>NC_065589.1:79508602-85083602 GCF_024542745.1 Macaca thibetana thibetana | reverse complement strand
TATATAAATTTTGGAAGGACACAATTCAGTTTATAACATCTGTCAAAACTAAGAACAGGAGAAAATGAAGGTAATGGAAACACTGATATACTAGTGGGAAAGTAAATCATCACAGCTACCTAAGAGGAAAATCTGGCAAAATCTATTCATGTTGGAACATGTATGTCCAAAACCTATGAATTCTACTCTGATTTTGGGAAATCTTTTACAGCTGTGCACCATGAAGTACATTCAAAACGATTTTTACAGCATTATTTTCAAGAGTCCCCAGATCGAAAGCAACCTAAATATCCATCAAAAAAAAAAAAAAGGAAAAACAAATTATTTAATTATTTTTTTCTGAGACAGGGTCTTGCTGTGTTGCCCAGGCTGGTGTGCAGTGGTGTGATTATAGCTCACTGCAGCTTCAAACTTCCAGTCTCCAGTGATCCTCCCACCTCAGCCGCCAGAGTAGCTAGGACTACAGGGTGTGCACCACCATACCCTGCTAATTGTTAAACATGTTTTGTAGAGAAGGGGTCTTGCTACATTGCCCAAGCCAGTCTTGTACTCCAGAGTGCAAGTGATCCTTCTACTGCAGCCTCCCAAAGCACTGGGATTACAGGCCTGAGCCTCTTGTGCCTGGCAGGGAAAATAAATTTTGGTGTGTTCATACATTCAACCCTACATAGCAGTAGAAGTGAAAGAAAAAAAAACAAAAACAAAAACAAAACAAAACTAGACCTACATGTATCAACATGAACAAATCTCAAATATAATAATGTTGAGGAAAAAAATCAAGTTAATGAAGAGCATAGAGCATAATAAATCAGTGGGGTGCCAGAGCTGGCTCACATGTATTGGGGTTGTCTCTTCCTAACTTCTTCTTCACTGACACAATGTGGTCATTTGAATTTGGCCTTTGGCATTGGAATTAGCCTAACTCTGGCTTTGCAGCCATTCTTACTAACTGCTTATGGTGGGAGTATGTAAGCATGGAAATTGGCAGATGCTTTAAATTAAGTTGTCTTTTTTTCCCTAGAGAGCCTGTTGTTAAAACCAGGATATCACTGGATAACATTTTTTTAGATTATCTCATTTAATCCATATATCAACACTATGAGATATTATCACCATTTCACAGATGAAGAAACAGGCTGAGTGTTGTAACTTGCCCAATCCACACAGGTAATAAGGACAGACCAGGGATTATTACCTCATAGTTAGAGTTTACATGTATATACCAAATATACACATATTATATACCTGACTTTTTTTGTGTTTTGACCATACTTTCTGACTCTCACTATTACTCTGTTCCTATTATAGCTGCTACATACGTATGTTTTAGCATTTGCCATGCTGAATTGCAGTCATTCGATTATTAATACTCCCTATTCAATTATGAGCCTCCAAAGAGAATGGACCATACCTTATTCATCTCTATAGTTCCAGAACACAGGCTAGACATGGCACATCTACATAAATTCCTTGTTAGTAGCCTAACTCTGGCTTCACAGCCATTTTTTACTAACTGCTCATGGGTGATGAATATTACAGGACCTTTATTGAATGATTAGCCATTTATTTTGCTCCAAGATCTCCAAGATCCCCCATCACAAGGCAGCCTCAGCAGGAAGAATATTCAATACAATCAACCTCTGTTTGTAGAGCTGTTCCTCATACCTTGAACCCCAAAACTGTGATGTCTAGGACTTTGTAAGTTTAAGAACTGCACTCACATCAGTCTGTCCCCAGCAGTTCACACACATTACAATAACTAAATGACAGGATAGCACCATATTCATAGAATATGCAAGAATAAAGGAAAAATATGAGACAATGTAGATCAATAGCATAAGATAAAATCTTGCCAAAAGCTATCTTTTTATTATGATATAGCCATTGGGTCCAGAGGGGCAAGACCACACAATTCAGAAGCTTTCCCACACAGGAAACTAACAGAGTTGGTTGTTGATGGCATTTGAGGCATAACATTTTTATAAATTTTAAAATACTTAACACAATATACCATAGTATCATATAAATACAAGTATTTGGTATAATAAATACCACATTCAGGATAATGATTACTTCTTAAGAGGAAGGAAAGGAAGGTAATTAATGAGGGAAACAGAAGAGCTTCAGTTGAGTTTGAAATGTATTTCTTAAGCTGAGGAGCAGGTATGAATTAGCGATTGTATAGTCTGTGCTTTTTGTTTTGCTAAAACATTTAGTAGTAGATCAATGAAATATGGCAGCCAGTTCTCCCACAGAGTATAGAGTTGCATGGGTGAGGTGGGAGGAGGCACCAGACACATCCTTATGCCATCCCACTAGCTCTGCAGTGAAGGGTAGCTCTATGGCTCCCAGATTTGGCCGTGGAGGTGGTGGGGGAGCAGGGGAGTTTTTAGTATCTCTGGGGCCACACGCAGTTGCCAC
Source organism: Macaca thibetana thibetana (assembly GCF_024542745.1). Taxonomy (NCBI): domain Eukaryota; kingdom Metazoa; phylum Chordata; class Mammalia; order Primates; family Cercopithecidae; genus Macaca; species Macaca thibetana. The sequence goes on along the minus strand of NC_065589.1, from coordinate 85,081,181 downwards.
ATTTGGTTCTGAGTTTCCGAAAAGAAAGAAGGAGTAAATACCCACACGATGGGGAGAGGAGAGAATCAGGGGAATCATTCAGGTGGTGAACACGACCATTTTAAGATGACCCTGCAGCTCCACCTGACCTCTCCAGGCTGCCTGGCAGGCAGGGGGTATATTTGGTTACAGACAACAGATAGAAGATATATTATACAGATGCCTATTTCTAGTCAATTGAGTCATAATAGAATTCAAGTTCTCCTAGAAAAGGGCACAAGTAGGAAATGTTAAGGGCAAATCTACAGCTAACTAACATTGGTCAAGAGATGCTAGGAGGGGAGACTTAACTCCTAAGGGAAAGATCCTTTAGCCCTGCTGCTGGGGTAGGTGCCATGTTTTCATTCCTAGGTAAGGTGGTCTAAAGTACTCTACTTTAGTTCCATTCCCTTGGTGCTTGAAAGCAAGTTAATTAGGCATTTATAGGCTGGTCTGGATTTTGTACCTCTCCCTGACCTCCCTCCTCCGCTTCACATTTGTGATACTTAACTGTACGCTAAGCACATCGTGCTGTTTCTACACATGCTGTTCTCTCTGCCCCACCACAATCCTTCTCTTTCTTTAAGTCCTTTCTCTTTCTTCAAGTCCCTTCCCTTTCTTCCTGTGAGAAAACTTCCCCTCTACCTCTCCACATCAACAGAGGCATCTCTGTCTCCTCTGGGTCCCCTTCCTAGGACATACGTTTATCGTTTCTTTCTATGCACAGTATGGTAGTTGCTGCTCATATGTTCATCTCCCCTGCTGCAGTGCTGAGCTCCTTTGAGACAAGAAGGCTGTGTTACTTTACCTTTGTATCTCCCAGGCCTACCACAGACCTGGCACAGACATCGAGTAGGTGCTTACTAGAGGAGAGAAGAAAGAGAAGGGAAGAGAGAGCAGAAAAAATGACCTGACTCTTCACTTCTTTTCTTTAGACATCCTCTCCTTCACTCTATCTTTCCTTTTTTAAACTATCTAACTATCTGCTAACACTCATGCAGAGTTCAGTTGTAGGCAGAGAAGCAAGGCAGGAAGTATGGGGTATGCCAAAGATAAGGAAACTGACACTAGTGGGCACAAGAGGTCTAATTCCATTCTTTGGTGCAACTTCATTTTACATAGTGCTGTTTGTGGGAAATTAATGACCCTATATACAAAGGCTGGAGGTGCACAGAAGGCAGAGGTGAGGGATGATAACAAAGGTCCTGGTACCTTTTCTTCCCCCTTAACTGTCAACCTCTTCTGCTCTGTTTTTTTTTTTTTTTTTTTTTTTTTTTTGGTCTCCTGACCTGGTCTGGGATCTCCTGATCCCAGCTATCAACAGCTAGCAATTTCATGTGTGTTATGCCATGAATTCTATTCTGAATACAGCCATAGTAGGTTTCACTAATTAATTAAATTGTACTTCATAGACTTGGAGTCAGGTCTCTTGAATACAAGATGCAAATTTATGCAACATATGCAAATCACTCATGTTCTCAAATTCCATGAACAAAATCTGGTAGCCTTGAGATAAAAAAGCCCCTGCCAAGCATCATCTCTCCTAATTATTGCTTAATTTCCTCCTCCCCCCACCCTTTAACATTGAACACTTTCAGGCTTGGCAGAAACTGGAAGAAAACACAATGAGAGCTGGTTAATAAACAGGAAGTTCCTCAGGGGCAAAGACCCTGCAATCTATTTATTTTATGCTCTCCAGTGGCTCCTAATATACTGCTGAGCACACAGTCTTGCATAGGGAACACCACCAGTCCTGACTATCAAATTATGGATATTTCAAGATGAACAAAAGTTGAGAGCCCTGAAGGCTTTGCAAAACATGCCATTTAAGACTAGAAACAGGAAATTGATGACCTGTACTATATAATGCATGTAGCTATTAATTTATTTAAATTAAATAGCATTTAAAAATTTTGTTCTTGGCTGGGTGTGGTGGCTCATGCCTGTAATCCTAGCCCTTTGGGAGACCAAGGCAGGAGGATCCCTTGAGCCCAGGAGTTTGAGACCAGCCTGGGCAACATAGGGAAAACCTATCTCTATTAAATAATAATAATAAAAAAATGTAAAAGGAAATAAAAATTTAAAATTTAGTTCTCAGTCAAGCCACATTTCAAGTGTTTAGTAGCTAGATGTGGCTAGTGACTTTCATATTGGGCAGTAGAAGTATAGAACATTTCCATTATCATGAAAAGTTCTACCAGACGGCACTGATTTAGACACTTGGTATTCAAAGTCCAGTCCTTGGAGAGCATATTGGGCGTGTATTGAGAGCATATTGGAAATGCAGAAACTCAGGTCCTACTCCAGATCCACTGAATCAGAATCTGCATTTTAACAAAATCCTCAATTCATTCACATGCACATAAATGTGAGAGAGGCATTGGTCTAGATCTAGAATAGAAAACAGTGGTTCTGTACTCGCTTCAGCAGTATATATACTAAGAAGATTAGCATGGCCCCTGTGCAAAGATGACATGCAAATTCATGAAGGATTTCATTAAAAAAACTTTAAAGAAAGTAGAAAGGAAACAGGGGTTCTCCCCAGAAATAAAGCCACACATCTACAGCCATCTGATCTTTGACAAGGTCAACACAAATAAGTAATGGGGAAAGGACCCCATATTCAATAAATGATGCTGGAATAGCTGACTAGCTATATGCAGAAGAATAAAACTGAAGCCCTACCTTTTGCCATATACAAAAATTAACTCAGGGTGGATTAAAGATTTAAAAGTAACACCTCAACCTATAACAATCCTAGAAGAAAACTTAGTAAACACCATTCTGGACGTCGGCCTTGGGAAATAATTTATGATTAAGTCCTCAAAAGCAGTTGCAACAAAAACAAAAATTGACAAGTGGGACCAATTAACTAAAGAGGTTTTGTACAGGAAAAGAAACTATCAACAGAGTAAACAGACCTACAGAATGGGAGAAAATATTCACAAACTGTGCACCCAACAAAGCTCTAATATCCAGAATCTATAACAACCCCATTAAAAGTGGACAAAAGTCATGAACAGACACTTCTCAAAAAAACACATAGAAGCAGCCAACAAATTTATAAAAAATGCTTGATATCATTAATTATCAGATGAATGCAAATCAAAACCACAATGAGATACCATCTCACACCTATCAGAATAGCTATTACTAAAAAGTAAAAAAACAACAGATGATGGTGAGGCTGCAGAGAAAAGGGAATGTTTATACATTGTTGGTGGGAATGTAAATTAGTTAGCCACTGTAGAAAGCAGTTTGGAGACTTCTCAAAGAACCAAGAGCAAAACTACCATTTTACCCAGCAATCCTATCACTGGATATATATCCAAAAGAAGGATAGGGCGTCATGGCTCACATCCATAATCCCCAAACTTCGAGAGGCTGAGATGGGAGGATCGGTTGATTCCAGGAGTTTGAGACCAGCCTGGGCAATGTAGTGAGACCCCATCTTTTAAAAAAAATAGCCAGGCATGGTGGGCATGCCTGTAGTCCCATCTACTTGGGAGGCAGAGGTGGACGATTGCTTGAGCCTGGGAGGTTGAGGTTGCAGTGAGCCATGATCACGCCTCTGCATCGCAGCCTAGAAAACAGAATGAGACCTTGTCTCAAAAAACCAAATACAAAAACAAAAACAAACAGAAAACAAATCATTCTACCAAAAAGACACATGCACTCATCATAGCGCTGTTCACCACAGCAAAGACATGGAATCAACCTGGGTGCCCATCAATAGTGAATTGAATAAAGAAAAGGTACATATACATCATGGAATACTACACAGTCATAAACAACAAAATCATGTCCTTTGCAGCAACATGGACGCAGCTGGAGGTCATTATTCTAAGCAAATTAACCCAGGAACAGAAAACCAAATACCACATGTTCTCACTTGTAAGTGGGAGCTAAACATTAGGCACTCATGGACATAAAGGTGGCAACAACAGACACTGGGGACTACTAGAGCAGGGAGGGAGAGAGCAGGGGAAGGATTGGAAAACCCTTTGCTCACTACCTGCATGATGGGGTCATTTGTACCCCAAACCTCAGCATCATGCAATATACCCATGAAACGCACCTGCCCATGTACCCCCTGAATCTGAAATAAAAGTTGAAATTACAAAAAGAAAGAAAGAAAGAAAAGAAAGAAGGAAGGAAGGAAGGAGGGAGGGAAAGAGAAAGAAAAGAAAGAAAGAAAGAGAGAAAGAAAGAAAGAAAAGAAAGAAGGAAGGAAGGAAGGAGGGAGGGAAAGAGAAAGAAAAGAGAAAGAAAGAAAGAAAGAAAGAAAGAAAGAAAGAAAGAAAGAAAGAAAGAAAGAAAGAAAGAAAGAAAGAAAGAAAAAGAAAAAGAAAGGAAAGAAAGACAGAAAGAAAGGAAGGAAAAAGAAAGAAAAGAAGGAAGGAAGGAAGGAATCAGTGATTTTCTAATTTTAGTATATTTCAGAATCATCTGGGGTACTTATAAACACAAATTGCTGGGCCACAATATATGAGTTCCTAATTCAGTAGGTGTGTTAGTTTCATAGGGTTGCCATAATGAATTACCACAAAATAGGTGGTTTAAAACAAGCTCCTATTTCTGGATGCTCAAAGTCTGAAATCAAAGCATCAGCAGGGCCACACTTCCTCTGAAATTGGTAAGGAAGGTCCTTCCTTGCCTCTTCTTAGCTTCTAGTAGTTTGCTGGCAATCTTTGGTGTTCCTTGATTTACCGGTATATAACTTCAGTCTCTGCCTCTGTCTTCTATGGAGGTCTCCCCTTGTGTATCCGTGTCTCTCTCTCCTTTTCTTATAAGGACATTAGTCATACTGGATTAAAGGCCCACACTAAGCGAGTACAGCCTCATCTTGGCATATCTAATTACATCTACAATGACCCTATTTCCAAATAAGGTTACATTCTGAGGTACTGGGTGTTAGGACTTCAACCTATCCTTTTGGGGTCACAATTCCACCCATAACAGGAGGGCTAGGGTGTGGCCTGTTAATCTGCATTTCCAAGTTCCGCAGCTGGTGCTAATGCTGTTACAGGAACTACACTTTGAAAACCACAGGTAGGCCGGGCGCGGTGGCTCACGCCTGTAATCCCAGCACTTTGGGAGGCCGAGGCGGGCGGATCACAAGGTCGGGATCGAGACCACGGTGAAACCCCGTCTCTACTAAAAATACAAAAAATTAGCTGGGCGCGGTGGCGGGCGCCTGTAGTCCCAGCTACTCAGGAGGCTGAGGCAGGAGAACGGCGTAAACCCAGGAGGCGGAGCTTGCAGTGAGCCGAGATCGCGCCACTGCACTCCAGCCTGGGCGACAGAGCGAGACTCCGTCTCAAAAAACAAACAAAAAAAAAAAAAAAAAAAAAAGAAAAGAAAACCACAGGTCAAACAATTAGCAAAACAGGATTACTTGGAACAAAAGTTGGATTGTACCATGGAAGTAACTGTTCCACTTCCCAAATGTGCAGAATTCCATGTTTAGGCATACTTGGGAGGTGACCATCCAGCCATTGCATGAATACTTCCAAAGACAGAGTCCCCTTTACTAGCAGTGCAGCTTTCTTGATGGCTATGCTCTTGAAATTTGTGCCCTTTGAACTTTCCGAATATCTGATACATCTAGCTGATGTATGGCAGCAGAAAGTCTCGATATTTTTTTCTGATGGCTGCACAGTCTCAATATTGAATTTTACATTTCCTCTTTGTGACAGTTCTCCAAATCCTTTAGATCCTGGTTTGCTCTGAAAGGCACACTTGTTAAGGTTTTCAGGGGTGATAATCATGTCCCCCCACCCCCGGTTATGAGTTAATTAGAAACAGATATAGGAATCCAACAGATGAAGATCAAAAGATCAATTATATTTCCAGTAAGCATAGATTGGAGGGTAGAAGTTGGACCTTGACCACAATCAGCCTTCCTATGAACCCCCACTTAATTGAATTTATGTAATAGAGTCATATACAAAGAAGCAGGACAGTTGACTCCACACCACTGTGCAAGGTTTTAAGGGTATGAGTTACAGCTATTGCCACGTAAAGAAATGTAACAGCACTAGGAGAGATCAGGTTTTCCTGGGAGAGAGAAAGGAAAGATCTCTACCTTCTCTTCCATCAAATCCACCCATCCCAAGAGGCTTCCTTCTCCCAGGGTTGCCTCCTTAGCATCCTTCCCACCATTTTCCTTTTTTCAAACAGAACCCTAATGTTATCTACAAAAGCCCCACCGCAACCCCTTTCATGGTGCCCTAGTGTCTCAGGAAGCCAGCACTATCCTCAACTGAAGCCAATCCTATTAAATCTAATCTCCTTGCAAGTGATTAGTTTCAGCATTTAGGCTTCAGCCAATCAGTGCATGGCATGACTCCTAGAGATTGCTATTGGATGAGAGATGGACTAGTGATACAGACGAGCCTAATCAGACTACTTTTGTTCAAAGGTGGGAGGAAAGATTTTTTTTTTTTTTTTGACAGGAGTCTCACTCTATTGTCCACGCTGGTGTGCAATGGCGTGATCTCGGCTCACCGCAACCTCTACCTCCCAGGTTCAAGCGATTCTCCTGCCTCAGCCTCCCAAGTAGCTGGGGTTACAGACATGCACCACCACACCTGGCTAATTTTTTTGTGTTTTTTTTTTAAAGTAGAGACAGGGTTTCACCATGTTGGCCAGGCTGGTCTTGAACTCCTGACCTTAGGTGGTCCGCCTGCCTCAGCCTCCCAAAGTGCTGGGATTACAGGCATGAACCACCACACCTGGCCTGGAAAGAATTTTCTAATGAGGAAGCATGCTGTTCCAGGAGTTGATGGCAGTCACCAGGAGGAAGCAACCTGAAGAAAACGCCCCTATCTGGAGGACAAAGGAGCTCAAAGAACAGCAAAGCAATAAATCTCCAGCCCCAATTATGATACTTGCTCTACTTCTGGCTTTTGTTGTTGTTATTTAAAATAATACTAATTTTTTAAATTGTTTAAGCTGGTTATGTCAATGTCTCTGTTATTTCCGGCTAAAATAATTTCTACCAATAAAATACTCAAATATTTTTTCTATGATTTAGTAGAAATTGCCTCATGGGACTGGGCACGGTGGCTCACGCCTGTAATTCCAGCATTTTGGGAGGTCGAGGTGGGCGGATCACCTCAGGTAACGAGTTCAAGACCAGCCTGGCCAACATGGGGAAACCCCGTCTCTACTAAAAATACAAAAATTAGCCAGACGTGGTGGCACAAACTTGTAATCCCAGCTACTTGGGAGGCTGAGGCATGAGAATGGCTTGAACCAGGGAGGCGGAGGTTGCAGTGAGCGGAGATGCTCCACTGCACTCCAGCCTGGGCTACAGAGCAAGACTCTGTCACACACACACACACACACACACACACACACACACACGCACAAAGGAAAAGAAATTGCCTCATGAAAAGCTGAAGAAATAGGACTAGGTTTCCACCCACCAATCCTCCAACTTAATTCATTAATGTTGCTCTTAAAGTATGTGCCCCTAAATGGGCAGATTACTCCAGACACTGTGGTACAATTAACTCCCACCCAGCACAGTGCCTGCCATGGAATACATGCTAAACAAGTATTTGTTGAACAAATGCAACTGGAGACTACACTAACATTTTTAGTGGATGCATAATAATTATATCAGTTCAGGTGAACTAAAAATCCCTAGAAAATTGTAACACAACTTTTTTTTTTTTTTTGAGACGGAGTCTTGCTGTGTCGCCCAGGCTGGAGTGCAGTGGCGCGATCTCGGCTCACTGCAAGCTCCGCCTCCCGGGTTCACGCCAGTCTCCTGCCTCAGACTCCCCAGTAGCTGGGACTACAAGGCGCCCGCCACCACGCCGGCTAATTTTTCGTATTTTTAGTAGAGACGGGTTTCACCGTGTTAGCCAGGATGGTCTCGATCCGCTGACCTGGTGATCCACCCGCCTCGGTCTCCCAAAGTGCTGGGATTACAGGCCTGAGCCAGGCTGGAGTACAGTGGCGCGATCTCGGCTCACTGCAACCTCTACCCCTCAGGGGTCAAGCGATTCTTCTGCCTCAGCCTCCCAAGTAGCTGGGATTATAAGCACGTGGCACCACGCCCAGCTAATTTTTGTATTTTTAGTAGAGATGGGGTTTCGCCACGTTGGCCAGGCTGATCTTGAACTCCTGAGCCCAAGGGATCTGCCTGCTTCGGCCTCTCAATGTGCTGGGATTACAGGCGTGAGCCACCGTGCCCGGCCATATTTTAATATAAACTGATGCCATCACTGTTGTTCTTCACTCTGTATCTGAGCAATTGCATAGTGTATGAAGTTTTCCTTTAAAATTTTTTTTAACCTAAATTAATTGAGTTTAGGAGACTCCAGCATAGGTTGCACTCAGCTGAGGTGATTTTTTTTTTCCACTTTTTTTTTTTTTGAGATGAGTTCTTGCTATGTTGTTCAGGCTGATCTCAAATGCCTGGGTTTAAGCAATCCACCCACCTCCTCCCAAAGTGCTAGGATTACAAGCATGAGCCACTGCGCCCGGGCAGGTGAGGTGATTTTTAATTTTCCATCATTTGTCATGTCAGTTATTCTTCCTATTCTGGTAAGAACTTCAAAAAAGCTACACATTCCTTCTGTGCCTTCATATGCATCAAATAGCAAAATGTTGACCGTAACAGCACAAGCGGAAAGAACTCTAGGTTACCCTATTGTGTGCTAAAAGGAATCTCTCTGTTCCCCTCTATGCATTCCTAACTTGATCCATGAAATGAGACCTTCTGCCCTTGCAGAAATGTCAGGATCATAACTTCTACTGCTTCTAGTTCACTCCTTCTACCTCCAACCATGCTTGATGGTTGGTGAATTTTGGAGAAGGAACTGAAGCTGCCTCAACAATCCCTCTCCGAATTCTTTGAAGTTGCCTCTGTGCAGGACACCTACATTCTCCTCTTCCACCAATCACTGAGCTGCCCCTGAATGGGAGGCCAGAGGCAATTCAGCTGTGCCTATGACTGGAGAGGGATGTTTAACTGTGTCAGGCCTGGAATATTAGCAAGGATTAAGGGCCAGGTTGTGGACACACAACAAGCCACTTTCTCTTATCAGTTTAATCAAAAGCAGAGGTGAGGGGTTCCTTTTTCCCCATCTGGTTGACACCTGTGTTTACTTATTCATCGCTTCAGAACTTAGATGGGTAAGAGCAACTTGTTATTAATGGACTGTTCCCAAAGCTCAATCTTAACACTCAAGATTGATTGTTCAACAGCTTAAAATCTATCAAAACATACTATTATTGAGGCCTTCAACCAATTCCAGGAAAAGTAAGTCTGTCATAGTCCCCTAACCTGACAACTTAATACTCCAAACTAAAAAAGGAAAGGTAATGTTTGGTTCATTTTGGTTCAAAAGTATGACTTATTTTGAGCAAACTGATCATAATATGAAGTGCTTATTATGTTCCTTTTAAAACTTTTTTTTTTTTTTGACAGAGTCTCAGTCTGTCACCCAGGCTGGAGTGCAGTGGTATGATCTTGGCTCACTGCAAGATCCGCCTCCTGGGTTCACACTATTCTCCTGCCTCAGCCTCCCAAGTAGTTGGGACTTCAGGCCCCCGCCAGCACGCCCAGCTAATTTTTTGTATTTTTGGTAGAGATGGGGTTTCACCGTGTTAGCCAGGATGGTCTCAATCTCCTGACCTCGTGATCCACCCGCCTCGACCTCCCAAAGTGCTGGGATTACAGGCGTGAGCCACCGCTAAATAATTAGCCAGGCGTGGTTGCACACTTGTAGTCCCAGTTACTCAGAAGGCTGAGGTGGGAGGATCCCTTGAGCCCAGGAGGTTGAGGCTGCAGAGAGCTATAATTATACCACTGCACTCCAGCCTTGGCAACAGAGTGAGATCTTGTCTCCAAAAAATAAAAATAAAATAAAAAATAAAGAACTGGCCTCAAACCTCAAACTTACACATTTGTACTTTCTGTGATTCCCACTTTTTCTCCTTCCTAAAAATCAGACTACTTACCCATTTCTTGTCTTTGGAAACTACTCCCATGAGCCACACTTCCTCTGAGATTGCCCATTGTAGTAGTTACATGGTACCTGAATTTCCTTCAGAACCATGGAATGTAATTCTCAAGGTCTAGACACTGGAACTCATAAAAACCACCAGGTGAAATCTTGTCTCTCTTGGGCAAACTAAAACAAACTATGGCAACTGTCATGCGTAGTTTTCAACTATGAATAGACTCAGAAATACATGGTAGGTAGTAATTTGTTATTTTGCTGAGGCATTGGACTCTGGCCCACTGTCATAATTGTAAGTGACATAAGCATGCCTAGCTGAGCCCAACCAACTGCCTAACATGCCCGTCTCAACTGTGTGCTTCATATTCTTACTCTTTTCTCTTCACAGTGATTATGTCTTTTCTGTCTGTATGAAAATGATGCTGAACAGCCGGGTGCAGTGGCTCATGCCTGTAATCCCAGCACTTTGGAAGGCCAAGGCAGGTAGATCACCTGAGGTAAGGAGTTTGAGACCAGCCTGGCCAACATGGTGAAACCCCGTCTCTACTAAAAGTACAAAAATTAGCCGGGTGTGGTGGCGCGTGCCTGTAATCTCAGCTACTCAGGAGGCTGAGGCAGGAGAATCACTTGAACTCGGGAGGTGGAGGTTGCTGTGAGCCGAGATCGTGCCACTGCACTCCAGCCTGGGCGGCAGAGCAAGACTTTGTCTCAAAAAAGAAAAAAAAGAAAAAGTTATACTAGAAATCCTAGGAGAATAGAAAAGGATGCTTTAGAGGAAAGAGAAAAAGAAGAGTTAGAATTTGATGGGTCCATGACACCCCTCTGCAGAAGCAGCAGCAGGACTGTAGCAGGTGTGGTTTCCAGCCTCACTGAATCCTTCTGACAAAGAGAGAGCATCAAGCTACTATGGACCATGTGGAATGAACGAGAAGAATAACAGAAAAAGCCATATGACCCAAAGATTAGATACATTGGTACAGAATGCTAAATTTTATCAATAGATATTTCTCTTCACTGGGCACACAGTTAAATTCTATTTCTCTGCCAGCCTCCTTGTATCAACTTACAGCTAAGTGGTTGAGTCTGACTGATTGAATGTGGGCTAAAGTAATATACCACTTTAGGGCCTGATTCGTAAATATATCCTCATGATCTCTCTATCTCTACCTCTAATTCCTTTCCAGTCAGAGTGGCAGGAAGCAAATGATTTCAAAGCCCAGATGATGACAGAGCCCCATCATGGAAGGGGCTTGGATCCCTGAGTCACTGCTTGGAGAAGAGCTGCCTGGGATGACTTCCTGATCATGAACATCCACATTGGACTTTGAGCAAGGAATAAACATCCTATCTTAAGACAATGTGATTTGGAGTTTTTGGCATATGACCAGCTTCAATTACCCTGCATAATGTACACATCTTTTCCCTCTTTCCCAGGTAACTCATATGCCTCCCAGATGTTTATATTTGGAAGGAGGGAAGAAGACCCAAATAATAACTGAGATTAAATTTCTCACCAACTCATTGGGACTCTGAGAGATGCATTTCATTTGATTTAAAGAAAATAAATTACTTTGAAACTAGATTTGACATTATTCCTCCATCTGTATTACTTTTGATTTATGGGCAAGACATAAATTGAGTAATCCTGGTCTGACAGACAAGGTTCCCCAACACGTACCTAATGGTGGTCCCTCCCACCCAGATAAGTATTGGCTTCTTGACCTTTCACTCCCATCCTGTTACTGTCAGACCTGCTCAGCCCTTCCTCAGTGTGGTCAGGAGTCTTGAAGGCCTGGAGAGCAAAGAGTTAAGTCCTTCTTTCAGGTCTTTTTCTCCTTCAGTCGATTAATTAGATTGAAATTTCAACTTCAAACTGCTCTGCTGGTCTCTAGCTAATGCTGTCACCTGAAATACTGCCCACCACACATGAGCTTTTGACAGCAAGAGCCGCTCAAAAGCCTCTTCATGCCTCTATTCCAGGAATAACCCAAGGAAAGGGTAGATATCTGTGAAAGCTGAGTACTGAAGCCCTCTCTGTCCACCGCTTCAAAAGAATAACTACCATGGGTCTGCCTTTATTTTGTATTTTAGTTCCTCTTTGTCAATGAAAAGTTCCTGCTCTCTATTCATTATAAAGAATAAAGAGCTTTTCAAGTGTGAGTTGCTAAACCCAGAAGGGAACAGAGCTATTTTTGAGAGGGTTTCAACTCTGAGCTGTTACATCGACCAGCCTGCCGGCAGCGGAGGTCTTCCAGGGAGGCTGAAGGCAAGAGCGGCTTCTCTTCAGGTGGGCATCTCAGGGAGGAAGCTCCTGGGGCTGAAATGGTCTAGCTCTTTGGCCCACAGGCAGCCCTGGTGCCCTCGAACCTGGCTCCTCAAGACAGAGCTTGCAAGGGGGTCAGGGGAGTCACTGTGATTCTCACCCATTTGAGGTCTGCCTGCTGCCTTGGGTTTCTCACATCCACTTCCTCCACACAGGAAACAATCTGCTTGATTCTCCTCCGGGGGCACAGGGAGGAGGGGGGTGTCTTTATGTCCTCTCCTATCTTCGTCAAGCCATATGCAACTGGCAGCTAGCACGCTTCTCTCTGTGGGAAGAGGATCATCAGAGCTGGATTCCTGACTGAAAGGAGGAACATGCAGAGTTGCCTGCCTCCTGGCCAACAGGAGTGAAATCCTCTTGGCTTGGGTCTGTCCAGAGCTCTTCTGAAGTCCATACACTGTAGGGGCATGGATGGGATCTCAGATTCGGAGTTAGAGGACCTGGATTCAAGTCTCACCTCTCTGAGCCTCTGTTCTCCGAGGCTACAATGAGGATAATGGTACTTTGCTATCAGAGGTGCTGCGGGAGGACCTGGATTCAAGTCTCACCTCTCTGAGCCTCTGTTCTCCGAGGCTACAATGAGGATAATGGTACTTTGCTATCAGAGGTGCTGCGGGGAGGATGACCCATCCTCACATGTGTATGGATAGTCTGTGGACCCTGCAGTGTCATGCGTGGTGATCATTGCTCTGAGGGTCAGTGAGATACGTGTTATAGTGTCTTTTAAGGACAGAAAATGATGCCATTGGATGACAGAGGAGATACTGAAAATTTGATAGAAACAACTAATGATTTGGAGGAATGAGCGTCTGTTTTCTATCCTCCCATTCCATTCAGTTCCCCCACCAGAGAAAAGGGGCAGGGAATTAAAACGATTGCTTTGCTCTGATAGCTTTTGGAAGTTAAAGATGGGCATATGTACTAAAATACTAAGAGAGAACCAAAAGGATCAACTAATTTTTTACAGAGTGGCTAAAGATAATAGAGAAACCTACATGATTATATTTCATCTTGTACTACAGAGGATTTATGAGAGCTTACAGTAAATTTTAAAATTGTTATTATTTATTTATTTTTATGTTTTTAATTGATATATAATAGATGCACATATTTCAGGGGTACATGTGATCATTTGATGCATTCCTATAATCACATCAGGATAATTAGAATATCCATCACCTTAACTATTTTTCTTTATGCTAGGAACATCCTAATTATTCTCTTCTATCTGTTTTGAAATATACAAGAGATTAATGTTAACTATAGTCACCCTACTGATCTACAAAATACCAAGTCTTATTTCTTGTATTGTACTGTGTATTTGTATCCTTTAATTACCCTGTCTTTATCACCCCACCCCTCTACCTTTCCTGGCCTCTGGTAATCACCAATCTACTTTGTATCTTCACGAGATCTACCAGTAAGTTTTTTTTTTTTTTTAAAGAAAACTTATAGACATAAAAATGTAGGCAAAATAGGATGATTAGGTCCAAGAGAAAAGATACTGCACATATAAACAGGTGACAAGGATCTACTGTTACAAAAACAGGGCAGCCAAGTAGGCTCTGAGCTTCCAGGAGGCCAAAGCAAAAAGGGAAATATGATCTGTCACCGAATTTATATCTTTCTTGAGGAACCCCTTCACCACAACCAATTTCTCATCCTTTTTTATCATAAGACTTATAAACGTGGATATTTATCTTCAAGAAGAGAATACTTAGGGAGTTTCATTATGGCCTTCCTCAAGTATTTGATGGGCTTCCAAGTACAAAAAAAAAAAAAAAAAAAAAAAGATTGCTTTGGGTAATTCCAGACCACAAAACTAGAATCAATGAGTGTAAGTTAAGGGGAACAGATTTGGGTTAAAAATAAAGAACTTTCTAACAATTAGAGTTGTCCATAAATGGAATGAGCTGTCTGGCAAAGAAGTGAGCTCCCTGTTACTGGAAGTGATCAAACAGAGGCTGGCTAACCATCTGTTAAGGATAAGAAGGATTTGTGCATAATGAGAGAATTATGCAACAACATAATACAAGGCTCTTCATGACAGTTTTATTTATAATAGTAAGGGAAAAAATAGAATCAACCTAAATGTCCAACAAAAGGGGATTAGTTATTTATGGTACTTTCCTATGATTTTTTTTTATAGATTTTTCAAATATTAAAAGTCAGTACAACAATGACATAGAAAAACGCTGATGATCTATTGCTAAGTGAAAAAGCAGCCTACTAAAATAGCATGCGTACTGTGATACAACTTTGTAAAGAAAATTTTTGTAAACAAATATACATTTTTTTCATTTTGCTATTTTTTTCATTTTATAAAGAAAGATCAAATTAAAGAAAGTACACACATGAAAACATTAATAGTGATTATCAGTATTATTTGAATTATGGGTGATTTTTCTCCTCAGGGCTTGTCAGAGTTTTCCAAGTTTTCTACTTTAAGCACTTACCATTATGTAATTAGAAAAAAAAATTAACAAAAATCCCTTCATTAGTCATTAGTCTATAGTTTTAACTGGTTGATCCCTGAAGTTTTTCAAACCTAGTATTATATGATTCTCATTTTATACTTAGGTCATTTTTTTTCTCTTATAATATAACTTGTTTTTCAAACAGAACTCAACCAAATATAAATACCTCCCCAACAAATAAATAGTGGCTTAAATTATGAGGCTTAGGTACAATCTAATGCATTTCTGACTGCTAGAGTCATTTTCATCTGAAATCTCTTTTGGAAATATGTTGAATATAAATCTAAAAGTCTGTACAATAGAGTAGAAAGAGCTGAGACTTGGAGTCAGACACACTTAGGTCTCAAATTTTGGCTCTGCTACATACCAGCCTTAGTTTCCTCAACTTTAATATGTGATGATAATAACAGCTACGATTTGTAGAAAATTCAGTGTGTGTCAGGCACTGTTTAAGTGCTTTACATGCAATGGGATCCTCAAAATAATTCTTCGAGGTGAATTCTATTGTTATTTTTAGATGAAAAAATTAAACATAGAGAATTTCAATGTTTTGCCAATTTCATGCAGCTAAAAAGTAATGGAGTAAAAATTCAACCTCAGACATGTTAACCTTAGGATCCCTGGCATTAACCACTATACTATACTGCCTTATAGAATGGTGGAGGGATTCATTAAATTAACATACATGAAGTGCCTGCTTAACAGAAATGTGGGCAGTCAGTACATTAGTTTTCTCCCTAAACTTTTCCATGGCTATTTGGCCCCAGGAAGACTTTTGATTACCTTCCCTAAGACTGTGTATTCCACCAATACACTGGGGGAAGTCTGGCTCTGTGGTAGGTAGTTTTACGACAAATTTATTGTCAATGGTATTCATGTCAAACTCAGGGATATTAGAAATCATGTCCTACAGGCCTCCATTCTGGGGCTGATTCTTTAATATTTCATCAATGATTTATATGGATAGAACAGAAAATAAGCTCCTAGAGCTGACAGATGATAGCATGCTGTTAGCAGATGACACCCATCGTCAGTTAGGAAGGCGAGCATCCAGGACAGGATTAGAATTCCAAATGGTCTGGCAAGATGGGGAAGAGGTGGAGGCAGAAAGAATGAACTTCATTAGCAACTATCACAGAGTAATACGTTTATTAAGAGGGAAAAACAGATTATACCAACATAGCAAGAACAGTGACTGGCAATGAATGATTACTGCTTGAAGGAGTTAATGGTGGAAGTTACTCATAACTGGAAATGAGACAGAAAGTCAAATATGATTCTAGAAAAAGGACCAACAAATAGGAGTATATCGGAGTAAATCAATTTTCCCAATATATACTGTATTTTTAAAAATCCCTTTTTGAGTGCTGTTTTTTTCCTCAGTGTTGTTCTGGACATCTTGGAAAAGGCACACAGAAAGCAAAAGAAGTCTTTACAAGTGCAGAATGTAATCTGGGAGGATGGTGAAGTCACCAACATCCTTTAATTGAAGATGAGTCAGTTGCTGGCAATTCATTTGAGAATCATTTACTGAGCACTATCTATGTGCCAGCCTTTGTGCTGGGCGCTGGAGACAAAAAAAAAAAAAAAAAAAAAAGACTTGATTTCTACCCTTGAGGCGCTCCAAGGGAAGAGGATAATCACTTTTAAGTTTATAAAGACTGGTTATTTAGAAAGGGATGAGAACTCTGATGTGTGTCGTTTATGGCCAACTCCTATACATCTCTTTCTTTGATCTCCTCTTTATTCCTTTCTTCCCTACTTTCTCTTGTTTTTTCTTTCCCTTCTTTTATGTAGTCTTTAGATCTGTGATTGGAGCCCCTGGCATGGCAAGTTGGCCAGATGTGTTCAATGGAGTCCCATCTGAGACTATGCCAAGACACCAACACCTTTCTTTTGCGTTTCAAGGTGTTTTTAAAAAAGTAGTTTTTGCCCTCCATATACTCTGATTAAAATGCAGACAATGAAGCAAAACCTGGGGAGAGTAGAGTAGTTTCCTAGGATGCTAAGCAGATCAGTTTGGCTGGAGAAAATGCTAGACTATACATATCATGAATTGAATCATATTAAGGAATTTGAACTTTATCTTATTAATAATAGAAAGTCAATGAAATTTTGTGAGAAAGGGTTTGTGTTGTTTTGTTTACATTTTTCTGTAGAGACAGCACCTCCTATGTTGTCCAGGCTTTTCCATATAAGGAGAATATCTTTCAAGTTCTGAGTCACATGCTAGACCCATTGTGAGTGCTTCTTTGACCTCCTATTTCTTGTTTCTCTTCACTTGTGTTGCTTGCTTTGGAATGAAGGTTTGTGAGAAAGGGAGTGACAAGATCAATATAGGGTTTTAGGAAGGGTAACCTTATTGTGGGAGATAGAATGGGTTGTTAGAGGGCAGCCTGGCAGCAAGGGTCCTGTTAGGAAGTGATTACTAAGCTATAAAAAAATAAGGGCCAGAGTTAGGCAACAGCAGTTAGATGAGGCAGAAGATTTGTGGATGTGAGAAACGCTGTAAAGGAAAAAATTAATAAGATTTGGTGCCTAAGTAAAGATAAGCATTAAAGGAGAAAGGAATTGAAAACAACCTATAGGTACTAGACAAGGACTTTGGAAAATGAAAATGTCATTATCCAAAATAGAGCAGTGGGAATGTGAAGATGGTTTGTGGCAAATAAATCATGATAGGTTCAGGGCTAGACAGGTTGTCTTTGTTTTGATGGGATATATAAATAAAAGGCATATATCCAACAGGGATCTAGGAATAGATTTCCTAGGAGATCATTCTCACAGAGGTAATAGTGTGTTTTGGGCCTCTCCACCTGTATATCCCACTGACACATCACAGTCTACATGCCTAAAACTGAGCTTTACTGTCATTCAGAAATGCAAAGCTCAATTTGCATTGCTCTTCAAGGTGAATCATGCTTTTAAGTACCCAGGCTACCAAACTCAGAGTTACCTCTTCATCTCCCACCTGCCCCTCTCCCACAAGCAACTAGTCACCAAAACAGTGGATTCTAAGAGTCAAATATGTTTTGTGTCAATTCCTATTGCCATAATTAGTACTTCCATGGTTTGTTCCCTTGGCTATCACAACAGTTTTTGTGTTATTTTGTTTAAATTTTCTGTAGAGACAGGGTCTCACTTTGTTGCCCGGGCTGGTCTCAAACTCCTGGGTTCAAGTGATCCTTCTGCCTCAGTGTCCCTAAATGCTGGGATAAAAGGTGTGAGCCACTGCACCTGGCCCACACCAGTTTTATAACAGATTTTCTTGCCACATAAGTTTATTTTTCCACTGCTTAGAGAATGTAATTCAAAGTCTTTCTGGAATGAACCTACCTGTCCAACCTAATCCCTGAGAATCTTTATACAGCCCCAACACAAAAGCCCCACCAGCTTCTTCCTTTTCTTTCATGATGCCTGGCATATCTGTGCCTGGGGTGCCTCTATTGATGCTGTTTTATTATTTTGGAATACCTATTTCACTTAAGGAGAATATCTTTCAAGTTCTCGGTCACATGCTAGACCCTTTGTGAGTGCTTCTCTCACCTCCTATTGCTTGTTTCTCTTCACTTGTGTTGCTTGCTTTGAAAGCAAGAGCCTGAACCAGGGAGGTGGGAATAGACATGGGAAGAAGCAAAGGGCATAATAAAAATCTAAGCAAAGAATTGTGGGGCATAGAGAAGGAAGAAGTCAAAGAAAAAACATGTCAGTCTTGGCTGGTCTTGGTTGACTGGGAAGAATTATGGTGTACCAAAACAAACAAAACAAAACAAAAAGAAGGAAAGATTAATTTGGCTCTGAGCAAGTTTGGGATGAGATATTAGCAATGAATGTAAATTGGGCTAACTGATAAGTGAAAAGTTTTACAGAAATGAAAAGGGTGTTTCAAGCCAGAAAATAATATTTGGAAATTATATGCAAAGAGGTGGTACCAGATGTGTGATCTCCAAAGAAGAGCCTATTAGAAGACCAGGTCTGAGGAGAGAGCTATAAGCATGTTATCAATCTCAAAGGTGAGAGAAGGAAGTCCTATCAGCAAAAGAGCCTGTTGTAGACTGGCCATGGAGGTGAAATGATGAATGTTTTAGTTTTCTTAAAAAGTGAACCCGGGAGGCGGAGCTTGCTGTGAGCCGAGATTACGCCACTGTACTCCAGCCTGGGCAACAGAGCGAGACTGTCTAAAAAAAAAAAAAAAAAAAAAGTAATTGTTTTGGTTTTTAAAATTGTATGAGAAATTTCCAATTTCTGAGATGTTGTGCTTTTCGTTTGAGGAAACTGCTGATTCTCTGCTCAAATTGAGATTCTTTTGATTGTAAATCTTAATAATTAGTGGTATGAAAATTCATTGTTTTTCTTTCAAAGAGGTACTCCCTTCTTAAGTGAAGATATCTAACTAAAGTTTTGTAAGAAAAAAACAAACCAAAACTAACAACCATCAAAAATTAGGCCATAGCCGGGCATGCTGGCTCACGACTGTGGTCCCAGCACTTTGGGAGGCCGAGGCGGGCGGATCACCTGAGGTCAGGAGTTCGAGACAAGCCTGGCCAACATGGCAAAACCCCGTCTCTACTAAAAGTATAAAAATTATTTGGGCATGGTGGTGGGCGCCTGTAATCCCAGTTACTCAGAAGGCTGAGGCAGGAAAATAGCTTGAACCCGGAAAGTGGAGGCTGCAGTGAGCTGAGATTGCCCCACTGCACTCTAGCCTAGGCAGCAAGAGCAAGACTCCATCAAAAAAAAAAAAATTAGGCCATAGAATTTAAAACAGAGTTGGTTAGTAGGGGCTGTTTTTTCACATGATCTGTAACCTACAGGGGCAGGGTGGTGGGCTGGAATAAGATGTGTTAAGAATTGATTCAATTTGGTCAAACCACGGTTTCTGGAAACTCTACTGTGTTTGTTTGTTTGTTTGTTTGTTTGTTTGTTTTAGATGGAGTCTTGCTCTGTCACCCAGGCTAAAGTGCAGTGGTATGATCTTGGTTCACTGCAAACTCCACCTCCCAGGTTCAAGCGATTCTCCTTCCTCAGCTCCCGAGTAGCTGGGATTACAGGCATGCGCCACCACACCTGGCTAATTTTTGTATTTTTAGTAGAGACAGGGTTGACCAGGCTGGTCTCAAACTCCTGACCTTAGGTGATCCACCCACCTCAGCCTCCCAAAGTGCTGGGATTACAGGCGCAAGTCACCGTGCCTGGCCTGGAAAGAACCTCTTTATAGCATGGGATTCTTTGTTGTTTTTATAGATTCATTGAAATAAAAAAATATGTAGTTTACTATTATTAAAACTACCTATTTTTATTGAATATTGACAAAGAAATGTTAAAAAAAATAAAAAATAAAAAGAACAACTCAATCCACAAATATGGAAGTAAGCCCCACTACCATATACCATTTGGAACATACCCTTTTAGAATTTTCAGAATACATACACAATCATATATGCATATACCTTTTCTGTAAGTGATTTGCCCAACTCCCACCATCTTATTGCCTATTTTCTGCTAAAAGTAACAAGCTACAGCAATTAACAATGACGTTAATAAAGGTTATATTTGTACAGCACATCCACACATATTATATTTCACAAGTGTTACAGGTTGAGTACCCCTTATCTGAAATGCTTGCAACCGAAATTTTTTGGGTTTGAGATTTTTTTCCAATTTTGGAATATTTGCATGTACATGATAAGATATCATGGGAATGAGACCCAAGTCTAAACACAAAATTCATTTATGTTTTATATACACCTTATACACATACCTGAAGGTAATTGTATACAACATGTTTGATCATTTTTGGGCATGAAACAGTTACATTGAACCATCAGAAAGCAAAGGTGTCACTATCTTACCCACCCATGTGGACGATATGTGGTTCTTTGGCATCACCATCATTCTTGACTTTGATTTTATATGCTACTGATAAGCAATTGTTTTCTTACACTTATTTACACATACATACAGGAAAAAGTATGACATACAATTAATACAGGGAAAAAATGATGTGTTTGGGCTAACTGAGCAGCACGGTGACATCATCAGGATATTTGTATCAACTGTCAAACAACAGCAAAACAAACAACTGTGGACTTTCTGTCTCCACCTACAATTAAAAGGTTTGGATTAAAAGGTTACAGTACACTGTACTTTTTTTTTTTCAGGTAAGAAGAAACATCAGAAGCAGTTGAGGAACCAGGAAGTGGGTCCTGTAGCAATGAGGAGACATTCTGCTGGATAGCTTTTTAAAATGTTTCCTCCAAAGTCATCTGCCTCATTAACAATGGTTTTTGTTTTAGAAGCCTCTGATTTTATTAACGGACATGATTTCTTGTTCTGTTATGAATACATGCAGCTTTCATCCTTCAATAAACCCATCACACATTTTCAGCACGCTGCCTATAGACACTTTTTCTGTAATGTTAAGATCAACTTCATTGTCACTATCATCTTTTTGTTGTTGTTGTTTCTTTAAATTTTCTTTGTAGAGACAGGGTCTCACTCTTTCATCCAGGCTGGAGTGCAATGGCTTCATCATAAATTATAGATCATAGCTCACTGCAGCCTTGAACTCATGGGCTCATGTGATTCTCCCATCTCAGCCTCCCAAGTAACTAGGACTACAGGTGTGCACCTCCATGCCCAGCAAATTCTTAATTTTTTGTAGAGATGGGAGTCTCCTATGTTGCCCAGGCCAGTCTTGAACTCATGGGCTTAAGTGACCCTCCACGTTGGCCTCCCAAAGCACTGGAATTATAGGTGTGAGCCACCAGGCCTGGACTATAACCATCATACTGATTCAGAGTCATTTCAGCTATTTCACCATTGGTTGATAAGTGAACAACTGGAGACTCATTATCCATGTTAAAAATGTCTTTAATATCTGCTTTTTCCAGCTTACTTACAACAGCCTCTGAAAATATATATTGTTTTGCATATGTAAGAAGGTCAGAGACTTTTTTTTCTCACTCGACATATGGAATTCTTCAAAGTCACCACTTTGTTCATCATCAACTCTGAACATAGTGGCAGGCCAGAGGTTGTGTCAGGCATGTACACTGTGCCTTTAGTCATTGTGTTGCAAGTGTTGGCAACAGCATATATGTCATCTTTCATGCTAAACTTCTCTTGAAAATCTTCCACACCCACACCTCTGTTCACTGCTGCTAGCATATTGTTCAAGAAAATGTTTTTATATTTACTCTTCATTGACCTAAAGATACCTGAGTCACATGGCTAAATTACTGAAGTCACATTTGGGAGAAAGTACATAGTATAAACATTATTTCTGGTGAGAATTTCAACTGAGGATGAGCAGAACAGTTGTCAAGGAACAGCAAAATCTTGCAGTCATCATCTAGTTCAGCACAAGCCATCTACAGTAAGCCATCCACAGTAAGCACAAGCCACTGGTACAAAGTGTTTGTGAACCCAATCAGAAAAAGATTCCGTGGTGATCCATCTCTTTTTGTTAATATGATAATGAACCAGTAAGAAATTCACTCCTTGAAAATAGGGAGGATGTAAGC
This sequence comes from Macaca thibetana thibetana, assembly GCF_024542745.1. NCBI lineage: Eukaryota > Metazoa > Chordata > Mammalia > Primates > Cercopithecidae > Macaca > Macaca thibetana. The sequence goes on along the minus strand of NC_065589.1, from coordinate 85,058,854 downwards.
TTTTGCCTGTCACGGTAAGTTTACACTTATGCACGCCTGCCGCATTAGCACATCCCAGTACAGTTATTCTGTCCTTGGCAGCCTTAATTCCTGTAAGTGCTGTCTCATCGGCTGTAGTCAATGTCTTTCTGGGACAATAATGCCAGAGCAGCGATGTCTCATCAGCATTATAGACTTGTTCTGGCATCCGATTTTCATAACCAATGACCTTGGCAAACTCATCAATGAGTTTCTTCACTGCTTTGTGATTAGCAGATGCTTTACCACCGTAATTTTTTTTTCTTTTTGAGACAGAGTCTCACTCTGTTGTGCAGGCTGGAGTGCAGTCACGTGATCTCGGCTCACTGCAACCTCTGCCTCCCAGGTTGAAGCGATTCTCCTGCCTCAGCCTCGCGAGTAGCTGGGATTACAGGCATGTGCCACCGTGCCCGGCTAATTTTTATATTTTCAGTAGAGACAGGGTTTCACCACGTTAGTCAGGCTGGTCTCAAACTCCTGACCTCAGGCAATCTGCCCGCCTCAGCCTCCCAAAGTTCTGGGATAATAGTCATGAGCCACTGTACCTGGTATATCACCACAGATTTTCAAAAATTTAATGCTATGTCTTTTCTTAAATTTCTGGAGTGAATTTCTTACCAGTCCATTATTATGCTAACAAAAAGACATGGATCCCCAGGGACATCATTGTTGATTGGTTTCATAAACATTTTGTACCAGTCTGTTGAATATTCACTAGTTCCTTTCAATTTTTAGTTTATCATGAAAGATCTTCACTTGTGTTATGATCAGCATATTGTTAAGTGGCATAAGTTCACTGTGACACTGACAGACATACTCTTTCAATATATAATCAACATCTTCATTTTTAGCTTTATGCAGTGTTTTTCTATTTTTCATTAACTTCTGTTCATCACTTCAGCATAGAACTTAAACAGTTTATCCTTCTTTTCCTTCAGGTCACATATGGAGGTCATTCCAACACCATACTCTTGTATAAGACATTTCACACTTACACTGCTGTCCAGTTTCTCCAACAGCTTGACTTTCTGTGTGCTTTGGATAAACATAAATGCTTCCTCTTTTCCTTATCACTGTTACCCAAAGGAGTATCCGCAGGCACTTTTGACATGTTCAACAAATTTTTACACCACAGAGCAGAGAATAAGCAAAAACCCACAGTGAGTAATGCATGTAGGTTTTGGCCTTGTGTAGGGCATCATGGGGAACCTGCCATTGGCGTATCTGGCCTGCACATGTGCCATTTTATGAATCTTGGTGGGTGTGCTTGTGTGGGGAACTCTGGGCATGTATGGAAAAGATGTCACAGTTAACGAAGGGCTGAGAGGGCCTTTTTTCCTTTGGGAATGCTGAAAAACTGTGTGTTATGTGCCTGTGTTTTCACCGTGACCAATCACATGAGGTCAGGTGTGGAGTTTCCATTCATGGTGTCATGCCAGTGCTCAAACAGTTTCTTATTTTGGAGCATTTCAGATTTCAGATTTTCAGATTAGGGATGCTCAACCCGCATATCATAGATCTTCACTCTGATGATCAGAAGTAAGTGGGGTGGGATTATTCCCGTCATTTTATAGACGATGTCCTTTCCCACAAGTCTCATAGTTACTTGTGTTGAAAAGGTTGTCACTCAACTCAGGTTCTTCACACCAAATTCTGAGTTTATTTTCTACATCACCCCATTTTCTACAGGGCAGTTTCCACAATCAGGTCTCCCCAGTCTCTACTAAGGTGCTCTGCAGAGAAAGTCAGCACAAAACTTGGATTAGGTTAGAAACTGAACATTACTATACAGTGGCCTAGTGGTTTTTTTTAGCTGGGAGCAGGGTGACCTTCCCAGCTTGATCTGCCAAATATCTGGATCACATCTTGAAGTGATGACAATGGAAGGTACAATAAGTGCTACAGGACTCCAGACTGAGGTATCTGTACATGATCTAGCTAATAAATAATGCTGGCAATGGGCACATCTACCATTGGACAATGTGCTAATGAAGAAAAATTTGGGGGGAGATACATGATGTAGTATAGTGGAAAGAGCACTATTATCTTTTGTTTCTGAGACATATATTTTTTCTCAAGTTTTAATGCTTGAAAATAAGCATTACAAATCTTACAAATCCATTAGTCTTTGATTTGGTAAAAAGCAGTAAATGGAAACTCATTAAAAATAGCTTCTTTGTCTAAACTCTTACATTTCCCCATCTTGGGGAGGCCATTTAACCTCTCACTGCTGTGACACGAGGTGACATATATAAAGCTCACTATGGGCTACACAGGAGGTGCTGTTAATAATAACTAACATTTATTGAGGGTTTACCCTGTTCCACTGACTATTCTTAGCACTTCGAGAGGATTTTCTCATTTAATCCTCCCAGCAAAACTCTAAGGAAAGCTCTATAAATATCCCAGTGTTCTACATGAGCAAAGTGAGATTTAGAAAGTTCAAATGAATATAGCTATAGGTTAAAAGCTGGTAAGTGGCTAAAGTGGGAATTGAACCAGGTAGTACCAGGCCAGAGGCTCCCTCACAAACTCCAGTGCTATTTCCCTGCTTGCTGTGTATTAGTTCCCAGCAGTTTCCTTATTCCTTTCCTACTCCTCTGTGTGTTTGCTAGCTGATTTTAATTTATTACAAACTCAGATGCCCTCGGGATTATAAACATGGAGCTGGTAAGGGATGGTAAACATTAGGGATGGTAAACAATATGGACCTAATTCGGTATACACACACACATACACACACACACACACACACACACACACTAGACTGACCTTTGGATTGCCTTTTGCACAGTAGCAAAAAATTAAACGAAAAATCAAACAAACCAAACAAGAAAAAACAAAACAAAACAAACAAATAACATTGCATTGGCTCTTTATGAAGTAAAACAAAGAAAAATATGAAAAAAGAAAGCTAAGAATAAAACAGTAAAAGTAAAGCAAATTAAATTTATTTAAAAAATCTTGTGATGTCCCAACAAATGTATTGACTTCAGCTGCCTGTTTGGGAGCTTTCCTTAAGTCTCCAGTAAGAATACTCATCCTAGATTCCTAGATTGATCACAGAAGTACCTGCAAAAACTTAAAGGCAAAGGAGATACTAAAGGGAAGGAGAAGGTAGCCCAGAAGGGATTTGTAAATTCCCAAAGAGGTCTCCACCACAACGTTTTTACTGAGTACTTCCTGTCAAATAATGGGTACTTTCTCTGCCGTTGTCTTACGTATCTTTACCTTATCTCTGTGGAGAAGGGATTGAGAGTTCCATTTTACAGATTACTGGATAAAGCCTTTAGGTAGTGAGACACTTGCCCAAGGGCTTTGGAGCCTAGCTCTTCCAGTATACTCAGCTGGGGGTAGACGTGGATATGTCACAAAGCCTGTCCTCAGTTGCACTAGATCTTTCTGAAGCCCGGAACCTGATTTTATTCATAACATTCTGTTTCTTAATTTGGGGAACCCTCCGAACTGTATAAATGTAATGCCCAAAAACCCAGATCCGCCCCTGTATGAGAGTCAAAGGCTGTGATAACATGCTCTCTTGAGCAAGTCAACCTCAACTATTCCTCCAGGTGTGGAGAATGGCAGGAATGCAAGGATCTCTGGCCAGCTTCAACGATGGCAGGACTTCCCCGCATTTCACCTGGATGTCCTTCCTGTAAACTTAGCATTTAATGATCCTACACTGGCTCAACTCACAGAGTTGCTTGGTGAGCAATGTTGATGATACTTTTATAGCTCTGGTTTTTCTATTAATTGCAAAGTTATCCTTAGTCTGCAGGAAATGAGATGCCAAAAGGAAGAGGAGTGGATCCCTTCCAGACCTCCACAACTCTTAGATTATACTAAACCAGGAGGAAAAACCCTCTTTAGCATATGAAAGGGAAGGCAATTGTATTACTAAGCCTCACTCCACCGCCTCCAGACTTTTCTCAGCCAGAGAACAAAGGGCAAAAAGCAAACACCACTTCATACCCCTATTCACTGGAGGTTAAAAGAGACCTCCCACAATACAAAAGTGCTTCTAAAGGTCAGTTTGGGAGTGTATTGAGGAGGAGGGCACTGGCTGGGGAACAAAATGTTTACCATCACCCTCAGGCGGGCTGCTTCTGTTTTCCTTTCAGCACGTGCATGGGGTCCATCAGTCAGAATTGGACATTTTCATCCCTGATTAGCTGCTGGTGGTCAATTTATACCTCCTTGGCCCTCTGAGGTCTTTTTCTGATTCTCAATTCCAGTTGAACTAAGAAAGTGGGGCCACCCTGAGCCAAGACAAATCCCAGGGAACGATTATTCATTCATATTCATTAAGTCAACAGGTACTGATTGAACAGCCTAATGTCCATCCAGCACTGTGCTAGGCGCTGAAAGGATATAACAATGCACAGAGCCGATACAGTTGTTTGTATAACTTCAGTTCAATTGGGAAGACTGACATTGAATGATGAAACACACACTTCATTATTTAAATACAACTGTGATAAATGTTTAAAGGAGCATGATGTGCAAAGAGAGCTTAACAGGAGAGTTGCTAATGTCAGTTGGGCTGTGAGAGAAGGGGCTTTTTTTGAGGAAGCAAAAGAGTAGGAGTTAGCTATGTGCCAGGGCAGTTGCGATCATGCTGGGTATAGGGGTGGGCAGCAGGCAAAAAGGCCCCAAGTTGGAAAAAATATAGCCTGGCACAGGAATTGGAAAGAGACTAATGTGGCTGGCATCCACAAGGGAAGGCAGAATGGGGCTGGAGACTAGGCAGCGGGGGAACTTCCACAGGGCTTTGTACTCTGTAGGCTTTTGCATTCTGTCTCTAAAGCAATGGGGAGCTAGTTATGGACTTTAATGAGGAAGGTGACTTATGAGGTTTGCAGTGTAAAGGAAAAGTTTTAGGGGGCCAGAGATTTACTTTGACATAGTAAACTATGTCAAAAGACGAGAAGAGATGTTCTCAAATTTTAAAGAATTTTGCCTGGGGACCTTGTTAAAATGCAGATTTCTGATTTAGTGGATCTCAGGTAGAGCCTGGGATTCTGCATTTTTAACAAGCTTCCAGGTGCTGTGCTGCTGGTCCACACTACAAACACTTGAATCACAAAATTTTAGGTCAGGGTTGCAATGGAGATGAAGAAAAGCAGATAAATGTGAGAGTTATTATGTGGGAAGTGAGTGAAAATATCAAGATATCTTGCAGGTCTCTAACTTGGGTAACTGAGTGGAAGGGGGTGGTATTTACTGAGATAGGAGTCACCAAAGAAGAAAGAGCAAGTTTGGGTGGGAGGTGAAAAACTCAGTTTGGGATACGTTGACTTTGATGTGTCTTAGGAATATCCAAGTAGGCAATGGTACATATGGATCTGAAGCTCAAGGCAGAGGAGGAAGCTGGAGATACAAATTTAGGAGTCATCAATATGTAAATGGTAATTAAAACTATAAAAATGGATACTATCAGCCTAGGGAGCATACAGCAGGGGTTAAAAACTCAAATTTGGCCTGTTGGCCATCTGTTGGCCTTCTTTTAAATATCTTGGAAAGAGAAGAGGACCAGGACCAAGCAAGAATTTAACATCTCAGTGGGATGAGGATGTCAGCAAAGAAATCTAGGAAGATACCAAGTTGGAAGAAAAGCCATGTCAATATCCAAGAGTTGTTTCCTTTCTTTCTTGCTAACAGAACAGGTTTTAGTCTTGAAGATGACTTTAGATCCAGGAAAGCAGATCCTTCCTGTAGTCCCAGTAGCTGAGTCATGGTTATCTAAAGCATGCATGATATCTCATTTCACTTTACCTGAAATTCTTTCAGTAGTGGGATCTGACCAAATTCTAACCAATGAGACAAATAAAGGAAGTAGGCTTAGATGAGTAAAGATTCAAGGAAGGCATTTTTCTTTCCAATAAAAAGGAGAAGAACAAGCAAAGAGCTTCATGGTGCCACTGCTGCATGCACCACCACCCCCAACCCTTTTCTTTCTGCTTTGAACTCAAACACAATGTCAGAACAATGTCAGACATCCTAGGACTGAGAAGAGATAAGATAAGGGTGAAAACAGCTACAGGTTGGCAGAATAAAAAAACTGAAGAGTACCTGTGTTGCCATAGCTGAGCTACTGACTTGCGCTGGAACTACCTCACTTCAGTCCATGGTGTTAAGTGAGATAGTAAATGCCTATACTGCTTTAGCTACTGGTAGATGGTTCTGTCACTTGCAGCTGAATGTATTTCTTATGTTAATTAGGATATATCTTATCGTGACATTGAATAGTGTAGTTCTGGAGCTAGATAGACATGGTTCAGATAGATACAGTGTTTTACTTTGGACATTTTTTGTGTTTCCTCAGTTTCCTCACCTGCAAAATAGAGATACTAAATAGTATCTCTCTCAAGAACTCTCATACACTGTTGGTGGGAGTGTAAATTAGTAAAGCTACTTTGAAAAGTAATTTGGCAAGATTTCCTAAAACTGAAAATATATATAGCCTAAGGCAATTCTACTTCTAGGTAAATCTTAGAGAGACTCTTGCACAATGCCTGGAGGGATGTGTGCAAGATTATTCATTGAAGTATTTTTTTTTTTTTTGTATTAGGAAAGAATTAGAAACAGTCTAGATATCTGTCAGGAGAAAATACCTAAGTAAGGTACAGTATATTGATATGATCATATACAATGGAGCAGTTTAAACAGATGAACTAGCTCTCTCTATATATATCAACGTGGATGAATCTCAGAAACATAATGCTGAATAAAAAAAGCAAATTGCAGAGTGAGACATACAGTATGATTCATTTATATACAGTTTAAAAGCAGACACTATACTACATATTTTTACGGATCTGTAAGTCTATGGAAAGTAGATTGGAAGGACACACATTAGATACACTTGGGGATGAAGGATAAAGAAGATAAGAAAAAATGGGGGTCATGTCTAGACAGATGATTATATCATGCCCGTAACGGAAAAGAATGACTGATTGAATCAATTCAGCTCTGAGCCTCTGCAGCTCAACCTTAGATACAAAATAAAACAAAACATAATAGTATTGCTCTTCCAGGATTAAGTGACATAATAGTCCAATGTCTGGCACACAGTAAGGGTTTAACAAATGGTGGTCATCATTATTATTATGCTCTCCTGCTGTGCTCTACCTTTTTGCTTTCCATAAGCTCTTTCTAATACAATAATCTTAGAAGGGGAGTGTGGCTGGGTACTTCTCTATGCACCTAAATTTCCAGTTCTCATTTATTAGTTTGAGGGTTATAAAAGCCAAAGGCTTGGTTTGGGGCCAGGTATTGATGTGCATTGAGGCTACTCTAATGGGTTAAAAAAAGTGCTACCAGGCAGATACACAATGGCAGCCCACATCAATTCACCAAATAACCACAAGAAGAGAAACACCTTACTAGCATAAGTCCTTGTATTTTGCATAAGTAGCTTATATTAATCAGGACTAGATTGGGCAAAAATGGAAATTTATTGGCGAATATATGAATTGGGAAGTTCAATAAAAATAACTGGCTTCAGCTTTCTAAACTAAATTGGAGAATTCTCATTGCCTTGCACCTAATTCTGCTATTTCCACAGCAAAGTTCTGTTGCTTGCAGTGCTCACTCCCAGGTACCATTTCTGAATCAGTTCTGCAAGAAACTGAAAGAAGTTCTGACTCACCTAGATGGAAAAAGGAATTTATTGGAAGGACGCTTTATAGCTCACAGAATTGAAGGAAACACTGATGAGCCAGGTCTTGGGAAGAAAGAGGAACAGGAAGCTACCGAATCTTAGTCAGAAATATACATTAAGTCTTTCCTTAGGTCATGTTATGGAAATAACCCCATTTCACCCACCCAGAGTCTCTCTGTCATTCTCCCTGGAGAGTCTAATTGACTTGGTTTGGTAGAGGGCCCTGTGCCTGACTTTTTTTTTTTTTTTTTTTTTGAGACAAAGTCTCGTTCTGTCACCCAGGCTGGAGTGCAGTGGTGCGACCTCGGCTCACTGCAAGCTCCGCCTCCTGGGTTCACACCATTCTCCTGCCTCAGCCTCCTGAGTAGCTGGGATTACAGGTGCACACCACCATGCCCGGCTAATTTTTGTATTTTTAGTAGAGACAGGGTTTCACTATATTGGCCAGGTTGGTCTCGAATTCCTGACCTCGTGATCTGCCTGCCTCGGCCTCCCAAAGTGCTGGTATTACAGGCGTGAGCCACCACACCCGGCCTTGACTTTCTTATTAAGACTGCCTAGATGGGGGGATCATCTGAGATCAGGAGTTCCAGACCAGCCTGCCCAAAATGGTCAAACCTCGTCTTTACTAAGAATACAGAAATTAGCTGGGCACGGTGGTGGGCACCTGTAATCTCAGCTACTGGAGAGGCTGAGGCAGGAGAATCACTTGAACCTGGGAGGCGAAGGTTCCAATGAGCTGAGATCGTGCCACTGTGCACTCCAGCCTGGGTGACAGAGCGAGACTCTGTCTCAAAAAAAAAAAAAAAAAAAAAAAAAAAAAAGACTTCCTAGAATTGGAAAGCTACTTCCAAAATAAGGGATAAGAATGCTGGTTGTCTTAGTTGGCTTGGGCACCAACTATAACAAAATACTATAGACTGGTGGTTTAAACAACAGAGACCCTTTTCACAGTTCTGGAGGTTGGAAGACCAAGATCAGGGCGCTGGCATGGATGAGTTCTGGTGGGGACGCACTCTTGACTTGTAGAAAACTGTCATCTCGCTGTGTCCTCACGTGGCAGAGAAAGCACTCCGGTAACTTTTTCTTCTTTTTATAAGGGCATTAATCCCATCAAGAAGACTCTACTCTGATGACCTTATCTAAACCTAATTATCTCCCAAGGGCCTTATCTCCATATACCATTACATTGGGGGGTTAGAGTTTCAACAAGTGAATTTTGGGAGGACACAATTTAATCCACAGTACTGGCCTAGCAAAAACATTAGCTGTCTACTACATAGCTAAAGTAGTCTGCATCTTATCAGAGAGTTCCAAAGGTCACAGACTGAAAGATATATTATAGTTTCACTATCAGCTTGCTTAGTGACTTGGGGAACTTAACATCACAATTCTATCTCTTCCTTCTTTCACGCTTGCAAAATACTGTTTGAGACACATACTTTTTTTTTTGAGTCAGAGTCTCGCTCTGTCACCCAGGCTGGAGTGCAGTGGCATGATCTAGGCTCACTACAACCTCTGCCTCCCAGGTTGCAGTGATTCTCCTGTCTCAGCCTCCCAAATAGCTGGGATTACAGGCATGTGCCACCACATCGGGCTAATTTTTGTATTTTTAGTAAAGATGGGGTTTCGCCATGTTGGCCAGACTGTTCTCGAACCCTTGACCTCAGGTGATCCGCTCGCCTTGGCCTCCCAAAGTGCTAGGACTATAGGCTTGAGCCACTGCACCCAACTCCTCACTCTTTTTTCATGTCTGAACCTGCTCTGCTGGCCCAGGGTGGGCATTTGTCCCAGGCAAAGCCAATGATTGTGGCTTTGTCCCACCAGGGTGAGATTACCTCTGCTTGGAATTCAAACTCTGAGTGGAAACCCACAGAGGTGAAAGGTCATTTAGATAGTTATCAATGATAGTGCCATGAACTGAGAAAATCACCAAGAGCTGTGACTGAGTTCTTCACACTTGAACTGCTGTTATTTCTGTCCTTACCAACTCTATTTTTGCAGCTCTCCTGATTTGTGAGCCAGCCTAGAAGCCTTTCAATTAATCTTGTTTGATTGTGGTGGATATAATCAAAGAGCCTAGTGAGTCAAGCTACCTCAAAAGTTTGCTTTGAAATTAAATAAGACAATACATGAGAGGCAATTAGCACATTACAAGGGATATAATAAATGCTCAGTAAACGGTAGCTAGTATTATTACTACAATTTGACTTCCTACTTGGATTCTACATGCTTACACAAATAAATCCCTACTTATTACTGAGAAGTCAGCTATAGGGAGTTGCTCATGTGAGAAGCAGCCTGCCTGTGAACTGAAGCCTATACATCAGTGTCGACTCTTATGCCTTTAGTCAGGGTAAGAATCATATGTAGAAATTCTACTCACTAGGTTGAGTTGGGGAGGCAGAGCTCGACTTTGAAGCCACCAGTTATCTTCTCTAATTGGTGTCTTAATACATACCATAGCTCTCTTCTGATTGACAGATACATGAAACTGCTATTGTTTCTCAATTTTGGGTTCTCTAGAAGCAGACTGCTCTTTGAAAAACCAGAATTCCCAACGTTAACTTCATGTGTGTTGCATGTTTTTTTTTTTTTTTTTTTTTTTTTTGAGACGGAGTCTTGCTCTGTCACCCAGGCTGGAGTGCAGTGGCCGGATCTCAGCTCACTGCAAGCTCCGCCTCCCAGGTTCACGCCTTCCTGCCTCAGCCTCCCGAGTAGCTGGGAAAACCCGCCAATTCGCCCGGCTAGTTTTTTGTATTTTTTAGTAGAGACGGGGTTTCACCGTAAGCCAGGATGGTTCGATCTCCTGACCTCATGATCCGCCCGTCTCGGCCTCCCAAAGTGCTGGGATTACAGGCTTGAGCCACCACGCCCGGCCTGTTGCATGTTTTAAATCAGTCCATCTGCAGTAGGCTGAATGGCTCCCAAGCATGTCAGGTTGTAGCCTCTGGGACCTGTAAGTGTTAATTTATAAGGATAAAGAGTTTCTGTAGATTTGATTAAGTTAAGGATCTTGGGATGGGGAGATTATTCAAATTACATTTAGGGTAGACCTTAAATGGAATCTCACGGGCCTTTATAGGAGGGAGGGAGGGGGAGAGAAGTTTTATCCACACAGAGAGATGATGTGAAGTCAGAGGAGAATTGGGGTGACATGGCCACAAGTCAAGGAATACTGCCAGCCACCAGAAACTGGAAGAGTCAAGGCCCCTAGAGCCTTCAGGGGACCATGGTCCTGCCAACACCCTGATTTCTGCCTTGTGAATCTGATTTTGGAGTTCTGACCTCCAGAACTGTGAGAGAATAAATTCCTGTTGTTTGAAACCACCAGGTTTGTGGTAATTTGTTATTATAGTAGCTACAGAAAACCAATATGTGATTCTAAGTACCTTTGTCAAATGTATTGAGAATCTGTCTAATCAATTGTTTTAACAGACAGAAACTTAATTTTATTTATATAGATTATTTTGCGCTTTCCTACCATGCCAATGTTCCAAAAAGCTGTGAAGAGCTGTTTCTGCCCAGATACACCTCCTCCTGTGGTGCAGCTCACAACTGTCCCTAGTTGAATCATCCTTCTGTAATGCACCCAGGTTCATATGCCTCTCATGTGGTTCTCATGGTCCCTGGATCAGAGCTGCAATCCCTAAGCCCTTGGGCCCCTTCTGAAGGAGGAATGAAAGAGTATAGCTGACTAGGGACAGTAAGCCCCTTTCTCCTCATTCCCACCTTCTCCAGGGGCAAGGAAATGACTCATCATACAAGCTCTCAATGCCTATCACCCATTCATTCTCTTCTCTTGGGTTGGGTGAAGTAAGGTCAAACTTCTTAGGAGAGAATAAAGAACATTGCTAAAGTTTTCTTCCCTCTTCCAGTTCTCTTCCCCTACATTGATTGATCCTTTTACTTTTCCTAATACTTTAAAATGTTAAACAAATATTTGCAAAAATATTTAGACATGGAAGAATGTATAGAAAATTGTGCAAATTTCTTTCTCCAGAGCTTTTCATTGTACTCCCCTCCATGTATTTAACCAGTATTAAAAGTTTGATATTTTCTTCTAGAGATTTCTTTAAATTCACATGCACTTCATTGGATGTACATGCATGTGTGTACGCTTGTTCACATACAGACAGAGAGGGCTTTTTTCTTAATTAGTAATAATAATGGGAAGAGAGTAAATGCAGAATTAAAGCAATTCTGTTATGCCAAGATTAGGGCCAAGATTAGGAAAAACAGGACACTGTCCCTTAAACTGGGGAAATTTGGGTGAATGTCATTTAAGATTTTGAACCCCTAGGCTTCTTTGAATTCTCCTGGTCTGCAGAAGTGACCATCCCTCTCCAAGAGTTAGCACATCCTTCTTGCTTGAAGACAATGGAGAGGCCTTTTTCTGTAGCCACATGTGCCTGCCTCCTGATTTGCTACCACTTCCCTTCCTGGCCACTAGATCTATAACTAGGGTTAAGTTCCAACATAACGCAGCTTCAGACTTGCTGGGTTTGATAAGGATGGAAAGAAGCTCTACCCAAAGGAATTGCAAGACCTAAACAGAATGTATTGGTTGGCATTATTGGCACTGGATTCTGAGGGTGCACCATTAAGCAATCTGGAACAATATATTGGATAGGAGAGACTTTATTTATTTGGGGCACTCTCCAAAAATGTAAGATTCAATACTCTGTCAAGGATCTGAGGAGACGGTAGCAACTCACTACTAGTATAGATCCTAGAAGCATGCAGAAAATGATAACCCCTACTAAAGCTGAAATGCCAGAATTGCTATGGTAGGCAGTGGAGGAAAGGATTAAAAGCTCAGGGGAATGGGCATGCTGAAATGGGCATTACATATCTATGTAATGCTGAAAGACTCACCAGATGATTATGTACCATGAGAAGGACTATTGAGCACACCATTGTCAAGGCCACAATAATGCACTGGTGAGAGGAGTACCAGCATCACTAAAATGTTTAGTGCTGGGACTTCTTTATTAGACAGGGTTAATAGTAGGAGAGGCCATTACAGAGTAGGCTCAATAAAAGCAATGGGGATGTTAGGATTCCAAAACAATAGAGGGTGTGTAATGGTAGGAACTGCCAGAAGCCAGGTTGACATAATTATCTAAATGAGTAGCAGAATCACAGGGTTATAACCAAGAGGGCCTGACCTGCAGAGAGTAAAGGAGATGGCTGTAATACAGTATTCATAGGGGCAAAATATATGGGCTATAAGAGTATAACTCAGCTTGTACTATCAGAGGAAATTGAATATGGGTGACCACTAAATTGAGAGCAATTTAGCTCCTGGGTCTAAGTTCATTTTCAGCTACAGAACCCATTGACTGAAGAAAGAGCCAGGTTTCCAGGAAGATAGACCCTAACCTCATGCCAAATATACATTTTTGTTTGTTTGTTTCTTTGTTTTTTGAGATGGAGTTTTTCTTTTGTTGCCAAGGCTGGAGTGCAATGGCGCCATCTCGGCCAACCTCCACCTCCCAGGTTCAAGTGATTCTCCTGCCTCAGCCTCCTGAGTAGCTGGGATTACAGGCATGCACCACCATGCCCGGCTAATTTTGTATTTTTAGTAGAAACGGGGGTTCTCCATGTTGGTCAGGCTGGTCTCGAACTCCTGACCTCAGGTGATCTGCCCGCCTCGGCCTCCCAAAGTGCTGGGATTACAAGCATGAGCTACCACACCCAGCCAAATATCCATGTTAATAATACCTGCTAATCTTTCTCTAAAGGGACAAATGCCCACTTACTTAGGTATCCCAAATATTTTGGACACTGTGGGATGCAAAGGTCTGAGGTTATACCAGATCCAGAGACCCAAGGTAATATCATGGTCTCCCTGTTAGAATGAGGCCTTACAGTGTTATGACCAAAGTCTTGCTTATAGTGGGCCTATTGGGTTTGTTTTCCCAACTAGCTGTCATTCCTCTGGTACACAAAAGTATAACTGGGATTGCCCTATGTAGTACTTGGGACAACCCTAACTTTGGGTCTTTGGCCTGTAGATTAAGGGATCTCATAGTGGGAAATGCCAAGTGGAAGCCTCTAAAAATACCCCATCATCTACTCAATCCCATCTGAGATGGTCTAAATGTGCCCCCCGGAATTCATGTGTTGAAACTTTATGGTGAATGTGATAGTACTAAGGGGAGGTATTTTGTTTTGTTTTGATTTTTGAGACAGAGACTTGCTCTGTTGCCCAGCCTGGAGTGCAGTGGTGTGATCTCGGCTCACTACAACCTCTACCTTCTGGGTTCAAGCAATTCTCCTGCCTCAGCCTCCTGAGTAGTTGGGATTACAGGCACGTGCCACCATGCCTGGCTAATTTTTATATTTTTAGTAAAGATGAGTTTTCGACATGTTGTCCAGGCTGGTCTTGAACTCCTGACCTCAAGTGATCTGCCAGATGGAGGGCCTTTTGGAGGTGATTAAATTATGAGGGCAGAGCCATCCTGGATAAGATTAGGACCTTATAAAAGGACTTGGGGGAGCAGGTTTATTCCCTTCCATCTCCTCCACCATATGAGGATGCAACAACAAAGTGCTAGCCTGGAAACAGGGAACAGGCCCTGGACAACATCAAACTTTCCGGCACCTTAATCCTAGGCTTCCCAGCCTCTGGAGCTGCTAGAAAATAAATTTCTGTTCTTTAAAAATTAGCCAATCTGTGGTATTTTGTTGTAGTAGCACAAATGAACTAAGATATCATCAAAGGACCAAAAACATTACCACCCCAGGTTGGTAGAGGGCAGAAATTAGTACTGCTTTTAAGGATGCAGAGATGATAGGTGCTCTCATATTTCCATTTAATTCGCCAATTTGGCCCCAGAAGAAACCAGATTGCTCCTGGAAAATGTCAGTTTACTGCAAACTTAAATAAGTTGTTTCTCTAATTTCAGCCACAGGACTAGATATAATTAATATCTTTGCTAGAGGAGATGAACATGGTTTCAGGTACATGGTACATAGCTACTAACTTGGCAAAAACTTTCTTCTATATTCTGATCAGAACGAGTTTGCATTCTCATGGGATGGGTAACAAGACATATTTATGGTTTTGTCCCAAAGCTATGCTAATTCTTCTGCTTTCTGTAATAATACAGTCCAAAGAGATCTGTACCATCTGGATACCCCATAAAACTTCACAATGACCTACTACATCAGTGATATTATGTTAATTGGAGCTAATGAATAAAAAATGGCTGGTGCATTAGAGGACTTAGTAAGACACATGTGCTCCATAGGATATGAGATAAAGCCTGTAGAGAACCAGGGGCTGACATGTAAGCAAATTTTAAGAGTCCCATAGTCAGAAGTATTAATATATATGGGCACATATTTCAAAGTAAAAGACAAATCATTACATCTTGTACCTCCCACTACAAAGAAGGAAACTTTATGCATAATACATTGCCCTCAATTCTGGAGATATCCTATTCCACACTAGGGAATACTTCTTTAGCCCCTGCACCAACTGATAAGAAATATTGCCACCTTTAGCCTGAGCAACATTGCAAAACCTTGGTTGTACAAAAAATAAAAAAGATCAGCTGGTGTGATGGCGTGAGCCTGTAGTCCCAGCTACTCAGGAGGCTGAGGTAGGAGGATCACTTGAGCCTGGATGGTTGAGGCTGCACTGAGCTGTGATCCCACCATTGCACTCCAGCCTGGGCAACAGAGCAAGACCCTGTCAAAAAAAAAAAAAAGAAAAGAAAAGAAAAGAAAGAAATATTGCCATCTTTAAGAAGGTCCTAGTGCAGAAAAGAGTTATGTACCAAATCCAAGGTGTAGGACTAGCAGCTCTACTACTTGGACCACAAGACCCTGCAGATACTATGCTATTAGAAATACCAGTAACAAGAAAAGATACAAAGTGGCAATGGGGCTACAGTAAGCCCCAACAGGAGAATAACAGTGCCAGATTCTGAGATTCTGAAGCAAAAAGAATTATGTACTTGAAAAAACCAAAACAAAACTCCTGGGATACTGCCAGGCATTCACAGAATTCACAAAAATGCCTGACCAGGAGACACCAATGGCCATACCTCCAAGAAATGCCCATCATGAGCTTGATTCACACAGAACCTCCAAATCATAAGGTTGCTTAAGCGCCACAGCAGTTGTCTAAAGATAAGCATGAGCTCCAAGCATAAGAAGGACTAGCAAAAAACAAGCAGCATAAGCACGTAGGCCAGACCCCCATGAATTTCACCACTGCATACTAGGACCAGTCTCTCATCTCGCTATGGTCATGTTGGGAATCTCTCATGACCAGCTAATGGAAGAACCAAAATCCAAAGCTTGATTTAGAAACGGAAGAGTTGTTAGTATGTGGTTCTTAAAAATGGAAACAACTGAACTGTAGTCTCACTCCGAAGAGGTTTTAAAAGACTATAATGAGGGACAGGGACAATCCTCCTAACAGGTAGTTTGGAGTGATTCACCTGTTGATCCACTTTGTGTAAAAGGAGTAGTGGCTTGATGTAACAATAAATCCAGACTCACGGGCAGGAGCGCATGAAAGAGTAAGATTGAAGGAATGAGATAAGCAAGTGGTTGAACAAATGGAAGTAGGAATGAAGTGAGAAAGTCTTTGTGTCACATATTGATGCCCACCAAAGAGCATTAACCGTGGAGATCGATCTAAACAGCCAAGTAAACAGCATTACTCCACCAGTTTCTGTCATCAGCTACCCCAGTGCGGGCACAATGGGTTGATGAATGAAATAGGCATGGTAGGAGAGACAGATGTTATGTATGGGCCAGAGAGCATGGGTTCCCACTTACCAAGGTGAATTTAGCTGTTGCCAGCATCAAATGTCCAACTTGCCAGGGGCAGACACCGATGCTGAGCACCTGATTTATAGTTTCTCAAGGAGACAATTTAGTGGTAAGTTAACTACTACAAGCCCCTTCGAACTTGGAAAGGCCAGAGGCTTGTTCTAATAAGAATAAACACACGTTTTGGGAGTGGGTTTACTTTTCCTGCATGCACAGCCTCAGCTACCATCACCATCCAAGAACATGTGAAACGTTTTCTCCTTAGGAAAGGATCCTTTCCTGACACTGTCAGAGCAGAGAGTTCACTTTACTGCAAAGGAGGTATAGGAGTGAGCCTGTGACAATTGGATCCACTGGTCACATCACATACCACACCACTCAGAAGCTGGCAGCCTGGGAGAGCATTGAAATGTCATGCCCAAGACACAGTTGAAATGCTAGCTTAGAGACAATACTTTACCAAAAAAGGGTTTCATTCTCCAGAAAGAGCTCCAGCTACTGGGCATCAGGAGAGATTGGCTTCCATCTCCCAGGAGATTGAATCAAAACAATTTTACATGATACTGTATCTCCAGTAAGAAAAATCAGGGGTCCGAGAACTAAAGGATAGAAGCAGGAGTGACCCCACTTACCATCTCTCCTAAAGACTTAGTGGAGACTTGAACTTTCTCTCCCCACAACTCTAGGTTCTGAAAGGTTAGAGGTCCTGGTTACCAAAGGAGGTATGGTTTTGCTAGGGGATCCAGCAAATGTAGACAACAACTGCCACCATGCTCCTTGTGTCCAGGGACTGGCAGGCAAGAAGAGAAGTTATCGTCTTGGCAGGGATCATGGACCCTGTTCTTTAGGAGGCAGTAGGGCTGCTTTTACACAATGGGGGCAGGTATAAATATGCATGCATCCAGCTAATACACTTGAGTGGTGAGTGGTTTTTTTTTTTTTTTTTTTTGTATTCCTTTGCTCAACTGTGATTTTATTTGTACATTCAAAAATTTTTATTTAAAAAAATATTTATTTTTCAATTTAATAGAGATGAAGTCTCACTGTGTTGCCCAAACTGGTCTCAAATTCCTGGCCTCAAGCTATCCTCCTGCCTCAGCCTTCCAAAGTGCTGGGATTATAGGTGTCCACCACCGCACCCAGCCCTAACTACCCAATCTTGTCCAAAGTATTCTTCGTTCAATAGAAAGCCTCAATTTAGATGTAATCAAATTACTTTACTTTTTTTTCCTTTTGTTATGGCTTGTGCTTCTGAAGTTTTGTATAAGTAACGCTTCTCTACTCCTAAGTCACAAAAATGTTCTATATTTTATTTTGTTTTATTAATTTATAGTTATAACATTCTTATTTATTTATTTATTTATTTATTTATTTATTTATTTATTTGAGACGCAGTTTTGCTCTGTCGCCCATGCTGGAGTGCAGTGGTGCGATCTCAGCTCACTGCAACCTCTGCCTCCCAGGTTCAAGCAATTCTCTGCCTCAGCCTCCTGAGTAGCTGGGATTACAGGCACCCACCACCACACCAGGCTAATTTTTTGTATTTTTAGTAGAGATGGGGTTTCACCTTCTTGGCTAGGCTGATATTGAACTCCTGACCTTGTGATCCACCCACCTCAGCCTCCCAAAGTGCTGGAATTACAGCATATTTCTTCTTAAATCTATCTGGAGTCCATTTTTTTATTATGTTATATAAAGATCCAGTCTTTGTGTGAATATAGCTAGTTTTCCTTTAGTGTCTATTAAGTTCCTGTATAAACATGTCCCTGGCACTCACTTCTGTTCTTTTTTGTCTATGTTTGTTCTTGAACCAAACCAACAATATAATATTGTGATAGCTTTGCACTGTGTCAGATTAGTTTTACTGGAATCACATTTCCTATAATTATTTTTTCCATATGGTACTCAGTTTGTGTTGGCCACAGGAGGCATTTTGTGTGATACTTGAAAAGTGGTAAGTGAAGGGGCAGCTATCTATCTATCTATCTATCTATCTATCTATCTATCTATCATCTATCATCTATCATTTCTCTGCTCTAAAGGTCCTTGAAAAGTGGCAGGTACAGCAACATCTTGCATGCATTGTTACTGATCTGCTGGCTTATCTTATTGAATCAACTGAGACATCCAGCTCCTCCAGCTCCTGTCAAATCTCTGCCAGATTCTCCAGTTTCTGCCCCAAGTGTGTGGACAGTTCCATGGTGAAAGGTCCCAGCTTCTCCTCCTGATCACTCATAGCACTGATGTTGGAAATGGCAAGAGACACACACTGGTTCTGCTTTGTCTTGTGGGTTCCAGTTCCAGCTCCAGTTTGTCTTCACTGGTTCCAGTTTGCCCATCCTCTCAGCCACAGCTAGCTTTCCTTCCCATCTGCTAGTCTGTCTGAACTATAAACACTTGAGGTCAACACTAGATGCAGATGCAAAAGCTTATATAGACTCTTCTGCCAGCTCCCATAATTGCCTAAAGCCTAACACTATAGTAAATCCATTATTCTATGAATAGAAGTTCTGCTTCTCTTTTCAATTCCTTATTCATATAAACACCATCCTGCTCCTTATTACTACTGTTTATGTTTTAATGTTACAATGTAGGAGTCTACATTTAAAATGGCAACTTAGTCTACAAAATTAGTTGGCATATAAATTCTAGAGTGTAAATTTCCTCACGAAATCTAGCTGGAACTTTAATCAATTGCTTTAAATATACTAATTAATAGATTTTTATGTTAGTGTAATCAGATGTTTAAAATATTGTGTTTGAGAGTATGGTCTTTTCATGTACTAAATTCATATCTATGCCCTTTATAAAAGTCTTAAAATTTCCTCCATAGATGTCTTGTGTATTCTTGGTCAATTGGCTAATGTTAACAAAATATCTGGGTTAATTTAAGATACTTTATTTTTGTTGCAAAAATGAATGGCATAATTTATAAAATGCTCTTATTTGGTTATTGAGGCTAAAGGCAATCAGTTTTTTAATATAGTCTTGTGTCTGTCAACCTTGCCCAAATCCCTTATTAATTCTGATAGTTCATTGATTCTGTGTGTGTGTGTGTGTGTGTGTGTGTATTTGTGTGACTGACTCTGATACTTGCCTACCCATTGGCCAGTCTACCTTCTCTCGTAGTAGTATGTCTAATTCTCAGACATGAATTAGGATTGGTTTACAACATTGCAATCCCATTTCTCTTTGTAATTAGTCTAGGGGCATGCTACCAAGTTCTGTTCTGTTGAGTAGTTTAGAAAAAGACTGTCCTCTCAGTTAAGAGAAAGGCATAGAAAAAGAAAAGTCTCTCTTTACCCATATCCACTTCCTTCCTACTTAGGTATTGATAGGAGCTGATGTGTGAGAAATTTATGCTGGGAGCTCCAGTAGCCACCTTATGATCAAAATGGGAAACTTGGTTGACATGCAGAGGATGGTCCACTAAACAGGTGGGAAAAGTGTGGGCCCTTGCTATGTCATGAGCCCCCTAGCAAACTGGGGTCACCTACCTCCAGATTGCTGTCCGTTGAGGAAGAACTTTCCTAATGGTGAAGTCACCATTGATTAAGATCTCTGTCATTTACAGCTAAAATTACTCTGTTTGATATAGTAACGGTGTAGTTCATAGCAATATCACCTGAGCATTCTCCTTCACATTCTTTCTTTTTCTTTTTTGTAGAGATGGGGTCTCACTATGTTGCCCAGGCTGACCTCAAACTGCTGGTCTCAAGCAATCCTCCCACCTCAGCCTCCCAAGTAGCTGAGATTACAGATGTGTGTCACGTTGCCTGGCTCCCCTTTACATTTTTTAATTTAATTTAGAGACAAGGTCCTACTCTGCTGCCCAGGCTAAAGCACAGTGGCATAATCACAGTTCACTGCAGTCTCCATCTCTTGGGCTTATAAATAATTCTCCCACCTCAGCCTGCCAAGTAGCTAAGGCTACAGTCCCACACCACTACATCCAGCTAATCCTTTACACTCTTAATTACAAAATGTGTAATACATATAATATTTTCCTTTTGTCTATTTTCTACCTTTTGTCTCATATTTTATCTCCATATTCTCCACGTTTTCTTACTTTAGCTCTGGACAATCTTCACAGGCAAAACAGGAAGCAGTCCATATCATCAGAGCTCTGTTGGATCCCCGGTAAAATCAGCTCTGTCTCTTCCCCTTAATCCTCCACCTAAAATCACAGGCAGTTTTACAGGCTTAGTTAATACCTGGGATATTATAACTCTGTTGTGAGTATTTATAAAGAGCAAACAATCAGATATGAAGTTAAAATGAACTGGAGTATAGAGAGTTTCAGACATTTGCCCAAGTCTTAGGCAAAAAGTGTCACATTGCCTTTAAAATTTCTCATCTGATTCTAATAATTTGCTTAAATGAAATTTTTCTGGTAGAGCCAAATGGAAAGATCCCAGTATAAGAGGGAAGAAACTATCAGGTATCCAGTAAGAGAGCATGATGTTGCATGAGTAGGGAGTGGTAACAAAATCATAGGAGACCAAGTATAATTAGATAATGAAAACATTTTAAACCCATAATATTAATAAGAGGTGAACATTGACTCCTTTATAAATACTTTACTATATCAAAGAAGCTTGGCTAGAAGTTCAGGAAACTGAGCTTCTACCTTGTCAATTAATTATTCTGTGACCTTTGAAATTTTCTTCCCTTCATTCTCCTCACTTATAAATGAAATAATGGGATTTTTGTGAAGCTCGAAGGAACTTATACAAGTGAAATTATAGTTGGTTCTTTGTTGTATCTGTGGTTCACCATCCATGGATTTAACCAGTCTCAGTTATAAAATATTTGGAAAAAAAATTAAAAATAACAAGACAACAATAAAAAGAATACAAATTTAAAAGAGTGCAATATAACAGTGCTTCACATAGCATTCATGTTGTGTTGGTATTATAAGTAATCTAGAGATGATTTAAAGTGTATAGGAGGATGTGCTCAGATAATAAGCAAATACTACATCACTTCATATCAGGGACTTGAGCATCCATGGATTTTGGTATCCTCGGGGGTACTGGAACAAATCCCCTGAGGATACCAAGGGATGACTGTACTTAGAAAAAAAGAAGATTCAATGGGAGAAATGTGAGCTACATTTTCTTTCCTTTTTTAAATTGATGACTAAAAATTGTATATATGTATGGTGTATAACATGATGCTTTGATATATGCATACATTGTGGAATGGCTAAATCAAGCTAATTAACATATGCATTACTTCACTTATTTTTTTTTGTGCTGAGAACACTTAAAACCAACACTCTTAGCTATTTTCAAATATTCAATATGTTATTAACAATAGTCACTGTGACATACAATAGATCTCCTGAATGTATTTCTGAGGTTTAACTCAAAATTTGTATTTCTTGAGTAGCATCTGTATCTCCAATCCCCCTGTCTTATGTCATGACCTTTCCCAACCAACTGGGAACCATGAGCCCCTGATAACTACCATTCTAATTCTACTCTCTGCTTCTGTGAGTTTGACTTTTTCAGATGGTCTTTCCATGTCTGGCATATTTCACTTGACATAATGTCCTCCACATTTATCCATGTTGTCACATGACAAGATTTCTTTCTTTTTTAAGACTGAATAGCATTCCATTGTATACATACCACATTTTCTTTATTCATCCATTGATGGGCACTTAGGTTGATTCTATATCTTGGTTATTGTTTATAATGCTGCAATAAACACGGGCATGCTGATATCTTTCTGAGATACTAATTTCATATCCTTTGGTTATATACCCAGAAGTGGGATTGCTGGATCATATGCTAGTTCTATTTTTAATTTTTTTGAGGAACCTCCATACTCTTTTCTATAATGGCCGTACTAATTTACATTTCCACCAACACTGTACAAGTGTTCTCTTTTCTCCACATCCTCACCAACACTTGTGTTTTCTATTATAGCCATTCTAACAGGCATGAGGTGATATATCATTGTGATTTTAATTTGCATTTTTCTAATGATTAGTGACATTAAGCATTTTTTCATATACCTGTTGGACATTTGTATATCTTTTTTGGAAAAGTGCTTATTCGAGCTTTTTGTCCATTTTAAAATTGCGGCTGACTCTGGGCCCCCTGCCTAAAAATTAGCTCTGCTCTGCGAGGAACAGCAAAAAATAAAAATAAAATAAAATAAAATCGGGTTATTTGTTTTCTTACTATTGAGTTGTACAAGTTCCTTATATATTTTGGACATTAACCTCTTTGTATGATTTGCAAATATTTCCTCCCGTTCTGTAGGTTGTTTCTTCACCCTTTTGATTGTTTCCTTTGTTATACAGAAGCTTTTTAGTTTGATGGAATCCCATTTATCCATTTATCTATTTTTCCTTTTGTTGCCTGTGGTAAGCCACTTTTTTAAAGTTATTATTTTTATTTTTTTGAGAGGGAGTCTCGCTCTGTCGCCCAGGCTGGAGTGCAGTGGCCGGATCACAGCTCACTGCAAGCTCCGCCTCCCGGGTTCATGCCATTCTCCAGCCTCAGCCTCCCGAGTAGCTGGGACTACAGGTGCCTGCCACCTCGCCCGGCTAATTTTTTTTTTTATTTTTAGTAGAGACGAGGTTTCACCGGGTTAGCCAGGATGGTCTCGATCTCCTGACCTCGTGATCTGCCCGTCTCGCCTCCCAAAGTGCTGGGATTACAGGCTTGAGCCACCGCGCCCGGCTTTTTAAAAGTTATTAAGCTTCAAGAGGAAAGAGGTCTTTCTGACCACACACAGATATTCCCATGTCTTTTTTTTTTTTTTTTTTTTTTTTTCCTCAAAATAGAAAACAGGCTGGGCACAGTGGCTCATGCCTGTAATCTCAGCACTTTGGGAGGCCAAGGCATGTGGATCACCCCAGGTCAGGGGTTCCAATCAGCCTGGCCAATATGGTGAAACCCCGTCTCTACTAATAATACAAAAAAATTCAAAATACAAAAAGGCTGAAGCAAGAGAATTGCTTGAACCCGGGAGGCAGAGGTTGCAGTGAGCCGAGATTGTGGCACTGCACTCCAGCCTGGGCAATAGATTGAGACTCTGTCTCAAAAATAAATAAATAAATATAAAGCATACACTAATGGGTTAAGCCTAATTTAGCTCCAGGAATTGGAAAATTAGATTTGGGTCCTACCTCTGAACATTCACTGCTTTTTGCATAATCTTAGACACGTTGCATTTCTTCTTTCACTCATTCTCCATCCGTAAGTCAGTAAGTCCTCCTTAATTGTGTTCTCCTCTTCAGAGGAATGGTGTCAAACTTAGGAGAAATACATCCAAGTTCTTAGGTTTTTAGAGTGGTAGTTAGGCAGACAGGAGCAGGGCAGGAGAGGGCTCCCTCCAGGAATGTCAGGTGACCATCAGGTGATGTTCAGGTGGTTGTTAAACTGCCTTTCCAACATAATTGGTCGCAGCTGGTGCCAGGAAAAGACAGCCTCCCAATAGACAGAAAATACCCAAAGCTGGTGATCAGTAGCTTTCTGATAAAATCTCAGGAGTTGGGCGAATGGGCTCAAACATGCACACTAAGAGGCAAAATGGCAGTGTTTAACCGGTATATGACCTTCCTCTAGGAACGCTCAACTGGTAAGGAAAAAAATGCCTCAGGTGAGCATGCACACAACTTCAGTAAACACACTGCACATGGGGCCCCTCCCAAGTGCTGGCAGGCCATCACGCATATGGACAGCCCACTCCAAGGGAAAAATCAAGGAAGAAGAAATGCCAACCCCAGAACCATGCCAATGTAGAAAACCCCAAGTCAAAGGTCAGACGGGGCACTTGGATCTCTCAAGTGGTCTGCTGGGCCCTCTTCCAAGTATACTTTGCTTCCTTTCATTCCTGTACTAAAACTTCAAATAAACTTTCACTCTTGCTCTAAAACTTACCTCGGTCTCTCACTCTGCCTTATGCCCCTCAGTCAAATTTTTTCCTCTGAGGAAGCAAGAATCAAATTGCTGCAGACCCATATGGATTCACTGGAGGTGACTTCACAACCCTCCCCAGTAGTCACCAGGATCTGGGAGAGTGGCAGGAACTTCTGCTGCCCAGCGGAGTAAAATGCAATCTGAGTCAAAGAGCCATAAAGTGTAAACTCAGATATTAAAAATCTATAGGCAGGGAATTCTAGCTGGGGATCAGGTTTTCCAAGCAACCATGGATTTTCTTTGCTTTTAGGCATTTTCTTGTCATCTTGAATGAAAAGTATTAAATACTATGTAACAATTTTTTTTTTCTTTGAGACAAGGTCTCACTCTCACCCAGACTGGAGTGCAATGGCATGATCACAGCTCACTGTGGCCTCAACCTCCCAGGCTTAGTTGATCCTCTCACCTCATCCTCCTGGGTACTACAGGGGTGCGCCAATATGCCTGGCTAATTTTTTGTATCTTTAGTAGAGATGGAGTTTTGCCATGTTGTCCAGGCTGGTCTTGAACTCAGGCTCAAGTGATCTGCCCATCTTGGCCTCCCAAACTGCTGGGATTACAGGCATGAGTTACTGTGCCTGGCCAACAATTTCTTAAAAATAAGGAATCACTATTAAAACCAATGATTCTTAACTCTATCCAAATGCAACTCCCTTCTTATTATAGATATTTTGTAAGACCTGCTTACAATTCTGTCATTAGCTAAATAGACTATATTACTTACAAGTGAACATAATTTTTAAAAGCAACATAATGCCTAATTATGTAAGGGAGTAATAAAAGCAAAGTTGTTTATAATACAGTAGTATGTATTTCAATAGGTAAATATCTAAGTTTGACTTCTAGACTTAATAACATAGTCAGATGCTTACACTAATATATAGAATAAATGTAAATGAGACAGCTATAAATGTAGTATGATATAGCTGTGTTATACTGGAAACTTTAAAACCATATGCGGCATTACTAGTGATTATGTGATTTTCCTAAATGTTGAATACCTTATGGTGTATTTCTAACAAAATATTCCTGGAGGCTGGGCATGGTGGCTCGTGTCTGTAATCCCAGCACTTTAGGAGGCCAAGGAAGGAGGATCTCCTGAAGCCAAAGTTCAAGACCAGCCTGGGCAACATAGGGAGAACCCCATCTCTAAAAAAAACAAAAAACATCTGGGCATGGTAGTTACTACTACCATGTTACATGGTAGGACTACCCCTGTAGTCCTAGCTACTCAGGAGGCTGAGGTTGAGGTCAGAGGACTGCTTGAATCTAGGAGTTTGAGGATGCAGTGAGCTATGATCGTGCCACTGCACTCCAGCCTGAGCAATAGAGCAAGGCCTTGTTTCTTTAAAAAAAATTTCTGGAAAATTTAAATCTATTAAACATGTGAAGAAACTACTTGGCATTTATTTGCAAAATGAATTAAGTTCTAATTTCAGATCATTAAAAACACCTTTTTCAGCTGGATATATGTCTTTGGTGGACATTGAAAAGCATGCAAGATATAGGGCAATTCTTACTGCATGGGACAGTCTTATGCATTTTAAGAAATATTGTATTGGCCGGGCACAGTGGCTCGCGCCTGTAATCCTAGCACTTTGGGAGGCTGAGGTGGGTAGATCCCCCGAGGTCGGGAGTTCAGGACCAGCCTGACCAACATGGAGAAACCCTATCTCTACTAAAAATACAAAATTAGCCAGGCGTGGTGGTGCATGCCTGTAATCTCAGCTACTCGAGAGGCTGAGGCAGGATAATTGCTTGAACCTGGGAAGCAGAGGTTGTGGTGAGCCAAGATTGCGCCATTGCGCTTCAACTTGGGCAACAAGAGCGAAACTCTGTCTCAAAAAAAGAAAAAAAAAGATATAAAAAAAGAAATATTGTATTCCCAGTACCAATCCACTAAATATTAGTTGCTTCCAGTTGTAACACTACAAAAACTTTCTCACAAATGTTTAAAATGCTAATTAATAATAATAATACCACCCCTACTGAGAAACCCTGCTAACAATGTCTGGCACTTGGTATGTATTTAATATATGCTTATTGATTAGATGGACGAATGATTATATAAATATTAAATCTCCAAAAATAACTTTAATATCTGACTGTAAGTATCAGAAAACCCAACCAACAGTAGTTTAGACAAATTAGAGTATATAACTTTTCACTAAGAAGTTCGAAGTTAGGCAACCCAGGATTGGTCTTACACCTCATGATGTCGTCATTGTTCATGGTTTCTGTTTTCTTTCTATTTAGCCATTCTTAGCAAATGTGTTATTTCCTAATGAATTAAAGATGGGTGCTTCATCTCTGGTTCTCACATCTATATTCAAAGCAGAAAAGTGGAAGGAAGAGGAAACGATCATTGCCAGCAGACTTCCTCTTTTCTTATTGGCCAGAACTATGTCACATGATCAGTGCTAGCTGCAAGGGAAGCTATCATCCTCTCCCTCAAAGTAATACTGCTGCCATATAAAATATAAACAAACAAACTTTCAAACACATTACTGAACTGCCAAGAAAGTAAAGCCTCCCAGAAGTTAAAAATAAAGTGAACATGGAACCTCCTAAGAGGTGAGAAATGTGCTAAGGCCTTTGTCTTAAGAACATATGCTAAACTCTGGTGATCTTGACATTGCATTTATAATGGTTTCACAGGAAGTAGGGTGGAGAACAGAAGACAAAGCTTTCAGCCTGCCCAGTGTTTGGAGTCTAATAGTAGACCTTGACTCAAAGTTGGAAAATGAAATGGCAAGCCACAGACTACAGAAAATATTCATGAAGATGTGTGTTCAGAATATATAAAAACTTCTACAAACAGGTATCAAAATGAAAACCCAATTTTAAACAGGAACGAAAGTCTTGGCAAGACACTTTAAAAAAGAAGATACGCTAACAGCCAATAAGTCCATGAAAAGACCCTCAACATCATTAATCATCAGGCAAATGCAAATTAAAACACAATGAGATACTATGACACATCCATTAGAAGGGTTAAAATTTAAAAGACTAATCAAACCAAATATTGGAGAAGATATAGAGCAACTAGGACTTTCATACATACATTTCATATATTGCTGATAGAAATATAAAATATGCAATCATTTTGGAAACTGCTTGGCAATTTCTTAAGATGCTAAACATATACCTACTATATATACAGGATAAATGAAAATATATGTCTACATAAAAGCTTGTACATGAATGATCATAGCACCATTAATAATAATAGTCAAGAAGTAGAAACAACACAAATGTCCATCAACTGATAAAAACATACACAAAATGTAGTATATCCATACAATGGGATATTGTTTAGCTGTAAAAAGGAATAAAGTACTGATACATGCTACAATATGGATGGACCTTGAAAACATTATTATACATGAAAGAAGCCAGACACACAAAAAAGTACATATTATATGATATGATTTACATAGCATATATCCAGAATGAGTAAACTCATACAAACAGAGAGATGGTTAGTGGTTGCTGGGGGCTGGAAGGGAAGGAAGTGAGGAGTGACTTCTAATGAGTAGAAGGTTTCTTTTTAGAGTGATAAAAATATTCTGGAATTAGATAGTGGTTATGCTTGCATAATTGTGCTAAAAACCATTGGATTGTATACTTTAAATATGAGTGGACTGTATGGCATCTGAGTTACATCTCAATAAAGTTGTTGTTAAAAAAAAAAACAAATATAAACTATATACATCATCAACACTGCCACCATCCCAATCACCACTGACAACATCTTGGTATACAGCCTTCCAAACTCATTTCTGTGCATCATATATACGTGTTAAAGAATGAAAATTGGATTATACCATGCATATCCTTTAAGAAGTGTTGTTGTTTTTTAGATACAAGATTTCACTCTATTACCTAGGCTGGATGTAGTGGTGCAGTCATAGCTCACTGCAGCCTCAAATTCCTGAGCTCGATTGATCCTCTCAATCCTCCTGCCTCAGCCTCTTAAGTAGGTAGGACTACAGGTACATGCCACAACACTCAGCTAATATTGTAATTTTTTGTAAAGGCAGAGTCTCACTATGTTGCCCAAACTGGTCTCAAACTCTGGCCTCAAGCAATCCTCCCACTTCAGTCTCCCAAAGTGCTGGGATGACAGGCATGTGCCACCACATCCAGACTTTATAGAATATATTTTAAATTATAACACACATGGCTTTATAATTATAAAGTAATATCAGACTGGAAAACCATTGTCTTTTTTCTGATTTTAAGAGTAAAACTGTCAGTCTTTGATCTTTAAATATGGTATTAGTTCTGGGGTTTTCATAGATTCTCTTTATCAGGTTAAGCTCCCTTTTACTCCTCATTTGCCAAGTGTGTGTGTGTGTGTGTGTTTTTAAATCATAACATGTTGCATTTTGTCAAATGCACTTTTTGCATTAATTGAGATGATCATATGGGTTTTTCTGGTTATTAATATGGTATATCCTAATGATTGATTTCCTTATGTTGAGCCAACCTTGTATTCCTGTGATAAATCTCATTTGGTTATGGTGTAAAATCCTTGTTTAAGTGTAAATTGGCAAAATTTATTTATTTATTTATTTATTTATTTATTTATGACAGGGTCTTGCTCTGTCACCCAGGCTGGAGTGCAGTAGTGCAATCTTGGCCCACTGCAACCTCCACCTCTTAGGCTCAAGCAATTCTCATGTCTCAGCCTTCCAAGGAGCTGAGACTATAGGCACATGCCACCACACTTGGCTAATTTTTGTATTTTTTGGTAGAGGTGGGGTTTCACTGTGTTAGCCAGGCTGGGTGAATTTTATTTAGACCTAAATAATCTACATATGAATGGACCTCACTGTCTCAATTATGGAGTTTCATTATAACACCATTGTACTATTCCGTTCTCACACTGCTAATAAAGGCATACTTGAGACTGGGCAATTTATAAAGGAAAGAGGTTTAATTGACTCACAGTTCTCCAGTGCTGGGGAGGCCTAAGGAAACTTACAATCATGATGGAAAGGGAAACAAACATGTCTTTCTTCACATGGCAGCAGCAAGGATAAGTGCAGAGCAAAGGTGGGAAAAGCCCCATATAAAACCATCAGATCCATGAGAACTCACTCACTATCATGAGAATAGCATGGAGGCAACCACCCCATGATTCAATTACCTCCAACTGGGTCCCTCCCATGACACATGGGGATTATGGTAACTACAATTCAAAATGAGATTTGGGTGGGGACACAGCCAAACCACAGAATTATGCCCTGGCCCCTTCCAAATCTCATGTTCTCACATTTCAAAACACAGTCATGCCTTCCCAACAGTCCTCCAAAGTCTTAATTCATTCCAGCATTAACTCAAAAGTCCAAGTTCAAAGTTTTATCTGAGACAAGGCAAGTCCCTTCTGCCTATGAGCCTGTAAAATCAAAAGCAAGTTAGTTACTTTCTAGTTACACTGGGGGCTACAGGCATTGGGCAAATACACTCATTCCAATGGGAGAAAAATTGGCCAAAACACAGGAGTTAAAGGCTCCACCCAAGTCCAAAACCCAATAGGGCAATCATTAAACCTTTAAGTTACAAAATGATCTCCTTTGACTTCACGTCTCACATCCAGGCCATGCTGATACAAGAGGTGGGCTCCTATGGCCTTGAGCAGCCCCACCTTTGTGGCTTTGCAGGGTACAGTCTCCCTCCTAGCTGCTTTCATGGGCTGGCATTGGATGTCCGTGGCTTTTCCAGGTACATGGGGTAAGCTGTTGGTGGATCTACCATTCTGGGGTCTGGAGGACAGTGGCCCTCTTCTCACAGCTCTACTAGGCAGTGCCTCAGTGGGAGCTCTGTGTTGTGGCTCTGAGCCCACATTTCCCTTCCACACTGTCCTAGCAGAGATTCTCCATTAGGGTTCCAGCCCTGCAGCAAACTTCTGCCAGGACATCCAGATGTTTCTAATTGTGCTTATTTGGATTTTCTCTCTTCTTTTCTTGGTTAATCTTTCTAATGGTCTATCAAGTTTATTTATCTTTTCAAAGAAGCAGTTTTTTGCTTTGTTTATCTTTTGTATTTTTGTGTTTGTTTCAATTTCATTTAGTTCTGCTCTGATCTTGGTGATTTCCTTTCTTCTGCTGGGTTTGGGTTTAGTTTGTTCTTGCTTCTCTAGTTCCTTGAGGTGTGACTTTAGATTATCTGTTTGTGTTCTTCTAGCCTTTTTGATGTAGGCATATTACATATTCTTTCATGCTATGGATACACTGTATAGACACAGCTATGATTTGAGCAGTGCAATTAGTGTCTCAGTACCACTTGAAGAAGCTGTTTTATGCAGAGATAAAATGGAAGAATGGTCAGCCTCTTAATCTAGCTTATTTGAAAAGGCGCTGGAAAAAATATGGCAGACTTCAACAACGTGTGCCAAAACTTTTTCCCTTGGAAGTCATTGACTAGTATCGCTGAATGTTATTTCTTGTGGAGAACTACTGACAGATATGTGCAACAGAAATGGTTAAAGCAGCAGAAACTGAGAATAAGCTGAAACAAGTATATATCCCAATTCACAGCAAACCAAGTCCCAACCAAATATCTACCAGCAATGGCAAGCCTGGTGCTGTGAGTGGAACCATGAGGACCACGTTCCTGCCTCAGAATCTCCTTGTAATGTAAGACTGGGAGGGCTGCTGTGCTACATAGTCTAACCAGTAGTATTCTAGCAGCCCACCCAATATGCATTTGATGTAGGTATTTAGGGCTATGAACTTTCCTGTTAGCACTGCCTTTACTGTATTCCAGAGGTTTTGATAGGTTTTGTTGCTATTGTCATTCAGTTAGAAGAATTTTTAAATTTCATCTTGATTTCATTTTTGACCCAATGATCATTCAGGAGCAGGTTAATTTCCATGTATTTGCATGGTTTTGAAGGTTCCTTTTGGAGTTGATTTCCAGTTGTATTCCA
Source organism: Macaca thibetana thibetana (assembly GCF_024542745.1). NCBI lineage: Eukaryota > Metazoa > Chordata > Mammalia > Primates > Cercopithecidae > Macaca > Macaca thibetana. Next base: position 85,027,500 of record NC_065589.1, on the reverse strand, counting down.
TTGTGGTCTGAGAGGGTACTTGATATAATTTCAATTTTCTTACATTTGTTGAGGCTCGTTTTGTGGCCTATCATATGGTCTTTTGGAGAAAGTTCCATTTACTGTTGAATAGAATGTATATTCTGTGGTTGTCGGGTAGAATGTTCTGTGTATATCTGTTAAGTCCATTTGTTCCAGGGTACTGTTTAAATTTATTGTTTTTTGTTGACTTTCTGTCTTCATGACCTGTCTAGTGCTATTAGTGGAGTATTAAAGGCCCCCACTATTATTGTGTTTCTGTCTATCTTATTTCTTATGTCTATTAATAATTGTTTTACAAATTTGGGAACTCCAGTTTTAGGTGCATATATATTTAGGATTGTGATATTTTCCCATTGGACAAGACCTTTTATCACTATATAATGACTCTCTTTGTTTTTTCAACCGCTGTTGCTTTAACATTTGTTTTGTCTGATATACGAATAGCTTCCCCTGCTTACTTTTGGTATCCATTTGCATGCAACGTCTTTTTCCATTCCTTTCCTTAAGTTTATATGAGTCCTTTTGTGTTAGGTGTGTCTCTTGAAGGCAGCAGATAGTTGGTTGGTGAATTCTTATCCATTCTGCAATTCTGTATCTTTTCAGTGGAGCATTTAGGGCATTTACATTGAATGTTTTACTGAGATGTGAGGTATCATTTCATTCATCATGCTATTTGTTTCCTGTATATCTTGGGGTTTTTTTTTTTTAACTGTATTTTTGTCTTGTAGGTCTTGTGAGATTTATGCTTAAAGAGGTTCTGTTTTGATGTGTTGCCAGGATTTGTTTAAAAATTTAGAGCTCTTTTTAGCAGTTCTTGTAGTGCTGGCTTGGTAGTGGTGAATTCTCTCACCATTTGTTTGTCTGAAAAAGACTGTATTTTTCCTTAATTTACAAGGCTTAGTTTCACTGGGTATAGAATTCTTCGCTGATAATTGTTTGTTTGTGAAGGCCGAAGATAGGGCCCCAATCCCTTCTAGCTTATAGAGTTTCTCTGAGAAATATGTTATTAATCTGACAGGTTTTCCTTTATAGGTTACCTGATGTTTTTGCCTCACAGTTTTTAATATTTTTTCCTTCATCTTAACTTCAGATAACTTGATGACAATGTGCCTAGGCAATGATCTTTTTTGTGACGAGTTTCCCAGATGTTCTTTGAGCTTCTTGTATTTAGATGTCTAGTTCTCTAGCAAGACCAGAAAAGTTTTCCTTGATTTTTCCCCCAAATATACTTTCCAAACTTTCAGATTTCTCTTCTTCCTCAGGAACACTGATTATTCTTAGATTTGGTTGTTTAACATAATCCCAGACTTCTTTTTTTTTTTTTTTTGAGGCAGAGTCTTGCTCTGTCACCCAGGCTGGAGTGCAGTGACCCAATCTCTACTCACTGCAAGCTCCGCCTCCTGGGTTCACGCCATTCTCCTGCCTCAGCCTCCCAAGTAGCTGGGATTACAGGCGCCCACCACCACGCCGGCTAATTTTTTTGTATTTTTAACAGAGATGGGGTTTCACCATGTTGGCCAGGATGGTCTTGATCTTCTGACCTCGTGATCCTCCCACCTCGGCCTCCCAAAGTGCTGGGATTACAGGCGTGAGCCACCATGCCCAGCTAATCCTAGACTTCTTGGAGGCTTTGTTCATATTTTCTTATTCTTTTTTCTTTGTCTTTGCTGGGTTGGGTTAATTTGAAAACCTTGTCTTTAAGCTCTGAAGTTCTTTATTCTGCTTGTTCGATTCTATTGCTGAGACTTTCCAGAGCATTTGCATAGTGTGTCCATTGTTTCCTGAAGTTTTGATTATTTTTAATTTATGCTACCTTTTTCATTGAGTATTTCTCCCTTCACTTGTATCATTTTTTGGATTTCCTTACATTGGGCTTCACCTTTCTCTGGTGCCTCCCTGATTAGCTTAATAACTAACCTTCTGAATTCTTTTTCAGGTAGATCAGGGATTTTTTTTCTTGGTTTGGATCCATTGCTGGAAAGCTAGTATGATTTTTGGGGGATGTTAAAAAGCTTTTTTATATTACAAGGGTTGGTTTTCTGGTTCCTTCTCATTTGGGTAGCTTCTGTCAGCAGGAACATCTCAGGCTCAAGACTGTTGTTCAGTTCCTTTTGTCCACGGGGTGGTTTCTTGTAGTACTGTCACCCTTTTCCTAGGGATGTGGCTTCCTGAGAGCTGAGCTATAGTGATTGTTATCTCTTCTAGCCATCCAGCAAGTCTATCAGGCTCTGGGCTAGTAGTGGGGGTTGTCTGCACAGAGTCCTATGATGTGAACAATCTGTGGGTTTCTCGGCCATGGATATTGGCATCTGCTCTGGTGGAGGTAGCAGGGTTATCAAATGGACCCTGTGAGGGTCCTTAGCTTCAGTTGATTATTGCACTATTTTTGTATTGGTTGGCCTTCTGCTGGGAGGTGGTGCTTTCAAGAGAGCATCAGCTGTGGTAGTATGTGGAGGAACAGGTGGTGGGAGAGGCCTTAGAACTCCCAAGAGTTTTTGTCCTTTGTCTTCAGTTACCAGGGTGGGTAGGGAAGGACCATTAGGTGGGGGCAAGACTAGGTGTGTCTGAGCTCAGACTCTACTTGGGCGAGTCTTGTTGCGGCTCCTGTTGGGGGTGGGGGTGAGGTTCCTAGGTCAATGGAGTTTTGTTCCCAGGAGGATTATGGCTGCCTCTGCTGTGTCATGCTGGTTGTCAGGGAAGTGCGGGAAAGCTGTCAGTCACAGGCCTCACCCAGCTCCCACCCAACCCAAAGGGCCAATCTCACTTCCACCATGCCCCCACCCCCAACAGCAACAAGTCAGTTTTCAGTCAGTGGGCCAGCAGGACTGAGAACTTGCCCCAGGCTACCCACCTCCCAGCTGTGAAAATAACTAGGGCTTTCCTTCCTCTCCCACCTATGGAGTCTGCACACCAGATTCACACCCTACCCCAGGTTCTGTCCAGGAGGCTTCTCAATTGGTTCAAATTGTTACAAAGTTCAGCTGGAGCTTTTCTTCTCCCTGTGGCCTTTTCCCAGTGACTCTGGTAGCTCTCCTCAAGGATCCCTGTGAGGTGAGGCAGAAATGGCTTGCTAAGGGACCCAGCAAGCCCACAGAGATTTTCCTGCTACTTCCTCTACTCCTGTATTTCGCTCAGCTCTCTAAATTGACTCAGCTCCAGGTAAGGTCAGAATCTTCTACCATAATCTAGACCTTCAGGTTCCCCTGTGGGGGTGAGTGTTCATGGATGAACAATCTTCCTTTCCCACTTCCACAGTTTGGGCACTCACAGTATTTGGGGTGTCTCTGGAGTCTTGCAGGAACAACCCACTTCCTTCAGAAGATATATGGGTTCTCTTGACTTTCTGAATATATTTCTGCAGTCATACTGCAGCAAAAGGTCACAGTGCAAGCCTCCACAGGCTGTTCTGTCCATTCAAGTGGGAGCTTCAATCTAGTCCTGCCTCCTGTCTGCCATGATCTCATCTCTCCCTCTTTTTCGAAGTCCACTAATTCCAGGATGAGGGCCCAAGCTCATGACCTAATCTAACCCTATTTACTTTACTCTAACCCCTTCTTTAAGTATCATCACATTGAGAGCTAGGGCTTCATCATGTGGATTTAGAGACAGTGAGGGGGAACATTCAGTCAAAAACACCTTATAATCTTTTTTGTTTTGTAAGGTTATTAATAATGTCCCATTTTTCATTTCTGATGTTACTAATTTTAGTCTGTTTTTTCTTTTCCTTTCTCTCCCTTCCTTCCTTCCTTCCTTCCTTCCTTCCTTCCTTCCTTCCTTCCTTCCTTCCTTCCTTCCTTCCTTCCTTTCCTTCCTTCCTTCCTTCCTTCCTTCCTTCCTTCCTTCCTTCCTTCCTTCCTTTGAAACAGAGTCTTGCTCTGTCACCCAGGCTGGAGTGCAGTGGTGCAATCTTGGTTCTCTGCAACCTTGCCTCCTGGGTTCAAGTGATTCTCCTGGCTCAGCCTCCCAAGTAGCTAGGATTATAGGTGTGTGCCATCACACCCAGCTAATTTTTGCATTTTTAGTAGAGATGAGGTTTCACCATGTTGGCCCAGGCTGGTCTCGAACTTCTGACCTCAGGTAATCCACCAGCCTCAGCCTTCCAAAGTGCTGGGATTTCAGACGTGAGCCACTGCGCCCAGCTGAGCTTTTTTTTTTTTTTTGCCTGGTAAGATTAGCTAAAGTTTTGTTGGTCTTTTCAAAGAACCAACATTTGGTTTTACAGATTTTCTCTATGGTTTTTCTATTTTCTATTTCCTTTATTTTCTCTGTAATATTATTTGTTTCCTTCTGATTGCTTTGGATTTGCTTTTTTTTTTTTTTCTCTCTTTAAGATAAAGTTTTGGTTTTGATTTGAGATCTACCTTTTTTAAAAAAAATAGGCATTAATTATACATTTCCGTCTAGGCACTATTTTTACTGCATCTCATAAGATCTGGTATACTGTGTTTTTATTTTCATTTACCTCAAGGCATTTTCTAATTTCTTTTGTGATTTACTTTTTGAGCTTTGTTATTTACAACTGTGCTCAATTTTCATATACTTGTGAAATTTCCAAATTTTCATGTTATTAATTTCTAATTTCATTTCACTGTGGTCACATAGTATAATTTGTATCATTGCAGTCTTTTACACTTTATTAAGGCTTGCTTTATGGTGTAACATAGGTTTTCTCTTGGTAAATGTTACTCGTGTGCTTGAGAAGAATGTATATTCTTTTATCAATAAATGGAGGTTCTTTAGATCTCTGGAAACTGGATTATACCTTGTTCAAGACTTCCATTTTTTTGAAGACATTCTGTCTATCTATTCTATACACCATTGAAAGTGGGTTAATTAATCTCCAATTACTATTGAATTGACTATTTTCTCCTTCAATTCTGTTAGTTTTGCTTGTGAATTTGGGGTTGTTTGGTGCATATATGTTGTTAATTCTGATATATTTTGGATCAATTCACTCTTTTGTTTTTTTTAAGACAGAGTCTCACTCTGTTGTTCAAGCTGTAGTATAGTGGTGTGATCTCAGCTCACTGCAACCTCCACCTCCCGGGTTCAAGTGATTCTCTTGCCTCAGCCTCCCAAGTAGCTGGGATTACAGGTGCATGCCACCATGCCTGGCTAATTTTGGTATTTTTAGTAGAGACAGGGTTTCTCCATGTTGGCCAGGCTGGTCTCGAACTCCTGACCTCAAGCGATACACCTGCCTTGGCCTCCCAAAGTGCTGGGATTACAGGCCTGAGACACTATGCCTAGCCAATTAACTCTTTTTTAAAAAATTATTATTTATATTATTTTACTTTAAGTTCTAGGGTACATGTGCACAATATGCAGGTTTGTTACATATGTATACATGTGCCATGTTGGTGTGCTGCACCCATTAACTTGTCATTTACATTAGGTATATCTCCTAATGCTATCCCTCCCCCCTCCCCCAACCCCCCAGCAGGCCCCAGTGTGTGATGTTCCCCTCCCTGTGTCCATATGTTCTCACTGTTCAACTCCCACTTATGAGTGAGAATATGCAGTGTTTGGTTTTCTGTCTTTGTGATATTTTGCTGAGAATGATGGTTTCCAGCTTCATCCATGCCCCTGTAAAGGACATGAACTCATCCTTTTTTATGGCTGCATAGTATTTCACAGTGTATATCTGCCACATTTTCTTCATCCAGTCTATCACTGATGAACATTTGTGTTGGTTCCAAGTTTTTGCTCTTGTGAATAGTGCCACAATAAACATATGTGTGCATGTGTCTTTATAGCAGCATGATTTATAATCCTTTGGGTATATGCCCAGTAATGGGATGGCTGGGTCAAATGGTATTTCTAGTTCTAGATCCTTGAAGAATCACCACACTGTCTTCCACAATGATTGAACTAGTTTACAGTCTCCCCAACAGTGTAAAAGCGTTCCTATTTCTCCACATCCTCTCTAGCACCTGTTGTTTCCTGACTTTTTAATGATTGCCATTCTAACTGGTGTGAGATGGTATCTCACTGTGGTTTTGTTTTGCATTTCTCTGATGGTGAGTGATGATGAGCATTTTTTCATGTGTCTGTTGGCTGCATAAATGTCTTCTTTTGAGAAGTGTCTGTTATCCTTCGCCCCACTTTTTGATGGGGTTGTTTGATTTTTTCTTGTAAATTTGTTTAAGTTCTTCGTAGATTCTGGATATTAGCCCTTTGTCAGATGGGTAGATTGTAAAAATTTTCTCCCATTTTGTAGGTTGCCTGTTCACTCTGATGGTACTTTCTTTTGCTGTGCAGAAGCTGTTTAGTTTAATTAGATCCCATTTGTCAATTTTGGCTTTTGTTGCCATTGCTTTTGGTGTTTTAGTCATGAAGTCCTTGCCCATGCCTATGGCCTGAATGGTATTGCCTAGGTTTTCTTCTATGGTTTTTATGGTTTTAGATCTAACATTTAAGTCTTTAATCCATCTTGAATTGATTTTTGTACAAGGTGTAAGGAAGGGATCCAGTTTCAGCTTTCTATATATGGCTAGCCAGTTTTCCCAGCACCATTTATTAAATAGGGAATCCTTTCCCCATTTCTTGTTTTTGTCAGGTTTGTCAAAGATAAGATGGTTGTAGATGTATGGTATTATTTTTGAGGGCTCTATTCTGTTCCATTGGTCTATATCTCTGTTTTGGTACCAGTACCATGCTGTTTTGGTTACTGTAGCCTTGTAGTATAGTCCCAAGTCAGGTGGCATGAGGCCTCCAGCTTTGTTCTTTTGGCTTAGGATTGTCTTGGCAATACAGGCTTTGTTTTGGTTCCATATGGACTTTAAAGTAGGTTTTTCCGATTCTGTGAAGAAAGTCATTGGTAGCTTGATAGGGATGGCATTGAATCTATAAATTACCTTGGGCAGTATGGCCATTTTCACTATATTGATTCTTCCTATCCATGAGCATGGAATGTTCTTCCATTTGTTTGTGTCCTCTTTAATTTCGTTGAGCAGTGGCTTGTAGTTCTCCTTGAAGAGGTCCTTCACATCTCTGGTAAGTTGGATTCCTAGGTGTTTTGTTCTATTTGAAGCAATTGTGAATGGGAGTTCACTCATGATTTGGCTCTCTGTTTGTCTGTTACTGGTGTATAGGAATGTTTGTGATTTGTGCACATTGATTTTGTATCCTGAGACTTTGCTGAAGTTGCTTATCAGCTTAAGGAGATTTGGGGCTGAGACGATGGGGTTTTCTAAATATACAATCATGTCATCTGCAAACAGGGACAATTTGACTTCCTGTTTTCCTGATTGAATACCCTTTATTTCTTTCTCTTGTCTAATTGCCCTGGCCAGAACTTCCAACACTGTGTTGAATAGGAGTGGTGAGAGAGGACATCCCTGTCTTATGCCAGTTTTCAAAGGGGACGCTTCCAGTTTTTGCCCGTTCAGTATGATATTGGCTGTGGGTTTGTCATAAATAGCTCCTATTATTTTGAGATACGTCCCATCAATACCTAGTTTATTGAGAGGTTTTAGCATGAAGGGCTGTTGAATTTTGTCAAAGGCCTTTTCTGCATCTATTGAGATAATCATGTGGTTTTTGTCTTTGGTTCTGTTTATATGATGGATTACGTTTATTGATTTGCGTATGTTGAACCAGCCTTGCATCTCAGGGATGAAGCAAACTTGATCGTGGTGGATAAGCTTTTTGATGTGCTGCTGGATTCAGTTTGCCAGTATTTTATTGAGGATTTTCGCATCGATGTTCATCAGGGATGTTGGTCTAAAATTTCCTTTTTAGTTGTGTCTCTGCCAGGCTTTGGTATCAGGATGATGTTGACCTCATAAAATGAATTAGGGAGGATTCCCTCTTTTTCTATTGATTGGAGTAATTTCAGTAGGAATGGAACCAGCTCCTCTTTGTACCTCTGGTAGAATTCAGCTGTGAATCCGTCTGGTCCTGGACTTTTTTTGGTTGGTAGACTATTAATTATTGCCTCAATTTCAGAACCTGTTATCAGTCTATTCAGGGATTCATCTTCTTCCTGGTTTAGCCTTGGGAGGGTGTATGTGTCCAGGAATTTATCAATTTCTTCTAGATTTTCTAGTTTATTTGCATAGAGGTGTTTATAGTATTCTCTGATGGTAGTTTGTATTTCTGTGGGATTGGTGGTGATATCCGCTTTATCATTTTTTATTGCGTCTATTTGATTCTTCTCTCTTTTCTTCTTTATTAGTCTTGCTAGCGGTCTATCAATTTTGTTGATCTTTTCAAAAAACCAGCTCCTGGATTCATTGATTTTTTGCAGGGTTTTTTGTGTCTGTATCTCCTTCAGTTCTGCTCTGATCTTAGTTATTTCTTGCCTTCTGCTAGCTTTTGAATGTGTTTGCTCTTGCTTCTCTAGTTCTTTTAATTGTGATGTTAGGGTGTCAATTTTAGATCTCTCCTGCTTTCTCTTGTGGGCATTTAGTGCTATAAATTTCCCTGTGCACACTGCTTTAAATGTGTCCGAGAGATTCTGGTATGTTGTGTCTTTGTTCTTATTGGTTTCAAAGAACATCTTTATTTCTGCCTTCATTTCGTTATGTACCCAGTAGTCATTCAGGAGCAGGCTGTTCAGTTTCCATGTACTTGAGCAGTTTTGAGTGAGTTTCTTGATCCTGAGTTCTAGTTTGATTGCCCTGTCATCTGAGAGACAGTTTGTTATAATTTCTGTTCTTTTACATTTTCTGAGGAGTGCTTTACTTCCAACTATGTGGTAAATTTTGGAATAAGTGTGATGTGGTGCTGAGAAGAATGTATATTCTGTTGATTTGGGGTGGAGAGTTCTGTAGATGTATATTAGGTCCGCTTCGTGCAGAGCTGAGTTCAATTCCTGGATTTCCTTGTTAACTTTCTGTCTTGTTGATGTGTCTAATGTTGACAGTGGGGTGTTAAAGTCTCCCATTATTATTGCGTGGGAGTCTAAGTCTCTTTTTATGTCTCTCAGAACTTGCTTTATGAATCTGGGTGCCCCTGTATTGGGTGCATATATATTTAGGATAGTTGGCTCTTCTGGTTGAATTGATCCTTTTACCATTATGTAATGGCCTTCTTTGTCTCTTTTGATCTTTGTTGGTTTAAAGTCTGTTTTATCAGAGACTAGGATTGCAACCCCTGCTTTTTTTTTGTTTTCCATTTGCTTGGTAGATCTTCCTCAATCCCTTTAATTTGAGACTGTGTGTGTCTCTGCACGTGAGATGGGTCTCCTGAATATAGCACACTGATGGGTCTTGCCTCTTTATCCAATTTGCCAGTCTGTGTCTTTTAATTGGAGTATTTAGCCCATTTACATTTAAGGTTAATATCGTTATGTGTGAATATGATCCTGTCATTATGATGTTAGCTGGTTATTTTGCTCATTAGTTGATGCAGTTTCTTCCTAGTATCGATGGTCTTTACAATTTGGCATGTTTTTGCAGTGGCTGGTACTGGCTGTTCCTTTCCATGTTTAGTGCTTCCTTCAGGAGTACTTGTAAGGCAGGCCTGCTGGTGACAATATCTCTTAGCGTTTCCTTGTCTATAAAGGATTTTATTTCTCCCTCCCTTATGAAACTTAGTTTGACTGGATATGAAATTCTTGGTTGCGGTGTTTGTTTTTCTGTTCCTGCATCAGTTTGCTGAGGATAATGGCTTCCAACTCCATCCATGTCCCTGCAAAGGACATGATCTCATCCTTTTTGTGGCTGCATAGTATTACATGGTGTATATGTACCATATTTTCTTTAGCCAGTCTATCATTGGTGGGCGTTTAGATTGTGTTCATGTCTTTGCTATTCTTAATAGAAAATGCACAATCAAATTATATTAATGGTAGCCACCCTGTTGTACAATCAAATACTAGGCCTTATTTATTCATTTTAACTTTTTGGTACTTATTAATGATCCCACCTCCCTCCTATCCCCCACTAACCTTCCCAACCTCTGGTAACCATCCTTCTACCCTCTATCTCAATGGGTTCAATTGTCTTTATTTTTAGATCCCACAAATAATGAGACCATGTGATGTTTGTATTTCTGTGCCTGGCTTACATAACATCACTTAACACAATGAATTCCAGTTCCATCCGTGTTGTTGCCCAGGGGTCTTATTATTTTTTATGGCTGAATAGTACTCCATTGTGTATGAGAACCACATTTTCTTTATCCATTATTTGTTGATGGACACTTCAGTGCTTCCAAATCTTGACTATTGTTAACAGAGGTGCAACAAACATAGGAGTGTAGATATCCCTTCGACACACTCATCTCCTTTCTTTTGGGTATATACTCAGTGGTGGGATTGCTGAATCATATGGTAACTCTATTTTTCATTTTTTGAGGAACCGCCAAACTGTTCTCCATAGTGGCTATACTAATTTACATTCCACCAACAGTGTACAAAAGGTCCCTTTTCTCCACATCCTAGCCAGCATTTGTTATTGCCTGTCTTTTAAGCCATTTTAACTGGGGTGAGATGACATTTCATTGTAGTTTTGATTTGCATTCCTCTGATGATCATGACATTGAGCATCTTTCATATGTCTGTTTGCCATTTGCATCTCTTCTTTTGAGAAATGTCTTTTCAAATCTTTTGCCCATTTAAAATTGGATTATTAGATTTTTTTTTTTTTTTTTTACTTTTTGTTTTGTTTTGTTTTGAGACAGAGTTTCACTGTCTCACCCAGGCTGGAGTGCAATGGTGCAATCTTGGCTCACTGGTACCTCCACCTCCTGGGTTCAAGCGATTCTCCTGCCTCAGCCTCCCAAGTAGCTGGGATTACAGACATGTGCCACCATGCCCAGCTAATTTTTGTACTTTTAGTAGAGATGGGGTTTCACCATGTTGGCCAGGCTGGTCTCCAACTCCTGACCTCAGATGATCTACCTGCTTTAGTCTCCCAAAGTGCTGGGATTGCAGGTGTAAGCCAACGTGCCTGGCCAGTTTTTCTTTTTCTTTTTTTTCCGATAGAGTTCATTGAGCTCCTTATATATACTGGTTATCAATCCTCTGTTAGATAGGTAGTTTGCAAATAATTTTTCCCATTCTGTGGGTTGCCTCTTTCCTTTTTGGGTTGTTTCCTTTGCTATACAAAAGCTTTTTAACTTGATGTGATCCCATTTATGCATTTTTGCTTTGGTTGCCTGTGCTTGTGGGATATTACTCAAGAAATCTTAGTGCAGTCCAATGTCCTGGAAGTTTCCCCAATGTTTTCCTATAGTAGTTTCATAGTTTGAGGTCTTTAAGTCTTTAGTCCATTTGGATTTGATTTTCGTATATGTTGAGAGATAGGGGTCTAGTTTCTTTCTTCTGCACATGAATGTCCAGGTTTCCCAGCATCATTTATTAAAGACACTGTCTTTTCCCTAGTGTATCTTCTTGGTACCTCTGTCAAACGTGAGCTCACTGTAGATGTATAGTTTTGTTTCTGGGTTCTCTATTCTATCCCATTGGTCTGTGTGTCTGTTTTTATTCTAGTACCATGATGTTTTGGTTACTATAGTTGTGAAGTATAATTTGATGCCAGATATTGTGCTTCCTCCAGTTTTGTTATTTTTGTTTAGGATAGTTTTGGCTATTCTGGGTCTTTTGTGGTTCCATATAAATTTTAGGATTTTTTTTTTCTATTTCTGTGAAGAATGTCATTGGTGTTTTGATAGGGATTGCATTGAATCTATAGATTGCTTTGGGTAGTATGGATATTTTAACAATATTGATTCTTCCAATCCATGAACGTGAAATATCTTTCCAATTTGTGGTGTCCTCTTCAATTTTTTTCATCAGTGTTTTATAGTTTTTATTATAAAGATCTTTTACTTCTTTGATTAAGTGAATTCCTAGGCATTTAATTTTATTTGCAGCTGTAGTAAATGAGATTACTTTTTAAAATTTCTTTTTCAATTTGTTCACTGTTGGCATATAAAAATGCTATTGATATTTGTATGTTGATATTGTATCCTGCAACTTTATTGAATTTGGTTATAATTTCTAATAGTTTTTTGGTGGAGCCTGTAGGTTTTTCCAAATATAAGATCATGTAATCTGCAAACAAGGATAATTTGATTTCTTCCTTTCCAATTTGGATGCCCTTTTCTTTTTCTCTTGTCTAGCTGCTCTATCTAGGACTTCCAGTATTAGGTTGAAAAACAGTGGTGATAGTGGGCATCCTTGTCGTGTTCCAGATATTAGAGGAAAGGCTTTCAGTACCCCCTGCTACCCCCTAGTTAGTATGACATCTCTTATGGATCTTTTGTATATGGCTTTTATTAGATTGACATATGTTCTTTCTGTACCCAGGTTTTGAGGGTTTTCTTTCATGAAGGGATGCTGAATTTTGTCAAATGGATTTTTAGCATTGATGGAAATGATTGTATGGTTTTGGTACTTCATACTGTTGATATAATGTATCACGTTGATTAATTTGCATATGTTGGAACCATCATTGCATCCCTGGGATATATCCCACTTGGTCATGATGAATCGTCTTTTTAATGTGTTGTTAAATTTGTATTTAGTTGAAGATTTGTGCATCCGTATTCATCCGAGACATGGACCTGTACTTTTCTTTTCTTGATGTATCTTTGGTTTTGGTATCAGGGAAAATAATAGCCTTGTAGAATGAGTTTGGAAGTAGTCACTTCTCCTTGATTTTTCAGAATAGTTTGAGTAAGATTAGTATTAGTTCTTCCTTAAATGTTTGGTAGAATTCAGCAGTGAAGTCATCAGGTCCCGAGCTTTTCTTTACTGAAAGACTTTTGATTATGGCTTCCATCTCATTAATTGTTACTGATCTGTTAATGTTTTGGATTTCTTCATGGTTTAATCTTGGTAGGTTGTATGTGTCTAGAAATTTGTCCATGTCTTCTAGATTTTCCAATTTATTGGCTTATAGTTGTTCACAGTAGTGACTTATGACCCTTTGAATATCTGCAGAATCAGTTGTTGTGTCTCCTTTTTCATCTCTGATTTTATTTATTCATATCTTCTCTCTTTTTTTTGAGCTAATCTGGCTAAAGCCTTGTCCATTTTGTTTAACTTAAAAAAACCAACTTTTTGTTTCATTGATCTTTTGTATTGTTTTCTTCCTTGTAATTTTATTTATTTCTGCTCTGATCTTTTTTATTTCTTCTGTTAATTTTGGATTTGGTTTGCTCTTGATTTTCTAGTTCTTTAAGATGCATTGTTAGGTGGTTTATTTGATGTTTTTCTTTTTTTAGTGTGGGCATTTATAGCTATAAACTTTCCTCTTAGTACTGCTTTTGCTGTATCCCATAGGTTTTGGTATGTTGTGTTTCCATTAGCATGTGTTACAAGAAATTTTTAAATTTCCTTTGTAATTCCTTCATTGACCCACTGGTCATTCAGAAGCATATTGTTTAATTTTAACGTTGATCTTGTTTGGCTGTGTCCCCAACCAAATCTCATCTTGACTTCCCACATGTTGTCGGAGGGACCTCAAAGGAAGTAATTGAATCATGGGGGCAGGTCCATCTTGTGCTGTTCTCATGATAGTGAATAAGTCTCATGAGATCTGGTGGTTTTTATAAGGGGGAATTTCCCTGCACAAGCTTTCTCTCTTTGCCTGCTGCTATCCATGTAAGATGGGACTTGCTCCTCCTTGCCTTCCATGATGATTGTGAAGCCTCCCAAACCACATGGAACTGTAAGTCCAATAAATCTCTTTCTTTTGTAAATTGGCCAGTCTTGGGTATGTCTTTATCAGCAGCATGAAAACAAATGAACACAGTAAATTGGTACCAGCAGAGTAAGGTGCTGCTGAAATGATACCCAAAATTGTGGAAGCAACTTTGGAACTGGGTTACAGGCAGAGGTTGGAAAAGTTTGGAGAGCTCAGAGTAAAACAGGAAAATGTGGGAAAGTTTGGAACTCCTTAGAGACTTGTTGAATGGCTTTGTCCAAAATTCGGATAATGATATGAACAATGAAATCTAGGCTGAGGTGGTCTTAGATGGAGATGAGAAACTTGTTGGGAGCTGGAGCAAAGGTGACTCTTGTTATATTTTAGCAAAGAGACTGGTGGCATTTTGCCCCTGCCCTAGAGATTTGTGGAACTTTGAGCTTGAGAGAGATGATTTAAGGTATTTGGTAGAAGAAATTTCTAAGCAGCAAAGCATTCAAGAGGTGACTTGGGCACTGTCAAAGGCATTCAGTTTTAAAAGGGAAATAGAGCATAAAAGTTCAGAAAATTTGCAGCCTGACAATGCAGTAGAAAAGAAAAACTCATTTTCTAAGGAGAAATTAAAGATGCCTGTAGAAATTTGCATAAGTAACGAGAAGCCCAATGTTAATCCCCAAGACAATGGGGAAAATGTCTCCAGGGCATCTCAGAGACCTTTGCAGTGGCCCCTTCCTTCACAGGCCTGGAGGCCTAGGAGGAAGAAATGGTTTTGTGGGCCAAGCCCAGGACCCCATGCTGTGTGCAGTCTACAGACTTGGTGCCCTGCATCCCAGGCATTCCAGCCATGGCTGAAAGGCGCCAACATAGAGATTGAGCCGTGGCTTCAGAGGGTGTAAGCCCCAAGCCTTGGCAGCTTCCACATAACATTGAGTCTATGCGTGCACAGAACTCAAGAATTGAGGTTTGGGAACCTCCACCTAGGTTTCAGAGGATGTATGGAAACACCTGGATGCCCAGGAAGAAGTTTGCTGAAGGGGTGAGGCCCTCATGGAGAACCTCTGCTAGGGCAGTACAGAAGGGAAATGTGGGCTCAGAGCTCCCACACAGAGTCCCTACCTGGGCACCACCTAGTGGAACTGTGAGAAGAGGGCCATTATCCTCTAGACTCCAGAATGGTAGATCCACTGACAGCTTGCACCATGTGCCTGGAAAACCCATGGACACTCAACACCAGTTCGTGAAAGCAGCTGGGAGGGAGGTTGTACCCTGCAAAGCCACAGGAGCAGAGCTGCCCAAGACCATGGGAACCCACCTCTTGCATCAGCATGACCTGGATGAGAGACATGGATTCAAAGAAGATCATGTTGAAACTTTAAGATTTGACTGCCCCACTGGATTTCAGACTTGCGTGGGGCCTGTAGCCCCTTCGTGTTGGCCAGTTTCTTCCATTTGGAATGGGTGTGTTTACCCAATGCCTGTACCCCACTGTATCTAGGAAGTAACTCACTTGTTTTGATTTTACAGGCTCATAGGTGGAAGACCTTGCCTTGTCTCAGATGAGGCTTTAGACTATGGACTTTTGAGTTAATGCTGAAATGAGTTAAGACTTTGGGGGACTGTTGGGAAGGCATGACTGGTTTTGAAATGTGAGGATATGAGATTTGGGAGGGGCCAGGGGCGGAATGATATGGTTTGGCTGTGCCCCCACCCAAATCTCATCTTGAATTCCCATGTGTCATGAAAGGGACCCCATGGGAGGTAACTGAATCATTGGGCAGGTCTTTCCCATGCTGTTCTCATGATAGTGAATAAGTCTCATGAGATCTGATGGTTTTACAAGGGGGAGTTTCTGTACGCAACTTATCTCTTTTTGCCTGCTGCCATCCATGCAAGACATGACTTGCTCCTCCTTGCCCTCTGCCATGATGGCAAGGCCTCCCTAGCCATGTGGAACTTTTTTTTTTTTTTTTTTTTTTTTTTTTGAGATGGAGTCTAGCTCTGTTGCCAGGCTGGAGTGCAGTGGCATGATCTCAGCTCACTGCAACCTCCGCCTCCTGGGTTGAAGAGATTCTCCTGCCTCAGCCTCCTGAGTAGCTGGGATTACAGGCACACACTGCCACGCCCAACTAATTTTTGAATTTTTAGTAAAGACAGAGTTTCACTATGTTGACCAGGATGATCTTGATCTCCTGACCTTGTGATCCGCCCACCTCAGCCTCCCAAAGTTCTGGGATTATAGGTGTGAGCCACTGTGCCTGGCCCATTAAATTTCTTTCTTTTGTAAATTGACCAGTCTTGGGTCTGTCTTGACTGACCCAAGTCCATTAGTCCATGAAAATGGACTAATACACATACAAATACTAAACATGTATTTGTATAGTTTCCAAAATTCCTCTTTTTATTGAGTTCTAGTATGATTCTGTTGTGATCAGAGAGGATGCTTGATATTATTTCAATTATTTTGACTATTTTAAGACTTGTTTGGTGACCTAACATGTAGTGACCTAACATGTAGTCTATCCCTGAGAATAATCCATGTACTAAGGAAAAGAATGTGTATTCTGTAGCCGTTGGATGAAATGTTCTGTACATATCTACTAGATTCATTTGTTATATAGTACAGTGTTTCTTTGGGCCATGGCCCAGTGTTTCTTTGTCGATTTTCTCTCTGGAAGATCTGTTCAATGCTGAAAGTGGGGTGGTGAAATCTCCAGTTACTATTGTATTGGAGTCTATCTCTCTCTTTAGCTCTGATAATATTTGCTTTATATTTCTGGGTGCTCCAGTGTTGGGTGCATACGTATTTCAAATTGTTATATTCTCTTGCTGATTTCACCCCTTTATCATTATATAGTGACCTTCTTTGTCTCTTATAGTTTTTGTCTTGAAATATATTTTGTCTAATGTAAGTATAGCTACTTTTGCTCTTCTTTGGTTTTCATTGGCATGAAATATATTTTTTTCCAGCCCTTTATTTGCATTCTATGTGTGTGTTTGTAGGTGAAGTGCATTTCTTGTAGGCAACAGATTAATGGGCCTAGTTTTATTTATTTATTTTTAATCCATTCAGTTACTCTATGTCTTTTGATTGGAGAGTTTAATCCATTTACATTCAGTGTTGTTATTGATAAATAAGGACTTATTCCTACTATTTTGTTATTTGTTTTCAGGTTGTTTTGTGGTCTTCTCTCCCTTCTTTCTTTCTTGTCTTCCTTTTAGTGAAGATGATTTTATCTGGTGATATTATTTCATTTCTTGCTTTTTCTTTTTTGTGTATTTACTGTATGTTTTTCAATTTGAGGTTACCATGAGGCTTGCAAATACTATCTTCTAACCCATTATTTTAAACTGATAAAAACTTAACACTATTTGCATAAACAAACAAGCCAAAAGAAAATTAATAGACTATGTCTTAACTTCATCCCCCTGCTTTGTAACTTTTTGTTGTTGCTATTTATATCTTACTCTACTGTCTATGTCTTAAAACATTGTAGTTATTATTTTTTATTGGTTCACTGTTTATCTTTCTACTTAAGATAAAAGTAGTTTACACACCACAGTTACAGTCTTATAATAATCTGTGTTTTTCTGTGTACTGACTATCACCAGTGAGTTTTGTATTTTAGATGATTTCTTCTTGCTCATTAACATCTTTTTCTTTCTGAATGAAGTAATCCCTTTAGCATTTCTTGTAGGACAGGTCTGGTGTTGATGAAATCACTTGGCTTTTCTTTGTCTGGGAAAGTCTTTATTTCTCCTTCATGTTTGAAGGGTAATTTTGCGGGATTTACTATTCTAGGTTAAGAGTTTGTTCTCTTCAGCACTTTAAATATGTCATGCCACTCTCTTCTAGCCCATAAGGTTTTACACTGAAAAGTCTCCTGTCAGATGTACTAGAGCTTCATTGTATGTTATTTGTTTCTTTTCTCTGCTTTTAGGATCCTTTCTTCATCTCTGACCTTTGGGAGTTTGATTACTAAATGCATTGAGGTAGTCTTCTTTGTGTTAAATCTGCTCGGTGTTCTATAATTTTCTTGTACTTGGATATTGATATGTTTCTAGGTTTTGTAAGTTCTGTTATTATCCCTTTGACTAAACTTTCTATCCCTATCTCTTTCTTTACCTCCTCTTTAAGACCAATAACTCTCAGCTTTTCCTTTTGAAGCTATTTTCTAGATTCCATAGGTATGCTTCATTGTTCTTTATTGTTTTTTCTTTTGTCTCTTCTATGTGTTTTCAAATAGCTTATTTTCAGCCTCACTAATTATTTATTCTGCTTGATCAATTCTACATTAAAAGACTCTGATGCATTCTTCAGTATGTCAATTGCATTTTTCACTCCAGGATTTCTACTTATTCTTTTTAATTATTTCAATCTTTTTGTTAGATTGATCTGATAGAATTCTAAATTCCTTCTCTTTGCTATCTTGAATTTCTCTGAGTTTCTTCAATATATCTATTTGGAATTCTGTCTGAACAGTCACATATCTCTTTCTCCAGGATTGGTCCCACATGCCTTATTTACTTCTTTTGGTGAGATAATGTTTTCCTGGATCATCTTAATACTTGTAGATCTTCTGAGTCTGGGTATTGAAGAGTTAGTATTTATCATAGTCTTCACAGTCTGGGCTTGTTCGTACCCATCTTTCTTGGGGAGGCTTTCCAGCTATTTGAAAGGACTAGGGTTTTGTGATCTAAGCTGTATCTGCTTTAGGAGGCAGTAACGCTCTGGTTCTTGTAGACTCACAGAGGTACTACCTTGATGTTCTTGGACAAGATCCAGAAGAATTCTCTGTATTACTAGGCAGAGACTCTTCTTCTCTTCCTTTACTTTCTTCCAAACAAAGAGTCTCTTTTTCTCTGTTCTGAGCCACCTGGAGCTAGGGATGGAGTGACACAAGCACCCCTGTGGCCACCACCTTTTGGACAGAGATGGGTAGGACATAAAGCGAGAATAGCACTGGGTCTGGCCCAAGGCCTGCTATAACGACTCCCTGGCTACCACCTATGTTCACTCAATGCTCTAGGGCTCTACAATCATCAGCTGGCAAAACCAGCCAGGCCTATGTCCTTCTCTTCAGGGCAGCAAATTCCCCCAGGTCTTGTGTGGGTTGGGAGGCCATCCAGGCACCAAGAACTAGAGTAAAAAACCGTAGAAGTCTACCTGGTGTTCTGTTGTGCTATTTTTGAATTGTTTTCTTAGTGGGTGTATGTTAGCCAGGGTTCTCCAGAGAAAGAGAAACAATTGGGTATATAGAGATATGTAGGAGGAGATTTATTATAGGGATTGACTCACAGAATTATGGAGGCCAAGAAGTCCAATGATATACTGTCTGCATATTTCCTGGGAAACCAGGAAAACCAGTGGTATAATTTAAGTTCAAAGGCCTGAGAACAAGAGTACCTAATGACATAAGTCTCCGTCCAGAAAAGTTTAATCCTGGTGTGGGGTGTACACTGGTGTAACTCCATTTCCTGAGAACTTGAGTTGGGGAGGGTTTGGAAGTCCTGGAGTCCAAAGGCCCGAGAACCAGTAGTTTCAATATCTGAGGGCAGGAGAAGCTGAATGTCCCAATTCAAGAAGAGAGAAAAAAATAACCCTTCCTCTGCCTTTTTATTTGATTCATGCCTTCAACAGATTAGATTATGTCCACCCACACTGATGAGGGTTGATCTTCTTTGCTCAGTCTGTTGATTCAAATACTAACCTTGTCAAGAAACACCTTCACAGACACACCCATAAATAATCTTTACCAGCTATCTGGGCATTCCTTAGGCCAGTCAAGTTGACATATAAAATTAATCATCACAGGTTGCTGTTAGAATTATGACAACATCATAATTTATAACAATCTATTTCAAGTTAATGCCAACTTAATTACAATAATATACACAACTTTGTTCCTATGTAGCCCATCCCCTTCCCCCTCATTTTTTGTTGTTATTGTCATGCAAGTTATAATATATAATTCCAAATCTAGATATCCTACTCATTACTGATCATCTCCAGTACATTGTGTACCCTTGAATACAGAAAAAAATATGAAATGCTTTGCAAATCTTAAGTCATCCTTGCACAAGGGCCATACTAGTCTTCTCTGAATTGTTCTAATTTTGGTATACGTGTTACTGAATTGAGCACAATGTGATCTGATTTTACCATTAAAAACTTCACTCTGACAGCATGAAAAATGGATTAAAGAGGAGGCCAGTGAGGAGGTGAGAAGACTGATAACAAGATGCTGGAATAAACAGATAAAAGAAGATGGTAGTCTAAACTAGAGTTCAGTACTGACGTGCTAGAGAATAGAGGCTGACAACAAATTTGAAAAATGTTAAAGAGATAATATTAACTCGCTATGGTGACTGAATGTAGGGTTGAGGAAAATAGAAGAGGAAAAATGTTTAGCTTTCTGCATTATGTAACTGAAGGGATATGGTGCATTTCATAGAAATAGATAACGTTGAAATAGGAGCTTTGGGAGAAAATGCAACAAGCTCAGTTTTAGACCTTTTGAATTTGTGATAGTTGTTGGATATTCAAATAGAGACCCGGAGATGATCAATAAAGAGTGCGATATCTAGATTTGAAACTAAAGTGAGCAATATGAGCTGTGAGTATAGATTTGAGTGATTAGTATGTAGATAGTAATGGAAGCCTACTAAGTTTATTAGAATGCCCAGTAAGAGTGAATACAGTGATAATAGAAGAAGATGAAGGATGGAATTCCAAGGAACAGTAATATTTGAGTTGGAGGAAAAGATTCTTCCCAAAAAAGAGAAGGAGAAGCCCTAGAAATACCTGGACAAGCAGAAGAATGTGTTGTCATGAAAGTTGAAGGAAGAAAGTATTTCCAGAATCAAGATGCCACAGAAAATAAGGACTACAATGTTTTGATTGGATTTAACAATAAGGAAATTAATTAACAACTGTGGTACATTAAAGATAGCTGTAAATTATTTGCTGTTCTCCCTATCAAGAAATGAAGTCTATTTGCCTTCTGTTGAATCTGGACTGGATTGGACTTGTATTGACCAATGTGGCAGAAGTGAGGTTCTTTAATTTCTGAGGCTGAGCAGCTTCTATTTTCACAAGGTTGAAATTGTTCCTCTTGAAACTCAGCCTTCATGTTGAGAGAAGCCCACATGTAGAAAGGCCAGGAGGAGAAGGACTAACTTCTAGCTGAGTTCCCAACCAAAAGCCAACACCATCTGCCAGCCATGTCAATGAGCCATAGTGGATGTTCCAGCTCAGTCAAGCCTCCAGGTGACTGCAGTTCCGTGCAGAACAGAGAAATTGTCTAGCTGAGCCTTGTCAACCCGCAGAATCATGACAGATAACCAATGGTGTCTGTTGTTTTAAATGACTAAGTTCTGAGGTACCGTGTTACTCAGCAATTGACATGTTTTCTTACTATTTTGTAATGTCCGTAAGAGCAGCTGTCCTATTGGGGAACTGCAGGTGTAAATTGCAATGGGTTGAAGAGTGACTTAAAGGATAGAAACTGTAGACATCTATTTTAAGAAGTGGAGTGTGAAAGAGAGGAGCTATTTAGAGTGGTAGTGGAAGAAGTTCTGTATTTGACAAAGGATGTTTTGTTTGTTTTTAATAGGAAAAACTTAAACAGTATTTAAGAAGGGGTTAGGTGGTGCCTCACACTTATAATCCCAGCACTTTGAGAGGCTGAGGCAGGAGGACAGCTTGAGGCCAGGGGTTCAAGACCAGCCTCGGAAACACAGTGAGACCTCATCTCTACAAAAAAAAAGTCAAAAACTTAGCCAGGCGTGGTGGTACATGCCTGTAGTTCCAGTTATTTAGGGGATTAAGGTGGAAGGATCATGTGAGCCCGAGAGGAGGTTGAGACTGCAGTGGGCCATGATTGTACCATTGCACTCCAGCCTGGGTGACAAAGTGAGACCCTGTCTCAAGAAAAGAAAAGAAAAAGTGTTAGTTTAAGGAAAAAACATTGAAGACACAGGAGAGACGAGTTAATTGATGGAGCAAGGTTCCTGAGGAGACAGGGAAAATGCTGTCTTATTCAGATGCCCCTAGAAAGGATCTGATTGGTTTCATTAGATATTATCCAATATGGATGCCTGGATGAGTGAACTCTCATATCTTACCTCCTCAGCAGTCATCCTGTGGATGGCTGCCTATGGCTCAGGCACTAATATATTTTCTAGTCATCTATGGCTAGAGTGTTTAAGTAGTATTGTTTAGGGTATTTCAGGCTACGAGTAATAGAAGACATATCTCAAAGTGGCTAAAACACATCTGAAGTTTGAAGGTTGATTAAATCAGCAGCTCAAAAGGTATCATCAAGGTTCCAGGTTCTTTCTATCATTCTGCTCTGCTGTCTTCAGACTTTTATCTCGTTCTCTTAGGTGTGCTTCCATAATAATCTCAAGATGACTGCTGCAGTTCCAGGGGTCATATTCAGAAGATAATGTCAAGGGACAGAAATAAGTTTCTCCATGCAAGTCCCTTTCCAGAAGGATTGTAGCAAACTACTCAAAAGTTTAGAATCTCATTATATGCCCAGTCAATATCGAGGATGATTTTAGGTAGATTATTTAAACTTTCTGAACTTCCATTTTGCTCATCTGTAAGATGGGTAGCAAAGTATCTATCTCAAGGTTATCATAAGGAATAAAAGAGTTTTATATTAAATGCATCACCTAGTGTTTGGCCCACATGTACTCCATCTTCCATCCTGTGTCTACAGTTCATTTTCTATGAAACATACTTGAGGTTCTCTCCTCCCATTTAAAAGACTACATATGGCTTAAAATAAAATTGATTCATGAGAACGCATGCACACAGGGAGGGGAACATCATATACTGGGGCCTGTTGGGGGGTGGGGAGCTGGGGGAGGGATAGCATTAGGAGAAATACCTAATGTAGATGAAGGGTTGATGGGTGCAGCAAACCACCATGGCATGTGTATACCTATGTAACAAACCTGCATGCTCTGCACATGTATCCCAGACTTGAAGTATTATTAAAAAAATAAATAAAATTGATTCATCTTCTGGTACTAGAGTTTACTTTCCTGAAAATACTCAGAAGAGAGAAAAAAATAACTGGATATCTATTAGAAAAGAAAAAGGATGGATGGACAAATGAGAATGTCTACTCCATGGGACCACCAGTCTGCAAGAAACTGTTCCGGTTGTCTCATTCTTGGGGTGTGAAAACTCCTGGGTTCCAGGCAGGAACTGAAGTGTCAGAGTTTCCTGTCTGGAAAAAAGGGAGACAGCCAGTGTATGGGATGGGGATCCAGGGCACAGATGGAGTATAGGTGCTGCTGTATGTGTTGGGTAACAGAGGTAAACATTCAGAATGATTTATTCTTATTCCAAGTATATACTGTATAGGATGGCCCTATGCTTCGCCACAGACCTGAGATGGAGCCAGAATAATAAATCATAAAGTTCCCTAGGCTCCAAAGAGAATATAACCTGAATACTGAATAGTATTTGCATTATCATGTAACTAAGGCAAAAAAAAAAAAAAAAAATACCATGCATTCTCACATGCCCTGTGCTTTCTCTAGAAACAATTAAATTTCCCATCTAGAAGCTCCCTTTGCTTATCTCAACAGACACAGTGCCATCTACTGAAAATAAAGCACCAATAGCCATGGTACCCTGAGGGATTCCCAGGAGAGCCCCCCTCTCTGTGGGCTCCCTGTCTCACCCACCTCCCAGATGGACTGAAGGGAGTAGGCGGAATCCACAGGCTGTTCTCCTGTCACAAACTGTAATGCATCTGTTCCCTGGTGCTTTCCGTGAGCAGCGAGAGTAAGACGTTCCTGAAGGGACCTAGGGAGCCTGGCAAGGCACTTACAGTGTAAGTGAAAGCTCTTTTAGGCTGCCCTCTTGCCTTCAACCAAGTATAAACTGAAGCTATTTTATATAGCAGAGGCATACTTTTTATATTCAATCATAATAAGGATGAATGACATGTCTTCCTTTGAGTAATTAGGAGATGTTTCTTTCCACACAATAGTGTAGCAATGTGTTTAAGTACGTTTATCCTTCTGTGAAATTTTTAATGGGTACAATGGATAAGAGATTAATAACAGAATCCTGGACCATTATCAAGACAGGTACGTCTTTGGGAAATGTGGGTAACCTAGGTTGCTGTGAAATTCACTTAGGCGAAAGTCCACATTTTAATTCATTATGTCCTCTCCAGGTGGCAATGTCTCTTGGTCTCATACATGGAGAAATGGAGAAACAAAAGAAGACTGTTTCTGATTTAGCCACTACAGTTAATGATAAAATAGAAAATGGAAGCTTTAAAATGGATGCAGCTGGAAACCATCATTCTTAGCAAACTATCACAAGAACAGAAAACCAAACACCGCATGTTCTCACTCATAGGTGGGAACTGAACAATGAGATCACTTGGACTCAGGAAGGGGAACATCACACACCGGGGCCTATCATGGGGAGGGGGTAGGGGGGAGGGATTGCATTGGGAGTTATACCTGATGTAAATGACGAGTTGATGGGTGCAGCACACCAACATGGCACAAGTATACATATGTAACAAACCTGCACGTTATGCACATGTACCCTACAACTTAAAGTATAATAATAATAAATAAATTAAAAAAAAAAAGAACAGAAAATGCATGAGCCTCACTAAACGGGTAGGGATAGTGACAGATAAAATAAAATGACTTTCGGATTTTGTTCCATGAAAAAAAAAAAAAAAAATACAAAGCCTTCTGCAGGACATACTCAACTCTTGCCCTCACCGCCTCTCACTTTACCATTCCTCCTCCCAAGGAATCTTGGCTCAGCATGTCAGGAAGCCCTTCAGGGACCATTTGTAATTTAAAGCTCTGGTTTGAATTGATTCTGATTTGGCTTTTGGTAGTCAGATCTGGCATCTCTTCCATTTGCCCCTCCAAATCTGGCCCCATTTTCTCTATTGCATTTACTGCTCATTCTTTCTGCTATCCTTTTATTAGATTTTCCAAAGCAAAACTCCCTGCAGTTAAGTCTGTGGTCTGGTAATTTATCACAAATATTCTTGAAATTGCCTCATTAAAAGGGGCATTTGAAGCTGAAACCTAAGCGTCCGTTGCCACGGTAACCACCGACAACTATTTAGAACAGCCTGCTTAAACCAGAGGGGTAGAGGATTGCTGTTGGCAGAGATTGAAGGTAGGTAACTAAACTCTACTGGGCAGGGGAAAAGGCCTATAGATTCTGATGTGGAATTCTCAATCTCAAGTCAGATATCCTTCTACATAATAAGACAAAATAAGTTGATGCCGTGCTCCTGAGTTATCTGCTGCATGTAGTCTAGGAAATTTGAAAATTGAAAGTTCTTTTCACAGTCTGATTAGCAAGGGAGCTTGGATTAAAAATGAATACCTCAAAATTACTTGATCATGCTTTGCATGTTCTTGAGCCAGTCATTTGCCTCTCAGTGCTTCAAGTTCTTTGTACATTTTTAAAAAAATGGCCAACATAAACTCCATATGTCTTAGTCTGTTTATGCTGCCATAACAAAATGCCTTAGGCTGGGTAACTTAAAAAGAAAAGAAATTGATTTATTACAGTGATGGAAGCTGAGAAGCCTAAGATCAAGGTGCTAGCATTGATGTTTGGAGAGGTGCTCTCTGCTCCCAAGATGGTGCCTTGTTGTGAAATCTGCAATATCATGGGGTGGGAGGTGGAAGAACAAGAGAACCAAACTCACTTACTCAAGACCTTTTAAGAGGGTACCTAACATCATTCTTGAGGGCAGAGTCCTCATGATTTAATCACCTCCCAAAGGCCCCACCTCTTAACACCATCACCTTGAGAACTAAGTTTCAATATATAAATTTTGGGGGTATACACACATTCAGATCATAGCACTATGTCAGCAGGTTATGTGAATATCAGTGACACAATAAAAGTGAAGCCTTTTTGTTAACAAGGTGCTACATTCCAAGTAGACTAAAACTCATGTTTTGAATCTATAACTGTTCTCCAGAATGTCTTATGGATTGCCATTAGGCAAACTTCTTCTCTCAAAACAGAAACAAAAACGAAAACAATCACAATTCCTCCAATAGAGAGTAGTGTCAAAATAACCTTATTTATTGCCTTTCCAAGACAGGATTCTCCATACTTTCCATTATCCACAGGCCTGTAAAAGAGCTAACAGTGCCTGTTAGGCATATCTTGAAGTGCTACAAAGGTGGTTATAAGAAAAATATATTTGGCAAATAATGAAGATTATTATAAAAAGTACAAATGACATTCCTTCATCCTGTTTTCTTGGTTTTCCAGTGCAAATTTGGATAAAATATTAAAGAGACAGTTATCAGGAGTGCTGAGCACTGTATGAAAATAGAGGGAGATGTCAGGTCAGGCAATATATATGGGTAATGTAGAAAGATCTACATTTTTAAAAGTAGTTATATGCTTGGGAGTGTTTTGTATGTACTGTTTTCTTGGTAGAAATATAGTGCATTAAATCAACAGGATTAGACAAATATGACAGATGGAAAAACACATCTTGGTAAGCAAAGTATGGAGGGATAAAGACATGATAAAGAAGAAAAGACTGCAGAGTGTTGATGTTCTTGTGACAAGAAGAAGGGGGTATGCACTGGAATGGAGTCGTGGTAGGAATAGTTATGGAACACAATAACAACAACAACTCGTGTCATATGAAAAGGGATTGAGTTATGGATATCAGTGGATGCATTAAATTGGCAAGATCTAGAATTTCTTCAGCACTGCACTCCTTTTGTTGTTTTTCATACTAGCACAACTGCATTACTCAAGTATTAGTGAATTTTTGATGACTCATTCATGTACCTACGAAGGAACGGGGTAAGCAGAGCTTACTCATGACTACTTCGGGTAGTCATAAGTAGGCAGCCTGTGACCTCAAATGTTCTAAATTTCCTTCTTTTCACCAAGTGTGTAGGGAGGTCAGAGCTTCCCAGAGATAGGTGGGGTGTGGAGGAGTTCACAGAACATCGAAAATATTGAGATGTTCAAATCAGAATGGATTCAACATCAAAGAGAGATCTTGCACATATTTGAGAAAAGGTGAACAAAGCAATTCCACACAAAATTGCTTGTTTTGTGGCTGTTAATGAGAAAATTCCCTGAAACATACCTTTTACTGTTTATGTCTCAGACCTTGTAAATCATGAAATGCAATTTCAGATTGTAGTGTAAGACCTATAGAGAAACGTGGGTATTGCTGTTAGCTGTAAATACAGTTCTTTATTATGATTGCAGCTTGTTCTCCCTAAAATAAAATTCAGCATGTGCTGAATTTAAGTTTAGCTTGGCTAACTTTTCTGCCAGATAGAATGTAAGTACACTGCATATAATACTGTGTTAGCTTTTTTCTTTTCAACATGAACTCAAATTTTGAATGTTCTTATCAGTTTATTATTAAACCTTCATGCAGAAACAAAATGGGAAAATGTAAGGGCATAATCTGTGGCATCAGATAGAACTGTTTAGATCTTGATTATGCCACTTACTTGATTGCTAATCCTTACTTTCCTTATCTATAAAAATTGGATGATAGACATGCTTACCTCATATGGTAGCTCTGAGGTATAAAGGAGACAATGAATGTAGACTTTGTTGGGATACTTACTCAGTAAATAATACCCATTTTCCCCTCCCAAGTTCTGAACCAATTTAGAAACAGACAAGAGTAATGCAGGCAGGAGACTGTTATCATTGATACAGTTGACACTGGAGAGCTTAGGCTTCCTGATGCTGAATACCAGAAATAGACAGGTTCACCAACTGGTGTCAGGTAGTCCTGGACAATGGGTCATTCCACTGGGAAAAGGTCTTTGCCACTATGCTTACAGTATGCCTAAAATCATGCTCCCTGTGAGATTTGCTACTAAAAGAGAAAGAGGCTGGAATACAAATACCCAGATTCTCTCAAACTTATCCTTGCCAGGGGAGGATAAATGAGGAGGTGGAAGTCTCCAGGAATGTTACAGCTCATGCGGCTCCCTCTCATGGGAGGAAACAGCAGGAGTGGAGAATGAGTATTGCCTCCCACAGAATGATTAGCACAGTGCCTGGCACAAAGAAGCATTTATTATTTGTCATCTATGCCTATTATAATTACTGATTCTTAAGGAAAAGTGAAAATAAATACAAATTATACTTTGAACATATGGGAGAGTAGTAGGTGGCAAGTTTTAGAAAGACTGATAAAACCTGAATAGTTAAGGTCCTTATATGTCATGATGTGCATTTTCATTTTGTTTTGTAGATAATGGATAACCAAAAATAATCTTAAATCAGGGAGAAACTCTGTATTAAGTCTGTTGTCACACCGTTATGAAGAACTACCTGAGACTGGCTAATTTATGAAGAAAAGAGGTTTAATATAGTTCCGCAGGCTGTATAGGCAGCATGGCTGAGGGGCCTCAGGAAACTTAACATTACGGCAGAAGGCAAAGGAGAAGCAAGCATATCTTTACCATGGCGGAGTACTAGATGGAGAGAGAACAAAGGGGGAAGTGCTACACCCTTTCAAACAACCAGATCTCGTGAGAACTCTATCGTGAGACAGCACTAGGGGGATGGTGCTAAACCATCAGAAACCACTCCTATGATCCAATCACCTTCCACCAGGCCCCACCTCCAACACATAGGGTCACAATTCAACATGAGATTTGGGTAGGGACCAGAGCCAAACCATATCAAACTTTCAAGTTTGCATTTTAGAATATGAACTATTTCTTAGACTGTTTCGTGTTGCTATAAAAGAATATCTGAGTCTGGGTAATTTGTAAAAGTAAGAGGTTTATTTGGCTCATGGCTCTACAGGCTGTATTACCATGACACCAGCATCTGCTTCTGGTGAGGGCTTCATGGAGCTTCCACTCATGGTGGAAGGCAGAGGAGAGTAGGTATCACGTGGTAAAGGGAAAGGAGAGAGAGAGAGAATGAGAGAGAGGGGAAGAGGGGTGGGGAGGGAGGTGTCAAACTCTTTAACCGATCTAACAGGAACTAAGAGTGACAACTCACTCAATCCCGTGAGAATGGCACCAAGCCATTTGTGAGGGATTCGTCCTCATGACCCCAACACCTCTCTCTAGGACCCACCTCCAACATTGGGGATCAAATTTCAGCATGAGATTTGGAGGTGATGAATATTCAAAGTACATCAAACTCTAAGTGCAGTATACAACATAGAGAAGATGAACAAATTCTCCCTGAGCCAGGCACTCTGCTATGCACCTAATAGAATGCTCTCTCTTTTAATCCTCACGGCAATCTTGAGAATAATGCCACACTCACATCGCTCCCATTTTAAGATGGCAGAACTGAAACTTTGAAAGTTTAAATAATTTACCCAAGATACTCAGCTTATAAATGAAAAATCTAGAATTTGATCCCATATCTACCTGACTCTAAAACTCAGGACTGGCTTCATGGGCCTATGACCAGTACAGTCACACAGAGACCTGAATTTAGAAGGGCTCTGTGCTTGGTTTTATGCTCAGCTGTCTCAGTATTAAAATTCTTAATCATTTTAGAACAAGGGGCCTGCATTTTCATTTTGCATTGGGTCCCTTAAATGATGCAGCCAGTTCTGCCAAGACATCTTTTCTTACTATTATTCCCGTCACCACTATCACCAAATCTGAAAGATTCTACACAAATAAAACTCCCCTTTTCATCAGAGTTATGGAAAATTAATGAGTCTAGGTGGAAAATTAATATGTGGATGATTGTATATGGGTGTTTCTGCATTTACACGTGTAAATGTTCACAATTCAGAGCCCAGTCATTGTCACCACTTTTTTCTCAAACATTTTTTTGTTCCTAGGGACTTAACCAGTGCTGCCATGCTGGCCCCAGGCTGTGAGTTGGACCCAGACCAAGAAGTGGTGAGGACAAGGCCTGAAGATTAGTGAGGGAAGAGGAGAAACACATTCATGTCTAAGCACATGTGTCTGGTCATATTCCAAGTCTCAGTACAAATTAATTTTGAATTATCTGGTTGATGTTTTCCACATTTCAGCTTCCATCAATTGGCACAAATAATTAAGGGATGATGCAACACATATTAGTACAATTTCTCAACTTTTTTAGAGCTAGGCCCACTGAAATTCAGGTAGCTACTACAGACGATGGAAAAGGGTATTTTAGAAAAACATGCTATGTGAATAGCCCTACATTGGTGCCTTATTTTCAACCACTTTTTTAAACCATTAATTCATACCACTCTTTAAGGTAGTTGACCACTCTATCCCTTTAACAAATACTTTTTTAAAAAAATTAGAAAAATAATTGAAAATACAAAAAGAAAGACCCTAGAAAAATTATTGTAAATCTTTCCATATTTTTTTCACATGCACATACACACACATACACAGACTTACAAAATAGAAAATGGTGGGCATACTTTCTTGTAATCTGAATTTTTCCTACTTATACTGAACATTAGTTCAGTATAAGTTTTGAAAAAAAAACTTTAATAGTTTTTTTGGTCATTTAAATGATTTCCTGTTTTTTTTTTTTCATGAAGTTCATTGTTGTAAAAAAATCTGATTATTTTCTTAAGCTAAAGTGAAATATCCTATTCAAAGGACATATACACTTACAAGAACCTTGATATATATTGCTAAATTGTCT
The DNA here is from genome assembly GCF_024542745.1 of Macaca thibetana thibetana. NCBI lineage: Eukaryota > Metazoa > Chordata > Mammalia > Primates > Cercopithecidae > Macaca > Macaca thibetana. The sequence continues at coordinate 84,997,227 of NC_065589.1, read as the reverse complement.
TCAAGATTGGTTTTACCAATATACAGTCCCAGCTCAATGTGGGAATGCCTTTTCCATAAACCTATTTTTAAAAGTTCAGATCTAAATCTATTTGGTTTTCTCCTTCTAGCTGCTTATTAACCAAGGTGCATACTTTGGACTAAAAGGAACAGAAGATGCCTTGCCACTCTACCATACACACTGTGACCACATGATTGTAGAGGCAACATTGCCTCTCTCCACTGGAGAGAAGAGCTTTTCTTGGTTTACTATAGCTTCGGTTATATCTTAGTTTACCATACCTTTAGTGAGGATATATGACTATTGCCTAAACACACTTTTTCTTTCTTTTTTAAACTAGGCTATAATATTTATTGAGCTATTTTTTCCTTGCTAAATGATATTATTAATTTATTCTCTCACATATTTCCCTAGAACTTATTTACTCCCTATCGAATAAATGTATGGCTTTTTTTTTTTTTTTTCCAATCTGAAGTAATGTTGCAATGTTGTTGCCTAATTTGAGGTCTCTAAAATGACTTGTAAATAGATCCCAAAGAAAATTATTCCAGCTAATTATAAATCTTTGAAAGTTATTTTTTTGCTTTAGTTGTATTCTGTGAGGATTTATTATGGCCTTCTAGAGCTTTCTAGAATTAGAGAAGAAACAGCCTGAAAACCAACCTTTTGAGTAAGCTCAGATATTACTCATAGAAGCCCACATACTTAGATCCTCTTCTAAATCCTAGGATTGCTTTAGGGGACACATATCGATGAATCATATTGATTAAACTTCAATGAGAAGTTTAATAGGAAACTATAAATCTCTGGCCAGAAATTGAATAAGTAATTTTAGGGCAATATGACATGTTTTTGAGTGATAAGTTGGATTCTGAAAAGACACTTATTAAGTAATGCTAATAATCATAATTATTTTCACTAATTGCTTTCATCTCAAGTAATATTGTTTAATCAACTGCAGGAGGACCAAGAGAATAACACCAACTTGACCTTTGACTTTTAACCTCAACAGTGCGTCTTCACATCACTGCAGTAGCAGACTGCTGCAGTTCTTCCCTATTGTCTTTTCAAATGTTTCTTTGGAATAGTGCCCTAAACTCTAAGGGTAATTCATTTGCCTATAATGTCAGGGAACTGCTTGTCTGATTATTAGATCAAATAAGAAGATGAACTAGAGAGCTTATCAAAAAATCAGGAAAACATATTTGGGACACTATATAATATTTTGTGTTTGAATCTCCTTCTTTTTTTTTTAAATTTTACTACCAGTCACTCTACTGCTCATTTTGGGAACCTTGCTCATTTCTTTTATTATAAGTTTACCATTTTATAATATACCATTGAACATCTGTAAAGGTCCTCACATTTTTAGGTAGCTAAAATTGGATATTAATATTTTTTGGAAACCTGTTGCCTGGTAGTAATAAGGGGAAAGTGGGACTAGAAACTGGAAATAGTTATTTTGAAATTGTTAGCAAATTCTTCTGTCTCTAGAGGTAAAATTTTGAATTTACTTTTGAGGACAGATTGCTCCTTTACTTCCATGCCTTGATTCCTAGACATATATATTTTGATTGTGGGGAAGATGCCACCATGGTCTCTAATTCAAAGGTGTACCACATCCTGTGAGACAGAATATCATCCTTTTAAGCTGTTGTCTCCCAGTTGGCACCATAACAGAGTCTTCAGTGAACTATTCCAGCTTTGAAATAGCCCAGCCATTTCTGAGAGACTGGGTGTGTGATGAGGCATTTAGACCATTGCTAGGAAAACCTTCATCTGGGGAAGATGCTTTGAAAGGGGATGTTCATTTTCCTTAAGACACACCACAATCACCCCCTCTTACCAATCACACCCTCTAAATGTTTGGACAGGGCCAAATCTCAGTATGTTGTAGGTGGATACGTACACACAATGACCTGTGATAAAATAACTTACATGCTCCAAGCATTTCAAGACTTTGCTAATAAATATATAGCAACCGAAACCCGGGGAACATGTGTAAGAGTACGTTCTAAGGGTCTTTTTCATAAGAAGATACAATATTAGATTGGGTTAAATTCATGGATATGGGTGTACTTAGTAGAGATTCTGGATTTAATGTATTAGCTCATGCAACTGGAGGTGGATTGACTAAAACTTGGACTCAGTGGTGCTCCACATTTAATGGGGATGCCATGCCAGAGCTTCCTTGGCATGCTATGGAGAAGGGAATCCACAGGCTTAAGACATAAAGTTGAAATGGATTTATCATGTGCAACCTGGTGCCCATCCTCCCACCTAATGCTCCACCAGAAGGCCTTGAAGACCTTCCCTTCACTAAGATATTGAGAAATACTTCAGTGGAGGGCACTTCTGAATCCTTGAAATGCTCTGTGATTATTCTACTTTGAAGGTCAGAAATGACTGTGGGGGATGCTGCCCATTGAGATGGGCTCTCTGATTGATTACAACGTGCCTTGATGCATGTCTTCATCTTTCTTTTCATTAACATTTATTGAGGCCAGGCACGGTGGCTCACAACCAGGCACGGTGGCTCACGCCTGTAATCCCAGCATTTTGAGAGGCCCAGGTGGGTGGATCACTTGAGGTTAGGAGTTCGATATCAGCTTGGACAACATGGTAAAATCCCATCTCTACTAAAAATACAAAAATTAGCTGGGTGTGGTGGCGCACGCCTGTAATCCCAGCTACTCAGGAAAGCCTAGGCAGGAGAATCGCTTGAACCCAGGAGGTGGAGGTTGCAGTGAGCCAAGATTGCACCACTGCACTGCCTGGGTGACAGAGCAAGACTCTGTCTCAAAAATAAAATAAAATAAAAATAAATAAAGTTTATTGAGTTTCTTAGATCTATATGTTTATGTTCTTCAACAAATCTGGGAAAATTTCAGCCATATTTCTTCAAACTTTCTGTCTGCTCTTCTCTCTCATCTTGGAGACCACATTTACATTTAGAGTAGGCTGCATGAGGTTGTCCCACATTTCACTGAAATTCTGTTGATCTTTATCAGTCATTTTTTATCTGTGTGTTTCATTTTGAGTAGTTTCTATTGACATGTCCTCATTTGTAGTGTCTAATCTACTTTCAATCCCATCTAGTTTATTTTTCATCTCACATATTGTATTTTTCAACTCTAGAAGTTTGATTTGGGTCTTTGTTGTTGTTGTTGAGATGGAGTCTCACTCTGTTGCCCAGGCTGGAGTGCGATAGTGTGATCTTAGCTCACCGCAACCTCTGCCTCCTGGGTTCAAGTGATTCTTCTGCCTCAGCCTCCCAAGTAGCTGGGATTACAGGCGCCTACCACCACACCCAGCTAATTTTTGTATTTTAGTAGAGAGAAGGTTTTACCATGTTGGCCAGGCTGGTCCTGAACTCCTGACCTCAAGTGATCCGCCTGCCTTGGCTTCCCAAAGTGCTGGGATTACAGGTATGAGCCACCACACCCAGCCTACTTGGGTCTCTTTTATGTCATCATCTATGTCTTTTCTTAACACACTTATGGTTTCCTCTACTTTCTTAAACATATAGACTATAGTTATAAACCTGTTTTAATAACCATGACTGCTATAGTCATTCACCACATAACAACGTTTTGGCCAATGATGAATTACGTATATGACAGTAGTTCCATAAAATTTTAATAAAGCTGACAAATTTCTATTGCCTAGTGACATCTTGATAATCCTGACTCTATGTAGGCCTGCATGTTTGTCTTAGTTTTTAACAAAAAAGTCTAAAAAGTAAATGGAATAAAATTTAAGAAAAATTTTATATCTCTTTCATTTTGGGATGCTATTCAAATCACACATACACTTACCCAAAAAGAATCAGTGAGTGTGAGAGAGAATAAGAGAAGTACACTAAAAACATCAAAAGAGATGGAGATTGAACTAGAGGGATTAGGATAAAAAGGGAAGGAGGAAAGGAGAGAGAGGGAGAAATGATGTCAAAAAAGTTATTAAAACTTTTAAAAATAAGTATTAATGTAATAATGGTAGAAAAGATAATGTGTTTTTCTCTTCATTTTGCACCTTTCAAAATTTTTTTTTTTTTTTTTTGAGATGGAGTCTTGCTCTTGTCCCCCAGGCTAGAGTGCAATGGCGTGATCTCGGCTCACTGCAACCTCCGTCTCCTGGGTTCAAGTGATTCTCCTGCCTCAGCTTCCTGAGTAGCTGGGATTACAGGCGCCGGCCACCACGTCCATCTACTTTTTTGTGTTTTTAGTGGAGATGGGATTTCACCATGTTGGCCAGGCTGGTCTCAAACTCTGTCAGATGCATAGTTTGCAAATATTTTATCCCATTCTATAGGCTTTCTGTTACTCTATTGATAGTTTCTTTTGCTGTGCAGAAGCTCTTTAGTTTAATTAGATCCCATTTGTCAATTTTTGCTTTCGTTGTGATTGTTTTTGGCATCTTTGTCATGAAATCTTTGCCCATGCCTCTGTCCAGGATGGTATTGCCTAGGTTGTCTTCTATGGTTTTTATGGTTTGGGGTTTTACATTTAAGTCTTTAAGTTATGGTGAGTTAAGTTTTGTATACGATGTAAGGAAGGGGTCCAGTTTTAATCTTCTGCATATGCTTAGCCAGTTATCCCAGCACCATTTGTTGCATAGAGAATCATTTCCCCATTTCTTGGTTTTATTAGGTTTGTCAAAGATCAGATAGTTGTAGTTGTGTGGTCTTATTTCCGGGTTCAGTATTCTGTTTTATTGGCCTATGTATCTGTTTTTGTACCAGTACCATGCTGTTTTGGTTTAAAGCCAGGCAGTGTGATGCCTCCAGTTTTGTTCTTTTTGCTTAGGATTGCTTTGGCTATTCGGGCTTTTTTTTTTTTTTTTTTTTTGGTTCCCTATGAATTTTCAAATAGATTTTTCTAATTCTGTGAGGAATCTCAATGGTAGTTTAATAGGAATAGTGTTGAATCTATAAATTGCTTTGGGCAGTATGGCCATTTTAATGTTATTGATTCTTCCCATCCATGAGCATGAAATGTTTTTCCATTTGTTTGTGTCATTTCTGATTTCTTTCTTTCTTTTTTTTTTTTGAGACACAGTCTCGCTCTGCTGCCTAGGCTGGAGTGCAGTGGTACAATCTGAGCTCACTGCAACCTCCACCTCCCGGGTTCAAGCAATTCTCCTGCCTCAACCTCCTGAGTAGCTGGGATTATAGGCACCTGCCTCCACACCTGGCTAGAGATGGGGTTTTACCATGTTGGTCAGGCTGGTCTTGAACTCCTGACCTCAAGTGATCTGCCCACCTTGGCCTCCCAAAGTACTGGGATTACAGTTGTGAGCCACCATGCCCAGCCTGTTATCTCTGATTTTTTTTAGCAGTGGTTTGTAGTTCTCCTTGTAGAGATTCTTCACCTCCATTGTTAGCTGTATTCCTAGGTTTTTTTGTTTGTTTGTTTTTTGTTTTGAGATGGAGTCTTGCTCTGTCACCCAGGCTGGAGTGCAGTGGTGTGATCTTGGCTCGCTGCAACCTCTGTGTCCTGGGTCGACGCCATTCTCCTGCCTCAGCCTCCCGAGTAGCTGGGACTACAGGCACATGCCACCATGCCTGGCTAATTTTTTGTATTTTTAGTAGAGACAGGGTTTCACTGTGTTAGCCAGGATGGTCTCAATTTCCTGACCTTGTGATTCGCCCGCCTTGGCCTCCCAAAGTGATGGGATTACAGGCATGAGCCACTGCTCTGGCTCAGGTACTTTATTCTTTTTGTGGCAATTGTGAATGGGAATTTATTCCTGATTTGGCCCTCAGCTTGACTGTTGGTGTACAGAAATACTAGTTATTTTGCCCATTGATTTTGTATCCTGAGACTTTGCTGACGTTGTTTATCAGTTTAAGAAGCTCTGGGCTGAGACTGTGGGGTTTTCTAGACATAGGATCATATAGTCTGCAAACAGGGATAGGGTGACTGCCTCTCTTCCTATTTGGATGCACTTTACTTCTTTCTCTTGCCTGATTGCCTTGGCCAGGACTTCCAATACAATTTTGAATAGGGATAGTGAGAGAGAGCATCTTTGTCTTTTGCCAATTTCAAGGGGAATGCTTCCAGTTTTTGCCCATTTAGTATGATGTTGGCTGTGGGTTTGTCATATATGGCTCTTATTATTTTGAAGTACATTCCTTCAATACCTAGGAGAGTTTTTAACAAGAAATTAATTTTATTGAGAGTTTTTAACATGAAGGCATGTTGAATTTTATTGAAAACCTTTCTGCATCTATTGAAATGATCATGTGGTTTTTGTCTTTAGTTCTGTTTATGTGATGAATCACATTTATTGATTTGCATATGGTGAACTAACCTTGCATCCCAGGGATAAAGCCTACTTGATTGTGGTGGATAAGCTTTTTGATGTGCTCTGGATTCTGTTTGCCAGTATTTTGCTGAGAATTTTTGCATCAATGTTCATCAAGAATGAACATAGTAAATAAAATAGAATGAAGCTTAAAAAAAGAAATAAAAAATAGAAAAGAGAAAAAATAAAATAGGAAACAGCTTACAGAATAAGGATATAAAGTATGAAAATATTTTTATACAGCTTCACAATGTGTTTGTGTTTTAAGCTAAGTGTTATTACAAAAGAGTCAAAAGGTTTTAAAGAAATTAAAAAGTCTATGAAGTAAAAGTTACAATAAGCTCAGGTTAATTTATTGTGAAGAAAGGGAAATTCTAAAATAAATTTAGCAAGTCCTAAATGTACAGTGTTTATATAAGCGATAGTAGTGGATAGTAATGTCCTAGACCTTCATGTTCACTCCCCAGTCACTCACTCACCACAGCAACTTCCAGTCCTGCAAGCTCCATTCGTGGTGAGTGCCCTACACAGATATGCCTTTTTTTTTTTTTTTTTTTTTTGAAACGGAGTCTTGCTCTGTTGCCCAGACCGGAGTGCAGTGGTGCAATCTCGGCTCACTGCAACCTCCACCTCCTGGGTTCAAGCAATTCTCCTGCCTCAGCCTCCTGAGTAGCTGGGATTCACAGGCATGTGCCACCACGCCTGGTTAATTTTTTTGTATTTTCAGTAGAGATGGAGTTTCACCACATTGGCCAGGCTGGTCTCAAACTCCTGACCTTGTGATCTGCCCACCTTGGCCCCCCAAAGTGCTGGGATTACAGGCGTGAGCCACTGCGCCTGGCCAGCAGGTATGCCATTAAAAAAAAATCTTTTATATCATATTTTCACTGTATCTTTTCTGTTGAGATAAGTTTAGATATACAAATACCATTGTGTTCCAATTGCCTACAATATTCAGCACAGTAACATGCTGTGCAGGTTGTAGCCAAGGGGCAATAGACTACACCAAGTAGCTGTGCGTATAGTAGGCTGTGCCTTCTAGGCTTCTTTAAGTACACCATGATGTTTGCACAACAACAAAGTCTCCTAATGACAATATATCCATGTTTTTAAGCGACCCATGACTTTTGTTAAGCAACCCATGACTTTTCTCAGAATACATCCATGTTGTTAAGTGATCCATGTAACATTCTGGGTCTATTTTAATTGATTTTTCTTCATCATTACAGGTCCTATTTTTCTACCTCTTCATATACCTAGTAACTTTTGAATGGGTGGCAATAGTTGTGAAGTTTACATTTTTAGGAGCTGAATATGCTTGTATTTCTCCACACATACTTGAGCTTTTTTTCTAGGACACAGTTAATTTGCTTGGAAACAGTTTATCCTTTCAAGGCTTACTTTTAGGGTTTGTAATGCAGACTAACAAAGTCTAGGACCGATGGTTTTTGCCTCCTACCAATGTAATATACTTCTGAGTATTCTACCTGGTGTCCCATGCATTACAATGTTTTTCCTCTCTGGCTGATGAGATGACCAACCATTTCTGGATCTCTGTCAGCTCTGGAGATTGCTCTACCTGCTCCTTTTGAGTGGCCCTTTATCCAGCTTTGGGTAGTTTTCTCATACACATAGGCTGATCACTGCCCAGCTGAAGAGTCTCTGCAAGGCAGCCTTAATCTACTTACAGGATTTTTTGGAAATATAAATGAGAGATCCAACTTAAATTATATTAAGTAAAAACAAAGTATTCATTGTCTCATAATACTGGAAAACTGAAGGATAAAACTCACTCGAGAGACTTGCTGCAGTAGCAAATGAGGTCATCTCTTCTGTGCTCACTGTTGCTCTTCCTCCATTTATCCCTTGTCTCTCTCTCCTGTTCTCTTTGCTGATGCTAAATGATTTCTTACTGGAGACGGGTTACTCCAAGCAGAGGGAAAGGTGGTCTGAAGCAGTGGTGGCTATTATCATCATCCTTCTAGTCTTTCCCTAGGTCCAAGTATCAAATCTTGGAGAAACTTATTGGCCTGTTAGAGTCACATGTCCATTATTGAGCCAAGCATTGTGCATGGGAGGAGGTGTGTTCTGACAGGCAAGGCTGGGATTAGCACTAGTTAAAACCTGTGAAATGAGCTCCTTGCAGGAGAGAATAGTTTTATTACTAGAAGATGCTGAAGGAGGGAGTTTGGGTCTACAAAACAGCAATGATCAATTCACCCAGTTTCCTCATCAGTAAAGGGGATAAAAAATTCTAGAATGTGACAGGGTATTTATTAGGTACTTGGCCTATCGTAAGGGCACAGTAAATGTTGTGTTATTATTAATAATCTGAGCTTAGTACCTCCAGTTTTCAGTAACTGCATTCACTTCTCTGTATCGCTAATTCTCAGTAAAGAAGTTTCTCCTTATCTGTCTGTGCCAAGAGTTGCTTGAATTCCTACCATGGGCCTCAGTTTCCAGGTAACTGGGTTCCCGATCATTTGCCATTGCCGTTTCACAAATGCACCTGTTTCTGCCTTGCTTAAGCAGAGATCTTTTGTGATCATCAAACCAGCAGCAGGAAACAAATGGTCCACTCAAATTGGGTAATTTGAGTAGAATTTTAAGGAGATTTATTAAGGAGATTACTTATAAAGATATTAGCAGGTTATAGGGAAATCACAAGGGGTAGTGCAGTGCCCTGGGCTAGTAGAAGGCCTGATGGGACAAAGGACAGAATGGTGACTGGTGCTGGAGAGAGAGGGTCACCTGACAGGAGTGGGGATATTCAGCCAGCCTGTAGTGGCCCACGGAGAGGGAGCCAGTGAATAAATACCCTGACCTTCTGCTCTCACTATTCTACCCTCTTTCTGATCTCCACTGCTCCCCATGGGGTGAATCCAATAGGAAGCTATAGTGCAAAAGAGCCTGTTTATACAGCCTCATAGGTCAGCCTCCTACTTGGGGCACAAAGAGTGATGAAGGGAATAGGGTGGACTGGAAGAACAAGTGGGAAACATCAAGCACGCCCTAGATCTTGGCCTTATTTTTTTCCCAAGATGAAATAACTTATTCCTGGTCATATTCACACAACCTGTGTCTGCTCTGGAGTTTCCTGGTCTTGAGATAGGGAGCTCTGAATTTCTATAACCTAAAGTGGGGGAAGACTGCTAGCCACAGTCTGGTATTTAAGAAAGCAAAATACTGTTTGCAAATACCTGGCCATTTTCAACCTGATAACAGGAGGTTTTTATCTTTAGTTGTGCCCCATGAGATCAACCCATTGATCTTAGATCAACCCATTCCTTGAAGGGGACAGCTTTCCTGGTTGCCTGGAGAGAATGAGCACCAAAAAAAAAAAAAAAAAAAAAAAAAAAAAAAAAAAAAAAAAAAAAAAGAGCTATTAGCTTACATGGAAAGAAGGTACTCACATGGAAGGAGGCTACTGGGGTGAATCACAGATTCACCTTTCAGCATCTTTTACCAATATAACATTCACCTCATTTTTCAAAGTGCTTAGAGGGGAAGCCAAGGATGTAGGGCAGGGGAATGAAAATGGTAATAATAAAAGAGGGAGATGAGGTAAAAACAGGTTGCTGGGAAATACACAGACAGATAAAAGAGAAGACAAAGGGGAGGGTGAAGTAATAACAAAATCAAAGTGATGAGTACTAAAGATAAACGTGCAACTCCAAGCCAGAGGCAATCCTACCATTACAGAGAAAAAGCAGGCCTTGGTCCAGCTTTTGCTGTGGAAGATGAACCAGGGGCCGAGCCATTATCACCGTTAGAGGACACACCCATTATCACAGTTAGAGGCCAATGCAGGCCTGGCCCAACTCTCTGCTCCTTATTTTAAATCTTACATTTTCCTTTCCGAAACACCTGGGAAGCCACTTAGCCAAGGCAAGAGGAAAAGAAAAAGGCAGCTATCTGGCAGGCCTGCCTGCACAGAGCAAGAACTTTGCTGGGCCATTTGAGACTGGTGGGTGATTCAGACTGTACTTCAAGGGAAGATCCCTGTGGTGGTTTGAGGATTTGGGAATATGTCACCAAATATCTCAAAAGAAAAATCACAACGCAAGTGCCCCCTGCCTTAAGTGCATGTTTATTTTCACAGCCTTTGTCTTTCAGAAATCAGCACTCTATTGCTGTGTTGCTATTGTCAGGATGGAAAAAAATAGAACCATTTTAATGTTGTGCTGTTTGCATTTCCCGACAGTTAAGAAGCAGCCCCATTATTAGCTGGCAACACCATTGTGACATTAGTAGTGACTTTGCTGCTTGGGATTCAGCTTATGAAATATCTCCCTTCCTGGTACAATTTTTTTCTTTTTTCTTTTTCTTTTCTTGTCTTTTCTCTCTCATGTTTAATTCTCATGCAAAAGACTAGCTAAATGGCCATCTATGCTTTAGGTCTAACTGCTGGTCCTCGTTAAGAATGGGCTACCAAAGATGCTGACATATTAAGTTTGATGCAGTCTCAAAATACTAGGACCCTTGGAGCCACTTTCTCATGGCTATCCCTGTTGGGCAAGGGAGCTGTCTTTGTCAGGTATGGGGAGGTGGTGTGTCACAACCCAGGGGGCTCAGGGAGGTCCTGATACAGAGGAAGAAGGACTTTTGTGTTGGTGGGAGGCGTCGGAGCATGATGGCGCACGAGGTCTTGGAGGTTGTAGGGGGTGAGAGGGTCTGATGCGGAGTGATGGAGACTAGTGAGAGGAGAGAGATTCCTGCTAGGGATAGGGACAAGCGGAGGCAACAAGAGAGTGATTCAATGAATAAATCAATTGAAGACAATTGAAGCCAGCCTTCGCATTATTTGGGAGACTAATTATACGTATAAAAAGAGAGCCGGCTGGGCAGGGTGGCTCATGCTTGTAATCCCAGCACTTTGGAAGGCCAAGGTTGGTGGACCACCTGAGGTCAAGAGTTTGAGACCAACCTGGCCAAAATGGTGAAACTCCGTCTTTACTAAAAATACAAAAATTAGCCGGGTGTGGTGATGTGTGCTTGTCATGCCAGCTACGTGGGAGGCTGAGGCAGGAGAATCACTTGAACTCAGGAGGCAGAGGTTGTAGTGAGCTGATATCACACCACTGCACTCCAGCCTGGGCAACAGAGTGAGACTCTGTCTCAAAAAATAAAAATTTAAAAAAAAAAAAAGAGAGAGAGAGAGAGAAAACTACAACTCTGGGGCATAGGAAGGGAATTATAGATATTAGTCGAACCTCATGGCTTTTAATATATGGGTATATAGAAGTAAATACAGATGTAAAATGTACACATGTATACGCTTGTGTGTGTATGTGTGTATTTTGCATGTTGCAACGTTTCTCTAAGTGCTGGACTGTTTCAAAATAAAAACAAGAAAAATAATATGAGGGCAATAGTACTATTTAAAATGGAGTATAGTACTAATAATGTTATAGTACCAACAACATGGTGTTATTAAAGGATTAAATGAGATAATTAATGCAGTGGATATAATATCATGCCTGGCACCCAGTAAGCTCTCAATGACTATTATTATTATCCCATGGGAGAAAAGCTTACCATGAACACTATTCTTCATCGTGTTCTTTTCACTAAAAATATATCTTAGAAATATTTTCATAGCAGTACACACTTTACTTTTTAAAATTAATAAATTTTGCTAGTGTTCTTTACTATAATACTTTTATAATTAGAAAAACAAACAACAATCATTGTGGGGGGATAATTTGCCTTAGTATGTCATCTGCTGGTGACTCATAATTTAATTAATTCTTGTTGCTAATGGAAACCTCTGGGTGAATAAGGCTTAGTTGTATTTTAATAGCAGTACTTTAGTGGAGAGAATAAGAAAAAAAAAATCCAACACCAAATCTATGGAAAAATGGATATTCACACTAATTTTTCCTACTTTTGTAAAGCTCTGAATCAAAATCACTGAGTAATGAAAGCAGCTGTCAAACTTCATTGCTTCAGTCTGTGAACAAACCCCTACAGGTCTGCTGCGACCAGACACTATTCAATGTGCTCGGGAGACAGCTGTGAACAAAACAGGCCCTCCCCTCATGAAGCTCTCTCCTCCTAGTGGGGGGAGATGGATAACAAACAAATAAACACCCAACTTTCTGTGCTGCCTCAGTTAATGACAAATTAATATTAGATCTGTCCCTTTCCTTCATAAAGAAAGGCAATTTGGTAATTTCTTTAAAGTTTGTGAGTTATTATTCATTTGACTTTTAGTAACCTTTTGAGCCTCGGTTCCCATATATCAAAAATGGAGATAATAATTATCTTATAAGGCTTTTGTAATCAAATATGTAAAATGCCTGGCATAAAGCCAGCCCCTTCGCAGATGCTTGATAAATAGAAGCCATTATTACATGTTAAATTGTACAATTTTTGGTTCTTGTTCTTAAGACTAAAACAAGATTGTTTCGATTTATAGTTACAGTACCCTAGGTTGGGTGTGTCACTGATATATCCCTAAATCTTATCAACCAGTGCCTACACCACTAGTCATGTTTCCTTTACTGCCCTATCACCACCTCTCACCAACAGGAATGCAGAGCCTGTTCTTCTACTGGGTTCCCTTCTAGAAGGAATCTCAAGAAATCTGTTATGGTCTCTTGTCACCTACCCTGCAGCCTACACTTTGAGTGATCACTTTGCACTGACTATAACTGTGTTTTCCAGGCAGCTCTTCCCAGAGGCCAGGGCTCTCACTGAGTTTCCAAAGCTCACCAGGCCCAGACTGGACCTTGCAAAGCCATGCTAAGCATTTGGATCTTTATCCTGAGAATACTGGGAAACGGAAATGTTTAAGCCGGAGAATGACTTAACTTCATTCATATCGTAAAGGGAATCCTCAGGTTGCTGGTAAAGAATGGGATAGAAGGTGAAGAGAAAGCCAGGAGAGGAAGAGGATCCTGTTGTCACCCAGGTGGGAAACAACAGAATCGGAATCAGGGTGGGAGACAGGAGAGGTAAACAAAGCACGAACTTGAGCTTAAGTCTCTTTGGAGGCAGAACTGATAGTACTTGTTGATGGATTCAGTGGAGGAGTGGGAAGGAACAGGGAAGTTTTCAATTTGAACATTTTGGTGAATTTATATGGCTCTGCCATTTACTAAAAATGAAAAGTAACATGATACTTAATAAAAACTTTACTCAGTGCCAATGGAATCAAGTTAAGTGCTTGACACTGCAGGCACCAGTGGGTGCTCTTCCGGCTTACAGCTGACCCTAAACAAACTTCAGGGTCCTGGCCCAGTCCCCGAAGGCCTCTCCATGGCCAGGAGCAGCTCACACTCCACACATAGGACTTCTAGGCATCCGCAAGCCTCAGCCCTGTGCCCAACCATCAGTCCCTTGAAGCAAATAAGCTTCTCTCCTTCTCTAGGCGTGTTCAGCCCCTCCTCACACTCACCCAGGGAATGGTCTCATTACACTGCACAGTTAAAGTGATCAGCAAAACGCCCCCAAGCACATTTCCGTTTCCCCAAGTCTGGGCTCTTAGTCCTAAAGGGCAGTAAGTAGGGGAGAGTTCAGCTTATAAACACCGTTTTATGGCCAATAAAGAGTTCTTGAAGTCTTCAAGAGCACAGTGTAGTTAAGAATGTCCATAATGGCCAGGCACGGTGGCTCACGCCTGTAATCCCAGCACTTTGGGAGGCTGAGGTGGGCAGATCGTGAGGTCAGGAGATCGAGACCATCCTGGCTAAGATGGTGAAACCCCGTCCCTACTAAAAATACAAAAAATTAGCCGGGCGTGGTGGTGGGCGCCTGTAGTCCCAGCTAATGGGGAGGCTGAGGCAGGGGAATGGTGTGAACCTGGGAGGCGGAGGCTACAGTGAGCCAAGATCACGCCATTGCACTCCAGCCTGGGTGACAGAGCGAGACTCTGTCTCAAAAAAAAAAAAAAAAAAAAAAAAAACAAAACAAAAAAACAAACAATATCCATAATTCCCAATATGAAGCAGAACACTCAGCATCTTCCAGACTGCAGTGTCTGCACTCAGACACATGGAAACTTCACCATCTTCTCCAGAAACAAGGGAGAGATACTTCCTTCCCATTTTAAAAAATAAAGGACGATTCAAATGAATTAAAAAGATAAAAGCAACTTCCAAGAATCACTTGCTTTGGCAAAGAAGCTAACAAACCATCTCCAGTGGGTGCCTTCCTAGGCATACTCGAGGAAGCCTTTCAATGGGATGAGCTTCTCCTTCCTGCTCTTACTCAAAGGCACTTGTTAGATCTGAAACGACACTAGATTTGCTTTCCAAAGCAGCTGTTACAAATGACTGGATTTAGAGCAAGGTATCTTTAAGACAGGGTGGGGAAAGGTGAACATTCCAAGGGACATATTTAAGTGTACAAGATTCTGTGTACAAGAAGACCCTTGGTTCAATGCAAAGCCTAGTGAGGAGACTCCACACCATCGTGGCTCCCTTTGCCTTGTTTCCTTTGCCTCCTTGACTTTGACTCTGTGAGGTACCTATTTGTTTCCTTCTCTGAGACTGGCATTCAGCTTCACTTTGCCAGCCTCTCTGGCAGCAGCAGTCAGTAGTAATACTCCTATCCTTTGCTCAGCCCTTTCTGTGTACTCGTAGGCAGTGTGCTAAGTGCTTGACATGCATCATCTTATAACCCTATAATAATTCCACGAGGCGATGCTATCATTATACTCAGTTGACACGTGAAAAACACCAAGTCGGAGAGACGAAAGTCCTTTCCCGGAGGTGGCACATTTGATAAGCATCAGAAGTCAGGTTTTCATGACTTCCAAGCCCAAGCTCTTTCCACTTTGACTTCAGTCTTTTCTTGTTCCCTCTGGCTTGCACTTTCTCTTTTCAGCTCTGCATTCAGCTGACTTCCCCATAACAAACTGATCTTGCCCACTTCTCAGGTGCCCTGAGTGTTCCCTGGCAACCAGCTGGTCTTGAGGTCCTCATCTAACCATGTCATCGGGAAGTTCTCTCTGCTGCCCTGCCTGGCAACCTTTAACACCGGCCAGGTCCTTGTTCCATGCACATTTGCTAAGAGGAGCATGGGTTTTTCACGTATTTCTCTCTCTCTCTCTCTTTTTTTTTTTTTTTTTTTTTTTGAGACGGAGTCTTGCTCTGTCGCCCAGGCTGGAGTGCAGTGAAACAATCACTGCAACCTCTGTTTCCTGGGTTCAAGCAATTCTCCTGCCTCAGCCTCCTGAGTAGCTGGGATTACAGGTGTGCACCACCACACCCGGCTAGAGACAGGGTTTCAACATGTTGGTCAGCTGGTCTCGAACTCCTGACCTCGTGATCCACCCGCCTCAGACTCCCAAAGTGCTGGGATTACAGACCTCCCAAAGTGCTGGAATTACAGGCATGAGTCACCGTACCTGGCTTTTCATGTATCTCTATTTTCATTAACCAGATGCTCCTGTGTTATCATTTAAATTAAAGTAACAGCAATCAATTTTCAAGCTCAGGATCTAAGAATACATTTAAGATCTCAAAAATGGATTGAAAAGAATGTAAATTTAACTTGTAATTGGATACAGGAAAGTTAATGGTAAGTAAAGATATTTCAAATTCAGAATCCTTTGAGGCTTTTCCTAGAGATGAGAAATTATGACTTTTAAAAAGACTCTGTGTCTTTTTAATGTATATTTGCTTATAAATATGTTCGTTCATGAAACTGCCAAAGTGTCTCAGGAATGTCAGTCTAAAATGTAAATTTACTATTTTGAGAAGGTTATTACTTCTTCAGCTTATTAGAAATAAGCCAGTGTGAGATCAACAATTACCTTTTGGAATGCTGAATTATTTACTGTATTTGATTATCTCGTGTTGCAGGAATACAGTAGGTGTTTAGCTGGATGAATTAGAATGAGTACCTAAATTGCTTTTACCAGTTACAGAGCAGAGTGGAGAGGAATGTTATGTGACTTAGGCTACCCTTGGAATTTTTCTTAAACACACAGTTGTTTGAGGCTTTACTCAATAAAATACTGTACTGGTACAATAAAATGGGTATCCTGTTTCCCCAAAGCTAATGACTTTCTAAAGCACTTGACTTTCTTACTGTAAGATTAGCACTATTATTTCCAGGCCAATCAATAGGCACAACTCCAAGATTAAGAGCAATTTGGATCATTATTCTCTTTTCATTACATATTCATTATTTTCTGTTTGAATAAGACCCGTAATCAGTGTTATTTACCAATCTTTATGGTGAAACTTTAAACTACTGATTGTTTCTGTCTTTGCAGGTATTAAATGCCATTTCAAATATCCTTTCAATAATTTTGTAGTTGCTAATGAAGTCCATTTTCCCAGATTTTTCAGTCCACTGAAAGAACATTGAACCCCCAAGAGTCTTTAAAAGGTATTTGTTGTTTAATTGGTGGCAGCTGTTCCTTAGAAAGTTACCTAAGTATATAAAAATGCTTTTTCTCCCCTCTTTAATAGCTTTTTATCACTGTTTAAGGGTTATCCTTGAAATACATGCAGACTACATATGAAGGTCTCCTGAAATGCTTTGATATTACAAATTTTAAATATTATAATTCTAACACATGCAAGAAATTATAGGACAGTACCCTTTAATTTTGGATTTAATTACTAAAGCTTTAACAAAATGTATTCTCTTGGCTTTCTGGCTAGATTTCTTCAGGAAAAGTTATTAGTTTATTGTAGTTAATTCTAAACCATGTACATTCTGAATTACTTGAATACAACAATTTTTCTGCTTTGTCCTTGAATTCTTTCCAAAAATCATAAAGTATTGGATATATACAGTAATAGCAGATTTGCTTAAATGTCACTATTAATCCAGTTTATAACCCCTAACATTTTGTACAAGGAATTTCAGAAAGAAACCCTTACATAGACATCTAATGTCCAGAATAACCAGAGCCAAACATAATGATTCTACAGTTGAAGGATAGCCAAGACGCACATTTTCTGAGTGTGGTTTTACTGGGAGTCTGTGTGCAGATGAAATATGGCTTTTAAGAACATAATCTTCATGGAAAAGGCTTTTCTTGTCATAGCACTGGGCTGACTTTCAAGCCAAGGTCAAAGTACTTTCTGCGGGTCTATTTTTAGGTTTCCCATTTCTCAACAGGAGGCTCCCAGTTTTGAGTTAGCGCAATGCAGATTGGACTGTGCCCTAGAAGGAACAGGAATGCTTCCTCTTTGTGGCTTCCCCTGCATCTACCTGCAGACTTCCTGCTTTACACAGCTCCAGGGTGAATGGGCATTCTCCAGCTGGCTGCCTTCTGTGGTCATCTTGCCCCAGCAAATGCTGTAGTCTCTTTTAAGGCAAAGGGATATGCAGGGCTCACTTTCCTCTTGCCTCTTTTGGATTTCCTAAAAACGTGGCTACCTTACATTATTGCTATTAATCAAGAATTTTCCAGATCTTCAAACTGCAAACCCAAGGGGGGAAAAATGAGGTCAAAGTGATTTAATTTAGATTGAGATGGAAGACACCAGGAAACAAGAGTATGTTAATCAAATATATCAAATGCTATTTCTTTGTCTTTGAAACTGAATACAGAGGACATACAAGTCTGTAAATAAATTAATAAATTAATGCGTGTATTTTAGTTTTATGTTATGGCTTTTCATTGAAAGGGGCAGAAGAATGAGGATGAAGAAAACCCGGAAAAAAGACAAGCAATCAACCTTGACATAGGCAGAAAATATCTGCTGTAATAATTATGTATCACTTTCCCAAAAGGAACACTAGATTGTTAAAAAGAGTAATCCCTGAATTTGTTATAAGTAGTGCTTTGATTTTATGAATATATGTTCTTAAAATATTTTCCTTTCCTTATTTTCTAGTGAGGAAAGATTTAAATATCCTATCCTGGATGCTGGAAACCGTTGCAGCCTCTTCCCACCAACCATTAACTTTTACTTCCTTGCATAACAGCCCCATCTTGTGGTTATTTGTAAATTTTCCACTAAAGATATGTTGCATTTTCACAGTCACGGGCATAAGTGGAATCCTCCCTTTTATCTTTCCTAGTAGGCTGAATGAAATTAAGCAGGAAAGAAGAACGGGCATGCATGAATTCAGTTTAAAAGGCCAAAACTGGTGAGGGAAATACAGGGCAGGTATTCAGCAAGGATTGTTTGCATTAATGTTAAGTGAAGGCACAGTTATATTAATAGGTAAAAGGTAATACAATGAGGTCCCTCAAATGAGAACATCATTAGCTTCCTCATTAACGTTTTTTTTTCTTTTTTAGACAGAGTCTTGCTCTGTTGCCCAGCCTGGAGTGCAGTGGCACAATCTGGGCTCACTGCAATCTCTGCCTTCTGGGTTCAAGTGATTCTGGCGCCTTAGCCTCCCTAGTAGCTGGGACTACAGGTACGAGCCTCCACGCCCAGCTAATTTTTGTATTTTTAGTAGAGACGGGGTTTCTCCATGTTGGCCAGGCTCGTCTCGAACTCCTGACCTCAAGTGATCCACCCACCTCGACCTCCCAAAGTGTTGGGATTACAAGCTGAGCCACCGTGCCAGGCCTCCTCCCTCATTATCTTAATAAATCTTCTGATCTGGCGCCTGTCTGCTTCACTAGGCCCAGGAGGCTTACCAGAGCTCGTACAGAGCTCTGCAATTCCAAACCCCTGTACTGGGGAACACCCTTTGGTTTCACATGGCAGAAATACAATAGGAAATAGCATCAGAAGAACGTGAAGGTAATGGCTCAGGTAACGAGAAAACCAGAAGGACAGAGGAAATGGGTGATTCAGAAAGACCTGACACAGGATTCTGAATGCTAGCAGGACTCTTTCTCCCTCCTGCGTCTCTGAGTGTTTTGCTCATTGTCTCATTTTCCCCTCTGCTTCTTTTCTGGCTCTTTGCAGTTTCCACGCTCACACCTGGGCTCATGGCTCTCTAACTGGAGGGAAGAAGCCCTCCTTTCCCATAAAGTTTTGAAAAAAAAGCTAGGGAATAAGTCTGATTGGCTTGTTTTGGGCCACATGACCACCCTTTGATCAGTTGCAACGGTCAAGGGAGTGAGGCACACTGATTGGCTCAGCTTGGGTAAGTAGTCCACTGCTGAAGGGAACCAATCACTGTGGACAAGGATGTAGGGTCATGTGAAAATATATTTCACACAGAACATTTGCCTGGAGGGAGGGAGGGAAGGAGCGGTTTGTTTAAAGAAGGAAGAGATGAAGAGACCAACTTGGCTAATTGAAACAAACAGATTTCCTCCTTTCCTCTCCTGTGGTTGAGAGATGCCTGGCACATCTCTCAACAAATATTTGCTCGATAAATGAAAGATTTTCTAATTGAATAGAAGATCCCAGGGTAGGTGCAAATGGTAGCGGGGTGGGGATAAGGGTGTGTTTGCTATTTCCTGGAGCTGAAGAAATCACAAGGTTCCTTTCCTTCTAAAATTCTGAGGTTTTTCCACTCCCTGGCTATGGCCGTATATGGTCTTCCCTCTTGCTTAGAGTTTACACCAAGAAGGCTGGTTTTCATCTGCTTGACTCAGTGAGCATCTTTTTCATCCTTTGGGTATCTTCTCCTCTGCAGTCCTGGCTTTAGTGTTTGCATGCTCACTCTCTGAGCCTCCCTGTACTCTCTGCCCATATAGACCAGTACATACAGGCCTTTTAAAAAAGAGTTTGATTGCTAATCACTCTGAGGAAAATAGAAAATTATAAGAACAGAATAGACACGAGGGAGTTTCAAAGGTTCAACAATCTTACTGAATTGTTTCTACTTTTTTTTTTTTTTGAGAGGGAGTCTGCAGTTGCCCAGGCCGGAGTGCAGTGGCACGATCTTGGCTCATTGCAACCTCCGCCTACCGGATTCAAGCGTTTCTCCTGCCTCAGCCTCCTGAGTAGCTGCAATTACAGGCACGTGCCACCACACCTGGCTGATGTTTGTATTTTTAGTAGAGACGGGGTTTCACCATGTTGGCCAGGCTGGTCTCAAACTCCTGACCTCAGGTGATCCACCCACCTCAGCCTCCCAAAGTGCTGGGATTACAGGCATGAGCCACCATGCCCAGCCGATATAATTTTTAAATTATGAATAACATTGTTATGAATTATCTTGTGATATTTAACCATATCTTTGATCATTAAAAGAGATTCTTGGAAACAGAATTATTAAAGCATACAAATATTTTTATTGTAAATTTATTTCTTTTCCCTCATTATACCAATTTTTAGAAAATACTAAAAATACATAGAAGAATATATGATTTATGAAGTCACTACAAGGAGATAGTAACTTACTATTTTGTTGGATCATCTTTTTATGTGTACATATACTTTAAACAAAACAATAATTACAAAGACACTTTAATAATCTTTATTCACTAATAAACTCAAAATAACTTATAAATATTACTAAAAATTTTAAACAATGGTATCATACCCTTCTATATGGAGAAATACTGTAATCAAATTAATCGATGCCCCATTGTCGAATACTTACATTGTTTCCAATTTACGCTATTATAATCAATTCTTTTTTTTTTTCTGAGATAGATTCTTGCTGTTGCCCAGGCTGCAGTGCAGTGGCGCGATCGTAGCCCACTGCAGCCTTGAACTCCTGGCCTCAAGCAATCCTCCCATCTCAGTCTCCCGAGTAGCTAAAACGACAGGCATTGCCAGCAAAACTGGCTATTTTTTTTAAGTTTTATTTTTTGTAGAGATGGGGTCTCACTATGTTGCACAGGCTGGTCTCAAACTTCTGGCTTTAAGCGATCCTCTAACTTCGGCCTCCCAAAGTGCTGGGATTACAGGCATGAGCCACCACACCTGGCCGATAATTATTTTTTATGAATTTTAATGCACATATCTGACATGGACATGAGGAAGCATTAAAGTGGCATTATAAATCTTACAGCTTTAGGCATATGGGCATCCATTTTTGCTCTTGCCTGGGCTTTACTGATGTTAGGGGTTGGCCTGGCTGCCAAGGCCCAGATATTTAATTCCAGAAGTGGAAAGGCCTGGGGAAGAGGGATTAGCAGGATGAGAAGACAGCACATCATTTGTGACTTTTTCTCTCTTGCTCTGGTAAAATGTAAACAGAAGCAAAACCTCAGGTTGGGAAGCCAGCAGTGTAATTTGGCAACTCACTCGGAAGAGATGTGTTTGATGAGGAAGTGGTGAGATGATGGATACAGAGTTCCTGCATGGCGACAGGCACTCAATAAATAGTTACTTTTCCTGAGAAGGAGAGGGGCGAGGCACCTTTACATATCTGGACAAAAATACTTTTAAGCAGCAGTAAAAACTAAAGGAAGAACAGCTACTAGCACATGCAGATGAAGGAAAGAAAGCTTTGTGCAGCTTGTTTGTGTGAACGGCAAGCCCAGGGGTTTTGTTTTCTTGTGTTTACGTAGGAAAATCACAGACAGGGACTTCCCAAGAGACTGTTTCTGTTAGCCACTGTCTGCTCCTAACAGTTACAAGAACTGCTCTTCCTCCCACAGCTGCGGCAGAAGCAATGCAGGGTCTCTGATGGGGAAGAACTGAGCTGTTTAGGATTGAACTGCCCACCTACTGTTAAGTAATGTTCTGTCTGTAACACAGGATTTCCACTTAGGAAAATGTGCTGTGCACTTGGCTGCAGCATTTACTATGCATCTGCTTTACAAGCCTGTTCTGCAGCTCCAAGGCCCAGCTCCAAACTGGCAAATGGTCCCTGAAGACTTTGCCATCAGAAGGAGCCAGGCCAGAGTTGGGAAGGGGTAGGGTTAGCAACTAGTCTACTAGGAGGTCTGGTGGAATCAATTAGGAAAGTTAAGCAGGAGAGCTCATCAGCGGTTGATTGCCTCTCCTAGAACAACCCCAGCTCACAAATACTCCCCAGAATCATTCAGGCAGCAGTGGGTCTGTAGAACGGGCCCTACTGCAGTATTAAGCTGGAAGGTAGTAAAGTTTTCTTATGGGCTTCCTTGAATCTGAGCTCAAGCCACAGTTTCCTTAATAGTTTTCCAATAGCACTCCATCTCTTATTAAAAAGTACAGTTAATCTGGACCTTCCCTCTCACCGCCCCCGCCCCCCCGTAATGTCAGAAAAGAAATGTGTTTCTGATAATAAATGCTCCTTTTGCTGCACGGCTATATTTCATTAGGACTGTGGTTAGCAAATTGCTGCTGCACAACATAAAACTAAGCAATGAAACATAAGACATATGCCTTCTATAATACACTACTGATTAATACTGCTATTCTCGATCAAAAACACAAAAAGAGCCCCACCCAAATAG
This sequence comes from Macaca thibetana thibetana, assembly GCF_024542745.1. Taxonomy (NCBI): domain Eukaryota; kingdom Metazoa; phylum Chordata; class Mammalia; order Primates; family Cercopithecidae; genus Macaca; species Macaca thibetana. The sequence goes on along the minus strand of NC_065589.1, from coordinate 84,974,705 downwards.
AGATCATGCCAACTTCCACCACATCTTCTTCCCCTCCACCCCATAGCAAAACACCCAAACCATTACGTTTTCTAGGGAAATTTGGTTCTAAGCAACTCTTCAATAACAAGTTACTTTTGAAAATGATACTTACATTCCAAAAGAATTCTTAGATTCTATGGTGATAGATTATCTTGGAATGCCTAGCCATGCTGGTTTGTAGGAAGCAGAAAACTTGGTCCAGCAACAGTAAAGAGAATAAAATTACCTGTATTCCTATCCCATAAGACATCTTTTGAGCACAATTTAATTAATCTTCATTATGATCATTAGACAGATTTTTTAAAATTATAATTAAACAAAAACATACAACGTAAAATTTACCCTCTTAACCATTTTAAAGTATACAGTTTAGTAGTGTTAAGTATATTCACATTCTTGTTAAACAGATCTCCAGAACTTTTCATCTTGCACAACTAAAACTCTATACCCATTAAACAACAACTTCCCACTCCCCCTTTCCCAACTCTTGGCAGCCAACACTCTAGTTTCTGTTTCTATGAATTTAACTACATTAGATACCTCATATAAGTGGAATCATATAGTATTGATCTTTTTTGTGACTGGTTTATTTCACCTAACATAATATCCTCAAGGTTCAACCATGTTATCGCATGTGACATAATTTCCTTCCTTTTTTAGGCTGAATAATACTCCACTGAGTATTATTATTTTTAGGCTGAATAATATACATGTGGTATGTATATACCACATTTTGTTTACCCATTCATCTGTTGTTGGATATCTAGATTGCTTCCATTTCCTAGCTATTGGGAATAGTGCTGCTGTGAACATGGATGTGCAAATATCTCTTTGAGACTTTGGTTATATACGGATGTGGTTTTGCTCTGTGTCCCCACCAAATCTCATCTTGAATTGTAATCTCTGCATGTTAGGGGAGGGGCCTGGTGGGAGGTGATTGAATCATGGGGCAGACTTCCCTCTTGCTGTTCTTGTGACAGTGAGCTCTCACAAGACTTGGTTGTTTGAAAATGTGTGACACTTACCCTTTTGCTCTCCATCTCTCTTTCCTGCTTCACCATGGTAAAATGTGCCTGCTTCCCCTTCACCTTCCGCCATGATTGTAAGTTTCTTGAGGCCTCCCAGCCATGCTCCCTGTACAGCCTGTGGAACTGTGAGTCCGTTAAACCTCTTTTGTTCATAAATTACCCAGTCTCAGGTAGTTCTTTATACTGGCATGAAAAAGGACTAATACATATACCCAGAAGTGAAATTGCTGGGTCATATGGTAATTCTATTTTTAATTTTTTGGAGAACCACCATACTATTTTCCATGGCAGTAGCACCATTTTGCAATGCCACCAACAGTGCACAAGGGTTCCAATTTCTCCACATCCTCACTAACACTATTTTTTCTTTAACTAACAGATTTTTTTAAAAAAAAATTACCTTTTTTCCTTGATGTGAATTAAGAAAATATTTTTAAATTGTCTCTTTTCATTAAGACTTTCTTTTAGTGCCCTTTGTATTTATTGAATACTTTGTAGGCATCAAGTTGTCTCATAAAGGGCTCACTTTACATAGAGTTTTATGGATGACTTATGTTAGCAAAAAATATTCTTGTGAATTAGATGATTTTTTTTTTTTGAGATGGAGTTTCGCTCTTGTTGCCCAGGCTAGAGTGCAATGGTGCGATCTCAGCTCACTGCAACCTCCGCCTCCTGGGTTCAAGCAATTCTCCTGCCTCAGCCTCCCAAGTGGCTGGGATTACAGGCACCTGCTACCACACCCAGCTAATTTTTGTATTTTTAGTAGAGACGGGGTCTCACCATGTTGACCAGGCTGGTCTTGAACTCCTGACCTCAAGTGATCCGCCTGCCTCGGCCTCTAAAGTGCTATATTACAGGTGTCAGCCACTGCACCCAGCCCTGGGTCTGGGTCTTGATCACCCTAGACCATCCCGTCTTCCTCTGGAATTTGAACTTGAGATTTGTTCAAGCAACTTTGATGATTGTTAATCCTTTTCTCTAATCCCGGAGAGAGATGGAGGATTTCTCAATAATTAAGTGTTGAGATGGCCCTTTTCTGTCCCCATCTCACAAGCAGAATCAGGTGGTTAATGTTTCAGGCACAGGTCCAATCCTTTTCAATTTTTCCCTCTGAACAAAAAAGAAAGCCAATGAAGAATGGGTGACTAGATTTTGTAACTGCTCATTACGGGGCCATCTATTAGGCTTTTTAGTATGCAGTATCTTAATAAGCCAAGATATTATGGCAGAGGGTCCATAACTAATCTACTGTAATAAATAAAAGGAATGGCAGTAGTACTGGTATATTCTATGGATATAATGTGCAGCCTGCACAGTGTGACATTTTAAATAAACTTTATTCTTGAGGTATTTAAAAAAACATAAAGGCAGTAATGAAATATAGTGCACAACATTAGTTGACACAGCAATTCCTGCCTCTTAAGACCCTGTTAAATAACCAGAGCTTAAATCTTCATCTTGAAATGTACAGCCCTTCTATGATTTTAAGTGAGTTGTAAAACTTTTATGGAGTGTGTCCTAACTTTTTTTAAAAAATATTCTCCACTTTTATAGCAAAGGTGACCCAGAAGTACAATGTGAATAATAGAACAACATATTTAAGCCATAAATTCACCTTTCTGGACAATACAGAAGTCGTCTTAGTACTTATATCTCTGCTGGAAGGAAGCAGGAGCAGAGATGCATCTTGAAATGACTATTTACCCAAAACTTACTGATTTTAACTCTAGAAATAACTAAGTTTTATCTCAAATGGGCACACTTAACATGTCTGCTACCAAACTGAAACAAGGATTCAAAAGTTAAAGCTAGCTATTATAGAAACATAAAGTCAAATCTTTGCACAGCTGAGTGTTGAAACTGGGAGAAGTTCATTCTCTCAATATCTGGTTTATGTAATTATTAGTGTTTGGACATACAACTCTGTAAGCTGATGTGGGCCTGTGAGATGAGTTCATTCCCATATAGGGGGAACCAAATTTGACTCCAAATCTAATTAAGATACTCAAGTGCTTTCTAATTATGGCCAAAATTTCACTGGGTTGCAATTCTTCGATTATATCAAACTCTTGTACATTTTTCAATGAAGTACAAACAATTCATTTTCTATCATTCTTTGTTTCTTCTTTTTAAGCTTATATACTTTGAAAATAGTTGTATAGTTGTAGTCTATTAAATATATATGTCATATATAAATGCATACACACTGAATACACAGTTTGGTCTTTACCTTGACACTGTATGTGGAGCCTCATTTGGAGGTAATGATAATTAACGTTTTAAAAATGAGAAAACCACTGACTTAGGTATTTCTTCTCTTTCCCACTGAAGTCACATAGAATAACTAGATGATATCATAACCAATGAAAATCATTTAGTAAACAGCCTCTCGTAAGTGGTGTCATAGTAAGCATTATCCAAAGGATACTAGTTTTAGTGACTAAATAAAAGCTCCACTTCCTGTGAAATCCCAAGAAATAGCTACTTCCAAAAATATCTAGTAAGGGTGTACTTGTTTACCGAATTCAGAAGTCTTATTAAGATGGTTTGGATTATGCTAATATTCTCTGTTCCAATATTTATAGAGGGCAGTGAACCTGGCGGTGTATCTTTTTTTCTTATTAGGAATTCACTGAATGCAAGTGAGCATCAGCTTCCTTTTTACCTGTACTCATTGTTCCTCCCCTCTCTTCTCTCTCTCCTTCTCCCTTTTCTCTCAGTTCCCAGCCTTCTTCTAAGGAAGGGGCCCAAGGGCAGGGTCGACCAAGTGGGTGCAGAAGAGTAGGCTGCAAGGCTGGAAGGCAGGTGCATGACTGTTTCCCATGTGTGGGTGGGGGAAGGGGGCTGCGTAATCTCTCTAGTTGGACAGCAGGTGGGGAGAGAGGACAGCTACCTGTTACTTTAGGCCATGTTAGGTGAACAGGAAGAGTCCAAACTAGGTAAAATTTTGGTGGGACAGGAAAAGGACATCTTTTCCCTTTTGTCAATACACTCTTACATTCCTGTCTCTCAGAACACCTTCTCTTTCCCACTCTTCTCGGATCTTTGTATCTCCTTTTCCTAGGAGTTCTGTGAAATGGCTGTATATGCTTAACAGCCCCCAGATGTTGCAGGAGCCAGGAAACTAAAGGAGGTGGTAGACAAATCTACTTTGTATTGGGTAATTTATTGAGGGAACTTATAGACAGAAGCATGGTCTTGGGTGGCCCCAAGATAGGTAGATCTTCACATGTTACTCTGCAAACCCAAGGCTTATCCACCATAAGGAAAGGGTATACGTGCTCTAGAAAGACAATTTAACCATCCAGAACAAGCAAGAATGCTACATGTGTCATAGCCTATAATTTGTGTGAAAACATCAAGATTGCTTTGATATAAAATCAGGAGCACATGTTCTTACACTAGGGACAGTAAATAAAGGAGGAATCAGGAGGCCTTCACAGAACTGGGGCTGATAAAAAGTCAAGATGGTGGATTAGCATCCAAGATGGAGTCACTTTTGTCTCCACAGAAGGTAAAAAAGAGGCAAGTTGGTGGGATATGAAAGGAGGCAGAAGAGAGAAGAGAGAACAAACCTGGAGAGATATCCAGATCCATTGCTGAAGGAGGGAGCGGTGAGTAGTACAGGCATAGAAGATCTTGTGAGTTGGGGTGGGGAAAGTGTTCAGAAGCCTCACTCCCAGGGCCACTATGTTTAGGCACCACCCCAGTGGTTCACCTTGCTTCCTCTTATGCCTTTCATCACAATCTAAAATGGTCAAACCATCATATTGCTTTACAGAATTATTGAAAATTCTCTTCAATGATAGCCTGTATAGATTATTTCTCAAGAATTTATATCCTCCAAGGTGGAAGGAAATACAATCCTTTAACACACACACACACGAGAGAGAGAGAGAGAGAGAGAGAGAGAGAGAGAGAGAGAGAGAAATTCTATCTTGATTTCATATGGATAAAATGTATACTTTATTTTACAAATATCCTTGTAGCTTTCATTTTACATGTACATCAGTATAATTTTTTTAAGACAAACAGCTAGCATGAAGGAGTTTTTTAGTGTAATAGATCTGTATCCTGAAGGTGGTTACATAAATGTGTATGTGGGTTAAAATTGTATACACCAAAAGAAAAAGTCGATTTTATTGTATTATAATTTGTAAAAATAAATAAAACATTTTACTGCCACGAAAAGCCTGTCTTCCATATAAAACCCAAAATCTGTCTTTGTGCCTAGCATAAAGGCTAAGGTGACTGTTGAGTAGTGACTAGATTTGCTTGAAAGGCGCAGACTTGCTCTGTTAAAATATTAATGCATTAAACAACGCTTGTTTTTTTTGTTTGTTTTGTTTTGTTTTTTAACACTTATTAAGCACTTGCTGTGGAAATCCCAAAAAGTCATTTCCCTTGAGGAGCGAGTGTTTTCAAAGTGTTCGAATGGACTAAAATGCAGGTCTGGGTCTGTGTTCTCCTTCTGACTTCGCTGCTCCTGTTCTTTGACTGTCCGTGGTCCTCCTTTGCAAAGTGGGGTTAGTTCCCACTCTTTCCTCAGAAGGTTTGGTATGAGGATCCCTCAGCTGAGGGCCCAGGGAGACAGCTCTGTCAACTGCACTATGCAGGACAAGCGTGGACATGATGATCGGTTCCATTTCCCCTCAAGGACGGCAGGGTGGAGCTGGCATCTCCACTCCTTTGCCAAAAAGGAGAAATTGATCTTCTCCTAGTTCCCCAGGATGCTCCCAAGCACACTCCAAATAGCCCACTGCTCACACTCCCTGATATTTCAGGAAGAAGGACAGATGCAACATGGAATGACACCCAGAGAGCTAGAGAAACCCGCTGAAGCAGGGATGAAAATCCCCCAGGCACAGGGCTGAGGTTCACAGGGCATGCACCGGCATTGTTTGTGCACAGATGGCAACCATTCTGACTGGTTGGTGGCTGTGCTTCACTGGTGTTCAAGGATGTTCAACGCAATCCCTGTGGACCAGAGGCCAGTAAGCTGGCATAAATAAGTGGAGCAGCTTAGTATAAGAATTCCAAAGTCCTCAATTCATTTCTCTTTTTCCAATTTTTGATAGAGACATAATTACAGGAAAATATTTCTTGACTCCACGAAAATTGTTAGTGCAATGGAAAATGAAAACAGATGCGTGGCCTCAGAGAAAGTAAAGAATGATGAGAACAGGGATCAAGGGGACAGCTGCTGCCTGGCTCTACACTAGGGTGGTCTCAGCCTTTATTGGGCCATGAACCCCTCTGGCAGTCTAGCGAAGCCCATGGATCCCTTCTCAAGATGATGCTTTTAAATAAAGAAAATAAAATACATAGGATTACAGAGGAAACTGTATCAAAACACAGGGGTTCCCTGGACCTAGGTTAAGAGCAATAGTCTCTGTGCAGGAATATGGATCTTACACTTCTAAATATTTTGACCTTTCCAAGAGAAGTCAAGAACCCTAATTTTTAAAAGAAATTTTCTGACTTTTAACTGTTAACATGAAGTCTTTTTAAACACCAAGCCAGTCTAAGTATGTATCTGGATTGGTTTTGGATGTTGGTCTGATACTGAAACTTAATTTTAAGATTCCAGGAGACTCTTCGTAAACAAAGAAGCGTGACAATCCCATATGGTGTCAACAGACGAGACTGGGGACAGTGTTATGGCCGAACCAGGGAAAGCCTAACACATGGCTGGCTGTTCATCGGAAGAGAACAAAACGCAGGAGAGAAGAAATTGTGTCCTATGTGCTTGGATTCACGTTTTTAACAGAGCTAGTTGATATTTGCCTTCCTTTGTGATTTTAATTTTAATATCTCACCTATCACTGTGATTTCCCATGGAGATATTTAGATAGATTTATTATAAAGTTTGATATTGGAATTTAAGATTTTTAATTTGCTTTTATCACTTCTTTTCTACTAACTCTTAGAAAATGGCTTTTTCACCTTGGTGGGAAAGAGAGAGAGCTAGTATTATACTATCAGCATAGATAGGCTCTACATGGGAAAACATAGAAGACAAAACAGAGGGAAGATCCCTATTTTAAGAAAATTTTCTTAAATTATTTATCTCTGTGATAGATACTGAACATAACTAAAATTAGATGAGATCAGATCATCATCATTTCAAGTAATTAGAAAATATATAGCTCTCTCAAAAACAGCACAGAATCTATATACATTTCCTGACAAATGGATCCCCACATTCCAATAAATGGAAGTTATACCATAAAGTCAGTAGGTTTTTTTTTTTTTTTAATTGAGTCAATGAAGTATTTAGTGAAGTATTAGGAAGTATTTCCTAGATGAGTGACTTCTACATTTTTTGACCACTGTGTGTAATAAAGAAGTATATTTTGTACCATGACTATATAATAAAAGTTTCGGCCAGGTGCAGTGGCTCATGCCTGTAATCCCAGCACTTTGGGAGGCTGAGGCGGGCGAATCATGAGGTCAGGAGTTCAAGACTAGTCTGGCCAACATGATGAAACCCCGTCTCTACTAAAACTACAAAAAATCAGCTGGGCGTAGTGGTGGGTGCCTGTAATCCCAGCTACTGGGGAAACTGAGGCAGGAGACTCTCTTGAACCCGGGAGGTGGAGGTTGCACTGAGTCGAGATCACACCACTGTACTCCAGCCCAGGCAACAGAGTAAGACTTGTCTCAAAAAAAAAAAAAAAAAAAGTTCCATGAAACTGTACTTGAATTTACTAAGAGACACGTTTTTAATTTATTCTATTATGTTATACTTCATTTAAAAATGTTGGTCTGAACCCACTAAATTGACACAACCCAATAGTTGATTTCACTGGCCTGTGCTTTGATGAGCAAATGCTTTGATAACCCACCATGCTGCTTCTACTGCAGGCGCAGCCCTCCATTCCCAGCTTCTCCCCAAAATGCTCCAGAGTCAAGAGAGTCTGGACCAGGTTCTTCTTTCCTCATCCAGACTTGTGCAAAGAATAGGTATAGAGGTTCTGTACAACAGTCAGCTTGCATCTTCTTAATTCCTTATTTATCCACTCATTCTTTCATTCCTACTGTCATTCATTCAAGGAAATATTTATTGAATATTCAGTATGTGGCAGCCACAGATCTTCCATTTAGGGATACAGGCATAAAAGCAGATGATTGTAATGTCACAGGTTAAGAGCTGAGCTGAGTATGCATAGGGAATGGTGGATTCTCAGAGGAGTGGCACCTGGGGCAATGACTTTGAAAGGATAAGAAGTATGATGTGGGTGAAGTCTCCACCTAGACATTCTTACAGGTATCTCAGCACTCTACAAAATGAATGCTAGAGCAGAAAGTGGGTTCAGAGACAGGAGGCCTGGTTGGGAGGTGGGGGTGGGAACAGCATGTATAAGGATGGGGTGTGTTAAAGTTTTTGAAGAATAGTGGGTGAGAAGGGGAGGACGTGATGAGGTCACGGGGTTGCTGTCGGTTGGGGGGAGCATTTGGAGGGCTTTCAGTCCAGTGCTGCTTTACCCCCAATATAGAGAGCTGACATTGCCAAAGTTTGTTGTTTGTGTATTGGCAGAGGATCTCATCTCTCATTGTGACACTCCATAAGAATTAATTGCTACAAACAGCAAAGCCTTAATGCTAAGCTTGGAATCTGGACTCCCAAGATCACTTCTCCTAAAGAGCCTCTTCTCCCTCTGAAAGCTCAAAATGAGATCACAGAATGTTAGAATGGGAAAGAAACTAAGTGATGGTTATCCAATTGCTTTCATTTACAGCAATAACACCTGAAGCCAGTGACCTGTCCAAGTTCACATGACTAGTCAGCAGGAGACCCTGGCCTGGAAGCTGGTCTCTTGCCTTTCACATGGAGTTGGGACATGGAACTTTGGGGTGGGGTGGACACGGTGGAGTTGGGTGGGGGTGATGGAGTAGCCTGCAAAGGTGCCTCTCTTTCTCTCTTTAATTGCCTTTTGCTGCTTCCTATGGAGTCCAGAGGGAGACACCCTACACAAGCAAGGCACTCTTCTGGTGGCCCATGGTTTCTTGTTAGAGGGTTTGACCGAAGTTGCCAGGTCACTGTGGTGGAGCCTCCCGTGTTCAAGCAGCAAACGTTTGGGCTGGCAGGGGCTTTTGAGAACTCCTGCACTGGTCTCTTGAGCTCTCTTCAGCTCTGGATCCCCTCCCTCCCAGGGCCAGAGGAAGATTGCCTAGGGTCAAAAGCATTTAATGTGTTAGGCCTCTAGTTTCTTTCCTTAGTTGACTAAAATGTAGAAGAACTTGAATGTGCATTAAAAATCCACCTGGGAAATTTGTTAAAAATGCAAATCCCAGGACTTAGACATTCCAATTCTTAGGTCTTAAGACCCAGCAACCTGCATTTTAAAGATCTTACCTAGGAATGCTGATATAGGGATCCCCTGGAGCATATGTTTTAAAATAAATAAAATATTTTAAAATAGGCCGGGCGCGGTGGCTCAAGCCTGTAATCCCAGCACTTTGGGAGGCCGAGACGGCGAATCACGAGGTCAGGAGATCGAGACCATCCTGGCTGACACGGTGAAACCCCGTCTCTACTAAAAAAAAATACAAAGAACTAGCCTGGCGAGATGGCGGGCGCCTGTAGTCCCAGCTACTGGGGAGGCTGAGGCAGGAGAATGGCGTGAACCCGGGAGGCGGAGCTTGCAGTGAGCTGAGATCCCGCCACTGCACTCCAGCCTGGGCGGCAGAGCGAGACTCCATCTCAAAAAAAAAAAAAAAAAAAAAAAAAAAAAAAAAAAAAAAAAAAATTAAATAAAACTTAGAGCATATAGGATTTGAGGAAGACAAAGACCTGGGCTTCCTGGGAGGTTATCTCTTCTCCTTAGTTTAAGGACCAAAAGGCTTCCTTCAGCTAACCCACTAAGGCCATTTAGAATAGCTTTCTTGCCCCCAAACTGCCAGGATATCACTACAAGTTGACCTGTAGAGGAGCAGGATTGGGATGTAAACTGCATGGGAAAAGATATTCTTAAGAGTCATTTAATTTAATTAGCAGTAGGGCCCCAACGCCTGGGAAAAATCAGGTCTAAGTGGCAGTTCCCACAGTAGCCACAAGGTGGCCACCTTCGGCATCAATTTGAAGAGCTCAGAGCGTTACCATCAGGTTTAGCTTATTTTCAACATTAATTGTCATCAGTTTTTAACGTGAGCGTTAATTTTAAAAGGATGCAAGAAGAAATGGCTTCACAAGAGAGCCTTCAAACTCACATTTTAATGAAATATTGACATGCTCTAGATGGAGGAATTTAGTGAGGTTTCCACATCAGACCTCAGAAAAAAGATAAAAATCTGTTTGAGAAAAAGCCATAGTGTTTGCAAAATGAAAAATGTCACTCAAAGGAAGTGTTTTTTAAAGCATTCTGAAAACTTGGCTTTCTGGAAAAGTAGCAGGTGCAATCTGGTCATAAAAAATAAAAAAAAAAAAGCATCATCTGGTAAATTTTTCTTTTTATTGAAGTATAATCAAGATCAGAAAATAGGGCCAGGTGCAGTGGCTCATGCCTGTAATCCCAGCACTTTGGGAGGCCAACGCGGGTGAATCACCTGAGGTCAGGAATTCAAGACCAGCCTGGACAACATGGTGAAACCCCTTCTCTACAAAAATATAAAAATTAGCCAGGCATGATGGCAGGGTGCCTGTAATCCCAGCTACTCGGGAGGCTGAGGCAGGAGAATCGCTTGAACCTGGGAGGTGGAGGTTGCAGTGAGCGCCAAGATCGTGCCTTTGCACTCCAGCCTGGGTGACAGAGTGAGACTGTCTCAAAAAAAAAAAAAAAAAAAAAAAAAAAAAAAAAGGATCAGAAAATATAAAAAGGTGGGGTTGGAGGGGCGGGTGTGGGCATGGAAATGCTCTGGATAAATGCAATAACCTCAGGGCCATTGTGGACCAAAAATGACAGCAGAGCTATGGCTTGGCTGATGCAGACCTGAGCCTTTCTTCCCAGCAACTCCACGTGCTTTAGATGTTATCCTAGCTGTCCTGGACTGTGGAGGAGAGCAGGCATGCAGGGAGGAGCAGCTACAGTGGAGGGAAGCCAAATGGGCTAAAAGCAGGATACAGGAGGCCTTGAGGACACACCACAGTGCAACTGCAAGCCAAGAAGCCCTGCCTTAAGCCTCTGGGAGGCCAAGCCACTGGCCTGTGACCTCAAGGACACAGCAGCCAGTAGTTGGGGTTTATGGTGAGGCCAGAGTCACCATTCCACAGGGATAGGTTGGAAAATATAGCAATGGCATCAGACCAGCAGAGAATGCTGGAGACAAGGTTGCTGGTCACTTAGTGGGCTTTGGGCCATATGTGTGCACATCTGTGTGAAATTAGTGCAGAGAGCAACTCCTGGCCAGAGCCTCACATGGAAGACATCCTCTGACTCATCTGAATTCAAGAACAATGTGCCTAGAGAGGTCAGTAGAAGGGGGTCTGGAGGGATAAACATCACATCCTCGTGTTCCAAGAGCACATGGGAAAAGTTGGCCTCACATCCTACCCTCTCATTTCAGCTTCATCTGGAAGAAACAGCCCTGGAAAGCAAGAGAACATAATTGAGGGAGGCAAAAGGTCACCAGGACATAAGGTGGTGATGAAGTACAACAGCTTCCATAGCTGAGGCCTTCCTCTCCATCCTTCTTCATTGTATTTCCTGTTGTGCCCTTTGTGAGGTTAGGAAATGGTGGGAAGGGAAATCTCTTGTTGATAAGAGACCTGAGGGGGCCTGGTTTCTTAGATATTTGGAGAGTTTGGGAGAGGATTCTGAGACGTTTCTCTTTCTGCCTCTTCTCTTATCCTCCCAGAGCAGTATCGGGGGCTGAAAATTCCCGGGGCATTGCCCTTGGTGCTTAGGCTGCCTTCTTTCTAGAAATATACCTTCCGCTCTCAAAGAGAAAGGACAGTGTGGGGCCCAAGTAAAGACCTCAAGGTCCTGATTGTTCTGAGGGACAGCTGTCCTTTGGTTGTTCTCTGATCAGGCCAGCTCACTACAGGCAAAATTGGATGACAGCATATACAGAGAGCAGGACTCATGTTCCCGATGTAAGAACGAGTGTCTCTCTAGGACCGTATCCCATGGGAACCCTCTCTGTGCTGCTTGGTAGTTGGAGGAGATGCTTATATGGTTGAGGAGAGGGGATACTTCATAAGTCACCCCCTTGGCAAGAATCTTTTTCCATGGCATTACCTGTGGCTCCAGGAGAGTGGCTTCCCAAAGTTGGCCACACAGAAAGAGTTCAAACCTGCTGACTGCCATGAGATCACCAGGTCATGTTTAATATAAAATATAACAGGCAAGCAGTCTGTATTAGTCCATTTTCATGCTGCTGATAAAGACATACCCAAAACTGGGAAGAAAAAGAGGTTTAATTGGACTTACATTTCCACATGGCTGGGGAGACCTCAGAATCATGGTAGGAGGGGAAAGGCACTTCTTACATAGCAACAGCAAGAAGTAAGGACGATGCAAAAGTGGAAACCCCTGATAAAACTACCAGATCTCATGAGACTTATTCACTACTATGAGAACAGTACAGGGGAAACCGCCCACATGATTCAAATGATCTTGCACCGGGTCCCTCTCACAACACATAGGAATCATGGGAGTACAATTCAAGATGAGATTTGGGTGGGGACACAGCCAAACCATATCATTCTACCCCTGGCTCCTCCAAATCTCATGTCCTCACATTTCAAAACTAATCATGCCTTCCCAACAGTCCCCCAAAGTCTCAACTCATTTCAGCAATAACCCAAAAGTCCACAGTCCAAAGTCTCATCTGAGACAAGGCAAGTCCCTTCCGCCCAAGAGCCTGTAAAATAAAAAGCAAGCTGGTTACTTCCTAGGTACAGTGGGGGTACAGATATTGGGTAAATACAGCCATTCCAAATGGAAGCATTGGACAAAACAAAGAGGTTACAGGACCCATGCAAGTCCGAAATCCAGTGGGCAGTCAAATTTTAAAGCTCCAAAATGATCTCTTTTGACTCCAGGTCTCACATCCAGGTCACACTGATGCAAGAGGCAAGTTTCTATGATCTTGGGCAGCTCCACCCCTATGACTTTGCAGGGTATAACCTCCCTCCCGACTGCTTTCATGGGCTGGCGTTGAGTGTCTGTGGCTTTTCTAGGCAAATGGTGCAAGCTGTTGGTGGATCTACCATTCTGGACTGGAGGATGGTGGCCCTCTTCTCATAGCTCCACCAGGCGGTGCCCCAGTCAGGGCTCTGTGTGGGGAATCTGAGCCCACATTTCCCTTCTACACTGCCCTAGCAGTGGTTCTCCATCAGTGCCCCACCCCTGCAGCAAACTTCTGCCTGGGTATCCAGGCATTTCTATACATCTTCTGAAATCTAGGCGGAGGTTCCCAAACCCCAATTCTTGACTTCTGTGTACTTACAGGCTTAACACCATGCAGAAGCTCCCAAGGTTTGGGGCTTGCACCCTCTAAAGTCATGGCCTGAGCTCTACATTGGCTTCTTTCAGCCATGGCTGGAGTGACTGGGATGCAGGGCACCAAGTCCCTAGGCTGCACACAGCACTGGGATCCTGGGCCAGGCCCATGAAACCGTTTTCTCCTAGGCCTCTGGGCCTGTGATGGGAGGGGCTGCTGTGAAGACCTCTGACACGCCCTGGAGACATTTTCTCCATTTTCTTGGAGATTAACATTTGGCTCCTCTTACTTCTGCAAATTTCTGCAACCTGCTTGAATATCTCCTTAGAAAATGGGTTTTTCTTTTTCTATCACATTGTCAGGCTGCAAATTTTCCAAACTTTTATGCTCTGCTTCTTATAAAACTGAATGCCTTTAACACTCAAGCCACCTCTTGAATGCTTTGCTGCTTAGAAATTTCTTCCACCAGAAACCCTAAATCATCTCTCTCAAGTTCAAAGTTCCACAAATCTCTAAGGCAGGGGCAAAATGCTGCCAATCTCTTTGCTAAAACATAACAAGAGTCACCTTTGCTCCAGTTCCCAACAAGCTCCTCATCACCATCTGAGACCATCTCAGCCTGGACCTTATTGTCCGTATCACTAATAGGCTTTTGGTCAAAGCCATTCAACAAGTCTCTAGGAAGTTCCAAACTTTCCCACATTTTCCTGTCTTTTTCTGAGCCCCCCAATCTGTTCCAACCTCTGCCTGATACCCAGTTCCAAAGTTGCTTCCACATTTTCAGGTATCTTTTCAGCAGCACCCCATTTCTGGTACCAGTTTACTGAATTAGTCCGTTTTCATGCTGCTGATAAAGACATACCCGAAACTGGGAAGAAAAAGAGGTTTAATTGGACTTATAGTTCCACATGGCTGGAGAGGCCTCAGAATCATGACAGGAGGCAAAAGTCACTTCTTACATGGCAGCAGCTAGAGAAAATGAGGAAGATGCAAAAGCAGAAACCCCTGATAAAACCATCAGATTTCATGAGACTTATTCACTACCATAAGAACAGTATGGGGGAAACCGCCCGTATGATTCAAATTATCTCCCACCAGGCCCCTCCCACAACACATGAGAAAGTGAGAAAGGCTGGCAGGCTTGCCCAGGGCTTGGAGTTCCGATCTGAGCTTCATCAGCCTAGAGCTCTTTGCAGCCAGTGTATCTGTTCACTCACCCCTCAATCCACGCAATGCACTCACTTGCAAGACAGTCCTTTGGAAATAAATTTTGCCTTAAATGAGACATCATTGTAAGTCTGAATGGTTCAATGGTAAAGTAAGTTAATAAGGACAATTTATCTCCAAATATTTAGAAATATTAAACGAAATATTTAGTGTAAACTAATAATAAACTAAATGCACAGTTCTAAGATCAAAGCAGCACTTCTTAACTGAGTTCCTCGTAATTAGAGTTCTGAAAAATAAAGCTTCGTTTAAAAAATGATTTCTTTGAAGCAGATGCTGTGTTGACTGGTAGTCAAATTTTCAGTATCTTACACATTTTAATATCACTTTAGATAATTAGTTACATTGCTTTAATTTCCAAGCACCACGCCTTTAAGTTCCATCTGGCTGCCATGCAGATATTAACTTTACAAGAAGCTTACTGAATGACCAATATGGTGAATGCCTTGACAAGGCCACAGATTTATAATATATAGCACATTCCTTGCCATCAGTAGAGTGGTAACTGAATATATTGTCCAAACTGGGACACTTTTGAGCATAAAAGAATGCACTATTAATAATTACTGCAGAAAAGAGGTATAAACTGGGCACTCCTTACCTATTAGGCAAGGTTTTTCCTTCAAAATTACTTCACAAAGGGAGGGAGACATAGATATAAAAATAGACACAGATATAAATGTAGGTATTATTCAAGACTTCTTGAAGTTTCTCATATTCTAGGTCATCTCGTTTCCTTTTTTTTTAAAAAAAAACACTGTTTAGGAAAGATACAGTCCCTGAAATGACTCAATCACTGCTAGTTTTACAGTTTTAGAGAGAACAGCTTACAAAAATGCGTTTTAGAAAGCAGGCACAGAAATTTGACACAGATTTTGTAATTATTCCTTAGGGTAGTCCTTCAAACTTCCAAATTTGGGTTTTGAAAACACTTAAAATAGCAAAAAGGGAAGTGGTTGTATTGTCAACTTAGAATGAATGGGAACCCCTACTGTTAGGAAAGTTTATGGTTTGAAAGAAATTTTACAGACATCATCTCACATGACTTCAAAAAGTGCTGTATGTCAAACAATGTGCTCTGCACAAGTTGGTGAAAGATAAAAAAAAACCTGGCGATTATGATGAAAGAGACAATGAACATGGAAAATGTATTTTGAGAATGTACAAAACTATTCTGAAACATGAGGGTGGCAAGAAATTCTAAATTAAGTATATTTTAGGTAGTACATGATTTTCAATATCAATAAGTAATTTAATTAACAAATTATTATGAGTAGACAATTGAATATTTCATCCATATCCCTAAAAGTTTACATATTCAAATTGGCCAAAAACTTTTCCTTTGGCTGTTCTTATGGGAAATCACTTTGTATTTGTGGCCATCTTATATGTCAGTATATGTTATAATCACCATATAGATTTCTGTTCTGTGTAAGTTTGTGGCAACAGACTCCTGAAGTTAAGGCTTGGAGAATAAAGGGTGCCCCAGCTTTCTGTTCGGGCAGAAACTTCATCAGGACCCCAGGTCACAGGGTAGGGTACTGAGGCTGTGAACTATGTCTTGCTTGGGCTGATGTCTAAGCCCAGCTACTGTCTTTCAAAATACCACCACATGTAAGGTAAGAGATTATGAATATGAGAAGATCCTACAGCTTAGTAGATGACAGCCAGGATAACTAAATGTCTCAGGGGCAGTTCCTTTTCATCTCACTTCTCTAAGCAGCCTTCAGTCATAGACCCAAGGCCTAACCTAGTCTGCTATTAAGGTGACCTTAGGTACATTTATTAAAAGTAAGCTGCTGGTTGGATCTAAAAAGAAGGGTGTGTCAACCTGTTCTCTTCTGACCTCTTGGGAGCTTAGCATCTAGCTGGGGTGGTTATCTGTACTCTTGTACTAACCAGCTTTGCAACTTTAGGCCAGTCAGTTCCCTCAGCTTTCTGAGGGCATTAGATGAGTTGTGTGTGTGTGTGTGTGTGTGTGTGTGTGTGTGTGTTTCCCTAGAGCTTACTATCCTTTTATTTATGAAAATAAAAATAAAAAGGCAGCAAAATATTAAAATTAAATCAATGGTACAGAAAATAAATGCCTCAGAATTAAAAGGAAACAAAAGATCAGTGTGGGCTGGAGTGGTTAGGGGATCCTTTGATTTCTTATCAGGCTTTCCTCCTTCATTAGTTGTAGGCTTTAGGTTCATAGATTTTGGAGTAGGAAGTAAAGTGAGGGCCAGGGAGGAGAATTCACTCGCATAAAGTCCTGTGGCTACATAAAAGGCCCTCAAGAACTAAAGCATAATCTGGCCTCCCAAGCCCTAAATCTATGTAAGGCATTTCTTGGTATGTTGAGCGGCTTGGAGAAAAGTAAATTGTTTCTTCCTGGTGGTTTTATTCTTACATGTGATGATTTCGTTCTCTGAATTTGGCTCTTTCAAGGGACTTTGGAGATTTTGAGGCCCTGGAGCAGGCTTAAGGATGCGTGAGGAGTACAGAGATCTGGGAAACCTGAGCTGCTGGAACATCTCCAGCACCGCTGAGGTTCCGAGTCAGCTCTGTTTTAACAAGGATCTGCAGAGGCAGCCAGTGTCGGTTTGGAAGGCCGTAGTTATCTTTCCAGTGGGTAACACATAAAACTGGTTAATCAGATACATGAACTTCTTCGTATAACTCACTCAAACCACAACTCCACCATCAGAAGGCTACGAAATAACACTGAGAAGGTAGATTCAATGTCTGCCACAATCCAGATGATTGCATTTCCTACATTTTTGGTTTTCTTCAAAACTGGAATCCCTTGGATGGGTAAAATACTAGCTTTCTTCCTTTAGCAATTTCCTTGTGTTTTAAACAAAGATGGTTAGAATTTGATTGTGATCATGATCATCACAGTTATCACCAAGATACCTCCCTCGAGTATGTTCATCATTTAGAGCAAGCATCTTCACACAGCCGAAAACGGTGTTCCCTTCTGGGCGGCACCTCTCATGAGAGATACTGGAAACGAGAAAGTTCCCAGGAGAGAGCTGCTGGGACAGCACAGGGTCTGGAAACTATGATAGATGAAGATCAAAAGAAAGGGGGAATCTCTGCTCTGGGGAAGAGAATCCTGACAAAAATTAAGAGCTAGCAGCTGCTTGTCATGCAGAATTGGGAGCAGATACTGCTGATTTTGGCTTAGTAGAAATAAGAACTTAATACAACTTACAGCTATTCAATATTGGAGCGGGTTGGGAAGAAGTCATGCACGTCCTGTCACCAGAAATGTTCATGGCGAGACTGGGCAAACATCTTTCAGGGATGCCCTGTAGGGGACCCCCTCCATGGGCTAACTTGTGGTGAAACGTTCTGGGTTTGAACTGAGGAGTCAAATAGGTGTATGACAAAGAGCTTACCTCTGAGGGGCCTGTGGTCTTCCAGAACAAAGGCTGCCTACATGAAAATATAAGCAACAACCTAAGGAAGTGTATGACACAGGACAGGGGAAATATTAAGAGCTGTGGGTGGTGAGGGCAGTGGCAGAGGAGGGCTTCATTAGGAGGTGGGATATGGGGTTGGTGCTGAAACATGGCTGGGAATGGAATCACTGGAGAGGGAGACTCAGGGCTGCATTTGGGGCTACGGGGAACATTGTGAACAAAAGATTGCGCTGGAACACAGTATGTCTGGGACACAGGAGGATTTGTGAGGATACAGATCATAAAATTAGAGAGCACTACAAAGGCTGGATTCTGGAAATCCATGAGTTCTAGGTTATTGAAGTAAATCCTCTAATGGTTTTTGAGTTGCTAAATAGCAATGCTTTTCATATCTGACAGGCAGCACAGGTTTCTTTGTGCAGGGCCACAGAGAGGCCGAACGTTAGGGCAGGAAGCAAGTAATATCATGGCATTTTAAATCCTGACCTCTTTCATCTCTGCAGGCTCTGGCCCTAACAGGCTTTTAGGGGGAAATTGTACATTCCTTCTGGTATTTACCAGTACTGGCCTACCCATCCTTAAACTCTCAAATCCCGCTGTATAATTACCCCTAGGAGGCCAGGGGTCATTTAGAACACCAAGCGTAGGCAACACCCAGCTATTAGAACTCAAACTTCAGAGCTCTACCTAAATTCTGCCCTGAAGCATATTGAAGATGAGAGGGGTGCCCCAAAGGTGGGGGACCTTTGAGAGTGGCATTTCTTGCTTGAAATGAAGGTGTTTAGTTTCTGAGGTTGGCCTGGGCAGGCTGTGTCCCTATATAGGGAAGGGTATAGCTCTACTCCCAGGGAGGCCTCTCTGCCACACTAGAGCCCTGGTGGCAAGAAGGCTCACAGATGCTCTCACACTCACCTACTCTCCTGCTTTCTGCATTTAGCTGGGCTCTCAGGGAGGAAAACTGAGATGAGACTCGAGGATGCTCTTATGACTACAGGTGGGATGGGTGGTTCCCGCAGCGAATGCTGAAGAATAGCTTCTACAGAAGGGATCCTCCAGGGAGCTTGAGGGGAGCCAGCCAGCCAGCCAGTGAGTACTCCTCCTCTTTCATGGGAAGAAGGAGAAGAGGCTGGGGAATGGGCAGTCCAGTAGTTGGTCTCCACGTAGGGCAGTTCCTTGGCAAGATGGCAGCAGTAACTAACTAGTTCTATGCAAGATCTACCTGCAGGCAGCTGTCCCACACGTTATAATTAAAGGGGTCCCACAAGCCCACTTTTCCAAGTAGTTTCTGTTATTAGCCTATCCTCAGGTTTAAAATGCTGCCATTAGGAGAGAGTCACTGGACTTCAGCACAAATCTCACCCCAAGGTTCTCTTAAAACATGCAGTTTCACAAGGGTGCAATGAATTAGTTTATTGGCTTATTCCAACCTGTTGAAAAGAGTGCACTGCCCTGAAAGCATGAGGAGTTAGAGAAAGCAGCCAAAGACAACCAGATGTTTTGAGAGTGGACAGTACCAAGGGTCACCTTTACTTCCTTCAGGATTTGCTCTGGGCCAACACAGACCCAGTTAAGCAGCATCCCCTAGCTCTGGCAACCCAGAGCCCAGGGTAAGGCTCCACACTTGGAAGTGGATACTTTTCAAGCTAGCTGTTTGTTCAGTCTCTCCAGGAGGAAAAGCCATACGTATCTAGGAGATTGACCATGATCATGAATTCCACACTTCCACCTCTGAACTGCTCTTCCTGGTGTTCCTTCCTGCCTGCATTTTCACCATCAGGGCGTTTGTTCTCGAAGCTGCCTGGGGATTCTCAAGTCTGTTCTCTGTGGGGAGGAGGCACGTTTTCACTGAGCAGACACAGCACCCGCAGGGCGGGGAAAGTTCTCCGTTCCTCTTCCAGTGCAGAAGCCAATGTCTTGGCTCCTTCGACCTCACATGCAGGGCAAAGGCTTCTGCTCAGATGCTTTTCAGAGAGAAGGAAACCGTCCAGCAGGTGTCAGTAAGTTCCAAGACGTGTAAGGAGCCTGGCTTGAGGCTGTGCGATGGAGTGTGCTCTTTTCCAAACCAGCTCAGCCTTCGAGGATCTCAGAGGAGATGTGACTGACAGGAGGGCCTTGAGTGACGCAGCTTCCAAGAAGGCAGCTGTTGAAGGGGAAATGGAAGTCCATTTCCTTCCAGAGAAGGACTGAAATTTGTCGTGTGTGTGTGCCTGAGGATTCTGGGAAGTCTGTCCTATAAATCTGGACTAATTACGCATAGTGAATGAAAAGAAAGAGATTGCTTGGCACCAGTCAGCAGTTCATTATGTCTGTTCCTGTGCAGCAGAGCACGAACCATTTCTGGCCTTCTCTCAGGGGCAGCTTGTTCAAACTAGCCTTAAGATTCTCCTTCAAATTGAATGAGGCCTTCAACTGAGGTCACTGTGGAAAGGTCACTGTCAGTCCAGCCTGGAGAACTCTATTCTGCATTAAGGTGGCCCTCCACCAAATAAAGTGCACATCAGAAGCCCCAGAGCCACTGTAGCTTGGATTAGAGCCCCATTTCTGGCCTGGCATCAAATGGGGTTCTGGAAGATGTGAAGCAGAGGTGTGGAAAAGAGTTCTTTACCTTGCTACATCCTCTTCTTTTGATCAGAATTTATTAAAAGACTGCATTTTCAGGTACAGTGCTAGAAACTACAGAGGATACGTAGAGATATAAGACAGGGTGCCTGAGTTTAAGAGGATCAGAATCTTGTTTTTTTTTTTTTTTTTTTTTTTTTTTTTGAGATGGAGTCTCACTCTGTTGCCCAGGCTGCAGTACAGTGGTGTGATTTCTGCTCACTGCAACCTCCGCCTCCTGGGTTCAAGCAATTCTTCTGCCTCAGCCTCCCGAATAGCTGGAATTACAAGCTTGTGCCACCATGCCCGGCTAATTTTTGTATTTTTAGTGGATACAGGGTTTCACCATGTTGGTCAGGCTGGTCTCAAACTCCTGACCTCATGATCCACCTGCTTGGCCTCCCAAAGTGCTGGGATTACAGGCGTGAGCGACCGCACCCAGCCAAGGATCAGAATCTTGAAGTGGGCTCTGATATTCTGTCATTGATCAGCATATTATCCCATTCCTATTGTGCTGGATACAATCAAAAGAACTCCTCCTCCAAGATTTACAGCATCTTGATGGGTTACTAATTGGGCACCATACCCTACTACTGTAGCATGGGCTTGTAACCTGGGCTGGCCAATGAGAGTCTACCCAGGAATTGCTTTATGGGTGTTATTAGTTTCTTACAGCAAGAGATGTGAAACTAATTCATACATTGATGACACTAGAGCTGCCAAACTGTTTAACACTGTAGAAAAACCAGCATGTAATTCTGCAGGGACGGGATTGACTGGTCCAGAGATGTTCTTATTTTACCTTGTAAGCAGTTGTTCAAATACACAAGGGTTGAAACCAGTCTTCCTCTGTTAAACAGCTGTCATCCTTATAAGCTACTTGAATAGGGGATTTCTAGGAAGTTGATTTTCACCTTAAACGTACATTAATGTTTTCCAAGGGATAAGGATTGTGTCAAATAGTTGGCCAAAGGTTACCAAGCTCCTGGAGATGTTGTCGCTCCTCTGACATGTAAGTCACTTGGGCAGTAGAAGGGTCGTGAACGTAGATCCTAAAAGAACTCAAGCTCACAAGCTTGCAAAGGAGCGGTGATGATTTAAAAAGCAAAATACGCCGGGCGCGGTGGCTCAAGCCTGTAATCCCAGCACTTTGGGAGGCCGAGACGGGCGGATCACGAGGTCAGGAGATCGAGACCATCCTGGCTAACACGGTGAAACTCCGTCTCTACTAAAAACATACAAAAAACTAGCCGGGCGAGGTGGCGGGTGCCTGTAGTCCCAGCTACTCGGGAGGCTGAGGCTGGAGAATGGCGGGAACGCGGGAGGCGGAGCTTGCAGTGAGCTGAGATCCGGCCACTGCACTCCAGCTTGGGCGACAGAGCGAGACTCCGTCTCAAAAAAATAAAAAAATAAAAAAATAAAAAAAATAAATAAGCAAAATACTCAACTTTGCTTCTTTAGTCTGTAAAATTAGATACATTATCATTAGAGAAGGGCTAGAAAAAAATGCTTGCTGAGTTTCTTAAGCCATTCTCCAAGATTCACAGTGCCACACATTCTGTTATTAAAGTTATATTTTATGTTTCACAGTTTTCTTTTTTTTAAGGTATAATTTTAAAGTCCTTTCACTTGAGCCTGAAGAGCAGGGTGGACAAATACCCAGCTCCTTCACTGTGACTGTACCGCTGAGCGCTTGGTGGAGACATCACTGACGCATCTCAGCACAGCTCCTGCCCAGTCCAGGTGTGGTCTGGTAATTGACCTCAATACAGAGCTCTCGGCATCAGCATTCATCACCAGGCCATTAGTGTGGGCCTATTGTGTGCCATGAAAGATGAAAGCTATTTTCCAGCTTAAACTATAGCCAGTGGTGCCATTTTATGTACAGACTCTGAGCAGAAATTTTGCTAGCTCTTAATCGGTTCATAAGCTGGTGTAAGTAAGGCTCCGAGAAACACACAACTTTAAAATCAATCAACGATAGATTGTGACACTGATGCTATGAATATAAATGTTTATGGAAAGGCAGGTGAAGATAAGACTGGTTACTTTTAAGTTCTCAACATGTCAGTTTTCTGTCCCTGTGGGCAGAAGATAAATATTCATTGAATAAATCAAAGAATGGTGAACAGTTGAAAGGGGGAGCAGTCAAAATTTCACATTTCCAAATGTGTTTTGCTTCACGCGGAAGGGTACCAGACACACAGTCAAGGAGACCCCAAGGTCTTCTGTATGTTCCTTAAAAGAAAGTGACACATCTCCAACAGAACACTGACTCACTAGAAAGTCTGCATGGGGCTGGGAAAGTTTCCTCTCTTCAGGTTCATTTATTTTTTGGAATCTCAGTTTCATTCCTATCTCAGAGGGCTAACCAGGCTCTCACTTGACATAAAGGATAGAAATGTAACAATCCTTAGCCGGGTGTGGTGACTCACGCCTGTAATTCCAGCACTTTGGGAGGCTGAGGCCGGCGAAAAATGAGGTCAGGAGTTTGAGAACAGTCTGGCCAACATAGTGAAACCCCATCTCTACTAAAAATACAAAAAAATTAGCTGGGTGTGGTGGCGGGCATCTGTAATCCCAGGTACTCGGGAGGCTGAGGCAGGAGAATCACATGAACCTGGGAGGCAGAGGTTGCAGTGGGCCAAGATTGTGCCACTGTACTCCAGCCTGGGCAACAGTGTGAGACTCCGTCTCAAAAAGAAAAAAATCCTTTTGGGGGATATATTAGTTTCCTAGGGCTATTGTAATAAAGTAGCACAAAATGGATAGCTTAAAACAACAGAAATGTATTCTCTGATTGTTCTAAAGGCTAGAAGTCCAAAATCCAAGTGTCAGCAGGGTCAATTCCTTCTGAGGGCTTCGAGGGAGAGTCTATTCCATGCCTCTCTTTAGCTTCTGGTGATGGCCAGCAGTCACCGGGGCTCCTTGGCTTGTAGAGGCATCAGTCTAATCTCTATCTTCCATGGTGTTCTGTGTGCATGCCTGTCTTCACATGACCATCTCTTTTGTAAGGACACCAGTCACATAGAATAAAGGATCCAATCTTCTCTACTATGACCTCATCTTAATTTAATTAATTACATCTGCAACGACCCTATTTCTAAATAAGTTCAATTCTGAGTTGCTGGGGGTTAATATTTTGGCATTTTTTTTGGAGGGGGTGGAGATACAATTTAATCCATAACAGGGAATGAGGAAATATCTGATCCCATCAAACAGTGAATGTTGCCAAAGCGTGTAAAGTAACATCTTAGATGGTTTTGATTTATGGTGGCAGGTTCATGGGCCCTTAGAAAGAAACTAAGGCAGTGTGTATCTGCAATGAGTGGAAGCATTTCTGCTGCGTTTTCCCATTTCTGCTCTGGTTAGAATGTCAACAGTCACCGAAAAGACAAAGGCTCTATATTCCATCATCAGTCTCCAGAACCATCTTATTTTCAGTTTGCCAAGTTTAAGAATGGTAGAACACGTAATTTAGTATTTGTATCAATAACACAGCTTTTTGCATTTTATTCAGGTGGCTTCTCTTTCCTGGGCTTTCAGTCTACCAGATGTTTTAAATGGCTTTTTTTTTTTTTTTTTTTTTTTTTTTTTTTTGAGACAGAGTCTCACTCTGTCGCCCAGGCTGGAGTGCAGTGGCCGGATCTCAGCTCGCTGCAAGCTCCGCCTCCTGGGTTTATGCCATTCTCCCGCCTCAGCCTCCCGAGTAGACTACAGGCAACCACCACCACGCCCGGCTAGTTTTTTGTATTTTTTTAGTAGAGACGGGGTTTCACCGTGTTAGCCAGGATGGTCTCGATCTCCTGACCTCGTGATCCGCCCGTCTCGGCCTCCCAAAGTGCTGGGATTACAGGCTTGAGCCACCGCGCCCGGCCAAAATCCATGAAGAAACAGAAAATATTCCACAGAGGTTAAAGTGATGCGAGGCTGATTTGTTAAAAGTGTGTGTCTTTAGAATAAATGGATACTAAAATAGCTGATTTCAAAGAACCAGATTGATAAACTCATTTTGATTGCACCAATAATGAAGCCAAGCCAAGCAAAGATACTTTGTAGCACATGTTTGCTAGTGTTCTTGTAATTTTTCACTGGGCAGATGCTGGAATGATATATATTTTGTATTATGCAGCAACAGTAGACAGACAGCTAATATTTTTTTCCAGTTCAGTTATTCATATCTTAGCACTGCTGTAGAAAGAAGTAATTTCATTCTTTTTACTGCAGAGAAAGAAAAGAGTTTGTGCTACTCTTCACCCTTGAGCTGGAATAGCCTGTGGCTAATGCCCATTTGCAAAATAATATTGGAGAGAAATTTTTTTACTCTCTCTGCTTCCTGACCTCCCAAAAGACATCATTGTCAAGTGTGGGCATTAGAACTCTATTGAGGGTTTCTATAAAGATGGCAGGGAAGAAGAAAGGGTTGTATGTGCCCAGCACTAATTTTAATTTTATCCCCAGGGACCAGGTCACCAAGGCTAGTGTTATGCACAGAGTAGACAATAGGTTCCATCGGGGCATCCATAATTTTCCCCATGAAGGAAATGCTTTCCCCTTGAGAGCTGCAGGGATCTGCACACCGCACTGAGAAGATCTAATCCACTTTGGCTGGTTGCAC
Organism: Macaca thibetana thibetana; assembly: GCF_024542745.1. NCBI lineage: Eukaryota > Metazoa > Chordata > Mammalia > Primates > Cercopithecidae > Macaca > Macaca thibetana. The sequence goes on along the minus strand of NC_065589.1, from coordinate 84,949,416 downwards.
TGAGATACTCTCTGTTCCCAATTAAATCAATTATCTGGGTAATCTTCATAATTAACGGCAGGCAGAAGGCTTGTGCTGTCAGGACTGGCTATAGCAAAAATATTTGGGTGTGTGACATAAGCCATAGTTGCTCTGTGGGTTTCTGAGGCTGGGGCAGTGAAGGGGGTCTGGGTGTACCCTGGGGTCAGCTTTCTCAATTAGTAATGGGCTCTAACGAAGCAGCAGACCCACAGGCGGTAGAAAGGGCTTTCAACTAAAAGTCAGGAGATTGTGTTCCTGTGCAACCACTGGCACTAGCAAGCTGTGTCACATTGAGCAAGATTCTTCTCCTCAGAATGACTTTTCTGTACATCTGTAAAATGAAGCAGTGAAACCAGTTGTATTTACAAAGCAAATGCTAAATATCAGGCACTGCAGTAAGCATTATTTCATTTAATCCTTATAACCAAACTTTTATGAAAATCAAGGTACAGAAAAGTTAAGCAACTTGCTCAAGGTTACACAGCTAGTAATTGCCAAAGGCCAGAGGGTCTTTAATATCCCTGTTGAATATAATTTTAATGGCCATTGCTGAGAGTCAGGCATAAGACTCAGTGTCCCAACTAAGGCTTAGGTTAGTTTTGATTCTTGCTCCTCAAGGTTCATGGACTAATAGCATGGGAATCACCTGCCATCTTTCTAGAAATGTAGAATCTTAGATCCCACTCCAAATCTGTTAATCAGAATCTGCATTTTAACCCAGATACTAACTTGGTCCACGCACCTATTAAAGCTTGAGAGGCACTAATCTAAGGCCGACCAAAGTCTAGTCAAATTGGAACAAAGGTAAGGAACTTCCATTTTCTCTCATTTCCAGTAAGCTCTGAAGGCCCTAGACTGAGGCCCCAGGGGAGGGGTACTGTGCCTTCCATTTGGAACTCAGTTTTAAGCCATTTGTTTGTGTGCAGGGCTGTGTGTTTCATCTTGCAGTTTTTTTTTTTTGCCCAAGTTGTCAGCTCCTGGTTTGCTGCTCTGTGTCCAAAAGGAAGCCTCCAGTAACCAGAAGTGAAACAGAAGTTAAAAATGATCTTTGTGGGCTGACTGCAGTGGGGAGGCCATTATGAATGGATTAATGTATGTGCAGGATGAAATTCTCCAATGTCCTTTTGTAGGGAGGAGAGATTGCTGTTCCAATTTTCCCATTGGCTTCCCTCCTTTATTTAACAATGACCCCACACAAAAGCTTTCCATGGAAAGATAATTGGATTTCTAACTCTATTTGTTGAAAATTCACTTAACATTATAATGGCCCTAGTTATATTGTTTGTATCAACTCATGAGTACTAAAGTGCCAATTTCTGGATAGATATCTAGATTTTTGTACATACATCTAGCATTACCAAAGCTGAAAGGGAAAAAGAAGCCAGAAATAAAAATCCATTAATAAAAACAGATACCACATATGCTTTGCTATACTAGGCTTAAGTGTGCTGGATAAATTTAGGTTTTCAACATCTGAGTGCTGTTTTTATCTTACCTATGTATGTATTTGCTTAGTGTTTAATTGCTGTGGTACTTTTGGCAAATGGGTCACTGAAGAAGAATATAGCCTGCTGTACTCATGACTGAAGTGCCAATTTAACTCAATCTAAAATGAATTAAACATACACTTTAAGAGGGATTACCCCTCCCTTTCTCTCAATGGAGGTTGCAACAGAACCCTGCTTTCTGAATACACTAGAGGTTCCCTTTAACATCTTTAGCTCTTAAAACTTTGGTTACATCATGCTTGGCTATTTTTATTTATAAATAAATTTGGTGGCTATAATAGAATAAGCCTTGATCTGGGGACAGAAGATCTGGGTTGGAATGTGACTAATATTACTAGCCATGTGCCCAAGGGTTAGTCATTGAACCTGCTGGAGACAGAATTTTCTCCTTTACAAAATAAGAATAATTGCATTGCCTATCTTATTGAAGCTAATATTTACTAACTTTGTAATACTGTTCAAATCACCTCCCAAGGCCTCAATTTTCTTACCTGTAAAAATGGTGCTAATAGTTGCTCAGCCTAACAGGGTGGCTGTGAGCAACAAATGAAATAATATATGTGAAATAATAACCACAGATTGTCCTCATTATCCAAGGATAGTTGATATTTTAAAAATTCATAATCACTTGAAACAAGAAGTATTTTTCTTACAATAAATGGTGTTTTGAAAATATTGATTGAATTTTATTTTTAAAAATTAAAGGTATAAAATAATTTTGTATTTATTTTATATTTACCAGAATGTTAGCGTTATAATCAATTGCTAATTTTAGAATCAGGAAGTGAATTAAATGTTGATTTTTTTGACTTAAGTTTGCTGGCAAAATTTTGAGATCTCCTTTACTTTACACTGATTTTTGCTACAGTCATGAGAGGGTCATTTTTGCAAAAATATTAAAGGACTTCACTCATTTCCCCAAGAGTCTCTTTTAATTCTCTGATATTCAAATCACTCTCTTTTGAAGCTCAAATTATGTCCTCATCCAAGTTGGATGAAAGCCTACATCTTTTGTAGGATATGCAATTTCGCTTTGTTGCCATCCATTTGCATTTGATTTGCATTGTATGAATGACCTCATGGGAGTGACCAACAAAGATCTTGGTGCCACGTGTGAGAGTAGACAACAGCATAAGTGGAAACTTATGATTAAACGAGAACTAATTACATAAGTGGTCAATTAATTAGTGAATCTTTTTCTGTCCTGAGAATTTTTGCTTTCCCATCTGATATTGGAATTGCATAGATGTAGTTAATGAGTAAATGAGTTCCCTCTCTCACTTCCCCCGCACTGAATATGATTCTATTGCCAGGAATTTGATTGAGGATCAAATTCTTAAAAATCAGACCGTATTTCAAATGCCCTTGGTTGGGAGACACCATTTTAAGGCATCCTTTCATGTTTCCCAAGGAAAACAAAAAGCCTATCTAATCCCTGACTTAATCTTACCTTTATAAATCTGGACTTCCAGGAATCACATTTCCTTGGGTAGGCATACATTTCTTCAGTGATTTAGGGGTCAAGTGATGTTGCCTCACTTCATTCTTTGCAGACCAGGGGCCAGGTCCAGGACCATTTTGAAGTAGGCATAGGTGGGCCAGGCATAGAACAAAGTTCCCCACTTGCAGCAAGAGACTTAAATCCTGAGTGTGGAGCATCTCACGCCTTCCCTGCTACTCTGACTGATTTAGGCCTGTGCAGTGTTTTCTTTTCAATCCTCTGCAGGCCAGGAGTGTTGACAATTAAAGATAAAAGCCGGCCAGGGTAGAACAACCCCCTCCCTTTTATTCCAGAGCACCTCCCATAAGCCATCACATCCCCTGACATGTCTAGAAGGGGAAGCGTCTGATGTGTCATGATCACAGACGCTGCCCTTCCCCCGTCTTAAAACAAGCTCCACCTTCCTATCCTCTGGGATTACCATTGATTAAAGGTTGAGAACAAACAGGATTTCATGGTGTCTTTGTGAGGTTTCTTAAACAGACAGCTGTGGGCAGAAATTTAGACAAACAACAGGGCTTTTAAGGGGATCCTTAAATGATCTTGTCATGTCGTCACTGACGGAATTACTTCTAGTGTCTGCAGCCAACCCTTGGTATAACAAGAAACCTGCACTCCATTGGGGAGACTTTTTTGGGGTAACCTTACGGGAAGAGAGAGGGAGGCCTTTTCGAATGTACTTTGTTCTCTTCTTCCTCCCAAGGAGGACACTGGGCGGGAGAGGGAAAGCAGAGAGACTGGAGAGGCCAGCGAGGATGCTGGAGAGGAAGGGAGGAGCCACACTGTTGGTGGGGAGGAGGCCTTTGGAGGAAACGAGTGATTTCCACCCCAAGTCCTCTCACAACAAAGAGGCCCCTGCCGAGCCTTTTCCTGCCAGGCCTGGGCCTGTGAAGCTCCCCAACACCCTCTGCAAAGAGCAAAGCCAAATGTTGACAGTCTCAAAGCCTCATTTCACCACATCTTAAGGCAGCCCTAAATGCTTGTAGCTTTTCATTTAGGAACAGGAAGAGAGATCCCCTTGGGAAACTACCCTTTGAAGGCATAAGCTCTAATGTTTAAAATCTGGTCACAAACTATCCATTTCTCTGCTCTCACTGGGGCAGCTGGTTTCTCTCTAAATAAATCACAGGGTTGGGGAGCATTTAAATGAGAAATCTTAGGGATCTCCTTTCAACACTGTACAAAAAGCCCAGCCTCAGGGGAGCTGGTCGGGGAACACCTTCTGCAGGCTATAATCCTACTCATGAACGCCTTTGGGATTGGTTTGTCTGGAAGGTGGATTTAGGAACACTGTGCAACCCTGACATTGCAAAAGGGCATGTCATCGTGATGATGAGTCCCATGACATCAGAAGTCAACCTGGCAGATGGGCAGAGAGAGAGAAGTAGAGTCTCTGGGAGAGCATCCAGATGCCTCCTACCTTTGGCGGTCAGCACCTTGGTCATCCGGGGGCTCACAGAGTATTCATGGGAGGAAAGATAAGAAGTGCAGCATTCAAACTTAACAGAATCTGAATAAGCCTCAAATGTAAAGACCATGTTGCTCTATATTGGAGATAATGGTGATTCAATGGGAGAGACCAGTCAGGGGGAGATAACCATTCAAGGGTCTTGTATGTGCTTGCTTAGGAGGATGCAGAAAACAGATAATTCATGATCCTGCCCATATTATTGCCAGCATAGTTACCATCTAGTTGGGGAGATAAGATGAAGACACTTGAAATTGGAAGCAGTGATTCTCTGGGGGCAGTATGCCAACATTAACAAGTTTAGCCTCTGCAATGTAATTTCATGGTGTGAATTTTAGTTCCATCCACTTACCACCTGTATGACTTTAGGAAAGTTACTTAGTCACCAGGAGGCTCCATTTCCCCATTTCCAGTATGTGCATCATTGTGCCCACCTCACAGGGGTGGAGTGCAGCTCAAATGAGCTATCCTGGGAAGGCACTTGGCCCATAAAAGGTGCTCAGTAAAAATTAGCTTTAGATACCTATTATCCAAAGATGAAATATAATTAAGCTCGACACTAGTATGGCCTAGAGTAACTAACAGCTCAGAGTAAAGAAAATAAATAGGATTTGAGGAAGCTTGGAAAAATGGGTTAGATTTAGACTAGCAGTAGACAGGGGCAAAAACCATCGAGGAATTGGAGAAAATGAGAGAGCAAGCACAGACATGTGTTCCTCTTGCAGGCCAGTTTTGATTTTGGCCTGCCTAAGGTGCAGGCAGGTTGAGCCTAGTGGGAAATTGGATTCTTTTAAATGGGCAGAGCCTGGAAACTGCACTGAGGCAAATCCAACTTGCAATGACTGGGAGGAGGGTGAAGAGCAATGTGTAAGTCTCAGAGCAGGAGAGGATGTAGTGACAGTGGAGTTTCAGGGAGACTAAAGGGGCAAGGATGGCAGGATAACCGCAGAGAGAGCCTGGAGTCAGGTCAGCCAGCTAGAGCGACCTGGGGGTGTGGCAGCCAGAATCTGAGGCTATTAGGACATTTACAGGGAACAGGAAATGGGATTTAGTGACACTCGTGTGCACAATGTATACATTGTGGAATATAAAAGTCTTAAATGAATGCTTATGTTCGTTCAGTTATTTTGGTTTTAAGGAACAGAAATGCACTTAAGTAATTAAAGATTTGTACACAAGCATGGGAACACAGGAAAAGCCAAATAAACTAACAAAAGGAGGCTCCAGAGAGACGGTAACCAGAGAGTCCTCTGTAACCTAAATGGCTCTAGTAAGATGTTTGCTGTTTCATTTTAGTCCGTACCAATCACAGCCTTAACTCCGCTCCATGTGTCTGAATGGCAGTCCTCTCCCTTCTGACAAATTCCCTACCCTTTACAAATATAGTTTCTATTCTTGATAGGTAATGAGCGAATACTTTGCAAATATTAAAAGAATGTATTTTCTTGTCCCCCTCAAATCCTATTCTTTGCCATTTTCTACCTTTCCACCTTTTTCTTGAATGTATTTTCTTTTCCCTCTCAAATTATATTCTTTGCAGGTTAAGCCATGAAACCCCCTTGTCCTGCAAGAAAATAATGGGCTTGAAAACCAGGCTTGGATGACAGGAAGAATTTTCAAAATCCCTTTTAGAATTTCAGGAACTAACTTGGATGAATCAGACCATAGAATTTCTCCTGGGGTATAGAGATGATACTCTTTCTATCTAATACGGCTTAGTCACAAGGCTTAACTAGTGATGGTGAAAGGATGGTAAGATGCAGGCGAAGACAAGGAAAACCCCACCCTTTCTAGCCGGAAGCACTGTGGGAAAAAGGAGAGAGGCAGAGATGGAAAGACTAACTTCCTCTTATCTCCCAACACCACCTCAAGGCCAAACTTCAAGGGCAGTGGGCAGCTTTAGGAACATCCAGGTAATTTGGGGTGCTGGAGTGGCATGAGCATTTTGCTCCAATCCATGCCGGGGACTCTAGGAGGCAGTCACTTCCCATGTCGCCCTCTGCACCTCTGGGACAACTTCATCAAGTTGTCCACCTGGAGGTGCCATGGGGTGAGATCAACTTCCTGATGTTTTAGTTTTTGGGTCAGCTTTTGGTGCTCCAGTGACGTGGATTCAATGTAGAGGAAACAGAATTTGAGGAGCTCTACTTCTCAGTAAGCGTGTTTTGATGCTGTGACAGACAAATGGGAGGCACATCCCTTTAGGAAGGGTTATTCACATCAGTAAAGTGCAGTGAGGCCACATGAGCCAGGGAAGGCCATCAGCCACCGCCCAAGCTACGAGAGGCTAGATCGCAAGTGGTACCAGCCGCCAATTGTAGCTGCGAGTACCAGGGGGGCCAGCCATGAGCAGCTGTTCAAGGTCATGGCTGTGGAGACTAGAGGAGATGAAGAATATTAAATGGTATTTGGGCCTCTGTCCCCTCAAAGCCACAAGATCATATAGACTCTAATCTGCCCTACCCAGACATCACATTGACACAGAGAAGGAAAAGAAAAAAGATTCTAAAAAACTGAGTAATACCTAAGAATGTCAAAATTATTGCTTCAAGCTAAGAACTAGACTAAAGCATTTTGCTTTGTTTTGTTCTTTTTGTTACCCAGTGGGTGGGGCTCATTAACAAGATTAAGGCTGTTCTAAATCAAATAAAGAAGTTATATTTTGTCTGCATAGTGGAATTGTAGTTTAAATAAACGTATAACCTCATCACCAGAGTGTATGTTTGCTCATAGTTTCCACTCCCTCATACCCTCACTTGAATATGATCCATCATGACATCCCCGCCAACTTCTCAATTGCTCTTTAAATCATAACCTACAACTTCATTTTTCACTCTTAAGCATCTGGCTTGCTCATTATTTATTATTTCAAGGAATCCCCTAGCCAGAGAATCTGCTTGCCCCAAGTTATTTTTCTGTCCCAGGTTGTATGGATTGAGATTTTAATTTTGGGTTAGAAAATAGGGAGACAGAGCTACACACAAAAGAATTTCCAAGAAAGCATCTAAAGGTAGATAAATTAATAGTCAATTCTTCATTAGTTTGCCTATGGTTAACGTCATGACCAAAGGAGAACTGGGAAGAGTGCCTTGTCAAGATATTAAAAATGTTCTGTCTTGACAACATGTTGCTTCCCTTTAAACCTCTCCACTTATGTAATTCTTATAAACCTCTCCACTTATGTAATTGTGATTGAGTTTTTCTACTACCAGAAATAAGCTTAGGGAGTTCTGTAAGTTTCATCTCTTTTCCTTATATAGGGAACCAGGGAATCAGTCCATTCTTTCCTATGCAGAATTTTATTTTTATATTATAACTACCCAGATATTATAGTTAATAAGACATTGCCATTATAGAATAGAATGATTTTCCAAAGAATTTAAATATATTAAAAGAGATGAACTAAAACCACACCATGCTTGAAGGTTCAGAAGATAGTTCAGAATTTTGCAGACTCTCTGGGTTATAATTATAGAAATCAGCTATCATTGTTCTTTCTGTGTGCATCTAAGAGAGTTTTTGGTTAATAGTCTAAGTCAGCCTATAATGTGTATCTCATGTTGCATTTGTTCTAAGTTTCATTCTATCCAAAAGCAAATTCAGAGTGTCCTGTGGTGCATTTCCTATCTCATAAACATCTTTGTCAGGAACTCCACATGTTCACACAGCGGGGCTATTGAGGTTCATTTAAGGGGAACCAATTGGAAAGCCGATTTTAGGTGATGTACACTTCAGCTTGAGCACAGTCTGGTGAGCTGATGGCAAAGCCACATGATGCCCCCAAGGGTGCTGGGAAAAAGAGGTGGCTACTGGTTTACTTGCACGTCTACCATCAGCTGAGTTTAAACCTACCTTTTTCCCAGTTCCTGTGTCAGTGGCAAGAGGAGCACGCTGATATGAGGATTTTATAGCTGGCATTCAGTTTAAACCTGGGCATCGTTCTCTACTCAGAAATATCACATGGGTTTACCCAAGGCCAAACCAAGAGACCAGTGGAAATGAGAAGGCACAGAAAGTCTTTTGTTTTCCAGCACCACTCCTTAGTGTCATATGTCAAAAAAATGCACTTCAACATCAGTAATTGTTAAAAAACAGATCACGATAGAGCCAAATTATAAAGGAATGTAGCTTCAGTTACAGTTGTAGATAGACAGCATATCATCCTTTACCCTCTTGCCACAGTGGCTCATTCATTCGTTAATTTTCTTTCAACAAGTACTTGGTGAACATATACTATATGCCAGGCTCTTTGTAAATTGCTGGATTACAAGTCTTCCAAACTGGTTTTTCTGAATTCTAGAAGGACCCTCTCTTACCTCAGACTTATTAGTATAGTTGCTTGTTTGTAGAATTTTTGCTCCCAACACAGCTCAAAATCTGAGGACAGGAGTATGTACAGTGAGCAGTCTTGGGCAGAGTTCAGTGAGGGTTAATGAAGGCTGGGGGCATCTGAGATTACATAGCCAGACTTTCAACCAGAGAAGGATTAAGGGGTGAGGTTTCTGGGCATTTCCCCAAGCACCTAATCTATAAGGGGCACTAAACAGTACTAGACATAGAAAAGAAAGGACACGGGTTTTTGCAAGAACTCTCCTCATGGATTGCATTCTCTGTGGCTGGAAGGAACACTTGGACAAGAGACTTGGATTGGGGCAAGGGCAGATGAATGTTTTGATTTCCTGAGTGGAGTCCCCATGCTTAGTTGAAAGAACCGAGTTGCTGAGGAAAATAAAAGAAACTGAGGGTGGATATGGTGGCTCATGCCTGTAATCCCAGCACTTTGGGAGGCCAAGGTGGGAGGATCACTTGAGCCCTGGAGTTTGAGACCAGCCTTAGCAAAATAGTGACACCCCATCTCTACCAAAATATAAAATTACCCAGGCATGGTGGCATGCACCTGTGGTCCCAGCTACTCGGGAGGCTAAGGTGGGAGGATTGAACGAGCCCAAGAAGTGGAGGCTGCAGTGAGCTGTGATTGCACCACTGCACTCCAGCCTGGATGACAGAATGAGACCATGTCTCAAACACCACCACCACAACCACAACAAAAGAAACTGAGGACTCCCTACATATCTTCCTTCTCAGCTTTTCCCCTTTGTAGTGCACAGTCTCTCTTCCAAGTTAAACAAGTGTTTAAAGAGTATTAAAAAATTGTCAATTAGCTATACAAGGTGCCTGATTCCATGTTTAACCATCTTCTTGCTTCTCTGGGATCTACAATCTGTGTGGCTTGAAAAGGAGGAAGGCAGAAAGCCACGTGAGAGCTAGAGGGGAGTTTAGAGTTAGAGGAGAACTCCAGCCCAATTTCTACCCCTGCCCTTCTGCCTGCAAAGCAGAGCAGGCTTTTGAAAAATGTGATGTGAGTCAATGTGTCTTTGGCCATCTCTCCTTTCTCCACTATGGCATCTCCCTTGCTCCAGGCACCAAGTGCTGTGGGTGTGAGCCCTGACAATTTAGAGTTCGCCAGGGTGGTTCCAGACATTCCGCTTGCCCACCCTTCATCACAATTTAATTGTTACCTGTATGGTCCCCTTATGGCCTTACTAGCTGATTCTTACTAAAGTACTGTGTTCTAAAATAATGGTTGACTTTGGATCCATGTCTAACTTCTCCAGATAGAGGCATAGAGTTCAAAAGCAAAACATGAGAGATGGGTAGTCTTTTTCAAAGGCATGCATCTGTCATGGTGGGCTCCGTGACAGATGGAGAGAGATTTAGGGGCAAGTGCATCTGTCAGTGACACACTCAAAACCACAGCACCTGCGTGGCAAAAGAAGTTCCCATTCATGCCACAGGCCTCTTCCTTTAACCTCACTGGTTAAGTTCCAAGTGATTTTCAGGTGCAGTACAAACCAGAGGACATCAGGTTTTGTTAAATGTTCTTTCCCTGTTTTCCTTTTTCAACTTCTTCATCTGCTTACTGTAGCCTAGCATTTATTAGCAGGAGAGAATGGTTTTTCATTTTAGGGGTAATACATTAGTGAGCTTTTTCTCTACTGTGAACAACGGGTGCATGGAAATCATAGGCGGGGAGAACAGGCAGCAGCAATCAGACTAATACACTCTGCGGGGAGGAGGAGCGCCAGGCACTTTAATTGACTCATGCATTAGGGATCTGAGACCATTTTAAAAGATCTCAGTCTGCAGTAGAACAGCCTGTCAGCTTTCATTTGGGACTTTAAAGTGAACTGGGGAATATTACCTAGGGAGAAGAATTTTGTAAATGTTTTACACTAGTTTCTTACGAGCATCTATTAGAATTCAAATATATTTCTTTAATCCTGTTGACAATTTTTCACTTGGAAAAGACTTGAGCAAAATAGCTCTTATGTGATTTCACTTGAACCAACAGGCCCCATTATCATTTGAAATAAAAATCCCCTTGAATTTAAGCTTTTTTTCTTCAGTGTGGTGATTCATTTTTTATTTCTAATGGTTAATCTCCTTGATTCCTTCCATTTTATTTACCTTTTGTTTTTTCTCAAAATATTAAAAGTCATAGGCAACAACAGAAAGTGGAGTGTTTTATGCTTAATTTCTGATACAGAAATTTGGCACAGTGTTTGACTAAAGAGTTTTATGAGAAATAAACAGACATCTTTATGAACTGAGGGTTTCCATGAGCACATTCCCACATTGACCATCTCCTGGAGACAGGTAACATATCATTCTCTTCTGCATTTTTAAGAAAGTGTGAGAGGCATTAGCAACTATTTGCTAAAATCACAGAAGCAAAGACTCTAAGTGAAGACTGAGAAGTAAACAGCTTGGTTCCAATTTGTTTACATGGATTATTTAGTTTCTCTCTCTCTCTCTCTCTGTCTGTCTCTCTCTCTCTCTCTCTCTCTCTACAGGTTCTTGCTCTTTTGCCCAGGCTGGAGTACCGTGGCAAGATCTCGGCTCACTGCAAGCTCTGCCTCCCAGGTTCATGCCATTCTCCTGCCTTAGCCTCCCGAGTAGCTGGGAATACAGGCACCCGCCACCACACCCAGCTAATTTTTTGTATTTTTAGTAGATATGGGGTTTCACCATGTTAGCCAGGATGTAGTTTCTTTCTTTTTTTTTTTTTTTTTTTAATGTACTACTCTATCGTATTCTTATTCTCTAATAATGTAAGAGAAGAAAAATTGCATTAATTATAACCATCAAATTTTAGTTTCTAAAAGAGACCTTAGAATAAGAAGGATCTAACTAGGTGTGATGATATACACCTGTAGTCCAAGCTACTTAGGAGGCTGAGGTGGGAAGATCCCTTGAGCCTGGGAGTTCTAGGCCAGTGTGGACAGCATAGCAAGACCCTGTCTCAAAAAAAGAAGAAAGAGTAAGGTGGATCTGGCATTTACTGAATGGACAAAGAAAATAAAAATTCTATTATTCCAGGAATTTTTTAAAAATGAGTTTTTATTTGCTGCTGTCAAATGTGAGTATGGAATTTGAAACAGGGTGGAACTCGAAAGCAGATAATGTAACTGAATATGAACTGAGGTAATTGAAAAGCACTGAGGTAGTTAGGAAGGATGAAAAAGACCTACTATTTGATAGCATAACAGGGTGACAATAGTCAATAATAATTAGACATTTAAAAATAACTAAAAGAGTATAATTGGAGTATTTGTAATACAAAGGATAAATGCTTGAGGGCATGGATACTCCACTCTCCATGATGTGACTAATTCACAGGGCATGCCTGTATTAAAACATCTCTGTACCCCATAAATATATCTATCTACTATGTACCCACAAAAATTAAAAATTAAAAAAATAATTGAGGCCACTCTAGGAATGTGTGTGTGTATAATATCTTTCATTTTATAACAACCCAGTCTGTCAAACTTCCTTTTTTTCCCCCCATGGAATTTATAAATTGGGAGGAGCATTTTGTATACTTCATAAATTAACTTAACTTTGATGGTCATTTAAATCTTTCAGTGAGATCCTGGAAAACGAAGAGGCTAGAGGGACACAATATGACAGTGCTGTGCTGAGGGTATATTGAGGAATATCTGTTTTTTAGAATCTGAACTACCGGGGGAAATAACTAAAATGAATGAACAAATATAACTTGGAGTGAAGATAAATAACAATTACATGGTCGGGGTGGTGGCTCACATCTGTAATCCCAGCACTTTGGGAGGCTGAGGCAGGCAGATCACAAGGTCAGGAGTTCAAGACCAGCCTGACCAACATGGCGAAACCCCGTCTCTACTAAAAGTACAAAAATTAGCTGGGAGTGGTGGTGGGTACCTGTAATCCCAGCTACTCAGGAGGCTGAGACAGGAGAATCGCTTGAACCTGGGAGGTAGAGGTTGCAGTGAGCTGAGTTCACACCACTGCACTCCAGCCCGGGCAACAGGGAAAGACTCCACTTCAACAACAAAACAAAACAAAACAAAGCAACACAACTACACTTCGCCAAACACAATGCTATTCATGTACAACATTTCACTGAGTCTTTACCAGACCTTGAGAGTAGGGGCTCTCATTCCCATTCTGTGGAGGGGTGCTGTCCAGCTGGCCTGGCACACGTATCCTCTGCTGGGAAATCCAATGCTGTCTGTCCTAACCCTTGAGGCCTTCCCAGTAAATACCCTGCTACCCACAGTGGATAATTCTTCTACCTACAAAAATATTTACGTAGGGGTAAGGTTGCCAGAATTAGCAAATAAAAATAGAGAACACCCTTCATATGTCCCAAATATTATATGGGACATACTTAGACTAAAATAATTTTTTGTTTATCTGACAATCAAATTCAACTGGTGTCCTGTAATTTATCTGGCAACTCTAGGTAAGAGAACAATGGGAACAAGTCACCTAAAGGAAAAAGTAGGTAAGAAATTGGAACCCAACAATGAGCCTAAGGTCCAATAAACAGTGAGGAATGTTCCTAAGGAACAAAAGATGTATCTGACTTACTCTTCTATCAAATGAAGCTGTAGTAGAAAGTGGTGGCAATATCAAGATGAGGGTAAACTGGAAAGAAGTATACTTGGGGTAAGCTTTCAATAACAGGGACAGTTATCAAGAGTTACTTTTATCTAGAAAGGACTCAGTTATTATTCCCTGGAGTAAGGCCTACCATTCTATCCCTAATGGCTAATGCCCTGGACACCAACAGTAGCCACTCATTATATGGGCATTGAATAACTGAATTGGGAGAACAAACTTAGGAGTGATATTAGTTGCCATGCATTAGCTCTGTCACTTTGATAAGGTTACTTAACATCTTTGGGCTTCAATGTCTTTATTTGTAGAATAGAGTTAATATTATTGCCTTTTGCTCAATAAATGGCAGAAGTGGCTTGTCTTCTTCATTGTCATCATCATCATCATCATTATCTAGAGTAGGAACTGGTAAATGTTTTCTGTAAAGTCCCAGATAGTAAACATTTGAAGTTTGTTGGGTCATAATGTCTCAGTCCCAAGACTCAACTCTACCATTATAGTCTGAAAACAGCTACAAACAATACAAACAAGTGAACATGGCTGTGTTCCAATAAAACTTTACTTACAAAAACAGGCATTGGGTCAGATTTGGCCTGAGAGTTGTGGTATGCCAATCCCTGATTTAAAGCAGGGCTCCTCAATCACCTTGCAAATCTCATCATTACAGGGAAAGGATGGGAAAAGAAGAAAGGAGGTGCCCCTGGAACTGGTAGATAAGCTGGAGCACATTTCTAGCAGGAGGTGTGTAGAAGCCCCACACCAAAGTGTAGAGAAAGGAAAGTAACAGAAGACTTGGGTGTCAACTGTGTGTGGTGAATAACAATAGCCTTTTGGGAAGCCCTGACTTAGAAGAATAAGTAAGAAAGATGTAGCCTCTCTAACAAAACCTGGAGGGCAAGGATTGGATTTTACATACTTCTATAATAATACCTAACGTATACCAGGTGCTATATTATGTGCTGGCTGCTGTGCTAAGCACTTTATATGCATTATCTCATTTAGTACACCCCAAATTCTCAAGGAACAGGCATATTACTCTCCTCACATTCTAGATAAGGAAGCTGAGATTTGGAAAGACTCATGATCATAGTTACCCAGAGTTCAATTTCAAGCAGTCTGACTCCAATGTCTGAATGCCTAACTCCCGTACCATATTGCTTGTATATTGTACAGGCCTAGCTCAGTACCATGTACAGGGCTGGATTCAGGACCATTCTATAACCATTTGTAGAACAAGCAAATGGATGGATGGATGGACGGATGGATAGGGCTTTTATTTCTAGGTAAATCATTATCCATACAGTAGATGCTTAACTTTTGGCAGAATTGTTAGCATGTTTATAAATAATCTTACAAAGCTATAGATTAGGTTTTCCGGGGAATCTGAAGTATTTTAGCCACAGGATGTCTCACACATTACCATAATTTACTAGAAGTGTGAGGAATTTATCTTCCACAATTCAAATGTGGAAAATGGGGCATAGAGAGATTATAGGCCTTCTTAATTGCAAAAAGTAAATAGTGAAAAAACTAAAGCAGTGTTATTCCAAAGAAAGGGTTTTCTTTACCAGGTTTGATGGGACAATGTAACTATCTGTCACAAGCATTTTCACAATTTCTCAGTGACTTACAGCAAAATATTAGTAGCTGTGTTGAGTAAAAGTCTGCATTTTTGAAAAAGTGCAAAAGGAGACCGAGGCGGATGTATCACCTGAGGTCAGGAGTTCAAGACCAGCCTGCCCAACATGGTGAAACCCCATCTCTACTAAAAATACAAATATTAGATGGGCACGGTGGCACACGTCTATAGTTTCAGCTACTGAGGCATGAGAATGGATTGAACCTGGGAGAGGTTGCAATGAGCTTAGATGGCGCCACTGCACTCCAGCCTGGCTGACAGAGTGCGACCATGTCTCCAGGAAAAGTAAATAAATAGAAAGAAAAAGTGCAAAAGGGAAAAATATAGCTTATAAATAATTAATAAGTGCCTGGTTTACTTTTTCATGTTTTTGTTTTGTTGGTTGATTTTTTTTTTTTTAAAAGAACAAAATCCTTGCAATATGCGGAGAAAGAAGGAAGTGAGAGAAACTAATTAATGTATTTCTCTATGTTCCCTTGGAGAATCATGGGCTTTGCATATTGAAAGTCATTTTCCTCTGATGATAAGAGATTGTGCTGAAATTTCTGTAGTGGGACATGGGAAAGAGTAAGAAAATGCATGAAAACCATCCCAAAGCCAGTGACTTGTGAGAATCTGGTGTGTACTAGGGGCTTGTTGGGAGATGGGCTTTGCAGCTTTTTCACTGCCTTTTCCAGAAACATCTGCCACTAGTATTTTAATTGGTTCTTCTCATCCCCGTAAATAGTCAATGACTTCTACATGATGTTGAGCTAACAAATTTTTTCCCACTGAAAATGTTTTAAACTACAATAAAATACACAAAACATAAAACTTGCTATTTTAACCATTTTTAAGTGTATATACAATTGGGTGGCACTAAGTAAATTCACAGTGTTGTGAATTATCACCACCATCCATCTCCACAACTTCTTTTAATCTTGCAAAACTGAAACTCTGTACCCATTAGACTAAACTTCCCATTTCCCTCTCTCCCTAGCCCCTGACAACCACCATTCTACTTCCTGTCTCTATTAGTTTGACTGCTCAGATACTGTCTTAGTTCATTATCTGTTGCTTATAACAGAATACCGGGTAATTTATAAAGAATAGGAATTTCTTACAATTCTGGAGGCGGGAAAGTCCAACATTGAAGGGGCACATCTGGCGACAGCCTTATTGTTGGTGGGGGCTCTCTCTGCTGAGTCCCAAGGTGGTGCAGGGTATCACATGTCGAGGGGGCTGAGCATGCTAAGGTGCTGGCTCGGGTCTCTTTTATAAAGCCACCAGTTTCCTTCCCAGGATAACACATTAGTCCATTAATCCATGAATGGATTAATCCATTCATAAGGGCAGAGCCCTCACCATCCAATCACCTCTTAAAAGCCCCGCCTCTCAATATTGTTACACTGGGGATTAAGTTTCAACATGAATTTTGCAAGGGACATTCAAATCATAGCAGGTACCTCACAGAAGTGAAATAATACAGTATTTTTTTGTAACTGGCTTGTTCACTTTGCATCATGTCCTAAAGGATATACATCCTCAGAGCTGTCTTTCTTGACACCCCCAAGTGATATCCTTCTAAAAGTTTCCCATAACACGATGAACTTCTCTTTTATATAATTTGTGAAAGTTGTGATTTTTAAGTTAAAAATGGGTATTTAGTAGGCCATGCAACTATGATGTCAAGGAAGGGTAAGGAATTCAGGCATAACCAACTCCAGCATTTCCAGCAATGTCCCCGGGCCTCTCTGTGTTGGTTTCTTTCTAAGCTAAGCATTCCACTCATGGTGGAGATTGTGTTGTCCTCACAGTCAGCCATTCAAGCTTAAAAGGTCACAGGGTGATTTGGCATTTCTATGTGTGATGATATTTCTAGTGTCTGTCTCCTTCCCTGGATGGCAAGGTCACTTTGTACCCTACATCCCTGGCACATTTCCTGGCATAGAGTGAATGAATGGAGGGTTAACGAGACCTAAAAGGTTCATGTGTGAAGAGAGGAGAGGAAGGAGACATGACTAAACTGGGAGGCATGATGCCTTTAGGATGATGGCTTTCTGTGGAGAAGTTCCTGATTCTTTAAAATTAGAATGCATTTGATATAAACTACACAAAGGCAGATGGTTTCAAAATGAAAGCTTTGAGAAATTGAGACCTTATTTCAACAATTGCTGAAATAAGAAAAACGGTTCTTTTAAAATATATCTTATTCTAAAAACAATTTTCCATTGTTAAACAATTGAGAACTGAGTGCAGAGTTCCCATCCACCCACACCGAGTTTCTCCATTATTAATATCTTATATTACACTATGGTACACTTGTTACAATTAATGATCCAGTAGTGGAAACATTATTATTAATTACAGTCTATAGTTGATTCAGATGTCTTTATTTTGTTTACTTACTTTTTTCCGTTCCCGGATCCGGTATTCATTTCCTATGACCACTGTAAATATTTTTGACAAACTGGGTGGCTTAAAAATAACAGAAATGTATTGTTCTAGAGGATAGAAGCCTAAAACCAAGGTGCCAGGAAGATTATACTCCCTCTGAAACCTATAGGAGAGCCCTTCCTTTTCTCCTCCTAGCTTCTGGTGGCTGCTGGCAATCTCTGGTTCCCAGGGCTTACAGCTACATAATTCCAATCCCTGCCTTCACTGTCAAATGGCCTTCTCCATGTATCTTCACATGGCCATGAGATTCTTATAAGGACAGCGGTCGTACTGGATTCAGGACCTGCCCTACTCTAGACTGCATCCCAACTTAACTAGTTACACTGCAATGACCTTATTTTCAATTAAGGTTGTATTCTGAAGTACTGGGGGTTAGAATGTCAACATATCTTTTTTGTGAGAGGAGATATGATTTAACCCATAACAGATCTCAGGCAAGACACCACATTATGTCATGTCTCTTTAGACTTTGCTTGGCTGTGGCAGTTTTTCAGATTTTCCTAATTTTCTGATGACTCAACAAATTGAAGACTACTGGATATGTGTTTTGTAAGATGTCCCGTTTTTTGGAATGTGTCTGATGTTTTCTTATGATAACACTAGGGTTATGTGTTACTGGCAGGAAGGTCACAGAGGTAAAGTGATATTTTCATCACATCTTATCAAGGGTACACAGTGTCAACAAGATTTATCACTGTTGATGTTGACCTTGGTCACCTGGCCGAGGTAGTGTTTGTCAGGTTTCTCTACTGTAAAGTTACTCTTTTTTCTCCCTTTCCACATTGTGCATTTTGGAAAGTAGTTGCTATGCACAGCCCACACCTAAGGAGTGGGGAGTTAGGCTCCTGCTCTTCAGGGTGAAAGATCTACATAAATTATTTGCAATTCATCTGTGTGGGAGATTTGTCCCTTTCCCTGCATTTATTAATTTATTTAATCATGTATTTATATCAGTGTGACCTCATGGATATTTTATACATTGGATTATGTTCCATTACTACTCTATTTTGTTGCTCAGATTATTCTAGTGTTGCCAGTGGAAACTCTTACAGTTGGCACCTGTGTCCTTTTGAGAAGCTAGTGCAGAGTTCTCACCTACCCCACACCAAGTTTTTCCTTTATTAATATCTTATCTTATACTATGGTACATTTGTTTCAATTAATGATCCAATAGTGATACATTATTATTAACTATAGTCTATAGTTGATTCGAGTTCTTTATGTTTTTTAACCTAATTTTTATTATTAAGTATAGTCTATAGATGATTCAGATTTTTTATTTTTTTAACTTCTTTTTTTGTTGTCCCAGGATGCTGTAGTAGTTTTCTATGGCTGCCATTAAAAATTTTTGTAAAAGTGGGTGGCTTATAACCTCATGCTATGAATTGAATTGTGTCCTCCAGAAATCCATATGTTGAAGCCCTAAACTTCAATGTGACTGTATTTGGAGACAGGGCCTATAAGTAGATAATAAAGGTTAAATGAGGTGATAGGGTAGGGCCTTAATCCAATAGGACTAGTGTGCTTCCGGGCGCGGTGGCTCATGCCTGTAATCCCAGCACTTTGGGAGGCCGAGGCAGGCGGATCACGAGGTCAGGAGATTGAGACCATCCTGGCTAACACGGTGAAACCCCAACTCTACTAAAAATACAAAAAATTAGCTGGGCATGGTGGTGGGTGCCTGTAGTCCCAGCTACTCGAGAGGCTGAGGCAGGAGAATGGCTTGAACCCAGGAGGCGGAGCTGGCAGTGAGCTGAGATGGCACCACTGCACGCCAGCCTGGGTGACAGAGCGAGACTCTGTTTCAAAAAAAAAAAAAAAAAAGAAAAGAAAAAGAATCAGAAGAGACACAAAGGAGCAAGGGAGCATACTCGTACGCTTTCCCTCTTTTCTGTCTCTCTCTCTCCCCAGCCTCTGCGTGTGTGTGTGTGTGTGCACATGCATGGATAGAGGAAAGGACGTGTGAGGACACAATGAGAAGATGGTCTCCTACAAGCTAGGAAGAGAGGCCTCTCCGGAAACCAATCCCCTGACATTACCTTGATCCTGGACTTCTAGCCTCCTGAGTCATAAGAAAATAAAGTTCTATTATTCAAGCCATCCAGTCTGTGGTATTTTTTCTTAAGACAGCCCTAGCAGACTAATACATCCCATCAATTTCTTTTTCAAGCACTTCCATATTTTCTGGTACTATAAGATGCTCCAGACTTGTATATTTCCTACCCAGTCCTAAAATCAGCCATTTGTTTTGATGGAACCCTGGTTCCTTTTATCAGAGAAAGATATTAGACACCAATATTTGGGCAATAAAAAGCTTTTAAGTAAGGAAAATGAATGGTTCGGGAAGCTGAGAGGGAGAAGAGAGTTGTAGGCACAATGCCCATGAAAAAGGAAGGCAGGGAATTGCCCAAGTCAAGCAAAGATTTCCTGGTTAGAGATTCAAGTGGTTAAGGTGAAGAGAGATGAGTGCAGGGATATGAAGAGGACAAGCACAGAAGGTCCCAAAGTCAGCTGAGAGGTCAAAGCAAAGGGCTTTGTTATTAGCTAAGCTACTGATTCTCAGCCATTGAGGAGGTCTTCGAGAATTGACTAAAGATATCCATGTTCCATTGCCTGCCCCACTTTTGAAGAACAACTATCTAGTTGATTGTGACTTCAGAGTCTGAGATCATAGATATCTTCAAGAAGTCCAAGCATGATGCAGAAACATATGGTAGGGAATCTCTGCACTTACAGACCTTGCTGCCCAGCTTTAGCCATCTAGTGAACTTGAGCATCAGGTAACCAAGCTAGTGCCTCAGATAGCTTCATACTGAACACTAATGACTGTCAGTCTTTCAAATTATGTGGCCATTTAAATTGATGGCTAGGATGACTGGTTGCACATCCATTCTGTCACTGAACTGGGCTCTTGTCTTTAAACTCAACCATTGAATTTTCTGAGCTTCCTCTGAATGTTGTTCCACATGCAGTCACATTTTAACATAAGTCATACGTCATATCTTGGCAGCCAGGAATGACCAAACTTAAGCATCTTGCTGGCACAAAAAGAGGTCTTAATGACTTGACTTTGGTCATCTTGGGCAAAAGGGTAAAAGTGATTTGTCCTAGGGAGGCTGAGAACAGACTACAGACTATTGCGGGGAGAATTTGTACAGTGTCTGGCACACAGAGCTCTGGAGTGGGAACACCTCACTTGCCGTAGTTCTCGCCCCAATGGGGCTTCCTCCTTTTTTCCATCCTTTTCCTCTTATCAAGCACTTGAGCCTTTGTCTCATACCCTAGCTGTTCATGGTTTCTAAGTTCAATGTTCTATCTAGACCTTTCATCCTTCAAGGGCCCCAGTTCAAAATATCTTCTTGGTCTTCACCACTCATCAAAATTCCCATTTTCTGGGATTCTGATCTCATCAAGATGTTGGGAGAATGCATTTTGCTTAGTTGGTTAAAGAAGTCCATCATAGACTGTGAATAACTTCTAGGCATTAACACATTAATGAACACATATTATGACTACATTAAACGCATGCAACCTTTTTCAAGCACATCTGATTTATGTATATGTGTGTGCATGCACACAGGCACTCTTCCCATGACTTGTGTCCAACCTGAAGGCTGTAGATCATGGTGATTAGGAGGGCGGGCTCTGGAGTCAGTCTACTGAGTTTTCTATCTGGACTCAGTCTCATTATTTGTGACACTGTATGAAAGCTACTAAGGCTTTCCAAGTATTAGTGTGTCTTCATCTCTACAATAGGTCTAGTAATAAAGGCTATCACTTTAGGTTATTGTAGAGTTAAATGAGATGATACATGTAAAGCACTTCAAGGAGTGTCTGGTGCACAGTAAGTGGTCAAGTAAATGTTAGTTATTATGATAATGGGTAATTGAGACAGTCATCCTCCCATCCTGCCTCTGCTTTGAATATCAGAAAGGTGGGACACAATTTGACATTGCTTTCTCAAAAATTTCTTGCTGATGAGAAACACATCTTCTTTTGTTTTGTCCATGAGTAGACTGCAAAATTCCAAGAGGTCAGCATCTTACCTTAAAGTAATTTGAAGGTTTGTGCTATGGACTAAATTATGTTCCCTCAAAATTCATGTGTTGAAGACCTAACTTCCAATGAGATAGTATCTGGAGATGAAACCTTAGGGAAGTAATTAGATTTAGATGAAATCATGAGGGTAGGGCCCCATAATGAGATTAGTGCCCTTAAAGGAAGAGCCACCAGAGAGCTCAGTCTCTCCCTGCCATGTGAGGACACAGTGAGAAGGTGGCCATCTACAAGTCAGGAAGAGAGCCCTCACCAGAAACCAATTATGCTGGCACCCTGATCTTCGACTTCCAGCCTTTGGAAATGTGAGAAATAAATGTTTGTTCTTTAAGTCACCCAATCTATGGCATTTTAGTATGGCAGCCTGAGACTGATATAGTTTGAGTGATAGCATGTCCTTACAACTATCCAAGTATTAAATATCAGAACTTTTCAGTGAACTCGAAGAAACTTAGCTTATTCAGTTTTATCTTAATAGTAAAGCTAAGACTTAATCCATTGACATGTGATCAGGCTAACTATGTTAATTATAACAACAGGGCACAACCCCAGCCAGATTTCTTTCAGATGAATCATAAAATATTATTTCTGAACTGAATAAGAACCTAGGAGTCATTTGATCTGTCTCCCTATATGGCAGATAAGGTCACTGAAGCCCAGAGTGGCTAGAGGTTTAGTATAAGTCACACAGCTAGAGCCCAGATTTTCTCCCTCCATGCTAGTGTTCCCCTCACACAAGGCCTTAGTGTATATCCTCAGTCACAAGGAGGCCCTGGAGGGGCTGTAGAGGATGAATTAGCCCAAATCAGTGCTCCTAGAAAGAGTGCAAAGATTTCCTTTCTAAAGTGTCTTTATATATATTTGAGAAAACACTGTGTAGCAGCACTGACTTTTTATTTTCACTGTAACTTAGAGAGTCAAGGAAACTGTAGTTTATTTTTTAAAAATAATAGATTTAAACTTCCTCCTGAGCTCCTACTCCCTCAGGGGGTTAGGGATATGGGGAGTGGTGGGACTGGCACAGTGGGCGGGGCCACCTACATCTGCCAACAGACAGTATCACTGTCTCTTCCATTTAAACAGTTTCTTCTAGATCATTTCGATTATTTGGGGTTGGTCTTTTGAATTTCTTTCCTCTCTTCCTGCTCCTTCTCAGGATGGCCTTGAATCTGGGTGCAGGTTTGTGGTCTGGCCTTTGGCCTATATGTCTGAGTTGTACCTGGACCCATATCGCCTCTGGGTGCACAATTTGGCCCTAGCCCAGGCCTCCAGTAGCTCACTGATTCTTTCACTGGCTTCTGTCCCTTTACTGAGGCATGTGGGAACTTTGGCTCCTCTCTCCCAGGGACAGGCACGTTGCATCCCTCAGACCAAAGCCTGTTTTTTAAAATGAAGTTTTATTGGAATATGGCCATACTTGTTTATGTACATACAGACTACAGCTGCTTTTATGCTAAAACAATAGTATTGAATAATTGTGACAGAGACTTTCTTGTCCACAAAGCCAAACATATTTACTGGTTGGCCCTTTACGGAAAGGTTTGCTGACTACTGCTCTCTAATAGAACTTTCTATGATGATGGAGACATTCTTTCTTTGTGCTGTACAATGCAGTAGTCTTGAGCCATACATAGTTATTGAGCACTTGAAATGTGGCTAATGCAACTAAGAAAACACATTTTAAATTATATTTAATCTCGATTACTTTAAATTTAAGGAGCCTCTGTGGCCAGTGGCTACCATATTGGACAGTGTAGTTCTAGATACTGAATGAGCCTTGAGGAGCCAGGAATTCTACCTTTGGGTTTTCTCCCTAGCCATTTCTCTATTACTGCTCCTGGGACATGTATCCACGTGCAAGGTTTTTAACCAGGGGTTTGCATCTTTCCTCAGGCACAGTGAGGAAAACATGCTATTAAACCCTGATGTTCCAGATTCTCCCATATCTAGCAAAGGTTAAATGTGCAGCACTATCTACCCTACCCCAGTGTTTGACCCAAGGATAGGACACAAAGAGAGAACTTTGTAGTACTCTCCTTTTTTAGCTTTTTCTTGAATGATTTAACTTTTTTTTTTTCTGAACAATTACCTTTTCTGGAGAGCCATTCTTGATTACCTCATTTAGGTCCACATCACTCACCTGTCCTCTTTCCCTGCTTTACTTTTCCCCAGAGCACTTCATCACCTGACAAACTCTGCGATTACCTGATGAGCTCATGTTCTGTCTCCCTCTTTACAATACAGACTACATGACAGCAGGAATTCTATTTGATTCATTGCTATATTCTTATTACACAGAGCAGTGCCTGACAGAAAGTAGGTACTCAAATATTTTTGAATAAGTAAAAGAATCAAGATTATACCTCGTAGTATAACTTTGATGTCTGAAGACAAACCAGGAGCCACTCACCGCATGGTAGAGTCTGGTGTACCCCCTGGCTGCTTGCAACATGGCCGCCGCTATCTGGCGACGACCATCTCTGCCTCCTGCCCTGCAGCCCCTGCCACCACTGCCTGGGGACCAGCTGTAGGATTAGGCCAGCTGTAGGATTATTATACTTTAAGTTCTGGGGTACATGTGCAGAACGTGCAGTTTTGTTACACAGGTATACATGTGCTGTGGTGGTTTGCTGCACCCATCAGCCCATCACCTACGTTAGGTATTTCTCCTAATGTTATCCCTCCCTTAGCCCCCCATCCCCCGACAGGTCTTGGTGTGTGATGTTCCCCTCCCTGTGTCCGTGTGTTCTCATTGTTCAACTGCCACGTATGAGTGAGAACATGTGGGGTTTTTTTGTTTAATTTTTTTTTTTTGGTTTTCTGTTCTTGTGATAGTCTGCTGAGAATGATGGTTTCCAGTTTCATCTATGTCCCTGCAAAGGACATAAACTCATCCTTTTTATGGCTGCATTCTCTAATGACCAGTGATGATGAGCATTTTTTTCATATGTTTGTTAGCCACATAAATTATTCTTTTGAGAAGTGTCTATTCAGATCCTTTGCCCACTTTTTGATGGGGTTGTTTTTTCTTGTAAATTTATTTAAGTTCTTTGCAGATTGTGGATATTAACCCTTTGTCAGATGGATAGATTGCAAAAATTTTCTCCCATTCTGTAGGTTGCCTGTTTACTCTGATGATAGTTTCTTTTGCTGTGCAGAAGCTCTTTAGTTTAATTAGATCCCATTTGTCAATTTTGGCTTTTGTTGCCATTGATTTTGGTGTTTTAGTCATGGAGTCTTTGCCCATGCCTACAACCTGAGTGGTATTGCCCAAGTTTTCTAGGATTTTTATGGTCCTAGGTCTTACGTTTAAGTCTTTGATACATCTTGAGTTGATTTTTGTATAAGGTGTAACGAAGGGGTCCAGTTTCAGTTTTCTGCATATGGCTAGCCAGTTTTTCCTCAACACCATTTATTAAATAGGGAATCTTTTCCCCATTGCTTTTTTGTGTCAGGTTTGTCAAAGATCAGATGGTTGTAGATGTGTGGTGTTACTTCTGAGGCCTCTTTTCTGTTCCATTGGTCTATATATTTGTTTTGGTACCAGTACCATGCTGTTTTGGTTACTGTATCCTTGTCGTATAGTTTGAAGTCAGGTAGTGTGATACTTCTGAATAGGAACAGCTCTGGTCTGCAGCTCCCAGTGAGATTGACGCAGTAGGCCACCATTTTCAATGCATAAACACATTCCTCAGTTCTGTGGTGTTCTTGGTCACACATTTATGGAGTTTCTGAAGGGCAGTGGAGATTACTGCCAGGCACAGCACGACCTCTATGCAAACAAGGAAACTGTAGAAATTCATTACTACTCCACCAAGAGGCACCCAAAAGAGTGGTTATCCTGGACACGGAAGTGTTGTATTGAAACTCACAGGGCATTTTACAAGAGTTCTGACCTGGATGGGGTAAACCTCAGTGCATTTCCTTTCTGTTGCCTCGGTATTTCTGGATTGAAGAATTGCCGCTTCTTGTTAGGAGGTTAGTTTCATTTATCATTACTTACAACTTCATACTCAAAGCACAGAGAATTTCAAGTGGAGTATATTGAAGTAGACTTCAGTTTCTTTGCATCATTTCTATATTCAACTTTTAAAATTCTTTCATAACCCTATTGAGTGTCCTTTAACTAAATTAACATGGCTAGAATGAACCACCCAGTTCCTGTGGAAGTCACATACAAGAACATGAGGATTTTTTACTACACACAATCCAACCAATGTGACCTTAAACAAATTTATAGAGGAACTTAAGAAGTATGGAGTTTTCACAATAGATAAGAGTATGTGAAGCAACTTATGACACTGCTCTTCTGGAGAAAGAAGGTATCCATGTTCTCGATTGGCCTTTTGATGATGGTGCACCACCATCCAACCAGATTGTTGATAACTGGTTAAGTCTTGTAAAATTTAAGTTTCATAAAGAACCTGGTTGTGGTACTGCTGTTCATTGCATTGCAGACCTTGGGAGAGCTCCAGTACTTGTTGCCCTAGCATTGAAGGCAAAATGAAAGATGAAGATGCAGTACAATTCATAAGACAAAAGCAGTGTCGAGCTTTTAACAGCAAGTAACTTTTGTATTTGGAGAAGTATTGTCCTAAAGATGTGGCTTCGCTTCAAAGACTCCAGTGGTCATAGATACAACTGTTGCAGTCAATAAAACTGGGGTCCCTGATGCTACTGCCTTGGAAGTGGAACTTGAGATAGGACCTGATTTGTTAGACATATTAGCCAACATGTTGGCTTAGTGATCAAGTCTAATGTAGCTTCCATAGGAGTATTGAAAGGCAGTTTTACCAGGCCACAAGCTAGATAGATTTGGCAACCTCTGTGTTTGGGTTACAGTGAACCTATTTGGACACTTGTCAAAAGATTCTTGCTGTTAGCATTTAAAATATGCTTGTCATTTGTACCAATTGACCTTTCCTGAAATCATGCCGTATTGAGTTATGTGTTGTTTAAATCTATTCCCACGCCAGAATCTTATCAATATATAAGAAAATTAGGAGGATTAGGTGCCACCTGGCACAATATTTGTATATTTTTAGTACCATACAGAACTAAAATCCTAGGAACTATGAACACTCTAGACCTTATGTAGTTTATTCCTTCAATCATTTCAAACATTGAAAGTAGGGCCTATATGGTGACTTGCCTGCTCTCTTTCATACTCGCATGTATCAGGTTTGCTTAACCATTGATTTTTTTTTTTTTTTTTTTTTTTTTTTTTACCAAGTCTTACAGTGATTACTTAATGTGTTTCAATAAATCTTACTTTGTGCTGTTATGAAAAACCTCCATTTAAAAAAATCTACATTGTATAGAAGCACATGTCTTTAATGTCTTCAGACAGAAAGGCCTTACAGTTAATTTAATGTTTGCAATCTGAGGTGCAACTTCACAGGGAAGGCCTGAGAAAAGAATGGAAGGGGGCTATTCATTATTTTTAGCAAAATATTGCCATGGTCTTGCGCAGAGCATGTGGGATATGCCATTTAATTTAGTAAAATATTTTTTAAAGGTAGAGATGATTTGTTACTGTAGCTAAAACAATTCTTAATCATAAAATTTCTGAAATTCTTGTAATTTTTTCCATATTTATCAGAAGTTGTTTACCAACTTATTTTTGTTTGAAAGTGATTTTTTATTTCCTTCTCTTCCTAACCTTTCTTGCAAAAAAAGAAGTGGGTTTCTGCTAATGAACTGAGCAGACATCTAATATTTTATATGCCTTTCGAGCTGTGTAACTTAATATTTGGATACTTGATAATTTGTTTTATTATGTAATTGATAAAATAGTGATGTATATTAAGGTTAGTTCAACCATATATTTATACTGTCTGGGGATGTGTGGCTTTAGTTCTGTGGGAGAAATAATTTGTCAGTGTCCATCAGCTTGTAAAAACTTAATGTGAGAGCTTAAACATCTAAATAAATAGTGAAATGCATTTATCATTAAAAAACAAAAAACAAAAAAAAAAAAAAGAGAGAAAAAGAAAACAAACCGAACTCCTTCCCTATCAGGAGTAAAGACAAAGAAAGACAAATGAGGTGAAGGAGATAGGGAATTCCTCTTCACTGCCTTTGTGGGGAGAGGGAGAAACAAAAGTTGTAAAGGAATGTGGAATCCTACCTGCATCAGGGATTGAAAAACCAAAACTTTGAGAAGATGAACGTGACCCATTATGGGCAGAGAAGATTTACAAATCAATGTGTTCAGATTGCCAGATTCCAAGTTTTTACCATGCCCATTTTTTACTTGTTTACAAACACTGTGCCCCAGAATAATTTCTGAAACTTACTTATTTACCTAAAATTTCAGTAGTTGTCAATGTGTGGAGGTGTCTTTTATTTTTAAATAAAATGATTAGACTGTGTACACTACAATGAGTACCTAAATTTTCAATGCCCAGACACCGATGAACACCCCCAACTATCAAGACCATCCAGGAAAACTTGACTTCACCAAACTGAATAAGGTACCATGGACCAATCCTGGAAAAACAGATATGTGATCTTTCAGACAGAGAATTCAAAATAGCTGTTTTGAGGAAGCTCAAAGAAATTCAAGGTAACAAAGAGAAGGAATCAGAATTCCATCAGATAAATTTAACAAAGAGATTCAACTAATTAAAGAGAATTGAGCTGAAATTCTGGAGCTGAAAAATGCAATTGACATGCTAAAACAATGCATCAGAGTTCCTTAAGAGCATAATCAAGCAGAAGAAAGAATTAGTGAGCTTGAAGACAGCCTATTTGAAAATATATAGTCAAAAGAGACAAAAGAAAAAAGAATAAACAAAAATGAAGCATCACTACAAGATCTAGAAAACAGCCTCAAAAGGGCAAATCTAACAATATTGATCTTAACGCGAAGGCAGAGAAAAAGATAGGAGTAGAAAGTTTATTCAAAGGGATAATATCAAAGAACTTCCAAAATGTAGAGAAAGATATCAGCATTCAAATACAAAAAGGTGATAGAACACCAAGCAGATTTAACTCAAGGAAGACTACCTCCAAGCATTTAATAATCAAACTCCCAAAGACTAAGGATAAAGAAAGGATCCTAAAAACAGCAAAAGAAAAGAAACAACATACAAAGGAGCCCCAATACGTCCAGCAGCAGACTTTTCAGTAGAAACCTTATATGCCAGCAGAGAGTGGCATGACATATTTAAAGTACTGAAGGAAACAAACTTTTACCCTAGAATACGTTTGATGAAAATATCCTTCAAGCATGAAAGAGAAATAAAGACTTTCCTAGACAAACGAAAGCTGAGGGATTTTATCTACACCAGATCTTTCCTACAGGAAATGCTAAAGGGAGTTCTTCAACCTGGAAAGAAAGATACTAACAAGCAAGAAGAAATCCTTTGAGGGCCAGGTATAGTGGCTCATGTCTGTAATTCCAGCATTTTGGGAGACCAGTGAGGGAGGGTAGCTTAAACTTAGATGCTTGAGACCAGCTTGGACAATGTAGTGAGACCTTGTCTCTCCAAATTTTTATTTAAAAATTAGCTGGATGTGGTGGCATGCACTTGCAGTCTCAGCTACTTGGGAGGCTGAGGAGGGAAAATCATTTGAGCTGGGATGCAGAGGTTTCAGTGAGCCAAGATTGTGCCATTGCATTCCAGCCAAGGTGACAGAGTGAGACCTTGTCTGAAAACAAACAAAAACCAAACAGAAAAGACATCATCTGAAGATAGAAAACTCACTGGTAATAGCAAGCACACCGAAAAGCACAGAATATTATAAAACTATAATTGTGATGTGTTTACTCTCTTAAGTAGAAAGACTAAATGGCGAACCAGTGAAAAATAATTACTATAACACCTTTTCAATACATAGACATTTCAATAAGACATAAAGAGAAGAAAATAAAAAGTTAAAAAGCTGGGGGATAAAGTTAAAGTGTAGAGTTTTTATTAGTTTTTTTTTGTTGCTTGTTTATTTGTTTGCTTATGCAGTGTTAAGCTGACATCACTTTAAAACAATGGGTTATACGACAGTATTTACAGGCTTCATAACTTCAAATTTAAAAACATAGTATAAATATACAAAAAATAAAAAGCAAGAAATTAAATCATACACCAGAGAAAACCACCTTTAGTCAAAGAAAGTCAGGAAGGAGGGAAAGAAGGAAGAGAAGGAAGGAAGGAAGGAAAGAAGGAAGAGAAGACCTTCACACACACACACACACACACACACACACACACACACACGGAAAACAAATAACAAAGGGGCAGAAGTAAGTCCTTATTTATCAATAATAGCATTGATTGTAAATGGATCAAACTCTCTAATGAAAAGACATAGGGTGACTGCAAGAATTTTTTTTTAAAAAAAGACCCACGTATCTGTTGCCTACAAGAAAGGCACTTCACCTATAAACACACACATAGACTGCAAATAAAGGGCTGGAAAAAGACATTCTATGCAAATAGAAACCCAAAGAAGAGCAGGAGTAGCTATACTTATACGAGACAAAATAGACTTTAAGACAAAGACTGTAAGAAGAGACAAAGAAAGTCATTATATAATGATAAAGGGGTCAGTTTAGCAAGAGGAAATAACAATTATAAATATATATGCACCCAACATTGAAGTACCCAGATATAAAACAAATATTATTTGAGCTAAGGAGAGAGATAGACCCCCATACAGCAATAGCTGAAGACCTCAGCATCCCACTTTCAGCATTGGACAGATCTTTCAGACAGAAAATTAACAAAGAAACATTGGATTTAATCTATACTGTAGAACAAATGGACCTAAGAGATATTTACATTAGGGAACAATATAAATGTAAATGTTCTAAGAGAACATTTTTAATGTAATAAAAATGTGAATATTTTAAGATAACATTTTAGCCAATGGCTGCAGAATACACATTTTTCTCTTCAGCATATGAATAAGGATAGACCATATGTTGGGTCACAAAACAAGTCTTAAAACATTAAAAAAAAAAAAAAAAAAAAAAAAAACTGGAATAATACCAAGCATCTTCTCTGACCACCATGGAATAAAACTAGAAATCAATATCAAGTGGAATTTTGGCAACTGCACAAATAGATAAAATTTAAACAATATGCTCCTGAATGACCATTGGGTCAATGAAGAAATTAGGAAGGAAATTGAAAAATTTCTGGAAACAAATGATCATAGAAATACAACATACCAAAACCTATGGGATACAGTGAAAGCAGTATGAAGAGGAAAATTTATAGCTATAAGCACTTACATCAAAAAAGAAGAAAATCTTCAAATAAACAACCTAATGATGCATCTTAAAAAAATTAGAAAAGCAAAAACAAACTAAACCTAAAATTATTGGAAGAAAATAAATAATAAATATCAGAGCAGAAATAAATAAAAATGAAATGAAGAAAATAATAAAAAGATCAACAAAATGAAATGATTTTTTGAAAAGATAAATTGAGAAACCTTTAGCAAGGCTATCTAAGAAAAAAAGACATAAATAAATAAAATCATATATGAAAAAGGAGACATTACAACCAATTTCACTGGAATTCAAAGGATCACTAGTGGCTATTATGAGCAACTATATGTCAATAAATTGGAAAATCTGGAAGAAATAAATTCCTAGACATATACAACCTAACAAGATTGAACTATGAAGAAATCCAAAACCTGAACAGACCAATGACAACTAACAAGATCGAAGCTGTAATAAAAATTATCCCAATAAAGAAAAGCCCAGGACCTGATGACTTCACTGCTGAGTTATACCAAACATTTAAAGAAGAACTAATACCAACCTTATTCAAACTATTCTAAAAAATAAGAGTAGAGAATACTTCCAAACTTATTCTATGAGGCCAGTATTACCCTTATACCAGAACCGGACAAAGACACATCTGAAAAAGAAAACTATAGACCAATATTTCTGATGACTATTGATGCAAAAATCTTCAACAAAATACTAGAAAACAAAATTCAACAATACATTTAAAAGATTGTTCATCATGACCAAGTGGGATTTACCATAGGGATACAAGGATGGTTTAATATATGCAAATCAGTCAATGTGGTACATCATATCAACAGAATGAAGGATGAAAATCATATGATTATGTCAATTGATGCTGAAAACATATTTAATATAATTCAATATTGCTTCATGATTAACAACTCTCAATAAACTGGGTATAAGAGAAACATACCTCAACATGATAAAAGCCATATGTGAAAGACTCACAGCTAGTATAATCCTGAATGTGGAAAAACTGAAAGCCTTTCCTCTAAGATCTGAAACTCATCAAAGATGCCTGCTTTCACCACTGTTATTCAACATAGTACTAGAAGTCCTAGCTATAGTGATCAGAGAAGAGAAAGATATAAAGGGCATCCAAATTGAAAAGAAAGAAGTAAAATTATTCTTGTTTGCAGATGATATGATCTTATATTTGGAAAAACCTAAAAATTTCTTAAGGAAACTATTAGAACTGATTAATGAATTCAGTAAAGTTGCAGGATACAAAAGCAACATACAAAAATCAGTAGCATTTCTATATGCCAACAGTGAACAGTGTGAAAAAGAAACAAAAAAGTAATCTAATTTCATCAGCCATGCATAAAATTAAATACCTAGGAATTAACCAAAGAAGTAAAAGATCTCTATAATGAAAACTAAACATTGATGAAAGAAATGTAAGAGGACACTAAAAAATGGAAAAATATTCCATTTCATAGATTGGAAGAATCAATATTGTTAAATGTTCATACTATCTAAAGCAATTCCTATCAAAATACCCATGACATTCTTCACAGAAATAGAAAAAAAGTCCTAGAACTTATATGAAATCACAAAAGACTCAAAACAGCCAAGGCTATCCTGAACAGAAAGAACAAAACTGAAGGAATCACATTACCTGACTTCAAATTACACTACAGAGCTATCATAACCCAAACAGCATGGTACTGCCATAAAAACAGACAACATAGACCAATGGAACAGAATAAAGAACGCAGAAACGAATCCATACACTTACAGTGAACTCATTTTCGACAAAGGTGCCAAGAACATACATTGATGAAAAGACAGTCTCTTTAATATAGGGTGCTGGGAAAACAGGATATCCATATGCAGAAGAATAAAACTAGACCTTTATGTCTCACCATATACAAAAATCAAATCAAAATGGATTAAAGACTTAAATCGAAGACCTCAAAGTATAAAACTGCTACAAGAAAACATTGGGAAGCATTGGATTGGCCAAAAATTTCTTGAGTAATACACCACAAGCACAGGCAACCAAAGCAAAAGTGGACAAATGGGATCACATCCAGTTAAAACTTCTGCACGACAAAGGAAACAATCAACAAAGTGCATGAGACAACCCACAGAATGGGAGGGAGAAAATATTTGCAAAGTACCTATCTGACAAGGGATTAATAATCAGAATGGATAAAGAGCTCAAAACAACCCTATAGGAAGAAATCTAGTAATCCAATGAAAACATGGGCAAGGCCAGGCACGGTGGCTCAAGCCTGTAATCCCAGCACTTTGGGAGGCCGAGACGGGCGGATCACGAGGTCAGGAGATCGAGACCATCCTGGCTAACATGATGAAACCCCGTCTCTACTAAAAAGTACAAAAAACTAGCGGGCGAGGTGGCGGGCGCCTGTAGTCCCAGCTACTCGGGAGGCTGAGGCAGGAGAATGGCATAAACCCGGGAGGCGGAGCTTGCAGTGAGCCGAGATGGCACCACTGCACTCCAGCCTGGGCGACAGAGCGAGACTCCGTCTCAAAAAAAAAAAAAAAAAAAAAAAAAAAAAAGAAAACATGGGCAAAAGATCTAAATAGACATTTCTTAAAAGAGATACAAATAGCAAACAGGCATACAAAAAGATGCTCATCATGGATCATCAGAGAAATGTAAATCAAAACTACAATGAGATATCATCTCACCCTGATAAAAATGGCTTTTATTTAAATGACAGGGAATAACAAATGCTAGGGAGGATATGGAGAAAAAGAAACCCTTGTACACTGTTGGTGAGAATGTAAATCAGTACAACCACTTGTAGAATTTTGGTGTTTCCCCAGAAAACTGTAAAATAGAGTTACCATATGATCCAGCAATCCCACTGCTGGGTATATTCTCAAAAGAAAAGAAATCAGTATATTGAACAGAGATCTGTACTCCTATGTTTGTTGCAGCTCTGTTCACTACAGCCAAGATTTGGAAGCAACCTACTTGTCCATCAACAGATGAATGGATGAATGAATGTGATACACAGATACAATGGAGTACTATTTAGCCATAAAAAGAATAAGATCTTGTCGTTTGCAACAACATGGATAGAACTGGCAGTCATTATGTTAAGTGAAAAAAGCCAGGCACAAAAAGACAAACATCACACTTCACTTATTTGTGGGAGATGCAAATGAAAACAATTGTATTCGTGGAGACAGAGAGTAGAAGATGGTTACCAGAGGCTGGGAAGAGTAGTGGGGGAATGGGAGCAGGGATGTGGGGATATTTAATGGGTACAAAAAGTAGTTAGAAAGAATAAAGAAGACCTAGCATTTGATAGCACAACAGGGTGACTATAATCAATAATGACTGCACATTTTAAAATAATGAAAAGAGTAGAATTGGATTGTGACACAAAAGAGAAATGCTTGAGGGGATGGATACCCCATTTACCCTGATGTGATTGTTGCACACTGCATGCCTGTACCAAAGTATTTCATGGTGTGGTGTGGCTCTGCATCTCCACCCAAATCTCACCTCAAATTGTAATAATCCCCACATGTCAAAAGTGGGACCAGGTGGTGATAACTGAATCATGGGGGCAGTTTCCCCTATACTGTTTTCATGACAGTGAGTGAGTTCTCATAAAGAGGCTCCCCCATTTGCTCGGCATTCATTCTCTCCTGACACAATGTGAAGAGGTGCCTTCTGCCATGATTTTAAGTTTCCTGAGGCCTCCCCAGTCATACAGAACTGTGAGTCAATTAAACATCTTTTCTTTATAAATTACCCAGTCTCAGGTATATTTTCATAGCAGCATGAGAACAGACTAACACATACCGCAAAATATATATACATACTATGTACTCACAAAAATTAAAAATTTTTTTTTTAAAAAAAGAAAAAAAAGCCTACTTGTATATGTCCCTGTAAGATATTCAAATTATAAGAATTTGGTCCTAGATATGCTTCTTGGGTTGGCTGACCAGGGGTTAATGAAAGAGTTGTGGAATTTAGGATCGGAGAGACTTGGGCTATTCACCTCCTGGAGGACTTGGAGCAAATGAACTAACATTGTTGTAAAATGGAAATATCTATGTTACAGGGTGCTTGTGATGACAAAACAAGATCACAGACAGGTAGCACCTGTCATCATTAGGCAAATTTAGAAAAATTAAAAGGTGATTAAATCATACTAAACCCATTCCACTTCATTCAATTATTTTCCCCACTCATACATTTCTCTTACATATATATTTTTTCAAATGGCTGAAAAAAAGCCTTTTCCAATATTTTCTCCCCAACTTGACACTGTTTCTGCTCTTCAACAATGAGTGCGTTTCTGGCAGAGTAATGTTGAATGAGTTCAAGTGAGTCAGAGTTGAGAGAGGGGTAAGCTCCATGCTGCCTCATTCATTGTTCTTTTGCATAATCAGTGTTAACAAATGTAAAGCTAACTGTATTCTGTGAAGTGTATCATGGGAGTCAGTTTCCTGTCAGGCACTATTCACACAGAGACAACCAAGCCATTCAGTGTAATCATCATCTGTGTTTGAAGTCTGACTGTCTGGGGACAGAGTCTTGCTTAGATCCACACAGCCACATAAATATCCCTGGTCTTAGCCCCTTGACTCTGGAATTTCCCTTTCAGAGCCTTCTCATTTGATTAAGAGATTTGGGTTCCATGAGCCACACACCATTTCATGCTTCTTAAATATATATTCCATAAATTTTTATTTAAAAAGTATATGTTAAGATAAATGGTATTAAAATAACAGTAATTGTATCTTTCATTATGTGCTTATAAACCAGGTATTTAATATATATTTTCTCATTTTTATCTTCCCAATACTCCTGCATAGTAATCATTATTGTTTTCCACTTTACAAGAAGAAAACACTAAGATTATGAGCTTGCTGGCCCAATGATACATGGGTCCATTTGGCTTTAAAAGAATTATCCTTTCTGTATATCACACTGCCTCTTTAGGTGCAATTTGTTAGTCTACCATTTTGAAATAAAACAGCATCTATATCCTGTGACAGAATTGTGATGCACTGTTTTTCCTGCTTCCACAGCCAGGAGAATGGCTTTTCTCTGAGTACAATTACTTTCCATTTATCCACACACTGATTATACTCAGGAACAATGCATCATTTGGTATATTGTTGGTCTATTTTTATAAACCTTGATGCGCTACTCCCTTCCAACTTATTGAAGCCATAGTTATCTTTTCCAGCTAGTCCACTTCAAATCAAAACTGGCCAAACATCGGAAATATTTTTTCTACCTTGAAACAAAATTACGACTCTTACCAAAAAGCCAGCCTCTGTATTTTGTCCACCAGACTGTGCCCTCATTAGTGTGGGAATGAAGAAGGGATTAAGGCAAAGTAGGGGAGGATTAGAATTAGTGTGGAACATCTCTGCTCTCTGATCCCCTGACCTTCTCTCACCCCACCAGGCTCTGGAGAGAGGAGAGGAAAGATTTCCAGAAACCTCAGTTATTTGTTAGAATTTTAAAAGTATTCATTTAAAGGCATTTATTTTAAAATATTTTCAAATAAAATCTAACATTGAAAACTGAAGTGTGTCATGCCTGTGTACTCTTCTAAATGTTGATTTGCAGTGTTGTTACATCTCAAATGAGTTACAGACATAAAAATCAAGTGTTGCCAGGAAAATAAAGAATGGATACAGTCTCATAAATTAAATCACAGAATATAGAAAATTGTATGAAAATCATGATTTTGGGAAAACAGGACCATAAGTCCAAACACTGCTTATGTCAATTTTTACTGCTTAACAAAGATAGAGAATATTTCTAATTCTTAACAAAAATTAAGGTCACTTTAAAGAAAAGCTTGTGTCCTGGACCATATTTTTTGTATTGCACTATGTTCTTATTTTGCTTGAGGACTAGGTCAGTTAAAACATTTTTTTCTATTGAAGGGAATGTAAATCAGCAGTCAATATGGAGAATAGCATGATAGCTCCTCAAGAAACTAAAAATAGATCTACCATATGATGCAGCAATCTCACTGTGAAGTATATATCCAAAAGAAAGAAAATCAGTATACCAAAGAGATAGCTGCACTCCCATGTTTATTGCAGCACTGTTCATAATAGCCAAGATTTGGAAGCAATCTAAGTGTCGATTAGTGGTTGAATAGATAAAGGAAATGTGGTCATATACACAATAAAATACTATTCAGCCATAAAAAGAATGAAATCCTGTCATTTGCAACAATGTGGATGGAACTGGAGCCAGACACAGAAAGACAAACTTCACATGTTCTCACTTACTTTGGGGAGCTAAAAATTAAAAATATTGAACTCATGGAGATGGAGAGTAGAATGATGTTACCAGAGGCTAAAAGGGGTAGTGGGGAGTGGGGACAAAGTAAAGATGATTAATGGGTGTAAAAATATAGTTAGATAAAATCAATAAGCTCTAGTATTTTTTATTTATTTTTATTTCAATAGGTTTTTGGGGAACACATGGTGTTTGATTACATGAATAATTTTTTTTTTTGAGACAGAGTCTCACTCTGTCATCCAAGTTGGAATGCAGTGGCTCTATTTTGGCTCACTACAACCTCCACCTTCCAGGTTTGAGCAATTCTCCTGCCTCAGCCTCCTGAGTAGCTGTGACTACAGGCACCCATCACCATGTCCGGGTAATTTTTGTATTTGTAGTATAGATGGGGTTCCACCGTTGGCCAGGCTGGTCTTGAACTCCTGACCTCAAATGATCTGCCTGCCTTGGCCTCCGAAAGTGCTGGGATTACAGGCATGAGCCACTACACCCTGTCTGGTTACATGAATAAGTTCTTTAATGGTGATTTGTGAGATTTGGGTGCAGCCATCTCCAGAGCAGTGTACACTGTACCCAATGTGTAACCTTTTATCCCTCACCCCCTCCCACTCTTTCCCCAAGTCCCTAAAGTCCATTGTATGATTCTTAGGCCTTTGCATCCTTATAGCTTAGCTTCCACTTATGAATGAGAACACACAATGTGTGGTTTTCCATTTCTGAGTTCCTTCACTTAGAATAATGGTCTCCACCATATGCAGAAAACTGAAGCTGGACCCCTTCCTTAAACCTTATACAAAAATTAACTTAAGATGGATTAAAGACTTAAACGTAAGACCTAAAACCATAAAAGCTCTAGGAGAAAACCTAAGCAATGCCCTTCATGACATAAGCATGAGCAAAGACTTCATGACTAAAAGACCAAAAGCAATGGCAACAAAAGCCAAAATTAACAAAAGCGATTTAATTAAACTAAAGAGCTTCTGCACAGCAAAAGAAACTATCATTAGAGTGAACAGGCAACCTACAGAATGGAAGAAAATTTTTGCAATCTATGCATCTGACAAAGGGCTAATATCTAGAATCTACAAGGAACTTAAACAAATTTACAAGATAAAAACAACCCCATCAAAAAGTGGCAAAGGATATGAACACACACTTCTCAAAAGAAGATATTTATGCAGCCAATGAACATATAAAACAAAGCTCATCATCACTGGTCATTAGAGAAATTCAAATCAAAACCACAATGAGATACCGTCTCATGCTAGTTAGAATGGCGATCATTAAAATGTCAGCAAACAACAGATGCTGCAGGGGATGCAGAGAAACAGGAATGCTTTTACACTGTTGGTGGGAGTGTAAATTAGTTCAACCAATGTGGAAGACAGTGTGGCAATTCCTCAAGGATCTAGAATCAGAAATACCATTTCACCCAGGAATCCCATTACTGGGTATATACCCAAAGGATTATAAATCATTCTACTATAAAGACACATGCACACTTATATTTATTGTGGCACTGTTCACAATAGCAAAGACTTGGAACCAACCTAAATGTCCATCAGTGATAGACTGGATAAAGAAAATGGACATATATACACCATGGAATACTATGCAGTCATAAAAAAAGATGATTTCATGTCCTTTGCAGGGACATGGATGAAGTTGGAAACCATCATTCTCAGCAAACTAACACAAGAACAGAAAACCAAACACTGCATGTTCTCACTCATAAGTAGGAGTTGAACAATGAGAACACATGGACACAGGAAGGAGAACATCACACACCAGGGCCTGTCAGGGGTTGGGGGGTTAGGGAAGGGGTAGCATTAGGAGAAATACCTAATATAGATGATGGGTTGATGGGGGCAGCAAACCACCATGGCATGTGTATACCTATGAAACAAACCTGCAGGTTCTGTACATGTATCCCAGAACTTGAAGTATACTTTTTTTAAAAAAAAGAATAATTGTCTCAAATTCCATGTAGGGTGCTCTGAATGCCATTATTTCATCCTTTTTATGGCTGAGTAGTATTTCAAGATGTACATACATATACATGTAAACAGGAAGAAACAGACATATGTGATGTGTGTGTGTGTGTGTGTATGTATGTGTATATATATATCACAAGTTCTTTATCTGCTTGATTGAGTGGCATTTGGGCTGGTTCCATATTTTTGCAATTGAGAATTGTGCTGCTATAACCATGCCTGTGTAGGTATCTTTTTCATATAATGATTTCTTTTCCTCTGGGTAGATACCCAGTAGTGGGATTGCTGGATCAAATAGTAGCTCTACTTTTAGTTGTTTTAGGAATCTTCACACTGTTTTCCATGGTAGCTGTACTAGTTTACATTCCAGCTAGTGGTGTAAAAGTGCTCCCTTTTCACCACATCCATGCCAACATTTATTATTTTTTTATTTTTTTGATTATGGCCATTCTTGCAGGAGTAAACTGGTATTGTATTGTGGTTTTGATTTCTATTTCCCTGATAATTAGTGATGTTGAACATTTTCTCATATGTTTGTTTGCCATTTGTATACCTTCTTTTCAGAATTGTCTATTCATGTCCTTAGCCCACATTTTAATGGGATTGTTTTTTTCTTGCTGATTTGAGTTCTTTATAGATTCAGGAAATTAGTCCTTTGTTGGATATATAACTTGCAAAGATCTTTTCGCATTCTGTAGGCTGACTGTTTGCTGATTGTTTCTTTTGCTGTGCAGAAGCTTTTTCATTTAATTACGTCCCATCTACTTATCTTTGTTTTTGCTGCATTTGCTTTTGGGTTCTTGGTCATAAAGTGTTTGCCTAAGTCAATGTCGACAAAGGTTTTTCTGATGTTATCTTCCAGAATTTTTACAGTTTCCGGTTTCAGATTTAAGTATTTGATACACCTCGAGTTGGTTTTTGTATATGGTGAGAGATGAGGATCCAGTTTCATTCTCCTGCATGTGGTTTGCCAATTATCCTTGCACAATTTTTTTGAATAGGATATATTTTCCCCACTTTATGTTTTTGTTTGCTTTGTTGAAGATCAGTTTGGTGTAAGTATTTGGGTTTATTTCTGGGTTCTCTATTGTATTCCATTGGTCTGTGTGCCTATTTTTATACTAGTACCATGCTGTTTTGGTGACTATAGCATTATAGTATAGCTTGAAGCTGGTTTACGTGATGCCTCTAGATTTGTTCTTTTTGCTTAGTCTTGCTTTGGCTATGCAGACTCTTTTTGTGTTACATATGAATTTTATAATTTTTTTTTCTAGTTCTGTGAAGAATGATGGTGGTATTTTGATGGGAATTGCAATGAATTTGAAGATTGCTTTCGGCAGTATGGTTATTTTCACATTATTGATTCTACCCATTCATGAGCATGGGGTATGCTTCCATTTGTTTGTTTTGTCTATGATTTTTTTCAGCAGTGTTTTGCAGTTTTCCTTGTAGAGGTCTTTCACCTTCCTGGTTATGTATATTCCTAAGTATTTTATTTTATTTTATTTTATTGCAATTATTATAACAGGGAATGAGTTTTGGATTTGATTCTCAGCTTGGTCGCTGTTGGTGTATAGCAGAGCTACTGATTTTCGTACATTAATTTTGTATCCTGAAACTTTGCTGAATTCATTTATCAGTTCTAGGAAGCTTTTTGGAGGAGTCTTTAGGGTTTTCTAGGTATACAATCATATCATCAGCAAATGGTGACAGTTTGACTTCCTGTTTACTGATTTGGATGCCCTTTATTTCTTTGTCTTGTCTAATTGCTCTGGCTAGGACTTCTAGTACTATGTTGAGAAGTGGTGAGAGAGGGCATTCTTGTCTTGTTCCAGTTCTCCGAGGGAATGCTTTCAGCTTTTCCCCCATAAGTATGATGTTGGCTGTGGGTTTGTCATGGATGGCTT
Organism: Macaca thibetana thibetana; assembly: GCF_024542745.1. Taxonomy (NCBI): domain Eukaryota; kingdom Metazoa; phylum Chordata; class Mammalia; order Primates; family Cercopithecidae; genus Macaca; species Macaca thibetana. The sequence continues at coordinate 84,908,404 of NC_065589.1, read as the reverse complement.
TTATTACACTGAGGTATGTCCCTTGCATGCTGATTTTGCTGAGGGTTTTAATCAAAAAGGAATGCTGGACTTTGTCGAATGCTTTTTCTGCATCTATTGAGATGATCACGTGATTTTTGTTTTTAATTCTGTTTATGTGGTATATCACATTTATTGACTTGCATCGTTAAAACATCCCGGCATCCCTGGTATGAAATCCACTTGATCATGGCAGATTACCTTTTTGATATGCTGTTAGATTCAGTTAGCTAGTATTTTGTTGAAGATTTTTGCATCTATGTACGTTCATCAGGGATATTAGTCTGTAGTTTTCTTTGTTATGTCCTTTCCTGGTTTTGGTATTAGGGTGATACTGGCTTCATAGAATGATTTGGGGAGGATTCCCTTTTTCTCTATCTTGTGGGATAGTGTCAACAGGATTGGCATGAATCCTTCTTTGAATGTCTGATAGAATTCAGGTGTGAATCCATCTGATCCTGGACTTACTTTTCTTGGCATTTTAAATTACCCTTTATATCTCACTGCTTATTATTGTTCTGTTCAGAGTTTCTATTTATTCCTGGTTTAATCTGGGAGGATTGTATATTTCTAGTTTCTCCTCTAGATTTTCTAGCTTATACACATAAAGGTATTCATAGTAGCCTTGAATAATCTTTTGTATTTCTGTGGTATTTGTTGTAATATCTCCCATTTTGTTTCTAATTGATCTTATTTGGATCTTCTCTCTTCTTTTCTTGGTTAACCTCACTAATGATCTGTCAATTGTATTTATCTTTTCAAAGACCCAGCTTTTTGTTTAATTTATCTTTTGTATTTTTTTGTTTCAATTTCATTTACTTTCATTTACTTCTGCTCTGATCATTGTTATTTCTTTTCTTCTGCTGGGCTTGGGTTTGGTTTGTTCTTATTTCTGTAGTTCCTTGAGGTGTGACCTTAGATTGTCTATTTGTGGTCTTTCAGATGTTTTGATGTAGATATATATTTAAGGCTATGAACTTTCTTCTTATCACCACCTTTGCTGTATCCCAGAGGTTTTGATAGGTTGTCACTATTATCATTCAGTTCAAAGAATTGTTAAATTTCCATCTTGATTTCATTGTTGACCGTGATCATTCAGGAGCAGGTTATTTAATTTCCAGGTATCTGCATGGTTTTGAAGGTTCCTTTTTGAGTTGATATCCAATTTGATTACACTGTGGTCTGAAAGAGTACTTGATATAAATTCAGTTTTCCTAAATTTATTGAGACTTGTTTTGTGGCCTATCATATGATCTATCTTAAAGAATGCTCCATGTGCTGAGGAATAGAATGTATATTCTGCAGTTGTTGGGTAGAATGTTCTGTAAATATCTGTTAAGTCCATTTGTTCTAAAGTATAGTTTAAATCCATTGCTTCTTTGTTGACTTTCTGTCATGATGACCTGTCTGTTGCTGTCAGTGGAGTATTAAAGTCCTCCACCATTAATATATTGCCATCTATCTTATTTCTTGAGTCTAATAGTAATTGTTTTATAAATTTGGGCACTCCAATATTAGGTGCATATATGTTTAGGATTGCAGTATTTTTGTGTACTCCCAATTCAACGACCCCCCCACCCCAAGTTCTGTCCAGGAAACTTTGCATTCGGTTGAGACTGTTACAAAGTTCAGCTGGAAGTTTCCTTCTCTCTGGTCGTTTCCCAGTTCCCCAGGCAGTCCTCCCTAAGGACCCCTGTGAGACAAAGTCAGAAATGGCTTCCCTAGGGAATGAAAGTGTCCATATGGCTCTTCTCGCTGCTGCTTGTACCCCTGTATTTCACTTGACTCTCTAAATTCCTCTCAGCTCTAGGTAAGGTCAAATCCTTCTCCTGTGATCTGGGATCTGGACCTTCAGGTTCCCCAGTGAGGGTGTATGTTGGGGGTGGAATATCCCCTTTCACACTTTGGGCACTCACAGTGTTTTGGCTATCTCCAGGGGCCTGCAGCAGCAACCCACTTCCTTCAAAGGGTCTGTGGACTCTCTTGGCTGTTTCTGCAGTAGTTCTTGGAGCAAAAGTTCATGATGTGAGTCTCCACAAGCTGCTCTGTCCATCCAAGTGGGAGCTGCAAATGAGTCCTGCCTCCTAGCCTCCATTTTCCCCAAGATCTAGTATTTCATAGCATAACCCAGTGACTATAGTCAACTATCATTTGTTATATATTTTAAAATAACTAAAAGGGTGGAATTGGAATGTTCCTAACACAGATAAATGATAAATTCTTAAGGTAGTGGATATCTTAATTACTCTGGTGTGATTATTACACATTGTGTGCCTGTATTAAAACATCAAATGTAGGCTGGGCACAGTGGCTCACACCTGTAATCCCAGCACTTTGGGAGGCCAAGGCAGGCAGATCACGAGGTCAGGGGATCGAGACCATCCTGGCTAACACAGTGAAACGTTTTCTCTACTAAAAATCAAAAAATTAGCCAGGCGTGGTGGTGGGCACCTATAGTCCCAGCTACTTGGGAGGCTGAGGCAGGAGAATGGCATGAACCCAGGAGATGGAGCTTGCAGTGAGGCGAGATTGTGCTACTGTACTCCTCCAGCCTGGGCAACAGAATGAGACTCCATCTCAAAAAAAAGCCCAAAAAAGCAAAAAAACAACAACAAAAAAACCCCATTAAATGTATCTAAGTATATACACATTATTTACCCATAGCAATTAAAAATAAATTTTAAAAACATTTCATTTCTAATTTTTTGCAATATTATTTTTGCTTGCTAAACAATGCATCTGCCAGCAGCATGGCACACTGACCCACATGGACAACTTTCCTAACAGACATAAAAGGAGTATTGTGTAAAGGTTAGCATGGGCTAGTTTTAAGGAATAAAAGAGATAAACCCCAAGTTTTAGAAATGAAGAGTGTAAGCTCATGAGCTGATGCCATTGAGGCCCAGTGAGGATCAAACTTGGAATAGGCCCCCATGCCATGGTGCTGGGGTTCTGCGGGATGTAAACACAGGGTCCTGGTCTGTAGGAGGTGACCGTTGAACCTGAAACTTCTACATTAAGCCAGGACTGGGAAACTCTGTACCTTCAGTGAAAGAGGGTTAACATCCCAATGACTGTTCTGAAATGCAAAGAAAGTTTGTCTCTGCAGCACGTGGGTACAAAAACAGTCTCCAGTGAGAAACTGAAGTAACGTGTCTCTTGTGTTTGTAGAATGACACTTTATGCTACCTACATGGTACCAAAATCTTTAAAATAAGACATTAATGTCAAACTGGTCCTAGACTGTGGACACACTTGTAGCCTCTAGCAGAAGCAAATACAAAACGGCTGTCTGCGGATGCTTTCAAAAACTTCTGTGTACTGGATTCCCATGGTAAAATAGATATGGACTAAAAAATTGAAATTATAGGCAAAATGAGGAAACACTAATGACAGAAATCAGCTATAACAGGAAAATTAGCACTCCAAGAACTTCAGATAGATCCACAACCTGAAAGAAGTTATAAAATATCTATGTTTAAAATGATTAAATAGACAAAATATGAAACAGAAATATATAGAAAAAATAGGATATGGTTTTTAAAAATAGGTAAATTTGAAAAAGTAATGATTAGCTTACCTACAAATGAAAAAAAGTTTAGTAAAATAAAAATCTCAGTGCATGGTATATTTGTTACCTGTTGCCACAACAACGCTATTGCCTAGGTCCTGAAAGGCACACAGCAAGCATTTCCTACTCATGTGCCTGGGGTCAGTAGGGCTGGCAAAGTGACCTTGCTGATCTTGGTGGGCTGGCTCACTTCTGGGGCTCAGCTGACTGTTGGATGATCTAGGCTGGGCCTCACTGGGGTGACGAGGTGCCTGGGCTCTGTTTCACATGCTTCTCTTCCCCCAGCAGACTACCCTGGGCATGTTAGTGTGACAATGGGGAAGTGCAAAGGCATGAACAAGTGGCACACTGTCAGTTCTGCCTCATTTTCTTGATCAAAATAATGGCATGATCGAGTCTGTGGTCAAGGAGCAGTCAATGTTACCCAGTTTATGGTGAGAAGGCATTGCATAGTTATATGGAACAGGGTGTAGATACAGGGAGGAGTAAATAATTGAGGACATTACTGCAACTAACCACAGATAGGTTAAGAGCTGTTTAAACACATCCAGAGAATGTGTGAAGAAGAAAGATCTGAGAAAATTTCTCATTTTGTTGCAGAGACAAACTGAATGTATGAAAGGGAAGTTAATAAATTAGGAGGACAAACTGAGATGGCTTAACATACATCTAAGAGGGGTGCCAGAAGAAGATAACATATTCAAGGAAGAAATAGTGAGAATTTCCTAACATTGATAACAGATAGACTTTTTCATAATTTGGAAGCACAGTGACCCATGAGAATGATTTATTTTTTAAAAAAGTCACACCTAAACACATTTTTTTTTTTTTTTTTTTTTTTTTTTTTTTTTGAGACGGAGTCTCGCTGTGTCTCCCAGGCTGGAGTGCAGTGGCGTGATCTCGGCTCACTGCAAGCTCCGCCTCCCGGGTTCACGCCATTCTCCCGCCTCAGCCTCCCAAGTAGCTGGGACTACAGGCGCCCACCACCACGCCCTGCTAGTTTTTTGTATTTTTAGTAGAGACGAGGTTTCACCATGTTAGCCAGGATAGTCTCGATCTCCTGACCTCGTGATCCACCCGCCTCGGCCTCCCAAAGTGCTGGGATTACAGGCTTGAGCCACCGCGCCCGGCCCTAAACACATTTTAATAAAACTTCAGGATATAAAGAGAAAATCTAGATGCAACCAGAAAGAAGAGACAGATTACCTACTCAAACACAAGCAGATGAAAACAAACTTTTCATCAGCAACAATGGGTACCAGAAGATAATGAATGAATATGCTATGAGTGCTGAGGGAAAATCACTGACAATCTGGAATTCTAGACCATGCTAAATAGTCACTCAAAAATGAGGATAAAACAAAGATAGTTTTCAGCTCAAAGCCCATGCTGAAGAACTATTATATAATGTGCTTTAGAAAGAAAGAAACCCAGAAAGAAGAAGATCTGAGAATCAATCGTGATCAAAGACATTGGCAGGCACGAATAATATACATTATTATTAACTGTCAACAAAGCGGTAACCATAAGACTAAAAGGGAGGGAGGGATGAAAACAAGATAGATTAAGTTACTTTATACCAAAAATGTGAAGTAGTAATTAGAGTTAAATTGTTCCAAGTTGCCTGTGTTATGCAGAAGAGTATAGGTATTCATTAACTTTGAATTTTATTAAGTCAAGTATGCTTGTTAAAATGTAAGGGTAACTATTGACAGAATAGAAGTAAAATATATAACTTCCAAAATAACATACGGAAATGGAGTCTGCAAAGAATCATGTAATCATTTTTTTTTTCTCGCTTTGTCACCCAGGCTGAAGTACAGTGGCGTGATCTGGGCTCACTGCAACTTCCGCCTCCCAGGTTCAAGTGATTCTCATGCCTCAGCCTACTCAGTAGTAGGGACTACAGGCACACGCCACCACACCTGGCTAATTTTTGTATTTTTAGTAGAAATTGGGTTTCAACATGTTGGCTAGGCTGTTCTCAAACTCCTGACGTCAAGTAATCCATCCGCCTCAGCCTCTCAGAGTGCTGGGATAACAGGCGTGAGCCATTGCGCCCAGCACAGAGAACTTAATCATTCTATAGAAGGTAGGAAGGAGGTAAAAAGAAGCATACATGCACACACACAGACACATTTAGAAACAAAATAAGAAATGAATAAAAGTATATCAGGAATCACAGTATTTGTAAAACAGAGATAAAAGACAACTCTTTGAAAATCCATCGATGTATTGTTTACCTGATACACTCCTAAAACATAATGACATGGAAAGTTTGGAAGTAAAGGACAATATATATAACCAACAAAGGATCAGTATTCATCATATATAAAAATCTCCTATAAATTAGTAAGATAAAAATAAAATACCCAGAAGAAAAAATGGGCAAAGAATGTAGAAGAAAGTTGAAAGACTGCCAAACACATATAAAGGCATTTAATCTCACTAGTAATCAGGGAAATGAAATAAAGCAAAGAGATACCATTTTACAGTCACCACATTAGCAAAGGAATTATAAGGCTAACAACATCAGATTTATTGGCAAGAATATGGGGAAATGGGGTATAGTATACACTGTTGACACAAGTGTAACTTGGTAAAACTATTTTGTAGGGCAGTGTAATACTATCTAGCAAAATTGAATACATGCAAACATATTATTACCACACATTAGAGAAACTCTTAGGTGCATACACAAGAAGATACCCATAAGGATGTTTACAGGAAAAAATTGGAAGCAACATAAAAAAGCCAGTTTTAAAAATGTATGTATAGTATATGTTACATTAATATATATGCGCCATATATTATATATACATATATTTCTTATATATACATATCTACCGTATATGTACATATACCACATACACACACACATATACACATATACCTTAAACCTGCTCATGTAGTTATAAGTACATACTTAGGAGTACGAGTTTTAAAATGTACCCCAAAGCACACCTACCAACTCTCCACCTTTAGGACAGTGATTACCTTCGGGAAGAAAGTAAAGGTAATCTAAAGTAAAGAATGTGGACAGGCTTTAATGAAATCTTTCTTTTAAAAAATATGTGTTAAATATGGCAAAATATTAACAATTGTTAAATTTGGGTAGTAACTACACAGGCATCTAATATATCTGTACATTTCTTTATGTTTAAAATATTTTAAAATTTAAAATTTAAAATATAGTAACTAACATGAAGTAGTCACAAAGACCTAACAATCATCACAGCAACAGTATTTTCTGTTTATTTATTTTAAATAAAAAAACAAGTAAAGTTTTCAAAAGAATAACATTTTTAAAAAGTCATGACATGCCTAAGGTGAAGCATTTACAGAAATGTGAATGTGACCATGATTATACAACCAAGGTTTTCTACTTCTTTAGAAAAAAATTAATGGTTAACTCAATATATTGCACTTAGTAATGTTAAGAGAGTACCATAAAACACGCTGTTCTCTTTCACTCAGCTGAACCTAAATTAGAATCAGTCAGCTTTGAAATTTCATGACTTTGGGGGCCTAGAATTCACCACCTCCACAATATATTAGCATTATTTTCCCATCTGAGCCCTCTTGGGCAGCAGCAGTAATAATCTGTGGTGTGTGTTAGAGGTTAGGACTGAACCTTCCTTGAGTTCCCAGGAAAATCACCCCCTCTCCCTTCAGTGTGGGGTTTGTCAAACACACTTCCTCCAGCTGTGGAGGCTGATTTCCCAGTGTACTTCACGTTCTGGTCAGGCACTTTCATCAGGTGCTGAAAGACAAACACGGGCTTTAATCTCCAAGGCCTGAAGTCACCAGAATGGCCAATCACAGGCAGTGAGAAGCCAGGCTAGGAGACCAACAGAAACAGAGCTTTTCAGCCCTCATGCCGTTTAACTCACATTTCAGGGACGGCTCAGGGGCAGTCAGAAATTGCTCCAGACAGGGTGGTGAGTTGGGCCCTGCTATTTGGGTAAAATCATAGGGAAGTGTTGAGTCTGAGAAGAGTTAATCATAAAGTGTATGTGAGACACATTTTAAGGGTCAATTTAAAATTTGGCAATGAGATGATTTTAAAATCACCTTTAGGACTGGGCCATCATTTTGATGGGGCCATCTTGTTCATCGGCATTCACAGAACACACAGCTGCTGTGGTTTAACTGTGCCCTCTTTTCCTATAAATGAGTTAAATCAACAACCTCATGACTAGCAGGGTCAAATGTGGCAGAGATGCTCCTTACATCCCAGTCCTACTTCACCTTCAACACCCAGATCAAATTCCCTTCTCTTGTTGACACCATTCTCCTTGGATTCTTGTCTTCTTTAATGGACTCCAACATGTACCAGAAGCGAAGTAGAAAGAGTTTTCATGGTTTGTGGCTACACAGATCTAGATCTGAACTCCAATCTCCATTTACTCACTGTAGGATCTCAGGCATTTCATTTAACCTCTCTAGGCTTCCATTTCCTCATCTGAAAATTGGGGAAATAATAATACCTCTTTCACAGAGGTGTTGTGAAGATGAAATGAGATACAGAGTCGAACTGTTTAGTCCAAAGCCTGGCCTGGAGTAACGCTTTTAGCCACTGTTGTTACTGACATTCTTCCTGCTTTTTTCATTATTTTTCCTTGTCCTTCAGATTTCTATTCTGAGTTGAATGTGTTTATTTTGAACTTAGACAAAAGCTTTTACATTTTATTCCCTACTGGTATTGATTTAAGATATGCTTTATTTCCAATGAAATAGCTTTTCTTGAATTTTTGTTAGACACGTGGTGCCTCATATTTTCTCAAACATCATTAAGAACAGAAACATCCTAAAAATTGAAGTCAAGTACATGCAGAAGTTAAGGGTCTTCAGTCTTAAGGCCCTCTGTTGACCAAGCCACTAGAGGCACTGATGACCTTTGCTGGCTTTTCAGTTTTCTGTTGACTCTGAGGCTCTGGTGTTGGCTTAAGGTCAGCTGTTAGAAAACAGTGCATTTATGATTTGGTCACACTGTGGGAGTCAGGCTTCTGCTAAGAAAGACCTCCAGAAAAGCCAGGAAGTTGTAAGTAAAGTTCTTTTCATTTGGATGTTGCCAGAAAAAACAGGCTGAGAACAAAGACCATTATTATAAAATACTAAAACAAGTCATTGCTCATCTTCAAGCATTAACAAACTTAGCACATAGTAGGTGCTTAATAATCACTTACTGCATGATAAGTATGACACTTCTTATGTGGAGTCTCCATTTACCTGGAGACAGGCCCTTTCTGGAATGGTTGACAATAGTCAGTCCTCCCCACCAAAACCGCTACAAAAGCCTATAAATAAATGTTCACACAATTTGAAACTTGTCATTTTATTGACTTTAATCATTGTCCAAAGAGAAATTCCTGGAGATATATATATGTGTGTATATCTACATATATTTTTATATATATATATATACACACACTCTCTCTATATACAGCATCTCTCTATATATATATGAGTTAAATCAACAACTCTCTATCTATATATATATATATAGAGAGAGAGAGAGAGAGAGTGTGTGTGTGCGTGTGTGTGTGTGTGTGTGTGTGTGTATATATATATATACACTCTAAATATTAGGAAGCATAATTCTGGTAAAAAATAAATTTTGTCAATCAAGAAATTTTCCTCAGGCAAATTTCAGCTTTATAAAGATTCCAGTCCTTTGCAAGGATTGGGGGATGCTGCAGTCCTCCCTAGCACCTCAGCATGGGTCAGCCTCCGCTACACTAACCCTCGGGGGAAGGTATCTGTGCAAACATTCAGTTGCCACCCCTCTGCCTGACCCTGCCTAGAAGAGCAGTGCATTTTGACAGAATTGTGGAGGGAAACACCCTCCAAAAAAGAGCAAAACAAACACTGTAGGGTCATAGCATTTGTCCTCGGGATACAATTCTTTATTGCTTATAATTATAATCAATAGAGTACTGTGAAACCTAATACTAGTCTCTTTTTTCTTTTCTGTATACATGGCCTTTTTCATAGTGCACACTCCCATCTATCCGCTGGGGGAATGGGAGGTAGAGTAGGAAATTAGGATTCTTTCTATAGCAATTTTGAGTCCCTAATAAGGCAATGTGAGGAAAAATAAAGATTTTAGATATGTTTATGCTGCCATTAACACAACAAAACCTAGGTCTGGACTTGAACATGGAGATTGTTAGAAACCAAAGAGAACTCAGGATAGAATATAAGGGGAATTCACATAAAACAGAGAGAAAAAGTACAAAGAGGATCTCCTTTTCTAGTTATGAGAGTGAGAGGGCAGGAGAAATGGGGCAAGAGACAGACCAAGGTCTGCGGTGACCGTCCACCCTTGGGGGTGAAAATAAAGGAGGAGGGCACTATTCCTATCCAACTAGGCATGGACCAGCCTGAGAACACTGGAGCCAGAGGCCTGCATCCTTCAATGCAGCCTAAGAAAGGTTGCGATTCTCCAGGAGAATCTCCATAGTCAGCTCAGGCCCGCATCCAAGATGGTGATGGGAAGGGCCAGCATAATGCTCCCTTAGGGCCAGATGGGGCCAGCTGCATCTCAGTGAGCCCATTCAAGGACCCATAGACTATACCTAAGTAGCCACAGGTCCCTCATGGGGACACAGTGGACAATGCCTGAGCTACAACATCACATAGAGCCAAGGGATAATACAAGGAACTGAGCGCATGGATCCAAGAACCCTTCTTTTCCTCCTTGCTCCTCTCCACTATTCCATTTAGTATGTGTCACCTCAGATGGGAGCAGTGGGTACAAGGAAGAAATTGGATGAATACATATCTAAAAGAAAATAAATCATTTAAATGAGACTATTTAAACCAAAGATGCAATTAACAGAGATGCTAACTGGTAAGTTTAAAAACACTATCCTCTGCTCTGTCTCCCAGGAGGGTGGGTATAGTGAGAAAGACTGGATAGCTGATAGAAAATACTGGACGTTTTCTTTGCACATATGTGTAATAATGTTAAACTATAACACGTCTATACTATAAAACAATTGTATATTTTTAACAGCTCCCCTTTTATACGAAGGTTTTGAGGCAGCTATAATCTATGTATTGGAAAATAAACACTCAAGGAAAGATTAAAAGACCTTTAATTAGTTTTAGTTATTTGTCATGAAGGAGCGAATGCTGAATTTACACTTAGTATATGTGTTTTAACATATAGAAGGTTAGTATGAGAAGTGTGGTAACTTGCATTTTCTTTATTCATAGAATGTCAATATTTTTGTGGAAGAAAAGAAGCAAGAACTGTCATATTAATGCCTTTATTTTCAGCACTTCCTAGACTTCCTAGAGCATGGTGTATGCTCAGTTAATATTTATTGAATGAATAAATGAAAATACAAATTGCTTAGCCTCAGAATGGATAGCTTAGGACATTTTTGGAGCTCTCTCAAGCCATTACTGGTGCTATGGGCTGAATGGAAGAGCCAGGGGAATCTGATGTGGCAGGAGGAAAGGGCTCTTGGTTACCCCATCCCCACTCTGACAAAACCCGCCAAAGAAGGAGATGTGAGGACTTTGCTGTGCCTGGACACCCCTGCTCCCATAGGCTGTAAGGCTAGTGTGAGTGTGAGTGTGTGTGTGCGTGCGTGTGTGTGCGTGTGTGTGTGTGTGAGTGTGTGTGCGCGTGCGTGCGTGTGCATGCGTGTGCGTGTGTGTGTGAGTGTGAGTGTGTGTGTGCGTGCGTGCGTGTGCGTGCGTGTGCGTGTGTGTGTGAGTGTGAGTGTGTGTGTGCGTGCGTGCGTGTGCGTGTGTGAGTGTGCGTGCATGTGCAAGGGGCAGTGTTTTCTGGGTATGGGTGCTTGCTGCAGCCTCAGGTGAACGAGTACAACCTTTGCTGATACCCCATGGAGAGGCATCTAAGAACTGAGACTCGTCCCAGGGCCAGTCTAGGAGGCAGGGAAAGAGCACAAAAACATAGTCTCAGGGAGGCCTAAATGCTATCCAGTGGTACATCAAGACCATGCTTTTTTTTCCCCCCTCTAATATTAGAGGTTCAGGGACAAAATTAAGCCAGATAGAAAATTGTAATGGAATTGAGAATGTGATAGTGCCGGCATCATAAAGGAAGACGGTAGGAAGTGAAATGTTTTGTCTCAGGCCAGACACTGTGGAGCATGGATTTGGCAGATCTGATGCAAGACCCTCCTGATCACAAGGCTGGACTGAGTCATGGGCTGTGCCTGGCACATAGCCTTTGTTTGCAAATCACCCAGTGGCCGAGCCTGAGTTTGCCTTGTGCACTCCTGTGTGCATAATTTTTAAAAACGAAACCTTTTCCCATGCTCTTCAGGAGACTGGCCTTTTGCAATACAGTCAATCAAAAAACATTGCTGAGAAACAACCTACCATAAGAGCAGGACTGAGTCTTGAGAAGATTGAAAAGTGGGGAGAATAATTTAAGACTGCCCAGAAGGCATTAACTAGTATTCTACTTTCATAGATCAACTTTTATAGATTCCATAAGATTATTCTGAACTTCATCCAAAAGACAATCACTTGCCTTAATGTCTGGCCGAGTTGTTTCATGGGGTCCATAAATCTCAAATGGCATTACCTGGCACTGTTAGTGATCAAGATCACTGGTTGACTGAATCTGCACTGGAAACAGACATGTTAATCCACCTAGTTAATTCACTGTGGTAATTAATTACTGAACACTTATCTAATTAGCTAATGCTTTTATCTCTCAAACCCAGAGGTAAATGCCAGATTGAAATTGGTGGTTCTCCTCATTATACCTTAAAAATAAAATTGAGAGGTATGGCATGGAATATCAAATAAAAGTGTGCTGGTGCCTGTGGTAGTGAGTGAGTATGGTGAGTCTCAAAATTGCCAGTGGTTCCTGGGAAGGAGCAGCAGGTAGACCAGCCTGAGATGAGTCAGGGTAAGAGACAGATGTATTATTACAAGCTATCAACAATAACTACTGTCCTAAGTTACAAAGGCAACACACATGTTAAAGACTATTTTGCCTCATAGTCATCATTACCTTTTCCAGGATAAGTGTCCTCAGGAATTTTTTGATATCTGGGCACAGTTGCAAACGTCTAGTTGGTGGTAACAATGGCAAGATTTAGGCTACATGGATTCCTCAATATAGAGTCCCCTATTCTTTTTCCTTCCTATTCTGTAAACTTTGCTGTCTGACCAAGATGGGCCAAAGGAGGCCAGTGTGACATTCAAAGAGTTTGCCAAGAATGACTGTCACCAGGAAGAGGAGCGTCTTCTAACATGGAGAACTCAGTTAGGATATGAGCACTTGATTCTTGACTGTGATGCACATTCTTAGAAATCCAAGCATATTAGGAGGTGTCTTGTATTTGCTGCTGTTTGGCATTTATAGACATTTTAGGCTCTGATTCGCCTGAAAGCCATGAGACTATGTTCTTGAAGCTCTCACCAGCATAGAACTTCAGTCGATTGCTCTGGGAGTGAAGGGAAAAAAGATCAGGATGAAGTTATCTAGTTTTCTAGATTTTTCCATCCCCAAAGTGAAAAGTGAGAAGCATTAGCAAAAGTAGTGAATTCATGCCTTTCTTGGCAGAGACTTCGTTTTCTGAAAATACTATGCTATATTATTCCATGTGGATTAACCCCTGATTCAATAAATTTTACCAACGGCCTACAGTTTAAAGAAAGAGGCCCTGGGAAATAAGTTTTTTTTTTTTTTTTTTTTTTTTTAAATTATCAGTCCTTCTGTGTGAACTGGAATGAGCAAAGTTCAGATAAAGGGACATTCTGAGGTCCTGACTTTGGATGCTTTCCTAACTTGTGATGACAAAGAATGAAAACAAGTTGGTGAGGGGCTGGATGGAGAGGGGAAACTGAAATGTTTGAGAACTGGACGTTCTCGTATGTATTGGACACAGTTTTGAGAAGACCTGGTAGGCGTGTTATAGAAACCAAAAGAGGACTTGTATCCGTGTACAGTTTTCTCAAAGCAAATAAGCCTGTTTACAACATCAAACCTGTGTTGGGATCAAGGACAAATGTAAGGGAAAGGTTCTCACCAATAGTTAACAAGCTAACCAACCTGGTCAAAGAGCTAGGATGGCACACCATCAAAGGGGACCTATCTTCTTGAGAAAGTTCTGCTCTGAGAGCTGGGCTGTGGTATAAAAGGCATGTCAGGGAGGGCGTTTTTTATTTGATAGGAAAATTTAAAATGCTAAAGGAAAATGTTTCTTAGCAATTTCACAGGAAAACCTAAGTTTTAAGAGAGGGTATCATTCTAACTTGGAACTGAACTATTATGACTAGATCTATAATAGCAAGTCACAATATTTCTCTTTCTTGACATCAATTTAAGAGTGACTATTCACATAGTAGAGAGAATGGCTTCGGTTATACCTGCCTCCAATAGTTCCATGAGATCTGATAGGAATACATATGTTGGGTGAGTAATTTTGATTTTCTAAATTTGTTTTGATCAGATGGATGCTCCTTAGATTTTGTATTAAATGATTAGATAATGGGCCTCTACAGTTATCACTGGATACAGCTCATAAAACAATAAAAACAATGCAAAATGTCTTTTCAATGACATTTTTACTCCTTGATTTTGGGGGTTAGGGGTTGGCTCATCTAAGAAAATGGGGCAAAATAAGTCAAAAAAACTTGCAAAAATTTAGCCAACCTTCAGTAGTAAACAAATTCAAGGTTCAGCCTGGGACTCACTATAGCGTTCAGCCCTTAATTCCAAGACCATGCGCTGCAATTGAGAAATAATTAAAAGGGTCTCTCAGTGCCTGAGGGAGGTTTAATTGTGTTGCAGGATATTGTGGAGTGATTTAATATGCTTCGTGATGGACCTTACAGAGAATTTACTTCTGAAATACCATTTATGTGATTAATCTCATGGGTAGATATAAAATTGCTGAAGCTGTCTACAAATTTAGCTCCAGTTCCTGCCCCAGGTTAACAGAACACAACAGAGCATTAATCATCACGAGGCATAAGGAGATTTTGATGGTTCCCTCTGATTTCCTGAGAGTTGTGTGAAATGTCTTGCTCAGAGCCTCCATTATATCAGCATTTCAGAAAACACTCCATTTGCCCACCCCAAACAGAGGTAGCCTCCTGCATGTTCCCTTCCTCAGGGAAGCCCAGGAGAAAGAGAAAAAGAAAAATTATGAAGACGAAGGTAATGGCAAATGGAAAGACTTCTTCCCAGCCAGCAATTTCTTTTGTTTGGCAATATTTAATAGTCATCACGTAGTGTAATTTGTCATGATTTACTAAAAAGACTATTATCTGTATTAGGAAAGGAAAAAGAGTTTGAAGAGAAAACAACACGTACAAACTTATTTAGTAAAAAGTATATATTTTGGAAAAATCAAAGTATTGCAAAAACTACATTCATATTGGGTAGAAATTTGGTGTGAAATCCCAAACAAGCTTTTTCTTTGGTACTGACAGAGTGATCATCTTAGAAGTGCTGCTTGATGAACCCAGTGAAACAAGACACTTCTATAGGCAGTCCCCCAAATTTTCTGAGAAATCATTAGACAGTGGGCCAGGGCATCAAGGAAAAGTAATCCTAATGAATTAATGTGTTATAATACAAGTGAAAATAATTAATGGCTCTGGTGGTTGGAGAATTTCTCCCCGGAGATAGGAAGAGTGGTATAGATGAGTGACTTTAAAAACACCAAAGCCCAGGTCTCCTTGAGTAAGTCAATCTGAATTTCTAGAGATAGGGTCTAGGAATTAAAGTGCCCCTGGTGGTTCTGATATGTAGCTAGAGTTTGGAATCACTAGGGTAGAGGAATAAGACTCTTTTATAGAATAATGATTCATAGATTCAGTTGGGAATCCAAAGGAATATTTCCAGGTCGTGAAAGTAGTCTTGGCAGAGTGAAACAGAAAGTGTAATAGAATTTGGAAGAAAAAGTGGATGGCAGTGTTTGTCAAACTTTAATGTGCATGTGAATCACACAGAGTTTGTTAAAATGCAGATTTTGATTCAGCAGATGTGGGGTGGAATCTAAGATTTTGCATTCCTAAGGAGCTCCCCAGGTGTTGCTGATGCTGCTGGTTCACTGACCACAAACTGTATAACGAGGGACTAGGGCTAAATTCTTGCCTCACAAGAGAAGAAAGGAAATGTCCCTTTGCTTTGAGATTTTGAAGCTTGTTCTGTAGTAGTAAAGTGCACTAACACCATGGAATACTTTATTTTGGAAACTAGGTATGTATGACCCAGTAACTAATTAAAAATCTATTACTCTAGATGTTTTTGAGAAGGAAATTAATAGTATTTTGTTCTACTTTCTGAACAGTTCAATTTAATTCAACAATAGAATTTGTTAAAACTTAGGGATTCAAGAAAGATATTTGAGATAGCTTGCCTCAGGGGATTCGCAGTCTTTCTAGGGGGATGGAAACTTAACTACATTACAATGTGAAATGCTATCTACCAGCACTAGTATGAAACAAATGCTTTGGGAACATAGTAAGAAAAAAAGTAATACTGACCAAGGAGAGAAGATGCTTGGAAAAGCCTTTATGGAAGACGTAATATTTGAATTGGACCATGAAGGAAAATTGGAATTTTGGTAGGTGAAAAGTAGAAGAAAGGAGGAAGGATGTTTGAAGGACAAAGGCCTGAAGCAGGGGTTCTCAACTTTGGCTGTACCAAAGATCATTTGAGAAGATTTTTAAAATACTTAAATTTTTTAGATTTAAAATACAGAGTGTCTAAATTAATTAGTGCCTGGTCAATAGTGTTTTTGTTTTTGTTTTTGTTTTAAAGCTCCCTGGTAATTTTAATACACAATCAAAGTGAGAATCAATAAAGATATAGAAAGACACAAGGCTTGGTAAAATGTTTTGAAGTGTATGGAATGAAAAGCATGTGGAAAGGCCAGGCTTGGTGGCTCACACCTGTAATCCCAGCACTTTGGGAGGCTAAGGTGGGTGGATCGCTTGAGGTCAGAAGTCTGAGACCATCCTGGCCAACATGGTGAAACCTCATCTCTACTAAAAATACAAAAAATAGCTGGGTATGGTGGTGGGCACCTGTAATCCCAGGTACTCAGGAGGCTGAGGCAGGAGAATCGCTTGAACCAGGAGGCTGAGGTTGCAGTGAGCTGAGATTGGGCCACTGCACTCCAGCCTGGGTGACAGAGCAAAATTCTGAAAGAGAAGAGAAGAGAAGAGAAGAGAAGAGAAGAGAAGAGAAGAGAAGAGAAGAGAAGAGAAGAGAAGACAAGAGAAGACAAGAGAAGAGGAGAGAGGAGAGAGGAGAGAGGAGAGAAAAGAGAGAACAGAGAAGAGAAGAGAAGGCATGTGGAGAGAAATGGGAGGAACAAAGAACAAAGAAGTCCCAGACAGTTCTTGGCAAAGACGTCTTGACCCACTGTGGTGTGGGGGTAGATACCTTTTATCACTGATAACTCTAGTGGCATATGATTACTACCCAAATAACCAAAAGCTACAAATGATATCCTTCATAAATATGAACTGGATTGAATTAAGGTCATTCTTATAGCCGTCATCAACTCACTGTCTTGCATTTCGTGGTATTTTACAAAGAAAAGAGAGGAAGGATTGGTGTTCTAGCTGTACTGCTGTGATGGGGGTTCGAGCCAGGGCCGTGGCCACTGGGTTGGAAAGAAAGTGGTGTATTCAGCTTGGTTGGTGGAGTCCTCAATGGCAGTGCTATTCAAAGTGTTGTCCACAGACCATCAGCGTCAGGACCAATGAGGAGTTTGCTAGAAATGCAAATTCGGACACACATCAACAACCCACTGAATCAGAATTTCCAGAAGAGGAGTCCATGAAGTGTCTGGCTGATTCTTATGCATGCTACACTTTGAGAAGATAAAATAAAATACAAATAATTTACTCAAGTTTGCACAATTAGGACATATATGGTTGAACTTGTACTGGAACCCAGGCAATCTGAATCCACAGCCCAGTAGCTTATATTCCACAGCCTCCCATGCAAAGAAATCAGATGACCATTACAATCAGAACTGAATAGAAATGGCTGTTTTGTAATTTACTGGTTGTTAATCTTGCACAAGTTTCTCAACTTCTGTAAGCCTTGGCTTCTTTGTTTGTAAACTAAATTATTAATCTTACCCAGCTAATACAGCAGTTATGGCACAAATGAGTTAATGAATTTGTTATATGCAGTTTTCATGCCATTTTCATGCTTAGTGCTATGCTTGGCACATAGTGAGAGCAAATATTCGCCATAATTATTGTTATACTGCATTGCTTCTCAACGAATAATTTAACCCTAAAGGAAGGTTTATGTTCAGGCTTTCTTTCTTGTGAGCTTTCTCTCAAAATTCTTTTATATCTTCTTTGTGTAATTTTTTTTTTCCAGAAAAAGGTTTGTTCATGTTAAAAATCCTTACTTGGATTCAATGGATGAAGACATTCTCTATCACTT
Organism: Macaca thibetana thibetana; assembly: GCF_024542745.1. Lineage (NCBI taxonomy): Eukaryota > Metazoa > Chordata > Mammalia > Primates > Cercopithecidae > Macaca > Macaca thibetana. The sequence continues at coordinate 84,890,393 of NC_065589.1, read as the reverse complement.
GGATTTGGGAACAAAAACACACAACCTACCAGCAATGTTTGGAGATGTAAAGGTAAAAACATTTCTAATTTCAGGAAAAATGATTGAGTTTTTTCTACTAATTTTTCTTCTTACCTTGCCAGAATAATCTATACACCATTGGCTAGTGAAGTCCCAACAGGAACTAAAGTCACACTCATTCTCTGAAACAATTTGGAATGTGTATATCATGAACAATCATTTCCACCCCAACAAGACATAAAGGTTCCCAAACTAAATCTAATGCAAACATGTTATTTGACTACTCTGGTCCCTGGAGATAAATACAATTTTATTGACAATACTGCTGGGTGTTGAGAATTCATTATGTTTTAACAGATTCAGCTCACTAACATCTACATTTATAGCTTAATCTCACTAGTTCTCATTTTATTAAATCATAAAAATAACTCAACAAAACTAACAATATTATTTCACTTCTGGAAAATAATCATTATCTAATATTTCATATTAAGATTTTGTTTCGTAAGAAATATTTCATAAAAATTATTTATTAAATACTACATAAAATTGTACTTCTGCATTGTTTTATCTGACATGTATTTTAATTATATAAGCAATTTGTAATTTGTATTCCTTATTTAAAACAGGGAATACAAAAAAGAATATGATTTTTAAAAAACACCCAGTAGTCCTACCACCTAAACATAGACACGATCAACTCATTTATTTCTTTCAATCATTTTTAATGAATAGACTTTAAAATAGTTGCAACTATATAGCTGCATTCTACACTTTATCATTTAGCTTTACATCATTAACATTTCTCCATATTATTACATTCTTTTGAAACATATCATTTATGGGTGTCAAGTGGTGTACCACACATTACAGAGACTATTATTAACTTTTATGCTAAAATATTTTCCATTATAAACAGGACTCAAATGAATATTTTTGTACCTGAAGATTTTCTACATTTAGGTCAGTTTGCTTAGGGTGATTCACAGAAATGCTCAAAGAGACTGGATTTTTAAAGAACTTTGTTTTCCAAAAGACTATATCTATTTACAGTTGCACTAATGGAGAATCGCGCAGTTTTCATCTGACTTTTTCATTTCTTTGGCAATTACAATAACAAAAATAAAAGCGTCACATGTACTATCTCACTAACATCTGCAGATTTAGCTCTTTTAGGTGGGTTTAGCAGATATTAACTCTCTCCATAAAACAAGAAAATTAAGTTCAGAGAGGTGGAAGAAGGTTACAGTTACACCACAGAGTGGTGGCGCTGAGACCTGGACCAAGTTCTTCCAAGTCCAATCTCTAGGGTCCTTGCTCATTGCACTAGGAGGACCCTTTGGGTCACAGTAACTCAGGATTGTCCATAATTATTTAATCCTAGCTCTTTCACTTACCCATTGGGTCAAGAGGCAGGTGAGAAAAGGGGAGGAAGAAGAGGGAGAGGTTAAGAAGGAGGAGGAGGAAGAGGTTGGAGGCAGAGGAAAAGGAAGGGAACAAGAAAGTAAGGAGGGAGGGAAAGAAAAAAAGTTGGAAAATGAGAAGAAATCGATCTACGATGCCTATGGTCAGTAGGTGCTGAGTGGCCTTCTCCCACTCCCTCACTCCTAGGCAGGAAAGTGTGAGGGTTTGGGTGGGTGTCCTCACAGCGAGGTGACCCACCGTTTCTTCACTCCTCTCCAGGCTGCGCTCCTTGCCTTTGTGTCACTTCCCTCTATCTTGTGCTTCATCTTCTCAATGTAACCTCTTCCCCTGCTGCTGTTTTGGTTTACTTATGCTCCAAGAGTCATTGATCAAGGCGGTTTTTAATACTCAATAATCAGATTGTACCAGAATTCAAATGTTAGATTTGAGGTTCGTGCCTCACAATAATATCCCAGGACCTTTGTCTAGAGATGACTCTGATTAATTGAAAGACTTTTCATAATTAATGAACTAAGACACATAGCTGGTTAATACATTTAAAAGACTTGAGACATGTATTTGAGGCAGAAAGTGATTTGCTATCTACATATCTGGGTTTCTGTCTCTCTTCTACCATTTATGGAGTGCTTTCTATATATCAGACTCTGTGTGGCACGTGCGAATGGTACAGTCAGTCCCCACAGCAACTAAAGTAGTTATTATCTCCACTTTACAGATGAGAAAACCCAGGCTCAAATATATACATAGTGTTATAACATATATATAATATATGTTTATCTGTAATAGGCACAACACAGCTGGTATGTGAAACAACTGAGATTAAAACTTAGGTTTCTCTGATTAAAAAAAATAATGGCTCTTTCTCTGTTCAAACGAAACAAACCAACACAAAAACAAAAATAAAAGCACTATGTTTTAGTACTTTTTAGTAGTCCAAGTATTAGTTTCTGGGAAATCATTGGGATGGAAAGCTTTGTTTTAGAGATAAAAATAAAGGGACTCGCATGTATCTCTCTCTCTCATGCGCGCACACACACACACACATGCACACACATAGTTGTCCCATCTCGGTTATAATCCCAGGAACCAGACCTTCACATCTCTGTCTGTCCAGATTTTGTTCAGCACTTATTCTCACACACTGTTTATCATAACCACTATCCAACCTTATACATTCACCACCCACCTGGTTGTGAACCTTCAGTAAATTATCTTTTGGATACAAAGATATGCTCTGTTTCAAACCTGTTTATCCCATCAGAGAGCAACTCTACTGATTGAGCCACTTTGATGAATAGGAGGCGAGAGAGAGAGAGAGAGAGAGAGAGAGAGAGAGAGAGTGTGTGTGTGTGTGTGTGTGTGTGTGTGTGTGTGTGTATAAATTGAGGAGCAGGTAACCTAGTTCCAAATGATCGGAACTGGCCATTTAACCTGAACTAGAATTTTTTCAAGGCAACAGGTAAAGTCTGATTTATTCTCATAGATGGTTTCCTCAGAAACTTGCCTTCCTCCAGCCATGTTCTCCTCTTTGAACGAGAACATTCTACATTCAATTTCTTGAGTCCCTTAAATCTCAGGGCAGCAGTCCTGGCTCAGAAAAGAGGACATAATCCATCAGTACCTGAAAACTCAGCCTTGTCTTCACAGAGATGATAATCATTATTAATAGCATTATCTTCAAAGAAAGGAGAACTCTGGGTGTATAAAGTTGAAACTTCAGACTCCAGCAATCGCTCCCATTTCCTTCATATTCTTACCATATTTAAAAATTTTTGCTATGTGCTACTGCAAAATCTCAGTAGCTTAATACAAGTTAAGTTTACTTCTCACTCATATTAGGTACAAAGTGGGAGTTCTTGGTTGATGGATGGTTTCCCTACAACTGATGATTCAAGGACCCAGGCTCCTTCCATTATTGTGACTCTGTTTCCTTCAAGGCATAAATTGCCGTTTCCCAGTGTGTCAACATCTGTCCAGCAGATGAGAGTGACAATATGTAGGGTCACCAATACATCCTCCTTGTAGGATAGGAGACTTCTATGGGCTAGGACTGGAAATGGTACCCATTACTTCTGCTCAAATTCTAGTCACTGGAACTCAGACATATGACCTTGTCTAACTGGAAAGGAGGCTGAGATGTTAAGTTTAGCTGGGTGCCCAGAAAGAACGGCAAACTGTTTAGGTGAACAGCTAATCAATCTCTGCCACACTCACTAGAAAGATTCAGACAATTAATACATATGGTGGAGGATCCTTAGGAGTTATCTATTCGATATCAACATCCAAATATGTCTTTTATAAAATCACTAACTGATATCCTCTAATCTCTCACTAGAAATTTCTAGTAATATGTAAAATTATTACTTTATAATACCATACAATATGCATTTTGAATGTATTTATATTCCCTTGTTAATGTAGAAAATGCATAAGATGCAATAGACCAGATTCATACAACATGGCATAGTTAAGACTTTTAAGATACTAGGGATATCTAAAGCTGAGCTTTTTTCTGGCAGTCATTAGCCAAAGTCCTTAACATATTTTTGTAATGCCTCTGACTCCTTCCCATTGTGTTTCTAACTTCTTTGATAAAACCAGGACAATTGATTGTTTTGTTTGAGACAAAAACACCGTAAATGTCACTTAAGGTCAATGTTGGTTGGTGGTCTTCAGCCATATTTTACTTCTCATTAAAGCAGCCAGACTGAAAACTGTGTCTAGAGATGATGTTTAGTGAGTCTGGTTTAGGAGTAAGGAAGGCTTTAAAAACCAAGCTGCTTCTGTCTGTGCATATGATCTTTATGTCTCCAGAAATATTCAGGAATTCTTGTTGATTATAGCAACATCTACAGTTCAAAGGAGAATTCAAACCACAAGCTATTCTAACATCTGTTTTGGTTTTACGGTCAATCTGAATAGTTGTAATTTACATTCGCTGGCACCACACAATGAGGTTATTTTCAAACTACTGTACTGTGTTTTAAAAATTTCCTAGGACTTAGATCGTGAGCCAAGTCTTAACTATCCACACCAACAAAGAAGAAAATTCCATGAATTATTAATAACAAGTTTAAAACTCACCTGAAGCCATGGTCTTAACCTCTTTGTTACCAGTCTTTATGGCTGACTTCTATTGCAGTTCATTACTAGCTTAAGGCTTCATCAGAGAAACTCATAAGAAGGCAGAGAAATGACAATGTTAAGGGTAGAAGAGAAGCAGAGGGCCTGGATACAGGGCTAATAACACCACTAATTGCAAAAGAGTGTAGCTCAGGAACTATTGCTAAATGGAAACAGGATGCATCATGTTATCAGACCACCCAATAGTTAGAGTAAATCATTTGTGAATGGGGCCACCTATTCTATAACCTCAGTTAGGTATTTCATTAGACAGATATTCTTTATCTCTGTGATGGACCTCGTCAGCCCTCCCAATCCTCTGTCCAATGCTGCCCACATCAGCTAGATACCACCAACTGCCTTTTCCTTACTAGAGGACTCAGACCAGCTTCATTTGTACTAAATTCTGCAATATAGGAATAGTAAGCAAGTTCAGAAGCAGGAATAGAAAATTGCTACATGATATATAAATTAACGGTTACCATTTGTCCATCACTGAGAACGTGTCTGGACTTGTGCAATGTCCTTTGCCATATGCAATCTCACGTTCTTCTTTCAAAACCCTCTGAGGGGTACTGTGTTTTTCCTATATTGGGGATGGTCTGAGGCACATAGCTTATTTGTGTGACACTGAGCAAGCTTCTTACTCACTGATGGGGTTGGAGTTCAAAGCCAGGTTTACCCAACCTCAAAGGGCAGACCCTCAGCTATGTTGTCTTCTCTCTCTTTGCATTTTCCTCGCCACTTACTTCAGAATCCTGGAGGATTTGACTCTTGCCACCTTGCTGTGGCCTGTGCTTCCTCCTGGGTGTGAGAGTCTGCCAGTGCTCACTCTCTTGTTGCCGACCCCTAGTGCTTCTCTGCTTCTCTCCCTGGCATCTACCTCTCCCATTCCTGGTCCCTGGGGCTAGTGTACCCCTAAACAGACTGTTGTATGAGTAACTGCCAGACAATTGTATTGCCATCTTCTATTAGACATCCCTGACTGCAACACCTATCCTAATTTCAGAGAAGGGAAAATGTGAATAAAGCAAAAACAAAAATAAATCACTGGAATTGATGAAATGCCACAGGGAGATCCCACATTTACAATAATAAGGCTTGTTCCATAAGAATTTCTTCTGAATAAGAAATTTAAAAGTCTTGAAATGATTCCTTTAAAATTTTAAGTTCACATAATCCATTTCACAATACAAATTTATGATGGGGGATGCGGAATCAGAAAACATACCTAAAACTGGTAGTTCTCCTTTTGCTCTTGTATCACTTACATGCTGTGGCCTCAGAACTTACATCCTAAGCATATGTCATGGTAATGCTCAACAATAGGCTGTCAATGTCAATTTAAGATGCTGGTTGGTGTTCACTATAAACAAAAACACCAGGAAACACCTCCTTGAATAATATGAACATTTATTTTGATTTGTGATTTTTTTTTTTTTTTTACTAATTTAGTGCATAAAACTTTGCATCTGTTGCCTTATTTACAGGTTGATGCAAAATAGCTAATTCATGGAACATAAACCATGACATCTACACACTCTTAAGTAAATTAACTAAAAAGTAAAATAAAAAATTAGAGTTGAAACTGACCCGTGGTTCTTATCCCAGTTACCATGGCAGGCCCTTGTTTATTTTTATTAACAGTTTGTCTGTGTTGGTGGGAGCCCCAACAGAATGAAAGCATTTGCACTGTTTATGCACAAGGAGCTTGGGTTGGAGGAAGCTGAAGAAGACATAAAAGACATCTGTGCTGGGACAGACAGATACTGTATGTACAAAACCGGGCCTGTGCTCACCATCGGTGTGAGTATCCATGGTTGCATTTCAGCTAGTCATTGCAGGCTAGACAAAAAAGTGGGAACTTTTACATGTAGGAGTTCTTTTTCCCTCCTGCTTTGCATTCTTACACAATTAAGCTAGGTGTCCAGGTATGAGTTTCTTATTGGAAAAAGCCCCCAGGGCAGAACATAGCATGCAGCATCATTTTTGTTTATTAGTTACCACTTAGATATTCAAATTAGGGGGAAAATACTCAAAGCACCCCTCCTTTCTCTTTACTTTGTAACTGGTTAACACCCCTCACTCCCCCCACTCAACGGCAATTTTCCTTCCTCTATCCCTTACCCAGCTTTGGGAATGTTGAGCTTTTAGTACACATAGGCTAATTTTCAGGACTGCTAAAGTGCTGCTGTTCAACACCATAATAAGCTCGCTGAAAAGCTGCTAATGCATTTCTACTGAGCTCTTGTGAATTACTGTCCTGCATTTAGAACATGTGAACAGTTACGGAAGCACACAGTGTCCTAAGACAAAATGAAAGGGGAATGATTTGCAGTTTTAGGGAACATGCAGACCATTTCCGCCTTGGACTCAGCTGGGCACACACTGACGAGGGCGTATGTGCATAGGTGTCCAATTTGCCTTCCCATGTTTATCCCTCTGCACAGGGCTGTATTCCGAAGCAATAACTCTGAAGCCATCACATTTCTGGGCAGTGCAATCCTCATAAGAGGCACAGGCAGGCATGCCAGGGGACAGGGGAAGAATCTCCTGCACAGGGTGGCAATTCTAAGGAACTGAGCTGTAAGTGGCTCCTACCAGAGGGAATAGGCATCATCCATGGATTGCCCTACAGTGTGGACGAGCATTGATGAAAACCTGGGGTAAAGAAGAGAAAATTATGCAACAACAATGAGGCAGCTAAATTGATCTCCTCTCTGGGCCAAGAGAGCCTGAAACCTGTTCAAATGGGAATCCATTCAATTATTCGCTTGTGCATTCAATAAACGATTACAGAATATCTACATTAGAAGGAAGCTGAATATCCACTGATCTTGGCAAATTTTTTCTTACCAACATTTGCTGGACTTTTAGACGATAACTGTTTTTTGTACAGTAAATGGAGAAACACAAAAATGTTAAGTTTCTTAAAAATGTGGCACTGCCATAAATAAGCAGTAAAACTTCAGAGGAAGAAATGAAAACAGCAATAGACTGATCCTGCTGTCCTGTCGGGAAAAAGACCTGAAATATGTGTCATGCCAAGGTTACCAATTAGAAATGGGCCTTACTAGGCAGGCAGGGGACTGACAACTGTGATTCCTTCTTTGAAAACTCTTCCTCTCCAGTAGCGGTTGAATGGGGTAAATGTGTGTGAAAGAGAGCACAAGTCCATTTGTCCTTTCATCAACGCGTCACATAATAAGTGACAATCATTAACTTACTAAATGTCTGAACTGGAAGGACTCTGAGAGATCATATAATAATTCATCTTAATTATAGTAAGAAAATTAGGTAAGAAAAAATAATACTGAGAGAGTTTATTCATTAGTCACAGAGGCAGTTCCAAAGTCCCAGACTTTTTAATTTTGGATATACAAATCAATACAAGTTTGATTCCTGGCTCCAGGACGCTTACTAAGCATTTGAAAGTCAGGGCATATTCAGTGGGAACCAGAAAGGGGGAACGCAGAGGTTCGAAATTTCCATAGCTCAACATTCTTGATAGAAGGAGGAAGTTCAGGTGAAAACATCATGGTCACGGCCAGTGGTTTTCCAAAGTCTTTGTATCCAAGAGTAGGACACATTGAGGAGCACATTTGACTCTCTGCTGTCATGTCAGGAATTAAGTTACTACCAGTTTTGAATTCAGTTCCAGTTTCTACAAATTACAGAATGGAAGATCTTTCTGGAGGGTTATTAGGACATCGTGTAGACACCAGGAGTTGCTAAATCCTCCAGCCTGTGTTGATCCCTTTCCTGTTGACATTGATTCCACTGTCCTGAATACTGAATAAAACAGGGTTATGGTCATGATCTATAGTAATTTAAACTCACTTCCATGTTCAGTATAAGTTTAAAATTGTGAAGTGGGGAATCTAGCCCACGTTTCTACCCTAGTACCTTTCAAAGCACACAAAATTAAAAGCAAATGAAATGGATTCACTATTTCATTTAGTATGGTTGAAAAGGACTCTTGATTTGGAGGCCGAAATTATATTTCCTCAAAATCAAGTCAATCGTGCAAAAAGCTCTTTTTCAAAGGCTCATCATGAAGAGCCCAGTGGGAAGATGGGAAATGGCTCTGCCCTGACACACCTGTATACCATACCATCCCCACGTTCTGCTCTTGCTGATGAGGGCTGAAGTCAACAGAACTGGCAGCGAGACGCCTCCCTCTGATCTTCACAGATGGACACATCTGTCAGCATGTCATGTAGGCGCCAGTTAGGGAGGACTTACGTTTTCCTCAGCATTGCCAAAGTCTTAATGATTATGTAAATTTATCTGAGGCCTGTTAACTTGTAATGAAGGAAGAAGATATGTCCTGTTCATGTATCACTTTGCAAGATGTATGAAGACTTTCTCTTTCTCTCAACAGCATGGCACGGGCATCCCCTCCATTTCTATTATGCTTCATGAACTCATCAAATTACTCCACCATGCACGGTGCTGCGATGTCACCATTATTAGAATTGGTACATCAGGGGGAATAGGTGAGACGGATTGATTTCTATTAGAATTGAGTGATCCTTACACACGTGGTAGCTGCCAAAATATACCATCCTATTCAGAGCCCAGCAGAAGCCCAGATGGGCTAAAAAGTGTCAGAAGGCTGGACTTGAGGAAATTCAAGGAAATCTGCCCACATTGCGTTTTTCTTTTCTTCCTTTTTTCTTTATTGAAACCCACAGGGAGAGATCTCACTGCCTATTGCAGGATGGTCTTAGGTGTTTATAAAGGGAAGAGTAGAAAAGTTGCTAGAAGATGTGTTTTGAGGGCAGGGGTAAATTTCAAGTCTTAGGAATTTTTTTGTTGTTGTTTTTGTTTTTGAGACAGAGTCTCGCTCTGCCGCCCAGGCTAGAGTGCAGTGGTGCAATCTCGGCTCACTGCAAGCTCCGCCTCCTGGGTTCAGGCCATTCTCCTGCCTCAGCCTCCTGAGTAGCTGGGACTACAGGCACCCGCCACCATGCCTGGCTAATTTTTTGTATTTTTAGTAGAGACAGGGTTTCACTGTGTTAGCCAGGATGGTCTCGATCTCCTGACCTCGTGATCTGCCCCCCTTGGCCTCCCAAAGTGCTGGGATTACTGGCATGAGCCACCGCGCCCAGCCAGGAATTTTTTAAAGTAACAGAAATAAGTGTGTTCAAGTAAAAAAAAAATCACAAAAATTTCCCAGTTTCATCAGCTAAGTGAGCAAACTGCGAAGCTCTTAGAAAAACATTGCTTTTTGCTCACATCAGTTACTACATCACCTCTGTTGGCTGTATCTTTTCCTCATCAGTACACCAGAAAGAACCCAGGCCAGGCTTTCAGGGAAGGCTTAAGTGATGCTTCCTAAAGTTTTCACAGAGCCTCCTGACCTCCCTTCTTCTTTGGCTTCTCAGGCATCTGTAAAGAGGCCTTGTTTTTGCTTCCAGAATGTGTTGTGATGAAGTTTTGAGGAAACGTCTTCTTCTTCAGCTTTTTCTTAAGGAGCACATCTTGTCAGGGTATGATTTTACCATGTCACCAAAATGCAAACACAGACTGCACATGGTAAATGGAGAAGTTTGGTTGACAGGGCGATAGAACTGAATGGGCATTATAAAAAGGGCTGAGATTTAGGAAGAGAAATGGTTGTAGAATTAGACATTTATGGAGCAAAAAGGGATGTCAGAAATCCTCACACAAATAGCTGGAGAAGTGTTGTGTTCAACATCACAAAGCCACCATGGCTGAGCCATGCGTCACTAGAAATCATACACGTTGGAAAAGATGGTGGCCTTTCCACAGCCGTGGTCCAGGAATCAAGTCCAGCCAAGGCCCTTACATCTGGGAGAAAGTAAGACCTTTGTGGATATCCATCCAGAGAGAGAAGTAGAGTGTTAGCAATAAGTGTTAGATCAGGCATCCTTCTAGATTGTAGTTTATCCAATACCCCAAATAATCAGTAGTAGGGAACTACTCATTTGGGCATGAATTTCAGATAACATAGCTATTAAAGTTGCTCATAATTCTTGGGTTGTGGGTTACAAGGATCTGCCTTCAGAGCCCACATTCATGCATTGTAAAGTCTGGACTGCTACAGTTACCACTTGATATTAATGAACACCAGCATGGGCAAGGTGCTCCAATGACCATCTAGCTCTTGATAATGGTCTTTTATTTCATGGCAACATGATACATACAGCACACAATGAAGGCCCATGGATGGTGGCAAATTAACCCACTGTGCTGGTGTAGACACCTTCATTTTGAAGTTTTATCCTCATTAAGAACTCTTAGCTTATCAAAAAGTTGTATTTGCTTATTTTGTTTTAAGCAGTTTTGCATTTGGAGATGAAAGATGTACACAGTATTATGTTGCTCACATGATCCCTTCCTACATGAGCCAACACACCTTGATAAGCATAAAGTACTCAGTTAAATAGTACGTTGACCTTTGAGAAACCTTAACCATGACATAATACACTAACACATTTAAATATCAGGATGGCATATAAATAACATCATTTTTATGTATACGCTTTCAACTTCCCTCTCAATCACTTTCTTAGGACATTGTGAACAATTCAAGGAGCCACTTACTTGGATTGTTTAAAAAGCATCTGGCCAGGCACGATGACTCACACCTATAATCCCAGCACTTTGGGAGGCCGAGGCAGTGGATCACTTGAGGCCAGGAGTTTGACAGCAGCCTGGCCAACATGGTGAAATCTCTACTAAAAATATAAAAAATTAGTTAGGTGTGGTGGTGTGTGCCTGTAGTCCTAGCTACTCTGGAGGCTGAGGCAAGAGGATTGCTTGAACCCAAGAGGCAGAGACTGTAGTGAGCTGAGATCACCCCACTACATTACAGCCTGGGTGACAGAGCAAGACCCCATCTCAAAAAAATAAAAATAAAAATAAAATAAAAAAAATAAAAAGTAGTTCACCCAACAAGGACCTATTATCAGTGGCCACCTTGGGTCTCTAGTTGGATCCTCTAAAGCATTTTGTAATTAAGTCTACTTTGATCAATATCAAAATTTATGCCACCCTGAAGGATAAGGCTATACTCTATAGCAGGGATTGTCAAGCTTTTTCTGTAAAGGACAAGATAGTAAATATTTTAGGATTTGCTGACTGTGTGATTTCTATTGCAACTTCTCAACTCTGCCCCTAGAGCTTGAAAGCAGCTATAGACAATATGTAAATAAATGGGTGTGGCTGTGTGATAATAAAACTTTATTTACAAAGACAGGATTTGGTTTATGAACCATAGGCTTGCAGAGCTATAATCTATGGCATCTTTGTGAAAACATTCACTCATTCAACAAATTGTTATTGAGTACCTATAATGTGGCAGGCACAGAGCTAGACCAGGAGAGAGCAGTGAACAGACACAGTTCTTGCCTTTATAGAGTTTATGTTCTATCAGAGAAAAAGATAAACAAATGGGTAATTATAAAAATTGTTAGGACAGAGAGAGTCTAGGGCATCTATGAAGATATATCTTCTTATTCAGACTCTAAATAGAAATGAGACTGGGTCAAAAGCTGGGTCAAAACTGGGCCTGGGGAAATTTAGTGTAACCTGTCTGTGTTGCCTTTTAATTTTTTCATTTGTTTGCTTCCCTTCTGTGGATTCAGACCTTTTTCAGGAAGTAAATTAAGCTGACACCTGAAGAGTGACTTGGGGTGTGATGAAAAGGTGGGGGGAGGATGAGAGGGCATGCCAGGCAGGGAGACTAGCAGTTAGCAGAAAACAGTTTCTTAAGTAAGCCCAAGTCCCTTGAGCACCCCAGAGTTTGTAGCCATGGAAGGTCAGCCAAGAGGCCTGATTTACATGGAGTCGGGGAGGGAACAAATGTGACAAGAATCAGAAGAAAAAGAGGATAGAGATGCAAAGAAATTACAGTAATCAAGAAGTCACGAGAAGATTAAATATTAAGAAGTCACATCACTTTATGAAAGCTACTTGCTGGCAGGCTTATTTATTTTTTTCCTGACCTAATTTATTCAGATTTGAGCCCAAAGGCTGGCACTAATTTGCATGTCCAAGAGTCATGTTTGTTTTGAAATCTAAACCCCATCACATTGTAAATATGCATTTGGAAAGACAACAAATGTAAATGCCTCTTCTGAATGTTATTTAATTGCATTGGGAAAAGAAAATAATTTTAAAGTTGAAAACAGGGAGACTCATTAGCAGCTAGCATTAACGTTCGCAGAATTGGTTACATATGCTATGTGTCAAAAGTAAACTCTAAATGATATTCTTCTGTAATCATTTATTATCACATTGCAGCGATTGCACCAGGGACTGTTGTAATAACGGATATAGCTGTAGACTCCTTCTTTAAGCCCCAGTTTGAACAGGTCATTTTGGACAACATCGTCACCCGAAGTACGGAACTTGACAAGGAACTATCTGAAGAACTGTTCAACTGTAGCAAAGAAATCCCCAACTTCCCAACCCTCATTGGACATACAATGTGTACCTATGATTTTTATGAAGGTGAGAACAGTTTATAAACTGGGAAGGCAACAGAAAAATGCCAGCAACTCTTTGTTATTCAAACCCATAATTTATATTAAAAGCTCTCCTTTAGAAAATTAATATTTGTGGATTAAAAAGGAACTGAAACAGCCTTTTTTTACTTACTAAAGCATAAAGACACAAGGACGTAACGAGCAGCAGAGAAACACCCAGAATGAATTTCTATTGAGGGTGAATTTAATCCTCCAAGAACAAATTGAACACTAAAATGTAATTAGTGATGTTCACAAAATCTTATCTCTGTTGAATGCCTTTAACTTAGATTAGCAGCTCTAAGAGAAGGGAAGTATACTGATTCTGTGTTTCTGCCATTCGTCTGTACCTTAAAAGGGATTCTGTCCCCAGGAAAGAGTGGGTCAGAAAATGGGGAGAAATGCTTGGGGAGGAGGTATAAATCCCACTGGATGGTGTGATCTGAGTGGGGTTTTGTCTCTCAGCCATGAGTAAGGGGTCCCCAGACCGAGTTTAGAGACAAATGGAAGGTGACTGCTATGTAGCGGGCTTGCTACTAGAGATGAAAGGCCCAGGGGAAGAAACCTTCAAAGACAGACCCCCAACTTTTCTCGTCCCAGAAGAAAGAATCTACATAGAGTTGGTACCGTGCCTTGAAGGGCATTCAGAAAATCTGGCAGTATAGTTATATTCTTTTCAAAATCCATACTATTTCATTATAAATTATTTTTATTTTCCCTTTGGATCAAACTTAAAATACTATATTGGATTTTAAGAAATTATGTTTGGAGATAGGTCATATTATCTATACATTTTACTTCCAGTTAGTAAAGGTGGTTTTACCACATACTTGTTGTAAAATAGCAGGGCTGTTGGGGTCTGAAAGGGCTGAGACCCTCTGTTTAAGCCCACTGACTCACAGTCCCTCCATCTCGAGGGTCACTCACTGATATGTTAAGCAGAGTTTGCAAATGGCAGTTTGTTAAAGTCAATGTTTCCTTTGGCCTGCACAGCATTTTAAAAAATGTGAATTATTTTGCCAACATTTACAATATCTGGAAATGTTATATGAACATCCACATTTCTGGCTTTTTGAAAGAACTAACATTTAAAAATGTAGAATATATGCATGGCAGCCTTGGCAAGCCCTGACCCACATCTGGGGCTACGTTTGCTGAGGCGGGGGTGAGGCTGCTCCCCTCCGACCAGACACTTGCGTCGGCATTACCTGCGTGGCTCCTGCGAGGTCTTGTTTGAATCAGCTTAAATCGCACTCTGTCAGAGGTGTCGGCTGGCAGCTCTAATGAGAAGAGAAGGAACAAGGGGAAGCAGACTGCCGGGGTGAAGGTAGCATGAAAGAGTTAGAGGAAAGGGAGAAAAAGAGAGGAAAGAGCACCAAAAAGGGGATTGCGAAAATAATGGATGGCAACCGTGTGCTATTAGGCCATTTGCTTGAATCCAGGCTTTTTCAGGAGTGGGGAGGCATTAGAAGGTCTATTTCTGGGTGTGCACAGCGTACAGGAGGAGTAATGACATCAGACTTTCCTTTTCTTGCTTCTGCCTGCACTGGAGGATACAGGTGAAATTCAGTGACGAATGAATATTGGGAGCAGCCTGGAAAGGAAAACATGATCACAAGGGGTGGCATGCAGCCTGAGAGGTGTGCGGAAAGGGGGAAGGCGGACAGTGTCGCAAAGGGCATAAGGAGAGGCGCAATGTGCAAACACTGTCCTGATCCTCAAGTAGCTTAGTGTCTGGAAGCCTCTTTTTCTCTCCCAGCACCCGTCCCTGGGCCATTCCCCAGTCATTGGAGCAACCTGAGATTCTCTTCAAAGGGCAGCTCTCACAGCAACCCGCCACTTCCTGATTTGCCTGGGCACAGTGCTGGCTACCATAGCCACTCAGCAGTGACTGACCCCAGAATTGAGGCCCTCGGCCATGGACGCTCCTTCCTACATATGAGACTCCTGAGCCAGGGACAGCCTCGTTCCATGGTCCTCTGGTAGGAAGAGTCACACAGCTCAGTTTATCCTACATGGGAAGCACACTGCAGAGTTAGAGACAGCCGCGGAGGGCTCCAGCCAACAGCCAGCCTCTTGTGACGCCACTGACAGTGGGGTGGGACATCAAGTCACTAAACGTTCTCCCCTCCCTTTCAGGCCAAGGCCGACTAGATGGAGCACTGTGCTCCTTTTCCAGAGGAAAAAAGTTAGATTACTTGAAGAGAGCATATAAAGCTGGCGTCAGGAATATTGAAATGGAATCTACAGTGTTTACAGCCATGTGTGGACTCTGTGGTCTAAAAGGTAAGCTTTTCATGAATGCTTAGGGTCAAATTCTCCTCCTTCATGCAGCTACTTTTACACTTCCGGAGAAGAAAAAGGGGTCCAGCTATATATTACCTTGGGCTGAATGCATGACTTGTAATTGTATATAATATACATTATCTCATAATATCTTGTGAGTGGCCAGGACATTATTCCTATTATGCAAATAAGGAAACTAAACCTCAAGGGTCAAAATCAAGTTGCCCAAGGTCAACAGCTAGTTGGTGACATGTTCAGGACTCGACAGCAAGTTCGGTTTCCTTCATCCTGGTAGTGGCTGGTAGTTTCTATTACAACTGAATTTATTGAGACAAGATACAAAAAGAAATTCCTAAAATAGTCCATCAGTCATAATTTTAAATAGCACGGTCAGGGAAGGATGGGAGGAGAATGTGCCACATGGCTATCTGGGGGAAGAGCATTCTGATCAATGCAAATCCAAGGCCACAGGCAGGAGGAGCACTCAGGGAGAACTGGAGGAAGAGGGAAGAGATCAGGAGGGGAGAGGCAGTGGTGGAGAATGGTAGGAGAGAGGGAAGGTACACAGATTGTATAGGACACTGTGAGAACTCTGGGTGAAATGGAGAGCTTTGAATAAAGAGGTGGCTGGATCTGACCTGTGTGTTAACAGAATCACGGTGGCTGCTGAGCTGGGAAGACCCGAATGGGGTGAAGGGTGGAGCAGGGAGAAGAACGAGAGGGCGAATGCAGTAGTCTAGTGAGAGTTGATGGACAAAGTGATAGCAGCGGAGGTAGTGAGAAGTAGTCAGATTGTAGAAACATTTTGAAGACAAACCCAGCAACATTTGCTGATGACTTGATGTAAATTTGGGGAGAAAGGCAGGAGTTAAAAGCGACTCCCATGTTTATGGCCTAAACTACTGGAAGCATGAGGTTGTATAACTGGGATAGAAAAAATTGGGGTGAAGATGTTGGGGTAGTAGACATCAAAATGGAGGCCAAGCAAGCAGGTGAATTTATGAATCTGGAGTTTAGGTGGGTCGTTTGGACTGGAGACATAAAATTCTAAGTTGAGAGCATATAGATGGCATTTAAAGCTATGCAATGGATAAGATAACGAACAATGAGTCTAGACACAGATGAGAAGAGGTCCTTGCTTAAACATTAGAAGTTAAGGGAGATGGGAGAGACCAAGGAGGAGTGGCTCATGAAGTTGGCAATACACCAGGGAAGTGTCGCATCCTGATATGCAGAGAGGAAGGCTTCAAAGAAGTAAAGAAGTACAGCACAATAAAGCTTCATTTTTATCATAAGTGGAATTTGCCTTGCAATACTTGTCCTTATAGTCAACCAATTTTAATCTACACATTACAAACAGAATATATGTGGTCATATTTCTAAGAATGCATTTTACAAAAAAGCTAAGGAGATTGATTGTCGAAGTACTATCCTTAACTACTTGCATCTGTCAGAATATATGCACATGTAAATTATTGGTAAAAATGTGGGAGGAACACACAATGCATTTTTGTACTTTTTTTTTTTTTTTTTTTTTTTTTTTTGAGACAGAGTCTCCCTCTGTTGCTCAGGCTGAGTATAGTGGTGTGATCTCAGCTCACTGCAACCTTTGCCTCCTGGGTTCAAGCGATTCTCCTGCCTCAGCCTCCCGAATAGCTGGAATTACAAGCTTGTGCCACCATGCCCGGCTAACTTTTATATTTTTGGTAGAGATGGGGTTTCACCATGTTGGCCAGGCTGGTCTTGAAATCTTGATGTTAAGTGATCCGCCTGCCTCGGCCTCCCAAAATACTGGGATTACAGGAGTGAGCTATCACGCCCAGCCCATCTTTGTACTCTTTTGAAGGTCATTGCTAATACCCTCTTTTAGAGAACAAGAGCATCTGCTTTTCTCTCTACAAGTTAGTGACAGTGGGAAAGCAGCACCCCACACAGCCCGCAGGGACACCTGGATTCAGATGTTTCTGCTCTAGGAAATGCCTCCTCACGTTTATTTATTATATAAACAAGTGATCACTTGAGTCATGTCTCCACCTAATATGTAAGTGTAACATAATCTGTTAACCACTTTATTAATAGTTAAATATAAAATGCCGAGATATCAACATGTTGCCTTTGTGAAAACTGGGTGATGATCAGCAGTTCTTTCTTAAGAGGTACCAATTGGCAGCCAAGAAGAGTTCTAGGCTTGTGGACCTGGACTCTGAGTCTTTCTTTCTCTCTTTAGGATGTTGCAGAAACCTAAGTGAAGTTATTCTAAGAGCCTTTCTGTCCTTGCTGCAAATCCTTGTGACCTTGGTCTCTCTGCTACCTGCAGGTTTCCCTCCTGGATACTTTCTTCTCTACGTTTCTGTAGTTACCGGCCCCCACTGCATTTTCTTTCTTATGCTGCTGCTGGACCTGCTAGTAGCTGATTTTCACCTGCAAATAGCTCTCTCCCAGGCCACTGCTGCAGCCTTTCATGGAGTAGACCCCTTCCAGACTGCCAACATTCACACTAAAGGCTGCATCTGCAGCTCTGTAGTTCTTGGGAGTATTTCTATCCGAATGTCTTCATGGTGCCAGGGGCTCTTTATCTCCCTCAGACACTACTGTTTTAAAAGGTGGATTCCTGGTATGCTGCCCCTTGGAAGATCAGCCACCAAGTATAGAGACAAAAATCCCATACATAGGATGCTAGCATATTCTCTTCTTTCATTACTACTTCATAACATCCTCTTCCTGTAACACTGAAACTTGGAAGCTGGCACCTGGCACCTTCTGATTTTAACCCATTTATAACATACTTTGTGTGAGCCAGAAAAGCTTGCTTGGGGAAGGGCTGAGAATGCATTAACGGACAGCTGCTGAAACAGAGAAAGTTAGAGAGGGCATCCAATGGTAAGCAATATGGAAAAAAAGATTTCACCTGGCACTAAGAGCCCAGGGTCCATAGGCATGTCTCTGCAACCCCCTCCCCGCCACTGTTAGTTATGGCCCACCCTATCCTGTTTCACCAGACAGCCCTCTGAGACCTCTTCTGTTCCTTTAGTACTACCAGATGACTGGATAACCAATCTGAATTCATACTAAGGTGATGGCTTATAAATAACAATTTTTTACATAAACAAGGGTCTTCTAGAGAGCCATTGTACTAATTTAGATGAATTACTCAGAGTTTGGACCATTGCCGAAACAGATCTTTCTATATCTACTTAGCACAAGGAAGCCTTGGGTCCATGTGGATTACCACTTATTATCTTTGCAGTTAGTATTACACATCTCACCCTAAATCTCACCTCCTCAAAAAAGTCTTGCATGACTACCTATACTCACTCACTCACAATGGTGTCATTCTATTTCATTTATCTGCATCACATTTACCACTACCGACTATATTTCCAGTCTGTTTGTAAATTAACTTATATATTATTTCATGCATATTAATGTGTGAAGGCCTATATTGATTATTTCTGTCCATTAGAATATAAGTGCCATAAGAACAGGGACCTTGTTTGTCATTGCTGTATCCCCAGTACTTAGAATATTGCCTGCCATATGGACTTTCAATATTTACTGAATGAGTGAATGAATGAAAAAAAAAGGGCCACTAGACTCTTTTTCACCATGGAAAATGGCCATTGCAAACTTTAACCTTCATTCCCCAGCCATATAAGTGGCTTAGAATTGTCTAAAAGACTTAGGAGTATCTCCTAACTGTCCACAAAAGAGGAAGCAAAGCCTTAAAGTCAAGCCTCCCTTTGCTCTAAGGTCTATACAAATATTTATTTTGCTAGATCTACAACCTCTGGGTTTTTCAATATTTGATAGGCGGACAAACTACCTGTAATAAGGCCACTGACACCCATAAGTCACTGCTGCTATCCTGATCTCATTATCTTAGAAAAGAGAGTTGGGAATCCAATGCTGTTTTAACAAAGATTCAAGTGAAGGGAAATAGTGGAATTCACTCAATTATTCCAAGGCTAAATTTTCAGCATAAGGTAAACCTGTACAATGGAAGCACTGTGTAATGCTCAATAAATGCATTCTCCTGTCACTTTATAATATGCACATATCTGTGTCTCTCTTAAAGCAAAATCTACTTTAATTAAGCCCCAAACATTCTGGTTAAAGATGATAATCCTCTTGTATTGTGAACTTGTGATAAGTATGTTTAACTTGCATTCATGTTTTAAAGACAGTGCTGCCTTTTGACACAGGCTTGCATGACAATATATGAAGCCTAATATTTGCCTAAGCTTAGGTTCTGCTTAAATCCTCTTCTATGTCTAGTTGTTTGCAGCACTCACAGTGGCTTTTCTTTAAAGCATTCAGTGTTATTTCCTTGGACAGACACTGGTAACTTAGGGAAATATTTAGTCTTTATAATATTATCTTAATACAGTTCAATGAGAGGGAGCAGAATCTTGACTTTAATTCCACGTTTATATTCTTCTGCTGTTCCCAACAATGAAGGATATTGGACTCCGAGAACTACATGAGGATCATTGATAAAGGTAAAAAGATACCACAAGGATTAAAGGTTGTAATCGGTTTGGAGCTAGAGTATTTCTTAACCCTAAAATGGAGATAAATCCAGATTTTGAAAAACCCTTAGGCCAGGGTACAAGGCAACCAATTGCAGTGCTCTTCACCTTTACAAGAGAAAAATAGACTGTAGCTCAGGAAGGTTAAATAACCTTCCCACCTTCTCAGAGCTGGGAAACAGGTGAGCTGGACTTTGAACCCAGCTCTGCTGACTCAGGCCCCTTTGCACCCTGCCTGCCATTTCTTGACAGCAGCCTCCCCGTGGAGACAACATGGTCATAGTCTCTGGACAGAAGAGCCAAAATGTGCACCACTAAAAGTCAATGCAGATTTTTCCATTTTAAGCGTCGTGAGCAGATAGTTGCACCACTGCTACAAGCAAACCCTAAGGACTGAGCACATACCAATTGACTTAGTGATGGGATCAAATAAAATGTTAAGCAGATACTTATTTACTAGTATGCAGAGCCCTTATTTTGCCAAGAAAATCAGTCACTGTAGCTGGAAAATCAGGTATAAATGGTATATAATTCACTTATTACTTTTAGAGGGACAAGATTTTTAAAAAATGTTTCTTTTTGCTTTGTTTTCACATATTTTAATCAAAGTCAGTGTCTATAGCTTTGTTTCATTCATTTTAATTCCCCCCTCCTAGCCTCTATTCCACTCTTCGCTCCCCACTGGCAACAACTCACACATTAGAGATCATTTAGGGCCATTGATTCCACCCTGTCTGTGGCTGTCATTATCTGTGGCCCTCCTTTCCCCTGCTCTGGCCCCAGGGAGGCCATCTGGATTCCCCTGGTGAGCCTCCCACCCCCACCTCCAGTAAGTGCGCAAGGCTCCATCCTCTGCCTATCCTGCCACATCTCTGGTTAAGGGTCCCACATCTGGCAGAAGCCCCAGTCCTCGAGGTTACCTCTGGACCTGCTGGAGAAGACAGCAGTTTTTTGAACTAACCAAATCATGTGACGTAGGTAAGCTGAGGATGTAGACTTGCAAGAAGCCTCTGAGATCTAACCTGCTCCTTGCTCAGAGGATGAAATGAGGTCTAGAGAGTGTAATTGACCTGCCTGAGGAAACAGATAGACTGAAACAGAGATGAACTAGAATAGAGATCTCCTGTCTCCTGATCACCACTCTCTTCACTATTCCATAAGGTGCAAAAAAGTACTGTATTCATCTATTGAAAGATGACCTGTACTGCCTCTGTTTGAAAAAGCATTTGTGGCAGCTTTCAATGAAAGAGGAATGCATAATAATATAATTTAAACAGAAGTAAAAAAAAAATAGGAGGCATTTATTTAAGGGAATAGATAGGAAGGTATCCTTTTTTTATTTTTATTTTTTGAGACAAGGTCTCTCTCTGTAACTCAGGTTGGAGCACAGTGGTATGACCACAGCTCACGCAGCCTCCACCTCTTGGGCTAAAGCTATCTTCCCACCTCAGCCTGCAGAGTAGCTGGGACCACAGGTTCAAACCACCACTAATTTGTGTGTGGGGGGTGTGGGTTTGTTGTGGTGGTGGTGGTTGTTTTTGCAAAGTTGAAGTCTCACTTTGTTGCTAAGGCTGTCTTGAACTCGTAGGGTTCAATCAGTTCTCATGCCTCAGTCTCCCAAAATGCTGGAATTGCAGGCATGAGCCACTGTGTCTGGCTAGAAGTTATCAGTATTAAAGAGGCCACCCAGGAGTACAATACTTAATTTAAACACTTAGATTGAGCTCCAAGTTTCCTGGAAACCAAGCTGTAAATGAAAACACTGCATTTGGGAGGCTGAGACGGGCGGATCACTAGGTCAGGAGATTGAGACCATCCTGGCTAACATGGTGAAACCCCTTCTCTACTAAAAATACAAAAAAAAATTAGCCGGGCGTGGTGGTGGGCGTCTGTAGTCCCAGCTACTTGGGAGGCTGAGGCAGGAGAATGGCGTGAACTCAGGAGGCGGAGCTTGCAGTGAGTCAAGATTGCGCCTCTGCACTCCAGCCTGGGCGACAGAGCAAGACTCCGTCTCAAAATTTAGCTACTAAACAAAAACATTTGCAGTTTGTCACAAAATCTTGATCCAAATGTTAAACTTAAATGAAATTATCAGCTATATTATAATGTGCAGTGTCTCTGATAGCACCTTTATAAAAGGTATGGGGCAATTCTTTATAGGTATAATGAATTGGTTCTAATTCAGCATTGTTTGGGCACCCAAAGAACTGGGGTCCAGGTATGTACATTTGTGGTAATGATGATTCAGAGATAGAGTTTCAAGTCTTTAAAGCAGTCATTTTCAAATATTAATGTACAAATAATTTAACTGGGAAGATTTTTTCATGCAGATTCACTGCCCTTTCCCAACCCCCCATCCCCAATTCTGATTTGGTATGTCTGAAATAAAGCCTAAGTATCTCTGATTCTGTTGCAAGAGACTAGTGGAGCACATTTTGAGAAACACCAATCTAGAAGAACAAATTGTTTCTATGTCTCTTACCGTTGACCAGCCCCTTTGAATATAAATTTTCCCCACCTTGTTTTTAATAAGTAGCCAACAGCCTGAGATTAATGTTTCAGCGGAGATACAGGAAGTGCAAAGGCTCTGGGTTGTTGATTAAAAAACATTTTCAGTGCTTTACATACCAGGCATATAGGGAGCAAAGGTAGTGTTTGCTTAATAAACTCAAACCCTTGAGGAGCAGTGGGGGAGGGTATGAACACAACCAGGAAGAGGTAGAAGAAAGGCCAGGCTGGGAACTCCAAAGCTAATCTTTTCTGCTTTGCCATTTTCCAAAGACCAGCCCTGTTTGGCTTCTACTGTGCACATGGGCATTTGTGCCCAGCCCTGCTATTTTTGCCCATTGTTCATGGGAAATCCTTGTTGGAAGTTCATTCTGAATCAGAGAGGTGGGGTTAAAGTGGTGATCCATAGCGGTGTATGGATTCCTAAGGATTCATGAGTGAATTTTCAGGGACCCTGGGACCCCTGAAGTTATACACAAATATTTTGTGTGTATAGGCAGAAGTGTATTTTTGTGCGAAAAGAGGTTCCAATTAAGACTTTCATCAGATTTTCAAAGGGGTCATAAATGTTCCCAAAGGGTTGACAATCACTGGGCAGTCCTAGTTCAGCTCAGGGTGCATCAAGCTCCATGTTCCGGTCTGTGTGTTCCCAGAACATTCTAGCCTCAGGTCAGCTCACTGACAATCTCCTTGGTGGCAGCTGGGTCACTAAGTATCTCTTCCTCCCCAGCAGCCAGCCTCCCTGCCTAATCTGAGGATTATGCTAGCAAAGCTGTCAGGCTTAATTTCAGCAAATTGTTTTGGGTAATTAGTCCCTTTTAATTGCTCATGGAAATAGTAATTTTAGGTGACAAGATTATTATATGCTGCTCGTTAGTGGATTCTCAAGGGTCAAGAAAACACCACTGAGATTGCTATAACCTGTTCTTTTCTATCTTTGGCATTCCCCTTGAAATCCAGAAAAGACATTTAGTAAAGTCGGTTCCCACTCTGTAAAAAGTATAGAGCACTGGTTTCCTTTTATCCTTCTGCCAAAGTGAAGGATTAGAGCAGGACTTTCAACTTTTCTGTGTGACTGCCAGCCCATGTTAGGCTTCACAGGTTTGCTGATCATTAACTTGAAAAGCTGTGGGAAGTTTCTAGCTCTTCCATTTGCTTGTTTACCTGTACAGCCAAGTTGCTTTACAACTCACTGAGTTTTGAATAAATAGGGTCCTAGGTGATGAAATATTTGACGCAGCTCAAGTTGAGTATTTTCATTGCTTTTCACGTCACTGAACAAGAGGGTCAGTCTGACCAATGGGTCAGTCTAACCGATAGGGCAGGATTGCCTAATGGTTCACCATGTGCTAGCTCAGGGGAGGAATGGATGGAAGGTAGAGAACTCTTCTCATCAGTTTAGGAAGCTAGGAGTTGATTGGCTCTGACTAGCTGTGTAATACTGGGTCATTTGGTTGATTTTTCTAAGCCCTCATTTAATCATCTGTCAAAAGGGGACAAAAATAATACCTAGCTCAAGGAACAGCTGTAAAGGATTAAGTGATATCATAAATGCTTGGCATGTAGCAATAACATATCAAACAAAAAAGATATACATGGATTGGAGAAATGTGGAGAAACACATGGAGAAAAGATTTCTAAACTGATACATCTGATAAAAGGTGATATAAAGAATATGCAAGGAACTCAATAGCAAGAAAACAAATTGAGAAATGGGCAAAGGATCTGAATAGTTTCTAAAAGAAGACATACAAAAGGCCAACAGATATATATAAAAACAAAAAACAAAACAAAAAAAACAACCGCTCAACCTCACTAGTCATCAGGAAAATGCAAATTGAAACCATGGTGAAGTGTCACTTCACACCTGCTAGAATGGCCATAATCAAAAAAGACGAAAGATTAAAAGTGTTGGCAGGATGTGGAGAAAAGAGAACCCTTGAATACTGTTGATGGGAATGTAAATTAGTACATCAATTATGAAAAACAGTATGATGGTTCTTCAAAAAACTAAGAATTCCCATATGAGCTAGCAATCCCACCTCTGAGTACATAGCTGAAGGAACTGGTATCAGTGTGCTGTAAGGAGACACCTGCTCTCCCATGTTTGTTGCAGCATTATTCGCAATAGCCAAGATACAGAATCAACCAAGTGTCCGTCAACAGATGAATAGATTTTTTAAATGTGGTATATATACATGATGGAATACTATTTCACCTTTAAAAAGAAGGAAACTCCCTCATTTGCAACAACATGGATGAATTTGGAGGTCATTTTGTTAAGTGAAATAAGCCAGGCACAGATAGACAAATACTATATGATTTTACTTAGATGTGGAATCTAGAAAAATCAAATTCATAGAAATAGAGAGTAGAATGGTGGTTACCAGAGTATAGGGGGATGGGGAATGGGGAGAAACTGGTCAAAGGGTGCAAAATTTCAGTTACAAGGAGGATTAAGCTTGAGAGCTCTATTGCATAGCATAGTGATGAGAGTTCGTAATAATGTATATTGAAAAATCTCTAAGAGAGTAGATTTTAATTGTTTTCACCACAAAAATGCAAGTATAAGAGATGATAGATATGTGAATTAGGTTAATTTAACCATTTCACAATGTACACATACATCACATTGTACCTCATAATTATATACAGTTACTATTTGTCATTTAAAAATAAAGATAGCATGTACTATTATAATTACAGTATACTACTTCTTCCCAAATCTAGATCTTATAAAGAAGTCTGAAGTAGCAGAGAGGTCAAAGAAATAAACATTATCCTCATGCCCAACTCTCTCCATGCCTTCCAAGTTTGTTAATATAGACACATCTAATCAAATCACATATGCACCGAAATCCTTTTTAAAATGATGCAGTTTCAGATGGAGATTATCACACTGTTAGCAATTCAAAGTGGCTAACACTGATTTCGATGTGAGTAACCACATTCCTTGAAATCAAAGATTTGATGTGAAACTGACAATAAAGAATTCATATGGAACTCAATTTTTCTCGCTGATGAAACCAAAGACATTGCCCTTGTGACAACTTTTCAAAAATGAGAGTTTCAATTTTTAAAAAAGACTTTTGTTCTTTTTTCTCCAGTTTCTTATCATAAGATTTCATTCTCATTCTTTAGAAATCAAATGCTAATATATTTGCTCTTTCATGGTGCTGCTTCTTACATTTAAGCATTTCATATCATGTTTTTTTCCTCTCAAATTTCATGAGGACCAGTATTCACCTTTATTGGTATTTCCTGAGGTCAGCATTCTATATCTCTTCTGTATTTACTTTTCTCTTCAGCTAGGGCTGCAATGCAGCAGGCAAACTCAACCATTGCACCAAGGAGTAAAATGTCACCTTGGGAATAATGGCTAGTTCTCTAGTTATATCCTCCAGTAAGAAGACCCTCCTCTTAAGAAATGGAAATAGGATAGAAAACTGGAGATGGCATGTCTCAGATTGCAAAGCTTTCTGCTTTATCTTGAATATGATGCTTTCCTGAGCCTTAATTGTGGAGTCAATTGTGGAGGAAAAGAGGAAGGAGGAGTATTTGCAACAATTTCAGTTAACTTATTTAAATAAAGTGTTTGGTGGGATTCCACAAAAATATGAGTTATATTGAAGACCAGAAGTTTCAGTAAGTTGTGTCTACATTACAAAAAAGGAATACACAAAGCACATGTGCTATGGATGCTGGCGTGTTTGACTAATGCTTCTATAGAGAAGATGAACCCATTGATTCCAGCAGTTGTGCTAATTGTTCTTCTAGCTGCTGTGGTCTGTGTGACACTTCTCAAAAGACTTGACTGTGATCAGATCAACTTGCCTCATGATGTCCTTGTGGAGTACCAGCAACGGCCTCAGCTCCTAATCTCCAACTTCATCAGACGGCGGCTTGGACTTTGTGACTAGACGTCCTAACGGGGCAGCCCAACCCTCCCCTGCAAGTTGGTAGCTCAAGTTGTAACACGAAAGTCATATTTTATTTGTGGCATTTTTATATAGTTCTCATCCACATGCTAAAATCATAATGGAAAGACTTTATGAAATCCTTCTCTCTTAAAAAGGAATTTATTTTAAAAGAATTTAATATTCACACTAAATTAAATTCAAATTTCATTTTATAATAAGTTAACTAAATCTGTCTAATAATTAAAATTTTAAAACTCCTGGATTATGACATTTGGAGTTTCATATGCAGCATTAATTAAGCTCACATCAAAATAGACCAGCCATTTGCAGATACAGTTACCAGTCACTCTGTTTCTGAAACCAATCCAGAAATTCATGTTAGAACATTGTCAGGCACTTCTAGGTATTGGACAAGTGACAGAAACTGATTATCCACATTAAAAATATTTACAGAAAAAAGTGTCAATGAAATGTAGGTCTATATGGAAAAGTTATCATTAGGAAAATATGGCCATACTTCTTTTTTACCCCTACACAATTTCAGTGCACCACAGAATAGGATTCAAGATTTACATATGCCTGTTTGTGTTTTGTCTTGGAATATAACAACTCTGGATTACATTTTCCTTTCAACTGAAAACTCTCAGTAATGCAAAGAAAGGCCTTCCTTTTTCTTCAGAATCACAAGTGACTAAATTGCCTTCTAGACACTTTTTTCTTGTAAGAAATGTGTTTTGAGGAGGCTGTATTTTTTATTCCATTTCAATGTTAACCAAATAGGCTGAGAAATTCATAGCAATTGAATTAAGACTTGAGTTCCAGATGTTAAAGGAATCCTTTTGTGTGACTTGTCCAGACCGGCCTATTGCCCTACCCGTTTGATCCTCTGGGAGGCATGGTGCTCCTCCTGGCTGCACATGCTCTCTGTGAACTGATTGCATCTTGGGTTCTTCTCAATTTGACATACTTGGGAGTTGGAATGACTGGATGGGGGATGGTGGAGGATGACTGGCACACTTGTATAGTATGTAATGTGGTGTACATATATTTATATGGTTGCGGCTCAAATAAAGTTTAATTCCAACACAGTACAGATTATTTGGGTCCTGGAGCCATTGTCACATGTGAGCAAATGGAGGCTTGGAGCAGGAAAGAGGTCCTGGCTGTTGAGTCTGAACTGGCCTGCTCCTGTGTGGGCAATGGCTTTCTCTTTTAAGCAACAACAATAAACAAGAGGTGTTTATCGTCACCAATAAACAACCCACCAAGAGGTACATTGGTTTGTGAACTTCATTTTGGCACTAGAGACACTTTAAGTGCTATTTTTAGGGTATCCCAATATTGACCATCAAATTCAAAGATCAGAGCTAAAGGCAAGCTAGAGTAGTATCGCCATCGTTTTCTGATGGGATTTTTACTTTGTTTCATATTTTTTTAGACCATGTAGTGGAAGCCACCTCAGAGAGCCTTCAGTTTGAACTTTTATCTGTCTGCTCCTGGACAATCCTTTTTTTTTACAGGAAGGAGGAGAGGCTATGAGAGGGAAAAGAATGAAATAATTACAGTTAATCTTCTCAACTCCTGCGAGGTGTGTGTGTGTGCGCAGGTGTGCGCATGCGTGCATTTGTGTCTGTGTCTTCCTCACTGGTATTTCCTAGCTCAGTAAACCATATCACTTGCACAAGCCAGAAACCCGGGAAATCCCTGTGATGATTCTTTCTCCTTAATTCTCACAGCCAGTCGATCACTAAGTCATATTAATTGATCCTCCTAAATATTTCCCCAGTCTGTTCATTTCCTTCCATCTTTTTGGCACCCATCCTAGTCCAGGTCACCATGATCTCTCCTCCAGATCACTGAGGAAGCCTTGCTCCTGATCAGCCTGCCTCCATTCTTGAAGTTTGATTGGGTTATTTTCCTGCTTCAAGGCCTTCACATTGGTCCTAGAATGAAGACCAAAGCCCTCTGCACAGCTTAGGCATTCCCGGCTGGACCCAGCTTGGTAGCCCAGCTCACCTTGCCCACTTCTTCCCCTTGTGTCTGCCCTCCAGGCACATCATCCTTGGTTCTTTAGTCTTACCCAGGGCACAAATTCACAAAGGCACAGTCCCTTGGGAAGGACTGCCTACAGATCCATCTAATGGGAGTGCTTGGCTGTGGGGACAAGTGGGACTGAAATCCACCCTGTCCAGCTAGCTGTGTGACCTGGACAGGGTGAATCTCAGAACACCCTGAGCCACATCGACTGAGAGGGGCCTTTTCCCAATTTATACAATGGTGTTATATGGGATAATGGGAACTCTCAGTGCCAATGTCCCTTCCCATTTCAGAGCCTTTTGCTGTCTACTCTCCCTGAAGGGCCCTCTCTTAACTCATGCTCATGGTTTAAATCTCAACTCAGAGATCCCTTCCTTTAGAAAGTCTTTCTAATCCTCAAACCAGATTCCTCCCATGGTCACCCGTAGGCCCCCTCCACAGCCTCCTCGACTGTTTCTTCAAAGTACACAGCTTGCAACTATGTCATGATAGGAGTCATTATTTAACTAATGCCTACTGTCTAGACTATAAGGTTCTGGAGAACAAAGACTGTACGTATTTTATTTGTGTCTATCGCTCCAAGCATCTAAAACAATACAAGACACACCAGGCACTCAATAAATACTTGTCAAGTGAAGAATGAATCTTTTGCATAGCATTTCCCTTGTAAACTCTCACTATAATTTCACAGTCTTTGCAAGACTCATACTTTCCTTATTCAGTCCTGGTCAGTACAGCTCTCCCTGGCTGTTCCTCCCCTTACATCTCACACGGTGGGGAGGAAAGTCCTCTGTACCATCAGCGTACATCTGTGGCAGTGTCTAGAACCTCTTGTTCCCTCATATGCACATGGCTTTCCCCTCTGTCAAAACCAAGCCCCAAATTCACCTCCTTTGGGGAGGTCTCCAAGTTCAATTTTCCCTCAAGTCATCACTTCTTCCCTCCTTCCTTTAGAACTAGATTTGCACTGGGAAGACAGGAATTCGTTCTCATGCAGATGCTGTGTTGAGAACATTTATCCTTTTTTCATGTTCCTGAGCTGTCTTCATTTCCTTTGTACTCTTAGCATGTTTTGTCCTCTACAGGTATCTTCTGACTGCTTACCTATGCATATTCTCGGTCTGGGCACCGGCTTTTTACTTCACCTGCAACACGCTTCTCTACTCATTCACTCTTACCCTCTTTGAACACCCTTCAAGAAGCAGATTGGCCTGCAAAAACCCTCTTCTGGTCATTTCTATGTATGTTTGTGTGCATTTTTTGTATTTTTTTTTCCTTTTTTCATTCATTCATTATAAACATATAGTCCTCCTTCTTCCCCAGTAGAATCTGAGACAGCTTATAAGGTTGAGTAATACATCAAGATAGTATAAGTTAGAACTAAGTGGGCAAGAAAAGGAAAAGCAAAGGGAAGGGGCATCAACTGGTACAAGTCTGAAGCTTGTGCTCCTGTGCATTCCAGACAGTCTGTGCCTCAGCAGAACTTGGACCCTGACTTGGCTTGGGGCCAGCTAGCAGTTGCCTCATAAAGAGAACAAATTTACAGCATCTCTAAAATAAAAATGCAAAGTAATGATCAGGAGAAGAACAACTAATCCTGATTCTAAGAGGCCACAGTGTGCAGAGATGAGTGTGGGTCTCAGACTGCCTGGGTGTGGAGTTGGGGGATGAGCCCAAGTTGGGCGTCAGTGTGTTCACTCCAGGACACCGCCCTGAGGTTCTCAACACGGGTGCATACTAGGATCACCAGGGAAGCCTTTTGAAAACACTGTTCAGAGGTCCACCTCAGACCAATTCAACAAGAATCTCTGGGAGTGGGACTAGGAAGCTCTATTTTTTATTTTGCAGCCTAAGTTGAGATTTACCAATTTAGAAGAGTGGACAGTCTGTGACTCTGGCCCGTGCTCTTCCAGCTAAACTTCTAAAACTCTTTACGCCTTGTCTCCTAAAGATCTTTATACATAGTTATATAAAGATCAAGTTCTTTTACTTGACTCACTCCTCGATGCTAGCAACAGTATCTTATTCATTTTATATCCCAGCAACTTGCACAGTGCCTGGCACATAGTAACACTGAAAGAATTTTACACACACACACACACACACACACACACACACACACACACGTTTACAATTTATATAACAGGTGATATATTAAAAATTACGTATAATTATGACATAATTGTATACTATACATTATATATTAATAAAATAATATATACCTCATTCAGTCTTACTATGCATGTATATATGTTTTTGTTTTGTTTTGTTTTGTTGAGATGGAGGCTTACTCTGTCACCCAAGCTGGAGTGCAGTGGCGCAATCTCGGCTCACTGCAAGCTCCACCTCCCAGGTTCATGCCATTCTCCTGCCTCAGCCTCCTGAGTAGCTGGGACTACAGGTGCCCGCCACCACACCTGGCTAATTTTTTGTATTTTTGGTAGAGATGGGGTTTCATCATGTTAGCCAGGATGGTCTCGATATCCTGACCTAGTGATTCACCCACCTTGGCCTCCCAAAGTGCTGGGATTACAGGCATGAGCCACCGCACCCAGCCACATGTGTATATAAATACATTCATACATATACACAGGTACACACACATATTTGTTGGTGTGTATAAAATTATATACAAAAACATACAAAAAACTAAACCCCAGCAAAAGATGAAACAAAAATGAACAAAATCACAAAAATAAATAACAAAAAATAGCTGACTATCTCTCAGGGTAATTTTATCCAAATGTTATCACCTGAACAAGTCTTCAGATTGACATGTATATATTAGTCAATATAATTTGCTTTTGTATTCCATTTTCATTCCCAAACATCAGCACAGGAAACAGTTAAGTTTAATCATTGCTTAGAAAAACTCAATCTGTAATCCAAAGTACACAAAATAACGTTTTTGACTTATTTTTATCAGCTATAGAATGTTATCTAGTGGTTTGCATCCTGTAGAGGCTTCATAAGGGATGTAAACTATCAACTTCAGGAATATAACAGTTTGAATTTTATTTATTCCTTTTACAAACACAGGTCTGAACATTTGGGATTCATTTTGGAGACCCTTGATAAAATCTATGAACCCGATCTTCCGGAAAACACACATTCATACATATGCTCCCAAATCTGCATATAATTTCATGGGTTTGTGCACCTTCCTCAGGCCAGGTTGTGGCAGGACACCTGTGTCCTCTACCAAAGGCCACAACTCATGTGGGTGGCTCTTGCCACACTGCTGTCCTCCCTGGGTTCTGGTAATTGCCCCGCTTCAGCCCTCTCAGTTCAGGGCTGGTAACAGTTGTTTCCAGCTGCATCATCCCTTGTTGCTCCCTAAATCCTGCCCACCCCTTGTAAACAGTCCCTTCAGTAAGTTCTCTCAGTTCCCTGTTTAATTATGCCATCTGGTTCCTGCTGAGACTCAGTAACACAACCTCCAAAATACATCTGGGGACCTAAACCATTTTGAAAATCACTGACTTAAGGAACTGAAGTCATTCTATATGAAGATCTTTCAATTATACATTTTTTTAAAATTGCAAAACAGAAGCTAATTCTTTTTTTAACTGGTAAAATACTTTTAAAAATATAATCTTCTGTACAAGAATGCATTCTTTTATTTGGAGATTCTCACGAACTCTCCAGGGCCTGCAGCTTGAGAAACATGGTGCTCAACTTATTTTCCTGGCTGGCTGCTGGGCATCACATGTATGATAGAATTGAAAACTTGCGTAAAAGATAGATTAATGGCCTCTATTATTTGCCTCCAAGCTACAAGTCCTGTCATCCCGTCATGGAAGGAAATTAAAATTGTCTGATACATACTGAGTTTCATAAAGCCGCACTGTTCCTCTCCAGGATCCTGTGTGCCTCTAGATGTCTATACCATAAATAGATTTTTTTTTTTGAGGATTTGATCAACAATCTTCACCTCAGGGTTGGAGCTATGTAAATTAATCTTTAATTGTTAAGATCTCCCTTTGTTCCTTTTAAAAATACATGAATTATACATGTTTTTTCTTTCCCAATCCTCCAGGACTTTCTCCATCTTTTAATGATCCTAAAACTATAGCCAGTGACTCTGCAAACCACTGTCTCCTAAAATGAATAACTGGAAAAACTTACCATTTGCAATCTGCTTCATTATTCACTTCTCAATGATTTTCTCAATTTCTGATTTGTTTTCTCACTCTTCCCAAACAGAAGTCATTCAATCTAGAATCAATTTAACATTCGTTTTTCTAAAAAACTGAGCACAGCATTTTTCACTTGAGAACAAAAGCTGTTAAACCACTTTTTCCCCTTGAAGCATTAAGCTTGATTTAAATATTATTTTTATTAGTATAAAGTAGTTTAGAAATTCATTAGGCAAACAACCTAGACCAGTATATTTTGCACAGGACTGGCCTAGAATTGCCCTACCAAAAAATAGTAATTTAAGGTTGTGTCTATTTTTCTAAATTTCTAATATTTCTTGGAAAAGCTGTACCATCTATTGTAGCTTAATTGTTAACACTGTGAAGCACTGTGGATGTTCCAGGGTTACAGACATTATCTGGGTCATTGGATTTTGCCCATTCCTTGTTAAAACAGGAAGATGGATCTTTAAAAATCTAGATGCTTTTCATATCCAAATCAACTTTTTTCATTTGAGATCAAGTTTGTACATTTCCTACCAGCATTCCAACCAACAAAAACCAATGAGGAGATGAAATAAAATGTCACCCAGGTTCCACTTCCTCTAGGTAAGTGATCAGCAGTGACCATGAGTCCTCTACTCAGATCTGTGTTCTACACTTCATGGTCCTACCTTCAGCGCTATCTTCTTCCTTCCCCTAGGACCTCAGAGGACTCACCTCTTAAAGAGCCAGTCCCACTGTTGGTTTAAGGCTGCAATGCTATGAACTCACTCCAAGTAAACAAGCAAATGACAGAACAAATATATTTATAAAGAATCTACTTTGGGTAAGTCACAAGGCTAGGTGTTATGAGAGAACAAGATGCAGCCAGCTCTGTTAAGCAATTTGCAACCTAATAAGTTCAAGGCACTAAGACAAATGTGTGAATGACTAGGACTCAAAGGATAATCTGATAGACTCCAAAACAGAGGTAGAAATACAAGTGTTTTGAGAGGTTAAACCAAGAAAATGATACTACAGAGCTGAGAGGGTTTGAAAGGGTTTTTGGCTAAGGTGGATATTCGAAATGAGCTTTACTTAAGGGTATTTTGATAGAGGTTCTAGGGGAGGTGTTGCCACTAAAAGGAAAGGCATTAAGAAAAATGAGGAAAATACAGGACTTATGACTAGAATGGTGAAGATTCCTGGTTGGCTGAATCTGGAAATGTATTTTGGGAGTCTATTAGGGAGGGTCCTAAAAGTCAGCTTAAGAAGATTGGACCGTATTGGCCAGGCAATGGGAAGTTGTTAAAAAGTGTAAAAGCACTGGTTCTTTTTCAGATAAAGATCACTAACAAGAACACCTGGATGTAGATGACCACTACTTGACCGGCTACATTTCACAATTTCCAAGGTGGTGGTGGGTGATCGGGGGAGATAGATTAAAGATAAGATGAGGCCTCCAAAGACACTATTTGCTTGTCAGATTAGTCAGTTTCCTTACTTGTGAAGGTCAGTGGCTTCAGATTTTTACCTAAAAAGTCAAGCCGCTTACATATTTCAGAATAAAAATTGCCTTTTCATGTGAAAGATCATGTGCTTCCAAAATCTTCTTATGTTAAAAGGCTAAGGAGAGTTCAAATATGACAGAGCCTGAGCAGAGGCTGTGGAAGACAGTGGCACTGAAATGACTGATGAGTGAGAGATGTCAGTGAAGATCTCAGCATCTATGCAGATAAAACCTTTTATGGTTTTGTGGCTAATAAAAAATTAGCTTTTCCAAAAAAATGTATAAAATTTGATTCATTAAAAAGTAAAGTCTCAGTGAAATTCTGATACATGCTGTAACATGGATAAACCTCAGGATATTATGCTAAATGAAATACTACACACATACAGATAAATACTGTGCGATTTTACTTGTATGAGGTACTTAGACAAATTCACAGAGAAAGAAAGTAGGAAACTGGTTACCGGGGCTGAGAAAAAGAGGAAGTGGGATTCATGGTTTTATGAGCACAGAGTTTCAGTTTGGGATGATGAAAAAGTTCTGAAGATGGATAATGGTGATAGTTGCACAGTAATGTGAATGTACTTAATGCTACTGAATTGTACATGCAAAAGGGTTAAAATGATAAATGTTATGTAAATTTCACTATTATAAAAAAGTAAAGGCTCAGTGAGGTCTATTTTGTGTTTTTTTATACCAAATTCTAATTTACTAATTTTATTAGTTTACTCATTGCTGATACTCATGCCTGCAGGTTGCTATTTCTATGTGGGCTTCTCTGATCTACAGGACTAGTTAAATGGCTTTAAGAAGGTTCTGTGGTGAGTGATGAGTCACAGCAAAGGAGTTGAGTGTCGTAATTGCTACCAGCAGGGAGACTGTGTAGCCTGATGTTCTTATCTCCAATATAAGACTGTATCTGCCAAGAAGTCCTAAATCTTTGAATCAGGCAGTTCAGGCATTCTTGCTCCAGATAGCATAGCTGACTGAAGTTATTTTTTAAAACAATTTATCAGACTCAGGAATGCAGTGAGAAGATATGACTGACACATCAATAGCTATCAGAGAGAATGATTAAATCTAAAATACTAGAGAGAAGAGAAGAAGGTAGACACACCAGGGAATGTTTCTACAGGATCAAAGTCTGTGAGTTTAAAATGGAATTTTCCTGCATCAATCCAATAGGCATTACCCTGGGTATAAATACTCTGGTGTCTCATTAACAGAAGAACAACTAATAAGGTAATTTATCTTTTCAGGTTGTCATAGCATACATGGGACCCTGTGGGATCAAAATATGTTGTTAGAGAAAGAAATGAATTATCATGAAGTGGAGGGAAATAATAAGAAAAAATGAAAGGAAATATTGAGAGGGAAGGGAGACTAGTAAGCAAGGAGGACAGTTGTGGAAGGATATTATGAGAAGAAGTTTACTGGGGGTTTTGCAAGAGGGAGAGCTATTATACCCCAAAGCATCGAGAACATCTACAAAGCCTGCATGAAATATTTTGGGAAGAGAATCAAAACATGCTAGAAAAAAAGAGAAAACTTAAAGCCAGGTTTGTGACCTGAGCTTACAGCTGATACCAAACATGAAGGCTAAGGTTTAAAGCTCATGTAGACATGAAGCCTCATGTCAGGTGAGGTGGATATTGGAACTAAGACCCAGCTGAAGAAATCTTCCCACCTACACAGGAGATTCTAGTGAATCTAGTTTGTCTCTGTTTAACAAGGCAATGGGAAAAAACATACAATTCCCTAAGAAAGTCAAACTCCATGCCTGAGTCTGGCTTAAAATTTGAATTTATGTTTCAGGAACTCCCATTTTAAAAGATATACAGAAAATTGGGTCATGGAACAGAGATGCCCCTGGTACTTCTGGCATAATAAATGCAAAACCACCTGGGGAAGCAGACACACCCAGGTGACACAAGATTCTCACAAAATAGCCAGCCTTGTTGAAGAAAAGCTCATGATAGAAAGTCACAGAATAAGCGAGTAACAATATTTGTATGAGGCACAGTCAACAGGAGGATTAGACCCAAGAATGTGACTAGAATTGGGCCTTAGAAAGCAACTGCCATAGAATAGCTTTAAAATCTCAAAGCTATACCAGAAGTAATTAAAACACAAGAATAAGAAATGTGAAAAGACATGTGAGGATCATGGCGGACGGGAGGCAGGACTAGATTGCAGCTCCATCTCGGACAGAACTGTGTGTGGAGGCTTGCATCGTGAATTTTTGCTCCACAACGGCTGCGGGAATAAATCAGGAAACTTGAGAGGACCCACAGACCCCCTGAAGAAAGCAGATTGCTCCTGCAGGGTCTGGGGGACAACCCAAATACTCTGAGTGCCCAAACTGGAAGTGGGAAAGGGAGACTGTCTGCCCCAAAACACACCTCCCTCGAAGGCCTAGGTTATGGGAGAAGATTTTGACCTTACCTGGAGCTGAGTCAATTTAGAAAGCCGAGTGAAATACAGGGGTAGAGGAAGCAGTGGGAAAAGCCCTGGGAGCTCGCTGGGTCCCCTGGCAAGCTGTTTTTGCCTGGCCTCACAGGGGCGCTTTGGAAGGATAGCCAAAGGTGCTGGGAAAAGGCCACAGGGAGAAGGAAATCTCCAGCTGAATTTTGTAACAATTTGAACTGATGGAGAAGCCTCCTGGCCAGTCGCTCCTCCCTTGGGGGAGGGCGTCAATCCGACGTGCTGACTCCACAGGTGGGGGAAGAAGGAAAGCCATATTTGCTTTTGCAGCTGGGAGGCAGGTAGTCTGGGGCAAGTTCTCAGCCCAGGTAGCTGAAGACAAAAGCGTATACTCTTGGAGTTCTGAGGCCCTGCCCACCACCTGTTCCTCCCCATACTATCATAGCTGATGCTCTCTGGAAAGCACTACCTCACGGCCAGAGGCCAAACAGCACAAAAATAGTGCATTTAACCACTGAAGCTAAGAACCCTCACAGAGTCCATTTCACCCCTCTGCCAACTCCACTGGAACAGGTTGTTACATATGAGTTCTAAATTTCCTTTCAAAGAATCAATATGTCAGTATGTTCAATTCTTTACCATCTACTTTTAAACTTAACTTCCTCATAAAGCAAACTTTTTCCATTACCTGCTCCACCCTGACTCATTCTGATTACCCGCTCTGTCATAACCATTTTTCCTGCCAAAACACTCACCGCCCCCCCCCCCTTACTCTCTTTAAATTAGCCAATCGGAATTTAGTTTAGCCTGTGCAGTCTAACCCTAGCCAGTAGGGGAATGACACAGCAGCATGGGCCACCTGCATCAGGGATACGAACCCTTTCCCCTCCCTTGTCCAAGTGTGTGCTCACCATTCCTTCATCTGTAAGGGCACACCCTTCTATAGAAGTACCTTGCCTTGCTGAGAATTGAAAAGAAAATTTTATATTCGAGTGCTATTTCTTTTGCAGCACCAAAACTTTATACATAACAAGGTGCTGGTATCCATGGCTGAGAGACCCAGGCAGTTCACATCACAGGACTCAGCAGACAACCCCCAGTACCAGCCAGGTAGTGGTAGACTCACTAGGTGGCTAGATCCAAAAGAGAGATAACAATCACTACAGCTTGGTGCTCAGGAAGCCACATCAATAGGAAAAAGGGGAGAGTACTACATCAAGGCAACACCCCATGGGACAAAATAATCTGAACAACAGCCTTTAGCCCTAGGCCTTCCCTCTGACAGAGTCTACTCAAATGAGAAAGAACCAGAAAACCAACTCTGGTAATATGACAAAATAAGACTCTTTACCACTTGCCAAAAAATCATACTAGCTCACCAGCAATGGGCCCAAACCAAGAAGAAATCCCTGATTTACCTGAAGAATAATTCATGAGGTTAGTTATTAAGCTAATCAGAAAGGCACCAGAGAAAGATAAAGCCCAATGTAAGGAAATCCAAAAAGTGATCCAAGAAGTGAAGGAAGAAATATTCAAGGAAATATATAGTATAAATAAAAAACAATCAAAACTTCAGGAAACAATGGACACACAGAAATGCAAAATGCTCTGGCAAGTCTCAGCAATAGAACTGAACAAGTAGAAGAAAGAACTTCAGAGCTCAAAGACAAGGTCTTCGAATTAACCCAATCCAACAAAGACAAAGAAAAAAGAATAAGAAAATATGAACAAAGCCTCCAAGAAGTCTGGGATTATGTTAAATGACCAAACTTAAGAATAGTTGGTGCTCCTGAGGAAGAAGAGAATTCTAAAAGTATGGAAAACATATTTGGGAGAATCATCAAGGAAAATTTCCCTGGCCTTGTGAGAGACCTAGACAAACCAAATACAAGAAGTACAAAGAACACCTGGGAAATTCATCACAAAAAGATCACCTAGGCATAGTCATCAGGTTATCTAAAGTTAAGGTGAAGGAAAGAATCTTAAGAGTTGTGAAACAGAAGCACCAAGTAACCTGTAAAGGAAAACCTATCAGATTAACAGCAGATGTCTTGCAGAAACCCTACAAGCTAGAAGGGATTGGGGCCCTATCTTCAGCTTCTTCAAAACAATTATCAGCCAAGAATTTTGTATCCAGCAAAACTAAGCTTCATATAAGAAGGAAAGATAGTCTTTTTCACACAAAGAAATGCTGAGAGAATTTGCCACTACCAAGCCACTACTACAAGAACTGCTAAAAGGAGCTCTAAATCTTGAAACAAATCCTGAAAACACATCAAAACAGAACCTCTTTAAAGCATGAATCTCACAGGACATATAAAACAAAAATATAATTTAAAAAACAAAAACAAAAAACCAAGTTATACAGGCAACAAATAACATGATGAATGGAACTGAATACTAACCTTGAATGTAAATAGCCTAAGTGCTCCCCTTAAAAGATACAGAATCACAGAATGGATAAGAATTCATCAACCAACTATCTGTTGCCTTCAAGAGACTCACCTAAAACATAAGGACTTGCACAAACTTAAGGTGAAGGTGTGGAAAATGCATTTCATGCAAATGAACACCAAAACAAGCAGGAGTAGCTACTCTTATATCAGACAAAACAAACTTTAAAGCAACAGCATTCAGAGAGACAAAGAGGAACATTATATAATGATAAAAGGCCTTGTCCAACAGGAAAATATCACAATCCTAAACATATATGCACCTAACACTGGAGCTCCCAAATTTATAAAACAAGTGATAATAGACCTAAGAAATGAGATGCACAGCAACACAATAATAGTGGGGGACTCCAATATTCCATGGAGAGCACTAGATAGGTAATCAAGACAGAAAGTCAACAAAGAAACAATGGATTTAAACTATACCCTGAAACAAATGGACTTAACAGATGTATACAGAACATTCCATCCAACAACCACAGAATATACATTCTACTCAACAGTATATGAAACTTTCTCCAAGATAGACCATATGATAGGCCACAAGACAAGCTTCAATAAATTCAAGAAAATTGAAATTATATCAAGCACTCTCTCAGACCACAGTGGAATAAAACTGGAAATCAACTCCAAAAGGAACCTTCAAAACCATGCAAAATACATGGAAATTAAATAACCTGCTCTTGAATGATCATGGGGTCAACAATGAAATCAAGATGGAAATTAAAAAATTCTTTATACTGAACAACAATATCAACACAACCTATCAAAACCTCTGGGACACAGCAAAGGCGGTGCTAACAGGAAAGTTCATAGCCCTAAACACCTACATCAAAAAGGAGGGAAGAGCACAAACAGACAATCAAAGGTCACACCTCAAGGAACTAGAGAAACAAGAACAAACCAAACCCAAACTCAGCAGTAGAAAGGAAATAACCAAGATCAGAGCAGGACTAAATGACATTGAAAAAAAATACAAAAGATAAATGAAACAAAAAGCTGGTTCTTTGAAAAGGTAAATAAAATTGATAGACCACTAGCAAGATTAACCAAGAAAAGAAGACAGAAAATCCAAATAAACTCAATAAGAAATGAAATGGGAGATATTACAACTGACACCACAGAAATACAAAAGATTAGTCAAGGCTACTATGAAGACCTTTATATGCATAAACTAGAAAACCTAGAAGAGATGGATAAATTACTGGAAAGATACCACCCTCTCAGCTTAAATCAGGAAGAATTAGATACCCTGAACAGAGCAATAACAAGCAGCGAGATTGAAATGATAATTTAAAAAATTACCAACAAAAAAGAGTCCAGGACCAGACGGATTCACAGCAAAATTCTACCAGACATTTAAAGAAGAATTGGTATGAAGCCTATTGACACTACTCCATAAGACAGAGAAAGAGGGAACCTACCCTTAATCATTCTATGAAGCAAGTATCACCTAAATACAAAAACCAGGAAAAAACATAACCAAAAAAGAAAACTACAGTCCAATATCTCTGATGAAAATAGATGCTAAAATCCTTAACAAAATACTAGCTAACCAAATCCAACAGCATATCAAAAAGATAATCCACCATGATCAAGTGGGTTTCATACCAGGGATGCAGGGATGGTTTAACATATGCAAATCAATAAATGTGATACACCACATAAACAGAATTAAAAACAAAAATCACATGATCATCTCAATTGATGCAGAAAAAGCATTTGACAAAATCCAGAATCTCTTTATAATTAAAACTCTCAGCAAAGTCAATACACAAAGGACATACCTCAATATAATAAAAGCCATCTATGACAAACCCACAGCTAACACAGTACTGAAAGGGGAAAAGTTGAAAGCATTCCCCCTGAGAACTGGAACAAGACAAGGATGTCCACTCTTACCACTCCTCTTCAACGTAGTACTGGAAGTCCTAGCCAGAGCAATCAGACAAGAGAAAAAAATAAAGGGCATCCAAATCAGTAAAGAGTGAGTCAAACTGCTGCTGTTTGCTGATGATATGATTTTTTACCTAGAAAACCCTAAAGACTCCTCCAGAAAGCTCCTAGAACTGCTAAGAAAAATTCAGCAAAGTTTCCAGATGCAAAATTAATGTACACAAATCAGTTGCTCTTCTGTACACCAACAGTGACCAAGCTGAGAATCAAATCAAGAGCTCAACCCCTCTTACAATAGTTGCAAGAAAAAAATTACTTAAGAATATACCTAATCAAGGAGGTGAAAGACCTCTACAAGGAAAACTACAAAACATTGCTGAAAGAAATCATAGACAACACAAACAAATGCAAACACATTCCATGCTCATGGATGAGAAGAATCAATATTGTGAAAATGACCATACTACCAAAAGCAATCTACAAATTCAATGCAATCCCCATCAAAATACCATCATTTCTTCACAGAATTAGAAAAAACAATTCTAAAATTCATATGGAACCAACAAAGAGCCCACATAGCCAAAGGAAGACTAAGCAAAAAGAACAAATCTGGAGGCATCACATTACCTGATTTCAAACTATATTATAAGGGCATAGTCACCAAAACAGCATGGTACTGGTATAAAAATAGGCACGTAGATCAATGGAACAGAATAGAGAACCCAAAAATAAACCCAAATACTTACAGCCAACTGATCTTTGACAAAGCAAACAAAAACATAAAATGGGGAAAGGACACCCTTTTCAAAACAAATGGTGCAGAAATAATTGACTACCCACATGTAGGAGAATGAAACTGGATCCTCACCTCTCATCTTATACAAAAATAAACTCAAGATGGATTAAGGACTTACATATATGATCTGAAACTATAAAAATTTTAGAAGATAACATTGGAAAAGCCCTTCTAGACATTGGCTTAGGCAAGGATTTCATGACCAACAGCTCAAAAGCAAATGCAATAAAAACAAAGATAAATTTTTGGGACTTAATTAAACTAAAGAGCTTTTGCACAGCAAAGAAACAGTTGACAGAGTAAACAGACAACCCACAGAGTGGGAAAAATCTTCACAATCTATACATCTGACAAAGGACTAATCCAGAATCTACAACAAACTCAAACAAATTAGTGAGGAAAAAAACAAACAATCCCATCAAAAAGTGGGCTAAGGACATGAATAGAGAGTTCTAAAAAGAAGATATACAAATGGCCAACAAACATATAAAAATGCTCAGCATCACTAATGATCAGGGAAATGCAAATCAAAACCACAATGGGATACCACCTTACTCCTGCAAGAAGGGCTATAATCAAAAAGTCAAAAAATAGTAGATGTTGGCATGGATGTGGTGAACAGGGAACACTTCTACACTGCTGG
Organism: Macaca thibetana thibetana; assembly: GCF_024542745.1. Lineage (NCBI taxonomy): Eukaryota > Metazoa > Chordata > Mammalia > Primates > Cercopithecidae > Macaca > Macaca thibetana. The sequence continues at coordinate 84,848,224 of NC_065589.1, read as the reverse complement.
TGGAAATGTAAACTAGTACAACCACTATGGAAAACAGTGTGGAGATTCCTTAAGGAACTAAAAGTAGAACTACCATTTGATCCAGCATTCCCACTACTGGGTATCTACCCAGAGGAAAATAAGTCATTATATGAGAAAGATACTTGCACATGCATGTGTATCGCAGCACAATTCGCAATTGCAAAAATGTGGAACCAACCTAAATGCCCACCAATCAACAAGTGGATAAACGGTGATATATATATAATCAAAGATAGATGTATAGTAGTATCCATATATACGTATGAATACTACTCAGCCATAAAAAGGAATTAATTAATGGCATTCGCAGCAACCTGGATGGAATTGGAGACCATTATTTTAAGTGAAGTAACTCAGGAATGGAAAACCAAACACCATATGTTCTCATCCATGAGTGGGAGGTAAGCTGAGGATGCAAAGGCCTAAGAATGACACAATGGACTTTGGGGATTCAGGGAAAGGGTGGGAAGCAGGTGAGGGATAAAAGACTACAAATAGGGTGCAGTGTATACTGCTCGGGTGATGGGTGGACCAAAATCTCACAGATCACCACTAAATAACTTACTGATGTAATCAAACACCACCTGTTCCCCCAATAACCTATAGAAATAAAAAAAAATTTAAAAACTTTTTAAAAGAAATACAAAAAGACAAGTTTGCTTCGAATGATGTTAATGATGATGATGATGATAGCATAGCACTGACCACATACTACACACTCTATTTTTGCAAATATTAACTCATTTAATTCTCACAACATTATAGTATTATTATTGTGTTATGAGGCATTATTATTTTCCCATTTTATAGTTGAGGAAACTAAAGTACAGTGAAGTTAAGTAACTTGCCCTGGGTCATAGATCTAATAAGTGACAAGAGTTGACATTTGCACAAGGGCATTCTTTATTTGGAGTACAGGGCCTTAGGCACTATACTAAATTAAGAACTAAATCTATTTCCAAATGAAATTTCAAAAGAACTTCAGGATTTGAGAATTACAAAAGTTAAAATGTTGGTAATTGTACAGAAAATTCAGCAGGTGAGTTAAAGAGCTAGTTAGGCATAGTTGAAGAAAAAAGGCATGTATAATAATGTATAATGGAATTGAGAAAATCTAAGAATGTAGTATAAAAAGGAAGAAATGGCAAATATATAAGCAAAAGTAAGAAATCAAGAGAAGAAAGTAAGACGATCCAATATATTTCTGAAAGTTTCAGAAGGAAAGAATACAGAGAACAATAAAGAGGCAAAATTCAAAATATAATGACTAAGAAATTTCCAAAGTTGGTAAAAGACATGAATATTCAAGAAGCACGGTATAAATATACATCACAAATGAATATATGTAATAAGGTTGTCTAAGAAAACTAAGAGAAACTGTTAAAAGGAAGCAAAAAAGGAAAGAGATTTCTTACGAAGGAACAGTTAGATGGATAGCACATATCTCAATAGCAACTGCAAACACTAAAAAATTCTAGATTATCTAGGTGATAATATCTGCAGAGTCCTGAGGAAAAATATTTTCAACTTAGAATTCTATAAGCAAGTAGAAGACCAATCAAGTATGAGGACAAACTGAAAACATTTTTAAGCAAATAAAAATGGAGAGACTCCCCTACACTTAGGTTATTGATGAAAGAATAGCTAATTGAAGGATACACTTCAGGTAAAAAAATAATTGACTCAGATAGGAAAATAGGATGCAAGAAGAAATGGTGAGCAAAGGAATACAAAAATAATAACTGAAAAAAATGTGAGGGATTAAAAGTAAGTACTAAATAATATTAAAATGGAAATCTGAAATATAGAGTTGAAGGGTCCTAAGAGCCCACCATCACTGGAGAGGGCAGGAGAGGTTTGAAATAACATTAGACTTTATTAGTTGTGTATACTAAAATACAAGGTTGGAGGAGGGGGCAGAGCAAGATGGCCGAATAGAAGCCTCTAGCAATTATCCCCCCACCACCACAGGAACACTAAACTGAGCAACTATCCATACACAAAAGCACCTTCATAAGAACTAAAAGCCAGGTAAGTGACCACAGCACCTAGTTTTAACATCATAAGAGGCACTAAAGAGGGCATGAAAGGCAGTCTTGAATTACCTACACCATTCCTTCTTCATCCCTTGGCAGTGGCTACATGATGCAGAGAGAGAATCTGGGCATCTGGGAGAGGAAAAGTGCAGAAATCATGGAACTTTACATTGGAACTCAGAGCTGGCCTGTCAGAGTGGAAAACGACTTGGGGTAGAACTCAGTCGGTGCCCACAGAGTGAGCGTTTAGACCAACCCTAGCCAGAAGCAAATTGTCCATCCCAGTTGTTAGAACCTGAGTTCTGACAAGTCTCACTATGATGGCCTAAGTTCTCTAGAGTTCTAGATAAACTTGAAAGGCAGTCTAGGCCACAAAGACTGCAATTCTTGGGCAAGTCCTGGTGCTGTGCTGGGCTGAGAACCAGTGGACTTAAAGGGCATGTGGCCTAGTGAGACACTAACTTGGACAGCCAAAGGAGTGCTTGCATCGCCCCTCCGCCAGCTCCAGGCAGCACAGCTCACAGCTCCAGGAGAAACTCCTTTACTCTGCTTGAGGAGATGAGAGAAAAGAGTAAAGAGGACTTTGTTTTGCAACTTGGATACTAGCTCAGCCACAGTATAATAGGGACTAAGCAAAGTTCTGAGGCCCCCATTCAGGACCTAGGTCCCAGAGACATTTCTAGACACCATAGGCCCGAAGAGAACCTGTTGCCTTTAAGAGAAAGATGCAGCTGCTGCAGGATTTATTACCTGCCGGCTAAGGGGCCCTTGGGCCTTGAATTATCAGCAGCAGTAGCCAGGCAATACTCACCACTGGCCTCGGTTGAGACTCAGAGATGTGCTGGTTTTAGGTGTGACCAAGCACATTCCCAGCTGTGGCGGCTATGGGGAGAGATTCCTTCTGCTTTAGAAAAGAAGAGGGGAGAGTAAAGGAAACTTTGTCTTGCAGCTTGGTTGCCAGCACAGCTACAGTGGGATAGAGCACCAAGTGGGCTCCTGGAGTCCCCGATTCCAGGTCTAGGTTCCTAGATGGCATTTTTGGACCTGCCCTGGGCCACAGGGAAGCCCACTTCTCTGAATGGAGACTCAGGACTGGCAGCATTCACCACAAGCTGACAGAAGAGCCCTTGGGCCTTGAATGAACATCAGCAGTAGCCAGGCAATACTCACCGTAGATCTAGGGCACTGGTGGCTACAAGGAATATTCTGCTTAAGAAAAGAGGAGGGAAGGCTGGGCACAGTGGCTCACACCTGTTATCCCAGCACTTTGGGAGGCCGAAGCGGGTGGATCAGCTGAGGTCAGGAGTTCGAGACTAGCCTGAAAAACAAGGTGAAACCCCATCTGTACTAAAAATGCAAAAATTAGCCGAGTGCGGTGGCAGATGCCTGTAGTCCCAGCTACTCAGGAGGCTGAGATAGGAGAATTGCTTGAGCCCAGGAACGAAGGTTGCAGTGAGCTGAGGTCGCATCACTGCACTCCAGCCTGGGCGATGGAGCAAGACTCAAAAAAAAAAAAAAAAAAAAAAGGAAAGAAAGAAAAGGGGAGGGAAGAGTGAGAAGAACTTTTGTTTTGCAGCTTGGGTGCCAGTTCAGCCATAGTAGAATAGAGCACTGGGTATACATGTAAGGTTCTGAACTCCAGGCCTTGGCTCCCAGATGGTACTTCTGGACCTACCTTGGGCCCAGAAAAATTCACTGCTCTGAAGGGAATGACACAAGCTTGGCTGGATTTGCCACCTCTTGATTGTAGAACCCTTGGCCATTGAGTAAACCTAGGTGGTAGGCAAGCAGTGGCCATCCTGGTCCTTGAGCAAGACCCAGTGCTATGCTGGTTTCAGGATGACCCAGCACAGTCCCAGTGGTGGTGGCCATAGGGGTGCTTGTGTCACCCTCCTGCATCTTCAGGTTGCTCAGCACAAAGAGAGGCACCATTTGTTTGGAGGACAGTAAGGGAAGAGAACAAGAATCTCTGCCTGGTAATCCAGGCAATTTTTCGGATCTTACCCAAGACCACCAAGGCAGTATCTTTACAAGTCTGCAAGAGTCACAGCCTTACTGGCTTGGGGTGCCACTTAATGCAGATATAGCTTCACTGACCAAAATCTTAGATCACAACATTCAAGTCTCTTCAAATACCTGGAAAGCCTTCCCAAGAAGGACAGGTACAAAGAAGCACAGACTGCAAAGACTACAATAAATACCTAACTTTTCAATAGTCAGAAACTGATGAATATTCACAAGCATCAAGACCATCCAGGAAAACATGGCCTCACCAAACAAACTAAGTAAGGCACCAGAAACCAATCCCAAAGAGACAGAGGTGTGTGACCTTTCAGACAGAGAACTCCAAATACCTGTTTTGAGGGAGTTCGATGAAATTCAAGATAACACAGAGAAGGAATTGAGAATTCTATCAGATAAATTTAACAAAGAGATTGAAATAATTGAAAAGAATCAAGCAGAAATTCTGGGAGTGAAAAATGCAATTAATACACTAAAGAGTTCATCAGAGTCTCTTAATAGCAGAATTGATCAAGCAGAATAATTAGTGAGCTTGAAGACAGGCTATTTAAAAATGCATAGAGGAGACGAAAGAAAAAAGAATAACAAACAATGAAGCACACCCACAAGATGTAGAAAATAGCCTCAAAAGGGCAAATCTAAGAGGTACTGCCTTAAAGAGGAGGTAGAAAAAAGAGACAAGGGTAGAAAGTTTATTCAAAAATAAAAGTAACAGAGAACTTCCCAAACCTAGAGAAATATATCAATATCCAAATACGAGAAGGTTATACATCACCAAGCAGATTTGACCCAAAGAAGATTACCTCAAGGTATTTAATAATCCAACTTCCAAATGTCAAGTATAAAGAAAAGATCCTAAAAGCAGCAAGAGGGAAAAAACAAATAACATACAAAGGAGCGCCAATACATCTAGCAGCCGACTTCTCAGTGGAAACATTTTGGGGGTCCAGGGGACCTTCCCAGCACTTCTTAAATTATACCATTATGATACATGTGATTCCATATCCTGGTAAAAACCCAAAGAAGAGTCATCACTTTATCTGATTCGTGGATATGTCCCATAATGTTCTATAGATACCCAATGTAATTCTTGATACTTGTGATAGTAGAAGATGGTCAATTTGACAAATGCTGAGATCAGGAGACAATAGAGTTGAGGGCTTAGAAGCCAGGTTACCTGGCTTTAAATTCAGATTCTTATCCATTCTGTAATCTTGGGCAAGGTAAGTCACCTTTCTAAGCCTTGGTTTCCCCCATTGTAAAATGCAGGGTAGTAACAGTGTACACCTCATAGTGTTGTTGTTGCAGATCAAATTACCTCATACATGCAAAGCACCTGAAACAATTCCTAGAATTTGGTCTTCCATAAATGTTGGCTGTTACTCTTAGCAGTTCTGACAAAAAAACCTGTCAGTCAAGAATCTGTTGTTCAGGAGTTTGATTTCGATATTTGCATCTGAATAACATGTCACTGTAAAACAATAATGTATTACTGTTCTTTATAATTTCATAAGTTGACTGTGATCAGATGGGTGGTTTTCCTGCTGGTCTTACTTGGGGTCTCTCATGTGGTTGCAGTCATATGACGGCAGGGGCTGGAGTCATTTGGAGGCTTGACTGTACTGGGATGTCCCAGATGAGCTCTTTCCTCACTTGTCTTGTGCCTCAGTGCTCCACCACATGGCTTCACTCTCCACAGAGCTCATCCTCCAAGGCTCTCCGTGGGGCCTATCCTTCAGCGGCATACTTGGACTTCTCACATGGTAACTAGCTTCTAAGAACACAGGAGCAGAAGTTGCTAGTCCTTTTTAATGCTTAGGTTCAGAACTGTCAGCATCACTTCTGCCTCATTCTACTGGCAAGTCACAAGGTCATCCAGCTACAGTATGGGAGGGAGGGCACTAGAGAAGAGCATTAGGAGAGGGAGGCAGGGCTCACTGGGGGTGGTTTTCAGTGACAACAGCTACAGCTGGCATGTGGGAGTGTGAAGAATGTGTTACACCCAAAATGAAGAAAGGACAGGTAAGGTGTGAGTACTATAACTGAAGTGAACAGAAACCAAGACTTGTGGTATAAATAGATCCAAGCAGGGGTAGGCCTGGCAGATGGTTGGCAGAACTCCATGCCAGTGGTTGGTAACAGAAGATGGTGAAGGTAGCTACCAGAGGAATTGGAGATCTTGATCACAGAAGGCAACCTCTGAGTCCTGGAGTACCACAGACAGAAAAACCATTACCAAGGAACCACAAAAAAGTGTCCATGGACAGGATAGGGTGTAACCAACCAGGCCCTGGGCAGTGGAGTGACATGCTGGCAACAGGAGGAGCAGACTCAAGGTCTTGATGCTGAGTGAAGGCAGCCTTCTTATCACACTGTGCTTCGAATCAGGATTGTTCAGAGATTCTGTAAGAGCATTAAGTGTACTGTTTGGGATTTGGACAAGAGAGAAGCAGCAGCTAGAGCCAGGCCAGTCATCACACCTTTGGTCTCTGCAGAGTTATGAATATTTCCATTTGCATATCCACTTGCCCAAGGCTTACTGTGCAGACAGACCTGCTCTGCTACCCCTCTAAAGGAACTTTCCAAGAGAGAAAACATTGAATACATTTGCTCTTCCTCTTGAAGTGATAAGGATTGGATCCCACTGACTTCCACTTTCACATCACCTCACACCTGATTTATTCTGATTAATCATAAACGTTTCCCCCACTCCCAGTGTTCTCCCTGCTTCCATCTGACTGTACCCTGCTCTCCTATCAACCTTCTGGAAGCATTGTCTTTGTTTTCGTGTTCCACAAAGATTTAAATATTTTGTACTCTCTACATAATGAAGTTCAAACACCTTGGGCTGCCATTCATGAAACCCTAGGCCTGTGTCTGTGAAGAACGGGATGGAGTTGGAGGATGGCAGAAGTAAAACTCACAGATACCAGTAGGTATTGCATTCTGGCTTTATAAAGCCTCAAAAGGGATAAAGACAGCACAGACCAGTAAACATCTGAATGTTGTTCTTTCAGAAAGAACATGGAAAGAGACCAAGGGGGTCTCTTTCATCATGGAACAGACCAAGGGGGTGACAACTGGTCAGCAGCCTGCAAAGGTGAAACATCTGCTAGGTCTGAACCAAAGGGATCCCAGAAATTTGTTATCTTCCCTATTGGAAGAGTCCATCGTCACCCAAAAACAATTGCTGCTTCTTGTAAAGCCACTCAACAAGCCACAGGCGTAGGCATGGCAGGTTATTGGCTGAACTCCATGCTAGTGGTTCACTTAGAACAGTCACCCATGCATGGTGTCTGGGTTCTCAGTCCCAATATTTTCAATCCATCATATTCTGCAAGTTTTTCTCTGTGCCTGCACCACAGATGATGCAATTTCCTTTATCTACACCTGTGTAGAGATGAGGAGGTTTTTCCATTTCTCCATGTTGGAGGTTTGTTGAATTGAATTAACCTGTTATAGATTTGGACTCAAAAAGAGGAAAAAAAGGAAACTGTCTAGAAACATTAAACTCTGAGGCTTCCACTGATCTCTCAAGCCAGTTTTAAGTAACTACGTTATATTGATATAATGATATCAGTGGATAACAAAATATTCTCTTCATATTATCTGGACCTTTCCTTCTAGACACCAGGGTCCCAATCTATGCAGATAGAAGTTCATGTTGTGCTGTGCTGGATTTCCTTTAGCAAGGCATTTATTTTCACTACCAAGTAAAGTTTGATTTTATTTTAGTAGGTTTAAAAATATTATTTTTAATAATCTTCCCAAAGTAAATGAATGTATATTTCAATAGTAACAGGGCATTTGTGGCATCATTTTGTTTGTAATATACTGTAAAGATAAGCATTTCAGATGAATACCATATTTATAAAATGTCTAAAGAAATGTAAGCAAATTGTTTTTGAAATTGTTTATAAATATTAGGAGTTTTAAGCATATGTGGTGCTAAGTAATATTGACATGTCTGGGAAAATGTGCAAAATAGAAGGCAAATAAGGCAACTACTCATTCCACAAATTCCCTTACCCATAAGCAAAATAAATTCTTTGAGAAAAAAAATGTGATGAAATTGGTGAGGCCAACAGTGACATTTAAAACATGTATTTACATACAGTTAAGCAGTGAAAAAAACCTTGACCCCTATACTATTAAAGGCAGGAAAGAAAAGGAACACAGGCATTTGTTAGTACAAGAATTACTGTTGAGGGTGGAAATTCTTTCTGGAGATTATAAAAATATGGTAGTAACAGATTTGATGTCATATTTTTCCCTAAGGACTGAGGGGTACAGTTGATTCCATAAGTGGTCGGGCAGCTTGTGGATTCTATTGTTATAATTCAGTCCTGTATTGAGTTTCAAATATCTACTGTTCCTAAATGCTCAGTGTCTAAGTTCCTCATACTTTCCTCTCAGGATCTCTCCAGGATTTAGCAGTAATATATTAAGTGTTCATCTTCAAGTGTATCAGCAGCCATTCAATCATTTTTCCAAAGAAATTGGTCAAATGTCAGAAACAGTAGAATTCCCAGATTGTTTTTTCTTCCTAGGTCAAACTTCATCATTTCTGGGATTTGTTTGAAGTTTTCAAAAATTTTATAACTTAGATTTTCCTCGTGACTTCTCCTGGCAAAGTATTGGTTTTAACAAGTTTCTATTTTCTCCCCCATATCTTTTACTTTCAAAATGGCTTCATATTTTATCTTGTGAGTCCTGAACACAGAACACAGAGGTAAAATATAACTATGTTAGATTTTAAGAGATGACGAAGCTGTTTTAATGAGGGCAAAATAAAACCTATGGAAGTACAAGCTCCATAAAAAATAACTGAATACACATCAAACGTAGAAAGCCCCATCCTTTCTATGATTTTTACAATTAATAGGACCATATAAATCATAGGAATTCGGGTGTGGAAAAGTGGGCTGAGCTCTTTGGAGGGAAAGAAGGTCATTTTATAGTTAGCTTTTCTGTAGTGCAGAAGTCGTTGCTGTGAAAAACAGTACTCAGCAATTAAAGTGAGGTTAAAAAGAAACTGAAATGTTCTCTTCTTCCTATTTTCAGAAAAGAGTGGAAATGGTAGTTGAGACGACAGTTGCAGAGATGGAGGGATTGTCTTCAGAGGGCATGAGGCTGTGGTTGGCGCATCAGAGGAACTGAAAAAAGAGCAGTGGTATGTCATTGCATCCATAGTAGCAAATATTGAAACCCTCTCGAGCTAATATAAGTAGGAAAGCAATATTTTATGGGTGTTAGGTAGTTCTTAGAATTTCTGGAAAGGCCGGAAAGTGATTGTTTGAGGCTATCCAACTAGAGAAGATGCTCAACTCTAACCAGGAAATGGCCCCACTGAAGACCCACTGCTGCTGTGTCCCCTGCACCTTCGCTCACATCAGTTACCCTAAGAACTAAGAACCAGATACTTTAAATTATGCAACTATTGTTCCTTGAAGCTGAAACCTTCCACTGCTACTCTTGTCAGAAGTGGATTCTTGCCTTATCACATAGCTGTCTTATGAACTGCAGTCTCAAATGGGTGCATCTGATAGGAAGATAATATATCACAAGATATTGGGGAAACTGAATCTCTAGCTTCTACTCTGGAAGATAGAGGCATAATACGGGACATTGCCCAAATGTGAGAATGGCAAATATATTCCATCAGCAAATGTCCTCCAACAGCAGTATGGTTCCAGTGTAGGAGATAGGAAGTCAAGAAGTTTGACAGATTAAATGTTACAAATGAGAAAAAATGGGGCATCATGAATGACTCCCAGATGTCAGGTTTTCATACTGTGGTAGACGGTGGCAGCATGACTGAGATGAAGTGGGCTTGAGGAAGGAGCATGTTTAGTACAGGAAAGGCAGTCAGAACCAAGAGTTCATTTTTGGTGAATTCTTTAGGAAGATGACAGCAGAAGTGGCATAATATTTTGAATCTCCTTAAATCAGCCTATAAAGAGAAACAGAGCAAATAGGATAACAAAGCCAAAAACCCATGGAGATCATCCTTAAAAACAGGTGACAGTGTCTGGGTGTGGTGGCTCATGCCTGTAATCCCAGCACTTTGGGAGGCGGGCATATCACGAGGTCAGGAGATCGAGACCATCCTGGCAAAGGTGGTGAAACCTCATCACTATTAAAATACAAAAAATCAGCCCAGCATCGTGGCACACAACTGTAATCCCAGCTACTCAAGAGGCTAAGGCAGGGGAATCGCTTGAACCCAGGAGGCAGAGGTTGCAGTGAGCTGAGATCACACCACTTCTCTCCAGCCTGGCAACAGAGCAAGATTCCGTCTCAAACAAACAAAAACAATAGTTGACAGCATATTTCCATAGACTGTAAAATATGAGTGGATGAGGAGTAATCGCTGACACCAATAAGAACTGCACTTTATCAGTACCTTTGCAGGAGGAACCAGAGAAAAACAAGGGGCATCAGATGAACTTGAGAATGCTAAAATATCCAAAAAGTACTCACTGGAAATTTTATCTGAAACTGAGAGGAGTTTTACACCCTCTAATAATGAGTGAGTTAAAGGAGTTTGCAGTAAAGTCTGACAGGACCAGAGAAGTCTGGGCTCTATGAACTCCCAAACTAACTCATCAAAACTTACTTTGAGGGCAAAGAGTTCAAATGAAGAGAAACTGTCGCGTCTCCAGCAAGGAGATGCCCATTTGAGCAGCACAGAGACAAGAGCACTAAAGGAAAGGGAAGGTCCAGATAAAAGTAAGGGAAAATGTATTTCCAGAAAATAAGCTTCCAAATTTTTTGAATATTGCACAAATTAAACAAAAGAGAGAGCTCTAGAGCCATGAGGTTACAGAAACTATCTTGAATAACAACTATTTCTAAAAATAAAGGAAAACTAATTTCAAGTGTAAATGAGGAAAGGGAGGATCAGATCTTAAGTCAACATCAGATAACAGATCAAGAAGCCAAGTAATATCCCTAAAATAATTAATGCACATTAGAAAAACATTACCACAAAATAGATTAAAATTATAACCTAAAAAAATAACTAAAAAGCTAAACAACTATGAAAATGATATATGAAATAACATTAATCAGAATTAGGAACACTCAAAAATTAGGTAATATATCTCTGGAAATATTACAAATAAAAGAAAAATATTTTAGAAATGAAGAGTACACTACAAGGAGCAAATGAACTAAAATGCAACAGATAATACCTGAAAAATAGGAAGTAAGAAATATAAAAATTTAAAAAGCAAAGACCAAATGGAAAACATTCTATTTTGTTTAAAATGACACTGTGTTCTTCAAAAATGTCAGTTTCATCTTCAGTAAAATACTAGCAAACTGAATTCAGCAGCATATTAAAATGATTATATGCCATGAACAAAAGATATTTATTCCTGGAATTCAAGGATCATTCAACATACAAAAATCTATCAATGTAATACTCCACATTAACAGAACAAAGTAAATAAAATCACACAATCATCTCAATTGATGCAGAAAAGGCATTTGACAAAATTCAACACTGTTTTGTGATTTAAAAAGAATATTTGACAAATCAGGAATTAAAGGAAATTTTCCAACATGATAAAGGCCATATATGAAAAACCCACTGATAACATCATAACGGTTTTTCAGAGCAATTAGGCAAGAGAAAGAAATAAAAACATCCAAATTGGAAAGAAACAAGTAAAATGATCATTTGCATGTTCTTTTTTTTTTGAGACGGAGTCTCACTCTGTCACCCAGGCTGGAGTGCAGTGGTGCGATCTCAGCTCACTGCAAGCTCCGCCTCCCGGGTTCCCGCCATTCTCCTGCCTCAGCCTCCCCAGTAGCTGGGACTACAGGCGCCCGCCACCTCGCCTGGCTAGTTTTTTGTATTTTCAGTAGAGACGGGGTTTCACCGTGGTCTCGATCTCCTGACCTTGTGATCCGCCCGCCTCGGCCTCCCAAAGTGCTGGGGTTACAGGCGTGAGCCACCGCGCCCGGCAATCATTTGCGTGTTCTATGTAGAAAACCTTAACGATTACACACTTATACAAACTGTTAGAACCAATAAGCAAATTTAGCAAAGTTGCAAGATACAAAGTCAACGTACAAAAGTCAGTTGTGTTTCTGTACACTAACAATGAAAAATTCAGAAAGGGAAACAACTCCATTTACAATAACATCAAATAGAATAAAACACGAATTAACTTAACCAAAGAGATGGAAGACTTGTACAATGAAACATACAAAATACTGCTGAAAGAAATAAAGAAGACATAAATAAACAGAAGGATATCCTGTGCTCATGGATTGGAACACTTAATATTTTTAAGATATCTATATTACCCAAAGCAATCCAAAGATGTAATGCACTCCCCATTAAAAACCAATGGCATTGTTTTACAGAAATATTTTTTAAATTCTAAAATTTGTATGGAATTCAATGAACTCTGACTAGCCAAAAAAATCTTGAAAAAATAAGAACAAAACAATCGTGAAAAAGAACAAAGTTGAAGGACTTCCTGATTTCAAAACGTACCACAAAGTTACAGTGATCAGACTAATGTCTTTAGGTTAGCATGGTACTAGCCTAAAGACAGACAGACCAATGGAATAGAAATAAGCCCTCGCATATATGGTCAACTGATTTTCAACAAGGGTGACAAGACCATTCAATTAAAAGCACAGTCTTTTAAACAAACAGTGCTGAGAAAACAATATCCACATGCAAAAGGATGAAAGTGGATTCTTACCGTATACAAAAAATAACTTAAAGTGGATGAAAGTTCTAAATGTAGGTACTAAAACTATAAAACTCTTATTAGAAAACATGGAGAAAAAGCTCCACGACATTGGGTTTGGCAATGAATTTTTGGATATGACAGTAAAAACACAGCAACAAAAGAAAAAATAAATTGGACATTGATATTAAAAATTTTTGTATATCAGAGGATACTATCAGCAGGATAAAAAAGGGAACCTACAGAATAGGAGAAAATATTTGGAAATTATATATATCTGATAAGGCATTAATTTCTGGAATATATGGAGCTCCCCTACAACAGAACAACAGCAAACCAATCCAATTCAAAAATGGGCAAAGGACTTGAATAGACATTCCTCCAAAGAAGATATATACAAATGACCAAAAAGCATCTAAAAAATTCTCACCAGCATTAGGAAAATGCAAATCAAAATCACAATGAGATACCAATTCACACCCATTGAAATGGCTATGATAAAAAACAAACAAACAAACAAACAAAAACAGAAAATAACAAGTACCAGCAAGGATGTAGATAAATTGGAACTCTTATGCCTTGCTAATGGGAATGTAAAATGGCAAAGCCACTGTGGAAAACAGCATGGCAGTTCCTCAAAATCCTAAACATAAAACTACCATATCATTTACCAATTTCACTTCTGAGTATATTCTCAAAAGAATTAAATGTAGTGGTTTGAACAGGTATTTGTACATCAATGTTTATAGCACTGTTATTATAGCCAAAAGGTGAAAACAATCCAAATGTCCTTTGACAGATGAATAAACAAAATTTGCTTGTTGGTTCTAACAGTTTGTATAAGTGTGTAATCTTTAAGGTTTTCTACATAGAAGATGTTGTCAGCCTTAAAAAGGAATGAAATTCTGATACATTCCACAACATGGATGAACCTTGAAAACATTATGGTAAGTGAAATAAGTCACACATAAAAGGACAAGTATTATATGATTCTGCTTATATGAAGTACCTAGAATAGAAAAATTAATAGAGAAAAAAATTAGAATAGTGGTTACCACAGGCTGAGGGGAGGAGGTGGGTAGTTTTGTTTAATGGGTTCAGAGTTTCAGGTTGAGATGATGAAAAAGTTCTGAAGATGTAGAGATGTGATGGTTGCACAATAATGTGAAAATACTTAATGCCACTTAATTGTATGCTTAAAAATGGTTAAAATAGTAAATTTTATATTGTGTATATTTATCACAATAAAAAGTCAATGTCTTGAAAGATAAAAAAGGCTGTAGAAATGAATCAAATTAAAGAAGAATACAAAAGCAATTTAAAAGTTGAATAAAATGTTAACAATAGGAGAATCTGGGTTAAAGTTACAACAGTTTTATTCTTGCAGCTATTCTATAAAGTTATTTCCAAATAAAAAATTTTTTAAAAATGAAAAAAGAGATTAAAAGAATTCAAAACAAAGTGACAAATAAAGACTATAGGCAAAGAAGATCCAACATAGCAAAATAGCATAATAAGAGTCCCGGGGAAAAAGTATAACAAACACTAAAAATTATAATTTTAAAAAATTCCTGAAATAAAATTGAATTTACATTGTGAAAGGGAATATAATTTACTAAGTGTATTAACCCAGAATGACAAACACAAAGTCCACTAAAACTGCTATATTATAAAGAAAGTGAAAAAAACTCTAATCAGGCAAAAAGATCAAGTGATTCTTAGGGAAAGAAAACTATATTATAACCAGCCCTTTGACACTTTATGCTAAGAAAAGAAAACATGAATAAAGTATCTTAGACCCAGGAAAAATTTATTTTCAACAATAAAGATGACCATCAATCTGTTATTAACATTCAAGGACCCAGAAAATATTGTTTGATGACCAATTCCTGAATAATCTTCTGGAAAACGGGCTTCACACCACCTAAATGACAAGAGAGAAACTGACATAATAACTGACAGTATCAGTAAATATGTATTTACTTAAAGAATAAGATTCAATCACGGATAAAAGAGAATATGTATAATACCTACATAATCCCTCACAATATAGATAACAAAAGGAAAAAGAATAGGAAAGGCGTAATAACCCCAAATTTTATTATTTTTGTTTTTATTATATTGGTATTTTATTCTAAGACTTTTGTGGGTAAAATGTGGGATAATGTAAATTAGTAATTATGTCATACTCTAACATGTGTGTGTAATTGGCCACCAGAATTGTCAGTAAGGAAAAAAGAAAATACAAAAGTAAAATACAACATTATCAAGTGAAAATCTTATGGAATTTGAAGTAACAGAATAAATAAATAAAATATTTTATCTGTAGATAATATATGCATATATCTGGATTTGTTGTTGTTTTTTGTTTCTTTTCTTTTTTTTTTTTTTGAGACCGAGCCTTGTTCTGTCACCTAGGTTGGAGTGCAGGGGCGTGATCTCAGCTCACTGCACCCTCCACTTCCTGGGTTCAAGTGATTCTCATGCCTCAGCCTACTGAATAGCTGGGCTTACAGGTGTTCTCGACCACACCTTACTAATTTTCATATTTTTAATAGAGACAGGGTTTCACCACGTTGGCCATGCTGGTCCTGAACTCCTAGCCTCAAGCGATCCACCTGTCTCAGCCTCCCAAAGTACTGGGATTACAGGTATGAGCCACCGCACTTGGCCTGTTTTGTGTATATGTATATGTATATGTATATGTATATGTATATGTATATGTATATGTATATGTATGGGAGTGTGTGTGTGTGTATTTTCTAACCATGCTCATTGAAAAGGTCTAGAATAGAAGACCAACCTAGTAGCAATGTGTATTTTTGCATCCAAATTTTGGTTTTGAATTACCATTTTCCAATAAACAGAACCAAAGCTTCTCAGAGAAAAGGTTAGTTCCAGGTCAGAGCAAGAAATATTCAAAATGAGCTTAACCCCATCAAAAAGTGGGCGAAGGATATGAACAGACGCTTCTCAAAAGAAGACATTTATGCGGCCAACAGACACATGAAAAAATGTTCCTCATCACTCGCCATCAGAGAAATGCAAATCAAACCACAATGAGATACTATCTCACACCAGTTAGAATAGCAATCATTAAAAGTCAGGAAACAACAGGTGCTGGAGAGGATGTGGAGAAATAGGAACACTTTTACACTGTTGGTGGGACTGTAAACTAGTTCAACCATTGTGGAAGACAGTGTGGCGATTCCTCGAGGATCTAGAACAAGAAATACCATTTGACCCAGCCATCCCATTAATGGGTATATACCCAAAGGATTATAAATCATGCTGCTATACAGACACATGCACATGTATGTTTATTGTGGCACTAGTCAGAATAGCAAAGTCTTGGAACCAACCCAAATGTCCATTAATGACAGACTGGATTAAGAAAATGTGGCACATATACACCATGGAATACTATGCAGCCATAAAAAAGGATGAGTTCATGTCCTTTGTAAGGACATGGATGCAGCTGGAAACTATCATTCTCAGTAAACTATTGCAAGAACAGAAGACCAAACACCACATGTTCTCACTCATAGGTGGGAATTGAACAATGAGATCACTTGGGCACATGAAGGGGAACATCATACACTGGGGCCTGTCGTGGGGTGGGGAGAGGGGGGAGGGATAGCATAAGGAGATATGCCTAATGTAAATGACTAGTTAATGGGTGCAGCACACCAACATGGCACATGTATACATATGTAACAAACCTGCACGTTGTGCACATGTACCCTAGAACTTAAAGTATAATAAAAAATTAAAAAAAATAACAACAATGAAAAGACACTTTGATATGATATGGTTCTTTTTACTCACATGTGCCTGGCACATAGTAAGTGTTCAATAAACTTTTGCTAAGTGAAAAAAAAAATGAGCTTAAAACATCTTGTTATGCCCAATAGCAAACATGACAGATTTCAAAAAGTGGCTGCAAAAATACTTCCTGTTTCACATACTTTTATCCAATGTGACCTTGCTACCAATAAGTGGACCTTTTTCTCAACTCCTTTTAATCTGGGGGAGTTCTATGACTGCTTTGATGAAAAAAGTATGGAGGAAGAGACCCTATCCCAGTTCCAGCAGTAGATCTTAACTGGTCTAGAAGCTTGCATTTTATACCTCTCAGAATGTTTGCTCTTGGAAAATTCTATCTTGGAACCCAGCTACCATTCTATGAAAAGCCAAGCCATCTTAAGAGGTCATGTGTAGGTGGTCAGTCCCATTGACAACCTCAGATGAGCTCCCAGCCAACAACCAGCATCAACTGCCAGTCAGGTAAGTGAGTCCTCTTGTTCATTCAGCCAAGTTGAACTTTTGGATGACTACACCCTCAACTAGCAATTGACTACAAATTTATAATATACCCCATGGTAGGCAGAAAACGTCTCCCAAAGATGTCAATTTCCTAATCTCCATAATCTGTTAATGTTATGTTACATGGCAAAGGGCATTCTGATCGCTAATCACCTGATCTTAAAACAGGGAGGTTATTCTGAATTATCAGAGTGGGCTTAATGTGATCACAAGAGTTCTGAACAGTGGAAGAGGGAGGCAGAAGAGGCGTGTGGCGTGCTGGGATGTGAGAAGGATTAGGCCTGCCATTGCTAGTTTTGAAGATAAAAGAAAGACAGCGTAAGCTAAGGACTATAGGCAGCTTCTAGAAGCTGGAGCAGGCAAAGAAATCGATTATCTCCTAGAGCCCTGAGAAAGGAATACAGCCCTGTCAACACTGTGATTTTAGCCCAGTGAGATTCAATTCTGATTTCTGACCTCCCAAAACTATAAGATAGATTTACATTGTTTAAACCATTACATTTGTGGTACTTTGTTACAGCAGTAATAGGAAATTAATATAGGCCCCAAGTGAGAACTACCCAGTAGAGCCCAGTCGACTCATAGAAACATGAGAAATAATTTTTTAAAATGAAGTTTGAACCACTAAGTTTTATTGCATAGCAATAGATAACTGGAATAGCAAGGGAGTTACCAAGTCTATTAGGCTATCTTAATAGAATTCATGAGCCAAACTGAAAAGGTTTCCATTGGGCAAAGGGGGAATAAATGGAGCATCAGTAAGGATAACACTTTAATAGAGTAAATGATCAAATACATTTAAATTCATAACTTCATAAAGATACAACAAAACTGATCAACTTTGTAGGATGTGAAAGAATAAACTCATTATTTGTAAAACTGTTAAGTAAAAAAAAACAAAAACAAAAACAAAATGTAAACACTTACTTAGCCTACTCCTCTTATACTATCAAATACCAGAAGAGGAAAATTTTTTCTTTATATAATTTTTCTAGGTAATAAAGGAAAGAGTGATTGAATTTGAATATATCTCTACCATGCAATCTGTAATTAATTAATGGACTTAGGCATTGAGAATTAGTGGCAGCAAAAATTGCAAAAAGAGGTTCCATCAGACAATATGTATATCCTGCTGGGGGAACACACCACCACAATAAAGCAGCCTTGGAAAAAAGAAAAAAAGAGAACGACCTGAATCTTATGTCTGATAAAGCCTCTGGGTCAACTACCAATTTATGGCAAACACAAAGAACACAGGAGAGAGGAATATATTAAACTATTAATACACCAAAAAGATAAAGTCAACAAAATCCAGCAAAGGTAATTCTGCATATAAATTTCTTTGTTTCTTCAAAAAATAAAATGCAAAAGGGGAAAATGGATGGAGGGGGAAAACCTGTAAATTAAAAAACACTCAAAAGACATAATTTAAAGCTAAAAGTAAAGTATAGCATTGAAGGATGTTCCCTTTGATAATACAATTAAAAAGATAGAGTTAAAGGGTCTAATCCTGGAGCACTTCAACATCTAGAGATGGATAGAGATGGAAGAGTCAGAAAAGGAATTGAGGAATGACCAGAGAAGCAAGAGGTAAAGCAGGCTGGTAACATAGAAGCCAAGAGAAAAGCATGCTCTGAGATGGGGAAGTTGTCAACTGAATCAAATATCATGAAGTCAGTAAGACGAAAATTGAGAAGTGGTCATCAGATTTGCCAACACACAGTTCATTGGTGACCTTGCTGAAAGCAGTGTCAGAGGAGTTGAAGGCAAAGCTAAATCAAATGAGTGACAGTAACTGGAAGATGAAAAGAGACATATAATGGCTATTGGCAACTCTTTAAAAATGTTTGCTTGAGAAGAGGAGCAGAGATACAGCCTGGTAGCTAGGGGACAATACAGGGTTAACGGAGATTTCTTTTTAAAGTGGAGTTTGTTCTAGCATATTTGTATGCTGAGAGAGAGCTTGAAGATATAGAAGAGAAAAAGAATAAACAAAAAAGAAAAGTTCTTGCGGAGTTGAGATGGGATGAAACCCAAAACACACATAGAAACACTGATCTCTGATAGAGGGAGGGTTGCTCCATCTGCCAGAGGATGCAAAAGGTGAATGCCCATTTGGGTATACTTGCAGATTTGGTGGTAGGGAGGTAAGGGAATTTCTACCAGATGGATTACATTCTTTCCTTTCAGTTTGAAACAAGCCCATCATCTTCAAAGATGTGGAGCTGTATCAGGATATCCCATTTGTTAACCATGGGATTGAGGTTAGTGGTTTTTAAATTTTTTTGGACCATTACCCACTAATAAATGTATTTTTCTTATGACCCACTATACACAAACACAGGTAATTGAAATAAAATTTCATGGCCCAGTGCTTACTCCTATCAGGTATGTTCTCTGTTCTTTCTTTTTCAAGCCTACTAGTCTAACTAGACTGGCAAGAGTCATGAAGCAGAGCACATGGGTTGGGGAGGACGAAAATAAAGGGGATCCTATCCCACGTCAGGGTAAATATGACTCATGAGTAGGGACTGGCCTCCCTGTCTCAGAAATACATGTAAATTAAGGATATTAAATCAGAAATTGGCTAACAAGATTATTTCCAATGCACTTATATACTAAAATATTGTTTTTCATAATTTTCTAAGTTTTAAAATTTTATTGGGAATTTATAGTATTACCTATTATAGTATATAAATAAAACACTTATGTAGACATTAAAGGACAATCAGACAGATCCTATACTCACTACCCTGGTTAAGCAATAAAATGTTTTCAGTAACATGGAAGCCCCCACTCCCAACTGTCTCTCCATCTCTGAGAGGTAATCATTACCTTGATTTTACTTTTAACCATTCAATTTTTCTCTATTATTTTGCCACTTATGCATATATCCCTAAATAATATAGGTTAGTTTGTCCTGCTTTTGTACCTTAGATAAATATAATACTACACCATATGCATGTTCTTGTATCTGGCTCCTTTCACTAAATATTATGTCCATGATGCTATTTTATTCATTTTCGTTGCTGAATGCAATTCCGTATTTGAATATACCACATTTTTTATATTTGTTTACTGTTGATGAACATTCTGCTTGTTTTCATTTGGGAATCCTAGTTTATGTCCTCCTACACACATGCAGGAGCTTCTCAAGAGCATCTATCTTGCAGTAGAATTGCTGGATCAAAGAGTATGAATACTTTCAACTTTATCAGACAAGTTCAAATGCTTCCAATTTACACTCCCACTACCAGTAGGCGTTTCCCATCGTTCTATATTATCACTACTTGATATTTTTAGATTTCTTGACACTATTGCCAATCTGGTGGGTATGTATTGGCAATTCATTGTGGGCTTTAATTGGTACTTCTATCCTTTCATATGTTCATTGGCCATTTGGATTTCAGATTTCTTTATTCAATTTTGTTTCATTAAAAAATGCTAGTTAGAGTTGATCTTTGACAAATCTGAAAAACAAAAAAAAGCAATGGGGAAAGGATTCCTTATTCAATAAACAGTCCTCGGAGAACTGGCTAGCCATATGCAGAAAACTGAAAGTGGACTCCTTCCCTACACCTTATATAAAAATGAACTCAAGATGGATTAAAGATGTAAATGTAAAACCCCCAAACCATAAAAATCTGAGAAGAAAATCTAGGCAATACCATTCAGGACAAAGTCACAGGCAAAGATTTCATGATGAAAATGCCATAAGCAATTGCAGCAAAAGCAAAAATTGACAAATGGGGTCTAATTAAACTAAACAGCTTCTGTATAGTAAAAGAAATTATCATCAGAGTGAACAGAGAACCTACAGAATGGGAGAAATGTTTTGCAATCTATCCATCTGACAAAGGTCTAATACCCAGAGTCTACAAGGAGCCTCCACATGTCATCGATTGTTCTCAAAATGGTGGTGCTATCCCTCACAGTACTATCACCAGCTACTAGTCTGTTGGGAAAACGTAAAGGGGATGATATTCAGCTGGAATCTGAGTGTGATCTGCTGTACATCCGTGTGGATGTTGATGTTGGGAAGGATCTGTGGACTCTGAGGAATATCGGTGTCATGCTGTTTAGACGGGGTATGCTCTGACATGGCAGGGCTTTCTTGGGTCTATGTCTGAGGCACCACATCAAGCAAACTGAGGACCCATAAAGGAATACTGTAACCCTGGGAGACACCGTAAGGATAACAATAATGCTCACTACTCCCTAGCTCTTGTTAAACACTCCTTTCTCTCTTTTTATGAGATGTTATGATGCGGCAACAAGAAGGGTGTTAGAATGAATTTTGGAATGCAGATAAGGATATTGCCCATAGAATCTTTTGTGAAGATTTATTCTAACAAGGCTGTACTTGTATTTTTTATTTCCATGATGTTGAGGACAATCATAAAGTCAAAGATTCCACTAGATGGACACGTCTTTTTGTTTGTTTGTTTGTTTGTTTACATTATTCCAGTAATTGCACGGAGGCTGCAACCCTTGGGAGGCAGGTGGGAAATGTCAGGGAGCTGCAATAGAGAGAAAAAGGAGTGGGGGTAATCTTAACGGTAACAATGGCAACTTTCAACAACACTAACTTGTTATTCTGCTTGAAAAATCATTTTTTAGAAATAGTCAAATATTTATGTTTGAGTTTTGTTTGAAATGTTCCTTTTCTATAAAATCATCGAAATATTTAATAATTTGGAACTTTTGACAGCATTCCAAATATTATGAAATTTTAAATATTTCTTCTAAACAATCACACAAATATACATGTTTCCAAACCAAAACAGATATTCCCATGCTTGAAATGCTTTTTCTAATTTCTAATTTATTCTTAAGGGCTAATTTGCAAAATGAAATTGTTTGGATGATTGGTTTGCAGTAAACATGGTGTACCAAATTGGTTTCTAAATTTAGAGAAAGGTTGAGTCTCCTCTTAAAATAATCAAGAAATAATAGAAGTATTAATGATAATGAAGTTTCCATAATTAAAAAGTCAAATTCTCAAATAACAAGCAGAAATGAACATTAGCAGGTAGCAGTTACATAATTTATAATTCTTACAAAGTTATTTTGAGCTCTTTTTATAGGATAACACAACCTCCAACATGCAGTTTGCTAAATTATAGTATAAGTACTATATGTGCCATAATTAAGTTCCATAATTTGGGGGAATTTAGTACTATTAAATATAACTTAAAGATACAGGAAATATAGTGCATAAAATTCTAAGAATCACAAAAGAAAGGCAAAGTTGTTTTAATAGATGCTATGATTTCTATGTCTGATATTTCAAACATTTTAGAAAGTAGTAATTATTATTATCCATATAAATGTTTTCAAAGAAAAATGCTCTTTACATATAGAATTTGAGGAAGAGCTCTATATTTTAAATACAGTAGACTCCATGTCCTTCCTTGGAGGTTTTCGAGGACTAATTTTTGGTAATATCTCTTTGGCATAAAGTGTTCTATGAAGTCCAGCTTCTCGAAGCGCTAACTCGAAGCGAAGCCTAGGGTCAGAAATTATCTGTAGAAATAAAAATACAATTTAAATAGCAATTCATTGAACTAAAATAACTTTTAACATTTAGTTTCATGTTTTCCCAAACTAATTTTTTTTTTTTCTGGACAGATGACTAGGTGACAGTAAACTTTGTGAATACAGTGACTATATTTTGGAAGCATCCAAACCTTTTTGACATTATCACTTTTCAGTACTTCAGTGGTTTCCAATGTAGGGTGTATAGAATATTGTGTACTAGATTAGTCAAAATATAATGCCTTAAAATTATTAGAAGATGAAGTAAAAGAAGCTTACTTTCAGTGCTACTATCTATTTATTACTTATTGCTGGCTGGAATTATAAAATACAGATAAGCATTGATTAAAATAAATCTAAGCCACAGCCTCATACATCTGTCTTTAAAAAGCATCTTAATTTCTCCATCATTTGGCAATATTTAAATTAAGCTTAAACACATGGCCACCACTTGAAAAACAAAATCAATAGGACTTTTCTTCCAAGGCTGGGTTTCTATTTCAAACAGAAGTAGAAAATGCCTCCATCAATCTAAGTGGGAGTAGACATATGAGTAGTTCAATTTCTGTTTTCATTTATAGCTGATTGGATCTTATTCCTCTTCCCCTCCTCCTATGAATATTAAATGTCAACAGAGACTGTTTGAAATGATAAGAAGGTGGCTACATATGGATTTTACCTAATGAGGCATTTTACATGGATTTGAAGTCCCCCTAGAGGATGTGATAATAATCTAGTAAAAGCAGCCCCTCCAGGAGCTCTTAGGCGAATTGGGGCAATAAAAATGTAGACAGATAACTACAGATTATGGCAACATGTGGCAGATGCCCTAAAAGTAGTAAAACAAGGGGGAGCATCTCCTGGTGCTGGCGGCATGAGGATGGTCTCAGGTGAAGATGAGCAATTGAACTACCCTTAAAGTCCAACTTAGTCTATAAAGCAGACTGGGGAGGAAGAGAGACCTAATGAGAAAGGAAGATACATACAAACTCAGAGGTGAAATAGGTCAACCTGGGATAAGGGTGGTTTGAGCAGAGCACTGGTTATCATTGAGGAACACTGGAAACAGATGCTTCTCAGACAAGGACTTGAACTTAAAAGGCTTGCATGGCCATGCCGAGTCTAAGGAGCTACCAGGGTATGTTTGTTTCTGGTTTTTGAATAAAAATAATATAATCACTGTAGTTGCATAGGAAGATGGGTCTGATTGTAAGTTCAGAATAAATTAAGGTAGCAGGGAAAGAAGAAACGGAGGCCAAAAGAGTGGTTAGGAATTTACTACAATTGTCTAGACATAAAGTGATAAATGTCTGAACTTGGCTGGTAGCAAGGAAGAGATAATCGTTAGAAACACTATGAAAACAAGAATCAATAGTACTTGGCAGTTGATCAGATACAGGCCTTGGGGCAACAATGAGTATGAAGTCAAGAATAATACAGAGATTTGTGTCTGAGAAGCAACAAATATGAGCCTAAGACCCAGGTTTTTCCTCTTCTGTCTCAATGTCTTCTCCCTGGTCCAGTCTCATGTGCTCCAGTGATTCATGTGCAACCTGTATGCCATTGACTCCCAATTACATCCAGGACTCACCTCTCTTCAGCTCCACATTGTGAGGCTTAAATTTTTTTTATTATTCAATTTTTGCAGAGCTAGAGCATGAAATGGAGATCTCCCCACTACTGGGACTTCCATCTTCCCAATTCCCTTCCCCACAGGCAGCCCATCAGTTTCTTATAAATACATACTAGATACTTTTACTCTAAACATGGTATAAGTAAAACAAATTCTCTCTTTGCCTAAATCTGTTTTTCTTTCTGTATTCTTATATGGTTAATGGCAGCACCACCAGATGATTATAATTTACTGAATTACTACTAGGTGCCCGGAAATATTTTAGGCAGTGAACATTTATTATCTCTAATGCTCACAAGGGCTTTGTAAGTAATTATTTTACAGATGAGGAAAACAAGGCATAAAGATACAAATAGCTTATACAAGTGCACCCAGCCAATAAACAGTGGATGCGGATTTGAATCCAAAACACCACTCTGGTTTTTTTTTTTTTTTTTTTTTTTTTTTTTTGATACGGTGTCTGGCTTTGTCACCCAGGCTGGAGTGCAGTGATATGAGCTCGGCTCACTGCAAGCTCTGCCTCCCGGGTTCACGCCATTCTCCTGCTTCAGCCTCCTGAGTAGCTGGGACTACAGGTGCCTGCCACCATGCCCGGCTAATTTTTTGTATTTTTAGTAGAGACGGGGTTTCACCGTGTTAGCCAGGATGGTCTCAATCTCCTAACCTCGTGATCTGCCCGCCTTGGCCTCCCAAAGTGCTGGGATTACAGGCGTGCGCCACCGTGCCTGGCCAACACCAGCTCTTAATATTACTTGTTGTCTAGCTTGGAATCATCCTTACTTTCTTTGTCCCCTCCCTTTCTCAGCCAGAGCCATTCATGACCCCACCACCACCACTACTTCTATGAAGGCTCTGTTATTTTAAAAGGAACTCACCCCAACCCACGCCCACCCCCACCAATTTTACATTCAGTACACAGAGCTAAAACATAAATCTGATTATAGTTGTGTGTCACATAATGACAAGGATACATTCTGAGAAATGTGTCCTTAGGCAATTTTGTTGTGTGAATGTCATAGCATGTACTTACAGAAACTGGGATGGTACAGCCTTCTACACACCTAGGTTGTATGATATAGGCCACTGCTCCTAGGCTGCGGCCTGTACAGCATGTTACTGCGCTCATGACCGTAGGAAGTAGTAACACAATGCTAAGTACTTGTGAATCTAACCACAGAAGAGGAAATGCATTGTGCTGTGATGTTAAGACGCCACTAGGCAATAGAAATTTTTCAGCTCAGTTATAATCTTAAGGGACCACCAACATATATGTGGTCCGTCTTTGACCAAAACACTGTTATGGGGCACATGACTATATACAATTTAAAGCTCCAAAGTCTGGCATCTGCATACAGATGCCTTAGTAGCAAGGCCTACTTGCTACTACTGGTCAAATGCCTTAGTAGCAAGACCTACTGTGCTTTTCACCGCCTGAACCTAACCCGTGTTTCCAGTCTCCTCTCCCAGCACTTGTCATGTACCCCTTGTCATGTATCTCACACTGAAGACATCCTAGGAAAAGCCTTGTCCCACCCTCTTCCGCTTGGTCAAACCCAGAGGTGAAATAGGTCTCATCAGGATAAGGGTTAGCCCAGCAGCCTGAGACTTTGCAGCTTCTGATTTCAATCCTTTCAAGCCTCAGCTATTCTCCTCACTTTGGCAGCCAGGATCTAGAGACACCTCTTAAACCTTGTAATTAATCCTTCTCCCTATGTATCTTCCCCCACAACCTATTTTTGTTGTTGTTGTTGTTATTGTTATTATTGTAAATCATCTGGAGTGGATTTTGCTTCTGCTTCCAAAAATCTTTGACTAAGATAAGGCTCAGAAGTTTCCTCTCTGACACCTTCTCTGACTTCTCCAGTCAGGGTTAGCCATTCATTCCCTTCTTCTTCCTAGGGCAACCCTTAGACCTTCATTATAGAGTTGATCCCACCCGAGTGGCATTGTTGCTGTACATGCTACTTTCCTTCCCCAGCGGGCTCTTTTGCTCACTTCCTCCAGACAAGATCAGCCTATCTTGCTCAGATGTAGCCCAGGCACCATACACAGAGCCAGAATAAAATATATGTTGCATAAATGTTGGTTCAATTAATAAATGAATGAATTATGCCTCTTTAGAGTCCCTAGCAAAGTATGTCACACAAAGTAGAGACATAAGCGGATGAATGGATGGTTTCCTGGTTTTTAAATAATTAAATGATTATTTAGCTTCTCTCCTTAGATTTGTAAAATTGACAACTACTTTCTCTTTTAATTTCAGTGACTGACATATCATCCACTCATCCATCCATCCTTCCATCCATCCATTCATCTGTTCTCCCTCCGACCCTCCATCCGTCAATCCATCCATCTAAAAGATCTTTTAAAAATCCTTTCTCAGTTACAAGCACAGACTAAAATGAACCCTAGGTTCCCAAAAATGGTTAAATAAGCTCTTAACACCTTTTTCTGTAGAAAATGTTTTATCATTAGCTCTGATGTATTATCGTCTGTTCATTTTCATTTCTAAAAGCTTTCCTCTGCTTTGTCATCAATATCAGTTGTTTATTTAATATAATTTATATTATGAATTTAAATATAATTCTTAATGTAACAGAGAAACATTTAAACAACAAAATACAATATTAATACAGAACTCTCAAATAAAATTTTATAAAGCTTTTTTTAATTTAAAAAATAAGTTTCAATGACAGATTTATAACATTTTTAGATAAGCTCTTGTTCTGTGGTAGCCTATTAACTAGTTTGTAATATTTAGAATTATGTAGCAATTATGTACTATCATTTAGAAGTAAAAATTATGCTAATATGTGTGATATTCAAATGTAAATATTGAAAACTATTGTAACCCCAAACACACACTTCTACAGCCTTTACCATCATCATGGCTTTTTCATCAGTCATGCTAATTTCCATAATTACCTGCTGTTCATTGTATGTATTCAATGTGAAGAGTGGCTTTTGAAGAATAAATTCTTCTTCAATTTCAATGCCCATCCTAGCTTTCGATGCCATTGTATCTGACATCATTCTAACAGGATCAAATTGAGCAACAACGGCAACCTAAAAATGAGAAAGCATGGCTACTTGGAACAAGGTACAAACTAAATATTTCTGGGCAACATTATTGATGTCTAATGCCCATTAAAGTTGGAAATTTTATTAAAGGTAAAGCCTGGGAGAAAAGGGCAGAAAAAAGTATTAATTGGCCAGTCCTAGAGATCCACAAAGGAGTTAACACAAAACAAGACAATACATATAAGACAAAATATTAAAATGCTATGGCATATAGTTATTTGCTAATGATTGAATAATTATAATTAATTTCAGATAACAATTTATCTTTCTGATATGAAGTCACAGGAAATCCTCGTATAGAAAATCTTACATATTCAACCAACTTGAAAGTCATAGAAAGTAAAAAAAAAAAAAATTCACTTTTTAACCATTAGTAATTTATGGTTATGGTAACAACCCCATGAAGTTTTCTAGGAAGTTTAATCTGATTGACCTAGATCTAGAGCATATAAGTCATGGGTCAAGTCAAGTGTGTTGGCATTAGTAAGCAAGGTGGGTGAATTTCCTTTGTAACAGGCAACTAGATTTCTAGGGACTGCTGTAAACCATTGTCCTCCTTCTACTGAAAAATTGCAAAGTCATTTTAACCCAAATGCCCTTGTCTTTTATAATTCAAACCTGCATCTTAATGAAAAGAAGTCACTAATTCTGTAAATGATATGCACCATTAGTAACACCTGCCTATTAATTCTGAAAGTCAAGAATTAGCATGAAGAAAGTGGCATTCTTAATGCCATTTAAAGACTGTAATAAAATAACTGAGGGTTGAACATGCTTTAATTATTTTAGGTTTGCTAGCTAAAATAGCTTCCATCACAGTTCTAAATACTGATTATAGATAAGAGATAACAGCTATTTCCTCTTTTGAAGCATTCACAGATGGAAAGAATTCTAATCACATAGACTGTGTAGTTATCAAAGTTATGTTTTGAACAAGAATGTGTTTAGTAATAGTGACATTAAATCTTGTACCCAGAAGGCCATGGTATATAAATACTTGCTAATGGTTGAATAACTAAAATTTTGTAGGATCCAGGATTACCAGGACTTACATTCCTATGCTTTACATTTATCTTTATAATTTTTTTATCAAAGAAGATGATGATATAATAGTTGTATGTATTTACACCACATCTATACCATCTCATTTAGCTAGAGTTCCTTGGTTTGAATCAGTATAACATTTACTAGCGGTGTGACTTTGAGGAAAGCACCTAACCTCTGTGTCTGCTCTGTTTCCTCTCCTATGAAATGGGGATATTAATACTGCCCACATCATAAAGTTGTTATAGAAATTAAAGTAATACCTAACAGCATTTAGAAGAGGACTTTACACTTAGTAAATAATAAATTTGAACTCACATTATTGCAAATCTATAAGACAGATACTATTATTCCCATTTTTCAGAAGAGGAAATAAAGTTTACGGAGGTTAAGTAAATGACCTGTTTCCAGT
Source organism: Macaca thibetana thibetana (assembly GCF_024542745.1). Lineage (NCBI taxonomy): Eukaryota > Metazoa > Chordata > Mammalia > Primates > Cercopithecidae > Macaca > Macaca thibetana. The sequence goes on along the minus strand of NC_065589.1, from coordinate 84,819,397 downwards.
GCTGGTGAGTACAGAACCAGCTTGTACCACGTTGGAAGGACACCAGAGGCCAAGTTCTTATCCATGATTCTGTGTTCCCTCCAGCAACATAGGAGGGAACCAAGTAGCCCTTTCCTATTAGCTGGGAAACGGTGTCAATGAAGATTTTAGAGATTTTGAGTTGAAACAACCACTTCAAGTTCAAAACTCAAAAACTACCAAGTAAAACTATCACATTTCCCAGGTTCTCAAATTCTCACCCTTGCCATCTACCATCCATTTTCATCTACTTTTGCTTACTTTCACTAGGCAAAGTGATGGGAGGCTTTTATTTCTCCACAACATAGATATTTTCTAAAAAGTAATTTTTAACACATTTGTTGACTGTGGAATGTTTCCAAAGGGAGGCTCCTGTGCCAAAGAAGATTATCTTGCTCGAGCTCCACCAGGTTTTTTGAGGACAGTAAAATTCGTAGACTAGATGTAGAGCCTCACTGTTGTAAATGGATACTATCCAGCTAATAAACTCTAGGTGATATGATATACTTAAATAGTGGGAGAGCTTTTTAAAAGGTGATGATAAAGTTCTTTCAATACACTGAGAAACTGGAAATGGTTCAATATAATTTAATTGCTCCTAGGAATGAACAGCAGTATCCCAATTTGGAAAAGTTACATTTTATATAGCAGATGCCATGAACTAAGCCCCAGTAAGAATGCTATTAAGAGCACTTAGAAACATTTTTTTTAAAAAACTACCCATGAAAATTTCCAAATGAAAAACACCTGTTTCCTAAGGGCTTCTAGCCGCCTTGCTCTCTCTTTGTCTTCATGAGCTTCTTGAAGGGCCGCTTCCTTTTTCTCCATCAAACGCCTTTCCAATAATTCTTTTCTATATTTAACCCTTAAAAAATAACACAGAAGGAAGTTGTGGAAGCATCATAATAATATTGGAGATTGTACGGAAAACAGCATAGGGGCATAACACATCTCAGAGGTGACATCACTGTCACATTTTGTTTTTACTTGTTTTTTTAATTGATTTCTCATGCCCAAACCAATAAAAAACACTTGTATAAAATGCAGTTCATAGTTTTTGTTTTTGTTTTTGTTTTTTGAGACGGAGTCTCGCTCTGCTGCCAGGCTTAAGTGCAGAGGCACGATCTTGTCTCACTGCAACCTCTGCCTCCCGGGTTCAAGCGATTCTCCTGCCTCAGCCTCCCAAGTAGCTGGGATTACAGGTGCCCGCCACCATACCCGGCTAACTTTTTGTATTTTTAGTAGAGAGGGGGTTTCAACGTGTTGGCCAGGATGGTCTCAATCTCCTGACCTCGAGATCCGCCTGCATCGGCCTCCCAAAGTGCTGAGATTACAGGAATTCATAGTAATTCTAATAACAACCAGAGAAATGCAGGAAAATGTGGGAGTAAAATTCAGTTCATCTCATTCCTCACAGAAATCACTTTATTAACTCTCAAAGTACCCACTGGCTGCCTTGGCTCCGGCTAACCTGCCCTGAGAGGTGACTGGCTCACTTTCAAGTGAGCTATTATAGTGGTCTCCCAATGAGAAGTTTTAGCACACCTTGAGTTGTTAGAAAGTTTACATTACTGATTAAATATACAAATTTTTAGAAGGAAAAGTAAAATAAGCTACTATAATAATGTCTAAATTATTTTACTTATCTAGAACTTAAACTTTACATATGTTGTCATCTACATTCTCACTTTCTGAGTAGGTGCATACGTGTGTTAAGCAACTTTTAAAATTGCACTTTGACATCTGTAGATGGCAGCAAAAACATGACTTTCCCTTAGCATTCTATTTCCAACCCCCTTGAAATCATCAGCTATTAAAATATGGCACACTTAAATACCAGCTTAAAGCCCTGTGCACGTTGGCCCTCCTCTGCTGCCTTTTTTGGGCAGCTTCCCTTGCCATCTTCTTGTCCAAGCTATTCTTCTACTGAATTACAGAGATGGAAATCATCCTTTCAAAAGAGTAGGCACCTGGGTTCTCAGGGGAGTATTAGCTCTCCACCTTTGCCTTCCATCATTGACAGTTTAGATTTAGCTTTCTCTGTGGCATCAGTCACAAATGTCCTTTACCCTTAGTGTGCACACCTGCATTTTCCAAGGTGGAGACACCTTCACTAGACCTTTTACCTTCTGGATTCTGATATTTACTGCGTGTTCACCGTGCATCAGGTCTTGTGATAAGTGCTTTACATGTTTTAGCTCATTTAGACCTCACAACAATCATATGCTGGGGTGCCATTTTAAAATTCTATTTTATGGATATAAAGAAAGAGAAGCATAGATATGTGATCTTAAGAGACGTACAAATAAGAGCCACTGAGAATTTGGAGAAAGGTGAGATGACCAATCACTGCATTGTGGGACGGGCTGGTGAAACTTAGCAAGAGCTTCATGGAGGAGGCAGTATCTGAGCAGGGTCTTGAGGATTAGGATTCCAGGCAGAGACAGCAAGTGCAGGGTTGGTATCTGGGAGTGGCCCTCACTTGCTTTGACCTAGTCATGGAGGCCACAAGAGGGGAAGAGCTCAGGGTGGCAAGAAGAGAACAAGTGAATGATGAGTGACAGAGAAGCCAGGCAAGTACTGGTGGCTGAGGCTGGCGGCCACAGGGTTCCCTTAGGAAGACATGCTCCTGGGGAGAAACACCCTAGAAACAGGTTGCTCATGAGGCTGTCATGAAAGGAGAGGCACAGGAGAGGAAAGGAGGGAAGCATACAGTGGATCCTTGAGGAATACAAAACCCAGAATGGGATTTAGAAGGAAAATCCTAATCTCCTTTGATGGCCATGAGTGTTCTTGACAAAACCAGGAGTCATTATAGTCAAGACACATGGATTAAAGAGCCCACAGACCAGAATGCTCCCTTTCATGCCTCCATGTCATGGAAAGCTCTATTTCTCATTCTCTCCACTTTCACTAAGGCATGACATGACACAACCTCCCTAGTGAGGTTCTACTCAATTTAAGCACTGAGTACAAGCTAAGTGAACCACTGTGAAGGTTCAATTAAAAAATACCCTGGGATTTGACAATTACCATATGCTAATTCTCAGAACTTTGGAAAGTTTCTCTTCCTTTGGGATATATAGGTTGCTTTGTCTGCAACAAAGTTTTTGCCTGCTTTGTGGAAAAGTAATAGTTGTTACAGTCAGGGGAGCTTGACTAGTGAGGAAGAAATTGCAAATGAGAGAAAGGCATTTGTACTTGTGTGGTAGAGAAGGCTGACTCATCATTTACTCTGAGGCTCATTCATTCATGTAACAGATATTTGTTGAGCACCTGCCATGCATCAAGGGCTGTGTTAGGCGCTGGTGATACAACGTCAACATGGAGACATGCTCCTGTCCTGGAAGAACTGACAATCCAATGTAGATACAATGACCCAGGCAATTATGATACAGGGCAGCTTGTGCTCTGATGGGACAATGGGGCAGAGACCATGGAAAAGACAGCTTTGCCACACTTGGGGCTTTCAGGGCAGTATCTATAATAGGAGGAAGTACTCTGAATTTAAGGTACAAAGAAGGAGCAGGAACGCACCAGGAGGGGAGAGAATAGAAAGAATGATTCAGACAAAAAAGTAACATTTGAAGGCCCAGAGGTGAGAGTGAGCAGGTATGTTTGAAGAACTAAAAGAAATTCAGAATAACAAAAAATGAACAAAATAAAGTGCTGAGGACCAAGAATTGAAGCTAGAGAAGCAAGAGGGTCTGGACTGTGAGGGCTTTGAAAGCATGAGGGCTTTTTATCAGGGAGAAAGATCTGCTGTGATATGGAGGATGGGTTGTCGGGAGGCAAGACTAGAGATGAGCAATCCAGATGGGAGTGGAAGGCTTCCTGATCTAGGATGGGGGAAGAGTACTCATAGGAGGTTGGGAAAAGATAGGGATTTAAAGGACATGTAGAAAATAAAAATCAATAGAAAGTTTTCATTTATTTTATGGGAGAGGCAAAGAGATAGAGGAAGTTTTCTGTCTTACACAGTGAACAGTGGTGTTCCTCCCTACGACTGGGAACTTACATTAGAAACAGGGAAGTGAAGGAATTAAGTTCAGTTTGAACACAGATCGGTCTTCACAAGATCTGGGCTGGAGAAATACATGGGGAGTCTTTATCAGTAGAACGGAATTTAAGCCACAAGGCAGATGCCATCATCTAAAAAGAGTGTAGAATAAGAAGAGAGGTAGGCCTGGGATTGATTCCTAAGGAAACAACACTTAGGAAAGGGACAGAAGGCGAGGAAATCATTTAGGGAAATGAGGAGGATAAGTGGTCTAAGACATTAGGGAAAATGGGGTCAACAACATCAAATGCTATAGAAAGATCAATTCTAGTGCAAAATAATTATTGGGTTAAACAACAGGGAGTCATTGTTGACCTTGGCAAGAACATCCCACAGAGGTGGATGAGGTAAGGTGAGGCAGTAAGAGAGGGTGTGGAGATAAGCAAGTCCTGCAGCAACACTGATGCTAATGGAGAGGGGAGAGACAAGGGGGAGATGGAGGGTGCACAGAGCCGACCACAGTTGCATTGGCTCCAAAGTGATGATCAAGGTTACTCTGACTGCCTCAAGGATTGGCCATGAAAAAATTTCAGGACTTAGGAGACACACTCAATTTCTTCATTTTTACAGATGCTATGGTTTAAACTCAAATAATACTTCACTTTAAAAAGGAGAAACTCTTGGTGCTTCTTTCTTCTACTCTCGATAGAAAATTTTCTTTGCCTAAAGAGAAGTGATGCAGAAAAACTCCTGGGAGGAAGCCAAATACATATTCATGGGGAAAGAAAATAGCAACACAGTAAAGTCAATCATTTGGAAAATTTTCCACATAAATACTTTTAGCCATTTGAGGTAGCAGATTTTCTCCAAATTAAACTGTTGCTATGAAAGTCAATGTCAGGAAGTGGCTAAACTCAATAGTTTTTAAGTTGTGCACTGAATTCCCAAACAGAAACCTTTTTGGGTTCATTTCTCAGTCTATTACATGCTCCCTGAGTCTACAAAGGTTGAAAGTGCTGCAAAAGAGGCATTTTCAACTTCTCTTGGGGGAGGAGAAGCATCATATTGTTCAAAAGTAACAGCTGCTGCAGAATCAGGCACAGCACTAACAATAATCTGGAAAGGATTTTATTTAAGCCTCCAGGCCTGAGTGTAGTTGAAGGGACAGTATGCTTTCATGTAGAAATGGAGAATTTATGTGTCATTTTTGAGACTTTTTAATGTGTGCACTGCACTCTAAGAAATGAGTATACAAACGCAAGTGTTTGGAAACACCTTGATCTGTAGTAACAGCTTCCCTGAAACTTCAGTAAGAACCGGGCAAAATAATAAGTACTAAATCTTGACCTCCCTTTTATCTGGAGTCGCAGCTAACTTTCCTCTCAAAAGACGCTACAGCCACCAAGGGGGAAAAAGACTTCTGACAAATGGTCAATAGTGGCAAGTTCTACAATTTAAAACAAACAAACAAACAAACAAAAAACTTAAGCAATAAAACGGAGCATAAAGACATATCTTAATTAGGGTCTCTAACTAGTATGGAACTCCCCCCACCACCTAACATTTCAGGCAAGTAATTTGCCCTACTGAATTAAAGGCGGTTTATAAACAAACTTGCTACTTAGTGTTTAAGTCGTGTGGCTTAGTCAATATGGAACAAGAAATCTTTAAACAGGCACGTGCCGGAGGTGCTACTATCAGGTGTTTCAGCGGCAGCATCATGGGGAACCTCTTTCTGCCTGTTGGGAAATGCATTGTTGGCTCAGATTTTACTCAGGAGGTTGTTCTTCCCACCAGGCAGAGGGGACCCTTCTATTAACCACAGGGCACCCCAACAGGGAAGAATGTGCAGATCAAAGCAGGCAGGCCAGGTGCTGACATGTTTCAAGTGGAGGGGAGAAGTCTGCCCAGAGAAAAGAATGGAAATTGCACAGGCAGACATTCACACTGAAAGGCATCAGCCCTCTAACCACACGGGCTGGGAGTCTCCACTCAGTGGGGATTCTGGCTAGGGACATAAGCAAAGACCAATTTCTGCAAACAGGAATGTGAATCCTGACACAAGACAGTGACATCCTGGTACAGATTGGCATGAGGCAAGAACAAAGAAAACTCACAGGTCTCTGCAGAACCAGAAAAGATGAACCCATGCCAGCCCCAAACACAGACCATTGTTCCAGCTCAGAGAACTTCCTGCTTCCTTTGTGAAGCTATTGGAACCCTATCTTTTAATTGATTAATTAGTTAAATTAGTCAACATAGAGTTACTTAAGCACCTACTATGTGCCAAGCACTGTTCTAGGTGCTCAGGTTATAATAGTGGGGGGAAATAAAACCAAGGAAAAAAGTCTTTGCTCTGTTGTGTTTTACATAATCTGTGGTCTGTTATGCATGCCTAAATGAACACTGGAGTAAAATCACAAAATTGTTCTTAACAAATTGTCTTTGAATTTATTCATAAATTTCCAAATTAGAGAGCCCCTTCTCAGATTGCTACAGAATCATGGTTCTCAATCACTGAAACTTGTAAAATCACCTGCAATGTCAAGGCTTCACTCCAGAATAATTACATTGGAATCTAGTAGTCAGGCCCAAGTACTGTATTTTGTTGAAAGTTCCACTAGATGATTCTAATGAGCAGCCTGGGATGAGAACCAATGCTACATAGCCTAGTGATTCTCAAATGAGCATACATCGGAATCACCTGTGTGGCTGGTTAACCCTCAGACTTCTGGGCCAGCTCCAAAGTTTCTGATTCAGTAGTTGTGAAGCGGAGCCCCCAAATCTACATTTCTGACAAGTTTCCAGGTGATGCTGATTGTGCTGGTCTGGGGACCACACTTTGAGAACTACAGCATAGATAAATATACAGATTAAAAGGACTCTACCTGACTATTGTTATCAAGACAAAACCAGATACAAATTATTACCTAGACAGGGCTTATTTCTGTTTGCCTGTGCTAAACATTGCAGTTATATGCCTCAGGACTGTTCTAAACTAGAAATTCTTGCTTGGTACTATTGACATTCCAGAGCAGGACCTTTCAACTCCATTCTTTCCCAGCCCCTATGGCCCTGACACACATGGATGACAGATTCCTTCAGAGACCAGAGCCTTCTCAGGCTTGGATAAATGCTGGTGATGGGCAGTTGCAACAATGGCTGTTACTGAACCTTTCTTTCCCTCTGATGGACAAAACACTGGTGTATCCTGATGACAGTTGAAAACCTCGGGTAGCTACTGGCCAATATTTAAAGAGTCTATTCAGCAAAATCAAAGGAAGAGGAAATAACTCGAAGGTATCTCTCAGCCTTGAAAAAGAGGTATGAACCACTTTCTTTGAGAATCATTTTGACAGCTCCAAGGGTTGGATATTTTATCACAATGGAAGCAAAAACCCATAAATAAGAGTACATTTTCCTGTTGATTTTAATCAGTTCTAAGCCTGCTGTTTGAGTTCAGGTGAGCTGGACGTGAGAGATACAAACAAGGACTTCAATCTGGGAGTCCAATGTTGAAAGCAGGACAAGCTGTGAAGAGAGAGACATTGGAAGAATGTTGCAAATATAATATTAGCCCGTTCCCCAAACTAATCCAAAAAACTATTTCTGCCACAACTTATTTCTTCTTCTTTTTTTGAACCATTCGTAAGCCTTTCTACCTGACTTTCTGTAATCCTTTTATATCTTTACATATCTTCAACATTTTCCTCAACTACTCCTTTCCAATAACATTCCAAATGGGGCTCATTATTTGTAGAGAATTTAAAAATAATAAACTGGCAAAAATCTTTTTTTAAAAAATCACCATGCCCCAATAGTCTAAATAATGTTAGTGATAAAACACTTCCTCCACTGGAACACTCAGCCCCACCTGACCCCATTCTCAGTCACTGCTTTCAGTGATTTGCCTTAATTGAAAACCAGTGCTTCCCAGGTGCCACTACTTTTATTGCAACCTCTTAAAATAGAAGGTACCTGCAGAGAGGAGGCTGAGTTTTTCTGGCTCCTCAGTGACAATTTCAGAAAGTTTTACACATTGACTTTGGGATGATACCATCCTATCTGTACTATGGCTCTTGGAATTAACTACTGGCTGGCTGGGTCAGTGTCCAATATTTACTCAACTCTGCCCACACAATCTCTTGATCTCCAGCACCATTAACTCCATCCCTACTTTAACAATCTTTTCCTTAGACCGAACTTGGAGTTGTCATCACCTAGAACTGTTCCCCTGCCAAAACCTTAAACTGGGGAATCCCGTTATATGACTCCAAGGTCTCCAAGGTCTGGGGTCATGGCATAGACTTAGAAAGGCTGTATGCTGCACAAGTCTAGGAAGTGTCATTCACATGGATTGCCTGTCACCCTCCTTCTGACACTGTCACTCACTTAACCTTACTCAGTCTGTGACTTGAGCTTAGCAAGATTTCCATTGTTCAATGATATTTATTAACTTAAATTAATAACCAACCACCTTCCATGGTTATTTTTCCTCTACATACAAACTTATTCAAATGGGGTGGAGGGATGTACCTCTCAACTCTGGCTCCCTTTTCAGATACCATCTTTTTTCTTTCATTACTTTTACTGCAAAATTTCTTAACTGAGGAAGCCATACTTTCCATCTCCAGCTCCTCACTTCTCATTTATTAACTTAAATATCATTGAACAATGGAAATCTTGCTAGGTACCAGGTTAGGCCTTCCCTCTTGAAATTTTCTTTCTAGTTTTTGCCTTTTCACCCAGGCTACAAGAACCAATCAAGCTTTATCTCATTCTCTTTCCAGCTTTGGAGCCCTGGGTCTATCTCTTCAAAGGCATTGTCAACAGTATCCTTTAATTATCTTGCCTTTTTTTTCCTCATCTACCCTGCCAATATCCAACTCTAATTCTTTGTTGAAATTATTATACTCTAATGAAGTTGAACCTTAACTGGACATTTAGCACTACTCCAGAATTATTTATTTTCTCCCCAGCTGCTTGATGTTCTCCTTGAATTTCTACATCATGGCTAACTCTCCCTCTTAGTAGAGAACCTCACCTGCTCCACTGAAAAGAGCATTCATTTCCTCAACATGCTTTGCCTGCTTCCAACCTTGTCAAAACTCATCTTCATTCATCCTTTCCTCCTTAAATCTGGGCTCTTAATCATATAAACCTAGTTGCTGCTAGGATCTTTCTCCAGAAGTAAACTTCTTTCTTTCTTAATTCTTCAGTCTCTCTCTCTCTCTAACCAACCACCTTCCATGGTTCTTTTTTCTCTATATATAAATGTATTCAAATGGGGTGGGGGGATGTATCTCTCAACTCTGGCTCCTTTTCAGATACCACCTTTTTTCTTTCATTCCTTTTACTGCAAAATTTCTTAACTGAGGAAGTCACACTTTCTGCCTCCAGCTCTTCACTTCTCATTTAGTCCGAACAATCCTGCAGTCTGGCCTCTGTCCACTCCACTCTATGGAAACCACTTTCCCCAAAAACACCAGTGACTCAAAATTGCAAAATCAGAGCTGTCTTTCAGAGCTCCTTTAATGTGACCTGTCTGCAATACCTGGTACTGATGATACCTTCTTCTTGGAATATGCTTTCTATCTCTTGCACTTCTTTCTCTCCATTCCTTTTACCAGCTTCTCCTCATCTATCTACCCGAAGTTCCAACATGAATCCTCTTCTTTTCTCAATTTAAAAACTAATTCTGAGAAATCTGACTTCAACTACAATCAGTGCACAAATATCTGTAGCCTTCACCTCCCTCAAAGTCCCAGATCCTTTGAGCTTTTATTTGTTCTTTATGTACATTCAGGGTTACCCTCAAACAAATTTCTCAAGTGTAACTATATTACATTGCTGGTTAAATGAAGAACTGCTGCTTTAAGGGCATCTGAGTTGGGTATAAGGTTGACATCTTCTTGTGCAAAGTTAGGAATGAACCTGATGACACATCTAAATAGAAAGACAGACGGCCTCCTTACATGCTGTTGGAGATGAGCCACTCTGGTACCCTGGGTACCATGGACAGAGCTCAGATTATGTCTGGTCAATTATCTGGGGTTCACTCCAATCCAAAAGCAGACAATCAAGCTCCCAATGTTTAATGTCTTATAACATGGCTGCAACAATTTTAGCCTGAAATATTTATAGAGGAGTTGGTTATTTCAGCTACTTAAAAACCTAAGGAAAGCACTCATAAAATATGTAACTTTGAGCAATAGAACTTCCTGGGGCCAAGAAAATCATGTATATGCTTAAACAACTGATTGCGGTGACTTCACATTTGCAATTATTAGCTATAAACCACTTTATATAATCTAAAACTAATGACTTTGATATTAGAATAGTTTTTTAATATGTGTCTTCTTTCTAGCAGTAATTAGATACCAGAGCCAACTAGTATCTAATTAGATACTAGATGTGTATTATGGACACATCTAGATTTTAATCATTAAATCAGCACTGGGAAAACTGGCTAACTATATGCAGAAGAACAAAACGGGACCCCTACCTCTCACCATATATAAAAATTAACTCAAGATGGATTAAAAGCTTAAGAATAAGAAATCAAGCTATAAAAATCACAGAAGAAAATCTAGGAAATAATCTTCTATACATTGGCCTAGGCAAAGCATTTATGACTAAGTCTTCTAAAAATGCAACAAAAATAAAAATTGACAAGTAGGACCTAATTAAACTAAAGAGCTTCTGTGCAGCAAAAGAAACTCTCAACAGATTGAACAGACAACATACAGAATGGGAGAAAATATTTGCAAACCAAGTATCTGACAAGGGACTAATATCCAGAATCTATAAGGAACTTAAGTCAACAAGAAAAAGAAACAAATAACCCCATTAAAAAGTAGGCAAAGGACATCAACAGACACTTCTCAAAAGAAGACATAGAAGAGGCCAAGAAACATCACTAATCACCAGAGAGATGCAAAACAAAACCACAATGACATACCATCTCACACAGGTCAGAGTGGCTATAATTAAAAAGTATAAAACAAAAGTAACAGATATTGACCAGGTTGCAGAGAAAGGGAACACTTATACATTGTTGGTAGGAATGTAAACTAGTTCAGCCACTGTGGAAAGTAGTTTGGAGATTTCTCAAATCTCAAATCTCCAACTGAAAAAAAAAAAAAAAAGAATTACCATCTGACCCAGGAATCCCACTACTGGGAATTTATTACCCCTCAAAAAAATAAATAAATCATTCTTCCAAAAAGACAGCTGCACTCACATGTTTATTGCAACACGATCTACAATAGCAAAGACATGGAATCAACCGAGGTGCCCATCAATGGTGGACTGGAAAAAGAAAATGTGGTACATAACCTCCACATAATACTATGCAGCTGTACAGAAGTATGAAACCGTATCTTTTGCAGCAACATGGATGCAGCTAGAGGTCATTATCCTAAGTGAATTTAATGCAGAAACAGAAAACCAAATACCACATGTTCTCACTTATAAGTGGGAGCTAAACATTGAGTACACATGGACACAAAGACGGCAACAGTAAACACTGAGGATCCCAAAATGGGGGAGGGAGGGAAAGGGGCAACGGTTGGAAAACTACCTATTGAGTACTATATTCACTCCTTGGGCAATAGGGTCATTAGAAGGCCAAACCTCAGCATCACACAACATACTCATGGAACAAACCTGCACAAGTACTCTCTGAATCTAAAATAAAATAAAATTAAGAAAAATATGTAAACCACAATGTGGTAGACAGCTTTTCCTTTTTTAATCCCTCTAGCATTAACCTAGTAACTCCAACCCCCTTCTTTTGCAGAACTGCCCATTCTTGTTCTATGTAGGTCTGTTGAGGGCTCCATTCTGAGAACCACCCACCTCTTCTTGGTATTAGGATTTACATATGACCAGATATGGTTAATGATAGTACATTACAAGTATGACCACAGGGATTGGACCTGAGTGAACACATGGCTTCAGCTTAGCCCGTTTGACTCTCTTCCCGGGATTTATATACGGGTACTGAAGAAAAGCCTTCTCTTCTCTCTGAGGTCACTAAGCTAGAATGATATAATCAAGCCTGGAGCTGCTTACAGTCATGCCTCCTCTTCTTCCCACCTGCAGCCAGGCCCATAGAGGAAGTTCATATCAATGCAGAGACAGGTAGAGTTAGAAAGAGAATGAGAGGAATCTGAAGATACCATTGGAGTCACTGAGGCAAGACTCACGCCCTGGATTCCCATTCTTGTAAATCAATTCATTCCCTTTTCTGCCTAAGCTAGTTTGAGTTAGGTTTTGTTAGCTGCTTCTGAAGATTCCTGACTAGTAGACATATCTTCTATGTGTAAGGAAATCCATGTATTTTTGTCCTCTTTAACAAGAGGGCATGTATCTAGCTGTTCCAAAGGGTAATCAGTTCTTTTCCCAAATTGATGGTCCATGGAATGTTAATTTCCCACAGGATGTTAACATGTATACCATAAAAATGTGTTCAAGTAAGTTTGGGAAATACTAAGATAAACAAAGTAAAATATATTTATTTATGGCAGGAGCTTTCAGAATATTTATAATAATATGGTGGAGTGCATTATGAATCTCTAAACGGAGGACTTGCTGTGCTTATTGCTCAGTTATCTGATAACAGAAACCTTTTTCAATAGACCCAGTTTGGGAAATAACACTTGCCTTTCCATAAGCAAAGCAGGAATGGCCAATAAACAAACTGAACGGCATAGACACATAGACACTTCCTGCTTTGTATTAGAGTTTTTGTTTTCATGTCTTGTCTACTAGACTGTGCACTTCCTGAGTCTAGTGGCTATGACTCAATCTCCTGTGTATCCCGAAGAATTAGCAGAGTGCCTAAAACACAGAAGATATGCACCAATAAATGAAAGAAACATCGAATAAATTAATGAAATTAAAAAGTGATGGAAAGCATTCCATTGAATATCCCAAGCTGTAGGTAAATAACAGGACACAGGAGTGGGCAAAATAAAATTTAAGAATAAATTAAATATATATTATTCCTTTAAGCCTGTCTAATTAGTCAGTGAATATGTCTTTGTAAGATATTTGATCATTTGAGATGTTGGAAGAGAAGTTGAATTACTGGAGAACAAATCTAGTCTCTAGTTCCTTTTAAGAATAAGGAACCAGGAATGCTAAAAGCCAAACTCAGGCATGCCATCCACGGCCATGACACAGACTTGCTAGGTACATGATTTTGGAGGGACAGCACAGGCAGAACTAACGTTGGCTTTCAGAAATTATGTATCATGAACTGAAATTTAAATCACCCAGGCAGATCAGCATTTATTTGCCCAATTGCCTCCATACATTTATTTATTTAGCACATTTATACAAAGTGCCATATATGTAAATGTGTAACAATTGTATTTCTGCAAAACAAACCAAAAACCCAGAGCAATTAGAAACACCTATCAAGCAGACAAAGGCAGAGCTTACATCTGGATTTTGAATACTTACAGGCACCTGTCACTTGCCATCATATGAACTCACTAACAAGACATCTGCCATTTAATACTAATTGGGTAATTTGCACAGTGACTCTTGAACTCACAAATGGTTTATGGTAGATATAGTATAACTCCACAATTAATACGTATTGCATTTTAACAATCTTTACAAGGCTATATAATCATTTTAACAGTTGTGTAAGAAGGGAACTCTTGTTGAGGGTTTACCGCATAGTATTGGAACTTTTCTTTAAATTCTTATGCCGATTTTGTTTGTAAAGGAAAAGATGCCTTTAAAAGTAAGAAAATGATAAGCATGGGTGATTACTTTTATTGGAGAGGTTTCTTTCAGCTGAAAAATTATCATAAGACACATATAATTTCTGATGCCCAAAATTTTCATAAATGTGTTTTCAGAATCACAAATATTGCAAGAGGCATTGCTTTAGTATTGAGCTTTTAAAAAACATGCTAATAAAATATACCACTGTGTTATCGAATATTTCAGTATAGTTCTATCTATTTTTAACTTCAGCTACTTATTGCGAGAACTGATTTTAATTGGTCCTCATTTTTCCAGAGATAGATATCTGTATGATTGTGATGATGGGACTGGGTTCCCTTCTTTAGCAGCACTGCTGAACCGAGAGGACACTGAGACCACAAAAGAAACCACAGTCTTCTCCCTCAAACAAACGATTTAAGTAAATACGATTAATAAAACATGGCTTCTCTAATGCTGTTTGAAAAAATCCCCATTACATTTTCTTTCTTCCTTCCCAGATCTCTCAGAACTTCTGTAGAAAGCAAACATCAAAAGGACCAAAGATTTTTGTAGCGATTCAGCTGCCCACAGCAAAGAAGTAAAACCCTGATTTTCTTTCAGCTTAGGAAATGATCAGCGAAGAGGCTTCACAAACAGCCTCTAACATTTGAGGTTAAAAAAGAAAGTCAGTGGAGCAGAACAGTTACTTTGTAACACCTTCTGGGTTTTTTCTTCCATTTTTAAAGTAACCCTTCTAATCCCCCCAGTAAAATATTTTCATTAGTTTAAGTTTTTGGCTAGGCATTTTAAACATGCTTTAGAAAAACAAATGATAAAATATATTTATGTATTGGGCGTGACTTTTTCTAGTGCTTTTTCCCCTTGGCGCTCTCAAATGCTGATTTCCTCTGGCTATAGAGTTTCAACTAACTTCTTTGGTGACTCTGCCAAGTCACACCTACCTTAGCAGTTTCCTTTTTGTCTCAGAATTCAGCTTTTGGAATTGAGCTCCGGAATCACTGTTTCTTTTTTTCTTTGGAGACAGACAACTCTACAAAGCAGTTCACCCTATAGTCCCACCAAGTGAACCCTGGTGTTTGGATTTTGGGAGGAAAGCCCATCTCCAGTGCCTACTTGGGGAACTCTGTTACTTACGTTGTAGTTTTTTTCAGGTGAGATGCTAAAGCTTATGTTCAAGAAAGGCAAAGAGAGAGATGTGTGGCTTTTTCCAGCACTCAGACAATAAAGTCAAAAATAGTACAATTAATTAAATTAATAGGGAACCAACTTTACTGGAAAAGATAAAGCAATAAACTGGACAGAGATTCAGATGAATTTACAAACAACACATAGATCACTGATAGCCCCCTCTTTTAAAGGAAACATGTATATATCCTCTCACTAGCTTTATTCAAGTATGGACAGAAATAAACCTCAAGAAACCTTGTCTTTTCCTTTCCTACATTAAGCTAGAGATGTCCATATGGGTCTCTCTTTGGATAGCTCTCTCAAAGGAAACAGAAATTCCTAGAGGAGGGTCGTGGGCCAGAGAATAAAACAGGCTTCCAACAACTCACGATTTGTAAACTTTAGTCGGATGTCTGGATTATAATTAAATCAAAAACTTGGAAGGCATCTGGGGAAGGGTAGACAGGCTGAATGAGAAGTAGGACAGGGTTTACTAAGCAAATCATGGTGTAGGAAAAACAGATAGCTAACTTTTATGAAATTTTATTTTAATAAAGATTACAATGGCCAAGGGTTGGCCATCTAGACACAGCTAACAAAGGACACCAAGAAGTGGTTGTGTCTCTTTGTTCACATTCTATGTAGAAAGTAAAGCAGTAGCAGGAGAGGCTCCTTAGGAAAAAGAGCTCTCTCCCTTCATGAGAACTTCACAGTAATAGAGGTCAGGAAATAAACAGACCTGGCTCTCTCATGGGGCCTAACCATGACCCCCAAACAGTCAACCCAAGGGAAAATTCCACTTAGTCCAAGTTAAGCTGACAAAAGGGCTATCAATATTGCCCACTAAAGATAGGTTTATTTGCTGCTTGGCAATCCCATGGTCTAAATAGAAAAAAAAAGGCTATTTTATTTTCTCTAAAAGCAATAAGCTTATGTCCAAAAGATTATAATTTCTTAGAGATATTGCCAACCCTGTCAATATATGAAAGGCAACTCACATTTTCTCTCCAAGTGACTCTAAATTTTAATCTTTATTATCCTTTCCCAGATGTCACAACTCCTCTCTGCCAGATTCTCTATTATTTCAAGAGACAAGAATATTCCTTAAGGCCTCCTTTTGAATATACATCTTTCTGATATCATGTCTCTGGTTTCCCTGAAGACTGTCACATCAACAAATCTATCTTGTGCCTGGATTCTAGGCTTTGAAAATAATTGTATCAGTTTAGCCAGGCACAATCAACATTTCTCTCTTACATGCTTTCTTCAATTCAAGCAGAATGTTTTGTTTGCACCGCCCCAATTCTATGCATAAAAGTGTTGATGCGGAAATTGGCATAATTGTGAACAGAGACAAACCTTTCTGCAAACAAGACAACTGTCACTCATGGACCACAGCAAGATTCTATTCTGAGACTGGTCCAACATAACATCAGCTATGGAAGTCCTAGGAGGGTATGGCTTGTGGAGTAATACCCTGATTAGTGTGCACCGAAAGCTCACAGTATTTTTTTTAAGCATCAAAAAGCCTTGCTCTTCTAGAAACGTTTAGCGCATTCAAGCCCACACATGCTCAGATAGTAATGATAATCCTTTCTTTGTTTGTGGGATTTGGAAGAGCTACAAAGAATTAAAAAAACCACAATATTTTGACAAAGTGATGCGTTCTTCTCTAGGTGTAGTTGATGGAAACTTTTGGACTTTCCCTGTTCAACTGATAAAATTGCAATTATAATTGCAAGAACATTGGAGTATATAAGGTTTTATAGGCATACAACAGATAAAGACACATGCTTATTAGGTGTATATGAAGTACCTTATATTTTTTAAATCATCCATTTGCATAAAAATGTACAGTTTAAAAAGTATTCTCTGATACATTATCATGACATTTAGTATAAAAATAATTTATTAATTACTCAACTAATATTTAAACAGCATCATTTACTTTCTCCACTTCTGATTAAATGAGGAAGGGTGTTGGCAATTTTTTAAAAATTTAATAAAAATTTCTACTCACCTGTTTCCAAGCAAGATTTGAACTGATATTTAGTATTAAACACAGGTAAAACAACAACATTAAAAATCAAAGGCAAGACAAGGTAAAAGGAGTAGATATTTCCAAGCAATTGTAACAAGTTAATTATCACAGTTGGGCCATGAATTTGCCTCCACAGGTGTCAGCATTTGCTCACCAGATGGAACTAGTGAAACTCTGCGCCTGTTTAACAGGGTGTTTCTAGACCTCTCTCACCAGCAGGGGCCCTGGATTAATTATACTGCTATATTTCTCAGAAAGCGGTGAGAAATCTTCAAGGAATCTTGAAGGATGCCTATTTTTAAAATGCAGATTCCTGGGCCTGCCCTAGGCTCTCTGGAGATAGGGTTCTGGAATTTGCATTTTCATATTACCCACCAGGTGACACTTTTGCTCTCTGAAATTTGGAAACCACTACCTTCCTGGGAATGGTGTCAATTGCATGGGAACTATAGAAAACTCAGCAACAATGAGATAGAAAATTGTTGTAGTGACCAGCCCCTTGGATATTGCTGTATGCTTTGCTATTTCTGCCCTGTACAGGAAATACATTGAAATGCCTGGTCCACAGTTCACTTAATTTTTTATTTTGAATGGTCCCATGTGCTTGAACTCCTCTGACTATTATGTTATTCTCTTTCCAGCATCCCATCCCCCATCTGCCCATCCACACTTTTTTGGTTCCTGCCACAAGCCCCTGATAATTGTGCATGCCCCATAACCTGCTGGTTACTCCTGAGCCCACTTTGATAGGTCTGCATGTGCTACAGTCTCTGCTTGTCTCGCTGGGATCAATTCACTCCATGCTGGTCATGGGTCCGTCTGATACCCTCCCTACTCCAGCTTCTAGCCATCAATGCCTAGGTATGGACCTACATTGGAGAAATTATCTGTTCTTTGTTCTTGAAAGATATTTCCAGTTCACTGGCTTTATTGGCTTATTCTCTGTATTTGAGGTGTGTATCTTAGGCTTTTCCCACTCTCTCCACACTCTCACAGTCGATTGCCCCTGCTCTTTTCCATTTTCCCCCATATATTTATTGGCTTATATTATTGTCTTATGACGTGCCTCTTACATTTGACAATTTCATATGAAGTCATATCCAACATCCGGCCTTTAAGTTTACGGTCCTAATTTCTACACTAAACATATGAATTCTCCAGTCATATATTTGGGAATTCATCATCATTTAACATTCATTTACCCCCAAGTAATTTTGTTTGTTCTTGTTCCCTGTGAAGTTTTGCCTTTTGCTAAAAATTTACAGTAATACTCCCCCTCCCTCTTTGTGGAATCATTAAGACTCCTGTCAAAAATCTTTGCTGCATTCTTGAGAGTACCCATTGTCCCTAGCTCAGAGCCTCCCTTTCTGGTCACATATCACTCAGGAAATAATTTTTAAAAGAGCATGGACAGCACATTCTGGGAGTTTTCTATGGTTATGCTGCTTCCAAAGCAATCTGCATGAGTCTTCAGCAACCTGCAAGAAGACAAGATAGAAATACTACCTCCACACTCATCTCCTTTATTCTTCTACTCAAGACTTCAAAGTGTTTAGGATCCTCCCACTTTTCTTCAAATTGATCATACAAGCCAGGACAAGTGCAGAGTGGCCAGTGGGTGCAGAAGGCTTAGGATCTCACTTCTGAATTTTGGAAAAGTTTATCAGGGGAGGCAGCACAGTAGATACAGCATGTCAGGTCTGTAACATGGGAAATTCCAGAGCAACCCATAGGGAATCACACTTAGCTCCTCATGGGACTTACTCACAGGATTTCTTCCATCAGTCATATGCCAGAGCCGCTTCATACTAGCTGGAGGGAGTGAGCCAATTGTTACATTTTGGGACCTTTGCAAGCTAGTCGTTAAACACGGGCATTATTAAATTATGTAAATTTACAATCAAATCAATTATATTAAAAACAAGGTAACAAATACTAAAAACTCACCACTTTTTAATTATTTTACTATGCTTTACTATCATCTATGCTCTTGAGATAATTTATATCTACTAAATCTGTATGGCGGAAATAATAGATGAGAGTGTGCCACTGCGCATCTCTTCTCATCTCCGTGTTCAGTACTATCAAGTTGGTAATTTGCAATAGGTTACGGTGGGATATTTACACCACAGAAATCAGCACGTGCTGCAAATCAGGATTTAACCAACCCTCTCCTCTGACCCCCAGCCAGTTGTTAAATACGTACTAGTGCATTATTTGCTGTGAACCCAGCTCACTTAGGGAATTATGCATGTACTTTTGATGGAAAGTGCAAAAGTATACCATGGTTATGGGTCAAATTTCCCATCTTAACTTAAAACTTTCTCACTTCCCCAATCTGCTTTCCTTTCCGTATGATCCAACATGTCGCAAGCCAAGGCCTGTGGAAGCACGACCTGTATCAAATAACTTACCTGAATAACGTTCACCCTGGCCCTCCTTTTAAAAATCTTCAGGAATTCTTTCATATAAATTTTACATCTACTTTTTCTCTGCTTAAAGTCCCTGCTCTTTTACCTGCATTGTCTCCTATACCCTACTCTGCACTTGTGTGTCTATGTGTTAATATCTGCGTGTTTGGGTTTGTGTGTTCGTATCTGTATGTACCAGATAGTAGCTGGGCAGTTACTTCTGATTGACTAACTTTAAATTAAAATATCTGTAATTTAAGCCCAGCTTAGTATCTACTAAAACACTAGAAGGTGAGATCATTAACTGTCTTAGAATCAACACTTGAGGCCTTAAGAGGTAATTCAGGAGGTTAGCAGACATTATTAAAAGATCAGAAAATGGATTCAGGAAAATCTAAAGAAAGTAAGACTCTTTATGTGGCAATGATAAGGCTAATGGGGAACTGAAAGTGATCATGGAGAATGATTGGGAATTTTATACAGAGAAGTCTTTGTTCTCTGTTTCCACTCACAGTAAGTCAGGAGAGATTCAACTTACAGCACTTCATCTAAAGAACTGTAGAAGAATTCAGTAAGAGAAAATTATCTAAAGGTTTTCTTTCTCCTAAAGTTGTTTTTAATCAACACTTTAATCAATGATCCTACAGAAGCTGAATTTGAAGGTAGAGAGTCTAATTACAAAAAAGTCACTCAAAAATATAGTCAATGGGAGATGGGATGTCTGAGTTGTCCCCCAAACAGATATGGACTCTGGCTTTCTAATATCCTACAAAGTTCTAAGCTTAACTGAAGATCTTATTTACTAAGGTTACCCCAAGTAGAATGTGTACGGTTAAGGGATAAAGATATAAATACCTAAGACACATGATACCAAATTTGACCAAAGAAACATCCTGTCTAAAACTCTGCTTCTGATAAGGTCACTGAAGTTATTTTGCTGGAGAGCATATGAAAGCCTCTAATAAACAACTTCCCCTAATACTTCATGAGGCCCTTGTGTTTGTCTAGTCTCATTTTGAACCAATTTATGTATTAACTTGCTATGCACAATTTATGTGCAACCTCCTGGTAATTTCTTCCCTATTTTTTATTGCCACTCTAATGATAGACATAGTTTCTATACAAGTTTCTTCCAGTATCCTGGAATTTGCTAAATCTCTGGGTATATATTATAATATTTTTGAAATAGAAAAGGTAAAAACCACTAAATGCATTCATTAATTGGTTAATACAATTAATTCAAATGAATTAATCAATTACTTTAAAAAGTCAGAATTAACCTTATTCAAGCTCTACAATATTTAAGGCTTCCAGGGAATTTTGTAATTTGGCCTCTACTTATCTATTTAATGTTTTCTCTCACCACAACCTTTGCCCAACCTACTCCAAATGCTTCAACTATAGTAAATTACTAAATTACTTTCAGTTCCTCATAGAGATTTGGCAGGAGGACATTTCCTATTTCTGGAGGACCTTTCCTTCTACTATGAAAACACCTGATTCATCCCTGGCATCGCCTACCCCTAGTTTAAGTGCTACCTCCATATGTGTCCATAGCACTTTGTGCTTGCCTTCCCCAGGAATATCTGAATCTCTCATTAGGCTTTCGGGTTCTTGAAAACAGGGACAGTGTCATTTTTGTCCATCATTGTATCCCAAGGTAGTAGACACTCAATAATACTTATTAACTGTGTAAATCAAATAAGTTGGTGGATTTTAAATAATAGTATCACTGTGTTCTCAGTCTAGAGGCCAGTCTATCAACTCTGCGCCTTTGAAGGTGAAATTGAAGAATGGCCCAACTTCATGGCTATTATATTCATCATTTTCTGAATCATGCCAGGAATCATGAAGTTTCCCAAATGCAAATTCATGATGATTTTACACACATGTCATTTCATGCCTTTGCTTTCTTTCCTAATGATGCCTGGGTCTTCATTGGACGTTTTGGCTGATATCTTCAGATAATACTTGTAATGGTTTCAGGGTCTTTTTTTCCAGGTAGGAAACAATTATTTGGAATTATCATCCTATAAGCATAGTTTGTAGGATAGAAAAAATCAGAAACAGTGAACTGAGTTTACATTTATCTTAAGTTAGATTTTGTATGTTACCAGCAGCACAAATTGTATCTCTTTGTCAAACAGAGCTGAAAAGCTATTGTAAAGTTCAAGAACATCTCCCCTAAGGAACAAAAGCAGGAGAAAACTTCTGTTATGATGAGTGAAATCAAACAAACCTTGATTCGGAAACAGCTTTGTTCTCAGAAAGATGACTTTTTAAGGGAGGAGACCAAAACAAGAGTGAAAAACCAGAGGCAAGGACCTTGGGACCAGTAAAGATTAGTTAAGCATAAAGGGATCTGCTTGAAAGTTACGTATAGGGAGAACAGAAGAGTGTCATGGCAGCAAAGTGTGAATTAAGAAAAGATGTCTTGGTTTATAAAAGCTTTTACTTGGTTTTATTCATCTACTCTAAGATGTATGATACTTTAAGATTGGAAAGTAATTTTCTTATAGTTTTAATGAAGACATTTTGATATTGCTTTATTTTTTTAATTTTAATTTTATTTATATATATTTTTTGAGACAAAGTCTCACTCTGCTGCCCAGGCTGGAGGGTACTAGCACCATCTCGGCTCACTGCAATCTCTGCCTCCCAGGTTCAAGTGATTCTCCTGCCTCAGAGTCCCGAGTAGCTGGGATTACAGGCACCCACCACCACCCCTGGCTAATTTTTATATTTTTAGTAGAGACAGGTTTCACCATGTTGGCCAGGCTGGTCTCAAACTCCTGACATCAGATGATCCACCCACCTTGGCCTCCCAAAGTGCTGGGATTACAGGCATGAGCCACCACGTCTAGCCTTTGATATTAATTTAAAACCAGTTTTCAGCTTATAAGTTATTTAAATTATCATTCGATAATAGACTTTAGGTGCTTCTAGATGATAGTTTCTGAAATAAATTGTCATTTTAACTCCAAGTCCAGTCTCAAGAAACCGTAGGTGAATAATGAAGGTCACTTTATGACAATTATTGTGAAAATATAGTCATCTGCTTAGATCATTATTGGGAACAAGCACATTTTTCTTTTTCTTTGAAAATAAAAAGGGTCAAATGATATAAATCTTCCACTTGTGTCTCATGATAACTAAAGATTGGTGCTTAAAGCATAAGCATCTCTTTTTCTGCCTCTCTCCATAAACTTGCTTTCTTAATGATTTTAATCAAATGTTCAGGTGAAATGGCATTGATTTTATATCATGAGGCTTTGAAAAGCAGCTCAAGAGGGTTGAGACACATTCAAACTAGTCATTGTAGTAGTGATCACAGATCATTGTGATGGCAGGGACAGGATAATTGAAAGGTTCTCCTCTCTGGTCCAAAAAAGTCAGCTGCACAAAGACCGAGCTGGGGAGACAGAGTTTAGTGGTGCATGTATAAAAAAGATGATCATTATCTAGGTTCATGCCCTGAAACTGGTTTTTACATCTCACTGCTTTATTTTAGTCTGGACAGACCCAATTGTTTTCCCATAATATTAAGTTTTTGGAAGTACTTAAGGAATACTGTTTAATTTCAAGTCTTGTAGGATGTTCCTCATTTTTGATTTGTCTGATTATTTCCTCTTGATATCCAATTATTTACTTTGGTTCCTCTTTCCCCTGAATTTCCTGTAAACAATAAGTTGGGTCTTAAACAGGGGTTGACACACTATGACCCTGGGACCAAATCCAATCTACTGCTTATTTTTATAAATAAAGTTTTATTGGCACATAGCCATACCCATTTGCTTATATATTGACAGAGCTGAGAAGTTGTGACAGAGACAGGATGGCCCACGCAGCCTAAAATAATTATGATCTAACTCTTTTCAAATAAAATTTGCCAACTCATCGACTAAGAAATTGATTAGGTTCAGGTAAAATATTTTGGCACCAGGGTGATGTACTTCATATTATACCATCATGAGGCACACTGTCAAGTTGCCCCACTGTTGTGATACTAAATCAGTAGACTTGGTTAAGGTAGTGATAGCCAGCTCCCTCCACTGTAAAGGCATATTTTTCCCCTTTTAATTTAGTAATTCATAGAGTTATATTTGGTTCTGTGTAAATGTCTGATTTTCTGAAAAATTCTTTACCTAAAAGTTTCACCATCCATTGATGATCTTGAATTATTACATTAGGAAATAAAAAATGTTATTTTCCAAATCTATCATTTCTTTAGCATTTATTAGCTGACACAACAAAATAGCCTAAACTCACCCTATAATTTCCCTACCCCAGACCTGGAATCAGTCATTTGTTTCCCAGTTGGTCCAGGTTCCTTTAGGTGGGAAATAACATCTAGAAATCAATATCTAGATACTAGGTACACTCATTGCCACTGGAGTGTCATTGTTTCTAGCCCTTACTGTGATGCTCTCTAGAGAGAGAAAAATTTTCATTTTATATTTAATATTAGTTTTGAAATTTTCATTTAATATTGGTATTTTTCTTTTATACTGAGTCCTAGTCCTGTTAATATTAATATGTCAATGTATATGTTTTATTCTACTGCAAATTTAAAATATTTCAAAGTCTCAATACCAGTGTTACCATTAATAATAAACCTAATGAGTGAAGTTTAGGATTTCTTTCCAGTACTTTTTCCCTAAGTATATATCCAAATAATATATACAGAGTACTGTTTTCTTTTATTTGTTACTTTTTTTTTTGGGGGGGGGGACAGGGTCTCACTCTGTCACCCAGGCTGGAGTGCAGTATTATGATCTTGGCTCATTGCAACCTCCACATCCCAGGCTCAAGTACCCTCCCACCTCAGCCTCCTGAGGAGCTGGAACTACAGGTATACGCCACCAACCCTGGCTAATGTTTTTGTACTTTTTGTAGACACGGGGTTTCACCATGCTGCCCAGGCCACTCTGGAACTCCTGAATGTAAGCAATCCACCCATCTTGGCTTCCTAAAGTGCTAGGATTACAGGTGTGAGCCACCAAGCCTGGCCCAGAGTTTTCAAGTTAGTTAAGATAGTTTTTTTCCTCATGTGGTTATATTATCTTAGTTGGGAGGGGTTATAAAAAATATTTTTAGGACAATTGGGGAAATATGAATATGGCTAGGTACTATTAGATATTATGGAATTACCATTCATTTTCTTAGGTATCACAATGGTATCATGGTTAAGTAGGTAATTGTCCTTATTCTTGGCTAATTCATGTCAACATAGTGATAAAGTGTCATGATGTCTGCAACTTTCTTTCAAATGGCATGGCAAAACAAAGTGTGTGTGTGTGTGTGTGTGTGTGTGTGTATAGAGAGAGAAAGAGTACAAACGATGAAGCAAATTGGGAAAAATATTAAAAATTAGTAAAACTGGGTAGAAATTATTTGCACTATTCTTATAACTCTTCCTTAGCTTGAAATTTTATCAATAATTAAAATTTAGAGAAAAGGGTGGGAGAGAAAGAAAAATATTATCACTGTTCCAAGTGAATTTTTTAAAGTGTTCCATACACATACACACAAACACTTTCCCACTTTGGGCAAAATTAATTAATGTATATATCCTGGGGAAAGAAGCTTATAACTTTGCTCTGTTTTAGCAGAAGGGTCAGACCATACATAAGGCTCTGAGTGTTACACTGTGGAAGTGAATAGGCAGAAAGGAATGTAATCAGATGAGAATGGTGTCTTAGGTTTAATAGAATGTCAAGTTTTCTCAGCTTTCCTTCATTTCAGTTCAGTTTTTCTAAAGGTGAGATAGAACCCAAGTATGTAAGAATATTTTGCTTTTAAGCAGCAATACTAATGTTCCCCGCATCTTCCACCATCCTGCTAGACCTGGGATTAGCATACGTTTTGTGGAAAGGGTGCCAAAGAATAAATATTTCAGGCCGGCAGGCCATACAGTCTCTGTTGGCATCTATTCAACTCCGTCATTGCAGCACACGAAAGCGGCCAGAGACAAATAAACTTGGCTCTGTTCCAACAAAACTTTACTTATGGACACAGAAATTTTAATTTCATTTAATTTCTACACAACACAAATTCTTTTTTGTCTTCTTTTTTCAACCATTTAAACATGCAAAAACACATTCTTAGCTTGCAGGCAATACAAAAAAACAGGCAGAGGGCCAGATATGGACTAACCCAGAGAACAAAAGGGAAAACTTACAATTGAATCTTTGTGTTAGCTGTCCTTTTAGCTGCCTAACTTAACTTTGGTGAAGGAAAGGGGCTCTCTTGGATGGTGTGACAGGTTTGAGCAGCACTATACTCTTAAGCCACTGAGCAGAGAGCAGGAGACTCCTCTGAGACCTCCAAGATTAAAGAAGTCCATGAGCTGCTCTAAGTAGGGAGGCTTGCTTCTAGTTTGCAATCAGCGTGATTGAAGGAGTCATAATGAAGGTACTGGTAACTGGAACCTTGGTCTGTTAGTCCAGAATCTACTCAGAGTTGGAGAGCAATGTCTTATTTGCTCCCTTCTGCGAGTGAAGCCACCTTACCCACTGTCTGTGCTTTGAGGCCTTTACCTTGACAGGTCAATCTCATGTTAATATATCTGCGCAGTACAATGGGTTTGCTTTCAGATACGAACTTATCCTATTTAAATAAATATATATTAGATACTGACACAAATAACTTCCTAAGCAATAAGCTTTATTTGTAATAATTTATATCCTTTAACAATAATGCCATAGTGATCCTGAACCACGACGTGTGGGCATCATCACTGTGGTGTCCTCTGGCCAGTGAGGATTTTCCTCCTAAACCCTCCTCCACTAAAATGGCAAATGAGTTGAAAGCATACTCCCTCCAAAAAGAACTCATAAAAGAAAGACCTTATAGGGATGGAGACAGATATGGGGAAAGAGAAAGATATGATATCCTCAATATTAAAAGTTTGTTAGGAGAAAGATTTACATTTGTTTCACATGGTCTCAAACAATAAAAGGAGGACCAATGTGTACCAGAGACAGATCTGAGCTTACTATAAAAAAAAAAGGAATAAAAAAAGGAAAAGAAAAAAATTCTATAGCTATCAAAAGATAAAATATAATGCCCTCAAAGATAGCAAGTTCAACATCAGGAGATGGACATGTACATAGGATGTATGAAATGTAGGAACACTTAGTAGAGAAGTGGAAGAGATTTAAACATTAAAACCATTGAGCTAGATGACTTTTAAGATTTATGATCTTTAATACTCAGGCTTGACAATTTTGGGATGTTACTCTTTCCTTTGTTTAGAACAAAAAGGCAAACATAAATAACCAAGAGACAATTCCTTATTCTTCTAGTTTAACCAGAACTAAAACAAGTGTGGTTCATTCAACTATAACAAATCAGGGCCCTACCATTTGTCTAGTAGTGGTTTATGCTAGTTATTTTCCTCTTCTCAATGAATATTTATTGAGATGGGTTACCTATAATGTGCCAGATACAAAGGTAGGATGGTGAAGACAGATGCAAATTCTACTTCAATAGAATTTACTGGAGTTTACTGGAGAAGATAAACATTTAACAAGTAATTACAATACAAAATGAGTGTTAAGATTGTACAGGAAAAGGGCACTATGGTGGTTTTTGATATGGGATCACAAATTATTTGATACTCCTCCTATTGAGAGTTTGGACCTAAATGCCTTCTACTTGAATCTTGATGGGCCTTATAATTATTTTGACCAGTGGATAAAATAGAAGCAACACTATGTGATTTCCAAGACTAAGTCATGAAAGCTTTAAGGCTTCCGCCTTTTTTGTTGGAAGACAAGCTCCTGGAGCTCAGAGGCATTATAAAGGAAGTCTGGCTCCTCTGAGGCCACTATGCTTTGAAGAAGCCAAGCTTCATGGAGAGGCCATGCATGGCTCCAGATGACAGTTCCCAGCTACACCCAGCTTTCTTTTTTTTTTTTTTTTTAATTTTTTAAATTTTTTAAATTTTTTTATTTTTTATTATTATTATACTTTAAGTTCTAGGGTACATGCGCATAACGTGAAGGTTTGTTACATATGTATACTTGTGCCATGTTGGTGTGCTGCACCCATCAACTCGTCAGCACCCATCAACTCGTCATTTACATCAGGTATAACTCCCACTGCAATCCCTCCCCCTTCCCCCCTCCCCATGACGGGCCCCGGTGTGTGATGTTCCCCTTCCTGAGTTCAAGTGATCTCATTGTTCAGTCCCCACCTATGAGTGAGAACATGCGGTGTTTGGTTTTCCTACACCCAGCTTTCTAGTCATCTCAGCCCAGATGAAAGAAGTCATCAGATTATTCCCCTCCCCAGCCATTCAAGTTCTCCAAGCTCCAACTCCAGAAATTATGAAGCAGAGACAAACTATCCTCTCCATGTCCTGTCAAAATTCTTGACTCTGTCCAAATTCATCTCAACAGGCATCATGAAAACATACACCAAGACGACCTAACTTCAACAAGGGGCCAAAGAAGGTCTCACTGAGGAAGTCACATTTGTGCAGAGACATGAAGAACACATGAATATAGTCAGCCACAGGAATGTTCCCAGTAGAAGAAACATCCATCTGAAGACCCAGTGGATCTACCAGGAAGTGACAGAGCCCAGCAGTCTGGAGAGGAGTAGGAGGGGCAGGAGTCCAGTGACAGATTAAAGAGCTAAGCAGAGTCCAGCTTTGGGTATCCCATGGGCAACATTAAGGCATCTGAACTTTACTCAAAGTGTGAAGAAAAACCACAGAAGGGTTTTCAGTATCTGAATGACATGACTAGCTGTGTTTGCTTTGGGGCAAGGCTGAAGAAGTAGGTGTTGTGGCTGCAATTCAGGTGAGAGAGGATGGTGGCCCTATCAGGGTGATAGCAAAGGATATCGATATTCAAAAGGTAAATTTCCAGAATTTAATAAGCCCTTGGCTGTAGGAGTGGGGAGTAAGAGAGGGAAGAGTCACCTTGGGCTTCTGATTGGGCAGTGAGTACATCCTATTGTCATTTACAGAAAAGGGAATGCCGGAGGAAGAACAGGGTGGAGAGAGCGATGCATATCTTTACCTGAGGCACGGAAAATGTGAAGTGCCAGAGAGACATCCATATAGCAAAGCCCCAGAGACAGCTGGCTAAACATTGTAGATAAGGAGGAAGGTGTCGAGAGAAATGAATATAATAGTGTGTATTGTACTCCGGGTGCTTTATATACATCGTTTCCTTTAATTCTGCTAACAACCACTTGGGTGTGTTCAGTGACATCGGTAACTTGACTAAGGTCATAGAGGTAGGAAGTGGTAAGGTAGGGATTTTAATACAGATTTTCTTACTCCACATTAAAAAAAGACAATCATAATGCCAGATGATTCTTTGTAGGTTTGGAAGGTAGCAAAATCAGCATTTGTGAATGCCACTCCAGTCAGTTTAGTGAGTGACCTAAACAGCTAACAGTATGAACACCGGTCAGAACAAGAGAAAGCTGTCCAGCTGGTCCAGGTCATGATGCAGATGGCAATGCCACTTGGCCTTGGTGCAGAGAGTTCACTGGTGCCCTGGTGTATTCTGGGTGACTAGAATGTCTTATAGAGCGTGTCAAAACCTTTAGAGGTTCTCACATAGTAGAGACCTTCAGGGCTCTGCAGCACAATCGTGCCGTCCTTGCAAGTTGTAATTTTTCTTTTAAGATCTAGCTCTTTAATCACTATTGGACCCTGGTGATCATTATGATAACTATCATTTGTCAAGCAGATACATGTGGTAGGCATTGTAGTAAGTGTTTTCCATGTTTTAGTGTGTTTATCCCTCACAAGAACCATATGAGGTATGTATTTTTTTAACCTCCATTTCAGAAACAAGAGTTTGGCTCCTGATCTTAAGATACCAGGTAACAATGAGACTCACAGCTATTCTAATGAGCTGGGTGTCATCTGAGCCACCAGATGCTTCTAGGAGTGCCTAAGCAGTACCAACTCATTAAACCAAAGTGGAATGGGCCTGAAGACCCAAGTAATTTACACAGACAGGCAGCTCCCACTCAGCATGCCACTCCTGCCACAGCAGCATCCCTCCTTCGACCCACACCCACAGCCCCTAAGACCCCCTCTGGAGAAAGGAAAAAATGAGCCAGTTTTACAGCTGGATCTACACTTGCACTGGTCCAGACAGAAGCTGAGTGCTGGGATTGATGGCACTGCTCAGAGAAGTCCCTGAAAGGGGACTGAGGAGGGAAATTTACCATGCAAATGTAATTTCTATAGGATGATTTCCATGTTCACTTTACCTGATGTAAAGAATTAGTGACTGGCTCATATTAGTATTCAACAAATAGTTTTTAACAGATGAATAAAAGATGGATTAGTAACATTTTGTGGGCAGTAGCTAATGGTTTGGCCAGTAGGTTACGGACATTGAAGGAATAAGATTGGAGGATTTGTGAAAATAAGTCTCCGAAAAATTGTTGGAATTAGTCCAGAGTGCACATATATTGTATGGAGGTGATTTTAAAGAAGTAGGTGGGAGTCATGGCCTATTATGTGTGTATCAGTCTTCTTCTCCAGCAACCTGCCACTTGCTCAATGGGCTTACAATAAAATGCTCCTAGTGATGGGAACAGGGGCTATGGACTGCTCAACCATGTAGGTTGCTTTTATCAAGGCTAATCCGACTACTGTACCTGTGAGTCCTTAACATGGTATAATACCCCAGGGGAATCAGCCAATTTTAGCCAGTTCCAATATTTTATTGCACACTTTTATCGTGGAAAGGACAGAAAAAAATAATTGGATTTTCTTTCACTATACACTGTTTTTGTGCCAACTGTGTATACATAATATCCCACAGGACATTGTTTCTTCCTAAGGAAGTCCATTTACTGTGTAAGAAGTAGAGCAATAGGCTGGAGCGCAGGCATTCACCGCATCACCCGGATGCTGCTGTCCTTATAAAACGACAGATAGCCAATTGAAGACTCCGCTACAGAATGAACTGGGAAGCAGTATTTTCTGAGGTTCAATGCTGTTTTGTAAGAAGTGATTTTGCTCTGATTAGTGACCAATATATGGTGCCATTTCTCACAAAGACAGAATATGCACATAGTTGTACCATTAAATACAAGTGGGAATGGTGCTTTTCACAATTAATACCAAAGATCCTTTAATAAAATTTCTGTTCCCCATCCCCAGGACTCCAGGCTCTGCTGGTTTTACTTCTAAGGCTTCCATCGGAGGACAACAATGGTTACATTGACTTAAGATCTGATGCAAATGTTTGCCTTTTGGGGTTTGTCATACCATGAAGCAAACAGACATAAAAGAAGGTTACAATGTTGGTTGGAACAATAGACCTATCAAGGGGATATAGGAGTACTATAATTTAATACAGGCAGGGAGAAGCAGATGAAATCCAAAGAATCCCTAGGACATCTTATGGAATTGTATGCCAGGGATAAAAGTCAACCTATGCAAGCAAGTCCTTCAGAAAAGGTAGCAGTCAACCTATTAAGTAAAGAACTGCAATCAGTCAAGATGCTGGCTGAAAGCAAAGGGCATATGTAATTCACAGTAGAGAAGGGAAATTATAAATCTGAATTATGATCTTGACCATTTGCAGAAGCAAGGACCACTTACAGAAAGGTGTTCATCCTTGATCTGACACACGCACGCACACACACACACAAACACATACACACTTTCTGTTCACTTCCTTCACCTCCCTTTTCTATACTATTTTATATGAGGTGTTGTTATTGGTAGTGAACTTTAAAATTCCATTCACAGGTCATGGAATATCAAGATAGATCATGACAAGATGAGAGGATGATGGGACAAAAAGATATGACCTAGGGATCCTGGATTTGGAGCTGGATGCTGTCACAAATAAGACTTTAAGTTTATTCCCTTTGGGAATGAAGTGAGTACATTTTGGGTTGTAAAACGTAAAACAACAGTGTTAGGTGGAAGCAAATTTTTTGCTGTTTTAAGTATAGAAAGAAGGCTATGTGTTGATTTTTCCAACTAAAGCTGTGAACTGTAGAAGGTGTTCTCTTTCTTTTTTCTCGGCTTCTGAGCCCCCTTCCTCCTTTGTAGAAACTCCCACTGTAAGTGGGGGCCTGATGCATGCTTTCCCAGCCTCCTTTGCAGTTAGAGCATGAGTGTGGGACCTGAGCTCAGCCCCATGGATGCTGTACTTAGAAGTCAGTGGTGCAGAGAAGCAGGGCCTGTTGAGGAGCTGTTAGGACCCTGAGCTGGGTGGCACGACAGGAACAGGAACAAAGGCAGTGTTGCCAGCAGAGATGTCCAATGTCATGACACCACAGAGGAGGAGGCACGCCATGGTGTCCATTAGTCATAGTTAAACTTAAGAGGATAATTCCGAAGGGAGTTGGGTTCCAAACCTGATTCTTTTCTGCCTTCCCAGATTTCATTATTCCCAACTGTTTGGTAAGCTTGGGTCTGTGGCCTAACTGATGCTTCTGTGGGTTAGTCAAATATCTTTCCGGCTGGGCATGGTGGCTCATGCCTGTAATCCCAGCACTTTGGAAGGCCAAGGTGGGTAGATCATGAGGTCAGGAGATTGAGACCACGGTGAAACCCCGTCTCTACTAAAATTACAAAAAAAAATTAGCCAGGCGCGGTGGTGGGCACCTGTAGTCCCAGCTACTTGGGAGGCTGAGTCCAGAGAATGGCGGGAACCCAGGAGGCGGAGCTTGCAGTGAGCCGAGATCATGCCACTGCACACCAGCCTGGGGCAACAGAGTGAGACTTTGTCTCAAAAAAAAAAAAAAAAAATCTTTCCACGAAATCTTTTTACTACAAAATTTAACTACAAAGGATTTCTGTTGCTTGTAAGCTAAAACCTTTGTAAATGCAAGGAGGATGGACTAGATGCATTGTAAGATTCCTCCCAGCTTTAAAATTATGTGACACTGTAAAACTTATGTTAGAATATATAAAAAAAATAACCCCAGATTATAAACATACTCCCTTCACTAACCTTCTAATTCTTATTTAATATCATCTGATGGCTGTATTTATATATGTATAGATATAAATAAACATAAATGTATATTTTTATACATATATATATATTTTTTCAGGGGTAGTCCCCCAAAAGAATAAACTTCAAGTGCCTGGAGTTCTATGGTATCCACCAGGGTACTGGCATATTGTAAAAGCTACCATTTTATTTCTCCCAATCCATGGCTTTATTCTCCTTCCTTCATTTAACCTATACCAGATAAGTTTCTGCCTACCTAGCCCTGCAGCTTTATAAAATCTTTGCAAAGTTTATGCCCAAAAGGTCAGTATTTCATTACTTAAAACTGCTTAGTAAAACTCCCTAAGAGATTAGTAATAAACACATCAGTAAAGTATATAATGATTGCCTCCATATCACTCACAAATACTGGGTGACATACTGGAGGACACAGCATCCTTTACTGCTGAGGAAGCTGCAAAGCATTTACCTCTACATATAGGCGTAAAGGCTGCCAGAGAGAAAGGCTGGGTTACCCACAAAGGGATGCCCATCAGACTAACAGTGGATATCTCTGCAGAAACCCTAGAAGCCAGAAGAGCGTGAGGGCCAATATTCAACATTCTAAAAGAAAATGATTTTCAATTCAGAATTTCATATCTAGCCAAACTAAGCTTCATAAGTGAAAGAGAAATAAAATCCTTTACAGACAAGCAAATGCTGAGAGATTTTGCCACCATGAGGCCTGTCTTACAAGAGCTCCTGAGGGAAGCACTAAATACAGAAAGAAAAACCAGTACCGGCCACTGCAAAAACATACCAAATTGTAGATCATCAACACCATGAAGAAACTGCATCAACTAATGGGCAAAATAACTAGCTAGCATCATAATGACAGGATCAAATTCACACATAACAATATTAACCTTAAATGTAAATGGGCTAAATGCCCCAATTAAAAAACACAGATTGGCAAATTGGATAAAAAGTCAATACCCATTGGTGTGCTGTATTCAAGAGACCCATCTCATGTGCAAAGACACACATAGGCTCAAAATAAAGGGATGGAGGAATATTTACCAAGCAAATGGAAAGCAAAAAAAAAAAAGCAGGAGTTGCAATCCTAGTCTCTGATAAAACAGACTTTAAACCAACAAAGATCAAAAAAGACAAAAAAGGGCATTACATAATGGTAAAGGTATAGAAGCAACAAGAAGAGCGAGCTATCCTAAATATATATGCACCCCATACAGGAGCACACAGATTCATAAAGCAAGTTCTTAGAGACCTACAAAGAGACTTAGACTCCCACACAATAATAGTGGGAGACTTTAATACCCCACTGTCAATATTAGACAGAACAATGAGAGAAAATTAACAAGGATATTGAGGACGGAACTCAGCTCTGCATCAAGCAGACCAAATAGACATCTACAGAACTCTCCACCCCAAGTCAACAGAATATGCATTCTTGTCAGCACCACATTGCACTCACTCTAAAATTGACCACAGAGTTAGAAGTAAAACACTCCTCAGCAAATGCAAAAGAACAGAAATCATAACAGTCTCTCAGACCACAGTGCAATCAAATTAGAATGCAGGATTAAGAAATTCATTCAAGGCCGGGTGCAATGACTCACGCCTGTAATCACAGCACTTCGGGAGGCCAAGGTGGGTGGATCATGAGGTCAGGAGATCGAGACCATCTTGACCAACATGGTGAAACCTGTCTCTACTAAAAATACAAAAACAAACAAACAAACAAAAAAAAAACATTAGCCGGGCATGGTGGCAGGCACCCATAGTCCCAGGTACTCAGGAGGCTGAGGCAGCAGAATGGCGTGAACTCAGGAGGTGGAGCTTGCAGTGAGCTGAGATCGCACCACTGCACTCCAGCCTGGGTGACAGAGCAAGACTCCATCTCAAAAAAAAAAAAAAAAGTTCTTTGAAACCAATGAGAACCAAGACACAATGTACCACAATCTCTGGGACACAGCTAAAGTAGTGTTTACAGGGAAATTTATAGCACTAAATGCCCACAGGAGAAAGCAGAAAAGATGTAAAATTGACACCCTAATATCACAATTAAAAGAACTAGAGAAGCAAGAACAAATAAATTCAAAAGCTAGCAGAATACAAGAAATAAATAAGATCAGAGCAGACCTGAAGGAGATAGAGACACAAAAAACCCTTCAAAAAAAATCAATGAATCCCAGAGCTGTTTTTTTGAAAACATTAACAAAATAGATAGACTGCCAACCAGACTAATAAAGAACGAAAGAGAGAAGAATCAAATAGACACAATAGAAAATGATAAAAGGGATATCACCACTGATCCCACAGAAAAACAAACTACCATCAGAGAATACTATAAACACTATGCAAATAAACTAGAAAATCTAGAAGAAATCAATAAATTCCTGGACACATACACCCTCCCAAGTCTAAACCAGGGAGAAGT
Source organism: Macaca thibetana thibetana (assembly GCF_024542745.1). Taxonomy (NCBI): domain Eukaryota; kingdom Metazoa; phylum Chordata; class Mammalia; order Primates; family Cercopithecidae; genus Macaca; species Macaca thibetana. The sequence goes on along the minus strand of NC_065589.1, from coordinate 84,784,614 downwards.
CAAATCCCTGAATAGATCAATAACAAGTTCTAAAGTTGAGGCAGTAGTTAATAGCCTTTCAACCAAAAAAAAAAAAAAAAAAAAAGCCCAAGATCAGACAGATTCACAGCCAAATTCTCCCAGAGGTACAAAGAGGAGCTGGTACCATTCCTTCTGAAACTATTCCAAACAACAGAAAAAGGATTCCTCCCTAACTCATTTTATGAGGCCAGTGTCATCCTGATACCAAAACCTGGCAGACACTCAACAAAAAAGAAAATTTCAGGTCAATATCCCTGATGTGAAAAACCTCAATACAATACTGGCAAACCAAATCCAGAAGCCCATCAAAAAACTTATCCACCATGATCAAGTTGGCTTCATTCCTGGGATACAAGGCTGGTTCAACATATGTAAATCAATAAATATAATCTATCACATAAACAGAACCAATGACAAAAATCATGTGATTATCTCAATAGATGCTGAAAAGGCCTTCAATAAAATTCAACACCCCTTCATGCTAAAACCCTCTCATGCTAAAAACTAGGCACTGAAGGAACATATCTCAAAATAATAAGAGCTATTTATGACAAACCTACAGCCAACAGCATACTGAATGGGAAAAAGCTGGAAGCATTCCCTTTGAAAACTGGCACAAGTCAACAATGCCCTCTCTCACCACTCCTATTCACCACAGTATTGGACGTTCTGGCTAGGGCAATCAGGCAAGAGAAAGAAATAAAGGGCATTCGAACAAGAAGAGATGAAGTCAAATTGTCTCTGCTTGCAGATGACATGATTGTATATTTAGAAAACCCCCTCACCTCAGTCCAAAATTTCCTTAAGCTGATAAGCAAATTCAGCAAAGTCTCAGGATACAAAATATATGTGCAAAAATCACAAGCATTCCTATACACCAATAACAGACAAACAGAGAGCCAAATCATGAGTGAACTCCCATTCACAATTGCTTCAAAGAGAATAAAATACTTAGGAATACAACTTACAAGGGATGTGAAGGACCTCTTCATAGAGAACTACAAATCACTGTTCAAGTAAATAAGAGAGGACAAAAACAAATGGAAAAACATTCTATGCTCATGGATAGGAATAATCAATATCGTCAAAATGGCCATACTGCCCAAAGTAATTTATAGATTCAGTGCTATCCCCATCAAGCTACCATTGACTTTCTTCACAGAATTGGAAAAAAACTACTTTAAATTTCACACAGAACCAAAAAAGAGCTCATATAGCCAAGAAAATCCTAAGCAAAAAGAACAAAGCTGGAGGCATCACACTACCTGACTTCAAACTATACTACAAGACTACAGTAACCAAAACAGCATGGTACTGGTACCAAAACAGATATATAGACCAATGGAACAGAATAGAGGCCTCAGAAATAATGCCACACATCTGAAACCATCTGATCTTTGACAAATCTGACAAAAACAAGCAATGGGGAAATGATTCCCTATTTAATAAGTGGTGTTAGGAAAATTGGCTAGCCATATGCAGAAAACTGAAACTGGATCTCTTCCTTACACCTTATACAAAAATTAACTCAAGATGGATTAAAGACTTAAATATAATACCTAAAACCATAAAAAACCTAGAAGAAAACCTCAGCAATACCATTCAGGACATAGGCATGGGCAAAGACTTCATGACTACAACACCAAAAGCAATGGCAACAAAACCAAAATTGACAAATGGGATCTAATTAAAATAAAGAGTTTCTGCACAGCAAAAGAAACTATCATCGGAGCGAACAGGCAACCTACAGAATGGGAGAAAAATTTTGCAATCTCTCCATCTGACAAAGGGCTAATATCCAGAATCTACAAGGAACTTAAACAAATTTACAAGAAAAAAACAAGCCCATCAAAAAGTGGGCGAAGGATATGAACAGACACTTCTCAAAAGAAGACATTTATGTGGCCAACAAACATATGAAAAAACGTTCATCATCTCTGGTCATTAGAGAAATGCAAATCAAAACCACAACGAGATACCGTCTCTTGCCAGTTAGAATGGCAATCATTAAAAAGTCAGGAAACAACAGATGCTGGAGAGGACATGGAGAAATAGGAATGCTTTTACACTGTTGGTGGGAGTGTAAATTAGTTCAACCATTGTGGAAGACAGTGTGGCAATTCCTCAAGGATCTAGAATCAGAAATACCATTTGACCCAGCAATTCCATTACTAGCTATATACCCAATACCCAGGATTATAAATCATTCTGCTATAAAGACACATGCACATGTATGTTTATTGTGGCACTGTTCACAATAGCAAAGACTTGGAACCAACCCAAATGTCCATCAGTGACAGACTGGATAAAGAAAATGTGGCACATAAACACCATGGAATACTATGCAGCCATAAAAAAGGATGAGTTCACGTCCTTTGCAGGGACATGGATGAAGCTGGAAACCATCATTCTCAGCAAACTAACACAGGTACAGAAAACCAAACACTACATGTTCTCACTCATAAGTAGTAGTTGAACAATGAGAACACATGGACACAGGGAAGGGAACATCACACACCGGGGACTGTTGCAGGGTGGGAGGCTAGAGGAGGGATAGCATTAGGAGAAATACCTAATGTGGATGATGGGTTGATGGGTGCAGCAAACTACCATGGCACGTGTATACCTATATAACCAACCTGTACATTCTGCACATGTATCCCAGAACTTAAAGTATAATAATAAAAAAAAGAAAGAAAACAACCTAATGCTCCAACAAAAACTTTCAAATATCTGTAGCACTAGTTATGTACCAAAATAAGAGTCTGTGTTACTGAAGAGGAGAATTTGAGATAATTTATTCTCAAAAAGATCATAGCACCTAGATGTTCTATTTGGAATTATAGCATCTGTGGTCAATTCATTGACACATACATATGACACAAAAATAATAGTGGGCATAAAGGGATGTAATAACGCTCATTTATACTTTAAAAAACATATTCTAAAGCATTTCTGATTGTTGTCTGGCCTCTACCAGACACATACTTGCTGACATTCCATTTTATGACCCGAACAAGTAAATGCAACAGACAGATCAACTTAGCGTACAATGAAAATCCAGTATCTCTTTAAATGAACAAGATTTCCAAAATCAAAAATCAAAGTTGTAAACAACAAAGTAAAAGCAGCCTAAACTACTCAGCAAACGACATGCTTCAATTGCTTGTGGTTTGGAAGGAACCACATATGTACAGTCAACTTGATGTACAGTCATCAGGAGCTAAATCATCATCCAAGACCTCTTGAATGACCCTCAGCTGTGCCATCTCTGCCCATCTGGTGTTTCATTTGCCCACGGGCACAAGCTTGCTTGCTCATTTTCACATCAAAATGGCTATATATTGCTTTGTCCTTGAATTTCTTATCCTCTCTGTCAATCATGCTTGCTTAGCTAAGCTCCATTCGAGAGCTACTGCAATCATATCCAAATAATCTGTGTATCCATGTCCCAATTTATGAACACACACACACATCTCCCACAATTTGTTTTGTTACACTGAGGAGCAGGTCATAAGTACTATTATTATTATTACTGTTGGCCACCAATGAGGTTTCTTTCCATCTTTTAAGTTACTGCTAATTTGCAAAACATTTCTAATATACATATAAAATACAAAACAGTCCTATTAAGAACTGTATTTGTTTAATGGTTCACAGTGATCTTTGGACTATATCATTTGGCACATCCACTTGGAATGGAGATTTGGTTGACAGAGACTTAATGAACAAGAGCAATCCTACTAATTTTGAGAAATCTCATGCTGAGAAGCAAAAACATGACAAATGTTTGTAAAAATTTCTGATTAAGTCACTTTACTAAACATACTCTTTAAAGATCTCAAATATTAGACTGTGAACCCACTTTAAATTTCCTTAGTGCCTTTCAATACAACATGTTGAAATTTGCACATTGTTAAGAAAAGACATGGAAAATAGAGAGAAACATCTGGCTTTGTTACTTAGAAAACACAGTAACTGTCAATTCCCCGATGCTGGCAAGCACCTCAAAACACACACTAGATTTGCAAGGCCAATTTAGTGTTAGAAAGGCAGCTGGCTCTAGTCTCTTCCTTCCCAAATGGTCATTGACATCTTAAACTTCAAATGTTTACTGTTTTACAACACAGGAAAATGCTGTTATTTGGGAAAAAATAACCTAAAATTAGTGTTTTTTGTTTGTTTGTTTTTTACTGTGGAAAGCAATGTTTTCTCCACTAAACACACACACACACACACATACATACACATAACTGGGTTGTTAGAAAAATAACATGCAAAATTTTTACTTGAAGAGGTTTTCTAGAATTGATAAACTGTTCTATGAATGTAAGTTTCACCTATATGACCTCTCTGAGCTCAGTGAGGGTACTGTCTGGGAAAAGTAAAATTATGGGCATTTCTGCAAAAAGTAGAATGGTCTCAAAAACCCAGTAGATGACTTTGGGCCCACACTTCAGAAAGTGTAGAGAGAACTCTAGCACAATGGTTCTTAAATTTTGCTGCACTTTAGAATTCCCTAAGAATTTCCCAAAAATGTGGGGATCAGAATTTTCCCCAGAGATATGAATTTAGTTGGTCTGGGGTCTGGCCTGGGCATCAGGACTTTCAAAAGCTCCCCAAGTGATTCTAATGTAGCAAAGAATGGAATAACAGCTGCTCTAGTATTACATGAGCATTGACTGATAAAGTTCTTAGAACCTGTAGCATCCATTTGTTGGTTGTAGGCAACTTCAGTTTTTTTGGTCATGAAATGGTATCTAGAGGAACTCCTTAGCTAAGTAAATCTGCTTTTAGAAATCTTTAAAATTATCTTCTGGAGTATATTGTTAAAACATTTTTGAAACATTAAAATTAGCACAAAGGAGGTAAAATGAGAAAAGCAAGCTATTTATTAAATTACAAGAAACAGCAATGGAGATAAGTAAATGAAAGGCCACAATTATAATTATCCTTATTAAAGCAATAATTGGCAAATACAGAGGAAGAAGATTGTTATGTTAACTACAAGAGAGCTGAACTTCAGAAAAGTTAAAGATTGAACATTGTAATAAGCATTTTCAAAATGTCATAATGTAGAGGGGAGAAAGGCCCCTGTGCTTGGAAGAACAGTCTAATTTCTGCTTGCTTGCTCTGCAACAGTCACTGATAATAGAAAGCAGTGATGCTAAGGATATACAGTGAATGAGATATGACCCTTACATATCCTAGCTTTCTACTCCTCCCTGTGTGTAGACTCTTTCGCTACCCAACATAAAGAACACTCAGTAAAGAAAGTTTCTGGGAACAGGGTAAGTGTTTAAAATCACCTGAAAACAAAATAAACATATACATCAAAGAATCACTGCAGCTGTAGAGAACTCTACACTGCAGTGACCAGGGCACCAGTATTGGTCCCAACAAGGTTAGTTAGGAAGCGCAGTCAGTGCCCTGCTGAAAAGAAAGAACAACCACTGTATGCGAAAGAGAGACAGTTTAGCTTTCAGCCATGGTGGGGTGGGGGGAGGGGGAGAAGACTTTGGAGGACTAAGTGGCAACGTTTTGGGATGGCTAGAAAGGAACCACGAGCATAGAGTTACAGAAATGAAATAATACAAAGAATAAACATTGTGGTAAAAAAAAAAAAGACAAAGATACGTTCTTATGTCTATTTTGAAGACTGTCATTTGTTACCCAAAAAAACTAAAGGTATCTTCCACTTAATACTCATATTTTGATTAGTATTTTAACTTTTACACATTTTGCTATACAGTTTGCTCACCAATTTGAAGCCCATCGCAAGACAATCAATGAAACTGAAACTTAGCTGTGGCAAGCACCCCAATATCCATCAATTTATTGTTGTGACATCAAAAATGAAATGAAAACTACTAGAAATTAGGTAATAAAAACACATATTTCAAACCTTGTAGAATATGGCCAAAATAAACAGGAAAAAAAAAACTATAGCCAAATGAATTGGTTAGGAAATAAAATACACTGAAAACAAAATAACTAAAGCTTTCAACCCAAGAGGCCAGAAAAAGCACAATAATATTCAGGGTTTCATTCTTTGTCTTCCTTCAGACTCCATCCCTGATGACATGAGTCACCAACTCTAACTCATGTTAATACTTCACACACATCTGTCAGCTTTTGTAGCACTTCTGCTTCCCACTGTCACTTCCTTAGTTCAGAGACTTTTTCTCAAAGAGCTTACTGAAGGAAACTTATAATTGGCTTCTTGGTCACCAGTTTCTACCTATTTCAAAAATAATTTCTGTCCTCACCCAAAAAAAAAAAAAAAATGATGAACTTTTCTAAAGGATCTAGTAGAAGTCTAGAACTGTAGAGCTATTTGGAAGCATGTCCCCAGGCTGGAGATTAAATTTGGTATATGTGTCAGCTCTCCTTAATAAAATTTCAACACAAAAAAATCAACAACATTTCTAAGTGAAATTTGACATAAGAATAGCTAAGATATTTTTGAAAAGAATAATGAGTGAACACTTGTTCTACTAGATAGCAAAACAGAATAATTAAAACAGCATGCTATCAATGTAGAACTATAAACATAGATCAGTTTTTAATCTAATCAAGAGTCCATATGGATATAAAAGTATAATTAGAAATGTAATATATAACAAAGGTGGCACGTTAAATCAGTGGGTAAAGATGAATCATTAAATAATTGGTGTTTAGATAGTTGGCTATCAATTTAGAACAATTTAGCTCATATCACTCATTAAAATAAGTTCCAGATGGCTACAGAACTACACTTTAGAAGAAATATGAATAATATATACTATTTTAAAAGAATTAGGTAGGTTTATTTGCAGAGATACCATGTATCATTTTGAAGTTTGTGCTTTACAAAACTGATCCATGACCAGAGATCCAAATGAAGTATGACATCCAGCTTTGCCTCTGCTTGTCAAGCTGTATGCTGTGATTCAGAAGGGAATCTTTTCCTAATTTGTCCACTTGTAGTAGGAGCAATATGCACTCTGCCACCAGAAGGAGGCACCTTTTCCTAACTAGCACAAAGGACTTATATGCCAGCAGCAACCTATAAATAAGTTAGTAGTAAATAGTCGATTTGTACATACATAAATGCTTTTTTTACACAAATGGTTGCTATAGACTGAATGTGTTTGCTCAAAATTCATATGTTGAGGGCCTAAACCCCAATGTGACAGTATTTGGAGATGTAGCCCTCACAGTGGGAGTCATGCCCTTATAAGAAGAGACACTCAAGTACTTGCTGATTCTCTCTTCACCATGTGAAGTCACAGCAAGATGGCCCCACTCTGCAAGCCGAGAAGAGACCCCTCACCAGAACCTGACCATGCTGGCACGTTGATCTTGGGTTTCTAGCCTTCAGAATAGTGAGAAAATAAATTTCTGTTGTTCAAGTCACCCAGTCTATGATATTTTGTCATGACAGCCCAGGCTAACTAATACAGTGGTATTATATTGTTAAATGTATTGTGATTTTTATTGCTGTTCTTAAACTTGATTTTGTATAGGTACATACAAAATAGATAGCATGTATGTGTATGCATTTAAAAACAATAAAAGCAATGACTTTTAGAGAAGAGACTACATGAGGGTAGTGGTTAAGGGCACTTTTGCTTTAACTTTAATTTTTATAATAATGTCCTCATTTTTACATTTTACTTAGAATATTTTTAAAATATTCATTTAAAATGTACCTATATATGTACTACATAAAATCTTTAAGAACAGCAACAAAAACCACAATACTTTTTTTTTTTTTTTTTGAGATGGAGTCTCGCTCTGTCATCCAGGCTGGAGTGCAATGGCATGATCTCGGCTCACTGCAACCCCAGCCTCCCGGGTTCAAGCAATTCTCCTGCCTCAGCCTCCGCCTCCTGAGTAGCTGGAATTACAGGTACCACTGCCACCAGGCCTGGCTAAAAAAGCACAATACATTTAATAATATAATAACATTGTATTAGTTAGCTTGGGCCATCATGACAAAATACCGTAGACTGAGTGACTTGAACAACAGAAATTTATTTGTTCACTATTCTGGAGGCTAGAAGCCCAAGATCTAGGTGCCAGCATGGTCAGGTTCTGGTGAGGGCTCTCTTTCTGGCTTGAAGTGTGGCCTTCTTGCTTTAATATTTTGAGAAAAAATACGTTAGTATTTCATGATGTAAAAGTCAATTGATAGGAATCACTTATATTTAATGAATACTTACTGTGTTCCAGGCAGTGAATATGTTACATTCAATGTATCATTTGATCCTTGCAACAATCTTAAGAAGTAGATACTGTTTATATCCCCAATGTACAGATGAGGAAACTGAAGCACAGAGAAGTTAAATAACTCATCCAAAGTTCACACAGCTATAAAGGATAGAGCCAGTATTCTAATGTCAACCAATTCTAGAGCCTTCCCTCTTAATCTCAATGGCACGTTGAGAAATAAAAATAGGGTATTAGGAGGTTAGTGGAAACTTGGGCAAAAACAATTTCGATAAAATGAAGAGGGCAAAAGACATATTCTAATAGATTGAGAAGGTAAATGTAATTAATAAAACAATTATATGTCTTGTTTTAATGTTGAACCACATGAAATTGCCAATACTCAACCATTTTGACCTACAAAAATGGAATTTTATGTGGTTCAACCTAATATATAATTTTATTTATTTATTTTTGAGATGGAGTCTTGCTCTGTCGCCCAGGCTGGAGTGCAGTGGCGCGATCTTGGCTCACTGCAAGCTCCGCCTCCTGGGTTCACGCCATTCTCCTGCCTCAGCCTCCCGAGTAGCTGGGACTACAGGTGCCCGCCACCATGCCCAGCTAATTTTTTTGTATTTTTTTTTTTTAGCAGAGACAGGGTTTCACCGTGTTAGCCAGGATGGTCTCGATCTCCTGACCTCATGATCCGCCTGCCTCGGCCTCCCAAAGTGCTGGGATTACAGGCGTGAGCCACTGTGCCCCACTGAATATTGTTTTCAAGAAATATAATCTTAGAATTTAAAAATAGAAAAGGGAAGTAAATGACATAAGTTTTCAAACCCTCAAGGATATGTGTGTGTGTTCTGAACACAGATCTGGAAACTGCTTCAAGCCAGCTTATTCTGATATGGAAAAAAAGTGTCCGTAGTTAAAATATCAAACACAAGGTTTATGAATTGCATTTCAGTAGTACAGAAAAATGTTTTAACCAATCAACCAAATTTCTTAGTGCTATGTAGTTATGAAAGAAGACAACTTCTGGTTACTATCAAAAGCAAAACCTATCAGTAATTTTGTATGTTGAACTCTATCTCCCTAAGTCACAAAATGAGGAATATACTTCTATAATATTATAAAAAGTTTCCTGAGAATTATATCTCTTATATATACTGATATTTTAAAGGCCTTTTTCACTGATTTTCCATTGGCAAATAAGCATTGGACTCATAATTATCTGAATCTACAGTATTTTAACATAAGAGTTGAACAAACAGATCATAGGCCCTTAAAAGTTGATTAACTCTGTCCTCAGAAGTTATCCAGTTCAGTTTTACAGAGGACAAAACAGAGCCTGTGGAGGTGGAATGACAGACTTTCCCAAGGTCATATAAAATTCAAAGAGTCAAGACTAAAATCTTGGTCTCCGGGCTCCTAGTCTTTAGTACTCTTTTTAGTATCTTATAATATGCCTATTTTTTTGTGTTACGTAATGCAGATTAATCTGATTTTCCTTTTCTTCTTTTTCAACTGAAGTTCTGAATCAGCTAATCTTGATAATTATTGGGACAGGAAGCAAAAACTGAAATGACTCTGTAATCAAAGAAGCTCCCTGACTATGAGGGGTAATTTTAGTGGAAGCCTGTCTCCTAATGCTGGAACTACATATCTGTTCTGTTTTCCCCATTCCTTATAATTTCTGTGGCTCTCTTTCATTTTGCTAGGATAGCTTTAGACTGATCAATCTGCCTTTGCCTTGCCCTTTAGTATTTGGCTGTTTGGGAATTCTTATCCACCTCCTTGTTTCTGACCCATGGCCTCTATCCACTTAGGTCTTGGTTTGTGTTTGTTAATCTGGGTTCTCATTGATGGCTTCACCTTCTAACCATTAGCCCTGGCTTTGCTATATTCTCAGTTCTCTCAGTAATAGATTATACTAAACTCTAAAATCCTGAGCTACCTGGGAAATAATGTGCATTTTGTACAGAAAATCCTTAGGAATGCTTAGCATCTATTTGAAACTCCAGATTCAATCTACAACCTCAGTGATTAGAGTTTGAGATAACAGTCACATGGGTCAAAAAGGAAGCTTCCTAGATACAAATGAACCTCATTGTATCCAATGGTTATGCCTTCCAAAGTTATATGTAAGTCTGAGGGGCAATTTTCAAGATAGGTTTTATTTGTTACAGCAATTTTAGGTTCCCAGTGAAATTAAGCAGAAAGTATAGAGTTCCAGGAAATCTTTTTAGAGTGACTAAGGTAAATATATCAGGGAAGATCACTATTTAAAGGAAATTTACTGTGATTTATGATATGAAATGAGAGCTCTCTCTTCTTTATCTTTTGTGAAAATCACTAAGGAGCTAGCTAAATTAGATAACTATGCCAGTTATCAGTGTAATGCCTCACAGCTCCACCCTTCATTGTCTGCTCTTTGAAAATGGAGGTGGACCCTCTATCTGTCCCTTGCCACTGGCAAAATATTAAGCTGTGTCAGAAGAGGGTGCTTGAAGGACACTGCAGAGGAAGGGGATTTCCTTCCTGGTTCGTGTGTTTATGCCTTCTTGTTCATACTGTACAGCTGCCAGCAGCACGTGTAGGGGACACAAGTGTTGCTGTGTCCATGGAGTTCCAATGGCGCACTGATGGTCAGTCCCATCAAATTTCAAAGGTACTTCTATGGTCAGATTTCCATTGAGCCTTGCAAGCATCTCAATAATTGGCTTCCAGCTTTGGCCTGCCTGCACCCAAGTTGGGTGTTCCCTGTTTGCCTAGTGACTATTGAGCTAGCTCTGTCTTAATCCACCCGAGAACTTCACCATTCAGAGGGGTCATGACCATAGCTTCTACAGTAAGGTGTGAATCCCAACCATGGAGAGGGCTCCTCAGTTCCAAACTTGGTTCTTCCATGGGAACCCTCCTTAAGTCCAAGGGTATTCTTTAGCATGCTATTTATCTCTTTATATAGAAAGGATTTCCTGTTAGAGTTTATCATTCTTTCTCTTAAACTTTCCCTGTTCAAATTACTATATGTTTTTTGTCTCCTAATCGACCCTAACTGATACAGTAACTTTGCAAAAAATAACTTAAATCTCTTATTGTACTCACATGTAAACTGAGGAGACTAGGCTACTTGATCTCAAATGTCCTTTCCAGGTCTAAAATTACATATTTCTAGGAAATTCCAGATTTTTTTCAGGTATTGGGCATGCCCTAAGTATGTTATAATAAACACCACACAGCACTGTATAATTGTGTACTGTCTTCCCCAGCCTCTGTCACAGTAAATGGGTTTTCCTTCTTATTTGAATAATGGTTTTCTCCTTCTGGGTCAAGAGATAGTTACAGCAGCAGCCAGTATCATTTTATGCACACAGTGGGTAATCAAATACTATCAAATCCTCTGTGAGGGTTTTAACTAGGAAGCTATCTAAGGAACAAAATGAAAAACCGGAGGTTAATGTATGAATATGAGAATTTAAAATGCATTATAGATATCATTGTATTCATTTGTGAATATAAATATTGAAAGGATACATTAAGTATAGAAAAATGCTCCCTCTGATATTATTTATTCTAACTCATTGCAAAAGACTCCATTCACCACCTCCATTTCCACACAATTTTAAATTTTCTTTTACCTTTCTCTGTCTTTTAGTGACTGTTCAGCCATTAATTTCTTCAGTTCTTCTAGACGCTGAAGATCTCTCATTTCCATTTCTTGCCACTTCTGTTTTTTCATAGCCCAGTATTTTTTAATCTAGTGTATAAATGTTACATAAAATTTAAATTAACAACAGATATGTAAAAATGAGGGGAAAAGCCATAACCATATCCACTGGTTCATATTACAAAATTGAATTTAAAGGGCACTTCATCTTTTTTGTTTCATAGATATGCTTATAATATATTGGCAACAGAAAAATAAATTAAAACATGAAGGTAGATGCCCTGAGAAACTGCAAGGTTTAACAATTTCTGCAATGAATGGAAATATAACTTGTGCTGAGACCTAAGGTTTAATCTATGGTTAAAATAATCAACTTTCCAGAGAACCACAATAAAAGTATGTTATTGTCTCTAAAGTATATGATCTAGCTGTTACTCAAGAATATTTTTATCTTTTTATGGTAATGCAGTCTTTAACAAATATAGCATTCAAACTATTTTTATTTTAAAAGCATTAGTTTATTTATGCTAATGGACAGCAGGATGTTGAAAGCTTTATGCTTCTGGGGAAGTGGCAGGAGATAGGTGGGAGGAAGGAGGAAAAGAGCAAATTAGCAGGGTTGTGGTATATAGTACTTCTGACTTATGTGGTAAAATAAAGGTCAGGCTTATCAAGTGCAAAAAGGTGACAGCAATGTTAATAGTAGGCCTGTTTTACTTCCCTTTTCCAGAAATGTAAGCAAAATGAGAAAACCAGAAGTAGGTATGAGCTGTTTTCAGGGAGCTGAAACCCTTATTCAGGATTTCCCAGTGGGATGAGACAATGAATGTTTATTTGACAGAGGCCCTTTCCACCACTCTGGCCTGCCATGTTGTGCCTGGGTCAAGAGACTGGCTCTTGAAGGGGAGTACCTCAATGGTACATAGTGAGTGACTGGCAGCAGGGGGTCTATTCTAGAAGCTGGGCTAGCCCTACCCCCAAGGTGGCATTTCCTCTTCTGAGACAGAGGTGAATAGGAAAATCTAAGTGGTTTCCTGACTTGCCAACATGGTCTCTGATTTCTGGGAGAATCAAAAGAAGCATCCCAAGCACCATCGCCACAAACAAAGCAACTCTGCAGCCACAAGAGCAACATCTGTTCAATGTTTAATGAATAACTAAATAAGCCCAATGTGCAGTGATATCCACTCTAGATATGACAGAGCTCTGGATTTAGAGAGAACAGAGATAAAGCTAGAAAGGCAGCAGCACCCAAGATGGAGCGTGACAGAGAGGGTGGGTGCAGGAGAGAGAGGAAACATTGATTGACAAGGAGTGTTCTAGAGTCCTAACTGATAAATGCCAGGGAATTCTATTAATGACAGACACGGAAATGTTAGCAATGATTATGTCATCTCCATCTGGGAATTATAAACAAGCTTTATCTTATTCTTTTCTGCATCACCTTATTTTTGCAATGAATCATATTTCTTTTATAATCAGAAAAAAATTAAGCTACTTCAAAACAAATTTTTTTAAAAGAACATATATGAAATCAAAGAGCATTTTTCTCTGGGTTAAAACAGACCAATAATATTTCCTTACTCCCAGCATTGGCCTTGGAGAAAGTCAGTGGCTCTTTTGCAGACAATCCCTTGACGACAAGCAGAGTAACCCCGGGTTGCTGGCGTCCTCAGATTTCTGACACCACTTGATCACTTGATACACTGTCCTGTGCAGGCCCTAGACGTATGCTATACCTGGAACTTTCTGCAATCTCAAGACTAATTATTTCCATCTTTGACTCTCTGGTACCTTCAGGCATTGCTATAGTATAAGTGTGCTCTCTCTCTCTCTCCCCCTCTCGCTCGCTCGCTCTCTCGATCTAATCCTTTTCAGTGCTTTCTACTGAGCCCTGTGGAACCCCTGTGTCATCATATGTAAAACTCCCTACATCTTCAACCTTCAGAAAACTATTTCCTTGTTTTCGCTGAAATTCTCTGGAGTGAAGGATACTCATATTCTGATACCCTATGTGCCATTTGGCTGGGGAATAGCTTGGGCATTTTCCTCATTGTTAACTGCCTATTTCAGGCCATTGTGATATGTAGAATTCTTTCTCCCTTTGGTGTTAACACCACATGGATATATCACCCTCTACCTGTTGTTTTCATTGGCATGTGTAAATTTCCAAGTCACTCCCAAATTTTCATCAAGAATTCAGATACTTTAGTCACAGTCTTCTCAAACACAGGCAACTTCGGCCTGTCTGAATGCCCTTCCAACCTTCCTAGACAACTTCAGCATCTGTCTGAATGCCTTCCAAACTGTTTTTCTCATAATTCGATGACTTCCTCCATTCTAGGGAACTTTCTCTTCCTCCAGAATTCTATTATCATTGAAAACAGTTCCAACTGGGAAATCCTGAATAATAGCAATAGACTCTGTGACCAGAACCTACCCTCCCATTTCCCATCATCCTCTGGTCTCCAGTTATATAATGCTATTTCCCTAGTGCATCTCTCATCACAAAGCTTTGCTAATTAATATACTTTTCTCTTCTCCCACTAGGCTGCAAGAATTGTGATATATTCAGCTAAAGTGTCTAAAACATAGCATGTACTTAATAACCATTTGATTGATGACATAATTGTAGGAACTAGTACTAAATTTATGGTTTCAATTGAATCTTCAATGACAATAAGCATTCCATTTATGAATTCCTGGACAATGCCTCTCAGTTTCTCATAGTGATATGCTAAAACCTGTTCACTATGTTTAGCTCCATACCTGCTGCTATTTCCTCACTTTCATCAGAGCAAATAGAAGCTCTACAAGATACCTTTCTTAATGTTCAGCCCATCAGAAGAAGAGGTATTCTTCCTTCTGTTCAAGACTAATGCCTCACCTGGGCTGCAGATCCCATTCCCAATTCCACCTTCTTCATGGCCCCCCTCTTCATCTATCTCCTCCTCTCCCCTGTACCTTCAGCTTCTCGCTCTTTGCTGCTTCCTTCTCACATGGAATTAAACATAATTTTATCCCATTACAATAATTCATAAATTCTTTAGAATCCCAAGATTGTAGCATCATACATTTCATTGTTCCTCTTTGGGCAGGCATCTTAGCATACTTGCTTTCTCCCATGTGCACATCTTCTATTTCACTCCTCACCCATGGTATTCCTACCTCTGTGCTCCACTCCAAAGTCACTGCTCTCACTAGTGAGTTCCAAAGGATCAGATCAATATCCTTTTCCATCATGATTTTACTTGATGTCTCTGTGTATTTGATTCTATTAACCCTTACCTATAGTATTAAACCCTTATTGACTTTGGGACTTAGACATTCATTTGTTCAACAAGTATTTGTTGAGCACATGATACTGGTACTTAAAAAGAAATGAAGCCTCTGCCTTGTGGAACTGAGACTTTGTAGAAAGGGAGACAGATAGTAAATGAATGAATGAATGGAATATTACATGTTGTATTAACCTCTAAGAAAGGGATAAGTAGAGTAATGGTTTAGAAAAATTTGAGTAGAATTAGTAGAAGGTATCTTTTAAATGTCTTAAATAGGACATTTGGATGACATGACATTTGTTTGAAAACCTGGTAGATGAGAGTGAAACACCCATGGGAAGAGATGAAGGGCAGTACATTGGGAAGAGGGTGCAACAGCATTGGATGGAGAAGACCTCACATATGTTGAGAGCTGGGAAGAGGCCAGGGAGCTGGAGCAGGTGGCATAGGTTAAGATTAGAAGCAAGATTGGAGAGCTGCATGGGGGTTAGATGATTTGGCCAGGATATGATTCTAGAAACAAGGAAAAGCCATTGAAGAGACTAAAGCAAACGGTAGCACGATCTGACTTATATTTTAAAAAGAAAGCTCTGGATATGAAGTGGAGCATGGGTAGTAGAGAAGCTAAGGAGAAACAGGGAGACCAGATAGAAGGAAAAGGCAGCGCTGGTCCCTGGACTCAGGAGATGGATTCAAGTGTTCAGATCTGAGATGTGCTTTTGAGGAGAATCGGAGGGCTCATTGAGAGATTCCAGGAGGGCTCATTGAGAGATTCCATGTGAAGATTGGAGGAAAGACTAATCAAGGACAATTCCTAGGTTTTTTGCTTGAACAGCTTGTTGAATGGTGATACTAGTAACTGAGATAGAAGATTGGGAGAATAATAGGCTTGGAAAAGGAAGAAAATTGAGAACTCAGTTTTGAACATATAACACTTGACAAGCCCATAAGACCTCTAAGTGGAGGGGCCAGACGAACATCTGAAGGCACAGATGGGTGGCTTAGGGGAGAACTCAGTGCTGGAGACCTAAATTAAGGAGATAGCCACATAAACAGTATTTGACACCAGAGGACTGGATGAGGTCTCCAGTATGAGGATGTAAACAGGAAAGAGAATGTGGTTATGCACTCTCATGCTTATTTGCTTTTCTGCACAGCTTTCTCTACTAGAATGACTTAATTTCCCTCTTCCACCTGTCAAACTCACTCTATCTTTAAGATCAGAACAAATGCCACCTCCTTCTTGAATCTTCTCCTGAGCCCTCTAGAAAAACAGTAGCTCCATCCATGGCACTCCAATAGCTTATAGTTTATGACCCTCCTTTCTTTGACTACCTGCATTCCTTTACTTTTTTCATGAGGTTCTGCCCCTGGATCTTTACCAATATATTTGGGCATTTACTACATGCCTGGAAAGTTCTGCCCTGCCTTATTGCTTGGTAAATCCTTCCTATCCATCCTTTAAAGACTCAGTTTTAGCATTGCCTTCTCAGCCTTTCTCCCTCTCCTCTCCTCCAGACATAGCTAGCTGTACCTTCTAAGGCATTATTTGTGTATTCTTAGCATAGCATTTCCCATATTAATCTGCATTATTTATCTTTGTATCCTTACTACATTGTATCATGTCTAACACATAAGAGGGTATAATTGTTCACTCTTAGGTGACTGGAAGCTTCTTCTGGTC
This sequence comes from Macaca thibetana thibetana, assembly GCF_024542745.1. NCBI lineage: Eukaryota > Metazoa > Chordata > Mammalia > Primates > Cercopithecidae > Macaca > Macaca thibetana. Next base: position 84,767,765 of record NC_065589.1, on the reverse strand, counting down.
TCCGGTCCAAGAATAACAAAGTTGTGCATGGGAACCAGAAGAGCAGTTTTCTTTTCAGGATGGTAAAGGCCGAACTAAGTACTTCGAACTAAGGACAGTTCCATTCACTTTTCATCAATTAATTCATCCTACAATGTATGTATCAAGAATTATTAGCTTTGCAAGCCTCAAACTGAAGTAAAAACTAAGGGTATTTAACTAGTCCTTTGGGACATTTGTTGAGACAGAGATTTTAAATGTACTGATTGTTGAAGGATTCTTACTATATTCCAATGATAGAAGAATCAGAGAGTCAGCATATGATAAGAGTTGAATTTATAGCTTGTCTCTTTACTTCCACATGAAGTTTATAGAAAAACAAAACAAGCACTCATTATCCCCTATCTCCTCTTATTATTATACTTCTGATTTGTATTGAATGTAAGATGTTTATTTTCACAATCCCACATTTTGTTCATTTTAACAAAGTTAAGCCAGTAAAAGTGTAATAAATACTGTAGAAATAAAAACTGTAGAAACTATTCACCATGTAGATTTTGGAGCCAAAATAATGTCATGATACTTTTCAGTCTAAGATCATTTTTATATCCTACTTTACTTTTGTAATCTTTCAGACTTGTTTCCTATTAAAAACTATACTTGTAAACAGAACATTTATAATATTAGAGTATCTCAAAGTTTAACTTTAAAAAAAACTTGAACCACTATTACACAACCATTAAATTCAACATGAAATAAGAACTTCTTTTTTATACATAGGAAGCAGAAAGTTAGGACAAAAGGATTAGAGCAGCAAACAGTTGGTCTCTTATTTCACGCTGTGTGATGTGGAATCTTTGAACATATAGACTTCTGTACATTGTTGTCAGGTCATTATCTCTGACCTGTGACTCAGTCAGAAGGAAGTCATAACACTTAACCAGACTCATAAAAGATACGAAGTTCAAAGCATCCAGTTCCAGTCCCCATAAGCCATTAAGATAAAGCACATTTTTATTCCATTTTCTAGATTCTAATTAGATAGTTCTTTGCATCTTAAAGATATTCTTTTTTAAGGTAGAGACTAGAATGGTGGTTATTAGAGGCTGGGAAGGGTAAGGGGCAGGGGATGAACAGAAGTTGTTTCATGCATATTAAACTACAGTTAAATAGAAGGAATAAATTCTAGTGTTCAATAGCACGGGTAGGATGACTATAGTTAATCACAATTCATTGTATATTTCAAAATATCTAGAAAAGAATATTCGGAATGTTCCCAACACAAAGAAACGATACATGTTTGAGGTGATGAATATCCCAATTACCCTGACTTGATTATTACATGTTTTATGCATGTATCAAATATCCCAGGTACCCCAGAAATTTGTACAATCACTACGCATCAATTATTTAAAAAGATCCCCTTTCTACTTTTGGCCTGGAATATGCAACTCCACACAAAAAGTATGTTTTACATATAACATAGCATTGTATATGTTATATATATATATATATATGTTACATATAACATAGCATTGTTATATGTAAAAACATAACAGGACGTCTTAATAGAAAAGTATGCTTTTTTTTTACTATAATTTTTCCCATGCACTTCATTTAGATCAATGATGGTCCCTGCACCCCCTAAAATCACCACCAATTGAAGCATGACCCCTCTTTCTATGTGATCAATTTTACAATCATCTATATTTTGCCACATACATTTTTACAACTTTGTGTGAAATTCTGAATGGTAAGGAGCATGCCTTGTACTATCATATTTATTTGTATCTAGTATTGCACCTTTCAGATAAGAGATGCAAGGTATACATTTTCTAAACTGACCCAATGAGAAAGAACACAGAAAGATAGCATTGCCCAAAATACTTTTCTTATATCAGTTCATATGAATCCAAAAACATCTGGATAGGCAACTTTTCAAACAGTGAGCCAGTTCATTTAGCCAGTTCATGCAGGGGTATGGAGGTACATTTAATCCCAACAGAGAATGGGGACCTGGTATGTCTCTAGGTCAAATTGCTCATGGAAGCCAGATTAAAGGTATTCTATGCTTAGTTATTCCTACTCTCAAAACCTTTCGGCCAACATTATCTCTTCTGTAGTTTGATGGTATGCTTCTGTGTGCTTCAACCTAGGACTGGCTTAAGTTTCTGAATAAAAAATTGGCTTCAGGTTGGGTGCAGTGCCTCACGCCTGTAATCCCACTGAGGTGGGTGGAGCACGAGGTCAAGAGATAGAGACCATCCTGGCCAACATGGTGAAACCCCATCTCTACTAAAAATACAAAAATTAGCTGGGCGTGGTGGCGTGCACCTGTAATCCTAGCTACTCGGGAGGCTGAGGCAGGAGAATCACTTGAACCTGGGAGACAGAGATTGTAGTGGGCCGAGATTACGCCATTGCACTCCAGCCTGGGCAACAGAGCGAGACTCTGTCTAAAAAAAAAAAAAAAAGGCTTCAAAAGATTTACCTTCCAGGGCATTTATTATGCAAAGATAGAAAAACTCTCTACATGAGTAAGAAACCAGAGTTAATCCTTGGTTTTCAAAATAGAAAGTCAATTTGGCAACCATCCTGCCTGGTTATTTGAACTTAATAGATCTCCTTTCAGACTACAATTAAAACTGTTTGCATTTCAGCTACTTATCAGTGCCCTAAACTTGAACATTTTAGCAACCAATCTCCAAGATGATAAACAAGCTTATCTACCTCCGCTAGGAGGGTAAATTGTCATACTTTTTCTGAAGAATAAATGTTAAAAAATAAAAATAAGAAAATAACTAGCAAAAATCTTAAGAATTAAGAAATAAACTTTTAAGAATTAACAGGCAGGAATCTATGCAAAGATTTATATGCAGGTATGTTGATCACAACCTTAAAAGGGTGAAAAAATTGGAAACAACACAATGATCCCAAATTGCAAGATTTGCAAATACACTATTCTGATGCAACACTATGCAACCACTAAAAATTATGCAGCAGGAGAAAAAGGGGAAAATATGCAAAATGTTGATCAATGAGAAAAAAATCTGGTTAAAAATAACCTATATTGTGTGATTCTAGTTAAGTTAAAGTTCTTGGATATGTAGAAAAAAGAGTGTAAAGACATCATTAATTTTCTTTTGGCAGTGGTTTAGGATTTCGAGTGATTTTTATTGTATTTTGTATGCTTGTTTGCATTTTCCAAATTATCTACAATGGACATAAAATACTTTATAATTACACAATGGAGCCTTTCTGAAGGTGGAGGGTGGGAGGAGAGAAAGGATGAGGAAAATAACTAATGGGTACTAGGCTTAATACTTGGGTGATGCAATAATCTGTACAACAAACCCCCATGACACAAGTTTACCTATGTAACAAACCTGTGCTTGTACCCCTAAACTTTAAATAAAAGTTAAAAATAATAATAGGGGGGGCGGAGCAAGATGGCCGAATAGGAACAGCTCCAGTCTCCAACTCCTAGCGTGAGCGACACAGAAGACCGGTGATTTCTGCATTTTCAACTGAGGTACTGGGTTCATCTCACTGAGGAGTGCCGGACGATCGGTGCTGGTCAGCTGCTGCAGCCCGACCAGCGAGAGCTGAAGCAGGGCGAGGCATCGCCTCACCTGGGAAGCGCAAGGGGGAAGGGAATCCCTTTTCCTAGCCAGGAGAACTGAGACACACAACACCTGGAAAATCGGGTAACTCCCACCCCAATACTGCGCTTTAAGCAAACAGGCACACCAGGAGATCATATCCCACACCTGGCCGGGAGGGTCCCACACCCACGGAGCCTCCCTCATTGCTAGCACAGCAGTCTGTGATCTACCGGCAAGGCAGCAGCAAGGCTGGGGGAGGGGCGCCCGCCATTGCTGAGGCTTAAGTAGGTAAACAAAGCTGCTGGGAAGCTCGAACTGGGTGGAGCTCACAGCAGCTCAAGGAAACCTGCCTGTCTCTGTAGACTCCACCTCTGGGGAGAGGGCAATAACAAACACAGCCAAACCTCTGCAGACGCAAACGACTCTGTCTGACAGCTTTGAAGAGAGCAGTGGATCTCCCAACACGGAGGTTGAGATCTGAGAAGGGACAGACTCCCTGCTCAAGTGGGTCCCTGACCCCTGAGTAGCCTAACTGGGAGACATCCCCCACTGGGGCAGTCTGACACCCCACACCTCACAGGGTGGAGTACACCCCTGAGAGGAAGCTTCCAAAGCAAGAATCAGACAGGTACACTCGCTGTTCAGAAATATTCTATCTTCTGCAGCCTCTGCTGCTGATACCCAGGCAAACAGGGTCTGGAGTGGACCTCAAGCAATCTCCAACAGACCTACAGCTGAGGGTCCTGACTGTTAAAAGGAAAACTATCAAACAGGAAGGACACCTACACCAAAACCCCATCAGTACATCACCATCATCAAAGACCAGAGGCAGATAAAACCACAAAGATGGGGAAAAAGCAGGGCAGAAAAGCTGGAAATCCAAAAAATAAGAGCGCATCTCCCCTGGCAAAGGAGCGCAGCTCATGCCAGCAATGGATCAAAGCTGGACGGAGAATGACTTTGACAAGATGAGAGAAGAAGGCTTCAGTCCATCAAATTTCTCAGAGCTAAAGGAGGAATTACGTACCCAGCGCAAAGAAACTAAAAATCTTGAAAAAAAAGTGGAAGAATTGATGGCTAGAGTAATTAATGCAGAGAAGGTCATAAACGAAATGAAAGAGCTGAAAACCATGACACGAGAAATACGTGACAAATGCACAAGCTTCAGTAACCGACTCGATCAACTGGAAGAAAGAGTATCTGCGATTGAGGATCAAATGAATGAAATGAAGCGAGAAGAGAAACCAAAAGAAAAAAGAAGAAAAAGAAATGAACAAAGCCTGCAAGAAGTATGGGATTATGTAAAAAGACCAAATCTACGTCTGATTGGGGTGCCTGAAAGTGAGGGGGAAAATGGAACCAAGTTGGAAAACACTCTTCAGGATATCATCCCGGAGAACTTCCCCAACCTAGTAGGGCAGGCCAACATTCAAATCCAGGAAATACAGAGAACGCCACAAAGATACTCCTCGAGAAGAGCAACTCCAAGACACATAATTGCCAGATTCACCAAAGTTGAAATGAAGGAAAAAATCTTAAGGGCAGCCAGAGAGAAAGGTCGGGTTACCCACAAAGGGAAGCCCATCAGACTAACAGCAGATCTCTCGGCAGAAACTCTCCAAGCCAGAAGAGAGTGGGGGCCAATATTCAACATTCTTAAAGAAAAGAATTTTAAACCCAGAATTTCATATCCAGCCAAGCTAAGCTTCATAAGTGAAGGAGAAATAAAATCCTTTACAGATAAGCAAATGCTTAGAGATTTTGTCACCACTAGGCCTGCCTTACAAGAGACACTGAAGGAAGCACTAAACATGGAAAGGAACAACCGGTACCAGCCATTGCAAAAACATGCCAAAATCTAAAGACCATCGAGGCTAGGAAGAAACTGCATCAACTAACGAGCAAAATAACCAGTTAATATCATAATAGCAGGATCAAGTTCACACATAACAATATTAACCTTAAATGTAAATGGACTAAATGCTCCAATTAAAAGACACAGACTGGCAAACTGGATAAAGAGTCAAGACCCATCAGTCTGCTGTATTCAGGAGACCCATCTCACACGCAGAGACATACATAGGCTCAAAATAAAGGGATGGAGGAAGATTTACCAAGCAAATGGAGAACAAAAAAAAGCGGGGGTTGCAATACTAGTCTCTGATAAAACAGACTTTAAACCATCAAAGATCAAAAGAGACAAAGAAGGCCATTACATAATGGTAAAGGGATCAATTCAACAGGAAGAGCTAACTATCCTAAATATATATACACCCAATACAGGAGCACCCAGATTCATAAAGCAAGTCCTTAGAGACTTACAAAGAGACTTAGACTCCCATACAATAATAATGGGAGACTTCAACACTCCACTGTCAACATTAGACAGATCAACGAGACAGAAAGTTAACAAGGATATCCAGGAATTGAACTCATCTCTGCAGCAAGCAGACCTAATAGACATCTATAGAACTCTCCACCCCAAATCAACAGAATATACATTCTTCTCAGCACCACATCGTACTTACTCCAAAATCGACCACGTAATTGGAAGTAAAGCACTCCTCAGCAAATGTACAAGAACAGAAATTATAACAAACTGTCTCTCAGACCACAGTGCAATCAAATTAGAACTCAGGATTAAGAAACTCCCTCAAAACCACTCAACTACATGGAAACTGAACAACATGCTCCTGAATGACTACTGGGTACATAACAAAATGAAGGCAGAAATAAAGATGTTCTTTGAAACCAATGAGAACAAAGACACAGCGTATCAGAATCTCTGGGACACATTTAAAGCAGTGTGTAGAGGGAAATTTGTAGCACTAAATGCCCACAAGAGAAAGCAGGAAAGATCTAAAATTGACACCCTAACATCACAATTAAAAGAACTAGAGAAGCAAGAGCAAACACATTCAAAAGCCAGCGGAAGACAAGAAATAACTAAGATCAGAGCAGAAATGAAGGAGATAGAGACAAGAAAAACCCTTCAAAAAATAAATGAATCCAGGAGCTGGTTTTTTGAAAAGATTAACAAAATAGATAGACTGCTAGCCAGACTAATAAAGAAGAAAATGGAGAAGAATCAAATAGACACAATAAAAAATGATACAGGGGATATCACCACTGATCCCACAGAAATACAAACTACCATCAGAGAATACTATAAACACCTCTATGCAAATAAACTAGAAAATCTAGAAGAAATGGATAAATTCCTGGACACATACACCCTCCCAAACCAGGAAGAAGTCGAATCCCTGAATAGACCAATAACAAGTTCTGAAATTGAGGCAGTAATTGATAGCCTACAACCAAAAACAGTCCAGGACTAGGCAGATTCACAGCCAGATTATACCAGAGGTACAAACAGGAGCTGGTACCACTCCTTCTGAAACTATTCCAAACAATAGAAAAAGAGGGAATCCTCCCTAACTCATTTTATGAGGCCAACATCATCCTGATACCAAAGCCTGGCAGAGACACAACAAAAAAAGAGAATTTTAGACCAATATCCCTGATGAACATCGATGCAAAAATCCTCAATAAAATACTGGCAAACCGGATTCAGCAACACATCAAAAAGCTTATCCTCCATGATCAAGTGGGCTTTATCCCTGGGATGCAAGGCTGGTTCAACATTCGCAAATCAATAAACATAATCCAGCATATAAACAGAACCAAAGACAAGAACCACATGATTATCTCAATAGATGCAGAAAAGGCTTTTGACAAAATTCAACAGCCCTTCATGCTAAAAACGCTCAATAAATTCGGAATTGATGGAACGTACCTCAAAATAATAAGAGCTATTTATGACAAACCCACAGCCAATATCATACTGAATGGGCAAAAACTGGAAAAATTCCCTTTGAAAACTGGCACAAGACAGGGATGCCCTCTCTCACCCCTCCTATTCAACATAGTGTTGGAAGTTCTGGCTAGGGCAATCAGGCAAGAGAAAGAAATCAAGGGTATTCAGTTAGGAAAAGAAGAAGTCAAATTGTCCCTGTTTGCAGATGACATGATTGTATATTTAGAAAACCCCATTGTCTCAGCCCAAAATCTCCTTAAGCTGATAAGCAACTTCAGCAAAGTCTCAGGATACAAAATTAATGTGCAAAAATCACAAGCATTCTTATACACCAGTAACAGACAAACAGAGAGCCAAATCAGGAATGAACTTCCATTCACAATTGCTTCAAAGAGAATAAAATACCTAGGAATCCAACTTACAAGGGATGTAAAGGACCTCTTCAAGGAGAACTACAAAGCACTGCTCAGTGAAATAAAAGAGGACACAAACAAATGGAAGAACATACCATGCTCATGGATAGGAAGAATCAATATCGTGAAAATGGCCATACTGCCCAAGGTAATTTATAGATTCAATGCCATCCCCATCAAGCTACCAATGACTTTCTTCACAGAATTGGAAAAAACTGCTTTAAAGTTCATATGGAACCAAAAAAGAGCCCGCATCTCCAAGACAATCCTAAGTCAAAAGAACAAAGCTGGAGGCATCACGCTACCTGACTTCAAACTATACTACAAGGCTAGAGTAACCAAAACAGCATGGTACTGGTACCAAAACAGAGATATAGACCAATGGAACAGAACAGAGTCCTCAGAAATAATACCACACATCTACAGCCATTTGATCTTTGACAAACCTGAGAGAAACAAGAAATGGGGAAAGGATTCCCTATTTAATAAATGGTGCTGGGAAAATTGGCTAGCCATAAGTAGAAAGCTGAAACTGGATCCTTTCCTTACTCCTTATACGAAAATTAATTCCAGATGGATCAGAGACTTAAATGTTAGACCCAATACCATAAAAATCCTAGAGGAAAACCTAGGTAGTACCATTCAGGACATAGGCATGGGCAAAGACTTCATGTCTAAAACACCAAAAGCAACGGCAGCAAAAGCCAAAATTGACAAATGGGATCTCATTAAACTAAAGAGCTTCTGCACAGCAAAAGAAACTACCATCAGAGTGAACAGGCAACCTACAGAATGGGAGAAAATTTTTGCAATCTACTCATCTGACAAAGGGCTAATATCCAGAACCTACAAAGAACTCAAACAAATTTACAAGAAAAAAACAAACAACCCCATCAAAAAGTGGGCAAAGGATATGAACAGACATTTCTCAAAAGAAGACATTCATACAGCCAACAGACACATGAAAAAATGCTCATCATCACTGGCCATCAGAGAAATGCAAATCAAAACCACAATGAGATACCATCTCACACCAGTTAGAATGGCGATCATTAAAAAGTCAGGAAACAACAGGTGCTGGAGAGGATGTGGAGAAATAGGAACACTTTTACACTGTTGGTGGGATTGTAAACTAGTTCAACCATTATGGAAAACAGTATGGCGATTCCTCAAGGATCTAGAACTAGATGTACCATATGACCCAGCCATCCCATTACTGGGTATATACCCAAAGGATTATAAATTATGCTGCTATAAAGACACATGCACTCGTATGTTTATTGCAGCACTATTCACAATAGCAAAGACTTGGAATCAACCCAAATGTCCATCAGTGACAGATTGGATTAAGAAAATGTGGCACATATACACCATGGAATACTATGCGGCCATCAAAAAGGATGAGTTTGTGTCCTTTGTAGGACATGGATGCAGCTGGACATGGATGCAGCTGGAAACCATCATTCTTAGCAATCTATCACAAGAACAGAAAACCAAACACCGCATGTTCTCACTCATAGGTGGGAACTGAACAATGAGATCACTTGGACTCAGGAAGGGGAACATCTCACACAGGGGCCTATCATGGGGAGGGGGGAGGGGGAAGGGATTGCATTGGGAGTTATACCTGATGTAAATGACAAGTTGATGGGTGCAGCACACCAACATGGCACAAGTATAAATATGTAACAAACCTGCACGTTATGCACATGTACCCTACAACTTAAAGTATAATAATAATAAATAAATAAATAATAATAATAATAATAGTAATAACTACAAAAGCATATTGTATATATTATGTGTAAGTATATTATGGCCAGTTTTTATAAAGTCTGGCCAAGGAAATTAATATTTGGGAGGAGCACATACGGGGCATAACTCTTATTCATTCCTGAAGTTTCCAAATTCTATTCCTGTATCAGGTCAAATGACAAGAATCCTATATATATTTCTATGTAACATTTTTATTTTTTTATCACCTTGCATGTGGCAGCAGTTTCATTTTCTATAGAAAAGTTTCAAAGAATTATGATTTAATTTTATGCCACAGGTCTTATAAAGGCTGGTGCAATCTCATAAGAGGATTGACTTAGGCTCTTGTAAAATTTCTACTGAAAATGCTATCCATTGAGTGGGTTGTACTCCTCCTCCCAGTGCTACCAGCTCCTGATCTGCTAGTATGTTCTCTACTATCAGCAAATAAGAGGTAAATGTTTCCCTCTAACTTTAACCATGCTCAATTACAACACCCTTCTTTAGTCTTGGTTTGCTGACATAATGATATTCCCATTCCCTTAATTTCTCATCTTTTGTTCTTTTACTGACTTTCTCTTTTAATGATTCCTAATAGGAAACAGATGGCACACTGAAAATTAGGATAAGTTAAGAAGAATGTAATAAGCGGACAACTGACAAAGGAGGGTGGGAATGCAGGGCAACCACAAGGACTCATGCAGTGCTGGGCGAGGAGGACCGCCGACAGGAGCTGAGACCTCTGGTGAAGGACACAACTGATCAGCACAATCCTGCAGGACAAGGAGCTGGAGAAACAACTCTCCAAACCCCACACCTCTCCCTCACCTTGATCTCCCATGTTCCACTTTGGCTGAACCAAACCAAAAGCCAGAGGTCAAGGAAGCCATTTGTGAAAACTGTTGCGGAGCAGAATGGAGAGTGATACGACTCAGGGAGAAGATATCCAGCACAAGAGTGTTAATGCCTTTTATTATAAATTGTTTGGAAGTAGATGATGTCTATATGCATAAATAAATAACATTAATCTCTTTTAGGTGATATTCACTTTGGTCACTTATGTGAGCATTTTCCCATAGCAAACCTTCCCACTCAAATTGGCAATAAGCTATTTTCTGCTGTGATGCAGTCCCATGTCCTTATAACATGATGAGCCAAGAAAGTATTCCTGGGTAAACACATTAGTTATCTCCTCCTTAATTGAAATGCCAGGTGGATTAAAAAATAACTGTCATGTCTTCTTTAGGAGGAAGGTCTGTTTTCAGTATGGGCATTGAAATATTGCATAATGATCGTGTCATATGTTGATATTGCAGAAATGAATTTGTCTATAATCTTGTTTAATTTCTCTCGTTTCACTATTCATTAAGAAGGGAGTATATAGACTGAGGATGTTGTATTTCAAAACCTGAAGTGTCAGAGAGAGTGAAAAGTGAAAAGTAATCAAACCTAAGTCATTCAATCGTGGCTTAGAGCCGAGGTGATTTTTAAAATCATTTAATCCAAACACCTCATTTTACAACTAAGGAGGCAAAACCCACAGAGCTTACATAACTTGCCAAGGTCACTGCTCTTGTTAAGACCTCTCAGCTTGGCATGCTTTCCTCTATACCATAACATCAAAGGAGAGTGGTATACTTTTCATTCATTGAATTCATTTATTCAACCACTATTTTTGAGTGCCCTGTGCCGGCACTGGGTCTAAAGCAATAAAGAAACTACACAAATTCTCTTTTCTCATGGGGCTTACATTCTAGAAGTGGAAGTGAAGATAGTCAATAAATAGATGTCAGGGAGTGACAAGTGCTAAGGAAAAAATGAAGAAGGATAAATAGATAGTGACAGGCAAAGAGGATGCCATTTTTGTTGGGCCATCAAGGGCTTTCTTTCTAAGATGACATTTGTGCAGGACCCTGAATGCTGTGCAGGAGTGACTCATGCAGACATCTGGGAGCGCATTGTTCCAATCCTGGGCAAAAGGCTTAGGGGGACATATGCTTGAGTGTTCACGGAGTAGGAAGTAGGTTGCTTGGGCTGGAGCTCAACGATGGGAAGAGGGGTAGGATATGGGATCTAAGAGGTATTGGAGCAGAGCAGGGAGGCAGATCACACAGGGCCAGGTATGTCCCTGCTAGACCTCTAGATTCTATTCTGAGTAGAATGGGAAGTCATTGACGTGTTTTCTGCTGAGGAGTGACATGATCTAAAGTGAGTTTTAGAATGATCGGTCAGTCTGCTGTGTGGAAAACTGATTGGAAAGGCAGAGTGGAAATGGAAAGGGAAGGGGCAGATAAATTAATTAGGAGATTAGGAAGCTATTATAATAGTCCTAATTATATTTTAAAGGTAGAGCCTTCTATCCATGCCAACAGGTAAGGGTATAATGGGGGAAATAGAGGTCAAAGAGGACACCAAGGCTTTTGACCTGAGTGCTAGGGGACTAGATTTCCATTTTCTGAGAAAAGAAAAACTAGGGAAAGAGTATGTTTGGAGAGAAAAGCAAGAATATAGTTTGGGAATATTAGATTTGAGGAGTTACACATGTGAGTTTGGAGTTCAAAAGAAAAGTCCAGGCCAGAGGTATGAATTAGTATTAGGAAATAAATGGTATATGAAGTCATATGGGTTGGTTGAGATCACTAGAGAGTACACATACTGACAGGACTGACACGCCCCCCCCCGCCCCAGGAGACTCCAAAGCTTAGAAGATGGAATGGTGAGGAGGATTCATCCAAGTTTACTGAGGGGAAGATACCAGTAAGACAGAGGAACAAAGAAAGAGTGGCTTCCTAGAAGCCAAAGGAATCAGGTTTTCCAAGGAGGAGGCAGTGATCAATTCTATCATAATAATTCAAGTAAGGTGAGGACAAAGAATTGATGACTGAAATACAGAGGTAAGTAATGACATTGGCAAGTGCAACATTGCTTGAGCAAGGGACAAAATGGTTCAAGAGGGAATGGGAGAAGAGAAGCTGGAGACACTGTGTATAGGCCAGGGAATGATGAGATTTTCTGAAGGGGGGATGTGGGATCGAGGGAGGATAGTTTATAGATGGAGGGCATAATGGTGTATTTTTAGGGTACCTGGAAAGAGCTAGAAAAAGCGGGGATGGTGGTGGGAGAGAAATTGGGATAACCTTGAGCAGGAGAAAGCATGCACAAATGGAGGGACTAGCCTTAGACAGGAGCATGACATGTCATGCACTGTGAAAAAAGGTAAGGGGAGGGGAGGAGTACAGATTCTGAGAGGTGGGCAGATGTCATATTGGAAACCTGTGGAAATTCTCTTCTTGTGAAATATGATGTCAGTAGGAAAAGAAATCACACCAAAATCGTTACATTTTCTTCAGTCTACTTAACAAAAGAATGGCACCAAGGAGGCAATGAAGAAGGTATTTTTTATCTATTCCATAACACATGTCTTGATACTTCAACTATGATCAAATTATAATGGTCTGGTTTCCTGTAAAGTGTTTAGACATCATAATTCATTATCCCAGGGAGAAGAATCTTAAAACAATTTTAAGAAGCATAGGGAGACAGACATAGTAAGCGGTGTGGACTTTTAGAACACAAAAGAAATTCTACTAGAAAGCAGGCAGGCAACAACAAAGAGTTTTAAGATTATCAATTACTTATCCATTGAATAGTTCTGAGTAAACCAGGACAGGACCAAAGCCATTAAAGTGACCTGAAAGTAAATAGTTTGAAACTGAGATTTCTCAAAATTAGTTAATCACAAAATTGACAGCACATAGCAATCATGATGATGGGGAGCATAGCACAGTGTCTAAAATCAGACCGGTCAGACCACTCAGGTTCAAATCCTCACTGCACACTTAATGTTCATGTGACTTCGGGGAAATTATATAACCCCTATGTGCCTCAGTTTCTTCATTTATGAAATAAGGATCATATTAGTATCTACCCCTTAGGGCTGTTAAGAAGATTAAATGAACATGGAATACTGCCTTGCACATAGCAAGTACTGTTTAGGTATCTGTTAATTAAATCAAATTCCTATGAATAATCAAGACCTAGCCAGAAAGTATAGTCAAAAATTTATACCTGGAGGTAAACTCAAGATTCTTTCTCTAAAATTGTCTAATGGGAAATCTTTCCCAGAAAAACAAATATATCTGGCTCCTGATTATCCAGGCTTCTCTCACTCTCTCTCTCTCTCTTTCTGGGTTTTGCTTAAAACTACATCCTGACAGAGGGTAGAAAGATTCTATCAGCTTTTCTACCTTTTAAAAAGATGCTCTACTGGAAGTTTTTATTTTTACAAGACAGCTGAAACCGAAAAGTGAGCTTCTTGGATTACCATTCTATCATCTGTGGGTTACCACCACACGTTTTCTGTTACCTATTGACTCATATACTGTACCAAGAGTTGACCGTATGCTCAGTCTCATGTTAGAAGGTGAATGTTAATTTCAGTTAATTTAAAGTTAAGTTAATAGGGTTAATTTAAAGTTAATTTAAATTAATAAGGTTAATTTAAATTAATAAGTTAATTTAATAAAATAATATTTATTTCTAAATTTTAACAACAAAGCAAGGAACACTAAACATTTAAAAATTTAAAAATTAGATGATCCCTAGTTTATTTCTTCTGCATAATTAAACCTCCTATTCTACTTAATTTCTTTACACATACAATAATACTAAAAGAACCAATATTAAATCTTCAGAAAATAAGGTTTGAATCCCAGTTTATTTTGGAGTCCTATCTACAAAAAATATATGCTATCTTCTCCTTTTGACCATTATATTATCCTGACAGTTAATTTACCAATTAGGTTTCTTTTTTTAGTTCCCATATTTGGAGTACTCCATCATATTCTCAAAGAAAAAGACTAATAACTAAATAAAAAATACTCCCTTAAACTTTGCAAGATCACATGTTTAGGAGTTATTAATTGAAAGAATCACAAAAGGGAGGGTAGGAAGCAGTTCATCAGAGCAGCCCTCAGCCAAGTAGGGACACTTCAGCTCTACTGGCAGCAAGTTCCTTTGCAGTGAGGATGCTTGCTCTGAAAGATCTCAGTGGATGGATGTTAGAACCAAGCTCAAGTTGGTGTTCAGAGTGCTTCAAAGACATGTTTCCAGGGTCCAAGAAGTCTATGGGAGTTCTTATATTCCATATTCTCAGGTTTACGAACATGTAAAAAGAGTGCTATAAGCCAATTTTAGATCATCTGAATGGCACTGTACTATTGAGTCCTGCCATGGTGTTTTTATTTGTGTTCACATTTCAGGTGGCCCTAGTAACATAATATATAAACTGACAATATTTATAGTTTAAGTCATGTTTGTCTAACTGGGATCCAGTTGGATCACTCTTTCTGTCTCTCTCTGTCTCACTCACACACACACAAACACACACACACATGCACACACACACCCCTCTTTAAAAGAAGTCTCAGTCTCTCTGTTACACAAGGTTAACAAGGAGAGTCATGAGGGAAAAGGACCTGGAAGAAATGGATGACCTGGGCCAGGACCAGCAGGTACCATCTCACAGCGCCCTCTCTGCTATGTATTGGCTTCCAGGCAACATTCTGATTTTCCCACTACCTGAAGCCCTGAGATCTGTATCACTCTCCCTCCTCAACAGCAGAGCATTCAATGGAGATGAAAGGCAAACAGTCAAAAGCATTTGAAGAAAACTGCAGAGGACAGTCCCACATCCTGCAGTCCCCACAGTGCACCATGCCTTCAACAACAATTAAAGGCCTCAATGGAAACAGATAAATTAATAGAAAGAGAGTCTTTTGGAGTCAGTCACGGCAAAAAGTCTATATTCTAAGGCCTGAACTTTGATTAGCTATAGCAAAACTATAACTTCTGTTAGCATAAGAGCATTCACACTAGGAAGCAGTCAGACCAGCATGGGCCAGTGTGAAGACACATGCCCAAATTACAGTTTGATGATACTGGAACAGGAAATAAAAGGAGGTCTAAGCATGGATGAGAACAAAGCCACTCTCCTAACTGCCCCAACTTAGGTTAATGTTAGGTTAGGTTAGGTTAAGGCTTTGTCGATACTCCCTGAGAAAGGCAGGAAGTAAATCTCAAAGTCACACTCTACATGTGTGTATACACATGCATATACATATATTTGCATATACATGTATGAATGTATGTATATGCACATACATATTTAATTTGCTATACATAGGCATGCTTAATTTAACCAGTGACAAACTCTATATAGTTCATTTCATTTTATATTTTTAGTTTTTCTCTATTAACTCTTTTTGTTGTGCTTGTAAAGTCTGAAGCTAAAAGACATCCTTCTGCATTATTAATAAGAGCTTCCACTGACCTAAGAATTGTACATCATTTTGTGGCAGAGCAGGTAAACACCTCCCTTTAAACAGAGACCAGAAAGGGGGCAATTTCTTGAGTGGATGATCTCTTATAATTGCATGAGGTATGGAGAATGGGGGACTGGGTATAATACATGTCACAATAAAGGCACTTGGTATGTACTTATTGAACAAGCGAATAAATGAATGATCATTTTGTTTGGACCCTTAATGTCCCATTTGGAATCATACACAATCTTATTGTCAATGTATCTTACTAGGAGTTGATACCATTATCCTATGTTAAAGGGTGGGGAGGCTATTGGAGAGGAGGCAAATGCCACACAGGACATTGGTACCAATACTCAATATAACAGTAAATGAAATATGTTGAGCCATAGTATTTTCTGAAAGGTGACTTTGGGATTTCAAAATAAAACACAGATTAGAAGACTTATGTATATAGTTTAAAATAAGATCAGCAAGTCACGAAGTCATGAAACTTATGAAGTTAGTGTATGTTTTATTTGTTTGAACTGTTTAGGTGCTAATGAGTACATTTTGTTGATGATTGCCATTTAGAACAACAGGATGTACAAATGAGTCAAAGATTCTTTGGTTTAAGGTGGATAACTACAGATAACTATTTCTGCATGCCCTATGCTGTAATTAGAACATTTCTTCTTACTTGACCTTTCAAAGGATTCCACAGTCACTAGTGTTGGTAGAGTTCTACCACTCTAGAGACATTCTGCTACCAGGTGAAGAGTAACCAGGTAACGAGAAAAAGAAATGTATTCATGACATTAGTTTCTGAACCAGCGTTAAAACCACTGCCTTTCATTATTATTATCTTTATCTCATTTCTACCTTTTCTATTTGGTTCTCATGATTTTTCTAACGGCCATCTTCTCTACCATTCCACTGGGGTAACAATAATAACAGTAACAATTAGAACATCATTTACTGAGGCCTTTCTAAGTGCCAGGCATGTGCTAACTGCTTCACATGCCTTTTCTTATCATACAAATGCAAATAGCACACAGACACAAACACTGAAATGGAGAGAAAGTAATTTCCCTCAAGGCCCCGCAGTTAACAAGTGGCAGTGCTACAACTCCAGCTCAGGTCTGAGGGAATGCAAAACGTCCCATGCTCAATACCACCCTGAGCCATTCCCCACTTGCAGTGGGCTCACTGAGTTTTTGGCCTTCCACATTCGCTACCCACTCTGTAGTTTTTTTTTTTTTTCCTCTCCTTCCACCATGGCTCTTCTTCATCTTTATTCTGCTAAATACACCCTCTTAGATCAGCTCTGATACCTCCATATCTAGGAACTTCTTGGCTCAGGTCTTCATGAGGTTGTTAGTGTACCATTTAGTTATAGGTTTAAGGCCAAGATATAATTGAATAAAGGTGTATTTGGCCTGCTCTCCTTCTTTTGAGCCTTTAGTGAAATATCATTTCAGCACCATGGAAGTACCAGGGGATGTGGAAACTACCCTATACTCTTCTTAGGGGGAATGCTCATCTTCCACTCCTCACATAGCTGGGGGTTCACAGCATGGCTTCTCATTCTGATTGGCAAATGTGGGAGAAATGATTGAACAAGTTCAGCTCAGCCCAGTCTCTCTCTTAAAATGCCATCTGTCTTCAGGTGGCACTTTCTCCCTTCTCTGCCTTGCAGTCAGCAGCCTGTCCTTTTACAGGAAGATCTGGATAGTCACAGCTCTTTCTGAGCCTAGAGGTGAGTTTGTTCAACGGTGGAAGTATCAAAAAAATGCCAGGGGCCACAGGGGCCAGCCACAGTCTCTCATACCTGGGCTACTAAATTCTGCCCTCTTGGTTCGAGGGTCATTCATCTTTTTTCTTGAATGGTAGTACACACTTGCAGTTGAGTCGTTTTATCGGCCTGCCTCTCACCACTATAATAGAATTTTGGGGGTTTATTAGCCTCTTTTCACATCATACTCTCTCTGTCCCTTTCAGTCCAAGCTGGCAGTGTTTGTAATAAAATTTTCCCAAGAACCCAGAAGGACCTCTGTGGATTTTTTGGGAATTCACTACATCAGACAAAAGTTATACCACAATCTTTTTGAAATAATCTTGTCTCTCTCTCGGTCTCCTGCCGAGATGGCTAAGGGATACCACCCTTAACCTTTCTGGAGGCCTGCTAGTTTGAAAAGATCCATGAGAAGCACCGTTAATCTCCCAGAAGGGTCTTTCATGTGACTAAATACTCTGACCTTTTGATCTTTTCAAGATTAAAACAAAGGATTGTATATTCACACCTCAGTCTGTTCTTCATACCATAGTGTTGGCAATAATTTATTAACGCTAAGATCCTTTCCAATCTAGACAGGCCAAGACGTTCCCAAAGCATCAAGTCTTGATCCTTTTCACTTAAACTTCTTCCCTTTATTTATCTCTTTTCTTTTTACTACAAGCAGCAAAAAGAATCCAGGTGGCACCTTCAACATTTTTTTTTTGTTTTGATATCTTAGTTCGTCAACTAGGAAGTTCATTTCTGGTTTATTTGTTTTCCATCTAACTGCAGGACATGGCTGCCCTAGGCTTTCTGTCACCATATTAACAATGACCCTCCATTCTCCAGTTTCCAATAAGACATTCATTACTTACTCCTCAGCCCTCACCAGTCACGTTGTTAACATGCATATTTCTACTAACAGTTGATTCAAGGTATTCTAGTATTTTTCTATCATCCTCAAGATGATATCCTCAAAATTCTTTTTTTTTTTTTTTTTTTTTTTTTGAGACGGAGTCTCGCTCTGTAGCCCAGGCTGGAGTGCAGTGGCCGGATCTCAGCTCACTGCAAGCTCCGCCTCCCGGGTTCACGCCATTCTCCGGCCTCAGCCTCCAGAGTAGCTGGGACTACAGGCGCCCGCCACCTCGCCCGGCTAGTTTTTTGTATTTCTTTAGTAGAGACGGGGTTTCACCGTGTTCGCCAGGATGGTCTCGATCTCCTGACCTCGTGATCCGCCCGTCTCGGCCTCCCAAAGTGCTGGGATTACAGGCTTGAGCCACCGCGCCCGGCGATATCCTCAAAATTCTTTCAGCTTCTTCCCACTTACAAATTCCAAAGCCACTTCAGCATTTTTAGGTATTCATTAAGGCAGCATTTCACTTCCAGATACTAAAATCTGTAATAGTTTTTTAAAATTGTTGTTTATAAAAATTATCTCAAATTTAGCAGCTTAAAACAACACTCACTTGCTAGCTCAGAATTCTGTAAACCAGAAGTCTAGCACGGTGTGGCTGGGCTCTCTGCTTACGTTATCACCAGGCTGAAATCAAGGTGTTGGCAAAACTGAGTTCTCATCTGGAGAAAAAAATCTGCTTCCAATCCCATTCATAAAAATCCAGTTCTTTATGGCTATGGGCCTGTAAGCTATAGGTCCCATTTCCTTGCTGGCTGTCAGCCTGGGCTACCCTCAGCTCCTTGAGGCCACCACATTCCTTGCCATGTGACTCCATCAATGGTGGTCACATCCTTCTCATGTTTCAAGTCTCTGACCACCCCACTCTGCGACCACTCTGCCTTTAAAGGGCTCATGTGATTAGGTCAAGACCACTCAGATAATTTTAAGGTCTTCTGTGCCATATAATCTGACCCAATCATGGGAGTAAAATCCACAGTATTTATGGTCTGGGTGATTATACAGGACATGTCTGGAGGGTAGGCAGGGGATCCTATTGCCCATCTTAGAAACCTATTTATTTTGGTGTTATTCATTGACCCCTTTAAATTCAACAATCCTAAAAAAGCAGAGTTTAAAACCTGGGAATTTTTTAAAAAATTATTCTTCTGTGCTCACCTTTTTTCCTACTCTTAGCTCTTTAGATCAGTATACTATTAGATTAAAAGACACTGGAGAAGAGATTTTATAATGCCATGATTCATTGCCCTGATAAGAACCTACAAATTCCCACACCGGGAGAATGGCTCAGATCTGAACTGGGGAGGTACTCTGAATTCTCTCCTGTGCAAGAGCTTCCGGAGTCTTCTGAAATAAGAATGGTGACAGTCCTCTAACCTGCATTCTGTTTATGATAGTGTACTGGTTTTTGTTTTAGATTATTTCTCCTCTTCTTGGTTCTCTGCAGGAAGCATGTAATTTGGGTACTATGAGATCCCCTGAGGGCGTGGGGGAATACTCAAGTACCAATGCTCTAGCAAAGCCATGCCTTTTGGTATTTACTGGTATGATGTTACAAGAAGTTGAGAATTCACAAAGTGACAGATCCCTCCCCAGAAAGATCTCTAAGGTAAGGCTGAAGGTCACATCAGAGGTATCCTGATATCCTTGAAAATGCTCCCCACCCCTCAATTGTACAAAGTGGCTGGTATGCAGATTAGGAGTTGGCTAAATTAGAATTTTGAAATGCTAGACGAAGCGGGAGATATGTCTTCTTTTTATGTGAGTCTTGCTTAACATCTCCATTTTGGAAGTGAGGCTAGAATCCTTGTGGTGGATTCTGTGGAACTCTAGATGTTGTTGCATCACACAGCAACAACATATCCTAAACCTCAATAATGCAGATAATTTTTTCGGTGATTTAAGCTACACAAAGAGCCACATCTAGAGAAAGGGTGGTATGGGAGCCAATATTATATGAGGTCCATCTAGCATGGAAATTGTGTTTTTTACAATAGCTCCCAGGGATCATTTATAGAGAGGCATTATCTTTTGATTTTATCATGACAGCAATTTCAGAAATAGAGAGATGCTCCTGAAAAACATCAATATCATCTAACAACTTAGGAATCAAAACTTTCTTTGAGTCTTAAGATAAAACCATGAAAACTATAACTATTATATTCAGCTTGAGTTTTAAAGCATAGAAGAAAAAGTGATTTAAGGAGCTGGGCATCTAAGGGTAAAATTAGCATCGAATACAAACCAAAATATTATTGCAGTAAATTGGTCATAACAGACAAATTGCTGGAAAGAAGAATTAGGAGGAAGATTATCTCTTGTTCAGAAATTGTATGGTGGAGTTTTCACATGGCACAGTTTCTCTGCCTCTACTGCCAGTCTCTGAGGAGAAGGGAAAGCCAGGTAGATGAGACAGCAGATGGGGGAAAAACAGAGCACCATCTACCAAAGCAACACCTCTCATGACAGCAGGGAGCTGCCGGTGGAATTTTCTGCCAAGCTGCTGTTAAAAGCTGAAGAACCAAAATGTGTCTCCAACAGATAAAACAGTTAAAACAAAGATCATCTAGGTTTGTGGTGAGTATATGTAAAGACAGCTAGAACTTCTGGTCAGTATCTCTGAGTTGACATGGAAATCTCCTTTCCTACCTCAAACACGTAGAAATGCTGGACAAACTATAACACAACTACACACACACATACACACACACACACACTGCCCCAGTGTCAAAAATAAAGATGGAACCTAAAGTCAGAGCAGTCAGAGAGAGCTGAAGAAAAAGGACTTGAGGAAAACTAGGACCCAGAATAGGTCTGCATAGCGGTGGCAGGGCCTTTAACATTTGTCATGGGACCCGTGCTCACAGGAGCTGGAATCAAGCTACTTAAAAATAGCACAAACTCACATAGGACTTGTCCAGACACAAAATCGGGACTAGATACACCATAATCATTCTCTGCAAAAGTTCCAGGGAGACCAGAGAAGAAAAGGGATCAAGTGCAGAACCCCAGACCAGTGCTGTGCACTAGCCCTAAATCAGATGCACTCTAGGCTCACGGCATAGTGTTCCAAGTCTAGAAACTGATACGAAAATTATTCCCAGGCCAAAGGGTAAAGTGCATATGACCCTCAACAGAGACACACATAAGAGCCACCTGTAGAGATGCTCTTGCTACCAGGTCACAGTTCATGAAGAGAAGCATAATTCATAAGAAACAGTTTGATAACCTTGATTACTTGATCATTTTAAATTTCCATGACACTATAGATACTATAGGCAAAATGAAAAGGCAAACAACCAATGGGTGAAAAGATATGCAACCCATATAGCTACAAAAAGAAATAGAATCTAGAATTTATAAAGAGCTTTTACATATTCATTTTAAAAATGGATTTTAAAAGTATGAAGAAGTGAGTTACAGAGAAAGAAAACTCTCCAGTAAACATGAAAGATTTTCAACCTCAAAAATGATCATGGAAATATAAATTAAAATATTGATAAGATACTTTTCAAATTTACCAGATTGACAAAAGTCAAAAAGCAAAGTTGTAGTATTTTATAAACCACCCCCCAAAATCTTATAAAGTTGAAAGTATATGAATCTACAACATAGTTATTCCCTTCTAGGTGCACCCTAGTGAAAGCCTGAATACATGCATCAGTACAAGCTGGCTGCTGCAGCACAGCCTATAAGAACAAAACGTTGGAAACTTAAATATCAACCACCAAAGAGAATGGATAAACACTAGCTCACTTCTACTATGGAACACTGTAGCAATTAAAAGGCTGGGCGCGGTGGTTCACGCCTGTTATCCCAGCACTTTGGGAAGCTGAGGCAGGCAGATCATCTGAGGTTGGGAGTTCGAGACCAGCCTGACCAACATGGTGAATCCCCGTCTCTACTAAAAACACAAAAATTAGCCAGGTATAGTGGCAGGCGCCTCAAATCCCAGCTACTCAGGAGGCTGAGGCAACAGAATCTCTTGAATCCTGGAGGCAGAAGTTGCAGTGAGCCGAGATCACGCCATTGTACTCTAGCCTGGGCAACAGAGCGAGACACCATCTCAAAAAAAAAAAAAAAAAAAAAAAAAAAAAGAGTGAACTAGGCCTATGTGTATTACTAACACAGGTATTTTTTTTTTTTTAATTTTACTTTAAGTTCTGGGATACATGAGCAGGACCTGCAGGTTTGTTACATAGGTATACGTGTGCCATGGTGGTTTGCTGCACCCATCAACCCCTCATCTAGGTTTTAAGCCCTGCATGCATTAGGTATTTGTCCTAATGCTCTCCCTCCCCCACACAGACATATTTTTAAAACACTGCAGAATGACACAGCATGATAGTGTTCATGAAAAAATTAAAGTCACAAATTACATGTCAAAATATCTTAAAATCTATATATGGCCTGGAAAGATAGAAGTAAAATTCCTGATCATGATTGTCTCTGTGTAGGAAAGAAGGGAAATGGTACTGAGGAAGGTCTCAAAAGAGGATTTCAACTTTATCTGTAATATTCTCTCCTTTATTTAAATTTTAAAACTCTGAAACAAAATGAAAAATGTTAACATTTTAATGCTAGCCAATGTGTGCTAATGTCTATAACATATCAATCTCTACTTTAAAAATAATTTTCTAAATGAAAAAGTATGTTTTAAATAAAATAAGTCATATGCCTTGGTCCTACACAATTGCTAGGGTTTGACCACAAATTTGGCTTAGTTTCCCAAAACATTGTAATGTCCTCTATACTCTATATAAATAGGACAACAAATTTGATAGGGCACTTCTTATAATATCTTTTATTATAAAGGGCAGGACACTTTATACATGTAACATCCTGCATGAAGCTTAGCCAAATGCAACTAGGGACGAAAAAATGCATTCTAGGCATGGAGGTTTTCATGTTTTTTCAACATGTGCTACTTTAATGCTCATAGGTATAGATCTCATCTTGCATTCTAAGATGAGGAGAGGATATTTAATTTACACACATAACTAATGATACTGAAATTCTCCTCAGCCTTCATCTTTTCAGGCCTAAGTGTCCTTGTTTTAAGCTGCATTTAGGTTAGCCCTTTGGGTGCCTCAGCCATTAAAACAGCTTAATTCTTCCTTCCGTTACTCTGTTCGGTTTTTGTTGTAGTGTTTATGAGGCAATTGTCAGCCCCATCTGCAAGCTCAGGAAGCTCTCTCTCTCATCTTTTAAATGCCTTTCTCTCACTTCCAGAAATCTTACAAACTAGTGATGTCTCCCCATCCTCTCCTGTGTAGCCATGCCAGTTCCTCAACCCAAACTGAACTCGCACAATTAATTGTACCAACTCCATTCTCAATACTTGAGTTATTTGATTTAAATGGCTTTACCTGTCTTTGTAAACCCCCAGTAAATGAAACTGTTTCCAAATCTCTTCATATGACATTTAAGTTGACACCGCATGCAAACAAGTGCCTACAAATATAATACCTTTTGTGGTCATGCTAATTCACAGTGAGAAAATGCTTCGAGGGCCCAGGTAGAGGGATATGCTTTTCACATGCTGTACTTCCATATCAGTAAATAATTGGTAAGTTCCCCCACTCCAGAGATACATAGCTCACTTACATTATTTGAAACATGATCAATACTTATGAGTTTTGGAGGTACATGTAATTATTCCCTTTAATCATCAACTCTCTTGATAGGGACTTGATAAAACCACCCCATTTACTTCCTTAGAAGCAGAAATCAAATTCATTTTTGAATTAAAATAAGCACTGTGAAGTCTATCTTCTTAGCAGCTGACTTTGTCAAATGATCATATAACTTCTATGTATGCTGTTTTCCACACATGCTGCCTCTACACCAATTTGCTGATTTAAAGTCACAAAACAAATCAATAACAATGACAACTGAAGTCTAATAAAATGTGGAAAAACTGGCTTATAGCTTTAAGATACATAGTTCCTTTACCCCTACATATTCAACTTGGAAGGAACAACTTCTAGGCATGAGCTTCTTTGACTTAGTTGGTTCACATAGTGCAAAATGTCAACTATGTTCACAAAAAGGAAAAGTTTGTCCACCAATGACCATAAATTAATTAATCATTCTTAGCACTATAAGCAGCTTTTCCAAAGAAAAGAGTTTTTTACACCATATAGATCAAATCAAAACAGGTGTGTAGGTTAAGGCCATTTCCTTTTACTCTGCTGATCACAAATTAATTGCCTTTTTGAGAATTATTTCTACAGAGGCTAGCCACTCCATTTAAAAAATGGTTAATATATCTGATTAAATGTGTAACAAAAATATTTTTATGGCAAATTTCATAATTTTTGTTGTGGGAAAAAACATAAATGTCTAAATAAGTATCTCATACATATATTTAAAACAAAAACAACCCTTAAGTGTATTCTATCTTCCATGGAGAATCAACAATCATTTCTTTTGGTGTATAGTTTTAAGATTATGCAACAAATGTTTACTCAAAAGAGGAATGAGGAATTTGTGTTAGTAATCGAGAAACAAAACCATCTAATACATAGCCAAGAAGTAAACTCTTTAAAGGGCATTTTGACTTTCCATGAATTGCACTGCCTCTAGTATAATATATTCTACTAACAAGGATGTTTTTGGCAATTATTTACCACATTGCCATCAACCAAGACACTATCTCAGCACCCTCTCATTTTTTGCCACGTCCCTACTTATTACAGGATTTAACAACCTTCACAAACCTTGTTTTTTTGTTGTTGTTGTTTTGTTTTTTAACCTACAGCACCTCTTCTAATCACAGGTACCTGTGCTCACACAAATCAACAAAGTGGGTTCTCCTCCATGTCAACAAATCTTTGAAGCTCAAATAAACTTTTCATTAGAAGCAACATTCCACTAGATCTTTATGAATGTTCTCAGAACTGCTTAAGAGAATTTCATGCCAAACATCAAGACCAAAAAACTCAATCAGGCCAGTAAGCATTCATTCACACATTCATATTGACAAT
Organism: Macaca thibetana thibetana; assembly: GCF_024542745.1. NCBI lineage: Eukaryota > Metazoa > Chordata > Mammalia > Primates > Cercopithecidae > Macaca > Macaca thibetana. The sequence goes on along the minus strand of NC_065589.1, from coordinate 84,742,215 downwards.
AGATTTTATACTTTTTTTTTCTTCTCTGCCCTTTGCAACAATTCCTTCTTCTTCCACAATTTCTCTTTCTCCTCTTCCTTTTCTCTTCTTCTGGCAGAAATTTCCATTTCCAGTCTTGCTACCTCTTCCTGGTGGGCTCGCCATTGAAGAACCTGAAATAAATAGAAAAACTTCATTCCAGTAACTATGCACACTGAAGTTATTTCACAGGTCATAATAAGACTAGGCTCTATATAAAGCAGATGTCAATTTTTTTTTCCAAATAAATGTTTAAATTCTATGTGCACATGACTGTGTGATGTATCTGTGAAACATGTGTGTGTGTGGGTTAAAAGGAAAAAGCAACTTTAAAATCATGTCATTCAGTTATTCTTCACCTAGATTCATGGAGTGGGGTTCCTAAAGAATCTATGATTTAACTCCAAAGAATCTGTATATTCCCACAAATAGTAAGTAAAAATTTCTGGTTTAGCCCATTTTTTTTTTCCAGAGGTTAAACAACTTTCAAAAATTCTCAATCCTAAAATGCTTAAAAGTTTAAGAATCTCTGCTATATTTCAGCTTTCTTGTTTTATAAGAATGGAAAGCAGGCCTGAGTTAAGATGAAAAACCACTGTAAGACACTTAGAACAACTTTCTGGGTACCGGTATGTGTTATTGGTAAAAGTATACTTGCTACAGCCTTTCTGTTGGGTATTAGGTTATATGTAAATATGTGTCACAATATAAAAAATGCATAGCCTTGATCCACAACCCTATTTCCAGAATATTATTTAAAGAAGACAATTAACTGGACAAGTGCACAAAAATGTACCCACAGGAGTGTGCACTACAGTGCTGTTTAAAACAGAAAAATCGAAAAAGTCTAAAGTCTGGCAAGGAGATGGCTTAAATCAATTATGGTACTTTTATACAATGACTGCCATTGAAAGAGGATGCCATAACTCCATACTCATTGAAATGGAAAATATCCACAATATATTATTAGATGCAGAAAAGCAGATATAAAGCCACATTTGCAGTATGATCTCATTAATGTAAAATATCAACTATGTATCTATGCATAGAAAGAGATTTGGAAGGGGACTTACCAAACAACAATATTGGTTATCTCTGAATAGAATCATTTCCTGGGATTTAAAAAAATTATTCTTTAAACCTTTCTGTGCTGGGTGACATTTTTTCAATAAGTATTTATTATCCTTGTAAGCAGGAAACCAATGAAACTAATGAAATAAAAACAAATACTTATCTGATCCATGTATATATCTGGCTAAGGAAGCAGACAGCAGGGAAATGTAGAGGTATGCAAAATTCTTTTTATATTAGCATTCCCAATTAAATACTTCATTTCTTACACATTTCATGTAAGCATCATTTATTAATGGTAATATATATGATGAAAATTAAATAAAATAATGTCATACAAATACAATTAAAGTGAGTCTAAATAATTAAGTTCATTTTGCAAAATTTTCATTTTCTAAAGTAATATTTTGCCTTGTTTATCAAAATAACCCAGGAAATTTCTACTCCTAGTTTTTAAACATCATTCAGTTTAGTCCACTTACTGCTTATCCTGTCCATCATATTGACCTTTTTCTTGAGAACCCCATTCCTAGAATACATCATCCCTGCTTCTGTCCTGACCTGCTTTCAAATCTTTCCTTTCTGTAATTTATCTTCCATCTTTCACTTGCTACAATTAAAATCAGTGTTCTGTCATCCCATCAAATATTACTAGTGATCTCCCCCTGAAATGCCCAAAAGATAGTTCTCTGTTCTCCATTCCTTGACCTCATGGTGATAGTTGACCCTGTTGACTATTGCTTCATGCTTAAAACTCTTTCCTGCCCCAGGTCATGACATTTCTCTCCCCTGTTTCTCTACCAACAGATACTGCTCTCTTCTTCCTGTTTCCTGTGTCTACCTTATAATTCCAACCCTACATTATCCTCTCATTAACCTTCAACCTCTCTATCTATGTTCATTATCTGATGTGCTCATCCCCTTCTAGGAGTTCAATCTATGTTTCTGACCACAAAATTTATATTATCCGCTCTATCTTTTTGTCTGCAATTCAATCCTATATTAACAAATTCTTTAAGACTTAGCTATTTGTATGTGCACTTAAAATCCAACATTTCCAAAATTAAATTCAACATCTTTAACTTTGCCACAGCTTCACATCAAACCCTGCGCACCTGCTTCTCCTTTCCAAATATCCTGGTTTGGTCTGTGGAACCACAAGTCGCCATGTAGTTTGGATTTTTTTATTACTATGTATACACATCAACATGACTGTCTCTTTACATTTTATTTCTGACTTGGAAGCTCATAAATTTCTTAAGCTCAGATGAATTTTTATTTATGACAAACTAATTTCCAAACCATTGAGCTTGGTTGTAGTTCCCTAGTCCATCCAAAGTATTTCTGCCAAAAGTGTTTAGAACAAGATCAGAAAGTTCAAAAGGATGATGTCAACTAATCAATATAGAATCTAAATAATTTAGTTTTCTCACTACCAACAAATGCCCCCCTTTGATGTTGCTAATACATAATCTCTAAGTAGTGTTCTTCCTCTGCCTTCCCTTATATGGCCATTCCTATTCTTAGCTCATGGAGTGATTCAAAGCACCCCCTGCTTGCAATTCCCTCAGATTTCCCCTTCTTCATAAAATACTCATGGTCCACATCTTCCTTGAAACATTCTACTGCCCATGCTTATCTCTCTTGTCTTATTTCACTGACCATACCATAACTGCTCTCTGAGTATGTTGGATATATTGTTGGTTTCCACTTAGAGCACAGTCCATGCACTTGCCTTCCCCTTATACTGCCTAGCAGAGTACTGGTGCATCATAGGTGCTCAATAATTAACTTTTATTCAATCCATCAAAATGAATATTTTAAATGAAGCTGGATAAATAAGAAAAAATGTTAGTATTAGAATATACCACTTTGCAACAACTGCTGTAATAATGGATCCTAGTTAATGATCATCAATGGCTGCTAAAAACTTCATATTAACAATTAATGGAAAACTTTATAATGAATGGATCAAGCTGGAAACAAACACATGGAATAATCTTAACATCACAGAGGAACAAGCAGACATTGTTCCTTCTTATGGAAGCATACAGCATTCCCATGAATTATTCTCACCAAAAAATAAAATAGAATCTGATCAAAGCCCTAGACCTACCTATCAGGTTACAGGAAATTCAGCCAACAGAGAAACACATTATGCAATAGTATGTTGGAACACAATCCACAAAATTAAAATTTGTGAACACTCAAAGAACTTTAACAAATTACAAGGAAAAAATGAGGGAAGAACTATGAATTGAAAGAGATTTAATAAACATATAAGCCAAATACAATACGTAGTTTATATTTGGATTTTGATGTAAATAAACCAATGTAAAAAGAAATTATGAGATAATTAGAGCTATTTCAATACTGATTAGTTAGCTGATGCTATTGGTTAGTTGATGCTATTAAGGAAATATTGTTAAAGTTTTTAGGTATGATAATAGTATGGTTATGTTTTATAACTTTAGAGATATAGACTTTAATTTTAAAGCTAGATACTTAATACTAACAGATTACATGGTGCTTGTGATTCTTACTATTATTTCAAGGGGCGGGAGGGAGTAGGTAAGAATATGATAAAACAAATGTGACTAATGAATGGATAATGGTTGAAGTCAGGTGATGATAGACGTTTATAGGTTTTAAAAATTTTCCATACTAAAAATGTATTGAAAAACAAAATAAACTGTAAAATATAATGCATATGCAAAGAGATTTATATAACAAAATACTGTAGTCTCAAGGTTCTGAGGCAGGGCCGAGACGGGTGGATCACGAGGTCAAGAGATCGAGACCATCCTGGCTAACACGGTGAAACCCTGTCTCTACTAAAAAATACAAAAAACTAGCCGGGCGAGGTGGTGGGCGCCTGTAGTCCCAGCTACTCGGGAGGCTGAGGCAGGAGAACGGTGTAAACCCGGGAGGTGGAGCTTGCAGTGAGCTGAGATCCAGCCTGGGCGACAGAGCGAGACTCTGTCTCAAAAAAAAAAAAAAAAAAAAAAAAGGTTCTGAGGCAGTAGAAAGGAAGTTTTGTAATACACTGAAATAGTGAAAAGAAAAATTCAGCCTTTCTGAGCACTGAGACTATTTTTATAAATTTTAATGCAAATAAGTTAGGACTTTAGAACTACTCTTCTCATTTTTTTATTTAAAACTAATGGGAACCATCATTGAATGACCTTTGCATATTATATGATGTCCTATGATTTAAAGAAGCAAAAGCATAAATCAAAATCTATAAATGAAAAAGATTTCTGTTTCCTAAGGCAAGTATAGCAAGAGAATAGCCAGACCAATCAAACTGGTATAACCAGTTTACTCACCAATTTATTTAATTTACCATTCCCTGTCTTTGGCAAGTCTAAATGATGCTTCTTTACTCCAAAAAAAAAAAAAAAAAAGTGATAAAGTTATGTTGATTTTTAAACAGTGATGTACACACCAGAAAATCCTGAAACAGCTGCAAATTCAACAACCAAAAGTCAATAGTTTGTAGATCTTAAGTAATATAAGAAAAAAAGAAAAGAAATGCTGTGGAAAAAAAAAAAAACAAAACAAAACCCTAGAGCAAAGCTTCAGCCTTCAGAAACTAAATTGCTTCTACTTAATATTGGAATCATGGGGATGATCAGGAACTCATAGAATTTTACCGGAAGTCAATAATTCACAGCATTATTTCTAATTATAATGCTACCAGGAAAAAAAGGGGGGGGGGGGTAAAGGAAAGAAGGTTGTCGGAAGCTAGAGTGGTGAGATCTTGACAATGAGAAACAAGCTCAGCAGCAATTGCTATGTAAGCAATAAGGCAAAACAGCTTTTCAGAACGCACACTGGATAAGATAAAGAATCTGGTGGCCATTGAAATAATCCTTATCCAATGGATCCTCACAGAGATAGTCAAGGGATGTGAATGGCTCCCATGTGGAGAGAATGACAAACAATTATGGTATTTTCAAGACGCCTAAGGATAAGAAAGCTGGCAGGTGGGCAAAGGAATCAATACTAGTACAATAGACTAAAGCACAGAAGACTCTGAGTGAACAGTGAGCAAAAGGAAGAATAGCACAGAAGAACATTTTAGTAGTTTTATTTTAAAGGCTTTGCTAATTATATAGCTTTAAAGAGAGTATGTGAACATATAACCATGTAACAATAATAATCACAAAAGAACATTACCACAGTGGCAGCCAGGAGTGTGTGTTATAGGAAAGTATTATTTAGACTACTAACTACAGGGCATTTTTCCAGGTTTTAATTAATACTTTGCTTAATATGCCTACCAATGGTCATCTTTGATTGAGACCTTGACCTAACAGAGGATAAATGACATTTAAAATATGTTTGTCTACTGCAAATAATAAATTAATGGTTTAAAATGAAAATGGATAGTAGCATTACGTATACTCCTCACTCTTAATGTACAGTAAAATGGTTCAACTGAAATTAATAAGCACACATTCTCAGAAAGAACAAAGTAGTAGAAAAACAAAAATGAAGTCCATGAAAACTTCAAAGGTAATGATTGAAATTAACATCAATGAAACAATATTAACACAATTTTACATCAAAGTTGAGAGCTTTGAAAACAATTTATTATAAGTGTCAGTACGGCATAAAGGAAATGAATATTGAACATCTGCTTTTGAGACCCATCTTTGCCACCAACAAACAATATTGTTACTTTGAGCAAATGGCTCATTCATGTGTTATGTTCTTTCATGTGTTAAAGGGAGGGACTGTATCAGGTCACCACTATAGTTCACTTAAGTTCTGTTAGTCTGATTCTATATTTTCCTTAGATAGACAGATTGTAATATACTATATGCTCTGCATTTTTCTTCTCCAAGCAAAGCTGACTTCAATGAAAAACATCAGTATTTTGTAAACCTTTTAAATAATAACAATTAAACATTAACATTATATTCTATTGGCCATATTTATGGAAACAGTATGTGATGTGGTTGTTTTCTATGGAAAATCAAAAGAAAGGTACCATCTGAGCAGTGCCTATAACTGACAATAATGAAATACGAAAAATTGCCATTTACGGGAGATTATTCTGTGCCAGGCTAATGTTTATTAAGATGTTAAACACATGGTATGATGTAATCCTTGAAACAGGCAAACCTGTCTACTTCACACTTCATCTGCATAACTTCTACTTATCCTACTCAAGTCTTGGCTCAGATGCCATTTGCTCCAGGAAGCCTTTCCTAACCCACCATGCCCAGATCAGATACCTCTCTACTTCTGTAGCACACTGTCCCTATTCTATTACAGCATGTGTCAAGTGTTTGGAATGACCTAAGGGACTGCAAACTTCATAAGGGCAGGAGACCAGATCTGTCTTATTCATAGGTTGTCTCCAAAGATTAGCACAGCATCTGCTACTCAGTAAGGGTTCAATAAGTACTTGTTGGGTGACTGCATGGATAATACCCTGAAGTTAGATGGACAGTATTTTCTCTTCTGCCTCTTGTATTGGTTTTTAAAAAGAAAAAGTCTCCCACCACACATGCTACTATTTTCCAACTCCCCCACCGTGGGACTTCTGATCCCTGTTTTCCTCAGTCCTAGCTGTTTCACTGCTTCCTAAGCTTTGCTTGTGCATATCTGATGGGGAAAATAATCAGAAAACTTGTCAGGATTTTCAGCAACTAATTTATATTTCCATCAAGATTAGAGGACTGTGTAAAAACTAGCAAACAAATCCCTTTCTCTGTCTTCTCCCTAAATGTTACTATAAGCTTCTAAATTCAGTTCAGCTGAGTAAACTTTAAATTTTCATTTATTAAATCTTTAACAGTCTGATAGCTCCATTAAATATTTTTCCAATGTACCACTGTTTTTCAATATTACCTACCTAAGCTTTTTAAACTTACGTATTTCGTTTATGTTTAAACTTTGCTCATGAAATACAGTACCTGTGATTTTGCATGTTATTAAAACTTTCTATTCTCCATTTGGCATTTCTGCTTAGCAGAAAAATTTTGTTTTTATTCTTGGCTTCACAATTATTCCTTGGTTTCTTAGGTAACTTCATAAGTTCATTTTTTTATCACCTCTCTTTGATAACTGCTTTTCATTTTCTGTGGCCTTTTATTAGTCTTTCTCAGATTCTCAAAGATAATGCACTATTATTATCTTGGCCGTTCCATGTCCTTTACTTTTGAAATAAAATCTTGCAATGTTTCATTTAATTGGGTCCTGGAGGGTCTAACCTTAGTATAAAACAAAACTTTTACAGGAAGAAACAAACTAAATGCCAATAAGCAAAAATTATCAACAGCTACTTTTTCCGAAATGATAAAATTTACAAACCTATCAGTCAATTTTATTTATGAAAGAAACAAAAAAAACTGGACTAAGGGTAAGGAATTCACTTGCTTCTTGGCTGTAAGATTTTGGGAAATCCCTTCCCAGTTCTGGGCCTCAAATACTCTTCTAAAAATTAAGAGGACTAGATTAGTATTGTCTAAACAATTCATTAATTGGATTATGAAATCAATTTTGTGGATAGCAACTAGCATTTTTTATGTAACATGATAGAGTGGAAAATAACAGAGATCATGTCAATATATTAATGCTGTGTCAAGAAATTGTTTCCATTCTTTGTGTGGTCATTTGTGATGTAAAATACATTTCTCACTGTAAGTCACAGTCAAAGAAGCTCGAAAAACACATCAGAAAGCTTTCTATAATCCCTCCCAATGCTAAGATTCTATGGCTCTGTGATAATAAAGACCAATGTTTTTATGTCACCATCATTGAGCTATAGTCTTTCTTCCTTCTGCAATCAACTCAGAAGCACAGCATAGATGAGATAACCCAAGTTTTGAAATCATACACCAGAGTTTGAGTCTTACCTCTGTGACCTATTAAAGGTGTCCCTAGGCATACTATTTAGCCCCTTAGAACCTCAGGTAAGTGTAAAATGAGATAATAATGATGCACACATGACAGGGTGACTCTGCAAACACCACCCATTTGCACAAACAAGAAACTCAGGAATCATCCTAACACTGCCTGTATCCAAGTTCTGTTGCCCATTATTCCTGACTGTACTTCCCACTATCTCTTAAACCCATTCAGTTCTCTCTATTTGCATAACCACTACCCTAATTCCATAAGAACCTCCCTGCATCCACTGTTGCCCCTCTCTCTCTACTGAGGCCAGAGTGAGTATTTTCAAAACAGATGTCTGATCCATCTCATTCCCTGTCCACACTCCCATCTCCCTGCCTAATATCTTTCAGTGGTTTCCACTGCTCATGGGTTAATGTGTAAACTCCCAGGTATAGACGACATGGCTCGCAGTATTTGGCCTAGCCTATGTCTGCAACCCCAACTCATAATTCCACACCAATTACCAATTTTCCCTCTGTTCCAGATGTACCTTACAGATAGATCCCTGAACAGGCCATATGCCCTCCAGCTATACAGATATTGCACATGCTATTTTTTTTTCTTTTTGTTTGGAGTGTTCTTTTCCCCTCCCTGCCCTACACTCCACTTTCTAATCAATATTTATTCAATCTCAAATTTCTGCTGCAATTTCTGTCAGGGAAGCCTTGCCCACCACAACATGATATCAAGCCTCTTAGTTATGTGCCCCCATAATGCTGTTTACTTTTTCTTCAAGGTAATTCTCATAATTTGAAATTAGCCTTTCAGTCTTGTAATTACTTGACTGGTGCCTGTTTTGCCACTCCACTGTGATCCCCATGAGAACAGGGAACATAACTGATTGACTAACCAATGTATCTCCAGTGCTTTACATACCCCCCGGCACCTAATAGATGCTCAATAGATATGTTCAAATGAATATGAAATGAGGTAAGAAAGCAAATGTGATATAAAAATGTTATTTATGTGCCTGGATTGCTGCAGTTGCATTCTAGCTGACATTCCTGACTTCAGTGTCACTTTGGTTCAAACCATTGTGTACACATATATTTATTGGATTAATTTTCACACATTTTTGCTTCCCTGCTCAAGCCTCTAATAGCAGTGGCTTTCTGGCCACCAGTTCAAGTGGATTTAGAGCTATTTATTTATTCATTTATTTGTATACCACTTTGTCCAAAAGGAAGACTCAATCTTTCAAGGTGTATTTGGATGTGACCCTGTACACATGACTTTATTTCCTATGACTCCCCAGGCTTTCGTCCTTCTCTGCCTCTTCCTTTCCTCCCCACTCCTACACATTCTTGCTTATCTCCATCCCACGTCTTGCCTGAAAAGCTCTCGTTCCTGCTTCTTGACCCTTCAAGATTATTCAGTGCCCCATCCTAATGATTTCACCTAACATTTGTCTATCCCATCTCTTACCTGTGTCTGTGAATAGTGTCTAAAATACCCTCCTCTTAATGACTTTTTAACTACCTACTTTGTTTTATCTTCATTTCACTTACATTTGCCACTATATAAATTGTATTATTAATCAATTGATTTATTTTCTTGTCTGTTTTTCTCTTTAGACAGTAAGCTCCATGATAGCAGGGACTTGCCTTATTCACTGTTCTATCCCTACTCCTGGAATAGTGCCTCCCCCAAAGCAGATACTCAATGAATATTTCTAGGGTGGATGAATAAGTATCTAAAACTCAGATTAACATAAACAGAACTAAAGACAAAAACCACATGATTATCTCAACAGATGCAGAGAAGGCTTTCAATAAAATTCAACATCCCTTCAGGTTAAAAACTCTCAATAAACTAGGTATTGAATGAGCATAACTCAAAATAATAAAACTGTCTATGACAAACCCACAGCAACATCATACTGAATGGGCAAAAGCTGGAATCATTCCCCCTTGAAAACCGGCACAAGACAGGGATGCCTTCTCTCACCACTACTATGCAACGTAGTATTAGAAGTCCTAGCCAGAGCAATGAGGCAACAGAAAGAAATAAAGGGCATCCAAATAGAAAGAGAGGAAGTCGAATTACCCCTGTTTGCAGATGACATGATAATTCTATATATAGAAAAACCCATAGTCTCAGCCCAAAAGCTCCTTCAGCTGATAAACAACTTCAGCAAAGTTTTAGGATACAAAATCAATGTACAAAAATCACTAGCATTCTTATACACCAACAACAGCCAATCCGAGAGCCAAACACGAATGCAATCCCATTCACAATTGCCATGAAAAGAATAAAATACCTAGGAATACAGCAAACCAGGGAAGTGAAAGATCTCTACAATGAGAATTACAAAACATTGCTCAAGGAAATCAGAGTAGATGCAAACAAATAGGAAAGCATCCCATGCTCATGGATAAGAAGAATCAATATTATTAAAATAGTCATACTGCCCAAAGCAATTTATGGATTCCATCTTATTCCTATCAAACTACCAATGATATGCTTCACAGAACTAGAAAAAAAACTATTTTAAAATTTATATGAAACCAAAAAAGAGCCCAAATAGCCAAGGCAATCATAAGCAAAAAGAACAAACAAAGCTGGAGGCATTACGTTACCTGACTTCAAACTATACTACAGGGCTACAGTAACCAAAACAACATGGCACTGGTACAAAAACAGGCACATAAACCAACAGAACATAATAGAGACCCCAGAAACAAGGATGCACACCTATGACCATCTAATCTTCAACAAAGCTGACAAAAACAAGTAATGGGGAAAAGGCTCCCTATTCAATAAACAGTGCTGGGATAGCTGGCTAGCCATATGCAGAAGATTGAAGCTGGGCCCCTTCCTTACATTATATATAAAAATCTACTTGAGTTGGACTAAAGACTGCAATATAAAACCCTAAGCCATAAAATCCCTGGAAGACAACCTAGGCAATACCATCCTGGACATAGGAATGGGCAAAGATTTCATTACAAAGACACCAAAACTAATTGCAACAAAATCAAAAATTGACAAACAGCATCTAATTAAACTTAAGAGCTTCTAAACAGCAAAAGAAACTATTAACAGAGTAAACAGACAACCTACAGAATGGGAGAAAATATTTGCAAGCTATGTATCTGCAAAGGTCTAATATCCAGCATCTACAAGGAACTTAAATTTACAAGAGAAAAACAATCCCATTAAAGAGCAGGCAAAGGACATGAACAGATACTTTTCAAAAGAAGACATACATACGTCTTCAACAAGCATATGAAATAAAGCTCAATATCCCTGATCATTAGAGAAATGCAAGTCAAAACCACAATGATATACCATCTCACACTAGTCACAATGGCCATTATTAAAAAGTCAAAAAATAACAGATGCTGGCAAGGTTGTGGAGAAAAGAGAACCCTTAAACACTGTTGGTGGCAGTGTAAATTAGTTCAACCATTATGGAAAGCAGTATGGTGATTCTTCAGAGAACTGAAAGCAGAACTACCATTTGACCCAGCAATCCCATTACTAGGTATATAGAGGAATATAAATCATTCTACCATAAAAAGACATGCATATGAATGTTCATTGCAGCACTATTCACAATAGCAAAGATGTGGAATCAACCTAAATGCCCACCAATGACAGATTAGATAAAGAAAATGTGGTACATATACAACACGGAATACTATGCAGCCATAAAGAAGGACAAGATCATATATTTTGCAGAAACATAAATGGAGCTGGAGGGTATTATCCTTAGCAAACTAAGCAACAGAAAATCAAACACCACATGTTCTTATAACTTATCCTTTAGCTAAAGGATAAGAACTCATGAACACAAAGAAGGGAAAAACAGACACTGGAGTCTATTTGAGAGTAGAGTGTGAGAGGAGGGAGAGGAGCAGAAAAAATAACTATGGGTACTAGGCTTAATACCTGGGTGATGAAATAATCTGTACAATAAGCCCCCATGACATGAGTTTACCTATATAACAAATCTTCACATGTGCCCTTGTATTAGTCTGTTTTCACGCTGATATAAAGAACTACCTGAGACTGGGTAATTTATAAAGAAAAGAGGTTTCATTGACTCAGAGTTCTGCATGGCTAGGGAGGCCTCAGGAAACTTACAGTCATGGCAGAAGGTGAAGGGGAAGCAAGGCATGTCTTACATAGCAGCGGGAGAGAGCAAGGGGGGACCTGTCACACTTTTAAACCATCAGATCTCATGAGAACTCACTCACTGTTATGAGAACAGCATGGAGAAAGCCGCCCCCATGATCCAATCACCTTCCACCAGGTCCCCTCCCCTGAAATGTGGGGATTACAATTCAACATGATATTTGGGTGGGGACAAAGAGTCAAACCATATGAACCTAAAAGTTTTAAAATAAAAGTAATAAAAAAAAAAAGAAAACTCTGATTGGCAATCATATACTTGTCTAGTACCTAAACCACAGGGCCAGATGAGTACCATTTAGCATGTCACTGCTGAGATTATGTGATTTCAATAGGAAACTTTAGCCTGACAAATTTCTTACACAGACCACACTTCCTTCCACCTATCCTGTTGCCCTCTTTGTGTCTCTAGTGTTTTATCAAGGAGGCAGGCTAAAGTCATGAAGGTTTCACACAGCTGGTAGGACCTGGATTCAGCTTTGAACAATTCACAAAGGAGGATTTAGATTCTAAGGGAATAGTAAAGTTTAGAATACAATAAGACTCTACTTTAGGGCATATAGTCTATGAATTGAGGCCTTGAGTAAGTTAGGCTTATGTATGTGTAACTATCTTCTGCAGTGGGTAGAGGGCACCTACCTGTTCTTTTTACCTCCCACGGAAACTATTGCAATGCCTGGCACAGTAAATACTTATTAAAGATGTATTAAATATATTTAGCACTTTATTATCCTATATTAAAAACTTTATTAACCACTTCACATGTGTATCCCACTTCCCAACTAGATTATATACTCCCTATATTCTGGGGACAAGTTGTATGCCGATTTTGTAATCCATAAAATCTACCACATGCTAAATTCAAAGGAGATACTCAAAAAAACTCATTCTTAAAGATACTTGTGATCTTACAAACATCCCTTTAAAAAGTTGAGACAGCTTTCTGCTGAGCCTTAAGTTTAATTTTAATATCAGAGATTTTCCATAAATCTACCAAACCCCGGAAATGACTCCTCTTTTGATTCTGCAATTCTGAGCTTTCTTATCTTGGGCTGTGGTTAAAAATAAAAATTTACCTAACAAGGCATTTGCCTAATTAATGCAAGTTAAATGGATTACAAAGAAGAAAAGGAGTTATTTAAAATCCTTTTCTATAATTAAGGGATTATGATGCCTAGCAGGGGAAGGTGAAAGATGTATATTATATAATGTAAATAATGTATATAATATAAAAAAAGTATATAATGTAAATTATATAATGTAAAAAAGCATTAGTAAACTATTCTTAAATGTACAGGTTTACATTAATATAACCATACTCCTTAAAGCTCTGATATTTCCTTTAGAGTTATTATTTTAATGAACAGAACCCTCAAGAGAACTGCTCATAGATCAGTAACAACTGTAACTTTTTTTTTTTTGTAACGAGAATAAGATCGTTTTGGAGCTACAAAATAGAGACCACTGCTGAAAACAAAAATTAAGGAAAGTGATTATAGAGTGTGATAAAAGTGATTACAGTATATGGATTTACTAACTTATGGGACCCAAATAGGAAACTTTCAATGAGAATACTTCTTCCCTCATCAGCTCATTTCTTTCTAGATATAGCACAGAATCAACAACTGATAATTTAAAGAAACCGGCAGTACTTTTAATCTCTTGACTTGTTACATCTTAGCTATACAGGGGACCAAGAATGGAACTCAAACAAGAATCACAAGATTATTAACTGGGAAAAATCATAAAATAAAGTGACTTCCATAATTATCAGCAGAACTCCCTTCACGTGGGATGTTATTCAGCAATGAATATTTCAAACTAAATATAGTGCATGTTGATATGTGTGCATTTTCTGAATGCCGTCTTCTAGAAAGAATAGTCAGAATATACCTGGGGGAAAAGGAAGCAACACCTTCAAGACAGAAAAAGAAGTGGGGATGGGAGGCAAAGGATAAAATGTAAAGTTAAGGAGCTATTATATCCATGCACAGGGGCCTCACCCAGATTATCCCCAAAATGCTAAATGGAAGTTACAAACATCAATTCTCTGAGTACTCACAATATGATAAATTCAGTCATCTTGAATTTTTTCCAAATAGATACTAAAAGGCAAGATGCTGTACTGATATTACAGTATGTTTGTGGACATGGGAAATCTTATTCTTTTCCATAAAGTCTTGGTTAACCTCTGAAATGAATGTTCTGACCAGATAAACACTAGAATAATGTGCATTATTCTGAATTCATTTGTTTTATGTTCAAGATTTAGCCAGCTTTACTTCTAAATGACAACTCCACCAAAGCTCATTTATACATTCCTCCAGCTTCCCCAATCTTTGAATTACTTATTCCGTATATGTTTCTTAAAGGAATAGCTATGACCCCTCATACAAAATTCTATACTATTCACCCAAGGAGACAGCTCTGTCCTAATCCATAAAAATGTATTAAATAGAACATATAAAGTATGATGGTGTGAATCTAATAGACACTTATGCTAGGAGGTTTAGAAATTTGAATTTGGTCTTTCAAGTCTATGTTCTATTGAACATTTCCTGCTTACAGATAACTACTCTCAGCTAGAAAAAGATGCTATCTTTCACAACAGAGCTAATGCAACCAAACAATAATCCTATGCACCATTATGTGCAAATGTCTTGGTTTTTTATTTTTTTACATTTAAAATTACTTCATCTCTTCATAAGAGTCAGTTTTTTCATATGTGTGACTCCTCTGCCTCATATACATTCCATGGAAGCCTTAATCTTCACACAAGGGGAAACTTTAATCTTCGAATACTATTGTCATTAGTGTTTAAAGTATATTCTGTTGAATTAATAAGAAAATGTTTCTAACTTATAATTCATAAGTATATTTTAAAGAGTTAGTAGCATGTTGGAACCAATAACACCAATTGTACATCTCCCTTGGCTAGCTGGGTCCACTTCCTCTAGTGTTTCCTTTTTGGTTCTTTCCTTTTCACTCAACCCACTGGGGCCTCAGTACCACAAATGTGCTCACAGCTCCCAAGTCCTTGGCTCCAGATCCATATATTCAGCTCTCTGTTGGGTAGCCAACATATCTCCAAAAGCAGCACATTCAAAATGGAATCACTATCTTCCCCTCAGAATCTGTATTCCGTATCTAGGTTAATGGCATCACAGATTACCCAGTCGGTTGCCTAAGCCAACAGCCACCCTAGACTTCTTTTTCTCCATTACCCTTCACATCCTGTCAGCAAATCCTCCTTAATGTATCTAGGCTCTGTTATCTCACCTCCAGCCCCCTACTAAGTTCAGTTAAGCGTTCATCTCTTTCCTAGATTGGCAATTATTTCCTAACTGGTTCTCCACTTTCAGATTTATCCCATGTCAATCTACCTTCCATATGCATGCCTGACTAATCCTTTTAGAGTGGAAAGTCTGATCACATGATTCCCCTGCCTCAAGGCTTTCATTGGCTCCCCACTGTCTTCAGCAGAGGCACAAGCTCAAATATCTGCCACGGGCAGGCAGGTACAAAAGTGAGTAAAGGGGGCTGGGTGTAAAATGACAGGTGGTGGTTGGGACTGCACCCAGAGGAAGAGGCACATGCTCCGCCTCAAGGCACTTAAAGGAGGCAGCTGCTTTTGACTCCAGCCAGTTGCTGCCACATAGAAATGAGTGTAGGCCCACAGTCACCAGATGTTCCAGTTTTTCAAGAGAAGCTGGAAGCCTGGATCTGTATGCACAACTTCCAAAATGTTCATGTTGAAAATATACCCACATTCTTTTTAAAATTTATTTATATCCATAGTTTTTTGGGGGAACAGGTGCTATTTGGCTACATGAATAAGTTCTTTAGTGGTGATTTGTGAGATTTGGGTGCACCCATTTCCCGAGCAGTATACAGTGAACCCAATTTGTAGTCCTTTATCCCTCACCTTCTTCCCACCCTTTCCCCCTGAGCCCCAAAGTACATTGTGTCATTCTCATGCCTTTGCATCCTCATAGCTTAGCTCCCACTTATGTGTGAGAACATACAGTGTTTGGTTTTCCATTCCTGAGTTACTTCACTTAGAATAATAGTCTCCAATCCCATCTAGGTTGCTACAAATGCCATTAATTTATTCCTTTTTATGGCTGAGTACTAGTATTCATATATATATGAATATACATATATATGAATACATATATACATATATGCATATATAAGAATATACATATATACGCATACAAGAATATACATATATACGTATATATGAATATACACATATATGTATATATGAATCTACATATATGAATATACATATATATGAATACAATATATGAATATACATATATACAATATATGCATATATGAATATGCATATATGCATATATAATATATGTATATATGAACATACATATATGTATATATGAATATACACACATGTATATATACATGTATGTATATGTGAATATATACATGCATATATGAATATATGTATATGTGAATATATATATGAATTCATGTATATATGAATATATGTATATGTGAATATATATGAGTGGTTGATTCCTCTGAATACTTTGAGAAGTATTCCATTCTATGGATGTACCACAGATTGTTTATACATTCATTAGTTGTAGGACGTTTGGGTTGTTTCCAGTTTTTGGTGATCACAAATTAAGCTGCTATACACATTCATGTGCAGGTTTTTTGTGAACATAAGTTTTTATTTCACTTATTAGTATTTTGATAAACAGTAGCATTGCTGAGTCCTATAAGTGTATGTTTAACTTTATAAAAAACTGCCAAACTGGTTTTCCAAAATGGCTGTACTTCTCTGCCTGTCTATCAGCAGTGCATAAGGATTCCAGTTGCTGCACTTCTTCACCAGCAAGTGATACTGTCAGAGTTTAGACGGCTAGTTTTCTGAGGGAGGGGGGTTGATTTACGTGCTCTTATAGGGTGTAGTAGTATCTTATACCTCCTTTAAAGCATTTGTCTGACCTCCTTTAAACTCCTCCTTCACTATTCTTTATTAGCTGATAAATCAAACATCTGTGTACCATCTCATGTCCTCTACACCAAACTTTTAAAAATTTCCAGATTTATTGAGGTATAATTGACAAACAAAATTATATTAAGGTATACAATATGAGGCTTCTATATCTAAGAATTTTGTGACATGACTACCACAATCAAGTTAGTTAACACATTTATCACCTCACCTAGTAACCCTTTTTGTTTTGTTTTGTTTCGTGGTGAGAATATTCAAGCACATTTCAAATATACAATTCAGGACTGTTAACTATAGCCACCATGCTGTATATTAGATCCCCTGAACTTATTTATCTTATAAATGAAAGTATGTACTCTTTGACTAAAATCTCCCCTTTCCTCCCATGCCCTTGCCCCTGGTAACCATCATTCTACTCTCTGCTTCTATGAGTTCAACATTTTTAGATTCCACATGTAAAAGTGAGATCATGCAGTATTTTATTTTCTCTAACTTATTTTACTTAGCGTAGGTTCATCCGTGTTGCTACAAATGGCAGAATTTCCTTCTTTTATGGCTGAATAATATTCCGTTGGATGTATACATGCCACAATTGCTTGATCCTTTCATCCCTTGATGGACACTTAGGTTGTTTCCATATCTTGACTATTGTGAATAATGAACACAGAAGTGCAGCTATCTTTGATTGGTGATTTCATTTTCTTTGGGTATATACTCAGAAGACGAATTGCTGGGCATATGGTAGTTCTACTTTTAATTTTGTGAGGAACACCTATACCATTTTTTCATAATGGCTGTACCAATTTACATTCCCACCAACAGTGTAGAAGAATTCCTTTTTCTCTACATTCTTGTTGACGCTCATTCTCTCATCTTTTTGGTCATGCCATCCTCTCAGGTGTGAGGCGGTATCTCATGCTGGTTTTAACCTGCATTTGCTTCATGTTTGAGCACATATTCATGTACCTGTTGGCTCTTGGCCAGCCTCTTAACTGCAGCAAGTGTTGTGGCAACCAGCTGCTCATAGGTAGGACCTGGCAGCAACTCAACCTCATCTCACTTGCACCATGTATCTCACTTTCTGCTCCAGGGTTTCTCTGCCCTCCAATGCCCATGTAAAATGTGTGCAAACTTATTCATTCTGAAGCATGTGTAAACCTAGAAATACAAGAAAGTTTATACCCTACTTGTCAACCCTTGACCACTGATGGAGGGAAGCTGATGAATACATGTTTCTCTCTTCCACCCCTTGGAAGAATAGTTATACGGCACATTCTCTATGGCTCTGCACAGGATACCTAATTGCAATGAACACAGACTGAACACTGTAGTGCCCACAGTGGTGATCAACAAAACAATGCATCCTTGGAATGGCTTTTCCTCCTTCCTTGTTTGACTTTTTCAAAGCCTCTACTTTTCTTCCTTGATGTAGGTCATTTTCTGAAATAAATTACCTGCACATAAGCCCTTGTCTTGGGCTCCACTTTAGGTGCTATCCCTGCTAAGTCTAAACGAAGTAAATAACAGAACAAATTAGAAAGTATTTCAGTTCAAAAGGGAAGTTAATAATGGAACAAAGTAGAATCTACACTAATATTCTCTGTAAGGAACACAGTATGCATTTCTTCCTTCTTTGGTGAGTATTATTTATAGGCATGTCTTCAAGCATGAGATGTAAGATTGCAAAGTCACGTGGCTAAACTATTGGATTTTTAATACTTAAGTATGTCTCTTCAATTAGAATCATAAGGAGATATGTGAATATAGTATTTTAGATTTATTGAAAAGCAATAAAATAGTAATGTCAACTTGCTAAACATTAACATCTAACTTTTATTCTTCACTAAAGTCATTTGTAAATTGGCATTGTTTTATTTTACCTGCACATTTTGTGACATAGCCTCATGAGAATCACATGAAAAACAAGTGAGGTGGCTTGTATAGGTCTGGTCTCATACAGAAGCAGGGAATTACTCTGTACAAGGGTTCACGCCAGGGCTGGAGAGAAAACACAAGTGTACTAATCGGTGTATCATTTAGGACACAAGCAAATAGCAAAGGACAGGGTTACTTTACTTTGCATGAGGAAAAGAATCCGTGATTCTGATAACCAACCACTAAAGCTATACTCAAGTGACTCAGATGAATCCTACACCGAAGAAATGTCCATATAGAGAACAATTCATGGGTAAACCTGGGATCTTGTAAGAGATTGGATTGGTATCACTTTTGACAACTGACACCACTTCTCTGACTGTCCATACAAAAGTAGCTTTTGTTAGCAAGCACGAGAAAGCTAGTCTATTCCAAAGGATAGATTTCTCAAGTTCCTTGATGATGATACAAATATAGCTCAACTCTTTTTGGCACAGCTTTCTGGCACATGCATATTACATATACATGTTGATTATATCCACAGGCACTGTTGCCGGGGGGTGGGGGCGAGTACTTTTCCAATTATAGAAAGCACTGTTAGTATTTTCAAAATGGTAAAAGCTGATATAGTGGTAGACAGAAGCCACATATGCACACCCTGTCAGAGGATAGCTCCTGAATTTCATTCAACATTTCATAGCATCATAGATAAATGCTGGAAAATAGCTCCTGAGAAAAATGGGAAATCTACATTGGATTTGATTTCAGATAAAAATGTATAAGGGAAAATTATACAAATAATTGCTTAGTATTTATAACCAAGCATTGCAAACATTTGTAACATAGTGCCTTTGTGAAATTGATCCATTCACTGTTTCAGCATAATCATTATCACCTTCACTTTCATCATCTAATAGACTTAATGAAGAAGATTTACGGGGGGTTAACAAGCTACTTTGAGGCTTTTATATGTACTCTTCTAAATCTCTCAATTACTAATTCACCACTAAATGAATACCTTGCAACATATCTATGTTTCTTATACAGTAGTCCCCCCTTATCTATGGTTTCACTTTCCACAGTTTCAGTTACCCAAGGTCAGCCATGGTTAGAAACATATTAAATGGAAAATTTCAAAAATAAAACATTCATAAATTTTAAGTTGCATGCCGTTCTGAGTAGTGTGATGAAATTTCGTACTGTCCTGCTGTGTCCTGGCCAGGAGGTGAATCACTCCCTTGTTTAGCACACCCATGCTGTATGCACTACCAGCCCATTAGTCACTTTGTGGCCATCTTGGTTATTAGATCAACAGATCAGAAGTAGAAAGGTGAGCACGGTACAGTAAAGTATTTTGAGAGAGAGAGACCATGTTCTTATAACTTTTATTACAATATGTTGCTATAATTATTTTATTCTTCTTCTTGTTCAGTTCTTACTGTGCCTAATTTATAAATTAAACTTTATCATAGGAAAAGAATATAAATATAGAATTTGGTACTATCTGTGGTTTCACGCATCTAGCGGGGGTCTTGAAATGTATCCCTCATGGACAAGTGGGGACTATTACAGCATGGAAATCAGATAATATGTGACTACTAAGTATTTTTATTTAGGGTTACTACTGTCACTTAAACAACGTGCCTTAAAACCAAGCTTACTGATTTTGTCACAAAAGTAAATTGCTCTTCCTGTTCCTCTATTTCCCTAACTACTTTAGCTTAGAAATCTCAGGCATCCTACATCCTTTTGCTTCCATATGATAAGTTGCATTAATTCATTCTTTGTTTTATTCGATCCTTCTTTTCCATTTCCACTCCTCCAATCCAAGTTCAAAAAGCAGGACTGATGTCCAGCTGGTTAATATCAGGACAAAACATAAGTTAGCTCTTACATGATATGAAAATTGTCTAACAAGCTTAAAGACAGCATTCCAAGAGGTTTCATAAGAAGATTTATAGTGGGAAATTCTGTGGAAAGCACAAAGAGCTTTAGCTCAATTTCAGACTTAACAATCATCTTGGAACAATCTCAGGAACAAGCAGAGCATGTGCTAGAGGTAGAGACCAACACAGTATATGAGTCCTAAATACACACTGGTCTTGTTGACAGAGGAGAAGGGTTCGGTAATATTTCTCTATACCTCTGGTTTATGGAAGGTGAAGTTTAGTTCTTGGATGAATGGAATAAAGTATTCTTGAATAAAAGTCAAAAAGAAAAAGTACACAACTACTGCCAATTCTTTGGTAGTTCTTATCTTTGACATAGATGAGAAAAAGAGGAAACACTAGCAGGCCTTAACTACAGGTTAAATATGAAGCTGTCTCCAGGCAAAGCAGACTCAGACCTTTTGATGAAGCTGCAGAATCACCAGCCCCCGAGAGTAGGATGCACAGTGCTGTGCCGAGATGGATGTATAGTAGTTTATTGCAGAGGATGAGGCAGTCAAATGCAGGCCTGATGTGGGGAATCTGTCTTCTTGGAGTATGCAGTCAACGTTCAAGAAGAACTGGCGTTGAGTCAAGCGTACTGACTCCTATACTTCTGCTCATTCACTGGGAAAGCATGAAACGATGAAACCCAGAATGTATCTTGTCCACCATAAAAACTCGTCTCAGAATTTGAAGTCTTGTGATAAGTAGGTGAGGTGATGGATATATTAATTAGCCTGACTTAATCATCCCACAGTGTATACATATAGCAAAACACCACATTGTTCTCCATAAATATATGCAATTATTGTTTGTCAATTTAAAAAGGATTTAAAGCCTTGGAAACATAACAGGTGGATTCATTTTTTCTTCTAATGTGAGATCATGACTTTGGAAGAGGCTGGAGGATGTGAGAAGTGAATAACTGGCTATGATAAAAGGACCAAGAAAAGATTTTCTTTCTGTGCTACAAATTATGATTTAGATGAGCATCTTATAACAATCAGAGGAAAATTTTGATAGGAGTCATACAGACCTGATACAGAAGGCATCAAGCTAAAAGAAGTTGAAGATGGGTTAAAAGTGTATATTATGGTGATTGTAGGCATGATATATGGGGAACAACAGTGAAGGATCTGACTAGTAGTAAACATAATAACAATATATCCCCAATGTCCTGAGATTTCTTTGACCAGTGATTACACATGAAATCGTATTTGCATTTGTGTACAAATGTTATTGCCTCCTCATGCTCACCTCCTTCCACTATAAAATGCCCCCTAAAGTACTTCTGGGGCTTAACAGAAGATACACTAACAAGAATGTACCTGATGGGCATGTGTCTCTGTTTGCTGACTTCAGGGGAAGATCTGCCATCTCTACTATGCATCCACTAAATCTGCAGCTGCTCTTACAGAAGCTGTCCTTGAATGCCATCTCCCAGTGCTCACAAAGATGCCACACCCTAGAGGTGCTAGCTGGCCCTGCATTCCCTCTAGTATTTCTGTGCCACAGCAATTCTGGGTTCCTTACAGAAACGAATCATGCTTATTACTTGCTGATTTGATGGATGCATTCACTGTGCCATCCCTCCATCACTCTCTCTCATGCATCTGTCTCAGGCACCTGCATAGATTTATGACATGAGATTATAGGGTCAATTTAGGTTCAGCATGATCTACCTTACTACATGGTGCCTCCCCCACCCAACCAAAAAAAAAAATATTACAAGTGCTTTGGAAAGGATTCCAATGTCAGCCACTGATTCCCCAGAGAAGAGGATAGTATTTTCTTTGCAACTCTCTGGCCCTTTCTCTGGGCTCAGAGCCAACGGTTACTGGCCTCCAGGGCTATGTTCCAGAATAGCAGTTACTCTAACATATAGATGACCCCATACTAGAAGCTAGAATTCATGAAGTTTTGTATGGGACTTCAGATTTCACCAGAATGTACCTGGATGTCATTAGCCTCTGAATAAAAACGAAGTTCCCCAAGTTTAGGCTCTGGCTATTCAACATGAAGTTTGTGAACCAGTAGCACAAGCACAAGGAGCTTGTTAGAAATGCAGTCTCAGGCTCCACCCCAGAATCTGCAATTTAAAGAGATTTTCAGGTGATTCAGGTTTACATTGAAGTATGAAAAGATAATGTTACAGACTATGTCCCTGAATTTTTCCATTTTAGAAAATTACTGACAGCAACACCGCTCATGGGTTTGAGTCATGAATACAAACATCTAGGTCCATCTGCACCTGCAGCTGTCATAGTCACTGTGTTAAACAAAGGTGCAAGCAACTGATCAATGTGTCTCCTGGTGATGTCACATCCAAATATTTACGCATTGAAATATATATTATTTTACACTCATTTTATTTTTATTTCTCTTTTACGTTATTGTTCAGGCATTAGTTAATTTTATTTTCAAGCTGTATAAGTCAGTCTACTATATTTCCTATGGATTTCATTTGGGTACTCTCCCCAATGAAATATTGCAGAGTATTTGTTACAAAAAGGGAGCATTGGGTCTAAAAGAATTGACAACCAAGAGTCATGAGAAGCCATCCAACAAGTTTATAGCAGGCAAATAACATGATCAGATTTGTTTCAAGTACATTATTCTGGTGGCTATTTGGAAGATGGATTTAGGATCACAAGGCTGGTGGTAGAGAAGTCAATGTGGGAGAATACTACTATAGTCCAAGTGAGTCTGACAGGTGGCTGGGGACTAGAAGAAAAACTGGCCAGTGAAGATTCTCAGAAGCAAAGATAAAAGGGTTTCAAGATGAAAGGAGCAAGTCAACAGAGTCAAATGGATTTATATGAATTCTATAAATTGGCCACAAAATGTGGGAACAAGGCCAACTCACTTTGCCTTGGCAGGAGTCTTGGAGGGCAAGGAACAAGGAAAAAGACAAGGAGGAAGAAGAAACACTTGCTTTCTTTTCTCTGAGCAGCATTTTCCCCTTCATCCCTACTTCCTCATAAGAGATTCTATAGTCTTTGGGAAATGTCATTGCTAAGAATCTGCAGAATAAATTCTAGTACCAAATCAAATGCCAATGAGCTGCGTAACTTCTGGCTGGCCAATTTTCTGTGACTCAATGTCCCTACCTGTGGCTTAGGGATAATAATTTGTCCTCTCTTATAAGATAGCTCTGATGACAGAAAAATAAATGTCAAAGTATTCTGCAAAATTAAGGAAGAGTTCTAATTGTGATTGTTATATTGTTTAGGTTTAGACAATATAATAGGTTTCCATTCAGAGCATCTGGATGCACGAGTGGGAGCCATGTCATTTGCTTCTAGGTAATCATTAGGTTTTTTCTTTCTCAAAAGAGAAAGAACTTTTTGATATTAGCACTTCTCTATGGCTTTATACTAGGGAATTTATATGAACAAAGAGGCCTAACGGTTCTATGGCTTTTTGGAGTCTCTTTCTTTATCAAATCCCTGTCAGTCTAGTTTTATAATCAAAGTATATTCTTTAGAGACCTTTGGTGACAGCTGGAAGTCAGAGTTACAGTTGGTTATATTTATGCAAAGTATTTTCTAAAAGATTCTTGATGGGAAAAATTTAAATTGAGAAGTCTCTGGAGAAATTACTATTGCTTTGGAAGAGTGTAAGTAGTCATGATGACTCTGAAAAAGTATATCCTATGATGAGGGTTTCTCTTACAATGGAAGTTCCAGACAGACTCTTCTATGCACATCATCAGCAGTACTTCTCTGTACCCATAGACATTTATGGCCTGAGCATCTATTCACTTTAAAATCAAAGAATTGTCATTATACCTATAGATTCCCGAAAGGCTTTAAAAAATGCCTAATTTCTCAAAAAAAAAAAAAAAGTAAACGGATTTGGTTAAGTAAAATATTAACATGTAAAAGAGTGATATGTGATTCTAAGTTATTTATATGACTTGGAGGTTTTCAAGAGTCTTCTCAGGTCAGGATGAGGCACTGGGAGTTTACTGGGTTTGCATTAAAAACTGCCTTGCCTCAGTGGCTCACGCCTGTAATCCCAGCACTTTGGGAGGCAGAGGCAAGTGGATCGCTTGAGGTCAGGAGTTCAAGACCAGCCTGGTGAAAACCTGGCTGAAACCCTGTCTCTACTAAAAGTACAAAAAAAAAAAAAATTAGCCAGGCCTGGTGGCATGCACCTGTAATCCCAGCTACTTGGGAGGCTGAGGCACAAGAATCTCTTGAACCTGGGAAGCAGAGGTTGCAGTGAGCCTAGATTATACCACTGTACTCCAGCCTAGGTGATAGAGTGAGACTCGGTCTCAAGAAAAAAAAAACAAAAAAACAAAAAAAACTGCCTCGTTATACTCGTGAGCTGCCTTTAAGACCGGGCATGAAGTTATCACATTAGGTGAGCTGAAGCGCTGAAACTCCATTCAGATACACAAGACAGCATTTCCATTATCGCTGATGAGGACTTTTCTTTCAGCCATTTGAAATATTGTGAAGAAGGCATTTGATATGGTCCTTTATACATAGACAATTATGGTGCTGAAACAGACTTTGAAAAGGTCACTTAGGTCAGACTAAGCCCCGTGATTTTAAATGTCACACATTTGTTCTAGAATATGTATCTTTGTTAATATGACAAATAGAAGAAGTATGATGTTTCATGCTAATTATCAGCCTCCAAATTCCAAACTGCCCAGCTAATACTAGAAATTTACTAAAAGACGTAAATCTCCTACAGAGATACTGAAATTGCATTTTACATGCAAATCATAAAAGTTTAGAGCTGGAGATAATGTAGATCAACTCTCCTCTTTGACAGATGAATAAATTCAGATACCTTAAGTCCAATGGTGGTTTGCAAGTTAATATTGCAAATGTATAGAGACTATATCATTATTGAAGAATTTTCCCAGTGCCACTGCGTGTAGTTAGTTGTGCAAGTTGCATAAACACACAGCACAACTCGAGGGGATGATAACATTTGCATAAAATTTGGGCAGTACAGTATACAACTTCCATGGCTATTCACAGCAGGGTTGGCTATTTCATGCAAAAAGTCCTTTAAAGGATTTGGCCTACATTTCTTTGAGGTAATAATGATCATTCCTGATACTTACCATTCGCACCTACTGAGAATGTTCCAAATTAGATTAATGTTTTGTCATAGTCAAGGAGAATAATGATTGATCTAAATATATACTATTGTCATTTTTCTGTCTGATTCACAAATAGGGGAAATAATAGCGAAATGCTATGAAGTGTTTACTACACTAAATGCCAGGGACTATGCCATGTCATTTACAGGCATGGCCCCTTTCAATACTCACAACAACACAATGAGTTATGTTTTTTTGTTTTTGTTTTTGTTTTTGAGACGGAGTCTCGCTCTGTCGCCCAGGCTGGAATACAGTGGCACGATCTTGGCTCACTGCAAGCTCCGCCTCCTGGGTTCACACCATTCTCCTGCCTCAGCCTCCCGAGTAAGCTGGGACTACAGGCACCCGCCACCATGCCCGGCTAATTTTTTGTATTTTTAGTAGAGACGGGGTTTTACCATGTTAGCCAGGATGATCTCGATCTCCTGACCTTGTGATCCGCCCACCTCAGCCTCCCAAAGGAATTATGTTTTTTATTTTCATTACTTTATATACAAAGAAACCAAGGCTTAGAGGGGTTAAGTAACATGTTCAATGTTAACAAACTCATAACTGATCTAGATAAGACATAACCAAGTCAATTTGACTAGCACCTGTGGTTCTAGCCACTACACTGTGTTTGGTAAACCTCAGTCATTGGAGGGTCCCCTTCTAACTAGATCCGCAAATAATCTATTATTAACATTTTTCCTTAAATTAACTCATTTTTTAAAACATAAATTTATTTGAAAATAAAACCAATAATGACACACTAGTATTTCAGACCAAACTTTCTGCTAAACTAAAAATAACTATTCAGTATTTTTTATAATTAATAATAATAACCTCTTAAAGAACTTAACAAGATGGTGAGAAATTAATGTGACAAGTGAAGATCTCCTTTTGGAAATTTGGATAGCTACTCAAAATCAGAGATTCTTTTGTGAAAAACTGAGGGTGAGCACTGGGGCATTCACCAACTCAGGGAGGAGGATAGGGCTTTGGAAAGGTCATGAAGGAATCTGAGTGAAAAACTGCAGCAGTCAGCTGGGATCCTCGATAACTGGAGCAATTAAAAAGGCTTCAAGCTTTGGTCCTGGACTTTTAATGCTTTCAGGAATATGGCAGAAGGATGCAGCATGTTCATTGGAAGAGGCTAATATTACTTACATATCAAAGAATTTCTGTGAGCATTTTCAATTCAATGTCTAGTAAATAACCAAAGTGCAAGATACATGAAGAGAAAGAACCTGAGCCAGAACCAGCGAAAACAAAGGCATCTGTAGAAATTATCACAAACAGATTGTAAAACAACAGTGCTTACTGTGTTCATGGAAAGGAAAGTTCAGCTTAAAATAAGCAAGGAATTTAAAATTATGAACACTGACATTTAAAATTTTGAAAAATAAGCAAATATCAATTCCAAAACTGAAAACTGATATTAAGAATTCAGTGCATTAGCTGGGCGTGATGGCTCATACTTGTAATCCCAGCACTTTGGGAGGCCAAGGTGGGTGGGTCACCTGAGTTCAGGAGTTCTAGACCGGCCTGGCCAACATGGTGAACCTCGTCTCTACTAAAACTACAAATATTAGCCAGGCATGGTAGTGGGTGCCTGTAATCCCAGCTACTCAGGAGGCTGAGGCAGGAGAATCGCTTGAACCTGGGAGGTGGAGGTTGCAGTGAGCTGAGATCACGCCATTGCACTCCAGGCTGGGCAGCAGGAGTAAAACACCATCTCAAAAAAAAAAAAAAAAAAAAAAAATCAGTGCATGAGATTAATGGCAGATGAGAAATAGCTAAAGAAAGAACTGATAATCTGAAAGTTAGATTACAAGAAACCCTCCAGAATAAAGCATAGCATATGAAATAGGAAATAGAAAAAGAAGGTAAACATAGAATCAGAAAAGGTATTTAATAATAGTAATAATAATACTGATATACATATATATACACATACATTCATACATACATATACTTCTAGCAAACTAAAACTAAAAGGTAACTTTTTTTCTTTTTCTTTTTCTTTTTTTTTTTTTTTTTGAGATAGAGTCTTCCTCTGTCTCCCAGGATAGAGTGCAGTGGTGTGATCTCAGCCCACTGCAAGCTCTGCCTCCTGGGTTCATGTCATTCTCCCGCCTCAGTCTCCCGAGTAGCTGGGACTACAGGCGCCTGCCATCATGCCTGGCTAAATTGTTTCTTTCTTTTTTCTTTTTTTTTGGTATTTTTAGTAGAGACAGGGTTTCACTGTGTTAGCCATGGCTGGTCTCGATCTCCTAACTTCATGATCCGCCCTCCTCAGCCTTCCAAAGTGCTGGGATTAGAAGCGTGAGCCACCGCGCCGGCCAAAAGGTAACTTCTTTAATCCAAGAATGTTCTCTTTCAGGTCAGGAACAAGACAAAAATGGCTCTTATCAACACTTCTATTAAATACTGTAATGGAGGTTCTAACCAGTGCAGCAAGGCAATAAAAATAAGTAAAAGGTATAAGCACTGGTAAAAAGAAGCAAAATTGTCATTCATAGGTAGCAATATCCTATACACGGACAAACTAATGTAATGTACAGAAAAATTATTAGAATTGATAGTACTCATATTGATATGTATTAATATTAGTATACCAAGGTTGCTTATAAAATCAATAAAAATTGTATTTTTATGTTCTAGAAAAAAAAGACACAATTTTTTTAAAGATACTATTTTCAATAGCATCAAAGACACCAAATATATAGAAATGAATCTGGCAAAAGGTTGTATAGGACCTCTGCAAAGAAACAATAAAACTTTGTAAGAGGCTGCTCTGTCTATGGAGCAGCCACTCTTTATTCTTTTACTTTCTTAATGAAAAAAAGACAAAACAACTTTATGAGAGAAATTAAAATTAAAGAAGACATATGTAAGTGAAAATGTATGCTATGTTCTTTATTTTGCAAAGCTCTCCATTCTTGCCAAATTTATTCATATATTCATTACAATATTAAACAACCCTCAATAGGACTTCTTTTTTAGAACTTGGCAAATAGTTTCTAAAATGTAATGCAAAGGTTCAAGAGTTAAAAAGACACTTATGAAGAAGAACAACAAGATAGGAGGACATTCTCTATAACAACACTCATTACAAAGTTATAATATCTAAGGTAGGATAGTACCTGTCCACGGACATAGACAAATAAAATGGAATGGAGAGTTCAGAAGTAGATTTAGAGACGCTTGCCTATAGTACAGATGGAACTGCAAAACAGTGGGAAGGACAGAGCTTACAACAAAAGGTGCTGGGACAACTGGGTATCCTTATGATAAGTAACATTAGACATTTACCTCATACCATTAAAAAAAACAAGTCTAGGATTATGGGTCTGAGTATTAGAGGCAAAATTATAAAGCCTTTAGAAGATTAAAAGGAAAATGGATTCATGACTGTATTAGTTCGTTTTCATGCTGCTGATAAAGACATACCAGAGACTGGGAAGAAAAAGATGTTTAATTGGGCTTACAGTTCCACATGGCTGGGGAGGGCTTAGAATCATGGTGGGAGGTAAAAGGCACTTCTTACATGGTGGCAGCAGGAGAAAAATGAGGAAGAAGCAAAAGCAGAAACCCCTATAAGCTCATCAGATATTGTGAGACTTATTCACTATCACGAGAATAGCACAGGAAAGAACTGTCCCCGTGGTTCAATTACCTCCCACTGGGCCCCTCCCATAACACATGGGAATTCTGAGAGATACAATTAAAGTTCAGATTTGGGTGGGGACACAGTCACGCCATATCATTCCACTCCTGACCCCTCCCAAATCTCATATCCTCACATTTGAAAACCAATCATGCCTTCCCAACAGTCCCCCAAAGTCTCAACTCATTTCAGCAATAACCCAAAAGTCCAAGTCCAAAGTCCCATCTGAGACAAGGCAAGTCCCTTCTACCTATAAGCCTAGAAAATCAAAAGCAAGTTAGTTACTTACTAGATACAGTGGGGGTACAGGCATTGGGTAAATAGAGCCATTCCAATGGGAGAAATTGGCCAAAACAAAGGGGCTACAGGCCCCACGCAAGTCCAAAATCCAGCAGGGCAGTCAAATCTTAAAAGTTCCAAAATGATCTCCTTTGATTCCATGTCTCAAATTCGGGTCACACTGATGCAAGAGGTGGGTTTCCATGATCTTGGGCAGCTCTGCCCCTATGGCTTTGCAAGGTACAGCCTCCCTCCTGGCTGCTTTAATGGGCTGGCATTGAGTGTCTGAGGCTTTTCCAGGTGCAAGGTGCAAGCTGTTGGTTGATCTACCATTCTGGGGTCTGGAGGATGATGGCCCTCTTCTCACAGCTCCACTAGGCAGTGCCCCAGTTAGGACTCTGTGTTGGGGCTTCAACCCCACATTTCCCTTCTGCACTGCCCTAGCAGAGGTTCTCCATGAGGGCCCCACCCCTGCAACTTTTGCCTGGACATCTATGTCTTTCCACACGTCTTCTGAAACTAAGGAAGAGGTTTCCAATCTTCAATTCTTGACCTCTGTGCACCTGCAGGCTTAAACATTACATGGAAGCTGCCAGGGCTTGGGGCTTGCACCCTCTGAAGCCACAGACTGACCTGTACCTTGGCCCTTTTTAGTCATGGCAGGAGTGGCTGGGATGTAGGACACCAAGTCCCTAGCATAGGAACCCTGGGCCCAGCCCACAAAACCATGTTTTCCTCCTACACCTCTGCCCTGTGATGAGATGGGCTGTTGTGAAGACCTCTGACATGCCCTGGAGACATTCTCCCGGTTGTCTTGGGAATTAACATTCAGCTTCTTGTGACTCATGCAAATTTCTGCAGATGGCTTCTATTTCCCCTCAGAAAATGGGATTTTCTTTTCTATTGCATTGTCAGCCTGAAAATTTTCTGAGCTTTTATGCTCTGTTTCCCTTTTAAAACTGGATGCCTTTAACAGAACCCAAGTCACCTTTTGAATGTTTTGCTGCTTGGAAATTTCTTCTGCCAGATACCCTAAATCATCTCTCTCAAGTTCAAAGTTCCACAAGTCTCTAGGGCCGGGGCAAAAAAAGTCACCTTTGCTCCAGTTCCCAACAAGTTCCTCATCTCCATCTGGGACCACCTCATCCTGGACCTTATTGTTCATATCACTATCAGCATTTTTGTCAAAGCCATTCAACAAGTCTCTAGGAGGTTCCAAACTTTCCCATATTTTCCTGTTTTCTTCTGAGCCCTCCAAACTGTTCCAACCTCTGCCTGATACCAGTTCCAAAGTCACTTCCACATTTTTGGGTATCTTTTCAGCAACACTTCACTCTACTGGTACCAATTTACTGTATTAGTCCGTTTTCATGCTGCTGATGAAGACATACCTGAGACTGGGAAGAAAAAGAGGTTTAATTGGACTTACAGTTCCACATGGTGGGGAGGCCTCAGAATCATGTCAGGAGGCAAAAGGCGCTTCATATATGGTGGCAGCAAGAGAAAAACGAGGAGGAAGCAAAAGTGGAAACCCCTGATAAATCCATCATATTTCATGAGACTTAGTCACTATTATGAGAATCGCATGGGAAAGATCAGCCCCCATGATTCAATTACCTCCCACTGTGTCCCTCCCACAACACGTGGGAATTCTGAGAGATACAATTCCACTTGAGATTTCAGTGGGGACACAGCCAAACCATATCAATGACTTTGAAGTCAGGAAATTATTTCTTACATAAAATATAAAAGAACTAACCATAAAAGACAAAGATTGATAAATCAATTACATAAAAATTGTAAATGTTTCTTAACTGAAAGATACTATTAAGAAAATGAAAATGAGTGATATAGGGCTGGAAAATATACCTGAAATATACCCATATAACCCACAAAGAACTAATATGGAAAATATTTAATGAACAAGTACAAATCACTAAGAAAAAGTGGGGTAACACAATAGAATAAAATGAATGAAATAAGCAATTTCACAAAGAAAAAATCCAGATAGCCATTAAACATGCTGAAAGTCCCTCAATTTAATTAGAAATCAGAGAACTGCAAATTAAAACTACAATGAAATATCACGACATATTTTTAAAACCAGATTGGTTTTAAAAATACAGTAGGATAATAGAAATATTCATAAGGATGTGGAACAGCAGGATCTTTTATATGTAGCTAGTACAAGTTCTGGTATAAGCTTTTTAGGAAAAAGTGTGGTGGTACCTTGCAAAGTTGCAGAGATACATATTCTATACTGTTAGGTATGGACCCCTGGACCCCGGAGAAGTGTGTATACCAGGGAACGCATATAAAAATATTTATTGCAACATTATTTCTAATAACCATGAAGTAGAGATAACCCAAATGTCTACCAACAGCAAAATGGATCAATAAATGATGGTACACAATGGCCACACATAACAACATATTGGGGGAAAGATACCAAACACAGTACAGTAACATACTACTTGATTCAATTCACCGGAGTTCAAACACAGGCAAACTAACTTATATTACTCAGGGATGCATATCTAGTGGTAAAACCAAGGAAATGATTGACACACAAGTTTGTTTATAACAAGGGAAGGTAAGGGGTTGGGGTAGGGTGAAGCTACATCAAGTATTTTAATAAAGGGTAGAGCATGGTAAAGGTGCACCTGAGAGACATGTGAGATGCAGACATGCAGGTTGAGGTGAGGTGCAGAGGAGAGGGAGCTGAAGGATGGCAGGTGGCTGAGATGAGCACAAGCTGGGAGCACCAAGACAAGCTGGGGAAGAAAGGAGGCTGGCTGTGAGGAAGGACTGGGCACAGGCTTACCCCACCACTCAGGACAGGTTGTCAGTACATAATCACATTTCATCCCATGGTCTCTAATCTACCTTACTGCAAAAGTTTCCTAATATATCTGCCAGCTTCCTCGCTTGTCCTATCGTCCATTATCAAGCCAACAGTTTGACTGTTTAGCCAGAGCATATCATCCTCTGCTTACTCCAGCCACACTGTTCTAATTGCTGTTCCTTGAATATATCAGCATGGCGTTTATGCTTGCTGTTCTCTTTGCTTAGAATATACTTCCCCTAGAATTGAGTCTCAGGATTTGACTCAATTGCTGTCTTCTCAATAAGGCTTTCCATAGATAGTTCCATCTAAATTATCATTTGCCTCCTTCCCCACGTTCTATCCTTTTCTTTGCTTAATACTTTTCTCCCTAGCACTTTTTGCTCTCTTGTACTATTTATTATATATTTTGTTGATGTATCTTGTTAGTCATCTTAACTTGCATTAGAAACGAAGCTCCACAAGGACTGGGATTTTGGAATCTTTTCCACAATTTGATTCTCTAATATTTGGAAGAAGGCTAGCGTATACTCAGCACTAACTAAATATTTGTTGGATGAATGAATCTATCCATCCATCCCATAATGAAAGTAAAAACCTTTCATTTCTTTCAATACTTTGGCTTTCTTCTCCTTCATCCAGTTCTGCCCATTCAACTTTCTCAATATCCCTCTACTCCTTTATCTCCACCTCCATTACCAACACTCTAGTTTGGACCACATCATCTGTCACTGAGACGATGGCAATAGAAGCCTGACTCCCCACCTCTAGCCCTCTCTCCATAAAATCCATCTCTGCCCCTAACGTTCCCAACTATGAGACTGATCCTCTTTTACATATATTTTGTTTTTTAAAGAGATGGGGTTTCGCTATATTGCCCAGGCTTGACTGGAACTTCTGGGCTCAAGTAATCCTCCTTGCCTCAGCCGGAGGCTGGTATTACAGGCATGTGCCATGGTCCCCAGCTCCCAGGCTGATCTTAAAACATGTCACTCTTCTAATAAAGGCTTCCAATGGCTCCTCATCACACAGGTAGAGAAAAACTCCTGCTCCTTGATGTTGCACACAAGGCCCTGCGAGATTAGCACACTCCTAGTTCTCTAGCCCTTCTCTCATTACACTCTGATTCACACCTTAAAAGTAAGAACCACTGAACTGCTTTTGCATCCTGAAACATTGTTTCTGATCTAAGGAAGACTGACTCGTCTCTGCCCAATGTCTAGAGGGTCCTCCCCCTTCTCATTTTACCCAGCTAACAATCCCATCCTTGAACAATTTGTTCAAAGGGTTGCCTCTTTGGTGTTTATATGGCTGCCTTCCTCCTTAGGCTATGTGCTGTCCTCTGTGCTACCGTAACTCTTATACATATCTCTCCCATGGTATATAGTGAACTCCATAATAGCCAAATGTTTATGTGTATGCCTCCTCTACTGGAATCTGAGATCCCTGAGGATGAATTACTCACCTCTGAATGCCCAATGCCTGTCATAATGTCTGGCACAAGGTAGGTGCACAAAAACTATTTGTTGAATGTGTAAATGAATAAATTATACCATATAAAAGAAAAATAATTTTTGTAATAATCACTAAGTATATTACTAACAAGCAACTTGTGTCACTTTCAAATACCCAGGCATTCAACATATGTCTTTTATAAACTCCATCTCTTGTGAAAGTAAAGAAATAGGCACAGAGCCCAGAAGAATCACGTTTAACATGTCTTTTATGGTCTTTTCACACCCAGAAAGTTGATTCTCTTTATTATAAACGCCTCAGGCACTGAAAGATCACTTTTTTCATTTTTTTTTTTTGTTCAACTTTATCCCTTTGCTAGTCTGCCTCTCTCATCCACAAGAACTTTCAGCAAGCCACTATAACCAAATGAAACATTTATTATAATAAAACAATATTGGAGAAACACAATATACATTATTTTAGACATTTACAAAATAGAGATTTTTCTCAAATAGTCTTCAGCGAAAATACTCTGATGGGAATTCATTTGGTTATAATCAGCTTGGCACGGAATACCAAGCAGGCACTGGGTTCAGAGAATGATACGCTCCACCAGGTGGAAATGTACTTGAATACTGCAGATCTCAAAACAGAGATTTCCTTCAACAACTAATATATTTAATTACTTCATTATCGCCCCGATAATTCTATGAAAATAAACGATATATTTAAAAGTATCATCTGTACATTTGCAAACTTTCCATTCTGACCTTGAAATTCTCTTGATAAAAGCTTTCCTGTGCCATCTGGAGCTAAGAGCAAGAAATCAAGACTTGAGTCTTTCTAACCAATTATTCCCTCATTCACTGCCTAAAGTTTCCCCAATCAAACAATGCCAGGGTAAAGGGCAAACTACAAAAGGCAGTTAGATCTGCCTTCTGAGTTTCTAGCTGGAGAAAAGTATATATAGAAACCAGAATGAGCTCTGGTGTTATGCAATCTATAGGGATTGCCTCAAATAGACTCAGATACATTAATGGCATGAACAGATTTTACAATGCAATGTTTAAAAACACCATCAAGAATATATAAAAGCCAGATGTAAACTATTTGAAATACAAGTAAATTATCAGAGAACATAAAGGAGTACACAAGATTCCTCCTATAGCGCTTTTTAAAATAAAGTCAGTTTGTTACAAATGCAGCATATTCAAAGGTATAGTAAATTAATGCTGTGTTTATTGAGTACCCATTGTGGATTAGGACTGGTGTTAGGCATTAGTGATACAAAACTCAATAATAAATGTACCCTTCCTTTCATATGTTTGAATCCAGAAATAGACATACAAACAAATATGTATATCAGATATAATAAATGTAATATGGGAGATGAGCACTAGGAAGACAATATGGGGGGTGGGGGAGGAGCACATTCATAATATCTATGACATTATTGTAAAGAGCAGATCTCCAGAGAAAGTTGCACTGGTAATATACTTTCATAGGGAGCCAACACACCTTGCACTTATCTGCACACTAGGTTTCACCATATGATATTGCTGATACTATGCCATTCCTGACCTATAGAAACAGTAAATTGACACATTTTAACCTATTTGTTTCTAAAGCAAAGTTTCATTTATTTATTCCACAAATATTTGGCAATCACATAGCAAGTGCAGGTAGGGAGGATAAAGAGAAGGTAGAGTAGATGGAGACTAAGAGAAGCCAAGGACCACTTAACGAAATGTTTTTTTCCCCTAAAATTTTCCCTGAAACAATATCATAGGCTTAGCCCTCCAGGAGAACTGTGCTGATCAGAGGACCCTGTGGTTGGCCTTAGACATAATAAGCCATAGAGAATCTTTGTGAGAATACCTGAAGCAGAGGTAAAATCTTAGAAAGAAAGGTACCCCCAAATTCCTTGCTGGCAACTCACAACCCTGGAGTCTGCTAGTTGTCCCTGTTATTTTATTCTCCCCTTACTTCATAGTAATAATCTCTGAATTTTGGTTGGCATCAACTACCTAAAATAGACTGTATTGCTCAGCTTGCAGCTAGGCATGGCAAGTATAAGTAGGTTCTGCCTCATGCAGGTAGTGAGAACAGAATGTGCAATTTCTGAAGGAAAACAAATGAGGGCCACTGATGTGACCTCCCTCCCTTCCTTCCTTCCTTCCTTCCTTCCTTCCTTCCTTCCTTCCTTCCTTCCTTCCTTCCTTTCCTTCCTTTCCTTCCTTTCCTTCCTTTCCTTCCTTTCCTTCCTTTCCTTCCTTTCCTTCCTTTCCTTCCTTTCCTTCCTCCCTTCCGCATTGGAAATCCTTCCCCACCAAGTCCCCTGGCAAGGACTGATTTATTTTATGTTCCTATAGTTTTGTCTTGCCAAAAGATCACGTAAGTGAAATCATATGGAATGTAACCTTTTGTGTCTCACATATTTTGTTTAGCATGATACATTCAAGATTTGTCCATGTTGTTGCTTGTATCAGTAGTGTGTTACTTTTTGTTGCTGAGTAATATTCCATTGCATGGAAGTATCACAGCTTGTTTATCCTTTCCCTGGTTGAAGCCATTTGGGTTGCTTCCAGTTTTAGCAATTATAAATAAAGTTGCTATAAATATTCACTTACAATTTTGTGTGTCAACATAGATTTCCAGTTTAAATGAATAAACACCCATGAGTAGGACCACTGGGTCATGTTGTAAGTGTGTGTTTAATTGTATAAAGAACTGCCAAAACCAGCCAAAATAGTATAAAGAACTGCCAAAATCATATAAAGAACTGCCAAGATTATGCCTGTAATCCCAGCACTTTGGGAGGCCAAGATGGGTGGATCTCTTGAGGTCAGTAATTCTAGACCAACCTAGGCAACATGGTGAAACCCTGTCACTACTGAAAATACAAAAATTAGCCAGGTGTGGTGGCTGGCACCTGTAATCCCAGCTACGCGGGAGGCTAAGGCATGAGAATTGCTTGAACCCAAGAGGCATAGGTTGCAGTGAACTGGGATCCCACCACTGCACTCCAGTCTGGGCAACA
Organism: Macaca thibetana thibetana; assembly: GCF_024542745.1. Classification (NCBI taxonomy): domain Eukaryota; kingdom Metazoa; phylum Chordata; class Mammalia; order Primates; family Cercopithecidae; genus Macaca; species Macaca thibetana. Next base: position 84,704,885 of record NC_065589.1, on the reverse strand, counting down.
GAGCAAGACTGTCCAAAAAAAAAAGAAAAGAAAAAAGAAACCTGACAAAATGTTTCGCAAAGTGACCATGTTACTTTGCATTCTCCGCCAGCACTGTATGAAAATTCCAGTTGACAATATTTGACATGGTCAGGTTTTTTAGTTTAGACTTTCTGATAGGTAATACTAATATCCCACTGTGGTTTTAACCTGTATTTTTCTACTAATTAGTGGTATTGAACATCTTTTCTTGTTTTATTTGCCATATATCTTCCTTGGTGAAGTGACTGAATATTCTGCTCTTTTTAAAAATTGAGTTGTTTCTTATTAAGTTTCAAGAAATTTTTATAAATTCTGTACACGACTCTTCATTAGACATGCAATTTGAAAATATTTTCTTCTAGTGGATGGCCTGTCTCTTTATTATCTTAGCAGTGTCTTTCAACAATTTTGAAGATGTCCAATTGATCAATTATATCTTTTAGGGATAGTGCATTTGGTGTCATATCTCAGAAATCTTTGCCAAAACCAAGATCATAACAATTCCCCCAAGTTGTCTTCCCCTGTGTTTTGTAGTTTTCAGTTTTACATGTGGGCTTATGATCCATTTTGAGTTCATTTTACATAGGGTAGGAGTATGTATTAAGGCTCACTTATTTTTGCATCTGGATGTTCAATGGTTCACACCGTTTTTTCATAGGACTACCATTTCTTCATTAAATTGACTGTGTATCTTTGTTGAAAATCAACTGACTTGAGATGTGTGGATCTATTTCTGGACTCTCTATTCTGTTCCACTAGACATGTTTAAATTTTTTTAATAGCTATGTATTTATTTTTAACAGATATTTTAAGAATATTGGCTTTCCAACTCCAAGTTGTAACTTCGCCTCCTAAATTACCCAGTACTTGAGATTATGGTTGCCTGAAATTTTGTTGCATAAAGTCATTCTAAAATGCAAACATCTATATTCCAGACCAAGTATCCTCATTTGCAAAACATCATGTGAGATGTTATGACTTGCCACAGAAATATAATGCTCTCATTATAAAGAACATTAAAAAGTACAGCCTCTTTTAAACTTTACAAAAGAGACCCCAATGCAGACAGATATACTTTAAAAACTAAGACATTTTAAGAGCACGGCTACTTGGAATATTTTACTTGGAACTAATATGTAGATTCATCAAGTCCTCGAACCCTGGGAATTTCAATTAGCTACCTGCCAAGAGCCACAGATAGTGCAATATAGCTGTATAGAGGAAATGCCATCTGCTGCTGTGACCAAAAATCACTCTGGCATTGATGCCTATGGTTCCTCAGAGCTCTCTTTCTTCTGCCAATATTGTATCCATGGTTAACCACGGGGAACTTCTCCATAAATGCCCCCGACTGCAGTGACTATAGGGAAGCTGATAATGCAAAGAATTCATCACTAGCACTGATTATGCTAATGATGCATAGCACAATTGACCACTCCAAAATACTCATGAACAACTGCCTTAAATTGGCAGAAACTATTGAATCCTTGCCAGTTCCCATAGTAAACTGGACACCTAAGTTCCTCCAATTATGTTGTTTTTCTTCTCTAATCAAGGAAGTATATTGTGTGGAGATCCCTAATGCTCCAAAAGAAGCAACTTGCTGTACCTCCTGAGCAAACACCCCCTAAATGATGTCAGAGTACGAATGAAAGTAAATTACATCTACAGATGTTGATATATCCTTATTATATGCATCTCCTTCCCTATACTTTGTCACTTGGGCCATGTGACTGATGGATGAGCTTTTTGTGATTACCTCTGTTTCAAAGGTGATCCAACATAGTGTGTGCCTGCAAGATCTATTTCAGCTTGGACCAGGAGAATGATGAATCATTACTGATTCTGTCTGCTGTTCATCTTTAACCTGCAGCCAGCAAGAAGGCCTGTCAAAATAGCACAGTAGGACCCAGACACCCTCTGTGTCAGAGTTTTCAGTTGCACACAGCAGAATCCACCCTAGATAGCTTAGCAGAATGTATTAATTATGGAATTTTAGAAAGCTCATAAAATCTCTGGAGAGGGCAGAGAAGCAAGCTCCAGACTAAGCTTCCAGAAATAACATCCAGAACCATGTACCACAGGTAGAAGCCACACTGTCTCTGGCGCAATTGGGAATTTGTTGCATCACCAGTGACTCAGAACAGACTGCCTTCATGTGTGACCACACCAGCAAAACGATGGCCATGCCATGTCTGTCTCTTCATATAACTCCCTTTCTCTTTACCCATCTGAATTAGTCTGTTCTCATGCTGCTAATAAAGATATACCCGAGACCAGGTAATTTATAAAGGAAAAAGGTTTAATTGACTCACAGTTCAGCGTGGCTGGGAATCCTCAGGAAATTTACAGTCATGGCGGAAGGGTAAGCAAACATGTCCTTCTTCACATGGTACCAGGAGAGAATATGAGTGCCCAGCGAAAGGGGGAAGCCCCTTATAAAACCATCAGATCTGGTGAGAACTCACTCAGTATCACGAGAACAGGATGGGGGAAACCACCTCTGTGATTCAATTATCTCCACCTGGTCCCTCCCACTACACGTGGGGATTATGGGAACTATAATTCAAGATGAGATTTGGGTAGGGATACAGTCAAAGCATATCACCATTGTTTTCAGGAGTTTGACTATCAAGTGCCAAGGTGTGGGTTTTTTTGTGTGTGTTTGTCTACTTCGGGATTTGTTGAGCTTCTTAAAAATATAGGTTGATGTCTTTCATTGGATTTGGTAAGTTCTTAGGTATTATTTCTTCAATACTGCCTCTATTTTATTCTCTCTCTCCTTTTTCTGGGACTTTAATTACATATATAATACAACGTTTTACCATGTTCCACATCTCTCTTATGTTCTCTGCTCTATTCTTTCATTTTATTATTTTTTCTTTATGTGCTTCAGTTGGAATACTTCTATTGGCTTGTCTTCAAGGTCACTAATTCTGTCTTCTGTTATGCCCCGTCTGCTGATAAAGCCAATTCAATAGATTCTTAATTTATTATATTTTACATTTCTAGAATTTCCATTTGACCCACTTTTATATCTGCAAATTCTCTACTGAAATATATACTTTCATTCATTTTTTCCATTTTTACTTCTACTTTCTTTAACAAATTAATTATAATTATCTTGAGGCTCTTGTCTTTTAACTACAAATATCTGGATAATCTCTGAGACAGTTTCTTTCCTTGATTATCTATCTGTCACTTTTCCTGTTTCTTTGAATGTTTGGTAATTTTTATTATATTTTGGATATTGCGAATGATATTTTGTAGAGCCTCTGGGTTATGCTGTTTTTCTCTAAACAGTGTTGAGCCTTAGTCAGGAAGGCACTTAAGTTGCCAGAAAATCTCCTGAATCTTACTGATGCTTTATTTTGGTCTTTTAGAGGGTAAGTCTCTTTCTATTTTCTTCATAATCCTAGAGTACAGCCCTTACCCCTACGGCATGGCCCTTCTAGGGTCTCAACTGAATGTCTAGAGAGTTCACCAAGATTTCTCTACTTTGGCTAAACTAGAACTCCAAGACCTACACCTCCCCAGGCCTGTGTCCTGTGACCTCTGAAATCTCTGTTTGGTTCTCAGCCTTCTAGTGGTTGTTCTCTGTTTGTCTTTTGGTATCTCATCCTGTGCATTCAGAACTTAGAAGCTGACAAAGGACCCAAGGAATATTTTTATATACATTTTTGAGGCTCTTTATATGCCAGTCCTTCATCTCTAGTATCCTGCCCCCAAATCATATTTGCTTTTGCAGCCCAAACTCCAATCTCTGCTTCTTTTACGTATCAAGACTGTCATTCTCTGCTTAGGCTGTTTCTGTCCCCCTCATATTGACAGATGACCTCAAGAAGAAATCCAGGGTGAATATGAGGCTCATTTTTAAAACTTCTCTTATTTTAAAAATCTCATCCATACACTGGTTATCCATTGCCTGCAAACATTTTTAAATCATTTTGTCAAGTTGCTATGGTTGCTTCCTGTGTGAGGGTGAGTCTGAGTACGACATCAGCCATTCATCATCCTTGGAATTGGAACTCAGAAAACTCTATTTGAATTAAAGTACTGCTCACATCTGATTTGTGAAACCTAAATCCAAGTCTGCTCTTCAACAGCAAAGTAGGCTGAAATCTGTGCAGAAGGGGGCTTATGGAAGGAACTGATACTGTGGAGAACTACCAAATGTGGAGAGAGAGTTCAAGTGATATTTACTCAAAAAGGTATCTTCCATCTCAACATTATCTGATTTTCTTAACTACTTGTGGCTGCTTGACTGGGCCATACAATCAGCTAGAGAGACAATAAGGAGCACAAAAACAAATGAAGTGAAGAAGAAAACTAAGTGCCTGGTGACTTTGTTCATGCCTAAAATATACCTCAATTTTATGGGTAGTCAGGTTTTATTTTTAAAACTACATTTGGCATCTCAGAATATTCAATGTTGACAATTCAGTCTTGTACTTTACTTCTTGATGACTTTGCACATCATATACTTGTTTCAACAGCAAGTTTCCTGAGAAATACATTAGAAAGAAGGTATGAGGAGAGTACTGTATCAGGAGGTATTGGGAAGAAGAAACAAAATGCCTAAGGCTTATCCACTTCACTTCAGCGAGTTACTAAGCACCTGTCTAGGTGAAAATCTAGGGCAGGGGTAGGGGGAGGCTTACACCAAGATGAATAAGATGGTGTCCCTCCTTGCACTTCTGTTGGGGAAATAGAGTTTTCCGTGTGACATAATCATAATCACAGGTGAGCCAGAGTTATGTACCAGGAGTTAGGGAGAACAAAGAGTGTATTGACTCTAGTCAGGGATTCAACAAAGTCTTCCTGTATCAGACATTTGAGCTGAATTTTGAAGATGAATGAGATTTATTCAGACAAAGGAAGGTAAGAGAGGCATTCCAGGCAAAGCCAACAATAGCAACAGCAAAGGCACAGGGACAGGAAATAGAATGTTGTACTGTGCAGAGGTAGAGCGAGAGTGAATTACAAGGAGTTTGATATTTCTAAATTGTAATGTGTAGAGTGGAGTGTGTCAAGAAAGGAGGCTGGAAGAAAGCTGGGGTCCAAATTATTGAAAACCTGGACAGCAATGCCAGAAAGTTGGGCGATTACTGTAAGCAAATGAGATGGTATCATCAGGGAATGGCATACCTGAATTATAGTTTCTTTAAGAGACAGGGACTCACTCTGTCACCCAGGCTGAACGGAAGTGCAGTGATGCAATCATAGCTCACTGTAACCTTGAACTCCTGGCCTCAATAAATCCTCCTGCTTCAGCCTCCTGAGTAGCTAGAACTACATGCATGCACCACTACTCCTGGCTATTTTTTAAACCCTTTTTTGTAGAGATAGGGTCTTGCTCTGTTGCCCAGGCTGGTCTTGAATTCCTGGCTTCAAGCAATCCTCCCACCTTAACCTTCCAAAGAACTGGGATTACAGGCATGAGCCACTGGGCTTGGCCTGAATCTGAATTGAATTTTAGATAGAGCATTCTGCCTGCAATTTAGAGAAAGGGTTTCTCAAGGGCAGAATGTGAAACATAGCCATGAGAGGTGCAATAGCTCAGGAACAATGGCCAGGGCTTTATGATAGAAAGGAAGGGGCAGATAGATAAAGTTTTCAAAAGTACATAAATGGCTATGAAGGTAAGAGAAAAGAGGAAGCGGAGTTTCAAGAAAGAAGGGAAAATTTACCACAGGAAAATGAAGATTTCTATTTTGGACACTGAATTTGAGGCATTCAGCCTTCTAAGTTGATATAATCAGCATGTAGCTGGATACATGAAGCCGAAGAGAGAACTGTGCAGAAATGGGAATAGAGATCTGAGAGCAGTTAGCATATCAGGGTAGGCGGAATCACGAGGAGGCTTTAGTGGCCAATGAAGTAAAGAAATAAGAGCAAAGAGCAAGGACAGAAAACTGGAAGGCCCCAGGGTTTTAGAAGTGGGCAGACAATGGGAAATACACAGGAAGACTAAGAACCACTGTAAGATATGGCAAGATAGGTTTTATAGAAGCTGAGGGAGTAAAGAATGTCAAAGAGTGGGTCATCAACAAGCAAGTGAAGGGGAGAGGTCCAGGAGGATCAGGACGGAAGAGCCTTGCTGGATTAGGTAACACGGTGATCACTGGAGACATTAAGGGGTGGAGAAGATTTCAGTAGACTGAGAAGTCAGAAGTTCTTGGGACGATAATGTAGACTATTCTTTCAAAGGATTGATTTCAAATGAAAGAGTAGAGCTAGGGACTGCCCAAGACCTTGAGGATGACAAGAGAAGACTTCTTTGGATAGTCTTTTACTTAGCCATGTTTATAGGCTAAAGAAAACACTACAAAGAATAAGAGAGACAAAAATAAAGAAAGGCAATAATCACTAGCATCACATTTCTAAAGTAGTTAGGTGGGTCACAGTTCCAGACTTTTGGGAGAAGGACTGAACTTGAATACATAGGAAACATAACACCCTTCATCTAGAGGAAGGCCAGCGCCTGGCAAGAGACAGAAAGGCATAGGGTGGGGAAGAAGAAATTAGGGGTTGTTTCACTCCTCAATGACTTAATTTTCTTGCTAAAGAAGGAGGTAGTTTGTCTCCTGGGAGTCTGAGGATGAGAGTGTATGGTGTCAGGTATGGGTCCTATGGAGTGGCAACCATGGGAAACAGTCATAAAAGGCATGGGGAGAGTGGGCAAACTAAGGACAGGACGAAAGCCTCTCATGTGGCATTGAGCATCCAGATGAAGTTAACTCTTCCCCTTTGACCACCAGGCAGCACTCAGCCACCCAGCATGGAAGCAAAGAAAGACAATTATGAGGGCCAGGCACATGGTTCACACCTGTAATCTCAGCACTATTAGCTGGGTGTGGTGGTGCGTGCTTGTAATCCTAGCTACTCAGGAGGCTGAGGCAGAAGAATTGCTTGAACCCAGGAGTCGGAGGTTCCAGTGAGCCGAGATCGCACCACTGCACTCCAGCCTGGTGACAGGGCAAGACTCCATCTCAAAAAAAAAAAAAAAAAAAAAAAAAAAAAAGAGATGGCTCTGGGGAGGATGTTCCTAGCCATGCCATGGACAGACAAGGATGCTATGGAATCAAGTGCACAGCTAACAGACTGGTTCAGGCAGTAGTCTGGGAAAACTTGGGGGATCAAAGAGCAGGTTTCATGGGAGCAGGAGAATGAGAGCTCTACTTCCTCCCTTTCCTGTCATCCTCTGGTGAGAGGCCCAAATACCTCTGCTTGCTACAGAAAACCAAAATGAAACAAAACAGAGACAGAGAGAGCACGAGAGCATCGTTTCAAAATTCCTTTAACACTTCTCTTAAAAGACACAAATCATCTAAATTACCCTCCAAAAGCCCTTTTAAATTCCAAGGCTGAGAACAAAATTATGGTTAAATGTTTAATTAATGTTTCTTATAGCTGGCATATTAGTTTTAGAAAGGTCAAATTTATGATACAATGAAGTAATATTTTTCACACTTTGTGGGCCTACTTTATAGCACACTGGAGCCTACAGTATAATAAATATCTTCTATTATTTTGTAGAACTCTTGTATGCAAACCTTTGTGGGGCCAAGATAATATTGAATTACAAGTTGAATGAGCTGATGTGAACCTCAGGCAAGTCACTTCATCTTTCAGGGCTCAGCTTTCAGGCTTATAAAATGAAGGGCAGGGATAAATTGCCAAGTTTCCTTCCAGGTTAAAAAAAATTATAAGCATAGTTTAACATTTTAAATGACTGCAGAATTTATAGATTTACTTCTTTTCTTTTATGATATCGTTTTGATCCCAGATCCCAGCTATAATTTACTGAGCTCAGTCCCTCATCAGGAATACAAATTCCAATGATAACACTCTCTCTAGAAAAAACAGAATCCATTTTACTACAGTGTGCTTTATGTTCTGATTTCCCCCACTATCTGCCTGCATTTACACTTTTCAGGTTTCATCCCTGAACGCTCAGATATTTGTTTATCCTCGTGTGACCATACCTTTCTGAAGAGGCTACATGTTATGTTGTCTCTTAGAGCTGCAGCCTTGATTCAGTGACTAGATGCTCTGCAGCAACCTCTGCACATCTCAGCTTAGATTTGTCATTGAAGAGAATATCAGGAAATGCATAGAAAGCATCTATTAGGATGCCTGGTGGTAGGGGACACTCAGTAAAGTATGCTTCGTATGTGGTACAGCATGATGTGTGAGACATCATCAAAATGTGGTATTGTTTTTGTCCTCCATTCAGATGTTTCTCCAACCACCAGTTGAAAACTCAGCAGAATGCATGGCTCACTCTTGAGTTACAGAGAGGTCCATGGTAACTTTAAGTCACAAAACAGTCTTGGTTCAAAATCAGTGCCTGGTTCTAAGAGATTAGTTAGCACTTCCCTCTTCATGCAGAAGATGGCTTCTTTCATTCCCTAGATGCTTAAACCTTCGGGGCCCAGAGGTGGGAGGAGGAAAAGAAAAGGAGGGCTAAAGAAAAGGAAAGCAAAGTTCTCAGTTGATGGGTGACTGACACTGTCCTAAGTAAGCTAGGCAGGAGGTTCATGCTGACCCTTGCCCTCCAAGCAGTGCTGTTGCCTTGATTGCTAGCTGGGTTTTCCAGGAAAGATGCTCCTGATGTGTGTCATGCTCATTTACCTTTGACTAGCCATTTCTTTCCTATCCATCAGGTTCCCATTTATTGTTGTTCCATCCCACTGTCTTTGGGGTCCCCTTACTTCTGGCAGGAACCCTGTTAGGCAGAAAAATCTTGGGCATAATATCTTTGACAATGGCCCTTTACCATTAGCCAGTGATTTCTTAAATAGGACAAAAAAAGATTGATGAATTATATTTCATTAGGAGCTATGAGCTTCCATTTAGGTGTAGAAAGTTAGACAGAATATTGTTCTCACTTTAACCACAAGGAAAAGCTGAATCACCTACATCAGGACTTTTCTTGAACTCCTCAGAGAGCAGAGGCCACAAGGCAATAAATTAGTCTGAAATTTAAGGAAAGACAGATGCCTCCAAGGAGAGCCAGGATGTGACAACTGGCTTACTTGCCACAGAGCATCTGGGGAGATGAGGCCACTATGGAAGTCAGAAGACTGCAGCTAAAATGTTGTAATAAATTGACAAATGTTAATGATTTACAAGTTTTAATGACTTCGCAGAGCATGAGAATATAGAACCTGTGGAAGCTACAAACACAAGAGGAATTTGCACCCACTCTCAGGCTTTTCTCCATAGATCTCAGAGTGCTCACAAAAAAAAATCAGAGTCAGGGTAGGAGAGCAGAGAAAGCATCCTATGGCAGTGCAGATCTGCCAAAGAAGATCCAAAGTCCTATAGAATGAACACCTATCACTGCTGGAGGAAAAGCCACAAACCCACTAGGGTACAAGTGTGGACCCATCACAACTGGGAGAAGGAAATGAAGAAACGCTCTTCTCCTGGGGGAGGTGCAGGAAACTGTCTCCCTCACAAGAACATCAAAATCATGAGGCAGAATTTGTCTGCTGTGGGAAAAAGAGCAGGATTGCTGAGTAGGCCCTTAGCCCCAAGACCCAGGGACACAGGCCCTGCCTGAGAATGAAGCTGAACCAGTATTGCAGAATGCCCCTTCCCCTACCAGGCTAGCAAGTGTCTAGTAACAATCTAGTGCAGGGGAAGGAACAAGAGTGTGGCAGGGCCAGGCCCAGTGGCTCACCTGCAATCTCCGGCTTTGGGATTGCTTGAGGCCAGAAACTCAAGACCAACCTGGGCAACATAGCAAGACCTCATCTCCACAAAATATTGAAAAACTGAAAAATTAGCCAGGCATGGTAGTGCATGCCTGTGGTCTCAGCTATTTGGAAGATGGAGGCAGGAAGATCACTTGAGCCTGGGACATGTAGGCTGCAGTGAGCTATGATTGCATCTCCACATTCCAGCCTGGGCAATAGAGTGAAACCCTGTCTCTTAAAAATAAGAAAAAAAAAAAAAAGGAGGGACACCCTCTGAGGCACAGGCTCACCAGGAAGCCTAAAGTCTACTCCCACTATAAGCAAGGTAACATTAATCACCAATAACTTGAAACAACTGATGAACGGAAAAACTGTAACATAGCCATGTCATGGAATACTACTCAGCAATAAAAAAGAACAAACCATTGATACAAACAACATGGGTGGATCTAAAATGCATTATGATAAGTGAACAAAGCCAGACTCAAGGCTACATACTGTTGAGTTACACTTACATGACCTTCTAGAATAGGCAAAACTCTAAGGATAGAGAACAGATCAGTGGTTGCCAAAGGCTGGAGGTAGATGAGGCGTTGACTACAAAGGGGTGTGAAGAATTTTTGAGTGGTGGTGGAACTGTTCTATATCTTGATTATGGTGGTAGTGATACATCATGCATTTTCAAAATTCATAGAACTATGCATTAAAAATAGTGATTTTGGCTGGGCGCAGTGGCTCACGCATGTAATCCCAGCACTTTGGGAGGCCAAGGCGGGCAGATCTTAAAGTCAGAGATCAAGACCATCCTGGCTAACACAGCGAAATCCCGTCTCTACTAAAAAAAAAAATACCAAAAAATCAGCCAGGTGTGGTGGCAGGTGCCTGTAGTCCCAGCTACTTGGGAGGCTGAGGCAGGAGAATCGTGTGAACCCAGGAGGCGCAGCTTGCCATGGGCCAAGATCACACTACTGCACTCCAACCTGGGCGACAGAGCAAGACTCCATCTTAAAAAATAAAAAATAAAAAAATTAGTGATTTTACTGTATATGATATATCTCAAATACATTTAAAAATTTAAAAAAGTACTTCATTAAAATTAAGAAGTTTTGTTCATTTAAAGATGCCGTTAAGAGAGTGAGGACACAAGTCATTGACTGGGAGAAAATAAAAAGAAATAGCTCTTGCATACAGAATATATAAAGAACATATAAATAAGTAAGAAAAAGAAAAAGCACACCACCCAAAAGAAAAATAGACAAAAGACTTGAGTGGGCTTCTCACAAAAGAGGATATCCAAATGGCTAATAAACATATGAAAAGATACTTAGACAGCTTTATTCTAAGTGCGAATAAAAAATAATGAGGTACCACTACTCAGTCACCACATTACAGGAAATTAAAGATTAGCAATACCAATGTTGGGGAAGATGTGAAGCAATTGAATTAGGTTGCAAATTTGTATAACCACTTTGGAAAACTATTTGGCAGTATTTACTAAAGCTAAACACATCTGAGCCTTATGATGTAGTGATTGTGCTCCTAAGTATACTATCTATCCAATAGAAATGAATGTATATGTCCACCAAAAGACATGTTCAAGAATGTTGATAGTGCCACTATCATAATAGCAAAAACCTGAAAACGGCTCAAATTCCTGTTAATAGGAAAATATATACATATACTATGAAATACTACACAGCAATAAAGAAGAACAATGTAACATGCCACAAAGATGAAACAGATATGATGAATGCAAGAAGTACAAAGGACTATATACTATATATATATTATATATATATATAGTAGTATCTCATTTGATTTATATGAAGTTCAGGAATAGACAAAACTAATCGATGGTCATGAAGTCAGAATAGTGATTACAGGTGGGGACTGTATTTACTGAGAAGAGGCATTAAGGGGTCTTCTGAGCTGCAGGAAACATTCCAGGTTTTGATCTCAGTGGTTTTTCATGGGGGTGTGTGTGTGTCGTAAAGCATCATCCAAGAGTCTTTGGATCAGCATTAGACAGTTACTTTATCATTACACTTGCATTTTTGTCAAGCACCTCAGTCTCATGTGCATGTCTATGGTTGGTATTGGATATCTCAATCAAAACTTCAATATTAACATCCTGTTAGAGTAACTTTTTGGTTGAACCATATGAAATTATTGATTGTTGACTGTTTTTGACCTAAAGTGCACTTGTGCACTTTACTACTTGTATACTGACCTCAGTGCAATACAATATAAAGAAAAATATCAATTTCAGCATAGCTCAACAGTTAGTGATAATGTGTGCAAAATGACTATAAATAAACTAGGAATACAATAACTTGTCATGGCCCCTGGCCCCTGTGTATTTCTTATCAGCCTGAAGATGGAGAAGAAACATGTATTAGCCCTGCAGCCCATGACAGATCAGCCTTGATGCAGCTCCTATTCCTTTTAGGTCTCAAGCTTATGCAATGTCAAAAGAAATATCTTTTTGTTTTAAAAATATGTAGATGAAACATTTTTCCTCTAATGTTTTAAAACAAAGACATTTGTTTTATATGCTCTTAATTGGTGTTGCTTAATGTCTGCCAGTTGTTTTCTATCAGGAGAATAAAATTTTTTGTTGCACCATCGTCTTTCTACCATATCATTTATCAGCTCAAGATTTGTGCACTTCAAGTATGTTATACCTCAATACAATTTGTTTTTAATGGCCCTGGCCAGCACTCCTGGGGAGGTCATATCCACGTCAGGCCTCCAGGACTCATGCACTGTGACCCTCCTGTGGAATGCAGTTGTTCCCAGCACAACAGCCACTCTTACTTACAGTTCTGCCACTGAAGCAGCGCCTCTACTTCCCTCTGACATTCCAGTCCTCAATCCTTCTAACAGCGAGGGTTACCTACCAACTCCCCAAGCCACCCTCAATCCAGCCCCGCTAGACATTTCTGGGTCTGAGGAGGAGGAAAACCCCATCCATTCCCCAGCACTTCGCTGAGGACTCACACATAGCCCAGCAAGCTTGCCCCAATGTATTTCATCATGAAGCTTCTCTTCTCCTCCTCACTTGGACTTTTTGCTATCTTTGATGTGAATGAGAAGTCCAAGAGTCTTTGGATCAGCATTAGACAGTTACTTTATCATTACACTTGCATTTTTGTCTAGTACCTCAGTATGACGTGCACGTCTATGGTTGGTATTGGATATCTCAATCAAAACTTCAATATTAACATCCTGTTAGAGTAACTTTTTGGTTGAACCATATGAAATTATTGATTATTGACTGTTTTTGACTTAAAAAATGCAATTTTATACAGTTCAAACTAACAGTTTTATTCAAGATAGGCTTTTTTTTTAAAAAAAAAAGAGAAACTGAACTTTAGGGTGAGTTTGAACAAAAGGGAAAAATTGATTCTTAAATATCCAGACAAATACTGAAACCCCTGTGCAGCATCTTACCTTGGCTTTCAGATCAGCACACAATTCCTGTTGCTTTTTCTTGTCCTTAGCCAATGTGCTCTCCATTTCATGAGCTGCACAAGCCTCAATGAGTGCCAGCACAGCCTTCTGCGTAAAGTCTTTCTTATTTTTATTCCAATTTGATATCAAGATCTTTCGCTGCTCCATAGCAAAGCGATATTGGTCACAATATTTCTCATGTTCAATCTGAAAAGATAACAGAGGGTGAATACTTATCATGAAAATGAGCTTATATTTTGCGTCATTGTTACAAAAATGAAAAAAAAAACCATTATAACCAATGATTTTGAAAAATTGGGGACAAATATTTAATCATAAATACAGCAACCAGAAACCAGGTACTACCTACAAAGTTCTGAACTCGTGGCTAATTGGTGACTGAGGACAAGTCATTTAATGTTTGTAAGTCCTTGGTTTCCTCATATAGGATGCGGTTACACCAGGTAACCTCTAAAACCACTTTCGTTTCTAAATGGTAATGATTCTATGAGAGCAGAAAGCAATATTTTCCCTATATTTAATTTTAAAAATATCCCATCTTTATATCAGTTTTGGTATTTTAACAATTACATCAAGTGTTTCAGTTAGACAAAATGCTAATAAACATAAAAATTGCTACCACAATCTTGAAAACTCACAATTTTACCCTTAATTACTGAAACATTCAGATGTTAGGATGCCTAAACTTAAAGTAATAATAGCAATGACACTGAGCCCTTCCCATGCTATGCTCATGAAGGACATGGCATTTTCACATCGGCAGCAGTAGCTCCTTTTGGCAGTGAATCTCAACCATGGGAATTAGCAGAGTCTTGAGGGAAGAACAGGAATGGAGAGAACCTGAGTAGCCTGGAAAACCTCTGTGGGTCGTTCTGAAATGCTCCTCAGAAAAAGGTGTGTCTTCCAAAGTTGAGAGTCACTGATCTAAATAATTCTTTATGTTGCCAGTATAGACCATGACTCTGAATTTAATACATTATTTAACCTCCAGGAGTTGTGGGAAAAGCAGCTAGCAAACAGGACATTTTATGTCCCACCTAAAATAATACTTTAGGTATAATTAGGTACGCAGTAAAACCACTTACTTGGTCTCACTTAAACTAAGTATCAGCTACTGAGATCTGTTCTGTAAACTTCTCAGCTTTGTTTTATAAAGCCAAAAATATACTTAACATCTGTAAAACATTAAGCATATACCACACAGAAATGGATGCTAATAAATCTAATGTAAGAAGTAAATGTATTGGGAGCCCGAGGAGAGCAGATCACGAGGTCAAAAGACTGAGACCATCCTGGTCAACATGGTAAAATCCTGTCATTACTGAAAATACAAAAATTAGCTGGGCCTGGTAGCCCGTGCCTGTAGTCCCAGCTACTTAGGAGGCTGAGGCAGGAGAATCACTTGAACCCAGGAGGGGGAGGGTGCAGTGAGCAAAGATCGCACCACTGCACTCCAGCCTGGCAACAGAGCAAGACTCCATCTCAAAAAATAAATAAATAAATAAATAAAAAAGTAAATGTAAAAATCTTTATCATGATAATAATAGAAAAATATAAAAATCTACAAGTTATAAATGACAACTTGTCACAGAAGCAAATAGAATCAATAGGCAACAAAAGGAAAGATCTAATTTAATAAGTGAAAGTTATTTAAAAATTCAGAGTGAATTATTTATCATATAACAGGTATCTGTTACTGAATAAAGGGAGAGAGGTGAAGAGAATGAAAGAAGATGGGAAAAAATGGTCACAGTAGCTGTGTGACCTTTGCTTCAGTTTTTCCATCTAAGGATGGGAACAGTACTTCTCTCATCCACTCTTACGTGTATTCAAGGAGTTTCCATGTGATTGATACATGGTTAACTTCTATATACATGTGAGTATTGTTGTTACTTGCTTAATTTAAAACAATTACAAAAACAGAGTATTTAAGATGCTATAGCATGGCTCACTTAAAAATTAAAAGTCTGCGTGTTTGTTTATGTGTATGTTATAAGGTGAGTTATTGTGAAATTAATTAGTGACAGGGTAACTTCTGTTTTCTTGCCCTTGTGTTCTTGTTGACTAAAGAATGAAACAATAAAACAGTAATTTCCCAGTTCCTTTTTAGGAAAATATCAGTCACATCTTTGACTTCTGTATTTGGGGTATTTGTGTCTCAGATCCATCTAGGAGGATCAAGCAGAGTTGTCGTGGTGGTGAAGAGATAAGTAAGTACCACCCCCAGGGCAAGTGCTGGCTTCCCTGTGACTAGAAAGACTGAGGTGAAGCAGGCTCTGTGAATAGTGGAGCAGGCATTTCACTTTCAGGCAAGACCTGGAGATGGCAAAGCCCCCGAAGGTGAGCATCTGGCTGACCAGACACCCAGCAGTCAAATACTAGCAGAGCAGCCCTGGGATCACAGTGAAGATCTCCACAGCAAGTAGGCACAGAGAGTGACTTCTGCCCGAGGGGGCCCTCCACCTCGTTATGGACAGGACAAACTCGAAAAAATGACCTGCACAGGCTTTCAAACCATTATATAACCCTATTATTTTCTAGAGTATAGGAAAAAATAATTTTTAAAGAACCATTTAAAGTACATGTACATTGCTTAATAATTATTGACTACTAAAACAATTTAATTTGCCAGTATGTACGTAGGCCCAGCACTCACCAAATCATGCCTAGATTTGTGAGGAAAATATCTTTGTAACATGTCCAGATACAGAGTCCTTCTTCCAAAGAGATCTCCAGGGTACTGATCCAAAATAGCCTGGTAAATCCAGTGGTCTTCTTCACTTAGTTGGCAGTTTCTGGAAGCAAAAAAATGTCACAACATATTACTGAGCAATCACGAAATTTGAGGGACTCAAACTGTTCAAGCTATTAGCAAGTGATAGTGACGAAGCAAAACGAGGTTTCTGGGTACTTTAAAGACATTAGCCAAATTTAATGTCTGTTTCAGAAAAGTTTCTAAATTCTAATGCAATGGGTTCCTTCAATTCTTTATTTGGTCTTGCCATGAGTATGAGCCATAATTCGATTAAGTTTGATGAGACATAGTATTTCAAAAATAATTATTCTATCTTGCCTGTAATGATATTTTAGAAATCATGACCAATGAATGAAATAAACACTGGGGAATAAATTATTATGTATACAGATTAAAAAGGAATTTTATTTATTCAACAAGGTTCCTATGTCTAAACTGGAGAAAAGTACAAATGTAGACAGTTAAATGAGCAATTATGTAAAGGAAAAGACAGACTGAGGAAGATATCAGTCAGAAATGATCACAGATATCATTTCATTATGATTTCTCATTATTTAAGGTTTGACTTCAAAAGAAAGTCTAAAATTATCTATTACTTTACCTCTTAGTGCTTCATAGAGGCAATACTAAATATTGATAGTGAAAAGATAACCAATGGCATTAAAACCACTGAAGAAATCATTTGCAAATAGGATCCCTTCAAGTCACCTTCCCAATAACGTATCTACTATGCTCCAAAAGGCCTTTTTCCTTTCAGAACACTCCTAGGCACCATCCTGGTTTGCATTCTTTATAGAGTATTAGCAAAGTCTTGTGCAGAGTGAAAAGTTTGCAATATCAGCTTGAATGCTAAACTGAATTAATATATTTTTATATTCTCAGTTTATTTTGCATACCATTATTCCTGTTTAATGAATTAGAATAATCACATAAAAACGCAATCAGAGGGAATATTATTAGCAACAAATACTTCTTAATCCAAGAGGAGACTTGTCATTGTTTATTTCTACTATATCAGTGGTCTTATACTTTAAAGTTAACTGTGCAATTCAAAGAATTTCTTATATATCTTCCATGCCCCTGAAAAATATTTGACAATTTAAAACAGAATAAAACACCTCTTAAATCAGTGATACTGATGGGAATTCCAATGTTCTCATACAAGATTATTATTCTGATAAATAGCAAGAAAGAAAAACTCTTTTTCAAAGAAAAAAGTCCTATCTGTTTCATAATAGGGGGAAAAAAAGAGGGTTGGAGATTCTACCAGGAAGAGGAATACTCTACAGTTCTTCAGTATGACATAACAATTTATTGCAGAGAGAACTGCAAATGAATTCGTTGAACACACCAAGTGTTTCAGTCCTGTCTGAATCAGTTATGCATGTACAGACAAAGGCTTCTGCAAATAAAGCAGTACAAATAGGAGTATTAAGCCAGAAGAAAGATTTGCCTGAGTAAACTTGGCATTTAAAACATCCTCAGGATTTCATGGACAATATCTCAGGTCCTCTTTCAAGGAGCCCATCTTCATTCAGGTTAACATAAATGCATTTTAATAGCAGAGTTAGCCACATAACTTCTGCATTACCATACCACAAGCAACAAACAAAAAATAGAACTAAAGTCCATGTCTTCATTAATGTTTGTAAAATGTTTTTTTAAATCAAAAGGACTTGAAAAGAGTTTGAATTTCCACCTTTACTTGACTATAAATGTGGATGCATGGGTGTGTGTGCCCTGGGAAGGGGGAAGCAATAGAAGCTAGGTCCAACCAGTTCTCTGTTCCTTTAAATTGTGATTCATCTCTATAATGGATGCTGTTGGTACCGCACCCAGATTGCCTTTATTAGATGGAATTCTTATCACCGAGATGCTGTGAGTCTTGGCAGATAACTCACAGATGCCTCTTCCTTCTCTGGAGAATTGCCCTGGACCAAGTGGGAGCTGCCTCTCCCACCCTCTTTAGAGAAGTCTACCCTCCCACCCTCTTTCAAAGGCCAGCCATAACCAATGACTGACCTACCTGGAGGTACAGAAAGCCAGCCTACTTGACTCCAGAGAGGCTCAACTATATGATACCTTTGCACTCCAGTGTTTCCCCATGGGAGCAAACCATGGCCAGTCTCCACTGACACCTTCTTGCTTACACATTTCCCTTCTTCTATTTGGCTTCTTTCACAGCCCTCCCCCTGAGAGCACCTCCCAACAAATCTCTTGTTTAGAAATCCCTGTCTCAGCTTTGTTTCTATAGAACCTACCTTAATATAATCTATAAGCAATCTTACCCGTAATTTTCAAAAATAGTTTAAATCTTTTGGTAAATGGAGAAGTACTCCTAAATTATTTTCTTTCATGATATCTCATACTGAGTGGCAGTGGAAGATTGTGGCTGTGCTCAAGGAGAAAGTGAAAATGGCAGACATTTACAAAAATGCTTTCCAAATAGAAGCATACATTAAGCAGTGTACATTGCTATAAATAAATATAGCAGCGGGAGAATTTGTGGCACTCAGTGCATTTTTATACATTGCCTCAATGTATTAATTAGCTGCCATTTTAGTGACAATATTAAACCACTTAAACATATGAAATGATCATAAAACATTAAAGTCAGATATTTCAAAGCAAGCATGCCATGAACTGTCATCATATCCATTTTGACCTTCTTGTTGATTTTAGAAGCCTCACATCCCGACAGTTTTTCCCAGTTACCAAAATTACTCAAATTGCAAGTCACTTTTTAGTACATGTAGAATAAAATTTTTAAAAAACATGCTTAAAGGAAATGATACATAAATACTCACAATATTATTATTTTTAGGTTATGTATTTATAGCAGTTTCCAGAGTTGCAGCCTTAAACATTGGAGCAAATATTCACATAGGCAGGAATAATGAAAAAGCCCTGCATCTCCATTAGAATGCTGCATGTGAGGAAAGGAGAACTCTCCTTCAGCTACATCATACCCTACATATATACCGAGCCTTTGGATGGTAAAAATCTAAGAAGAATATTTAAACATAGTAGCCTCATCACAATAACAAAGTAGTCACTTCTGAGGAACATGGACTTTGAACTTCTAAAATAAAATCAGATTCAATATACTTGCATTTCCAAGTGTAAATCTGGACACTTATCTTTTTAAATCAAACCTTCATCTTTTTTATATAGAAAAATCTATATAAAGTAGCTGAAACTAAGGTTAGGTTTTACCTTTCAAAGTTCTTGTTGAATTCAACTGCTTTGCTGGTGATTCTAATGACAGAACTAGCTAAATTGCACAGATAGTGAAAAATATTCTGATCCCTTATCTACTTTCTGAATTTGAAAAATGACTCTATAATGTTAAAAGAACATTAAGAACATTTTAAAGAAAACTTTCAAATTGTCCTAAGCTTTTTGCAATTTACCAAAAAAAAAAAAAAAAAAATCTTTAGACAAAAAATCTTTAGCAGTTCTCTGCAATTTCTATTCCTTTTTGTCCGTCTAAACTTTCTAATTTAAAGTTCTTTAGAATATTCATCTTTATCACAGCCTGCTAAGATTTTACAATTTGTAAGGTTATTGAGTACTTTGAACACTTCAGGGAATTTCAGCCTACAAAAAGGTGAGGTATTTACCACTCAATTCTTATTCACCATCTCCTGCCCTACAATATGGTATCTGATCACAGATATCATTTCATTATGATTTCTCAGGAAGTGAGACAAAACAGATAATTCAGAAAACAACAACAGAGCTGTAAAAATTCACCCTGACCCAGGCCATTGTCTTCCTAATTCTGCCTGTTTGAATTATCCCAAAAATCCTAAAGTGACTCACAATTAACTTAGCTACTAGTGTTCCTCATAGCCACATTTAAATCACTTTCCTTGGGTTCTGGTTCCGTGACATTCAAATACACTTAGGGATGGAGGGCAGGCAATGGTGGTAAACAAGACATGTACAGGTAACAGGTACTTTAACAACAGAAACAAGTTTATGAAACTAAACATTGTGGTTACAAACTGGCTGAAAGCTGTCTTATGTTTTCTCAGAGTAAAGCAGCTTTCCAGGCAAAATGGTAATTAATGCTCCTGAAGCTAGCTGATGCAATAGTGAACTTGACCTGAAGAAAAACTCATCTCTTAAAGCATTACAGTGTTAGGGGACACCTACTGCTCCTTCGGAGAAGTAGGGGTGCAGTGAGCCACCATTCAATTAATGTGGATGACAGACCATCCTCTTCTCTGGCTGCATCAGATCTGACCCTCTGTAATACACAATCTGACTTCACCTTTCAGTTTTTTCTTTCCAATACAGAACCATCCAAACACCCAATCTAATCAGCCTGGTTTCTTCATCCACCAACAACCCCAGCCCAGGCCCATTGTCCAAATATAAATCTATGTCTGATTTTCAGTCTGGTTTACAGGAGGCTCCCTGCTCCCAGACCCATTTCTGACCAACAGAATCTGCTCCTCAAATCTTCCCTGGGTATGCATCTTCTATTCCTCAGAGATCTATTCCCACCTCCATAGTCCTTGGCTCTAGCAGTCTGGCTACTTAGCTGGAAGGTGACGACCAGAATAAAGTGGACTTTCACGAGCAAGGTCAAAATCCATTGAAACGAAGGAAAAAAAAGTGATGCTATAGGGTAAGGCCAAAACTTGTGCCAAATTCCAAAGCCTCATTCTTCTGAAGGATGATGAAAAGATAGCAGGATTCTAAAAGTAATGGCTTTGGGAATCTGGTCAGAACAGTAGGCTAAGTGATTTATTTGGAAGTTGCATTTTCCAAATGGTAAGTACATTGTTTTTACTTAGATTATTTTTTAGAGAAGTTTACATAGAAAGCTCACTTTTTTCACTTAGAATGTATATTTTTTGGAAGTAGAATAGTGGGGATGATGGCAAGCCTCTTAAACCACTCTTTGTCTCTGAAACATCCATCCACCAGTAGTTTTCTGGTGGAAGTTTTGAAATAACATGACGGAGATAAAATAGCCTTTTACTTTTCTTTTTTCTTTTTTTTTTTTGGAGACAGGGTCTCGCTCTGTCACCCAGGCTGGTGTGCAGTGGCGTGATCTTGGCTCACTGCAGCCTTGAACTCCTGGATTCAAGCAGTCTTGCCTTAGCCTCCCACAGAGCTGGGACTACAGGCATGTGCCACCACACTCAGATAATTTTTTATTTTCAGTAGAGATAGGGTCTTGCTCTGTTGCCTAGGCTGGTCTTGAACTTCTGAGCTCAAGCAGTCCTCCCACCTTGGCCTCCCAAAGTGCTGGAATTACAGGCATGACACACCGCACCTCACCTAAAATAGCCTTTTAAAAGTAAGACGTAATTGCTCAAACACCCCATATGCTAGGTTTTTAATAATTACATTCATCATAAGAAGCGTAAGGAAAAGAAAACTGTAGCAGACATTGCTCCCACCCCTGCTTCTGCCCACCAGAATGCTGACTTTATTCAAGATCTACTCTCCTCCATCCACATTTGGCCCTGCTTCAGGAAAAGTGAGCCCCATCTCCAGCCCTGGCAGTGAATCTGGATTGATTTTCAGCTATTCACAAACACCCATTCACAAACTTCCTGTTTCTCTAACAAGTGTTTGGTAGGAACATGGACAAAAGATCCAATTCTGGCCAATGAAATGTGAAGGGAAGTCTTCAGGGGTAATGTTTTCCTAGCTCTTAGAGTCACAAAGACAGAAGGAAGGTCCCTCTCTGCCTCTGGACGTTGTTATGCAGAACTGTCTGGCAGGAAGTCATCTAACTTGCAAGAAGGCTAGGCAAGAGAATGCAGAACACCAGACCTCACTGTTCTTGGACTTCTCTACCTCTAGACTTCTTGTTACATAAGAAATTGCTTTATTATGTAAGTTACTTTGAGTTGGATTGGGTATTCTCTTATAGCTAAAGATAATTGACAGCAAACTGAAAAAGAGAAAAATGACTTTTTAAACATAGCATCTTAATATTGCTTTGGAAGAAAAGTACTATGGAAGGATGTGGAGATGAAAGAGATGTAGACCCAATGAATGGAGAGACCAGCATCTAAGGTGACGAATACTCTGCAGCTGATTCCCGGCCAATGATGTTCAACACCAAGGGCCATTTTTAAGACCAGAAAAAGACTCTCAAACTCAAATGAATAGAATCAGTGAAGACAAGATCATCTGCAAATTCATTATTTGCTCTATGTTTTAAATCCTTATATTGAACCAAAATCTGTCTCCATGTTATCATTTTATTCTTCATTTTTGGGGGGACAAGAACATTTTAAACTGCAGTAAAGTTGAATTAAATAAAATTACCTTATATAGACATTATGACTCAATTTTCTAAGTCCAAAAGCAAGAGTAATAAAATTGGCCTACTTCTTTGGGACAGTAGGAGGAAAACTTTACTTAACCATCATAAGGTCTTCTGAAATTTTAATTGCCACATAAAATGTCATAATGTCATCTCAAACCAAGCATAAGTAATCATTAAGAAATTATAAGAATGAATTAAAAGAGTGATAGTTCTTCTCAGTTTATTTTTGAGACATTAGCAATGGTTAACTTTATGTTTTCTGATAGGCACTAATACGGCAACTAAACATAAACCTGGGAATGGTGTGGTTATCCTTACTTGCTCTCCATAGTGTTTGTTCTTATAGTTACCTCAAAAGATTGTATCTTAACTGCAATTGAACTTCAAGGTATAAAGAATAGGGAAAAGTTGTTTATGAACAATCGGTTTGTTATATAAAATAGGTATTAAAATTCTTCTCATGTTAAAACTTGACAATCTTGTCCATAGAAATTTTAATCTTGGCTTTGCATATAAATACACAAATTTTATTATTTTTACAATACATTCTTTCTGTATTATCTAATAACAAATGTCAATTGTCCTAGACACAAACTCGTCAAGCTGTTATGTTTCCATTTTCTTCAATCATATTTATTCAAATTAATTTGATTTCACACCCAGTGAAGAATAGAAACCCCTTATAAATGATTTTCACCCCTTCATCATATAAAACCCAGATTTTTCAGTTTCCTGAAGTATTGAAAAAGTATTTCATGCACTATTACATTGTGCAGTCACTAGCTAAAACAACTACATCAAAAAGGCAGGTGAAGCTGCAGTGATATTACTAATAAAGACTTAAACTAGGTATTTAAGCCGCTATTCTTAAATACCTAGATATACTTTTTGCAAATACATAACATGCAAGTAAATATAACTAAGCAAAGGTAAACTCTAAGACTAGTTTTTGAGGGTATCCTGTAGAAAATGAACCCTTTTTTCCCTTGAAAAAGGGCATTCCACCATAGCCAAGAGAATTTAAAATGTTTTATTCCCAGGACAAACTCAAAGTAGGTTGAATAAACACCACATGTGGTTTCTGGTATTTAAAGAAAGAGTATAAAACCATAAAGTAGTTATTATGAATGATATATTTTAAGAGAAAGCTACTAAATATATGTGACAAAAATAAAATCATGGTCCACACTATTACCCACTCCTTCCAAAAATATAAACTCCAACATCAAGTTGGACAAGAGAAAATGGGAGCTACAGTGACCCAGAATGTTGAGTGAGGGGTCATCTAACCAGTGAGACTACGTGAACACTGGAAGATCAGGTAATTATGCCACTGTTTCTGGGAACTTCTCTCATTAATCACCCTTGGCACACAACCAGCCCAGACTGGAAGTGTAGAACCTGAGACTGGACATGCCCAGGCACTGAAACTTTCTAACAGCTCTGAGACTTCATTCTCAGAGAAAAATGCCACATGGGAATTAGGGCTCCAATGTTTTAACTTGTTGTCACCTCATCAAGTAGGCAAATATCAGTTATTATACCCCTTTCCCTCTCTTTCTTCTCTCTTGTATTCATCAAGCAATGGTCATATATGTAAGCATTTGTTTATTTCACATATTTTTAAAGAAAATTATGTAAAGCCACACGGTGTTTCTTGAGTGTTGCCTTCTGATGCTGACTTTTATCCATCTCATCTTTATTAGCAATAGAGTTTATTTTGAAATATGGTTTATTTTGAAACAAGGGAAGAGTCAGGTTTATTATGAAAATTATGTATAGATTTCTCTTTTGGCAAAACTTTCACATAAGGACAGTGAAAGAGCTATGCTACAAAAATAAATACTGAAAGAGAGAGAAAGAACATGAACATGACACTGATGATATTTACACATGACAGCAATCTCCAATGCCCTGATCTCCAAGTACAGATGAACCAAATAATATAAAGTCTACTAATGAAAACATAAATTGTTTTTACTTGTCTGGAAGGCAATTTACCAATGCTACCAAAAGTCTTAGAATTTTTCATGCCCTTTGACTCAGCAGTTCTATTTCTAGGAGTTCATCTTAAGGGAATAATTATAGAATTACTCAAAATATAGTGACAAAATTGTCTATTCCAAGTTTTTAAAACAATTATCAAAATGTGGTAAAAATAATTGTCCAAAAATAGGAAATTGGTCAAATTTATGTGATACAGCCATATATTGTAATACTATCCAGCTAATTTTAAAATATATTGTAAAATAATATTTAATACATGACCTAAATCATAGAAGAAGCTCAGTAACCATTTATTGGAAAAAGGAATAACACTGGATGTGATTCAAAACAGGAAAAATCAGTAGATACGTGTATAGATTTTTTTTATTTTTGTAAACAACATTCATAGATCTGAAATATATACAATGTTACCGACAGATATATCTGAGTGTTGGAAATTTAGATTAATTTTTAGTTTCTTCTCTAGTTTTCTAATTGTATTTTACAAATTTTCTTTAACAAATATAATTATTTCTGTATTAAGAGAAATATGCATAAAAGGAAAAGCTCATAAAGCACTAAACAGTTATCTTAAAAATTACTAACGAGTAAAGTAAAGCTACTAACAATTAGGGTAAATTCAAATAATTTAGTTGAGAAAATATAAAACTATGGGCATCAGCAATGTACATACAGAGGAGAAAATTGTTAAATCATTGTGGATTTTAAATAGCATTCAGATTCAGATCTCGAATAATAATAGAATATTAATTATAAACTAACATCATAAAATTTAATATACCTATCAAACAATAAAGTAGAAATTACTTGCCATCACTCTATAGCTTTTTCCACATATTGACTTCATATCTGACATAGCCAAATGGAGCATCAGACAATTATGTCTCATCTATACGATTAATTCATCCAAATGTTAGGAAATTAAAGCCACAATCTCATCTGAGTCTCAAACAAGCAATTAAACTTGTCTTCATGTTACTGATGAAATACAGCCCAAATAGAATCTAAATAGCTTCACAAAAACACTGAATAAAGGAAGAGGTTCAATTGTAGTCAAATTGTTTTTAAAATGTGTTTTAGTAAAAGAGATCATCCTTTAAAGCTGTGCTGTCCGTTAGCCCCTAACCACACATGGCTTAAAAATGTGGCAGTCCAAATTAAGATATATTCTAAGTATAAAATGCTGACCAGATTTCAAAGACTTCATATGAAAAAAGAGAATGTAAACTATCTCATTAATTTAAAAATACTGGTTATATGTTGAAATTACAATATTATGGAACTATTGCATTAAATAAGACACACTTTAAAATAAATTTCACCTTGCTCTTTTTAAATTTTTAATACAGCAACTTGAAACTTAAAATTACATATGTGCTCACACGTACAGCTTTTTGTCATATTTCTATGACATGGCAACCTGTTTTACCAGCTGATACTGGTACTCAACCTGATTTACCAGCATCCTGGCATGTGTATATTCTTGAAGCAGTGTGGTAACCGGGGAAAACTCTCTATTCAGATGTGCAGAAGAGACTTAATGTTGCTCAACCATTTACCACGTCAGAGACTTTGGGGAAATTGCTCACCTTCTTTTGAGCTATAGTTTCTTCATCTGTAAAATAGAGCTTTTAAGATGGGGTAAACTGAGGGTTAAAATCATTTGTATTTGTCAGATCATGTAATAGGTACTCATTAAATATCAATGGTCTCCTCTTTACTCTTTAACTTTGATTTTTAAAAACATGTATTTTTGCTTTAAAAAATAGAAAGTAAAAATACGCCAAAATTATGTATAATTTCACCACCTGGGGATAGCTTTTTTTTTTTTGAGATAGGGTCTCACTCTGTTGCCCAGACTGGAGTGCAGTGGTGTGATCTCAGCTTGCCTCCCAAGCTCAAGCAACTCTCCTACCTCAGGTTCCCAAGTATCAGGAATTACAGGCATGCACCACTACTGTCTGGCTAATTTTTGTATTTTTAGTAGAGATGGGGTTTCACCATGTAGGCCAGGTTGGTCTTGAACGCTTGACCTCAAATGATCCACCCACCTCGGCCTTCCAAAGTGCTGGGATTACAGGCATGAGCCACCGCACCTGGCCCAGGATAACTATTTTTGTTTATTTGGGCGGATAACCTTCCAGTCTTTTTTCTGTGGCTATATATAGATGTAACGCTTTCAGAAGGAAAGAAAAAAAGAAAGTCCATGTTCTATAAACTATTTTGTGGCCTACTTTTTAATTATATAGCAACATATTCAAATCATTTGTATCATTAGAAATATCCTTTATATAATCATTAATGTCAGTGTAGTATTCCATTGTGTGGATATATCATACTTGATGAAGTTCATTCCCTAGTTGCTGGCTCTTTAGGTAGTTTTGAAGATTTTGCCATCACTAAGGAAAGAAAATTTAATGCTGAACACCCTTGAAGCCAATATCCACTTTATGTCTCTGATTATTTCCTTAAAGATCATATCTAAAGAAACAAAGAGTATTCACATTTAAAAAGATTTTTGATGACATGGTGTCAGACTTCCAAATACACCAATTATATATGAAAATGCTCATTTCTCCCATACCATTTTAAACTCTGGACATAATGTTTTACCATTTTATAGGAAAAAAAATGAGTATTTTTAACATTTTTATTGCTTTGATGAGTAGAGAGGCTTTTATAAGTTTCTTAATCATTTGCATTTAGAATTACCAACCAGAGTTCCACAGACTGCCACCATGAACATCTATTCATTCCCCTCCCAGCATCTGCACCATATACTCTGCAACCTCACCTGTTAGAGTAGCAGATGAACCATCTGTGCTTATTCCTCCACTTGTGTACTAAATCCCAACTCTCCTTACAACTCCAAGACATCATTCAGCAATTCCCCTCGCCTGCATCTTCAGAGTTTATCCTTTACTAGATTACTCTTGCTAGAATCAAACACACTGCTACTTCTCCCATTTGGAAAAAAAAAAAAAAAAAAAAGCAAATAACTACATAAAAGCTTGGCCCTACTTGCCTACTCTCCTTTGCAGAAAAACTTATCAAAATAGTTTTCTGTACACACTATCTTCAATTCCTTTCCTATCCATGCAAATCTACTCAATCAGGCATTTGCTTCCACTTCTTCAATGAAAATTGAACCTCCATCTAAAGCCACCAACAACCTCTATTAAAGTCAACAGTCAATTATCAGTGTATTTTACTTATTAGCAGCATGTATTCAATGGACGGACCACTTCCTCTTCACTTGCCTTCCAGGACACTACACTCTCTTGGTTTTCATATCTCACAGACATTTTCTCAGTGTCCTTTGTTGGCTCTTCCTCTTGTCCCTGACATTGTAATGTTGGCAGGTGTAAGGGATAAGTCTTTGACTTTTCTCCTTTCTCTCTTTACTCACTACTTTAGTGATCATATCCAATCTCATGCTAATGACTCATATCCATGTAATTCCAGTCAAGATCTCTTTCCTGAATTCCAAACCCATATAGCCAACTGCATCCACACAATCTCTACACAGATACCTAATGGCATCTCAACCTCATCGTATCTAAACCTCAACCACGGATTTCCTCCACAACCAAAGCTTGCTTCACATACAGTGTTCCCCATCTAAGATGATGGCAACTCCATCCTTCTAGTTGCTCAGTCCCCAAAACGCAGCTATTTGGAACTATTCTTGTTGCTCTCTTTTTCTTACATGGCTCATTGAATCTGTCAACAGATGCTATTGGCTCTGCCTTTAAAATATATCCAAGAGCTGAACTGGATTACTTTATCTAAGTGTCCGATATTTTCTTGCACTTCTACCCCCAGCCCCACAGTTTATCTTAAACACAGTAACTGCCAATGTGATTCAGCTAAAACATAAGTCTGATTTTGTCACTCTGCTCACTTCTGCTCAACACCTTCCAACAGCTTCTCATATCACACAGAGTAAAAGCTGAAGTTTTAAAAATGGCTACAAGGCTCTAAATGTCCTACCCCCACCCATACCTCTATGACCCCACCTTCTACTACTCTCTGGATCTGTCACTCTGTTCCTGCCACACTGGCCTCTTGCCAGGCATACTCCCACCTCAGTAAACACTGGCTGGAATACTTTTACCCAAATATCTTGAGGACTAGTTTTCCCAACCCTGTCCTAACTTTTATGTCACTTTCTCAACCAGGCCTGCTCCTAAACATCTACTTAAAATTACAGTCTGCCCCCTAGAATCCCAACACCTTCTATCTCTCTTACTTTGTATTTTTTCATAGCACTTATCACTTTCTAACATTACTGTGTATAATATACTTAAGTATTATGTTTATGGTTTTCAGTGTGTTTCTTACTGTTTCATGAGTACGTGAATTTTTGTATATTTTATGCTAATAGATGCTCAATAAATATTGGTTGAAAATACGAAGGGTAAGTCAGCCATATCTTCATCTCCTTTGCTCCATTTTCCTTTTGGCTGTTCACCAATCGATTAATTTGCAAAATGTCTTTATGTGTTAGGGATTTTAATCATTTGTACCTGATATATTGCCAACATTTTCCTGTTACTTCATTTTTACCCTTGTCAAATTTTTTCCTTTAAAAAAATTTTAGAATAGAAACAATATTCACATGGTTCAAAATTCAAAAGGTTTAATGAAAGAGGATACAATGAAAATTCTTTCTACACCTACTCACCCAGGCATGTGGTTCCCTTCCCTCAAGATGAATGTTATCAATTTTTGTGTATTGTTTCAGACATGTAAAAGCAAATATACAAAAATATATATGTTGGCTTTTTTCCTGTTTTACACAATGTAGACTGTACATTGTTTTGATTACTTAACTATATACCTCACCCTAACTCTTACATATTGTTCCATGTCAGTTAATGTAAATTTTCACAATTTTTAATGTGCAGAATAATATATTGTATGGATGTACAATAATCTATAAAACTAGTCCCTATTGATATTAAGGTTTTTGCTTAATCTTTCACTACTGCAATGAATAACTGTAAAAATAAATTGGTGTATACATATTCAATTATATTTATATGATATATTATTGAGATTTGGAGGCTGTCAGGACAAAGGGCATATACTCTGTGATCTGGGAAGTCCTGCTGATCTGCTCTATAGAAAAGTTTCACCAGTTTAGACTCACTTTAGCAGAATATAAAATACCTGTTTTCCCCACACCGTTGTCATATCTGTTAGATTTAGTTGCAGATGATAAAAACTATTCGAACTCTTTAAGCAAAAAAAAGTTTATGACTAGATATTACATGACTTACACAATAATGGCTCTGCCATGATTACGAAAGGCCCCACCTACCACCTCAGGAAGCTATAATTTCAGAATGTGATCACATGAGTAACATAAATGCCTCACTCCTTGCCTCTTTTCCCTTTAACTCAATTCTGAATCCAAATTCATCCAAGGATTTTGGATTGTCCGAGCCCAAATCACATCCCTTGACCGATCTGTTCATGGCAACATGCTATTGTTTATAAAATGCTTAATATAAGATAGCAATAGTCTTCCCTCATTATTGCTTCTTTTCCTCAGAATTTTCCTAAATTCAAATTCAGATTAATATTTTAATCCTGTGAATAATTTTATTGAGATCATTAAATTTATAGATTGACAGGAAATATATCTATAATTATTCAACCTTCTATTCTGAGACTAAAATATCACTTGTTCAAGTTTTATGTCCTTCAGTAACATTTGAAATGTTTTTTCCTATAGTACAGATCTTTTACATTTCTTGTTAAATTAATTCCCAAATATTCTATATTTATAATTGCTATTGCAAACTATGTTTGTTTCTTTCATGAGATCTTCCAGATGGCCATTGTTTATATATATATATGAAAGTTTGGGTTCCATTTATATTAATTTTATACCCAGCCATCTTACTAAATTATCTTATTTCTGTAGGTTTTATTCCGTTGATTGCCATGAGTTTTTCTTGTAAAAACTCACTATCTGCAAATAAGATAATTTTACCTATATCTATATTTTATAACTCTAATATCTTTCTCTTGTCTAATTGTGTTGCCTACTATTTCCAGAATAACATTAAATAATGGTGGTGATTACAGACTTGTTTGTCACTAACAAAAATGCATCTATTGTATTCCCATTAAGTTTTTGGAAGTTTATATATTTTATTATAGGAAAAAAGTATTCATCTATTCCTTTTACATTTTTAAAGAATAAATGTTAGCTTTTTAATAGCATTTCAGTGTTCATGAAGATAAGCCATAATAGATATCCTTACATTAACTATTTTAAGTTGCTGGAATCATGACAGTGAATATTTTATTTATAATTTTTGTATTAATAGATATAAATGAGATTGGGCCACAGTTTTTGTATGTGTGCAGTATTTTACAAGATTGTCTATCAATGTTATACTTGTTTCATGAACATAACTTAGAAGTTTCCCTCCTTTATCTACTCTCTGAAACAGTTAAATAGCAATGAAATTTTTATTTTTTTCTCTCTGTTTAATAAACTTTATATTCTTAGTGCAGTTTTAGAGTCACACCAAATTAAGCAGAAAGTATAGAGTTCCCATTTATCTTCATCTCCCATGCAAAATAAAATCTCTTCCACTATCAGTATTCCTTGCCAGAGAGTACATTTTGTTGTCATCAATGAACCTATAATGACACATAATTATTACCCAAAGTCCATAGTTTATATTAGGATTCACTCTTCATGTTGCACATCCTATGAATTCTGACAAACACATAATGACATTTATCCACCATTGTAGTATTGCACAGAATAGCTTTATTGTCCTACTACACTGTGCTCTGCCTACTCATTTATCCCTCCCTTCTGGCCCCTGGCAACACTAATTTTTTTTTTACTGATTCCATAATATTGCCTTTTCCAGAATGCCATACTGTTGGTATAATACACTATGAAGCTTTTTCAGATTCACTTCTTTCACTTAGTTATATGCATTTAAATTTCCTGCATGTCTTTTCAGGCTTGATAGTTCTTTGCTTTTTAGCATTGAATAAAATTTCATTGTCTGTATGTACCACAGTTTGTTTATTCATTCACCTACTGAAGAACATCTTGGTAACTTCCAAGTTTTAGCAGTTATGAATAAAGCTACTATAAACATTCATTTGCAGCTTTTGTGTTGACATATATTTTTTATTCATTTGGGTAAATACCAAGGAGCATGACTGCAGGATTGTATGATAAAAGTATATTTAGTTTTGTAAGAAACTGCCAAACTGCCTTCCAAAGTGACCGTACCATTCTGAATTCCCACCAGCAATGAACAAGAGGTCCTGTTGCTCTACATACTTATTTGTCAGCATTTGGTGTTGTCAGTGTTCTGGATTTTGACCATTCTAATAAGTGTGTATATCTTGTCTTAATTTGCATTCTCTAGTGGCACATAATGTGGAGCATCTTTTCATGTGCTTATTTGCCATCTGTATATCTTTTTTGCTGAGGTGTCTTCAGGATTTTGCCCATATTTTAATCAGGTTGTTTCCTTATTGTTGAGTTTTAAAAGTAATTTGTATATTTTGGATAACAGTCTTTTATCAGATGTGTCTTTTGCAAATATTTTCTCTCATTCTGCAGCTTGTCTTCTCATTCTCTTGACATTGTCTCTTGCAGAGCATAAGTTTGTCATTTTAATGAAGTTCAGCTTATCAATTATTTCATTCATGGATCATGCTTTTGGTCTCAAAAGTAATTGTCATACCCAAGATCATCTAGGTTTTCTCCCATGTTACCTTCTAAGAGTTTTACAGTTTTGTGTCTGACATTTAGGCCTATCATTTTGAGTTAATTTTTGTGAAAGTTGTCTAGATTCTTTTTTTTGAATATGTATGTCTAGTTGTTCCAGTAACATTTGTTGAAAAGACTATCTTTGCTTCATTGTATTGCCTCTGCTCCTTTATCAAACATTGCATATATGTGGGTCTATTTCTAGGTTCTTTTTAAAATTTTTTTTAATTTTTATTTTTTAAAATATACTTTAATTTCTGGGGTACATGCGCAGAATGTGCAGGTTTGTTACATACGTATACACATGCCATGGTGGTTTGCTGAACCCATCAACATGTCACCTACATTAGGTATTTATCCTAATGCTATCCCTCCCCTAGCCTCACACCCCCTGACAGGTCCCGATGTGTGATGTTCCCCCTTGCTGTGTCCACGTGTTCTTATTGTTCAACTCCTACTTATGAGTGAGAACATGTGGTGTTTGGTTTTCTGTTCTTGTGTTAGTTTGCTGAGAATGATTGTTTCCAGCTTCATCCATGTCCCTGAAAAGGACGTGAACTCATCTTTTTTATGGCTGCATAGTATTCCATGGTGTATATGTGCCACATTTTCTTTATCCAGTCTATCATTGATGGACATTTGGGTTGGTTCCAAGTCTTTGCTATTGTGAATAGTGTCACAATAAACATACGTGTGCATGTGTCTTTATAGTAGAATGATTTATAATCCTTTGGGTATATACCCAGTAATGGGATTGCTGGGTCAAATGGTATTTCTAGTTCTAAATCCTTGAGGAATTGCCACAGTGTCTTCCACAACGGTTGAACTAACTTATGCTCCCACCAAAAGTGTAAAAGCGTTCCTATTTCTCCACATCTTCTCCAACATCTGTTGTTTCCTGACTTTTTAATGATTGCCATTCTAACTGGCATGAGATGGTGATGGTATCTCATTGTGGTTTTGATTAGCGTTTCTCTCATGACCAGTGATGATGAGCATTTTTTCATATGTTTGTTGGCCGCATAAATGTCTTCTTTTGAGAAGTGTCTGATCATATCCTTTGCCCACTTTTTGATGTAGTTGTTTGTTTTTTTTCTTGTAAATTTGTTTAAGTTCTTTGCAGATTCTGGATATTAGCCCTTTGTCAGAAGGATAGATTGCAAAAATTTTCTCCTATTCTGTAGGTTGCCTGTTCATGCTGATGATAGTTTCTTTTGCTGTGCAGAAGCTCTTTAATTAGATCCCATTTATCAATTTTGGCTTTTGTTGTCATTGCTTTTGGTATTGTAGTCATGAAGTCTTTGCCCATGCCTATGTCCTGAATGATACTGCCTAGGTTTTCTTCTAGGGTTGTATGGTATTAGGTTTTATGTTTAAGTCTTTAATCCATCTTGAGTTAATTTTTGTATAAGGTATAAGGAAGGGGTCCGGTTTCAGTTTTCCACATATGGCTAGCCAGTTTTCCCAACACCATTTGTCAAATAGGGAATCCTTTCCCCATTGCTTGTTTTTGTCAGGTTTGTCAAAGATCAGATGGTTGCAGATGTGTGGCGTTATTTCTGAAGCCTCTGTTCTGTTCCATTGGTCTATATATCTGTTTTGGTACCAGTACCATGCTGCTTTGGTTACTGTAGCCTTGTAATATAGTTTGAAGCCAGGTAGCATGATGCCTCCAGCTTTGTTCTTTTTGCTTGGGATTGTCTTGGCTATACGGGCTCTTTTTTGGTTCCATATAAAGTTTAAAGTAATTTTTTTCCAATGCTGTGAAGAAAGTAAATGATAGCTTGATGGGAATAGCATTGAATCTATAAATTACTTTGGGCAGTATGACCATTTTCACAATTTTCATTCTTCCTATCCATGAGCATGGAATGTTTTTCCATTTGTTTGTGTCCTCTCTTATTTCCTTGAGTAGTGGTTTGTAGTTCTCCTTGAAGAGGTCCTTCAAATCCCTTGTAAGATGTATTGCTAGGTATTTTATTCTCTTTGTAGCAATTGTGAATGGGCGTTCACTCATGATTTGACTCTGTTATTGGTGTATAGGAATGCTTGTGAGTTTTGCACATTGATTTTGTATCCTGAGACTTTGCTGAAGTTGCTTATCAGCTTAAGGAGATTTTGGGCTGAGACAATGGGGTTTTCTAAATATACAATCATGTCATCTGCAAACAGAGACAATTTGACTTCCTCTCTTCCTATCTGAATACCCTTTATTGCCTTCTCTTGCCCGATTGCCTTGGCCAGAACTTCCAGTACTATGTTGAATAGGAGTGGTGAGCGAGGGCACCCTTGTCTTGTGCCAGTTTTCAAAGGGAATGCTTCCAGTTTTTGCCCATTCAATATGATATTGGCTATGGGTTTGTCATAAATAGCTCTAATTATTTTGAGATACGTTCCATCAATACCTAGTTTATAGAGAGTTTTTAGCATGAAGGGGTGTTGAATTTTATCAAAGGCCATTTCTGCATCTATTGAGACACTCATGTGGTTTTTGTCATTGGTTCTGCTTTTATGATGGTTTATGTTTACTGATTTGCATGTGTTGAACTAGCCTTGCATCCCAGATATGAAGCCGACTTGACCGTGGTGGATAAGCTTTTTGATGCGCTGCTGGATTCGGTTTGCCAGCATTTTATTGAGGATTTTCGTATTGATGTTCATCAGGGATACTGGCCCGAAATTTTCTTTTGTTGTCGAGTCTCTGCCAGGTTTTGGTATTGGGATGATGCTGGCCTCATAAAATGAGTTAGGGAGGATTCTCTCTCTTTTTCTATTGTTTGGAATAGTTTCAGAAGGAGTGGTACCAGCTCCTGTTTGTACCTCTGGTATAATCTGGCTGTGAATCTGCCTAGTCCTGGACTGTTTTTGGTTGTAGGCTATCAATTACTGCCTCAATTTCAGAACTTGTTATTGGTCTATTCAGGGATTCGACTTCTTCCTGGTTTGGGAGGGTGTATGTGTCCAGGAATTTATCCATTTCTTCTAGATTTTCTAGTTTATTTGCATAGAGGTGTTTATAGTATTCTCTGATGGTAGTTTGTATTTCTGTGGGATCAGTGGTGATATCCCCTGTATCATTTTTTATTGTGTCTATTTGATTCTTCTCCATTTTCTTCTTTATTAGTCTGGCTAGCAGTCTATCTATTTTGTTAATCTTTTCAAAAAACCAGCTCCTGGATTCATTTATATTTTGAAGGGTTTTTCTTGTCTCTATCTCCTTCAGTTCTCCTCTGATCTTAGTTATTTCTTGTCTTCCGCTAGCTTTTGAATGTGTTTGCTCTTGCTTCTCTAGTTCTTTTAATTGTGATGTTAGGGTGTCAATTTTAGATCTTTCCTGCTTTCTCTTGTGTGCTACAAATTTCCCTCTACACACTGCTTTAAATGTGTACCAGAGATTCTGGTACGCTGTGTCTTTGTTCTCATTGGTTTCAAAGAACATCTTTATTTCTGCCTTCATTTTGTTATGTACCCAGTAGTCATTCAGGAGCATGTTGTTCAGTTTCCATGTAGTTGAGTGGTTTTGAGGGAGTTTCTTAATCCTGAGTTCTAATTTGATTGCACTGTGGTCTGAGAGACTGTTTGTTATGATTTCTGTTCTTTTGCATTTGCTGAGGCGTGTTTTACTTCCAATTAGGTGGTCAATTTTAGAATAAGTGTGAAGAGATGCTGAGAAGGATGCATATTCTGTTGATTTGGGATGGCGAGTTCTGTAGATGTCCATTAGGTCCATTTGGTACTAAGCTGAGTTGAAGTCCTGAATACTCTTGTTAATTTTTTGTCTCGTTGATCTGTCTAACATTGGCAGTGGGGTGTTAAAGTCTCCGACTGTTATTGTGTGGGAATCTAACTCTTTTTGTAGGCCTCTAAGAATGTACTTTAGGATCTGGGTGCTCCTGTATTGGGTGCATATATATTTAGGATAGTTAGACATTCTTGTTGCATTGATCCCTTTACCTATTTCTAGGTTCTTTGTTCCGTGGATCTGCTTGGCTATTATCTGGCCATACCACACAATCTTGATTATGGTAAGTCTTGAAGTTTGGGAGTATCAGTCCTCCAACTTTGCTCTTCTCTTTCAATATTGATCTGGCTATCTGGGTCTTTCATTTTTTCACATAAAGTTTAGAATCAGCTAGCTAGTCAATATCCAAAAACTAATTTGCTGGGATTTTGACGAGGATTGCATTGAATGCATAGATCAAGTTGGTTCCTTTTATCCTCCTGCTACCAGAAGCAAAAGGGAATTTTTCTCAGATATTTATATATCAGTGAGGACCTGATATAGCTCCTGGTGTAAAACTCATAAAAGTGTGGAGCGCCTCCTAGGATTGGGTCCTCTTGGAGTTTTTAACTCTCAGAGTTGTCCACAGTGAGTCTCTAGCAGTTTATCAATTATGGTTCAGGGTTTCTTAGCTCATTATTGGTTCCTGCAGAGGTTTCTGCTCATGTGTTTCTGCTCCAGTAGGTTGTAATTCTTTGTATCTTTCTGTCTCTCCAATTTTGGGGGAAGCATTTTGTACTGTGGTCTCACTTATCTGAAAGATTGAAGACGATCTGTTGATTTTTCAGTTTGTTCAACTTTTTATTTGTTGTAATAAGCGAGTGGCAACTATGTTTCTACATGCTAGAATGGAAACCAGAAGTCTCTATTTTCTAGAGTTAAAACTTCTCTGAGAAACGATAATGCTAGATTTTTAAAAATATTTATGCCATTGTATTTATTTAAACTATTTCTTTAAGAGTTTCACTGAAAATAATAGGCTTTGAATGGCCTTCTCCACTTCAAGGTTATTTATTTTTATTTTTATCTTGTTCTTTTATGATTTTCGTTCTTCATATCTTAATGCATCTGGAGTTTCTTGAGTCAAATAGAATGAAGAGATTAACCTTATCTTCCAATTGCCTATTATGTAATGCTATCTCTTTAATAATCTGATATTACCCCAGTTTTGAAACTAGCCTTTATAATAAATTAAATCATTATATTTTTCTGTTTTCTTTTTATTTCTATTTTGTTCCACTGATCTGCTACATACTCCATAGTCACATAGAACTTTCTAATTTATTTTTATTTTAAAATATGTATTTATATTTGGCTGTGCAAGTCCCATCCCTCCACCACTAGTTAATCTTGATTTTTAAAGTTTGGCTGATTTTACAAGCTTAATCTTCCTAATAAATTGGAATATATTTAAGAATGTTTCAGATTAATTCCATCAGTCATGGATATTTTGAAGCCAAATCAATTACTGTATTGAATTAGGGATGTTTTTAGTTGCAAACAATTAAAAACCCAAGTCACACTGGTTTAAGACAATAATTGGACCAATGGCCCTCAAAACTAAAGCAGTGAGGTGGACTTCCCATGCCATTCAAATAAGGCACCAGCTCAGTTTTTCCAGGACTCCCAGGGCTCTGCCCTGTCTTTAAGAGCTGTCTTCCTTCGGTCACCAGATGATGCCAGCAGCAACCTCAGCCATGTGCTTTCTTGGTAACATCCATGCAGAAGAAAAGATACTGCTTCTCACAAGTACCTAACAAAAGTCCTGAGCTTTGCTCAGGGTAGCCTATGCTAACCCTACCCATTCTTCAAAGTTCATAGTGAATTTTGCTTCTCCATCAACCCTCCTAAGTTATTTTATCCTCAATGGTTCTTTCCTCTGCAGAAATATTAGCATGTGTATTAGTCTGTTCTGAGGCTGCCAATAAAGACACACCCAAGACTGGGTAATTTATAAAAGAAAGATGTTTAATTAACTCACAGTTCCACATGGTTGGGGAGGCCTCACACTCATGGCAGAAGGCAAAGGAGGAGGAAAGTCACATCTTACATGGTGGCAGGCAAGAGAGCTTGTGCAGGGGAATTCCCATTTATAAAACCATCAGATCTCGAGACTTATTCACTACCATGAGAACAGTATGGGGGAAACTGCCCCAATGATTCAATTATCTCCACCTGACTCCACCCTTGACACATGGGGATTATTACAATTCAAGGTGAGATTTGGGTAGGGACACAGCCAAACCATATCAGCATGTGATGTATATTCATCTGGATTAGACCTCCCTGAGCTAGTCACTGTGACCTGGGGAAATGAGGTTGCACTGACTGGTACATACTCCCTATCACTGCCTACCTTTGGATTTAGAGATGGAGTCATTTCAAACCAACCAGTGAGCTACTACAAAATAGGAAGAATTGAATAAATACAGGGACTAACCATGATGTCCACTGCCTTTTGCCAATGAAAACCTTTTATAATTAAACAATGCCCCCTGGATATGTCAACTTTCATATGGCATAGCAGTGCACAACTATCTAAACTATGCACACACTCCCACATACATGAACACAATCTATGTGAACCCAATAACTAGAACAAAGAGGGGAGAAGCTCATATCAAAGTAGTGAAGATACTGTTAAACTGGAAGTACAAATATTATGATTGAACCTATAATTCACTGTCCTAGGTAGAACAGTATACTTTTGTGCTTACTGCTCAAAAGCCACAGACTACTGATAGCTACCACCTCTGTATTTATTCAGAAATAGTTCTTTTACTCTTTCTTCTCAAAGACACAACTCCTGAAACCTCATTCAGGTTTTATTGATGCTTCATTATTTCCTGCCAGCATATTTATAAAATATTTTCTTTAGTTGACATTTGCATGTTATTTTTATTTGGTCAGGGTAGAGGTATATATGTTTCTTCCCCCAAATATTCCAAGCCTTCTCAGAGGCAAAACAGACGAAACTAATCTGTCTGTTGAATCCCCTACCAGGGAGCTTGCAACGACTACAGTATTTTAAGTTTTATTCAATAAATATTCATCAAGTAAAACACACCATCAACTGAATAAAATGTATTATGGATAATTATAGGTGGCAAGCAGACTATTAAACTAGAATTTATGAACTTTATATTCCTCCAAAGTAGATTCCTACTGTTTCCATAACATGCCTTTCCTTCATTGTTTTTCCTTTCAAATTCAACTCAATTGAACAATCATTTATTTAGAAGATGTTAAGGATACAAATATAACTACTAAATTATTTTATCCTCAAGGGGTTTACAGTCTAGTCATTTAATCTCCCTTCTAAGAATGCCTCCCCACCCCTTCTGCCTATGCTAAGCATACCCCTTCTTCAAAGTCCATAGTGAATTTTACTTGCTCCATCAAGCCTTTCTAAGCTATTTTATCCTCAATATTTCTTCCTTCTGCAGAATTGTTAGCATGTGAAATATATTCATCTAATCCTCCACTTAATCTTCAGTAATTGTAATGTAGCTGTGAATCCCAACTGTTTCTGAGTCACACAGGGTTGCATTATGAAAGAGCAGAAATTGAGATTCGATTAAAAAGAAAGAAGGAAAATGGGCTGTGAAGCATAAGTCTTACTGGAAGGAAGCCATTTTAGACTGCTAAGGCAAACTCCTTCCTCTTGAGGAGTTACTAACCTAGAAACATCATGATCTCAGCCAGCTTTCTCAGGGATCAAGGTATCATCTGGGAGAGGAGGTCCCGGGGCAGCCAACTTGCTTTAAATGATAGGGTCAGATCTACCCTCTTCCCAGCTGCAGTTAATCAGTCTGATTATAATGCCCTCTCCACTGTCAAACAAAAAATCCTCTTCCTCTTTCTTGATGAGTTCTAAAATCTCTTTAACAAGATTGGGATGGGGAGTGGGAAGAGAATGTTCATTTAACAATTGGAAACTTAAGTGTAGTGCATGGTTGAGTTAGGACTTCACTATGACTGAGTTCCAGTTAACATGTAATTAATCAATCATCAAGTGTAAATTGTATATTATTATTTCTCAGCTTTACTGCAAGATAGGAAAGAAGAAAGGAAAGGAGAGAGATGGGGAAGGAAAGGTTATCAGGAGACCAAAAGGTATGTGATGGGGAGAAGCTAACGTCAGAAAAAGGGCTCCAACTTCACCTACAATTGGCTCTAATCACTGACAAATGTGCTAAAACAAATAGAAGCTCTAACTGAAGAGTTTAGATCAGGAAGCCACCAAAGCAAATAACTCTACTTGGTATAATTTAAGGGTTTTTCTCCTGTAATTTATTTCTTACCAGTAGTAGTCTCATACAGAGGAGCTGCAGTTCACAGGCAATTCATAAGAAATATAAATATTTGTCATATTCATCTTCTTCCATTCCAAAGTTATAAACCTTTTATTTTAATTTACTATAAATGTGTCCCTTCAATAATTTTCTTTTTAAATATACATTCTTTTGGGGAAAATATTGAGGTCAATATCATAGCACACAAAGCTGTTTCCCTACAAAATGTCCCCTAGAAGCTTTATATACACTATAAGGTAGACCATTGATCTAGTTCAGAGTGGTGTATCTGGATTTGTCATCTAAGCGAATTTTAACATAGAAGACACTAGAGAAGATGACCACTGCCAAACTGAATTTTAAATCACTGAACATTACATTCACCATGAAGAAGTGGATAATCACTCTTGGGAGAAAACCAGAAGTCTACTTCCTAAAAATGAAATTTAACACATAGAAAAAATTTTTTTTTAATTTATAAAACATACTCTGTGTTTATCATAGGATAAAATTACAGTCAATTACAAGTAACATAATTCCATGGGTACATTTTCCACTGTATCAATTACTGCAGAGCAGCTTCATATCTTGAAAAGAAAAGTTCTGGTTACTGAAAATTCATATTTGAAAACTATTTCTTATCTGTGTCATGAAGAGCTCAATAAGAGAGATGTTTTCAACATGTCTTAACCTTACAAAAATATTAAGAACTATTATGTCAAGAAACTTTTTGAAAAAATAAAACCCTCTCCATTCAGCAAATAGTCAATCTAAACAT
The DNA here is from genome assembly GCF_024542745.1 of Macaca thibetana thibetana. Classification (NCBI taxonomy): domain Eukaryota; kingdom Metazoa; phylum Chordata; class Mammalia; order Primates; family Cercopithecidae; genus Macaca; species Macaca thibetana. The sequence goes on along the minus strand of NC_065589.1, from coordinate 84,664,004 downwards.
TTATTGATTGTATTCCAATTACATAGTAACTATTCAGTAAGTTGGAAGTATAGTGACCCCAAACAAAAACAAAAAGTTAGTGTCAAAAGTCTACACAGAACTCAGTAAGTTTTATCATATCACCTGTATATGTCTTCCAACTGCAGATCAACATCTTGAAGCTTCTTTTGATATTTCTGTGTAAACTTACAGAACTCACTGTGGATTGAAGATTTCAAATCAGGGTATGGGCATTCCAAACTTCCTAATTCAATGGGCAGTTCACTAAGCAGGTTAGTCTTTTCTTCCAAAGAATGATCTAGAATCTGAAAAAAAGTATATAATTATTTTATTTAACATAAATGACAAATTGAAAAACACATAAATTACTAGCCTCATCACACTTACCTTTATACTCCAGCCTGAAAGATCATTTTCTATTCTCTGTTGCTCCAGGCCAAGTCTTTCAAAGACAGTTTTCAATTGTTTCTTCACAAAGTCAACCTATAGGACATTTGGAACAAGTAGTATGCAAATTATTGCAATTCATTCCATACTTATATTTAAAGACACAAGAATTATTCTCAAAAGCCAATCAGTGATGAATTTTAAAGACCTGTGGAAGAGAGTTAAAGAGATGCCAGCCAGGTAGGCAGTGCTCATCAGACAAATGAGCTGCAATGAGGCTTCTAGACATCCCAAAAAATAAGCTCAGAAAGTTCAGTACAGTCACAGCCACTCTGCACACACATTTTTATTTTCTCTGTGGTAATGCAGAGAACTTACCAGATGTCTGTGCTCCAATCACCCCTTCCTTCCCTTGCATTCTTGCCTCTAATCCCCAGCTGGGCATACATTTATATTTTTTATGACTATTTATAAAGCAATATAACAACATTACAGAATAACTGAAAAATAGAAAAAATCAAAACCGCCTAAATTTTTATCAAACATAGCACACATATACTCAAGAAGCTTATGCTCAATTAAGGGGAAGCAGCTGACAAACTAATTAAAAAAAAATGTGAGAAAGGGTCAGGAGCAGGAAGGCAATGTCAAAATAGGGTGGTGTAGCAGGGACTGACTGTGGCTTCTCAGTACAGGCCTCTCAGAGAAGAGGATTTAAGCCAAGATCTACATGGCAAAAAGTGGCATCAAGAGGACAGAGGAAATAACCAGTACAGGAAAGGGCCTGGCATGTCAGAGAAACAGAAAGAAGGCCAGCCTGGGTGTGACTGAGCTTCTATGGCAAAGGGGAAATGTCAGGTAGCAGATGTGACTGAAGAAGCAAAAAGGGGGCTAGGTGGCTAGAAGGACTTATGTACTCACAGGAGCCCCTGGGGAATTTCAGCAATAGGATGACTTAATCCCCCTGTGCTGGGGTAAGATCCCAGGATGCACTGGGAGGAGAGGCAAGAATGAAAGCAGGGAAGCCAGTTATGTGACCACCGGAACATTCCAGTCAAGAAATGAGGGTGCTCAACAGAGTTCAGGCATGTGTTTAAAATATTTAGTGGAGGGGGGTTCCAAGATGGCTGAATAGGAACAGCTCCAGCCTCCAGCTCCCAGTTGAGTGACACAGAAGAGAGGTGATTTCTGTATTTCCAACTGAGGTACTGGGTTCATTTCAATGAGGCGTGTTGGACAGTGGGTGCAGGACAGTAGGTTCAGCCCACCGAGTGAGAGCTGAAGCAGGGCGAGGCATTGCCTCACCCAGGAAGTGCAAGGGGGAAGGGAATTCCCTTTCCTAGACAAGGGAAACTGTAACACACAGCACCTGGAAAATCGGGTCACTCCCATGCTAATACTGCGCTTTACCAAGGGTCTTAGCAAATAACACACCAGGAGATTATATCCTGCACCTGGCTCAGAGGGTCCCACACCCACAGAGCCTCCCTCATTGCTAGCATAGCAGTCTGAGATCTAACTACAAGGTGGCAGCGAGGCTGGGGGAGCGGCTGCCGCCATTGCTGAGGTAAACAAAGTAGGTAAACAAAGCAGCCAGGAAGCTAAAACTGGGTGGAGCCCACCGCAGCTCAAGGAGGCCTGCCTGCCTCTGCAGACTCCACCTCTGGGGACAGGGCATAGCCAAACAAAAGGCAGCAGAAACCTCTGCAGATTTAAATGTCCCTGTCTGACAGCTTTGAAGAGAGCAGCAGTTCTCTCAGCACGGAGTTTGAGATCTGAGAACGAATAGACTGCCTGCTCAACTGGGTCCCCGACCCCTGAATAGCCTAACTGGGAGACACTCCCCACTAAGGGCAGACTGACACCTCACACCTCACATGGCCAGGTACCCCTCTGAGACGAAGCTTCCAGAGGAATGATCAGGCAGCAACATTTGCTGTTCTGCAATATTCACTCTTCTGCAGCCTCTGCTGCTGATACCCAGGCAAACAGGGTCTGGAGTGGACCTCCAGCAAACTCCAACAGACCTGCAGCTGAGGGTCCTGACTGTTAGAAGGAAAACTAACAAACAGAAAGGGCATCCACACCAAAACCCCATCTGTACGTCACCATCATCAAAGACCAAAGGTAGATAAAACCACAAAGATGGGGAGAAAGCAGAGCAGAAAAGCTGAAAATTCTAAAAATCAGAGCACCTTTCCCCCTCCAAAGGAACGCAGCTCCTTGCCAGCAACAGAATAAAGCTGGACGGAGAATGATTTTGACGAGTTGAGAGAAGGCTTCAGACAATCAAACTTCTCCAAGCTAAAGGAGGAAGTTCAAACCCATCGCAAATAAGTCAAAAACCTTGCAAAAAGATTTGATGAATGACTAACTAGAATAACCAGTGTAGAGAAGTCCTTAAATGACCTGATAGAGCTGAAAACCATGGCATGAGAACTATGTGACAAATGCACAAGCTTCAGTAACTGATTCAATCAACTGGAAGGAAGGGTATCAGTGATTGAAAATCAAATGAATGAAATGAAATGAGAAGTTTAGAGAAAAAAGAGTAAAAAGAAACGGAAAAAACCTTCAAGAAGTATGGGACTATGTGAAAAGACCAAATCTACGTCTGATTGGTGTACCTGAAAGTGACAGGGAAAATGGAACAAAGTTGGAAAACACTCTGCAGGATATTATCCAGAAGAACTTCCCCAACCTAGCAAGTGAGGCCAACATTCAAATTCAGGAAAAACAAAGAACTCCACAAGATACTCCTCAAGAAGAACAACTCCAAGATGTATAATTGTCAGACTCACCACAGTTGAAATGAAGGAAAAAATGCTAAGGGCAGCCAGAGAGAAAGGTCAGGTTTTGGGTTACCCACAAGGGAAGCCCATCAGAGTAACAGCAGATCTCTCAGCAGAAACTCTACAAGCCAGAAGACAGTGGGAGCCAATATTCAACATTCTTAAAGAAAAGAATTTTCAACCCAGAATTTCATATCCAGCCAAACTAACTTTCATAAGTGAAGGAGAAATAAAATCCTTTACAGACAAGCAAATGCTTAGAGATTTTGTCACCACCAGGCCTGCCCTATAAGAGCTCCTGAAGGAAGCACTAAACATGGAAAGGAACAACTGGTAACACCAACTGCAAAAACATGCCAAAATGTAAAGACCATCAATGCTAGGAAGAAACTGCATCAACTAACGAGCAAAATAACCAGTTAGTATCATAATGGCAGGATCAAGTTCACACATAACAATACTAACATTAAATGTAAATGGGCTAAATGCTCCAATTAAAAGACACCAACTGGCAAATTGGATAAAGAGTCAGGACCCATTAGTTTGCTGTATTCAGGAGACCCATCTCATGTGCAGAGACACACATAGGCTCAAGATAAAGGGATGGAGGAAGATCTACCAAGAAAATGGAGAACAAAAAGGCAAGGGTTGCAATTCTAGTCTCTGATAAAACAGACTTTAAACCAACAAAGATCAAAAGAGACAAAGAAGGTCATTACATAATGGTAAAGGGATCAATTCAACAGGAAGAGCTAACTATCCTAAATATATATGTACTCAATACAGGAGCACCCAGATTCATAAAGCAAGTCCTGAGAGACTTACAAAGAGACTCAGACTCCCACACAATAATAATGGGAATATTTACCACCCCACTGTCAACATTAGACAGATCAACAAGATAGAAACTTAACAAGGATATCCAGGAATTGAACTCAGCTCTGCAGCAAGCAGACCTAATAGACATCTACAGAACTCTCCACCTCAAATCAAATGAATATACGTTGTTCTTGGCACCACATCACACTTATTCTAAAATTGACCACATAGTTGGAAGTAAAGCACTCCTCAGCAAATGTAAAACAACAGAAATTATAACAAATTGTCTCTCAGACCACAGTGCAATCAAACTAGAACTCAGGATTAAGAAACTCACTCAAAACTGCTCAACTACATGGAAGCAGAATAACCTGCTCCTGAATGACTACTGGGTACATAACGAAATAAAGGCAGAAATAAAGATGTTCTTTGAAACCAATGAGAACAAAGACACAACGTACCAGAATCTCTCGGACACATTTAAAGCAGTGTGCACAGGGAAATTTACAGCACTAAATGTCCACAAGAGAAAGCAGGAAAGATCTAAAATTGACACCCTAACATCACAATTAAAAGAACTAGAGAAGCAAGAGCAAACACATTCAAAAGCTAGCAGAAGGCAAGAAATAACTAAGATCAGAGGAGAACTGAAGGAGATAGAGACACAAAAGCCCTTCAGAAAATAAATGAATCCAGGAGCTGGTTTTTTGAAAAGATCAACAAAATTGATAGACTGCTACCAAGACTAATAAAGAAGAAAAGAGAGAAGAATCAAATAGACACAATAAAAATTGATAAAGGAGATATCACCACCGACCCCACAGAAATACAAACTACCATCAGAGAATACTATAAACACCTCTACGCAGATAAACTAGAAAACCTAGAGGAAATGGATAAATTCCTGGACACATACACTCTCTCAAGGCTAAACCAGGAAGAAGTTGAATCCCTGAACAGGCCAATTGCAGGCTCTGAAATTGAGGCAATAATTAATAGCTTACCAACCAAAAAAAGTCCAGGACCAGTCGGATTCACAGCCAGATTCTACCAGAGGTACAAGGAGGAGCTGGTACTATTCCTTCTGAAACTATTCCAATCAATAGAAAAAGAGGGAATCCCCCCTAACTCATTTTATGAGGCCAACATCATCCTGATACCAAAGCTTGGCAGAGACACAACCAAAAAAGAGAATTTTAGACCAATATCCCTGATGAACATCGATGCAAAAATCCTCAATAAAATACTGACAAACCGAATCCAGCAGCACATCAAAAAGCTTATCCACCATGATCAAGTGGGCTTCATCCCTGGGATATAAGGCTGGTTCAATATACACAAATCAATAAACATAATCCAGCATATAAACAGAACCAAAGACAAAACCCACATGATTATCTCAATAGATGCAGAAAAGGTCTTTGACAAAATTCAACAGCCCTTCATGCTAAAAACTCTCAATAAGTTTGGAATTGATGCAATGTATCTCAAAATAATAAGAGCTATTTATGACAAACCCACAGCCAATATCATACTGAATGGGCAAAAACTGGAAGCATTCCCTTTGAAAACTGGCACAAGACAGGGATGCCCTCTCTCACACTCCTATTCAACATAGTGTTGGAAGTTCTGGCTAGGGCAATCAGGCAGTAGAAAGAAATAAAAGGTATTAAATTAGGAAAAGAGGAAGTCAAACTGTCCTTGTTTGCAGATGACATGATTATATATTTAGAAAACCCCATCGTTTCAGCCCAGAATCTCCTTAAGCTGATAAGCAACTTCAGCAAAGTCTCAGGATACAAAATTAATGTGCAAAAATCACAAGCATTCCTATACACTAATAAGAGACACACAGAGAGCCAAATCATGAGAGAACTCCCACTCACAATTGCTTCAAATAGAATGAAATACCTAGGAATCCAACTTACAAGGGATGTGAAGGACCTCTTCAAGGAGAACTACAAACCACTGCTCAATGAAATAAAAGAGGACACAAACAAATGGAAAAACATTCCATGCTCATGGACAGGAAGAATCAATATCATGAAAATGGCCATACTGCCCAAGGTAATTTACACATTCAATGCCACCCCTATTAAGCTGCCAATGACTTTCTTCACAGAATTGGAAAAAAACTACTTTAAAGTTCATATGGAACCAAAAAAGAGCCCGCATTGCCAAAACAGCATGATACTGGTACCAAAACAGAGATATAGGTCAATGGATCAGAACAGAGCCCTCAGAAATAATACCACACATCTACAATTATTTGATCTTTGACAAACCTGACAAAAACAAGCAATGGGGAAAGGATTCCCTATTTAATAAATGGTATTGGGAAAACTGGCTAGCCATATGCAGAAAACTGAAACTGGACCCCTTCCTTATACCTTATACAAAAATTAACTCAAGATGGATTAAAGACTTAAACATAAAACTGAAAACCATAACAACCCTGGAAAAAAACCTAGGCAATACCATTCAGGATATAGGCATGGGCAAGGACTTCATGTCTAAAACACCAAAAGCAATGACAACAAAAGCCAAAATTGACAAATGGGATCTAATTAAACTAAAGAGCTTCTGCACAGCAAAAGAAACTACCATCAGAGTGAACAGGCAACCTACAGAATGGGAGAAAAGTTTTGCAATCTACTCATCTGATGAAAGGGCTAATATCCAGAACCTACAAAGAACTCAAACAAACTCACAAGAAAAAACAAACAACCCTATCGAAAAGTAGGCAAAGGATATGAACTGACACTTCTCAAAAGAAGACATTTATGCAGTCAACAGACACATGAAAGAATGCTCATCATCACTGGCCATCAGAAAAATGCAAATCAAAACCACAATGAGATACCATCTCACACCAGTCAGAATGCTGATTATTAAAAAGTCAGGAAACAACAGGTGCTGGAGAGGATGTGGAGAAATAGGAACACTTTTACACTGTTGGTGGGAGTGTAAACTAGTTCAACCATTGTGAAAGACAGTATGGTGATTCCTCAAGGATATAGAACTAGAAATACCATTTGACCCAGCCATCCCATTACTGGGTATATACCCAAAGGATTATAAATCATGCTACTATAAAGACACATGCACATGTATGTTTATTGTGACACTATTCACAATAGCAAAGACTTGGAACCAACCCAAATGTCCATCAATGACAGACTGGATTAAGAAAATGTGGCACATATATACCATGGAATACTATGCAGCCATAAAAAAGGATGAGGTCATGTCCTTTGCAGGGAGACGGATGCAGCTGGAAACCATCATTCTCAGCAAACTTTTGCAAGAACAGAAAACCAAACACCGCATGTTCTCACTCATAGGTGGGAATTGAACAATGAGAACACTTGGACACAGGGTCTGGAACATCACACACTGGGGGCCTGTCATGGGGTGGGGGGAGGGGGGAGGGATAGCATTAGGAGATATACCTAATGTAAATGACGAGTTAATGGGTGCAGCACACCAACATGGCACATGTATACATACGTAACAAACCTGCATGTTGTGCACGTGTACCCTAGAACTTAAAGTATAATAAAAATATATATATATACACACATGTAAAAGAATAACTCAAAAAAATATTTAGTGGATAGAATTAGCTGACCTATTTAAGATATTAATTACATATTAATATTAACGAATACACAAGTCACACATGTTTGTTTCTTATCTCAAACTCTTCTAGTTGGGACAAAAATGAAGTATTACATTATCGAAAATAAAGGTAACATACTAACCTCTTCCAATACTTTCACAGAGTTAAACTCAACATGTGGGTGTGAATGCTGCAAAGTGTGATGCTGTCTGTATTTTAGATCTGCTCTCAGCTGCTGAATAGGATTTATCACATTTTTAAGATATGTGCACCATTGTTCTGATAGCTCTTGCTCTATGGTGAAACAAAATGGAATCAAAGGAACACATTATTAAGTGTCTCCAAGAACAGATCATTAGAGTACAGATTTATTTGGGGATTCCTTTAGAAAAAAACTAATGGCAGTTAATATTAAAAGAACATGAAGTGAGTGGCCCATTCTCATTCTTCAAAATAAAACTCCCCTTTAAATATAGGATTAAACAAATCTTACCAAAATTTGTAAGGTCACAAAGACATTCGTTTCCAATGTTCTCTTCATTGAGAAGGGATTTTATTTCAGATTCCATTTTATATCTGAAATAGATGTGATCTCAATAAATGTTACAATCATAAACATACATCTAGGTTTTTAAAAAATAACCAAAGAGATATTTAATCGAATATGGCTTTGTAATCCATTCATTTATTTAAACCATGTACTAAATTCCTAACATGGCTTGAGTCCTTGCTAGACACTGAGATAGATGCATAGGCTCAGACAGAGGAAAGAGCGTGAGCAAAGGCCATCCCACAGCAGGTCCTAGCATTGCGTGTGGAGAGGGCCCGGGGCATTGGGAAGCACTGAAGGTCGGTAGGCTACCTCACTTCCTCAGATCCATGTTTCAGAAAGATTCCCAAGACAGCAAGATAGAGCAGAAGGAGATGTGAACAATAGAGATGGAATATGAAGAGGAGGGTGTCAGACAAACCTAGAGCAACAAGGAGGTAATTTTTAAAGTTCAGAAAGAATGAGACCCTGAATTGCAGGGGTGGAAGTATACTTTATTTTTAATATACTAATAAGAACAACAAATATTCATGAGCTTATATATGTATACATATATATGTGTACACAAGTATGTACATATATATACATATAAATACTTTTTTTTTTTTTTGACCGAGTCTCCCTTGGTCACTCCGGCTGGAGTGCAGTGGCACAATCTCGGTTCACTGCAACCTCTGTCTCCTGAGTTCTAGTGATTCTCATGCCTAAGCCTCCCAAGTAGCTGGGACTACAGGTATGCGCCACCATGCCTGGCTAATTTTTGTATTTTTAGCAGAGACAGGATTTCACCATGTTGGCTAGGCTAGTCTCAAACTCCTGACCTCAGGTGATCCACCTGCCTCGGCCTCCCAAAGTGCTGTGTCATAATTTTCTAAGCCAATTTACATGGGACAAAGATTTGGTTTTTGTTTAAACATATAAAGGAGGGGTGATATTGTAAATGATACCTCACTGTCTGTTTTTCCAGCAGGTAGTTTCTGCCAGAAATATTTTTAAGATCACATTTGCAACTGTTACATGGAGGATGAGTGCATAATGGTTGAGTCAAACCAGAAGTTATTCCAGAACAGATTTGTTTAACCAAAAACATAGCACTTAAAAACCATCTAGCTCGGCACCCAGAAAGTCATAACAGAGCATATAAACTGCCAAAAAAAATGAAGATATGGGTAATTTTTGATGTTCTGAGGAGACTGATTCTCTACCTAGAACTTTGGCACCTTTCCGGAAGGATAAGAACCTGTACCAAGGTAGACACCTGAAGGCTCAAAAATGCCCTTCACCAGGGTGTCTTATTTGCAGGTGGTTGCACTGAGTAGATTATTACGTCATCTGGGCAAACGAGCACACAAAAACTTAAGGGATTCTTTGTGGTACCAGAATGAAACAATGGAGAAAGTACCTCTGGGAAAGTATATCAAAAACCTCAAGGGGTATAGTTTCATTAAGCATAACACAATTTAAATAAAATGGTATAAATGTAAATATTAAACATAATTTTACATTTGAAAATTTTGTCTAGTTTTCTTAGTACAGATTACAAAGAATTAAAGTTTGGCAACTTGTTTTCATTTTGTTTTGTTGTTTTTAGACATGGGGTCTCACGATGTTGCCCAGGCTAGACTGCAGTAGCTGTTCACAGGTGCAAGCATAACGCACTGCAGACTTGAACACCTAGGCTCAAGTGATCCTCCTGCCTCAGCCTCCCAAGTAGCTGGGACTACTGGTATGCACCATCACACCCTGGCAAAACTTGTTTTGTTTTTGCCAGCAAGGCTAGACCAGTTGGATCTCAGCTGACGTAAACAGAACCCCGTAGAAAAAGGAAAAAGCTACTCAACTCCAAGGTCATAGAGCACAGAAGTTAGGGGCAAACGTTCCAATCCCAGCTCCACACAGACTAGGTTATTTATGATCTACAAATACCTTTCATTATCTGAGACACAAGATTCTCATTTGTAAAACTGAGACAGCAATAACTACTACTTTGTAGGGTCATTGTAAATATTAAAGGAGATAAAACATGTAAGGGACTTAACATATTCAGTTGGTGCAAAAATAATTGTGGCTTTTGCCCAATCTAGTATTACCTGGCACATATTAAATTACCTAACAAACGTTAGGTGTCATTGTAGGCCCTTATCCTCTGCCTGCCTGAGGTTCTTAAACGTTGTCTTTTATGGTAAGGCATAGAATCTTACTTATTAAAATGGGATGTCGATTTCTAAAGGTTGACAAACACTGTTAGGACTTTAACTACTTCTAATTTGTTGGTGGCCCTAAATTCTCCACAAGGTAGTCATTTCTCTAACTTATCTCCTATTGCTGTTAGTTTTCAGTAGCACCGAACACAAATTGAAATTAGCCTGCATTCTAGAATAACACAGAAACTTATCCTGGAATTCTTCATTTTGTCCAATTTTCAGCCCTTAGAAGTTCTGAGACATTAACGTTATCATTACCTAAGTGTTCCCCACCTCCATTTTCTTTGTGTCATTCCAGGTCAGCCAAATGAATTATTTTCCATCATGATATATATACATCTCTTCTACCTACCTTAAGAACAACTTAATATACACAGTAAGAAAGATGTGGAATAGCCAAGATTAAAAAAAAAAAAAAGTTTACCCAGTGTCTTCCTTTACATTTGAACTGGAATCAGTGAACACCATAATTAAAGCTTCCTAATGGCTTTCCTTTTTGTCATGTTTCAAGTTATGCACATTTTCAAAAAAAAAATTCCAATGGGCTGAAACATTCTCTCCACAAAAGGTGACTTTTGAGGGATGGGATGGGTCTAATTTCATTGTTTTTATAGTAGATGTATGGTGATGAAGTCCATATAACTCTGTTTTTCTATGTTTTAAGTTACACAATAATGTAAAACCACTTTCAATTATAAGCCTTCTACTTCACAGAGGAGTCACCTGCCAGAATAAGAAACTAATCAACATGAAAAATACCTAAGTCAAAAGTAAAGTTAATGGTATTTAGAAACTTTACTTGGAATAAGACCACAGAAATTACCTCTTTTGATATAAATGTTTTAAAATTCACATTTTAAAAGCACACTTTATAAACATCATCACTAAAAGAAGTATATATGCTATAAATGAAGGAGAAACACATCTGCCTTCATTTTTTGCCTTGACTTTCGAAAAAAACTAATTTTTCAAAGATTACAATTAAGATCAACTGTAGAAGCAATATTTCATTTTAATTTATCTTTATGTGACTGCAGGAAATAATAACAAAAGTCAAAAAGCAAACTTGAGTAAGTTAGTAATGATGCAGTCACACCCGGAAACCATTTGCAACTTGAACTCCTTGTTCAATACATCCATGTATTAAAAGCATTTACATCTCTCCTATGTATTCTACTATATAAAAATGAATATGATAAGATGTTTGCCTGTGATAGGATCTCTACCACTTTATAGGGAAGAAAAAACATGTAACCAAAACATTATAATCCAATATGCTAAGTATGATACAAGTAAATACAAGTATGAGAGTGGGAGTGTGGAAGTGATTGGCACATACAGAAGATTATCTTCTTTCCGAAAAGAGGCAAAAGCCATATTAATATATTCATTGGATTTCAGATTAAGCTGAGGAAATGAAAGGATTTTAATTTAACTCACATTCAAACTGTAACTTTAAATTTTTTATTGCAATGGTTAATTAACATGGAACATTATAGAACATCTGACGAGATAAATGCGATTCCTAGTAATTCCTACATGTTCTTAACTATTTCCTCCAGTTCTTACCTGACTTCATTCAGCCTCTGGTATTCCTGCCACCACACTTGCTTGTGTTGTTTTATTAGTGTTTGTTCTTTGGATATCTTTGAAGTCAACATTGCTTTTCTGATCTAGATTTGGAGGAACAAAAGAGGAGCAACTTCAAAGATTTCAGAATGTGTTTTTCACAAAGAAATGTTTAATCTGAATTTTCTAAGTTAAATAGTCGCTCTTTTTAAATTCTTATTAGTGCATCTTCTAACACAAAATCTACCTAAAATAAGTTTGATTTCTTAAAGCAGGGAGGAGAAAGAAAAATAGTTAGGAATACTGACAACCTTAAGAACTGTTTTTAAAGTACTTATTAAAGGTGAAGTCATTCTATTTTCCATACATGAAATAAATAATACCTTAATTCATATCACCCCAGAAAATTTTTCAAGAGGTCTCATTTCTACCCTTTTGGGTTTATCTTCCCTGTCAGCTATAATAGGCATCTTTATTCACATTTTTGGAGGACAATATTTATTGAATGTATGAGAAGTTAAAAGATGTTGTCAAGATCATAAAGCTCATAAACATCAGAGTAACAAAGAACCTTGATGTTTAGATTGGTTTCTATCTGATCCCTCAGCATAAGATGGGAAAGATTCATTGGATAAGTTTTTAGGAGGCCTGGCTTCAACATTTACTAGAAATATGACCTTGAACACACAATTTTAATCTTTCAACTCTATGTACATCTTTGTAAACAAAATTTTTTAATTTAAGCAAATATTTATTTGATGATACTTAAAGAAATATGAAAAATCATGTAACATTGAAATCTAAATCTTCAACTGAACTTAATTTTTCCTCAATTTTATGACTTTTTAAAAATGTAGCACATAATGAATGCTTTTGGGTTTCAGCTGAAAGGTTATATCAGCCCTGGATCTATTTGCCTTAGATCCATTTCTGGCTGTTTGCCTGATCTGCTCCATCTCACAGAGCAGCCTGTGTTTCTCAGGCAGCCCTATCAGTTGGCTTCAGCCAAAGCAAGACCCTGGCATGGGAGACTGAAGGCAGGGAAGAAAGGAGAAGCCGAAGGATTACATCATCTTGCCTTCTCTACTCTCACAGGGTCTCCAGGAGCATTTGCTCATATCCATTGCCCCAACTTTTCTCTGAACAGTTCCGCTACGTTCCAACTATCTCTAGGTAACCTCACCCCAGGAATGTGGCATGGCCTTGCTTCTTCTGTATGCCCCTCTGACCTACGGATGGCAGTGACTTCCTGTTCTTGTCAACTTCTGTATTGCCTCCCAGTCCTCTGCCTTCTCATGCTATCACCTGCATAACCATCTTCCTACATTAAAAATCCCTCTACTCCAAATCCTCAAGTGATGTCTGTTCCCTGGTTAGACTCTAACTTATACTCATATGTACTCCAAACTCAAGTATTCCATATTAACAATTTTAAACTACAAAATTGTAAATCAGAAACTTGATGAAATACACATTTTTCATAATTTCTCTGCTGTTAAAGCACTTAGTACCCTACAAGCTTTAAAAGATCAATACTGGAGATGTAAAGACTTCAGAAGACAAGTTCTAAAAAGGAATCTTTATAATGCATGCTATTTCCAGCTGTCATTCACTGATTGCTTTAACCTTGAGTTTATCTTTCTGCTGTTCTGGTTACTGATTCAAAATTAGGGATATAAGAAAACAACCCAAAGATTACTTTTAAAAACTACAAAGTCAAAGTCAAATATTTTCCTAAGAAGGTCTTAAGAGTGTTACAATTATAAAATTTAGGAGGGAAGTACATTTTTAAAAGCACAGGACACTGCAGAAAAACATTCAGCAGTCTCTATTTTACCTACCAAAAAATACAAGTACACAGTATTTCTAAAATCTGACATTTTAATGTTCGCTTTAAGAATGCTTAAAACTCATTCTAGCCATTTACCATACACAGGATCTAAAGTTTGTTGCAACAGATATAATTAATTTTAAAATCTAATTTTAAAATTAGATTTCTTTGGCATATTTGGTACACATTGTACAAAAAAATTAAAATACATTGGTGAAAGACGGGGACACATTTTCATAGTTTGTAAAAAAAATCAATGCTCTCGCCTTTGGGCGCAGGGAAAGTCCAATTACGTAGACAATAAAAGTCAAAATAAAGCTAATATTTTTCACTAGACAATTCCAATATTTTGCACAACACACTGATTTTTTTTTTATAAATTCACTCATTGATTCCCCTTCTATCCTCGGGCCAAAAATGAAAAAATAAAATAAAATAAAGTCTTAAAAAGAGCAAAAAGATTTAAAGTTCTATCTTTACCAACAGAGAGATGTCTAGGTGATTCCAATTCATTTTACTGGGCAATATGCCATATAAAGTCAATACTTAGGGTGGATGATAATTTGTGCAGAATGCTGATGATTCAAAAATACTCTGGAAAAATGACAAAACAATGAATTCACAAAAGACTCAGAAACCAGGGGTTTCCTGTATATGACTTATTGTGATGGTCCAAGATAATAAAACCTAAATAGGCATCTTGAAATATTACAAAAGTCCTTTGAATCAGAAGATCCATCTTTTGAGACAGATGTCAATAACTAGTAGACAACTGGTTACATGTATGTGTATGTTTGTCAAATGTCACTGGGATGCACGTTTGAGATATATACATTTTACTACATGTGAGTTATAACTCAATTAAGAACTGTTAACACAAATAAAAAGAAAAAAACAACTACAGTAAGATGCAATTTCTCATTTATCGGATTGGCAAAAACTCAGTTGTTTAACAAAACACTCTGTGAAACTAAAGAAAGCATGTTCCCTCTAATATTGCTAGTGGGAATACAAAGTGATACAACCCCCACAGAAGGGAATTTGGAGATGTATCACAAGATTTCACATGGATTTATCCGGTGACCTAGCAGCTTCATTTATAGAAATTCATCTGAAAACTATATTGGTGAAAGTATAAAAGATATATGCACAAACCTATTCACTGCAGTACCATTTGTAATAGAAAAAGATTAGAGCACAAAACTTCCATCAATAAGTGTTCTTGCCAAAATTAATTGAACTTGAATCTGATCAAGTCCCTAAATATAACTATCAATTTACTGGAAACACAAGAAACAGAAAAATATGTTGAATGGCACCACCAGGATGTAATCTGCCTAATTCAGACTATAAGACAAACAATACAATTTCTTCAAAAAATAAATTACAAAATACAAGAGGATAGAGGATCAAATCTAAAAAAAAAAGTTATAATGTACAGATCATATCTAGAAGCTGATTTAAATAAACTTTAAGACAAAATTTTTGAGATAATCAGGAAAATTTAACACTACATATTTGAAATTATTAAGACAATAACATTTTTAGACATGGTAATAGTATTACAGGATTTTTAAAAATCTTTATTATTTCAGCAATACATGTTGAAATATTTATGAGTGAAATATTATGATGTCTGTGATTTGCTTCAAAACAATCTGGCACAGGGGGTGGTTTGTGGGTAGGAGTATAGAGGAAACAATGGTCAAAAGTTGATCATTGTTGAAGCTGAATGATGTGACATGGAGATTCACTATACCATTCAATCCACTTGTTCATATGTTTATAATTTTCTATAACATTTTTTAAAAGAATTAATGAAGCCTTGAGCTGTACAAGAAGTATCTAAGCAAAGATATTCAAATTTAAAAATAATTGTAAAGATCTTTTTAACAGCTAATACACTGGGAATGAACAGTTACACACAATGTACCAAAATTGGTCTCAGTTTTTAGCCCAACTCTATTATTCGTTTTCAGGTTCAATCTCAGCCTTTGAAAGACTAGATCACTGACTGTCCACTTCAGTCTTATATGGTTGGCATCCAAGAAATTGTGCATGATCAATGACACCGTGATTATATAGATGACCATCACATCTAGCTTGTTAATAATATCAGTAGTATAAATCAGACAGGTAACTATGCATTCTAGATGTAACTTGAAGCAATAATCTCTTTTTGTGCTTTAAATGCTAATATTTTATCATTTTATTTAAATATGTTTATATTTAATATTGCCAGAGAAAAGTGCTGTAATAATTAACAATGATTATTAAAACTGTAAATTACATGTCTAAAAAAAGAGTGCACGTAAATGGTAAAATAAACAGGGAAGTAGGCCAATAACTAATACAAATATTAAGAGAGAATGTGTTAGCTATGAAACATTAAGAATAATAATATGTTCTTTTTGAGCCTACATATTTTTAATTCAAGTAATATATGAAAGAATAACAGAGATACTATTATAATCATAATTCTAGTTAGTGTGGATTGTTTTTTATCTTAGCATTCAGGACATTAAAAAAAAACTTTGAGTTGTATTTAATTTCCATTTATTTAATTCCACTTAAGCCATGAGTCTTTTAAGAAAAAGTCCTATTTGGCAATTGTTCACAACTTACAAGAATAAATTAAAAGCAAAATGTCAACTTGCCACCTTTAAATTAAATTAGAAGGGAAGACTCCAAAAAATAATGTACAACAATATTCCCAATGCATTTTCCTTAATCCAGATATAATAAAAAATGAAAACTGCATGAAGAAAAAAAAGCAAGTGTTAGAAAATGATGAAGTACCTAGGACACATTTTGTTCTCACTAACTGAAATTCAAAACAACAGACATTCCAAAATGCTTTAAAAGGACAATTCCTTATCATCATGAATCTACGGAGACTGAAAATGGAAGCAAAAGCTTGTCAAAATGATTGCTACAGACTGTGAACCATTTTCATTAGTTAAAGACATGGGATTTTTTTGAGACTTGCCAAGCTATGAATCCCAGGTACACAGTTATTTCTAGAAAAGCTTCTTCCTGAATTACATTCCGCTATGAACAAAAAGGTTACTGATCTTATTTAAAATGCCAGTTGAAAGTGAGCATCTGTTTAACCGCACAAATATGTAAATACAGTGACCAGAGTGGCAATCTAGCAGCTGACAGTGCTGAGAAATTATTGTTCCTGCACTTGATACCAAACTATAAAGACCACAATAATAATTAAAAATCTGAAATATATTGATTCTTTCATAATGAGTCTGTCACCAAAGAGAAATTCACTTTGACAAAATACTGATTTTAACACTCAACCATTCTACATTCAGTCAAAATATCTTTTTTGGTACATCTCGAATGGATGGATGGATGGATAGTATTAGAAATATAAGTGTGTATATATACATACATGAATATTTATCTATTCCAGTACTGACAAGGGTGTAGAGAATACATTTGTTTGGTATCTTCATTAAAACAATACCTTGGGAAAGAAATTTGGTAACAAGTCTCAAAAACACTAAAAAACACTCACATTTTTGATCCAGATGTCCCAATCATGGGAATTTTTCCTATGAGAGTAGAGGATTCTAAAACATGAAAAGTCTCTATGCTTGAAGTAGCATAATTTCTATTATCACAAAATTGGGTACATCTCAAATATCTAAAAATTGGGGTGGGATAATGCATGCATCATTTTCTCTTCGGAGTACTTGTCACTCCTGTTTTTGCCTAGTTAATTCTTTTGTATTATATTTTTAATTGACATATTGTAATTGTGCATATTTATGGGCACAATTTGATGTTTTGATACATATATATGTTATATAAAAATATACGTTAAATCAGGGTATTTAGCACAGCCATCGTCACATGCATTTATCATTTTTTTTGTGGGGAGTATATTCAACAGCCTCTCTTCTGTTTTGTAACATACAATACCTTACTGTTACTCATCCTCACCCTACTGTGCAATAGAACACCAGAACTGATTCTTCCTATCTCATTGTAACTCTGTACTTTATTGGCCTTGAGATCCCAATTCCAATATCCCTTCCTCAGAAAAGCCTTCCCTAACCACTCAGTAAAGATCAAATCCTATTATACACCAGACAGCATGGTTTTTATTGCAGTTTATACTTTGGATAATTTTACTTCCAGGCTTATTTGATAAACA
Source organism: Macaca thibetana thibetana (assembly GCF_024542745.1). NCBI lineage: Eukaryota > Metazoa > Chordata > Mammalia > Primates > Cercopithecidae > Macaca > Macaca thibetana. Next base: position 84,646,056 of record NC_065589.1, on the reverse strand, counting down.
CTGACTCCTCTCCCTCCCCCAGCAAACAGTAAATTTCATAAAGGCAAGGGCTGTATTTTGCTTACCATTGTATCTTCAAGGCAAATAGTAGACACATAATAAATATGTACTGGCTTGAACAATTAAATATTTAAAAGATTATGTGACAGACTGTTAGGGATAAAAGTGTACATGATTTCATGTCTATGCTTATCATGGGAAAAATAAAATGTGTAATATGTTTATGTTTATATATACGTGTACAATAAACAGAAGTCAGGAATATGAAAAGTTTTGTTAGGATAATAGTAATATAAGTGACTTTACCACAAAATTTCTTTGAATGTTCCCATAACATTAACTTATTTTAAAGTTATATAAACCATAAATAATGCCCTGGCTTTTAAGTGGTTGCCTTAGTTTGAGGAGATATAGCCCATGAATATATGGTAATCTCTCCAGAATAGAGTATCAAATGTGCTTTGAAATCATAACAATTGCCTTCTATAAAAAAAGATATAAACAATAAAAGGCAAAATGAACAAACCATGAAAATTATGAATACAAACAACATGCAAATTATGTAACAAGTTGCTTCACCTAACCTGTTTTTACTGCAGCCAAGTAATGAAAATACTGTTTTCAATGAACTCTATTATTTCCACAAGAAAGAATCATACTGTGTGAGTAATCCTAAACTATACATGGTCCTAAAATATTGTGCAAAATCACTTGCACATAATCTCGTTTCAAATCTAGCCTAGGTTCACCCTGGCTTGGAACATATCTTTAAGCCAAAAACGGAATTCTAGAAAAGAGAGCACCTGAGGACATATTTGTATAGTGTTGGAGAAGGAGCCTTAATCAGATAATAGTCAGCAGCTGGTAATTACTAACAATTTTTATTCTTCAGATTAAGTTGGAAGTTGTTGAAAGCTAATAAAATAACTGTCTTTCAAAAAATAAAGTTGAATTCAGACCTCAAAGAGTTGTTCTGAACATTAAATGGGTAATGAATGCATGTAAACTATATAATGGTGTCTGAGAGCATTCAATAAATGTTAGCTGCTATTCACTATTATTACTATTTGGGAGTTTCTAACAACTATTTGGAATGTCATTTATTTTCACATTTACATTGTAAATACTTTCTAGCAATTGAATTTTCTAAAACTAGAAAAACACATATACACATAACTTCTAACCTTTAGCTCTGCAGAGGCAGAAGCTAATTTCTTTGCTTCAGTTAATACACGCAATTGTTGATAGTCTACTGGTTTGTACTTGGTGTTTCTCATCTCATTTTTCATATGCAATACCAGATGATCTATTAGGTATAAAAATAGAAAAATGACAAAGAAAGAATATCATGTTATTGGAAGTCAAAATATAATTAGGGCAACATGTCAACTTCAGATCTTATTTTTAAATATTTTTAAGCAAACACAAGAAATAATATATTACAATATTGATAATATATTTGAGGCCTCTATTTCTAGAAATTATTATAATATAGCCCCTTTATTTCTTGCACAACATTACTTCTGAAAGGGTACAGAGGGAATGCTTTCAGCTAAATTAGTACTGTATATTGAAGATTTTAGAAAATTATAATGCCAAGCTACAACGTATGATGACTGTTAACCCATTCTTTTTATTTAAAATGTGATAGACATCAACTGTGAATATTAAGTATCACATCATTATAAATCAAATTATATAAATAGATTTTTCAATCATAGATGCATTTTTAACTTAGAAAAATCAAAATAATTTTAATTAAATTTGAAAAAAGGTTGAAACTGAAAGCCAAAAGTTTAATACATTGAAAAATATTAAAACCATGTAAGATGTTTGAGTAATCTACATCCAAATACATACAATGTCCTAGTCCGGTATGATATGAGCCATTTGGATAAAGCAAAACACAAGCAAGGGTTACTCTAAGTTCAAGTAGCATAAAATATACAATAACTTGAGTAACTCAAACAAAACATGTGCTTCCACCTCAATTATATGAATAATTCATCTGTGTCATATAAAGTAATTAGGATTTATTAAGTAAATCATGGATCACATGACTATAGAAAGCTCTCAAATGATTTCAGGCCAATCACAGTGAAAGAAAGCAAGGGTAGGGAGACCTGGCAAGATGGCCAAATAGGAACAGCTCTAGTCTGCAGTGCCCAGCTAGATCAATGCAGAAGGTGGGTGATTTCTGCATTTCCAACTAAGGTACCTGGCTCATCTCACTGGGACTGGTTAGACAGTGGGTGCAGCCCATGGACAGCAAGCCGAAGCACAGTGGGGTGTCACCTCACCCAGGAAGCACAAGGAGTTGGGGAACTCCCTCCCCTAGCCAAGGGAAATCATGAGGGACTGTGACATGAGGAATGGTGCACCCCAGCCCAAATACTATGCTTTTCCCATGGTCTTTGCAACCCACAGACCAGGAGATTCCCTTGAATGCCTATGCCACCAGGGCCCTGGGTTTCAAGCACAAAACCGGGCAGCCATTTCAGCAGACACCGAGCTAGCTGCAGGAGTTTTTTCATACCCTAGTGGTGCCTGGAATGCCAGTGAGACAGAACCGTTCACTCCCCTGGAAAGGGGGCTGAAGCCAGGGAGCCAAGTGGTCTAGCTCTGTGGATCCCACCCACATGGAGCCCAGCAAGCTGAGAACCACTGGCTTGAAATTCCCGCTGCCAGCATAGCAGTCTGAAGTTGACCAGGAATGATTGAGCTTGGTGGGGGTAGGGGTGTCTACCATTACTGAGGCTTGAGTAGGTGATTTCCCTCTCACAGTGTAAACAAAGCCACAGGGAAGTTCCAACTGGGCAGAGCCCTCTGCAGCTCAGCAAAGCTGCTGTAGACAGACTACCTCTCTAGATTCCTCCTCTCTGGGCAGGGCATCTCTGAAAAATAGGCAGCAGCCTCAGTCAGGGGCTTATAGATAAAACTCCCATCACCCTGAGACAGAGCACCTGGAGGAAGGGGCGAGCGGCTGTGAGTGCAGCTTCACCAAACTTAGACTTCCCTGCCTGTCAGCTCCTTGCAGCAGATCTCCAAGCACAGTGTTCGAGCTCTGCTAGGGGTGAGACTGCCTCCTCAACTGGGTCCCTGACCCCCATGTCTTCTGACTGGGACACACCTCCCAGAAGGGGCAGACAGACACCTCATACAGGAGAGCTCCAGCTGGCATCTGGCGGGTGCCCCTCTGGGACAAAGCTTCCAGAGGAAGGAACAGGCAGCAACCTTTGCTGTTCTGCAGCCTCCACTGGTGATACCCAGGTAAACAGGGTGTGGAGTGGACCTCCAGCAAACTCCAGCAGACCTGCAGCAGAGGGGTCTGACTGTTAGAAGGAAAACTAATGAACAGAAAGGAATAGCATCAACATCAACAAAAAAGAAACCCCAGCCAAAGGTCACCAACATCAAAGACCAAAAATAGATAAATCCACAAAGGTGGGGAGAAGCCAGTGCCAAAAGGCTGAAAATTACAAAAACCAGAATGCCTCTTCCCCTCCAAAGGATCACAACACCTCACCAGCAAGGGAACAAAACTGGATGGAAAATGAATTTTACAAATTGACAGAAGTAGGTTTCAGAAGATGGGTAATAACAAACTCCCCCAAGCTAAAGGAGCATGTTCTAACCTCATTCAACGAAGCTAAGAACCTTGAAAAAAATTAGTCAAACTGCTAACTAGAATAACCAGTTTAGAGAAGAACATAAATGATCTGATGGAGCTGAAAAACACAGCACAAGAACTTCATGAAGCATACACAAGTATCAACAGCTAAATGGATCAAGCAGAAAGAAGGATATCAGAGGTTGAATATCAACTTAATGAAATAAAATATGAAGATAAGATTAGAGAAAAGAGATGAAAAGGAACAAACAAAGCCACCAAGAAATATGGGACTATGTGAAAAGACCAAACCTATGTTTGATTGGTGTACCTGAAAGTGACAGAGAGAATGGAACCAAGTTGGAAAACACTCTTCAGGATGTTATCCAGGAGAACTTCCCCAACCAAGTAAGACAGGCCAACACTCAAATTCAGGAAATACAGACAACAACACAAAGATACTCCTCCAGAAGAGCAACCCCAAGACACATAATCGTCAGATTCACCAAGGTTGAAATGAAGGAAAAAATGTTAAGGGCAGCCAGAGAGAAAGGTTCGGTTACCCACAAAGGGAAGCCCATCAGACTAACAGTGGATCTCTCTGCAGAAACCCTACAAGCCAGAAGACAGTGGGGGCCAATATTCAACATTCTTAAAGAAAAGATTTTCAACCCAGAATTTCATATCCGGCCAAACTAAGCTTCATAAATGAAGGAGAAATAAAATCCTTTACAGACGAGCAAATGCTGAGAGATTTTGTCACCACCAGGACTGCCTTACAAGAGCTCCTGAAGGAAGCACTAAATACAGAAAGGAACAACTGGTACCAGCCACTGCAAAAACATACCAAATTGTAAAGACCATCGGCACTATGAAGAAACTGCATCAACTAACAGACCAAATAACCAGTTAGCATCATGATGACAGGATCAAATTCACACATAACAATACTAACCTTAAATGTAAATGGGCTAAATGCCCCCAATTAAAAACACAGACTGACAAACTGAATAAAGAGTCAAGACCCAACAGTGTGCTCTATTCAGGAGATCCATCTCATATGCAAAGATACACACAGGCCCAAAATAAAGGGATGGAGGAATATTTACCAAGCAAATGGAAAGCAAAAGAAAAAAAAAAAGCAGGGGTTGCAATCCTAGTCTCTGACATAACAGATTTTAAACCAACAAAGATCAAAAGAGACAAAGAAGGGCATTACATAATGCTAAAGAGATCAAAGCAACAAGAAGAGCTAACTATCCTACATATATATGCACCCAATACAGATTCATAAAGCAAGTTCTTAGAGACCTACAAAGAGACAGACTCCCATGCAATAATAATGGGAGACTTTAACACCCCACAGTCAATATTAGACAGATCAACAAGACAGAAAATTAAGGATATTCAGGACTTGAACTCAGCTCTGGACCAAGCAGACCTAATAGACAGCTATGGAACTCTCCACCCCAAATCAACAGAATATACATTCTTCTCAGCACCACATCACACTTACTTTAAAATTGACCACAGAGTTGGAAGTAAAACACTCCTCAGCAAATGTAAAAGAATGGATATCATAACAGTCTCTTAAATCACAGTGCAATCAAATTAGAACTCAGGATTAAGATACTCACTCAAAACTACACAACTACATGGAAACTGAACAACCTGCTCCTGAATGACTACTGGGTAAGTAACAAAATTAAGGCAGAAATAAATAAGTTCTTTGAAACCAATGAGAACAAAGACACAATGTACCAGAATCTCTGGGACACATTTAAAGCAGAATCTCTGGGAAATTTATCTCACTAAATGCCCACAAGAGAAAGCATGGAGAAGATCTAAAATTGACACCCTAATATCACAATTAAAAGAACTAGAGAAGCAAGAGCAAACACATTCAAAAGCTAGCAGAAGACAAGAAATAACTAAGATCAGAGCAGAAATGAAGGAGCTAGAGACAAGAAAAACCCTTCAAAAAAATCCATGAATGCAGGAGCTGGTTTTTTGAAAAAACTAACAAAATAGACCGCTAGCCAGACTAATAAAGAAGAAAAAAGAGGAGAATCAAATAGACACAATAAAAATTGATAAAGGGTATATCACCAATGATCCCACAGAAATACAAACTACCATCAGAGAATACTATAAATACCTCTATGCAAATGAACTAGAAAATCTAGAAGAAATGTATAAATTCCTGGACACATACACCCTCCCAAGTCGAAACCAGGAAGAAGTTGAAAAGTTCTGAAATTGAGGCAGTAATTAATAGCTTGCAAACCAAAAAAAGTCCAAGACCAGATGGATTCACGGCTGAATTCTACAAAGGTACAAAGAGGAACTGGTACCATTCCTTCTGAAACTATTCCAAACGATAAAAAAGAGGGAATCCTCCCTAACTCATTTTATAAGGCCATCATCATCCTGATAGCGAAACCTGGCAGAGACTCAACAAAAAAATAAAATTTCAGGCCAATATCCCTGATGAAAATCAATGCAAAAATCCTCGATAAAATACTGGCAACCGAATCCAGCAGCACGTCAAAAAGCTTATCCACCATGATCAAGATGGCTTCATTCCAGGGATGCAAGGCTGGTTCAACAAAATGCAAATCAATAAACGTAATTCATCACATAAACAGAACCAATGACAAAAACCACGTGATTATCTCAATAGATGCAGAAAAGGCTTTTGATAAAATTCAACAGCCCTTCATGCTAAAGCTCTCCATAAACTAGGTATTGCTGGAACAGATCTCAAAATAATTAGAGCTATTTATGATCAACCCACAACCAATATCATACTGAATGGGCAAAAACTGGAAGCATTCCCTTTTAAAGCCGGCACAAGACAAGGATGCCCTCTCTCACCACTCCACTTCAACATAGTATTGGAAGTTCTGGCCAGGGCAGTCAGGCAAGAGAAAGAAATAAAGGGTATTCAAATAGGAAGAGAGGAAGTTAAATTGTCTCTGTTTGCAGATGACATGATTGTATATTTAGAAAACACCATCATCTCAATCCAAAATCTCCTTAAGCTGATAAGCAACTTCAGCAAAGTCTCAGGATACAAAATCAATGTGCAAAAGTCACAGGCATTCCTATACACCAATAATAGAGCACAAAATCATGAGTGAACTCCCATTCACAATTGCTACAAAGAGAGTAAAACACCTAGGAATACAACTTACAAGTGATGTGAAGGGCCTCTTCACAGAGAACTACAAACCACTACTCAAGGAAATAAGAGAGGACACAAACAAATGGAAAAATAGTCCATGCTCATGGATAGGAAGAATAAATATTGTGAAAATGGCCATGCTGCCCAAAGTAATTTATAGATTTAATGTTATCCCTATCAAGCTACCATTTACTTTCTTCACAGAATCAGAAAAAAATACTTTAAACTATTATGGAACCAAAAAAGAGCCCGCATAGCCAAGACAATGCTGGGCAAGAACAACAAAGCTGCAGGCATCATGCTACCTGACTTCGAACTATACTACAAGGCTACAGTAACCAAAACAGCATGGTACTGGTACCAAAAAAGATATGTAGACCAACAGAACAGACCAGAGGCCTCAGAAATAAAGCCACACATCTAAAGCCATCTGATCTTTGAAAAATCTGAAAAAACAAGCAAATGGGGAAAGGATTCCCTATTTAATAAATAATGTTGGGAAAATTGGCTAGCCATATGCAGAAAACTGAAACTGGATCTCTTCCTTAGACTTTATACAAAAATTAACTCAAGATGGATTAAAGACTTAAATGTAATACCTAAAACCATAACAATCCTAGAAGAAAACCTAGGCAATACCATTCAGGACATAGGCATGGGCAAAGACTTCATGACTACAACACCAAAAGCAATGGCAACAAAAGCCAAAATTGACAAATGGGATCTAATCAAAATATAGAGCTTCTGCATAGCAAAAGAAACTATCATCAGAGTGCACAGGCAATCTACAGAATGGGAGAAAAATTTTGCAATTTATCCATCTGACAAAGGGCTAATATCCAGAATCAATGAAGAACTTAAACAAATTTACAAGAAAAAAACAACCTCATCAAAAAGTGGGTGAAGGACATGAACAGACATTTCTCAAAAGAAGACATTTATGCAGCCAACAAACATATGAAAAAAAAAAAAAGCTCATCATCTCTGGTCATTAGAGAAATACAAATCAAAACCACAGTGAGATACCATCTCATGCCAGTTAGAATAGTGATCATTAAAAAGTCAGGAAACAACACATGCTGGAGAAGATGTGGAGAAATAGGAACACGTTTACACTGTTAGTGGGACTGTAATTAGTTCAAACATTGTGGAACACAGTGTGGCGATTCCTCAAGGATCTAGAACCAGAAATACCATTTGATTCAGCAATCCCATACCTATATATACGGTATATACCTACAGGATTATAAATCATTCTACTATAAAGACACATGCACATGTATGTTTATTGCGGCACTGTTCACAATAGCAAATACTTGGAACCAACCCAAATTCTCATCAATGATAGACTGGTTGAAGAAAATGTGCCACATATACACCATGGAATGCTAAGCAGCCATAAAAAAGGATGAGTTCATGTCCTTTGCAGGGATATGGATGAAGCTGGAAACCATCACTCTCAGCAAACTAACACAAGAACAGCAAACCAAACACTACATGTTCTCACTCATAAGTGGTAGTTGAACAATAAGAACACATGGACACAGGGAGGGGAACATCACACACTGGGGCCTGTTGGGGGCTGGGGGGCTAGGGGAGGGATAGCATTAAGAGATATACCTAATGTAGAGGATGGGTTGCTGGGCGCAGCAAACCACCATGGCATATGTATACCTATGTAACAAACCTGCACGTTCTGTACATGTTCCCCAGAACTTAAAGGAGGAGGAGGAGGAGGAAGAAGAAGAAGAAGAAGAAGAGGAGGAGGAGGAGGAGGAGAAGGAGAAGGAGGAGAAGGAGAAGGAGGAGAAGAAGAAGGAGAAGAAAGAAGAAGAAGGAGAAGAAGGAAGAAGAAGGAGAAGGAAGAAGAAGAAGGAGGAGAAGAAAGAAGAAGGAGGAGAAGAAAGAAGAAGAAGGAGGAGAAGAAAGAAGAAGGAGGAGAAGAAAGAAGAAGAAGGAGGAGAAGAAAGAAGAAGAAGGAGGAGAAGAAAGAAGAAGAAGGAGGAGAAGAAGAAAGAAGAAGGAGAAGAAGACAAAAGAAGAAGAAGAGGAAGAGGAAGGGGAAGGGGAAGGGGAAGGGGGAGAAGGAGGAGGAGGAGAAGGAGAAGGAGGAGAAGGAGGAGAAGGACGAGAAGAAGAAGGAGAAGAAGAAGGAGAAGGAGAAGGAGGAGAAGGAGAAGGAGAAGGAGGAGAAGGAGAAGGAGAAGAAGAAAGAAGAAGAAGAAGAAGAAGAAGAAGAAGAAGAAGGAGGAGGAGGAGGAGGAGGAGGAGGAGGAGGAGGAGGAGGAGGAAGAGGAGGAGGAAGAGGAGGAGGAGGAGAAGAAGAAGAAGAAGGAGGAGGAGAAGGAGGAGAAGGAGGAGAAGGAGGAGAAGGAGGAGAAGGCAGCAAGGGTATCCTGACCACTGTTGAGGATTAAAACAAACCCATTGTAAGGAACTGGCCAGTCATTCAACGTAACCAGAAAGTAAGCTTTCCATTATTTAAATATTTGAAAAATCAACATTCCAATTGTATATCATTTTAAAAGTACATAATCCAGTGCAAATAATAAAACAGAGTTGGAAGTAGGAAAAATACCTGAGCTATCATTTCTCTGAATTGTCATGAATGGTCGGTCTCTTTGATTCATTTCTTCCATATCTGTTAAGGAAACAAGAGAGAACTAAAATTTCATAATATTATTTTATAAATGTTTTTAAAGCTGTGTTACTTGAAGTATTTTTAAAAGTAAGACCCAGGACTGGGTGCCATAATGCTTTTTATTTTATTAAAATGTGCTTTTCTTGCCCCTAGAAGCCTCCCGCCACTAGTGTTTTTCTGTGCCTTTCTTGTTCTTGGTCCACTCTTTCCTATTTTTTCCCTCTTAATTCTCCCCTGCTGGATTGTTCCAGTGACTGATAAAAATTTTGTTATTAGAAAGTTGTTATGTGTTTTATTTTGTGTTCCTGGGAGGAAAGAAATTACCTAAATTGAAGAATAAATTATTCACTACTTCTATTACAACTATTATCCACTTTTGATAGATATAGAGATGCAGGGACACGGAGCAAGATGGCCGAATAGGAACAGCTCCAGCCTCCAGTTCCCAGCGCAAGCGACACAGAAGATGGGTGATTTCTGCATTTTCAACTGAGGTACCGGGTTCATCTCAATGGCGAGTGCCGGACAATCGGTGCTGGTCAGCTGCTGCAGCCCGACCAGCAAGAGCTGAAGGAAGGCGAGGCATTGCCTCACCTGGGAAGTGCAAGGGGGAAGGGAATCCCTTTTCCCAGCCAAGGGACAATGAGACATACAACACCTGGAAAATCGGGTAACTCCCACCCTAATACTGCGCTTTACCAAGGGTCTTAGCAAACGGCACACCAGGAGATTATATCCCACACCTGGCCCAGAGGGTCCCACACCCACGGAGCCTCCCTCATTGCTAGCACAGCAATCTGAGATCTAACTGCAAGGCAGCAGCGAGGCCGGGGGATGGGCACTGGCCATTGCTGAGGCTTAAGTAGGTAAACAAAGCCGCCAGGAAGCTCAAACTGGGTGGAGCCCACCGCAGCTCAAGGAGGCCTGCCTGACTCTGTAGACTCCACCTCTGGGGACAGGGCATAGCTAAACAAAAAGCAGCAGAAACCTCTGCAGATATAAATGACCCTGTCTGGCAGCTTTGAAGACAGTAGTGGATCTCCCGGCATGGAGGTTGAGATCTGAGAACGGACAGACTTCCTGCTCAAGTGGGTCCCTGACCCCTGAGTAGCCTAACTGGGAGACATCCCCCACTAGGTGCAGACCGATACCTCACACCTCACACGGCAGGGTACACCCCTGAGATGAAGCTTTCAGAGCAAGAATCAGAGAGCAACTCTTGCTGTTCAGCAATATTCTATCTTCTGCAGCCTCCACTGCTGATACCAGGCAAACAGGGTCTGGAGTGGACCTCAAGCAGTCTCCAACAGACCTACAGCTGAGGGTCCTGACTGTTAGAAGGAAAACTAACAGAAAGGACACCCACACCAAAACCCCATCAGTAAGTCACCATCTTCAAAGACCAAAGGCAGATAAAACTACAAAGATGGGGAAAAAGCAGGGTAGAAAAGCTGGAAATTCAAAAAATCAGAGCACATCTCCCCTTTCAAAGTAACACAGCTCATCGCCAGCAATGGATCAAAGCTGGATGGAGAATGACTTTGAAGAGCTGAGAGAAGAAGGCTTCAGTCGATCAAACTTCTCAGAGCTAAAGGAGGAACTATGTACCCAGCACAAAGAAATTAATATTGAAAAAAGAATGGAAGAATGGATAACTAGAATAATCAATGCAGAGAAGGCCATAAACGAACTGATAGGGATAAAAACCCTGACACAAGAAATACATGACAAATGCACAAGCTTCAACAACCGACTCGATCAACTGGAAGAAAGAGTATCAATGATTGAAGATCAAATGAATGAAATGAAGTGAGAAGAGAAGTCTAGAGAAAAAAGAGGAAAAAGAAATGAACAAAGCCTCCAAGAAATATGGGATTATGTAAAAAGACCAAATCTACGTCTGATTGGGGTGCCTGAAAGTGACAGGGAAAATGGAACCAAGTTGGAAAACATTCTGCAGGATATTATTCAGGAGAATTTCCCCAACCTAGTCAGGCAGGCCAACATTCAAATTCAGGAAATACAGACGACAACAGAAAGATACTCCTCGAGAAGAGCAACTCCAAGACACATAATTGTCAGATTCACCAAAGTTGAAATGAAGGAAAAAATGTCAAGGGCAGCCAGAGAGAAAGGTCGGGTTACCCACAAAGGGAAGCCCATCAGAGTAACAGCAGATCTCTTGGCAGAAACTCTACAAGCCAGAAAAGAGTGGGGGCCAATATTCAACATTCTTAAAGAAAAGAATTTTAAACCCAGAATTTCATATCCAGACAAACTAACTTTCATAAGTGAAGGAGAAATAAAATCCTTTACAGACAAGCAAATTCTTAGAGATTTTGTCACTACCAGGCCTGCCCTACAAGAGCTCCTGAAGGAAGCACTAAACATGGAAAGGAACAACCGGTACCAGCCATTGCAAAAACATGCCAAAACATAAAGACCATTGATGCTAGGAAGAAACCGCATCAACTAACGAGCAAAATAACCACCTAATAACACAATGACAGGATCAAGTTCACACATAACAACATTAACCTTAAATGTAAGTGGACTAAATGGTCTAATTAAAAGACACAGACTGGCAAATTGGATAAAGAGTCAAGATCCATCAGTTTGCTGTAATCAGGATACCCATCTCACATGCAGAGACATACATAGGCTCAAAATAAAGGGATGGAGGAAGATCTACCAAGCAAACGGAGAACAAAAAAAAAGCAGGGGTTGCAATCCTAGTCTCTCATAAAACAGACTTTAAACCAACAAAGATCAAAAGAGACAAAGAAGGCCATTTCATAATGGTAAAGGGATCAATTCAACAAGAAGAGCTAACTATACTAAATATATATGCACCCAATACAGGAGCACCCAGATTCATAAAGCAAGTCCTTAGAGACTTACAAAGAGACTTAGACTCCCATACAATAATAATGGGAGACTTCAAAACCCCACTGTAAACATTAGGCAGATCAACGAGACAGAAAGTTAACAAGGATATCCAGGAAGTGAATTCAACTCTGCACCGAGCGGACCTAATAGACATCTACAGAACTCTCCACCCCAAATCAACAGAATATACATCCTTCTTAGCACCACATCACACTTATTCCAAAATTGACCACATAGTTGGAAGTAAAGCACTCCTCAGCAAATGTAAAAGAACAGAAATTATAACAAACTGTCTCTCAGACCACAGTGCAATCAAACTAGAACTCAGGACTAAGAAACTCAATCAAAACCGCTAGACTACATGGAAACTGAACAACTTCCTCCTGAATGACTACTGGGTATATAACAAAATGAAGGCAGAAATAAAGATGTTCTTTGAAACCAATGAGAACAAAGATACGACATACCAGAATCTCTGGGACACATTTAAAGTAGTGTGTAGAGGGAAATTTATAGCACTAAATACCCAAAAGAGAAGGCAGGAAAGATCTAAAATCGATGCCCTAACATCACAATTAAAAGAACTAGAGAAACAAGAGGAAACACATTCAAAAGCTAGCAGAAGGCAAGAAATAACTAAGATCGGAGCAGAACTGAAGGAGATAGAGACACACAAAAAAACCCTCCAAATACTCAATGAATCCAGGAGTTGGTTTTTTGAAAAGATCAACAAAATTGATAGACTGCTACCAAGACTAATAAAGAAGAAAAGAGAGAAGAATCAAATAGACGCAATAAAAATTGATAAAGGGGATATCACCACCGACCCCACAGAAATACAAACTACCATCAGAGAATACTATAAACACCTCTACGCAGATAAACTAGAAAACCTAGAGGAAATGGATAATTTCCTGGACACATACACTTTCCCAAGACTAAACCAGGAAGAAGTTGAATCCCTGAACAGGCCAATTGCAGGCTCTGAAATTGAGGCAATAATTAATAGCTTACCAACCAAAAAAAGTCCAGGACCAGATGGATTCACAGCCAGATTCTACCAGAGGTACAAGGAGGAGCTGGTACTATTCCTTCTGAAACTATTCCAATCAATAGAAAAAGAGGGAATCCCCCCTAACTCATTTTATGAGGCCAACATCATCCTGATACCAAAGCTTGGCAGAGACACAACCAAAAAAGAGAATTTTAGACCAATATCCCTGATGAACATCGATACAAAAATCCTCAATAAAATACTGGCAAACCGAATCCAGCAGCACATCAAAAAGCTTATCCACCATGATCAAGCGGGCTTCATCCCTGGGATGCAAGGCTGGTTCAACATATGCAAATCAATAAACATAATCCAGCATATAAACAGAACCAAAGACAAAAACCACATGATTATCTCAATAGATGCAGAAAAGGTCTTTGACAAAATTCAATAGCCCTTCATGCTAAAAACTCTCAATAAATTTGGTATTGATGGAATGTATCTCAAAATAATAGGAGCTATTTATGACAAACCCACAGCCAATATCATACTGAATGGGCAAAAACTGGAAGCATTCCCTTTAATCCCAAAAGGCGGGTGGCACAAGACAGGGATGCCTCTCACTATCCTGGCTAACATGGTGAAAACCCCGTCTCTACTAAAAATACAAAAAACTAGCCGGGCGTGGTGGCGGGCGCCTGTAGTCTCAGCTACTGGGAGGCTGAGGCAGGAGAATTCAACAGCCGAGTGCCTTGGACTGGCACAAGACAGGGAGTTCAACAGTGTTGGGCTAGGGCAATCAGGCAAGAGAAAGAAATAAAGGGTATTCAGTTAGGAAAAGAAGAAGTCAAATTTTCCCTGTTTGCAGATGACATGATTATATATTTAGCAAACCCCATCATCTCAGCCCAAAATCTCCTTAAGCTGATAAGCAACTTCACCAAAGTCTCAGGATACAAAATCAATGTGCAAAAATCACAAGCATTCTTATACACCAGTAACAGACAGAGAGCCAAATCATGAATGAACTTCCATTTACAATAGCTTCAAAGAGAATAAAATACCTAGGAATCCAACTTTCAAGGGATGTAAAGGACCTCTTCAAGGAGAACTACAAACCACTGCTCAGTGAAATAAAAGAGGACACAAACAAATAGAAGAACATACCATGCTCATGGACAGGAAGAATCAATATAGTGAAAATGGCCATACTGCCCAAGGTAATTTATAGATTCAATGCCATCCCCATCAAGCTACCAATGACTTTCTTCACAGAATTGGAAAAAACTTCTTTAAAGTTCATATGGAACCAAAAAAGAGCCTGCATTGCCAAGACAATCCTAAGTCAAAAGAACAAAGCTGGAGGCATCACGCTACCTGACCTCAAACTATACTACAAGTCTACAGTAACCAAAACAGCATGGTACTGGTACCAAAACAGAGATATAGACCAATGGAACAGAACAGAGCCCTCAGAAATAATACCACACATCTACAGCCATCTGATCTTTGACAAACCTGAGAAAAACAAGAAATGGGGAAAGGATTCCCTATTTAATAAATGGTGCTGGGAAAATTGGCTAGCCATAAGTAGAAAGCTGAAACTGGATCCTTTCCTTACTCCTTATATGAAAATTAATTCAGGATGGATTAGAGACTTAAATGTTAGACCTAACACCATAAAAACCCTAGAAGAAAACCTAGGTAATATCATTCAGGACATAGGCATGGGCAAGGACTTCATGTCTAAAACACCAAAAGCAATGGCAACAAAAGCCAAAACTGACAAATGGGATCTAATTAAACTAAAGAGCTTCTGTTCAGCAAAAGAAACTACCATCAGAGTGAACAGGCAACCTACAGAATGGGAGAAAATTTTTGCAATCTACTCATCTGACAAAGGGCTAATATCCAGAACCTACAAAGAACTCAAACAAATTTACAAGAAAAAAACAAACAACCCCATCAAAAAGTGGGCAAAGGATATGAACAGACATTTCTCAAAAGAAAACATTCATACAGCCAACAGACACATGAAAAAATGCTTGTCATCACTGGCTATCAGAGAAATGCAAATCAAAACCACAATGAGATACCATCTCACACCAGTTAGAATGACGATCATTAAAATTCAGGAAACAACAGGTGCTGGAGAGGATGTGGAGAAATAGGAACACTTTTACACTGTTGGTGGGATTGTAAACTAGTTCAACCATTATGGAAAACAGTATGGCGATTCCTCAAGGATCTAGAACTAGAAGTACCATATGACCCAGCCATCCCATTACTGGGTATATACCCAAAGGATTATAAGTCATGCTGCTATAAAGACACGTGCACATGTATGTTTACTGCGGCATTATTCACAATAGCAAAGACTTGGAATCAACCCAAATGTCCATCAGTGACAGACTGGATTAAGAAAATGTGGCACATATACACCATGGAATACTATGCAGACATAAAAGAGGATGAGTTCGTGTCCTTTGTAGGGACATGGATGCAGCTGGAAACCATCATTCTCAGCAAACTATTGCAAGAACAGAAAACCAAACACGGCATGTTCTCACTCAGGTGGGAATTAAACAATGAGATCATTTGGACATAGGAAGGGGAACATCACACACCAGGGCCTATTATGGGGAGGGGGAGGGGGGAGGGATGGCACTGGGAGTTATACCTGATATAAATGACGAGTTGATGGGGGCTGATGAGTTGATGGGTGCAGCACACCAACATGGCACATGTATACATATGTAACAAACCTGCATATCGTGCACATGTACTCTAGAACTCAAAGTATATTAAAAAAAAAAGATTTGAACAAGTAATTCATGAAAAAAGACACCCAAATAGCCAATAAACATATAAAAGACAAACAAAAAAAAAGAGAAAGATATAGAGATGCACCAGCCAGATCAAAGGACTCACTGCCTTGCTGTGGGAATGCAGTCTGCAGATAGCCTCTAGCATCACCCACTTCAGGGTAGGACTCAGCTGCAGAGAAAAGCCTTGGCCAAAGGCATATGCTTTCTGGGGCAGCCCATACCAAGTGACTGAGCAAGGCAGGGGTGTAAGGCTATTTGGGCCCAATGTAGGACACTCTGATATGTAATATTTGCTCCAGAGCTTTCTGCCACGCTGGCCTAGAGTTTGTTGGACCTGCATTGAAGTTGTTGTCTTCATCTGTCCAATCCCACTTCCTTCTTCTCCCTTTCACAGTAATAGATGCCTGCTAAACATCTTCCACTCCACACTCTTCAGGTGGCTCTTTAAATAACAGTACTCACTTTTCAAAAGTTTGTGTTCCATATCCACTAGGTTGAACTACCCATGTCTAGTGGCCCTTTCAGTAACCTAAACCTTCTTAAATGGAGGAGAAGATAGTTAAGGTCCATGACTTTTGGAAACTCCCCAAGAATTCCTAAGTGCTTACTATAGCCTCCCTGTCACTACCATAGCCCTCCCATTTATTTTAATCTGCTTTAAGAGTATAATCTACAGACAGGAGTGGCAAATGTAAATGCATTCAGCAGCCATCAGTAAGTTAAAGGAGAGAAATGACAAGGACCAAGACCATAGGAGTGGCAGAAAATATGAAAAACTGAAGAGCATTCCACACCCGAAGATAATCAAATATACCTATTTCCTTTTCAAATATACCAGACAAAGCAAGCCTCCAGAAATAAATCTATGCTGGTTTGTCAGCTCAGGCCTATTGCATCCCCTCCCTAGTTTTCATTTAATTCTGCCACCCATAGCTTAGCTGTCCAAGTTTGCCATCTTTATCTCATAGGAGACCTCCCCTGTCCTCTTATTGTTCAGTTGTATAGTTTTCTTTCATTGGACAGCCAGCCCCTTTAGATTTAGGCCTCATTTTTCTTGGCATTGAGACTCAAACATTGAGGTTCTGAAACAAAATAGGGTTTTGCAGATTCCCTTTTGGCTACCTTGGTCTAACCCTCCCTAACTTGTTCCTCCTGGTTTTCAGAAGAAAACCATGCAAGCCATAAAATGTTTCTCACCATCTCTATATACTTCAAATTTTAATTATGGCCATAAGAAATCTGACATTAGAATATATTCTGGAAATCAAAGTTGTAGCCAAATCTGTCTTCATGAACTGGAAACCTCATTTGGTTCCAACTATTTAGAAGACCAAGTGGAAATACTTCCTGACCTGCATACTCTAATCTTTATATATAAATCACGTATAATTTATACTTGCCTTCCAAAAATGTTGAGGGCCTGTGAACTAAAGAGTTACTAAGCTGAGGTATTATAAAACTGATTTCATTGTAATGTTTCTTACATGAGAGAAATGATTAGACATTCAGATTTAGAATCTGCAAAGTTCACAAGTAATTTACTTAGTTCAGGTCTCATTTTAGCACTTGAGATGATTGAGGCTCACAAAAATGACCAAAATTATACACCTAAGTCAGTAGCAGAACTTTCAGTTTCAAAATCTCACATTATAATACAAAAATCTCGGCCGGGGGCGGTGGCTCACGCCTGTAATCCCAGCACTTTGGGAGGCCGAGGCGGGCGGATCACAAGGTCAGGAGATCGAGACCACGGTGAAACCCCGTCTCTACTAAAAATACAAAAAATTAGCCGGGCGCGGTTGTGGGCGCCTGTAGTCCCAGCTACTCGGGAGGCTGAGGCAGGAGAATGGCGTGAACCCGGGAGGCGGAGCTTGCAGTGAGCCGAGATGGCGCCACTGCACTCCAGCCTGGGCAACAGAGCGAGACTCCGTCTCAAAAAAAAAAAAAAAAAAAAAAAAAAAAAAAAAAAAAAAAAATCTCTGAAAATGAAGGTTTATTTCATAATTAATATAGTGGCCAAACCCAACCTGAGCTGCAATCATTTGGTGGCAAACCTGACCCAAACTGAAGTTTACACTATTAATGTGAACCTTCATACATTTATGTAAAAATATTAATCTGTTTAATTATGGGATGATGCCGGTGCCCCAATGGGGTTTCAAAAAATAATGGGCATATGTTCTTTATCCCATTTCTAAAAATCTGAAAAACCTAAAAAATATCTAGCTCCACATATTTCAGATAAGGGATTTATGAAACTGTATTAAAACGAATATTTCCTGATTCCCAAACAAGTATACATCATCCAGACAATTTCAATTTTATGCTTACTAGTGAGAAATTCAAAGTGGCTACTTCAGCCTGCAGTTAAAATGCTTTTGGCTGAGTAACTGCTACTTGAACAGAATTTTTTATGTTAAATAACTTAAGAACAGTTAGTTTTAGAAATTATTCCATATTCACATTATATGACAGTTTAGAAACTGCTTATGAATGTTATCAAAATGTTAAAGCTTTCAGATCTACTCAATTATGGAAAATATTTTTGTAAGAAATTTCTTATAGCATAGGAAGAACACTGATATATAATAGAATGACAGTGTCACAATAGCCAGAAGGTTGAAAAACATTTTAGCAAAAAGTTAATTATTACAGAGTTGACGGAGAATCTAAACTTTTGTAAAATAGATAAATAAACGAAGCCATTTACTTGTCTATTTATGACCAGTCTCTACAGGGAAAATCAGGACTTCTTTAGAGATGTGAAAAAATGAGAGACATCATTTATATAAGGAGGCAGGTTTTTAACACTGTTAATATTCTTATTCTTCTCTTTTCTGAGAAAATCTTTTTTTAATACACTGAGGAAGGAAAAAGTCAATTTTATTTAGGCTTAAGGTTGTACTACATAGGGATAGCTTGTAAACTCTAAACTGATTATAAATATGTAGACTAGTCAATCACCCCATGACAGTGAGTTTTCCACAGTGGGGATTCGGCCAGGCGAAATGATGTTAAAAACAATACCAATATGTAGAAATAGTATTGTTTTGGCTATACGGGCTCTTCTTTTGTTCCATATGAAGTTTAAAGTAGTTTTTTTTTTTTCTAATTCTGTGAAGAATTCAATGGTAGTTTAATGGGAATAGCGTTGAATCTATAAATTACTTCGGGCAGTATGGCCATTTTCACGATATTGATTCCTCCTACCCATGAGCATGGAATGTTTTTCCATTTGTTTGTGTCCTCTCTTATTTCCTTGAGCAGTGGTTTGTAGTTCTCCTTGAAGAGGTCCTTCAATTCCATGGTTAGCTGTATTCCTGGTATTTTATTCTCTTTGTAGCAATTGTGAATGGGAGTTTATTCATGATTTGGCTCTCTGCTTGTCTATTGTTGGTATATAGGAATGCTTGTGATTTTTGCAAATGATTTTATATTCTGAGACTTTGCTGAAGTTGCTTATCAACTTAAGAAGCTTTTGGGCTGAGACAGTGGGGTTTTCTAGATATAGGATCATGTCATCTGCACACACAGACAGTTTTACTTACTTTCTTCCTATTTGAATACTCTTTATTTCTTTATATATTTCTCATGCCTGATTGCCCTGGTCAGAACTTCCAATACTATGTTGAACAGGAATGGTGGGAGAGGGCATCCTTGTCTTGTGCCAGTTTTCCAGAGGAATTCTTCCAGCTTTTGCCCATTCAGTATGATATTAGCTATGGGTTTGTCATAAATGGCTCTTACTATTTTAAGGTATGTTTCATCAATACATAGTTTGTTAAGAGTTTTTAACATGGATGGATGTTGAATTTTATCGAAGGCCTTTTCTGTGTCTGTTGAGATAATCATCCGGTTTTGTCTTTAGTTCTGTTTATGTGATGAATTACGTTTATTAATTCGTTGAACCAGTCTTTCATCCTGGGGCTGAAGCCAACTTGATCGTGGTGGATAAGCTTTTTGATGTGCTGCTGCATTCAGTTTGCCAGTATTTTATTGAGGATTTTTGCATCAATATTCATCAGGGATACTGGCCTGAGGATGGCCTATCAGGGGGTTAGTAGAGGGAGAGTATCAGGATAGATAGCTAACGCAAGTGGGGCTTAATACCTAGGTGATGGGTTGATACGTGCAGCAAACTGTACGTACATCACACAATTACCTATGTAACAAACCTGCATGTCCGGCACACATATCCTGGCACTTAAAATAAAATAAAATTAAATTTTAAAAATATATACATGTAGAAACATCTTGGATGTGGTATCAAATTATTGTAAAAAATTAATTTATCAATAATAAAAGTTGGCCATGATATTGATTATAAAACAAACCTTCATTTTTAGAGATTCTTGTATTATAATGAAAGATTTTGAAACTAAAGTTCTTTTGCTACTGACTAGGTACTGATCTTGGACATTTTCTTATGAAAGATCCCATAACATTTTAAGTGTTTTCGTTCAAATATTATGGCCAAAGTCCAGCTGAAGCAGTATTTTTCTAACATCCAGAATTCATTTTTAAATTTTAAGCAGAATGTTACATATCACTTTTATTATAAAACATTATGCACTGTAGTTTGTGTAAGATAAATTTATTGTCCTGAAAAAACTAATGGAACCAAAAGATGTACTATTAGAACTAATATAAATGGTTAAACAAAGTACTCAATCACATAATAAATATGACCAATTCAAATATAATGTGAAAGATCTCACTCAAAACAAAAAACAAAATATCTAGGAACAAACTGTATAAGAAGTTTGTAGGACATATACTGTGAAAAAAGTATCAAACTTAATTACAGGAAATTAAAAAACATTGAACAGAAAGAAACTAGTCTAATTCTGCATATCAAATATTTAACTTTGGCAATTTCTGGGTAGTAGGATTATATTTAATTTTGATTACTACTTTATGCTTGAGCATAATTTCTAAATTTTTCTTATTTTATAGGAAGAAAAAACAACACAGTTTTAAAAGTACTAAGCAGAGGCAATAGTTATTTTACTATATTCTGGAAAAACACTACCATGGTATACCTATTTTACCAATTAAAAAATAAACTGGATTTCGTGACATCAAGAATCCTTTAAGATATAAACATATGTAAGTGTAATTCATGATACTGATACTGAATTGAGTTCTTACTAACCTTCTACCAAAAGGCAGACTATATTAAAATACACTTGTTGCATGGTATAGAACTTTAAAATGTTAACATTAGAATATTCACCAGTTTATTTATTTTATATAGGTATAATAATGACATATATACAATTCCACAAGTTATTTTATTTAATAATGCAACTTGGCCATCTTTCCATATCATTCTATTTGTGTATTCATATATATGCATATACACACACATACAGGTGCCTTTAATGACTGGAAATGGCATATATACATACATACATTCATTCAACCAGTACAAGAATAAAGACAGAAATTTTTCTCAAAGAATTCTGCCTTTTTTACTGAAAAATAAAATTCATAATCAGAAAAATAAAATCTATCAAATCTCTGCCCTCTTTATAATTCATATAAATTTGCTTATGAACCAATTCCACATATAGTCAACCTATATGATTTTCTCAGTTTTTAATGTTTAAAACAGCTCCAAGTAGAGAGCCTCAATCAATCTTGCTAATAAAATAATTCAAATACAGCTCTATACATCCCATAGGCTTTTCCAGTCTGGGGAACAGAGTCCGGGAGAAAGAAAAGAGTTTAACCACGGCAAATAACCTAAAAGGGCCCGTTTTCCATGGGACTTCAGAGCCCCACGGAGAGTGAAGGTAACTGCATTGGAGCGTCTCATGCCCTTACTCCCTCTATATATCCTCCAAACTATTTTAATAATTCCAAAACCCCAACAGAAAAGGTATAAATTAGGTATATGCTACATAAAAATGGGAATTTTCCAGATGTTTTTTGGAGGGAAATAGATGAATTCACAGTTTCCACTGTCTCAGAAATTCTGACCAGAAACTATGACTGGGAGTTTTGAGTTTGACAAATCACCTTAGGGAAACTAAGTACTTATTTATGAAGGAATACGGTTTTGCCTCTAATTTTCCCCTTGAATGTGGGATTCATAAAGAAAGAATAATGAAAGTAATCCTCTGCTTTGGAAAGACCACTTATCCTCCCACATGACTTGCCATTTTGGACATGCTTAAATTTAAGATTTGTCGATTTTCTGACACAATTTGGGAATCTACTTTCCCATCCTACATACCTGTACTTGATGTAAGGGGTTCACCTGCTTCCTCTTGGTCCCTTTTATGCCTAAGCTCTCCGACAGCTGCAGGGTATTATATAATTCACCCCCTCCATATCCTGTATGTAGAGTTTTATCAATATCCTTTTATCTGCTCTTCTAGGCCAGCTACCATCACACAACTGCCTGGATAAGTCATGTCTCAAACACCCAAATATATCATAGAACTCCCTGACCTACCAAATAGTTTCTCATTGCTCTCCAGGACAATCTAGCTCTTGACTATCTAGCCCCTTCATTACCCATTACCTTATTTGTACATTACTCTTGAGCATTCCCAAACCATTTGTAGATCCCTGAATGGACACTGCTCGTGAAAGGCAGAACAATAGTGCCCCAAAGATGTCCATGTAGGTCCTAATCCTCAGAACCTATGAACATGTTATGTTATGTGGCAAAGGGGAATTAAGGTGGCAAAGATAGTTTAGATTGCTAATCAGCTAATGTTATATAAAGAGATTAGCCTGGCTTATCCAGGTGGGCCTAATGTAGTCAGAAGGGCCCTTATTAGAAGGAGGCAGGAAGGTCAGAATCAGAGATGTGATGACAGAAGCAGAGGTCAGAAGCAGGAAGGTTTGAAGATGCCACGCTTCTGGCGTTGAAGATAGAGGAATGAAACCATGACCCAAAGAATGCAGGTAGCCTCTAGATGCTGGAAAAGGAAAGGAAACAGATTCTCCCCTAGAGGCTCCAGAGGAATACAGCCTTGCCCACAGCTTGCTGTTATTTTGGATGTCTGACCTCCAGAATTGTAAGATCACAAATTTGTATTAAGTCACTAAGGTTGTGGTAATGTTTTTTAGCAATAGGAAACTGATAAGCTCTTTCATATCTCTCTTGTTTGAAATAGTACACACACTATTACCTATTCTTGGAAGGGTTTTCTCTGCCATTGCCTCTCTGACCAATGCCTACTTATTTTTCAGTCTCATCTTAATCATCCTACTGGAGCTTCTCCTAACACAGACAGAAATGATCTTTCCTTTACCTTGTGCTATTATTATACTTTGTGTTTGTCCCCACTGTTTCTCTAATTTATTTATGCTCTTATTCCAATGTTTATTAAACATCTATTGTATACTAGATTAAGGGCTATAGATTTATTCAGGCCTCTGCAGAGAGACCATCTCTGGCAATGTCATCTAAAGCAGCTCCCTCTAACCCCAATTATTCTTCACCCTCTCATTCCAATTATTTTCCTTTCTGGTACAGCTCACTGTGTGGCATTACACTGTACATTTATTAACTTTCCTATTGTTCACATCTACCATTAGGATAAATGCTCCATGAAAACAAGGCCTTTAGCGGATCATCTCTGTTTCTCCAGACTGCCTAAAATAGTATCTGGTACCTGCTAGATATTCAATACATATTTGCTGAAAGAGCATTAAGTGATTACATTATAGATCACAGTCCTGCACCTAACGCATGGTAGTAGTAGAAGCAAACACATAGTTTTCACCTGCTTTCCCCTTATATTTAAATCTAGGCTCACCTGTATGAGACGCAAACTATTATCAAGAACAACCTCCAAGTCAAAATGGCATAGATTGAGGTATATGAAAAAGTGAGGAAGAAAACACATGCCCACTTTAAACTTTCAGCACTGGCTCTAAGTTCACATTAACTACAGTTGACCAGTGCTCCAGACCAGCTACTCAGCTGTCAATCATAGCACACAACCCCCACATGGAGAAACTTGCATTTTGTTAGTAATCTAAGGATATCTATGCTATCTTACTTCTCCAAGAGCTTGGGGGTAAGAAGGAGATTCCACGCATAGTAGACACAAATAATGTAGTTTTACCTCCAACATATATTATTGAGTGAAAAAAGCAAGTTGCACTATGATACATACCATATGATACCATTATATAAACATGAACAGACTTCAAACAATACTACCCACCCCTCCTTGTGCATGTGCTCTCTCTCAAGAAAAAAATCCTAAAGGCCCACACGTAGACCAAACTGAAGAGGATGCTGCAATTGGAGGTTAGTGTCAAAGGGGACTTTAGCTTTAACTGTAATAAAATCATTGCATTTTTACAATGAGTGTGCGTGTATCTATATATGTATATATATCCATATATACGTGTGTATATGTGTGTGTGTGCGCGCGCGTGTGTGTGTGTATATGTAATTAAAAGTAATCAACATTGCCCCAAAGAGTCCTATCTACTAAATACAGCCATCCCTCAGTATCTGCAGGGAACTGGTTCCAGGACCTCCATGGATACCAAAGTGTATGGATACTAAAGTGTCTCATAGAAAATAGTGTAGTGTTTGCATATAACCTATGCACATCCTCCTGTATGCTTTAAATCATCTCTAACTTATTTACAATACCTAATACAAGGTAAATGCTATATAAATAGTTATGCTGTATTTTTATTTTTGTTGTTCTATGTTATTTATTTTAAAATATTTTCTATATGAAGTTGTTTGAATTCACAAATACAAAACCTGCAGAGATGGAGGGCTGACTGCAATTCTCATTTCTATTGTAAAATTAATGCAACAACATTAGAGTCCATAAATGATTACCAAGTGGGTTCTGCTGGTGACAACCCCAGTCTGATCACTCATCACTCACATTTCTGAACCCACGAAGTTTGGACCACTTCCCCAGAGCTCCTCGACCCTACCAAGTCACACAAACCCTGTGAAGGCCAGCCTGAAATATCCAGTTAACTTTAATTTTGTACATAATTAAATAATTTTTAAATAAATTTGTTCTGCCTTGTAAGATAAATTTCTTTCGACACCTTTAACAAAAATTATTCAAAACAGTTTTTCTTCTGATTAATGGTCACAAATGCATTGTCTTTCCCTTGATTACAAGCTTGATAATTAAAAGAAAACCATGAAAGCAAAGGCCACAAGCAAGGTTATAGAATTCAACAATTAAATGGCATTTTGATGTGCTTTTCACTATCACTGCTGAGGAAATTTTATCCTCTGAAGTTTAAAACTGTGGAAGACACAGCTAGGTACTAATATTCTACTTTTTCCCTTTCTAACACATTCTAATTTTGTTCAGGGTAAAATATTGGCTTTCCTTTGACAGCTCTGAGACTGTAAATGACCATGTGATACAATTCCAACCAATGAGACACGACCAGAGGTCTGCTGGGAATTTCAGGGCAAGATACGTTTTCTCATACAGGCACACCTCCTTATTCCTTGCCCTTTCTCCTTTCTTCCTGCATGAAATGAGGACATAAAGCTAGACATGGAGTGAGTATTAGGATGAAAGATTCATACTGTTGCAGAGAAGAAAGCCAAGGGGAGCCTGGGACGTTGTTATCAAGAATCTGCTGTACCAGCCCTGGACTCTTTCCCTCTGGACTTGTTGTAATGAGAAAAATAAATCCCCAAGCTTCTGCCATCAGGTTCTGTAACTTTAAGCCAAACAAAATCCTCAACTGAGATAGACTGGGATAATATGAAGCACCCAGGAGATTCTGATGTCTCTCTACATAAAGCAGTATAAAAATTGTTCTAGAAAAACACCTCTCAATATAGATATAGGTAAAATACTAGAAAATATTACTGTCATTTCTTTTCAATAGTAGCATGAGAAAATTACATCTAGCAAAATTTCCTATCTTAAAACTCCAGTAGAATTTTACATGTAGTTTTAACATAGCTAAACAAGAGTAGGTTAAGAGATATGTAGGTGGTTCTGGAAGGGGAAAGAAAAAAATCCTCAGAAACTTAAGTATACTACCAAAAAGTAACACAAAAGAATACATCTGTGAGTTTACAATACTCCAGAATAGTTTTCCATGAAGGATCAGTTATGCAAGGAGTAATTTTCCTCTATAATATTACACAAAGGGTATTTTTTAAATTTTTAATAAAAAATAGCAACCTACCACTCTTTAACAACAAAGACTATAAAACTCTATTAAATTACAGGGCCTGGAACATGGTAGCCACTAATATGTTTTGAATAAATGAAATAGTTATAACAGGTAAGAAATATTAATGCATTTTGTATTATCGCCAGTTAAGTTTGAAAAGATCTCCAGCCTAGGAAGTAAATAAATGCAAGGGGAAGATGAAAGGAGTTAAGATAAAGTTTAGAGGGAGGGAAAGGAAGAGGGAGGAAAAAGAAACGCAGAAGGAACAAAAAGAGAAAAAAATGTCCTTCCCTTCCTATCTCGTCTTTTCAATTCTCTCAAGTTTAAATCATAAAAGAAAATCTTCCTCCCTATAAAGGCAAATTTATAGTTGACATTAGCTGTTAGCTGCACTGAGGTGGGTAGAGTTTTTACTGCAGAGGAACTAGAGTGGCTAATTTTGAAGCACGAAAGGTGGGCCCTCAGGTCTGGGTGGGGTTTTCAGGGAGAGGTGGTGACTAAGGATGAGCAGCTACCTGGAGAAGAGGGAGGTGATGTGAGGAGAGGGGCTGAATGGAGGGTGTTCATAATGTCAGTCTTCTGTTGTTTCAATTTTTGCTTCAACCTAGTCCTTCACAGAGGCAAGGAGGGGACAATTTTCCACTATCCTTTTTTTCATAATCTCTTTGCACAAGGATCCATATTCTCTGAACAATGATTTGGAAGTCCTTTTACAAAAAAAAAAAAAAAAAAAAAAAAAAAAACTCAATGTCTATGAAAACTAGGGGAAGTAGAGGAAAAAACTGCTCCTTAGAGCAAGAGGGAAGGGAGTTTTCCTTTCTGGCTGGAGGGGTACGGTGTGTGGATGGTGGGTGGGGGGCAAATTGTCATGTAACACAAGGACAAACAGAATGTGGCTGCATAGGATTTTCCGCTTGGCTTTAAAACTACCAGCAAATACTTTGTTTCAAAATATAATGGTCAGTAACATACGAAATAGTCACTAACATATGACTACCGCTTGTTACTGGCAGTCAAAAACATGCAAAGTAAAATAACCACAACATTCCCAATCAAATTAACAAAAAATAATATGTATATATGTAATTGGGAAGGTGGCAGTAAATTAACTCTTGTACTCATTGTTGGTGGGTATCTAGGGGGCTGTCTGGCAACATACAGGCATACCTTGTTTTGTGCTTCATTTCATTGCACTTCACAGATATTGAAGGTCTGTGGCAATCCTGTGTCAGGCAAGTCTGTCAGCACCATCTTTTCAACAGCTGTGCTTGCTTCATGTCTCTGCGTCTCATTTTGGTAATTACTGCAAAACCCTTCATTATATTTATTATGGTGATCTATGATTGGTGATCTTTGATGTTACTATTGTAATTGTTTTAGTGCACCTCAAACTGCATCCACATAAGAAAGCAAACTTGATAAATGTTGTGTGTATTCTGACTAATTCATTCCAGCTGCTTTCCTCTGTCCTTCCCTCTCCTGGGGTGCCCCTCTTTTCTGAGACACAACAATATTGAAATTAGGCTAATTAATAACACTACAATGTCCTGTAGGTGTTCAATTGAGGGAGAAGAGTACATCTTTAACTTAGAATCAAAAGCTAAAAATGTTTGAGCTTGGTGAGGAAGACATGTCAAAAGCCAAAATGGGATGAAAATTAGACCTCTTGTGCCAGTTAGCCAAGCTGTGAATGCAAAGGAAAAGTTCTTGAAAGAAATGAAAAGGGCTACTCCAGTAAACATGCAAATGATAAGAAAGCAAAACAGTCTTATTGCTTATATGGAGTAAGTTTGAGTGGTCTGGATAGAAGATCAAAACTGCCACAACAGTCTTTAAGCAAAACCCTAATTCAGAGCAAGGCCCTAACTCTCTTTGATTCTAGGAAGCCTAAGAGATGTGAGGAAGCTGCAAAAGTTTGAAGCTGGCAGAAGTTGGCTCATAAGGTTTATGGAAAGTTGCTGTATTCAGAACATAAAAATGCAAGATGGAGCAGCAAGTGCTGATTCAGAAGCTGCAGCAAATTATCCTGAAGCTCTTGCTAACATCACCGGTGAAGGTAGCTACACTAAACAGTAGATTTTCAGAGTAGATGAAACAGCCTTATGCTGAAAGAAAATGCCATCTAGGACTTTCATAGCCAGAGATGAAAAAACAATGCGGGGCTTCAGAGATTCAAAGGACAGGTTGACTTTCTTGTTAGGGTCTAACGCAGCTGGTGACTTTAAGTTGAAGCCAGCACTCCTTTACCATTCTGAAAATCCTGGGGCTCTTAAGAATTATGATAAATCTACTGTCTGTGCTCTATAAATGGAGCAACAAAGCCTGGGTGATAGCACATCTGTTTACATCATGATTAACTGAATATTTTAAGCCCACTGTTGAGACTTACTGCTCAGAAAAAAAGATTCCTTTCAAAATTTACTGCTCATTGACAATGCACCTAGACACCCACGAGCTCTGATGGAGATGTACAGGAAATTAATGTTGCTTTCATGCCTGCTAACATAACATTTATTCTGCAGCCCATGGATCAGGAGTAATTTCAACTTTCAAGTCTTATTATTTAAGAAACACATTTCATAAGGCTATAGCTGTCATAGATAGTAATTCCTCTGATGTATCTGGGCAAAGTAAATTAAAAATCTTCCACAAAGTATTAACTATTCCAGATGCCACTAAGAACATTCATGATTTCTGGAAAGAGGTCAAAATAAATAGCAACATTAACAAGAGCTTGGAAGACATTGATTCCAACCCTTGTAAATAACTTTGAGGGGTTCAACACTTTCATGGAGGAAGTAACTGCAGATGTGATGGAAATAGCAAGGAAACTAGGATTAGAGCCTAAGATGTGAATGAATTTGCTGCAATCTCATGATATAACTTGAACAGTTGAGGAGTTGCTTCTTGTGGATAAGCAAAGAAACTGGTTTCTGGAGATGAAATCTATACCTGGCGAAGATGCTTGTGAACACTGTTGAAATAATAAAGGATTTTGAATATTATATAAACTTAGTTGATAAAGCAATGTCAGGGTTTGAGAAGATTGACTCCAATTTTGAAAGAAGTTCTATGGTGGGTAAAATGCTATCAAAAGCATCACATGCTTCACAGAAATCTTTCATGAAAGGAAGAGTTAATTGATGTGTCAAACTTCACTGTTGTCTTCTTTTTATTTTTTATTTTTTATTTTTAGAATCAAAAGATTGACTTTAATTTTAACAAAAGATGATCATTTAGAAAGTTATAAATTCATATTTTACACTTATAATTTTATTTTATTTTTTGCTTTTTTTAAATTATACTTTAAGTCCTAGGGTACATGTGCATATTGTGCAGGTTTGTTACATATGTACACTTGTGCCATGTTGGTGTGCTGCACCCATCAACTCGTCAGCACCCATCAACTCGTCATTTACATCAGGTATAACAGACATTTCTCAAAAGAGGACATTCATACAGCCAACAGACACATGAAAAAATGCTCATCATCACTGGCCATCAGAGAAATGCAAATCAAAACCACAATGAGATACCATCTCACACCAGTTAGAATGGCAATCATTAAAAAGTCAGGAAACAACAGGTGCTGGAGAGGATGTGGAGAAATAGGAACACTTTTACACTGTTGGTGGGATTGTAAACTAGTTCAACCATTATGGAAAACAGTATGGCGATTCCTCAAGGATCTAGAACTAGAAGTACCATATGACCTAGCCATCCCATTACTGGGTATATACCCAAAGGATTATAAATCATGCTGCTATAAAGACACATGCACACGTATGTTTATTGCGGCACTATTCACAATAGCAAAGACTTGGAATCAACCCAAATGTCCATCAGTGACAGACTGGATTAAGAAAATGTGGCACATATACACCACGGAATACTATGCAGCCATAAAAAAAGATGAGTTTGTGTCCTTTGTAGGGACATGGATGCAGCTGGAAACCATCATTCTCAGCAAACTATCACAAGAACAGAAAACCAAACACCACATGTTCTCACTCATAGGTGGGAACTGAACAATGAGATCACTTGGACTCGGAAAGGGGAACATCACACACCGGGGCCTGTTGGGGGGAGGGGGGAGGGATTGCATTGTTGTCTTCTTTTTAAAAATTGTCGCAGCTACCCCAACCTCCCCAGCCACTACCCTGATCAGTAAGCAGCCATCAACATCGAGGCAAGACCCTCCACCAGCAAAAAAATTATGACTAACTGAGGCTCAGATGAGCATTGGCATTTTTTAGCACTAAAGGATTTTAAAATTAAGATATGTATATTATTTTTTAGACATAATGCTATTGCATACTTAATAGACTATAGTATACTGTAAACATAAACTTTTACAGGCACTGGAAAACCAAAAGATTCATGTCACTTTCTTTATTGCAGTATTAGCTTTAATGTAGTGGTCTGGAATCAAACCTGCAATATCTCCAAGGTACACCTGTACCAAAATTCTCTTTGCTTTTGAGATGGGGTCTCACTATGATGCCCAGGCTGGTCTTGAACTCCTTGGCTCAAGCGATCCTCCTACTTCAGCCTCTTGAGTAGCTGACTATAGGTGTGCATGACTGCAGCCAACTCTGTACCAAAATTCTTAACATTTTTATACCATTTAACCCAGTGACAATTTTAGAGAGTTATCCCAAGAAAACATGTACAAAAAGATATCTTTACAAGTATGCTTGTAGCTGAATTATCTACTTGAAGAAAAACTGAAAATGACTTTAAAATTAGTGATCATAGGCGACTGGTTAAATTAAATTATGAGATACCCATACAATGCAAGGTTTTAAGACAATAGTACTGTAAAAGAAAGCATTATAGTAGACCAATAAAATAGGTTCATTTAAAATATAGTTGAAATAAAAATAGCATATCCTCAAAACTAAGGTATACCTAAACTCTAGGGTAGTGTTGGTCTTTGGAGTCAGGCTGTGAAAGACTGAATTCCAGGTCCACCACTTATAAACTGGCACCCTCAGCAAATTACTTAAATGGTGGAAAAGACTCAGTATTGTAAAAACGTCAACTCTTCCAAATTGATTTATATGATCTCAACTGAAATCCGAGAAAGTTTTTTTGTGCATGTGAAAATTGGCAAGTTGGTTTAAAAATATGTATAGAAATGCAAGGACAAAGGATAGCCAAGAGAATCTTGATGAAAAGAGCAAAGCTGGAGGATTTATAGTACCATATATCAAGATCCATTATGAAGCCCTAATAATCAAGACTGTTACTGGAGCAAGGATGGGCAAATAGGTCAATGAACAGTATAAAGAATCTCAAGAAACAGATCCATACATACACGATCACCTGGTTTATGAAGAAGTGAGTCATACTGCTGTGCAGTATGGAAAGAACAGTCTTTAATAAATGGTCCTGGGTCAGTTGGATATCCACATGGAAAAAGTGATTATTGATCTCCTACTTCCCAACAGTCACATAAATCAATTCCAGATGTACAGAAGATCTAAATGTGAGAGATAAAAATGAACATTTTGGAATAAAACAAAGGAGAACATATTCATGACCTTGGAATTGGCAAAGATTTCTTTTAAAAAAATGTTCATCTTAAATGGAAAATGTAATAAGTTGGGAAATACTAAAATTAAGACCATCTATTCATCCAAAGACATCATTAAGGGAGTGAAAAGGGAGCCTGAAGAGCAGGAAAATCCATTTGCCATATATCTTTTCAAAAGACTTGAATCCAGAATACATATCTATATATTAAAGCATATACAAATTAATGAGAAAAAGGCAGACAACCCAATAAAAAATGGGGCAGAAGACCTCAACAGACACTCCACAATAAAAGGATACCCAAGTGGCCAATAAACATATTAAAATGCGCTCAACTTTATCCATTAGCAAAATCCAATTTAAAACCACAGTGTAATACCTCTATAAACACACTGGGGTAGCTGAAATGAAAAAGATAGAAAATACCAAATGTTGGTAAGAAAGTGGAGCAACCAGAACATTCACACACGGCTGGTGGTAGTGTAAACTGGAACAACTTCTTTAGAAAAAAAAATCACTGGCAGTTCATCTAGTATGACCCAGCCATTATACCTTTTATATACTCAACAGAAATTTGCACATATATTCATCAGAAGATATATATAAGAATGGTCATAGCAGCACTACCTCTAGTAACCCATGTTAGAAATGACCCACAGCCTGGGCAACAAACAGATACTAGCTCTACGAAAAAAATTAAAAACTAGCCGAGTATGGTGGTGTGTACCTATAGTTCCACCTTCTCAGAAAGCTGAAGTGGGAGGTTGGCTTAAGCCCAGGAGGTCAAGGCTGCAGTGAGCCCTGATCACACCACAGCACTACCTGAAAAAAACAAACAAAACAAACAAACAAAAAGAAACTACCCAGATGCTATGGTCTGAATGTTGGTGTTTCATGCCCCCACCCCCTGGCTAAATTCATATGCTGAAACTGAATCCCCAATGTGACTGTATTAAGAGTTGGGGCCTCTTAGGAAGTTATTAAGTCATGAGGGCTTCTTACTTCCGAATGGGATTAGTGCCCTTACAAAAGAGATCAAAAGGTGTGTATTTGCCTCTTCCACCATGTGAAGACAGAGCAACAAGGGCCCATCTTTGAGGCAGAGAACAATCCTCATCTTGCCTCATCAAGCTCTCATCGCCAAATGCTGCTGGCACCTCAGGCTTGGACTTCCCAGCCTCCAGAACCATAAGCAATCAATTTCTGAAGTTTATTAATTACCTAGTCTACAGTATTTTGTTATAGTAGCTCAAATGGACTAACACACCAGATATCTACCAAGAGTAGAATAAATTGACATATATTCACAAATTCACTATTATATTTTTGTTGTTGGGAAAAGGGCTGAGAGGGAGAGTATTGAAATATTAATACTAGTGCCGACTTATGTCTAGAAAACTATGCTTCTAGTCCTGTCCAATGGGAAATATGTATAAGGCAAAGTGTGTGTAAACAGCTAGCATCATTCTTGTTTGACATATGTATTAACTTATTTGCTCCAAGTTATATTTTGTAACTGCTAGCTAAGGCTAGTTTGACATGACCAAGTGACAGAGCTGACAAACTTGAATAGAAGTGTTCAGATAATTTTAAAATGAAATCTGAGGCCAGGCACAGTGGCTCACACCTGTAATCCCAGCACTTTGGGAGACCAAGGCAGGTAGATCACGAGGTCAGGAGTTCAAGACCAACCTGGCCAACATGGTAAAACCCTGTCTCTACTAAAAATAAAAAATAAATTAAAAAAAAAAAGCTGCGCATGGTGGCAGGTGCCTGTAATCCCAGCTACTCGGGAGGCTGAAGCAGAAGAATCGCTAGAATCCAGGAGGCAGAGGTTGCAGTGAGCCGAGATCGCACCACTGCCCTCCAGCCTGGGTGACGGAGCAAGACTCCATCTCAAAAAAAACACAATAACAACAACAACAACAAATCTGAATATTTCAATGATAACACACTTTTACATGTAAAAAAGTTGCCATAAAAAATGATATTATATGCTGGGCGTGGTGGCTCATGCCTGTAATCCCAGCACTCTGTGAGGCTGAGGTGGATGGATGACCTGAGGTCACGAGTTCAAGACCAGCCTGGCCAACATGGTGAAACCCTGTCCCTACTAAAAGTACAGAAAAAAAAAAAAAAAATTTAACTGGGCATGGTGATGCATGCCTGTAATTTTAGCTACTTGGGAGGCTGAGGCAGGAGAATCACTTGAACCTGGGAGGTGGAGGTTGCAGTGAGCTGAGATCACACCACTACACTCTAGCCTGAGTGACAGAGAAAGACTCCATCTCAAAAAAAAAAATTATAAATGACTATTTAGTGACATATAGCTTACATATAATATTAAAATTCTAAAGCAAGATCAGAGATAGAAATAATTCTAATTTTATTTTAAAAGTGTGTATGTGTGTGTGTGTGTGTGTGTGTGTGGATGTATAATAAATGACAGCAAAGCTATACACCAAAGTGGAGTAGTAGTAATCAATGTGAATAGATTTATTTTTATTTTCTTCTTTGTGTTCCATATTTTATGAATTTTCAGTGAAAGAAATTTTTTTTCTTTTTAAAATTTGTTATGTTTTTATGTTTGGAAATAATCACAGACTTATAGAAAAGTTGCAAGTAGAGTATAAGGAAGTTTATTTTTCTGAAGGAAGGTTCTATTTCAGAGGAAACTGTTGCCCTGATTTCCCATCCCTGCTGAATACTTGAGGGTGTCTTTCCTGCAAACAAGGACATTCTACTACATAACCACAAGACAACTCGCAGCAACAAGAGATTTAACATCGATAATATTACTATCAACCAATCCTCAGATCTCATTCACGTTTTGCCAACGTTCCAATAATGTCCTTTATAGAAAAAGGCTCCAGTTCTGAAACAAGCATTGCATATCGTTGTCATGTCTCCTTAGTCCCCTTCAGCCCAGAATTGCTACTCAGTCTCTGACTTTCAGGATCTTGACACTCTTGAAGATTACATGCCAGTTATTTTGTAGCATGTCCTTCAATTTTGGCTTGTCTGATGTTTCCTCATGACTAGGCCCAGAACATGCATCTGGCAGGAATATCACAGAAGTGATGCTGTGCTCTTCTCATTGCATTACCTGATTTCCCTTTGTCCATTACTGATGCTGTTGACTTTGATTGCTTAATTAAGGTAGTGCCTGTCAGGTTTCTCCACTATAAAGTTACTCTTTCTTCCTACCTGTATTTTGTGGAGAGGTACTTTGAAATTAATGAAGTTTAATTTCTCGTTAAACATGTATGTTTTTGTTTGTTCATATCTGCGTAGATTTGTCTTATTCAATGGTGATGCAGTTTGGTTCTGTGTCCCTACCCAAATCTCATATGGAATTGTAATCCCCAGTGCTGGAGGAGGGGCCTGGTGGGAGGTGATTGAATCATCGGGTGGATTTCTCCCTTGCTGCTCTGTGATAGAGTGAGTTCTCATGAGATCTGTTTGTTTAAAAGCGTGTAGCGCCTCCCCTTTCATTCTTTCTTCCTCCTTCTCCAGTCATGAGGACATTCCTGCCTTCCCTTCACCTTCTGCCATGATCGCAAGTTTCCTGAAGCTGCCCCAGCCATGTTTTCTGTACAGCCTGTGGAACTGCAAGTCAATGAAACCTCTCTTCTTTATAAATCACCCACTCTCAAGTAGGTCTTTATAGTAATGCAAGAAGGGACCAAAACAAATGGGTTACAATCTGTTACTGTATTTATTTATTTTGATGCTCAAATTATCCCAAATTTGGCCAGTGGAAACCCCTTCAAGCTGGTTTCTGTGCCCTATGTCTTTAAACAACAATACCCATTCGTTAGCTCACAGTTCTGCACGTCAGAAGTCTGGCATGGTGTGACTTTGCTCAGAGTTTGATAAAGCTGAAATCAGGGTGTCACCTGGCTGAGTTATTTTCCAGAACCTTAAGGGAAAACCCATTTTCCAGCTCATTCTTATAGTCAGTCAAATTCAGTTACTTGTAGCTATTGGACTGAAGTTCCCACTTCTTGCTCACTGTCAGCCAGGGACAGTTGTCAGTGACCACAGTTGTTTGCATTCCTCATGTGGCCCTGTCCATCTTCAAAGGCAGCCATGGAATATCACCCTCATGCCAATTCCTTCTCATGCTTTGGATCTCTAATTTTCTCTAGATCTAAATTTAAAGGGCTCTTGTGACAAGATCAGGCCTACTTGGATAATCTCCCCTATTTTGAGATCAACTATCAGGAACCTTAATTACATCTCTAAATCTCTTGCCATATAATGTAACACAGTCATGGCAGAGATAGCTCAACATATTCACGCTACTGGGAATCACACAGACCATATGTGCTAGAGGGCAGGAAATCTTGGGGGCCCTCCTAGAATTATACTACACATGTAAAGTACTAAAAAAGGGCATGGCACATAGCACTATACATGTATTAACTGATATTATTATGTATAATTGAGCAAATTCACAGACATCTTTAAAATAGCAATGCCACAGCAACGACAAGGGCAGAGCAAAATAACATTCCAATGAAACATTAAGGAAATAGGCATTGGTAGAAACTTCTGGCAATTTGCTTAAATGTATATAGAAATCCCAGTACTTCCATTTCTAGGAATTCATCCTAAT
Organism: Macaca thibetana thibetana; assembly: GCF_024542745.1. Classification (NCBI taxonomy): domain Eukaryota; kingdom Metazoa; phylum Chordata; class Mammalia; order Primates; family Cercopithecidae; genus Macaca; species Macaca thibetana. Next base: position 84,609,596 of record NC_065589.1, on the reverse strand, counting down.
GATATAATCAAAGGTATACACAAAGATATATAAAAGAAGATATTAATTGCAGTTAAGCTTCTGTGGCATGTTACAATTGGTCTTAGCCTCCTGACATTGCTATAGGTCAAACAAGGCATCTGGCAACTTCTTAGGGAGACCCAGCCTTCTTCCTGGAATGTGAGGTGGCTTTTCGCAAGATAGGGTCTCTTGAAAAGCAAGAGAGCATACCCTGTTACCATCTGTCTATGATAACATCTAGGTCATGCCTATCTGCCAAAACAAGGGCATCCTGGGAAGGAAGCCTCTGCACTGTCTCCCTGGTTTTCTGTGCTACAGCTTCATCCAAGCCCTAAAGTGCAAAATAGTGGGGTCTGGCCTCTCACTCCTAATGTGTTGTCCCCTTTATACTAAATTGGTTATATTATACTCTCAGCCAAGATTCTAGAGTATGGCTTTTGCTTGGTTTTAGCAACAATATGAAGCATTCCAGAGTACAAAGTATGTATCCGCGGTTGGGGGGCAGTGCGGGGAGTTGATGCAGGAGGTAATTACTAAGAGACCACCTGTTGCATACATTATAACACTATAAAACAGCTGCTATTAGTCTCATTTTTCAGGTGAAAAAACGGAGGCTCAAAGAGGTTAAGCAACTTGTTCAAGGATGCACCTTTAGAAAATGGGGAAACCATGTTTTGAAACAACTGGTTTCACCCTTTTTACCATACCAGTGATTGCTATTAATTTCTGAGATTGTGTATTTATTTTCAAAGCTCACCAAGAAATGTTCACAATTAGTCTAGTTTCAGAACTACTGCAGTAACCATCTCTGCTTCCCTGTACCTGAAGGCAAATTAACCATATACACTGTGGTTGCAATACAGATTAATTTTTCTCCTAAGTATTTTTTCAGCTGTAGCCTCCCATAACTTAAATTTCAAACTAACAGATGTACTACAAGTTCAGCTTGAACAATTTTTTCCCATCATCTCAACCCAAAGAGAGATGCTCCAAACTCCATAATCTTTGGAACTATCATCTTTTCGTAGATTCAACAACCAGGCTAGTTTTCTCTACCTCATACTATTCTCTGACACGATTCTTGACTTTTTAAAAAATCAATGCCTAGGGGCCCTGAAGTCACCAAGTTGTCCATTTCTCCTTCAGGGACCTTTCCTTCATCTTTTCCATACTCCTTCCTACATATTTTACCTTCCCCCATATTCAATCTGCATTCACCTTCATTCGCCTTTAATTTTCACCCATTTCTAGTTCCAACATTCTGCCCCATTCTTGTCCTAGTTTTTGCCAGTGAATCTCTGGCAATCAATTCAAACTCATGGTTACATTCTAGCCATATAACAAGTGTCTTTGCAGGGACAAAAATGGGACTATAAAAAATACATATAAGGTTGTAGAGTTCTGTGTTCTTTTGAAACCTTTCTTTAAACGTTTCCTTTCTTTCTCTCTGTCACAATATAATTTTCTAGGCTCTTCTGGGTCTTTGCTGGTCACAGTCCAGACCAAATATTTTTCCAAGGAGCTCTGGTTCCTTGGAGAATGGCATTAGAAGGCAAAATCTGGGCACTAGATGGTCATTGAGATGTCACTACTTCTAGGCCCACCCAGTAGGCAAAGCTAGAAAACACAGGCCCACACATTTATATCTATATCTATGAATATACACTGATATCTCCAACTGCAATACAACAATGTAGGGTTCATTATAGTTTTCTCCTCTCCTATATTTGTAACTTCCTTCTCCAACAGTGAGAAGCCCAGCTGCCATTAACTTTTCATCTTTTATTTGATCAACTCCCTATATAAAATCTCATCCCTCATCTATAATACCACCTCTCTTCTACACAGATGCCTCCCTTATCCCATTTGGGTCCCAACAGCCCATAGCAGGTACTTCCCTGCCCTCACTCACATGAGCTACAATATTCCATGGCAGATTCTACCCTTCCAAATATACTTTGTCCTCACTCTGACTCCCCATTCTGCCCCCTACCCCACTGCATGAACATGCTTCCCAGTCCAGTTGAGTTTCAAAACCCCACGTCAGGCTGTCCCTCCATGATGATGCTCTTCTCACTCTGCTTGGGCAATGACACACCCATTCATGGTACCTCTTTCACCCCCACCTTGCTTGAGCTCTGACACCCATATCAGGCTTCCCTTACACATAAACGTGATCCTTAACCGCATTGGTTTCTGACCCACTGAAGGTCAGCCTTCCTAAACAAATGCCCTCTTTTCCCCTTTTTGGGCTCCAACACCATAGTTCGGGCCACTACAGTTCCCTCCCAGTTCCAGTGTAGAGACCAGCACTGTTCTGCTCCTTATAATGGATTTAGGACTGAAAGTTTAGGAAGGGAGAAAGAAGAGAAGGAAATTGGGTAGAGGAAACATTGTTTTCTTCCTATATGGATAATGCACACCAACAGAAATTCTCTAATTTATTGCTATTATGGCTTAACAGTTTTCTATTGACAACTCTAAAAATGTTTGATACACAAATTCCTTCTAAAAGTGGTCATACCCTTAGAATAGAAGCCAGTCAACATTTTCCAAAGTCTTGTTATTCCAAGAAATTGAAACCCATATTCACCAAATTAATGAAAGCAGTTACTTTTTAAGTCCTCATAATTATGGGTAACCAATGACAAAGGCAGGGGACAGTACCCATTATCCCCACCAGGGAGGAAAAGGTCACAGTACTCAAGAGCATGAACTCTGGAGCTAGAGTGGGGGATTCAAAACCCAGGTCTAACGCCCTTGGCAAGTTCCTTAACTTATTTGTGTTTATGTTTTTCTATCTTTATTTTATCTATTTATTTATTTTGAGATGGATTTTCACTCTTGTCGCCCAGGCTGGAGTGCAATGGTGCAATCTTGGCTCACTGCAACCTCTACCGCCTGGGTTCAAGCAATTCTCCTGGCCCAGCCTCCCAAGTAGCTGGGACTACAGATGCCCACCACCACACCCAGCTAATTTTTATATTTTTAGTAGAGACAGGGTTTCACCATGTTGGCCAGGCTGGTCTCGAATTCCTGACCTCAGGTGATTGACCCGCCTGGGCCTCCCAAAGTGCTGGCATTACAGGCGTGAGCCACCACGCCCGGCCTCTTCCTGTCTTTAAAATGAGGAAAATAGTAATACTTTCTAGAGTTGTGAGGATTATAGCAGATAATACATAAAAACTTCTTAGAAGATATCTGGTGTCAAAAATATCATCTGAAAATATTATTTATTAACGTTATTACAAAGATAGTCGCAGATGCCTGAAAACATGTCCAGAGGTTCTGTGATTCTTAGAGGCTGATTTGAGAAGCAATATATTAAAATGTAGATACTGTCTTGGCACTAATGTCATAAATCTACGGACACAAAAATAGGCATCAATGTCATATGGATGGATTTAAACTACACATGCTCTTCCTTAAAAATTATGTTTGAAACTAACACAAAATATTTAAATTCTCATAGAGAACTTGAAAACCTCACAGCATATGTTGGTGGCCCCCAGTATGAGAAACACGTTTGTATAACATAATAACATATTTTTCATTCTCTCTATGACTCGAGGAAATACATAAAAAGACCAAATAGTCCTTCAATGAATTTGGTTTTAGCCAGAACTCCTTTCAACTATTTTAAATAAATAAAACACAAAACAAGAATGAAAAAGAAACAAAACAAAATCAAATGAAGTTTATGTATGACAGAATTCATGCTAATTTACTGCAGAACATGACAAAACTGTGATAAAGTCAATGGGGCTGATCCCAGATCAACTTCAATTCTCAATTCACATTCTCTTAAAAGAAGGGCCAGATAATTACTCTTTCAAAAGCACTTATCCATGTCTTCACAAACTAATTAAAGTAAAACTTCATCTTTCTTCATTTTAAAATCATTTCACCATGGAGCTAAATGAAAAATGCTCTGTAGGACTACAACATTACCTATTTATTTGTAAAGATGTCCTCTTTGATTAGAATTCATCCTGCTCTCTCTCTGACTTTATTTGTAATTATTTTCTCAAGATTCAAAATGTATTTCCAAGACAATTTTTGCACATTAAAAAAATTCAGCACAAAAGTTTAAGTGTAGTAGTGCAGATGAAATGTCCTGCTCTAAATTAGTCTTACACTTCCTTTGGTCATTTTAAAATGCTATTGTCAAATCCGACTCAGGGCAGGCTTTGCACTGGCTGCTGGAGGAGTAGAAGCCTTAATTGCCTTTCCAGAAACAGAAAAGAAAGATTATATTGGTAATTCCCATGCTTCAATATGTATGTACCTTTTTACTGATCAAGGTCATTTCTTAGCACTTGCATCAGAGAAAATTCTAGCCTAATGACTGAAGGTGTCCCACTTTACAAAAGAAGTTATTTTAAGAACTTCTACCCTATATGCTGCTTAGGACTACACTAGATATAAAATAACTGCCTTTTGTCCTTTAGTGAAAACAATTTGAAAGTACAAGGAAGACTAAAACAGCTATGGTTTATATAATCTTGAAATTTACACATTATATGGCTCAATTCCTCTCAGACAAAAAGTTGGAAGGGGATTCTCTGGGAAACAAGTCTTCAGTCAAGACAAAGGGATAGAAGGACCAAACGACATACCAAGACACAAAGACCAGGAAAGCTAAGAGCCAAATAGGCCAGGAAGAGAGTTAAGAAGTGAGAAAGACTGGGCCAAGAGTCCAAGTTTGGAATTAAGGAAATGATGCTGAGAAAGAACAGATGGGGATAAAAGTGGGAGACTCAAAAAAGAGTGGTGGGGCTGCAAATTAATTGTTACAGCAGAAATTTCTGAAACTCATTTTAAATAGCCAAACTCTTGTAAACAAAATTCCTTCTCCAAAATTTTAAACTTGAGGCCAAAGAAAGCCTGAAGTCAGTCTTTAACCAGTGACTAGGGATCTAAGACGTACTAAAGCTTAACAGCTGTCATAAGTTATGTTTCCCACTGAAAAAACTGGTCTGCAGTGAGCATGAAGCCAACAGGCTGAGAGATGAAAAGGTGATGTTTATTCTGGGACCCAGGCTGCATTCTAGCCTTTCCCTGAGGTCTTTGGCTCTACCTTTTTTGGTATTTCTAAGCCAATAAATCTTTTTTTTTTCTTAAGGTAGATTGCATTGTAACTAAGAATCCTGACAAATAACACTCCAGCAGCATAAAGGTTCGACAGAAAGCAGTTTGCTATTGGCAGAACGACTCAGCATCTCCACAGAGCACCAAGGTTCCCCAGATCAGAAACTGAAAACACTGCCCTATACAATATTATTTGAGACTTATCTTTATGGGCAGGCAAAGGTGTAATACATGGCTAGTGCCAGGAGTGAACATACACATACTTCATTCATTCGTTTGACAAAATATTTGTTGTATTCTTATTACATGCTAGGCACTCTACTATGCATGGAGGCTACAATGGTGAGTGAAAGGATATGCTTCTTGCTTTCATGGTGCTTACTGTCAGTGGCCTCTTGTGATTATGAAGAGTGAATTACAGAAGGGCAAGCTCCATTTGTTATTGATGGTTGCAACTCTTTCCCAATAATGCAATAAAAAATATTTGTGCTCAAAATATATATTCTATATTTATCATGAACATTTAATTAAAAGATCAGTATTACTTGTGAAATGCCTATATTACTACTCCTAAAACATATACGGTAACCTTATAACTATCATAAAATTTTAGAGAACGTTTAATCAAGATGACACAGATGAATTAAACATTTGCTACCTAAGTAATGAGGCTTTATTTTCTACTACTAGATGCTGAAATTGTTCTGCTCTATTAAAATATTAGAAAAATATCTTTCCTTATTTCTGAAAACACAAGTATATTGCTAGTCCATATTGCTTGCCTCAGCACTTATTATTATTTATTAATAAAAATAATTAACGGATCCCTCTATTAGGAACCCACAACATCCAAGGATAAGTAATTCTTAAAAAGTAAAACAATTGAGTCCTAAGGTGAAATTTGTATTGCAATATCATGACATGAATTAGAGAGATTCTTTTCACTTATACTGAAGGATGAGGCCTGGGCTTGCAGAATTATGTAAGTAAAGTTGTAATCATTTATCAGAAAATAGCTTTGGGACTGTGATTACACAGACATAAGCAAAATCACTCAGTAATTCAGGTGAGCATTTCAGGCAATAAAGCTTCCTTGGTAACAGGGGCACAAGTGGTGGTGTGAGGGGATGAGACCTGGAGGAGGATCTGAAAAAGAGGGGGCAGTTTTAGGGTAAAATCAAATGAAGGACAGTCCCTGATTCTTCCCAACGGGCAGTATCTCTCTTTCCCCATGAGACAGGAAGTGATGACTTCACCAGATAAATTCACGCTGCAGTAGGGTCATAATTTCACTGCATACTCAGACATAAATCCACTTTCCGCATCTGAGTCATCAGATTCTTTCATCTTGGTTTGTCACCTCTAGTTGGATATTATACCAGGTAGAGTCCTCTGCAGAACACTCCCCGACCTATACTTGTTCTTCTGTTGATTTATTCACTCATTCAATATTTACTGAGCACATAATATGGTCCATTCATTGTGCTAGGTGCTTGAGCTACAAAGATGAAAACAATACAGTCTCTACTCAACTCTGGGCATTCATCTCTAAATTCATAGTGGTGGTCTGTTACTTTTTATTACATATGCCTACTAATATACTTTTTAGCATGTTCTGTCAATAATGAATATTTATTACAGGTTGAGCATCCTAATCTCAAAATTCAAAATGCTCCAAAATTTGAAACTTTTGAGCACCAATATGATATTCAAAAATTGTCCACTGGAGGAGTATTTTAGATTTTAGATTTTTGGATTTGGGATGTTCAACTGGTAAGTATAATGCAAATATTCCAAAATCCAAAATTCAGAATACTTCTGGTCCCAAGCATTTTGGATAAAGGATACTAAACCTATATTTGTAAACTATTATAATTATTGTAAATTATTTGCATTACTATATACTATATAAATTATTTGTATTGCTATATTACTTTCATCTACTCTCTCAGGGCAAAATAAACCCTTAAGATAATGTTACTAGACAGCAATAGTGAAATACAGATATAAATCTATATTTTAAATTATCTGAGTCATTTTAAATCTTCTATAAGATGTTATTAGATTGCTACCATTGCTGTTACTGTGATGGGCCTGATGTCAGAGACACTGCATATGACTTCACACAACCACATGCCACGCTATTGCTGACAAAGTCTTCGTAGCGGTATAAGGAGTCAGCTCTGACTTTTTCCTGTCATGTGTTGTGCTTACATTACAAGTATTATCTACAAGTCAGGGTGTTTTTGTAGGAATGTATTTAAGATACTTGTCCATCTTGTGAAGGTAGTTTTAGTTTAAAAAAAAAAAAAGTTAACGTAATCTGTAAATCCTCTTAAAATCAGATAAAAATAACTATAACATTTTATAATATGCTGAATATGAGCAAATGTGTGAGAGCAAACGTGGAATAATGGCGGGACTGAGTGAAGGTGCCAGGATGGATGTATACGTGAAAGATTAGAAAAGCTTACTGTATTGCCTTAGATTTCAAATCAATATAAATAGGTCTAACACTGCCTGGATCATCTTGTACTCTTCACAAAGGAATTCTGGTCTGTGGAGTGAGGCAGAGATCATGATATCGTAGCTATGCTACTGGAGCACAAAAGGCAGACAGCCTAATTTTGCTTAGGATGGAGGGCCAAGGTGGAAAAAGATAGACAGGTGATACATAAGGTGAGTCTTTAACAACAGTCTCTAATCCCTTCACCAATTATAGGAAAAGAGAAGACCTTAGAAAACAGAGATATTTGAGTGAAGGGGCCACAAGGGTGGGATATGTTTGAAGTAGTACAAGCAAGCAATTCTGTGTGACTACAGGTTAGGCGGCCAAGTGGGCAGCCTCAGATATAGACAGAGAAAAAAACTGATAAAAAGAGGATTGACAGAAATCTGCTGATGCCAAGAACACTGATGGCTTCAATTCCGAAAAGGGCAGCCAAAATTAAATAGATGAGCTGACAAGAGAGCAGAACACAGAGGTGGATGGATTTTTAAAGAGAAATCATTGAGGAACATGTCATATTAAAAGACACTGCTATAGAAAGGCTTTCTTGGGAACTAAATAAATGGGTCTTTTCTCCAACAGTATTACAAAGAATAGAACAGTTTCACCCATAAAAGTCTTTCCTAGTACCAGATATCTGTGGGATAGACAAATGGAATAATTACATAACAAATTTGATTTTAAAGGATGTGATTGTCATTTTGCCTTTAATGACCAAAGAGCCTTCTGAGTTCCTAGACCCTAATATTCTTCTTTGTAGAGCTCTTACTCTTCAATACCAGTAAGGGATTCTGAGGACTGACCAAAGAGGTGTGTTTAACGTTCAAATGGGTAAGTCAGTATCACCTGACTCATTCCACTTACAACCAATGTTCACCAGTTTTGAGTTTATTTACAGAGGGTAAAGCTTAGTTATTATACACTAATAAATGGAAAATATTTGCATATATTCTACTCCTGAAAAATTCAGAATTTGCAGAGAGACAGTATACTATAGTAAGGCAAAGCAAAAATTACCAATGACAAATAAATAGGGAAATGAGTTGAGGATCCCAAGCTGCATCTGAACCAAATGAAATAACAAAATTTTTCATAGCTGATATCCAAAATGAACAAAAAGGGAAAGAAAATAGAACTATTCTGAGACTTCTGAAAAGTTGGGAGATAGGATTCAGGTTACAAGAAGGCAGGAGGAAACTCTAGCAAGGCTTGCATAGTAAACATTTGGGGCTGTTTTGGGCAAAGCTGTCTAATAAATAACAGTCAGTGCTAAGGTTTAACAGATGTCAGGGAATTCTGAGCATTGAATCACCCTGAATTCTTCCGAATTCTCATTCTCACTTCCAGAAGGAAAAAAAAACTGTGGAGAAACCCCACATTCCTTGGGGCTTCAGGAGTAGGGAGAAGGAAAGACTAACTAAAACTTGGAGAGCCAGCCCCTCCTCGCTTCCCTTTCATGAGCCTCATATCCTCAATAGGGCCCCTCTCCTTGAGGTAATTACAGATTCTAACTCACAGGCAGTAAAACTTGCCCACCTCATTCTGACTACACCCTGACAACTAAGACTTTTTTCATTCACCCTCCTCCAACACCAAAACTCTATTGTTTGTTCTCTCTCTAAAATGAGTTATCTTATTATAAAAAATTTCAAACAATACATTAAAAGTCCATAATCCTATCCCTTAGAGACAGCTATTTTGTGAGTATCTCTCCAGCTTTGTTTTCTCTTTATTGACAGAGTCTGTTCCTTAATTGGGAAAAAAGAACATTAATTTTCTAAAGATAATAGTTTTATTTTAGTAACATAAAGATATTCAAAATCTAATTCACAGCAAGAAAAGAAAAAAGAATGCTCCATTTCTGTACCATAAATATAATAGGATAAAAATCACCAGCCAATAATGTGGTTTTGGTTTTGTTTAGTTGAGGAGACAGATCTAGGCAAAAGGTAACATAATTAACAAACTTCTGTGCCCACTCTCCTGCTTCTGAAGCAGCCAGAAACCTGCCCATGGCACACAGGGCCTATCCCAGCTTCCACAGTCTGGTCACCCCATCTAATCAATGACACGTACTTCTGAAGAGCCACTTCCTCCTCCCTGCTGTCCAGAGAAATTCCCATGATCTCAGCTAGTTGTTTGAAGGATATAATCTGATTAACTTCATGTTAACACGTGAATGAAGGAAAGATTGCTTAAGCAGGCACCTTCACAGGAGTATGCTTGTTAACACCAAAGAATCTGTAAAGGCTCAAATTTCAGGCTGAATGATAATGTGAAAGGGAAGAATTTCTGGTAGTGTACAAAGATAATTTTGATTAGAGGAATCTCTTTGTTGAAACTGAAAGTCATGCTGAACAACATAGATAGCCTTTCCCTGCCTATGTGAGATCCAGCATAATGCAAACTTCACAGCAGTATGTCACTGTAAAGGCAGCAGAGCTGCGCAGGAAGACAAAGGGCTCTGGAATCATGCATATCTGGATTCACACCCCACACTGCCCCTTGCTAGAGATATATGTTTTTGGCAAGTTGCTGCTGTTACTTTTTGACCTCTCAAATATCTATCCTCACATGGCTAACAGGAATGTTATGGGAATTAAAAATAATAAAATAGCCACACAAAGTGCTTGGCACACAGTAGGGGCTTAAGAATAGAATCATTATTATTTATGTGATTTCTTTCAGTCTTTATACAGCATTTAATAAACTGGAATTTCCCCAGAGTCTTCTGTAAAGAAATTGTTGATGGATGGCTAAGGACAGTCCAACTACTGGCCAATACGGAACATTTTATCTCTTATTGTATTGTGTCATCACTCATTGACATGGTTTGAATGTTGCAAAATTTTTCCCTGAGAGAGGTAACATATCAGGCCCTACTTGGTCCTCAGACATAATTATTTTAACCTTCACAGTGTTTTGTTTAGCTTTTCATTTGCATCCAATGCCAATATTTAATAACTGAGAAATCTTATACAAAATCCATGTTTTCATCATCTTTTTAAAATTTCTGTATTAAAAAGTTTATTTCTCTATGAGAACAACTGCTGGATTAAGTAGCTATCATTTTTTTTGGATAGGACATATGTTCTCCAAAAACCCCAGTCCCCACAATGCCTCATAGCACCCCAACACTGAGGAAGAATGTCAGTTGCCATTTATCATCTAGCTTACACTGCTGTCTTCCTAATCGTGGGCCCTGTCCACCAACTTTTACTTCTGATCTGGCTCCTATAGGCATTTGAGTCAGTGGCCTCTGCCCCAAGAGCCAATTAATGTATTCCAGAAAGTGGAGTGGTACACTCAGGTTCTGAAATCAAACCTGGCTTTGAATACTAATTCTCCATGTTATTACTCAGGCAAGTTGCTTCACCTGCAGAGCCTCAGCATCTTCAACCCTAAAAGAGAAACAGTAACAGACTCACCTCACAGGGTCATTGCAAGGTTTAAATCATGTAATGCATGTTCAGAACTTTAAATCATATTTGGTTGTAAAAAGGGGCAATAAATGTTAACTACTACTAAGACAAAGATGATGACTACTACTACTACTATTATTATTGCTTTATTGCTATTACCAAAATTACTTCTAGCAGCACTACCAAAATTACTACTACTCTTAGGTAGGAAGGTTAAAAACACTTACTGGCTTTCTTCAATCTTATTTCTGCTTTCTCAAGCTAGAACTTGAAATTCATTTGGAAACTCTTATGGAATATGGAGTCTTTCAAAAGTGGGAAAGAGCAGTTTCTATCTGCTGCTGACCTTCAGAACAGGGATGTAGGGTGCAGAATGAAGTGAGAGCACTCCCACTCTCCAGTCAGCAAGACCACTAGCAAGCCAGACCCACACTTAAGCCCAGGTGAAGAAGGCAAGAATCTGTCTCAAAATCTCAGTAAGGAATATGTTTCAGGTAAACCAACCAAGGAGACAGAACTATGGCATGGAGAGGATAAGACCTCTAAAGACTTGAAGCTAGACAAGGCAGGCCAACATTCAAATTCAGAAAATACAGAGAATGCCACAAAGATACTCCTCGAGAAGAGCAACCCCAAGAGACATAATTATCAGATTCACCAAGGTGGAAATGAAGGAAAAAATGTCAAGGGCAGCCAGAGAGAAAGGCTGCATTACCCACAAAGGGAAGCCCATCAGACTAACTTAAGTGGATCTCTCTACAGAAACCCTACAAGCTAGAAGAGAGTGGGGGCCAATATTCAACATCCTTAAAGAAAATAATTTCAACCAAGAATTTCATATCCAGTCAAACTAAGTTTCATAAGTGAAGGAGAAATAAAATTGTTTATATACAAGGAAACCCTGAGATATTTTGTCATCAGCAGGCCTGCCTTACAAGTACTCCTGAAGGAAGCAATAAACATGGAAAGGAACAACCAGTACCAGACACTGCAAAACATTCCAAATTGTAAAGACCATCAATGCTAGGAAGAAACTGCATCAATTAATGGGTGAAATAACCAGCTAACATCATAATGACAGGATCAAGTTCACATATAACAATATTAACCTCATATGTGTGTGTGTGTGTGTGTGTATATATATACACACATATATACACACATACATTAACCGTAAATGTAAATGGGCTAAATACCCCAATTAAAAGAAACAGACTGGAAAACTGGATAAAGAGTCAACACCCGGCTGGGTGCGGTGGCTCACGCCTGTAATCCCAGCACTTTGGGAGGCCGAGGTGGGTGGATCCGAGGTCAGGAGATCGAGACCATCCTGGCTAACACAGTGAAAACCCGTCTCTACTAAAAATATAAAAAATTAGCTGAGTGTGGTGGCGGGTGCCTGTAGTCCCAGCTACTCGGGAGGCTGAGGCAGGAGAATGACATGAACCCGGGAGGTGGAGCTTGCAGTGAGCTGAGATCATGCCACGGCACTCCAGCCTGGGCAACAAAGTGAGACTCCATCTCAAAAAAAAAAAAAAAAAAGGAGTCAACACCCATCAGTGTGCTGTATTCAGGAGACCCATCTTCCATAAGGAGACATACATAGGCTCAAAATAAAGGGATGGAGGAAGATCTACCAAGCAAACGGAAAACAAAAAAAGGCAGGGATTGCAATCCTAGTCGCTGATAAAACAGACTTTAAACCAACAAAGATCAAAAGAGACAAAGAAGGCCATCACATAATGGTAAAGGGATCAATTCAACAGGAAGAGCTAACTATCCTAAATACATATGCACCCAATACAGGAGCACCCAGATTCATAAAGCAAGTTCTTACAGACCTACAAAGGGACTTAGACTCCCACACAATAATAATGGGAGACTTTAACACCCCACTGTCAATATTAGACAGATCAATGAGACAGAAAGTTAACAAGGATATTCAGGACTTGAACTCAGCTCTGGACCAAGTAGAACTAATAGACATCCACAGAACTCTTCACCCCAAATCAACAGAATATACATTCTTCTCAGCACCACATCGCACTTATTCTAAAATTGGCTACATAATTGGAAGTAAAACACTCCTCAGCAAATGTAAAATAACAAAAATCACAACAAACTGTCTTTCAGAACACAGTGCAATCAAACTAGAACTCAGGATTAAGAAACTCACTCAAAACCGCTCAACTTCATGGAAACTGAACAACCTGCTCCTGAATGACTACTGGCTAAATAACAAAATGAAGGCAGAAATAAAGATGTTCTTTGAAACCAATGAGAAGAAAGACACAACATACCAGAATCTCTGGGACACATTTAAAGCAGTGTGTAGAGGGAAATTTATAGAACTAAAAGCCCACAAGAGAAAGCAGGAAGGATATAAAATTGATGCCCTAACAATACAGTTAAAAGAACTAGAGAACCAAGAGCAAACAAATTCAAAAGCTAGTAGAAGACAAGACACAACTAAGACCAGAGCAGAACTGACAGAGGTAGAGACACCAAAAACCCTTCATAAAAAATCAATGAATCCAGGAGCTGGTTTTTTGAAAAGATCAACAAAATTGATAGACCGCTAGCAAGACTAATAAAGAAGAAAAGAGAGAAGGCTCAAATAGACACAATAAAAAATGATAAAGGGGATATCACCACCAATGCCACAGAAATACAAACTACCATCAGAGAATACTATAAACACCTCTATGCAAATAAACTAGAAAATCTAGAAGAAATGGATAATTTCCTGGACACATACACCCTCCCAAGACTAAACTTGAAAGAAGTTAAATCTCTGAATAGACAAATAACAGGCTCTGAAATTGAGGCAATAATTAATAGCCTACCAACCAAAAAAAGTCCAGGACCAGACGGATTTACAGCCAAATTCTACCAGAGGTACAAAGAGGAGCTGGTACCATTCCTTCTGAAACTATTCCAATCAATAGAAAAAGAGGGAATCCTCTCTAACTCATTGTATGAGGCCAGCATCATCCTGATACCAATGCCTGGCAGAGACACACACACAAAAAGGGACTATTAGGCCAATATCCCTGGTGAACATCAATGGGAAAAATCCTCAATAAAATACTGGCAAACCGAATCCAGCAGCACACCAAAAAGCTTATCCACCAAGATCAAGTTGGCTTCATCCCTGGGATGCAAGGGTGGCTCAACATACACAAATCAATACATGTAATCCATCACATAAACAGAACCAATGACAAAAACCACATGATTATCTCAATAGATGCAGAAAGGCCTTCGAAAAAATTGAACAGTTTTTCATGCTAAAAACTCTCTATAAACTAGGTATTGATGGAATGTATCTCAAAATAATAAGAGCTGTTTATGACAAACCCACAGCCAATATCATACTGAATGGGCAAAAACTGGAAGCATTCCCTTTGAAAACTGCCACAAGACAAGGATGCCCTCTCTCACCACTCCTATTCAACATAGTATTGGAAGTTCTGGCCAGGGCAATCAGGCAAGAGAATGAAATAAAGGGTATTCAATTAGGAAAAGAAGAAGTCAAATTGTCTCTGTCTGCAGATGACATGACTGTATATTTACAAAACCCTATCATATCACAAGCATTCCTATACACAAATAACAGACAGAGAGTCAAATCATAAGTGAACTCCTATTTAAAATTACTACAAAGAGAATGAAGTACCTAGGAATCCAACTTACAAGGGATGTGAAGGACCTCTTCGAGGAAAACTACAAACCACTGCTCAACAAAATAAAAGAGGACACAAACAAATGGAATAACATTACATGCTCATGGATAGGAAGAATCAGTATCGTGAAAATGGCCATACTGCCCAAAGTAATTGATAGATTCAATGCCATCCCCATCAAGCTACCGATGACTTTCTTCACAGAATTGGAATAAACTATTTTAAAGTTCATATGGAACCAAAGAAGAGCCCTCATAGCCAAGACAATCCTAAGCAAAAAGAACAAAGCTGGAGGCATCACACTACCTGACTTCAAACTATACTACAAGGCCACAGTAACCAAAACAGCATGGTACTGTACCGAAACAGATATATAGACCAATGGAACAGAACAGAGCCCTCAGAAATAACACCACACGTCTACAACCATCTGATCTTTGACAAATCTGACAAAAACAAGAAATGGGGAAAGGATCCCTATTTAATAAACGGTGCTGGGAAAACTGGCTAGCCATATGTAGAAAGCTGAAACTGGATCCCTTTCTTACACCTTATACAAAAATTAACTCAAAATGGATTAAAGACTTAAATGTAATACCTAAAACCATAAAATCCCTAGAAGAAAACCTAGGCAACAGCACTCAGGACATAGGCATAGGCAAAGACTTCATGACTAAAACACCAAAAGCAATGGCAACAAAAGCCAAAATTGACAAATGGAATCTAATTAAAATAAAGAGCTTCTGCACAGCAAAAGAAACTATCGTCAGAGTGAACAGGCAACCTACAGAATGGGAGAAAATTTTTGCAATTTTTCCTCTGACAAAGGGCTAATATCCAGAATCTACAAAGAACTTAAACAAATTTACAAGAAAAAAATGACCCTCAAAAAGTGGGCAAAGGATATGAACAGACACTTCTCAAAAGAAGACATTTATGCAGCCAACAGACATGAAAATATGCTCATCATCACTGGTCATCAGAGAAATGCAAATTAAAACCACAATGAGATATCATCTCATGCCAGTTTGAATGGGAATAATTATAAAGTCAGGAAACAACAGATGCTAGAGAGGATGTGGAGAAATAGGAATGCTTTTACACTGTTGGTGGGAGTGTAAGTTAGTTCAACCATTGTGGAAGACATTGTGGCGATTCTTGAAGGATCTAGAACTAGAAATACCATTTGACCCAGGAATCCCATTACTGGGATATACCCAAAGGATTATAAATCATGCTACTATAAAGACACATGCACATGTATGTTTATTGCAGCACTATTCACAATAGCAAAGACTTGGAACCAACCCAAATGTCCATCAGTAATAGACTGGATAAAGAAATGTGGCACATATATACCATGGAATACTATGCAGCCATAAAAAAGGATGAGTTCATGTCCTTTGCAGGGACATGGATGAAGCTGGAAACCATCATTCTCAGCAAAATATCACAAAGACAGAAAACCAAACACTGCATATTCTCACTCATAAGTGGGAGTTGAACAGTGAGAACATATGGACACAGGGAGGGGAACATCACACACTGGGCCTGTTGGGTGACGGGGAGCTGTGGGATGGATAGCATTAGGAGAAATACCTAATGTAAATGACAAGTTAATGGGTGCAGCAAACCACCATGGCACATGTATACCTATGTAACAAACCTGCATGTTGTGCTCACGTACCCTAGAACTTAAAGTATAAAAATAAAAAATAAGTATAAAGAGTAGAAAAATGAAAATAAAAATTAAAAAAGACTTAAAGCTAGAAAATGTCAGAGGGAAAAAGGAAATGTCCTGAAGTTGATTCTGACTCAAGCAAGACAAGCCTTTCTTTTTGGGAATGAGGGAGAGGGCAGGGCAAAGGAGATGACAGGGAGAAAATAGCAGAATTGTTGCAAAGCGGAAATGGAGTGTAAACTGTGGCCAGAGCAGAGCAGCCCAGACCTCAGCTACAGAACCAAAGAACAGACCAGAAGAAAAGCATGACCATGTAGACAGTGAGAATCCCACAAAGCATGAGTGCACACAATCTGAAATTTATCTCCTTAGGGCTTCCACAGAGTGAAGAAAAACAACTGAGTTGTGTACTTAATGTACCTAATAGCCCATAGGCGGGACTTGTATCATCAACACAATAACTGACATCTGTCTTTTACAAAGTACTTTCATAGTTATCATTTGATCCTAAACTAGCCATATGAAGTGTTATTCTCCTACTTTAAAGGTAAAGAACAAAAAGATTAACTCAATTGTTTAAAGGTACAAAATCAGTTAAACGGTAAGGACTAGAGTTAAATTTTTCATAAACCAAATACTTTGTACTGTTCATTGCACTATGTTCAGAAATTTCATGTCATTCACCACATAGTTTCCTGGTTTGTTTTTTCTTTATAATTTTCCTTATATGATTAAGGAAGTTTGTGTTGTTGTTTGTTCCTTGTTTGTAATACAGATTGGCTTTGATAAATACAGAGAAAAAAGTCAAAAAAAAAAAGATATATCAGAACCTGGACCAACATAGCTAAAGAGATCCGTTTTCCTGAGGTATCAGGTATGGGATCATCAACAGTCCCAGCTACAGATCAGAATAACCCTAATTCCACCACCACTACTCCAGCCTCCAGTTGGGGATTATAATGTGGTAATATTTCCATAAGGGATTTATAATAACTTCATCCAAAATATCTTCATTCTCATAATAGATATATTAATCTTGTATTATCCTATTGGAAGTGAAGGATTACAGTTGAGAAGAGACTTTTAAAAGTTGTAGAAAAATGTAACTCAAGGGAATATTCTCTGCCAGGATTTGGAACTTTCCTATTAGACAGCATAATTTTGCCAAGGTCTTTCCAGTTAATACTGTGCTTTCAGGGCTGATTAGAAAGTAAAGTATACTATCTCAAACTAGAGTAATATCTTTATTTGAAGGTCATGTGATTTTGTTTTAAGAGATTTTCCAGAGCTGAGAATAGAACATGTCTCTAAGGCTCCCAGTCCAGTGAACTAAACAATGTGACTTCTTCATTTTTAAATGATCTGTTTTGAAATGAACAAATCTTAACACTTCCTCAAGCTAAGAAAAGAAACACGAGAAAAGAAATAGTTTATTGAGCAAGGGAAAAGCTGAGAAAGGTCTGAAGATGCAGAAGTTGAAGTCACCTGTTAGGCTTCCAAGCTAAATTGAATCAATTGATTCCATTTTTTTTAATCAAACAGAATCCATCACAAATATTTTTTCTTTATTTTTCCAACCCGAAGCCTATATTTGCAAGTTACACAGTCAAAATGTCTGTCAAATCCAATGATATATGATAGATTCACAGTAGATGTTGATATTTCATAAGAAAGAGATTGAAGAATCCAGTTCATAAGTTTGTAAGACTAGGGCTTTCAAACAAGATGTGTGCATATACAGATACACACATATTCCCACACCATATATACAGACATCTTCTCCAGAAGGCACAAAAGGTATTCATTTCAACCACTGAGGGAAAGTACCTGCAACACATATAAAATGTCTATTACATCACACATTAAAGTGTGTATTTTTAGAGCTACTGACCTTTATATGAACTAAACAATAAAGCTGTTCACAAACCTGACAGAGAGCAGCTTTTCCAAAGTGAAACAGTGAACCACTGTTCCTAATGCACCCATCAAACTAAACAATTAAATTGGCATTTAGTACAAAATTTAAAAAGCCATTGTAACATAACACTGCCAAGATTATTGGTCCTGTCTCAAACACACACACATACACACAAACGCACACACACAACATTGTTTGTCTTGTCATTTACTAAAAAATAAAAAGAAAAAGAATGTATTTATTTAGTTCACAGATGAATGGGCTGAATAAATTTAAGGCAATCAAAAGAAACTCAGTTGTCCCAGCACCACAAGTTGTTACCAACCTAACTCGGGTTCGGTGGCCACAGACTTGTTCTCATAACACAGCAAAGGCACAAACAGTTACTGTGCAGATACAACAAGTCTGAATTCAAGTCCCAGTTTATCAGTTACTAGCTGTTTGACTTTGGGTAAATTACTTAACCTCTCTTGGCTCCCAATGCCTTTTGTAAAATAGCATTCTAATACAGTTGCCTAATGGAAGAGTTATGCTCTATGCAGTAATAAAAGAAATAATACATGCAAAGACCTTAACACAGTGCCTGGTATACAGCAAATGCTCAATAAAAGTCATTGTTATCATTGACAAATCTCACAGAGTGACCGCAGAATTTAACACCAAATCCAGGGCACTCCTGAGGTTGAAAGGGGGCTCTATTTGCAACATAGTGGCAAGGATGGAAGCACACCCTAACCATGGTCTGTGCAGCACAGTCGTGTATCATGGAATGCTGAGGACTGGGAGCAAGGTTCTAATGCTACACATGAAATACAAAATCATATTAGTGAATGAGGATGCCTAGAGACCCTGAATAGAAATATTAGCAATGAGAAGGAGAAAGTGCTTGAGTGAATAAAAAACTTCCAATTTTGTAATTAGTTGGTGATATGATCACACGAGAGATAATTGTTAGCATCAAACTCCTCTTCAGCATTCTAAACAGTTCAAACTCTTGAAACATCACTTTTTACAAGATTTGAAATTACAAGTTTTTAAAATTTGCATTGAGCGTAAAACATCCTTAATCATTTTTTACATCTGTATATACTTTCCTATGTTGTGCCTTTAGCACAGCTTTTATGCTAGAAATTAAACTAATTTTTAAACTATGAAAAAAATAGCTCAGCAGTTATCCAGATCATCAAACCAGGAAGGCAGTAACCTGCATAGTGTGCCAGAACATTCCAGTCACTAGGGAGGATCAGACTCCCTCTCTGACGTCCTTACCTCAAGCACTGTGTTTCCAGCAAATCAACCAATCCATTCTGAAAACTTGTAAGAGTGGAATCAATTAATAATTATTTAAAATCATCCTGTTAATTTTGATAACTTTATAGAGATCTTCTGAATGCATACATAGATGATTTAATGAATTCTCTTTGCAAAGAAGTAAGTTACCAACTGGAAAAATAAGTCAGCAGCAAGGTTAAAAGGCGTTGTGGGCAGAATTTTTAAACGTCACCTCTTTTTGAAAGACAGGGAGAAAAATAAGAACATATATTTGTGTTTTATTTTCATTAGGAAATACAGAAATGATTAATAAGAAGCTACTAAAAATGGTTCCTTATGGGGCTAGGAGGAACAGGGGAACGGGGAAGGAGTAGTCCCAAGACTTCTCCTTGTATACATTCTGACATTTTAATTTTGAACCATTATCAAGTATTACATATTCAAAACATTAATAGAATTTTTAAATTGCCTATTTTAAGAAAATAAAAAGCCCTACAGATTATCTTGAACCTGCAAACAGTAATATGGGGTTTAAATACAAAGGAAGATACAGTGCTTGTATACCTCTTATAACCGTAAGCTTTACTAGTGGCAATATGTGACATTCAATAAGTCTAAATGAAGGAAATGGAGCAGCCTTAATTGAGGACAATCTAAACTGATACAAATAAAGACATGGACACAAATCATATTTGATCAGCAATATCTTATTGCCCAGATTTTCACTGAAATTGAAAAAGAAGATAAAGCAAAAGCTAAATATTGAAAATAAGTGTAAAATATTTTTAGCATAATCATTTATGTGAATAAAATGTGTTAAATGTTTGGTTAATTAGCATTAAACATTAAAGAACAGTTCAATAAGATTGGATCATGGTTTCAAAATTCCTCACATAAGTTAATGATTTACCTAATTTACATGTTTCATATTTTGTTAGAGTAGACATAATAGGAATTGTTGACATTAATTGCATTTATTGGATAGTACATTCATTGAATACTGTAATAGTTTAAAGTAACTCATA
The DNA here is from genome assembly GCF_024542745.1 of Macaca thibetana thibetana. NCBI lineage: Eukaryota > Metazoa > Chordata > Mammalia > Primates > Cercopithecidae > Macaca > Macaca thibetana. Next base: position 84,588,992 of record NC_065589.1, on the reverse strand, counting down.
TGAAAGAATGGCTAGCATTTATGAATATAGGAAAAATGTATATGAATCATGTATAAATGTATGTGTATAAATACATACAAATATAATTCTGGAATGATTTCTATGATTATTTATGAAAAGATCAAAATTACAAGTAGCTTCTGGATGGACGAGCAGTCTGGCTGAAACATCTGCCTCCTTATTGACCGTCAGGGTGGCTCTATGTGGTATGGCTTGCTGAACCAGTACCTCTTTCCTTTTTGATCTCTCCACCTGCATCTCTCCCAAATTGCTGTTCTGTAACCTTCCTACCCAGATTCACATTTACATGGACAGCTGGAATGCTAGAAATGAATAATATTGTAGGGGCTCTGGCCTTGCAAGAGACCTGAATATGCTTACACATACCCAAAGGCTGTCCGCATCCCCTCTGCTGCCTGAAGCCTAAGCAGAAATTCAGTTCTTTTTAACGGGTTAACACAGAGGGATGGCAATGGAGAGAAATGGGCACTGATATCCCAACAGCATTGTGCTCGCTAGGCCACAAGTCCTAGTGGAGGGCTGGATCTGTATGTTTCTAGTTCAAAATAAAATGTCCTGTGGGCTATTGTAAGCTCTGAGCCTTGACAATTTGACATACAGGGGAGACGCTGGCCCTTTCGTTTTCTCTAATATTCCTCTTCTCACAGTGAAGCATAAAGTAGTACATATACACTTTCAGTAACTAATTTTAAAGTGCACACTCTTGAGGTTACAGCCAGTTAAAGAGATTACACTTCTTTTTCTTTCTTTTTTTTTTTTTTTTTTGAGGCAGGGTCTCCCTGTTGCCCAGGCTGGAGTGAAGTGGCATGATCACATCTCACTGTAACCTCGACCTCCCAGACTCAGGTGATCCTCCCACCTCAGCCTCCTGAGTAGCTGGGACTAGAGGTGGGCACAACCATGCTTGGCTAATTTTTGTATTACCTGTAGAGACAGGGTTTTGCCATGTTGCCCATGCTGGTCTTAAACTCCTGAGCTCCAGTGAGTCTCCCACCACTGCCTCCCAAAGTGCAGGGATTACAGGTGTGAGCCACCATGCTCAGCCTGGCACTTTACATTTCCACGAGATAATCAATTAGACTACTTTTGTATAGATAATACAAGTGTGGCTTCTTTCCTGCGCTTCTCTCTCCCTCTGTCTCTCTCTTTTTTCCCCTCTACTCCCATTTCTTCCCCACTCAGTATTTCTCTTTCTACCCCCGGATATCAACTCTAAGACCCTGAAGAAAATAAAATTATTTCTGCCTGGGCTTTTTGACACAATCCTCAAATTTGGGTTGAAACAGTTTTCTCTGCAGCCATCTGCCACCCAAGCTGTTTTCATTCCTCCCTGAATTCTCATTTCTAAAACTAGGGAGGGACCAAGGGCATATGCTGCCAGCTCTCTGAACTCATCCCTTTGATTCCAGTATGCACTAGGCTTTTGGTGGCTAGCTTCTGGTCACCTTACCTCCTTCCCCCAAGCATCTCCCTTCTTGGATTGCACGATCAGGAGTCTATTAGGAGTCACCCTATCTCAAGGTATTTTTCCCTCTATTATTCCCCCAATAAATTGTCAACTTCTTACTCTTATAGCTTCTCCAAAACTGGAGTTGTACCACAATACATGAGATTTTAAAAATTGACATATTAAGGAAAAGAAGTACAATGGTAACATATGTCATATTTAACTGGAAAGAGAGGTATATTCAGCCAGAACCCTGGACCAGTTATTAAATTTTGGCAATATAGCATCCAGCAAGAAAAAAAAGTTAAGGGCAAGGCTAAGATACTTAGCATAGAGCAAAATTAAAAATAATGTGGGTCCTAACTGAAGAATAGACCTTAAACTGGTTCATGGCTGGAATCCACTGTTGTATGTCTGAGTTTGTAGAAGCCTTGTAATTATATGCAAAATTTGCATGTGTTAATTTTCCTGGGGAGAGATCACACAGATTTCATCAACTTCTCAGAGGGAATCTGTGACCCAAATAAGGTTAAGATATTGAAGGAGAGTCAGTTACTAAAATATTAAAAGAAACTTACTCTAAGTACTGATAAAATTATCTAATATTTAGCCTATTTTAAGTACAAACACTAAATTCTTTGAATAAATATAAAAATGGTCCATTCATTGGTGGGAGTATACTATGGATCCAAGTAAGTCTTTCAAGTTTCCTTCAAAACACTTTATATATGATTAAGAAAATGTGAAAGTATTTTTCTGCTTTATTGGAGTATAGTTGACAAAATTATAAATATTTAAGGTATACAACTGAATCTTTTGATATATATATACAATGTGTACCACAATGTAATTAATATATCTATCACCTCACATAACCATTTTCTTTTTTCTTTTCTGTGGTGAGAACCCTTAATATATACCCTTTTAGCAAATTTCAAATATATAATACAGTATTATTAACTATAGTCACATTGCTGTATGTTAGATCTCCAGAATTTATTCATCTTGCATAACTGAAACTTGGTACCCTTTGACCAATATTTCCCCATTTCCTCTTCCACCAGCCCCTGGCAAGCACCATTCTACACTCTAATTCTATGAGTCTGACTATTTTAAATTCCACATGTAAGTGAGATCATGAAGCATTTGTCTTGTCTTTCTGTACCTGGTTTATTTCACTTAGCGTAATGTCCTACAGTTTCATCCATGTAGTCACAAATGACAGGGTGTCTTTCTTTTTTAAGGATAATGTTCACACACACACACACACACACACACACACACACACGTATATATACACACACATATATACCACATTTTCTTTATGCATTCATCCATTGATGGACATTTAGGTTGTTTCCATATCTGGGCTATCTGAATAATATTGCAGTTAACTGATTCATTTCCTTTGAATATATACCCATAAGTGGGATTGCTGGATCATCACGTGGTTCTATTTTTAACTTTCTGAGGTAACTACCTACTGTTTTCCATAATAGCTGTACCAATTTACATCCCCACCAATAATGTCCAGGGTTCTGTTTTCTCCACATCCTCACCAACTTTCTGATAATAGCCATTCTAACTGGTGTGAGGTAATAATTCATTGTAGTTTAGATCTGCATTTTCCAAATAATTATTAAAGTTGAGCAACTTATCAAATACTTGTTAGCCATTTATGTGTCTTCTTTTGAGAAATGTCTATACAGATTTTTGCCCATTTTTTCATAGGATTATTTGTGCTTTTGCTAGTGAGTTGAGTTGTTTGAAATATATATATATATTATATATATACACATATAATTTTTTTCTGGTTATGTATCCCTTGTCATGGAGAACCTCTGCTAGAGCAGTGCAGAAGGGAAATGTGGAGTCAGAACCCCCACACAGAGTTCCTACTGGGGAACCGACTAGTGGAGCTGTGAGAAAAGGGCCACCATCCTCCAGACCCTAGAATGGTAGATCCACTGACAGCTTGTACCATGAGCCTGGAAAAGCAACAGACACTCAATGACAGCCCATGAAAGCAGCCAGAAGGGGGGCTACACCCTGCAAAGCCATAGGGGTGGAGCTGCCCAAGGTCATTGGAACCTACCTCTTGCATCGGGGTGACCTGGATGTGAGACATAGACTCAAAGGAGATCATTTTGGAGCTTTAAGATTTGACTGCCCTGCTGGATTTCGGACTTGCATGGGGCCTGTAGCCCCTTTGTTTCAGCCAATTTCTCCTATTTGAAATGGCTGTATTTATCCAATGCTTGTACCCCCATTGTATCTAGGAAGTAACTAACTTGCTTTTGATTTTACAGGCTTACAGGTGGAAGGGATTTGCCTTTTCTCAGATAAGACTTTGAACTGTGGACTTTTGAGTTAATGCTGAAATGAGTTAAGACTTTGGGGGACTGTTGGGAAGGCACGATTTTTTTTTTTTTTTTTTTTTTGAGACAGAGTCTTGCTCTGTCGCCCAGGCTGGAGTGCAGTGACGCAATCTCAGCTCACTGCAAGCTCCACCTCCCAGGTTCTCACCATTCTCATGCCTCAGCCTCCCGAGTAGCTGGGACTACAGGTGCCCGCCACCACGCCCGGCTACTATTTCGTATTTTTTAGTGGAGATGGGGTTTCACTGTGTTAGCCAGGATGGTCTCGATATCCTGACCTCGTGATCCACTCGCCTCGGCCTCCCAAAGTGCTGGGATTACAGGCGTGAGCCACTGTGCCCGGCCACGATCGGTTGTTAAATGTGAGGACATGAGATTTGGAAGAGCCAGGGGCAGAATGATATGGTTTGGCTCTGTGTCCCCACCCAAATCTCATCTTGAATTGTACTCCCGTAATTCCCATGTATTGTGGGAGGGACCCGGTGGGAGATAAGTGAATTGTGGGGGCAGTTTCCAACATACTGTTCTTGTGGTAGTGAATAAGTCTCACAAGATCTGATGGTTTTATAAGAAATCCCTTTCACTTGGCTCTCATTCTCTGTTGCCACCACCATGTAAGACGTGCCTTTCACCTTCTGCCATGATTGTGAGGCATCCCCAGCCACATGAAACTGTGAGTCCATTAAAATTATTTTTTCCCTAGTCTTAGGTATGTCTTTTTTTTTTTTTTAGACGGAGTCTCGCTCTGTCGCCCAGGCTGGAGTGCAGTGGCTGGATCCGCCTCCCGGGTTCACGCCATTCTCCTGCCTCAGCCTCACGAGTAGCTGGGACTACAGGCGCCGCCACCTCGCCCGGCTAGTTTTTTGTATTTTTTAGTAGAGATGGGGTTTCACCGTGTTAGCCAGGGTGGTCTCGATCTCCTGACCTCGTGATCCACCCGTCTCAGCCTCCCAAAGTGCTGGGATTACAGGCTTGAGCCACCACGCCCGGCCAGGTATGTCTTTATCAGCAGCGTGAAAACAGACTAATACAATGACCTCCTCTAGAACAGTTTTTGATTTAAAGTCTATTTTGTCTAACATAAGTGTAGCCACCCCCGCTCTTCTTCAGTTACTATTTGCATGGAATATTTTCTTCCAACCTTTCATTTTCAACCTATGTGTATGCTTAAGAACAAAGTAAGTCTCTTGGAGACAGGATATTGCTAGATCTTGGTTTTAATCCATTCAGCCATTTATTAGAAAGTTTAATCCATTTATATTTAATGTAATTATTGGTAAGTGAGAACTAACTATTGTCATTTTGTTAGTTGCTTTCTGTCTGTTTTGCAGTTGCCTCTCTACCTTTCTTGCTTTCTTGATGTCTTTTTTTGTTACGAGATGATTTTTATAGTAATTTGGTTTGATCCTTCTCTCTTATGTTTTGTGTATCAATTATAGGTTTTTTTCTTTGTAGTTACCTTGAGGCTTGCAAAAAATATCTTGTATTCATTTATTTTAAGTTGATAACAACTTCAATCACATATAAAATCTCTATACTTTTATCACCCCTCACATACACACAGTGTGTTCTTACAGTCAGAGTTTACTTCTTTTTGTATTGTGTATCCATTAACAAATATTTTGTCTTTTAACTTTAATATTAGGGTTAAAATTTACACCACCATTATCATGTTAAATTATTTGTTGTCTATATATTTATCTTTATTAGTGAGATTTATGCTTTCATATGCTTTTATGTGGCTGTTTAGCATATTTTTGTTTGAAATTGAAGAATTCCCTTAAGCATTTTTCAAAGGAAAATCTAGTGATGACCTAATGTAAATGATGAGTTAATGGGTATAGCACACCAACATGGCACATGTATATATATGTAACAAACCTGCACGTTGTGCACATGTACCCTAGAACTTAAAGTATAATAATAAAAAAAAAAAAACAGGAAAAAAAAAAAAAGAAAATCTAGTGATGACAAACCCCTCAGTTTTTGTCTGTCTGAGAACTACTCTAACTACTCCTTTATTTTTAAAGGATAGTTTTGCAAGGTATCATCTTGGTTTGCAATTTTTTTTTCTTTTAGTACTTTGAATATACCATCCCACTTTTCTCTGAGCTGCAAGGTTTCTGCTAAGAAGTCTACTGGTATACTTATGGAATTCTCTTATATGTGATTCCTTTTCTGTTTGCATTCAAAATTGTCTGTCTTTGACTTTTTACAATTATAATGTGCCTCAGAGTAGACCTCTTTATGTTCAAGCTATTTGGAGTCCTTTGGGTTTCTAAAATCTGGACATCTATTTCCTATCCCAGATTTGGGAAGTTTTCAGTCATTATTTCTTTAAGTAAGCTTTTTGCCTTATTCTTTCTCTCTCTTCTCCTTCCCTATGACTCTGATAATTTGTATATTGGTTCACTTGAAAATGTACCATAAATCCTGAAGGCTTCTTTCACTCTTTCTCATTCTTTTTTCTTTTCCTTCTCTGACTAAATAACTTCAAGTAACTTGTATTTAAATTCCCTGATTGTTTCTTCTGCTTGATTGAGTTTGCTGTAGAAACTATTGCATTTCATTCATTCCATTATTAATAACTTTGGCAATTTTCCATAAAGTGCTTCCTATTGATAGAAATAATCTGAGATATTTCTTTCAAAACATTCCTATGCGTCTCTCTTTTAAACTCTGATTCAGTATTTGTGGGCTGGAACTGGGGAATTTTCATCTTTAGAATACAAGCACTGAGTTATTCACATCATGAGAAGAGTTTAGGAAATGTTGATTTAAAGAATACCTTCATGGGAGTGATGTCACCAAGATGACAGACTAGGAGTCCCATTCCTCATGTCCTTCAAAAACAATGACTTACTATCCACAGATGAAAATAGCTCTAGGAGAGCTTTAGAGTACATTTAAAAGCTACAGTAACCCAAGGAGCACAACAACTGGGGATACGCATATAGAAAAGCACCAGAAAGCACTCTAGAATTTGTTTCGTTCTTCATTGTTATTTCTATTCCTTTGTTGAATTCATTTTGTTTATGTATTGTTTTACTAATTTCATTAAGTTGTCTAATTGTGTTCTCCTGTTGCACATCAAGCTTTTTTAAACAAATTATTTTAAATCTTTTGTCAGGCAATTTGTAGATCCCCATTTCTTTGGGGTCAATTACTAAAAATTTATTGTTTTCCTTTGATGGTATCATGTTTCCCTGATTTTTCACATTCCTTATAGTCTTGTGTTGGTGTCTGTGCATTTGAAGGAGTTACTTCTTCTATACTTTATGATCTGGCTTCGGTGGGGAGAGGCCTTCCCCTGTGAGTGTCTGCAAGGGTACTAACTGGGTGGGATGTGCAGCAGTGCTGGGTGCATGAGTGCACAGTGGAATCAAGTCAGGGGCATAGGTGTGCATCAGTGTTGGCGCTGGGAGTAGTGCAGTGGCTCCAGCTCCAAGGGTCACAGAGGCAGTTCTGGCTTGGGGTGGTGCAGTGGTGTGGGCTCTGTGCAGCTCTGTCAGCTGGGGTTTTACTGACAAAAGCTGTAGGGATCCTTGGCTGAAAAGCTGAAGGGTCTGTGATGGTGACGATTACGGGGGTTGTCCTGCTTTCCTTTTCCACTACATCAGGAAGTTTCAGCCAAGGAAACTTTTTGGCACTGAGTTGTGGTGGCCTAAGTGATGGGATAACACAGATAAATTGTTTCCGGTGCTTTTCTATGTGCCTATCCCCAGTTGTTGTGTTCCTTGGGTTGCTGTAGCTTTTAAATTGTACTCTAAAACTCTCCTAGAGCTATTTTCATCTGTGGATAGTAAGTCATTGTTTTAGAAGGAGATGAGGAATGGACTCCTAGTCTGTCATCTTGGTGACATCACTCCCATGAAGGTATTCTTTATATCAACATTTCCTAAACTCCTCTCATGATGTGAATAACTCAGAGTGCTTGTATTCTAAAGATGAAAATTCCCCAGTTCCAGCCCACAAATACTGAATCAGAATTTAAAAGAGAGAGGCATAGGAATTTTTTGAAAGAAATATCTCAGATTATTTCTATCAATAGGAAGCACTTTATGGAAAACTGCCAAAGTTATTAATAATTGATGTCCTTGTTTGTCAAACAAAAACAAATGGATTACAAACAGAAAACAAGAAATCTATGCCCCAATTTTAACAATTTTAACATAGCAATTATCCACTTAATGCTAGGTTTGTTACTTTGTGAAATTCTGCATAATACAAATGATTAATAAATTATAATTGTTTAAAACATTTTGACCTTTATAGCAATATAAGTGTTAAAAATTAATTTTGTAATTCACATGTAGCCACATACAAAGGTTTTACTACCTCAACAATTTTTCCAAACAAGGTGCTAAAATAAACTTACAGAAAATATTTGTAAAAAATGCATTTGAGTTTAGTAATTTGATGAGTTTTCATCCCTAAAGTATTAAGAAATTATAAAGGAGCCTTAGTATAAAAAGCAAAATGTTAAAAGAAGCAGAAGGTGGTCAAGCAGTCTCTCTCAAACATATTATCCCATTAAACTAATAGTTTTGTGTTTTTTTTTTTTTCACAAAAGGAATGTTTGTCCAGTGTATTACAAATCACCCCAGAGAGATTGTTTATAATGGTCACTTCAGTGGGCTAGCCCAGCTAGTTTACTCTACAGTGCCATTTTAATAAAAACATACTGGGAAGAAATCTCTTTTTAATTTAAGCCATTTAATTTTTAAAATTAATGTAAAGTAAAGCCATAGTCAACTCAGTTCCACAAATATTTGATTATTATCTCATATAAATAAGCCTGGCTGTAGGTTAGCTACTAAGGATAAAGTGATGAGTAAGACACAGTTCCTACCCTCAAAGAAGTATCTTGCTCTAGAACATTTTTTTCTCTTGCCTTTTTTTTTTTTTATTTCGAGGAAACTAAATCAGGTGTTTGCAAACTTTTTCTGTAGAAGGACAGACAGTAAATATTTTCTTCTTTGCTTGTCATTCAGTCTCTGTTGTAACTATTCAACTCAGTTGTGTAGCATGAGAGCTGTATAGCCAATGTGTAATTTTAAAAGCATGATTCTAATAACAAAAATAGGCTGCTGGCCAGATTTGTTCCTTGGGCTATAATTTGCTACCACTGGACTAAATAACTTGTGAGTGCTTATTTAATATTTCAAATTTTTATCATATCTGCCTTACTAAAATATTTATACCAGAAATAGTGAAAAGTAGCTATACCAAGAAGATAGGAAATTTAAAAGGAATTACAGAAAAAACAGACTGAGATAAATCAAGGAAGTTGTTAAAGGAGAAAAGGCAGTGTCACCCAAACAGAAAGTGATACATCAATAAAGGTCAAGCTCTCTAGGGGAAATCTGAAAACTTTTAAAACATATGTGCAACAACAGTAATAGTAATATATTATGAAATAATCCACTTCTATGTAAAATCATCTTTATAGCTCTAACTTGCTTTAAAAACAGATGTGTTAAATAGGCATAAAATCTAAAATGTTTAATTATACAAATAATGCATAATTTTATAATTAAAAATACAAATAAGCCCAAAGAAAAAATTAAGTATCTCCTCAAATCTTACCAAACCAGAAACACTACTGTTTTACTAAAGAAGTTTTCAAATATGTTAGAAGAGCCAAGTTTTCATAGGATTTTTCTGCAGCTTGTAGGATCACATAGGATCAGAGCTTAATCCATTCATTCACTCCCAAAGTTCACATTTTAGAGTGCTGAATTTGCTCAAGTGGGGCAAACTGCAATGCCCAATGCCCAATAGCCTATCACCATAAGAATAATGTGTGCTAGGCACAATATGAGGAGCTTTCTGGAAATCATCTCATTGAATCCTTCCCACAATTCCAGAAGGCAGACACTATTATGATTATGTGCAATGTTAGAAATGAGAAATGTAAGACAGAGGGATGAAGTAATTTGCTATAGTCAAGCAGTCAGTCAGTGCCAGAATGATGACATTAATCCAGAAATTTGGTTTCCATCATCCATGATCTGAAACTTTAGCATTTCTCCTAAGGAAAAATAGGTACATCCATACCCTGTGGTATAAACCTAGAGCCAGTAGTCTGACACTCCTTGCTTTCATTGAGATAGATATGAATGTAAAAAGTATAAATGTCTCTGTCACCCATAAAGAGATAATGGCAACAGTATCACAATTAGCAATGATTTGGTATGTATTACTTACCAAACTCAAGGTGATAAATTTGAGTCCATAGTTTGGGGCCATAATTTAACTATTTAAGTGTATATTTGTCCATTCTCACATTGCTACAGAGAACTGCCTGAGACTTAGTAATTCATTTTAAAAAAAAAGAAGCTTAATTGGCTCATGGTTTTGCAGGCTGTACAGGAGGCATGGCTAGGGAGGCCTCAGGAAACTTACAATCATGGCAGAAGGCAAAGGGGAAGCAGACACATTCTACATGGCTGGAGCAGGAGGAAGAGAGTGAAGGGTGAGGTGCTATACACTTTTAAACAATCAGATCTCATAAGAACTCACTCACTATCATGAGAACAGCAAGGGGTAAGTGCACCCCCTTGATCCAATCACCTCCCACTTGACCCCTCCTCTAACATTAGGGATTACAATTCAACATGAGATTTGGTCAGGGGTACAAATCCAAACCATAACATTCTCCCCTGGCCCCTCCCAAATCTCATGTCCTTCTCAAATTGCAAAATACAATCATCTCTTCTCAACAGTCCCCCAAGTCTTATTTCAGCATTAACTCAAAAGTCCACACATTCCAAAGTCTCATCTGAGACAAGGCAAGTCCCTTCCACCTATGAGCCTGTAAAATCTAAAACAAATTATTTACTCCCAAAATACAATGGGGGTATAGGCATTACTCCCTTTCCAAGAGAGAGAAATCTGCCAGAAGAAAGGAACTACAAGCCCTGTACAAGTCCAAAGCCCAGCAGGGCAATCACTAAATCTTAAAGCTCTAAAATAACCTCTTTTGACTCCATGTCTCACATTCAGGTCATACTGATGTCGGGAGGATGATGGCCCTATTCTCACAGCTCCACTATGCAGTGCCCCAATGGGGACTCTGTGTAGGGGCTCCATCTCCACATTTCCCCTCTGCACTGTCCTAGTGGAGGTTCTCCATGAGGGCTCCACCCATTCAGCAGACTTCTGCCTGCACATCCAGGATTTTCCATACATCCTCTGAAATCTAAGCATAGGCTCCCAAGCTTCAGCTTTTGTCCTCTGTGCACCTGCAGGCTTAACACCACATGGAAGTTTCAAGGCTTGTAGCTTACACCCCCTGGAGGAGTGGCCTGAGACATAGCTGGGATCCTTTTAGCCATGGCTGGGGCTGGAGGGGCTGGGACACAGGGAGCAGTGTCCCAAGGCTACACAGGGCAGCAGGGCCCTGGGCCCAGCCCAGGAAACCATTCTTCCCTTTTAGGCCTCCAGGGCTGTGATGGGAGGGGCAGCCATGAGGTCTCTGAAATGACTTGAAGGCATTCTCCCTATTTTCTTGGCTATTAACATTTGGCTCCTTACTTAGGCAAATTTCTGCAGCCAGCTTGAAGTTCCAGTTTCAGATCATCTCTGCTCACACATATGAGTATATCCTGTTAGAAGAAGCCAGGCCACATCTTGAATGCTTTGCTGCTTAGAAATTTCTTCTGCCAGATACCCTAAATTCTCTCTCTCAAGTTCAAAGTTCCACAGATCCTTAGAGCTGGGGCACAATGCTGTCTGTCTTTGCGAAAGCCTAACAATAGTGACCTTTGCTCCGGTTCCCAATAAGTTCCTCATCTCCATCTGAGACCACATCAGCCTCATTGTCCATATATTACTATCAGCATTTTGGGCACAACAATTTAACAAGTCTCTATGAAATTCCAAGCTTTTCCTCATCTTTCTATCTTTTTCTGAGCCCTCTGCACTCTTCCAACCTCTCTGTCTTTACCCAGTTTCAAAGTCACTTCCACATTTTCAGGTATCTTTATAGCAATGCCCCACTTCTCAATACCAATTTTCTGTATTTGCCCAGTCTCACATTGCTATAAAGAACTACTTGATACTGAGTAATTATACAGAAAAGAGGTTTAATTGGCTCATGGTTCTGCAGGCTGTACAGGAAATACGGCTAGGTATGCCTTAAGAAACTTACAATCATGGCAGAAGAGGAGGCAGACACATTCTAAATGGCTGGGGCAGGAGGAAGAGAGCAAAGGGAGAGGTGCTATACACTTTTAAACAACCAGATATCGTCAGAACTCACTCGATATCATAAGAACAGCAAAAGGGAATTCCGCCCTCATGACCCAGTCACTTTTTACCAGTTCCCTCCTCCAACACTGGGGATTACAATTCAACATGAGATTTGGGCAGGGACACAAATCCAAACTATATCAAGGTGTCTGAATAGTCAGTTGTTCTGAACTTTCTTTGGAACCCAAACACTTTGTAAATGTAACAACAGCCACAGATAGTTCCCTCAAAGGAGTGCAAATAAACATACTGTGGTGGCCCTGGAAGTGTACCACTCAGATATCCTTCATAGAACTCCTTCCAGGAGCTGAGTTGATAGACAGCCCCAGCTACTACCCCTTGGATTCATGACTGCTCACAGCACTTGCCCTAGGGCTGCTTGGAGCCAATAACTAAGCATGGAAGAGGTAATGGTATATGTACCTTTCTGTCCAATATAGGATGCTTCCAATAAGCAAATTTTGCTTGGGGACTCCACATTAGCTTGGATGAGACTTTCTTAGAACTATACTGCAGTCTGATGCCTCCGACCAAATCCTCCTTCCCCTCTCTCCTTTCACAGACGCCAGACCTGCCTTGTGGTCTCAAGGCTCTTGCCTTCTATTCCTCCTCCCTCTCTTTTGCCCTCCACATGCACTCCCCTATAAATTAAGCTTGTGTAATTCTGTCTTGTTGTCTATTCCTCAGAGGATAATCACAGGTGTGTAAAACATTGTACATTTTTTCAAAGGGTTAATGGAACCCTGAAGCCCATTTGTGGATCCCCCGAGGTATAAAGACACCAAATTAAGAATCTCAGCAGGTGGTACAATTAAAGGCAATTAAAAGATGGATACTAAGCCAATTTTTGCATCATTCTGCTCTTATAAAACTTTGGCAAATGATTTTTTTACAATATGCATAGTTCAAATCTAAAACAACTATATTTAAATACTGGTTAAATTATAGTAATTTATTTTTTAAAAAAAATCAAATAGGTAATAAGAGAGCCATTAAAACACCATAAATTTAAAAATCCCTTGAGTGTGTTTTTTTTTAAATTAGTTTTACGGAAAGAACATCGTACCCTCTAATACTAAAGCCTGGGCTCAAATCCTAGCTTACCTAGCCTTGCTGATTAACCTCCTACAAGTCACTTAACTTTTCTGGGCTCAAATTGCCATATCTCTAAAATGAAGGGGTTGGACTAGGTAATTTCTAAGAAATCTTTCCATTCTAAAATTTTATGATAAGATATGATTTTCTCTCTGGCATAACAGTATCAAGAAGGCAAAACTAACTCTAAGGCCAATATAATAATATCAGTAATGTCATTTCAGAAGAAACTGATGGAAAAATTAAATTTATTTTAAATCCTCAAGGTCTGGCCTCTGCCTCCTCTTCCAGCCTTAAAAACTATGCTAGTAACACCTTCTTTCTGTTCCTGGTACCTCCCAAGTTCATTTCTGCCTCCAAGTCTGTTGCATTTGTTTGGGAAGTAGTTCCCAAATGGCTAGTTCCTTCTCATAGTTCAGGTCTTGGTTCAAAAGTCACATCTACCAGAAGATCTTATGTGACAATATGTGACAATCCTGCCCAAAATAACATCCCCAATCCCCAACTGCTTTTTTCAGAGCACTCTGTTATATCATCTTACAAACAATTATCACTATTTTTTTTCTTTTTTTTTTTGGTTACTTGTCTGTCTTTACCCACTAGAATAGAAGCTCTACGGGGCAAACATGTTTTTTGTCTTGTTTATCATATATCTCTTAGAATAATGCCTGGCATTTAGAAAGTATACAATAAACATGTTTTAATGAACAAATGAGTGAATCAATATGTGCATGCTAACAGAAAACAAAATTGCAACTTTTAGAAGAGTGAAAGAAAGTATAAAAATCACCCCATTCCATTTTTTAGGGTGATATAGAAGCAGAAATACAGTTGGCTTTCCATGCTGTATTTTATAATTAGAGAAGATAATAACCCAAATGTGTGCCAGGAGTAGCATTATGTTTAGCTTTGGACTGGGTTTTTTCTGTGGGACATCAATAGAATTGTATGATGATCAATACCAAGATCATGTTCTAACTGATTGAGCTCACAGGCTTAAATTACTCAGCTTTTAATATTTGGAAACAAGCAAGCATCAAAATAATTCTACTGACTTCCAAAGAATTAAAAATCATGATGCCTAATTTTAAAAAGTCATCAAATAGCTCTATGAAAATTTAATTACTATGGAAAGGTTATATTAAGAATGAGTCATAGAAGTTTTAAAAAACCTTTTTTTAGAATTGAATTTTATGTCACAAAGACCAGGAAACAGCCAAATGTGAAGTCAACTCTCAATTTTCCATGATAAAACCAGGAATTAGCTCGTGAAGAAGTAGTAGGAAGGGTATGTATCGCTTTTGGTGCTTCAGAGATACTGGCCTTGCCACTTACTAACTATCGCTTTGAACAATTTGCTTAATTTGTCTGGCTCTCAATTTTTTAACTTGTAAAATAGGATTAGTAATGTTTGTATGCTTGTTTTGGAGATTAGTAACACTCTAAAGCACTAAACATAGAGCTAGGAACATATGAGATAATAAAAGGCAGCTAAGCCAAACAATAAAAATACATTGACCACTTAAGTCTATGGTGATCAGGAATATGTGTGTGAAAGGAGATAGATGTCAGAACTACCTCTACAGGCCCATTTCCCTCATTAGAAACTGGATAACCATCCCCTTTGTGAAAATATACAATCTATACAGTTGAAAGCTGAAATATTTTGAAAGTAGGCCTTTCCCCCCACTAGAAAGAAAAATTGTCCCACTCCTAGAAAGAAAAACTGGAACCAGGAGGTGAATCTTTTAACCACATTAGATACAGAAATAGTTGCTCTGCCACCACTACTGCAGCAACCCAGACTGCATGCCAGCACCTCTCTGCTGACAACTCCTCCACTATGGAGGACACGAACAAATACAGCAACAGAATTCATAGAAGGACCCAAGATCAATGCAAGCAAGAATCAGCAAAATGATAGTAAAATGTGTATTGGAAGTTTGAGCTGGGATAAAAGCAAAAAAGATGTGACTGAATACTTATCTCAAATTGGGGAAGTTGTAGACTGCACAATTAAAACAGATCCAATCACTGGGAGATAAAGGGATTTGGATTTGTGCTTTTCAGAGACACTGCTAGTGTTGATAATGCTTTGGAACTGAAAGAACACAAACTGGATGGCAAATTGATAGACTCCAAGACGACCAAAGCTTTAAAAGGGAAAGAATCTCCATGCTGGGGGAACCACCACTACTTTCTTTGAAGCTGTCAGACAGGGACATTTAAGTCTGCAGAATTCTGCTGCCTTTTGTTCAGCTATGCTCTGCAGCCAGAGGTGGAGTCTACAGAGGCAGGCAGGTGTCCTTGAGCTGAGGTGGGCTCCACCCAGTTTGAGCTTCCCAGCTGCTTTGTTTACTTACTCAAGCCTCAGCAATGGCGGGCGCCCCTCCCACAGCCTTGCTGCTGCCTTGCAGTTCCATCTCAGACTGCTGTGCAAACAATGAGTGAGGCTCCGTGGGCGTGGGACCCTCCAAGCCAGGTGCAGCATATAATCTCCTGGTGTGCCGTTTCCTAAGACCATTGGAAAAGTGCAGTACTTGGGGGGAGTGACCCAATTTTCCAGGTCTGTCACAGCTTCCCTTGGCTAGGAAAGGGAATTACCTGACCCCTTGTGCTTCCCAGGTGAGGTGATGCCTCGCCCTGCTTCGGCTCTCGCTCAGTGGGCTGCACCCACTGTCCTGCACCTACTGTCTAAGGAGCCCCGATAGGGACCGACTGACACCTCACACGGCCGGGTGGCCCTCTGAGATGAAGCTTCCAGAGGAAGGATCAGGCAGCAACATTTGCTGTTCTGCAATATGCACTGTTCTACAGCCTCCGCTGGTGATACCCAGGCAAACAGGGTCTGGAGTAGACCTCCAGCAAACTCCAACAGACCTGCAGCTGAGGGTCCTGACTGTTAGAAGGAAGACTAACAAACAGAAAGGACATCCACACCAAAACGTCATCTGTACATCACCATCAACAAAGACCAAAGGTAGATAAAACCACAAAAATGGGGAGAAACCAGAGCAGAAAAGCTGAAAATTCTAAAAGTCAGAGCACCTCTCCCCCTCCAAAGGAACGCAGCTCCTCACCAGCAATGGAACAAAGCAGGACGGAGAATGACTTTGACAAGTTGAGAGAAGAAGGCTTCAGACAATCAAACTTCTCTGAGCTAAAGGAGGATGTTTGAACCCATTGCAAAGAAGCTAAAAACCTTGAAAAAAGATTAGATGGAAGGATAACTAGAATAACCAGTATAGAGAAGTCCTTAAATTACCTGATGGAGCTGAAAATCATGGCACAAGAACTATGTGATGAATGCACAAGCTTCAGTAGCGAATTTGATCAACTGGAAGAAAGGGTATCAGCGATTGAAGATCAAATGAATGAAATGAAGCGAGAAGAGAAGTTTAGAGAAAAAAGAGTAAAAGGACACAAACAAAGCCTCCAAGAAATATGGGACTATGTGAAAAGACCAAATTTACATCTGATTGGTATACCTGAAAGTGACAGGGAAAATGGAACCAAGTTGGAAAACACTTTTCAGGATACTATCCAGGAGAATTTCCCCAATCTGGCAAGGTGGGCCAACATTCAAATTCAGGAAATACAGAGCATGCCACAAAGATACTCCTTGAGAAGAGCAACTCCAAGACACATAATTGTCAGATTCACCAAAGTTGAAAAAATGTTAAGGGCAGACAGAAAAAGGTCAGGTTACCCACAAAGGGAAGCCTATCAGACTAAGAGTGGATCTCTCGACAGAAACTCTACAAGCCAGAAGAGAGTGGGGGCCAATATTCAACATCCTTGAAGAAAAGTATTTTCAACCCAGAATTTCATATCCAGCCAAACTAAGCTTCATAAGTGAAGGAGAAATAAAATCCTTTATAGATAAGCAAATGCTGAGAGATTTTGTCACCACCAGGCCTGCCTTACAAGAGCTCCTGAAGGAAGCACTAAACATGGAAAGGAACAACCGTTACCACCCACTGCAAAAACATGCCAAATTGTAAAGATCATCAATGCTAAGAAGAAACTGCATCAACTAATGAGCAAAATGACCAGATAACATCATAATGACAGGATCAAATTCACACAACAATATTAACCTTAAATGTAAATGCGCTAAATGCTCCAATTAAAAGACACAGACTGGCAAATTGGATAAAGAATCAAGACCCATCAGTGTGCCACATTCAGGAGACCCATCTCACATGCAGAGACACACATAAGCTCAAAATAAAGGGATGGAGGAAGATCTGCCAAACAAATGCAAAACAAAAAAAGCAGGGGTTGCAATCCTAGTCTGTGATAAAACAGACGTTAAACCAACAAAGATCAAAAGAGACAAAGAAGGCCATCACATAATGGTAAAGGGATCAATTCAACAAGAAGAGCTAACTATACTAAATATATATGCACCCAATACAGGAGCACCCAGATTCATAAAGCAAGTCCTTAGAGACCTACAAAGAGACCTAGACTCCCACACAATAATAATGGGAGGCTTTAACACCTCACTGTCAACATTAGACAGATCAACGAGACAGAAAGTTAACAAGGATATCCAGGAATTGAACTCAGCTTCACACCAAGCAGACCTAATAGACATCTACAGAATTCTCCACCCCAAATCAACAGAATATACATTCTTCTTAGCACCACATCACACTCATTCCAAAATCGACCACATAGTTGGAAGTAAAGCACTCCTCAGCAAATGTACAAGAACAGAAATTATAACAAACTGTCTCTCAGACCACAGTGCAATCAAACTAGAACTCAGGATTAGAAACTCCCTCAAAACCACTCAACTCTATGGAAACTGAACAACCTGCTCCTAAATGACTACTGGGTACATAATGAAATGAAGGCAGAAATAAAGATGTTCTTTGAAACCAATGAGAACAAAGATACAACATACCAGAATCTCTGCGACACATTTAAAGCAGTGTGTAGAGGGAAATTTATAGCACTAAATTCCCACAAGATAAAGTAGGAAAGATCTAAAATTGACACCCTAACATCACAATTAAAAGCACTAGAAAAGCAAGAGCAAACACATTCAAAAGCTAGCAGAAGGCAAGAAATAACTAAGATCAGAGCAGAACTGAAGGAGATAGAGACACAAAAAAAACTTTCAAAAAATCAATGAATCCAGGAGCTGGTTTTTTGAAAAGATCAACAAAATTGATAGACCGCTAGCAAGACTAATAAAGAAGAAAAGAGAGGAGAATCAAATAGACATAATAAAAATGATAAAGGGGTTATCACCACTGATCCACAGAAATATAAACTACCATCAGAGAATACTATAAACACCTCTATGCAAATAAACTAGAAAATCTAGAAGATATGCATAAATGCCTGGACACATACACCCTCCCAAGTCTAAACCAGGAAGAAGTTAAATCTCTGAATAGGCCAATAGCAGGCTCTGAAATTGAGGCAATAATTAATAGCCTACCAACCAAAAAAAGTCCATGACCAGACGGATTCACAGTCAAATTCTACCAGAGGTACAAGGAGGAGCTGGTACCCTTCCTTCTGAAACTATTCCACTCGATAGAAAAAGAGGGAATCCTCCCTAATTCATTTTATGAGGCCAGCATCATCCTGATACCAAAGCCTGGCAGAGACACACACAAAAAAAGAGAAATTTAGACCAATATCCCTGACGAATATTGATGCAAAAATTCTCAATAAAATACTGGCAAACCAAATCCAGCAGCACATCACAAAGCTAATCCACCATGATCAAGTGGGCTTCATCCCTGGGATGCAAGACTGGTTCAACATACACAAATCAATAAACGTAATCCATTACATAAACAGAACCAAAGACAACCCTTCATGCTGAAAACTCTCAATAAGTTAGGTATTAATGGGACGTATCTCAAAATAATAAGAGCTATTTATGAAAAACCCACAGCCAATATCATACTGAATGGGCAAAAACTGGAAGCATTCTCTTTGAAAACTGCCACAAGACAGGGATGCCCTCTCTTACCACTCCTATTCAACATAGTGTTGGAAGCTCTGGCCAGGGCAGTCAGGCAGGAGAAAGAAATAAAGGGTATTCAATTAGGAAAAGAGGAAGTCAAATTGTCCCTGTTTGCAGATGACATGATTATATATTTAGAAAACCCCATCGTCTCAGCCCAAAATCTCCTTAAGTTGATAAGCAACTTCAGCACAGTCTCAGGATACAAAATCAATGTGGAAAAAATCACAGACATTCCTATACACTAATAAGAGACAAACAGAGAGCCAAATCATGAGTGAACTCCCATTCAAAATTGCTTCAAATAGAAAAAATACCTAGGAATCCAACTTTCAAGGGATGTGCAGGACCTCTTCAAGGAAAACTACAAACCACTGCTCAACAAAATAAAAGAGGACACAAACAAGTGGAAGAACATTCCATGCTCATGAATAGGAAGAATCAATATAGTGAAAATGGCCATACTGCCCAAGGTAATTTATAGATTCAATGCCATCCCCATCAAGCTACCAATGACTTTCTTCACAGAATTGGAAAAAACTCCTTTAAAGTTCATATGCAACCAAAAAACACCCCACATTGCCAAGACAATCCTAAGCCAAAAGAACATAGCTGGAGGCATCACGCTACCTGACTTCAAACTATACTACAAGGCTACAGTAACCAAAACAGCATGGTACTGGTACCAAAACAGACATATAGGTCAATGGAACAGAACAGAGCCCTCAAAAATAATACCACACATCTAAAACCATCTGATCTTTGACAAACCTGACAAAAACAAGAAATGGGGAAAGGATTCCCTGTTTAATAAATGGTACTGGGAAAACTGGCTAGCCATATGTAGAAAGCCGAAACTGGATCCCTTCCTTACACCTTATACAAAAATTAATTCAAGATGGATTAAAGACTTAAATGTTAGACCTAAAACCATAAAAACCCTAGAAGAAAACCTAGGCAATACCATTCAGGACATAGGCATGGGCAAGAACTTCATGTCTAAAACACCAAAAGCAATGGCAACAAAAGCCAAAATTGACAAATGGGATCTAATTAAACTAAAGAGCTTGTACACATCAAAGAAACTACCATCAGAGTGAACAAGCAACCTACAGAATGGGAGAAAAGTTTTGCAATGTACCCATCTGACAAAGGACTAATATCCAGAATCTACAAAGAACTTAAACAAATTTACAAGAAAAAAAATCAAACAACCCCATCAAAAAGTGGGCAAAGGATATGAACAGATGCTTCTCAAAATAAGACATTTATGCAGACAACAGACACATGAAAAAATATGCATCATCACTGGTCATCAGAGAAATGCAAATCAAAACCACAATGAGATACCATCGCACACCAATCAGAATGGTGATCATTAAAAAGTCAGGAAAAAACAGGTGCTGGAGAGGATATGGAGAAATAGGAACACTTTTACACTGTTGGTAGGACTGTAAACTAGTTCAACCATTGTGGAAGACAGTGTGGTGATTCCTCAAGGATCTGGAACAAGAAATATCATTTGACCCAGCCATCCCATTACTGGGTATGTACCCAAAGGATTATAAATCATGCTGCTATAAAGACACATGCACACGTATGTTTATTGTGGCACTATTCACAATAGCAAAGACTTGGAACCAACCCAAATGTCCATCAGTGACAGACTGGATTAAGAAAATGTGGCACATATGCACCATGGAATACTATGCAGCCATAAAAAAGGATGAGTTCATGTCCTTTGTAGGGACATGGATGAAGCTGGTAACCATAATTCTCAGCAAACTATCGCAAGGACAGAAAACCAAACACCACATGTTCTCACTCATAGCTGGGAATTGAACAATGAAAACACTTCGACACAGGAAGGGGAACATCACACACTGGGGCCTGTCATAGGGTCGGGGGAGGGGGGAGGGATAGCATTAGGTGATATATCTAATGTAAATGATGAGTTAATGTGTGCAGCACACCTACATGGTACATGTATACATATGTAACAAACCTGCACGTTGTGCACATGTACCCTAGCACTTAAAGTATAATAATGTTAAAAAAAGGGAAAAATCCTGCCAAAATGGTTTTTCAGGTGGATTGAGCCCAGATACTTCTGTAAAACAAATTAAAGAATATATTGGATGCTTTGTGAAGTTTGAAAATATTGAAATTCCCATGGATACAAAAACAAATAAAGAAGA
Source organism: Macaca thibetana thibetana (assembly GCF_024542745.1). Classification (NCBI taxonomy): domain Eukaryota; kingdom Metazoa; phylum Chordata; class Mammalia; order Primates; family Cercopithecidae; genus Macaca; species Macaca thibetana. Next base: position 84,567,602 of record NC_065589.1, on the reverse strand, counting down.
AGATTTTGTTTTCTCACATATACAGATGAAGAGCCAGTAAAGAAATGGTTAGACAGCAGATTATTATCAAATTGGTTCTGGGAAGTGTGAAATCAAAGGTGCACAACCCAAAGAGGTATGGAAGCTGCAACACCAAACAAAAAGGAAGAACAGGTGCTGCAACCAGTGAATGAGGGGGCCCTAGGGGGTCGTGACCAAGGTCAGGACATAACTGGAATCAATGATCTAGTGACTACTATGATCTTGGATATGGGAATTACAATAGTGCCTATGGGGTGATCAAAACTGTAGTGGCTATGGCAGATATGATCATGCTGGGTATAACTACAGGAACCATGACTATGCACAGGTGTATGCAGACTATAGTGGCCAAAAGAGCATTTATCGCAAGGCATCTCCAGGGGGTGGCAATCACCAAAACAGTTATCAGTCATACTAAAGGAGGACATTGGAGAAAACAGGAGGAGATGCTAAAATAACCCATCTTGCAGGATGACATTGAAGATTGGTCTTTTGTTGATCTCAGATGATTATTTTGTAAAACACTTTCTAGTGTACAAGACACAATTGTGTCCAACTGTATATAGCTGCCAATTCATGTTCTTTGTTTTTACTTTGTCCTTTGCTATTTATGTTATGACTCAATGTGGATTTGTGTTTACACACATTTTATTTGTATGATTTTATATTAAACCTCAAATAAATGCTTCCTTATATGATTATTTTTCTGTGTCAGGTACTGCATAGCTCCATAAAAATATAATTTTAAATAAGTAATAATTAAGGCACAGTTTGTTTTGCAGGGAGAAGTGATCCATAGGGATAAACTGTGGTCCTTTATAAATAGCCAGCCACAGTGTCACCCTGTTTCCCAGTATGTAGATATATTCCATGCTCTTAAGGCTTCATCTCTGTGTTAACTGAAGTTTCCACCACATCTTTGGATGATGTTCTTTCCCCTCTGGATATCTGAAGACACTTTCCTGAGACAAAGTCACAGTGTTGTGATCACTGGAAGCTTTCTAGTAGACAATTTGTCCTCTGGATTGTAACATAATGATTGTTAGTAGCTCCTTTTGCTTTGTTCTTGTCTCTGGAAAGCCATTTTTGAATTGCTAATTACTTCTTTGACTTTAGAGCTAATCAGTGGTCTGCTAGAAAAAGCTTTATATGCAATTATAATCATAACACCATGATGTTAATTCTCTTAGTAAAAATCTAAATAAATATAGAAAAGAACACTGTAAAACTGTGGTAGGAGCTATAGTTTAAAGTATTGAAAGTAATTATAACACAAGGAATTTCACAGATAGGTATGAGATTATCCATTAAAGTATGATCAAAAGTTCAATTAAAATTTGAAGTAGTGGCAGAGAAACTAATTTAGTTATATTATGTCACAGCCATCACAACACCGAACAAAATATTTTCTATTTGGGCATTCTGAGGAAGCTGTATTACAGTTAACTGCAAATGCCATGTGAGTTTAGAAAAAGTCATGATAGTAAATATCATTTTAATGTAGTTAGTGAATAAATTCGAGTAGGTAAGCATTTGCATATTCAGACGTTGGAAGGAATAGTGGAAAAGATAAGTCTTAGGTATGGTAATGTTGATCCAAGTGTGCCTGACTCGTGTCATTACAGTAGATTTTCCCGGTGCATTGAAAAGAAATAATTTCATATTTAGGTTTTAGAGGACCTGCGTAAACACAAACTTTGAATTTTGCATTCAGTATAGTTAATTGGATTTAAGGATGTTTGTCTCCAGGTTAACTACTGGGATTGGCACACGTGTCCACATGCAGAGTAGTTAATCTTGCGCAACCAGTTTTAAGTTTTTTATGCTTATGAACTTGCCTTTTAAAAAAAATTCAGTATCTACAACTTTATTTGTTCCAGTGATATTTGTACTTGTCGGGCTATCAAGTTACGATGCTCTTGGCCGTTTTTGCTTCTGTTTTTCCATTTCACCTTATACCTAGGATAAGTACCAGTGTTGGCTATTGCAAGGGACTCTGCTTATTCTTTCAACATGCAACTTTAGGGACTAGGAGGGAGTTCATTTTGTGTTGTCAGTAGGTACAGTATCTAGGGCAGTGAATCCTGTAAGTTCAAATGTATAATTAAGTGAAAAGTTGACCTTGAGATTGTCCTTTTCTCTGACCAAAAATGAATAAAGGCTTTTGAAATATATAAAAATAATAAAGAAATAATAATCTGACCTCACAGTGAGAGTTTATCTAAAATTGTCTATACTATAATTTCAATAAAATATAAACCTTATTTTAAAGGCCATAAATAGACATTCAGAGCAGATGAAATGATGATGCACATTAGGCAACAATTCACAAAGTGTTCAACAAATTTTCATTTATGACTAATTATGTTCCTGATTCTATAAAAATAAATGGAAACCATTGAGTAATTCATTCACTTATCCATTCAAAAATATTTATGTAGGACCTAGTGCTGAGGATATGGATCTTATTTTCACTGGGGGACAAAGTAGCAGTGACATAATCAGTTTTATACAATTATAAACAAAGTGTGTATTTAAAGGGAAAAAGGGGTTTTCTTGAAGAGGTGGCAAAGCTGGAATCTATAGATATTATAAATGGGAGTTAACCTGGAGGAGAGTATGATTTAAAGGTAGGAAAAAATAAACAGAATTGCATATCCTGAGATCCTATGGCAAGAAGGAAATGGGGGACCCGGAGTAGTGGCTCATACCTATAATCCCAACAGCTTGGGGGACTGAGGCGGGAGGAGTGCTTGAGCTCAGGAGTTTGAGACCAGTCTGGGCAACATGGCAAGACCCTATCTCTAAAAATATACAAAAATTAGCTGGGTGTGGTAGCACATGCCTATAATCTTAGCTACCTGGGAGGCTGAGGTAGGAGGACAGCTTGAACCCAAGAGGTCGAGGTTGCAATGAACCATCATCACACCACTGCACTATAGCCTGGGTGGCAGGGTAAGACTTTATTAAAAAAAAAAAAGAAGGAAGTGGGGCATTTTCCAAAAACTGAAAGAAGCCAGTTGGTTGGGGAGCACAGTCAAGATCACTGTGGTAGAGAAGAAGCAGGAGAGGTAGACAATGGCCAAAACACAGAGAGTCTTTTAGGCTTTATTTAGGATTAGAGTCTTTATCCTAAAATCAATAAGAATCTATGGAGGAGATTTAAGGAAGGGGCTGACATGCTCAGATCTGATCTTTGGAAGGTCACTTCAGCCTGGGGTATTGAGAGCAGATTTGGGTGGAGGATTAGAGGAGATATACAGAGGCCACTTAGGAGACTGTTACAGTAGATCAGATGAAACATGATATGTAGCTTAAACTAATTCAGTGGCAATGATGAGAAGTAAATAGGGTCAAAAGACTTAAGAGGTAAAACTACAGTACTTGCTGATGGAGAGAATATACAAGGAGGTAGGGTCAGGGATTGCAGCGGAATAAGGAAAAGGAAACTGTCCAAGATCTCTTCCTCATTTCTTAACAGCACAACTAGATGGGATGGAGGAATAATTCACTGAAATACGAAACACTGGAAAAGGGCCAGATTTGGAGGCAGGTGTCAGGGAATGTGAGAAGATAGCAATTTCATTAACTTGACTTTGAGTTGCCTTAGAGATGTCAAAGCAGGCAGGAGGGTTTAGAGCATGTAAGAGAGGGCTAGGCTGGAAACAGAAGTTTGAAAGTCCTTGGTGATCTTTAATGTGATAGGTAAGATTTCCTAGAAAGAGAATGAATAGATAGATAGATAGATAGAGAGACAGATAGACAGACAGGAGTACTTAGAACTAAGCCTTGAAAAATTCCAAGATATAATGCTAAGGTAAAGGATGATGAGGTAAAAAGGAATCTTCAAAGAAATAGCAAGAGAAAAAGGAGAAAAATCAGATTAGTATGATATTCTAGAAACTAGTGGAAGAGAACCTTTCAAGAAAGATGGAGTGAACATATCCAATGCATAAGGGCATACATAAACAAAAATGTAAATTGTTACAATTTTTTCTGAGGGATTAAGATAGTAATAACAAAATTAAGAATACAAACCAGACATCTGCTTCTGGCTATAACGCAGTATCAAAGACCAGGCTTACCCTTCCACTGTAAACAACTAGAAAACTGGAGAAAATATATAAAACCCATGTTTTCACAAATTGGATAACAGGCAAAGCATGTCTGTGATCACTGAAGAAAATGAAACAAGTTGGGTGGAACTCGTGATTGCCACAGCTTTCTGACTAGAGGTATACTTCAGGCCATACAACAGGGAGGGCATTCTCAAGCATTAGTAAGCTTCAGGAAACAGAGATCAGCAGTCAGGGAAGGGAAGGCCTCTGGAAGTTGTGAAGCAGAGTTATAAAAAAGAGGGAGCTATGCACAAAATCAGTTCATAAATCTGCATATAGCTCTTCTTGAGTTTTTGCTGAATACCGAGAGGTGTGTGCAGAGAGGAAAGTAGTACAAATCCCAACAAAAATGGAACAGGAAGATAAAAGTCAAGGAGTTATTTGAGTTCACACAGGGATGAAGATGTTTGACCTCTTACTAGTTAAGGTGGAAAGTCTTTGTGAATCACCCCAGTCATTCACAGGAGAGACCTCAGGAGCCTTAGTAGAAAAACTAAAATTTGTTACAGTAAAGCCTACTCCACACACATTCTACCAAAGCTTAAAAACAAGCCTCTAGTTCTAGATCCTTGAGGAATCGCCATACTGTTTTCCATAATGGTTGAACTAGCTTACAATCCCACCAACAGTGTAAAAGTGTTCCTATTTCTCCACATCCTCTCCAGCACCTGTTGTTTCCTGACTTTTTAATGATTGCCATTCTAACTGGTGTGAGATGGTATCTCATTGTGGTTTTGATTTGCATTTCTCTGATGGCCAGTGATGATGATTCCTCAAGGATCTAGAACTAGATGTACCATATGACCCAGCCATCCCATTACTGGGTATATACCCAAAGGATTATAAATTATGCTGCTATAAAGACACATGCACACGTATGTTTATTGCAGCACTATTCACAATAGCAAAGACTTGGAATCAACCCAAATGTCCATCAGTGACAGATTGGATTAAGAAAATGTGGCACATATACACCATGGAATACTATGCAGCCATAAAAAAGGATGAGTTTGAGTCCTTTGTAGGGACTTGGATGCAGCTGGAATCCATCATTCTTAGCAAACTATCACAAGAACAGAAAACCAAACACCGCATGTTCTCACTCATAGGTGGGAACTGAACAATGAGATCACTCGGACTCAGGAAGGGGAACATCACACACCGGGACCTATCATGGGGAGGGGGGAGGGGGGAGGGATTGCATTGGGAGTTATACCTGATGTAAATGACGAGTTGATGGGTGCAGCACAGCAACATGGCACAAGTATACATATGTAACAAACCTGCATGTTATGCACATGTACCCTACAACTTAAAGTATAATAATAATAAATAAATTTAAAAAAAAAAAAAAAAAAAAAAAAAAAAACAAGCCTCAACCTGATCCATAAGTCTTAACTGTCTGCCAAAACAAGGCCCAAAACTATTTTTTTTTAAAAGACAGAAAAATCAGGCATTCAACAATATTAACATTTACAATATCCTGTATCCACTCAAAAAACACTAGAAGCACCAGGAATCAGACAAAAAAGTTGATCAATGAACAAAATAAAAATCCATAAATAGTGATGGGTACAAATATACAATTAAACAGAAGAAATAAGACCTGGTATTCTATAGATCTGTAGGGTGACTACAGTTAATATTAATTTATTGTACATTTTGAAATAGCTTGGAGGGAATAATTCAAATGTTCATAACATAAAGATAAATATTTAAGGTGATATATATCCCAATTACCCTGATTTGATTATATGAATGTATCAAATTATCACAAGTACCCTAAAAAATATATATCTACTATGTATCAATTTTAAAAAGCACAAAAAATCCAGTAAATAAAAGATAGAGAAATGGCAAAAATGATAGAATTAGTATGAAAGAACTTGAAAATAGATCTAATAAGTGTTATAAGTATGCTACAGGGCTTAAAAGAAAACATAAACATAATGAAAAAAGAGAAAATTTCTAGAGCTGAAAAAAATATAATATGTAAAATGAAAATGTCATTGGATGGAATTAATAGCAAATTACATACTGCAGAAGAAAAAAAAATCAATGAACTTAAAGATACAACAATAGAAATTATCTAAAATGAAACACAGAGTGAAGAAAGACCAAAAAATTAACAGAACCTCCATGATATATCAGGTAATACCAAGAATACTAATATACATGTAAGTGGAGTGCTAGAAGAAAGGAGAGGGAATGAAGAAAAATATTTTAAAAATTAAAAGTCAAAATGTTTTCAAATCTGAAAAAAAAGATAAAATCACAGATTGAAGAATACCAATGAACCACAAACCAAGAATTACAAGCCTTAATAAAACTATTCAAAGGCATTCAATAATCAAATTGTTAAAAAAAAAAAAAAAAAAAAACTGTCATAAAAAAATCTTAAAAGCAGCCAGTGGTGGGGTCAAGAAGGGAGACATTATATATAGAAAAACACAGAGAAGAATGATCACAGACTTTACAGATAAGAATGATCACTCTAAGAAACTATACAAGTCAAAAAAAATGATAGAACATCTGCAAAGTGCTGAAAAAATGTTTGTTTTTTTTAAAAAAAACCTGTCAGTTTATAATCCTACACACTCCATGAAAATATCTTTGAAGAATAAAGACAAAACAAAAATTTTTTCAGGCAAATAAAAGTGAAGAGATTTCTAGCTGCCCAAAAAGGATTATTAAAGAAAGACCTGCACCGTAAGAATTATTAAAGAAACGTCAATCACAGTGGCTCACGCCTATAATCCCAGCACTTCAGGTAGCTCAAGGTGGGCAGATCACTTGAGGTCAGGGGTTTGAAACCAGCCTGGCCAACATGGCCAAACCCTGTCTACTAAAAATATAAAAAATTAGCCAGGTTTGATGGTGTGTGCCTGTAATCTCAGCTATCCGTGTGGCTGAGGCACCAGGATCGCTTGAACCTGGGAGGTGGAGGTTGCAGCGAGTCAAGATTGTGCCACTGCACTCCAGCCTGGGCAACAGAGCAAGGAAGAAAAATGATAACAGATGGAAAATATATGTAGCAGTGTTTACTGCATACATAGAGATGAAAAAGAAATTATAACAATGGCAAATTATAGAAGAAGGGAAATGGAAATATCGTGTGTTAAGGGTTTTATATAATGAATAAACTGATAAAACATAATTTAAGATATACTGTAATGAGCTAACCTACAAATTCTAGAGGAACCACTAAAAATTATAATTAATAATCTCATAGTACAGATAAAGTAAAATAAAACATAATAAAAAGGGAGCAGAAAAAGGCAAAGAAAATAAAAAAATAATAGATGGTGCAAGTAAAAAAAAACAGCAAGATGGTAGGCTTACATTCAACCATATTTTTAAGTATATTAAAGGTAAATGACATAAACACTATAATTAAAAGGCAGAGACTGGCAAACTTGATAAAAACAAGACAAACAATATGGTATTTACAAAAAGCCCACTTTAAATACAAACAAAAGTATAGGTAAAAAATACAAGAACGGCAAAAGATATACCATGAAAACGCTATACTATAAACAACTTTATGCCACAAAATTCAACAATGTAGATGAAATGTCCAAATTCCTAAATGACACAAATTACCAAAAATAACTCCAGAAGAACAGCAGATCTGAATTCCTTATATCTATTAACTCAATTCCATTATTAAAAACTTCCTCAAAGAGAAAATTCCAGATCTAGACCATTTGACTGGTAACTTTTATCAATCTTCTGAGGAAGAAATAATACCAATCCCATACAAACTCTTTCAGAAATTAAAGGAGAAACGAATACACCCCAAATCTTTTTATAATGTTGGTATTTGCGTGATATCAAAGCCAAAAAATTAAATTATAGGAAAAGAGGTCAGGCGCGATGGCTCAAGCCGGTAATCCCAGCATTTTGGAAGGCCAAGGTGGGTGGATCACCTGAGGTTAGGAGTTCGAGACCAGCCTGGCCAACATGGTGAACATGTGCATGATGTGATGCCTCACATCATACACAAAAATTAACGTAGGCAAAATTATAGGTTGGGTGCAATGGCTCACACCTATAATCCCAGCACTTTGGGAGGCCAAGGTGGGTGGATTGCTTGAGCTCAGGAGTTTGAGACCAGCATGGGTAACCTCATGGTTAGATGAGTTAGATGGCAAAACCTCATCTCCACAAAAAATAAAACATATATATATATATATATATATACATATATATATATAACATGGGTGTGGTGGCCCACACCTGTAGTCCCAGCTACTCAGGAGGCTGAGGCAGGAGGACTGTTTAGGCCTAGGAAGTCAAGGCTGCAGGGAGCTAAGATCAAACCACTGTACTATAGCCTGGGCAACAGAGTAAGACCTTGATTCAAATATATATATATATATAAAACAAAAGCACAAATGAAAGAAAAACTTAATATATGGACTTTATCAAATTTAAAACTTTTGTCATAAAAACTGTTCAGAAACCTAAGTTGTAAACAAAATACTAGGAGAAAATATCTATGGTACATATATCTGACAAAGCACTTGTATCCAAATACATAATGAATTTTTAAAATCTCAATAGTAAGACAACCTAATTTTAGAAAGGGTAGATTATTTGAACATATGCTTCACAATAGAAGACATACTAATGCTCAATAAGCATATTAAAAAATGTTCAACATCCTTAGTCATCAGGAAAATGCAAATTTAAATTACAGTAAGATGCCACTACACACACATTACAATGGATAACATTTATTATTATTACTTTTTTAGACAAGGTATTTCTCTGTCGTGCAGGCTAGGGTGCAGTGGTGCAATTATGGCTCACTGTAGCCTCCACCTCCTGGGATCAAGCGTCTTCCTACCTCACCTCCTGAGTAGCTAGGACCACAGGCACATGCCACCACACTCAGCTGTTTTTCTTTTTTTATTACTATCAGTTTTAGTAGAGATGAGGTCTCACTATGTTGCCCTGGCTGGTCTTGAACTCCTGGGCTCAAGAGATCTTCCTGCCTCAGCCTCCAAAAGTGCTGAGATTACAGGTATGAGGCACAGCACCCAGCCTAAAATTTAAATGTTGATAATATCAAGTGTGGACAAGAAAGTAGAGTAACTGAAACGTTACACATTGCTGGCAGGAGTGTAAAATGGTATAGCCATTTTGGAAAACTGTTTGGCAGTTTCTTAACTGTTAAGTCGCTAAACATAAACTTAGTCTGGGACCCAGCAATTTCAAGCGAAACAATGTACACCTCCACAAAAAACTGTACATAAATATACATACATTACTCATCATAACCAAAAACTGAAACAACTCAAATGTCCATCAACAGGCAGATGAATAAAGAAATAAATACATGCATAATAGTCCCCCCTTATCCTCGGGAGATGCATTCAAGACCCCCAGTGGATGCCTGAAACCTTTAATAGTACCAAACCCGGTATATACTATTTTTTCTTATACTTACATACCTATGATAAAGTTTAATTTCTAAATTAGGCACAGTTAAAGATTAACAAAATAACCAATAATAAAATAGAATGTTTGTAGCAACACTGCACTTCAGCCTGGGTGACACAGTGAGACCCTGTCTCTTAAAAAAAGGAAAAAGAGGCCAGGCACAGTTGCTCACGCCTATAATCCCAGCACTTTGGGAGGCCAAGGTAGGTGGATCACAAGGTCAGGAGATTGAGACCATCCTGGCTAACATGGTGAAACCCCGTCTCTACTAAAAATACAAAAAATTAGCCGGGCATGGTGGCGGGCGCCTGTAGTCCCAGCTACTCGGGAGGCTGAGGCAGGAGGATGGTGTGAACCCAGGAGGCAGAGTTTGCAGTGAGCCAAGATTGTGCCACTACACTCCAGCCTGGGCAACAGAGCTAGACTCTGTCTCAAAGAAAAGAAAGAAAAAAGAAAGAAAAAGTACCATACTTGACAATGACAATTACACCCTGTATAGGCTATATAAACAAATAGACCAGCAATTCTAGGGAAAGATATCTTGAAAGAGAATCTGCACTACTATTATAATACTGGGGTAAGTGGATTACACTACAGTCCCAGGTTTGGACAAACTAGAGAGATTTCAACATCTCTTCTTCTGAGCCTTTGGAAAAATGGAATTTTTATTTCTAGGACTGTCAATTCACCAAAATGAACTATAGAACCCTAAATGAACAATATGCAAGACACAAAATCAAGATATCTTCTGAATGAATTGTATTTAAAATAATATTTTCTAACTAAATATCACACCAAAAATTTTAAAGTAAATCAGAAGTATCTAATTAAAAGTTTACAAAGTAAGTACAGAATGTAGTTGCCTTATACATACAGAAAGGTCTACTGATTTCTGACATAACCATGCAATATGATTGTTTTCCTCTTAGTAACATATTTGAAATAAAATATATGCTGAAGATGTTTTATTAAAAGGCCTAATTCTTTGCTATGTGACATCCTATGGCTCAGGAATTTTAATTCTTTCTTTTGTTGACATATTTCTTTTTGAACTTCAAACACAGTATTTATGATCTGAAAAGGTACATATACTATTTGATTGGCCTTTTGTCAATACTGTTTAGTATTATTTTACTTCCACCTTAGAAGAGTAAGAGGAAAAGTTAAATAGTGATTGATTTATCCAGATTTAATTTTAATATCTTCCATGTTCATCAAGAATGTGCAATATTATAATTTTCTAACTACCATAGAATTTTAACATTTTACCAGCAAAAATCTTTTTATGTGCCTTCTTTTCATATGACATATTTGTCATGCTCACTCTACAGAACATTTGGCATAATGGTACTTCTTAATCAAAATGGATAAATACCCTCTTATTTTAAAAACCTACATACTTAGATATTGAGGTGGAAAGTATGTTTTACACTCAAACTAGAATCCTGTTATTGGATTTGGCTGCCTTTTTCTTATAAAAAGACCTGCTGTATTTAAAATTTTTGCTTTGATAGAGAATAGAAAAAGAGCTCTGTTACAAAAAACAAAGGCTTTTTAAAGGTAGTATTGAAAATAAATAATTGGCTTTTGTTCATTAGAGGCTAAATCTATTTTGTGGTTTGAAAGAGCTAAGAACAGATTGCTTCCCTCAGATTCTTAGCAAAGAAATGTTTTTGTCAATTAATATTCTTTGCTAAGAACAGTTTTTCCAGTGTTGTTTTTCAAATGGAATAATATTATAAATAGGCCTGTCCAAAGGACAATTCTTGGGCTTTTTTCTAAGATCTTAAGGTCTTAGAGCATAATAATTATGGCATGCCAGTTCAGAAGCATGGTAGAAGACAAAAAATCATGTTTCAAACAGGAAATGTACTGGGAGAAAAAGTTGCCATAGGTAGCCTTTCTTTCAAATTAAATAAAAGGAACATCAACCACAAATTATGCCAGTCTTCCTCTTCTCATCATGCTTTTGCCCAACATTTACATCCCAGGATGATAGCAGGAAAAGAGCAGGAAGCAAGGAATTGAGTGCCATTGCAAAAGGCCCAGAAACTATCAGAACACAGCATTCCACACACCCAGTGTTGTTCCCCTGCTTCAGCTTTATCCTCTCTTCCAGCCTGTGCTGAAGTCACTGCCACTTTATGAGCGTCAGTAGCAATTATTATGTGCCAGACACTATCCTAAGAGTCTTAGCTCTTTTAACTCATTAAATACTCACAACAATGTTTGAGTAACACCGTTCTTCTCATTTTGCAAAGAAACTGTGGTTCAAGATCATTCAGCTGCTGAGTGGAGAGACCAGATGCAAACCCAGGCAGTCTGGCTCCAATGCCCGCAAAGGTTTCTATTCTACCCTCTCTCCAGTAAAGGGAGATGACTACAGTTAGTGGCTCCTCAACAGGCATGGAAGAAGATCAGTCACTGGTTTTTTTGTTTTTTGGGTTTTTTTTTCCCAGGAAACAGCTGCTCCCTTGTTAAGGTAGGGGTAAGGTCCTAGAGTTAGGGACAGGAAGGCAAGATATAAGTAGGAGTAAAGCAGAAAGGCGTATCTCGAACAAACAAACAAAAAAAGAGTCACCCAGGCACAGCGGCTTACACCTGTAATCTCAGCACTTTGGGAGTGCGGGGTGGGAGGATCTCTTGAGACCAGAAGTTTGATCCCAACCTGGGCAATATAGTGAGACCTCATCTCTACAAATAACAATAATGATAACAAAAATGGCCAAGTGTAGTGCCCTGTGCCTGTGGTCCCAGCTACTTAGGAGGCTGAGGTGGCAAGATCACTTGAGCCTGGGAGACCAAGGCTGCAGCCAGCCATGATGGTGCCACTGCACTCCAACCTGGGGACAGAGCAAGTCTGTCTCAAAAAAAAAAAAAAAAAAAAAAAAAAAAAAAAAAGAAAAGAAAGAAAAAAAGAAAAAGAAAAAAGTGAAGGCAAGAGAAAAGTCTATTCAAACATAGCTTCTGGAAAAATTGAAAACTAACAAGGGGGTGAAAATAGACTTAAGAGCTATAGCAATGTGATAAACATTTTTGGGAAATTTCTTTCAAAATAAAAAAAAATCAAAATATAGACTGAGACCATGTAGTATTTCATTTTATACACAAATTAACCTAGGCCAGGAAATATTTCTGCCCAACCGAGTCATTTTATAGATGGGTAAACACAGGCCATAAAGATTGAATGCCCTGCCCAAGACTTGAGGAAGCAGGCAGGACAGGCAAGGCTACAAGTCACCCACACTTCCTGACTTTAAGCTCAGTGCTCTTCCACCAACTGTATTAAACACAATTTATCAGCTTTTAAAACACAAAAGCCATAGTCAATAGGTTGCAATTCAATTTTAAGAACATAAAAAATTACAGTGTACCCATATCAAAGGTTAAATACACAATACCTCAGGCTATCACCTGCTTAATAGCCAAATAATATTGTAAAGTAGTAGTTAGATAAAGTAGTCATTTTTAAATGTGAGGAGGAGAATTATTGGCATAACTGCACTTTTTTTCTTCCAATATTTTATCCATATAACATTTTCAATATTTACATTATTTTAAACTTGGAAAATTTAGTCACATGCATATACACATATATACAGCAAACATGGTGAAATGACTGAATCTTATTAATTTCTTCTTCTCTATAAGGGAAATCGAAAGGTTGAATAGAAAGGGATTTAAGCTGAGAGTTATTAGGCCAGTATTAATACTGATTTATAATCTCTAAGATTCCTCTAGTCCTAAAATTCTATAATTTTAGAAAGCTCATAATTGAAGAAAACATTGGATTAAAATATTAAATTTAAGTATTTGACTAATGAGATTATGACATACCACCTAAAGAAAATTATTTCTAGTGGTTTCAAAAAAGGGAGAAGAGGCTGGGTGCAGTGGCTCATGCCTGTAATCCCAGCACGTTGAGAGGCTGAGGTAGGAGGATTGCTTGAGCCTAGGAGCTCAAGACCAGCCTGAGCAACATAGGGAGACCTCATCTCTATAAAAATAAACAAAATTTGCCAGGCATGGTGGCACATGCCTGTGGTCCCAGCCACTCAGGAGGGCTGAGGCAAGAGGATCACTTGAGCTGGGGAGGTTTAGACTGCAGGGAGCTGACATCTTGCCACTGCACTGCAGCCTGGGTGACAGAGCAAGACCCTGTCTTGAAAAAAAAAAAATAAGATTTACAAGAAGTTGATAAAATACTGGTGATTATGTTATCTATGGGATTACAAATTATGGAAATTTTTACCAATCTTAACAAATAGAAAGGGGGGGCAAAAAGTTAATGTAAAGTAGAAATAAGTTCTTTCCTGACATAAACTCTTTGATACTAAAGCCCTCTGTGTTTATGCACACTAGCATAGGAACACTAGCACACTTATACAAAAAGTTCAGAAGCTTACATAGTTCACACTTAAACGTTAATAATGTTGTAAGAAATGCAGAAGTACATTAAACCTCATTTTCATAGATGTGGGAAAGAGACAATGGAAAAATAAGTGACATTTCCAAGGCCAAACAGTAAATCATTAAATGCCTATGATTTTAAAAATCAAGTTTTCAATGGACCATAAAAATGAATTAATTCTGTGTGGGCAGATATTTTTCTTTTATCAAATTCTCTACATTATAGGAATTTCCTTGTCTTTCTTCCTGTTGTGTTTTTGTTATTTATGTCCTACTTTTACATCATTTAGAAATGTCCAAAGAAGGCTACTCCTCTCAATACCACTGGAGATTTCATTGACCTTTCTCAGTTTGAATCACAATAATGATCACTGTCTCTGATAATCAGTGTATCTGAGATTCAAATTCATTGGAGCTAAATAATTTAAATGATCTTTAAGACAAAGAAAAACGCAAAAGAACAAAATTAAAATATAGTCTTTCAAAGACTTACTTCTAGTAATTGGGGTAGACAGAAGAGAAAAAACTAAAACGACAACAAAATACACAAAAATGGCAGGGAAATAATGAACATTTTATCTAAAGATATTCTACTAAAACTTTGAGGTCTCACTCACACATCTCTCTTACTAACACTTTTGAGGATATATTTCCAAATTTACTTATTTTAAATTCTTTAAGTGTAATCGTGTTCTAAATTATGTATATTATAAAGTACAAATATAGAAAATCTATGAGTACAAGAAAAAAGATATATAATGTGGACATATGTAGTATAGACAATTGGAATAAATGTTAGTGAAAGTTATGTGATGGACTGTGCTTCACTACTTGAAAATCTTGGTTTAATGGTTGGTCATAGAAGAATTCAAACTCTAAGGGCAGTTCACCCCCATACTTGGCTTTAACGAATATAGTCATTAAAATAGACACTGGAAAAAATATGGAAGAAATACAAAATAGGCTCTATGTAATCAATTACGATGCTCAAATTTCAATTCCTGGGCTGGGCGCTATGGCTTACACCTATAATCCCAACACTTTGGGAGGCCAAAAGGGGAAGATCACTTGAGGCCAGGGGTTTAAGACCAGCCTGGGCAACATAGTGAGACCCCATCTCTACAAAAAAACCTAAAATGTAAAAATTAGCCAGGCATGGTGGCACACACCTGTAGTCCCAGATACTCATGAGGCTGAGGCAGGACTGCTTGACCCCAGGAGTCTGAGGCTGCAGCAAACTATGGTCACACCACAGCACTCTAGCTGTCTGACAGGGCAAGACCTTGTCTCAAAAAAAAAAAAAAAAAAAAAAAAAAAATCAATTCCATCCACCAATTATGCAAAGATTGTAATTTAGTCTTTTTCTCTAGTGAATTTCTGGCTTCTCTGAGGTCAAACAGTTTTCCTCACAAATTTTTTTTTTTTTTTTTTTTTGATGTTTAATAGCTGGGTTCTGATCCACTGAAATGCCATTAGGAATATTTTTAATCATGTTAGAAAATGTTTTCAAATTTATTAAGTCTTCATATAAGCAAGTTCTAAGATGTGCTTATGTCATTATTCAAAATTTTTAAATTTATAATAGCTTTATTGGGGTCTAATTTACATTCCATAAAAATATACCCATTAGAACTGTATTATTTTTAATAAATGTATTGTTGTATAACCATTACCACTATCTACTTTTAGGACATTAACATCACCAGAAAACATTCAGTCACTTGTATTAAATCCTCCCATCCCAGTCTAAGGTAATCACTGATCTGTCTTCTATCTCTATATTTTTTCCCTTTTTGGGAGTTTCATATAAATGGTATCATACAAATGAGGCCTCTTGTCTGCCTTTTTTTCTCTTGGCATAATATTTTGGAGATTTATCCATACTGTGCCATGTATCAGTAGTTCATTATTTTTAGAGCTGAATAGTATTCAAGTATGCCATGTTTTGTTTTGTCAATCATCAGCTCATAAATATTTAGATTATTTCTAATGTTTTGCTATTATTAACAATATTACTATCGTTCATGTAAAAGTCTCTGTGGACATACATGTTTATTTCTATTGAAGTAGGATTGCTGGGTCATACAGTATAAGTTTACATTTACATATATAACTTTTTTTTTAGACTAGGCCTCTCTACATTGCTTGGACTGGCATGCAGTGGCTATTGATAGGTGCAATCCCACTACTGATAAGCACAGGAGTTTTGACCTGCTGTTTCCCACCTGAGCTGCTTCCCCTCTCCTGAGGCAACCTGGTGGTCCCTTTCCTCCCAGGAGGTCACCATAGTGATGCATAACAGTACAGACACCTGATCAGCATAGTGCACTATCGCCCAGAACTCCTGAACTCCAGGGATCCTCCTGCCTCAGCCACCTGAGTAGCTGGGTCTACATGCATGCAACATTGTGTCTGGCTATGTTTATGTTTTCAAGAAGTTGCTAAATGACTCCAAAAAGTGTGTATACCATTACACATTTAGCAATTTATGAGAGTTGCAGTTTTTTCACATCTTTGTCATCACTGTGTATTGTCAATTTTTGGCTTATATCCATTTTACTGGTAGTGTACTGGTATCATATTGTGGTTATAATTTGCATTTCCCTAATGATTAATAGTTGAACATCTTTTCATGTGCTTATTAATCATTCATATGCCTTTTCGGTGAAATCTCTATTAAAACATTTTATTTTTAATAGAATTGCTTATCTTATTTTTGACATTTAGCATGCTTTATATATTCTAGATACAAGACCTTTATCAGATATTTGACCTAGGAATTTTTTCACAGGCTGCTATTTGTCTTTTCACTTTCTTACTTGTATCTTTTAGAGAGCAAAACTTTTCATTTTTATAAAATGCGATTTATCAATTTCTTCTTTAATGGATCACAATTTTGGTGTTGTATCTAAGAAACCTTTCCAAAAGCAAGGTTGCAGAGATTTTCTACTGTTTTTAGATATAATTTTAGCTCTTACATGTAGGTCTGTGATATATATTAATTTTTTTCTGCATGGTGTGAGGTAAGAAATTAAGTTCAGTATTTTGCATATGAATATGCAATTATTCCAGTAGTATTTCTTTAAAAAAAGCATCCCTTTCACTATTGCTCTGCTTTGTCATCTTTGCTGAAAACCAACTGATTGTAAATATATTAATTTCTGTACCCTCTATTTCATTGATCTAAGTGTCTATCATTATGCCAATATTACATACATTCTATTATTATAGCTTTATAAGTTTTGAAATTGGTATTGTAATAACTCTTAACCTTTTTTTACAAGATTGTTTTTGATATGTATTTCCATTTTATTTTATTTTATTTTTTTATTGTTGAGATGGGGTCTCATTCTGTTATCCAGGCTGGAGTTTAGTGGTGTGATCACAGCTCACTGCAGCCTTGACTTTCTGGGCTCCAGCCATCCTCCTACCTCAGGCTCTTGAGGCGCTGGGACCACAGGTGTGAGCCACCATGCCTGGCTTATTTTTGTATTTTTGGTAGAGACAGGTTTTTGCCATGTTACCCAGGCTGGTCTTCAACTCCTGAGCTCAAGCAATCCACCCCCTCGGCCTCCCAAAGTGCTGGGATTACATGCTTGAGCCACTGCACCCGGCCTGTATTTCCATTTTAAAATTGACTTCTCAATTCCTATAAAAATGCTTGCTAAGATATTGATAGAGATGACATTTAATCTATAGATCAGAGGTCTTATGCTTGTTTTCTAAAATTTATTCTTAAATATTGTCTTCTTTCTCATGTTATTGTAAGTGGAACTGGTTTTTTTTTTTTTTTTTTTTTCTTTTTTTTCCGATATGGAGTCTTGCTCTGTTACCCATGCTGGAGTGCAGTGGTACAATCTTGGCTCACTGCAACCTCCGCCTCCCAGGTTCAAGCTATTCTCCAGCCTCAGCCTCTTGAGTAGCTGGGATTACAGGTGCCCGCCACCACACCACACACACACACACAAATAATTTTTGTATTTTTAGTAGAGACAGTGTTTCACCATGTTGGCCAGGCTGCTCTCGAACTTCTGACCTCTTGATCCGTCCACCTCAGCCTCCCAAACTGCTGTGATTACAGGCGTGAGCCACCGCGCCCAGCTGCAACTGTCTTTTAAAATTCATTTTCAGATTCCTAGTTCCTAGCATATAAAAATATAACTGACTTCTATATATTGATGTTGTATTTTGTGACCTTGTTAAATTCATTTATTAGGTCCTAGTAGGATTTTTTATGTATAAGACCAAGTAATCTGTAAATAAAGATATCTTTAATTTTTCCTTTTCAATCAATATGCCTTTGATGTATTTTTCTTTCCTTGTTACACTAGTTAGAATCTCCAGTAAAATGTTGACTGAAAGAATTGAGAATGGACATCCTTATGTATTCTCCCATTCAAGTACTAATGAGCTCTGTCCCTTCTTGCCCTCCTTGGTTTCTTTTCTTTCTTTTTTTTTTTTTTTTCCCGAGACAGAGTCTCGCTCTGTCACCCAGGCTGGAGTGCAGTGGCAGGATCTCAGCTCACTGTAGGCCCCACCTCCCAGGTTCAAGCAATTCTCCCTACCTCAGCCTCTTGAGTAGCTGGCACTATAGGCACCCACCACCATGCCAAGCTAATTTTTGTATTTTTAGTAGAGATGGCATTTTGCCATGTTGGCCAGGCTGGTCTTGAACTCCTGACCTGAGGTGATCTGCCCACCTTGGCCTCCCAAAGTGCTGGGATTATAGACATGAGCCACCATGCCCAGCCCCTCCTTACTTTCTGAGATCAGACATAAGGTATGTTCAAGGTGGCATGGCCATATTCTTTATTCTCAGAAGGAAAGCACAGAGTCTTTCACCATAAACATGTTGTTATCTGTTGGTATTCATAGATGCACTTTATCACACTGACGAAGTTCCCTTCTACTGTTAGTATGCTGAGCATTTTACCATGAATCGGTGTTGGATCTTGTCAATTGCTTTTTCTGGCACATAGTGTCATCTTCATCTTTTTTGTATTTTAAAAATTTACTAAACTACAGAAAAATGTGAAAGTTCCTGACAAGATGATGTATTAGTAGGTACTGTTGTCTTGCTGTGCTGATCCAACCCCAAAGATGTGCAGAAAACCAAAACAACAAACAGTGGCCCAGGGATGTAAAGGGCCAGGCATTATGGCTGAAGGAGAGGGCAGATATTTTTTGAATGATTTATTTTCTCTCCGCTACTGCTCTAATAAGCTTCTTTCTACCTCTATGAAGCAGACAAAAGAGCTCTGAAGTTAGGAGAATAATGAGGTCATATTTTCTGAGGTTTTATTTTAGAAGAACTTCAGATCTAGCGTTTTACAACAGCCCTCTACTGTGGTGATCATTTGATGACCCAGTGTTAGCACTAAGAGCTGCTTTCCAACTGGAGATGATGGGTGACTTGCCAGGTGCCCTGCATCTGTCTGACAACCTTCTTTTACTTTGAGTTTTGCACAAAGCTGCTGGCTGTATGGGACCTGTCAGTAATTAGCACACTTCCAACACAGGTCCACTTATGGTAAGTGCCACCTTCATTTTGAAGAACAGTTTTGCTACATATAGAATTCTTGATTGACAGGTTTTTTCTTTCAACATTTTGAATATATCCTTTTACCACCCTCTAGTATCTTTTGTTTCTAATGAGAGGTCAGCTGTTAATTTTACTGTGATTCCCTTGTGTAAAATGAGTTGTTATTTTCTTGCTGCCTCAAAATTTTCTTGTTGTTTTTGTCTTTCAGCAGGCTAAGATGTATCTAGTTGTGCCTCTCTTTATGTTTATTCTACTTGGTGTTTGCTGAGTGTCTTTGATGTGTGCATTAAGATTTTAAACAGATTTGGGAAATTTTAGGACATTGCTTCTTCAAATATTTTTTCTATACCCTTCCATCCCTCCTTTCCTGCTGGGGCTCCCAGCATAAATTGGTATACTTTGATTCTGTCCCACAAGTCCAAGAAGCTTTGTTCATTTTTCTTCAGTCTTTCTTCTATTCTTTAGGTTGGATATTTTCTATTAGTCTGTCTTCAAGTTCACTGATTCCTTGTTCTGCCATCACAAATTTGCTATGGAACCCATATAGCAGATTTTTAAATTGTTATATTTTTCAACTCTAAAATTTTTTGTTTCTTTTTCATAGTTTATATTTCTCTATTTAGAGTCCATATTTGTTGAGTCATTTCATCTTTAAGTTTTAAAACATACTTATACTAGTTGTTTTGAATTAGTTGTATACTAAATCCAACAAGTGGGGCCACTTAGAGCATCTAATGGCTGATGATTTTCCTGAATTTCAGTCACATTTTCCTGTTTTTATGCAGGTCTCATAATTTTTGCTGATAATTCAGTATTTTAAATAAAATAGTGTAGCAATTTTGGATGACATCTGATTTTCCTCCTGAGAAATTTTTAAATTGCTGGAACTTAAACATCAGAAGCTATTTCTTCTGCATTGTAAAACTACTGATGTCTCTAATAAATTATTTTCCAGCCTGATTCCTAAAATGTATAATAGAAATACAAGTTCCAATATTTTCTTCCCATACCAATGATGTGGCAAAATGATTCTGAAAAAACGATTATATCACTATAATTGAAACCCTGAAAAAACAATTATATCACTAATTTTCTCAAAGTCCTTCTCTTATCTCCAACTTGAAAGGATGAGAACAGAGAACTGAGGAACACAGGGCTTTGATATGGGAGAGTAGGGGGTAGAAACACCACACTAAAAAAATTATTTTGCCTAACTCAGGTTGGCAGTAATTTGATTCTAGATAGATAATTCATTTTCTATTATTTGCTTATTTTATAAAAACCTTTAGGGTGTTACTCTTCATAGTTCAACAAGTCATAATACCTGTTTTCTTTCGTTGTAAAATATTTGCATAATTTGTAAATGAAGCCTTGGATGGCAAGGAACAAGGACTCACTAAAGGCAAACAAGGAAAAGAATGGAGTAGGGATGATCACAGGAAACAAAAATCTCACAAAACAAAAAGGAAATGAAGTTTATTTAAGTATGACCTTATGAGGAGAATAGTGTAAGGAAGGAAAAACACTTCCTCTATCCTCCTAGGTTCAATGTCTGAGAATGAAACTGATAAAAGACAGACTGACAAGAGAAAAAACATTTAATTACATATGTACACAAAAGCTTCACAAAGAAATGTGACTCAAGGAGACAATTAGAATTTTTGGCCGATATCGTCTTAACAGAAGTGATAAAGTGTGAAGAGGCTACACAAAGGAAAGGGGGTATGGGGCTTCCCGCGGAGAACAGAGTTGAGGGGGGAAGTTATGGAAAGGTGCTAGGAAACATATAAGTAAGGGTTGTCTATTAAGGTGTGTTATGTGCATAAGTGTCCTCTCCAGTAATAAGAGTCATTTCCAAGTAGATCCTTTCCTGGTAGTAGAGAGGGAGACAACTTTACAAATAGAAAGTAATGGCCTACTTTTAGACAGAAAAGCAGAAGGGAAAGAGTTTTTCTTGCATCTGCTATTTCTCAATTGCTTTCAGCTCAAAATATTCCTTATGCCAAAATGGCACATTTTGGGGTAGGCATATTGTTGTCCCATCAATAGGAACCCAGAAAACATCAGGACCAAGACAGTGCTCTCTCTGGTTCACTTGTCCTCTCAATTTCAAATTCCCTGGGAAATAATCTGATTGGCATAATTACCAGTTAGGGGGCAATGGGTTGGCTACATGGGTCAGGTCTCCACAGGGGCCGATGCCATGCCAGGTGCATTGTTATGAGGTGTGCAGGGCTGCCTCCTTCAAGGGCTGTGGATATACGTACTAGGAAGCATGACTATTACACATACCAGATGTTTGACGCCATTCTGATTTTATGAAGTTGTTAAAATCTCATGACCCCACTGTTTTCCAAGAGACAGAACAACCTAGAAGTTTCATACACCAAAAAAAAGTAACTCTTGTTTAACTTGCTTAGCAAAGCTGAGTTTCAAAACCTCTATTCTGCTCTATCATACTTTATCTGATTTTTCCGCATTGAACAGCTAATCCCAACTTTTCCTGATTCTCTCCCAACATCCTGATTCCAATTTTTTATTATTCAAAGTCAAGTTCTCCCAAGAACTAAACAAAGAACTACTGAATATTGGCTTTTCTTAGTGTGGGAGGTGTTTCAGTAGTTTAAGGCAGTGAGGGACACAGTGATGACCACGATGTGGATCCTATCTGTCAGGGGAAAAGGCTCACACAAAAATAACCACAACATGGGACAGAGTATCAAGGGTCACAATACAATAAGAAAGAACTCACCCTCTCAAGAATGGGGAGGGCCAGGAAACTTTCAGAAAGTTTTTACAGGTAATTACTAGGCAGAGTCATGGGAGGATTTGCATAATATATTCAGAGGATGGGGATGGGGTGGGGCTCAGCCAATCCTGAAACCACCATAGCCACCTGAGCAGAACTATTATTAAGCCCTAGCAACCCTTCTCAGGACCCGCTTATTCCACCACTCTCTTTCCCTCCTTTGCCACCCACCTCTGTTTTAACATTCCTCTTTAAAAAGAAAACCCCAAAATTATCATATTGGTGTACTTTTTGAAGATTTTATCTTTACCTCCCCCACTCCTCCATAGACATCCAGATATGACAAGAGACTCAGTGTTCCTGCTTCCTCCTATTCCTTGCTGCCTCTGCTATGCTTCTTAGGGAATTTACCACTAATTTTTATGGGATAATACGAAAATAATAAACATTGGAAAGTTACAAAGTTTTCATAATCTTAAAAGTTTCAGGTTGACTTCTTTCTGAGCTGGTAATTGAAAAGTTGTTCGAATTTCTGCTGTTTACTTTTGTTCTTGAGGGTGGAGTCACCAAACCTCTTAATATTCTAACCTTGCCCTGGGCCCCAGTGTCAGCCTGAGCACAGGCCCTCTTCCCACCCCTACTTCCCAGCACTTTTCCCAAGGTGGCCAGGCTAGCAGTTTAAATCATCCTCTTCTCAAGCTGGTCATTTGCATTTCTGTGGATCCTCAGGGTAGGCGACAATGGTTTCATTCCTTTACTGGAAATCTGGAATTGGGCCATTGCAACTTGGAGGCAAAGGACATTTTTGTAGGAGAGAACTTAATTGGCAAAATAAGGTAGGATTTTGAGGAGAAACAGCACAATCTTCAAAATCATTTCTGTTGTATTCAAGGGCCAAAACATTGGCGACAAAGTAGAAACCTCAAGAAATTCCCTTCAGACAGCTTCTTGGTGAAAAGAAAGGCCAGTAGATAGAGATGGTGGTAGGGTAGAAGGAAGGTGGTTTTACCAAAAGCCAGATGTTTGGAAGACTTAGGAAAAATCTTTGGAGGAGAGGGTGTAACACATCATGTAAGAGATAAATTATAATCAATAGAGCAAAATCCTGGTAGAGAGAAGATGGCTCATGTTTAGGAGCATAAGTGGAGTATGAGCTTTGAAGAGAAATGTGGACACCCTTTCTCAGCCATGACTGAAGGAGGTGCAGATGTGTGAAAACTAGGACTGGGTTTTAGGAAAGTTAAGTTGAGGAACCTCATGGTGGATCCTTCAGTAGAGTACGAGGCAAGATCATTTGCAGAAGTGGAGGAAAACCACGTAAAGTGGGGGCTTGAGGAAAGCAAACATAGGACAGGTTTGGAAGTGGCCTGGATAATGTTCTTGGATAAGTTCCAGATAATCATCCTCCTGATGAGGAAAGGAATTGAGAATCAGTGAAGACACAGCCAAGTCTGAATAGCATGAACTTTGAGTGGAATGAAGTGATTCTTTAACACTATATAGCAATCCTTAGTAGCGCAAGAGCAAGTTCAAAAGAAATCTTTCAACTAAATACAAAAATAAAAAAATTAATGTTGAGTGGCAACTTATTTCAGAGGACATTATTCATGGTGGATTTTAGAAACATTTTAATTATGACACACACAAAATCTACAATATCAAAATAGTCATCAGAGAAAAAACACACACACAAAAAGATTACTGGAGTAATAATAAGCTTTTTTTTCTTCTTTCTATGCTAGCCTAAGGCAAGAGAAAAGGAAAGACCCATTTTTTCTTCCCATTAGACACATCTTCCATTCATTTGATGTTATTCAAATTTTTTTTTAAAAAAGCAAAATCTTTGGTATCTTTTCATTGAACATGTGTCTTATATAACAATTTGTGGTTTACTTTTTCTATTATATAAACAAAAACACATACTAAAAAGCCAGAAGAAGTTAAAAACAGCCTATTTCCATGATGGCCAGCCATGGCACAGCACTTCCTGGCCCCTGCAGATCCCTTCCCAATTCTGAAAATATTTAGGGGGAACATTCACATGTTCACCTCTTTTTTACTACAAATGTGGAGAGGTTTTTTTTTTCCAATCAAGGCACCATATTAACATTTCTTAGGTTACATCTTTGTAATCTTCAACTATAGTAAGATAAAAACCGGTAGCAAAGCGTATCACTCAACTTAAAATTCAGAATACTGAGACATATGCAGCTTGCACACACATTAATCTGTTTCTCTCAACAAAATATTTGTAATTTCCAAAATCCTATCAGCTTTTTCACACAATATGGTCCCTCCAATTTGAGGGGCAGTAACGTAAACATAGTCTCCTTACTAAAAAGATTAGTCTTAAAAAAGTAAAATCACCAAAAGAAAGAATGTAAGAATATCAGTGGCTATAAGCTAGAGCAATATCATGTTTTAAAGCCTTATATGTTCATGAAATCTCACTTTAAGAAGGTGATATCTAAATACAATATATATTGGCAAAACAATTAGTATTGACAAACTAGCACAAAATGATTTTAAATGAAAGTAGAAGACATTATTAAAGCTGAAGATTTTTGTGTGTACTGATTTCATGCCTCAGGTTATTTCCATATCAAATTTAAAGAGATACTGGAAAATAGAAAACAAAATCCATCAACTGTAATCCATTTCCCTTACTCTTTTGTGAAATCATCGGAAGGCGTGAAGGACCGTTTCTATTTCCTCTATCTTTATCAAGCCAGTAACCTCTCAAGCGAAAGAACATGCACCTGTCAAGCTCATCGTGCAGGATGTACACACAGATGTGTTTAATAAATATCTGCCCACAGGGAGATTAGAGGTTTGCTTTGAGAATCAGGGAACAGGCTAGCTCATGTGTTGACGCTTTGGCATCTATCATACAATCCGCCACCTTGTTTCCTTACCAAAATAACCTCAAAGGAAATCCTCTTTGAGTCTTCTTTGAGAAGGGTTATAAGTTTGAAGACCCAAAACGTTGAGGCAAGATCCACCTCAGGGAAGGGGGAGTGGCTGGGGAGAACAGCGTAAGTAGGATTTAGGTGGCTCAGTGACGTCAGGAGGAAGCAGCGATGGAAGGGATGGGGTGCAGACTCACCTGGAGAAGCAGAAGCTGCACACATGTCAAAGGTCAAAGGGCATAGCCTCAGGGACTCCCCACACGCAGGAAAAGTGAAACGCCCATTCCTGGGCTCTCACCGTCAGGGGTACGTCTAAGGGCTCAGCTGTTCCTACCTTTGATACCAGGGACAAACCCTACCAGGCACAGTTGGGGTTGGCAGTAAGGCAAAGGAAAACCTGCCCCAGATTTCAGAGCCAGCGCTGGGGAATCTCCCTGTCCTCTCCGCCACCCCCTCCCGCGCCCGAGACCTGAGACACCTTCAGCCTCACACCCACCTTCTCCAGGCCCTCTTGCGCTGAACAGCATCGGTCTCTATGGCGACCTGAAACCGCAGCTCCCATTGGCCCGTTCAATATGAGGGCCGGGCCAATGGGGAGGGCCAGCCCTCTCCTTCCCGCCAATGGGGTGGCGGGAGCTGGCCCGGGGACGGCGGCGTGCTGACGTTCCCGGGAGCCCGGGGCTGGCCGGGCGGGAGGGCTGGCGGCCGGGCGGGCGGCGGCGGCGGCCTCTGGGCAGTAGAGGGGGCTCCGGGGCTGAGTCCGCGTCGACGCCGGCCGCGGAGGCGGCACCATGGGCAAAGGGTAGAGGGGCAAGTTGGCCACCGCCGCCGCCGGGGGTGGTGGGAGAGCCGCTCCGGGGGAGGGGGCGGGTGGGGGAGGGAGGGGCGGGCAGCCGCGCGGCCGCGGCACTTTTTTAGTTTTTGCGGGTGCCGCAGCGGCGACCCCTCGGCGCCGATGTCCCTGATCCCTGGAGCGACGACGGCCGCAGCCTAAGCTGGAAAGTAAGTGTGTGGGCTCGCGGGAGGGCGCGGAGACTCCTGCCCACGAGACCCTCGGCCCTCGCCCCGAACACGCGCCGGGGCCGGGACCTGCGCACCGGGGGCTGGGGGCCTCCCTCCCGCTGCCCCGTCCCCAGCGCCTGGCGGCCGCCGCGGCTTTCCTGCCCCGCCTCGTGTTCCTGCCCGCACTCGCCTGCTGCTCCCCTCCCCCCGGCAGGCGCACAAGTTTCACCCTCCATTTGCTTTTCCCGGCGATTCCTCTCCCTGGTCTCCCGTACGCGCCGCGCACGACCTCTGCCTACGCTGGGCTGTGTGGATCAGGAGCCCCCAGCCCCGAACTTGAGCGCCGCGCTAAGCCTTGCTGGACGCCCTCGCGGCGGCTTCCCCGCTGCCTGCCGCCCCGCGGCCCCTGCGCCCCCGACACCACAGGACGCCCGCCCTCCTCAGCCCTCGGGGCTGGCTGGCTGTCGTTGCAGCCCCAGATCCTGCACCTTGGCCCCCTCCCCGTCTTCCCACGCCCCTGCTGCCCGCGCGGTCTTGCGTTTGTCCCCGAAGTCCTGCACTCCTTGCCGGTCCTGCCCACCCCCTCTGCCCAGTGCGCCCCTCTCTACTGGCCGCGGATCCTCACGCTCCACCCCTCCCGGCTTCCCAGCCCGGAGCCTCGCCGCTGCCCTCCTGCGCCGCCGCTTCCTCCTCTCCCTGCCAGGAGTTGAAGCGGAGCTGCGGCACCTCCCTGGCGGATCTGGTATCCCCCCCACCGGCTGCTGAGGCTGCCGGCCCTCTCCCCTGGACCGCCACCCGGAGAGCGAGCGGCGGGGCCGGGATTTGGCTGCGTGTTGGCTGAGTGCGACACACCGCGAGCGCGGGCAGTGGAGGCGCCGCGGCGGCCGTGGCCGCTCGGGGCGCAGCGGTAGTCAGGTGTGTGTGTACAGCGGGGGACGCGCGCTGCCGGCTCCTGGGCTGGCGACAGATTGTGCAGGAATGCGAGGAATGCACCAGGGGCAGAGTCCACACAGCCCGCCGCGGCTGCACTAGCGCCTTCCCTCCCCAGCTCTCGCCGCGCAGCCAGAGGTCACCGGAGCATCTTCGGAGCTGGTGAGCCTCATTCCTCTCCTCTTCTCCCATTGCTTCCCTCCATGCGGCAGAGGGGAAGCGCGGTAATTCTTTGGGGCTCCAGCTAGCATTTCGTCTGGGTTTTTGCTTCATTGGTCTTCAGAACCGTGAATTTGGGGCCAATGACTCTGTAGCCAAGGTTATTGATCATTGCACAAGGCTGTTTGCAAGTTTGGTGTGCAAGGTTTGGATAGTGCCTGGTTTTTACCAGGGTTTTCTGAAAACCAGCAGGAACAGGGGACCTGAAGGTTCTTAGAGTAATGAGCTTGGGGCCAACATATTTTAGCTCTATCAAAAAAATGCCTGTTAGTGCTTATGGACGGGCATGTACTGCAAGAGAGATCTTGAATGCATCACTTTGGTATCCTAAGAAGTGTAATTTTTTCCCTCGTCATACTGGGCTGTGTTTAGACCTCGTATAATACATAATGAATAGAAACAGAGAAGCACTGTTTGGTCAGCGATGGGACAGATAGAACTGTCTGGTACAGTTAAATTCGGGGCGTGTCAGTTACCATTGAACTGACACGGGGACACCACAATCATGTATATTTCAAGATGTTATTTATTAGTGGAGGTCTCAGTTCTTTGTTACTGAGTTTGACTGAAAAAAAAAATGCTGCCCTACAACTTTTAAAGAACGGTAATTATTTACGTGTAAAATCAATGATGGTCAGTATGCATTTTTGGTCAAATTTTGTTTTCCTTAATACGGGAGAGCAAAATTTTGACAGAAAATGTTCGCGAGAATTGAGCTTAGATTCTTTTTATTTTAAAAGAGAGACTAGAAGAATGCTTGTCTTCTTGAATGCAGTATATTGCTGTGAGAGTATCTTCGTTTTGGTGCCTGTAAAACAGTTATGGAAAATAGCAACATGAAAACGAGAACAACTAATGTCTGAAATAAGTGTTTCCGGATGTTGAAAAGCATCGTATGTGTGTTTTTATTTGACACAATTTGCTTGGAAGGTTGCATTTATGACAAACCTCTATGCACCTGGTTATTTTATGTCAGATTCAGTAAAATAATAAGTCAGTTGTCTGACCAATCAGCTTTCTTCCAACACCTACTTTGTGTAGATCAAGGACATCGAAAACTATCAAATAGGAACCTTTAGTTAAGGACTCAACAGAAAGGAAAAAAAATAGAAAAAAAATATTTTGCACTCAGAAAGATTTATCTTTTGGTTGCTACGTTGTTTTTCAGCTGTGTGCATAATCAGTGAATCTTCTAATTTAGAGGTTTAATTTGTGTCCAGTAACACTATGGAGGATATTGGGAGGTGTTTGTAAATGCTAACAGGAAACTTTTATTATGTAACAATATCATATTACAGCAGAGTTTAACCCATGCTTAACCCGTGCTTATTTGACTTGATGTCAAGATGAGGAAGTAAAAGCAAATTTAGTTTCCCTGCCGCATTAGAAATTGAAAACCCTCTTCAGATGTATGGATCACACACACACACACACACACACACACACACACACACGCAATTGGCTGTGCAAATAGTTTTGCCTGCTTCAGTTAAAGGTAACCTTTCGGTTAGAAATGCTTTCTATTTGTTACAGATATTTGAAGAGAGGAAGTTTTTCAACTAGTGATCCTACACAATTGAAAATAACCGAAATCATATTTTGACCAAAGTACATTCCCTCCCCACCCCCTACTATTATGTAAGGAGAGGGTGCTGCATCTGGCGTCTTATATATTATACTGAAGAGTCTAAGTTGGAGAAGTGAAGTATCCAGTTATTTTAATTTTTACCTGTATTGTTTTTGGAGGGAGGTAAGGGAGCAGAGAGTATTGATGGAAAACAAGGGAAGAAGAAACTAGGGGCAGCTAGTATTCAACCAGAAAGTAAAATTACATACTTTATTGCAACAATAACGCATTTATAAGCTGAATAAATCAAATCTAATTTTGTGACTAGTTCTGACATAATATGAATTTAAAGAAACTACTACCAAATTCAGTTTAATAAAAACTTTAGCACTTGTATGACCTTGAGTATTTGGATTAGGTTTAAATCAGAATCGCAGTTTTCTTCCTTTTCTTGTAAATAGGCAAAGTAAATTTAATGTAAAAATTTGAAACTCACTTTAATTTTTAAAGATGCAATTATTGCCAATTTTTGACCTGAGTAATTTCCATGCTGTTACTCAGGGATCAATTTAAATAATATTCATACCCTGGATGATGCCAACCATCAGGTAAGTCTAGCCTCTTACCTGACTCTTTTGAAGTATTAAGGTATTTCGAGAATGCTCTGTAATCGAATGTGTTTTTTTTCTATTTCAATTGAACAGTAATTCCCTACCTTGCTTAATTCTAAAATGAACATCATATCTTCATTCTTAAATGGAAGGTAAAATAGAGGTTATTATAGGGTTATTTTAGGGCATAAATGCCTATGGAATTGCACGTCAGTTTGGGAAGTTTGCCTTCACGTCTTCAAGTGTATAGGGAGATAAGTACTCCTTCAATGTGTGAAATGATTCTGTAGTGCCCATCCTGCACTAAAGGGGAAGAAGAATCTGAAACATAACACCAGTGGACTAGGTATGTTTGGAAAATTAAATAACTGTTTCACGGCCAGACAGTACTACAGACAACTGCAAATAGAGAAAAGAAGGAAAACTTTTAAGATACATGGATGTAAGCTTTCTTTCTTACATCAGTGGAAGTGATGATAGCAGTCAGCAGGTCAGTTCGATGCTCAGTGATAAGAAATAACAGGGTTATTTCGGGGTAGGGTAATCAGGCCCTGAGTTGCCAAGAACGTACTTGCTGGTTTCAGTTCAGAAGCTGCACAACATTCAAATATTTCTTACATTGTCACTTTAATAATTCAGTGGAATTATCTTAATTTAGTGTGCTATGTTACCATTACTAAATTGGGGATGTTACATGATGGTGATCTTCAGTTAAACTCAGGAATGTTGCAGACATTTTCTTCATCATTGACCTGTTGTTTTTTCCTTTTCATAATTCAGATTTATTTAATATACCAATAAATGTTGGCTATATCACTGATCATTTTATTATTCAGAGTCTTGATAACATTATAGTTTATTATGACTCATATATAATGATTCATTGCAGCTGAAAAAATGTCGTTAGGGATTGTATTGTGAGATATTATTACTACTAAATATATAAATTAAAATATAGAAGTGTCTGAGTTATTGTAAGTCATGTGATTGCAAAGCATTTTTCCTGAATGGAATAATGCCTGGTGGTTGGGTGGGTGCCAGTCCAGGTAGCTAGATACAGAATGATACAGTCCTCAAAAAATCCCGAACTCACAATGTAGGGTAGGGAGAAAGGGGGCCAGGGGAAGCACCTTTCTTTGACATCCGAGGCATGTTTGACTTCTATAGTTTCCTCTCCACTAAATATAAATTTGGTGAGTTGCAAATATTCAATGGTGTTAGTACTGCTCTTCCTTAATCTGTGCCCCTAAACTGCCCCCACCACCCCGCCACAACACACACACACTATGCCATCACCACATCTGTCAACTTGGCAAGGCAGATGAAGCTGCTTGTGGTCTGAGGCCGTGTGCATAACCTGTAGACATTGGTGTCCTGTATTCCAGGTTGAATTTAAAACAGGTGTGGGATTTGACACAAAAATGATACTGTATATGAAAGTTAGGTAAAATGTGTATTTGAAATGAGGCTATCAGGGTACTATGCAGACTTTTGGGGCCTGGCCGGAAACTTGGAATGCAGTTTTTCATAGAAACCCACAATCGGTTTACAAATAGACTTTTGAAACACTGGCTAGGTGGTATGTGAAGTTTTGTCCCATTGCAAGCTGTGTTTTAATTGCAAGCATGAGGGAGGTAAAAAGTATCCCAAATCAAAAATTAGGAGATCTGCCATTAAACCTTATTACCTTGACAAACCATTTAACATTTGGATGATAGTTTCCTCCTTTTAAAAATACAGTTTGGATTATATTGATCTAAGTTACATTTTAGCTCAAGATTCCTGAAGTTCACAGTGGTTTTAAAAAATTTTTCTTAAGAAAGAAAGAAAAAAAAACTTTTCCAAGCTTGAATATACTGTTCCCTCTTGTACCTCAAATCATGACAGCAAGGAAGTTGCATTTCTCTTTTGAGACTTCGAACCTTCTTCACATTCATTTTTAATTGTTTTGTTTTGTTTTAAAACGATATCATTTTGGGAAATGAGGGTAAGGGATGAAGCACATGTTTTCAAAGTCTTGCTACCTCTACCCTAGTCCAAGATTACATATGGTAGTTTTGGCCAGGGAAAGTGCTTGAGATTTCACCTTTACATTCAGTGAGGCTCATGAAGTGTCATTAAGGTAGTGAGGTGTCATGGTTAGCAACCTTACTGTCAGGGTCCAGTTCTGGCACTGCAACTTGCTAGCTGTGTAACCTGGCAGATTGTATAAACTCTATGGTCCTCGTTTTGCTCATCTGTAGGATGGAGTGATAAAAGTACCCACTTCATATGGTGGTTGTGGAGATTAAATGAATTAATACATGTGAAGTGCTTACAACAGGAGCTGGCTCAGAGCCAGCACTTAATACCTTTAAATCATTATTTTTACATTGTGGTGCTTTATGATGGTTTCTGCCGCATTTACCAAATGCCAGGGAAATTATTGGCTTGCTTTCTGTGTGGGTTTTGTCAAAATGATTATGGATTTCAACAGGATATTTCAGGGAAGAAATAAACTGCTGAAGAGAACCATTATGAGCTTGATAGTTTGCAGGACATTGTCTGTAAGAAAGAGAATCCAGCACAGTAATTAAGGGCCTTTTTAAGTAAGGAAGTTGTAGCTTCTTGTGGTAGGTAATACTTGGAGAGGCATTAACCACTACTAGCCAACAAGTATAGGAGAATGTATACAATTATTGCATTTGTAATCCCAGGTAGTAGTCATTTTATAAAATGTCTTTGCTAGTCAGTACATGAATAAAGCATTAGAAACTGTTGATCATTTAACGCCATTTGCCCAAATGCAGCTTGTAAGTTAACTCTTTAAGCTGGCTTTTCTGTCCGAAAGTGATCACAGTTGAAAAAATAAATAAATGGATATTTGAAATCAGCAGGAGACTCCCAAATCAAGAAAGGCTAGAAAAGAGGAAGGAGGTTTGGAAGATACATGATGTAAATCAACAGACAGTGGTTAAACAGATATCAAGAGGCTCTAGTTCTAGTCCTGGCTTTGCCACTGTGCCAGGTGTGTGTCCCATGAGCAAGTCATTTAACTCTCGTGGGCTTTAGTTTTCTTGTCTATAAAATGAGGGAGCTGGTCCGGATGCTCTCTAGAGTCCTTCTAGTACTTACATTTCGCAACTCTTAGAACATCAAGCCATTACATTTTTTCCTCAGCAAGAATGTACTGTCTTCCCAAGGATTTATGACAATTTACCCTTTAGGATAAGGAGAGAAAATTGAAGTTGTATACTTGAAATTCTCAGCTCCTGAAAATATAAGTGTCGCAGCCAGACAAACCTGTGACCCCTTTGTGGCTGAGTCAGTGGCTCCGTGTCTTGTGCGATGGTGGTGTGAAGTGCTCCAGGAGTGAGGATCCTTGGGGCTCCTAGGGGCAGGAGCTGAGCAGTGAGCCTTTGTGGAGCTGCACATCTGCAGTTTGTCACAGCCCTGCCTTCTGGGACTCATTTGTCTACAACCAGTCCCCTGTGCACACTGGAGACTTCACCTCTGATTGAGACTACATTTTCTAGAAGTTGGATAGAAACAAGAAAGGGGATTTAGGATGGTGATTAGAAGGGACTAGTCTTGTTACAGTGAGAATGACCCACTTCTTACTTGCTCAGATGGTTTGATTTGTCCTCAGAGAAGTTAAACAACTGACACAGAGTCGCTCCTCTGAAAACATTTTGTATGAATACTTTAGGTTCATAGGGAACTCACTAATCCATATCTCATAGAATATAGGTACTTTTCATTCAACTCTAATTATTACATATATTTCATTCAACTCTAATTATTACATATCTACCAGTGTTCAGAAATTGTGGCACATTTCATGAGGATAATTTTTTACTTGGATTTGTGCTCTTCTATAAAAAGTAATTTAAAAATTCAGTGATGAAAGTTTCTTCTAGACCCTGTTCTCTTCCTTTGTGGAGGAAAAAAAGTCCCTATAGAACTCTAGTATGTATAAATCTATAAAACAATTTTTAAAAAGTATTGAGGTTAGCTCTTCCCCTTTGCTAATGCAATAAGGACATTATTTGCAAAGGGAAGCATTAATTATACTACTATTGTATGCAGTATTAAATGAATTGTCAATGTCATGATCAAAGTAAACCCTTGAAGAACTGTCTGTTGTTCCCAGATCTTCATGAGAATTGTAAACACTCATGTAAAACAAACCATTATTTACCACTTTGCAGTAAAATGGATCATGTGTTCTGACACCTATACTCTGGGTTGAGTGGGAAACAGGGACTGTTTGATGAATTAAAGGTAACTTTATTCCTGTATACCACTAGGGGTGCAAGTGAGGGGACTGTAGACAATTATTACTTTAGATATTTGTTGGAGTCCTACTGTGTGTAAGGTATTGTGTTTCATTTTGCATACTTATTTAAAACCATACTACTTATTTGAAATGATTCATTTTAGTTCATTTTAACCAACATTTTTTAGTCCCCTGCTCCATATCAGACTCTGATAGGCCTTATGGCCAAAAAGATGACTTCCTCCAGGGATACTTACTGTCTGTGTTAGATTCAGTAATGGGAGTCTCAGTCTTTAAGGAATCCATGATACATTTTTCAATCTGGTTGGGAAAGATAAGACACCTAAGGTGGTAGAGAAGGTTGTCCTAGAAATGTTGGTATATAAATAAACATGTAAAATTGTTTCATAAGTATTAAGGATGAGCTATAAAATAACCAGGTTTTAGCTTATACTTCTACTTGCTTCGTTTTGTATTACATGATAAATTACCCGATTCTGGAGATAGGCATTAACCACTCTCATTAGCTTTCTTTGGGATAAGTCTGTACCAAAGATAAGTAGTGATTTCAAAACAAATTTTAATCATGAACTTGATTTATTTTGGCTGTATCTCTTGAAACACTTTACCATATAGCCTGTGTGAAATAATTAATCATAATGACAATACATTATTTACAAGAAACCATAATTTATGCCTTAAGATCTGCCATTTTATTAAGTTCTTATTTTTATTTTTCATGCAGCAGTATTTTGGTTTATTGTGTTTTTTGCTTTTCTTGTATTCTCTATGTTTGTGTGTCTTTATAAGCCCAATCTTACTGTTGAAAACATTCCCTCCCATTGTTATGAATAAACAGAATGTTTTAAAATCTCTTGTGACATATGCTAGAATAAATGGTCTCACTGACTCTTGCCTTGAATCTCAGAATGATGCACTGATGGGAATTTTTCACTTACTGTCAGTTTGTCGATGACTACATAAGCAGTAAGTCTGTTTAAAAAAGGCACTGAATAAGGAATCAGAAAATCGAACTGGACTTCACAAGAACTATTAATGCTATTAGTCTGAGACTTGTGATAAACAACTCAGATGTTAAAGGTCTAATTCAGACTGTTAATAGATGAAAAATAAGTGTCAGTCTGAAATCTTTGGATAGTATATTGGCAAGTATCAATCTTCCAAAATATGGTTTAGAACTGTGAATATAATTTTTCATAGAAGCAACATTAATCCGTAAATCTCCCATCCTATAGTGTAACTAGAGTATATCAGTTCCATGGGAACATAGTCCTGCTCTAAGCTACTCAATAGCAGGGACTTTATCTTTCTACGTGACTTAATCTCAACCTCCAGCGGTTCTACATACCTTAAGTGAATAAATGAGTTTGACTTCTACTTTTGAACACCTTCACCTACTACTCTTGGATAATCTTGTCTGTCTGTGCCTAATACTTATCCTCTGTCCTTTTGTAAATTGGTCTGAGACCCTAATACCATTTATCCTGCATGTTTCAAAGGAAAAAACTATTTAGACTTTAAAAAAAAAAATGCTTTTGTAATAAAACTTGCTAGATAAATAATTCATTATACCACATTCCTTAGTAAAGAAATTAATGGCCAGGTGCAGTGGCTCAAGCTG
Source organism: Macaca thibetana thibetana (assembly GCF_024542745.1). Classification (NCBI taxonomy): domain Eukaryota; kingdom Metazoa; phylum Chordata; class Mammalia; order Primates; family Cercopithecidae; genus Macaca; species Macaca thibetana. The sequence continues at coordinate 84,532,176 of NC_065589.1, read as the reverse complement.
TAATCCCAGTACTTTGGGAGGCTGAGGCAGGTGGATCACTTGAGATTAGGAGTTCAAGACCGGCCTGGACAACATGCTGAAACCCTGTCTCTACTAAAAATACAAAAAAGAAAAAAAAAACTTTGGCAGGCACCTGTGGTCCCAGCTACTTGGGAGGCTGAGGTGGGAGAATCACATGAACCCATGAGGCAGAGGTTGCAGTGTGCAGAGATTACATCACTGCACTCCAGCCTAGGTGACAGAGCGAAACTCCATTTCAAAAAAAAAGAAAAAGAAAGAAAAGAAATTAATTAGAAGATTATAAACAGATTGGTTCATGTTCATTTTAACCTTAATTGCCTGGATTATAACCACAGTGAGATGAGTTTTCATAATGCTCTTTATCGTACTATTACTAGGCACCCATCAAGCACCAAGACTAAACTAAGCTTTGAAAGTGTGGTGTTGAGCAAGCTTTCTGTATCCATACCTTTTGTGAATCAGTAATATCTTTGTATAGTCAGCTGAAGAAGACAGAAGTAGATATAATTTAAAGCACATGAAGTTTTTCAAAGGGGAAATGTTACAAAAATGCTAAGGGTATTATTGGTACTATAAAATTACATAAATGTTAAGAGTAACGAAATGAAATTTTGTAGCTTGTTTTGACCTAGTTGGTATAGTAAGTAAACCTTTGTTTGGTCTTAATATAGTAGATAGAAATATTCTTATACATTTTGGTTGTCCCTTTCCCAACCTCATATAATTACTGTAATAAAATTTACAGAAAGAAAGATCCTGTGTACCCTTTATATCGTTTTTCCCCAATGGTAACATCTTGCAAAACTGTAATACAGTGTCACAACCAGGATATTAACATTGATAATATCAAGATACATAACATTTCCATCACCACAAAGCTCATCTCCCCTACCCTCATCCCCTCATAAGTCTCTGGCAACCATTCATTGTTCATCACATCTATAGTTTTGTCATTTTAAGAATGCTAGTGGCGTACACCTGTAGTTACAGCTACTGAGGAGGCTGAGGTGGGAGGATGGCTTGAGCCTGGGAGGGCAAGACTGCAGTGAGCCATGATCTCACCACTGCACTCTGTCCTGGATGAAAGAGTGAGACCCTGTCTCCAAAAGAAAAAACTGTGGGCACGATGGCTCACTCCTATTATCTGAGCACTGTGAAAGGCTAAGATATGAAGATTGCTTGAGGCCAAGAGTTCAAGACCAGCCTGGGCAACATAGGCAGACCCTGTCTCTAAGAAAAATTTTAAAAATTAGCTGCATGTGGTGGCAGGTGCCTGTAGTCTCAGATAATTGGGAAGCTGAGGCAGAAGGATTGCTTGAACCCAGGAGGTTGAGGCTGCAATGAGTTATGGTAGTACCACTGCACTCCAGCCTGGCCAATAGAGTGAAACTCTAGCTCCAAAAAAAAAAAAATTATATAAATACGTTGATAAAGTATGTAACTTTGGCTATTTTTTCCCATTCTGCATAATTCTTTGGAGATTATTCTAGGTTCCTGCATGTATGGGTAGTCTGTTCTGTTTTATAGCCAAGTAATATTCCATAATATAGATGTACCATAGTTTCCTTAACCATTCACCTGCTGTTTCTAACTTATAGCTACTACAAATAGAGTTACTATGAATATGTATGTACAGTTTAGCATAAGTATACTTTTCTCTGGGGGAACGCCCAGGAATCCAATTGCTGCATTGAATCATAATTTTTATTTTTATTTATTTATTTATTTTATTTTTTGTGAGATGGAGTCTCACTTTGTCACCCAGGCTGGAGTGCAGTGGCGCGATCTCGGCTCACTGCAAGCTCTGCCTCCCGGGTTCAGGCCATTCTCCTGCCTCAGCCTCCCGAGTAGCTGGTACTACAGGGGCCCGCCACCATGCCTGGCTAATTTTTTGTATTTTTAGTAGAGACGGGGTTTCACCATGTTAGCCAGGGTAGTCTCGATCTCCTGACCTCGTGATCTGCCCGCCTTGGCCTCCCGTAGTGCTGGGATTAAAGGCCTGAGCTACCGTGCCCAGCCCGAATCATAATTTTTAAAGCTTTCTTTCTAAATTATGCGCTGAATTATGTGAGACCTCAGTAATCCAGCCATCTTTATCAATGTGTTGGTGAATTAAAATAAAGAATTTTATAAGTTAGATTTATAGCTTGGTAAATTACAAAAACTTGTCTATAAAATCAATCTTTTATCTTTTGTTACTGTTTTATAAGTAGTAATTCGCACAGGTTTACCTTATTTTTTAGCAAAAACCCATTGATTTTAAGTAGAATTCGTGAAGTTGATTTGTAACTTGGCTTTAGGATTTGTTTGGTTTTGTTATATTTTATTTTGTTTTAGATAGCAGGCACATTTCATTTTCTGTAACAGTATTATATTTTAAAATATAATCATTAATGTTGACTCTTTCAGAATTTCACCTGCATATGATCATAGGTAATATTCTTACAAAAAAATGTTGATAGTGCACCAAGCTAACAGGCAAGGTGAGGATGTAAAATGAAGACAGTATTCTCCTGTGTGATTGGAATTAATCCAGTCATTAGGTTGAAGCCAATAAGCATACATGATACTTTAAAAGGTGAGGATTGTTTCATTCCTAGAAGAAAAGAAATTAGACATTTTCTCTTCTTATTCTTCGAGACAGGGTCTCACTCTGTCACCCAGGCTGGAGTGCAGTGGCGGTACTCTTATAACTCACTGCAGCCTCAAATTCCTGGGCTCAAGGGACCCACTCGCCTCAGCCTTCTGAGTACCTGGGACTACAGGCACATGCTACCATGCCTGACTGATTTTTTTGTTTTTGTTTATTGTAGAGGTGAGATCTGGCCATGTTGCCCAGACTGGTCTCAAACTCCTGGCCACAAGCAATCCTCCCGCCTCAGCTTCCCAAAGTGCTGGGATTACAGGCATGAGCCACCATGCCTAGCCAGAAAATACGATTTGTGTGTGTGTGTGTGAGAGATGGAGCCTCGCTCTGTTGCCCAGGCTGGAGGGCAGTGGGGTGATCTCGGCTCACTGCAACCTCCGCCTCCTGGGTTCAAGCTATTCTCCTGTCTCAACCTCCTGAGTAGCTGGGATTACAGGCGCATACCACCATGACCAGCTAATTTTTGTTTTTAGTAGAGATGGGGTTTCGCCATGTTGGCCAGGCTGGTCTCGAACTCCTGACCTCAGGTGATCTGCCTGCCTTGGCCTCCCAAAGTGCTGGGGTTACAGGTGTGAACCACCACACCCGACCAGAAAGGACATTTTCTAAAGTGATTTTCTTATCCCCTCCTTCCCACCATGCTTTTTGTGTGACTGTTGTATATACCTCTGCCAGAGAAATATGTTGAAATTGCATCTGGCTAAATAAAGTCTTCATGATTGATACTTTGGTTAGTTTTTATTAATGTCTTTTCTACCTTGAAGGTCAAATCTGTTTATTTTCATAGTTTAAAATACCATCAGATTATTTAACGAGCTTTATACTCTGTTCAGTATTAATTTTATGTTCATTTTAATATTTTTATTATCATTACTTCAGTCTTCCAAAATCCTAGCTGAAAAGGTAAGTGTTGACTGTAATCAGTCCTAAAATACGGCTATACAGTAACATTCATTTTTAATATAGTGCTTTTAAGGATTTGATCCTTTTTCTATATTTGAATGATATAACCTCAGCATTATTTACTTTCACAGAAATATGATCCTCCCAATAAGTCGTGTATTTCCTGAAGGTTTTTCTGTGATTACGTATTATGTCCTTCTCTGCCTGGTGAGCCCTTGTTTTTCTTCTTTGGGGTCTAACTCAATGACCCCTCTTTAATGAAGCTCTCCCTGGCCCTTTGCTCTGCCACACTCCAGATTTCAACCTTCCCACCTGTGCTTGTCATCACTCTGCACATAACTCTGCTTTGAACACTTGTCACATTGTGAATAGTTTCTGTGTCTCTTTCCTGGCCATGTTGTGAGCTCTCAGCAGGTTAGAACTGTGTCATAGCCATCACTGTATTTCTCTCGTGTAGCAGTATTCCTAACATGTAGTAAGCAACAGGTGCTTTCTTTGAGTGAATGAATAATTAAATAATTTGTTTACAACCTTAGTTATCCCCTTCTCTTCTAACCTTACGTGGCTCCCCATTGTTTGCCCTGCAGGATCATATTCAGATTCTCCAGCGACCTACCATATAAGGCCCATTACAGTCAAAACCTAATTACTCTCCTTCCTGAACCCTCCACATCAGCAAGACTAGTCTCTACTCATTGTTCTCTGTCTCCCTCCACTCCGGGTTCACATCTTCATAGTCCTTCAGGACCTAGTTCAAATAGATACTCTAATAGTATCTAACTTTTTTTCTGGTAGAAGGAAACAAAGAACAAAGAGCTCACTCTGATGACAACAAGAACAAAAAATACCACACATTCTGCTAATTCATGATTTTCTTCAACCCCTCAGAGAGCTGATATCTCAGTATAACCAATTAGCCTGAAATCTAAGGAAGGAAAGGCAGCTCCAAGGTTGGGCTTGCTTACCTGGGACAGATGATGCTGGACACTAGTAAGAACTGAGTTAAAAATGTTTAGCAAATTGCTAAGTGTTGAATGTGGGCAGGCAAGAGAATACAGAACCCCATAGGGCATCAGTTGGGCGGTGAATTCATACCCCTTGAGGGCTCTTCTACATGGACCTCCCCTGTTGCTAATTTAAAAAAGATTGGCCAGAGTCCTGAGAAGGCCTCCCACTGAGTGTGGGCCTGGGGAGGGGAGCAGCAGCCTAAGGACAGAAAAGCAAAAAACCCCAGTCTTCCTTAGGGCACTAGTGAAAACCATTGAGAGTGAAAATTTCTGAGAGTATTGTTAAGCCATGCAATTCAAAAACAGCATGCTTGCTACAAACACAGCTTCAACGCCCATTCAGCCCAGCCACCAACCTAAGCTCCTCCTCAACAAACACTATGCACCCACGATGGGCAGAGGAATCTCTCAGAGCCTTGGAGGTGAAGGAGAGAGAATGATGGCCCAAGATAAGGTTTTGGTTGAAAAAGTTTTAGGATAGAGAGGACTTAAGCATGGTAATGGATGGAGTGAGGAAAGCCAAAGAATAGAATTAATAGAAATCAGGGAGTAAGGAGGATAGGTTGTAAATCATATAGCATGAATTTTCTTCCTGAATGTTTCATCAATGTAGATGCTTAGGCATGCAAGTTTAATTTTTGTTTAAAATGGGGGAAAAACCCTACATGAATAGATTCCTGGATTAAATTTAGTATCGGATTTAATTTTTACAGTCAAGAACAATTAAATTGTCTGCTCGTATTTTCTGGATCATGAGATCTATTCACACTGAAATGTCTAACATTTTGCTCATTGTCAAAAAAAGCCTTTAAGTGCTGACACGAAGGATTGTGCTTTATTTCAAATTGTGCACATCACTGCAGTAACAGAGGCTCATCACACATGAGAGAAGACATACTGGAAGTAAGATTCATCTCTTCTAGTTGATTTGACATAAGCAGTATTATCCAACTAAGTATCAGTGAATGCCTGTTTTAATATTTCTCCAATCTTATTCATAGTTACAAAATCAGGACAATTTATTTCTTCTATCAAATGCCATTTATTGAACTAAGCATTATTTCAAAGAAAAAAGAACTAGTCATTGAAAGTAATTCCTTTTTTAGTTACTCCATTAAACTTAACAATAGCATTTAAACACTTCTGATTATTGAAAAATTAAACATGCCTAAATTATTTGGTCTCATTCTACTCATAGCCAGAATTTAAACATAGCTTATCTAGTGGTTTCTGAAAGGTATAGGGTAGAAATGCATTCCTCTTCAGCTCTTTTTCTGTACCAATAAAGCTCTATCTAGGAAGCTTAGCTCAGAACTGAAAGTGAATCAATAGGAAGATGTTGGTTAAAGAATATATAATTAGTTAGATGGAAAGAATGAGTTCAAGGAATCTGTTGCACAGCATAGTGAATATCATTAATGATAATATGTTTTTGAAATATGCAGAGAGTAGATGTTAGGAGTTCTCACCACAAAAATGATAGCTATGTTAAGTAATGCATTTGTTAATAAGCTAGTTTTAACATTCCACATGTATGTTTACTTCAACATCGTGTTGTACACAATAAACACATACAGTTTTGTTTTTAGTTTCTAAAAATTTAAAATCAAAATGAATTTTAAAAAGTAGAATTAAAAACTGTCTTTAGGCTGACCATATCAGTTTTTATGTCTTTTCAACCAAATTGAGTCAGATAGAGAAAAGGAAAAGATCTGCATACTCATTACAACCTATGCTTTTCCTATGAGGAGGGCCAGTCATCTAATTTTTTAAAAGCAGTGAAAAAAAGACTACAGACTCTGTAGCATAGATTTATGTTAAATGTTACAAACATGAAATGTTAAAATATATCCATTTACAAGAGAGTAAACAGACAGCCTACAGAATGGGAGAAGATATTTGCAAACTGTGCATCTGACAAAGGTCTAATATCCAGCATCTGTAAGGAACTTAAATTTACAAGAGGAAAACAACTCCAGTAAAAAGTGGGCAAAGGACATGAACAGACACTTTTCAAAAGAGGACATCCATGTGGTCAACAAGTATATTTTAAAAAGCTCAATATCACTGATCATTAGACAAATGCAAATCGAAAAACCACAGTGACATACCATTTCACACCAGTCAGAATGTCTGTTATTAAAAAGTCAATAAATAACAGATGCTGGTGAGGTTGCAGAAAAAAGGGAACACTTATATACTGTTGGTGAGAGTGTAAATTACTTCAGCCATTGTGGAAAGCAGTATGGTGATTCCTCAAAGAGCTGAAAGCAGAACTACCATTCAACCCAGCAATCCCATTACTGGGTATATACCCAGAGGAATATAAATCATTCTACTATAAATACACACACACACACACACACACACACACACACACACAAATGTTCACTGCAGCACTGTTAACAGTAGCAAAGACAACACAGGGAATCAACCTAAATGCCCATCAGTGGCAGACTGGATAAAGAAAATGTGGTACATATCACTCTGTGGAATACTATGCAGCCATAAAAATAACAAGATCTGGTCTTTTGCAAGAACATGGATGGAGCTGGAGGCTCTTATCCTCAGGAAACTAACTCAGGACTAGAAACCAAATACCATATGTTCTCACTTATAAGTGGGAGCTAAATGATGAGAACTCATGGACACAAAGAAGAAAACAACCCTCGGGTCTACTTGAGGGTAGAGGGTGAGAGCAGAGAGGGGGCAGAAAAGGTAACTATGGGATACGGGACTTAATTCCTGGGTGATGAAATAATATGTACAACATACCCCAGTGATATGAGTTTACCTATGTAACCTTCACATGTACCCCTGAACCTAAAATAAAAGTCTAAAATACATATATATCCATTTAAAGCAACTCATACTGTATCTTAGCTTATTTTTTGCTTTGAAGCTAGCTTATGAAATTTTAAAATCAGGTGAAATTTGTGTGGCTTATAAGGTCAGCATTAAAAAACCTAAGGTAAGAGGAGGACTCTGATTTTCCAATGGTTACGAAGCAAGGTGATACTAAATGAATTATATTTATTATGTGGATTACATAATAAAATTTCTGTGTTTACGGGGTATTTTTTCATTTTAATTCCCAAAGCAAAACTACAAAGATGTCCAGAACAATTGTTTTCCTTCTTTCATCATAACCATGAACAAGTTTTAGCAGAAGCTACTGGAGGACAGATATTCTGCCTTTTACACGTTTGCTGCCCCTAAAGGACTGAGCAAAGACAGAGGGAAGCTCCGAAAGTACAAGACTCTGGGTGACTTGAAGCTGCCACATAGCTGAAAACAATCGAGTCTTTCTGTAATCAGTAATGACATTCTAGGATCCCTGAGGCTCACTTGGTGTTACGATATCACTTCTAAGATATTATAATACCAAAGCTATTAGAAACAAAGGATCTAGGCCGTGTTGATTATTGAACCCCTGCCCACTCCTAGCACTGGGCCTCAGAAATCAGTTATTGATGAGAATTCACAGAACTACACTGAAAATGTCAAAGTTAAGCCCAATAAAAATTAAAAAAAAAAAAATGAGATTTTAAGTGAAGGCAAGAATAATTTGACAACTGCTTGTGCGTAAAATGTTTTCCATAATTCATTTGGGAAATGAAAATTTACTTCCTGTTTCCCATTTGCAATGGTTTTTCACCAGTGCCCTAAGGAAGACGGGTTTTTTGCCTTTACCTCAGCAGTGTAAGGCTGTTCCATAGTAGAGATAGGGGAGAAGGATCCAGGCAGGATTTCTTGCCTCTCCCACACTGGCTGCTGCTCCCCTCCCCAGGCCCACACTCAGTGGGAGGCCTTCTCAGGACTCTGGCCAATCTTTTTTAAATTAGCAACAGGGGAGGTCCATGTAGAAGAGCCCTCAAGGGGTATGAATTCACCGCCCAACTGATGCCCTATGGGGTTCTGTATTCTCTTGCCTGCCCACATTCAACACTTAGCAATTTGCTAAACATTTTTAACTCAGTTCTTACTAGTGTCCAGCATCATCTGTCCCAGGTAAGCAAGCCCAACCTTGGAGCTGCCTTTCCTTCCTTAGATTTCAGGCTAATTGGTTATACTGAGATATCAGCTCTCTGAGGGGTTGAAGAAAATCATGAATTAGCAGAATGTGTGGTGTTTTTTTGTTGTTGTTCTTATTGTCACCAGGGTAAGATCTCTGCTCTTTCTACTAGAAGAAAAGTAAGATACTTTTATAACTGCCTTAAGGAAGTTCACCTTTCCATTTAAAATGCCAAGGACCCCTGGTGCCACTTTTTAAATCTTTTTATTAGAGTTTTAGTATTTTTGATAACATATATATGCTGTCTCCCCACTAAATTGTGGACTTTGAAAGTCATGAAACTGACTTCATTTTTTTTTTTTTTTGTCTTCAGCACCCAGCAGAGTCGCTGGCATAGAGTAGGTGCCCAGTGTTTTAGACACAGCGGTTTGCATTTTAATCTCAGTGAGGGCATTTTTACTTTTTTATTGTTCTCAGTAGGTAGGAACAACCTGGCAGCAGATTCTTTCTGTGCTCTGTCCACATCCTATGGCACTTGCAGTGACCTGACAGCTTTCTACTGCAAGCTTCTAGAATTTTTAGCCAGAAGACTTCTCTGCCACCTACCTGTGTTGGGGCAGGTAAGAAGTGCCAGTGGGTTATCACTCCAGGAGCAACCCTCAGTCAGTAGCTAAGCGTCTTCACCCCTTAGTTGGTATATCTTTGAGGTGGGTTCTTTGTAGGCTGGCAGAAGTGCCGAGTGGAAGTAAGACCCATTTGTTCACTGTGATAAGTGATTCAGTGCACCCCATATGGACTTCCCTGTCCTATCTCCCATATCCATCTACCAGATAAACTACATGCACTGAAATTCTTGTCTTGGGTTCTGATTCTGGAAGAATCACAACCCAATACAGACAGTTATAATTCACATAAATTTTCAGATATTTAGAATAGTTTTCTTTAATAGGGACAGTCGGCAAAATCAAGGAGCTTTTTGAGGGCAATTATAGCTTTCATCAGATTTTCGAATGTTCTTGCCTCTCCCTTCCTCTCATAGAATTCATTTTCATTGCAATAAAGACAAAGAAACATCCTTATCTTTTTAACTTAGAATATTAAAGCAGCTATTTTCCTTTCAGAGGACCAGTGCACTGAATCTTTTTAGATGCAATCAGGAAATCATTGGGGTGTGTTGTAGGTACACATGTGATTGTATCTTAGTAACTGAATTTCAAAGATAGGATTTTACTTTTATATTCATGTTATTGGTTATCATCCACATGCACAGTGAAAAGTGTGCTGGGATGTCATATGATTGCTTTCCTGCACTTTTGAATTGGGGGCTCATCCTCTGATGATTTTTAAACTTTATTTTATTTTTTTAGAGACCAGTCTCACTCTGTTGCCCAGCCCAGAGTGCAGTGGTGTGATTATAGCTCACTGCAACCTTGACCTCCTGGGTTCAAATGATCATCTTGTCTCAGCCTCCCAAGTAGCTGGGACTACAGGCATACACCACCCTGCCTGGCTAATTTTTAATTCTTTTCTAGAGACAGAATTTCACTGTGTTGCCAAGGTTAGTCTTGAACTTCTGGCCTCAAGTGATCCTCCCACCTCTCCCTCCCAAAGTGTTGAGATTATAGGTGTGAGCCACTGTACCCGGCCCCTGAAGATTTTATTTGAAGTAAAATAGTCTCAGATTAGAGACCTGCTGTTTCAAATTTAGGTGATCTCACTTTTAAAATAGTTTTCTTTTTCTGATTGTAAATGAAGTCCATGCATTTGCAGAAAACTCTTTCAATGCAGAGCAGCACAAAAGAAGAAAGTAAAACCCAAGTATAGTTTAGCTGCATTCACAGGTGACCACTGCTGTCATTTTGTCTTACATGCTTCCAGGAGGTTTTTATTTTCTAAGCCTCTGCATGTACATATCTAAAAGAATTGGAATCAATAATCATCATATTCTTACTCCATTAAATGCTCTTCTAACACAAGTATTTAAAACATTTACAAAGAATTATATTCTGTGAACACCTGTGTAATAGAATTCTTTGTAAATGTTAATTCATCCCTTATAATTGGACACTTTTTTTTTGCTTTTATAAATAATGAAATTCCACTTGTAGTTTATGACTGCCTTGAAGTTAAGCCACAGATATGACCACATTTATTTGAGGATGACACTGCTGATGATTAGTGCTTGTAGAATCGCAAGCTTTTAGACCAAGGAAAGATGTTAGAGATCACCATATGCAGTTCTTCACTTTTACAGGGGAAGAGCCTGAGATCTGGAGACACGGTCCCTGAGGTCAGCATGCATACCTGTATCAGGAGGCCTGGGCTAGGTGTCTTGTTTCCCATCAGCTTATCTGGCCGGAAATACCAGACTTTGCTCCTCTTCTCCCCTACTAATTGAAAAAACAGGAAATGATCTAGCCAACTCCGCTGGAGGTGTGCTTTTTACAAATAAGAAATTAGAAGAAAACCATACCAAAATGAATGAACTACTTAAGTGAAGCAAAAGTATCAGCCCCTGTACCACTGAGGTAGTAATTATGGCCTGATACCTCAGGAAGTCAAGCAGCAGGGGATAGACCCCATAAAGAAGAAAGAAGTATCAGTCTTAAAGTAAGGTTTCCTGAAATTCTGCTGTCATATTGATCAACTGGGATTAGGCTGAAGTTCAGTTTCCTGGCGACAATATCCTGATTTAAAAACTGGCTAAATCGGGGCATGATGGCACATGCCTGTAATCAACGCTACTCGGGAGGCTGAAGCAGGAGTATTACTTGAACTCAGGAAAGTGAGGCTGCAGTACACTGTGATCCTACCTGTGAATCACCACTGCACTGCAGCCTGAGCAGCATAGCAAGGCACCCGTCTCAAAAAAAAAAAAAAGGTCCAGGGCCTCATGCTAACTGAGCTGTAGACCAGCTTCTGAGGTATGCCAATAAATAAATTGATGACTATACTAATGCTTCATATGTTTGACTGATAAGCCAGGGACAAAGTTTATTTCCTCAGTTCTTATGTTCTAAGAGAAATTTCTAGTTCAGGCTTAAAAATGTTTTCAGTGTCCTAAAATAGACTGGCAAAGGTTAGAGATCTTAAATTTGCAGTTTTGTTTTGAAAGGGTGTGGTTTGAAGCTTAATGTTAACCTCATGTTAGCTATAAGATGTGAGGCTATTGAATAGGAGCTTATAGCTTTATCCCAGATTTTAAAGACATTATTATTTAGATTTTCTTTTATGATTAGGGAAGCGTTCAGAAACATTACTTCTGAACCTTAAAAGTAATTTTATTAAGTTGTATGTTTTGTTTCTCCCATTCAGTGAGTTAGAATGTTGTAAAATGGGGTTTTCACAGGCAGATGACATGCTATGGTTTTGATTTTCATAGTAAACCCTTTGGACTATGCCAATAGAAGTGTTTTTTACATTCTCGTGTTTAAAGACATTAACATGTTTTAGAAGAGTGGTACTAAGTGCTGTCCTAATCAAGATAAATGGAATCATCAGCAAGCATGTGGTCTGCCCACCGCTCTCTGTCTTAGCAATAGCTCATCTTTTTTTGTTAAGTAGTTTTCTAAATATTTGGATAGGTCGCCTAAGTTATCAGTGATGGCTTAAAACTTAATTCAGTGTGGTAAAGCACAAACAAAATGTGAATTATCCACATAGTATTTTGGTGACTGTTTAAAAACATAATTTGAACTTTTGTTGTAAATGAAACTGATGATCACTAATGATAATTAAACTTTTTGCTTAGGGTTTGTATGGCACATTTTAAATATGCAACAGTACAGAGAATAATGTATGGAGTGCCCATAAAACTTATTCATGTTTTTAAATCTTGTTTGCCAAGCTTGCTTAAGGATTCTGAAGTTGGTGTTTATCCTCTTCATTATGTTTTTAGTTTTACTACGTGTCTGTATCTCCATAAACATGGGCTTTTAGATGCGGAAAATCTTTGTTATAGTTATGATTTCCTGACACATTTTCCGCAGTATTGGAATTAGTAAATCCCACCCACTGAGTACTTCCATGGAGAGACTTGTTTCTATTGCTTTCTAGGCTAGGCTGCCAAGCCAGCATTCTCCAGGAGGTTTCTATTATTTTTATTTTTCCATTAGTAGGAGTTACCTAAGCAGTATTGTTTTTAAAACCTTTTTAATTCTCAAACAATTTAGATATTAAACATTAGCTAACTTTTAATTCAGCATTTAATTTTTAAATTTATTTATTTTATTATTATTTTTTGTCTTTTTTTGATACAGGGTCTCCCTCAGGCTGGAGTGCAGTGGCACAATCTTGGCTCACTGCAGCCTCCTCCTCCCAGGATCAAGCGATGCTCCCACCTAAGCCTCCCAAGTAGCTGGAACTACAGGCACATGCCACCATGCCCGGTTTATTGTTGTATTTTTTGTAGAGATGGGGTTTTGCCGTGTTGCTCAGGCTATTATTGAAATCCTGGACTCAAGCGATCCGCCTGCCTTGGGCTCCCAAAGTGCTGGGATTACAGGTGTGAGCCACTGCCCAGCCCAATTTTTAAAATTAATTTTTTATTTTGTAATTTAAAATTTTTAAATTTTATTTGTCCGTAATATAGTCTTATTAAGCTTCTATAGGCAGATTGTCACTTTCGTACTTAAAATGAGAATCATCATGATGTCTTTATCAGTTTGGGAAAGAGTTCAACTAATATCAACTGTATTAAGGGAAAAAAGCTTTATATTCTGTCATTGATGGCAGGTAAATAAAAAGCATTAATAATTCTTGGTTTATTCTTTAGTCTCTGATATACTATATGGCCCAGACAAGCAATCCTTTTTCCAAGTCATAATTTGGAAATGTGTATCTAAATCATTTCTGATTCCTCTGTTGACTTGACTTAATATTGAAATCTAGGACTTGCCCATAAACTGACTCCACAGTTTTGCTTCTGCCCTAGCTACAACCAGGGCTGCCCATGTGGCTTAAATGTTTGTATCCTTCATCAGCTGAGAAGGGTATCAGAAAGAGGGGAGACTCATCTTCTCAAGACGTTGACTCAGAACTGCTGCTGCTTTACAAAGAGCACCAAATTGCAGATCTGTCCCATGTCTCTAGGTCAGGAGTACATGCCTGTCTTTTTCTGCGCAGAAGTCAGTGCCAACTCACAGATTTTAAAGATTTCTGTAAAATATTTCCTTTTGTCTTAATTTTAAGTATCTAGCAACTCTGAAAATTTGCCTCCTATATGGAATTTGTTTATTTATTATTTGTTTATTTATTTTTTGAGACAGAGTCTTACCTTGTCACCCAGGCTGGAGTGCAATAATGCGATCTTGGCTCACTGCAGCCTCTGCCTCCTGGGTTCAAGTGATTCTCCTGCCATAGCCTCCCAAGTAGCTGGGATTACAGGCACCCACCACCACGCCCAGCTAATTTTTGAATTTTTAGTAGAGACAAGGTTTCACCATGTTCGCCAGGCTGATCTTAAACTCCTTTCCTCAAGTGATTCACCTACCTCGGCCTCCCAAAGTAGCTGGATTACAGGTGTGAGCCAGCGCACCGGTCTCTGGGCTGCCTCCCCCCCCCCAGATGTTTGTACTTACAGAAAAATGATTAAAATGGTCAGCAGTTCTTTAAGAGGAAATAAAAACCACACCTAAGATATTTAATGAAAAATCATATAAATAGGAAATTAATAAAATTTTAAAACTAAGAATTGAAATGCATATGACAATTGAGATGTATTCTCATATCATAAATTCACTCCTATAAAGGATATAATTCAGCGATTTTTAGTATATTCACAAAGTTGTACAATCACCATCCCTATCTAATTCCAGAACATTTTTATCACCCCAAAAATAAATCCTGCACTCATTAAGCAGTCATTTGCCATTTCTCTCTCCCCTCAGCACCTGGAACCACTCATCTTTCTGTCTTTATGCATTTGCCTATTCTGGACATTTCATGTAAATAGAATTATGCAGTACATGGCCTTTTGTGTCTCACTTTTTTTACTTAGCATGTTTTCAAGATTCATCTATGTTGTAGCCTAAATCAGTGCTTCTTTTTAAATTAATTTCTTTTTAAAATTGATATTATACTTTTTGTTTTTAAATATTGAAATGATATCTCACTGTGTTGCCCAGTCTGTTCTCAAACTCCTGAGCTCAAGCAATCCTCCTGCCTCAACCTTCCAAAGTTCTGTGATTACAGGTGTGAGCCACCATTCTTGGCCTCATTTCTTTTTATGTGTGAATAATAGTCCATCATATGGCTATGCCACATTTGTTTATCCATTCATCAGCTATGGGCATTTGGATTGTTTCCATGTTTTTGGCTGTCATGAATAATGATACTATAAACATTTGTGTACATTTTTGTGTGAACATATGTTTTTAGTTCTTCTAGGTATATACCTAGGAGAGGAGTTGCTGGGTCATATGGAAGCTCTATGTTTAACTTTTTGAGAAACTCCCAAACTGTTTCCAAAGCAGCTGCACAGTTTTTATTTTCCTACTAGCAGTGTATGAGGGTTCCACTCCTCCACATTCTCACCAACGCATGTTATTGTCTGTCTTCAATTATAGCTTTCCTAGTGGGTGTTAAGTGATACCTCATTGTAGTTTTGATTTACATTTCTCTAATGACTAGATACATTTGAGCATCTTTTCATGTGCTTCTTGACCATTTGTATGTCTTCTTTGGAGAAACGTTTATTTAAATCCTTTGCCCTTTTTAAAATGGGCATATTTCAAGTGCTGTTATAAGTACTATGATTAGTTTTAGAGAGAGAATTTTGTAGAATTGAATGATAATGTATAAGTAAAATGTATGTGGAGAGTTGATTGCCACATAACACATAAAAATAAGCAAAACTGGTTTATACAAGTGGACAGTATTCACCTACATGTATTATTGAAATGGTGCCAAATTATTTTATAACTTTAGTGTCTGATTTTAAAAACTGTTGTAATGTTAGTGATATTTTACTATATTCTACTTAGAATAATGTTGGTAAAGTTTATATAGAGTTGTCAGTTGTGATCTGTCATGCCATAATTATGTATCTGTGCTGTCTAAAATATATCTACTAGTCACATGTAGCTATTTACATTTAAATTAATTAAAATAAAAAATTCAGTTACTTGGTCACACTAGCCACATTTCAAGTGTTCAGTAGCCGCATATAGCTAGTGCCTACCGTGTAGGACACTGCAAATACACATTTCCACATCATCACAGAAAGTTCAGTTGAATAGAGCTAATGTAGATATACTATATCCTGAAATTCTCTCTTTCCTTTCTTCCTCCCTGCCTCCATTCTTTCCCTTCCTTCCTCCCTGCCTCCATTCTTTCCCTTCCTTCCTTTCTTTCCAAGACAGGGTCTCGCTGTGTTGCCTAGGCTGGACTCAAACTCCTGGACCCAAGTGATCCTCCTGCTTCAGCCTCCCATGTAGTTGGAATTATAGGCACACACCACTGCACCTGGTTTATTATGAAGTTTCTTACTCTAAGGAAAATGTCAGTGGAAGTTTATTTCATTTATGTTTTAACCCACGTTATCTTAGAGCCTTACCATTTGAAATTGAACATTTTGGCCGAGTACGGTGGCTCATGCCTGTAATTCCAGCACTTTGGGAAGCCAAGGCAGGAGGATCGCTTGAACCCAGGAATTTAACACCAGTCTGGGCAACAAAGGGAGACCGTATCTCTACAAAAAATAAAAAACTTGACTGGGTGTGGTGGCTTTTGCCTGTAGTTCCAGCTATTCAGAAGGCTGAGGTGGTAGGATTGCTTGGGCCCAGGAGGTTGAGGCTGCACTGAGTCACGATCATGCCACTTCTCTCCAGAAAGAGCAAGACCTTGTTTCAAAAAATAAAAGGGAGGTGGGGGCGGGAAGGGAGAAATTTAGAGAACATGCAGGTCATTGCACAGAATGGAAGTATACCTATATGTATTATTAAAGTTTGTGATAAAGTATTTCTTAGCCTACACACAGGCCAATTGGTTATTTTTTAAATAGCTTTTCCCCTTCCAGTGTGGAAATACTGAATACTTATGGCTAGCTAGGTCCTGAAATTTAGACCTCAGAAGTAGTCATTGGTTCATCTCTAAGTCACGAGCAGTTAGCAGTCTGTTCATTAGTGTGTCCTTAAAAAAATCAATGTTTTGAGTTGGGGAAGTTGTATCTTTTAGAAAGTTGATGTAAGGATTAGGAACCTGTGATTGGTTTTCTTTTTCTTTTTTGTTTATCCCTTTCTCGTGGTGGAATTTTTTCCTCAATTATTTGTTCTATTCATTGTTAATGCATTTTATTCAAAGACTCCCGAATTTCTGATGCTATTCTGGGAATGTTTGATCATTCTCTAATTTTTCCTTTCTGTGTATAAACAGATTGCTCTTCATTGTTATGTGTTATTTGTTAGTTGTTGTTGTTTTTTTTTTTTTTATCATTTTGTCTTCTCATTCTCTCATTTTATTATTGAGGTTTGGATCTCCAACTTGCTGTTTCTAAACTTTGATCATCTTATATAAGTTTCATGAGTCATGAATTAACAACTGGTCATTAATTAACTCTAGCTACATATTGATGATAAAATATGCAATATAGCATCATAGAGACCATCAATGTGGCAGGATGGAAAGCAAACAGCTTTTTGTGTATTAAATGGTGTTTGGGGGATCTACTATCTGGAAAAGTCATTGTAGTGATTTCTTTCTTTCTTTTAAAATGCCATTTTGAAACTTTAAAGCCCCTAACATAAAGAAAAATACTAAGGGACATAATTTTCACTAAAGTTAACTCTTGAATTTACTATTAACATCTTATTAGAACCAATTGAATTTGGAATTATGTTCTGTTCTAAGGAAATGTGTAGATAAAATTAGGAGATTAACAGATAATTAATAAATAATTTGAAAAGTATTGTTTTTCGTCATCGTTCTGCCAAAGTATTGTTAAAACTGCCAGCAGAAACCATGGTCAGCTGATTTTATTTTCATTTTTCCATCTATTGCCAGCCTGACTAATGAATTTCTCTGTGTGTGTGTGTGTGTGTGTGTGTGTGTGTACATTAAAAGTGAGCATAACAAGAACGTGCACAGTTGCACATTTTTTCAAAGCCTCTTGAATCTGAGCTCACTCAGCATCATTTCTGTTTGTCCTTGAGAACTGAAGCATTGAGGTTCTGCTATTGCAAGTGTCCATTGCTGTCCTGATGTGGTGAATGTGTTAGAGATGTTTATGGTTCCAAGTTAGCATTTCTCCTTAATATGCATATTGTTGTCTATTCTTAGTGAGGATTTCTCCTTTGTTTGCATACTTGGAACTTTTGATGACTAAAATGCCTGGTTCCTGTTGAATATACACATAGATGACTTTCTCAAAGAGGGCCTTACCTAAGAGGCCTCTCGCATATTTTCTGTGATAAAGCTGACGACAATTGGCCTTTATACCAAGTGGCATTTTATAGAGTTGCAATAAGTGGATTCTCTTCCCTTATAAATGGGTTGTTAGCCATGAAGCTATTCTTTTAAGGTGTGGTAACAGAGTGTGGTAAATAGAAGATTGCATGGTTCTGTAAATGCTGAAAACTGCTCATAAGTGGCGTGCAAGCACAGCCCCATATGAACTTTTTAGAAGGGAGTACTTCCAGTAGAAAAAGCTTAGCAGGTGACAGAATAAATGGTACAGGATTTTGTTACTGCAAGCCATCCAACCTAGTATACTCATATCTCACCTCAATATACCTCACTCAGTTCTCCCCAAGTGCCAGATCTTTAAAAAGAAAAAGAAAAACCATTTGATTAGGTCACTTTCCTTTCCTACCGGAATGGCTTAACTATTGCTCTGTGATAGACTGAAAGCCTGACCATGGTCTTCACGCCCTTTTGTGGCCCACCCTTCTCTATAATTAGAATGTCCCAAATGACAGCCTGGCCTGTATACAAGGCCAGATTTGCAGCTACTCTTAAAACAATAGTCATTGTTTATTGAGCACTTACTGTATGGCAGGCACTGTTCCACACATTTTATGTGAATTAACTGATTTAATCACAACAACTCTACAAGCCAATTGTTATTAGCCCTATTTTACAGATGAAAACACAGAAACACGTAACAGTTAAGTCATTCAGAAATACATAGCGAGGAAATGACAGTGCTGGAATCTCATCCAACCCACTTAACCGTAGACCCACATTATTATCTGAGATGAGATAGGCTCTCCATGTAACCTATAACACCACTGTTCATAATTTCATATTTGTCGAATTATTTGAAGCCTCTCCAAGACTCTTAAGCTCTATGAACCGTGCATGTTTAGAGCCATTGCAAGCACCTTACATGTATTAGTTGGTCAGTGTGTATTTGTTGAATGAATGAAAATGATTTGATATGATTAATCACTGAGCTTAAACATGAGAATAGGGCCTCTTTTATAAAATGGGAGAATGATACTGAAATTTCTGTATGCCTGTTGGATTCTAATACAAAAAAAAAGTGTAACTTCATAATGGCTAAAGATTTGTTTTTGTAGTTTTGTTTTTATCTCAAGTGTAAGAATAGACATTAATTCGTTTATGTTCAGTAATACCCATCCTTAATGTCAATAATTAAAATACATTGGCATATGTAATCTAATTAAGGTTATATTTACAGTAAATTGTTATTTTATTGAAAGCCTTTTAAATAGCAGTTGTTACCAAACAAAAATACACATTCTAATTTTGACCACATTAAATTTTTTTTATTTCTAATTAAATCTATGTAATTATTAATAGTGGAGTTCAAAGTAAAAGAATTACAGAAATGGAATTTGATCAGGAAAATTGGATTTTATAACATTAAATTTGTACATAGCAATATTATTTTCAAGATACTTGGCAGCTCAATTTTTAAAATTCTTTATGATAGGCTATAATTAAACTAGTTGTTTCCTATGTGAATATATATAAATATGATATAAGGAGAAAATTGTATTATTTTGTATGAGGCATAGAGACAATATTGTATCTTACAAAGTAGAATTGTTTTCCTTTGAGGTTATTACTAGAGTAATAAATCATGGTAAAGTGAAGAAATTTACACGGCATATGACTGAATATTTTCCACTGTATCAAATCTAATAGGTTTTGGGAAAACCTATAGTTTGGTGGCAGTATAGAATTGAGTTTTAGGTAAAACTGAGTATTTAAAGGACAAAACTTTGAAGGACCACGAGACCCATAAGACCTACAGATATTATTCAGCTTTTTGTGCAGTATTCTAGTTTACTAAGAGTGTGGAAGGTAATGTATGGCAGTGAGGCAGGGAGTGTTCAGAACACAGGGACTTACATTCCAAATACAACTCTTCTAAACTATAAGGCAGAGAATAGACTAAGTAAAGCATAATAAGTTAGGACCTGTCACATGGCAAACTGATTTTGGGAAGCAGTCTAGAAAGATACTTGAAAGATGTACTGATGTGTAATGCCAGCAGCAGGCTGTTGTCATGGTATAGAATAACGGTGACTGAAAGTCATTCTCCTTTGCTTGGGATGGTCTGTCTTAAGCATGAGCAGCTTGAGGCGGAATTGTAGACAAAAAAACGTGAGTCCAATGACACTCTTTGTAGGCTGAGTAAGACTATTTGTCTACTAGCCATTTTAGTTGTAATGCATTCACGGAATGATTAGAGTCGGAATTACAGTAACATTTAAAACACAAAGGAGAGTATCTTCAATGTCAGCTTCATAGTTCTGTACCTATTCCCAGCCCTGTGATATATTCCATAGGAAACGTTACGTTAGCATCCTTATATAAAGCATACCTATAAACCGGGGTGGGACAGAGAAGTAGTGGCCAGAGAATGGAGTTTGTCACACTATGATTCAGCTTGTGGGAGTGATTTTCACACTGCCTGTCAGCTTTGTGTGATAGTTAAAAACAATTTGCAAGTGACATAGTAGAGCCTTAAGGCCATAAATAGGAATTTTTAACTGGCACAAAGCCTTTTTTAAAAAAAAAAGCACATTTGTATAAACCAGTATGTCTGTATAGTTTCTTATTTACTGGTTGTCTTCACCATAATCTTTGGAAGTGCATAATCTTATAATCATTATGTGTGTTTTACACATGAGAAAACAGTAAAAGAAATCTATGACTTGCCCTAGGATCCTGCAACTAGTGAGTAATTCAATCAGAATTCATACTTTTAATTTTCTGATGTATAAAGAAAAGGCCTCTGGTTGGATCACACTGTTGCTGTGAGTTAATATGGGAGATGTCATAAGTATAAAGTACCCATGAGTTTAAAGTTTTGGTTTGTTCAAGTATAATGTTTATATAATTATTCAAGTTAAATTTAGACACATGCTGAAAGAACTTGAAGGTAAAAATAGTTGCTGCAAATACTATTCCACACTTTGTTTTTATACCACTTTGAATGCTGAGTAAGGACATTGTACTGTACCATTGCCCAGCATAGTTCTGGCTTATAGAGACTTGATGGCAAAAGAAGGACCGAGAAAGAGAGAAGAGAGAGAAGGAGGAGGGAGGAAGGACAAAGATTTGACAAGTGAATGTGTTTTGTAAGAGAAGGTCTTTGGGGAATAAATATAGTCTTGAAATATACCATGTAATACAAGTTTAGTAGAAAACTACAGAGATGTGGCCGGACGCAGTGGCTCACGCCTGTAATCCCAGCACTTTGGGAGGCTGAGGCAGGGAGATCACGAGGTCAGGAGATCGAGACCATCCTGGCTAACGTGATGAAACCCCGTCTCCACTAAAAATACAAAAAATTAGCTGGGCGTGGTGGCGGGTGCCTGTAGTCCTAGCTACTTGGGAGACTGAGGCAGGAGAATGGCGTGAACCCAGGAGGCGGAGCTTGCAGTGAGCTGAGATCGCGCCAGTGCACTTGCCTGGGTGACAGAGCGAGATTCTGTCTCAAAAAAGAAAACAAAACTGTGGAGATGTGCCTAAATCATAAATGAAAATATTGATTTGTTTCTTCAGTTGTGGAATTACACACTTCTGATTTCGTTGCATAGGATCCAACTATATTCTAGGTAGACCCTTTATATTTTTCAATCTGTTTCATCTATATTCACAAATTTATTACTGCCACCTACTAAATTATTTATAACCATTGTATGATCTTATTTTTGTATACATGTGTTGCTAAATAAGTTTCACATTGTCATGAAACCAAATTATAAAAAAATCGGAGGCAAGGAGTGAAAGATATAGGTGGTATATGAAAGTTTAACAAATATTTGTTGAGCCTACTATGTGCTGGGGCATCCTCTTTAACACTTCCTAGGCGCCATACCCCGACTAGAGTTCCTTCAGCTTCTCTTCAGCACTTTTCCGCATTTCTTTCTGAGATGACTCTTCATTTGTTTTTATTCTGACTATTGAGGCTTTTCCAGAAATGGTGCCTTGCTAAATTCCCATATATACCATGTACTCTTTTTTAATGTTTATTACGCCACTCGTAATGTCCCACTACCTCTAACCAATGTGGGGAAGCATTCACAGAGAAGAGAGATCATTGCCAACCCTGTTTTGACTTTGTTTGACACTCACTGTCTCTCTCATATCCAGGTGTCCTTTCACCAATAGGTTTGTGGAGGCAGCTTTAAGATAGCCTCCAGTGATCCCACCTCCTGGAATCTATGCCTTTGTGTAATCCCTGTCCTTTGAGCATGCCTGAATTTATTATTCATTTTTAATGAATAGACTATTTCTTTGGGTGATAGTGCATCACTTCCAAGAATAGCAGTGTTAACAATATCTTATCAAGAATTATCAATATTATTGATGGTGTTCAGGAGAGAGAGCTTAGAATTCACTCCTGAGTCAGGGAAAGAATGAAGCCTATGGGTGTTTAAAAGAGAGCTGTCCAAGGAGTGCCTGGAATCAGATAGGAACGGGTGCACAAGGCAGAGTGTCTTCAAAAGATGTGTCTTCATTTGCATCAACTGTTTTAACAACCTTGGGGAAGGCATTACATCTTTCAGAGCCATTATTTTCTCATCTGTACAATGGAGTTGAACTTGATGATGATGGTTTTGATAAATCTTTTCAATTCTCATTCTCTACATCCAGAAATCCAATATTTTACATTTTGATAAGATTTTATTTAAAACAAAATTCATCCACATACTGAGAAGTCATTTTGTTTCCTTCAGAAATCATATATTGTAGGGTGTGAAATTTATATAACATCTTACATCTTTTGATATTATTTCTCTGGGTATTAGCATACCTGAGCTTCTCTTTTTGAACTGCTATTTATAGTAACTTTCTGGGGTTTTGCTTTTCATAGTTATGGAGTTTTAATGTGGCCACGCTATCTTAATCATTTTGAGTTTGTGTCCCTGACAAATCAAAGAGATTTCTGAAGCTAAAACCTATCAATAACCCTTCTCAGAATTCCTTGCTAGAAGAAAACGATTGGCTGCTTGTCTTTTGTTCCTCCAGTGGAGTTGGTATGTCATCCCTGAAATCATCTTCTGTACCCTAAAATGTTCCAGCTACCCATCGCAGCACTCAGAATGCTGATTTGGGACTTACCTGACCCCTCTGCCCCCTGCAGCTGCCTTAACTGGATGCAGGCAGGTGGGTTTTTGCTGAGGCTCTTCCCACGCTAGTCTAAAGATTTATTAACCCTTTCTTTTCAGTGTTACAGTATCAGAAATGGAATTCTACTCACTTGCTGCATTTAAGCCCTATGTTATTCATGTCATTTACAAAATGTTCTTTCCTTTTGGTATCATTTGCAAATCAATTTAAGCTGTGTTTATCAAGCAAGATGAAAGTATACATATTAAAAACATAATTATGTCCAACAAAACTCTCACAATCTATAGTAGGAAAACCTTAAGGTGAGAGGAGTCTGGATTCCTCAAGTGTGGCTCTAGTGCTGATGAACTCCAAACCCAGGGAGAGCCAGTTACCTCACCCCCTTCCCCCGTGAGCAAAACAACAAAACAACTAACAGTGTGAATCATTTTTCTTCAGCTCTTGGTCATTATTAAGACAACAATTAGGGGAAGTCTTATTCTCAGATTGTCTTTTTAAAATAATTACATTAATGATACTATATAAAATAGTGAGATTTCTTTAAAATATTATCAATTTAAGGGGTGTGCAAATCATTAACACCAGATGGCATCTACCTAGGATTTTTTAAAGGGTGGATTTGGGATACTTGTAGCCAAAATGTACAAATTTAGCTTATAAACAGTTACTGTGCCAACAGATTGGTCAGTGCAAATTGAATGTGTCGATGCAAGAGGATTTAGAGCTTTTGTTGTCCATCTTTCCTGCTAAGCTTCTGGTACCTCCCTGATGACAGACCTGGTCACCAAATTGATTTTAAAAAAAAAAAAAAAAAGGCAAACAAATGTGATATTTACAAGAAAAAAAATACTAGAATATTTTAGGGGGTTAAAAGATGCATAAGTAAAGTAGATGAATGTTTCTTAGATTTTCAAAAAGCTTGTAACAGATTTCCACTTGTTTTTAAAAGAATGCTGTTGGGTTTTAAATGGTAAGAAGGACTGATTTGTCATAGAAGATTGAAGTTTAGAAATGGGAAATAGCAAGTTGGGATAAGCAGGCGTTTTTCTGGAGGAAGAAGTGCAAATAGGGTTCCTCAGGAGTCAATGTGAACAATAATTTTAAACATTGATTTCATCTGTCTTAAGGAGGGCATGAGTCTCTGTAGGTTTACAGTAGCAAATCCTCTAGAAGACTGATCTGACCACCTCCTGTTTATTCTCCTTGGCTCTGGATTCTCTCTTTTCTGTTCACATTGCTGCTCTTTATTTTGGAGAAATTCTTTAGTTGGATGTTAGGGAGGCGTGAGCTGTTCCTGTATCTCCATTGATGGCGTTTGTCAGGACCAGGTCAGTGTTTTATTTCTTTATCCCCATCTTCTACATCTACCTCCCACGGCTGTAGGCATTTCTAATGTGTTTAGTGTTTTTTTTTTTGTTTGTGTGTACTCTTGTATAATATGTATTTTGCATTATGTAAATCATTATATAAATGTTGTTATTCTCATTCAGTTAATATTTTTTCACTTAGTTTATTTTAAAGATGTGTCCCTGGGTGGTGTCTGTATTAATTTGTTGATTCTGACCACAGTTGAGTATTTCATGATATATATCCATCCAGTTTTCTCTCTCCCCTCCTTCTGTGATGGTTATTTAGATTACATTCACCTCCTCACCATCGTAAAGAGGGGTGCATGATCCTTGGAACCTGTGTGACAGTTTCTTTGGGAAATATGCCTAGCACCAGAATTGCTGCATCATAGACTATGAGTACTCTTAGTGTGCTTAAGCTGTGCTGTGCTGATATTCTCTAGAATGGCTGCATCCATCTATATATCTCCACAACCCAACACTTGGCATGGTTCAGTCTGCCAGGTTTAAATCATCTCATTTTCAGTTTGTGTTTCTCTGACTACGTATGAACTTGATAATGTTTTCACCTGCTTGTTATCTTTTTTGGGGTATCCTCTTCTGCAAATTTTCTGTCCATTTTGCCCAGTTTTCTATTGGGGATTCCAATCTTATGTTGATTTGAGGGACATCATTATATTCTGGGTATATATCCCATGTTATGGCGTTACAAAAATCTTTAATATCTCACTTGCCTGTAAACTTTATTGAACAGAAACCATTAAATGTGCTATCAAAATCATCGTTTATTCTCCCCCCACCCCTACCCCAGCCATATAGCTTAAAGGTTTTGTTCAACCCTAGTTCTCAAGGTATTCTTCGTGTTTTCTTTTTTATTTTTGAGACAGGGTCTCACTCTGTCACGCAGCCTGGAGTACAGTGAAGCAACTATGGCTCACTGCAGCTTTGACCTCCCAGGCTTAAGCAATCCCCTCACATCAGCCTCCCTAGTAGCTGGAGGTGGAGTAAATGGAGCACAGGTGCGCATCACCATGCTGGAGTAATTTTTAAATTTTTTATAGAGACAATGTCTCGTTATGTTGCCAGGCCTGGTCTCAAACCTCTAGGCTGAAATAGTCCTCCTGCCACAGTCTCCCACAGTGCTGGGATTACAGACTTGACCCACTGCACTGGGCCCCTTTTTTTAACTTTATAGTTTTACTTTATACAATCTGGCTCTCTTGTACCTGGAGTCTACATTGTGTCACTGCCCTGATTTAAAAAAAAAAAAAAAAAAAAATCTAATGGCCTCAGTTACCCACAGAGTGAAGCCAAGACATCACAGGGCATAGGAAGCTCCTCAGGATCTATTTCACACCTTCCCCCGTTCAGATATTCCCACATGGTCTCTTATTCACCTTTGTATTCCAAGTATACTGAGTTTGATGTCTTCTAAAAACACCCTCTAACAGGAAAATGAGCATCGTGACATAATTCAAAAGGTATTTTCCCTACTTAAGCCTACTTAAGTCATTTGAAAACTTATAAGGAGGTATTTCTTTTGTTAATTTTTAAATGGAGATATTTGTATTTAAATTATAAAGATAGCACATCCCCATTGTTTCCGAAGTCAAACAGTGCAGAAATGTACAAAGTAGGAAATGAAAAGTTCTGAACCCCAACCGTTTCATACTTTTGTGACATAGAATCATACAGATGAGGGTAGTGGAGGAAGGATGACAAAACCTTAATGCCTGGGCCATGTCCCAGACCAGATAAACAAATATTGCCAAGGTGGGTCCCAGGCATTGGTATTTTTTTAACAGCTCCCTAGATGATCCTAATATGCAGCTTGGTTAGAAATAACTGGCTCTTACAACACTTGAAAAAATAAAAACATCATACCAAACATAATGTTCAGCATCTTGCCTTTTTCCCCCAAGTACTTACTAAGTGATATTTAAAACCCTACCTTTGGCTTAAAATTTAACCGTAATAAAAAATTCCACTTATTTTTGTACATGTTTTCAAGCATGCAAGCCCTGTTAATCAATTTGATCAATATTATAGAGCAATTATTATTATTATTTGAGACAGAGTCTTGCTCTGTCGCCCAGGCTGGAATGCAATGGCATGATCTCGGCTCACTGCAGCATTTGCCTCCCGGGTTCAAGAGTTTCTCCTGCCTCAGCCTCCCGAGTAGCTGGGACTACAAACGCGCACCACTACACCCGGCTAATTTTTTGTATTTTAGTAGAGATGGGTTTTCACCATGTTGGCCAGGCTGGTCTCGAACTCCTGACCTCATGATCTACCCACCTCGGCTGGGATTATAGGCGTGAGCCACTGCGCCCGGCCTGAAGAGCAATTATTATAAAGGGACAAAGTATTTTGAATAATGGTAGCTTTTGACTTGCATATAATAGCATAAAATTCTTCTCTTTTTACATTAGGACTCAGCTAGTCAAAATTCATAATGAATGGCCAAAGTCCTCATGGGTACTATGTTTTTATGCCAAATGGTAGAACATATTCAGGTAGTCAATAGCAACTAAGGTTTATAAAAATTAGAAACCAAAAAGCAAGTTATGCGAAGTTAATTTTTTTTTTAACGGAGGAATCATCTTTGTCTTATCCTCAGTTGCTTCCTCTCCACTGGTTGCTTCTCCATAAGTATCTTCTGTCTCCTCAGATTTTAACAACAGCCAGCAACCTGCCTTCACCTCTGGAGAGCTGTACTGGCACCCCCTCTTCCCTCTACCAACGCAACCCTGTTTCCCTTCAGGGTTAAATATCTGGTGCAGGCTCTTCTTCCTCAACCCTGCTCTCTACTTGGCTCCCGCCACCCTGCTTCCCCTCCTGCCACCCTGCCCAAGCTTTGCTCCTGAGGACTCTCTTCATCTGTCTTGCCCAGCCACACTTGACTATCCACTCCATGGGAAAATTGCTTTCCTACTTTGCCTGTTAAAATGGTATTTTTTTGGTCTCCTTTTATCTTTCTGACTCTTACTTCTTAAGTTCTGTTTCCAGCTGACCACTTTCCTCCTGCGTACCTTTTTAAATTACTATTTTTTCTTCTTACAGAAGTGTTATATGTGTTTACAGTAGAAAATGCAGACTAACCAAAAGATGGACTACCTATAATATCATCATTTAGAATAGCTTTTTGGTTTTGTTTCTTTAAAAAATGGGGATTATGCTTCATAGGCATAGTCTTTATACATAACCTTTATTTCCTCCCTACTAATAATATTTATTTTCTAAACTGTTTATATTTAATATTGGTTTGTTTTAGGTTTTTATTATTTTAAATTAACAGGCATGTAGTTAAATAATATTGAAAGCCTTATAACAAATTATAAGTCCTTTGACCCCCTTGTCTCATTCTTTTTGCCAGAAGTATATACTTTCAGTTATTTTGTCTATTTCTTCTGATATTCATCTCCTTATTTCTAAATAACATTATTTCTTAAATCATTAATTTTAGATATTATCTATTATTATTAATACACAAATGAGAATCTCTGCGTTATACCCCTTTGCTCTCTTCCCATTTTCCTAGTAATGACAGATCATGATTTTTTATTAAATTACTATTTATTGTTTCCATTATTTTGACTACATATATCATTCACCAATGAGCCAAATAGTTTCTCATCGTGTTTTAAGTACAAGTGTTTTTTCCACCAATGGAAATACCTGCCTCATTTTTCCATTCCTTAACTTCGTTTTGATCTACAGCCAAATCTTCTCACACCCTCCTTCAGCCTCTTAGTGCCATTTTCCATGTGGTTACCCTAGCAGCTCATCAGTGAATCCCATTTAACCCTCACATTTGGGACCAGCCGTCTGTCTTCCTTTTCCAGGCTGGACTGCTTGCTCTCTAGGCCTGCTGCACAGTGTCATTAATGCCTAAGGAGCCCTCTTCCAAAACTGAAGTCGGTGACACAGTGACGTTAGCAAATTGAGAGATTTGAGAAGGTCTCGGGAGGCTTCCAGTCCCTGTAGGTGTCTAGCACTGCTGCCTGAGGGCATGGAGCAGCATTTGGCCTGGGCTTCTGTTTTATGCATGCTGCTCACTTGGCAACACGCTTTCCTCCTTGAGGGTTCAGGACTGTTGAGCTTTTTCCTGCTAATCTAGGTCTTACTGTTGCCTTTCTCTCCTCTTCCCTCACTCTCCCCTTTCCCCACCCACGTAGACCCCTTCTTTCAGTCTTCTTTTGTTCTCCAGTGTGATTATTGATTTCTCTACTAATGTTTCTTGGTCTTTGGGGAAGAAGTGAATGGAGTCCAGGGGTGCAAAATTCATTTAAAATGAAGCTGACATTTTCATTTCAGACTTATCAGGAGGGAGGCAGATTCTTGCCATTATAAAAGTTGGATCTTTTTAAATATAATTTAGGAACTTTAAATGATAAACACTGATGAGAAGGGAAAAGCTATTTGTACTTAGCATATTGCTTATTCGACTTCAACTAAGAAACTTATCCATTACACCAATTTAGGCATCTCACTATATTTCTACTACTCTATGACAGCAGAGTATATATTTATATTATGTGCATTTTATTTTACTTGTGGAAGGGAAAATGAGTTTTGTATAAAACAAGAAACACTTAGCACTAAAAAATGTGTCCTTTATATAGTCTTACCTGAAGTTAGTTGAAATATCCATTGTGCCAAAAAATATACTTGTCAACTAGAACGTTATTTGCATGGTATGAATAAATGAAGTATGTCTTAGTTATTTGAAAGTAGGTGAGCGAATTAAGAAGCTGATATGTCTGAAGTGATGATTAATACAATTAAGGATGATTTGTTTTGGAATAACATATTTAAACTAGGCAATCATGGATAGCTAAGGCACTTTAAAATATGGTAGTAGATTACTTTCATTATTCAGTTATTTAGGTTTTTAATATGAAATTTTGTAGACCAATTGCAAAGACTTTTTCAAAGTACTAAATATTCCCATTATAAATAAAGTGCACTTAATGGTTCTTTTAATTTGTAAGCAAACAGCAAATAATTTTTTATAACCAAATAGAGATTTTAGTTTTGCTATTTGCTTGCTCTTAAACTTTGGGCAGATATTTAAACTGTTTTTAACCTATGTCCTAATCAGTGAAGTGAGGATCATTCCTACCTCTAGAGGTTTTGCAAAAACTTTGAGATGAAATAAATGATCATTGCTCTATTTTTTTTTTAAGTTCTGCATTTTTAGTAGTCAAGAAATCTATTAAAACAATGAGGTGGCCGGGCACAGTGGCTCACACCTGTAATCCCAGCACTTTGGGAGGCCAAGGTGGGCAGATCATGAGGTCAGGAGTTCGAGACCAGCCTGGCCAACAGAGTGAAACCCTGTCTCTACTAAAAACACAAAAAATTAGCCGGGCACGGTGGCAGGTGCCTGTAATTCCAGCTACTCAGGAGGCTGAGGCAGGAGAATCACTTGAACCCAGGAGGCAGAGGTTGCAGTGAGCCAAGATTGCACCATTGCACTCCAGCCCAGGTGACAGTGTGAGACTGTCTCAAAATAAATAAATAAATAAATAAATATGAAGTACCATTTTTTCATAGATTAGACTGACAAACACTGGAAAGAATGATAAAACCTCATGTGGGTGAGCGTCGTCAAGTTGGACTCACATTGCCATAATTATTCTGGAGAGTAAAAAAAAAAAAAAAAAAGGCCCAGAAAGTTCGCTTGGCTCATCACTTCTAATGTGCTACAAGGAAATAATCACACAAGTGGACAAAACCTGTTTTCTGCTGAGTTGTTTATACTGTCAAAAACTAAATATTAATACATCAGACAATGAATTTTTTTGTAGCCCTTAGTAATAACTATGTTTTAAAAAAAGGAGTGTCCGGGTGCCATGGCTCATACCGGTAATCCCAGCACTATGGGAGGCCGAGGCGGGCAGATCACTTGAGGTCAGGAGTTCGAGCCCAGACTGGCTAACATGGCGAAACCCCAACTCTACTCAAAATACAAAAATTAGCCAGGCGTTGTAGTGGGTGTCTGTAATCCCAACTACTCTGTAGGCTGAGTCAGGGGAACTGGTTGAACCCAGGAGGCGAGGGTTGCAGTGAGCCGAGATTGGACCACTGCACTCTAGCCTGGGTGACAGAGCAAGACTCCATCTCTAAATAAATAAATAAATAAAGAGGGGTATATGTATGTATTTTTAACCTTTCATTTTGGTAAATCTTATCAGTTTAAACATTTTTCTTTTTTGTATACATTTTTACTTGAAAATATTTTATTTTATTTTATTTGAGTTGGAGTCTCACTCTGTCATCCAGGCTGGAATATAGTGGCGCAATCTTAGCTGACTGCAACCTCCGCCTCCTGGGTTCATGCAGTTCTCCCACCTCAGCCTCCTGAGTAGCTGGGACTACAGGCGTGTGCCACCACATCTGGCTAATTTTTTGTATTTTTAGTAGAGACAGGGTTTTGCCATGTTGCCCATGCTGGTCTGGAACCCCTGGCCTCAAGTGATCCACCTGCTTGAACCTCCCAAAATGCTGGGATTACAGGCTTAGGCCACCGCGTCTGGCCCAGAAATATTTTAAATAGAAATTTAAATAAACATTTGATAGTTTACCTAATAAATGCCATGTTATGTTTTCTTGTTTAGCAGTGTATATTCATTTCAATTGAAGGCCTTGGCTTTGAGGATTGAATTTATCGATGCTGTGAATCTGTTGGTGCATCCCTCTTGATAACGTACTAAAAATCAAAAGTAGTGGCAGATCAGTCTCCTGTAAACACTCTTTTTCCTCATGGTCCACATTGATCTGTCCTCTGGTCTGAAATATCTGTCTACTTTTTCATTTTCACCTGTGCAAGTTCAGAAGTTTTTCATTTCTTGCTTTTAACCAGAATCTAGAATTCAGCCTTCTCATGTTTACATTTCCCCAAAATATTCTTACTTCAGAACAAAGCCAAGCTGACTGAAAAGTTTCAGGTTCAGCCAGTCACTCTCTCTCTCTCTCTCTCTCTCTCTCTCTCTCTCTCTCTCCCCCTCTCTCCCCCCCTCCCTCCCTCTTTCCCTCCCCCCCCCCCCCCCCGTGTGTGTGTGTGTGTGTGTGTGTGTGTGTGTGTGTGTGTGTCTCACTCTTTCTGTCTCTGTTTCTTCTTTATCCTCCTGGGTAGGTGGTTCTTGATGAACAAAATTCTCAAATAACCTATTATTAATTCTTCCTGTAAAAAGACATTTAGGTTCCTGCACTCTTGATCCTTTTTCATTGTATCTTGAAAAAAAAAATGGTCTGAAGTCCCACTAACAGATCTTTTTCTATGCATTTTTAGTGATATATTGATTTCCTTAAAAGAATAATTTGGTATTATACAGATGTGCCATGATTCTTCAGCTCTAGGAACTTGCAGTTATTCAGCTTGGTTAAAGATGAATCAGGTTCTTTAGACTATCCATTGGACAGTGCCTCACCTAGAGATGAAAAGATCCACAGGGCCAGGTGTCAGGAAAAGGGAACAGAGCCTCCATCCCGCAGGAACCTCCATGCATTCAACTATCAAGAAGCTCCTATATATTTTTATATGACTAGAGTGGTATTCTAACTATACTTCCAGTGTTAGGCAGTATTTGCATTTGTATATTTTTGAGTGGCCTGCCTTTTCCCCTTGGTTCTTTGCCTAGTATTTATCTTCAAGGTACCTTCCCTCTTTCCTGCTTTTTCTCTGTAGTTCACTTGCTTCTGCTTGCCCAGTGCTAAATAAGAATCACATGGAGAAAGCAAATACTGATTTAGGAGTTGTGTTCTCTTAAATTGTTTCCTTTTAATTCTCTAAAATGTGGCTTTAAAAAACAGTCTGACAGTTATTCTGGAAACTCACAGAGTGGTGGTGAAGAGCTTAGGAGTCAGGTAGACCCGGGCTTGAATTTAAACTGTGTCACTTACTAGCTGCTTAACCTTAGGCAAGTTATTTCACTTCTCTGGCTCTGTATTCTCAATTGTGAAACAGAGGTAATGTGTAATTCAGTTTTGCCTTAAAGATTAAATGATAGAATGTTTTAAAGTGCTTAGCACTGTATGAGTCATAGACAGTATTCAATAGGTGGTTGCTGATGTTGCTATTATAACATTAACTTTTCAGAGATGAAGGTAGAGGCCAGACATCTTATTTCAAATAACATTGTAACTTTAAAAATCCCAATAAATGTTGCCTGTTCAGTATACAGTCAAAATTCCGCAAAACAAATAAAAAATCCCAGTAAATGTTGCCTGTTCAGTATACAGTCAAAATTCCCCAAAACAAATCCACAACACAGAAGTGTAGGGTGGGACACAGGTGCGTCTGGTGTTTCATAAGTATTATGAGCTTAGATATGGAGTGTTGTAGAAAGAGAATGAAGAGAGGATAATGGAGGAAGGGAAGAACCTAAGTCTTGTTTCTGACTAAATTTTTTTAAAAAAAGAAGATTGGATGACTGCATTGAGGCAATGTGAGGATGGGCAGATTTTAAGTTGTGCAGCTTTTGACACATTTTTATTTTTTTGTTATTTGTATTTTCTTTTTGAGGTGGGATCTTACTATGTTGCCTAGGCTTTGAATTCCTGAGCTCAAGGGATCCTCCCACTTCAGCCTGCCAAGTAGCTGGGAATACAGGCATGTACCACCAGGCCCAGCTTTTTCACACATTTTTTAGTGAATGTAAATATCAAATTTCAATTGTTAGGTGATTGAGAATGGGAAAATCAAAACCTATCCAGATATTAAAAGCATTTTTATAGTCCACTACATTCTCATGATGGATTCTGTACTTTGTTTCAGATTTTTTGTTGTGAGATACTTTAAAAGTGTTAACATTTTATCATGTTACCAGTTTCACCTAGTTTTCCAAAAAGGTTAACCCATGTTGTGAAATGTAATTTTGTTTCTTGGGCTTCAGCTTTCTCTTCAGCATTATTCCTTTTGTAGTAGTGATGATTGGGAATCTTGTGCACTCTGCTGATGTTGGCCTTGCAGCCATCTTCCCCAGGATGTTTCTTCTAAATGGCTGGGGATGCTGCAGTGTTACACAGTGGAGATAGGTTGATAGGGCAAACAGTTTTGGCCTGTTCTAGAACCTTGACTCCTCTGTGCTCTGCTCTGATAAACTCCTGCTCAGTTTGTCCAAATAATACTGCTGACCCAGTGCCTCCAGTAGGTAGGTTGTGAGTGGGTTTTTTTTTTTTCCTTCAGGGGTGAGAGATTTTTGGTGATCATTCAGTTCTGCCTCTGCTGACCAGGCACAGCTTTCTGCAGCACAGCTGGTGGTGGTGACAGCACAGCCTGTGGCCACAGAAGAAAACACAACTCCTGTGGTCACCTAAGGATTGAGCCCACCGGGCTGGTGCATTAGTTCAGTGCTCCTGGATTCAAAACAGTTGTAGAATATTGTTCAGAAAGAACGGTAAAATACCCTGCATGAAAGAGCCTGCCATAGGGGTGCCTTCAGTGGTCCAAAATGGCAGTTACTTTAGATTCTCCACAATCTGAGGAGTTTATTTTACTATGGTGGTAAGGGGAAAGGCTTGGTGAAGGTTAATGTTAAATATATAAGATCAAATGACCCACTGATTTTTTTAAATTAAAAAATGGGCCCCTTTCATATCAACACTGAAAATAGATACATTACCTGAGGTGCACATCAGCCAACAAAAGTGGTCAGCATCCCAGTGGGGCCCCCCACCCTGAACTCAGAGCAGTTCCAACAGCCTGCCCCATGCAGTACCTCTGTTAGTGAAGTACCACCTTTGACCCACCTTGGTCAGGTTCCTCACTTGCTCTTAAAAGAAGTTAGTTCCTTGTGACCCAGTTGTGTTTCTAGCTATAGAGAAACTGTAACACCACTGGGTTTTAGCTGGATAACATTTTTAACACATGTCTGCATTTGCGTTAGAATAGCAGAGATCAGAGTACTGATAATCCTGAAGGATAATTGGGCCTGTGTTCACTGGCCTGGAGGAACACATATTTGTGTGAGTGGCCAAGCAGAGCACCACTGACCCCTCCTGCCATTGGAAAGCACAGTGGCCTTGCTTCAATGGCAGTGTGTTCTAAATCATGCCATTTTACTTAGTCTTCATTCACTCAGTTAGAAATGAGGTCAATTATTCCTGAAAAAAAAATTGGTAATACTTGGATTAAGTAAAAAACTGCACCTGCCCATAGATTTGTCTTAGACTTCTTGAATAAAATGAATGATGTTGAAACATAATAGAATAGAGACAAAATTTAGAGAACAGGATACATGAATTAAACCAAGTCTCACCTCTCCAGACTTGAATTTGCAACTTCTGATTCTACTATGCACAACAGCATGTATCAGAAAGTGAGATAATTTCTCAGAAATATTAGAAAGTTTTAATTACTGTACTGATGCTAGAGAGCAGCCATGAAAGTCATCCTCAATACTAAGTTGCTGGCACTTTTATGGACAGTATATAAGGTAATTTAGTGTATTTTACATTCATGAATAATCAGGGCAGGTTAATCTTGCATATTTGTTTCTAATTATTCTATTTTTACTACTCCCATCATTTCTCTTTCTCCTGAAAGAAGTTGGAATGTCCTAACCGCAGTGCAGGGCATACACCCACAGAACAGTAGCAAATGAGGGCCCCAGTCAATCCAGTGTTTCTGTAGAGAAAGCAATCACCCTGATAACTGCCGGTAATGACAACCTTGTTGATTGTACCAGTCAAGGTTTATTATTAAGTGTGCAGAAATTTTCATTTTTGACTCTCAAATACGTTTTTGTTCTTTCGTAAACATGTATAATAGCAAAAAATAAAGATAACCCATCCTCATTAAAACCTAAGTTCCATAAAGAAAAGACACAAAGCCTGCTCTGTTTATAGATATTTTGTTTCCCTGAGCAACAGAAAATGCAGTGCTTATTTAACTTAGCAGAAATGCCTTGTAAAAATATAAGCCTGCAGATGGCAATGGCCTCTATTTTTCTTCCACAAGTTTCCTCCAATTCAGAGCCCATGCCTTCCTTCAGCCACAGAGCGCACAACAGCATGGATAAGATTGAGTCAGCCCTCTTACATTGTTGACCTAGGGCTATGGAGCTACCTTTGTAGAGTTGTCCACTTTGGAGTTTGAGCATGGGAAGTAAATTCAGAGATGCAAGTATCTGGGAGAGGGCATACACTCATGAGAAAGTCCTCATATTCTGAGCTCCTATGACAGTTTTGTCTTTAGAAGCTATCTCATCTCTTAGCAGCTTTGTTCTGGGCAGAATGAATAGCAGAGGGGCAGGAAAGACCCAGAATCTTGGTGCCCAGCCTCCCTGCTTTTACTCTGCTGCTTGATACTGCCTCTAACGAAGGAGCCATTCTCATAGAGCAGTTACTTTGTCTGAGGCCTGAGAAACCTAGAAAAATTTATCATGACTGCTAGACCTGGGCACAGATGGATTTTAGATTAAACTTGGCAGGGACAACAGGCATCTTGGAAACTCCCTAAGGAAGGGTCCAGATCAACAACACTGCAAACACCGTATTCCCTTCAGGCAGACATCCCTATTTTGCTGTACCAGGCATTAATACTCTCTGGGTTGTGGCCTCCAGTGGTCCATTTGACTTCTGAGATGTATTAACAAGAAGACTAATATTACCAATGGTAACCGCTCACTTAACAAAAACAAAACAACATACCCCAACATTTATTGTTGCCTTGCAACTGTGCCTTTTTGGCCTCTCTGGGTATCCACTGACATCATTTAAAATGAACCATTTTATTTCTAATTGCTACATGCCAGGTTGTTTTGTATGCGTCTGTTTCTCAGCATTCCACAGATGCCACATTACTCAAAGCTGTGCTTTTGTGCATCTTCACAGATTTCTCCCTCCCTACCCTGCACAGCCTCCCTGCTTGAGGTTCTCATGTAGCAGCTGCCTGCATGCCCTGCTGACATCCATCCGCAGCACATGCCTAGCCAACTGAGCTCAACTGCAGTGAATGTGGCTGTAGTGCCAGTGAACTGGCTGTTCTCCAGGACTTTGCCACCCCTGCCTGGCCAGCCAATATTAAGTGTTTTGTTGAAGAGGGAGATTTAAACTCAGTGAGGGCAAACCAAGTTTCACAGATCTATGAAAGGTGCATGATTATTATTTCAGTCTCTATTGTGTGCCTATTTTGATTCACTCTTATACTGTCTTCTGTCTGCACATGCACAGTATCACCATGCAGATGTTTGGCTAGGTAAGATTTGCCTGTTTAAGGCAGGTGGCCTTGATCGTCCTACTTTTCAGTCCTTTGTATCGTTAAGGTTTCAGGATCATGTGTAAGATCTCAGCAGCTTTCCTGAATGTGTGCCTCAGGAGCGTGGTGGTTGGCATCAGGCAGCATCTGAACAGTATTTATAAAGCATGTTTGATGATGCTTACAACATAATCGAAGGTTTTCTGAGGGCTGAAAACACTTACCTAAGTAAAATAGAGTATAATGAAATCCAGTTAATTGACTTTGCTGTATTGCATTCATGCTGAAAAGTAGACCATCCACTTGGATTTTAAAAACTGTGATCATGAAATCCCAAGATGTTAGAACAAATGAGCCAATCATATTTTAGGAACTGTTCTTGATGATGGTTCCTGGAAATAAAGCACTGGACACAGAAGTGACCTCCTTTGCAGCTTAGGGTCCATAAGAATTCTGGTTCTGCTCTTTCTGAGATTGAAGTCTTCCTAGTCGCAGTAGGGGAGGGATCCCCAAAAAGCTTCCAAAGAAGTTAGAGCCCTTGTTCCCAAGTTAGTGCCCTGGGCTGGAAATCTTAGTTTAAATTGTCTCTCAAATCCATTTGAGCTTTAAATTTCAGTGACAGAAGGCCTCACCTTCAGTTCTCTAACACATACTTGTCTCCAAGTGAAGTGCCTTCTCATCACCCCTCACTTTCTTCCCGGTCCCCTTTCATGTGGATCACTGCAGTCACTTCTAGTTGAAATCTCTGCTACCACCTGACTTCTTTCCAGTCCTATAGCCCAACTAGTCTGTAAAACACAAGTTTTCCAAGTCACCTTAAGGGAAATGCCCAATTGCAATTGGTGCAGATGGACACAAAAGGTGGCTCAAAAGTTGGGTTAACCTGCATGCTGATAGGAGTTAATGGTGATGCAGAATATTTGTTTACATTTAGTACTACTTTTACAGTGTGTTAGACATGGTTTTTGTAAGAATAGAAGTAGACATTCATAAAAGCAAAGAATAGTAAGTTCTCTCTGTTTTAAAATAAACTTTTGGCACAAATCCTCGAGACTTTCTGCTTTGTGGTCGTCTATTTATATATTAAGAATGCTGTTCTTATTCTTGCTAAGAAATTTTAAAGACTTTAGGCCTGTAATATACCTCTCTTAGCTTTGCTGTCCACATGTGTTTTGCATAAATCCAGTTAGGCACCTCCCCTTGTAGGAATTCTTTAGCCTAATTAAAAGTTTGAGCCATAACACATGTGAAGGAATTGGACCGCTCTTGGAAGCAACATTTGTCAGATGATGTAAGCAATATCCAATTTGTTAGCTGTACTTACTGTGCTTCTGCTATTTCATAGATGCATATCAACTCATGTAGAAGATATGTCAAAAGGAATTCCAGTAATGCATTATCTTTCATTCAATCCATATTTACTTGATGGCTGGCTCTAACACTTCAGCAGTGCAGAGTCCCTTGACTCTCCTTTTGCCTCTAATTTCCTCCCTCACCTAGGATTAAAAAGTATTTTGATAATTTATAAACAAATACTTCCGTGGCTGACTGAGGAAACTTGCTATGCAAAGTAAGTTCCGTGAATAATAGGGCAAATAATAGTTTTGTAAAATGAAATTATATTCTCATATATAAACTCATATTTTATCAAATCCTATTTTCTTAAAGTGGGGATACACTTGTAATTTTTAATTGTGCTTTCTAAACTTAAGATCTTCCACTTCTCATTGAAATTTTATGTTAAAATTTTGGACATTCCAAGTATTTTAAACACCTTCTTTTTTATTGGAAATTTTAGCAGCTGAGCAAAGTTTGTATCATTCGTATACTTAGAACTATTTTAACCCCACCACCCAAACTGCCTTTTTGTCTTTTAATTGTATACACAATTCTGAAAGCATTTGGTTCAGTTATATTACCTCATGATGTGTTACTTTAGGACAGTGCTTCTCAACCTTGAGTGTATATCACAATCACCTGGATAGATTGCTAGAAACAGGTTGCTGGGCTCTCTATACCCAGAGTTTCTGATTCAGTAGGTCTGGAGCGTTGCTGATGGTGCTGGACCATACTTTGAGAACTACTGCTTTAGGATTTCTGGTAAATACTGGCTTTTTTTTTTTTTTTTTAGTAATGGGCTTGAGATATAAGAGAACATAGGAAAGGTTTGCCATAGATTTTATAGTTCACAAAATTATATTTAAAGTTCCTTTTTAACTTCCCCTTGTTGTTCTCATAATAATTGCATTTTTCTTACTTGATTTAAATGTATTTAGTGCTGACAATATGACTGGTATTACTTGGTAAATGACCAATGTACATTTGCTACTTTAATAATTAGGTCATGAAGGGAGCATTCCAATGACTTTTATACTGTCAACATTGTGTTAGTTATTAGGAAGTCAATATAAACAAGTTCCTATGAAGTACATGGCCCAGGCCCTGACACATACTGAACACTGAGTAAATGCTGGAATGAACAAATGAACAATTGTCCTACTTCCCAGCAGTGTAATAGTTACTCCTTGAAAACTTGATTGATCCAACTTTAAATATATGAGAATTATCTGATTTATTGATCTTTACTGTTCCTTTGCTTCTCATTCTTGTAGTCCTGAGGATGGTTATCTCACTGGCAATTTAGCCCTTCTAAGAGAGGAGACAAGTTAAACATAAAATTAAGTTTTCACTTGTCTCTTGTTAGTAGTACTTAATTATTTACTAGAATAGGTAGTATTAAAAGTTCTTCGTTTTAAGTTGATTCAGGTGAATTTATTCAAGCTGGCCTTATGATCTTCTAAATATCCTTTAAAAAAAAAAAAACTTTATTACCTAATCTGGAACATAAATGTACAGTAAATCAGATACTACTTTTATATCCTTCTTACAAATTCACAGGAATTTCCAGTACTCTGTTATTGCATTCTAACAAAGCTTATTATGAGAGTTCTGAAGATACTGAATATGTTGAAATCTCTTTAGTGCTTCATTTTCCAACTATTTCAGTGCAATTTCAGTCATGTTTTGTCTGTTTTTGATGGCTGCCCTGTTGATTAGATAACGGATAAGAGTTACTGTACATTGCCAAGCCATCTGTTTCTATCGTCTTCACAAAGATGCTTCTTCCAAAGGAGAAAATGGACAGAAGAGCTTAATAGTGTTTTCGGGTGGAAATTAAGAGTTCTATTCCTGTTCTGGGACTCATAGCATGCTTATAGAATAATTATATTCTGCTCCTGCTTACTTCATGAGGGTATTGTAAGAGTTAATTAAATAACTATTTTGAGTGGCTTAAGGCACTGATAGGAAAGGTACTTTGTTAACTATACAGGCATAGGAAGAGTATGAGTTCTGCCATAGGCATGCTGAATATCTGGGAGGAAACCCTGTTGATGACTGGGAGACATGAAATCAAAACTGAGCTCAGGGATCCAGAATAAAATTTTTAGTGGGTAGCGTAGAAGTGATCACCAGAGTATTAAGATTCTACCCACCTGCCAAATGTAGGCCTATCAGGAAAACCAAAGACAACCACTAAGGAACTCTTGGAGCTTAAGGGGAATCAGGAGATTGAACCCTAGTCATTTGTCCAGGGCTTCCCTGAGGCCCAGGTTTTTCCTCCTGTACCGTGCTGCCTGCTGACAGCTGTTGCATTTGATAAACCAGTGAACAAAGTCTTCTGTACTCATGTAGCTTTCTCTTTGAGATTGGGGTCGGGAGGATGAGAGATGTAGTAGGT
The DNA here is from genome assembly GCF_024542745.1 of Macaca thibetana thibetana. Taxonomy (NCBI): domain Eukaryota; kingdom Metazoa; phylum Chordata; class Mammalia; order Primates; family Cercopithecidae; genus Macaca; species Macaca thibetana. The sequence continues at coordinate 84,491,740 of NC_065589.1, read as the reverse complement.
GGTGGTAATTAGCATTAAGGTGAGAAAGGAAGCAGGGTGGGTGACGGGAGAAGTGAGGGTTTTGGAGTGGCAGGGAAGTGGGTTCATCAGGATCAGAGTCAAGTCAAGGAAGGCTTCTCAGGTGAGGTGACTCAGCAGAAAGAAGGAAAAGATAAAGCTGGGGAGAGGGCATGCCAGGGCCTGGAACTCTAAGTGCGGAGGTAGTGGCAGGGAGGGGGTAGAATGCTGCTGTCCCTGGAAGTACAGGTATGGAGGAGGTGGGGTCTGCAGTGTGCCCACCTCTCTACCAGCAGATCTGGTGAGGAAGACCATAAGCACACAGGAGGCGCATCCCTTAACTGTGAGCTTCAAGAACCCTGTTTTGAAACCTTAAGTAAAACATTTGGAAAATAATAAGCCTGAACTTTTTTCCTCCAAGCTATACTGTGAAATGCGAATTTTAAAAAGAATGGTTGTGTAAATATGAAGAAAGTACTTTCAAATTAGATTATCAGACTGCATTTCCTTCAGAATTGTGTTGCTTTGCTTGCACATGGCAACTGAAAGATCCCAGGAGCAGGACTGTGGGCAAGTGATGCCCTGGCTTTGAGCCTCCAGTCACCTTGCTGTGCAATGCAGTCCTTGATGTTAAATGGCCTTCCTCCAACCTTTAGGAAGTCTCAGTGCGGGTTGTAGTTGAGGAGATGAAGAAGGCCTAAGAGGAGCAGCTCCTGTTTTTATAATTTTTTGTATCAGTGTTCCCTCCCAAGGGTATTTAGGTAAAGGTATTAACAAAATTTAAGAATTTTGCATACAGCTCACTTAGATGATCGCCAAGGTCCTTCTCATTTCTAAAGCTATTTGAAGCTGCTGTTTTCATTAGTCCTTAAGTATATGTTGCTACCATACAATTTAGCCACAAAAATGTTTAGATATGTGTCAAGGACCTCAGGGCTTCCTGACAAAAGTGCTTCTTGACTGATTGTGTATTTAGTACAAGGGCTTCCTTGGTGATAGTTTCCACTCACTTTAAATACTATTCTGTTATTTTTGAAATCTGATCAAGAAATGACACAATAAATATCTTCGATATTTATACTTACGCCTACTTTTAACCTTTTAGGAAAACTTTATTACTTGGAATATTCTAAAATTCTGAAATAATTTGGAATATTCTAAAATTCTGAAGAGAATATGAACGGATTGTTATAATGGAACTTTTACCCAGTTCCCTCAGACTAGAGTGTTCATATGACGTTTTGCCAAAAAGTTCCTATAGAGGCAATTTCACTTTTAGGGTGGATGGGTCTTTTTAAAAGGATCATATTTAGTTTCTGGTTATTCATGATTGCACTCACTTTAGAGGATGTGTTCTTGTGAGGTTGCTGGTACTATTTGTCTCTCCTAAATAACAGTGTGGAATTACAGAAAGAAAGGGTGGGAAAATAGTCTTGTGATTCTCCTGGTCAGCATAAAGCCTGTTCCATCCAGCAACTGACTATTTTGTTCTTCCTCTTGCTTTGAAGGCCAAGATGACATGCCCATTACTTGAATGTTTTTATGTTCTGTACCTCTCTCTTGCTCCATGTATTTTGCAGTGGTGCAGATATATTGATTCATAAGTGATTGGTATTACATACTGAATCAAGGTACATGTATTCAACTCTAGAGAGAATTGTTTCTCGGTGTTTTTCACTATGTGACTCACCACTGTCAAGGTATGAAGATGAGTTTATGCTGCTAATGGGGTAGCTTTGTTGTGATGTAATTTCAGTAGCTGCCCATGGCAGCTGTTAGTCGAAGGTAAATTCAAAGCCAGATGGTTTAGATATCACAGTGGTGAAGATCAACAGAGTACCGTGAAACAGGGACTCAGTCATGGCAACCTGAGGCTGTTCTAGCTAACTCTTTCTGATGTGTTTCATCTGTCTCTTTCCCAGTTCAATCCCTTGCTTACCTTTCCCCATTTGAAAAACTCTACTTTTGGAAGGAGAGTGGATTGCAGGTCTTGACAGAGACTTGGACTCTTTACTTCTTGGTTTTTTTTTTTTTTTAATTTTTAAAAAAGTTTCAGGTCTTTTGTGACCATCACATTACTGAAGTTAACATTGATGTCTTGCTCAAACTTTTTTTGTTTCTCTCACACATTTCAAAAAACCGAGTTAATACATTGAATTGAGCAGTCTGATAAGAAGGTAGTGTGTGGAATCTCTGGGTCCATAGAATTTCTTTGAGTATAGATTGCTGTGTAGCAAAAGCTCTCTAAATTTTTTCTGCTGGCTGAATGTAGAGTAATGTGACCCTGTTGCTCTCCATGGTGAGCTTTCCATAATTGAAATATTCCTGGATTCATTGCCAGAAGTGGACTTCCTTTACCTCTGCTCTGCCACAGGGTGGCTGTTGCCTTTCTCCTTTAATAAGGTACATTGAGTTTGTGCCACTCAAAGAGCATTTCATCCTTTAGACATTCCACACAGGACATTGAAAATAGAAATGAGGCCAGGTGCAGTGGCTCACGCCTGTAATCCCAGCACTTTGGGAGGCCAAGGTGGGCAGATCACCTGAGGTCAGGAGTTCAAGATCAGCCTGGCCAACATGGTGAAACCTCGTCTCTAGTAAAAAAAAAAAAAAATACAAAAAATTAGCTGGGCATGGTGGCGGGCACCTGTAATCACAGCTACTCGGGAGGCTGAGGCAGGAGAATTGCTTGAATCCGGGGGGCAGAGGATGCAGTGAGCCGAGATCACGCCATTGCACTCCAGCCTGGGCAACAACAGCAAACCTCCGTCTCAAAAAAAAAGAAAAAGAAAAAGTGAAGGAAAGTTAGAAACCACTGCATGTCCTAGGCAGTTCCTAACTCCCATGGACAATTCTATCATGGGATTTAGAATAGTTTATAATCGACATATAGGTAGAAAATTGATACCGAGAAACCCAGCTGCTCCTAGAATACTAGTAGTAACTCAGAAAGAGTAGAGAATTGTCGTACTGTAAAATGAGCAGATTGCCTTTTCACTTTCTTTTTCTGCCCCATCAAAGTGCCAGCTTGCTCTATCTTTGCTAAACATTAGATTAAATGTCTTACTTATCATGGTACCTCTGATGTTCAAAATTGCATATGCTGCTGTAATTCTTATGAATTGTGAGCATACATTCTTCTGTGTAAACAGATGGTACTGTTGACACAGGCTTTATAATCATAGTAGGGTGGACATCAAAATTTTGTATTTCTACTATTACCTTAATTGTAGAGAGATTCTGGGGTGACTGTGGAAAGTCATCTAATGTGTTCTCTTTCTTTGCACTGCCGGGGTTCTAAATATTTATTAATCATTATTTATTTATACTCTGTAATGCCATACTTTATTGGTGAATGTTCCATCTTTTGGAGGGCATTAGATAGACTTTCTTTAGTATCTAAGAGAAATATCTACCTATCAGTGAATTTCAAATTATAGTTTATGATCTTCAGATTAATGAAAAGCAAGTTTCCACCCTCACCCTCACCAAAAATTAAAATGACACAAAAATGCATCTTGGGAACATCACAGTAGTTTAAACTGAGAATACTATTTTTTTGAGATTTGATTATGTCACATTTGACTTAGATTCTGATAGATTATGAATTTGTAATCACTTCAATTTTATATACAGAAATTATCTTTGCACTCTGAATAAAGTATCAAGCAAAATTTTAAAAGTAACAATATTTTAAAAGATGTAAACACAGTTAAAATCTTTGAGGTATTTTACCATACACTTTTAGAATCATCAAATACTACTTTGATCTTTTCATCGAATCAGAAAAGATATCTATATTTTTATTGGCAACAGTCAAAACAGTCTGTGAGGAAATGAAACAATCCAGTCTTTCATTTTCTTGCTCATTTAATCTAAACAGGTGATGTTTCAGTATATTGAGACATAAGACCATCAAGACTTTGTTAACAGCTTTCTAGATTATTGGTAGAATTATAGCTCTGATTTATAGGGTCACATTAAAAGTACACCTTTGTGTACACTAGGTCTGCAGGTGATGATATAGAAATACTAGCATGGGCCGGGCGCGGTGGCTCACGCCTGTAACCCCAGCACTTTGGGAGGCTGAGGCGGGTGGATCACCTGAGGTCGGGAGTTTGAGACCAACCTGACCAACATGGAGAAACCCTGTCTCTATTAAAAATACAAAATTAGCCGGGCGTGGTGGCACATGCCTGTAATCCCAGCTACTCGGGAGGCTGAGGCAGGAGAATTGCTTGAACCCAGGAGGTGGAGGTTGCAGTGAGCCGAGATCACACTACTGCACTCCAGCCTGGGCAACAAGAGCGGAACTCCGTCTCAAAAAAGAAAAAAAAAAGAAACACCAGTGTGACCACACTGTGACACAGGTTGTGTTATCTCCTGTTAATGGAATGTAGCTTCCTTGACTTGTGGTTATTTCCCTGAATTCTTCTTTTAAGAAATTCAGAACCCTCACCTAAAAGGAAAGAAGTTACCCAAATAGGAAGATTGAAAATGAAATCGGATTCTTTCTGACATTTTTGCTGCCAACTAATGAACAAAAGACTTCATTAAGGAAGCAGGTTGTTCAGTGGTTCTTTGTGTCTGAATATGACTGATCTAATATATTAAACATTTTTCTGTAAGTGTAGCAGTATAGTGCTAGTTTCTATTTTCAGCTCCTCAAACAGTAAAACCAGTTCTGTCAGCAGGCATTTTATTAAATGCCTCAGAACATGTGTTAGACATCTTAGAAAATACAGACATAGAAGACAGGGATCTTGGTCTTATTAAACTTAAATCTAAAAAGATGTGGGAGCATTTTAAAGAGCAAATACAAGTGGGTGAAAATGAGCATTGCGTGTTGCTAAGACTCGAACTAGATTGGTTGGACTAGAGGAGTGAGTCATGGAAAAAAGGCAATTTCAGAACACATTAATGAATGTCTTCTTAAGGATGAGGCACTTGCAGAGGGCCTGTGTGTCAAAGGAAGAAATGTTTTGGTGATTCAAGTGGTAGTGAAGTTGTTTGACACTTACTTGTGGGCTTTGAAATGACAGGAAGAGCAGGGCTGGAGCTCCAGGAGGACTGGGCTGGACTAGGCTGATGGGTTAGGGTGAGTCCACTTCCCCTGCCCAGGCAGCTGATGGAAGGCATGAGAATAGACCGATTCTAGGGCAGCTATGTTGAAAGGGAACTGCTTTCAGCAAGAATGCCCACTGTGCCCACCATTTGGGGACAAGCAGATGCAGAGGGACCCCCTTCCAAATTTACACCTAGCTTTTGCCCAAGATTTCTTTAGTGATCTCTACCACTGCACCTACTCTGCTTTTCTCTCACTGTTCCTCAAAGTGCAGCTCAATTCCTGTTGTGCCAGACCACAGAGTGGTAGGGGAAGGCCTCTCGGAGCCTAAGTATGGTGAAGGAAGAACCCTGGAGAGAGCTGGGCTGGAGGGAGCATGCAGAGCTCTGCCAAAACCGACGTCAGGGGTTGAGTGCGGTGGCTCACACCTGTAATCTCAGCACTTTGGGAGGCTGAGGCAAGCGGATCACCTGAGGTTAGGAGCTCAAGACCAGCCTGGCCAACATGGCAAAACCCTGTATCTACTAAAAATACAAAACTTAGCCAGGCGTGGTGACACACACCTGTAATCCCAGCTACTCGGGAGGCTGAGGCAGGAGAATCACTTGAACCCAGGAGGCGGAGGTTGCAGTGGGCCAAGATGGCACCACTGCACTCCAGCCTGGGGGAGAGAGTGAGATTCTATCTCAAAAAATAAAATAAAATAAGTTAAGTTGGTGCTCTTTATTTTCTGTACATAGTGTATTATGTATCAAAAGTGTGATTTTGGTTAAACAATTTTATTTGAATCTTATAATTTACCATTACTACAAAACAAATGTTCTATCCTTTGGAAGAAATTAGTAAATGGGAGAATTTTCTTTAACTTTGAAAAATTTAATCTGGTATTTATCTGATGTACTATATTTGCTCAATTAACTGTCACCTGACTTAATTTCCTTCTAGAAAACAGTGACAAATTGTATTTATCAGAGAATGAAAGGGAGAAGCCAGCCAACCAATTAGGAATAAATTTTCAAAATGAAATATTTTTGATTTGCAGTTTTATTTTTGTACAAGCTTTCATGTAGAACATGATTATTTACCTTCCTCTGACTATGAAATGGCATTTAAGTTTTACACATGAAGTAGAAGCACAAGCAAACACAAGCTAGTCATGAAAGATACCCCATTGGGTGTTGAAGAAAAAAAAATGCTGAGTAAACCATATTGTCCTAAAAATGGGTTGTATTAAAGCCAGCAAGAATGGTATGGCATGAATCATAACTCAGTTTTTTAAAATGTTATGGTACACCTTGTCTAGAGAGTATTTCTGGTTGCTTAGAGCATATTTAAAGATAATTATATTACATACACATTTGCATGCATGTATGCTCTTGGGATGGCCAGACTAGAAACAAACTACTATTATTTTAATAAGGGCAGGGTTTATTTTAAAATATACAAAATTGGAGTAATTGCCTAAGTCGTTTCTAGATATCATATGGAATACTAAACCCAGGTATCTTGGTTCTTGGATTTGAAATTGCACTTTAGGTGAAATGGAAATACACTGCCATGAAAACAAAATTTTTAAACAGATTGTTAGACACAGATGATATCTCAGAATTAAGGCATTATTTTGGAAAAGGTGATTTAAACCCATGAATATTGAAAAAAGAGAGATTAACATGCTCGTGGTGGTGATACAGTGCATGAGCATAGCCATTGCACAACAGTGGTAGAGATTTGTGGAACGGTTGACATCTGCAACATTCTCAGCCAGCTCTGTCAATTAGTGCAGATTCTGACTGATAAGCTGTGGTGTGCCCATGTGGCATGGAACACTTAACTCCATCAGCTGTCCCACTGTACACTTGTGAATGAGCATGTAGCTGTTTTCATCATGTTCTAAAGTGACTAATAGACATATATTACCCATGGTGACCAACCTTTTCATTTGTATAGATTCATATTAACCCTTTCTTAAACTTTTGAATTGGAATAATCAGCTAGATTATTGTCTGTAGAGACCAACCACCCATAGTGACCAGACCTCCCTAAAGTCACATGACGGAGCTTTGAAGTCACTGCAGTCCTGAGCCTGTCCTTAGTTTTACAGTTCTCAGAACCTGGAGTAATATATAAACCAGAACACAAATTTATTAATTCATAATTACCACAATGTCCATATTTGCCAAATACACTTCTCCTTCCTATGATCAGGTGACTGTTGCCATTGTGAACTTAGAATCTTGTCAAAGGGGAAGACATGTTTGCAAGAGAGGTCATCTCAGGACCATCTCTGTCCCTGAGAGCAAAGATCTTTCTTGTAATCTCACTTGTTTTTACTTCTTTGGGGAGGGCAGGAATCTGGGTCTTCCTTTTCTATGTTTCATACTAACTAACCTCTTCTCCAATTGTGACAACAATCACATGTGATGAGTCATAATCATAATCTGATTTTGGTCTATGTGTTAAGAGTCTGTTCCTTGATGATAGGTTAGAGCTCTTGGGGGGATACTTTTACTGATTCTTAGTTTATATAAGTCCACCCATTTCCAGTCTTATCCTCATTTTATTGATTTTTCTAATTTTCTTCTCCTAGAAGCAACCTTGTGTCCTTTCACTTGAGGTTTTGAGGAGCAGCTCCCTGATGCTTCTACCTGTGAGGATACTGAAACAAGGAGGATGGCAATACCCGAGAACATCTTCCTAGTGTCCTTAAGTGGCCCACTTAGACAAGGAAGGACAAGGTTTTCTAGGATTCGATTCATGATTGTATCTCCCAGGGATTTGGCACATGAAGGAGAGGAGAACATTGCTTTCTTTTATAGATGTTGGAGATTTCTTCTTTTTGATGTCTTTAAAATCTTCTTTTCCTCACAGTTGCTTCCTAGCTCCTCACCAGGCCTTCCAGACATTTCCCCAGTAGTCCTAAGTTGACACCATCTAACTTTTACTCTCCTAACTCCAGGTCACATTACCTTCAGTGGGACCAGTGAAACCTGATTCAGTTTGACTCTTTGCCTCAACTGTCACCATCATCTTAGGCAAATTTAAAGGCTGTGGAGACAATTCATGTCTTTCCTTGCGTTTATTATTGTTCCTTCGTCTTCTCATCTCCAGAGTTTTCTTTCTGTTTTTCTCTCCCACCCCACTTCCACCCCAATTTTAGACTGTTGGCATTCTCTGAACATAGCACATTGTGGTGTTTTATGCCTCTGTCTTTGTTGTAAGTCTCATCTTCCCTGACGACCCTGCTGTCCCGTGCAAAGTTGAGCTCCCCTCACTTCTGTGGTGGTATATTTTATGCATGTTTACTCTTGCATTTATCACACTATTTTTACTCCTTTGTTCCTGCTAGACAGCTCTTTCAGCATCATAATGGCCACAAAACCTAACACCATCTGGTGTATAAATGTGTTTTCATTGAAAACACAGATATGTTGTCATGCCTTCCCTCAGTTTGTTTCATGCTCCCATTGCACAAACACTTTCGAACACCTACTGTGTTTCGGGCACTTTCTGGATCTGCTGAGAATGCAGTGGCAATCCAGATGAAAATAGTCCCTCCCATTACTGAACCAAGACTGTATGGTTAGATTGCAGAGAAGTAAATAAGTTATCATCCAGTCCATTGCATTCTCCATCTGTGATCAACAAAATTCTAGAAACTTTGTAGTGGTGGTTATTTTTTCTTGTACTTTCTTCAAAAAGCTGTTTGGAGATGTTAAGTATGAAAATTTGTCTTCTTGAAAACAAAATATAGTATTAAGCACGCAGATTCTAAATGGAATAAAGCAGACTGAGAGATAACCATCATTCCTCTATCCTGCTGAAGACCGGACAGAAAGAAAGGATGTTATCACAACTGAGAATCTATGGTACTTTTTAAAAAATATCTTTTAAAATCAAGAGTTTTTTGTTTTGTTTTGTTTTGTTTTTTTAACTCTAAAGAGCTACTTTAAAAAATTGCAAATTAGGCCAGGTATGGTGGCTCACGCCTGTAATCCCAGCACTTTGGGAGGTCAAGGCGGGTGGATCACCTGAGGTCAGGAGTTCAAGACCAGCCTGGCCAATATGGTGAAACCCCATCTCTACTAAAACTACAAAAATTAGCCAGACGTGGTGCCATACGTCTGTAATCCCAGCTACTCTGGAGACTGAGGCAGGAGAATTACTTAAACCCAGGAGGCGGAGGTTGCATTGAGCCAAGATCGTGCTATTGCACTCCAGCCTGGGTGACAGAGTGAGACCGTCTCAAAAAAAAAAAAATTGCAAATTACTCAATGCAACATTGCTTAAATCAGCATTATTAAGAGGCTTTAAACATGTATAAAATCAACATTTCTGATGTTATAATTCAAAACTGTTGACTTTGCTTTTTTTGCCTGTGCTTTCAGTAAAGTAACTTATAAATTAACGTCTGTATAAACTGGATATGTTTTAGGCAAATTGTTGTATAACCCAGATGGGGAATTTATCTGTCAACCAAAGTACCAGAGTGTACAGTATACCAAGGTCATTTCCATGTGAGTGTTCATGAAACAAGAATGAAAAAGTAGCTAAAACTTGCACCTGGCCTGGAGTAGGCTGGGCTTTTTTTCTGGAAAATCATTTATTCATTTACTTTCAAGCTAAGTTGTCAAGAAATGTAAGCCAGATATGGTGATGTGCACCTGTAGTGCCAGCTACTTGAGAGTCTGAGGGCTCAAAAATTATTTGAGCCCAGGAGTTTGAGTCCAACCTGGGCAACATAGCAAGATCCTATCTCTTGAAAAAAAAAAAGAAAAAGAAAATAATTGGTACCCAGCCTTCAGCATAAACACAATTTCATGTTTTTGGTGTAAGGAATCTTTATTGAAAAGAGCTTTAATTTTTCTGTACCATTTCTTAAAAGTATTAAATTAATGTTTTTCTTTAATAGATAAACATCATTGGAAAAGCTGAGGAAAGCCAAATTGTGAAGGATGGAACAATGTCTCTTTCCATCTACATTTGCTCATGAATGATAATGATTATCATATTGTGGGATTTCCCAAAGTATGTTCCTCTGAATGTTAATAGGTGATCCTCAAAAAAAATGGGGGTTGGCTGGTCTGGTGGTGCACACCTGTAATCCTGACACTTTGAGAGGCTGAGGTGGAAAGATTGCTTGAGGCCAGGAGTTCAAGACCAACCTGGCTAACATAGTGAGACCCTGTCTGTACAGAAAATTTAAAAATGGGCTGGGCATGGTAGTGTGTGCCTGTAGTCCTACCTACTAGAGAGACTGAGGTAGCAGGATTGCGTGACCTAGGAGTTCAAGGCTGTAGTGAGCTATAATTGTGCCACTGTACTCCAGCCTGGGTAACAGAGTGAGAACCCATCTCTTTTTTTTTTTTTTTTTTTTTTTTTTAAATACACGTGAGGGTCTCTGGTTAATAAATGTTGAGATGTAGGGTTAGGTTAGATTAAACAGGTTCATTTTTTTCATGATTTCTCGGAGTCTTTATGATGCTCCACACCAGTGCTTCTCAAAGCTGAATGTGTACAGAAAACACTGGGGATCTGACCCACATGTAAAGTGTGATTTCTTTGGTCTGGGGCGGGCCTGAAATTCTGCATTTCTTACAAGTTCCAAAGTGCAGCCTGCACAACTGGCTCACAGATCACACTTAAAGCAAGATTCTTAGGGATTTTCAAGAGGAACCATGTTCTGCCACATTTCCCAGACTTGCTAACCATAGGAACGTCATTTTGAGTTGCTGGAAGTTGTCCATGGAGCACATTTGAGAATTTTAAATTGAATCTTTAAAATTACAAATGAATTAATGTATAATTTAAATAGAAGTCTCATGCAGATCTTCTAAGTTATGATCGGCCAAACAGCCCCGTGTAAATCCCAAGACACTGAAAAAATCATTTAGCTAGTTCACGTAGAAGGAAAAACCAATATGGGCTAAAAAGACAACCACTAGGTAAGATAGCAAGTGCACTGGATTATATACTTCCCTTTCTTTTTCTTTTTTTTTTTTTTCTTTTTTTTATGAAACGGGGTTCCGCTCTTGTTGCCCAGGCTGGAGTGCAGTGGTGCAGTCTTGGCTCACCACAACCTCCGCCTTCCGGGTTCAAGCGATTCTGCTGCCTCAGCCTCCCGAGCAGCTGGGGGATTACAGGCACTTGCCACTACGCCTGGCTAAGTTTTTGTGTTTTTAGGAGAGACGGGATTTCACCATGTTGGCCGGGCTGGTCTCAAACTTCTGACCTCATGATCCACCCGCCTCAGCCTTCCAAAGTGCTGAGAATACAGGCGTGAGCCACCACCCCCAGCCTACTTTTCTTTATTTTTAATGACCTTATAAATATTGTTAAATATTCAAGTCTTTAAACAATTTTACTTTGTTTTTACTGCCTCTAATAATTCACATATAAATTGCCATATTTCTAAATCCCCATATGTGCTCTGCTAGTGATTTCATTAGTCTTTAATCTTTGTTAACACTAGTATTTGATATGAAAAACTAATGATGAAAACAAATCTTTTATTTAAACAGATTGAGATTTGATATGGTTTACCATACCCTAATTACAAATGACATAAAACAGCAGTCTAGGGAGGTTTTTAGAAATCTGTTGAACCTAAAGCAAATTTAAAAAAAAAAAAAAAAGCTGAATAAAATTAATTATTACATTATAGATGGGCTTTTTCCCACCTGGGTCCTTCTGCCCCACCTAGAATAGTGTCTTCATTTATGCATTCCTGTTGAAATCTTTTGAGCCCCTGCCATCTGTTTCAGCTCTTATTTCCTCATTTATCTCACATTGCATTTTATTGTAGTTTGTTAATTTTTCTTGTGCCTTTTAGATTGTAAGTTGGATGGGAGTTCAGGGTCTTATTTATCTTTGTACTTTTACACCTGGTTTATAATGTGGTTGATACATAAGTAGATCAATAATACATTAAATAAATAATATTGTTATAAGATAATTCTGGGTAGTAGCATATGCCTGTACTCCCAGCACTTTGAGAGGCCCAGGCAGGTAGATAGGTTGAGCCCGGGGGTTTGAGACCAACCCTGGGCAACATGGTGACACCCCGACACTACAAAAAATATATGAAAATTAGCTCTGTGATGTTGTGCCCCTGTAGTCCGAGCTCCTCAGGAAGCTGAGCTGAGAGGATTGCCTGAGCCTGAGAGGTCAAGGCTGCAGTGAGCTAAGATCCCACCACTGCCCTCCAGCTGGGGTGACAGAGCGAGACCGTGTCTCAAAAAAAAAAACCAAAAGAAAATAAGATAATTTCGTACGTCAAATATTATACTGAAAAAATAAGTTTAAAACTTTTTTCTGTATCCCCGTCATCTCCTGATAGTTATTTCAGGTAGTATTGACTTATTCAGGGTATAACAAGCCATCCTAAATCTCAGTGGCTCAAACAACAGTGAGTTTTTAAGTTGGCAAGGAGGTTCTTCTGGTCTGGCCTAGGCTCAGTCAGGTGCCTGCAGTCAGCTGGTGACTAGGTCAGGGCAAGACTAAGATGGCCTGTCTTACATATTCTGAGGTCTTGGCTGGAATGGCTGCGATTGCTGGGCTGTGTATACATAGCGTCTTTTAATCCCAAGTTCTGTCACAGCTTAGTGATCTCAGGGTTTCAAAAGAAGCTGTTAGTCCTCTTAAGATTTAGACTCAGATGTTGCACAAGATCACCTCTGCCACATTTTGTGATCAAAGCAAGTCACCTGGCTGGCCCCAGATTCTAGGGGTGGGGCAGTAGATGCTCCCTCCTCCTGCAGTTTTGAGAGCAGCAGCAAAATTGCAGTCACCTGGAGTTACTGTCTACATATTTCTTCCCCCGAGATAAATAAAAACACTAGTATCATTTCACTTTTATCAGCTCCTCACTCCTCTCATGTTGATACTACACAGAAGGTATGTAGGTTTAATCTTCAGTTTTCCTAAATCATTTGCTTTGCACTGTTTTTTGTGTCCTAAACCTTCCTTTGTCATATTTGTTATTTTGCTGCAGAATTTCCTTTTATTCAGCATTATGGTTGGGTGATTTTGGTTACAGAACTTCGTTTTGTTGAAACAAATTCTCTGAGTCCTAGTATGTCCCAAAATACCCTTTATTTTGCCTTCATATTTGAATCATAATTTTTGGTCAGTACTTGGAAGCTATTGATAAATTTATAATTGAGAAGATGTGTGATGCTAATTTGATTTTATTTCTTTTTTCTCTATGGTAACATACATAATTTTTTCTTTATCCTTGGAACCTAGAAATGTCAATGGCTTGGTCCAGGCGTAGCTTGTTTCATTCATTTTATTCACTTATTGTCTCATTTTAAGTGATTTGTTTTCAGCTCTGGGAATTTTCATTTCTTACTTCTTGTAGTATTTCTTCTTTTTTCTCTTTTCCAAGATCTTGGAGTAAACAGATGTCATTCCTGCATCTGAGCTCTAGTCACCAAACTGTTCTTTTATCTTTTTGTAAAATCTCTCACTCTTTTTTGTTGTTGTTGTTTCTGAGATATTTATTTAGGTCACTCTTATGAAATACTCTGTTTTAAAAAATCCATTTTGCTATTCATCTCACGATTAAGATTTCTTTTTTATCCTGTAACTTTTTCTTCAAGATTTCTGGCTGCTTCTCTTTCCTACATACAATTCTTAGTTTTAACACTAGGATATTAGTTCTACCTGTTCTACTTTACTTTCTTCTGTTTGGGGAATTTGGTCCCTCCTGGGTATCAGTGTCTGAGGCCTGCTCTGTCTGAATCTCTTCTCTGCCAGTGACAAAATGCTTGGGCACTTGCAGGGTAGGCGCTGACCATCTAGCTGCACTCTCTCTCCCCTTGATTATCCTGACGTTGGCCCCAGGCCTGAGGGCCTCAAGTCTGGGATCTACCAGACTCTGAGCCTTGAGCTCTCTCACCCAGTGTTCCACCCTCTAAAGCCAGCCTTTGCCTCTTTGTGTTACGGTTTCCTCTGGTTGCCTTACCAAAGGTCTATAGCAGTTATCTTTCTGACATTTTGGCACACTGATGACATTTTTAAAATTTCCAGGCTAATTTTCTTATCTTAAGAATGAGAAAATGCCTTTTCTATTATTTCATGGAGTTGGGAGTTGGAGAAAAGTTGAAATTTGTGCTCATCTTGCCTCTTGCTCCAGTTTCCCCTATCAGAGTTTTAATTACATTCTTACTCTATTGATTACCTCCATCCTATCTTGGTATACCCTTTAACATTCCAGGTATATCTCTGAATTTGTCATGATTTTTCATTTCTTCTCCTCCTAGCATCTGTGGCGCTATAAAGGATCCTGATTCCTCAAAAAGAAAAAAAAAATGAACCTGTAGTACTTTTCAAAAAGATTTTCCTCTTTTCCTTCTTTCCTCTCTATAAAAAGTAAGATATTTTGGGGAAAGGTTGAAAATGCCCACATGTAATTCATGTTTATCAAGATAGAATTTCCAGTTTTCATTAACCGTTTTGCGGTGCTTTCCTTGTGTTATAGAGGCCAAGTCAATGCTGCGTAAGGCCAGAGGAGCACCATTCATAAAAGACACAGTGTGAGCAGCTCAGGATGCCAACAGTGTTAACTCTGGTGTTATATGTTAACCATGTGTTTTATTTTCAAAAATTGTTATTGAATGTTATACAGGGCTGAGGGCATTATATTTTGCAACTTAAACCACTTATTATTGAAGTGGATTCCTTCTAGACATTTATACATCATAAAATTATATTTAGTCTAGTTTTAAAACAAGAAGTAGTTTAATTCTATTAAAAGTAGATAATCTTTAGTATTTAAGTTACTAAATACTATTCTATTTATCATCATTGAAATATTCTAAATTATTTGATTTATAAACTGCATTTAATATTATACCGTGTTTATTCCACTATATTATTCTTTTTCCATTTTATGAGAAAACTATGAAAATACATAAAATATGCATACAATTAAAAAATACTGAAAAGCAAGCACATCTGTGTAACTGCCACCCATGTCACGCCGGCGCTTGAGAAGTTCTTCATGTGCCCCTCTGAGATCACAGCCCCCTCTCTCCACGGAGGTAGCCACTCCTCTGACTTTGGTGATGGTCATTTCCTTGCTACCTATGCATGCATTCTTAGTAAGCATAGTTTTATTTTGCCTATTGTAGAATTTTACATAAATGGACTCCCACTGTTTGTGTTCTTTTGCACCTTGCTTCTTTTATTCGGTATTGTGGTTGACAGTCATCCTTGTTTTATGGAGAGAGCTTTGGTTCATTGATTTATTGCTATAGATGAAATACATTGATTGAATATATTACATTATATTTATCCATTCTACTGTTAATGGTCACTTGAGTTGTTAGCAACCTATCGCTTTCACGAAGAGTGCTGCCGTGAACATATTTCTATAACTCTCCAGGTGCCCATGTACAAGAGTGTCTCTACTTAATCAGGAATGGAATTACAGGGCTACAGAATGTACATGTCATCAGCTGTACTAGATAATGCCAAAATAGATTCCAAGGAGTTGTTGCCATTTACACTGTCATCAGTAGCATGGGATAGTTACCATTGTTCCACATCCTCACCAGAATTTGATACTGTTTTGCCATTCTGGTGTTTGTGTATTGACTACTCATTGCAGTATTAATGTTCATTTTTCTAATTACTAATAAGGTTGAGAACTTCATTATTGGTCATCTAGATTTTCTCCTCTTTATACAAACCTTTTGCTTAATTTTTTTTTACCAGATTTACCTTGCAGTGATATTTCTAGTGAAAAATTCATAATCAAAAACATTTAACTACTCTGCATAGATTATTCTCTTGAACTACTATGCTGTTTGGCATAGAGCTCTTTTCTAAGCAAATTCTTGCCAAGACATTTGAATTTTTTTATGAACCGCCTGATTAGAAGGTTAGTATGCAGCTACCTCTAATCCTCCTGAAGAGTTGCAGCTTTTGGTTATATTTCTATTTCCAGGATATTTTAAAAATATAACTGCAAGAAGTTTATCTGATACTCCTTTTAGAATTCTAGACTCAATGCCATATGCTCCTGAAGATGTTTAACTTTTCAGGCAAATTCTTAATTTCCTAGTACTTCATTCTTCTGCAATATCTGTTCCAGTTTCATTATAAGTAAAACAAAGAGAAACTTATCTTTGCTATATGATGATACTCTTAGCAATTTTTTCTACTTATTACTGTTAAAATATTTTGTTCATCTAATGCCTATTTTCTATACTTTTATCTGACATTAGTATCTTTATTTTTTGAATCAAATTTAAATATTCACACTTTCTTTAACCTTTATTTTTTATTAATTTTTCTTAGGCATCATTATTTTGTCATATCAGTTTTGAAATTGTATTTCTCATCAACATTTTTTTGAGTGTTCATAATGACAACTATATGTTGTACTCCAGACACCTAAATCAAGAAAGAGAAAAATAACTGGAGTCCAACTTATTTTACTAAAAAGATAAAATAAAGTGTACTTGGTATGCTTTCACCAAAAATTATTAGTAAGGTGAGTAGAAGGGAATTAAGTAGAGAAAAATTCAGTATTTAGTTGATTTTCCATCTCTGGAAGATTTAAGACAGATGATTTTGTGGACTATTATCAGCTGTGGTAAAAGAGATTATACATATTGAATAATAGGTTACACCTATATATTACATCTATAATATGCCAAAAAAAGCCTTCAGTAGTCATACTAGAGTATATGTAGTCTGCAGCCTTGAGCAGAAAAATTGCATGTTAATCACTAAGAGTTGAATATAAGATTAAGATACTTGCATGCGTATACACACAATTATACTGCCAGTTTCACATATGAGCCTCTTCGTGTTCAATAAAGATTATGATGAAAATGCACAGCTGTTCATAGTCAACCCTCCTCTAAAACTGTGAGGATATCATACTTAATTCACAATATTTATCTTGCTGACCCTGCTTCCCAGGACCAATGAACCCAGAGGAGGCTTCTTAGAAGCCTCAAAAGAATTTAGTCTAATGGTATGATTTAAAAAAAGAGACCTGGGCAAAGAAAATGTTTATTAAGTAAAGGCTAGGATAAAATGAGAACACAGATATGCATACCCACACATGTAAGAGCTGGTCACAGATTCATCTCTGAGCTTTGTATAGCCAAAGAGAAAACCAGCTAATGCTACAGTTTCCAATAGCATCCACCATTCCCTTAGGAAAAGCCTAGGTCCTGGCTTTCAGATGGCTGATACAGAGACAGTGTGACACAGCAGACAACATTCTGAAAACTCCTGAGGAACATTCACATCTGTTTAGAATCTAGAACTTGTTTAATCTTAGTGTGGGCCTCAGGGTTTAGAGTTTACTGTTTCTGCCACACACAGTGCAGCATCCCTTCTACACTATCCCTCCTGCAATCATCATCCAGACCCTGATTAAAGATCTCTCATCATGGGAGTGTGCCACCTTCAGAGGCAGTCAGTTCTTGAAATTTTAAGCATTTGACTATTAGCTCCAAAAGGAAAGCCCTCCGTTATTGTTCCAACCTTTAATTTTGATTCCAAATATAAAGACAGTAATAATATAGGTTAATACACATTTATTACAAAACCATTAATTTTTAGTCTGGCTCTTGGGATTATAATCTAAAAAGCCTCCTTCAGAGGCTTATAGGCATCTGCTTGTCAATGCTGGACTTCTCTTCTTCAGGTCAAATTTTCTCTTCTTGTTCCATTAACTACCACTCTCATGTCTCCCAGTGAGCTTTGAGCTCATAAAGAGCAGGAGCTGTGTCATTCACATCCTCCCTGTCCCCTTGCCTGGAAATAAATGACTGGATCCCTTTAACATCCCACTCATCATCTCTTGAATGGGTACACTGTGTCCATTCCTGTTAATGTGCCGCCCTTATCTGGAAGTAGTTATGTCCCAAGGAGCCTGAAGGAAAGTTGTAAGCTCGCTTATGCCCTTCCTATCATCCTAATGATTTATAGCAACACAGCATAAGATCACCTTAGGTTTGGGCAGTCTTGTTTCACTTATGATTCACTCATTTTGCTCTTGAACCTGAAATGCCTACATTGATTTCCCAATATGCTGCTGAGCTAACCTAAATACAGGACCTTGTATTTATTCCTGTTGTTTTAAATCTCATCAGAGGCAGCTCATTACTGCAGTGTAGCAGTATATTTTTTGTATTTTAATTTTATCTCCATCTGGTAAATTCAATATTCTTCATCATCATTGAAGAACTTGTGTATGACTTGTATTGATATCATGGTTAAAACATTTGGTGGGGTTGGGTCAAGGTCAGAACTCTGGCATTACATTAGAAACCTCTATAGATTGATGTATTTCATTCAACTGTTTACAGATTGTTGGAGTCAGCAGTTGCCCTTATTCCAGCCCCATTTCTATGTTAATGACAATATCACGGGGGACTTCTAATATCATATACACCCCACTAGAGTTTGGGCAACACTGCATGGTTACACTGCCCCAGACAGACATTAGACCAGCTTAACATGACTTTTCTTTGGTGCCCCATTTTATTTCTCACAAATCACCTCTTGGATAAAATCGTTTAAAGAATCTCACCCAAGATCTGTGTCTAGCTCTGTAGTTTATCATGTGAAGAGTCTACCTTCCCTTTTTCCAAAAACAGCCATGGCATTTTCCTCCTTCCAGTTTTCTGGCATGCCTTCATTCTCTGTAGAACCCTCAAAAGTGATTCAGCAACCTATCTGTAAGTTTTCTCAGTTCTCCGGAATGTGATCACTCAAATCAGGCAAATTGAGGTCACTGAGGGAAGTGTGAGGCCTAATTTCTCACAGTCGCTTTACAATATAAGTCCTTTTTTTTTTTTTTTTTTGCTAGTGGAATGGAGCAATAATATTATTCTGTGACTCCAGTCTTAGCTTGATACTTTCCAGTTCATTAAATGATCTTACAATTATGAAAACTATGAGAAAATGGATAGGAAACCTTCATAGGTTTATAACTTGTCAGCACAGTGTTACCGCTCCCCTGCCCCATGTTGGTTGTGGCATATTGAGACTGCTCCAGAGATTAGGGGTAGGGAAGTGTCTCACCCTTAGTAATGACAGGTACCATTGGCTTTGCTCCTCATCTGGTGACTCTTCATGGCTGCCTGTGATGTGACCTAACCTTTGAGGAATCAGAATAGATATCATCCATGTCTATGAAAATCTCCTCTCCTGCCAAGCTTCTCAGCATTATATTACTTTCTTTTATACAGTTACAAGGTCTCTGACCCTCCTCCTCTTGACTTTAGCATTACTACTTTTCATTTACATCTTGCTGTACTTTGCCTTGATCCTATGTTGCTGCATCAGCTAGGTGATGAGCCCCCTAATGGTCAGAGTCCCTGGGAGAGTGGTACTCAGAAAATGCTCCTCTGGGCTCATTGGTCCTGGGAAGCAGGGTCAGCAAGATAAGTATTGTGAAATTAAGTATGATATCCTCACAGTGATGTAATACCATAATATAATTCTAGGTCTTTTTAATAGTAAGACTCCTTCTATATTAATAAATAATTACTTCCCCAATTACATTTCTGTTTCTCCTTTTCTCAAATTCTCTTTGTTCACTGAATTTTTCGTTTTCTTTTTCTTCTTACACAGTGGTTGTTTCATGATATTATACTCTTGACATTTAAAATTTTTGGTTCTTGGCATTATTTGTTTCACTGTTGCATAGTAACATTTTTGTTCTTTGCAACCATCTGCTTATTTTAAGGTGTGTAATTTTTCAATGGCTAGAATACTTTTATATCTTTACTTGCCTTAAATGCTAATCTAGGATCTTTGTGTAGCATTTTTTTCCTTTATAGAGCTTATGTCTTCTCTTTAATGAGCACTTGATAGAGAAAGAAAATTTTATTCAGTTGATAATATTTTGTTTTACATCTCAATAAACATTCCACATACACTAAAAAATATAGATTGTCATAAAATTATTACATTGTATAAAGAACTAGCCATTTTTATCGGTGAGGTAGTGAGGTAGAACTCCCCCCCCCCCCGCCCCACCCAGGACACTTAGGTTTTGATCCTACTCATCTCCATGTCTCAGGATCCTTCTATTCATACCTGAGAAGATCCTGCAGTTCAAAGTCTATCTAGGCCTTATGCACCGTGAAAATGGGAGATTGAGAATTCACTTGCTAGATGGAGCAGGCATGAGAACTCATGAGGCTGGTGTCGGGGGAAATGCACAGATAAACTAATCAGATCCATTGTCCATTTATGCCTATTAATATGACAAGAATAAAAATACCACCAGCAGAAACATGAAACTTAGACCCTCTCCACTAACATGGAAGCCAGGAGAGTAGGGAAGAAGATGGGAGCTCAAAGGGCATGTAATTTCCCCTTTTACTTACAGATTATTATTTTGGAAACAGAAGACTGATACTGAAATTTGAGGGAATGGGGAAACAAGTCCCAGATCAACTATAGAATTGAAGACCGTGGAAGTTAATTGATTAAATTGAAATATATAATAGTAGAGTAATTTGCGAGAGAAAACTGAAGAATGTTGAGGAAAATGTTTATAGTCTCAGATGTCCGTATTTGAATATACGATGTGACACATCTAAACAGATAGGGTCTCTCGGACATCTTAGGACTTGGCAGAATTTACCTAATGACGGGAATGAGACAATGAAAATATATCATCCTTCATTCATGTATTCATTTATTTTAGTGAACATTAATTGAATACCATTTAATATGCCAGGTACTTGACTAGTTTCGTGGTATGATAAAGACTGTACTCACAAGAAAACAGAGAAACTGACATGTAAATGAGTTATTAAAATTTTAATAGCACTTTACGCTAACCATCGATTCCCCCTGTTTTCCAAAATTGTAGAAAGTCCATATCAGGTCAGTAAGTCTCTTGACAAACACACTGCTCTCACTATGTGTTGTCTTAGGAAAAGCACTCTAGCTCCTGCCAAGAACCTATTCTTCTGTCATAAGCTATGGGCCTAAAAAATAGATTTTCTTTTCAACATCACATTCCTAGTCATTGTTATCTTTGAATAATCAGATTCTTCTAAAGAAACCAAGCTAGCTGTAAGACTCCACCAAGGATGAACTTGTTGCTAGTTATTAATACATTATATTTCTTTAAAATAAGCAGACTTTTATTTTTAAGACTTCTTTAGGTTTTAAACTCTTTTTTTCTTTTCTGTTACAAAAACCTCTTCTGCGATTGGTAAAACATTCTTCTCATGTCAGTTAACATTTGTAGATGTCTTTTTGTGTGCATGTTACTTTGAAAACAGACCCCTATAGCAATCTAGAATGTTTATTATTTAATTTCTTGATAAGTTAGTCATATTTACTTATTGGTTACCATTTAGAAAATTTAGCAATTTAACAAGCTTTTGATCATGGTGTGTAGACTATAGTCTACTGTAGTTGCTAGGAACCATCTGTAAATCCTCGGTTCCTGCAAGGGAGCCCAGAAGAAAGTGTTAACCCTTTGCCTGCTTGATTGCAGGAGGAATGCCAGCTCCTGAGCAGGCCTCATTGGTGGAGGAGGGGCAACCACAGACCCGCCAGGAAGCTGCCTCCACTGGCCCAGGCATGGAACCCGAGACCACAGCCACCACTATTCTAGCATCCGTGAAGGAGCAGGTACATCCTCGTATTGAAATTTGCAATGAGTTATTTCTTTAATGCCTTTAAAAAATTAATCTTTGGATATGTTTTAAATTTGTCTAACGTCCTTGACGCCTTCACGTTTTCTAATTATAAGGTGTTTACATCCCTGAGTACATTGGGATGACTGGCATGTAGAGCTGCTCCAGGTGCCAGTCAGAATCGGAACATGCAGGATACTTGTGCGTCTGCAAGTAAGGACAATCTCGATGGTGATCGGTGTCTGTCTCTCCCACATTGCAGAGTGTGTGCATGCACGCAAAGCTGTGTGAAGCATAGTTCTCAGTGCTGACTTTTCCATCAGGACTCTGGCAACCTGAGGCCTGTAATAGCGTTAGGTATTTTGAACATTTTAACATAGGTAGTATATAGGGTTGTCTCTGTGATTTTTGGATAAAGGCTATATTTGTGTGTTTGTCTAAATTTAAGTATATTCATTTTGTGAGCTAATGTTCTAAAACTTGTCGAACTGTGCCAGTTTGCTTCAATGTCATGTTTATGTTGATTTTTTTAAGGCATTAATACTCTTTATCCTTCAAACTCAAGTAACCTTCTATATTAGGTCTTATCTGTTGTGCTTAGAGAAATTAGAATTCTGCAATTTTAATTTCTTAAGATTTAAAAGCTTAATAAGGTAAATGTAAATTTAAAGCTCCAGGGATAGTTTTTTGTTTTTTGTTTTTTGTTTTTTTTCCTGCTTCTTCTCTCCAAAAAACATTATATGTCCCCTGTGAGGGTTATTTTGTTGAAATAATCTAAGATTAAGTTTTTTTAAAAAAAATCTTATAATTAAGCCACTGGATTTTTTTTCTCAAGATAGGTAATGTTGTATTTGCTGGGATATTCCTTTAAAAGTCAGTATCAGTAACTCAGATGACTAATGATGACGAAGATTGAGGAAACATTTATTACCTTATTGTTGTACTATTTGCTGTAACTTGGAATGTGGCATGAAAGATTGCTCTATAACCGTGACACATGTCTGACGTTAGAACTATGTTTTCAAGAAAAATTATTTCAGTTTATTCTAGTAACAAGATGTCAAAATAATTTTTTTATTCCTCAATGAAATTTGAAGTTTTTAAACTTTCCACAAAGAGTTTGAAAAGGTACAAGATATAGTCAGTACAATTTTCATCTTCCACCAAACTATAGAATAGACGTCTAAGCTTCTATTATCTTTAGGGGAGAAAAAAGGACTCTTCGATAGCACTTCATAGTTGTCAAGATTTGACCCACAGAGCTGCTAAGGGTGAGAAGCCTCAGATTTATTTGGGGCTCTTAGTATATACTGTGTTTTGGTGAAATGTGGTAAATTTATCAGAATGTTTAGAAATGACTTAAAACTATTAGCTGTGTGCAGTAAACATAGCAATGGTAACGTTCTGTTTGTACCTTGAGACCATATACCCTATATGTAAGAAAATAAGGAAACTTGTTAAGATTTTGACACTAGAATTCCTTGATGGCCTCAAATGACTTCAAAATTTTATCTTCTGGCAGTAAATAGTGTTCTAAATAAGTATTTTATGGGAAATGCTAAGAAGAGTTCTAGCTTCTCAAGGCAGCCAAAAATGTATTTATCCTATTCATTAAAACAATTATTATATATAATTAGTTAGTGGGATGCTATACTCTGGTCTTTGGTTCTATTCCTGTTGTGAGAAATTGGAGTTCATTAATATATATTTGCAGTTTCGTACATAATTTCTTTTAAAAATTTTAAGTACTTAGCATTTCAGTTGTTTAACCCAGGATACCACATCTGTGTCTTTTTTCAAGATACTCTCCTGGTTTTAAATAGCTCCCCTGCAATTTTTGTGGCACCAGGCAAAATATAGTTGGAGTAAAAATTTCTTAAGACCCTCCTGAAATATGTCACTTCCTATCATCTACCCAATGGGATAGAGCACAGAAAAGTTAGATCCAAGTAAGAAAACTAATTACCATTCACCTTATATGTTTGATTTTAAAATTTACTGGTCAGAGTGTGACACTCTTAGCCCACTGTTACATGCAGTTACAATAAATGTTGGTCATGTTTTATATCCAAAAGAGCAATATTCCCAAAAGAGCAATATTCTTAGATGGGATGCATAATTATTATTACTTTTTAGAGATGGGGTCTTGCTGTGTTGCCCAGGATGGAGTACAGTGTCACCTTCTTAGCTCACTGCAGCTTCAAACTCCTGGGCTCAAGCAATCCTTCCACCTCAGCCTCCCTAGTAGCTAGGACTACAGGCATGTACTACCATGCCTGGCTAATTTTTAGTTTTTAATTTTTTTTTGTAGAGATAGGGTCTCACTATCTTGCCCAGACTGGTCTTTAACTCTTGGCCTCATGCAATCCTCCTACCTCAGCCTCTCTAAAGTGTGAAGATTATAAGTATGAGCCACTGTACCTGGCCCATAATTATTATTTTTTAAAAAAGCCTCACTGCCATGCCATAATGGTATCCACTCTGTGATCTCAAATAACAGTCCTTGTTTCGTGGCAGCCGTGTCTTAGGAATGGTGTTTCCTTAGGTCACAAAAGGAAGGGACCCTAGCAGTGCAACTGGGTACATGGAGTAGGTTTCCATTCTGTTTTCTCTGCTGACCGGTCATGTGATCTTGGAAAGATTTCTTAACCTTTCGTTTCCCAGTTTGCTTATTTATAAGATGCAGATAATAATAGTGAGGACCTTAAATTAACCTAGGTAAAATGCTTACAACAGTACCTGGCCCTTAGTAAGGGCTAACATTACAATTGTCATTATCATTTCTGCATAAGAAGAAAAGGCTCCTCTTAGGAGGAGCTAGTGGTTCTACTTGTAACCATACTAAAGATTCAGTGAGCCGTTTTTTTGGACATTGATAGCAGAAGACAAACTTTGAATGTTGAGCATTGTTTATGCTGTGACAGTAGTTTACTTATGCAGACACTAAACTTTAAAAACTTCATATTGATCTCACAAAAACTATACATAAACATATAGTTTTTTATATATGTTATGAGAAGAAGCATATAAAAATAAATTTTATGAACATGCTAATTTATTGCAACCCCAAACATAATGTCAAGGCACTTGGTTAAGGAATTGCAAAGTAGTATCTTATAATTTTGAGAGGAAAAGTCTGGGTTCTTCAGTAAAGTACATCTAAGCCAGTAAAATACCTCACACATACTCCCCTTGGGCAATTCATGGTAATTGGTAGGAAGGGAAATGGCAAGCAACCAATAGCAGTCTTGTTAACAAACCATTAGTCTATTAAATATCTGAAATTGGGCATTCAGTGTCATAAAACAATGAACTCTTTCTTCACTGGGCTATGCTTTCCCTAGAATCCTCCAGTGCCAGAGGCTAGCTGTTCCTTGTTCTTTGGCATAATGTTAGAATTTACAATGTCTTTTGAGAAGTGATAACCTCTCATAGTGATGTCAGTCATGTGGATGTGTACCCGCGAAGGTACAGAAAAATCCTCGCTCCTTGACAGAAAGAATCCTTGCTACTTCTGTTCAAACGCTGCCTCTTTCATGAAACATACCCAGCCTGAAGTCAAATCTCTCTCCTGATCTCTTTTAGCACTTTATGCCACTGTCATGACTCTTAATAGTATGCTTTTTTGGATTTATATAATCAGCTACCTAAGGATAGAGCCATGTTTTATGCATTGTTTTATACCTGTGTTACAGGTTGCTCCTCTCCCAACACCATGGATATATTAGACCTGCAATAAATGGTTGTTTGAGCAGGGAATGAATAGATAATACTTAGTGTCGATTACTTTGTCACCAATTTGCAGTTTTATTAAGACAACAAAACCTATAGCCACATTCACAGAAATATTGCGAGCAAGAGAGTCTCACAGCACCTAGAAAACTTGTCACTCAGCTGAACATTCTTCTTAAGACAATTTGAATTGCACTATATCCATATTGATACAGGATTTAAATCCTATCTCTTCATAATGCAAAATAAAATTTTATTTTGTATCTATGGTCAAAAAATGACATAAGTGTCATAACTTTCATTTCCCATCTGTCCAATTTAGTTGAAAGTTAAGTTTAGGGAATAAAAGGATGTGGTTATCTTGGTGATGTCACAAAATATCCACCAGTGTTATGTATATTGGGTGAGGCAACTACTAAAGAAATGTTAAGAAATATGCTTTAAGAGAAATAAAAAGTCAATCCACAGGAATAACAAGGTGATGTGATTCCTGGACATGATTCTGAAATTACAGGAAATGTCAGAACTTCAGCCACCAGTTGACTGTAATTAGGATCGTCCTTTAGCAGGTTCTGCTGTTCAACTCAACTCCTAATAAGAATCCAGGAGTCCATGATGAATACAGATGTAGGAAAGGAGGAATCTCCTAATAGTTTTCAAAAATATCTGACAAACTTGATACTGGTTACTGCCTAGCATAATCTCTTACATGTAATAACTAGATAAAGAAATACAGCGCTGGGCATGGTGGTTCGTGTCTGTAATCCTAGCACTTTGGGAGGCTGAGGTGAGCAGATGGCTTGAGCTCAGGAGTTCAAGACCAGCCCGGGCAACATGACAAAAACCCCGTCTCTACAAAAAATACAAAAAATTGGCCAGGAGTGGTAGTGTGCGCCCGTGGTCCCAGCTACTCAGGAGAATCACTTGAGTCTGGGAGGTCAAGGCTACAGTAAGCTGTGATCATGCCACTGCACTCCAGCCTGGGTGACAGAGCGAGAACCTGTCTCCAAAAAAAGAAAGAAAGAAAAATGTGGTGCCCTCAAAGGATCCTGCCTCTTCCTGTGAAAACTTTAGATTAAACTGATTGATTTGTCACTGAAATGCACAGCACATCCTTGGATGCAGGGGAATTGGAATTTGATAAACCATTTGCTGCTCATCAAGAGCCTTGCTGCTGCCCTCTGCGACTTACTTAGATGTGTCAGAATGCTCACTCACAGGCACAAGGAAGCAGCAAGCCAAGCACCATGTGCAGGGTATTATTATCAATTGGTAGAATACATTGTAGTTTTATAATGGTTCCGATGTGATCTCTTGGTTTTAGAAACACTCTTTAAAAAAGACAGTATGGCCAATCATGGCTAGGATTTGCAAGTGTCTTTCACAGTTCTATGTAGGGTGCAAGTTGATTTCTGGTTTTGTAGAATTGCACATGTAATATTCATTAGAGTCTTTCATCTTCTGTCATAAATTTGCTTGAATAATTGAGATCTCTATTTGAACTTGGCCATATTTTCAGGCTCTTTAGCCACTTCTTTTTTTTTTTTTTTTTTTTTTTTTTTTTTTTTTTTTTTTGAGATAGACTCTCGCTCTGTCACCCAGGCTGGAGTGCAGTGGTGCAATCTTGGCTCACTGCAGCCTCCTCCTCTTGGGTTCAAGCAATTCTTCTGCCTCAGCCTCCCATGAGTATCTGAGATTACAGGTGTATGCCACCACACTCGGTTAATTTTTGTATTTTTGGAAGAGACGGGTATCTCCATGTTGGCCAGGCTGGTCTCAAACTCCTGACCTCAGGTGATCTGCCCACCTTGGCCTCCCAAAGTGCTGGGATTACAGGCATGAGCCACTGTGCCTGGCCCACAAACCACATTCTTTTATTTTTGGTTAATGATTTCCGAAGCTTAGAATCTAGATTTAAGGTTGAAGCCAATCCAGATAGTATGAACTGGTAAGCAAAGAATAGATTTGGTAAAATATGCTAATTTTATATGCACTCTTTTTACTCTGGTGAGGTCTCAAATTAGATACTGTGTGTGCTGCTTTTGTTATCTTTGATGAGTGAAAATTGCAATGTTCCTCATTTGTGTGGCTCTTAAAGAGAATACCACTTTCAAGATATTTTCTGGCTTTTTTGAAAATAACCATTCTATCTTCAGTATGTCCGTATTAACTTAAGCAATATTTAAATATCAAAGAGTGAAATGAGAGCCAGAGATCCTTAATTTTTTGAAGATAAAATAAGAAAATCTGAAGCCCAGCTGTGTCCTATTGATGTTACTTCATTTTTACATAGATATCTTAGCTTCAGTAATTACACACCCTTCCTGTATGGCAAAATGCCCAGAAGTGAACAAATTCCAGTACAATTATTTACTTTATTCCTCTGGAACTGAAACAACTCAACTGTTACACACCTGCCTTTGTAACTTCCTTTTGTTTGGCCATTTTGCTTATTTACAATGAAATAGTCCTCTTTGACACACCTCAGCCACATGCAGAAGAGAATTTTTATTTCAGCTGTAAACAAGCATAGTTTGTCACTTAACTAGAATGTGCTGTGTAAGTACAATGCCTGAAACTTCTGACTTTTCCCATTGGCAACTTAGTTATTTTTCCAATTGGTAACTAAATTATCCTGGCAGTTGTTGTTACTGTGTATAACCTATAGTGAAGTTTCTAGTGCCTGAGCTGCAGCATCTAACCCAAGGTAAGATTGGATCTCAGTGGTTTTTGTAGGATCATCAAATTTTACAGCTTTATATCCATAATATTGTAGAAACGAGGTTCAAAATGAGGACAAATGGCAAAGCTCTTGTGACACTGGTTGACTTGTATTCAAGAAGTCTGAACTCTAAAATGGCTCTCAGGAGATCAGTCCTCTTAAGTTGCATGTACCATGGTCAGAATTTAACATTTCCCTTCATTTTGTTAACGATACAAGGTGTCCTCCACCTCAAGCGTCCCTGTGATTAAAGAATACTACAGAGTATGGCCAACAGGTTTATTCAGTATTTGAGTACTCCCCACTTCCCAAAGAAGTTGTCCTTCTCAACATTAAAAAATTAGACTGCCAAGAGGTAGCTAATAACAAGCATATGCATTTGGCTAGCTGTCTACATTTTCCAGTAGTCTGATGAATGATCAGATGGACCTGCTAGCAAAGCTTCCAGTCTTATATGTCTTCAACTGTATATTCAGAATAACTTAGTATTTGTTCTCTTTGATTTCATTGGAAGCATCATTTTAGGTTGTATTGACACTGAAGGGTTTGTTTGGAAGACTATTAAATTCTATGAATTTGAACAGACTCCTTGTGGCTGTTCACACATAACTGGATCACACATGCAAACATGGAAAACATAGTAGGTGCCCAAAATATTTATCAGTTAATGAACTAAAAATGTAAACATGTTTACAGGGCCTCCATACTTAGATTAAGCTTCCTTTTAATTAATTAAGAATTGTTTATTCAAAGACTACTCTGAGCAAAGTACTTTGTCAAGGAATGGGTTGAGGGGGATAAGCAGACATATAAAGATGATCTATTTCATATAGTTTCTACTCTCAGAGTAATGCAGAGGCACAAACCATATTTATACTTCAATATAGAGTAATTGACACATTATGAATATTCATTAATTGATCCGTAAGAGACAAGAATGTTTGTACTTTTGCCCCCTTTTAATTTAAACAGGCTATCTATATGTATTATGTCAATTTTATGTAAGTTTGTTAACTTACACATTTTTAGCTTTAATTTTTACCACTGAATTACCATTACATTTGAAAATGGAATATTTTTGCTTAATTTTTACCATTGAATTAGCATTGTTTCGTTTACATTGAAAGTGATAGAATATTTTTCCTTTGTTAACACTTAAAGCCAACCGTGACTGCACATTTAAAATTGTAAATTCCTTTTCAGTTGAATAATCCAGTTTACAGTTTCTTTTCAGAGTTAAATTATGAATATATGGAATAATTTCCCCCTGTACATGCAAACTTTATGCTGTTAAATTTGAAATGAGTGACTGCTGAGTTGGTGAGATTAAATGGATGAGAGGATTATTCAGCATTGAATTCTCTGCTTTGCATGATCGTTTTTCTCTTTAGAATCACTTCTGGAGAGAAAAATATTTCAGAAACATATTTTTCCCTTTAGGTATAACCCTAAAGTTATTCCATAGCTGTTCCAAAACATAGCCTATCTAGTGCCTATCTTCATGTTTAAGGGCTCCCAATTTCTAAATTGCCATTTTTGTTAATTTGCAAAAATGTGTCCATATGGTCTTACTTCATCTGTTTATATTTTACGAATGTATTGTTCCCAAAGTGATGAGATCTGCTTGTACCTCAGCAAAGTAATTTGGGTTATGGTTATTTTATTTCAGGCATTCCTAAGAAAGATCATTTAAAATGTAAAGTTCTTTTCAAGTAGTTCAAAGACAAATCTATGTTTTAGCTTATAGAATCTTAAGAGTTTTTATGTACCCAAACCTTAATAATGTAGGAGTTACACAAAGTGGAAACAGTCTGCAAGCAAATTGAAATAACACATTATTGAAACTTAAAGAGAAATAATATACTATGCAATTATATTCTATATAGTTATATTTCAAATATGAAAATAGCTATCATAAATTAAAAGTATACTTAGAATTTCAGTCTGTGTGGCTCTTGAAAGAAAATTTAATTTTCCTTTAAAAATTGGAGTTCAAAGCATTTCAATTTATTAACTGTTTAGTATTTTAACTTATAGTCTTTTTCTTATGAAAACTCCTATAAAGCAATGTGGCATCAGTGAAATGTTTATCGTGAGTTATCATCTACCTTAATAGGCATATATCTCATTTTAAAAATTTCCCCAAATCATTGTTAGAGTCTAAACCAAGATTAAAGTCTTAACCACTGCCTATGGCCTTCTAATAAACTATTCTGGCAGAATTAATAACTCTTACTATTTCATTCATATGTAGTATTTCTGTATTCTGATATTCCTTTAGAAATACCTTTCCATCACAAAGTCAACATAAGCCATGATTTCTCTTCTTTTGAAAATACTTCTATTAGTTATTTTTAAAGTAAGCCCTTTATGCCCAACTGAAGAGTCAAGTAACACCGTTTTTCATTCATAAGCTTAGCTGCCTTATATATTCCTTGGTTTAAGTCTAGGATTGTTGGAAGGGACGATGCTTACTGGAGTTTTCCCATTGTCCCACTTTCTCATTTGTTCCTTAATAAGATAAGTAATATTATTTTTCTATAATGTAAGCTCTTAACAGCAAGATTTTGATTTTATTTCAGTTAGCAAA
This sequence comes from Macaca thibetana thibetana, assembly GCF_024542745.1. Taxonomy (NCBI): domain Eukaryota; kingdom Metazoa; phylum Chordata; class Mammalia; order Primates; family Cercopithecidae; genus Macaca; species Macaca thibetana. The sequence goes on along the minus strand of NC_065589.1, from coordinate 84,461,000 downwards.
GAATAGTGAAAAGCAAATTCATATTAAACTATTATGTGAAAAAATATATCTTAGTGATTGCTGCTGTTGACATTCTAAGCTGATTGAGTAGAAGATTTGAAGGTCTGTAGGTATGACTGTGAAAAATATTTGTGTATTTATGGGTACTGAACAGAATGCTGTTGCACTTAGCTCATTTGATCTGCACTACAAATTGGGCAAATCTGTTTTATTGATGTGGAATAATTTATCTAGTTGAACAATTTTTTTAAAAAAGCAAACTTTTTAACCCTGTATAAAACTTCAGTTTCCCACTGAAAACCTTGTCAGAGTTGGAGAGTGCTCTTCTTAGTTTAAAACCAGTAGATCAGAAATGCAAAAAATGGATCATCTCTGGCAGGTCTGCCATTGTGCGAACAAAGACCCTTCATTGCTTTACTGGGCCTGCTGCTTTTTGATGCAGCTAGATTGCTGTCTCTGTTCTCCTTACTACTACTACTACCACCACCACCACTACCACTGTTACTACTGCTGCTGCTGCTGCTGCTGCCACAACAGGAAACAAATGACAAATCTAAAAGAATTATAATTGTGAGTAAGATATAAGAATCAGTGATCTCTATGGAATAGAAATCCAATAGGAGAGTAACAGCTAACATTTATTGAATACTTACTATGTACCAGGCATTGTAGCATTGTACTTAATTCAATAAGTGGAAGATCTTCTATGTTCCTTATCACAAATTTTGGAGTTAATGTAGTAAAAAGTCTTTCAGGTTATTTTGGCCACTGAACATCTCATCTCAGTTTCTTTGTTCTATGTGTTTTCCTACCTTTTTCAACTAGTGGAGCAATATATAGTCTTGAACTGTACAATATCCTTTCAGTAAATATTTTTATTCTTGAATTACCCAGAGTGTTTTCTGGTGCTTGTAATTAAAAACCCTAATTATACAGGTCAGTATCATTATTACCACTATTTACAGATTGGGAAACTAAGCTCAGGAAAGTTAAGTAACTTGTTCAAACTTATATAATTAATAAATAGGGAATATGAGATTCATATCCGGGTAGTCTTATGCCAGATATGCATACTAAACAATTAAAATCTGCAGTGAAGTCATTAATGAGAAGAATGCATACAGAGGAAAACTGAACATTGATGGTGACAAGCATGTGAGATCTTGTCCTGGACTATGGAAGAAAAGAATGAAAATGTTGTAATAAATTCTGCTAGACATGGAGGCCATAGAAAGTAGATCTAATGAAAACATTATGGGTTTTCTTGAGAAGGATTTTAGAGTAGTTAGAAGAGAAGCAGTACTTAAGTATACTTTAAAAACAATTTTTATGAGCAGAAAATAAAGCTCTGCGTGTATAGATTTAAAGCAATCATCGTATTCCAGGCACCAAAGACCAGTCTCAAAATTACTTTTATAAAATGTCATATTTACAAAGGGAAGGAAGAAAAACCTTTGCAATTCAGATAAAAGAAATGGTTTATCTACAAAAGATAAAATCAGGCTTCAGTGAAACACTAAATTCCAGAGAAGATTACAGCAATGTGTATAGAGTTTTGAGGGAAAGTGCTTGTAATCCAAGAATTTATACCCAGCTCAATTGTCTTTAATATGTGAAGGATTGCAAAGATACTCTCAGACATTCAAGGATTCATGAAATGTGTTCACTCTTTTCCCCCTGTTTACCCTTTTTGATAATTAAGGATTTGTTCTCTTTAGGGAGGAATTAAATTTAAGACTCAAAAATTAGAAATTCATAGTATGTAATTACTAGTGGATCTTCTCTTAGTTAAGGTTCCAAACCAAGAGTCAAGGATTATTGGGTATTAGTCAATTACATTTTGAAGTCCTCTGCTTTCCTGCTTCTCATGATCCGTAAGCCATGTTCTCTTTCAAGTAGTTCAGATTGATAGACTTTGTGTAATAACTTATGTCATAGGTTGTTGGCTTATTGCATTTGCAAAGAAAAACCCTAATGTTTAACCTGAGATCTAATGTTTTCCCATGAGTACTGTTTTAATTGTGCTTAAAATATCAGTATTGGTAATGGGATCTTAGTTATGTTAAAATATGTACTCACTTGAAAAAGTCTTGTAAGGCAATTTTCAAAGGTGTTTTTGGCTACACAGGATAAGAATTGTGTCCTAAGCAAAGGAGGAAGTAAACAGCAGGGGTTTGGCAGGTACTTATCAAATGAGTGAATAAATGAATGCAGTCTGTGCGGAATAAATCAGTACTGATTTGCCTTACTTACAAATCAGTAAGGCAAAACTGTGACCACCTAATGAAAAGGGAGTACTTGCCATCAACTAACACTTGTGAAAAGAAACATTAATAACTAATATGCACGTGAAATAATGGTCTACCTCACTAGTAATCACAGAAATAGACATTAATATACTGAGAATATATCTGCTTTTCACACTGGCCACAACAAAATTAAAGATAAAATAGTGTGGGTGTACTGATGTGGGCAGGGCAATTTCATGTGGTATTGGTGTGAGTACAGTGGCACAACCATTTTGAAAGTAATGATCTGTAGTAAAGGTCTTAAAAACGGTTATGGAATGATCCAGTTTTGCTATAGAAATACACATTCATGTGTGTATCCAAACACATATGCACTCACTAATAAAATAGAAGGAGATACTCCTAAATGTTGAATAGATGTCTTTGGATAAGTTTCCCCCTGTATTTTGCAAATTGCTTATGAAAAGCGTAGAGTATTTCATAAAAATTCTAAAGCCACAAAATAAAATGGTAATTTAGAATAAAAGATATGAAAAATGGCATTTTTATTATCACAAAAATAATAATAATAAAAGGTCACCATAGGCTAAGGTTGACAGAAAGAAAACAAGTAAGTTTTTATAGGTTGCAAGATGTGGAAAACTTGTCAAATGAATTATGGTTGAGAAACTGGATTGTCTTGCCTAAAAAATAAATGGAATGTTTAGTATGACCACAGATCCAGAAGGATATCGTAGAACAGGAGTTAAAAGCAAGAACTCCCACCTACATACCTGCTAAGTTGTGTGACTTTGAGCAGGTTACTTTGAGTGGAGCCTCCTGTGTCCTTATTTGTAAAATGAGGGTAATGGTTCCAATCCTGCTAAGAGTAAATGTTCAGTAAACATTCTCCAGTTGTTATCCTTGAGATGATATGTAGAACGGTAGTGGAAACACATGTTGTAGCCTGGGGCCACTTATGAGGGACATGGATCCAGACTGAGGAATACTCATAGATGGACGGCTCAGGTTAAGACTTGGCCCCACAGTAAGGATTCTAGCCAAAGGGTGAGGCAGAAGTTCGGTCATGTGCCTCAGCCTTATGCGGTCAAGATGTCTCAGAAGCTGATGGAAAAGGTCAATATCTGTCTGGACTCATGGAGATATGAGTTGTGTCATCCTAAAATAATCCTGCAAATCCAACTCTTTCCAGATAGCTTTACAGAATATATTCAGGAATCTCATTAAGAGATTGTTCACATATATCTTTACCTGTTGCCTCGGAGGGAATTCCACAAAGTATGTTAACTAAGAGAAGGAAGTTACACACAAGTATGTAAAATACCCCATTTTCTTTTCTTTCCTTTTTTTTTTTTTAGACGGAGTCTCACTCTGTTGCCCAGGCTGGAGTGCAGTGGCATGATCTCGGCTCACTGCAAGCTCCGCCTCCTGGGTTCAAGTAATTCTTCTGCTTCAGCCTTCCGAGTAGCTGAGATTACAGGCACCTACCGCCATGCCCAGCTAAGTTTTGTGTTTTTAGTAGAGACAGGGTTTCACCTGTTGCTAGGCTGGTCTCAAACTCCTAACCTTAAGTGATGTTCCCACCTCAGCCTCCTAGAGTGCTGGGATTACATATGTGAGCCACCGTGCCTGACCTCCATTTTCTGGACTGTCCCACTTCAGTATATAAAGTCCAAACATGTTTTCCACTGTATTTCAGAGATTAGAATGGACTCTGGTGCTAGTTCGTGTTCAGTACTTGTTGAGTACATGTTTGTTAAAAATGTTGGTTTTCATGAAACTAAACACAAATATACTAATGAATATCAAATTCACATTCATATTATCTAGGAGAGGTGAGGGAGAAAGTAAAAAGCCCCTCCCCTCAAGACAGTATACTGGTGGGGAGGAGCTATCCAAAGGAAAACCCAGAAGTTTCCTCAGCGAGGCCCAGTGGCTCATACCTGTAATCTCAATACTTTGGGAGGCTGAGGCAACAGGATCTCTTGAAGCCAGGAGTTTGAGACTATATATACATATATATATTTAGCTGGGCATGGTGACACATCCCTGTAGTCCCACCTACTCCAAATCACCAAGTGCCTGTAGTTCCAGCCACTTGGAAGACTGAGGCAGGAGAATAGCTTGCGCCAAGGAGTTCAAGGAGTGCAATGAGCTAGGATCGCACTTCTGTACTCCAGCCTGGATGACCAAGCAAGACTCTATCTCAGAAAAAAGTTTTCTCAAGACATGTATGCTATAATTTACACCCAATACTTTTTTCCTTTCTATTAAGTCAATTCTGCACAAAATTAATAGCCAAAACAGATTTGTTCCAATGTGAATCTTTCTTGTTTCTAAAGTGAAGTGGTGGTCCCTGAATCTTGACTATAGGACCACACCAAACTTAGGCTGCTTCTACTTGGGCAGACTTTGCCCCCTCTAATCCAACATACTGGTGACAGCAGACTGACTGTATTTTGAAATGATGTCACACATCTTTTGGGGAATTGGGGGAGCATCTCTACTGACAAGATTGTATTTTCAAGCTTTTAAATGCTTCCAGCAATATTTCATTGAAAATGTAGCTCTAGTAAGTCATGTCTAAGCCTGAAGAAATACTGGGGCTTTTACAAAGTCAAGATTTTGTCCCTGCTCTGATGGCACATACCCCTAATCTATTCTTGCCTTCCATAACCTGGATGCAATCCAAAGCCAACTGTAGTCACTCTGACTGATTTATTTGAACTGGCAGAGCTCACGTCGGTATCCTCTAAATGTTCCTTGTGATATATTCCTACACAGAAGAAGGTAAATGTAGTAATTAGGACTGTCTTATTTTATGACTAGCACTATGCAAAAAATATGGAGACATTTCCAATACAATTCTTGCGTGTTAAAAAAAAATATATGTCCCTGCTTCATAGTCCTTTATCCAGGCTGACTAGAAATGCACAATAGAGTAGATTGGCCACAAAATATTGCAGAGCACAATATCTTGCTATTCTGTGACTGTTTTAGTTAGCATTTCGACTGTCCAAAGTAAGCGCTAAATAAGGTTTTACCATGTCAACCAGTACAGTGAGTTTTGATTCCCATAGCAGACTAGTATTGGCAAGCTGGAAGCACTAGCCCCCTGACCGCTCAGAAAAATAAATGTCAAATGGCTACTAAGAGCCAGTCAGAGGAGTCTACCAACAGGGAAAACTGAGCTCTCTCCCAGTTCTTTCAGCTGAGCACTCTGGAGGGTGCTACTGGATGGGCTCATCAACCAGGGCATTCCCACCACCAGCCAGCCCCCAGGACCCTCTAGAAGAGGTGCATGGACCCCAGGGGCTTCAGTATGTCCTGGGATATTATATCACAAATAATATTTGTAAGTGTTACATTTACTATTACTTAGAGTGATAATTGAATAATTCTGACTCATCAGTAAACTCTTCCAGTGCTTTAACTGTACTCTTCTGAAGAAGTTAGTAGAGTTTTTAAAAGCATCTTGATATAGTAAGAAGAATGCGGGCATTGATATCAAACAGACCTGGATTCAAATCCAGACTCCTACAAAGGACTTTATTCTATTGGGCAAGCCCCTTAACATCTCATAGCCTGTTTCCTCCTTAAAATTACAATAAAAGGCCAGGTGCGGTGGCTCACACCTGTAATCCCAGCACTTTAGGAGGCCGAGGCAGGCGGATCACGAGGTCAAGAGATTGAGACTATCCTGGCCAACATGGTGAAACCCCGTCTCTACTAAAAATACAAAAATTAGCCGGGTGTGGTGGTGGGCGCCTGTAATCCCAGCTACTTGGGAGGCTGAGGGATGAGAATCGCTTTAACCTGGGAGGCAGAGATTGCAGTGATCACAAGCCTTGGTTTCTAGAATGGAACGTTCAGTTGGTATTTTGAACATCTGGTTAAAGCCCAGGAATTGCCGAGGAATTCAATTCCAGGGGGCTGTCTGACCCTGAAACCTACAGCATAAACTTATTTTTCCTACTCATCTTTCCCTCAGTCAGCTCTGTATTAGGCTGTTTCAGAGAAATAAAAGGATATAGAGGACATAGTCACAGCCCTCCAGATGCATAATCCCCTGAAGATGCTTACAACCCAGTAAAGGTGCTCAGAATGTACTTTGTTTAGGAACATCAGTTACCAGGTGGCTCTAAGCTTTAGGACAGGAGTTGAGGCAGCTAGACACTAAAACAGTCAGGTCTGTTGTAAAACTGGGTGTTAAATGGGCCTCGAGTTTTGCTGCTGTAACAACGAGGCATCAAAATACCTTGGCTTAAACAAGATGTATTTCTTAGGATACAGTCCAGAGAGCAGTGGTCCAGAGCTATCCAGGGCAGCTTTGCTGCAAGGTTGCCATCTCTGGGCCTGAGGCAGCTCCCAGCTCTCATCAGGTCCCAGGCAGCAGGTAGGGATAAAAAACCATGGGAACAGATGCATTTCTTTGGAAAAGCACAGTCTAGAAGAGGCTTGTTCCTCACACGCTAGAACTCGGTCTCATGGCTGCAAGCTTCCCCAGAAGCTGGGAATTGCAGGCTCCAGTGAGCAGCCATATGCTAAGCTAAAATGACCCTAAACAACTAGCAGTTTCTGCCACAGTCTACTTTGGAAGAGTGCGGGTGCCCTGGCACCTGAACCTGGTTGCTCCTCTGCTCTCTTTTCTACCTGCTTTACTGTATCCTCCTTTTGATTAGAGTCAGGCCGGGCTAGGATGTACTGGACTGTTTTGGGTGTTCCATAGTGGTCAGTAAAGAGCCAAAAGCATTATTCTGATTCTTATATTTTTTTAGAAGATGATTTTGTTTCACTGTTTAATATCTGTAATAAGTACTATGGAGGATAGGATATAATTTTATTTTCTTGTGTTTGCAATACATTTTTATTGTAAAATATTTTTAAGTTCATTTTCCTTTTAAGCCTTAATAGTCTGGTTTTTGAAATCCCGTAAATATTGTTTAAATTTTAAAAATAAAATCCTTGTATTGAACTTTTCATACTATTATCCCCTTATAAATAGTAATGGAAATCACTAAATACACCCAATATGAGTAATTAATGTTGTTCTGATATCCTGAATGTTGTGTTTCTATTTCCTGACTTCTCAGTTCCTGCATTTGGGAAAATTGTTGTGCTACTCCAGGGTTTTAATTTTAGTTTATTTTTATAATATCGCCAATTTTCTCTCCAGAGAATTCAGAATCTCAAGTTAATATTTGTAAGGCTATTGAACACAGATTTTTCCCCATTGCCGGAAAACCTTTTTTCTTTACAGTTTATAATTGGAAGTGAGCAAAACTCAAAGTACAATCTCAACAACAACAAAAAACATTTCTTTTTAAGGAGACAAAGTTGTTCTATCCTCAAACATTTTGATTTTTTAAGAGTAGAATAATTATTTATCTTGTTCAACATTTTATTCTCAGTACCTTGTAGAGGGGCTGTCATGTGATAAGTGTAGTACTCAAATATTTGTTGACTAAATCATATTTACATGTGTAAATTAAAAAAAAATCCCCATTTGTAATCTCTATCCTCAAAGCTATTAAAGTACTTAAAATATTTTGACTGTAGTAACTGCCTCCTGATACTCAATACATTCACATATAGCACCCACACACATATACTTAAGCACACCCTTGTGTATGGACAAGGAGCGTACATACACATATGTATTTGTGTGGCATTACGCTGTGGCAACTGCAGCTCTTGGAAACACACTAAAATTATACTTGAATGTCTCTGCATAAGAAAGAGCCTGTATTTTGCTCTTTAGGCCCTCACACTCAACCTTATTTGCTGTAGTTTGAAATATGGGTTGAGTTTCTCTTATCTGAAATGCATAGGACCAGAAGTGTTTTAGAGTTCAGATTTTTCTTTTAACTTTTGGAATATTTGCAAAATATACATACCAGTTGAGCATCTCTAGTCCCAAATATCTGAATATTGGAGCATTTTGAATTTTGGGTTTTCTGGTTAGGAATGCTTAACCGGTATATATTTGGTATCTTTGTATTTTTGTGGAATGTATTTTAGATGTGCACATTTGGTTACATTAGTGGTAGAGGCTAAAGAGAGGAGAAGAGACCAAAGAACAAGAAAGAGAGACACAAGATCACAATTAGAGGAACAGTGACAGCAGCAGCTGATGGTCTTGTGTCAGGGGAAGAGACAGAACAACTGCAAGATAGGTCTGGGGGCTAATGGTGTCTCCATGCAGTTGTGAATGTTCATAGTGGTGCTTTCAGTCATCAAGAAAAGTCTGTGTTCTGTTTATTCTGGTTAATAAGGCAGAAAATAAGTAATAGTACTAGAGTCATATTTGAAATCAGAAAATAAATTGGCATCTGAAGGATAAACTTTGGATATCCAGAAATTGTAATCCTGCAGAACAGCTCTTGACTCGAAGATGAGAGAAATGAAAAATTATTAAGTAATGCAAAGGACCAAGGTAGCCAGTTTTCAAATGTAATGCATTAAAAGGTCATAACTCCCTTGGGAGAAGAGCACTGAGAGACCCGGGTGGTTCTCCGTATGTGGTTACTCTCACCCAGAAAGGCAAGGTAGAATTTTGTTATTAGAATGATAATTAGTGTTCACTGAGCAGTTACTATGGGTATCACTGTGCAGGTGATGACATGTGTACCTCATTTAATTTCTCATCACTTTGCAGTTTAGGAATTACGAGGATTATCTCATTTGAAATGAGAGGAAACTGAGGTGTAAATTGGTTTTTAAAGCTGTTGATGGTCACACACAATGCATAAGCAATCAGCCTGAATTCTCCTCCCCACCCCTAGTCCACCACTACTCACAGAGCTTATGCTCTTGCCAGGGCTTGCTAGAGTCATGCTTAAGTGAAGCAAAACCACCTCCTAGCTTTGTGGCTCCAGGGCAGCCAGCCGAGTAGTGTTTCCAAGCCTCAGTCTGCCTGTTAGACAGTGGGCGTAAGAGTAATTAGTTGACTGCCTATTGCATAGGGGCATTGTAAGACTCATGAGTGTAAAGTTTCTTAGAAATCCAAAAACAATTTTGTAAAAAGGATTGTTATAAAGCATTGTTATGATATCCTTATAGTCAGCAGAATAAAAATATATTTATTTCCTTTTGGGAAGTATTATATAAGATTATGCACTAAGAAATAAGAATTAGAGTAATTTAGTCCTAAATATTGTCAAATTAGAAATTTTAATTTGATTTTCCCCACCATAAATATTCTCTTACCTTCCCCTCCCCCAGCTCAACAAGAAAAGTTCTTGTTATATTGTATTAATTTCATTCTGATGATATATAGGCTGCATAAAAAAGACAGCAAGGGTAATGAATTTGCTTCTTACACTGATCAGTGAATATGGTATGAATTGAACATCCCACCAGGAGCCAGAAGGTCCTGTATTGTCATTCAGTTGTCTCTTCAACCCAGTAAATACGGAGTGTTTCTCTGCCACTACTCCAACTTACCTGTTATCCATAGGTGTTGGATGAGTTCATGTTCCTCATCTGTTGGAGCTTCAGAACACAAAAACTGTGTCAAGAGGGCCCTTTTTAACTGCAGGTGGAAACAGAGCAATAGCCATGAAGTGACTTTGAAGGAAGCTGGAGCTTAATGAATGAAAGTCCCCTGTCCCACCTAGAGCCATCTACTCTCCAAGGCCTCTCATTCACAGGACTAGGATTTGGTTCCATCTTCTGAATGTACACTGCCGTTGGGCACCCAGAGATCCAGCACTTGTATTTTTTAGTCCAGAGTGTAAAAGAGAGCAGGCCTAACCATTTTGTTTGTTTGTTTGTTTGTTTGTTTGTTTGTTTGTTTTTGAGCCACTGGACACAAGGCAATTGGGTATTCCTTCTGATTAGCTTTTGTTAGCTCAGGAGGAAGCCTTTTATCACTTCCCCCTTTGGGGGCGCAGCTTCCTCACGAGGCATCTGGGCCTTCACTCTCTCCCTCTGTACTCCCTTTGACAAAAGTTTCCTTTTCCTGTTCCCTTAGCTTTGTCCTTTTTGCACTTTCTGTAATCCCACCAGCAGCAGTGTTCCCTTTTGTTTGGAAATAAGGACGAGAAAGAAAGGGAGGTAGAGAAGAGTTTTAAAATTTTGAGAAATGAATAAATATGTTCTTTTAAGTCATAAACCGCTGAAGGTCAAGTGCCCTTGTTAAATATTGTAGAGCGCTAATAAAATCTCATGAACCTAATACTTCTGATATAACAGAGCATAGCTATTATGGAGTCTAAGCAGTTGCAGAGGTTAGGATTTTCCTAATAATAACTGCATTCAATTCATAATCTTCACACTTCTTTAAACCTGTTTCTAGTCATTTTTCATCATATCCATGAATAATTATAGCTACTCATTCTTATATCCATATATAACTGCATATTTACCCCCTAGGTTTATGCTTGATTTAAACCTGGTACCATAGTTATTCCTAATTGTAAACTGATGATGAGATTTCACATGTGTATTGCATAATTTAGTTAGTTCAGTGTTTGTAAAAATTGTTTGAAGGTAAAATATTTTCATAAATGCCAAGATTTATGATTACTTTTGTCATGTAATTTCTAAGACTCAGTTTCTCCTACATATAGTTCCTCTCTTAAGGAAGGTTTATACACAGTGCCTTTTAAAAATATTTCAAGATTGGAAGCATATTTTTGGTTGTAGTACATACTGAATTATTCTTACTGGTTTGAATCTTGAAGAAAATGAAATGTAAATTCAGATTAAATTGGTGTCTCTTTAGTACCCAGAATGTGTTTTTGACATTTGGATAGTGCCCATTAAATTCTTTGTATTTGACTGTCGATTATTTTTAAAATGTATTCTGAATTTGTGTGTCTATTCTGGGTTTTATTTGAACTGAATTTTAGTTAAGTAAAGAATTTTGATATACTTTAAGTGGCATTAAATAAAATGAAAAAGAGTGATTCCAAATATTAATCTTTTTAGATTCTTTTGCCATATGTTCTTTTCCCAATTTATTTTGTCATATAGTTTCCTTTTGTTCAGATGTCATTTTTCTTTGGATTTTTGCTTTACTCTCTTCGCAAGATTATGAAAACTGTCTCTTCTGTAACTGCATTCAGAGTGAAACCTGCAAACAGGAAATGCCCAGGTAAAGATGGTTAGATGGCAAAAATAGTAAGCACTGCATATTTAAATGTGATGCTTTTGAAATCTTTTTTTAAGTAATCACAAGATATTTGGGAGTTTGGTTGTCCTTCTCAGTACACAGGAAAGAAACGTGAAATTTTGGTTGAGAGAAGTAGCACCATAGGGCAGGAGCCAAAAAATGTAGCAGTAGGCAGCCCAAGAGAGGTGTCAAATTCAAGCTAATTTCACTTTTGAGAACAAGATTTCCTCTCAGACAGTGCAGCTCAGAGGATAGAAGATAAGCACAGAAAAACAGCATGGGATCTTTGAGGTGGGCACAGGTTAAGGATAAAGAGCAAGGGGATGTGATTTACACACATAGAGACAGTGTGAAACTAGGCCTGGAGCACTGCAGAAATGCTGACATCTCGAAGTTGAGAGAAGAAAAGGTCAGAGGATTGGATTCACAATGAGGCTATAGTAAGTTAAAAGGCTTCTTTTTTTATGCAGTAAGATAAGAAGTAGAAGGTACGCACACTGGAAAGGAAAAGTGAAACTGTTTTTCACAAAGGATATTACTGTGTATATAGAAAATTCTTGAGCAGGAATGAGCAAACTATAGCCTACAGTCTAAATGCAGTCTACCATCTATTTTTTTTTATCACCTATGACCTAAGATGACTTTTATATTTTTGGGCCATGGAGGGGGAGGGCGGTGGTAAGTGTAAGATGGCACAACCATGTTGGAAAACAATTTGACAATTTTTTATAAAGTTGAAACACATTTACCATATGGCCCAGCAGTTCTCCTGGGTCACACATAGGAATCAAAGAAAAAGTATGTCCACACAAAAACTTGTCTATTATTTGTGAGTAATAGCACTGTTATTCACAAATACCCACCAAACTAGAAACCACTTAATTGTCACTGGTGAATTAATAAATTATATTCGTAACATACAACAAGAAAAAAGAACCCAACCATTGATACATACACCATGGATGAATCTCAAAAATAAGCTGAGTGAAGGAAGTAAGTCAAACCTAAAAGAGTACGTACTGCTTTACTCCGTTGATAGAAATTTTAGAGCAGGCAGAATTCATCTGTAACAACAGAAAGCAAGTCCATGATTGCTGGGGAGCAGAGGGAGGGGCAGTACTGCAAAGGAGCTAAGGCAGTTTTGCGGGTTGGTGGCATGACCAAAATATTCTGAATCTGATTGGAGCTGTGGCTCGTCGTCGTGTACATTTAGTAAAACCCCTAATGCTGTGCCTTTAAAATGGGGGCATTTTACTGTATGTAAGTTATATCTCAATAAAGTTGACTTTTTAAAACACATTAACGTATTTTTAAGAATCACAGTAAGACCTGGCTTAAACTAGATTGTGAGCTTCCATAGAGCCCAGACTCTTGGATAGACACTGTTTTATAAAACTTCAGCATACAGCTTAATATTAGGCACCCAAAAAATATTTTTGAGCAGATCCCTGAGCGAAAGAAAGAAACAAGACAGCACATTAGGCTGAGCGTTGAGGAGTGAAGCTCCGTGAAGTCGGCCAGCAAGGCTCAAGGCCAGAGTTCAAGTCTGTGCTGAGGCTGGGTAAAGCTGTTGGATATAAAACTTTTTGTTTTAGGTTTGTTCATCTTAACGTTTATTTTTCTATTGGAGGTAAATATGTGTGATGTAATCTACTGTGACTAGAATTACAGATAAAGTCTTTTGAATGGCAGACAGGGATTTAGACTATTAACCGCCTGTGGAGTACTCTGTATAGGAAACAATTTTATTGAAATCACATAAGGAGCCTGAATTGGTAGTTTTAATAAAATCAAGCCTGACTCATCTATTTGAGGACCAGGATTATGGAAATAACATCTTATGCTTCAGGAGTATTTTAAGGTTGGAACAGTTATACTCATATTTATGAAAAAACAAAATTTGTGCATAAGTAAAATTTTAACCCTGTGGAAAAATTATTTTTATTTGGCTTCTTTATGTTAACCCTGAAGAAATTCCTTTAGATTATACAACTTCATGAATGTTAAGTTTCAGTCCTCCAGCCACCCAGAATGCCAAAAGGAAAGGCGGCCAAGGGAAAGAAGTGGCCGTGTCCCCTGCTGTTGCGGAGAAGCAGGAGGCCAAGAAAGTGATGAATCCCCTGTTTGAGAAAAGGCCTGAGAATTTTGGCATTGGACAGAATATCTAGCCCAAATTGGATCTTACCCACTTTCTCAAATGCCCCTGCTACATCAGGTTGCAGCAGCAAAGAGCTGTCCTCTATCCGGAGCTGAAAGTACCTCTTGCAATTAACCAATTCATCCAGGTTGTGGACCTCCAAACTGCTACTCAGCTGCTTAAGCTGGCCCATAAGAGACAAAGCAAGAGAAGCAGCAGAGACTGTTGGCCTGGGCTGAGAAGAAAGCTGCCGGCAAAGGGCACATCCCCCACTAAGAGAACACCTGTCCTTCGAGTAGGGGTTAACACTGTCACCACCTTTGGAGAACAAGAAGGCTCAGCTGGTGGTGATGGCACATAACATGGATCCCATTGAGCCAGTTGTCTTCCTGCCTGCCATGTGTCCTAAAATGGGGGTCGCTGACTGCATTATCAAGGGGAAGGCAAGCCTGGGATGTCTATGCATAGGAAGACCCTGCATGACTGTTACCTTCACACGGGTTAACTTGGAAGACAAAGGAGCTTCGGTTAGCTGGTGGAAGCTATCAGGACCAATTAACAATGACAGATATGATGAGATCCACCATCACTGGGGAGGCAGTGTCCTGAGTATCAAGTCTGTGGCTTGCTTTGCCAAGCTGGAAAGGGCAAACGCTAACGGACTTGCCACTAAACTGGGTTAAATGTGCGTGGTTGAGTTTTCTGCACATAAAAATAATAAAAATTCTCCTTCCAAAAATAAATAAGTTTTCAGTATTATCAGAAAGGTACTTTCACAGGGGTGGATCATGTTTTATTTCATGTCTAAAAAAATAGGCTTGAGTCAGTGTATTCTGCTTTTTAATCCTTTTAAATTTTATTTACAATATTTTTCAGAGTTTTTGGGAAATTGTTTAGTGGCCCTGCACCTACGTTCCTGTGAGGGACGAGTGCTTTGGTTGAATATGTTCCTCCCCACCACCACCCCTAGATTTAGACCTCTTCCCCCACCCTTTGCTATTCCACACACTAAGGGCTGCTGGGCCTGCAAGTGATTGGGTGTCATTGCTCCTCTGCTTGAAATTCAGAACAGAGAACTTTTTTTCTTATAATATTTTAATAAGCAGAGGGAGGAGGTAAAGATTGATTTAACTGAATGTCCCAGTATTTTAATTTTCCATGTTGACCAGTATGGAAAGGGTCATTAGTATTCCAACACTCATATTTTGCATTTATTCACAAAAGTTTAAAAAGGTTTTTTGATTTAATTCTGATGTTTTTATTGAAGTGATAGTAGTTTATTTTCATAAAACATGTTTTTGTTTTTCATTATTGCTTAAATTCTGTGAATTTATAGAAACAAAACATTTAAGTTGTGAAAACTACTTAAGATTATGCCTAATAAATGCATGGTTGTGGTTTTAAAATTATTCAACCTAATGTAAATAATATTTTATCTCCTAGCATTGTCACTAATGGGAGTAGTATTGTCCAACATAGGAGGGTCAGGCACAGATGGAAGATCAAAATCTCACTCTCCTGAGGCTCCATCTATGGCTGTGCTCTCTGAACAAGGTTGCATTTATAGATCTCTCAGAATAAAACTTTATCTTTCTGCCAAGAAGAAGTTAACCCATCTATTAATGTGGAAAAATGTTGCTTCAAACACAGAAGTCTGTTTGTAATGTGTATCAAAGTGGATTCATGAATGAATCTATAGCAGTATTTTGCCAGAGTTGTAAGAATGTCATTTATAGCTTACAAAGTGATAACTTAATAAAAAGAAAATATGAACATGTATGTTAATGTTTTTAAAGGCAAGCTTACTGAGGTATAATTTATGTAAAATAAAATTTAATGAGTTTTGACAAATGAATGTAGTCATGTAACCGTAATCAATATATATAACATTTTCATCACCCCAGAAAATGTTCTTTAAAGCAGTTTTCAAACAGTGGTTGTGAGTCCTTGGACAAACACAGTGTGACCCAACAAGCACTTTGCCGCCAGGGCTGACTCCCTGATGGGGTGTGATTTCTAGTCCTGCTGCTTGGCTGCACTCTCAGCAAAGGTGGCAACTTGGGATCATGTTAATGTAAGACCCTGTCTGTTCTGGTAGACTGGTGGGGCCTGTCTACTTCTCAGACTTAGTGGAGAATTCCTGCAACTCTGTGTCCCAATGAGAAACAGTGTTTGAAATTTTTTATCACTCAGGTTCTTAAACTGTGGATTTTAAATTTTTGCAGGATTGGACATTCATTGATTTAGGTACATTTACGAAGTAATATTTGTTGTTAGTTTAGAATTACAAAATGAACACTTTGAGAGAAAGCTTATAAAGGTCTAGGAAACAAATGTGGTGCCTTTCTGGGAATTTACAACTTAGGCAACCTGGCCTTTTAAAGATGCACATAACAGAGAAAGGAGACTACATTGCCTTGCTGTGTTATTTATGTTTTTTAATATAAAAAATTTGACCACATATTCAAATTACAATGCATGAATCACCATTTTTTAGAATAAGATTTTACAAATACAGTTGTCATTATTTTCACTATTAAGTATTAATTATTATTCTATAATGTAACTCTGATTTGCTTTTAGGCTTACATGGAAAAAAGTAATAAGAATCTTGTCAGGCCTGTGGTCTTTGGGTCAGCTTTATAAAATTAATTAGAGCTATTAAGCAGGCACACCATTTATTTACTTGGCCATTAAAGCTCTAGACAGAAAACCCCAAACTGTTTGCTTCTAGGTTGTTAGAGATAAAACATTAATTAGCATTACCATTGCCTCTCTGAATCTTCCCTTTTCCCTGTAGTGGACAGTGCAAGTGGGGGAGCCAATTGCTAGACTGTGAAGCCATTCCCAAGGTAATTAATCATATTGACAGGAACTTAGCTGCCTGTTGCTCTACTAAAACCATCTCCGTCAGTATTCTCCCTCTGGTATTCAGTCACCCTTGCCTTTCCTAACCCTAAAGACTGAAACATAACCAAGATTTAAGAGAGAGATAACAGCCATTTATTTACTCTAACTCCTAAGGGAAAATAGTATTTTCCTAAAGAGTAATTTCCTAAAATAAAGGCATATCTGTTTCTAAAATATTTTTACTTTATGCAGAAGTGTTTTTTAAATCTTTGCAACTATTTATATTTGCTAATTTACCGGTACTTACTCTACTTAGCTGTACCATCAACCTCATTTTTAAAATTTTGTTTAAAAGTTAATTATACTTATTTGTAAATGAAAAAATCAAAATAAGTATCTCACATTTACATATAGCTTCAGAAAAGTAATTTTACAGCTTTTGTGATATTAAGTAGTAATTTTGAAAGAACTATAACTTTTTTATAGATAGGATAGTCTTATTATAAATTAATATACTGTCTGTCTAAACTGTGATCGTGGGAGGCAGAATAATGTTCTCCTCCCCAGAGATTTATTATCCCAACGCTTGGAGCCTGTAAGTGTTAGCTTATTTCAAAACTTTATGGGTGTAAATAAGTTAAAAAATCATGAGATGGTGAAATTATCCTGGATTATCCAGGTGAGTTTTAAATGCCATCACAAGTATCTGTCTCTGAGAGGCAGAGGGACACACACACACGAGAAGGCTCTGTGAAGGTGGAGGCAGGGATTGGAGAGATGTGGCTGCAAGCCAGGGAATGCCAGCTGTCCCCAGAGCCTGTAAGGGGCAAAGAAGAGGTTTTTCCCTACAGCCTCTAGAATGAGTACATCCCAGCTTACACCTTGATTTCAGCCCAGTGAAACTGATTTCTGATTTCCAGTTTCTAGAGCTGTGAGAATAAATTTTTGTTGTTCTATTCCACCAGGTTTGTGGTGATTTGTTACAGCAGCCGTAGGATGCTACTACAGATTTTAGCATCAGGAAGGGGAGTACCCTTGTAACAAATACCTAAAAATGTGGAATTGCTGTGGAATTGGATAACGGGTAGAGTCTGGAAGAATTTTTAGCCCCATGATAGGGAAAGCCTAGATTGCTTTAAACAAAATATTGGTAGAAATGTGGGTATTAAAGGTGGTTCTGATGAGAGCTCAGAAGGAAATGAGGAACATGTAATTGGAAACTAGAAGAAAGAAAGGTGATTCTTAATATTTACAGGCAACCTTGGAGCTACTAGTTCAGTACTAGACCACTGCACTAAAGCTGATATTCCAATAAAGTGAGCCACATAATTTTTTTTTGTTTCCCAGTGCATATAAAAGTTATGTTTACACTATACTGTAGTCTGTTAAGTATGCAATAGCCTTATGTCTAAAAATCAATGTACATGCCTTAATTTAAAACTGTATTGCTAAAAATGCTAGTGAAATGATCACATATTGTTGGGAAAAAATGTGCCAGTAGACTTGCTCAACTCAGGGTTGCCGCAGACCTTCAATTTGTAAAAGATGCAATAGCCGCAGAGAGTAATGAAGTGAAGTGCAGTGAAACAAGATAGGCCAATACTGGTAGAAAACTTAGCTGAATTGTCTCTCCCAGTCCTGTAGAAAGCATGTAAATGATGGACTTGGATATTTAGGTAAAGAGATTTCCAAGCAGAGCGCAGAAGTTACAGTCTGGTTTCTTCTTGCTTCTAATAACAAAATATGAGAGGAAAAACAAATCAAGGGGAAACCTCTCAAGCAAGAATGAATCACAGTTTGATAATTTGGAAAATTCTCAGCCTGTCCAGGTTGCAAAAGATGGTAAATTAGGAGATTCACTTTTAGGAAAGTACTCCAGAGAGAAGGTCAAGGATGTAACTAGATAACCTTTGACTAGTGCTGAAGATATCAAGCATGTGACTCAACAGAAATCAGGAGTGGAGATGAAATTATCCAGGGAAGATGAGTGGAGGACCCACTTGTTTAATGGCAAAAATACACAGGAAACCCACAGGTTTTTTGAAAGTGTTTTATCAGCAAAAATACTGCCAGCTTGAACTGAAAAGGACAGAGACAGACTGAAATATAAGAAGGCTGTTAGACTTATCAAACTATACAGGCTTATCAAAACAGTGCTCAGTTGCAAATATGTGCTACCCTTAAGGTAAAGGAAAAATGACTTCAAGGATACAGCTTTGGCCTAAAGTCATATTCTCAGACTTTAAACCTTGCCCCGCTGGGTTTTGAAATTACTTAGGAAAGGTGACTCCTTTATTCTTTCCATTTTTGTTTTCCTTTTGGAATGGGAGTGTCATAACTGTTATCCTATGTCTATCCCACCACTGTATTTTGGAAGCAGATAACTTATCTTTTAGTTTCACAGAATCAGTAGTTGGAGAAGAATTTTGCTCCGGGATGTATTATACCAAAGTCTCCCCTGTACCTGATTTAGATGTTTAGATGATGAGATTTGGGATTTTTGAGCAATGAAATTTATGTGAGATTCGACCCTTCTAGTTGATGCTGTAATGGTTTGAGACTTTTGGAGATGTTGGAGTGGGTTGCATATATTTGGCACATGGGACAGACATGAATTTGTTTCTTTAAAATCTGGTTATTCTCCTACCCTTTGGGTTCTCAAGCTAAGTAGGTGGGGTCAGCATTCTCCTTGCTCCCCAGTTGTTGCCTGCCTTTACACGTTCCTGGCTCCTTTGAGACTTCTATGCCTGGCTTTACCATGCTTCCTCCTCTCTCCTGACATTCACTACCCTTCTGGCACTCACTATCATTCACTGAAGGTTCAGCTCTTGGCCGCCTTCTCCAGTTCACTTCTGCTATGGGTCCGTAGGTGACTTCAGTATCTACCCAAACAGCCCATCCAGTCTCTGGTGGGGCAGCCCCTTGGCTTTCTCATCTTGCATTTCCTTTAGACATTATATTCTTAGGCCACAAACTCCTGTCCTTCAGTTCACTTTCTTAGTATTCATTCAGAATTTTTTTTTTTTTTTTTTTTTTTTTTTTTTTTTTTTTTGAGGCAGAGTCTAGCTCTTTTGCCCAGGCTGGAGTGCAGTGGCGCAATGTCGGCTCACTGCAAGCTCCGCCTCCTGGGTTCACGCCATTCTCCCGCCTCCTGAGTAGCTGGGACTACAGGAGCCCACCACCACGCCTGGCTAATTTTTTGTACTTTTAGAAGAGACGAGGTTTCAGCGTGTTAGCCAGGATGGTCTCAATCTCCTAAACTCGTGATCCGCCTGCCTCAGCCTCCCAAAGTGCTGAGATTTACAGGTGTGAGCCACCATGCCCTGCCAGAAATAATTCTTCATCAGAAATTGCTATCCATTGGTCTTGCCACTTTCTCTATATCTCAAGCAACCCTACTTTTAATATACCAAACTCTTATGGCCCAAGAATAGGGAAGGTAGATTTCTTTAGAGAAAAATCAAAATGCCACACCTGGAAGAAAGGTACAAAGATGTTAAGTAGCAAGAACAATAGGGGTCCACTACATAATACTTGCACGGTGCATATATTGTGTTGTGATTTTTTGCTATTGTTTAAACTAAATAATCCTGAGTATTTTAATTGTGTGAATAACTTCCAAAGAATATTTCTTCTTAAAAGCTGTGTTTAAATGTTAGTACATGTTTTCTTTAGTGAAATGATATTTTCTAATTGTTCTCTAGGTAGTTCAGGAAGCTTCCCAGGCTCCTAAGAAGGTGAAATGCAACATCAGCAAAAATGATCTATACCAAGTGATCTGTGCCAATCTTATGTAAATTATAAGTGCTTGTAAAGTAATTAAGGTTTGAGTTGTTCAGTCCATTTTTTGTCTGTGAAGCCTGTCTGTGGTGTCTTTGTAATTGTGAGCCAGCTCTTCTCCTGCTTAGCAGGTTTCAGGGACACCACCTTTCCCATACATGTGTATATTAAATAAATTTTAGCTAATTTTAATAATAAAGCAAGATGTAATTCGATCTGCTACAGAAACATCATACTCTGCATTACAGATACAAATGTAAATAATTTGGAGTAGACACACACCACTGGATAGCTCTGTTAGCATCAATAACTAAGAATTGGTTGTATAAAAATAACCTTACATAATAAATGCTTCTCTGTTCTTTCATTTAAATATTTCCGAAATGTTTTACTGCCTCCAACACAATTTATACCCAAGTGCAGAAAATGTTTGTTAAATGTGTTGTATTTGGATGTGAAGATGGATGGTAAGAGTAATTCACACTCATCTAGATTTGCCTTTGGTTGATTTTCTGATTGTCATGGGTTTTGTCCATGCCACCTGTGTCATCACCTGGTCGCACTTTTGGTCATGATATAATTCATAGGCTGGCTAACAGTTTGAGTTAGTACAACCCACAGATATAAACTGCTTTTTTCTTCTGTGGCCTATTTTTTATTTGTTCTCAAAATACCATCCCAGCTGAGCTAATAGGCCAAATCCAAGTATAATCTACTCTGAGACTGAGCTTGGTTTTTTCCATAGCTTATTTTGGCCACTGCTGATCTAACTCAAGATACTTTAAAACTCCTGATCAAATTCTAAGGACAGTGCATTTATATTCTGTCATAATTAACAGTGAACAATTAAAGACATTTATGAATCAGAGCCAAGATTCAGTATTTGCTAGTGATAAAGGGCAGTGTCTTATTTATCATATTATTACACTGTGACATTGGCCAGTTTTGAAATAGCTTAAAGATGTCTGCCTTATTTTCTAAATAAGAGGGAAATGGGTTACAAACAATTAAACACATCTCAGTGTGATTGTATGTGTGAAAAATATCTTCATATCGGGTAGTTTAGTTTTTAAAGTTCCTTCAATGCACTAATGGCATACAATTTAGTTTAACAGCTTGGTGTGTTGTAATCAAGAGTGTGAATAGGCAATCAAATACTTCTCTGAGATTCTGCTCCCCAAAGAATTCCTGGGAAGCCTGTTGCTATAGTGCAGTCTCACCTGGGACTTGTTTAGTGTCTTTCTCAATCAGATATATTGACAAAAATGAGCTTAAAAACAGAACTCATAGAAAATCCAGAATGGAGAAATTCGGATACATAAATGAAGCAATGTGACTCTCTGTTTTTTTTTTAACTTGTACTTACCAATTCTTGTTTGTCATCCCAAGAGTCTTAAAATCTACGAAAGATATTACTCTCTCACTGTAACGGATGCTGGATGTCATAGAAGGCTCTGTTTATCAGATGAGAAACTATGAAGATGATAATCTCTAAAACCCTGCAAACTAGATTTTCTATACCCACAGCTGCTTCACTGGTACTTTGGCAGCTGTGATAATTGTTGCAGACCATCACTGTTTGGTATTGCCACTCTATTTAGATAATGTCAAAGAAAGGCTTATGAGTCACAGTTATTAAATTGCAGGAGACGATCATGTCAGAGTAAAGCCAGGTAGTGAGACCTCTGATGGATTACTCAGGCTTATATTGTTTTTAAGAGATTATTATCTTGTCCCCTCCACCTTGAAATCAATTTCATTTCCACACCCTGGAGATCATGGCATGGGGCTGAATGAGTGATAAAGAACACCAACTCTGGAGTCACACCTTGTAACTGCATATCCCTACCATGCCATCTACTTGGTGAACCTTAGATATTCATGATCTACATCTCTAAAATGAGGGGAATAGTAATATATTCCTCACGGGGTGGATGTAGAATTTAAGGGTAATAATAACATATTCCTCATGGAGTGGTTGTAGAATTTAAATAAAAGATGCTTCACCCGTAGAAATTATTCAGTGGGTGTTGGCTATATTCACACTTTTGATATGCATAGAAAGCCTTAGTATATAGTATGTAGCTCATTGTATGCACTTAATAAATAATAGTAATACTATTATCATGATACCTTAAATGAGTCTGTGTCAGATGCAGACTTACTGAAAACTTAGGAGGAAATATAAGGGAATGGCTAAAATTTGACTTTATCATAAATTTTAGTTGTATGAATGAATGAGCCGGGGTAGTGAACCAGAAAACATCAAGTCATTCTCTATACTGCCCTGAAGTATACACATGCAAGGTTTCTGGGACTGAAGTCATCCTAGCAGCCTTTTCAGTGAAAATGTTGCTGTTCTTAAATCTAGCTAAGTACATGCCATTTTAAAACACAGTGTTTTTCAAATTAATGTGTGCTGCTGAGAAAATGTCAGGTTTTGCTAGATCCTGTATTTTTACCTATTGTTTGATATTCATGTCATTCATAACATAATACTATTAAAATGCTTTGTTTTTATTGTAATGCATTAGTTCATTTTAAAAGATAAGTGTCACAGATGTGTAGTAAAGTGATAAGTTAGGTTTAGATCCAAGGAGAATGAGAGATGGAATGGGACCTATTTACGTTTGTGTGTGGAAGGTGGTGGAGCTATTTAAGAGGATGCTTGGGTTTGAAGAAGGCAGCTGATTACAGATTGCTAGAATTTGTGAGAGTAAACTTAATGTTCTGCAGGTGTATACCTTGAGATGATTGTAGATCATCCCCAAGAAGAGACCCATTAGATAGCCAGACACATGGACTTGCACCTTGGTCAGGAAGATCTAGGTCGAAGTTGTCGATATGAGATCCACAACTACATAGTCATTACTTGAAGCCATGGGAGCAGCAGAGGCATGAAGAACACAGGCCCTACAGTGATCCTCAGGGAATCTAGTCCCCAGTGTTCCCTGTGCACCATATGACCGTGGCTCTATCTCCTCTGAATAATAAGTGTTAACAGTTCCTACATCATAGGCACAATTACTGAGAGATCAATTTGATTTAAAGACTTAGAATGACAGGTAGCACATAGTACATGCTTTTAGTACATTTTGGCTGATGTTGTCACTATTATTATTGAGGGACTCACCTAGGGAAAATTTCTAGAGCAAGTAGAAAACTGGAAAAAGCAGTATTTACAAGAGGCGGGGAAGGAACAGGATTCTATGAAGGAGACAGTATAGCCAGAGGAGGCAGGATGGGCAAAAAATAGAAGGTGATATCAGTGAAGTCAGAGGAAGGATGAATGTCAAGGAGGATGTCATCAGTGATTTTGAAGGATGCAGAAACGTCAGGGTAGATAGATGGAGAACGGAAAAGTGCCCTTTGGATGTAGCCACCAAGAAATGGTTAGTAACCTTGGGGAGAACAGTTGGTACAGAGTTTAGAGCAGCAGCCAGATAACAGAGTTGAAGAGAAAATGAGACCTGAATAAGTGGAGAGTCCTTGAAATACGTGTGTCTGGAAAGGGAAACAGGAAGTGTCTGAAGTGAAGGACTGGGGAATCCGGGCATTGTCAGAGAGTGATGCGATGGTCAGGCTGAATATGGAAATACCTAAAGAGAAGGTGAAGGTGTCGTGGGTGCTACTACAGGCTGTAGAAGTTCTGAGTAGTTTAGGAGGTCCCCAAGCAAAATGAGTAAGGGAGGATCAGGGTCAGTGCTTCAGTAGAAGGGTTCCCTTTGGAAACCACTGCCTCCTGAGTGAATGGGAGGACTTTAGAAAAAGCTGACCACAGCTACATTGGTGGTACTTCAGAGAAAAGTCTCGCCTGCTATGTAGGAAGTTGGGTTAGTTTGTTCTCTTTTGTGGGAAACCGCAAACTCTCCTGAATAGAAGGCCTTTTCTGTTTTTAGATTTCAGACTCCAGTGTGAGTTGTAAGGATCCTAGGATATTTCTTGTGAAGAGCAAAAATTGCCCAGTGAAGTATTGATTCCTTCATGGTTCCTGGACTTGTTCACAGAACCACTTTTCTGCCTACAAGGCCTAAGAGAATTGGGGTCAACCCATGGCTTGCCCAGAGGTGATCCTTTCTATAGCCCCTTTATTCACTTTGCTGATGAATTCAGAAGGTTGTGGGTCTCGGTGGTAGACTGTGTTGTCCTTTCTTTCCAAAGGGACCCAGTCTTCTAACCCTGTTAACACACATGCTTGCAGGGAGACAGGCAGGCACTGTCCCAGGCATTAAGGTTGACGATATCCCTGGGGAGGTACGGGCCAGCGTGCTGGCCGCTGTTTGCAGGAGCCTCAAGCCCTACACGGGAGCCCTGACCTAGCCTGGCACTCTGCGGAGGATTTACACCAAGCATTTGGTTTAGAGATAGCATTATCTTGCAATTTCGGCTTCCTGCTTCTGGAAGGAGAAAAGACTGTTATGGAAGTAAACTTGATCTTTTCCTGTGTATTAACTGGAGGTAGGGAATTGTTACCATGAAAACTGCCCGGAGTAGCTTCAGAAAACAAGGGCAAAGAGGTTTTTTTTTTGTTTTTGAGTATTTTCATAAAATTGACAAAGGAATTTCTTAAAAGGGTAATATGATGGGAAATACTGAATTAAGACTTTGAGTTACCTTAAATCAGTATCTGAATATTAAAGAACAACACAAATGTACCCACCATCCCTATACTGGACTCCCTTTTTTTTTTTTTTTTTTTTTTTTGGAGATAGAGTCTCACTCTTTCTCCCAGGCTAGAGTGCAGTGGTGCGATCTTGGCTCACTGCAACCTCCACCTCCTGGGTTCAAGAGATTCTCCTGCCTCAGCCTCCCGAGCACTGGGATTACAGTCATGCACCACCACACCTGGCTAATTTTTATATTTTTAGTAGAGACAGGGTTTCACCATGTTGGCCAGGGGGGTCTTGAACTCCTGACCTCAAGTGATCTGCCCGCCTCAGCCTCCCAAAGTGCTAGGATTACAGGCGTGAGCCACCATACCTGGCCAGCATTGATATTTTGATGTCTGCAGACTGGCTATATAAAGAAATCATACATTTTAATTTTGTAAGGGTTATTAGAGTACCTAATCTGTGTAAATTACTTGCTTTGAAGTTAAATAAATAGAGCATTATGGCTGTAGCAAAAAGGAACCACTGTTTTTCTCACTCATTTGTCATGAGTGGTGCTTCAGCCACTGCTTCCTTCTTGTGATTTTTATGTAAAAAAAAAAAAAAAAAATGGATCTTCTGTATATGAAGTTTAAGAGGAAAGAACAAAAAACGACATTGAGAGCAAAAAAGGGTTATTGAGAACAGAATATGATCAGAAGATAAAAGAGGTAAATTATTAACTAAGTGGCATAATAACATTGTACAATGCTAAGAGCTTAGTAAAAATGGAATCCAAGGCATCTGTCTGTGGCAGAAATTACTTCATTTTTTTTTTTCTCTACTTAGGAATTGAAAATATATTTCCAAATTTTTGGCAAGTGAACCTCTTAGGAAAGAACATGGCATATTAAAAAAAATAAAGTTTTATTTTTTACTTTATCATGCCTCTAAAAAATAGCTCACAGCATTTAGCATTTTGTTCATGTACTTCACACCCAACTCCTCTTATGTGGTTGTTATTCCCATTTTACAGGTGATTAAACTGGGGTTTACCGATGTTAAAGTGACTTGTCTAATATTATATAATAGCTAGTAAGTGACAGAGCCTAGTGTCAGATTCAAGTTGATACCAAAATCCTGTAATCTTTCCATATTTGTTCTAATCTTTGTCAAATCGTATGCCTTTAAAGAGGCTTACAAGTTTTTAAACTACAGGACAGGTGGCCCACTGGCTGAATCTGGCCCTTGCCTGTTCTTTATAGCCTGCAAGCTAAGAATGTTTTATACAATTTTTAATGGTTAAAAAATAATCAAAGGCACAATATTTGATGACACCTGAAGATTAGATGAAATCAAATTTCAGTTTCCATATATATTATAAAATCTTATTGGAACACAGCCACACTCTTCATTTATGTTTATGGCTGCTTTTGCACTCCCAGGTCAAAGTTGAGCAGTTGTGACAGAGACCTATGCTGTGGCCCACAAAGCCTAAAATATTTACTGTGTATCTGGCCTTTTCTAGAAAAAGTTTGCCTACTGCTGCTCTAGGATATTAGAACAAAAATCTGTGATGAGAAGTTCTGTATGGGGCCCGAAAGCACGTTAAAGCTCTCTCACACCTTAGGTCTTTTGATCATTCCAGCAGCCGGCAAGGCAGATGGTGTTGCTTGGTTGAACCAATGGGGAATGGATGCCAAGCCCTGTGGTCTCATCAGCACCATGCAGTTTGTTCATGTTCACTTCTAGGTGCCTACTTTTATTTGACATCTTAAAACAGGGATTTGTTTTGACCCTTCAGCTTGAATGTTTTAATCCAATTCCCCTACCTCCTTAAGGAGAAACTGCATGTCAAATTTAGACCACCTCTGCTCTGTAGCCCCAGGCCGACTTCCTGGGTTACATGAGTGCTTGTTGCACTTTGTTGTGACTGTGGAGTGCAGGCACTGGTGTTGCCTCTGCCTTTCCCTCTTTCTCTCTACCCACCACAGTGTTTAAACGAATGAATGTATAATCAATCAAGTCAGTCTTTTTTTTTTTTTTTTTTTAATTATACTTTAAGTTCTAGGGTACATGTGCCCAACATGCAGGTTTGTTACATAGGTGTACATGTGACATGTTGGTTCGCTGCATCCATCAACTCATCTACATTAGATATTTCTCCCAGTGCCATCCCTCCCCCAGTCCCCCACCCCCGACAGGCCCTGGGGTGTGATGCTCCTTGCCCTGTGTCCAAGTGTTCTTATAATCAAGTCAACCATTTAAATTACAGAGGAAAAAGTCATAGTACTGTTTTCATCCTGGGAGATAAGACCTTTCACTGTTGAATTTTGTGAAAGTTAATAGTTTCGTGACAGGAAAAGAAGCCAGGAGAGGAGAAAATAGAAGTGTGAATTTTAAGATATGTTTTGTTACAGAATTTGGCTTAAATTTTGTATAGACTTTTGGGATTTTTAAAAAAGACGTAAAAATAACCCAAGTTTTTATTGACAAGTTGTTTCTGTTGACAATTCATTGACAGATGAATGGATAAACAAAATGTGGCATATATATTGCAATGGAATATTTATCCTTAAAAAGGAAGTAAATTCTGTAAACCTTGAGGACATTATGCTGAGTGAGATCATGCCAGTCACAAAAAGACAAATAGTATGTACGTAATTTCATTTATACAAGGTGCCTAGAGTAGTCGAATTCATAGAGACAGAAGCACAATGGTGGTTGCTAGAGGCTGGGTAAAAGGGGTAACTGGAAGTTGTTTTTTCAGTTTGGGATTATGAAAAAGTTCTGGAGATGGATGATGGTGATGGTTGCACAACAATGTGAATATACTCACAGCCCTGTACACTTAAAAATGGTTAAAATGTTACATTTTGTTAGCATATATTTTGCCACGGTAAAAATATACACATATATCATCACCTGTTTAAAACATCATATCTACTTTGAATACCTAATCAAAATTATATATTACAAAAGAATGATTACCCTTTCAAACTATTTGTTTATCAATTGAAAAATTTACCATGTGATACATGGTATCTAAGTGATTCAGCCCTGACATGATTCAAATTTAAAGTGAATTGGGTCCTCTTGCATGTTTTATTTTCAAAGCATATTTCTATAAAATTTGTAAGAAAGATTAGGTAGATAAAAGATTACAATCGATTATCAGTTACTCTTTCCTTCCTTACTGATTAGCAGTTTATAGAAGAAATTAATTAAAACTACAGAGTAAGCCAAAAAGCATCATTCTAAAGATACCAGTTCTTTATTAAATCCTGTGGAGTTTCCAGAGAAATACATACAGTAAAATCTATTAAAGCAAACAGTTCATTTTACAGCATATATATTTAAGATGTTATATATTTCATGCCCTTCTTGAAAATTAGTTCTTAAAACATTTTCTTTGATAGGTCAGAATTGGAACATTTAGCATTAATAAAAATTGGGACCGTAGTGTGGTTTTACATAAGCAAACAACTCTTACTCTATTTTATTTAGAAAAATTAATAACAAAAATAAATGCCCAAGGTAAAGGGAATTAAATACTCAGAAGTATAAAATAATAAGTAAGCCACCCTACAGGCATCCAGTCCCATTTCCCAAAGGTTAAAATTTCCTCTAAAATTGAGTTTTTTGAGGATACATCAAGAAAACATTTATTTCTGCATATTCTAGCATAGATGTCTTTTTAAAAACAACTGCCTGGCTTTATTTTCCTGCATAATCTTTCTTAAAGATATTCTGCATCAGCACGTTTGGACTTACTTCAATTCTTTCTAGCAATTGCATGGAATCCTATTATGTAGATGTATGTATATATCTAGCTATTCTCATTTTGATGATTATTGGGTTGTTTCCAGTTTTATTTGATTGGTTGGTTTTGTGTACTCTTCCAAGTATATCACAACCTCAGCATTGGAACTAATGAGACAACAGGTAGATATGTAGTATTTACCTTTTTTTAGGTATTGTTAAATTGCCCCACCAAGAGTTTGTACCAGTTTACATTCCTTCTACACCATTTCTTCATAGCCTCACCAATGCTGTGTACTTTCAAATCTGATGTGTTGTTTCCAATTGTTCGAATAGGCCATAATGGGTTATTAGAATATTATTGAATACTGTTAGCATACTTTAATGGCTTCAGAAAAGCAAAAATACCAGTTGTCCACTAAATCAGAATACCATGTTTGAGGAATTGACAGTTTCCTCAACAGGTTTGTCCTGGGGTATGCAAATAGTACTTTGTGTCTCTTCTTTCTGCTTAATTTTCTGAATTCAATTTTAATTACAGAAATTGTGTTGTAACAAGTGATACAATTAAAAGAGATAATATAAAAGTGTAGATAATTTCTCTGTTCTTTCTCAGTACCACCCTTCTGAGGTGACCAATCGTACTGATCTGCTGTGTCTCATTCACAGCTGTGTCTGTTCAAACAAACCTATGTAGCCTTTGGGTTTTTAAATTTTGTTGTGTTTTACTCAGTTCTTCAGTTGACTTTTTAACATAATCATATATAATCGTCCTTCTGAAGCAATAGATAAAAGTCCAACTTATTCTTTTGAATAAGGACATAGTATGCTGTAGAATGGAAATGGCATGATTTGTTACAATATTGCTATGTGGATGGACATTCAAATTGTTTCAAATGATGCTGCAATTACTGTTTAATACACACCATTGCTTTTATTTCTGTAGACTAGATTTCCAAGTGGATGGCAGAGAATGATGAATATGGCTTTTTAATTTTAATAGTTATTACCAGATTGTTTCTTCAAAGGGTTATGGCAAATCCCACTCCCATGAACAATACGTGCAAGTGCCCATTTCCCTCCAGTTCCTCACCAGCCCTGGCTGTTACCACTTTTTTAAATGTTTGCCAATATGAAAAATGACATGTCTGATTTTCTTTCTCCTTACTAATGAAATTGAGCAGTTTTTTCAATATTTTAGTTAGCATTTACATTTCATCTTAGGAGACTTGCTTGCTGATATTCTTTGACTATTTTTACATGTTTAAAAAATTGTGCGTAACATTTTGTTGATCCATTATAGGTTATGTGTTACAAATATTTCTCTCTCTTTTCTTGCTCATCTTTTAACTTTATGTGATCTGGGTACAAAGTTTTGGTTTGTTGGTTTGTTTGTTTGTTTGTTTGTTTGTTTATTGAGACGGAGTCTCACTCCGTCGCCCAGGCTGGAGTACAGTGGCAGGATCTCGGCTCACTGCAACCTCTGCCTCCCGGGTTCAAGCGATTCTCCTGCCTCAGCCTCTTGAGTAACTGGGATCACAGGCACAAACTACCACGCCTGGCTATTTTTTGTTTTCAGTAGAGACGGAGTTTCACCTTGCTGGCCAGGCTGTTCTTGACTCCTGAGCTCAGGTGATATGCCCACCTCAGCCTCCCAAAGTGCTGGGATTGCAGGAATGAGCCACTGCACCCAGCCAAAGTTTTATTGTTGTATAGTTAAATATGCCTGTCTTTTCCCTTATGGTTTTGGAATTTTTTTTTTTTTTTTGCCTTATTTAAGATTTCTATCATCTTAAGACTATAAAAATATTTTCCTAGGTCATTTTGTTTTTGTTTTCTATATTCATTATAGAACTTGTGTTTATGTGTGTATGCATGTGTGTGTACAGTTTGAGGTAGTAATCTAGTTTTGTTTTCTCTACTTAACAACAGCAGTACTTTTCCCATTGAACGAAATTTCCCCTTTGTCATTAGTTAAGTTCCCATGTATACTTGCATTTGGCTCTTTAATTCTTATTAAATTACGGGGTTTTATTTGATTTGAGAAGAAAGTTTTGAAGTAATAAAGTCAATTACAGTTCTAAATATAACCTTCAGCAACAGAATATGACACAACCTTAATTTTTCCACTTCCTATAATGGAAAGAGCAAGAATTTAGAATTTCAGTCCAACTCTTCACTTACTAATTCATGTGACCTTGAGCAAGTCATTTACTTTGCCCCTCCCATTTTAGGATTGCTTAACTCAAAACTCTGCTGCAGTTTTTAAGGATTAGAGAAAATATAAATAGAGTGCCTGACCCACAGTTGGCATTCATTCAGTACTGCTCGATATTATTATTTTTGTTATGACTTGAAAGGTAGACTTTTGATATTAAATTGTGCCCTTTCCAAACATAAACAAATAGATTTCTTCATAAGTGAGGATGTATTTTATGCAAGAGAAAAAGAATTCTCAATATGGCAATTTAAAGATTCTTTTGGTCAAATAAATTAGTCTGAACAAAGTATATATTCAAATCTGGAACTTCTTTTTCTTCTTTTTTCCTTTTTTTTTTTTTTTTTTTTTTTTTCGTTTTCTGTTGACTGTTGACTGCCCTATAGATGTAACACAAGTAAAAAGTAACATTACTTGCCTGCTTTTTTTTGTTGTTGGTAAATAGGGAGTATGCAGATATTCAATAAGGGTAAGAAAAAATAAAATTGCTTTTATATGTAGCTGGAAGGAGCCAAATGGTAGGGGAGAAAGCAGGAGAGTCAGAGAAAGACAGGGACATCAAATATGGAAGCACAGGGAACAGAGCACTCGTGGACCCAAAGACTGAAGTGGGCTTTATTCTGGATGCATATATGCACTGAGGTTGGACTCAGCCTGTAGCTAGATGTGCCTGAGCTCTTCTACAGCTTTAATGTTCCTTATAGGTTAGATATGGCTTATGGTTATCGACAATAGATTGATCTTTCTTAACCTTCTTTCCCAAGAAGCCCACGATAACTTCTGGAAGTTTAGAAAGGAATGATGATATTATTGAAACCATACAGATAACATGAAAAAAGTTAAGACAAGATTTTGAACACTTATACCTCTTGAGCCAGCTACCCAGCATTCCCAAGGAGCCATTTAATTGACTAGGGCATAACTAATAAGTATGTTTTCTAATTCTAGTACCCTTGCCACCCACACACACACATTAAGCCACAGAATATCTGCAGAGCAGAAAGGATAGTTGTAAAAGTAAACCTAGTATAGTCTTAAGGAAAAAATCTACCTATATTAGGTGGTATTTGTTTTCATTCCCATTAGATTTCATTAACTTGCTAACCAAACCTTAAATTAGTAATTTTTAAAATAAGCCTCCTATTCTCTAGTGCAATTGATTACCTCTACTGAGGAATAGAAGGTTAAGTTTAGCCTTGTTGTTTCTCTTATCATTTTTATATTTTTTACAGTGTTTTCATTAACTAGTCTACGTAGAGAAAGGAGAAAATTGGTCATTTATTCTTTTTAGTTTTCCATTTCAGCAAATAATGATTTATGCGGATTATTATCATATACTGTGTAGTCAACCCCCAAATAAGCATCTAACATTAGGTGATATGCATCATTGGTCTTAATAATTTTGATATACATATGTATATACACCCATATATATACACATGCACAGTGAAAACCCAAATTGTTCATGTTAAGTCATTACTAGTTTTCATAATTTCTTAAGGTTTAAAGTAATAGCTAATCAAATATTCAAGGCATTACATTTTAAAGAAAATCTCATTGTGTTTTTGACATTAATTCTACCACATAACTACCTTGTTGGACAATGATAGCAACGGTTGTCATTGACAACTACAGCTTACACTCCTCCAACTTCTATTTTCCTTGTGATATCTCTTTTCCTCAATATTTGACTACTAGGGCTTTCCCAAATTTAAGGAATTTTAAACATAATAAAACCTCAACTACAAGACTGAACTAGAATTATTTATATCTACACACACATGCAGCACACATATCTATACATCCTATCTATACATTCTACATTTTAGGAGAAAAAGTAAATGAAAATAAATGGCATTCCCAGTTCAACAATTAAATGTCAGTAGTCTGTTCAATGAGTTTTCAAAAGTGGCATGCTAAGGCTGGAAACCCCTGGTTTTTTGATAACGTAGCATGTGATATCTGAGAGATCAAGAAATCAAGGAGGAAGGGGGGGGCTGTAATAAAGGAGTAAGTCGTAAAATCACCCTGAATGACTTACCAGGGTTTTCTGGGTTTGTTGTTGTTGTTGCAAAAAGCTGCAGAGATACTAAGATGAATGAAATACAGATTCCACTCTTCTTTAAGAGGAGTCCTGTTTAGTAAAGTGAGATGTCACAGAGCACTATACCCAAGGGCTGGATAAAGAACTGTAGGTGTTTATGGGAGGGTGTTTCAAGTGGATGGAACAAATGAGGAAAAGCCTTGAGTGGTGTGTATAGGAAACCACAAATAATTCTGTGTAGGTGTGTGAAGGGAAGTGATGGGAGACCACAAAAAGATATTTGGGGGCCAGACTCTGCAGAGGGTGTTAAAACAAGGCTGAGTTGGCTTTTTATAAGTGGTTTTATGGGTTGGGTTGGGTTGGGTAGAGCATGGTGCGCAGTGGTTAACACCGTGGGGTTAAGACAGATTGAGGTGATTTCAAATCTTGGTTTTGAATGACCATAGGCAAGTCAGTTCTCTATGAAATGAGGCTGACTCTGACTCCCTCACAGGCTGATTATGTGGAGTTCATGAAGAAATACTTGGCACTTAGCGTAGAGCCTAGAGCCCAGTAAGCCTTTTTTAAAACATAGAAATTATTGGTGAGTAGTATTGAACTTTGGCAAATGTATCAGGAAAAAATGTAAGCAGTGGAAGCAGGATCCTGTACCACCATGGCAGGGAGAAGACTTAATGAGGAGTTTT
Source organism: Macaca thibetana thibetana (assembly GCF_024542745.1). Taxonomy (NCBI): domain Eukaryota; kingdom Metazoa; phylum Chordata; class Mammalia; order Primates; family Cercopithecidae; genus Macaca; species Macaca thibetana. The sequence goes on along the minus strand of NC_065589.1, from coordinate 84,427,567 downwards.
TGCAATAGTCTAAATTAAAGTGAACCTGAAGGAATAGTGAGGAAGGAAGTGGATTCGGCTTATGCTAAAAATGTGAACTGACAGGATTTGGGAAATCACTTAATGTGCAAAGAATGGGAACAAGGTAAAGGGAGGAAGTGACAAAAAGATGAGAACACTTACAGTTTGAGCCTAAATGAAAGAGAAATGGTGGTTCCATTAGGACAGTGGTTTTCAACGTTCTGTGTGCATGAGAATCTCCTGGAGGACTTGTTTAAACAGGTTTCTGGCTGGGCATGGTGGCTTACGCCTGTAATCCCAGCTCCTTGAGAGGCCGAGGCAGCGGATCACCTAAGGTCAGGAGTTCAAGACCCACCTGGCCAACATGGCGAAACCCCTTCTCTACTAAAAATACAAAAAAAATAGCTGGGTGTGGTGGCACACACCTGTAATCCCAGCTACTTGGGAAGCTGAGACAGGAGAATCGCTTGAACCCAGGAGGCAGAGGTTGCAGTGAGCCGAGATCATGCCATTGCACTGCAGCCTGGACAACAAGAGCAAAACTCCATCTCCGAAAGAAAAAAACCACACAGGTTTCTGAACCCTACCCCTCAGACTTTAAGAAGTTCCCAGGTGGTGCTGATGTTGCTGGTTCAGGGACCATACTTTGAGAACTACTCCGTGCTGAAACAGAAAACACAGTAGATGGGGAAATATGGGAGAGGACAGAGGTGTATCTGGGTAAGGCCATGGCTCATCCATCATTTAAATGTAGCTACATAGCAGACCACTGAAAATTCGATTAAAGATAGTGAATTTGGACATTACCACTGTACATGGACCCGTGTGATGGTCATATTGTCAAGTGAGAGGCTGAAGAGCCAAGGGCAAGTTACACAGTGAGGCACTGTTGAGAAGACAGTGTTTTAAGAAGCCATTGGCTCACGCCTGTAATTCCAGCACTTTGGGAGGCCGAGGCAGGTGGATCACCTGAGGTCTGGAGTTCAGGACCAGCCTAGCCAACATAGTGAAACCCTGTCTCTACTAAAAATACAAAAATTAGCCAGGCTTGGTAGCACATACCTGTAATCCCAACTACTCAGGAGGCTGAGGCACAAGAATCACTTGAACCGCAGAGGCAGAGGTTGCAGTGAACCAAGATCATGCCCCTGCACTCCAGCGTGGGCGACAGAGTGAGAATCTGTCTCCAAAAAAAAAGCCATCCGTGTGGTGGATACGTAGGAAAAGCATGTTACTCTATCTGTTTTGTTTGAAGTTCTTATCCACACATGGTTTTTAGTAAAAAGCTTTTCTTGTGTATATTTAATGTACCCCCAAACCTCTCCTCCTTTATTTTGGTTTCCTAATAGAGGAGCTAAGTTACAGATAAGAGCCTGAGTCTTAGAATATAAACTTCAAACATCTGATAAACTTTACTATTTTCAATCTGCTTCATTAAAACTGAAGGAAAGATGTCAACTAGAACTTGGTTTATTCCTGTTTTGGTGGTAGGATAAAACAACAACAATCTTAATATTGTTCATCTCCTATTAGAATATTAGCTAGTAAGGCTAGAAATTAGGTGTGTAGCTGTATGTTGCACTTTTCTTTGATCCTGAGATCTCAGTGTAACAGACGATGGCCATAGCCTAGGGCAACAAATCCCGCAGAGCTGTCCTAATAATGTGTATCCTTCATGTCTTCAAATTGATGCAACGTCAGCAGTTTCCATTTGAAGACTAACCCTTTGTAGTGCCCTTCCCTATGTAAGTATTCAGTCTTGACAGAAGTGATTAAAATTTTGTTTTCCAATTTGTAAAAAATATTTTAAATGTAGACTATAGTATAGTACCTCTTAATTCAGCCTTCCCTAAATACAACAAATAAACTTTTTTTTCAGTGTTGTCTAAGTTGTGTTCTCAAAATGATAGTTCCTTGAGATGTTAATAGTTGTTCTTTGCAAAAGAAAAAGTGTGCTTAGTGTTCAATAAATCAAAGAAGTGCTGGATTAAACAAAGGTAAGCTGACTTCCTGCCGGTAGACTTCTCAGAACTTTTAATATGGTAGGGTTGCTGTGACTCTCCAAGATTTAGAGTCTCCTGGGCAGCATTTCCCAAATCTGCGTGACTCGGAACCCTTCCTTTAAGGGAATATCTGTTAACATCCTGTGGGACGCTGGTGTTCTCAGTTTGAGAAACATAATGTTATTCATCTTTGATTTTTAATTTCCTTCTAACAAAGGAAGGTAGCCAGTACAATGGTGACTGACATCATATGCCCAGCATTTCTATAATTAGTAATACATTGATTTAGGGATTACCAAGTAGACAATAATGGTCTATCAGTTATTAAGTAAATTGTGGTAGATAGGACATTTGATTACCTCTGTCGAATTTGCTGGTTGTCTTAAGGATGAGAAGTTCAAGGACCTTTGTAAATATGACTGCTTTGGTTTTTGCACCAGCCTAGGTTACAGGACGATATTTAGGATGTTTTGGGGGATTTCTTAGTAGTTCTTAAATATTTGTTTTTAATATAGTTTCCTAAACTTGGCCCAAAGATATGATCATGACCATAATTGACTCATCTTTTCGATATGGGAAATGGGGAGAAATGCTATAGCATGTCCTGGGTACAGGACATAATCCTGCCCAATCCCCTCTATCTTAAAAATCTAGTCAGTGTTAATTAGTATTTCAGTGATATAAAACTCTCAGTATACTAAGGCAGAAAGTAGATATTTTTCAAAGCTTTTTAACCAACAACAGTTGAAATAAAAATGCTTGCTTTCTTAACCAGTAATTCCATCACATAACGACCATCTGTTTTCTTCTTTCAATATAACTGGAACTAAGTACCTTCCTGCTGAGATATATAGTCGTGGAAAGGTATGTTGTCTCTTGGTGTGTTACACTGCTAGCATGAGATGATTTTTGTCAAACAGATAAACATTTCTAAAAATTACTATGTATTTTATATTAAGAAAAATATACAAGCATTGGAAACCAGGATTTCAATGACTTCAATACCTGGAATGAAACTGTCTTAAAAAGGAGGTCAGTTTAAAGAAAAATACTCAATGAAAGAGATAATATAGGTCAGAGGAGAAAGAAACAGACTGAGGAGTCCTATAATCAAGAAGGTATGTTCTCAGATGAGAAAAACTTGAGCGTTAGACTGAATGAAACTTGGAGGATTCCAGAGAGAAGCAAGATTCTGGAGGAGGCAGGAGAGCATGCAGAGACCAGCCTTGGATGAGAAAGGGACAGTCCCTCCACTAAGCCTGGAGGAGAACTGAGGATTAGTGTGAATGTGGGGGCAGGAGTTGAGTTGTCAAGCTGATGGTCTGAAATGAGCGCCTACTGCTGTTTCTTAATTGTCGTCATCATAGTTGTAGTAGCTATTGCAGCTACTCCTGAATTAGTCAGCTGGACTAACTTGAAGTAAATCCACATAATGATGCAAATTGACAACTGAGCTAGATGGCTGGAGGCTCAAAAGACAATGAGCTTTTGCACATATTTTGGAAGCATAATGGTCTTTACTGATTAGGAAGAAAAGGAAAACATGATTTACTAATATCAAAAATGTAAGGGGGATATGACTGCAGATCCTACTGACAATGAGAACAATTATATAACATATACTGACAGCAAAGAATATTATGAACCACTTTATGCTAATAATTAGAGGTGGTAAGGAGCCAGGAGCACACCATCTCTCCTCTCCCCTCTTCAAGGCATCTCGGGTTTGGGGTGTGGAGGAATTCATAGTTTTCACCAGAGAGGGTTGTAGGAAAATGCAGTATTTTCAAGAAAGAACTACATTTCAATTAAAGCCTGAAAGTGGAGAGTATTCTTAGTAACTCAGAGGTGGAGAACATTCTGATTAAAAGATAAAGAGTTTGTATTGGGAGTTATACCTGATGTAAATGACAAGTTGATGGGTGCAGCACACCAACATGGCACAAGTATACATATGTAACAAACCTGCACGTTATGCACATGTACCCTACAACTTAAAGTATAATAATAATAAATTTAAAAAAAAAAAGATAGAGAGTTTGTAAATAGAGAGTTTGTAAACTGGAATGAGGCTTCCACAGGGCACAGTTGGAAGGGGTCAGGAGATACGTCACTATGGCCATCCGTGAGAACTTAATGAGGGTAAGAGACTAGGAGGCCACAGGAGGATGAAGTATGACCTGCTTTCGGTGTTAAGTGAAAATGGTTCAAGGGACTGAGCCTTGAACAAGAGTGGAGCTCTTCCTGCTTATCAAAGGAGCGGGAGTGCAGAGACCTAATTCTGAAAGCTACCTGGGGTTTCTGAAAACCAGAAGGAAAACGGTACCCTTGTGACTAGATGTGCAGTATCCTAGTATTTCTACTTGAAAGAAACACAGTAATCAACAATTTTAAAGCCTTATTTAGAACTGAGTAACTTGGGAGTTGAAGTAAAAGTCAACCTAAACAGGAAGGGAAAATAAAAGAAGAAAGAGATTTCACACCCAATGACCATGCAGGAACAGACATGAAAAAGAACTAATAAGAAGTCTCAGAAATGGAAAATACTGTCTTTGAAAAAAAAGTTAAGTAGATGAAATAAACCATAAACGGGACACATAGAGAAATAGTGAATTGAAGGCAGTGCTGAGAAATTCTCCCTGACTACAGCTCAAAGAAATTAAGAGAAAATATGAAAGAGCTATACTGTAGATTCAGTATTCTAACCAGTCTTTCCCCTGAAAGAAACTAAACATACTCAATAAAATATTGGAATTTTTTTTTAAAGCAAGGCTAAGCTAGAAAGAAAAGAAATAGCTCGCAAAACTAAAAGCAAAATGCAAATGAGAATCCTAAGCAATAAACCTGGCTTTTACCCTGAAGATATCTGGCAAATCTAGGTGATCTTGAGCATGCCATTTGACAGCTCCATGCCAGAGGCATTTGAGGAGGCCTAAGGTGAGGGTTCAAATTAGATCCTTTGCCCAAAGCTAAACTTGCCAAAACTACAACATTGGCTAAAACTGATAAGAAATCTGTCCCACGGAAGAGGACAGCCCTGGGTGCTGGCAGGAGGAAGACATTTTCCCGGAGAGTTATGATACCTATGAGATTCAGAAACTTAAATTGGTCAATAAACATAGGAAAAAGGTGTTTGTTATCAGGGAAATACAAAATAAAACACAAGCAAAATAGCATTCTATGCCTATCGGACGACCAAAGAAAAGAGAAATTTAAGGCCCAGAATACCAATTGATGTCAGTAAGAATGTGGAGAAGCTGAAACTCTCATTTATTACTGGCTGGAATATAAATTAGTACTACTACTTTGAAAAGTAACCTGACAATCATTATCAAGCAAAACTGAAGATGTGTGTATCTTTCGACCAAGCAATTCCACTTCTAGGTCTCTTTACTCTGGAGAAGTATGATTCAGGTGCACAAGATGGTTTATACAAGAAAGATTATTTTACAGAATGTTTATGATTACATAAAATTGGGAACAACCCAAGGTTCATGGTGAGAACATATAAAGACATTATGTGATAGCTATGCAATGGAATACTACTGAGAAGTGAAATTAGATTAGCTAGATCTACATGTATTGATGTTAATAAATCTCAAAATCATGTTGCACTAAAAGCAATCTGCAAAACCTGTACAACATACCAGTGGCATAAATTGTGTGCACATATAAAACAATGCTATATCTGTTGCCATTTATGGCTCTGTAAATATGTAAATGTGTAGTAGTAATATAAAATACTCATGTGAATATTAAGCACCAAATTTAGGGTAATGATTCCTTCTAGGGAGGGAAGAAAAGAGAAGAATGGGATGTAGGAAAGAGAAACCAGGGATTTCATTGTATTTTAAAATAAAATTGTAATGTTTTACTTCACAAGACATCTGATGCAGATGTAGCAAAATATTAAAGTTTGCTATAGCTTGGTCAGATTCACAGAAGTTTATTGTGTTATTGTCTATAATTTTCTGTATTTTTGAAGTGTCTCACAATATTTTTAAATTGGGAGAGAGAAATCTATCATTATAGAAATGGAAGGCAAAAAAAAGACTGTTTCAGGTTGGGTTCTCACTGACATGGAGTTTTACATGCAGAATATTTGTCAGGGATCAACACCTGTGGAGGAGAGGGGATGAGAAAGCAGGATTAGGCAAGGGAGAATTCCAAATCAGGCTGACAAAGCCTTGGCCAAGGCCAAAGGGAGCAAATCTGGGCCTGGTCTTTACTTTCTTACCTGGATCAGTGCCTGAATGCAAGTGGCTCTCTGCACCCAAGCCACCCCTGAAGGAGCTGATGACCACAGGCCACCTGCTGGCAGATGGGGCAGCCAACCCTTCCTTGGGCTTCCATGGGCAGTGTAGCTCTGTCTACCAAATATGACTCATCTGAAAGTGCTGCTTTATTTTCATCTGTTCCCTTAACTCTCTCTCAAAGAATATTTATCAGTATTCTTATTTGAGAGGAAGGAAGTAAATATAAAAGACAAGCTTTGTAACACATGTGAACAGATTCCATTTTTAAAGCATATTAGTAGCCTTGACTTTCTAAAGTCATGTGTGGTTTTGCTAGGCTCTACGAGGAAATTTTCATACACTAAATCACTGACAAATGCTTTTAACTTTAACTTTTTTCTTCTCATGAAAGAACATACAAGCTCGCCCTATAATTTAGATTCCCAGTTTGGGATACTGATTTAAGAACCAGTCTTCACATTTTTTGTTTAGAGGATAAAATACAAGAATTTAACTTCATAGATGATGTCTCTGCATCATCATCTTAATGAGTGTTATTTTGGAAATTATTAGATGTGTTTTCATATGACTGCATAATGCTCTCCTCCTCATCATCAGTCATTCTAAGAAGCCAGTAGAGACTGAATTGTCAAATATTGATATCCCACTCATACATCTTGGTGCCATTCACGTGTGTGTGTGTGCAACTTGTATTCTGTAGGAATAATAGTAATAATTTTGCAAGAAAGCATATTTTTCGTTTGTAAACATTCACAGGTGTTAAACTTTTACAGATTCAGTACTTTATAGCTTCTTGATAGTCTGCTTTTGGCACTTTGATGAAGTCCTACTTGTGAGAAGTTGTGGGCACATAGTAGGTTGAATGGTTTTGATAAAAGTAGCCAGTGATGTTCAATATTATGGGCTCTGCGCCAGGAGGGATATAATGTAGACTTAACTCAGTCCATAAGAATGTTAAATAAAACATATAGCTACATCATGTATGTATAGACTTTCCTAGCAACTCAACAACTGTGAATTGTTTCTATGGGTACATCGATCAAAGTTTCTAGTTGTAAGATACAGACACTGACATGGCTAATTAAACAGAAAAGTAATTCATTAAGGGATTATTAGTGAATTCCCACACTTGTTACAAGTACTGGAGAACAAGACTTGAGACTAAGATTCCAGGAACGGTGTCCAAATTTGTGCCACAAAGTTGATCAGATAAAGAAACTATTGTTATAGCCACCAAACACACAGAGTTGTGTATGGAGGTTGTTTCTATGTCAGGAACTTGACCTTGAGAACTAATGCAGGAAGCACAGCAAGAAGGCAATAGAGAAAATGAGTGTCCTCTTTACTGGAGTCAGAGTCTCTGTCAGCACCTGCATCACAGTCTGGCATGGGTGTACCTTCTTGGCAGAGCCAAAGTCACCTGTCTGTGCTTTTGAGGGAAGGAAATATGGGAAATTCCAACTTCTGCCTTCAAGCAGGAACTTTCCCAGCCATTTCCTTGAAAGGTTGTTTACAAGGTCATAGGCAGCCACAGACATGATAAAAATTCATTCCTGTACAGTGGAATTTTTTTCTATGAATGGAATTTTTTTTCTTTGTTCTTATTTGCAATGTATCTTCATACTATACCTGATATGGTAACTTTTGGCCATCCCAAAATGAGGACAATACTCCAGCTCCCAATCCCTAGTAGCCACTGAACTCAGAGGACGAAGGTAATATGGTGGCTTGGGGAATGTTTTGGGATTCCCGAGTAGTCCTTTCCTGGCCCAGCTTGATAGAACCAGGCAGTCTTGTGGGAAAAGATGCATGTAATAACAAGTAAGTAAAAGAAGTGAACGAATGGAAGTCTATCACAAAAAAAAAAAATGATGCTGTTTCAGAGCAAAGAAAGAGTAAGTGTGAGTTAAGCATAATAGTATTTTCAAATTGGATCTTAGCCTTGTACTGAATTCTGAACAATTTATGTCTATCTAGTCTTTTGTTACTGAACATCTATTAAGAGCCTAAGAATTGTTAGGCAGAGGCAAGCATTGTCCCACTTACCGATTATGATCATATTGTACAGCGTTATTGAGCCAGCTATTATTCATCTAGGCCCTGTCCAATACGCCCACACCAACTGGGATCATTAGGAAAGGATTCGCAGTATCAGAAGGTGGTAAGGAGTTTAGGAACTGTTTCTTAAAAATTATTCTAAGAATAGCTTGTGGAATTTGCAGAGCCAGTGCTGTCAAGCAATTACATGTTTGCCTGATTTCACAGGGAGTTCATGTACTTTTCAATTAAAATTTTTAATGGCAAATATATACATATAATCATAAATAATATTTTTAGGTCGTTCTATTTCTGAATTGTTTCTAGATTTAATACTAATATGTCTGGTATTTTGACCTAGCAGTCATCAAATTAAGCTACTTACAGTTCAGCATTTGCTTTGAGTAGACTTGTGAGGAGACAATATGGCACAGGGGAGCTTGAGATGCTATTTGTGGCTTAAAACCTTTGGAATATACTTGATCTTTAGATATTTTATAACATGACATGTTTTCTACTTATTAAAATCCCATCAAACTAACAATGAGAGAAATACAAATAAAGTTAAAACATCCTCTCCTTTCATAGAACTTGTTTGCCTTCACTTTGCAACGTAGATTGAAGAATATAATTTCTGTAGACACTCTTCCAGCTTTTGAATATATTTTAAATTCCATGTTATGGCTTAGTCTTTTTCATTTCTTGTGTTCCTTCTCTCCCTTTGCATGGTGGCACATGATTGCTTTTGGACACAGCAAATTTTTGTTGGTTGTATTATAGATAAATATGGCAAGACTTTCTGTGGCATTGGAATCATTTTTTTTTATTAATTAAAAGACTATATATCAAACATGGTAAAGTGATTCTGATCATGGGGATTTACATTTTTTTAAACTATGCTGACATATAGTATGAGAAATATAAAAAGTAGCCATTATTTGCTGTGCCTCTGATGTAGATACATTAAGTAAGGTCTCTGGAAGCCTTAACTTTAATAAGGCACTGTAGCAGAAGTACTGTTTAAAGACCTCAGTTAGAACCAAAATCAGAAAAGGCAAATAAAGATCTACATGTTTTCTATCCCAAACAAAGGCTGATATTCTATTGCCTTTAGATTTGAAAAAGCTAGGAATCAATAGGTCATTTATTTCATCCACAAATTGCATTTCACAAAGCCACACCATAGCTATATGTTATGGGTACGTTCCTGTGTTTCCTGTGACATACATTACTTCATATATCTGCCTGAGCAGCATACCTCGGAGCCTTATATGCCTTTTATTTCTTTGAATCACAGGAGCTTCAGTTTCAGCGACTCACCCGAGAACTGGAAGTGGAAAGGCAGATTGTTGCCAGTCAGCTAGAAAGATGTAGGCTTGGAGCAGAATCACCAAGCATCGCCAGCACCAGGTACAGGGCCAATGGCTCCATCTTTATGCACACTCAAGTTACATACCTTATTAAGTTGTTCTGTATGCAGCAAATGATTCTGTTAGTGTTGTTACTGTTAACTTGCCTTCCAGAATTTGAAACCAAAAATGTCCATTTATTCTAATTTTGAGAAGCCTCTTGCTGTATCGACTGTCCCTCAGTCCTGTGCTTAAAATGTTTTCTATAGCATTGGCAAGCTTCTGTAGCAAAAGCTACTGTGCTGCCTTCAGATTCCTCATATGTCCACACAGTTAATGGATGTTGTTGGGATTAATTGCTAATTATTTGGTAAAGCTAATTGGCTGGTTCTTTGAACACCTGGTATTGATTTTTTTTAAATTAAGAAATATTTCTAAATAAGATTGCATTAACTTTTAAAAATGTCTCCAGTTTACTTTGGGTTTTTCTAGAACTCTATGAAAGTACCACACAAACTAATTACTATAAGGAATAATTTACTGTACTCATATATAGTAAATACAAAATGAGTGCATTACTATAAAAACATAGTCATGATTGTTATTTTTTATTTAAATACCTCTCATGCTATTTAAAAGCATCATTGTTGGCTGGGCGCGGTGGCTCAAGCCTGTAATCCCAGCACTTTGGGAGGCTGAGACGGGCGGATCACGAGGTCAGGAGATCGAGACCATCCTGGCTAACACAGTGAAACCCCGTCTCTACTAAAAAAAATACAAAAAAACTAGCCGGGCGAGGTGGCGGGCGCCTGTAGTCCCAGCTACTCGGGAGGCTGAGGCAGGAGAATGGTGTAAAACCCAGGAGGCGGAGCTTGCAGTGAGCTGAGATCCAGCCACTGCACTCCAGCCTGGGCGACAGAGTGAGACTCCATCTCAAAAAAAAAAAAAAAAAAGCATCATTCTTGTAAAAATTACTACATGTTCTAAATAATTAAATCATTGCTTATCCTACCTTTCTTAATAATTACATATTTCTATAAAGCCTACTGTAAAATGCTTTCATTGCTTGCAGTTTTAAATTTGATCTGCTTACACTTAGGTAGACATGCCTGCAATAACTTTTCTCTCAGTCATTTCTAACCTCATAATTATTCTACTTTTCAGTATCTTGTGTTACTCATGGGCAAAAAAACTTCTTAGTGAATAGAATGCTGTCTGTTGTTTCTAACTGATTGTTGGTATGAACATTAAACTGTTGAGCTGGTAAGTTGTAGTCATGTGAATTGTTCATCTCTCTTAACAGTTGTGTATATTGATATGTTTGGTAAGGCATAAAGCATATAAATAAAGGTCGTCGAAACCTTTACAAAACAAATATAAGATTATGTAATTATTTTATAAATATCCAGAAAGGTTTTTATAGGAAGAGAATCATAAGCAAGGTATAAAATAATAAATTAGAAATTTCTAACTCAGACTTTGCAATACCCAATGAAATAATTTGTTAAGGAAATTAAAACTGTGAAAACAAAAATTAGCTTTAATTCTCTATAATATTTTTTAGAAATTATCCATATCTTTAACACCAAAAAGAACAATTCACAAACTCAATAATATGGTATTATATATTTCTAAAAGGTATGAACCAACTGGTTTTGTTTTTCTAACCAGAATTATATTTTAATGGAAAAGTGATTCAACATTTAACAGAATTCTGTTAGTACTTCTTATTCTGGCAGTATTACCAACTAAATTAAAATAGAAATTCTCTTGATAAACTCCTAGTAATACTTGGTATATCAATAATAAAGACCAATACCTAGAGGAAATGGCAGAAGAGGAGGGAAAATCCCCAGATGTCGAAACTAGAAAGAGCACTGAAAGCCAGAGCCAGAAGCTTGAGCTACCTCTAGGAGATGTTAGAACAGTTGTCAAACCTCAAAGTAAGCACTAGAGGTGGGTTTTATACCCATATAGGAGCCGAAGAATGAAGTCTTGTGTGAGCTCAAGATGGTATGTTTGAACTTAAGATTACTGTACTAAGCCATGTCCTTTAAAGGACCCCACGATTAGCAAACCCCAGGCTTCTACCATATGTGGATTTGGAGCCCAAATGTAACTATCCACATTGCTCAGGAGTCCCCAGCTGAGAAAATGGCACCATTAAAGATGAGCTCACCGTGAGATAGTATAAAACACAAATTTGAGTGACATCAGCAAGATGACAGGATAGGACTTGTCAGTGCTCATCCTCTCACAGAAACATCAGTTTGAACAACCATTCACACACACAAATACCTTCACTAGAGCTAAGGAATCCAGATGAGAGATTATAGCACCTGAGTGTACAAAAATAAGAAAAGATGTGTTGAAGAGGGTAGGAAGGACAGTTTCACACTGTGCTTTGTTCATCATGTATTTCTGAATTAGTTCTGATTTTGTAAAAAAATAAATAAATAAATAAATAAATGCATTGAAATACATATCATAAACTTGACCATCAGTGAAAGAATCAATGAGCAAAAGAATAGTTTCACACTCCCAAGAACTGGATACCATTGGGGGAAGTCTGACAGGTGTGCACAGTGAAATACAAAGGGTGCTCATTGCAGCATCATTTGCAAAAGTAAAAATTACAAAGAATATACTTATTCTTCTGGACAGAAATGGAAAATAAACTGTTAATAGGTACACTTTAAAGCAGTTAAAATGAAACTCTAGAGCAGTTAAAATGAAATAACTGGATCTACGTGTATCAACATGGACGTGTTTGCAAAACAGACTTGAAAAGCTGTAAGTTGCAGAAGAATAACTATAGGAGGATATAATCTATGAGCAATTTAAAATATATATATAGCAATACTGCATAATAATTAAACAGTACTTGGTGTTTTTTTCAGTGTATGCATGTGGAGTAAAAGTATGAAATATTTTGGAATGACACCAATTTAAGATAGTGGAACCTCTAGAAAGGAAGAAAGGAGGATGATACTAGGAATTAGGCTTTCACTGAATCTGTAGCGTTTTATTCAAGAGCCATCTGGAGCAAATATAACAAAATGTTAACAACTGTTAAATGAAGGAGTGGTTGATATATGCATGGCTATTAGATGATGTTCTGGACTTGTTAATTTTAAAATGTTAAATAATTTTAAGGCTATATCATTCAGCTGGCTAATTCCATATGTTTGTTAAAAATCTCTAAGTAAAATACATATTGTGGGCAGTAGTTTCCGTCAGTGACTCTTTTTTGTGGTTCCTCTCTGGTTCTCAGTGCCTGGCATTTGTGCCTGGTATGTGACTATGGCACGACCAGTGAATGTCAGGTGAATGAATGGGTCATGCAGAAATGGGAGTGGGATTGACCAGGGAAAGGAGGAAAATGTACACCGAGGCATATATGATCCCACATTACAGTCGTCCTGGAGCACTAAGAGGCTCAGTGTCTACGATATGCCCTAAAAGGACCTTATGAAATTGGAAAGGTGAAGCTGGCATTTAATTGTGAAGAACTTTATTGGATCTTTCAAGGAGACCTACTGAAAGTTGTTATTGGTGGTGGTGATGGTTATTGGAAGTTTTCCTTTTTTCAGAGTGCAGTGTGTAAAACAGAATAAAGAGGCCAGGCAGCCAGATAGGAATCTATTATGAAATTTTAAGGGTTATGAGTAAGGTGGGTTTCTTCATTCAGTGATCTCTGAGCCGTGGTTGGAATGGGAACTGATCCACTTGGATTGCCCTACTTTCTTCTCATGTTGAATTCCCATCTATTTTTGATGTCCCAACTAAATGCTTACCCTTCTTTACAACCTTTCTCAAGTTTCTCCGGAAAAGTCACCTCCTTCATCTGAATTCCCATCACTGTTTCCCTGTGCATGTTAGCTGCTCAACAGGTCGTAAGGCCCATTCCAACCCCATGGCCCTGGCACAGAGCCTGGCGCTCAGCAGATGGGCTCCCAGCCAAATGATCATTGAATGGATAATGAACCTTAAGTCCAGGATGCTTCAGGCACATCAAGTAAAGGTGCTTTGCCATTAGGGGAGCCAAGGGTTTTTTTTATTGTGTCACTTGAGAGATCCCCCTTGCGTCTCCAGTGCATGCCAACTGTCAGTCTTGGAACCAGAATCTAAGGGATACAGAAGAACAGAAATTAGCTCTCAGACCCAGGCCCCCTTTCCTGTCTGCCATTTCCAATTTGCTAAAAAAATAGCAATTAAAAGTGGAATTGCTGCTTTGGGCCATCAAGCTTCTGTTTGATTCAGTTCGTTTTTGCATGGAATGAGTTTAATCAGCAAAATGGGGGATTTGATCACCAGTTACCTTTCATAGTGTTTGGATCCTGTGGCAGAGTTGGTAAGGTGATCTGTAAGATTTTCTTACTTTTCCTGGTCCAAAGATGACAGTAATGACTCAAAGGAAAACAAAATGGATTTGTTTTTATTTACCTTTTCACCCATCCAAAGTTTTTGTCATTATTGGCCTCACCCTGTGAAGAAAGATGCAGCAGTGGCATGAGGTCCTGTTTAATACCTGTTTAATTATGCTTATGTTGTGATAAACTGTGGAATCCTCTTCCCCGAATGAGTGGCTCTAATAGTGAGTACTTTGTTTGCCTCACACTTGTAGGATCAAAGATTCATTTTTAACCCATGCCAGAATATGTTTCCATTTTAAAAGTGGAAACTAGTCCTCTGCATACATTTGCACCTGTCAGGAAGTGTCCCAAAAATGTGAACTGCATAATAATCATTGGCAGTTTATTTGCAGTATGCCTTCTTGAGAACATTTTAAAAATCTTAAGATAAAATTCCTTACTTTTTCTATTAATGACTCTTTAGAAGTAGTAGTCTTCCCAACAAGGTAAAAACCTCATTTCTGATGACTTTTCCATTGGTTTTATTTACTTCTAAAAAAATTAATAAAACTCACATTTTCAATATATTTTAATGAACTTTCATCTGGGATTGATGAAGCCTGTATCAAGAGATGATATATCAGACCAGAAATAATCGCTGCAACCTTGAAAAGCCCTGAAGATGGGTTATGGCCTTGTTTAACAGACCAGTTGTAGCCTTTCTTCATTTGTACCAGGTACACTAAAGTTATCTGTGCAGATAATATTATCTGTGTATTTAATATTTCACCTCATTGAAGTTTGGTTTTGTAATGAATTAATAAAGAAGTTATAGTTTGTCTGCATTTATATTGAGTAGAGTATAGTTATATTTCACCTCATTGAAAGGAACCAGTTAATAGGGAAGAAAAAACTTTTCTGCATTTGTTCTGAGTATGCTATAGTTACTGATGCATTCAGTATTTCACCTCATCCAAAAGTATTTGAAACACCTTTCAAAATACAAAAACTAAAAGGAAATGAGGGCAAAAAGAAGATAAAATTTAGAAAAATAAGATGAAGCCAAGGTTAAACTGGTACACAAAATGTATGTTGTAACCTTCCATGCCACATTCGCTCTGAGTGACCTAATAGCCATGCTAAAGACAGAAACACTAATGAATTCCACAGTTCACATGTCTGTAAGAGAAAAACAAACTAGGTTGCTCAGGAGGATCCACCGTTCCTGGGGCTGAGGCTTAAGTGGTTTCTCCTGTGTGTCCCCATTAACATACCGCTGTATGATGAGGCAAGCAGTGTCCTCAGTGGTCTCTTTCTAGTAAATTACAAAAACAAGCTCATAGGGCTCTTTCTTCCATTGTTAAATGGAATATAAATGGATGGAATAACACCTTAACTAAAAGTAATTCTCCAGGGGCCAATTCTGACGCTACAGCTTGGCTCCAGGATAATACTTAGCATATGTAGATAGATGAATCAATTGTAGGTCCACTAAGCAGGCAGCCTACCATGACTGTTTCTGTCTGTAGAGCCTTTTAGAGTCATGGATGGCAATGAGTGCTGAGATGTGAGATGGCCTGTATTGCCTGTCATTGTGCAGGTGCATAGTATATACGTCTTAGCAACAGAAATGACTCCCAGGGGATGCTGGGGTATGTACAGCTTGTCTTAGGAAATCTCACGGCACAGAATCCTCAGAGGGAAATATGTCCTTTAAATCTCTTGTCTCCCACGGGCTAAGCAACATCCTTCAAATCCAAATTTTGATGAGCATGGGACTTGTTCTTTTATTCCCTGCAATATATCATTGATGGGGTATCATTTTCACATTAGTTGGGTTGAGATTTCACTGGACACAGTGAGAGTAAAAGGGTCCAATAGCCCACATTACAGGGCCCACTTGGATTCTGTAGCCATCTACTCCCCCTAGGACTTCACCTTATGCCTACACTCTAAGGACACTGGAACAGGCAAGGGTGTAGACAAGACCTTATTCTTACGCTGTATTTTATTGATTATGGAGTTAAATGATGTTCCTTTTAGACAAGTTGTGAAGTTCAGGGAAGTATAAAGGGAAAAATTCATGATTCTACCATTCAGAGATAACTACTATGCATTTTAAGTCAACTTTATTGAAGTGTGATTTACTTACCATAAAAATCAACCCTTTGTAGTGTAGTTTTACAATCCTTTACTAGCACTTTTGGCATACAGTTGTGTGATGACCACCACCACCACAACTGACATATAGAACATTTTCATGAACCCCCCAAAAAGAGGCAACCACTTTTAAAAGTTTGCTATATTTCTTTATCTTCAAAAAATACTTTCTGAAAAATTAAATTTAAATTTAATTTTGAGGTAATTCCCTACAGGTAACTTTTTATCTTGTTCCTAATGTCCTGCTTTAGTATGCCAGGATATTCTTTAAACAACTTTTTTTATGTTTTTTGTTTGTTTGTTTCTTATATTTTTATATTTTCTGTTTTCTTCTTTTTACAAGCCGTTGTATCGAGGGCAGACTTTCAATAGATCACAGTGAAAGTGAGGGAGCTGCTCTGCTACATACGAAACCCACCCCAGAAACAGGTTGTCCAAATGGTTTAGCGCCAGGTTCCCAACATGCGTTGCATGATGGGTAAGTGGGCAGCCGCCTTTCCAGCCACACTCTCTTTCCCAGGACCAGGGGCTCTCCACACCGGGGTCCCAGCGCGCGTCCAAGTGGCCTGCTGGCGGGGATGATGAGACCAGTATTCGAGGCTAACCGAGGGTCCATGGCCCTGCTGTGTGGCTCTGCCTGGGAGGGATTCTGACTTAGAGGTGTTCAGTCATAATCCCACAGATGGTAGCTTTGCCCCATTGGCTCCCCAGCCAAGCACATACATCAAATTTAATGGTTTCCATGTGCCAGCAGAATTCCCAAGTGCTGAATAGCTTGGGGCCTAGGGATGCTAACTTAGTAGGTTAGAGACCAGTGCAGCCTTCCAGTGGCTGGTGCATACTAGTGAAAGATTCGGCCAGGAGAAATATTGCAAGATAAATTCAGCATTCCAGTGTACAGTGTATGGTCTGTGTTCACATATCACGCAAGCAGAGAAGTTACACTAGTGGTTCAGCTTGTTGTGTAGCAAAACTGGAAGGATAGGCCGGGCACAGTGGCTCATGCCTTTAGTCCTAGCACTTTGGGAGTCCAAAGCAGGAGGATCAGTTGAGGCCAGAGTTTGAAACTAGCCTGGCCAACATTGTGAGACCATATCTCTACAAAAAATTTAAACAATAAAAACTAGAAGGATTAAAAGTATATAGTTAGAATTGAAAATTTCATAAATAAAATATGATCATCTTAGAATTCTAGAAACTATCCCTGAAATTTTATAGTAAAGAATTTCAAAACTATAACTATTCTTGACAACAGACTTGGAATGTTACTGTTTCCCAGAAACTCATCTTGGTTATCTCTTCTTTGTTTTTTATTTACTTCTCAATAAATTGTAAATGGTGAAAGAGAAAGTTTATTTCTTTGTACATCATAAATTGGTTCCAAATATTTGATTTTACAAATCGTAGTTTGTCTCCTTACTAAAACAAAGCCCTAACTTTTGATTTATATTGAAGTAAAAAATATATATTTAAAAATTGGGCCTTTTCATAATTGTAGAAAATATTAATGGCAACTTTTGGAAGTAAATCACAGTTTAGATTTTCATTTTTGCTTTTTGCAAATGATTTTGAAATTTGATTATCCCGTTCAGAAGCAGTTGGTCCCTTCACATTGTTCATTCTTTGACTGGCTGCTGCTGGTACTAGGAAAATGGTGGCAATGTTGAAGTTAAATAACTTCACAGTCTTCCTAAGATTATCTTCCCTTTTTTAGTTAGTTTAAAGCTCTGCTAAAATAGAATTCTTTATGATTTCAAAAAGGTCATACAGTTTTGACAAATAGTATTCTTACTACCACTTAAGAAAAGAACTTTTTTTTTTTTAATGAAAAGATTTGATTCCCCACTGCCATTCAGATTTTTTATTTGTTACACTTGATCGGGTCATCTGCAGATGCCCATCAGGTTTCAATTGATATTACTAAAAATTCTAAAAATGTTTTAGGGCTGACAGCAGCATAAAAGGCCTTTTTGTGGTTCAAATCTTTTCTTCAATGAATATTTTTAAGTCATTGAGAAATCAGCCTCTTCAAATAATATATTCTTTAAAACATGAAGAATCTTTGAATAGATTGAATGTTTGTGCTTTAACAGTTTATTACTTATTTAATATACCACTTAGGAGAATGTTTGAGAAAGTTCTGTCCCTTTGACCTTCGGTGCTCTCACCAGGCAAAACCTGAGCATGCTTTTTATAAAGTAACTATTTTATTGAGATACATTTCACATACCATAAAATCCATACTTTTGAAGTGTACAATTCAGTGTTCTTAAGTATATTCAGAGTTGTGCAACCATCACCACTACTTAATTTTGAAACATCATTCCAAAAAAAAAACCCTCTAGCCTCCCCCTTTTTTCCTTTTCCCTATCCTCAGAGAACCACACTATTCTGTCTGTATCTATGGATTTGCCTATTTTCAACATTTCTAATAAATGATATCATTACAATTTGTGGTCTTTTGTGTCTGGCATTTTTCACTTTGCATGAAATTTTCCAGGTTCCTCCATGTCGTGGCATGTATTGGTACTTCATCTTTTTTATTTCCAAATAATATTTCCATCATGTAGATATGCCACATTTTGTTTATTATTCATCAGTTGTACATTTGGGTTGTTTTCAGTTTTTGGCTATTATGAATAGTGCTGCTGGGTATTGAATTTTAAGAGGGGAAAAATATCAAGAGCTTCACTCTAGACATTCTTAAGTTGGAGGCGGCAGGAGCAAAGGGAGATTTCCCTTGGCCTGTCCACCCATCCTCCCACTATCTCATGTGGGCTTGCCTCCTTTCCTTTCTCCTTTGCTTCCTGTTTTAGTAAATGCTTGTTTATTGGTGAGTTAGTTGGCTGTAATGATTTAGTTTTAATTTTTTAGTGTATTTGGTCACTAGTGGCTCTCTTAATAGTCAAATATTCTAAAGCTCCCTAACTTCATTTCTAATTCAGACTAAATGAAGACTAAACTGTTGAATATTTCAGTATAATTACCAGAAACCCTTGGGATCTTTATGGTGAATAGTTATTAAATTGGTGCTCTTATGAGCAAATTTGGTAACATTGCATTTTCGTGATGCAACTCCTGTTGTAAACACAGTAAAGAGTTCCACATCTGAAAGCTACCAAATGAGTCAAAGCTGACCTGCAGCTCTACAGAAGTTGTTTATCTGAAGCAGTTTGCTCAACACAGTTCTTCCAGAAGGCATTTTTAATTATGATATCTCATTGCCATTCCAGTCACAAGCCAATTTCAACTGGGACATACAAATCCAGGTGACAGGTATCTCTACACGTGTGAATTAAACTAGTGTAACTAAGTCTTGCCTAGGACATGTGACCCCAAGGTATTTCAACCAGTATTGCAGTAAGCTAACATATTTTAAGCTAAAAATGTCACCATGTAGAATTTTAAACAAGATACCTTTCATGAGTAATAGAATCTTTTTTGAACCTAGAATGTTGTACTACACAACGTTTTAATCACAGCAAATAAGTGTTCCAAAATAAATTACCTGTCTCTTAGACTGAGCATTTTAAATGTCAAATAGATAAGGTGGTTAGGAAGAACCACAAAAAAGATCAGGTTAATAGGATAAATGTTTCAGATTATTTTAACACTATTTTAATATATGTGGTTAAAATGGAGGCACCTCAGCTGTATTAATTTTTCTAATACTCTCAAAAATTCAGAAGCCCATACATCTAAAATATGTATATCATGCTATTATTTAATTATCTTTTAAAGAACAATTTTAGTTAAAACAGTATTTCATTTTCTGTAAATTTTCATAGTTCACTTTCTATAATTATATTACTAAGTTATTTAGCAGTATTGAATTATTGGATCAAAATAAGAATTATAATATTAGCCCTTACTCTTCATCATTAGTTTTTGAAATTACGTGTACATATTGATAAAGTACTTTAATCAGTTATACAGGATATTTCAAGATGATTGAACAAATTTGCTTTCACTGCTTTATAGGAATTAGTAATTACATTTACCATCTCATAAAAGCAACAATGCTCTTAAATCCTGTATTTTCTTATTACTATTATTATTTTCCCTTTATCTGTGTTTTTAAATCTTTGTTTTGAGAAATGTTAAAAATTGTAAGTGCAGAGAATAGAATGAAAATGTAAGTACTCACATCCCGTAATTAAAAATTATTAAAAATTCATTTTTTATAAAAAATATTAAACATAAAATTCAAGTCCCCTTTGCCACATTTTCTCTTCCCCATAGCTAACCACTAGTGTGTAGTGTTTCAAATTACTTTGTATACTTTTATGTCAATACATATACAGTACTTACATATTATATACATATATATTAACACTTGTGTAACCAATATTTTGTGTTGCTTTTTTTTTTAACATCAAAGATGGTAGGTGTGGTTTATGTGTCATTGTGCACCTTGATTTTTTCCATTTGAGATCCAGCCACATTGATGTGTGTAAATCTAGTTCATTCTTTTAACTGCTCTTGTATATTTATATCATAGACATTAAACTGTTTAGCCATTCCATTGTTGAAGTTTTACAATACTGTAAGTGAACATTTTTGAACATATATCCTGGTTCACATGTGTAAGATTATGGAAAATATATAATGAAAAGTAGACTATTTGGATCATAATGAATGTACATTTTTAATTTTTCTAGATCTTGCTGGTTTGAAGCAGCTTTCTGAAGTAGCTCAACAGTTGCACCCCCTTGAGCAGTGTAAAAAAGTTCCAGGTTCATTTTCTCTTGCTTGCTTTCTTTCCTTCTTTCTTTCTGCCAATGTTTAATATTGAACTGTCTAATTTTTGCCAAACTGACGTTATCTCATTTAACTTTGCATTTTCTCAATTGCTGTTG
The DNA here is from genome assembly GCF_024542745.1 of Macaca thibetana thibetana. Classification (NCBI taxonomy): domain Eukaryota; kingdom Metazoa; phylum Chordata; class Mammalia; order Primates; family Cercopithecidae; genus Macaca; species Macaca thibetana. Next base: position 84,406,548 of record NC_065589.1, on the reverse strand, counting down.
GTGTTGAATATCTTTTCATATGTTATGGTCCATTTGAGTGTCCTCCGCTGTTCATGTTTGCTCATTTTTCTAATGAGTAATTTGGCTTGTTGTTTTTGGTTCTATCATTAGTTTTTTAAAGTTAAAATAACTCTGGGATATATTTCTTAAAATAGTACAGATCCTAGTACATTGTAGAACAAAGTACACCATATTGATCTATTTATAGAATATGAACATTTTAGTACAGTGACACGTATGTAGAAGAAATAACCCTCTATATATAATATAATAATAAATCTCAAATTATCCAAACCTGCCACTTAGGGTAGGTGAAAGCCCAAACAGATTATACTGACGTTACTCTCAGTTTCTATCTCCACGTTTTCTTTAGTGACTCTGCATTTGTTTTTTTCTGCAAGTATTTATGACGTCTTTTCTAAATTCATTCACCAAATACTTAGCTGTTGCTGTTTTCTAGAGCTACAAAGATACAAGCTTAGAAATTTGCCTTCTATCAGCAAGGGACCATTGTGCGTAACTAAACCAGATGATAAAGTGTCTTTCTAGCAGCATAAAATGTATGCCTGTATTTTATTATTTTTAATTTTGTGAAGAATGCTGTTGATGAGGTTGCACTGGCTCTCCTAGCTCTATCCCAGGATGCCTTACCTTGGTATCTTTGATCATCATACCCTTCGGTAAAATCCCTTTTTATAATTATAGTATAGGAAAGAGAACAACAGCCGTTCAACACCTATTATGTAATTTGCAGTTTGATAGTAAATGTTTTGTGCATGTTATCCTCTTACTCTTCAGTAGGGTTTCATTTTTGGTCTTGGCGGTGGTGGTGTGTTTTGCTTTGATTTGGTTTTATTTATTGTACACCTGAATCTAACATGAGGATGACATTTTCCCCTAAAGACAGTGTTTTTCTCTTGCTTTTCCATTGGAGTCTCAAGTGGCTGGGAAGACTTCAGTACTTCATTTACCTCCTTCTTGCCACTGCACCCCTCCAAACACATGCTACCTAGGTAAAAGTTGTGTTTGCTGTACAGAGGCATCTGCGAGAGTCCTCGTCTACAGCTCCACCTCCACTACCACTATTTTGTGCCTCCTATCTGGAAACTCTGAAGTGCTTGATATTTCTATTCCTGGTCATTCACAAACAGGTTACAAGAGGTCATATAAATGTTCAATCAACAACTCTAGGAAACAACCTTTAAAAATATATTGCCTATTGCCACTAATGTACTTAGCGCAGTTAATTATTTTAGGGGGAAATTTTTTGTAATTCCTTCATCTAATCACTTTAATATTCATGATGAAATAAAAGAAGGCGGGTGGTAAACTCTCATTATCGTTACCATTTGGCAGGTTAAGGACATAGAGCAACAAGAGCAATATGTGTGATGTACCCTTAACCCTTCAGAGAACTACCCTACACAGCTCTAATCCAGTGATGTATGGGAAAGAAAACTGAAAATGTGATTATCTAACTAAAAGTGAGGGCCCTCCATTAGTGCGTTTTCAGCAGTTAATCAGCTTGTCATAAAAATGTACATGGCATGTCTGCCTAGGAATGGGAGTGGGGGACAAACATGACAAGTTTACCAGACTTTATATTGTCTGAATTGTTATTATAGTTATCTTCCCTGAGGCTTCACAATCTATTTAATAACAAATCAATCTAATCTTTTTTGCATAGATTTTTCTATGCTGCTGTTGTGTTACTCCACAATTAAATAGGAGAAAAGCACTCTAAAACTGAAGCAGGAAAAAGTGTGTAGACTACAGATTTTCACAGCTAAAAAAACTTCCATTAAATACCTACACATTTTAACCACTGTCAAATGTTTGGTTTGCATTAGTAGACTGCATATAATCTAAAGAGGAATGTCTTGAGTGTGTGTGTGTGTGTGTGTGTGTGTGTGTGTTGTGTATTTCTTCTAGACTTTTTTTTTGGGGGGGGTAGAAAAAGAATAGCCAGTTATTTTAGGATCCTATGATGCATAGTCTTTGCTTCAGTCCAAGTCAATTAAAGATTGATCTACTTCCCAGATTGAGTTACATTATCAATAAGAGAGCTATTTCAGCCACAGAGAAAATTCAAGTAAAATTATCAACCATAATATAAGAACTAATATTTACAGAGCACAAAATGTGGAATTATATCTGTTTTCTGAACAACATTAGCAAAATACTTTTCAGTAAAGACATTTATAAGTGACAACTGAAATAGTATTATATCATATTTCTTATGAACATAAAACAAAGGGAGAAATTATATTATTGTATGAAGTAGTTTAAGCAGAGTAAGTCTAGAAGTTAACTCAATTGAACTTAGCAACCACTAACAAAATAGTTACAAACCAGTGACCACCAATGGCTACTAAAATCATCAGCTGGAAAGGTAGTGGGAAATTTTACAGTGAATGGATTGGGCTGACAGGATGTGAACGCACTGATCTATCTTATGTTAATATCGCAAAAAGGGAGACAACCAGAAATCTTAGTCACCTGATATGATGCAATGAGAAGTATGTAATGTCACCCATGACATGTTCTTGCCCTAAAATTATTTAAGCATCTAGATATTAATACCAGTTTATGGGGAATACAGGAGACAGAGGAACATGTCAGTTGATACTGTGCTGAATGAATGTTATATTCATTAGAACCAGGCTAAAATTCTACAGAGCAAATGAAATTATTTCAAATAGGAAAAAGAAGAGAGGGGGAGGTAAAACTATATATCAAAAGATTTTTAGAGACATAGCAACCAAATGTAACATATGGACCTTGTTTTGGTCCTGATTTAAACCACCCAACTGTTTTTAAATTGAAACAGGGAATATGAATACTGACTAGATACTTGATACTAAGAATTTTACTGTTAATTTTTGGTGTGATAATATTATTGTGATTATGTTCTTTTTTAAAGTATCTATATTTCAAGATACATTTAAAGTATTACTGAAGTAATAAGATGTCTTGAGTTTGCTTCAAAACAATCCAGTAATGTAGAGAATATAATGTAGAATAAAGATGTCAATGAAATAAGTTTGACCACATGTTCACTTTCTTGTTGAAGCTGGATAATAAATACAGAGTGTTTGTTATACTGTTTTTTATTGTATATATTTTAAATGTTGCATAGCAGTTTTTAAAATGTTAGGTGATTCAGATCTTAATTTTCTGACTAAAATTGCATTTTAAAAATTAACCATAATTTCAATGTTTATAAAATTAGTATGGTTATATGTCTTACAATCTGAGTGATAAACTTGTTGAATATTTAAACAAACACCATTTATTAGCTCTAACTTTTACAATGTAGACATTATAAATTTACATAATACGCTCCACATACCATGTAATGCCTTTCCTATCAATGATGTTCACTCATGGCAATGAATGGGACAGGGAGAAAAAAGAGGGAAAGAAAGATAAAGTTAGTCAACCTCTCCTCTGGTATGTTGTAAATTGGCATTTCTTTTTGGATTCATGTTTCTCAAAAGAAGCCTCGACATTAAAGCTAGAAATTTAAGGCAGTCTTGACCAACCACTTACCTTTTCTGTTTGCCTTGAAGGTTACTTGTTCAACTCCTGATCAGTGTTTATGGATCCGCACTGTTTATCAAGAATGCTGTTTTAAGAGACTTTACCCTGTCCCTCCATTGTCATTATCATCATTCCTCCTTATTCATCCTGTTAGGCTTTTTTCTGCTTCATTCCCCTACAGCAGTAGTTAGGAACATGTGGGTGATAAATAGAGAAGAGTAGGAAACCAGAGTGGTGGGTAAGGGGATGTGGGACAAATTAGGGATCCATGAGAGTTTTCAGAGGTATTTAAACCTTTCTAGAACCACTTTTCTAGGATCCAGATGTTTTACTACATAGAAACATAGTATCTACTATGTAGAATATTGTCTGTTTCCTTATGGGTCCACTCTTCTTCCAGGTTAGTTATTAATAATCCTGGGTCTGTGGACTGTCCCACGTGTGAATTCATTCCTCTTTCTGCACTAAAACAGCTATTCATGTTGCTTGTCCATGAATCAAGAGCTGAAAATGCTGTCACAGAGAGAAACCTTTCTTTGTCAAAAAGCAAAGCAGAAATTTAACAAGTATATTATGCTTTCTCTTTTCACACTTATGATTAATTTTTTTGGCAATTTAAGGAACTTTACTGTTTATAAAAATTAAAAATCTTTACTCCAGATAATCAGTAGATAGAGAGTATCATTCTTTAGACACACACCAGATTTGACAGTACCTTTACATGAGTAGCAAAGAACTCTCTGTGTAAGTGATTGGAGGTATAAGTGTTTAATTACAAATTTCGGCTTAAAATTCCTTTTAAGTAAATTTTTACATAGGCTTTTCAAAGCACCTAAAATATGAAATAATGTACAAAATTAAATTGTATGCATCAAATAAAACTCTTTGTAATTATGAATTTCAAGGGTTTTGTATCCCAGCTTGTCTCTTACTACAGACTGCCACAGCTTAGTCCCATGTTAATGCTGTGCCCAGTCTCATGTAGAACAAATAGAAAAACAGGGCCCTTTTCTTGCTCTTTACCAGCATCTGCTTTATTTACAAGTATAAGATGTAGATACTTTTATGCAATTCTAGCAGAAAATAGTATGTTTATATGCCCTTTCTTCTTTATTTTAAATTTTTTAAAATTTCCTTTCTATTTCTTCAACTTTGGAAGGTTTTAGAAGAATAGAAATGAGGGAGGCCACACCTTTTTGTAGACCATGGACACAGTTCCCAGTAGCCCATCTGGTTCAAGGCCAACCCTTTGCCCAAATAGGATCCTAGGTTTGTGGCAGGATATTTAGGAAGAGAGTCTGTTGTTGCGTTTAGCCATTTTACTCTTTTCATCTCAGTTGCTTTCATTCTTTCAAATGTCATTTGAAATATTAGAAAACCTTCCTATTCTGATTTCTACTTTGACTAGTTGGAACACCTGTTGTGGGATGGGCATAAACAGAAGTCATGTTTCCTGTATAATTTATAGGGATACTAGAGGGAACTGTTTGTCTCATTTTTTGTCTAGTACTACATCCTTTTTGATCTTCCCTTTCCCATATGGTCTTCTGAATCTTTTATTCATAGATTCAAAGCACTAACACAAAATGCTTTTGTCAAAGAATATTTAACATCTTCTGAAATTTGTTCACCTCTAGTCCCTATGAAGGTTACTTGAATTGTATTTCCTGTTCCTTTCATGTTTTTGCTCTGCATCAAATAAGCAATTTTCCCTTCAGGAGGCTGGTCATGATATTATTTATTTAAATCTTACCTTTCTCTGGAATGCATTTTAGACAGCTGTTATAGGGGTCCAAAAATATATAGTAGAGTAGCACAAAGGAAAAGTAGAACGAAGAACTGAGAAAACAAGTATGAAAACAAAATAGGACCATGAATAAGACCAAACATGTTCACCACAGTATCTGGGCATGTATTTCACTCAAACTTGCTAGCATCCAATGTAAACCAAGACTGGACTTTTATTCCACATTTTGCTGTCCCTGTTGCTCATGATTTTTTAAAGACTAAAATTGTAAAAGCATATTCTGAGCATAGCCAAGTTTTTCAGGTAAAGTGTCACTGAGGGAGATATGAGTCTGACTCTAGGCCCTTGAGCTTTCCTGCCTTCCATGAGGCATCAGGTCTGCCTTCCTGTAGCCATCTCGTTTGTTCATTCTGTTGGTCACAGCAGTGATTGGGTTTGGAGTGGAGATGGACTGATGCAGAGCCTCGCTAGTGGAAGGCAGCTCAAGCCTCATGTCCTGTGGATGGTGGGTCAGGAACAGCTGTAGCCTACATGAAGGGTGTCGTTTTTAATTCAAGTGCTCTTGCTTTTCTGTAACCTCAATATCGCCCTCGGATCATATAAATAATTATGAAAAGAAGCCCTTTGCCCTGTCTCATTTGTTATGCCTTGCTTAGTTCAAACTATAGGCATGTACCATTTTCAGGGGCAAGGTCATAACACATAAAAGTAACTAAACTACAGTTAGGGACCTGTTGTCACATTTTCACTTTTCCTGGCTGCTGAGATATTGGGAATAGCCTTAGGAAGAGAGGGGACTAACAGCCATTCTGATGAAAAGCCAGGAAGAATTAATTAGTGGCCCCTTCTTGGGAAGAAAGAAATCAGTCTCCATCCAACAGAGAATTGCCCAGGATCTGACAGTATGGTAAAGAGAGACTTGGTCAGTGAAAAACCAGGAATTTGAAGGAAGAGGTTTTGTTTTGTTTTTGTTTTCATTGAGATTGATTGTGAATAGACACTAAGTAAATTTGGAAGGGGTTTCAAAAATATAGTTAAATACTAAGGGGGATTGCTTTCAGAGTATTTTTGCTAAGAAATCATCACTGCCTGGATTCGTGATTTTTCAAACTAGGGTCCTGAGAGTCCCTCCAAGGTGGTAGTGAATGTGGTGGTGGAGATATTTGTTTGCCTTCCATCTCCCCCGTCCTTGAGCTGGGCAAAGCAGTTCACCTTCACTGTCTTCACGTGTTGACCTTCCTGTCTTCACCTTACTGAACTAGCTTAGTGCAATGATGAAGAGCTATCCAAATTTGTTTTGGGAAGAATAATCATGATAATTTTGTGTAACTGCTCTATTTGTTCTGATGTTAAGACGAGCATAAGTCTCTAGTGTAAAGAATTTATTTCCTGGGCAATCCTTATCTAACTAAAAGCAACAGCTAAAGACCCTGTTTCCCAAACAGGAAAAACAAAACTGGTTGTAACCTGAGAGTTACCTATTAGTAGGTGGTATGAGTTTTCAGAACATCGGAAGACAGGTTATAGCATTAGAGAACCCTTTATTCCATCTTAGTCTTCTAGATCCTACTTCTCACCTTGCTGATTATAAGTATAAAATGAGCTCATGGACATTCTTGTTGAGGGTCGGGGTAAGGAGAAATCAGACCTGCCCACAGGTGAATGCCTGGTCCTAATAAGACCAGGGACTTCCACAGGAACTACATTCAGAAAGCGGCATTCTCAGCATAAATTCATGTGCACTCAAGAAAGCTAAAGCACAGAATGCATTTAACATAGCTAAGGACTCACAAGAAACTAATGGAATATTTTACAAATGCGTTAAGAGAAAGACTGAGCAAAGATTTAAATGTACTAATTAAAACAGAAGCCAAAGCAATGTTAGATAGAAATAAAAATCTTGTCTCCTCATCATAATTGAAGATTGCATTTAATTATAATTAATGACAATATAGAAATTTAAGTGTTTGACAGAATGTGTTACTTCGTTAAGGTAGTTTGTTTAAAATTTATCCTGTGATATTCTTAAGTAGAGACAAACTTGAGAATCATTAGTAGTTATTTTGCCATATTCCCTTGGGGAGGGGGAAAAAAATCCCAGATGCATAATGGGAAATACAGAGTAACAGGGAACTATGGAGCCCAGTTCACGTTAACTAGGAGGATTTTGGAGTAATTCATTAAAAAGCAATTTGTAATGCCTAGAGGATAACAAGGTGTTAAGTAATTACAATGGTAATTCATTGCCAAAAAATAAAAACACAAAATGAATTTCCCTTTTTTTTTTTTTTTAACTTAGAAATAGACCTTGGAATTGACTAAAAAGTAGACTTAGCTAGAACTCACAATAGATTTAGAATCCGGAAAGCCTATACGTTTGTTAATGGAGTAACTTTGATTAGTGGAGAAATAAAGCCCACCAATGGCACAAGAAAAGATGAAACATAAGTTATAAAATGAGCAAATCACAAATTTAAAGTAAGACAATAACGAATTGGTGGAGAAAGAGAGAAACGCATTTTGGAACTTATGTCCTGAAGCTACTGAGATTTCATCTGTAAATGTGGGAGTTTTTAAACTCTAATTCAAGAATTAATATTTACAGAAATACAGACTTGTGGAACTTAGAATCAGAGCTCAAAATAGTAAAACTGAGAGGAAACTGAGGAGTGAAACATCAAGGAAAGGCCAAAAATGTACAAATGTATTTTTAAAAATTTTTCATAGTAAAGATTAATACACATCTGATTCATGTATTAATTACCTCTATTTAATAGAAGAACACTGAAGAATAATTTAGAGAATATTGTGTACCAGGCACAGTGGCTCATGCCTGTAATCCCAGCCTGGGCAATGAAATGAGACCCTGTCTCTAAAAAAAAAAAAAAAAGAAAAGAAAAGAATATTGTAATATTGTAAAAAACTGTGGTGTGATAGTGAAAGTAGATCATGTAATGCTACTCATTTGAGATGGTTTACATAGCCATTAAAGAGATCATCTGTCATGACAGAGGGGAGAAATGTCAGATTTCTTACACATGTTGCATATTGTTTTGGTGGTCTCCCAAACTGTCTTATTCCCAACCGCTTACAGTTTGTGAGCTGTGGAAATCGAGGTACAGTCTAGACTATGGGGTATAGTTCATATGGTTCCATACCTGTCTCACTGGAGACTTCATGTTCAAATTCCTACCTGGGTGCTCCCAGTACCAGTTGACCTTCTTTTCATAGATGAGTATAAGGAGAGTTAGGTCTTGGTTTTTGTTTTTAAAAGTTGCTTCACACTTGTTTGTGATAGATATGTGAATGTCTTTAGTCTGGATAGTGCTGGACCCTGTGACATTGACATCAGAGTCCTCTCTTGTAGGATGCTCTTCTCACCATGTATTCCCGGCTTCTAACAATGGCTGGCACTCAATAAATGGTCAACGGATATTTGTTGAATGAATCCATGTGATGTATGCATATATGCAATAAACATCTTTTCTATGAGATACAAAGAGCCCAAATCGGGAGGAAATGGTCTCTTCTGCAGAATGATTGAAACAGTTTCTAAAATTATGTAGCATTAGTCTTTAAAACAGCAACCCAAAAAGTTAAGATCAGCTATGATCTATTTAAGCATCCTACTCAACACCAGTTCCTGGTTAGATGCAAGTAGAATTAATATACTGTATTTACTCTCAAGAAGGCTGCAGTCTGGTAGTAGAAACAGGTAGGTAAACAAATACTATGGTTACATTGTGAAAAGTGCAAAAATACAGATAAATTATTGAGTACATTCACAACAAAAAGGAGGAGGTGACCAACTCTCCTCAGGTAATTCTTGAAGGATGATGGGTGGTCACCAGAGAGAAGGCTGTAGATGGTACATAGTCCAGAGAGTGGTACACACCCATGCTCCATTCATAAATAAAACAATTTCTAGGATAATTTGAGTTATCCCTTCTAATTAATACTGAGTCAAATTTAATTTGTTATTGACTGTGGTTTATTTTTTCAGCTATTAATGATTTATATTGATATATAAATATACATGTATGTGTAAAATCTCTTGACACAATTATTTTTGTTTATTTATTTATTTTTTTTGAAACAGGGTCTCTGTTGCCCAGGCTGGAGTGCAGTGGCACAATCACAGCTCACTGCAGCCTTGCTTGCCTTGAGCCTTGCTGTCAGGCTCAAGCAATCTTCCCACCTCAGCCTCCCAAGTAGCTGAGACTACAGGCACATGTCACCATGCCCGGCTATTTTTTTTTAAAACTTTTTTGTAGAGATAGGGTCTCACTTTGTTGCCCCAGCTGGTCTCAAACATCTGGGGTAAGCAGTCCTCCCACCTTAGCCTCCCAGAGTGGTGGGATTATAGGTGTGAGCTACCGTGCCCAGCCTGATTTTTTTTAAATAAAGCAGTAAATTTTGCAATTTGACCATATTCTAATTTCAGGCTAAGAACTGGTTCTTTTTCAGAAAGGAGTAACCCTTGGATCTTGTCCTAATTCAATATGTCTTGCTAAGAGACTAGTAACAGTAGCTTGTGTATACTTGTGATAAAATGAGCCCTACCTAGACCTGAAAGAAGGTGAGGGAAGTGACATGGCAGAATTACCATGTGGCTCCATCCAGTTCTCTACTGTCCCTTCTCCTAGCGTTTACCTACTGGTATCCACTAAAGCAGGGTTGCTCACATCAGACAGAAGAATTAAGTAAAACATTTTTTTTTAATATTCCTGTTATTATAGAAGGTGATACAAAGTGAAGGTAAACTTTAGAGCATTCTGTTTCATGGATATATAAACAAGTTATATGGCACCTGCATGTGCCATTCTAGAATTTGAGTAATTCTGAAAGAATTTTCAGGCTGTATTCCTGCATGTTCTGCCCTAAAAATAGCAGTGAAAGTGTGAAACAGTATGGTGTGTGAGGCAACTGCAAGCAGTCAGAAGTGCTTCGAATGTAGGTTTGTGTGGGAAAGGGCACACTAGAAGGAGCCAGGTGGTGCAGGGCCTTCTGTGCCATCTGAGATGTTTGCATTTTATCCTGTATGGATCTGCTGTGCATTAGGAGCAGAAGAATGACATCAGAGGTGAGTGTTTGAAAAAAATCACAGTAGTAGCAGCGTAGAAGAGAGCCTGCCAGGATGAGAAGTAAGACCAGTCAGGAGAGAGACTGAAGGACCCAGCCAAAAGAGGATAAAGACCAGAACTATGTCAGTGGTAGTAGAGATTAATTCAAAATGAGTAATGGCCATGTGTCAGATACTGCCTTAGGCTCTGGCCATTGTCTGTAAACAAGGCCAACTCCCATACCCTCATGGAGCTTACACACTAGTGGGAAGAACAAACAGTAAAATTACTCCCTACTCTTCAGTTTCAGTGACTAGGTGGGAATCACTAAGCAGGAGTCAGTTTAGAGGGAAATAATTTCAATACGTTGAATCTGATCTGTGTTATATATCCAGTATGCAGTTGGAAATAGTCTGCAGTTATGAGTCTTGGGCCCTTTTCAGAGGGCTAGTTTGTCTTTGTTAGTTTTAGGATAACATCAGTCAGGATTTTTGGTTGCAAACAATAGAATCTTCTCTGGCTTATGTAAGCAGAAAAGGAACTTTTTAAGAGCTATTGGGTGTCAACTCATGGAGTCTCTAGGAAGGCCAGGGAGCCAGAATCTGAATCTGGGTTTCCAGGAGCAGTACCTACTGCCACCACTGTATCCACCACAAATGCTCAGGACCACTCTATCTCCACATGTGGCTTCTTGTGGACTCTCACTTACTGGCCTGCCTCTGGCTGCAGGGGATTATGAGCAGGTAATTTTCTGAGTCCTAATATGGAAAACAGCAAAATAAGGAGAGTTTTCAAAGTTGATATTGCACAGCCATTAATGTCCAACAAAGATATTTTGCCTCCATTTGCATCTGAATGAAAAAAATTAATTTCAGGAGTGTGTAGAATTTTATAGTGATCTACAACATATTTTCATGTAATATGATGAGGGCACATTGTCTTCCTATAAACAAAACTGATTTTTTGCATTAAAATGAATTGTTAATTTGGTAATAAATTTGCTTTTGATTGATGTTCACCATCTGACCGGACAGCCCCAAGGTTATTAGTGGATTTCATTCTAAATGATTATTATTAAGTTATTAACATATTACATTATGAATATATCTTCCCATTGAAACAAAGTTATCATGGGTGACTCAGTTCCTGTATGTATTTTAAAATGTGTTTCACATTCCAGTGGAAGCTCCTAGAACGCAAGCTGCTTGGCATCTTCAGAAGAGAAGTGAAAGGGAACCGGGATGGAGTCATTTGTGGGCACAGTGCCTGCAGACACATTGTAGGCATTCAGTATAAGTTGGGGAAGTGTTTCTAGGAATAGATGGTTGGAGGGAGAGAAGGAGGAAATAAGCCTATGTTTCTAACGTGAAGCTGCCTGTGATTGTTCTAATAAACATGGGTTTATTAGAACAATTGCATTTGGTGGTTTAAAACAGCCTTTCAAAATTCCATGTGTTTTGTTGTCCAATCCCTGAGTCCCAAAGTAGTGAACAATTTGAGAATCATTTGAAGTAATTCAGAAAGAAAATAGGCTGTTACGAATAACATGTAATGACCAGTTATTTCTCAGAATTATAGAAGTTAGTGTGAAATTAGTTGGGCTGAATACATGATCTTCAAAATACACCATGGAACTTTTTATTTTTAATTTTCTTTATTAGCTTGTTTTTCTAATGATTTATATATTCTACCTTAAATAGAGAAGGGAATATTCATGTTAACCGAGGCTTCCCATTGCCTTCACCTAGGAATACCTATTATATTTTGGTAACCAAAGGTTCTTTCAGCAGCAGAAACGCTGTCTGCTTGATTGCTACACAACGAGGCTACTGGAACTTCCTACCTAGACTCAGGGAGAATAAGTTGACTTGCTTATACTAGGTAATACCTGGTAATTTATATAATCCTGACCTTTCAAAACAATAAAGAACTTGATTTTTTCACAATTTAATTAAGCATCTGCTGTGTGCTGGGCAAATGCTAGGCACTTGGTATAAAGAGATGAGCAAAACAGCCACAGCCCTTGCTCCATTTGAGCAATTATCTGAAATTATATTCTGTGACTTACAATTTTGAGGATAAAAAGTCTTATATTTCATTAAAGTTTATATAAGTTTCAAACTCAGAAGATAAAACTTCCTTAATATTCCCAAGAAACTTGAGGTATACTAAACATTTCTGGATGGCAGTTTCATTTACCATGTGTTTTAATGTTGACATATAATATGATGCTTTTGAGGAAACACAGTTGGGTAATGTCAATCTCAGTGCTTAGAAAACTAGTTTAGATAATACAATTAAATAACAAAAACAGATTGAGAAGAAATTGAAATTCAGTGTGCAAAACCACTTTTGGAGTCTCAAGACAGTGATGGCCTACCCTTAGGAGCAAGACAAATGTCTCATTCCTGATATTTGACCAAGTTTTCACTTTTTCCTATCAGTCTACTTTGAAATCAGCTAAGGGTATTTCAGATAAAGGAATATCACAGAGCCCTGGAGGAGATTAGCATTAACTGGTTGACTCCACTTGCTGGGAACATGTCCCCCTGCTTGCAGCTCATTCAAGGTCCTGGAATGTGAACTGTTTCTCCTGTGATGGAAAAAAGGCAAATCACACACAAAATTGAAGTTCAGGGAGTTTCTATGGAATCTAGGGTTTTCAACCAGCAAGTTTCATAACCACATAATGACTTGGGGAAAGTATCAAGGGGGTAATAAGAACTTAAAATCTTAGAAATACAGCACTAAAAGGGCTGTTCTTCCCCTGCTCCACGTTCTTTGTTTTGCAAAATGTTTCCTTAAGCCCGGAGTCACACTCCTTTTTCTATAAATTTAATAAGCACTCAAAAAATACCATGAATATATGTCCTTTTTCTGGTTTTTTAAAAGGAAAAAAAGTACAAATGATTAAAAAGAAAAAAATATATAATGGCTGTACTCATGGATATAACTGCTAGCACATTGGTTTTTATTTTTCTAGACTTCTAGTCATATTGTCTATGTGTCTATATGTGTTTAATGCAAAAATGGGATCACAAGCTGTTCTGCCAGGTAGCACGGTTATATGGTGCGCGAGTTTGGAATCTGACTGTCCTGGGTGTGGTTCCAGCTCTTCGAATTACCAGCATATGTTTCTTTATCTGTAAGATAACAATGAGGATGTACCTGTTCACAAGATTGTGATAAATAATATGAAGGAGATCATATGTGAAATGCTTAATCTAGCATTTAATAAATGCTTAATAATCCATTATTTTGTTCCTGCATTCTGCCGCACTGTCCCTATAACACCATGATTTCCTGTATTGATTGGGGCAAGAGGGGTGGCAACCGGGGATGCAGTGATATGTTTTTATGCACAAATTTTTTAAATGCACACTCTAATAACCAAGGAAAATACATAGCTGTCACTTTATCCTGGCTTATAGGACCTTATATTTTTGATATAAAGTTCTGTGTTTTAAATTTTATAAGGCAACATTCAATTCAAAAGTGGCCTCGGTAAATTTTGTCTCTGTTATATGTTTTGTCTCTGTTCTAATTGCCACTTTTGAAAATAAGTAAAATAAACTGTTTAACAGCCTTTTTGGTTCCTTTTCATATATATGATACATATGTAGTTTTCATATTATCACAAAAAAACTGTAGTACATCATGTAAGTACTGTGAATATCATACAGTTGTGCTGTTTTGTCTTCAAGTAGAATTTTATGTCATTTTATAATTTGCCTTAATTTCCAAATAGAAACAATTTTTGTTCCCATTTTAAATACTATCTAAAAATTAGCTTAGATAAGTTTAAATTTTATTTAAGGTTTTTATGCTTTTGTATAATTTAATGTGGAAATTAAATGTTAATATGCAAAACAGGTCCCAAGCTAAATTTTGTGACAAAATAAATAAATGTTTCATTTTTTCCTTCTTTTTCTTTAGCTCAACTGAGAAGTCATTTCCTTGGAGAGCAACAGGTATGTTTTTTATTATATAAGAGTTATGTTTGATAAACACAAATTACATAGCCTACTCTCTTAATTTACTATTTCTTGGTGAAATAAGCCAAGCAAAGCCTTTAATAGTGACAATATTGAGCTATGTTGCTTTGGAATAGTAGTTCTTAATATGCTTAAGTTTTTAGTATAATTGAGTAAATTTGTATATGTCAACTGTAATGAAAAAGCATTGAACAGCAGTATTTTTAATATCAACCCCATATCTGAAAATTTCCTTTTCCATCATAAGAAAACACAGGGCTGACCTCAAAAAAAGTTATTATATAATGGAGAAAGCTGCTAATTATACAAGTTGGGTCTTTCACTGTGTTTATCATACTCAGAGAAAAGATGCTTGAAGTTTTCATTTTTTTAATGTATCCGCATGTTTCTAATAGTGTGGTAGCTTTTCATGTAGTCTATCTTTTCTTTTTAACCTAAATTCACCACATAGAAAGGATGAATTACATTAAGGAGACTGTCTGCCACTTACACAAATCATTGATGTCTTCATACCCAGCCTTCACTCAGTAAATGTTTATTGAGCATTCACATCATGTACCGGATGCTGTGCACATTGCTGGGCAGTGATGGGCATAACACACACTTGTCCCTGTCCCCTTCCCCCATGGAGCTTACATTGTAAATAGTAATGTGAACAATGTTGTAATGCTGGAATAGGCATTGATATGTAAATACTTTGGCCCTTTTCAAACAAGACTTGAATTGAGGAAGACTTAGATAACCAAATGCCCAGTATCTGAGTTTATCTACACCTGGTGCCAGGATTCTGGTGTTCCTTATAGTGCATACAAGACACTTGACTGTCATACAAAGAAGTTATTTCCCCCCCAAAAAAGGTGTTAACTCAAACTGTTAATGAGGCAGAAACATGTGAAAAGCTACCTAACAGTAAGACTTCTAAACAACAATTTAATACAAGGCAAGACACACCTTGAAATAATATGTGGTTGACTGCCAAGTAAGTATTATGTGGGAAATATTGATGTAAGTGGACAAGCCACATCTGAGATGGCAGAGGAGATGGTCTTGCAGCCTTGGGCTTGATGGACCACTCTGGAGAGGGCATTGTCACTGGGCAAGAGAAGAGACAACACAAGTGTCAGGGGAAGGGAACATGTAAAACTGGTTTGGGAGGTGGTAAGATGTGCAAAGGCAGAGGGCTGAACTGGCTGAAATTACAGAGATCTGTAAGTTCCAGGGACTTGATACTCTCTCTGTGGGGAGACACTAAAAATCCTTGAGGCAAAATGTCATATTATTTAAACATTTCTCAGAAGAAACAGCAGAGCTGTGAACTGGTGGGAGGAAAAATTAGTGACAAGATAGACCAATTGAAAGCTTATTGCAGAATTTGGTGTGTGAGATCATCTAGGCGATTCATAGGGATTTAGAGGCTGGTGTGATGGTGAGGTGGGTACGCAATAACTGTGAGGTTTTGTGTTTGGGAGGATGATACAGTTAAAACAATTAGGAGTGTCAAAATGGAGAGCCAGTTTTAGTGGGGGTGCTCTGGACCACAGTGTGAGATGTGTTGGATTTGAGATGATGAAAGGGCAGCAAGTGACACCACTCAATAAGCATTTAGAAATGTGATTACTAGAGAAAGCCCTTATTCAAATGTGAAGAAAACACTTCTGTTAAACCAATAGGTCCATGCATATTAATACTTTATTATGTGGTTCAGACATGTGGGCCAGAGTGCTATGGATAAAGGACAACTGAGTTAGAGAAAGCGTGCCTGAAACCTAGGAGAGCAGCCTATGCCAGGAGAAAGCTGCTGCTTTTTATTCTTGGGAGGTAATGAGAGAGTGATCTGAAATCTGACCAGGGCGGACAAAGGGAGTCAGTTGAGATACGGTGTTATTTCCCCCACTTTGTCACAGCATTTAAGGTGGTTACTGAGAGCCGGAGCCGTGTCTGCTCTGTTCAACAAAGCATTCCAAGGGCCTTGTGGATGGTAGACCCTAGATAATTCACCACCTGAGCGAATGACTACTGTATACATGAATGAATAGTAAATGCTTCTTTACACTGTCCTAGGAATATTTAGTGTGCATATATTAGCTTCACAACCAAATTCTAAGCCCTTGAAAAGTGTCTCTTTTTTCTCTCCTACTTCATCCCTAGAAAATGCCCAACCTTTAGAAGGTATTAAAAATATACCTAATGCCCCATCTCTACTAAAAATACAAAAAATTAGCCAGGTGCGGTGGTGGGCGCCTGTAGTCCCAGCTACTCGGGAGGCTGAGGCAGGAGAATGGCATGAACCCGGGAGGTGGAGCTTGCAGTGAGCCAAGATTGCGCCACTGCACTCCAGCCTGGGCGACAGAGCAAGACTCCGTCTCAAAAAAAAAAAAAAAAAAAAATATATATATATATATATACACACATACACACACACACACACACACACACACATACCTAATGAGTAAATGAGATGAATATTTTCATTTAGTAACAAAATCTGTATTTTGAAAAAATACATACACAAGGAAGTTATGTTTTCAAAAATGACCAGAATTATTTTTGATTCATAACTTGACTCGCAATGCCTTAAAACCTTTATAGCCTAGCAGGACGTTAGTACAGTATTGCAGGTTTGTCTTTTTTATGGCAAATTTGGCACACATGCATTTGAACTTAATTCTTTTTGTTTCTCTTAACAGCCTTTTCTTTATGTATAATATACAAATTTCTTTATTATAATAGCTTTATTGAGAGGTAATTCATACTATATAGTTTACCCACTTATAGAAGACTCTTAAGTGTTTTTTAATATATTCTGAGTTGTGCGTCTATCACCACAATCAATTTTAGAACATTTTCATCACCCCTAAAAGAAACCAGTGTGCCAGTTAGCAGTCACCCATTTTACCCCCAAACTTACCAGTCTTAGGCAACCACTACTCTATTATACTTTCTTTCTTTATGGATTTGCCTATTCTAGACATTTCAGTTGAATAGAATCATACATGTGGTCCTTGTGGCTGGTTCCTTTCACTTGGCATGATTTTTTCAAGGTTCATCCTTATCGTAGCATGTGACAGTAGTTTATTCCTTTTTCTGGCTGAATAATATTTCATTTATTGATTCATCAATTGGTGGACATTTAGGTCTTCCTACTTTTGGCTGTTATGAATAATGCTTTTATGACCATTTACATAAAATTTTTGAATATATGTTTTCAATTCTCTTAAGTATAAACCTGTTAGTGGAATTGCTAGGTCACATGGTAACTCTGTGTTTAACCTGTTAAGCAACTACCAGATTATTTCCCAGAGTGGCTGTACCATTTAACATTTCCACCAGTTAAAAATAACAGTTCTGCAGGAGAATGGCGTGAACCCGGGAGGCGGAGCTTGCAGTGAGCAGAGATAGCGCCACTGCACTCCAGCCTGGGCAACAGAGCGAGACTCCGTCTCAAAAATAAAATAACAGTTCTGACTTCTCCACATCCTCTCAAACACTTGTTATTATCTTTTTGATTATAGCTATCCTAGTGGGTGTGAAGTAATATCTCATTGTGGTTTTGAATTAAATTTCCCTGACAGCAAATACTCCTTTTTTGGGGGTAGAGGAGGTTAATTGTTAGTTTTAGTTATTCAAGCAGTGGTGAATAATATAGAGCTTGTTGTATTTTAACTTTACCAACTGCTTTCATCTCTGCTTTCTTTTTCACTTTGTAAACATAATTTTTCTCCTGGTTCTAAGTGTAATATATACTCATCAAAAGATATTTGGAAAATATTTAAAAAGTACAAAAAGTGGATAAAATTACTTATAATCAAACTCATCACTTAGCCTTTCTGTACATTTCTGTGTTACATGCAGTTTTTTTTACCTTTTCAGTGAAAATTCTTCAAATTCATCTTTAAGACTACATAATTATTTCTGAAATATTTATTGAGACAAACACTTGTCTAGCACGTAATTGTCAATGTTTAAAGCAAACATCCTTGCCCTCTGAAGAACTTCAGGTTTAATGAAGGTGAACTATAGTGGAGATGTATAACTATATTCACTTACAGTTGGGGGATAGGGGAATTCTATAAGGGAAAATCGTATATACCATATTTACCCATATCTCTAGTATCGGACATTCAGGTTTTTTCTTATTTTTTACTATTTTAAATAACAGTGTGGTAACCATCCCTGTATATAAAATTATATCGTCACCTTTTGATTTGCCTTAGGCTAGAATTTCAGGAAGAAATTTATTTAAAGTACGTGAATATTTTAATGCTTTTGCTATATGTAATCAAGTTGCTTTCCTGAAAGATTGTATTAATTTTCCCTCCCTCCAGGTGTATGGGATTGATCTTCTCATATTGCCACATTAGTGTCATCATTTGTATTTCTAATTATCTGGAGAATATAGAAGTACAATATAGATTGCCCTTTTCTATTGGGGAATTAGTGTTTGATGGATAAGAGTTCTTTGTAACCCAGAGATAATAGGTGTATTTATTAGCCACGGTTCAGTTGGGAAAACAGAACCCATGCCAGGTAGTTCAACATATGGAATTTGATACAGAAAATGTACAGTTATGAAAGTGTGGGTTGGAAGATTTGAGTGATTAAACAGGATGATGAAGCACCCAAGAGATAATGATGCCAGGAAGCTGCTATCATCCCTAGGACTACAAAGGCAAAGGGGTAGGTAGGTGGTTTTGTCAGAGTCCTAGAGCTGGAGCAGTCGTAGGGGCTTCGGATCGGGAGATTTCCAGCATTAGTTGGAACCAGGAAGGAGATGCCACCCCTGCCAGAAATGTTGTTTAAAATAGAGCCAGAGAAATACCCTGATTTCCCCATGCAATTTTTCTCCTAACCCTCACCAGTCTGTACACTGGCTGAACTGAGCTGGAGAGGGCATTTGTAGATTTTTAATTACCAAAAGCCCAGCAGACCCTGCATATAATCATGTGTTGATTTACAGCCTAGAGAGAATGAATTTAGATTATGAAGACACATTATAGTGGATGAAATAGCTAGGGCCTTGGCATCCTTTCTACTGCTTCCCCATTGCTTAAGTCATTTGACTACAATCTTCAGGATTTTTATCATGGCCAAGTAACAAATATGAGTACAAAAAAATAGAAAAAACCAATAAGACCTACTATTTGGTAGCACAACAGGGTGACTATAATCAATAATTTAATTGTACATTTCAAAATAACTATAATTAGATTGTTTATAACGCAAAGGATAAATGCTTAAGGGGATAGATACACTATTCTCCATGATGTGATTATTATGCATTGCATGCCTGTATCAAAACACTTAATATACCTTATAAACATATATACCCTCACTGTACCCACAAAAATTTAAAATTAAAAAATTAAGAGAAAACCATATATACTATTATGTGCTTAGTATTTTCCTTTACATTAAAGTTTTCAAATCTTTTTTTTACTTTTCTAGTAGGCTGAGCAATCAGCTGTTAAATATAAAAATATATATAATACACAAGCGAATGTATTAAATGATTTAAATTGAATACATAATAATTAAGTGTTGTCCAAATAGCTCCTCAAGTACTTTAGTGTTAGGCAGATACTAACTCAGTGGCTCATCTCCCTTCGCCACAGGTGTGTCCATAATTCACACTTAATAACTGCATAGTTCCTTATTTTTCTCAGAGCACACTCTTTACTAAAACTCATATTCAAGCCTAGTAGTTACATTTACTTATGTTTTTTTCCTTTGATGGGAAGGAGGAAGAGTATTAACTTCTAAACATGGCAATCACAACTGGTATTTACTTTCTCATATTTTAATTGTATAATGTTGTGGTTTTTCTTAAGTTTACCCACTTTTCAGCTATATTTATGACATTTAAATTGTAACCATGGCAATAAGCTATAGTTAGAAGAGGAGAAAATTGAAAATTTATGAATAAAAGAGTAAAATCTTATTTTGTTCATATTTCCTTTCTTTTTTTTTTTTTTGAGAAGGAGTCTTGCTCTGTTGCCAAAGCCGAAGTTCAGTGGCACCACTGCAACCGCCACCTCCTGGGTTCAAGAGATTCTTCTGTCTCTGCCTCCCGAGTAGCTGGAATTACAAGTGTGCACCACCACACTCGGCTAATTTTTGTATTTTTTTTTTTTTAATTGGAGATGGGGTTTTGCCATATTGGCCAGGCTGGTCTTGAACTCCTAACCTCAGGTGATCCACCAACTCTGCCTCCCAAAGTGCTGGGATTACAGGCATGAGCCACTGCACCGGCCCATATTTCCTTTTCTAGTAACTATAGATGATCTTTATAACTTTGAGTATATATTAATAATTGGGATAAAACAGCACTGTCGCTGCTGCTTTTTCTATAAATTTTGACACTTTTTTTTTTCTTTGCTGCTTTGGCCGCAAAGATACTGAACATAGTATGAAAATCATCTATTTTAGAATTAGGCAGCCCTACTCAGCATAAATGAGGAGTGGCTTAAATGTGAAAAATATTTAAAAGACCTTCAGTCCACTTAGTCTTTGGCTGGGTCTTGACAAAAGCAAATCTTTATTCGTTTTCTGGTTTCCTATACAACATTTCACAATAGTGAAATAGAAAGTCCTCATTTGTCCTCATTTATTTTTATACTTTGCATGTTTACTTGCGGACACTTTCTCTACCTTTTCTCTTAAGTTTTACAAATTGACTTGAAAAGCTTAGCTCTTTAAAAGCCTTTCAGCAATAGGTGTATTGTTAGAGATGCAAGGGTTTGATCACTGCTTAGGAGCGATCCCTGCCTACTCAGATGTTTTCAGGATGTTACATTCTGTTGAAATGTGGTAAACTGGAACCAGCTGCTGAATTGGATTTTCAATAGCTAACCTACTGCAGCACCATTTTCTAAGGAAGAGCTTAGGATGCCCTAGGCAGAAAAGATTTTCATTTCACTTTCATTTCATTTGATTGAGGAGACTCTAGCTTGCTTGTTTGTGTGTTTATTACTGGGGGAGGGGGGCGGAAGTTAAGGGGGGTAGGACGTTTGAAAACAGAAAGCCCAAGTTTCTGAAGTATGGGAGTGGAGAGAGATACTACCCAAAGAATGAGGAAGAGCTGCCCATTCTGCCAAACATTTTTATTTTCTCAGGTCTTTAAACTTCTTCCCTAGAAGTAATAAAGTTGTTTTGGAGCATTTATGCTTTATGATTATCTTGACTTTTGCCCTTTCTCTTCATTATTCTGTACCTCTAGCTTACCAGTGTTACATATTTGCATTCTAAAAATATAAATGCACATCTTTTGTGTTTTTTTATGAGGAGCAGTTTATGTTTCAGCTTTGTCTTTTCTTGCATGTCTTATAACCTTGTATATTCTGCTAAAACATTCCGAGAGAATGTTATGTTAGTGTTCCCTTCTGTTTCCATAATATTAGTGTGTCTGTTTTTCCATTGTTCACTTCTTCACATCTCTAAATATACAATCTATGTGTGCCGTCAAAATTTGAGGTAACTTGTCAGAACATATATAATACAATAAAAAATAAACATAAAAATCACAGAAAATATATACTAGAATAATAGGTAAAGGGTGACGAAAGTGAGAATGCATATATAATCATAATTCTTCATGAGGGAGAATACTATACAGAATCTTTTTCTTTAAATCCTTTGAATGTACCTCTTTTTTAAGAAAAACACCAACTCAGTAATAAAAATAGCTACACGCAGTATATGCTACCCATCAGAAAGAATCCATAGATTGAAGCCATGGATTGAAATTTTTGGTCAAAGCAGTCATTGGTTGTTACTTAGGTCCCCCAGTCTCATTCCGTGAAATGAATTTTGCTACAAGTCACAATATCATAGTTTTTCTGTTTGCGAGAAAAAAAAATTACTAGAGTTTAGGTGGTTGCCAACTTGAGTAGATCTGTATAAAATGCAGGGGAGGAGAATCGGCTTCAGAATTCAGCCTCCCTCTGCCCCAGCTCTTCCTAGCACATTAGACCAGGAGCAGCCCATCTTACAGAGCTGGAATGTGCTGCTCTGTCCCCACCAGCCAGTCAGCCAAGCTTATTCTTTTTAACACTGCTGTGTTCCTAGAAAAAGAAAGTGTTCAAGAAATCGGTGGATGTTATGTAGGTGATAAAGAATTGGTACTCATGGATAAGAAATTAGAGGCCAAAAAAGATTGGAATCTCTACCAAAACAAGTGAGAGAAATTTTCTGGTTGACTCAGAAGGCATTAAGGGGTTAATAGATTTGGATGAACAGTAGAGAAAATAGTAACAATTCTAGGCAGTTAGGAGTGTTGATGTTAGTATATATGGAAGGGAAGAAAAAAGACCATAGTAAAATAGGAAGTTTAAAACTGATTCCATAACTTCACAGTGCTACATCATTTATTGTGTAACATGTATTGAAGTGGTATGATTTTAACATACTATTGATTTAAATCATTACTGTGTGGAATACTGGCATTAGTTAATGTTTACTACTAAATTTAAGACTGTAGGAGCTAGGCTGTGCATTTTGTTTGTGTATTTAAATTTTGTTTCTAAAATGTATGGATACAAGTTTCTTCCACTGGGATGAGCTTTAAAAAAAAGAAAGAAAAAGCCATCAATACTGAAAATAAATGACAAAAGAGAAAGTAGACCTAAGTCAATTTATCTTTTCTTTTTCCTCTATCTGGTACAAGTAATTTACAACACAAAAATTCATCAGCACATCATGAGATAAGAAGTTGACTTAAATGGAAACACTTTATGCCTCAGTAGAAATGTATTGAATTTATAAAGGAGATACAGTAGGAAGTGAGTATTGTATTGTACATGTTCATAAACAGAATATTAGATCAGCAGTCATGTATAAAGGACTATTGAGGATTTTGGACGCCATCATTTATTGTAGCCATAAACTTTACAAATGACAAAACTTTATCATATATTTCTTCCTGTTTCTCTTCTAAATACAAGGATGATAAGAATTTCGCTTAAAATCAGCTGTAGAGTACGAGTTTCTCTCCCTTATTTTTTGCACGTCCATTTTAGCCACACAGGCATGACTGCCTTCTTTCCAACTGCAGTGTGATAGCTTCCTGATTGCCACTGTAAAAGCTCTTCTTAACTTACTGTTTTAAGATGAAAATAAGATATGCTTCTTTAAAAAAAAAAAAAAAAAAAAAAGTCTAGAAGAATCTGAATAAAAGGTAGAAATTTCCTTCATTCCAACATGTTCCCATACCATGACCACCACACCTACACAACTAACTATACACAGACACAACGTATAGGAAAAAGTCTGGAATAATGAAACAGCCCAGACTGTTACCTGTGTTTGTATGTATGTCGAAGTATCCACACACATTGGAGTTGTTTGTTTTGGTTTAACACAAATAAAGATACACTCTATGTTGTTCTGTGACCTTTAAGTTTTTCCCCTAACATTACAAAATAATGGATGTGTTTCTATGTCAGTATATAAAGCCCTATTTCTTTTTAATGGCTAAATAGTATCCATCGTTTGAAAATTTATATAACCAGTTTCTTATCAGTGAACATTTTGTTTTTTCCAGTTTTCTACTTTGTCAGACAATGGCAAAGATTCTTTCTGCACACATATGAGTGTCTCTGATAGGATTTCTGTAACTGAAACTTCCTGGACAAGGGTGTTTACATTTTAATTTTGGCAAATATTGTCAATTTGCCCACCAGAAAGCTTAAGAATTTATGCTCCTGCTGATAGCACCTGGTAGTCCTAGCTGCACTTACTATGTTACCAGAGTACAGGAATGTAAATCTTCATGAATACTTAAAATTTTAATAAGTTACTAGGCTTTAACAAAAACATTTGTTTCAAATTTCTCTATATCATAAAACTTAGGAACAGATTGAATGAAGTAAGATAATTTTTAAATATCATTATTAACTATTCATTAAATCATAACACTCCATGGAAACTTGAGCATACCCCTGACCATCATGTTAATTAACTCGTTCTCATGGAGATTGGAGATCAGCATGACCTTAGAATTTAGTAAAATTCTAAGTTTCCTGTCAATTTGGCTTTCTTCTGTCTTCGTAGCTGGCTCAAAATGATCAGATACATTTTTCTATCATGAAAAATGCAACAACCACTACCAAATCAAGCAAAAACAAACGTTTAAAAAATCACCGTTAGATGTAATTGTGGGTGCCAACAACTCACTCCTGAGGTTCCTACACACTGCTGCACTGTAGAGTCACCTGTGGAGCTACTAAAATCTTGATGCCCAAGCATCACCCCTACACAATTCAGTTCAAAAGTCTGAGCTGGGAACCAGGCGTCAGTGGGGTTTAACGAGTCCCCAGGTGACTCCAGTGTGCACAGTTTGAGAACCACTGCTTTATTCTAAAACCTAGTCATTAAAAAGAAGAATTAAACATTTATCCTACCTGTCCTGTTCATATTTCAGGATAACTAAATAATTCTAGCTATTATGTAAAATATTCCAAAAGAATTCCTGCTGATAAATGTAGAAAGAATAATAAAATTAGAAAAATCACCAGTTTGCAAGCCCTCATGAAATAAGTCAAGCAAAAATTGTCAATGGATGCGGAAACCTCTTAAGTTCCCAACCCTAGCTGTGCATTAGAATCACCCTGGGAGTTTTTAAAAATTCCGGTATTCAGAATACAGCTTAGACTGATTGAACTGGAATATGTGAGTGTGGGACTTGGACAGCAGTAGTGTTAAAATTCCACCCAATTTTCAATGCAGGTGATTGCATTTTGCAACCAAGGTTGAGAACCATTGCATTAGGAGACAGGTTGGTGGTAAACTTGACAGAAGGATTAAGCTGCCACTACCTGCATTGCCTGATAGATCTTAGCAACCCTGAAAGTTGTGATATGAAAGGTGTCATGTACATGGCACCATTCATAAAGTATGCTACCCACAAAGGCTTGACCTGAAAGCTTTTAGCTATAACCTTCTGCTTAAAGAAATAGTGTATTTAGAGGAATAAGTAAATTACATGAGAAAACCATCAGACAAATTCAGGATGTGGAACAACTTAAAAGTGTATTGCTGCAGTTTCCTCAGTGCATCAAAAACATGAAAATGAAGGAATGGGTGCCCCTTTCTAAATTGAGGGACTTAAATAACAATTGTACTCAAATGCAATCAGTAAACCTTATTTCAGCCTGACTAGTACAAGCCAACTGAAGAAGCACATTCCAAGACATCTGAAAACTTTGAATTTGAACTCACTATATGGCATTATGGAATAATTATGGTTTTATGAAGTCCTTATTTTTTAGAGATACAAACGGAAATTTTTAGCGTTGAAATGATCCAATGTGAGAGATTTGTTTTGAAATTATATAACAAAGGAAAAAGATAATGGAAAAAAAGTATGCATAATGCTGATAACTGTTAAACCTGGAATACATTATACTTTTTCTTTCTACCTTTATATATGTTTAAAACTTTAAAAAATTAAATACCAATGCTTTAAACAAAAGTTTTGAAATATGAGGTTAAAAATGGTGTGCTGGAGTGACATGGTAAAGCCAGCAAAATTTTGACCGTATTCTGAAGGTCAGCCCTGACATAAATGGTATGAAGAAGCCAACTATGAAATGGATGCATGAGTTTCCCAGCCAGTGCATATTATTTAATTTGTAGTTTCCAAATATTTGGGATTTTGTGAAATGAATTTTTATTGAACAAATTACCTATATTATACAGAAGATCAGCCTTTCAAGTTTAGAACCATAGATGTCTCAATATGTTTGTCATGGGCCACCACCAAATAAGAGTATTAGATTTTGCCTTAGCAAACTTACACATAATATATGAACAGATCCCCAAAAGCACATTATATGAAAATCAAGTATCCAGTTTTAGCCTTTAATATTTCATGTTTGATGTAAACATGCCAAATATTTAAACTGCCTCGTGCTTTTAGTGATATGTGAAGAAATGTGCTACTAACTATCTAAAATAAAATAGAAATTGTCAAGTCTGAAAACCCTTCTTTTTCTATTACTACCTCCTCAAAACACAGAGCCTTCGTTCCTCAATTTATAACTGTTGCTTTGGGACACATCTGAAAGTCACCCTCTATAATTTCACGTTTCATTCTTATGACAAAGTTAGTCTGCATGTGGCTTTATCTTAGTATATTTTACC
This sequence comes from Macaca thibetana thibetana, assembly GCF_024542745.1. Classification (NCBI taxonomy): domain Eukaryota; kingdom Metazoa; phylum Chordata; class Mammalia; order Primates; family Cercopithecidae; genus Macaca; species Macaca thibetana. The sequence goes on along the minus strand of NC_065589.1, from coordinate 84,380,062 downwards.
AAAGAAAAAAAAAGATAACTAGTGGAAAAATATAGAAGATCTTATTTCAAAAGAATCGTTTCTTTCTTTTTGATAGTGACTATCATCCTTTATAGGTTTGTGTTTTTAAAAAGGCTTTTTTGGTTTTTAACAAAAGGAATCTTACTTTGTATCTCCCACTGACAGATATTCCCATTTCTATATTTGGTAACTTTTTTTTTCCCAAAGAGAATAAAAAGTGTCTTTGAAAAATATTGTAGGGTGATTTTTGAGCACTTAGTTGTATTTTCCATAAGCTGACTTTTTACATTACAACAGATCCCTTACTTATCCCTTCTTCAGCTTTCCTTGATAGGAAGCGAGACCCCCTCAGCCATTTATGAAGCCCGTTAAACTCAGTATTGGGCAAGTTATGTCTTGTTCATTTCATTTTGTATTTATAATCCTTAATTCCTTGTTGTTTTTCTTGTTTTCTTTTTATAGGTGTAAAGTATAAATTTTTATAGTAGGTGTGACATCTGTATTTTAATTAGTATCCAGACTGAAAATACTTAACATTCATTTTTATATGACTGTTAGTAGAAATTTCTCTTCAGTTTATTTTTTGTAAAATTTATTTTTAATGGTTTTATATTCTTGGACAGAATTTATATATGACCAGGAGATCTCTTTTAGTTTAGGCATTGTGGAAATCACTATGATACCAGTTTATGCATTCACAAAATTTGCTTATACTATAGATTTGAATCCAGGCAGTCAAGCTTTACAGTGAATTTCAAGGCAGACTAGTTGATGCTTAAAGCAGAGTTTAAAATGAAGTAGAAGATACTTCATTAATGGTTTCCATTTTCCAAGACCTTTTATGCAACACTTTTTAGACGGGTAAAATTTTTAGAGCCATTGCCTTATTAATATTGAAAAGATAATATAAATATGCACAAGACCCAAGAATCTAGAAATACTTAAGAACCAGACCAGAAATAGTTTCAAGAAACATGGTCTTTCTGCCTTATGTCTTTACTTCCACTAAAATCCAACTTTTAAATGATATCTTATGTATATAGTAGCTTATATTTGAGTCAGCAAACTCCAAGTATGTGTAATATTCTTAAAATATCTGTCAACTTGTATTTTCTCCTGTGGAGGAAGGAATACTATTGGTGCTTCATGTTTCCATCACCCTGAAACAACGTTTCTCACTCTGAAACAGGGTTTCCCAGTGGCCTTATTCCCTCTGATGATAAGCTTGCCTGCTATAGAAATAAATCTTGTATGTCACAGAAGGTATAAAGAGGAGAAATCTTTTTGGTGCCACCACCCATGTTCTCTTCCAGAATTTGGCTTTACTTTTTTGCCATAGGAGGCACTGGACGATTTTTGCACCTCTGTGGAAAGTAGACTCCCTTGTAAGCCTGTGATCCTACAGGAAAGGAGAGCCCTGTAACCAGACAGGAAGTTGAGTCCATGTAACACAGCATTTTCTACTCTTTTTTTCCACAAAATGTTGCCCCTCTGCGTATGACAGCCTAACCTCAGCTCACAGGCCAGAGAGTTGGAAGAAACCATCAAGGAGAGTATCATCTGCCTTAACATCGGGTGCTATTGCCGTCCCAAGAGTCCTGCCGGAACTCACACTACACATTCTTTATGTAAGGGCAAACCCCTAAATACCACAGCAACTCAGAACAGACTCAAGCAAGGAGAACCTATCATGAGGTTCCAGTGTGCTGGACTATGAAAGACTAGTCACAGGGTTGTCTATACTAAAAATCTCCTTACTGATCTCTCAGTTCCTGTTTCCATGGTGATTTTACACACACTACAGACCTTCCTCCTTTCATACAGCAAGACATAGATTAACAAAGCAGAACCATTTTAATAATTTCAGGTTCATTAGAGAGGCCTTAGACTCTTTTACTAAGCATATCTTCATACACACTCTGTATATTTGGGGATGTACATTATAAAAAAGATAAAATATCTCACTTTGTATTCCATCTTTTACCATGAGCTTAATGAGGTGGATGATATACCAGATTTTCGTAGCCCTACAGTGTTATTGTCCCTTACCCACTAGTATTTTTTATAGATGCACCATAACACTTTTTCTAATTATATATTTTTAAATATTAGAGCACTCAAATGAAATGTAATAGACAAGAAGGCCCATGATTCCAATAATTTTGCAGTCTTTGGCACAAATGGAAATTTCATTCTACCTTGAAGCTTGTTCAATTTCTCTGTCTTTAGATATACATTTTCTTCAAAGATGCTAATTTGATGTTTGAAAGTTCCCCATAGTATATTTCTGGTGTCCCAGAAAACATGTTTGTGATTTTTTTTTTTTTTTAAGCAACACATGTTGTTCAGTACACTGATTAAAGAAGTAACATTCACATGCTGTTTGCCATTTTTACTTATAAAAATGTCTCTTGATTTCTTATTCTGATTGTGCTAAATTGTAATATGCCAACTATTTAATTATAGGTTACAGCATTCATCATGAAATGGTTAACTGCATACGATATGCCTCTGTGTTTCTCTAGTGAATTTGACTAACATCTTTCATTCCACATAGCAGAGGTTTTTAAAATTCATTCATCTTAAAGTAAGATTGTTTAAATAATACATAATTGGTAAATGTGAACCCTACCATACTACAGTGAGGAATACTTTATCCAGTAAAATTAGAAGATGTGTTTTCTGTTTACCTGAGATATGATGTCTGTGCATACATAGGTTTGTGCATGTATATAGATAATTTGTGGATTACAAGTTTTCAAAGAAACAAAATAGTAACACTATTTTGAAAACCATTTACATTTCTTTTCATAAATCAGAATAGATTTCAGGATACTTTGATCTCTGCAGCTATTCTTCATTATTGTTGGGCTCTGCTAAGGAAACAGAAAAATAACTGGATGGCCGAGCACAGTGGCTCATGCCTGTAATCCCAGCACTTTGAGAGGCCAAGATGGGCAGATCACTTAGGGTCAGGAGTTTGAGACCAGCATGGCCAACATAGTGAAACCCCGTCTTTACTAAAAATACAGAAATTAGCTGGGCATGGTAGAACACACCCGTAATCCCAGCTACTCAAGAGGCTGAGGCATGAGAATCACTTGAGCCCAGAGGTTACAGTGAGCCAAGATCGTGCCACTGCATTCCAGCCTGTGTGACAGAGACTCCGTCTCAAAAAAAAAGAAAAAGAAAAAGAAAAAATAACTGAAGACCTTATTTATAGTATAGAAGTTGATTGCTTTATAGTTCATATTAAATAAATCTTTTATTAACTCTTACTTTTATATTTACTTAAAGATAGGTCACAAAACCTAAGTCCTGTCCTTTAAACCCAGTTCCTTAGATTTTCAAATTGGATTCTGGGCACCTGAGAATTTTGTATTTTAGTGTTCTAGTTAGCATCTCAGTGTCCTTTTCTATATTCTGTTTTCTAGGGTGGTGCATTAAAAAATATATGAAACAGAGTCAGGTCATAATATTTAAAAGCAATATGGCTCTTATATTACTTTTGGAATAATTTTGTATTGTTTAAGATACTAATTTCGTGAAGTTTTATTAGGGCAACCAGTATGGAATCACATATCTCATGATTCGTGCTTTCTCTGAGGTTATTTATTTTAAATAGCTTCTCATAAGGAAGAGTTTAAATGAGCAAGATTGTTACATGGTTTCTGGGAATATGTTTCATTGAGTGGAAAGACACAATTGCTGAGCTACAGTTTTTAGGGTATATGTTCCTCTTTTTCGTTTTTTTTTTTTTTTTTTTTTTAAGCTCTGAATAGCTTTCTTTAAAAAGTGGGTGGGCAGCTTACATAAAATTTTAATGGTTTTGGTTTCCATGGTGAAAAATGTTGAGACCCTGATACTACATGCCACCTAGTGTTTCTAAACCAAAAGCTTTAAAATATTAGTGTCCCAGATTTTACCTTACATTTAACTAACGCTGAGAACTATCTGAACATCTTTTTTTTCCAAGACAGTACATTTTTCCATGTATGTGAAGCCTTGAGGCTACCACAGTGGTACTTTTTATCTGTAGTTTGTTGCTAGTTCATATTTGCTTTCCCAGGGTTCCATTCCTGATGGAACAAAGGTTGATTGTTGCATAGCTCTGATTTCAGGCCAGTACCTGTGCAGCTATTCCCAGCTATTCCAATTCCTTAGCATTTTACTTAATCCTTAGCAAAACTCCTTTGAGAATTACTGTATAAGAATGTTTAGAACTCTGGAAACTCATGATAGAAGCTGTACAAATGAAGCAGAGCACTTTATGGTATTGTCAGCCTGACAGTGACTCAGCTCACGTTTCAACGTGTACCAGGGAAACCATATACAATCTTTAATCTTTGCTGAAATTCCAAACTTAAGCAATCAGAACTGTCACAGAATTCTACCACATAGAAGCATTCTGTCAAATAATATAGCAGGAGGCAGGTCGTTAAAAACCTATACTAAGAATGTCAGCTAATCTTTCCAGAGGCTAGGAAACAAAATCTTGAATTGAATCTGACATCAAGTTAAAGGTTTATAATGCACTGGGATTTCCCACTTCTCCCTTAAACCTTGTATTCACGTTCTAAAGCAGCTTAATCAACAGTCCCTAAAAATTTTACTTTGCTTTATATAGCCAAACTTCATTGAACACAGTAAGGTAAAGCCACAGTGCAATGCCAGGCATGAGTCAGCACTCAGTAAAAGGAAGCTGCTGCTGTTACTAGGAGTTTGCTTGTTCAACAAATATTTACTGAGCACCTACTGAGTACTCTGCACCATCCTAGACACTGAGGATATAACAAACCAGATAAAAGTCTGTCTGCCCTTGTGCAGCTTATATTCTAGTGGGGAGAGATGGTGATAAGTGTGATACAGAAAGGAAAAGCTGGCCTCCTGTGGTAAATGAATGCTACTTAGATGTTACTTCCTTTAGGAAAATTTTCCTAAGCTCCATTCCCCCAGACACACACACACACACACACACACACACACACACACACACCCCCATATCTTCTCTCATAACTGCATAGGGCCTGGTGTGTAGTAGTACCCAGAGGGAGAAAGGGAGGGAGGAAAGGAGGTAGACATTTAAATCTTTAGGATTGTATGTTAAACTCCGAATGTGATAAGAATTAAATTAAATTAATTAAAATCTTTGAAGTGAGAGTGAAGCAGCATTTCTGAAAAAAAGTTTGTTAATATAAGGGTTAAATGCGAGGAAGAAATGGCTTGTATTGAAGTCCATTGGAAAATAGGAAAATATATTTTGAAGATATTAGAGAAAGAAGGACATACGGGAATTAAACTGGGAAGAGGCAGCATGATCTATGCCACCTAAGTTTACAGCATAAAAAACAGAAGTTTGAATGGGGTTTGTTTTTTTCAAGTTCAAGATGGCAAATGGTACTGTTAAATTAAAGGAGATAATGGAAGAGATGGGTTTGGCTGGAAGAAACAATGATTAGGTTAGGCTTGCCCATATTCCTTTAAAAAAGACTAAAGGAATAAAATAAGCAGATGAACAAGGAAGTTTTCATTGCTTGGCAATTCTAAAACTTTGTATAGAGTTCCTTTGACTGTAGGTGACATGAAATATAACATAAAATGTGCTCTACCTTCAGAGGCTTCATCACCAAGCTCAATAATATGAATGTTGTGTAATTTTTCATTTTTAATTGTTCATAAGATGGAGGACCCTTCTTAAAATACTTGGTCTCCATTCTCAGTCTTTTAATCCCTTGGAGGAAGGTGTCTGAGATGTCAGTTTTCCAAGGGGAACAGGATCAGTTTTCAGATTTTGACTTAATATTGAGACTCATAATCATAACAAACAACATTTATGAAATTCAGCAAAATATATTAATGAAGTATAAGTTTATGGAACACATTCATATAGTTAAGAGTCAAATGTGCTGTGTAATCTGAAAATACAGCCTTGGATTAGCATATAGATTCTAAGATGCTATTGACAAATATTTGAACCTTTTTTAGCAAGCTTTTATGTAATATTACTATGTTTAGCTGTTTAAACTTTTCTTCTTACAGATGTGCCAAATACTGGTGTAAGCAAACCTAAAGTTTCTGACGCTGTCCATCCCAACAACTATCTCATCAGGACAGAGCCAGAACAAGGAACCCTCTATTCACCAGAACAGACATCTCTTCATGAAAGTGAGGGTCTGTTGTGTTATCTTTTAAGTATTGGAATTGCTTTTAAGATTTTATTCTTGAAAGCGAGTGTCAGAAGTGTGTATAATAAAGATATTTCTTGGTTTCATTCTCACAGGATCATTGGGTAACTCAAGAAGTTCAACACAAATGAATTCTTATTCTGACAGTGGATACCAGGAAGCAGGGAGTTTCCACAACAGCCAGAACGTGAGCAAGGCAGACAACAGACAGCAGCATTCATTCATAGGATCAACTAACAACCATGTGGTGAGGAATTCAAGAGCTGAAGGACAAACACTGGTTCAGGTAAGCTGAACACATCAAGATCTCTGCAAAGAAATACCCTGCGGCCGGGCGCAGTGGCTCACGCCTGTAATCCCTGCATTTTGGGAGGCCGAGGCGGGTGGATCACCTGAGGTCAGGAGTTCAAGACCAGTCTGACCAACATGGTGAAACCCCATCTCTACTAAAAATACAAAAATGAGCCGGGCGTGGTGGCGGGCGCCTGTAATCTCAGCTATTTGGGAGGCTGAGGCAGGAGAATCACTTGAGCCCGGGAGGCGGAGGTTGCAGTGAGCCGAGATCGCACCACTGCACTCCAGCCTGGGCGACAGAGCGAGACTCCGTCTCAAAACCAAAAAGAAAAAAAAAAAAAAAAAAAGAAATACCCTCCTAGTTGAAGATCTGTTATAGGTATTTCTTATTAGAAATCAATATGTATAATTTTTGTAGAATGGATAAAATAGTAAAATCATTTTATTGTATTTGAGATACAATGTTAAATGTATTTGTTTCTATGAGTTAGCTCCCACTGATGAATTCTGATTAGTTCCTGGACACAGTAGAGTAATTCTTCTGGAAACAACAAGTTTGGCATGAGAAGAGTCTAAGGGGAATGTAAGAGGGTTGGATGGAATGTTTTGGTCCCTGAGTGGTTATGAGTTCCTAAAAATACTGGGGCTAAAATATGCTCTAAAAAGCTCCAGAGGGCAGGGTGCTATTCCCACACCTACATAAAATGGGATTTGCCCATTCTAACCAAAGACTATTACCATCATCACTGGAATTATTCTCTAAAAGTACATTTCTTTTCTTTTACTAGAATAGAGATATTCCTGCTTAAAGAAAGGTATTGTATAGAAACATATCCATTCTGTTAAGTGAGGGTTCTCTAACTTGATAGCAAAAAATATATATTGCATGTGTATTTCTAAAAACTCTTTAGCTCCTTTCTCTTTACCACTGTATTCACATCAGTCCACCAACATGTCCCAGGATTCAGAGAGGCAATAGGAGTCCTGCATGGTGGTAACCAGTGAGGATAACTATCTGTGCCAGTACCCCAAAATCCCCAGTGCTTGCTTTGGAGCTGAAAAGTAGCAAGATAATCAAATAAGTTAGGAGGACACTGTGCTGCTTCTACTGCAATACAGGAAGCTCTACAGGTACACAGCAGTGGGTCACAGTTCCCAGTGCCCACAGAGATACATAATACAACTTTGTCACTTTTGCTGAGCAATTCAGGAGAAATTTCAAAGTCATTTAAAACATGTTTGTATTAAACACAAATATAGCACATGAATTTTTCAAGCTAAAATGGGAAATCTTGTGCATGTGGCAAGCGACTGCAGGCTGCACCCCCGGTCCTCAGATTATACATTTACTCCTTTGCTGTTGGGGATGCTTTGGTGGAAAAATTTGAGAAGCTCTGGACTAAATGCTAATGGGAGTTCATCTGCTTAGGTGAATTTCTATGTCAGCGGGTCTGAAATCACACTTTTCAAAAGTAGTGTATCTATATAAATTCTATTGCCCTTCGTAGTGGTCATGTAAACACTCCTTTCTTTAAGAGTAAGTTGATTTTCTCACTAGAGCTAAAGAATTGTTTGCAAGGGGGCATCTGAGACTTAATTTGCATGTAGTCTAGGCAACACATTTCCTAGTTGTCTGGACCAACTATCACTTCATTTTGGTAGTTGCAAGTCATGTGGGATTCTCTTTGCATTTTGTTAGCACTATTACCACCCAATCATGCTTTTTTTTTTTTCTTAATTGATAGAGACAAGGTCTCACTCTGTCACCCAGGCTGGAGTGCAATATGGCACAATCATAGCTCACTATAGTCTCAATTCCCTGGGCTCAAGCAGTCTTTCTGACTCAGCCTCCTGGAGTAGCTAAGACTGCAGGAACATGCCACCATGCCCAGCTAATTTGTTTGTTTTTTGTAGAGGCTGGGCCTCACTATGTTGCCCTGGCTGGTGTTGAACTCCTGGCCTCAAGCAATCCTCCCTCCTCAGTCTCCCAATGTGTTGGGATTACAGGGGTCAGCCACCACACCCAACCCCAATCATGCTTGTTAACTTTCTAGCTATCTGCTGATTTTTAAACCCCATCTTCTTTGCCTTGTTGTTTGTTTACCATCCTCTTTCCTCCCCATGTCTTCTCCACTGCTTATTGCCTTCCCAAAATTGTTGAACTTGAGCACACAGTGAGGTCTTACTGCAAGTGTTTCAGCCAGCCCAGTTGCATTCGACGCCTGGAGGCAGAGCAGACATCCTCGTATGACCTCTAAGGGTATACAAGCCCTCATCTGATCCCCACTTCTTTCCTTACTTCCCGAACTAAAAGTGGTTGTGGGTTGTCATCCTAAAAGTGATGACAACTAGACTCTAGCAACCACTACAGAGGTAACAGAGCAGCCTGGTCCTGAGCTTCTAACCTGGAGCCCTAATGTCTGTTTTTATTTCTCAGTTGGCTCTCCTTTTTCCCATACCTGTTCCCCTTGGGCCCCTTCTCCAGCCCAACCATTCCTTTTTATTGTTGCACAGCATCAAAAACAGTGTCCAGCACCTGCTGTAATTGCAGGAATCAACAGATTCATAGTAGGATCAGCCATGGCAGAAATGTTCATTTTCCAACCTAGTCTTTTCCAGCTGGCTAGGCCAAGAACCCAACAGAGGCTTTGACCATTCCTCCTGCTGGAATAGATTTGGGGGTGCCTTTTTTTTTTTCACATCTCTTTAAATCCACCAACTAAAGCTAAGAACTCATAGATTGGAAGAGGTAAAAAGAAATGGCTAAAGTGAGGAGAAGCTATGCTTGATCTAAAGGAATCAACAAATTTGCCTAGAGCACCTGTGTAGCCAAGCTGTTCCCCGAAGTAAATTCACAGTGGAGAGCGCCAGACCCACACTTGATCCAAATGTTCATTTATTCCACAATGAAAGAACCTGTTCCTTTTGTTAATGGGACCAACCCATAAAAAAAAACAATGATAAATATTCCACTAGCTACATTTAGACTGATATATTCAAATTATATTCAGATTTTTGTTTTACATAAATGTATTGCCTTGGCCAAACTTTGCCTCACAGGGAGTGAAGTAAGTACATTGTTCCGGTGCCCCTTCACGCTCATGAATTACTTGTAACACTTAGAATAAAACATTTTATGTGCTGTGAACAACGCATGGGCAATAGTTAAAAATGTAAAGATAAAAAGGAGTAGTAAATGTCTTCAGATCTCTTTTTACGGGTTAATTTTAGCATTTGGTTTAAACCACCAAAAAAAAAAAAAGTAAAACAACTGAAGCACCATGAGGAAAAATTAATGTCTGGCTCAAAGCGTAAAAAGGAAAAGAAACTTAGACGCCTAAAATAAATAGTGGATTCACGTTCTGTAGTGAGCTATGTGTATTTCTTTTGTAATGGCAATGAACACAAAACCCTGGATAAACCCATTCTCTTTTTTCCCCCCTTTCATCAGCCATCAGTAGCCAATCGGGCCATGAGAAGAGTTAGTTCAGTTCCATCTAGAGCACAGTCTCCTTCTTATGTTATCAGCACAGGCGTGTCTCCTTCAAGGGGGTCACTGAGAACTTCTCTGGGTAGTGGATTTGGCTCTCCGTCAGTGACCGACCCCCGACCTCTGAACCCCAGTGCATATTCCTCCACCACATTACCTGCTGTGCGGGCAGCCTCTCCGTACTCACAGAGACCCGCCTCCCCAACAGCTATACGGCGGATTGGGTCAGTCACCTCCCGGCAGACCTCCAATCCCAACGGACCAACCCCTCAATACCAAACCACCGCCAGAGTGGGGTCCCCACTGACCCTGACGGATGCACAGACTCGAGTAGCTTCCCCATCCCAAGGCCAGGTGGGGTCGTCGTCCCCCAAACGCTCAGGGATGACCGCCGTACCACAGCATCTGGGACCTTCACTGCAAAGGACTGTTCATGACATGGAGCAATTCGGACAGCAGCAGTATGACATTTATGAGAGGATGGTTCCACCCAGGCCAGACAGCCTGACAGGTGCGTACAAGGTGACAGTGCTACATAAAACCCAGTGAGGAAATCTTCTGTGTAACTAAAGCTGAAACAAAGAATGAAAAGGTGGAAAGGGCTCATTCATGTTTTTAATCTCAGAATTTAAACTATGAACTTAAGGTTAACTTGTCTTTCAGGCTCTGTAATTCTTAATACATGAAATTATATACATTTATATCAATAGAATCATTTTACAATGGATACAACTCTTTTGTAATATTTCCCCCTCAAAATATTAGGGTTTAAAATGTACATTTTTTTGCATTTCAGAAGTATTAGTTGGAATTCTAAGCAGTTGACTAACTTTTTTTTAATGAAATATTTTTTACCAGCCAGGCCTACCCCTAAACATACCCTAGAGTTATGTTAAAAGGTGGTATCAGAATATCTGTTTAAATATTTAAATTTTTTCTTTAGAAATACTTCGGTAGTATAGACTAGAATATGAATTTTATCGCCTACTTGACTTTCGCCTTTTAATGGAAAGTGCACAAAGCACTTATAAATTACCTTTACATGCCACTCCTATTAAAGCAGTAAGACACCGGATCCCTAATACAGCTGTTCCAACTTCAGGGTTTTTCATGGAGGGTTTCCCACATGATGTAAAGATTTGGTTATTTTAAATAAAATGCAATTTAACTGTAGTGTTTTAAATTATATTTTTAAAGTAACATATACCGAATGGTAAAAATTAAAATATACTGGAAAATACTGAAATGAGTGAAAGCCTTTTACCCTCACCCAGTCCCATCACAGTTGATGTGACTTTCAGAATGTTTCTTTGCATTTACAGATACACACAATCCATGCAAATCTGCACACACATTGTGTTTTCTACTGATGGAATTCTGTCATATAGATCTCCTATACTTTGTTCTTTTCACTTACTGTGTCTTAAGAGCTCTACTTCATTCTTAATAGATGCATGGGACTCATTTTTTATAGATAATATCAATTTATTTGTCCTTTTCCTACTAATGGACATTTAGGTTGTTTGTTATGTTTAGCTATTAGAGATGATATAGTATAGTATACATTGTTCTACCTGCATATTTCACATAAGTACTAGGGTAACTGGGATCCAGTAGAATTGCTGCATCAAAATATGTGTGTATTTTTACTTTGAGAGATATTACTTAGAATTGCCTTCTAAGAAGGTTACACATGGATTTATGTTTCTGCCAGTAGTTTGAGTGCCTGTTTCTCTATACCTTGTCTACACTGCACTAGTGCTGCCTATTCCAAGTTTTTCATATTTGCCAATCTGATAGGTAAAAAGCTGTACCTCATTTTTTTAAAGGGCTTTTATTGAGTTATGACTGAGGTTGAAGATTTCATATGTTCATCAACAGCTTTATTTTGTTTTGTTAAACTATAAGTTCAAGTCTTTTGTCTATTTTTATAATTTGTGAAAGCTTTTTTTTGCTAGAGATAAGTTAGCACTTCATAATATGCTTCTCAAGTTTTTTTTCCATTTTGTCACTTGTCTTTTTATTTCATTTTAGTTTTAATTTACAAAACTGTTTAACATTTTTACATAGTAAAATTAGTATCTTTTTATGGCTTCTAGGAAAGTTTAAGCCTTTTGAGATTTTTCTGATTGAATAATTTTGCCTGGAGAATTTATATTGAACTTAATTTTTGAGCTCAGAGAAATTCTTGGTGGAGAAACCACCTCTTATTCATCCATCCAAGAAGTATGTTTGGCTTAGATATTTTTTGCAATGCCTCTGAAAAGTATGCAGCAAAATGATGTAGGAATCATTTATGAAATTCTACCTCCCAAGGAAATCTTAGAAAATAAATAGTTCTGAGGACTTCCATATTCTCCCTGGGTGTATAGAACAGCTATGCAGAAATCCCTGCTTGTAAGAGAGTAAAGAGAAGACTGGAGGAAGGAAGCCAGCATATAAATTATTGTCTCCATGTTTAACCCTAAGAGGGCTCATTTCCTCTGGTTTAAACAGTCCGTTTCTCTGACAGTGCAGGTAAAATTAGACTTTATGTTTTGGGGGAGAAATATATATAATGTCTATTTTTTAGGCCTAGACTCTCAGTGATTTTTTTCTAGAAATACTGCAGTATTCTCAAGAAGCAAAGTGTTCTTAATTTTAAAGGATTAATAGCCTGCTAATTGATAAGCCTAAAGCAATGTTTTGTACTAAATTGAGGGACTTGGGTATTTGGTGATCATAATTTAAATGATGATACAAACTTACTTTCTACTACAGACATATATATATATACTCTAATATGCTCATTTCAGAATAATCATAGCATGTCAAGAAAACTTTAGAGGAGATAAAGAATCGATCTTTGAAAGATAAATTTATGTTTATTTCTAATGCCATAAATATAAAGATTTTGAATCACATGGAATCACTATAATACTAGCTAAACTAATATGTTTGTGGAATTGCAAATAGAAGGTATTGGTTGGATAAATAATGCAGTGGCGTATCAGTGTTTTCCATTATTTGGAAGGGGAAGTAGTGTTATTAAAAATTAATCTGTGGGAATACCTATGAAATTTATTTATTTTTGGAGGCAGAGTCTCACTCTGTCACCAGGCTGGAGTACAGTGGCTCGCTCTCGGCTCACTGCAACTTCCACTTCCCGGGTCAAGTGATTCTCCTGCCTCATCCTCCCGAGTAGCTGGGGCTAAAGGCACACGCCACCACACCCACCTAATTTTTGTATTTTTAGTGGAGACGGGGTTTCACCATGTTGGCCAGGATGGTCCCAATCTCTTGACCTCGTGATCTGCCTGCCTCGGCCTCCCAAAATGCTGGGATTATAGACGTGAGCCACCACACCCAGCCCTGAAAAAATTATTTCTAATACCAATTATAGAACATAATTATTTGAATTCCAGTTTCCATAATAGTAAGTTATAGTGAGCTCTCTACACATATTCATTTTACTTAATCTACAGAGGCTATTTACTGTAATTTTTTAAAATGCTAATCTATAGGACTGTGTACATGTGTTTTTAAACACATGAGCGGGTAAACAAAAATAGTAGTAGACATTATTGTGTTATTCAGAAGGATTCTTAATATCAAGAAAGTGCTACATCCCACTAAAGTTCTAAGTCTTTTATTTCCCATTATAGTCTATCACATAATAGTAATTCCAATTTACTAATGATCCTATAGTGAGTGAACATCTGCCAGTTACTTTTTATATTTCTAAATGCAAAGAGCTCATTTTGTTACCTTTCTCATGAAATCATAGTCAGTGTTTACAAAACCTTTCAGATTGCATGGATTCCAGTGAAGAATCCAGCCAGATACTTAGAGAATGAGAATATAACATTGTAATGGTGATGCAGAATGCTTTGTCTTATTTCACATCCCAGTGCAGTGGTGGGAGCACGAGGACTCAACCAATGTCAGAAGCATCCAGTCCCCAGCTTGGCTCTGTCCAAGTGTCAGTGATCCTCAGTGTCTTGCACTGAGTCGTGAGTGTCTGTGGCTCTGCTGGGTGTTACAACAGCACCTCATAATGATAAGGTTATTGAGGACTAGGTACATTCACCTTTCTGCTTTATGTCACTGTTAGCAAAAACTGTGCATTTTTGTCTAAGGTATTCATGGGCTCCATAAAGAAATAGAGCTTAGCCCCTAGACTGTGCTAAAAATAAGAAGAAGAAGAAAAAGAAGAAGAAGAAATTGGCCAGTGACTAAAAAGCTGAAATCCTCAAAAGGAAATTTTGCAATAGCAATCATAGTGTCATCTTTGAAGTTGGTTTCCATGGCCCCCTTCTTGGTGGGCTTACCTTCCTCTTTAACCTGGTGTTTGTGGAAGGCTCTGTGGAGTTCAGACTTTTCCTCACCACATGCCATTGCTCCATGAGGGATAGCTGTGTCCAGTATTGGATGTATAATGACAGAGCACTGACGTGAGCTTTCCTCCCAGCTCGGCAGGGAAGTAGCTCTCCAGTGGGGATGAATCACATTTCCTTTGGGACTCTTGTTTCCTCAGTTTTGAAATGAGGTTTGGGTGGATAATTTCCCAGTTATAAGATTGTATAAACCTGTGGTCTTCATTATAGCAAGAGGGGAACCAGTAGCTAAAACCCACATTGATTCATTTAGTTTCTTTCCGTGTCACATTGCTGTCCAGGGTAGGTAATAATCATTCAGTTTAGAAGCTGTATGCATGCATTAACTTTCTTGCCTCTCCTCACTAAGCAACATATAATTAGCACTCATATTCAGGCCCATTTGCTTTTAGTTGTGATTTGATTAACTGAACTAACAGGATGGGAACAATCTTTTTTTTTTTCTTTTTTTTTTTTTGAGACGGAGTCTCACGTCTCACTCTGTCACGCAGGCTGTAGTGCAGTGGCATGATCTTGGCTCATTGCAACCTCCCCCTCCCAGGTTCAAGCAATTTTCTGCCTTGGCCCCCCACAGGTTCAAGCAATTCTCTGCCCAACCTCAGCTGGGATTACAGGCGCCTGCCACCATGCCTGGTTAATTTTTGTATTTTTAGTAGAGTCGGGGTTTCGCCACCTTGGCCAGGCTTGTCTTGAACTCCTGACCTCGAGATCTACCCACCTCTGCCTCCCAAAGTGCTGGAATTACAGGCATGAGCCACCGTGCCCGGCCAGTCTTACCTTTTTATAATTACTTATTTTGTTAATGCTTTGCCATTTTTTAAAAAGCAAATATATGCTGACTGGCTTCAGATATGTTTGTGCTTTCTCTTATGTTTGGGATATACCCTTAATTGATATTTTTACAAGTGACAGACTCTACTTACTAATAATGCAAGTCACTTCTGAGCATCATAATATAGAAAATATTCATTCAGTCTTTTTAAGAAAATGAAATGTTTGGGTTTGAAGTATACCTTTTTATCATGAGTCCCATGTGTAAACATTAGTTATTAGCAGTTTGAATCAAAATATTTAAAATGATTTAATGTTCATGTACTACTAACTTTGTGTTT
The DNA here is from genome assembly GCF_024542745.1 of Macaca thibetana thibetana. Taxonomy (NCBI): domain Eukaryota; kingdom Metazoa; phylum Chordata; class Mammalia; order Primates; family Cercopithecidae; genus Macaca; species Macaca thibetana. Next base: position 84,364,605 of record NC_065589.1, on the reverse strand, counting down.
TTTCTTTATACTAGAAAGAAGGTAAACAAGAATCTGGTATGTGAGTTCTTATAAAAACAACAGTTTTTTGGGTTTGTTTTTTTTTTAAAGAAAGGAAAAACATAATGATAAATAGTATTTTATAATAATATTAGTTCACTGATAATATTACAAAACTTATAGCACAAAATTTCCAGTGTTTTTCTGTAAAAATTATATGTGAGTTAACAGACATTTCAAAACAGCTTTTAAACATCAGCCTTTACCAAGTACGTAATGTAGGCATTCTGTTAGATGTTGGGATTCAAAGAGGTGTGAGATGGTGGGCCTTGCACCCAGAGAGAAGCTGATTGTCCACTAAATGAGACTGGCAGGTCCGCAGGGTAGGAAGAGAGCAGCATGAACCACTGCTCGTATAAAGCTTTTAAAGTGAAAATGATATAATAATAGGTCATTCTCTATTTGATCACCATCATAAAATAGCTTTTTGGAGGATGAATCTCAGTGTATCAAATCATTTAATTTTTTGTTATTTTTCTTAGAAAATCTACTTTCATCTTGCTGCCAAGAGAAAGTGTTTTGTTTGTTTGTTTGTTTTTGAGACGGAGTCTCGCTCTGTCGCCCAGGCTGGAGTGCAGTGATGGATCTCGGCTCACTGCAAGCTCCGCCTCCCAGGTTCACGCCATTCTCCTGCCTCAGCCTCCCGAGTAGCTGGGGCTATAGGTGCCCGCTACCATGCCCGGCTAATTTTTTTTTTTTTTTTTTTTTTTGGTATTTTTAATAGAGATGGGTTTTCACCATGTTAGCCAAGATGGTCTCGATCTCCTGACCTTGTGATCCACCCTCCTCAGCCTCCCAAAGTGCTGGGATTACAGGCATGAGCCACCGCGCCCAGCTGAGAAAGTTGTATTTAAAATACATATATGGAGTCCTTTTCACATGTGTCATTTCTCTTTGGTAAAACTTACTAGTTTTAGTGTTTAGACTTAACACTTGGTCCTATTGGTTAGGATTTTCTTAGCATATATCTACATATGTATGTATGTATTTATTTATTTTGAGACAGGGCCTCACCTGGTCACCCAGGCTGGAGTGCGGTGGTGTGATCATGGCTCACTGCAACTTCGACGTTCTGGGTTCAAGCAGTCTTCCAGCCTCAGCCTCCTGAGTAGCTGGGATCACAGACATACACCACCATACCCAACTAGTTTTTTAAAAAAATATTTTTTGTAGAGATGGGGTCTCACTCTGTTGCCCAGACTTGTCTCAAATTCCTGGGCTCAAGCCATTCTCCCACCTCTGCCTCCCAAAGTGCTGGGATTACAGGAGTTAGGATTTTAATTAGGGTTTATGTTTTTAACCTCACTGTGATTGTCTCAGTTCTTAATGATGTAATTTTTGTGCCTCTAGGCTTACGGAGTTCCTATGCTAGTCAGCACAGTCAGCTTGGGCAAGACCTTCGTTCTGCCGTGTCTCCCGATTTGCACATTACTCCTATATATGAGGGGAGGACCTATTACAGCCCAGTGTATCGCAGCCCAAACCATGGAACTGTGGAGCTCCAGGGATCGCAGACGGCGTTGTATCGCACAGGTTCAGGTGGGCATCAGCTCTGTTTACTGGTTTCCTGATTTCACAGGCCCCACAGTAGAAGCGTTTCATTGAGATTGGGTTCCCTGTTAGAAGGAAATCATGATGTCCATTTGGTTGTCAGATAATCAGCTGTGACAGCAGATCAATAAGCAATAAAACAGGTTCATTGAGTACCTATTTGTAGGTGATATATTTTTACCTTAGTACAATATAATCAATGAACATAGTGATTATACTGTTAGTTCAGGAATAAGTTTGTAAAACTGTAAATCTGAGTCCAGGTTGGACACATATTCAGTATCAAAAGGAAAGCCTTGTTGGAATATTTCTTTGTAATTCTTTTGCCGAGCAAGTTTTTGGAGAAAATCCATAACTGAGTTACTTGGCCGTCTTTGATTTAGCAAGTGTGAAGCCCAAGTGTATTTGGCATTACTCCTTTTTAAATGTTGGATGTTCTCTGAATAGTTAAATGTAGAATGTGAAATAGATACCCTTGTGATGGACTCAAACTGGGGCAGGATTCAATAGCGACATTTATAAAAGCAGGGAGCTGGAGCATCACACCCTTGTACCACCAGTCCTCATGTTTATGCCACACCATCAAGGCTGGTAGAGCAGAAGCTGTAGCCTATGGTGCTGTGAGCTGCCAGGTCATGCTGCACAGCTGGCTCATGGCGTCTCAAGACTACTCTTTTTTTTTTTTTTTTAAAGAGGTATCAGATTCATTAACATGCTTACAAATGAACCCTAGGTAGCAATAATAACCCCTCAAAGGTACAACTCTAGGAGAAATACCTATCAGAACACCAGAATGGGGAAGACTGTATTTGAATTGGTTCTTTGCAGGAAACTGACAGTTTGATCCACTGAGGGATTTATCTTCTAATAAAATGTACCATTTCTAATAGATATTAATAAAGAAATATTTTGCTTTTCCTTATGTCTGTAAATTGAGGAATTCCTTTAATAGGACTAAGAAATAGATATTGTTTAAAATCTTTTTAATTGCAAGAAGATACGTATACAGTTACTGGAGGGATACCCACTGCAAGAATTAGGAAAGTCATTTTAAATTCAGTATACAGTATCTTTATAATAGCATCATACAATAATTTAGGGGAGTAGCTGTAGAATAATTTGATATCAGTCTTCTTTCCCTCTTGTGAAGTAGATTTTCCAGTGTTATTACAATCCACAGGTCTAGACATAAAAGGTATAGTAGTCTATATCCAGAGGGAATACGTTCTAAGACCATCAGTGGATGCCTGAAATGGCAGATGGTACTGAACCCTGTATATACTATATATTTTCCTATATATTCATTCATATGATAAAGTTTAATTGATAAATCAGGCACAGTAAGAGATTAGCAAGAATAACAAATAATGAAATAGAACAATTAAGTAAAATAAGGGTTGTTTAAACACAAGCCCTGCAGTACTGAGACAGTAGATATAATAGTCAAGACAGCTGCTAAGTGACTAACAGACTAGTAGCATCTATAGCATGGGTACACTGGACAAAGGATTATTCACGTCCCAGTGGGATCACAGCCGAATGGCACAGATTTCATCATGTTACTCAGAATGGCGTGCAATTTAAAACTTAAGAATTACTTGTTTCTGGAATTTTCCATTTGATATTTTTGGACAATTGACCACGGGTAACTGAAACCATGGAAAGCAAAACCAAAAGGTAAGGATGGACTGCTGTAGAATAAAACAAGTAACCTGTGTACACAAAGTGTTAAAATTTTGATAGTTTTAATTACTTACAAATTTGAAGAAATCTTGTTTTTACCACTAGAATGAAATTAATAAATTTTGCTATTTTGTCTATCTCTAAGATTCTTGTGTTTCTCTCAGTTTTGTAACTGAACCTCAATGAACATATTATATAAGCAGATTTGTAATTTCACTTTTGTTCTTTCTTGCTAATAAAATTAACAAAATATTTATGTACATTAAAAACTTAGTACCCTTTTTAGCACTAATAAGGTAGAATTTTAAAATATAAAAGTAAGCGATTTATATAATTGCCAAAAACTATAATCCTTAAAATTAAAAATGTTTTACCTTTTATTAAAGTGTGATCTCATGGAGAACATACTAATCTTTTTCAAAATGTTGACTTTCTAGTAGGTATTGGAAATCTACAAAGGACATCCAGCCAACGAAGTACCCTTACATACCAAAGAAATAATTATGCTCTGAACACAACAGCTACCTACGCGGAGCCCTACAGGCCTATACAATACCGAGTGCAAGAGTGCAATTATAACAGGCTTCAGCACGTAGTGTCGGCTGATGATGGCACCACAAGATCCCCATCAATAGACAGCATTCAGAAGGACCCCAGGCGAGTACCAGTTAGGAGTCTCTAGAAGGCTACAGTATTGCAGGAGTTAGCCAGTTCCTCACTTTTGCCTTTTTTTAAGTTGCTAAGTCTATTATTATACTATCATTAATTCCATATCTATTAATACTTCCAGTTGTATTCCAGCTATATAGGTCATTGAGGTTAATTTCATTTTAAAGATGAAAATCTTTTCTTTCCATCCTTTCATAATAAGTTAGAGAATGCACAGATCCGTGGGAATATCTGCAGCATTCATCACTGAAATATTTCATCAAGACAACTACCTGGAATAGCCTCTTAGAATTAAACAAGGCTTTGAAGGATCAGTTTTCCCTTTGCCGTTGTCCTGACCGACTTCTTGGATAACAGCTTCAAAAAATGGATTTGATTATTACAAACTAGAGAAAGACCAGTGTTATATATGTTTTGAATCATAGTGGTCAACAATATATAACACTTTTATTAACCAGGTTCTTTGAAAAAACTTTCTGACATTTAGGAGAAGATAGTCTTTATAAGAAATTCTATCTAATAAGCAAAAAGTATTTGGCAAATCGTAGACGTTTCCTCCTCCTGATTTTGTTTGGCCCTGTAGACAGCATTTTTTATTAAGATAATATGAGTCATTTAATACTTGATTGATTTTGAAAAACTGACCTTGTCCTTAAAGCCATTTAAAATATTCAGGAAATAAAGATATTTTAAAACTAAAGGAATTTTCATTTCTGAAAGAGTGAAATTGTTGCTAAATTTTAAGCAACTTTAGTGTTATTTTAAGGCATGTATGCAAGATTTCATTCACTGTTCGCCCACAAATAGTTGCTTCACTGGAAAATTGTTATAATTATCAATTCATTTTTAGCAACCTACCAACTTGTTTTAATGAATGTGAATTAAAATGATGAGTGAGGTTTTGGTCATTAAAACACAATGACTAAAGATACTTTAAAGTTGAGTGGGAAATCCACTGCTTCACTAAAACCACTTCCGTTATTCACTTTTATTCCTGAAATTCTTTAAGCTTTATAAATGCATTTGGTTCTGCTATTCCTGGTTTGCCACCTTTTTGTAATTTTTAAGGAGTTTCAAAAATAACTTGTCTAATAACACCTACAGCTTGTCAGAGATACTCTTACTGATTTTGTTTTTCCAAATCCTCAAAATGACAAAGGCCTCAGGCACCCAAATAGATGCATAAATTCCCAAAAGGGTTTTGAATTGTAGGTAATTTAGACCATCCCTTGACTGGACCTGAAGAGAAAATAATAGCTACCTAGAAAGGCAGTGAAGTGTGATGAGAGCTTTGAGTTTAATATGTGTCCCTGAAGACTTCAGTTTTGACCTCTAATATGAGTTGATTCGCTATAAACAAGGACTTCATGTATGATAATATACCTCAGCTATTCATAGTGTGATAATTTCATAGTCTAATGCATAAAACTGTTATGGCTAGCTTTGATTATGTGAAACTTTACTGATAATGCATTTTGTAAGGTGAATAAGTGATTATATTGGTAGGTGCATTTATTCTAGCTGAAACTGGAATTCAGATGATTTTGAAGTTTGAGTATTTAAACCAAAATTAAAAGCTCATGACAACTGTTAATTTTTAGTTTTGAAAATAGCAATTGGAAGTAATATTTTTATTCACTTGTAAGCCTTTATTGTTAATGCCACATTACAGTTAGCCTGAAAAATTCTCTGCAAGACTGAGGAAGTTATTGATCTTTACTGTATAAAAGGAAATCTGTGAGTTTATAGTCATCTACTTGGGAACAAAATTTATTAATAACACCAATGATGCTTCTGAAAGGAGTAACATGAAAGACTTCCTGTGTATTCACATTTCCATCTCAGCTCATTTCCCTTTGGCCTAAAGAACTTCCTTTAACCTTTCTTGTCTTGCATTTCTGCTTGTAACAAATTCTCCCAGCTTCAGTTTATCTGAAAATATTTCACTTGTTTGTTTTTAAAGGATTTTTTTTACTAGATATACAATTCAAGATTTACAGGTGTGGATTTTTTTCTTTCAGTACTTTAAAAGATGTCATTCATTGTCTTCAGACCTGCGTTGTTTCTGTTGATAAGGCAGACATCATGTGTATTCTTCTCATTATGTAATGTATCTTTTCTTTGGCTGCTTTTCAGATTTTTCTCTAGCTTTCAACTGTTTTATTCTGATGAACCTAAGTATAATTTTCTTTGCATTTAACCTGCTTGGGGTTCACTGAGATGCTTGGAATATAGGTTGATGTTTTTGTCAAAATTGGGAAATTTTCAATGATTAATTCTTTAAGCTTTTTTCTGCCCCAAACTCTCTTCGCTTCTTCTAGGACTCCAATTAAACACATAGGATCAGTTTATTATTTCACACATTACTGAATCTGTCTTCGTTTTTTAAGTCTTTTTTCCCTATATTCTTGTAATCAGAATTTTTTATTGATGCCTTCAAATTTAGTTTTCTTTGTCCTATAGACTACAATCTATTGTGAAGCCCTTGCAAATTTGTTTTTATTTCTAATCCTTGAATTTGGTTCCTTTTATATAGTCCATGTTCCTGTGAGATTCTCCATCTCTTCACTCCATATATACATCTTTTTCTTTAAGTCTTCGAACACATTCAACATAACCATTTAAAATTTTTCTTCTGATAATTTCAACATCTGGGGTGTCTCTGGGTCTGTTTCTATTGGTTTCTTTTTTACGTATTTATAAGTCATACGTTTCTGTTTCTTCTCGTGTTTAGTCATTTTAAATTATATACTGACTGTTGTAGATGATACATTATAGGGAATCTGGATTAGGCTGTCTCCTGTTAGGATGCTGAGTTTTATTGTGGCAGAGAACTAAATTACTGGTAGATCCTTTCAATCCCATCAAAACTGGTTTTGTTCATTGTTAGGTCTAGTTCATATTTCTTTTAAACCTTAGAACATGGTCCTTACTCCTAAAACTTGGCCTTTGTGGAGTCTTGACTAAATTCCCAAGGTGTTCAGTGATGTCTGCGCTCTGACTGGTGGCGGGGGTGGTCCACATCAACTGGTACCTCTTCAGCATTGAGTCATGTAGCAGCCACTCTCCACCAGACCTGTGCATGTACCCTACAGCTCAGGGTACAACTGAGGACTTGCGGATAGTCCACACACAAACCCAGAGAATCACCTCTGCTTAGCTCCCTTGTCTTCAGTACTCTGCCTTGCACATTATAACCACTTTAGCACCTGCAAATTCCACTTGCTCCCTGCCTCAGCTCACTAAATCCCTCACATACTACTTGTCCTCAGCTTCCTGTGTCATGGTCCAGAAAGTGCCCCCTGGCAGAAAGCCAGGTAAACATGGGACTCATTGATGTTTCCCTCCTCTCAAGGATTATATTCTTGTGTTGCCTGTTGTCAAGGGTCTAAAAACAGTTTTCTCCTACATTTAGCTAAATTCACTTTTATCATTGTTTATGGTGGGAGGGCAAAATCCAGTACGAGTTACTCTATCATGGCTGGAAACAGAAGTCTGGGCTTAGGTTTTACTGAAGCAAATCCTGGCAGGCATTGATGCCATCCAGCCAGCCTACAAATTGATGGCAGTTTTTCCAGGGTAAATTTCTACTGAATTTGCATCAAGGTTGGAGATGAAGCCAAGCAAGCCTAATTGCCCAGCTTTGGCAGGAGCCCACCCTCGGGGCTGTCTGGCCCTCATGGCACCCAGGGATGTCAGGAAATCTTGACCCTCAGTGTCCCATTTAAAGAGGACAAAAACGTGTATTTGTAATGATTGTGAATCATCAAAGAAAGAGTAAATCACACTTCTTGCACTCTGTTAAGTACAACAGAGATTTACATAATAGGCTTTAGATAGATTTTCATGAGAAATGATTGATACAGTTTCAATATATAAAAGGAAAATTATTTGTTACCAGGAATTCATCTATTTGGAATAGCTCATTTTTTAGGGATGATGAATATTAATAAAACATCTGTATCCGAAGTAAAAATATATAAAATATTTTAGTATTCAACATCACATTTAATCATCACAACCAACCAGTGAAGATTGAAATATTAGTTTCATTGATCTTGTTTTACATTTGAGGAAACTGAAGCTCCAAATAATGAATTGCTTTTCAAAATCACACAGAAATTGAAGGACCCAAGACTGAAACCCAGGCAATCAAACTCCATATTCTGTGCTTTTTCTGCTGTTATCTTGCCTTCTTTGGCATTGGCTATATTCTTAATGTCTGTTAATGACGTCATCATCCAGCCTGTTCCCCAAGCCGGAAACTCCATCTCACAGCTGACTTCAGTTTTTAGATCATCTGGCTGCTGTATAAAGAATGGATTGGGGGTGCAGGTGGGGTGGGGGGATAATATTAGAAGCAGAGAGAACATGTAGGAAACTGTTAGACTCTTCTGGGCAAAATGGAGAAAATGAATGGATTTGGTATATGTTAAATGTTTTGTAGATAGTCAACAGAACTTGCCGATGGATTCCATGAGGTAAGATGAGGAAAAGAGAGAAATCAAAGCGAAGTCTATTTCATTTCAAGCAGCTATGTAGATTCCTGTGTGGATAGTGGGTACTCTGCATGACACCCATCTTTTTGTATTCTAGGACATTCTTTCCTTGGCCACCAGAGTTATTGTCTGTATAAATGTGACTATGTCATATCCTCTCGCTCTCCTGCTTCACAACCTTCATTCCTTATGTGTAGGCACACATATAGACCACCTGGGTTTCACTAACCTCCACCACTAATTACTAATCCTGAGTTCCTTATCTGTGTCTAATGTTATTTTAATAGTGCTTACCTCATGAGGCAACAGTAAAGGTAAATGAGATAATGAAAGTAAAGTTCTTGGCGCAAAGCCTGATAAAGGTAAACTCAATAAAAGATAACTCCTCCCGTTATTGGTATTAAGACAGAACTTTTTAGTTTGGCATTAGAAGATCCTGTAAATGGAATCATATCTTATCCAGTATTTGTATCTCCAGCACTATAGCACAGTAAGGATTCACTGAGTGTGGTGTGTGTGTGTGGATGCATGTGTGCACACAGGTGTGGGATGGCAAGCCCCTTTGCAGTGGTCTGACAAGTTAATGCATGGAGCCTTCCCAGACCAAGAGAGACTCTAAGGCTTCAAAAATCAGGCAAGAAAAGTATCACTCGGTCATTAATTTTATGAATTCTTTTTTTAATAAACAACTAAGTTTATCCTGTAATCAGAGTCTGTATATTTGTTGTTCTGTGAGCCATTTTCTAACAATCTGCTCTTCACATAATAAAAGAGCAAACTTACATTTAACAAGAATTCCAAACACTGTGCCAATATCTTATTGGCATAATGTCATCTGGACATTAGAAAATCCTGAAAATGGATGTTAGCTGAAAAAAAGCAAAGTACAAAAGTACATATACATAGCATGATTATATATCATTGTCAAAAAAAATGGTATAGCATAGTGTTGGAGGGCACACACTCTGAAGGCAGAGTACCACTCCACTGTTTACAGCCACGTGGCCAGTCACATGGCCTTTCTGCCTCAACGTCCGCATCTTTAAGGTTGCGGTAAGAATAAATTAATAAATATATATAAAATGCCTGGAATAGTGCCTGACACAGGATAGGGGTTTATGAAATATTAACTGCTATTTAATAATAACCCAGTTTTACGGAAAAAATCCCAAACCCACACGTGTGCACTTTTGCACACATATATGGAAAAACAGGAAATGTCAGCAGTAATCCTGAATATAGGATGACTGGTCAAATACTTTTTCTTTTTTATAGTTTTCTGTGTTTCTGTGTTATACTCAAGAGCAACCATAAACATTGTTTCTTAAAAATCCTCAGGCCCACAATGTTTGTGATTTCTACGCTGACGCCAGCTCTGTCTGTTCCCACCAGCCCTTTCTCTCCCTTCAGGCATGACATCTCACTTCACTGAAGTGCACATGTTTACCTGTGCCTTGCACCTGCAGATTTCTTACATAGGTAGAAAGACATAAAATTAGAACCAGGAGGAGGAGCACTAGAGTGGAAAGGTTACTTATATTAAGAATTTTCTTTGTTCCCCTGAATCTATCTCTTTCTGTGCATCTGTGCGTCATGATTTCTTTAAGATCGTAAGCATCTGGGCCTCTGCATATGTTCATCAGGGGGAAAAATTATTTAGGTATGTATTTTTTAGGATTTTTGTAACTTCCCATTTTTATCTCAGCAGAGCTTTTTTCCCTTATAACAAGTGTTTTTGTTCAGTGTATTTTTACAACATGGGCCTTCCTTTCTGAAGCCATGTTTTTCTCATGTAGGGAGTTTGCCTGGCGTGATCCTGAGTTGCCTGAGGTCATTCACATGCTTCAGCACCAGTTCCCATCTGTTCAAGCAAATGCAGCGGCCTACCTGCAGCACCTGTGCTTTGGCGACAACAAAGTGAAGATGGAGGTACAGGACACGGTGCCTGGGATGACTGGGGAAAACAGTGCCTTTGCATTTAACAGCCACATGCTTCTGTATTTACGAAATTACCTGATGTAATTCAAGAGTCTTTTTAAAGGGATATTTTGATACCAGATACTCTTTGACTTAACTATGCATTTCAGTATCTCTCAGGAAAAACTAGGATAAATATATTTCTTGGAGTGCTTTCAGCATTTTCAAATCATGTCTACTTCATTAGCTTATTTATAAAACCATGAAGCAAAAATCAATTTAACTTGCATTTAAACAATATTTTTTAGGCCGGGCACAGTGACTCATGCCTGTAATCCCAGCACTTTGGGAGACAGAGGCTGGCAGATCACCTGAGGTCAGGAATTCAAGACCAGCCTGGCCAACATGGCAAAACCCCATCTCTACTAAAAATACAAAAATTAGCTGGACATGGTGGCGCATGGCCTGTAATCCCAGCTGCTCAGAAAGCTGAGGCGGGAGAATCACTTGAACCTGGGAGACAGAGGTTGCGGTGAGCCGAGATTGAGCCACTGCACTCCAGCCTGGGAGCGAGACTCCATATCAAAAAAAAAAAAAAAAATACTAGGTAAAAATTATAGTATTCATTGAACTAGTGAGTTCATGTATTTTATGGAATTCTAGTCAGGTTGGTGCCAACTATAAATAAGTTATAGAGGATTATAACCATCACTAATGCCAAACATACATGAATATTTTATTTCAGGGTTTTTTAGGTATTTATAGAAACATAGCAAGTTATTGGTTATTGGCTATAATTCTATATAACATACAGATTCTTTAATGTTTCAAACCTTCTTCTGACCCACAGTGTTATATAAAACTGAAGTGGTTTTCATCATTTTAATATGCAAAACAGCATACAGCTCCAGACCTAAATGTGAATGTAGTAAATAAAGCCCAGAAATACTCAAGTAATGTACTAATGCATTGACAAATGGAAGAAAATTTAAGGAGAGTAGCCTCAAGAACTCATTCTAGAAACCAAATAACTTAAGTCAAAAATTATTTCCTATATTGTCTCAAGCCCTGCATATAGCTTTGCTATGTTTGTATATTTGCACATTGCCCTGCTGGAGTGAAAGCACAATTCTTGATGTGTGTTCTGAGGGTTGGAGGAGGACTGTGCCGCCTGCCAATGGATATCAAACCACCTAGATCTCCTATCTCTTTTTTAAGCCATGAACCCAGGAAAAGTATCATGTAAGAGAGTGTCCTTAGAATTTTTTTTTTTTTTTGTTTGTTTTTTTGAGACAGAGCCTTGCTCTGTTGCCCAGACTGGAGTGCAGTGGCACAATCTTGGCTCACTGCAACCTCCACCTCCCAGATTCAAGTGATTCTTGTGCCTCAGCCTTCCAAGTAGCTGGGATTACAGGTGTGTGCCTCGACACCCAGCTAAGTTTTTTGTATTTTTAGTAGAGACAGGATTTCATCATGTTGGCCAGGCTGGTCTTGAACTCCTGACCTCAAGTGATCCGCCTGCCTTGGCCTCCCAATGTGCTGGGATTACAGGCATGAGCCACCGCGCCTGGCCTCTCCTTAGAATTTATAAAAGTTGTCTTATTTGGAATAAAAAGTAACCTTTGAAATGGTCTGGAGATATCCACATCCTGTGATCTCTCCATAACAGACTTCTGTTTGATCACTGATTAATTGCATGTTACTTAGGCCTGATACCTAGTATTTTTCATTCTAGGTTTGTAGGTTAGGGGGAATCAAGCATCTGGTTGACCTTTTGGACCACAGAGTTTTAGAAGTTCAGAAGAATGCTTGTGGTGCCCTTCGAAACCTCGTTTTTGGCAAGTCTACAGATGAAAATAAAATAGCAATGAAGAATGTTGGTGGGATACCTGCCTTGTTGCGTCTGTTGAGAAAATCTATTGATGCAGAAGTAAGGGAGCTTGTTACAGGTAGGTATAGAATGTGATCTTGTCCTAGAGGAAATGTTGAAAACAGACTGGACTGTGCCCTTGTATAGTGGCACTGTGGAGGAGTTGGAGGTTCCAGATAGTAGATAATAAGATATATTATTTATTATATATATAATATATATTAACATATAATATATATTAAATATAATAAATTATATATTGTTTAGTCTGATGAGTCAGAAACCGTTTACAATGTGGTCATCTCTATTAGTATCAGTTACTGTACTTAATGATTTGTAAATATCAGCTAACAGATGTCTTTTTCATGGAGGACTAAATACCACATGTTTTATTATGTATTTCATAGTAAATCTAGTTGTTTTAAATAGGCAGACTCTCCTTTATTATGAGAATAAAATATACTTAATGGATTGGCTGTCTTTCACGTTAGCTCAGCTGGTGTCTGAGTGCCTGTTTGTATTCCCACGTACTTTACTAGGCCCCAGGGATAGAAAGAGGAATAAAACCCAGTGCCTGCGCTTAAGTCACCCTCAGACTGGTGAGGAACACAGGTGATTTTGTGAGTGTCAGGGAAATGTGGCAAGTCTCACTCAACAGAGGTTGCATTGGGCACAGAGGATGGGTAGCGAAGTTCCCTGGGTGACATGAAACTAAAGTTGGCCTAAAGGATGAAGAAGCACTGGCTGGATAGGCAGAGGTCTTTCCAGTTACAAGCTCAGAAACAGCATGGGATATAGTTCTGGAGCTACCAACAAGAGGGGGCTGCTGTGTTAAAACTTAGTGAAGAGCCAAGTGTGGTAGCTCACACCTGTAATCCCAACACTTTGGGAGACCGAGGCAAGAAGATCACTTGAGGCCAGGAGTCCAAGACCAACCTGGGCAACACAGGGAGACCCCATCTCTACAAAAAATAAAAATAAGTAGCTGGATGTGGTGGCACGTGCCTGTGGTCCCTGGTACTTGGGAGTCTGAAGTAGGAGGATCACTTAAGCCCAGGAGGTTGAGGCTGCAGTGAGCCATGATCACACCACTGCACTCCAGCCTGGATGACAAGTGAGGCCCTGATTCAAAAAAACAAAAATCAAGGAAAACAAGGCCAGAGAGAGATACAGTCTTCATTTAGGGAACTTTTTTTTTTTTTTGAGACGGAGTCTTGCTCTGTCATCCAGGCTGGAATGCAATGGCGTGATCTCAGCTCACTGCAACCTCTGCCTCCCAGGTTCAAGCAATTCTCTTGCCTCAGCCTCCTGAGTAACCAGGATTATACACATGCACCACCACACCCAGCTAATTTTTGTATTTTTAATAGAGATGGAGTCTCACCATGTTGGCCAGACTGGTCTCCAACTCCTGACCTCAGATGATCCGCCCACCTCAGCCTCCCAAAGTGCAGAGATTACAGGCATGAGCCACTGCACCCGGCCCATTTAGGGAATTTTTATAAGGAACTTAGTTGTGTCCCACATGCAGTGAGGACACTGGGGTATGGCATGGCTAGTTTAGGCCTTTAAATGCCTTCCAGCAGGCAGCAGGATAGAGGATTGATAGGAAGTGGGAGAGTCTGGGAGGCCTGTGAACAGACCAACAGTCCAATGATAACAGCTTGAACTATTTCATTGATGAAAAGAAAGAGTAGGGTGGAGCAGTCAGAAATATTTCATGGTCTGGGCATGATGATCAGATGTGGGGAGTGAGAGAGAGGGAGGAGTAAGTAACGCCTGGATGTTGCAGTGTTAGTGGCTAGATTGAGCTGGAAGAATGGTTCTGCAGGAGAATACATTGATGACAGCATTGTTTGTAATAGATAATTCAGGGAAAATACTAAGAATTCATTGGCAAAAGGATGGTTACATCAGTGGCAGTACTCTCACACAACAAAACCACATACAGCAGTTAAAATAAGCACATTAGACTGTACATAACAACATAGATGCATACAGCTTTAGAAATACTTGCAGAATAATAACTACAGAGCAATACAATTTGAATAAAGTTTGTAAATATGTAGATTGATGTAGATATATGCACATGCAATAAAGTTAAAATTTCTAATTGGAATAATAAAAATAGATTCAGGATAGGGGTTACCTCTGTGAAGAGGAAGGAGGAAAATGGGACTGCGGGTTGTATTCCAGCTCTGTTTCTTTAGAGGACTCTGAAATACATAAGACAAAATGTTAATATTTGATAAAGCTAGCATACCTAGGTGTTTGTTTTATATTTTCTTTGCCTTTTTTCGTGCTTGAGATATTTAATTTACAATTTTAAAACAACGTTTCTTCAAAATTAATTTCATTCCCCCCAGGTTTCCAGTATGAAATCAGAGTTGTAGTTTCTGTAACACTTGGGAATGAATTAAACCATCCTGCATCCAATATTTAAGGGGAATCAACTTTCTCATAAGATATTAATGTTCAAAATACAACATTAATATTCCCTTGTACTCAAAGTACCAAAAGTAGAATATACTTTACAAATAATCATAAGTCTGGAATGGACTATCTGCCTTAATGTATTTTGAATATTCTTTAGTGCTTCTAAATTAATACTCCCACTTTCTGAAATGCTTTTGAGGCATCTCACCAAAAAACAAATTATTTTTGCTAACATGTACATGTAGCTATAAAATGAAAATTAGAGCAAGCTAAACAGAATTTTAAAAAAATTGAAATGTAGCTATGTTCATCCTAGAAGTCAACACAGTCACCGTGATTACGCCCACAAATTTACCCTGAGCCGCCTGTTAGGGAGGCATAGAGGAGACAGAATCATCTGTAGTACATGAGTGCTTTCCTGCTATGTCTGATGTCTCTCTTTCCATCACTTTGAACTTCCTGTGTCTTGTCCAGTTGTCTTCCCATAGTAACACCATGCAGCCAGGAGGGCTGCAGACAATTGTGTGCGCTGCTCCCTGAGACAGCAGTGGCGATCCAGGGACAAATGACATGGAAAACACAGCTTCTCCTCAAATTTAACTAGCCAGATTCATCATGACTTGATCCTTACATCCTTAATGTGAAGCTTTTTCCTGCTCTTCTGTCCTCTCATAGGAGGAATGAGTCTTTTCTGAATTTCTGTTTGAGGTTTTTCCTTGGGAGCGACTATTACAGTGCCTTTCCTGAGCTGAGCTCAAGGAATTTGTAAGGTTTAGTGTTAAACAGGAAGAAAAGTACATGATTGTGTGCTCTTTTTTTCTTTACATTTAAAAATAAGTCAAATTTACTTTAAGTAGAGCCCGACTTTACTACCAAGGACTTTTATGTGCCAGGTTACCTGGAGCACACTCTGGAATTGAGTGCTAATGTAGATGCTTTCCTCCTTATTTTATTGAGAACATGAGATCTTTTAAGACATGGACCTCGGCCTTGAAGAGAGGATATAAGTGTTTTCTAATTCAAAAAGAGCTATTTTCCTAATAGATCATATCATTTCTAATGTAAAACTAAGAAGTACCTCTGATATTTCTCTTGAAAATATCTGCCAGTAGCTTTTAGGCTATAAGAAACAATTTTTTTGCCATACTTACAGAGTAGGAGACATTAAGAATTGCTTTATAACTATATACTTTTACCACTAATCATTTATTTTGACATGTGGTCTCATTATCAAATGTTTTCTTCAAAACATTGAAATGAGAGTGGTCAGTGGGCAAACACTTCACGCAGTTGCCATAAGTAAAGTAGGTTGGACCAGAAGACTTCAGAAATGAGTTTCCAGTTCAAAAAGCCAAATGGCAGCTGTGTTTGATTTATACCTAAACATTGTCTAACTAATATGAAACAAGTCACAATATAAATCTAGCATTGTTGCTTTTTTTGTGTGTGTACATGTATTTATAGTCTAAGCTTTATAGAGACAGCAAAATTGCTCACATTTCCCGGTCCTACAATTTAGTGGTACTAACCTTAACTGATGTTCAGTAATATTTTAAGGGTGATTGATCCTTGATACATTTTAAACCATGGAAACATCAAGAGATCCTTGAACTCTTCTTTCTTCTTTCATTAACTCTTCCTCACATCAAATGCTCAAGCCGTCTTTAATTATAGAATCACAGGATTGGGGGAGACCTCAGAACTCATTTTGTTCAGTAATCTATCCAGTGCTTGAATCTCCTGTACAGTTTCCATACAGAGTAGTCGCAGTCACGTGCATGAACCCACAGGACAAGAAGCTCATTACCTGGTGGGGTTAAGGCTGGACAAAGTTATCCAGAAAGCAGCAAGAAGACATCTGATATAACTTGAAAAGGCAAAAAATACAAATGCTTAGGAGGTCATTTTTGCATAGGAATGGCCCTACAAAAAGACCAGTTCCACCCTAGATCCAGCCACCAGCACTCCTAACCAAGGAAGTAAGCCCTCAATCTGAACTGTCACTAAATCATGTCTGCTCCGAACTCAGGCTGCAAGGTGCTATGTGACCATGTCACCCAGCATTCCCCATCAGGTGCCCATCTCCTATAAAGTTCCCTTTGAAAACAGAACATTAGCCTTAGATTTTAGTGTTCTGCTAGTATCATTCACAAATACCATGGCCAGCCTTGCACGGTGCTTGGCCTTTGTGGGTAGGGTCTATGCGTTCCTAAGTGAAAATTATAGTCAACTTAGGATCATGAAATGTTAAAATACAGTGAACCATTGTGTTCCAAATATTACATAATTTGAAGAAACTGCTATCCCCTTGAAACTAGAAATTCTTTTATTCTTAATATTAAGTAATTCAACCCAGTTATTAATCCAGTCTTTTTTTTCTGGTTCCCTTTGTTTCAGTTTGGCAGTTTTTACTGTACTTAAGTGGAGAAATTTTAGCTGTTTTTTGCCTTTGCTTTAAACACAATAACTGCCCAGGGCCTATATTTTTGGCCACATCTTTATTTTTAGAGGGGAAAAAGGACTTTTCTTCAAATGTATTTTCCCAAGACAGTATGGCTGTCATTGTTAATTAAAATGGTTCTCTAATATGTAACATGGTTCTTGTGTTTTCTTCATTGTGTTGAACATTTTCCAAGTTGAAACCTAATGAGCTTTTCGTTAAGTGCTGATATATGTGAGTGCTTAGGGTAATTTTTCTTTTATTCCAAAGGTATTTTTTGTTGTTGTTGTACTTAAACTTGAAAGCTGGATGAAGTATGGTTGTTCCCCAGTTTGGTTATAAAATGAATGTCTACTGGGCCACAAAGTATGGAGGGAAGATGTGAACATATTGTCACTAAGAAAGATATGTTGAACTCATTTGTTCAAGATAATTAAATAGTGTTTCTAAGCTAGGAAATAGGAGTTTCAAGTTATTGCGCATCCTGAAAACATCATTTTTTAAAACTATAGACATTGAAGATATTGCACAGAATCTGGAGACCTGCTTTTTAATGTGTATACCAGATGTCCCAAACCATCACACTTCTATTACCCTCTTAAATATCAGAAAGTAGCCTTTGTTCTTCAGTAATAATAGACCTTGTTCATATGACTGCTACATGTACATTTCTTCCAATTTAGCTAGTGATTATTCATCCATATAGCAAAGTAAAATATTTCCACTGTTTATTGTGAAATGTTTGGATGCCAGCAATGGATTCCAGACACTGCAGAATATGAAATGAAGCGTATTGTTTTCCTGATCATTAGCTCCATATTTCTAATTCAATGATAATAAGAAAATAATAGTTGTAACTAAGGAAGGGTAGATGGGCCAGGCTAAGGTTTAACAAAGGGCAGAATAGTCTGGCAAGAATTAGTCTTGTGTGCTATAAAAAGCAGGAGTTTAGTGGACATGCCTTTTGGACAGTTACTTGCCATTACAGGATGAAAACAGTTTACGAAGCATGTCCCCTTAGCCTAGTTAATAAATGCCTTCACAACAGGTCATTTATTCTCTGATCCAGAGAGGAGTCCGTCTGTTACTTTCTATCCTACTGTAATGGACCACTAGGGCTGTTAGAAGCTGTGTGGGTCATTTTTAGAAATCTAGCAACATCTCCTCCCAATTCCCAGCCCAAATCAGTAAGGATCCATATCACTTGGTCCACTTTATAAAACATAGCTGGGCGTGGTGGCACACACCTGTATTCCCTGCACTTTGGGAGGCCGAGGAAGGCAAATCACTTGAGGTCAGGAGTTTGAGACCAGCCAGGTCAACATGGCGAAACCCAATCTCTACTAACAATACAAAAATTAGCCAGGTATGGTGGCACATGCCTGTAATCCAGCTACTAGAGAGTCTGAGGCAGGAGAATTGCTTGAACCTGAAAGGCAGAGGTTCCAGTGAGTCGACATTGCGCCACTGCCCTCCAGCCTGGGCGACAGAGACTCGCTCTCAAAAAAATACATAAAACAATAACAACAGAAACAGATTCCCTTATTTACTGAACATTTCAAACCCTGAAAATGTGTAATGAGAAATGACAAATTTTTTAAAGTTTAATTGCTAAGAAGACAAAAAACGTCTATTATAAATAGACCAATTCTCAATTGGTAGAGAACTTTAGGAAAGAACCCTAAAGAAATCTGTCTTCCCATTATTACAGATGAGAAATTGAAGTTCAGGAAGGCTGAGCAGGCAAGTCTCCAGGCTGAGTTCCTGATGTCCAGGCTGGAGGTGTTTCTTCCTTGACCCTTCCCCTGCCTACCCTGGCCACTGAAAAGGGCTGAACAGGAGCTAAATCTGGAGGGTACAAATGTTATTTCCCTTGTTCTTTAAGATTACCACCCAAAAGGGAGAAGAAAAAAGCCCCACAGTAAACTTTACTCTGTGCATTTTATCCGGGACCATAGAGAAATATCCCTGAATTTCGTCACTAGCACTATAATATCAAACTAGGGATCAAGTAAAGCTTCAGCTTGCTTAGGAAACCTATGAAATGTGATTTTCAGGTCTTGTAATTCAAGATTTATAGTTTTGAGTATGAAAAGATTCAACTCTGTAAGTGGAATATGACCCTATATTTTGAGTGTAGGCTTCCGAGTGCCAGGCACAAGGAGGCAGTCAAGTAGGGAGTCTCAGAAGTACTAATAAGACTTGGGTATTCAGACATCAGTCAGAGTGGAACTTCTCAGCACGAGAGAGACCCTGTTATGACATGCTCCCTCAGTTGACTAGACGGCCTATAAATGCAAGGAAGGTGGAAATTTGGAGATCCCAGACCAGGTCCTGCAAATGCTTTGCGGTTTCTGAGTGTGATGTAGCTTACAGCTGGGGGCATCTTTGTCTCTAAGCTTCTGCCAGCACCAGACAACTGGGTGTTGAATAGTGCAGGTACAAATGAGCAAGTGTGTTCCTGGAACATGTAGGTCAGCTGTGGAATATATGACTTCAGTGACAGTTTCTTGGGCAGATCTCTATGAGAGTGTAACTGTGACAGTGTAAATGACTTAATTCTGTGTCACACTGAAATAACCTGCAGAACAAGGGTGGCCAGGGCCACTGCTCCCACTGCCGTTTCTGCCCCAGAGGGATTCTCTAATTTCCTTTCGTGTGGCCTGTTCCCTTTTATTAGCTCTGTTCCAACAGAAGGAACCACTCTTTGTGTCCCATATGGGCAATTCTCAGTCAGCATTTCTGAATTGTAAGCTTATTTATTTTCTGTAGAAATGCCTTTCCAGGGAACATAGAACTGTATAACTACATTATGTCATTAATCCTCAAAGCATACCCATGAAGTAGTAAAATTAGAATAAAGAAGAATATGTTAAAATGCAAATATGATTCTGTAAATGGATCTCTAAAAATTGATAGATCTTTTCAAAGGTGCTGTGATCCACCTTTATGCCTGCAGAATCACAGAAACTCGGGCTAACCCTTATATTCTCTAAAGGCACTAAAGATCTATCTTGTCTCAGCTAGGGGAAAATTTCAGCAGCAGAAACAATCACCTTTAAATGGAATATGCAGCCTGGGGCCCCTGTGTGCAGCCTCTGTGGCCACCCCAGGTGCTTACTTCCACACAGCTCCCTCCTAGGAAGCATCTTGCCCTCAGACCATCTGAGCATCCACTTCCCACTGCCCTGAAAGCTGAGATGGTGATGTTCCGAGCACAGCTGGACCTGAGTGAGCTCACCCATGCCCCATGAGGATTATGCATCTGCTGTGCAGGAAATCCCAGGGAACACAGAGGTGAGTAAGGCAGGCCTGTCCACCACCTGCAGTGCTCTGTGCCAGCCAGCAGGGAGTGCAGCAGTCAGTCTCTCATGCTTCGGGGCAGGAAGGAGAAAGCCTCAAGCCACACCTGTAGACCAGGAGCCTCACTGCATGGAGGGATCACTGCACAGGTTTCAGGAACTCTGCTCAGATAGTGGCATCTTAGAAACGCTGGGAATGGCTACGTACCACCACGACTTGTTTTGCTCAGAATTTATCCAGAGAAAGGTATTTTTCTATAACTGAGGACAGTAGTTTTATCCCTGTCTCAATAATTGTTTTCCCATTATTTCAGTTTCACTTAGATTTCATAATTTGTTGACAGCCTTCAGCCCTGTTAGAAAGCTTGGGCAATTGATTAGCCCAGCAGACATTTTTATGGCACTGATTCTCCCCACCATCCCCTTGACTTCCTCATTTCTGTTAACAGCACCATATTTTCACACATATTCAAACTGCTGGCTTACCTGTGACGTCACCCTCAGTTTGCATCTGGCTCCAAATTCTCACTACAGGCACTTCCGTTCCCTTTTGGCCTCCTCACTCCTTCAGGTCCTCAACACCTCCCTCCTCCATCCTGTCCTGTGAAATAGGCTCTGCCCCTCCTGGCCCATCGGCCTCACCCTCATCCCTGGGATAACACTTGTGCCTGCAGTTCAGGTTTTCCCACCTGCCTGTCCAAATCAGTAGCTCCTGTGACCTGCCAGCCAGCTCCGTTGCCCCTTCTGCTCCTTTCCCAGGCTATAGTTGGCCTAAAGAGCTCTGCACCCCAAACCTGCTTCTTTCTGGCCTCTGTCCTTGACACTCCAACTCAAATGTGGTCTTCCATCCTCCTATCAAACGGAAGTTCACACACTTTGAAAAACATCCAGGGAGAAGTGGCATGGTCTCGAATGAGCGTGAGCTTTGGAGCTAGGTCGACTTGTTTCCTTCCAGCTCTGTGGCTCCAGGCACATCACCACTGTCAAACCTCAGTGTCCCCAGCAATAACACATTACCTGCAGCTTGGTGTTTTTGTGATGATGTGTGTTTAGCGCCTGGCACACAGGATATTCAAGCCATACTTGTTGCTCTTCTTGCCCTTCGTCACAACTGCCTGGTGGTGTAACTGTTTGTGGTAAGGCCCCCCTGAGAACAGACGGCTCCCCTGTGTGTCTCCCTTGGAGTCTGGCATGAAGCAAGCAAGCATCTCTACCAGCGCTGTTCAATAGGAGAATAATATGAGCTGCATATTTTCTATGTTTTCTAGCAGCCATGGGAAATCTATTTTAATAATATATTTTATTTGGCCTAATAGTTTCAAAGTATTTCAACTTCTAAGAAATATAAAAATTATTAATAAGATGTTTTGCGTTCACTTCTTCGTACCCAGTCTTCATAATCTATTTTTTACTTAACAGTGAATCTTAATTTGGACTAGCTATATTTCAAGTAGCCACATGTGACTGATGGCCACCATATGGGGCAGCACAGGTCTATACTGCGTTTGGGTAGAGGTAACGTAAATCTCAAAGGTGCAAGGTGTGTAACTTTAAGGCTGGCGGGAAGCCATATCGTAGCAAGATGTAGGCCCCATAGCATCTTGGCATTACTCTCTTCCCAAGAAAAAGCCACAGAAGTTTATAAAAACCCACTGGGCTAAGAGGAGAACTTCAATGGCAGCTGCATAGAGAAGAAATGAAGATGTGTGTTTGCTAGATCTTGAGTGTTTCAGCCAGAGACTATATAGGGAATGATAATGGAGGCATGTGCTAGGAGAAGCAGGCAAGAGCCCTGATAAAATCTGCAGCCCTGATATTATTATGTTTGTGCTATTAATCTAATATTTCTACCCCCATTTTTCAAGAATGTTTGCAGGGTGGTTATTTATGACACCAGTCTGTTCCAGTGAGCCCATAGATGCAGAATTGCCAGGAGCTGGGGCGGGCGGTGGGGAGGAATACATACGGGTCAGTGTTCCCCCAGAGAGCTTCATCGGGAATGCACAGTCGCATTAGCCACTGGTCATGATACTTGCTTTGTACTGGGAATGGAGTAGGGGTTGAGTGTGCACAAGACCTTAGCATCTGTTATCTCCTTGACGGTTCCTCACACCCTGAGCCTGGGTAGTTTTACCTGCCTCCCTCATGAACGTGTTGTGAAAGAGCACAACTGAAACCAGAGCGCTCAGAGCAAGGTTCACTCAAGAAGGAAAATGCAGGAGCCTGTCCAGTGATGATGTTTGAAGCACATTGGCACCTTTTTAGCTATTGCTTTTTTTCTTTTGACTGTCTACAAACACTTGGGCTTTTTAAAATATAATTAGGAAACATGGCATAAATTGACTGCTGTCTAAAAATGAATGGTTTAAGATTGTCTTTCACATCAAAAAGAAAAACAGTTGAGTAGGCTGCCGTGCGTATCCGCCACCAGAGAAATCGCATTTTCCAAATGTTGTTTGGTTGTTTTTTAATATCCTTTAAGAAGTGCATTTTTCAAATAGTTGCTATTATTTTAATTAATCAGTAAAATCAGCTTCTAATTTGACTGTAAAATTATCAGTTGGCCATTAGAATAGCTATAAAGCTAGTTTTAAATGTGAGCTCTTTCAAAATTGTGCAGCGTAGGATTTATGTGAAATGGTATTTTAATTACTTTATTCATTCTTTGTGGGGAAAATGAACTTTCATCTCTCATGGCAGTATTTCATTGTGATTATTGGTTACTCATAATTATATGTACTTGTTCCTGTGACAGAGAATAAGCAGCATTTTCTACAATAATATGCATGAAACTCCCTAATATTTTCTAAATTAGTTTGTATATTTATATTCTTAGTCCTCACAACAAATAGCTAATTGCTTTAAATTAAATAAAACCTCAAGCTTCCTCAACCAAATTCTAGTTTATTTTTAACTTTCCCATTGGGAACCAGGAGATAATGGAATATGGCGATAAATGTTTTTGAAGCAAATTTTGCATTAGGATGTTGGAGTTAGAGGTTTGTCATGTTGATGGAGAAGGCTAATCCTACAGCTCTTCATTTTCTCATCAGTCTTACAACATCTGGGACTTGGTATATTCTCTATTCATTATTTACTGCCCTAGCAAGATTCTTCCTGACCCATTAAATGAAGCCCTAGACAAAGTGGAGAGAACATTGTTTTAGTGAGGTCGAGCACACACAGGTGTTATTAGCCGGTCTTAAGAGAGGTGCTTTTTACTTTGAGCAAAAAAGCCAAATTAATCATTTTATATTTAAGGCTTTTAAGTTTAATTAAATCTTTTTCATCCATTATTTGTTGACTAGAACTGGTTGTTTTGGCTTTATATAACCTTAGTTTTGGAATAGAAAGTGAGGAAGAAAAAGCAGTGCCTTGAGACTTGCTTTGCTGCTCAGAATGGCGAGTTAAATCCATACCGAAGGTTGCAGCTTTGTGTTACATTGTGAAGTGCAGGATTAGAGGGATAATATAACACACAATGCAGGGTGATAAAGTTGCCTTTTTGTGGGTCCCTTGAACACCACATACTTAGCAAAAATAGAACCTTTCCTTTTTTCTGGTCAAGAATAACTGTGAACTTTTTTTTTTTTTTTTTTTTTTGGAAGTTGCAGAAATGAAAGCCTGAATTTCTATGGTAGGCTACTGTTATGATCCATAAGTCATTTTACTTGACTGAAAGATAGCAGAGTCAGCTTGTCTACTGAAGGGGAACATATTTTTTAACAACTTTATATTTTATAATTTGCCAGCACTGTTCCTTTCTATTTTGCACTTTGAGGGATGGGGATTCTGGCATGTTGGTGTGACTTTTCTGATTCTGGGAGATAGAATGGCAACTGGATTCTCCTATCCCCATAACTAAGATGGTGGTTTCAGCACCCATCTATTTTGGTCTTAATGTGAAAGGCAGGCAAAACTATGCTGACAAACTTTGTTAGAGATCCTCTCCCCCTAGTTGCAAATTTTAAAGACACTCCTGAATACTCAGTTTTACGAAAAGGCGCAAACGCTAGGTAATAATAATAATACTTATAAGCTAAGTCCGATAGGCAGGAAATAAAAGAGAAATCTAAAAACAAATACAAGATATAAAAATGGATCCGTCACAAATATTTTTGACCACCTACTATGTGTCCTGCATTTGTGTCACACAACATATATATAAAAGGATGGATAATGATAGGGTATTTCTTCCTCATTATATAATACTTGCCTAATGAAATTAAAATTAAATTTCAGCATGTAAATGTTCATCTTTTTTTTAATCAACATGTAGAATTTCAAACCTATAAAAATATTTAAAAAGGAAAGTTAATTAATTTGGGACAACTTGGCTCTTTAAGGTATTATATGTAAAGCACACAATGCCTGGCACAGAGTAAAGCCACGGTAAATGGTGATGCTACCATTGTTTACATTGATTTAGGAATGTTTACGCTATGTCCAATCCCAAGTATATATACTGGCTAATACTAAGCTGTAGAATGACATACAGCTCCATCAGTCATTCTGAATGCCTGGGAAGAAAAAGAAAGAGCAGGACAAAATTCTACCACCAGCATGAAAATCAGGGAAATTCTCAAATCAGAGAAATATCCTCTTGCCAGAAGTAGGTGTTACAAGTAGCTGGGAGTAGAGACAGAAACAACACAAAAACGGGTTTTTCTGAAAGCAATCAGATAATTTCTAGGTATCACCTCCAGGATCCAATATGCTGAAGAACCATTCTTCTTAGTCATGTTTTCACCTGAAGTTTGTGACACAGCTTGTTTAATTTTCTGTGTGTATATCCAGTATTATAGTAAGAGAGACTTGACTTTCCATAAACAGCTGACTTTACTGGAATGCATTTATTCTGTGAAGTTGAAAATATCTTACTGAAAAATGCAGCTCTCCACCATGCATTGAGGAATTTGAAAGCTGTGACAGAAAATTTGTGCCAATGGCATTAGGAATCACATGTTACGAAACTGCCCACAGGGGAGGTTAGGGAATCACCCTTTTCCCACTGATGGCTTCTGGGCCGCATGCTGCCGCTGTAGCTGGCTCATGCTCCTGGAGGCCCCGTCAGGGCCCAGGGTGGCTATGGTTGGCCTCCCTAGCAGGAAATGTTAAAGCCCATGTTAGTGACAGAGTCTGTTGTCCTGCCCTGCTATGCCTTGACCCAACTCTGTCTTCTGTTTTCACTCCCTTGTCCTGTTATTTGGTTAGGACAGACTGCCAAAAAAAGTGTTTCTCATCCTTAGCTCCCGGGTCCCTTCTGTGGTCGTCAGGCTTATCAAATGTCTTTTAGATTTGAAACAGAAACACAATGAAGCCCAAAATTGAGCATAGATAATATGAAGCTGCTCTGAGTCAATTGGGGTGGGGATCCGGAGCCTTAGGACCAATTCTTCCCCAACTCCTCACGTGGCTGCCGCTACGGGAGGCCAGCAAAACCCCCAGGTTCCAGGGAGCACAGTTTAAAACTATTGCCCAAAAGCACTTTATATAGAAGCATAGCCAATTTTCTAAGAATCCGTGGAGAAATAGCTCCAACTGTAGAATTTAAGTTCTTTTCATAAGTACCCATAATGTGTGCTGCCTTCTAACCAGGACTCTAGTTTTTGTGTACCCCAACATAATTATATAAGCAAAGGTCTGTCATGAACAGAAGAAAAGAAGAACAGAACAAGCTTTCAGAGGTAAAGCAGGGTCTTTACTTGCCTGATTTAGAACTGTCTTAAGTCTCCCTCCCATTCCGTGTCCTGAAGACTGCAGTTATGGTGGAATAGGAGCAGAAAAGGGGTAAAAGTCCTTGGGGAACAAGGGAAACCAAATCAGCAAGATCTAGAAGTCAAAGCCAAGTGAAAGAGGAGAGTAATGGGCACAGGTCCAGAGCAGAACACAAGAGGAGGCCAGAGCACAAGCATCAGGTTCCAGTCCGATCATTCCCTCCACAGCACATGGACAGGCCTGGGAAGGGGCAGTCCTCATGCAGTTTAGAGTCAGAGAATTGTTTCACTCTCTTCACTTCTAGCCCTTGGCTTCTACCTCCCCTTCCTCCACAAAGGAAGGAGTTCCTGTCTTCCTCCCCATACCACCCTCCTTTACAGGGGCACCCAGAGAAGGCTGAGCAGGCAGTGTCCAGGCTGGCTTCTTGGGCTGTGACAGCTGGAGCAGCAGTGCTCAGTCTTGTCTCTGGGCCATGCTCTTGGTCAGTCATGTTCACAGGCCTGACACGCTCTCGTGGACATAGGCAGATTTTGCCAACCCTCTCTCTTTGCAAGGCCACAAATGTTTTTGTGTGTTGGTAGTTGTGAAAGCACTGTACAGACTTGAGCAACTTGCCAGGGACATGTCAGGAGTGGAGGGCTCTGGGGAACTTGAATGCAGAGAAAACCAGCTGCACCATCTCTTCTCCACCTACTTTCCTCTTACTCAGAAAGATGCACTGATGTGAAAATGACGTTAGGGTAGGTATCATCTCAAATTCGCTCCAATGTCTATGAGAGCAATTATTGGAAAACCTGTGCTATGATAATAATTTAAGCTACCTCATACTTGATGCAAAGATTAAGGCCCTCTAATATCATTAAATAGAACTCTAATAAGCTCCATTTAGGATCTGTTATCCTGAAATCTTGATATGAATTACAATACAGGCGCTTCTTAATTTATTGTTAGTTTCACCTATCTCCAAAAAGGAATGACAGTAACGTGTATTTCTAAAGCACATGATAATAAAACTCTTAAAATTGAGATAGAAGTGTTTAAACCTTATCTAAGTAAGGTGGATGAAGCAAATATAACAAACGTCCGTGCCAGGAAAGTTACGGCAAGTGCTTTATTGAAACTTGAGCTTCCTGATAGCAAAAGTAAGAAAAGGAAGCAGATGAAGAAAAACATGCCAGTCTTTCAAGAAAAAAATATTTTTCCAAGTACTAAATTCTAAAAATGGTTTGTCACACAGCCATTAAATGTAAAATACAATGCAATGAATAGCAGTTTTTTAAAAATCACAGATGTATTATATTCAAGACCCTTGCTTGGATTGTGCCCCTCTCCCTTTACAGAGTAACTAATTTGCTTTGCAAAATCCACAGTCACCTTGCCTGATAGATACAGAGGCTCTAAAATCCAAGAGGGTGAATATTAAGAATTTGTAATATGCTGTCGGAGGCTCATACATTCACTCAAAACTTACTAGAGGTCTCTCCCCAACCTGGTTGCAAATACAGGCCATAGATTAGGTTTGGAACAGACTGACTTCATATTATTTAGAGCTAATATGTTTATTTTATTTCTAAAGCCACAGGATCTCTAACTATTTGATCTTTTAAATCTCCTTTTTTAGGAGTTCTTTGGAATTTATCCTCATGTGATGCTGTAAAAATGACAATCATTCGAGATGCTCTTTCAACCTTAACAAACACTGTGATCGTTCCACATTCTGGATGGAATAACTCTTCTTTTGATGATGATCATAAAATTAAATTTCAGACTTCACTAGTTCTGCGTAACACGACAGGTTGCCTGAGGTAAATTCTTTATTTCTTCTTTCCAATTAGTTCTGTGATTAAATAATATGTGTCATAGGTAAATTGATTTTAGGAGGACTTACTTTATCTATCTAAGTTTCCAGTTTTTATTTCAAAATTTAGGCCACTGAACTTTGTTATTCTGGGAGAAAAACATCATGAGCACAGACTTGTGGCCTTAAAGAAGTTATCTTGTAAATGACTCTTCTGTGACTTACTCAGAAAGGCCCTTTCAGTCTAAGATTACTGCCAAAATTCCAGTGTTTTCCACTTTAACAGCATTTTTCTGGTAATCACATTCTGATTGCTAATGTGTTTGCAGCCTGGTGTTTGTTTAAATTCAAAATGTGATGGTTAAAACCATTTTGCTTTTAAAGAGGTGTGTGATTTAAACAATCAGTTTCAAGTTTTATAAATAAGCGAACATGAGCCCAAATACTCTTTTTTAGTCATTATCTTTTACAGTTAAAGTCTATATATAAAGTCTCTTGCAAGCGTGCACAGTAGAGTTCATTATTTGCCGTTAACACTCATCAGCTCCATTTTGACCCTGTTTCCCAGCCTTACAGTATCCTAAGAACTGGAAGCAAGCCTTAGGGCAGAGTGGAACAGGGACAGAAAGAGTGGGCTCTGGTCTCAGACCGCCTGGCTTCCAGGACCCCTTTGAGCCTCCGTTTCCTCATCTGTAGAATAGGGATGATAATACCGCCTCAGAGCTGTGAGGGGTCAGCAGGTGCTTGTGGAAGGTGCTTAGCGCAGTGTCATCATGTGAGCACTCAGTAAGTGTTAACATCTAAGCATCACCAAGACAGATAGCCTGAAAGACAGCAAAGCTTGCGTGGCTGGTCTGCAGCCTTCCAGCATTGTGACAGGTAGCTATCAGCCCCGGTCAGGGGGCAGTGCTGGTGGGGAGGTAACAAGAATTAGGATCTCAGAATGCAGGCCAGCTCCTCCTAATTCAGATGCCTGCATCCTAGGGTGGGTCTCGTGGCCTAGCAATCATCCAAAGAGCTAGGATTACTCCTCAGCCAGCCAGCTAGGCTTCAGGGAGAGCCTGGGGCAGGACTCACCCTAACTCCCCCTGTGGGTGAGGGATAGAAACATTTGGTGAATGCCCTCTGTGTAAAACCAATGACCAATAAAACAGACTAGCTCCCTGCTCTGATGGAACCATATTCTTCCAGGAAGACAGACAAACAAGGAAACAAGAAAATAACAGTAGGTGCTATAAAAATAAATAGGGTGCTATAAAAATAAATAGTGAGGGTTATTGAATGGTTACTTTGGGGGTCAGGGGGTCTCAAATTTAAATTTAAGCCTACATCTGAAATACCACAAGGAGTGACTCCCTAGAGGGTGGTGCTGGGGAAGACAAGAGTCATAGGCCAGTCAAGGGAATGGTTAAGGTAAAGGTTCTGGGCCAGAAATGAGCTTGCAGCCATAGCCTACTGAGCAAAGGGCAGAGTGGTACCAGATGATGTAGGATTTTGTAAGTCAGATGGGGTTTGCATTTTATTCCAAGTGCCATGGGAAACCATCAGAGTGTTCTAAGCAGTGAAGTAATGGGGTTCGTTTCTGGGTGCAGTGTGGAAGAGTGAGTATGGGCAGAAGTAGAGACAGGAACATCAGGCTGTTGCAGAGATCCGGGCAAACAGTGAGAGTGGCCTAGACCCAGGTGCTGGGGTGAGGTAGGCAGATTTGGGTTATTTTGTGGAGGAAGAGCTGACAATGCTTACTAATAGATTTGAGTATTAGGAGTGAGGAAAGGGGGGGAAATAAGGGTACACCTAGATCTTTGGCTGGATCAGCTGCAAGCGCAGAGGGCTTGATGGGGGTAAGGGAGAAGAATGCTTGGAAGGGTGAGCAGGTGAGCAGCTCAGAGTTTTGACAATGTCCAGTTTGAGAAGTCTAATTAGCTATCTACGTTCCAGTGTCAAGAAAGCAATTGGAGGAAAGAATCTGCAATTCTAGAGAGCAGTCAGGGCTAAGGGCAGATGTGTGCCAGCCTATGGCCATGGGTCCATAGGTTGTATTAAAGCCAAGAAGCAGAAGAAGGCACCTCGGAGAGTGCTAAGATGAAGACAACACAGGACCTGAGGTGCTCCCTTGGGCAGATGAGTCTGAGAAGCGCGACATGAGAGAGAAGCCGGGTGGGGTCCCAGAAGCCAGTGGAGAAAAGGAAGGTGGTGCGGAGAGGCAGGGCAGATGAGAGCCGCCGTTCCACTGCCCCCTCATCTAGTCGCAGTTTTGCAAATTCTCAATCTGCATAATTTTACAGGTAGCTTAGAACTACAGGTAGCTTAGATCTATGGGACACAAAATAGATCCTTATTTGGTATCAATTTATGAAGACAAATTGATATAAAAAAATTTAGACAGAAAACCGTTTTCTGGGTGTTTTTTTTTTTTTTTTTTTTTTTTTTTTTTTTTTTTTTGAGACGGAGTCTCGCTTTGTCGCCCAGGCTGGAGTGCAGTGGCCGGATCTCAGCTCACTGCAAGCTCCGCCTCCCGGGTTTACACCATTCTCCTGCCTCAGCCTCCCGAGTAGCTGGGACTACAGGCGCCCACCACCTCGCCCGGCTAGTTTTTTGTATTTTTAGTAGAGACGGGGTTTCACCATATTAGCCAGGATGGTCTCGATCTCCTGACCTCGTGATCCGCCCGTCTCGGCCTCCCAAAGTGCTGGGATTACAGGCTTGAGCCACCGCGCCCGGCCTTCTGGGTGTTTTATAATTGAAAAGACGAGAAAAGTTTTAGCATAAGCAAATATCTATATTTAACTAGAAATGTTTATAATACAAGAAATTATATATTTCCTCTGTTCATCCAAGAAACATTTAATGACCACCTACTTACTGTACACAAAATATTATAATAGGCCCGGGGGACTGCAAGAAGCTTCTGGCCTAACAAGGGAGGTGAAGCATGTCTAGAAGTAGCCACCACCATGACTGAGAGCAGGCGGCCTTCCAGGAAGCAGGCACTTTTCTGATTGTTTTCTATGTAGCAACTCACTTCTTCACAACAACCCTGTGAGGTAGTTACTGTTATTTTCCTCCTTTTACATATGAAGAAGCTTAGGAGAATAGGCCCCTAAACAATTACATGAGGGAGTTAGAAAGTGACACATCATGAGGGAGATACAGTCCAAATGTGCAGGTTCCCTTCCATGTGTGGATAATGAGGAGCCGGCCACCATTGTGAGCTTCAGGGATGTTACTGTGCAAGCCCTCAGTGCCTCCTCAGACCTCTAAGTGGCTGCCACCTGTTGTCTGCTCTCTCAGATCCTTAAGGTAAGTCCACGTGGCTGATGAGTGCATGATTCATCTCAGCAGCTCCTCCTGTCTCCACCCCTTTAGGAACCTCAGCTCCGCGGGGGAAGAAGCTCGGAAGCAAATGCGGTCCTGCGAGGGACTGGTAGACTCGCTGTTGTATGTGATCCACACGTGTGTGAACACATCTGATTACGACAGCAAGGTCAGTGCCGGCCTGGCTGCAGGAGGGCGTGGTGGCAGGTTACCATGGTGCCTGGTGCCACTATTTGCATGCCATTGGTTCTTTCTGACCTGTAGAGCCTGTCCTCCTCAGGAGGCCACTCTCCAGATCAAAGGGCAAGTCTCCAAAATTATAGGAGCAAGGACGTGGCAACTTAAGAAAATATCCTGAGAACCGTGAGAACAGAGTGGCTTGGTGTGGTAAAGGCTTTCTCTCTGGTTCTCCTAGGCTCATTCTCAGGGTGGTGCCCATGCTGCTATTTCCTCCAATTCTGCATCCCCACTAGAATCAGAGCCATCAGTACTTGAGTATCTACTGAATAAAAGTTCCTGGTTGAGGCACTGTAATCCCCCCAAACTCTCTGCCCTCTTGGCTGCAGTGCAGTCCACAGTCCCCACCCCCGGCACTAAGTGTTGCTGCACCTCTCTACACCCACTCCTGCTGCTGCCCTGTGGTTGGTCTGTCCCCAGCATGAGCCCCTTACCCTCTCCCTCCTGTGTCCGAGTGCAGGGCGTTCTGCTCATCATTTGTCAGCTGTGACGACCATCCAGGATCTTCCTGGGGACCGAGGAAAGTGGGAAGTACAGGAAAGAGAGACTGAAAGTGTCAGGACTTCCAAAGCGAGCCAGATACTTGGTGTCAGGATGGACTGGACTAGGAGAGGCCTTTGGAAGGTGTTGGATTGTAAGGGTGAGCCTGAGAGGAAAAAGGATGATAAGTGCCTGGGAAAAGAGAGAGGAATACAAGGGAACACTTTTTGTTTGAGCCTCATTGAACCAGGAGATCTGCAGATGAAATTGAGAGGAGTAAGCAAGTTGGAAAGGGAAGCTTGCTAGATAGGCAAATGCTGAACTTGGTTTTAGGCACTCAGTTAAATGACAATTGGCCTCCCAATCAGAGGTGTGATAACAGTCTTTTAGGGAACAAAAGACCGTGTGCAGAAGGCAAATGTCAACAGGGAAAGACACCTCTGAACATGGCTCAAAAGAAGAGTAGAGTTGGGAGATTGAGAAGGAGGCAGACATGGAACTTGGGGATATGGTTGTCCCCAGGGAGGGAGTTGGGGCATCTGTTGTCATGCCAAGGATCTGCAGTAGTGAGAAGTGAGGCTCAGGCGTCTTGGGTGCAGCCTGCACGGCAGCAGCCCTGAGGAGAAACACTGGGCCGGAGCCTCATGCATTGCAGTCGGCATGAAGTCAGATCCTCAGCAGGACTGAGAAAGGCTCTGCATCCCGTCATCTGGGTATTCCACAAACACTCTAGAATCATAATTCCCTCTTCAGATTGTTTCAAGTTCCCAAAAATAAAAAGTAGTTCTTTCATATTTCCCATTTATTTCCTGTCTGCAGTGTTCAGTACAGAAGTGTTTTGCTCTAATGTGCCGAGTTGTTTTTAATTATATGCCATGCTGGGTTTCAGACAGTGGAGAACTGCGTGTGCACCCTGAGGAACCTGTCCTATCGGCTAGAGCTGGAGGTGCCCCAGGCCCGGTTACTGGGACTGAACGAATTGGATGACTTACTAGGAAAAGAGTCTCCCAGCAAAGACTCTGAGCCAAGCTGCTGGGGGAAGAAGAAGAAAAAGAAAAAGAGGACTCCGCAAGAAGATCAAGTTAGCATTTTATCTGATATGAGACTCACGTTTCATTTTTCTGGGAGTGAGGAATCACATATTTGGCAAGAAAATAAATTTTCTGCATAGCTATAGCTGAGTCCCGCAAAGGTGAATGTTTTCAAGTATTGAAGATCATGTTCATTCTGCCTCCATTTAACGTGTGCTATTTGTCTTTCAGTGGGATGGAGTTGGTCCTATCCCAGGATTGTCAAAGTCCCCCAAAGGGGTTGAGATGCTGTGGCACCCATCGGTGGTAAAACCATATCTGACTCTTCTAGCAGAAAGTTCCAACCCAGCCACCTTGGAAGGCTCTGCCGGGTCTCTCCAGAACCTCTCTGCTGGCAACTGGAAGGTAGGATGACTTCCGCGTATCTACACTTCTTTCCATCTTTGCAAATTAACTTGAAATGTTACATGTATATGTTCTGCCTCAGTCAGATCAGCCCTGATGATGAAATGGTCACAGTTACTTAGTTTGTCTGTGAAGGGGGTAAAGGGAAAAAAGGGAGACATGCAGTTGCTCTGGGGATCCAAAGATAAATACAAGTCCCTCACTGTGAGAAACAGAAGGCTAGTGAGAAAAATAGATGGTGCCAGCACAGTGTAGAAGCCACAGGATGTGTGTGTTGTGGGGTCCTGAAAGAAGACATCTAACCCAGCCACACAGTGTAAGGGAAGGTCAGGAAAAATGCGGAGTGAGGACATGGAGGAGATTTCCTGAAGGGGATGCTGCCCAGCAGAATCTCTAAGGATGAATGAAAGTAAGCCAGTAGAGGCTGAGGCTGCAGTGTAGAGGGAGCCATCCAGATAACAGGGACAATAGGAGGAAAGTATCGCGGTGCAGAGAAGACAGTGTGGGCCAGGACTACTGGCTGCCCTCTGGGGCCCAGTGTGGAGCCAGGCATCATGGATAGGCCTGAAGGCCAAATTTCAGGAGCTGAGTCCTAACCTGCACACAGGAGGGGCTACTGAAAGAGTCTGGGCAAATGAGTGACAGAGACGGGCTAATGTCATCACGGTTCACCCACTTACATGGCAGTGCAAAAGGTGGATTCAAGGAAGGGAGAGTTAGAAGCAGGGATTGCATTTGGGAGCCAGTGCAGCAGTACAAACAGGTGAGAGATCTTGAGTGGCAGAACAGAACACAGGTTGGGCAGTGCTGTGGGGAGGGATAGAGGACCTCACTCTGTTACTCTCAGGTAGTTACAGACATGCCTGTGTCTAAGGTTTCTGCATCTCTTTGCAGATGTATGACTATAAAAACTGAAGACAGTTTCCTCTTGTTACCACTGTAAGCAAGTTCTCAGAACTTTCTAAATGTCCCCCAACAACTTCCCAGACAGTCCTTGTCTAAGACATTTTCAACCTCTAGAAATTTCCTGACAGGTGTATTTTGTAGAGTTATTACAATGCTTGCTTTTGGCTACTTATCCCACCTTAACCCCCCAAAATGAGAATCTTTTGGTGATAGTGTTTTCAAGATAGTGAAAAGAATTGATAAACCTAGGTATGGTTTGTTTCATGCAAGTGGCCACTATGTTGAATATAGACCGATAACTATGGTCTAGTGCTAAGCCAGTATGGTGATTTTGTTGTGGCTCCTAGTTAAAGTGCCAGTGACTCCATGTGTAAGTGCTGGCTCTGAATCCAGGCAACTCTGCCTACCGTCTGGCAGCCTAGATGCTCTGCCCACAGTTTCCACCTCCCTAAAATAAAGCGAATATTAATACCTGCCTTATAAGGTGGTTGTGAGGATTTAGTGAGATACTCCCAGCACATAGGTATTTATATAAACATTTATGTTGTAGAACAGCCTTCACCTTCAGCTTCTGTGACCAGAAGATTATTTGATGACACTAAAAAAGACAATAATTGAAATCGATGTGATTTGAGTTGTTTCGAAGTTCGTGTCTGGGATCATTTAGTGAGAGTTAGATGGCAAGCTCATTTAAAATATAAACATTATATCTAAGCGATTTCAATAGTGAGTTAAAATATTGGACCTTCACTAAGAAAATGAGATAATCGTGGCCACAAGTGTTATCAAGTAAGAAGCTATTTCAGGAGCAGCAATGGCTGTAGTTCTCCAGAAGGGAGACAGACTGGGCTGGGCTGAGCTGGGCTAGGCTGGGCTGGGCTGAGCTAGGCTGGGCTGGGCTGGGCTGGGCTGGGCTGGGCTGGGCTGGGCTGGGCTGGGCTGGGCTGGGCTGGTAGGTCTCCAAGTGAGACAGAAGGAGATGGTTCTGTTGTTGCAGGTTTCAGAGAGAGAAGTTCATAAAACTGCCTGAGTGCTTTGCCCAGTAACAAGTCATGTACTTCATTTCCCCCCTGTAGACTTCATTTGATTTGAAAAATGGGAGTATGCATTTCATATGCAGAATATAAATAGGATCTTTGAAATGCATCTTTCCCTCTTATTTGTATTATTAAAATAATCTATTCTGTTGGTATTCAAGAAACTGGATGGTCAATCACATATTTTAATGTTCAAAATAATACAAAGGCCTGGTAGATCTCTGTCCTCATGTCTTGGTCACAGTAGGAAAGTAGATGTTTTGTGAGCAGCATCTTTCAATTACCCTAAAATTTGAAAGATGATTTGCATTGGTTGAAAAAGTCAATTAAAGCCCAAAGCTGAAAACAAGATTAAAGAACCGTTTTCTAATGTTACTCTTTTTGGTTGTTTCACTGATGAGTTAGCGCTCATTTCCATTTTATAAGATACACAAACTGACTCACTATACAGAGTTTCTTCATAGTCACAGAAAAATTTCTTGACTATGGATCTTTAAAAAACAGCATCAGCAGCTAACTAATCTTGAGTGAGAATGCATTTTGCACACAAATATACTTACTTTTTCACCAGGCTGTATGAATTATGATGCTGGATGTTTCTGGAGAATTCTCTTTCTTCTGAGGCAAGGGATTTTTCCAGCCAATCTCTTTGACAGGTTACTGAACTCTAAATATTGTTGCAGGGAATGGAGAAAAAAAATGACTTGATGGAGACAGGTTCCCCTTTCATGTGTGCTGATG
Source organism: Macaca thibetana thibetana (assembly GCF_024542745.1). Classification (NCBI taxonomy): domain Eukaryota; kingdom Metazoa; phylum Chordata; class Mammalia; order Primates; family Cercopithecidae; genus Macaca; species Macaca thibetana. The sequence goes on along the minus strand of NC_065589.1, from coordinate 84,328,531 downwards.
GGTTACTGTCTCTGCCATCCTATTTATAGCCTCTGGGCTTGGCAGGGGACCAACTGCAAAGAAAACACACGATCCTTCCTTAATCATGTTTATGTATCTGAGATAGAAAGTAATCACTGCCTTCTCTTTTCTGCACAAAAATATCTGGCAGATGGTGGTTTCAGATTTTCAGGCTTTCGGATTTCTTTTTAAATCAGTCATTCCAGCCTATCTTTCTCCCCAACTTTGGTTTTCTCTTCACTGACACCACAGATTTGATCTTCAATTGGAAAGAAACCATTTAATCTATTAGTTCATCTTTTGGAAACATCTTTTTTAGGTGACAGTAACATATGAAAGTGGAACTCTGTTTTATATTACTTCTTGCCTTATTTTTCTCACTAGTTTGCAGCATACATCCGGGCGGCCGTCCGAAAAGAAAAGGGGCTCCCCATCCTTGTGGAGCTTCTGAGAATGGATAATGATAGAGTTGTTTCTTCCGTGGCAACCGCCTTGAGGAATATGGCACTCGATGTTCGCAACAAGGAGCTCATAGGTATGTTCTGGTGACAAGATGAGCTGTAAATGTGAGAGCAGCTACAAAACTCGTGAAACTCTTCTTTTGATTAATAAATATATGGCTTCTAAAATCATTAACAGCTGAGCCCTAGTCTCCAGTTTCTTGGCGTATTTGAGTACTCCTGCTTTGTGACCATTCTTTTTCAGCAGGAGGCAAGCTCATTAATTAATCACTGATTAGGGAAGGTAAATTTTCAGAAAGGCCAGCAATTTTAGTTGTACCTTACAACAGTAGTAGAGTTAGTGTCTCTCATTTCTAAGAGAGTTCCCTATATTCTGAGCCACAAAAAATCTTAATTCTCCCTTTCCAATTTTTGGACTGATATCTGCTAATTCACCAACACTACCATACTCTAAATAAAAAATCACATGAATGTTTTGTAGCTTTCCCCTCTCACATCGGTATAAATGTTGATTCTAGAGAAGAACCACTGTCCCAGCATCATTTCCACCCAGGGCAGGGGCAGGACTAGGGTGAGCTAAGCAAGGCCCCAAGGCCACAACATTTTAGGAGGCCTTTACTCTCAGGTTTGTAAAGGTAGGATTGGCACATGCACAAATCAAACAGTGAGGACTGCTGTAAGCTCCGCATCCCAGGCAGCTTGCTTGCCTCTGGGACATTGCCACATCTTAGGCAGGATGCAGGCTAAAGAAGAGATCAGGGACCCCCCCATAAACCTGAGCTTCATTCCTAGGATCTGCTGCTCACTGGCCATGCGACCTGAGGTGTCCTGTATAACCCACTCCGGGCTCCATTATTCTCTCTAGATTGGAAAGGAAAGGAAACTCCTCATCTCTGAAGGGGAGCTGTTGATGTCTGCTGTCCTAACTGTGGGTTTACTGTAAAGAGGAAATTAGAGAACTCCATGCCAAGTCCTACAGCTGGTGCCAGGTCAGGGGAGAAGGAGGGGAAATGGGACAAGATCTTATGTGGATTCATCTGAATCTATAGTAAACTTAAAATACACCTGCCATGAGAAAAGGAGAGAGAAACAAGGGCGATGACGTTTACCATAAAGAGTTGCTGTAAGGATTAAACGTGATGACTTACAATGGAAGCCCTTCACACAGTGCCTGACAGAATTGCTATTTTGAATTGTTGCCCAGATTAACCTGCTCTTAACACACCATTCCTTTAAGCCAAATCATCCCCCTATGGAAAGGAAAGGAAGTTCCTCCACACCCTGTTCATGGTCCAGCTCGCGCCCGATTCTTGTAGATGTGCCATATCTCTCAGTTCCCACACTTCCTTGAGAGAAATCCTTCAAGTCCCTAAAGAGAGATATTCTTTATTTTTCTTATGGCTATATTGTTTGGATTTCTTGTAAGAAGCATGTATAATTTGGGCATTTTTAATGCTAAAATATACATGCTTGACACGTGTATCCTGTGGCCTGTCATATTTCACAACGCAAAGGCACAGGTTGACAGGAGGCCTTGAGCTGGTACTGTGAAGTGCTAAGACCTTTGGCAAGAGGAATGTGTGTTCCAAGTCTTGGCTTCCTCTCAGTGCGTTTCTGTGTTTTCTGTGAATAACCCTTTTTAACTTCCTGTCTCTCCAGTGTGATGAGCATTTTTTTTACCTGGCTGAAGCACTCTTGAACTGTTCCATGAATCCATTTTTTTTGTTTGTTTCCCTATTCCTGTCTTCCTGTGAGATCTGCACCCCTCCTGGATTCAGTATTTAGCTCTAATTTACCCAGCACTTCAGTTCCTAAGAACCTTCCCCTTCTCTGACCTCTTCCCCTCTTTTTTCACATTCATCATCAGCACTAGCAACGGACTTTCTTTTCAGAGCCATTTTTCACAAAGAAGCAAAGTTTTGTCACTTCATAAAAGTTACTACATACTTAACTGAGTGGGACCCACCCTGCTGTTTGGAGCTGCAAGTTCTGAGGGGACCGCCAGGCTCACTCACTCATAGGCAGAGCGAGCTGCCTCAGCCTAACCCCCAGGAGTGCAATTTAAAGTTATGCTTTGGCAAAATGACAAATTACATGTCATGGGCCTTTTGGTCATTCATGAATATTCAAAATCACCAGGGCTAACTTATCATCTGCTCTGTAAACCACATTTATCTTGTGGCCTTATAGTGTCAGCACTGTTTTTCCACTCTTCCTAACAGTGTTTGCTGTGAGCAAGCCAGAGCCTTCCCTCCGACGTGCTATACATTGCACAGCCTGTAGTTGAGACCTGTCTTCTGCTTACCATTGTATATAAACAGCCTTTATAAAAACCCCATTTCACATCCACTCAATTATTAGCATGGGGGAAACTAAGAAAATGTTTACTTGCACTTTAGTTCATTTCTTTTTGTTTGTAGTGCACTTACAGTTTGTCAGTTGGTAATCTCTTTTTGGAGAGGAATAAGAAAAATTCAGTATCTATAAAGAAATATCTCAATAACTGTGAGACTCCCCTCACCTTGTCTTAGCAAGAATTTCGTTATCGTCACATTACTCCTGGGAGATAACATACCTATAATTTTCATAGCAGAACTTTTACTTGTGTCATCTTTTAAAGAAACTAACATGTTGCCACCGTTGTCGTATCAGCTGCAGTACAGAAATGTGTAACTGTACCCAGTTCACACATTAAGATCCAGAAAGATCTAATGGCAAGTATTGTTTAACAGCCTGACTTGGTCCAGATTCAAAGGTAAGTTTTAAAAAGCTTTAAGAGGAAATTGAGGTATTTGTGATGCATAGGAATTCCATTAAGGATAAAATTTACTATTACAATTCCTTCATTACTGAATGTTACTGAAAATACTTGAACGAAAACAACTCGATTTGTCTACCCAGTTTTACGCATTGATTTACATTTGCTTTCAGCGGTTGACAGTAATGTTTTATAAATGAATCATTTCTGCAAGTGACGTTGCAATAAATGTTAGCTTTCCCCTTATAATGACATTTGTCCTTTTCTTCTTTGCTGTGAGTTTTGATATTTTCCCCTGTTATTGTCTCTTTGGGGGTTTTATTTTTAAGAGATTGCATACCACCAGAATCTGAACAACAATAACCAAAACCTAGTATCTGGAAGTAGAATTTACTCTTTTGCCTTTGGCAGGCAAATACGCCATGCGAGACCTGGTCAACCGGCTCCCCGGCGGCAACGGCCCCAGTGTCTTGTCTGATGAGACCATGGCAGCCATCTGCTGTGCTCTGCACGAGGTCACCAGCAAAAACATGGAGAACGCGAAAGCCCTGGCCGACTCAGGAGGCATAGAGAAGCTGGTGAACATAACCAAAGGCAGGGGCGACAGGCAAGTCTGCGGCAAGGAGGTGCAAGTAGGGCTCTTATTCCTGAGATTGTGCTGTGATGAGGCCTTTGTTTGAGGATCCCTTTCCTATTGGAAAGGATTTATTTTTGCATTTCTTACATGCTGATAAGCTAAGCAGTCTCCAGCACTTACAACCTGCTGTGCTGGGAGAAATGTTTTCTGTTATGGGGCCTTTTTTTGGTTTTCACTTTATTGTAACACCCTCACTCCTACATTGGTATTTGTCTCTGTCTTAGTCTGTTTGTTCTGCTACAACAAAATGTTGTGAACTGAGTGGCTTATGAACAACAGAAATTTATTTCTCACAGCTCTAGAGGCTGGGAAATCCAAGATCAGGGCACCAGCAGATTCGGTGTCTGGTGAGGGCCCCCGTTCTGGTTCATAGATGGTGCCTTTCAGCTGTCCTTGCATGGTAGAAGGAGGGAGGGGTCTCAGGCCTGTTTCTATAAGGGTGCCAATGCCATTCATGAGGGTTCTTCCCTTATGATCTAATCACCTCTCAAAGGCCCCACCTCCTAATACCATCACCTTGGGGGTTGGAATTTCAACATATGCACTTTGGAAGGGACACAGACTTTCAGACCATAGCAGTCCCTAAAGCCACAACTGGTCGTGCCAATTCCTGGAAGAATTGGAAATGCCAGGATGAGGAAAATCTAGGGGGCACCATTTCCCTCGTGCCCTTGTCTCTGCTCCAGGCCTGAGTGCCTGTTCTGCAAGAACGTCTTCTTGAATCCCCAGTTCTGGAACTGAGTTTTCTGCCACATACCCAGAAAGTATTAAAATTACTGCTCTGCAGCAGGGCTGCTGTGTGGCCTCAGGATGTGCCCCAGGCTTGGGTGGTACATTTCCCTTTGCTTCTGCATGACACCTCACTGATGAAGCAGGAGGGAAGGACTAGAGAATCAGTGGTAAAAATTGAAGGCCGTTTGTCATGGAGCTGTAGCAGTGACTGTAAGTTTGCCTTAGTATCAGATCAGAGAAATGTTAGTAGGATGCCTGGTGCCATCTCAGAACAGCAGGACAGCGATCTCCCTGAGCCATAGTAGCTTGGCAGCCCTCTCCACCAACCTCCCTGCTTTGCTCTCTCCATAGTGCTGATTTCCCCTTGCTGTGGAAGTTATGTCTTCCTCTTGTACCTGACTCTACCATAGCAGGGATTTTTATTTTGGTTCACTGCTATATCCTTAGCGTCTAGAATAAACCTGGCCTGCTCATAACAGGTGTTCGGTGAATATTTATTAATTGGCCAAATGACAGTGCTGGAACTCACGTTACATCTCATCTAATCTTTATACTTTTGAAGGAGTTTCTAAAATATAAGAATAATCTCAAACCATATTCTCATCTGCCAGAAACCACACCTATCAGCAGTAATGATGTTTCCTTTCAGTCCTTTTTTTAAATGTATATTTTTCTATTTCATTAGTAATAAATGGTTATAGGGAGTGGAGAGGGCTGGGAAGGGGAGTGAGTGAAACCATAATCACTTATGCTCTTAAAATGTCGCTGGACAGCCTGCACTTGTGAGCAGCATAAGAAGAGGCTGAGATGCTGAGCCAGTGCCAGAACCTTTGCATATTAAGAAAATTGCTACCCAGTCTAATCTGTTTTTCAAAACCAGAGATTCGGAAAGTCTTGGACCAAATCAAATTGTCTCCTAGCTCCACACACTTAACTTTTCTCCTGATTCTTTCACAAGTACTTAGTGCCTGCCTGCTGTGTGCCAGACGCTGTTCTCTATGCTGGGCTTGCAGCAGCAGGCAGGTCGCACGACAACCCCACCCGAAGTAGCTTACGTTCCATGGGCAAAGTAGACGCAGACGAGGTGCCAAACGAGCAGAAACGCGTGGAGTGTGGTGGGTGGTGCTGAGGGGCAGGGCACATAATAATGTCAGGGCAGGTGATGGGCCATGCTGGGGAGAGGGATGCTAATCAAGGAAGGCCTTGCAGAGACAGCGCCTTCTGAGCACAGAGCTGGAGGAGGCGGGGAAGGAACAGTGCAGCTCCCTGGGGAAAGAACATTTCAGTTAGAGGGGGACATCAAATGAGAGAGCCCTGAGAAGCTAGAGGACCTCGTGTGCTTGAGGAACAGAAGGAAGCCAGTGGGGCTGGAGCAGAGCCAGTGAGGGTTATAGGAGGCCCATCCCAGCATGGTGATCTGATGGCCTTAGCCAAGGCAGGGCACCGCATTCCCTCTGCACTTACCCATGAAGCTACTGATTTAGAGCAGCGGCTCCCAAGGTGAAATACAGCGACTCAGGATGAGGACTGCAACTTGACTTTCGGGTGTAGCAATATGGAGGTCCTATGTTTAAGAGAAGACGGGATGGTAGAAATTAGAGAGGCAAGTGTATAACTGTTTCAAGGAGTTTTGCTGCAAAGGAGAGCAAAGAAACTTCCTTGCTTTTCTCATGGGTCAGATTTCTGCTCATGGAATTTGTGTCTGAAAATATGTAGCCTGTTGTTGTCAAGGCATATCCCAGGCATGGTCCTACCTGGTCAAGTGTTTCAGCTGCCATCCTCCCAGGCAGCTGTGGAATCTGCCTTTTGAGCCTTCATCCCGCTGCCTAGCACTTAAAGACAGATGGGTGAACAAAGCAGCAACAGCAGGGTCCAGCTGAGAACAGGTGGCTATGCGGGGCAAGTGCCCTGCTCCCCCAAATCTGTCTTCCAGAGGCTGTCTTGGGTGCCTGAAATTTCATCTCTGTTTATTTCTTTGGGGTATTTAGCTATTTCTTGTTCCATAGTCCAATTTGGAAATAAAAAGGTTGGAAAGGCTTTGAATGGGTTGGCTTTACCTGGCTCTGCTCACCTAAACCCTCAGAATCATTAGCAACCCACGTTCTGTTGTTAGGGGCTGGCGAAGTAGCTCAGCGCCTGCTCCCCTCCTTCGTCCTCCTCCACTTCATGAGAGTTTAATTGGGAAGATAAGGAGTAGAAGAGAAAACCAGATTTTAGATCTGGTGTATACAGTTGAAGTCAAACTGTCAATGGAGTCTTAAGACAGAAGTGTTCAGTTGTCCTTAGGGCTAACTCCCCAAGCACTGGTCCATGAGTACCACCCCAATGTAGAGATCTGAGGGCCTTAGCCGAGGCAGGAAGTCCCCTTTTCACTTACTGGTGAGGCCACTGACTTACAGCAGCGGCTCCCAAGGTGAATCCAGTGACTCATGGTCGGCAGTGCTTAAACAGAGCACCAGCATTTGCAAAATGCCCTCAGAGAGGGGAAATCATATCTGTGACCATGTTTTCCAAATTCAACATTAAAACACCCATTTTTTACTTAGAGGTATGAATGATGAGGCAATGGAGGTATTTAGATGAAGGCTTAATAAAGAAGGAGGGATAAAACATATTCACTTGGGAGGGTCCCCAGACACTCAGAATGTAGAGTCATGGTTGCATGAATCCCAAAGCCCCAGTGAGATCAGTGGCCCTCAGTGAAGATGTGGAGGGAAATTGGGATTGACACCTACCGAGATCCTCAACTCAGGTTCGTCCAAGCCACAGCTGCTCCACAGAGCTCACTGCCTGATGGCCTCACTTCAGTTCTTGCCACCTCTGGCCAGTCCCGAACCTGATCAACTCCTAGGCACACCTGATCCCTTTGTGGTGTGTCCTGCAGTAGCCTCCGTCCCTGTGACCCTGAGAATGATGGCCTCTTGGCCACTGATTTTCATCCTGCACCCCTCTGAGTGGGGCTGAGGCTGTGCCACCCACATTCATTAACATCCTTGCTCTCTCCCTAGATCATCTCTGAAAGTGGTGAAGGCAGCAGCCCAGGTCTTGAATACATTATGGCAATATCGGGACCTCCGGAGCATTTATAAAAAGGTAACCTACAAGAATAGCTCTGGCATAATTAGCATTCATCAAAGCACATACTCATAATCATTTATTGTAATGAAATGTCATTATTCATTTTGAGAGGTTTCTTTTTCTCTTAACTCTGCAGGATGGGTGGAATCAGAACCATTTTATTACACCTGTGTCGACATTGGAGCGAGACCGATTCAAATCACATCCTTCCTTGTCTACCACCAACCAACAGATGTCACCCATCATTCAGTCAGGTCAGTGGGAAACGCCACTCCTTCACGAGAGCCTTTGTGTGACAGAACATTGTTTCCCAGCCAGAGAAGATCAAACATAAGCTGGTTAAGCCTGTCATCTCCAACGCTACCCATGCAGCAGAGAACCTTCTGTAGGAATCACACACCATTATAAACCACAAGCCCACTTTCTTCCTTCCTTTTTAAAAGTTTATACCAGTTTACATCAGCAAGAGCACCCCAGGCCCTGCCCTCAAGTCTGCCTCACTAAGTGTGAGAAGGGGCCCTGAAATCTGCAGTTGACAGACTGGACAGGGGAGCAGGGTGCCCGAGAGTGGAGGGCCACACTTCGAGACATGCTGGGTTATGCCGGAAAGTGGCTGCCCTGTATGCTAGCTGGCCGTAAGGTTGGAATCTCCTCCAAAGTGAATTTTTTTAAGTTTTCTTAGTGAAACCTTTTAGAAGCAGGGTCCTTTAACAGAGGACCTTTACGGTCTTCAGATCCGCAACCTGGGAGAGCTGCCTGCTCTTCTTCCTCTGCAGACCCCCAGCATCTGCTGCTAATGGAAGCAGGCCTTACGGGTGGGTTTGTGGGAATTCCTTTAGATTTTTAAGTTGGGAATCCTGTCAACCATACTGCGTACTTCTTTGTAAGTTTAACTTCGTGGAAAGAATGTTTTGAGATTCAGACTAAATTTTTTTACATGTAAGGGCAGATTATTACTGCCAAGCTAATCAGTCCTGTAAATCTAATTCTTTCCAAAATGAGAAAGGAAAAGTAATAAGTATCTTATTTTTATTTCGCTTTAAATCACCCATTCTGACTTTTAAATATTACCTATTTTATTCAGCAGTGTTACTGCTGGCAGTCTTATTTCTCATGTGGACAAATGTGGCCAAAAAGACTAATATACATGGCCGGTGGTTCTTGCCACATAATTGGATGTCCCCACTTGAACTAGAATTTTTTTTAATTATCTGTGCTTGTTGTATATGGTATTTATCTTAGTTTTTAAATTATAGGTTGCTTTCTTGAAAGAAACCTACATGTCTGGTTTTTAACATCCTTGCTAAGCTCCCAGGTATAGCCTGAAACTGCTCTCTTCTAGAAAAATGTTCAGAACCTTTTAGGGTCTTGGGGATAGAGGTGCCAGGGAAATAAAGAGGTGTGGCTGCATAACGAAATGCACATAGACAAGCAAAGGATAATTTTAGATCAGTGCGAGCTTGTCCAGTCTGCGGCCAGGGGTTGCATGCGTCCCGGAATGGCTTTGAATGCGGCCCAACACAAATTTGTAAATTTTCTTAAAACATTATGAGATTTTTTTGTGACTTTTTTTTTTTTTACTTCCTCAGTTATTGTTAATATTAGTGTATTTTATGTGCGGCCCAAGATAATTATTATTCTTCAGTGTGGCCCAAGGAAGCCAAAAGATTGCACACCCCTGGTCTCATTAGCACATAGTTACTGAATAGTGACCTTGTTTTCAGGACCCCTTAAATATACATGCTGGACAGTGTTGACTAGCCCCATTCAAATTCCTAGGTGCCTCTTGGGATTCTAGTCAGTGGTAAGGAATACTCCACTTCTCCTCTCCAGTTATTCTAAGGGCTGATCATGCATCCCTTCACACTAGTGTGGGATCTGCTTCTGGGCATGTCTGATGCCTGGCTGATGTCACTGGAGGCAGGCGGGTATGCTTTCTGTCCTACTACCTTCTGGAAAGTAAGCAAGGTGAACAGCACATAGACATTGTCCATACATGCTTACATGTTTAACACTGAGCAATCCTATGTCAGTGAGGTGACTTTTTAGGAAAAGTATTTCATTGTCAGTCTTCCTCTGAAAGTGTCAATTTGTACAAAACCACTGGTGTCAAGGTTTGGGGTGCTGTTGCTTTCGAGTGTATCAAGTGAATAAGTAGCCACTATTATTTGAAATTAAGGGAAGCAAGATGATTTTTTTTAATAAGAAAAAGGAAAAAAACGTATGTGAAATGTTTCTCTCTTCCTTCTGTGCCAGAGTGTCCAAAAAGAGTCCTAAGGATAGATACGGTATTATTAGATGTTGACTGAAGCTGGGCTAAAAAAATCCTCTGGGCCTTTCTGAGGTCAGGACTTAGCACCATGTGTGTTTCCTGATGACCCAGGCTTACTGGGTTTAAATTGTTTCCTTGATAACCATAAAAAGAATTATAAATTTTATAGACTGGGTGCTCTTATTCAAACACGTTTAGAGATGTGGATATTTTTTAAATAATTAGAAATCAAAACATGCCATAAAACTTCTGTTGACTGAAGAGCTATACATAAAGGATAATAATAGGTGGGTATTTTGCAAGCAACTGAACTGAGATCATAAAATAACAGGTATAACTCTTGCATGGCTAGTAAGTTATGATCACTCACTCAGTTTCAAAGGCCTAGTTAAGACATTGAGACACACTGGTGGGGAAACCTGCATGATCTCTACACTGTGCCTCTTTAGCCGGGCGGCTTGCCCTCCAGCTTGAGAGTGAGCCCCGATGCTGACTTTGCTGAGTTGTGCAGTGGCGGGCCTGCATGCAGGTCGCACTTGCGGTACTTGGGTGTAGCTGCTCTTCAACTCCCAGCACCTCTGAGATATTTTCAGCACCAGCTGTGTGTCATTTCTAGTTACTGACCTTTGTGTTTCTGGAGAGGATTTTCCACAGATACTGATGCTGATTTCTCTTTCTTCCCCTCTTTCTCTCCTCCTTTGCCTCTCCCTTCAGTCGGCAGCACCTCTTCCTCACCAGCACTGTTAGGAATCAGAGACCCTCGCTCTGAATACGATAGGACCCAGCCACCTATGCAGTATTACAATAGCCAAGGGGATGCCACACATAAAGGCCTGTACCCTGGTAAGACGCCAGTTGGGTGTGTGATACAGTCTCTTGAAAAGCCGCATTTGCAGGCACTCGGCCAGTGGCCTGGGAAGTAGCCTGTGCTTGTATTGAGACGGTCCCCCAGCAGCAAACCATGTTCCAGTCATTCCCTTTCCTACTTTGGGGATTGTTGCCTTTTCTGCTTGTTTAAAGTAAAACAAGCATGTACTTGTTTGTATGTATGTATGTATGTATGTAGCTGTACGGTGGCCACAAATAAAAAGAGGGCTGTATCCAAATAAATCATTTCTGGCTGCTCACTGGCACAGTCCCTTTGCTCCGTCCCCTCCTGCCTTGAGCAGTCTCTGTGTTTTCCACATGCATCAGAACCCTCAGCCCGGTGTCGCTTTGCAGGGGCTACGTCTTCTAGACAGGCCCATCTCTTAACTTCAAACCAGAGAATGGAGATCAATTTCATTTACATTTTCATGGAGAAGAGTTTGAATAAATAGCAAAAGGTATAATGTGATTCTTCTCAAAGTGATTATTTTTTAAGAATAACAAAAATAATGTTACATAGTGTTAATATTTTTATATCCTGTTCAGAAAGCTGTGCATACAATTTATTTAAAGGATACCAGCCCAAAGGGTTACTAAGATTTCATACTCTTCCCATTCTCAACCGTCCAGCAGATTATAACTACTTTAGATGTTCCAAATAAGTCAGTGTAAGCTACCCCACAAAAAGTACTCTTTTCTCAAACCTATTAAAAATAAATAAAAGCTAGTGGCAGCTTTACTCCTGCTGGGGGAGCAGTCTCCGTTGTACTGTTGTCTTTGAAATTGTGATTTCACAGGACTATTTACTAATCGACTGTTGTTACTATGGCAATTAATAGCTCAGAAAATTGCAGATGCTACATTTCAGCACCAAGCTCTGTGCAAAAGGAAATGGCACATACCAGCTGAAGTGCATGGTTGCTTCCGACTTGCAGCAGCCTGCCTTATCTTACAGATCGCCTCTTTAGCATGCATGCCCTTCTGTATCTTCTTCGCTTGCTTCAATAAACTAATTTGCCTCAAGTACGTTTCATTTTCCTCATTAAAAAAATAAAAATCTTTGCTAGCCTTAACAATAATGGAAGGGTAACATCATCAGGAGTCTACTATGGACTTTTGAAGACAATTATCTCATTATTACCAAGTTCCTTTTGTATTAAAACATACTTAAATATAGCAGGCACAAGACTGTGCCTCCATTGTTGCCCAACGGCTGCTCCTTCCTTGACCTGAGATTTTGAATCCCAGTTGTTTGGAAGGCATGGGGCTTGTTCAAATACTGTGTTTCGCTTCTCCTCTCTGACCCACTGCTGTAGCTCGGAGCCCTGGAAAAGGGGTGTTCCTCAGCTCAGGATCCTGTGCTGCTGTCCAAAGCCAGCCGGAGAAACCCTCCCACGTATGAGCAGAGCTTGAGCAGGAACCTTTGCGCATGGGCTCTGCACTGGCATTGCTTTTTGGGGAAACACACGCGGCCTGTTTTTGCCATAGTTTTGCTATTAGCCGCCCCCAGCCCTGAGTTAAGCAGCAGCCAGGCCAGATCCAGACCCTGAGCTGCTACCTCTCCCAGCCTGCATTGGCACTGGGGAAGGCAGGCCCTGTCGGGGACAGCACTAGCCCTAGTGCAGGGGAGACCGCTCAGCCTAATGGACCAGAGTAATAAGCACTAGTTTTAATTTCATAAAATATTTTCTTACAGGCTCCAGCAAACCTTCACCAATTTACATCAGTTCCTATTCCTCACCAGCAAGAGAACAAAATAGACGGCTACAGGTGAATTTGCAATATCATTTTTACAGAAGGCCGATTAGCAGTTAACACAGTAAGGGGTCCACGTCGGTTGACTTCCCAGAGCTGGGCCAACACGGCAGGGTCCTAGATGCTTTCCCTGGGGATCTTCACTCCTTGGAAACTCACCCGTGGTTTAAGCAAAGCATTTCCACGGTAGCCTCACGTTCTTAAGTATCCACATCGGTACTGCTGAGACCACCACGCCACTGATGGGGACAGCCAAGAAGTCTTTAGTTCATGTCCTTTGCCCAGCGGTGTCCTTTTCCCACTCTTTTTCTGTTAAGCTTTAAAATCTCTTCCAGCCTCTGGGTGAGGGAAGGTTGGTAAGCACACTTCATGCCCTCATCACCTTGTTCTCTTTTGTGTATACCTCATTCTCCATCTCACCCCTCTCTGTCCAGGCTCCACAATTTAAAAACACTGAGTCCATGGCCAGGTCTGTTTGTGTCGGTGGTCAGAGTGGACTCAGCCCCTGCCGGAATGGACCTCACTGTGGGAGAGTGGGACTGGCGGTTATAACACATCCCGGCTTTGCTTTCATGAAGGGCCTGCAGTCAGTCTCAGGTCCTTCCCGGTGCCGTGGTGAACCTGGACCATCTGGTCGCTCCTCTTCCCTTTCAATAACAGAGCAGCTGGAGTTTCCTAAAACAAGACTGTATCCTGTCCTTCAGATAAGGATGTGTTCTAAGACCTCTCCTTCTCATCATCTTTTCTCTGTAGATGGAAGAAAACGAATTTTCCAAGTTATTCATAATTTATGCCATAGTTTTTTAGTCAGGAAAAATAGACCAGAATCATAACTCTGGCTTGAAAAGAGAATTTAGCTCTGAAATCCTTATAATGTTAGAATGCATTGAGTTCCAGGACATAACATTGATTCCTGTGTGGTAAATTTGTTACATCTTACTAAGTAGGGGGATTTGGGCATGATCAAGAAGATAGACATAATAACCATCACAATTTGAAGAAAGTAATGTGAGGTCAACGCTAAGACCGAACAAAAGGAAATGGAGAGCAGTGTGCCCTTTGTGGGTGCCCACGTGTGCCTGGCCTTGCCCACTTACAGATGGACTTAGCCCTGGCTTGGGGAAGCCTTTTCCTCTAGAACCATATTTGCTCACATGTCTCTCCTGATTTTACTATTCTTCTACCTTGAGATTGCTTATTCCTTTAATATTACGACTTACAGCAGAGTTTCCAAAGTGTGACTATTGTTCACCTAGCCACATACATCTTTTAAAGTGGAGAGATGGACTCCATCTTCATATCCGAAGTAAATGTTTTAAAAGATGGTTCGGTAATTATGCAATTATGCAAGGCCCAGAAACCCAATCTTCGACTAAATTAGTGATGTGCTAATAATTCCCCTGTGTCAAAGCAAATGTCAAGACCATCCTCTCATTCGGCATGCCCAGGTAACGGGTCCCTCCACAGCTGAGCACACAGCAGGGCCTCCAGTAAGGAGGGGAGGCCGCTGGGGCCACGTACCTGGAGATCTCAGGCTCTCCTGAGGCACCTACTTCTCTAGAGGTCTTAGGACAGGAAACTCAGCAGCCTGCCTGAGAGTGCAGCTTAAAATCCTTAGAGTCCAATAGTAAACAAACACATAGTGTGTGCCAGAAACAGCTTTTAACCTTAAGCTGCAACTATTGAATATTGCTTTAAAAATATGAAGCAAGAAGCCCACATTAATTTTCCTGACACATGTCTTTTTAAAAAATTGCTTTTATTTATTTGCCTTTTCATTTTGTCAACAGCATCAACAGCTGTATTATAGTCAAGATGACTCCAACAGAAAGAACTTTGATGCATACAGATTGTATTTGCAGTCTCCTCATAGCTATGAAGACCCTTATTTTGATGACCGAGTTCACTTTCCAGCTTCTACTGATTACTCAACACAGTACGGACTGAAATCGACCACAAATTATGTAGACTTTTATTCCACTAAACGACCTTCTTATAGAGCAGAACAGTACCCAGGGTCCCCAGACTCATGGGTGTAGCATCAAGATGCCCGACAGAGGAACTCTTTCTTTCTAACCTTGTTTGGATTGAGGTGAAAAGTCCATCTTGCTGATTTGATGATTGAAATGTGAAAGTGAAGTGGAAGGAATGAGTGAAGTGCGTTTTTTTTTTTCTTTTTTGAGGAATTATCAGGGAAGTGAGGAAATTTTGGGAGAGGACTTTCTAAGCTCTATTTAGTTGTTAGATCTAATTACTTATAGATTCTGTAGTCTGGTGAAGGTGTGGGTGACGTGATGAGAGGTTTGAGAAATGGGTGAAATGAAATGGGGGATGTGTAGGTCAAATCAAATTAAAGATTTTTTTAATGTGAATAAAGTTATGTTCTGATAGTTTGTACAGAAAAAATAAAATGGATGCCCATGTTTTATTGCTATTACTAAATGTCAAGATTGTATGCTATTATGTCTTGTAAATTTCTTTGTTGGTGTAAATATGGAAATGCCACATTGGTTAAGTGCCATCATTTGTAATGCAGTGTGTCACTTGAGAAGAGATTTGAAGAAACTGACAACTTCAAAAACAAATGGGAAGCCCAAGGAACTGTGAGCAATTAAAAACAAACTGCGATGCCCTTTGTCCCCACCACGCGTAGTGTACTTTGGAAGCACAACGTCCAGGCTGGTACCACAGCGCCATGCCCATTCCTCGCCTCGTTCATAGGACACTTCACTGCCATTTTCTATGCACATAAAAGAAAAATAAATGTGGAAATTTCATCCTTGGAAATGTGTTCTCTATTCTTTTTAAATTTTCTGTATGTATATGGAAAAGCAGATTTAATAAACACAAATCTAACTGCATGTTGGAAACAGCCTAAACATATCCAACTATTTTGGACTTTTCCTAGTTTTATATATACTTTGTAAGATGGACCACACCAAAGAATTAAGCTATGAACTTTCCTCCTCTGACTATGTAGGTGTTTTCATTTCTTGGAATCTATTTTAAATCTAGTACACTTTACAGTTTTATCATGTTTTTCTCAGACCCATATGTACATATCATCACTCTTCACCTAAGACAAGTTATATCTGGCAGCGTGGCCATAACTAAATTGATACTTTTTTAGGCATCGTTTTTAAGAACTCGGTAACTTCATAATAATAGTGGTTGGGCATTTATTTCGTTGGCACCAATATAATAAAACAAATTCTAAATTATGATCTTGTTGAATAATTCCATGAGACAGTAATTCCTGGATTAGGAATGGGGCAGGGGAAAGAAGCCCCACAGATAGGGTAGGCAGAGGTCCCCATAGCACCACACAGCATTACTTGGGAGCTTTTCTCCATCTGTGGAGACAATGAGGGGCACCAGGCCCAAAATCTGAGGCCTTCTCGGGTCTTGCAGTTTCTACCCTTCAGCCCTAGCTCTTGGATGTTTGTGTAAATATGGAAATGCCACATTGGTTAAGTGCCATCGTGGAAAACTAGGAACTAATTTACCTATAGCTGTACTAGGAAAACTAGGAACTAACCCCCATGGCGTCAAACCCAGAAGTGTTGTCTTTACTCAGTATACCCTGCAAGTGTGATACAAATCACAGATTAAAACATTTGTACTTACATTTGTGAGTATATGGAAAGAAACCCAAGAGAAAGCTATGTTTTGTTGCCGAATGGACAGCAGCCCAAGATTAGCATCCAAAGTGAAATGGAAATACCAGTGCGAGCATGAAGGTTCCTAAGGTCTACAAGCTGGGAGTCTTTCTGGGGCGCCTTCTTCTGAAGAACACCGAGCCAGCTTGCGGAGTTGACTGCGCAGCTACTGAGCCCTGGCTGCCTCACATCTGGCGGAGCTCAGGAGACAGCCCTTGTTAGACGACAGAGGTCACCAGATGTTCCTGAGGAACTGGCATCAGGACTTGTGGGATGTAACCACTTCAATTTCTAATCACTGACTTCCCTGAACCTGGTATCTTCAGATCTGGGTTGAGGCCGAAGGCTGTCAGCTGGGGAATCAGGAAAACAAGGGAATCGGAGCCAGCCCAAGCCGATTGACAATAACTTTCTTTTAGTGACCGCATTAGTTTGGAGTAATGCTGTAACAGGCAGCATTTCAAAAACGGATCCAAATTTGGATTGAAAATAACTCACCTGGGTCTCCAATCAGACCTAACAGAGCCAGAAAGAGGCCTGTGCACGGGGACTGAGCAGAAGATCTAATGCTGTTTAAGACTCCTCCCTTGAGACCAGAGAAAAGAAATCGCAGATACAGCCTGAATGATACAAAGGGCATCATTGAGGGAAAAACCAAGCCTACTATTCCTTCAAGGTGTGGGAATAAACAAGCTTTGCTAAAACAAAGTTGACTTTTTATTGCTGTCTTTACGTCACTAAGTAGCATATAGAATTCAGCCCACTTCCACCCTGTCCCAGAGGGTCAGGGCTGAACTGAGCCAATGTCAGTGAGCTAAACAAGGGTTTCCTTACCCTGATTGCACATTAAGAGTCACCCGGACCCCACCCTGACCAATCAAAACCACAGAGGTGGAGTCCAGGCATCAATATTCTTTAAAAGCTCCCTGGGTGATTGCAGCATGCAGTCAGCTGAGAGCCACTTGGTACTCCCCATTCTCCCTCCATCCCTTGCTGTTGCACGACCTGAAAATTTAGCAGCTGGGGTTTAGGGCGCGGAATTTGCCTAGAAGCGACGGTTAGATTTGGAGTGTTATCACTGAGATCTTAAACTTGGAAAGTCGATGTGAGGTTTTTCTTTTTGCCAGAGTATGTCTTTTGCCTGTGTACACTTGTTAAAGGTTATGTCCTTTGAAGTCCATGAGTATCAGAAGTGATCACCACACAGTCCCGTAACTGTTCCAATCATTAATCCCTGGCCAGTGTTTGATTGTCCACCCGATGCTGCTTCTTGCACTGAAATCCCAACAGTTCACTTTATTGACTGCTCACTATGTGCTGAGAGCACCATATACGTTATCATCCAGCCCTCACAGCACATGTGACATCTGTACTGATAGCCCATTTCACATATCCTGAAGCAAACTTGGAAGAGTAACTTGCTGAAGATCATACAGCCATTAAGGGGCCATTAGCGTTACACTCTATCTTAACCACAATGCCAGTGGTTTTCATATTTAATAATTTGAGTTTCAACTGAACGTCTACGAAGTGTTTTTCATCATTGCTTTAAATTTGCCAAAGGACTCTATTGCTACTCTAAAGGAGAAAACCATCACTTGCCATAAATTGTGGGCAAGTGATGGTTTTCTCATATACTTTTTAGTAACCATAAAAATGAACACTTCACTATTAAACATAAAAAATGTCCATTTTTTTTAAATTAGCTGGGCATAGTGGCATGCACTTGTAATCCCAGCTACTCAGGAAGCTGAGGCAGGAAAATCACTTGAGCACAAGAAGTCAAGGCTGCAGTGAGCTATGATTGCACCACTGCACTTCAGCCTGAGTGACAGAGGGAGACCCTATCTCAAAAAAAAAAAAAAAAAAAAGCCTGCGTACCACCAAAATTTATCTTGTCTACCACCACTGGTGTTACATGAACCTCATTTTGGGAAACGAGTTCTGATTATTCTGATGTGTGTGATGATTTAGGTTTGGCTGACAACTCCCCCTAAAAGAATGTTGTGAGCTATGCCTGTAAGCCCACTAAAACAAAATCTGTCACTAGGCAACCCTCTCATTTGGGGGCCTCAGCAGTACATTTGATAGAACACTTATCCAAACGTATTGGGTGGTGGTTTTATTTCCACAATCAAACTGGCTTGCAAGGAAAAGACATTTGAAAACTTAGCCATTGCTATTCACTTATTAGATTTTTAAAATACCATTGTTTTTAACAGCATTATTCATAATTGCCAAAAACTAGAAACAACCCAAATCTCCAACAGAAGAATGGATAAACAAAAGTTACATCCAAGAATAGATAAAATTGTGGTCTATTCATGTAATAGAATACTAGTCTGCAAAAAAAAGAATGAGCCACAGTACAGAGACATGGATGAATCTCAAAAATATGCTGCTCAAATGCAGGAGAAAGTTGCAGAAAAGAGTGCATAAAGCATGACTGATTCAAGAAGAGGAAGAATTCATCTATGGAGATAGAAGTCAGAATCATGGTTGTCTGTGGGGCTAGGTATTGACTGGAGAGCTGGGTGATGGGAATGTTCTATATCTAGGTGGGGGTGGCAGTTACCCAGGGGTATGCGTTGATCAAAACTCATCAAAATAGCCGGGCGCGGTGGCTCAAGCCTGTAATCCCAGCACTTTGGGAGGCCGAGACGGGCGGATCACGAGGTCAGGAGATCGAGACCATCCTGGCTAACACGGTGAAACCCCGTCTCTACTAAAAAAATACAAAAAATTAGCCGGGCGTGGTGGCGGGCGCCTGTGGTCCCAGCTACTCGGGAGGCTGAGGTAGGAGAATGGCGTGAACCCGGGAGGCAGAGCTTCCAGTGAGCCAAGATCGCGCCACTGCACTCCAGCCTGGGCGACAGAGCGAGACTCCTTCTAAAAAAAAAAAAAAACAAAACAAAACTCATCAAAATAGGCTGGGCATGGTGGCTGACACCTGTAATCTCAGCACTTTGGGAGGCTGAGGCGGGTGGATCACCTGAGGTCAGGAGTTTGAGACCAGCCTGGCCAACATGGTGAAACCCCGTCTCCACTAAAAATACAAAAATTAGCCGGGTGTGGTGGCGGACACCTGTAATCCCAGCTACTCGGGAGGCAGAGGCAGGAGAATTGCTTGAACCTGGGAGGCAGAGGTTGCAGTGAGCCGAGATCGCACCATTGCTCTCCAGCCTGGGCAAAAAGAGCAAAACTCTCTGGACGGGGACACCCTCAGCCCTCATAACAGATTCCAGGGAGAGGGCACCCTCTTGTCCTCATCTCTGCCCTTTGTGTCTCTCTTGCACACACATCTGCCCCTCAGCACGTCGGTGTGGGGAGGGAATTGCTCCTTAAACCTCAGGTGGCTGACTGTCCCTACCCAGCCCAGGACATTTTAGGAAAAAAAAAAAAAGAAATGTGGGGGGCTTCTCATCTCCCCAAGATTCTCTTCCATTCAGCCAGATGTTTCCTGTATAAATGTTTGGATCTGCCTGTTTATTTTGGTGGGTGGTCTTTCCTCCCTCCCCTACCACCCATGCCCCCCTTCTCAGTCTGCCCCTGGCCTCCAGCCCCTAGGGGACTAGCTGGGTTGGGGTTCCTCAGGCCTTTCCTCTCCTCCCTCTTTTCTTTCTGTTGATTGTCGCTCGAGCTGGCTGTATTGCTTTTTAATATTGCACCGAAGGTTTTTTAAATAAAATTTTAAAGGAAAAGGGGAAAAAAAATCAAAATGTACACATAAGATCTTCATTTCATTGTATGTAAAATCTGCCTCAAAAATCAGTAAGGAAATACACGCATTGTCTAAGACTTGGTTTATGAACTAGAATCAAAATTTTGATTATTAGGCTCGCATGAGTTAAGAAAAATCCATATACCTCTAACATAAAGCATAATTTCTTTCTTTTTTTTTTTTTTTTTTTCTTTTTTGAGACGGGGTCTCGCTCTGTCGCCTGGGCTGGAGTGCAGTGGTGTAATCTCAGCTTACTGCACCCTCCAACCTCCCAGGTTCAAGTGATTCTCCTGCCTCAGCATCCCAAGTAGCTGGAATTACTGGCACCTGCCACCACACCCGGCTAATTTTTGTATTTTTAGTAGTGACGGGGTTTTGCCATGTTGGCCAGGCTGGTCTCAAACTCCCGACCTCTAGTGATCAGCCTACCTCGGCCTTCCAAAGTGCTGGGATTACAGGTGTAAGCCACCACGCCTGCCCTAGAAAACAGTTTCTTACACAAAAGGTTTTAGCACAAAATGCCTTTGTAGTTCTATACACAAGTCCATTTAAAAACTGACAGCCTACCAAGTTAAGTTTAAACAGAATTCTGGAAAATATATACTTGGAAAGCACTACAGGGGGTGTCCTTTTGGATGAGCTATGATTGTACAGATTCAGGTGTGTGCTGACAAGAAGGTAAGTTAAGAAGCAACACTCAGGCACATGTTTCAACATGTTGCTGAGAGAAGTGTGTCACCCCTTTTACCTAACGATCCAAAGAGACGTGTAAATAACCACTTCACTCATCTCAGTACTTCCCAAGCCACAGGGAAGGAGTGTGGGAGCGAAGCTCCTTCATCAAAGCACCAGAAAGATGTCAGCAGAAAAACAAACAGGTCAGTGAAATCAGAGGCAGAGCAGCTAATGGGTTTTTTTTAATGTTACAAATGCAGGGCAGACTTTGAATTCAAAGGAGAATTCTGCAGCAGGTCAAAGGCATCTTTGCTGTGGAGGAACCAAACAGTCTTTAATTAGTGTGCAACTGGGAAGGGAGTTAGCGGGTAGCAAAGATGCAAATGATGGTTGGAATTCCATGGGGCAGCTTCCACCGCTGATACACAGCTGCCCTTTGCTGGCCTGTGCCAAGTACTGGACTGGGCCTCAGAGACCATGTGCAGCATGGGCTGCCACCCACACAGAGGAACGCTTCTCAGCTGGGACTCGTCAGTTCCGCCACCCTTTAATCAGTCTCGTCTTTGGTCTTCAGCCTTATTCATCCTCGTGATAGCAGTTTGCTCTGCCCTGGTGTGATGGCTTGACTTAACTCTCTGTCTTTATGAATACCCCTATTCAGGACAATCCTTAAAGGCTGCAGACACAAAAAGGAAATTATTAGTAGGCAGATTATGACTTGGATTGTGCCTGTTTTAGTGCCTTTCCCTGTTTTCATGTCAGCAGCTTCGCTGGAAGCAGCTGGCATGCCCCCGAAGTGGCTGTTTGTGCCTGTCACTATTGCCTAATTCTAACGAAATCCCTAAAAATCATTTTGTGCTGTCATAATCATTTGCATGAGCCATAACTAGCTCTTTCATTATTAAAGCCCCATCCAATGGTTGGGGGAATTTTGATAAAGACTTAATGATATGATGAGCTATTTCACCCTCCATTCACATCCCAGTGATTCCAGGGCTGACCAATGCATTGTCTTGGAAAATAAAACACAACTTATGCTAGGTCAAAGGTGTAATTCTGAAATCAGTGGGAACAAATCCAATTCTTCCTTCAGAAATCCCTTATAACTCTTAATTCACTCCCCAGAAGCCCCCTGAAATGTGCCTTTATTTGCTGGCAATGAAATGTAATGTGTTTGGCTTCCAAGGCCTTGAGGAGCTGCCATCCACTGAGAATAATCTAATAAAATGACTTCAGGGAGGACGAAACCCCTCTAGGGTCTTTATTTCGGATCTCCAGAGTCAGTGGTTGTGCCAGCGCAACCCAGGGCAGCTCTCTCATTTCCAAGGGTAAGAATGAGCCTAGTGAGGTGTGCCCAGTTTCCTGGGGACCAGAGGAAAGATTCAATCCTGATGGGTTCCAGGTTAGAAAAGACGATCATAGGAGGGGTCCTGGCCATCGTAGAAATGGTTGTGTTGTGCTATGAGGAATGCATTTTGAGCCTTCACAAAAACAAAAACCAGGAGGTTCTATCGCTGAATGGTTTAAGTATATGTATATGTGTCCACCAAAATCACTGCAATTATGGCTGGCCACAGTGACCAGTAGTCTCCTTGTCTCTCACTGTGGTCAAAAGATGATGGTGTGTTTATTCAGCTTGCAAATGATGAGGTTCTTGTTTTTCATTTTCCTCTCATCTCTGCGTAACCTTTTAATCACTTCTTTGAAGATTAACACTGCTTTGGAAAAGGCTATCAGAGGCGAGGTGGAGTGGTGTTGAAATCAGGTCTGTCACTATATAACATCTTAATTGGAGAAAAGCTGATGCTAAACCACCTGAAGCTACAAATATTGTCCTCTGAGGCCACATCACTGAGTGTGGTGATGATATATCATCGCTGAGAAATTGCATTTGGCTGGCAGTAAAAAAAAAAAAAAAAAAAATCCAAAATTGAGGCTTCAACAAGACAAGTTGTAAGAGGTTTTATTTGTAATTTTTTCCTCTACCACATAAAGAGATGACCACAGAAAGTCTGATGTCTGTCTTTCTAGTATGGGGTTCCACAAATGCCCTCATGGACCCAAGCTTTATCCTACTCTTTGGGTAGGACCCTCATCCTCATGGCTTCCTGGCTAGCTGCTGTAGCTCCAACAATCACATCCTCATTCCTCAACAAAGAGAAAGGAGTTGGGAAAGTGGAGCTTGTCAATTGAGTCAAAACCCCTAAAAAAGCTTTCCTTGAATCCCTGCCCATACATCTCATTGGCCATTCCTATCTATAAGAGACACTTGGAAAAGGAATCTTTACCAGGTCCTATTGCCACCTCTACTCATGTAGGTTCTGTTAGTAAGGAAAAGGAGGGGGTGGATAGGAGGAAGGCACTCTCAGTCTCGCCCAAGATGACAGATGACCTCTGCACTTTTATTTCTTCGGTTCCTATGAATGTATGCTCCAAGCTGGAGACCTGTGTTGTATTGTTCCCATGCTTGGGCAGAAGCCATAGTACCGAGGGCTCCTAGACATGAAAGATAAGTAAGGCTGGATGAAACTTTTCAAGCTCAAGTTGTCCTAGAGGTAGGAGTTCTCAGCACGTCAAGCTCCATGTCAGAGTGTAAAAGTTAACCGTGGAAAGCCAGTAACCATCAGCAATCTATGGTCAGAAGCCCCACCCTCCTGGTAGCTTCCAATCTCCAAGGGGCAGAGCCATGGGGAGTCCACAGAGGTGCAAGAGTCAAAGGGAGGGGCGCCAGGTGCCTCTCCCCACTGCACCAAGAGCAGCCAGCTGTGCGCTGCTTTCTATATTCCACGTCCACCTGAGATCATTTTAGCAAAGGCTATATAGCTAAAAACAAAAATAATGATAAACCATGTATAGCCAACACCTGACCTTAATAAGCAGCTCCCTAGAGACCTGTGGCTCTGTGTGCTCCTGACTGGCAAGCCAGGTAGGCTGAGGCAGCAGCTGCCTCCCTCAGCCACCCAGATGAGAGTCGCTGCAACTCACTGTATGTCTGTGGCAATCTTCCTGCAATGTTCTGGGCACCGTGGGGTTATCTGGGGCTGACACGTCTGCCATTGCCCCCAAGAATTTGTAGCATGCCTGAGGCCATTGGAGCAGATAGCAGCTACCAAGTCCTGGTTGAGCTGTCAAGGAAAGCCCAATAGAGCAAGAGGGACTCAAGCTAAACTTTGGGTTAACTTTAAACAAAGGCATCAGGAAATACTTGAGAATGGTGGGGTGCGGACTACAGAGAAAACCAGGGAACCTGAGGACAGGAAGAAAGTCAAGAGGGAAAGACAAAAAAAAAAAAAAGTTTCTCTCAGCGGTTTGGGGTAAAGATGAAAGAAATCCCAGCCTTTCAATCACTCCTAAAAATAATGATAATAACCTTTTGGTGAGTAATTGCTAGGATGTAAGATATCAAGGACTGTACTATATGCTTTAACCACATTATCCCATGTAATCTTCATAACAACCCTAAAACAATGTACAAGAGAAAACCGTCCTCAGAACTACAAAGTGGCCCAGGGCCACATCAACTGGGGATTGCCAGGTGGATCTTTTGGATGCCGGAGACCCCATTAGCTGTTCCTGCCTCCCTAAGGAAGCAGAACAGCCGTCCCCTCCAGCCTTCATGTTTATGCTAATGTCAACCCCTGTGACGTCAAACCCTCTCCCAGCCAGGAATCCCCCTCCAGCTTCCTACCAGCTTTGCAGACAAGTTAGGCTCAAATAATACAAACCCATTTTAGTGTTGCCTTAGCAAAGATTACTAGGAAAATAGCATATTGGCACAAATCAAAGTTGATGCCTTTGAAAAGAAAACTATCAAATGGCCTGTTTACAAAATACGCTCCGAGTCCAGACGTGTGACTAAAGACTTCATGGAATCAAAAGAAGCCAGAAGAGAGGCCCTCCCCTGCACGGGCCAATCGCCCTGCCCCCACCCCCACTCGCTTAGCCTCAAGGAGCAACTCCACTGGGCAGGAGCAGGGGCAGGAGGCCAGGCCCTTCAGCTGGGAAAGGGCTGTTACCTCAAAGGGAAGGAAGGGCCCTCCCGCCAAAGACCATCTCCAACAAGGACTCACTCACAGCCCTGCAAGTCTATAAAAAGGGAAGCACAGACATTCTGGAAGATGTGGAATGAAACCTTTTATCTTTATCTTCACTCATTCTTCACTCCTCACTCATCTTCAAGGGCAAAGGAGGGATCATCTGATGAGACGAGGAGAAACAAAGCAAGCTCGGGGAGCCAAGCTGCCAGGCAAACGGCTGGAGCATACGGCCTCCCTCGCAGGGCAGACTATCTGGCTGGTGCTGCACTACACGGAGGCTTCAAGTCTTGGTTGGATGAGTTCAGTTAACCCAGGTGTCTATAGAAGACCGACTTTTATTCTGGTTCAAGCTATAGTTCCCAAATCCACCTCAAGAGTGAGAAAGCCAATAGTGTTTTAATCCACACGACCCCTGCGTATATTCCTCCACGGTTCTGGTCTCAGCCCTAAGAGGAGTATGTCTGGGCTTTCAGAAACCCCAGCACATCCAACCTTGTGGACCAAACTGAATCTCAGAATGTGAAACAGGACTCCTTCCTGGGAGTAGATAAGAAGGGGCTATCACCAGTGCCTCAGGGCTAACACACACTGAGGGTGGAAGTCCCACCAGGTTAGCCTGGGCCAGCACCCGTCACCCCAAGGGACAAAACTTCAAGCAAGCTCTTTGGAGAACATGGCTGAACCCGAGGTTGAAGTCAGATTTCCCACTTCTCCCCTCCCTTCCCCAGATGGAACTTCAGACAGCCAAATCCACAGTGAGGTGTGAACTGACCTCCCCACCCAGTCATGTGCTTACACATGGGAACAAAACCCAAGAGGGTGGCCAGCCTTCAGCCCAGTGCCCAGGGGTAAAACATGGCCTAAGAAATAACACCACCACCCTCAGCTGTCCCTGCTTCCACCTCAAGCACCGAGCAAGATCCTCTGGCGAATGACTTCACTGGGAGGTTGAGAGGAAAGCGCTGTTGTCAACTCCATTTTGCAGGTGAGGAAGCCCAGTAAAGGGAGGTTAGGAAGCCCACCCCAAGTGACAGTGCAGTGTCAGGCTGTCACCTGTCAGATCAGCAGTGGCCCTCTGCTGGGGAGCACAGGGAAAGAGGGACAGAAGCTCCTCTTGGAAGCCTTGTCACTTGGGAGAGTGAGCATGGGTGCCCTGTTTTGTTTTGTTTTGTTTTGTTTTGTTCTTATACTTTAAGTTCTGGGATTCGCGTGCAGAACATGCAGGTTTGTTACATAGGTATACACGTGCCATAGTTGTTTGCTGCACCCATCAACCCATCATCTACATTAGGTATTTGTCCTAATGCTATCCCTCCCCTAGTCCCCCACCCCCGACAGGCCCTGGTGTGTGATGTGGTCTCATTGTTCAACTCCCACTTATGAGTGAGAACATGCAATGTTTGGTTTTCTGTTCTTGTGCTAGTTTGCTGAGTATGATGGTTTATGGACTAGCTCTCATTCCGTTTCAACTCCCTGCGCTGTGTCTGGGTGGATAAGGCAGGTGAGACCTGCCCTGGGCTTCCTGTCTCTTACAGCATCATTGTCTCATCTCTGCACTGCTCTTCCCCTCCCATCCCCAGTATCCCCCATTCTCACCAGACCTAGAAAGCTTCGATTTCTGCTCTCCACCCAGGCCTGCCCTGGGCTTCAGAATCACCTGTCTCTCCCGTCTGCTGCCTTGTTCACCACCAGGTTGGGCTGAATGCTTCCTGGCCCACTCCACCCCCCACCAGACCCAGCCCTGCACCCCCAGAGTACAGGGCACAGCCAGCCCTCCCTGTTCCTGCACTGGAGCAAGCAGCTGGGCTTGTAGTCATTGAGCAGCTCTCAGGTCTCAGAAGCACTTCATCCTTTTGCTGAGTAAAGCACTTTCCCGAAGTGCGTTCCTTGGAACATTAGCTCTACAAGTCGTTCCTAAAAAAGTTTATGATCAAATAAGTCTGGAAAGTACAGCATAGTGTGTTTCTCTTGGAGATTCACAATACCTTTAATGTTCATATTGAAGGCTTGGAGAAGATTTACAGTAAATATTGAATTCAGAAATCCAGTATCTCTGAAATATGAGAGTAGATAAAAGTTATTTTTCCCTACTCATAACTGAAGGTGCTTTTTTTCTTACACAATCTATACATTTATAATTAAAATATGTCTTCTTGACTGTAAGGTCCCCTTAAATTCAAAATAGCCTAATTGAAATCCAGACTCATTTGCTCATTCTGTAAAGGTCGAGAGTGAGCATGTAATGTGGCCCAGAGCCCCTGATGCCACACGATGTGGGGTGCTCTGTAGACTCAGTAATGTCAGTAGTTCTCAAACCTTTTGGTCTCGGAATTCCTTTACATTCTTAGAAAATACTGAAAAATCCAGCAAACTTTAGTTTATGGGGGTTATCTCTCTTGGTATTTATGATGTTAGCAATTAAAATTTGGAAATTTTAAAACTACCTAATAATACATTTTTTAAAATGAGTTCATTATATGCTAACATAAATTATATATTTTATGAAAAATAACTATTTTTCAAACAATCAGGAAGCATAATAGCAGCATTTTACATGTTTGCAGATCTCTTTCCTGTCTGGCATAAGAGAAGACAGCTGGATTCTCATATCTGCTTCTGCACTCAAACTGTTGCAACACCACACATCGTGTAGCCTCCAGAACATGCCAGTCTACGCTCGTGAAAGAGTAAGAGTGAAAAGGGAAATTGACATGTTAGCAGCATGATGATAATAGCTTTGATCTTGAGGCCCACCCCACAAAAGAGTCTCTAAGACCTCTGGGTCCCCATATGACACTTCGAGAACCACTGCTTGGGATAAATGACCCAGTGCCTCCTTGCTCTGCGGCCCCATGAGAGGGGTGAAGGGATGGATGGGTCTCTGTGGCTCCTGAGATGAACAGGTTCACAACCCGGAGCGGGGCCGCCTCTCAGAGAGCCTGGGGTGGGGCTACCTAGAAGTCAGCCTGTGCTGTCATCCACTATGGCCCAGCCAGGCTGATGCCTCCTTCTCTCCCCTCCTCACCGCTTCTCACCATGGTCCCTGGGCCCAGAGGAATAGCGTTCTCTTTGCATGATCTCGACTCACAGATTTTTAAAGAGCTTTGATGTATAGAATTTCATTAAAGCTATAGGGCCCCAAGGTAGTCATTGTCCAAACACAGATATTGCCTTCATTTGTAAGCTGCCTAATTCCTGCAAAAATGGATTTAAGCTTTATCTATAATCCATGCTCTGTTCTACAGGGTGTCAGTGGGTCTATGATATGAGCAAGCCAAGATCTATCTTTTGTTCTTCTTCACACATAGAACAAGATGAAACAGTGTTTCATCTTTGCCCTGGGGAGGTTTTTAGATTAGACAGAAAAGGGACAGACAGAAAGGAAGACACCAGCCTCAGCAGATCTGAGTGTAAAGGCCACATGCTGTTGATACTCCCACACCCCGAGGCAGGGGCCCCCTCCCTTGGGCCAACTTCCTAAGATGGAGTGAGAGATGGGTCCAGAAGAATAAGGCCTGGGTTGGTCCTTGTTCTGTAGAGACTGCAGGTGAACAGTCAGGGACAACTAACAAATTTTCTGCTTTGGGCCAAAATGAGAGAAAAGGAAGCCCTGGGGACCCCTCTTGTACCATGGCAGTAGCGACACCCTTGTTCCCACAGGCAAGAACCTGCATTTATGAAGCTCAGATTAGGTCTGATTTTGGAGTTAAATGGCTAGGATATAGATCCCGTTAGCCACTAACTACTAGGGTGACCTTGAACAAAGTACGTGGCCCATCTGAGTCTCAGTTTCATCATCTGTAAAATGGGTTATTGTTGGATTGGCTGAGATCATGCGTGTAAAGCACTTACCATGGTGCCTACAATAAGCACTCAATAAATGCTGACCAGTATTCCACACTCCTGCTCACCTTCTAACATGATTAGATAAGTAAAAGTGCAGGCCCAGCCTTAATGTTTACAGAGCTCAGTGTAATACAAACAAAATTCTGGACACTGTATAGATAATATAGATATTTTAAAGATATGTCTGCTAACAAACTGTTACATAAACTGTATCTCATATACTTATCTTAATTATTTTTTGTAAAAACAAGATTTTAAAGTATGCATAAAGGTATGATTTTTTATATGACCAAAAGTTTGCAAAATGTAAAATATGATTGAATGTTATTATTATTGCATATATCTCACTCAGGGAAAGCACTATTTGGATGAGTAATAAATACAAACACAATTTATTATTATAAATATTTCATAAAACACTTCCTTTATTTTGGCAAAATCACTGATGATGATTTATGGTCAAGGTTTTTACATAATTTTTGTTCTAATATTTAAATTAGAAAATAAAATGTAATTATATTTAAATTATAGTATATTCAAAAAGTAGAAATAGATTTTTATCAAGGCATAAAGTATATGTAAAAGTCAAAAATATAAAATTCTCTTTTTTTCTTTTTTGAGACGGAGTCTCACCCTGTCACCCAGGCTGGAGTGCAATGGTATAATCTCAGTTCACTGCAACCTCTGCCTCCCAGGTTCAAACAGTTCTCCTACCTCAGCCTCCCAAGTAGCTAGGATTACAGGTGCCCACCACCATGCCCAGCTAATTTTTGTATTTTTTAGTAGAGATGGGGTTTCACCATATTGGCCAGGCTGGTCTCAAAATCCTGACCTCATGATCCACCTGCCTCAGCCTCCCAAAGTGCTGGAATTACAGGCATGAGCCACCACCCCCCAGCCAAAAATTACTTTTCATATGTTTCCAAAACATCATTTTGCTTTTAATATATTCAAGATGATAAAAGGCAAATTATAAATTTTAATGTATTAATATAAAAATTTTAATCAATTAATTTAAATAAAGCTGCCATTAATTTAACTTTTAAAATTTGAATTAAATATTTTACCTATTTTGACCAATATGAAACTTTTAATAATGCCAGCATGTATATCTACCTAGTACCAAATCATTTTCATGTTTTGTGTATGTTACTTCTAGACTGTCATGTATTCAAATTTAAAGTAACATGAATTAATACTGCAAACGTTCCTCAATCACCATGTGCAACTGTTGTGTATACAGTGCTCCTTATTTACTACTGTGGGAACCACACATTAGAACTTGAAGAGACGACAACAAAAATCAACCCAATTTAAAAATGGGCAAAGAAGTTGATTAGACATTTCTCCAAAGATGATATATAAATAGCTAACAAGCATTTGCAAATATGCTCAACATTACTAATCATCAGAGAAATGCAAATCAGAACCACAAAGAGATATCACCTCACACCCGTTAGGATTGCCAATGTAAAAAGTAAAATAAAAGCAGAAGTGTTTGGAAGGAGGTAGAGAAATTGGAACCATTGTGGACTGTTAGTGGGACTATAAAATGGTGCAACCATTATGAAAAACAGCTTCCTCAAAAATTAAAAATAGAACTACCATATGATCCAGCAATCTCACTTCTGGGTATACATCCAAAAGGATTTAAAGCAGGATCTCAAAGAGATATCTGCACACCCATGATCATAGCAGCAGTAGTCACAATACCAAGAGGAAGAAGTGACCCACATGTCTATCAATGGACGAATGCATGAACAAAACGTGGTATACACATACAATGGAATATTGTTCATCTTTAAAAAGGAATGAGGTCAGGCACAGTTGCTCATGCCTGTGATCCCAGCAATTTGGGAAGCCGAGGCAGGAGGATTGCTTGAGCTCAGGAGTTTGAGACGAACCTAGGCAACATGGCGAAACCCTGTCTCCACAAAAAATACAAAAATTAGCCAGGCCTGGTGGCACATGCCTGTAGTTCCAGCTATTCGGGAGGCTGAAGCAAGAGGATCGCTTGAGCCCAGGTGGCAGAGGTTACCGTGAGCCGGGATCACACCACTGCACTCCAGCCTGGATGACAGATTGAGACCTCATCTTGAAAAAAAAAAAAAAATCGTGTCACGTGCTACAGCATGGATGAACCTTGAGGACATCATGCTTAGTAAAATAAGCCAGTCACAAAAAGACAAATGCTGTATGATTCTACTTATATAAGGTTCTAAAGTAGTTGAATGTATTTTAAAAAAGAAAGTAGAATGGTGATTACCAGGGACTGAGGGCAAGGAGAAAGGAAAGTTGTTATTTAATGGGTACTGAGTTTCAGATTTGCAAAATGAAAAAATTCTGGAGATCTGTTTCACAACAATGTGAATATATTTAACGTATTGAACTGAACACTTAAAAATGGTAAATAGTAAATTTTACATGTGTTTTTTACCACAATTTTTAAAAACAGTATATATCTATTTTTTTCCTCTAAATAGTTACAGTCAGTCAGTAGTCAGCCCTTTGAGGTTTGGGAAAAACACTATATATATGGCCAAAAAGATACACATTGAGAAATATAAAAATAAAATGATCTCAGTAGAATAGAAGTAAGGGTGAACTTCCTCAACTTGCTGAAGAACAGCTACGAAAAGCCTACAGCTAACATCAATGGTGAGAACATCTAAGATTTCCCAGTAAGGTCAGGAATAAGGCAAGGATGTCTCCTCTCACCACTGATTTCCAACATTGTACTGGAAGTCCTAGTTAAAGCAATAAGACAAGAAAAGTAAATCAAAACTATATGGATTGGGAAAAAATAAAGAAAACTTTTTTTTCACAGATGCCATGAACATTTATGTAGAAAATCCAAAATAACTCACACAAAAAGCCCTCCCAGAACTAATAAGTGATTATAGCCATGTTGAAGAGTACAAAATTAAATAAACAAAAATCATTTTCTTTCCTTTATACCTGCAATGATCAAGTGGATTTCAGAATTTAAGATACATTGCCATTTATATTAGCACCCCCCCCCCACAAAAAAAAATTCTTAGGTATGAGTCTAGCCAAGTATGTGCAAGATCTATATGAGAAAAAGCACAAAACTCTCATGAAAGAAATAGAAGAAATAAGCAGAGAGATAGTCCATGAGATTGTCAAGATGTCAATTCTTCCCAACTTGATCTATAGATTTAATGGAGCTGCAGGCTATTTTGTAGATATTAACAAACTGAATCTAAAATTTATACAGAAAGGCAAAAGACTCAGAATAGCCAACTCAATATTGAAGGAGAACAAATTTTGAAGACTGACACTCCCCAACTTCAAGACTTCCTATCAAAGCTACAGTAATTAAGACAATGTGATATTGATAAAAGGATAGACAAATCAGTGGAACAGAGTAGAGAACCCACATATAGACCCACATAAATGTATTTTACTAATCTTTGACAAAGGGGCAAGAGCAATATAATAGGGCAAAGGTCGTCTTTTGAATAAAATGGTGCTGGAATGACAGAATATCCACAGGCAAAAAGATGAACTAAACACAAACCTTACACTCTTTATGATAATTGATTTAAAAATGGATCGTAGAACTAAATGTAATATGCAAAACTATAAAATTCTTAGAAGGATTGCTTGAGCCTAGGAGGCTGAGGCTGCTGTGAGCCATTATTGCGACATTGCACTCCAGCCTGGACAACACAGCAAGACACTCTTAAAAAAAAAAAAAAGGAAAAAATAGAAAACAGAGGAGAAAATAATTTGGAGTATGGAAATAACTTTTTAGATACAGCACCAAAGACATAATCTATGAAAGAACTAGTTAAGAAACTATACCTCATTAAAATTAAAAACCTGCTCTGCAAAAGACAAGGTCAAGAGAATGAGAGGACAAGCCATAAACTGGGAGAAAATATTTGCAAAAGAGACATCGGATAAAGGACTGTTATCCAAAAATATACCAAAAAATTCTTAAAATTCAGCAATAAGAAAACAACCCAATTAAAAATGGGCAAAAACAATCAATGATAGACTGGGTAAAGAAAATGTGGTACATATACACCATGGAATACTATGCAGCCATAAAAAGGAATGCGATCATGTCCTTTGCAGGGACATGGATGAAGCCTGAAGCCATTATCCTTAGCAAACTAACACAGGAACAGAAAACCAGACAACACATATTCTCACTCATAAGTGGAGTTGAACAATGAGAACACATGGACACAGGGAGGGGAACAATACACACCAGAACCAGTCGGGGGGTAGGGAAGAAGAAGAGGGAGACCATTAGGACAAATAGCTAATGCATACTTGGCTTAAAAACCTAGATGACAGGTTGATAGGTGCAACAAACTACCATGGCACACATATGCCTATGTAACAAACCTACACTTTCTGCACACATATCCCGGAACTTAAAGTAAAAAAATTAATTAATTTAATTTTTTTTAATGGGCAAAAACCTTGAACAAACATCTCACCAAATAAGATATGCAGATGATAAGTAAATATATGAAAAGATGTTACCATCATACGTCATTAGGGGAATGAAATTAAAACAACAGTGATATGCAACTAGCGCCTATTAGAATGGCCAAAATCCAAAACCTTGACACAACATGCTGATTAGGATGTGGAGCTGTTGTTCCACAATGAACTCTCATTCATTGCTGGTGGGGATACAAAATGATACAGTCACTTTAGAAGATAGTTTTGCAGTTTCTTATAAAACTAAACATAGTCTTATCATACAATCTAGTTGCACCCCTTGGTATTTACTCAAAGGAACTAAAAACTACTGTCTGCACAAAAACCTGTACATGGATGTTTCTAGCGCCTTTATCCATAATTGTCAAAAACTAGAAAAAAACAAGATGTTCATCAAAAGGTGGGTGGATAAATTGTGGTATACCCAGAAAATGGAAAACAATTTAGGCCACTGCAACACAGAGAAAGTAAAAAGATAAAAAATATAAATTAATAATTCAAGAGACTAGACAATAACCTGAAATAAAGTTAAGCATAGGATAGATCTATATTTCAGGCCATCTCTCCTCCTGTAAAATGTGGAAAACCAGATTTATGGACTAAGTTCTGCCTCCAAGAGGATCTCCCTTCACCACTACCTTTCAGAGCCATAACTGTATTAGACTATAATGACTATTCCAGAATAAAATGCAGACCTATCCAAAGAAGAAGAGAAGGAGAGGAAGAGGAGGAGGAGGAGGAGGAGAAAGAATGAAAAAGAAGAAGGAGGAGAAGGAGGAGGGGAGAAGAAGAGGAAGAGGGGAGAGGAGGAGGAGGAGGAAGAGGAATAAAGGAGAACAACTTGAAAAGAAGCAGGCAGTGAATTCCTGTCCATTGGGATCTGACACTGTGTGATGCAGGAATCCATCATATTCATGCTATGGGAAGGGAAGCATGACCATGATGGATTCCTTTTATTTCTTTCTCCGTCCTTGGCATTTTCACTACTGAAATTCTTCCTGCACTCTGAAGCACTCTGTCTCTGACCTAGACCTCAGTTCTACCCGCACCTTCAAGGCCTTCAGTCTCAATAGCAATGAGATCTGAGCTTCTGTGGCACGAGATGGGCAGAAGTTCCTCTTTGAGGCATGAGCAGTGTGTCTGCACAGCAGTTGTTAAGAGTTATGAGTCCTGAGTGACTGAAGCTC
Source organism: Macaca thibetana thibetana (assembly GCF_024542745.1). Taxonomy (NCBI): domain Eukaryota; kingdom Metazoa; phylum Chordata; class Mammalia; order Primates; family Cercopithecidae; genus Macaca; species Macaca thibetana. The sequence continues at coordinate 84,294,364 of NC_065589.1, read as the reverse complement.
TCATGCGTTCTTTAATAAATGCTGTGTGCACGTGTGTGTGTGTGTGTTATGTGTGTGTGTGTGTGTGTGTGTGTGATGTGTGAGGCCTGGAGCAGGAACCCCTTTCTTTGACCAGGTCTGAGGTAACGACTGTAAAGGGCCTTGGTGAGTTTTCCCACCAAGTGTGAGAGGGTGTTTTATTGTTGTAGAGATGGACCAAATACAGCAGTCCTTTCTTTTCCATGTTTTGTTTTGTTTTGTTTTGTTTTGTTTTGTTTTGTTTTGTTTTGTTTTGTTTTTTGGCTGAGCACAGGGGATTTTATTGATGGTACACGACAAGGTGGGGCTCCCTAGGCCCCTCCCCTTCTTCAAGGGGTCTACATGGAAACTGTGAGGGGAGATTCACTGTGGCGGGGGACTGAGTGTGGCAGGGACTCCCCAGCAGTGAGGGCCTCTCTCTTTCTCTTGTGCTCTCGCTGGGGCTGGTGGTCCAGGGGTCTTACTCCTTGGAGGCCATGTGGGCCACGAGGCCCACCACCCTGTTGGTGTAGCCAAATTCGTTGTCATACCAGGAAATGAGCTTGACAAAGTGGTCGTTGAGGGCAATGCCAGCCCCAGCGTCGAAGGTGGAAGAGTAGGTGTCGCTATTGAAGTCGGAGGAGACCACCTGGTGCTCAGTGTAGCCCAGGATGCCCTTGAGGGGGCCCTCCGACGCCTGCTTCACCACCTTCTTGATGTCATCATATTTGGCAGGTTTTTCCAGATGGCAGGTCAGGTCCACCACTGACACGTTGGCAGTGGGGACACGGAAGTCCATGCCAGTGAGCTTCCCGTTCAGCTCAGGGATGACCTTGCCCACAGCCTTGGCAGCGCCAGTAGAGGCAGGGATGATGTTCTGGAGAGCTCCGCGGCCATCACACCACAGTTTCCCCGAGGGGCCATCTACAGTCTTCTGGGTGGCAGTGATGGCGTGGACTGTGGTCATGAGTCCTTCCACGATACCAAAGCTGTCATGGATGACCTTGGCCAGGGGTGCTAAGCAGTTGGTGGTGCAGGAGGCGTTGCTGACAATCTTGAGGCTGTTGTCATACTTCTCATGGTTCACACCCATGACGAACATGGGGGCGTCAGCAGAGGGGGCAGAGATGATGACCCTTTTGGCTCCCCCCTGCAAATGAGCCCCAGCCTTCTCCGTGGTGGTGAAGACGCCAGTGGACTCCACGACGTACTCAGCGCCAGCATCGCCCCACTTGATTTTGGAGGGATCTCGCTTCTGGAAGATGGTGATGGGGCTTCCATTGATGACGAGCTTCCCGTTCTCAGCCTTCACGGTGCCATGGAACTTGCCATGGGTGGAATCATACTGGAACATGTAAACCATGTAGTTGAGGTCAATGAAGCAGTCATTGATGGCAACAATATCCACTTTACCAGAGTTAAAAGCAGCCCTGGTGACCAGGCGCCCAATAGGACCAAATCCGTTGACTCCGACCTTCACCTTCCCCATGGTGTCTCAGGGATGCGCTGGCCATGCAAGAGAAAATGCAGCTGACTCTCGAACAGGAGGAGCAGAGAGCCTTTCCATGGTTGATTTCTATGATTTCAGTTACTCGCAGTCAACAGCTGTCCAAAAATATGAAGATATTTTTAGAAGGAGATAATAAGGGAGACTATATTCACATAACTTTTATTACAGCATATTGTTATAATTGTTCTATTTTAGTAGTAGTTATTGTTGTTGATTTCTTACCTCTCCTAACTTATGAGTTAAACTTTATCATAGGTGTGTAGTATAGCAGGTCCTCAAATAATGTCGTTTCATTCAACGTCGTTTCATTGTAAAACTGTTGAGAAAAAAATTGATTCGGTGCCAGGGCCACTGTCTGTGTGGAGTCGCACATTCTCTCCATGTCTGTGTGGGCTTTCTCTGGGTACTCTGATTTTCTCCCACACCCCAAAGATGTGCACCTTGGGTTCATTGATGTGTCTACATTGTCCCCATGTGAGTGAGTGTGAGGGTGTGTGTGAGGGTGCCCTGCGATGGGATGTCATCCTGGCCAGGGCTGGTTCCCACTTTACATCCTGAGCTTCAGAAAAAGGCTTAAGCCACCCGCAGGTAAGTGGGTAGGTAAAAGAATGAGTGAATGAACACAAACTATTGTAAAATTTTTAAAAAGTAGACAATAATCATACAAATGCATGACAATAAACTATGCAATACAAAATTACTCAGCAAACTGGCAGTATTTATGGTTGTTTCTGAACCGTGTGGTGGTATGGGGTATTCCTTACAATTTTCTCTTTGTAAATATTTATTCCTTGTTTTAACCTACCAGGCTACAACTGCTGTCACTCACTGACTTATCAAAAATTAGGTAAGTCATGATCTTATTTTTATTACTTTATTAAATGTATGTATAGCTCATATTTATTCCAGTGTTTAATGTTAAAAGTATTTTGGTCTTTATTGAGAAGTTTGGTGATGTTTTTGTAACCAGAAATCTGCCCTAGAAATTTAACCCTTGTTTACATCAATTAGCTCTATGGTAAAATTGGTTTTACTATATTGGTTTCATTATATTTTGCTAACATCCCAGTTTCCAAGAACCCACTGATGACACTAAGTGAGGACTTATTGGACAGTAAAAAACATAGCACACACAGGGTTAGGTACTATCCAAGGTTTCAGGTACCCATGGAGCTTGTTGGAATGTATTCTTCACAGATTTGAGGGGAGGCTATTGTCCTGCCAGGAATGAGGTGGGAGGTGGGGCATTGAGGGTATTGTGCTGTCACACTCTGCTGACTCGTTTTGAAGTATGGCTTCCCCCACCCAAAGAACCAAGGCAGAAAAAAAAGAAAAACAAACAAACAAACAAACAAAAAAAGAAAATCAACTCAAACAGCCATGGTCTGGTTATTTTTGTGGATCTCCCAGATCCACAAAATGTTTTTTTTTTCCCTCCCCTAGTTTTGTTTCCCTCCCCTAGTGGTCTGTCTTTGGGTGTCTCTCCTCTCCCAGGCTCTCAATGAAATGTCAAAGCCATGTTGAGGAACTCCAGTGAAGGTTGGGATTATCTGTGGTTCCCATTAGCTACACATCAGTAGCTCCTGTCACTACAAATAAGAAAGAGTCAGCTGCACCTGAACGATTAATGAGTTGACTCTTCAGGAAAGAAAACGAATGATGTCAAGATTAAATGAGAAAAAAAATCAATGGATGTGTAAATCCTGTTTTAACCAGGCTGTCTTCCTCTGAAGCACTAAGGCCTCAGAGGAACTGGCTGGACCTACACTCACCGTTCCTGTCTCCTGTCTGCCTGTCCTCTGGAGCCATTCTCCAAGGAGCCAAATTAGACCAGGGTATAGGACTCCCTGTCCCAGCCACAGAAACTATGACCCTGGGGAACTGATTCTAATGTTCCAATGTGACCTCCTAGGAGGGCCCCTGCTGAGACCAGGGTAAAGACCTATGTTGGGTGGTTGGGTGTTGGATTCTGCAACCACCTGTTTCTCTCTCTCTCTCTCTCTCTCTCTCTCTCTCTCTGTCTCCTTTCGAGATCATGAGTTATAGAATGTGTCCAGGCTAGAGAGATAAATCAAGCAGAGAAGAGACAACCAATAGCATTGTCAAATCAATTTTATTACCTGTCTTCTGTCAGCCTGCAGGGAAACCCAGAAGGCTATATTAGTCTGTTCTTACACTACTAGAAAGTACTGCCCAAGACTGGATAATTTATAAAGAAAAGAGGTTTAATTGACTCACAGTTCCACATGGCTGGGAAGGCCTCAGGAAACTTACAATCATGGTGGAAGGGGAAGCAGATACATCTTACATGACAGCAGGTGAGAGAACGTGTGTGAAGGAGGAACCATCAAACACTTAGAAAACCATCAGCTCTCACAAGAACTCACTCACTAGCACAAGAACAGCATGGGGAAAACTGCCCCGATGATCCAATAACCTCCCACTAGTTTCCTCCCTCAACACATGGGGATTATGAGGATTACAATTCGAGATGAGATTTGGGTGGGGACCCCAAGCCAAACCGTATCAAAGGCAAAACCCCAAGTGTTTATTTGCTTCCAATTCTTCAGAGCAGTCATCTTCATGGGTCACAGGCTTGTCTGTCTAATGCAGTGATTCTCAAAGGAGGGCATTTGGCAATGCTAGAGAAGTTTTTGGTGTGACAACTGGGATGAAGTGCTACTGGCCAGTAGAAGCCAGGGACATTGCTTGACATCTCATACGACAGCCTACCCTTATGCAATAATAATAATAATAATAATAATAATAATAATATTATTATTATTATTATTATCTGGCCCAAAACATCAATACTGCGAGGGTTACAAATCTTGCTCTAACATTTCTGTGGATCCAAAACCCATCCATGGATTTAGCCTATGTATCAGTTTCCTGGACTGCCATAATAAACTGGGCAACAGAAATTTGTTCTCTCACAGTTCTAGAGGGCTACAAGTCAAAAATCAAAGTGTCACCAAGGCCATGCTCCCTTCAAAGGCTCTGAGGGGGATCCTTTCTTTCCTCACAGCTTCTGAGGGCCTCAGGTGTTCCTTGACTCATGGCAGTAAAATTGCAATCTCTGCCTTCGTCTTCACAAGGCCTTCCTCCCTGTGAGCCTCTCTGTCTTCTCCTCTTCTTGTAAGAACCCTAGTCAGGCCTGGACCAGCCCATTCCCCCTCCCCGCCGGCTCCATGAGGCCGACTGTGAGCAGCCGAACAGACAGGCGGGTGCACACAAGAACTGACAGGTGGACACATGGAGGGCAGCAGGCAGGCATGACTCGGGCTGGCACTCGAGGCCCTCCCTGGAGGGCTAGGGCAGGGCTCGGGTACTGGGAAGAATGGAGAGAGGACCTACTAACTAACTTTCCTGAGAGTGGTCAGAGAGTTCTTCAACAGAATTTTGATTTGGCCGCTACCTTGAAATCCAAGCCCTAAAAATGCCAACTTGTTTGGACTTAGAAGATGACCTGAATACATGATAAAAATTTAGAAAGAGATTCTGGTTTTCTTATTGTCCCCTTGGCGTACGCTTCTGGAATAATATTCACGAGGGTTTTGGATGACCTTCCAAACTTAGAAGACATCTATATATCCTTGTGTTCATCAACAGTGGGAGACTCAGAGATGGATTTTGACTCTGAACTGGAAGATGATGACATAAAAAGTGATAATATTTTGGAGGGTTCCACAATGTTTGTGGCCTTCAAAGGAAATACAGAGGATAAATGTGCCCAATTTGTTACACATGGGTAACTTGTTTTAATTATTTTTTCCTTCTTGTTACTGTTTTTGAAATGTTTGCCCTACCTGGTTATCTTGAGTTTTACAAAGTAAGTTTGCTAAATTGGGGTCAAAAGGCTGATTTTAAGGGCAAAGGTGGAATTTTCAGATTTTTTAAAATAGAAATGTTGTGTTTCTTTTATGTACATAGAAGAACTGAACATGATAAAGTATTGCTTATCATGGACAAAAAAGATCCCTAGTCATTGGATTTAGGAAAACCCTAAAACCAGGATGATTTCATCTCAAGATCCTTCACCAATTACATCTGCAAAAACCGTATTACCAAGTAAGGTCACATTCTGAAGTTCCAGGTTGATATAAATTTTAGGAGGATACTATCCAACCCACCACATCCTAGAAAAAAGTTACCTTTTAGCCGGAAGTAACAGCAGGGCTGTCAATGTTAAAAAACAAAACAAAACAAAACAAAAAAAATCCACTGCCTACCCTTAACTCCTAAATACCCAGGTTGCAGCTACAGAGAAGTGAAAATAAAGAAGTTGAATCTGGCATTTCCCAGTCTTCTGACACCAATTTTAGAGGCCAAAAAGGCAGGTTCATTCCCTTCCTGCACAAAACCTTTTTTCTTTCTTTCCATAATATCGTACAGAAAAATGAAGCCCAGAGGAACACCAGGGCCTGTGCAGAGTCCGTGGTATTGGTGGCAGTTTTAAAGCATAGCCACAGCTTCTTTGGCACTCCTATTGAAAGACAGAGCCCATCCCATGTCCCACCCTGTCTGGGTGAGCCTGTGTCTACCTCAACCAACAGAGTAGGGTGAAAATGATGCCGCAACTTTCACGACTGGGTCATAGATGGCTGTAAGAGTCCCATATTGTTCACTGGAACACTGGGTAAGTAGTCTGACCATCCTGAGGCAACTACGGTGGAGAGACCACACGTATAGAGAGAAAGAGAGAAAGAAATGACTCATGAGTCCCCTGCCCCCAACTCAAATAATGCCAACCCTAGTGGTAGACATCTGAGTAAAAAATCTTCCAGAAGATTCCACCTCCCAGCCTTCACTCTTCCAGTTGATGCCCCAAACATCACAGAGCAGAGGCAAGCCATTCCTACTGTCACCTGTCCAAACCGCTGAGCCGTTGGCATTATTAAATGATTGCTGTTTTACAACATGAAGTTTGAGGGGGTTTGTTATACAACAATAGACAATTGAAAGTCTCCAACTCCATTTTCACCCAAGGAGGGCCTTTGTTAGATATTGATATGGTTTGACTTTGTGTCCCCACGCAAGTCTCATCTTGAATTGTAATCCCCATAATCCCCACATGTCAAGGGAGAGAGCAGGTGGAGGTAACTGAATCATAGGGTCGGTTTCCCCCATGCTGCTCTCATGATAGTGAGTTCTCATGAGATCTGATGGTTTTATAAGGGGCTCTTCCGCCTTCATTCAGCACTTCTCTTTCCTGCCGCCTTGTGAACAAGGTGCCTTGTTTCCCCTTCACCTTCCACCACGATTGTAAGTTCCCAGAGGCCTCCCCAGCCATGCTGAACTGTGAGTCAATTAAGCCTCTTTCCTTTATAAATTACCCAGTCTTGGGCAGTCCTTTATAGCAGTGTGAAAACAGACAAATACAGATATCAAGTTCCTCATAGTTTTTGTGGCCTCCCCTCCTTCCCTGTCTCTGGGCCTCTATATTAGCAAACAGCTCCACAGATGGAAAAAGAATGAGGTCATTGCAGCACTCATTTACCCCCTCCAGGTCCTGAGCACTGTGCTGAATGCTTGACATACATTCTCCCATGTATCTTCACAACTGCCCCAAAAAAGTGGGTATTATTCTCCCTGATTTAGAAACAAGGAAACCTTGGCTCAAAAGGTTAAGCAGTGCAGGTAGTGGAGCCTGGCGTGAAAGCAGTTCCACTGGACTCTGGGGACCTTGCTCCAAGCTTCTATTCTGTCTTGCCTTTGAGCACAGCTTGTCTGGATAATCACCTAAATAATCTTCATACAAAGACCATACAAATTTTCTAGAAGTTTGTGTTATTGAGAAAACTAAATTAATGTAACCACCCAACAGGTTCACCTTGCCAATTTATCACAACAGGGGAATTGCAACAGAGAAAAAGTAATTCACACAGAGCCAGCAGGGTGGGAGACTGGAGTTTTATTATTTCTCAAATCAGTCTCCCCAAGCATTCATGGATCAGAGTTTTTATGGATAATTTGGTGGGTGGGGCACCAATAAGTCAGGAGCGCTGATTGGTCAGGTCAGAGATGAAATCATAGGGAGTCGAATTGTCCTCTTGCACCTGGGCCAAGGCCTCAAGAGTCAGTTCCTGGGTCATGGCCACAAGAGCAGATGAGCCAGTTCATCTATCTGGGTGGTGCCAGCTGACCCAGGGGTCTGCAAAATATCTCAAGCACCGATGTTGGGTTTTACAATAGTGATGTTAACCCCAAGAGCAATTTGGGAAGGGTCAGAATCTTGTAGCTGCCAGCTGCATGACTCCTAAATCATAATTCCTAATCTTTTGGCTAATTTGTTAGCCTACAAAGGCAGTCTAGTACCCAGGCAAGAAGGGGGTTTGTTTTAGGAAGGGGTTATTATCATCTTTGTTTTAGGCTATAAACTAAGCTTATCCCAAAGTTAGTTCAGCCTATGCCTAGGAATGAACAAGGACAGCTTGGAGGTTGGAAGCAAGATGGAGTTGGTCAGGTCAGAACTCTTACACTTGTCTCAGTTATAATTTTGCAATGGCAGTTTCATTAGGACACTATTGAAAGGGGTACAGCATCACAGGAAGGATTAATTGTATCAAAGCATCCCTGGCCATGTTTTGCCAAGATGGCACAACCAATGTTCATTTGGTTCCCTTATGTGGATGTTGCCCTTAAAGCTTATGACAAATATCCTTCTTGACAGTGAGAGATCTTTCAAAGGACAGGGTCCTGATTTCCACGTCTATCCTTTGTGGGAAAGCAGATTGACAATGGACAAACCATAGGGTTTCTGGGCAGAAAATAAATGCTGTGCTTGCTGGTTGCTGCAATGCTCCTCTGCCCCTCCATGGGTCCTATGCTTCCTGGGGCTTTTTCATCATATACCCTGACATCGGTTTGTCCAGAAAAAAATTAAAGTAGCTTGCTTATCATGCCAACTGTAGAACAGAAAACTGAAGAAACAACTTTATATTTCTTTTAAACAACCCTTTAGACTTGTGGTTTCTGGTTCAGCAGGTAAGGAGCTTGGAAGTTGCCACTCCATCCTAACAAGTAAAAACCCAAAAAAACTGAAACCCAACAGCTCTTCTTAGGTCTTAGAGCAAACTGCTGCTCCCAAAACTGCAGAAACAGACAGGAGGATACAGAGAACCACAACTTACTGGAGCAGAAACCAATGAGCAGAGACCTCCATGGGAACCAGAGCTGGGCGAGGAAACCCTAAACTGTAATTGTTCGATTTCTGGAAGCTCAATGTGGATAAGTCAGAGGATTAAAAACTCTGGGGGACCTCAACATTTTTGTGAGTTCTACCTCTCATTTTGTGAGTTCTGCCCAACTAGGTTCTGACAGCAAAGATTAGAGAAATATCCCCTTGTACCTTTTGCACACACACACACACAAAAACTGTTTTTAGATATATCAAAGTATTCTATTCTTAACAGGGCCTGACCTCAGGAGAAGCTATTTTACTAGACCCTAAACTGCTGGAGTTTTATCAGAGCCAAACCTTCCTGGGGAAAGGGAAATACCCACGTCCAGGCCCCTCTAGACTTCCTGTCCCACCTAAGGCTGTGCCCCTGGCAGAGACACTCTTGTGGAGGTCATAGACCAGGGGTACGGACTCACTAGAACACTGAGGCTAATCATAGGACCATAGAACATTCCTTTCCCCAGTATCCTGCGACTACATTTCTAAATTTCCTCATGTTCTTTTACCCAATGCATCATGTCTGGCTTACCAAATAAATCACAGCAAGCTTAGGCCATAATGCTCCCTAGCCCACTGCTCAGCTGCTGTGTGGCCTGGTTTCTAACAGGCCTCAGCTCAGGGTTTGGGGACCCCTGATTTAGAGGGATATATTCCTTCTCCGTTATGAAATAAACTTTCAGTGCTGAATTATACAGGTGACTTAACTTCACACTGCAGTAGGCATAGCACAGTACACCGTACACATGCAGCAGGGGTTTCTGGATAAATCTCAACCAATGCCAGCATATGGAGTCCCAGCCTGGCTCTGTGATTTCCAGACCAACTGCTGGAGGATATCTGTGTGTGAGGCTTTCACTCACAAGGTGCTGTCTGCTCCTCACAGCATCCCTTTATGGTATAGTTATCTCCATTTGGCCAATGTTAATACGGGGACTCATAAGGTACCAATAGTCACCTGCTAGTAAGTTGGGAAACTGAGGCTCACACCCAGGTCTTCAGCTGTAAATACAGCCCTCTTCTACTACACTGTGCCCCTTCTCCTGAGACAACCGCTACACCTTGGTTCACTCTGCAAGTTGTCTTTCAGACAAGCACCTGTGCTGGGTGAATGCCAATCCTGCCAAGCAGGTGAAAGGGAATTTTAATTTCATCTGCTCTTCTACCCATGCAGAATTTTTTAAATTAAACTTTTAATTTTGCAACAATCATAGTTGTAAGAAACAACTACAATTCTGTAACATGTAGTTGTAAGAAATAATAGATCTCAGGTATCCTTTGCCTAGTTCCTCCAAAGGTAAAACTTATAAAACTATAATACAGTATCACAACCAGGATATTGACATTGATAGTCAAGGTACAGAACATTTTTATGAACACTAGGTTCCCTCAAAACTCTTGATATTCACTAACCTGTTCTCCATTTCTATAACTTTATTACTTCAAGAACGTTATATAAATGGGATCATACAGTCCATAACCTTTGGGGATTGTCTTCTTATATTCATCTCTGGGGACTCATCCAGGTTGTTACTGTACTAATAGTCCATTCCTTTTGATTGCTGAGTGGTATCCTGTGGTATAGATGTACCAGTGTGCTTAGCTATTCACCTATTGAAGGACATCTAGGTTGTTTCCAGATTGGGACTATTACAAAAAACTGCTATAAACATTCATGTAGGGTTGTTGTTGTTGTTTTTGTTGTTGTTGTTTTGTTTTGTTTTGTTTCATACAGGGTCTCTGTCACCCAGGTTAGAATGCAGTGGTGCAATTTCAGCCCACTGCACCCTTGACATCCTGGGCTCAGGCCATCCTCCCCCCAGCCTCCCAAGTAGCTGGGGCTACAGAGACATGCTACCATACCTGACTAATTTTTATATTTTTTATAGAGACGGGGTTTCACCAGGCTAGTGTCAAACTCCTAAGCTCAAGGGATCTTCCTCCCTCAGCCTCCCAAAGTGCTGGGATTACGGGCATGCGCCACCACACCCAGCCCACATATAGGTTTTTGTGTGAACATAGGTCTTCATTCCTCTGTAATAAATGACCAAGAGTGCAATTGCTAGGTTATATGGTAGGTGCGTGTTTCTTTCTTTTTTTAAAGAAACTTTCAAACTGCCTTCCACAATGATTATGCCATTTTACATTCCCACCAGCAATCTAGAAGTGATCAGTTCCTCCACATCCTCTCTAACCTATAATGTTGTCACTATTTTTTATGTTAGCCATTCTTATAAGTGTGTAAGTGTGTATCTCACTGTGGTTTGATATCAGGGTGATACTAGCTTCATACAATGAATTAATAAATATTTCCTTTTCTTCTACTTTCTGGAAGAGATAGTGAAGAACTGGTGTTAATTATCCTTTAAACATTTGATAGAATTCTCCAGTGAAACCATATGGCCTGGAGATTTTTTTTTTCTGAGAGTTTTTAAATTAGAAATTAAATTTCCTAATTTTTTTTCTCTTCTTTTCTTTTTCTTTTTTTGAAACACTCTCATTCTATCCCCCAAGCTGGAGTGCAGTGGCACGATCTCAGCTCACTGCAACCTCCATCTCCCTGGTTCAAACGATTCTCATGCCTCAGCCTCCCAAGTAGCTGGAATTACAGGTGCGTGCCACCACACCCCACTAATTTTTGTATTTTTAGTAGAAATGGGGTTTTGCCATGTTGGCCTGGCTGGTCTTGAACACTTGACCTCAGGTGATCTACCCGCCTTGGCCTTCCAAAGTGCCAGAATTACAAGCATGAGTCACTGTGCCTGGCCTAAATTTCCTAATTATTATAGGGTCTATTCAAATTATATATTTCATGTTGGGTGAGTTGTGGTAATGTGTGCTTTTTTGAGGGAGTGGTTCATTCAGCCTAAGCTGTCAAACTATGTATATAGACTTATTCATAACAGTCCTTTATTATTATCCTTGTGATAACTGCAGGGTCTGTAGTGATAGCCCCTCTTTCATTCCTGATATTGATAGTTTGTGTTTTCTAATTTTGTCAGTTTTACTTTTAAAATTGACTATTTTATTGATCTTTAAAAAAAAAGCTCTTTGTTTCATCAATTTTCTCTGTTGTGTTTCTATTTTCAATTTCATAGATTTCAGATATTACCTTTATTATTTCCTTCATTCTGCTTGCTTTGGGTTTTTTTTTTTTTTTTTTTTTTTTTTTTTTTTTTTTTTTTTTTTTTTTTTGAGATGGAGTCTCGCTCTGTCACCCAGGCTGGAGTGCAGTGGCCGGATCTCAGCTCACTGCAAGCTCCGCCTCCCGGGTTTACGCCATTCTCCTGCCTCAGCCTCCCGAGTAGCTGGGACTACAGGCGCCTGCCACCTCGCCCGGCTAAGTTTTTTTTGTATTTTTAGTAGAGACGGGGTTTCACTGTGTTAGCCAGGATGGTCTCGATCTCCTGACCTCGTGATCCGCCCATCTCGGCCTCCCAAAGTGCTGGGATTACAGGCTTGAGCCACCGCGCCCGGCCTGCTTTGGGTTTATTTTGAGTTTTTCTAAATTCTTGAGGTGGAAGCTTCTGTTATTGATTTCAGACTTTCCTTCTTTTCTAATGTAAGTATTTCGTGCTATACATTCCCTTCTTGGCACTGTTTTAGCAGTGCCCCATGAATGCCAAGATGTTGTATTTTCGTTTTATTTACTTCAAGGTAGTTTTTATTTTCCTTGAGCCCTCCTCTTTGACCCATGGATTATTTTGAAGTGTGTTGTTTAGTTTCCAAGTGTTTGGAGATTTTCCATTTATCTTTCTGTTATTGATTTCTAGTTTGATTTCACTGGGTCACAGAACATACTCTGCATGTTTTCAGTTTTTTAAAATTTCTTAAGGTCTGTTTTATGGTACAGGATATGGTCTATCTTGGTATAATGTTCTGTGGGCCTTTGAAAACAATGTGTATTTTATTGTTACTGAATGTAGTTTTCTTTTTTCTTTCTTTTTCTTTCTTTTTTTTTTTTTTTTTTTTTTTGAGACAGAGTCTTGCTTTGTTGCCCAGGCTGAAGTACAGTGGTACAATCTCGGCTCACTGCAATCTCCACCTCCTGGGTTCAAGCGATTCTCCTGCCTCAGCCTCCCAAGTAGCTGGGATTACAGACGCCTGCCACCATACCTGACTAATTTTTTTTTAAGTGGATACAAGGCTTCACCATGTTGGTCAGGCTGGTCTTGAACCTCTGACCTCAAGCGATCTGCCTTGACCTCCCAAAGTGCTGGTATTACAGGTATGAGCCACTGTGCCTGGCCTTGAATGGAGTTTTCTATAATGTTGATAAGATTCTGTTGATTAATGTTTGCTGAGTTCTCCTATTCTTGCTGATTTTCTGTCTAGCTTTTCATCAATTATTTATTTATTTATTTGAGACAGGGATATGCTCTGTCGCCCAGGCTGGAGTGCAGTGGCATAATCTCAGCTTACTGCAACCTCTTCCACCCAGGATCAATTGATCTCCCAACTCAGCCTCCTGAGTAGCTAGGACTATAGGCGTGCGCCACTACACCTGGCTAATTTGGGTTTTGTTGTTGTTTCTTTTTTTTTGGTAGAGATGGGGTTTTGCCACGTTGTGCAGGTTGGTCTCAAAGTTCTGGGCTCAAGCAATCCACATGCCTTAGCCTCACAAAGTGCCGGGATTACAGGCATGAGCCACTGTGCCTGGCCTACATCAATTTTTGAGAGAGGCGTGTTGTGCTCTCCAAATATAGTTGTGGATTTTCCGATTTTTCCTGCCTATTCTGTGAGTTTTTGCTATCCATATTTGCAGCTCCGTTGTTTGGTGCCTATGCAGTTAGAATTACCATTTTTAAAATTTACAATGGACCCTTTTATCATGATGTAACATCCCTCTCTGTCTGTGATAATTTTCTTTGTTTTGATATCTACTTTAATATTAATATAACCAATCTTGCTTTCCTTTTATTAATGTTTGCATAATATATCATTTTCTAGCTTTTTACTTTTTTAACCACTTTAACCATTTTTAGTGTACAGTTCAGTGGTGTTAAGTACATTCACATCATTGAACAACCATCACCATCATCCATCTCTAGAACTTCTTTAATGTTCCCAAACTAAAACTCTATACTCATTAAACAATAATTCCCCATTTCCTCCTCTCCTCAGCCCCTGGAAATCAACATGCTACTTTCTATTTCTGTGAATTTGACTATTGTAGGTATCTCATAGAAGTGAAATTATACAGTATTTGTCCTTTTGTGACTGGCTTATTTCACTTAGCACAGTGTGTATTCAAGGTTCATCTATGTTGTAGCATGTGTCAAGTTTTTTCCTTTTTAAAGCTGAATAGTATTCCATTGTATGTATATATCACGTTTTTGTAATCCATTCATCCATTAGTAGCACACGTAAGTTTCTTCTACCTTTTGGCTATTGTTAATAAATCTGATGTAAACATTGGTATACAAATATGTTTTCAAGTCCTCACTTCCATTTCTGCTAGATACATACCCAAAAGTAAAATTGCTGGACCTTATAATAATTTTATGTTTGATTTTTTGAGGAGTCACCATATTGTTTTCTATAGTGACTTCAGCATTTTACATTACTACCAGCAGCGCACAAGTGTTCTAAATTCCCCACATTCTTGCCAACACTTGTTATTTTCTGTTTTGTGTGTGTGTGTATTTATGTGTATCTTTAATAATAACCATCCTAATGGGTGTGGAGTGCTTCCATCTTTTGCTTTTAACCCGCCTTTATCATTATATTTGCAGCAAGTTTCTCATAGACAGTACACAGTAGAGTTATGTTTTTTGATCCACTCAGGCAATGTCTGCCTTTAGTTGGTGTTTTTAGACCATTTACAATGAAAGTGATTATTAATATGTTAGGGCTTATCTCTGCCATTTTATTTCTTTTGTTTTCAGTTACTTTTTCCTTTTCTCACCTTCTAGTGGGTTGCTTAAATATTCTGCAGAATTACATTAGGAATTTTCTATAATTTTTTAGTTTATCTCTTTGCAGAGTTGTTTTTTTTTTTTTTTTTTTTTTTTTTTTAACAGAGTCTTGCTCTGTTGCCCAGGCTGGAGTGCAGTGACACGATCTCAGCTCACTGCAACCTCCACCTCCCAGGTTCAAACTATTCTCATGCCTCAGCCTCCTGAATAACTGGGATTACAAGCATGTGCCACCATGCCCGGCTATTTTTTTTTCCCAGTAGACAGAGTTTTGCCATGTTGACCAGGTTGGTCTCAAACTCCTGGTCTCAAGTGATTTGCTCCCAAAGTGCTGGGATTACAGGAATGAACCACTGCACTCAGCCATCTTTGCATAGCTTTTTAGTGGTTGCTCTAGGTATTGCTTTTTATGTACATAATTTATCACAGTCTACTGGTGTTGACATTTTACCAGTTTGAATAAATATAAAAACCTCTCCTTCCTTTATATTACATTACACTCCTGTTTTTATTACTGCCTTAAGTATTTCCTCTAGATACATTCAGAACCACATTAGAAAGTGTTTTAATGTTTGCTTCAACCATCAATCGTAATTTAGAAAACTCTTGTAAAGCTTATTGTAATAGCCCATATTTTTGCTTAACACGTTCTTTCTTCCTTCCTAATATTCCAAAGTTCCTTCTTCTTTTTTTCTTTTCTTTATGTGTGGAGAACTTCCTTTAGGTCTACTTGCAACAAATTCTGTTCATCTTCCTTCATCGCAAAATGTCTTGATTTTCTCTTTGTTCCTGAAGGATATTTTAGCTAGCTATAGAATTCTAACCATTCTTTCCTTTCAGCACTTAAAAATTATTATGCTGCTTCCTTCTGTTTTCTATGGTTTCTGATGAAAAACCCCACTTTCATTTAAATTGTTTTTTTTATTGTACATAAGGTTTCATTTTTGTCTGGCCACTTTCAAGATTTTTTGTTTGTCTTTAGTTTTCAGAAACTAAATTATCATGTCTTGTTGTGGATTTCTTTGAGTCTATTCTCTTTGGTAATTCCTTAGCTTCAGAAGTCTGTAATTGTATATCTCTTGCTAAGCCTGGGAATTTGCCAGTGATTGTTTCTTCAAATATTTTTAAATTCTTTTCTCTATCTCTTCTTCTGAGACTCCAATGATGCAAATGTTAGATCTTTTGTTATGGTCCCATCAACACCTAAAGCTCTATTTGTTTGTTTGGAGTTTTTCTCACCAGTTTGTTTTCTCTCTGTTGCTCAGAATGGATAATTTCTATTTTTCTATCTTCCAGTTCTCCAATCCTTTCCTCTGTCCCCTCCATTCTCTTTTTGAGCCCATCAATTAGTTTTTAAGATTTTGCTGATTATATTTTTTAGCTCTTAAATTTTATTTGGTTCTTTATATTATCAATTTCATTGTTGAGAGTTTCTTTTTCACTGAGGCTTTCTATTTTTCTATTTGTTTCTATCATGTTCATAATTGCTTGTTGAAGCTTTTTTTATCACAGCTGCATTAAAAACCTTCATCAAATGATTCTATCATCTGTCATTTCAGTGTTGCCATCTATCAATTCTTTTTAAGTATGATGACAATTGAAGAGAAACCTGGACATTTTCATACTATTTTCTGGTTTAGCTGGCTTTCTTTGACAATGCAGGGGAAGAGGGAGTTTGCTGCCTCATTATTGACAGATGGAAGTAGAATACCAGTTTCTCCACTCAGGCTCCATTGCCACGGGGGAGGGGAGTGTGCCTTGCTGTTGCTGGTGGGTGGGAGTTCTGGCTTCTAATGTGGTCTCCACTAACTCCATTGTGGAGGTGGCCTCATTAGAGCTGGGCAATGGTAGAAGACCTGACTCTCTACCTGGTCTCCTCTAACACCGCCCCATCCAAGGATAGAGGTGCATGTCATACTCTCAGGTGGGGAGGGAAGTCCAAGCTCCCTTTGTGGTTTCCACAGACATGGTGGGGACAGCAGTGCATCATGACTGTCCAGCAGGGACAAAAGTTGGCTCCTTGCTTGGCCTTCTCTAATCCCACTCTTTGGGGGTGTTAAGTAGGGCTCCACATCAAGGCATAATGAGGGCAGACATCTGGGCTCCCCACTTGGCGAATTTCACTAGTGAGGGTGGAAGTGGGCCAAAGTTTTCGCATGGTGTCTGGTTGCAGTAGAGCTGTCATTGTCTGGAAGGTTTCTGTCTTGCTAGGCTGCCCCTTTCCTGATACTTTGGCTGGAGAGAGCTGGCTTTTGTGGGCACTTTTTTGCCCGTGCTTGTTGCTGTTTCCAGGTTTCTGGCTTCTTCAGCTGCAAGTCTGGGATGTATGAGGCAAAAAGAAAACCCAGAGAACTCATCACTGTGTCATCCCTCGGGTCCCAAGGTCCTAACCACTCTGCCTTCTTCCCTCTACCTTTCAGAGTCCTGATGTTTGTTTTACATATAACGTTAATGGCTTTAAGGTGTAGGAAGAATAGGGGAAAGTATGTTATTCCATCTTCCCAAAAATACAAGTCCAAGAGAATGGTTTTTATCAGTGGATTTTTTTTCTAATGAGGCTGATTTCAAGAACAGCATGATGTTGTTTAGTCAAAATAATAAAGACTATAGATATTTTGTATAGCCAAAGGCATAAGAACGAACATCAGCACTTGTCACCCTATTCTGAGACACATGAATAGTTGTGCCATGAGGAAAATACTTCTCTGTGATCAAAAACATCCGGGAAAGGTTGCATTTTATGCCCCCTCACTTTGGAATTCTCGATGAAATTAGCATATTAAATACTCTGAGAAGATCTGAATGTAGTTAATTTTTTTAATCCAGTGTTTCCCAAATTCAACTAAGCAGGAAACATGGTTTACCAGCATACTTACAATAGGCTATACTCCATCCACTTTGGAAATAGTGTCCACTGAGCCACATAATCTGGGGAGTCATCTCAGGACCCACCCTTCACAAGGGAGGGGACTGGCATCTTACTGTGTGTGCTGTGCCCCCAGGTCCACAAAAGGATCAAAGGTTATTCTGTCTTGACAGAACATACAGAGGAGAGTGGTGGGGAGAACATAGTAATCCTTTGCATTTTTCCAATTCCAATAACCTCTGTGCCTTTATCTTTTCTTTAAGTCTATACCAACCTCTACTAGGTAAGAGGGAAAAGTATTACTATCTCCATGTTGCAGGTGGCAGAGGCCCAAAGACATAAAAGTATATTTCTAGAGGAGCCAGATCTAGAACTGCACCCTTTGGGCTACAGGGCCCTCCATAATTACTGAGCCCCTGTGATTCCAGCCTGGAGTCCGACCCTGTCAGAAACAGATACAGTCTCACCTCCTGCGCCTGCCCTCCAGGATCCTGGACCCTGAATCCTAGCTCGGCCTCCCTAGTAGAAATAATAATAATAATAAATAACCCCAAGGGGCTTCTAGAACATGGCTCCCTGCTCACTGTCCCATACAGGGCTCTTCCAAGATGGCCTTCTTGCTTTCCAGAAACCTTTGTTCCATGGAAAACAAGTGCTGTTTTCCAGAACAAAGCCTCCAGGGAGGTGAGGGGAAGCCAGAATCCTAAATACAGGATGAGGCTCAGAATTGCTCCCCGGCCCTCACTTCCTCTGCAGCCATCACAGCCCACTGTGTGACTTGAGAGAGGAAGTGGCTGGGACTTCAGAAAGTGGATTTACTGGGAAGAAATGATTCCAGTAAACATAACCTCCAAGCGGCATGCCCCCGCCTTCCCCTCAGAACTACACAATAGTGACTTGTCTGCCATGTCGCCTTCAGGGAATGGGGAAAAGGAAATGACCACTCTTATTTTGAGAAAGGTTCAGGACGAGGGCAAGGTCATTGAATAAAATGAGCCATGGGATGATGCTGTAAAAATGAAACATTCATCCCAGAAAAGAGCTCCTGTCTGAAGGATTACTTTTCTCTGCCCCCATGGTTATAGCACAGCCTCCCTTTTCTCTGCAAATGGCCACAGAGGAAGGCAATTCTTTGGAAAGGGAAGAACTGAGAGAACAAGGGATTTTATGGTTGACATCACTGGTCTGACTGGCCTTGCCAGAAAATGGAATTTATTTTGGCCCTGCAATTAGTTCTTCCTTCCCACTTAACAATTCTTCTTGCTGCTAAAGACATTAAGTGAAGCATTAAATTCTTAAAATATTTCCCCCACTTGCCAAGCCTGGCTGCTGCAATGGCAATAGGAGTCTTTTGCTTTAAGCCATTGAAGGCCACTGTTAGAATCTAGCTACAACCTGTAGGAGGGAAAATAGCATCCATTGTTCACTCTTTAGCTTGGATTAGTTTTTCCAGCCTGACCAGATAGGCTTAAAGAATCCCACATAAGACTGATTCCTGGACATAAGACTCATTTGACTGGGAGAGAGGTCAGGAGAACATGGAGCATGTCCGAAACAGTTGGCCCTAGAGGGGACCCCGAAAGTTACTGTGGTCAGTCTGGGGCCGGCATGAGAGCCCCAGGCACTTGGGCAAGTCCAGGAGACACAGTGAGAGGGAAGGAGGGGTGTGAAAGGCAGGTGAAGGAGTGCCGGCCTCAGACTACAGTTCCACCCCAACCACGCGCTATCACCACCACTGTCCTTTGGGCAGCACTGACAGGAAGGAACAAGGAGAGTCCAGAGAGCCAGGTTCTGCCATTACCACCTAGCTATGGGGCCTGGGGAAATGGCTTCACCTTCAAGCCCACTTCCTCCTTGGGCTAGATCTACTCCAAGGCCACTTTCAGCTCTAACATGCCATGTTTTAAAAAAATTTATTTTAAGTTTTTTTTTCTTCCCTCCACCACCCCAGATTTGCATATTTATCACATGTTCACCTCAACCAAAGACAGAAGTGCATGAAGTAAAAAGTAAAACACCCTCCCAACCCCCTCACCTCCTCCAGGTTGTTGACGCCAGGGCTTCATTTCCAGACAACTGGAGCGGAGCGGGTGTTTAAGATCCCGGGCTCCAGACACAAACGGCCCAGTTCAAACCCATGCTGAGCTCCTTCCCACTGTGAGGTCTTAGACACAGCGCTCCCTGCCTACCTGCTTCCTCATCTGTAAAACTACAACTATAATAATGTCTGTGTTTCTGTGAATGAACACACAGAACCACAACAATGCCTGGACACCATGTTCCCTACACGCCAGCTGTTTTGATTGCATCTGACTTTCACTTACAGTAAGGGAGCGATAACTGTAACAGATGTGAGTGCTACCTTTAAGGAGCTCACAGTTGAAAGTCGCCCCCGCAAATGTCAAGATCCGCTTTTTGTCTGTTCCATGCCCCTCCATGTGGAAGGAGGGAAGGAGATGTTGGTTAGAGTGGAGTGTGGCTAAGGAGTTGCCCAGGACTGACCCATCACACAGGTGGCCGCATCACAGTGTGGAATCGCTTCAGCCAGATGAGCCATCAGAAGGAAGCTAGATAACCCATTTAGAAACAAACATCTTAAAAGGGCATTGCAGATAAAGCAATGAAGAAAAAAACTGAGTTTCCTATTAATTATGATGTGTTTTTTTAAAAATACAATCCATGCGGAAATTCCCAATCAGGCATTGTCTGGTGTTGAATACTCTGCGGTAGAGAAATGCTGCTTGTCGTGGGGGACACACAATTCCTCCTGTCCTTAGGCACCCTGGTCCCTGAGGGTTATGTCCTGTCTTCTTCAGCCTGCACCCTAAAAATAGCTGGTGCTATTTCCAGGTTCCCCAGCACAGTCTCCATCCAAATGTATCCTATCAGCTTCTCCAGCTCAAGATCACAGCAGCTCACCCCTGGATTGATTTGGGAGCCCATGACCTCAGGCTTCCAGTCTCCCCCACTGGCCAGGTCCCAGTGAAGCTTTTCCCCTACCCCCTGAGTGCCAGCTTCCCCTTCCTCTGACTCCTTGATGCTTTATACCTGTTATAGAGGGGCATCAGGGGCACAGAAACCAGGGGCTGGTTGGAATCAGGTCCTGACTTAACCTCCACGGTTCTCAGTATTCTTACCTATAAAATGTGCCAATAATAGTGTCTGCTTCATAGCCTTACAGCAAAGACTAAGTGGGATGATAATGTAGATAAAATGCCTAGCATCATATCCACCACATAGATGATGTTCAAGAAAAATTGTTCCCATTGTCACTTCCCATTAGAATGGCATGTTTGTTGGGCTGTCTGCCTCCACAGACCGTGAGCTCCTCAAGGGCCAGAACTATGCTATCCACCTCTGTATCTCTGATTCTCTGTGGCTTCAAACTCTAGAACAGCAGTAGTATACAGTAGGTACCCAGGAGATCAGTTATTTACTGCCACAATAATGCTGCACCGCAAACCAAACTTAAAACAACAATTCGTTTAGCCCATGATTCAGCAATCAGGCTGTTTAAGCCAAGCTCTGCCTGGGGGGTTCTTCTGGTCTCAACTGGGCCCAGCCACAGACCATGTAGACACTGCTTCTGCGTATGGAGGTGGTGGAGAGAGACGGACCACGTGTCTCTCATCAACCAGCAGCAAGGCCTGGCAGAGCTCTTACAGGGAGAAGAGCAAAAGGCCGCGGGGGTTTTTGAAACTGGCACATTGTTACTTTCACTACATTCTATTGGCCAAAGCAAATCACAAGGCCAGCTCAGATTTAAGGGATGGAAAAATAGACTCTGTCTCTTAATGGGAAGAGTGGTGACACCACATTTAAAGGGCATGGATTCAGAGAAGGGTGGGAATTGTCACCCCTTTCTGAATTTCTGTGATCTACCACACCCAGTTTTTCATATGAAAGAGGTAAGTTAGAGAGAGAAAAATGAACGAAAAGAGCAATGAGAAGAAAAACCCAATTTATGTCCTCACAATCATGGGCAAGGACACTTAAATTCTAGGTTGCTCAATACAAGCAAGATGAAAATTGACCTCTCAAACCATTATGTAGTTGAGAGTTCTCTAAGGTACAGTAAAGAGAATATGTGCCAATCAGGGCATAAATCAAGACTCTCCTCTCCTGGTGTCTTGGGAAGGCAGATGGGCCTGGATTTATCGAGGACACTCAGCCTCCTGACAGCAGTATAATTACAGACGCCAGCATCATTAATCAGCAATCCGCCAGCGACCGAGGAGTCTATAAACCTCCAACTCTCTCTGTTCCAAAATTGATTTGACTTAAAAACAATTATTTAAATTCTACATGCCTGAGCATTTGGCTTAGGAGAATGTAGGAAAAATATCAAAAAGAAAAGTTTGTGTTTTTTATTCATCTCCACCTTCAGAACTTTGAAAGTTTTTATTAGCCCATCAATAATTGGATGAACCTTCTGTTTCACACACACACCACCCACCTTCTATCAGAGAGACTCTCACCAAAGATCCTCCAACTGTGATGTCTGAAAACTCAATTCAGTGATGAGCTAAGGGACCCACTAACCTAAAAAGTGCTGAAAGGCACAGACATGGAGTTAGGTGACTTCCATGGAGCCAGCTCCCCAGACAGGCTAGTCAGTCTCTGACTATGTGTAACCATCCTTTCCAAAGATTCTCCATCCTTCTGGATCCCCCTTTTCTTCAATACCAAATCAAATGGTATTGGTAGTGAGAAAAGTCCCCATTCCTGGTGCAGGAAGTCTAGTATCCCCGAATGATGTATCCATGTATTTGCAGTGGTAAGAACTCACATTCTTCTGGTCAGTCCTTGCCTAGATTCTGCTTCCTTACTGGACCGCAATTCCTGCAATGCCCATCTCTCCCCTTTCTTGAGATGTTCTGCTACGGCACAAAGTCTCTTTTCTGCAAAGGTCTTTGTACACAAGCTACACATAACAGATTTTACTGAAGGTTTGGTGGCCAAAAGAGGGTCATTACAGCATAGACTACGAGGTAAATTCATGACCAGGCAGACACCACTTCTAGTTTTAGGCTACCTCTGCTTCCCAGGGAGGCTTCTTCTCCGGTCCTGTCTTCCATATGTTCCAGCCTTAGGCCATGTCACTGGGCCCCATGACCCCTCAGAGCTCCCTCTAGATGACTGTGTCATCTCCTGCTGGTCTGATCTTCTAGCTTCTCAACTCATCTACATCCTGGACACCAAAAACCTTCAATATTTCTTCATTTTCAAGAGCAATTTAGCCTTCCTTTGTTTTGTCTTTATTCATCCAGCTCAGGCCCAGAACCTGATCTCTCAGCAGTAGCAGAGCTCCTGTCATGTTTCCCAAACAATAGGGCCATTCAACCTCTAGGAACAATTCATCTTCCTCTGAGACCAATGAAAAAAATCGCACTCAACTTTTGAAGTAACAGATGTTTTCTATCATCTTTCCACACTGTCTACCATGTGATTTGAAAGCTTAGAGAGACCTGCCTAACCCCCATGCCTGACACCCCTACCAAGAATGCCATCTCTTCAGGTTAAGGGATTACATCCAGAAGATGCACATAACCACACATTTCATTTGGGAAGAATAACCCCAGCAGATCTCAAACTACAAGTTCTCAGACTTTAGCACATATACCACTCTTCTGGTGCACATGTTAAAAATACAGCTTCCCTGGCCCTAACCTGACACAGCAGGCAGTAGAACCTAGGAATCTACATTTTGTAAAGTCTTTCACCGCCACCCTCCCCCAGGTGATTCTGATGCAGGGGATCAGCTGCTCACACCTGGAGCAACTCTGTGCTTCTGCTTGATCTATGGCATGGAATGCAGGAAGGCCGAGGGTCCAACCAACATCTCAAAGTTTCCTAGGGCTGCTGTAACAAATTGCCACAAACTTAGTGGCTTAAAGCAACAGAAATGTGCAGCACTGTTCATAATGACCCAAAAGTGGAAGCAACCCGAATGTTCATCCACAAATGAGCGGATAAACAAAATGGATATTACGCACAGTGAAATATTATTCAGCCTTAAAAAGGAAGAAAACTCTGACACATGCTATGACATGGATGACCCTTGAAGACATGATGCTAAATGAAATAAGCCAGACACAGAAGAAAAAATACTATATGATTCCATGTATATGAGATACCTAGAGGAGTCAACTTTGTAGAGATGGAAAGTAGAATAGTGGTTACCAGGGTCTAGTGAGGAGGGCAGGATGGATGATTTATTTCCATGAATACAGAGTTTAAGTTTGGGATAATGAAAAAGGTCTGGAGATGGATAGTGTTGATGGGTGCACAACAATGTAAATGCACCAATGCCACCAAACTGTACATTTTAAAAGGGTGAGAATGGTAAATTTTATGTGAGATAAACAGCCCCAGCCCCAGAAATGTACTGTCTCATCGTACTGGAGGTTGGAAGTTGAAAATCAGTATCACTGGGCTGCAGTCAAGGCATTGGCAGCCCCACACTCTCTCCAGAGGCTCTAGCAGACAATCCTTCTTTGCCTTTTCCAGCATCTGGTGCATCCTTGGCTTCTGGCCGCAAAACTCCGGTCTCTGTCTCCATCTTCACATCACCTTCTCCTCTTCTCTCTGGATGGGGAATCTCCCTGACTCCCTCCTGTAAGAGCACTTAGGATGGCATAATCTTCCCACCTCTAGATGTTCAATTCCATCACATCTGCAAAGTTCTTTTTTGCCATGCAAGGTAACATTCATGGGTTCCAAGGATTAGGATGGGATATGTTTGGGGGACCATTATTTGGCCTACCGTACTCTCTGTCAGAGCTCCCAGGAAATGGGGGCCACAGTGGAGAGAGGAGAATAAGAGGCAGTAAAGAGCTGGGATTTGGGCCTTAGGGGCAGCAGGTCCAGGGGAAGGATGGGCATCCCAGGCAGGGAAGGGCCCCACTCTGTAGGTCCTGGGTGTCAGGGGTGCTCTCCCAACCCAGCAGGAGCCCAGCTCAAGATGGAGCCACTTGTCAGGGAAGGGAGTGGCTGGGGGTGCAGTGGTTGCGTCAAGGTCACTGCCCAGCCTCCCAGACATGATGGGCACCCAAGCACACACAGTGTCACATGCTCTGAGGCAGAAAGGGAAGCAGGAAGTGACTCCGACCCCCCTCATGCCTGGCTTGGGCCTCGATGAGAGCACTCCAGGTCTGAAGAAGGACAAAGAGTCAAGTTTCGCTCCTACAGTGTGCCAAGCAGAGCCAGGCACTCTTCATACTTCATCTTAGCTAATCCCCACCCCAGCCCCAGAAGGGGGTCATATTAGCCCCTCTTCACATGTAAGGTACCTGCGGCTCACAGAGCAATGGGCAACCTGAAGCAATGGGCTCACAGTTACACTGTATGTCCATCTTCTGAGTCCCGCAAGTCCTGACGTGGGGAAGATCTCCCATGCGAGTTGGACAGAGCTGGGATGAATCATATCCTGGCCCTGCACTTACTGGCCATGTGACCCTGCACACCACCTTGCTACACTGGCTGCGTCTATCTCGTGGGTTAATTTTTGTAAGATAAGCACAGTGCTGAGCACAGCATTTGGCATGAAAACACTCAGATAACTCATACTAATGTCCCCAGCCCTGCCCAGGTGTGGAGAGCAGGGCCTGCCCCAGCACAGCTCCTCCCTCCCTTGCACGGTGGGGAGTACCCAAGCAAGGATGCTTACTGCTTTGCCACTATCATCTGCAGCTGGTTGGGCTGGCCTGGTTAGAAAGAGGTTTCTAGACAGAGGAGCTCCTGGGTTTGTAACAGCTGGACTCTCCTAGCCCGTGCTCTTGGGCCTCCCAGCAAGTCCACTATGAACCCTCAGCAAAGCAGAGCGCAGGGAAGCCTCAGGATAATTCCCCGTTTGTCCTCCACCCCCATGGCCAACTTGAGTCTCGATGGGCTTCAAGGACTTTGTTGTTCCGCTGCTCAGAGCCTCTCGCAGGCCCAGCCTCACAGCCAGTGCCAGCTGCAGTCGCGGGGCTGGCAGCCAGACTGGGGAAAGCAAGGGGGGCCCCGTCCTTGCCCCCAGCCTTCTAGGGGGTTCTGCCTGGACAAGAAACCCTTTCAGAGTCATGAATCCAGTTGTGGGACAGGCCTGTGATTGTACATGTTGTTTTAAAGAGCTTTAACAAACACAACTGGCCTAACAATGGCCTGACTAACATTGACTCTGGAGGTCACCAAGCCCAGGGCACCCACAGGGAAACCATTGTGGCCCTGCCTGAGTGGCCCTAGGCACTCCAGGCCTGGCAGGATCTCCCATAACCCACACTCTAGGTGTACCTCACAGTCATCCAGAAAGGAGGGAATCTACCCTTGTATGAGTGCCATTGTATGCCAACCTCTGCCCTCCCGTCATAGGTGAGGGGCCGATGTCCTATAAAAATGCACTATCCCTCTGCCCAAGGCCTCACTCAGTGAACTTGTCCCAAATGAACCTTCTCCCCTCAGTACCAAACCTACCGCTCTGACCTGCTCTCTCTAGTTCCGGCCCTGAATCCCATCACTGGCTTCTGCCTCTCTCCGGAGCCCCTCAGAGAAGGCAGTGTGACAAGATCCAAGCTCCCCAAGGAGCTCTGGCAGCTCCCTGGTGGCTCATAGCCAAGCACCTTTCTGTTTGTCACAGCCTTGCCCAAATGTAAACAACCAGTGCAGGCTGGCCCCAGGGCTCACATCAGCTCACGACAGTGTGCCCTCTCTTCATCGAAATTTGACAAGTCGCAATGTTCATCTTCTCAAATGAAAAGTACTGCAGGCATAGAGACGCGCCCCATGTGGACGGGGCCTGCCTATCTATGACCTCAGTAGCAAAACAAAACAAAAAGGCATCCCTGACAAGTGGGCAAATTTCCTTGGATTTTATAAAAACTTTACTTAGCATCTGCAGAGTGTGGAGCTGCAAAAAGCATTCAAGGTGTTGAGGTCCATCCCCTAGTTTTATTTATTTTATTTATTTTTTTAATTTTTATTGTGATAGCTTTTGGGGTACACGTGGGTTTTTGCTACACGGATGAATTACATAGTGGTGAATTCTGAGATTTTAGTGCACCCATCACCCAAGTGGTGTATTTATACGTTGTACCTATGGTGTCATTTTTTCTCCCTGGCCCCCCTTTCATTCTTCCCCTTCTGAGCCTCTAAAGTCCACTTTATGACTCATGCCTTTGTATACTCAGAGCTTAGCTCCCACTTACCAGAGAGAACATATGGTTTTTGGTTTTCCACTCTGGTGTTACTTCACTTAGAATAATGGGCTCCAGGCCGGGCGCAGTGGCTCACGCCTGTAATCCCAGCACTTTGGGAGGCCGAGGCAGGCGGATCACGAGGTCAAGAGATCGAGACCATCCTGGCTAATATGGTGAAACCCCGTCTCTACTAAAAACACAAAAAATTAGCCAGGCGTGTGGCGGGCGCCTGTAGTCCCAGCTACTCGGGAGGCTGAGGCAGGAGAATGGTGTGAACCCGGGAGGCGGAGCTTGCAGTGAGCCGAGACTGCGCCACTGCACTCCAGCCTGGACGACAGAGCGAGACTCCATCTCAAAAAGAAAACAAAAAAAACAAAACAAACAAACAAACAAACAAAAAAACCCAGAATAATGGCCTCCAGCTCCCTCCAAGTTGCTGCAAAAGACATTACTTCGTTTCTTTTAACGGCTGAGTAGTATTCTATGGTGTGTATATACCACTCATTGGTCAATGCAGCCCCTAGTTTTGTAAGTTAGGAAACTGGAGCAAGAATGGCCTCCAAGGCATGTAGCTGGGACTGGAGTTTTAAATCATGTGACAGTCCCCCACCCCTACACATTATCATTCCTTGACAACCTTGATGACAAGGTTAGAAACTGGAGTCTTATCATCGGTAGGACTTTCCTTAAATGAAGATCTCAACCTCTATCCTGGACAAGTGGGATCTTACAGAATGGACTCGGGGTCCCGGGGTTGGGCAAGGCTGATCCGTGAAAGAGAATCTAGAGGCAAAACTGAAGCTACAAACAGGCACAGACTGATCAAGATGTCTCAAAGATGCCTTCAAAAAGGTAAGATATGAAGAGGCAATCCAGGTATAAGACCTTGGGATGGCATCAGATTTGGCTTCGAGGCTGGGAGGGGGTTCTGAGAAGTGGGGTTCTGAGAGTGGCCTTCTGCTCCTGAAGGGCTGTGGTGGTCACAGTGATTAAGCAGTGCAATGGTTTTTTCTTCCCTGTTCTTACAAAACTGGTTACCTGTCTAAATTCTTAGCTCCACTGAGCTCAGAATCCACCTTTTTTTCCCCCTATCAATGTGGAGTAGAAACTTGTTATCTAGCTCAATATTAATCCATTTCAAAATCAGCATCAGCAGGTCTATTTTTGTAAGTGCTTAATACAATGAAAAACAACTGCCCCTCTCAACTCCCAGCCCAGGGTTCTTCCTACCAAACCAAGCAGGTTATTGCCCACACAGAGGCTCAGTTCATTGAAAAATATTTAGTTTTTACCTTTCTGTTTTTTCCCTTCATGGCCTGTGAATGAAACCAGGAGCTGGGGATTTCGTGAGTGTTTCGAGTCCATCTAGCTTCGCAGTGAACTGCAGGTCCTGCAACAGAGAGGGCTGGGCAGCCGGCGCTTCTCAAGCTGACTCATGCTTGGCTCCATTACTCTGGGATTCAGTTTCTCCAGTTATAAAAATCATGATAGAAGATGGAAAGCAAATTTATTGAATGAAGGATAGTTTTCAAGAGCCCCCACTGTACTTGCACAAGCAACTTTCAAGACCTGCAAGTCGTATATCTATAGTTTTGTACTATTTTTCTTAAAGAAACTCCCCAAATTATAAATACATAAGCTTCTGTAAAACCTGATCCATCCCCAGAATGGCATCATCCAGCTAGTCAGGGGCACTAAGGATTCACATTTTGAAAGAAAGTCTAGACACCATGCCTCCTTTCCTCTGCTTTTGCCAATTCCTTTTTTTTTTTTTTTTCTTTTTTCTTTTGCCAATACTAAAGAGTTGGAAATGTTGCTATCAACAGAAGCTAACACCAGATATTTATTAACATGATTCTATTGGAAGGGCCACAGAGCATTGGGTTACAGTGATGTCTATTGTTGATGAAAAGATGAGGAGCTTCCACTGTGAAAAATAAAACTAAGCTCATATAAAATTCAACTTGGCTAATTTGACTTGAAGGTTGCAAAGCAGGAGGAAGCCAGAAAGAGGGGGAAAAAAGAACTAGGAAAGGCTATGCAGCAGAGAAAGTTTAGGAGACTGGTCTATAGAGCAGGAAGAAGTCATCCCCTTATCACTGGGCCCCTTTGCTCTATAGAGAAGACACTGCCCAGTACCTGTTGATGTTCTGTGTTGCAACTAAGAGAATACAGAAAAGACCCCTGTCTGTGCTGCAAGACTGCATGTTGTGGTATGAGGGGCTTCAATCAGTCATCATTCATTCAACAAATGTTTTCATTAGTGTTGGTAGATGCTGGAGACATTATGTCGAGCAAAACATATGTGGCCCTGGTGTTCCAGTTTGGAGAAGACACAGCCAAGCAAAGAAGCCATTGCAATTCAATGTGATGTGTGCTGCAATAGGGCAGTACAGGATATTAGGGGAGCACAAAGAGTGGCATCTGATCCAGCTTTGGGGAGTCAGGAAAGACTTCTCCACAGAAGCGAGGATCCATCTGAGACCTGCAAAATGAGCAGGCATTCACTAGAAGAAACGAGAAGCGTGTTTTAGGCAGAACGAAGAGGGAAGCAGTGTTTCTGAAGCATCGTGGACCAGGTGTGTGGTGGAGTCATGGGGGAAGGATAGAGGGGGCATTATTTAAGCAGACGCTGGCTCTTATGGGTTTTGAAAGCCTTAGCGAGGAGTGTAAACTTTATCTCAAAGGTAATAAATTTATGATATCACCAGATGTTGTGGGGGAGTGGTCTAGAAGGAAGCAAGGCTGGGGATAAAGAGGCTAGTTAGGAGGCTGTGGCAATGGAGGCAAAATGTAGTGGGGCCCTGGATGGAAGTTACAACCATGGATGGAGAGATGAATAAAGATTCAAAAAATATTTAAGAGGCACAATAGACATGCTTTGATAGTTGGTTAGAAATGCAGTGTAATGTGTCCAAGGAATCTAGGATGACCTCAGACACATTTGACTTGAGCAGTTGGGCAGCCAGATGGTAGAGCCATTTGGAAAGACAGTGACTCCAGAAGGAACAGGTTTAGTGCTTCTGAACTGAATTGACCATTAGGTTAAAAGGAGGCTTCATATTCACAGCAGAAGGTCAAGTTGAAAGGCCCAAGAAAAACTGACTTATTAAAGTTATAGAGGTCAGGACAGAGGAGGAAAAGACAGGAGGTTGAGAAGTTCAACTGAAAAGGTGTCCAGATGAGAAAAGGAGGCTACAAAACCATATGTACAATAAAATACACATGCACATGATAGAAACAAGGAAAAGATGCTGGAGAAATCCTCATGAACACGTTAGCAGGAATTATTGCCTCATAGTAAGATCACTGGTGATTTGTAGTTCCTTCTCTTTGCTTGGCTGTATTTGCAAAACTAAAGATTGCACAATAAATGTGTGTTCTTTTTGTAATAAAAACAAAAGGTGCTTTTGGAAAGTGGTTATGTAGGTGAGGGAAGAATACTGGAAGGGCTTTTTTTTTTTTTTTTTTTTTTTTTTTTTTTTTTTTTTTTTTCAGGCAGAGTCTTGCTCTGTTGCCTAGGCTGGAGTGCAGTGGCACCATCTCGGCTCACTGCAACCTCCACCTCCTGGGTTCAAGTGACTCTCCTGCCTCAGCCTCCCGAGTAGCTGGATTACAGGCAGCCACCACCATGCAGGGCTAATTTTTGTATTTTTGGTAGAGATGGGGTTGCCATGTTGGTCAGGCTGGTCACTGGTCTTGAACTCCTGACATCAGGTGATCTGCCCACCTTAGCCTCCCAAAGTGCTGGGTTTACAGGCATAAACCACCCTGTCTGGCCTAATAATGAAGGGCTTTTCACTTAAAGTGAAAAACGTAATTGGAAAGTATATAAAAGCTTGTGGACAACTAAAGGAAGTAACCCGATTTACTGTCCCACAAACTTGGTTGCATATTGAAATCACCTGCACAATTTCAAAGACACTGTTCCTGGATCCCACGTCCACAGGTTCTGATTTAATTGACAGGAGGTGTGGTCTGAGCCCTGGAGAGGTCTGTAATGCTCCCCAGGTGATTCCAATGTTGGCAAAGATGGAAAACCACTAACGTAGTTAATGAAAAGGAAGAGGGAGAACTTTTTAGCCTAGCACTCTGAGTTATTTAAAGGAGTGAGAATCTTGAGGAGAAGGCTCTCAGTGAGGCCCTAAAGCGGGGTCAAGGCCCGGCAGTGAGATGGCACCCCAGGCTCAGGCATGAGGTCAGTCCCACAATATGCTCTTAAATGACAACATAGTGAAGCGAGCTGAGCTCAACCTTAAAAGGACGCTCCAAGAAACTCTGCAAAAAATAGGGACATTTTATACATGGGAAGGAAATCTGAGGTCCTGCCAGCTTTGCCGTAGTCAAGAGCACGTGGCAGCTGGTTCCGTATTCAAAGGCAAGCGACTCTCACATCCTAAGGTATTACCCAGCAAAAGGCAGTGTCAGGAGGCAGCCCACTGAAGACCTTCAAGTCCACGAAGACAATGTACGGATTATTCACTAAAACTGAGGAATGATTTTCAAATAATCTGTCACCAGAGGGCCAATCCAAGCTTCGGGCTCCAGTGCGTATGGCGGAGCTGCCACTGCAGAGACGCTGGCTTAGGGGGCTGGGGGATGCCTCCTTTGAATTCTGGGCCCACCACTGACAATCCTTCTCTTCTTGGGTGAGTTATTTCATTTCTCTGACCTCGCTCTCTTTATTTGTGAAAAACAAGCTAGTACTACCTGTTCCACAGGTTTCTCAGGATTAAATGAGCTCAGGTTGAGCTCATTGTGAAAACAGCTATTCGGTTTTTTAAAATGTCATTGCCATTGTTTGAAATAGCAAGAGAGGATATATCGCTGTTAAAGTCCGTCTGGACGGCAGTCTTGCTGCGTCATTTTCACCTCTCGCCTGACACTTTTTCTCTTCTCATTTAGTTTTCTAAATTCTAAAGTAAGGTGGCTAGAGCAGACAAACTGTTCTTTTCTTAGTAGATTAATGGCATTGAGTATGTAGCCCTTAAAAACATAAAGTTTAAAAGCAAAAGCAATGGCCAGGCACGGTGGCTTACGCCTGTACTCCCAGCACTTTGGGAGGCTGAGGCTGGTGGATCACTTGAGGTCAGGAGTTCGAGACCAGCCTGGCCAACATGGTAAAATCCCATCTCTATTAAAAATACAAAAGTTAGCTGGGCATGGTGGCATGTGCCTGTAATTCCAGCTACTCGGGAGGCTGAGGCAGGAGAAGTGCTTGAACCCGGCAGGCGGAGGTTGCAGTAGGCCAAGATCACTCCACTGCACTCCAGCCTGGGTGACAAAGCGAGACTCCATCTCAAGGAAAGGGAGAGGGGAAAAAAAAAAAAAAAAAAAGCAAAAGCAACAGACTCAAAATTTTATTTTTTAAGTAAAATATCTTGATGTTAGTAATCATCAGAGCGAAGACAATGGTTACTGAAATTTCAACTCTAAAAGGCAAAACGCATTTATAGCAAAGTATGGGCAACTTCTGTATATATTTCATTAAATCTGAGATGCCTTTTATTGTAAGATATGTTCATTTTCTATGTGGTTAAGAAAAAAAATAGTTGCAAATTAAACTATGACACAATGCTTTCTTTCCTGATACAATGTTTTCCGTATTGAAAGAGCTCTTTCAGATTTATTTAAACATCTCCTGTTACCATGTAGCACTCCACATAGCTAAAAAGGAAAACACACGTGAAATGAATTGCTTAAGGTGGTCCACAAAACTTCACATTCTCACTCTTCTGAATCACTTTGCAGTCATCAATGCCCATGTTTCCCCACACAATTAACATCCTCGGGGCTTTCACGTGAATTGGTGATACACTCTCTTATGCTCTCCTGTATTTTCTTCTCAGCTGCTGACATCTCTTTTCACAAGCTTAGTGTGTGATAGATGATCCTTTTGTGCATATCTTGGTAACAAACCTAACTCAGCTTTATCTACTTGTGGATATCTTCCTTTCATAAGTCCTATAAAGCTATGCTTCTCAAACTTTCCTGTTCATATAAATTACCTGGGGATCTTGTTAAACTGTAGATATACAACAGGTCTGGGCTAGAGCCTGAGATCCAGCAGTTCTCACAAGCTCCCTGCTGAGGCCAAAGCTGCCGGCCCCAGTGCTACAGTTTGAGCAGCAAAGCTGTAAAGCAATTGATCCTATCGGTTGCTTCTTTGTAAGAAAATATGGAAGTGTGATTATTCCTCCAACAAATGGTTGTTTCACTAATATCAAATTTATGCCTTGCTGCTCTGTTTTCATGCTCTTCTGTATATGCAGTAATTTTCATTTCAATGCCAAATTGTCACATAATCTTTTCGAAAACACTTAAATGGCAGTGAAACTCAACATGGGTAGTGCCAGCATTGCACATAATTCACTGAAGTGTGATGGTGGAGAGTGGAGCTAGGATCAAGCTAGTTGTAGCATACCACTGATTGCAAGCTGTACTCTGATATCAGAGATGCTAAAAAGTGGAGAAGGTGCAGTTTGCGATCAAAGAAATATGGAGAATCTGTTGCAAACCTCTGTACTTCTAGCCTCCACATTTTGCCTTTTTTTTTCTTTTTAAGAACATGCTGAAATCAGCATTTGGAATTATGAGAGATAACACTAATAACACCAGTGTGTTTTGCTGTGTCTCTGTTTTTAACCTTTTGGCTTCACCTTTGTATATGGAACACAAGGATGAAAGTTCCTTGGTGTGTGTGTGTTGGTGATATGTGCGTTTACAACTGACTCCACAGCGGTCAGTCACCTGAGCACTGACTTGTTGAAAATACCCGACTCTGAGCTCCACCCAACCTGCTGAAGCAGCATCTCTGGGGGCTGATCCCAGGAAACCCTTTTACCAAGTCCCCCAGGGGAGTCTTAGGCCACTCAAGCTTGAGAACCACTGGTTTAGTGCCTTCGTGCCTTCCTGAAAGATTTAGTCCATCAGTCTTCCAGTAGGGGACAACTACTGGGCATGTCCCAAACACTGTGTAGGTGCCAGAGGGAACACCAAGAGGCCTGGCACAGCACCTGTCCCCACCTCATGGAGCCTATACTCCAGATAGGTTGCCACAGAGAATACTGTGCTAGGGGCATTCAGAAGGGGCCTGGAAGAGAGGAAGAAGATCCTCATATGGGTGTGATTGGAAAAGGCTTTGTGGAGAAGACGAGAAATGTGCTGGGTCTTGAAAGATAGATGAAATTTGGAAGGGACAGGAGAGGAAAGGAGCATTTCCGGCAGGTAGTACAGCATAAGCCCAGGCAAGGAGGCAGGCAAGGACTAGTCACACGCCATAGACAGTCGACCAGGCATCTAAAGAGATGGTTCGTGCACACAGGCAGAAAGCGTATGCTTGAAAGTTGGACAAGAGTAAGGCAATGCCCCAGGAGGATTTACCCTCTAATATCTGGTCCTTCCATGTGGAGTTTTTAATTTGTTTCTTTTCTTCTTTCCCTTCTCCTCTCTGTCAAGCCTTTGGCTTCTCCTCAGTACCCCAGGCCATCCCTCTCCCTCCCCACCACTCAATGTGCTTCTGAACACCTCCTCTGTTCGAACCCCTCTGCTGGCAGGTGGTGCATGAGGAGAAATGCAAGCTCATTGCAATATTAATCTGAGCAAAACACAACTAGAGAGGAAATTTTGCTGCTCTGTTGCAAATAGCATATGGTACCTGCCCAAAAGCCAAAAGAAATGATTTTTTAATCATCTGCTGTTTGGGATTATCCACGCTCCCTTTCCTCAGTGTGGATAATTGAAGGTTGGCTGTATCTGGATTTCAAAGCGGTTTGGACTTTATTGAAATCCAAGGATCCCAGTTTGCTCCCCACCCCCCAGTGGGCATCCATGTCAGTAATTAAACTCATCTGACAAGGGAGGGCCAAGGGGGTATCTCTGATGTGAGTGGTTACCAGAGAAAGACAACTGGCATTTCTGTGGTGCACATGTGTCCCACGTGTGGAACGAGAACGACAGCAACTGCTCGCCTTCAAGAGAGAGCCCTTTGTGCTGTGGCTCTGGGGTGCTTACCCCTAGACATTTCAGATTTGCTCTCTAAACAAAGCCTTGCAGTGAATTTAACACGTTTTAAGGTGAGGAGGTCTCACAGTGATGTAAGCAAAGATATTAGGGTGATTTGTTTTTTAGGTGGGCAGAAATTGGTCAACACATAAACACAGACACACACACATTCTGGATGCTGAAATCCTGAGGAGAGAAAGCGCTGAGGAAAGCATGGTTAGAAAAATCCATCTGTCCCCCGCAGGTGTGTACAGTTTGTGTGTGAGAAGGAAGGTGGGCAGCCTCTTGGAGGACATGGGACAAGAAGCAGGGGGCGTCTTTCTTCAAACAGAGCCCTTCCTAGACGCAGGGGACAGGGGAGGAAAGAAGGTGTGAGTCAGCCCTTCACCTGGACTTGTTCTCCACGCGGCTATAGAGGCTCCACACAGTGCTGGGGTGAGGAGTGAGAGGCCGGGGGAAGCCCAGGAACCAGGTTGTCACTGGCTGGGCAGGGGCACTGGGCAGCTGGCTGAGCCTGGAGTAGCAGGAAACCTCCGCCCAGGACTGGCCCCTCCCAGCCGGCCCCCTGTGGAGGACACATTAGCTAAAGCCTCCTGAGCGCTCTCAGCCACTTGCCCATGCATGTTCTTTCTTGATGGCAAGGGAAATTTCCCATGGCCAGCGGCCACAGAAAGTGTTCCATTGAAGTCCGCAGCCTACGTGGACCCCCAGGAGCAACCCCCAAACCCCTGCTGAAGGTCAGTGGCAAGAGTATCAGTAGTGGGCGTTCATGTGGGCAGCCCCTTCACGTCTTCACCAAAGCCAGCACTGGGCAGTCATTAGTCAGGACCCCAGCGTCCCTCACTGGCCATCCCCCGAACATCAACCACCAGCAGCCTCTCCCTGGCTCTGCTTCCCCACGCGCCACGGGCTGCAGGGCCATCGCTGCCTCTGTTTGTTTGCTGTCATGCCTCAGCTGGCCCGAGAGAAAGAATGTCTCTGTTTAGTCCAGCGAGGTACGGCACGTGTGTCCTGCGGTCAGGGCTCCCTCTCTCTACTTCTCTGCCTGATGCCAGACATACCGCTCTTCTTGCCTTCACCATCTCAGAAGAGCTTCTGTCGAGATCCTCAGCTCTTGCATGGAGCTTATTAGTGAGTATTTACACCTCCCTGGCTGTCCCCTCAGCAGAGCACAGACACTGAGAGACGGCAGCCCTGCACAGCCAGCTGGCCCTCTACTGAAACGAGGATGAGCAAGGAAAGAAAGCCATCCAAGGTGTCATTTCGTGTCCTCCTCAGAGAGGACAGCCGGCCATTTTCATGATTAAACCCGTGAACCACTCCCACTGGCCTCTGTGACAGCATCTTCTGACCATAGTGGTTACTGATGAAAGAGAATCTGGATTATTTTTCTTAGTAGAAAATTAAAACCACATACACACAGATGGAGGGAGAGTGTATTCCACTGTAATGCTCTTAATAAGAACTCCAGATTGCTCAAGGCATGTCCCCCTCATGATACCAGACACCCCCGTCACCCAGAAGATGGCCCAGAGGACTTGTGCTACAGCTCAGCAAGTGTGCATGTCACGGGGATCCAACCACTCTGGCCCTTTCTTCACCCAGCATATTGATTCCTCCAGAGTGTCAGGCACTGTGCTGGGCCCAAGGACAAAAGCTGTCCCCAGGCCTCTCTACCACAGGAGACTGGCCAAGGCACACTGAGCGTCTGCAGGAGAGTTTAGGCAGTCCCCTCCCAGGCTGCTCCATGCTGGCCCTTTCTGCTCCTGCAAAGCTGCCCATCCATCTTGCTTTATAGACTGCAGAACTGCAGCCCTGCTCAAAGGCAGACGCTTGCCCCTGTGGCTGAGGAGCAATGAACTGTCCACTGGCAGCTCTCCCAGCTGGAATAAAAAGACTGTACTTCAAATAAAGTTTCCTCTAAAAAAATAAAAATGATAAAAATAAGGCACTACCCCGGTGTTTCCCATATGTGAGCCTGCCTTTTACGGCCTAGATGCTTGACTCTCATTAGCATTGTTAAAGAAAAGCTGTTGACTGTACGTGGGGGCAGCTCCAGCACTTCTGTATCGCCGGATTTGGGGACGGGGTAGTGGTCAGCAGGAATGGGGTATCTGCTTATTGAGCACACTGGTTTTTGGGGAGATGCTGATGGAGAATGCAGAAGGGTAAGACCCTCTCCCAGCACCCCCACCAGTTCTTGGCAGCATCCCAAATTAAGCCTTTGTTCCATGAACGGAGCCAGCACCAGGAATCAGGAGCGCTGCATGCCAGTTCCAGCTCTGATTAGCTGAGGGACTTTGTGCAATTCCAAAATTTTCCTAAGCTTTAGGATTCTGCTCTGTAAAGAGGTGGAGTTGGACCACATTATCTCTAAAATCCCTTGAAATGATTCTAGGCCTTGGAGGAAGAAAAAGAAATTGGAGACACAGTTTCCATCCAAGGAAATGCTAATGATGGTGAAACTGTAGCACCACACGGAAACGTTGATGAAACTACAAATGGTGAAAGTCATGGAAAACTCTACCCCCATTACTTCTGGCAACAGCTCCCGATTTCCATTTGGGAAGGTCACAAGCTTCCGGTTCCAGGGATGGAACTCATGACCTACAACGTGTCCTGAGTCCAGCCACTTCTCACCAGCTCTGTCACCACCCCCGTTCCAGCCACTATTGTCTGGCCCCTGTTTCCCCACCCCTCTCCACACAGCAGCAAGGGGGCTTTTCCGAGCATAACTCGTGTCATGCCTCTTCCCTTCTGAAAAGCCTGTAGACTCCACCATGGTCAGAATGAAGCTCTGTCTCCTCCCCATGCCAGCAGGGCCTGGCCTCCCATGGTGTCTGCCATTTCCCTACCTCTCCTCCCCTTGCTCTCTGTCAGTCCACTCTCCTCTGTCCATACTGGCCACTGTGGCTCTTCCTTTATCAACCTGGCTTGTTCTGCTTCAGAGCTTCTGCACTGGCCCCCTCTGCCTAGAATATTCTGTTCCTGGATCTTCTCGCAGCTTCTATTCTCATTGCATTCAGGTCTCTACTCAAATGTCACCTCCTAAGAGAGCCATCTTATTTAAGCAGCACTCCACCCCATACCCCACATCACTCTCTACCCTCTTAATCTGCTGTGGATGGTTTATTTTTTAATATCTGTTATCATTTCCTAATTTTGTATCATTCTGTTTGATGTACTTGTTTGTTTTCTGTCTCCTACTGGTAAGTAAGCCCCAACAGGGTAGGGTTCTAACCTGTCTTGTCAATATTATGCCTCCGGAATACACAATAGTAGCTGGTACATAATAGATGCTCAATAAACACTTGGTGAGTGAGTGAGTAACTGAGTGAGGTCAATCTGAGCATTCAGTGTCCCAGCCATATTGGTTGGTTCTGGTTTGGGGGTCACATGACTTAACCTGGTCCAGGCAGAGTGAATCTCAGGACTTTACCGGAACACTGAGTCATGGGCACCTGCTTTGGTCTGCTGGGCTAAGTGTTGTTGTGGTGTGAGGCTGAGGCTGCCAGAGCTTCCAGATGGAGCCAGGAACAGGCCAACCCAGGGGAAGAAGGACCAAGGGGCAAAACCTGCTGGCATTCTTAGAACCTGAATAAAGTCATACCCAAAGCCAGAACTTTCTGACTTTTCTAACTAATGGGAGCCAGTTGATTTCATAAGCACTGTCTAGTTAATCTTCACACGA
Organism: Macaca thibetana thibetana; assembly: GCF_024542745.1. Taxonomy (NCBI): domain Eukaryota; kingdom Metazoa; phylum Chordata; class Mammalia; order Primates; family Cercopithecidae; genus Macaca; species Macaca thibetana. The sequence goes on along the minus strand of NC_065589.1, from coordinate 84,256,022 downwards.
CACCGAAAGAGTTCCGCTTACCCACATTTCCCAGATGACAGAATCAGGCTGAGGAAGAAAAGTTGAGTGACTTCGCCAAGGTCACAGAGTCAGTAAGGGTCACGTTAGGGCTCGATTTAAGGTCTTCTCGCCCCAATGCTATGTTCAGCATTCTCCTCCCCAAGGCCTTTAATGGCTCGTTTCTGGGGAAGACAGCAGGCTTGCTGACATGACAGAGCTGAGCCAGGGTGGAGTCAGATCAGCCTCGCAGCAGAACAACCTGTTTGTGTCATTTTTGTTTATATAGGGCTTTTCTTCAAAGCACTCCACCTGTTTTTGCAAATAACTATTACAAGCCTTTTCTGCAGCAAGTCAAGAAGAGACAAGGCAAACAATAGCAACAGATGTTTCCCAGCCTTAGAAACTGGTGAGTGGCCAGCCTTGTCAGCTGACGCAGCTGACAGAGCCCAGACTGACAGCACAGGCCTCTGTGATCCATCTTTGAGAAGTGACATGGCACCTCACACATGTTCAGTCCTCACTGTCCATTGGCCCCACCAGCAGGGTATGAGACAATGAAGCTCCTTATGTTTTAAAGAGTGGCCAGTGTCTGGCTTTTGTCCCTCCCAGGCTCCTCTCCCATGAGCGCCACTAAGGATGGCTTTGTTGGTCTGGACCGTGAAGTTCAGCTGCCTCCACTGGCCCTGCTCCAAGGATGAGCTTTGTTTCTCTGAGCTGGGCTCACACCATGTGAGTCCTGGGTCCAACTCCTAGGCCTGAGGTTTCCCAGCAGCCACCTTCGGACTGACTGCCCAGGTGACTGTTCTCAGGAACAAGCCTGCAGGGAAACATCTCAGCCACATGTTCTCACTTGTGCCCGAGGTGGCCAAACAGCATCTAAAGGACTCAGAGGAAGACCAAGGGGTGGCCCAGGCTCCCCTGCCAAGCCCCCAGGCTCTTAGTGAGGGGTGGGAGCCATGGGAGCTGTCTCCGTTCATCCATATAGCCTGCTCAACAGCCCTTTCCTTTCCTGGGCCTGGTTAAGAACCTGCAGTGCCTCTCACTTTGCCTCCCAGCCAGGCCATTGGGTTCCTTCCCAGTGCCTGCCTGCTCTGCAGCTGGACCAGGGCACAGCTCAACCTGAATCTCCTACCTGGGTGGTGGCACCCATGTCAGCATATGGCCCTGCAGAATGAGGCTGAAAAACCACCCAGTGAGCAGTCTGAATTCAACTAGTAAAGATCAGATGACAGTTTTCATGTGGACTCAAGTATTTACTTCTTTGGGCAGTTCTCAGAAAACCAGAGTCTAGACGGAGACTCACCAGTTTTTGTTTGCCTTTGCCTAGAACCCGCTAGGCTCTTACTAAATGACCATCTGACTCCACACACCTAAGCATCAGGTAATTCCCGTAAGTCCACAGTCTTCAAGCATGGAGGTGCATCAGATTCAGGGGGGAAGACTGGGAAGACTCTCCACCTGCAGAGATTTGGGTGCGATGAGTCTGAGATGAGCTCACAGTACACATCCCATGTTGCAGAGAAGAACAGAGCTAGTGAGCAGCACTTCTCCCTGGCTTCTCCATTCTCTCCTTCATGGGAGTGGACAGGAATCCCCTCATAATTTGTCCCTATGACAGCCGAGTTGTCCCCACTGGGGAGAAAGGCAACCCCTGATGTCATCAGGTGCAACACATAGCCAGATGAGCCCAGCGCTGGCCAGGCTGTGGTTATGCACTGCACACACCCAGCTCTTTGCATCCGGCTCACTCCTAGCCAGACTGCAGAGGCATGTGATAAGTGGCAGCCATTCAAAACCAGAGGGACTCTACCCTGTTAAAGGGGTGCCACTCTCAGTTCTGATGGAGACAGCAAAAGGGTGGATGTCTTTGGGACAGCCTCCCATAGCAAGAAGCAAGCTGTGCATTTGTTCCAGGATCACATTTCGCCCTTGGGTGAACTGGCTCGGAGCAAGCAGTATCATCTCTGCTCTGGAAGGTTGTTTGCCTAGGCTTTCTCCGCAGCTGTACTGGGCTACGCATGGCCATATTAGCGTCAGCAGTAAGAGCTGGCACTTTCCAGGTCCTCAGGAAACTTATTAATCCCCATTATGACTTTATCAGGTGGGCACTAAAATTACCTCCCGCCCTTTAGAGATAACTGAGGCGCAGGGAGGTTCATGACTTGTCTGAGAGCCCATGGCAAGGGAGTATCGGCTCTGGACAGTGAACCCAGGCAGTCTTGCCTCTGGAGTTCTCCACGGCTTGGACAGGAGAACAGGGCACCAAGTGAGTCTCAAGTCTGCCAGGCCAGTGCTCAGGGACCCATCCATTGGAAGGAGTGGTGATGTGGGCACCATTTGCCTCATGGGATGGAGGGGCTGGTGTAATCCGGGCACTTGAGGTCAAGGTTTTTGTGACTAATGCCATAGATATGTGACTGGGTGATTTGTTTTTCTCCTTTTTATTAAACTGATTGTAAGATTAGTGACTGGGGCATTCCATAAATGCACATCAGAGTGTTCCAGAGAGGTGCGGCTGGTAGGGCAGAGAGAGAAGGCAAACACCAGCCACCTGAAGGGCTGGGGGAACTCCAGCTTCTGTTTTCCAAAGACACAGCTTCCAAGAACAGCAAAGAGAAGCCAGACCAAGCTCCAAGGAGCATGCCCTGACAGCCCGCTGCGCATCCCGCCCGGGGTGGCTGGGCTGTCGTGGTCCTAGAGGGTCTGTGGGTCCCTACCCTCTCTCCCTCAGCCAGGTGTCTGGATACCTGAGCAGCAGTCCCCCTCCAGGGTCCCTTCCCTGCCAGGCATCAGAGCCACAGGGGAGACCCACAAGGAGCCTGCCTGATGCAATTGTAGCTGGCATTGTCTCCATACCTCACAAGCGTGCTCTCACTGTGAGGAGAGCCACCTGCCCTCTCTTCCTGTTTGTGTCTGTCCAGAAGAGTGCTCCCTTGCAGACACCTGTAGGGGAGGGAATCAATGGGATGGGACTCGTTAGCAGTCACCGCCCCTGCTGGAGCCAGTGGGCCTATGGGAGATGTTGGATGGTTCTGTTGAAACAAAAGAGAACAAGCAGTGGGTGGAGGCAGAGGGCAGCTAGCAGGACAGAGGAGGCTGGCGCGTGAGAGGGCGTTCAGAGTGGGGACAGTGGCTAGCTCTCTCTTGAGGGTGGTGGTGGGGAGTGCAACTGCTCCCTCAGTGGCTGTGGAAAAGTTGGTTAACAAGCAGCTGGGCCAGGTGCAGTGGTTCATGTCTGTAATCCCAGAACTTTGGGAGGATGAGGCAGGAGGATTTCTTGAGGCCAGGAGTTCAAGACCCTGTCGCTACGAAAAAAAAAAAAAAAAAAAAAAAAAAAGCCAGACGTGGTGGCTAAAGCCTGTAGTCCCAGCTACTTGGGGGGCTGAGGCAGGAGGATCGCTTAAGCCCAGGAGGTCAAGGCTGCAGTGTGCAGTGATCGTGCCACTGCACTCCAGCCTGGGTGACAGAGCAAGACCTTGTCTCAAAAAAAAAAAAAAAAAAAAAAAAAAAAAAGATGTAAAAGGCAGCCTGACCCCCTGACCCCGGGATGATGCAGGCTGGATGCAGGAAATAGGAACTGCTCTGGAAACCAGAACTGGAGGGGCCTGAGATGGAAATGGATGGACTCGGCTGGCTGAGCAAGGAATCTGGAATTTAAGGAAAGGCTCCCAGGAAGAGCTGCAGCCTCGGCTGGACAAAGCTGCAGTCCATGTCACCCTTTGGCTTTAGCTAATCTGCATGGGGACTGGCCCTGACAGAGACAAACACGCCTGAGGCACTTCCTGAGGAGGGGGTGAGGGAAAAATGGAAGGCAGCATCTCTGAGCCTCTGTCCCAGATGGAGGCTGTGATGGGGAGGCCCCAGTCTCAATCCAACACATACAGTGAGTGTCTACGGTAAGCAGCTGAGCATCTCTGTCTTCACACATCCCCCACAAACACATGCTATACAGGCACATCTGCAAACAAACTCGTGACACATATATACCTCCCACAAACACAACACAAAAGGACATCAAAACACACACACATGGTATCTTGTATGACTTCTCCCTTGGAGCCAGGTTCTGGAACTGTGCCACAGCCTTATCATGAGGAGTGTTAGATCTTCGGTGATTAAATCCCCTTGGATAAAGTCCAATGAGGTCTTCTTGTTCCAAATTCTCCAGCAAATGCTGTTGCAGTGAGGTTCCTACTGGGACAGAATCACAAAGCCAGATGCTAACTGAAGTGGTCATCTAGCACCTAAGGGAACGGGCAGGACACCCCCCAATCCTCCCCCGGGGATTATAGTTGCCTCATTTTAATTCATTCTTGGAGGAACACATGATCCAGTCTCAATCCCAGAAGTCAATAAAATCTTCTTAGTGTGGAAATGGTGCAGAGTTACCATGGTTTAGAACCAGGCTCACAATATGTTGCCCTCATAGTTTCTCTCTTATCATTACTTAAAGCATGACTTTTTGCCGGAATCCATCATCTTTTATCCAACACAAGTCCTCTTGTACATTCTCTCCCTCATGCACATAAGAATTGCTTTATAGTGGGAGACAGGGAGCCTTCTGGGATTGTGTTTGCAGGGTGGAACTCTCCTGGAGGCAGGGCAGGCACTTAAGAGAATGAAAAACACAGCAGTCCAATGGCATTGATCTGAAAATCTCTGGAAGGCACCAAGCCCAAAGGTGTCTATGGACAGCAGACCACGTCTCCTACTCAGCTAACCTTTCATCCTGTGGTTGGGAGGAGCCCGACACTTGGGTTGGCTAAAGTTTGAAGGCTCACCTACTTCAGGTCTTTAGGTACAATTCATCCTGTTCAGGGCTGCCCAGTGGCCCTGTTGCTAGTTAGGAAGTGGGTTGGTAACCCTTGGTCTTTTCTTTGGGGAAAAATCAAACCCATATGCTTCTTCAATAATCAGAAAAGGACAGCAAACACAGAGGACAGTGGGGATGAGAGAGGAAAGCTCTTTGCAGCTTTAAATGTCTAACAACTCAGCCACGAAGCCTAAGCATTGAAAGCAGCAGATTTTGCAAGTTGTTAGTTCTCGAAGTGAACAGCTCCTGTTACAGTAGGTAGCTAGTCAGGCATGAGCCTAGCAGGAGAGGGCTCCCTGACACACATACCAGGAGTGTCAGGCAACCATCAGGTGATGGTCAGGCGGTTGTTAACTCTCTCAAATAGTAATTGGTCACAGCCAGTGCCAGGGAAAGGCAGGCTCCCAATAAATAGAAAACACTTGAAACTGGTGATGAGCAGCTTCCCGATAAGATCTCAGGAGTTGGGCAAGGGCTCCAGCATGCGCATTAAGAGGCAAAATGGCAGAGTTTAACTGGTGTAGGACCTTCCTCTAGGAATGCTAGCCTAGGAAGGGAGGATGCCTCAGGTGAGCATGCGTACAACTCCAGTCAACACACTACACATGTTCCCTTCCCAAGCCCTGGCAGGCCACCCCGAGGAAAGAATCGGGAGAAGGAACACACAAGACCCCAGAAGTATGCCAACATATAAACCCCAAGTCAAAAGATCAAACAGGGCAGGTGGCCACTCAAGCCACTTGCCTGGCCCTCTTCCAAGTGTGCCTTCCTTTCATTCCTGCTCAAAAGCTTTTTTATTTTATTATTTTATTTTATTTTTTTGAGACGGAGTCTCGCTCTGCCGCCCAGGCTGGAGCGCAGTGGCGCAATCTCAGCTCACTGCAAGCTCCGCCTCCTGGATTCAAGCGATTCTCCTGCCTCAGCCTCCAGAGTAGCTAGGGTTACAGGCGCCCACCACCATGCCAGGCTAACTAAAGCTTTTTAAGAAACTTTCACTCTTGCTCTAAAACTCCCCTTGATCTCTCCTGCCTTATGCTCCTCAGTCAAATTCTTTCTTCTGAGGAGGCAAGAACTGAGGTTGCTGCAGCCCTGTGCAGATACGGATAAGTTCCACTGCTAGCATTTCCACCAGGGCCGAGACAAAAGTTCTTGAAGGCAGTGTTGTTTTAGCCAGTGCTCCCAGTTCGTGCAGCAGCAGGAGTGCAGCTGACGCTAATCCACAGACTCCTAAGGGCTTTCCTGTGTGGGCAACTTCTGCCTCCTCCAGGGCATCTCCTCCAGAGTAATTGCTAAGGGGAGCAAGGAAAGAGGATAATTTTCAGCTGTGACCTTTCTGCTAGGCAATCTCTCAGTTATCAGTGGCTGATATGTTTAAAATGATATTTGCAAGGGGGATGACCTTCATTAAATAAGGTCAAGGGCACCATTAGGGGAGGGAGCTGAGAGACACCAGAAGAGTGCCAAAGAGACAAAGACAGAATCACAGCCCTCCCCGGGGTTGTTGACTGAATTCTGAAAGATTGAAAAGTCCCTAAGGCAGCAACCACAGCTTCCCAACATTGAAGGGAGTCGAGTCACCTGCTGGCTTACCAGCAAGCTCCCTGGATATGCAATAAATAAAAGCAAAGGGTAAAGGTGAGACCTGGCTGCCCGGGAGCTCAGTTGGCTGAATCCTTAAAAGAGCTCAGGTATTTAATTTAAATCACCTGGTGAAAGGCATTTTTTCCCCCCCAGCAGTTCTGTCTAGAAGTTTCCCACCCACTCTTCCAAAAAAAAAAGAAAAGCCCAAAAGAGTTCCCTAAGGGCCCTGGGAAAAAGCAAGAAATAAATAGGACCATCAACTGTAGCTGCCAGTGAATTGTTAAAGTCTGTATATGGTTTGCAATTACCTACAAAAATCAGACTATCAGAGCATTCTCAGGTACTATTCCAGGTAAAGGTATTCTTGGGGCCTCAAAGGTATGATTGCTTCAGCTTTGTCTTGGTTTCTCCTGTAAGTCCTTTGAAATACCAGCATGGTTCATGTAGAGAAGAAACAGTGTGATGAACAAAAGAGCATGTGTCTGGGGTCAAGGACATCTGTATTTCTAACCTGCTCTGCCTTTTCCCAGCTAGGTGATTCCAGGCAAGTTATCAAATTCTCTTAGCCTGAGTTTCATCATCTGCCAAAGGAGATGACCATTTGGTGTGTTTTGTGGGCTGCAATCCCAGAAAGCCTAAGGCTAAAAGCTGAAACAACCAAGGGGTTGACTGGCTGGCATCGCTGAGCCCAGAGCACCAGCCATAGCTCTGTCCGGGCCCTCCCACACCCTTTCTCTGCGAGTTTTTGGCTCTTCTCTCTGCTATGTGTTGAGCAGCACAGAAACGGATGCAGCAGGTCTAGGCCTTATATCCATACACTAGGAAGTCAGTGGCAAGAGACATCTCTAGTAACCCTCTTTTAAGATAAAGCAAACTTCTTTCCCAGAAGCACTTAGCTAACTTTCTCTTGTTTCCCATTGGCCCAAAGAAGTCACACCTCATTTCTCAACTAATTGCTATGGCAAGGAGATCGGCCTTGAGCTGTGTTCCTCAGCCTATTGATCACAAAGGACTCCTCTTGGATCAGTGAAGCCCTCCCTTGGAGCTGGGAGTGCAGTCCTCTTATTGGGACAGCCAAGGGCTGGGGAGAGCAGGAGCTGTATTTGGGGAGAGGAAATGGATCTGCTGCTTAGATAGGCAGCAATTCCAATTCACAGAAGGTGGTGGGAATTAAATGAGATGTGTGAAAGCACTTAGCCCGGCCCCTGACACATAGTCAATACAATAAGAGGGAGTGAGAGAGAGTAAATACAGTAAGACAGAGGAAGGCAGAAGGTGGGGAAGAACACCATAGATGAAGTGAAACCAGAAATGAATCATTCACATATCTGGGGAGCTACAGCTTAGAGAGTGTGCTTCTAGTTACCCTAAAATCTATTCCAATAGCTAACCTACCATCACCACACTAGTGCTCAACCCCGCTCCCCACCCCAAACGCAAACATTTCATGTATTAGGGTCAAGACCATCCTCAGGATGCTTCTAAACTCTGGAGTAGAAATCAGAAGACCACTGACTGGCTGGAAGACACAATTCTTCTGAGCCTTCATTTCCCCCCATTCATTTGCTCTTAATTTCCACCTTTGTAAGTGGCCTTATGTCGTTCCCATAGATGCCCAAAATGCCCCAATACTGTCCAGCAGAACTTTCTGCAAGGATGGGAATGGTTTTGGTGCTGTCCAGTACAGTAGCCACTGGCCACATGTGGCTACCAAGCACTTGAAACATAGCTAGTTCAACCTAGGAGTTGAATTTTTTATTTTAGCTACTTTTAATTGAAATAGCCACATATGGCCAGTGGCTACCAGAACGGGTAGTGTAGCTCTAGACTGTACCTTCCTGAAGGCTGAGACAGAAGTTTCTGCTTCCTCTGTACCTCACCACTGCCTTGAGGCAAGTGTGGGGCCCTCGGAGGGCCTCCCGTAAATGCATGTCACCAACTAGCTAAGTGCTCCCAGTTTGCACGGAATCATGAATAGACCTGCTCAGCAAAGGTGAAGTGACTGAGCCCTTGTGGTTTAATGGAGAAAAACAGAACTAACCTGGGCACTGAGAGTGAGCAACGCCTGCTCCACTCTGCAGCAATGGATTGCCGCACTCTCCAGGCCGTGTCAGTCTGTCCTCACGGGTCTTTGCGCGTGTGTGTGTGTTGTGTGTTGCATGAGAATGGCCTTGGGAGGGTGAGAGGAGCTGCCTGCTCCTCCAGCCCTGCCTCCCCAGTGGCTGGCCTCCGTCCTGTCTCCTGCTCACTTGAGGCGCTTGCTGAGATGATACAGGCTTGAAAAGAGGAGGGGGGAAAACACACTCCGGGAGCTGAGGGTCTGAATGCATTCTATCCTGACGGCTGGGAGATCACCCCTTCCACCACGGCGTTCAGCCAGCGCCCCCGCTGACACCCTCCCGGGAGTAACAAGAGGCCTTTTCTTCTCAGAGCATCGAACGTTTCCATGGGCACACTTCACCTCTCTCCTCCCGGGAAAGGCCACAGCTGATGGCTCCGCGGCATCCTCAGGGAGCTGTGATGCCTTCCCCCCACTGCCATCAAGATGATCAAAGCTCTGCCATCTTTAAATCGAATCCAGGAGGTTCACATTTAGGGCTTGCCTTCAGCTGGGGCAGGGAGTAGTGTCCTCATAAAAATCCCCTGCTTCTGAACGGAGCCATGAAGCTTGATTCACTGATAAAATCTCATCCTCTTCTCAGGTATTTATCACGGTCTGTGCACCACCTAGAGGCCACTGTCTTAAACTCTTTCCAGTAAGCAACCTGTCTCCTTCCCTCACCAACAGAAAGACCCCAGAAAGCCTGTGTTTCCTGAGCAGGCTCCACTGTGCTTCCACTTTCTCGGAGTCGGCTTTCTGTGATCCCACGCAGTCTCACGGAGTCCCCAGACTGAAGCAGACCCACTCAACCAGAACAGCTTTCTAACACTTTCTAGCCTCTGTCAAATGAAAAGAACTTTTTGGTTTGTCTTCAGAAGTAAGAAAGGTACCTAGGAAAGATGAGCTGAGCCTTCCAGCTGATGTCCAAACCTACACGAGCTCTCAGTGCTAGGAGATTCTTGCAGCCGTCTGACCCGCACTCCTGGCTGGGTCTTCCTGTATGGGGCCCATTCTCCCAGAACTGGAGCTCCTGTCCCCTTCACCCTCCCTCCCATGACCATGTCGCTGCCACACAACACAGACTAGGAGCTGTCCCCAGGAGATGACACCATCTTAGGGGAATTGATACCGAATATGTTATTGTTGTCATTGTTTGCTCTCGTTTATTGTGGCAAAATATATATAACATTTACCTTTTAGCTTTTTTCAAGTATACGATTCAATGCTGTGCAACTGTCACACCCATCCATTTCCAGTACATTTTCATCATTCCAGACAAAAACTCCATGCCCATTAAACTACAACTCCTCCTCCTTCCTTCCCCTCAGCTTCCGGTAACCTCTACCCTACTTTCTGTCTCTGTGACTTTGCCTATTCTGGGTACCCCCTATAAGTGGAATCGTACAATATTTGTACGGCTGTGCCTGTGGAAACTGCTGCAGTCTACAGGAAAGGCAGAGCCAAGTTCAAACTTCTCAAAACAAACAAGGAAGGGTCCGTTGTTTGGGAGCGTGGGCAAATCAAGCCTCAGCTGGTGTTTACTGTCTCCATTTTAAAGTGATCTGAAGAAAGCTCTACTGCAGAGCTGCAGGTAACTAGAGGATCTGACCCTGGAGGTTTGAGGTCAGGCAGGAGGCAGCTCTGAGTGTCTGGACGTGTTGGCGTGGGAGTTTCTGGGTTTGCGTGCCTGGATATAACCTCCGGATTCAAGGGGGGGTGATGTCTACACTTCTTTCTTCCTGTACTTGACAGTGAACCGATGGTGTACTTTATAGTCATTTTCTTTTTTTTTTTTTTTTTTTTTTTTTTTTTGAGACGGAGTCATGCTCTGTCGCCCAGGCTGGAGTGCAGTGGCCGGATCTCAGCTCACTGCAAGCTCCGCCTCCCGGGTTCACGCCATTCTCCTGCCTCAGCCTCCCAAGTAGCTGGGACTACAGGCGCCCGCCACTTCGCCCGGCTAGTTTTTTGTATTTTTTAGTAGAGACGGGGTTTCACCGGGTTAGCCAGGATGGTCTCGATCTCCTGACCTCGTGATCCGCCCGTCTCGGCCTCCCAAAGTGCTGGGATTACAGGCTTGAGCCACCGCGCCCGGCCTATAGTCATTTTCTTATTACACTAACAGAATGGACCCTCTTGTAATATAAATGACTATTACAATTTGTGTAGGTTTCAATTATTTTTATATTATGAAACTACAATTCTGTAAATGCTGCATCCCAGGGAGAAAGGGATTGGAGCACCAGAGTGAGTCATTGTAATAGTGACAATTAACATTTATACAGCATTTAGTGGTTGATAAAGCAGCTTTCATAACCATGAACTCATTTCTTATAATAAGCAGAGAACATAAAAAAGTAGGAAGAGTTTATAAGAGACAACCAGAAAAGATGCATCATGTATTGGTTTCAAGAAAATAATGATCATCTCAGATCTGCAAAAGGGATTTAAACCTTGGATATCTCCTTGACTGAAAAGACTGAAAAGAGGGACTCAGTAGGAGTTCCCTGCCCCCACCCACCCCCACCAGGAACAAGAAAACTACATATGAGAGAAAAGCATATTTGACTAGGAATTATAGGAAATTTGAGATGTTCAGGACACACCCTCCTAAAGCTGACCTCTAAGTCAAGCTTTCTCAGTCGGTAAGTGGGAAACATTGGGTTGATTAATAGGATTTCTTTGCAGGACTTCTCAGATCCTTTAATATGCTAATGTGCATTTTGACTTCCCAGAGTGAGACTACAGTATACAGTGTTTCCCACACATAGTTGATAATGGAATAGTGTTTGAGACTAATGTTCCTTAGGACACAGTTTGGGAAGTGCAGACTAAAATGGGTGGGTCCTTGAACCCAGGAGAAACCAGGACCACCAAAACGTGGAAACAAAGAGCTTTCCAGAGAGGTAAAGGAAGCTGATGATCTAAGCAGAATGGTCTGAAGCTCAGAAAAAAATGGAAACAGCAGGGGCTTACTCCTGGAGTGGGTACAGGGCAAGTCTGAGAGCAGAACGTCCAGCCGCAGAGCTTCCATGGTGGCCCGGCCCGCTTGTGTGGTCAGGGCAGCATCTTTCCTTCCATCTTCACCAGGTTGGCAGCAGTGGGGCCACGTCCCCCCAGGTTCATAGAGAGTCTCTCAAACTGGTCGCACCCCACCACACGGGAATGCAAGGAACCTCAAATCATTTAGTCCTATGGAAACCACACTTAAAAAGAGCCACCAATCCAGATTTGGGAACCCCTCCATCATACTTTTTGGATGACATATTTGTTTGAATGGGATTTAATTTTTATCACATGTTATAAAAGTTATTGAAACTTTGCTTCCCGAGCCCTTTAAATCAGAATCCTAGTAATAGCTGTCACTTTGAACTGCTTTCTGGGTGCCAAACAGTGTGCTAAGCCCTCCGCATCTACATCGTTATCAGACTCTCACAAGCCTTTGTGGGAGTTTTGATTACTTTCTTTATTTCATAGATGAGGAAACTATGTCTTAGAAATGTTAGGTGTCTTGTCATTGATCACACAGTTAGTAGGTGATAGAGCCCGGATGCTAACTCAAGTAATCTGGCGTTAGAAGCTCCGTGCGTAACCATGAGGCTTTACTGCCTCATCATATGTGGAAAAGAAGACAGGCTGCCCCACCTACATGGCAACCCTTCCGAGAGAATCTCCGTTTATTCCAGGAAGCCAAGTCTGTATTCCTCAGCCTTCCTTTCAGCTAGGTGTGCTCAATGAAGCAGAAGTTGTCAGGAGTAGCTTCTGGGATGGCTACTTAAAAAGGCTACCCTGCTTCAAGACACACCTTGTCAAACTTTTTTCTGCATCCTTTTGCCTAACACCTGGATGTGATGGCTGGTGTGTCAGCAGCCAGCCTGAACCTAAAGCAGGTGATGTCCCTCACCTGCTTAGGATGACAAAGCAGGAAGGTAGAAGTCTGGGTTCCTAACAATCATGGAACCCACATGCCAGCTATGGACTGCATACCTCCAGAGAGAAATTAGCTTTATTATATTTAAACCACCTTTATTTGGGTTTTCTATTCTATGCAGATGAAGCTAATACTAACAGATACACCAGGCCATATTCCCAATTGTGCCTCCTGGTCTTTATTTGCCACTGCCTGCCCCATCAATGAAGAGTTTCCTCCATTAAGCTCTGTTTCCCTTCCACACCCCATTCCCCAGGGATGCATGTTCCCTGGCTGTGTGACTCAAGTCTGAAGTCCCGGTTTTCCACATCCGCCCAGCCTCTCCCTTTCTAGATCTTACAATTAATACTGCAACCAGAGAGCTGGGCCTTGTATTCGTTTCAGCATCATTCAAAATAGTAATCAGAATGTTTTATACCAACAGCTGTTGAGGGAGAAGCATGGTTTGTGTAAAAAGCACTTGACCTAGTAGAAAAATAAGGGGGTGACTCTATCCTTTGCAAGCTGCAATAATGTAAAGAATCAGTAGGCAATGTCTTCCTTGCCGTGGGTCTGAGACCCCCCAACTCAGCAGTAATGACTTTTCCATTTTATAGAGAGCAGATGGGATTTCAATGGACTGTGACTATTGTCTATTTTCTCTAAGAAACATACACCAAGATCTATGCACCTCTTACAGGTGATAGTATGCATAGCTGCAAAAAGAAAGGTAATATTTACAACTTCCTACTTAAACACTTTCCTTTAGAAATCAGACTTTGCTCTCCCCCACCCCCAAAAATAAGTAAATAAATAAATAAATAAATAAACAAATAAATAAAGGAGACATGGATCCTTCTGTTTTCTAGATGACATAAGAGAGTCATGATTGAAGAGCACCACAATGCCCCCTTTTTTGCCCTAAAGAAAACAATAAAATGGAGCACTTCTGGATATAATAAATATTCCTTCCACTCTTGGGGAAGGAAAAGGGGGTAGAGTTTGGAGAGAGCAATGGAGGACTCCTTGGGTGGCTGGCAAATTTCTGTCTTCCAACACATATTCGTTATAAGAATTTTGGCCTTATTTAGAATCCACTTGTTTTATGCCATATTCTGTATTTGTGTTTTATTTAACATAAATGGTTAAAAGGAGGGGAGATCACATCTTCCCATTGGAAATGTCTCTTAGTCATGTTCATTTGTAGATAGCAAAGGGATTTTTTCTAACATCCATCCCATCAGCAAGGAAGCAATGCTAGCTCCAGAAAATGGAAGAATTCCATTTCTGCAGGTGGAGATACGACAATAAGACAATATCAATTGCTCACATTTCCCTGAGTACCTATTCCAACTAGTTACAATCGAAGAAGCAGTGTGTGTGTGTGTGTACGCGCGCGCGCGTGCGTGTGTGTGTTATTTTCTAATCTTTAAGCAATCTATTGAGGCAGGTATTTTCATCATCCTCATTTACAGATGGGGAGACTGAGGCACAGAGCGGTAGAGTAACTTGCAGTTAGTGAGTTCTGAGGTCAGAATTGAAATACAGGCAGTCTGGGTTTTGCTTCTAATCCATTTGACTGGGAGGGTGGGAGGGGAACCTGCCAGAGTGGCCAACTCTCTTGGTGTGCCCAGGACTTTGGGGTTTCCTGGGACATGGGACTTTCAGTGTGAAAACTGGGCAAGTCCCAGGTAAACTGTAACAGTTGATCACCCTAGATGGGCTCCTCCCTGCATGTCTCAGATGCAGGGACAATCTCCCTTAAAACAAAACTCAGGTGACAGCTGGGTCATTACGATGCATCTGTGAGCCACAAATCCCCATCAGTGTGTACACCAAGAAAAAAAGAGGTCTGGTGGCTCAGAGCCTGGCTAGGCCAGAGGCCTCCCTGGGATTGAGTCAACTTCCTAATACAGAAAGCTGAATTCATCCTGACACTTAGAAAAAAAAAATCAACGGTAGCATAGGAATGATTTGAATGAGAACAAAATTTACATTTCTTTATACTGGGCCACAAATCCTCCTTGGACTTCCCATCAGTCTAGACCATGTTTCATTCTGTCAGTCACTCTGAGACAGTACCGAGGTCTTAGAGACAAGGATTTGTGCACATCGCTGTAATCCCTTGCTGTGGAACAGGGCTCAGGGCATCCACAAATGTCACACGTGCCTCTGCAGCTGACTCGGGGCTGTTAGTGTTCAGCTCATTGTTGGAGGGGATATGATTCAGCAGAGGCCACACAACTTGCCACCAGCATCTCTTTCCTCTGGTGTATAATGAATGGGAGAGGCATACATGTAATTGCAGAGTCACAGAGGTGGAAGGGACACAGGGGGAGGTGTGCAGCCAGCGCTCTGTGGGGAGGTGTTTGATTCTGCAGTCGGTAGCGGGGGGTGGGGAAGCAAGGACATAAAAAAATGACAACTGTCTGACTAAATTTCATTCACATTCCTCACTATATCACCTTCTACGTTCATTCAACAAATACTCATTAAGCACCTGCTCAGTGTTTATTCTAGGTGATCTGTGGTGCTCCTTGGCTTATATTATGGATGCACCACTCCAATCTCTGCCTCCAGCTTCACACAGCATTCTCCCTGTCTCTCTATCTTCACATGGCCATCTTCTTATAAGAGCACTGGTCATGGCCAGGCACAGCGGCTCATGCCTATGATCCCAGCACTTTGGGAGGCCAAGGCAGGAGGATTGCTTGAGCCCAGGATTTCGACACCAGCCTGGGCAATATAGTGAGACTCCATCTCTACAAAATACTTTTTATAAAAATCAGCCAGGCATGATGGTGTATGCCTGTAGTCCCAGCTACTTGGGAGACTGATGTGGGAAGATCATCTGAGCCCAGGAAGTTGAGGCTGCAGTGAGCTGTGACTGTGCCACTGCACTCCAGCCTGGGCAAGAGTGACAGCCTGTCAAAAAAAAAAAAAGAGAGACTGGTTGCATTGGATTAGGGCCCCCCTATTCCAGTGTGACCTCATCTTAACAAATTCAATCTGCTAAATCCAAAATTCCTATTTCCAAATAAGACTACATTCTGAGGAGCTGAGGATTAGGGTTTCAACATACCTCTTTGAGGGGGACACAATTCAACCCTGAATTGTGACCCTGGATGACAGTGACCCTGGGCAAGCGCTTTAGTTCCCTCATCCACAGAATGGGGATGACAATAGTACCAACCTCTGAGGATCAATGAGTTAATAAATACACAAAACTCTCAAAGCAGTGCATTGAATGAAGTAAGTGCCATTTAGGAATTTACCATTATTTTACTTTTTATATGCCGGTTATGAACCACTATGTTGGTTTCACACCCCACATTTTAAAGAACATTGCTCACACAATATGATTCCAACATGGTTTCCAAGGCCTTCATGATTGGCCTCGGCTGACCACTTAGCCTCCTCTATCCCAGTCTCCCCTCCCACACGTAACTCGTTTTCAGTTACCTGAATATGTCATAATCACTTTTGTTCCCAGGGTTTCATTCAGTCTCTCATTCTACTTCTATACCCAATCATCTGGAAAATGCCTATTTTATCCTTCAGGTCTCAGGCACACAGCACCCCCTCCAGAAAGTCTTTCCTCACCACCAGTTATGAGCCCTTTAGTTCTATCTGCATAGTTCTTAGATGCTAGAATATAAATACCAGTTTGCTTGTCTGGAACCTTCCGTACTGTAAGCTCTCCAGGATGCCATCTGACTTATTAACTACTATATGCCCAACACCAAATACAGTGTCTGGAAAACAGTCTTGGTTGCCTACCCAACAGCCATTTGTTCCCTTTTTCTTTACCTAATTGATTTCTTTTCTAGTACCAACAACTCCAGAAGACCAAGAGAGATCTAAGGTTGATTCATGATTGGTCTGTTCCAATCATGGAAACCTATTCACCCTCCCAGAGGCTGACTTAGGGATGGGCAACGTGACCCACTCTGGTCAGTGAGACATGAGGAGAGATATGCTGGAATGACATCTGAGAAGCAGGTTCAGGAACACTCTGAAGAGTTTCAGGAGAGGAAAGAACCCATCGCTGTTTCCAGGTGAGTGGGAGGCAGCTGCTCTACAGCCATGATGAAAGGCACAGGGACAGATACTCACCTGCTGAGGATGGCAGAGCTAAAGTATGGGACGAACCCAAGTCTTGATGATTTTGCTAAGACTTCACATCAGCCAGCCCTGGAACCACCCTGCTGCTTGACTTCTTGTGATGCAATAATACCTTTTCACTATATTACCTATATCATAATATTGTGATTGTATCTCACTATAGAGATAATACTGTTTTCCTTGTTGTTTATTTAAGTAACATGTTCTGTCACTTGAAGTTGAACATAACCTGACAGGCACTCAGGAAATATTGTTGACTGCACAGGTGTTTAGATGTTAAACATGCTAGAGATGGAAAAGAGAGATGAGAACTAGAAGGCCAGCCATGTCCCAGGAGCCAGGCACCGGAGGCCTGTTTCATGTGCATCGTAGAATTCAACCTTCCCAGCAAGTTTGTGACCATACAAAGTTTATCCATTTTAGAGATGAGGAAACTGAAGCTCAGGAAAGTTTATCAACCTATCCAAGATCACGGAATTATTAAGTGCTGCAGCTGAGCAATATTTAGTTACTCTTTTATGAAGACTTAGTTCAGCATTTTAATTCAGACTTCTCATTCATAACACAGGATTTTAAAATTTTTTTTTTTTTTTTTTCCATTTCCACTTCCCATGGGTTTTTACCTATCAGTTTAAGTTAAGCATTCTAATTTTGATGTTATCCTGGTCACTCCCAATGTTTGACCATACTCATGCTTATTTTCCCACGTTACTTTATCGGTGCCATCGCACTCTCTCTTTCCCTCCAGAGTATCTGAGCCCAAGGGACGCTCCCGTGTGATTTGGTCTCCCTAACCACTCCCCTACCTCCCTTCAAGTTAATGTTGGAGCGTCTCCAGGGCTGACTTGGGAGAGGAGCCGGCAGGACAAGCAGGCAGGCCGGGCCAGTGCACCCTCTTGGCAGGAAGCCTGGGTGTGGGAAATAAATCCCAGGTTTGTCTGCTTCCAAAACACATGCTTTTCACTACACCATGAGGCCTGAATAGATGCATGTGGCCTACAAGTATATTCTATTTAGCCGTCTGAGAAAGAACAAAACTCATTTGAGCAGCTTTCTGCAGCCCTTTTCTCCTCCCCTTAGTGGGAATGAGTGACGGGAACAGAGAATACGGTCCTTCCTCTACCCGCCAGAATGTCTGCTTCTTGCAGCCAGCATTTCACAGATGAATGCCGAAGAAAATGTCTTAGCTGCATCCAGGGAATTTCAAGTGCTTTCCTCCTGTTTCTGAGGGAAAACAAACAAACAAACAAACAAAAACTGTCTTTTTCTGCAGCAAAGCCCCGGGAATTGGCTGTGTAAAGGGCTTGTGAGCTGGGAATCATGTGCCCTCTAGTGGTCATCTCTAGGAAGTCCCAACCAGATGGTCTTTTCCACAGAAAACAGCAGGAGGAACCGGTACAGAGTGTGGGAGACAAGAAGAGAATGCCTCCGAACACCTACATAATAAGCTGTAATGGTGGAAAGCCATGTGCTTTTGGATTTTATTGAAAATGCCAAATCCAGGTCGTGAATATTGAAATGGACGTCTGAGCAGTGCACAAATCCTCTCTGGTCTTACCGAAGCTTCCCAGGATTAGCTTCCCAGCACAGAGCCCCTAAGGCTTGATTGGTTTTGCAAAGCAAGGATGCTGAGCTGGAGAAAATCCACCAGCCAGAATTCCTGTTGGGAAGGGAAAGTTATTTCTGATGGGAAAATATTTGGTAAGAAGCTGAGGCCTGTGTGGACAGAATGGTCTAGGGTTTGTTTTTGTTTGTGTGTTTTGTTTTGTTTTTTGTTTTTGAAACGGAGTCTCGCTCTATTGCCCAGGCTGGAGTGCAGTGGTGCAATCTCGGTTCACTGCAACATCCACTTCCCAGGTTCAAGCCATTCCCCTGCCTCAGCCTCCTGAGTAGCTGGGATTACGGGCACGCACCACCACACCCGGCTAATTTTTGTATTGTTAGTAGAGAGGGAGTTTCACCATGTTGCCCAGTGCTAGGATTACAGGCGTGAGCCCCTGCACCCGTCCTAGGGTTTGTTTTTTAAATTGCTGCCTGTAAGAAAGCCAGATGAGGGAAGGATGCGCCCACTTTCCATGTGTGAGCTCTCCCAGTTCCGGCCCCACCATAACCCCTATCAAGTCTTCACATTCATGTCTACTGCCCACCAGTGCATGAGGGATCCTTTTGAGCACCATGAAGAGGAGCTGAGCTCTGTGTCAGGGCTGATGCAAGGGTGAAAATAGCACATGAGCGCAGGAGTGGGGTGGCCTAGAGCAGTACAAAGAGGGAAGCCCCAGGTCACAGCTAGCATGCAAGGAATGAGACAATGACTGGGTGGGACTGTGGTGAACCAGATCTCTTTTGGGGAGGGGAACCCTAGCTACCAAGGTTACACAGCCATAAACATGGCTAAAATAGATGTTCAGGCTTGGGTTTTCAGGGACAACAAGCAAACTTAACAGCAACTCCAGTCTGAATGCCAACATTTGTGTAATAATAACAACAATAAGATAGCTTGATAAAGGTCCATACCAACTCAGAAATGAAGAATATGACTTTGGGGATCAGGGACAGAACCTGTGATCTTCAAACAGTGAAATAAGCTGCAGAAACTCCTTTGGGTTTAGTTATCTAAATTTTCCAAGAGATGGGAAGGGAGGACAAACAGAGAAGACAGACCCAGATGAGCAATCCGAGGTTCAGAGACTTGTCTGTTGGAACTCGACAAATGAGTAGCAGAGATAAGACTCAAACTCAGGTCTTTCACTGCAGATCCCATATTTGTCTCACATGTTATGCTGCCTCACCCATACAAAAAGCCTATTTTTATTGTGTTGTGGTTTTTTTTTTTTAAATGATGAAATATAGTAGTCTCCCCTTATCTGCAGCTTTGCTTTCCATGGTTTCAGTTACCCACAGTCAATTAGGGTCTGAAAATATTAAGTGGAACATTCCAGAAATAATTCATATGTTTTAAATTATGTGCCATTCTGAGTAGCGTGATGAAATCTTGCTCAATCCTGCTCTGTCCTACCCAGGACATGAATCATCTCTTTGTCCACCATATCCATGCTGTTCACACTTCTAAGTTAGTCACTTAGTAGATTGGCTTCCTCTTAGTAGATTGGCTGTCCCACTATTGCACTGCATGTGTTCAAGGAAGCCTTATTTTACTCAATAATGGCCCCAAAGCACAAGGGTAGTGATGTTGGCATATTGTTGTAATTTTTCTTTTCTCTTTTTTTTTGAGACAGAGTTTCACTCTTGTTGCCCATGCTGGAGTGCAGTGGCGCCATCTCGGCTCACTGCAACCTCTGCCTCCCAGGCTCAAGAGATTCTCCTGCCTCAGCCTCTCGAGTAGCTGGGACCACAGGAGCATGCCACCAGGCCTGGCTGATTTTTGTATTTTTAGTAGAGAGGTGATCCACCCACCTTGGCCTCCCAAAGTGCTGGGATTACAGGTGTGAGCCACCGTGCCTGGCCTGTTCTATTTTATTGTTAGTTATTATTGTTCATCTCTTACCATGCCTAGTTTATACATTAAACTTTATCATAGGTACATATATATAGCAAAAGACATAATATATATATGGTTCAGGCATCCACTGGGGGTCTTGAAATATATCACCCACAGATAAAGGGAAACTACTGTAACTTCAGTTGAGAAAAGCTCATAGTCAAATGCTTCTCTCTGACTTAATGTACTGCCCATCTATTGGTACTAGAAAAGTCAATGTTATAACAGCCCTAAAACTGCCAACACGTCTGAAAAATATTTAGCTTTTTGTCTAAGGATGGGACCCAACTGACCAAATAAAACCCAAATAAAGAAACTCTAACTGCTCTGCCCCATATCTTTCATGCGTGCCTGCGAGCAAATTTTATATTCCTTCCCACTGAGACTTCTTTCTTCCAAAATATTCCAGGTATGTGGCTTCAAAGCATGTGGCATCTGCCATGTGGACACATCGAGAGTAGGATGAGATTGTATTTATCTGTGCCTTGCTGGGGCTTAGCACCTTTGTGGTGTCTTTTGATAAATGGGAAGTGACAAATGTTCTCATGTGGGCAGCAGGAAGGATTCATATGCTCCTAGCGACAGACAACGAATGAAAAGGAAGGGCTTAGTCATGCAGGGGCACACTCTCACCTCATCACTAGATGACAGTGCAGCACCCCAGACTCACAGCTTGCCCATAAGTCTTGTATTTGTTGCATGAGAATTCCATTTGGATGCCACCGAATGCCATTTCCATGATCCAGACTGGTTTTTTTTGCAGGCACAATAAAGACAATTTGGAGTCATTTGCCTTGTTTCTTCGATAAAAGAAAGACTTGGACTTACACAGCCTCTTTTCTCCAAAGAGCTCAGCATGCTTGCCCATCTGGTGTCTCATTTATCTTCGTTTCATCGCTGTAAAGTCAATAAAGTGTGTTATGCTAGTGTCAGGGCCAGCGAAGGTGAGAGAATGTGTAAGCTTATTCCTGCTTGCCACAAGGGGGCGCCCCTGTGCCCTCCTAGTAACACATTCCTGGACACCCGTTGCCCACCTGTGAGGTGGCCAGTCCACATTCTGCAGGTACCAGAGGCTCTCTGCCCACAAGTAATGCCAGTCTGCAACTGCCAAGTCTAACACAAAGAGACACATGAACAGAGAATCACAATATAGCATGATAAGAGGTAGACTGCAGGGATGGGTTAGGTTTGGGTGTGGAGAGAGTCAGAGTTGGGCACCGAAGGAAGTTACTGCAGGGTTTAAAAAGTAAAGCTTCAGTACAAATTGTAGTAAATGAAATAATTGGAAAAACAGTGTTAAATCCTTTTTAATTAGTTAAATTAATTAAATCAGACTTTCTGCTCACCAAAATGTATCCTGTATGTTTTCTAAGCTTGATTGACAAGTTTGGCTGAAAGGACCAAACTACTTTTTACTTAATAATTACAAAATAAGTAGAAAAAAATGCACCCCCTCCAAAATGTAAAGCTTCAGATAACAAGGCTGTGGAGGAGTTGTAACCCTCATATATTGCCAGTGTGAGTGAAAAATGACTCAGATGCTATGGAAAGCAGTATGACGGTTCCTCAAAAAGTTAAATACAGAATTACCACATGACCCAGCACACATACCCAAAAGAATTGGAAACAGGTGCTCAGACAAATCCTTGTACACAAATATTCATAGCGGCATTATTCACAAGAGTCAAAAGGTAGAAACAGCCCAAATGTCTGTCAACGAATGAAGAGGTAAAGAAATTGTGTCTACACACATACAATGGAGTATTATACAGCCGTAAAAACAACTGAAGTACTCTCACACCTGTAATCCCAGCACTTTGGGAGGCTGAGGTGGGCGGATCACGAGGTCAGGAGATCGAGACCATCCTGGCTAACACAGTGAAACCCCGTCTCTACTAAAAATACAAAAAATTAGCCGGGTATGGTGGCGGGCGCCTGTAGTCCCAGCTACTTGGGAGGCTGAGGCAGGAGAATGGTGTGAACCCAGGAGGCAGAGCTTGCAGTGAGCCGAGATTATGCCACCGCACTCCAGGCTGGGCGACAGAGCGAGACTCCGTCTCAAAAACAACAACAACAAAAAACTGAAGTACTGATACACGCTACAACTTGCATGAACCTGTGGACTGTTACGCTAAGTGAGAGAAGCTAGACTCAAAAGGTCACATATTGTGTAACCCCATGTATATGAATTATGCAGATTATGCAAATCCATAGAGACAGAATGTGGATTGATGGTTGCCAGGGACTGGGGAGAGTGTTGTGGGGGGTAACTCCTTAATGACTGTGGGGCTCTATTTTGGGATGATGGGAGTGTTTTGGAACTAAACAGAGGTGGTGGTTGCATAACACTGTGAATGTACTAAATGCCATGGCGTTGTTCAACCTAGAGTGGTTAATTTTGTTAAGTGAATTTCACCTCAGTAACTTTTTTTAAAGTAGAGCTTCACTCAAGAGGTATGTGGGAGCAGGAGGACAGCAGGATCTTGACAGATGGCCTAGGGGAGGGCATTTGAGTCAGAGACAGCATCGTGAGTAAGAGGAACACAGCCTGAATTGGGCAACTCGAGCTGCTGCAAGTAATCCCATGGGCTGGATGCAGGGGCACATGACGGACTTGGGGTTGGAGAGGGGTAGAGAATTAGATGGCACATAGTTCACAGATATATCTTCATTAAGTCTGTATGTCCTGTGAAAGTCAGTTTCAATTGCTTGGATAACCAGCCGAGTGGGGAGAGGAGTTGCCAGCCAGGAGGCTACCCTAGAACCCCACAGAGCAGACCAGGCACCACCTGAGGCCAGGGCCAAGATTTTTCTCTGACACTCTCCATTCTAGGACCATCACTCCTTGAAAAACGAAGAATCAAAGCCCTGGCCTTCTCCACAGGGCAGGGTGCAGTCATCTGTGTTGGGGAACCTTCTCAGCCCTTTGAGGTACACTCCGTGCACAGGTTCTCAGCCTTTATTATTATCACACATTCTCAAAATGAAAGAAAGGCTATTATAAAATGAAACTTTCAAACCAACTTGAAAAATAACTGAACGACTGACTGGGCATGGTGGCTCACACCTGAAATCCCAGCACTTTGGGAGGCCAACGTGGGCAGATTACCTGAGGTTGGGAGTTCAAGACCAGCCTGGCCAAAATGGCGAAACCCCATATCTACTAAAAATACAAAAATTAGCTGGGCGTGGTGGTGGGCACCCCGAGTAGTGGGCATCCCAGCTACTCAGGAGACTGAGACAGGAGAATCGCTTGAACCTGAAAGGCGGAGGTTGCAGTGAGCCGAGATCACACCACTGCACTCCAGCCTGGGTAACAGAGTGAGACTCCATCTCAGAAAACAAAACAAAAAACTACTAGTCACCAAATTAACGACACTTTTTGTCTTAATATTCAAAGAAGACCTACTCAGAGAACAGTACCCAGAGAATCTTAAGAGAGTCAACCACACTCCTTCCGGATCCTCAGAGTGTGGGGCCCTCAGCTCCGGCTGGTTCTTGCTGCCTCAAAGCTCTAGACCTGCCTCTAGCTCACTTTAGCACTGCTGGCCAGGCAGGTGGTGCTGATGTTGCAGTACGCAGATTCAACTTTAAGCTTGGTTATGGAGTACATTGTGTTTCCCTGGTGTGACTGTATTTGGAGGTAGAGCCTTTAAGGTGATAATTAAGGTTAAATGAGGTCACAAGGATGAGGCCACAATCCAATAGGACAGGTGCCCTTATAAGAAAGGGAAGAGACATCAGAGAGCTCTCTTTTTTTCCTTGAATATACAGAAGAAAGGACATGTGAGGACATAGTGGCCAACTGCAAGTCAGGAAGAGAGGCCAGAAAACAACCTTGATCTTAGACTTCCAGCCTCTAGAAATGTGAGAAAATAAGTTTCTGTTGTTTAAGCTACCCAGTCTGTGGTATTCTGTTCTGGCAGCCCAAGTAGATTAGTACAAGCTTGTAAGAAATGCAGAATTTTAGGTGCCACCCAACCTAATGAGAACCTGCACTTTAACAGGTGGATTTATGTGCACATAGTTTGAGAAGCATTGTCCTAGAATACTGCTGTGGTTAAATGTGTCCCCCAAATTTCATGCATTAGAAACTTTATTATATTTTATTTATTTTGAAATTTTATTATTTTATTTATTTCACTCTGTCACCCAGGCCGGAGTGCAGTGGTGCAACCATGGCTCACCGCAACCTTGACCTCTTGTGCTCAGGTGATCCTCCCACCTCAGCCTTCCAAGTAGTGGGGTCTATAGGTGTATGCAATCATGCCTGACTAATTTTTTGTATTTTGGATGGAGATGGGGTTTCACCATGTTTCCAGGCTGATCTCAAACTCCTGGGCTCAAGTGAACCACCCACCCCGGCCTCCCAAATACTGGCATTGCAGGCCTAAGCCACCTCACCCAGCCTGTGTTGGAAGCATAAATTACAAATTCATATGTTGATTGGAGTTGGAGCCTTTGAAAGGTAATGAAAATTAGATAAGGTCATCAGGGTGGGGGCCCCATGATGGACCTGGTGGCTTTAGAAGAAGAGAGATTGGCCTGAGTGAGCACACTTGCTCTATCTTACAATGTGATACCCTCTGCCTTGTTATGATGCAGCAAGAAGGTCCTCATAAGATGCCAGCACCATGATCTTAGACTTCCCAGCCTCTCGAACCATGAGCTAAATAAATTACCCCGTCTGTGGTATTCAGTTATAGCTACAGAAAGTGAACTAAGACAAATACCTACTGTCTTTAACCTCTATTATGCTTTCAGTGTGATAAAATGGGCCACTCACAAACTTCAGCTATACACTCATAAGAGCTAACAGGCAAACTGAATGATTTTTTTTTTTAATGACAAGTAAAGTGAACTACTATCCTAACACAAACATGCAACTGGAGTGGACATCTGATGCTTTGTCTGCCCAGCACTCCTCCTCCTGCTGGAGAACTGCCCCCATCCTATTTCATTCCTACAGGGATAGTCATTCACAATGCTGGATCAGTGTTGCACACCTACCTATCCACAGGGGTGGATGTGTGACCCCGAAGTTGACAAATCTGATACCCACCTATTTGAGTTTTATGTGCCAGGCATCAAGCTGAATGTGAGGGATACTGACATGAAGAAGATGCCCTCCCTTCCTTCTGGTTACTAACAGTCTGGAAACGGGCTACCGCAGAGTCCAAGATATTAACAAAACATGCAATACAGGGTGAAGCACTGAGCAAAGTGTTGTGAAAATACAGAGGGCAGGAAAAGGCCGAAGAGAGGAGTTAGTATTTTGGGCAGAATCTTAAAAAGAAGTTCCATATGAGGAATCAGCATATGTAAAAACAAGGATTTGTGAAACAGTCAGGGCTTGTGGCCTGGCAGGGGCACTGGAACCCCACCAGAGGGTGAGATTAAGGGGAATGGTGGGGAGCAAGACTGCAGGACGGAGTGAATGACATGAAAAGATCGAGTCCAGCCAAGGAGTTGGATTGAATCCTAGGCAGCAAGGAGCTAATATAGCTTTCTGAGCAGAGAAGAGTTACAAGCAGGTTTGTAATTTAATACAATCCCTCTGGAGGTTAAATGGGATCATTAAATGATGAATCTTGGATGGTAGGAGTGTCTTTGGTATGTAGTAGTGTTGATAAACATTTGTTGGGAAATGATTTCAGTCAACAGAGGCAGTAGCAGAGGGGATAGAAAAAAAGGAGCAATTTTGAAAGGCATTTCTGAGCTAGAATCAATAGGACTTATCCAACAATTAGGAAGGAAAGGGAAGAACTAAGAATGTTTTAGCAGTTTCTCTCTTAGGTGATAAAATGGGTGGAAATAAGAACTAGGTGAAGATAATAGTCATACTTTTGAACATATTAGATTTGAGGGGACTTGGAATCCAGAAAACGAAGTAGGTCTGACAGGTCAGGAATTTAAGAATGGCTGGGGCAAAAGATAGGAAGGTCTAGAAGTCACCATCACAGAGATGCAGTTTACAAGAGACGGTGTTAGTCAAGAGAATTAACCTCCGAAATACTAGAAATTGTTCAAATTATGACTTTCCAAAGGAATATGTCAGACTCAAGTTCCTTTACAATTGTTACATACAAGATCAAAGCTCCCCTACCTACCTCCACATTCCCTACACCCCTAAAATAGAATTGGCAAAATGCCTCCACACCACAGTGTAGGGTTAAAAAACAAAACAAAACAAAAAAACACTCCAGCTATTTGACCCCCTTAGCATGTCTGGGCCACCAACAAATCATAGGCTGTTGGAGATTCTGCCTGGCAACCAATGCTGGATCGTTCATAAGGAGAAATGGCATCAGCATCCACTAAACCAGACAGCATTTGAAGTACTTCTGCCAAACCCAGGGTAACTACTGAGCCAGGAGGCCTTCCGGGCTTTTCATTTCCCTGCCAAACTGGCCACGTGCTGACTCTCCCTTGCCAGGAGTTCATGCCTGCACCTCCATGGGTACCTGATAAGATGCCACAGTCCTTGTTGTGGGCACATGCTTGGGGGCTGGGGTGTGAGGTGAGAGGAGGCAGCAGTGGCTGGGGAGCTGGCAGCCTGGGGTCAATTGTACCAATGATTCTCAGCTAAACTTGGCTTAGTGGAGCCACAGAACCTCGTCTGAATATGTACCTATTAGAAAGCCGATGACTTTTCTTGTTATACTTTTTATTTAAAAATGAAACAAAACTGAATTAACATAGAAAGATCTAACTGATATGATACTTGATAAAGGCACATGGTATACCTGTATGCATAATATGATCTATTTGGGATTTTTTTCTAAGTGTATGTGAAGATGTGTGTGTGTACGCCTGTGCATACGTAGAACTTCTCTGAAAGGATACACACCCAGCACTAGGGAGCTGGTATGAGGAGGGGGAATGGGGAGCTTCTACATTTCACCTTTCTCTATTGTTTGCATTTGCTTTTTTTTTTTTTTTTTTTTTTTTAACAAGAAACTTGTTAATTTTCAAGTAAATATTTTTCAAAAGGCACCAGAGATTTTGATCAATCAGGGAAGGGCAGCCCAATAATAAATTTCTAAGGTCTGTGTGTGGACATGCATTGCTTAACAGCGTGGTTTGCAAGTAGATGCCTCCTAACCAAGTCAGCACAAGTTCTTGAAGACTGACTGAGCAAGAGTGCGGCCTCCTGAAGGCAGAGTCCCTCCCTCCCCCTTCCCTCCCTTCCAGCCATCCCAGGTCAGGTAAGAACCTGTCTGGAGAATGTGTGTAGGAGAAAGGAGGCTCCACAATGGTGAATAGGAGAGTCACTGGCTGCAAAGACGCTTGTGAAACAAGACCAGGCCTTGGATTACTACCTTCACGTTCATGGGGATGCGACACTCTTTGCCCAGACTAACCCAGTTTATCACACCCACACTAAGCTAGCGTGGAATCGGTAACTGGGTCAGCGATCAGCTCTAAAACTGGCTTGTCCCAGGGCTGAAGGCAGGTGGATCCCTGTGTTGAGCTGGCTTCTTTCCCTGGGTGAGAGGTGGGTTCCTGACTGGTTGAGGTGCCCTCTCTGCCAAGCTGGGAAATGCCATCAGGAGCATAAATCCTGAGAGCCTCCTCAGAAAAAAAAAAAAAAAAAAGCCAGGAAGATTCAGGAATAACTGGCTCAGAAAACATCTCCTAAAGGCAGAGGTAAAGGATTCCCATTTAGAAAATTTAAGCAAGAAATTAAGTAAAACAAACAAACATAAAATTCAGTTTGAAAAACAACATACTCCATGTTGGATTTTTGATGCTCTTTAAATAACAGCAAATTGAAAATGCGGACATCAGTGGCAGGCAGCCACATCCTGTGACTTCTCCAACAGCTGTGCCACAAGAGCCCTGCCTGCCCTGGGCAGGGGAGACTTATAGGGAGGAAGTAGGGGAAGCTTCCTCTCTCTGCCTACCCCCCATCACCACCACCTGCCACCACCCCCATCGAAAGGCAAGTCTACCCTTCCCACACTGCCACTCTACATTGTCCTTGTCCTCCCACTTTTTTAAAGAAGATTTCATTTTTGTATACATATTTGCTTAAAATCCATGAGTTTCTGGCCAGGTCGTGGTAACAGAAGGCTTTTATGAGTAGTTTATGTTGCTTAGACCCAAGGTATGCTGCGAACAGTCTGGAGTGAAGTGGACAATAACATCTTTCTAAAGAGAGGTTAGAAATTTCTAATCCAGCAAGTTTTTAAAACATGTTTTCATTTTCCAGGAGCAAAGCTGAGTTATATTTGGCTACCAGGACACGATTCACAGGTATTACCAAGGAAACAGAGTATAGACCACCAAAAACAAGTTCAGCCCATCCATTCATGTTACAGTACAGCTATCACAATTCAAATCCCCCACACTCAAAGGCAAGCTTACAAAATCTTTGTAAGGTACATGTGCTGTCAAAAATGCCAGGTAAGGCCGTGCATGGTGGCTCATACCTGTAATCCCAGCACTTTGGAAGGCTGAGGCAGGAAGATTCCTTGAGCTCAAGAGTTTGAGACCAGCCTGGGCAACATAGTGAGAGCTTGTATCTACTAAAAATAAACAAATTTAAAAATTAACTGGGCATAATGGTGCATGCCTGTAGTCCCAGCTACTTGGGAGGCTGAGACAGGAGGATTGCTTGAGCCCTGGAGGTTGAGGCTGCAGGGAGCTATGATCACACCACCACACTCCAGCCTGGGTGACAGAATAAAACCCTGTGTCAAAAAAATTAAAACAGGTAAGCATGTAAGCTAAATTAACCTGTGTCACATTTAAGGTACATCAATAAAGACTAACTGAGGATGTGAATAAATCAGAACCCTTGTGCACTGCTGGCGGGAATGTATAATGATGCAGTCACACAAGGAAAATAGTGTGGAATTCCTCAAAAATTTAAACATAGAATTGCCATATAATCCAGCAACTCCACTTGTGTATATACACCCAAAAGAAGTAAAAGCAGGACTCAAAGGGATATTTGCACACTCACAATATTGCAGCATTGTTCACAATTGCCAAAACGTGAAAACAACCCAAGTGTCCATCAACGGAAGAAAGAATAAAAAAAAAAAATGTGATCTATTCATGCAATGGAATATTAGCCTTGAAAAGAAAGGAAATTCTGACACATGCCACAACATGGGTGAATCTGAAGACGTTATGCTAAGTGAAATAAGCCAGTCACAAAGAGAAATATTTTATGACTCCACTTATGTGAGGTACCTGGCCATGTGCGGTCTAGAGTGGTCAAATCCATAGAAACATAGTAGAAGGGTCTAAACCTCCTAGCCCTGAGCAGCAGGGTCTAAACCCTGTAGGACTGAGACCCTGACAGGACCCGTGAAAGGAATCCAGAGACCCAAGACCCGCTGAAAAAGGACATGCTTATAGGAATGGTCTGAATCCCTGTAGGCACTGGCTGAGTTGGTCTCAGTTAGTTCTTTTGTTTGGACATTTGCAGTTGGACCTTTTCCATGATAGACCCCAACAGTGACTCACCTCCTCTTCCAAATCTTGCCACATGCTGAAATATGTTGACTACCCTGGCCTACAGCCTCAGATATCCTTGCTAGGGATTCTGCTCGCGTGGCCACACACCCAACCCTGCCATCCATAATTACCACTCTTCCTCTGAAACTCCTGCTAACTCTTTCCTGGAATATTGATGTCCCACTTGTCTCCGTAATTTAGAGAGTAAAATCTTTGAACAAAGACTATTCAAAACTACTTCAGCCAACAGGCATTTATTAAGTACCTAACAGATGCAAAACATGTATGAAGTTTGAGTTTGAGCAATCACTAGCCATCAATTGCATTAACAACTAACCAAACAGACATTGATATGTGTAATTTACCCTACTTGCAGGTGGAGTAGGTGGCCAGTGGAAACTTCCAAAGGCTTGCCCAAACTATCATCCTATCAGATTGTTTAATATGGAACTGGCAGGGAAACCTGGGAAGCCAGACACACCCAATTGCTACCATTAAGGAGGCTTTTATTGACTGAGCATTGTTGGAGCCATTAGCAGTATTGTGATAGTAGCTGAGGGAAGGTCTCAGAGGGACACTGCAATGGAACATTTTTACAGAAGCAGAGACAATGGAAAGTCTGAAGTAAGGCACTGGCCAATGAAAGCTGGCCTAAGGAGTGAACAATACTGAAAATGACCTTGGGCAATCAAAGTCTTCATGAGGACCAGCCTAGAAGGCTCATGCCTGTAATCCCAGCATTTTGGGAGGCTGAGGTGGGTGGATCACCTGAGGTCAGGAGTTCAAGACCAGCCTGGCCAACATGGTGAAGCCCCATCTCTACTAAAAATGCAAAAATTATCCAGGTGTGTCTGGTCAACATGGTGAATCTCCATCTCTACTAAAAATGCAAAAATTAGCCAGGTGCGGTGGTGTGCACCTGTACCCCCAGCTACTGGGGAGGCTGAGGCAGGAGAATTACCTGAACCCAGGAGGCGGGGGTTGCAGTGAGCTGAGATCATGCCACTGAACTCCAACCTGGGCAACAGAGTGAGAGTCCTGTGTCTCAAAACAAAAACAAAACAAAGTCTTCATGAGGACACCTAGCACCAGGAGAGCCACTGTCTAAAGGGCCAAAGAGAGTGGAAGGAGAGGCAGCAGAGAAGGCATTGTCATCCTCCTGCACGCGTTGGCCATGGGCCAGCCCTGCAGATGGCTCATGGAAGCTTTCGGAGGAAGAGACACAACCTCTTGATGTCTCCCAACCTAGTCAGAGCCTGGGAGGGAATGGATAAAGTATCAAGGTTGAAACAGTGGCATATACTTTTGAATATTATGTTAGTTTCCAAAAAAACCAGACTCAAGAGGCCTCTTCTCTGGCAGCTCTCCACCCAACGCTTCTCTGAGGCCTCTACTCTATATAGAAGACACGGCTATCCACACTTGAGATTCCACAGCCTCCTGGAGTCTTCTGAGGAGAATAAGATCCTACTTGAGTTTTCTGATCCATCCAATTTGCTGGCCAAATTATTTTTTGCATAACATTGGGTCTGTGACCAGCCTTCCTTTGGGGGTCTGCCATACTGTTAATGTGCCAGAAAACAGCGGAGATTAAAGTGTAATGGAGCTAAGGGAAATAATCTGTAATGAGCATTAATAAGCACCAAGTGTGAAACCATTAGTAAAATTGTTACTGGGATAAGTCGCCTTTGTAAATGGCGTGGGAAACTTTATGGTCCACAGAGTATAGCCCTCTGTTCTTAATACTCTGTCAAACTCAGGAAAGCATTCAATATTTCAACTAATTCTCCTGGACAGCTTTCCCCTCTACCTACTAGAAACCAAAACTGTATCTATAATGGGAATTTTAAGGGCAAGATTTTACAGCAATTTCATATTTATAAAATATAAACCTTTTACAATTTTTTGCAACTGGCAAATTTTCTATGAGTTTTTCATTTTCGTACATGTGAATATAAGAATCAGGTGAACTGGGGCTCATTAATATTGGAATTTTCCTTAAAATGTACAAACAATGATTTTCCTTTCTTTGGCTATTTTACTATGGGAATGTGTACTGTGTCAACTGGGTCAATCTAGAACTTCATTTCCCAGAACTCCCATATGGTTCTGAGAGAGTTGGCCAAAAGAAGAATTTGTGCAAGATTCGTAAGGCAGGAGTAAAGCAATAGCCATTATTCTCTGAAGGTGACAGATAGATGGAGAGTAGGCGGCAGCTTGTAGCTTCTCCTTGCTCTCTCCTGCTCTGTGTTCAGCTTTTGCTGACTGCCAACACTGCTGACCAACCGCATCTGACAGCCCACCGCCAGATTCCTGGCTACAGACCCTCAGAAGCAATTGCTATGCAGAGATCACACCTTTCAACCAGCTTTCCCTCAGGGTCCAACTCTGACAACTGACTATATCTGGCTTCCCAGATTCCCTGACAAGTTCCAAATTGCCCGTCTTGGGGGCAGATTAGCAACTTTTCTCTGATCTTCCAATTCCTCCTTTCAGGCCTTACTTCCCCAGCTTCTCCCACAATTGTGTAATGAATCCTTTCCTCTATAATACGCCTAGTAATTCCACTTCCCTGATTACACCCAAGCTGATTCCTTTGCCTCATCATGCTGGGAGCAGTCAATCAGCCAAAGAGATTTCACACCAGAATCGAGAGTTGGCTCCACAGTTCCTGTTTCTGAAGAAAGGCATACAAAGCTAAACTTCACCTATATCCACATCTATCCAATTATAGCTATGCATTCATTTTTTTGCTGTGATCAAAAATGAGAGTCTGGCCTTGTAAAAGGGCTAAAAAGTTATTAGTTTTATATATACGTATTTTAATTTCAAAGGTGAGATAGAGTTGGCCAAAAGAAGAATTTGTGCAAGATTTGGAAGTTAAGATACAGTGTTGAGTAGGATGTGTCAAATTTCTGCAAATGTTGATACCCCACTTTTACTTGTTACTTCAAAATAGTGCACAAAGGAAAAAGAAATTGAAAGCCATGGTTATTATGCCCTGTTCAAATGATAAAACTCCCATATTTAGTGTTGAGCTGTGTACAGCAACAACATAGTCAAAAATCATAAATATTTTTTCACCTTCTGAAAGTATATTACACAAGAGACCACCCAAGCACTAAAACTTCCTTTATTATTCATATATTTCGCCCTCTTACATACCCTCAAGGGTCTCATCTCAGTCTCTGCCAAAGGCAGCTTCCCCTGATTATCTCGAGAATTACTCCATGAGCTGCAACCAATTCTTGTTTGCTCCTTGCTTTCTCTGCACTTTCTTAGGTGCCTCAAATATCTCATCTATGGTGACTTGAGAGTATTATGCTATGTGGGATTAAGTGTGGCAAGAAGACTCATACACAGCATCACATATATTAAATATTACCAGAATGTCACACACACACACACAAGGGAAATGATTTAAGAAAGCTAGAGAGGCATCTACCCATGGTAAAGATATGTACGCTATTCAGTGGACAAGATAAGGAGTGAGAATAAAAATGTTATGGGACAGAAGGCAGCCGGAAATCTAGAAGAACTAGCTTCTATCTAGTCCCAAACCTGGACTAAATTGCCATGTGGCTGTAGGCAAATGACACATATCTATTGGGGCAGAAAATGCTAGTTACCCCTAATAATCCTGCTAAATTTCAAAATAAGCACATTCTAAATTTTCTCTTCTTCAGTGCCCACAATTTATCTGTGCACATGACAGCCAGGAATAAAGACTCAATTTCCCAGCCTCCCTTGCAGCTAGATGTAAGGTATGACTAAGCTCTAGCCAATGGGATGTAACAGGAAACAGATAACATAGAAATTTCCAGAAATTTCCTTAAGAGACAACTGAGATGTGTGCCCTTGGCTCCTTCTCTTCCTCTTTCCTTCACCCTACTTCTCGAGATGTGGAAATGTTAGATAGACTTCTATCTTGGGTAGTGATGACAAGAGCCACACTCTAGTGACTATGCAGTCAAAAGCTGGAAGTAGCCTGGGTTGCCAGTGATTGTGGAGCGTTACACCACATTTCATGTGATAGAGAAATAAATTCTACATTGTTTAAGCCACTGTTTTTCAGATCTCTGTTACATTTAGTCTAATCCTAACAAATACACGTATATTTTCAACTGTTTATAGATGCTGTTAAAATTAATAAGATAAATATTCCATTGAAATGTTATTGCATTTGCAATATTTTTGACTATATGTATTTTTTTAATCAGTAGAAATAAATGCTCTTACAATTTTCCTGGATTTTTTTTTTTATATTTTTTAGACAGTGTCACGCTCTGTCACCTAGGCTGGAGTGCAATGGTGCAATCTTGGCTCACTGCAACTTCCACCTCCCAGGTTTAAGCAATTCTCATGCCTCAGCCTCCCAAGTCAAGTAGTTGGGACTGTAGGTGTTCACCACCACACCCAGCTGATTTTTATATTTTTAGTAGGATGGGGTTTTGCCATGTTGGTCAGGCTGGTCTTGAACTCCTGACCTTAAGTGATCCACTCACCTCAGCCTCCCAAAGTCCTGGGATTACAGGCATGAGCCACCATGCTTGGCCTGGATATTTCTGATATGCAACAATCTTCATGATTAAAAAAATGTTTGCACTCTGCTCTGGAGGAGGGACAGAAATTGGAAGTGAATAGAGGAAGGAGTAGGAGAAAAGTCACAAGTGTGCCCTCTTCCACCATGTACAGCCACCTGCTTAATCTACCAGGCATAATTGGAGAAATAATAGGCAATATTTGGAGAAAGAAAAACAAAGGCAGATGGGTGAACAAAGCCCACGGCTTCACCAAAGCTCAGTAGGGTTATCTTCACCAACATTGCTTAAACTTGTCCCCAGGCATTCCAAGTGTTTTGCCTAGCTGAGCCTCTTAACCATGTTTCTCTACAACTTGTGGTGCGAGCTATTTAAGCCTCAGTGATACAAGGATGTCTGCATCACCTGTCCTTCTTCTCACCATGCTGTCACTCCATGTCTGTACTTGAGCTAAAATCTTGACAGAGCTCCCTTCTCAAATTCCCTCTGGAATTCTAACCCTTTTTATCTTTCTCCGTATTGTTCCTCATCTCATCAATGTCAGCTCTCCCAGAGTTATGGTCTCCTTAGTCCCCTGATGTTTCTTTCCTCCCTCCCTCTCCTGACTCCTTGCCAAGTTTCAAAATAAGCACATTTAAAATTTTTTAAACATTTTTATTTATATATGTATTTATTTTTAATCAACAATAATTGTACATATTCATGGGGTACATCGTGATGTTTCAATATGTGTAATGTACAGTCATCTCATCAGGGTACTTAGCATATCCACCATTGCAAACATTTATCCAACATTGTTTCAATGTTGGCAACATTCAATATCCTCCTTCCAGCTACTTGCTTCTATGTATTATCATTAACTATAGTAATTCTACAGTGGTATGAAACACTGGAAATTATTATTCCTCTTATCTAGCCATAATTTTGTATCCTGTAAAAAAATAAGCACATTTTTATAAAGGAAGATGCCCACTGGGTCAGCCACCCCTTCACCCCAGTGCGTTAACTACATCCTGGTCCCACGCCAACTTGAAGGCAGAACGCTGACTCTCACAAGAAACTCATTACTCCTAGCATTTGGATTTCATTTTTCTGGTTTTTACTGAAGCTCTGTGGATAACAAAGAGAGGTCAAATCAGGCAGCACATTAGATACTTCTCTTCTCTTAAAGGCCCCCGCTAGTCTTGCTCTCAACAGAATTGATGTAGGAAAGCTTTTTTCTCCAAGACTTCTCCATATGGTTCCCAGTCCCTCTGGCTTCTCCCTCTCTTATTCTCCTTCTGTACTTCCTACTCCCTGATCTGTACAGAGCCTTTAAGCTCTGCTCCAGCTTCAAGCCCATTTTTGCATAGCCCATGCCTGCATATCCAAACTCTTTAAGATGCTTGGGGCCTATCAATTGACAGAAACCCTCTTTGGAAGGCAGTTTACCCATTCTCTTTTGTGGCCTGACTGTCCTTTGGGGCCTCACTCTTTTCTGCAGCTTCTCATATGTATTTCTTTCAAACAAATGGAAGACCCTGCTCAAAGGAAAAGCTGAAAGAATAAAACATCTCTGTATGCTTCTGCCCTATGGATTTCCATGGAACCACTAACCTTATCTCAGGTATATCCTCAATTACCAGTTCATTTCATGGTTTGTTAATTTCATGGACTCCTTAAAAATAATGCAGTTCTTTCCTTTTTGCTTCATTTTTTTCTTAAACTTACTGTCCCTGGTGAGCATTATCTAGAATACTTTTGCATATTCACTTAAAGGCAGGTAGGTATTATCCTTCTAGAAAAGTCTACTCTTTAGGATTTCCATATTTGCTGGTAAAGAAATTAAACAGACATTTAGCAGAATAGACAGTACTGACTTTATCTTGGTGTATTAGTCATAGTTCTCTAGAGAAATGGAACCAATAGAATAAATATATATATGGATAAGGGATTTATTATAGAAATTGGCTTATGCAGTTATGGAAACAGAGAAGTCCCAAGATCTGCCACCTAGAGCTGAGGAACAGAAAAGCCAGTGATGTAATTCAGTCCAAATATAAAGGCCTGAGAACTGGCAAGCAGGGAGGAAGAACTTATATAAGGCCCCAAAGGCCCACGAACCAGAATCTCCAATGACTGAGGCCGGAGAAGAGAAGCATCCCAGCTCCAGAAGAGAGCAACTTCATTCTTCCTCCACCTCTTCATTCTAGTCAGGCCCTCAACAGATGGGTGAGGCCAACACACATTGATAAGGGGCCGATCTTTTCTCAGTCCACCAATTCAAATGCTCATCTCTCCCAGGGCACCCTCACAAACACACCCAGAAATGTTTTACCAGCTATCTGGACATCCCTTAACCCAGCCAAGTTGACACATAAAATTAACCACTGCAGTTGGAGAATTGAAATAGAGTTGAGTCTGGCCCTTTGCTCTGGGCCCTAAACTATACATATAATTTTCAGCAGATCCCATTAACCTCTACAGCATAAGGAAAAAGCCGTAATTCCTCAGTAGGACATGCAGGTAGGAAGCTCAGAACAGTCCCGGCATAATTATAAAGGGAATCCTTTTTCATTCACAAAAGTGTTCCATTTTGGACAATCATCTGTATGGTTCTCCTCAGCA
This sequence comes from Macaca thibetana thibetana, assembly GCF_024542745.1. Lineage (NCBI taxonomy): Eukaryota > Metazoa > Chordata > Mammalia > Primates > Cercopithecidae > Macaca > Macaca thibetana. The sequence goes on along the minus strand of NC_065589.1, from coordinate 84,219,377 downwards.
AGGCCCTGGGCCTGGTGCCTGGCACAGTGACTGGCCCATGGTAGAAGTGGCTCCTGCAGGGCTTAGGAGTGTGGGCTCTGTAGTCCAGCTGCCTAGCTGCAAGTTCTGGCTTCCCTAACAGAATATTCAAATCAGTTAGGGTCTTAGCTGCAAGTGACAGACACTGACTCTGGTTAATTTAGGCAGAAAAGGGATTTATTAAGAGGATTGAGAGAGGCTCATCCAAAATTGCCAAGAGAGCTGGAGAACCATGCTTGGAGGCTGGCATTTGGGACAACACTCAGGAACCACAGGGCAGAAGTGATATGGCAGTGGGGACTGCTCCTGTGCCCTTGAGAACTACAGCGTCTCACCCATCCCTTTCCCCTGCCCCCACCATACTGCTCCCACCTCTATCTCCCTACCTGCAACAAATGCCTCCCCATTCCCTCACCCTCCCACCCCTATCCCAGTGGCCAACGCTGCAAGTCCTAAACCTGGTCTCTGCCTGGGGGACCTCTACTGCCCTGAGGCCCTGACTCTGCTGCAGCCAGCACCAGCCCTGAGAGGCTTTTCACAGCCCCTGCTTCTTTTTGTTACAGGACAACTACAAAGTGGACCTCCCGGGATATCCCTTCCCAAGGTCATTTTCACAGGTCTCTTAGACATTCACTCTCATTTTGCTTCTAAGAAGCCCTATCTACCATTCACATTGGAGCTCCTCGGTCTCTGATTTAACCCCCTGGGAATATTTTATTATAATATTTGTATGAACATATGAGTTAATGAGCAAAACTCAGGCTCTTCTGCACAGCAGTAAACCATCACTATAGATAAAGAAGAAAAAGGAATGTAAAAATCCTTTATTTTATCTAAAAATATTAGGGGACATGCTCAGACTTTACTTAGAAAAGCAGTATATGCTGACAAAAATTATTAATCTACTCCTAAATCTATCCCCACAGTAGATTCAGATACACTATAGCTTTCTTTATGGCTTATACTGAGCAATTAGGTCATTATCTCAGAGTCCTGTACCTGGAAGCTCTCCAGAGAGGTTGTAGGCAAGGAAACATGGTCCCCATTCAGATGTACCCGACTCGTTTGGCAAAGATGCCCAGGCAAATAAATCCATGGGAAGGCTGAGCACAGCGTCAGCACTAAATGGAGAGACAGATGCTGTTCAGGCTGGTCTCTCCAAAGCTGGCACTCCCATCCCCAGTGAACAACCGAGATCCTGTCCATGTTTGCCAAACTCCAGAATTAGAAAGCTGAGCCTGGGCTACTGTGGTCCAACGAATTGAATGGACAATGACTAGATTTAAAAGTGATTCAGATGTTTCAGTGCTCAATCATGCTGCTGCGAGAGGAGGTTTGCACTGTGGTGGATGGTATTTTCTGTTTTAATTACAAACTACTAGCGAAATATGTCTGGAATTTTGCAAATAATAAGCAAGTCCAGATCTCCATTTTCATTCTACAGTTGGCTGCTGTGAGAAAATAGCGATCATTGTTTCTTCCAGCTTTTCATATGCTGAGTCTGTGAAGCACACGTGAAGGCCGAATGGAGGGGAGGCAGGAAGCCAGGCTGCCTCACCTGTGTGGATCCTAGTTCATCCAACACACAACATAGGCTTGTTATGCTGCCTTCTTCTGAACCTTGACAGTTTTTACAGAAAAACAAATTTTGGACTGATGATAAAAATTCTAATTGTTATGCTGTTTCTGCTAAAAGAAGGCTAAACTCATTTTTAAAGCAAGACAAACTATAGAGCGTATACAGGATCACAAGCCTAAACTGGAAAAAAAAATCTGTGTTCAGCATAGCAGATATCCATGAATAAACCAGATGTTCACCTTATGAGACTTCAGCCAGCTTGTAGAGCACCTTGGTGCAAATTAGAAAACAAAAAAGACAATAAAAACAAAAACAAAAAATTCATTTTGGGTGGTTGAAGCCTCATGGGATGTGTCATACATTGTGGTTGAAGGCTCAGGGGGCGTGGCTTGGAGGGGGGCCTAGTTGGAGTTTAGCCTTCACTGCCCCTGAGCCAACTGCCTGGGCTCACACCATGGCCTGAGTCTCAGATCAGTTTCGTGATGGGCTCTTTTCTGGTCCTTCACTGAAAGCAGAGTGAAAGCAATGGGACTGTTCTGGGTTGGATTGTGTTGCCCCAAAAGATATTGAAGTCCTAACCTCTAGTACCTATGAACACGACTTTATTTGGAAATAGGGTTTGTTGATTGATGATTATTCCTGTCTTTCTTTCCTTTTTTTTTTTTTTTTTTTTTTTTTTCCTGAGACGAGGTCTTGCTCTGTTGCCCAGGCGTAGTGCAGTGGTGTGATCTCGGCTCACTGCAACCTCCACCTCCCAGGTTCAAGCGATTCTCATGCCTTGGCCTCCTGAGTACCTGGGACTGCAGGTGTGCCTCACCATGCCCAGCTAATTTTTGTATTTTTAGTAGAGATGGGTTTTTGCCATGTTGACCAGGCTGGTCTCGAACTACTGGCCTCAAGCCATCCACCCACCTTAGCCTCCCAAAGTGCTGAGATTACAGGCGTGAGCCACCATGCCCGGCCAAATTTCTGTCATTTAAACCACCCAGTTTGTGGTACTTTATTATAGCAGCCCGAAAAAAGGAATATAGGGACCAACAGCAAGGCTGCAGCAGAAGGCAAAGCCACAGAGCATGACCTGGGCCAAAGGCCAGAGTTCAGCAGAGGTCACCACTCATCCAAAGCTGTCTCCCAAGGCCGTGGAAAGCACTCAGCTGAGGCAAAAACTATATAAAAATAAAAATAAATAAATAAACAAACCTAGGGCAGAATTGCAGAACTGCAACCCTGTTGGGGAGAGATGGAGGCCTGTCCTGAAGGAAGGGTGGAGGGTAAATGAAAGCCTGATGGAGTCATGGGGCAGTAGGCTATAGGACTGCCAAGAGAGCTGCCAACAGACATCTCGTTAATAGCACAGGAGTAAGACAAGCCATAGAGCCTTGGGCCTACAGAATAAAGGGGACACTGTCTAAAGATAAGACTTTGGGGTGAAGAAAGGTATGTTCAGAGCTTGAGCCATTAGGAGATGGAGAAAGGAGTTCCTGGCTCAGGGCAGAGCCACTGGATTCGAAAGGAAAATGGGAACAAACAGTTCTTCAAATATAAAAATGTGCTTATAGTATGTCAATTTTACCTCCATCATAAAAAATAAATAAGATAAAAAAATCAAAATGTACATTAGTGGCCATTAATGATGGGTCTAGTTTCCTTACAGAAATTAATAGAACACTTGAGGCTGTTGGAGGATTTCCAACCTTGGTCAGAGAGGGATGCCCATGTTCATATGGTTACATCACACCAAGAATTGGCTCCTTTAGGCAACGTTTCTGATTGTTTTCTATTTCCTACAAACAAACATCAAGCCATAAATCCTCATGTTTGATCCAAGGAAACTACCAAGGCAGTTGCCAGTGCAGAAAAGATAAAGTCAGATGGCCTCGGAGTGAATTTACTGAGTTTCATGTTACATTTGCAAAACAACCAGAAGTGAACTGAGCCTGCGAGTGAAGTGGAAATCAGTAGTTGAGAACAGAAGTAGAATAGTGTGTGAACTCTACCCAGTCTTTACGACATCTGAGTAGAGGCAGAGGCCCTGGGTTTTCATTTCTGTTTGTCGCTCTTGTCTTGCACATGAAATGAACTGGTTAAGGTATAATCATAGTGTCCCAAATGGGATACATTTTCCTAGACGGTTTCAAATCATCCCATAACCACATTCAGTTTAAATATGCTTTTTTGGTAACCATGAAAGGAATGTTATATTCCTTTGTCACACAAAATATGAGCATTATCCATGTCTCCAAATGAGCAAAAGACTGCCCAGATGTTTGTTATTCTGAATCCTCCAAATCAAGAAAAACTGGGATTCTTTTTCTTCTGAAGAAAATTGTCGGCTGGGTGCAGTAGCTCAAGCCTATAATCCCAGCACTTTGGGAAGCTGAGGTGGGAGGATCACTTGAGGCCAGGAGTTGGAAGCCAGCCTGGGCAACATATTGAGACCCCATCTCCACAAAGAAAAACAAGAATAAGCCAGCCATGGTAACATGCACCTGCAGTCCCAGCTACTCAGGAGGCTGAGGTGGGAGGATCTCTTGAGCCCAGGAGTTCGAGGTTACAGTGAATCATGATCGTGCCACTACACTCTAGCCTGGGCAACAGAGAAAGACTCTGTATATAAAAAGAAAAAAGAAAATTGTCTCTGTTAGAAAAAAGAGCCATAAATATATCACATATCAACAACAACAAAAATATAGAAAATCTTTGGAAATACGAAGAAAAACGGGAATGCTATTTTCCAACTTTGTTTGCCATGGCAGCTGAGATGAACGAATATGTATATGACATTTATTTTATACGATCAAAGCAAAATGATTCCATATTACTCCATGCAGATAATCTCTCAAGAGTGTTACCTGGAACTTGATTTCCTGGAGATCTTTAAGGAAGGGGGTCAAAGGTCATTCATTAAACACCATTAGACATTGTTTTTACCAGATTACAAAGAGCTTTACAAAAAGTGCATCAGCTATATAAGGTTACTGAATCATCCAGTTGAAGGACATTTTAATCAGTAACTAGACTCAGCTATGAATCACTCTGATCTTGGTAATAAAAATGATTAAAAATAATTGGGCATTTAAAATCTGACACATTCCATTATGTAAAGACACGGAGAAGAAGATACAAATATACAAATATACAAACCACACCCAACCCAACCAGTTAGATGATTGAATTAGAACAATTATATCTAATAAGAATTATAGTTACAAACTGTCAATATCTGTTGAAGACTTATGTCCTGGGCAGAGGACTCTGAAAAACTCGTACATTTCTTTTCTTTTTGTTTTTTTTTTTTTTTTTTTTTTTTTTGAGATGGAGTCTCCCTCTGTCACCCAGGCTTGAATGCAGTGGCGCGATCTCTGCTTACTGCAAGCTCCGCCTCCAGGGTTCATGCCATTCTCCTGCCTCAGCCTCCTGAGTAGCTGGGACTACAGGCGCCCGCCACCATGCCCGGCTAATTTTTTGTATTTTTTTTTTTTTTAAGTAGAGACGGGGTTTCACTATTTTAGCCAGGATGGTCTCAATCTCCTGACCTCGTGATCTGCCTGCCTCGGCCTCCCAAAGTGCTGGGATTCCAGGCGTGAGCCATCGCGCCCGGCCAGTACATTTCTTACAACTCTCTGAGGTGGATGTTGACATCTGCATTTTACAGTAAAGAAAATGGAGGCTTAGGGAAGGACTTGCCAAACATCTCTCACTATCAAGAACTGTGAGGTGTCTGAGACTTTACCCTACTTGCAAACTAATGAGTTAGGCTGCCAGTTTCATGTGTGCTCACAAAAGACATATGATTCCTGGCTCAGAGACAAAGGACTTCATTTTCATGACATAGCAGACAGCTGTGTAAGCATCAGGTACTCATCGGTTTCCCATCTAAAGTGATCATTTTGCCCAGGACTGTTTCAACTTAACATTGAAAGTCCCGTGCAAACTGGGACGATTAGTCACTCAAGTTCCCCTTACCTTCCAAGTCCCGCGAAGTTGTGGGGATCAGTCCAGGTGGATGACACACACGCAGTGGACCTGAGAGCTAAGGAACTCCAAGCTTAGGAAACTTCCAGTCTTGCAAGAGGGCTGCTAGTAAACTCACACAACTTTTTTCCCCAAAGATGCCATTAATTTTATGATCTAGAATGGCAAACACATCTGCTCACTGACCTGGAAGGAGACACTGTATCTTCGAAGACTATTCACTATAAAAACATCCTTGAATAGATTCACTGATACAAAAGCTGACACAAGACGTGCAGAAATGTGAGAAACCGACGGAGAATCATCTCACAACAATTACAACTAGCTAAGAACAGGTGAAGACAGTATTCAAATCCAGCTCCCTCAGACATCAAAACCTATGTGCAATCCTGTCTCTTAAATTATTATGCTCAGGTTTACAGAGTTAAGCCCCAACAAGAATGGGCTTTTCTTGTAATTGAAGCTTTGAACTTTTAGTTATATTTTTAGAACAGATGGTACAGAAGTCCCCTCCTTATCCATGGTTTCACTTTCTATGGTTTCAGTTACTCTCAGTCAACTGCAGTCTGAAAATATTAAATGGAAAATTCCAGAAATAAACAATTCATAAATGTTAAATTGTGCCCCATTCTGAGTAGCGTGATGAAATCTCTCACCATCCCACTTCATCCCACTTGGGACATGCAACCTCCCTTTGTCCAGCATCTCCACTGTATTCAAGTGGCCAGTTGTCTATCAGTCACTTAGTAGCCCTCTTGGTTGTCATGTTATCACAGTGCTTGTGTTCAAGGAACCCTTATTTTACTTAGTAATGGCCCAAAACACAAAAGTGGTGATGCTGGTGCAATATTATAATTGTTCTATTTTATTATTAGTTATTGTTGTTCATCTCTTACTGTACCTAATTTATAAATTAAACTTTATTGTAAGTATGTATGTATTTTTTTAAACATAGTAGATATAGGTAGGGTTCAGTACTATCCAAGGTTTCAGACATCTACTCGGGACCTTGGAGCATATTCCCCCAGGATAATGGGGACTATTGAATTGTGTCCATCTTGTATGCACTTATGGAAAAGAAATGTGGAGGTACTGTGTTGCAGAATAATACTGTCGTCCAAAACACAGTTAAAGGAGTCAGATGGCCTAATTGACTTCTACTTGGCTCTTCTTGCCCTGAGGGTCCATCATTCTACTTCCATATTGTTACTATTATTACTACTCACTATTTTCCTTCCTCTTGTTGTGATCAATGCCTTACCCAAAATGCTATTCTTCTGCCTCATTTTTTAATTCTGGCAGGATTTCAGCAATGAGCAGTGTACTTTCAAAGCACTGTACCTTTCAACAAAGGTGCAGTGTATATTTAATACTAGAGTAATTTTAAAAACATGTTTCATTATAAAAAGAAAAGCAACTAAGATTATTGCATAGGGACTCACTTTTTATAAATTTTCATTCTTTTGCACGATGTTGACCGCAGCATCAAATTGGTGTGACATTTTTTAGGCAGAGTTTAAAGTCTATTTTTTCCTGTAATATTCAGATCAAATTTCCTTTTCCTTTTTTGCTTAACCCAAGGTGAGAACAGGAGCGGATATTACAGTATGTTTTTAAAAGATTATTTTGATTTCCTTTCTGGGTAGAGCTGGTTATTATCTCTATTGCTCTCTAAAGATCAGAAGATGAAAAGAAGAAACAAGCAAATAGAGAACAAAAGGCATGTGATAAGAGAGTTTCTCTATTGCCTAAGTGATAGTTTGCCATAGTACATTGTAGCCAAAAGGTTGCACAAAAGTTATAAGCAAAGTATGAAAAAGTTAATAGAAACAGCCTATCCTTTGAAGAGATAGTTGGTGATTAAGATGCCATGGGGTGGAAAACAGTTTGGCAGCTTCTTTAAAAAGTAAACATGTAACCCCGTCTCTACTAAAAAATACAAAAAACTAGCCGAGCGAGGTGGCGGGCGCCTGTAGTCCCAGCTGCTCGGGAGGCTGAGGCAGGAGAATGGTGTAAACCCGGGAGGCGGAGCTTGCAGTGAGCTGAGATCCGGCCACTGCACTCCAGCCTGGGCGACAGAGCAAGACTCCATCTCAAAAAAAAAAAAGTAAACATGTAACTACCGGACAGCCCAGCAATCACATTCCTGGGTACTTATCCCAGGGAAATGAAGACTTATGTTCACACCAAAACCTATATACAAATGTTTATAGTACACACTATAAAGTATATAGTATAGCTTTATTTGTAATAGCTAAAAACTAGAAATAGTTCCTAAACAAACTATAGAATATCTATACCAGAGTAATAAAAAGAAATGAACTATTAATACATGCAACCACCTGTATGAATTTCCAGAAAAACATGCTGAGTGAAAAAAGTCAATCCCAAAAAGTTACAGACTATATGCTTCCATTTATAGAACATTATTGAAATGACAAAAATTACAGAAATGGAGAACAGATTAGTTATTGCTGGGGATTAGGAAAGAGGTTGGCAGGAGGGAAGTGTGTGAAGCCAAAAGGGTAAGAGATTGTAGTGGTGAAGGAATGTTCTGTATCTTGACTGTATCAGTGTCAGTATCCTATAGTGATAGCATATTATAGTTTTGCAAGATGTTACCATTGGGTGAAACTGGATAAAATGTGCATGGGGTCTGTCTGAGTTATTTCTTACAACTGCATGTGAATCTACAGTTACCTCAAAACAGAAATTTTAATCATAAAAAAAGATGGCCTTGGAACATGATCACACCAGACAGAAACTACATAGGTTACCTGAAATGTCCAGTTATGGTCTCTATTCTGGGTCTCCAGGATGCTCAGAGACTTAGAAATCAGGATCCAGAGCTATTTTCCATTCATTCAGAAGGTTTGTGGAAGTTATACCTTCTCCTGGCAGGAGCCCTCAGGAGCCAGACCTTCCACTGTAATGCATGAAGCCGAAGTAACACCAAAGGAAAACTAGACAGCATTTGTCCCACCTCAAGGTGTTCAAATTCAGTTTTGGCAAAACTGCCCAAAAAGAGTCAGCTATGTTGGCACTCAGAGGGTCAGATTGCAAGTCCTGCCTCCCAGACTATCTCAGACACGAAGTTGTTTGCTGAAATTCTATCAGCAGTAAAGAAATACCCATCCAAACAAAGCTTTGGTCTATACATTTGATTTAAGAAAAGTGGAAATATAAATTGCTCATGAAATGCAGTTTGGCTGACAAAATCTTTCAAAACATGGAGTCCATGGGATAGAAAACGATGAAAAGAGTGCTTACAATGGAGCTGTTTTTCTCTCCTAATGAATCAGGATCTGGCATGCTAGGAAGAAAACCAGAATGCATGTGGATTGTGCAAGAAAATGTAATAAAAGTTGATTTTCAGTAGGCTTATTTTCAGAAGAAATACTCTTTGCAGACCTAAGAGCTCTGTTTTTTACTGCCCAACACAAAGCATGGAGATCCCTCTGGCTTGGGAGGCACAGGCACACAAGTCTTATTGACATTTCCACTTTGAAACTCAATGGGCTTCAGCAAAGGATATTGCTACTCTTCTAAAGCATTTCCTGCTGGCTTGAAAACACAGAACGCTGGCATTTTAAAAGGCCCAGTTATCTATGTGAGTTTGCTCTTGAAATCAGCTCCTCTCCCTCTCCCAGCCCTGTATTCCCCTACCCAATTTCTATTTTATACAAGGTATTTTTTTAACTTTTAAGTTCCGGGATGCATGTGCAGGATGTGCAGGTTTGTTATGTTACATGGGTAAGTGTGTGTCATGAGAGTTTGTTGCATAGATTATTATTTCATCACTCAGGTATTAAGCCAAGTATTCATTAGTTATTTTTCCTGATTCTCTCCCTCCTCCCATCCTCCACCCTCCAATAGGCCCCAGTGTGTGCTGTTCCCCTCTATGTGTCCATGTGTTCTGATCATTTAGCTCCCACTTATAAATGAGAACATGTGGTGTTTGGTTTTCTGTTATACAAGGTATTCTTTGCATCTGCTTTTTTTTTTACCTCCTCCTTTCTCTTTTCTGCCCAATTTTTGGCATTTCTAGTTTTTGCCTGCTACCATAGCTATTTTCTGACCCTTTCCATGGTTCACAGGCTTAAGATTCCTCTTTTGGCATGTCTATTTTCATGGAATACACACTGGTAGCAGAGGAGAAACCCTGAAATGACTATTGATCACACTGTTTGTCATATTGCCTTCGAGGTGCACCCATAAGATTCTCTGGTGATCTGAATCAGTGGCGCTCCCTTCCTTAAGTGGAATTCTGAAAGTCAGAGCTGCCAACTCTCCTGCTGACTGCTCTTCATGCCACACAATTAGGAGTGAAACACCTCCCACAGCTGTCCATCCTGGTATTCTCAGCATCATCAATAACATGCATCTATTTCCTGCCAACCGCATGCCATGTGATCTGAATAACAAACAGAGCCTACTCTCAGAGAGGTCCTAATCCTGCCCCGAAGGTAGAAGTGCACGCAGAGTGAAATGCTGATGTTGCAAGTTATCCTTTGCTAAAATCCACAAAGGGGCTGAAGAGACAGTGCAGAGCCAAAGTTCCTTTCCTGATTGTTCTGCATCTTAAAACCCCTGACTTACTATTTCCACCCACACCCAGCCTTGGGATTTCAAACAGCACACTAACTCAACATTCCAAAGCAAAGGGAGTGAAATTAAGGGATTGTTTTGTAAAAATTCTACATTAAGTTGTGGTCATATAGGAAAGGAAGAATTGTATTAAAAGTAGCTACCTTAGAAAGTTTTTTATTCAGAAATTAAATTCTTGGGTAAGATAATCCATTAAATCTATTACTATACAAATTTAAATATGTGTGCATAAATGTGTATAAATGTGTGTGCATAACCATTTTGAAAATCTCGAACCAGTGCTATTAAAGAGAAGATTACTTTCAGAAAGTGGGTGTTTTCTCACAACTTCTCTTCAAGTAATAGTTGAAATGAAATTCTACGTGATCTGTCAGTGTCTTCGGATTCTCATTTATTTTTCAATTTCTAAAGCACATCAGCCATTTGTGAGACCAGAAACACATGCATCCACAGCAAAATACCCAAGAGAGAACAGGGCACGCGCACCTCTTTTCCAAGCCCGTGTGCTCCCAAACCACGCAAGCACAAATCTTTCACATGACTGCAGTTGCTTTTATACCCACAGGGAAGGGCGAAGGAAAGGAGGGCCATCTGCGGAAACCTTTCAAACAAGCCACTTCACTTGTCGAAACATCCGTTTATCTCTTTAGATATCACTTAGGATCATCATAAGATGGGTTTAGGAAAGTCATTTTTGTGGTTAAAATAAGGTTAACTAATCGGATTGGCAGAATTTTAAGGCAATTGCAGATACTGCAGAATGGCTTTGGGAAAGTAACTTTCCATTGAGAAACCACTCAGGCTACTTGTCTTTGAAGAAATGCAGTTTTTAAAGTAACACGAAACAAAGAAATTTGATTCCCTTTTAAAAAGTACTTACTGAAGATCTACAGGTTGATTTAAATTCAGGATACTACGAGATTTAATTCATCAGTCCCATAAAGTATTATGAATGAGAAGAGTAGAATGATTGCAGGAGCAACTCACGGATGGATGGGATTATGGAAGGCATGGGAGTTGACCAAGAGTAGAGGATTATAGCATACAGAGGAAAATGACAGCTCAGAGGCAGGGAAAGAAGAGCGGGCGCCCGTCATTTAGACACCGAAAGTTCAGTGTGACTGCAGCCGAGACCCCAGCCACCAAGGCTTCCTGGAAAGACGTCTTCCAAACCCCCTAAATTATCACTCACGTTTTTGAGGTAGCTATTTTAAAAGTGAAACATAATAAGCAAGATGAAAATATTCTGAGTCAAATGAAAAAGAAAAGATGGTAGAAAATGCCTGAAATCTAAATACATTCTGACACAGTAAGCCAGCAAATAAATCACACAAATTTTTTTTTTTTTTTTTTTTTTTAGATGGATTCTCGCCCTATCGCACAGGCTGGAGTGCAGTGACACCGTCTCTTCTCACTGCAACCTCCACTTCCCGGGTTCAAACGATTCTGCTGTCTCAGCCTCCCGAGTAGCTGAGATTACAGGCACCTACCACCATGACCAGCTAATTTTTGCATTTTTGGTAGAGATGGGGTTTCACCGTGTTGGCAAGGTTGGTCTCGAACTCCTGACCTCAAGTGATCTGCCCGTCTTGGCCTCCCAAAGTGCTGGGATTATAGGCATAAGCCACCGTGCCCGGCCAAATCACACAAATATCTGATGCTGAACTGAGGACTAAAGGGAACTTGAACCAGAAGGGCACAGTTTTTTCTGTGAGTCTTTCACTGTGTTAAATATAAAAGCAAGCTACCCACATTGTGTATTCTCTCCTCTCGAAAATGAAGTTGTGGGTTTCTCCTTTGGCACTTCATTTTCCATAGAGAAGCAAATTTTGTTTTCTATATCTAACAGCATTCTTTAAGAACAGAATGTCAGCTAAAATGACAGATCAACCTCAACATTGATTACACAAAGACAACCAGACTTTACATGCCTGTAGATGTGCCTCAACAGGAAGTACACAGTAACACCCTTGGCTATACTTGCCCAAAATCAATCAAGCAAGAGTCTGATCACGCCTCTAGATCTAACCACCAGTTTGCAGGAAATACAAAGAACAGGACATGTTCATGCAATACGACAAATCCAACCAAATCCAGAACGTAGCAAATTCTACAGGACTAAGGACCCAGCGTCTTCAACAAATAATTGCAAAAATAAATAAATTAAGGAAGGGGCCAGTTTGGATTCTGGTGTGAACAAACCATCTGTAAAAATAAATAAATAAATAAATAAACATATGAGACAATCAGACAAATTTGAATACTTTCTAAGTATTTAGTGATATTAAAGAACGTCTGTTAATTTTGCTAAGGATACGTAATAGTAATACTTCAATATAACAGCAATCATTACCGTGAAATTATATAACACCCAGGATTTCTACATCTGAATAGTCAAAGGGTCAAGGGAAAATTTGTGCAGAAGTGGGGTGGGTCAGGGAGAAGGTTATGGATAATAAGATGGCCATGTGCTGATAATTGCTGAAGCTGAGTAATGAGTGCATGGGGGTTTGTTATGTCATTCTCTCTACTTCTGTACATGTTTAAAAGTGTCAATAATAAAAAGTTTTGGCCGGGCGCGGTGGCTCACGCCTGTAATCCCAGCACTTTGGAAGGCCGAGGCGGGCGGATCATGAGGTCAGGAGATTGAGACCATCCTGGCTAACACGGTGAAACCCCGTCTCTACTAAAAATACAAAAAATTAGCCGGGCGTGGTGGCGAGCACCTGTAGTCCCAGCTACTCGGGAGGCTGAGGCAGGAGAATGGCGTGACCCTGGGAGGCGGAGCTTGCAGTAAGCGGAGATCGCACCACTGCAGGGCCGCAGAGTGAGACTCCATCTCAAAAAAAAAAAAAAAAAAAAAAGTTTTAAGACCAAGGCAGGAGCATTGCCTGAGCCAAGGAGTTTGAGACCAGCCTGGGCAACACAGTGATACCCAGACTCTGTAAAAAAAAAAAAAAAAAAAAAAAAAAAAAAAAATTAAATTAGCCCAACCATGGTGGCTCACACCTATAATCCCAACACTTTGGGAGGCTGAGGCTGGAGGTTCGCTTCAGCCGAGGAGTTTGAGGCCAGCCTGAGGTCCCATCTCTTAAAAAAAAAAAATTTAAAAATTAGCTGGGTGTAGTGGTGTGCAACTGTAGTCCCAGCTACTCAGGAGGCTGAGCGGGGATGTCCGCATGGGCCCAGGGGGTTGAGGTTGCCGTGAGTCATGATCATGTCACTGTACTCTAGCCTGACAGAGCAAGACCCTGTCTCAAAAAAAAAACAAAAAAAGTTTTTGTTTCATGAATGTGTAAAAGCATTAAAAAATAACCAAATTTCCTCTAGAATCTTTTAATATATACATCAATAAGTTATATCTCTTTTGATTTACACAAGAAAATTATAAAAGGGTTGCTTGTTACACTGATTACAGTATATAAAGAGCTTCTAAAAAGTAATAACAAAAATGACCAAAATACCATCAAACTCCTACAAGAATCAACATGGTGGATAATAATTCACAGCAAAGAAACTTCAAATAAGTCTGAAGCATTAAAAGATATTCACTGTCTCAAAAAAATAAGAATTTTAAAAAATAAACTAGCCAGGCATGGTGGTGTGTGCTGATAGTCCCAGTTACTCAGGAGGCTGCAGTGAGAGGATCAACTGAGCCCTGGAGGTTGAGGCTGCAGTGAGCCATGACCATGCCTCTGCACTCTAGCCTGGGTGGCAGAGTGAGACCCTGTCTCAAACAAACAAACAAATAAAAGATACTCCACTGGCCAAGCACTGGTTCATGTCTCTAATCCCTGCACTTTGGGAAGCCGAGACTGGAGGATTGCCCGAGGCCAGAAGTTGAAGACCAACCTGGGCAACATAGCAAGGCCTCATCTCTACAAAAAAAAAAAAAAAAATTAAATTAAAAAATTACTTGGGTGTGGTGGCATTCATCTGTAGTACTAGCTACAGGGGAGGCTGAGGCAGGAGTATTCCTTGAACCCAGGAGTTCAAGATTGCTGTGAGCTATGATCACACCACTGCTCTAGCCTAAGTGACAGAGTAAGACCCACCTCTAAAAAGATGTTCAGACTCACTTATACTCAGAAAAATGTAGACAAAAACAAAATTGAATACTATTTTTCACCTATCAACTTGACAAAGAGCAAGTTGGTAAGACTTGGCAAATTGGTAAGACTTAGGGGACAAAGACACTCATTTATTTCTGGCAGGAATTGCCCTCCAACATCAATAGAGAGCAATTTGACAGTATCAGTATTACAAATGCACATGCCTTTTGACACAGCATTCTATTTCTAGGAATTTATCTTATAGATAAAATGGCATACACAGGCAAAGCTGCATTTGTCCAAGATTATTCACTGCAACATTATTTAGGGGAGTAAATGGTTAGAAACAACTTAAATCTTCATCAGAAAGGCACTGATGAAATAAATTCTGATCCATCCTTAACGTGGAAGGTTACAGTCACTAAGTAATTTCAGAGCTTTTATGTCTAATGAAGGAAGTATCTTCAAGATATTCTGTAAGTGAAAAAAGTTAGGTACATAATAATATATGTATATATTACCATGTGTGTTATAAAAATTTAAAAACATATGTATGAATTTCTCCTAAATGTATGAAACATCTTAGGACAACTTATAACTTTCATTGTCCCCAAAGAGTGGACCTGGAGTCGTTGGAGAGGGAAAAAAATCAATTTTCACTATATTCCTTTTTGTATCTTTTGAGTTTTGAATCATATGAATGTATTACTGAAACAGGATATTTCCCTGACCCCTTCAAGGGACTCACGACAGGGGTGCCTGGTTTACTCAGCCTGCCACTCTCAACTCCTCACAGGAGGGAACACGTGAGTGAACAAGATGGGAACTGGAGTGCATGAGCACTGGAACCAGCCTACCGCTTCAGCACTGGTAGGAGCAAACTCTGTGTAGGCCCCACGGCAGCATCCAAGTGGGGTGCCTGCGACCCCTGAAGCCCCAGAGGGCAAGTTACATTGCTCTTTCAGCACTGCCATCCACAGACTGCTTACGTGTCAACAGTTCAGTGGGCTCTTTACCTTTTCACGTGAGGCAGCTGCCCCTCACCATAGCAGGAAAAGAGCCAGTATGACAGCCTTTTGTGTCCACACTCATGGTTCCCAAGCTCTTGTCCAGCATCCAGGAACAATGAGGTCACATGAACAAATTGAAGGATGGTAAACGTTGGGAATTTTATTACCGAAGAAAGTGGTTCTCAGTGGGAGGGGGAGCTGAAAAGGGGATGAGATGGGGTAGGTAATCTTCCCCTGAAGTCCTGCTGTCTCCGGTAAGATTCTTCTCTGAAGTTACGCCATCAAGCTGTCCCTCTGAAGTCGACGACATCCAGCCGTAGTCTCTGATGTCCAGCTGCTTCTCCTGTCTGCTGGCTGAGTCTGGGGTCTTTATAGGCACAGGATGGGGTGGGGCAGGGCCCTGGGTGGTTTAGGAAAGGGTAATATTCCAGCGGGAAGCCAGGGATATATGTTCTCACTTCCGGCCACCGTTTCAGGCTTTTCAGCTTGAGGGTGAGGTTTTCCCTAGGGACATGCCTTTTCTGCCTGAAACTTCTCTGCCTCCTGTCTCCATCATTACACATTCAATAAATAAAAATGTAAAAATCTTTGGAGAAATTAAATTCATTTGTGGGAGACGTAACACAGGGCTTTGCCAATGAAGAGATAAACAATAGTTTTTGATGACTGAATTGGAGGGTTTTCCCAACAGTAGGATGGGACTTACAGAGGAAAGAAGGGTCATCATATCATGACTACAAGGGCCCAGATTCATGAAAAGGGAACTCCAGGGTCCGAAATTCACCACTGAAACCTGAGTGACACCAAGAGATGGTGCTCACAGGCAAGAATGTCTTGGTCTTTTAAGCCCAAGGACCAAGGGAATGTTTTCTTCATAATCACTCCCATGATCCCACCACACACACCCCACCTAGAACACATATAATGGAGAAACAACAAAGAAAATACTGAATGAAATCTAAAGAGAAAGCAAAGCACTTAAACAAACGGATATAGACTAAAGGAAAAAACTAGAGTGCAAACGTCTATAAAGACTGCATTTTATATAAATTTCCAGCTCTAGTTTTTCCTTTAACAGGAAAGGCAGGGAGGGTCCTTGGCAGAGAGAAGAGGGAAGCAGTCAGTGCAGTAAACACTTGTCCAAAAAAGTCAAATTCTGGCCCACAAAAGGCTGGCCGTCTTTCCAGGTACGTCTTTCTCATGGCCTAGTCTGGCTATGGTTGGAAGTCATTTCAGAATCTTTGGTACCTGAAACAGCTTGACCCATGGAAGGGGTACACAACCCTGTAACAGATAACTTATTAGCATCCGCTGCTCAGAGAGTGTGCTGTGCTTTGGCTGCTTTACTAGTGGTGCATTATGTAGATTCCTGGCATGACTTTTCAGATGCCTAATGTGGGTTTCAAGCTGCTGGACAATAATAAAGATTGGGCCAACAATGGATCAGTAGCAGCTTCTGATCATTCCACTGCCATCCTGTTATGTTTTACAATTAATTTACCTCTCTTTGTTTCCTTTTATGGCCTTTTCCCACCTGTAAAATGGGGTAAGTAAATTTTGGCTTTATAGAAGGTGTGGAAGGTAGGGAATTGCAGAAATTTGTGTTTTAACTAATCTCAAGTTTATTTCAAAAAGCAAAGTGAACTATTATTATCTTCTAATTAATATTATTTGCCTTTTGGCTCCAACACTCACCACTAAAACTTCAAGACCCCAAGGCAGGAAAAAAATGTATTCTTCATTGTTTACCTTATTATCAAGATTGGCTAACTTCAAAACTATGTTTCTATATTCCTGCACACAGAATTGTGATTGTTTTGTTGCTGGGGGAATCCCCTCTATGTAAAAGTGTCTATCTGTGGGATAACTCAGAGTTTCCTCTGATCCTTACACATCTCCAAATTATGAACGGATTCTTTGTTTCAGGTCCAGCAAACGGAGAGAGAAGACAGTGAGCACTTTCTGCTAAAGAATACTAGGAATTAAAAATGTCCTCGGACGAAAGGAAAATCCCAGTGTTTTGGAGAGGGGGAAGAGAAAGACACACTATACCTTAAAAACAGACCAAAAAAGCTGGTAAGCACAGTTTTCTCCATTATGTAGTTCCCATAATACGCCCCCCTGCCCTGCCCGCGACACACCCCACCTAGAACACATATAATGGAGAGACAACAGAGAAAATACGGAATGAAATCTAAAGAGAAAGCAAAGCACCTAAACACACGGATATAGACTACAGGGAGAAACTGGAGTGAAAATGTCTAGACAGGCACTGGAAGCTCAGAGGCATCTTACAAAACAGGGGGCAAGATATTTTGGAGAGGGCGTTCTCTAAACCCCCTGCTATGGTTTGAATGTCTCCTGCAAAACTCGTATTGAAACTGAATCGCCAATATGCCAGTTTGGAGAGGTGAAGACTTTAAGAGGTGACCATAGGGCTCTGCTCTCATGAACAGATTGATTCATTCATGGATTGATAGGTTAAGAGGCCAGGTGGAGCCTGTAATCTTAACACTTTGGGAGTATGAGGAGGGATGATCACTTGAACTCAGGCGTTCAAGACCAGCCTGGCCAACATAGAGAGACCTCATCTCTACTAAAAATGTTTTAAAGATTATCTGGGCATGGCAGCACATACCTGTAGTCCCCGCTACTTGAAAGACTAAGGCAGGTGGATGGCTTGAGCCCAGGAGTTCAAGACCAAACTGACCAACATGGTGAAGCTCCATCTCTACAAAAATGATAAAAATTAGCTGAGTGTGGTTGTGCACACCTGTGATCCCAGCTGCTCGGGAGGCTGAGGCAGGAAGATCACTTGAGCCCACGAGTTTGAGGCTGCAGTGAGCCATAATAGAGCCACTGCACTCCAGCCTGGGGAATAGAGTGAGACCCTATCTCAAGAAAAGGTTAATGGTTATCCTGGGAGGGGAGCTGGTGGCTTTATAAGAAGTGGAAGAGAGGCTGAGCATGGTGGCTCACACCTGTAATCCCAACACTTTGGGAGGGCCAAAGTGGGCAGATCACCTGAGGTCAGGAGTTTGAGACCAGCCTGGCCAACACGGTAAAACCCCATCTCTACTAAAAATACAAAAGTTAGCCGGGCATGGTGGCGCATGCCTGTAGTCTCAGCTACTTGGGAGTCTGAGCCAGGAGAAACTGCTTGAACCTAGGAGGCAGAGGTTGCAGTGCCACTGCACTCCGGCCTGGGTGATAGAGTGAGACTCTAAAAAGAAGTGGAGGAGAAACCCCGAGTGAGCAGGTTAGCATACTCAGCACCCTCGTGAAGTGATGCTCTGTGCCACCTGAGTCTTGGGACTCAGCAGAGAGTGGGACCCCACCAGCAGTAAGGCTCTCAGCAGATGCATGCCCTCCACCTTGGACTTCTTAGCCTCCATAACTGAATAGTGTTTTTTGTTTGTCTGTTCTTGTTTTGATACAGGGTCTCGCTCTATCCCTCATGCAGTGGTGAGATCTTGGCTCACTACAACCTCTGCCTGGTGATCCTCCTGCCTCAGCCTCCTGAGTACCTGGGGCTACAGGCATGCGCCACCACACCTGGTTAAATTTTCACATGTTTTGTAGAGATAGGGTTTTGCCATGTTGTACAGGCTAGTCTCAAACTCCTAGACTCAAGCAATCCTCCAGCCTTGACCTCCCAAAGTACTGGGATTACAGGCATGAGCCACTGTGCCCAGCCCCTTATTTTCATAAATTACCAAGTTTCAGGTATTCTTTTATAAGCAACAGAAAACAAATTAAGATACCACCCCACCACCTGAGAGTCACCACCCTCCCAGTTAGCTTTCTTGCCCCTGATTTCTAACACAGATTTCTCATACTTTCAGAACTTAGCATTAGATGCAGCATGTAACTCATGTTAAGAGAAAAGAGAAAATATAAAAATTAGATGCACCCTGCAAATATACAGGTGCATGAGGAAGGTAATGTCTCCCACATACAAATTAAAAGAAGAAAGTGCAATACTATGATGAAAGTGTTGTATGATTTTAAAATATGATTAATGTCTTTAACGTTATAGCATCCTTTCATTTTATGACAGAAAGCTCTCTGGCAACCTCAACATCGTGAGAATCCATTTTACTAGGCTTTTCACATTACAAAGCACAATTTCAAATACTTTGGTCCTAGCATGAACTGCTCTCCTGTTGCAGTTAACTAGACTAATGCCATTTTTAAAGTGAGCTTTATAAGCCCATTTAAAGAGTAATAACATGTTGCCTTCCTTCCACGAGACTTTTACCCTGATGGAAGCTCCAGTATGTCCCCAGAGTAAATCACTCGGGCTCCACTTACCTCACAGTGTACAAAACAGGCCTGGGCTTTTGATGATGAACATAAAGACAAGGCAAGGGAAGACCCCACCCGGCTTTGGGGCTGCCCTGTGTGCCTAAGCATGCACAGAAGGAGACAGAGTTGGGACCCTGGGTCTCCTCCAGTGGAAGCAGAAAGAGTGGCAGGGCAGGAAGGATGTGCTGGGCAGGGCCCCCAGGAGGCCACACTGGCCTCGTTTTCGCTTTTGCCCCTTACCTGTTACTATCACCCCCTCAATACCACCACTCCCATTACCTCAGATCAGTATTTTCCAACTTGGATTTCAAGAGCACAAATTTCTCTCTTTCTTTCTTTCTTTCTTTCTTTCTTTCTTTCTTTCTTTCTTTCTTTCTTTCTTTCTTTCTTTCTTTCTTTCTTTCTCTCTCTCTTTCTTTCTTTCCTTCCCTCCCTCCCTCCCTCCTTCCTCTTTCATTTATTTATTTATTTATTTATTTATTTATTTAGAGATAGGCCTTGTTATGTTGCCATTGAATTCCTGGGCTCAAGCAATCCTCCCACCTCAGCTTCTCCAAGTAGCTGGGACTCAGGTGCACAACACCCCACCAAGCCAAGAACACAAATTCTAGGGGTTGTTCGTTGGTTTTTGTTTTGAGACAGGGTCTCAGTCTATCGCCCAGGCTGGAATGCAGAGGCATGATCTTGGCTCACTGCAGGCTTGACCTCCTGGGCTCAAGTGATCTTCCCACCCCAGCCTCCCAAGTAGCTGGGACCAGAAGTGTGCGCCACCACTCCTGGCTAATTTTTGTATTATATTTTTTGTAGAGATGGGATTTCTCCATGTTGCCCAGGAGTCTGGTCTCTTAACTTCTGGGCTCAAGCAATAGGCTGGCCTCAGCTGCCCACAGTGCTGTCCAATACCAGAGTCACATGCCACATGTAGCTATTCCTATTTCTATTAATTAAAACTATTTAACTGTAAATACAAATAAAAATTCAGTTTTTCAGTTGCACCAGCCACATTTCAAGTGCTCAAATGAATGTGTGTCTTGTGGCTACCACACTGGTCAGAGCAGATACAAATATTTCCATCGTCTCAGAAATTTCTGAGGAATAATGCCACAATAAACCTTATCAATCATAGAAGGAATTCTCTTAGCCTTCTCGTGTTGTCCATATCCCCATGAGAATATGAGATCACTGAAAGCAAGAATGAGGTTTTCTCATCTCTGAACCCCAGCTCCTAGCCCAGGGACCTGCAGGAAAGGCCACTCACAAAATATCTGCTAGATGATACAAATGTTTCTTCTTTGCTCCCAAAGAGGTACCCACCTTTGTCACAACACTTTAGCATACTTTTCCCTCAAAAAAAAACCTTTTATTAGTTTTTATTTATTTAACAAGTAATACAGAATACTGAAAGAAGATTTAAAAATCCACAAGTGATACTCCCACCTACAGAATGCCACTCTTAACATTTTGGAGTATTTACATTCATTTATTTACAAACAGATTTTTTTGTCATTTGTTGAGGCATATTTTGCATACAGTAAAATTCACCATTTTAAGGTGATGTGTGTATGATGTATGATGAACGTAACAATCAGTACAATCAAGATACAAAATATTTCCATCACCCTCGAAAAGTCCCCTTCTCACCTTTGTAATTAAACCACTCTCCCCAACTGCTCTCTAGCCACTGCTCCAATTTCTGCTCCTAGGGTTTCAACTGTTTAAGAGTGTCGTGTACATGAAATTATACAGGAAGTAGCTTTTTTTAGTCTGGCTTCTTTCATTTAGCGTGATGCTTTTGAGATTCATCCATGTTTCCCTTTTTATTGCTGAGTTATATTCTATGATATGGATACACCACAATCTGTTTATCCATTCTACAGTTGAACTTTGGAGTTGTTTCTAACTTTTGGCAATCCTGATAGGGCTGTTATAAACATTTGCACATAGGGTTTTGTGTGTACATATGTTTTCATTACTCTTGGGAAAATTCCTAGTAATTGGATTGTTAGTCATATATAGTATGTGTATGTTGAATTTTATAAGAAACTGTCAAACTGACTTCCAAAATGCCTTCGCTCTTTTGTGTTTCCCCCAGCAATGCATGAGAGTTTCAGTTGCTCTGCATCTTCACCAGCATTTCGTATTTTCCTTTTTTTTTTTATCTTGAGCCATCCTAATACATATGTAGAGGTATTTTATTGTGACTTTGATGTGCATTTCCCTAATGACTAATGATGTCGAGCATCTTTTTATGTGATGATGTGTTGTCAATATCCTTATTTTGTAAAGTTTTGTTTGAATCTTTTGCCCATTTTTAATTGGGTTGCCTGCTTTCTTATTATTGAGTTGTAAGAATTCTTTATATATTCTAAATGTCAGCACTTCATCAGAAATGTATTTTACAGATATTTTCTCCCAGTTTGTAGCTCGTTTTTATTTTCTTAACAGGGTTTTTTGAAGAGAAGACAACAGATCTTTAAGTTGTTTTTTAACTGTACTGAAGAACAAAGAAATTTTTATAAGTGTCTGCCACATGCTCAACTTTTATTGGCACTAGAATTACAATAATGTCTAAGCTTAAAGTTGTATTTTTCCTTTTTAACAAAATTGGCATTGATTGGTTTCTTGTCTACTTTTTCACTATCATATCATTAATATTTCTACATCATTAACTATTATTTGAAAACATGATTGTAAGGTATACTCTCACAGCGAGGTCTTGATTCATCTTAACTATCCCTCTGTATTCGGAAATGTTTATGTTGATTCCCATCAATATTTTAAAAAGAAAAGAAGCATATGATTACCATCCTTGCACGGATATCTCTGTATACATTTCCAATTACTTTCTTAGTATAAATGCTTATAACTGCAAAAACTGGGACAGAGGCACAAGACTTTGCTCTATACCTGTCTCTTTAGAAAAACTGCAGATGTCCTGAAGCAAAGAACTTGTCTTGCCCTCCTTGCCATGCTGGAATATGACAAAAGCCTGTTACATTGCAGGTGCACTATACACACTTGAGGGATCAACAGTTGGAGAGAAAAAGAATTCCACTGAACTCCATCCTCTCCCTTTCCTCCTGTGGAAAAAAAAAAAAAAAAAGAATATCCTGTCTCCTGTAGACATCTATCTTGCCTTCCCAGATGAAGGGAAGAAGAAAGTCTTCTTCTAAGAGAAAACTTGCCAAGGAGATGCAGGTTTCCCAGAGAGCTGGATGACAAGCCCTGTTGCTGCTCAGCAATGCCCTGAAGGGGCCCTGCCCCCTGCCTGTATAAAGCTGGGTGCGGTGGTGGGACAGCCACAGCTGGCATTCGGCCTCCAGAGCACCAGCACTGGCACTGGCACTGGCACGCGCTATGGCAAATGAAGTGCAAGACCTGCTCTCCCCCCGGAAAGGGGGACATCCTCCCGCAGGTAGGCTGCCACCTGCCCTCAGTCCTGCAGGCTGTTGCTGCACCCCTCTTCCACCGGTGCCTTCCACGGAGCACCCCAACAGACCGAAGCTTCTCTGCCTACCTAGTATTACTTTAGCTCCATACAGCCCGACTTCCTCCTATGCCTTTGATCCTTCTCGGCTTGTGTGTAAAGCCACCTGGGGATTTGTCAGACCCCCCAGTGGGTTAAAACCTAATTACCTAGGGGAGTGTATGGATTTGGCGCTTGTGGAAAGGCATAGGTAGAGAGGCTGTACCTTTCCTCCCTTGAGGCAGCGTTCCTTTCCTGGGGCGCTGGCTGTAGGTTAGCAGTGACACATCCACACCAGGAAGATGATTTGCTACCATGGAAACCTTTCTCTTTAGAGGTTCCAGCTGTAAGACTCAGTCTCCCCAAGATGCCTGTACATCATCTGACTTCCTACCCAGGCGAAGCGGCTTCTGCACAGAGGACAACAATCATGTTTCTTTCTCCCTCCTCAGGCTTTGGGGATGTGGCTTACCTGTCAACAAGCTGAGAAGTACTTTTAAATAAAGACACAGGTCTTGAGGAGGCTGACTGGAAAAGGTAGCTGTCAAGGTGTTTGCAAAGCATCCAGAGTTGTCTTTTTTTTTTTTTAAATTTATGCTATCTATATTGACTCTCTGGAATATGGAAATTAGTTGTATTGTACTTAACCATATGTTCATATAGGTTGGCTGAGGTGTACAGGCCTATTTTTAGTCAGTTTTATATTCTTCCAACTGCCTTCTTTCTTTTTTACTGAAGAAAGACCTCAAAAGCTTGATTGCTTTGTTCTTGCCTTTCTCCATTTACAAAACATATTTACTATCTAATTCTCTGGCACCTCTAGGCCATGGTTATTTTAATAATCTTTGCTGCAGAGGGTGATGGCAGTATCGTCTTCACAGAGAGTCAAATGTAACATTGTTTTGGTGGCTTTCTGGCAGGTAGCCTAGCCAAAAAGAGTCCAGAATTTTACTACTCATTCTGAGTTTCCAATTCTAGACATCTTGCTCTGATCTCCTCTAGCAGATTACTGACATTTTATATTTGTAATCAAACGTAGCAGTATTTAACATTACCTATATTTAAAGTTAATGATGTTAGCTATTAGTCTGGAAGTATATATGCAAGTCATTGAAGAGAGGCTCCTTGCATAGACAAAGACAAAAGAAAAAAGAACTCCATTCTCATTATGTCATTTCCACTCCAATCCTTCATAAAATGTCTAAGCTGAAACCTGTTTTGCTAAGCAACATTTACACACAAAGAACACAGACATAAACTTAACCAAATGAAAGTTTGAATGAAACCACTGGGAACTTTCTGTCCCCACCACTAATGATTGCTAATTACTCTGTGTACATAGCACACCATGACTCCATCAAGCATGCCACGATGCCTCTGGCATGACAATTAATTATTAGGAACTGTGACACTACAGATAAGAGGTTTTGGATAATTAGAATGGAGATGAAGGCAGACTTTTGCCTCCCCACTGAGCACAAGGGAACAAAGAAGTGTCATCCTTCAGCCTGTCTTGCCACTAATTTTAAGTCTGAATCTGTTTGTGGTGGTGCAAAATTTTATTTATGGAACAAAAACAAGAGCCAAAATTCTATTAATTTTTCACTTGATTTTTATAAGCAAAATACAGATCCCTAAAAGTGGGAAGACGAGGTGACTCGGTGGGGAGGGTGGGACATACATAGCCTTTGGAATCAGACAGACCTGGGTTCGGACCTTGATTTCATTTCCCATCTTCGAGCCTGAGTTTCCTCATCTCTGAAACAGGATGCAATAAATAACATCTATCTAGTAAGTTTGTTGTAATGATTAAAAGAGATCACCTCTGTAAAGTACCTGGCACCTGAATGTTAGCCTCCTTAAAATGCAGGCTGGTAGAACACATTACTATCAAAAGAAATTATCCTCCCCAATTTCAAGACATCCTGATGCTGGAGCGGCATTAGACACTACTGCAGTAGTCGGAACAGAAGAAAACTGCAATGGAAAAAATGTGTGCCTATCCCATCACAGTTAAAAATGAAATCACTCAGCTGGCACAGTAGCTCACACCTGTAATCCCAGCACTTTGGGAGGCCGAGGCGGGTAGATCACCTGAGGTCAGGAGTTCAAGACCAGCTTGGCCAATATGGTGAAACCCCGTCTCTACTAAAAATACAAAAATTAGCCAGGTATGGTGGCATGAGCCTGTAATCCCAGCTACTTGGGAGGCTGAGGCAGGAGAATCACTTGAATCCGGGAGGCAGAGGTTGTGGTGAGCCAATATCATGCCACTGCACTCCAGCCTGGGCAACAAGAGCAAGACTCTGTCAAAAAAAAAAAAAAAAAGACTCAGAAGTCAGCTAGCTGCATCTCTTTCCTACCTATATATGGAGCACTCAGTGGTTTTGTTTTAATGTATATTAATATAATATATTGCACCTCTGTTAGCCCTGGCTATATATTTATGCTATGAAACGAGACTACATAAAACACAAGGTGGCCTGGGCTCTAGTAAGCAGAGCATGGAATTTTCTGCTTTCTTGATTTGTCTCGCTCTCACTTTCGGAAGAACCCCATTATATGAACAGCAGCACCAAAAATGTGTGAGTAGAAGGTGATCCCAGGAAGCCAGATATGTGATGAATAGAAAGAGCAGTGGTTCACGACTTTTTCTACATTTCCTGCACTTTTTAATTGGGGCTAAGCCAAATGAATCAGAGCCATGAGAGGGGTGTCTCATGCTTGTAATCCCAGCACTTTGGGAAGCTGA
The DNA here is from genome assembly GCF_024542745.1 of Macaca thibetana thibetana. Lineage (NCBI taxonomy): Eukaryota > Metazoa > Chordata > Mammalia > Primates > Cercopithecidae > Macaca > Macaca thibetana. Next base: position 84,193,609 of record NC_065589.1, on the reverse strand, counting down.
AGTGGGTGGATCACCTGAGGTCAGGAGTTTGATCACCTGGCTAACATGGTGAAACCCCGTTTCTACTAAAAATACAAAAAATTAGCCAGGCATGATGGCACATGCCTGTAATCCCAGCTACTTGGGAGGCTGAGGCAGGAGTAGAGTTGTCCAACCCTACATGACATTTCCTCATCAGTAAATTGCTCCTCTGCCCTCATGACAGCCCTTCAGATATTTGAAGATGATTCACTAAGCTATCTTGAGTCTTTGCTTCTTCAGGAGTTATCTTACCAGATTCCCTACTTCCTCATGTAGCATGCCTGCCTTCACTCTGGTCACTCTCCTCTGAAGATTCCCAGATTATCAATGTCCTTCTAAACGAGTGGTACAGAACTCAATATTCCAAAGGTCTTCTTTTTAAAATAAAAAATAAAATAAAATAAAAGAGGAGTCTCACTGTGTCACCCAGGCCTGCGTGCAGTGGTGTGAGTGGTGTGACCTCAGCGCACTGCAACCTCTGCCTCCCAGGTTCAAGCAATTCTCCTGTCTCAGCCTCCCAAATAGTGGCTGGGCCTACAGGCAACCGCCATCACACCCGGCCAATTTCTGTATTTTTAGTAGAGACAGGGTTTTGCCCTTCTGGTCAGACTGGTCTCGAACTCCTCACCTCAGGTGATCCACCTGCCTCGGCCTCCCAAAGTGCTGGGATTACAGGTGTGAGCCATCGTGCCCAGCCAGGTCTTCTCATCTTTAACTAAAACAATTTTGCTTCTATAGTTGGTGATAATAATTAGTCCAGGCAGAAGAAAATGTGTAGGAATAATAGCATCAGGGAAAGCAAAAGGAACACTAACAAGAAAATAATTACAGCACACCATATATAAAAGGCACTTGTCATAAGGAGAATGAAAAATACTGTTCGGAGGTGTATCAAAGCCCCTAGAGCTCTTATTTGATTCTTCTTATCATCAAACAACAGAGCTATGAGCAGACACCAGCTCCCATACAGAGGCACACACTCCTCAAACATTCTTTGGGAAAAAGCCCATCCCTTGATTTATTTCACCTGTGTTCCGCGGCTATTCAGAAATGTTTCCATATAATTTCATTTTTGTTGCTGATTACTTTGTATGCCATATGTGTATATAAATAATTTATATATATAAAGAATGTATATATATATAAATTAAAGCAGATAATATATAAAGATAGCATTTTCTGAGGCTTATATATATAAATCAATATTGTTTTAAACTTGGTAATTCAAATGACCAAATGGAGTTTATTCCATGAATGCAGGAATGGTTAAATAGTAAAACATCAGATCTCCTTAGTGATACAAAACCCATAAGAGATTGACAAGGTCACATAAAAACACCAAATTTCTGACTGGCAAAAACATTATCAATAAAGCCAAAAAGCAGTAACTGGTAACTGGTACAATATAATATTTTATATTTGCAATGTATTTCATGGAAAAAGAGCTCCTATAAATCAATAAGAAAAAGATAGGAAAAAGACTAACAATCCAATTGTAAAGGACAAAAGATTTGAACAGCTTACAGAAAAGAAAATGCAAATGTCTTCTAAAACACAGAACCAAGCTCAACCTTTAATAAAAAATGAGAAATGAGAATTAAAACAGTGAGATACCCTTACCTATTTTGTAACTTATTGGCTGATAAAACCAAACACTTTGTAGCTCTCATTGTTAACAGGGCTATGGAAGAACAATCATTGTCATCGTGGCTGGTGAGATTCTAAACTGGTACAACCTCCGCTAAGGGCAATTTGGCAAGATTTAACTAAATTCCAGACACGCATACTCTTAAGAACTAACAAGATCACTTTTAGGAATTCCCCCACAGGTATACTTGTATTTGTGCAAAATTATATATCTAAAACTGTTAGGAGAGCAAGAATCCAAAAGAGCCGGAGTGACACCACTTTAAAATCACCTCCATCTTAGAATGAGCGAGGCACATTCCTTGCCAGTCACAACCCCATGGTGCTAAGATGTTTACAGCTGAGGAAACAGCTTGGTAATGCCTGCAAGAACAAACTCTTACAACCACAGAAAGTCCAGATGTGCCAATACCCATAACAATAATGCTTTCAAGATAATAACAGTTACGCTTTGATGTACTCACACACCAACCAAATGTCAAGGATGGTTTTCTTTACATCAGTAGAATAATAAATCTTGTCATGTTGTCTGCTCACCTGCATGTCGTCACAGTTTAGTCTTTACATAGACAAGGCCCCTATATAAGAAAAACTGAAAAACATTGTTTGTGCACTCGCTTTCTGAGGACACCCTACTCTGTAATGTTTCTAATAAACTTACTTCACTGAGCTCTGTGATTCGCCTTGAATTTCTTCCTGTGCAAGATCCAAGAACCCTTTTCTGGAGTCTGGATCAAGACACCTCTTTCTGATAACAAAAGGATATTCATTGCAGCATTGTTTGTGATAGTAGTAGATTAGAAACACATGAAATGTCCAACATTAGGGAACTGGTTAAGTAAACACAGGGTGTTCATATAATAAAATGCTAAAGCAGGTGTTAAAAAAGAAAATCACATAAATGATATATAGAGATGTAGATGTAAATATAGATATGGAACTTTCTCTAAAATATGTGATTAAGTGAAGAAAATAAACAAGATGTAGAGCAATGTGTACCTTATGCTACCATTTTTATAAAAAATAAAACCTAAGTGTATGTGTAGAATAACTGTGGATGAAGACACAGGAAGCTCATAACATTAGCAGTATCTTGGGAGATAATCTAGGAAGTTGGAAAATAATGGTAGGAGGGAGACTGCAGACCTTTTTATGGCTTTTGAATTTTGTGCCTTATGCAGATAACATAACCAAGATGATAAATTAAGTAATAATTGTAAAGAACAATGATGAAGTCAGTTCACAAGGGCACAGAGAAATACAATAGATTTTCTTTATTTTTCACTTTATTGGACCACAGTTTTAGAAAATCGCCAATCTGGCATTTTCATAAAAAGAATTAACAGGCTCAAACAAATCAATGTCCATTTAGCTTTTCCTCATTTGAGCTTGTCAGATTTTAGATGTGCAAATTTCCTGGGAACAGAAAAAAAGCATTTGCTTTGACTTGCTATCTGAAATGGGTTGTTCCTTTTCAAAAGTTGATTTCATCTGACATTGTTAAACACTTGAATTGCTGTTAGGTCATCTGTAGCCTAATTAACATTAATTGATCATTTGAATGGCAGGATTATTAATGCAGTTTAATTACTCATTAGAACATCTGAGCTTGGCCCACACTGGAGGTTTGGGGTCTGGATGGAAGGTGGGTATCTGGTAGACTCGGAACCACCTCTGTTGAGTTAAATGCCTTTTATCGCTGTGTGCCCTGACTTTTGGCTCATTTCTCAGAATCTGGCTTTTGAAAGCTTTGGTTAGAAAAAGAAAAATGCAAGCCACGCACAACTTTAATCTGGTGGGAAAACAGAGGGTCACATTGTAATTGTCGGTTGCTATTGTGGGGAATGTAATTGGTTTGATAATAAGAAAAAATGTTTTTCAGTGAAATGCCTGAGGGAGTATGTTGTTATTCTCTTCCCTAAATCTAAGGTGTAACCTTCTGCTTTTTCAGCCTTGGTTCCACTTCTCTGAGCATAAACAAGTAGCTCTCAGCCCTTCCTCCACCCACACCTGGTTTGCCAATAAAATATATATATTTTTCTTTTATTGTGTTGTTTTATACAAAAGTTTAGATCTTTAAAAAATAAGTTCAAAAATTATTTTCAAATCTAAAGTCATACCTTTAATAACAAAGCAAGCCTTCTCTCACTATTCTAACTTCCTTGCTGATTTTTATCTGTTTGTAGTAAAAGCTGGAGGAATGAGAATTTCCAAAAAACAAGAAATTGGTGCCTTGGAGAGACATACCAAAAAAACAGGATTCGAGAAAACAAGGTAGGGACTCTTAATTCTTCTCCATCACCTTGAGTTTTGAATGACTCTGCCTCCAGGAGTTATTTTAGGACAAACCAAGGCTTCCTGTGCCTTTGGAAGGCCGCCAGAGAAGGGGGTGGGGTTGGAGGGTGTGATCTGTGGTGACTTAGGGTGAGGGGTGGGGAAGTTAGGTGGCTACCCTCTAGAGGGCTCCCATCACCACCCCCACCCATTCTCCTCCTCTCTGTGTCCAGCCCAGCGGCTTTGCACTTAATAGGCACGGTCCTAAATGCATCCAAACCTGACACCAATCCTTTTATCCTATTTTCAGATCAGCCTTTAAAATATTGTTCCTAGGTTGGCCCTGTTTTCATAATACGCTTTCTGCTGAAGTAAATGTCCTGAATTAAAAATAAATGTCTTTTTTGTTTTAAATCCATCACTGAATTATTTAGAAAGTAATGGCCACTATATTTGGCACAGCTGGAAGGCACATAGGTACTGAGCAGCCTCCCCCAGCTCCTTCCGCCGTAACCTTGACGCCTGCGCTGTTCTCAGAACTCAGCCGAGAGCTGTGGGCTGGATCAGGAACGCACATGGCCCAACCACTCTAGGCATTGGGTAAGGAAAGCCAGAGCATTTCAAAAACCAAGAAACACGCAGAACTGGTTCTTTCTAAGGAGTGTTTCAAAGACTATTAATTTTGAAATGGTTTCCACAGATCAGTTGATGAGTAATTCAAAAGGAGCTGAGTAGAGGATGCTCCAGGCACCTCCATGAGAGTTAAACCATCTCAGAAAGAGAATGGAAATAGACTATGGCACGTCTTTGACTCTTTTCTATAAAATTATTTTTAAGTCACTTTTAAAGATTTCTTCCTAATTTCTGGGAAGACATTTTTTGAGGATTTGCCTCCCTCCACTTTAGAATGAAATGCTGATTTGCCGCATTAGCAGCCAGTCATTTGTTACTGCCATATCAGAAACTAACCATCACATGACAAGAGGGAAGCTGTATGTTGTCAAGGGTGGAGGTCGCACGTTATTTATCTTCTGACCCAGCATCTAGGACAGTTCCTAGAATAGTGAGTGCATTCTGTAAATGATATCAGACTGCGATTGAATTGCAAGCTGATTAATTTTGAGAACTATTCATTCTGTATCCAAAACCTGACTCAAGCATGTGCCCTGCTGATTGTGACATTGGTTAACCTGCCTGAGCCAGGGGCTCAGGAACTAAAGCGTCTTGTCTTGGAAACGACTTACTAGTGGGCAGCCAAAGGACAGGTCATTCATTTCTCTGCATCTCAGAAAAATGGGGCTTACTATTAATTCTAACGTCCACTGAACAATGCAGGTAGGGGAGTTGGCTAGAGAGTAATAAGGTGGTGATTGGAATCTTCTTTAAAAACTCAATTGTTTTCTAATAGTCGTTAAATGACAGAAATTGGACTTTTACAGAACTTAAACAGCAAAAGATGGCTCTTGCCCTAAGTACCAGGGACAGAAACAGGTTATGTGGAGCTTGAAACTTATAGACTTTCAGGGCCATTTTAAAAGAAAAATAACCAAAAATGACCAATATGGAATGGGTAGGGCCCCTCCCAGGGCCTTGGGAGGAGCCATTGTGGTAGGAGACCCTGGAATTAAGTATCATCTCCACATGTATCCCCCTCTGCTATTTACATCTCCTAGCGGGGCATGTGCACAGGATAGGAAAGCCTTGTTTTCATGGACAAACACTCCTTTTTATGTCATCTTAGAGAATAGCTTTTTAAAAATATGCTGTAGACCAGAATTTTCCAAACATCATCAATCCATATCCACTTCCTAATAGCTTCTACAAACCAACACAAACCATCCAGAAAAAAATATATGCCAAGTGCAGAGTTTCTTCAAGACATTGATATTGTACTGTAGATTCAGCCCTGATTGAAACTCTCCTACAAAATAACTTGGCCTGAGAGAAAGAAGCCAGATGCAAAAGAGTACGAGCTGTAGACGGTTTATTTTATGAAGCACAAAAACAGTCAAAACCAGTCTTTGAGGCTATAAATCAGGGTAGCAGTTATCCTTAGGGACAGCTGGTTTGACTAGTAGTTTCAATTTTATTCAATCTATATGCTTATAGTATGTACATGTTTCTGTGTGTATATCATATTTCAATAAAAAGTTAAAAAAATAATAATAATAATAGGCAGCCATGGTGTCTCATGCTTGTAATCCCAGCACTTTGGGAAGCTGAAGTGGGTGGATCACCTGAGGTCAGGAGTTTGAGACCAGCCTGGCTAACATGGTGAAACCCCGTTTCTACTAAAAATACAAAAAATTAGCCAGGCATGGTGGCACATGCCTGTAATCCCAGCGACTTGGGAGGCTGAGGCAGGAGAATCGCTTGAACCCAGGAGGCGGAGGTTGCAGTGAGCCGAGATTGCACCATTGCACTCCAGCCTGGGCAACAAGAGCGAAACTCCGTCTCAAAAAAACAAAAACAAAAACAAAAACAAAACAAAAAACCAATAATAATAACTTGGCCTGCAAAACTTGTTGTGTGTAGCACATAGGTACACAGAGGCAAAATCTGTGTCTTCTAGATGTTCCCAAGCAGAGTGAAAGCAAAAAAGGCCGCAGAGACAGTCCTCTGTATAAATCATGTGGCCTTTTCAGTGGGAAAATTTTTTAAGTCCTGTTCAAAGTTTCTTTTCATCTTCACAGCGCCATTGCAAATGTTGCCAAAATACAGACACTGGATGCCCTGAACGACGCGCTGGAGAAGGTGAGCCGTGGGCAAATCACATAACGCTACAAGTCAGTCCGCCCAGCAGATCTGGCTGCATGGGTGAATGCGCTGATGACCACTGAAGTTTTTTCCAACCCAGGGGTTTTATGTCCTTGTGAAAGAATTTGTTCTCGGTCAGAGGAACACAAAGTGATTTGAGTGGGAGAAGCTGCGTCTCTCAAATTCCTAAAGTGTCCATTTAATAAACCCTTTCCAAAATAAGATAAGAAAGCAGAAATTGTGATGCTGAATTTGCAGAATGGTACTTTGCTATCCCAAATATTTCTTGGAAACATTGGCATGTTTTTATAAAAGGCAGCCTGTGGAGTGGGGCTTCAGCAGTTTTTGACCTTCTTCCCTGCCCCTGTGTTCCTATAAGGAGATATTTGATTTGAGGAGAGGGTGGGTGGTAGAGGGCTGCATGGTCTAGGGTTGGAGGAAGGCTGGGCACCAGCTGGGTTTATCCAGTAAAGTCTGCTTATAAAGGTAGTTGACCAGGACTATTTTTATTTCTATATTCTGAATTCCTTCTTTTCTTTTTTTTTTTTTTTTTTTTTTTTTTTTTTTTTTTTTTTTGATACAAACTTTGCTCTTTTTGCCCAGACTGGAGTACAATTATGCGATCTCGGCTTTCACTGCAACCTCCACCTCCTGAGTTGAAGTGATTCTCCTGCCTCAGCCTCCCGAATAGCTGGGATTACAGGCATGCACCACTACCTTCAGTTAATTTTGTATTTTTAATAGAGACAGGGTTTCACTATGTTGGCCAGGCTGGTCTCAAACTACTGACCTCAGGTGATCCACCCACCTCGACCTCCCAAAGTGCTGGGATTACAGGTGTGAGTCACTGCGCCCGGCCATATATCCTGAATTCCTGTTAGGTAGTTCTAGAAACTCAGAAAACTCTTACCAAGTAGACAGTGGTTTGATTTTCTGGATTCAAAAGTTTGTTTTCAAATTTTGTAGGTGAGCTGAGCGAAGGCCCTTATTCTATGTCTAGTAGGCAGGTATGTCACAGTCAAGGTAATATAGAGCCACTCTTTCTGCTACTGCCCTGTTTATGGAAGGGGTGGGATAAAGCATCCTCTGTAGAAGGAAGACTGCTGTTGCAACCAAAATCAGATGCCTGAGGACCACCAGCTCAGCCTTTGAAAAAGATGAGTGCAGCTAGCCCCCAGGCCTCCCATTTGGCACTGGCTTCATCACCGTCTGTATGGCCTTGAGCAAGTTACTTATCCTGTGGTTCAGTTCCATGTGTGTACAATGGAGGTAAGGAAGAGTGCGCGGCTTATAGGGTTGTTATGTGGAGACAGTGAGCTCACAGACAGGAAGGTCTTGGAAGAGTCTCAGCACAGAGTAACCTCTTTGCACTGTGTTAGGGTTAGTAGCATTGGTTTTTATGACAGTGAAATAAGACAGCATATCTAAAGTCCATGTTGTACAAAGGTTAGATCTTGATGATGAGCCGTAGCTACCGAGCCTCCTCACATGGGAGCCTTGGTTCTGCACTCAGGTCAATTTAGGGTGAAGTCAGAAGTGACTCTCTGCCTTCCTGGCTTCAGAGGCAGGGCTGGTGCATGATACCCTGCCAGGGTAACACAAGCTGTCTGCTCCCACATCTTACATTCTCTTGCTCCTGCCCACTAAACACCTCTTCCTTGGGGCAAGAGAGTGCTCACAGTTGTAAGTGGAACTAAATAGAATAGACATGTTCCCCTAAAATATTTGTTAACTCAAAATAAAGTATTGAAAAGGAATGGTCAATAAAGGTTGGTCATGCTGTGTATTAGGTACGATGCCAGAGTTTACACTGTGTTCTTATAGACAGATGATATGCTTATGTCTTTGACATATCACTTCTTTATTTCAAAGGTAAAAAGAATAATCTCTTCCCTAAGTAACAATACTTAACAATAATAATCAGTTGTATATGGAAACCATAAGAGAACATTGAGATGATGTGCTGTTAGAAATATTTTTAACAGGCCAGGCACAGTGGCTCACACCTGTAATCCCAGCACTTTGGGAGGCTGAGGCAGGTGGATCACAAGGTCAGGAGTTCAAGACCAGCCTGGCCAATATGGTAAAACCCCGTCTCTACTAAAAATACAAAAATTAGCTGGGCATGGTGATCCGTGCCTATAGTCCCAGCTACTCGGGAGGCTGAGGCAGGAGAATTGCTTGAACCCGGGAGATGGAAGTTGCAGTGAGCCGAGATCACGCCACTGCACTCCAGCCTGGGCAACAGAGTGAGACTCCATCTCAAAAAAAAAAAGAAAAGAAAAGAAAAAGAAATATTTTTAACAGAAACTATACCTATTTTTAAAAATATACCTCTGTGCTCAGCTCAGTGTTTAGTGGAGTAGGACTGTGGCTAAGATTGTACAGGTTACTGGTTAGGAGAGCAGGTCCTGGCATCAGCCATAGGCTGCCCAGTTCCTGTGCTGGCTGTGTCTCTCACTAGCGTGTGCCCTGGGGCAGGTTTCTTCACTTTTTTGTGCTCTTCTTTCCTTATCTGTAAATGGGAATGTGAGTACTAGTATCTACTTCGCAGAGACATGTTGAGAGTAAAACATAATACATGCACAGTGCTAGGACACTTAGCCCTCAGCAAGTGATATCTTCTGTTCCCAGGCCTGCATCCCATTATCACTTGGGAACTCAGGTAAAGGGTAAGGCACCAGCAACAAAAATAAGCTCCAAGAGTACCGTAAGGGACTACCTCAAAGACAAACATTGGTAGGATCCATGTGTTTCCCTATAGCTAAGAAAAATCCCACGGAATCCATCATTCAACCTGAAACCTAGTAAGATTTCACAATAAAGGTCAACCTGGGGTTGAGATCTGCTGACCACTAGATCTACTGAGATCACCAGTTGTGTGGGGCTGAGTAGGAGGGGTTGATTACAAATGACCAGAGGGAATTTGGGGGAATGATGGGACGGTTATTTATCTTGATTGTGGTTGTAGTCACAAACTGTATGTCCTTGTCAAGACTCATAAAGCAGCACACTAAAAAGGGTAAATTTTACTTTAGGTAAATACTTTGATTTTAAAAACTGAATAGCCATGCTGCTATAAACTATACAGGGTGATTCAAAAAATATAAGAAATGATATATAAAAGATACAGAGATACAGGTATCTTTTAATACATTTGTCCTGCATTACAATGATTCTCCTCACAGTATGTATTGCCACAGAGACCTAACAATATACAGTTGGTCAGAATAAATGCAGTGGCAGAATTGAGAGTCACATCCTCTGCATTTATTAACGTGTTCATGCCCTCAGTTACAATCGTGTCTAGTCCCAAGAATCCATGTTATTTCTCATACTTATTTTAAGAAATTAAGTCTCTAAAGCAACCCCTCTCTATAGGAACTCATCAACCATTCAACCATGGCAGGAAAATTCTCTCTGTATGCTATTCATCTCTGAATTCCTACTTTAAAATCAACATGGGGTTTAAGATTTTGGAGATTGAAAAATGATCTCCAAAGGGCTGGAATTGTGTAAATCAAAATGGGAAGCAGCCTAGAATCTACCCCAGTATTTCCCCACCTCTCCCCTCCACACAGACTGCTTTATCCCACCCTACCTCATTTCTCCTTTCCTCCCCGCTCTCCAGCCAGCCTTCCCCACCTCTTGAAGCCCTCAATATTAAGAGAATTCATGTTGCCCAGTGGCAGAACACATGACATGGTATTCCTGCAGAAAACAGGTTATGTAACCCAAAAGCTCTCTGGGCTAGAAATCTGGGAGACCTGGTCTTAGATCAAGTTCCACCCACTACTTAGAAGTTATTTGACCTTTTAGATGTCACGTAACTCCTCTGGGATTTGTGCTGATTCATTTACTTTTAAAAAATTATTTTAAGGTAGGGAGTGAACAAGAATGATTCTGCCAAATATATTAATCCTCTGGACAGCCATGGCAATTAAATTTGGCAATAGTTGTGAAACTTCTCAGACCATAAAAGTATCCAGTTAAAACATCCATAACGGGGTTGCGTTATGGTGTGGAGGGGGAATGCTGAAGCCTGGTTAAAGGAGGGGCTACTTTTTTCAAGCTGCCAGACTATGGGTCACCACTGCCAAAGCCAGTGAGATGTATGTGAAATGGGATCCTGGGGGAGAGAAAACTATCAAAGGCTCTGCAGATTTTAAAAGGCTTCTCTTGTTCTGTAGATTACTATCACTGTAGGAGTATCCTTGAATTTCATTGACGAGAGCTGAATGTTTTGTTTTAAGCAGTTTGCTTAACAGGGTGTGGAAATTTAAGTGCCAACATTCGAGTTGGAAGTTAACACCCTGGAAAGATGAATGAAAGCACTGCCAGTCTGCTAACACCACCAAACTTCAGGCTCTAAAACAAAACCTGCAGCTGATTTGCTTGCATCTAGAATTTCAGGGCTCTAGTCATGAAGACCTCCATTACACTTCTTTTGCTTTTTCTCCTAAATGAAAAATATAGGTTCTGAGGTCACAGCTACCCAAGATGAAGGTAAATTCTCAATGTAGAAGTTTCTACTGATCCACTTTCTAAGTTCAATGTGTTGCCCCTGTAATGGAGCCACAGCAAGGCAGGATCCTTGTACATACATGGCTTTAAATTCTTTCTCTCGTGGAGTTACCCTGCATTCTCTTACCCTGATGAATGACACAAGAAACACCTTTCATTCTACAAATACTATCATTTTACAGAGGCTAATGATGAAAATTCCACAGCTTCCCCAAAGTTAAAATGTCAGACTAAAACACAGCTGGTTGTAGCTTATACTCTGGAAAGCTATTTCTACTTATTTGTAGTTTAGACTTGAAAATAACCTTTTCCTATCTCCATTGATATAAAATCTACAACAAAGAATTAGTACATTGAGGAGCTGACCATTTTATTGACAGTTTCATCCATTCTGACGGAAGATTCTTTATAGACTCTTCACCCATAGCCCCAAGTCCTACATCAGGATGCCCCTGACTGAGGCAGGTAGGGAGATGAGAAGGAGAACTTTCCTTTTATCGTATTTTCATGTTGCTATGGAAACCCTGGTCCTGGAACCCCAAAACCTGTACACTTGTAGCTTAACAATGATGGGCAATTTGTCTATTAGCTTTGCCAGAATTATTCCTACTTTTTTCTCAATCCTGTTGATTTTCTTTTCTTCTCTCGAACTTTCCCAGATCAGTTCAAATGGCCAATGGGCCACAGGAGCTGACTTTGTTTCCCAAATATTCTAATCTGTGAAATTCGTCGTCTGGGAAGTAGTTGAGCAGTGCTTTTAGAGCTCTGGTTGAATGCCTCAGTTAAAATGTAACCCTTAACACTTCTGTATTGCTGGTGGGAATGTAAAATGGTCCAGTTGCTGTGGAAAACAATATGGTGGTTCCTCAAAAGATAAATATAGAATTGCCATGTCAGGCTGGACGCAGTGGCTCACAACTTGAATCCTAGCACTTTGGGAGGCTGAGGCAGGAGAATCGCTTGAGCCCAGTTCAAGACCAGCCTGGGCAACATAGAAAGACCTTGTCTCTACTAAAAATATAAAAAATTAGCCCAGCATGGTGGCACATGCCTGAGGTCCCAGTCACTCGGGAGGCTGAGGCAAGAGGACCACTTGAGCCAGGAGTTCAATGTTACAGGGAGCAGAGATCACACCCCTGCACTCCAGTCTGGGTGACAGAGCAAAACCTCAAAAAAAAAAAAAAAAAAAAAAAAAAGAGAGAGAGAGAATTGCCATATGATCCAGCAATTCCACTTCTTCCAATATAATCTTCCCATATATTGGAAGAATTGAAAGTAGGGACTCAGAACAGATATTCCTACACCACTGTTCATAGCCACATCATTCACAATAGCCAAAAGGTGAAGAGATCCTAACCAAGTATTCATCAATGGATGAATGGATAGACAAAACGTGGTGAATATATATATATACACACACACAATGGAATTTTATTTAACCTTAGAAAAGAAGGAAATCCCAACACATCTGTAACATGGATGGACCTTGAAGACATTATGCTAAGTGAAATAAGCCAGACACAAAAGGACAAATATTGAATGATTCTACTTATGGGAGGTACCCAGAGTAGTCAGATTCATAGATATAGAAAGTAGAATGGTGGTTGCCAGGGGCTTGGAGGAGGAGGGAATGGAGAGTGATTGTTTAATTGGTTCCAAGTTTCAGTTTAGGATGATGAAAAGGTTCTGGAGGTGGATGGTGTTGATAGCTGTGCAATAATGTGAATGTATTTAGTGCCACTGGACTAACTGTACACACACTTTAAAATGGTTAAAATGACAAGTTTTGTATATCTTAGCACAATTTTCTTTACATGCCCAAACAATGTAGCCCCTAAATTGTGGAGATCATCCTGGAGGTGATCAAATAACAAATTAGTGCCAAATTAAGCAGAAAATATCTTCGATCACTTATTGTAACACTACTCTCCTTTCCTTTTTCTTTTCCTACCTCCACCCATCATCTCTTACTTAAGAACAACAATCAGCATGTGGCTTTCTTTGTTCCAGTCCCAACTTGTCTTCTTACCCTACCTCACCTTGGCTAATTGCCCACATTTCTATTATATCAGAGTTTTTTTTGTTTGTTTCCCTTCTCACCCCCTTTTACCTTCACTAACTTGTCAAATTTTTATTCCTACCTGCAATCTCTCAAATGTGATGTAAAACTAACCTGAAATAATTCATCTATTTTAGTTGAGACTAAAGACACCGACTCTGGAAGTAAACTACTGAAGTCAATGCCCTCTTAAATTTCCTTCTGGATCTAATGCTGAAAAAAAACCAAAGCAAAACAAAACATTCTGCCCTTAACACATTGTAAAATGAACATCATATGGTCTGATGATAACTGATCTGACCAAAAAAAAAAAAGTCATCAGGTCTTTTTTAGACTCTAATGCAACATTTATGATCAATATCTCAATTATGTTTTGTTTCCAACTGCTAGAATGTTGGCAGAGATAATCCTTGGGCTTAATTTTTGTATAACTTGTACCTGCTCATTATAAAAGAAAAAAAAAAAGTACTGATAAATAAAGCAAAGAAAAAGACCAGGCATTGCCTGTAATTCTATCCCCCAGAGGTAACCATTGCTAACACTTCAGTGTATATTCTGCCAGTGTGTTTAATTTTTTAAAACCAAGAAGAAAGGACTTTTTGGAGTCACATTTCAAATGAAAGGGACTGCTTTGTGCCTAGGGCCTGGGCAGAGACATTTGAGAAGAGATGTAACGCACATATGTTTTCTCTGGCTTAGAAGAGCACAAACAAACCATAAACAGTGTGATGACTGGGGTCATGAACAGTTTTATCTCCCGTTTTATTTAGAGTGTCAAGGCAAGGGCATCTAAGTTCAATAGTGATAAGTTAAATTCCTACTGAGTTGAGGCATCCCTTCCTTGCTGGCCAAGGGAGGTTTCTTTAGGTACTTTTATAAATTGATGGGCTTGGAAACCAAGAACTAGTATGGACCCAAAAGGTCACTGGGTCCAAATTCTCCTCCTAGGAAAACCGTGTCTGAAGTGGTCAGCACCATTGGGCATGCTTTCTATCTTAAGTTATCATTAATGTAAATTCCACAAGGTCTCTGGGTTCCATATGAAATGTCTCTCATTGTCAAAAAGTCTCAGCCTGTGTTAATAAGTCTATTTAAGCTTATTTACTCACAGATGTCTTCTGTGGAGAAGACTAATCAGAACTTTTGTTCCCTGAGGCTAGTAAGCCATCCCTCAGCCTTCTCTTCACTGGGCTATTTAGATTGAACCATATGGAATGGCCAATATCACACCATTTTTGACCTTAAAAATAGCAAATGTACATACTTAGACCTAATAAATAACCCTAACTCTTCTTAACTTATTTCAGAGGTTCTTTATTTCTTTTGACAATTGAGGAGTTTTTCGTCCCCCCTCTGGACCTTCTCCAATGTCTCTGTAGCCTTCTTAGAATTCAGTGATTCATAGATGCATACTAGTGCCAGAATAATTGCTAACACCACAGAGAACTGTTGCAGACATACTTAACCATTCCCACTTTTTAAAATGTCAATTGGAATTTTTTAAAGTTAAAGACAGTAAATGAGAGAAGACCCAGGTTAAAACATACTCCCATCGGTTTAGGGCTAGAAATAGTACGGGGAAAAAAAGGAGATATTATCAAATAAATAAACAAAATTATGAGATTCCCTTGACCAACGATATCACTTTCTACTAGTTTAATATTTCATGACCAAGAAGATCCAATATGCCTATTTTTTCTTCTCTTCTCACCTTTAGCTCAACCATAAATTTCCAGCAACAGTGCACATGGCGCATCAAAAACCCGCACCTGCTCTGGAAAAGGTTGTTCCACTGAAAAGGATCTACATTATTCAGCAGCCTCGAAAATGTTAAGCCTCGATTTAAAACACAGCCGTCTGGCCAGCTGCCTCAAACATCTGACAGCTTAGCAAAAAGGGCCAAAGCTTTCCATAGGCATGCTGCACTTGCTTGGTAAATTAAACAGCTTTTGTATCTTCCCCTTTGACTTTAGGTAATAAAGCATCCAAACTTGTAAATCTAACACATCCCTGTGCCTCTTTTTGGTCCAGGTCAGAATCCCATTGATGTTTGCATGTGTAATTCTGTAGACTAAGTGAAGCATCCAGAATACCTGACTGTTCCATCCACCTCCCTGCATAAGCACTCTTCTTGACACTGACCCTGAATTGTTCCACCCTCATTGAGTTCTCCTTGAAGGCAGAGGTTGGAGAGGAGTAGACTGGGCTTGGAAAAGGCCAATATCCAATGCAAACATAAGAAGTGACTCTTCTCAGTTGTTTGTCTAAGGATGTTCAAGTTTTCACTTGAGGTGAAATGTCTTTTCCAGTTTCCCACATAAGTACATAGTTTGTTTTCAAGGCTTAATGTGGGGAAATGAAAAATTAAATTGATTACAAACATATTATTTTCTGCCAAGCAATCAAGGACAGAAGGTGGAATTATAGCTTCAGTGGGAGAGTTGCTCAGGGCCTCCCAGAAAGCTCCAGAATAGGACATCGTGGTTGGGCTACAGAAGTTATTTTCACTGGAGGTGGGGTGGGAAAGAGAGTATTGCCATAACTAAGCTTGCACTAGCTCTTCTCCCCTCTACCACACACACACACATACACACACACACACACACACACACACACACACTTTTCATGAATTCACACGTAAACAGTCAAGGGCATCCTCAGGTGACAGGTGGGGACCTCCATATCCTTTCCTCACAGAGGTTGGCTGTCACTCACTGCTTCACCATTCTGCACCTCCAGTTGAGAATGCTATTGGAGCACTAGCCCTTCTCTTTACCCAGGGAAGGGTGCCAGCACTTCAGTCCTTGATTGAACAGGTTGACAACTCTTGGAGTATGACCTGGTGCTGAACCTGTCTCTGATTCTTGGAAACAAGAGGCACTGGCTAATGCCCACTTGGATGTGGGGATGCATCCACCTCCTCCCCTCCATTTTTTGGCTCTTTTTCGGGAATAAGAGAATTGCTAGAGACAATAGCAGGCCTTCAGGCAATGCCAGCATGAATCAGTAAGACAGTTATTACCACCTCATTTTGGCTTAGCTCAGTTTCCAGTCCTCTGGGACTGTTGTTAGATATATCCCAGGAAGATAACTGTTGTGAGGAAAATGGATGAAGTTCAAGGTCAGCCACTGTTTTCCAAGGGGACAGTAACACAGAGCAGATGGTGGGTACAGGTTGGAACATTAGACTAACATTCAGGAGACGGAGATGCTACTACTGACCCTTACTGGTTCTGCAACCTTAAGCAAGCCACTCAACCTTTCCAATCCTTGCCAAATGGGCACAATAACACCTGACTCCCCAACTGAACCCTTTCAGTGTTGCATACTGCAAAGAAGATAACATGACTACTGAGATTGGTAAAAGCTAATTAAAGAGTAGTGGTGAGAGCAAAATGGTGCTGGGATGCCTATCCTAGAAGCTGCCAGAACTACAGTAATAGTAGAACTCTATTAAGCTGAGACTAGAACAGGAAATTCAGAGAAAAGGTGAAGATTTGGGACTGGATGGAGGCAGGAAGGAAACATGGGGAGGGGATAATAAGAGAAATGAGAAACACAGATGGTGGCACTGCTAGATTTGCCTTTCTTTAGGGTGATATGAGGGCCAGCCACCTAAAGGAAGTGAGACGGGAGGAAGGGTACCATTTTCTCTGTCTGGAGACGAGGGATGTACTGTGGGGGAAGGGAGGCTGCTCAAAGGGAGCCTATGCAGTGAGGACTCACGCATGAACTTAAATTATAGTCATTTAAATCACCAAGTCACAGGAAGTCAGAAGTTTGGTACGAGCTTCAGATCTGAAAGGAAATTGGAATTCCCTTAGCTAATGTAGCAGCAGAAGAAGGTTCAGGAGAGAATTCTGTGGTGATATGGAGGCATGTGCAAGAGCTGCCCACTGTCCCTCCTGAGGAAGACAGCCCAGCGTGGATGTCCTGTGGCTCCGCTCAGAGGCCCTCAGCCATGGGTCATGGGCCCAGCAAAGGCCATGACAAGGAGGAGGGGCTGCCGTGGGCTGGGAATCCACTGGCAGATAACTTTCTTCAGCTCATTTGAGTTCCGTTCACCAGATTCTATGCTAGGCACTGGGACATGAAGATGAATAAAACACAGCCCCTGTCCACCAGGATCTCTCAGACCAAAGGGAAATGGACACCCAACAAATCAATAACAAGAGAGAGTATAGATGCAGCTTGGTGGGGGCCGGGGTCATGCTGTGGATGAGGCTCAAGAACTCACCCGAAGGTCACGTGCAGGCCAAAAAATCCATGGTGGCTGTGGAGACCAATAACTCATGTGTGGATCTTTAATAAACAGACATTCCCTAAGCTTATTACGAAATCTTCAAACATACACAAAAGTTGAGTGAATATTATATTGAACCCTCACGTACCCATCACAGGGCTTCAACAACATGGGCCATCTTGGTTTGGCCACAGCATCCGGCCGCCTCCTTCTTTGCTCTTTTCCCTCTCTTCTCCCTCTGGGTTACTTTAGAGTGAGGCCTAAACCTCGTATCATTTCATCTAGAGATACTTCAGTACGTTATCTCCAAAAGACAAGCCCTCATGTGCTTGCGCTCTCTCTCTCTCTCTCTCATCTCTTTCTCCTTCTGTAAACTGAATTTTCACCAAGATTGAGGAGAATCTTTCCCCACAGAAGGGAGATCGGCATTGCTAGCTATGCTTGGCACAAGAGCCAACACAAACAGAAGACCCCCGCTGAGCCAGGAACGCTGAGAGAGCAGGTAGAGTTCGGACAGTAGATGATGAAGCTGGCCTTCAGGTCCAAGGAGGGAACCAGGAAACACGAAGTTACTGAGGGCAAACAACAGGAAGAAAATGACAGGCAAAACTAGGTCTTGCCAAGGAAAAAGATGTAGAGAACACTTAGAAATAGCTATTTCTGAGATCACTCAAAAAAACATACAGTAAGAGAGGAACAAAGGATGATAAATTATTGGCAGGAAAAACTAAAATCAATTTATCCAACAAACACTTGCCAGGTTTCTCCTGTGTGATAGGCTTCGTTTAGATAGATGCCAAGTCAAGCAATATATGCCTGGCATTTGACATGTCGTGTTTTATCTGTTTTATTTTATTCATTCATTCATTCATTTTGAGACAGGGTCTTACTCGGTCGTCCAGGCTGGTGTGCAGTGGCGCAATCATGGCTCACTGTAGCCTCAGTCTCCCTGCTTCAGATGATTCTCCCAAGCTGCTGGGACCACAGGTGTACGCCACCACACCCATGCCTGGCTAATTTTTTATTTCCTGTAGAGACAGCGTTTCCCCGTATTGTGCAGGCTGGTCTCAAACTCCTAGGCTCAAGCGATCCTCCCACCTCGGCCTCCAAAAGTGCTGGATTACAGGCATGAGCCACTGCACCTGACCTGAGCTATGTTTTGTTTTAAAGAACATCTAGATGTCAGCTGGTGTCACCACCCCTTTCAGAATAAGATTGGCTCAAATTCCCATATTGTCCCCAGTGGATATTTAAAGCCCTCTCCAAGATGTGTGTAAATTCCCAGGAGGGTTACACTGGTATGGTTACCTCTGATTTTCAGTGAATTCGTTCATTGCTTGCTGTCCCTGTGCCCTCACTACCCTGATCCGGACCCAGCTCTTTTCCGTGATTTCCCTAAAAGTCTTCTTCAGTGGGTGGCAACATTTACTAAAGACTTGGTAGAGCATTTACATCGTGGTAACCAGACGACATCCAGTAGAACGTCTGCTACCCTCATTCTGTTTGTGGGTCCTTCCACCCACTTCCCACTGCCACCCCCACTGCACCCCACCCCAGGACTTCGTTCACTGCTCATGTCACCTGGGGCAGCCTCCATCTTGTTGGAAGTGTTCCCCTCTCCCACTCTCCCTTCCCTCACTTTTCTTCCCTTACCCTGTTCAGTTTCAAATCAGCAATTCAGCTACTTCTCTGGTTGTTGGACTCCTGGAAAATCATGTCACCTTACCCCAAAATAGTCTCCTCACACTCAAACAGCTCTGACACCAACGGTCAGGATGTCAACATTTTTGTCCAAATATGATAGAACAGATGAACAATGAATTCATTAGAACAAATGAAGTGATGGAGAACCAGAGGCAAGAGAAATGAGAAGCGAAAGGAAAAGGAAGAGAAGTTTCAAATAAAATCTTGAAGGCCTGAAAGAAATACCCACACAAAATTAGGGCAAGCAGAGCTTCCACTAAAAAATATATAAGACAGAATTTTAAGCATGGTTCTCCATACAGTATTTCATGGAATTGTCACAAGAATTCTGAAAGATGATAGCTATTATTATCCTATTATACCGATGGGGAAAATGAGCCTCTGGGAAATTAAGAGATTCCTTAATGTCTTATAGTTTGTTAAGTAGAGAAATTTATCTGGGGCTCTCTTAATCCCAAATCTAGAGCTGTCTCTGCTACCCCATAAGAAAATAGGTTGGAGCTGAAGCTTAGAAGTCTCCAAACAGAGAGGATCGAGATGTACTTTTGGCTTAGGAAATAGAGATGAATTTGAAGAGAGAATTCTGTGTGTGAAAGAACTGATGTGGGATTCACCGAATACCTCAATAGGGCAAGAGCCACACAAACACAGCTTCTCAGATTTTTCTTTGAAAGGTGCTATGGTTTGAATGTCTGTTTCCTCCAAAGCTCATGTGGAAATGTAACCTCCAATGTGGCAGCGTTGAGAGGTGGGGCCTTTGAGAGGTGATTGGGTCAAGAGGGCTCTGCCCTCCTGCATGGATTAATGTGTTCAGGGATTAATGGATTAATCGGTTACCATGGGAGTGGGCCTGGTGGCTTTATAAGGAGAAGAAGGGAGGCCTGGCTTAGCATGCTCAGCCCCCTCCCCATGTGTGATGCTCTGCACCACCTCGGGACTCTTCAGAGAACCTCCACCAAAAAGAAAGGGCTCCCAGATGTGGCTTCTCAACCTTGGATTTCTCAGCCTCCATAACTGTAAGATATACACTTCTTCTCTTTATAAATTGCCCAGTTTCTGGTATTCTGTTGTAAGCAATAGAAAACAGACTAAGACAGATATAATGTGAAAGCTTGAAAGATCATGGAAGTGAACTGGGTTTGGAGAAAAGATCAAATGTACAGGATGAGCCTTCAAAAGACAAATGAAAGATAAAAGGAAACTTTGCACAGGACACCTCTCCTGTGTACAGCAAAAGATATGAGGCTGGGGAACATGTCAAGTGAGGCTTGGGAAAAGAGCTAGGGTAGGGGAAAGATGACCTTGCACCGAAGTATTCATTATCAGACTGTAAGATGTAGCAACAGACATCTGAATGTTTTCTACAATGGCTTTGCAAATAAGTCTAAATCATTGCAGAAGCATGTTTTGAATGACCTGGATGCCTACTTTATGAGCAAGTGTATTACAGGACCTCTGGCCCAAGTTCACACTGGGATTTTTAACCCATCAACAGTGCCAGTACTCTATCTCAGAGACCTATGAGAAAAGAAGGGAGGAGGACTTACAGATATGTTCCTCATGAGCAAAATTTCATGGTAGTGTGAAAACAGACAAATGAGAGAACTGAGTCATTGTAAGCTTGCTAAAGTTATGAAACTAGCCAGAATCATATCTATATTAGAACAGCCATTGGTCATAAATAAAATAATTTAGGTCAACACTGTGGATGCAGAGGAATTTTTTTTTCTTTTTTAAAAGATCTATCAGTTATTCAAGTTAAAGAACCATTCAAGTGGAGACAGGAATATTCATTTAGCTGCCCATGCTAGCCATTTGAATATGGCAGGATTGAAAGGATCATAAGCAAAAACGCTAGAGGTCATAAAACGTAAAGTGCAGGATTTTGTCATCTCTGTGTACACGATGAAGAGATTGAAATTAATTTCTAAAAACATAGGAAATTGGGTAGAAGTGAAGAAGAACAGAAGTCCTGCTCCCCTTTAAAGATTTCAGAAAAATGAAACATTTTCTTTAACAAATAAAGAGAGTTTTCCAAAGGGGTATAGCCAGAGGCTTTTAAGGATAAAATAGATACTGCTGCAGAAGTGTTTAAGAGACAGCACAGTTAAATAAAATGGAGGTGAAGACACTGGAGCAGAAATAGCGAAATTGAAGACCAGATGAAACAGAATGGGGAGGATGAGAGCAGAAAAGGTCAGGCAAGAACAAAAACACTCTCGCCAGAAACCTGAGGTCTGGGAGACGAGTGAGGACTGTCACAAGATTAAAATGGACAGAATAAGAAGGCACCAGAAGAGAACCTTGAGATAATGGAAAGGTTTAACCAAACGTATCAAGTGCAAAGAAAGATTGAGTGGCCAGCTCGGCTGTGGGCTGACGAAGAAACAAGCAATCTGACAGCGGACATCATGGGTCAAGTGGCTCTAAGTGAGCAGGTTTTGAAGGAAGGAAGCACCCCGGGTCTGGCAGGCGCCCTGCGTAGTTCTATCAGGCGTTTAAGAACTGAGCAAAGCACTGTTTCCCATGACAGACACTTGAGAGGAAGGTGGAGTGTCCTGTATAGTAAAAACAAGGAGCTGGTGATATTTCCAAAAAAAACAGAAGGTGGATGCTGGGAACTAGAGGTCAGTATCTTTACAAACTTGTAGTAGGAGACTTTGTAGCAGAATGCTAGACAAAGTTTTTTTTAAAAAAGTTGTCTGGACTGGTGTGAAATGACAAACATGTCAGGGGCTTAGCAGGGATAATCAACAGTGGGGGTGGGAGAGGGGGATGGTCCCTGACCACACAAGCATTTGTAAAAAAAAAAGGAAAAAGAAAAAAGCCTTTTTGCTGTGTCTCCAAGGACTAGTCATTTGGCCTCCCTTTTCCAATTCCTGAAACACACCAAAGGGGCTGAAGTAGCACAAATCAGTCTATTTTTATCAGGCAAGAAGGAAGGCCCAATACTGCCATATCTTTTTGTTCTTTTCCAAAGCAATCTGAAATATAGGTTTTGTGTGAAATCTTCTGAATTTGATACGTTGGCCCAACTTTCTTATGTTTATTTATTTATTTATCATTTATTCTTTTTTTTTTTTTTTTTTTTGAGACAGAGTCTCACCCTGTTGCCCAGGCCGGAATGCAGTGGTGCGATCTCACTGCAAGCTCCGCCTCCCGGGTTCAAGCGATTCTCCTGCCTCAGCCTCCTGAGTAGCTGGGACTACAGGCACGTGCTACCACGCCTGGCTAATTTTTTGTATTTTTAGTAGAGACAGCGTTTCACCGTGTTTTCCTGACCTTGCAATCCGCCCGCCTCAGCCTCCCAAAGTGCTGGGATTACAGGCGTGAGCCACTGCACCCGGTCTTTTACGTTTATTTTTACCATACACTGTGCAGAGAAACAGTTGAGTTTACATGTTCAATTTGGCCAATGGGCCACCGTTTCGTGTATGCCGGGATTTTCACACCCAGCCTTCACAACCATCCTATGTTCCTGATGACCTGAGGGATGCAAGGGCAGGGCTTGCCTCTCTTGCAGGGGGAATGCAAGGAAATAGTTGATAACCTTAGAGTTTGGCAAGAAGTAGGATGTGAAGATGAAAAGGAAATGGCCCACTTTAAGCAGAGCCCGGTTTTAGTTTCCGCAGGTGGTAGCATTCAGGCAGTTACTGAAGGTTTACATCAGCACTGACAAAATAATACACAAGGTCATAAAAATAAAAATAAAAAACAGAGAAATCTGATAATACGGATGGTATGGATGGATGAAGAGGCTAGGCCCATGAAGATTTCTGCTTCAAGGTTTGGAGGGTGTAGAATAATAGCTATCATTTACTGAGAATTTACTGTGTGCCAGAGGCTGTCCATTATATTTAATCTCTAATATTTACAACAACCCCTTTTACAAATGCTGAAGGATTATTCAGAGGAGTTAAGGCATACAACACCCAGGTCTCTGGGCCTTCATGCTTTCTTCTTTAACTGGAAATCTTTCCATTACTTTTTTTTGGCCAAAATATTCATCGCAACACTATTCATGTGTTTAAAAAGCCAACAAATGGTCAAATAATTCCACTCCTAGATATAGAACCAGGAAATAAAAGACATATCCACACAAAAATTTGTACACAAATGTCACAGCAGCTTTATTCATAATAGCCAAAAATTAAAAACAACTCAGATGTCCATCAACTGACAAACAGGTAAAAAAGATGCAGTATCTCTATACCCTGGCATATTACTTGACAATAAAAAGGAATGAAGTGCTGATTCATGCTACAACATAAATCAATCTTGAAAACATTACACTAAGTGAAAGAAGCCAGTCACAAAAGACCGCTAAGTGAAAGAAGCCAGTCACAAAAGACCACATATTGTTCCGTTTACATAAAATGTCCAGAATAGGCAAAACTATACAAGTAGTGAGTAGAAGTGGTTGCCTAAGACCGAGGGACAGGGAGAGTTGGAGGTTGCATTTTTAACCCTAAATATTAATAGTATAGGGTTTCTTTGAAGGATACTGAAGATGTTCTCAGATTGATTATACCGATGGTGGCACAACTCTGAAAATACTAAAAACCATTGAATTATACACTTAAATAAGTGAAATTGTATGATACATCAATTATCTCAATAGAATTGTTACAAAAAAAAAAAGATATAAAGAGAATATTGGTTTTGAAATATCTGTTCCATGTCATGAAACACAAATTATTACCTAATAAAGGTTGGCACCAATTTTATATTCTAACTTCTTCGCCAACCCAAACTGTAGTCCAATCCCCAGGCTTGTGGCCCTCAATATTGGGGCTTGGCTACACCTCGGGCCTTAGACTATCCAGGGCATAAGCATTTTTTGTGTGTGTGAAACAGGGTCTCACTCTGTCATCCAGGCTGGAGTGCAGTGGTGCAATCACAGCTCACTGCAGCCTCCACCTCCTGGGCTCAAGTGATCCTCCCACCTCAGCCTCCAAAATAGCTGGGGACTACAGGTGTGAGCCATCGCACCCAGCTAATTTTTTAATTTTTTGTAGAGACAAGGTCTCCCCATGTTGTCCAGGCTGACCTTGAATTCCTGGGCTCAAGTGCTCCTCCTGTCTCAGCCTCCCAAATTGCTGGCATTACAGGCATGAACCACTGTGCCTGGCCCTCACATAAGAATTTCACATACAGTATCTCATTTACTTCCATGACAGCCCCACAAGAAGGGTATTATTATCATTCCCATGGGAAGGATGAGGAAATGCTTAGTGAGACTGCATCATTTACTAAGCAATGAGGTTGGTATGTGGCAGAGTCAGGGTGCAAAACCAGACAGCTGGATGTCACAGCCTGGACTTTCCACGCAAAACCCCACATGCTCATACGCTGTTGGTGGGATTATAAATTGGTACATATTAACTTTCTAGAGGGTAATTTGACAGGGTGTGTCAAAAGTTATTTGAAAACCCATACTTTTTAACCCAGCTACTCTACTTCTAAAAATTTTCTATAAAAATTATTGGACAAGTAAATAAAGATATATATGCAAATATAAGGATGTTCATCAAGGTATTGTGTATATATATAGCAATAGCCAATTTTAAAAACTTTTTAAAAGAAAAATTCGTATTTCTGTCCACAAAGGAATGGCTAAATTATAGCCCAGCACATCCCTCTGGCAGTGTAGCTGAGCTCAGGAAAGGTATGTTCTGTGCATTAGCATCTGGGGGAGCAAGAGGGGTCAGGAGAATAGGAAGGAAGAACCCTTCACCAAACCAGGTCACAAGGCCCAGCCTGGGCTGATGTGTGTGTCACACTCTTGGAAAGGTCACCTCCTCACCACCATCCCAGTCTCCACCAGGATTGTACAGCAGTGTCTATTAATGACAGAACCATTCTTCAATGTCATTTACCCAAAACATATCATTTAGCATTAATCTATTCATAGAATGTTTCTGAAATATTTTTAAGCTAGTTTTAGGGGCCGGGTGAGGTGACTCATGCCTGTAATCCTAGCACTTTGGGAGGCCAAGGAGGGTGGATTGCCTGAGTTCAGGAGTTTGAGACCAGCCTGAGCAACACGGTGAAACCCCGTCTCTACTAAAATACAAAAAAGAAATTAGCTGGGTATGGCGGCATGTGCCTGTAGTCCCAGCTACTTGGGAGTCTGAGGCGGGAGAATTGCTTGAACCCGGGAGATGGAGGTTGCAATGAGCCAAGAATGCACCACTGCACTCCAGCCTGAGCAACAGAGCAAGACTCCATCTCCAAAAATAAAAATAAAAATAAACTGGTTTGGGGGCTGCAAAATACTATCTCATAGTAGTTAAAGCAGCCACGTAAGACTCTGGGTCTTCGCCAGAGCCACAGGGACTCTGTGGAAAGGAAAGCCCCCTTTCCTTCCTTAGACCTTCCATGCTTACCTCCACCTCCATATTTCTCCTCTTTCTCCAACAGGAACAAGCTCAGCTGGGAGTGAGCAATGAAAGGCAGGTCCAGCCCTTTCACCATGGCTGCAGTTGGAAGCAAACAAGTGAATTTGACACAAGGTGATATATATATATATATAGAGAGAGAGAGAGAGAGAGAGAGTTTTGTTTTGTTTTGTTTTGTTTTGTTGTTTTGAGACACAGTCTTGCTCTGTCACCCAGGCTGGAGTGCAGTGGCACAATCTCAGCTCACTGCAACCTCCAACTCCCGTGTTCAAGCGATTCTTCTGCCTCAGCCTCCCAAGTAGCTGGGACTACAGGCACGCACCACCATGCCTGGCTAATTTTTGTATTTTTAGTAGAGATGGGGTTTCACCATGTTGGCCAGGCTGATCTCAAACTCCTGACCTCAAACGATTTACCCGCCTTGGCCTCCCAAAGTGCTGGGATTACAGGCATGAGCCACTGCGCCCAGCCTATATATTTTTAATTACTTTTAAACAAGGTGTAGTTGAGGAATCTTCTTCCAACTTCATGACTGAACTATAATGGGAGACTGTGCAACCTTTTTATTAGGACTTAAGGGAAGCTGCAGACTTTTAGAAATTAATGGCTTGATTTTACCAAAAGGAAGATGAAAAAACTCTCTAGAGACTGATGAATGGATGCCATTAAGAGTGTTTGATGAGCTCCACAGTGACACACCCAATTCACTTCCTCACCTATAACAGTAGATTGCCCAATGGCCATTTTGTACAATATAAAAGTTCAGATTGATCTTCTGTTTAGGAAACATTTGTTTCCACAAAAAAACTCTTGTTCGTATTGCATCACCATAAATTCATGAAGTGGGTAACTGTGCAATGGTTACATTTTTAGAAAATACATACTGAAACATTTAGATGTAGAGGATCCAGAACCTCAGATGGTTCAGATACAGTATGAGAGAGAGAGAGAGAGAGAGAGAGAGAGAGAGAGAGGAAGCGCATGTGGGATAAAATGTTGATGACAGGGAATCTGGTTAAGGGCATATAAATCTTTTTTTTTTTTTTTTGGAGACAGGGTCTCACTCTCATTGCGCAGGCTGGCAGCTCACTGCAGCCTTGACCTGCCAGGCTCAAGCAGTCTTCCCACCTCAGCCTCCAGAGTAGCTGGGAACACCAGTGTGCATCACCACATCAAGCTAATTTTTATATTTTTCATAGAAATGGGATCTTGCCATGTTGGCCAGGCTGGTCTTGAGCTCCTGGGCTCAAGTGAGCCATCTGTCTAGGCTCCCAAAGTGCTGGGATTACAGTTGTAAGCCATTGCACCCAGAGGGCATAGAGATCTTTGTGCTATTTTTATTTTTGTAATATTTTTAAAATTTTGAAATCATGTTTACTATTTGGGTGACAGAATGGACTATTTGGGCTTTCAACAGAAGCCCAAACCTCAACATTACGCAATATATCCATGTAATAAACCTGCGCATGTACCCCAAATCTAAAATTTATTTATTTATTTGTTTAATTTATGTGTTTATTTTGAGATGGAGTCTCGTTCTATTGCCCAGGCTGGAGTGCAGTGGCATGAACACAGCTCACTGTAACCTCGAACTCCTGGGCTCAAGTGATCCTCCCACCTCAGCCTCCCAAAGTGCTGGGATTACAGGCATGAGCCACCATGTTCAACTTAAATTTTTTTTTTTTAAGGAAAAAAATAAAATAAAACTTGCCATCATTTCTAAATCAAGTGCTAAACATTAAAAAAGATTCTCTAAGCCAAAAGCTAAGAATATATTGATGCTTCTCAAATGGTAACAAGGCACCCTGAGGATATTAATGTAATGCCTACATCTGACATTTTTTTATAGTTATTTTAAATAAAAAATACACTTAGATGAGTGAAAACTCTGAACACTATGAAAAGGTAGGTACTGAGAACTGTCATTCCTTCCTATCCCCATCAACTCCGTTGCTCTCACACTCTACAGGTAACCATATTTATTCATTTCTGGTTTCTCTTTCCAGTGACTACTTACGCAAATACAAACAAATATGAATATATATTATTCCCCTCCCTCCTTTATACGCAA
The DNA here is from genome assembly GCF_024542745.1 of Macaca thibetana thibetana. Classification (NCBI taxonomy): domain Eukaryota; kingdom Metazoa; phylum Chordata; class Mammalia; order Primates; family Cercopithecidae; genus Macaca; species Macaca thibetana. Next base: position 84,165,908 of record NC_065589.1, on the reverse strand, counting down.
AATGAGGCATGCTGTACACACCCTTCTGTGCTTTGGTTTGGTCACCTAGCAGTATATCCCTTTAGGATGTCATCCCTGCCTGTAGAAAGGTGAACATAATCGCTGCTTCTATTTATTCACACAGAGAGTATGCCCAAGCCTGATACCTGGCTCTGGATTAAATGAACTGTGCTTTGCATTTGCACTTCACAGCTGGCTAGAAAAGTCAACTCCTACAGTTGTCAAAGGTCAAGTTCAGAATGTCTAGACACTTTCTTAAATATTCTGACTCGTTTTGAACTTCAAGGAAAAATGATACTTCAAATATTTTTCTTGAAAGAACACGGAGAAGATGGGCTGGCCACAGAGTTTACTTACATTTTCATGATTCTTTTTTTAAATGCCTCACTCGGGGAATTTTCAGACAATCTTTGTTTTGTATTCCTGCCCTTTGTTATACATGGCTGCAACCCAGAACTGTCAGAGGAGATTAAGTTTATAAGAGAAGAGTTTCTAAATTTTTGAAATATTATGACTAAGTGAAATCATTTTTTTTTTCTATCTGCAATGCAGTTTAGCTCAGCTCAACAGACATTTACTGGGCCTTGTGCAAACCACTGAGCTTTAATAGATGAATGAGACATTGCTCCTGGCCTCAGATGAACACAAATAATTTCTCTTTAATGTGGAAACTGCTATGGTACACAAGCAGGCACAGGCTGCTACAGGAGGACAAAAGAAGAGTGCTGAGCCCTGCCTCATTAGAGAAAATGAGCTAAGTCATGAAGACCAGTAAAAGCTGAACAGAAAAAGAAGGGCAGGAGCAGCAGAAGCAAAGGTCGTGAAATTTCATGAACACGCAAAGGTAACTACTATAGGTGGGAAAGTAACAAACCATTTGAGCATCATTAGAGTCCACAGCAGGAGACATGACTGCAAAAGGGAGAGCCTTGTATGGCCTGCCAGGGAGTTTGGACTTGAATCTAAGCAGTGGTTAAAAAAAGGACCTTGGTCAGGTTTCCTTTCAGAAGGCTCATCTTGGCTTTGATATGGAGGATGAATGTGGGAAGGGATAAATCTATAGGCAGAGAGACATAGAGGCCAAAAGGAGGAAGCGTATTTGAGAAAGGTTTGGGCAGCAGACACTGCAGGGCTTGATGATTGCTGGTCTGTGTGTGGGAGGAGTCCAAGAGGATCGTTGGTCCTGACTCATGTGACTCAGAGAATGATGGGGCCATTTATTTATTTATTTATTTATTTATTTATTTAAGATGGAGTCTTGCTTTGTCACCCAGGCTGGAGTGCAATGGTGCAATCTCGGCTCACTGCAACCTCTGCCTCCCAGGTTCAAGCGATTCTCCTGCCTCAGCCACCCGAGTAGCTGGGATTACAGGCGCGCGCCACCACGCCCAGCTAATTTTTGTATTTTCAGTAGAGGCGGGGTTTCACCATTTGACCAGGCTGGTCTCGAATTCCTGACCTCAGGTGATCCACCCACCTCAGCCTCCCAATATTCTGGGATTACAGGCGTGAGCCACCACACCCGGCTGATGGGGCCATTAAAGGAATCAGGGAAACACAGCAAGAGGGAAAGGATGATGGGTTCTGTTTGAGTCCTGTTGACTGTGAGCGTAGCAGGCAGATGCAGCTATGAATCCGATGATCAGAGGAGAGTTCTGGTATGAAAAATACATATTCAAGCATTATATTAGTTTCCTGAGACTGCTGTAACAAATTACCACAAATTTAGTAGCTTAAAACAACATAAATTTATTCTCTTATGATTCTGGAGGTGAGAAGTCTAAAATTAGTCTCACTGAGCTAAAGTCAAGGTGTCAGCAGGGCTGGTTCCTTCTGGAGGCTCTAGGGGAGAATCCTTTTCCTTGCCTTTGCTCCGAGAGACTGCCTGCATTCCTCAGTTTCTGGTCCTTAATCCATCTTCAAAGCCAAGAGTGCAGGGTCTTGCTTCTGTTGTCGCATAGCTTTCTTCTGTAGTCAGGCCTCCCTCTGCCTCCCTTCTATCAGGATACGTGTGATTACATTGCATAGATAATCCAGGATAATATTCCCATCTCAAGATCACAACTGCGCATTTTGCTCGATAAGGTATTATTCACAGGTTCCAGAGATTAAGACCTGGGCATCTTTGGAAGCCATTATTCAACCTACTATGTGTTGATAGCATAAAGTTACTGAGAGTAGATACAACTGATAAGGTGAACATGTATGGAGAGAAAAGCATGAGATCAAGACCAGAATACTGGAAATACCAAAGTTAGAAGAGTGAGCACTGGACTAGGCATGGTGGCTCATGCCCGTAACCCCAGCACTTTGGGAGGCCGAGGTGGTGGATCTCTTGAGCCCAGGAGTTTGAGAGCAGCCTGGGCAACACAGTGATACCCTGTGCCTACAAAGAAAATTAGATGGGCATGGTGGCATGTGCCTGTAGTCCCAGCTACTTGGAAGGCTGAGGTGGGAGGATCACTTAAACCCAAGTGGTTGAAGCTGCAGTGAGCCAAGATCATGCCACTATCCTCCAGTCAGGGAAACAGAACAAGACCTTGTCTCAAAAACTAATAATAATTGACTGGGTGTGGCGGCTTACGCCTGTAGTCCCAGCAATTTGGGACACCAAGGTGGGTGGATCACTTGAGTTCAGGAGTTCAAAACCAGCCTGGCCAACATGGTAAAACCCCATCTCTACTAAAAATACAAAAAAATTAGCCAGGCCTGGTGGCACATGCTTGTAATCCCAGCTACTTGGGAGGCTGAGGCAGGAGAATTGCTTGGACCTGGGAGGCAGAGATTGCAGTGAGTTGAGATGGCGCCATTGCACTCCAGCCTAGGTGACAAAAGCGAAACTCCATCTCAAATAATAATACTAATTTTTTTTAAGGCGTGACCATTGGAAGAAGAAACCCAAAGAAGATGGAGAAGGAAGGTTGACCAAGGGGAGCACCAGGAAAGAACTGGTGTCATGGAGGCGAAGAATGGAGAGTTACAGGGAATGGCGGCAGGTGACATTGAGTAAACCACCTAGAGGTTCCTGGGCATCTTTTCCATGGTTGTTTCAGTGAAATGCAAGGGGTAGAAATCAGATGGTAGTGCTGGGTGCGGTGACTCACGCCTGTCATCCCAGAACTTTGGGAGGTTGAGCCGGGCAGATCACAAGATCAGGCAATTGAGACCATCCTGACTAACACGGTGAAACCCCGTCTCTACTAAAAATACAAAAAAATTAGCTGGGAGTGGTGGCAGGCACCTGTAGTCCCAGCTACTTGGGAGGCCAAGGCAGGAGAATGGCATGAGCCCAGGAGGCGGAGCTTGCAGTGAGCCTAGATCACACCACTGCACTCCATCCTGGGCGGCAGAGCAAGACTCCGTCTCAAAAAAAAAAAAAAAAAAAAAAAAAGACATCAGATGGCAGCAAATAGCAGTCATGGGCAATGAGGACAGATGGACCACCTTTTCAACAAGCTGGCTAAGAAGAAAAGAAAAGAGGCATGATGGCAACTACAAAGAAATGCAGACTCAACAAAGGAAGCAATTTTGTGTTGTTCTGCTTTCTTTCTAAGAAGACCTGAGTTTGGAGCATACTTGTAGGCTGAAAACAAAGAGCTCATGGACTGGGAGAGGCTAAAGATTTATGCGGAAAAGAGTCACTGAGAGAACAAGGTTCCGAAAGAGGCTGATGGGTAGGAATTCAAAAGCTCAGATCACTGAAATTTAAAATATGCCTATCCTTTGATGCCGTTTCTCAGAATTTATCTTTCAAGAAAAAAAATTTTAAAAGAACTTATAAAAATGTTCACATAAGGAGGAAAAATTGTACAATATTGTTCAAAGGCAAAGAGATAGATGTATGTACAGGAGTATTCAATGCAGTATCACTAGTAATAGGGAAAATTTGAAACAATTCACATATCTATCAGAAAAGATTAGTTAAGCTATGGATTACAGAACTGCTTTAAAGTCTTGCAGTGGAAAGGTCTCCCTCATAGTATATGATTTCTAGACATAATAAAAGGAAGCTGTTACAGAATTGATAACAAAAGTATACAGCCTCTATAGACTCCACAAATAAGTCTGGAATAAAACAGTTCTAGTCCACCTAATATATAAAAAAAACTCCTTCAAATTCTTTCTTTATTATTATTTTTTATTTTTGGAGACAGAGTCTCCCTCCATCCCCCAGGCTGGAGTGCAGTGGCATGATCTCAGCTTACTGCAACTTCTGCCTCCCAGGTTCAAGTGATTCTCCTACCTCAGCCTCTCAAGTAGCTGGGATTGCAGGCACCTGCCACCACACCCAGCTAAGTTTTTGATTTTTAGTAGAGACAGGGTTTCGCCATGTTGGCCAGGATGGTCTCGAACTCCTGACCTCAGGTGATCCACCAGCCTTGGCCTCCCAAAGTGCTGGAATTACAGGCATGAGCCACCACACCAGCCCAAATTCATTTTTTAAAATAACAGCCTAATAGAAAATATGGGCAAAAGCTAGAAACTGGCATTTCATAGATAACAAACTAGAACAACTAATATATATATATATATTTTAATAATCAACCTCATTAAGAATGAAAGCTATGTAAATGAGATCCTTCACTTTGTCAATAAGATTGAGAAAAATTAGAAAGATTAATATGTGTTGTTGGTAAGAAAAACACTCCCATAAAGATTGATGGAGCTTAAACATATACATTTGTAGAGAGCAATTTGGAAGTGCTTATCAAATTCTTTTTATTTGTATAAAAATAAAAATATTTATGGGGTGCAAGTATAATTTTGTTACATACAGAGATTGTGTAGTGGTGAAGTCAGGGCTTTTAGGGTATCCATCACCCAAATTCACAGTTTTAAATGTACCTTTTCACTCAGCAGTTCTACTGCTAAGAATCTATCTATACATTAACAAGAAATTATGAACCAGTATGTATTTTACCTGTTCATACTTTTTACATGCTGGAACAGTGAAAAATTGGACATGACCTGATTGTTCATTAAGAGAAGAACAGTTAAATATATTATATAGAAAGTATGTAACGGAATACTGGGCAGCTATTAAAAAGAAAGAGTTAGATCTAGACGTAGTAAGTTACAAAGAAATGGATTTACCTAAGGTCAGGAGTTCGAGACCAGTCTGACCAACATGGAGAAACCCCATCTCTACTAAAAATACAAAATTAGCCGGATGTGGTGGCGCATGCCTGTAATCCCAGCTACTCAGGAGGCTGAGGCAGGAGAATCACTTGAACCCGGGGGGAGGAGGTTGCAGTGAGCCGAGATCGCACCATTGCACTCCAGTCTGGGCAACAAGAGCAAAACTCTGACTCAAAAAAGAAAAAAGAAAAAGAAATGGATTTCTAATATTTAAGTAAACAACAAGAAAAGAAATAGCTACATTCCAGGATTCCAGGTATAGCATGATTCCATTTCCAGGAACAAAAACCATTTCTATATACTAGACAAAATAAGGATTTAATAACACACACATCAACATGGATGACTCTCCAATGGATTATGCTAGGGGAAAAAAGCCATGGCTCCGTGGTGGCTCAGGCCTGTAATCCCAGCACTTTGAGAGGCTAAGTGGATCACTTGAAGTCAGGAGTTCGAGACCAGCCTGGCCAACATGGTGAAACCCCATCTCTACTAAAAATACAAAAATTAGCTGAGTATAGTGGCACATGCCTGTAATCCCAGCTACTCAGGAGGCTGAGGCGGGAGAATCGCTTGAACCTGGGAGATGGAGGTTGCAGTGAGCCAAGATCGTGCCCCTGCACTCCAGCCTGGGCAACAGAGTGAGACTCGGCTGAAAAGGCTAGACGTTGTATGATTCCATTCATATGGCCCTCTAAAAAAAGCAAAACTATAGGAACAGAAAACAGATCAATGGTTGCCAGGGCTGGGAGTCAGGGAGCGGGTGACTGTAAAGGGACACAAAAAAAGTTTCTCATTGTTATGGAAATGTTCCATAACTCAATTATAGCTTTGGTTGCACAATTATATGCAATTTTTTTTTTTTTTTTTTTTTGAGACGGAGTCTCGCTCTGTCGCCCGGGCTGGAGTGCAGTGGCCGGATCTCAGCTCACTGCACCTCCCGGGTTTACGCCATTCTCCCGCCTCAGCCTCCCGAGTAGCTGGGACTACAGGTGCCCGCCACCTCGCCCGGCTAGTTTTTTGTATTTTTTAGTAGAGACGGGGTTTCACCGTGTTAGCCAGGATGGTCTTGATCTCCTGACCTCGTGATCCACCCGTCTCGGCCTCCCAAAGTGCTGGGATTACAGGCTTGAGCCACCGCGCCCGGCCCAATTATATGTATTTTCACAAATTCATAGAACCGTACACTACAAATGGTGAGTTTTACTGTATGTAAATTACACATCAATTAACCAGACTTTTAAAAAAGTTTGTAGAGATTCCCAGTAAGCTGTTAATAATAGTTAGCCCTTGGAGAATGGGAGTGGGAGTATAAGAACAAAAAACATCTTTCATATTTTACACTTCTGCATAATCTGTATTACTTTTAGTAAGTACATACTACTTTTTGGCAATTTTTTAAAAGGTTTTAATAAGTATGACATACTCAATGCATGCAACACTGAATAGCCCTAGAAGACAGTAGATTTACATGTGCTAATACATAAAGGCATTCACAATCACTGTTAAGTAGAAAAAGACAACTTGTACAAAAATATACAATCACTGTTTTGGGAAAATACAATAAAATTATATGTACACATATGTTTAGTTGTGTGTGTGTGTGTGTAGAACTGGAGGATGGCTACCAAATATTTAACAGTAATTTTACAGTATTTACTTTTGGGCAGTGATATCATTGTGGGCTTGTGGAGGAGTGACTTATTTTTAATTTTGGTTTTAGGGTTCTGAGGCTATATCATTTTCACAATTATAAAAAACACTATGTTTTTAAAATAGCATAACTGAAGAAATTTCTTTGACCAAAAGCAGGACTATCCCATCCTCTGAGAGTGAGGCAAGATTTGTACAGATATAGAAAAGTTTGTAGGTTGGACAGCAGATAGAAGATTCTGTACTTTGGGCCTCAATTTTCTCAACAAAATTAGTCATCTGGTGAGAGTGTAGGGAATGGGTGTTGGGGAAATAGGGACTTTCAGAAAGGTGCAAAGGTCTGAAAGCATTTGTAAGAGGAAAGACAGAGAAAAGTTTTTGAGGCTAAGTGAGAAACCCTGCCTAAGATCAAGGTTAGAAATGCCCTCAGAGGGGCCGGCACGGTGGCTCACGTCTGTAACCCCAGTGCTTTGGGAGGCCAAGGTGGGCGAATCACAAGGTCAAGAGTTCAAGACCAGCCTGGCCAACTTGGTGAAACACTGTCTCTACTAAAAATACAAAAAATTAGCCAGGCATGGTGGTGGGCACCTGTAATCCCAGTTACTCGGGACGCTGAGGCAGGAGAATTGCTTGAACTAAGAGGTGGAGGTTGCAGTGAGCCAAGACCATGCCACAGGACTCCAACCTGGGCAACAGTGCAAGACTCCATCTCAAAAAGAAAGAAGGAAAGAAAGAAGGAAAGAAAGAAAGAAAGAAAAAAAGAAAGAAAGAAAGAAAGAAAGAAAAGGAAGGAAGGAAGGAAGGAAGGAAGGAAGGAAGGAAGGAAGGAAGGAAGGAAGGAAGGAAGGAAGGAAGGAAGGAAGGAAAAAGAAAGAAATGCCCTCAGAGGCCAATGTGTGAGGCGGCCAGGAGGGGTTTCCAGCAAACTGAAGAGGGCAGGATTAATCAAGGTGGGCCCTAGAGCCTCCACCACAGCCCAGTGTTGCCATGATCCGAGAGAAGGCAGAAATACAGCTTTGTAGATGAAATTATCCAATTGGAAACATTGACAATTAGTTAAATGTTATTTCAAACACTATACAGGTCAAACCAAACTTGGGAGCCCATAGCTGCAAGTAGGAGTGGGAAGTAACGTGTAGTGTGCATGCTTTTTTAATAGAACCCTAGGTCTTTTTTATTCCCCTACTTTTTTACAGCCTAACATCTTTTAACCCACTGATGCTTGTTTGGGGCAGAGGGTGAGATATAGTTCAGAACAACAAAAAAAATCATTGAGGTCAGGCATAGTGGCTCACGCCTGAAATCCTAGCACTTTTGGAGGCTGAGGTGAGAGGATCATTTTAGCCCAGGAGTTCAAGACCAGCCTGGGCAACATAGTGAGACCCCATCTCTGTTATTTTATTTTATTTATTTATTTTGAGATGGAGTCTCACTGTGTTGCCCAGGCTGGAGTGTAATGGTACGATCTCGGCTCACTGCAACATCCACCTCCTGTTCAATTGATTCTCCTACCTCAACCTCCCAAGTAGCTGGGATTACAGGTGCACACCACCACACCCAGCTAATTTTTGTATTTTTTTGTAGAGACAGGGTTTCACCATGTTGGTCAGGCTGGTCTTGAACTCCTGACCTTAAGTGATCCACCCACCTTGGCCTCCCAAAGTGCTGGGATTGCAGGTGTGAGCCACTGCACACAGCCTATTATTTTAAAAAAGAATTTTATATAACATAAAAAAGAAGAAGAAAAAAGTCATTGATCAATTATGATGCTCAAAATACACCTTTCTTAAAAGAACATAGCAGAAACATTAGGTTTGAATTCAAGCTTTCAATGGCAAAAGTCAGGTTTGCCTTTTTGTTTGTTTGTTTGTTTGTTGTGTTGTGTTGTGAGACGGAGTTTCACTCTTGCTGCCCAGGCTGGAGTGCAATGGCACGATCTCCGCTCACCGCAACCTCCGCCTACCGGGTTCAAGTGATCCTTCTGCCTCAGCCTGCTGGGTAGCTGGAATTACAGGCATGTGCCACCATGCTCAGCTAATTTTGTATTTTTAGTAGAGACGGGGTTTCTCCATGTTGGTCAGATGGGTCTCCAACTCCAGACCTCAGGTGATCCACCAGCCTCAGCCTCCCAAAGTGCTGGGATTATAGGCGTGAGCCTGGCCAAGAGTCAGGTTTTTAAGAGAAAAGAGTTTCCTGCATTCTAAAAATTTCTTCTTAAATATCTAGAACAGGAACCTGGCTCTTTCAGAGCCCATAGGAGAACAAGTTCTGCAAAATATAGATGCAATTTTCCATCAAGGGAAGAATTTGACCAGTGGGATGGAAGGGGCACTCAGAGAGGAGGAAGGGGTATTACACAGGAGAGTGAGGCTGGGCTCAGTGGCTCGCGCCTGTAATCTCAGCACTTCAGGAGGTGGAGGAAGAAGGACCATCACCTGAGGCCAGGCGTCCAAGACCAGCCTGAAGAACACAGTGAGAACCTATCTCTACAAAAAAGAATTTTTAAAGATAGGAGAGTGACTCCTAAATCCCTTAGCTAGGTCTGACGGCATGCAGGGAGGGGAGGGGCTTATGATCTCCTTCCCTCTTGAATCCCTGGAAGGAAGCGGTCTCCTCCAGGCTCCTGGCCAGCCGTGGGCAACTGCACTCAAGTAGCAAGCTCAGCAGGACGGGTCCAGACAGAGAGCGGTCCTGAGCTAGCCTCTCCTTTCATAAGCCTCTCTGTCTTAAGAGACCCAGAGGGTACTGAATTTCAAGCCTTGGAAGAGGTGGAGAAGAGGAGCTAAGAGGGCTGGCCTGCAAGCCAAGGGTCACCATGGTGAGGGATGAGAGGACCTTGTGGCTGAGGGCTTTAGGGTGGACTGTCTGGGTGGTGGCGGACCTCAGGGAAGTGTGTGTGGCCGGTGTGAGCTGAGGTGGGCTGCAATCCCACCACATTTGGAACAAGCAATAGAAACAAGCATTTCAGGTGATCCTGAGGCGTGCTAAGGTGGGGCACGACTTGCCTGGCTGGGCAGCGGGAAACAAGTGTGCAGCTGAGATGTGGATATTTGTAAAAGAATGCTTCCAGTTACCCAGTGAACAGACTAAACCCACACTTGGGGTACCAACAAGGGGGCACTCAAAACTGAAAAAAAAATGTAAGAACACTATATTCTCCCCACTCCTCCTCCCTCCCCTCCCTCTGAAGAACACTAGTCACCGTGAGAACCAAATCAGAAACTGGACTTACTTATACTTTTGGAATTACCTTTACAGACAAGGGATCCATAATTTTTTCAGCACCTAGGGCATCTAGCCCTGATTTCTTTTGACTTTTTAGAGACAGGGTTGCCCAGGTTGCTCACTCTGTTGCCCAGGCTGGAGTGCAGTGGCATGATCATAGTTTACTGCAACTTCCAACTTCTAGGCTCAAACAGTCCTCCCACCTCAGCCTTCTTATGTAGCTAGGACTACAGGTGCACGCCAACACGACTAGCTGATTTATTTATTTATTTATTTATAGAGATGGGGTGTCCCTATGTTGTCCGAGCTGGTCTTGAGCTCCTGGCTCCTGGCCTCAAGAGATCCTCCTGCCTCAGCCTCCCAAAGTATCTGGATTACAGGTGTGAGCCACTGCACGCAGCCTCCCTGATTTTCAAGTGAGTAACTACGTAGTCTCATCTGGATGAGGTACTCTTATCAGGGATGGGAAATAAAAGGAGGGGTCAACCTGTTACAGTAGGTAGCTAGTTGGGTATGAGCAGGGCAGGAGAGGGCTCCCCCAACACACCAGGAGTGTTGGGTGACCATCAGGTGATGGTCAGGCTGTTGTTAACTCTCTCACTAAAGTAATAATTGGTCACACCCGGCACCAGGGAAAGGCAGTCTCCTAATAGATAGAAAACACCTGAAACTAGTGAGCAGCAGCTTCCCAATAAGATCTCAGGAGCTGGGCGAGTGGTGAGAAGTAACACAAGACACCAGGATTTTGCCAACATATAAAACCCCAAGTGAAAACGTCAAGCTGTGCACTTGTCTTTCAAGTTGCCGGCATGGCCCTCTTCCAAGTGTACTTTCTTTCCTTTCATTCCTTCTCTAAAGCATTTTAATGAACTTTCACTCCTGCTCTGAAACTTGCTTTGGTCTCTGTCTCTACCTTATGCCCCTCAGTCCCATTCTTTCTTCTGAGGAGGCAAGAATTGAGGTTGCTGCAGCCCCGTACGGATATGAATATGTTCTTCCAGTAACAAAGTATTGGAGGTCTCCGTGGGCTCCAAGAGCCCTTATGGCCACTGGGAGGATATAAGAGAGGATGTGGCCAGAACCTCTCTGAGGACAGGCTCTGGGCTGTGGCCATGGAGGTAGGTGGCTATGTGGAGCAAGAGAAGGAGACAAGGTTGTTGAAAAGGTCATCAAGAATAAAGCAAGTCATAGGATGGAAAATAGAACCATGAGTCAGGTGCCAAAGTCTCCAGTGAAAGCCAGAGAACTTTCCAGTGCCGAACAGATGCTGGAAGTGTTCAGTTTACTGAGCCTAACTTTGGACCTTCTACTATTGGACTTTCTCATCCAGTGTAGCCCATAGGCACGTTACATGAAGTAGTAAGTTTATACCAGGGACTAACATAACACATCCTAACATGGCAAAACTCTGTAAAGTGCGCTAAGCATGAAACATTAGTTATTTTCTCACATCGGTCAGATTTTAACAAAATTGGGATTCACGTGTGCGATATTAACTCGGTGCTCTACTGTTTCCTGTTAAACACACATAAAAATTTCTCCTTTCCCATTTTTCAGTTAACAAAAGGCAACATGTTACTTTAGAAAAAAGAAGACTTTTATTATACTTTAAGTTCTGGGATACCTGTGCAGAACGTGCAGTTTTGTTATATAGATATACACGTGCCATGCAGGTTTGCTGCACCCATCAACCCGTCACCTATATTAGGTATTTATCCTAATGCTATCCCTCCCCTAGCGCCCCACCCCCACAACAGGCCCCAGTGTGTGATGTTCCCCTCCCTGTGTCCATGTGTTCTCATTGCTCAACTCCCACTTATGAGTGGGAACATGTGGTGTTTGGTTTTCTGTTCCTGTGTTAGTTTGCTGGGAATGATGGTTTCCAGCTTCATCCATGTCCCTGCAAAGAACATGAACTCATCCTTTTTTATGGCTGCATAGTATTCCATGGTATATATGTGCCACATTTTCTTTATCCAGTCTATCATTGATGGACATTTGGGTTGCTTCCAAGTCTTTGCTATTGTGAATAGTGCTGCAATAAACATACATGTGCATGTGTCTTTATAATAGAATGATTTATAATCCTTTGGGTATATACCCAGTAATGGGATTGCTGGGTCAAATGGTATTTCTAGTTCTAGGTCCTTGAAGAATCGCCACACTGTCTTCCACAGTGGTTGATCTAATTTACACTCCCACCAACAGTGTAAAAGCGTTCCTATTTCTCCACATCCTCTCCAGCACCTGTTGTTTCCTGACTCTTTAATGATTGCCATTCTAACTGGCATGAGATGGTATCTCATTGTGGTTTTGATTTGCATTTCTCTAATGACCACTGATGATGAGCTTTTTCTTCATGTTTGTTAGCTGCATAAATGTCTTCTTGTGAGAAGTGTCTGTTCATATCCTTCACCCACTTTTTGATGGGGTTTTTTTTTCTTTTTCTTGAGATTTGTTTAAGTTCTTTGTAATTCTGGATATTAGCCCTTTGTCAGTTGGCTAGATTGTAAAAATATTCTCCCATTCTGTAGGTTGCCGATTCACTCTGATGATAGTTTCTTTTGCTATGCAGAAACTCTTTATTGTAATTAGATCCCATTTGTCAATTTTGGCTTTTGTTGTCATTACTTTTGGTATTTTAGACATGAAGTTGAAGGGGCCATTCACGGTGGCTCACACCTGTAATCCCAGCACTTTGGGAGGCCAAGGTGGGTGGATCACCTGAAGTCAGAAGTTCAAGATCAGCCTGGCTGATGTGGTGAAACCCCTTCCCTACTAAAAATATTTAAAAATTAGTCAGGTATGGTGGCACGTGCCCGTAGTCCCAGCTACTTGGGAAGCTGAGGCAGGAGAATCGCTTGAACCCAGGAGGTAGAGGTTGTAATGAGCTGAGATCATGCCACTGCACTCCAGCCTGGGTGACAGAGTGAGACTGTCTCAAAAAACAAAACAAAACAAAACAAAAAAGTTGAAGGTAGGCACAAGCTTCCAGGGGAGCCAGTTCTGTGCATTTTTATTTGACATTGCAGTAGAAGCTTTCAGGGAAAGCTTTTTGCTCAACATCAGTGTCTTTTTTCTTTTAAGTCTCCAGAGAAAATGACTACCCAGGAACGATTTTTTTTAAATTTGTTTTCATTTTCCCTGTGCCAAACTAAGTATTCCTGAGAGAAAACAAACCTTCCCAAGGAATCCAGACTTGGCTCAGGATATCTCATACTGAGTGAATTAACATTTTCTTACCAAGGGGAGTAGAAAACAGACTATAAGAGAATTCATGTTGACTCCTGGTTAATCTTTAGCTTTACACTGAGTTAAACTGTCTTTTCTCCTTAATGATTTAAGTATCCCATACTAAGCTTTCCTGTCAAATAAACTGAAAGTCTGGTTTTATTCTGTTTGGAAGTTTGTAGCTAAATATTTATCTATGGTCTGAAGACAGAGGGAAAAGTCAAGTCGGTTGTGATGGAAAGTGTTTCCGCACACCCGTCATCAGAAAGTGTTGAAAATGGTGATATAGTTACTGCTCTATTAAACGCTCAAGTCTGCCAATAAAGGAGGATTTATTTGTTTTTCCAACAATGTCCACTTAATTTTCTCTAATTTTTATTTTGCTTTGCTAATCAAGGCTTCTGCATGATCGCAGACTGCATTGAACCTGATCTAGGAATCTGTGGGGTGAGGAAAGCCCTTGAAAGCAAGCAGTGGCTGTCCTTGAACGAATGGAGTGAGTCCTCAATTATGTATGTAGACAGAAAGGGAAAGGTTAGTGAAGAAAACCGCAGATAATACAGAATTCCTTTTGATTTCTTTCGGTTTCTCGCCCACACACACACATGCGTTTATATCACACAGCAATGTGCCGTGGCTGCAGGTCGTTGACTGGGTCCGGAGGAGGATTTTGCCAGACTGCTTTCCTTTCTCCTTGGAATCTTCAGAGAGGGGAGAGAGGGTTGTGTTGGGGTTTGGGGGTTCTTCGGGAGAACTTGGGAGAACTACTAAGGTCTCTTGAGTAGAAAGGTTTATATTACACTTTAAACCAGGTACATTATTTTCCTATTGTTGCTGTAACCAATTGCCACAAATGTAATGGCTTTTAAAAACACACACATATTGGATATCTTACAGTTCTGGAGATTAGATGCCCAAAATTGGCTAAAATCAAGGTATTGGCAGGTCTGTGTTCCTTTCTGGAGGCTCTAGAGGAGGATCTATCTTCTTCCCTTTTCCAGCTTCTAGTGCCACATGCACGCCCATTTTCTTTTCTTTTCTCTTTTTTTCTTTTTTTTTTTTTTTGAGACAGAGTCTTGCTCTGTCTCCCAGGCTGGAGTGCAGTAGCATAGTCTCGGCTCACTACAACCTCCACCTCCCAGGTTCAAGCAATTCTCCCGCCTCAGCCTCCTGAGTAGCTGGGATTACAGGCACACATCACCATGCCCAGCTAATTTTTGTATTTTTAGTAGAGATGGGGTTTCACCATGTTGGCCAGGCTGATCTCAAGCTCCTGATCTCAGGTGATCTGCCTGCCTCAGCCTCCCAAAGTGCAGGGATGACAGGGGTGAGCCACCGCCCTGGCCTCATGCCCTCATTTCCAACAAGCATCACTCCAACTCCTGTTTCTGTTGTCATGTGTCCTTTTTCTGACTTTGATCCCCTTGTCCCTCTTCAAAAGACACCCGTGCATAAAGCAGGCCTACTGGATGATCTGTATAATCTTGCCATCTCAACATCTTAATTTAATCATGTTAGCAAAGCTTCTTTTGCCATGGAAGGTAACATAGTCACAGATTTCAGGGCCAAGAACGTAGACATTGTTCAGGCGACCACACCAAGACCAGCCATGTTTTCTCAAACCTGGGGCTGATCCTGATCTTCAGTCACCAGAGCAAGTTTAACCTGGGCTAGGGTTTTAGGGGTTCAGGCTACCGCAGCATGCCATAGCACCTTCTGCTAGGTCCTTCACCCACTTCACGGCCTGCTTCTGGCTCTAATGCATCCAAGCAGCTGGGATGTAATTGAGCAGCTGTGGGGAAGAGCTCTCAAGTCACTGCAAAATGCTTGTAACCTCCCTGTAATCGATGTGGTGAATAAGCATGAAGGGCAACATAATCAAAATCTATTTCTATTTTTGTCTCCCACTGTCTTTTTTTTTTTTTTTTTTTTTTTTTTTTTTTGTATTTTTGTATTATTTTTTTTCTCAGATATTTACTGTGAGAACCTGGCTGAGCTCCAGCAGGTAAAATTCATGAAAGTAACTGGGTCCCCTTGGAGTTTTCTTCTCAGACTTGTCCACATTGAGCCTCCAGCAGGTTGTCAATTATAGTTCTGGTTTCCCTGCCTGGCATAGGTTCCACTGTCTTTTTAAAACTTGTTTAGGAAGGGGTGATCCTGCACCTGCCTCAATGAGTGTAGGCCTCAATTGGGAGCACTGTTAGTATTTCAAGCAGGACAGTTCATGCATTACTAGGATATCAAGTGTCTCAGGCCCTTGCCCTCTAAATGCCAATAGTATCCTCCCTGCCAATCATTGTGACAATCAAAACACACTCCAACATATTTCTGAATGATCTCTAGGGAGGTGGTACTGCCAACAAACCCAGGCAGCCCCATGACTTCCTTCATTCTCAGGTCCTCAGGGAGTCATTGTTTCGTAGTCCCAGCAGGTCTCTATTCAGCCATTAGAATACCTGATCCAGTGTGAAAACCAAAACTCCCAGGGGTTTAGGGCTGCTGTTGGGGAATCTGCGGGAGGGAAGGGAACTGTCAAAGTCTCTCTTAGCCCACTCCCTCATCCCTGCTTACTCACCTGAGTGGGCAGGAGCTGGGGAAAGGGAATCAGAGAAGTTTCTGAGTTTCTTATTGATGGCTTGATCACAACTCACTTTTTCTTTTGTGGGAGCTTTTGTGGGTTTTTAGAGAGTCCCATCACTGAGAATGCATTCCACCCTCAAGGCCATACCCGCTTGACCCCTGGTTCCGTGGTACCCCACCCCATCCCACACACAGGCCTCACCTCCCTCTCGGGTAGGGAGGTCAGAAGTCAGGACACTGCTTCTTCATTCTGCATATGGCGGCCCAGAGGCTCACTTTGGAATATCACATCTATCGCAGCTTGGTACCTAGTGGAAACTTCCATTTTAACATTCTATTGTAGTCAAGAATTAAGACAATAATTTCAAAACAAATCGTTTATAGCTGATTCTTCATGACTGGGGACCTCTGGGTCTCTGAGTTTCCACAGCATTGTCAAGTACATACAACTGACTTTTATAAGCTAATACCTTTCCAAATGGAATGTTGAAGACAATACTTGAAATGTCCTTTTGTCTGGAAGAATGTGTAAGACATTTTTTCCTCCCATTATGACTCCGTTCTCATTGTGATGACTTCTGAAAGCTTTCTTAACCTTGCTGCTTTATTTTCCAGTCCCCTCAAAATGGAGGTTTGGGGGACCTACAGATAACTTGTCATTCATGTTGTTTTCTGACTTTAAAAAAGGCATTTTAAAATGTCTGGAACATAGAAGAGTGAGTGACTCAAATCTGATGAAAATATAATGAACTGTTTTGCTGCTACATGTAGCATTTCACAGCTTACAACACATCCACACATAGATTTTCTTTTTTGATCTTTATGAGGCAAAGAGGAGGCAAGTCCTGTTTTATAGATGAAGTGTTCACAGTGGACAAATAAGTAGGTATTATTATCATCCCTAAGAAACTAAGGCTCAGAAAAGTGATTCACCCAAAGTCACACAGCCAGTAAGTGTGCCCTCAAGATACATGCTGTTCTTGCTGTGCCATACATCTAGCCTTCTCTCTTGAACTAGAACTTGATCAGTTGCTCATGAAATGCTTTAATATTCACCCTATACCAGAAAAGAAAGGTTTGGGTCCGTCTGTTTTATTGGATGTTAATGCCAGCAGAAAGCCAGATGGCCAAAAGGAGTAGACTTCTATGGTTCTCAATTTTGGCATTTAAGGGTGAGTGAAAAGGAACATGAATTTGAGGAAATAGCAGTACAAGGCGTCCCACGAGGCATCACACGTCTTTGTAAAATGAGTACTTTGGGACCAATCAAGCCAAGATAAACACTGAATCATTTCAAGTGAGACAAACACAATCTCCGTGTCTCTATTTTGCTCATTAGGAGCCCAGAGCACAAAGCTCACAGGACTGGTGGTGTCAGGTTAAATTCTGGAGCATTCCTGTAAACATTTCCAGAGACCTCCCCTGCCCTTTGTCAACTGCACATTAAACAGCTTTCTCAGCTCGAGGGGCCCCTGCCTTTGCAGACCTCCTGCTGGGCAAGACCTTCTACCCAGGATTTCTCTCTTTACCTTTAATTTTAGGAAAGCCCTTAGCTCCCTTTGTTGCAGTTATGTTCTGCCTGAGTACTCAGGCTTCCCCTAGTCCTTTGTACCTGAAGTTTTATAGCTCTTGTTCACTCTTCTACCCTGTCTAGCACTTCATAATGCTGTGTTCTTTGTTGCCTTTATGTACATTCAAGTAATACTACTATCCAGGCTTTATAAATCACTGAGTTGTGGAAACGAACCGTGTAAGGCACATTCAGATGATGATGTTTTACTGGTCACAGGAGATTCTTAAGGGCTAAGTATTTAGCAGTAGCACCCAAAGTGGCAGAGACCGGTTAATACTATTCAGAGGACCCTATCTGAGAGGTTGAGGTGGTTGTTATAATGGGGAAGAAGTAAGAAAAAGACAAGGTAAGCTTCAAATCTGCACAACTCCCCAGAAGGAAGCCTCTCTTCTCTGAGCTCTATAACATCACTTCAAAGCAATTTTACAGCATGAA
Organism: Macaca thibetana thibetana; assembly: GCF_024542745.1. Lineage (NCBI taxonomy): Eukaryota > Metazoa > Chordata > Mammalia > Primates > Cercopithecidae > Macaca > Macaca thibetana. Next base: position 84,148,072 of record NC_065589.1, on the reverse strand, counting down.
TTATTCTGGTCAGTATGATCATAATAACTTCATGCCCTTCAGAGCAATTGATGATGGAGTTTTTACCCTGGGATCATGGTAAAAACTCATCCCCAGTGACTGTTTACCATCAAAGTGGGTAACACACTGACTTCAGGTTTACAGAAGCAGGTCTGCACTATCCAGGGAGGGAGATCACCCCAACCTGAGTAGGGGCTCTTTCAGATTGTCGGAGAAAGAAGCTTAAATGTCCTACTTTCAACAATGGGTTCTGATGATTAAAAAGAAAACCTCAGGCCGAAACAGCTGACTGAATCAAATGTTGATGCTCCCATCCCTGAGCTAGGTGCAAATTATATAATTAAAATGAAGCCTTTGGGCTTCATTTTGTTATCTGTAATATCCAACTTTTAATTTTAAGTGAGATTAAATGAAATAATGCTGGTAAAGCACTTAATGTTTTAAATGGCTGGTACTTAAAACAATGTTAGTTCTTTCATCAAAAAACACCATTAAGAGCCAGGCATGGTGGCTCATGCCTGTAATCCCAGCACTTTGGGAGGCCGAGGCAGATCACCTGAGGTCAGGAGTTCAAGACCAGCTTGGCTAACATGGTAAAACCCCGTTTCTACTAAAAATACAAAAAATTAGCCAGGCGTGGCGGCATGCGCCTGTAATCCCAGTTACTCCGAGGCAGGAGAATTGCTTGAACCCGGGAGGCAGAGGTTGCAGTGAGCTGAGCAGCGCCATTGCACTACAACTTGGGCAATAAGAGCGAAACTCCGGAAAAAAAAAAAAGCACCATTAAGAATAGGCACACCACAGATTGGGAAAAAACAAACAAACAAAAAAAAAACAGCATATTCATCTATAATCTTAGCATAGCAAGACCTCGCCTCATCTCTACTGGAAAAAAAAAAAAAAAAACTAGCCAGGCACAGTGGCTTGTGACTATAGTCCCAGCTACTGGGGAGGCCGAAGCGGGAGGATCACTTGAGCAAAGGAGGTTGAGACTGCAGTGAGCTATAATTACACCATTGCACTCTAGCCTGAATGAACAGAGCAAGACTCTGTCTCAAAAAAAAAGTTGGAGGGAATCTGTATCCTCATATATAAAGAATTGTCACAAGTCAACAATAAAAACATGAACCACCTCATTTTAAAAATGGGCAGAAAACTTGGACAGACTCTTCAGAAAAGAAGATATACAAATGGTTAAAGGCATATGAAAAGGTGCTCAACATCATTATTCATCCAGGAAATGCATATAAAGCAACAGTGAGACACCATTTCACACTCAATAGGATAACTAAAATCAAGAAAGACTGATAACACTAAACATCGGCAATGAGGCAGAGCAACTGGAACTCTCAGACCTGGCTGGCAGGAATATAAAGAGGTGCAATTGCTTTGAAAAGCAGCCTGGCATTTCCATCAGTTTAAACACACATTAAGCCTACAAACCAGAAATTATACTCCTTATATTTATCCAAGAAAATTAAAAGCTATAATCTAAAGAACACTTGCCCGTGAATGTTTGTAGCAGCCTTATTTTTAGTAGCCCCAAAGTAGAAACAACCCAAATGCCCTTCAACAGAGAAAAGATGAACAAATAGCATGTTCCTACAATGGAATACTACTTAGCCATAATAAGAAAACAACTATCGATACTTGCAACACGATAACTCTCCAAACTATTATGTTGAGTGAAAGAAACTAGACACAAAAAGGACATTGCATATGAAGCACAAGAAAGGCCACGTAAACCTATGGTGCTTTTGGTGCAAGAAGGATTGATTGGAAAGAGGCACAAGAGAACTTTCTGGGATCAGGAAAATATTCTATCCTGTTTTTGTTGGTGGTTACATGGGTGTATATAATTTCCAAAATTCGTAGAACTGAGCATTTAAGATCTGTGCATATTGTTGTGTTAAATTATATATTGACGGCCGGGCACAGTGGCTCATGCCTGTAATCCCAGCACTTTGGGAGGCCAAGGTGAGTGGATCACCTGAGGTCCAGAGGTCAAGACCAGCCTGACCAACATGGAGAAACCCCATCTCTACTAAAAATACAAAATTAGCCGGGCGTGGTAGCACATGCCTGTAATCCCAGCTACTCGGAAGGCTGAGGCAGGAGAATCACTTGAACCTGGGAGGCAGAGGTTGCAGTGAGCTGAGATCGCGCCATTGCACTCCAGCCTGGGCAACAAGAGAAACTCCATCTGGAAAAAAAAAAAAAAAAAAATATATATATATATATATATACACACATACACACACACACACACACACCCCCCAATATAAAATAACTTATGTTACTTATTATTTTATCATGATTACAACAAATCAGCAGCAGCACCACAGGCCTTATGGAGAACGGGAACAGGACCTGCAGCTGTTCAGGATACACCAGTAGCTCTGTGACTCCAATATTTTGTGGTCCCATCAGAACTGAGCATCTGCCATTCCCTTATATAGTGGCTTTGCTCTCATGACTCAGATTCTCTCTCGACTCTCCAATTATTTCTCCTGCTGCCTCTCTCATTACTTCTCTTGGTTCCCATTGTAATTTTTCCTATGCTTCTCTCTCACCCCCAATCTTTCCTATGCTAAGATTGGGTGAGTTAATTAGCATTCCCTGACTATTGGTCTGATCTCTCATATCCTGCCATCTCAAAAGCCTCCACTGTCCTTGCTTGTAACATCTAGAGGTGCCTTTATTAGAACTCCATTTCTGGTCCAGTCTGTACAACCAGGGTGGCAGGGTCTCATGACACACTTCATAGCAATTTAGATGAAGGCAGGAACTCCAGGGGCTGTGTGGGTGGTTGAGCACTTGAAGATTCCTGAGTCATTGTGATGACTATGTTTAATCACAGGGAAACAGTCCCCCTCGGCTCCCCAGTGTCTGAGTCTCCAACCCTGGTTTTGGGGCACACATCACTGTAGCAGGAAGGATCCAAACACGTGCTTTACACCCATTACTGCTTTAATACCTGGTCCTGATAAAGTCGCAATGTTACCAGGGCTGTCTTGTCAAATACATGCTTAACGTCAACTCTTGTCAAAGAAACCCGGAAAAACCTGTTGATCAAGAAAAGCTAAGGGGGAACATCACCTTGACAAAGTGTCTCATCACGGGAAAGTAGAGAGAGATGTTTTCAGGTTTTCAGGACCAGGGCTGAGGATTTTCAGGCAGGTCTTGCAAAGTGGGGAACTGGTTGGAATGAGGTAGAGTTTGTGACGTAATAGCTTTGCGTGGTGGCTCCATGAGGTGAGGGGCCTGAGGGATGTCTTAATGGGCAAGCTGCTAGTTGGTTCATATGTCTGCCTTCCAGGGCTATTAGTTTCCTGGAGCAAGCAACTCACATATTTTTGCCTGATCCCAGCACTGTTTAATACAGGGAGAGGCAACTATGTTTTCAGCTTTTATTGATCTCCTTGTGAAATGTTAAAGCTATTTCTCACATATTCTACTTGACTCTCCCACCTTCAAATCCATCAGTTAAAACAAGGTTTCGGTGTGCATCACAGTCATGGGAGACCTTAGGTAGAGAGCAGGTTGTGATAGGGTGGCTATGGTTTTTAAATTCCTACGAGACAGTTAGGGGGCTTATGTTTTACCCATAGTTTTTCTTTAATTACTTTATGATCCAGAGCACTCTTCAATTTTCCTCATCCGTAAAATAAGGAAAATTAATGTATCGATTTCACGGAACTGTAGTGAGGATTAAATGACTTACCTAAGTGTAGAGAACCTGGAAAGTATTTATATTATTAGTATTTCCCAATTTCTCCAGCCTGGACACTGCAGCAGTCTGTCTGCCATGAAGCTGTCTCGGTAAATCCTGCCGTGCACTTGCCCGGGTCTTTTCCTGCCCCCTCAGCTTTTGCCCTCAGTAACCATGTGCACCAGTATGGCCATAGTGGTTGCTTAAAATATTGAGAAACTTCTCTTCAGGTGTGCAAGCCCCTCAAGTGTCCTCTACCACTGTCACCACCACTGCTCCTGGAACATTCCATTTTCTCTGTCAGGCAACTGAAGGTTAAACATCTCTTCTGCGTTTACACAAGGGTCTCAAGCCCCTGCTCAGCACCATTCTCTCTCTGCTCCCTGCCTCTGTTCATGTTTCCTGCCCCCCACATGCTTTTTGCACCTCCTTCTCTCAATATTCACCTGTCCAGATAATAATGTGCAGCATTGTTGTTGTTGTTGTTGTTGTTGTTGTTGTTGAGACAGAGTCTCGCTCTGTCACCCAGGCTGCAGTGCAGTGGCACGATCATAGCTCACTGCAGCCTCTACTTCCTGGGCTCAATTGACCCTCCCACCTCAGCCTTCTGAGTAGCTGGGACTACAGGCACACGCCACCATGCTTGGCTAATTTTGGTATTTTTTGTAGAGATGGGGTTTCACCATGTTGCCCAGGCTGGTCTCCAACTCCTACACTTAAGCGATCCACCCGCCTCAGGCTCCCAAAGTGCTGGGATTGCAGGCTTGAGCCACTGTGTGTGGCCAATGTGCAGCTTTTTAAAAACATGTTGCTACAAGCCATGGGGCTATATACAGGTGTGTACAGTTACAAGTGAAGACTCTCAGTAGGTTCCTCACTTGAGTTTGATTCCATTTAGGAATCATTTACTGAACCCGGCATTGTGCTAAGCTGGGGGTTACCAAATAAGGAACTCTCCTCAAACCCTCAGCTAGAAAATGTCCTCAGCTGGTTCAGGCTAAGGCTACATTAACCCAAAGGCTGAGGGTCTAATACGTCACCTCAGCCTCTGGAGTTGAGCTGACTCTCTGGCCACAGACCCTCTGCCTGTTCCTACAGAAATTGGTGACAACCTTAGGGTTGCTGTAATGTAGTTTTCCTGGTACCAGCCACTACCAGACTAAAGCCCTTTTCTCTCCCACTAGCAATCTCCTCTGCTTTACACCCAGATGCTCAGTTTCTCCTGCTGGGCTCAGAATTAGAGGCAGTTTGTTTCCATTGGAAGGAATAAAGTAACATTCCTTGTTCACCTCCTGACTGCTGGAGGAATGTGCCACACATGGAACCACATACGTCATATCCTGCATTCAGACCAAGCCCAGGGAGGGATGGGGTGCGGGGCATTCGCCACAGGCCTCCCTCTTTCTGCGCCTCCCCCACTGTTTCAAATGTCAGTGGCAGAAGTTCTGTCGGCTCAGGAGTGGGAGGAGGCACAGTGTGCGTGTGGAGGAACAGATGGCTGCAGGGGGTTGGGGCTGAGCCACTCTCCACCCCCCTGCCCGGCTTGTCCTGGCAAGTTTGTTCACTGGTGGAGCACAGCCTGAGTGTTCACAGCCCCCGCTCAGTCTCCCCACCTCTGCTCTCTCACTGCCGTTCATCCTCCTCGGAAGCCAGAGTCCTTCTCTCCTTCCACAGGGAATCCGGTCAGGCTCTGCTTCACAGCCTTTGTTGACTTGCTTGGCTACAGGATAAAATGCCAACTCGGTACCTTGGCACAGGTCACGTCCCATGTGCTACTAAAACACAGAGTGCTCCTGCCATTCCTAAAGGGATCACACTCTCTAGACCCTGCCCCAGGGCACAGGCTATTATTTCCACCTGGAATTCCTAGAACCTTCCCTCACACCCTTCCCACCTACTAAACTCCTATTCACCCTTCAAAACCCACTCCAATATTGCTTCCTCTGGAAAGCTTTCCCCAAGGCCTCTGTGGAAAAAGAGCTGTTCCTTCCTCAGAGTCCCCTCAGTACTAGGTTCATACATCTAAATCAGCATATTACAGGTCTTACTGTAATTTACCTGTTCTTGTGTCTCTCTCCCCAACTAGTTCCCAAGATCCTCAGATACATAATCCCTGCCTTAAGTTGATGCTCAATGTATTTACTGAATAAATGAATGAAAAGTTAAATACACACTACTGATAGATTCTTCTTAAGCCTTAACACACTTCTCAGGGTTATCAATGTTCTTGAGCCTCTGCCTTTCCTTCCCCATTCACCCTTCCTAGGGCTTAGGGGTTATGGGAAAAGGGAAATTGTAATGACTGTGAAGTGGAGCACCCCTGACTCTAGAACCACGTCCCTGCCCTTTTTGATGTTCTCTCCTCTCTTGGAGAACCCTCTTCCCCGCCAGGTACTCAGGTGGAGAGCAAAGCAAAATACCGACTAGTGTGTGCCTGTGGCTGAGTCATTTTACATCTCTAGACTGCAGTGTCTTATCTGAGAAACTGGAGATTAGAACCAGGTGACGTCAAAGGCTCTTGTAGTTCTGACAAGCTGTAAGTCATGAAGAAAGTCATTGGAATTTTAGGCATCCCGGAAACTAGAGAATAGAAATGTGCACAGGGCCTCTTCCATGTTCGCATAATATAAAACTGTTTATCTATGAATAAGGCCGACCCCGGCAGTGGCTTCTTTCTTTCCTGACACATCACTCCTACCACTTCTGATTCAAAGCCACCTCCTGAGTTGTCAGCTGGGCACCTTGGGAGACTGTTTTTGGCTTATTAATGTTGATGGAACAGCATTTTCAACTGCTACAACCAGTATAATCCAAACTCTCCATATTAAAAAAAAAAAATTATTTTTTTCCCGCCACCACTCACCCCTGGACTATTTGCAGAGCCTCCCAGAGGTAGAGAGGCCTGGGCACTTGTGTTTTGTTGGGGACTCTTTGAACAACTGTGCAGGTAGTATACTGTACAACTCTAGGAGGCTCCCTTCGTGCTGAAGTCACTGTAAGACTTGCACATGCATTAGGATACGTTTTTTGCAGATGGCAGCCAAGCATCTGAGGAGAAGTTGTTTTTTCTCACCTGCACAAAGGTACTTAGGAGGTTAGCTCCAGTGCTAACTCTTTTCAAAAGGAACCTACGCCAGGCCAGTCGCGGTGGCTCAAACCTGTAATCCCAGCACTTTGGGAAGCCAAGGCGGGTGGATCACTTGAGGTCAAGAGTTGGAGACAAATACAAAATCTAAAATATTAGCCAAGCGTGGAGGCATGTGCTTCTCGGGAGGCTGAGGCAGGAGAATTGCTTGAACTCGGGAGGTGGAGGTTGCAGTGAGCTGAGATTATCCCAGCACTTTGGGAGGCCAAGATGGGCGGATCACGAGGTCAGGAGATCGAGACCATCCTGGCTAACATGGTGAAACCCCGTCTCTACTAAAAACACAAAAAATGAGCCGGGCGTGGTGGCAGACGCCTGTAGTCCCAGCTACTCGGGAGGCTGAGGGAGGAGAATGGCGTGAACCCGGGAGGCGGAGCTGCAGTGAGCTGAGATCCAGCCACTGCACTCCAGCCTGGGCGACAGAGCGAGATTCCGTCTCAAAAAAAAAAAAAAGAAAAGAAGAAAGAAAACTATGCCAAAATAGCATTATGCAAATTGTGGTAGACATCAATGTTTCCATGTTAAAAATCAATATTTTTTAAATTGTGGTAAAAAGGTATACATATCTCACATAAAATTTACTCTTTTTTTTGAGACTAAATTTTACTCTTGTTGCCCAGGCTGGAGTGCAATGTCACGATCTTGGCTTACTGCAACCTCTGCCTCCCAGGATCAAGCGATTCTCCTGCCTCTGCCTCCTGAGTAGCAGGGGTTACAGGCATGCACGGCCATGCCCGGCTAATTTTATATTTTTTGCAGAGACAGGGTTTCACCATGTTGGTCAGGCTGATTTTGAACTCCTGACCTCAGGCGATACGCTGTCTCGGCCTCCCAAAGTGCTGGGATTACAGGCGTGAGCCACTGCACCCAGCCTTCTTTTAGCCATTTTTAAGTATATAGTCTAGAAATGTTAAATACATTTACATTGTTGTGCAACCTATCTTTAGAACCCTTTTCATCTTTCCAAGCTGAAACTCTATACCCATTAAGTCATTACACTCCATTTTCCCTTCTACCCAGTCCCTGACAACCACCATTCTACTTTCCGTCTCTATGAATATGACTCCTGTAGGTAGCTCAGATAGGTGAAATCGTACAGTATTTGTCTTTGTGTGACTGGCTTATTTCACTTAGCAATGACCTCAAGGTTCACCTATGTTGCATTATGTGTCAGAATTTCCTTCCCTTTTAAGAATTTCCATTGTGTGCATAGACCATATTTTGTTTATCCATTCATCTGCCGATGAACACTTGAGTTGCTTCTACCTTTTGGTTACTGTGAATAATGTTGGTGTGAATGTGGGCGTACAAAGAAACATTTTTAACATCAAAAATATTTCATGATGAATTATTTCTTTGGCCCTTTCAGAGTATCTCTGGGATGGCTCCTATAACTTTATTTGCTTTTGAGGGTATGAGGCCAGAGCAACGTGGGCCTGCTGCTCCCACCCCAGACTGCCGTAGGCTCTTTTTATATGATTCTTCTAACAGGCCTTCCTAGCATAATTGGCAACCAGATAGATTTTAAGAGCCCTCCTCTGTGCAACAAAATTATTTTTAGAAATTATCATGAAATGGGCCAGGTGCAGTGGCTCATGCCTGTAATCCCAGCACTTTGGGAGGCTGAGGTGGGTCGATCACCTGAAGTCAGGAGTTCGAGACCAGCCTAGCCAACATGGCAAAACCCCATCTCTATTAAAAATATAAAAATTAGGCATGTTGGAAGGTGCCTGTAATCCCAGCTATGTGGTAAACTGAGGCATGAGAATCACTTCAACCCGGAAAGCGGTGGTTACAGTGAGCTGAGATTACACCATTGCATTCCAGCTTGGGCAACAAGAGCAAAACTCTGTCTCAAAAAAAAAAAAAGAAAGAAAAGAAATGATCATGAAATGAAGTGCATAATAATGATAGTCTAAAAAGAAATGCAGGCAGTGATCATTTTATTGAACTTTGTCTATATTGAGAACTAAAACTCTCTACAGTCATACAGCTTACTGTCTGCATTAACATCACTTTACTCATCCAGAATATTCTTGATCAGGAAGATAAAGTTGAATTTCCTGAAACAGCAATTTCTCTAAATAGGCTATCAATTTGCTCTCCACGGGATGTCTTAGTCTGTTCCGGCTGCTATAACAAAATACCATAGACTGGGTGGCTTAAACAACAGATTTTCTTCTTCTCACAGCTCTGGATGATGATAAGTTCAAGATCAAGGTGCTAGCAGATTTGGTTCTCTGCTGCCTTTTCATTGTGTCTTCACACGGCCTTTCTGCAGTGCGTGTACATGGAGAGAAAGCTCTGGTGTGTAGTACTCTTCTTATAAGGACACTATCCATGATGGGGGCTCCACCCACATCACCTCATCTAAACCTAATTACATCCAAGGCCCCGAACTCCAGATACACTTGACCCTTGAACAACATAGGTTTGAACTGTACAGGTCCACATATACACAGATTTACCTCCACCTTTACCTGAAACAGCAAGACCAACCACCCCCTTTTTCCTTCTCCTGAGCTTACTTAATGTGAAGACCGCAAAAATAAGACCTTTATGATGATCCATTTCCATTTATTTATTTACTTAGAAGCAGAGTCTCGCTTTGTTGCCCAGGCTGGAGTGCAGCGGCACCATCTCGGCTCACTGCAAACTCTGCCTCCCGGGTTCAAGCCATTCTCCTGCCTCAGCCTCCTGAGTAGCTGAGATTACAGGTGCATGCCACCACACCCGGATAATTTTTATGTTTTTAGTAGAGACGGGGTTTCACCACATTGGTCAGGCTGGCCTCCAATTCCTGACTTCGTGATCTGCCTGCCTCAGCCTCCCAAAGTGCTGGGATTACAGGTGTGAGCCACTGCACCTGGCCCCACTTCCATTTAATGAATGGTAAATATTTTTCTCTTCATTACGATTTTCTTCTTTTTTTTAATGTTTTATAGAGACAAAATCTCACTGTGTTGCCCAGGCTGGTCTTGAACTCTTGAGCTCAAGTGATCCTCCCATCTCGGCCTCCCAAAGTGTTGGGATTACAGGCATGACCCACTACACCTGGCCCCTTATGATTTTCTTAATAGCATTTTATTTTCTCTAGGTTACTTTATTATAAGAATACAGGATATGATACACATAACACAAAAAGTATGTGTTAATTGACTATGTTATCAGTAAAACTTCTGGTTAACAGTAGGCTATCAGTAGTTAAGTTTTTGGGGAATCAAAAGTTATACACAGATATTTTTTTTTTACTTTGTGGGGGATCAGTGCCCCTAACTCTTGCATTGTTCAAGGGTCAACTGTACCATGACATTGAGGACTAGGATTCTAACATATGAATTTGGGGGACATAAACATTCAGCCCATAACACAGGTAAACAGCATCTTCTCAAAGCAATAGCAAGCTCAGTTGAAATTATCAAATGATTGTTTACTGTTTGAAGATTCATTTCAAAAGCCCATCTTCTCTGTATTCACCAATACTAAACTATTATGAACTTTGTCCCATCTCAGCCAAGCCTGACATTGAAAGACCCACCTTAAACCAGACCCCAGAAACCTCATAAATATCCCCACCTCTGGCTTCCCTGCTATTAAGATTTCTTCAAGCTAGTGACCTCCACAGCAGCCAACAATATAATCGAGTCAATTGTTAAAATTTTTAATAAAAAATAAAGTATACAGGACAAAAAAGGAAACGTGTAATGGACTGATACCTTTAAAACATATTAGTGTAAAAAAAAGAAGAAGGTAAGCCAGGCATGGTGGTTCGCAAAGGTAATCCCATCACTTTAGGAGGCTGAGATGGAAGAATCACTTGAGCCCAGGAGTTGGAGACCAACCTGGGCAACATAGTGAGACCCCCATCTCTTAAAAAAAAAAAAATAGCTGGGTATGGTGGTATGCATCTGTAGTCCCAGCTACTCAGGAGGCTGAGATGAAAGGATCACTTGAGCCCAAGAGGTCAAGGCTTCAGTGAGCAGTGATTACATCATTGCCTCCAGCCTGGGCAAGAAAGCAAGACTCTGTCTCAAAAATGAAAAAAAAAGAAGGCAAACGTATGTACATTTGGTCTGTTGCACTAATGAATAGGATTATGGTTTCTATTTTCAAGCCTTCTATAAATTTGTCAAGAACTGTGAAAATCAAACTTCTTCCTCATATTAAACAAATAATATTTTAATTAGTTTAATGTTGAAAAGCTGCTTTCAAATGTGTCAGTACAAACACAAATAGTTAAGAAAAAACTTAAGCATCAGGATGAGATTGATTCATAAAAATTCCATGTCAAAGTCAACCTGAGATTGTAATGCAGTCCATGTAGTTTCTTGAGGATGAATTATAGCAGTTTTCAAACATCTCTGCAGTGAAAAAAAAAAAAAAAATCCCCTCAAGTATTCTCACCAGGAAATTCATGATAAATTTCTTCTGCGTTTAGTTAAAACTTCTCAAGTTATTCTTTTGCAAAAATCAGAGAAAGTGGCTGAGTGATAGTAAGTGTTCATCATATTTGATCCTTTTAGAATGAATGCCCAGTTCTTGCTGAAAAGAATTCAGGCATTCAAAATTGTCTTTTTGATTGCTTCTGGCCATGTAAGACCTGCATCTTTTGTTGTTTCTCCTGACATTTTTCTTTGAAATGTCCATTTCCTTATATTTTGTTTTTGCAGAGTTAATGGTCTTCTTGAAGTCTATGTTCCCATCTGCAGTAAACAATTTCACTGTACACTGTTCTAGGTTGATTCTGGCTGTTTGTTAATACGTTTGTGAGGTCACATAGAATGACAGAATTAAAGTTACTCAAGCTGTTTCTTTGTCTTTACAATCACTGTATTATCACTGATCATTTCAAATCTGCAGTTTAGACTCAGAAATACATGGTACAGCTCTGTCCAATATGAGGTCTAACAATTACAATTTAACATGAACTTACTCCTGAAACAAATGCTTGTAGCTGCAAATGTCATAGGCCAACTGTGTAACTGGAAATTCTCCAAATTGACTTCCATGACATAGAACAGAATGTTTGTGAGAGGATATATAATGAAAACATGCTAATTGGAAGCATACAGAATTAAAACTGGAAAGAAAGCAAAGTCCTTGTTTAGAACTTAAATGAGAAATGTTCAGGGAGAATGAGTTGATCACTGTTTAGAATCACAGTCTGATGGTGATAATAAAGAGCAGGCCACCTTTTAGTTAGTTTTACTATTGTTTTTCAGTTTTCTTCAGGTAATGCCCACCTTAGTGCCTGCACAGGGAGGATGCTCCCATGGGCCTGCCCCCACGCCCCCACCTCCTGAGGTCGCCCAGGAGGGAGACTCAGGTAAGCCTGTAGCCACCCCTGCAGCAGGACTTCTTCCTTGTCAAGACAATCCCGGCTGGGCACCGTGGCTCGTGCCTGTAATCCCAGCACTTTGGGAAGCCGAGGTGGGCAGATCACTTGAGGTCAGGAGTTTGAGACCAGCCTGGCCTGGCCAACATGGTGAAACTGAAATACAAAAATTAGCCAGGAGTGATGGTAACTTTTAAGCACCAGCCTGTAAACCTCCTCAGGAGGTTGAGGCACAAAACTTGCTTGAACCCAGGAAGCAGAGGTTGCAGTGAGCCGAGATCGCGCCACCGCACTGCAGCCTGGGCCACACAGTGAGACTCCATCTCAAAAAAAAGAAAAAAAGAGACAATCCCAATTATCTTCACATCTCCGCCTCTCAGGCCAGGGGACTCTATGCCCAATTCAGGAGAATATACTGATTAATCTAAAATTTTGAGTTAGTTTATCCTTGCCTGTAATGGTTTAGGAGTGGGTATTTGTTGAAAATCTAGCCAAAGAACGTTGATGGAAGTCTAATATGGGGGCTTCCAAATCCATCAATGCACTCCAGGCATTGTCTATAGCTAAACAAATAAGGTGTGTGTTATATACATACATACATATATATACACACATATATATGTATAAAACACATATATTGTAAAACACATGTATATAACACATATTTATTTATAAATACATGTATGTGTATATATACACACACAAAGATATATATCACCTTGTTTCCTATGTATGTGTATACTATTGAGATTAATAAAAATAAAAATACATGTTCACATAAATGAGGTGCTAAATTCATAGAAGCTTTTAGTCTTTATGTATTTTTCTCAGTCAAAAGATGCAAAAAGTACAAATACTATTACATGCAGGTTCATGTCTTACCTTTATGCTTAAAAGAGTCCTCATTAGTGGATAACATTCTATTTCTCTGTCATTAAATAGCCTATCATCGAATTTTCCTATCAACCACTAGAGGGTAGTATAGACCAGAAAAAAAAGCCCAAGCATCCAGTTGGCTGCAGCACATTCCTGAGACTAAGTGCTGTAGTGATAAACAGCCATTTGGTTAGAATGACCAGTGTAGGCAAAGCACTTCAGGCCCCACTTTACAAAAACTCAAAATAAAAATACTGTTACCAAATTCCATGAGAAATATGTATATTTAACTGGTTAGACAACTTAGACATTAAGTGCTCAGAGTCTAGGGTTGGAGTGACTAGGTTTGAATCTCACCTCCACTCTCAACAGCCATGTGACCGTGGCAAACTGTTTAACCTCTGTTTCTGTATCTGTAAAATAATAATAATAACAGTATCTGTGATCATTCATTTAAAACAGTGACTGTCTAGCACATAGTGAGCATGCTCCAAATTTGGGCAAATTGATTTTTCTTGGCCTCAGTTTTTTCATCTGTAAAGTGGAGCTAACAATATTAGTCCCATGGTTGAAGAGTAAATGTACATAAGCAATTAGCACAGTGCTTGACCCTTGGTAAAATGTAATATATGCTTTTGTTAGTACTATTTTAATATTTTTTTTATAATTACTAATGATATTATTGTTAGACTTGTAATAAAAACTTAGCACTGGTATTGTGTCATTCATTGTTTACCTTAAGGCACATTTGAGAAATAGCAGCCCTTTGGGGTGGCTCATGCCTGTAATGTCAGCACTTTGGGAGGCCAAGGCAGTTGGATTACTTGAGGTCAGGGGTTCGAGACCAGCCTGGCTAACTTAGCAAAACCCTATCTCTACTAAAAATACAAAAATTAGCCAGGTGTGTTGGTGCATGTCTATAATCCCAGCTAGTTGGTAGACTGAAGCAGGAGAATCGCTTAAACCTGGGAGGCGGAGGTTGTAATGAGTTGAGATCACACCACTGCACTCCAGACTGGGCGACAGAGTAAGACTGTGTCTTAAAAAAAAAAAAAAAAAAAAGAGAGAGAGAAATAGCAACATGGAATTGCATTTTCTGGTTCTTCCCAAAGCTGGCAAGGCTTCTGGCCACATACTGCTCACCACAGTTCTAAAGCTTTGTCTCTACCTGAAAACCAAACTGGATATGCAGTTAAGTGGAGAATTTCATCTTCCTTGACAGACAATTCAAACAATTTGTGCCCCTTTAAAACTTCCTTTCTTGTTGGAAGTAAATCTTTCATTTGGATCATTCAAAAACTTTGAGTTTCTGCTGTGATTGTGTACAAGGTGTCATCCCTTGTTTATTTCTGGATAGACTTCCACAGATTAAAGCTAGCATCTGTATTCTCCCTAAGCTGGTCTCTGCTGCCAGGGCCTGCCTTGTTGTTGAGCAAGGATGGTTTGGCACTGACGGGTCGATTTACATCCTCCTATCTCCATGAAGAAGCTTATCCTAGCCTGGGCAATATAGTGAGGCCTCGTCTATACTCAAAATAAAATAAAATAAATTTAACTGGACATGGTGGCTCATGCCTGTAGTCCCAGCTATTTGGGAGGCTGAGGCAGAAGGATTGCTTGAGCCCAGGAGGTTGAGGCTGCAGTGAGCCATGATAGAACCACTGCACTCCAGCCTGGGTAACAGAATGAGACTCTGTCTCTAAAACAACCACCAAAAAAAAACCGTACCTTAAAAAAATCATACCTACTTCAAAATGATGTAAAAACATCATCAGTCATTTTATGTGTTTTGCTATACCTGCCAAGAAGAGTTTGATGGTGTTGAATGATTGCTTAGCTTTTAGTCTCTTTTAGTAATAAAAAAATTAATATTGGCAACAAAACAAATTGATTTCATGAGCTTATTGACAGCACTGGGGAATTTAGAGTTTGCCATAGTGAGCCAAGAGGGCCGAGCTGCTTTTGCTTGACCTACAAATCCTACAGTTGCCAGCCAATCTGGTCAATTCTTGGCTATGGATTGATTTCCCCATCAGTTTTCCTCAATCTCGTCTCAGACCTCAGAATTTCCTATTCCACTGGACACCATTGCTGCTCAAATACATCCCATTATAGACAGCCCCAGTGTGTCATATCTCCAAAAGACAGAGCAAATGGCTGGTTGGACTGCTGTAAGCTCTGGATCACTTCCAGAATACAAGTTCCGCCATGCCAACCAATCAATCTGTTTTCCCAGTCATCTGTTTTCACCAAGTCAAGAGTTCAGAAGACTTGTTCAATAAGTCAGAACTTCTGTAGCTGAATGACTGGTGTTCCACTGTGATCATGATATTTGCCCTTTAAATGTAAAAACTGAAGCACTTTGTGAAACCTGAAAACAGTTTAAGACATTAAAAAGACCTCCCCCCACCACCTAAAAGAAAAAGGAATTTTCATGCACTGTAGAAACCATTCAGAGGCAAAACATCACGTCCTAGTGAATATAATAGGGTCTTGCAGCCCCCTTTTATTTGAACACAACTCTCATTGACTTAAAAGTGACATTTCCAAACTGGCTGCAAGAATGATTTGTCCCCCAAACAAAGCAGGCTGCATTTGTTCTGCTAGAATGGCTGCTCTTCTTTGTCTCTGGGTAATTTGATACAGCATGCATTCATTCATTCAAGGGTGACTCTTATTTGAAAAATTTCTCAATGAGACCATTTAAAAAATGGTTTTTAATCCAGAGCTTTCATGACTAACTCTAAGGCTTCTTTCAGCTTTCAGCCTTGTCCCTGTTAGTTTCATAGAACTGACAAAAATTGATCTTTTGAAATAAAATTTTTTACAGTAAATATCAACTTAAAGTGATCATTTTTTTCTGAAAACTTTGTTTGGACTAAGAATGTGCAGCTTATCTGCAATTTTTAACTGGAAATTCTCTAATCTCTTCAAGATTTTTTTTTTTTTTTTCTAGTTAAAATGGCAGGTTAAGGGAAGGGAAAGTGACTTAAATGAAGTCTGTTGCCTTCCACATGCCTGGGGCCATTTCAAGAGGAGTAACAAATCTTGAAGTGTTTAAAAACAGTGCAGTGGAAACCAGAGCTCCAGGTAATATTTTCTCTTCCAGGAAAAGCTCTCCATCACAGGCCATACTCCTTGCTACCCACCTTCTCCAGTCCCATGCACTTCCTGGCCCCTTAGGTCAGAATTCCTATAAATTTCCGGGCCTGCCATTTTCCCAGGGCAGAGGTGAGGACTGGGGGAAGAGATGCCTCCAAAATCACAACTTCATTAACTAAAACAAAGCAGACATGCAAGGTTGACATTTGGGGCATATGAATCTTCTTCATGATGGTTTCCATGTCTCTTTAAATAAACAATGTGGAAAGAAAAATATGACAGTCTGTATTTGCAGCAGTTCTAAAAATAACTTGTGCAGGAGAGGTGAACCAGTGGCATGTGCCCGAGCAGAGTCCCCTGGCTTCACTTTCGCAGTCACCTCTTCCTAAAAAAAAACAAAAACAAAAACAAAAAAAATGAGCAACTCACAGGATACTGCAATACATGTGTGTACATTATAAAAACCAAAATGAAAAGGTCTCTTTAATGCTAAAGGTAAGATGCAAGTTACATTTAGAACTGACCAGAAGGCAGTCTGATTAGTGGTTGTTTTTTATCTCCAACTTCTGTTTTTAGTATATAAATAGGGTTTAAAAGAATAATCAGTACTTAAAGTCAGTGTAGCCCTTTAAGACATAAATAACTGAGAAATAATGAGATTGTTAAATATCAAAGAGGTTACTACTGCACCCTAAATTTCCCCTTGAGTGAGAAGTGAATGATCAAATTCAGAAACACTTCATTAGATAGAACTAAATGCTGCCTTTCTCCTTGCTAATCTCCTCCTGAGATTTTGCTCTTCACTTGAGCAAATTAACTGAGGGTGAACAATGATCAAAAGAAAAACTTATGAAGAGCAAACTCCATAAATTGCTAGTGAGACTGAAGCACAGATCAGAAAAATCTCTCTTTAGTTAGCTAAAGATGAGAAATAAAAGGCACAGATATACGCATGAGATATCTGCTATAAAACAAATAGAAGGCAAACAGAAACAGGAAGGTTTGGAGAGGGGTTAAGAATATCACAAAAAGCAGAGGGCTTTGCAGGGCTCCACAGCTTCTTACAGCCCTCTTTGTGTTCCTTTCTTGGCAGGTAGATCCTGAATTATGAAGAGCTCCTGATTTGCAGGCTTCCATACCCACCCCTCCCCCTATACACACTCCACACCACACACACACCAGTTTGTAATATATATAAATAGAATCTGCACAAGCCCCTTGAGTGGAGTTGAAATAAACAGAGGAAGTTGACATAGGAGTTCAGAAAGGCCATGGTTCCATGGTTTAAGAAACAGTCATCTGAACTGGGCTTGTGGCCCGTGCCTGTAGTCCTAGATAGTCGAGAGGCTGAGGTGGGAGGATCTCTTGAGCCCAGGAGGTTGAGGCTAGTGAGCCAGGATCACACCACTGCACTCAAGCCTGGGCAACAGAGCAAGACCCTGTCTCAAAAAAAAAAAAAAGGAAAACATTGCACACTTCGCCAAAGAAAAGATATGAACAACAAATAAGCACATGAAAAGATTCTCAACATCATTAGTCGCTGGGAAACTGCAAATTAAAATTAGAATGGCTCAAATTTAAAAACCTGATAGTACCAAGTGCTCAAGAGGATGCAGGGCAACTGGAATTGGTCCATTGCTGGTGGGAATGCAAATGGTACAGCCACTTTGGCAACAGAAACAGTTTATTATAAAGTTTAACATCCATTTACCATATCACCCAGCAATCCCAGGCCTATGTAGTTAGCCAAGAGAAATGAACACATATGTCAACTCCACCCCCAACAAACAAGTAAGCTTGGATGCTTATAGCAGCTTTAATCATGGTTGCCAAAAACTGATGACTTGGGTAAATAAACAGTTTATTGCTGGAATACTACTTAGCAATAAAGAGGAATGAACTACCGATACCGGCAACAACATGATAAATTTCAAATGCATTCTGCTAAGTGAAAAAAACAGACTACATAGTATGCGATTCCATTTATGTGACATTGTGAATAGGATAATACTATAGGGACAAAAGTAGATCCATGTGGGTAGAGAAAGGTTTGCCTATACAGGGACTCACACACAATGATGTGCCGTTTGTTAAATATTATAGCGTTGTACTCCTTCAAAGGGTGAATTTTACTGTATATAAATTATACCTCAACAAAGTGACTTTGAAAAAATTATAATATGAGCTGGGTGCGGTGGATCACGCCTGTAATGCCAGCACTATGGGAGGCCAAGGACAGCGGATCACCTGAGGTCAGGAGTTCAAGACCAGCCTGGCCAACATGGTGAAACCCCATCTCTACCAAAAATATAAAAATTATCCAGTGTGGTGGCACATGTCTGTAGTCCCAGCTAGCTACTCAGGAGGCTGAGGCAGGAGAATTGCTTGAACCCAGGAGGCGGAGGTTGCAGTGAGTCGAGATCATGTCACTGCACTCCAGCCTGGGTGACACAGCGAGTCTCCATTCCAAAAATAAAAATAAAAATTATAATATGCTGAGCTCAGTGGTGTAGTCTCAGCTACTCAGGAAGCTGAGGCAAGAGGATTGCTTGAGCCTCATGTGTTAAGGTTCAGCCTGGGCAAAATAGTGGGACCTCGTCCCTTAAAAAAAAAAAAAAAATTGTAATAATAAAAAGGAGGGAAACATGGTCAAACTACTGTGTTGGAAAGTCACTCTGGTTGCTGTGTGGCAAAAGGACTGGAGCAGCAAAAGCAGGAATGGTCTTGAAGCTGTTTCAGTGGTCTTGGTCGGATGGTCGGACATCTTTCCTGAGAGCCAGTCCCAGGGTAGTAGGGGTAAAAGATGGGGAAAAACAGGCCACTGGAGGCATATTTTGGACGGATAACTGGAAGATTTGCTAATGGACTGGAGTTGAGTCAGAAAAGACCTAGAGTTGTCAAAAGACCCCAGGGATTTTCTTTTAATTTCCTGTGCCATTTGAGGCAGGTGTAGGGCAAAGAGCCTCAAAGGTTCTATTCCTAACTCCCCCGTGAATTACCTGCAGAACCCTCCTAACCTGCAGAATTACATGCATATATTAGCAGCATCTCTAAATGTGTGCTAAGGACTGGAATAGTAATATAAACACGGAGAACATGAGACAGAGAATTATCTTCTTGCTTGTACTAGAAACCGAAGAAGAAAGAACTAATCTAGTCAAGATCTCAAGCGAGAAGAGCTACTCTGAAAGAAGATACTGCTCGTCAGAAGGACATGTGAAACTCTGTTATTTGTATATTCTGGTTAACATAAAAAGCCCTGACAAACAAGAGGGAAAAAAAATGGCTAAAATGTATCCAATGTATTAATTGAAAATAAATAACTAGAATTTCTTTGTGTTTTTTAAAATCTATAAAGTCCATTTCCTACGCTCATTCATGCCTTATATACCATGGTTGATTGTGGACTGAGAAGTGATTTCCTATTGGCCTAGCTTGGATGCTCGTAGCTCCGCCATTAACATGCTTCCCCCACCTAAGATCTAACCATCTAGAACAGGACAGTTACCTTTGGTCACTTCAGTTCAAGGTCATTTGGTCAAAGTGACAAAACCCAATCTTGGAATGATTTGTGAAGTCTGACAGGCAATTCTTCCAGGCTTGTGCTTGTGAAATTCTCTAGTGATGGAGCTGAAGCAGGGCTGGGTGCGGTGGCTCACACCTGTCATCCCAGCACTTTGGGAGGCCAAGGTGGGCAGATTGCTTGAGCCCAGGAGTTTGAGACCAGTGTGGGCAACATAGCTAAACCCTGTCTCTACAAAAAACCACAAAAATTAGCCAGGCACAGTGGCACATGCCTGTAGTCCCAACTACTCAGGAGCCTGAGGTGGGAGGATTGCTTGAGCTTGAGCCAGTGGAATCAAGACTGCAGTGAGCAATGATCACGCCACTGCACTCTAGCCTGTAACATAGCAACACCCTGTCTCAATCAATCAATCAATCAATGCAATGATAGATCCCAAACCTACTATGTGCAACTCTTTCTTTTATTTTACATATATACAAATATATTCAGATTATAAAAATAACACTCAAAGGGTATAAAACACTTTTTAAAAATACCTCCCCAATTCCATTTCCCAAATATCCAGTTAGCTTTTTGTCATATATTCCCACAGATTGTTTTCTGCATAACTACATGTTTAAGAGTGTTATTTATATCAAGATAATTTAGAGAAATTCAAACTAAGATATATACACTGGGTATTAATAATTCAACCCTGATTAGGAAGAGAAAGTTATCAAAGAAGATATATCTCTAAAGGATATGTCTAAATAATTCATTAACTTTTAAAGTATTAACCTAGGATTTTTTTCCTTGATGGCTATTAAGACAGTGTAATAGGCCGGGCGCAGTGGCTCATGCCTGTAATCCTAGCACTTTGGGAGGCCGAGGCGGGCAGATCACTTGAGGTCAGGAGTTCGAGACCAGCCTGACCAATAGGGTGAAACCTTGTCTCTACTAAAAATACAACAAGTTAGCCAAGTATGGTGGCATGTACCTCTAATCCCAGCTAATTGGGAGGCTGAGGCAGGAGAATTGCTTGAACTCAGGAGGTAGAGGTTGCAGTGAGCCAAGATTGTGCCACTGCACTCCAACCTGGGTGACAAACAGAGAGACTCTGTCTCCAAAAAAAAAGACAGTGTAATAGAAAAGTCATATAAAAGAGTAAAACAACATTACAGAATTATCTGATTCTATATAAACATTCTTAGCAACAATATTTCAGAAACAGTTAATACATTTAAAACATTTAGAAATGTTTTGATCTGATAGAAATGCTTTCTAAATAATATAATAAAACATATGCCTTAATGTAATTAGGCATTTTAATTGTTTGAGTATTTGAATTAAGGGAAAATCTCGATTAATAACTAGTAGGTGGGCTGGGCGCAGTGGCTCACACTTGTAATACCAGCACTTTGGGAGGTCAAGGCAGGAGGATCACTTGAACCCAAAAGTTTGAGACCAGCCTGGGCAACAAAGCAATACCTCATCACTAAAAAAAAATTTTAAATTAGTCCGGTATGGCAGCATGCATGCACCCATAGTCCTAGCTACTTGGGAGGCTGAGCTGGGAGGATCACTTGAGCCCAGGATTTTGAGGCTGCAGTAAGCTATGATTGTGCCACTGCACTCTAACCTGGGCAACACTGTCTAAATAATATATAAATAAAACTAGTAGGCAATTCACGCCCAGGCATGGTGGCTCATGCCTGTAATCCCAGCACTTTGGAAGGCCGAAGTGGGCAGATCACCTGAGGTCAGGAGTTCGAGACCAGCCTGACTCACATGGAGAAACCTGTTTCTACTAAAAATACAAAATTAGCCAGGTGTGGTGGTGCGTGCTTGTAATCCCAGATACTCGAGAGGCTGAGGCAGGAGAATTGCCTGAATCCAGGAGGTGGAGGTTGCAGTGAGCTGAGATCGCGCCATTGCACTCCAGTCTGGGCAACAAGAGTGAAACTCCGTCTCAAAACAAACAAACAAACAAAAACTAGTAGGCAATTAACATCAAGATATCTAGTTTGTTTAGGTCCAACCTTATTCAAGAAAGATTAAGGAAACCCTCAACCTAAAAAACATAAGGAGACCCTGTCTCTACAGATAATTTAAAAATTGGCCAGGTGTGGTGGCATGTGCCTGTGGTCCCAGCTACTCATGAGGCTGAGGCAGGAGGATCACCTGAGCTCCAGAGGTTGAGGCTTCAGTGAGCCATGATCACGCCACTGTACTCCAGCCTGGGTGACAGTGAGATCCTGTCTCAAGAAAAAAGAAAAGAAAAGAAACCATTACCCTGAAGGTATTTTATATCACCTTATACACAACTTCTTCTGGTCATAAAAATATTTTGGGCAGTCAAAAAATACCCAGACATGGTTTGAAAGATCAATTAATACTACAACACTTACAATAGACAAGTACAGTCAAAAAATACCCAGACATGGTTTGAAAGATCAATTAATACTACAACACTTACAATAGACAAGTAACAACAGCAATAAAGAAAAAATAGCAATATTTGGCCCCAGAATTAGACTACCCAAAGGTAGGCCGGGCGCGGTGGCTCAAGCCTGTAATCCCAGCACTTTGGGAGGCCGAGACGGGCGGATCACGAGGTCAGGAGATCGAGACCATCCTGGCTAACACGGTGAAACCCCGTCTCTACTAAGAAATACAAAAAATAGCCGGGCGAGGTGGCAGACGCCTGTAGTCCCAGCTACTCGGGAGGCTGAGGCCGGAGAATGGCGTGAACCCGGGAGGCGGAGCTTGCAGTGAGCTGAGATCCGGCCACTGCACTCCAGCCTGGGCTACAGAGCGAGACTCCGTCTCAAAAAAAAAAAAAAAAAAAAAAAAAAAAAAAAAAGACTCCCCAAAGGTAGAGACAACTTTTACCTCAGCTGTTTTTTCCTTTACATTTGACTCCTCATTTTTAGTATTACGTTTATGCTACTATTTATTGTATTTATTGATTGTAGACATTGCAGTGGACTGACTGTGTGTGTCCCCGCAAAGTTTATATGTTGAAAACCTAACCCTCAATGTGATGGTAAATAGGTCACAAGAGTAAACCCTCATGAATAAAATTATGGCCCTTGTAAAAGGGACCCCAGAGAGGTCTTAACCCACTTTCACCATGAGAAGACACAAGAAACTGCCAGTCTGCAACCCGGAAGAGGACCTTCACCAGAACCCAAGCATGCTGGCACGCTAATCTCAGACTTCCAGCCTCCAGAACTGTGAGAAATAAATGTTAGTTGTTTAAGTCATCATTTTTTTGTTTTTGTTTTTGTTTTTTGGTGTGGGGGGACAGCCTCACTCTGTCACCCAGGAGTCTGGAGTGCAATGGCGTGATCACGGCTCACTGTATCCTTGACCTCCCAGGTTCAAGCGATCCTCCTGCCTCAGCCTCTTAAGCAGCTGGAACCACAGCTCTGCACCACCATACCCGGCTAATTTTTAAAAATGTTTTTTAGAGACCTTGCCCAAGCCAGTCTTGAAATCGTGGGCTCAAGCAATCCTCCCACCTTGGCCTCCCAAAGGGCTAGGATTACAAGCCTAAACCACTGTACCCGTCCCACTCTGTCTATGGTATTCTATTGCTTTTTCATTGTCCTCTAGAACAGCCACATGGCATTCTATTACAGCAGCCTGAACAACAGATTCAGACATTATCAACTTACTTCCTACTAAGGAAGATAAGGATTTAGCACCCTCTCACTACCGCTCCTCCTACCCACCCCTCCACACATATTTCTCCCACCTTGTGTGTTTTAATCACAATTTTGTATTAATTGAATATCCAAGGTTTATAATATAATGATGCTGCAAATATTGCTCATAAAAAAGCAATATCATTTTTACATTTTCTTTTCTAGACACATTTTTTTGTTTGTTTTTCCTAGGGTTAAATACTGCTTCCTTATTCATCTTGTTTTGGTTTTTTGTATGTGTGAGTAGACTTTCGAAAATATGTATACATTTCTTATGCTTTCCCAGTTCTCTTCCAGACAACATGGTCAAGCACCTAAGTATTCTAGCAGGTTCTGGTTTTTTGTTTCTTCTTTTTGATGGAGACATCTCTCCTAGATTCTTTTAAACTTCTGTTGCTGTTTGTAGTGACTGATCTCTAGAATTGCAACATTTTGTTGTCATAGGATATCTCTTCACCATCACTACAGAAATTTAATTTGATTCTTTCTTTTGTTTTAATTCCTGTTTCCAAACTCAGAGCTTCCTCTTTCTTAATTTATTCCCCTCTTTTAGTGATACACATGCCCGAAGTTTCGTGGGGAAAAAAAAAAAAAAAAAAAAAAAGATGCAAAGCAAAGTTTTTGAGATTTTACCTGTCTGAAAACAACTTTTTCGTAATGCTCATATTTGGTAGTTTGGCTGGCAAAGAATTGGATTGGAAAGATTTTTTCTCAGAACTTTTTTTTTTTTTTTTTTTTTTTGAGACAGAGTCTCACTCTAACTCAGGCTGGAGGGCAGTGGCACAATTTTGGCTCACTGCAACCTCTGCCTCCTGGGTTCAAGCTGTTCTCATGCCTCAGCCACCTGAGTAGCTGGGATTACAGGCATGCACCAGCAAGACCAGATACATTTTGTATTTTTAATAGAGACTGGGTTTTACCATGTTGGCCGGGCTGGTCTTGAACTCCTGGCCTCAAGTGATCCACCCACCTTGGCCTCCCAAAGTGCTGAAATTACAGCTGTGAGCCGCCGGGCCTGGCCTTTTTCTCAGAAGTTTGAAGGCATTGCAATATTTTGTCTTAGCTCCCCACGTTGTTGTTGAGAGTCCTGTGCCATTCTATTCCCTGGTAACCTCTGTTTTTCTCTCTGGACGCTTTTGAATTCTTTTTATCCCCAGTGGAAATTTTATAGTGATGTGCCCTGGTATAGGTCATTTTTATTTCTTGTTCTTACTGGGGCCCTTCACCAGGGACCCACATCCTTCATTCTGGAACATGTTCCTATTTCATATCTGTGATAGTTAATTTTATTTGTCAACTTGGCTGGGCCATGGGGGCCATGGGGTGCCCAAATATTTGGTTAAACATTATTGTGGCTTTGTCTGTAAGGGTGTTTCTGGATGAGATTAACATTGGAATTGGCGGGCTAGGTAAAGTAGATTGCCCTCTCCAATGTGGGTGGCCCTCATCTAATCCATTTCAAGCTTCACCAGAACAAAAAAGACTGAGAAAGAATTCACTCTTTCAGCCAGGTGTGGTGGCTCACATATGTAATCCTAGCACTTTGGGAGGCCAAGGCAGGTGGATCGCTTGAGCTCAGGAGTTCAAGACCAGCCTGAGCAAATGGTGAAACTGTCTCTACCAAAAAATACAAAAATTAGCCAGGATGCCTGTAGTCTCAGCTACTTGGGGGACTGAGGCAGGAAGGTCGCTCAAACCTCAGAGGTCAAGGGTACAGCGTGCAGAGATCACGCCGCCGCACTCCAGCCTGGGTGACAAAGTGAGACCCTGTCTCAAAAAAAAAAAAAAAAAATCATTCTTTCTCTTTGACTGTCTAGGAGCTGGGACGTAGGTCTTCAGACTGGGACTCAGATTGGAACTTACGATGTCATCTGTCTGGCTTCTCAGGCCTTTGTACTCAGACTGGAACTACACCATCAGCTCTCCTTGGTCACCAGCTTATTGACTGCAGATCTTGGGGCTTCTCAGCTTCTCTATTCGCATGAACCAATGCCTTATAACATGTATCTGTTCCTATTGGTTCTCTTTCTTTGGAGAACTCAAACAAACACAGTATTTTTGACAATGTCTGCCCTTCTTTTTTGCCTTCTGTCTGAAATCCTTGTTAATTAGAAGTTGACCCTCTTGAACTACCCTAATTTTCCTGTCTTTCCTCTTTCTTTTTTCTAGTTTTTTGTTCTATTTTTGAGAAATTCTTCAACTTTGCCTTTCAACCCCTCTACTGAATTTTTTACTGAAAATATTTTTAATTTCTAAAACTCTTTCTTTTCCTTGGTTATTCTATTGTCTTAGCATTCTATTATTTTATGGATGCAATATCATCACTTATCTTTCTGAGGTTTTTCTGGTTTTTTTTTTTTTTTGAGCTGGAGTCTCACTCTGTTGCCCAGGCTGGTGTGCAGTGGCGCGATCTCGGCTCACTGCAAGCTCTGCCTCCCAGGTTCATGCCATTCTCCTGCCTCAGCCTCCTAAGTAGCTGGGACTACAGGCTCCCGCCACCATGCCCAGCTAATTTTTTGTATTTTTAGTAGAGATGGGGTTTCATCGTGTTAGCCAGGATGGTGTCGATCTCCTAACCTGGTGATCCGCCTGCCTCAGCCTCCCAAAGTACTGGGATTACAGGCATGAGCCACTATTCCCGGTCTTTCTGAGGTTATTAATAGTTTGTTTGAAGTTTTCTTCTGCTCTTTGCACTGTCTTTGATTCTTCTGAATTTCTTTTTTTCTTTTTGTTTCTGTTTCTATTTTTGCATATCAGAGGTTTTCCTCAAAAATCTGCCAATTCATATTTTAAAGGGACGCACTAGATTGGAAGTTCTGAGTACATGAATGGGGCTTATCAACTGGTGAGTTTCATTGCAGGGTGATCAAGTGTGACCTTGATGGTTTGTTGGATGATCTTAAAGGCGAATAGGTCTGCTGGGGAGAACTTTTCCAAAACAGAATTATCCAGCCTGCTGACCGAGGGGTCTGGGCCTTCCTGCCAGCATTCTTGTGGCTGAGAAGGGGAGAAGGCCTGGGGTGTCACCATAGGGTGTACAGCCTTTCACTCAGTCCAACTGTTTCCTGTCCAGCGCCTCAGGGTCTCACTTGATCACCACGTGCCTTCAGTTGTTTCTGTCATCCCTGAATTCAGGGTCTCTAGCATAGTGTTTTCAGGGATCAAACCTCCCATTTCCTGATGGTATTGGGAGAGTGTAATTACTGGACTTTTGGGAGTGGGGTAGAAGTTCAAGGAATGGAATTCCTTCTAATAAAAGCTCTCAATTAATTTTCCTGTTTTTATCCCCCTCCTTATCCTTCCTTTGAAGGCACATGGTGTCTCTAACTTCTGAGTTTCTCGAGTGTTCTAGGCCATGAGTCAATTTGATTCCCATTGGCAACCACCTTTGCAGAACTATAGGCTTCAGTTTTTGTTATTTTGTGAATCCAGTTATCACTTATCCTCTGCCCTTAACTTTCCTAAATTCTGTTGGTGTCTCTAAGCCACAGTTGTCACCTCTCAGTTCTGCTTGTCCTTTGTTGTCTCTTCACTGTCATTTTGGTGAGGTTTTAGGAGAAAGCATAGATGAACACAAAACGTGTTGTAAAAGATACGTAAGAATCCCTTACAATACGTAAGCATAGAGAGCAAAATGTGAGAGCATGTTTCAAACCCTTTCACTCCATTCCCCCAAGGAGAATCACTGTCAGTGATCTGGAACTCTCCCCAGTTCACTCTTGATGATGATACATACACAAATTATTTGATTCTATGTTTTTTCCTTCTGGCCTTGGTTAAGTGACACATTGTCTTGGAGTGATTTCCATATTGACACATATAGGGCCATCTCATTCTTTTTTATTTTATTGTATTTATTTATTTTTTAGATGGAGTCTCATTCTATTGCCCAGGCTGGAATACAATGGTATAATCTTGGCTCACTGCAACCTCTGCTTCCCGAGTTCAAGTTATTCTCCTGCCTCAGCCTCCCAGGTAGCTGGGATTACAGGCAAGCACCACCATGCCCAGCTACTTTCTGTATTTTTAGTAGAGACAGGGTTTCACTATGTTGGCCAGGCTGGTCTCGAACTCCTGACCTCAGGTGATCCTCCTGCCTTGGCCTCCCAAAGTGCTGGGATTACAGGCATGAGCCACAGTGCCCAGCCAATTTTATTTTATTTTAAGTTCCAGGGTACATGTGCAGGACGTGCAGATTTGTTACATAGGTAAACATGTGCCATGGTGGTTTGCTGTACCTATCAACCCATCACCTAAGTATTAAGCCCAGCATGCATTCGCTACTAATCCTAATGCTCTCCCTCCTCTTGTCCCACTGACAGGCCCCAGTGTGTGCCATTTCCCTCTCTGTGTGCATGTGTTCTCATTCTTTTTTAATACCTCTATAGTATTCAGTAGTATGAATTTATCATGACTGATTTAATTATTTAATCTTTCTTTTTTAAAAATTTTACACACATATGCACACCTATACATACATACACTTTCATATACACACATATATCTTTTTGAAAGGTCAGTAAATTAACTGACTTGAATTTTAGAAATATCAAACAATTGTATACGTGCAAAGAAGAAAGTAAAAGCAGGACCATGTTATATGCATGGACATCTTCATTGTAGAGTGTGTCTAATAGTGAATGGGGAGAACCATTTCCAAGGCCTCCAAAACCAGAGCTATTAGGATTCACCTCCTGTTGAAGATGTGTCATAAATTAAGCTAAAGCACACTTGGAATGATGTAAACCCATCACCATAGATTTATGTAAGTCAATGGCTCTATGGTTTAATCTGCAATTCATATTTTTACAAAATGTGTTGTGCTCTTCACCAGTCAGAACCACTTTGTGTCAGACTCCTGACAGGTGAAACTTTCAAATGGGGTACTGAGGAGAAAGTAACAGTGGGACCATTTTCAGTGGTGTGACAAGGTTAAAGGAAACCAGAAAAGAACAGTGAAGCACCTTGGGAGGAGCAGGAGGGAGAGACATCATCACCCCAAGACCTGAGAGTCAACAGAACAAAGCAGTTACTGGGCACAGAGAGTAACACTAACTGTGTAAGAGGGCACCTGCATGGTCCTCATTCAGCAAGGAAAGGAGCGGGAGGTGGTGGGTGACCTCACTCTTGATCTCATATTTTTATTTGCTAAATCTGGCAACCCTAGGTGGGCAAGGGTAGACAGCCAATCTGAAGGGGTACGTCAGTGTCCTTCTTTGCTCATTAATAGCAATGCATGTGGACCTCAGGCCAAAGCCATCACCAAGAACCACAGACAACACATTTATCCAATTATGGTAGTAAATTGGTTATATCTGCTCTGAAAATTGTTCAACTATTTAGGAATAGCTGTAGACAACTTGGCTTATAATTCCAATTATATATATATTTAACAAGAGGCTGTACATTAAAAGAGACAATAAAAAGGTAAACTTTAGAGGGAAAAATGTCCCCTACTTGCCTCTGCCCATTAGTGTTTACTTTCTTCATCATTCCCAGTATGGGAATCTGTAAGATGTGCCATAGGAGCTGAATGGAATATCTTTATCCAGGCCTTGGGAGAAAAATTCCATCATGAGTGGAGGCTAAGCTGACCAGAGAATGCAAGAGGAATAACTTGAGCAAAGACTGGAAACTACTATCCTCATGCTTACAATAAACGTTAACCTAAGACAGAAACAATGTACAAAGAAGAATGTGGATGGGGTCGATAAGAAGTCAGAGTTCTCCACAAATCAATATGATTAAACAATATTCTGGTAATTCCAAAACAGCAATCTGCTTTAAGAATAAAGTTTATTTTAATTTATAAGCAAATAGACAAAAATTGGAGACAACATATCTACAGCTGTTCTTAGATTAAAATGATAAATCTGATTGGTTGGCAAAAGAAGAGCCCAGAGGAAGCACTGGGATTGTATAGGTTTGGAAAGTACTTTTCCCTAAAAAAGCTTTCTTAATTTACAAATAAATGTCATTTATCCCATTTCCACAGTTCATCTATTTATTACCAAAACATTACGTTTTTAGAGGTTTAGCATGCCATACGTTCACTATAAAATGTGTATTTTTAAAAAGCACTGAAGAGGAAAAATGATTAAAGTTCTGCCATTTGGCTCAACAGCTGTAAGAGAGTTTGAATTTGTTTTAAGTGGTGGGCTACTGTTCACTCTTTGATGTCTGGTGAAGTCCAAGCATCTGGTTTCCAAATAGTGGTCTACATAGCTCATCTGACACCTGGAATAGATCATTTTTTAACACACCCCTTTATGTATGACAAAATTATCTTCAGTAATAATCATGAAATTAAATAATAATGTAGCCAAAAGTATAATTTTTCTTTTATAGAACTTTCTACATATAATCATCTCAGTAAAAAAAATAAATATTACAGTACCAAAAAAGTAATGGTTTGATTCTGTTTAATTACATTAAAGTAGCTTTTTTTTTTAGGGGGTGGTAAAACACATGAAGAAAGGCTTCCAAAAAATTTAGCTTCACGAGATGTGACTATAAAAGGGCAGCACAAGGATTTTTGCAGTGATAGAACAGTCTGTATCTTAATTGTGGTGATGATTACATGAATTCACACATGTCATAAATTGTATAGAACTGACTAGGTGTGGTGGCTCATGCCTGTAATCCCAGCACTTTAGGAGGTAGAGACAGGAGGATCACTTGAGCCCAGCACTTCGAGACCAGCCTGGGCAACATAGGGAGACGCTGTCTCTCAATAAATAAATAAATATTAGCTGGGTATGCTGGCATATGCTTGTGTTCCCAGGTACTCAGGAGGCTGAGGTGGGAGGATCACTTAAGCCCCAGGGGTTGAAGCTTCGGTGAGCCATAATCCTGCCACTGCACTCCAGCCCAGGCAACAGCGTGAGACCCTGTCTCAAAAAAGTAAAATAAAAATTGTATAGAACCACACACACATCCACAAATGAGTGCATATAAAACTGATGAAATCTGAATGAGGTATTTGAATTGTACTCATGTCAATTTCCTGGTTTTGTTACTGTATTATAGTTATGTCACATGTCATCACTGGGGGTAATGGTGAAGAGTACCAGGATCTCTCTGTACTATTTTTGCAACTTTCTGTGAATCTCTAATTATTTCTAGGTAATATGTTTTTGTTAAAATTTATGTGCTGTGTGATTTCATGTATTTGAGATTCTTGAAAACACCAAAATACAGCAACATTTGCCAGGGATGGGAGAAGGTATGACTGCTGAAGCTGAGGGAAACCTATCAAGGCTTGTTAAACTTTAACCCACTTTGCTTGCTTTTGGCTGTTTTTTTTTTTTCAAAAGAAACTCCCTTCAGCCATCCTATAGATAACATCTCTGACATATAGGTCACAATGGTAAAACAACTGCCTAAGTTGTTTTTCAGGAACTTAAAGTCAGCTCTCATCCAGTCCAAACTGGGTAAGACCACACTGACCCTTTAATTGGGCCTGAGTGAATGTCCGAATGTCCAATGGGTGACCTTTTGATGTCAGAGGCCGTGAGCTTCACCCTCTGATCATGCTAACGCTACCATTTTTGGAACATGTGTCCCACAAAGAGCCATAAAGCTTAGCTATGCTTGCACAGAACACGAATTACTTCACTTTTCGTTATCCCCAATCACTTTCCTTGTACCTCAGACCACCCTGCTCCCCTACCCCATAAATATCTCTAAACTCCATCTTTGGGGAGATGAATTTGAGACCTGTTCTCTCATCTTCTCACTTAGCTGCCATGTGACTAAATCCCTTCTTTGCTGCAAAGCTCATTGTCTCAGTGATTGGCATACTGTGTGGCAGGCAAAATGGGCTTGGCTCCATAACACGACAAAGGAGCCACACAAGGAGAGTTGTTGGGTGATGGAATAGTTCTGTATCCAGATTGTGATTGTGGTTACAAAAATGTACACATGCATTAAAGTTCATGGAATAAAAATGTCAAATGTACTGTATGTTAAATTTTTAGAAAATTTGTCATTATCTTATTTTTAAGACATTAAAAGCTTCGGAATCAGTCAGACTTGTATTTAAATATTGGAATAATAGGCAAGTCAATCTGTTTTCTTATCTATAAAATAGTAATAATGCCATCCATCTAATGATAATGTATGTAAAGGCCTTAGCACATTGCCCAGCGCTAAGAAAGCACTGAGCAAATAGTCTTATTTATTTGTTTCTATTTTTTATTTAGAGGATTCACTCTGTAAATAAATTTAGAATAAGCAAAGAGATTACTAGGTATCTCCAGTGAAAAACTGTGTTGTCTAGAACACACTCTTTATCTGATTGTTGCCTTTTGTTGACTTCCAGTTATTTTATGACTATAATTTGTAGGTAATTGATAGCAATCCAAAATAATTCTTATCTATTGTAATGCAAATACAATCTGCAGTGGAATTGTGGTGTGGTGGTTTCATTTTGCTCCTCCTGAAGTCCACAAACTCCCCACTCCAGTCAAAAAAGCCAGTTTTGTTTCCCTTTGTAAATTCATTTTAATGTTCCCTTACTCCATATAAAATTGTGGTTCTTTTGACTTTTCCTTTGAATCAGTTGTAATATGTCTACAGTTTATTCATTAAATAATGAATTGAGTAAAATCTTTGATGGGTGTTTATTTTATAGTTGCATGAAAATCATGATTTTATCTCTTTTTGAAAACTATCCTTTAACCATTTTATTTTTCTTCTTTGAGACAGATTCTTGCTCTGTCACTCGGGCTGGAGTGCAGTGGTGCACTCCAGTGGCACGGTCTCGACTCACTGCAACCTCTGCCTCCCAGGTTCAAGCAGTTCACCATACTGGTCAGGCTGGTCTTGAACTCCTGACCTCAGGTGATCTGCCCACCTCAGCCTCCCAAAGTGATGGGATCGCAGGCATGAGCCACCGTGCTCAGCCCCCTTTTACAATTTTATGGTTGAAAAATTGTCGGACACAACGTAAAATTGGGAATAAAGCACACTGTACAGCATCTTAGATACCTAGTCATTTTGGCTGTTTTGAACTATCTGGAATTTTGGTGTTTTATTTAAAAAACAGTAAAATAGTATTACCATTTAAATACAGTTTTGGGTCTGTTTTGTTATTTTTTTGTTGTGTTTTCAAGATGGAGTCTTGCTCTGTCGCCCAGGCTGGAGTGCAGTGGTATGATCTCAGCTTATTGCAACCTCTGCCTCCCAGATTCAAGCAATTCTCCTGCCTCAGGCTCCCAAGTAGCTGGGATTACAGGTACCCGCCACCATACCCAGCTAATTTTTATATTTTTAGTAGAGACGGGATTTCACCATGTTGGCCAGACTCATCTCGAACTCTTGACTTCAGGTGATCCGCCCACCTTGGCCTCCCAAAGTGCTGAGATTACAGGCGTGAGCCCCACTGCACCCAGCCAAATATGGTTGTGTTTTTTTTCACCCTTCATGTAGTGCTTTGTACACAGAAGCTCCTCAGTAGATACTTGCTAAGTGAATAAATTGAATTGCTATTTCATCTGAGATTGCTCAATCAGATGTAAAGGCAGACTTTAATTTTTGTACTCACGGACTGAGACAAACATCCAGTGATGCTCTTCAATATTTATTTGTGATTTTTCTGGAATTTTATCAGTCAGGAAGGGCTAGATAGTAACAAATATCTCCCAAACCTCAGCAGCTTAACACGACAAAAGTAATTTTTCACTGTCCATTGCAGATTGGAAGGGAGCTCTTGTAGTCACTGTCACTCTAGGATGCAGGCCACGGAGACTCTATCTCAACATTTACTCCTACAACCACTGCAACACTGGGAGGCAGACCTGAGGAATCACAGGATTTGAAATTTTCACCTACACATGACACATATCACTTTTCATATTCCACTGGCCAAAGCAAATCGCATGGTCTCACTTCTAAAGGAACAATGAAGTACAGACCTACTATGTGCCAGGAAAAATGACCAAAACAGCATTAAGGATTTCCATATCAATACAGTCAGTGATAAAATGAGCACAGAAGGATGAGATGCCCAGCAATGGACTTATTGTACATACATGATTATATGTTTTGTATATTATACATTATAAATATTTACAACTAATATGTATATATAATTTCAATTTTTATTTTGATTCATGGGGTATATATGTGCAGGTCTGTTACATGGGTATATTGCGTAGCACTGAGGTTTGGGGTACCAGTGGTCCTGTCACTGAGGTAGTAAGCATAGTACCCAATAGGAAGTTTTCCAGTCCTTACCCCACTCCCTCTGTTTGCCCTCTTGTAGTCCTCCGTGTCTATTGTTCCCATCTTTATGGAAACCCAATGTGTACCCAATGCTTAGCTCCAACTTATAAGTGAGAACACCAGCAATGGACTTCTAATGAAATTGTTACTAAAAACTGTAGGGCTGTTAGAAATTTACTATACGCCTTCTTCCCTCATAAATGTTCCCTGTAGAAATGATGCAGGATTTTTTGGTACCGGTTTGCCAGTGGGAGACCTCCACAGCTGGTGACACCCTTGCCCAGGGCCTCACTCAGCTCCAGACTCGCTGCTGGAGGTACCCGGCGTACTCGGCCTGGCAGGCTGTGCTTGGCTTGTGCCCTGGCCAGGATCCCATGACCACTGCAACTGCATACTCGGCCTGCAGCGAGAAGGGGCTCATGAGCAAGCGAGCACAGGGCCTGGCCACAGTGCATAGTCAGGTGTGTCAGCTGCTGCAGGGGGTGGGCTGCTGCTGTGGTGGGTGGGCTGCTTCAAGCAGCCCACAGGCTCTGCACGGGGTTTGCATCTGAACCAGGTGTGTCACAAGTGACTCCCTCAGTGGATTCCAGTGACCAGACAAGAGGGATGTGGTGGTACTTGAAAACTTGGAGATGACAAAAAACACAGAGCCCCAAGGGGTGTCATTCCCACCATCTGTAGCTTGGGGTGGATGGGGGCACATTAATGGCTCTTTCAGTCCCTCTGCCCTGCTCTGGCCCATGCCCTCTGGCTGGCCTGGCCCCATCACTGCTTCCCATCACATAGAGCAGCCACTTGGCACTGGCAGAGTGCAGAGGGCTACAGTGTTACAGTGTTACTTGGGACCTGCGTTTGGCAGGTCCCAAGTTCTTGTTCTACACCCAAGAAGAATAAGGTTATACTAACAACTGAAGAGTGAGTGGGGTGGAGAGTTTTACTGAGCATAGAACAGTTCTCTGTGGAGAGGGGACCGAAAAAGGGCAGCCCCTTACCCAAAGTCATGTAGTCCCAAAATGTGGCTAAGTCCGGGGCTTTTATGGGCTCAAAATGGGGTAGTGTGTGCTGATTGGTGAGTATGCAAAAAAGCCTTAAAAAAAGGTACCACTCAGAGATGGGCATGACAGTGTACAAAACCAATTAGGGAAGGGTAGGTATATGAAAAATAGGTGAAGGGTGGGGATCAATCAGAGGAAAGTACACCAAACAGAAAGAGAGGTTCTCAATCCAGTACATGGATTTATCCAAGATTTGTAGCTTGGTTTTCAGGCTTTAAACTGTCTTTGATTTGAAGGTGAGGTTTCACCAGGGACTCATCCCTGTCTGCCTAGGATTTGCCTGCCTCCTATTGCTATCACCACTGCCCCCCAAGTAGAAAACATCCTTCGCATATTTTTCTTTTTAGTTAGCGTTTACAGAAAGAGAAGGAAACTCTTTCCTTGTCATTATCATCATCATCAAACCATTAAGGCACCCTAGTAGAGGTGAGGAGAGCCTGTGGGCACTAATCTAAAATAAGGAATAACCTGAATGTCTAAGGGAAAATGAATACTTAGGAACAATCAAAATAAAACTTCCAGCGAGGAAAAATAGGAGGAATGAAAAATAGTTCTAATTGGATAAAGACAAAAGAGTCTTCCAAAAGTAGATGGATAGGTCTAATAGAGTGTTTATCTGATTATCTACCCCAGCTGATTTTTGTGTACTCCTTGGTGAAGACAGAATGTTATGCCCTGGCACCGTCTCAAAACAGGAAGAATGAAGGTTTTTAAATCACTGTTTTATTGAAGGGAAACACCAGTCTGCACCAGAGGACTCAAAAAACCCAGGAAGTGAAGTGTAGCCAACTCCTGCCTGGGGCTATGGGGGAGTGGGGAGTCTGTATCTGGATCCAGACCAAGTCTGTTTCAAATTTACGTGATTGAGAATTTCACTTTGAAAAGAGTACTTCATGGGACCTTTGGGAGCTGTCAAACTCTGCCCGGGGGCAGAAGATTAACTGCTCTGTGGACCAGCAGGGAGAACCTACTAAATCAGAAGCCCCTTGTTTGTGGGTCTGTGGACTTACAGGTGGCAATATAACAGGCAGTGCCTCTCTGCAGGCGACTGGGGGACTTCAGAGTTTGCAACTCAGAAGTAGCCATGTGAATGGAAAGGAGCATTTGAATCCATTCTCCAAACTGCTTATTGAAAAACCCACTTGAATGAACCTGCAAAAGAAGTTTCCTTGAATTATCTATCTTCTGGAAGAATCCTCACGAAATGGTGTCTTCAGGGGAGGAGAACATTCTTTTGTTTCTTATTGAGGGGGTGGTCAAGTTAAGAGCATGACTTTGGAAACAGCTCTGCTGCCCTTTAGTGGTTGTGTGTGTTTGTGACCCTAAATTGTCTCAGTGGTAAAATGAGGATTATAATGAGGATTAAATGAGCCAATTACATGGAAAGCAGAACAATGAACATAGTGTGTGCTATTGGCTTTTATTATTCCATATATTCGGGTGTATTACCTATTAAAAATATTTTAAATGTTTTTACAAAATATTGAACTATTTCTATAAAGCAAGTAATTGTCTGATAATCTCTCTCTTTTCTGGAGTTTAATTTTTATAAAGTTTGGTTACAGTTAGACTCCACTATTATGCCCCTTCCTCCCTCCTTCATATTTCTTTTGTGATCCTGCTCTGCCAAGTGCAGAGCTCCCTGTAGCTACATGGTAGCCCAGGAACATGAAAGGTTATTTGCATCAGAAGCCTTCCATACGCCATTCTCCACTTGTCACCTCACTGCTCCCCAGAGAGCTTATCAATAGAAATGAAATTACTACTATTCCTCAGACAGTCCCTACATTGTAGGTGCACCCCAAAAGAGAAGAGGGTGATCTCTTCCTTCGTTTCAACTTGTAATTAGTAAAGGCAAGAAATTACCTTCTCAAATGTAGGCTTAAGGATATGGATGTTAAACTGGAACTTCCACTTTTTTTTTTTTGTAATTAATAAGCTTTATTTTTTTAAAGCCGTTTTAGTTTCACAGCGAAAGTTAAGCAGGAAGAACAGAGTTTTCATATAACCCTTGTTCCGACACAAGCACAACCTCCCCAACTATGAACATCCCCCACAAGAGTGGTGCATTTGTTACAATTCATGAACCTACATTAGCACATTGCAGCCTCAAACTCCCCAAGCTCAAGTGACCTTCCCACCTCAGCCTCCTTAGTAGCTGGGAACTATAGGCGCATGCCACCATGCCCATCTAAATTTTTTATTTTTTGTAGAGAAAGTTTCTTACATTGGTCCCCAAGCTGGTCTTGAATTTCCTGAGCTCAAGTCATCCCCCCGTGTCTGGAATTGGTGGGTTCTTCAAGAATGATGCTGCGGACCCTCGCAGTGAGCCTTACAGTTCTTAAAGATGGTTTGTCTGGAATTTGTTCCTTCAGATGTTCAGATGGGTCTGGAGCTTCTTCCTTCTGGTAGGTTCGTGGTCTTGCTGGCTTCAGGAGTGAAGCTGCAGACCTTCGTGGTGAGTGTTACAGCTAATAAACGCAGATTTAAGCAGCAGCAAGATTTACTGCAAAGAGCGAAAGAACAAAGCTTCCACACAACTGAAGCACACACCACCTGGTTGCCACTGCTGGCTCGAGCAACCTGCTTTTATTCCCTTATCTGACCCCACCCACATCCTGCTGATTGGTCCATTTTACAGAGAGCTGATTGGTACGTTTTGACAGGGTGGTGATTGGTTTGTTTACAAACCTTTAGCTAGACACAGAGTGCTGATTGGTGCATTTACAAACCTTTAGCTAGACACAGAGTACTGATTGGTGCATTTACAGACCTTTAGCTGACTCAGAGTGCTGATTGGTGCGTTTGCAATCCTTTAGCTAGACACAGAGTGCTAGACAGAAAAGTTCTCCAAGTCCCCACTAGATTAGCTAGACACAGAGTACTGATTGGTACCTTTACAAACCTTGAACTAGACACAGGGTGCTGATTGGTGCTTTTACAAACCTTTGGCTAGACATAAAAGTTCTCCAAGTCCCCACCCAACTCAGGAGCCCAGCTGGCTTCACCTAGTGGATCCCCTGCCGGGGTTGCGGGTGGAGCTGCCTGCCAGTCCCATGCTGCATGCCTGCACTCCTCAGCCCTTGGGCGGTGGATGGGACCGTGGAGCAGGGGGGCAGCGCCCTTCAGGGGGGCTCCGGCCCTGCCGGAGCCCACTGGCGGTGGGGCTCGGGCATGGCGGGCTGCAGGTCCTGAGCCCTGCCCTGCAGGGAGGTGGCTGAGGCCTTGCCAGAATTTGAGTGTGGCACAAACGGGCCAGCAGTGCTGGGGGACCCGGCGCACCCTCCGCAGCTGTTGGCCCAGGTGCTAGGCCCCTCACTGCCCGGGGCAGGCAGCACCAGGGTAGCCCGTGCCTACCTGGAACTCGTGCTGGCTGGCAAGCACCACATGCAGCCCCAGTTCCCACCCGTGCCTCTCCCTCCACACCTCCCGGCAAGCAGAGGGAGCCAGCTCCAGCCTCAGCCAGCCCAGAGAGGGGCTCCCACAGTGCAGTGGCGGGCTGAAGAGCTCCTCAAGTGCGGCCAGAGTGGACCCGAGGTTGAGGAGGTGCCAAGAGCGAGTGAGGGCTGCTAGCACGTTGTCACCTCTCACCCCCACCTCAGCCTCCAAAAGTGTTGGAATTACAGATG
Organism: Macaca thibetana thibetana; assembly: GCF_024542745.1. Classification (NCBI taxonomy): domain Eukaryota; kingdom Metazoa; phylum Chordata; class Mammalia; order Primates; family Cercopithecidae; genus Macaca; species Macaca thibetana. The sequence goes on along the minus strand of NC_065589.1, from coordinate 84,109,776 downwards.
TGAGCCACCATACCTGGCCTGGATTTTTCTGTAGATATAAGTTTTCAATTTATATAGACAAGTATCAAATATTTTAATTGTTTAAAAAACTGCCAAACTGTCTTCAAAAGTGGCTGTACCATTTTGAAATCCCACCAGCAATGAATGAGAATTCTTGTTATTCCACATCAGCATCAGCATCTGGCATTGTCAGTGTTCTGAATTTTGGCTATTCTGATAGGTGTATAGTGGTATCTCACTGTTGTTTTAATTTGCAATTTTCTAATGACATACATTGAACATCTTTTCACATGCTTACTTACCATCTGTATATGTTCTTTGGTGATGTGTCTGTTCAGATCTTGTCTATTTTGTTTTGTGTTGCTATAACAATACTTGAGACTGGGTAAGTTATAAAGAAAAGAGATTTAACTCACTGGTCTGCAGGCTGGGAAGTTCAAAATTGGGTGGTCACATCTGGTGGCTTCTGGTGAAGCCTCATGCTGCATCAAAACATGGCAGAGAAATGAAAGGGGAACTAGGCTCGTGTGACAAAGGGCAAAATACAAGAGGCAACCTCCCTATGACGACCAGCTCTGCAAGGAACTAATCCATTCCTGGGAGAACTAACACAGTCTCTCGAGAAAGACATTAATCTATCTTAATGACGTAATTACCTCTAAAATTCACCATCTCCCAATACCATCCCATTGAGGTCTAAGCCTCAACGTGAGTTTTGGTGGGGACAAACTGTACTCTAACCATAACAGATCTTTTGTCCATTTTTAAATCAAGTTATTAATTTTCTTCTGGTTTAGTTTTAAGAATTCTTTGTATATTGGGGATAATAGTCCCTTATCAGATGAGTCCATTGCAAATATTTTCTCCAAATCTGTGGTTTGTCTTTTCTTTTCCCTTGACATTGTCTTTTGCAGAGAAAAAAACAAAACAGAAAAAAAAAAAAAAAAAAAAAAAAAAAAAAGTTTTTCATTTTAATGAAGTCCAGCTTAAAAATTATTTCTTTTGCGAATTGTGCCTTTGGTGTTTTACCTAAAAAGTCACCACTATATTCAAGGTCATCTAGTTTTCTTCCTAAGTTATCTTCTAGGAGTTTTGTAGTTTTGTACTTTATGTCTACATTCATGATCCATCCATTTTGAGTTAATTTTTCTGAAGGTTTAAGGTGTGTGTCTAGATTCTTTTTTTTTTTTTTTTTTTTTTTTGGCTGGTGGATGTCCTGTCATTCCAGTACTGTTTGTTGAAAAGATTATCATTGCTCCATTGTGTTGTCTTTGCTCTTTTGTCAAAGATCAGCTGACTATTTTTATGTGGATCTATTTCTGGGCTTTCTATTCCATTCCATTGATCTTTTTGTCTATTCTTTCATCAGTCCTGCACTATCTTAATTACTGTAGCTTTGTAGTAAGTCTTGAAGTTAGGGAATGTCAGTTCTCGTCTTCTTCCTCTTCTTTTTTTTTTTTTTGAGATGGAGTTTCACTATTGTTGCACAGGCTATAGTGCAGTGGCGTTAATTCGCCTCACTGCAACTTCCACCTCCCAGGTTCAAGGAATTCTCCTGCCTCAGCCTCCTAAGTAGCTGGAATTACAGGCATGTGCCACCACGCCTGGCTAATTTTTGTACTTTTAGTAGAGACGAGGTTTCACTCTGTTGACCAGGCTGGTTTTGAACTCCTGACCTCAGGTGATCCACCCCCCCCTCGATCTCCCAAAGTGTTGGGATTACAGGTATGAACCACTGTACCCAGCCTGTTCTTCTCTTTTAATATTACATTTGCTATTCTGGTTTAGTTTTTTGTTTTGTTTTTTTGCCTCTCTATGTAAACTTTAGAATTAATTTGTCAATATCCACAAAATAACTTGCTATGATTTTTATTGGAATTGTATTGAATCTATAAAGTTGAGAAGAACTGACATCCTGAAAATATTTAATCCATCTTAATTCTTAATTTCATGACCGTGAATAATCTTACTAAGTTAAGACTAAGATGATCATGGAATATCTCTCCATTTATTTAGTTTTTCTATTTACTTATTCTTTGATATCTTTCAGTATAATTTTATAGTTTTTCTTATATAGATATTGCACATATTTTATTATATATATACCTAAGTGTTTCATTTTGGGGGGTGCTAATGTAAATGATAATATATTTTAGTTCCACAGTATAAATTTGATATACAGGAAAGTGGTTAGCTTTTGCATATTAACCTTGTATCCTGTAACCTTGCTATAATTGCTTACTAGTTCCAGGAGATTTTGTTGCTATTGTTGTCAATTCTTTTGGATTTTCTACACAGACAATTATGTCATCTGCAAACAAAGACAGTTTTATTTATTTTTTCTAATCTATATTTCTTTTACTGCCTTTTCTTGTCTCACTGAATTAGCTAGAACTTCCATTAAAAAGCAGTGGATAGGCCGGGCGCGGTGGCTCAAGCCTGTAATCCCAGCACTTTGGGAGGCCGAGACGGGCGGATCACGAGTCAGGAGATCGAGACCATCCTGGCTAACACTGAAACCCCGTCTCTACTAAAAAAAAATACAAAAAACTAGCCGGGCGAGGTGGCGGGCACCTGTAGTCCCAGCTACTCGGGAGGCTGAGGCAGGAGAATGGCGTGAACCCAGGAGGCGGAGCTTGCAGTGAGCTGAGATCCGGCCACTGCACTCCAGCCTGGGCGACAGAGCGAGACTCCGTCTCAAAAAAAAAAAAAAAAAAAAAAAAAAAAATCAAAAAAGCAGTGGATAGAAGGGACATCCTTGTCTTGTTCCTGATCTTAGTGGGAACGCGTCAAGTTTCTCACCATTAAATATATTAGTTTCAGGTTTTTTGTAGATGTTATTTATTAAGTTGAGAAAGTTCCTCTCTATTCTTAATATGCTGAGAGTTTTTATTATAAATTAGTGTTGGGTTTTTGCCAAATGCTTCTCCACATCTATTGATATGATCATGTGATACTTTTCTTCTTTAGCCATTGATGTAACGGGCAATGTTATTTTCAAACGTTGAACAAACTACACACCTGGGATAAATCCGACTTGGTCATAGTATATAATTCCTTTTATACATTGTTGAATTTGACTTGCTAATATTTTGTTGAGGATTTTTGCATGTATGTTTATGAGAAGTACTGGTCTGTAGTTTCTTTTATTGTAACATATTTGTCTGGTTTTGCTGCCTCATAGAATGAGTTAGAAACTATTCCCTCTGCATCTATTTTCTGGAACAGATTGTGAATAACTGGTACAATTTCTTCCTTAAATGTTTGGTAGAATCCACCAGTGAACACATCAAGTCCTGATGCTTTTTGTTTTGAAAGGTTGTTAATTATTGATTCAATTTCTTTAATAGACATAGACCTATTCAGACGGCCTATTTCCTCTTGTGTGCATTTTGGCAGATTGTATCTTTAAGGGAATTGGTCTGTTTTATCTAGATTATCAATTTTGTGGGGATACAGTTGTTCATAATTTTTTTTAATTATCCTTTTAATGTCGATGGGATCTGTAGTGATGTCCCCCTTTCATTTTTGATATTAGTAATTTATGTCTTCTCTCTTTCTTCTCTGTTTTTTCTTAGTTAGCTTGGGTAGAAGCTTATCCATTGCTTTTTCTTCTGTTGATTTTCACTATTGACTTCTTATTTTTAATTCATTGGTTTTTGCCCTAGTTTTTATTATTTATTTTTTCTGCTTACTTAAGATTTAATTTGCTCTTCTTTTACTAGATTCCTAAGGTGGAAGCTTAGATTATTGATTTTAGATCTTTCTCCCTTTCTAATATATGCATTCAATGCTATAAATTTCTCTGTAAACATTGATTTTACTGCACCCACAAAATTTGATGGTGTCCAAGTCTCCGGGGGCTTACAGAGTGTAAATGCGTATGAACAGGTGAGTCATGGGCCCCTGGATTTCCAGAGAGCCTGCGTTTCCTGCTTTCTGTAGCATGTGGTCCAGAGACCCTACTGAGAAACCTGCTGTGGACACACCCTTTCCAGCAACCAGCTAATCAGCCAAAAAAATCCCCAAAAAACTAGGAAATCCTAACCAGTATTTCCTAATCATCAGATTTCTGAGGGGTAGGGTCTGAGTATCTGTACTTTTTAAGCCCTCTGTGTGATTCTGATGAACTGGTGCCTTAACTACAACCACACTCTTCCATTTGCATTTCCCTGAATGTGATTCACTGTCAAGCTTCAGCATATGACTTTCCTTTGGTCTGCATTTCCCTTCCTCCTCCTGCTCATCCTTAAAGTCCAGCTCAGAGGTGATGTCCTCTATAAAACCTTCACAGAGGCTCTCTTCTACCCCCTCCCCCTATCTTCCTACCCCACCCACAAATTAGAATTAGTTATTTAAATGTCTACGTCTGCACACTGGGCAATGAGCTACTTGAAAGCAAATGTAGTGGTTATATTCATTATCTATTCCTGAGTAACAAATTACCCCCCAAAACCTACTGGCTGAAACAAAAATAAACATTTATTAACTCACAGCGGCTGTGGTTCAATAACTTAGAAGCAGCTTAGTTGGGTGTTTTAGGGCATAAGTCTCTCATGAAGTTGCAGCCAATACATAGGCCAGGGGTGCAGTCATCTGAAGGTTTGCCTAGGGCTAGAAAATCCACTTTCAAGATGGCTCTCTCAAATTTCTAGCAACTTTGTACAAGAGGTTAGCGGAAGTTCTCAGTTCCTTTTTGATACAGTGTGGATGATTGTGGCCTCTAAATCTCGTGTTGAAATGTGATTCCCAATGCTGGAGGTGGAGCCTGGCGGGAGGCTCCTAGGTGTGGATCCTTCATGAATGACTTGGTGCCCTCCCCACAGTAATGAGCTCATGTGAGATCTGCTTGTTTAAAAAGGAGCCTAGCACCTCCTTCTCTCTTGTTCCCTCTCTCACCATATGACACACTGGCTCCTATGCCTTTTGCCATGATTGTAAGTTTCCTGAGGCCCTCTCCAGAAGCAAACGCCAGCATCACACTTCCTGTACAGTCTGCAGAACTATAAGCCAAAATAAACCTCTTTTCTTCATAAATTACCCAGTCTTGGGTACTCCTTTGTAGCAAGGCAGATGAACTAATACATTCTTCACATGGATCTCTTCACAGGGCTGCTTTGGTGTCCTCACAACATGGTGGCTGACTTCCTTCAGAGCCAGTAATATAAGAGAGAACACAATGAAAGCATCACTATGTTTTATAACCTAGCCATGAAGGTCACACACCACCACTTCTGCATTTTCTATTGGTCATGCAGACCAGCCATGATTCCATATAGCAGAAGATTATGCAAGAATGTAAATATGGTCATGTACCGCATAACAATATTTCCGTTAGCAACGGGCCACAAATAAGATGGTAGTCCCATAAGATCATAATACCATGGTTGTACTGTACCTTTTCTATGTTTTGATATGTTTAGATACATAAACATTCACCATTGTGTTACAATTGCCTACAATACAGTAACATGCTGTACAGATTTGTAGTCTAGGAGCAATAGGTTACACCATAAAGCCTTGGTGTGTAGTAAGCTATACCATCTAGCTTTGTGTAAGTATACTCTATGATGTTCACACAATGACAAAATCATCTATGGACACATTTCTCAGAATGTATCCCTGTTGTTAAGTGACACATGACTGTATGAAAAGGTGGAGATCATTTGGGGCCATCTTGGAGGCTGACTATCACAGTGAATATCTGTTCTTTTTGTCCATCGTTTGCCCCTTTCCCTGTGTGGAAAACATATTTCATGTTGTACAACTGCTAGTAAACCCTCCTCATCTGAAGAGGAAGCAGGTAATCAAAGTGTGGCCAATCTGAGGACTTCATTTCCCTAACCAGATTGGTCAGTCAGATGGGCATGTTATCAAGTAGAGCCAATCAATATCTTTCTTGATTTTTGATAAGTGGATTCTTATTGAGAGATGATCTCTCTTCCTGTACTTCTTTGAGCTCCAAAAATGATCTAAGCTGGAGCTTCTTATAGCCATTCATTCGGTTTATATTGGAGGAAGCTATGTTTGGTAAGAGAAAATGAGGCCAGCACACAAACAGAGGCAAAGATGAGCAGAGATGAAAAGAGAAAAAGGAGTCCTAATGAGATCATTTGAGTCCTCTTGATCCAGTCATGCCTGAAATTTACATCTAGACTTTTCAGTTACATGAGTCAATACATTTCCCTTTCTTTTTTAAGCTATTTTAAGTTGAGTTACTATCACCTGCAACCAAAACAGCCCAACAGATCGGCAGGGTCTATATCTTTTACCTCTTAAATTTCTGGCATTGGGATTAATTCCTAATACTCAATTCAAATTGGATGAATACATTATTTAACTATTATACTTTTACATAAAAACAATCTGGTATGTGCAAACAATGGGGATTTTTTAAAAAAGATTTGACAACTTTCTAAGTAACATTTACAAGAACCCTAAATGTCTTAGAACCTCTAAAAGTTTTGGAATCTGTCAGCCCCCAAAACCATTGTTAGCCTGCTATGCTCAGGGTCAGTTTTCTGTAGCTCTGTGTAATGTGGTTGAATGAGTCATTCACCAGGATCCTGAGTATACACAGAGCTAGCTAAGGAGACAGGGCTGCTGCTGATGAGTACCACGTTGCCTTAGTGACAGGAAAATGGGAAGGGGCCCTGAGTGGACCTCCAAACACTCGCTTATCCAATATGTGGATAAAATTCTGTTGCAGGAATTAAGATGAATAAATGGGTAAAAAAACATCCATAGAATGATGGTTGTGGCTGGTGGTTTACGTCCCCTCTAAGAGCCATGGCCAGAGAGGAACTTGCAAAGGAAAGATGCAAGATCAGGTTTACAGCTGCCGGTGAAGGGTCCACCAAATAACCGTGCTAGTAATCAGATTATCCCAACTCTTGCTCTCACTGAGAGGCTGAAAGGAACATAGAAAAACATGAATGTTTTGCTGTGACTTAGATCAGTAGCTTCACGTGTAAATGGTTGTTCTGATATAAGACATTATAGGGAGATATAAAAAGAGAGGAAGTCGAATATGGAAAAGAGAGAAGCAAGTTGTCTGCCTTTCTCTTCAAAGCCTTCTAAAATTCCACAGTTTTGTTGCGTCTAGGAAAACTGTTATACACATCATCAACCAAGTGACAGATCTTTATTTTTAATTCATCACAGAAGTCTGCTGCTGAAATGATGCTTGACAGAAAAAAAATCTCTTGTTGGTAAGAGCCTTTTCTGAAGTCAAGGAAAACCTCAGAATTCCTTAGTTTTCCCCTGGGCTTTTATAGCAAGTCCAGTTTTCTTTAACCCTATAAGTTCCTATTGTGGCTTCTAGTCACGTACCAACTGTTATTCTTCAGAAAGGAAACTATGTTATCTAAAGCAGGTGCAAGCCTGGATTCCAGAGTCAGACTGCCTGAATTCAAATCATTGCTTCCCCACTTACCTGATCTGTAGAACCTAGGATAAGTCACATTTTGTGCCTCAGCTTCCTCATCAGTAAGATGGGAATAATAATGTGATGAGCTGGGCATGGCGGTGTACACCTGTAGTCCCTTGGTTTCTGAGTACAAGAAGCTGAGACAGAAGGATCATTTGAGCCCTGGAGTTCGAGGCCAGCCTGGGCAACATGGAAAACTCTGTCTCTAAAATAATAATAATACTAAGATAATAGTATGTCTTTACCAAGGTATGGCTTAGAATAGTTACTGGCACATAGTAGGCCCCATATAATTCTATTGTTATTATATAGACAAAACCACATGTTTTTCTATAAATCTTCCTTGAATTTTGATCATCACATGTAGATTTTTTTTTTCCTATTTGGCCCTCTTTTTTAAAATTATTATTAAATACATCTCATGGTAACTACTTGTGGATAGTTAAATGTTGTTAACTTGTTCAAATCAATTTGGTGGCACACAGTTGTTAGTGCCTTGCTGGGGCCTCCGCCCCTTTGAGTCGTGGGAGCTTGGATCTTCTGCCCCTGCACAGGGTCACTGGGTGTTGAGGTCCATAAAAGTGAGTCTTGGGCCTATCAGCAAACAAGCCTGAGTCAGGCAAATCAGCCTCATAAGCTTGGTAAGCTCCAGACTCTCTGGCCATAGTCTTCCATGAAGTATTCACTTGAACCAGACGCCACAACGTCGCAGAGCAGAATCCAGTGGATCAAATGACTGGACACTGCCTTCAGTTCAGGCGCAAGACTAAACAAACACCCAAGCCTGGAGCAGCATTCTGGGCTCACCCAAAACTGAGTGTCTGGGACTGCAGGGACACACTACCACACTGTACTAACTTCTTCTACTGTCTGTAGAGATGGGGTTCCACTATGTTGCCCAGGCTGGTCTCAAACACCTGGCCTCAAGTGATCCTCCTGCCTTGGCCTCCCAAAGTGCTGGGATTATAGGCATAAGCCACCATGCCCAGCCTCAAAAGTTATTTCTAACATCTCTTATGCTAAATAATAAATTCGCTAGTGTAGATTCAGAAAGGAATTGTTGAAGGAGCTGTAGTAGCTATAGATTCCAAGTCCAGGGTCCTGATTAGGGCCCTTAAATGCTAACAAACCACCCCCTGGAGTGTTATTCTCCATTAGACTACTTCAAATGTTAATTAGCAACTGCTAGGGTGAATATTAGAACTCACTTTGAAAGCACACACATGTATCTTGCTAAGCTGAAGTATTTAAATTATTACAATAATTGTCTAATGTCGGTAAAACCCTCAAACCACAACGTGACTTTTTTTTTAAGGAGACAGCCTACCTTTGACTCTGATTTTTAAAGATATTCATAGGTGCCTCATTAAAAGTGAATGATTAAAATAACATCAGCTGATACAATGCTCTATTTGCAAGGAAGCTTCACAGCTCTTGATTTTATAATTGCTGAAAAATGTGTTTTCACATATGTGGGTAGATTGGAAGTGATTCTACATGTGACTTGGGCACATCAGAGGTAGCACTAACTAGAGCTCTTTAAGACCAGAATTATCAGTGGGAAACGGTCCTCAAATAAATAGATTTTTGAGGAAGCAAGTGAAATTTTATAATTTAAATATCAACGTATCAACACAGGAAATCTTCTTAATTTTTGCTCTCTATAGAAAACAAGTATTTGGTTATGGTACAAAAACTATGCAGCCAACGCTACGGCAGAGTTCATAGGCATGTTTATTTAGGACACATCTCACCCATTTGCTTTTGAAATTTAACTGAAAGTAGGTCACAGTAGGCAAAATATTAGAAGAAAATATAGATACTTATTTTTAGTGTCCTTGATGGTACATAAGTTTGGCTCTTGTTAATTGCAAGGAGGGTTGCAGGAGGGCATGGATTTATTGCAGGATGAGGGAGAGAAGGCAGAAGGAAAGAAAGATTCAGAGGGCAATTGTCAAAGACAGGCTTTGTCTAGTTTGAAGTGAATCTTCACCAAAGTTTTTGTTTTTGTTTTTTGTTGTACTGATAGCGGAAGTGAAGAAACCCTATAATCATTGAGGAGCGGCAACTCATTGGGATGTAAGCATGAAACCATTTGACTCCTCCCAGCTCCTTCTTGTGAAATCCGTGCTTTACTCTGAGCATTAGGCTCCCTTGATGTCTTAATTATGTCTCCGTTCAATTCCATCACTTCCCAGTCCCGTTTCTATATGTTGTGTTGCATACTTTTTTTTTTTTTTTGAGACAGCGCTATCCCCCAGACTGGTGTGCAGTGGCACTTTCTTGACTCACTGCAACCTCTGCCTCCCTGTTCAAGCAATTCTCGTTCCTCAGCCTCCCGAGTAGCTGGGATTACAGGCATGCACCACAACGCCTAGCTAATTCTTTGTATTTTAATAGTGACAGGGTTTCACCATGTTGCCCAGGCTGGTCTCAAACCCCTGAGCTCAGGTCTTCCACCCGCCTTGGCCTCCCAAAGTGCTAGGATTACAGGCGTGAGGCACCGCACCTGGCATCCCATTCATTTTGAAAATTCAGTCACAAAAACAAAATGTCAAAAGCAGGGAATTCCAAGCTCTCTGCTCTCCTGCCCCGTCCCAGTACCCGCCAGTCCAGCAAGGGCGAGGATGGGAGCTATATCTGCTCTCACATACCCATCTTCTCCTCCTTTCTCAGAAAGGACCCCCCTAGGTTTGGAAGACAGAATGAGAGGCAGGGTCGTTTTACTCGACTCCTCTAGATGAGGGGTGGAGGGGGTGGGCACTGGGTGCTCTCACCAGGGTTGCTGCTGCCTCTGTAACTCCAAGAGAACTTCTTCCACCTCTGTCGCTGCCCATGTTGTTGCTCCCTGGGGACACATGTCCTAGCACACAGTCCCTTGACATGGGATTTCTAGCTCAGCCTGTTCTCCTGCTCAGCCCAGTCTGCCCCTCGCTCAAGTGATCTTCTTGTCCAACACTCTCTTGGATGTGGTACTGGCAAGATAGCTCAAGCCCACTGCTTTGTCGACTTCACTTATGGGAGACTATTTTTGCAGCACAAATGGTGGAAATGCAGTCTGGAACCTCGTTAACAGTGAATTAGAGTACTTTGTAGAACACTAGGGGAACAAAAGAAAACAATCTATTATTAACTCAAAAGGAATGCATTACTCCTGAAAGCATTGCAATTACATGCTGAGGCATGGAGAGGATAGAGCAAGCTCCCAAACCATTTCCGAATTCCAAATATTAATTTAATTCCCTGAACATAGATAGAGATCACATTCGATGCTTTAACTGATAGGAACAGATATTACATTTGTTTTTAGCCAATAGGCGGAGAATGCGTCTACTTACGCCACACCTCTCCTATTTCTCAGTTGAGGTGGAGGCTGACACCACAGATCCCTATAGCTCTCCAGTGCTCTGAAACTTCCCCTGATATTGCTCTGACCTGACGTAATGCTCCCAAGGAAACATCTTTCACCCTGAAAATAATCAGTCTCAGTATCTTATTCCTGAGGGCTGACCCAAACATCTCTTTTGTGTACTCACACTCATAAAGCTAAGTGGTCACCTCCATCCTCCCAGCTCCCATATTTTCTGAACCCCTTTGGGAGTCAAGGGACAGTTCTGGGAATCATGTCAACAAACTCTTTCTTTTAAACATTTTATTATGGACTGCACGCGGTGGCTCATGCCTGTAATCCCAGCACTTTGGGAGGCCAAAGTGGGTGGATCATTTGAGGTTAGGAGTTCAAGACCAGCCTGGTCAACATGGCAAACCCCCATCTCTACTAAAAATACAAAAATTAGTCGGGCATGTTGGCAGACGCCTGTAATCCCAACTACTCAGGAGGCTGAGGCAGGAGAATCGCTTGAACCCGGGAGGCAGAGGTTGCAGTGAGCTAAGATCGCGCCACTGCACTCAACCTAGGCGACAGAGCAAGAGTCTGCCTCAAAAAAAAAAAAAAAACAAAAACCACAAAGTTTGTATTATGGAAATTTCTGAACATCCACAAAAGTAGGGAGAATAGTATGATAAACTGACGTGTATCTACCACACAGCCCAACAGGTGTCAACTCATGGCCAACCTTGCTTCAAATATTCCCTCACCTACTCTCCCTTTCCTCTGAAACATGTATCCAAAATATAGGAATTCTTTTTGTTCTTCTATTTTTTAAATAGAGATGGGGGTCTCACTATATTGTCCAGGGTGTACTCAAACTCCTGGACTCAAACAATCCTCTTGCCTCGGCCTCCCAAAGTACTGGGATTATAGGCATGAGTGGCCTCTTTTTGTTCTTTTAAACCTAACTGCAGTACCATCCACACACCTAAAAAATTAATAGCGATTTCTTAATTATCATCAAAAATATCTAGTACATACTCAAATTTCTTCCATTGTCCCATAAGTCAATATCCTAACAAGGTTCAAATATTGTATTTGAAACATTACTTATATGAGTCAGAGTACATTATGTTATGCTGTTATGTTTAGCAGACAACTTCAAAATCAGAGTGGCTTACAACAACCCGGATTTATTTCCTGCTCACGTGAATTTCCATTGTGAGTCAGCCCTGCATCCTCTTCACTCCTGGCTACAGGCTAAAGAAACAGTCTGTGTTTGGGATATGCCCAGTTCCTGACAGATGGAAATGAGGAATGGCTGAAACACACAATGTCTTTTAAAGTTTCTGCTCAGAAGTAGCAACCAACCATCACATCTGCTCACATTTCACTGGTCAAAGCAAACCACATGGCCAAAGCTGGTGTCAGCAGAGAGACAGGAAGTATAATTTTCCCTATAGGAGACAGCATCTGTTACTGGGAAGAATACAACCTATTCTTATGTCTCTTTTAATTTACAGGTTCCCCTCTTCATCTTGTTTTTTCAATTTATTGGTTGAAGAAAATGAGTAATTTGTGCTTTAGAATTTCCTATATTCCCTGCAGTGTGTTTAACATGTCTCCGTGTCACTTCTAGTTCTTCTAAACTTGTGATTAAACCTAGAGGCATAATCGGACTCAGAAAAAAATTAAGGCCTAAACTGAAGTACTAGATCTTTATATTGCTGTGTGAAGTCATTCAAAAATCCAAATTTGGGGCCAATTTTTGACCTTCCTAGATGGTCATGTGAGTTGTATCAGTTATATCTTGCTGTGTAATAAATTATCCCCAAACTTAGTGGCTCAAACGAAGAATAATCATATATTATCTCATGGTTTCTGTGAATCAGGAATTCAGACAGGGCAGAAGGGCATGGCTTGTTTCTGCTTTATGATTTCTGGGATCTTAGCTGGAAAACTTAAGGTCTGGGGGACTGAAATCATCTGGAGACTTGATTGAGACTGAAGGCTCTGTGTTCAAGGGGTTCATTCACTTCATTCACAAGTTGGTGTCGGTAAATTGGTTCTCTTCCATATGGGCCTACTCCTCATGCTGATTGAGCATCCTCACATGGTGGCTGACTCCCTGCAGAGTGATTGATCCAAAAGACCAATGTTGAAGCAGCAATGTCTTTTATGACCTAGTTTTGGGAACTTATCCACTGACACTTCTATTGTTTGCAAAACCAGCCCTTACCTAATATGTGGGAATAGTCTGCCCAAAGGCATGAATACCAAGAAAGGAGGTGCACTGGGGACCATCTTGGTGGCTGACTACTATATACATTAAGTGGTTTTTGATGTTAAAAAACAAGAAAGAGCCGGGTGCAGTGGCTTACGCCTGTAATCCCAACACTTTGGGAGGCCGAGGTGGGTGGATCACTAGATCAGGAGTCCGAGACTAGCCTGACCAACATGAAATCCCGTCTCTACTAAAAATACAAAAATTATCCGGGCGTGGTGGTGCACGCCTGTAATCCCAGCTACTTAGGAGGCTGAGGCAGGAGAATAGCTTGAACCCAGGAGGCAGAGGTTGCAGTGAGCTGAGATGGCGCCACTGCACTCTAGCCTGGGCAACAAGAGTGAGACTCCGTCTCAAAAAACAAAAAGAAGGGACAGTCTACATTGTGTTCTGTGCAACAGTGATTTACAGCATTTGAGATGTCATGATCCAATAGAATTTCAAAGGAAAAGCTTAGAAGTTCCTAAATGGAACTAGTAGATCTTTATTTTGGCATGTAAAAAGAGCAATCTGTTAACTCAACCATCATTATTTTTTGTTTTTTATAAAAGTCTTTTTCATACAGAAGGATATTATCTCAAAATGAGGAATCATTTTTTGGATGTGGAACAGGGAGAACTCTTCTAAACTGCTGGTGAGGATGTACATGGAGAACCCACTTGGAAAGTATTCTATAGTCAAGTTGAGAATTTACGTACTCTATCACCCAACATTTCTTTTTTTTTCTTTTGAGATGAGTCTTCTATGTTGCCCAGGCTGCTCTCAAACTCCTGGCTCAGGCAAGCTTCCTGAAGAGCTGGGAATACAGGCATATGTCATTGTGCCCAGCTTTATCACCCAATATTTCTACTCTAGCCATATATTTACCCTAAAGAAATGTGTATACACTCATACCAGGAGTCATGTACAAGAATGTTCATAGCAGCATGCTAATAATAGCCCCAGACTGGAAACAAACCAAATGTCCATCAACAGAGGCATAGACAGGTAAACCGATGTGGAGTCATCCCTCAGTATCCATGGGAGATTGGTTTCAGGCCCTCGCAGATACCAAAATCTGCAGATGCTCAAGTCTCTTCTATAAACTGGTGTAGTGTTTGCATATAACCTACACACATCCTCGTGTAAAATTTAAAGTCTCTCTACATTACTTAATACCTAATACAATGTAAATGCTATGCTATACCATATTGTTTTTAAATTTGTATTGTTATTGTCATATTGGGTTTTTAAATACGTTTTTGATCCATGGTTGGCTGTATTAGTGGATGCAGAACCAGCAGATATGGAGGGCCAACTGTATATTCACATGATATGCTTCCATTTTTATAAAGTCTCCAAACAAGCAATACAGGCATACCTCATTTTACCACATTTCACTTTATTAGAATTCACAGATACTGTGTTTTTTACAAATTGAAGATTCGCAGCAACCCTGGCATCATTGTTCCAAGAGCATGTGCTCACTCATGCCTCTGTGTTACGTTCTGGTAATTCTCACAATATTTCACACTTTTTCATTATTATTATATCTGTTTTAGTGATCTGTGATCAGCGATCTTTGATGTTACCATGTAATTGTTTTGGTGCACCACCAACCACATCCATAGAGGATGATTAACTCAATCCAGAAAATGTTGTGTGTGTTCTGACTTCTTCAACAACCAGTCTCCCATCTTTCTCCCTGTTCTTGGGCCTCCCCATTCCCTGACACACAAAAATATTGAAATTAGGCCAATTAATAACTCTACAATGACCTCTAAGTATTCATGTGAAAGAAAGAGTCACATGTCTCTCATCTTAAATTAAAAGCTAGAGATGGTTAAGCTTCATGTGGAAGGCATGTCAAAAGCCAAGATAGAATCCCAGCACTTTGGGAGGCCGAGGCAGGTGGATCACAAGGTTAAGAGATCGAGACCATCCTGGCCTACGTGGTGAAACCCCATCTCTACTAAAAATACAAAAATTAGCTGGGCGTGGTGGCGCACACCTGTAGTCCCAGCTACTTTGGAGACTGAAGCAGGAGAATCGCTTGAACCTGGGAGGCGGAGGTTGCAGTGAGCCAAGATTGTGCCACTGCACTCCAACCTGGTGAAAGAGTGAGACTCCATCTCAAGAAAAAAAAAAAAAAGGCCAAGATAGGCCAAAAGCTAGACCTCTTGTGCCAAACAGTTAGCCAAGTTACATATAGAAAGGAAAAATTCTTGAAGGAAATGAAAAGTGCTACTTCATTGAGCACATGGATGATAAGAAAGCAAAACAAACATTGCTGAGATGGAGCAAGTTTGAGAGATCTGGGCAGATCAAACCAGTCACAATATTCTCTTGAGCCAAAGCCTAATCCAGAGCAAGGCCCCTAACTCCAATTTTATGAAGGCTGAGAATGGTGAAAAAGCTGCAGAAGAAAAATTTGAAGCTAGCAGGAATTGGCTCATGAGGTTTAAAGAAAGCCATCTCCATAATATAAAAATGCAAGGTAAAACAGCAAGTGCTGATATAGAAGCTGCAGCAAGTTATCCAGAAGATCTAGCAAGATCATCGATGAGGGTGCCTACACTAAATAACACATTCTCAGTGTAGATGAAACAGGCTTATATTGGAAGAAGGTGCCATCTAGATCTTTCATAGCTAGAGAAAAGAAGTCAGTACTTGGGTTCAAAGCTTCAAAGGACATACTGACCCCTTTTGGGGAGCCAATGCAGCTGGTGACTTTGTGTCAAACCAAATGCTAATTTACCATTCTGAAAATCCTAGGGCCCTTAAGAATTATGCTTCACATACTCTGCCTGTGCTCTATAAATGGAACTACAAAGCCTTGATGACAGCACATCTATTTATAGCATGGTTACTTTTTTTTTTTTTTTTTTTTTTTTTTGAGACACAGTTTTGCTCTTGTCACCCAGGCTGGAATGCAATGGCACAATCTCGGCTCACTGCAACCTCTGCCTCCCAGGTTCAAGTGATTCTCCTGCCTCAGCCTCCCAAGTAGCTGGAATTACAGGCATGTGTCACCATGCCCAGCTAATTTTGCTATTTTAATAGAGACGGGGTTTCACCATATCAGCCAGGCTGGTCTCAAACTCCTGACCTCAGGTTATCCACCCGCCTTGGCCTCCCAAAATGCTGGGATTACAGGTGTGAGTCACTGCACCCGGTGGGGTGTCACAAATGTTTTAAGCCTTCTGTTGAGACCTACTGCTTTAAAGAAAGGATTTCTTTCAAAATATTACTGCTTATTAACGATTCACCTTGTCACCCAAGAGCTCTAAGGGAGATGTACAGGGAGATTAATATTGTTTACATGTGCACTAACACAACATCCATTCTGTATTCTATGGATCAAGGAGTCACTTTGCCTTTCATGTTTTATCATTTAGGAAATATATTTTGTGAGGCTATAGCTGCCATAAATAGTGATTCCTCTGATGTATCTGGGGGAAAAAACTGGAAACCTTCTGGAAACAAGTCCCCATTAAGTATAATAATAAAAAATAAATAAAATAAAAAATAAAAACAAAACAAAAAGAACATTTGTGATTCATGGGAGGAGGTCAAAACATCACCATTGACAGGAATTTGGAAGAAGTTGATTCCAACCCTCATGGATCACTTTAAGGGGTTCAAGATTCACCATAACTGCAGATGTGATGCAAATAGCAAGAACTAGAATTAGAAGTAGAGCCTGAAGATGTGACTGAATTGCTGCAATCTCATGATAAAACATGAAAAGATTAAGAGTTGCTTCTTAAAATGGTTTCCTGAGAGAGAATCTACTCTTGGTGAAGAGGCTACGAACACTGTTGAAATGACAGCAAAGAATCTAGAATATTATATAAACTCAGTGAAGCAGCAGCCTGGTATGAGCAGATTGACCCTAATTTTGAAAGGTCTACTGTGGGAAAAATGCTATCAAACAGCATCACATGCTATAGAGAAATCTGTCATGAAGGAAAGAATCCATCAGTGCAACAAACATCATTGTTGTCTTTTTTTCCTTGAGACAGAGTCTCACTATGCTGCCCAGGCTAGTCTTGAACTCCTGGACTCAAGCAGTCCTCGGGCTTGGCTTCCCAAAGTGCTGGGATTACAGATGTGAGACACTGTGCCAAGCCCATTGTTGTCTTATTTTTTTTAATTTCCACAGCCCAGCCTGGGCAACAGAGTGAAACCCCCTCTCTAAAAAAAGTACAAAAAATTAGCCAGGCATGGTGCCATGTGCCTGTAGTTCCAGCTACCGGAAGGCTGAGGTGGGAGGATCACTTGAGCCCAGGAGGTCAAGGCCACAGTGAGCTGAGATCACACCACTGCACTCCACTGGTGTGCAGTAAGACCCTGTCTCAAAAAAAAAATTTTTTTTCACAGTCACTTCAATCTTCAGCAACCACCACTTTGATCAGTCAGCAGGCATCAACCCTCCAACAGCAAAAGGATTACAAGTCACTAAAGTCTCATGATGGTTTATGGTTTTCAGCAATAAAGTATTTTTGAATTATGGTATTTTTAAATTATGATATGGTATTGATTCTTTTAGACATAATGCTATTGCACACTTAAACCACAATATAGTGTAAACATAACTTTTATGTGCATTGCAAAACCAAAAAATTTGTGTGACTTCCTTTATTGTAGTAATCTGGAACCAAATCTGTAATATCTCCAAGGATGACTGCACTGAAGTCTACCGTTTTGAGATGCTACTTTTTTTTTTTTTTTTTTTTTTTTTTTTTTTTTTTTTTTTTTTTTTTTAGAGATAGGATCTTGCTATGTTACCCAGGCTGTATTTAAATTCCTGGGACCAAGCAATCCTTCTACCTCAGACTCCCAGTAGCTGGGACTACAGGTATACACCACCGCACCTGGCTAATAGCTCATTTTGGTACTGGACACCTAGCAGCATCTTGTTACACTACTGTTGATGGAGCACCTATTATATTCAAGGAACTTTACTACTTGTTTCACATACATTATGCAGTGTTTTATAATTTTGTTTTTTGAGACAGAGTCTCACCCTCTCACCCAGGCTGGAGTGCAGTGGCACCATCTCAGCTCACTGCAACCTCTGCCTCCCGCATGCAATCTATTCTCCTGCGTCAGCCTCCTGAGTAGCTGGGATTACAGGTACACACCACCATGCCTAGTTCATTTTTGTATTTTTAGTGGAGATGCGGTTTCATTATATTGGCCAGGTTGGTCTCGAACTCCTGACCTCAGGTGATCTGCCCGCCTTGGCCTCCAAAAGTGCTAGGATTACAGGTTTGAGCCACCATGCCCGGACAATGTTTTATAGTTTATAATATTTTATTTCATTCTCACAACAGGCTGGGCATGGTAGCTCATGCCTGTAATCCCAACATTTTGGGAGGCCAAGGTGAGAGGATCACTTGAGCCCAGAAGTTCAACACTAGGCTGGGCAACATAGCAAGACCTCATCACTGCAAAAAAGAAAAAAAAAAAATTAGCCAGCCATGATGGCACACACCTGGGAGCATTGCTTGAACCCAGGAGTTTAAGGCAGCAGTGAGCTACAATCGTGCTACTGCATTCCAGCCTGGGCAACAGAATGAGACACTCTCTCTTAAACCTCCCCCCCACACACAAATACATAAATAAAATAATAAAAATAAAAAAGAGTCATGTTCATAACAATCCAATGAAATAGATGAGAGACCTTTAGTTATTTCCACTTTTCAAAGAGGCCATTGAGGTTCCTAAGGTTGTGTCCTGCCTAAGGTGATTGCTAAGGGCTGGCCACACCTTGCCATGCCTACAGCCACTTGGCAGTTAGGTAGGTAGCCCTGAATGGTCCTCGGAAAGGGTTTGCTTTGATGGTATCTCCTGGTCCCTTCCCTATTGCACAGCTGATTTTGCCAGAGGTGGTAACTGACTCAAGGGCAGCCAAGCTACAAGGCCGAGGTATACGAGGTTACCTAGAGCAAAAGCTCTGCCCAAACAGGAATGATGGTGATTAGGTACATAATTAGATTATCTACAAAACATTTTGTGGGAAATACAGGGAGGATGTTTTCATTAGTAGGAAAAGCTGAAAGCTACCAGAGATGAGAAAATCATTGTCTTTGTCTGTCTTGTCTTGCTATAACATAATACCACATACTGTGTCATTAACAAAGAATAGAAATTTAGACCAGGCACAGCGCCTCATGCCTGTAATCCCAGCACTTTGGGAGGCTGAGGTGGGTGGCTCATTTGAGGCCATGAGTTTGAGACCAGTCTGGCCAACATGGCAAAACCCTATCTCTACAAAAAACACAAAAATTAGCTGGGTGTGATGGCACACATCTGTAATTCCAGCTGGGCTGAGGCATGAGGATTGTTTGAACCCAGGAGACAGAGGTTGCAGTGAGCTGAGACTGTGCCACTGCACTCCAGCCTGGGAGACAGAGTGACAACACCCTGTCTCAAAAAAGAAAAAAAGAATAGAAATGTGTTTCTTATAATTCTGGAGGCTGGGAAGTTCAAGGTTGAGGACTGCATCTAGTGAGGTCCTTCTTGTTGTGTCATCCAGAGAGCATGAGAAAGCCAGAAAGGAAGGAAGCCAAATTTATCTTTTATTGGTAACCTACTCCCAAGATAACTAACCCACTCCTGCAATAACAACATTAATCCGCCGGGCGCGGTGGCTCAAGCCTGTAATCCCAGCACTTTGGGAGGCCGAGACGGGCGGATCACGAGGTCAGGAGATCGAGACCATCCTGGCTAACACGGTGAAACCCCGTCTCTACTAAAAAATACAAAAAACTAGCCGGGCGCGGTGGCGGGCGCCTGTAGTCCCAACTACTCGGGAGGCTGAGGCAGGAGAATGGCGTGAACCCGGGAGGCGGAGCTTGCAGTGAGCTGAGATCCGGCCACTGCACTCCAGCCTGGGCGGCAGAGCGAGACTCTGTCTCAAAAAAAAAAAAAAAAAAAAAAAAAAAAACAACATTAATCCATTCATGAGGGCTCTGCCTCTTATTACCTCTTATTACCTCTAATTACCTCTTAAAGGTTCTACCTCTCAACACCATTGCATTGGGATTTAAGTTTCCAACACATGAACAGATTAAGAATTGCTTCTTAAAGTGGTTTCTTGAGATAGAATGTACTGCTATGACTTGAATGTGTCCCCCACATTCAAGCCATAGCAGTTGTGCCCATATACTATAAGGCAACAAGAATCATCCATAAACAGGGAGTATGAGTAAGAGTAAGGTAACTATAAATACAAAACATATGTACTGTGTACAAATAGAAGGCAAGCTTTTAAAATGGCATTGGCGGGAGCACTGAAGCAGAAATTTCAGGAGACAAGTTCTCATAATGGTGGGGGAACAGCACTCCTGCTGCTGAGTGGGCTTAGACCAGCCGCCTCTGATTTTTTTTAAAAAGTTTCATCCCATGGCCAGACTACAAGGACAGTGATCAAGAAAGACAGAGCCAGCAGGTACAGTGGCTTATGCCCGTAATCCCAGCACTTTGGGAGGCCAAGGTGGGATGATCACTTGAGCTCAGGAGTTCAAGACCACCCTGGGCAACATAGTGAAACCTTATCTTTACAAAAAAATAAAAATAAAAAAAATGAGGTGGGAGGATCACTTGCGCCCAGGAGGTGGAGGCTGCAATGAGCTGTGATCATGCCAGTGCACACTGCGCTCTCACCTGGGCGACAGAAAAAGACCGTGCCTCAAAAAAAAACAAAAACAAAAACAAAAAATAAGGAAGACTGAACCTAGAGGCAATGACTATTATATTTTATCTGATTATAAGAGTAAAGCCTTTTTTCCCAAAGTACTGATAGAAAAGTAGCAGAGAGACGGCTGGGCGTGGTGGCTCATGCCCATAATCCCAGCACTTTGGGAGGCTGAGGCAGGCGGACCTGAGGTTAGGAGTTCGAGACCAGCCTGGTCACATGGCAAAACCCCGTCTCTACTTAAAATACAAAAAAGTTAACTGGGCGTGATGGCGGGCACCTGTAATCCCAGCTACTCAGGAGGCTGAGGCAGGAGAATCGCTTGAAACTCAGAGGCAGAAGTTGCAGTGAGCCAAGATTGTGCACTGCACTCCAGCCTGGGCAAGAAGAGTGAAACTCCATCTCACAAAAGAAAAGAAAAGAAAAGAAGTAGAGAGAAAATAAGAAAGTTAGAGAATCAATCCAGAAGACTGTCATCTGATCAACAGGATAGAGAAATTTTTTTTAAAAAAAGGAATAGGAAAAAATGGAGTGGAGGAAATTATCAAAGAAATAATAGAAGAAAAATTTCTACTACCAGTTGATGTAAATCTTCAGAAGATAGGTCCCACTGGGTGCTCAGTGCAACAAATCAAACAAATGAACAACAACAATAAAGCCATGGCATACCCTCATATAATCCCAGAACATAGGAAAAAAGAATAAATCCTAAAAGCTTCAATACAGTAAAAACAGGTGACACACAAAGGAGTAGGTAGCAGAATGGTACTGGACTTTCTCATTCATTTTCTAAGAGTTTTGTAAAACAATTTTAAATGTTTATAAGACATACATGTATTACATATATATGTAACATATATATTTATATATATATCATATATATGCATATACATAGAAAAAGGTCTAGAAAATTACATACCAAAATATTAATAGTGGTTACCTTTAAGAAATAGCACTATGGTTTTTTTGTTTTTTTTTTTTTAGACAGAGTCTTGCTCTGTCGCCCAGGCTGGAGTGCAGTGGTGCAACGTCAGCTCACTGCAAGCTCCATATGGCGGGTTTTCTGTGTTTTTTTTTTTTAAGAGATGGGGGTCTCACTGTGTTGCCCAGGCTGGTCTCAAACTCCTGGCCTCAAGCGGTCCACCCATCTCGGCCTCCCAAAGTGCTGGGATTATAGGCGTGAGCCACTGTGCCCAGCCCCATTATGGTGATTTTCAAATATGTCCACAAATACGTTACTACTTCTCTCTCTAAAAGATGAGACTTGATTTCACTTCCCTGAATGTGAACTGGACTGAGCGGGGTATGTTTGTGTGTGTGTAATTTATTAGATTCAACCATAAAAGTCATTTGGCCTCTTTCTTGCTCTGTCTTTTGGATTGCTCACCCTGGGGAAAGCTAGCTTCCATGTTACGAAGACATCCACACAGTGCTATGTGATGGCCACGTGGTGAAGAAGTGAGGCCTCCTGCCCACGGCCAGCATCACTCACCAGGCTTACTTTTGCAGTGGGTCTTGAAGCCCCAGCCAAGCCTTCAGATGACTACAGCCCTTGCAAGCATCATGGCTGCAACCTGTGGGAGATGCTGGGCCAAGAGCCACTCAGCTAAGCCACCCTGGATTCCTGATCCACAGAAACTATGTGAGCCATTAAGTTTCAGGGATAATTTCTTACATGGCAATAGATAACTAAAATAAGTATAAACAGGAGAAAGGTAAGGGAGAACATTTTACTTTTTAGATTTTTTTTTTTTTTTTTGAGAAGGAGTCTTGCTCAGTTGCCCAGGCTGGTGTGCAGTGGTGCAATCTTTGCTCACTGTAACCTCTGCCTCCCAGGTACAAGAGATTCTCCTGCCTCAGCCTCCCCAAGTAGCTTGGCCTACAGGTGCACACCACCATGCCTGGCTAATTTTTATATTTTTCGTACAGTCACTATGATGGCCAGGCAGGTCTCAAACTCCTGACCTCGTGATCTGCCTCCCTCGGCCTCCCAAAGTGCTGGGATTACAGGCGTGAGCCACCGTGCCTGGCCTAGATTTTTATATTCATATTCATTGTTTACATTTTTACAATCAGTGCTTGTAATTTGACTCTTTTTTTTTTTTGAGACGGAGTCTTGCTCTGTCTCCCAGGCTGGAGTACAGTGGCACAATCTTGGTTCACTGCAAACTCTGCCTCCCGTGTTCACGCCATTCTCCTGCCTCAGCCTCCCAAGTACCTGGGACTACAGGCGCCTGCCACCACGCCCGGCTAATTTTTTGTATTTTTAGTAGAGACAGGGTTTCACTGTGTTAGCCAGGATGGTCTCCATATCCTGACCTCATGATCTGCCTGCCTCAGCCTCCAAAAGTGCTGGGATTACAGGTGTGAGCCACCGCGCCTGCTGTAATTTAACTTTTAAAAAAGGTGGAGGGGGCGGGCAGGCATGGTGGCTCATGTCTGTTATCCCAGCACTTTGGGAGGCCAAAGCAGGAAAGATCACTTGTATCCAGGAGTTCAAGACCAGCCTGGGAACATAGCAAGACCCTGTCTCTACAAATATAAAAAATTAGCTGGATGTGGTATCAGTGCACACCTGTAGTCCCAGCTACCCAGGAGGCTGAGGTAGGAGGATTGCTCAAGCCTGGAGGTTGAGGCTGCAGTGAACCGTGATCTTACCACTGTGCACTTCAGCCTGGGTGACAGAGGAGAGGCAGGCAGCCTTTAAGGAAAAATAGTATATTTGCTGGATCTATAAATAATAATACCTATTTTGAGAAATATGTAAGAAACCCTTTCAGTGACTAGTAGTGGTAACTGCATATATAAGGAAACAGGCAAAGAATATATTAAATATCTGCTCCTGGTGATATAAAACATAAAACATTGCCAGTCATTGTTCGTTACTATGTTGTTCTAATTGAATATTTCCCAGTCATCCCTAATGTGCTGAGGAAGAGACCACAGAGGGGCACTTCTCTCATTGCACAAATGTTTACGTTTGTGTTAACAAAGGACAAAGGACCCCTTTCTGATTTTTTTTCCTTAAAGAACCAGTAGTTCGACTTGCAGTATTGATTATTGTGATGTCACTAGTTAAGGTATCAGTGAAAGAAGTTAAGTAAGCATTCAATATCTGCTTCTTTCTTATCACCTCCATAGTCTTCCTTGGTGTTGTACCCATTAGAATTTCAGGATGGTCTTTTGCTCACATCATTTCTTCTCTTCTTCCCGATTATTTTATGTCTGCACTACTTGGGCAAACCCAACAAATCAGTCTAGCCAGGTTGCAGAGTAAGGACTTCCTAGAAAAAGACCATTGGCTTAATGACTTCCCTTGCTCATAGTTACATTTAATTCCTGTTGAGCTAATGGTACCAGGGGACTGATGTCTGCATCCTGTAGCAAATATTCCCATCATTTCTTCCTCTCCACTTAAAAACATTCTTTAGCTTTTACTGAAGTTAATAGCCCCAGATTTCTTTGTGTGAGTGTTGTATGTGCTGTTATATGGATTTTATCCATGTACCAGATTTGGTTTACAGTGAATATTAGTCTTGCCTGTTATATAAACTAAACATCTGCAATTTTCCATGTGTAATGGTAATTATACCATCAAGGGAGGCAGCAGTGTAAGAGAAGAAGGGGGAAAATCATTAAAAAGAGAATATCAGGCTAAGACAAAGGAACCTAGACCTAGACTGTCTGAAAAGTTAAACTAATTGTTTTCCTTAAATTACATCATCAACCCAATGTGGGGGGTTCAGGGCCATTCCAGTCATGGTCATTGCAGCTACCACCCAAGTAGTGTAAAAACTTCTGTCAACCTGTTCTTGTTCATTTTTAGCATCCAGACTTAATTAGTGTTCAGGCAGGAACTTGACACCTATTTGACACACTTCAAATGTGTTAGTAAAGCAATTCTCCCCAACATCCTCCCCTAGTCCTCTTTGCTAACAGAAAGCATCCACTATAACTTTCCCCAAAGAGGGTCAAGATCTAACCCTGTTTTGACTATGGAAAGCAGGGCTTTAGGGTACTGACTGTTTTACGGTCTCATTTGGATTATGGTGGGCAAACAAGGTGAGATAAAGTCCAAATAAACGCCTCTGAAATTCCCATGGTTGTGTGGATTTATTTGGCCCTTTGATGTCTTTTTTGTTTCTCTGTTGGAATGTTTCAAATATGCACTTAAGTCACCCATAGAAAAGGCTGCTAATGTAAACAGACGTGTGTTTAGAATGGGTTGTCATCTTAACCTTCCCAGAGACGCAAAACCCATAAAAACACAAAGGGTCAATTGGAATTACCTCTTCTGTTTCTTCTTTTAAATATGAGAGGTTACAGAGTTCAGATTGCCCTTTCCTTCTCTTCCCTTTATTTATTCAGGTGATTTAAATTTTGGCTGTTATACGAAGGGGTTGACCCTCAACTCTAAGACATTCCTCTTAAAATTAAGTTTTGACTTCCATGCTTAACTGATTATTTTAAGAATACTATTTGAGTCTTTAATACTCTATCTCACAGTGATTTCCATTAAAAAAAAAATCTATAGGGACACAGAAGTATGTAACCAGAAGTATTTGAACTCATATTGTAAATGCCATTTTCAAGTTTAGAAAATATTTTATCATAAAAGTATTATACAAGAAAAATTGAGGCCAGGAGCAGTGGCTCATGCCTGTAATCCCAGCACTTTGGGAGGACAAGGCAGGCGGATCACTTGAGGTCAGGAGTTTGAGACCAGCCTGGCCAACATGGTGAAACCTCGTTTCCACTAAAAATACATAAATTAGCTGGGCATGGTGTCATGTGCCTACAGTCCCAGCTATTCAGGAGGCTGAGGCAGGAGAATCACTTGAACCCAGCAGGCGGAGGCTATAGTCAGCCGAGGCGGCGCCACTGTACTCCAGGCTGAGAGATAGAGTAAGACTGTCAAAAAAAAAAAGGAAAGAAAGAAAGAAAGAAAGAAAGAAAGAAAGAAAGAAAGAAAGAAAGAAAGAAAGAAAGAAAGAAGGAAGGAAGGAAGGAAGGAAGGAAGGAAGGAAGGAAGGAAGGAAGGAAGGAAGGAAGGAAGGAGAAAGAAGAGAGAGAAAGAAAGAAAAGGAAAAAGAAGAAAAATTTGAGGAACAAAGGGGAAAATTCATCTATAACCTATAACGCACCCACAAAAACTGCTAAAACAGACCTAATCGGGATGAGATTAGGAAATTGGCCCATCCACGCACATCCAGATTAGTGTGTTGAAGGTAGTATGTACTGGAACCAATGGAACTGTAAATGTTTACAGACTGCTTTTCCATGCAACATTGTATCACAAGGCAAGGCCTGGTGGTTTATGCCCGTAATCCCAGCACTTTGAGAGGCTGAGGCAGGCAGATCGCTTGAGGTCAGGAGTTTGAGATCAGTCTGGCCAATGTGGTGAAACCCTGTCTCTACTAAAATTACAAAAATTAGCTGAGTGTGGTGGTGGGCGCCTGTAATCCCAGCTACTCAGGAGGCTGTGGCAGGAGAATCACTTGAACCTGGGAGACAGGTTGCAGGCAGCCGAGATCATGCCATTGTACTCCAGCCTGGGTGATAAGAGCAAGACTTCATCTCAAAACAAAAACAGAAACAAAAATTATATCACAAGCATGTTTAGGTACAGTCTTTATAAAAGATAAAATTATATTTAGGTTTATAATTTTTTAAGAACGTGCTTAGAGAAATAAAAATCTAGCTATATTATATTAATACCAACTTTGGTTGAATACTTAAGGCGTTACCATTAGCTATGTAGGAGAAATAAATTACAGTGCAAAAACTATTTTAAAAGCTTAAAGGATCATCCTTTTCTTGCTGAAAATTACATGTCTTCTAGAAGCAGGTCAATGGTACACAGCCATGCTCTGTTTGAGGCCTCTAGAGAGAATCGGTGTCTCTGGTGTGCTTGAGTGCATACTTTACTCTGAAATGTGAATCCCTGTCAGCATTATTATAGTCAGAGCAATATTACATATATGTATATAAAATGCTTTTAATGAACTTCTGAAAATCATAAACACTCTTTAGGGATTAAAGGTGAGGATTATACAATAGTGAAGAGAGCCCCTTAAAGCAATTGGTTATCATCTAGGGTAATAGGAGACATTCTGAAGTTATCACTTGATAGGCATCAAGCTATCAAGTTACCACTTGATAGCTCAACTTGAAGGTTTTTGAGGAATAGAAGTAGCATAATGCTGCCTCTCAATTTTATGGTATTGTCTGTCCAACTCACTCAGCATACCGAGTATCTCCTTGTCCACAGTCTTATTTCAGTCATTTTTGTTTCAGGGCTTGTTGTGATCAGTTTTAAGTCCTTAGGCAAGTTAGTTCAGTTGGTCACCTCATTAAACTAATGAGGCCAAGGAAGTATGGCCCCATTGGTTACCATACTTGAGCTTTGTCGAGAGAATTATTTCTTACATAAACCCTTTACTCTGTTTTTCTCTACTTCTCCCAACCCTCAAGATTGTGAGGTTATAAGCAGCTCAACATGTTACCTAGGAGGCCAGGGTAAAAGCATAGGTTTTGGAATCCAGTGAAACTAAAATCAAATCTACGTGTTAGATAGGTCTCTTGGACAAATAACTTGGCCTGTCTAAGCCTCTAATTTCTCATCCAAAAATTAGAGTTAAACAATATCCAAATGTATTGTAAGAATTAGATAACATAAGTGACAAGACACACAGCTAGCACATAATAGGCACTCAGTGATGCTATTTCTTTGATAGGCATTGATGCCGTTCGCCAACACTTTCTGGTGCTACCCTTTCTGGCACACAGTAGAAGTGCACTTCATGCCTCACTTTTGGTTACCTGAGGCCATGGGACTTGTTCCAGATAGTGAGCTGTGAGCAAAAAGCGACATATCCTTGAAACTGCCAGAGCAAGGCCCATTTTTCCTTTTGACATGGTGGCTGGCAACGTTCAAGATGATGGTTGCTCTCTCAGCTTGAGTTCCACAGCTATAATGAGGAGTGTGTCCCAGTTAACCCATGAAGGATGAGTGGAATGAATAAGAAACAAGTTTTGTTATTTTCAGCCACTGGGATTTTGGTGGAGGTGTTCTTGCAGTGTAATTCAACCTCTCCTCCTGCTCCTGCTGCTTTCCTCTGCTGAAACAACCAACAGTTCAAACTGAGAAAAAAGGAACATCATTTAATTGGTGGCTTGAGGGATGTCTGATTGGTTCTCTGATCTCACCCTGGTCATATGGGGAAGTCACTTGTCCAGACTGAAGCTAGAATGAACTTTTCTCATATTGGGGATGGATCCATGCTACCACATGGAGTGAGACATGGTCTCACTCTGTCACCCAGGCTGGAGTGTGGTGATGCAGTCATAGCTCACTGCAACCTTAGGTCCTGGGGTCAACTGGTCCTCAGCCTCCCATGTAGCTGGGACTACAAGTGTGAACCACTGAGCAGGCCTTTATAAGTTAAAATATGTAAATGTTCTATTCCCCCACCTCCCATGAGAAGTTTATTAGATTTATTAATAAAATAATCTCTTTAAAGAGCTAGTTGAATATAACCTAGCAGGAATAAAGCACTATCCTAGAATGTCAAATTCTATTTCAACAAATGTTATTACTACCAGTGTCTCTGAATAATGTTTACCAACTCTAGTTGATAATTGATAATTTTATATAATATTTGCCATAGCTAAATTCTATGACAATGATTGTGAACCTCTCTCAGTGTTCAGCACAGAGATAGCTGACTTATGGTACGTCATAGAAAAATAAAAGGTAACCTTTTTTTTTTTTTTTTTTGAGATGGAGTTTTGCTTTTGTTGCCCAGGCTGGAGTGCAATGGCACAATCTCGGCTTACCACAACCTCTGCCTCCGGGGTTCAAGTGATTCTCCTGCCTCACTCTCCTGAATAGCTGGGATTACGGGCATGCGCCACCACTCCCAGCTAATTTTGTATTTTAATAGAGACAGGGTTTCTCTATTTTGGTCAGGCTGGTCGCAAACTCCCGACCTCAGGTGATCCACCTGCCTCGGCCTCCCAAAGTGTTGGGATTACAGGCGTGAGCCACTGCGCCTGGCCTAAGGTAACTGTTCTTAACATGTTATTGGCAGGCAGTATGTTGAGTTTAGATCAGGCTTGCATTCAGCTGCATGTAAGAGAAACTACCATGGTGGCTTAGCCAAATGGAGTTCATTCTTCTCATGTAACAAGAAGTCTGGAGATAGGTGGCTCGCTACTGGCACAGCTGCTTCAGGACATCATCAGGGCCCAGGTTCCTTCTAGCTTTCTGCTCTACCATCCTTAGCATGTGGCTCTTGTCTTCTTAGTTGCAAGATGGCTGCCTTTCTTGCAGGTATCCTCATTCCAGACAGAATGAAAAAGGAAGGGCAAAGAGCAACATATACACGCCAGCTGGGTCCGTCCTTTTTTTATCAGAATCTGCTGCTTTCCTGGAAACCTCTCCCTGTAGAATCATATGATCACCGTAGCTGTAAGAGAGTCTGTAGGAGTATTTTAGCTGGGCACACTGCCACCCCAAACAAAATCGTATTTCTGTTAACAAAAACAGAAGAATAGAAAGGAGCTTGGGTAGAGAACGAGTCATATCCTCCATTGAACCTTAAGTGCATTATCTCATATCTTTGCAACAAAACTATGAAGTGCTTACTATTATTTCCTGGTTTTCCTCCCATGTTACACATTAGGAAACTGAGGTACAGAGGGCTTAAATAACTGACCTAGGGTCACCCAAATGATGGGTTGCAAAACTGGGATTTGAAGCTAGGCAGTCTTTGGAAGATGATTTTCAAATAATCACAAAAGGCAAAAGTGGAAAGTCGGTCAAGTTTAGAGATTGGTTCTGGGCACGGCCAAGGTCTCTTGGGCAATCTGCCAGCAGGTCCCTGTGGGAGGCAGTTATGATGTCATGTATTTCCTGCTGTAACCACATACTCTCAGACTCCAGATAGTCCGAAGGCAGCTGTGACAAGCATCTGTATTAGCTTACTAGTGAGGCAGGGTTCCTGGATCCAAAAAACTTGGCACATCAGTGCTTCTGGGCAGCTACATGGATTGGGGGAGGGGTGATGCAAAGGTGTGGCCTTTCTGCCCTCTTAGCTTAGGGTGTGTGTTTCAAACATGCTATAAAGTACTTCAGGTTCAAGGAGAAAACAAAATCATTTGAAGCAATAAATATTGACAAAAACTTAAATAATTATTAAAATGCTGGATTTTTTTTTTTTTGGACTCATTCTGTTATCTTTATTCATTGTTTTACTTAACTTTAACAGCTCCAGGACTGTAGTAGAAGACATGAAGTGTAGCAACAAGAAGAAAGGCTCCGCTCAGGGCAGGAGAGCAGAGGCACTGGGAGCCAGCCAGTGTTCTCAGGTTGTAAAATAAAATCTCTAGACCAATTGGACACTGGCCTCAGGCCATGGCAGTGATTAATGCCAGAGTTGTAAAAAGTGCCGTGGTGGGAACGGTTAGCCAGGTTGTACTGTGTGTGTGTTTGTGTGCTGGATTTTTCCTTAAAGTCGCTTAATATGAAACACATAATTTTCAGTTGTTTTAGAATCTAAAAATAAAATTTAAGACTCATTTACTTTTCTCTGTTTCTCTCTCTTTTTTTAAGGAGACAGGCTTTTGCCCTGTTGCCCAGGCTGGAGTGCAGTGGCATGATCATAGCTCACTGTAACCTCAAACTCCTAAGCTCAAGCAATCCTTCCGCCTCAGCTTCTCAAGAAGCTAGGATGACAGGTGTGTGCCACCAAGGCTGGCTAATTTAAACATTTTTTTTTTTTTGTAGAGACAGGGTCTCATTATGTTGCCCAGGCTGGTCTCAAACACCTAGCCTCAAGCAATCTTTCCCCATCTGCCTCCCAAAGTGCTGGGGTTACAGGCATGAACCACTGTGCCCAGCCTCCTTCTTTTTTTTTTTTTTTTTTTGAGACGGAGTTTCGCTCTTGTTGCCCAGACTGGAGTGCAGTGGCACGATCTCAGCTCACCGCAAACTCTGCCTCCCGGGTTCAACCTATTCTCCTGCCTTAGCCTCCTGAGTAGCTGGGATTACAGCCATGTGCCACCATGCCCGGCTAATTTTATATTTTTAGTAGAGCCAGGGTTTCTCCATGTTGGTCAGGCTGGTCTTGAACTTCCAAACTCAGGTGATCCACCCACCTTGGCCTCCCAAAGTGCTGGGATTATAGGCGTGAGCCACTGTGCCCGGCCAACCTCTCTTTTAATTAAGAACTTAGCCAACTTTATGGAAGAAGCCTAAGTAACATTAAGCTCCAAACCAGTTACATCACTCCAAGTCTCCCCTGATCTTTGTTAATATACATTAGTTCATTTTTACACAGATGTAATTAGTGTAGTAGACGTATAATTCTGCGTTCTACTTTTTTCAATTAACCGTATTTCATATGAACATCTTCATACTGCCTTGAAACATATGTTTCGGGTTTTCTTCTAAGCTTTAGAGTATTTAGATACCTTGATCAGTCATTGCTTGCTTAATCATCCCCTTATTGCTGGGTATATGGGCTGTTTTCATGGTTTTGCTGTTATAAATGATGCTACTTCAAACATTTTTGCACAAATTCTTTCTTTTTTGCATGTAGGTTATTTCTCAGGATGATGTTCACCAAAGTGGCCTTATTTAGTCAATGCGTATAAACAGTTACTTATCTCTAATTGTTCTCTGACTTACAGTATCATCGGCAATGTAGAAATACACCTACTTTTCTACATGACTGGATGTGCCAATTATTTACCTATTGTCTCATAGCTCCACACCAACCCCACTCTACTCTGCTTCGCAATGCTGGGGCTAGAAGCCTACAAAGCACTTTTCCCAGCTTTATTTTCTGGCTGGTTTCTTGTTAGGTTCTGTCAATAGAAGAGGCCAGCAGAAAATTAGAAAGTGTAAGGGAGGGAGAAGCCATAGTTTTCTTTCTTTCTGCTTCTGGCAGTATTTCTAGAAGTGACTTCATTTCTGGACGTCCTCTCTCTGGTGTTCCCAGAATCCTATTTGGCATTCCCAATGACACAATAAGACGTGCAGTCTTGTGCTGTGGTAGTGCTACCTCCTCCTTTTTATTCTGCCAGCTTCTTTCTATCTTTATTAATCTCACAGTTACCTACCTTTCCCTTTTGACCTTTCAGTTCTCCCAACAATATAGTTTCCTGTATTAAATATCCTCTCTGAAATACCTAGCTTGGTTGCTAATTTCCTGACTAGATCCTGGTTTAGAAACTGGGTCTTCTAATTCTAATATATATTTTATTAGGTTAATGTGAGTATAATGGTACCCAAAGTCCTATTTTGCATTTTAAAAAATTGGTAGTGGAAATAGATTTTTTTTAAAAAAACTTTAAACATTTCATTAACAAATATAATTTATTTGTAAATTTAAATCTAGTCTTAGGGTCTTTATTCAATTTTTGTTATTTTTCTGTTTTAATAAATATTGTAGTGGTTGAGTGGTGGCCCCTAAAACATAGGTCCATGTCTAAATACCTGGAACTTTTGAATGTTACCTTATTTGGAAAAAGGGTCTCTGTGGAGGTAATAGTTAAGGGTTTTAGGATTAGCTCATCCTGGATTATCTGGATAGGGGCCCAAAATCCAATGACAGGTGTTGGATTGGATAAGAGAAAGGCAGAAACTGGCCATGGTGGCACACGTTTGAAGTCCCAGCTACTCAAGCATCACTTGAGCCCAGGAGTTCAAGACTGCACTGTGTTATAATCATCCCTGGGAATAGCCACTGCACTCCAGCTTGGACAATATAGCAAGACCTCATCTCTTAAAGAGAGAGAGAGAGAGAGAACAAGAGACAGAGGTAGAGTGAGAGAAAGAGGGAGATTTGAGACAAACAGAAGAGGAGAAGACACAGACCATATGAAGATGAGGGCAGAAACTAGAGTTATGCAGTCATAAGCCAAGAAATGCCTGGAGCCACTAGAAGCTGAAAGAGGCAAGGAAGGATTCACCCCCAGAGCCTCTGGAGGGAGGATAGAGCATTGCCAACACCTTGATTTTGGACTTTTGACTTCCAGAACTGGGAGAAAATAAATTTCTACTGTTTTAAGCTACTCGGTTTGTGGCAGTTTGTTGCAGCAGACACACGAAATGAAGACAAGTATTGAACAATTTCAGTATTGTTAAAAACTATTTTTTCTTTGTTTCATTTGTAGTGTTCAAAGTCCTATACATTAAACGGGGAAAAGGTCACACAAATATTGCCATTAAATAATTGAGTTTCAGATCCTTCTCTACTTGTAGCCATCTCTTATTTAATATTTGTCCCTACCTTTTTTTAGGTGAAATTTATTACAAGTTGTTCTTGTTCTGTTCTGTTCTGTTTCATTTTGCTGATGGCTCTAATAAACCTTATAATTAGGTCTCTATGTCATTCATGTTCAGAGAAAAAAACCTTATCAGCTTCTTATTGAGACAAGACTCTTAAAATTAATTTATCTTTGCCTATCTCTTCTTTTTCTCTCAATCTTTCTTTTTAAATTTTGAGTCCATCAGTTACCCTGTTTTCTTCCCATTCTTTTACTTGCTTTTATATCAGCGATTCCCAACCTTTTTGTTTTGTTTTGTTTTTTTGAGACAGGGTCTCACTCTGTCACCCAGGCTGGAGTGCAGTGGCGCAGTCACAGCTCACTGCAGCCTCAACCTCCTGGGCTCAAATGATCCTCCCACTTCAGCCTCCCGAGAAGCTGGGACTATGGCGTCACTATGTCTGGCTAATTTTTGTATTTTTAGGAGAAACAAGGTTTCACCGTGTTGCCCAGGATGGTCTCGAACTCCTGGGCTCAAGTGATCTGCCGCCTTGGCCTCCCAAAGTGTTCGGATTACAGGCGTGAGCCACCGCGTCTGGCTCCAACTTTTAAAAAAATTGTGACTACAACCCCTCCACTGCCTGGGAAGTGAGGAGCGCCTCTGCTCCGCCGCCCGGGTTCACTTCCCCCGCCCTGTCTGGGAAGTGAGGAGCGTCTCTGCCGGGCTGCTGTGCAACTCTCCCAGTGTGAAGTGACAGCCTTGTGTGTGATCTTTCTGCCCTCCCCAAGTTTGCATTTTTGACATTAAAGTTTACTTTTTAATTAAAAGTTTTTAAAAAAAATATGGCTTAAAAAAACCCTGTAAGTTGTTTTTTTAACCACCAAAGAGCCTCTTAATTAATTTCCCCCAAATAGTTAACAATTTGAAGAATTTTGTCTGTAATCCATATTTGCCAGTTGTGGTGGGTATTTGTTGTTTTGCTTCTACCTAACAAGGTATTCATTTGGGAACTTGCCTTTTCCTGGTGTAGCCCACATGCTTCAAGGAAAAGTAACTACCTCTTCCACCAATGGCAGGGACAGGCCATGATTGACAGACCAATTGGCAGGGTTCCCCCTCCTCACCACCAACCACTGTCATTGATTTCAAAGTGGACATTGGAACTCAAAGGATACAATCAAGGTGAATTTCACGACTCTTGCTTAGAATGTTGGGACAGAAATGTGTGTTTTCTCCTACTGGATTAAATATGGAAGCGCAGAGCCCAGTGGCAGTTCCCAGCCACATTACATTCACAAGGGGAATTGGCATTAGGATGAAGGATGAAGCTAACATTGTACATAGCTAAGCAGAGAATAGAAAGAAAGTGAATCTTTGATGATCTTGAGTTGCTAGATCACCCAAATTTTGAAGCTTACTTTATCTGTCCCTCTTGCCACTGAAGTGAGCCAATAACCCCTCTGTTGGTTAAGCCCATTTAAACTGAGTTTTCTTTCTCTGATTGTACCCTTAACTGGTATATCATGCAATATTTAATTATTCGTTTTTATTAAGATATGTAAATTTGATCTTTTGATCAATAATTGTGATACTTGTTGCCATTTATTATCTATAATATGCCGTTACATTGCAAAGTAGTTAAAATCATTATTATTGAAAGTATGTCAGTGGCTGAGGGAGGGAGAATGGCAAGGGAGACATAGAAGCAGCACATTACCATCAACGACTTTAAATTTAATAAAGAGCACTTATTCTTAAAATGTCCTTTAGCCACCCCACTGCAGGGATCTTCTTGTGGGAGGGAAAGTTCCTTCATACACATAGCCTGCTACCTTCTACTGCCTGCAGTTTCCTCCTACCGCCTTTCCTCAGAAGCAAACACCAAGTTCTCTCCTTGTCACACTTTAGAGCAGTTTGGCCCTTGTCACTGATGCCTCGCCACTTAACATATACTGAGGATTATACGGTCTCACCTTCTACTTCAATAAATGTTTTCCCAGTAAAGACAGTTACCTTCTGGAGGGGAAGTCTTGGCGCCAATTATTAAGATAAAGGTTTCACCTTGGGTGGCAAAGAGATTAAATCATTTTGCCAAGGACTCATAGCTAGGAAAGGAAGAACTGGACTGTGAATGTAAGTGTAGCTGTCTCTAAAGCAAAAAGTCTTCAGTTCCAGGAGCCAGAATTTTTTTTTTTTTTTTTTTTTTTTTTTTTGAGACAGAGTCTTGCTCTGTCACCCAGGCTGGAGTGCAGTGGCGCGATCTCGGCTCACTGCAAGCTCCGCCTCCCGGGTTCACGCCATTCTCCTGCCTCAGCCTCCCGAGTAGCTGGGACTACAGGCGCCCGCCACCATACCCAGCTATTTTTTTGTATTTTTAGTAGAGATGGAGTTTCACCATGTTAGCCAGGATGGTCTCGATCTCATGACCTCGTGATCCGCCCGCCTCGGCCTCCCAAAGTGCTGGGATTACAGGCGTGAGGCACGGCGCCCGGCCCCAGGAGCCAGAAAATTTAAAACAAACAAACAAAAAATAGGCCGGGTGTGGTAGCTGACACCTGTAATCCCAACACTTTAGGAAGCCAAGGTGAGTGTATCACTTGAGGTCAGGGGTTCGAGACCAGCCTGGCCAACATGGTGAAACTCCATCTCTACCAAAAAATACAAAAGTTAGCCAGGCGTGGTGACATGTGCCTATAGTCCCATCTATTTGGGATGCTGAGGTGGGAGAATTGCTTGAACCCGGGTGGTGGAGGTTACAGTGAGTCAAGATTGTACCACTGCCCTCCAGCCTGGGCAACAGAGTGAGACCCTGACTCAAAAATAAATAAATAAAATAAGAATAATAATAAAGCACAAAGTCTTAATATTACGCCATGGCAATTCTCAGCAAGAACATTAAAGGATGCTGTGCGACTTCTGAGTCTAGGCTAGAAAAGGCCATTCAGCCTTTGCTGTTGCACTTGGGAACTCACTCTGGGAGGTTTCCAGCTGCCATATTAGAGATTTGGCTGTGCTGAGACTGCCATGTGGAGAAATCGCAAGAAGACAGATAGATGCTTAAGGAGCCCCCAGTTCCTCCAGCTCCTAGCTGTTTAAATCTTTCTAGTCCAGGCTCCAGATCCTACCCCAGCCATATTCTAACTGCAGCTTCATGAGGGACATTGAGTGAGAACTGCTTAGCAGAGCTCAGTCAAACCCTAGATTTGTAAACGAAATAAATGATTATTATTGTATGAAGTCCCTGAATTTGGGATGGTTCATTACACAGCAACAGATAGCCGGGGAAAAATGCACAATACATATTCATTCGGTCATGCAGCATGTTGCTTGTCCTCATATAGCTCACATTCTAGTGAAAAAGTGTCTCACTCATTGTGATTCTCTTATAAGCCATTCTGCCATTTGGTTATCAGCATTATTTATTATACAGACCATTCTTCTCAAGGGCCTTTGGATGTTACATTTTAATAAACATCTGGAGACAATCTTGCTTTGGATATATTTGTCATACTAAGTGATGATACACATGACTTTTTTTTCAAGTCAAATATTTCTATTATTATTTTGGTTTTCAGCTTCTTGAGTATTTTTTTGCCATTTGATTTTTTAAAGTTAAACTTTTAATTTAAGATTATTATCAATACACATGCAGTTGTAAGAAATAATATGGAAATCTCCTGTACCTTTTATCCAGTTTATCCCAAATGGTAACATCTTGCACAAGTATTATAGTATATTATCACAAGGACGTCGACAGTCATACAGTCAAGAAAAAAACATTTCCATCACTACACAGATCCTTCCTGTTGCCCTTTTACAGCCACACCTCCCTCCTCCTCCCACACACAGTCCCTGACTCCTGGCAACCATAATCTATTTGCCACTTCTATAATATTATAACTTCAAGAAGGTTATTTAGGCCAGGAGTGGTGGCTTATGCTTATAATCCCAACACTTTGGGAGGCTGAGGTGGGCAGATTGCTTGAGGCCGGGAGGTGGAGGTTGCAGTGAGCCATGATGGCTCCAGCCTGGGCAATAAAACTAGATCTTGTTTTAAAAAAAAGTATTTAAATGGATCATAAGATATGTGGCCTTTGAAATTTTTTTTTTTCATTCAGCATAATTTCCTGGGATTCATACAAGTTATATATATCAAGAGCTCATTCCTTTTCATTGCTGACTAGTATTCCATGGAATGGCTGTATCCCAGTTTGACCATTCATCTGCTGAAGGGCATCTGGATTGTTTCAAGTTTTTAGCTGTCATGAATAAAGCTACTATAAACATTTTGTGTATAGGTTTTCATGTGAACACAAGTCTTCATTTCCCTGGGATAAATGCCCAGGGGTGCAATTGCTGGGTCATATGGTAATTTCATGTTTAGTTTGTTGTTATTGTTGTTGTTTTAAGAAACTCCCAGGCTAGCAAGGTGACTCATGCCTATAATCCCAGCACTTGGGGAGGCTGAGGCAGCAGGATTGCTTGAGGCCAGGATTTCAAGACCAGCCTAGGCAACATAGTGAGCCTCTGCCTCTACTAAAAATTAAAAAACAATAAAAATTAGCTGGGCATGGTAGCTGGATAGTCCAACTACTTGGAAGGCTGATGTGGGACTATCACTTGAGCCCAGGAGCTCACTGAGTCTGGGCCTGGGTGACAGAGCAAGACTCTGTCTCTAAAAAAACAAAAACAAACAAGCAAAAACCCCCTCAAAACTTTTAAACCATTTCTCAGAAAAGCTGTATCATTTTATATTACCACTAGCAATGTATAAGTGATTTAATTTCTCTGCATGTCACCTGATTTTGAATAAGTTAAATATAGCTTCCCAGGTAAACAGTAGTTCTTTTTGTTTTCAAAACCGACTGTGGGAACTTGTTCTTTGTCCAATAAGATTGAAGCCTCTAACATTCTGGTTGACTTCTGGGGGTAAAACAGGGGCATGGCAAATTAGAAAAAAGATGAATGGATTTGTTCCTGAGCCCAAGAAAAAAAAGAAAAAAAGAAAAAAGACAGTCAAAGAAAACAGCATCTAATTTTAACCCCCAGTGACTGCTGTCTTATTTTGGGTTCCTGACATCTTGTTTTAACCTGTTTCTATTGTAACTGTATCAGTAATCTCTTTCCCTTCAGGTGGTCTTTTCAAAGGCACTGAAAACCTTGAAGAGTGAGAGGCAATAGATTAGCTGTGAAAGCAAAAGGAGGTTTAAGAAGAGCTTTGAAATCACTGAAAGGTAACAGGGCTTTAGCTACAGCTCACTAAGTAGTCAAATCAATCTTTACTAAGTAGCTGGTTTTTAGAGCAAATGCTCTAGGTAATGGGTGACTTCTCTAATGAAGCCTGGTAGTTTAATTTCTCCTGATAATTACGTAGTGCCCTATTTTCTCTTAGGCAGACATGACTCCCGCTAAAGCCATTGAGACATTTAGACATGACACACACAAGAAAGACAGAGAAGCAAAAGTTTGTATTTAATCAGTTTCTGCTCCGAATCAAAAATGTTCAGACTTTAATAGACCTTAGATAGGACTTCTAATTGTTGTATTAAAATCCAAACACTAGTTTTAAAAATAGTTTTCTAAATGCACAAATCTTGTTTTATGCATCTTTTGGCTTGGAAGTTACTGCTGTCTCTTACATGTAGCCCTTTAGTGGATAAACCTCTTCAATTTTATCAAGTTGATTTTGTTCATCATCCACAATATCAACATTCCTCATCTGTTTCTGGATTAAGTTGTCAGATCATCCAGAGAAAAACAGCAAACCGGTTTTTAAACAAAACCAAATTTTCTATTTTGGCTAGGTTCTCCATATTTTTTGTCCCCCCTATCTCCCACATCTCATCCCCTTTAAACCAAATCTTTTGGTAGGTGCTATTTTCTGATTTGCATTTCTTCAAATAAATGTGCAACTACAAAGCAGGTTTGATTAGTGCTTGGTCTTACAAAAGTATTTCAGGGGTTCAAGTTCATAATCCCATTGGTATTTATCAGTGTTATTTCACAGAATTGAAAAGATTGTCACTAACTAATAACATAAATAAGATTGTACTGGCAGTAGCAAAGAATCTCAGTGAGAATTTTTTAAAAGAAAATATTTCCTTTACATTAATATATTATGTAAGTAAGAATTTCTATATGTTGATTTGCCTAGAGTTGTACCTGTATTAGACATATACTACAGTTTTTCCTCTATGGTAACACAGGAGAAAAATGTATCTCTGTAAATGACTCCTGACTGCGACAAGACCTGCCAATTTACCCCCAGATGAGTCTCTGAGAGCTTAATTGGAGTTATTACCTACTACTAAATCATCTTTAAGTCACTCTTCCTTAAGAGTACAAATATAGGCATTCTGGACTGCTCCGATCAAACCTTTAGGTTATTCAAGTCAAAGTGGTCCCAGGTAACAGGGAGAGAAAAACATCTTATTGTCTACTAAATAAAAACTAACTTCGGTAGAGCATTTTCTAATTAATTGTTTTCCTCCTTTTTAAAATTTAATCTTCCCAACACATCTGTGAGGCTGGGATTCTATACCATTCTCTTTTTTTCATAGATTAGGAACCTGAGGCTCAAAAAGACTAAACGAACTGCCAATCATCACAAACAGTAAGTACCAGTCAGATTTGGCATTTAGATATTATGATTCCATTTCCAATGCCTTTTCTAGAACAACTTGCTGAAAAGAGGGAAGGTGGAGAACATTAAAATGCATCTGTTGTACTTAAAATTAACAATACATTTCTTTTTAAACTGTCTTAACCAGACTCAATGACATTTCTCAGAAGGGTTACTATCTGGTTGCCTTACCTTACCTTTCCTGAACAAGGGAATTTTCCTGTTTCCCCAACAGGGTATTTCACCATCAGAAGATTAATGAAAATCTATATTTAAAATCTGGATCTAAATTTATAAATGTAGATTTCTAAACCTAAATCTAAATTTACATTTAAAATATTAGTCAGATGACATGCTGTCTTAAACCAAGTTCTCCCAGGACTTTAGTTACTCTCATATTCTTACAAGGAAATGTGAACCTCTGACTCCATCTCTCTGCTTCTTCTCTCAGTGGATTACATAGCGGTTTAAACAATTCACTGCCTCACCCATATTGGATGAGTTTCTACAATGTTGGCAGGCCATGTGCTAGACCTGTGGAGGGGTTTATATGTCCCATGACTCCTTTAATTTAACTGTCTGGCTAACTGTGCACAGCTATGGCTTTCTATATTCCTGGATGAATGTCTGCCATTAGCTTGCAGCTGACCATGGTGTTGGCACCCGTGTATGACCATGGATCGTTACACATGCCGGTACTGTGTAGGGGTATGCAATTTCATTGCTTTTCCCACCTGATTTCTAACTACACCCAATTTATTTTATTATTCTCAATGTCTTTAACAATTATTTTCTTCCCCAGAATGTTAAAAGGGAGAGGAAGAATGAATGGACCAAAGGAGAATGGATTTTGTAAACATTAAAAGATGTCCCAAAGAAGGAGAAAAGTGTTTGTGTGCTGAATTGAGTCTAGATTTCCTTAAATTTTGCCTTAAAATTGACTTAAATTTTTTTTTAGCCCTGTTACAGTTTTTGTATGTAATTAACTACAGTGTTTTAAACATTTCACTTCTCACTATGTATTCTATACTACGCATACCATAATAAACACTGGCTATGATCCTAACTTAGACTTGATTTAAAATAGAAGTACTTACGAATCCAAGCAAGAGAAAAAAGCGTTCTAACACTCACAAGGCACATTCTTTTCTCACGCCTTCCTCAGCCTATTCCCCTGGGCAGTAAACTGTATAGTAAAATAGCCAGTTTATTATTTGCTGTTTTCTTTCACTCTGCTGAGAAAAGCTACATTGCTGGCAAACTGACAGAAAATTTAAAAATGGAATCCAGTATTTTGTATGTCTGTTTAGGGAATGTGTGCAGCATAGACAATTCGTGTGATCTATATTTCTTTTTTTTTTTCCCTAACTGGTATCAACAGAAATGTAATGAATGAGCTTCTTAAACTAGATGGGATAAGCAGAGATATCCCCAGAAAAGCAAGAGATGATTCTTGCTCTCCTTTTCCTAAAAATTCAAACAAACCATCACCTAACAACTAACTAAAAATGCTTGTTTTTTAAAGGGAAAAGCAGATTTTTAGAAAACCATTATAATTCATTTTTAATATGTGCTCAGCTAATACTTCAGTTATTAAGTTGCTTAGAAAATGTTCACATTTTTTTCTTACAAACTGATCTTAGTGGAAGCCCCCTGTCTGCCTCACCCATGAATTTTCTTTTCTTTTCTTTTCTTTTTTTTTTTTTTACTGTTTTTGGCCTTGTCTTTTATAAAATGTACTGTTTTCACCCACGGCTTAAGAGAGCTTCTTTGATGTTCTTAGTACAACATCGTGTATGTAATGTCAGCTGTTTAAAGCTGGAGATCAGATTGTGCATAATAACATATGTAGTTTGGATTATATAAACACTACAGGAAGAAGGGGAGACAGGGCCTTTCTGTGTGCACATTTCAGATTGCTAGCTGTATGCCTGTTTAGAATGTTAAACACTCCTAACTAGGCGGTGATGAAGTTACTTCTTTAGTGACTGTGACTTCTGAAACTATAAAGACAAAAGTTTTTCAACTAAAAATAATTTAAAGATGATGCCAGTAATGAACATATTTATGTGATTTTCTACTTGCTACTTAAGGAGCTTTGAGGGTAGAGGGAAAAAAATTGCATTGCCTTCAAAGCCCTATTTAAGCAATTTCATACAAAATTTGGAAATACAGCTGAGAAAAGCCAAAACCAGAAAAATGTGGTACAAATGATACATTTCATCCATTATACCTTTCACCCATTATAAAGAAGTCTGGAGCAGGAAATTACCAGTCTATTTTCTTAGGATTGTTCCTCTTGTATCTTAATATTTCAGATTAGTTAGACTGCTTGGAGTTTTTGTCTTTTCCTTGCGTTATTCTTTTATCATTAAGGTTGCTGTCTGGCTTTTTTGTCTGTTATTGAAAGATTTCGTTTCAAGATAAATTAAATAAAACATTACCATATTTTTCAGCAATGAAACATTTCAGATGGAGAAAGAAGTCAATAGCTTTTCTGGTTTAAGTTCGTATTTTTATTTTAAATATTCTATCCTGCCTCATTTCGGGAATACTTCGAGGCCACTGATGTGTTTACTGCTCAAATATCAACACAGCAGTAATCAGGCCTTTGAAACTACGGGTGAAAAATCCAGTCCATTTCAGTCTTTTTAATTTATGAAAAGAGATTGTGTGGCATTTTGCTTCCCGTCCCTTTTCATAAGACCTTTAAATATGGACACCCCTCCTGCTGGTGTCTTTATATTGGGAAGCTCTGCGTGAGGTTGAAGTTTTTATGAGGAAACTTGTTTAAAACACAATCGTATTTAAAGGCGGGTTTGCCACAGCAAGGTTAGGGGTTGCCAATAAATCGGTTTATAGCAACTTCTCTATTCTCTGCTCCAGACACACCAATGGGGTGACCCGTGCACAATTCCCGCTGGCCACACAAGGCAGGGGCAGTTCTAGTTGATCCTTCCCTGGTCAACTAGATCAACGAAGGCTGTCTTAGAGAGCTTCGGGTAATAAGTGGGCAGAGTACCCTAGGCCAATTTGGCTGCCTGGGATTCCTGGGAGGATCTTGGAGAACCCAGGACACCCGAATCCCTAGGCCCTATCCTGGTTTTTGCTCTGCTGGAGAATAACAAAACATTTGGGGAACTCAGGAGTTTAATTTACTGCCACCAACCGACAAAATAATAGCATCTTTGTGTGTTCTCTCCCCTCCGTCCCTCCCACCTCCTTCCGACAGAAGCACGACGCTGTCCCTCTGTGAAAGTAGCGCAGACAGCACGGGTCAGCCCGGAGCGGTCGCAGGAGGTCCAGACCCGCGGCCCCACGGACGCCCGAGAAATCACCGGTTCCAGAACATCCCCCAGTCGCTTTTGGGAAAGAAAAAGACGCAGCCTGCGAGATGCCTTCTTAGACCTTCCAGTTCATTTAGCTCATTCTGGCCCCAGAAAGTGTGTTTGTGTTTGTGTGTAGTTAAGTGAGGCAGAGAAAATCCAAGAAAGCCGCACAAGCCACCCTAAAGCGTCCACGGAAACTCCAGCTTGGTTAATTGTTCCCATATGTCCTCCTCGGCTGTGGTAAAAAAAACAGCGAGGAGGGAAGGCCGGAGTCGCTTTGTTGATTTTGAAGAGGCTGTAAAAAAGACTATGGCCCATCTCATTTTGGTCCCGGGGAGGCCCAGGCGCACCCCGGGGGACCCGGTGTCCCAAGGGACGGTAGGGTGCCTCTGGCCTGGACCTGGCGCCGAGAGGCGGGACAAGGCCACCCCGCGCCCAAACCCCACGGAAAGTTCGCGCTCCGCGATCCAGCCGGTTCCTGGATCTGCCGCAGCCCGGGGCGGGGAGGGGCGCGGGAGGCGCGGCCCGGGCGGGCGCGCGAGAGGAAGGTGCCTTCGGGAACACGCGCAAGGGCGGGGATTCGCGCTGCCAATGAGGCCCCGGTGTGGGCCGAACAAGGCGGGGGACGGGCCGGAGCGGACGCTTAGCTGTGGCAGCTGCTGGAGCGGCGGCCGCCTCGGGAGCTGGAGGAGAGGCAGCAGCGGAGCGCCGAGCTGGCCGCGCCCCGAGGCCCGGCCCTGGGTGTGGGGAACCGCGCCGAGGAGCTGGAAACTTTCCCGGCAGGTAACTCCCGCCGCCCCGGCTCCGCCGTGGGCCTCCGAGCGCCCCGGGCATGGCCAGCTGCCAGTGTGCGGAAAGGTCGAGAGGGACCCGGGGAGGAGAGGGTGATGGGAGAAGGGAAAGGCGTGTGGGAAAGTTTCCGGAGCGCCCCCTTCTCCGCCGGGCACACCCGGGAGCTTTCCGGGAATAGGCACAGACATGTTGGGCGCCCCGGGCCTTGGTCTCGGCGGCTTTGGGGAGTCCGCACCTTCCTTGCGCGGTTCCGCCGCGCCGGACCGAGCCGGCCTGCGGTGGAACCGGGGTGATGGGAACCGGGAATGCTCGGGGCACGCTTGAGTTTTGGGACCACCCCCGCCCGGCGCGCCTGCTCGCCCCCTTTCCCGCCTTCTCTGTAGCCCTCGGGCTTGGCAAGGGCCTGGGCTACGCCTGGTACCTGGCGCGGGAGAGACGAGGGGAGGCGCGCCTGGCACAGCGGGGTCCTAGGCGCCCCCCGGAGAGTTGGGGTGCGCGGGTCGCGAAGTTGCCGAGAGAACTTAAGCCGGGGGCATAGTATTGCCATAGTCTGGGCTGAAAATCTATTGCTTTGCTTCCAAGAACACTGCGATTAGCATATCCACACTCCTTTACTGGGGGTAGGGGTGAGTTAGGATTAGACTTTGGGGGTTTTTCTTTACGGGTGGGACGCTGAGAAAAGCAGTAATTGTCAAGATTGTGAGCCCCCTTGTTCTTGGATGCAGAGCGGTCCTTTTGGGAGGACGATATCAGGGCACTGGCTTCCTGAAGGACTTTGGGGTGCGGGCGCGCAGTGTTGTGGGTGTGCGGGGCTCCCGGCTTCGGCGCGGCGGCTTTCCGGAACGCCTGGCTGGGAAGGAAGCTCTAGACATTGGGTGGTGTGTTTGCAGACAGAAAGGTCTCTAGACCGGTGTTCTCAAAACTTACTGGA
Source organism: Macaca thibetana thibetana (assembly GCF_024542745.1). Classification (NCBI taxonomy): domain Eukaryota; kingdom Metazoa; phylum Chordata; class Mammalia; order Primates; family Cercopithecidae; genus Macaca; species Macaca thibetana. The sequence goes on along the minus strand of NC_065589.1, from coordinate 84,065,097 downwards.
CTTACTGTGCTCCGGGAGGAAATGTGGCGTTGGCCAGGTAGAAACGCAACGCTGCGGCCAAGGGGCGGAGGACGCCAGGCTCGGCGACGGCCTTCTCCCAGCCCCCTCCTGCCAGCTCCTGGCAGATCCAGATCCCTGTGCCTCCAATGTTGGGACCGTTCGCAGTGGCGTTGTTCCCAGCTGGAGTTAACTTGGGAGATGAGGGAACCTTCATCTTGAACTTGACCTCAGAAGCAGCGTCGTCTGTACAGGTTACAAGGTAAATGGAAGCTGAGCCTTAACGTGGGTTGGATCGCAAACTGGCTGGCGCGCAAAGGAAGTTCCTGGTTCAGAATCTGAGGAAAGGGCTCAGAATTGCTGAGATCGCTCGCCCTGGAAATGCCAGACACACCAGACTGCAGAAGTTAATGCGTGTTTGGAGGGGTGGGGGTGGGAGAGGAAAGGAGAAACCTGGTTAGTTGGCACAGAGGGCTAGTATTTCTCTGTAGTGGAAATGAAGGGAGTCTGCGTCTCTGCTTTCACCAGATCCGCTACCTTCTTTTTTCCTTCCTTGGTCATCTTTATTCCTGCCAGGCTGGCACTCCTGAGGCAGGGGAGGGAAAGGAGAAGAAAGCAGTTGTGAAGCTTCCTGGGTCAGCCTGGAGGTATTTCAGATCTGCTGCTAGGAAGATTCCAGGATTTTAACAGCTGCTTCTTGATTGCTGGGAATGAAAGAATTTATGAGCGGCTGAGAGGTGTTCATTATGGAAGTAGTCTGAATGTTTTACTCATCTAAGCTACTTAAAGACCTCACAAGGGACCTTCCCTAGAGTATGCCAGTTTCTGCAGTTTGTGTCAGTCAGAATGCTTGGTTTAAATGTTAGTCAAAAAGCATCACAAATATATCCTGGTGGTTCTGAAATGAAAAGTATGTGGCAGTAAAAGAACTATGGTATCTGATATCCTTCAGGACTTCCTCCTAGGGTTGTTCCTGTTACCTGCCAAGTGAACTTGGTCCAGGCTTCCGGACTGTTGTGATTTGACAATAACAGATGGGAAATAGTGTCATTGATTTTAGTGGAAGCAGGAAAAGTCCACAAATAAATTTAAGGTGAGTTTTTATGACCCTATCTTGCACTTGTGGTGCCCCAAACTTAACTTTTTGGCACCAAGCCTGTTGGTTCGAAGTGTTGCTGGAACTTGGAAGCAATGGTTTTCCTGCTTTCTTGGTTTAACCACCAGAATGCCCAAATTATTATAATTTATATTCATCCTTGATCTAAGACATAACTGATTCATGGTCAGCCTTTTTCTGCTTCCCATAACAGCCTGTAGAAAAAAAGAAATTTTGTCTCTTTAACCACACACAATTTATTTGGTGCCATAGTAGGTTTTTGACACTGGATGATTGAGGGCATAATTTTAGAGACAATGGAGTTGTCTGGATTAAATCGTCCATTTTTAGGCGACATCCTCTTCTGAGTTGCTGATTAATTCTTTATCTCTCTGGGAACACTAAAACCAGCATCCCTGGGCCAGTGGAACTATAATCCATATTATAATGACTCCTGCCAGCATAGCTGGAGGTTAACTTTATGTCGATGTTTCCATTAGACATTTCTAACCTAATTGTAAAGATTTTGTCTCAGTTGGGTTGAGAGTCTCATAGAAAAAGAAATGGCTTTATTTTTATCTTTATGATAAATAGTTTAACTGGTGTTACAGGAATACATTTACAGAAGCAAAATAAAGCAGAGTGTTTATATATTTGTGGGGGGATTTGTTTTAGTGTTTAAAATAGTTTGGTTTTTAGCTCTCTTTTAAATGCATATTTCAGTGGTGGAAAAACCAGAACCTCTCCCTTCCCCCTTTCTCCCCAGGTTACAAAAGTCTTTGCTGTACAGAGAGCTCTTAAGCCTTTCTAGGTTTTGGTTTTCTCATTTTTATCATCCCTAAAATGGGATTACCTTGCATCCCTAAAGTTCTGTGACTCTCCAAAAGTTTGAGAAATATGGGAATTCTGGAGCCAGTGCTGTAATATTAGAGCAGTGCTATGGGGTTTATAAGGGCTTGATTTACATATTTTATTCCTAATCCTTTATTTGAGTAAACCAAGGCCTAGGAAGTTAAATTAGACGCATATCATCTATAAATAGTGGAGCTGAACTTGAACCAAAGTCTTCTGATTCTCCCTAGTCTCTTTTCTGTTTATTCAAACCTGCCAAAAAGACTAATGTTAATATGTGGCAATTTCTCACAATACATTTTTAGGGAAATATATGAGTTATTTTGATTTCAGAACCCCAGGGTTAACATCCATGCTTTGATGTCAGGGATTAAAAACAGTTCACTAATAATGGTAATAAAACTTTCTCCTCAAGAGAGTTTCAGAAAGTCACATGCTTCAAACTAATCATTTGTTTATTTTCAACTTCTTTTTTATTAAGTAGGCTTCAGGGTGTAATGTGATTTATAATCCGGACTAGTAACTCAGACAGCATTCTTAAGGAAATCACTTTTCAAATCTGTACCTCTTTTTAAAAATAAAAAATGAACATATCATTTGCCTTTGATCTTGGTATCTCTCAGCCTGATTGCAAAGCCTGGATGAATATTCCTTTTTTTGGTGTCATCATTCTTGAGCTGTTTCTACTGATGGCTGGATAAGTCTGATTTTGCAGCACTTTCCATGCTAAATAAATCCTTCCCTTATGCTGTTGGGTTGATGGTAAAGAGGTAGTAGGTTGCAGGTGACCCATTTTTGCTGTGTCTCTAAATGTTTGTGCTCTGTCCTGCTTGCCTAGTTAGCGGCACTCACTGCAGGTTGACACTCATCTGGAGACTGGTATGGATTTTCTTTAACAGTTTCTAAAATGAAATTATGTGTTAAGCTGTAGGCTCTTTTATGTGTGAGCGGCTTGTCCATCTTCAGCTTTTTAAACTTATTCTCAGAGGAATGTCTTTTCAAAATATTAAGCAATGGGGTTTAAACCTCAAGAAGAAGATGTATCAGTGCTCATTGGCTGGGAAGGAGGTGTAGTACATCTGAAATTGCCACCATTTCCATGAGTGAGAGGAGAAGAGAACATTATGAAGCATTATTTGCTAGAGAAGTTGGGAGACTTTGTACCAGGAAGGGACAAAAGCAGCAAAGGAGAAGAATGACTCTTGGTTTTTAATACTGTTATCGGGAGCATGGATTTGGAATGATAGAGGACTTTGATGAAGAAGGCTTTCAGAGGACATTATCTTGTGGAGAGTGAAAGGGGTTGTCCTGGTTTGGTTTAGCTGCGTTGCTGATGGAACTTGCCCTTCTAGGGTCGGTGTTGTCTTTAGGGTCCCCTGCAGGTGGGTGTGACCAAGGAGAATGTTCTAGAAAGAAGAGTTCCACAGACAGGAATGTCAAGGACAAAAGTGTTGCAGAGGGATGACTTGGTTCCTGGATTTTAGCACAGATTTTGCCGCTAACATGAGGCAATTTATTAGTGAAAACCTTCCAGTTGTAGAGGTAGACAGATGTGAACCCAGTATGTTCAGTCCACATAGCCCAGAGCCACAGTGACTCAACCTCTTCCCTGCCCTACCTCAGCACACCTAGGGTTACCTGCCAGTCATGAACAGTGGCTTATTACCTCTTTGGGTAGGCGATGGGGGTGGAGAGTGGGGAAGTCTCTAAGAAGTACTCGGCTGTGACCTTTTCATGCATGTATACTCATGCAAAAATGGGATCCTCTGTTGCATGAGCTTTTGAAGAAATATGAAAAAGATCATACATGTATGGCTGCTGGTATTATAGCTCTCAAGCCTCACATCCAGAATTGGCCTTTTTGATGTTAGTTCCAATTTGGGAAAGCCCTGGAGGGAACCTGAGTTGGCTTGATGCCAGCCAAAGGAGAGTTACGGTTAGACCCATAAAATGGGGCTTTGGGGAGACAGAGTATCCCACAAAGAAGAGGGTTATTGTTAATGGAAGAGGGAGGGAGCTGGATCAACAAAAGAGCTAGCCAGGGCAGTATACATTTCCACAAGTGGTATTGCTGATCATAACAACATACCAAAGGATATGAACATTCTTAATGTTGTTGTGATGTACACCCCTGTAGTCTTGAGGGCAGTGGACTTGTCCACATTCTGTGGGACTCTGAATTGCTATGTACACAGGCATAAGGGGGTATTGAATTACTGCTAAAAACATAAGAGTTGGTCATTACTCCCGTGTAACCCATTACACTCCCCTCTCTCTGCCATGCTTTGTTCTAAATTACTTGGGATAAGTAACATTAATTATTAATGTTTATTGAGTGCCGGCTGACTCTGAACTACATGTTTGAATTTAAAAAGTCTGTGGATGAAACAGTTTGGCTCTTTCTTCCTGTGTTGTCCTACATATGTAGAATACTATGGCAGGGATGGTCACCATGCAACAGCATTCTGTGTTCTGGTCCTCCTTGCTTCTTGTGGCTTAACAACTATTTATTTGCTTGGAATTCAGAAATGGGGGCCGGGTTCCCTGTGTCTAGGCTCACTGGTGCCGTGGTGGTTACATGATTCATTGAGGGCCATTGCTGCAATAGTTTACAACATTATAACCATTCTTGGTGTCTATGGAAGATTGGTTCCAGGATTCCCATGGATACCAAAATCCTTAAATGCTTAAGTCCCTTATTAAAAATCATGTATTACTTTGGGAGGCCGAGACGGGCGGATCATGAGGTCAGGAGATCGCGACCATCCTGGCTAACACGGTGAAACCCCATCTCTACTAAAAAATACAAAAAACTAGCTGGGCAAGGTGGTGGGCGGCTATAGTCCCAGCTACTCGAGAGGCTGAGGCAGGAGAATGGCGTAAACCCAGGAGGCGGAGCTTGCAGTGAGCTGAGATCCAGCCACTGCACTCCAGCCTGGGCGACAGAGGGAGACTCCGTCTCAAAAAAAAAAAAAAAAAAAAAAAAAAAAAAAAAAAAAAAAAAAAAATCGTGTATTATTTGTATATAGCTTATGCATACCCTCATATATATATATATATATATATATTTTTTTTTTGTAATTTTATTATTATTAGTTTTGAGACAGAGTCTCACTCTGTCACCTAGGCTGGAGCACAGTGGTGCAATCTCGGCTACTGAAAACTCTGCCTCCCAGGTTCAAGTGATTCTCCTGCCTCAGCCTCCCGAGTAGCTGGGATTACAGGTATGTGCCACCACGCCTGGCTAATTTTTGCATTTTTAGTAAAGATGGGGTTTCACCATGTTGGCCGGGCTGGTCTTGAACTCTTGACCTCAGGTGATCTACCCGCCTCGGCCTCCCAAAGTGCTGGGATTACAGGCTTCAGCCACCTTGCCCGGCCTCCTTTTATTTTATTTTATTTTATTTTATTTTATTTTATTTTATTTTATTTTATTTTGAGATAGGGTTTCCATTTGTCATCAAGGCTGCACTGCACTGGTGCTATCATGGCTCACTGCAGCCTCAACCTCCTGGGCTCAAGTAGTCCTTCCACCTCAGCCTCCAGAGTAGCTGGGACTACAGGCGCGCACCAACACACCCAGCTAATTTTTGTATTTTTTTTTTTTTGTAGAGACAGGGTCTCACTATGAGACCAGCCCAGGCTGATCTCAAACTCTTGGTTCAAGTGATCCTCCTGCCTTGTCCTCTCAAAGTGCTGGGATTACAGGCATGAGCCAACCCCCCAGTCCTCTTTCATACTTTAAATCATCTCTAGATTACTTACAATACCTAATACAATGTAAATGCTAGTAGTTGTTATTCTATATTTTTTTGTTTTGTTTTGTTTTTTTTTTTTTTTGTTTTCACCCAGGCTGGAAAGTGGCCGGATTTATAGCCTCCCGAGTTACTAGTTTTTTTGTATTTTTTGTAGAGATTTCATTGTATTGTTATCTTTTTTTTCCAGTGCTGGGATTGGTCAGTTACTAGAATATTGTATTGTTATCTTTTTTCCCATTTTTTGAATATTTTCTAACCTAGGTTGGTTGAATCTGTGGCCATGGGACCTGAGGATATGGAAGGTTGGGTGTGGAGCGGGTGACTGTGCTTACTAGTATAATCCTGCTTTTGATTAGTTTTCCACTTGCCACGTACTTAAGGGTAAGGTGGATGTGTCCCCTGCCCCAGGGAGTGAATTTTGATTAAGCCAAGTCAATTTTAGTAATGCGATACCTTTTGCCAGTGACTTGTTAATGAATGTGTATATGACACCTGTTAGGTCCTGGCATATTTGAAGCATAAGGTTGTGAGCACAAGAGAACAAGTAGCACCAAGTGTAGAGTAAAGGTGCCTAAGACCACAATTACTTTTTTTTTTTTTTGGTCAGTGTTGGGAGTGTAGGAGGTGGGCAGGTAGAGACAGGGTCTCACCATGTTGCCCAGGCTCGTCTCAAATTCCTGGCCTCAAGCAATCCTTCCACCTCAGTTTCCCAAAGTGCTGGGTTACAACATGAACCACCATCCCCAGCCCACAGTGACTTATTTTAGCTGCTGAATTAGCCAGCCCTAGAACCACTGTGACTCAGAACTTCTGTGAGAAAAAACATTTTCATTATGTTTCTTTCTTTCTTTTTTTTTTTTAAGCTAGGGTTTCACTCTGTCACCCAGGCTGGACTGCAGTGGCATGATCATGGCTCACTGTAGCCTCTGCCTCCTGGGCTCAAGTGATCCTCCCACCTCAGCCTTCCGAATAGCTGGGACTACAGGTGTACACCACCACACCTGGCTAATTTTTGTGTTTTTTGTAGAGATGGGGTTTCCCCATGTTGCCCAGGCTGGTCTCAAACTCCTGGGCTCAAGCGATCCTCCCACCTTGGCCTCCCAAAGTGCTGGGATTACAGGTGTGAGAGCCACTGTGCCCAGCCTCATTATTGTTTAAGATCAGTAGTCCCCAAAGTGGAGTGTGCTAGATCATCCAATATGGAGGGAAGAAAATATTCAAGAATATTAGAAAAAATTAAGCTGTTAAAATATTTAATGTATGAGTTGACACTGGTTGGTATATCTGATAGTCTCTTGTCAACTTACATTATATGAGGTTGCCTGAGGGAAGACTGGGCCTTTTACAACCTGGTGGAATTGACAGTGGTACTCTCATTCTTATTCTTGCCTTTGGTGAACTCTAGCCATCTAAATACATTTATGGCTAGATTATCCAGTTTTAACTAAACTGACCCCCACAAAATGGGCGCGTGGTTTAAAAAGATTCTTGCAAAGAAAGTGTAATGATAATGATAGACGTATAAAGGAACAAGAAAATGTTCTTATGAGTTTAGAACATGACTTTTAAAACAAATTTGACAAGAAGGTGGCTCAAAAATTATGTATGGGCAGAGCGCCATGGCTCATGCCTGTAATACCAGCACTTTGGGAGGCCAAAGTGGGCAGATCACCTGAGGTCAGGAGTTTAAGACTAGCCTGGCCAACATGGTAAAACACCGTCTCTACTAAAAATACAAAAATTAGCCAGGTGTGGTGGTGTACGCCTATAATCCCAGCTCCTCAGAAGGCTGAGGCAGGAGAATCACTGGAACCCAGGAGGTTGCCATGAGCCAAGATTATGCCAGTGAATTCTAGCCTGGGCAGCAGAATGAGACTCTGTCTTGAAAAACCACAACAAAAAGTTATGTTTGAATTTGTATTATTAGTCAAAATGAACTTAAAAATACTGTTTGACTCCCATCCTTTAAAAAGTTTTACATGTTGTATAATGTATATACTACATTCATGTGTGTGTATACATACCATTCACAATTACTGTTTTAATTACACATAAATTATATACAATTTATAATATGTTAATATATATATTACAAATTTTTTCCCCTGAAATTCCTGAGCTTCAATACCTTTATAAATTTTTTATTTTTTATATTTTTAGAAGTGAGTCTTGCTCTGTTGCTCAAGCTGGAGTGCAGTGGTGTGATGATAGTTCACCGCAGCCTCCAACTCCTAGGCTCAAGCAATCCTGTCACCTCAGACTCTCAAGTATCTGGGACTACAGGTGTGTGCCATAACACCTGGCTTAATTAAAAAAAAATTTTTTTTGAGATGGAAACTTGCTCTGTTGCCCAGGTTGGAGTGCAGTGGCGCCGTCTTGGCTCACTGTAGCCTCTGCCTTCTGGGTTCAAGTGATTCTCCTGCCTCAGCCTCCTGAATAGCTGGGATTGATTACAGGTGTGCACCACCACACCTGGCTAATTTTTGTATTTTTAGTAGACACGGGGTTTCACCATGTTGGCTAGGCTGGTCTCAAACTCCTGAGCTCAAGTGATCTGCCTACCTCGGCCTCCCAAAGTACTGGAATTACAGGTGTGAGCCACCGTGCCTGGCTAATTTTTTTTTTTTTTTTTTTTTAACTTATAGTCCTGCGTGATCAAAAAAAGCTTTGAGACCACAGTTTAAGTCACTTAGAGTTAGGTGTTTTTTGTTACTTGCAGCTGAAAGCACCATACCTGATATAAGGACAGATAAGAGTAGTAGCTGTCCCTGTTTTATTCTCAGCTTTCAAGAATCTCTGTGATCTGGTCCCTAACTTCTTTCCAGGCCCAGCTGTTCTCTCCTTATCTCTGCTAATACCACTGAGCTCCTGCCCATCCCTGACTATCATACTTTGTTTCAATTTTGCCTCTTCCCTCACGGTATCACCACCACTGAAATTTTGACTTTGAAGGGCTAGCTTAAATAAATATTGCTTTCTTATGAACATTTTTTTCTAATTTACCCCCACTTCCACATTTCAGTTTTTCTTTCCTTTTAGTCTCCCTAGTATGTTGTACATTCATTATAATGTCTTTCTCTGTTTGCTTTTCATTAAGTTGTTCACCTGTTGGCTTTGCAGATGGGTTGTAGGCTTCTTGATGGTAGGGGGTCCTGTCTTACCTTCGTCATTTAAAAAAGAAAACAATCTGTTTCTCCTTTGGGAGAAAGGGAGACAAAGAATCCACAGTTGTTAAACATCACTCTGGACTTGTTACTCTGGAGGGTGGGTCTCGCCTCCAGCCTTCTGGCAGCCTTAGGAAGGCAGGGAGCTCCATGTACATGAAAGGAGATTGAAGGCAGGGAGCTGACAAACCAAGACAGCAGGACCCAGGATTCAGACCTGGAAAATTTTTATTTCCTGGCTAGTTTGTGTGCCCTCATGCATATTATTTACAGTGGCATGTTCTTTCATATAGGAACACTGACATAGGTGAAATGGGAATAGTGCAAAAACATTAAGGACAATCCTAGCAGATGCAGTGAGTTCAAAGGGGAGTCCTTGTGGAGTAACAGGAAAGGCCTGGTGGATGAGATGTATGAAGATCTGAATGCCTGCAGATAGTGACCTGTCTGCAAGTACCACAAAGCAAAATCATGGGAGATAACTCCCCAGGGTAGCGTCTGGCCTGAGCATCTCCTTTGGGAGATGGGAGGTGATGGGCTCTGTAGTGCTTAGCTGAATAGAGTTATCTATGTCATTATTCCCTCTATGCAAAGATAGTTGAGGGTTCACAAGTTGTAGGCTTTCAAGTTGAGCTATGTTAGATATATGCTCCCCTGATGGAAGACAGACATGTCTCCAGGGTTTTGAGGGTCAAATGACAGAATGTATATAAAGTGTTTTGAACATTACAAATTGCTTCCTTAGAGGCAAGGGAACATCAAAGTTGGTTGTTTTCTTGTATCAGAGACTTCTAGCTCAGATTTCTTTGTTGGCCATTTTTAAGTGCATTTCCAATGAGTTTTTAAGTGTTGGGGTTCTTAAATGGAATATGATATAATTTTTTCCAGATGAATTGCAGGTATTACTTAAAATCTTGCTATGAAACTTTCACCCGTGGAGTAAGTAGAATTCATGATTAAGGTGCATCTCTTTTGGGATCCAGTTCAGTTTTTCCAAAGGATCTGTTTATAAGAATAGGACCACTTAGCCGAGTGTAGTTGCTAATGCCTCTAATTCTAGTACTTTGGGAGGCTGAGGTAGGAGGATCTCTTGAGCCAAGGAATTTCAGAACAGCCTGGGAAACATAGGAAGTCTCTGTCTCTACAAAAAATTTTTTAAAAAATTAGCCAGGCATGGTGGTACGGTGCCTGTGGTTCAGCTACTTGGGAGACTGAGGTGGGAGGGTTGCTTGAGCCTGGGAAGTTGAGGCTGCAGTGAGCTGTGATCACACCACTGCACTCTAGCCTTGGCGACAGAGCAAGGCCTTATTTCAAAAATTAAATAAATAAATAAATAAATATTTTTTTAAAAACCCGTTTTCATAAAGATGGAAATCTGTGGAGCTTTGATTTCTGGTCCTGGAAACCCTAAGTACCAACTGAAAGACACAAAGAGCTTTGATTTCAAGGTTTTTGTTGTTGTTGTTCTTGGCCACTGTAAATCCAGTAATTTATTTTCATGAGTCTTTGGAAAGGGTTAGGGAAAGATTTGAAATATCTTAAGGTGGTTTTGAAGGTAAAAAGTAGGTATGGTTTGACAATTTGAAATCTGTTTCATTGTAGATTTCCAAGGCAATGGGTTTGAATAAATTAAAGTTAATTCCATTTCAAGGAACTTTTGCAGTGGGATTTCATATTGTAGAAAGAGTCTGACTTATAAATCAAAACATGTTAAAGAGTAAACATATTTATAGATGCAAAAGACATCGAAACAGTGAGTGGTTCCTAAATTGCAAATAGATGCAATTGTGAAATTCTTATTCGGGGGTTGTTGAATCATGCATGTAGCTTAAGAGAGCCTTATTTTTCTTAGGGTTTATTTAAGTAAAGCAACAATTCCCAAAATGGATTCTGGGGGAAACTGAGTCTTAGGACGTTAACAGGTGTTATGCGGGGAAAAAAGTTCTGTGGTCAAATAAGTGGGAAAATCTGGGTTAACCAAAGTAAACTAGGTATTTTTATTTTTTAACTACAGGACTTTTGAGCACCCGTAGATCTAGTGTTCATTATAAATATCCTGGAAGGGAAATAGAGTTATCAGTATTTTCCAAACACGTTGAATTGTAGAAACTTTTTTTTTTTCCCCCAGAACATCTTTTGCCCAGAGAACAATGTTTGTTGGGTTATCTAATTTGTCAAAATACTTAAAAATCAAATCTCAGACATCATGTACTTTTGCCTAACTTTGCTATGCATTTCTAACTCAGGACTTAAAAAAATCACCGCCCCGTTATCACTTTTAATACAATTAACTTAAAAATACTACCTAATTTGGGCTGGGTGCAGTGGCTCACACCTGTAATCTCAGCAGTTTGGGAGGCCGAGGAGGGCGGATCACGAGGTCGGGAGATCGAGACCATCCTGGCTAACATGGTGAAACCCCGTCTCTACTAAAACAAATACAAAAATTAGCCGGGCGTGGTGGTGGGCACCTGTAGTCCCAGCTACTAGGGAGGCCGAGGCAGGAGAATGGCGTGAACCCGGGAGGCGGAGCTTGCAGTGAGCCGAGATCTCGCCGCTGCACTCCAGCCTGGGAGACAGAGCAAGGCTCTGTCTCAAAAAAAAAAAAAAAAAAAAAAAAAAAAAAATTATCTAATTCTCCCTTAAATAGCATTTGTCACCATTTTTGTTTTTTTGGAACCAAGATTCAATCAAGGTTCACGTATTGCACTGTGAGCTGCTGTTGTTGTCTCTTTCGTCTTTTTAAATGTAGAAAAATATCTTATTACCTCCATCCCTCCCATTCCTGACTTTTAGAAGAGAACCTGTAGGTTGTCCCATATTCTGAATTTGTTTCCTGTGGCGGTGTTTACCTTGTCCCATTGTTTCCTGTATTTCCTATAAACTGGAAGCTAGGTCTAAAAGCAAGATTAGAGTCAAGTAAAATATTTTTTGCAAAAATAGGTCCTAGACTAGGATTCCGCTCTGCACTCCCGACCCCCTCCATGATTTGAGAACAGGCATTTAAGTTTAGTAATTCAGAGCAGCATGGTGAGTCAGACATGCCTGTAATCCTGGCACTTTGGGAGGTGGAGGTGGAGGCGGGAGGATTGTTTGAACTCAGGAGTTTGGGACCCTGGGCAACACAGTGAGACCTTATCTCTACTGAAAGTGGGGAAAAAAAAAAAAATCATCTGGGCCGGGCGCGGTGGCTCAAGCCTGTAATCCCAGCACTTTGGGAGGCCGAGACGGGCGGATCACGAGGTCAGGAGATCGAGACCATCCTGGCTAACACGGTGAAACCCTGTCTCTACTAAAAAATACAAAAAAAAAACTAGCTGGGTGAGGTGGCGGGCGCCTGTAGTCCCAGCTACTCGGGAGGCTGAGGCAGGAGAATGGCGTGAACCCGGGAGGCGGAGCTTGCAGTGAGCTGAGATCCGGCCACAGCACTCCAGCCTGGGTGACAGAGCGAGACTCCGTCTCAAAAAAAAAAAAAAAAAAAAAAAAAAAAAAAAATCATCTGGGTATGGTGGTTCTAGCCTGCATGTAGTCCTAGTCACTAGGGAACTTGAGGCGGGAGGATTGCTTGAGCCTGGGAGATGATTAAAGCTGCTGCAAGCTATGATTGAACCACTGCACTCCAGGCTGGGTGACAGAGTAAGACCCTATCTTTAAAAAGTTTAGCAATTAATAGCATATATATACATATATGGTATATGTATATATAAAAAGAAGTAACAGCTTAGAGTTTAAAAATTAGTGTTATTAGTATATCAATGGGATGCAAGTTGAATTGATTCCAGGTGTGTTTGGAAAGGTATTCTGAATAGTTGGCGTGGTTAAATGGATATGTTTTCAGTATATCTTGCGACTATAAACCATGTGTCTCTTGGGTAACGTGGCTTGGGTGTTAAACGTTTTTGGTGGTTGAATTTTATTCAGAATGACAAGTGTCTGAGTTGTGATGGTAAACTACTACTCTATAGTCACTTATTTTTAAAGCACATTTAGGAATGTGCATTCTTTCTGCCTCTGCTCGATACATTTTTAACAGAATATTTTTCTGGTAAATGCTTATGCTAATCTAAAATACAGCCATAAATTCAAGGACACCCTCAGGGTGATAATTTTCTATGTACATTGTCTTAGAAACCCAGACATGTAAATAAAAGTTCTATCATAGCTAACTTTGCTAACTTAATTTGCTATTTACATTTTTTTTTCCGCCTTGATATCCTTCCAAATGCCAGTTGTATGTCTGGGAAAAGTTAAAGGATTTTGGGAATCTTAATGAAGAATAACTTAGTATATATAAAGAAGCTTTGCATGATGAATGGTAGCTGTCATAAGGCGCTCCCAGTACGTTCTTATATTTAATCCTTTAACCAGCAGGGACACTGTTTTCTGCATTAAAATTTGCCTGTTGTGAATAGTATGGTGACTTGGACAGAGTAAATACTTTGTAACTATAGTTAGTCCATTAAAAATATACATATACACTCCCTTTTTCTCCCCTCTTTAAAAAAACACAAACATATAGGATATGGTAAAAAGGATGATCTTTGAAGCCAGATAAACTTTGGTTTTGTGTTTGGCTCTGCCTATTTACTTGACCTGTTTCTATGTCTGTAGAATGGGGACAGTGATTCCTGTTTCATAGAGTTTATGCCAAGGCCAAAGGCGAAGCCCAGTATGAAAGGCTTAGCACTGTGCGTGGATCAGAGGTACCAAAACCAGCTCATCTTCCACCTTCTCCTCCTCTTACCATACTTTATTTTATTCTATTTTATTTAATTTTATTTGTTTATTTAGTTTTTGAGACAGGGTTTTGCTCTGTTGCCCAGGCTGAAGTGCAGTGGCACAATCTTGGCTCGCTGTAGCTTCAACCTCCTGGGCTCAAATGATTCTTCTGCCTCAGCCTCCCCAAGAGCTGGGACCACAGGTGTGCACCATCATCTCTACATCAAAATATTTTTTTTCTGTAGAGATGGGATCTGCTGTGTTGCCCAGGCTGGTCTCGAATGCCTGGACTCAAGCAGTCTTCCTGCCTTGACCTCCCAAAGTGTGGGGAGTACAGGCTTGAGCCACTACATCCAGTCCTTACCATATTTTATTTAACATTCTGGATCAGTTGTTAAATTTAAGTTTTTAATTGTTCTGAGTGTTTTAAAAATTGTAAATTTTAAGGTACTTGTTACAGAAGTCCAGATAAGTTCTTGATTTCAAGATAATCTGTATGGGAGTTGGTTGCTTATATTAAAACAATTATATGCCTATATGAAATGTTTTGAACTAACAAGTAGGACAGTTTTAGATGGTGATATATAAAGGACAAATAAGAGTCAAAAATGGTATTTTATTATTGGCACAAAAATATTGCTAACAAACTCTGGTTTTTATGAAAATCAGTATTTAAAAAATAAATTTTTTTTCTAAGACTGTGAAAACATGTGAAGCTCCTCAGACTTATGTAATGTTTTGCTTGAGTATGGTTTAGAACAATACACTTTATTTAGATGGAGTAAGTCTATTGTACTGTGCTCAAGTCATACATGCATATTCATTTATGAAATAAATACTACCAACATGAGAGCAGGCTTTTCTAGAGAAGAGGGTGGTCAGTGCTTCCTTCAAGATCCTCACAACGGAGAAATGGGGATTCTCCTTATTACCTTTGTGCCTATTAAAGATGCACGCGAAGGTGGAATTAATATATCCTAAGTTTTGAACAGAAGTGAAGGAACAGTTTGGAGATTGCCTAGATATCTATGGGCCTTGCATTCTTGCCATTTATTGGTAAACCAAAAAGTGTTGTCTTCTATCATCAGCTGTTTCCAAGTCTTGGGCCATTTGGCTTTGAATCTGGCTTGGACAAGAAAAGATCTCAGCTGGGCAAGGACTCACACTGCTCCTTCCCAGATAGTACCTGTTCCTGAGAATGAACTTGATTCCCTACAGACTTTCAAGTCAAGTGGTACTTGAGCTTTTTACACTTTTCCTCTACCATTACAGAGTTTTGTTTATCTCTTCCTTTCTGAAATGTTTTGCTTCAGCGAAACAGGACCCCTGTAACTGTCCCAACTCTACATATCAAAAGCTAAGCCAGGAGGAATCAAAGGGTGTTAGTTCCCCCTTCCATCATGGAAAAAGAGATGCCATTTCTAGGACAGTGATTGAGACCTAAGCCAGTGGAAAATGTAAAGAGACTTTACCTTCTTCACAGGGCTTTCTTGCTTCCTTCATAAGAGTAGTGTTAGCCAACTCAACAAATAGAATTTCCTTATGAGTTTTTTAAAGATAAAAAGTTACCATGAAGGTGGTAACTATTTGACAAATTAGAAACTATTTTCATTTGTCAATGGGTGGTGGAGGTCTTGTATTAATTTTTCCAACAAATGTTTCTTGAGAGCTGGTCATTGTGTCCTTCAGGGTTTGAGGCCCAGTGCTGTGTCTCAGTCTAAGGAGACAAGTGCACACACAGTACCTGCAAGGTGTTAGGGAGTGCGGAAAGAGGAGGAGTAGGGGAGGAGGAGGAGTTGACAGTGGCTGGGGAAAGCTTCAGGGAGGAGGGGGAGGAGGTGAAGGATGCCTAGGACTTTGCCAGGTGGGAAAGAGGGTGAGAGGCTCTCTAGAGAAAAGGAGCACAAGAAGCAGAGGCTGAGTAGCATGAAAATACAAGTGGTGTTTGGGGTGTTGTTACTAGAACAGACGGTACGTTGCGTTTGGGTACAGTGGCAGGGAGAAGAGAGCCAGATTGCAAAGGACTTGCATGCCAGGCTAAGAAGCGTGGACTTGATCCTGTAAGCAAGTGATAGCTGTCAAAGGTTTTTCAGCAGGGAGATGATGTAATCAGATCTGTGTGTTGGAGAAAAGCTTTGGCAGCGGTGGTGTGGAGGAGAGACTGGCGTGGGGACAGATGGGCTGCAGAGCTGTCTCTTAGGAGGCTTTTGAAGTAGGTCAGGTGAGAGATGATGTTTGAGGTCTGAGTTAGTGGGAGGAAGAGAAGTAATGCCAGTTGAATACCTTTGAGTGTGTGCACTTAAGGTGAAGGTACATTAGCTCATGTAATCTTCACAGAAAAACTTTTCATAGAATGCTGTTTTCATCCTCATTTTGCAGCAAAGGAAACAGACTCAAAGTAACCTAGTTCAGCCAGGATTGAACTTGGGTTTACTGTCCCGTGCCCACCACAGTTTTTAGAACAAGATGTCAAAGAACAAAATTTGAACAAATGAAGCTTTAGAGATTTAATTGTCATTTTTTAGGGGTTAATGAACTAGACAGCACCCAGACTACAAAATAGATGGGCACTCTGCAGGGATGACTGAACAGTGGGTTCTATAAGGCAGCTTGAGCAGGAGCACAGAGATCGCACAGCGCCAAAGGTGGACTGGCTAACCTCAGGTTATTACTTCAGGTTACTTTCCTTGTGTGGGTTAAAGCAAAGGGGATCTCCTTATTTTTGCCAACTCTAGTTGACTGGGCACCCTCCCCCCTTTTTTTCCCTTTTCTTTCAAGACAGAGTCTTGCTCTGTCGCCCAGGCTGGAGTGCAGTGGTATGATCTCAGCTCACTGTAACCTCCACCTCCCAGGTTCAAGCAATTCTCCTGCCTCAGCCTCCCAAGTAGCTGGGATTATAGGCATGTGCCACCGCGCTTGGCTAATTTTTGTATTTTTAGTAGAGACCGGGTTTCACCATGTGGCCAGGCTGGTCTTGAACTCCTGACCTTGTGATCTACCTGCCTTGGCCTCCCAAAGTGCTGCGATCATAGGCATGAGCCACCGCACCCAGCTGACTGGGCCCCCTTTGGATTGGTTGTCGTGAATCTCGTGCTTTTTGAAAACTGTCCTGTTTGGAGATTTGACTATTATTTCTCTCCTGTTTGCTTAGAGGGTCAGATCTTGTAAGCAAACAGCTCAGGTTTTGGTTTGGTGATGTGGAAGCTTTGCATGAATGACTTCATTTGGGTTGATCTGTTGGATCCTAGTGCAGGAGGTCAGTCCAAATCAGTGGCTCCCTATCAATTTTACTTAACAAGAGGGAATGAGAACATGAAGGAGGAGTGCGCATGGTGTATGATTTTTGGACTGGGATGAAATGGAAGCTTCTTTCAGGTTAGAAAAGGAATACTTAGCAGCTTACTGAAGGTAGAGTTTCCAGGTGTGGCAACAAGGTATGGATGATGAACAATACTGTAACAGCACTCTCTCGGGAGGGGAGGGGCAGAGTTTGGGGGCCATCTGGGATACCCAGTTGGAAATGCCCAGTCAGTGGTTGGAAATTTGGCATTCTTGTAGAAACTCCTTTAAGCTAATGATATACCTCCTGGTAGCCATGGACTTAGAATTTATAGGAGGGCATGGGTAATGCCTAAGCATCATCTGGGTCACTTAATTCGGAATGCAGATTTCCAGGCCCTGCCCCCAGGAGGTGCTTCAGTAGGCCTTTGATGGGGTTTGGGGATCTGCACTTGTGTCAAGCTCCTGGGTTGAGAGAGAGAGAGAGAGAGAGAGAGGTTCTCACTTTTGAGAAATGTTTGGCTTTCCCAATGGCCTAGGCTGTCTTGTAATTTCACTTCCTTCAGGGAGCTTTTGATAACTCCTCAAAGAATAGGATGTTGATCTCTGGTAAAAAGCAACATCTGAGAAAATTGCTTGCTTTTAGGAACCTGAAGGCCGGGCGCGGTGGCTCACGCCTGTAATCCCAGCACTTTGGGAGGCCGAGGCGGGCAGATCACAAGGTCAGGACATCGAGACCACGGTGAAACCCCGTCTCTACTAAAAATACAAAAAATTAGCCGGGCGCGGTTGTGGGCGCCTGTAGTCCCAGCTACTCGGGAGGCTGAGGCAGGAGAATGGCGTGAATCCGGGAGGCGGAGCTTGCAGTGAGCCGAGATCGCACCACTGCACTCCAGCCTGGGCGACAGAGCGAGACTCCGTCTCAAAAAAAAAAAAAAAAAAAAGGAACCTGTGTACATTCATATTTAATTCTGCCAAGGATGCTTTTTAGTTTTTTGAATTAACACTCAAAAATAACAAGTCCTCAAAATTAGGTTTGTTCTTTTGTCTTAAGTGGACATTTGGCAAGAGATTTCTAGTGAAGCTTGATTCTGAGTACTTTTCTCATGTATTAAAAAGAGGCTGGAAGAGGGAACCGGGGACATGGAGAATGAGGAGGGATAGCCTGAGGTTCTTGGTTTGCCGAGGAGTGGCCTAGGTTGTTACTGATTAAGAAGTCACTGGCCAACATGGGGAAACCCTGTCTCCACTAAAAAAAAAAAAAAAAAAAAAAAATACAAATAATAGCCAGGCGTCATCGTAGGTGCCTGTGATACTAGTAACTCAGGAGGCTGAGGCAGGAGAATCGCTTGAACCCAAGAGGTGGAGGTTGCAGTGAGCCGAGATTGCACCACTGCCCTCCAGCCTCAGAGACAGAGCAACACTCCGTCTCCAAAAAAAAAAAAAAAAAAAGTCACTGAAGGCTGGGTACGGTGGCTCATGCCTGTGATCCCAGCAGTTTGGGAGGCTGAGGTGGGTGGATCGCTTGAGCTTCCAGCCTGGGCGACATGGCAGAACCCCATCTCTACAAAAAATACAAAAGTTAGCTGGCTGTGGTGGCACATACCTGTAGTTCCAGCTACTTGGGAGGCTGGGGTAGGAGCATCACTTGAGCCCAGGAGTTCAAGGCTACAGTGAGCTGTGATCACTCCACTGCACTCCAGCCTGTGTGACAGAGCGAGACCCTGCCTCAAAAAAAAAAAAAAAAAAAAAAAGAAAGAAGAAAAAAAGAAGTCACTGAAAAGTACTCAATTCCTTGAAATCTGGGTTGTAAATCCAATCACTTATTCATTAGACCATTTGCTTATAATTAGTCCTAACCAGCCTAGCTTCCCCTTCCCCTCTGTCATGCATGTCTTTTTCTCAGGAGTAGAAGCTTTGAAGCCAGACAGACTGGGATAAGGTCCCAGTTTAGTTCCTTTACACACAGCCTCCCTGAGCTGCTTTCTGTGAATTTGGAATGTGGGAAGGTAGTTTTGGGAATGGAGTGGATAAAATCAGAACACCTGGACTTGAGCTAGTGCCACTCTGAATCTTGGGCGGGAAGGTGAAGGCTGGGCGTCTGCCTGGTTCATTCAGCACACATTAAGTGCCTACTTTTTCAGCTAGAGAGTATATTTAGGGTTGATCGTGTGCATTGCTTTACATTACCTACTTTACTCTAATTTTCCTCCAGAGTTGGAGGGAATTTTTGTGTGGTTGTGGTTGATGGTTATCAAGAAAAAGTGGCCGGGTGTGGTGGCTCACAAGTATAATCCCAGCACTTTGGGAGGCTGAGGTAGGCAGATCACCTGAGGTCAGGAGTTCAAGACCAGCCTGGCCAACATGGCGAAACCCCATCTCTCCTAAAAAATACAAAAATTAGCCAGGCGTGGTGGTGGGTGCCTGTAATCCCAGCTACTCAGGAGTCTGAGGCCGGGAGAATTGCTTGAACCTTGGAGGTGGAGGTTGCAGTGAGCCAAGATCGGGCCACTGTATTCCAGCCTGAGTGATAGGCAAGACCCTATCTCAAAAAAAAAAAAAAAAAGATAAAGTGTTTTCGTTTTGTTTTCAACTTGTGTGTCTTTTTTGTTGGTATCTTGCTACCCTTGGGATAATTTTTGCTTGTCTCTCCGAGTAAGCAAGGTTTGGGTTCATTAACTGCTTGCTGCTGATTAGTTCATTTTTCCGACGTGAGAGAGAGGAGCATCTTCCTTTGTTTTCCCCTCCACCTTTGCTAAATGCCATTACTACTTCCTGTTGCAATGACAGGGCTTCCCAGCTCCCAGCTTCTTTTCCTTAGTCCCCATCCTGTTGGGGAGGACACAGGAGGAAGTCGGCTTGCTCACTGATTGGTTTGTTCAGTCACTTAACAGGAGCCAATTGAGCCCTCACTCTAGGCCAGGCTCTGTGCTAAGTGCTAGTCTAATTCAGCCCTCTTGAAGGCCTTAAGAGGGAGCAGGCATTCTTTCTTCCTACCTCATGGGTTTTTGCAGGTGAGCCTCTGTACCTCCCCCCAGGTCTCATGGCAGGCTGACTGGACCCATGCTGCCTCAGGTCTCATGGCAGGCTGACTGGATCCCTGCCGCCTCCTGTGGTGCTGCCCTCCTCACCCACTCCTTGCCCACTCTCACTATCAGCTTCCTAATGGGCATTTCCTGGGGCGACTATATCTGACCCAAATTGGTTATTTCGTAGATCCTTTAGGGGTCCTGGTCCAAAGGTCAATTTTAGTGAGTGGTATGGGGACTGTGGAGTTGGAGGATGGGGAGAGAAATGTGGGCCATAGCTGACAGTGTTCACAGGGACAGCACAGCAGGGGAAATAAGCCTCACTATTGCAGCTGCTGAGACTGCACGTCCTGTTCATTTTGAATGGCCCCTCAAAGACACCCCCTGAGGATGCTAAATGCAGATTTATGGATGCTGTTGGCAGAATTTGCCTGTTTATAATACTTTTTAGGGGGGCCCTGAGCAAGGTGGCTCATGCCTATAATTTCAGTACTTTGGGATCTCACCTGGCTCCACCATGATTTGGGAACAGGCATTTAAGTTTAGCAATTCAGGCCAGGCACGGTGGCTCACGCCTGTAGTCCCAGCACTGTAGGAGGCTGAGGTGGGAGGATTGCTTGAGCTCAGGAGTTTGAGAGCAGCCTGGCAACGTAGTGAGATCTCATCTCTACTAAAAGTTAAAAAAAAAAAAAAAAAAAAAAAATCAGCTGAACGTGGTGGCTCATGCCTGTAGTCCCAGCCACTTGGAAGCCTGAGGTGGGAGAATCGCTTGAGCCTGCAAGATCGAGGCTGCAGTGAGCCGTGATTGTGCCACTGCACTCCAGCTTGGGCAACAGAGCAAGACTCAGTCTCAAAAAAAAAAAAAAACAAAAAAAGAACTTTTTTGTTTTCAGCCATTTTAGTCCTACATTTTAGATTATTTTTGACTGACTTTTTGGGAGACTGTCGTGCCCTTAGATTATCCATAATAATTATGAAGATGTCAAGTCCCTTAGGACAGCATATTAACTTTCAGCATAAAAACATGCATCGGAACAGCATAACGGAAAGATCAGTGATTCTGGAGTAAAGTAGACTTGGTTTCAAATTCCAGCCATCCTCTAATGCCCTTGGATAAATTTCTTCATGGCCTTAGTTTCTTCATCTGTAAAATGGGGATTTTTTTTGTTGTTGTTTTTAAAGACGGAGTCTCACACTGTCACAGGGGCTAGAGTGCAGTGGCACAATCTTGGCTCACTGCAACCTCTGCCTCCTGGGTTCAAGCAATTCTCCTGCCTCAACCTCCTGAGTAGCTAGGATTACAGGCCCCCACCACCATGCCCCGCTAATTTTTTGTATTTTTAGTAGAGATGGGGTTTCACTATGTTGGCAAGGCTGGTCTTGAACTCCTGACCTCGTGATCCGCCCGCCTCGGCCTCCCAAAGTGCTGGGATTACAGGCGTGAGCCACTGCGCCCAGCCAAAATGGGGATCATTTTACAAGGTGAGAAATAATGTTTGTACAGTACTTTTAGAGTAGCTCCTAGCACATAATAGATGTTCAGAAGTTCCCTCCTTGTTTGATTCAACAGGAACCAAATTGTATCAAACTGTAGGCAGTTAAAAGGATGAATAACATGTGATTTCTATCCTGGAGGAACTTAAAATCTAGTGGGCGAGGCTGACACAAGAATTTGTCCTGAGGAGGTTAAGTGCCAAGACCCAGGTTGAGGCTGGAGCAGAGCACAGGAGCATTTCCTCTGCCTGGAGGGTTGGGAGAGCCTTCCGGGAGGAGGTTATGTCTAAGCTCTGTCTTGAGGGATTGAGTAAGAATTCACTTAAGCAAGCAAGGTGGGATGGGTTGTAGCCAAAGCAACGGCATGAGCAATGGGTGGAGTATTTAGGAGGACTATACACAGTCAGGGATTGGCTGGATGGAATAGTGTGAAGCAGGAATTCCTAGGAAATTAACCTAGAGAGCCTGGTAAGTGTGAACTTGCTGGTGGGCCTTGTGTACTTTGCTGGAGAATTTAGGGTTAGGGGCTGGGTGCTGTGGCTCACACCTGTAATCCCAGCGCTTTGGGAGGCCAGGGTGGGCAGATTGCCCAAGCTCAGGAGTTCGAGAACAGCCTGGGCAACATGGCAAACCCTCTTCTCTACAAAAAATACAGAAACTATATGGACATAGTGGCGGGTGGCTCTAGTCCCAGCTAGTGAGGAGGCTGAGGTGGGAGGATTGCTTGAGCCCAGGAGGTGGAGGTTGTGGTGAGCCGAGATCGCGCCACTGCACTCCAACCTGGGTGACGGAGCCAGATCTTGTATCAAAAAAAAAAAAAAAAAAAAAAAAGTAGAAAAACATCAGGGCTAGATATCAAAGGTAGTTTAGGGATTAAACTACACTGTTACTGATTAATAATACTTACATGTAAATTTCCTGTTTTGATAGGAAGATGTAGAATTTGCTAGGAAAGAAAATAAAAATATGAGGAAAAATAATATATACATAGTGTTAATAACATACTCATGCATTTTTACAGTGCACAGCCTGATGAAGTAAATTTTGGTACATCCATATGATGGGGTGATATGCAGATGTTAAAAGAATGAGGTAGGTTTATGTGTGCTCTTAAGGAAAATTTTCCAAGAATATTATTAAACAAAAAATATATATGCATAGAATATCTTTAGAAGTATATATATAAGAGGCTGGGCACAGTGGCTTACGCCTGTAATCCCAGCACTTTGGCAGGACAAGGCAGGTGGGTCACGAGGTCATCCTGGCTAATGCAATGCGGTGAAACCCCATCTCTACTAAAAATACAAAAAGAAATTAGCTGGGTGTGGTGGCGGGCGCCCATAGTCCCAGCTACTCGGGAGGCTGAGACAGGAGAATGGTGTGAACCCGGGAGGCTTGCAGTGAGCCAAGACCATGCCACTGCACTCCAGCCCGGGCGACAGCAAGACTCTGTCTCAAAAATAAATAAATAAATAAAAGAAAATATTGTAAAGAAATGACTAACACTATACATTTTCAGGTGAGCTGGAAACCAAGTGGCAGAACATAAAAATAACCTGTGCTACTGCAGTGTCATAGTATTATGCATAATGCTAGATTATTTCATGCTCTGACAATAACACCATTCATTCATGGGGGTTTTTAGAGTTTTCACCTTTCACATACATTATTTCAGTCAAAATTAATCACTCCGCCATCTGTGCTCTCACATCAGTTAAAATATTTTAAGAATTATAAATGTTAAATGATGTTATATAAAGTTTGGAAAGCGAGAGAAAAGAGTAATATACGTTTAGGCTGGGTGCGGTGGCTCATGCCTGTAATCCCAGCACTTTGGGAGGCTGAGACAGGCAGATAGCTTGAACCCAGAAGTTTGAGACCAGCCTGGGCAACACAGTGAGACCTCATCTCTAGAAAAAATACAAAAATTAGCTGGGCATGGTGGCGTGCACCTGTAATCTCATCTACTCAGTAGGCTGAGGTGGGTGGATGGCTTGAGCCCAGGGAGGTAGAGGCTGCAGTGAGCTGTGATCACACCACTGCACTCCATCCTGGGCAACAGACTGATACCCTGTCTCAAAAAAAAAAGTGTTTAAATGCAGCAGCCATGATTTTATTATCTTCCTTCTTTCCCTTCTCTTCTTTGCCTATGCCTTAAAAATATATAGCTGTAGGCTGGGCGCGGTGGCTCAAGCCTGTAATCCCAGCACTTTGGGAGACCGAGACGGGCGGATCACGAGGTCAGGAGATCAAGACCATCCTGGCTAACCCGGTGAAACCCCGTCTCTACTAAAAAATACAAAAAAAAAAAAAAACAAAAAACAAAACCTACTAGCCGGGCGAGGTGGCGGGCGCCTGTAGTCCCAGCTACTCGGGAGGCTGAGGCAGGAGAATGGCGTGAACCCGGGAGGCGGAGCTTGCAGTGAGCTCAGATCCGGCCACTGCACTCCAGCCTGGGCTACAGAGCGAGACTCCGTCTCAAAAAAAAAAAAAAAAAAAAAAATCTAAATCTATATCTATATCTATATCTATATCTATATAACTGTAGCTAAGGTATACATGTACTTATAGGCTTTTCTGTGTAATGTATTTCTTTTTTTTCTTTTTTTGAGACAGAGTCTCGCTGTGTCTCCCACGCTGGAGTGCAGTGGTATGGTCTCGGCTCTCTACAAGTTCCGCCTCCCGAGTTCACGCCATTTTCCTGTCTCAGCCTGCTGAGTAGTGGGACTACGGGCGTCCGCCACCACGCCCAGCTAATTTTTTCTTTCTTTTCTTTTTTTTTTTTTTTTGTATTTTTAGTAGAGACGGGGTTTCACCGTGTTAGCCAGGATGGTCTCTATCTCCTGACCTTGTGATCTGCCCGCCTTGGCTTCCCAAAGTGCTGGGATTAGAGGCGCGAGCCACTGCTCCCAGCCTGTGTAATGTATTTCATGCGTTTCCGCAGGTGCTGTGTGGTTGTCCTCCTTAGCTTTTAAATAGCTGCTGTTTTGTGGAACATTGTGATTACTTCACTGTACTTCACTGGCATCTTTACTCTTGTGTTCTCCATCAGAGCTGCGTTCATGCTCATCTCTTCCTAGACTCCTGGGGGTGGAATGACCTCTTGTCATTAGAATCAGGGCAGAGAGAAAATACTTAGCAAGTATGTCTGAAGGATAGATGTGCCTTCTGAGCTTTATAACAGCATTTTAAGGTATAGGTAAATATGAGCAGTTTTCAGCCAAGGAAAGGAGTCAGACAGCCTTCCCAAAGTCACACAGCGGCTATGTGGAAGTGGGTGAACTGAAACTTCAGTTCAGTTCTCCTAACCCCAGCAAAGCACTTGGCATTGTTTTGTTGTTGTTGTTTTGTTGTTGTTGTTGTTTTGTTTTGTTTGTTTTGGAGGCGGGATCTCGTTCTGTCAGGCAGGAGTGCAATGGTGTGATCGGCTTACTGCAGTCTTGACCTCCTAGACTCAAGCAGTTCTTCCACCTCAGCTTCCTGAGTTGCTGAGATTACAGATGCATGCCACCACACCCGGCTGATTTTTGTATTTTTTGTAGAGACAGGGTTTCGCCATGTTGCCTAGGCTGGTTTTGTACTCCTGCTCTCAAGTGATCTGGCATGAAATACTGTGCCCGCCCTTATTTTTTATTGTTTTTTAAGGCTAGTCAGGTGAAGCAGTGGGAATGGGAAATCCTCTGTTCTTAAGAAATAAAACATGGGCATCGGCTTTCTCTCCCTTGAACTTTCAACTCTTAAATTTTCTTGTTAAATTTTTAAAAAGTTAATTTCTAAAGCCATCTTCTGGTTTGTCTGAAGAGAAGACATTACCTTTTGTCCTGAATTCTCTCCCTCGAACTTTCTCTCCCTCAAATTTTCAACTCTTTAAATTTTCTTGTTAAATTTTTAAAAAGTTAATTTCTAAAGTCATCTCCTGGTTTGTCTGAAGAGAGGACATTACCTTTTGTCCTGAATTGCTTTTATTCCATAACAAATAGTATTTCAATGCCTTCTGTATGAATGTATGTTCTGAGGTTTCAAATACCTACAGTGTGTATTTGACACTATCACTCTGGTCATTTAAAGAGTACTTAAAAATTTAAATCATTTTAATATGAAAAACCTTTCTCATGGTTTGGACCATGCACTAATGCACTAGTATCTCTAGTGCACTATACATATCTGATTTTCACTTTCCAGGAGGGATTTCTATCTCAGAGTAATGGAGATTATAACTATCAATGGATCCTAATCTTTTTTATTTTGTGGTTTCTGAATAATAGAATTGTTTTGCAATTCACTATAGAAGCAAGAATCTCTTTTGGGGTGAGAGGTGGTGCATAGGAGCAGAGGAGAAGGGATATATAGGAATAGAGTGATATATTTTATTTTACTATTTTTTCTTTATATTTTTTAGAGACAAGGTCTTGCACTGTTGCCCAGGCTGTAATGCAGTGGTTCATAGCTCACTGCATCCTCCAACTCGGGGGGGGTCAAGCAATTTTCCTGACTTAGCCTCCTGAGTAGCTAGGACTATAAGCGAGTACCACCACACCTTGCTAATCTTTTATTTATTTTTTGTAGATATGGGGTGTCTACTTGCCTAGGCTGGTCTGCAGCCCTTAGGCGCAAGCCATTCTCCTCCCTTAGCTTCTCCAAGTGCTGGGATTACAGATGTGAGCCACCACACCTGCATAGAGTGATACATTTTAAGAGTACAAGGTAGATTAGTCCTCACTGAGAATGAAAAGAATCAAATCTAGGTGTTCGTGTCTCAATTTGAGATCTTCATGTTGCCAAAAGTTGAGTTAGTTTTGATTTGCAACTTTTTAAAACTTTGTAATCAAGTTGATTTATTTGTGGGTATCGTAATACTATTTTGCCAAATCATAAATGGTTACCTTTACTGCATTGGGATTTGAGAATATACTTTAGGTTTTAAAGTTGCAATCTTGGCATCATGTATGAATTATCTCACAAAATAATTACTGTTAGGAGAAAGAACTGATCTGATTTCTTCTTTTTAAACCAGTGATACTAAAGGTGTATTTAAGCCTGTTTTGAGTTTGTTGAAACATTTGAAGCATCACTCCAAAGTGGAAAGATGGAAGGCTTGGAGCTAGACAGAGCTGAGTGTGAATTTAAATTTTTGCCATTTCCAAACTAGCCATTTATGGGGCTGTTCTTTGCTTTGTTTGTTGTGAGGATTAAAGGAGATAATGGGTGTAAGATACCTATGCCTTGTCTAGTTAAGTGTTCAGCAAATACTAATTCTCCCCCAGCTATTATAGTGAGATGGGGATTCCCTGTGTTTGCATAAGGTTGTCCTGGAGCTCTTTCTGTATTTACATATGTGATCTAGTCTTGAAGGTGGTTGGCTGGGGGGGCTTAGTGTTGTGTGTTGAAAATTGCTAGAAACTGAGAGTTGGTTATTATATTGCCATTGAACTTTCTGTGTAATGGATGGTTACCATGTGTTTGTGTTATTCTCTGGTAAAAGGCACTTTTTATACCAGTGGAGTGTAAATTCCAATGTGAAAACTTTCATCTTTGAAAACCCTGAGCTAGACTCCTGTTATCAGCCACTCCAGCGTTATCTGGCGCTAGAGGCTAACCAGATCCCATTAGGCAATCCTTCCCCTCCCTGTAGCACATTGCCTGAGGGCGGGACTCTTGGAAACTTCAAACTGAGGCTCCACATTGCTGTCATTGCTTAAGATCTCCCCTGGGTTTTTATGGAATGGGATAATGAGAAACCTTCCAGGCAGAGGGGCAGTCTTATACCTGTCTCCATTCATTTTGCCTCCCTTCCTCCTCCCTGCCTCCATTTAAATCTTTCCTGTTCTTTAAACCCTATGATTCTCAGGATGCTTCCCCAGACAGCTCTTAATTCCACCCTTCTGTCTGTATTAAACATATTAGCACTGACACCCACTGCCTTACCCATTGCCTTGACCTTTTTGATGCTCATCTCGGATTACAGCCGACCTGAGGGCATCTACCAGCCAGCCTGCCGTGTCCTGTGCATCTCTGGCCTGGCCCAGCCTTGGGTGCACTCTGCCTGATTCACAGCAACTGATTCTGTTTCTTCTTTGTCAGATCCAACAGTCTTTGTCTTGGAAGAATTCTCTGTAAGGTTTTCCACACAGCAGCCTTCTCTCCATTACTTTTAGAAAGAAACGACAAAAGTAACTTAAAAATAACTTGGTGGCTGAATGTGGTGATTCACACCTAAAATCCCAGCACTTTGGGAGGCCAGAGTGGGAGGACCGTTTGAGCCCAGGAGTTTGAGACCAGCCTGGGCAACATAGTAAGACCCCCCAAGTCTGCAAAAAAATACCAAAATTATTTGATAGCTGGGTGTGGTAGTATGTGCCTGTGGTCCCAGTTACTTGTGAGGCTGAGGTGGAAGGATCACTTGAGCCTAGGAGGTTGATGCTGCAGTGAGCCGAGATCTCATCACTGCCCTCCAACCTGGGTGACAGTGACAGCCTGTCTCAAAACAAAAGCAAAACTTGGTATATGTCTTCTTTAAGTGTTTTTCTTTTCACATACATATGTTAAATAAATGCCATACTTTTTGTTGTATAACTTGATATTTTTGTACACACATAGTGTATTATAGTAGTATGCATTCTTCAAGAAATGATTTCTAGTGATTGCATGTAATTCATTTTCCAGCCTGTAGGTGTAACGTAATTTTTTCAACTATTTACTTGTTACTGAATTTTAAATAACACTGCGGTGAACATTATTCTAGTTTTATTGAATGACTTACAGCAATTAACTGTGTGAAATTAACTATATATAGTAGTTTATTTCAATACATTTGTGGAATATGTTCATCTTATTAGTATCTGAGTAATTTATACCATGGTCCAGAACCGAGCTAGGTGTCAGGGGTACACGTAGACATAAGTATTATAGTACTAAGGATAAAACAATGTGTATACCAATAGGAAGGGATGTCAGCTACTTAAGTAAATAGACTTTAATTATTTAGATAAAATAGGCATGAAAGAACTTTAATGTATGCAAATTTATAAAACATCAACCAGCAGCTATTTATACCTCTCCATGTGTGGGGTGGTGGGAGTAGGGCACTGAGATGCAGACTGTGGCAAAAAAAAATCTACCTTCTTTATGGACTGTAGCAAAACAATCTACCTGATTTATGGTTACCTGACATGGTCTCTGAAGAGAGTGGGGACAGAAAGATGTAGACCTGGGTAGCTTTGGAAAATGATGTTTTGACTATAAACTATTAAAACTACCAAAAAAAGAAAAAACTGCGCATAAACGCTGTACTCTAGTGGGTAAAGTTTCTCATGGGACACAGGTTGACAGTTGCAACACTGCTTTACATATGTACAAGGGTAAAACAAATACTGAAGGGGTGGTAGATGGAGAGAGCCAAGTTTCCCACAACTGGAGAGGAAAGTCAAAGGTATGCAAGGAAGGAAGGCTAGAACGAACCTGTGGGACTGTGTTAAAGTCAGAAACCTCAATGTGAACTTAGGTTTAGCTTCACATAGATACAGAAGTAATTATATTTTCGTGTGTATTCATGGATTAGGACACACATGTATTTCCTGGATCTGTTCACTGAAAGAACTTAGAAGCAATAACACCCCGGTAGCAAAAAGTATACCCAGATCTTGGTTCCTAAATTCCATTATCTAACCACAGTAAGCAGGACTCCACGAAGAAATGGATAATTATAGGTCTGGGGCATCTTGCATTGTCCAAAAATAAGGAAGTGCTCATGAAACAAAGGATGTGGGCGTGTCTGAAGGCCATACCAGCCAACCTCAAAGAGCTCCTAATAGCCAAAGCTGGAATAATTTGAGCAACAAAATAAATACTAGGATGTACTGCATTATAGTCCAATGTATAAAACAAATATACCTGCACATAACTCTATCCTGGGAGAAGAGACTTCCTTATAGAAGAAATTTCAAGTAATGTTTGCAGATACCTCCCCCTTCACTAGCTAGGCCTTAATCCTCCGTACTCCTTGAGTGTGGACTGAATTTAGTGACTCACTTCTAAGAAACAGAGTGTGGAGAGGTGGCGAAAAAGTAAATTTACAGCGGAGAAACCTGACAGACACTACCTTGGTCAAGTAATCAAAGTTTAACACAACCAGCAGTAAACCATGTTCAGACATGAAGAAAAGTTTCACTTTGGGAGAATTGCTCGAGGCCAGGAGTTTGAGACCAACCTGGGCAACATAGTGAGGCCCCATCTCTACAAAAATTAAAATTTAAAACTTAGCTGGGTGTGGTGGTGTGCACCTGTAATTCTAGCTACTTGGGAGGCTGAGGTGGGCACATTGAGGTTCCAGTGAGTCGTGATTGTGCCACTGCACTCTAGCCTGGGGGACAGAGTGAGAACCTGTCTCAAAAAAAAAAAAGAAAAAAGAAAAAAGTTAAAAGAAATATACAGGGAATACTGACATACCCCCATCTAGATTCTATAATTAAGATCATGCAATCTGGGCTTTATTACATATCTACCCATCACACCATCTTATTTCAAAAAGTATTTCAAAGTAAATTGCAAACATCCCCCAGCCCCCACCCCCCAACAAAAATTTGTTTAAAATGTAGTTTCTACCTTCTCTGCCAAGGTTGTTGTGCAGCACCTACCAGCCACAGCACAGTTGACGCTATGTGATTGTGTCCTGTTGAGCCTCGAGGAGGATGGGAAATTGGAGAGGATGTAGGTGATATAGGCACGTTCCGAGGTGAGCACAGATGTGTGTGATCGGGTGACCCACTTGACTGACATGGATCTATACTTGTGGGCGCTGGGGGCATCATGGGATCAGTGAAGATCCAGAAAATAGCAGCTGTTTCCTGACACGAAGTCAGCTTTAAGGATGATGAGAAGGGATGGTGAGTCTGCTCTGGGACAGAACTGAGCTACTAAAGTTGTAATAATGTAGAGTGCCCGAGCATTTATTTGGGGAGAGCCAAAGGCCTGCCTCACCATGCCATTCTCCCCTCCCCTCTGATCCCTTGGGAAAATAAATAGAGCGGGAGGAGAGAGGGTTTAGCTCAGGAAGGGGCAGGAACACTGATCAGCTCATCAATCAGGAGAGTGCAATTATGCAGAAAGGACAGAAATCACTCCCTGAAGGCCACAGACTTGGGGATTTGCCCAGAAGAAGACCTTACAGCTGCTAACAGTAGCCCTATTCAGTTGGGGTGCATAATGATTTTAAAACTAATCAGGAACCAAAGCCTGAGGCTGGGGACAAGCACAAATATCTTGTTGACAGAGCAAACATCTAGATTTTGTCAGATAGGAAGTTTCCGAGGAGGTCAGAGTGATGTCATGGTGTGCACTAAGCTTTCATCCTTAAACAGATGGGCCCCTGAGGTACCATCTGCAGCTCCCTGGGGCCCTTCAAAATGACTTCCTATAAATTAAATTGTCCTAAATTGGTATCGAGAAATTAGTGTGGTAGCCATATACCAGAAGCAAAACTAGACAAAGGAAGGAAATTTCCATGGAGTTACCCGTTTCCTTTTCCTCCCTTGCTTTATAAATAGCAAGGGAGGTTTATTATTTTGGTCAACTTTCTTGGTTAGCACGTGAATATTATTGCCTCCCCCAAATAGCCATCCAAGGTAAACTTCCCTTTCTCCTCTTAAGCTGGGACAACTGCATTTATCCCTACCTAAGCCAGCGTCAGCTGGATATTTTTCATAAACTGTCTTGCTATTTTGGGCCTTCTGTTTTTGTTGAGGAGGAAGTAGTGGTTTTGTTTCTGGTTTTTTCTTTCATCAAAGGGATGTTTGTTCTGGAAGGGCAAGGGGAGGGGATTCTTCTCAGTCTAGATCAGAGGGAGAAAATGTTCGACATCCTATGTAAGTGGCTGATGATGAGTCTTAATTGGTAAAACATTTCAGAACAGAAAGTGGGTCCACTGTACTCATCCTTTTATTTATTCAACACTTACTGGCACTTCGATTTGCAATGGACGATATAGCCTCTGTTCTCAGGGAGACAATCAAAAAATAGCAAAGTAAAGTTTACATAGGTGTGAGTGGAATATTAGAGAAGCTGGGGCAGGGGGTTCAAGGAGGGGGTAATTTTTCTTTTTTGAGATGGAATCTTACTATGTTGCCCAGGCTGGTCTCTAACTCCTGGGCTCAAACGATCCTCCCACCTCAGCCTCCCAAATAGCTGGGATTACAGGCGTGGGCCTCCATGCCCAGCAGGAGGTGATTCTTGAACTGTGTCTCAAGGGAGTAGCCAGGTGAGGTGGGAGTTGGGTTGGGGTAGGGGGGACCACCCTAGCCAAGGCATGGAAGGTGAACTGGGTGGTGTGTGTGGGTAAATGGATGGAGTGTGGGATGTGGCAGGGAGCTGTGAAGAAGGTTGGCTTGGAACAGGAGTGAAGACCAAAAGCCGGGGGAGGTACTTGTGGGTAAGTGGGTAGGCTAGGCACCCAGGCGGGAAGCTGGGCTGTTAGCACATCAAGCCTGCTGGCTTCTGTTATCTGAGTAAAATGGGAAGAAAGGGCATTTGCTAGAGTAGGGAGGAGGAGAATGATAAAAGTTTGAAACAGTGGTTGCAGGGAGTGGGAGGAGGGCCTTTTAAAATATTAAGGTCTTTTGAATTAAGAGGATTCAAGTGCAGTGGCATCTTTCTGCACGGTGATGCAATTTCTGTGGTCTTTTGGGCCCAGGGTGTAGGTAAGGACAAGCTGAGTTGTGTTATTAGTTCCCTTGGATTTGGCTAAAGAAGAGGGTTGCAGACAATTGAGGGTGCTGGTAAGGGGGTGATTGGTGGCGGGGTCCACACTGTGGGAATGAAGAAGGGGATATACTCAAGGGACATCTGAGAGCAAGGACCTCAGGAGGGAGGGAGGGGGTGTGCGAGCCAGAAGGATGTGCCAGAAGGAGGCTGTGGTCACGAAGCAAGAGTATGGAAATATGGCTTCTGACTGAGGTGTGACCCTGGGAATGGCTGGCCAGAGTCAAGAGCCAGGGATCAGAGCTCAAGTGCAGGCGTAATGAGAACATCTGCTGTCAGTGACCCTGCGCTGGGCACTGCCCTAAGTGCTTTGGACTATTTATTCAATCAGCCCCACTAATAGGTACTATTATTTATTGCCGTTTACAGGTGAGGCAGCTGAGGCCCAGAGAGGTGAAGTAATTGCTCAGGGTCATGGAGTTAATAAATGATGGAGTGGAGCTTCTAACCCAGGTTGCCTCCTCTGCTCTTGTTCCTTCAGGAGCTGACTACTGGGCAGGAACGTCTCTCAGGAGAAAGAGTGGAAGAGAAAATTGTGAACTAAGGCCCCCTGCCCCCTTTTCCTGTTGCATGTGAAGTTATCAAAAATAGGTAGGTGATGGCTGAGGATTGGGGTAGAGTGTGGTATGGCTGTGAGTAGTGACTCAGAGGGATGAATCTTTACATGAGGTTGGAAGAGAGATGGGCTGTAGAACGTCCAGTCTTTCCACCTGCCCAGAGCCACTGGTGAACCAGCACCTCCAGGGGAGAGAAACCCTGTCAAAAGCAGAGATGGGGGAGTTAGTGTTTAATAGGTACAGAGTTTCAGTTGGGGAAGACGAAAAACTTTTTATAGGTGGATAGTGCTGATGATTGCAGAAGGATGTGCTTAGTGCTCCTGAACTATATACTTAAAAATGGTTAAAATGGTAAATTTTATGTCTATTTTATCACAATGAAAAAAAGGTGGTGGAGGGAGGGAGTAATAATCACTACCATTTATGAAACCCTTTCCTGGTACAAAATGGGCACTTATTAAATATTTGAATGTGTGCTGGGGATTTTGCTAAGTGCTTTACGTGTATTTTCATTTAATCCTCACTTTCAGAGATGAGGTAAGCTCTGCTCTGCAGATGAGGAATCTCAGGTTTAAAGGGATTAGGCAACTTGCCCAAGGTCATGTACATCCAGAAATGGTAGAGGCTGGGCTCAACCAGATCCTCATACTCCAAAGCCCTTGCTCCTAGTTGTTAGGGAATTGAACAGTGGACAGAAGATTCCAGAGTCTGTGGGGGAAGGGAGAGGGGGTTGTTGATGGAGGGAGGATCTGGGATAGGGAAATGCTGGGTGAAGGGGATGGAGGAGCAGCTAGACCAAAGGAATGAGAAGTCAGATGGACAGGACCATTCTCCAGTGTCCAGACTGGGCATGCGCTGTCATGGAACTGGCAAAAAGTTCGAGTAACACAAACTTGTTCTCAGAAAGGGGCTGGAGGTTATGCAGAAGTGGGAGAGCCCAGCGTGGGGTGTGCCTGTGTGACCCAAAGACGGTCTTGTCAGCAGAAGATTCTTCCCAGACTGGGACCGGCGACTGGAGGGGCTGGCGGTATGGACAGTGTGGACATGAGCTCAGCCTGGGTGCCCCTTCTCATCTTCCACCTGAATGCCCTTTCTTCCTGCTGACCTGCCTGAGGGGACCCAGGCTGCCCATTGAGTCTGAAGTCAGCAAGCTGATCGTGAATTTAGGTGCATGAACACAGGGAGGAGGAGGCAGTGAGGAGGACTGAGTATTTTTCTGATGCTGACAGACCAAATGCCAAGGGTGAGGGTAAATCATGGCCAACTACCTGGCTTTGTAGACGATCAGCAAACTGCAAATATCTTGCCACAGATTTTGTTTTTTAGCAGAATGGTGTGAAATACATACACAAGGAAACAGATTTTATCCGACTCCTTCACAAAGATTTTGAGGTCGTAACCTATAACTCCTAAGGCGTGGCCAATGGTATTTGTGATCCTCTGGGTGCAAATGTGGGTTTGTCTCAGATACTTGGGTTTAGTGAGGTGTTTGTGAGCTGCTGAGGAGGGAAATGCGCTCTTGAGAGTTTCTGTTACTTTTATGTGTTTACTTTGGGTTCAGCAGGATTCTTTCACTGTCTTGCTGGTGGTTCTAAAATCTGTGCTAAAAGCAGGCTGCCTGAGCAGTGCTTTCTGTGTAATAGAGGTGACCGTAGAGAGTGTGGTTCTGTGATTATATAATAATTTTGAATAAATAAAAAGATGTCTCATGGCAGGTCCTATAAGGGCAGCCTGGAAGCGACATCATGAGGGATTAAGTTGCACTGCAGCTGAATCTTGCAGCTATCAGACATGCAGCAGTATGTCAGCTGTAACCTCCAGGTGTAAATAGACCTTCATCAGCATCGCTGGAAAGTGCTGGGAGGATCCAGAGTACTGCGGGATGCTGCAGAACTTTGTTCCTGGCTGTGGTAGGTTTTTAACCCCTGTAGCTGGCTGGATCTACGGAGCTTTACATAGTGTATTTCAAGGAAAGGTAGAGGGTGTATGTGCTCACTGGTGCCAAATTCAGATTGATCGTTTTACTGTTTCCATTTCTGCCCCTTTTCCCCAGCTAAGAAACAGGAGCTAGGTGGAATTTGCCTTAAAATGAAAATAGGACTAAGGTAATGATAACAGAAATAGCCCTTTGTTTTGGGAAATAGTAATGGCTAACCTTATAATGACTAGTTACCTTCTGTGCCTTTTTGGAATTACCTAACAGGCTGCTTGGGAACAGGATTGTGTCTTATTCACTGCCATATTCCTCAGCCAAAAACAGTGCCTGACTTTTAGTAGGCACTCTTAATAAATGAACTTCATGCAGATTAGGATTCTAAAGCACAGAGAGGTTATGTTGCCTGCCCAAGGCTACACAGTTAATGGATTGGATTCCTTAACAACAGGTAGAGCAATAAAGTGGAAGTCACAGAAATAGTTTCCCTTCAGAAGCTCTTCACTGACAATATTTGCCGAGGAGACCAGCTTGGTCATGGAGACCCTTACCCAGCAGCACTAGAGGAATTAAAGACATACACACACACACACACACACACACACACACACACACACACACACAGAAATACAGGATGTGGAGTGGGAAATCAGGGGTCTCAAGAGCCTTCAGAGCTGAGAACCCTGGAACAGTATTTACCCACATATTTATTGACAGCAAGCCAGTGATAAGCATTTTTTCTATAGATTATAGATTAACTAAAAGCATTTCTTACAAGAAATAAAGGGATGGGCCGAAACAAAGGGATGGGTCTGGCTAATTATCTGTAGCAGGAGCATGTCCTTAAGGCGCAGATCGCTCATGCTATTGTTTGTGGTTCAGGAATGCCTTTAAGCGGTTTTCTACCCTGGGTGGGCCAGGTGTTCTTGCCCTGATTCCGGTAAACCCACAACCTTCAGCATGGGTGTCATGGCCATCATGAACATGTTACAATGCTGCAGAGATTTTGTTTATGGCCAGTTTTGGGGCCAGTTTATGGCCAGATTTGGGGGCCTGTTCCCAACAATATTGACCATGGTTTTAGAGGAGGCTTGAATAAAACTAAAGGCCAGGTGCGGTGGCTTACACCTACAATCTCCGCACTTCGGGAGGCTGAGGCGGGTGTTATCGCTTGACCTCTGGAGTTTGAGACCAGCCTGGGCAACATGGTGAAACCCCATGTCTACAAAAAATACAAAAATTAGCTGGACATAGTGACTTGCTCCTATAGTCCAAGCTACTGAGGCTGAGGTGGGAGGATCACTGGAGCCCAGGAGGCAGAGATTTCTGTGAGCTGAGATCACAGTACTGCATTCCAACCTGGGTGACAGAGTAAGACCTTGTCTCAAAAAAAAAGTAAAATTTCTGTATCTATTAATGCTAGTTTTTAGAATTCATTTTATTAAATATAATTTTATGATATAATTTTATAATTTTGTTATGAGGATTAAATGAGAAAGAACTTACAACAGTCTGTACCATGTAAGTGCTATATGTGTTTGAAAATTTGTCTTGTCTATTCTGAGACACTACAAAAACAAAAATGAAAAACAAAAATTTGCCTTGAATGTCATTTTTTTTTTTTTTTTAGGATATTTGATGTCTTACTTGGTTTTAATTTTGAAGTAAAGGCCAAAAAAAATTTTTTTTTAACTATGGAGATGTCTTTAAGACTAGACCTGAATAAGAAAAGGTAATTCAAGATACAACAGGAAGGCCAAATGAGGTCTGATTTTTAGTAATTAGAATATCATGGCTGGGCGCAGTGGCTTACGCCTGTAATCCCAACACTTTGGGAGGCTGAGGCCCATGGATTGCTTGAGTCCAGGAATTCGAGATCAGCCCTGGCTAACATGGTGAAACCCCCATCACTACTAAAAACATGAAAATTAGCCAGGAGTGGTGGTTCACGCCTGTAGTCCCAGCTACTCTGGAGGCTGAGGCAGGAGCATTGCTTGAAACAGGGAGGTGGAGGTTGCAGTGAGCCGAGATGATGCTGCTGCACTCCAGCCTGGGCAAGAGAGTGAGACTTAGTCTCAAAAAAAAAAAAAAAGAATGTCACGTTACAATCTGAACACTACATTAATACAAAATATTTTATAAGCCAAACAACTAGAATGCACAGTTTTAGTAGGAATTGTTCACACAGGACCAAGAAAAGTATATTAGGAGAAAGTGTTATTGTTTGGTATAGTAGTCTTTAAACATTTTTCACTTACAATCCTTAAGTAAAATACTTTTTGCTCATACCTGCAACATTTGTAAATTTATAATTACACACAGTTTACTAAAGCTATTTCCATTATAAAATATACAAAAACAGAAATAATGAGACAAACGTGACTAAAAATTTCAATATTTTCTTTCTATACCCCTAAAGATATTCTTTTACTCTCTTTTAAGACATCTGGTTTAGAAAGAGTAATCTAGAAGAGGAGATGCACAGCATTTTTTGAAGGAGAGTTTATTATTTCTTTGGAGTGATATGTGGATGAGATATTGACCGAAAGGTAAATTGTTAGACAGACTGAATGTAGGATGTTTGGGGAGTAAACCAGAAAGCTATCCCTGGCCATCTGTCTAAAAATACTGGTGAGGTATCACAAATCAAACTTCTAAGGATTAAAGTGTCCCCATTAGAATTTTCAAATCACTTCCTCATAACTGCTAATGCTGTGCACTCTGGAATAGGGGAAAAATGTAGTTCATACACAGGTATGCAAAAATGCTTTTAAATTTGAAAGGTATTTAAACGACAGTCATGCACCATCTAACGTTAGGTCAACGACAGAGCACATATACAATGGTGGTCCCATACGTTTATATTGGAGCTGCCTTATATAGGTGTACTGTTTTTTATCTTTAATACTGTGGGTTTTTTTGTTTTGTTTTGTTTTGAGACAGAGTTTCGCTCTTGTTTTCCAGGCTAGAGTGCAGTGGCGCAATCTCGGCTCACCACAACCTCCACCTCCCAGTTTCAAGCGATTCTTCTTGAATCTCAGCCTCCCTAGTAGCTGGGATTACAGGCTTGCGCCACCACACCCAGCTGACTTTGTATTTTTAATACAGACGGAGTTTCTCCATGTTGGTCAGGCTGGTCTTGAACTCCCGACCTCAGGTGATCTGCCTGCCTTGGCCTCCCAAAGTGCTGGGATTATAGGCGTGAGGCACTGCCCCTGACCATATACTGTGTTTTAACTGTGCCCTTTCTATGTTTAGATGTATAAGTACTTACTATTGTTTTACAGTTGTCTATAGTATTCGCTACAGTAGCATGCTGTATGGGTTTGTATCCTAGGAGCAATAGTCGCTACCACAGAGCCTAGGTGTATAGTAGGCTGTCCCATCTAGGTTTGTGTACGTACACTCTGATGTTGACATGGCAAAATCTCCTGACACATTTCTCAGAACGTATCCTCGTTGATAAGTGATGCATAACTGTATTCCTGAATGGAATGGTAAGGAGGCCAAGTTAATCTTTCAGAAGTGAAGAAGTGGAGATGAGATGAAATCCCTGGACGTAATGTGGACAAGAGCTGTGGGTGGATAGATGAGTAGTGAGGAGGTGACTTGGCTCAGGGCCCCCAAACAGACCAGGGTAAAGGTGGCCGAAAACTGTGACAGGGCAGGCGCAGAGCCTAAAGTGGGGTGCTCGCCTTCATTATTGTGGAATATTTGCTGGTAAATTAATCTTACTTTCTTCACAAATTAACATTTTCAAAGATTGTCAATCCTTCATGTGTAAAATATCACATGAAGAGAGATTATCAAGTTCAGCTGGATCAATTGAAAAATTTGCCCCTGTGGATCAAATTCAGATTTTTTGAGTGGTTTTATTTTTGAGAAAATTTTTATTTCAAGAGAAAGTAACAGCTATTGTTACTGGAATTTCAGCTTATGCTGTGATCAATATCTGTTATACAATTGCTGTTGCAAACTATGCAAGCATTACTTTGAACTGCATCTGATACAGGTTGGTAGTCCAGGTCATTACTTGCAAATTGATGAGTCCTGTAGCAATAAAATCAAGTATCACAGCTGTGCCCCATTGAGGGAAATATGGGCTTTTGGTGTAACCCATCAACGAGCTGTTGATTATTTGGAAATTGTTGGCGACAGTTCTGCCCAAACTTTGCTGCCTATTTTGCAGGTGCAGGTTTGTTGCTGTTCATGGGCTGCATAAAATAACATTCAGCCTTTCCTTGGTTTCCAGCATGCTCAGGTTAACCATAACGATTCAACCTGTTAACCATAACAGGTTCATTTCCTGTTGCCTTTTGGTGTGCATACCCAAAATGTCGTATCTTATTGGAAAAACAAATGTAAAGCAAAGTGCGAGACCTTGAGAGGAGTTTGTCTTGGTATACTAGACTCATAGTTGTCTGAATGTATGCGGTGTGATTGATTTGGAAATAATGCTTTCAATTCTCTTTTACTGCATATATCAAATAATTTCCTGTTAACTAATATGATGTTTTGGTTTTTGGTTTTAGTATGTCTTAGTACAAATATTCAAGGACAAATTCTTTAATTGAATATGTCTTAGAGACAAAGTATTCGGTTGATCTATTAAACTATCCTCTGCTCAGCCGGGCGAGGTGGCTCACGCCTGTAATCCCAGCACTTGGGAGGCTGAAGCGGGTGGATCACGAGGTCAGGAGATCGAAACCATCCTGGCTAACATGATGAAACCCCCGTCTCTACTAAAAAAAAAAATTCAAAAAATTAGCTGGACGTGGTGGTGGGCGCCTGTAGTCCTAGCTACTCTGGAGGCTGAGGCAGGAGAATGGCTTGAACCCGGTAGGCGGAGCTTGCAGTGAGCTGAGATTGCGCCACTGCACTCCAGCCTGGGCGACACAGCGAGACTCCGTCTCAAAAAAAAAAAAAAAAAAATTATCCTCTGCTCAGCTGGGGAGAGTCCTGTAGCAGGACTCCCAGGGCAGAATTCATTGGCCTTGCAACATCAGTAACCACCTAGACCAACAAATGGTAATGAATATGAATTTAAATTCATATGGGATGATGGTTGGGGCAAGCTGATCATTCATAGTTTTCTAGTGACGTTGGGGACTCGACTTAACTACTGAAAAAAGGCAGCAATTTCAGGCATTTAGAATTAAAACTATCCTTGAATAACTAAGAGCAGGTTGGAAAATAAATGATAGATTGCCCAAAGCTTCATTTTCACTTGAGAGTGTTTAAAACTACCTACTTTGATTAGATGTGAGCTCATAAAAAAATAAAACTAAGCTAAGAAAAAAAACTATGTACTTAACAACCATTATCAAACACAGTATGAAGGTGCCTCAAAAAAGCTAAAAACACAGCTACCATATGGTCTACCAACCCCACTATTGAGTATATATCCAAAGGAGAGGAAATCAGTATGTTGAAGACATATCTGCATTCCCATGTTTATTGTAGCCCTGTTCACAGTGTCAAGATATGGAATCAACTTAAGTGTCCATCAGCAGATGAATAGAATGGAATATAAAATGGAATACTATTTAGCCATAAAAAAGACATTGTATCATTCGAGGTAACATGGATGAGGTTGGAGGACACTATGTCAAATGAAATAAGCCAGGCACAGAAAGGTAAATACCGCATGTTCTCACTCATACGTGAAAACTAAAAACGTTGATCTCATGGAAATAGAGAGTAGAATAGTGGTTACTAGAGGCTGGGAAGTGTTGGAGGAGGGTTGGAGGAGCTGGAGGTTGGTTAACAGATACAAAATCACAGCTAGATGGGGCAATAAATCCTAGTGTCCTATAGCAATCTAGGGTGACGATAACTAACAGTAATTCATTGTATATTTTCAGATAGCTGGAAGAGTGGATTTTGAATGTCCCCAGCACAAAGAAATGATGAAAGTTTGAGGTGATACATATGTTAATTATCCTGATTTGATCACTATACATTGTATACGTGTATCAACATATCCCACTACCCTCTCAAAAAGTTAGCAATAATTTACAAATTTAAAAAAAATCTGTGTACCTGGTACTGGAAAGAAGGTAGAAATTGACAACATTTCAACAATGATGGCATTCTATTTAACCACAAGTAAAATATTTAAGTGTTACTGGAGTATTTCCAGCAGAAAGATTTCACAACAAGAGAGAAAAGATCTGG
This sequence comes from Macaca thibetana thibetana, assembly GCF_024542745.1. NCBI lineage: Eukaryota > Metazoa > Chordata > Mammalia > Primates > Cercopithecidae > Macaca > Macaca thibetana. The sequence continues at coordinate 84,024,290 of NC_065589.1, read as the reverse complement.
AAATAGGTGGGCAGATGTTAAAGAACCAGAGGAAATAGCAAATATGGACCACTGGTGCATGCCTTTCATTCCTCAGTAACTTCCTCGAAAGATGAGCTATGTAGGGAACTAGTCTGGCAGTATTCAGCCCTGGAGTTTTCTTAAATGATAGTTATGCTATCATTCAGAGAACATTAGTAGTAAGATTCTTATCCTTAGTTTTACATAAAAAAGACTAGTCATTTTCATAACTAATTAGTTGATGCATTTGTGGCTTAGATGGGGAAAAATTGAGAAACTATGATAGTTGGCAAATACTTAGAACTGACAGGAGTAAAATTAGAAACTGATAAAATAAGAATTTGGGGTTGCTAGGAGTCCTTGAGAAAAGTAGCCTCACTAAAAGAGTGAATCAGGGAAAAGTTATGCTGATTCTAGATGTATTACTCATTAGGAGAATGCAAGCATGCCCTCTTCACTCTTGAAGTGGAGGCCGTGGGCGCATCGAGGGAGGGCCTGGCTGTGGCAGGCATGCCTGCAAATCCTGGGGGTCTGCCTCACATTGTTTGTACAGTAAAGAAAGATTTAATACTGGCACGTGGCTCTAGTTTACAGATTCTAATCTGCCAAATCCTATTTCAAGGATGTGGACGGGAGATTACATTGAGAACTATGTGCTTATAGAAATGAATGAAAGGCTTTTTTGTTGTTGTTGTTTAAATGAAAGGCTTTAACATTTTTTCTCTGAATGACCTTAGGCAGATCACTCATTCACACTGGATCTTAATTTCTTATCTAAAAATGAAGGAACGGTTTATTGGAATAGTCTCCTAAAGACTGTTCTGCTTCTAAATCTATCCATTTTGGTTTTTTTTTTTCTTTGTTTTGGTTTTTGTTTTGAGAGAGGGTCTTGCTTTGTCGCCCAGGCTGGAGTCGAGTGAGTCTGTTGTGAAGAGCTGAGGATGGAAGGTGGTGTTATTTAATATTACCCCCATGAGTCTTCGGGGGCTTTACATACAATAGTTGCTTTAATCCTGCATTATTCATTCACTCTATAAATCGCACCCATGAGTTTAGGATATCACTGTCCCCATTTTACAGATGAGAGTGAGTAACATGGACAAGTTCACTTAACTACTACTGGTTAGTTAAGTGGACTTGAGGTGGACTACATTGAGAAATGGCTGTAATAATGATATCAGTGAGTCATTGTAAGGTTTAAATGAAATGAAAAAAGTCATTGTTTTGGGTATTAGAATTGTTCTGGTTTTTCTCTTTCTTCCTGTGTTCTCACAGATTACTTGGAAGTTAAAAAAAAAAAAACAAACAACAAACCTTTTTTGAAGATAGTAAGATCTCAAATTCTACTCCTCAAAGAGGAAACAGTGTTTGGATTCTTGGGATCTGATGGGGGCAGGCAATAAATGGTACATCAGTTTTCCCTGTCTGAATTCTGAACGAGTTCTGAGAGACAAGGAGAAAGAAAACATATGGAATTCAAATTACACCTTAATTTTTTTTTTTTTTTCCCCACAAGACAAGGTCTCACTCTGTTGCCCAAGCTAGAGTATGGTAGCAGGATCATAGCTCACTGTAGCCTCAAGGTCCTGGCCTCAAGCCATCTTCCCTTCTTAGCCTCCTGAGTAACTGGGACCACAGGTACACACCGCCATGCCTGGTCAAATTGCACATTTTTAAGATGATAAAACTAGTATCAGAGACTTTGACTTAAATTTTTTTAAAATGATTTTTATATGTGCCAACAGTGCACATCCCACTCCTGAATTCCACAGTAGAGACAGCCTGCCCTCCTGCTTCTGGCAGTGTTGGGCCATCAAGGCTTCCCACATGGGGCCAGAAGGCTGACCAGACTTAAATCTATGCTTCCAGAGAGTAGCTCGGTCCCCAAGAAGGAGGAGGGAAGGGCTGGGACCCATCCCCAGTCTCTGTTCCTAAACTTCCTGGGTTAGGAAATTCACTAGACCTTCTAGGAAGGGTGCTAGTGACAGGCCAGAAGAGGAGCCCAGATGGTAAGCTAGAGGGGTGCTGTCCTCATAGAAGGAAACAGGAACCAGGCAGACCCATCCCACCCCTGGGCCTCAATCATAAATGCTCTTGTGTTTCCTAAAGCCAGCATCATTCAGAATAAATTATTTTCTTTTACTTGAGATACCAGCTTTTGTAAAAGTGAAATTGGATTAAAAACAAACAACAACAACAAAAAACCTAACCTTGTTGTTGCTGAGGCCAATGCTGCTGCTGTTTCTATTTTAGTAGAAGTCAAAATAGAATATTCTGACATGTACGATTCACTCCGTGCTCTAAGAAAGTCACTGTACATGATTGTGCCGATGGCAATGTCTTTCAGAACCCGAATTCAAACACGTGCCTCTGGAACCTTAAAATACCTTGGTACTTCTATTTTTTTTTTTTTTTTTTTTTTTGAGATGGTGGGTAGATGGAAGACTTCATGTTAGCAGAAACTGCCCCTCTCTGTTGTGGTGGTTGAAGTCTCTGCCACACAAGAGACCCAGTTTTAAAGTCGTGCTTTCCCTCACACAGTTTTTTCCTGATAGGAGTGGAAGATATTGAGACCGAAAATTTTTGTGGGCAACTGACTTGTCAATTTCTGAAGTAACGTTTTTATTTAACAATGAGTAAAACAAATTTGCCCAGCTAAATTATTCAGAGGAATTACAAAACTTGTCACTTAGAGTGGATGTTGGGATATTCAGGTCACTTAGGAGGCTGTGGTTAAAAATAAAATGACCTAAATATAAAGCTCTACTTTTTTAAAAAAGGGAAGTTTAAGCTTTTAATTTTTGTTTGACATTGGTCCTAATTCTGTTTCTGTTGGGGGGATGTAGGAGGCTACTCTTCTGGTGTTCCAAATAAAGAAAAATTCTTCTTTTCTTATTGGTAGTTTTGCATGGTATTTATGTAGCTCTGTTTTTTAGCCAGGATATATAAATTCTGTATCCTTTTTGATATATTAGGGGGATGTATGTGTGTGACGGAGAAATTGGAGAGGGTCATAAGCAAATGACTCTCTTCTAAGAAAAATTGAAGACAATTCATTAATTGTTCTAGTCATTCTTTTTGTACTTTTAAGCAAGGAGCATTTGAAATATGAACTTGTCCCAATCTGCTTTTGGGCAATAATTGGAGCATAAAATGTTGAAAATCAATTATGTATTTAGGGAGGATGAAACAGGCTGACATATTGAAGGCATATTGTATTATGTTTGGTGCACTAACCAGGACAGTTACGTCATATTCCTGCAGTAAAATTGTGTCTCGAGAGGGTGAGACACAGAGGATCACACATCCTGATGTACTCAAACTTCACAGAACATAAGAGTGTTTATAATAGGCCTGCCATCTGTCCTGGGAAAGAGTCCTATCTTAAAAATTGGCTATGCTTTTGTTGTTGTTGTTGTTGACTGATAAGCAAAGAGTTTGATATTTTTGTTTTATACCTGCTTATACTTGATTTATAGCAGTGTGATAATTTCACAATGTATTATGTGTTCCCTATGCTGGTTAAGGGGGTAAAATCTTTGCAGGAGAGGGTAGAGAGAGTTTCAGATTTCTCCCATAACCCCAACGTGCCTGACACAGTACTGACGGTCTGTATCCCCAATTGTAGATTTGCAGGAGATTTGCAGAATATTGTCATGTGTCCTCCGGATAGGAGAGGCACCCGAGGACTGCGTTGTGTTGTCTGAGGTCACATAATTGGTAAGCAGCTGTATTAGTTGCTAGGGTGGCTATAACTAAGTACCACAAAGTAGATGGCTTAAATAACAGAAATGTATTGTCTCAGAGTTATACAGAGACTGGACGTCCCAGATCAAGCTGTTGGCAGAGCTGGTTCTTTCCTAGGCTCTGAGAGGGATCTGTCCTGGGCCTCACTCCTTGACTTGTAGAGGGCCATCTTCTCCCTGTATCTCTTCATGCCATCTTCCATCTATGCATATGTCCAAATTTCTCCTTTTTAAAAAGACACCAGTTAAATTGAATTAGGGCCCACCCTAATGACTTCATTTTAACTTGATTAACTCTGTATAAAGAATCTATCTCTAAATAAGGTCACATTCTGAGGTATTGGGTGTTAAAACTTTGTATTAGTCCATTTTCATACTGCTGATAAAGACATACCTGAGACTGGGCAATTTACAAAACAAAGAGGTTTAATTGGGCTTACAGTTCCACATGGCTGGGAAAGCCTCACAATCATGGCAGAAGGCAAGGAGAAGCAAGCCACATCTTATATGAATGGCAGAGAATGAGGAGGACACAAAAGTGGAAACCCCTAATAAAACGATCAGATTTTGTGAGACTTATTCAGTACTGTGAGAACAGTATGGGGGAAATTGCCGCCATGATTCAATTATCTCCCACTGGATCCCTCCCATAACATGTGGGAATTATGGGAGTACAATTCAAGATGAGATTTGGGTGGGGACACAGAGCCAAATCCTATCGTTCCACCACTGGCCCCTCCAAAGCTCATGCCCTCACATTTCAAAACCAATCATTGCCTTCCCAATAGTCCCCCACAGTCTTAACTTATTTCAGCATTAACTCAAAAGTTCACAGTCCAAAGTCTTATCTGAGACAAGTCCCTTCCGCCTATGAGCCTGTAAAATCGAAAGCAAACTAGTTATTTCCTAGATACAACGGGGGTACTGACATTGGGTAACTACAACCATTCCAAATGGGAGAAATTGGCCAAAACAAAGGAGCTACAGGGCCCATGCAAGACTGAACTCCAAATCTTAAAAGTTCCAAAATGATCTCCTTTGTCTCCATGTCTCACATCCAGGTCACACTGATGCAAGAGTTGGGTTTCCATGGTCTTGGGCAGCTCCACCCCTATGGCTTTGCAGGCTACAGCCTGCTTCCCAGCTGCATGAGTGTCTGCAGCTTTTCCATGTGCATGGTGCAAGCTGTTAGTGGATCTACAATTCTGGGGTCTGGAGGATGATGGCCCTCTTCTCACAGCTCTATTAGGTGGTGCCCTAGGGACTCTGTGTGGGGGCTCCGACCCCACATTTCCATTCTGCACTGCCGTAGCAGAGGTTCTCCATGATGGCCCCACCCCTACAGCAAACTTCTGCCTGGGCACCCATGCATTCCCATGCATCTTCTGAAATCTAGGCAGAGATTCTCAAACCTCAATTCTTGACTTCTGTGCACTGGCAGGCTTAACACTATATGGAAGCTGCCAAGGCCTGGGGGTTATACCCTCTGAAGCCACAGCCCAAGCTCTACGTTGGCCCCTTTCATCCATGGCTGGAGTGGCATGGACACAGGGCAACAAGTCCCTAGGCTGCACACAGCACGAAAACCCTCGGCCCAGCCTACAAAACCACTTTTTCCTCCTAAACCTCTGGGCCTGTGATGGGAGGGGCTGCCGTGAAGACCTCTGATATGCACTGGAGACATTTTCCCCATTTTCTTGGGGATTGACATTGGCTCTTCATTACTTATGCAAATTTCTACAGCTGGCTTGGATTTCTCCTCAGAAAACAGAATTTTCTTTTCTATTGCATTGTCAGGCTGCAAATTTTCTGAACTGACATGCTCTGCTTCCCATTTAAAACTGAATGCCTTTAATAGCACACAGGTAACCTTTTGAATGCTTTGCTGCTTAGAAGTTGCTTCTGCCAGAGACCCTAGAACATCTCTCTCAAGTTCAGAGTTCCACAAATCTGTATGGCAGGGGCAAAATGCCACCAGTCTCTTTGCTAAAACATAACTGGAGCAAACATAACCTTTGCTCCAGTTCCTGATGAGTTCCTCATCTCCATCTGAGTCCACATCAGCCTGGATTTCATTGTCCATAGCATTATCAGCATATTTTGGTCAAAGCCATTCAACAAATCTCTAGGGAGTTCCAAACTATCCCACATTTTTCTGTCTTCTTCTGAGCCCTCCAGACTGTTCCAACCTCTGCCTGTTACCCAGTTCCAAAGCCGCTTTGACATTTTCGGGTACCTTTTCAGTAGCACCCCACTCCTGGTACCAATTTACTGTATTAGTCCATTTTCACACTGCTGATAAAGACATACCTGAGACTGAGAAATTTATGAAGGAAAGAGGTTTAATTGGACTTTTCTACGTGACTGAGGAACCTTCATAATCATGGTGGAAGGCAAGGAGGAACAAGTCCCATCTTACATGGATTGCAGCAGGCAAAGAGAGAATGAGGAAGATGCAAAAGCAGAAACCCCTAATAAAACCATCAGATCTCATGAGACTTATTCACTATCACAAGAACAGTATGGGGGAACCACTCCCATGATTCAATTATCTCCCACTGAGTCTCTCCCACAACACATGGGAATTATGGGGGTACAATTCAAGGTGAGATTTGGGTGGGCACACAGAGCCAAACCATATTAGACTGTGACATGAATTTTGGGGACACATAGTTCAACCCTAACAGCAAAGATGTGGGGTCACAGTCTCTTTCTGTCTCCTAATACAGTAACTTCCTCTGCCCTGTTTAATAAATATTTGTTTTTTAGTTTATATGCAGCTTGGTCAAATTTATTTTTTTGTTTTTCTGTTTTTTTGTTTTTTTGAAATGGAGTCTCTCTCTGTCGCCTACTGTTGCCCAGGGTGGAGTGCAGTGGTGCGATCTCGGCTCACTGCAAGCTCTGCCTCCCGGGTTCATGCCATTCTCCTACCTCAGCCTCCTGAGTAGCTGGGACTACAGGTGCCCGCCACCAGGCCTGGCTAATTTTTTGTATTTTTAGTAGAGACAGCGTTTCAGCGTGTTAGCCAGGATGGTCTTGATCTCATGACCTCATGATCCACCCACCTTGGCCTCCCAAAGTGCTGGGATTACAGGTGTGAGCCACCGCACCCAACCCAGCTTGGCCAAATTTTCTACTCAAAGAAATATTTACTCCACTTCTTATATTTCCTTCCATTTCTGGTTTATGGATTGGAATCCTTTTCTTAGATGGTGACAGTTTTGCTTGAGGCTGTTTTTCAGTGAATTTTAAAAACATTTATCTCCGCCCTGTTTGATCCTAGGAGTATAAAAGTAATTGCTATTTGATGTACACATTGGTTTTAAAGAGGCATAAACTACGTACCTTCCCTATGATCTTTTCCCTTTTAGTCTTTTTGGAACACTTGTTTGGCGCCCTAACAGGGGAAAATGATCAGTGTTTGAGGGTTTATTATACGGGACATACAGCCCCCTGGGGAGTTAGGACCTTAACTGTTAGGAAACAGTGGAAATCAAGCGGCCAGGTGGTTCTTGAGTTTGGGTTGGTACTCAGAATGTAATATTTATAAGATGGAAGGTATTATATTCTCTCACCATGAATTACCAATAGTATTTTAAGGAACCTTTTATGCCAAACAACATTTGTGCCAAAAAGGCATCGTTTATTTAAGAAATTCACAAGTGCAGTGGAGTTTCTCCTTAGAGCTGGGTGTCTTCTGCCTGACTCAAGATTGTAAACTCACAGGGGATGGCCCTGTAAATGTTAGGAAGTAAGTATTTGCAGTGGTTCTGAGTTTAGAAGACTGTGAATGCAGACTGGATATACCTGTTCTGTGTGTGTGTCTCAGGTTAATTATAGTTTTCAAAGTAACGTTAAATTTGCTTATATTTCACTTTTTTTTTTTTAATGAAAGAGAGATGCCTTGCAGATGAGCAGTCTGGGTAACAAATATACATATGTGTGTGTGTGTGTATATATGTATATTTGTTACCCAGTTATATACATATATATACATATATAGTTATAGTTATATACACATATATACATATATATGTATATATAGTTATATACATATATAGTTATATACATATATACGTATATATACATATGTATATGTATACATATGTATATGTACATATATGTATATATGTACATATATGTATATATACATATATACGTGTACACATATATGTACATATATACATATATGTACATGTATATACGTATATATGTGTATATGTATACACACACACACATATATATATGTATATATGAAAGAAAGGGGAGGGAGAGCATTAGGACAAATACCTAATGCATGCAGGACTTTAAACCTAGATGACGGGTTAATAGGTGCAGCAAACCACCATGGCACATGTATACCTATGTAACAAACCTGCATGTTCTGCACATGTATCCCAGAACTTAAAGTAAAATAAATAAAAAAGAAAGAAAGATGCCTTAGAAAGTGGCAGCATGTAGAAATGTAAAAATAGTACCCTGATTGGGATGTTCTCCTGTGTGTGTTGATTTATAGCCCAGTGGGTCTCTTAGTGTATGTGTGCGTTTTGAATACTGTTATAGAACAGGTGTGAATCAAACCTCTTGTCCGTGTTGTGCAGCATCCCACAGTTCAAAGGCAGCCAGTTACATAGCGCTTGGCAGGAAGCCTTCCATTTTGAATATTGGTTGAGAGATAAGAGAGAATGAGGAGTCTGTGTGGAGCATTTTATTATGAAGGAAGCACAGCCCAACTGCTGTAGACAGGTATTAAAAGCCTATCCCACTGGCTTCATCCTATATTTGCTACAGATGCATTCCCACAAGACCTCCAGATAGAAAAGGAAGCTCACTGTTCTGCTGCACAGCTGTTAAAATAGTTAATACTGCGCTTCCCAACTATTATGGGATGTGCCATATGTGGCCTTTGAGAACATAAACTGATAGTGCATTGGGGGTCTTTGGGATTATTAACAGTATAATTATAGCAAACAGCAGACAAAATTATGTAGGCTACAGTAATTCTTTCTTTTAAAAGACTGTGGTAAAATATATGTAACATAGAATTTACATTTTAATACAAAATGTAAGTGTACGGTTCAGTGGCATTAAGTACATTCACATTGTTGTGCAGCCATTACCACCATCCATCTCCAGAACTTTTTTGTCGTCCCAAAGAGAAATTCTGTACCCATTAAACAATAACTTTCCATTTCTCCTTCGCTCAGCCCCTCTAACCTCTATTTGACTTTGTCTTTATGAATTTGCGTATCCTAGGTATCGCATACAGTAAAATTGCCTATTTGTCCCTTTGTCTGATGGCTCTAGTAATTCTTAATTGTATCTATATAGCTTCTACTATGTGCCATTTTCTTTTTGATCATAAAGTGATTTAGTAGATGACTTCAGAATATTAAAACTTGGGACAAAAAAGAAAGAATAAAACTCAAGGACAGAAATTTGAAACTCTTATTATGCCTTCTGGGGCCTGAAGGTAGTAACATCTAATATTTGTAGAGCAGTTCCTGTATCAGGCACTTTGCAGATAATAACACATTGACACTCATGCCAGCTCTGTGAGGAAGATACTATGAATAACACCCTAATTTTGCGGATGGGAAACTGAGGCCCAGAGAGATGAATTCCTTGCCTAAGATACTGACAGGGCTGATGTGCAGCAGAGCTGGGATTGCAGCTCAGCAGTCTGCTCCAGAGCCCAAGCTCCTACAAGCTCCTTAGGTGCACAGGTGCAGTGGGCGGGGGGAGGGAAACTGCAGCCCAGCAGCCAGGCAGTGAGCTGAAGGAAACAGCCAGCAATCTTCAGCCCAAGTTGGGAGTGATGGGAATAGAGATTCTGCACAGGTGGTTGCTGAGTGGGAATGCAGGCATGATACTGCTGGCATTTGCAAATTTTCAAGAGAAACTAGAAATCCTTATTTATGTGTAACCTCCTTTCTGTGTGTTGGTAGTGGGCCACACAATATCTGTGGCCCACTACCTTCAGACTTTTGCTCTGGAGGTTTCAGGACAATCTTTTTCTTATCCAGACCCCTCAGCAGTTGGTACTTCTGGGACAGTCGTCCACTTGTCTGGACGTGGAGGCAGTATCTTGATGATCTTTGCTTCCCTAGCTGCAGCTTTCTTTCTTTCTCTTTGGTTTTTTTTGGTTTTGTTTTGTTTTGTTTTTTTGAGACAGAGTCTCGCTCTGTCACCAAGGCTGGAGTACAGTGGCATGATCTCTGCTCACAAAGTAGCTGGGACTACAGGTGTGTGCCGCCGTGCCTGGCTGATTTTTGTATTTTTTTTGATAGAGACGGGGTTTCGACATGTTGGCCAGGCTGGTCCCAAACTCCTGGCCTCAAGCAATTCACCCGCCTCAGGCTCCCGAAGTGTTGGGATTGCAGGGGTGCAGCTGCAGCTTTATATAGCAATGGTCAGTAAATGTGTGCTGAGCAAAAGAGTCTTGAAAGCACTCATGACTTCTTCCTGAGTGCTGCCAAGAGTTCACAGAAAATCTAATTTAAAACAAAATAAAACTAGTCGATTTTGAGAGGATCCTGTCTTTTCATGTAGAACCTCATAATTTATTGTTTCATTAGGGGCTTCTTTGAATTAACAATTCTGACTAGAATAGGACTTTATTTTTTATTTTTACTTCTGAGATGGAGTCTTGTTCTGTCGCCTAGGCTGGAGCGTGGTGGTGCAATCTCAGCTCATTGCAACCTCTGCCTACCGGGTTCATGTCTCTAGTCTCAGCTTCCTGAGTAGCTGGGATTACAGGCACATGCCACCAATTTTTGTATTTTTCGTAGAGACGGCGTTTCGCTGTGTTGGCCTGGCTGGTCTTGAACTCCTGGCCTCAAGTAATCCGCCTGCCTTGGCCTCCCAAAGTGCTGGGATTACAGGTGCGATTATAGGTGTGAGCCACCGCACCTGGCCTTAGAATAGGACTTTAAAGTGATTTTTTTTCCTTCAGAAAAAGTCCCACCAAAGAAATTTAAATATATGCTGTATGTAACATACAAACCTAAACTTCCTTTTTTTCAATAACAGCCACAGTATTTATGACATACTTACTGCATGGTAGCCACTGTGTTAAGGGTTTTACATGCCTTATTTTTTTTAGTGTGAAGTCACCTAAGAATTTGTGGATTTGGACTGAATTTAGATTCAGAAAGGCTTGAACATATCTAATACAATGTATTATTGGCTTTGCCTATGAAGTTGCTCAGGGGCAATGAATTTAACAGACTAGTCCAAGGTCGTACATCCATTGTATGGTACAGCCAGAACCATTTGGACACACGCATCTGTTGAGTGATATAGACAACCTTCTTGGACACACCTGTGGTATGGTGCCGTCAGTCTCTTTTTTTTTTTTTTCCTGGCCTCTGGTCCAATCGTGTCTTTTTAGATACCGTAGTGCTTCTACTTTTATCTTTCCATCATCTGTGGAAAGGTAGGGTTAGTTAAAGTGTAATATAATGTGTCACTCATATAAATCTTCTGAGTTACCCGTCATTACCAGGGTATTCGAAGTGGTTTGCTAGTACTGGTGTGGATTTGGATTGTCTTTTTGCCTTTGTGAGATGCCTGGAGTTAGCAGTTACCTGTGGCCAAGAAAAGACCTTACTTCATTGGAACAGAACCCTAAACCAAATGATCTGATCATCTTATAGATAATGCTGTAAATGAGAATGTAAGGAGAATTTTAAACTTTTTTTTTAAGGGGTAGTTTACACATAATGATACAGTAATCATCACATTCATCTCCTTGACTTTCGTCCTCTTAATTTGGTAGGTAGACATCAGTGGTTTTTAAGATCAGTTTCTAGTGGGGAGGGCAGGGTTTGTACCATTCTCTCATTCAACTGAAAATCATTTAGGCTTTTCTTTTTAAAAGATAACCAAAGTAATCTATGCTTCTGGTAGAACTTCCTAAAAATAGGGAAGTAGCTGGGCAAGGTGGCACGCGTCTGTAGTCCTAGCTACTCAGGAGGCTGAGGCAGGAGGATCAGTAGAGCAGGTGGTAGTGCGTTGGGATCATGTCTGTGAATAGCCACTGCATTCCAGTCTGGGCAATGTAACAAGACCCTATCTCTTTAAAAAAAAAAAAAGAAAAAAGAAAAAGTAATTTCGCATTCAGAAATTTGCTGCAGACATTTTAAAATAAAATAGTACCTTAATTTAAATTTAACGGAATGCAACTGAAAGTAAAATTAAAGGAATTGCTGAACTTTGGTTACACTTGTTTTCTCAAACTTTCAGTCTTTTCTGCTTTACTATATTGTCCACATGCAAGAGAAGTATAAACAGTATAGATTGGCATATAATTAAAGGCTAGAGTCGCCTATACAGGTCGTAAGTCCAAGTTTGAGGAAGAATGGAGAAATCTCAAGGACATGTAAAGTCCTGTTTAAAAAATTAAAAACCTTAAAACCTGTCTTAAATTAAGACAGCTAAAAATTTTTCAAGATAAATTAATAGAGAGATTAATGTCTTTTTCAGTATTTCAGAACAGTGGAAAAAAAGAGCTCTGCTACTTAAAAGTTGCTTTGAAATCCTGGTATACATAATTTTACTTGTTCCCAACAACCTTTGGTGGTATTTGTGTTTTTATCATTGAACACTGTTGAAGGCTGATGGAGTAATGTCACTCTGGAGGTGACACTACTTATCAGAGGAGTGGCCAGAATGCCACCCTTTCTCAACTGGCACTCTTGTTATCCCATTCACAGTTGCGACTTGGGAGTTAAGCAGGGAAGCCCTCTGAGCAGTTCAGAATATGTAGTACATGTGTACGGTACACACCAGTGTGTAGGCACCATTTTCCTAAGTGTGTGTCTAGGACCTCTTGTTTTTGATCTGGAGGCCACTTGAATTCAGGATGTTTGTTCCAGGGTTCTATTAATAAGAAATAACATGCTGGAAATTAGAAGTGGATGTGGGGCAAGGCACGGTGGCTCACGCCTGTGATCCCAGCACTTTGGGAAGCCGAGGTGGGCAGATTGCTTGAGGTCAGGAGTTTGAGACCAGCCTGGCTAACATGGTGAAACCCCATCTCTACTAAAAATACAAAAATTATCTGGGCATGGTAGCACATGCCTGTAGTTCTTGGGAGGCTGAGGCAGGAGAATCGCTTGAACCCAGGAGGTGGAGGTTGCAGTGAGCTGAGATTGCACCACTGTACTCCAGCCTGGGCAACAGAGCAAGACCCCGTCTTTGAAAAATAAAATACAAAATAGAAGTGGAGGTGGCCTGAAGAAGCTGGCATGCCTGACTGGGTAAGGTCATCAGCTTGGGAAGCACACAGGTTGTGCAGCTCAACAGACCTTCCTAAGATCTCTTGGCAGGACTGGGTTTTTGATGACTTTGGGCTAGGTCTTGTTCATGACCCAATATTCATCAGGTGCTTACTATACCAGGCGCTAGGTGTGTGATGATAAACAAATTAGGGTCCCTTCCTTGTTCACAGCCTAGGAGGGCACATGGTTTCATATATAAATATAAGACAGTATACTAAGGATTACATAATGGGATGAGTGGCATATAGTGGAAGCGTAGGGAAAATTGAGACTTCTGCTTCCAAGTGAAAGGAAGTCACAAATATCAACACTTTGTCAATCTTGTTTCAGTAACCCTACATTGCTTTTTTTGTGTGTGGTCTTGGGGAGTGACTAGGAGTTGTCCAGGTGGAATGAAAGGACATTCTAGGTAGAGAGAGAGAGAGAGAGAGAGAGAGAGAGAGAGAGAGAGAGAGAGATCTGTGTATGTAAAGTGGACAGAATCTGACAAATTTTAGAGAAAACTTTATACCAAATGGGTAACCCATGGCTTCTGGTTCTCCTTCTCCTTCTCCTTCTCCTTCTCCTCCTCCTTCTCCTTCTCCTCTCCTTCTCCTCCTTCTCCTCCTCCTCCTCCTCCTCCTCCTCCTTCTCCTCCTTCTCCTCCTCCTCCTCCTTCTCCTCCTTCTCCTCCTCCTCCTCCTTCTTCTTCCTCTTCTTCTTCCTCTTCTTCTCCTCCTCCTCCCCTTCTCCTCCCTCTTCTTCTTCTTTCTTCTTCTTACTTTTTTTTTTTTTTGGAGACAGAGTCTTGCTCTGTCACCCAGGCTGGAGTGCAGTGGTATGATGTTGACTTACTGCAACCTCCACCCTCCTGCATCAAGTGATCTTCCCATCAGCCTCCTGAGTAGCTGGGACCACAGGCACATACAACCACGCCTGGGTAGTTTTTGGTATTTTTGGAAGAGACAGGATCTCGCCATTCTGCCCAGGCTGGTCTCAAACTCCTGAGCTCAAGCAATCCTCCCACTTCGGCTTCCCAAAGTGCTGGAATTACAAGCGTGTGCCATGGCCTCTAGCCACCCATGGCTTTTAAAAGTCATTATAGAAATTGTCAAAAATAAGGCCGGGTACGGTGGCTCATGCCTGTAATCCCAGCACTTTGTGAGGTGGAGGTGGGTGGATCACCTGAGGTCAGGAGTTCGAGACCAGCCTGACCATCATGGTGAAACTCCATCTCTACTAGAAATACAAAAAATTAACTGGGTATTATTGCATGTGCCTGTAGCCCCAGCTACTCGGGAGGCTGAGGCAGGAGAATCACTTGAACCCAGGAGGCAGAGGTTGCAGTGAGCCAAGATCATGCCACTGCACTCCAGCCTGGGTGACAGAGTGAGACTCCATCTCAAAAAAAAAAAAAATTGTCAAAAATATACAAATAATGAGGCATATAACAAACCATCATGTATCTACCAACCAGCTTCACAAATATCAACACTTTGTCCATCTTGTTTTAGTAACCCTGCATTGCTTTTTTGTGGTTGGAGCAGTTTTATTTTTTATTGTATATATTTAAGGTCTACAACATGATGTTTTTGTATATAGTCATGTGCCACAATGTGGCATGTATATACAATGGCATTCCCATAAGATTATAATAGGAACTGGAAAATCCCTATTGCCTAGTGACATGGTAGCCATTGTAATGTTATAGTGCAGTTACCTTATTTTTAAAATGAATTTAGTGTAGCCTAAGTGTACAGTGTTCATAAAGTCTACAGTAGTGTACGTTAATGTCCCAGGCCTTTACATTCACTCACTGACCCACCCAGAGCAACTTGCAGTCCTGCCAACTCCATTTGTGGTAAGTACTCTATGCCACACTGTTAAAAAATCCTTTAGGTCGGGTGCAGTGGCTCACATCTATAATCCCAGCACTTTGGAGGCTGAGGCAGGCAGATCACTTGAGATCAGGAATTCAACACCAGCCTGGCCAACATGGTGAAAGCCTGTCTCTACTAAAAATATAAAAAGTGGCCAGGCATGGTGGTACATGCCTGTAACCCCAGCTACTCAGGAGGCTGAGGCAGGAGAATCGCTTGAACCTGGGAGACAGAAGCTGCAGTGAACCAAGGTTGTGCCACTGCACTCCAGCTTGGGTGACAGAGCAAGATTTCATCTCCCCCCCAAAAAAAAAAAACTTTTAGATCATATTTAGATTATATTTTTACTGTGTCTTTTCTATGTTTAGTTATGTTTAGATAACACAAATAATTCCCATTGTGCTACATTTGCCTACAATCTTCAGGACAGTAACATGCTGTTCTGGTTTGTAGCCTAGGAGCAATAGGCTGTAGCATATAGCCCAGGCTTGTAGATTTGTGTAAGTACACTCTTACATTCGCACAGCAGTGCTAATGCTGAATCCACCACCTTCCATCTTCTGTCCCCATCATTAAGCCCCCTGTGACTGGTACTTACTGATACACGTATACATAGTGAAGTGATTACTGTGGTCAAGCAAATTAACATTCCCATCATCTCATATAGTTACCTTTCTTTCTTTCTCTATCTATCTATCCATCTGTCTCCCTCCCTCCCTCCCTCTTTTTTCTTTTTCTCTCCTCTCCTCTCCCCTCCCCTCCCCTCCCTTCCCCTCCCCTCCCCTGCACCCCTTCCCCTTCCCTCCCCTCCCCTCCCTTCCTCTCCCTTCCTCTCCCCTCCCCTCCCCTCCTCTCCCCTCCTCTCTTCTCTTCTCTTCTTTTCTTTTTTCTTTCTTGTGGTAAGAGTACCTAAAACCTACTCTCTTAACAAAGTACCACTAAGCAATACAATGTTATTAACTTAGCCTTCATGTTGTGCATTAGATCTCTAGATTTATTAATTCTGTGTAACTGCAACCTTGTAACCTTTGACCTATATTTTATCCCCAGCAATTTAAAGCAAATCCCAGACATTATGTAATTCCCTTTGTAAATAGTATGTGTCTGTAACTCATTAATAAAGATCCCCCCATGACATTAACACAAAACAAAATGAGGATAATTCCTTAATACTAGTCAATACCCAGTCCATACATAGATTTTTTTCATGTTAACACAGGTTTCAATATCTAAGGGATTCATTTTTTTTTTTTAGCACACTAAGTTTTTCAGGGATGTTGGATACATGGGGCTTTACTATAATACCATATTTTTATTTATTTCTTTGAAATGGCATACGATTTATTTGGTCTTATTTCTGATCATTTAACTAATCAGGATGGCCCCAATGGAGGGCTGTGCCTTAAAACTTTCTTGATTGCTCGTTTGTCATATAGCAAGGCCTTTTCAGGGATTCAGTGAACATTCAGATTCTGAGAGCTAGATTATAAATGGTTTAGGGTACTCCAACCAATTCCTTTGATTTTGCCTCAGTGTTTTTTGCTATTTTTATTTTTATTTTTATTTTTTGTGGAGACAGGGTCTTACTCTATCACCCAGGCTGGAGTGCAGTGGCATGATTGTAGCTCACTGAAGCCTCCAGTCCTGGGCTCAAGCGATCCTCTTGCCTCAGCTTCCCAATGGCTAGGACTACAGGGGTACCCACGATTCCTGGATAAGATTTAAATTTTTTGTAGAGATAGGGTGTTGCTATTGTTGCCCAGCATAGTCTTGAACACCTGGCCTCTAGCAGTCCTTGCTTCAGTTTTCAGCTTCAGTGTTTAGTTCATGTCCTCCTCAGCCTTTAAAAACTGTTGCCTAGCATGCCTTCTTGGCATGGATCAGCTCAGTGTCCTTACTCAGATGCTTGTAGCAGTTCCCACAGCCTCAGCTGATCTTTCAGGGTTGGGCCTACGTTGCCCTTTTTTTTTTTTGAGGCTTTCCTCGATGACCTCAGCTTCTTTGGCTTCCTGTCCTTCTGCATTTCTCCTACCCTGCACTCAAGCCTTTAATTATATGCTGTTTTCCGTTGCTATAACTGAATACCTGAGACTCAGCAATTTATAAAGAAAACTTATTTCTTACAGTTCTGGAGACAATGAAGTCCAGTGTCTTGAGGCTGCATCTGGGAGGGCCTTCTTGCTGGTAGGGACTCTCTGTAGAGGTGCTGCTAGTCCTTGCTGCTTGTACCTTCTGGAGTGCTGGGTTGAGCTGCACTCGGGGTTGCTTGAGCCACAGTTGGGGTGGCTGAGGAGTGCTGCACTGGGATGCAGAAAGCAGAGACCCAAGGGGGCCCTGGGCAGCAACCCCATGAAGGGTGCCTGGGTCCTTCTCCTGAAACCATTCCACCCTTCTAGAGCTTTGGGCCAGGGATGGGAGAGACAGCCTCAAAGATCTGTGAAATGGCAGGGGTCTTTTTCCTATTCTCTTGATAATTTCTTCTATCAATAGTAGTCTCCTTAACAAATGATCACCTAGCCACAGCCTTGGTTTCCTCTTCTGAACACACTTTTTCACTCTTTTTTAAAAAGAAAAAAAAAACAAACAAACATGGAATGCTTCATGAATTTGCATGTCATCCTTGTTCAGGGACCATGATAATCTTCTCTGTATCAGTCCAGTTTTAGTATATGTGCTGCTGAGGGAAGCACGTTTTTCACTCTTTATGTGGCCAGCCTGCATCGTTTTGAAGTCTTCCCATTCTGTTTTCTTTTTAATTATACATTCTGTCTTTAAGTAATTTCTTTGCTCTCACATCTCACTGAATGTGGTCAAAAGTAACCATGCAATATCCTGAATGCTTTGCTGCTTAAATATTTCTTCTGCCAGATATCTTAGTTTATTGCCCTCAAGCTTGCATTTCACAAAGACCTAGGACATGGACACAATGTAGCCAAGCTTGTTGCTACTTTGTGACAAAGATGGCCTTTACTCTAGTTTCCAATACTTTGTTCCTCATTTCCATCTGAAACCTTGTTGGAATGGCCTTTACTGTTTACATTTCTACCAACATTTTGGGTACCACCACTTAAGCAAATCTTGAAGAAGATTCAGACTTTCCCCTAGTTCTCATCTTCTGAACCCTCATCAGAATCTCCCCTAATGCTCCACTTATAGCAATTATAGGCTTTTTCTGGCTTGCTCCCTCAAACCCTTCCAGCCTCTCCTCATTGCCCAGTTTCAAAGCCACTTCCACATTTTCAGCTATCTGTTAATAGCAGTGACCTCATTCTTGGTACCAATTTTTGGTCTTGCTATAACTTGCTGTAACTATTCTCTTGCTATAACTGAATGCCACTGACTGGGTAATTTATAATAAAAAAAAAAAAGGGAAAATTATTTCTCACAGTTCTGGAGGCTGTGAAGTCCAGGAGCATGGTGCTAGCATCTGCTTAGCTTCTAATAAGGATCTTCTTCCTGCCTCATAGCATGGCAGAAGGTATCACATAGTGAGAGGGCAAAAGTGTGCATGTCAGCTCAAGTCTCTCCTCCTCTTCTTTCAAGCCCCCAGTCCTATCATGGGAGCCCCATCCCGATGACCTCATCTCATCCTATTTCCTCCCAGAGGCCCCACCTCCACTCCACATATGAATTTGGGGATTACGTTGCCAACACATGAAAGTTGGGGGACACATTCAAGCCATAGCATATGCTAATTTTTTTTTTCTTGGTACGGAATCTCACTCTTGTTGCCTAGGCTGGAGTGCAGTGGTGCAATCTCACCTCACTGCAACCTCCACCTCCCAGGTTCCAGGGATTCTCCTGCCTCAGCCTCCCAAGTAGCTGGGATTATAGGCACACACCACCACACTTGGCTAATTTTTGTGTTTTTAGTAGAGACAGGGTTTCACCATGTTGGCCAGGCTGGTCTTGAGCTCCTGACCTCAAGTGATTCGCCCGCCTTGGCCTCCCAAAATGCTGGGATTACAGGTGTGAGCCACTGTGCCTGGCCTAATCTTTACTGTTTATACTTCTCTTGTGTGTAGACAAAATTAAACAGTAGAAAGGACAAGAACTTTGAAGCTAATGTAATCTGAATTCCTGAGTTTGTATCCTCGTATTTTAAAAAATTGCAGTTACAAAACAAAACACATGAGATCTAACTCCTAACAAAATTTTAAGTATACAGTGTTGTTAACTTATAAGCACAATGTTATACAGCAGATTCCTAGAAGTGTTTCATCCTCTGTGACTGAAAACTTTATATTCTTTGAACAATTCTCCATTTTTCTCTCTCCTCAAGCTCCTGGCATTCACCATTCTGCTCTGCTTCTATGCGTTTGATTATTAATTAATTATTATTATTATTATTATTGAGACAGGGTCTCTCACTCTGTTGCCCAGTCTAGAGTATAGTGGCTTGATTGGAGCCCACTGTAAGTTCAAACTCCTGTGTTCAAGTGATCCTCCCAAGCAGCTGAGACCACAGGCATATGCCGGTATACCCAGCTAATTTATAGATTTTTTTGTAGAGATGAGGATCTTACTGTGTTGCCCAGGCTGGTCTTGAACTCATGGCCTCAAGCGATCCTCACAAGTCAGCCTCCCAAAGTGTTGGGATTACAGGTGTGAGCCATAGTGCCTGGCTGAGTTTGACTACTTTATATACATCATAAGAGTGGAATCATGTGCTGTTTGTCCTCCTGTGACTGTTATATTTCTCTTGCGTAATGTCTTCAAGGTTCATTCATGTTGTAGCATGTATCAGGATTTCCTTTTTTTATGGCTGAATGATCCATTGTATGTATATATCACATTTTGTTTATCCATTCATCTGTTAGTGAATATTTAGGATGCTTCTACACTTTGGTTACTGTGAATAATGCTGCAATTAACATTGGAGTGCAAATAGCTCTTTGGGATCCTGACTTCAATTCTTTTGGATAAATACCCAGAAATGAGATTGTTGGATCATACGCCTCACTTTTTAAATAAAGGTTTGTAATATAGAACATGTGCATTGTTCCAAGTAACACAGAGTGGGTTCTTTCCTGTCTGGGCACCCTCTTTTGAAACCAAGTGTCCATATAGTTTGATTATTTTCACTGTGGTTTATCATAAGTACTTAGTGTTTCTTGCTTAACTAATGCCTTATTATTATTTTTTAGAGACAGAGTCTTGCTCACCCAGGCCTGAGTGCAGTGGCACAATCATAGTTCACTATAACCTTGGACTCCTGGGCTCAAGCAGTCCTCCCACGTCAGCCTCCGGAGTAGCTAACACTATAGGTGCATGCCACCACACCCAGTTAATTTTAAAAATTTTATGTAGAGATGAGGTCTCACTGTGTTGCCCAGGCTAGTTTTGAACTCCTAGTCTCAAGTGATCTACCTGCCTCAGCCTCCCAAGTAGCTAGGTCTACAGGTATGTACCACCATGCCTGTATTTTTAACATAGCGATATGGGGTCTTGCTATGTTGTCCAGACTGTTCTTGAACTCCTGGCCTCAAGCAGTCCTCCTGCTTTGACCTCCCAAAGTGCTTGGATTATAGGTGTGAGCCACTGTGCCAGGCCTCTTTACTATTTTTTTTTTTATCATGTCTTCAATAACACTGAGAATTATTTTGGAGAGAAGTCAACATTTCCCCACAAAAACCCTTGTATTCACGGGTCACTCACAGCAGCTGTGTCACTGAGGAAGTGTTGACACTGCTTTTGGTTTTTAAGTGACTGTGTTATTACTTCCCGGGGTGAAAAAAAAATTGCAAGGTTGGCATTTTCTGGATTGTTAACAAGATCAAAAAGCAAAGATATAAAGCCAAGGGGGGAACGTCTTTCTACAGAATAGTGATAGAAAGCAAAAAAATGCTGGAATTTTGTAGAAATTAATAGGTATTGCAAAAGTAATCTTTGACCAGAAAATGAAAGTTGCTGTTTTTTATGTTATTCTAAAGTGTAGGACAGTTTAACCAGCTAGGATTTTTAAGGTTGCCTGGCTCTTTAAAGGATATTGATAAAAATGCACATACACGTTTAGCTTTCTTTTAGAAGATGACTTGATTTCCTAGGACAGAAGTTATTTCATAGCTGTAATTTCAGTAACCATGGGTGTTAGCTTTGAAGTGGTTGATAAGAAGCTCTCTGATTCTCCTCTATTCAGAGAAGACACAGTTGTAGCCATTTCTCTGATTTCTCTCAGTTTTCGCCTTAGAACTAATAAAAGAGGGTTCAATGGCTTCAGCATACTCAAAGCCAAGATGGGGGTGTTGAATTCTCCAGGAAAAGAGAGATCCTGTTTTCTCAGTTTGTTGTTGGGGTTTTGTTTTTGACATTTTTTGACAGCTGAGATCCAGATCTTGTGACTTGTGTTCTGGCCAGAGGACCCTCAGCTTTTTGTGATGAGTCATTTCCTACTGAGTCCTGAGGCATTGGTCCTGGAATCCCCAGCTCAGAGCGGGGCAGCAGATCCAGCCACTGCAGCTGGGAGGAAGTCCAGGTGTCAAGAAGAGAGGGCTGAGGTCTTCAGGGCTGGTGGCTTAGGGTATATGAGTAGCCTGACACAGGCACCCATGTCCCCTGACTTTCTCTGGCCATCTAAATGCAGAGTGACCTCCAGTCCCCTGGAAGATTGCCAAGAGCAAGGCAGCTCCTCGGCCCCTGAGGAGTTAACAGCAGGTTATCCAGAGAGGGTCTCAGGCTCCTTATCAGAACTGAGCTAGAGGGTGAGTTAGGCCTATGGAATGCAGGAGCAAGAAAGCCAAGTTATTAGATACAAGGTCAAGGCCTGCCTGTTAAGCAGCAAGAGCAACTTAGCCAGAGCTATTTAAATCTCTTCTTAGAAATTCCCGCTGGGTTGAGCCAGCAAGGGGAGTGTGGGGGTGAGGGTTAAGAGGCTTCAGCTATGGGGAAGGAAGGGCCGTGGACACTGAAAACAGCAGGCCAGGCCTGAATGTCCTGACATCCTAGACCTAAACAGAGAGGTTTTTAGTGTCCTGGTAGGTCATTTTAGCCTGCTTGCAAGTGAACGGGTCTTAGGGTGTAAGGGACATATTCAATGATGAGCTTGAAAACTGAGAATTACTTATGGGAATCTGGAGATGGATGTAGTTTTAAATTCAATGTAGACAAAACAAATTCCTCAATTTTTCCCAAGTGTAAATTATAACCCTATAGTACAGAACTGTCACTTAAATTCATGAAAGTACTCTTTACGAAGCATGAAGCAAATTGGTGCGTTTGAGTGCTATTACTTACCAAGAAATAAATATATAAATCAGAAAGCTGAGCTTTGGAAAAAAGAAATAAATATGAAGTCATCCAGTAATCCATTCTGAGTAGATGAATGATTAAAGATATGTGAGGTGAGGTTGCTTTAGATCAAGGGAAAACTCACCCTAGCCTCTTGGTTCACATGGGCACACAAAACAGTGCAGAATTTATTCCTTGGCTCTGTATGTAATACAGATTAGATTCCAGAGTCAACTGAAGCTTGCCTCATTGATCCCAGAATCCTAACATTTAAACCAATTTTATCATCTTTAAGAAAGTTGGAAACTTAATACCTTTAGAGACTACAGAAATGCTTAGGCTATTTAAAAACATTCTCATTCAGATGCCTTCTTCCCTAAGGTCATCTGGCCCTAGGGTATCTGGGCAGATTGAATTGGCAGAGATTCAGCAGGCTTTGTTGGTGACTTAGGAGGAGATAGGGGGCATGTCATCAATACAAAGGCATAGTCCATCTGCTCAAAGAAGTTTATAATCTGGTGAGGAGCTTTACTCACAGATACCATAAGAAAAGATAGATGAGAATAATGAATGGGAGAGTACTTAGATGGAAGATTCCAGATCAGAATGGCAGTGCTTTTGAGAAAGCCTGTCCTTGTTTCCGTTGGTGTTAGAGACCACACAGAGACAGCACATTGCCTTTGGATATAGTCCCCATTCCTATTTTTGAGGACATTTGGGTCTCGTGGACTGAGGTTAGCCATGTGGACATCTCTCCTGGATGTTGTTGCAGAGACACACTGAGCAAAGTAACCTTTTCTTGGTGCCCAGGGTCACCTTTCAGAGCCAAGAATTGTGCTGCTTTAAAATGCTTTGTTTTGGTGTCCTTGGATGCATTCGGGGATTGAAAGGCTATTAAAACTGTAACAGCCTGAAATCTACTGTTTTGAATTTACAGGTTCTCTCCTGTCAGTCACAGCTTCTCAGGGCTGCCATGGTGGCCAGATCTAACACTGGCCCTCCATTCTCTTGACTTACAATGGTCTGGGAAACCGCACATTCCCTTCTGTTAGAATTGAATCTGAAAGACAGTGGGAGGGCTCTGAGTGGGGGGCCTGTGAAGAGGTGTTGGGGGTTCGTGTGGGGGTTAGGAGGTTCCCTTCTGCATTGTGCATGAACTGAGCCCCAGATTTTGGCAGCTTTGAAGACTTATTTGCGTCTTGTTTCCTAGTGTTTTCTGGATAAGTTGAGGTTGTAGCATATGACTTCTGTCTTTGATAGGCCTCCCCCTTTTTCCCTCCTACTCTTGCCTGAATCAATTTTATTATGGAAAGGAAAGAATGAAAGTTTTCTTAGGGAAAATAAGAAGCTGAATGGAGGAAGACCCAGGGCTGAGCAAGCCTTGGCCTGTCCATCAGCCACTGTTCGTACAGCCTAAATAGACTGAGCCCTGCGAAAGGTTCAGTGGGATGTCATGGACCCTGTCATCAAGAAGCCTAGCCTGTAGTTGGGAGAGAAAACAGACCTGAAACTCCCGATTAAAAGTAGTGGTTTTGCATATTGTGTGAGTTCAGAGAAGAGTGATTTAAGTCAGGGGCTTGGCATTGGGCGGGGGGGCCGTGTGGGATCCAAGTGGGATTCAAGTCAGTGGCCATGGATGACTTTGTGAATCACCAGTTAGGAAGTGGCACAGGTTAGGGACAGATGTAGCAGCACCCCTGAGGAACTCATTTCAAAGGAAGAATCATACATGTATGGCCAGTTCACAGACTGTTGAGTTGTGAATCTCTTGGGCTTCAGGTGTGATTGTCCCTGGGCTGCGGGAGCGGGTAGGTGCCCAGGAGCAGCCCAGGTTGCTCTAGTACAGATGGGACACATTTTGGGAAACATTGGTAAAGGATGGGTAAGGCAAAGCAGATAAATTTACTTACCATGAGAGATAGAAATTGGGGAAAAGGCATCCAGGGACAGCCTGGTGGTTGTCGCTCTATTACAGAAGAGCAGGTAGCAAGTAGCCCTAAGAATGACAGGACATGGGAGTGACAACACTCAGACGGAGCCGGTATTCCCGCAGTCTTTGCCCCAGGTTCATTCTTATCCAGCATCTGTCACATCTGAAAACATCATGATGCTCATGAAATCAAGGTCACATTCAACCTGCATGTGCACCAGCTGGTTTTATACCAAGGAAAGCTCTGTTCTTCAGGCATTGTGGCTCTAAGTAGTTATCCTTCAGTGCATTGTGCTTTGTCAGACTTGGTGAGTAAGAAAATATGGATCCTCAGTAAAGAAACAAAAACCCTATTAGGACTATTAGAAGAACAGGTGAAATCCTAGTGGCAAATACAGTGGTTCAGTAAATTCCTCACATCTGAAAGCCATCATATCATTTCTCACATAGTTAACACTTAATGGAAATATTCTTTACAGATGAGCTTTGAATTGCTGCCTCTTGTCCCTGCCTCCACCTTCCAAAGCAGCCGGACTCAATGGCAGATGCCATGCAGGGCTCACTTAGGGAATGGCCTAATCTGTCCCTCCTCCTGCCTTCTCCCTTGGGCCACACCTTGCACCCACCCCCAGCGATCATCACCTGCAAATCATTAGTCACTCCAGCTTTCTTCAGCTGTCTTCCCTGATCCATTTGCTTTTCCCTCTCTCCCCTTTTTTTGAGGCATAAATACTTCCCACCTGACCCCATCAGGAGGCTAAAAGAAACAGCTGGGAGTTGGTCAGGTGTAGTGACTCTCAATCCTGGCTACACATTATAATCAGCTGGTCGGGTTTGAAAAGCACCAGTGTTTGGGTCCTGTCCCCAGCGATCCCATTTCACTTCTTCCAGGCCTCAGAATTTTTAAAGCTATCTAGGAGATTCTCATGGGCTGTGGGATGGAAAACCGCCTCAGGGAGGTTGATAGGTGTAACAGTGCTAACAGGACACCTGTCTCATGGAAATGGAAGCTGAAAGATTTGGGATGGAAATTGGTATGTTTAACGCCTTTTGCTACTCAAGCGCCGAATGTAGGACAGATCCCCACGAAGCTCTCCTCCTCCTGTCTTCCTCTGTTATGTAAGCCTGCTTTCTATTAAGCAGCAGCATTCAAAATGAAAGAAGAGCTTTCTTTTATTTGCTTTAGGATTTCTGTGGTATTGTTTCTACTGTGCTGGGGTTGAGTGTGACTTGAACGTCCTCACGAACTCACCGGTGCTGGCTTTGCCTGAGTGGCTTTCATCAAGTTGTTTAGCCTCTCTGGGCCTCACATTGTAGTCAAGGCAGTACTCAATGCTGCAGAACCCTTTACAGCTGGAGGATTTGGACCGTCACATGGAATCGATAGAGACATGCTTTGGTCCATGAACACATACAGTAGCCTTTGTCTTGTGGTCTGAGGAGGCCCAATGCTAGGCTTTAGAAGGGTATTTGGGAGAAAAAAATTTTTTTTTTCTTCTATTAGATAAACAACTTTGAAGTGTCTCTGTTCATCCTTGTAAGAAAGTGATGACCAAGAGGTAAACTGTAATAATTCTCTATGAAGTTTTTTGAAGGAGTCAGTGGGAAATTAGATCTGAAAAGAAAAAGCTATTGATGGGCATTTGAAATCCTCATTCGGCTAGTCTCTAACCTCCTGTGTTTTAGGTTTCATAAGAATTCCTGCAATAAGTATATTTTGTCATCTTTTACATGAGAATATTTTGTGGGGTAATGCTCATTTTTTTCAAAACTATCATGGGCCCAAATGCTGGGTTGTGCATTGAAAAAGGCCTTTGAACACAGGAATGCCAAAACAGTAAAAGTTCATAATTTTTTTTGCTAAATTTGATTCTGAGGAACAACAACAACAAAAAACCAAAGGCGTAGTTTCTTTTCTGAGTCTGGTAGGTGACCTGGCTGTAGTTATAAGTAACCTCTCAAACACCACTCAGTTTCTTTGGTCTCATTGACCTTCCTTTTTCCTTTCTGTAATTACTGAAGAAGGCCCTTAAAACCCATGTAGGACCAAATACAGAATCTAAACTCTGTGATCTCATCACCACAAAAACAGGCTGGAAGGACAGTCTTCCTCCTCTGAGGAAGCCGCCTCCCTTGAGATCTCTGCGACTCTGTCATTTATAGTGGTGCCTTTGTAGCTTTAAACTCAGAAAGGAGTTTCCCCCTCTGCCCTTACAGAAGTTTTATAAATGGGTTGCTGTAGGTGGGAAAGAGGCCAGAGAGAAAGTGCGTGTGTACACGACCTGTTAGATTTAATTTTAAGGGTGCACACGCGTCTGTGAGTCCTCGGGACAGAGGGTCTGAGACTGGGCATGCTGTGAGAGCGGGCGTGCTGTGGGCTGTGATGGGTATTCTTTTATACTTGTCTGTTGGTTGTGGTTAGGACAGATGAGAAGCCTGCCTTTTCTGCTGAGGTGTGCGTTATGAAAGGAGACTTGGCTGAAGGACATGCAGCAGCTGGGAGACGATTCCCTTCCTGGCTGCCAGGGCCCTCTCCCTTTTATGAACCTATCCTGGGAAACCTCAGGTATTTGAGCTGTGACTGTTCACCAGGTGGTGCTGTCCTGCAGGGAATGCTTAGATACTGTGCCGGTGAGGTCAGCAACCTCATGTAGGAAAAACCTAGGGTGCTTAGAAACTCTTGCAGCATTTGCAAGCTGTCACTGAACGTGAGTTGAGGCTTTTTTTAAAAAAAAAATTATTATTATACTTAAAGTTCTAGGGCATGTGTGCACAACATGCAGGTTTCTTACATATGAATACATGTGCCATGTTGGTTTGCTGCACCCATTAACTCATCATTTACATTAGGTATATCTCCTAATGCCATCCCTCCCCCATCCGCCCACCCCATGACAGGCCCCAGTGTGTGATGTTCCCTGCCCTGTGTCCAAGCGTTCTCATTGTTCAATTCCCACCTATGAGTGAGAACATGCAGTGTTTGGTTTTCTGTCCTTGAATAGTTTGCTCAGAATGATGGTTTCCAGCTTCATCCATGTTCCTACAAAGGACATGAACTCATCTTTTTTTTTTTATGGCTGCGTAGTATTCCATGGTGTATATGTGCCACATTTTCTTAATCCAGCCTATCATTGATAGACATTTGGGTTGGTTCCAAGGCTTTGCTATTGTGAATAGTGCTGCAGTAAACATATGTGTGCATGTGTCTTTACAGTAGAATGATTTATAATCCTTTGGGTATATACCCAGTAATGGGATGGCTGGGTCAAATGGTATTTCTAGTTCTAGATCCTTGAGGAATCACCACACTGTCTTCCACAATGGTTGAGCTAGTTTACAGTCCCACCCACAGTGTAAAAGCGTTCCTATATCTCCACATCCTCTTCAGCACCTGTTGTTCCCTGACTTTTTAATGATCGCCATTCTAACTGGCATGAGATGGTATCTCATTGTGGTTTTGATTTGCATTTCTCTGATGGCGAGTGATGATGAACATTTTTTCATGTGTCTGTTGGCTGCATAAATGTCTTCTTTTGAGAAGTGTCTGTTCATCTCTTTTGCCCACTTTTTGACGGGGTTGATTTTTTTCTTGAAAATTTGTTTACGTTTTTGTAGATTCTGGGTATTAGTCCATTGTCAGGTGGGTAGATTGCAAAAATTTTCTCCCATTCTTGTAGGTAGCCTGTTCACTCTGATGGTAGTTTCTTTTGCTGTGCAGAAGCTCTTTAGTTTAATTAGATCCCATTTGTCAATTTTGGCTTTTGTTGCCATTGCTTTTGGTGTTTTAGTCATGAAGTCCTTGCCCATGTCTATGTCCTGAATGGTATTGCCTTGGTTTTCTTCTAGTGCTTTTATGGCTTTGATCTAACATTTAAGTCTTTAATCCATCTTGAATTAATTTTTGTATAAGGTGTAAGGAAGGGATCCAGTTTCGGCTTTCTACATATGGCTAGCCAGTTTTCCCAGCAACATTTATTAAATAGGGAATCCTTCTCCTGTTCCTTGTTTTTGTCAGGTTTGTTAAAGATCAGATGGTTGTAGATGTATAATGTTATTTCTGAGGCCTCTGTTCTGTTCCATTGGTCTATCTCTCTGTTTTGGTACCAGTACCATGCTGTTTTAGTTACTGTAGCCTTGTAGTATAGTTTGAAGTCAGGTAGCATGCCTCCAGCTTTGTTCTTTTTGCTTAGGATTGCCTTGGCAATGCAGACTCTTTTCTTGCTTCCATATGAACTTTACAGGAATTTTTTCCAATTCTGTGAAGAAACTCATTGGTAGCTTGATGGAGATGGATTGAATCTATAAATTACCTTGGGCAATATGGCCATTTTCATGATATTGATTCTTCCTATCCATGAGCATGGAATGTTCTTTCATTTGTTTGTGTCCTCTTGTATTTCATTGAACAGTGGTTTGTAGTTCTCCTTGAAGAGGTCCTTCACATCCCTCGTAAGTTGGATTCCTAGGTATTTTATTCTCTTTGTAGCAATTGTGAATGGGAGTTCACTCATGATTTGGCTGTCTTTGTCTGTTATTGGCATATAGGAATGCTTGTGATTTTTGCACATTGATTTTGTATCCTGAGACTTTGCTGAAGGTGCTTATCAGCTTAAGGAGATTTGGGGCTGAGATGATGGGGTTTTCTAAATATACAATCATGTCATCTGCACACAGGGACAATTTGACTTCCTCTTTTCCTAATCAAATACCCTTTATTTCTTTCTCTTGTCTGATTTCCCTGGCCAGAACTTTCAACACTATGTTGAATAGGAGTGGTAAGAGAGGGCATCCCTGTCTTGTGCCAGTTTTCAAAGGGGATGCTTCCAGTTTTTGCCCATTCAGTATGATATTGGCTGTGGGTTTGTCATAAATAGCTCTTATTATTTTGAGATACATTCCATCAATACCTAGTTTATTGAGAGTTTTTAGCATGAAGGCTGTTGAATTTTGTTGAAGGCCTCTTCTGCATCTATTGAGATACTCATGTGGTTTTTGTCTTTGGTTCTGTTTATGTGATGGAATACATTTATTGATTTGCATATGTTGAACCAGCCTTGCATCCCAGGGATGAAGCCAGCTTGATCGTGGTGGATAAGCTTTTTGATGTGCTGCTGAATTCGGTTTGCCAATATTTTATTGAGGAATTTTGCATCGATGTTCATCAGCGATATTGGTCTAAACTTCTCTTTTTGTTGTGTCTCTGCCAGGCTTTGGTGTCAGGATGATACTGGCCTCATAAAATGAGTTAGGAAGGATTCCCTTTTTCTATTGATTGGAATAGTTTCAGAAGGAATGGTACCAACTCCTCTTTGTACCTCTGGTAGAATTTTGCTGTGAATCCGTCTGGTCCTGGACTTTTTGATTGGTAGGCTATTATTGCCTCAATTTCAGAGCCTGTTATTGGTCTCTTCAGAGACTTAACTTCTTCCTGGTTTAATCTTGGGAGGGTGTATGTGTCCAGGAATTGATCCATTTCTTCTAGATTTTCTAGTTTATTTGCATAGAGGTGTTTATAGTATTCTCTGATGGTAATTTGTATTTCTGTGGGATCAGGGGTGATATCCCCTTTATCATTTTTTTATTGCATCTGTTTGATTCTTCTCTTTTCTTCTGTATTAGTCTTGCTAGCAGTCTATCAATTTTGTTGATCTTTTCAAAAAACCAGCTCCTGGGTTCATTGATTTTTTTTTTTTTTTTTTTTTTGAAGGGTTTTTTGTGTCTCTATCTCCTTCAGTTCTGCTCTGATCTTAGTTATTTCTTGCCTTCTGCTAGCTTTTGAATTTGTTTGCTCTTGCTTCTCTAGTTATTTTCATTGTGATGTTAGGGTGTCAGTTTTAGATCTTTTCTGCTTTCTCTTGTGGGCATTTAGTGCTATAAATTTGCCTCTACACACTGCTTTAAATGTGTCCCAGAGATTCTAGTATGTTGTATCTTTGTTCTCATTGGTTTCAAAGAACATCTTTATTTCTGCCTTCATTTCATTATTTACCCAGTAGTCATTCAGGAGCAAGTTGTTCAGTTTCCATGTAGTTGTGCAGCTTTGAGTGAGTTTCTTAGTCCTGAGTTCTAATTTGATTGCACTGTGGTCTGAGAGACAGTTTGTTGTGATTTCTGTTCTTTTACGTTTGCTGAGGAGTGCTTTACTTCCAACTATGTGGTCAATTTTGGAATAAGTGTGATATGCTGAGAAGAATGTATATTTTGATTTGGGGTGGAGAGTTCTGTAGATGTCTATTAGGTCGGCTTGGTGCAGAGCTAAGTTCAAGTCCTGGATATCCTTGTTAACCTTCTGTCTCATTGATCTAATATTGACAGTGGGGTGTTAAAGTCTCCCATTATTATTGTGTGGAAGTCTTAAGTCTCTTTGTAGGTCTCTAAGGACTTGCTTTATGAATCTGGGTGCTCCTGTATTGGGTGCATATATATTTAGGGTAGTTAGCTCTTCCTGTTGAATTGATCCCTTTACCATTATGTGATGGCCGTCTTTGTCTCTTTTGATCTTTGTTGCTTTAAAGTCTGTTTTATCAGAGACTAGGATTGCAACCCCTGCTTTTTTTCTTTTGCTTTCCATTTGCTTGGTAAATTTTCCTCCATCCCTTTATTTTGAGCCTTTGGGTTCCTCTTCTCAAGGAGTATCTTTGTGATATTCTCTGTATTTCCTGATTTGAATGTTGGCCTGCCTTCCTAGGTTGGGGAAGTTCTCCTGGATAATATCCTGCACAGTGTTTTTCAGCTTGGTTATGTTCTCCCCATAACTCTCAGGTATACCAATGAAACGTAGATTTGGTCTTTTCACATAGTCCCATATTTCTTGGAGGCTTTGCTCGTTTCTTTTTACTCTTTTTTGTCTAAACTTCTTTTCTCACTTCATTTCATTCATTTGATCTTCAATCACTGATACCCTTTCTTCCACTTGATCAAATCAGCTACTGAAGCTTGTGCATGAGTCATGTAGTTCTCATGCCATGATTTGCAGCTCCATCAGGTCATTTAAGGTCTTTTCTATACTGGTTATTCTAGTTAGCCATTCGTCTAATCTTTTTTCAGGGATTTTAGCTTTCTTGCGATGGGTTCGAACATCCTCCTTTAGCTTGGAGAAGTTTGTTATTACCAACTTTGTGAAGCCTACTTCTGTCAACTCATCAAAGTCATTCTCCATCCAGCTTTTTTCCGTTGCTGGCAAGGAGTTGCAATCCTTTAAAGGAGAAGAAGTGCTCTGGTTTTTAGGATTTTCAGCTTTTCTGCTCTGGTTTCTCACCATCTTTGTGGTTTATCTACCTTTGGTCTTTGATGATGGTGACCTACAGATGGGGTTTTGGTGTGGATGTCCTTTTTGTTGATGTTGATGCTATTCCTTTCTGTTTTGTAGTTTTCCTTCTGAGAGTCAGGTCCCTCAGCTCCAGATCTGTTGGAGTTTGCTGGAGTTCCACTCCAGACCCTGTTTGCCTGGGTATCACCAGCAGAGGCCGCAGAACAGCAAATATTGCTGCTTGATCCTTCCTCTGAAAGCTTCATCTCAGAGGGGCACTTGGCTGTATGAGGTGTCAGTTGACCCCTACTGGGAGGTGTCTGCCAGTTAGACTACACGGGGGTCAGGGACCCACTTGAGGAGGCAGTCTGTCCATTTTCAGAGCTCAGACACTGTACTGGGAGAACCACTGCTCTCTTCAGAGCTGTCAGACAGGGATGTTTAAGTCTGTAGAAGTTTCTGCTGCCTTTTGTTCAGCTGTGCCCTGCCCCCAGAGATGGAGTCTATAGAGGCAGGCAGGCCTCATTGAGCTATGGTGGGCTCCACCCAGTTTGAGCTTCCTGGCTGCTTTGTTTACCTACTCAAGCCTCAGCAATGGCGGACGCCCCTCCCTCAACTAAGCTGCGGCCTTGCAGCTCGATCTCTGACTGCTGCACAGCAGTGAGCAAGGCTCTGTGGGAGTGGGACCCACTGATCTTGGCATGGGATATAATCTCCTGGTGTGCCGTTCGCTAAGACCGTTGGAAAAGTGCCGTATTAGGGTGGGAGTGCCCCGATTTTCCAGCTACAGTCTATCATGGCTTCCTTTGGCTAGGAAAGGGAATTCCCCAACCCCTTGAGCTTCCTGGGTGAGGTGACACCCTGGCCTGCTTCGGCTCACCCTCTGTGGGCTGCATCCACTGTCTCCCCAGTCCCAGTGAGATGACCCAGGCACCTCAGTTGGAAATGCAGAAATCACCTATCTTCTGTGTCGATCACGCTGGGAGCTGCAGACTGGAGCTGTTCCTATTCGGCCATCTTGGAACCCTACCGCATGTTTGAGTTGAGGCTTTTTTTGAGGAAACATTAGGCATTTGATGTGGGGGTGACCACCCGGTTCACATAGGGTTCTCCTCTGCACTTGGCTCAAATGAGATCTCAGCTGACGCTGAAGTCAGGGAAAGGCTGAACCCATCTCCTGTATTACTCCCTGGTTTCCTTCCAGAGAAAAACTCCTATTCTCTGTTGTCATCTTTGAAGTCCTGGTGGGGAAGGCAGCAGGTCTTCTGGAGCTCCTCTTTAAACAGACTTAGGCAGAGGAGAGGCCTCCACCCCGCCTCG
The DNA here is from genome assembly GCF_024542745.1 of Macaca thibetana thibetana. Classification (NCBI taxonomy): domain Eukaryota; kingdom Metazoa; phylum Chordata; class Mammalia; order Primates; family Cercopithecidae; genus Macaca; species Macaca thibetana. The sequence goes on along the minus strand of NC_065589.1, from coordinate 83,991,675 downwards.
GCATGCACAAACCTATTAGCACTCTGGTGCCCTGCCAAGGTGGTTTTTTTGGCCCAAACGTGACTGCACATGATCCCATTCTTTCTGGCAGCGAAGCCCAGCAGGATTGACTTGGGCAGCAGCCTAGTTGGTAGTGTGTTTGAACATGGAGAGCACCCTTGAAAAAGAATGTTTTCCAGGAAAGGTGTAGCAGTAAAAAGGACATTTCCCAGCGAGATAGGCTCTGGGTCAGTCACAGGAGATCCTTGTTGGAATCTTTCAATGAGGAAGCGTGGATGGAGCATCTGCTTCTGCTTGTGATGAGAGTGAGAGCGGGAAGGTGGTGGGTGAGGGAAGACCAGCCCTGGAGAAACTGGTAGGAGGGGAGCTCAGGCGGAACAAAGCCAGTGCTGCAACTCAGAGGCCAGCCAGGTGTTCCAAGCACAGAGAAAGGGCTGGCAAGACTCTGGGTGGCGGGGGGATGGTGTGGACATGCAGGTGATATTTGAGCTGTACCTGGAGGATGACTAATTTTCAGAGTGACAGAGAGGGTTTCAGGTTGAGGGAAGAGAAAGAGCAAAGGTGTGAAGTTGAGTGGTGTGTTTGGGAATGGTGAATTTTTTAGAAACCTGGGACTTCTGAGGGGTGAGGCCGGAGATAAGGGAAGGAGGTGCTTAGGGGGACTTCAGCACGCTAAGGGTTTGAGAGTGGTTCTTGGCACGTTATCTTAAACTTTTAAAACATTTCATTGTGGACTGGGCTGTAAATCTATTAGCGTCACATAAAGAGAACACCTGAGATAGTGGTGGTAAACCGGGTGCATCTAGTACCTTGCTTAAGAGCAGGTGCTTCTCAGTTGATGTCCTGCCTCAGCTTGGACAGTGAGCATCTGAGGAAGGAATGAATTCTCTTGTTTTTGCCAACCCTCTGGCCACTCTGCTTTTACTGGGCTTGACAGTATGTACATGTGATGTCTTTTTCTCCATTACTGCTGCTTTGGAATTTTCAGGGACGTCAGAGCTGGTGTTTATAAACTCTGTGCCTCTTGTCTCATAGGGAAGAGTGCTGACAGGTTTTCTTTTTTCCAGTTCTCTTGCCGGCTTTCTATGGTCAACTTGTTTGGAGGAACTTAGGGGCACCCCTGAGTGAGGGAGACAACCACTCTCTGTTGCAAGCAAGTGGCGTGTGGAGTGAGGAGAGTTGAGACCAGGGATGTGCTCATAGGGAATCCATGCTTTGACAGGCCAGGTATTCAAGATATGTTATTCTTGGAAAATTTTGAGGGCTTTGAAAGTAAATCAGATTTCTTCAGAGAAACTTAAATCGTTATCTTACTATGTTAAAGCACTCTTACTAATAACATGCGTGCTTTAGTATGCTCTTTTGAAGCTTTTCTAAGATTATTGACTTGTGCCCATTTTAGAATGCTGGGTCCCTTTGTTATGGCGTCTAGAGCAGTACTTTTCCATTGAAAACATTTAATATATGTTGACTGAATGGCTTACTATCTTTATTTACAGTTTAAGTACAATTGTCAGACATGTAACTGATAAAATTTTCACATTTTTAATAAAGTCAGACTGGCTGTGTAATCTGTATCATTTTCATTCTCCTACCCCTCACTCCCCATGAAAACTTCGTAAAGTTTAATGACAAGGCTCCTTATAGCTCCTAGAAGACAGACAAATAAGGGAAGATTTACAGGCTGCCTTACCTCAAATGCTCTTCATACATTGGCTTTTTAGGGTCATGTCAGTTAAAGCTGCATAGGCTCTGCCTCATGCCCGTTCTGCAGACTATTATTCTGAGTTGTCATCCCTCTTCTTCCCCTGGGTTTCAAGGAGGATTTTCTAGTTGTGTGTGGCTTTGGGAACTTGAGAAAACTTGTTAACCATGTGCTGAGATCTCCCTGTACTGTAGTCTTATGTGTAAGTTGTGAAACAGAAATGCCTACTTTAATGCCAGGAATGATGGCTCTCGCCAGTAATCCAAGCACTTTGGGAGGTTGAGGTGGAAGGATCACTTGAGTCCAGCCTGGGCAACACAGCGAGACTTGATCCCTACCAAACCAAACAGAAGAAAACAAAAATGGCTGTGTTATGGTGGCATGCACCTGTAGTCCCAGCTACTCAGGAGGCTGAGGTAGGAGGATCGCTTGAGCCCAGGAGATTGAGGCTACAGTGAGCTCTGATGGCGCCACTGTACTCCAGCCTGGGAGACAGCATGAAACCCTGTCTTAAAACTATTTCAAGAGGTTTGGTGAGGCTGGAGGCCCCTAATGTATACGATCTTTGTTCTAGTCATCTTTTTATTTGCATTCTGTCTCCAATGTGTAGAATGTAGTAGGATTCAGATATTCCCTCCTTTAAGAAAGAGAATTGGCTGAGAATGGCGTCTCCAATCCCATCTTAAGTGAGCACAGCTTGGAAGACTGTGGCCATTTATGCCCAGCCTTGCACAGTGGAGGCAGCGAGCAGGAGTCCCCAAGACATCCAGGACCAAATGACTGACTGGGGGCGTTAAAGACACTGACCCGGCTCCCTTCTCTGTGGGTGTTGGAAATACTGCTCCAAGGGAATGGGAGTCAAGGTTAAAGGAGCTTCCAAATTGCTGAGTTCTTGAAATGTCTGAGATGTGCCCGTTGTACTCGGCCATCTGTTTTGTGTGACTTGCCAGCAGGATTTCATTTTTTGCAGTCACTTCTTCTGCCACACCCTGCTATCCATGAGGAATGCAGTGGCCACATTGCTCCCCAGAACTTTGGGGGATCCTGCCAAAAGGCAGAGCTTCTCCACAGGGGCAGGGCAGAAGAGTACTTACCGCAATTCCTGTGAAGCTTTAAAAATTAGGATACTGGGACTCACTTGAGGTGTGTTGAACTAGAATTTGGGGGAGGAGGAGTCCCTGCTATGTTGTTGTTGTCTTTTTAAAGCTCCACAAGAGGTGATAGTGTATATCATGAAGTAAGATAGCCACATATGGGCCAGGCATGGTGGCTCACACCTGTAATCCTAGCACTTTGAGAGGCTGAGGCGGGCAGATTGCCTGAGCTCAGGAGTTTAAGACCAGCCTGGGCAACATGGTGAAACCCTGTCTGTACTAAAAATACAAAAAAATTAGTCAGGCATAGTGGCACATGCCTGTAGTCCCAGCTACTCGGGAGGCTGAGGCATGAGAATTGCCTGAACTCGGGAGGCGGAGATTGTAGTGTGCTGAGATTGTACCACTGCACTCCAACCTGGGCAACAGAGTGAGATTCTGTCTCATAAATAAATAAAATTAAGATAGCCACATATGATAAAGAGTTTAAAGGATACATAAAATTAGTTACCAGAAGATCTGAAGAAATTGCCGGCTTAAATTCAGTGATGCATACAAAGAGTGAGTAGTAGTTTTAGAGGAACATATTTCAGAAGCCTCAGATCTTCGAATTTTTTTGCTGTATATTAATGACAATTCTATAATAGTCATTAATATTTGAGATATTTAACTTTTGAAAAATATTTGTGTGCAGAGTAAACTTAAAAACCTCTTTCTTAGCCAAGCAGATGTTTAGGGGAACTTTTTTGAATTCCACTGACCTGTTTAACCAGTTGACACTGCCAACCCAAACATTCTGTTGTGCCATAATTCATATTGTAAAATCATTTTATATTTTTCACTTAAAATTGCATGCGATAGCGTTTTCTATTCTAACATGACAAAGAACAAGAAAAATGACATGGAAGAGGAATTTACTAAATTCAACAAGAGTTTAGGCTTACTGAGAAATCCAGGCAGAAATCTGCTTAAATGGAATTTTACAAGAGATTTGCATATTGAAACCAAGCCTTTCTTCCTGTGGTAACACGTTTCTCAAAGTAACATTGAAATAGCAATTTAAGTGTATTGGCCATAGAGATTTATCAGAAAGGAAATTTATTTAGAAAGTTGTTTCCCCCCACCTTTAGTTTTTGTTTGGCAGAGAATTCACTAATTTTTCTCCTTACCTGGGACCAACTTTAGAAAGTAGATGGGAACTTAATAGCAAAGATCATGTTAAATGGTTTTGTGGTTTTAGACTGCATCTTTCTTTTGCAAATTCCTTTTCTGTGAAAGAAAACCTTGCAACCCATTGCTATTTGACATTTTATTAATTTGGTCGGTTTGAGGGAGAATGGTGAGTTTCAGTTTTGAAGTTAAAGAATTTTACAATTTAGGAGGGACTGACCCTACAGATGGCCTATCTCCTGGTTTCCTTGGCCTCAATGGAAACTGCCCTTGTTGATGTTCCAGATGGCCTCTGATCATTGAACCCTGTTGTCACTTGTTAGTCCTTGACATGACTTTTCCCGTAGTATTGGATTCTACTGATCACTCCTCATCAAAGCTTTCTCTTCTGGGTTCCTATGCACCATTCTTTTCTCTTTTTCTTGAGATAGGGTCTGGCTTTGTCACCCAGGCTGGAGTGCAGCGGCACAATCTCGGCTCACTGCAACCTCTGCCTCCTTGGGCTCAAGCGACGCTCCCACCTCAGCTGGTCAAATAGCTAGGAGTACAGGCGTTAGCCACCAGACCTGGCTAATTTTTTTTTGTATTTTTTATGGAAACAGGTTTTCACCATGTTACTCAGGCTGGTCTCAAAACTCCTGAGTTCCAGCGATCCACCTGCCTCGGCCTCCCCAAAATGCTGAGATTACAGGCATGAGCCATGGTGCCCGGCCCCTTTGCACCATACTCGACTGCTTTGTTTTTGCTTCTTTAATTTCCTCTTAGGTCCTGCTGTATCTGCCCTTATGTTCCTGGTTCATCCTTGGTGGTTTTCTTTTAGTCTGCTCAGCCTTTCTGGGGGAGACCTCAATAATTCTGTGGCTTCAGCCACCACCCACACTTCAATGGACCCCCCAGGTCTCTCTGAATTCATCCTCCTCTTAGACAATCTTTTGGACATTTCTGCTTGGATGACTCATAGGTACTTTTAACTCAGGATATCCAAACTGAACTCATTTCCCCCCCAGTTATTGCCTGCTTCCTGCTCCCCACTCCAAACCACTCACCCCATGCTTGTCTGCTTTTCCCATTTTGGTCATTGGCACTACTTTCTACCCTGTCACTCAAGCCAGAAAATTTGTGACTCATCCTTCAGCCCTCCCTCAGCCCCATTTTAAAATTGCTGATTACATTTTATCTTAATTTCCTAAATAAAGAAGGAAAAGGCAAACTTAAGTCATTCCACTGTGAAAGGAAAATATCTTGGGCCCCCAAATCGCTAAAGCTAAAAGAAAATTCAAGCTGGGAACTACTTAGGGCAAACCTGCCTCTCATTCTATTCAAAGTAATCCCTCTGCTCACTGAGATAAATGCACATCTGATTGCCTCCTTTGGAAAAGCTAATCAGAAACTCAAAAGAATGCAACCATTGGTCTCCCACCTACCCGTGACCTGGCAGCCCCCCCACCCCATTTCCAGTCGTCCTGCCTTTCCAGACCGAACCAATGTTCATTTTACATATACTGATTGATGTCTCCTGTCTCCCTGAAATGTATAAAACCAAGCTGTGCTCTGACCACTTTGGGCACATGTCATCAGGACCTCCTGAGGCTGTTTGAAGGGTGTGCATCGTCAACCTTGGCAGAATAAACTTTCTAAATTAACTGAGACCTGTCTCCAATTTTGGGACTTCACTAACATTTAATTGTTAATGTTTAAAACTTATCACTGGGCCTATATAAACAGGTGTAATAATACAACACATTAGTGACCATTTCTATAATACACATTTCATGCTAGATATAGTCCTACAAACTTGTCATGTTTTATTTCTGATTTTTTCACAGCTATTCTGAGGTATGTCATCTTTGTTACAAGTGAGGAATCTAGGGTCAGAGAGCTTACATCCAGGCCCAGGGGCACAGGTCCAGGAAAGCATGGTATAGTTGGGATTTAGACCACACGGGCTGGTGTTGGTTGACCTGACCCCAACACCTTTGCCTTTGGTATCATGCCACCTTGTTTTGAGTTGTTTCCATAACGCCACAGCACTGTTGTAGATATCTGGCAAGCAGATTGACTTTGGGTAGCAGTAACTGGTCTTGTTCATATCTGAATCTGTTAATGTATATTTTTTCTTATAATCAGTGGTAAAGACATGACTCTTGATGGTCCATGTCATCTGTGGCTTCATCTAGATACCAGTCCTGGCTCTTCCATGAACTGTCTATTAGCTGGGTTGCCTGAGACAAGGACAGTAGGATCATACTGCTTGCCCTCTCAGAGTTTTTATGAGAAGGAAATGGATTGCTGTACAGGGAATTGCTTTCAAATTCAGGGCATTTTTGAAAAGTTGTGTTCAATTGTGGGACTTGATCATTTGCTGGCTTACACAAGCCCTCTTTTTTAATAAACGATAATGTGAACATAGAAATTATCCTGGATTTCTGATGTTGATGCTGATCGTTCTTGCACAGGCAGAAAAGGCAAGAAACAACCTTGTTTTTATAGCACATATAGACCTAAATTTTATTAGTCCTTAGTAAAACTAGTTTAGAACAGGTAAGGATATGATCTACAAAAATCATACAGAACCTTTTTGGGTATAGGCGGGTGAAGGAAAGCAGAGTCTACTGAAGTTGTTTTTTGTAGAGATGGGCTCTTGCTATGTTGCCCAGGCTGGTCTTGAACTCTTGGCCTCAAGTCATTCTCCCACCTTGGCCTCCCAAAGTGCCGGGATTACAGGCATGAGCCACTACAATTGGCCCTCTTTATTCTGTTAAATTGCTCTTGGGAGCATGGATGGACTTTTGTGCTGTACCACAGTGAACTGTAAATTGAGACCTGGCTATTCTGTATTTTGTTTCCTCATAGGTCCCTCCTTTGGCCCTGTTCTGAAAAGGAAATGCTCCTTTTTCTTCATAGGTCTCCCTCTTCCGTCATATTTGGTTTTTAAAGTGTGTCTAAGGAGAGGGCCCTTTTAATACATATATAAACCCAATCTATTGTGGAATTTAGAAATTGTGTAACTTTGAAAGTCTTGGGTTTGTTTTGTTTTGTTTTGTTTTAACAAAATTGCCCTGTAAATTTGGGGACAGTGCTGTGTATTTTGCAGAATTGTTTTGACTGAACTTGACAGACTATGGAGCACAGTAGGTCCTTGGCAGGTGGTAGCCCTTCCCATCCAAACTTACTTATCAGAGGCCTAAATGTTCAGATTTTAAAAGGGTTACACTGGTTTGTGTTAAGATTCAAGAATAATTTATGTAAGTGTTGAGAGAGGGAGGGAGGAGGGTGTATGACAGCAGTGGTTCCTGGGAATGTGCGCCATCAGGGACTGCTTCATCAGCAGCAGGAGAGCTGTACCCCAGACCTAAAGAACCGAATTCCAGGGTGGGGTCCAGCAGCCTGCCCCTTAACAAGTCCCCCGGGTAACTCTGTTACACTTAACTGGCCTAATGTTACAGATTTCAGCCTGAAGTCCACCAGAGGGATAGTGAGGACCTCCCCAGAATGGTGGAAGCAAATGGAGAGGAGCTGGGACTGGTGAGATAGAGCCCTCTTTGGCTGTCTACTAGACAAGGAAGGGAGGCCATGAGAAGGAGGAGGGGCTTTAAGTTTGGTGAACTAAAAAGGATGGTGCTTTATCAGCAGGAACCTGGACCCAGACTAGTGAGTGGGTTTTGGAAGTAGGGAGAGGAAGATGGGTTTAGTTTTGGACGTGTTGAGGTATGTGTAGCCAGGGTTGATGACAGCAAGTTGGAAATAAAGTTGTGTAACTGTAGCACAGATAAAGAATGGAGAAACAGATATGTGACTTGCCTACATAGAGGCAGCAGTTGAAGTGAGTATTCTGGCCATTTTTCCAAGGGTGATAGCACAGAGAAACGAGAGCCAAGAATAGACTGATGTGGGATTGGGTGCTTGGGAGTACAGCATTTGTTTCTCTTTCAGAAGAATAAGTGAAAATGCTTAGGAATACATAGTGACATGTTTTTTTGTTTAAGAGCCTCACTCTGTTGCCTAGGCGCAAGTGCAGTGGCATGATGAGAGCTCATTGCAGCCTCGAACACCTGGGCTCAGATGTCCCACCTCAGTCCCCCAAAGTGCTGTGACTACAGGCATATGCCACCTCACCCAGCTAATTAAAAAAATTTTTTTTTTGTAGAAACAAAGTCTTACTGCTGGTCTCAAATTCCTGGACTCAAGTGATCCTCCTACCTTGGCCTCCCAAAGTGTTGATTACAGGCGTGAGCCACCACACCCAGCCTGTGATACCGTTTTAAATTAAACCAGGTTATCAGAACAGCATTGCAGTTTTGCCATTTACCTTTAGGCCCCATGCTGTGTAACAGAGACTTGTTCTTGGATGTCATTTTATCTGGAAATCCAAGGCCAAGGCATGGTTTTAGTGCCTGTCTTTCCTCCAGAGGAAGAAGTGGAATGAGGTGTTAAGAGCTAAGGTGTGACCTTAGAGCAGGCTACTGAGATTCTCTAGGTCTCAATTTCCTTATCTGTCAAAAGAGGATAATTATAGTTCCCACCTGGTGGTTGTGAGGACTAAACAGGAGGATGTCTGTGAAATAAGTATCTCTACTTCTGCCATTGCTTTTGTGGTTGGTTGCTGGATTTGTGAAGTAAAGGCCGTCCGTTTGTATTAATAAATCTTCCATTTGTATTGATTTACAATATCAATGAGAATTATAAAAAGTGATGTCAATTGGAGATGAATGCAGTTTTATTTTTAGTGAATTATCAGTACATTGAAATATGGGCTTTATTAGGTTTGTGAGAAGGCAAAAGAGTTGGCTTGAGAAGTTTTACAGCATAAAAACAAGAATCAGATATTTTAAAAATTATTTTATATCCAGCTTTGTTGCAGACTCACATATTTTGCTGTACCAGGAAGATGTTTTGCTGAGACCATGAAAACTTAGTACATCTGTGCAACATCTTCATTATATCTAGAACAATTTTACATTCACTGTCTCTAATTCAAAGCCATTCAAGAAACATGTGTCTTGTTTTCCACTGGGTTCTAATTGGGCTGTTTTTCCTTAGTGGGAGACATTTGGACCACACACTTACATTTAGGAAATAACTTGGTAACTGGGCTACATGTGCAAGAGTGTATAAAGAACGGTCTCAGTGTGGAAAAAGCAGCTTCTGCAACTCCCTTTTCCTCCCCAAGAAAAGTAAGCTGTGTGTATGTGTGTGTGCATGTGTTTTCTGTGCTGCTTCACAATAGTGAGTTTTGTTCTTTAGGTCTGAGAGATGTTTCATACTGTCTGTGTTAATAGAAGTGGTGACAGAATCAGTGATCAGAGGTTTCATTGCAGAGTTACTAAGAGCTTTAATTGAACCTTTCACTGGGTTTTAGAGGAAAAACATCTGATGTTCATACATGGCACATAACATACCTTCAAGTATAAGGCTTGAAAACTTCATAGGTTTGATTAGTTTTATGGGATCCCTACAAGTAACATGTCATCTCCACCCATAGGAATTAACTCTAATTCCAAATTTAGTTGAAGTGGTGTTCTCTCTGTGTGTGTGTGTGTGTGTGTGTGTGTGTGTGTGTGTGTGTGTGTGTTAGCTTGCTGTTGGGTTGGGTTTGAATGCTTTCAGTTTAGTTGAGAACTACCACCCCAGCTCTTCCAGAACTGCACGAGGCTTGCACCATTCTGGGAAGTTTGGCTGCTGCCACAGCTGAAATACTGAGCCAGACTTAGGTTATTTTATTAGTCTAGAAAGAGTATTGCGCTCTTGCAGCTGTTCCTAACCATGAAAACAAAAACCATCTCGGTTACCCAGGATCCATGAGAAATTGGCAATGGCCCAGTTTACATCCATGTATTTTGGACTCTGAATTATATTTATCTTCCTACGGGCATCCCCTGATTTAGGGCATGCAGCTGGGGAATGACCTGTGACTGTATGAGGCAGTGGGGGCGGGAGAGGCCAAGCCTTGGGTACCACATTCACTAGGAAGCCTGATCCAGTTAACCAAAACACTGCAGTTTCCAGAGTACAAGTACTTTCAGAAAGAGTGAGGAGAGCACCAAGAAAACAGTACAACCAACAGCATGTATTACAAACACCTGTCTCAAATATGAAGTGTGGCGTTTTGTTTTTGTACATGGTCTCTCACAGTACATTTCTGGAGTCTTTTTCCTGTCATATCAGGCCTGGTTTTTGTAGATAGTAATTTGGTGGCGATGGACTTTCTTGATAAATAGGACTTTTACAGACTATCTGAAAATGAATCATGGGACTTGCCTTTAATTGCTAGCAGTGGCGTGTATGTGACATACTCCCTCCTGCTAATGTGTGCCAGTCAGTAGGTTACTGTTTAATTTTCTGAATTTTAATGGGATGATGCAGTAAGAAGGCGCTCCCCAGAAGTGGGCCCCTCAATCTTGGACTTCCCAGCTTCCAGAACTGTGAGCCAAACAGAAGTTTATAAACAAATTTCTATTGTTTATAAATTACCCTCTCCATGATATTCTGTGACAACAGTACAGTACAAAATGGACTCAGACAAGGGATCTGTAAACTTGGATGGGTGGAGAAAAACTTAACTGTATTTTCACTAACCTCTAGCCAAAATATAGCCATTGCTCCAATCATGAAAGTAGGCAACCAACCACGTAAGATCAACAGGACATGTAACTTTGTCACTTGGAAATTAACTGATTTTTGTATCACGTTGTGGAAATAATTTACAATACATTTATGCCCATCACTGCTTTAAAAACTGCAGTAGTTATAAAACCTGCTGCTGTGTCTTCTTTATGCGTTAAGCACGCTTTGGTATATCAGGTTTGCTTTTTAAACATTTTGCTATCTGTGTTTCAATATAATTAGTTTTCTTTGTAATAAGACTTTCTACTTAAAAATCATTCAGAAACACTCTGAAGGTACAGATTGCTAAAGCCATCCATGGCACTTAAAAGGTTACAGATTCGTGCCTTGGATATGGCACCCTTGTGTCTTTCTCATCCTTGTTTGAGACTAGATTTGTTAACTTTTTTTTTTTTTTTAAAGTCTTAACATACTTGGCCTTTGTTTTCTAGCATGACTTGTCTGTGACTTTTATCATCTGGAGCTCTGGTATTCCCCTTTTGGGGCTGTTGGAGTTAATTAAAAAATTAAGCCTTCAAGTCCAACAGAGCTTAAAGGAAAAAAAAAAAAAAAGAGAGAGAGAAAAAAATAAAGCCATTGTCCATGCCCATATGCCCTTTCTCACAGGCTTCTGTGAGACTGCTTACTGCAACGAAATGTTTATGGCCAATAATGGTTTCCTTTACAAATTCCAGAGGAGAGCACAGTGATGCATATGCTGATATCATTGCTTTAGCTATGGGAAGAGATGATGCTGTGTGGCTTGTATGAATTTGATTCAGCTCTTCACTGCAGTATCACTGCAGGCATATCTTGGTTAATTTTGAACTTGATATCCAAGGTTAAAACCTCACTAAATTTATTAGACTGTGTAAAATTGCCCAGAGAAAGACATTATCATTAGGCCGTTTCTCTCTGCATCCTGTCACCGTGTAACAAGCTTTATGCAATTTATTCACAAGAAATGAGGCAGTTTTCTGAGTTTTTCTTGAATACCATGGTTGCTGAGTTCTGGGTAAGTGTTAGGAATAGGAGCAGCCTTACTTGTGTGACACAAAGGTGTCTGTCTCCCCAAATCCTCCACATTGGCATTCTAGCCAACTCCCAGGGTTCTCCCCCTGGGGGCTAATGAACTCAAGAGCTTGCCCATTTTGGTGTGTGTTCTGTTGCATGGTACTTCCAGGTCACACGTGGACGACACTGTAGTTTGAAATAACTGATTACTCGGGGACTGTACTGTAGATGTCTCTGAATGGAGGCAGTTTTTTTTTTTTTTTTTTTTTTTTCCAGGATAGATTTGCAGCATGGGATGCTGCTCTAGGAGTGAAGTGTGTGTGAGCATGTGTATGTTTGGCCAAAGCCAATTTATTTTTTCCACCTGTTGAGCAGCTTTGCCTTTGTTTGACTCTCACCACTCCCTGGGGGCTGGTCTCTCTTCTTTTCAACTGAAAGGGGAGGCCTACTAGACTGACCGCATGGTCAGTTTGGGGGTCCAGACTGCCTGGATGCACGCTGAGCTGTGTGACCTTGGGCAGGTCACTAGCTTGTCTGTGCCTCTGTGGAATGGAGATTAACAGTACCTTCCTCAGATGGTGGTTGTGAGGATTTAATGAGTACATGCATGCTAAGTGCTTAGAACAGGGCCAGGCATATGGTTAGTGGTAAATAAGGGTTGCTGGCTGCACATTAGAATCACCTGGTGGAGTTTTAAAACCCTGCGTGGGTATTGAGAACTCCAATCCAAATGAAATTAGGGCCTGGGGAGGTTATAACCTTGTTCAGCAAGTCATTGCACGTCACTAATGAGTGGAGGAGTTTTTTTTGATGTCTTATGTTCTGGGCATTAAGTGAAAGATCCATCTGTCAGCTACATGAGCAAGAGATCGTTCTGTGATGAATAGCTGCCTTTCACAGGCATCTTTGAGGCTGTCTGACCCTTCACTTTGAGGCCAGATCTAGTGCAATTTAAAAATTTTAATTTCCTTAGGTTTATAATACCAGATTTCATTCGGCTGGCACTGATTGATTGAGTGCCTTTTAACACTTTTTGAAAATGTCTTCAAGGTCTCTTCTCTTTCTGTAGTAAAAGCTTATCACTCATATAGTGACCTCCTCTGAGGGGTTCCTTTTTCATCTGTGATGATGGTTTATTATGTACTGTGATTACAGTGGTCTTAGGAACAAGAAAGTTTCCCCCTTAAAAATTATAATGCCTACAGGTGGAAGAGACCTGAAATGATCCAGTCCAACAGGAAAGGGAACAGTATTCTTGGTGAAATAACAACGTGTCCAGAATCACTTTGTATACATAATGCCTCTACCTGTATTCTGAGTTGTAATTGCACATCAGGAAGGTGGGCAGTGTAAGTTGGGGATTGTAGCTCTGTTGTATTGACACAAGTGGGAAACCACAGGAAGGAGAAAGGAAAAGAGAAGAGAATGTAATTCTGAGTGTGGTAGTTGTGGAGCTAACTGCCATAAGGATTGGGACTTGGGTTTCCAGTTACACAAGAAAATACCCTATGGCCCTAGCCACGCCTTCCACAGAGTTATGTGAGAGGAGGAGACCACACTCAGACCATGGTTCATACTCAAACCCCAGGTGGTTCTCCAGGAGCTTTTTAGCTGCGTGGCTAGGGGCCCTGAGGTGATGCTGGTGTCCATAACTGCTACACTTTCATCCTCATGCAAAGCCTCCCTTTCTTTGAGGCATGTATTCTGTGCTGTCCTCATCACCTCCCTATTCCCCCTACCCCCAAGTTCATTGAGGACTTTGGAGGGAGCTGTTCAGTGCCTGAGATTTCAAGTCAGGCCTGATTCACATCACAGATTTGCCTTTACTAATCCTGTGGGCTTTATCATTGTCTGGAATTGTTCCACATCCAAAATTTAAAACTTGATTAAAAAGAACCAGACTCTTTTCAACTTCCCCATTCATTTATTCTGGCTGTGTTTGTTCTTTGATCTCTTTGAGACACCATACTTTTTCTCTCTGGCTATCCTGCCTCTCAGGGCTTCATCCCCTTCCTGACCAGCCTTGATTCCACAGCACCCCACTCTGAGCACTCCTGTACTGGCCCCTGCACTGTGAACTCCTGATCATTGATCAGATCCTGCATTCACTGGACCATTCCTGGATAGTTCTTGGGGCTGAGCATCAGAGGAGGGAATTGCACAGCACAGCTTATTTATTTATTTATTTATTTATTTATTTATTTTAGCCCAAGTGCTATTTATTTAAAAGAGCAAAAAAGAGTGGAGGCCTCCTAGGGACAGGATGAAACAAAACAAGCAGTGCAAGTCTGCCTCTAGCTCAGCATAAAAGCTTGTTGCCCCACTGGGCCATCTTGTTGATGGGCATCTTGGAGAAGCAGTCAGACTGCATTGTAGGCAGCAGTTTTCTCCAAAGCCTCAAAAGGGCACATGAAAGCCTTCAGATGTGGGAACTCATCCAGGCACTTGGGCTCAAACATGCAGTTCTGATCCAGGACGTCATAGATGGGAAAATCCACAAAGGTGAGCTTTCCCTTGCAAACCGTGAGAATTTCTCCCAGGAACATGGAGAATTGTTTCAGTTGTTCAGGTAGCTGTTCCAAGTACTGAGGTTTCAGTACTGTGTGTGTTTTTTGTTTTTGAGACAGAGTCTCGTTCTGTCACCCAGGCTGGAGTGCAGTGGTGTGATCTCGGCTCACTGCAACCTCTGCTTCCCGGGTTCAAGCAATTCTCCTGCCTCAGCCTCCCAAGTAGCTGAGACTACAGGCGTGTGCCACCATGCCCGGCTGACTTTTTGTATTTTTAGTAGAGACGGGGTTTCGCCGTGTTAGTCAGGATGGTCTTGATCCTGACCTTGTGATCCGCAAGAAAAGAGAAGCCTCCCAAAGTTCTGGGATTACAGGCGTGAGCCCGGCCAGGTTTCAGTTTCTCATGGTCAGATTTGTAACAGTGCTGTATCAGTTGTGTGTGGAAATTGGTTGCTTCGTTCTCGAAAATGTCTACTTGAATCTTTTCAGTCTCACCACACATGTGCTTGCCAGCAGTGTAGCACAAGATGGCATTGCTCTGGGTGACCTTGCTCTTCCCATCCATGAAGTTGGGCAGATTAGGAAAGTCCAGGTCTAGCTTGAATATCACATCCAGCCATTGGCTTCAGTCATTGTCAGGAGTGTCCTGGCACGTGTGCCATTTCTCCTCATAGGACGTATCCATGAACTACAGGAGCAGGCAGATGGTGTGTGCCAGCCCACAAATATTCCACTAACCCAGAACCATAGATGAGTTGCACGATGTGATTTTGATGATGTTACTTGTGAGCCTTTGAGGATAGGAGCAGTTTCATAATCGAGTGTTGTGGCCTGGTCTGCAGCCTAGTTTGGATGATCAGAGCTGTTCAGCTGTCCGTTTTATTGTTTTTGGTTTTTGTGAGACTCTCCCGCTGTTGCCCAGGCTGGTTTCAAAGGCCTGGGCTCAAACGATCCTCCCAAAGTGCTGGGATTACACGTGTGAGCCACCATGCCCAGCCAGCTGTCCTTTTAATCTCTTACTTGCCTTCCTCTCATCTACAGGGCTATCCTACACCTTCACTGCACCTCTTACCTTGTTTTTACCTTGTAGAGAAAATGGAGGCATGAATGTTTTTAGCTTCCTGCTCATGTTTGTCCACATGTTGTCTTCCTCTTCTATCGGATTGCACTTGCCTTTGGGTCCCTTGTTGTTTGGCACAGGGTAGCTATGTATGAATGCTTGTAGAATGAAACGCTGCAATTGCTAACCCAACACTCATTCCTTAATTGGAAAATTAGGTTGTAACTCAATTTCTGCCACTTGCTGGTCCAGGAGAGCCAGGGCAAGTTTCTCCATTGCTCACAGCCTGTAGAAGGATATTAATTTTACTGAAAGTTATTAAAGGATAACAGTCTGTTTTTAGGTGCAATCATTCCCTTTGAGAATTATAGATTAAAATTATGTTTCTCCACAACCATTCATTGACGTTGAAATTGGAAAACACATACTTTGCTGGGGTGGGGAGCAAGGCAGGGTCTGACCATTCAGAGGCCCACAGCCTAGTGAAGGAAGCAGGTATATAAACAATTAAAATAAGATGAAGAAGGCTTCTAAGATGAGTTGATTCTGTGGTGTGTTTTGAAGTGGGCTTATGAAATTCTTTTGCTTTCTCTAATAGATCTAAACATCTATGTAAATACCTGGATGATATACAGTACTAGCGACAAATATATGGAGTTTTGTCTTCTAGTTAGCAGTGTTTTGCTGCTGTGGTAGGGAGGTAAGTCTCAGCTAGGGAGCACACAGGTGACAGGGAACTGAAGACAGCCTGTAAGTGAGCAGGAGCTCACTGCAAGACTGAGCTCTGCCTTGCACAGTAGCCATTGGCCTGGGAAACATCATGATTATTGCTGGAAATGCTGCCCTTTCTGAACTCTTCCTTTTTTGAAGGAGAATGTATTGATTTCAGATTTTTGGCTACTGTCTTTGCACTTATCCCTTCTGTGTGCCTATTTGAAATACCCAAATAAAACCTACCTACAGCCAGTGCTTCTGAAAGCCTGATATTTGAGCAGATCTTACTATGTTAAATGTGCATTTTTTCATGTATACACCAAATTATTTTGACCATAAAGTTGGGAATTAGTGCTTGGTACCAGAATTCTTAAATTATTAGTCCAAACTCCTTGTTGGAAGAGAATTGCCGTTGATTTTGATTTCCCTTCCATAACAACCCTGCCACTCATTTAACGACTTTTTTTTTTTTAAGTGTTTGTTGTGTGTAATGTACATTGCTAGATGCCATGGGGGATTTGTGGAGTTCAACATTTTTCACCATAATTTTGATCTATCATCATATTAGAACAAGGCAGGGTGTAGAATTAGAGAAAAGATATCTTTTGACCATTGTAGCCTGAGAAGGCTTTATGGAGGAGATGGCGTTAGAATTTGGATTGAACAATTCCCTTTACAGGTATATAAAGATGGTTCTCGTACTTAGAAGGAAGCAACTTCTTTTATCTTTTCCTCCAAAAGTGAAATTTTCTTTCTACCAAGTACTTGTCAAAGTACTAATTTTCTGGCAACTTGAAATACTGGCTAAGGTAAGGTGTTTTTGTTGTTTGTTTTGTAGAAACTCTTCCCGAAACAACCTGTATGAATGTACAGAATATTTTAAATATAGGTTGAAGGTGATTTCATGACAATAGTTTCCACTTAATTTTAGTGCATCAGAACTTAAGCATTTGATTTCCAATTTCATGCCCAGAACTCTTCTAAATTCATATTACTTGTGACTGTAAATTTACTATGCTTTTTAATAACTCATACTTAAATCTGAAGTCTTTTTGCTTAGGACAAAACTATAAAGAAAATAATAGTAGAATAGAGGTTCAATTTGTAGAACGGGTTGTTGAATAAAGAATGAATGGCTGGATCTATGTGTCTTGGAGAATAAATTATAGTTTAATGTCATATTTTCCAGCTCTGCAAATTAAGAAAAATCAGGCTGGGTGCAGTACCTCATGCCTATAATCCCTGTGCTTTGGGAGGCCAAAGTAAGAGAATCACTTCAGCCCAGAAGTTTAGAGACCAGCCTGGGCAACCTAATGAGACCTCCATCTCTATTAAAAAATAATAAGCTGGGCCTGATGGTACATGCCTGTAGTCCCAGCTACTTCGGAGGCTGAGCCGGGAAGATAGCCTGAGCCTGAAAGGACAAGACTGCAGTGAATTGTCACTGTCATGGTGCCACTGCATTCCAGCCTGGGCAACAGAGTGAGACTCTCTCTTTAAAAGAAGAAATATGTAAAAAAAAGAAGAACCAAAGGCCAATTCTTTACTTATCAGAATTACTTACGGGTTGTTCTAACCATCCCCCTACCCCGGCACACTTTTCTGGATGAAGCATCTGGATCCTGGAGAAGTTCCATTAGTTGTTCCCAGTGATATTGGCAAGGTCTCTGTCAATTCCTAGGATTTCTCTATTACAGTGGGGAGGTGTGAGAGAAATCCTGGAATGTCAAAAACTTACCAAGGGCTGGCTTTTCCCAGCCTCCTAGCATCTCCTAGGAATGATGAGACATGGCTCTTGCTTTCAGGAAATTTCTGTGTACAGGGTTTTCCATGAGTTTCTAGCTAACAGCTAGTGCCCTGTCTAGCAGACCTCTGTGTGTGTGTGTGGTCTCTTATACTTTGTTTTCTCTTATTTGCTTTAGTCTGTATTATCTTGTAGGCTGCTTCAGACTCCCTGCTACCACTACTACTTTCTTGTGGTAAACTGTATGTTGCTAATATGAAGAACAGTTCTAAAGGTGTCATATAGAAGGCATGACTGTTAGGTAAGTCAGACTAACTAGGTTTTAAGAACTTTTTAAGCTCTTGGCCGGGCGCGGTGGCTCAAGCCTGTAATCCCAGCACTTTGGGAGGCCGAGATGGGCGGATCACGAGGTCAGGAGATCGAGACCATGCTGGCTAACACCGTGAAACCCCGTCTCTACTAAAAAATACAAAAAAAATTAGCCGGGCGAGGTGGCGGGCGCCTGTGGTCCCAGCTACTCGGGAGGCTGAGGCGGGAGAATGGCGTGAACCCAGGAGGCGGAGCTTGCAGTGAGCTGAGATCCGGCCACTGCACTCCAGCCTGGGCGACAGAGCGAGACTCCGTCTCAAAAAAAAATAAAATAAAATAAAAAAAAAAAAGAACTTTTTAAGCTCGTAACACTGAGGATGTTTTTGATGCTTCTTTGAAGCAAAGAAGGAAAATTTCTTAATTATATGTACCTTAGTTTACAGAGTTTCACTTGTAAATGTTGCTACTCTGGCTTTATTATTTTTGACAAAAGCAGCATCTTCAGATAATTTTGCTTTGAGGCCAGGTGGATAGTTTGATGGGAGAAGCTCCTTCCATTAGAGCGTGCACAGAGTGTGTGTGTTTAGGTATTTGGGGTAACTGGACTGAGGTTTTAAGGTTAATTCAGATGTGGATATGAAGAGATATTGCTAAATGCAGCATTTGCCTCCTAATATCTCATTGTCTGATGTCACATGGATTTAACTGAATTTTCTTGCATTCCTTGCAAGTGTGAATATATAGGAATGTTCTTTGTCAATTATAAACTGCTATAAATGTTGGTTAATTGCTTGATTTGGAGGAAATCGTTCATCTGTGTTCATTGCAGCCTGTCAACAAATACTGAGAACAGGGTGGGTGCGAAGCCTGTGTTCTGGCTTCTGTTTGTATCTGTTAAAGAATAAACATAGTCCCTGCCCTCAGCTCCCAAATTCCACTTGAAATTGTGTAAATAGGCAGTATGGCACTCCAGAAGAGAAACATTTTGCTGCTAGTACTCTTCTGTGATCTCAGACAAGGTGGTCATGGCTCTGATACTGCCATTGTGATTACAGGCTGAAATAGATTTTGTCTGGTTTTGGAATCATCTTACTGTTTTGTCTAGGGTGCTTTTTGTTACATTTTATATGCCAACACAACATGCTGTGCAGAATTCAAATACATGATGTAGAGAGGTTGTGCCTGTCCCCGAAGACTGGGTGTGCTGAAGGAGAAATACCAGAAGTAAAAGTAAGCTTTTGATAGTCAGTCTAACTTCTGGGGGGCTTGAAAGAATAATCTGTGACATTTGGGAAACTTACATGTTAAATGATAGTAGAAATTTAGGTGACTTCAGACCATTGGCCTTCTCAGAGTAATGTTATCTATTCATCTTTTCTTCTCAATGAACATTACAGGAAATTTACTTCTGTTAGTCATTTTTAGTTGTGGTGACCTTTAGTTGTAGTAACCTAGAGGCTGGTCTTTCCTTTTGTTGGGGCTCAGGACAGGATACCCCCCAATATGGCACCTTGGCATATAAGAGAAACTGCAGAAGAAAGGAGGTCCCTCTGACCTCCCCTTGCCTTTCTCCCCTGAAGCATGGTCATCAAGGAATTCTCTGACCTATCTCACCTGACAGTGAGTTGTCAGACTCTCATTCCAGAGGGGTCCTGCCCTGTACCCAGAGGACAGGAAGAATCTGGACAAGCAGGCCTTGCTGAGGGCCCCCACCCCAATTATTAGGCCTCATTCCCTTTTTGTTCAATCATGCTTCTATGTGGCTGTTCATTCTTCATTGTACTTAAGCCTAAAAATTCAGTTTCCTGAGTCTCTGGATTCTCATTTCCGAAGGCTCCTGTGTGATGCAAAACTTTGGTTGAGTAAATTTGTTATGCCTTTCTCTTGTTAATCTGTCTTTTTGTTATAGGGGTGTCAGCCATGAACCTTGCTGACACCCCTATAACATGGGTGAGGAAAAGATACCTTTTCTCCCGTACACTCTTCCTCAAAAGTATGTAATGGAAAGAAATGACATCTGACGTTCTTCACATTTTCAAAGACTTATTCTTAAGTATTTAGGTCTAACAGTACATTTGTTCTACTTGTTGTCATAGAGGGTAAGGTTTTATGGGGCAGAACTTGAGGGATTGTTTGGTCAGTATTTGAGTTATATCTGTGCCTTTGGTCTATAATATAAAGTAGGCCAGGTACAGCAGTTCATACCTGTAATCCCAGCACTTTGGGAGGCCAAGGCAGGCGGATCACCTGAAATCGGGAGTTCGAGACCAGCCTGGCCAACATGGTGAAACCCCGTCTCTACTAAAAACATAAAAATTAGCTGGGCATGGTAGTAGGTACTTGTAATCACAGGTACTCAGGAGGCTGAGGCAAGAAAATCACTTGAACCCAGGAGGTGGAGGTTGTAGTGAGCTGAGGCTGTGCCACAGCACTCCAGCCTGGGCAATAAAGTGAGACTCTGTCTCAAAACAACACACACACACACACACACACACACACACACACACATATAGTAAAAAAGAACACTATTTCTTATGTTTTATCCTGTGATACTTGTCCATAGGTACTTCCTTACCACACAGTATGTTGGGCTTGTCATTTAATCTGCTGAGTCTGAATTACTGTGTCAGAAAGGCTGGTTTGCATCATTTCTATTTGGTTCACGTCCATGATGGCTCAGTGTTCACCCTTTTAGGGGAAAAATGACAGTAGTTGAAGTTGCTACTGGAAGGGAAGTGTGATGATGCAGAAGAGGAGAGCCTGCTGGCTGCCTATACAGGTGGGTTTCACGGTGCCATTTCCATTGAGGAATTTACCACTGTCTTCCCTTTGGTCCTCAGAAACTCAGTATTCTCCATGTCTTAAATTGATAGTACTGGACAAAGTGACTCCCTTTAATAAAGCAAAGTTCATGAGAGCTTTTGTTTAAAGCTGGAGTACTGATTTGTTAATTTATTCTCAGAATTGTGTCTGTCAGCAAGCCAGACAGTTGTGTGAACTGGACCAGCACACTCTCTCCCCACTGTTTGCAGACTAAGAAAGGAGCCAAATTATGAGGTGCTTCTCAGTGTGAACAGAACCAGAACAAGAAGTAGTTGTATCATACCAATGTGTGACAGCACCCAGCTGCAACAGCCCAATGTGTCCATTTCCAGAATTGAATGTAGGGATATGTGTTTATAAGTGTGCAGATACTGTCTGGCATGCCAGATAGTCTTCTCTGGAGTGTACTGTTGTCATTGGCCTCTATGGCCTATTCCTATAAATGCTATTTCTGACCATCCCCCTTTCGGTGGGCATAGCCTGTATGTCCATTGGTGACTATTAAGTTCCAGTTATAGGTTTATAACTGGCCAGAGATGATTGAGACTTCCAGGTGACTTTGTATAGTTCCACTCTGATCTGTGTTAATTTCAGAATTTAACTTGCTGGGAAGACTTACATTTTTCCTTTCCAGTCTAGGGGAGGGGAGGATGGTTCCTTATTTTTGCACTCGGGTATAGTCAGTTCAAGTTGCTCTAGGTCGCAGTTTGAATAGCTTTTTTAAGAATATAAAATTTAAGCTATTTCCCTAGAGTTGCTATTTATGGAGGAAAACAGGAACTGGAAGAAGTATTATAGCAGATATTTGATAGCTTCTTTCACTTAAGACCACTGATGTGGAAGGTACATCTATCCTGAAAATAGGTGAGTGCCCCAAAATAGGAAAACAAGGTGTCTGGGATGAGATACCAAAGTCAGTGTCACCTAGTCCTTGCCCCATGGGATGCCTATTCTAAGTGTCATTGTAGGTCTACTCTAACTGGTGATGACCTGGGTGATTAATCAGGAGCAGCTCATGGATGTGGTGGGACCTGAGCTTGGTCAGTGATCCAGGTAAACATACGGCTCTGGAAGAGTTCACCAAGGCTTGGTGCAAGGGACCTTGGACGAGCTTTGGTGGCATGGCTCCGTCAGTGTTTTTCTCATATTTTTTAGGTAGTTTTTTCTAAATTATAAACCCCGAAGTTGGTTGGTTGAAGAATATGTCTGTGTTTACCAGGTATCTATTTATTATTAACTTTTACTGCCATTTTTTTTATACTACAGTATTTTTCATTGTTTCTCTGAAGTGCGCTTGTTAACAGAAGTTTGTATTTTCCATCGGTTCCTTGTGGAAACTATTGCTCTCTTCCAACTTTAGTGTTTGCCCTTTAGGTGAAACCTAAATTTTTTCACCAGGGTGTATTCAAGCAGCATTTTCAAAAACAGAATTAGGCTCTAAGCCATGCCCCTTCAGTATGTAAAACTTGTGTGTAAGATGATTTTACTCCGATAACCTTCAGTATGGCTTTTTCCAGATTCTGCCTAAGATACTATCTTTCTAGTATCACTCAGTTTTGTTTGATTGTTGTTGCCCAAAGCTTTCATTGATGTGTGAGGAGAGACCGGCCTGGTGGAGGGGAGAAAGGTGGTGCTGCTGGGCTGCTGCAGATTTGGATTCTGGCCCTGCTGTTAATTAGCTGCGTGACCCCTGGCAAGCCAGCCTCCCTGGGTCTCTGTTTCTTCATCAGTAAAACAAAAGGCTTGGGAAAACAAATACAGGCTTGGACCAAATGATAAGAAAGGTCACCCTGCCTGCTTACGTTGTGTGATTCTGTGAATGGCAACACATTGGGGTTCCTTACCCTTCTCAACGGGTCCCACAAAACTTCTGCTTACTCTGGGGGCTGAGAGGTGGTGTGTTACACTGAGGCCATTTGAGGCATTTGTGCTGACGAGGCAAATTTGGGAGCCCTCCTACATAGGAGTTTCTCCCTTCTTGCCTCCCTTTCTCTGCTCCCCTCCCCTTCCCCATCCTCATTACTCTTCTCCCCACCCCTTTTCTTGCCTGTTCAAGAGAGACCTGCTTGCCTTCTGCTTCCCTTTCTTAGTGCATTAATAAAGGTGTGATGGGTAACACAACCCACTAAGATTGGTTACCGTCTGGGGTTGTTCAGCCATCTCATCTGAGTTAGTAGTTGGGAGAGAGAGCTTAAAGGATCCTGGCTTCATGATGAAATAATGGTCCTTTTGTCTGTCGCTTGCTGTAGAGATGGTTTCATGTTTCATCTTAGGCCTGGGTCATTGTGGTGTTTTTACAAGCTCAGTACAACCCTGCATGAAGATACAGCCTTTTCTTTAAAGGATTTGGCCGTAGTGCCACAGGCCTGTTCTACTTACTTCTCTTCCCTATCCCAAAGTTATAACTATGTATAGTAAAAACCCACTGTAGTGTGTGCTGTTTAATTGGGTTCTCTGATCAGGGTTAAAATGTGTTCCCACTGTATTTATTTTGCAAATGTTTGTAAGATATGCCTCATTTCATAACCTTCCAAAATGTTTTCCTTGTGATTATATAATTAGTAACACCTGTAAAACATTGCCTTTAACCATGTAGCTTCTTTCATTTTCTTTTTGATTCCATGTTCTCGTGCCACCTTTTGATGAACTGGGATTGGGAAACTGTGCCAAATATCTTGCAGTACTGTACCCAGGTTTAGCCTCATAACCTTAATTAGATGTGGAATGCTGAGAATGCACTATTGTATTTTTTTTTTTTAGCTTTTCTAACAGTGAACTTCTAATCACTTCATTAAAAGTTATAGAACATTCCTTGTGTCTTCAGCATTCAGTTTCCCGCCATAGTTTATTCATAGAAAATTAATGTAAGATTTAAGGTACTAAGGTACCTTAATATTAAGTGGTCTGTTTGTTTGAATGCAAGTTACCTCTTTTTGTCAATACCCAAGTTATATTCCAACTTTCAACGTTTAATTCCTCTTCTCTCTGTTCCTTTTCTCTTTAGAAACAAGTGTTGAAAATGTTAAAGGCAGTGCTGAAGAAGAGCCGAGAAGGAGGAAAAGGAGGCAAGAAGGAAGCAGGTTTGTGTGCAAGAATGAGCCCAGCCATGGACCGCGGGCAGTAAGCTGCTCCTCACCCCAGGCTGGATGGATTTGTTGCTTTGGCAGTGGGTCAGAGAGGGTTACCTGGGTTAGAACAAACAGTGTGCTGGAGGCTATGAGAAATGAAATGGGTCAGACATGGTGGCCCACAGCTGTAATCCTAGCATTTTGAGAGGCCAAGGCAGGAGGATTGCTTGAGGCCAGGAGTTCCAAGACCAGTCTGGGCAACATAACGAGACACTTGCCTCTACAAAAAAGCTTGAAAAAATTATCTGAGTATGGTGGCACATGTGTGTAAATCATAGCTACTTGGGAGGCTCTGGCAGGAGGATCTCTTGAGCCCAGGAGTTCAAGGCTGCAGTGAGCTATGATAATGCCACTGTACTCCAGCCTGGGCAACAGAGCCAGACCCTGTCTCTTAAAAAAGAAAAAGGACAGAAAACATAATTTTGAACTTTCTTACGAGAAATGACTTTGAGAATTGAGTTTGGGTTATAACCAAATCCTTTCCCAGAGACTTGAAAGGTTCATAGTTTCAGTAGGTCATTCAGATCTGGAGGGAGTCAAAGTTAAAGACATTGAGGGATAGCAGGTGTGTTCAGGAATTTGGTTTCTAGAAATCCCATTCCCTTTCCCACGTGATTACATTTTATATGTTTGACCAACTGCTGGCTGACTGGTCCTCATCTTTTGGAGTATCAAATTTTACTCCTAACAGGTGGAGCCCCACTTAATGCCAGACTGCTTGTTTTCATTATAATGAAAACTACTTAATTTGGCTTGAATTTCATTTTCGTTTGTAGAGTTCTGGTGCATATTGTCATTGTGACTCTTAATAGCATTACATTCTATGTACTAACCTAGTACTAACCTATTCTAGGGTTATTTTGGTGAACACTGAGTGGTACACCCTTTTTCTCTTGCTAGAAAAAGTATATATTTTCTACCTGTATTGCACAATAAAAATATGTTAGCATGAATTGACTTGCCTGAAGTGTTACATTTCACTCGGTAAACCCATGTTAATCCAGTCTCCTTGGAGAATGACTGGTTTTCTGAGTTACTATGTCAAATAATGTTTCAATTTTAATTTCTGTTTTAAGAAGTATGCTTATTAATGAAGCATCACAAAATTATGGTTAATTCTTTAATTCAAAAGATCTTGCAATGCCTTGTGATAATATTAATGTCTGTTGTTTCCATGCTTATATAAGAGAGTAAGTGGATTTCTAAAGTTTTTGGTTATATAGAACCTAGACAAAATCTCTATTTATTGCTAATTATCCCTTAAACCAAGTCTGCAAAATGACAAACTCACCTTAAAAGTAGAGCCTTTATTGCAAGGCTGCTGTTAAAGCTTCTCATCAATGCCTGGGTGAGCAGACACTAAAGAAAAGGAAAAACCAGTTTTTAATGACCTAAACAGGAGACCATAGTTAACCTTAGAAAATCAACCCCTGGCTTTGAATAATTAATTAGAATTGTTACTGTGGAGAAATTTCAGTTGACAGAATATCCATCCAGTGGGGGACATTTATTCTCTGCTGGGTCAAGGCCAAAAGGTCTTGTTAGTTTTCTGAAAGCTGTTTAAAAATAATAACAACGAAAAGCTTTTTCAGTTTTGGCTCATCTGTCACCAATCATAGGAACTTTGTTATTTCCTTCGTTAGAAGCCTTTGTAATTTCCAGCATCAAGTTAGATCCTAAGCTGTCTGTTGGGTTGGAACTGCCAACCAGTGGGTTATTTTTCTCAGGACCAGGGTCCCCAAGCCTAAACTCCCCAGTCGGTAACAGTTCTTCGAAACAGGCCTACCATCCTCTTTGACCAGTGCCATCCTTAGAAGAAATAACAATATATTAATAATCTTCAGCACCCGTGCCTTTCAGACACACCAGACAGGAACACAGTTTGCATTTGAAACTTTTCCAGTTTCAGAGCTGTGATTTTGGGTTTATTTCTCCCCTTGGTCTTTAAAAGCAACTATTGCTTTTTCTGAGTCATTTCTTCTTAATAATTTCCACACTACGTATGGCTTTTTCACTAATATAAACCAACTTGAAAGAGCAATGGGAACGTTTCCCATAAAACATCTGCATGGTATGTGCCTTTTTGCTCTTAACTAGAACCTGGTTGTATCAGGCTAGCAACAAAGCAGATGGAGTTTTAAATCCTGATGAAGTTATGTCACAGGATTGTTGGGGGAAATACTTGGAATTTGACCACTCGTATGTTAGTCCATGCCAGTCCTCATCATATAAGTAAATCATAGCTAAGTTTTTCTATAAATTAAAGCTGGCTAATCTACCAAGACTGCTCTGAAACTTAGGTAATAATATCTCCTGCAGTATGGAAAAATTTTGCTGTGCTGTTTCCAATTAAAACCAATCTTTGTTGCAAAGACAGAAGAAAATTCATTCCCATGTACTTGAACTCATAATCATAGAAATTTAGGAGACATGTCTAAAAACTTGAGTTCAGCTTTTCATGTCCTTTGTAGGTTGTTTTTTCAGGTAATCTTTTACTACACTTTTACGTTAAACCTATTTTGAGAATTTGGAAAATGCAGTAACTGTGATAAACTCAATATCCTTCAATGGAAACCAAGTATTTTTCAGAAACATTGAACAGTTGTCATTCCCTCATTTATCCCTAAAAAGAAGTTACCACATCTTTTTAGGGATAGCTATAGGTAAAACTTTAGCAGGTCTTGAATTCAAACTATATATATACAGACACATATATAGATATTTGCAATATTATGTTTGTTGGTTTTTATTCTTTCGAGACAGCCTCACTGTGTTTCTCAGGCTGGAGTGCAGTTGCACACCATCTCCACTCACTGCAACCTCCGCCTCCTGGGTTCAAGCAATTCTCCTGCCGCAGCCTCCCGAGTAGCTGGGATTATAGGCACGTGCCACCATACCTGGCTAATTGTTGTATTTTTGGTAGAGATGGGGTTTCAGCATGTTGGTCAGGCTGGTCTTGAACTCCTGACCTCAAGTGATCCACTCGCCTCGGCCTCGCAAAGTGCTAGGATTACAGCCATTAGCCACTGCGCCTGGCGGATATTTGCAATATTATGTACGGTGAAACTTAAACTATTGAAAATCATCAAGTAAACTCAAAATAATTAGCAGAATTCTTCTCTTTTTTATGATCACGCATTTTTACCTAGGAGATGCTTATAGCTGGGCAAAAAAGGTGTTTTCAGAAGGCTATAGAGGCACACGGGAGAATGTAATTTTTAAAACTTTACCATGGTTTTTTAGAAAGCATATTCACTTTGTTCCTGCTGTTCCATCAGTGCAAATGAGCACTATATTTTTCTCGACCTTGAGTTTGGCATAAGGGAGCAAAAATCGGTATTAAACCATAATATAGGGAGAAGGCCAGATGAGGGCATCTTATTTTTTTTCCTCTCCCTGCTTTATGTTAGGACCTTGATCTAAAATAAGCAAACGAGGCGCCGTGTTTATTTTTGAAGCTCTCCAGAGAGGCCTACAACCTTTACCACATGTTTCTTAATTTTAAGTGACCTTTACTATCAGAAAACATTCATGTTACTACTATTAAATAGTTACTTAGTTTTAAAAATTAAATAATTACTAGACTGTTAAGAGTATTGTGATATTAAATCTGGACCTAGTAGGAGTTTACAGTGGATATAAGAGCCACACTGGAAGTTAGTATTTTTCTGTACAGCAACACTGTTTGGAAAATGAATAGGAAAGAAATCCCATTTTAAAACAGAAAAAAAACTTTATCAACCTAAGAAGAAATGTGCAAGGTTTTTTTTTGTTTGTTTGTTTGTTTTGTTTTGTTTTTTTTGAGACAGGTTTTTGCAGTGTCACCCAGGCTGGAGTGCAGTGGCACGATCTCGGCTCACTGCATCCTTGACCTCCCAGGCTCAGGACATCCTCCCACCTCAGCCTCCTGAGTAGCCACCTCGTGACCTTGCCTGGCTAATTTTTGTGGGATTTTGTTGTTGTTGTTGTTGTTGTTTTTTAATAGAGATGGGGTTTCCACCGTGTTGCCCAGGCTGGTTTCAAACTCCTGGGCCTATGCATCCACCTTGGCCTCCCAAAGTGTTGGGATTACAAGCCATGAACCACTGTGACCGGCTGTGCAAGCCTTACATTAAAGAAAATAAAACTTCATTGAAGGACTTAAAGGAAGACCTGAATAAGTGGAAAGAAATACTGTTTTTCTGAATAAGCTGATGCATCATTTTAAACCACCTAGCTCTTCCATAATTATGTAGACATTCCATTTAATCCCTAATGAAATCTCCAATTTTTAAAGAAGACTTTTTTTTTTTTTTTTGAGTGGTTTTAGGTTCACAGCCAAAATTGGAGGGAGATTCAGAGATTTGCTCCCACACATGCATAGCTTCCACCATTACCAACATTCTCCCCCAGAGTTGTACATTTGTTACAACTGATGAACCTACATTGACACATCGTTATCACCCAAAGTCCATAGTTTACATCAGGTTCACTCTTGATATTGTATATTCCGTGGGTTTGAACAAATGTATAATGACATATCTACCATTGTTGTATCACAGAGTAGTTTCATGGCTCTAAAAATCCTGTGTGTTTTTTTAAAAACACTATAAAATTGGCCGGGTGGGTGGCTCACGCCTATAATCCCAGCACTTTGGGAGGCCGAGGCAGATGGATCACGAGGTCAGGAGATTGAGACCATCCTGGCTAACACGGTGAAACCCCATCTCTACTAAAAATACAAAAAATTAGCCAGGCGTGGTGGCGGGTGCCTGTAGTCCCAGCTACTCAGAGGAGGCTGAGGCAGGAGAATGGCGTGAACCTGAGAGGCCGCGCTTGCAGTGAGCCAAGATTGCACCACTGCACTCCAACCTGGGAGACAGAGCGAGACTCCGTCTTAAAAAACAGAAAACAAACAACAACAACAAAACACTATAAAATTGATTCCAAAATCCATCTGGAAGAGAAAGTACTTAAAGGAAAACTAAGGACAATTTGAAAATGTGAGGCAGGTGCATGTAAATGGCCGAACCAGATTCACATGCCTTGGTTCTAGCTGCATGAGAGCCTGGAAGAGTGTGTTTGGACAGCTTCTTGGCTAAGATTTATACAAGGTGGACTTTACCTTCCACCACCGTATGCATTGTGGAGGATTCTTCAGTCACAGACGTTGGGCAGGTTCCCTCCCCTTCAAAAACTAAGGAAGCACAGATATCTAATTACAGTTCATTATGGTAGCTGTTACTATCACATAGCGAGTAAATGACTCAGCTAATATTTTTTTTCTACTGGTCTCCAAGAAATGAAACGTAATTTGATCTAACATCTATGATGTACTTAAAGCTCACAGTTGGTAGTGTTTCTGTTTTTTCTTTAAACCCTGGAGATTTTGTCCTTACTCTGGAAGCATTAGGTGGTCAAGGCCTCTTGCCCTCTCTAGGGAAGGCTGGTCCCTGTCTACCTCTGTTCCTTCTCCTGCCTTCCACTAGTCTTCAATCTGTAGTGTTTTGCCCGCTCTAATTCTACTTGTTCAGTATTGGTGAGGAAGTAGGTTCAAGCTGAGGCAGAACAGCAAAGTTCAATGAACTTTTAATTGCAGTATTGCCTCAATTAAAATAGAGACTGATTAAGGAATAGTTCCTTAATATGCCAAAATAATAACTGTTTATATTAGTCTTTCCTTTTCAGTTAAATTATTTGTGCTCTTTTATTTTCCCCAGTAGGGGGGCTTAGTTTGAAGCAACTTATTAAAAAAAAAAATTGACCCTTACCTTTCTTTCATTAAAACCCAGGTGGTTGGCTAAATACACTTGTAATGATGTTAATTAAGGCATTGGATAGTCTCTAAGCCTGTGTGTGTACTGAATTAATCTATTAGCTTTGCTTCCAATTCTTCACTTTGAATTTCAAGTAGAAGGAAGCTGTTTGCCTCTAAAGTTTAAAAGCCATTGATGTTGATTGTTAAACTTGGTATTTTAAGCCATTCCAGGCTGCAGCCTGGCTTTCAGTGGTACCTTCTAAACATGCCTCAATACAAATGATGCTTTGTTTCATCTGGAAAATACGAAGCTGCTTTTGATTATTCTGTGCTGCCATTGCCCGTTTTCTGTGGTTGTGGACTATTTAGGAATTTAGTGCAGTGACTCTCTTGCTGAGCTATGGATATTTGGTATCTTCTTGTTAACATTCTCCAAAAGTGTTTCCCAAGCAACAAAACAAGCAGAAATAATTCAGTATAAAGGTATTGTATTATTTACTGGGGCATTTAAACAAATTCTGCAAAATGTTAGAACATGATTTAGGCATAGAATGGGACTGGTCTGTGTTTTTTGTTTTGTTTTTTGTTTTTTGAGACCAAGTCTCGGCTCTGTTGCCTGGGCTGGAGTGCAGTGGTGCCATCTTGGATCATTGCAACCTCAGTCTCTTAGGCTCAAGCGATTTTCTTGCCTCAGCCTTCCAAGTAGCTGGGATTACAGGCATGTGCCACCACACTCAGCTAATTTTCTTATTTTAGTAGAGGTGGGGTTTTGCCATGTTGGCCAGGTTGGTCTCAAAATCCTAACCTCAGGTGATCCGCCCACCTCAGCCTCCCAGAGGGCTGGGATTATAGGTGTGAGCCACTGCGCCCAGCCTGATTTTTAATAGGAGCAGGAATGCTGGTTGTTCTCTCTGGTTTGATAGGTTCCTTCATCAGATTTTCTTTGTTGTCCCTCATGTATGTCACAAAGTCAAGAAAAAGCATGGACTTTGAAATTAGAGGACACAGACTCACATCGCAGCTCAATCACCTATTTAACTTGAATTTGGACAGATTTTCTTAACCTTGATTAAACTACCTTATAGTTATATTGTCAGGGTTGAATAAGAATACCCTTTTGCAAAAGTGTTTTAACTTGACATTTGGCCTCTGCTAGATATCCAGTACATCTTTTCTTTCTTGAGAAAACTGTGATACCTTAAAGAACTAACAAAACCCTTTAAAAAAATAAAACTTGTTTTCTGTTATGGAGAAGACAGGACTGCTCTCAGGTGAAGAATGATGTTCTAGAAGCTTCTTTCCATGACTTCCTATTCCCAAATATTCTGGCATCTCCTCTGGATACTAAAGGCTCTTTCTCCCAGCTTCAGCCTTTCCCCTATAACAAAACTGGGGGAACTCTGAGTCATTTGTCTGCCCTGTGGTGGTTTATGCTTTCAAAATAATGTATTTTACCTTTTAACCTCTATGAAGTACTTGTATTTTATGGCTTTCTCTTTATACAGTTAAACTGAAAGGCTTTTCTCCTTGCTAAAGGGATTTTGGGAGTTGGCAGGCAGTTTTGAGAATAGATTTCTAAGTACAGTTTATAAAATGTTATCTCAACACATCCTTTGTGAATGAAGGTCTTTATATATGGAGGGCCCTCATCCCCCCACCTCTTCATAGCTTTTCCATGTGTTTTAGGTAAATATAAAGGATGCAAGAGTTAGAGGAAGAAGGGAACAGATATCTACCGTTTATCATTAGGCACCTACACGTAAGGCCCAAGCTGGTTTCATGCTGAACTGACTGTTTTCCTTTTGGGGGGCATACTTGGAGAAAGCTCTGAACCCCAGGGGAAAGGGAAGTTAGTCACCCTGGACTAATAAGTCCTTTTTTTGGCATAAGATCTCCAGCAAGGCACCACTTATCTGAATCATCATAAAGCATGTGATAATACTCTCAAACAATGCTTCTTTACTCGAGCTGCTTTTTGTATGTTTGTGTATAAATGCCACAGGAAGTTTGATTACTAGTAGGCAAATGAGCAATTCAGAGTTCATTTTTAAATTATCAAATCTAATTTTATTTCACAAATTTTTATTAAAACTCCTCTGTAAAACACAAAGGTCTTATTTTGTACAGACTTAGTTTTCAGAAAGCTCCATGTATATGTAACTTAATTCCCACAAAAAGCTTCATCTTTGCTTTTCCGTGTTTTCTATTTGCACTTCCTAGAAGGAGAATTCTAAGGTTTTATTTCTATCCTACAGGAATGTAAAAAACTTGATTTCATATAATCTACTGGCAAGTGTAGTTCCTGAGTGGGGAGATGGGCTTCAAAGGATTCTGAAGCAGACTGACTTTTATTTCAAGGATGATGATTCAAACTGAGTATTCCTCATAAGTCTTAAGGGGATGGTGCGTTCACCAATCAGTTGCCTTGCAGTTGATGAGGGTGGCCGTCGGGTGACCAGCTGGGTAGCACTAGCTCTGGATCAGCATCAAATTGAGAAACCTTATTCACATCTAGAATCAGAATTAGAAAGCAGGATCTGTGTGTCTTCTCTCTCCCACTCCCCTCTGTCCTTTTAGGGGCAGGCTAGTTATAACTCATCCGCCATGAAAATACCGTTGTGGACCCTGAGTTCTTGTCCTATGTTCTGGTGACCACAGTGCAGTGGGTAAAGGTAAAACAAGGAACTGAGCAGCTTGTTTTAATTCTTGACACTCTTAAAGTTTGTCAGGGACTTGCCGATTTTAAAGGGAGTGTGGAGCCTCCAGCTGCTAGATTTGTACATCGTGATGATCTTTGTGCCCTGGGATGTCATCAGGAATGATGATGTCTCTGATGTGAGACATGCATGGAGGTGGCTGTAGTGGTTTGAGATCTTGTCTGGAGTTTTTGTAGATCATAAAACTGACTGATAGCAGAGGCTAAGAGCCTGGAGGTAGACTCCAGGTTAAGCATGGAAGAGAGCCACCTGCACACAGCTGTCTTCCTGACGATTGTGTTTTTATTTCACTTACCAGAATTCAGGAATTTATGTTAATGCATTGTTTCTTTGTGAGGGCTTGCTCTTCACTCCCCACCAAGCAAATTTTCTATATGACTTATCTAGAAAGCTGTTTTCCGAGTACCAGATGTTAAAAGTATTTTGATTTTTGATAGTACATCTTTGTGTTGTCTTAGTATGCTTGAGCTGCCATAACAAAGCACCATTGACAGGGCGGCTTTAACAACAGAAACTGATTTCCCCTCGCCGTGCTGCAGGCTTGAAAGTTTGAGATTAGGGTGCCAGCATGCTTGGGTGCTTGTAGCGGCTGCCCTCTCCGTGTTCTCACATGGTAGAGACAGGGACAGCAAGTTTTCTGATATCTCTTCTTATAAGAGTGCTGATCTCATCATGTGCTCACGTAACCCAACCATCTAGTCTGATCTCATCCAACCTAGTTGTCTTCCAAAGGCCCCAACTCCAAATACCATCACATTGGGAGCTAGAGCTTCAACATAGGAATTTTAGGAACACAATTCATCTATAGCACTTTAATGTTCTTACTATAAACATGATACCCTGGAGAATTGATGATGAAACACACCATTATTTTATCTACTAAGGAAGAATAAAACTCAATTAGAATGTTTATTATACTTAAGATGTTCTTTAAACTACTAGATAAGTAAAAATGAGAATAAATACCAGTATTTGAATCCCTGCCCAATATTTATATGCTCAATGTACAAAATAAGAAAAATAGGCTGGACCCAGTTGTTCATGCCTGTAATCCCAACACTTTGGGAGGCTGAGGCGGGAGGATTGCTTGAACCTAGGCATTCAAGACCAGCCTGGGCAACATAGTGAGACCTTGTCTATTAAAAAACAAACAGACAAACAAACGAACTGGCCAGGTGTTGTGGAACATGCCTATAGTCTCAGCTACTCAGGAGGCTAACGTGGGAGAATTGCTTGAGCCTGGAAGGTGGAGGTTGCAGTGAGCTGTGATCATGCCACCACACTCCAGCCCAGGTGACAGAGTAGTAAGACCTTATCTCCACAAAAAAAAAAAGAAAATAGAAAACACTCATAATACTTATAAGCAAATAACCCAAGATATTTTGTATTTTTTGCTTTATCTTTTTTAAATAACATGTCATTCGTTTGTTTAAAAAAAATGCCTAAGATTTTATTGTACCAGTGTACCATGATTTTATTCGGGCCCAATTTGTTTCCATATTTTTTTTTCATTTACAAAACCCTCTGGAAAATACATACCTTTGTATGAATTACGAACTATTTTAGAATATGTTTTCAAGCATGGAATTAATAGGGAAAGAAAATGAACTTTTTATAAGCTGTTAGTGCCTCTTGCCACATTGTTTTCTAGAAAGCTCCTGTTGGTTGCCACCTGTGTAAGCAGTATGTGAATGTGCCTGCTTGCACAATTCCTATTACTGGGGGGTATTTGTAAGTTTTAGTAATCTTTGCCACTTTTATAGGTTAAAACTTGTACTTCATTGTTTTGAATTAGCATTTCTTTGAGATTGGTAGACCTCTTTCAGTATTTATTGCTCTGTTGCATTTCTTCTTCAATGATTGTCTTTTTCATGCCTTTGTACTTGTTTTTTTCTGTTGGGATTGTGAGGGGCTTATTCTTGTTCTTCCCTTTTCCTAATGTGGCCGTTGTGTATAGTAACGCAGATTTTCTATATTACTTATCTAGAAAGCTTATTGGGGAATTTTTACTGAAGTCGCTGATGGTGAAACTGCCTATGTTCTATAGGTAAAAGTTTCTCTGTGCATTGTTAACATTTCATGTTTGTGCTGAGGCTAGAGATCCACTAGTCTGATTGGCTTACATTCAGGAATTTATAAAGAAACCAAAATAAAAGCATAAAAGTAACTCCAATGAGTCATCAAGTTGTCCACAGTACTTGATAACATTCGGTCTCTCTGCACAGCCAAAGATGTCAAAGTTGCTCCTCTACCCAGATGTGCTGGAAGCCTGACTCCTGGTGAGTTCCCAACAGTAGACGGGAATAGTTCCAGCAACATTTCCTTAATAAATTGCTGTATTCATAAGTGCAAACTTTTATCCATGGCTGCATGTTCTTAGATTATTATGTGTAGAGATTCTTTTTCAAGCTATGATAGAGTAATGACATTTTGAAGTTTTAGATCTAGGAGGATCTTAGAAATTGAGTTCAATTTCTTGTTTGAGGAAGACCTGGAAAAAGAGGCATTGAGCAACTACCCAAAGTCATACAGCTAGTTAAAGCAAAGATGGACTCAAAGTGTAGTGTTTGACTGTACGTTAGTGGTTTATGCTGTGTCTCCAGCTGGCCTCCTTTATTATCTCTCGCACTGAATAAGCATAAAGGAAAACATATCTCTATGTTATATCTCTATATCTCTGTCCCTGAGATAGAAGATAGAACATTTTCTTTATAATTTCTTCCTTCAGGGACGTTCATTTTTTTTTTTTTTTTTTCCCCTTTAGATTTTTTTTCTTTTCCTAGAAGGATTATTTTTAAGATTCTTACATGGTCTTAATCTAGACTGAGTCACTGAGTAATATCTACATTTCTTTTTAAAAATTGTTTATTTTTAGGGACAGGATCTTGTTTTGTCACCCAGGCTAAAGTGCAGTGGTGTGATCATAGCTCACTGTAGCCTCTAACTTCTGGGCTTACGCAATCCTCCCACCTCAGGCTCTCTAGTTGCTGGGTTAAGGCGTGCAGCTCTACACCTGGCTAACTTTTAAATTTTTTGTAGAGGTAGGGTCTCAATATTTTAAAGCAGAGTTTTCCTCGGTATCCTTGAGACTGTCCTAATTCCATCCTATTCTAAAATCACTTGTTTTTGTAAAGCCATTCAAACTCCATAAATGTAGTAGTGTACATAATTATGAAAACAAAAGCTATGCGATGGTATTAAAACGGACACTATTCCTATTTCTTCTCTGCTTCTCTTTTCACTCCCCAAAGGCAATTAATGTTAAGTTTCTTAGATGATCATTCTAGGTATTTTCTGTGCTTCTGTGCACATATGTGCATATGGACACACATCAATACATACATAGATCCTTAAGAAACCCCACAAGGACTTTATAATACATTTTATTCTGTAAACTACTAGGGTGATTGCATTTTTATACATTTTTTTCATATTGGCACTTATCGATACATAGCCTTCTAAAAAGTGGCTCAGTGTTGCATTGGGTAGTTATAATTTATTTCATTCTTCTGTTAATGGACACTTTAAGTTATAGTTTTTGGTTTTTATTACAAGTCAGTTCTGGAGTGAATCTCCTTGTACATAACTGCCTGTGCTTTCATAAGAATTGTTGTAAGAAATTCTGTTGGGTAACAGGTTTGTTCATTTATAATTTTTCTAGGTTTTGTCAAATCGTCCCTTGAAAAGGTTGGTAAGTTTGCAATTCCACCAGTAATACAAGAGAATGGTTGTTTATTCAAATCCTTACCAATGTAGGTTATGATCCAACTATTTCATCTTTGCTAGCATGAGAGGCAAAAATTGTGTCTGTTTTTAATTATGCAGTTCTTTAGAATGAATTCAAACACATTTTTATATGTTTATGGGCAATTTGAAACCATACTGCCTGGGTTTGTATCCTGGCTCCACAGTTTATCAGCTGTGTGAACTTGGGCAAATTACTTAACCTTTCTGTGCCCTGTGATTCACTTGTGAGGATTAAATGAATTACTATTTATAAAGGGCTCAAGCCCATGCTTGGCACATAGTATATGTTATGTCAGTATTTTTCAAAAATAAAAATTTAAATTTCTTACTCTTTCCTACCTGTTTACCTATTTTTCTCTTGGGTTCAATAGTTGTTCTAATATTTTGGTAAGTCGTTAATCATTGATAGCTTGCTAGCTAAAGTTCTAAGCAAGGCAAATGTGTGTCTTGTTTAATTTTGAATTATAAAGCCTAAAAAGATACATGTGAGTCATCCTTATTTTTTGTAGGATTAAGTGAAGGATTTTGTATCAATTCTGTAAATTCACTGTTGAAAACTAAGAGGTTACAAAGCAATATTTCATGGAGGTCAGCTCTCTTTATTTCCTTGATTTGTGTGTGAGTTTTGATTCTACTAATCTGAGTAAACCTCTTAGAGCTACATCCTTAGCTCCAAGATTCTGAAGATTAGAGATTCTGGAGGATTTTTCCCCCTCCATCCATTAAATTGTTACCATGGTTATTGGACTCCTCCAACAGTACCTCTAATCCTTCTGATTTATGGAAGCAGCATCTTAAGGGTGAATAACTCTGGGTTTGGTTTCAAAAAACTTAAGTAACATAAGAGTCTGTTTGAATATGCCTACTAGTTTTTTTCGAATAATTTTTCCTGAACCTGTTTTCTTGCCTACAAAATGAAGGTAGTATCTCTGTATCATTAAGTAATTATGAGGGTTAAATCTTGTTTTAAAAAACTTCAGGCATGATAGTGTTGAAGATGTAGGGTTTTATTTTTTATTTTTTGTATTTTTTTTTAAATCTGTGGTATACCTGCCTTTGGGAAATGCCCATTAAGCAAGGACAATAAAATATACTTGTAGAGATATTTAAATTTATATTGGGAGTTCTTGATACTCAGATGTTCTGGGGAGGGATGAAGTAGTGCTCAAGGTATTAGAAACCAGGAGGTGAATCTCAGTTCAGCAAAAAGTGAATCTTTTGGAGAAAATATGATAGCACTATGAGAAGTTGTTGTTTTTTAAAGAGATGGGGTCTCGCTATATTGCCCAGGCTGATCTTGAATTCCTTAGCTCAAGTGATCCTCCTGCCTTAGCATCCCTAGTACTTGGGATTATAGGTGTGAGCAACCTCGCTTGGCTGGAAAGTGTGTGCATCTTTTTTTTTTTTTTTTTTTTGAGTGTTTGCTGTGTATCAGACAGTGTGCTATATGTTTATAAACAGTTACATCATCAATAGCTTATTCATAGAGTTCAAAGAACTAGCTTAAGACTACATAGTTACTGAGTATCAGAGCCAGGATTTGAACCTAGTTTTGTCTCCAAAGCCTGTGTTTTGGACAGTATAGCAGCCAGGCTGCTTGGGTTCACCTGCATCTATACAATAGGGATAATAACAGTATCTATGTCCTCTCCATTGTGAAGATTAAATAAATTATAGTGCTTTGTCGACAAGGGCTGTCCCAAATCAATAGAAAGGGAGAGGTTGGGAGAAGTTAGGGGAAGGTTGAGGAAACCCAGCACAGACTCAGACAGTGTCACTTGGGGTCAAGCCAGTGCCCGCAATAACAGCTTATCATGCTCATTAATTTGGGATTTCAAAACACAAATGAGAACTCACACCTACCCACCACCAAGTGCATGTCTTCATCATGTAAAAAGTAAGTTCCCTTTGAAAATATCCTTTTTTGCCCCTATTTTTGTTTGTTTAGACAAATATCTGATTTATAAGAAGTGCATGGGAGGGGTTTTAGTAGTTTAATGAATTTTTAATTGAGAAAGGGTAGTTTGGTAGTCTACTTGAAAATGTTTGTGGGAAATTCCCTAAAAACATAGGATTTTGGTGATCTTAGCTTCTGTGTTCCTACTGCCACCCAGAGAAGGGGCAGGGCTCTGCAACCCCCAGGACAGATGAGCACCCCATGCCTATACCTCCCTCCCCTGGCTAAGTCCCAGGGCATCTGGGCCTTGCTGGAGACTGGGCTAGCTCTGAAGGCTCAGAGAGCTTGGGGAGGGTGTTACCCCACCTCTAGTATTTTGGGAGACAGGGAAAGTGAACAGACTTCCCCTTCCCATACTCCTCAGGGTGGTTTCCCTACCAGCCAGGCTTACTACTTCTAGAAGAGAGCAGAGTGTCAGGGAGTGAGACTGCATTTCTGGGCTTAGAAGTAAAGGATGTGAGACTTGTTCAGTATTTGCCATCAGCACAGGGAAAATGAGGAGACAGTCTGGCTCCAGGACCTGGAGACTTCTGCCTCGTACGGTCAGAAGGTGGATAGATCTTCCCTCTCTGGCATGGCTTGAACTCTTAAGAGTCTGTGGTGCTCCATCTCTATTGATAACCCCAGCTCAGTAACTATACCTGGTATATTTCCTATGTGAAATCAGTACCTTGAACGCAGAGCATTCTGAATAAAGTTGGAGAAAGAATAGCTTTGCTTTGCAAAGATTGATGACAGACTGGTTCCCCATAGGCCTAGGCTACCCATCACCCCTTTTTCCAGAGTGAGGGCCTGGAATTAAGACAGTTCCTCCTCTGCCCCTGGAGCCTGAGATTTGCTTTGGCTCCTTGAGGTGGAAGAGGCTGAGAGTGCAGCTGCCCAGAGCAGCCCTGTGTGTACAGCCCGGCTCCTCTTGGGTTTCTGATGCCTTCTGTGGCACTGTGCCCTATCCCTCAGCCAGCCAGGCGGCCTCCCAACTCCTGACCAGCAGGTAAGTTTTGGAGTGGTTGTTTGGTATGGTGTTGCGATTAGGGCAGCACATGGTGGCCAAGGTGGCAAGCTAAGTTTCACAGGCTCACTCCACTTTGGGCTCCCTGTGGGAATAGTAGGCCAGGCCCAGCAAGCCATATCCCACCACATCCTCCTCTCAGGAGGAGGGGCCAGCTGTCAGTTGAGCCAGCAGCTGGTCCATAGCGTGGCTTTATAACTGTGTAAAGCCAGGCATTGCCCATGAGCAGAGCTGGAACCAGAGCTTCAGTCAGTGAGAGAGAGGACTACCTTCAGGAGAAGGCAAGGAAGAAAACTGGCTGCTATCTTTATAGTTCCACCGTCATAACCAAGTGTCCACATTCAAAATGTATAGCATCCATGCCTCATGTGATAGTGGTTTCTGGCCCAGAGTGAGACTGTCCTTTCAATTAGAGAAGGGTACAGAGGTATTCCAGGTGGGAAGGCCAGAAGTGCTGGCTGCTCAGCCTTTGGGACCACCTGTTCTTGTCCCACTGCTGTCTAGTGGGGGCCAAAGTAAAGGCTGGCTGGTGGGTGTCTGTGGATTGAGGATGTGGCAGGGACTGGTGCTCCTTCCTCCCTCTTGCCGAAGATGGGGTCTACCCTCTGTGCATGTCACCACCAGCAGTCATAGCTTCCCAAATGGAAATGTGACAGGAAAAAAGTTTAGAAAAGAAAATGGGCAACTGTATTATGTTGGGGAGAAGTTGATGGGAGATGAGAAAACAGTTTGGATTTTGTGTATGGGGGTATAGTTATCTGTAACTTTGCTTACGTGTTTTTTTTTTTTTCCTTTTGTATTTTAAAGTAAGTGACAGGCTTTGGCTTGGAAAACCCTAGAGAGATTGGAGGGGTGGGGCAGAAACCTGAGGCTGCTGCCCCTTTATCTGCCTTCACAGTACTGTCCCCTTCCCTCAGCTCCTCCCTGACCCCATGGGCCAGACCTCAGACCTTCCAGCTAACCGCTTCCCATAAGCCAGTACTCTGATGTTAGCCTGTAACCAAAGGAGCTGGGGATCCAGGCCCAGTGACCAGCCCTTCTCAGCCCACTTGATCAGGGTGTTCCCCATCTGCAGGCAGGAGGCAACACCCTATATGCTACCATCAGACCCTTCCAGAGTCCACCTGCCACCCAGCCCTGCCCAGCCCAGCCCAACCATACCCTGCTCTGCCCCATCTGGGGGTGCCCTGCTCAGAGATGGGCCAGCAGGGCTATACCCAGCCTCCCTGGTAAACAGTGACTAAAGAAACCTCTGGGGTCCTGTTTTCTGGTCGTGTGATGCCAGGGGTGCACACAGGCCCCTTGGTGTCTGAACAGAAGGGCATGGGAGAGAGGGCCACACCCCTGCTCTGCTGGTGTAGCGGGCAGCTGCCCACTCCCACCCGACCCTGTACTAAGGGCTCCTGAGTCAGCAGACTAAGTATTTTATAAATTATATCTAAAATACAGGTTTTAAACTTGTCAAAAAAAGAATTATGGTGCTTAGAACAGTGCCTGAACCACAGTAAGCATCTTATAAATGTTTGCTTTTATTATAATTTAAGTAATTTCTATACCATTTTGGCTTGCTTTTCTGCTCCTTTACACTCTCCTTTTGACTTTAGTAAGTGGTGGCATCTAGGATATTCTTGTTTCCTAGCTCACTTGTCTGTGTGGCAAACATGACCCTCGCCTTTCCATCTGGAGCAGATGGAGGAAAAAGCCACAGTAAGAGGCAGGTCCTTAGCGGAGTGCTGTAGGGACAGTTGCTGTAAACAGGCTTGGGGGGATATGTGTTCACTAGGAGACAGAAGAGGGCAGGGATATGAGGCCTGAATGCAGGGACCTAAAATCAGAAACGTCTGTGTCTGCAAAGATGTATGCACATCCAAAGAATCAGTGTTCACCTGTGGCTTTACAGGAATGGGCTCTACTGTAATTGTGTAGTGCGGCGATTCCTAAACCTGGCTGGTTCACCTAGGCCCTTGTGACTCAAATTCCCATAAGACCTACTGAATTTAGTGCTGGGGTCCAAGCATCTATTTTTATTTTTATTTTTATTTTTATTCTTTCTTTATTTAAGACAGAGTCTTGATTTGTCGCCCAGACTAGGGTGCATTGACACAATCTTGGCTCACTGCAGCCTCCACCACCCAGGTTCAAATGATTCTCCTGCTTCAGCCTCCTGAGTAGCTGGGACTACAGGCACCCACCATATGTCTGGCTAATCTTTGTATTTTTAGTAGAGATGGGGTTTCACCGTGTTGGTTCAAGACCACCAGGCTGGTCTTGAACTCCTGGCCTCAAGTGATCTGCCTGCCTTGGCCTCCCAAAGTGCTGGGATTACAGGCATGAGCCACCACACCTGGCCTATTTTTTTTTTTTAATTATGATTTTTGAATTGTTAGCTATGTTTGGGAGCCACTGATATGCTGTTTGTTCCTGTGTCTCCACAGGGCCTGCCCCCACCAGCCATGTTGTATGTGACTTTAAAAACTCTTAGAAGATCCCTCATTATCTAGTAAACTCTGTTCTTGGCAGTGCTATAAAGATAAACTTGGAATACAAATATACAAGCAGATGAGTGAAAGGGTTCCATTAGAGAAATAACAAAGGAAGAGTATTTGATCAAAGTAATTTGTCAGTGTATTTTGTTTGGTTCTTATACTTATGTTGATTTCCTTGTCAACATTTGCTTATTTTCATACTGATACTTGCAAGTTAGATACACAAAAAGTAATAGCTATTGAATATAATTTTGATGCTTAATTTACATGCCAATTTATAGAAATTGTTAGAGGGCTCTTTTCCCAGAGTAATACTCAAAAAATGAATGAAGTAAGTAATTCACATTCCATTTTATATTTGAGAATTCATGATTAGAATGGAATGTTAATATGGTTAGCTGTAGTCAGACAATATTGACATTGTTGCTAAGATATTTTACAAGACGTGTCACTGAGACTGCTGTTTGGAAAACTGAGCAGTGAATTTTTTTTTTTTTTTTTGGTGCTGATGGTGGAATAGGGATAAAGTATACAAAATACACAAGATACATACAAATAAGATATAGAAAAATGCAGTCACCAGCTGGGCGCGGTGGCTTATGCCCGTAATCCCAACACTTTGGGAGGCCGAGGTGGGCGGATCATGAGGTCAGGAAATCGAGACCATCCTGGCCAACATGGTGAAACCCCATCTTCACTAAAAATACAAAAATTAGCTGGAGGTGGTGGTG
The DNA here is from genome assembly GCF_024542745.1 of Macaca thibetana thibetana. NCBI lineage: Eukaryota > Metazoa > Chordata > Mammalia > Primates > Cercopithecidae > Macaca > Macaca thibetana. The sequence goes on along the minus strand of NC_065589.1, from coordinate 83,949,420 downwards.
GGTGCCTGTAATCCCAGCTACTTGGGAGACTGAGGCAGGAGAATTGCTTGGACCTGGAAAGTGGAGGGTGCAGTGAACTGACATTTTGCCACTGCACTGTAGCCTGGGTGACAGAGCAAGACTCCATCTCAAAAAAAAAAAAAAAAATGCAGTCATTTCATTTTCTTCTTCACTCCTAGCTCCCCCACAATACAGGCCTGGGAAAGACCTTGTTATATAGCCACATGTACGTGGTGGATTTAGTCTGCTTTTTTTCTAGAATGTGAGCTGAGTTGGTAGTATTTTTGAACATGTTTTTGTGGAGAAGAAACTTTAAATACTGCCTAGAAACTTTGAGGCATTTTTTCCCCCATAATGATCCCGTTTTCCTTGTAAGGAGTTGAAATAAGATAAATGGTAGCAGCTCCCTTTTATTCTCTCCCTTCTCTTGTAATGAGGCCTTTTGGCAGACAGCTTTGCTGACGGGACTGCCAGAGTTTGGATTTGAGTAGTTAGTGAGGGGGTGGTGTACTGGTTACAGTATTGTTCTAAAAGTCTTTTTCCCTTCCACTTATTTTTCCACCCCCAAAATGTCATCATGTCCAATGTGACAGAATGTTCCTGACAATTATCACTCAGGGAAACATGACTTGCTAAATTATCTAAGGCTAAGTCAGACTTTCTTAAGCACCAAGCAATGCTCCATGCTCAGTATACACCTTGGTTAGGGAATATGTTATCTGGGACAGCCCAGTGTGGTACTGTGGTTAAGAGTTCTGACTCTGGAGCCAAACTGCCTGGGTTCAATTCTGGATCTGCCACTTTCAGGGTAGGGGATCCTAGGCCACTTAGCCCTCCTCCAAGCCTTGGTTTCCTCATCTGCAGCAAGGGGGCAATGACAGTGTCATTTCAAATGGAATGGGGTGAATAATTAAGTTAATGTATTGCTGTGGTTTGTTCCCACCAAAACCTCATGAATGGCTTGGTGCTGTTCTCCTGCAACAAGCCAGAGTTTTGCTCTGGGAAGACTGGGTGAGTCCTCATGGGAATGGGTTAGTTCCAGAGAGAGTAGGTTGTAACAAAGCCAGGATACTTCTTAGGTTTTCCCCTCTTTGCTCATGTCCACTTCCCTTTTGACTGTCTCTGCCGTGTTGTGATGCATGGGGAAGCCATGGCCTTGCCCTTGAATTTCTCAGCCTGCAGAATGATGAGCTAAGAACTCTCTTTTCTTTATTAATTGCCTAGTCTCAGGTATTCTCTTACAGCAACTCAAAATGGACTGATACATAGATGTAAAGTGCTTAACAAGATGTCTGGCACACAAAGGAAGGGCTTAAGAACTGCCAGCTTAATCATCGTTATTAGGGCAAGTATACACAATGGGCATTGTATTAGTCCATTTTGCATTGCTATAAAGGAATACCTGAGGCTGGGTGATTTATAAAGAAAGGGGGTTATTCTGTCTCACAGTTCTGCAGGCTGTAGTGCCAGCGTCTGCTTTGGTGAGGCCTCAGGAAGCCTTTATTCCTGGTTAGAAAGCCTTTATTCCTGGTAGAAAGCCAAGGGAGGAGGTACCAGGCTCTTTTTAATAAACAGATCTCGGCCGGGTGTGGTGGCTCAAGCCTGTAATCCCAGCACTTTGGGAGGCTGAGGCAGGCGGATCACAAGGTTAGGAGATCAAGAGCATCCTGGCTAACAAGGTGAAACCCCGTGTCTACTAAAAATACAAAAAATGAGCCGGGCATAGTGGCGGGTGCCTGTAGTCCCAGCTACTCGGGAGGCTGAGGCAGGAGAACAGGAGAACGGCATGAACCTGGGAGGTGGAGCTTGCAGTGAGCCAAGATCGTGCCACTGCACTCCAGCCTGGGCAACAGAGCGAGATTCGGTCTTAAAAAAAAATAAAAAAAATCAGATCTCTAGTGAACTAATAGAGTGAGAACTCACTCATTACTGCTGGGAGGGTACCGAGCCATTCATAAGGGATTCACCCCCATGACCCAACACCTCCCACTAGGCCCCACCTAGTGGGGATTACATTTCCACATGAGATTTTGTAGGGACAGACGTTCAAACTCTATCAGGCATACACAACATAGGTAAAGCAGAACTCAATATAAATCCTGTCGTGTTACTCAGGAATGAAACAGTATGTGAAGTTCGAGGAAAAGTGGCCTCTGGCAGTAATCTCGGGGCTTGGTATTTGGGATGGAGAATGGCTTTAGCAGTGCGGTATCCTGTGGTTAGTTGTCCCTGGGTTGGCCTCATTGCACAGCTCCGGGGCACTGTTAACATAGATGTGACATGTTCTGCATGGTGGTCCACTACTGTTGTCATTTCTCATGTTACCTTCAAGAAAGTGCTGTGAAAAAAAATGTGGAGTTCTCTGTTATTATAAATTAAGAGGGTGTATTTGGATTGTTTTGAGAAAGTTTAATGTTAAAGCATTAACTGGTTGAGATTGCAGATAGCAGGGACAGTGAGGCTCCTTTTAAGTGCTTTGAAGCACCTAGGGTGAGGCACTGGATCTTGGACCCTGCAGTATCTGTAGGTTGAAGCCGGTCCAGAACTTCATTGTGAGAACAATCAATAGGAAAGACCATCTGACATTAGAGAGACCTGGATATGGGCAGTTGGAGCTACATGGACAAGGGCAAGTGTGTGGCAGGCGGATGGAGCAACAACAGTGGGCATAGCTCGAGGTGCCTGAATAGGGGAAAAGTGAGACCTTCCTGGAAGAGGACTCATGAGAGCAGGAGCCTCAAGAACTTGACAGGTGTCCAGTGTGGCAGCTTACAGGGGAACCTCTGGAAATAAAAGAGATGGATATAAATTTGAGTTTCAAATCAATGTTCGCTGGAAAATAAAGTGTATTTTATTTTATAAAACATGTCAGAATATATGTCAAACTGAAAATGTAAAAGGAAGGGGAAAGAACCGTTCATACTTCCACTCCCTTCAAAATAACCCATCATCTTACTGACTTCCTTCTAACTTTTGGGTCGTGTATCTTATTTTTCCGTTGTTATCAGACAGCATACAAAAGATTGTGTATACTAGCTTAAATGTTTTTTCTACATGTTTTTGAAAATGTTCATATGGTAAACTGATTTTCTTTCTTTTTAAATTTCAGTTCCTTAGCAATGAAAGCAGTCATTGTGGTGTTCTGTGCTACTCTGCTTGTTTAGAGGGGTGGGTGGGGGTAAAGAGAGCTTTCCTTGCCCAGCGTCCCAATCATGTGAAAAATGTAAGCTATTGTTAGCAAGTTCTGGCAGGCAGCATCAGTTATGGCTTTAAGGGTCTCCAGATAAAGTAAGAGACTTTCTGCACTGTGGGGTGAAGGATGTGGTTCAAAAAGCCCATTTCCTGAATGAGAAGGCTGTGGAAGAGGGGCAGTTGAGTGAAGTGCTGGAAGGCCAGGGTTGGGTTATAGAGTTTCTTGTATTTTTTAAAAACCATGTCCCCACTGTTGAGTAGTGGATTCTGTTTTTTTCTCTGAAGGAACTTGTTTCTTTCAGAAGGATAAATGGGTTGTACATTTTCTGAGCTTTTGAGTATCCGAGAATGTTTTCTGATTGATATGTATAATAGCCTAGTACAGTTTTACAAGATTTGGCCATGCTTTTTTTCTCCCTCAAGTTTTGTAGATTTTGCCTTTCTGTTTTTCTGGGTTTTTTTTTTTTTTTTTTTTTTTTTTTTTTTTTTTTTGTCGTTTTTTTGTTTGTTTGTTTTGACACAGGGTCTCCTTTTGTTGCCCAGGCTGCAGTACAGTGGCACAATCATGGTTCATTTCAGCCTCAACCTCCTGGGCTCAAGCGATCCTCCTATCTTTGCCTCCCATAGGGTTGGGATTACAGGTGTGAGCCACCACACCTGGTCAATGTTGCTTTTTTGATTTCTGGCTTTCCGTGTTGGAGGGGAGGGGTCAAGGGTTGTGGGTGCAACTATGTTCCCCAGAAAGTTACTTTGAAGTCCCAATCCTTGATACCTGTTAAAGTGATCCTGTTTGGAAATGTGCTCTTTGCAGATGTCAGGAAGTTCAGATGAAGTCATGCTAGGTTAGGGTGGGTCCTAACCTAGTATGACTGTTGTCCTTAGGAGAGACAGACACAGAGGGAGAATGTGATGTGATGACGTAGGCAGAGATTTGAGGCATGGATCTATAATCCAAGGAATGTCAAGGATTGCTGACCACACTGGAAAGGAAGAGAACGGCATGAACTAGATTCTCCCTGAGAACCTTCCGAGAGATCATGGCCTTGCCTAACACCTTGATGTTGGACTTGGAGCCTCCAGAAATGTGAGAAAGTAGACTTCTGTTGTTTAGGCCACACCGTTTGTGGAACTTTGTTACGGCAGCCCCAGGAAACTAACACAAGAGTTCTGAGTGCAGTCGGGCTCTGGTGCCTTTCAGAGGCTCCGAGGTTTTGTTTGTATCCTAGTAAAACACCTTTTTAATGTTTACCTAGAAGTCTGTGATAATTTTTCTTAGGCTTTTAGAAAAATTACTTTATCTTGTGCTTATTTCTTCCCAGAAAGGTTTTTGTTTCCCATATCTGTAATATTTACCCACATTGTTAAAATTTTAGCCCCTTCCCTCTGCTTCTTGGGGAAACCTTCCCGAGCTTATTCTCTTTATCATGGACTGTTTTCTATAGTGTCAGTTCTCCTTGACTGCCTGAAATGTGGATCACGATTTCATTATTGCCTTTTAAATTTCCTGCTTTTCTTTCCTTATCTTTAATAGTCTATAGTATAGATATGTAGTATAGGATGCCTTAGTCTATAGTATAGCTCAAGCTTGTCCAACCCACGGCCTGTGGGCCACATGAGGCCCAGGACAGCTTTGAATGAGGCCCAACAAAAATTTGTAAACTTTCTTAAAACATGATGAGACTTTATTTGTAACTTTTTTTTTTTTTTTTTTTTTTTAAGCTCATCAGCTATCATTAGTGTATCTTACGTGTGGCCCAAGACAATTCTTCCAGTGTGGCCCAAGGAAGCCAAAAGATTAGACACCCCCAGTATGGACTGTCGTCAGGAAAGAAACACTCTATGAAGGGTCTAGAGGCCAGGCCATCCTATATTCTATTGATGGTGCCAAGCAGTTCACAGTTTTGTTCTCAGTCATCTTTGAGTGTTCAAGAAGATGTTCTCTTTCCTTTCACTGATAAGCTATGTTTTCTCAGTCACATCATTGATTATTTTGGGTGGTGGTTGGGGGAGGCTTATCCAAAGAGAAAAGATGCAATCAGCTGGGTTTTACTGATCTGGATCTGTTGTTCCGGCTGGTGGGCATGGGGTGGAGATATAGAGGCCGACTCCGGGGTCAGAGGTTTGCCATCTTCCTCTCTCCACGGTGGGCTGGGCTCTGATGTTTTATAGACTGGAGTGTGGTTAGGCCACCAATTGTTTGTTCCAACAACAAAGGATCCTCTTTTGTCATCTTTAAAATTACCGGGAATTCTTCCCTTTTCTGGCAGTCTCTTCCTTTTGGTATGGTTTTTTTTTTTTTTTTTTTTTGCACTCGTGAGTTTTCTTACTTTGTACTTAGACATTTTACTAGGGTATTGGGAGAGGCCTTACCAGGACTGCTAACCAGATGCAGTTTTAAAAAGAAACAGGAATTCATGCGTTTATCGCCTGCACCCCACCTCCACCCCTCCCTGCTCCTTGAGTGGCTGTTCCCCCTCTTCTCTTTACTTCTCATTTCCTTGGTCCTGTCCTGCCTCATTTCCTTCCTTTTTAGCATCTGTTTTCTTCCTTGTTCTCCCATTACACTCCACCCCTCATGTCTCTCTTTCCCTCTTCCCTCCCCAGCAGACTAGATGTTTTCCTAGGGCTTTGGATTATCCATATCCCATGTGAGTGGGCATCTGCAAGTGTGCCCACACCCTGCCACCGACAGCAGAGATGACCACAACCTGGAAGATAAACAGAAGGGTGGGAAGAGAAGAAATGCCAGCCGACCCAGAGCCCATCAATGACAGGAGTGTGGCAAGCTCAGCACTGCTGGCATCCAACCTTTGGAGCAGGGCACTGGCACTCTTCTTCCTGCCATGCCCGTGTCCACTGTGGTCAGCTGCAAACAAGCTTGCCTCCGAGCAGTGCCTACACACATGTCACTTCGAGCACATGCTTTGTGGAATAGAGCTTCATTTCACCCTACTTGCCAAGTTAGGCCTTAGTAGGTGGCCCATTTATCCTAAAGATCTTAAAATCGACACATGGCTCAATCCTTGGGAATGTACATTTAAATATTTACAGGAAATGTGCACAGAGGAAAAAATATAAACCATCTAAACGTGTATATCTTACACCCATGCCTCAGTTGATCAGTTCCCATTCGAATGATGTTCGAACATAGTAGCCACTGCTACTGGTTGGATGTGTATCCTGCTTGAGACCCTCCATGCATGTACAAGTGTCCATGTTTGTATAGATGTAAACGTATTGTGTGTGCATACACACATGCATAGATACACATATATATATACATATATACCCTCAAGTAATGTACATTTGGAATGGAAACTTTTATTTTAATAATCTGCATTACTTAGTACAGTAGGCCCTGTAGTTTCTTTTCCCTTTCTTGCAACCTCTTTGTCTTGGGAAGTAGCATAAGCAGTCCAGATCTTTTTGACACCTTCTTGCTTCTGTGGCTTTCGGTCCTGGCTGCACAGTAAAATCACTTGGTGAGCTTTAAGGACCATCACCTGTGCCATTTTCCCAACCAGTTAAAACAGCCTCGCTCAGCAGGGATTGGGGGTCTCTCTATGTGGAGGGCGTTGGGAACTGCTGCTCTAATCAGGTGTAGCATCAGTCGACCTGGCAGAGCCACGGAATTCAAGCTGCAGTGTGTTCCCCAGGACTGGTGGACCTGGACAAGTCTGTGCTGGCAAGGAAATGTAGAATCACAAATTCCATGCAGATTGAAAATGAACCCTGCCAGGTTGCCTTCCACCGCAGCTAGCTCGCGACTTCACCCCTCATCGGACTAGGCAGAATGACCGGACCCAGCGCCGCTGTGCCGCAGAAGCAGCAGGCCCAAATGCTGCAAGAGTTAATAAATGTCCAGTACCCATGGAGAGGAGAGGAAACTAGGGTGCTTGATGACTAAACACTTATCCTGGATCCACTTCGCTTGTATGGTGACAGCATGAGGTGTGACTGAGAGAAGATTAATGATCACTGGGCCTGGGTACCTCCCAAAAGGAGTGCTGCGGGAGTGCTGTGGAGCTAATTAACCAGCCGGCATGAAAAGTGAAAATAGACGAGGGAACAGGGTGCTTTGTTTTGTTTTGTTTTCCCTCTGTGGTGGCCCAGTACTGTGCGTAGACCTACATATACTATTTTTGGTTTTCCTTCTTAAGTATGCAAAATGACATAATGTTGAAAGCCTCTCTCAGTAGCCTTCTCCAGGGGGATCAATACTGAGACAGTGGACTCTGGATCCCACTGCCTGGGTTCAGACTCAGCTCTGACATATGCCAGAGTGGCCTTGGGCAAGATACTTTTCCTTTCTGTGCCTCAGTTTCCTCATCTGAGAAGGGGGCTAATAGCAATGCCTAATTTGTGGGGTGGCTGTGAAGATTAAGTGAAATAATATATATAAAGCACCCAGAACCCTGTCCTGGCATCTAATACATCTAAAAAAAATAAGCATTTATTTTAAATTGCACCCCTCTGGGAGTTTGGGGGTGGGAGTTTTTCTGAGGTCATTTATTTTTAAAGCACAGAAACTCTTGCATGCTGATATATCTTAAAAGGAAAACTTTGACAATTAGAGAGGAAATGCCAGTCTGTTTACTCATCTGTTTCAGGATAAAGCACATTTGTACGTTTGGTTCTATAATCATTGAGTATTAAGAATAAAACCATGCAGACAGTATTGACTGATCTCTATTTAGATCCCACTTGGTGGATTTTTGAAGACAAGTATACGCTGTCCTATTGGCTAGGTTTCTTGTACCCTAGGGGTTAGCTGCTTTCTTGCCTCTTAGTGGTATTGTTTGAGAATTAATCATGATTGTCTGAATAAGGTTTTTGAAAATTGTTTTCTTGGATGCATTTATTTTGAAAATGCTCTGCCTGTAATTAGGAGATTCTATAAGACATAAAATGGCTTAAAGTGCTTTTAGTTGTAGCCTTCTGAAGGGTTCAAAAATGATACTGGATCTTGTGGAAGAAATCTTTCTGTTTTCTATAAATATAGCAGGGTGTGTGTGTGTCTGTGTGTGTGTGTGTGTATTTAGTTACGTGGTTATAAAACCTTACGGTGGAAAATGTTTTAAGAAATATTGCACTCTTAAAGTGGAGACTGCACAAAAGATGCCCTAACACATTTAATGCCCTAGTTAAATGCATTGCTCAAGTCTCGTTTTCTGGAGCTGGATAAACAGAACATCTATCTTTTTCTATTCTAAGCTTCTATCGCCCCACCCCACCCCAGTCACTTCAGTGGCACAATAAATGGAAATCTTATTTCCTGCCTCTGCAGACCTATTTACCTGAGTGTCTAAGTGCACCCTTGCCTTTCTCAGCCCTTCCCTTCCTGAAATATGCTTTTACTTTCATCTCCTTGCCTTCACTGCCCTCATTTTTTAAAGCTGTCTCTAATCCTGCACTCCATGTACTTTAATCTGTGATGTTGGACGTTGCCATTCTGCATAGCTGCCTTTCAACATTCATCTCCCAGATTCATATTTTCTTCCATTTTCGAATTGAAATCCCTTTTCACAGCCTGTAATGGTAAACACTTTTTAAAATAAACAACTATTATGAAAAGCCATTTCTGCCAATTTATAACGCCTTATTGGATGGCTTTATTCCCTTTGATAATTTTGTTATCTTTGCAAACTAGGACTTTAACTTATTTGTATGCATATATATTTTTATTTATTATGAACAGAGAGGTTCTTATAGATGTCTGTGTGTACCCTTGCCCTTTCTGGACTTTTATTTTTGGACTTAAGGGAATTGATGATTTTAAAAGAAGCAAAGGAGTGTGTGTGTATATGAGTGACAGAGACTATATGTAACCTGCGAAGCCTAAAATATTTACTATCAGACCCTTTGCAGCAAAGTGTGCTGACTCCTTATGTATTTAAAATACTCATTAAAAATGTATCTGTTTTGGGGATCTCTCTCTTTTCCCCCAAATTAAAGCTCTTAAACATGTGAAGTGGTGAGAATGTTAGAGCCTGAGCTGACCGTTTGTGGGGAGGTTCTAGCTGTGGTCCCTGTTCCTTGGGGTTACCTCCCAGGCCCCAGTCTCCCATCTGAGACAGTGTGATTGCATTCAATGCTTTGAGATGGAAAGCATGTTGGGATAGGTGTGACTGTCTGTGGTGTGTAAATGTTCCATGGGAAACACCTGCTAGTGAAGCTGGAGGAGGTAAATTACTGGTCATTGATAACATGGTTTTCATACCCTGGAGAGGTTGCATTGTCCTACCTGGCATTTCTGCCTGCAGCAACAGGAAGGGTGATTGAAATGTGCTTCCCATCACTTAATCAAGGGGGGGAACAAAATAGGTCATAGTTAAAAGAAAACAATAATCAAGGTGGGGAATAAAACAGGTCATAGTTAAAAGAAAACAGTATCTGTTCAAGGGGTAAGAAATATGCCAGCTGTGCTGGTTGTTGCAGTGAAACATCTTTAATTCCTCTTAAATGTCTTTAAGCTTCTGCTGAGGAATGTGAAATCAACTGGAGAATCTCTGGTGTCAGGTTGCCCAGAACCAATATTGTATTGTTCAAGTGGATGCCCCTAAGCAATTTTCACTTTCTGCCCCTGGCGTCATTGTGATGCCCTTTGTTTGACCTTAAATCCCCTGCGCTTGTGCAGTTAAAGCTCCTGGCTCCAGAGTGCTGGATCCACCCCGCTTTGTGCTTCCTGTTCATACATAAAACTTCTCTCCCTACTTTGTACCTTTCTAATGAAAGGATACTGGAAGTTAGAGATCTTGCATTACCTCTGAAAAACAAACCAAACAGAACAACATGTTTGGGAGTGATTATACTGAGATAGTGAAGTAAACTTGAAATGGAAACCGCCCTCCCGCTAACTCTTCTCTTAAGCCTCGTTTTATTGCAGCCTGCATAAAATCATAGTGCTGGAGTCCAGCTGCTCCAAAGGCTGAAGGTCCTCATGCTTACAGCATGCTTTGGAAACTCATCCCCACCACATTTGCAGTTAATGAAAATATTTGCTTTGCTTGTTCTAAACAAAGTTTATGGGCAGAATTTATAATTAGGAAACTAATTCTTTTTCCCTTCAATGCCTAATTTCTCTTGTGTCATGTTGGAGAATTCTAAGTATTTAAGAAAATAAACCTTTCTCAGTGCTGTTTACTTATTTCTGGTGGTGGTACATGTATTTCTCCCTTCTTTTGTGTCCTCATCCAAATTAAAGGACTTGAAATCTGGGTTTTTATTTGTTTTTGTATAGGTCAGTAATACTCATGTGTGAGTAGGGGACAGTGCCTTTGTGGCCTGTCAGGCCGTCCCACAGCCATTTGACTAGCTGGGTCTGTGATTTAGGCTATGTAAGAACAGCCACAGGGCAATGTAGCTCTCTTCAAACCACATGGAAAACCAGTGTCACCTCTTCAAGGTCCCCTACACGTCTTTTGTGTGTAATGTCCTGTGGCTGTGACCTCAGCGCTTTCCAAGTTCTGGTCTGTCTCCTGGTGTTTCTTGCCTGTACACCCGAGAGTTGGCTGATGTGATATGGTTCTTGTAAGCACAGCACCTGCTTGCATTCTCAATGTGAGAGTGAGGTGGTGATGAGAAAACAACCATCCCTCAGCTTTTACAAGTTTGTCAAGACAGAGGGCATCTGGCCTCACCGCGAGCTGGCATCATAGTGCAGCCCAGCTCTGCCTTAAGATCTGTTTCCTCGCCAGACAGTTGAAGGGAAAGCAGCTGGGAAACCTCGTGACCTGGCTGAAAGCCTTGAGGTGGTTTCTCAAAGATTCCAGGCTCATCCCCAGTGCTATAAGACTGGCCCCTGTGGTTCTGGGGATTGGTGACAGTAGTATCTTACAGTGCTGGCTGGTGAAAGGAGGTGGATGAAGCTTGTCGGGGGGGCCCAGCTGGGGGCCATTGCTGTCCACATAGACTCTAGGAGGTAAAGGCCTCTAACTCCTGCCTGCTTCTCTCCCTTGAGGACAGAACTTCGTCCTGGGGATTTGCATGAATGTCCTTATTTTTGTAACTCCAGTGAGAGATTTTTGTTTCTGTGTTTGTTTTTTTGAGATGGAGTCTCACACTGTTGCCTGGGCTAGAGTGCAGTGGTGTACTTTCAGCTCACTGCAACCTCTGCTTCCTGGGTTCAAGCAGTACTCCTGCCTCAGCCTTCTGAGTAGCTGGGATTACAGGTGCCCTCCACCACGCCCAGCTAATTTTTTTTTGTATTTTTAGTAGAGATGGGGTTTCACCATGTTGGCCAGGCTGGTCTCGAACTCCTGACCTCGTGATTCGCCTGCCTCAGCCTCCCAAGTGCTGGGATTAGAGGCGTGAGCCACTCCGCCCGGCCCTAGTGAGTTTTCTGATCTGTCTTGTTTCTTCAAATGCCGGTAATTTGGGCAGTTAGCGATAAATCTTTAGTTTCCCAAGTTTATAAAAACCGCCTCATGCATAGCTAACCCAGGAGTGACTAAAATTATCTGGCTTTGCTGACATGCCCATTGTGGGACTTTTCTGTTCACTGTTCTGCTGTGAGTTCCCTTTAAAAGTAAGGCATGTGCCAACCAGGTGCTGTGGTTCATGCCTGTAATTCCAGCACTTTGGGAGGCAGAGGTGGGCGGATCACAAGGTCAGGAGTTCGAGACCAGCCTGACCAACATTGTGAAACCCTGTCTTTACTAAAAATACAAAGATTAGCCAGGTGTAGTGGTGTGCGCCTGTAATCCTAGCTACTCGGGAGGCTGAGGCAGGAGAATCGCTTGAACCCAGGAGGTGGAGGTTGCAGTGAGTTGAGATCGTGCCATTGCACTCCAGCCTGGGTGACAGAGTGAGACTCTGTCTCAAAAAAAAATAAGGCATGTGCCTGTCCTATATGGAGGGGTTGACTCTACTTCCCCTTGACTCCTAACACAAAAAACAAGCACAGTGATACCACTTGAAACTTGATGGTTTAGTTCGTATCCCTTTTCAGCCTTATACACAAAAATCTGCAAAATTTAGTTCCTGCCTAGCTAGGCAGCTTTCATTTTTTCTTTTTTTAAAATCTAGTCTTTGATTTGTGTGTGTGTGTGTGTGTGTGTGTGTGTGTGTGTGTGTGGTTTTTTTGGTTTGTTTTTGGAGCCAGGAAGGCATGGCAAGGAGTGGTTGGATAGCTTTTGTCACAGACACTCGTGTTCTTCTGGGAAAGTTTATGCGTCTTTCAAATTCTGCTGTGTGTGACTTAGAGTTTGAAGATGCTTTTTAAGAAGCAGATAATGACTTACATTCTTTCCCTGCACATCCTTAGTTCCATCTTAGTACATACTGAGGAGTGGGAAAGGTAATTGGTGGGGAGAGGCAATCGGAGGAAAATGTGTTATCTGAATACATGAGGACTGGCTGTATTTTTTTTTTTTTTTTTGGGAGACTAGTTCCAGCGAAGATACTCTTTCTTGTATATTTTTTTAACATTGTGATTATATCCTCTCTGCTGCTTGAGGTTTTGCCTGCCCTAGAATGTTTTTAGAAATGCTTGTTCCCTGGTGCCACAAAGAAATAGCACTCGAACATAAATTTGATTATCTCAGCAAGGCAATTTTTACTTTCTGCAGAAAGGGTGCTCATCACAGATGGAACAATGGCGAGAGTGCACCTGGACAGGAGAGGGGCAGGAGTTCTTATTCCTGACGCAGGTAGCCCCTACTGCTGTGTCATTCCCCTGTTGGTTAGGGTTGGACCAAACAGTCTAAGCTAATTCTGATTGACTATTTTAAAGACAGCAGGGGTATGAGCCAGAATGGTGGGGTAAGTAGTTTGGTGGGAAGGATGGTTAGGAACAGGTAACTAAAGGTGACTTGGGTCAGAGCAGGTGACCGGGATGAGTCAGGACAGAGCAGGTGACCAGGGAACAGGTGTGAACTACTAATTAGGATTGGCAGGCAAGTTGTTTACTGAAACTAGATGCAAGAAGCTGAAGAGAACCAGGAAGTTAAACTTTATTTATTTATTTATTTATTTATTTATTTATTTATTTATTTATTTTTTTGAGACAGAGTCTCGCTCTGCCACCCAGGCTGGAGTGCAGTGGCCGGATCTCAGCTCACTGCAAGCTCCGCCTCCCGGGTTCACGCCATTCTCCTGCCTCAGCCTCCCCAGTAGCTGGGACTACAAGCGCCCGCCACCTCGCCCGGCTAGTTTTTTGTATTTTTTAGTAGAGACGGAGTTTCACCGTGTCAGCCAGGATGGTCTCGATCTCCTGACCTCGTGATCCGCCCGCCTCGGCCTCCCAAAGTGCTGGGATTATAGGCTTGAGCCACCGCGCCCGGCCAGAAGTTAAACTTTAAAATGGAGAATCAAAGAATAAGAGAGCTGAACATATTGACATACTGATTCTTTGAAGAGAAACTTGGGGTTCACCATATTTAACAATGTTTAATTTCATAATAGTAAGCTTGTTTGTCCCCAAACTTGTTTAGGGGCAGAGTGTCAAGCGGAAGCTGCCTAGTAAGTGAGGGATGTTTCCAGTCTCATGACTGGTTTGGGGCTGTTTGAGTTTTAGGAGGGTGGCCCTGTGTCATGGGGAGTGTTGAGTAGATGGGATGAGAGAACCAAGGGATGGTGCTGGGGAGGAATGTGGATGTAGGCTAGAGTCTCCCTTAGACTTTTCTTATTAGAGAGGAGCAGTGGAGGCCCGGGAATTCTGGAAGGGTTGGTATCTGAATCTCTGTTACTGATACCCATGTAAGGCTAGTAAGCCATCTCCTTTTCCTTTTCTGAAATCAAAGCTTCTTGTGGATCATTCATAATTGACCTTGATCTAATCTCAGATCAGTGGCTTCCTGGATCCTTTGTTAGGTATTGAAACCATATCAGGGTAGTGCAGAAAGGCACATGGAGCAGAGTTCACTGATGCTTGAGTTTTCCCTCGTAGGGTAAAACGTTTCAAGAGTAGTAGGGGAGAAGTCATTTTAAAAAAGTCAATACACACATCTGATATATGGGAATTATGTTCTGAGAATATAGTTTATAGGAATTAAATTTGCATCAACTTGTAATGAATGGATGGTTTAACCTAAGTATTCCCTCTCTACTCTAGGAGGTGACTTTGGTCCAGAGACTTCTCCAGTCCTGCCTCTTGACCACGGTGCTGACTCTCCTGTGAGCAGTCTTCCCGCAGCAGAGGACACCTATAGGGTGAGCTTGGCCAAAGGTGTCTCGATGTCTCTGCCTTCATCACCTTTGCTGCCTCGACAGTCTCACTTGGTGCAATCAAGAGCAAACAAAAAGTCCCCAGGTAAACAGGGAACGAAGGAGCTGCCTTGGTTATATATGTAGTACATGTGTTGAAAATAAGCAAACCTAGTGCCCATGAGAAATCTTCTGGGAGAACGTTTTTTCTTTGTCATAGTATCTTCTAGAAGAAATAAATCTTTTTTTTTTTTTTTTAATTTAAGGAAAAAGTATGGTTTTAATAGATTCATTCTGTTTGGACTGCCAGGCTAGATTTTTATAAAGATTTAAGATTTTGTTATCAGTACTGATGTTAACCGGCAATTTTATTGTTTTCTCACTGATGAATTAAGGAGCACTATACAGTTATAACACCGAATAATGATGTTTCTTTCAATCAATGACAAACTGCATGTATGACAGTGGTCCCATGAGGTTGTAATACTGTGTTTTTACTGTGCCTTTTCTATGTTTAGATACGTAGATCCTTGCCACTGCATTAATAGTTGCCTACAGCATTCAGTATAGTCACATGCTGTACAGGTTTGTAGCCTAGGAGCAATAGGCTATGCCATAGAGCCTAGGTGTGTAGTAGGCTGTGCCACCTTGATTATGAAAGTACACTTGAGGATGTTCGCACAATGACAAAATCACCTAACGATGCCTGTCTCAGAACGTATCCCCATCATTAAGTGACACATGACTGTAATCCAAGCTCACACATGGTGGGTTTAAAGATTATGGATGTAGGCAAAAGTCATCTGACGATGGTCTGTTTATTCCTACCTAGTATTATATACTGATGTATTTTATTTGATTACATCATCTACCATTTGAACAGCTATAAAGTTTGTTTGGAAAACTCAGACTTGTAAAGGGGTAGGGGAAAGGGACTTTGGATTATTCCTGTTATACTTTGAAAGTATTTTGGCTTCCCTCTATCAATGCTTTACACTTAACATTACTCCCCAAAAAACAAACAGAACTTTGAGAGGTTATGATTCACATGTGAGGAAAGCCTTTCTAAAATGCTGATACCTTGAGTTTTAAAAGTTCTTGAATTTTTTTTTTTTTTTAAGGTTTGTGGAGTGTTTACAAAAGGCAGGATAATTTGGGGCCCAGTTGATCATACGCCAGTGTAGGGTTTCTTCTCAATTACATGTAAACATATTCAGAATCTACCCAAAGTGTGCCTAGGGCTGTGAAATTGGTATCTGTTTCTCTGATTTCCTGGTAATATTTGTATTACTTGAGATGACATATGCCGACTCATTTAGTAGATCTTTGAGGTTTATGTGTGGGTAAATTAGGAGGGCATCCTTAAAGGCTCTGAATGTTAGAAACGGTGCTCTGAATTGGTGAGGGTCCAAAATCTTTTATTGTTGCAGAATTTTCTGGTTTAGGACAACATTGTTTACAATCCATTAATTAGCTGGAACTCAGGAACCTTTTTGGTATGAAGTAATTTCCTGTGCCAAGGAATTTGACCTGTTTATCAGTATTTGGGGAAATTCCTGGAATGTCCGTCCTTCCTTCTTTGCCCTCCCTCACTGCTGTATCTCTTTGTCACATTTCTTCTCTTCCTTCAAATCATAGTTCCCACACTGCCTGTCATACTGGGTTATCCTGATTGGAATTACTCTTTCCGAAAAGTATGCACAGTATTTTACTTTTTCTTTATTATCAGGTATGTCATTTGTCTTTTCCCCCTGAATTAGTGTGTATATTGACCAAAAAAAAAAAAAAAGAAAAAACCCACTTTGCTTGGCTACACTTTAGTCACGCTCCTGAACTTTCTCCTAGGTCCGCGTGTGTGTGTGCACACGCACTTTCTTGTAAAATCCAGGTTTAGCTAAGAAGCATGCTACTAAGTTTAGCAAGAACGCCTCCCCATCCCCACCCAAATCTGATTAGATTCCTCATCCTCCACCATCTTCCAGGCGACGTCTGGTCACCCTGACCTGTCTTTAACAAGAATTGCCTTCCTACCCCTGATGTTTCTTCTTAGTAATTTTTCATGCACCAATCCCCACCTTGTTCCTTGGCTATAAATTCTCGCTTTCCCATCCTGTATTTGGAGTTGAGCTCAATCTTTCCCTACCTGCAAAATCCCGCTGCAGTGGTCCCTATATGTGTTAAGATGGTCCTGAATAAAGTCTGCCTTACTATGCATTAAAAAGTATCACTGAGTAGTTTTTTCTTCTTAAAAACATTATGTGCTTCCTGTGTCTGATGCTTGAGGACAAACAAGATGTCTTATACCTCATCTCTATAAAATAGATAATAGAGATAATTCAGAAACTATCGATATTCTTAAGGGATCTCTGTTGAAGGTAATGCCAAGTGCAGAGATTTCTGGACAATTTGCCTACCTATAGTCTCTGCTACTGCAAATGAATTAATATTGCTTGGGCATTAGGACTGGGGAACACCTGAGAGACTTCAGGGAAGACTGCACTTCAGATATAATTTTATTGACAAATTCAGTGTTTTAGTGGGACTTTAGGTAGGATTGAATGGCATGGCAAGCCTCGAGAGTGTGGCTACCCAGAAAGGTTTCATGGAGGTTACAGGCATGGAGGCAGAAGAATCCCTGATAAGGCCGTGTCTCCTTATATGTGTGTGGACATTAGTTTTTTTCTTTAAAGAAAATATCAAGTTTTTCTCCATAGGAATGAAATTTATTTTTGCTAAATTCTTTGCAAGGCCTTGGAATAGAAGGAGGTTAGTAGTTCTGAAACATACAAGCTTTTAATGGATTTGGGATGTTCTTTCTATTAGATGTTTTTGGTCCAAATGATAATTAAATAAACTAAGCAAATACATCTCTAACAGAGCAGTGCTTGTTCACTGCCCAAATTTGTACAGCAAATTAGTGTCTCACAGTGGTAATTTGGCTTCATTATCTTGGTAATTTTAATTGGAAAAGTTTAGGGCAGAGATGCTGTTTAAAAATGGCAGTGACTCAGTACATCAAATAATGAACAATATTTTTTTTCAGTGTCTAACACAGATTTCTGCTTAAACCATATTGTTGGTAAAAGTATCCAGAGCTCTAATATTCTACCTGCCTGGTTTTAACAAAAAAAAAAAAGAAAGAAAGAAAAGGTGACATATGGTTGTGAATGTGCACTGGATTTAAAAAGACTCATCTATTTTAAAAGCTAGCACTGTTGCTGCTAATGATGGAGTCAGTAGAGTGTGTCTGCAGCACTCAGAGGTATGGAGCCACTCCCCTCCTCTCTTTCCAGCCCGGCCCTACAGTGGATCATGCTCCAGGGTTGTGCCATCATTCAGACCCGTGCTCTGAAATTACCTTGATGACTTCTGTTCTGATTTGTAAGATGCCCCACCCCCACCAATTCCTCTCTTGTTTAAGGTTAAAAAGCAAAAACAAAAAAATCAAACTTGTTTCACTTGTTTGTATAGAAACTCTTCATTAATTGATGCTAATCCAGAAACTGTCAGGGACTGGAACAATTATTCTTGCAAGGATCAAATACTCCAAACCCCTGTAAGTAGACACTCTGAACAACACAGCCTGAATTAATAAAAATAGGTATGTTAATGCAATTGATGATTACTTCCTGGATCTTGGGAACTGTGGGCCAGAGATAATTTAATTAACCTTGTGATAATGTGTGACCTTGCATGTTACATGATTGCGTTTCTTACTTTCCCTTCATATTGAGGTTATTATTTTTATTTACTCTTCTGCCACCTTCCTCCATTTATTTGTCTTTTTTTGTTGTTGTTAGAAGACTGTTTTCTGAGTATTGTTTCAAAACTTTTGTTTTTAATGGTAAATATATTTTCTGTTAATGAAAACAAGGACCAGCATCCATTAAAGTAGTTCTGTGGCAGTTGCAAGTCTTTTTGGATTAAAATTCATCTATATTTGTAACGTGTGCTGTTTTCCAGAGAAGAGAAAAGCTCATTTCCTGTGATTTATTAGTAATATCATTAGATACTTTATAAAGTATCTGCATTTATTTTCCCAGATCACTCTGGGCCCATTATCAAACAATCAAAACATCGTGCATGAATGAGAAGCAACCCTTTGAAATGTTGTGATGGAGTAAGACAGCAGATGGTGACAAGTGGGTGTTCCTGCCCTACTCCTTGTATGGGGACACTGGAGAGTGCCGGCCACTTCTGCTTCTGCCGGTTCTGGTTCTACTTCTGTCCCACAGTGGACATAGCTGATGTCACAGTTCTGAAACTTCTCTGCCTCTGTTTTGTTAAGGGAAAAACCGCAAAATTGACAGCCTGTGTAGTAGAAGCCATATTGTCTCTTTGATTCTTGGACCATGAGTTAATGTCTGCGAAGGCACTCCCTTCCCCAACCCGCAAGTATTTCATATAAAAAACCTGGAAATCCCATTGATAAAGAACTACTGCGAACATTTTTTCTTCTAGTCTTTTGAAAAAAATCTGCTCCACCTAAACCTGAGACCACATTATGTAACCCTCTTGTGTGCTGCTTGTGTCACTTAAGTTTATTGTTTTGAGACAGGGTCTTGCTCTGTCACCCAGGCTGGAGTGCAGCGGTGCTATCAAGGCTCACTGTAGCCTCAACCTCCTGGGCTCAAGTGATCCTCCTACCTCAGCCTCGAGTAGCTGGGACCACAGGCATGCACCACCATGCCCAGCTAATTTTTTTCTTTTTTTTTTTCCTAGAGATGAGGTTTTCACCATGTTGCCTAGTTTTGTCTTGAACTCCTGGCCTCAACTGATCCTCCTATCTTGGCCTCCCAAAGTGCTGGGATTATGGGCATGAGCCACTGTACCCAGCTCTCGCTTAATATTTTATCATGAGCAATTTCCAGTTTACTTGAAGAGCTTGATATTTGTTGTCCATTGTTTCAATATCTTATAATTGATTTTTAAACATTTCTGATTGTTGGATATTCACTGTTTTTCCTTTTATTTTATTTTTTTGAGACGGAGTCTCGCTCTATTGCCCAGGCTGGAGTGCAGTGGCATGATCTGGGCTCACTGCAAGCTCCACCTCCCAGGGTCACGCCATTCTCCTGCCTCAGCCTCCCGAGTAGCTGGGACTACAGGCGCCTGCCACCACGTCTGGCTAATTTTTTGTATTTTTAGTAGAGACGGGGTTTCACTGTGTTAGCCATGATGGTCTCGATCTCCTGACCTCATGATCCGCCCGCCTCAGCCTCCAAAAGTGCTGGGATTACAGGCATGAGCCACCCATACCGGCCAGATACTTTAAAAAAAGGAAAAAAAAGTTTTTAGCATGTTATGATTTGTTTTCGCTATTCCTGGTGTGAATATTTTTAATTATGGTGAAATACATGTAACAAAATTGACCATCTTAACCATTTAAGTGTACAGTTCAGTACGTTGTTGTACAACCCTAGTTGTTAGAACTCCCAATAGGAATACTTTTGTCCAGTGATATTTACAAACATCTCTGATATCTCCTTGGGGTAGCAGGTTCCCAGCAGTGGAATTGTTGAACTAAATGGCCTGCATTTATAAAGAGTCTTGATACATAGTGCCCAGTTCCTTTCCAGAAAGGCTGTATTGATTTCATATTCCCCCCAGCATTCTTTGAGTGGCTGCTTTTTGAAGTTCACATCTTCTGGGAACAGCTTAAATGGATGGTGCTTTGTGCGGCCTAACTGTGGACTACTGACAATTTTAAGAGGCTGGGAGACGTCATTCTGTAGCTGCCTTCTTTAGAACTTCCGTTCTGTCTGCACTTCTCAGACAATTTTCATTTTCTTCCTTTCCATGAGATTGTGTCGGGAACTTTGACAGCTGAGGCAGATCAAGTTCATGGTCAGAAAAACATTCAGTTGGCTTCCAGTTTCAGCTGCCTGGTGAGGATTCTAGAGATCATGGAGGATCACAGGCATGCTGGAGTTGGAGAGGCCTCCAGAGCACATCCTGTCCAGGCCTCTTTGCAGATGTGGAAGCAAAGACCCCTTGGTCATTAGGGAACTTGTCCAAAATTCATGCAAGTTACCGGTAGAGCCTGATCCTCCACACTGTCCCCAGCATATTCTCTTTTGTCAGCCAGCCTGTGTTGATGTTCTGCCTGTAAATTGTTGGCATGTGAGCTGTAAATAATGTGAGTGTGTTCTGATTTCATAGATGGGGTGGGGGTGTGGGCAGGAGGAGGGCATGGGCTTAAAGCCTCACATGCATCCGTGAGGCTGTTTCTTGGAGGGTGGAGAATAACACAGGCCATGCACAGTCCCATTTCTCCTTGTAGAGCCAGTTGGTTCTAGTCCTTGCTTCCACTGCTGAGTGGTTGGGACCACAGTTGACATCTAACCTTGAGCAAGGACAGTTCCTCCTGCTGGGGTGAATAGGAGAACATTCTTTGTTTCCTCCTGGAAACTTGTTATATGATGGCCTCCTTACTGCATGCCCAGCTGTGAACATGACACACAGATTTTCTGTTGTACTTGAACGTGTGTTCATACATAGAACCAGTGTGCATGCATTTGCTCTACTTTGAGTCCATTTATTCCCCTGCCAGTGAGTCCAGGTTCACCTGTATACAATTTGGATATACTCTGGAGTCAGCCCAGTAATTTAAAAGGGTTCTGATGATGCCCAGCTCCTACCTTCAGAGACTCGGATTAAATGCATATGAAGTATGGTCTGGATGTTGGGATTTTTAAAAAGGCTTCTTTGGTGATTCTAATATGTAACAAAGTTTGAGAATTACTGATAAATAATACGTGATTATCTCATTGCATTTCCATGAGTACAAATATATGTGTATATATATCCTTAAAATTTTGGAACTATTTGAGGAAAATACATTATAAAGGAGTACAAAATAATGATACACTAAATATTGAGGCCTTCTATACCCCCTGAAAGACAACCACTTCTGATGATCGCTCCTGCTTTGTTTCTATAGTACGTAAACAACAGTCATGCATTTGCCCATTCCCCCAGCATTGGACAGGTAAGAGGTTCCCCATTTTCTACTAAAAAATAGCATTCTTGTATATTAAGATTTAAAGGCATCTCTGATATTTTTATCAGACTATAAAAGTGAGATTACTGGGCCAAAACTTACATTTTTAACATTGTAGATGAATATTCTTATTGGTCATTGGTAACTTTTTCTTTTGGAAATTCTTTGTGATAGCTGTCCTTTATTCTACTGGGACAATATGTGTTTCTTACTGATTGAGCACAGCTTCATTGTTTTAAGGCTATCAGTCATGTATGTTATATATAAAAAACTGTTTCTGGCTCATTTTCCATCTAATTAGGTTACAGTGTTTTATGACTCACAGAAGTTTTTCATTTTCTCCAGTCAAATTTATATATTTTTCCATTGTGATTTATTCCATTGCGTTTTTAAAAAACAGCTTTATTGAGATATAATTTACATACCACATAATTCACTCATTTAAAGTTTACAGTTTGATGTTCTTTTTGTAGCATTTTCACAGGGTTGTGCAACCATCCCCACAGTCTTAATTTTAGAACGTTGTTATCTCCTCAAAGAAACCAAAGCAAAAACCCCATACCCATTACTAGTCATTTCACATTCCTCCCTGCCCTTACTCTTCACTCCCTACTTCCTAGCCCCTAGTAACCATGAGTCTGCTTTCTGTCTCTGGATTTGCTTATTCTGGTCATCTCATAATATGTGGTATTTTGTGACTGGCTGCTTTTATGGAGCATCATGTTGTCTAGGTTCATCCATGTTGTGCCATGTATCAGTACCGCATTCAGTAAAACATTATTTGGTAATAAAACAGAATGAATACTCATACATGCCACTCATTTTGTTTATCCAGTCTTCCATCAGTGGATATTTGGTTGGTTCCACACTGGCTATTTATTATAAATCTGCAATCAGCTTCTGTGTCTGCATTTTTATATGGACATATGTTTTTCCCTTGGGTATATACCTAGTGAAATTGCTGAATCATATGGTAGTTCCGTAAAAACCTTTTTAAGGTACTGCCAAATTGTTTAAGTGGCCATACTATTTTTTATCACTACCAGCTGAGTATGAGGTTTCCAATTGCTTCATATCCTTGCCAGTGCTTGTTATTTTCTTTTTGATTATAGCCATCCTAGAGCATGTGAACTGATATCTCATTGTAGTTTAATAAGTTTGTGAAAATTGTTTTTATATTCTGGATACAGGTTCCTTATCAGATAAATGATTTACAAGTATTTTCTTACATTCTGAGGATTGTCTTTTTTACTTTTTTTTTTTTTTTTTTTTTTTTGAGACGGAGTCTCACTCTGTCTTACCCAGGCTGGAGTGCAGTGGTGAGATCTCGGCTCACTGCAGCCTCCACCTCCTGGGTTCAATTGATTCTCCTGTCTCAGCCTCCTGAGTAGCTGGGACTAAAGGCGTGTGCCACCATGCCCGGCTAATTTTGTATTTTTAGTAGAGAGGGCATTTCACCATGTTGGCCAGGCTGGTCTCGAACTCCTGACATCAGGTGATCCACCCGCCTTGGCTTCCCAAAGTGCTGGGATTACAGGCATGAGCCACTGTGCCCAGCTGATTATACTGTTTCAAATACAGCAGTTCTAAATTTTTATAAGGTTTTAAATTTATGTATTATTAGTCTGTCTTTTTGATGCCATGTCCTAGTAACCATTGCCTAATCCAAGGTCATAAAGATACACATTCATGTTTTCCCCTAATAGTTTTGACTCTTACATTTAGGCCTGTGATCCATTTTGAGTTCATTTTCTTGTGTGATGTGAAGTAGGGACCAACTTCATTCTCTTTCATGTGGATACCAGTTGGCCTGGCACCATTTACTGAAAAGACTGTTCTTTCCCCACTGAATTGTCTTCTCTTGACCAAATCATTGTTGTGCCTTTACCCAGCCCTCTTGTTCCTCTTCCCGCATCGCTCATCTTCTGAAAATTCCTGTGCCTCGGTCAGAACCTTCTCCTCAGGAGCTGACCGCGGGTAAGGCTTGCATCGCTTGCTTGGCCCAGCCTTTCTGTGTGCCTCTCCTTTTCTCTAGGTGAGAAATAATATTCTTTTGCTCCAAGCATCTGTAGCACTGTGTCTCCTCTTTGCTCTGCATAACCTTTATTTCGCATCTCTGCCCTGACATTCTGTGACATTCTCTGTAAGGACTGCTCTCTTGTCTTTGTTGGCATCTTGTCATTCCCCCTTGGGAGCCCTGAAAACAGGATCCAATCACATCTTCAGAATCCAGTCACTTCCTTTATCCTAGTGACGGGGCATAGGTAAGTAACTGTTAAAACCAATAGGATTTTAGTATTCCATGCTCATCAGATCCATGTGATTGGTTGAAAATGCTAATAGATGCATAGGCAATTTTAAATGTAACAGTTCTTTACATTTAGAAAGCTGAGAGTGTACCTTTCCCCATATCCAGAGAAAAGTGACGCTTTAGGTCCAGCCTCCCACTTAGGACTTTTCTGTCCAGGTGCTGAGCAAAAGGGAGTGTGTCTTCAACTGGGTTTGTCAGTAGCCGCTCAGCCTTGCTTTCCACCACTCCTGTCTCTCTCCCATTTTCACGCTTTTGCATTTTTGCTGCCCGTTTCCCACTGCCTGCAGTTAATGATGACTGGAGGTTTTATCCAGTCACACTTTACAGCAGTGTCAGCTGCACCCTGTGGTGGTGTCAGATGGCGGCTGGAACAAACCCAGTGCCATGCTCAGAAATGAATGTTTTCACCTCAGAGAAAATAGATGAGGGCAGAGGCGGTGGTGGTGGGGATCTTTTTCATGATTTCTGATTTACAGAGAAACACAGAAGTCACAGGAGCCCATGCAGGCGATTATATCTAGTGCTAATGAGCACTAGTGTAAAGCAGAAATAAACAGGAAAGAAAACCTGATATTCCAGCTCGACTCCTCAGATTTGCTGTGACAGGAGCACGCATGCGTCTGCGTCTGTTGGCAGGGGTGGCTGCCTGCCTCCAGGCAGAGGGGCACCAGGGGTGTGCCAAGCCCGGAGGTGGGAAACTAAGGTGAACAAAGAGTGGTGATTTCTAGAAGGGAGAGCCCAGTGGGAACCAGAGTGCCTTACCAAAGGGAAACTGGTACCTTTGGGGAAAACTTCCTGATTAGGGTCTGGAGCACTGAAACCAGAAAGCCTTGCCTGGAGTGGGGACTATCGAGATAGTTAACTGTGCCATGCAGGGAGCCGCTTTGCTGGACAAGGGCTCTGAGAAGTAGAATTTGGGAAACCCTCTCCAAAGGAGATGTGCTTTTCTTGTTACTTCCACCACCAACAAAGTCCTCGTTACTGGTCACAGGCACTGAGTACAGCTGATGAGCCGACCTTTTGAAGAGGCTGGGAGAGCAAGTTCACCACCCTAAACACTGGAACTGGTGAGACTCCGGTTCAGCTAATGAGACGTGAAGGGTCCTGACAGATGCAGGCTGTCTGTCTGCCCCAGTCGTGGGCTGGTGGACGGAGCTAGATTCATGTCCCAGCTCTATAGGCTTGAGCAGGCCATAGGTGTTTCTTCCTCTGAGACGTGGGGTAATAATGGGGCTTCTAAGATGTTATGGACTGCATGTTATTGCCCCCCCAAAATTGATGTTGAAATTCTAACCTCTAATTGGGATGCTGTGAAGAGATGGGGACTTTGGGAGGTGATTAAGTTTTGAAATCAGGAAGGTGGAGCCTCCATGATGGGATTAATGCCCTTGTAAAAGAAAAGGAAGATACTAGAGCTCTTTCTGTTAGCCTTGTAAGGATACGGTAGTCCTTCCATATCTGTGGTTTCAGTTACCTGCAATCAACTGCGCTTCAAAAATATTACATGAGAAATTCTTGAAATAATTGATAAGTCATAAATTGCATGCCATTCTGAGTAGCGTGCTGAAATCCAGCTCTTTCCAACCCAGGACAAGAATCTTCCCTTTTCCCAGTGTCCGTGTGCTGCACACACTACCCTCCTGTTAGTCACTCATGTGCAAACCAGGAGAATACGAATAACGCAAGGAGCTGGCAGCAGGGCTGGAAGTGGAATCCACTGCGTTCCACTACCTTCACAGCCTGTTCCCAGGCTCAGTAGCCCTCTCGGTTGTCAGACTGACTCCGCTGTATCACACCGCATGTGTTCAAGTCAACCTTATTTTACTTAATCGTTGCCCCAGAGCACAAGAGTAGTGAGGCTGGCAATTTGGAAATGCCAGGGAGAAACTGTAAAGTGCTTCCTTTAAGTGGAAAGACAGAAGTTCTTGACTTAATAAAGAAAAGACTATGCTGAGGTTGCTAAGATCTATAGTAAGAACGAATCTGTGAAATTATGACGAAGGAAAAAGAAATTCATACTAGTTTTGCTGTCATATGTCAAACTGCATAAGTTACCTCTACTGTGTGTGATAAAGGTTAGTTAAGATGAAAAAGACCTTCCGTTTATGGGTTGAAGACAACAGAAAATGTGTTCCAAATGATGGCAACGT
This sequence comes from Macaca thibetana thibetana, assembly GCF_024542745.1. Classification (NCBI taxonomy): domain Eukaryota; kingdom Metazoa; phylum Chordata; class Mammalia; order Primates; family Cercopithecidae; genus Macaca; species Macaca thibetana. The sequence continues at coordinate 83,923,619 of NC_065589.1, read as the reverse complement.
GTTGCCAAGAGAAAGCGTTGAGACTGTGTAGACTTCTGTAAGAGAGATCCCCTGAAATGAGTGACACCAAGCCATTTAGTGCAAGCGAAGGATGTATGTATAAGAAAAACCATAGTGTGTATACAGGGTTCAATACTATCCTCAGTTTCCACTGGAGGCCTTGGAATATATCCTCTGCAGATAAGGAGGCCCTGCTGTACAGTGAGCAGGCATTGTCATCAGACACTGGTTCTGCTGGGACTTCCCAGCCTCCAACCTGAGAAATAAGTTGTTGTTTAAGCCACCCAGTCTATGCTGTTTTTTGTTTGGTTTTGTTTCTTTCAATTTTTTTAAAAAGATGGGATCTCACCATGTTGTGCAGGCTGGTCTTGAACTCCTGGGGTAAAGCAATCCTTCTGCTTCGGCCTCTCAAAGTGCTGGGATTACAGGTATGAGCCATGGAATCCAGCCTTCTGTGGTATGTTTAAAGTAGCAGCCTGAACTAACACATAGGGTAAGTGAAATTTAAACGAGATGTAGACTATAAAGTGTAGGGTCGTGGTGATTGTAATTTCCACATCGCCATCTACCCTGGAGCCTGTCTTCAGTTTCCCTCATCTGACTTGGTGGCCATGAATGGATTCCCATACTATCTGTCCCCTTGAATGTTTATCCTCAGCCACATGCCCTCCAGGTCTGTGTTTTCTCCCAAGCATGTGTCGTCTTGACATGCAGCACAGCCCTTCTGCGGGCCTTTGTTCCCTGGGAATAGAACGTGAAGGTAGTGGAACGCAGTGGATTCTACTTCCAGCCCTGCTGCCAGCTCCTTGGGTTATTCATCTTCTCCTGGTTTGCACATAATTTGTGTGAAGTGATTAAAATGTTATATATATAGAATTGCCCTATACAGGAAGCCGGCTCTTAGAACTGGTGATGTGAGTGTAAAGGTCTAAGAAAGCAATGGTTCTTGGTAGAAAAGAGAAATATAGGTAAAGCAAAAAGGCAGGATGCCTGGTGGTGCCCTGCCTGGGTAATTTGTGAAGCTGCCATGTGCACACTGTGGAAATGAGAGCCTGTGATTCATGAAGCTGATAGAGAGTATAAATGCTCTGAGGTGGTCCAGGTTTGCTCTCTAAGCAATGAGAACAAAACTCTGGTGGAAGCCGAGCACATAGCTACGTACTGTTCAAAGCTGTGCAGCATAGCAGAGAAACACAGGTGCTCCTTACACAGGTAAGTGATTAAAGTCAGCACTTGAGGCAGAAGCCTTTGTGTCAGGTTACCCTTGAACATCCCTCAGATGGCTTAAATGCCATCTGCAGACATGCTGTCTGTTGATGGCACAGCCGTTGTTCTGCCATTTAAACAGATTGTTGTTTATTTGGATGAGTACCAGATAAAGTAGAGAGCTTGTACTCAGGACTACACTGTACCAGAAACACACACCTGGTACGCCAGAATCCCGTATGGGAGGGGCACATGGGGCCGAGACTGGCTGAGGGACCAGCAGATGAGTCTGTGCCACAGTTGGCGGTGCTGCCTCCTCCTTTTGGAGTACACACAGTGGAATGCAAGTGAGGTCATTGTGCCCTGGTCACAACGGCACCATAATGCCAGATAGAGGCGTCCTCTGAGAACACAGCGAGTATTATGGAGGCTTCTATCTTGGGCTGTTTGAAGTTTGTTTGATGTTTCACTAGGACTTTGGATGCAACACTTGGATGTTGAAGGTCTTTGGTAATCACAGAAAAATATATGCCCATTGTATGCATTGTAGAGTCTAGTGTTAACATTTGATACAGAAATGGTATGTGTTGAAGTGAGGCGTACAAACGAGAATCTCCTGTTGTGTCAGTCAGAAAGAGATTGTGGACTATAGCTCTTCGGTAAAAATTCAATAGAGATTTCTTTTCTCGAAAGTATTTTACAAAATAATTCACTTTTTTTCAGTTATACAGTTTCTATTAGAGCAGATATGCGCACTCTGAGTTAAATGAATATGTATGCACTCATATATATACATTAAAATTTGAATGTAGGCATGCAAAATATTCTCAGTAAATTTATTTGTTTTGTTTTTGTTTTTGTTTTTGCTTTTTTTGAGACAGAGTCTCACTCTGTTGCCCAGGCTGAAGTGCCGTGGAGTTATCTCATCTTGCTCGGCCCCCTGCAGCTCCCCCTCCCAGGTACAAGTGATTCTCCTGCGTTACCCTCCCTAGTAGCTGGGACTACAGGCAAATTCCACCACATGTGGCTAATTCTTGTATTTTTTAGGAGAGACAGGGTTTCGCCATGGTGGCCAGGCTGCTGTCGAACTCCTGACCTCAGGTGATCTGCATGCCGCGGCCTCGCAAAGTGCTGAGATGACAGGCGTGAGCCACCACACCCAGCCTTTTTTTTTTTTTTTTTTTTTCCTTTTTCTAAGAGGTTCTTGCTTTGTCGCTCAGCTGGAGTGCAACGGCACAATCACAGCTCACTGCATCCTTGAACTCCTGGGCTCCTGGGCTTAAGCAATCCTCCCACCTGGGTCTTCTGAGTAGCTAGGACTACAGGCACATGCCACCATGGCCAGGTACTTTTTTTATCTTGCATTTTTATAGAGATAGGATTCTGCTGTGTTGCCAGACTGGTCTCAAACTCCTAGCCTCAAGCTATCCCCTGACCTTAGCCTCCCAAAGGGCTGGGATTATAGGTGTGAGGTACCACGCCCAGCCAGAAAATATATATATATATTTTAAAGGTTGTGAAGTTTAAGCAGATTTTTTTCTTTTTAAACCTATGGCATTTAAAAAAATTTTTTTGAGACAGGGTCTTGCTGTGTCACCCAGGCTGGGGTCCTCTTCCTCCTGGGCCTAAGCAATCCTCCCACCTCAGCCTCCCAAGTAGCTGGGACCACAATCATGTGTCACCACATGTGGCTAATTTTTGTATTTTTTGTAGAGACAGGGTTTTTTTCTGTCTCACCCTGTTGCCTTCAGCCATATTGCCCATGCTAGTCTTGAACTCCTGGACTTGAGCAATCTTCCCTCCTTGGCCTCCCAAAGTGCTGGGATTACGGGCGAGAGAAGTTTGAGCAAATCTTAGCTGCATTAGATGAATTTCGTATATTGTCCCTTTTACTGCCTCCTAAACAGAAAAATTCTACCCAGGATATTGTATTGTAGGAAGACAGACAGACCTGGATTCAATCCCAAGTCCTTGTTCTTAGTAGCTCTGTTTCCTTGGAAGAGTACTAAATTAATGTCACTAACAGTTGATTTCCTCATTGAGAAAGGAGATAACCTATCTACCATATGGGTCTTTGCGAGGATTGGAAGGAATGTAAAGTGCCTGGCTTCTAGAATATATATGTTGAAAGAATGCTGCCCTTGTCATGTTCCATCAAACGGGTCCTGACATCTGAGATTGGGGTAAATCGCCCCTTCTGCCTTTTATTGTCCTCTCTCCTGTATCATCCTCTTTTGCCTTTAGTCTGTTTTTCACCTGGATAATGGAAAAGGCACCACTGCTTCAGTGCAGGACTCTTGAAATCTAATTGCTTGCAGGCACAGCAGTGCACTTGTAATCCCAACTACTTGGGAGGCAGAGGCTGGAGTATAACTTGAGCCACGGAGTTTGCGATAAGCCTGGGCAGCATAGTGAGACTCCAGTCTCTTAAAAATTTTTTGAACAAAAAAAATCTAATTGCTGACATTTGGACTTGGGTTAGCAAATATTGTTGAAACCATTAAAACCAAATTATTGATAATTGGGATCTGAGTTTGTGAATTGTGGGCATGGCTCTGTGGATGAGCTGAAGTATCATCTACAGCTTCTGTGGGAAGGGTCTTGCCAGATACTTAATTGGTTTTCATTTCCTGAAGTGTGTGTTGCTTCCAGCCAAATGCTTTATGCTTATTTATTCTTGGTCCTATTGCAGCTTTTATTAAAAGTGATAAAGATCAACCAGTGAACTAAGTTTTAGAGGAGTGTGAAAAGCAGTTCATAAGACAACGAGCTGATACCAAAGGTTTTGGGGAGTGAAGACAGGGAGCCAACGAAGCACCCAAGTGCCCTCCAGAGGGGAGGACAGATGTGGCCTGGCTGTAAAAGAGATGCGTTGCAGGGCTCACCTGAGTCCCATAAGATTGTCAGGAAGAAATGATATCAGTGACCAGGTCAAGGAGCTACCCATTAAATAGTTTCTGAGGATGTAATATTTACTAATATTTACCTGGTTTTAGGTTTTACTGTACGCTTACTTTTTCTTATAGTTTGTGATATTTTAACAGGCAAGCAGGTGATTTTACATCTTAACTGTAGCCTGAAATCTTGACTTACTGACACACTGTTGCTGGTAGAGTTCTGTGTGACACCCAGAAAGGAAAAAATAAAAAACCCGTTGAGTTCAACATGTTTCCCCTGAAATGAGCAAGAAACGTATATCAGACTGCTTAAGAGAATCCCATTTTTATTTGGATTTTGACACTCTTTTATTATTTTTATGGTATACTTTTCCTGTTTCTTTCAACCTGGAAATTATTAGTTTGTGTGCCCTTTGGGCTTTAAAATAAAGTTCCTTTTATTCTGTAGTCATCCCAAGAGCTCTTACTCCCCCAGTTCTCCTGGACTTGTTTTGGTGAGAGAGTGTTCTAGGATCCCTTTCATCATAAGAGGACATTGTATGGGTGGATATGATGACTTTGGGTGGTGATCTTTATTTTTGCAAATGACCTCAGAGGCACTCTGAGTTATTCAGTCTTTCACGCAGTGATTTCATGAGCATTCATAAACATTTGTTTTATACCAGTTTATTGAGCACCAGCCATGTGTTGGGCTCTGTACTAGAGATGTGGTGGATATAAAGGTAAATAAATACTTAGCTCTAAGCTCTGGGGACCTCCCAGTTTGGCAAGAGATGACAACAGTGAAGACATGGAGGTGTCTACAAAGTGTTGTGACCTCATGGAGAAGAGCGAGACTCTCCTTTCGGAAGCTGGTAAGGGTGTGTGTGTGTCCATGTGCGTGTGTCTTTGGAGGAGCCAGGGGTTTTATTCTTTTGGCGGTGATGTCCTATGACTGTTAAGCAGAAGAGGGATGAAATAAATAGATTTGGGTTCTAGGACGGTAACTGTTTCACACAGTCCTCCTCAGGGTTGAGACTGGGACTCCACGAGTCAAATGTAGTATAGTGGCTTAACTCTGCAGAGAAATGTGCAGTGAGGTGGAGGTTGATTTGAAGAGGTTTTAGGAAAAAGAATCTTTAGGTTGTGGTGACCAGTTTGTACATGAGAATTAGGGAAGGAAGAAAGTGCAGAAGAAAAGAGCTCAAGGCAGGGGCTTCCCAGTCCTTTTAATCTCATGGCACATATAGGAGATTTTTGAACAGCAAATGGGATCAATGAACTGTCCCTCGGGCACTGCCCCAGACCCTGCCCAATGGCCCAGAGAGCTGAAAGAATCCATATCCTGGCGTACCCTTCACTCATTTTTTGCATGCCATTGGGAAGCTTGCCAAGCTCCAGCTCGGTTTTCTAGATGGGTCAAGATTCAAAATACTCTGTTGTGCCTCATGGCTTTTTCTCCCCAATTTAATTTTCACAGTATTTCCAAGGTGGGTATTATTCCTGTGTTTTGGGTAAGGATTCTATGGTTCTGAAAGGTAGAATGTCAACCCTCATTGGCCCTGGGATTCCAAGTAATGCTGTTTCTGCCCTACCACAGGTGTAGTGTGCAGAGCCTGAGCTCAGGTTGCTGGCCTCAGGAGAGAAAAGAGGATTTTGAAATGGGGCATCTGAGGCAGAAGCTGTGAAGGTCAAGTGTGATAAGGAATGAAAAGTACCTGTTAGTGGCCGGGCATGGTGGCTCACGCCTGTAATCCCAGCACTTTGGGAGGCCAAGGTGGGCAGATCATCAGGTTAGGAGTTCGAGACCAACCTGACCAACATGGTGAAACCTGGTCTCTACTAAAAATACAAAAAAATTAGCTGGGCATGGTGGCATGCACCTGTAATCCCAGCTACTCAGGAGGCTGAGGGAGGAGAATCGCTTGAACCAGGAGGCACATGTTGCAGTGAGCCGAGATTGTACCACTGTATTATACGACAGAGCAAGACTCAGTCTCAAAAAAAAAAAAAAAAGAACCTGTTAGCTTTTGGAAATAGGGTAATTGATGACCTTTGAGCAGAGTCGGCAAACTTTTTCTGTCAAGGGCCAGAAAGTAAATATAATATCTCAGGCTTTGAGGGCCACACAGTCCCTGTTGCGACTATGTAACTCTGCCATCATAGTACAGAGCAGCCTTAGACAATACATAAATGAGTGGTCATGACTGTGTTCCAGTGACATTTTATGTATAAAAACACTCAGTGGTCCAATTGGCCCTGCTGTAGTTGGCCAATGTAACTTTTGCCTTAGGAAAGGAAAGGAGAAATGGAAACTTAGCATTTATTCAGAACTTACCATGTGCTAGACAGTGCATGAACATTTTCAAGCCTGCAGCTTAGGTATGAACCCCTCTTACAGAGAGTTGATGGAGAGCCCCAAGAGCTTAGATATACTTTGCTGAAGGTTAGACCACGCGTTGATAACCAGCTGGGATTTGAACCTCAGTCTAATTCCAAACCTGAGTCATTTTCACTTTACTTCATTGCCACCCGGAATAGTGGCCTTAGATCAGATCACTCTCTAAAGGTGCAGATGGCACAGAAGCCCTCACACTCTGCCTTTCCACCGTATCCTTCACATGACCTTCAGTGAAGCAGTGTTTGCTGCTTTACCTTCCTCTACGCCGAGGGTCCAAGGACTGTCAGGAACACAACCTAAATACAACATAGAAAGTAAAAGGACTCTCCTGTATGTGACGAGACCTCTTAGTTACCATTAAAGCTTGGGTGAACTTCTATTTTTACATTCAGAATAGCATTAGAATTATAGAGAAGTTGCAAAGAATAATGCAGAGTTCCCATGCACTCCATACCAAGTCTCCCGTTATTGACGTAGAACATTAGTATGACACACTTGTCACAGTTAATGAACTGATATTGACACCTACTAAAGTCTGTACTGTATTCCTGTTTTTTTTTTTTTTTTTTTTTTTTTTTTTTTTGAGACAGAGTCTTGCTCTGTTGCCCAGGCTGGAGTGCAGTGGCGCAATATCGGCTCACCGCAGGCTCCACCTCCCGGGTTCCCGCCATTCTCCTGCCTCAGCCTCCCGAGTTGCTGGGACTCCAGGCGCCCGCCACCATGCCCGGCTAATTTTTTTGTATTTTTAGTAGAGACGGGGTTTCACCGTGTTAGCCAGGATGGTCTCAATCTCCTGACCTCGTGATCCACCCGCCTCGGCCTCCCAAAGTGCTGGGATTACAGGCATGAGCCACCGCGCCTGGCCTATTCCTTTTTCTTTCTTTCTTTCTTTTTTTTTAAAAGCTTATACCCAATGTCTTTTTTCTGTGCCCGTATCCCAGAGGACACCATATTGCATTTAGTTGTCATGTCTTCTTAGACTCTTATTGGCTGTGGCGGTTGCTCAGACTCTCCTTGTTTTGATGACCTTGGCGGTTTTGGGGAGTACTGGGCTGGTATTTTGCAGGTTGCCCCTCTATTGGAGTTTTTTTCTACTGGAGTTTTTCTGTACTAGTGTTTTTCTCATGATTAGCTGTAGTTACGGGTTTTGGGACAGAAACCACAGAAGTGAAGTGCCGTCTGCTCCCATCTTTTGATGTACACAGTAGCTTCCTGGCTTATCCCCGTGTTGATTTTGATCACCTGGCCAAGGTAGTGGGTGCCAGGTTACTCCAAGGTGAAGTTACTCGTTTTCCTTCCCTCCTCCTGCCATATATTAACATGAACACATTTGTATGCATGCATAGATGCTGTATGTGGAGTGTGCTGTACTCTCCAGAAGGCAGGAAGTCACTGTGTGCAGCCCACGCTTAAGGGGCATGGTGGTGTACACCACCACCATGAGAGTGGAGGATCTATGTAAATTGTTTGGAATTTTTCTGCATAGGGGATTTGTCTTGTTTCCCATTTATTTCTATCAGTATGGATTCCCAGGAAGATGAACTCCCAGTGTTGTACTTGGGTGTGATTCAGGAATATGCAAGCCTTTCTGCCCCACTTCGTTGCCTTGTAAACTAAGTGAGGCTGAGATCAGTCCTCTCAGGCGCAGTCAGAGTCTGTCCTAAGATGGGGGTAGGGAGTTACTGTGCCTCAGTGGTTTACTTTCTCAATATAGACTGTTAGCCATATGTGTATTACCTGAAACCTTAAGGAGAAAGCATTTCTGGCCAGCCCGGAAAGGACACAAGCAAATGTAGCCTTGATGGTGGAGAAACGTCTCCAGCAGGGCTGTGCATCTGAATCAGCATTGAAGCAGCGCCACCTTGTGGTTGATGCTGAATGAGCGGTGTATTCTAGGAACATTTTCTGCCAGGCTCTGTGATTCTTACCCTGTCTGCAAGCTGTTCTGGTAGCTAAAGTACTTTAGAAAAGAAGAAATACTTTAAACTCTTAAAGAAAAAGAGAAGCTACCTTCTCGCTTCGCCTTTGTACATGACCTGGCACACATACAGCAAACACTTTAAAGTAAAAAGTCTCTGTAGTTACTTTGTTTGACATACTGTTAACCATGTATTTTCTGGTAAGCCTTTTTGTCTCTGATTGTTCAAAATTGTTCAATAGCTGAGGTGTAGAAGTAGAATAGGTTAGAACCCCAAACCTCTGTCGTATTTTTCTTTGGTATCGGCAGATTGAGGAGTTATTTTAATATTCATTATTCTTTGCCCCCAAATGTCTGCAGATGTTTTTGTACGCATGTGTGAAAGGTTTGAGCTTATGTAGGAAGTAGCCAGGAAGTCTACTGAAGTCCACTGTAATGTGTGGGAATGTGGAGCCAGTTATGATTAACAGCTGTCTGCATCCTGGATTGTTTAACCCATTGTTCACACCCACTCTTCAGAACCAGTGGTGGTGGGGGAGTTGGGAAGATTATTTAATATGACCTGTGGTTGACCTGATCAACTGTTAGCAGGTGCTAACATGGAGATCAGTTTCAGTTGGTTTAAAAAAAAATCAAGAAGCAGCCACTCTGTTGTAATAAATCATCGTATATTCAGGAATTCTAACTTTAATGTAAAATCTTGATCACCTGTTTTAGAGTAAGGTAAGCAATAACTGTAGTTGCTTTAACCAATAAAAATTCGACATCATCCTGAGCTGTAGTGTGTTTAATGTGGAAACCCTGTTCTCTGTTGTGTCCTGAATGCTGAACACTGATGGGAAGTCAGACACGGCAGCTGAGAGGTCACGATGGCCTGGGTTGCTGCAGGGGATGGCAGCAGGCACTCTTATGAGGTGAGCTGTGGCCATGACTCATCTGGCCCCTCTCAGTGATGTCACCGGTTACCTATGTAATCTGTGAGTGCAATTTGTCCTTTTTAGACTCTAAACAGATAATGGCTGAGCCCCCAAATATGGCTTTGCTGCTGCACTTGATGTTCGCAAGAGGGAAGAGGTGTTTCAGATAATGGAAAGCATGTGCTTGCCAGTGTGAGCTCATCACCAACGAGGTCAGAGGAGGACAGTGCCTCTTACTCACAGGCCCAACCTTCATACTGCCCTTGCTTTCAGTCTCAGGTGCAGCCTATTGTGGGATTGTTAGAGGCCACTTGTGTGTGGTCTGACATGCCAGCCCTCTGACCATGTGTGACAGGATTGTGGGCTACTCCTGACTTCAGAGATAGCATCTTGTACAGATGCCTCAGGTGCCAGAGGCACCCAGGAGTTGAGTCTGCTGGAGGACACAGACAAGGACATGGGTGACAACAGTGTATGTGCTGTGGGGAAAAGAGGACTGTGGTAGCACGTGTAAGGTTCTAGAATTCAGAGGGTAACAGAAATGAGATGGCAGTCCTTACCAGCAGGGCAGGCACTGTGCAATAGGGAGTAGACGGTGGTAGACTTGGACTTGAGGGAGTTGTTTTTTTGTTGTTGTTGTTGTTGTTTTTTTAAAGAGAATCTTGAACTTCCATTGAGTATTCTGAAAGGGAGAGATAGACTTTACATGGTAGAGGGACTGTTTTGAGCTTTTTGATGTGGAGAGAAGCATTTTATGCACAAATGATATGAATTTTGCATTGCTATTCAGTGCATTATGGTTAAAAATTTTAAATATGGCTTCCCACAAGCCTTAAAATTCAATGTGTCAATCTTGTGTTTAAAAATTTTTAATTATTTTTAGAATGAATTTCACTTAAAGCTAACAACTATGTATTTCAGGATAGAGTGTGGTGGCACGATGGATCATCACTCACTGCAGCCTCAACCTCCCAAGCTCAAGCGATCCTCCTACCTCAGCCTCCCAAGTAGTTGGGACTAAACAGGCACACACCACAACACCTGGCTAATTTTTGTTTTGTTTTGTAGAGATGGGGTTTCACTATGTTGCCCAAGCTGGTCTTGAACTCCTGAGCTCAAGCGATCCTCCTGCTTCTGCTTCCCAAAGTGCTGAGATTATAGGCATGAGCCATTGTACTTGGACTCTCCTTTCTCTTATACTTACATGATGGCAGTTGAGGCCCACCTGGATAAGCCCCTCATTTCAGGATCCTTAACTTAGTCACATCTACACAGATCATTTTTCCAAATCAAGTAGCAAATACCATATGTTCCCGGGAGTATGTCTTTGGGAACTATTGTCAGTTTACCACACCTTCCTAACACAAGGTAACCTCATGGTCTAATAACATGTTTGCCGGCGTGCTAGCTAGCATGTCCACATGTCCTGCCAGGAGAAGAAAAGAGAAGAGCAAAATGGGGCTTCTCCCAGCTGGCTCATCTTTGTAAACAGTCTTCCTTGAAATCCTATCCCATGCTGGCTCACCTCTCATTGGCTGTGTGGACCTAGCTGCCAAGGAGGCTGGGAAATGCAATTATTTATGCACTTAATTGCACTAGGGTGCTAAAGCATAATTTTCTCCGTTATTGTTGTTGTTTGAGACAGAGTCTCGCCCTTACCACCCAGGCTGGAGTGCAGTGGTGCAATCTTCACTCACTGCAACCTCTGCTTCCCAGGTTCAAGTGATTCTCCTGCCTCAACCTCCTGAGTAGCTGCGGTTACAGGTGCCCGCCACCACGCCCGGCTAATTTTTGTATTTTTAGTGGAGATGGGGTTTCGCCATGTTGGCTGGGTCTCTAACTCCTGACCTCTGGTGATCCGCCTACCTTAGCCTCCCAAAGTGCTAGGATTGTGAGCCACCACACCCAGCAGTTATCAGAAAGGCAATAGCATAATTCATTAATTAGGGAATCCAAAAAGATGTTAATGGTTTAACTAAGATTTTGGGTTACAGAGATTTATATTGTCTGCCAGAGAATTGCTATGGACAGGTATTGCTATGGACAGGAATCATTTGCACTGCCAAGTTTTCTGCTATTTACAGACCTGTAAACTAGTCAATAGAAATTCAGGAGTGTACACGCCTGTGGAAAGATAATGCCGGAGGGTCTGCTTTACATAAGCAATACCCTGGCCCACTGAAGGCACACCCTATTATCTCTTTTGTCCCGTTCCAAGTGTTTGATACTTTTTATTTATTTATTTTTGAGAGAGGCTCTCGTTCTGTTGCCCAGGCTGGAGTGCAGTGGCAGGATCACGGCTCACTGCAGCCTTAACCTCCCACGTTGAAGTGATCCTGCCACCTCAGCCTCCCGAGTACCTGGGACTACAGGCACACGCCACCACACCCACTTAATTTTTGTATTTGCTGTAGAGATAGGGTTTCACCATATTACCCAGGCTGGTCTGGAACTCCTGGCTCAAGCCATCTGCCTGCCTTGGTCTTTGAAAATGCTGGAATTACAGGTGTGAGCCACTGTGCCTGGCCTATTTTTTAAATAGTGAAAAATTAGGGCTTTCTTACAGAGGTGGAAGGAGATGATAGATGCTGGGGCTGGCCTTTAGCTGTTGCTGTCTCTACATGGGTCAGAGATGTTTACCCAGGATTTGAGACTTGGGTACTTCCTACAACTGGGTATCACTATTATTGGAGTGGCCAGACCCTCTTTTCTAACTAAAATACATTTTAATGTGTTTTTTTAAATTAACATACAACAAAATTGAACTTTTTTTCTCATTGTACAGATCTGTGACTGTCAAATGCAGAGCCGTGTAACTACCACAATCAAGATACCAGTTCTTTCACCCCAAAATATTCCCTCCTGCCACTCCTTTGTCGTCAACACCCAACTCCTGACAACCCCTGAACTGTTCTCCAAACCTATAGTTTTGCCTTTTCAGAATGTCACGTTTAGAATTGTGTATAACCTTTTGAGTCTGGCTTCTTTTACTTACCTAATGCGGTTGATTCATTCATGTTGTAGTGGATATCAATTCTTTGCTTTTTTTTTTTTTGCAGAGTAATACTGTTTCCCAAAGTGGTTCTACCATTTTGCATTTCCACCAACAGTAAGAGGGTTTCAGTTACTTTGCATCTTCAGCAGTTTTTATATTTTGTTTGTTTTTCTAAGCTTTAGCCATCCTAAAAGATGTGCAGTGGTAGCTCATTGTCCACACTGGTGCTTTTAATGGACTCAGTGCAACCTAGTCAGGTTGTAACTATGATCTGTAGCTAATCTTTGGACCTAATCTGATTAAACTCATAAATCCTATTAAGAGCAACAGTGCTTACAGGTGTTTTTCTATGGAGACGGTTGCATTCTGCATCTGTGTGCCCTGTTCTTGCTCTTGATCTCTGCACCCTGATCTTGGCCCATGAGTGTAGGTAGAGGATTCGCTTTGTGTGGATGTACGCAGATGCATGCCAGAGCAGGTAGGTGTGAGGATGGGGCTGGAGAGTTTCTTTCAGGTGCTTCCTTCTGATGGTGATTTTTTTTCCGTGTAGGGTGAAGGGTGGAGCGTGTATGTGTGTGCACCAGAGATTTGTTGGAGAAGGCTGGGGTAGTCTTGACCTGGTCACTGTGGAGGATGGAAACAGAGAGTGCTGTTGAGTGAGACATAGGACTGCTCTGGCTTTACCCTTTCCTGGCTGGTTAGGGAGGGGTCATGGAGCACCTTCTAATCGGTGGAACCTTTCAAGGGACCGGGACCCACGCTCCCCTCACCCCACCTCAACCCCTCCAACACCTCCCCATGCCTCCCTTCACAGTCCTCCCCTTACTTCCAAATCTCCTGCTCTGACAGAAATGAAATGGAATTCTGTAGTAGCCACTGTACTGAGTAAATATTGGAGAAGATACTCCCAAATTATAGGATTTCTTAGAAGTTACTAGTTTATAGCAAATGAGTGTAATTTACTCAAGCAGAAAAAAACTTTTTCTTATTGAAATACGTATTTGTGCGCCACCTGAGTACCTAGCTCTGTGCTAAACACTGTAAGAAAGCTAAACAGAGACAAAGTTATCTTCCTTCAGCTGCTTTTACTACATTTAGGAAATGGAGTGAAACCCCCTGCCTCCCGCCTCTGAGGTCCCATTCAGTGACGCCGGTCCTCCCCCGCGCCCTAGCCTCACATACAGCTCAGTCGCTGCCTTCCTCCCTCGCGCTGCTGTTTTTCCCAAGTCACTTAACATCACACTCTGTTTTGTCTTCATACTTGAATTTTGAGCTCTCTTGGGCTGTGGGCAAGGTCTTGCATAGCTACTGCAGACAGGCCATGCCAGTGGTTTTCAAACTTGGATGGGAGGCTGGGTGAGGTGGCTCACACCTGTAATCCCAGCACTTTGGGAAGCTGAGGCTGGTGGATCATTTGAAGTCAGGTGTTCAAGATCAGCCTGGCCAACATAGTGAAACCGTGTCTTTACTAAAAATACAAAAATTTAGCCGGGTATGGTGGTGCCTGTCTGTAGGAGGCTGAGGCACAAGAATCACTTGAACCTGGGAGGCAGAGTTTGCAGTGAGCTGAGATCACGCCACTGCACTCCAGCCTGGGCGACAGAATGAGATTTTGTCTCAAAACCCAAAAACAATCCTGAGTGGGGCATGGGAATCACTTTGTGGTCTGGAGAGGGGCTGAGAATTTTCATGTCTGTCAAGTCCGCAGGTGGTGCTGTTGCTGTTGGTCCAGGGGCTGGTCTGAACCCACAGGGAGAGAAAATTCTCAAGGATCCTGCCTTCTTTTTGGAGTCAGTTACTTCATGCAGTGGAGGGCTCATTTCCGGCTTGTGCAAATAACAGAAGAGCCCTGTGGCTTAAGGCCTACTTCCTGAGTTCCTTAGACAAACTCTGAAATTAACCATTTTAGGAAGATGGATCTTTCTTCCAGGGATATCTTTAAATCAAAGTTTGTGGCTGTTCAATTGTTTTTAACTCTTTGCTTAACCATTCCTGCAAACCTAAGGAAATCAGCTGCAATTTTTTTTTTTTTTTTTTTTTTTTTTTTGAGACAGGACCTCACTTTGTCACCTAGGCTGGCAAGAAGTAGGTGGGACTCCAGGCACGCACCACCATGCCCAGCTAATTTTTGTATTTTTTTTTAGTAGAGATGAGGTTTCACCATGCTTCCCAGGCTGGTCCTGAACTCCTGGGCTCAAGTGATCCTCCCACCTCAGCCCCACAAAGTGCTGGGATTATAGGCGTGAGCCACCATGCCCAGCTGGTATTAGATTCTTTATGGTACATTATAATTACTACCAAAGTTAGTGGAAGTAAGAGCTAGAGATTTCCTCCCTGTGAGCTCACAACCAGGCATGAATGAAAATAAGGCTTAGGTGGAGTTCTGCCCATACAGATTTATTAGTAGGCTGTCACAGCGCATCCACACAACCTGCTTTATATACCTGGTGAGGCTCCAGCTTTGTCCTTTTCAGGGGTCTGCTCTGACAGCAGCTTGCATTTAGTGTTTACCTGTAGCACATGAGACAGTATTTCATAGACATTGTGTCAGTGTTTTATTGCTGCCCTGAGAAACTACTACAAGCTTATGCTTATCTTAAATCTATTATCACAATTCTTTAGGACAGAAGTCCAGGCACAGCTGGCTCTCTTCTCTAGGTTTCCTGAGGCCAAAATCAAGACAGTAGCAGGGTTGTATTCTGTTAAGGCTCAGGAGATGAACCACTTCCAGGCTCATTCAGGAGGGCAGAATTCGGTTCCATGTGGCTGTAGGACTTCTGTCCCCATTTCTTCCTTTCCTTTCCTTTCCTTCCCTTTCCCTTCCTTTTCCCTTCCGTTTCCCTTCCGTCCGTCCGTCTTGCTCTGTCGCCCAGGCTGGAGTTTAGTGATGTGATCTCGGCTCACTGCAACTTCCAACTCCTGGGCTCAAGCGATTCTCCTGCCTCAGTCTCCCGAGTAGCTGGGATTACAGGTGCCCACCACCATGCCCAGCTAATTTTTGTATTTTTAGCAGAGATGGGGTTTCACCATGTTGGTCAGGCTGGTCTTGAACTCCTGACCTCAGGTGATCCACCCACCTCAGCCTCCCAAAGTGCTGGGATTACAGGCGTGAGCTACTGTGCCTGGCCTGGGTCCCCATTTCTTTACTGGCTGTCAGCTGAGGATTCTTCTCAACTTCAGAGGCTGCCTGCATTCCTGTTTGTGGTTCCCTTCCTTCATCTTCAATGCCAGAAAGGTGGCTTCCTTCTCACACTTTAGTATCTGACCCTCCCTCCTGCCTCATCTCACTTCTGCTTTCGAGGGTCTGTGTGATTATAGTAAGCCTACCCAGATAATCCAGGATAATCTATTTTAAGGTCATCTAATTAGTATTCTTAATTCCATCTGAAGAGTCCCTACGTGGCTGTACCCAGATTGTGTTTGATTCAGTAATGAGGGGATGGGAATCTTGGAGTGGTATCTTTAGAATTTGGCTCACCAAAGGCAGAATTCAGGTTTTCCCGCCATTTTACATCAGGGATCTAACAATTCCTAGGAATCAGCAGCTGGACCTGGGGCCATTTACTTATCAAACCTGGGCACCATTTTTACCTTGAGCCTTATATTTCTGAGGCTGATTACATTCTGGCCTGCTAGATTTTTATACTTGAGTCACACACAGGCAGAGTGTTTCTGACATTTCCAGTCAGCCCTCTTACCTCAAATATCATGCATTTCACCACTGAAAATGTTCCATCAGCTGTAATACTAATTAACAAAGTCAGTAATTTAACCAATGTGAAAGCCCATTTCTGACCCAAAGTATACTAATTAACATAACCTGCTGTTGGTTGGTGAAGAGGTGAGCTAGCTGACTGACTTGCAGTAGTGTCTCTTGAGTGTGGCTTTTTGATTAAAAGCCGGTGAACTACTCTTGGAGCCTGTCTTCCAGATTAAGACAACTCGTTGCCTTTAGGCAGTTGCTTACAGCCACTGGACATACATTTATATCCCAGCTTATGTTGAAGTGTTTTGAAATAAAATTCAAATTTAGTAGTAGACTCTTGTCATCTTAACCGAGAGCATCGAGAGAGCTCAGTCATGTCTGTGGTTCTCAGCTTTGTGCCTGGTATGCAGTGGATGTGTCACAGATATTTGTTGAGTAAATAAAATGAATTAATGCATTTCCATGCTTTCATATATAACAATTTTAGTATACGAACAGCATGACAGATTGCATTGGAAAAAAGCAGAAATATTATTCAAGTTACTTTGTTGTACTAGGAGCTTATTGTACTCATGATACTATAAACATGTAGACTACAAACTGGGACTTGAAAGTGTTAACATTTATTTTAATGATGCCTTATTGAAAGGAGCATGGCTACAAAAATCCCATCAAAAAGTGGATGAAGGACATGAAGAGACACTTCTCAAAAGAAGACATTTACGTGGCCAACAAACATAAAAACAGCTCAACGTCACTGATCATTAGAGAAATGCAAATCAGAACCACAATGAGATACCATCTCACGTCAGTCAGAATGGCAGTTATTAAAAAGCCAACAAACAGATGCTGGTGAGGCTACGGAGGAACAAGAACTCTTTTACACTGTTGCTGGGAATGTAAATTAGTTCAACCATTGTGGAAGACAGTGTGGCAATTCCTCAAGGATCTAGAACCAGAAATACCATTTGACCCAGCAATTCCATTACTAGGTATATACCCAAAAGAACATAAATCATTCTGTAAAGACATGTGCACACATATGTTTATTGTGGCACTATTCACAATAGTAAAGATGTGGAATCAACCCAAATGCCCATCAATGATAAACTAGATAAAGAAAGTGTAGTACCATGGAATACTATGCAGCCACAAAAAGGAACAAGATCATTCCCTTTACAGGGACATGGATGTAGTAATGAGAACACATGGACACGTGGAGAAGAACAACACATACCGGGGCTTGTCGGGGCATGGGTGGGAGGGAGAGCATCAGGATAAATAGCTAATGCATGCAGGGCTTAACACCTAGGTGATGGGTTGATAGGTGCAGCAAACCACCGTTGCCATGTTTACCTGTATAATAAACCACATTTTGCACATGTATCCTGGAACTTAAAATACAATTTGGAAAAAAGGAGCATGGCTCCATTTTGATATACTGTTTTCCTCCTAGATTGTGAACATTTACATCCTCACAATGTCTTAGGCGTTGCACCAATGAATAAAGGCTGTCCGCCCTTTCCCAGTGGATCCTTGCAGATGAGGTATTTGAAATAAATAAAAGGAGGCGTACTAAGAGTGGTATCAGGTGACTTTTGTATTCTCCTCACCATCAGCAGGTGACACTTTTTTTCTCTTGCCTTCTGTTTTTTTCTTCCCTAGAATTGCAGTCTGAATTTCCCTAGATCTCACTTGTCTTTGGATTAGGATGAGGTCCCAGTAGTAGTAACTCAAATCGCACTGATGTGTTGCCACTACCTTTTTATACAAGGCCCCAGGCCCCTGTAAAAGTGTTCCTGGATGCTTCTGGAAGTACCCAGAGGGTGTCTGCTGGGATAGCTGGTGCACTTCTCTTTCCAGGTGCCTTGTCCTTCATCCACACCCTGTACCCCGGGAGTTGTGGGGGGCCTGGTGCTGCCTTTTGTCATTCCCTGGAGGAGAGCTGTCAGCAGTTTAGTTATTTAATCCCCTTCTGCCTCTCATGGGAGATATCCAAGGGATGGATGCCAGGCAGTGTTTGAAATTGCCCTCCTGTTTGGCCAAGGTTTTCCACTTTGGTCAGTTCATTTTCTGTCTCCTTCCCCCAGGGTGAGTCTTCCCAAGAAGCTCTTACCCTGTAAGATGGTGTCTTTGGGCAGTGCCTTCTGTCCCCCAGCTGTGCCTCAACTTAGGCAAGGGACAAAACCACAGGGAATCAGCCCATGTTCCTATTACAAAGACTCCTTTTATGTCGCAGACTTGGGTAGGCCAAGTCGTCTTTTTTCAGTCCCTAAGTGCATGTCGCTTCATTCTCCTCCCTCACCAAGCACTCATTTGTTCTTGGGGGGGTGGTGCAGGTACTAGAGGAAAAGGGGTCACACTTTTGAAGCTCTGTCTGGATGTCTTGCTCCTTAAAATCCAAGACTCATCTGGTAGTTTACCACTGTTTGCCATTAGGAATTGGCTATTTAATGCCATTTGCCTTAGTGGTAAAGGTTCCCCCTGCCCCCCGAAATATTCTCTTTTCTCTTTATTTTCCTCATCTTGTGAAATTTCCCACTGTGGAATGAAAACCTAGATCAGATAAAATCGGCAGGAACCTTTACTGTGAAAGTTCAGGATGCTAAAAAATCCCTAAAATGATTGATAACACACAGTGTCACTTTTCGCAGTCTCCAGATACCATGAAAAATGTAAGATCTACTTTAAATGCAATAAGTAGCCTCAGGTGTTCTGTGTCCCAAATATTGCTTTCATATAAATATATAATTATCTTTAACTGAAACACTCAGAAATGAAAAGAATCCCTGCCCTTCTCCCTTTCACTGCCTCGAGATAAAGCTGGGTTTGGTTTATTTCTACCATCCCTTTTAAAAAATACTCCTTATGTGGCAGTTTCTAAGCAGCAAAATAGTCAGCTGTGTGATTAAAATGTCAAAAAGCGGGAAAACTGGCCGCTGGGAAAGTCTATTTGGAGATTTATATAAAGGCAGAATTCTGAATGGGGGACTGCTGTACCTCCTGGGCTTCTGAGTGGAGTGATTAAGGGAGGGTTCTGACCACATCCTTCCAGACTGACACAGGCCCTGCTACACAATTAAAGAAGCTGACAGGTGCTTGGGTTTTGAGGTTTTGGTTTTTTGTTTGTTTGTTTGTTTTTTCTTTCTTTCTTTTGCAAGCTGCATACTTGGTACCTATGAGTTTATGGCTGTTTAACATATTTTTGGCACTTTGTTGTTTTTAATTTTAAGGGTCTTTTATAACTTTGAGATCTACTTTCCCCTGTATCACATAGTGGAGATTATGAGGGGAGGGGCAGTGGCTTGGGGAAATTGGAATGAGGAGAAGGATCTAGAGTTCAGGTGAAGTAGCTTTAATTTATGATGGAGGATAATGCCCGTTTATCTTAATCTTGTAAACGGAACACGTTGGTGCTCCACTCACACCAAGTGGGTGCACCCCACTTAAACCTGACCACTGGAGTGGGTGGTGAACAGTGGTCTTCCCTAGAGACCCCATTTGTGCTACCAAAGTGTCATCTGTGGTCCCAGCCCACACCTTGAACATCAGAATCTGCATTTGAAGCCTGGGCACATTACAGCTGGAAAAGTGGCAGCAACAGGATACCAGTGCCGGGGCAGCGGGGGACTGGGAGCCCAGCCCTGGAGACGTGTCAGCTCCTAGAGGAGCTGGTTGTCAGCTAATACCTGATGGTCTTTCCTTGTTCTTGTTGTTGTTGTTTATGTTTTTATCCACAGACAAGTCTTGTCTTGTTTTTAAGAGCCTCCTGCCTTAAAACATACCCAGTAGCTGGAATATCATGCTTTCTGGGTAATTATTATGTAGTATTACATTCTGGTTAATTTGGGGGGATTCACCTTATAACACTTGGTTTAATTGAAGGGGGAAGTTAAAAGTAGCTTATGCTTGAGTATTTTGTTTTAAACAAAAAGTTGTGAGGGGAAAGGTGCTGGGCAGTAGTTTTCCCCGAGGAGGGGTTTGGGGAGATGGATTTTTCAGTCTAGATCTCTGCTGATCAGGACTGTGGCCGCTTTATGTGGGAGAGTGTTCCATATAGATGGCACAGTGATTAGTGTCATTGTGGTTTAATAGGTGGTCATGTGAGATTAGTGCTTGGTGACTGTGATGGCTCCTGACCATGTGGCCTGCAGCTATTCTGTAGCCACAGCCTGTTTAGCTGCCCACATCATGGGCTCCAAGTGTCCCCTGTCCCAGTAGCCTTTTGTGTAATAGAGGCAGTATTACTTTTCTTTCTGTAGGGCGTTTCTTCTTTTCTCTCATTCCCTAGTTTGTTTTTTAAAGAGACAGGGTTGCACAATCATAGCTCATTGCAGCCTCAAACTCCTGGGTTCAAGCAATCCTCCCAAGTAGCTGGGACTACAGGCGTGCACCACTGTGCCCAGCTCAGAGTTCCTTTCTTAACCTGTGTCAGTCGCTGTCTTTCAGGGTAGGTCTTTCCTCACCTGCCTGGTGTTCCTTGGCTCCTTATTTGTATATAAGGTGCTAAAAGCTGATTGAAAGGGGTATGTTGAGGGCAAGCTGTGCTGCAGCATGATGGTCAGGGATCTCCCTTTCTTGGGGTAGAGGAGTCCCCACCTGTGACTATCTTTAGGCCTTCTTCTCTTGATGAGCTTCTCCAGAGAGGAATCCTCCCATCTCTTCCTGCCGTGGCCTGTAAGCTTTGCTGTCAGATCTCATAACTGGGGGCTGGGGTGGGGGAGATACATCTCGGGCCCATCAGTCTGCATATAGCATTTTTCTTAATCTACTTTTTCCTTAGCAGTTACAAGTTTTAAAAAAAACACGAAAAGAAAAGAGCACTCATGAGTTAGCTCTTGAATCTCTCTCCATGTTCTTAGAATTGAGCCTTTTTCCAGAGAATAAACTTGGCCTCCAGGATGAGGGAGTGGAAGGGATGCTCCAGGCTTAAGAAATGCTGGGGTGGGGGGTCTCACTTTTCCTTCAGTAGTTTTCAACCAGCCGCGCTACTGGATGTCACCCGTGCCCCTGCCTTCTGACGGGCCTGCTGTCACGAAGGCCTCTGGCCTGGGCTCCCCCTCCCCCCGCCCCCACTCAACACTAACCTTTATGCTCTGTCTGCTCCACTGCTCCTTGGCAGTCTGTTTCCTAGATTCAGAGGCTTGGTTTCTGGCCAGTGGCTCTTTCTCCTTTCCTCACTGGTCTCTGTTTAATCTTTTTGCTACAACTTTAATGTTGTTTTGAGAGTGAGTGGAGGCAAACACGTATCATCTGTTCGGTTCAATGCAAAGTATGCACAAATTCTCTAATGAGTGATTGTGGGGGGACAATAAAACCTATGGCTATAAATTTATCTTGTTCTATAGCATTTGAGGTTCAGCTGTTTGTGAAAAGCAATTTAAATACAAGGATCATGCAGGAGAACAGTTGTTTATATTCACTTAACATTTCCTCGAGTGAAAGGGAAGATCAGAGACAAGTAGGATGCATACATGATTTGCTGCCTCTGCAGCCAGCATCCATGGATGTTGATGACTGGGTGGTGGAAGTTCCCAGTGCCTGGGCTTTTTCTAGAATTGCATGTTTAATCCAGATTTCATAGTTGTAGAAGTGCTCAATGGTGATTCAGGGCATGGGCTTCAAAACTGCATAGACCAGGGTGTGAATTCCTTCCTGCTTTGTCATGTGTGGGCCGTGTTCAGATGAGAACAACTTATTTGAACTTCAGTTTCCTGACCTAAAAATGAAGGAAATTGTACTTTTCTCCCAAAGTTGTTAGGAATGAGTGAATTAATGTATGTGTGTGCTTTGCCTTGTGTGACCACTGAATATATGTTTTACTTACTTTGGTATATTCTAGGTCTCCTTTCGTATGTGACATTCCTGTGATTTACTGTGCCTGGGAACAGGCACAGTAACAGGGCCTGGTCTTTGTGCGTGGGTTTTCCCCTTTTAGCAAGAGGTTCATTCACTCACCTTTAGGGTCTGGGACATAGTAAGGCCTGAGTTAGGGGACATGAGGAGGGAGGGGTTTTGTTTTGTTTTGTTTGAGACAGAGTCTCACTCTGTCGCCCAGGCTGGAGTGCAGTGGCGTGATCTCAGCTCACTGCAACCTCTGTCTGCCAGGTTCAAGCGATTCTCATACCTCAGCCTCCCAAGTAGCTGGGACTGCAGGTGCATGCCACCATGCCCAGCTAATTTTTTTTTTTTAAGTAGAGATGGTGTTTCACTATGTTACCGGAACTTGTGAGGCAGTCCGCCCGCCTTGGCCTCCCAAAGTGCTGGGATTACAGGTGTGAGCCACCGTGCCAGGCCTGGGTGCAGTATTTGAACCTAGGTCTGCCCAACTCACGAGTCCCTGCGTTGAGCATCCTGGCTTCTCAGGGTTGAGTCTTTCTGTGAGTGAGGGATTGGATCTGAATAGAACCGTTCCAAGACAATTAAGCAGGCAGGCACGTGGATGCTTTCTGAAGGCTCTGGGTGACACTGGGTTCCAGGATCCAGACATTTACAATAACCATCATACATTAATGTAATAGCCCACATTTTAAGAAAGTGCTTACTATTAGAGAATATTTTTAAAGACTCTGCTGGGT
The DNA here is from genome assembly GCF_024542745.1 of Macaca thibetana thibetana. Lineage (NCBI taxonomy): Eukaryota > Metazoa > Chordata > Mammalia > Primates > Cercopithecidae > Macaca > Macaca thibetana. The sequence continues at coordinate 83,901,022 of NC_065589.1, read as the reverse complement.
AGGTAGATTGGAGCCTGGAAATAGATCTCTTTAGATTTGCTGTTACTGTACCCTAAAGAGTTAAGGGGAGCAGAAATACAGGCACTTGTTGAACAGTGGCCATGCCTTCTCATTGGACAAATCATCAGGCAATAATAACAAAGAGATTTACCGCCTCAGGTCCTTCAAATGGACGAGGGCAGATGAAGGGAAAAGATGTCAGCAGTTTATTTTACCTTAGGGAGTAAGTGGCAAACCAGAAGTGTATATGAGTTCTTGTCTTTGAGTTCTTATCTTTGTTCTGGTTCCTTTTTTTCTTTTCTTTTCTTTTCTTTTTTCTTTGAGAGAGGGTCTTGCTCTGTCACCTTGGCTGGAGTGCAGTGGTGCAATCACGGCTTACTGCAACCTCCAACTTCTGGGCTCACGAGACCCTCCTACCTCAGCCTCCTGAGTAGCTGGGACTACAGGCAAACACCACTATGCCCAGCTAATTGATTCAATTTGTATCTGCCCTATTCAGGCCCTTCTTTCTAGTTTATGTCTCTTACACAGCAAGTAGTTTAGCTCCACCCCCAAACCCCCACAAGTCTTTTTCCCTATGCATATTTACATGTGGATATATATATATATATGTTGTAGATAAAGTCTGGACACTGTTGAATAGCCTACATCCCACACTTAGATTGCAATTATATGTTCCCTTCCCCCGTAACCATTCCATTTTAATCTTTGTAAAAGTTCCCTTTATGACAGGGTTAAATTATGAAGACTGCCATGTGATTAAATACTACATGAATCATTTAAAAGGGATGGCTCCTAAAGTTTGAAACACCATTCTTATTTGTAAAGTAGTATTAGCTTATTTGATAACAGTCTAGTTTAAGATGTAGTACACCCATGTAGCTGGCTAGGAATTAGATTATTTTTATAGTAGTATAAATGCTTTTGCAGTATGCCTTTAGATGGCAGCATCTCTCACCGTAAACCATCTTTTGAACAGAATTTCTTAGATGCAGAAGGCATTTGAGACAGAAGGATGGTCTGTCTGCATCACCCCATCATGATGCAGTGGTGGAACTGGGCCCCTGGGACTGTCAGAGCTATGGCCCAGGGCTGAGAAGAGGGGAGAGTTGTAGATTCCTGCCTGCATGTCTTCCACTACCCCTTCTCTTACTGATGTAAAATGTTTCCTATCTCTGTGGTCTTGCTAAAAGCCACTTTAAGGCAACCAAGGAACACAAGAATCAAGGGAGTGATTGTGGACCAAAATGTAACAGAAAGGCATATTTTCTTTATTTTGAGACATGGTTTCACCCTGTTGCCCAGGCTAGAATGCAGTGGTGTGATCTTGGCTCACTGCAACCTTTACCTCCTGGGCTCAAGTGATCATCCCACCTCAGCCTCCTGAGTAGCTTGGACTTCAGGCACACATCACTATGCCCAGCTAACTTTGTTTATTTTTTATAGAGACAAGGTCTTCACTGTGTTGCCCAGGCTTGTCTCAAACTCCTGGGCTCCAGTGATCCTTCTGCGTTGGCCTAAGTGCAAGAATTACACGTGTGAGCCACCACGCCTAGCCTTTTAATTTTTTTTAAGCAGTTTTGTTTAGGTATAATTCACATCCATACAGATCACCCATTTAAAGCATACAGTAGACTAATTTTAAATATATTCATAGAGTTGTACAGCCATCCCTACGACCTAATTTTAGAACATTTGTTTACTCTAGAAAGAAGTCACATATCCCTTACCATTACCCCACAGGCCTGCATAGCCTGCATAACCCCCAGCCCCTGGCAACCATTTATACTTTCTGAAAGATTTGGCTATTCTAGGCATGACATATGAATGGAATCATGTAGATCCTTTGTGACCGGCTTCTTTCACTTAGCAGAATGTTTTCAAGCTTTATCCATGTTGTAGCATGAATCAATACTTCATTCCTTTCTACTGCCCAATAATATTCCATTGTGTGAGCAAAGCACATTTTGTTGTCATCATTTGACGTACCTTTAGCTAGTACAAATGGCATTACTATGAGCATTTGGGTACAAGTTTTTGTGTGAACATATATCCCCATAGGAGTAGAACTGCAGGGCCATGTAGTAACTCTGCCCTTAACCTTTTGAACAACTGCCAAACTGTTTTCCAAAATGGCTGCATCATTGCATGTGAGGGTTCCATCCAGTCTTACGAAGAATTCCAGATTTTCTGATGATAAGCTGGGACTGTGGGAACAGGAGGTGGGAGATAAGCCTGTCGGTCTCTCGTATGTCTGACCAGCTGACTGGCTGCTGTGCCGCGCACAGTTACTGTGCGTCACTAGCTAGATAAGATACCTGCAGAGCATGCTGCTGTTACAGGCTGGCTGTTTGTAATCTTGCCTCCCAACTTTAGAGATACCAAGCAACCAAATCATCTTTGTCTCATCCTTGTGCCAGTTAGAGGAAAATCATAAAACCCTTCGTCACAAGCCGTCCAGGTTTGAACATGTCAGAATCACCCACTTGACCAGCGAAGACAGCTGTAGTGACTTCACAGCAAGAGAGCAGCTTTTGTTTTTGTTAGGGTTTACATTCTCAAATCTGAGCTTACCCTTTTCTTCTTTGGCAGGCCAGACTGGACGTTCCCTCGCCTGTACTGAAATTACGTGTGTGTGTGTGTGTGTGTGTGTGTGTGTGTGTGTGTGTGTGTGTGTGTTTAAGGGAGGGGAAGGGACTGGCTCTTCCTCTAGGCATATTTGGGTCCTGGTAAGGACACACACTGTACATTCCAAGGCTTTGTTTGCATCTGGAAAACATTAGCCACACTCAGAGATCTTTCCCACTACAGGTCCCGTCAGGAAGCCCAAGTATGTGGAAAGCCCCAGAGTGCCTGGAGATGCAGTTATAATGCCATTCAGAGAAGTATCCAAGCCAACAGAGCCTGATGAGCATGGTAAGAACATGTTTTCAGTGATTCCCCCCTCCCCCAACCAAAGATTTTATACAATGACACTTCATTTCTGAATTAAACTTGAGTGCCCTTGCTGTACTGCTTTGCTGAGAATGTATTTGGGAGCTATTTTCCCCTCCGGCAGTTACAGAGATCTGTTTAGCTAACACACATTCTTGGAAATTGTATACCTGGTATAGAAAAGTGGGTACATATGCATTATTTAAGGATTGAGTCCTCTTTCCTCTGAATTTTGACCTACCAGGTCTTGGAGGATAGGAAGCATCACCCAGTGGATTGCTTCCAAGATTTTGTTTTGTTTTTAATACTCTACTGCTTGAGAAAATTCAACAACAGGCTTTGGCTGAAAAGCTGAAACTTTAACTGGACAAAGCATGTAATTGCTAGCTTTAAAAAAAGCATTTGGTGTCTTTTGAAGGCTGCTTTTTTTTAACATGTAAAGTTTTTCTTTAGGGGATGTTGAAGTAGGAGCAAAAAAAAATCCAAATTGATGGGAATCTTTTTAAAGACATTTTATATGTATATATATTTTATACCTGGAAATATGTGTGACATTACAAATTTGTAGCATTTAACAGATGTATTCATAGTTGTTTATTTTTAAAAATTAGTTTAAGAATTTACCTGTTTGTTCCTTGCTGGGGAGTCCCCAACTCACATCTCTCTTGCCTTTAATTTGGGTGTTTTGAATTTCTACCCTGTTTTTCTGCAGAAACATGGGACTAGGAATCTTGTTGTATGTAAAGGGGCTTGCTTTATCCTCAGTGTGGACACAAGTTTATGTAGCAAAGCTGAAAGAGAACTTGGGAAAGAGAACTCAACCATATTTTTACTTTGGCATATCTGGCACCCTCCTCTGCCTAATTGTGGGTGGTGGGAGATACAGACCCTTTATATTCTAACTCCTGTGTGTGCCTTTTGTGTTGCTGGTGCTGTATGGCAGGGAGTGGGTAATAAGTAGGACATGGAAGGACAATATACTGGAGTGGTGGTTAAAAAAAAAAATACAGATAAAAATGAGCTGTAAAGAAGAATCAGCAAAAGCTGAAAATTGGGAAGGGAAGGGGAGTTTGGAACATGGGGAAGAGATGGGGCCAGGCACTGGGCACTCTGGGCAGGCAAGAGGTGCTATTGCAGGTGCCCTGGCATGAGAAATGCCACCCTCTTTCTTTCTGTCCAGGCATTCATTGTGTGGTTGAGGGAAGAGGATTTGAGCTGAGGATTTGCACACACCAAATGTTGGTGAAGGTGGAGATTCCACAGTGGGATCTGGTTAGGACAGCCAGCTGCTGGTACATGAGGCCTCTCTTGATTGTGCATTCACTTGGGCAGGTGGTCTGTTCTCGGTCTTCTTGGTGTCCTGAAAGGAAAGTAAAATCTATCTATCTGTAGTGAATATCAGTCATCAAATGTCTAAGCTGTCTGCCTGGCTCAGATTAAGCCTGCTACCTACCCCTTCCCTTCTTCCCCACCCACCAAAGCCTTTGTAGCCCTGGTCAATTATGCCCCTGGCATTTTGGCTGGCCTAGACTCCATTATGTAACCTCTTCCTCCCTGGCTGGGAGTATCGTTGAGGTTCTGTACAGGGATTGGGACCTCCTCCTCCTCCTGGTGTGGGAGTGGGGGGAGAAAATTTGGATTTTTATTAGGCAATGAAAGGTTATAAATAGTTCCCATTGTTAACTTTTCTCCCTTGCTCAAGGCAGGATTGGCCACCTTTCTTGGCAAAAGGAAGTGTTCTTATGCTTGGCTGTGGGCTGAGCTAAATTTCAAATGCAGCAATTGGTCTTGCTGGAGTGGCCTGAAGTTCGCATGTGTGCTCACTCCTGAGACCTGAGCTCTCTGATTCGGCATCTTGAGTCTCCATGGGGACCAAAATTATGAGATCTATGGGCTGCAAATACAGGACCAGACATTTGGGTTTTGCCTGAAATTAAGAAGCAGGGTATGTTTTCATTTTTGTTAGGTGTCGCGGGAGCAGGTGTAGTTGATGTCTGTGGGTGCATGGTCTTGCCTGAAGATAGCCATGATGTTGGTGGAAGCCGCAGCAGGGTGAGCTTTCTCTTGGTTGATGAGGAGAGGTGGCTGCCTAACAAAGTCGAACAGGACAATTAGTATAGATTGGTGTGTTTTGTAGTCCCCATGGAGTCCCTTAAATTTCAGTGGGGTTAATTAAGTCTGCCTTATCAAAGTGTAAATTTTATCCAGATCACCGAACCCAAAGGGAACGACAGAGCCAACTATAACTAATTGAGTTTGAGTGTTAGCCCGGGTGTGTGCAGATGCATGATGGGTAAACCCTCATTTTTAGGGTTTAATATCAGCATCATCACTTAAGTTTTACTTCAAAATGTGGTCTTCTGTTATCTGTATTTTCTTTGGACATTCTTGTTTAAATTTCTAAGACACTTTTCTCGGAGCTGTCAATAATAGCATGCCAGTATTCACCAGACTAACAGACTCCACTGAAAAGGCTCCTTGTGAAGTGCTTTTGAAATTTCCATGGACTCCTGAAATATCAAGTTATTCCTAAATGCTCGAAATACTCTTTCCTGCCTCACATTTGCTTTGGTCATGTAGCTCCATCAACTCTTGATTCTTAGCTCTCTGGATTTTAAATCAAAGGAAAGCAAAGCAAAGAACACTTTGAATTTGCTTATTTATAAGTAATTGCATTTATGTGTGATGCATGTTTCAGTCTTCTGGGAAGTATGGGTTCAATGATATAAGAAGATGAATTTTTTTTTTGTAAGCAAATAACTTGTTTCTTAAAGTTTGCAAGCTGGGCACTGTAGCTCACACCTGTAATTCCAGTGATTCAGGGGACCGAGGTGGGAGGATTGCTTGAGACTGGGAATTTGAGAATAGCCTGAGCAGCGTAGTGAGACCTTGTCTCTTTAAAAAAGGAAGGACAGAAAGGAGTTTGCACTCACCTGGAAACATCTTTAGGAAAAAACATTCTGTCTTAGTATGTTTAAATATATTTGGAACACAGCATTTTCTACTCTAGGAAAAATGGATGACATAATAAAATCATCAAAAAAAATACAAAGCCCATTTTCCTGTCAAATGGTCCTAATAAGGTGTGTGTCAGAATAAGTTCTTAATGAATAAGCTTCCTATTGCTAAATCAACATATTGTTTAGGGGAAAACTCATTTACCCACAAAACAATATATGCCTTAAGGGAAAAAAAGCCTTCAGATAAATTAGAGATTATTATTATAACAGGATCCACGCTTTATTTCTTTGATTTAGGGGCAACTATAATTTATTTAGGTTTGCATTAATATATCTCTAGCTACTTGGGCAAGCTTTGAGGAGGGGTGAGAAAGTTTTTAGTCTCATGAGTCATTGCTCTGTGAAGATCAATCTCAAAATATGATGAAACTTTTTTTAATGATCGCTTCATGTCAGCCGGTGATGGAACTTTTTTCCTGGCAGTCTGACTAGCAAATAAAGCTAACACATATGAAAGAGCAGAATAATTCAGTGTGAAACTATCTTCTGGGAGGGAGGGGTCTTTAGTTATATGCTTAAGTAAATATTTTGACACCTGATTTTTTTATTACCATTTTAGATGGTCAAACAGATATAGAGGATTAAAGAGGTATAAAGAATAAAGAGGCTCGGTGTGGTGGCTTGCGCTTATAATCCCAGCACTTTGGGAGGCCTAAGGGAGGAGGATTGCTTGAGCCTAGGAGTTTGATACCAGCCTGGATGACATAGTGAGACCTCCACATCAACAAAAAGTCAAAAAATTAGCCAGGCATGGTGGTGTGCCTCTCTAGTCCCAGCTACTCAGGATGCTGAGGTGGGAGGATTGCTTGAGCCAGGGAGGTGGAAGCTGCAGTTAGCCATGATCACACCATTATGCTGCAGCCTGGGAGACAGAGTGAGACCCTGTCTCAAAAAAAAAAAAAAAAAAAAGGTGAAAAAAAGAGTATGATTGAAGAAAATGCATAGTCATGTTTTATTTCTTAAAACCCTGTCTTTCCCAAGAGGTAACTTCAATCCTGCTTTAATTTTCAGCTTCTTAGAATGGCAATGCAACATTCAGCCAACGGTTGAATGAGGTTTTATGTGATGGAAGTGCAGAAAAGGGGCATACCTGGTATGTGTGCATAGAAGAGAGACTCTTGCAAGTAGAGTATCCATTCATTCTGCATTTCCTTGAATAAGTATTACATTTCTGTGTTGTGAAAAACCACTATGCTAAATGCTATTTGAGATGGGTTATCAAGCATGGGTCCTGTCTTCATGGAGCCTTAGAGTCTGGCAGGGGATTAGAGACCTGTGTAAAGAGTGACTGTAATAAAGGAGGAAGTAATGACTAATCCAACCTGTGTGATGAGTTGGGAGTTCAGCAGATGGGGTTTTTTGTTTTTATTTTTGTTTTGAGATGGAGCTTTACTCTTGTTGCCCAGGCTGGAGTGCAGTGGCACAATTTCGGCTCACTGCAACCTCCACCTCCCGGGTTCAAGCGACTCTTTTGCCTCAGCCTCCCGAGTAGCTGGGATTACAGGCACCTGCCACCACACCTGGCCAATTTTTGTATTTTTAGTAGAGACAGGGTTTTGCCATGTTGGCCAGACTGGTCTCAAACTCCTGACCTCAGGTGACCCACCCACCTCGGCCTCCCAAAGTGCCAGGATTACAGGTGTGAACCACTGTGCTTGGCCAGCAGATGGAGATTCTGAGCATGGAAAGACTTAGTTGGAGCTATGCCTTAAGATTTACCTGTTGTCGTAGTTCAGGCTGCTTAGTTTTTGCTATAAATACCGTAAACTGAGTGGTTTATAAACAACAGTAATTTATTTCTTAGATTTGTGCAGGATGGAAAGTCCAAGATCAAGGTACTCTGCAGATTTGGGGTCTGGCAAAGGCCTACTTACTGTTTCATAGACAGCCAGCCATCTTTTTGCTGTAACCTCATGTAGTGGAAGGGACAAACAAGCTCCCTCATTTATAAGGACACTAATCCCATTCATGAGACACAGACACAGACTATGGTACATGGCAACAGAGTAGGATGGAGTGGGACTGGAAAGAGACTAAGGTTAAGAATGATTAAAAAATTGTTTTAGTAGTTAAGTGAGAGAATAAAGTCTCAAATTAGATCAGGTTCAGTGAAGAAGAGGTGGTAAATGGAAGATTCATGAGGAATTGCAAGGACCTGGGAACCGGAAGAGACAGAGACAACAACTCCATGCCTTCGAGACCACTGAAGGACGAGGGGCTGTCTGTTTTGGTTTGAGTTCAGTTTCAGGCGTGTAGACTTCGAAGTGTGGTGGAACATCTTGGCAAGTGTCCAGCCACCAGTTGGAAAATCATACTGGGTCTCAAGAAAGCTTGGGATATAAACTGATCAGCCATTTGCTTGGAGGTAATGCTATGAGACTAGGCAAGTTACACTAGGGAAACAGGTCATTGACAAAAGAGGGCTGAGAAACTGGCATTTCATTTGTGAGCTGGGACTAAGGTGCAAGGAGCACCAGCAAGAGGGACAGGAAAAGACGACATAAGACCACAGTATTCTGGTAATCATGGATGTTTCCCTCCGTGTGTCTCTTACAACAATTGCCACTTTCTCCCTTGCAGAACAGAGTGCTTGCAAGGCCATAGATCTACAGGAAAATCAAAAGAGAAGGTGTACTACAAAAAAGGGAAAAGAAAAATTAATGTGCTTATCAGGGCTGTTTCAGGAGACTTGTGAAAGTCTGTTAGTTGAAGTTATAGTTATGTGATAAGGAAATGGAATTGGTGAGGATAGAGAGCCCTCTTTTACCCGCAAGAAATTAAACAGATAAAGATGGGAGATCAGTTACTAGGATGAGAGATGTGTGCAGCTGTGGTTTTTATTTAACACAATTGTAGACTTAATTCAGAGGTTCTGATAGTGTAGGCTGTGGACTTCTAGGTGTCCCCAAGACACTTTCAGGGGTTTGTGTTGTCAAAACTCTTTTTATAATAATACAAAACCCTTTTGTAATAATATTGAGAAGTTATTTACATTTCCCTTTGTTGACATTTGCACTGATGCTGCAAAGCAATTGTCAGTAAAACTTCTGATACCTTAGTATATGTCAAGGCACTGGCTACACTAGTAGTACTGGTGTTCTTCACTGCCACGTGCTGGCATCACAAATAATAATTCACTGAAGAATGTCCTTGACAAAGCACTAAAAGTAATGTTATTAAATCTTGACCCTTGGAGACCCATCTTTTTAATATTCTGTGTGATGAAGTGGGAAGTCTGCATAAAGCCCTTCTGCATGCTCTGAAGTCTGATGGTTGTCTCGAGGCAGAGCACTTGTATGATTGAATTGCAAGCTGAACTCGCTATTTTTAAAATGGAGTATTGCTTTTATTTGAAAGAATGACTGACAAACCATGGTTATTCTGAAGTAGGTATTTGGCACACCTTTTCTTCAAAAGGAATGAAATTAGCTTGGCACTTCAATTAAAAAAAAAAAAGAGGCCGGGCGCAGTGGCTCACACCTGTAATCCCACACTTTGGGAGGCTGAGGCGGGCAGATCACATGAGGTCAGGAGTTGGAGACCAGCCTGGCCAACATGGTAAAACCCTGTCTCTACTAAAAATACAAAACTAACTGGGTATGGTGGTGGGCGCCTGTAATCCCAGCTAAGGCAGGAGAATTGCTTGAACCCAGGAGTTGGAGGTTGCTGTGAGCCAAGATTGTGCCACTGCACTCCAGCCTGGGCCACAGAGCAAGACTCTGTCCCCCCCACCAAAAAAAAAAAAAAAAAAAAAAAAAACCCTGGCAGGATTAGTTGCCAATGATAAAACTTGACATTTCAAATGAAAATTAGTTTTTTGGGGAAATTTTACATCTGTCGCATTGAGCTTGATGGTTTCCTGAGACTTTTCAATTGAGATCTCTGGTAATGTGATGTTTTGATATTATGTGATAAAATTTGTCAACATTTGCAAAATCTGCAAAACCATGATTTTCCAAATGACCCAATGCATAATGTTACACAGTCTTGCATGGGTAAAAGATCCATTTAAAGTATAAAACAGACCATTGGATCTTACTATAACAGTACAAAAAAATTCATTGATGCAGATTAAGTCAACAGTAGAACTGACTTTTAAGAAATTGTCGTTTGTTAGCCGGGCACAGTAGCTCACGCCTGTGATCCCAGCACTTGCAGAAGCTGAGGCAGGAGGATTGCTTGAGCCCCAGGAGTTCATAACCAGCCTGGGCAACATAGCGAGATCCCGTCTCAAAAGAAAAAGGGGGGAAATTGCTGATTGTCAAGTTTTGGCTAGGTGTCAGAGAAGAATATCCACAATTAACTGAAAAGACTCCTCTCTTTCCCAGTTACATATCTGTCTGAGGCTGCAGTTCTTCGCATGCTTGCAAGACCAAAAGAACTGATCCCCACAGATTGAATGCAGAAGCAGTTATGCAAATCCAGCTGTCCTCTATTTAATTGGACATTAAAGTTTGTAAAATTGTAAAAACAATGCTATTCTTTTTAACTGATCTTTCAAATCAAAAGTACAACTTTTTACCTATTTACCCATAAGTTTAAAATTAGTTTTTTAATTAAAATATTGTTAACATGAAGTTTTATAACCTGAAAATGAACTAACATAGTTTAAAAATTCTTAGTTTTAATATCTAGCATGAGAAATATCAATAGACAAAACCCTCATAAGCCTGCAGTCCTCAGTTCTTATGAGTGAATTCTGAGACCAAAAAGCTTAAGAACCTGCTGGCTTTAGAGGAAGGAAAAGAGAGGGAGAAAATAAAAATAGAGATGAGAAAATTGATTCAAACTCTGATAGTCCTCTAGACTTAAGAGGATGAAGACTGAGTTGAGTGATGGATGACTGAAGAAGAAAAGGCTAATTCAGGAGGTATTTTGAATGGAGAAATAGTAAGTTTGCAGATAATTTCAATATGGGGTGGATGACATGAAAATTTTGAAGGTAACCTGCATGATAACTGTTTCAGTATTGCAGACCAGAAACAACAAATTAATGACAGAAACAGAGCAGGTCCATGGATGGATGTTCCTTTTTATTTTTATTTTTTTGAGACGGAGTCTTGTTCTGTCACTCAGACTGGAGTGCAGTGGCACAATCTTGGCTCACTGTGACCTCCGCTTCCTGGGTTCAGGTGAGTCTCCTGCCTCAACCTCCCGAGTAGCTGGGATTACAGGCATGTGCTACCACGCCCAGTTAGGTTTTTTGTATTTTTAGTAGAGACAGGGTTTCACCATGTTGGCCAGGCTGGTCTTGAACTCCTGATCCACTCGAACACCTGATCACTCAGGTGATCCATCTGCCTCGGCCTCCCAAAGTGCTGGGATTACAGGCGTGAGCCACCGCATCCAGCCAATGTTCCTTTTTAAATACGGTTTTTGGAAATCTAAGGAGGGAAGGAATGGTAATGGCTGAGAAGGAGCAGACAGAAACAGGGAAAATACTTGTAAGTAGGAGTCATGGAAGGCAAGAGGTTAAACGAGAAGCAGATGATGGATAGATAGAGGCAGAGGATTAATGTCAAACCAAGGGCCTGTCTCATTGAGCAGACTTGATTCACAAGTGCTATCTTGGACACTTGGTATTAAGTCAGCTGTTCAAGGTCACATGGTGATAGGTTGCATGACAGTGAACTGATGAATGTCTTCAGTACTCAGTGTTCTTTAGAGTCTGAGGAGGATGAGAGTAGAGGAGAGACTCTTCTCTATGGAATGTATTTGGTCATCGCTAGGGACCTGCACTTCCCCACTGGCTTTAAACAAGAGAGAGTGATTGGAATGGAAAATGAAAGCAGTAAAGTGCAGGCCAAATGGGGACGGTTTGATTTGGTAAGCAGAAACAGGAGGGGGTTTGTTGTCCTGGAATAGGGAGTTTACAAAAACCTATTTGAGGCAGAAAAATTATGAACAGAAAGTTATGTAAGACATACAGGCACACTTGAAAATAGATATGAACTTGTGAAACCAGAAAATAATCACAAGGAAGTGTGGGCTCTTGGTGTTAAAGATGGTAGAGATAATGACCAATTCTATATCTTCTTGTGGTTTATAACCTGTTTCTCACACATAGTGGTTTTGAGCCTCGCAACCTGTAGGAAGTGGGTATGGCCACTTCTCTCACTAAGAAAGTACAGTTGCGAGAGGTTCAGTACCCAAAGGGGTCTGGACGGTGGTTAGCACTGAGAACACCCTGGCTTCCCAGACAGTGGCAGGAGGTAAGAGGATGACTGTAGAGGGCACTGATGGTTTAAAGTTATGATGGCAGTATTCGGGGAGCTGGTGAGTTTGTAGACTGCTCCTTAGCATTTGTGCCCCCAAATATGGTGACCAGGGGGTGAGTAGCTGAATAGAGGCAGCCAGAAGTGATTCAAGAACTTCCCTTTACCTTTCTCCACGCAGTCAGCCTTTCATGCTGTGTAATACTGAGGGTTCCATGAATGTGCTGCTGGGAGGAATATTGTTCTCCACTTGCCTAATGGATTCCTAGGGCATGCGAGGCCAATCATTCTCTCATCTCCAAATATAGCCGTCATACAGTCGTCAGATATTTAAATCTGTGAAATGCAAAGTGAAGTCTTCTCTCTAGCCCTCATCCCACTGGTATTGGGTAATGTACACCCATTATTGATTAGTGATTTAATATTAACTGCATAAATGAAAATAGACTTGCTATTTAGAGTGGTCCATTTGAATTTGACTTGGAGGTGCTTTTGTAGTAACTAGCTTAAAACCATCTGGCTGTTCAGATCTCAGTATTTAGTGAACGGCTATGCAAGTAGACATGTATTTCCATTTCACAGGGTATCCATGTGAGTTCCTAAGCAACTCATCTCTCCCAAGATGGTGCAGTGACACTTCTCCCAGGAGGTCCTTCTGCCAGAGTGAGAAGTTCAGTGAGAGAGGGCTCTGTGCATTAGGGAAGGGAGAGATTCAGACAGCTTCATGTAGATTAAGGAATTCAGACTGAAAAGGACCTTTTAAGGGGACGATCACTGGGATGACATTTTAGAAGACAATAATATGAAAAGACAGGTGGCAAGCCTTTGGAAAAATACAATTTCAGTGCCTTAGTGGATATACATATAAGTAAATAACGTTTGTCCATTCATCCCAACCCCGGGTAAGGGTTTAGAACTTGGGTAGCAGCAAAGTCCAGGTTGTACAGTTAAGAGAATAGTTAATCATGAATTTGGGTGTCCCCTTTCCTTTTTTTTTTTTTTGAGACAGAGTCTTGCTCTGTTGCCGAGGCTGGAGTGCAGTGGCACAATCTTGGCTCACTGCAACCTCCGCCTCCCAGATTCAAGTGATTCTCCTGCCTCAGCCTCCCGAGTAGCTGGGATTACAGGCGTCTGCCACTACGCCCGGCTAATTTTTGTATTTTTAGTAGAGACAGGGTTTCAACGATGTTGGCCAGGCTGCTCTCAAACTTCTGACCTCAGGTGATCCACCCGCCTCGGCCTCCCGAAGTGCTGGGATTACAGGTGTGAGCCACCATGCCCAGCCTGGGTGTCCCTTTTCAACTCAACCATTAAAGCTGGAATCGCCACTGTTCCCCAGCTTATCTGAAGTGGGTTGGATGGTGAGTTGTTTCTGGATTTAAAAAAAATGAAACACTTGAGAACCTGGAGTATCTGTCTGCAGACACATTGTGGAGGCAGTGGCGAATGTGCTGGGGTGTTGCGGTCCCCCTGCTGCACATAGGACCTACACAGGATCAGGGTCCTCCTGCCAGTCCCGAGTGAGCTGCAGGCGTGGCCCTGTTTGTTGTCGAGGTGAATTCTGTGGAGCCAAGTTCCTGCAGCTGCTGTCTCTGCCTCCACGGCAGCTGCCAAACGGGAGTCGTTTCTGGCTCTCTCTCCACAGAGTGTTTCAGGTTGAACCAGAAACTAGACGTTCTGGGGCATAATCACAATCGGGAGCAGTGTGGAGATTGTTTCGAAAGGGAAGCGGGGTGTGGAGTGGAGAAACTGCAGAGATCTGCCCCCTCACCCACTTCTTCCCCTTTCCATCTGCGTCCTGTTCCCTCCCTCCAGCCCAGCTGCCACCTGAGATAAAGTAGCTGCCCTGCCTGGGCCCGGGGCAGAGGTGGAGGGAGGGCGGTGCCATCCTGTTCTGAGGGCCCCACCCCTTGGGTGTGCCTCTGTGTGCTGATCTGGTTTGGTTGCCGCCCTCCTTCCCCAAATGCCCGGCTAGCTTGAGAATCAAAATGTGCTTTGAGGTAGGAAGGGACCTCCTGTAGAGCGGCTCTGGTATGTGGGCGACCCGCCCTGGGGTGGCTGCTTTTCCCTATGTTGGGTTGGGGCCACTGCCACCTTCATGTTTGGCTCACATGGTCCAGAAGCATCAGGGCTCTTTTAACCCAGAAGAGTCAAGCCTTGGTTTCCTTACCCCTGCAGTTTTCCAGAGCAGCTGAAAAACATCCAAGCTGGCAAACCATTCTTCCTACTCCAAACATTAGGAGCTTTTACCAGTAAGCAAGGGGTGGGAAGCTGTTCCTTTCTTGAAGATGCTGCCAGCATAGTTTCCCTTGTAGCTGCCATCCTGGGTGCATGACTTGCAAAACTGATATGTGAGTGAGAATAAGACAGATGGCCTTTGCAAAAGCTCTGCTTATTTTGATTTTTGTGGTTCCTTACAAAAGACGAAGTGAGCATTGAACTTTGTTGGTGCTGTTGTAACTCAACGGCAGCATCACTGCGTTGTTTCCTCATTTTATTTTTCCTAAGACCTTTACCCATTATCTGCAGATTTTCACATCTAAGCAAAATAGGTTCATATGAGTCTAGTTACCTAGACAATTAATAAAAAAGAGCAAAATGTTGAGTGACTATGTCATAGGTCACTTATTGTTAAGTTACAACTTTGTAAGCAGCTTGCTTTGTAAATTTTTCATCCCCTGATAGATAGATGCTGATTTTAGAAGGTGAGAGAAGTGTTAGAAGGATGTGAATATCATTTTATTTATTGGCCATAATTAAGTGCCTTTGGGCTTTTTGGGTACAGGGTTAACCTACAGCTCAACATTTAAATCAAATCCAACTTAAGTACAAGAAACCAGCTGACTAACCTCAGGGAGAACCCAAGAAAAGCTGGGCTTTCCCAGCATTGCTGTGCAGCATTCTGGGAATATAGCTTGATTTTTCTACATCTTTACATGCACAACAGTAGTACTGGGTCCTGTCTCTTGGGACAAGTTTCACTGTGATTTTAAATTTTTGTTTCAACGTGGATTCTCTATGATTGACCATCAAGTCGAAATCCTGGTTTTGACTTTCACTACTGTGGGATGTGCACAGCAAGTTTTCCACCAAATTTTCCACGTCGTTCCCCTGGCTTGTTTAATGAGAGCTTGGATTGCAGTTTTACCCCACCACCTAAATAGCCTGGGTCTCTACCAGCATGCCCCTAGGGTTTTACTTCATTTCAGCCTCCTGTGGGCATTGGATACCCTGTACTCTGTAAGGGTAACATGAAAGATAGGCCCTTTTCTTACCCAAGCTGATGTCTGAAGTACCTGTTTTCACATGACTTGGAATTAGGAATTGCCATCAGATAACCCTGGACTCTTCTGATTCACCCTTTGCACTTGGAGTTTTTGTTTTACTGTTTCCTTAACCTGTCACAGTCCCTTAATTAGAATGTATTGCTAGAGGACAGGCTGCGTTGTCCAACTTTGTGCGCATTTTATAGAAACACACAAAATCACCAGACAAGCAGCTGTAGTGTGAACTCATCCAGATGCAATACTGAAATTCCCCAGAGGGGCATCTTCATTGTTTTCTTTCTTTGTTCCAGAAGCAAAGGCCGATAATGAACCGAGCTGTTCGCCGGCAGCTCAAGAACTGTTGACAAGGCTGGGATTTTTACTGGGAGAAGGGATCCCAAGTGCCACACACATAACCATTGAAGACAAAAATGAAACCATGGTAATACCCAAGGAAGACACTACATTGCATACCTCTTCAGAGGATGAACGAAGCAATAACCATCTTCTCCCTTTCCTTGAGCAGGGAAACCATTGTTCAGTTAAATGAGTTCTGGGCTGTTGTGTATTGAAATTTATTTCAACAGTTTGGTTCTGGGTTTTTGCAGTGGGGAGGTGGAAAAAAGCAGAAAGAAGCAGAACATAAGAAAATGTCCACATTAACCTTCTAGTCACCACCCAGAGAATAATGGCTACGTGAATTAAAGAGGCTAAAAGAATGCATTCATAATGCTGCTAGTACTTTTACCTTTATAGCACCATTCTTCTCATCTGGTTGCTTAGGTATATGCTTTCCTGTGCTTTTTTAGCTGTTGAGATTTTGGAGAGTCAGTGGGGTGAGGAAAAGATTTATAGGAGATGAGGCAGAGACAAAATAAGGTGAGATCAAATGGTTCATCTATCAGGAGAGCACTTCCCCTCCAAGGGAGCAGCAGCATGAACCCTGCCACTTCCCAGATGTGATGTGTGTGTCTGAATAGCAATGCAGGATGGAGCTTCTACCCCTGGTGAAGGTCTCTGCGCTGCAAGGGAGGGTGTCATGCATTGATTGAGACTGCAGTGGTCACCAGTCTCCTTCCCCTGAATGCAGAGCCCATAAATCTTGAGGAATTGAATCAGGTTGCAGTGTTCGTGAAACATTACAAAAACAGACTTCCCAGGTTTTCTGTACAGAGGTCAAATAACCCATTTGTCTTCTGCAGACTTTAAATGAAAGGAAGTCTGCCTGTTTGCCATTTCTGTTTTACAAATGTGCATTCTCACTAAATTATTGCTAAGACTGACCTTTTAATAAAAAAGAAAATCACAAAGGAGGGGAACAGAACAAAGATACTGCTCTCTTAAAATTTGGAAGACCACGTATACATTTACATAGATAAAGCTCCGTGAATCCATATCTATACACACATCTCTTTAGATTTTTTTAAAAAAACTTCCGTTTTCCTGTTCTTAGTTTTATTGTTTTAGCGTCAAAAACAAAAGCATGTGTCGAAGCATCCTGTGTAAGCCGTGCTAACTCCTCCTTCCGTTCGTCTTGCAGTGCACAGCTCTGAGTCAAGGCATCAGTCCTTGCTCCACACTAACAAGCAGCACCGCATCTCCTAGCACCGATAGCCCCTGCTCAACCTTGAATAGCTGTGTCAGCAAGACGGCAGCCAACAAAAGTCCCTGTGAGACCATTAGCAGCCCTAGTTCCACCCTGGAAAGCAAGGACAGTGGAATTATAGGTAAGAAGCACACTGCTCGGTAATGTAATGGCTCAAAGCTCGTCAACCAGAGCATTCACCAGGCACTTCCTCAGAGGGTTTTAGCGTGGTCTGTGAAGGACAGTCTGCCAGCGCCTGCTCTGTTCTTTGCAGGCGGCACTGACTCCATGTGTAGCTGAGAGAATTAAGCATTGGCTTTTACATTCCTTGATGTTTACTTTGTAACACTCAGCTCATTTGTTTAAAAAAAAAAAAAAAATCCAGATCAGATCTGGTCTGTGCAATTACAAAAATCTTTGCTCTTCTATATTCAGTTCCATTTGTTGGGCATCAGGTCCCACTGGGGCACACAGCAGAGCAATGAAATTCCTGCATATTAAGACGTCGTCTTAGCCCAATCTCAAGGTCACTTATTTTCCTGATGATAGCTCAGGCGTGTGTTCTCTAGAGTTTCTTATCATGGGATCTGACTGCATTTTGAGGCCAGAATTTTCTACGGATGACCTCCCTGAGCCCCCACACCCATGCAATAAGTGTGGTTGTCCTGAAGCCTAGGGGTCAGGAGACATGGGTTCCAGTCCTGACTCTTAGGCCAATTTGCCAGGTGACTTGAGCAACATTGAATTTACCTTTTTTGCACACTTTCTTTCTCTAGAAAATTAAGAAATTTAAGGATTTTGATTAATCCAGTAGTTTTCAGTCCCAGGTTTATATTAGAATCATCCGTGGAATTTAAGAGTCTTTATTTTTACATGCCATCTCAGACAGACTGCATTTATGTTTCTGCAGCTGGGCTCCAGTGTCTTTGTGACTCAGGTCTCCAGCTTGGTGCCTTTCAGATAAAGATGGGTGGGACCCCTGGAGGGGATTGTTCAGACCTTCCTCTGTTCCAAGATTATACTGCAGTTTCACATGGAGCTCTTCTGAAAGATTTAACTCCCCTTTTGCTGAGTCCCCATTCCACATGTCTTTGAGGGATAGTTTGTTTTATTGTGAACTGAATGCTTCCACGTTAATATGTAATCAAATGGAATGAACGACATTTGAGCTCCTTATTTTCTTTAGTCACCTGTGATTTATTTCAAGTGTAATTTGGAAAACCAGACAGCAGGTTCATCCAGTTTGCATTTTGGGGATTGCCCCAGAAGGTCAGTGAGATTCTTGCGATTGGATTGTGGGCTCTTTGGTATAGACCTCACTATAGCTTCGTGAGGGGCCCCTCAGCTTAAGGAAGGCAGCTTCTTGCCATAATTTTCAATCGAATCAGAATCTTTAGTGGATTTTTGTTTTATTTTGCCTTCATTCTTTATTAAGATGAAATTCACATACCATAGTATTCATTCATTTGAACCACTGGATGGTTTTTAGTATATTTAAAAAGTTGTGCAACTATCACCACTATCTGATTTTAGAACATTTTCATTATCCAAAAGAAACCCTGTGACCATTAGAAGGCACACTCTTTCCTACCCCAAGCTCCCCAGTCCTAGTCAACCAGTAATCTATTAATCTTTCTGTCTCTGTAGCTTATTCTGGACATTTCATATAAATCATGGGCTGAGTTTTGTGTAGCAAATTTAAATTATTTTCACTCAGCTTGAAGGCCTTCCAGTGAGCTTATTCTGCTAATTCCCCATTCTCATCTTACCCTGCTTCCCCAGCTGCTGTTTAGTCTAGTTCAGCTAATTTTTCCCACTGTTACTTCTGTTCTTATGTTCTTATCTCTTCTGAGCTGTCCACCATAGATACATCTTTGGTATTTATTCTGAGATAACCAGATGACTTTCTTCACAGTATTCTCAGTTCTTCTGAAATTTCATCTCCTGCAGATAATTTATCTTCAAGGATGTGTCCAATGCAGTATTGTTTTGACAGGCTTTTTCTTTTGAACGTCCGGGCCATTGGCATTACATGCCTCTGATTATAACCAAATATTTTTTTTTTTTTTTTTGCTTTGACAGTTACAAACTTTTCTTGAGACAGGATTTTGCTCTGTTGCCCAGGCTGGAGTGCAGTGGTGCAATTGTAGCTCACTACAGCCAAACTTCTGGGCTAATACAGTCTTCCCACCTCAGGCTCCCGAGTAGTTGGGACTATAGGCATGTGCCACCACACTTAGCTCATTAAAATTTTTTTTAACATATTTCACTATGTTGCCCAGGCTGGTCTCAAATTTGTGGCCTCAAGCATTCCTCCCACCTTGACTTCCCAAAGTACTGTGATTACAGGCATGAGCCACTGTGCCTGGCCCAAACTTCTAATAACTGAGAGCCACCCATTCATTTATTTCTCTTTCTCACTGAGATACAGTGCCACAATTTTTAAGGTATTCTAAGCAGAGGAAAGAAATGGCTCTGGTTTTTTTTGTGTATGTTGTCAATGAAAGATTAAGCTGCAGGAGATTCTTAATACTTATATAGTCCCACCCAGTAACTGACTGATTAGACACCTTCCTATATGTTCCCCATAGTGTCTCAATATTCCCCTTCAGAGTATTTGTTCTTGTTCTGTTATTTAATTTTCTCTCCAGATATAAACAGGGGTCTCATTAATCCAGCTATCTACTAGGTTCCTAGCATGCTGTTGGAAATGATCAGTTAAGGAAAGGGAAGTGTTGCCACTGTCAAGCTGCATCGGGTGAGGGAATGTTCAGTTTAGAAAGAAGCTATGCAGGATCCCCATCCCTCGTGGGCTTTGTCAAACCTTTCAGTGTCTGTGTTGTAACCTCTGCCTTGATGACAAAGTAGTACATTTCATGACGTTGAAGCTGCGTTTTTCCTCTGCTCAAGCCAGCATGTTCCCTTAACTCGGCTGAGCATGAAAACTTGCAACTGGAGGTGAAAGCAAAAGGAATTAGGAAGTGGCTGGTAAGTCCCTCTCATCCAGAAGACCCCCGCTCTGGAGACCATGCCTCCCACCATGTTCTCCTGAAGGTTGCAAAGGCTGTAGAAGGGATGATAGGGAGGCAGTGCTATTGACAACATTCCTGTGTTCTCTCTTCTTCCGTGACCTGCAGAATTAGAACCTGTTGCCAAAGGACACGCTGGAGGTGTGGTAGGGAGGAGAAGGGAAAGACACAAGAATTTCCTCTCCAGGCGGACTGTAGCCACAGGTCTTTGAAGCAGGAGTGGTGGGGACAGAAAGGGGAAGAGCTTCCTCTTAAATCAATACAGGGTGTGCAGGTTCCACTGCCTCTTCACAGAGCAGATTATCTATGACTCAGTTGTGGTTCTATGATTGCTGGACTAGGGGTGTGCCTTTTTCCATCTGAAGAACATGCCTGTTTTTATAAGGTGTAGCCTGGGAATGGCAGCTTTTGGGCATCGTTAAGTGTTTCACAGAGTGAAGTATTCAAGAGCACCATGACCCTAGTGGGCGGAGATGAAGATGAGATACTTTGGCTTCCTACTTTGGAAGATCTAACAGTGGCTTGTAAAACAGGCTGGTGAGGACCCATGCTCCCAATTACATAGGGCCTGGAGAAGGCAGGAAGAGGTTTTCCATTTAATTTTCCATTTTAAGTAGTTTAATATTTGTCAGCTCTACTGGGGTTGGAATGGCAGAGGCTTTGGGGGTGGACTGGTACAAAGTGCATACAGCTGCCGAGGCCTTGCAAGCTTTGGGCAGCAGGTGGGCTCAAAGCAGGATTCCACGTACAGTATTCGCATGGTTTATTCAGAGCAGTTCAGGGAAATTTCAGACAGTGCTAAACCATCCTTTAAAATTCCTGGACCTTTCTTTACTCTTTAAGCTGATTTGCATCATGTTGGTTATATTTAATCTCAATATTTTTGCCCAGCAGATGCAGAGACAGGAAGCGTGTGTTCCCACATGCCTGGGCACCCAGTTTAGAAAGAAATATAAAGTATGTGTTTTCATCAGGACTGCCATAAGGTGCCCTGCCTGTGTTCTGTTTCCACTGCTTAGGAGGAGAAAGGGCAGGCTAGTGACCAGTAGAAGAATTTATTGGGCCCCTTCCAGTCTTCCTCTCTGGAGGCCAGGGCTTCGTAAACCCTTCCTGCCCCTGTTTCAACTGTGTTATCTTATCTGGAGGGAGGTCCCACTTTATCCTCTTTCAGGAGGTCTAAGTTCTTCCGACATAAATGTCTTTCGAAGAATAATAATTCTGTCATGTAGAAAGACTGTCGAAGCTGAATGGGATTAATTGAATTCTCTACGATTTTTTTTTAAGTGAACTTCCTTACTCTTTACATGTTAAAATCATTGGCATTACCCAGAAGTTAGTGTCTGATTTTCATATTTGCAATGTGAAAATTTTCTCAATGTGAAACCCAACTGTACCCGATCACCATAAAATAGCTTTCAGTTACTTACTGTGAAAAGAAAAACTTTACAAAGTATGCTTTTAAAGGTGTTTCCTCCTTGTCTGAGAAAACATTTTTTCTTAGTAACATTCCTTTGAATATGACTTGCTTCCTACTGTTACAGATGGAAACTGTAAGCTGTATTAATCCCAGTTTAGAAAGAAATATAAAGTATGTTTTCATTAGAATGTGTGAAAACCAATCTGATTTTCAAACAAAGCATCACTTAATGTGTTTTAAAGTGCTTTGAGGTAAATTTAATTTTTATGTACATATCATAAAATTTTAAGTGTGTGTATTAGTTTCAAGAAAATAGGCTATTTCTGCATTTAGGAATAAAGAAGATAGAGCCTGGATGAGAAGAAACAAACAAAAACCCAGCTTTCCTGTCAAAATAAAAAGAAATCCTTCCTATCCATTAATGATAGATGTGCAGAGGGGAGGACTTATTCTGGCTGAGGGAGGGGCCGTTAAGTCAGTCACTCTCTCCATTTGTCTTTGTAATCTGCCTTTACCTGTTGAGATGTGTAATCTCCGGAGTATTTTTGTAGTGTCCTGAATCTGCCTCCTTTGGAGAAGCGGTGCTAGAACAGTTCCATGAAGGGAGGGGACCCTGAGGGAACCGTGGCTGCCTCTCCCTAACTGGGTGTGTCTGCCACACAGAGCAGGTATATCATCTACCTGCCTGGCTCTCAGCACCTGAGCTGGCAGGCATGAGCCACCACATTCCACCTGGCTCCGTGGCTTTCTGGGTGATTAAGTGCTCAGAATTCAAGCTCTTCCTACTGCCTTTCCTTTGCTTTCCTCATGCTTACATTTGTTTTCTTCTTGCTCAGTTTGAAGCAAGAGAGGCAGGTATGCATTTAGACAGGGAAATACCTTTGTAGAAACAGTTTTGCAGAAGTAGCTTGCAGGACACCTGGTTAGTATCCTGCTGGTGCTTGCTAGAGTTTGATAATATTTATTTTTCTGCCTAGTTGCTTAAGATGTTAAAAAAAAAATTATCACAGGCTGACTTTTATCTTCCTTTGACTCTCTCCTACCTCCTGCAAGGCTTATAAAATGAAAGTGATTCCAGAGGTAGCTTTAGACCTTTTATTTCCTGGACTTTGTGTCCCAAGGGAGATAATCAGATGCAGAGGCACACAAAGATGAATTAATTGTACTTTATTTTCCTTTTTGACTTGTTGTAAATCCTGCCCTTTTGATTTTATGCTAATACTGCTTTGTTGCCACCTGTATCGCCCTGCTCACTACTAAATTGAAATGCTTTGAAATTGATTTGGTAATAACTATTTAGACTGTTTCAAGTCTGGGTTAATATTCATTTTGCTACATTGCCTGTAATTTTTAAAATCATCCTTAATTATAGAAGCCTTTTTAAAAAATCTCTTGGGTGAAGAGAAGAATTTTTCTTTATGTATATAATTTGGTAATATGCTTAATGTGGGAAAGAAATTCTTGGCAATGATTTGAGTCAGCAAAAAGCCTGCTGTACTTTTATTCAGATTGTGGTTGGATTCTTCAGACTGTTCTGTTGGTGTAGCAAGCATTTATTGGCGCCTACTGTGTACCAGGAGCAAGCATGTTCACTACTGGCACAATAAAGATAAGGCACAGCATCTATTGTCAAAACTTGTCCACTTGTGGGACTACAAAATGGTCTTCTGTTCTGTGGAGAGTCTGAGCAAGTTGTCAATTACTGAGAAGAGTTTAAGACATGACAGTGATTGATACCTCTGATTGAAGATGTATGCTGTGGGTGCATAATGATACCACTAATCGAACTCTTCCAAAGTCTGGGAAAGGGTCACTAGACTGTGTGAGAAGCTCCAGTGTCTGTGCATTCAGTGCACAGGTTATGTGAAGCTTTACCAAAACATTGTGCTTTTTCTGGAAAATGTTATATTATTTAAATCCTTAGGCTTGTCTCTGGAGACTGTTCTTCATTGTGTCAGACTCAGTTGGGCAGTGTGGTGGGTCGCATCCTCCCCCTCCAGCACCGCCTGCTCCCAGCTATTCCTTTAGGTGGGCCTGATGAATTGAAGGGCCTGATGAATGTGGCTGGGAATGCGCGGCTCGGGTCCCTGGCCTTGCTGCATGTCATAGCAGAGCATGCCTTGCGCAACACAGGTGAGCACGAAGCTAGAAATTTGGTGCAGAGATCTGGCTGTCACAAGCCAGCACACACAGCTCCCAGCGCAAGGCCAGAGAGGGAGCAGGGTCCTGTGGCGCATTGGATGGGGCTGGGCGGTTGCAGAAGAGAAGCCAGAAGTCCCCTGGAGCTGAAGGTTACCATGCAGGGGTGGGGCAGGGGTCCCACCGGGGACATTCTGTTGGCATTCCAGGCAAGGTGGCTTAAGTGTCTTCACTAGACCCCTCAGGTTAAAAGCTGTGATCGCAGGTGAACCAGGGGCTTTGTTCTTTGTGGTTGATTAGTTTGCAGGTGGCCGGGTCTAGGTGGGATGGAAAGAAAAGTACAGTCTGGCATTTCTGGCCAGAAAGGTTTAAGGCAGGCCGGTTTCATTGTGCGGGCTTTCCCTCAGACACTGGGGAAAATCCAAAATGTGGCCTGGCGGCCTGAATGCCTGCTGGGTATGAGGTATGGGTGCACAAGAGAGGGACGCCACCTGTCAGCCAAGAGGCCTACAGACTTCTGCGCTCGCTGCCTTGACTTGTCTCTGATCTTTTCCTGATCTGACTTCCTCTGCAGCGGTGAAACCTAATTTGGAAAGTTGTTAGTCACGGGAGGCAGTCTCTCTACAGTGCTGGGCTTTTCCTTTTCTATTTACTTCTTCCTTTCACCCACTTTTAGGAGCGACCATTATGTTCCTTTCTTGTTTGATCGTTAATTCATTGGTCCAGTGTTTTAACTTTAAATTCTTCCTGTCAACCACTAAGCTAAATATAGAGGTTAAAAAATGTTTGCTTTTTAAGTGCTACTTTATTTTTCTTCAGTTGTGAGGGGAGGAAAACATTCCTGAGCATTCATGATGCCTAAGGCACTTGACATATGCCCTCATGTCTGATTTTCTCTGCCACCCAGGAAAGGACAAATCACTCTGTTTACAGAGTCCTCCTCTTGAAAATGGGGAATGCAAGACAGTCTATAATGTTCTGGGAGAAAATTTTCATTTGTGATCTTTTTATCCTCTCAAAATGTGTATTTTCTATTATAATAAAGTAGTATATGTACATAATTTGTAGTACATGTATTTGGGATGCATGCTGAGTCTTAATAGTATGGCATGATCAGAGCTGTGTAGAGAGGCCGGGCATGGTGGGTCACACCTGTCATCCCATCACCATGTGAGGCTGAGGTGGGAGGATCGCTTGAGCCCAGGAGTTCAAAACCAGCCTGGGCAACATAGGGAGATTTTGTTTCTACAAAAAAATTTTAAAATGAGCCAGGGGTGCCGGTGGTGCGTGCCTATGGTCCCAGCTACTCAGGAGGCTAAGGTGGGAAGATCGTTTGAGCCCGTGAGGTCGAGGCTGCAGTGAGCTGTCACTGCACCGCTGCACTCCAGCCTGGGCAACAGAGCAAGACCCTGTCTCGAAACAAAAAAACCGTGTAGAGCACTGTTCTGGGATACAGTGGGACTTAGGGCATTCTGAGGCTTTCCTGTCCATAGGGCTGTTAACGAGAGTCAGTGAGTTGAAGTACAAAAAGAACTTAGAGTGAAGCCTGGCATATAGTAAGCAGTATTCCAATATTCATCTTAGCCACTGTTGTGATTTCCTAAGGATCATTAGTTAATTCCTCATCAGTGGATTTGAAATGCTCAAAACAGACATGTAATAAACCAGGATTTTTCCTTTTTCCACAAAGGTATGAGTTGAGGAACATATGAACTAGGAAGGGCAAGAGAAAAGATGCATTGAGGAGTCACGTTCATAAGACTGTATGCTTCTTATAAGTGGGCAGAAAGCTTTACACCTAAGTTTCCTGGTAGCCAGTGGAAAGAGAGAAAACACATATGGAAGGTGATATTTATAAGGACAAAATGTCCAGTGCCCAAAATGGTACCGGGTCTGGAGATGCATACCTCCTTGTGGACCCCCTAGAGGGGAGAAGCCAAGGTTGCAGCAAGCCCCTTGCTCTTTTCACCTCTTGTCTCTTCTGTAGCTCAAAGGTCCATCTGATGAATTGTTTGTGGGCGTATGTTTGATATCGCTGGCCCTTAGTTTCTAAACAATTCTGGGCTAATGCTGTAGTCAGGTTATAGTTAGCTTTCTTCTTGATGTTCATTTAAGCCTATTAACTTGATTTGGATCCCACCAAACTACCCATAGGGTCCTGGACCTACACTGGTTTTATTTTTCTTTTGCTGATTCTAAGTGTCCATTCAACATAGAGCCTTCAGAAGGCAAGGGGTAAAGAAAAGTTGGATCCCAGCACTTTGGAAGGCCAAGGTGGGTGGATCACTTCGAGACCAGTGTGGGCAACATGGCAACACCCTGTCTCTACAAAAAATATTTAAAAATTAGCGAGGTGTGGTGCCTGTAGTCCCAGCTACTTGGGGGCTGAGGTGGGAGGATCGCTTGAGCCTGGAAGGCTGGGGCTGCAGTGAGCCAAGATTGCACCACTGTACTCCAGCCTGGGCAAGAGAGTGAGACCTTGTCTCAAAAAAAAAAAAAACGTTGAGAAGGTGAGGAAAGAGTGCAGTCGTGTTTCAGAGCCTTATAGAGCAAAGCATTTCATGACTGAGTGGATGACTTTTTAACAAGGCAGACTTCATGAACTTTTAGCTACAGGTAATTAACTCCTTTTATGTGTTGAGCACCATGCAAGCAAATGGTGTTTTAAAAATATGCTGTGTGTATCAGAAGAATTGGTATTGGCTATACCACTAATTGTGCATACACGTACGTGTGTGTGTGTGTGTGTGAGAGAGAGAGAGAGAGAGAGAGAATCGAGAGAGATCAGGTTCTCTGGAGCCTTTCATCTCTGTAAGGCGGGGTTGATGGTTCTCTGCCTCTCTGCCTTCTCTCATGGGTTGTGATCAGGTACATGCCCTGTTATATTAAGAAAGTGACCCAGGTGCAATAATGTGTACCTGTAGTCCCAGCTACTTGGGAGGCTGATGCAGGAGGACTGATTGAGGCCAGGAGTTCGAGACCAGCCTGGGCAGCATAGTGAAACCCCATATTATGCGCAAAAAAAAAAAAAAAAAAAGTTTTGGAAGTGTTCTACCCCTGTACGCTAGTACAAAGGAAGATAAGACACTGTCTTTGGGACCAAATGGAATTTAACACTAAATTGTGAGGCACAGCTTCATGAAATTTAAGGCCTGATAAGTTGCTCAGTTTCAGAATGCTCTGTGTCGCAAGGGTGGCTGAGACTCAGTTTGGGTGATGACAGCAAGCTGTAATTGACAGAAGCTGCCATCTATACTAGTCCAAAAAAACAAAATGCTAGAATTTTAAAATTATTAAGCCGCTATAAAGATTAGCCAGTCTCTGGGAAATGTCAAATAGCACTTTTCAGAGATTTTTTTTAAAAAGTCATCACAGTTAAGATGCTGCCCTTGTGTGTGTATACCCACAAGCATTCTTGAGAGTGACTGACTGGGTTAACCTGATGAGGAGTTTGAATTTCTGTAAGCTTGGAAGAAAGAAAGATGTTTTTGAGCAGCCTGTCTTTATTGGAAGAACCAGCTTTCTCTTTCTCGGGGACTTCGGGGCTGCCATGTTTGGTGTTGCTCTTAGGTTGTGCGGGGAAGCCAGACTGATTTGGCCTTTATCTGCTCAGCTGGATCTGCTTCAGGGCTCAGATGGAGCTGAGCCAAGATGAGAGTGTCTGGGCTTCCAGCTGTGTTGGCTACATCTGGTATTGAATCCCAGGAAGGAGTGTTTGTGGAGTGGCTTCAGATTTACCAGCCTCCCTGCCTCTGAGAACCCTAGGACATGTGGACTGTGGAATGCATCTCTCACAGGAACTTTGTGAGGGCGGCAGAAGGGCTGCCTCTTCTTCCTCACTAGTCTCCTTCTTATAAACACTGACCTTACAATATGTTCATTTCTAAATGGTTACCCCATCTGGGACTTCTCTTCCCAGTGACTGCTCCTGCAGCTGGGCCCTTCCTCCCCCACCCCTTTTCTTTCTTCTCCCTGCCAGGACCTGAGTGTTGCCCCGCCCGGCCCGCGCCCCCCCCCCACGCCCCCGCCATGAGATGCTGGGCACAGTGTAGGGCACATGCCTGCCAGCGAGAGCCACACCTTCCACCTGTCCTGCCATCAGGAGCTCTGACCTGGCCTTCCCAGCCGTCCTCAGCTGCTCCATGGGTCCCTGAGGTCCTGATTGCAATGCTGTCACTTGTAACGGGAAGTGAGCTAAGTCCTTGTTCCCCCTGCTTGAGGTCCTAGTTAGGACTCAAATCTTTGGGGTTTGATTCAGAAGTGCTTGGCACTTAGGGAGAGCACTTTGACTTTTGTTTTAATTTTTCATCTTACAAATATGTGCTCTCCAATGTAACAGCCACAGAAATAAAACCAAACAAATCCCCTATCTCCCTTGCCTGGAACTCTTCCTGTCACTTGGATGTTGGAGTAGCCTGGGAACCTAACTTATTACAATATGTCTGAGAAAAGTATTTTGAGTTGTAAACATTGGATTTAAACGTGAAGGTTTGTAACACCACAATCTGTGTTATGGGACTGCCTGCATTTGTATACTTCCAGCTTATTAACAAGATTACCATTAATAATTACCATTAATAAGCAATAAACTTACCAATAAATTAGACCATTCCTGAAAAACATTAGCACACTTCTAGCATATAGCAAACCTTCAGTAAATGCTAGCTTTTGCTGTTAGCAACACCATTGGCATTTTTGTGATGGAAAGAGTCATACTTGCTGTGCCTATGTTCATATAAATGGTCCATTTAAAAACACAAGGAAGGCTGTGATTGATTCCAAAGACATGGAAATAGGGTCTAATACTGCTGATGGAACACTGGCAAATGCTGGGAGTCATAACAATGGGCACCCAAAATCAGATCCTGAACTTCTAAGTGTAGTATCTCTGACCACAAATGGAATTGAAGTTTATTCATTTGCCCATTCATTCAATTAGCAAGCATTTATTGAGCACTTACTATGTGCTGTGCTGTGCTGTTCAGAAAAGGAAAAGATCGCCATGGATACTCTAGGGAAGGCTTCAGCATTTATGTGGGAATTTTTAAAATAGGCAACCAGAGAGGGTGATGAGTCCAGGCTGCAGCAGCAGGAGGAGTAAAGACAGTCAGAATTATGACAGGATGTCCTGTGGCCACCGCAAGGAAATAGTTTTGTCTTTACTTCTAAACCCTTTCAGACCTTTTGATCCTAAATAACTGACCCTGACCTAATTCACCACCTTCTGATTCAGTGTGTATCATCTTGGTATGTGGCTAAAGGGGCCTGATCCAGGAGCTGGGTTCTAAATGCACTTTGGCCCTGCGCACTCCCATTTAACAGGCTTGGGGTTGAGGGCCTAGGGGACTGGAATCCAGATAGGGAAAGAGGCATCGGTGGACATGGCCCCTGTTCTCAAGGACGCAGCCAGCGTTAGTTCTAACAGCTGGGGGCGGGGGGGCGTGAGTGGCCCAGGTGATGACCTGTGGTTGCAAGGGGATCCCGTATGGCTCAGCATCTTTAAATTAAAAGTGGCTCTTTGTAGAAACTAAGTAGGGTGATTATTGCTTCGCTCTTTGACCATGTTCTTTCTGCTTTTTTGCCAAGATGTTTACAAAAGACTTTTTGTACCTTTTTTCTGTGCTGGTTTTCTTTCTTGGAGATTAAATGTGAATTCTGCAGTCGTAGTATACCTTCTCATGCTGGTGCTTCACCTGTGCTGGGTACGGGAAGGTTTTCCATTTCGTGCCGCTGAAGAAATAATAAGTCAGTCTCTCTGGATCATCTTGAAAAGATGTTATAAGCTTTAAGGGTCAAATTCTCTGTTTGACTTTATAATTGTATTTTTGTTTCTAAAGATTTTCTCCTGCACTGTTTCTGCATTAAACATTCTGTTGTTCATTCCCGCTCCGCCACCCCCAACAAATGTTATTAATTTGGAAAGTATATTTAAAGGTTCAAAGGGATTTAATGAGACATGAATTCTTTTGTGAGTAATCTTTGTTAAAAAGAGAGGATGTATTATAAGGTTACATAAATTTACTCTTAACTCTGATACTTTTTAGACAATTTTTTTCATTATCTTCCTGTCAGACTTTCTCCCTTGCCCCTCTTCTCTGTAGAGTGATTTAGCAGCTTATTTCCCCTGGTGAGCCACATTCTTCTAATTTACCAAAATACATTGTATGGAACATACTTGGATAAAAATCTGCGTGGACCGGAAAACTTTCCATTGATCCTGGGGAGGGCAGTGTGCATGTTTTAACTCTTCAGCCCCAGCTGTGCCTGGCCTCCTTCAAAGTATTTTGGTCTTTCATTTCAGCCACAATTACAAGTTCATCCGAAAATGATGACCGGAGTGGCTCCAGTTTGGAATGGAATAAAGACGGAAGCCTAAGATTAGGGGTACAGAAGGGAGTGCTTCATGACCGCAGGGCAGATAACTGCTCCCCAGTGGCAGAAGAGGAGACCACCGGGTCAGCAGAAAGCATGCTGCCCAAAGCAGAATCCTCAGCTGGAGATGGTCCGGTCCCTTATTCTCAGGGCTCCAGCTCGCTAATAATGCCACGGCCCAACTCAGTTGCAGGTAAGGCCACACCTTTCCCTGGAAGGATTATCTCAGGGAGACCGAGGTGCCCTGTGTTCACTGTCTTCACGTGGGAAGACATTCCAGACACAAGCCAGCTTCGTGGCCCTGGGTCAGGCACTTAACTTTTCTAAGCCTCAGTTTACTAATCTGTAAACACAATAAGGCTGTACTTAATGGTTTTTAAGTGATCCTTCTACTCTGGAATTCTTTAAATCGATTACTTGGACTATCGAACTCTTGTATACAAGAGAAGAAAGTATAAAAACTCTTCTCTCCGTTTTTGTTATTTTAAGCCTTAGAAAATTCATGACTGTTTATTACCTCCTGGTAAATGGGAATTGTTGAGTGAGTTTGTTAGGATCAGCTCAAGGAACTTCTTACCAAACTTACAAACTTATTTTTGTGTAATTGAGTCCGATCGTACAGGCAGGAGGGCCAAATTTCTGTACAATTCAGTTAAAATGGAGCTCACAGCTTAAAATGTAAGCTATGGAAGTAAGAGCTCTCAATCAAGGAAATGAAAATATTCGAGACAGGCATGCTTTACCAAGATGCTGCAGCTGGAACAAAGAAGAGCACAAAGGCTGGCGACTGTCAGTGCTCAGACTGGTTGCCAGGTGTGTGTCAAGCAAGGAAAATACAGTCAGTCCCCTGTATCTATAGTTCCACATCTATGGATTCATCCAGCCATGTAGCAGAAATAACCAAGGAAAAAAATCGATAAAAAATAATTTAAAAATACAGTCTCACAGTTATTTACATTGTATTAGGTATCATAAGTAATCTAGAGATGATTTAAAATATATAGGAGAATGTAGGTTATGTGCAAATATTACACCATTTTATATAAGGAACTTGAGCATCCAAGGATTTTGGTATCCTCAGGGGGCCTTGGAACTGATCTCCAGTGCATAGTGAAGGATGACTATAGCTCCAGATGGGTGGGGAAAGGAGCTCTCTGCATCTGAGCTGTGGTGCCTGTTTTTAAGGTTTCTACATGCCCCTGTGCTGAATTTAAAAGAGAAACTTGCTAGTCTTTCTTTGTTATCAGTGTAGCACTTAACATTTCTCTTCTACTAATGCAGGGACCCAGATTCTCTGCTCCTACACCAGATAATTTCTCTGTGATTTATACTATGCTTTCAGAATGCGGTGGGTCACTCTGGTGGTTGTTGGGTGTTTTTTACAATGGGACTCTGAAGTAGCTGATAAATAAGCGGCCCTAATGGAAAAGTTCTGAGGCATAACTCTAATTCACTTTCAAAGGAAGTGAAATGGCCTTGTTCCAGAAGAGGGATTTGGCATGTCTGCCAGAGAGAAATACTAGAGAACATTAAACGAGTTGACTGATAGTCCTTCCACAAACTTTCCTGTCCTCCCACAAACTTTCCTGTCCTCCCACCGCTGTCCCACCACTTTGACAGAGTATGTGGCACCCAAGGCGCTTTTAGACCGTATTTACCTAGTTATGATGAATGGGTCGTTTGTATTATCCCAGAACTTGATCACTTTATTGACTTCAACAAAAATAGTGAACTTGTGCTCAATTTAGTCAAGCTATTTTAAAATTAGGAAACATTACTGCCTTAATTTTAACAGTGTTAAAAGCATCCCATTTGGGGTTGTTTTCTGCTCGGTGTTCTTTATGGATCTCCTGCCATGTGAAGTGACAGTGGGTGTCAGCTGAGCTTTTCCAGTAGGCTGCCGTGATTATAGAGCAGAGCTTTCTGATTTCTGCTGTGCGCATTCATTAGCTTCTGTGTGTGCCCTTGAGCTAGACCTCCTGTGGAATGGGAGGGTTTTACCTCTAGATTTGAGCAAAGTCTACCTGGCCTAATGGGTTTGCTCATTTCTTCTGTGCTGCATATTTTTTAAACTAAATGCGTATTTTGAAAAGACATGAGCAAAAGCGTATTCCCTGGTATCTGTTAACAAGCTAGGGGTCTGGTATATTCTTCATTGCCTCCCTTCCTGCCCCTGAAGTTGAACCTCAGTTAAGAGGAAATGGCAAGATTTTTCAAGTACCATTGAAGAGTAAGATTCAGGTTGTATAGACTCTATGCAGCTCTACTTAGTGATTAGAAGGCAGGCTGCTACAAACAGGGCAGCAGAGAACTCTCAGTGTTAGAAGAATCAGAATAATATGTGAAGGACCATATAGAGAAATCTCTTAGAAGTACTTGCATGTTATGATCCAAGTAAACAAATTGCCTTTTGGTGGGAAAGGTGTTTTGGCACATGAGGATTGGCAGGTAAAGGAAAGATGATGCCAGGCCTCTGTTCACAGCCTCCCCATGGGGCTGACCCCTAGGGGGTTGGGTGCAGAACTTCTTCCTAAAGTCCTTTACTGAGCTTGCTACCAAGAACTGGAATTGTCTGTTAACCATGTAGTACGGTGGCAGGTTTTTTTATTTTGATTTTTTGTCAAAGATTATAAAAATAAGTTGGCTAGGTTTAAAGATTATTTCACTATACAGATTTTCTTTGTAAAGATATTTGTTAGAGTGGGATTGGGTTGTACAACTATATATCACATCAAAATGCATGATATGGACACCTCTTTGCTTTATTAAAAACAGACCTAAAAGCCATTAAAAGTATGTTTTAAATCATATAGAAGTTAGGTAATGGGTTCTATTTTTTACTATTTTTTTCCTTTCAAAGTACTTTCTGAGTGGATTATAGAACACTGTGTTTAATTTTCCAGGAAACAAGCATGATCGCTATCCAGTTTTCCTAAAACTGGTTATTTCCCTGAACTTATTGGCATGGACTTTCCATAGGTTGGTCCACAACTTTAGCAAATGTTCCTCTTTGTTCAGCTTAGAGATGTTTCCCTCTGCCTTGCCCCACCAAACCCACCCTCACCAGAAAACAAACTTTCCTCCACATCTTGAAATGTGCTTCTTATCCAGATGTTAGATATAGTGTGTGTGTGTGCACAACAAGTGTATCATTAATTTCACTGTAGAGATTCTAGCAGTGGGTTTATTGTTGCATGAAATTATTGCTTTACCTTTGGGGTTTTGGGGCCCTGAGTAGTGTTCAGGATTTTGAAAGCATTTATGGGTAAATACTGAATGTGAGTCTGACTTTTGCACAGGTAACATCTGAGAATCTTAGGCATGCCTGAGAGGGCAGAGTGGCCCATGTTTCCTGCTCAGAGGGTCGGGAGCACCTGGGCACATAGCTCAGCCACTGATATCTGCCTGCCTTATTCACTGGCACCTCTGTTGGTGGCTTCGAAAATGCCTCAGAAAGCTGAGATAGCTGGCAGGTGGTGGCTTATGGCCCTGCTGCAACTTTTAGCTCAGCTTAATCGTATTTGAAATTGAGAATTAGCCAAGAGCTGTGGAAGTGCTGAGGCTGCTCTGTTGCAGATTTTGGTGCCAAAGCTCTAGTGACTGGGAATCTGAAAACAGGCCTGTGAAATCTTACCATCTCCTGCATCTGTTTAGATACAATCTAGGGCATTTTTGCAATCCTTTATTTGGAATGTCTTTTGTGGTCACATATTTTTAATCCTTTCAGCTGTTATAAATTTATAAACTGTTATGTTCTAAGGAGTCAGGGGAAGAAGGGACATAGGCAACACGTTTGAGGCTCTAAAGCATCTTTGTATTCTCTAGGGCTGCAGCATTATGTCAGATGTTCATGACTGTTCTGGCTCTGAAATGAGTTATAGATTATGAATATGGCTGCCTGCCCCTTCTACCTGTGCCTTAGTGGGTGCATTTATCATGAGGCGTGTAAGGAGAAGGGTCCCAGGGCTCAGGCAGGAGCCTAGAAATGTTCCAAGCTGTGTTACTACAGGGAGGTAAGAAGGTTGGGGGAAGACAGTGTAGTCCTGTTGGCCCTCCGGGAGGTTTTATACACCCTGCTTACGAAGGACCTAGAGAGAAGCTAGAGGCTGCCCTTGGATTACTATACATTTGATCCATTTAAAAGCCCTGACAAGGAATTAGCCGAGGCTTTCTAATGGGAAAGATTTGTGTGGTAACTGGCAATGTGCACAGAGTATTCACCTAAATGTGTATACACTGTGGATATGCACCAGGAGGATACAGAGGCATCGGTGCATGCTGTCGTGAAGTCAAGGTTTCAGGTGTCTCTTGCTGGCTGGGAGGATGAGTAGGCAGGGCATGTGTTGGATTGCCCGCTAGAGGATGCAGTGAGAGGGGATATGCCAACACAGTCAGGCCTGGAGCCACCCAGGTAGCTGTTGAATGAAGGAGTGAGAGAGGATGATATAGACAGTGAAGGAAGAGAAGGACTGAGATCTTAGTGGGGGGAAATAGGAAGGGTGCAGGTAGGATGGATGGCACTGGTCGGCAGCTGGATGCTGGGTCAGAGCCTGTTGGGCAGCCAGAGGGTTTTCCGAAGACAAGTGGCCCAACTTGACTTCTGTCCCCTGCACCTTGGTCCCACTGAAGATGTCCCCAGTCCTAAGAAGCCTTTACCCAGGCACTGTGACTCCCTCTAGGCTCTCATTTGCCCTCAAGTCACTGTATATTTTCTTGTCCTGGAAGATAATAATCTGACTAAGATCAACAGTACTTCATGTTGGGCTTAACCCATAAACCAAATGAGGTTAATTTTAGATTTTCCTCAATGTAATAACAGGAGGGGTTTTTAAAAGGCAAAAACGTATACTATATACTTGCTTCTAAGATTTCTTGAGAATTAGCAAAATTATTTTGTGCTAGTTATTTTTGTAATCTAACTTGTATGAATGTTTGAATAGATCTTTAATTTTTTTTTTTTTTTTTTTTTTTTTTTTTTGAGACAGAGTTTTGCTCTATCACCCAGGCTGGAGTGTAGTGGCACGATCCTGGCTCACTGCAACCTCTGCCTCCCGGGTTTAAGCAATTCTCCTGCCTTAGCCTCCCAAGTAGCTGGGATTACAGAGACCCGCCTCCATGCCCAGCTAATTTTTTGTGTGTTTTAGTAGAAATGGGGTTTCACCATGTTGGCCAGGCTGGTCTGGAACTCCTGACCTCAAATGATCCACCCGCCCTAGCCTCCCAAAGTCTTGTGATTACAGACATGAGCCACCGCACCTGGCTTTTTAACGCTTTATAACAAATACTTACATGATATGAGTCTTACTGATTTGGTCAGAGGTAAACGTAACTTATTTTTAGAATTAAAAAAATACACCTATAAAATGCAGTATGATATATAATGTTTATATAAGTCTACACATATTCGAAGCTTAGGAATATGATTGTACTATTACTACTGAGCCAACTTTTAGTGTTCTGGGTGCTGTACAGAATTGTACACATAGAATCTGCCCATTTAATTAATAAGTTTGGCATTCCAAACAGCGGAAAGCTCCCCAGAGCTGCAGAGAAGAATCTAGCAGCATGCCACCTGCTTGTGGTGTAAGTACTGAAGCTTTGCTGTGTGCCACATGATTGTCAGATTTCTTCATCAAACAATTTATGGTGAATTCTGTCTCTTTCCAAGAATAATGGAGAATTCTGGCAACTCAGTCAACATAACTTTAAGAAAAAGAAGCACTTGGTTTTTACCACTTTTCAATGGATACTGCCAGAAAAATAAACTGGGGCAAACAATACCAAAATGACGTTTAGGTAAATTTTGTTGAAAACCTGAACTGAATTGCTTAGTGATTTATAAATTATAGTCACTTAGGTATGAAATTTAAAGTCACCTTTGAAGATCCTAAACTTCAGTTTAATATTACAGCAACAAGCTCAACCAAACTGGAAGATCTGAGTTATTTAGACGGGCAGAGAAATGCTCCTCTACGGACGTCAATTAGATTACCGTGGCACAATACGGCCGGAGGTAGGGCACAGGAAGTTAAAGGTATTTATCCTCACATCCACTGCAATAATGGTTATGATGAACTCAATCAGTGACTTTGAAAGTCTGTGATAACCAGCATTGAAGCCAACTGTGTTTATAACATGATGGAAAGTGTGTGTGTTTGTGCTAAAAGCATATCTGTGAGGTGGGCTAAGAGGTCATCCTCAACGGTTTGGGGCTTCTTCCTTAAAATATGTGATTAACTTGCTTCTGGAATTGAAAAAATAATTCTGCAGTAAGTTATTTTGAAGTGAGGGGTAGTTTAACACTCAGTAGGTGCTTATTATTAACAAAGTATAAGCTTTGTTTCAATTCTTGGACTAGGCTGGGCACGGTGGCTCATGCCTGTAATCCCAGCACTTTGAGAGGCCAAGGCGGGTGGATCACCTGAGGTCTGGAGTTCAAGACCAGCCTGGCCAACATGTTGAAACCTCGTCTCTATTAAAAATATAAAAATTAGCTGGGCATGGTGGCAGGTGCCTGTAATCACAGCTACTTGGGAGGCTGAGGTAGGAGAATCACTTGAACCCAAGAGGTGGAGGTTGCAGTGAGCTGAGATCATGCCATTGCACTCCAGCCTGTGCAACAAGAGTGAAACTGTTTCAAAAAAAAAAAAAAAAAAAGAAAAAGAAAAAGACAAAATCCCTTGGACTGTATTGGCGATGTTCTCTGTCTGCCTGTAACACAGTTGTGTGAGGTATACAGCAGCCTCACCGTACGGGCAAAGTGTCATCACACCTGGATGAGAGCAGAGCCCTATTTCTAGGGAAAACATGTTTCTGTTTTATTCATATAGCAGGGAAGAAGCACGACTTAAATGCAGTTCCAGATAAACCCATGAGACATGATTTGGCCCCTTACATGGCTTTCTGTAATCCTCTTTGTCCTTGAGTCCTGAGAATAACTCAAAGCCATGACCAGACTAGAAAGTAATTTCAATAGGAGACTCTGTAGTGTCCTGTTGGTCCAACAGGGTATGATAATTGAGGTATTACAGAAGTATTAACAGAACCAGATTGGAAATGCTTACAGACAGATCCTAGTGGGGGTAAAGCTAAGGATTTAATGTAACACATAAGCAATGATATTTGAGTTTCTTAGTTTATAAAATTATGACATTTTTCTAAAATAATGTTTCTTTTTTTCTTTTGAAGCACGATTTGCTCCCTACAAGCCACAAGACATTTTGTTGAAACCCTTGTTGTTTGAAGTACCAAGCATTACAACAGACTCTGTGTTTGTGGGACGGGATTGGCTCTTTCACCAGATAGAAGAAAACCTGAGGAACACAGAACTGGCAGAAAACAGAGGCGCGGTGGTGGTTGGCAATGTGGGGTTTGGGAAGACAGCAATCATTTCCAAGTTGGTGGCCCTGAGCTGCCACGGAAGCCGCATGAGGCAGATTGCTTCCAACAGCCCGAGTTCATCACCTAAAAGTATGTGTGTGTTTAATTACATGTGTAGTTTATTAACATAAGATAGATGGAGGAAATTACTGTTCACTTAGACATAAAATACCAATTTTCTTCAAGTTGTTGCAGCTACTATATAGGTTTGCAATCGTGTGAAGTAAACTATTTGAATACGTCCCTCTGTCATGATGTGTATTCAGCTATAAGCTGGGGCGAGGCCAGTGTTCCCTGATGTCCTCCTGAACTGTAACCCCTTCTTCCTTTAGATACAGGCAGAGTTGGGCCAGTGAGGCCTGATCAAGTGCTCTGGACAGTTTGGGGCCCTGAGAGCAAGGAGTTGGGCTCCTGGCAGAACAAGCTCAGATGGAGTCTAATGTGGAGTTCTTTTGGCACATTAGAACCTGTTTGGCACAGCCTTCGTCTTCTGTATTGGATTTTCCAAAATTATAAAGACATAGGACAGAGTAGCCAAATGTTTGACTATTTACTGTTTATTTCATATGCAATAAACTCACTCTAAACATGGTGAACAAGTGAATCATGCGAGATTTTTAAGACCCAAAAGAATTTAATAGGTCAGGCACAGTGGCTCATATCTGTAATACCAACACTTTGGAAGGCCGAGGTGGGAGGATTGCTTGAGCCCAGGAGTTTGAGAGCAGCCTGGGCAACATAGGGAGACCTCGTCTCTACAAAAAACTAGCCAGTCATAGTGGTGCACGCCTTTTGTACCAGCTACTCAGGAGGCTGAGGTGGGAGGATCGCTTGAGCCCAGTAAATCGAGACTGCAGTGAGCTGGGATTGTGTAGCCTGGACAACACAGTGAGAGCCTGTATCAAAAAAAATTTTTAAATGCCAGGGACGGTGGCTCATGCCTGTAATCCCAGCACTTTGGGAGGCTGAGGTGGCTGGATCACCTAAGGTCAGGAGATCAAGACCAGCCCGACCAATGTGGTAAAACCCTATCTCTACTAAAAATACAAAAGTTATCTGGGCGTGGTGGTGGGCGCCTGTAATCCCAGCTATTCGGGAGGCTGAGGCAGGAGAATCACTTGAACCCGAGAGGTTGAAGTTGCAGTGAGCCAAGATGGTGCCACTGTACTCCAGCCTGGGCACCAGAGCAAGACTCCGTCTAAAAAAAAAAATTTAATAGAGGAAGCTGGAAACAGTAGATGGCTGTTCTCCAGGGAGGCGAACCTGTGCTGTCATGTGGACCTCTGAATTTTGGAGCATGTTCACTCCTTACTTATTAAGATAT
This sequence comes from Macaca thibetana thibetana, assembly GCF_024542745.1. NCBI lineage: Eukaryota > Metazoa > Chordata > Mammalia > Primates > Cercopithecidae > Macaca > Macaca thibetana. Next base: position 83,862,341 of record NC_065589.1, on the reverse strand, counting down.
GCCCTGGGGCGAATCAAGAAATATAGTCAACACCCCACCCTGCTCCTACTATGATGTACATAATGAAATGGGTCTTTCTCTGCAGCTTCTGACCCCACTCAGGATCTTCCTTTCACCCCGCTGCTTTCACCGAGTTCTTCCACAAGTGCTTCCAGCACAGCTAAAACACCTCTTGGGTCTGTCAGTGCTGAAAACCAGAGACCAAGAGAGGATGCAGTGAAATATCTTGCTTCTAAGGTAAGCTCTCTTGTTTTATGGGAGCCTTCCAGATAGAGAGATTTGCTAGTTTGGTCTCTGAGAAGTAAATTGGAAAGGGGAGCTTAAAACAGAGACAACTGCTTAATGATGAAGTATAGCTTTTGATGAAATAGTGATTAAGTTATCCAAGTAAAAGTATGAATGACAGTATCTGTCTTAAGACATTGGCAGTGGACTTGATCCATGTTAAACAATGGGTTGAGAGTTCCTCAAGGCAGCAGAAGGTAGCATGTGCACTCGCCACAAATCCATGCTTACCTCCATGTGCTCTTCTTAATTTGGTATGTGAGCAGGAAATTGGGAGCTTCTGACTTGACCCAGACCTCTTCCCCTGCACTCTACTGCCTGAGACCTTTGGTTCCCTCGGCTTTGTGACTGAGGTTTCTCGTGAACTTGTAATACAGTCTTCCTTGGCTGGCTTTCCCTTCTTAAATTCATGATCATCAAGATCTTTCTGAAGTTTTTCTTCTGCTCAGCACCCATCACTGGCTCACCAGCCGCACTCCTGCATTAAAGCAGTTACTTCCCTTGCTTCTAGTGGGCTGCTTAAGTTTCCCTGGCCAGTGGTGGTGTGAGTCAGTGGAGCTGGAGAGCTGCTGGAGCCAGCAGCCATGGGGACACATTGTGAGGAGACCCTGCGGGGAGGTTGGTGAGAGCAGCTGAATAGAATCCTGTTCTGCACCAGATCCCTGTCCCTTCTCCTTCCTGGATGATGACTGCTCTTGGGACCGTCAGCCCTGATGCTTCTGACCACTGGTTCAGAACAGTCCTCTGGTCATGGGTGGGTAATTTGAGATGAGTGATGTAGTGCAGGCTTCAAAGCCATCCCTGCTTACAGTGATTTTCAAACTCCATTGACTGTGACCCACATAAGAGAGACATCTAACACTAGTGATCACTCACACATAATCGCCCACATAACTAAAGCATTTTAGAACTATATTTATTCTTATATTCTATAATATACTCTAGTATTCCTGAGTTTATTTTTAAAAAATTATGGCTCTAAATTGATTTCATGCCTGTAATCCCAGCACTTTGGGAAGCTGAGGCGTACAGATCACTCCAGTGGTCAGGAGTTCGAGACCAGCCTGGCCAACATATTGAAACCTCGTCTCTAATAAAATACAAAAATTAGCTGGGCGTGGTGCCAGGCACCTGTAATCCCAGCTACTAGGGAAGCTGAGGCAGGAGAATCGCTTGAACCCAGGAGACGAAGGTTGCAGTGAGCCAAGATTGTGCAGCTGCACTCCAACCCAAGCAACAGAGCAAGACTTCATCTCAAAAAAATAAAAAATAAAAGTAAATAACTAAATAAATAGATTTCATGACCCACTGTTGGGTCATGGAAAAAAAAGCAAAGCTGCTTTTGTGAAACGCCGTGCAAGACTGTGGTACTGGACATCTCATGATGGTTTGCACAAGCTTACAGGATGCTCACGTGTATCCCTGCTAATTTCTGTCCAGGTGAGAGTTGGAGAGCAGCCAGCTTTCCTCTGAGTGTTGACGATAAATTTAATCTAAACCAAAAGTCTCATGGCAGCTCCAGGTTGGCCAGAGGAAAGCTGTTGCACATTTACTTTTGCCACTTGTCTTTTAAAGAGTCTGCAGACCTGGGATCTAATCCCACATCCTTGACTATCTGTGTCAGGTTGGCAAGGCATCTAACCTCAGTGTCTGGTGCCCTCAGTGATGAACTGTGGCTAGTGGTTCTTGTCCTTCCTGCAGGGTCTTGCCGCGTCCAGTGGGACAGCAGCAAGGCAGATACTTCCAAAAAACATGTATCTCTTGGCACAAGTGTTTTGCTCTTCTTTGCCTTCCTTACCTTGTACTTGTGTTTCTCCTATCATCCTTCTTTGGAAAAGTATTGGATTTTTCTTCTATCTACTGCATGCCTCCCATTCCCAACACTTCTGTGTCTGGCCGTTTCCTGGCGTCCCTCTCACAAGCAGCCTGCTGATGCTGCAGGTCCCTTGGAACAGAACGATTCCTTTTCCTCTCAGTACCCAGGCAGCTCCCTCTCTCCTCCAACTTGTCTCTCCACATGATGGGCAGAGAATTGGTGATTTCGGGTTTCATTCTTCAGACAGCGTCCCTATTGAACTTCTCCACAGTGTCCCTTGATGCAGTGCGGGTGTGGGGAGGGGCCAACGTCTTGACCCTCTGGACCAGGAGAAGGAGCTGCTGTGACTCTGCAGCCCCGGTCTCACAGCCTCTGGCTTTATCATCTGCCTTTTGGGATCAGCAAAAGGGTTTCCTAAAGAGGTGCTGCTGCTCTTGAGAACAGAAGCCTAGTGAAGATGGCACTTTTTGATGTTGAGAATATTAGGATGGCTTGGAGCTGCTCTAAGCCAGGGTAAATTTTACATTTTATGAATGCTGTTTGCTTATATTCAATACAAAGTAACGTGCTGATTTTTATGCTAATCAAGATGGATTTTGTGGATGCAGTTAAAGGTTCGCAAACCACACAAGGGAAGGAAGGAATAAATGGAACAATTATGCTAACAAATGACCCAGTCTTGGGCAATAGATGCTATGTATCTTGTTATCAGCAGACGAGCAGAGTTGTGTTCCTGTTTGAGATCGCAGAAGGAGCTGTGTGAAGAGGGTGAGGTGACGCTGACAGTTCTGCTTCCCCCTAGGTGGTGGCCTACCACTACTGCCAGGCTGACAACACATACACTTGCCTGGTGCCCGAGTTTGTGCACAGCATCGCAGCTTTGCTCTGCCGGTCCCATCAGCTGGCCGCCTACAGAGACCTTCTGATAAAGGAGCCCCAACTACAGAGCATGCTGAGTCTCCGATCCTGTGTGCAGGACCCGGTGGCAGCTTTCAAGAGGGGAGTGCTGGAACCACTCACAAACCTGAGAAATGGTACCTCATAGCAGCTACCTACAGCCCCTCTCAGTAGTGGTACAGCATACACAGGTGGTCCCCAGAAGGCAGGTGGTCAGCGGGGCCCTGGGGTAGAAGTGAGCTGGAGCAGGGAGAGAATGTGGAAGCGTCAGTGCCCATCCGCTCCTCTTTCTCAGAACCAGCCCCATGAGGTCCCTCCTACACCACCCCTGTGGTATAGTGTTAAAAGGAGCACCCTGATAAGAATGAATGTGATGACTGAGCGGTTCCAAAGTAGTTTGTAACTGTGGGCTATTTAGATGACTTGCACCACAGAAGACTGTTGCGTATTTTGCACTCCTAAGTATCTGAGGGAATAAGTGGATTATTTGGAGGAATTTTCCAGAATATATATTTGTCAGGGCCTCTGCTCAGTTGAATTGAAACCTTAAAGTGACTTCTAAAGGTTTCCATTTTAATTTTTTGTCCCCAACAAGGTATCAGTGACCTGATGGTCCCTTCAGTTTCCCATCTTCTCTCCCCTCACCTCCTCACCTTTTGAGCTTGTTTATCTGCCCACATGGCCCCTCTGCTGGAAGGTGCTAGAGGGATAGAAAACAGATATGTCATCATTTCTTCTCTATTTCCTGGGCAGAAAATCAGCACTAATAAATAGAAAACCAGATTCTGGCTCGCGGAGAAGAGCCCTGTTGGAGGAGTCAGTAGTGTGGAGCTCTCACACTGTGTGGTTGTGTGGCTTGGGCCGGGCACTTTGCCCTGGGTTGGGGGCAGCGAGGATGTCAGTTTCCCTTCCCTGGAATCCACTAAGGAGCTCTCATGGGGGACCTAGTGACCTTTCTGTATTGGAAGTCTGTTATGTGTTCATTATCTTTGTGTAGCTCACCCCAGTGACAATGGTTTATGAAGAGCTAACTGTATTATATACATGAGTGAGATTCTGCTAACGTATGTCATGCAATATGTTTGTTTTGTGAGAATTGGTTTTCTTTTGGCTCTGTGCTCCAGTTTTCACTATAAATTTAATAGAAAATATGCTTCTGTGAAAACTGTTTCTTGTGCCATATGTAAACCTTTTTAGTTTCTAACATTAAACTGGGCACTAAAATACACTGGGTGTTGCTGTCTTAGAGAAATGTATAATTTCTTAATTTGAAAAAATTATTTTATCCTGTAGAGCAGAAAATTCCTGAAGAAGAATACATTATTTTGATAGATGGCTTAAATGAAGCTGAGTTTCATAAACCTGATTATGGAGATACGCTTTCTTCATTTATTACCAAAATTATTTCTAAATTTCCTGCCTGGTTGAAGTTGATTGTGACTGTAAGAGCAAATTTTCAGGTAACAAAGAATTCTCAAATCTTTCTCCAAGTCCCTATATTCCAATTTTACAGTGATAAATATTAATAACATAAAACTGTTGTAAACCATTCAGCTGCTTGAATTAGAAATTATGTTAAGAATTTGAAAAATTAGTCCAGAGAGCCCCACATGGGTGAAACTCTGACCTTTTTAGCTCAAGGCATATTTATTAAGATGTCAGGTAAGTTTCCTGTTGGCATCGAATTGCACATTTTCAAATGGTGGCATCTAGCCCTGGTTACCGTCATGGAGTGTGTGGGGCCAAGAGGCCTGCCAGAGTTTAAACCTACTCCTGCTGGTAGTTATTTGCATGGGTTTGCTGTGGGGCTTTGTGTTTTTTTGAAGGGAAAAATGAAGGTGAAAGATTTTTTTTTTTTTTTTGGAGATAGAGTCTTGCTCTGTCGCCTAGGATGGAGTACAGTGGCATGATCTTGGCTCACTGCAGCATCTGCCTCCCGGGTTCAAGTGATTATCCTGCCTCAGCCTCCCGAGTAGCTGGAATTACAGGCAGCCACCACCACGCCTGGCTAATTTTTGTATTTTTAGTAGAGATGGATTTTCACCATGTTGGCCAGGCTGGTCTCCAACTCCTGACATCAGGTGATCCACCGCCTCAGCCTCCCAAAGTGCTGGGATTACAGGCGCGAGCCACTGTGCCCAGCTGAAGGTGAAAGATTTTTAAGGCCTATTCTCAGAAGTCTATTTTTTCGTAAAACTTAAACATGAGGTAACATTTGCAGCAAGCGGTAGGGTGATATTTTTTCCCCTCCGTCTTCCTTCTCTCTTGAATCCTGAAATTGTATCTTAACCATTGACTCCTTCTATACCTATCGTGTTTCAGTAAAGACTTTTAGACATTAGGTTTTGATTTTTGCCCTTTTATGATATTTATTTAAAAACAGCATTTGGAATTTTTTCATTATAAAAACTGAAATTATACCTCAGTTGAACTTGATGAGTGTGTTTTGGACATTCAATTTGTATATTTTTCAGTCTTTTTTTTACACAGTAAGCACAATTTCGCAATCAGTAGAGCATGGGAACCAGGAACCTTACGTTCCTCTTCTCAGCTGTGTAAGTTTTCAGAGCTTCAGATAGCATCCATGTAAAATGGGAGTGATTGTATTCTGCCCTCTTTATCTATATTGTTATATTAAATGAGCACATGCATTTAAATACTTCAGAAACAACAGTGGGAAGTCTTTTTAAAAAGGCAAAACTCTTTGCTGTTAGGCGTCAGATGTGCTTAATCTTTGGAATGGGGAAGAGATGGGAAGGGCACACGGGGCTTCTGGGAGCTGAGTATGTTTTGTTTCTGGGTGCTGGTTACACAGGTATACTTAGCGAAAATTAGTGACACTGTGCAATTGTGATTTGTGCACAAATCATATGTTCATATGTTAGACTTCAATTTAAAAGTTTGCTTTAAGAAAGCAATTAATAAAATAACATGCTGCACCAAAGTAGGCAGCTTTGTTAAGATGTGCTATCGTTGAGAGACAGCCCAGGGACCGTCTCAGATTTCCTGGTTGGGTTACATAGCCCCAGTGTTTGATGCATAAAGAAGGATGCCTTTTATCTTGGCGTCTGGCCATGTTCTTAGATGTACAGTGTTGGTTGGTGTTTGTCCTTGTTATATAAGCAGTTGCACAGTGTAAGGATTATGAGTATCAAGTCACCTGCAGAGTCTCACTGCCCTTACTGGCCCTGGCCTCGTTGCCGCTGTCTACACAGGGCTCTTACTCTGCTCGCTAGGCTCAGGGTCCTCAGATGAGGGCCTTGGGAGAGCATTTACTGATTCCATCTCCCATTAGGATTTCTTTCACATAAGCTTTTTATCTTCACCTTATCCTATTACACGTTTTAATACAAAACAATGAGTCTCTGTAATCCATGAAAATCCTCCTTGAAAGAAAACTAGTGAATCTGGTTTAAAATGCTGCTAAAATAAGAAAGGAATCTCTGTAGAGTGACACTGTGGGTTTTTGTTTTTTTCCCCCAGGAAATAATAAGTGCACTGCCGTTTGTCAAGCTTTCCTTAGATGACTTCCCAGACAACAAAGACATCCACAGCGACCTGCACGCCTATGTCCAGCACAGGGTGCACAGCAGCCAGGACATCCTCAGCAACATCTCCCTGAACGGCAAGGCTGATGCCACGCTCATTGGAAAAGTGAGCAGCCACCTGGTGCTGCGGAGCCTGGGCTCTTACCTGTACCTCAAGCTCACCCTGGACCTCTTCCAGAGGGGCCACTTGGTCATCAAGAGCGCCAGCTACAAGGTGGTGCCTGTGTCTCTTTCTGAGCTCTATTTGCTGCAGTGCAACATGAAGTTCATGACCCAGTCCGCCTTTGAGAGGGCACTTCCGATTCTCAACGTGGCCCTCGCATCCCTCCACCCCATGACAGACGAGCAGATCTTTCAGGCTATTAATGCCGGCCACATCCAGGGGGAGCAGGGATGGGAAGACTTTCAGCAGAGGATGGACGCCCTCTCCTGCTTCCTCATTAAGAGGCGAGACAAAACCCGCATGTTCTGCCACCCATCCTTCAGGGAGTGGCTTGTTTGGAGAGCAGACGGGGAAAACACAGCCTTCCTGTGTGAGCCCAGGTATGACAGGCGCTTTCTGTCAGCTCTTTGCAGGGAATCTCGTGTGCACTTGGGGAAAGGATTTAAATGTGATGCACGTGTCTCAATGGAAAGGCAATCCAGAACGACTAATTCAGTGTTACTGCTTTGTTTTCTTATTTTTCCTCCTTTTTGGCAGAAGGATGGGCAATGGGGAATTCTCTATACAGAAGCTGCCTTGTAATTGCTAGTACTCCCTTATGGATGGTACATGTGGATAAAAGGGAAACTGGGTGGTGCCTATGTGGTCCTTCCTTGCTGTCCATTCTCTCATGGAGCCCCGTCCCCTCCCCCACCCAGCTTCTGCAGGGTCATGCATGGGAACATGTGAGATCAGCTCCCAGGAACAGGGGGCTTCTCTAAAGGGTGTTCCCTGTGTGTCTGCTAACTGTCATGGGTCCTCAGCACCTCCACTCCCCCACTACTCCTTGAACATGGAGTGATTTGTCCCAGGGATCAGGTGTATCTGTGAGCCCAGAGGAAGCACCATGATCCAATCTAGCCTCCTTGCTCCATACCCCTCACCCTTCGTCAGTGAGCTCTGTGTGGCTGACTGGACCAGGCTGGGTTGCAGTTCTCCTTGCTGCCTGGGCCACTGTTATCACAGTGGGATGGGGAAGGAAGCCTGTCTGCTGTGTGGCCTCGTAATAGCGTGAGAGGTCAGAAAGTTTGAGGGTGCAGATGCTTTCAGATATATGTATGGCAAGCCCCCAACTTCCACTTGGCCCTGGCTTTGGCCTGTGTCTCTGCTGTCTTGAGTGGCTTCTGCTCTCTGTGAGCCAGAATTGCCCCCTGCTCTAGTAACAGAGCTGGCAGGCTGCTCAGCTGACCCCTTAGGCATTTGACCAGATGCTGGGATCCAGAATGAAGAGGCGAACAAGCATTGGTGAGCCCTGCGAGCCTCACAGCCACTTTCCTCCCTGTGAATATTGACTGAACATCCATCTGATAGGCCTGGCTGCTGTTCATGTTGGGGTTCTTATTATTTTCTTCAGTAACGCTGGTTGAAGGTTTGTTATCTTTTGAACCTGGTTTGGGGCAATAAACTAACATCCATATGGTCTGGCTAAATGTTTCCTTATTTAGCCAGACCATAATAGCTAGGTGAAACGTGTGCTATGACATTTCTAGCCAAGTCAGATTACTTTATAGGGAAAGTCCAGTCATTTTCTAGGAAGACTGGCTATAGTTGGGTTTGTAGAGACATAAAAACAAATTGAAAGACTCCATCAGGACTGTAGGTTGTTACTGGGTTGGAGGCTAAAGTGGCTGGACTGTAGTCTTCATTAAGCTTCACTTCATTTTGGGTATTGGTGGGCCTTGACGTCACGTAGCCTAGGCCAGAGCTAGGGTGGGTGCCTATAGGCTCCTGAATGCCACTGTGTTCTTAAAAGCAGGTGTGGGGACATCCCCTGAGGCAGGACCCTGGACTAGGTGGAGGCATGAGAGGCACCAAGGGTACAGAATTTAAGGAAGCACCCACTCCTAGGGTGGTGCAAGTTGTTGGCGTTTTCCCAAGACCCCTGTAGTATTTGAGTTTCATTCAATTGAGAGGATATAGAACAATGTTGGAAGGAAACTACTGGATTCAGTTCAGCAACAGTTTTTGTTATATGCAGTTATGTGCGGAGTACTGTGGCAGACACAGGAATTCCTGGAACGAGGACCCTGCTCTCAGGGCTTCCTACACAGGGCAGGGGAGGCAGGAAGTGACATGCGAGAGGGAGGCACACTTCTTGTGGACCTCACAAGACGCAGAAGCTTCCAGTGGCAGTAGAGGGGCCTGGGGAGGTGATTTTAAAAAATGGTGATGGTGGGTTGGGCCTCGAAAAATGGTAGCATTTCTTCCCCCACTCCCAATTGATGTATTTTTGCCGTAATTATAAAGGGAGAAAATTTCAACCCCCAGACAAGAACAGTTCACTTTTTATTTCTGCCGCATTTTAAATAATATACCAACCATCTTTTTCTCTTGGAATTCTTGTCTGGGTTTTTACTCGTCACAGGCATTTTACCAAGCTGTTAGAAGCCTTAGAAAAGTGTCATTTTCATTTTCCATGGTTGTGCAAACCTCCTAGGAGGCAAATTATCATGTACTTCACTATACCCTTGTTGGATTTTTAAGTTGTTTCTAAATTACTTACAAACAGAACAACCTGTCATGTCTTGGTGCCTTACAGATCTGGATTCAAATCCTCCATTGATTGTATATTTTTCTGTGCATTAAATATATTTTAATTCTCCATGCCTGCCTTCCTTAGCTATAAAAAATGAGTGTCTTCTCACTGAGTGTTGGTAGCTATTAAATAAGATCTTAAGGCGATGTACTACTTCCTGTCTCTTCTTTCTTCCCTCTTATTTTTGGTTATGCCCTAGGTTAGCATTCCAGAAATAGAATTAAGAAGTTAAAGAATAGTTTGAGTCTGGCCGGGTGTGGTGGCTTACGTGTGTAATCCTAGCACTTTGGGAGGCAGAGATGGGTGGATCACCTGAGATCAGGACCAGCCTGGCCAACACGGTGAACCCCGTCTCTTTAAAAAAAAAAAAAAAAAAAAAAAAAAAAAAAAAAAGAGCCGAGTCTGGTGGCAGGCACCTGTAATCCCAATTGCTTGGGAGACTGAGGCAGGAGAATCGCTTGAACCCAGCAGGCGAAGGTTGCAGTGAGCCAAGGAGCGCGCCATTGTACCCCAGCTTGGGCAACAAGAACGAAACTCTGTCTCAAAAAAAAAAAGATAGTTTGAGTTTTCATTCATATCCACCTAGACTTAAACATATTTACATTTTGCAATATTTGCTACATGTTTCCTTTTTTTGTTGATGTTAAATTGTAAGCATGATATTTTACTTTAAATAACTGAATATTCATCTTAAGAGATATTTTCATACTTAACCATGCTATTACTGCACCTAAAATATTAATGCAAATTCTTATTAATCTTAAACATTTAGCCATGCTCAAATTTCTATTTTTTAGTATGTTCACATCAGAATCCGAAAAGTCCATAAAATACATTCGATTGTCTCTTTTAATCTATAGTTTCTCTTCTCATCTTTTTTTCTTTTTCCTCACAATTTATTTGTTTAAAAAGAGCAACTGGGTAGTTCGTCCTGTATAGTTTCCTATAGTCTGAATTTTGTGTCCTCATGTTGTTTTTTCATGTGTTCCTCTCACCCCTATTTCCTATAAATTGGTAGTGAAGTTTAGAGCTTGTTCAGAGTCTATGTTTTTAAACAAAGACACTTAGTAGGTGGTGGTGAGTACCTCTCTCAGGAGGTGCATGACATCCTCGTGTCTCTGTAGGCACTAGAAGCCACTGATTACCGTTTCTAAGATCCATCAGCTTTTTTTTTGGTTGCACAGGCAGTCTCATCTAGAACAGCCCCCTATTAGCTCTGTTCTCTGTTAACTCGAGAAGTGAATAGGTTGTTAGTAGGTATGTAGAACAAGGCTGTTGAAGACAGGAGGAGCTGTTGAAGACTTTGCATCAGAATGAGGAGGCCACATTCTGCAACAGCAAATCTAGGTTGACTTGACCTTTTTTCATGGAACAGAGGAGAGGAAAGAGCTAACAGAAGGAGTGTGCAGGGCACAGAGTGTGTGGGGCCTACTGTACCAGTCAGGAGTGGGGTCTTGGGGGGGACTGGGGATAGAGACAGGCCTTGCTGACATGAGGTAGCTGTTGTGGCTTGGCCTTATGGGCAGAGTAGAGGAAGAGGAGTCAGAAACTAGGTGTGGCTTTGCTCTGGAGAAGGGTAAGAAAGGCAGGCGGTATGCAGCAGGTTTCGCAGGGACAGGGCTGGTTTTAGTTGTCAGCAGTTGAGATTGCAAGATAGCCGTCTGTCCCAGGCAGACAGGTTCCAGGGGCAGGGTGGGTCGGCAGTTTGGAGGAGAAACTGACGGTTGAAGATCTAGCATCACTGACGGAGAGGTGTCTGGCGTGACTCAGTGAGGAAGCTCATGTCATTAGAGAAAAGATAGCACTGGGCTTCCAGGGCGTAGAGGAGGGTTTCAAGGAGGGACCTTACGGATGTAAAGTGTTGCCAAGAGGTGAAGGGAAATGAGTGTTAAGAGGAAGCCATGGATTTTCAGTGAGGGAGGAGGGTCCTGGATCCTTAGGAGACTCTGACCATTGAGTTGAGAGGAGAGAAAGGAGGGAGCCAGCATCTTGGGATGGGAGGTGGAAGGGCTTAGGGGACAGGTGGTTTTGTTTGTTTTTTAATAACACAGGAGATTGGGACATTGTCGGAAACATCACGGAAAGATAGTGCAGAGAAAGATCCATAAAGAAGGAGAAATTGGGAATGCGAGGAGGAGGGAATGGGACCTGAGCGATGGGGCAGGTTGCCTCCTCTTTGTTCCTGTGGAATCTGTTCACAGCACCCAGTTAGCTAACTTGCGTTTCGTTTGTGTGTCCCCTCCCATCGCTTAGAGCTTCTCAAGGAAGCACCTTGCATTGTTCCCCATAAAATCCCTGCCGTCAGACGTGGTGCCAGTGATAAGGTGTAGCTGTGAATGAATGAAGGAGGACTCAAGCTCTACTGGTTAAGAGCACAGGCTCTCCTATCTGACCAACTTTAATTCAAATCTCTGCTCTGTCATCTAACCATGTGGTCTTGGACAAGTTGCTTTACCTGTTCAGGCCTCTTTCTTCATGTAAGCATATGGGGGTCATAGGATTGTGCAGGTAAATGTATCAAGATAATTCAGTTAAGTTTCTGCATCTGGCATAGAGTAAGAGCTTGATACCTGGAAGCTTTGGAAATGAACAGAATCATGAATGCAGATGATTTTAGAAGGGGATTGCTTGGTTTCAAGAACAAGAGGGCAGAGAGGAATGATGAGCAGGGTTGCAGGAGCATAGGTGGGGAACAGTGGCATGGGGAGTTGTCTCCTCAGAGAGGTGGGATGCCCTGTGCTCAGCTGGGAGCACTGGAAACCTTAGGCCCGGCCACCAAGGGGTGTGTTGTCATTACCCTATAAGGTGATACTTAGTGTGTCTTTGTGATGGACACAGTTGGCCTGGCCACAGAGCTCAGCCAGCTGGGAGACTTAGGAGGACTTAGCCTGTGGTTGGGAGAGTAGCCCGCAACTGACATGATTTGGGCCACATTGAATCCTGGGATCAGTCCATGGGTAGGACCTGGGGAGACCTTGGGGGCCTGGAGCACTAGAGAGATGCCGACAGCGGTTTCCATGGGAACAAGGGAGGAGGGGAATCCCAGGGTCAAGATCTGGGACGTAGAAGGTGTCCAGGGGATGACAGGGCATGTGCTCATGGGAAAACTTCAGGCCATTACAAGACATTGGACGGGACTCAGTGGGCAGTGTGGGCTTAAACGTCATGCCCTCCCCTGTAGTATAAAAACCGATTCCTTGGCCTCCACCTGCCTTGATTTCCTCATCTCTAACATAGTTTATAACCTATTTGAGAAGCAGGCATGCATCTGGATAGACAAATGCACTTTAAATAATGCGTGCCTTTAATCCTAGATTAGCAACTAGTAGGAGGATGCATCTGGCATAGAGTAAGAGCTTGATACCTGGAAACATTACATATATTTTAAAATATATGTAATGTATTTTAAAATATATGTAATGTTTATCTTTTCTTCCCTCCACAACTACCTGCTTTTCCGCAATCAAACTGCTCAAAGTTGACAAGATGATAGAAATTAATTTACATTGCATAGAAGTCACTGCTATTGGAATAAGCAACTCTGTGTGTCATTTAGAAATTAATTGGCTCAGACAAAGGCATGGGGTCCACAGGAAGACAGTGAATCCTATGGACATAGAGGGCAAATGGGCAGGATGGCCCTTTCAGAAAAGGGAAATGGGCAGGATGGTACCTTCACAAAAGGGATATGGGCGCTATTGGTTGGATGTCAACCATGTGCCAGCCACTGCAAACCCACTTAGAGGCCTTAGCCTTCTTCTCACCACAAGGACTTGTGTGCCATCCAAGCCTAGAATTCTCTGCTTTCCTGATCATGAGCTGTCTGTCACCTAGCATGGCCTGGCTTTTCTCTCCTTCCCACTGTGAGGCCTTGTCTTTTGTCTACCCCCAGTGGTGGTGATCCTGAGGGGACCTGAAGGCCAGGCCCAGGGATGGTTCTGTGCTCTGTGTCTATTCATGCATGCATCCCAGAAACACATTTGAATATTCACCAAGTGCTGGGCACTTTGCTAGGCATTATGACTCAGACGAGACCCTTAGCCTCCCAGAGTTTACATCTTTGTGACAGACATAAATCAATGACTAAGGCAATGGGTGGTAAATTGAGAGTGGGTCTGCAGTGTGGTGGAATGGGCTCTTCTGCTATGAGCCTTTGTATTCCTTCCCCTAGGAATGGGCACGCGCTCCTGGCATTCATGTTCTCGCGTCAGGAGGGCAAGTTGAACCGCCAGCAGACCATGGAGCTCGGCCACCACATCCTGAAGGCACACATTTTCAAGGTGAGATGCACACCAGCTTGGGGAAGGGTTTCTTTGTTGTCATTTTGAGGTTTTGCTTTGGAGATTTTAGAGAGCTCTGTCAGCCATCCAAGAAACACTCCACACACCTCAGCCCAAATGCAACCTCCTCCTGCCTCCCCTCTCCAAAAGTAACCACTGTTCTGACTCAGCCTGGGCATTTCCTTGCATCTTGCTATAGTTGATTGCTCAAGTGTATATCTGAGTGCTGGAGTTAAGTTTTACTTCTTCCCACCTTTAAATCTCTGATAAGTTTCTTTTTATCTAAAGGCTCCACTTTGTTCATTACTTTTTGTTTCCTTGTTATTGATTTGTCCGAGAACCTGAGTTCCTTGACCTGTGTGATTTTATACCACCTGGACTTTCTAACTGTGTGCTTGTTTTTCATGATGCAGTTTAACATGTTCCTCTTTCCCCTGGGTTTTCACAGGCTTAATCACATTGATCATTTTTTAGGATGTCAAGGTTCCAGTTGTAAGTTTCTTATATCAGGAGGCACAGCATTTGTGTTTGCTTCTCATTTTGTGGTGCCATCAGTCATTTCTGGTCACTGCCTGGACTTACTCATTCGCGGTTACACCTGGTGATTTTTTTATTTTTTTATTTTTATTTTTTTGAAATGAAGTCTCGCTCTGTTTGCCCAGGCTGGAGAGCAATGGTGCGATCATAGCTCACTGGGCTCAAGCAATCCTCTCACCTCAGCCTCCCAAGTAACTGGAACTACAGGCACGCATCACCTTGCGGGGCTCAGATGGTGATACTCTAATTCTGTCATTTATTCTTCCTCTAATTTACTTCCAACATGGCAAAACCTTGTCTCTACTAAAAATTAAAAAATTAGCTGGGAGTGGTGACATGTATCAGTAATCCCAGGTACTTGAGAGGCTGAGGCATGAGAATCACTTGAGCCTGAGAGGTGGAAGTTGAAGTGAGCTGAGATTGCACCACTGTACTTCCAGCCTGGGCGACACAGCAAGACTCTGACTCAAAAAAAGAGAAACTCTCATCTGCCATCTTTCTCCCCAGGCACACAGTTAACCTAGTGAAGACAGGCTGGTTCCTTGACCCTTGGTTTCAGGTAGTGAAAGCTCGCGTGTCCGGGCGTTCTTTGTGTGAGACCCTGTGCCTTCTGCGGGTATCTGCACCCTCTGCGGCAGATCTACTTTCAGAGTGACCCTGCAGGTGGGAACGAGATGCTCAGGCAGGTCTGTCTCTGATTGTTTCCAGGGCCTCAGTAAGAAGACGGGAATTTCTTCAAGCCATCTCCAAGCCCTGTGGATTGGCTATAGCACCGAGGGGCTGTCCGCCGCCCTGGCCTCTCTCAGGAATCTTTATACTCCCAACGTGAAGGTGAGCAACCTTCTGCACAGAGACCCGGAGACCCAGGCCTGGCCGGCTGCTGGCTGTTCCTCCAACAGCCCTGCTTCCCTCTGCCCTGGGTGGTGGTGAGAGGATGCAGAGGAGCTTCTAATGATGTGCTTCCCTGATCATGCAGGCTTGGGCACTCTATTACTCATTCTCCCAGAAGTTTAGCTTTTCTTTGGCAGAAAGATGTGGGTGGTCAGGGCTGCTCTGGGCACATGTGGTGACTGTTGCGCAGCAGATGTGATAAGGAAGCAATTTACAAAAGAGATCAAAGATCAGAGAGATTTCTAGGGAAAATGGGTTTTTTAAGTGTCCTGGGTTACTAATCTGGACCATCTCTTTAGAGTTCATGGGAAATTAAGCCTTGATGCGCGATGCATAGAGATAAGTACACAGAAAAACAATCATCAAGGTTTCATGTACACATATTTCTGCCTATGGAAAGGATGTCAGCATGGCCTTCTGTGGAGCCAAGAGCTTCTTCACTTCTTGGTTAGCGGCTGTCATGTCATGATGTTCTACTCAGCTTTTTAAGGTAGATTTTTCTTCCTGATGTCATGTAGCCTGGGAATCTGAAGCACACAGAGGCCAAGTGGCCTATTAAGGACACAAAGACAGTTAGTGTCCAGGCCTTTCAGCTGCAGGCCCTGATGTGTCCGGCTGCCTATGGAAGCTCTGGGGCAGTTTAGTGAGCCAGGTCTTCCTCCTGAATCACTCACATTGTTTTATCTTTCATTTCAGCTAAGAGTGTATCTTTTTGCTTCTCCATAACTAATGAAATTCTATAATCATAAGGAAGAAAGACAAGAATAAAAATGGCAATATCTGTTTTCATACTTTAATGAATTTCTGGGCATAGAATTTATTTTAATACAGTGATAAGTAAATGGGAAACATCTGTTGAGTACAAGTTTTTAAGACAGTAAATTTAAAGGTACAGCATAATAGTGTAATGAGCATGGCCCTCCTGGGATTATAAACTTTCCTCTTTAATGTATGTGTGATTTTAAGAGTTAATCATTTTTACTTCGTTTTGTAAAACTCCAGTGTCACATCTACACCATCCCCCAAATTATTTCTATAATGTGGTTATAGAATCTTAAGTCTTTTCATTATCCTTCCGTTTCTTGTATCTTTCAAGGTGGGGGGGAAGGTTTTCACAGGATCCTGAACAAATTACAGTAATTTTAAATTATGCATGCAATTAAGGAACTTTTTTTAGAGTGTCTTAAATGTTGTCGTACAAGAATGAATGTCATTTTGAACAATAATTGCAGTTTGCCACGTTGGTAGATTAAAGTGACTTGCTCTGGGATGATTACTTGGTAGATGGATTTTAGTTGCAGTGGCATGCCAGCAGTCTCTAACCATGTCATCTCCTGTGGCCAGGCCAGGATGAGCCAGCCTGGGCCCCGCTGGCCCACTGGGGTCCCATCCAGCCAGTGGTTTTGTTGCACCATCTCATAGGCTGTGGCCTCAGGAGGATTTAGGTTGCAATTCTTTTCTCAGCTGACAACAGAAAGGAGAGGAGAACAAGAGCTAGGCGTGGCCTTTGGCCCAACTTCCTTTGGCTGGGAGATCCAGTCATATCCTGCATCATAGTCGGAAAGGACACATTTAAAAACAACTGTGCTTGTGTGAGCTTCCAGTGTACTTAGTGGGAATGTTGATGCAGCCCCATGACAACCCTGGCCAAACCTCTTCTCATCCTCATGATGGTATTGCCTTGCATACCCCCACCTCCCTTCCTGTTTTCATTAAATCCAGAAGTTGAGAGATACCACCACTTCCGAGTGTTGTCCAAGGAGAGCTTCTGTGATCATGATCGGAAAATGTCCATATTGTTGGGGGAAAATCTATAGGATTAGTTATTTAAACGGGCTCCTTCAGCGCAGTGCATTCTCAGCCAGGACTGCTGCCTCTGCTGCCTGACTGCTCTGTGACCATCATTAGCTTTGTGCTTAGCACTCAGCTCTGCCTTACTCCCTCTGAGCCCTGGCTTTCTCACCTATAAAGTGGAGACACAAAAGAGACTGTGTCTCGAGTGATGAGAAACCTTACTGAGATGTTAAAGTTACTGGGAACATACTTGGCATTTATTATGTTTACATGAATTCTTGTTAGTGCTTTGCCTCATCTCTGGAAACTGGTTCTGCTGTGGGCACCTGGGAACTTCTGGATGTGTCGGTTGGTGCTTGTTAACAAGAGCTGCCTACCTTGAGGATGTGATGGTTGCAGGTGACTTACCTCTGCCCTCAACTTGGCATGAGG
The DNA here is from genome assembly GCF_024542745.1 of Macaca thibetana thibetana. Taxonomy (NCBI): domain Eukaryota; kingdom Metazoa; phylum Chordata; class Mammalia; order Primates; family Cercopithecidae; genus Macaca; species Macaca thibetana. The sequence goes on along the minus strand of NC_065589.1, from coordinate 83,845,123 downwards.
TGTCCCTGCTGCTCTGTGCTGGTGAACAACCCAGGGTGGGCATGCAGGGTGATGTGGACAGGAGGGCAGAGCTCCCTCCTGTGCCTTCCAGAGGTCAGGGACATGAGTTCTTGTCGTTTCTGAAGACTCCATGAAAGATTGATTATAACATCGATTAATGTTTATTTAGCATGTACAGGATGCTGAGTGCTGTGCTAAATGCCTGATGCACATGTATATACATACTTTTTTTACACATTGATTTTTTTTTTTAATTATTATACTTTGAGTTCTAGGGTACATGTGCATAACGTGAGGGATTGCATTGGGATTTATACCTGATGTAAATGAAGAGTTGATGGGTGCTTACACATTGATTTTTAATCTTTATAACCACCAAGTGAAGTGAAACTTTTATCCTCGTTTTTTCAGATGAGAAAACTGAGGGCAGTTGATAACGTTCCAAAATCACACAGCTGGAAGGGTTCCTGACATTCAGCAAGCCCTTGCTCTGCAGGTGCCTTTATCACTTGATGTGTTTACAGCCCTGGCTGCCAGCTAAAATCACCTGGGAGCTCTGGGTACCACAGCCCCAGCCCCAGTTAAGTCAGAATCTCCAAGAGTGGGGCCAGGGTATTGGAAACTTTCAAGCTCCCAGGTGGTTTCAGCATGCATCAAGGTTAAGAACCATAGTTTGGGGGAAGATGATGGAGGGTTAAGTGGTAAAAACAACTACAGCCTTACACCAACAAAGGAACATGTTTTTCCCAGAAGCAGATGACGTGTGAATTGATGACATCTTTAGGAAACCTGCCCTGAGCACATGCCTTCCAGGTAAACTCTTGTAAGGGATTCATCATGGCACTCCAAGTGTACCTTCCACTATTATTAGCAAAAGAGTACCTGTTAGAATAGGATGACATGCTGCTGTTTTCTTAGGTGGCACCTAAAGCACAGAGAGGTCGAGGAATTTTCTGAAAATCACACGGTAGGTTAGTTTAGGGGCTGGTTGAGAACTCATACCACTTAATCCTTTATCTTTTAGGCTCATGGATCTCAAGAAGGTATGGGGTTGATGGGGGAGGAAAGAATGTAACTGTCTGGCAGAATCATCCAGGGAATTTACGAATGATCCTGCCCGTCCTGTGGCTATCAGAGTCTGGTGTGCCCCTTGCGGCGTTGCACGTATTGTCCAGACATGTGTATCTTCTGTGTTCCTCTTGCTGAGGACTGGTTTCATCGGCCTTAATAAAATCCTCACGTATTTCTTCAGCATAATCTGATTCTGTCCACACTAACAGTTATTCAAAGGGATTTTAAAGACACTTTTATTATTTAATTTTAAATTTTTTTTTTTTTTGAGATGGAGTTTTGCTCTTGTTGCCAAGGCTGGAGTACAATGGCGTGATCTTGGCTCACTGCAACCTTCGCCTCCTGGGTTCAAGTGATTCTCCTGCCTCAGCCTCCCGAGTAGCTGAGATTACAGGCGCGTGCCACCACAACCAGCTAATTTTTGTATTTTAGAGACTTGGTTTCACCATATTGGCCAGGCTGGTCTCAAACTCCTGACCTCAGGTGATCCACACACCTTGGTCTCCCAAAGTGCTGGGATTATAGGCATGAGCCACCACGCCTGGCCACACTTTTATTAATGTTGTAGTGTAATGCAATCTTAAAATGCTTTTGAATTAGATCAGAGTCTGGTGGCATTTTAAAAAGCAAGCCTATATAGATCTGTAAAGAAGGCTCGGTGGGGATTAATTAGGTCATTTGCCTGAAGTTGCCCATGAAATAGCAGTGTTAGGACATGACACCCTTTCTGATCTCTCATCTGTTCCTCCACGAGTACAAGTTGACAACGAGACCCTAGAGGCTGGGTTGGTGCTCACCTGGATCTGGCTAGACAGTGGTCTCTCTGATGGGGTAAACAGCGGGGTGGTCGTCAGGTGGTCGGCTGACTCCTCAGGGCCTCCTTGTCACTTGCAAACGGCCTGTTCTTCCTTAAATGTAGGTGGCAGTCCCAGCAGTGTGAAGAACCTGATGTGTAGGCCATCCCCATCCATGGAGGGGCTCTGTTTGCTTTTCTTCTCTGTGAACTTCTGTATTGTAGAACCAGAGTCTGGTGCAGTGGACTAAGCAGGAAAACAGAGCATGCTGAGGGATAGAAAGGGCCCGGGTGCATGCACAGGTGTGTACATGGAGGCAGGGTACTCTCTCCCCTGTGTCCCGGCACTGGAACAGAACCCTGCAGGAAGTGATCCTGTGGCATCTATATGTATGGAATGGGCATTCCAGTTAGGGAACTAAAAGGGGTAGAGGCCACGAGGCTGGCCTTGCCTGGCATCGTCACAGCACATGCTGAGTCCAAGGTGGCTGCAGTGAGGGAAGGATTCTGCAGAGAAGATCAGAGAGGAAGCTGGAGACCTGAATCACATAGGGGTAAGCTTCAGTAGCCAAGACATCTTCAAATTTGACACCTGGGGTTCTAACCTGTCGCTATGCCATTGTGAGTTATGGTTTTACCACCTGGTAGTATAATTTTCCAGACCCATCTGTTTGTAAATATTCTGTTTGTCAGCTACTCTTGTGGACACGTATCACTGAAATATCCTGAATTTTTTATGCCTTGTCGTCTCTCTGTATCTTTTAATGATCCCCATGTGTCTCTAGTCAATAAATGACAGTCTCTGTGGTTTTCACATTTAGTGGGCAGGTGGAGGACCTGCCAGGCTTTGGCAAGGGCAGTGATTGATGTGGGTCAGGACCATTGAAGTGAGCCTTTGAAAGAAACACACTGGACATCTTAACAGCTGTTAAAGGAGCATCATTTTTATCTAATGATCTGGAGATCTGAAAGAAAAAATATTAATATACCTAAAATTTGCATATGTTCAGTGATTTTATTTTAAAACCTGGAGATGTAAAGGTTTTCCCAATACCTAGATCCAAGGAGATTACTAACTGAGGAATATAGTAATTAGTGGAAGCAGCACATTATTTTCTAGCAGTGTTATGCTGCTGACAATCCTGGCACATGTGGACATTGCCATATTTTCTGTTTCTTTTAGGAACACATCCCCATAAAGTATTTGTATTTACTTTTGGCCTTATGTCACTATTAACACCATGACTGTTTTTTTTCTTTTTTAAAAAATTTTTTATAAAGATGGGGTCTTGCCATGTTGCCCAGATTGGTTTCAAACTCCTGAGCTCAAGCAGTCCTCCCTCCTCAGCCTCCTAAAATACTGGCATTACAGTTGTGAGCCCCTGTACCCAGCCACAGTTATTACTTCATTGCCAGGAAAATGAATTTCCTGGTTTTGTTGAAGTTAAACAGTGATTTTTCAAATTGTGGTTCCCCAAACCAAGAGTGTCAATATCAACGGGGAACTCGTTAAAAATGTACCACCCAGATATAATGAATCAGAAATCAGGGTGGGGCCCAAGAAATTGCAGTTGTTTAGTTTTTTTTGTTTTTGTGTTTTTGTTTTTGTTTTTGTTTTGTTTTGTTTTTGAGACGGAGTCTTGCTCTGTCCCCCAGGCTGGAGTGCAGTGATGTGATCTTACCTCACTGCAGCCTCCGCCTCCTGCATTCAAGCGATTCTCCTGTGTCAGTCTCCTGAATATCTGGGATACAGGCGTGCGCCACCACGCCAGCTAAATTTTGTATTTTTAGTAGAGATGGGGTTTCACCATGTTGTCCAGGCTGGTCTCGACCTCCTAACTGCAGGTGATCCACCCTCCTCAGCCTCTCAAAGTGCTGGGATTACAGGCGTGAGCCACCGTGCCTGGCCATTTGTTTAGTTTTTATTTTTAATTGTGGTTAAAAAACACATAAAAGGAAATTTACCATCTTAACCATTTTTAAGTGTGCAATTCAGTAGTGTTAACAATACTCACATTGTTGTGTGATAGATCTTCAGTACTTGTCATATTGCAAAATTAAAACTCTGTATCCCTTAAGCAACAACTGTCATTTCTCCCTGTGCCCAGGCCCAGAAACCTTCATTCTACTGTCTATGAATTTGACTACTGTATATATCTCATAAGTGGTATCACACAGTATTTGTTCTTTTACATCTGGCTTGTTTCACTTATCTCATTTCCCCAAGGTTTACCCATATTGTCACATATGGCAGGATTTTCTCCCTTTGTAAGACTGAGTAATAATCCATTGTATGTATATGTACCACATTTTCTTCATCCACTGATGAACATTGAGGTTGCATCTACCTCTTGGCTGTTGTGAATAATGCTGCAATTAACATGAGTGTGCAAATATGTCTTTGAAATCCTGCTTTCAGTTCTTTTGGATATATACTCAGAAGTGGGATGGCTGATCACATGGCCATTCTATTGTTATTTTTTGCTGTTATTTTTGTTTTTGAGACTGAGCCTCACTCTGTCGCCAGGCTGGAGTGCAGTGGTGCAATCTCAGCTCACTGCAACCTCCACCTCCCAGGTTCAAGCGATTCTCCTGCCTCAGCAACCCAAGTAGCTGAGATTGCAGGCGTGCACCACTATGTGTAGCTAATTTTTGTATTTTTAGTAGAGATGGGGTTTCACCATGTTAGCCAGATGGTCTCGATCTCCTGACCTCGTGATCTGCCCACCTTGGCCTCCCAAAGTGCTGGAATTACAGGCGTGAGCCACCGCACCTGTCCTCTACTGAATTTTTTAATTAAATTTTTGTTTTTAATTTTCAGATCAGGGCCTTGCTGTGTTGTCCAGGCTAGAGGGCAGCAGGCTATTCACAGGCATGATCATAGTGCACTACAGCCTCAAACTCCTGGCCCCAAGCAATCCTCCCACCTCAGCTTCCTGAGTAGCTGGGGTTACAGCCACGTGCCTGGGGCAGTAGTTCTATTTTTAATCTTTGAGGAACCATCTTACTGTTTCCCAGTAAGCTACACTATTTTACATTCCCACCAATGAGAATGTGCATTGTTAATGTATTCCCAGGTGATACTGGTGCACATTCAAGTTTGAGAACCACTGGATTAAAATGATACTGAAAATTGAGAATACTGCCCATTTCCGTAAATGTTTAGATGACATACATGTGACAGTCTTGTTGGGGGGCCTTGTCCAACAGGTGAGCCGTCTCCTGATTTTGGGAGGGGCCAACGTGAACTACAGGACAGAAGTGTTAAATAATGCCCCAATCCTGTGCGTCCAGTCTCACCTTGGCCACGAGGAAGTTGTCACTCTGCTCCTGGAATTTGGTGCCTGCCTGGACGGAACATCGGAGAACGGCATGACTGCCCTCTGTTACGCAGCAGCTGCCGGCCACATGAAGCTGGTGTGTCTGCTGACCAAGAAGGGAGCGAGGGTAAGCGGCAGCCTGCTCTTTTGGGGCTCGGGCAGGGAAATGGCTTCATCTCATTGCTAGAATTGTTATCTGCTGGACCAGACTCTCTTGTCTCTGAAACTATAGCATACACAGAAAGGGTCGGGCTCCCGGGATTGGTCACTTTGTAATGTGCCTGACTGGGGCAGCCTCAGAGAGGTGTGTTTGCTCATACATAGCAACTCTGCTTCATGTTGTCCAGGGGAAGGCAGAATTCCAGGGAGACTCTGGATCCTAGCCACATAAGGAGGGCCAGCCTTTAAAAAGCCTGCAAGTATTGACCTAGAAAGCACCGAGATTGGTTTAAAATATTTTAAATGTTTGCTTTTTTCCCCTTTCTTCTTCTTATCCCATTTTATGTCCTTTTAAAACAGTAAGATGAATTCCATGAACTCATGAAGAAGCCATGTGCCTGAGCTGCAGGAACTAGAGTGCCTGGAATCTTCATCTGTTCACTTGCCAGCTCTAGGGTATTGGGCAAGTTATTGAGCCTATATACGACTCAGGCTTCTTATCTGTAAAATGGGCATAACAGCAGTCCCTACCACAGGGCTGTCGAGTAAGCATTCAGTCATATATGAAATAAGTATGTATTACTCTACAAGTTACTCTAGAGTCGTCAGCTTTCTTTTTTGTTTTGACAGAGTCTCACTGTCGCTCAGTCTGGAGTGCAGTGGCATGAGCTCAGCTCACTGCAACCTCCCCCTCCCAGGTTTAAGTGATTCTCCTGCTTCATCCTCCAAGTAGCTGGGACTACAGGCACACACCACCATGCCTGGTTAATTTTTGTATTTTTAGTACAGATGGGGTTCACCATGTTGGCCAGGCTGGTCTCAAACTCCTGACCTCACATGATCTGCCTGCCTTGGCCTCCCAAACTGTTGAGATTATAGATGTGAGCCACCACGTCTGGCCAGGAGCTGTCAGCTTTAATAGGGTGAATGAGAATGATATCGGGCTCACAGTAAATGTTAGATTTACTGGAAGCAATTTTTTGGGAAATGTGTCTTTTGAATAACAATAGAGATAAACTGCTAATTATCTTTTATCTTTTAATTAGGATATTTAAAGTTCAAAAAAAATAGGCTTATAACAGCTATGGGAGCTTTATTTTTTTCTCTCCAATCCAACATTTGGGACATACATAAACTTCAGTTCATGGAGAAGGGAAATGTGTGGCTAAGCCTTTGGGGTGGGTACGTTACTGCTGCACATCACTGCACCTCCATTTACGGATCCCAGCTGTGCTTTACACTTTATTCTGAGGCCAGCAGGCCTCCCCCCATCACAGCTGAAAGCTCGGGAGTAGGAAGCTGAGTGCTATTTTGGGGGGCTCTGGCAAAGCCTCTGAATGAGGGTACAGGGCATCCCCAGATTTGGCAGGCATGCAAGGCTAGGCCCTGGGCTCCACTCCCAGGCCCAGTACTCTGGGGTTTAGACAGGGCATGAAGGGCTGCCACTGCTTTGGGGCCTTGAGGAGGTGTATGGCACTCACTCACTCTTTCTGCCTAGCTGGCCTGCCCTGACTTTGTGGCCACCCCCCCTTTACTTGCCAGCATGCCCAGGCCACCGACCTGCATAAGGCCTCCTTCCCAATCAGATGCCACTTGGACTCTTTTCCTGCCCTTCCACACTCAGCTGATTTTCCACATCCCTCTCTTTCTTTGGATCCCCTGGCTCAGTGACCAGAGAGCGGCTTTTCTCCCCCAAATTATAGCTTGTCACAGCAGACTTAGAATGCCCCACCCAAGCTACCAAAGTCAGGAAGTACAGGGCTTTGTCCGAGGGTTTAGTGTGTGTCTCCATACATACTCACAAGAGAATTAGGAGCTTTGTGTAGTTTGCTGCAGGGACATGGGATTAAGGAGAGAGTTTTGTGACCGAGTCTTGCAAAGGGAACCTGAGGCCTGGAATGGTACATTCATTACTGTCTGGAAGTAATCCAGACTAAGGTTCTATGTTCTCCAGAAAGACAAGTCAGAATGTGAACCCCATGTATGCTTACAGGGAGTGGGGTTTACACACAGTTAGGCTTATAACAGCTATGGGAGCTTTATTTTTTTTCTCTCAAATCCAACATTTGGGACATACATAAACTTCAGTTCATGGAGAAGGGCAATGTGTGGCTAAGCCTTTGCGGTGGGTACGTTACTGCTGCACATCACTGCACCTCCATTTACAGATCCCAGCTGTGCTTTACACTTATAACAGCTTATGGTGTATCCACATGCTCAGAGGGAAAGTAGTGCTCAGCCATAACCTTCCCCCACTCCTGCCCCCAGGTGGACCACTTGGATAAGAAGGGCCAGTGTGCGCTTGTCCACAGTGCCCTACGGGGCCATGGTGACATTCTCCAGTACCTGCTGACCTGTGAGTGGTCGCCAGGTCCTCCCCAGCCAGGCGCCCTGAGGAAGAACCACGCCCTGCAGCAGGCACTGACCGCAGCCGCCAGCATGGGCCACAGCTCGGTGAGTGGGGCAGGGGTTTCCCCACTGGGAAACTAGAAGCTGTAGCTCAGCAAGTCAGTTGACAAACCGAAGGACTGAAAGAATGAGGATTCCAAGAACTAGCAGTTGGCATTGACCACCTGCAGTAGAAGGTCTTCTACGGGCATCGCATTCTTCTCATGAGTGACAGTGCACACTCCTGTGCACATGTGATGGGGACAGGCAGGCTTGTTCTTCTGTGGGAAGCCTTTTGATGACATTAACTCTCAGCTCTTGCTCATGTCTCTCCCCCTTCCCTGCTCTGCCCTCTAGACCTGCTGTTTTACATTTTTTCCCCTTTGATTCATTCTTCTGTCCTTGTGTTCATTTAAAAATAATCACATAGAATCCTGATTCTAAAATCGTTCCTGAGTATTTGAAGGATTTTTAAAAATAGAACTTTAATGCTTTGATAGCACGCAAGAATGCTTGTCATTTACAGCTCCTCCACTGAATGAAAACTCCATGCGGTAGTTAAATAGAGCATTTATTTCTGACAGATGTTGGTATTCCTCAGTTTGAAGATTTAATTGTCAACCTCCTGACCTGTGTGTCTTGGCTTTCTTTATCTGTGAATTTAATAACGTTTTGCTCGCGCCCTCCTGTGTATTTCTCACTCTGAATTATCTTCAGGCAATTAGAGGTGCCAGTATTTGGTAAGATTCTTTTTCCAAAATGACTTTAGTAAATTTGAGTGCGAAGCTGGCTGGCTGACTTTGGCATTCAAAACTCATGGGCAGACACACACACAAGCATGAAATAGTGGCTGGCTAATTTCTGGCATTTAAAACATTAAACACACACACACACACACATATATATACACACAGAGAGAGACTGTTAAACACACATATGAAAATATAGATGTTTTCCTTTTTTTAAGTGTGAAAAGTCGTCATTGGAAGGACCATGAATGCCTAGGAATGACCTTTGTCTTAACCCGTGCAAACCCCCTTGTTTTAAAGCTTGTTGGGAGGAAATGCTGAGCGAAAACCACCTCAGCACAGCCAGTAGGGTGAAAAAAGCAGGGTTTGTTCACCACAAGACTTGGATGGTTTGTTAGTTTCCTAATGCTGTTATTACAAATGGATGTAAACTTAGTGGCTTAAAGTAGCACACACTTACTCTTAGAATTCTGGAGGTCAGAAGTCTAAAATCACACTATTGGGAGGCCAGCCTTCCTTCTGAAGTCTCTAGGGGAGAACCTGTCTCCTTGCTTTTTCTCACTTCTTGAAGCCACCTGTATTTTTTAGCTCGTGTACCCTTCCTCCATCTCCAGAGTGCCTTACTTTCATCTTAGCCTCTGTCATCTCATTTCCTCTGTCCTCTGACCTGGACTCCTCCTGTCCCTCTTAAGAGGATGGTTGTGATTTATTAGATCAGATGTGTATCAGATATAGACCTTGATGATTTGAGATAATCGCCCCGTTTCAAGGTTCATAATCACATCTGCAATTCCTTCTTGCCCTGTAAGGTCACATTCGCAGGCTTTGGGGATTGGGATGTAGACATCTTTGGGGGCCATTATTCAGCCTACCACAAAGGGTGTGGGCTAGGAGACTGGAAGGTGGCTTTGTCATGTTCTCCCATTGCTTGCTGCTGTTGCTCAGGGTGAACTCTGGCTCAGGTCCAGGGCACAGATGCTTCATCTCCCTGCAAGCCAGGATTCCTGCCTCCATACCTGTGACCTGACCCACCCTTTGACAGGAAGAGTCTCATAAGGGAAAAAGAATACTGCTACCAGTAGAAAATGTATTTGAACCATACTTTGTAAAAATTTTGAAAAAGGTATATTGCCTTGTTTTCCTTCCTTGTGAAAAATTGATTCACTATCTTGTGATTTATGCAGAAACTGCACTTGGTGTGATCTGCCGTGTCCTTTGTTGATGAGGCTGGCATATTTGGGTCATGTTGGAATTCATTAGAATTCTGAGTACCTAGTAATCCTGAACCATGTTGCTGAAATTCAGAGATTTTTTAAAATTATTCTTCAACTGAAAGTGTGAATAGCATATGAATTATGCTTCAAAACAGTTTTCATTATATTTTTCTCTCCTTGTGTAGCGTGAGATAATGGTTAAAAAACAACACACTCTCTCCTTTGATACATGGGCTATATCATAAGCACCTCTTGCTATGAGAACTCATTAAATCACCTTGGCACTTCTGACAGGTGGTCCAGTGCTTGCTGGGGATGGAGAAGGAACATGAAGTAGAAGTCAATGGCACCGACACATTGTGGGGAGAAACAGGTAATTATAATGCCACTGCTTGTAGTCTGGGGCAGCTTGCTTGATGTTTTAGCCCTATTTTGGCCTAATTGTCTTAAGAATTACTATGATGTATGTAGTCCTATTTTTATTTTATCACAGGCATTTGAAGTTTAGAGCTCCTTGAACTTTCTAAATGAGTAGCAAAACTTTGCTGGAAGCATAAGATTTTATTTTTTAAAGCAGTCCTGTTAACTGATTATTTTGAATTAGACCAGCAGTTACTGTGCATCAGATGAATGTCAGGTGGAAGTACCTAAGTAACGTGTTTTCTGGCTTGCCGAATCTCACACATCTCACCAATGTGATCTTCCTGTGACCTGCGCACAGTGAGCTAGGCATGAACTTTTATCCCCATTGTCACACGAATCAAAGGCGGCTCAGCACAGAAGGCAGGAGTGGCCTGCCCTGCCCTATATAGAATGAGGGTAAAACTCAGCCTCATGGGGTTTACTCACGTTACCATACAAATGCAGGCTATCAAGTCATTTCCATTGGTCTTTACAGTGAGAAGCCTGGGCACATCCTGGTGAAGATCTGAGTTTGTTACTTGTGAGACTAAATCAGTAATGCTGCTTTCCAGTTTTCCGCTTGACTGGACTAGTGTTAGGAATCTGAGACTTTAAATTACAAGTTGTTTTTAAATAGATGTCAGCAAGAGTATTTAAAATGAATTTCCAGGTTGTTTCTGTTGTGTACCTGGTATATAGTGACTTCCATTTCTCTTGCACAGATTTGTTTCCAAATGCTCCTAAATTGTTTCCTAACAAGCCAAATGGTGGTGTGGAGAGCTTATTAGATAGCTCACTCTAGGAGAAAGCCACAGAGCCTCACCTCCTGGCAGGAGTGCAGGCCTGTCCTTCAGAGCCTCAGAGCTGTTTGTTCCATCCCCATTGTGGGCCCAAAGAAGGAGCTGGGTGTGCTCCCAGGTGCAGAGAAAGTACAGAATTCCAGCGGAGTTGGATTATGTCTACGGGTAAAAGTATGTGGATTGAAATATTGCCTAATTCTTTATGGAGTCCTCCCCCTTCCCTTTTAAATAGTATAGGCTGCTCTATCATTTGGTGAAAGAAAAGTTTCCATCACATTCCAAATGATGTGGTGGGCAGGAGTGTTGCTGAGTGGATAAGAGCATGACTACTGACAGCCAGAAGGTCCAAATCTCTGTTCTTTCATTGCCTAGTGATAAGAGCCTCTTGGGGTACTTGGGCTTAGACATTCTGATTCACTAGGGGGAAAGCCCAGCATGTGATTTTCTTAACAAGCATCCCAAGTCATTTCAGGTGACTCCTAGCGCCCCGCAGAGCTGTCTAGAAAGCCTGACATAGAGTGACACACAGTGAGAGGTACCCGTGAAGACGATGGACATCAGGTCTAGCAGCCATGACATCACACATTTAGCTTAAGTGAGAATTTCTAACCTTTAATATTCAAGATGACTTTTTTATTTGGAAGAAAATTCCAGAAAAGGGCTGATTTTTGAAGGCTTTGTGTGAGCTCTGTTCTCTCAATGACCAGTCCTGAATTGCATTATCCTCCTGCCTTGAGAATCTGCCCATCAGTTGATGGCTAAAGAGACACATGAGAAACAACAGACTTCCCACCAGTCTTTATCTAGATCAGAATTCTTGGCAGTTTGGCTGGATTCTCTACTTCAGGATCTTCCCAGGCTCCTAATTGGGTATTGGCTGGGGCTGTGTTCTTCTCGGAGCCTCCACCGGGGAAAGACCGACTTCCAAGCTCTCAGCTGCTGGCAGAATTCATCTCTTTGTAGTTGCCCCTGGGTCTTAATGAGAAGGTAAACAGTAACTTGGCCCCTCTTTTCCAAAGCCTCATGCATAACCTTCAAACCACTTTGCAACCTGGGAAGCAGTTCACACTCTTCCTCACCAGACATCAGGGTGAATTTCATGAGGCAAGAGTTTACTTGAGACGCTTGTTAAAATGTAAACCAAAAAGAAGCAAGCTAAGTGCTATTTTTCAGGCTAAAAGAGCCACAGTGGCTCTCTGTGGACTGCATCTCAACCAAATCCACCTTACCTTCTCTGTGCATTTTTCTGTCTGGTACCTTTCTCTTGTGCTCCTTCAAAGACAACCACTATCCTCTACTGCCCCAAGCCCTCCTACTTTCCAGGCCTGCATTTGTCAGAGGAATACCTTGAAATCTTGCAGGGGGTTTCAGCTGAGAGAACATCTGCAAATATGGGTCTTTACACAAATGTATACTACATGCTCTGGAATGTGACATCCGTGTTTGGGATTTGGCCACTTGGGGTCTGTTACCAACCCTAAATGTAGGAATGAAGGCAGATGAGGCATCGTACAGAGAACTGAAGGCCTTGGTAAGGATCCTGCGAGTGAATCGGTGAGCTCGCAGTCCTGGTTCTCACCAAGGCTCAACTTCAAGCCATGGGCCCTGGGATTCCCCAGCCTGTGTGACTGCACTGCTGTGTGTATTGTTGCTTGTTGCTGTGGGGACCCACAGAAGGGAAAGGAGTGGTTTTGCATCCTGTTCTCATTTGGTCCTCATTCCTGGGTGTAGTCAATGGTGTTTTGGGTCCAAAACACTCTAGGATGAACCTTATCTGTCCCTAGCCACAGCATAAGGATAGAATCCCAAGAGTAATACCTATCTGGGATGTGGGAAGGTGGCAGAAAAACTGGAAGCTTTGTGTGGATAGCAGTTCATTATTTCTTTTGAAACCTTAAGTATGTTTACAGAAGTCTGCCCAGCATAGATTTAGCTGTGAACAGCTTGGCTTTAAAATGCTAGCTGATGAGGTGACAAGGCAGAGCTTCCTCTTCTGTTTTGACTCATCTGCTGGCCTTTGGTTTTCCTGCAGGGACACCCCCGTTAGGAGGACAGCTACCTGCCCATCTCTTCTCTGCCATTGCCAGAGCCAATGGCGCTGGAGCTAAATTCATGCACAAATTCCTCCTCCAGTTTTCTGCCAGGAGAGCCTTGCAATTCAGTGAATCTGTTCCACATGGCGGAAATGTGGTTGTCATACCTGTTGCTGATTGGAAGCGGTGGGTTCTTGGTGAGGAAGAATGACAGCCACCAGTCAGGGAACAGCAGCCCCGTGGAGGTCCCCCTCACTCAGGCCTTCAGTGTGGTGGCACTGGGCACAGCAGCGGCCCTCCACCCTCAGAGCCCTGCACATCTGACTGCTGGTGACCCTGAGTCAACAAATGTCATCACAGAAGTAGGTGGCTCCTGTGTTAGGTTGAAGGAGACAAGAAAATGTACAATAGAATTTTAAGACATTCATAAAAAACGGGAACAGTATTTAGTTTGGGGGTTTACTGCAGTAAACCCACAGCCTTTAGAAAACTTGCAGACTGTCTCTACTGGTTTTGGAGAACAGAGGGCTTAACTTGTGTAAGGTTCTGGTTTCACCAGCATCTGGGATCATTTGCTTTTTGTCTGTCCAATGTTTAGGGACAAGCCATTCAGAACTCAGTGCTGTAGTTCAGTAGCTCTTAAGCTCTCCCTCTCCCCATGCATCCTCCGCAGCCTCAAACAAAAGGCTGTAGCGGAGAATAGGTATTATGATCCATTCATCAGAAGAAAGCTCAGAGCAGATGATGAATGCCTGCACCCAACAGCACCACCCTGAGGATGCCAAGGCCCTTGGCTCGGTGATACTCAGACTCGCTGATATTCAGACTTGGTCAGTGTCTGTTCCGTAGTTTCTCGGCAGCCTGAAACATGGTGAGAACCCACCAGATGCCTGTGGCATCTGTTTCAGGCATTCCACAGCTGTGACAACTCCATGCTGCCTCCCAAAAAGTTCTGGCTACACTGAGTTACTATCTCCATGTCAGTGTTTGCTGTGAATCAGCCCAAGCTGAAGTGACCAGAGATGCTTAGCTGGTGACCTCATGCTGCTGTGGATTGGCAGAAGGACTGTGTTTGCAAGTTCCAGGTCACTCTCAAGTGTGTGAGCCTGCTTGTGGGCTTCAGGTTAGAACCTTGCTCTGAATTGAAGAGAACAGAGGCCCTTCTGCTCCAGCACTTGCCATGTAGGCAGATGGGCCTGTGGTATCAGAGCCTTACCCCTCTCCCCTCCCTTGGATCACTCTGCAGTTCCCTTCATAGGACTTACCATCAGTACATCGTATTTGATGGACTTTTTGTTTTGTTTTTTGAGACAGAGTCTCGCTCTGTTGCCAGGCTAGAGTGCTGTGGTGCGATCTCGGCTCACTGCAACCTCCAACTCCCTGGTTCATGGGATTCTCCTGCCTCAGCCTCCCGAGTAGCTGGGATTACAGGCATGCACCACCACACTGAGCTAATTTTTGTATTTTTAGTAGAGAGAGTTTTCACCTTATTGGCCAGACTGGTCTTGATCTCCTTACCTCATGATCCACCCAACTTGGCCTCCCAAAGTGCTGGGATTATAGGTGTGAGCCACCGCATCTGGCCTTAATAGGCTTATTTGATAGGAGGCTGCTTTTCCCAAATTGTGGGCTTTTTTGGGTTTGTTTTTTGAGACAGGGTCGCACTCTGTCACCCATGTTGGAGTGCAGTGGCGCAATCACGGTTCACTGCAGCATCTGCCTCCCCAGGCTCAGGTGCTCCTCCCACCTTGGGCTCCTGAGTAGCTAGGACTACAGGCATGAGCCACCACACCTGGCTAATTTTTGTATTTTTTGTAGAGACGCAAAACATGGGGATTCGTCATGTTGCCCAGGCTGGTCTCAAATCCCTGGGCTCAAGCGGTCCTCCTGACTCAGCCTCCCAAAGTGCTGGGATTACAGGCATGAGCCACCACACCCAGCCAGTCATGGGCTTTGTGAGGGCAGAAGTGTCCCTGTCTTTTGTCCTCACCTTCGTGTATGGCAACCGTCGGTTCTAGTGCTGCCCAATAGAACTTTCTGTAGTAATGGAAGTGGTATCTGTTTTGTCCCGCATGGTAGCTACTAGCCACATGTGGCTATTGAGTACTTGAAAGGTGACTTGTGCAACTGAGGAACAGTAGTTTAAAATCTCATCTTAATTTATCTAAATTATATGTGACAGGTGGCCACCAAATTGGACAGTGCAGATATAGCCTGGTCCTTGTCACATAGGTATTGACCAAGTGGACAAGTGGATTTACATGAAACAAACTCATTTTTAGGGAGGGAGATGTTCACCTGCAGAATAATTTGGGAGAAATACCTGTGGTTGGAGGGGGAGGAGTAAGGGGCCTGGTCACGCATAAAGACCCAGTGTCCTGATTTCTTGGTGTCCTAGCTCAGACCATGCTTTGCTAGACTCCAGGATGGCTCAGATCCTCTGGCCAAGTCCTCGGTGGGCTGCTGGGTTGGATCTTTGGAAACACAGCTATTAGCCAAGCATAGAGTGGGCATAGCCCCATCTGTGTCCATAACATCTCCCTCTCTGCAGCCTGGGTGTGCTGTGCCCTCGTGCAGATCTCTGGCAGCCATCCCACCCTGTCAAGGTCACCCCCTCAGAGGTCCTTCTGTTTGAAGGAAGGTCACCAGCACACCCAGAGCCCCGTGCTTCGTGCACAGGACCATGGCGGCTCCCCAGGGCTGCCCTTCCCTAATTTCTGGAAGGGGATGCCCTATCAGAGTTGGTTAAAAGTATGACTGAAATACTTCATGTGAAGTGTTATTTTATGTTAAATCAGTACTATTTTAATTGTTGAATACTTCCTAAAGGAGTTTAATCAGGTAATTAATTTTTATTGCCAAAGCAACTATTTGCCTCTGTTCCTAAGATGGGCCAGATTTTCTCCACTGTCAGTTGAATGGGCTATTTAGCCGCATCGCAGGCCTCCCTTTGTGTAGCGCGTTGAAGCAGTTCCACTCAGCATGTGTGATCACCGTAGTTCACTATTCACTAATTCTGCATGGAATTTTGGACAGAACCTGGCTCCCTCTGGATCTTGAGCCCTCAGGCAGTGCCCTGCAGCTGGGGTGGGTGTTTCCAGGCCCCTCTTGGGGGCGGGATCCTCGCACCTGTTTCCAAATTGGGCTGTGAAGCTGGGTCCTGTTGTATTTGACACTTTGATGATTTTCGTTTCCCTCTTGTTTCCATGGGACTGCTTTCCTTTCCCCTTTTGTGACTCTTTTGGCTTCCATCACAGGGGCCCCCAGGCATGGACAGTGGGCTTCCCACATCCAAAGCCGCCCCAGAACACAGGAAGCTGGATGCCTTATTACTGTTGGTGTAAAAATGACCCATTCCTCATTTGAATTTACCTTAGGCATTTTGGAGAGAGGAGGGGCTGTTATTTGGTAAGAATGTAAAATAAAGGTCAGGCCTACTGGATTAAGCCTTGCAGTCACATATACAGTCATCCCCCGCATAATGATGTTTCTGTCAGCAACAGACTACATGTGAGAAGGTGTTCCCATAAAAATACTGTGTCTTTACTTTTTCTGTGTTGCTACTTTTTCTGTGTTTAGTTACACAACTACCACTGTGTTACAGCTGCCTACAGTATCCAGTACAGTAATAGGCTGTACAGGTTAGCAGTTTAGGAGCAAGATGCTGTACCATGTAGCCTAGGTATATAGTAGGCTACACCATCGAGGTTCGTGTAAGTCCACCATGTGGTGTTAGCACGATCATATAATCACCTAATGATACATTTCTCAGGATGCATCCCTGTCATTGATGATGTGTGACCTTTATCAGGAAGTATCCTCCTCATTAGGTAATGCATGCACATCTCAGGACAGAATTTCAGGTGAGAGATTGGAAGGAAAGTGTTTGCCCATGGCTTGTTAGGGCATGTGGAGAATATGTGTTGCATGGAACACACATGGAGGATCCTGTAGGGAAAACTGTGACTTGCTGTCGAATACTGAAGATACTG
The DNA here is from genome assembly GCF_024542745.1 of Macaca thibetana thibetana. Classification (NCBI taxonomy): domain Eukaryota; kingdom Metazoa; phylum Chordata; class Mammalia; order Primates; family Cercopithecidae; genus Macaca; species Macaca thibetana. The sequence goes on along the minus strand of NC_065589.1, from coordinate 83,828,202 downwards.
GATTTTTCAGAGGTCCTGAGCATCTCAACAGTATTTGGAAATTTTTTATCAAGGCATTCCTTCCTCTGCAAGTGTTTGTTCTAAGAAGGTTCAGTAAGGTTAGTGGGCATGGAAATCCAGGCTGCTGTCAGTCGGAACTGTCCTCAGCATAACAACACAATGGGGAGTAAGCCAGTACCCTCAAGGGTGCGTGGGAGGGACTACCCAGGATCCTGAAAGGAGCAAGATGGGGTGGGGTGACCCTGTGCCCTGTAAGGGACAAAGTGGGGTTACCAACATGGAAGGGGTAACGGCTCTGGTTGGAAAGGATGGGCACAGGGATCCCCCAACCAGTGGAGGCAGATGGGGGATCAGAACTGAGGGCACTGGGTTTGTCCACACCCTGTCCTCCTGGTCTCACAGACCCCTGGGTTTTGCCCCTGATGTGGGTGGGTTCTGGAGACCACTCCTCTCTGCAAAGAGGGCAGAGGGGTCAGGTCAGCATGTCCCCACCCTGTAGGGCAGGCTGAGTGGCCAGCAGTGAGCAGGTACAAACCCAGGGGTGGCGTCTCAAGCACGAACGAATTGGCCCCTTGACCACCTTCATCAAGCTGTTCTTGCTGTACATAGAGTCCATTTTTCTAGTGAGTGAACCCTGAATGTTTAACAAAAAATACTTCTGCCTTCAACAGAAAAATATATTCATTCATATTTTGGGAAGGATTACACTCCCACAGAAAAATCATCCTTGTTTCTTTCAAATTCTTGAAATGATATTTGGATTCTTTCTGTGTTTTGGGGGCCAGATGTGAGATTGTATAAAATGCTTTTGTGGAAATGCCCCCTTTTTACACTGAGAACTCACGTGGTGTCCTGGCATGTAACCAAGTCCTCAGCACAAGCTTAGCCCTTACTGAGAGGAGAGAGAGAACTTTATGCCTGCTTTAAATAACTTGGTGTGTAACCCAGCCTTCCACATGTGAACATTCTCAGCACACTTTAGAAGTGACAGCTGTCCAAAGGTCTAGTCTTCTCATGGATTCTTAAAAGAACAAAGTCTGTATGAAAGATGGCTTATGTCGTTTATCTTTTAGGAAATTATTTTTAAATTGAGGTTACATTATTTATAGCACACACATTATTCCTCAAAGGATTTGAAGAAGCTTACTTGAAATGATGCAGATAAGAATTTTAAAACACTAAGTCAGGAATAGGACATGAAGAACCGCTCAAACATTCGTGCCATGGCATACTAAATTGAGCTACTACTGTGGCTGTAGAATGCCATGTGGCCAGAATTAGAGGGGAACACACTCCTTGTAAACTATTTTTATTGTCCATGGGAGAAATCACAGCAGTTCCTCAAAAAAAGAGAAGCACTTTCTGGTACTTTCATTCTAAACAACACTCATAGAAGGTTGTTGATTGCTTTAGATATTTTTAAAGGCAACTTCCTGGAGGCAGCAGTGTAGGAGCTAAGAACTCAGACTGGCCGGGTGCAGTGGCTCATGCCTATAATCCCAGCACTTTGGGAGACCGAGGTGAGTATGAGATCAGGAGTGCAAGACCAGCCTGGCCAACATGGTGAAACCCAGTCTCTACTAAAAATACAAAAACTAGCCAGGCGTGGTGGCAGGTGCCTGTAATCCCAGCTACTCAGGAGGCTGAGTCAGGGAATTGCTTGAACCCAGGAGGCAGAGGTTGCAGTGAGCCAAGATCCTGCCACTGCACTCCAGCCTGGGCAACAGAGTGATACTTGTCTCAAAAAACAAAACAAAACAAAAACCTTAGACTTAGCTATACTCCCACTGGCTGTGGGACCTTAAGTAAGTTGTTTAATTTCTCTGGGGCTTATTTTCCTCATCTGTAACAGAGAACTGTGAGTAGTGCTTGCCTCATAGAAGTTGATTGTGTTCACTGAATTTATGAATATGGAGGACAAAGAGCATTGTGTAGGCAGCCCTTTACAAATGGCATGGTATGTTATTTAAATCCAATAGCATCTTCCTGTTTTGATCAAGAGCATGACTTCAGGTCCATTCCGTTGCTCGGGTTAAATTTCTGACTCTGACACTGATTCCCTTTGTGATTTGGGGCAGATGGTGTAACTCCTGTGACTCAGTTATTTCACCTCAGTAACGTGGGCATCATCATGACACCTGGTTCAAAAGGTTCTTAACAAGATTAAATGAGAATCCACCCAGGGTATTTTGTGCAGCTCTCAGCAGTTGATGCGTGTTCAGTAAATGCTATGTATTGTCAGGGTTGTGATAAGTTGATTAATATTATTATTGTAATATGTTATTAATGTATGCTATACATTTTTCGGTTGAGTAAGTGGATGTGTAAGTGATGGAATCTTCGACTTTGCAATTACTTTGGAAGATGGAGTCATAAGGGTGGAAAAGAAAGGAATGTTGGTCACACGTGTGAAGTCCTGTTTACAGGTGCAGTTACACGTTTTATTTTTTAAAAGAAGTTGGCAATTTGAGGTTTTTTTTTAATCTCGAATGCACATACAGGCTGACAGTGTTTTTACAGTAGAATTTGTAACATGGTCAGGAGTGTTCTGGTTCCCCAGATTTGGATTCTGCCGTGTATTCACCTCCCATAGATAGCTCGGTGAAAACAGGGTCATGTCTGTCAGCAGAGGGAGCCACATTTTTCCAGGATGCTTGGTTGATGCCTATTGCCTTATAACACAGAATTCCCGTATCTGGCCCCAGCCAGGCTGCTTCTGCAGGCCCATCATGGCTGTTGGGAGATCTGGCCCTCCTGGGAGAGTTTTGCCAAATGGGAAACAATAAGCAAGGTGTTCAAAACCACAACTTTTTAAATTTGTGCATGAGATAGTTCTGAGAGATGCATCCTTAGGCGATTTGGTCATTGTGTGAACATCTTCCAGTGTACCTACACAAGCCTGGATGGCACAGCCTATTGCTCCCAGGCTCCAAGCCTGTACAGCATATTGCTGTACTGAATACTGTAGGCAGCTATAACACAAAGGTAAATACTTGTGTGTCTAAACATAGAGAAGGTATAAAAATATGGTATTATGAGACCACTGTGCTGTTGTATGCACAGTCTGTCGCCGACTGAAACATCGTCACACGGCCTGTGACTATACCTGGGCAGTGCTGGCTTCCCATTCGTAAGGTCACTGAACAGCAGTGCCCCAGCCTGCAGAAGCTTCACTTGAGGCTGGCAGTGTTGGAGGCTTGTCCCAGACCCCAAGGCTTGGGACGTTTGTCTCCCAGTGCAAGTACAGTTTTCTGGAAGAGCCATCTTGATTACCTTCATTTTATCCTTTAAATTGTTTAGGATTAGGTTAGATAATTGCCTGGTCTTTGTAGAGGTGAAAAATTTATAGCTCTTGGAAAGTATGTTCTAATAGAAGCCTTCCCCTCCCTCAGAGACAGGAGGAAATGCCTAACAAAGAACAAAGCGAGGCTATGACATTTGGCTTCTGTAAATCTTAGTCCTATGCCTAGAAGTTGGGGTGGGGCGGCACATTGCCTGGCCTTTTGGGGAGGGGTTGCTGCTTTCAGCCAGAGGACATGGGGGCCAGCTTCCCTGAGGCCCTCAGTGTGATGGCCGAGCGCCCAGTGGCAGCAAAGCAAGTCTGACTGGTCAGCCTCCATGTAGCTGCTTAGAGTCAGTTACAAAGGCGGGGTGGGCAGTCATTCCCAGAGTTAAAAAAAAAAAAAAAAAAAAATCCTAAAATCCCTCATTACATTTTACCATTGAGATAAAGTAGCTGAGAAATGTGCAATGTGTCAGGCACACTCTTTCCTGGTGTTCTCTGCCTTTGAGCAGGGTGTGGCCATCGGGCCTGGGGCTGAGGGTCAAGCATCACTACCTTCATCACATCTCACAGTTCTCACCTTGGCCACAATTAGATGACATTTATGAGAACCCTGCTGCTTTCAATTAATGTTGACACTCATTTTTTTCCATTTTCCACTCATTTTTATAAAATATGGGAGAGGCCAGGATAATAGGAAGGAAATTCCACATGTGAACACAAGTATACAGGCAGAGCCCAGCCACCCTGCCCTGCCCGCAGTGCCCTCTCAGCCAGCAGAAAGTGGGTTCTCCTGGTGTAAGCTGTTCTCCGGAGGTACTTCGTTCCAGCTTGCAGAATGGTTTTCATACATCCATGGGTAATGCATGTAAAGGTCATAGTCTGCCAGCAGGAAGCTGCTTCTGTGTGCACTGACTCTGCTGCCCTTCTCTCTGAGCCCCCAAGGTGGGTCCAAAACCAAATGTGGGTGGGAATACAGACCCATTGTTGTGATCTATAAGCCAAGCCATCCTGAGCCTGGGTAGCACATCCCGTGAATTTGAGTGACAGATCTGCTATAAAATTTTAGGAATAGCCCTGTTTGTGGAATGACTGTGTCCCCGGCAAGTTGACAATGGAGTTTTTGCAAATCAAATCTTTTCCCAGAGAACTTTAGTATATAAAAGATTCCTGCAAACCATCCATTTTATGGTGCAAAAAACTCTCTTGCTGCTGTTTCCAATAAGTTCAGATTGTTGTCAGTTTTATTTTTTAATATTTATTTATTTATTTATTTATTTTGAGACCGTGTCTCACTCTGTCACCAGGTTGGAGTGGAGTGGAGAGATCTCGGCTCACTGCAACCTCTGCCTCCCAGGTTCAAGCGATTCTCCTGCCTCAGCCTCCTGAGTAGCTGGGATTACAGGCGTGTGCCATCACGCCCAGCTAATTTTTGTACTTTTAGTAGAGACAGGTTTTCACCATGTTAGCCAGAATGGTCTCGATCTCTTGACGTCGTGATCTGCCCGCCTCAGCGTCCCAAAGTGCTGGCTGGTATTACAGGCGTGAGCCACCGTGCCCGGCCAGTCAGGTTGTTCGTAAAATGAACGTCTGCCATTACAAACCTACTTGCCTTCTCAAGACAGAAGGCAAGTTGCTAAGGTGAAATTATTCAGATCGTCAGAAAATATGTGCTTTCATGGGAATCTAATTCACAAATGCCATCTTGTTAAGGATTTTGCAACTAGAGTAAATTGTGTCCAATTTGAGTCCTAAAAGGTGCCATCTGGGCCGGGCGCGGTGGCTCAAGCCTGTAATCCCAGCACTTTGGGAGGCCGAGGCGGGCGGATCACAAGGTCAGGAGATCGAGACCACAGTGAAACCCCGTCTCTATTAAAAAAAAAAATACAAAAAATTAGCCGGGCGCGGTGGCGGGCGCCTGTAGTCCTAGCTACTCAGGAGGCTGAGGCAGGAGAATGGCGTGAACCCAGGAGGCGGAGCTTGCAGTGAGCCGAGATCGCGCCACTGCACTCCAGCCTGGGCAACAGCGTGAGACTCCGTCTCAAAAAAAAAAAAAAAAAAAAAAAAAAAAAGGTGCCATCTGTTCACGTTGATTTTTGAGCTCCCATTTCATACCAAGTCTTTTTTTTTCTCCATCTTTGTATTTCACTGGCCAGAAGGCAAGGTACTGCCCATAGCAGGGCATTCTTTTCTCCTGCCCTCCCCTGCCCTCTTTTCCTTCGGGTCTGGTGGAGTGCATTAACCCTCACTGGAGCCTGGTGGGCAGCACCCGAGGTCGGCCTTTGCAGCAGAATAGCTGGAATTCCTGAGCATAATTTAGCCGTGGTCCTGTTTGCTTAAGCATGTGGCTGGCTATTCTTCAGTCTCTTTGTTTCCGTATATGGTGTTGGTAAGTCCCTGTGGCTGCTAAAACTTGAGATCCCCTGAAAATGGCAGAGCCTCAGGAGTTTGCAGCGATGGCCCCAGAATATTCAATCTGCTTAGAAAAAGGAAAACACAGATCTTGTTGTCTGTCTGCATCATTTGTAAACGAGAGCCTCGTCAGGAATGTGTGTGTAGTACGTGATCTGTTTTAAGCCTGAGCAAAGTCTGCCTGTACTTACAGGTTTTTAGTTGCCTCAAGAGGAAGTCACCAAATACCATAGCAAGAGTTGTGAAGGAAAAGGAGGAGGACAGGGTCCAACCCCGTTGCCATGCCCAGGGTGGCATGCTCGCCCCTTGTCATTTGCTCCAACTTGTGGCTTCTCTGACGCCTCTGTGAAACAGAGGTCCCTATTTTTAGTGCTGGACTATCATTTCTGATGTGCTGCTGTTGCAAAAATTCAGCAGCAGCTGCAACAGAAATCCTGATTTAAAGGCCCCGTTTATAATGGAGATGAAACTTGTTTACTAAATAAAAGAGCAGAATGCTGTGGTGGATGGGCTGCTTCAGATCTCATCAAATGGAAGAGTCCTGTGTTTATTCCTTTGCATGGCGTCATGCATTTACCTGGGCCCTGCCTCAGCATGGAGCCAATGTGTCTTTGTTTTGATTCATTCCTTCTTCTGGTTAACCGGGGAGAAGAGGAAGAGGGAGTTGTTCTTTGCCTGGAGGAAAATGGCAGAGCAGCAGCAGATCCAGGTAGTGGTTCAATACCCAGATCTTCCAGCATAAGAATCACATGATCAGATCAATCCAGATAATGTATATTGTAGGAGAGGAAGAAATCACTTTATCCTTACCCTTCACAGTTCTTGGGACAGACTGCAGCAATGAAAGACAGATTTACACAAACAGAAGTTGAATAGCAGGTGTATCTTGTTATCTTGTGTTGTATCTGTGGGAGATACCCAGAGAAGTGAGTCAGTGTCCAAGAGATGGCTTAGATTTTAGGCTTAAAAGCCATCATCCCAGCCAGGCATGGTGGCACACGCCTGTAATCCCAGCACTTTGGAAGGCTGAAGCAGGCAGATCACAAGGTCAGGAGTTCGAGACCAGCGTGGCCAACATGGTGAAACCCCGTCTCTACTAAAAATACAAAAATTAGCCAGGCGTGGTGGCGCACGCCTGTAATCCCAGCTAACTGGGAGGCCAAGGCAGGAGAATTGCTTGAACCCGAGAAGCAGAGGTTGCAGTGAGCTGAGATTGTGCCACTGCACTCCAGCCTGGGTGACAGAGTGAGAAACCATCTCTAAGGGAAAAAAAAAAATCCCCTGAAACAAAGATAAATGGTGTGGGGAAGGCCAGTTATGGGGAGGTACCCAAGAAAAGCGGTTAACAAGGGTAAGGTTTGTGAGCCAGATTCTTCATTGATAGAAGTCTCTAGTCATGTAGTCATCCTTCTCTTCTTGGTATAGAAAGGAAGACACCCTTGAATTTTGTCTTACAAGAGGATAACTTCTCTGTTTTTGGAATACCTCCTGTGTCTTCAGTATCTCAAAATAATCAGCTCAAAATCTTTATGCAAAAAGACATATTTTGGGGTGGCATATTCTGGTCTCTCACAATATAAAAGTACCCCTGAGCCTTATATTAGTAGGAATCATTAACATTATCATTGTGGCAGGAAGAGACTACAGCGGGAATTCCCAGGACAGCAGGGACCAGAACTGGTTTGTGTAGATTCTCAGAGTACAGATAGGATCACCCTGGACCCTGGTTTCCAAACATTTTAGGTATGGGAACCGCCTCCCCACTTCCGTCTCAGTGCGTCGGTATGTAAAACTGACATCAATACCATTAATAGGATGGTATTGATGTCAGTTTTACATACCGACGCACTGAGATTAAATATCTGCTCAGGAAGGGCAATGGGCCTGTTTGCATAACACAAACATGAATGGTACCTGCAGTCCAGATCAGCTGTAGCATCCGTGCCCTTCAATATTTTGTTCTGGTTGCGCTGTCTTGAAAGAATCCACTTCGTCATCCAGATCAGTGATGCAGACGGCAATTGTTGTTAAGAATGACTCTTCCTAGCCGGGCGCGGTGGCTCACGCCTGTAATCCCAGCACTTTGGGAGGCCGAGGCGGGCGGATCACAAGGTCAGGAGATCGAGACCACGGTGAAACCCCGTCTCTACTAAAAATACAAAAAATTAGCTGGGCGCGGTTGTGGGCGCCTGTAGTCCCAGCTACTCGGGAGGCTGAGGCAGGAGAATGGCGTGAACCCGGGAGGCGGAGCTTGCAGTGAGCCGAGATCGCGCCACTGCACTCCAGCCTGGGCGACAGAGCGAGACTCCGTCTCAAAAAAAAAAAAAAAAAGAATGGCTCTTCCTGTAGTTCTAAGAAATTATCTAACTAGAAAGATGACAGGAAAAGCACTATTATAAAGACTGCCCAGTGGTAAGTTATTCTGGGCACCCATGGTAATGCGCTGGGCCCCAAGGTATCAGAATTTAGTGACAGCGGCCAGGCACAATGGCTCATACCTGTAATCCCAGCACTTTGGGAGGCCAAGGTGGGCAGATCACCTGAGGTCAGGAGCTCAAGACCAGCCGGGCCAACATGGTGAAACTCCATCTCTACTAAAAATATAAAAATCAGCCGGGCATGGGGGCTCGTGCCTGTAATCCCAGCTACTCGGGAGGCTGAGGCAGGGGAATCCCTTGAACCTGGGAGGCAAAGGTTGCAGTGAGCCAAGATTGCACCACTGCACTCCAGCCTGGGTAACAGAGCAAGATCCTGTCTCAAAAACAAAAAGAATTTAGTAACTGCAAATGTGGTGGTGGTTGGGTGGGGGATGGGTGTTGTGTTTATTACAAAATTTTAAATAAGGTGCATTTAAAGAATGAAATGAGGACTAAGCATTTGCGGAAACTTTGGCCTTTTCATAACTCTGGTCAGGCTCAACTCCTTAGCTTTCTGCATGGGAAAACTGAAGCTCACAGACCTTGAGGATTTGCCAAGGTCACACATAGCAACTGAGACTAGATCATGTCTTCAGGTGTCTTGTGCTGTTACATCCTAGACCTTGGGACTCCAGAGCTGAGCAGTCTCTCACTTTCTGAGAACCATGGTGCACAGGCCCCCTGTGCCCTCCACTAGGATGACTCACTGAACACACATGTTGGTGCCAGCACTGACTTCTCATGAGGACCTTGGCTGAGTTTACCAGCTACCTCCTTGAAGAGCTGCAAGGGACCATGTCCCAGTGCACGTGAAGGACTGTTCTACCACAGAGAACTGAAGTTGTTATGCCTCATGGAAAAATATTGTAGCATCAGGTGTCAGAGCATCTTGACAGCTGGCAGATGCCTGCTCTCTCTGGTGCTCAGACAAGGCCTGGGGAGCTGGGAGTGAGCTCCTGACTTGTTACCTCCTCTGGTCCCCCACCGCTTTAGTGCTGTCTGCTGCAAACATAGATCAAGAGGCTTGAGGACATCCATCAGGACAGAGCCCTTTAAACGCATTTTTCTGGAGAAACGTGGTGGCCTCTTTTCTGAAAAGAAACAGGCCGTCATCTGGGTGGTGAGGAATAGGGCGTGGGAGGGATTGGCCAGGCCTGCAGACTGGCCCTGAGCTCCCTGGGCTGCTGTGTAAACTCTTACGAGGGGCTGGTCTATGATGAGGCCACTGAAGAAGGTCCCTTCACTGATGAGGTCCACACTGACCGAGGACCAGAAGCAAAGTGAGAGCTGCGTTGCCCTTCTGGAAGGATGGAGAAGGGGATGCTTTCCCCACGGTCATCCTGGGCCTGACCTTTACATCCGTAGGTCCACAAGACCAGGACTGCCTGCTGCCCACGCTCACTCCCTCACTTTCCGGTGACGAGGCCCCAGATTGAACACGGAGCTCAGGTGATCCATGGGACAGATGTGGCTACCTCTCTGTGACATGTGAAGAGGTGAGGTCGCCAGCCACACTGCACCATGGCCCTGAGGACAGTCTGTAGAGACTGTTCAGTAGGGGAGCTAGTTTGTTGCAGGGAGATAACTGGTTTGCCGCCTTTTGTGTATGTGGCTCCTAGAAGTTAAACCATGGCCATGCTGACTGGTGTGACCAGAGGAGGTCACAAATCAGCAACAGACTCCCAGCTTCCCTGGGCTTTATTGTAGGAACCAGCGGAAGCAGGCATCTGTTAGCTGCCCTGAGGGGTGTCAAAGAGGACAGGCAGACCAAGGGGTGTGTGCAGATACCAGCATCCCTGAGCCCTTGGCTCCTGGGGCTTAGCTCTGAGACCTGAGCTCAGAAGGTGCACAGGAGACAAACCAGGTCCCACCCTTGCTAATCGGAAGCCCACAGGTGACCCTCTCCCGAGACGGCTGTCACAGCATTCTGCTTTTGAACTCTGTATGAACAAAGTCCTCTGTGTTTTCTTTTGGGTTTGGTTTCTTTGAATCCTTGTTAAGTTTGTGAGACTGACTCGGTCAGTCGTGTTTAGCCACATGGTGTTTATTTTTGTAGACATGTAGTGTTCTGCTGATTGACAGTGCCACTTTCTTGAAGCCTACTGCTGCTGATGATGATGGTTGTTTGGATTGCTTGCAGCCCGGGGTGCGGTGAGCATTTTTGCTTGTGTTTCTGGTGCACCCTGAGAGTGCCTGCAGGGTGCATCTCTGCAAGTGGGTTGCTGGGTGGGGGGTTACACCCATCTTCCACTTACTCGTAGCGTCAGCCTGTTTTCCAGAGCAGCCACCGTGCGCCTTTCCGCTAGCAGGGTGTGAGCTTTCTTGTTCCACATCCGTCTCTCGTTAGTGAGCCTGGTTACTAATGGGGCTGGGTGCTCCTCATAGGCTCCCTGGCATGCGGACCACACCTTTTGAAGGCCTGTTTCTGTGTTGCCCCATTTTCAGCCTGAGAGGTCTGTCTGCCTGGCTGACTTTTAAGAACACTTCCCTATTCTGGAAACTGGAAATGTATAGGTTGGAGGCTGTATTTAGAAACAGGGTCGTCCCAGGCATGTGCTGGGAATAGAGCCAGGGTGTGGCGCTCCATCTCCTCCCTCCCTCCAGAAGAACAGCCATCCCTCGACACTCAGCCCTTTGCTGGCCTCTGGTCCCACTGAAGAGCCGATCGTCCTGGCCTGGGGTTGTTTCTGCCACCTCCTCCGTCCTCCTCTCTAGACAGTGATTCCCGCAATGAGCAGAAGCAACTCTTCGAACTATACCCCCTGCCTATTACCCCCAAATTAAGAATCGGGGAGCGGGGAGGCCCAGGCTGATGGGAGAGTGCCATGAGTGCCCGGTCTCGTTGTCCTCTCTCCTTGCGTGCCATTTTTCTTTCATCCTTAGCTGACTTCCCGCAGCATTCTTTCATCCTTAACTGACTCCCCGCAGCATTCTTTCATCCTTAGCTGACTCCCCGCAGCACCGCCACGACAGCTCACTGCCTCTGGGCCAGCGTGTTCACTCCGGCCCTCTACGGTTGGATCTTCTTTTCTTTCTTGACTTTCTTAACCCTGAATCTTGACGTGTTAAGGAGATTCTTTAACGAGGGGGGAGTGACATGCATGCTAGACTGCCTGAGTGATTATTCTTGTTGAATGAAATTTTACGATTTTAGGGTAAGAGGCCAAACTAGACAATAATTCCAACCTGTGTTTGCGTTGCACTGTATTCTGGTTATCTCTTCCTGTGAAAAACAGAAAAAAACTTAGCCACCTCTGAATCTATAGTTTGGGCCGGGCATGGTGGGGATGGCTCACCTCTGCTCACATTGCTTTAGCTGGGGCAGCTTGACCCAGGCTGGTGGATCCCTTTCCAGATGGCACATGCATGTGGCTGGCCGGCTGGTGCTGGCTGTCTCCTGGGAGCCCATCTGGAACTGGCAGCCATGCCCAGGCCTCAGTTCTTCTCTCTGTGGGTCTCACCACAGGACTGCTTGGGCTTCCTCTCAGCATGGCATCCGGCCTCCAGGAAAGAGTGTTCAAGGATGTACAAGCAGCCCATCTCCTAGGACCTGGGCCTTGACACTCACACAGAATTTGTTCTGCTGTGTTCTGTTGGTCACAGCTGTCACAGAGCCCCCGCAGGTTCAAAGGGGGAGGACATATAGACCCTACCTCCCACTGGGGGAGAGAACTGTCAAAGAATTTCTGGCCATCTGTGCTCCACCACATGCTAACAGATTCCCCTCTATGTGACTTTCCTTTAGCCCTGACTGCTGCCGCAGGAAGAGGGAAGCTGGAGGTCTGCGAGCTGCTGCTGGGGCGTGGAGCTGCTGTGTCGCGGACAAACAGGAGAGGGGTTCCACCTTTGTTTTGTGCCGCACGCCAGGGGCATTGGCAGGTACCCGGGGGGGCCCCTGAATGCTTCAGAAGCAATGAGTGAGGATGGAGTTCACTATTGCCTGGCTCCCCTGAGAACACATGCAGCTCCCCTGAACCTGTCTGTTCCCCATCCTCGGCTTCTGTGCCATCGGGATTACTTGATAGAGCCACACGTTTGACAAGATAACACAGTTGGCCACATAGGCTGGGGAGCAAGGCTGCTCAAGGCCGAGCTATTCAGGTCAGAGACACAGCTACTGCCTTCAGCTGTGGAAGGAGGTGGAGTGGGTGGACTCATCGTGGTAACAAGAGACTTGCTCTAACATACGTGTTGTAGTTTTGGGACGCATTTGTCCAACATACTTGGAAGAAGAGCAGTTCTTTTGTGCTCTTTGGAAAAGAAAATGTTTCCCTCTGGTCCAGCACTGATTCGGGCTGGGTTTTAGTTTTCGTTTTTTTGTTTTGTTTTGTTTTTTACTATGAATGATCCATTGTTGTGGTTCATTCAAGGGAGCCAGGGGATCCTTGTTCCTTCATTTCATAAACAGTGACCACATACCTACCCCTCACCTAGCACCAGGTTACACATACACTACGGATACAAAGGATGTTATGACCATTACAAAGAAGAATGTTCTAGACCAAAGTTTTGGTCATGGAATCGCATCTCTGCCGATGCCTGCTGGCTCCCTTGGTAGGAGCTGTGAGTGCTTCCTGGCAGGATTCTTCTCCCCTTTCCATTCCTAAGAGCTTGGTTTGTACCATCTGTTCCCTGTCACCCTCACTGGTTCACCCTGATCCTCTGGCTAATCCTTTCCTGGCTCTGCTGTGTCCTAAGTCACGGGGAAGTTTGGAAAGCATTTGTTAGTGGATAACAAGCAAGAAGGCAGTGGGAATGTGTCACCTCCTATTGCTGCGGCCATGTAACAGGTGATGTGTTGGGGAAAAACTTGGGCTAAGCTGTGGGTGAAGCAGTTTCTGCTGGGATGGTGGTGATGAGATACCCATCTGGTTTTCTGAGGTTTTTTCTTCCCCAACCTTATGACCATGCCTGGTTGAAAGGTGTATTTCTAGGGCTGAGAATCTTCTCAGGGTGCTTTGCTAAAAGTTGCCTTCCCCAAAGGGCATGCCATCCGCCAGTGCTGCATCTTAAGAAAGCCCATGGCTTGGGTGTGTAGTGGGCGAGCTTCTTTCTGCGACCCCCTCCTGCCCTGCACTCAGCTGTAGGTACTTAGTTAGCTTCAGTGCCCATGGGGGACCCCGTGACTGCTGCTTGCCCCCCTGAGTTGTGCTTCATTTTCCCATGCCCCTGTGGCTGTCTTGTCCTTGGAGATTGTGATTGGCATCCCTCCTCCCCCAAATTACCATTTCTGTCTGGTATGTGTATATTTAGTAGATAACAGCAATGAATTGAGCATGTTGAAAAGAGCATATATTTTGGAAAAGATTCTGTTCAAAGGAATATAGTGGAAAGATTTTCCAGGCCCCATGGTTCACGCAACTTAGGGATTTTTGAAAGAAAGTCGTTTGACTACTTTTAAAGGTTCAGAAACCTGTCTGGGTATAGCAGGTGTGGTTGAAAAGGCAGCAGGAGGATGATAATTTCAAGTGTCTCTTCCAGATTGTTAGACTGCTGTTGGAACACGGCTGTGATGTGAACCTAAGTGACAAGCAAGGCCGGACGCCCCTCATGGTGGCTGCTTGTGAAGGGCACTTGAGCACCGTGGAATTCCTCCTTTCAAAAGGTAGCAGCATCATGCCCTCAAAGGTTTCTTTTGGACGGACACAGAGAGAGAACTTTAGCAGACCCATTCAGTGCTTTCTGATTCAAATTCTAAGTTTTCTGTTATGGAAATTTTCTTTCTTTATTTCTTTTTTTTTTTTTTGAGACGGAGTTTCATTCTGTTGCCCAGGCTGGAGTGCAGTGGCGTGATCTTGGCTCACTGCAAGCTCTGCCTCCCGGGTTCATGCCATTCTCCTGCCTCAGCCTCCCGAGTAGCTGGGACTACAGGTGCACGCCTGGCTAATTTTTTTTCTATTTTTAGTAGAGACGGGGTTTCACCATGTTAGCCAGGATGGTCTCAATCTCCTGACCTCGTGATCCTTGGCCTCCCAAAGTGCTGGGATTACAGATGTGAGCCACCGCGCCTGGCTGTACGGAAATTTTCTGATATACAGTAGAGAGAATAGGCAACACAGCCACGTGCCTGGTATTCCTCTTCAGCAGCGATGACCATTCTGCCAGCCCATCTGGCCAGTGTCACCCTTTACAGTGCTTGACTGACACTCGGTTCAGGCCAGGTGTTCTGCAGGTGTGCAATTATTTGCTTTCTGTCTTTGTCATCTCATAAGGTTCATGTTCTGTGAATGGGCTTTCCTTTCAGGTGCAGCCCTTTCTTCTCTAGACAAAGAGGGTCTGTCAGCATTAAGCTGGGCTTGTCTGAAAGGTCACAGGGCAGTGGTACAGTATCTGGTTGAAGAAGGAGCTGCGATAGACCAGATGGACAAGAATGGCCGCACGCCCTTGGACCTGGCTGCCTTCTATGGTGATGCCGAGACTGTGAGTACCAGCAGGTGTTCCCCACCTCCACCTGCATTGGAAAGAAACCCGAGGAAGTGAACAGCTCACTCCAGGGCCTGCATGAGATTGTGTCTCAGGGTCGTCAGAGAGAGAGAGAGAGAGAGAGAGAGAGAGAGAGAGAGAGAGAGAGAGAGAGAGAGAGAGAGAGTGTGTGTGTGTGTGTGTGTGTGTGTGTGTGTGTGTGTGTCGGGGATCTTTCATTTTAGAGAGAGAGAGAGAGAGAGAGTGTGTGTGTGTGTGTGTGTGTGTGTGTGTGTGTGTGTGTGTGTGTGTGTGTGTGTGTGTGTGTGTGTGTGTGTGTCGGGGATCTTTCATTTTTCTTTAATTCTGTGACATGCAATCTATTCCAGGACTTAGGATTTTAGTCAACTCATAAAAGCTTAAAAATACCTGCTTACAAACAGCACATACAAAAGACACATACGTGAATATGCGTATGCATGTCCATACGTGATTTTCTCAGTCATCCATATAAATAAAACTTTTGCATAGATCATTTAGAAAGTACTTTTATATATGGTAAGTGACTAATGACTACCTGGTTGCTTTTTTTAAAAGTTGTTTTGTTTTGTTTTTAATTTATTATTATTATTATTTTCTTTTTCTGAGATGGAGTCTTGCTCTGTTGCCCAGGTGGGAGTGCAGTGGCACAATCTCAGCTTGCTGCAGCCTCCGCCTTCTGGGTTCAAGCAGTTCTCCTACCTCAGCCTCCTGAGTAGCTGGGATTACAGGCACGTACCACCATGCCCAGCTAATTTCTGTATTTTTAGGAGAGACAGGGTTTCACCATGTTGGCCAGGCTGGTCTTCAACTCCTGACCTCGTGATCCACCTGCCTCGGCCTCCCAAGGTGCTGGGATTACAGGCGTGAGCCCCTGCACCTGGCCTATTATTAATTTTTGAGACAGAGTCTTGCTCTGTTGCCCAGACTGGAGTGCAGTGCTGTGATCACTGCAGCCTTGCTCTCCTGATCTCAAGAGATCCTCTCACCTCAGCTCCCTGAGTAGCTGGCAATACAGGCATGCACCACCGCACCTGGCTAATTTTTAGAGACAGGGTTTCACTATGTTACCCAGGCTGGTCTCGAACACCTGGGCTCAAGTGATCTCCCCACCTTGGCTTCTGAAAATGGTAGGATTACAGGCATGAGCCACCATGCCCAGACAAAGTTTTATTTTTAATTGACAAATGATTGTGTATATTTATGGGGTACAGTGTGATGTTTTGATACATGTATACATTGTGGAATGATCAAATCAGGCTAATTAATGTATCTGTCACCCAAATATTATTTCTTTTTGGTGAGAGCATTTAAGATCTCTTTTAGCTGTTTTGAAATAAACAATACAGTATTGACTGGACACAGTGGCTCATGCCTGTAATCCCGGCACTTTGGGAGGCCAAGATGGGTAGATCACTTGAGGTCAGGAGTTCGAGATCAAGCGACCCACCTCTACTAAAAATAAAAAAATTAGCTGAGCGTGGTGGTGGGCGCCTGTAATCCCAGCTACTTGGGAGGGTGAGGCACGAGAATTGCTTGAACCCGGGAGGTGGAGGCTGCAGTGAGCCAAGATCGTACCTCTGCACTCCAGCCTGGGCAACAGAGTGAGACTCAGTCTCCAAAAATAAAATAAAATTAAATAAATAAAATAATTTTTTAAAGTTATTAATTCTAGTTGCAGTGCTATGCAGATCTCCAGAAGTTACTCCTCCTGTTTAACTGAATCTTCGTACCCTTTGACCAGTGCCTACCCTTTCCCCAGGTCCCTCTGTCTCCCAGCCTCTGGTAACCACCTTTCTATTCTCTGCTTCTGTTGTGAGTTCAACTTGTTTAGATTCCACATATAAGTGAGATCATGCTCTCTTTATGTGCGTGGCTTATTTCACTTAGCCATAATGTCCTTCAGGTTCATCCATGTTGTGGCAAATGGTAAGATTTCCTTCTTTTAAAGCCTGCATAGTATTTCATCATGTACATATACTGGTTGTTTTTAAAGTGATATGGCATTGCCTAAAAATAATATGGAAAGCTTTGGACACTCTTTATCCCTTTGCCAAATGCCCATGTCTAATCAAGGGTTGAGGGAATAAAACCTTAATAAACTGAGAACTCTGAAACGTCTTTCAGGGCAGAAACTGTGATTTTGTCAGGCTGCATGCCTTAGGCACCCAGTAGGTGCCAGAGGAATAGTCAGCTACATGACAGTTACCAGTTTCCAGTAGTTCAATACATCTAATGGAAGGACTAGTTGGAGAGACAGGTGCTTGCAGACCCTGCAGTGGAAGCCATGGCCCTGCACCTCTGTGCCTTGGTGCTTTTAGAAGGCAGCGCTGTCAGAGTTAAATGGTATCAACTTCCAATACCTTGTAAACTCTATTTCATGTCAGTTTTCAAAAACATACTCAACTAAATCTCACATGTCTACACTTATTTTTCAGCTACCTTTCCACATTCTGTAGTTTATCAAAATTAGAGAACAGTGAAGGAACTTAGCATTCTAACATCATTTTTTTAATATTGTGGCAAAAACACATAGCATAAAATTTACTCTTAACCATTTCTAAACATATAGAGTTCAGTAGTTTAAGTATATTCACATTGTTGTACAACCAGTATCTAGAACCTTCCATCTTGCAAAGGTGAAACTGTATTTGTTAAACAACTCTCCACCTCCCCCAGCCCATCACAGCCACCACTCTACTTTGTGTCTCTGTGAGTTTTTTACCTCTTTAGAGATCTCATGTAAGTAGAATCATATAGTATTTGTCTTTTTGTGACTGGCTTATTTCACGTAGCATAATGTCCTCCAGGTTCACCCATGTTGTAGCATGTGTTAGAATAGCATTACCTTCCTTTTTAAGGATGAATATTGCTCCATTGTACGTATATACCACATCTTGTTTTTCCAGTCATCTGTCAGTGCACACTTAGGTTGCTTCTATGTTTTTTGCTATTGTGAATAATGCTGCAGTGAATATGGGTGGCCAAGTATTTATTCAAGACCCTGCTTTTAGTTATTTGGGGTATATATCCAGAAGCAGAATTTCTGGCTCATACAGTGATTGTATTTTTAATTTTTTGAGGAACTGCCCTACGTTTTTTCCACAGCTGCTGCACCATTGTACATTCATACCACAGTGCACAAGGTTTCCAGAATTGTTCTACATCATCACCAATACTTGTTTTTTGTTTGTTTTTTGTTTTTTTTAGATGGAGTCCCACTCTGTCACCCAGGCTGAAGTGCTGTGATGCAATTTCAACTCACTGCAACCTCCGCCTCCTCCGTTCGAGCGATTCTCCTGCCTCAGCTTCCTGAGTAGCTGGGATTACAGGCCTGTGCCACCACACCTGGCTTATTTTTGTATTTTTAGTAGAGATGGGGTTTCACTATGTGGGCCAGGCTGATCTTGAACTCCTGACCTTAGGTGATCCGCCCACCTCGGCCTCCCAAATTGCTGGGATTACAGGCATGAGCCATCGCACCCAGCCAGTACTTGTGGAAGGACTAGCTAGAGAGACAGGTGCTTGCAAACCTGGCAGTGGAAGCCATGGCCCTGCATGTCTGGGTCTTGGTGCTTTTTCTATAGTAGCTTTTTTTTTTTTCTTTTTTTTTTTAAATAGTAGCCATCGTAATGGGTATGAGTTGAACATCTTCTCATATGCTCGTTGGCCACTCGTTGATCATTTTTGTAGAAATCTATTCAAGTCCTTTGCCCATTCTAAAGATGAGGTTATTTGGTTTTTGTAGTTGGGTTTAGTTCTTTATATAGATAATCCCTCTACTTAGTGTCATTTTGAATAGTGGAGTGGATGATAGGAAGCATATCTTTTTAGATCCACATGAAAATCTAAAATAGCCACAGGCTAAAAAATGGTTATAGGCTAAAATGGCTCCAGTAAATGGAGAAATTTGAGTGACCACAGTGTTTCTTCCTCTTGTTTCCGGTTTAGTTCAAGTGACAGCTGTTTTATCACATCAAATCAGTCCTTGTACCGTGGTATCAAACTTGCCATCTTTACTTTCCCAATTTCCTTCAAATATCTTTGAAATGGATTATACTCAGGTCCATCCAGTCCCAAGCTGCCAATCTTAACAGTCTGCCGTGCTCAGGTTGTGTGGGTCTGAGTATTTCTAAAGTCACCACTGCTGTGGCCTGCTCATTTGTTGGAGCTCATTGCAGAAGTCTGCTGCCTACTTCATTGGAGATGCAAAGGTGACTGTGTCCCATCTCTGTGACCTGGGGAGTGGTATGAGATGACAGATCATGCATGTGTGCACACACCCACCTATGGCAGCGTGTCCCCTGCTTTCCTCATCCCTGACAGCAAAATCTCTTCAGCAGTGAAGGTTTTAGCTGGGGATTGCAGCTCCTCTTCTCTCTTTCGTGTCCGCTTTATTTCTGTTCTAGGATCCTTAATAGGCAGAGGCATCTACAATCAGACTGAAGCTAAGACTGCCCCCCGCCAAATCCATGTGCACCCCTGAACTCCTGCCCCCAGCTGCTGCTCAGGCCTCTGCTGTCCCTACAGGTGCTGTACCTGGTGGAAAAGGGAGCCGTGATCGAGCATGTGGACCACAGTGGGATGCGGCCCTTGGACAGAGCCATCGGCTGCCGAAACACGTCCGTAGTGGTGGCGCTACTCAGAAAGGGAGCCAAATTAGGTCAGTGAGCACTGCCTCCCTTGAGCAGGAGGAGGGGTGAGCTCCCGATTGTAGAAGCCTAGAGAGCACAGAGAGTGACCTGCTCCCAGGTTAGGAAGTAAGATGTCAGATGTTTGCACATCTCTCTCTCAGTCTCACTTAATCATCATTATACACAATGTGTAAGTAGCTCACAGTGTTTCTGGCAGAGGGTGTGGAAAGCAGAGACTGGTGTTGAAGGACAGTCTGGAGTGGTATCAGTGGCCAGGAACCATGCCAGAGAGTAGTTGGCTCAGCCTCTTGCTGTGGGGTGGGGCCGGGCGGTGCTGCTGAAAGCTCTCCAGGTGACTCTGAGCAGCAGCGGAGGCTGAGCCACTCTTCTAGAGCAGCCAGTCAGCTGTGTGGGGAAGTGGCCACCACAGCAAGTTTCTGTGAAGTAGTAGTAGTATGATTTCATGGAGACAAACTAGGACGATACTTGAGGATCATGGAAGGGCCCCTGAGTAGGGAAAGCCCTTTCCACGTGGCTGGCTTTGACACAACACACCATTCCAGATGTGGGGAGGGTCCCTATTTTGGTTCGATGTGTGGGGCCCTTGGTCAAGATTAGCTCTGGGTAGGGCACTGGGAGGGAAATGCTATTCACTAGTACTGTCAAGCAGTGAACAGTGCCAGGAACTATCCAAGCAGTTTCACCTTCTGCCTTAATCCCTACCACAGCCCTGAAAGTCTCAGTGACAATCCCATGATTTTACAGATGAGGAAACCAAGGCACCCAGCAGCTAAATGGCTTCCCCTAGGACTGCTGTGTGGTACTCGCCATGGGGACCTGGCAGGCTGGCTCCAGGGCTGTGCTCTTCAGCACTCCTCCCACAGTGTCCCGAGAGTTCAGGCAGGTGGCCGAGCTGTAGGGTAGGAGAGAGAAGCCATGACATCTGGGAGTAGAGCGCAGTGACAGGGTGGAGGGACTGCATGCTGAGAACACATGCCTGCGCGGTGGCTGCTGCAGGAACTGAGGAGGTTGTGCTGAGGCCTCATTTAATCAGTTTCCCTCACATCCCACTCGGAAGGGAGGGATGAGTCTTCGCTGCTTGGATGCCTTTGTTTCTCATTACTTTTTTCAGTAAAATAACAAGGACAGATTCGAGTGCCCAGGTCAGTGGAAAGGATTAGCAACTGAGCCTCGCCACCGTCCTGCTCCCAGCTGGGCTCCTGCTGGTGCTGATCTCCAGCTGTGGGGCCATGGAGGAATTGGGATCCTTTCCCTGGGGCCTCTGAAGCGCCTCTGAATGCGTGTTTGTTTTGCAGGAAATGCTGCTTGGGCGATGGCCACTTCCAAACCTGATATCTTGATTATACTTTTACAGAAATTAATGGAGGAAGGAAATGTGATGTACAAAGTAAGTGGTGCCGCCCTTTTCTTTGCCATTGAAACTGCCTCGGAGCACGCTCTTAACTGGGTATATAATGGCCATAGCTGTGCTACTGCACAGAATCCATGTAATAGAAGTGCCAAAAGGTGGCTGGGTGTGGTGGCTCACGCCTGTAACCCCAGCACTTTGGGAGGCCGAGGTGGGCGGATCACTTGAGGCCAGGAATTCTAGATCAACCTGGCCAATATGGCAAAACCCCATCTCTACTAAAAATACAAAAATTAGCCAGGTGCCTGTAATCCCAGCTACTCGGGAGGCTGAGGCAGGAGAATTGCTTGAATCCAGGAGGCAGAGGTTGCAGTGAGCTGAGATCGCACCACTGCACTCCAGCCTCAGCAACAGAGTGAGACTCAGTCTCAAAAGAAAAAAAAAAAGTGCCAAGAGGGGCTGACCTGGCTTCATGCCCACATTGTTGGCTTAATATCTTACCGGCAGAATCTTAAAGGTAGAAAGCACCTCTCTTTGTGTCTGAGAACCATTATTTCTGAGCTAATCCTTGAGGCTGTAGTGATGCTTACTGTCTGAAGCCATGCGTGAAGCCGAGTCACCTCTAGGTCAACTGAACGTCATAGAGGAGGTTCCTCAGCCTTTCATGTTCTGAGTTCAGAACACCATGCTGAGGCACCGTCATGAGATGTGGGAGAGGAACACCCAGCAGATGTTTCTAGAAGAAAAGGGTCATTCTGTGTCCTAAGCCTTTCCTATCTAATTTTTAATATCTATGAATTTCTAGAATTTGAAACCTGTTTTAGAGATATTTTTACTTAATATAGTCAAGTAACACCTCAGTTACTCAGGAGACTGAATTAATTTTTTCCATTTTCCCTTGGAAGTGGAAATACGATTTTCAGATCAATAAACTTCACTTTAAATTTTTTTAAAATAAGACAACAGTTTAGGTCAGAGGTCAGCAAACTTTTTCTGTAAAGGGCCAGACAGTAAATGTTTTAGGCTTTGCAGACCGTGTGGCCTCTGTCACAACTCCCCAGTGCTGCTGTGGGGGCACAAAAGCAGCCCCAGATAGCACAGAGTGAATGAGCACAGCTGTGTCCCAATAAAACTTTATTTGTAAACACAGGTGGTCGGCCAGACTTGGCCTCCAAGCTATAGTTTGCCAACCCCTGCTTTAGATAGATATGCAGGCCATTTGCATAGGTCACTATTCTTTGAAGCTCTGTGACCAGACAGAATTAAAAGATTATAGGGGAAACTAGATTATGACCATGTTCATCCTTTTTACTGTTAGGCACCTGTACTTGCTATGTTGTAGATTTTTTCCTTCTCATTTTTTTTTAATAGTAACAAATAAATAGGCAATATAGCGTGACCCAGCAGGGTTCCTGGCTTGGAATCAGTTTGAAATTGAGTTGAGAGTGTGTATTGTTGTGGCTTTGAAGTGCTTTTAATATGGATTTTGGTAGGCAATTATGTCGGAAATACGAAGCCATTTTCAACAGGCTTTATACCTGCTGTGCAGTGGGACTGACTGAGCAAATGGATTTTTTTAGCTTTGAAAATGATGTGTGGTGCTGTTCTGATTTTTAAATCCCATGTTTTAGTTCCTCTTAGAAGAAAAATTATTCTGCAGCAAGCTCTCTAGGTTCATCTACAAGAGGCTACTTGTCCTAGGAATAGGATCAGTTTTTTCATCTGATTTCTGTTATGCTTAGCATTAAAATATCTTTAGATATGAGATCATTCTTGAAATAATTTTCAAAAATACATACCAGAAGATAATCTGATACATTAAGTTTGATAGTTATCAATCTAGCAGTTCACAGACTCTTTCTCACGGTGTAACCACAGGATGCGGGTGCGTATGAGGACAGTGAAACCCACGTGCGTCAGCCCAGTTAGTGAACTAGCTCCCACCTTGACACTTATTTGGATGCTTTCAATGTTCTGTCATGGGTTTGCAGGGGGGAGTAAACTCCCCAGGGTGTTCCAGGTGTGGGAGGGTATTCATCTTACAGCCTCTGAAAAAGGACAAATGTTTGTGATTTTTGAATCCTAGAAAGGGAAGATGAAAGAGGCAGCCCAGAGGTACCAGTATGCCTTAAGGAAGTTTCCTCGAGAAGGATTCGGAGAGGACATGAGACCCTTCAATGAATTAAGGGTTTCCCTCTATCTCAATCTGTCTCGATGCCGAAGAAAAACAAATGTAAGCTGTGCCCCTTTATTCCAACCCAGTCTTCCAGCAACAGAGCCCTTCCCCAGCGGTGAAGGCCCGCCCTTCTCCAGACCAAATCCTGGGCCCTCCTGTCCAATCTGCTTGCACATTTACGTGAACCTGGCATGTGGGAAACAGCTCCTATCCATGACCATCGTTTGGTCACTGCTGCTACGCTCCTCGCATGATGTTGAAGGAATGCACTTGGGTTTCATTTCCTTGGCCTCAGTGATGAGAAGCAAATGCAGATTGTTCCTCTGCAGCTTCCCAACAGTGATGCTGCCAGCACTGCCATCCCCAGATTCACGAGAGTCCAACCCAAGCCTAGTGTCGTGGGCCTGCCTTCTGTTAGATTTGCTCAGAGGATCTGCCAGTAACTCGTTTCTAACCAGTCGTGGGGAACTCATAGTCAATTTGTAACTAGTAGATCCGTTTCAGTTGTACTTCCTACCTTTTTTTTTTAACTGCATCCTCCTGCCCCAGTCTGTTGAGCTGCCTGCTTCTGTGCCCTGCTGCCAGAATGGATGCAGCGTCTGCACTCCTCTCTGAGGCTGCCTCTCCACTGGGGTGTGAGGTTCCGCCCTCTGGCCTTCTGGGGCACTGTTACTACCACTGTTTTCTGTAGTGGATTATTCTCCTAATGATATTAATCAACTGTCATTATCTCCTCACTTTAAAAATGAACAGAAAACAGACCTTTCCCTTCCTCCCTCTCTGGCTGTGCCTTAGGGCGCTTCTACCCTTTCTAACAAAGCTAGAAGGGCTTCCCATAATCGTGTGTCCACAGTGCTTCTGACTCCTGTATTTCTTGTTGACACCAGGACTTTGGCATGGCAGAGGAATTTGCTTCCAAGGCTCTCGAAATGAAGCCCAAGTCCTATGAAGCCTTTTATGCCAGAGCAAGAGCAAAGAGAAACAGCAGGTACTGTCCATAGTTATCTTTGTGTGTAGAGAAGACTTTTTTCCTATGGGATCAAACCTGTCTGTCGAATTTGGGGAGGTTTTGCTGTAGAGAGGCTCAGGTGCCTCTCATCCTTTTAAATACTGAATTAGTATTACTACCTACTTCCAAGAGGCATGGCAGTGGACATTATCAGTGATGAGTAAACTTCTATTTTCTCCTGACATCTCAGTAATTATTCCTTCCCACCCTTCCCCCCAGGTGCAACATGAACTTACTGCAACATGAACTTCCTACCTAGTTTAGTCCGTATTTCAGGGAAACTGCCAACTAGGGGCATTAGGAAATTCAGGGGAGGGGAAGAGTGATATAAGCCTGTTGAATGAGAGGTGGGCACAGTGTTACCATGGGATGGTAACAATATTAAAAGGATTCTGGTGTCCACTGATTCATGCTTCCCCTTATTCCTGGCCCAGTGGTCTTTATGGAGAGCAGGGCTGTGGAGTCACACCCATCTAGGTTAGAATTTAGCACTGCCACTTAGCTGAGTAACTCTGGGCTGGTTAAATGGGTCCTGGCCACCACCGTAGTGTTCAAAACTCACTTGCTAACTTCTCTTTCCTTTGAGCACAGCTCTTTTATGAACAGTTACACTCTGAGCATGTTTGTGTGTGACTTGTAATGTTACCTTACATTTTCCTACGAAGGCAATTCGTGGCAGCTCTCGCTGACTTGCAAGAGGCTGTGAAACTCTGTCCCACCAATCAGGAAATCAAAAGGCTTCTGGCCCGTGTAGAAGAGGAGTGCAAGCAACTCCAGAGGAGTCAACAGCAAAAACAGCAGGGCCTGCCACCAGCTCCACCCAATGACTCTGAGAACGAAGAGGACGCCCCAACCCCTGGCTTAAGTGACCACTTTCACCCTGAGGAGACTGAAGAGGAAGAAACTTCTCCCCAGGAAGAATCTGTTTCCCCGACTCCCAGATCCCAGCCATCCTCATCTGTCCCTTCCCCATACATCCGAAACCTTCAAGAAGGGTTACAGTCCAAAGGAAGGCTGGTATCGCCACAGAGCAGGGCAGGAATCGGCAAGCCCCTGAGAGAGCCTGTGGCCCAGCCAGGGTTGGTCCTGCAGCCCTCCAAGCAGGCCCAGATCGTGAAAACCAGCCAGCACCTGGGCTCTGGCCAGTCGGCCTTGAGAAATGGCAGCACAAAAGTTCAGATCTCTTCTCAGAACCCTCCTCCGAGTCCCATGCCAGGGAGAATCGCTGCCACACCTGCTGGGAGCAGAACCCAGCATTTAGAGGGAACAGGTACTTTCACTACCGGAGCTGGTTGTGGCCACTTTGGGGATCGGCTGGGCCCCAGCCAGAATGTCCGCCTGCAGCGCGGTGAGAGTGGCTCTGCGCACCCTTTACCAAATAAGACGAAAACCACAGAGAGGCTTCTGTCCCATTCCTCCATGCCTGTGGACGCAGCCCCTCCAAACCAAGGTGGGCTGGCGACCAGCAGCGACATGAGACACCCAGCTTCCCTCACTAGCTCAGGCTCTTCTGGTTCTCCATCCAGCAGCATAAAGATGTCAAGTTCAACCAGTAGTTTGACTTCGAGCAGCAGTTTTTCAGATGGCTTCAAGGTCCAAGGACCAGATACTCGAATTAAAGACAAGGTTGTAACCCACGTTCAGGGCGGTACAGCGGAGCACAGACCCCGCAACACGCCATTCATGGGCATCATGGATAAGACTGCGAGGTTCCAACAGCAGAGCAATCCTCCAAGCCGCGCCTGGCACTGTCCGGCCCCAGAGCGGCTGCTGGCAAACACATCTGCAGCTGGCCTGCAGTCCGCTGCCACTGAGAAGCCCTCCCTCGTGCAAGCGGGAGGATGTAATAACCAAGCCAAAACCTGTTCCGTTTCTACCCTGAGTGCAAGTGTCCACAATGGGGCACAGGTGAAGGAGCTAGAAGAAAACAAGTGCCAAATTCCAGTCCACTGTCAAGAGAACAGGATAACTAAGACTGTGTCTCACCTATACCAGGAAAGTATCTCCAAACAGCAGCCTCATATCAGTAATGAAGCCCACAGGAGCCACCTCACTGCAGCCAAACCAAAGCGATCATTCATAGAGTCAAATGTGTGAGCCTTAAGAAAGCTCCATTTGTGGAATTGGGAAAAGTGTGTTTAATCCTGGTGGTAAATTAAATAGTTTTTTCATCAGAAAAATTATTTTTTAGCCCTTTTTTTTCCTTTGGGGTGGATCTGATGCCATTGATATATCTAAAATGCGGGATAAAACTTCTTTAATAGCTAGAAGTCACCATAAATAAGAATGCTAAACAGAATTGAAAACTATATCAACTTAAAATTTTGAGACAGCCCAGAAGACATTAACTAATGACTTTCAGTTACGAAATTGTTTGGCTTTTGCCACTTTCCTCCTTGCCTTTGCTATGTGGTAAAATCACAGTACCTACTTAGAGAATAAATGTGTCTGTTGTTAAAGAGTGACAGGTTTAACTCATGCCCAAGTGATGTACATCCGAGGGATGTATTCTGGAAACAATGGAATTTTACAGTTACAGTTCCATTGAGTCAAATCCCATTTAATATATACATAAAAATTAAGTTCTGAGTGATTTCTAGCTAAATATAAGTGTGACTGTAAACGCAGCCAATTTTTTTAAGCAAAATATGAGAACACCTAAGTATTGTTCCCTTCATAGCAGTTTCTATAAAGGGATTAAACACTTATTTCTGTGTTATGGTTCTTATTCATATATTTTTATAGCACCTTTTTTTGGAACCTATATTTGTGCTTGAAGGTGTTTTTGATATTTGGAAACAGTATAAGCCATTTGGAATCATGATTGGTGGTCAAGTGGATTCAAGCTAAATTTTAGCTAAGACCAGCATTTTTAGTGGCGCTTAAAAGTTAGCTCTCACCTGGTTTCCAAACTGCTTTTAACAATGATAGTGCTCTGGAACAATCCTTCCAAGCTCCTCTAAGGACAATATTTAATTCAGATACTAAAGATAGGACTGGTTGTTGCTTTTGTTTTGTTGTACAATTAGTACTTTATAGTCACATGTTGTATATATTAAATAGCCCAGTTTTATTCAGACTTGTAAATAGAACTATTTCAATGTAGTTAATCTAAAAACAAAAAAGAAAACCCCAGTCATGATTTGCATGTTCTCTATAAGCTTCATCCATGCTGGTTATTGCACTGAATGATGTATTATTATGGCATGTTAACGGTATACCAGTAACAGCACTTTATTTCATTTATATGAACACCTTTGAGGTGCTACTTAAGTTCAAGCTGATGTATTGATTCATTTGTAAAGATAAGGTACAGGAATGAACCTTGGTTTAAAGGTATTTTTATATGAAAATGGTGTCTTATTGGAAGATGTTAAAATGCTAATTTGAGAGAGGTAGGAGTGTATTTGTTTTATATGTTGGGATGTGAAATTTATTTTCTAAAATTGAGGAGAAGGAAGTTATATATTTGCAGAATGTTTTAAAATGAATCGTTGTAATGAAGTTCCTGTGAACATCATTATGGTTTTGTACAAATAGGAACCTCTGATGTCATTCTTCAATGGTTGTTCCTGTGTGTACAATTGTACTTCGTATGGACAGCTTTATCATTTTTATAGGCTTTCCATGAGTTTTGCTGTAACTACTATGGCTTATTTATTTTCTTTAATATTTGTGAAAGTCTTACTCTTTTGTTAGTTTTGTTTCTGCACAACTACTGTACTTTTCCATATGGAATAAAGACTATTAATAGAATGTGTTCTGCACTAAATGAGTCAGTGGATAAGTAGAGAACAGCCTGATGACAGCTATCTCTGTTGCTTTTAATCCTTGTTACCCTAGAGGGAATAGTGAAAAGCATATTTTATATTAACACTACAAAATGCATATTTAATTTCGTTTTATAATTTCAGAATAAGGGTGACAGCTGCTAGAAATTCCACAATACTCAAGGGCCAAATTAGTCTTTTTGCCTCAAATAGAAAGCAAGCATGCAGGAAAGCAATATATACTTCCTATGTGTTTCAAGACATCTTGGTGCCTGTTTTTACTGGCAGCAGGACATCTTTACTACTGCAACTCTCAAACACTTTGGCAACACACTGAACACTGTTATGACAGTTTGTTCTTTAACACATTTGTATTATCTTTCAGTTAAAAGTATGTTTGTCTTTATGCCTACACTTTTCAAAGTAATATGAGAGAGAACATTAAACTGTGTTGTATTGTGTTAACATTCTTGGAATCTTAAACATCATAATACCTCAGGTTATTATCTAGTCACTGCTATTGCTAGCAAGACTAAGTAGTTTCAGTCCTTTAGAGCTTTATATTCAATGGAAGGCTAAAAACAAAAATGGGATGGGAAGGAAAGTATCGCCTAATACATAATTCTTGTCATTAGATGAT
The DNA here is from genome assembly GCF_024542745.1 of Macaca thibetana thibetana. Lineage (NCBI taxonomy): Eukaryota > Metazoa > Chordata > Mammalia > Primates > Cercopithecidae > Macaca > Macaca thibetana. The sequence continues at coordinate 83,800,051 of NC_065589.1, read as the reverse complement.
GATTTTTCCTGTAAAGGAGCTAATAAGAATCTTCTCGTAAGTTATTGTACATTATGATTTTGATATATACTTAGTAAAGGTAAGTGAGGTACTTGGCCCAGCCAGGAAGAGGTAACACATCCATAGGAAGCTCATGGTCAGTCCCGACAGGACTGGGTGGTGGGTAGGTGTTGCTGCTCCACATTGCCCTGAACTAACAGTGGGGTCTGGAGTGCACAGCATGGGGGCTGTGTCGTGTCCCCTGTTACTGATGGTTTTGGTTTGCTTGTATGGAAGAGAGTTGTTCAGCTTTGGTTTGCTTTATACAAAAAGAGGGGTGTCAGTTAGGTAAATTATTGGCATCTTAGTTTTCAGCAGTTTTGTTTTACAAGAAACTATTCTGGTAAAGTATAAAAGAAAGCAAAATACTGGCTGGGCGTGGTGGCTCACGCCTGTAATCCCAGCCCTTTGGGAGGTCAAGGTGGGCGGATCATGAGGTCAGGAGATAGACACCATCCTGGCCAACATGGTGAAATCCCATCTCTACTAAAAATACAAAAATTAGCTGGGTGTGGTGGTGTGTGCCTTTAGTCCCAGCTACTCAGGAGGCTGAGGCAGGAGAATCGCTTGAACCCAGGGGGCAGAGGTTGCAGTGAGCCGAGATCATGCCACTGCACTCCAGCCTGGCAACAGAGCAAGACTCCGTCTCCAAAAAAAAAAAAAAGCAAAATACCTTAACACTTCTTTTAAAAATGCCTTTTTGCGTTTTCTAGCAATGACTTTGAATGATTTTAGTAACTTTTATTTAAAAAACAGCTAACCTCAATTGGAAAATAAGTCTGTTTATCAAAACAGAGACAGTTGGACCAATGTAAGTTCTTTCAAGTTTAAAAAGTGTTCTGTTGAAATTAGCATACTTTCCCTAAACAGTACAACAGAAAAATGGCTGGGCCTGGTGGCTCACGCCTGTAATCCCAACACCTTGGGAGGGTGAGACAGGTAGATCATGAGCTCAGGAGTTCGAGACCAGCCTAGCTGACATGGTGAAACCTTGTGTCTACTAAAAATACAAAAAGTTGCTGGGCGTCATGGCACGCACCTGTAATCACAGCTACCACCAGGGAAGCTGAGGCAGGAGAACTGCTTGAACCCAGGAGGCGGAGGTTGTAGTGAGCCAAGATCACACCATTGCACTCCAGTCTGGGCGACAGACTGAGACTCTAAAAGAATACAACAGAAAAACACCAAGAACATGCTTCCAGCCTTTCTAGTCCTCAATAGTAAGAATGTGAGAAGCATGTCATATGAATAAAAAAGTTTTCTAGAACCATTTATCATGAATCCTAGTTATGATGTAAAGGTTAACAAAGTTTAGTAATACACTAAGTTAAAATGTTTACAAAGAATTATAAAGAAATGGTGTTTGGAGATTTCCATGTTAGCAAGGCTTGCTGCCTTTCTGTGAACATGCGGCATATTAGCTATGAGTTTATAAAATGCGTAGTCAGCCTTTTCCTATATTTACATTGCTTTTCCCTTTTTATTTCCAAGTTTCAGCATTCTTGAACAATTCTCCATTGTGAGTTTTGGGGGTAACAGTGCAAAGAAGGGTGCAGGCCCAGAGACCCAGCCTGCACTGATGGTGCAGTTCTAACAAGCTTCCCGCGGACAGCTTCCAAATGTAACAACTTTGGACAGGCAAGTAAGAAGTTAGCACCACCTTCACTTCCTGAACCTGAAGTTTTTTTCTGGAGTGAACATATCAGGCTATTGTGTAAAGATGCCTTTGTATAGTTACTCCAGCTTAGAATTATATGTGAGAACTTTTAATAATTCTTCATTCTGAAGGGAGGCTAGAGTTTGCCACTTTATATATTTCAGCAAAGTCAACTTATTCAGGATTCATTTCACCTAACCTGCACCTTATTTGGAAAATAAGAAAATCATTATCCTGAAAACTTAAAATCCAAAAAAATTGCTTAAATATCTGAAGTGATTTTTCTCAATTTAATCATAAACAATCTACAACCATTTTGCTACAAATTCTCTTTAAAAGGGCTCCAAAGAGTTATTGAATAAATGGCTATTAACTAGAATGTAAACATCTATTATTCTAGAGTAGTCCAATCTTCAGTTATAGAGATGACCTACATCTAACAAGAATAAATGTGGGCACTGTTGGGAATGATATTAAGAGGAATTTAAAAAAATTAGGGCACTGCAATTTAAAGTATAACTTTATTTCTACATAGCTGAAGACTTTTTTCACTAGTACAAAAAGGCTTTTATAGTAAGTCCATGTGTTTTTAAAGAATGAAAATTCACAATGTTTATAGGTAACTAAATTTAAGTTTACCTTTTTCCTGTATTGCTTTTAATAATGTCTGATTGGCCGGGCACGGTGGCTCAAGCCTGTAATCCCAGCACTTTGGGAGGCCGAGACGGGTGGATCACGAGGTCAGGAGATCGAGACCATCCTGGATAACACGGTGAAACCCCGTCTCTACTAAGAAATACAAAAAACTAGCCGGGCGAGGTGGCGGGCGCCTGTAGTCCCAGCTACTCGGGAGGCTGAGGCCGGAGAATGGCGTGAACCCGGGAGGCGGAGCTTGCAGTGAGCTGAGATCCGGCCACTGCACTCCAGCCTGGGCTACAGAGCGAGACTCCGTCTCAAAAAAAAAAAATAATAATAATGTCTGATTAATATTTACCTGTAAATCATTCAAATGAGACCATGGAAAATATAAACAATACACTATCAACAATTTTACTTTTGGTGTGTCTCCAGCCATCTATTGATGGCCATTTTCAGAGTCCTATTTGGTGTTAGTACCGCTGAAGGAAGAACAAGATTTGTCATGGGACTTGTACGTTTCTTTTTGCTGATCCAATTTTCTATTGCTTCCTTTTCATATGAATAGCCATCTAAAAAAAAAAAATTGCACAAATTACATGACGTAGGAGAGGGAAATGAGGATTATTAAAATGAAGTGAATGTAAAAACTCCTTGCGGAGGCCTTTACTATGACTTAAGGGTTATTCCTGTCTTGTACCACCACCCCCAAAAATCTCTCTACCACAACATCTGAAATGCATTGATTGGAGATATATGAAGCAAAAATTACCCAGAAGCATAACATTATAAACTCTTTGAACAATACCACTGAGACCGGGATCCTGTCAAATTCAGACACAGTGGAAGAGAAGAAAGGAACAGAGCTAGGTAGAGTGGGAGTGAGGATAAACTGCCCATCAGAGCTGTTGAAAAGAGCCTTATGACTCAGCAAAACTGAGGAAAACGGATAGATACCCTGAGATGACAGAATTTACTCCACTAAGGATTTGACAGTGAAGGGACTTAGGTTATGTTTTGAGACCAAGTCTCATGCTGTTGCCCAGGCTGGAGTGCACTGGCGAGATCTCAGCTCACTGCAAGCTCCACCTCCCAGGTTCAAGAGATTCTCCTGCCTCAGCCTCCCGTGTAGCTGGAACTACAGGCGCCCGTCACCTCACCCGGCTAATGTTTTGTATTTTTAGTAGAGTTTCACTGTGTTGGCCAGGCTGGTCTCGAATTCCTGACCTCAGGTGATCCACCCGCCTAGGCCTCCCAAAGTGCTGGGATTACAGGCGTGAGCCACCATGCCCAGACGCTAAGGTTTTTTTTAAAACCATATTCTTGCAAAATTACTTGCCTTTATACAGGTAAAGATTGGACTTTTGCTTCACTACTTTCATTTTTATACTTGTAGCTCTTTCTCAAGCTGAAAATCTGGGTTCCTGATTTCATTTACACATTTAATCTATAGTACATGTCATTGTTTCAGAATAATGCCAGTATATTTACTAACATAAAATTGAAAGAAATGTTAAGATTACTTTATGGTTCTTTCTGTCATCAAGGTAGATTCACTAGAGTGGTCCCAAAATACTGTGTATGAAAACCACACCTACTGGGTTTCAAAGTAAAAACCATAGGCTGGACGTGGTGCCTCTCACCTGTGATCCCAGCACTTTGGGAGGCCAAGGCGGGTGGATCACTTGAGGGTCAGGTGTTTGAGACCAGCCTGGCCAACATGGAAAAACCCTATCTCTACTAAAAATATAAAAATTAGCCAGGCATGGTGGTGGGTGCCTGTAATTCCAGCTACTCAGGAGGCTGAGGCAGGAGAATCACTTGAGCCTGGGAGACGGACGTTCGGTGAACTAAGATTGCACCACCACTGCACTCCAGCCTGGGAGACAGAGTGAGACTCCATCTCAAAAAAAAGTTAAAACTATAAAACAAGGTACCTTCAGAGGGGTCTAATCTAACCTGTCCAATCCTTGTTCCCCACCCTTCCCATATAAGTTACTATGTGCAATCCATTTTCAAATATGTGTATGTGCACACAGTACATACACACACTACATAAAAGCTAGCATACTAGCCACACTGTTTTGCACCTTGGTGTGTTTATTTTCCCCACAGTACTCCACTGTAAAGATGTATTGATGGACAATCTTTGCCTTTTACAAATAGTGCTGTACCAACAAAACCCCAAGAAAATCACACACACACAAAATACAAATAGTGCTACAATGAAGTCTTGTGCATGTGTCACTTTTGTTTTGGGGAGATTTTAGAAGTAGGAATGCTAAAGCAGCAAATGTAATCTCACTAGATAGTTCCAGTTTCCTTCCATAGGAATTCTACGTTTTTCATTCTTACTAGCAATGTTTGAGAATGCCTTTTTCCCCTACAGCCTAACCAACAGTATATGTGGTCAAACTCTTGGATTTTTGCCAGTCTCTAGGTAAGCAATGGTACAATACATCAGATGGAGAATCTTTTTGTTCATATGTTTGAGCTATTTGCTTTTCTTTTTCCTGTGAGCTATTCATATTTTCTGCCCATTTTTCTATTAGGCTGTCCTTAAGATTTCATATATATGGAATATCAACACTAGATCAATTTCTCCCTTGACTCCCAGATAGCGAAGTTTTCCCAATTCTGTCAAGGAATTTACCTACACTGTCTTTGGAACTTTAAAAGTCTTTGAAGAGATGGGGTCCTGCTGGTCTCGAGCTCCTGGGCTCAAGTGACCCTCCTACATCAGCTTCCAGAATAGCTGGGACTCCAGGTGCAAGCTGCTGCGCTCTGCAGGTTTCCCTTTTTACGTCTGGGTTTCTGATTCATTTGAAATTTAAATGTACAGTATGCAGGATGGATCCAATTTTATCCTTTTCCACATGGTGGTTCCATTGTCAAAATACCACTTGTTGGAAGTAATTTTTACCACTGATTTAAAATTCTATCTTTATCAATCACTAAATTTCCAAATGCACATGGATTGATTTCCGGATTTTAAACTTTTCCATTGTTCTATTCCTGGGCCAACACTAAACATTCATTTACGGAGGCTTCTCAACATGTAACATCTCATAGGGCTAGCAACCTTCTTCATTGTTTTTTTCTAGGTTATTTTTGCTGTTCTTATTAGGTTGCACGGTAAGAATCACCTTGCGTATCTCTCGGTAAAAAGTTTTATCAGGATCACGTCAAACCTATGAAATGGAGAAAGCTGACATCCCACTGCCACTGAGTCTTCCTAGCCCTCAGCATGCTGCCATTATACTTTCACAGCGATGTTTTCGTTTTTATGTAGGTTTGAAAGTTTTACATAATAAGTTTGGGGTTTTGGTGTGTGTGGTTTTTTCCTAAGACAGGGTCTCATTCTGTCACCCAGGCTGGAGTCCAGTGACATGATGGCAGCTCACTGCAGCCTCAACCTCCCAGGCTCAAGCAATCCTCCCACCTCATCCTCCCAAGTACCTGGGATTACAGGCACATGTCACTACACTGGGCTAATTTTTTAAAAATTTTTGTACAGAAGGGGGTCTCACTATGTTGCCTAGGCTGGTCTAGAACAGCTTGGCTCAAACAATGCTCCCACTTTGGCTTCCCAAAGTGCTGGGTTTACAGACATGGATTATACTGCACCCAGCCAAGTTTAGGTCTCATTTGTTCTAGTTTTTGTTATTGTAACTTAAGTATTCAGTTACAACTTTTAAGTGCTTTGGTTCACTGAATCTTGTTTAATGTGCTACTTTACAAAATTCATATTGTCTGTAGATTTTCTATTCTTTTCGGCTTTCTACATATACAGTTATATAGAAAGGGTTTTTCCCTTTCAAATTTTTTTTTGGGGGGGTGTGGGGGGGGTAAGGGGTGGCTAGTATTTCTAAAACAATAGCTGAGAGAGAGCACCCTTTATATTCCTGACTGTAATGGGAATGCTTCCACTGGCTTGTGGGCCAAGGTATATGTATTTTTTATCATACAAGAAAGTCGGCCAGGCTCAGTGGCTCACGCCTCTAATCTCAGCACTTGGGAGGCCGAGGTGAGTGGATCACTTGAGCCCTGGAGTTTAAGACTAGCCTGGGCGACATGGTGAAAGCCCAGTCTCTGGATTGTTTTGGTTGCTTCACATCTGTGCTACTTTTGCCTCCTTATAGAAACAAACACCAGCTGTGCAGCTCCCCCACCTTGGGGTCCTGAGTTCTGGCCCTGAGAGACTGAGGTTCTGAGAAACTCAACTTGTTTCCTCCGTCCTAGAGAGGGAAACATGCTTTCTGCAGAAACTGTTACTTGTGACTGCCTTTTGCTCTTTTTCAGATATATTTCACACCATAAAATGCACCCATTTGTGGTTCTTGGTGTATTTCAGAGTTGTGTATCACTCCATCAATCCCATACCCATTAGCAGTCACTGCCCCTTCAGCCCATGGGTGCCTCTGACTTTGTCTCTATGGCTTTGCCTGTTTTGGGTATTTCGTATAATGGGACTCATACACTATGCAGCCTTTGGTATCGGGCTTCTTGCACTTACCGTAATGTTTCCAAGGTCTATCCTCTATATATTTGTGCATTTTCATGGCTTGGTATTCTATTGTATGGCTATACCACATTTCATGCATTCACTTGTTGCTGGACATCTGGGTTGTTTCCACCTTTGGGCTACTAATAATGCTGCTATGCCTGTACAACTTTTGGTATGAGCATGTGTTTTCAATTATCCTGCCTATATACTTAGGAGTGGAATTGTGATAACTTTCTGAGGCGCTTCCAGACTGCTTTCAACAGCAACCACATGCGAAGGTTCCATTTTCTGCACATCCTTGCCAACAAGTATTTTCCTACTTTTTGATTTTAGCCATCTTAACAGGTATGACATGGTTTTGATTGGCATCAATGACATTGACCATCTTTTGAAGTGCTTATTGCCAAATAGCGTATCATTAGACGGTTCCAGGGCACCATTACCTTTATTAACTTCTTTAATCTTCACAACAACCTTATGATGTAAGATATTGTTAGCATTCCTATTTTACAAATGAGGAAACTGAGGCATGGCCTGAATAACTTTCCAGGGTCACACAGGTAGGCAGCAACTGACCTGGGATTTAAATCCAAGCAGTGTGGCTCCACAGACAATGCTCTTACTCTCCCTGTACATGGGACTTCCAGAAAGGACAACTATCGTAACTAAAATTTTTTAAAAATCTCACTGGACAGGTAAACGGCAGTTAGACAACTGGTAGACAGGTCCAAGAAAAACACCTAGAAAGACTTGAGAGAGAAGGTGCAAGGGATGAGAATGGCTGAAACGTTTCCAGAACTGGTGAAGGGCATGAAAGAGAAAAGTCTACAAAGACAAATAGGAATTAGACAGTATACTTGAACTGCAACTGAAAAGCATACCTGAAGTCAGAGTATAACCAAGTTAAAACACAGCAAAGGCTCTAAAAAGCAGAGTGGGCAGATCAGGTTTGAATAGACCTGAAAGAAATAATCTAGATGGAACACCTACCAGTGCAGGGCTGGCATTTCTACTCTTTAGCCCCAGTTAACATTTAGTTTTTAGGTTTTCTGTAATTCTAACCAAAATACCACTTTATGTTGTAACATAAAATGATTCTAAAATTTATCTTGGCCGGGCGCATCACTTGAGGTCAGGCGTTCGAGACCAGCCTGGCCAACATGGCAAAACTCCGTCTCTACTAAAAATATAAAAATTAGCCGGACATGGTGGTGCGTGCCTGTAATCCTAACTACTAGGGAGGCTGAGGCAGGAGAATCACTTGAACCCAGGAGGTAGAGGTCTCAGTGAACTGAGATCATGCTACTGCATTCCAGCCTGGGTGACAGAGTGAGACCCTGTCTCAAAACAGATTATCTTGACAGCTAAATTGGCAAAAATGACCAAGCCAAATTTTTTAAAAGATTGGACATAACTAAAGATGTACAGCACTGCCTATCAGTATTAGGAATTTAAGCAAATGTACCTATAAATACGTAACTGGGGATTTTTTTTTTTTGGAGACAGAGTCTTGCACTGTCACCAGGGCTAGAGTGCAGTGGTGCAATCTCGGCTCACTGCAACCTCCACCTTCCAGGTTCAAGTGATTCTCCTGCCTCAGCCTCCCAAGTAGCTGGATGTTCTCTATAGAATCAGAGTAAGAGTTAATTTTACCGACATCCATACCAGGAAATGCTATCCTGCAGATAAGAATGAAGCATGTACTTCTGAATATACTGACAAATGGTGTTTTCTCGGATACACTGTTGATAGCAACTTTTTAAAAGTATGCATCAGGCCAGGCAAAGTGGCTCACACCTGTAATCCCAGCACTCTGGGAGACCGAGGCAGGCAGATCACTTGAGGTTGGGAGATCGAAACCATCCTGGCCAGCACAGTAAAACCTCGTCGCTACTAAAAATACAAAAAATTAGCTGGGTATGGTGGCACATGCCTGTAATTCCAGCTACTCGGGAGGCTGAGGCAGGAGAATCGCTTGAATCCAGGAGGTAGAGGTTGCAGTGAGCCAAGACTGCACTCTAGCCTGGGCAACAAGAGCGAAACTCCCTCTCAAAAATAAACAAACTATGCATCATAACCCATTTGTTACAGGACACTGTAAATGGATGGAAAAATATCTAGAAGGATATACCTAAATCATATCATTGCTACATGAGAATACAGAAAATAAAAATGAGGTACAAGAAATACAAACAGGTCCTGAAAGTTTTTCTGAGGCAATTAGTTCAATAGATATAAAAATATACATAACGAAAAACTGAAAAAAAGAGTGTTCAATTCAGAAAAATATAGGTGGGAAAAGGAAAACAGAAGAGAAATTAGAATTATATGCTGGCAGGAATTTCTCCACACATGTATCAATAATCACAATAGAAATCGGTTCAATTCTGCTATTAATGATGAGGATTGAGTTTTGTTTTTTTTTTTAAAAAGACCCAATCCTCGTTTCCCATAGGAACCACTTATAAAACACAGGAAGGTTAAAAATAAATGAGTGGTAAATCTACAGGGATTATGCTAACAAAAAAAAGCCAATTGAAAGCTCTTTTACTACATGATTCCACTGATAATACCATTTTTGAAATGGAGGACAAATTAGTGGTTTCCAGGGGCTGGGGTTGGAAGACAGTAGGGAGATGATGGGTGCAGTTATCATTTGGAAATACTCTGTTTCAACTGTAGTAAGGTAATCACAAACCTCCAGACAGGATAAGACTGTGTAGAGCTTCACACACACAACTAAGCACAAGTAAAACTGGGGAAATCTAAGATCTGTGGGTTCTAGCAATGTCAATATCCTGGTTGTGATATAATAGTATCATTTTGAAAAATGTTACCAGTGGGGAAAGCTGGGCAGATTATACAAGGTATGTGTCTCTATTGTCTCTTATAACAGCATCGATTAAATTTAAAAATAAATGTGTGGTACCAGAAAGGTTAAAATGAAAGACACGGACAATAGGAGAAAGTAAGGCTGTGAAGCAGTTAGAATTCCCATACACTGCTGGTGGGCGTAGAAAGTGGTTTAACCACTCTGGAATGCTGTTTATATATACCTACTCTTAGGAATATAGCCAACAGAAATGCATACATATGTTAACCAAAAACATGTACTGAAAGGTTCATAGCAGCACTATTTGTAACAGCCTACAATGCCCATCAACAGAATGGACTTCTATACAGAAATGAAAATTAAACTGCGTTGTGCAACAATATAGATGAATCTCACAAACATGTTTAAGAAGCCAGACCCAAGAGAGTGACATCCAATAGTAAACTAATAAAGCAATCTATCCTACTACAGTCTAAAGGAGAAAAAAAAAATGTCAATAGACTAAAAATTCTCAACAAACTGGAGATAGAAGGGAACTAACTTGATAAGGGCAGCTGACATAATGGTGAAAGCTGAATACTTTCCCTCTAAGTGCAGGTGAAGGTAAGAATGTCTGCACACCACTTCTTCTCAACATCGCACTGGAAATTCTGACCAAGAATAACAGGAAAAGATTGGAAAGAACGACATTACTTACAGATGACGCACTCCTGTATGAAGAAAGTCTATTAAGCTTCTGTTAAAAAGCTACTACCAGCCCTCCGTATCTAAGGGGTCTGCATCCACTGATTCAACTAACTGCTGATGAGAGAAAAAAAAAAGCCAATATAGGATAACAGCTATTTACAAAGCACTTACATTGTATTGGGCATAAGTAAGCTAGAGAGGATTTGGAGGGACAGGATGTGTGTAGGTCATATGCAAATATTACGCCATTTTATATATGGGACTTGAGCATCCACAGAGTTTTGTATTGAGGGAGATGGTTACTGAAGGATGACTTTACTACTCAATGTAGCAAGGTCACAAAGTCAATATATAAAATTGTATTTCTATTTGAGCAGATTGTACAGTGTTATAAAAATATGAGCTCCCAATTCTTAGCACTTTGGGAGCACAAGGCAGGAGGATGGCTTGAAGCCAGAAGTTCAGGACCAGCCTGGACAACAGAGACCCCATCTCTACAAAAATAAAACTTTTTTTAAAGTTAGCCAGGCTGGTAATAGGTGCTTGTGGTCCCAGCTACTTGGGAGGCTGAGGCAGAAGGATCACTTGGGCCCAGGAGATCGAAACTGCAGTGAATTAAGATTGTGCCACTACTCGGGAAGGGGAACATCACAAACCGGGGCCTATTATGGGGAGGGGGGGAGGGGGGAGGGATTGCACTGGGAGTTATACCTGATGTAAATGACGAGTTGATGGGTGCAGCACACCAACATGGCACAAGTATACATATGTAACAAACCTGCATGTTGTGCACATGTACCCTACAACTTAAAGTATAATAATACAAAAAAAGATTGTGCCACTGCATGCCAACCTGGGCACAGAATGAGACCTCATCTCTAAAAAGTAAACATTTAAACATTTTTTAAAAATGAGCTACTTAAAGATAATTTTGACAAAATGTACAAAACCTATAAAGGAAAAGAAGACCTAAGCAAATGCTAATGCAGAGTGACACCATGTTCATGGATTAGAGCAGTTCAACTCCAAACTGATTAAACACCATCCCAGTGAAAATCCTGGCCAGGAAACTGAGAAAGTGTTTCTAAGATCTATGTGGAAATGCAAAAGGAGCAAGAATAATCAGAACAGTAAAAGAACTAAGTCATGTGATTTTCACTACCTGACTTCAAGACTTACTATAAAAGTGGCCAGGCACGGCCACTTGTAATCCCAGCAGTTTGGAAAGCCAAGGCAGGCAGACCACTTGAGGCCAGCAGTTCAAGACCAGCCTGACCAATGCAGCGAAACCCCATCTCTACTAAAAATCCAAAAATAATTTAGCCAGGTGTGGTGTTGCACGCCTGTAATCCCAGCTACTTGGGAGGCTGAGGCATGAGAATCACTTGAACCCAGGAGGCGGCGGTTGCAGTAAGCCGAGATGGAGCCACTGCACTCCAGCGTGGGCAACAGAGCGAGACTGTCTCAAAAAAAAAAAAAAAAAAAAAAGACTATAAAGCTACAGTAATCAAAGCACTGTGGTAACTGGCCCCTAGATAGACATAAAACTCAATCACACATCATACAAAGTCTAGAAATAGACCTGTGATGTAAGTTGGATGATTTCAACAAACATGCCAAGTAATTCATTAATAAAATGATTTCTCAACAAGTGATGCTGGAACAACTGGATATTCATTTAGGAAAGCCATATACAAAAATGTGAAATAAGTCCTAGACCTAAACCTTAAGTTTTCTAGAAGAAAACAGGATAAAGGTCTCTGAAACCTTGGGATACGCAGATTTCTTAGAACTCAAAAAGTATGAAAGAGAAAAATAAGATTTCATTAAAATTAAAAACTTCGTCTCTATAAGAGACATTATTATGAAAGTGATGAGGCAGGCTACAGAGAAGAGAAAATATGTACAATACATTACCTTACAAAAGACTTGCATCTAAAGAACTCTCACAACACAGTAAGATAATCCAACACAAAATGGGAAAAAGATTTGAAGATATACATTACAAAAAAGATATATGAATGGATAGATAAGCTCACAAAAAGATGCTCAACATCATGAGTCAAGAGGCAAATGCAAATTAAAAGCACAATGAGAGGCCGGGCATGGTGGCTCACGCCTGTAATCCCAGCACTTTGGGAGGTGGGCCGATCACAAGGTCAGGAGATCGAGACCATCCTGGCTAACACAGTGAAAGTCCGTCTCTACTAAAAATACAAAAAATTTAGCCAGACATGGTGGCGGGTGCCTGTAGTCCCAGCTACCCAGGAGGCTGAGGCAGGAGAATGGCGTGAACCCAGAAGGCAGAGCTTGCAGTGAGCCGAGATCCCACCACTGCACTCCAGTCAGGGCAACAGAGCGAGACTCCATCTCAAAAAAAAAAAAAAAAAAAACACACTGAGATACCACTTCATATCCACTAAAATGGCAAAATTTAAAAGACTAGCAATACCAAGTGCTGGAGAGGATGGGGAGAAACTGGAAGTCTCAGCTATGAAATTTCAATGGTACCACCACTTTGAGAAACATTTTGGTAGTCCCTTTAAACATCTGCTTATGATACAACCCAGTAATTTCACTCCTATGTATTTAACCAAGAGAAATGAGAAATATCCAGACAAAGATCTGTACGTAAATGTTACAGCAGCTTCAGTCATAATAGCCACAAAGTAGAAAAGACCTGAAAGTCCACTGACAGGTTAATGAATAAACATATTATGGCATATCTATGCAATGAAACATTACTCAGCAATAAATATAAATTACTGATAATACAAGCTACATCAATCTGGAAAGCTGAGAAAAGCAGCCAGAAGGAAATGTCAGATTGGTGTCTTCCCTCAAGGATGAAACTAAAATTTGAGACCTGTCTATGGTCGTGTTTTTTTTTGTTTGTTTTTTGTTTTGTAGAAAAAAAGCACACTGAACATCAGAGTGAATATTAAGAAACCTCTCAATAAATTAGAGACAGAACCCTATTACACTCTTTGCTGCCAGGTTTTCCTGAGATTCACTTTTAATACCTCAATTGCCATTTCTGCTTAAACTAACTCGAGTTGAGCTGCTTTCAACTGCAAACAAGAGTCCTGATAAACCAAAGTCAAAAAATGTGCAGCCACTGCTATACTCACAGCAAATTTCATAGCCTGAAATAAAAATAGCTAATTGACTTTTATTGTTTATTATATGCAGGTACGGCTTTAAGGACCTAATATAGATGAACTCATAACCATAAGACACTACATAATTAGTTCCACTAATAATGTGAACAGTGGACAGCGTATACAAAGTAAGTCCTTCAGCTAATTATCAGAGAAGATGAATAGATGTTTTATACCCAAATATATGTAAATAGTAAGCTAACACGTAAAAAAAATTCATTGCCTCCCTAGCAAAGTAAGGAATATAGTTTCAAAACAACTATTAAGCTGGCAAAAGTAAATGGAGTTATAAAATAATATACAATGATCACAAAACTGGAAAACTAGGTACAATTAGATATATCACTGGCAGCACTCTAAACTGTTTTTTTCCCTGGAAAATAACACATCTAACAAAATGTATCTAACTATTTTCACATTCATAAAACATCCTCAAATTGACTAATTCTGCTTTGTAACATATAACCCATGTAAATAACCCTAAGTAATGGTAAAAACAGAAAGAAATATGCCAAGATGTCAGCATGCCATTTACAGTGTAAAGATATGCAAGCACATACACATCAACTAACAGAAAAGTCAAACACAATGTATCATACAGCCACAATGGGGTGAAGCTATTCAAAGTGAAAACTCCAGAGGAAGCTGTAGGCCAAAATTAAAAAAGAAATATATATATATAAAAATTTGGATTCCCTGCATAATAAAGTATGTGGATCTGTTAATGATTAGGAATATGGAATGATACTTTATATTCTTTGTATAAGATTGTTTAAATTCATGATAGACAAACATAAGAGATCTCAACAATCTTAAAAAAATAGTATTTTATCTTTACATCCTAGCAACTAAATACACACTTCACAAGTTTAAGTAAAACTTAATCATTGTGTGTCAACTCCACAACTACTCTGTCCAATTTCATTATGAAATATACAACACTCATTTGTTCACCCAAGGTCTAATTAGTTTTTTAAGAAAAAACTACTTAAGGAGAGTGGTGCCCAAGATGGCCAAATAGGAACAGCTCCAGCCTCCAGCTCCCAGCGAAAGCAACACAGACGACGGGTGATTTCTGCATTTTCAACTGAGATACCGGGTTCATCTCACTGGGATGTGTCTGGCAGTTGATGCTGGTCCCCAGGTGCAGCCCGACCAGCGAGAGCTAAAGCAGGGCAAGGCATCGCCTCACCTGGGAAGTGCAAGGGGGAAGGGAATTCCTTTTCCTAGCCAAGGGAAATTGAGCCACACAACACCTGGAAAACCGGGTAACTCCCACCCTAATACTATGCTTTACCAAGGGTCTTAGCAAATGGCACACTAGGAGATTATATCCCACATCTGGCCCAGAGGGTCCCATGCCCACGGAGCCTCCCTCATTGCTAGCAGAGCAGTCTGAGATCTAACTGCAAGGTGGCAGCAAGGCCGGGGGAGGGGCGCCCGCCATTGCTGAGGCTTAAGTAGATAGATAAAGCCACAGGGAAGCTCGAATTAGGTAGAGCCCACCGCAGCTCAAGAAGGCCTACCTGCCTCCGTAGACTCCACCTCTGGGGACACAGCATAGCTAAACAAAAAACAGCAGAAACCTCTGCAGATGTAAAAGTCCCTGTCTGACAGCTTTGGAGAGAGCAGTGGTTCTCCAAGCACAGAGGCTGAGATCTGAGAACAGATAGATTGCCTGCTCAAGTGGGTCCCTGACCCCTGAGTAGCCTAACTGGGAGACATCCCCCACTAGGTGCAGACCGACACATCACACCTCACACGGCTGGGTACACTCTGAGACGAAGCTTCCAGAGCAAGAATCAGACAGCAACACTCGCTGTTGAGCAATATTCTATCTACTCCAACCTCTGCTGCTGATACCCAGGCAAATGGTCTGGAGTAGACCTCAAGCAAACTCCAACGGACCTGCAGCTGAGGGTCCTGACTGTTAGAAGGAAAACTAACAAACAGAAAGGACACCCACACCAAAACCCCATCAGTACGTCACCATCATCAAAGACCAAAGGCAGATAAAACCACAAAGATAGGGAAAAAGCAGGGCAGAAAAGCTGGAAATTCAAAAAATCAGAGCCATCTCCCCCTCCAAAGGAATGCAGCTCATCGCCAACAACAGAACAAAGCTGGACAGAGAATGACTTTGACGAGTTGAGAGAAGAAGGCTTCAGTCTATCAAACTTCTCAGAGCTAAAGGAGGAACTACGTAACCAGCATAGAGAAACTAAAAACCTTGAAAAAAGAATGGATGAATGGATAACTAGAATAATCAATGCAGAGAAGACCTTAAAAGAACTGATAGAAATGAAAACCATGACACGAGAACTACGTGACAAATGCACAAGCTTCAGCAACCGACTCAATCAACTGGAAGAAAGAGTATCAGTGATTGAAGATCAAATGAATGAAATGAAGCAAAAAGAGAAATGTAGAGAAAAAAGAGTAAACAGAAATGAACAAAGCCTCCAAGAAGTATGGGATTATGTGAAAATATCAAATCTACGTCTGATTCGTGTGCCTGAAAGTGACGGAGAAAATGGAACCAAGTTGGAAAACACTCTGCAGGATATCATCCAGGAGAACTTCCCCAACCTAGTAAGGCAGGCCAACATTCAAATTCAGGAAATACAGAGAATGCCACAAAGATACTCCTCGAGAAGAGCAACTCCAAGACACATAATTGTCAGATTCAGATTCACCAAAGTTGAAGAAGGAAAAAACGTTAAGGGCTACCAGACAGAAAGGTCGGGTTACCCACAAAGGGAAGCCCATCAGACTAACAGCAGATTTCTCAGCAGAAACTCTACAAGCCAGAAGAGAGTGGGGGCCAATATTCAACATTCTTAAAGAAAAGAATTTTAAACCCAGAATTTCATATCCAGCCAAACTAAGTTTCATAAGTGAAGGAGAAATAAAATCCTTTACAGACAAGCAAATGCTTAGAGATTTTGTCACCACCAGGCCTGCCCTACAAGAGCTCCTGAAGGAAGCACCAAACATGGAAAGGAACAACTGGTACCAGCCATTGCAAAAACATGCCAAAATGTAAAGTCTATCGATGCGAGGAAGAAACTGCATCAACTAGCAAGCAAAATAACCAACTAATATCATAATGACAGGATCAAGTTCACACATAACAATATTAACCTTAAATGTAAATGGACTAAGTGGTCCAATTAAAAGACACAGACTGGAAAATTGGATAAAGAGTCAAGACCCATCAGTTTGCTGTATTCAGGAGACCCATCTCACATGCAGAGATACACATAGGCTCAAAATAAAGGGATGCAGGAAGATCTACCAAGCAAATGTAAAACAAAAAAAAGCAGGGGTTGCAGTCCTAGTCTCTGATAAAACAGACTTTAAACCATCAAAGATCAAAAGAGACAAAGAAGGCCATTACATAATGGTAAAGGGATTAATTCATCAGGAAGAGCTAACTATCCTAAATATATATGCACCCAATACAGGAGCACCCAGATTCATAAAGCAAGTCCTTAGAGACTTACAAAGAGACTTAGACTCCCATACAATAATAATGGGAGACTTTAACACCCCACTGTCAACATTAGACAGATCAACGAGACAGAAAGTTAACAAGGATATCCAGGAATTGAACTCAACTCTGCACCAAGCGGACCTAATAGACATCTATAGAACTCTCCACCCCAAATCAACAGAATATACATTCTTCTCAGCACACATCGCACTTATTCCAAAATTGACCACATAGTTGGAAGTAAAACACTCCTCAGCAAATGTAAAAGAACAGAAATTATAACAAACTGTCTCTCAGACCACAGTGCAATCAAACTAGAACTCAGGACTAAGAAACTCAATCAAAACCACTCAACTACATGGGAACTGAACAACCTGCTCCTGAATGACTACTGGGTACATAACGAAATGGAGGCAAAAATAAACATGTTCTTTGAAACCAATGAGAACAAAGATACAACATACCAGAATCTCTGGGACACATTTAAAGCAATGTGTAGAGGGAAATTTATAGCACTAAATGACCACAAGAGAAAGCAGAAAAGATCTAAAATTGACACCCTAACATCACAATTAAAAGAACTAGAGAAGCAAGAGCAAACACATTCAAAAGCTAGCAGAAGGCAAGAAATAACTAAGATCAGAGCAGAACTGAAGGAGATAGAGACACAAAAAATCTTCCAAAAAGTCAATGAATCCAGGAGTTGGTTTTTTGAGAAGATCAACAAAATTGATAGACCGCTAGCAAGACTAATAAAGAAGAAAAGAGAGAAGAATCAAATAGATGCAATAAAAAATGATAAAGGGGATATCACCACCGACCCCACAGAAATACAAACTACCATCAGAGAATACTATGAATACCTCTACGCAAATAAATTAGAAAACCTAGAAGAAATGGATAATTTCCTGGACACTTACACTCTCCCAAGACTAAACCAGGAAGAAGCTGAATCCCTGAATAGACCAATAGCAGGCTCTGAAATTGAGGCAATAATTAATAGCCTACCAACCAAAAAAAGTCCAGGTCCAGATGATTCACAGCTGAATTCTACCAGAGGTACGAGGAGGAGCTGGTACCATTCCTTCTGAAACTATTCCAATCAATAGAAAAAGAGGGAATCCTCCCTAACTCATTTTATGAGGCCAACATCATCCTGATACCAAAGCCTGGCAGAGACACAACAAAAAAAGAGAATTTTAGACCAATATCCCTGATGAACATCGATGCAAAAATCCTCAATAAAATACTGGCAAACCGAATCCAGCAGCACATCAAAAAGCTTATCCACCATGATCAAGTGGGCTTCATCCCTGGGATGCAAGGCTGGTTCAACATACGCAAATCAATAAACGTAATCCATTATATAAACAGAACCAAAGACAAAAACCACATGATTATCTCAATAGATGCAGAAAAGGCCTCTGACAAAATTCAACAGCCCTTCATGCTAAAAACTCTCAATAAATTCGGTATTGATGGAATGTATCTCAAAATAATAAGAGCTATTTATGACAAACCCACAGCCCATATCATACTGAATGGGCAAAAACTGGAAGCATTCCCTTTGAAAACTGGCACAAGACAGGGATTCCCTCTCTCACCACTCCTATTCAACATAGTGTTGGAGGTTCTGGCTAGGGCAATCAGGCAAGAGAAATAAATCAAGGATATTCAGTTAGGAAAAGAAGAAGTCAAATTGTCCCTGTTTGCAGATGACATGATTGTATATTTAGAAAACCCCATTGTCTCAGCCCCAAATCTCTTTAAGCTGATAAGCAACTTCAGCAAAGTCTCAAGATGCAAAATCAATGTGCAAAAATCACAAGCATTCTTATACACCAGTAACAGACAAACAGAGAGCCAAATCATGAATGAACTCCCATTCACAACAGCTTCAAAGAGAATAAAATACCTAGGAATCCAACTTACAAGGGATGTAGCGGACCTCTTCAAGGAGAACTACAAACCACTGCTCAGTGAAATAAAAGACACAAACAAATGGAAGAACATACCATGCTCATGGATAGGAAGAATCAATATTGTGAAAATGGCCATACTGCCCAAGGTAATTTATAGATTCAATGCCATCCCCATTAAGCTACCGATGACTTTCTTCACAGAATTGGAAAAAAACTGCTTTAAAGTTCATATGGAACCAAAAAAGACCCCGCATTGCCAAGACAATCCTAAGCCAAAAGAACAAAGCTGGAGGCATCACGCTACCTGACTTCAAACTATACTACAAGGCTACAGTAATCAAAACAGCACGGTACTGGTACCAAAAGAGAGGTACAGACCAATGGAACAGAACAGAGCCCTCAGAAATAATACCACACATCTACAGCCATCTGATCTTTGACAAACCTGACAAAAACAAGAAATGGGGAAAGGATTCCCTATTTAATAAATGGTGCTGGGAAAATTGGCTAGCCATAAGTAGAAAGCTGAAACTGGATCCTTTCCTTACTCCTTATACGAAAATTAATTCAAGGTGGATTAGAGACTTAAATGTTAGACCTAAAACCATAAAAGCCCTAGAAGAAAACCTAGGTAGTACCATTCAGGACATAGGCATGGGCAAGGACTTCATGTCTAAAACACCAAAAGCAATGGCAACAAAAGCCAAAATTGACAAATGGGATCTAATTAAACTAAAGAGCTTCTGCACAGCAAAAGAAACTACCATCAGAGTGAACAGGCAACCTACAGAATGGGAGACAATTCTTGCAATCTACTCATCTGACAAAGGGCTAATATCCAGAACCTACAAAGAACTCAAACAAATTTACAAGAAAAAAGCAAACAACCCCATCAAAAAGTGGGCAAAGGATTATGAACAGACACTTCTCAAAAGAAATTCACACAGCCAACAGACACATGAAAAAATGCTCATCATCACTCGCCATCAGAGAAATGCAAATCAAAACCACAATGAGATACCATCTCACACCAGTTAGAATGGCAATCATTAAAAAATCAGGAAACAATAGGTGCTGGAGAGGATGTGGACAAATAGGAACACTTTTACACTGTTGGTGGGACTGTAAACTAGTTCAACCATTGTGGAAAGCAGTGTGGTGATTCCTCAAGGATCTAGAACTAGAAATACCATTTGACCCAGCAATCCCATTACTGGGTATATACCCAAAGGATTATAAATCATGCTGCTATAAAGACACATGCACATGCATGTTTATTGCAGCACTATTCACAATAGCAAAGACTTGGAATCAACCCAAATGTCCATCAGTGACAGACTGGATTAAGAAAATGTGGCACATATACACCATGGAATACTATGCAGCCATAAAAAAGGATGAGTTCGTGTTCTTTGTAGGGACATGTATGCAGCTGGAAACTATCATTCTCAGCAAACTATTGCAAGAACAGAAAACCAAACACCGCACGTTCTCACTCATAGGTGGGAACTGAACAATGAGATCACTTGGACACAGGAAGAGGAACATCACACACCTGGGCCTATTGTGGGGAGGGGGCGGGGGAGGGATAGCATTAGGAGATATACCTAATGTAAATGACGAGTTAATGGGTACAGCACACCAACATGGCACCTGTATACATATGTAACAAACCTGCACATTGTGCACATGTACCCTAGAACTTAAAGCATAATAAAAAAAATTTTTTAAAGAAGAAAAACAAGAAAAAAACTACTTAAAATTCTTCACATTTAAGCAAACTTCTGAGAATTGTCTAAACTTCTTATTCATTTAGCACAAAACATCCCCTGCAACTTAGTATAGCATCACACATACCTGAGGCGATGACTGGATCTTTCATAAGTTCTCTAGTTATTGGACATACAAATTCATCAGGGATTCCTGAAGAAAGGGATTTAACCTTGGTCCTGAGCTCTTCAATTTTCCTCAGCACTTTACTACGCAGTCCTAGAGATTCTGTAAAGAAATTACTGTTAGGGCTGGAAAACTACTAGTAATCCTTATGCTAGTCATTCACAAATAGTTTGTTGTTGGGGTTTTTGATTTTGAGACAGGGGCTCACTCTTTTGCCCAGGCTAGAATGCAGTGCATAATGATCACTACTCATTGCAGCCTCAACCTCCTGGGCTCAAGTGATACTCCCACCTCAGCCTCCTGAGTAGCTGGGACTACAGGCACACGCCACCATGCCCGATTAATTTATGTATTTTTTATAAAGATAAGGTTTCACTATATTGCCCACGCTGGTCTCGAATTCCTAGGTTCAAGTGATCCTTCCGCCTCATCCTCTCAAAGTGCTGGGATTACAGGTGTGAGCCACCGCAGCCAACCACAAATGGAGATTTTATCTACCACCACCAGAAATCTTCTGACATACTGTTTTACCACATGAACTAGTGTTTTCTTTATACATTCCTTAACAAATCTCTGTTGTATAGAATACTGTTGGTTAAAATATATCAGCAGTTAATAGCTAATTTTAAATAAATTTAGATTCTGAAAGTTCAAGAATTTCAGGTTGCCAGACACTAATATACTCTACAAAATCAGAAAAGGCTCATTACTCGTTACTTACACAACAGAAAATTTCCTAAAAATCATTTTTAAATATGAGTTCAAAACATAAAAATGCCTGTTATATTTTTAAACTTAATGAAATTGGATATATTTGCTGATTCTTATAAGAAGCACAATCACAAATGAAGCTCATCTGTTTGTCCAAACCATATGCATGTTTCACTTGTTTTTATTCTTAACTTAAAAAAAAATTTTAGTTTTAGAAAGTCTAATGTAATTTTAGGAATTTTAGAATTATTGGCTGTTTACACTTTTAGAACTAGTTGACAGTTCTACTTTAGGTTGAAGTAGGTAGAAGAATTAAGATTTCAGAATGCCTCACATAGTTACGAGAAAAAACCAAACCAACTTACTTTCTGTCAGGAGGTAATGCTCCATGAGGTTTATACAGGTCTTAGGACACCCTCTGTTTCAGATGGTCTTTTCGAGGATGTCTGAAAACATCCTTGGAAGCTGGAGATAGTGCGTCCCTCCCTGTGGGAGGGCAGATGTTTCCTGACCACTATAATGTCTTGCCTCCTGGGGGCTATTTTGCTGGTAACCCCCTTATAAGACTGGGGGTTTCCCAAGCTCAGGGCTCCTCAGCTGTGACACAAACATAAACCACCACCATGAAACTTAAGAGGGAAAGGGGAGGCTGGGCACAGTGGCTCATGCCTGTAATCCCAGCACTTTGGGAGGATGAGACAGGTGGATCACTTCAGGTCAGGGGTTCAAGACCACCCTGGCCAACATGGCAAAACCCCATCTCTACTAAAAATACAAAAAAAAAAAAGTAGCTGGATGTGGTGGCACATGCCTGTAATCCCAGCTACTTGGGAGGCTGAGGCAGAAGAATCACTTGAAACCAGGAGGCAGAGGTTGCAGTGAACTGAGATTGCACCACGCACTCCAGCCTGGGTGACACAGTGAGAGTGCCTCAAAAAAAAAAAAAAAAAAAAAAAGAGGGGAAGGGGAAACAATCAGAACCTGAAGTGCGAGTGTCTGCTGTGTCACGAGTAATAAACCGTTTGAGTCAGTCTGGGCTCACTGCCCACATTCATGTGAATGTGGCAAGTTATCCTAGCAGCTCCCTGGCGCCGAGGGTCTGCTTTCCTGTGACTTCCTTCCAATGGGACATGCTGAAACCGAACTCAGGATTTTTAAAACAAGTTTTTTAAAGCGCCACAAACAAATCAATGATTTCCTTACATGTTGAATATGACTGTGCAAAAATATTTATGACTCAAAAAGATTCCCTCAAATTCTTTATGAAATCACCATCCATATTCAAGAGAAAGCTATTTCAACACAGAAGTACTTAAAAGTGCTTAGTTAGGGAAGTACCTCTAAAACGCAGCACAGTGTTATCTGATCGCCACAGCCAGCCTTTAATGTAACAAATCAGAGATATCGAGTCCACCTCTTCCCAGAATGTCCCGTTTCACAATGTGTGTTTTCCAAGGGTTAGCTGGCTGTGTGTTTTTACTTTGCCAGGCAAATACAATGGAAAGCTTAAGAGGAGTTATAAGGATGGATCATGTATTCAAAGCTAAGTAAGGTGGAAAATAAGAGTAGAGATAGATAACAGGTACACAAGATTAACAGAATAAAGGTTAGGATAAGATCAAGATTTGCTGAAGTGGGGTATTGGATGAGATGGTAGAAAATCTATCATGACTGGGTTATGCTTCCTGAAAATCTTCCACCTGGGTAGAGACATGGCTTCAAAAACTGTCCTAAATGTTTCTAGAACATGTTTGCAAGAAGACAGTAGACATCTTGTTTAAAGAGATAATTATATAACTTATAATATGAAAAGGAGGCTGGGTGTAGTGGCTCATGCCTATAATCTCAGCACTTGAGGCACCGAGGTGGGAGCACTGCTTAAGACCAGGAGTTTGAGACCAGTATGGGCAACACAGCAAGACTCTTTCTCTACAAAAAATGTTTAAAAGTTAGCTGGGTATGGTGGTGCATACCTGTAGTCCCAGCTCTTCAGGAGGCTGAGGCAGGAGGAGCTACAGAACCCAGAAGCTAGAGGCTACAGTGAGCCATGTTCATGCCACTGCACCCCAGCCTGGGCAAGACAGTGAAACTGTCTCTAAAAACATTAAGAAAAAGAAAAAAATATAGGAGCAACTACTGTTCTTTAAAAAGCATATTTTCCTGTCAAAAATATTCTACATGTGTGCTAATACTTAGACTGCTTATAATATTTACAATAGAGAACACAGAAGGCCTAATTCAAAATTCCCCAGATAAGGTTAAACTGGGTGTTATCCTTGTCCAATCCTAATGTCATTTAGAAATGAAGTCAGATCACCTTGCCCTCAGGGATGCTTTTAGTTAAACCACATCCCCAGAGCTCTACCAGAAACAAACATCTCCTTTTGTGATCGGGGGTTCAGAATAAGTCTTATACACTCATACAATTGCTGAGAAAGAAAGGACCCTTACCAGCTAAGCTAGTAAACCCTTGGTACCAGTACTGGGCAATATCCGGCTATTACTGACTATAATCCTGAAAAGACATCTTCATGACAAGTTAAAACCACCCAACTCTGGAAATGCTACATCACTGAGAGTCTGATGGAATCTAGAAACTAATAACCATCAAATATACAAGACTAAACTAACGGATATAAAATTCAACCCTGAAAACCTCTGATGAAACAGAAGGTAACTGGGTTCTGGAGTGAGAGCTGGGAAGTGACAGTGTAGAGCAGAGATGTAGGTGCATGAATGAGACAGAGACCTTCCTACATGTGTCCTTTACTCTCCCAACTTTGTCCTGTAAGTACCAATGCCACAGCAGCCCCAGCTGGAGGCCAGTTACCAGGACAGCACGAGCGCCTGGAATTGAACAAGCACAGGCCACCAAGCTGGTTACTGACTCACCTCTCCCCTGCCCTGACAGAGAACAACAGAACCAAACGCTGGTTTCTTACAAAGAAAACTAAAAATCTGCTTTTAAAAATTATATTTTTTAATTTAAAAATCAAATTTCTACATAAAATGATCAAGAGAAGACACGAAACCTATATTAAGAATGGAAAATACAGCTTAGGTACAGGGGGAATTTTTAAGAGGATATTAAGAACAGGATAGAAGCAGTATAGTTTTTTAATTTCTCTGAAAAAAACAGAGCAACTAGATAAACTCAAATTGCATGGACATTTCCAACAAAACAAGGTAGCGAGACATCTCCATGAACCCTACAATATGCCTGAGTGAGGACAAACCATTAACACCCATAAAGACCTGTGGTTGGCATCTGTGTAGAAGAAAGCAACAGGATATCTGATGGGCCTGAGCAAATGAGACCCCAGCGTGTCCAGCAAGTAAGCACTGGAAAGGAGAGTGAGCCAACTTCAGACAGCAGCTGACCACGGAGGGTTATGCCCTTCCAACAGGGGGTCAGTGCACAGTAACTAGATTTGAACAGCCTATTTCACTTTAATCACATATAAACAAACAAACAAAAACTGTAAATGTTCAATTACTCAACAATAAATGCAGTTACCCAGGCAACAAGTGAAATCTACATAACGAATTAATAAGAACTGAAGCATGAAACTTTCAAAATCCGAGGATATAAAGACAGGTGATGTATTTAAATTTCTAAATTTTAAATTAGAAAATGATAAAAATGTCTTACGTGCTTTTATGATTTCTTGGAAAGAAGAGTAAACAGAGAGTGAACCCTTTGAAAAAATCTCGTTCCCAATTAGGCATCTATGGTTGATGATTATCTGAATATAATCATAAATACCAACATGATACACAATAGTTCCTTGGCATTTGTCATTTTAAGTTTCTATCATTTTATCTTCTATACAGCAATTCCAAACTCCAAGATACGTAGCAATCTGCCATATTCCCAAAGCCTAGATATAAACTGAGGCCAATGAGTAGCTAGATGGAAGCTGTGTAGCTAGTAGTAGACTCACTCGTTGTATAATATCACATCTCAAAGTGACTTTCCTACTCTTAACCTTTCACACTTTATGCCTTTTGAATGAGATATTAAATGTTATAGTAGTCACAAATTCATAGAAAATGTCTTAAGATATATCCCTCTCAACATCAAGGATCTCTTGAACCTGTACTCTGTCTGGACATTCCTTATACAAACCGTTCTAGATATAAGGAATTATTTCCTAACTAAAGCTGTATGTCTGTTGTACCCTAGGCTTCCATTAACACAATCCTAGAAAATGACTATTATCCTTGGGTAAAGCTCCAAAGTCAAACATATTCAAGTCTGCAGAAATTTCATTTATTGTGTATTTACAAAAGACCCACTGAAAATAGATTTGATAAACTGCTCAATTCCTTAAAAATAATTTAAATGTCAAACATAATAGACATACGACATTGGTCTCAAACCCTCCAATGTACTTTACTGCACAGTAATCAACTTCCTCCATTTGCTGAATGTTAAACTCAGATTTATTCACATTGACATAGCAGCTGTTTTAAACAGTTCAAGGCAAATGCAGGTAAAATAGATATGCATTAAAACAAAATTCAGTAGCATATATACTTGTTGGTTCACCTCAACACATTTGCTTCTAGACCAAATTTAATTCTCTATTCGTGCAATTTACTATTTTGAAGGTCTATTTTTCTTAAAATTCAGGACTAAAAGAAATTCATTATAGCTTACAATACCATTTATAGATTAGTTAGCTGCTTGATTCTTTATAATGAAGGTTGCAAAAACCTTAAAATACATTAGAATGATATCAAAAATAAATGTTATAGTCTATTTTTACTACTTTATTGTATGTCTAATTTGTTGAGCTTGCTAGATCTCCAAATCTTAAACACAAGCTTAAGAGTCCTTATTGACTAGAAAATGTGCAACATTTTTGTCTCCATTCTTAATGGTTTTTCAAATTCACCTATTAGACCATCACAGAACTTGTTTAAATTGTATTTTAATTTTGGCTTGGGCCTGACACTTCCAAAACCCATTTCACTGAACTGTGAAGTAAAATGATTACTACGGTTAAACCTGAGACTCATCCTTCAAAAACTAATTGAATCATTAATTGATCATTAACTGAATCCTACAAGAATGTCTTATTCTTGGCCAGGCGCAGCAGCTCATGCCTGTAATCCTAGCACGTTGGGAGGCTGAGCCAAGAGGGTCACTTGAGGTCAGGAGTTTGTGACCAGCCTGGGCAAAGTAGTGAGACCTCATCTCTACAAATAATTTTAAAAATCAGCTGGGCACGGTAGTACATGCCTGTGGTTCCAGCTACTCACGAGGCCGAGGCAGGAGGATCACTTGAGCCTAGGAGGTTGAAGCTGCAGTAAGGTGTGATCATGCCAGAGGACTCCAGCCTGGGCAATAGAGGGAGACCCTGTCTCAAACAAACAAAAACCTAGAATGCCTTATTCTTTATTTAGCTAGTTATAAAAACAGAATTGTATTTCTATTGTTTTTATATGCTTTTCTTATGTTTTCAAACATCCTTTGTTGAATCTGAAATTATTTCATATTGTCAAGTACTTCCACTTGATAAGGTACCCTTAAGATTCATTGTGAGAGATTAACAAGAAATTAAGATGCTAAATTCACGAGATTTTTTTAAAAAAATAAAGCTCGTACTCTATTACCTACTCTCAGAAAAAAAGAGGAAGTTAGAAAGGAAATATTTTATCAGAGAGAGATGCTGGGTGCAGTGGCTCATGCCCATAATCCCAACACTTTGGGAGGCCACGGCTGGAGGACTGCTTGAACCCAGGAGTTTAAGACCAGCCTGGGCAACAGGGAGACCTCATCTCTACAAAAAATTTTAAAAATTAGCTGGGCGTGGTAGCATGTGCCTGTGGTCCATTACTTGGGAGGCTGAGACGGGAAGACCACTTGAGCCTGGGAGGTCAAGGCTGTAGTGAGCTGTGATGCACCACTGCACTCCAGCCTGGGCAGCGGAGTGACACCCTCCTATCCCTTCCCCTACCCCCCCCCCACACACACAAAAAGAGATAGAAAAGTGACTGTAACTCGGCCAGGCGCGGTGACTGTACTCAGCCAGGCGCAGTGGCTCACACCTGTAATTCCAGCACTTCGGGAGGCTGAGGCGGGTGGATCACGAGGTCAGGAGATCGTGACCATCCTGACTAATACGGTGAAACACCATCTCTACTAAAAATACAAAAAATTAGCTGGGCGTGGTGGCGGGCGCCTGTAGTCCCAGCTACTCGGGAGGCTGAGGCCGGAGAATGGCGTGAACCCAGGAGGCTGAGCTTGCAGTGAGCCGAGATTGCGCCACTGCACTCCAGCCTGTGCAACAGAGCTAGACTCCATCTCAAAAAAATAAATAAATAAAAATTTAAAAAAAAAAAACAACTTGTTTTTGGTAAAGGTCAAGTACCCAGAATATATAAACAACTCTTACAAAGTCAACAACAAAAAGACAACCCCGTTTAAAAATGGGCAATGGATCTGAACAGACATTTCTCCAAAGAAGATACATAAATGGCCAATAAGCACTTGAAAGATGCATGTCATTAGGTAAAAGAAAATCAAAACCACAATGAAACTCCACTTCACAACTGCTAGGATGGCCATAATCAAGAAGATGGGTCATTAGTGTAGTGCCAGAACATTAAGAAGAAACCATTAATGCAACAAAATCCAACTGCAGAGTAATTTGGTAAAAGTTGTTTTGAAGATTGCCTATCTTTCACTAAGCTTACCAATTTTCAAATCATCAGCCAGACTTTCTTTTGTAAGATTCAACAGTTCTTTTCCATCAATGTTATTCATCTTGAAAATACCAACGAGATCTTTTAAATCTTGTGCACAAAGCCATGTTGAGACATCCTCCTCTGACCAATCTTCAGTAAATTGCTTCAGCTGATCTTCTGTGCTCCTTGCTTAAAATAAACAGGTAAGTGAGATAACAAAAAAGCATTTCCTTTATAAACAATCTCACTTTGAATTAAAAGTAAACAAAATTTCCTTAAATCTGTGTTTTATAGCTGGGTACAGTGGCTCATGCCTATAATCCTAGCTACTCGAGAGGCTGAGGCAGGAGGATCGCTTGAAGTCAGGAGTTCAAGACTGGCCTGAGTAACATAGGGAGGCCCTGTCTCAAAAAAAAAAAAAAAAAAAAAAAAAAATTGTTTTACCACTTTAACTTCCTTTTGGAACATTTTCTTTTTCACATCAGGAAAACAATTTTTTATTATATAAAATTCATACTAGCAAAGGTATTCTATTTGCTCCATCATCTCTGTATCAGCACCACTATTTGGTTAATTCTGACAGTGATAAAAATAAAACTCCTAAATTATGTGCCAGTGTTGCTTGATGCCAAAAATAAAACCAACAAAATACAATGATAATTTCTATTTTGTCCTGAGGCTATATTTACCTGAAAAATTAGTATGGAGTATAAACAAATAACTTACAAACCATGGGAGGTGTGGGACACATGAATGTGCACCGAAAGCATTTACCAACAGCTTTCACACAGCCCAGCCACTTCAACACTGGCTTCTCTAAAATTATTATTATTTTAGAGATGGGGTCTCACTCCCTTGCCTAGGCTGAAGTACAGTGGCATGTTCTCAGCTCACTGCAGCCTCGTGACCTCCTGGGCTCAGGTGATCCTTCCCACCTCAGCATCCCAAGTAGCTGGGGCCACAGGTGCACACCCCCATGTGTGGCTAATTTTTGTCTTTTTTGTAGAGATGGTGTTTCATCATGTGGCCCAAGCTAATCTCAGACTCCTGGGCTCATGTAATCCACTCGCCTCAGCCTCCCAAAGTGCTGGGATTATAAGTGTGAGCCACCAAGCCAGGCCAAATTATTTTTAAATGACATTAAATTTGGATGCATACTTTCTATTGAGAAAAGCAATGTGAATAACCTGTCAAATGATTTACTAACTTTTTTTTTTCTTTTTTTTTTGAGACGGAGTTTCACTCTTGTCACTCAGGCTGGAGTGCAATGGCACGATCTGAGGTCACTGTAACCTCCGCCTTCCAGGTTCAAGTGATTCTCCTGCTTCAGCCTCCCGAGTAGCTGGGATTACAAGCATGCGCCATCCTGCTGATCTACGTTTCTGTATTTTTAGTAGAGACAGGGTTTCATCATGTTGGCCAGGCTGGTCTCGAATTTCTGACCTCAAGTGATACACCCACCTTGGCTTCCCAAAATGCTGGGATTACAGGTGTGAGCCACTGTGCCTGGCCCAATTTACTAACTTTCTGACTCTAATGGTGAGTGGGGTTGAAACGAGTGAAAAATGATGTCCTTACTAACCTTGGCAAAGTGTTTCCAGGTCAAATTGCCAGATGTTCACTGTTTTGTCCATCGAACCAGTAGCAAGTAAAAGGGTATTAGGTGCAAAAGCACAAGTTGTGACATACCTAGTTAATAAAAACAACTATTATGCATGTTCTAATGTTTAAATTGTATTAATACAAAGTGGGGTTCAGTTCAGACCTGGTGTGCTGAGTCAACGTGTGAAGGATATTCTCAGTGTTCTGAAAAACAACAACAGCAGCTTTACATTCACTCAGGTAAGAGCAAAGTCACTGATGAAGACTCATTTGACATAAATGGGTTATATACTAAGTGAATACATTAATATTTATTAGTAACTAACATAAGATGAAACTTTACTCAATGAATAGTAGAAACGGAATCCGTAACAGCATTCTCAGGTACTTACTTCGCTTTTTGTCAATTATTGGCATTATTGTCTGCTAGCCATCTCCTTAGAAATTTTTAATACAGTAGACCCTTGGCATTTGCTCATCTGTTTGAAACTACTAATAGTATCCTAAACATCTATTACCTGAAATAATTCATATTTTTGGCTATGGCATTTGACTTGTACACATTACAGGACCAGTGACTAGAAATTAGTCCCTTGGCCGGGTGCGGTGGCTCATACCTATAATCCTAGCACTTTGGGAGGCCGAGGCGGGTGGGTTACTTGAGCTCAGGAGTTCGAGACCAGTCTGGCCAACACAGTGAAACCCCATCTCCATTAAAAATATAAAATATCAGCTGGCATGGTGGCACGTGCCTGTAGTCCCAGCTACTTGGGAGGCTGAGGCAGGAGAATTGCTTGAACTCAGGAGGCGGAGGTTACAGTGAGCTGAGATCGTGCCATTGCCTACAGCCTGGGCAACAGAGCAAGAGTCTGTCTCAAATAAATAAATAAATAAATAAATAAATAAATAAATAAATAAGTCCCTTAGATTTTGAGTACACTAAGGTGGCCATCCAACATTTTAGGTGTATTTAAGTGGGACTCATACATATTTTACAGAGACAATTTAGTGTTATAATTGTTTCTGAGAATGTAAAATCTCACGAAATGTTCATGAGAAATATTAAACATCTACCTCACCTACCTTGAGTATTCTTTTCCATTTCCTGCCAGAACACTCAGTGGCTTGAACCTCTGTGTGGAACCACTAGCTTAGATCACTTGCTTAATTTGCTACCCTTTGATTACTTATATCTCCATTTATTTGCTGGCATAGCTACAGCCTAAATCCAATCATTTGGAGGCTCCACTCAACATTTACTTCTCTTGGACAATATTCTTTTCAACTACTTTATTTATTTTTGAGACAGAGTCTCACTCTGTTGCCCAAGCTGGAATGCAATGGCACGATCTCGGTTCACTGCGACCTCCACCTCTGGGGTTCAAGCCATCCTCTCGCCTCAGACTCCCAAGTACTGGGACTACGGGGATGCACCATCACAGCCAGCTAAGTTTTTGTATTTTTGGTAGAGACGAGGTTTCACCATCCTGGCCAGGCTGGTCTTGAACTCCTGAACTCAAGCCATCTGCCTGCCTCGGCCTCCTGACATGCTGGGATTACAGATGTGGGCCACTGCACCCGGCCACGACTTGGTCTTTACTCACCATGGATCAGTCAAAAACTCCCATTTTCCAAGTCCATGATAACCTATTCTTTCTTACACCACTCTCTAAATCCAGCCAGGACTCTAAAAATGGTAGGTCACTTTCAACCATATTCACAAAAAACCCTAGGGTAAACATTCATCCTTTGCTATTATGGAAGCCTGGTGTAAAAGTTTAATAATTGATTGTATGTGATGTTTTGAACACTGGTGCTCTTTAAATATGTGTATTTTATGATCACATTTAAAATCTATCCATCTTAAAATCATTACTGAAATATTTAAGGGCTTGTTGCAGAACCGATATCTTACTTGCATAACTATTTTAGCATTTGTGAAAATATATATGATCTTAGTCATACTAAACAGAAAAAATACATACTTGTTCTACCATGCCTAACTTGAAGTTCAGTAGTCTAATAAACATAATATTCATAGATCACAAGATTTTTAAATACTTACAGTATCATATACTATGACAGACTTATCCACTGACCTTTAAAAGAAAAGAAATTATAGGTGAAAAGTTCTATAAAAACAAAGTACAGTATTTATGTAATTAGTATTTTTAAGTAACTTTAGTAACTTTTCTAGAAAAGACAGATATTAACATACATTTAGAATGCAATCCTTTTGTTCATATGTATGAAAACTTTAATTAAAAAAACTACACGTGGCCAGGCACAGTGGCTCATGCTTGTAATCCCAGCACTTTGGGAGGGTGATTCGAGCGGATCATGAGGTCAGGAGTTCGAGACCAGCCTGGCCAACATGGTGAAACCCATCTCTACTAAAAATAGAGAAAAAAATTATCCGGGCATGGTGGCATGCACCTGTAATCCCAGCTCCTTGGTAAGCTGAGGCAAGAGGATGGCTTGAACCTGGGAGGTGGAGGTTGCAATGAGCCAAGATCATGCCATTGCACGCCAGCCTGGGTGGCAAAGTGAGGCTCCATCTCAAAAAAAACAAAAAAATGCCATATATAAAATTCAGAAAATTATAAGCTTTATTAGAACAATGCCACTTTTTTCACTGTTTCTTTTTCCTCAAAAAGCTAATATGCAATAATCTATTGCTTTTAAATGAATTTAAAATATTTAAGAATATTCTCAATTGTATTTTCTAATATTATAAATAAGTGATAGGTGTAACTCATACAAGCAAAAGCTCTTTAGGGTAATAACTTTTAAGAGCGTCAAGGAATCTTACTTTTTTTTTTTTTTTGAGACAGAGTCTTGCTCTGTCGCCCAGGCTGGAGTGCAGTGGCGCTATCTCGGCTCATTGCAATCTCCACCTCCTGGGTTCACGCCATTCTCCTGCCTCAGCCTCCCGAGCAGCTGGGACTACAGGTGCCCACCACCACACCTGGCTAATTTTTTGTAATTTTAGTAGAGACGGGATTTCACTGTGTTAGCCAGGATGGTCTTGATCTCCTGACCTCATGATCTGCCTGCCTCAGCTTCCCAAAGTGCTGAGATTACAGGCGTGAGTCACCACGCCCGGCCAAGGAATCTTACTTTTAAGAGTGTCAAGGAATCTTAAGACCAAAAAGTATAAGAACCACTGACCTAAATCATGATTCAATTCTTCACTTCTCTATTCTGACTTATAACTGCATTCTGTTGTCCATTCACTTTTAATCTCTAGTCACTTATATTCATCTCTAGACACTAGTCTCCTATAGCTAGGCTTTGCATGTTAGAATTGCTTTAAAAGTTTCAGAAGTTCTCCTAAATTTAACATACAAGGTTTGAATAAGTTCTAACACCATCCTAGGTTCTCAGGGGTTTTTTGTTGTTGTTTTTTGTTTTGAGTCAGGGTTTCACTCTGTTGCCTAGGCTGGAGTGTAGTGGCACGATCATGGCTCACTGCAGCCTCCACTGCCTGGGCTCAAGCGATCCTCTCACCTCAGCCTCCTGAGGAGCTAGCACCACAGGTGCACGCCACCATGCTCGGCTAACTTTTTATTATTTGTAGAGACCAGGTCTTCCTATGTTGCCCAGGCTGGTCTCAAACTCCTGGGTACAAGTGATCCTCCTGCCTCAGCCTCCCAAAGTGGTGGGATTACAGGCATAAGCCACCATGCCCCGTCCATCCTAGGTTCTCTATTATCTCTACAATCTGTTTTTCCGGCCTCATTTCTCCTTATTTATTTGAATGCTTATCATACATTTTAATCTACTCAAGAATTTCCTGCCTCCTGGAATGCTCTTTCTGTTCCTCAATCTTCCCATATCTGCACAGAAATTCTACACTGCCTTTTCCAAGGCCACCCCAACTATGCCCTACACACCTTCCTTAGAACACCTCTTTTTTCCTTCTTTTTTTTTTTCTTTTAAAGAGACAAGTTCTCACTCTGTTGCCCAGGCTGGAGTGCAGTGGCATGACCATAGGTCGCTGCAGCCTCAAACTCCTGGGCTCAGGGGATTCTCCTGCCTCAGCCTCCCAAGTCGCTGAGACTACAGGCACAAACCCCTATGTCCAGCTAATTTCTTTAATTTTTTTTTTGTAGGGACTGGGTCTCACTGTGTTGTCCAGACTGGTCTCAAACTCCTGGTCTCAAGTGATCCTTCTGCCTTGACCTCTCAAAGTGTTGGAATAACAGGCATGAGCTACCACAGCAGGCCTTAGTACACATTCTGACCTACAACCGCATTCTGCTGTCTATTCACTTTTCATCTCTAGCCACTTATATTCATATACAGCCACCTTTTATCCTGCTCACTTTTTTTCAGTCTCCCTCTTTCCTATATGTATCCATTCTATCTTATCAATGACTTTTAGTCACAAATAGAATGTATCATTAATTGACCTGTTTGCATCTACTAAGTATGATTTAAATATGCCTGTCGATTATTCTAAAAACTAAATGTTTATTAAGTTTATTAATTTACATTTCTCATTCATTTGCCTGTATATTGTCCAAGTAAACTAAAAATATTCAGAAAAATATTTGAATGAGACCTTGAGCAACACCATATACCCAAAAGCACTTGATAATGTAAACTTCCATTTATCCAGAATGACTAGGAAAGACACATTTCCATAAATATGTTAACTAAGACACACATATATACAAACTGACAAAGAATTATACTGCTATAAAATGAACTTAAAACAATATTGAGTATCACTTAACACTTCCTCCATGACTCAGAGGGTAAGTACATGTCAGGGTCTTGCAGTGCTATTAGTTCATCACCATGAACATCAACTATTAAATAGAAAAGAGGGGACTTAAAATGTCTTCAAGAGCACAAACACTGTCTTGTACTTCCTCTTCTATGCCCTCTTCCAACTGGCAGAGAGCTGGGCACATAATCATTTTGTCAATTAACCTGTCCCCTAACACAGCAGACAGAGTTCAACTTTATTTGTTTAAACTTTCCAATGATTTAAATTCTAGGTCAAAAGACAATTACTATAAATACCTTTTGATGATGAATAATCTTCATCTTTAGAGATGAAAGAGCCACATCTACAATAATAACAACATAACTAGTAATTTGGCTGTTTGGCAAGAATTGGAGCATATGGAAAAAAGAACCATCAGCCTTAGTCCAGACATTCTAAGTGGAGGTTAGGAGCCTCAATATCTTAACTGGAATGAAAGCTGCTATGAAGAGCCATAAAGGTGGGTCAGAATACTATGACCTGTGAGATCAGACAGGAAAGTTTTAGAAAATCTAATGGCAAGGAGAAAATATACAAAAGTATTCAAAAGGAAAACAGTATAAAGTAATTGAATCATTGCAACTATGTTCCAGCCAATTGCCTAACAGAATAAAGCTCTGAAAAATAAAAGCCAAGGTTGAAAATTTCAACACAGAACTGGAAATCATAAAGAGTGACACCATTGAAAAAAATTGCCAAATAGAAATTCTAGGACCAAAAAATAAAATAAGCAAAATTAAGAATTCAATGGACCAGTTTAATATCATATTAGCTGAAGAAAGAATTAGGAAAGGGAAAACCATCCAGAATGAAGCACAGGAAACAGGAAAAAACAAACAAACAAACAAAAAACCAGAAGCATAAATATAAAAGAGAGAATAAAGTTTACAGTGAGAAGGTGTAATGTGCATTTAATTGGAATCCCAGAATTAGAGGACAGAAAGAAAGGAACAGAGGCAATATTTGAAGAGATAATAAATAAGAATTTTCCAAAAGTGGTAAAATATCATTCCACATTTTTTTTTTTTTTTTTTGAGATGGAGTCTTGCTCTGTCACCCAGGCTAGAGTACAGTGGTGTGATCTCAGCTCACTGCAGCCTCTGCCTCCTGGGTGCAAGCAATTCTACTGCCTCAGCCTCCTGAGTAGCTGGAATTACAGGTGCCCACCACCATGCCTGACTAATTTTTGTATTTTTAGTAGAGATGAGGTTTCACCATGTTGGTCAGGCTGGTCTCGAACTCCTGAGCTCAAATGATACGCCCACCTTGGCCTCCCAAAGTGCTGGGATTACAGGTATGAACCACTGTGCACCGCCAAATATCATTCCACGGATTTAAGAAGTTCAATGAATTCCAAGCAAACTAAATAGGAAACTCACACACAGATACAAAGTGGATGTGCAAAAACCTCAAAACAGAAAATTTCATGAGCAGCCAGGGAAAAACACATGAATTACATCCAAAGGAACAACAGTTAGAATGAAACTAACTTCTCTATAGCAATACACAACAATAATATATCCTAAAATGTGTTTGTTCCAACAAAGCAAGATTGGTTTAACATTTTAAAATCTTGTAATTCACTCCACTAACAGAGTAACAGAGAAAAATTATATCATCTCAAAAGATGTAGGAAAAATCATCTGATGAAATACAATACCCTTGCATGATTAAAAAAAACAACAACAAAAGCTCTTGCAAACTAAAAGGAATAGAATAATAAAGCTTATCTCCCAAAATTGATCATATTGAATAATGAAAGCTTTCCCTGCACAGTGAGGAATCAGACAACAAGGCCTGTTATCACTGCTTTTATTATCCTGGTAGCATCAACAGTTCAGTAAGGCACAGAAGATACCAAAGATAGAAGAATTAGAAAGGAAGGAACGAAACTATCATTATCCACAAATGATCTGATTTCATATATATATAATCCAAAATAAGAAATTTTCCAGATAAGTCCAATTTATTCCCATTATATATTTCCTTATATTGGCCACATCTTTCATATACTAACAACAAGTGCCTAGAAAGAAGGCTAATAAAAGATGAGAACTTCTACATAGAAGACAATTATTGAAATTCAAAGATAAATGAAGAAATATGCAATATTCTCAGATTACAAGACCAATATCACAAAGATGTCAATTCTCCCCAAATTCATCAGACTCTATATAATCCCAATTAAAACCCAAACATGTTTGTGTGTGGAGACAGGAATTGGGGCAATCTAACAAGCTGATTCTAAAATTTATATGAAAATGTCAATAGCTAGGAATAGACAAAATATAAAGCCTGGGAAAGACAGAATGATATTAGAGCAAGGACAGAAACAGAACAAAGCAGCAGGTTAAGAAACAGACTCACAAATATATTGTCAGTGATTTCTGACAAGGGAGTACAACAAAATGGAGGAGAAGAGTGGTCTTTTCAATACATAGTACTAGGACAACGGGATATTCACGTAGAAAGGAATAAAATGGAATTCCTACTGCACATGATACACATAAATCAATTGTGTGAAAGGCAAAACAACGAGGGTCTTAGAAGATAATACAGGAAAATATCTTCATGACCTCAGAACATGAAGAAGCTGACTACACTAAAATAATTAACTGTGAAAAGGCAAATCTAGAAGGTGGGAAAAGATATTTACAACTCGCAACAAATGGCTCAAATATAAAAATACACACAAACACACACATATACATATATAACAACAAATCAATAAGAAAAAAACCCAGGGAAAAAAATGGACTGGAGACATGAACAGGCACTTCATAGAAGAGAAAACACATACGGCTAATAAACTTCTAAAAAGGTTCCAACCACTTTGTTCTGGCGAAACGCAAATTAAAACCATACTAAGGCAACACTACACACTCATCAGAACGGCTAAAATTTTAAAACTCACAATACCAACTATAGACGAGGATACAAAACAACACTGCTACAGAAGCAGTAACTGTTTAGCCACTGGGAAACTGTTGTTATCTGCCAAAGGTGAAAATGCACATATTCTATGACTCAGCAAGGCCATTCCTACGTATTTATCTTACAGAAATGCATGCACATGTGTACCAGGACATACGATAGATTCACAGATTATTGTAATGCTCTCAAACCAGAAACAATCATATAACCATTAACATTAAAATGAACTATTATATATATTATAATGTATCCACGCCATAGAATATTACACAGCAATGAAAATCAATGGGCCACAGCTCCAGGCAATAATATGAATTAATGTCACAAGTGTAATGTTGGGTACAGGAAGCCCGACAAAATAATTCATATTGCATAATTTGTTGGAGGCCAGTTTTAAAGAAAACAGGAGTAGTGCATATGATCTAACATGTTGTCACCAAAAAGGGGCACTCGGAAGGGGAGGGCTTCTGGGTCAGAACCAGCAATGTTCTATTTCTTGCCCTTTGCGGTGGTTCATCAAGCTCTTCTTTGAGGTTTCACGTACTTTTCCGTATGTCTGTTTGATCTCTTATAAAAATGGTTTAGGAAAATTAAACCAACTAGCTTACCCTGAGACTAGCATCTGCCCATCATGGGAAAAAGCACAAGCCAGAACAGGAGCACAGTGCCCACTCAGGGTACTTTTATATTTTAATTCAAAACCTGCAAATAACAAGGTAACAGAGATTAGAAAGCTGACCATGCTTAGAACTGATTTTTAAGTCAACGCCATTTCACTTGTTTATTCAACAAATAATCTTTGAGTGCCTAAAGGACACAAAAATTAAAAACCCTCATGCAGTTCAGATATCTATAAGGAAATAATCGGGATGCAGTGTGATTAACTGGTTTCTGTTGACTAAAGAAAAAAGTCAAGTTTTTAAAGAATTCAAGTAGTTTTACTCAGAAGTCTTTCTGAGGACTATAGACTAAGGCCTATGGCCTGGGAACTACAGGGCAGTCTGTGAGACCACTCCAAAGTGGTGCTTCAGCCTACTGCTTATATACAGGTGGTAGAGGCTTAGTACGTGCAAAATCACATCAAACAGAGGTTACATTAAAGCAGAATCACATCAAGGTCTGGGTGTAAGAGTACATCTGGTTATAGATTACCAAAGTGCATTCGGTTACAGATTGCAGAAACATGATCTCCGGACGTTATCTCAGGTAAGAAAAGGCAAGGCTGGGCTCGTTTATCTTTTAAGGAATGTAGTGACTCAGGCAAGAGACATGGGGGACTCTGTGCTCTCCTCTGTTTTGTCTTCAAGGCATTCTTCCGGAGAGCTGCACGTTGTCACAGAGTCAGGGGTTTTGTGAAATTATGCTGGCAAGCAGAAAGGAGCAAACACGGCTTCTCCTGTTTGTTACTCTGTCTCACATTTCAAAAGCTCAGTAATGGATTTTAAAAAGCAGCTCAACAAAGGCTAGATGGGGTAATTTCGTAACTACCAAAATTTTTAAACGTTTAAACTATACCACAATTTTGGTGTCTGATAAAAACAAAATATGCCAACTGCCCAAAAGACTTAAAAAAATGCTTATAATTTTTTAAATCTGGCATTTAAAAATATTTTGTCATCCTGTAAATAATCAATGGTAATTTACACATCTTGTAATTCCAATATTATCTTTATAACACTCCTACAAAGTATAAAAAAGTGTAAAATCCCTTTTATGCTTTTAGAATTACTAAACATAAATATCACAACTGTTTTAAAAGTATACTGAGGGAATTCAATACATTTTGGTGACAACCTATAAAAATAAATATTAAGAAATTGGCAGGGGTTGGAGGAAAGGAAAAGGAAATACACAAGGGAAATTTATAACTACATCAAACACAATAAAACCTTTTTTGAAGTGTTAAATGTCTTTTAGTGAGGATAACAAGCATTTAACTAAAGAAAAAGGTCATCAGAGTAAGTAAAAGTTTCAAGCTCAAAACAGGAAAAAAAAATATTTTTATCTGAGAGAGCAGAGACACACTAAAGGCACCATGCTAGAAACACAAGTGCTAGAAACACAATGATGAACTTCAAAAGGCTTTCATTCTAACTGGGAACAGAGCAATAAGTAGGCATGATTAATCAAACAAAGCAAACATATTAAGGTGCAAACCAAATTAAGACTACAAAACTTTAATACAACCATAAGAATAGGTTAAGTCCTCAAGTATAAGACCCATATGTCTCTCTACTCCTCCCTACAAATAAGCAAATAAGGTACCAATGGTGATAAATGCTTTATGAAAAGGTTTTATTATTATTTTCTTTTTTTTCAGAGAGTCTCCTTCTGTCACCCAGGCTGGAGTGCAGTGGTGCAGTCTCGGCTCACTGCAACCTCCACCTCCTGGGTTCAAGTGATTCTCCTGCCTCAGCCTCCCAGGAAGCTGGAACTATAGCTGTGCACCACCACACCTGGCTAATTTTTGTAGTTTTGTCGAGACCAGGTTTCATCACATTGGCCAGGCTGGTATCGAACTCCTCACCTCAAGTGATCCGCCTGCCTCAGCCTCCCAAGTTCTGGGATTACAGTCATGAGTCACCATGCCCAGCCTTATGAAAAGGTTGTAACTGCATGTTTATAAACTGTCATGTATGTTTTTGTGAAAAAGTCAGTGTCAACATATTTTCCAGTAAACATGTGAAACGCTTTACTTTTCAACAGTTATCAAAGGAACATATTTATTTCCTGATAAAAGGTTCTTCTCTATACGCTATAGGATAATTATGAACAACAAAAATGTAGTTTGTCATTTAACTGAAGTGTACTACGTAACAAATAATAATATTTTGAGGCTCCTAAATCAATCAAGATGACCACAATATTTCAGATTCCCATGAAAATGTCAATGAAGGAATTAATAAAGACAGAAATGTACACTGGTAAAGAGAGTGGGAAGAGGGGCATCAGCAAACCAGACACTGAATCAACTTTGGGAAAGTAGAAAGCACATTAAGTAATGAAGTATAAAAGAATAACAGCCCAGTGTACAAAGAGACGGGGGTACAGCCAAGAAAGTTATTCTGCCCTAGGAAACACCCCAAGACTGGCCAAGTGTAGTGGCTCACACCTGTAATTCCAGCATTTTGGGAGGCCAAGGTGGGAGGATCATTTGAGACCATTCTGAGAAACAAACTGAGACACTGTCTCTATAAAAAATTTAAAAATTAGCCAGGGCAAGACCAGGGAGAGGAGGTGGAGAGGGTAGGAAGAAAATACCTCAAGGTTCCAGAATATCAATAGCCAGGAAAAAGGAAAATTACAATGACACAGACATAGACCTGAAAAGAGAAAAATTGACTGACTGTATACAGATCATTTGGCGTCTACCTCCAATCTCTCCCCAACTTCACCCTTAGTATGCTGCACAAAAGCCAAGCACTTATCCCCAGTGAAACCTTTCAAACAAACAACTGCCTGGGAAGCCCTAGGGTGACAGAGTATCTACTCCCCAACCCCCCAGTCCCTCACCCAGAAGGGCCAATTACCCACCTCCTCATCCTAGAGGGAAGCCAGCACTAACAAACCACCCCTGTGCACAGAGCTTCTAAACATTATTGTCTAATTCTTAAATGCAAACAGAATACTAAGCAAAAAGGGGACTCGACTGCAAACAAAGCTCAGAAAACAGGAGGGAACTTAAAAACAAAGCAAAAACTCCTAAAAGACATCCTGAGAGTTTTGAGAGCTTACCTTTATAACGGACACTATGAAAAGGAAATGAAGAAGATGATGAGCTTTCAGAATCTGAAAATATGATTAACGACATAAAAGATTCAAAAAAAGGTTAAGAGAAAAAGCAGAGAAATTTTTCCCTAAAGTGTAAGAAAAGAGAGAGAAGTGTGGGGGAAAAAAAAGAGAATCAATTCAGGAGGCCCAACATTCAATTAATGGAAGTTGTAAAAAGAGAGAAGGATGAAAGAAATAGCATAACGGAATACTTTATTCCAAAACTGCACAAAATAAGCTTCCTGACTGAAAGGGTCACCTGACGGAATAGTACAATGGAAGGGAAAAGACCCACACACTAACAAAAAGCAGTACCTACAGTGAATAAATAAAAAATATAGTGGTATAAACAATGTTCACAGAAACTGTGAAAACCACCAAAGGAGTTGAAATCAAGTGCAAAGTGGTCCCCCTCTGGTGAGCAGAAATGTGCATGGCAGTAGTATGGGTGAGGTCATGATCAGCAATGAGCACCTGATTTTTCAATCATGTGTATTACTTTGATTAAAAGTTTCTTAAACCATATTTTTGTACTTATTTTTAGATACTCAGGCTACCTTAAGTAAAAAGATTAAACAGAAATTTTATCCAGACCACAAATAATTTTAGAGAAGTGCTACTTAGCATACATACCTAAGATATGGGTAAAAGAAACAATCCAAATTTTGACTTGGCAATCCTGACCACATGATGCCAATCGAAAAAACTGAAGACCTTGTTCTCCATCTAAAATTTGTTAAAAATAAATACAGAGAATTTGTAAAACACTGAAATCCCCCCAAAATTTCCATTTCTTAAACTGAGATCTGTTAATTCTACTCATTTAAACCATGTTCACAAGCTATTAGTTAACTTATACCATTTAACAAAACGTTGATTAAAGAATTTCTTTTAAACAAGGTACTATATAGGATTATTAGTCCTCAAGTTGCTACAATAAAATACCTTTCATTTACATTCCTCAAAGAATAGAACTCAAGGCTGCAAGAACCAATATTGAGCCACTAAATAGAGCATCCTCTAACCAAATTTTAGAGTCTATGAGGCTAGCATTGATGGGAAAAATTAGGAAGAAAAGTCAGTTACTTTGACAGTGTTAAATGTTTCATCATTCCCAACCTTTTTTTAAGGTCATAGCAATTTCTTCCTTTTTTTTTTTTTTTTTTTTTTTTTTAGACAGAGTCTCACTCTGATGCCCAGGCTGGAGTACAATGGTGCGATCTCAGCTCACCGCAACCTCCGCCTCCAAGGTTCGAGCAATTCTCCTGCCTTAGCCTCCCAAGTAGCTGAGATTAGAGGCATGTGCCACCACGCCTAGCTAATTTTTGTATTTCTAGTAGAGATGGGGTTTCACCATGTTGGCCAGGCTGGTCTTGAACTCCTGACCTCATGATCCGCTTGCCTCAGCCTCCCAAAGTGCTAGGATTACAGGCATGAGCCACAGCACCGGCCTAAGGTCTTATCAATTTCTTAAAAGCCTGGTCTATAGTTCATATGGAATAATGAGAATTTTTTTCCATTTGATTTAATCAAGGCAAAAGCTGGAATTACAGAAATCAAAAATAACATCAATTCACTCCATTTGGTTGAAAATATTATATTATTGAGGGAAAGTAATCAGTTAAATGGTGTCCCAGAAGCGCTACTACTTTACACTTACTTCATTTTAGCGTATCATTATATATCTGCTAGATTAAGTTCCTAAACAATTTTGGATAATGTAAATATTGATATCATCAATGCAATTTTACACAAGTGGTACCTAGTATCACATGTAGTTTCATCAAGTAAGTTTTCACATTCATATGCAGTAAAGCACAATTCAGAAATTGAGGCTGGGCATGGTGGTTGAAGCCTGTAATCCTAGCACTTCAAAAGGCTGACACCGGGAGTTTGAGACCAGGCTGGGGAATATGGTAAGACCCTGTGTCTACAAAAAATTTTGTTAAATTAGCCGGGTGTGGTGGCACACATCTATAGTTGTAGCTACCTAGGAGGCCGAGGCAGGGGATCCCCTTGAGCCCAGGAGTTTGAGGCTGCAATGAGCTATGATCATATCACTGTACTCCAGCCTGGATGACAGAGCAAGACCCTGTCACCAAAACAGAAATCTAATATCCATCTTGAGATTGCACTCCAGCTTACCAAATATTCAGTATATAAAATTTAACAAATGTATACACCTGGGCATGTAAATTTTTTCTATGGACTCTGCCTCTCTGAAAGTACAAACACTTTACTAACAAACAACGAATTAAATTCCATTTCACTGAAAGTTTTTCTAACTCCACGGGACTTCCATATTTCAATAGCATTTTTGTTTTTTCTGTAGCATAGGTTTACCCAAAATGTATCCTTTCTAAGAGAGATCTTGAGGGATACAAGCAATTCCTGATAATCACTGTCTTTTTAAGGCAAAACATTTTATTCAATAAATGACTGAGAGCAAAATATTTCTGTATTAGACCTAATTACCAAACCTATTTTTTTCATCGTTTCTTAACTAAATAGATCCTCTGAAGTTAATTCTAAAGTTCTTTAAGTAGTGAAAATTCAG
This sequence comes from Macaca thibetana thibetana, assembly GCF_024542745.1. Classification (NCBI taxonomy): domain Eukaryota; kingdom Metazoa; phylum Chordata; class Mammalia; order Primates; family Cercopithecidae; genus Macaca; species Macaca thibetana. Next base: position 83,756,169 of record NC_065589.1, on the reverse strand, counting down.
CTAAGACAATGGAAAATTACACAGCTTAAAATGTGCTTATGTTCAGTATCTAAATATAATATTTAGAAACATACTTTTCTTCAGGAAAAATATTTAAATTATAATAACCTAATAACCCACACTTTATCATTTAAAAACTGGAGAGAAATGATTATTTACTCTCAGGTGCAAACAGGATTATTTTTCCTTATTTCAGCAAAATGTCACAAGATGAGTTAATATATCGTAAGTATTTACAGATAATAACAAATACTAAATTAAACAAATTTATATTATATACTTTGTCTTCTAAATAAATACAGTTGTTCCCACAAACTCCTACAATAATCACTTTAAAGCATGTATCAATTTGTTTCAGAGAATTTACTCATAAGGTTAAGATATATTTCAACAGCAACACTGAAGGAACTAAAGAAGGCACGAAGATTAAAATTCTACCGAGAGAAGTGTGTAATATATGTTCTAAAGGCAGGGTGGGGATGTGGGTATCATTTCAGAGTCTCATCTAGAATTCTCTGCCTGGTGTAGTGAGCCTTTCCTGACCCCAGAAGCTCCCAATCTCTCTAAACGCAGGACAAAAAAGCCCTTATTTTCATTCTAATATTAAAACTAATATAGTGGTCTTTTCATTGGCAATCTATCTTCAGATCATTTAGAACCAAAAAAGGAACCTAGATCTCTCCACACTTCTATAATTCACCAGATTCACTGAGTGCCTACAAGATGTGGAGAAGGTATCACAGAAACGGAAGCAATGACTTGCTACAAGCTGTCCTTAGAGTAAAACAGCACAGAACAATATATTAAAAGAATAACTGCCTTAATTAAATTAGGGAGGCAGTTTAACATAAGAATGGGTTTATGAAAAGAAAATCTATTATTTCAGCAAATCATTAAAAAGAATCTTACTCATCAATCTACATTTCAAGGCCTACTCTGTATCAGGTACAATGAATAAAAGAGACCCAGGCCCTGCCTGCCTGGAGCTTACAAGCTAATAGGAAAAACACCATTAAATATTATCCATATAAATACAGAATTAAAACTTGTGATAGTATTATGAAAGAAAAATAACGCATGCAAATAAAAGACTATATCAAAATTATACAGATTTAGTGCAGGAGTTAAGAGCAGGAGAGGCTTATCTTTAGTGATTTTCAGCCAAATTCTAACGGACATAACAGCAAACCAGGTAAAGGGTCTGCACATAAAACCCTTGGAAAAATCTTAGAAACATTCCAGGAATTAAAGAGGGTCAATGTGGCAAAAAATGCATGAGGCCAAGAGCAATTTGAGATTAGGGGGAAGCAGAACATGTTTTGCTTTTGGGATCTGGGATCTTAATCATATCTTAACAAGCCACTGATGGGCTTGAAAAGGGGGGAATACCACAATCTTCCTGTCTACTCTCTGGACCTGTTTTGTCCAATAAGGCAGTGACTGGCCATATGTGGGTACCGAAGACTTGAAATGCAGCTAGCCCAAATTGAAATGTACTATCTATAATATACACACCAGATTTCAAAGACTTAGTACAAAAGATAAAGTATCTTAATAATTTTTATTATCAATTATTGAAATTACATTATATACTGGGATTATACTGTTAAAATTAATTTCATCTACTACTGCAACATTTTAAATTTTCCTAAGTGGCCTGCAGTACGTTGTTATGGACAGCACTGGTCTGGCAACAAGACTGCAGGGGAACAAGAGCTACAGAACTCCCATCCACTAACACGGAAAATGAAAACTTTAAAGAAAGAACTTTCCAATTCACCGTACCTATTTAAAAGCAAGAGACTATATTCAGGAGCTCTGTTTATTTCTAAAAAATCAATTGTGTTGGCAAACATTTTATAAATTTAGCTTTTGGAAGATTAAATTAGTAAATGGAAAACATAGCTTCTATTTCCAATTTTTAAAGTTTACATTTCTACTTGAATATCAACATAGTGTTTTTTTTCTTTTTTTTAATTGCAATCCTATCAATAGGGTTAGGTCCTCTAAATTGCCATATCCAAGGAATCTGAATCTGTTGTACCAATCTGAGTCACCCCCTGCATATAATAAAGAATGTAATTTTCTTGCAGGAAACTCCAAGCCCCCCCCCTCCAAAAAAAAGAAAAGAATGTGATTTTCTCATATATTTTTTCAGATTTCATTTTGGTCAAAAAAGAGAGAAGGATAATCCCTTTACAGGAATAAATTAAGAGGGCTCCTCACTCTACTAATGATAACATACAAAAGAATAAAAGAACAAGTCATATACAGCACAAATTATAAACAGGAATTTCTAGCGCTTAAAAGAATAAAATAACCAACCAGAAACTGGCTGTGAAGAAAAATCGCAGCAGGTAATTCCAAGATCATGTGCTTTTTCACTATGCAGACACCTCATTTTATCATCCCACACTGTTAAATCACCACATGAGGAGCCAGTGACAAAGAAGCTTCCATTAGGAGAAAATGCACATGCCACCAAGGAGCCATCTTTAACACTACCACATCTGAAATAAAAGTAAAAAGTGGGTTTTCATTTCAGAGTACCTTTTACTTTATACCACAGTCTCTAACAGCAGCTTGATACAGTAAAAAGAGAATAAATGGCTATAACAGATCTAGAGAGAAAGGACAATTGATGCCTACAGAAATAAAATATCATTTATATGCTATGAACTGAGATACACTGTCTAAAAGCAACGGAGGATTTAAATACCCTCCCTTAAACATTTTAACTGGTATGTTCAAGCTTAAATTACAAACCAAAGTCCACATATCTTCTTATTTTTCCACAGGGCAAATCAGCATAAACACATTAAAATCTGTAAAATTTAAACCAGAAAAGCAACGACAAGCAACATCAACTACAAACATATTTTTATTTTAAAGGTAAGATAAAACTATTTTTATTGGAAAATATGTTATTGGAGTCAAAGGTACTTTCAATGTCTGTATTAAAAATTACCTTGAAGCAACGGTGAGGTCTTCAAATATAATTATTCATGAAAGGAAAATGCTGTGGGCAAGTTAAAATTATGTTAGGAAGACAGGGAGGCACTGTGCTGAAGATATTAATATTAGATCAGTTAGGAAAAATAAGCTGTTAAAAACCCAACAATTAATGCACTGTCCCATCCAGCAGGGTATCTATCATTTATATATAATTAATTATATTCTTTAGGGATAGTTATGCTATACAGCCAGAAGTTGTCATTGGATTAAGACTCCTTAGCTGACAGCTGGATTTCATGCATATAAAAAAGGTATCTGGCCTAAGTGTTTATTAACACCACTTAAAACACATCACCCTCTTCAACCCAGACCTAAGCTTAAATGAGCAATAGTTGTTGACCAACTGGCATTTGTGCTCTGAAAGATGCTGGGAGATAGGAGGAAGGGGAGGTACACTAGGCTATTTTAATTGTTAATTACTTAAAAGCGCGTGGTTTCTAATGTTCTTAATGTCATCTAAAAGTGTTAACTTTTTTTTTTGAGACCAGGTCACTCAGTCACTCAGGGTGGAGTACAGTAATGCAATCCTAGCTCACTGCAGCCTCAAACTCCTGGGTTCAAGCGATTCTCTCACCTCAGCCGCTGGAGTAGCGAGGACTACAGGCACACGCCACCACGCCTAGCTAATAAAAATAACTTTTGTTATGTATATTTTGCCACAATATAAATAAATGTGAATAGTTTTAATGTTGTTAAATTGCAATACAACATTACCAATGTAAATTAATTGACTGTTTTTTTCCCAAAAGAGTCTTTCTGGTGAGTTGTTCTTTTTTTTAAGAAATGATAAATAACACATCACCAGCACACCAGGCATGAGGTTCTTTCTTCTGGGCTTGTCCATTCACCCAGCAAGAATTGCAGTCAGAGAAATAACTGCATCTCTTAGCTGAGCTTTACATACTATTACTTTATTATTGAAAACACTTGGGCCAGGCGCAGTGGCTCACACCTGTAATCCCAGCACTTTGGGAAGCCGAAGCAGGTGGATCACATGAGGTCAGCAGTTCAAGACCAGCCTGGTCAACATGGTGAAACCCGGTTTCTACTAAAAATACAAAACATTAGCTGGGCGTGGTGGCGGCAGTCTGTAATCCCAGCAACTAGGGAGGCTGAGGCAGGAGAATCACTTGAACCCGGGAGGGGGAGGATTCAGTGAGCCTAGATCGCACTATTGCACTCCATCCTGGGCAACAAGAGCAAAATGCTGTCTCAAAAAAGAAAGAAAACGCTTAAACCACAAGTGACAAAAATAAAGCCTAACACAAGTATACATATGTAACAAACCTGCACGTTGTGCACATGTACCCTAGAACTTAAAGTATAATAAAAAAAAAAAAGAAAGAAAGCCTAAATTTACTGAACCTTTAAAATGCTGCATTGTGTAACTCTTACAATTAAAAAAAAAACATAAAAATCTAACAAGGTTAACTCTTAATTTTAAGATTGGAAATATAAAACTCTCAGAGCTAAGCAAATGTACTATAAGAATCATATTAAACATCTCTCTGGGTATTTGACCTTTAGAAGGCCAGTTACAAATTTTTTTTTTTTTTTTTTTTTTTTTTTTGAGACGGAGTCTCACTCTCAGGCTGGAGTGCAGTGGTGCAATCTTGGCTCACTGCAAGTGCGGCCTCTCAGGTTCACACCATTCTCCTGCCTCAGCCTCCCAAGTAGCTGGGACTACAGGTGCCCACCACCACGCCCGGCTAATTTTTTGTACTTTTAGTAGAGACAGGGTTTCACTGTGTTAGCCAGGATGGTCTCGATCTCCTGACCTCGTGATCCACCCTCACTGGCCTCTCAAAGTGCTAGGATCACAGGCGTGAGCCACCGCTCCCGGTCCAGTTAAAATATTTTTTCTTGTGCTACCTGAAAACTATTGGCTTCCTAGGGTCATCGAAATATTTTTCTTTTTTTCTACATCACTTAGACTGTGCAGAATATCAAAATATTTTGCTTTCAGCTTTTTTTAAGTACACCTAGTCAACAGGATTAAAACAGGAAGGATTTAAATATCCATACCTATATAACTTGTATGACTGTGCATTCCACAAAACCACAGTTCCATCAGCTGCCCCTGATGTCAAACACCTGGAGTCTGGGGAAAACTGGCAAACCCTCACGGGGCTGCCACTAGGCTGTTCCATCACTGCCAACATCTGTCCATTTTCAGTATTCCATAGGACAGTGGTACCATCTGTTGAACACGATGCCAAAATATGTCCTGAAGGGGAGAAACAGCAGCAGTGGACAGCGTAGGTGTGAAACTTCAACGGAGAGTGTGGCAGTTCAGTAAAGTCATGTAACGAGTACAGGCGAATTGTTTTGTCCAAGGAGCAAGTAGCCAAGAGGGAAAAGGAGAAGGCACAGCAGTTGACATCGTCACCATGATCAGCTAATGTGTGAATCAGTTTCACCATGTTCTTTATTTGAAGTAAAACAGCCTGAAATTTTTAAGCAGATAAAGGTTATTCATTCTAGGAATCAGATAAATGCAATTTGAATCTATATAAAAGGGCCAAAATGTTTTAATCTGCTCCATGAATTCTTCCACATCAACATTTTAAAGCAGTGGTCCCAACCTTTTTGGCAGCAGGGACCAGTTTCATGGAAGACAATTTTTCCCTGGACTGGGGTGTGGGGGATGGTTTCAGGATGAAACAGCTCCACCTCAGATCATCAGGCTTTAGATTCATAAGAAGCACACACCCTTGATCCCTAGCAGGCGCAGTTCACAAAAGGGCTTGTGGATACCTGTAGCCCCAACTACAAAAATTAGCAGGGTGTGGTGGCGCGTGCCTGCAGTCCCAGCTACTTGGGAGGCTGAGGCAGAAGAATCCCTTGAAGGGAGGCGGAGGTTGCAGTGAGCCGAGATCACCCCACTGCACTCCAGCCTGGGTGACAGAGCGAAACTCTATCTTAAAAAAAAAAGAAAGAAAGAAAATCTAACACCGAAGCTGATCTGCCAAGAAGTGGAGCTCACTCATGCCCTCACCTCCTGCCGTGCAGCCCAGTTCCTAGCAGGCCATGATGGGTACCAGTCCTCAGCCCTGGGGTTGGGGAGCTCTGTTTTGTCTTTGTGAGACAGGGTCTCCCTCTGTCACCCAAGCTGGAGTGAAGTGGCATGTTCTCAGCTCACTGCAACTCCTGCCTCCTGGGTTCAAGTGATTCTCCTGCCTCAGCCTCCCAAGTAGCTGGGATTACAGGCGTGCCCCACCACGCCCGGCTAATTTTTTGTATTTTTAGTAGAGATGGGGTTTCCCCATGTTGGCCAGGCTGGTCTTGAACTCCTAGCCTCAAGTGATCCACCCATCCTGGCCTCCCAAAATGCTGGGATCATGGGCGTGAGCCACCGTGCCCAGCCAAGGGAGCTCTGTTTTAAAGGACAACCTGTTACCTGGGATAAGAACAATTTGGAGAAAAAAAAAATCTATTAAGACTATAACCTCAGATTTTCACAACTACCTTTGTTATACCAATAAATTTCCACAATTCCTCAAAAAGAACCTTGTCAAATAACTTCAAACTGATTTGATGTTGAGCTTTCAAAACCTAAGGTATTTATTTCACCTTTGAAGTCTTTCTCATAAGGAGTTCTCAAAAATATCCCATTCCAGATCTGCTCATCTCAACTCAAAAAGTATTTTCTATTCTAATAATTATCTTAGCTGCTCCCTCCACAGGATGGAGCCAAGGCTATCTGCTCCGCCCTTAAAATGAAACTGTAGGATTTGCTCTTAAAAAAACCAACAAAAGTCTCACTGAAAATTTATTAATAAGGGGCCATGTTGAAAGCTATCCTACCATGGTTTGTCATCCTGTCTGATAAACAGTAATTATACAAAAGACTTGAGGTGAGGAACCACCTCTGAATGAATCAAGGAAACCAAGAAAACCTAAGAAAGTGTCAAAAAATGAACTTAGCCAGACCACATTCAGAACAAATTTACAAATTTAGAATAAAATCAAACTCCTCACGATGGCAAACAAAATCCTATATAATCAAAATCCTATATAATTCCCGCCTGCCCACTTCTCAGATCTCAACTCTGGTCAGTCTCCCTCTCTTCTTTCCAGCCTCCTTGGCCAAACAATCTTTCGTCTCCATAAAGCGGTTTTCTCGAGCTTAAATGCTCTTCCCTCTGCTCTTCGGATTCTATTTGTCATTTAGATCTCAATTTCAGTGTCTCTCCTCAGAGAGGGTTTCCCTATTTAAAGTAGCCACTTTCTAGGCTAGCACATCACCCTATATTCTCAGCAATTACCACTAGCATCGGATATTTGTTCAATTGTCTCCCCCGACTAGGATGTAAACTCCAAAGGACTAGGGACTTTGCCATCTTGCTCATTTCTGTAGCCACACCATGTAAAACTGTCAGGCATCTAATGTACTTATATAAATATATGTTGAATATTTATTTTGCTCAAGCCCAATTGAGTTCCAGCCTTTAAATAATCTATACGTAATATGAAATTAGAAAATCTACCAAGACTAAATATATATATATACACACACACAGACACATAACTGACTGTGGAAAATTGGTGTAGAGGCAGAATCAGCTCTGAAAGGGGCAGGTATAACCTTGACTTGTAAAATTGATAATCCTGTGTCCTAGTCTTATTTACGGAAATACCTCTACCAAAAAAAATAAATAAATAAAAGTCTGACTGCGATGGTGCACACCTGTAGTCCCAGCACTTTGGGAAGCCGAGACGGGTGGAACACTTGAGCCCAGGAGTTTGAGACCAGTCTGGGCAACAAGGCAAGACCCCATCTCTCTAAAAATAAAAATAATTAGCTGGGTGTGGTGGCGAACACCTGCAGTCCCGGCTACTTCAGAGGCTGAGGCGGGAGCATCGCTTGAGCCCCGGAGGTGATGACTGCTGTGAGCTGTGATTGCACCACTGCACTCTAGCCTGGGCAACAGAGCAGGATCCCATCAATCAATCAAACAATTAAGACATAAGGACCATGCCTTTCCCCCATCACAATTTTCTCCTTTTTAGAATAAGTTTAGTCTCTTTTTTTCGAACATAAACTCCAATAAAGCCTAAAAACCAAACACGAAAATTTCTGGTAGACTATCCCTGTACTGTTGCATTGAAAACAATTAAGACCAGGTGGTGCTTTCTGGAGAGCTCGCAAATCCCAGCTGTGCAAGTGCGCACAGGTGATTTTCCAAACTTCCGCTCCCAGCCCTCTGCGGCACTCAGCTCCCTTTGCAGCTCCAGTGGATTTAGTGGAAGCACCGAGCCACCTTCAGCTGAACAATTTGTTTTGAAAAAGCTCTCAGGCCTACCCAGGACCTGCCTGGGGGTGTGGGCGTCCCCTCGGGCCTCCGCTGTCACGCGAACAGTAAATTACCGGGCACGCCAGGTCAGCTGGCCAGCGTAAACATATGGATCCCATCTCATCCAAAGCAAACCTGAAAGGTGCCCAGCGCTCCCAAAATAAAGTCCGCGACTTACACCCCCCACGCACGAAAGACCAGGAATGTGCCCCACTCTGACAGCGGCCAGGCCTCTGCGGACGGAGCGACCCAGGCAGGAGGGCAGCTTGGGAGGCAGGGAGCTCACCCGCAGGGGGCTTCCTTCCACCCGGCGCCAGCACGCCCGCCCTAGCCCCAGACCAAGGGTGCACGAACCACGCCTCGCTGCACTCAAAGTCCCGGCCGGGCCCTGCTGCGCAGTTAGAACCGGGAAATGGAGGGTTCAGACGCCTCGCGCGAGCAGGCCCAGCCGGCTAAGCCCAGCCGCGCTCCCCCACCTGCCGCCGCTGAGCCGGCCCATAGGCGCGGCCCCTCTCACCTGCAGGGCGCGGGGCGCGCCGGATCCTCTCTCTGGTGCCCACGGGTCACGTGCCGCGCAGGGGAGGTGGGCGGGGCGGAGCCCTCTGAAACCCAGAGACTGGGGACCAGGCCCCGCCCCGCGAACGCCCGTGGAGACCCAGGGCGGAGGGAACAGGACCCGCCCCCGGGGCTGGCCCTTGAGGCGGCGCATGCGCGCCCTTCCGTCCGGACTGCGAGTTCATCTCCGGCTTCTGGCTCTAGGGTCAAGGCTAGTTCAGGCTTGGAAAGGGGCTTCCATCGTAATTCTATCTGTTTTGCTAAAGCTGCGGTGGCAAGGCCTAGTGATCGCCTGAAACGTCGTTTTAAAGGGGGCGTTGCATCGACTGTTCGTCCATCCCTGCTGAAAGTTTTTACCTCTTTCTCCCATTCTCCCCCCTGCACTGTGTTCTCCGAGGCCGGTCTCCCGGATTGGCCTTCTCGGTTTCGGCCACACTGGGCGGTCCGTGACTTGGCTTCTTCTGCCCTCGCCTCCGCACTCGGGTTCCCCCAGAGGTCTCTCCCTGGCAGGCTGCCTGCCCCGGGCCCCAGCCCTGCCGCTGAGTGGGTATCCTGAGCTCACTGGAACCCTGGGCGCCTTTTCTTCAGCCTTTCCCAGTGCGCCCCAGTGGCTAACGGCAGACGGGTTTCCATGTGTCACTGACTACAAAGTGGCCCTGCCATCCTTTTTAAGATAAAAATTATCCAGAGAAAAAAGTTCCTGGGCAAGTTGCCACTTGTTAACTAAATGCACGACATAGTGTGGGACTATGTTCAGATGAAAATCAAAGATACAGAGAGCTTTTGTTTTTAATCCGTGAGGAAACATTAAAAATATATCAACATGTGGAAACCAAAGTTACATTTGAAGAGTAATGACCTAAAATGCTCACATTTAAAGATGAAATTGAGACCGTGGGAAACTATTTGTAATGAAAAAGACTAAGGGGAAAGGGGAGATCAAAATTTATGATTTTGCGAAGCTCTTGGTAATTTTTTAAAATTAGCGGAGTGCATCATGATTGAGACTTTGAACACCAAATTCCATTCCAAAGTATTGCTAAAACAGTATTTTTCTAAAAACAAGTTTTTGATTGTATAAATAATAGAGCTCTCTGTAGAAAACACAGACTGTATAAACGGGAAAATAGTGAATAAATTACACCACTCAGAGATAACGCACTCAGAGATAACATTTTCTCTCAGTCTTTCAGAAAAAACAGTAATTTTACAAAAAGTCCTGGAAACTGCCTTTTTAAACAAACTTGTGTCATGAGCTTTCCCCATGTCTAAAATTTCATTAGCTTTTTTTTTTCTACCTAATGGTCTACATGGAAACATATCATAAATTATTTAACATTTTCCCTGTTACTGAATGGTTTCAACATTTTTGCTCTTAGTATAAATAATGCTGGATTAAATATCTTTGTACCTAAATCTTTTTTTCTTTTAGCCTCAATATATTACCACGTTGTATACATAAATGTTTATCCATATTTATGAATAGGTACCTAGGATAAAAATTGAAATGGAGGCCTGGCGCGGTGGCTTACGCCTGTAATCCCAGTACTTTGGGAGGCCAAGGTGGGTGGATCACCTGAGGTCAGGAGTTCGAGACCAGCCTGGCCAACATGGTGAAACCCCGTCTCTACTAAAAACACAAAAAATTAGCCGGGCATGGTGGCACGCTCCTGTAATCCCAGCTACTCAGGAGGCTGAGGCAGGAGAATCTCCTGAACCCAGGAGGCTGAGGTTGCAGTGAGCAGACATCGCGTCATTCCACTTCCAGCCTGGGGGATAGAGTGAGACTTCGTCTCACAAAAGAAGAAAAAAAGGAAATGGAATCACTGGGCATAAAGGTGTAGACAGTTTTAATAAGTAATACCACACTGCTCTTCAGAGAGGTTGTACAGTTTACACTCTCAGCAATATGTAGTTGTGTTTGTCTCTCCACTTTCTTGTCAAACTTGAGGGATACCTTTTTTATCTACACTAATTTGTGTGTGGGTTTTTTTTGTTTGCGAGATGGACTCTCGCTCTGTTGTCTAGGCTGGAATGCAGTGGCACGATCTTGGCTCATTGCAACCTCCACCTCCCGGGTTCAAGCGATTCTCGTGCCTCAGACTCCCAAGTAGCTGGGATTACAAGCACCCACCACCACGCCCGGCTAACTTTTTGTATTTTTAGTAGAAACAGGGTTTCACCATGTCGGCCAGGCTGGTCTCGAACTCCTGACCTCAAGTAATCTGCCCGCCTCAGCCTCTGTCTACACTAATTTGATAAGCCAAATTGGTTATAATATTCTTTAAGTAAAACATGTAAAAGAAGCCTGTGACTACACCTGCCAGTAGTTTAGCACCATGACCTCAAGTCCAGTATAGTCAGCTTTGCCTGTCCTACAGGGACAGGCAGTTTCAAAGATAGAAGCCTCATTGAGGCTGGTCTCCAGACAACAGGTTTGCAGTTTCAGAGATGTGAACTAAAATATCTTGCCAATATACTATAGAAACAGAATTTAAAAAGATAAATTTATAAGAATGTATAGATTTGTAAAGTGAACTGGTACAGGAGAGAGTGTTAAAGTAGTTAGACCTTTCATTTGGAATATTAACGATTTGAATGTTTTATGCATTCCTCACCTTAATTGTGTAGCTGTGAAAATCTTATTTAAGGCTGGGTGCGGTGACTCACACCTGTAATCACAGCACTTTGGGAGGCCGAGGTGGGCAGATCATTTGAGGTCAGGAGTTCGAGACCAGCCTGGCCAACGTGGTGAAACCCCGTTTCTACTAAAAATACAAAAATTAGCCAGGCATGGTGGTGCACACCTATAATACCCACTACTCAGGAGGCAGAGGCAGGAGAATTGCTTGAACCCAAGAGGCAGAGGTTGCAGTGAGCCGAGATTGAGCCACTGCACTCCGACTTTGGCAACAGAGTGAGACCGTGTCTCCAAAAAAAAAAAAAGAAAAAGGAAAAAAAACTTATTAAAGGATAAAAATCCCATTTTGTCATTAATTTCTTGTTCTGCTCCTTAAAATAATGCTACTTGAAGAATATAGAAAACAATTTTAAATGATATATTTAAAGAAAAACCAACTTTTTAATTAAATAGTAAGCAATACATGTTGTCAAAATACAGTGGCAATGGGAACAGAATAGATGTGAAGCAATGAGCGAGCCACCAATTACTAAAATGTGGTCCTGAGTAAACAAGAGCTTAAAGGAGAGATGAGAAGCACCTGTGAAATTGGAAAAGGTCGGCGTGAGAATGTGTGCCAAATAGACCTAAGTCTGGGCCGGCTAAGGGATAAGCTTTGGAAATACCCAGTTTCACAGTAAACACTCAGGCATGTATTGAGGTTGTTTTCCTTTGCAGGCAAACCCAATGTCAGAGTTTCCAGGACAGTTGGACAAGGTAGAGCTCAAGGTATAAAAACTCCCTTGAGGTGTTTAGTTTATGAAACTATATCAAGCTGAACACATGAAATTTGCCTTTTTCTATGTGTATATTATACTTCAGAAGACATTTTTAAAAACATCCTGGTAGTTTGCCCAGAGATTATCTCATATTTGATGCAACCATTAACTCTCCAAACTGGTATCAGCCACAGTGCCACCTGCTTGTAGAGGACTCTGGGGATGTGGAAAGCTGCAACTCTGCCTGGGAGCGTGATGTGTTATCTTCTGCATGATAAAATGTTCTACAGATTTCCTTTTCCTTTGCCATTATGTAAACTTTACACCTTGAAACTGGCCATCTTTTCATTAAACCACTCAGAGTCCCTGTGTGCCAACCAAGTAGTAAGAATTAGCAGAGTTCTTTAGAAACACCTGGAACTCCATACAGAAAAAAGAAAGATCCAGGGGCTGCCTAACAACAAAACAGGGTTGGGATGAGATGGTGTAGATTGGGCACAGTGAGAACTGCCTGACAGCAGAAAATGTGCGTATGGCTGGAAGTCAGAACACCAGGAAGAAATGTAATGACATGTATGAAACTTGGTATTTGGTACCTACTAAACATTTTTTTGCAATTCTCACTGTGCCCTTTTCTCCATTTATGGTACAAGAAATATTTTTTGCTTATGAAATTTTTCTTTTGTTTCGTTGGTTTTCGTTTTTGTTTTGTTTTCCAACTCCTGGGCTCAAGCGATCCTCGCACTTCGGCCTCCTGAGTAGCTGAGACTACGGGCAAGCAGCACAAACCCCAGGTCATGTTTTGATTTTTATTTGTAGAGAGACAGGGTCTCACTATTTTGCTGAGGCTGCTCTCAACTCCTGGGCCCAGGCAATCCTCCCACCTTGCCCCCCCCCAAAGTGCTGGGACTACAGGCATGAGCCACTCCGTGCCCAGCTTTTGTTTATGAAATTTTAAATTGCAATTTAAATTTTTTCATTTTCTTATTCTGTCCCATTTTCTCAAATTCTTTATTTTCAGATACTATTATTCACATTCTTCAAGATCAAGATGTTAATGCATTTTTGAAAAAAAATATACTTTTGTTTCCAGATTTATGATTTTTATTACATAAGGTAAAAATATTGCAGATACGGAAAAATTAAATTCATTCAGCAATAGTTCAATTTCCAGAATTACAGATTCTGTTTCCTGTTTACTGCTCACTGTAGTCTGGAATATAGTATTTTGATGCTGCCAGTCTTTGGCATCTTGTAACATTCTGCCAATTAATTGACCAAATAATGTTAGGTCTCCATTTTAACTTGATTATCTGGAATTAATATTTCTCCATATTTTCACTAATGACTTTCAAACTAGTTGACTGATTTTTGCCTAAAGAAAATCAAGATACTCCTTTAGTTTTACTTTTTGTTTGTAACTTGAAAAGGGAAGGACGATTGTCACATTTTAAAGAATGTAATAAAGAGGCCGGGCACGGTGCCTCACGTCTGTAATCCCAGCACTTTGGGAGGCCGAGGCAGGTGAATCATAAGGTCAGGAGATCGAGACCATCCTGGCTAACACGGTGAAACCCAGTCTCTACTAAAAATACAAAAAAAATTAGCCAGACTTGGTGGCGGGTGCTTGTAGTCCCAGCTACTCAGGAGGCTGAGGCAGGAGAATGGCGTGAAACTGGAAGGCAGAGCTTGCAGTGAGCTCGCACCACTGCACTCCAGCCTGGGCGACAGAGCAAGACTCCATCTCAAAAAAAAAAAAAAAAAAGAATGTAATAAAATATCATAACTGATGTAGCAAATTGTATTTTTCAAAAATAACTACAGTAATATATCCCATCCCACATGCTCTTCCAGAACTTTGCCACTCACCCTCAAGAAGTGGGGGTTATGTCCCTTCCCCTTAATTTGTGTGTCATTAGACTGCTACACAAGATAGAGAACACTGTATAACTTCCAAGCCTGGGTCGTAAGAGGCAATATGGTTTTTGAGTCACTTTCTCTCAGCAGCCAGCCACTGTGCAGTGAGGAAACCTGGCCTACATGAAGAAACCCACATGGAGAGGAATGAAGTTCCCATCCCTCAATCCAGGCTGAGCTCCCAGCCAATAACCAGTGCCTGTGAGTGACCCCTCTTGGGAGAGGAGTCGCTAACTTTCAGTGGAGCCGCCAAAGCTGATGTCATGTTAAGCAGAGATGAACCTTCCTGTCAAGCCCTGTCCAAGTTGCAGATTATTATTTTAAACAACTAAGTTTTGAGGTACCTGGTTTTGCACTTAGATAACTTCCAGAGAGACAGAAGTGTAGAAAAGGCTGAACTTTGCATTGTTTAGAATTTCCTTATCACTTCAGTGAATTATGAATAGAAATATGCCAACACAATATCTCTTTGCTTAAAATGGATTAAACCCAAACTTGTTGGTTATAGTTATTTGTCCAAAATTTGAAAACTACTATGGGGAAATAATTATGTTTGTAATTTGGTTACTTTCTTTTTATTTTATTTGTATTTTTTTTTTTTTTTTTTTGAAGCAGGGTCTCACTCCATTGCCCAGGCTACAGTGCAGTGGCATGGTCACAGCTCACTGCAGCCTCGACCTCCCGGACTCAAGCAATGCTCCCACCTCAGCCTCCTGAGTAGCTGGGACTACAGGTGCACGCCACCCTGCCTGATTGATTTTTGTATTTTTTTAATAGAGACAGGGTTTCACCATGCTGTCCAGGCTAGTCTCAAACTCCTGACCTCAAGTGATCTGCCTGCCTCAGCCTCCCAAAGTGCTGGGCTTACAGGTGTGAGCCACTGCACCCAGCCCATCTAATACGTTTTAATAAATTTTCACTGCTGCTCAAAAACTTGCCTTGGTCTCTCACTCTGCCTTATATCCCTCAGATGAATTCTTTCCTCTGAGGAGGTAAGTTGCTGCACACTCTATCCAGTCCCACACTCCTGGATTGTCTTGCCACTGCTGACACCATGAACATGTGTCCCTTTCTCTGGAGTGACTTTTCTATCTTTTTCGAATATTACAATCTAAATAATTTTCAAGACTGAGACCAATGGTTATCTCATTTGTGAAAGAATCTTCCTGGCTCTGTAATATAGTATCAGTTGATGTGCTTCGTCTACACATACAGTTTGAAGAAGCCAGCAGAAAACATCTGTTTTTCCATCCGGATTCCATGCCAATTGAAGACTACAGAGACAACAGAGATCAAAACATTCCCTTTAGTACTGAAAAAGTCTAAGCTGGTGACATGGGCGAGGGGTATGCCACAGTGGGCTTCTTAATTCCGAACCCCAGAAGCAAACAGATTTGCCCACCCAGACAGTGCTGAAAAACTGTAAGCTTCCATCCGTAGGACAGAGGTTTTGCTGCCAGGCTTACAGCACAGCCCACGTCAACCAGAATACATGCTCCTGGAGGCCGGCCAAAGAGACAGGAGGGGGCAATGAGCTATACAAGCTCATTCTCTTACCTTAACACACCTACCACAGAGGGGAGGCATGAGTAAAGTGTGGAAGGACCAGGAGTACCACACTGCTGGAGGCCCCTTCATGGGGAAAGCGAACCCAGGAGTGGAATGTTTTTCCAACCCCAGCCTTCTGCAGCTTGTTCTTCTCTTCACTGAACCACTGAGGAAGGCCAGCCAAAGTTGTAGCCATCTCCTGAGGGTATTGTGGGAAGGTCCCACACTCCTGGATTGTCTTGCTCCTGACTTTCACTAAGTTATTCCCCTAATACCAACTGTTGTTCTTTTGTGGATCATTTTTAGTCAGCAGAGGTCAATATTGGTTTTTGCCCCCAGAAAGCTCTGACATAGGTCAGAATGGTGTATTAATTAAATCAATTCTGGGGCCATTCTATACCCCAAACTGAATAATTATTCCCTAATCTTATTCCCGTTATAAACTATGTGCTGCCATAGTGTCCAGATTTTTTCATGAGAGGCTCTGCAATGAGATTAAATAACTAAATTAAAATATTCCAGCAACAAAATGACTAAAATATGACTAACTGCTCCCTGTTAGGAAATTCATAAAATAAAATTAAGGACCTAAGATTAAATCTCCTTGAAAATTAAAGTCCAAAGGCATAAAAAGTCAAAGGAATTTAAGTTCAATACAATTATTTTTCCAAAGAAAAAATATTTTGTTTTTTTTGACAGGTGTAGATTTTGTCTTATGGAGTCTTCCATGGTGATGGTTATGAAATCAGTGTTACTAGGTCTGCCAAAAGCAGTGTCAACCCAAATTGAGCCACAGAGAGACCAAGAAAGAAACGAAGAAGTTGTTGGAGAATGGCAAGGGCTTGCAATCCACAATGTGAATGCATTGGCCACCATAGATGCGTCAGAGGGGGTTGGGGGTTAGAGGCAAAAGAAGAAATCAGTCAGTCATGGTGGTTTATGCCTGGTAATCCCAGCTATTAGGGTGGCTGAGGCTCAAGCCCAGGAGTTTGAAGCTGCAGTGAGCTAAGACCACCACTGTACTGCAGCCTGGGTGACACAGCAGGACCCTGTCTCTAAAAAAAGAAAAAAGGAGAAATCCACTAAACTGTAATGAAACAACATCCTGTGCTACAGGGGCCTATTACAGATGGTGGCATTTGTTCATTAGTGGTACTGGCTATTACTAGAAGAGTGCCATCATTGAAGTGGCTTAACTGGAAATTCCAGTTGGGAAAGTCCTTTGTGACAGTTCCTGTTGCAGGCACATGTGTGACTGAGGGTACCTCCTTTACAACCTTCCAGCTCCATTTTGTTAGGGTTTGACATAAGTGATTCCATTTTGGTACAGACAAAGCATTTGTGGCTTAAATGAATCTTGTCCACCTTTACCTATCTAAGATAATCATACCCAAGAAAGAGTATCCTATGAGACCAATATATAATAGGCCTGGACTTTTTTGTTTGCCTGTTTTTGTTGTTGTTACTGTTGTTTGTTTGTTTGTTTTTAGGAGATAGGGTCTGGCTGTCACCCAGGCTGGAGTGCTGCGGTGCAATCATAGCTCACTGCAGCCTCCAACTCCTGGGCTCAAGCCATCCTTCTGCCTCAGCTTCCCAAGTAGCTGGGACTATAGGCAGGCATCACTGCACTGGAAAAATATTTTTAGTTTTTGTAGAGACGGGACCTTGCTTTGTCATCCAGGCTGGTTTCAAACTCCTGGCCTCAAGTGATCTTCCCACCTCAGCCTCGCTAGTTGCTGGGATTACAGGCATTAGCCACTGTGTGCCTGCATCATAGTTAATATACTTCATCTTTCCTATGCCTTTCTCAGGCATGTTCTTTAGGGAATAGGCAATACTTGTGTCCCCACCTACAATAATTGTATCACCTTGAAATTCAACAGTGAGTCAGTGAGACATTTTTTTAACAGCTTAATTGACTGTTAGGCCTCTGAGCCCAAGCTAAGCCATCATAACCCCTGTGACCTGCACATATACATCCAGATGGCCCGAAGCAATTGAAGAACCACAAAAGAAGTGAAATAGCCACTTCCTGCCTTAGCCGATGACATTCCACCATTGTGATTTGTTCCTGCCCCACCCTAACTGATCAATTGATCTTGTGACATTCCTTCTCCTGGACAGTGAGTCTCAGGAGCTCCCCACCAAGCACGTTGTGACCCTCACCCTTGCCCACAAGATAACAACCTTTTTAATTCTAATTTTCCACTACCTACCCAAATCCCATAAAACTGCGCCACTCCTATCTCCCTTTGCTGACTCCTTTTTCAGACTCAGTCCACCTGCACCCAGGTGATTAAAAAGCTTTATTGCGGCCGGGCGCGGTGGTTCACACCTGTAATCCCAGCACTTTGGGAGGCTGAGGCAGGCAGATCAAGAGGTCAGGAGATCAAGACCTTCCTGGCTAACATGGTGAAACCACGTGTCTACTAAAAAAAAAAAAAAAAAAAAATTAGCTGGGCATGGTGGCGGGTGCCTGTAGTCCCAGCTACTCAGGAGGCTGAGGCAGGAGAATGGCGTGAACCCGGGAGGCGGAGCTTGCAGTGAGCTGACATCGCACCGCTGCACTCCAGCCTGGGCGACAGAGCAAAACTCTGTCTCAAAAAAAAAAAAAAAAAAAAAAAGCTTTATTGCTCACACAAAGCCTGTTTGGTGGTCTCTTCACACGGACATGCATAATATTGACATATAATTTATATGCCATACAATTAATCCATTTAAAATATAGATTTCAATGACTTTTAGTATATTCACAGAATTGTGCAACCATCACTGCAATCTAAGTTCAGAATTTTTTTATAACTACAAAAAGTAACCCTATACCTATTAGCAGTTACTACCTGATCCACCCAACTCTACCACCAAACCTGATCAAATACTAATCTAGTTTCCATTCTTACAGTTTTTCCTATTCTGGTTATTTTATGTAAATGGAATAATATGTAATCCTTTGTGAGTGGCTCTTTCATTTATCATAGGATTTTCAGGGTTTGCCTATATTATGGCATATATCAATGCTTCATTACTTTTTTTTGCCAAGTAATATTCCATTGTGTGTGTATATATATATATACCACATTTATTTTATTCATCAGTTGATGGAATTTGAGTTTCCAGTTTTTAGCTATTATGAATAATGCTGCTATGAAATTTGTGTATAAGTTTTTGGTTCACATATGTTTTCAATTTTCTCAAGTATATACCTAGGTGTAGAATTTCTGGGTTATAAAGTAACTGCTTAACATTTTGAGGAATTGTCAAACTTTTTTTCCAAAACAGTTACACTATTTCACAATCCCACAAGCAATGTATGAGAGTTCCAATCTCTCCACAACCTCACCATCACTTACTATTGTCTGTCTCTTTTATTATAGCCATCTTAATGGTTCTGAAGAGGTATCTCATGCAGTCCAATTTTTCTATTTTGTTCTTTTGTCATTTATGCATTTGATATAGTATATAGGAAGAATTTGCCTAACCCACAGTTACAAAGATTTACTTCTGTGCATCCTTCTAAGAGTTTTTAGGCCAGACGTGGTGGCTCATGCCTATAATCGCAGGACTTTGGGAGGCTGAGGCAGGTGGATTACAAGGTCAGGAATTTGAGACCAGCCTGGCCAAGATGGTGAAACCCTATCTCTACTAAAAATACAAAAATTAGCCAGGCACAGTGGTGGGTGCCTGTAATCCCAGCTACTCAGGAGGCTGAGGCAGGAGAATGGCTTGAACCCGGGAGGCAGAGGTTGCAGTGGTGAGCCAAGATCAAGCTACTGCATTCTAGCCTGGGCAACAGAGCAAGCAAAAAAAAAAAAAAAAAAAGAGTTTTATCATTTTGGCTCTGACATGTAAATCTGTGATCATTTGGATTTAATTTTTATGTGTGGTTTAAGGGAGAAGTCCAACTTTATTCTTTTGCATGTAGGTATCCAGTTATCTTAGCACCATTTGTTAAAAAGGCTGTTTCTCCCGTTGAATTGTCTTGGCACCATTTGCAAATCAATTGAACATAAAGATAAGGATTTATTTTTGGACTCTTAATTCTGTTTCATTGATTTATATGTCTATCCTTATGCACTGTCACACTGTGTTGATTACTGCACTTTTTAGTAAGTTTTCGAATCAGCACATGTGATCCTCCAACTTTCATGAAAGTGTTCTCTTTCAAGATTGTTGTGGCTATTCTTGGCCACTTTCATTTCCATGTGAATGTTAGAAACAGCTTGTCAATTTCCACACACACACACAGAAGCTATGTGAAATTTTAATAGAGATTGTGTTGAATCTGTAGATCAACTTGGGATTATTGTCATCTTAACAATATTAAGTCTTTCAACCGTAAAAATGGTTTGTCTTTCCATTTATTTAGGTTTTCTTTCATTTCTTTCCACAGTGTTTTATAGTTTTTATGGCACAAGTTTTATACTTCATTTGTTGCATTTATTTCTAAGTATTTTGTTCTTTTTGATGATATTACCAATGGAATTATTTTATTAATTTCATTTTCAGATTTTTTCATTGCTAACACAGTAAGTCCTCACTTAACATCATGGATCCATACTTGGAAATTGCAGCTTTAAGTGAAATGATGTATAATGAAACAAACTTTGCCATAGATTATTGATAGAAACAAGAATTAAATTCCTACAGCATATTTCTGGTCACAGAAACATCACCAAACTTCTAAATAAAGACTAAAACACTTGTAATAATATTAAACATTGAAAAAAATGTGAGCTATCCATACATTTAAGACAGATTAATAAAAAACAAATAAGGTAATTAATTTACCTGCTGATTCGAGTTCAGGGGCACAGGTGGCCAGAGTCTATCTCAGCAGTTCAGGGCTTGAGGCGGGAACCAGCCTTGGACAGGACAACATTCCATCACAGGGTGCACTCACACACACCGCCCACACTCAGACCGGGGCAATTCAGACATGCCGTTTAACCTAATGTGCACATCTTTGGGAGGTGGGAGAAAACAGAATACCTGGAGAAAACCCACACAGACAAAGGGAGAACGTGCTAACTCCACATGGGACAGCAGCTCCGGTGGAATCAATTTTTTTTCTCATCGTTATAATGAAACAATATAGAAGGAACTGACGTTATTCAAAGACCTGCTGTATACAGAAATACAATTGATATTTGTCTATTAGCTTATATCCTGCAACCTTGCTGAACCTGTTTTTTAGTTATAATAGTTTTTGTGTGTGTGTATTTATTAGGATTTTCTCTATATAGGAATATAGCCACTGTAAAATAGGGATAGTTTTACTCCTTTTTCGCGGTCTGGATGCCTGTTATTTCTTTTTCTTCCCTAATTGTCCTGGCTAGATCCTCCAGTACAATGTTGACTAGAAGTACGTGACTTGTTTATTTCTTGCTTATATTAAGGGGAAAGCATTGAGTGTTTCATCATTAAGTCTGATGTTAGCTATGGGTATTTTGTCAATATCCTTCATCTGGTTGGAGAAGTTCTCTTCTATCGTATTTTGTTGAGTATTTTATCATGAAAAGGTGTAAGATTTTATTAAATGATTTTTTTCTGCATCTATTGAGATGATCATGGGGTTTTTGTTTTTATTCTATTGACATAGTGTATTACATTAATTATTTGGTGATTAAACCAACCTTTTATTCCTAGAATAAACCCTACTTGGTTATGGCACATAGTTATTTTTATATGTTGATGGATTTAGTTCGCTAATATTTTGTTGAGAATTTTTGCACCTATAATCATAAGAGATATTGGCCTCTAGTTTTCTTCTCTTGTGAATGTCAATGTCATTTAATTTTTGTATTAGGATGATACTGGCCTCATAAAATGAGTTGGGAAGTAATCCCTTCTCCAAATATTTTGGAATCATTCCTGAAGAATTGGTATTAGCTCTTCTCTAAATGTTTGGCAGAATTCAGTGGTGAAGCTATTTGGGTCTGGGCTTTTCTTTGTGAAAACTTTTAAAGATTCTCATTATTTCAGTTTGTTTCCTTGTTATATTTCTAGTCACTTTATGTACTTGATTGACTTGCAGTACGTTGTGTCTTCTAAGAATTTGTCCATTTACACCTAAGTCATCTAATTTGTTGGGATTCATTTGCTCACAGTATTCACTTATACTCCTTTTTATTCATTTTTGTAAGGTCAGTAGTAATGTACTCTCATTCCTGACTTCAATAATTTGTGTCTTGTTTTTCTCAGTCTAGCTAAAACTTTGTCCATTTTGTTGACAAATACTGTATAATTTCACTTATGTGAGGTACCTAGAGTAGTCAAATTCATAGACAGAAAGTAGAATGGTTATTTCCAGGGACTTACAGAAAGGGAGAATGGTGAGTTATTATTGAATGAGTGTAGAGTTTCAGGCTTTCTTTACAAATAAAAATTATGTATATTAAGATATACAAAGTACTGTTTTGATATATGTATATATTGTGAAATGATTACCATCATCAAGCTAATTAACATATCCATCACCTCACATTGTTACCATGTGGGTGTGTTTGTGTCTGTGTGTGTATGGGGGTGTGTGTGTGTGGGTATGGTGAGAACATTTAAGATCTACTCTCTTATCAAATTTCAAGTACATAATATAGCATCATTAACTATAGTCACTATGCTGTACATTAATTTTATAAGAGCTTTCATTGTCTGCTGCAATCTCACCCTGAAGGTGAGCTACATGGAAAGCCAACTGAATAGAAAGGTTCTTGTTGAGTGAGGAATCTGAGCAAGGAAAGTTGGTTATTTGATTTGGATATATAACATAACTGTATCTGTCTTCACTTAATACTCCAGCTAGTCTGGAGCGCTCCTGCTTGAGTGTCTTAGATGGGCATTCTCAGTATTTGCCTCCACATTGTATTTTTTTTTTCCCAACTTTTATTTTAAGTTCTTGGTACATGTGCAGGATGTGCAGGTTTGTTACATAGGTAAACGTGTGCCATGGTGGTTTGCTGCACAGATCAACCCATCACCTAAGTGTTAGGTCCAGCATCCATTAGCTATTCTTCCTGATGCTCTCCCATCCTCCACCCCACTGACAGGCCCCAGTGAGTGTTGTTCCCCTCATGTGTCCGTGTGTTCTCATCAATCAGCTTTGACTTATAAGTGAGAACATTTGGTGCTTGATTTTCTGTTCCTGTGTTAGTTTGCTGAGGATAACAGCTTCCAGCTCCATCTCTGTCCCTGCAAAGAACATGATCTTTTTCCGTTTTATGGCTGCATAGTATTCCATAGTGGATATGTACCACATTTTCTTTATCCAGTCTATCACTAATGGGCATTTGGGTTGATTCCATATCTCTGCTATTGTGAATAGTACTGCAATGAACATATGTGTGCATGTGTCTTTATAATAGAATAATTTATATTCCTTGGGGTATATATACAGTAATGGGATTACTGGGTCAAATCGTATTTCTGCTTCTATGTCTTTGAGGAATTGCCACACTGTCTTTCACAATGGTTGAACTAATTTACACTCCCACCAACAGTGTAAAAGTGTTCCTTTTTCCCTGGGTTCAAGCAATTCTCCTGCCTCAGGCTCCCAAGTAGTGGGGATTACAGGCATGCACCACCATGCCTGGGTAATTTTTGTATTTTTAATAAAGACTGGGTTTCACCATATTGGCCAGGCTGGTCTTGAACTCCTGACCTCAAGTGATCTGCCCACCTCTGCCTCCTAAAGTGCTGGGATTACAGGCGTGAGCCACCACACTCCTCCCTTTGCCCACTTTTTAATGGGATTGTTTTGTTCTTGTAAATATGTTTAAGTTCTTTGTAGACTCTAAATATTAGGCCTTTGTCAGATAGATTGCAAAAATTTTCTCCCATTCTGTAGGTTGTCTGTTCACTCTGATGATAGATAGTTTTTCTTGTTTGTTTGTTTTGTTCATTTGTTTGTTTGTTTTTGCTATGCAGAAGCTCTTTCATTTAATTAGATCCCATTTGTCAATTTTTGCTTTTGTTGCAATTATCTTTGGCAATTTTGTCATGATATCTCTGCCTGTGCCAATGTCCTGAAGGGCTGAAATACACAGACCAGTGACACTATGAAGCAACCACAGAACAAGTCTGCAAAATAACCAGCTAGCATCATCATGACAGGATCAAATTCACACATGATAATATTAACCTTAAATGTAAATGGGCTAAATGCCCCCAATTAAAAGACACAGAATGACAAGATGAATAGAGTCAAGACCAATTGGTATGCTGTCTTCAAGAGATCTATCTCATGTGTAAAGACACACTGTAGGCTCAAAATAAAGGGATGGAGGAAAATTTACCAAGCACGTGGAAAACAGAAAAAAGCAGAGGTCATAATCCTAGTTTCTGACAAAACAGACTTTAAACCAACAAAGATCAAAAAAGACAAAGAAGGGCATTACATAATGGTAAAGGATTCATTCAATAAGAAGAGCTAACTATTGTAAATATATATGCACCCAATACAAGAGCACCCAGATTCATAAAGCAAGTTCTTAGAGACCTACAAAGAGACATAGACTCCCACATAACAATAGTTCCAGACGTTAACACCTCACTGACAATATTAGACAGATCATCAAGACAGAAAATTAACAAAGATATTCAGGACCTGAACTCGGCTGTGGATCAAGCAGACCTGATAGATAGCTACAGAACTCTTCACCCAAAACAACAGAAAATACACATTCTTCTCATCACCACATGGCACTTACTCTAAAATTGATCACACGATAGGAAATAAAACACTCCTCATCAAATGCAGAAGAACTGAAATCCTAACAAACAGTCTCCCAGACCACAGCACAATCACATTAGAACTCAAGACTAATAAACTCACTCAAAGCCACACACTACATGGAAATTGAACAACCTACTCCTGAATGACTCCTGGGTAAATAATGAAATTAAGGCAGAAATCAAGAAGTTCTTTGAAACTAATGAGAACAAAGAGACAAGGTACCAGAATCTCTGGGATGCAGCTAAAGCAGTGTTAAGAGGGAAATTTAAGCACTAAATGCCCACATCAAAAAGCTAGAAAGACCTCAAAACAACAATCTAACATCACAACTAAAAGAACTAAAGAACCAAGAGCAAACAAACCCCAAAGCTAGCAGAAGACAGGAAATAACCAAGATCAGAGCAGAACCAAAGGAGATAGAGACAAGGAAACCCTTTCAAAAAATCAGTGGATCCAGGAGCTGGTTTTTTGAAAAAATTAATAAAATAGACTGCTAACTAGACTAATGAAGAAAAGAGAGAAAAATCAAATAGACACAATCAGAAATAATAAAGGAGATATGACCACTGACCCTACAGAAATCCAAACAAGCATTAGAGAATACTACAAATATATCTGTGCACATAAACTAGAAAATCTAGAAGAAATGGATAAATTCCTGGACACATACACCCTCCCCAAAGCTGGATCAGGAAGAAATTGAATCCCTGAATAGACCATTAACAAGTTCTGAAATTGAGGCGGTATCTAGCTTACCAACTAAAAAAAGCCCAGGACCAGATGAATTTACAGCTGAATTATAACCAGAGGTACAAAGGAGAGCTGGTAACATTTCTACTGGAACGATTCCAGTCAATTGAAAAGGAGGGACTCCTCCCTAACTCATTTTATGAGGCCAGCATCATCCTAATACAAAAACCAGGCAGAGATAGAACAAAAAAAGAGAAAACTTCAGGCCAATATCTCTGATGAATATAGATGCAAAAATCCTCAATAAAATAGTGAGTTTCAGGTTTGCAAGATGAAAGGAATTCTGGGGATGGATGGTGGTTGTGGTTGTACAACAACGTGAACACACTAATTACCAGTGAACTGGACACTTAACAATTATTAAGATGGTAAATTTTATGTTATATGTATTGTATCACAATTTTTTACACTTGATCTTAGCCAAAAGACTGAGAAGTGATTACATCATAACTTTTTTTCTTTTTTTTTTTTGAGATGGAGTCTCGTTCTGTCACCCAGGCTAGAGTGCAGAGTGCAATGGCACAATCTTGGCTCACTGCAACCTCCGCCTCCCAGGTTCAAGTGAGTCTCCTGCCTCAGCTTCCCAAGTGGTTGGGGTTACAGACACCTACCACCATGCCTGGCTAATTTTTGTATTTTTAGTGCAATGGGGTTTCACCATATTGGCCAGGCTGGTCTCAAACTCCTGACCTCAGGTGATCTGCCCACCTTGACCTCCCAAAGTGCTGGGATTACAGGTCTGAGCCACCACGCCTGGCCTATATCACAATTTTTTAAAAGAAAAAAGAGGCAACTAGAAAAAGTGAGATATTGGTACCTGGCAGATGGTGAGTGCTAAATTAGTATAGTCTCAGTGGGAACGGAAAGTTGCAAATGAATTCACACTATGGGAATTTTAGAGGAAGTCTCAACAGGATATGTGGAGAGGGGAAGTAAAATGAGAAGTCCATAGGAACTCTGAGGTTTCTAACCTTGGGTGGCTAAATATGTGTTAATCCTGTTAACTGAGGTGTGGAATGCAGAGGAAAGAGCAAATCACAAAGTAGGAGGATTATAAACTCAATTTTAGATGTGTTGAGTTTGTGTTACCTGTGGTATGTCCTGGTAGGGGAGTAAAGATAAGAGTTTGAGGTCAGAAGAAGGACAAGGAGTAGAGTTGTTCCTCAATTTGTGATGGGGTTATTTACCAGAAAATCCACTGTAAGTTGTAAATATCCTAAGCCAAAAATGCATTTAATACACTTACTGAACAGCATAGCTTAACCTAGCCTACCCTAAATGTGTTCAGAACACTTACATTAGCCTACAGTTGGCCAAAATCATCTAACACAAAACTTATTTTATAGTGAATTGTTGAATAGCTCATGTAATTTATTTGAATACTTTACTGAAGTATGATTTCTACTGAATGCATATTGCTTTTGCAATATGATAAAGTTGGAAAATTGTAAGTCAAGCATTGTAAATCAGGGGCCATCTGTATATGAATTGATACAGGAATCATCAATGATAAGTAAGGCTGAGATTTTCCAGCCTTTTCACATCTCTGAATAAAATAACTAGTGTTTTAGTGCTACTTTCAATGTTCCAAATAACCGCAAATGAATGGTACATGCGCCTGTCATGATATCACATAAGCTATAACTATTTTAATGCCATTATTTGGTAAATATAACATTTTAGGCATGGCATCATGGAAATACAACAAGAACAATTACAATAACAACAACAATTGTTGTACAATAGATGTACTTAATGTTTGCTTGCTTGTTTGTATTTGAGACTGAGTCTCTATCGCCAGGCTGGAGTGCAGTGGCACGATCTCGGCTCACTGCAACCTCTGCCTCCCGGGTTCAAGTGTTTCTCCTGCCTCGGCCTCCTGAGTAGCTGGGACTACAGGCACGTGCCATCACACCTGGCTCATTTTTGTATTTTTAGTAGAGACAGGGTTTTATCATGTTGGCCAGGATGGTCTCAATCTTCTGACCTCGTGATCCACCCACCTTGGCCTCCCAAAGTGTTGGGATTACAGGTGTAAGCCACAGTGCCCGGCTGTACTTAATGTTAAAAACATTGAGCAACACTCATGGAAGTAATATTTGAAACTGTATGAAGATGAATAAGGGATGTAATTTTTATTCCTGGTTCAGATAAGGCATCAGCCTGCTATATTCAAAGCTGAAGTGCCCCATTTTTCAAAAGAAAGTTCCTTTCCACTTGTCTTTCATATGACTCTTAACTTATCTAAAGGGCTTAAACATATTTTATGCCACCATAGCACCGGTTCCACATTGAAAAAAATCAACATTGAAAGATGAACTACCATGAAAATCCTCTACCTGTGGTGGTGACCACATCCTATGCTATAAAGTGCTGATAAATAAAAATGATGGATAAAATAATAAAATCCAGGATGTAACACATCCAGAGACCAAATCTTTAGTACTCTGAAAAAATGGACTGTATTAAAATTTAATTTAAGTAAAATAAAAAGCAACTACTTAAACTGCACAGTATGTTGAGTTTTAACATCGTTTAAGTAGTAGAATAATTCCATCACACACAAAATTCCCATGACACTTTGCAATGAATCTTTTTCCACCCCTGGTTGTAGGCAACCACTGATCTGCATTTTTTCACTGTAGATTCGTTTGCCTTTTCTTGAATTTCATGTAAATGGAATCATATGGTGCATAGTCTTTTATGTCTGGCTTTTTTGTTCATCATTATGTTTTTAACATTCAAACTTGTTGGCATATTAGTAGTTTATTACTTTTTATTGCTGACTCATGTTCCATTGTACAAATGTAGTACGGTTTGTTTATTCATTTGTTAATGAACAGTTTTTTTCCTCAAACTCTGGCTATTATGAATAAAAATGTTATTAACATATATGTTCAAGTCTCTGTCTAAACATGTTTCCATTTTTCTTAATACATAGAACTGGAATTACTACGGAAAGTGTATCTTTGAGTTTGTAAGAAACTTGAACAATCTTCCAAAGTGGTCATACCATCTTCTATTTCCAATAGTACTACATGAGAGTTTCAAATTCCTCTACATCATTGCCAGCAGGTGGTATTTATTTTCAGCATTTTCAGTTTTAGCCATTGTACTGAGTGTATAGTTGTATCTCATCACTTTTTTAAAATTCCCATTTCTTTGCTATTAATAAAATTTAACACGTTTGTGTGTGCTTACTGTCCATTTGTATATCTTCTTTTGTGGAGTTATATTTTATAAGGGTTTTTAACATATTTTTGATACAAACCTTTCAAAAACAGGTGTATTCCTAATTCTGTGTTTTCTCCCAGTCAGTAGTTTCTTTTCTTTTTTAAAAATAATGTGTTTTGAAGAGCAAAGATTTTTAATTTTGATGAAATCTAACTTAAGTATTTTTTTCTTGGGCCTTGTGACCTGCCTAAATTCACTTATTAGTTTTGATCATCTTTTTGTAGTCTCCTTGGGATTGTGTATATAAATAATCATGCCATCTGCAAATCAAGACAATTTTGCCTCTTCCTTTCCATTCTGAGTGCTTTTTATTTCTTCTTTGTTACTGTAAATGCTAATACTTTCAGTGCAATGTAGAAGATATGTGGTAAAAAAAAATCCTTGCCTTGTTCCCAATCTTAGAACGAAAGCATGTATTTGGTCTTTGACCATTAGATATGATGCCATGTATAGGTTTTTCATAATGCACTTCATCAAATTGAGGAGATTCTCTTCTAGTCTTAATTTGCTTAAAATTTTAAACATGAAATGGTAAATTTCAAATGCTTTATCTGCATTTATTGAGATAACTGGCTTTCTTCCTATATTGTTAATATGGTAAATTTTCTCATGTTCTATTACTATGATGTTTTTCAAAAGTTAAACTAAACTTGTACTCTTGTGACAAATCCCACTTGATCATGATGTATTTTCTTTTTGTACATTACACTTAAAAAAAAATCTCCAGGGCTTCTGTTTATTTTTGATATATTTCATTCTCTCTTCATCATGCTCATTTTTCCTTTAAATATTTATAATATCTATTTTAAAGTCCTTTCCTCTTAATTCCGTCATCTGGCTATTCATAATAGCCAGAGTTTGGGGGAAAAAACTGTTCATTAACAAATGAATAAACAAATTGTACTACATTTGTACAATGGAACATGAGTCAGCAATAAAAGTAATAAACTACTAATATGCCAACAAGTTTGAATGTAAATTCAAGAAAAGGCAAACGAATCTACAGTGAAAAAATGCAGATCAGTGGTTGCCTACAACCAGGGGTGGAAAAAGATTCATTGCAAAGTGTCATGGGAATTTTGTGTGTGATGGAATTATTCTACTACTTAAACAATGTTAAAACTCAACATACTGTGCAGTTTAAATAGTTGCATTTTATTTTACTTAAATTAAATTTTAATATAGTCCATTTTTTCAGAGTCCTAAAGATTTGGTATCTGGATGTGTTACATCCTGAATTTTATTATTTTATCCATCATTTTTATTTATCAGCACTTTATAGCATAGGATGGGTCATGTTTTCCTTCATTTCACGTCTAGGTATAGTAATTTTCGATTGAATGGTAAACATATTAAATTTTACTTGTTGAGTGCTGAATTGTGTTGTCTTCTCCGAAGAGTATTGGACTTTGTTCTAGTAGCCAGTTAAGTTACTTGCAGATCATTTTGATCCTTTTGAGGCTTGTTTGTAAACTTTGTTAGGGCAGAAGTATAGTAGCCTTTTATCTAGGGCTAATTTAGCTCTACTCTTAAGGAGTGACTCTTGGTGTCTCTACTGAATTTCCTGAAAGTTCTATGAAGTTTCTGAACTTGGGCTAGTCAGAACTCAAATGTCTCCCAACCCTATGTGAGCTCTGGGGATTGTTTGACTTATGGATCCCTGGCCACTCTTTGCATGGCCTTGGAGAGTTTCACCCTATTCGTGTGCAGGTTAGTATTTATCAAGTGTCTCGGGGCGGACTTGATTTCTGGAGCTGTTTCTGTGTAACCCTCTCTTCTCTGGTATTATAACCTGGAAACACCAGCAGCCTCAGCCTTCCTAAACTTTGACCTCTGTCTCCTCAACTTAGTGTGATTTCTGTGCTCTATTTAGAATATACCTCCTCCACTAAAGTCCAGAAAGTGCCTTCAGCAGAAGCCAGGGAAAACACAAGGTCAGCTTCATTTGTTACACTTATTTTAGGAATTAGAGTCTTGAACTGCCTATAATCTAATGTCTGAACACATTTATTTCATATATTTTCTCCAGTTGCCTGATTGATTACAGTAGGAGGCTTAAAGTTAGACCTAGTTTCTTCCTCATGTACAGAAGCAAGGTTAGCTTTCATTCTTCTTTTTATATTTTCATTCCAAAGCAATGTAACTCTTTCTAAATAAACTAGTATGCATTAATATTTTAAGAATAGGCCGGGCACGGTGGCTCACACCTGCAATCCCAGCACTTTGGGAGACTGAGGCGGGCGGATCACGAGGTCAGGAGATCAAGACCATCCTGGTTAACATAGTGAAATCCCGTCTCTACTAAAAATACAAAAAAATTAGCCGGGCGTGGTGGCGGGCGCCTGTAGTCCCAGCTACTCGGGAGGCTGAGGCAGGAGAACGGAGTGAACCCAGGAGGCAGAGCTTGCAGTGAGCCTAGATGGCGCCACTGCACTCCAGCCTGAGCGACACAGCAAGACTCCGTCTCAAAAAAAAAAAAAAAAAATTTAAGAATAAACATCCTGGCTAGGCACAGTTGCTCATGCCTATAATCTTGCTACTTTGGGAGGCCGAAGTGGGAGGATTACTTGAGCCCAGGAGTTGGAGACCAGCCTGGGCAACATGGCAAGACACCATCTCTTAAAGAAAAAAAAAAAATTAGTCAGGTGTGGTGGCATGGGCCTGTGGTCCCAGCTACTCAGGAGGCTGAGGGGAAGATTGCTTGAGTCTAGGAGGTTGAGGCTATGGTGAGACATGGTTGCACCAGTACACTCCAGCCTGGGCAATAGAGCAAGACCTTACCTCAAAAAATAAAAATAAAAATAAAAATAAAAATAAATAGCTCGATATTATTCTGTAATGCTACCAGTGCCCAAATCAGTTTTGGAATATTTTGTGGAAAAATACATTCGACAAATATTTAAGGTCATCAAGAAAATCAGTCATACCATGTTCTCAGGAATGCTGATTTTGAAGGCCAAAACCAAATGTTTAAGTCCTAACTCAAGTTTACTAAGCTGGGTGGCAATGAGTATTAGCAGTATGGGTATTAGTTTTCTTACCTGTAAAGTCAGCTGTACCCTGATCTACATAAATGAAGCACTCTTGAGTTGTACAGCACATAGCCTGAATAACTATGAAGGAGCAGCCCTGGCTATATCAAGATACTTTCATCCGAAAGAAAAGATTCAAATCAAAATGGCTTACACAATAAATTTATTATCTTACCTAGCAAAATGTTCAGATGTAGTGGTGGTTCTAAGGTTAATCTGATGGCTCATGTTATTAAGAACCCAAGTCCTTTCTTTCCCCCTCCCATCTTCACCTCCCTCCTCAGTTACTTTTCTCTCTGTATAGTTATACAATGGCTACAGAAGCTCCAAGCATCATGGCCTCTGACAACCATCTCCAAAGACAAGAGAGTATGTCTCTTTGGGACACAAGTTATCCACCGGACACTTCTCCAGAAGTCTCCCAGCAGACTTGCTCTCTTGTCACTACCTAGAATTCTATCACATGCCTTTATTAAGCGATCACTCTCAAGAGGAATGGAATACTATGGTTGGCTTACTCACAAAGACTCACCCCCGGAATCCTATGGCTAACCAGCATCTAAAAAGAGTGGAAGGAAGGAGTGAAGATAGACAAAACTGCTACTGAATAGGCAATTGAAGTGTCTATTTATTGTATAGATATTTTGTATGTAAATACCTATGCAATAAAAAAACTAACTTAAGTTAGATCTTATATGTGAAGTTAACCTGCATCTCAATCATTACGTAATGTCGTATCAATTTTAATCCTTAAATGACATTTTTTAGTAAATTCACCAGTTATATCTACTAGCTAAATTGACCCTACTTGGTTGTAAAAGATTTTTTAAATGTTTAAAAAGCAAACAATGCACACTGGCTGCACACATATTATATACAGATAAGGAAGATAACATTAGTTTTCCCAAATTCTACCAACTAGAGGAAAAAGCTAACATTTAAATACATACATACATCCCCTTCAGAATTTTCTCAAAGCTAAGTACAATATATTTTACAGAAATACTATACATTCTATACTATATCCAGCCTTTCAACTTAATTTACTAATATTTACATAGATTTACATAATACGTTTTAACGGTTGGGTAGAATCTGTCTTTGTTTCAAAAAAGTCACTTCTCTATTCAAAAGAATTTGAGACTTGGCACGATGAAGATAGTCATAAAAGTGCATCACGAATGCTGAATGCAATCTTGAAAAAGCTGTGAAAACATCTGGAGATTAGAAAAATGACTAGACTAAGTCTATAGCCTCTCCAGGCCTTCTACTGTCTCCGTGCAAATCTGTGTCATGCGAATGCCTCACTCGTTTTTAATGGCCTACTGAAGTCAGAGCTTTCCTTTCACCTCTGCCCAAGATCTATTCCCAAATGGGAATAAGCCTTATTTCTCTTTTTCATTCACTACTGAATCCCTCTTTAAGGTTCAACCACATTCTTTTGATAGCCACTACCATGATTATTAGGGCTATTTTTACTAAGAGACGTCCGTTCAGAGATAATAAGGATATTCTTTCAAGTCCAGCTTAATACTTGATTTTAAAAAAAGGTTTTATTTTATTTATTTATTTGGGACAGAACCTCACTCTGTGGGACAGAGCTTCACTCTGTTGCCCAGGCTGGAGTGCAGTGGTACGATCTTGGCTCACTGCAACATCGTTCTCCTGTGTTCAAGTGATTCTCCTGCCTCAGCCTCCCCAGTAGCTGGGACTACAGGTGTGTACTACCACGCCTGGCTAATTTTTGTATTTTTTAGTAGAGATGGGGTTTTGCCATGTTGGCCAGGCTGGTCTGGAACTCCTGGCCTCAGGTGACCTGCCCACCTTGGCCTCCCAAATTGCTGGGATTACAGGCGTGAGCCATTGCACCCGGCGAAAAAAGGTTTTAAATTTAAAAAACATTTAAAGAATGAACTATGCACAATTTATGGTATACCTATAATGCTTTTTTCTTTAGGCGTCTAATGAGAACAGCCTAGCTAATCTTCATGTGTATGGCTAGGGAAGAGAAACTACAAATGGATATCATATGGTGATTTTGCCACTGCCTTTCCATGGATTTAAATGCTAAGGTGCAAAATTCTTTCAGTGAAGGTGCAATGAGCTTTTTCCTTTCACCTTTGATTTAGCCAACTGCCCATCTAGCACACCTATAAATACTTCTTTTGCTATGGTAACTCAAACATCTGTTAGCCCCAGTCTTACCCAAAATCTCTACTTTCTAGGAACCTCTGTATACCTACCTGAGCTTTTTCTTTAGCACCATCAGTCTTTCCAGCTAACCACAGCAAATGCGAATGTTCCATCTCCTGAATATCACTCGCTGAAAGTAAAATTTGGGGCAGTTTCTACAGTTTAGAAAGCAGATAGGGTTAAGCTATGTCTACATAAGAGAAAAACTACAAAAAGGTAAATGAAAATTAAAGCTGTTCATGTGACTAGAAAAAAAATGCTTGATACTGCTCAAGGAAATGAGAGGACACAAACAAATGGAAAAACATTCCATACTCATGGACAGGAAGAATCAATATTGTGAAAATGGCCATGCTGCCCAAAGTAATTTAAAGATTCAATGCCATCCCCATTAAGCTACCATTGACTTTCTTCACAGAATTAGAAAAAACTACTTTAAATTTCATATGGAACCAAAAAAGAGCCTGTATAGCCAAGACAATCCTAGGCAAAAAGAACAAAGCTGGAGGCATCACACTACATGACTTCAAACTATACTATGAGGCTATGGTAACCAAAACAGCATGGTGCTGGTACGAAAACAGATATATAGAGCAATGGAACAGAACAGAGGCCTCAGAAATAATGCCACACATCTACAACCATCTGATCTTTGACAAACCTGACAAAAACAAGCAACAGGGAAAGGATTCCCTATTTAATAAATGGTGTTGGGAAAAGTGGCTAGCCATATGCAGAAAACTGAAACTGGGCCCCTTCCTTACAACTTATACAAAAATTAACTCAAGATGGATTAAAGACTTAAATGTAAGACCTAAAGCCATAAAAACCCTAGAACAAAACTTAGGCAATACCATTCAGGACATAGGCATGGGCAAAGACTTCACGACTAAAACACCAAAAGCAATGGCAACAAAAGACAAAATTGACAAATAGGACTTAATTAAACTAAAGAGCTTCTGCACAGCAAAAGAAACTATCATCAGAGTGAACAGGCAACCTCCATAATGGGAGAAGATTTTTGCAATCTAGCCATCTGACACAGGGCTAGTATCCAGAATCTACAAAGAACTTAAACAAATTTACAAGAAAAAAACAAACAACCCCATTAAAAAGTGGGCAAAGGATATGAACAGACACTTCTCAAAATAAGCCATTTATGCAGCCAACAAACATATGAAAAAAAGCTCATCATCACGGGTCATTAGAGAAATGCAAATCAAAACCACAGTGAGATATCATTTCATGCCAGTTAGAATGGCGATCATTAAAAAGTCAGCAAACAGACGCTGGAGAGGATGTGGAGAAATAGGAATGCTTTTACACTGTTGGTGGGAGTGTAAATTAGTTCAATCACTGTAGAAGACAGTGTGGCGATTCCTCAAGGATCTAGAACCAGGAATACCATTTGAACCAGCAATCCCATTACTGGGTATATACCCAAAGGATTATAAATCATTCTACTATAAAGACACTTGGACATGTATGTTTATTGCAGCACTGTTCACAATAGCAAAGACTTGGAATCAACTCATATGCCCATCAATGATAGACTGGATAAAGAAAATGTGGCACATAAACACCATGGAATACTATGCAGCCATAAAAAAGGATGAGTTCATGTCCTTTGCAGGGACATCAATGAAGCTGGAAATCATCATTCTCAGAAAACTAACACAGGAACAGAAAACCAAACACTGCATGTTCTCACTTGTAAATGGAAGTTGAACAATGAGAACACATGGACACAGGGAGGGGAGCATCACACACTGGTGCCTGTTGGGGTGGGGGACTAGGGGAGGGACAGCATTAGGAGGAATACCTAACGTAGGTGATGGTTTGATGGGTGCAGCAAACCACCATGGCACGTGAATACCTGTGTAACAAACCTGTACATTTTGCACTTGTATCTCAGAATTTAAAGTATAATAATAAGAAATGTTTAATACTTTTCAAAATTCAAAATCTATAATAAGTTGTTAGGAAAAAAGAGTCCAAATATTGAGCACTGGTTGGGCGGTAGGGAGAAAGAGCCCTCTTCTGTTGATGGTAGGAGGCTAAACTGGTACAGTCGTCTGGAGAGTAGCATGGCACTGTGATGGCAAGTTCAGCAAGTACAGACCTAACAATCAGGGCATACTCCCCCGTGTAGATCCTAGAGAAGCTCTTACCTTAGGATATTAGTTATCTATTGCCAGATAACAAATTACTCAAAACGGAGTATTTAAACCAACAATAAACAAATTACTCAAAACGGAGTATTTAAACCAACAATAAACATTTATTATCTCATAGTTTCTGTGGGTCAAGAAGTCAGGAGTGGCTTAGCTGGGTAGTTCTGGCTCAGGGTTGCTTATGAAGTTTCAATCGAGATGTTGCCTGGGGCTCCGGTCAGCTGAATGTATAACTTGGGCTGAAGGATCCACTTCTAAGATGCCTCAGTCACAGGGCTGGTAAGTTGGTGGTAGCTATTGGCTGCTCCATAGGGCTTGGCTGCTAGAGCATCCTCATAACATAGTGGCTGGTTTTGCCCAGAACAAGTAATCCAAGAGAACAAGTAATCCAAGAGAACAAGGCAGAAGCAACAGTGTTATTTTATGGCTTAGTCTGGGAATTCACAAGCTATCACTATGCCCTATTATGTTGTCACAAAGATTAACCCTGATACAATGTGGAAAGGGAGTATACATGGGCATGAATACTAGAAGGCACGGATCACTTGGGGATATTTTGGAAACTGGATTCCATATACAAGTCTATGTATTAAAAAAATCACTGCAGTATTATTTGCAGTGACAATGAGTTGCAGGCAACCTAGGTTTTTTGTTTCTAGAGAAACTTGTAAGTAAAATGTGGTGTATGCCTCTGATGGAATACCTTATAGCAATCAAAACCAATGAACTAGAGTTATACATTTTTTCAACTAAAAAGAAACAGAAACAGAATTTAAAAACAATAAGATTTATAGCATAATGCAACTGATATGTCTAAAAACCACGGTGTACATATGTATTTTTCATATCATACAAAGAAACATAATGCTAAATAAATACATAAAGGGTCATCTGGAAAGGCATATTTTAAGTAGTTGTATATGGGGGAAGTGGAGATGAACTGAAGAATAAAACAAAAAAAGTAAAAAAGAGGGGCTTTGCAAGAATAATGTAAAGAGTGTGCCATGAATTGAAGAAAGGAACTAATTACCTCAATTGGTTGAGGTTTAAAAAATTCCTTTTTCTGGTAGAGTTGTAATGTGGCCAAAGCAAGTCTAAGAGATCTTGTTGAAGCAAGATTCCTAGAAGATAAGATTCTACTCATTTCCCTATTTTTTAAAGTCACATCCTTGTGGAAAGAAAATTTTAGTGGCTCGGCCGGGTGCAGTGGCTCACGCCTGTAATCCCAGCACTCTGGGAGGCCGACGCGGGCAGATCACGAGGTCAGCAGATCAAGACTACCCTGGCTAACACGGTGAAACCCCGTCTCTATTAAAAATACAAAAATTAGCCAGGCATAGTGGCGGACACCTGTAGTCCCAGGTACTCAGGAGGCTGAGGCAGGAGAATGGCATGAACGTAAGAGGCAGAGCTTGCAGTGAGCAGAGATTGTGCCACTGTCCTCCAGCCTGGGTGACAGAGTGAGACTCCATCTCAAAAAAAAAAAAAAAAAAAAAAAAAAAAAAAAAGAAAAGAAAAGAAAAGAAAAGAAAATTTTAGTGGCTTATGTCTGTAATCCCAGCACTTTGGGAGGCTGAGGCAGGCAGATCATCTGAGGTCAGAAGTTTGAGAACAGCCTGGTCAATATGGTAAAACTCCCATCACTACTGAAAATACAGAAATTAGTCAGGTGTGGTGGCACATGCCTGTAGTCCCAGCTACTCAGGAAGCTGAGGCACAAGAATCACTTGAACCTGGGAGGTAGAAGCTGCAGTGAGCTATGATCACACCACTGCACTCCAGCCTGGGCAATCGAGCAAGACTGCATCTCAAAAATAAAATAAAATAAAATACCTCTTTTATTCTCCTTGTTGAAATAAAATTCTTTTAGCAAGACACAAACCTCTTTCATTTCTCAAATGGAGATATTTGAAATGCAAATAACCTTGAAAGAGGTAGCTCATAAATTAAATGTACAATTATGAATAAATGTCTTGACAGCAGATTTCCTTGTTGAGGAGTGTTTAACGGAAGAAAGCTAAAGGAACAGAATTTTGAATTTCCCTATAGACTATGGGGATTGAGGGGCTGGAAAAGAGAAGGAGCATGGAGGGTTACATTAAGGTACTACAGACAGATTAGATCCTTGATAATTCAGATTAAAACTGGTGCTTGTGAAAAATTTTATTTTAGAGTTGGAACAAGAAAAAGAACACCTTGCATTTATGGCTAATTTACTTCTTTTGAGTTTTAGGTGTATCTATAGACACATTTTCACCTGTTTAATTTTCACTGTGGTTAACAACTCAAATATTAATTTCCTGTCTACATACTGTTTCAAACTGATGATTATCTTCTGTGCTCAGCAGTAGTGGATTGTTTGGTTATCCTTGGTGGGTCACCACTTGAGTGATAATCTAAATCTAAACTTGAAAGTAGACCGGTTTGTAAATAATTCACAGTGCATGTTAGGACTAAAATGAAGAAGGGTCAGGTGAAAGCCTAAGTTATCTTAATGAAAATATGTTATATATACTGGCAATTATGTGACAGCAGAGAGTTAGGATAATTTTTTTTTAATTTGAGGAGAACAATGATATTGCTTTTATTGAGAATAAGCCCAACCTAGGGGCCTGGGAGTGCATGAGTCACTTACATAACAAGTGATCCACATATGTATTGTAACCACTGTCACCTACTGCAACCGCAGCCCTCGTGGGATCATGTCCACTCAGTGTTTAACAGCTACGTCTGCTGAGTAATAACAATGAAGACACCAGTCCAAAGTAGCCAGTGTTTACCAAGCCTTCCTTTTTTCCCTATTTTTAAAATTATCACTCTCAACAAATTTTGTGTGTGTGTTTAAGTACTTGCTTATTTATGAGCCCCTCAGGCACCAGACATGTTATTATCAAGCCCCTTATATACCATCTAATATAAATTAACATAAGCATATATAATCTCTAAGGTAAAAAAAAAATCATCATGAAGAATCCTCATGGAGCATCAGGCAGTTGTAGAAACATAAAAACCAGACACTGTTATTCACGGTGCTGCCTTCTTCCCTGCTCTACAAGGCATTTTTGCTTAAACATCAGCCTCTTTAAGACATCACTGCAATATCTGGTTAACAGAAACTGACATATTTACATAATAACAGCTGATTTTCATGTAAGTCTTCACAAACAATCTAGAGATACTGAAAATACTCTGTGGCTTTGAAGCTTTGTGAAGTTAAAACTTTTTTCAAAACATTTCTATTCTCTCTTCATGATGAAAAGCAGTGGACATTATCTAAGGCCCACTTCAAGGGGCTATTAGCTCCATGAAGGCAGGGCCTGTCTTTTATGTCAATGATTCTCTGGAGTCTGGCGGCCCCTAGCAGGGCAGCAAACTATGTTTCTTGAATTCTTGGAGAAATACATGTCTTATTAGACTAATTTATATATCTGTTTTTCTTCTTGACAATTGAGTTGTCTGGCTACCCACAGAGGCATTTTTCAGACCAGAACAAGATCTAATGTATTCTAATATTTTCATCTTGAAAATGTGAAATAAGAAAGAAGACCAGGTCCAGAGAAGTTTACAGACCAGTGAGGCTTACAGGCTACAGAAGTTTGGCCACTTGACTTAAACTCACCCTCTTCCACCCAGCCCAGTGCTCTTTGAACCACACTCTACACACTGTTCTTCCTTTAGGTCTCTGTAAAAATCAAATTTAAATCAACTGGCTTTTTAAAAAAGAATATATTTTCAGGTATATTAAGAAAAACTAAAAAATTAGTTTGTAAAAGTCTTTTATTGTATCCGTGCCATACATAGTGAAAAATAACACTCCTAAAAAAAAGAATGCTACCTTTTCCACAACATTTTATTTTAAATAAAACTTCAAGTACTCTTACATAGGTACAAAAAAAATTCTGATCTATTTGCCTCCAACAGGCCACCACAACACACAGTAGATAAAACACAGTGGTTACAAATGTCTTTTAAATTTATTTCTGAGGCAAGGCAAATGGGAGGGAAATGTTTCTATGAAAAAATACTGTGTGCGTAGGAAATTGTCACAATTTTATTCCACATGGATACAAATGATTATACTTTAATTTAGGCCCTGGTGGCTTAAAATTATATAACAAAATAGAAAAATGGAAAACTAATATCCCCTACACCCTGTTTC
Organism: Macaca thibetana thibetana; assembly: GCF_024542745.1. Lineage (NCBI taxonomy): Eukaryota > Metazoa > Chordata > Mammalia > Primates > Cercopithecidae > Macaca > Macaca thibetana. The sequence continues at coordinate 83,716,165 of NC_065589.1, read as the reverse complement.
AAAGGCAGGCACTACCAAGATTAAGGAGACGCCACAGTGTTGGTAGAGGATAATGACTGTACAGACTGTATAGCTATCATTACCTTCAGATGAAAATAAAATGCTACAATCCTCTAAGGCATGAACAATAATGTCTGCAAACAATATATACACATAATACATATTTAAAACAAGACTTAATATAAACAAGAATGAACAGTATATACATGTCAATGTTTTCACTGTTTTGAAATACAATTTAACTACACAAGTGATGCAGCAACATATATATATAAATGTACTTGTAACTCTACAGTAAAGTTTCTTTTTGGTGCTCTTATAGCACATCAGTGTAAACAGTTTAACTTGGCTTTGTTTTATATTTTAAAACATTCCTTGTTGTATTTTCAAGATTTAAAGCAATTTTCTAGTTCTTCCTTTTCACAGAAAACGAAGATTCTGGATGTGGTTTAATCATAAATAATTCATAAAATTAAATACATTCACTAAAAAATAAACTACAAAGTAAAAAAATGAAAAATAGATATTTATTGAGAGGGAAAGGAGAACCATTTCCCACGTTAGAGCTCTGGTGTTGAGTATTCAGTGCGATTTGATATATTTTAATTGCTATTGCACTATAACACCCCTTCCTTTGAAAATTCTTTGGGTGTGCTTCCCTGTTCTACCTAAATTAGCTGATAAATCACACAAACCAATAACCGAGGGCCTTGGTTGTTGTAGGAGTGAAGCCTTTAAAAATGGTATCATTCTTCTGATACTTTTTTTTTTATACTTATCTTAAGGAAAAAGAAAGTCATTATGTATGTGCCTTGCACGTTTATGTAAATACAGTTCACATTGCTGGTCTCATTTGTCCTTGTTTAAAAGGAAAAAAATAAAGAGATTATTATAACTTCAGCTCACTTTGAAAGTATCTGTCCACTTTTTTTCAAAATACTTCCTCATATTGTGGCCAGCTCTGCCTATATCAGAATCATCTTCATTAAATGTTTCACAGTTGTCAAAAACAAGCCTGACATCTAGAGCAAAGGTTTCAAGGTTTGGATACCTGAAAGAAAACACATAATTAGAGATTGCTTTCATAGAGTGGATTTGTTTTGTAAACAAATAAAGAGGTAATAAAGGGTAACAATGAAAGAAAGATGATTAGGATAACTGCATTTAAACTGATACCCTTTTATAAATGGAACATTTAAAAATTTTTGTGTGTTCTGAAACATACTGGATTTAAAGAACAGGTTAAATGGAAAAATATATTTCTCCGAAGATCAAAACATATTTCAACAGGCATTTTCCCCATAACCCGTCTCCTGTTTGACCTGTATCACACAATTCTGTCACAGGACCTATCCCACTTGACTAGTTTATTAAGTTCTCTGACCAAATGTATCACTTGCGGGATCCTATTATCTGTATTTGAAAATGCTCAGCTGCAGTAGAAATCATGTCAATGCTCCCCATGCAACGATAAAAATTACACTTTTCCTGTAGCTTTTATATACACCCCAAGATATGGTGCTCTGTGTTAAGTCTTCCCCATTTCCCATTTCTCTTCTCTTCATATATGCTCTTCTGCCCAAGCATTAGAGTATGACGAACTCAAACAAGCAAAATAAGCATATGCTATGTCTCTACTAGAGGTAACATTACAAGGGTCTGTCTTTCAACAAGAAGTACTATGGCTTCTGTGCTTTTCTGGTGGGATAAGCTCAATTCTCTTTCTCTGTAGAAAAACAGAAAAAAGAAAGGTGGATGAATCTACGTAAGCTTATTAGTAAGAAGGGAATGGTCATTTCAAGCCAACTCAAGCCAATTCAACAAATTTTAAGACAGCTTTTAGAAATGCAAATTTTAAGTTAACTCTAACCTATGACAAGCTGGATACTAAAATAATGTAACCATTAAAAATATTCCATGAGTGTAAATCAGTACAACCACTATGAAGAATAGTTTGTAGGTTCCTCAAAAAACTAAAAACAGAGCTACCATGATATCCAGCAATCCCACTGCTGGATATATACCCAAAAGAAAGGAGATCAGTATACGAAAGAGATATTTGCACTCCTATGTTTGGTGCAGCACTGTTCACAACAGCCAAGATTTAGAAGCAATCTAAGTGTCCATCAAGGGATGAATGGATAAAGAAAATGTGATACTTAAACACAATGGAGCACCATTCAGTCATAAAAAAAAGAATGAGATTTTCTCATTTGAAACAACGTGGATCAAATTGGAGGTCATTATATTAAGTGAAATAAGCCAGGCACAGAAAGACAAACATCACGTGTTCTCACTTATTTGTGGGATCTAAAAATCAAAACAATTGAGCTCATGGAAACAGAGTACAAGGATAGTTACCAGAGGCTGGGAAGTGCAGTGGGGAGGTGGGGATAGTTACTGGGCACAAAAAAATAGAAGGAAAGAATAAGTAGGTGATAGCACAACAAGGAGACTATAGTCAATAATAGTTTAATTGTACACTTTAAAATAAGTAAAAGAGTAGAATTGGATTATTTGTAACACAAAGGATAAATACTTGAGGTGAGGAATACCCAATTTTCCATGATGTGATTATTATGCATTGCATGCCTGTATCTCGTGTATCTATAAATATACACCTACTGTGTAGCCACAAAAACTTAAATAAAAATTAAAAAAAGAGAAATACCCTATGAGGCACTGACGCTGTGAGAACTTGTCGAAGTGGAATTCTATTTCTTTGGTGACATATCTTGTATGACCTTTCACTCCCTTCTTCTGTGTGATAATGAAAGGAATATTTCTCTATGTGTAATGTGCTCACAGAGTTAAGTCAGCCCTTAGGTAACCTCATCCATTTTCCTAGGAATTATTTGCTTATTATTATTGAGGTTAAGGAATTCACATAAAATAAACCATATGAAGGTGGATGATTCAGTGGCATTTAAGTCACAACACTGTATTATCGTCACCTCTAAAACACTGTCATCACCCTGAAAGGAAACGCCATACTCATTGAACAGGTACTCCCCATTCCTCCCTCTTCCCAGCACCTGGCAACCACCAATCTTCTATCTGTCTCTATGGATTTATCTATTCTAGATACTTCATATAAATGGAATCATACAATATGTGTGGGAATAATTTTTATAAAATATTTTAAGTTAATTTGAGAACTACTTCTCTCTTTGTTCCTTACCCAAAGAAAAGGTTAATGATCAACATTAGGGAGAGTGGAATCCAGGAGAGAATTCTAGGTGAGATTCTAGGTGAAAAAAGCATACAACTCATATGTGTGTCCTTCCTTTATGGGATGGGGCAGCTGATGGAAATCAGAAAAATTCATTTAAGTAGGCCCCTCCCTCTATTCCAAAAATTTCTAGTTTAAAAATTTGAAACATGGTTTGTGAGTTTTGGTTCCAACTCATTAATTTCAGTTTAGTCAAACAACTCAAAGTGGAGAGTTCAAGGAGCTTGAATCTACTGAGTTTTGCTTCCCACACAGCTGGCATTACAAACAGGATTACACAGACTGTTTCCTTCTCTCTTCCTCTTCCCCAAAGGAGCTCTGATTTGGTAGCTTTTTTTTTTTTTTTTGAGACAGTCTCACTCTGTTGCCCAGGCTGGAGTGCAGTGGCGTGGTCTCAGCTTACTCCAACCTCCACCTCCGGTTTCAAGTGATTCTCGTGCCTCATCCCTGAGTAGCTGGGACTACAAGCATACACGACCACGCCCAGCTAATTTTTGTACTTTTAGTACCAGACGAGAGTTCACCATATTGGCCAGGCTGGTCTCAAACTCCTGACTTTAAGTGATCCATCTGCCTCCACCTCCCAAAGTGCTGGGATTAGAGGCATGAGCCACCTCGCCTGGCCCATATGATTTTGTAGCATTTTTTATATATATATATTTCTAAGCCTATTTGTTTTAACAATTTTGAGGTTTACGTTAATCTTTTATCTAGGAATTGGAAGATGATGGAAGTTAAAATCAAGAGTTAACTTAAATACTAGTAAAGTCTTCATGTGTAATTCTTTTTCTCGGCCATGTTAGTTACAAATTTCATTGTGCCATCTACCTAGACAACTGACTATTTTGATAGAACAAACAAAAGAGGCTGGGCATTGTGGCTCACGCCTGTAATCCCAGCACTCTGGGAGGTGGAGGTGGGTGGATCACCTGAGGTCAGGAGTTTGAGACCAGCCTGGCTAACATGGTGAAACCCCGTTTATACTAAAAATACAAAACATTAGCCAGGTGTGGTGGCGCGCACCTCTAATCCCAGCTACTTGGCAGGCTGAGGCAGGAGAATTGCTTGAACCCCAGGGGGGTGGAGGTTGCAGTGAGCCGAGATGCACCACTGCACTCCAGCTTGGGCAAGAGTGAAACTCCGTCTTAAAAAAAAAAAAAAAAAAAAAAGAACAAACAAAAGAACTAGTCCATATCTAGATAACAGTGTTTACATATTGGAACCAATAAGTACCAATCAATCATTTTAATGGTTTTAAATGCTTCCTGAATTTAGGCAGGTCCCTTCTGTAATTAAAAAATAATAAAACAAAACAGACATAAACCTTTAGACGACTGTTATTTCATCCTCCAAAGAAATAAATTAGTCATTTGGTCAACCTAGTAAATCACTTGATATATGTGAGGGACACAGATCATTATAAGTTCTATTTAACTCTTCTAAATTGAATATAAATCATAGAGTACAGTTATTTTCACCAAAAGAATGTATAGGAAGAACTAAATATATACTAGATAATAACAATGTAATTAAAATATATGTTGTATGAGTATCAGGAAAGCCTCCCAAAATAAGTAACTTTATTCCTGGAATAGGATTGCAAAGAGAATACGGTAGAGAACAGCAAATAATAGTTTTCTCTCCCACATTTAATAAATGGAATTTTGGTATTCTCCAATAACTCACATTAAAGCTCTTAATGTGTAAAGCTTCCAAAGATCTTCTATTTCTACATTGTAATAATCTAACAATATTTGAGTCAATTTTTGTTAAATCCACGTGACGTGTGGTCGATACTCCATGGATGCAGAATACAAATTCCGGCTTATATGTTACTTACTTTGGGAGGCTCTCCTAATACTTTTCCTTACCTTCAGCTTGGGTTGGTGGTGCTATTTCAATGTCAAAAGCAGGTCTATTACACTGGTTTTTAATTTCTTAAATAATTTTAGTTGGTTTCTCTTCTACAGCATTCTACTCTAACCAAATACGCGCGTGTGCGCGTGTGTGCACCATACACACACACACACACACACACACACACACACACCTGCCTCAAAGGCAGGGCCTAGATCTTGCTGTTGATTAAAATATCTTTGGCTCACGACAAATATGCCTAGCATATATCAGGTATTCAATAAATATTTAGTGAACTGAAATGATTTACTTACTGTCCACTACTTAGTTTCTCTCTAATTGTGGAAAAATCCATAGGCTTCTTAATAACTTTCTTATAACCAGGAACAAGTTTCAAGTTTACAGGAAGTAGAAAAGGCCATGCATCCTCATGAGTTTCCATTTCAGTCAGAATCATACTAAAGAAAATAATGATTGAAATCAGTATCCCTACTTTACAATTGTCTTATTTTTTAATTAAAAAAGCTTTCAGTTATTTTATATATATATGAGACAGGGTCTTGCTCTATTGCCCAGGCTGGAGTATAGTGGCACCATCTTAGCTCACTACAACCTCTGCCTCCCGGGTTCAAGTGATTCTCCTGCCTCAGCCTCTCGAGTAGCTGGGAATATGGGTGCATGCCACTACACCCAGTTAATTTTTGTATTTTTAGTAGAGACAGGGTTTTGCCATGTTGGCCAGGATGATCTTGAACTCCTGACCTCAGGTGACCTGCCTGTCTTGACATCTTAAAGTGCTGGGATTTCAGGCGTGAGCCAATGTGCCAGGCCCAGTTATAATCTTTCAAATAAAACTCAATGCAAATTAACATTAAAAGAAGATAAAGGAATACATTTACTATACTTACACATTTTCTTAACATTTATGCTTTACATTTTTTTATTTCCACAAATTGTCAGAAAGGAAGCTTTGATATGGTAAAAGGTTTCTAAACAAATAAAATGGGACATTAGAAATATACAGTGCATGAAAACGGAAATAATACCTGCAAAGAGCTAGGTCCTTGGAGTCATCTCTTTTCGGCTTCTTAACTGAAGTAAAACTTTCTTGTTTTGACAAGTTAATAGAAGTGTTTTCTTCCATTTTTCTTTTCTTGAGGTCTTTGTTTCCTCTTTTCAGTGAACTACTTGTAGATGCAGAGTCTTCATCTTCAGTGTCTCCTGTTAAAGTTACCTTCTTGCCTTTCTTTGACTCATTAGTCTTTTTTCCTTTGACATGAAGTTTTTTGATTTTTAGAGTTTGACCACTTGCCTTTAATTTAAAAAAAGTAAATGAGGTGTAAGAAAGTGACTGTCTACAGACCTTCTATTATTTTAAATTATGAAAAGTCTGACAGGACAAACAAGTAAAAAGAATAACTCGGATTTAGAATGTTGATAACTCTATTATTCTTAAGAACGTTCTGTGTATTTCTTCCCTTCATAATATAAGGATAAAATCTAATAAAAAATGAAAGGTCTATTCATCTTAAGAATTCTTAAAACTTGAAGATGTTGATCTCATGGTAATTCATCTACAGAGGGTGTCTGCAGTATTCTTTCAGTCTAGGTCACTACTTGAATGAGTTTAAAGATACAAAAGAATTAGGAACAAAGATGAATATAAATTAAAACACAGAGATTGTTAATAAGAAAGTTGAAGAGGTAATAAAAAGCCAGGCCAAAAAATGAAAAAGAGCTAAGGAAGTGTCAAATAGAGAAGTCCAAGTGATCAAATCTACTAGAAATTAATTTTTTTTCCTGGATAAAAAATAAAAGGTATTTGCAATAAGAAGAGAGTTCCACAAACTTGTGGTTCCCAGGTGTGAACAAAGCAGTGGCGAAAGATGGGGTAAAAAGATGTCTGATTTTGAGAAAAACAACATAGAAAGAAAGACATAAAGGACATTATACTTGGAATCAAAGGATATGAATTGCAGCTACGGCTCTGCTACTAACTTTAAGCAAAAATACATGTGAGGCCCTGTTTTCTCATTTTAAAAATAAGGATGACTAGCCACATACTTGCTAGTCATTCTAGCTCTAGAATTACATGCAAAAAAGAAATCTCAACGTGGTCTTATGCAATATAACTACAAATTGCAGGCAGCACACTGCTGCAACAAGAAGGGTGCCCCACCCTGTATTCATAGAGAAAAAAAATATGCCTTTTGAGAGTTAAATGTTATAATAAATATAATAGATCATAAAAGAAAGGTAGGTAAAGTTCCGGCAATGTATGACTTTTATTTTTATTTTCCAAATATGTGGTTAACACCAAACACTTTTAGAAAACTGTTACCTTAACCAGATTGTTAAGAAATCCTAGACTGCAAAGTCACATAATCAGTGTAGCAATAATTTAAAGTTGGCTGTATTCTTTTTTTTTTTTGAGGCAGTCTCACTCTGTTGCCCAGGCTGGGAGTACAGTGGTACAATCATGGCTTACTGCAGCCTCAACCTCTGGGGCTCAAGAGATCCTCCCACGTCAGCCACCCAAGTAGCTGGGGCTACGAGTGTGTGCCACCATGCCTGGCTAATAAAGTTGGCTGTATTCTTAAAACTGGCTGAAAAACATTTCTTTGGAGTATTTCATAGCAGTTTCTTTGAGGATTTCATGACCCCTGCCAGTACATTACTTAAAAATGCTCTTAAGCAGTTAAAATTATTTGCTTCTTTATTGGCAGGTTAAAGTATAGTTAAGGAGATATTTTAATTGACTAAATAAGGCAAACCATAAATTCAACGCTTTCACCATATCATATCAAAGAATCACAATCCCTGTCACTAACTGAAATAATTAATATGTTTTATTCAGTCTCTTCTCCACTTATTTATATTCATTAAAATCTGATTATTTTGGGTTTTTATATTACACTTAGCTTTTAGCACTCTGAAATCATTAAAAAAGAGAGTACTTAATATAATGAAGAAAAAGTCCATTTAATGACAAATTAGATTAAATAGCTGTGTTACTTAAAACAGAAAAAATTTTATGAATAGTGGGCCAAAACATCTAGTTTCTACTTGAACTAAAATATTATTTGGGATAATTTTCTAACAAATTAATACTCACAATAAGAAAATATAAAATTGGGCCAGGCATGGTAGCTCATGCCCGTAATCCCAGCACTTTGGGAGGCCAAATGAGGGCAGATCACTTGAGGTCAGGAGTTTTAGACCAGCTTGGCCAACATGGTGAAACCCCGTCTCTACCAAAACTACAAAATTTAGTCAGGTGTGGTGATGCACGCCTGTAATCCCAGCTACTCAGGAGGCTGAGGCACAAGAATCACTTGAACCCAGGAGGTGGAGGTTGCAGTGAGCTGAGATCACACCACTGCACTTCAGCCTGAGTGATGGAACGAGAGACTCTGTCTCAAAAAAAAAAAAAAAAAAAAAAAAAAGAAAGTATGAAATTGAAATCACAGAATAAAAAAACTTGTGATGTAAAAAAAAAATGATGTGTGTAAACTGATCTCATTAAATAGCGCAAATACACATACTTCAAAAGCAAACTTTCATCAAGTTACTCCATTACCTATTATTTTGCTCTTGGGCAGGGCATCCCCCCAATCCCCATCACCTTTTCTTGGCTACAGTACAAATTCAAAGAGGAACTTAGTGGGTCTTAAGCAACACTTACCAGATTTCATGAACAACAGCACATATCTTTCTTGTTTATATATTGATATAAGTCACAAACTAGTAGCTTGCAGGCTCCAAACAGGCCACAGAATGTATTTGGTTCATATAATGCTTGTAAAAATTCTGAATTTGTTTCCAATATTTAATATTTGGGAGGACATAAAAATCCATAGTCTCGACTTCCCTTGAAATATGAGTGGGTTCTGGAACATGGGGCCCACATTCCTACATGACAGCAATTCGGTGAAGTTGAGCTTTGACTGTTAAATTTAAATAGGGCCATGACTCCCCTCTTTGCCACAGCGCCCACGAGGGGTCCAATGATCTCTTTCATGTCATTTACTTGGCTTTTGTAGGCACTGAAGTTTGAAATGTTTAATATGTGAGTTTGTGTGTGTATGTGTGTGTGTATCTAAGAGTGTGTACTAATACAATTGGACCTCCATATCTGCAGGTTCTACATCTATGGATTGAACCAGCTGCAAATCGAAAATATAAAACAAAGGTTGGGCGCAGTGGCTCATGCCTGTAATCCCAGTACTTTGGGAGGCCGAGGCAGGCAGATAACTTGAGGTTAGGAGTTCGAGACTGGCTTGGCCAACATGGCAAAACCCTGTCTCTACTAAAAATACAAAAGTTAACCAGGCGTTGTGGCACACGCCTGTAATCTCAGCTACTCAGGAGGCTGACACAGGAGAATCGCTTGAACCCGGGAGGCGGAGGTTGCAGCAGTGAGTCAAGATCATGCCACTGCACTCCAGCCCGGGCAACAGAGTGAGACACTGTCTTAATAGAAAAAAAAAAAAGAAAATATAAAACAAAAAATCCAACCCCCTCATAACAAAACAATAAAAAATAATAAATAAAAAACAATATGGTATAATAACTATCTGCATAGCATTTATGTTTTATTAGGTATTATAAATAATCTAGAGATGACTTAAAGTATATGGGAGGATGTGTGTAGGTTGTATGCAAATAATATTCCATTTTATATAAGGAACTTGAGCATCTGTGGACTCTGGTATCCATGGTGGATCCTGGAGCTAATCCCTTGCAGATACTGAGGTATAGCTATCTTGTATATATATGCACACACACACAAACAAACACATACACATCTTTTCAATTCTGTGATCCTGTGATCACATATATACATACATACACACATACATAAATGCACAGTAAAAACAGTTAATCAGGATAATGTATGCAGAAAAACCCACTTGAGAGCAAGGTGTATGTATAGTATAAATATTTTTAAATAACTATGAATTAACTGGAAAGATAAAAAACCTTAACTCTTCCTTATATATCAAAATCAATGTTTAGAGTTTTATTGTTGTGAGAAACATCTAGTTCACTACATTTAGAAAACAAAAAAAGCAGAAGTTTAGAAAGTTGTATTCACATAGAAAGGCTCAAATGAGATTACAGATCTTATGTCTCCAAGTCTACTCCTTGAATGGCAGATAGCTAGGATACTAATTTAAGAAAATTTATTGAAAACAAACATCCAACGACCTACCAGGTAATACTCCCAAGACCGAAAACATTTATCTGTTAGTAATTCATAGAGTGTTAGAGAAACTTTCTATAACTTAACAGTTATGAAGTTAAAAGGTAATTTTATGTACAATCAGTGAAGACTGCTGCTGTTATATTTAACTATGTATGACAAAAATGATCAAGTAATGAGAATAATCAAAATAATCAAAAAATGATTATTAGTGAATATGATGCCATGTAAGACCACTTGCTATCTTGTGAAATATAGTCTAAAATATAATAAAGTATTAAAATTAACATTTCACATAACTATAAAGTTATAAAAACTTTTACATGTATGACCTTATTTGATCTTCACAAATCCCCACAAAGCAGATACCATGCCATTTTACAGATGATAACCTTGAGGCAAAGAAAGCACTCCAATGTTTACAGATCAGGGAGGTGGGGAAAAATCAGTGAAGGAGATTTGAGAAGAAGCAAAGACTGGAAAGAAAACCAGGTGAGTATGGTATGCTAGAAGTCAAGTGAAAATCAGTGTTTCAAGGAGGAGAAAGTGTTCAGCTCTACCAAATGTAATAGGTCAGATGACAGGCACTGATCACTGGAGTGGGAAATGTGAATGCTGTTTGTGGCCACGATAAGAGCACTTTTGGAGAAGCTGTGGAGGTGAAAATCTATAGTGAGCTCAAGAGTGAATCAGGGCCGAGTGTGCTGTCTCACACCTGTAATCCCAGACTTTGGAGGCTGCAGTGTGAGGATCAGCTGAGCCCAAGAGTTTGAAACCAGCCTAGGCACATAGTGAGAACCCATCTCTACAAAAAAAAAAAAAAAAAAAAAAAAAAAAAAAATAGCCAGGCGTAGTGGCACAGGCCTGTAGTCCCTGCTGCTTGGGAGGCTGAGGTGAGAGGATCACTTGAACCTGAGGGACTCCAGACTGCGATAAATCGTGATAGTGTCAATGCATTCCAGCCAAGGCAACAGATTAAGATTCTGTCTTAAACAAAGAATAAACCAGAGGAGAGATATTAGATAGAACCAGAACAAAACATTTTCCAAGTGTTTTTCTGTAAATGGAAGGAAAAAATGGAGGAACTGGATTAAGGGAGAAGTGAGGACAGAAGAGGGTTTTTGTTTAGTTTTCTTAAGATGGGAGAGATAGCAGCACATCAGTAGGCTAAAGAGAGGAACCCAGTGGAGAAGGAGAAATCGGTGATGCAGGAGAAGGGAGAACTGCTGGAATAACATTCCCAAGAGGGTAAGAAGGGATGGAATCTGAGGCACAAGTGGGAAAATTCGCTTAGTTAGGAGTTCATGGCAACAGCAGAGAAGGTAAGGTATGTGAGCCTGGAAGCAGAAGGACAGCAGATGTGGTGGCAAGATGAGATATTTTCTTCCGATGGCTTCCATTTTCTCAGCTGAATGACAATAAGCTGAGAATTAAGATGGAGGAGACAGAGCTAGAAATAAATTATTGACATCATTAAAGGCCCTCTAACACCTTGTTTATTTATTTATTTAGAGATGGAGTCTCACTCTGTAGCTCAGACTGGAGTGCAGTGGAATGACCTGGGTTCACTGCAACCTCCACCTCCGAGGTTCAAGCGATTCTCCTGCCTGAGCCTCCCAAGTAGTTGGGACTACAGGCATGTGCCACCACTAATTTTTGCCTGGCTAAAATTTTGTATTTTTAGTAGAGATGGGGTTTTGCCATGTTGGCCAGGCTGGCCTTGATCTCCTCTCAAATGATCTGCTCATCTCAGCCTCCCAAAGTGCTTGGATTACAGGCGTGAGCCAACATACCCGGGCCTTAATGCCTTGAATTTAAAGGCTGAGTATTGCACAGCTATATTCAGATACAAAGGTATAGGTGCTAGAGAAATCAGAGAGTTGTATTAACCAGAATAATGGTTTTTACCAAGGGCAGGCGCAGGCAAAGGACCTAATGGTGGAATCAATGATTGGGATGATAATGGGATAATGACATCTAAGACAGATTAGGAGGAAAGACAGGACATGAAATGGGAGAGCAACAGTGAAAAGTCTTAAGACAAACTGTAAGTCCTGGTGAGATCAAAGGATTATTGGAGTTGAAGTGCTACAGGGAGTGAAGTGGAAGGGAAGAAAGGAGGTGGACAGATGGATGTTTGAAGTGAGTTTGTGGAGAGGTAGTTAATAATTAGGTTAAAAGACTGTTAATAATTAGCTTACTGTTAATAATTAGGTTAAGAGTTTAAATATAGGAGAAAGTAACTGAGGTAGGGAATACCTAGAGTCTGCCTTCAAAACATAAACACCATAAAACTCTGCATTTTAATCTAGTAATTAAAAAGTTGTTTGGGCCGGGCACGGTGGCTCAAGCCTGTAATCCCAGCACTTTGGGAGGCCGAGACGGGCGGATCACGAGGTCAGGAGATTGAGACCATCCTGGCTAACACGGTGAAACCCCGTCTCTACTAAAAAAATACAAAAAGCTAGCCGGGCGAGGTGGCGGGCGCCTGTAGTACCAGCTACTCGGGAGGCTGAGGCAGGAGAATGGCGTGAACCCGGGAGGTGGAGCTTGCAGTGAGCTGAGATCCGGCCACTGCACTCCAGCCTGGGCAGACAGAGCGAGACTCCGTCTCAAAAAAAAAAAAGTTGTTTGGAGCTGGGTGCAGTGGTTTGCATTTGTAATTCCAGTGACTTGGCAGGCTGAGGTAGGAAGATTGCTTGAGGTCAGATATGAGACCACTGTAGGCAACATAGCAAGACCGTATCTCTCTCAAAACAAAACAAAAAAAAAAAAAAAAAAAGAAAAATAAAAAAAAAATTAGCTTGCAGTGCACACCTGTAGTCTCAGCTACTCAGGAGATTAAGGCCAGAGGATTGCTTGAGCCCAGGAGTTTTAGGCTGTAGTGGGCTATGATCATACTACTGCACTCCGGCCTGGGCAACTGAGACCCTGTATTTAAAAAAAAAAGAAAAAGATAAAATAAAATAAAATAAAAAGTTTAGTTTTAGATCGTCTTACCTTAGCAATGCAAGCTGGACAAAACCAATCTCCATCTGGGATTGTTGTAATCTTGGGTCTATGGCAGTAGGTATGACAGCCTTTGTCACAGCCATCACAAAGAAGAAGCAGTTCTTCATTATCTCCCTTTCGACAGATTTGGCAGTACTATAATACATGAAAAATCATTTAAAATTAACCATCTGCCATGAGTAATAGTTATTGGGATGTTCAATGCACCATAATTCCTAATTTATATTAGTAATGAACATTCCGCTTGCTAACAAATATATAGTAGCCATACACATCTATGTATCTTTCGTTATACAGATATGGACCACATGACGGGTGAGCAGTTCTGTTGGGGTAAATGCTGTGGGGTAAATGCACATTTCAAGTACACTGCAAAGAACAAAGCTTAGAGGCAGAATGCCTGCACACACTTCAGAAGCATGTACACATTAACATATGAAATAATTAACATGACATTAGAGCACATAAAGCAATGAATAGCTTTAATACATGGTGTTTTCTTTGTTTAATGTGCTTCATCTTTTGCTTATCTTAGCATCCTCATGATATCCTGAGAAAGAAATAAGAGTTACAGTATTTTTTAAAATCAAAATTAGAAAACTTGTATTAGTATCATAATTATGTATAATTAAAAGATAACCCTAGATTTTTGACTAATTCATCTATATATATTGTGATAGACTGGAAAATGTGTTCAAACTGGGAAACTTTGAAAATCAACCCAAATCAAACATGTGTCATAGTGCAGAAAATGGATCCTACAAAACAGTTTCTAAGGAAAAAAGATACATGTAAGAAATTAAGAGGTCATTATTTATTTTTTTAGAATTAAAAATAAAACTAGTTATTTTCTATTGAAAATTTTCTAATATAATTAAAAACTTTAAATCTGCAAAAAGAAGACTTTTTCCGTGTACACATATTCTGTACAGTAAGTTTTACAAAGGAAAGAAGAAAAGTTAGACAAGTAAAAACTTTCAAGATGGCTGTAAAAGATGGTAAGCACTAACATTGTTTTTTGACAACTAGTTCATATTCCAGTCACAAAAGAAAATGTCCTGCAGTGCATGTTTTAAAAAATGAAAACCAGAAACCATTTAAACTACTTTAAGTTAGGTATTTATATGCTCTTAAAAACAAAATAGCTTAACCGTTCAAACTTACTTTAATTTTCAATGCAACATTGTATCAGTCTGGGAAAGTCTAAAATGGTCTTCTTATATAACTTAGTATGTATACCAATGATAGTTGTAGAATCTTATTAAAACAGCACACACACTATTCAAGTTGACAAATGTTTATCAAATGTATATATTACATATTTCATATTAACATTGGCATGGTTACCACGAGCAAAAGCAGCAGAGTTTAACATTCCAACAATCCGTATCTATTTTATAACCTTTCCTAACATCCCCATCACTGAATACCTTAAGATGGTGTTATTTCTCCATATTTGAGTTACATCGTTAAAACTTCTACTGTAAAAGTATTCACTGAGAAATAACAATGCAAGGTTATATTTATATCCCTGTAACAACACAATTTAAAAATGAGATTCATGAACATAAGTAAATACTCATTGTTTTCTCTACTAGGTAACTATAAATACTACAAGGTCTGTCTTACATCTCACACTTAGGATTTAAAAATGAAATTATTTCCTGATACTTTTAAAGAAAGAGTGACAGATATCAAACTCATAACAATTTTGAAAAATTATAGTAATAGCTCATAATATGTTACAGTAAATATATTATTATTTGGTTTTAATTCCTCTGCTACTACAGTAAAAAATATTGGATGCTGCCTACTGTTTAATAACAACAATATAAAGTATACTGTGGGCAGAGAATTATCTGGAGGCAAATTATGACAACTCCCTCTTTTTCTTGGTAAGCTTGGTCTTTGTCCAACAGGGTATTTCTAAAGATATTGAGCACTTTAATATTTTGTTAGGACTTACTATGAGGATTACTATAGGCACTGTAATGTCTCTAAAGGTTATAAAGTGCTTCTTAATCTTTGAATATGAAACACTGCCTTCTTTTCAAGATAGTTTCATAGCAAAAAGTGTATTATTAAGCATTTTAAAAAGGAAATGAAGATTGTGAGAGCTAGAATTATATGATTAATAAGGGTAGATGAAGAACAGGGGAAAGGTTAATGAATTTGCAAAAATGGAAATAAAGCTATAGATTGCAGAATTTAAATATATCAATATAAAAGCAGGTTTTGATACAAGTTTTAGGTTTCTGTGTATAAGTTTATAATAAAACTGAACACATCATGATGATTGCTTTGGTGTAGATGAGAAAAATATAAATACAAATTTCATTTTGATCTAGGACTTAATCTTTTTTTTTTCAATTTTATTTACAGACAAGGTCTCACTATGTTGCCCAGACTATAGTGCAGTGGCTATTCTCAAGTGTGATTATAGCGCACTACAGCCTTGAACTCTCGGGCTCAAATGATCCTGCCTTGGCCTCTGGAGTAGCTGGGACTATTGGCATGTACCACCATACCTGGCAAGAACTCAGTCTCAGTTTCTCTCTTTTTAAAAAAATCATTATTGCCTAGATCTCACCAAATATATTTGTCTAAGGTGACTTTCAAGCTGGTTTTAATAATAATTTTTAGAAGGAAAAAATATTTGTATCTGGTAAAAACAATACTAAATGAATCGAACAGTGCCTTAAAATTTATAGTAAATTCTGGGCCAGGTGTGGTGGCTCATGCCTGTAATCCCAGCACTTTGGGAGGCCAAGGCAGGCGGATCATTTGAGTTCACGAATTCAAGACTAGCCTGAACAACATGGTGAAACACTGTCTTTACTGAAAATACAAAATTTAGCTGGGCGTGGTGGTGTATGCCTGTAATCCCAGCTACTTGGGAGGCTGAGGTAGGAGAATCGCTTGAACCCAGGAGATTGAGGTTGCAGTGAGCTGATATTGTGCTACTGCACTCCAGCCTGGGCAACAGAGACTCTGTCTCAAAAAAAAAAAAAAATTATAGTAAATTCCAATCTGAATTGAGAAAGGCCTGTATTCGAGCATATTATGAAACTGCAGATTCATAGATATTTTAGGAAGCAGTGAAAAACCATAGAAGAAACGTAATTTATTTTCTGGAATTAATAAGACCTTGAGTAGTCTAAGCATAAAGATAAAAACGAAAGAAAGAATGCTAAGTTATTTAAGAATCACTTCTTTTCTTCAGGGAAACAACCATTTTAAATAGAGGAATTTCACCTTTAGCCATTCATGAAAAGAATCTCAAATGTTTAAATTTTAAAGCTAGTCTGTAATTCAAAGTAAATGGTGGCTGGGCACGGTGGCTCACGCCTGTAATCCTAGCATTTCGGGAGGCTGAAGTGGGCGGATCACCTGAGGTCAAGAGTTTGAGATCAGCTTTCCCAATACAGTGAAACCCCGTCTCTTCTAAAAAATACAAAAAATTAACCAGGCATGATGGTAGGTGCCTGTAATCCCAGCTACTCAGGAGGCTGAGGGAGGAGAATCACCTGAACCCAGGAGGCAGAGATTGCAGTGAGCCAAGACTGTGCCACTGCACTCCAGCCTGGGTGAGCGAGACTCTGTCTCAAAAAAAAAAAGAGTAAATGTTAAAGTAATTCATAAAAGACTACATATAACAGATAATTCTATATATGATAATATAAAAGAGGCAAGAGGGACACTTGTACATGATTTGAAATAAATATTTCTCTGGAAAACATGAATTATAGCTTTGCATTTTGAACACACAGCATTTTGGTGCCTTACACAAAATAGAGATTTTTGTGATAAACTAAATGATAAACTAATTGGGGTTGTAGAAAGGTGAAAAACCAATTTTAATTAGTAGAGGAAAGATTAAAGGATCTACTATTCATTTCAACCACATCCGATGCCAAACACATGATACAAGCACATAAACTAAGAGTTCTCTGCTTATTTTGTATTTACTAATCTAAGTGCTTCTTAGAATTAAAAAATGAAAACTGATAGAAAAAGACATTTTAGCAATGCAGTAATATAGCAGGTAATGTTAGCAATGGAACTGTTTACAACAGTGAAACGGCCTTCAAGATTTAGATTAACAACTATTGTGCTGATGGAATGTGGGAGACAACTTCAGTTAGAGTTATAAACGATATTCAAAGGAGGCAGAAGCAAGATTTAAAAAAATAAAAGATAACACATTTGAAAGATTCCTTCAGTGAGGAGGAAAGTATCAAAAATCTTTTAGAATTAGAAAAACTCTCAAATATAGCATACATTATTATGACAGTAGGTAATGTATAATTAAGAAAGATCTGGAGGTTGGAAGAAACAGGACAAAGTAAATTAGTTATAATATTTCTTAAATAAAAACACTTACAACTTTCATAATTGATTTTTCCCATGCTATTGATTTCTGTAATTGCTGAATGCACAGAGCTACCTGTGCAGCACTGCGAGCTTCTGATAATGCCCTTCTCCATACCCTGAGCCCTGGAGCAATATCCTCTTCAATTCTGCATTGAAATATAGAAAAATTAAGTAGGTCATGTCCACACTTACGATTACTGAATGTGAAACAATCATCACACTGAAAGCCAAGCAATGACAAGAACATGTAACAGCCAATAAGTATAAGGTTTAAGCAACTAAATTTGATGTAGTGCACAGACTGTGGCTACGTGCCTCAAAGCTTAGTCACAACCAGGTAAATGTAAGATCACTTTGCAGGATTATCAACGCACATAACAAAAAAAAAAGTTTTTACAAAGCACCATGCAAATAGCATGATCCGTATGGATCACAGACATACAAGAAGATACATAGATAACAGGCAATAGAAAATAGGCTCCAATTAGCAAAGAAGCACAATAATTTTTCAAGTTAATCTCAATAACCTACCCGTCACCATCACCACTAATGGATGGTGCAGGAGCAGGGACAGTAACTGTGCCCACATTATCCAGTTTGATCTGAATGGTGGTACTTAAGGGGCTCTTCAGATACCTTCTTTCAATGTTCCGCTCCAAATCAGCCAGCCTGGTTACAGCTATATCTAGGGGGTTGTCACTCTTCCGTTCTAGTGCATGTGCACTGCTTTCTTCTTCGCCAGTAAATTCTCCATCATGCTCCTTGCACAATTTAGTAAATGACTTATGTTCAAAATATACCAAGTCCTCCCTTTCTGATGCAGGCTCTGGACACATCCAACCCTATATATCAAGAGAACAGTGTTATTGTGGTTTCCTCTTAAAATGCCAGATGGGTGAATTACCTTTACTTAAAAAACAGCATTGGATACGGGCAGATCTCAAGGATCGTTACTAAAAGATTTTACCTTGTGTTTCCTAAAACTAGGTAGAAATAAGAAGAAAAAATTAAAAGAAATAGTTGTAAGAAAAGTTTGAAAAATAAAATTTAAAAACTTTTGATATTATAAACAGTGTAAGAACAATCAGCAAAATATTTTGAAGGATTTTAGACTAAAATGCTTATCAGTTTCATCGGATCACTTAAATGGAAATGTCTGGGTAGCCTCTGAGCTTTGCTCTTCCTTTCTGTTTTCATTCCTTCCATTATTCTTCTGTACAGGTCCTTCTGTGCTCTTTTTCCTTTGACTGCAGGGGTTTCATAAATACTATTACCTTTATCTGTATTGCTTTTCTCTGCTCCTCTTCACCTCATTAACACCACTCATTTTGTAGCTAAGATTCACTTTAACATGAAAGGATCCCCTGACAGGAATCCTTTCCTGACCTCTTTCAGGAGCTAAGTCCCACTCTGACAGGTTCTCACAGGACCATGCTCCTTAGCCTTGTCATAAATACAATGTTATACTAGTGTGATTATTTGATGAATATTTTTCTACTTCTAAATTCCATGAGAGCAAGGACTATGTCTGCTTTTACTCATTTATCTCCAGTATAGTGCAGGCAAATAATGGGCACTCAATACATGTATGCTGACTGAGTAATCAAAATCCTTCAAAGGATTTTTGATCCTGTAGCTCAAAATCCTTCAAAGATTTCCTATACTTTAGGAAATGTTCACCATGGCATTCAAGCACCTCAATCTATCCCTTTTCATGTTCCTAATCACACATCTTATGTTGCAGTCAAATTCTGTAACTTGCTATTCCACAAACATGGGATAAGCTTCCCAATCCTCATGCTCTGCTCATGCTGTTCCCACTTCCTAGTATGATATTCCCTGGTCTCTAACTGTCCAAACCATACTCATTTTCTTAAGTTCCATTTCAACTTCTACATGAAATCTTCCATGATCTCTTCTATATCTCTGCCAGAAGTCAGTATTCTTTTTCTAAATTCATGCATTACTCTGTTCTCAACAATCAGGTACTAGATTCTGCATATATGTATATGCCTGATCTCCCTATTATATGACAAGCTTTCTGATGGTAGGAACAAAATTTTATTCAATTTTTTGGTGTCCACTGCCTGAGATGCAATAGGTATTTAATAAATGCATATTAAATGAAAAACAGAATGAACTTAAACATCTCTTCAGATATAATTATTTTATTTTATATACTAGTATCAGTTCTTCCCCTTTAACTCAGCAGAATATTTATATTTAGAAAGGAAGAATGGACTCTTAAAATAGTGGCACAGATGCAAGCTGGCTTCAGTTCCTGCCCCCACTGCCCCCCTGCCCCTGCCGCCAAC
The DNA here is from genome assembly GCF_024542745.1 of Macaca thibetana thibetana. Classification (NCBI taxonomy): domain Eukaryota; kingdom Metazoa; phylum Chordata; class Mammalia; order Primates; family Cercopithecidae; genus Macaca; species Macaca thibetana. The sequence continues at coordinate 83,696,169 of NC_065589.1, read as the reverse complement.
CACTCAGAAAACCAAAAATAAATATACGGCACTGAGATGATCACCAGCAACATCCCAAAATTCAAACATGAGGATGAGACAGTTCTTGGGGGCAAGAGAGAAGTGAAAAAACTCTGAGCAGATGGTAAGAGAATTGGACTTCCACATCCATGATGCTTCTCTACCCTCATTCTGCCGGGAACCAAGCACACAGAAAATTTCCCCCCAATTCACAGTTTCTAGACTGAAAAAAGTGAGATCAAGGTAGACAATCAACTTATTCACTATGAAAAACAGTGTGAAGTTTCCTCAAAAATCTAAGAATGGAACTACCATATGATCTAGCAATTCCATTAGTAGATATACATAGAAAAGAAAGAAAATCAATATATGGAAGAAATACTTGTACTCTCATATTTACTGCAGCAATATTCACAATAGCTAAAATATAGAATCAACCTAAATGCCCATCAATAGACAAATGGATAAAGAAAATGCAGTATATTTTTAGGATGGAATACTACTCAGTCATAAAGAATGAAATCCTGTTATTTGCAGCAAAATGAATGGAACTGGAGGACATTATCCTTGGTAAAATAAGCCAGACACAGAAAGACAAATTATTATATGTTCTCACTCATGTGTGAGAACTAAAAAAGCTACTCTACTCTAGAATGTAGAGAGTAGACTGGTGGTTACCAGAGCCTGAGAAGGGTAGTGAGAGAGGGAGAGTAAGAGAAATTGATTAATGGGTACAAATATATGGTTTGATAGAAGAAATAGGAGAATACATAAAGACAATTAGACTAAATCAGGAAAACAAATCATGATTTAAATGAGAAAATCGACAAAGAGACAGATATAAAAAAGAACCAAATAGAAGTGCTAGAGCTAAATAATTCAATGAATAAAATAAAAAATACAAGACTGGACCAAAAATACAGACTAGACCAAGAAGAAAGATTTTCTGAACCCAAAGATTGGTCTTTTGAAATAACACAGGCAGACCCAGGGGGTGGGGAGCAGGGAAGAAAGAAAGAAAGGAAAACAAAGAAAAAGGAAAAAAGAATGAAAAAGTCTATAGGATTTATGGGACACCATTAAGCAAACAAATATTCTTGTGGGTGTTACAGAAGGTGAAGAGAAGGGAAATGTGAGGAAAACAAATTTAATGAAATAATAGCAGAAAACTTCCCACGTCTTGGGAGAAAGATGAAAATTCAGGTCCAGAAAGTTCGAAGAATCCCAAGAAATTCAACCCAAACAGGTCCTCTCTGAGGCATATTATAGTCACCCTGTAAGAAGTCAAAAGACAAAGAATTCTGAAAGCATTAAAAGTGTCAAGTCACATATAAAGAAATCCTCATTAGACTAACAGTGGATTTCTCAGCAGAAACCTTATAGGCCAGGAAAGAATGGGATGATATATTCAAAGCAGCAAGAGAAAAAAACCCTGCCAGCCAAGAATATTATACCCAGCAAAGCTAGCCTTCAGAAATGAAGGAGAAAAAAAGTCTTTTACAGACTGAGGGAAAGTGAAGGAATTCATCACCACTAGACTAAACATGCAAGAAATGCTCAAAGAGTCTTATACATGAAAGTAAAAAGATGATAACCACCATCATGAAAATATGAAACTATAAAACTCACTGGGAAAGCTAATACACAAAGGAGAAAGAGAAAGGCAATTATTACACACATAATTTTAAAAAGCCTGATGATAAACTGTTATCCCTATGGAAAAACACCCAGCCACAAAAATAAATAATAATCAAGGAAGTGAGGAACAAAGGATTATACAAAACAACTGAAAAGCAATCAATACAATGATAGGAGTAAGCACTCACCTATAAATAGTAATCCTGAATGTAAATGAATTAAATTTCCCATTTGAAAGACATAGACTGGCTGGTTGGATTAAAAAAACAAGTCCCAACTACACGCTGCCTGTAAGGAACTCTCCTCACTTGTAAAGACATATGCAGACTGAAAGTGAATGGATGGATAGAAATATCCCATGTAAATGAAAATCAAAAGTGAAGAGGAATAGTTATACTTATGTCAGATAAAAAAAACTTCAAGTTAAAAGCTGTTAAAAGAGACAAAGAAGGAAAATTATATAATAAAGGGATTAATTCAACAAGAGAATATAATAATTGTAAATATATATGCACCCAATACCAGAGCACTCAGATGCATAAAGCAAAATATTATTCGATCCAAATGTAGAGGTAGATCCTAATATGATAATGGCTGGGGGTTTCAACATACCACTTTCAGCACTGGATAGATTTTCTAGACAGAAAATCACTTTGCACCATAGATCAAATGGACACTTACAGAACATTTCATCTATCAGATGCAGATGCACATTATTTTCATCAGTACATGGGACATATGCCAGGACTGAACATATGTTAGGACTCAAATCTCGAAAAATTTTAAAAATTTGAAATCATATCAAGTATCTTCTCTGACTACATGGAAATAAACTATAAATCAACAACAAAAGGAACATTTAAAACTATGCAAATACATGTAACATAAACAACAGGGTCCTGAACAACCACTGGGTAAAAAAAGAAATTAAGAATGAAATTTTAAAATTCCTTGAAATAAATGAAAATAGAAACACAACATTCCAAAACGTATGGGACACAGCAAAGGCAGTATTAAGAGGCAAGTTTATAGCAATAAATGCCTACATTAATAAAGTAGAAAGATTTCAAGTAAACAATCTAGCAATGCCCTTCAAGGAACTAGATATGCAAGAACAAATCAAACCCCAAATTAGTAGAAGGAAAGAAACAAGATCAGAGCAGAAATAAACCAAATGGAGACAAAAATACAAAAGATCAACAAAACAAAAAGTTACTTTTGCTAACAATAAAACACCTAGGAATGTAGCAAACCAGGGAGGTGAAAGATCTCTACAATGAGAATTACATCACACTGCTCAAAGAAATCAGAGATGACACAGATGGAAAAACATCCCATGCTCACAGATAGGCATAATAAATATCATTAAAATGGCCATACTGACCAAAGCAATTTACAGATTCAATGCTATTCCTATAAAACTGCCAATGAAATTCTTCACAGAACTAGAAAAAACTATTTAAAAGTTCATATAGAACCAAAAGAGAGCACAAATAGCCAAGGCAACTTCGCCTCTTGGGCTCAAGCCATTCTCCCACCTCAGCCTCCCAAGTAGCTGGGACTACAGGCACGTGCCACTATGCCCAGCTAATGTTTGTATTGTTTGTGGAGATGGGGTTTTGCCATGTTGCCCAGCCTGGTCTCAAACTCCTGAGCTCAAGTGATCCTCTCACCTCCGCCTCCCAAAGTTCTGGGATTACAGGCATGAGCCACTATGTCCGGCCTCAGCAGCATTTTCATACATGAACAATGAATTCACTAAAAAAGAAATCAAGAAGGCAATCCCATTTACAACAGCTACCAAACAAACACAAACAAAAACAAAAACCCAACTCTAGGAGTAAATTTAACCAAAGAAGTGAAAGACTTCTACAAGGAAAACTATAAACACTGATGAAAAAAACTGAAGAGGATGAGAGGATACAACCATGCTTATGGATCGGAAGAATAAATATTGTTAAAATGACAACACTACCCAATGCAATCTACACATTCAACACAATCCCTATCAAAACACTAATGACATTCTTCACAGAAATAAAGAAAAAATATTAAATTTTGTGTGGAATTACAAAAGACTCTGAATAGCTAAAGCGATCCTGAGCAACAAGAACAAAGCTGGAGGTATCAGACTACCAAGACTTCAAAATAAACTACAAAGCTGTAGTAACCAGAACAGCAATGTACAGGCATAAAAACTGACACATAGACCAAAGGGATAGAATAGAAAACCCAGAAATTCATCCATACCTCTACAACCAACTGCTTTTTAACAAAGGTGCCAAGAATGCTCATTGTAAAAAGAATAGTCTCTTCAATAAATGGTGCCAGGAAAACTGGATATCCATATGCAGAGGAATGAAACTAGACCCCCACCTCTTACTCTATACAAAAATCAACTCAAAATAGATCAAAGACTTAATGTAAGACCTCAAATGATAAAACTACTAGGAGAAACAGGACATTGGTCTGGGAAAATATTTTATATATAAAACTTCAAAAGCACAGGTAACAGAAGCAAAAATAAACAAATGCGATTATAGAAAATGAAAAAACTTCTGTACAGCAAAGGAAAAAGTCAACAGAGTGCAAAGAAAAGCCACAGAATGGGATAAAATATTTGCAAATAATACATCTGAAAGGAGATTAATATCCAGGATATACAAGCAACTCAAACATCTCAACAGCCAAAAAAAAAAAAAAAAAAAAAATTCAATTAAAAATGGGCAAATAATCTGAACAGACATTTCTCAAAAGAAGACATATACATGGCCAACAAATATATGAAAAAATGCTCAACATCACTACTTATCAGGGGAATGCAAATCAAAGCCACAATGAGATATTATCTCACCCCAGTAAGAATGGCTATTATAAAAAAAGAAAAAAAAAAAAAAAAAAAAAAGGTCATGCGTGGTGGCTCACACCTGTAATCCCAGCACTTTGGGAGGCTGAGGCACGCGGATTACGAGGTCAGGAGATCGACACCATCCTGGCTAACACGATGAAAACCCATCTCTACTAAAAATACAAAAAATTAGTTGGGCATGGTTGTGGGCGCCTGTAGTCCCAGCTACCAGGGAGGCTGAGGCAGGAGAATGGCGTGAACCTGGGAGGCAGAGCTTGCAGTGAGCCGAGTTCGCGTCACTGCACTCCAGAGCCTGGGCGACAGAACAAGACTCCGCCCCCCCCACCAAAAAAAAAAAGAAAAAAAAATGAGATGCTGGTAAGAATGCACAGAAAAGGGAACTCTTACATACTGTTGGTGGGAATGTAAACTAGTATAGCCACCATGAAGGAGAGTATGTAGGTTCCTCAAGAAACTACAAATAGAGCTACCATATGATCCAGCAATCCTACTACTGGGAATTTATCCAAAGGAAAAGAAAATTGTTGTATTGAAGAGACATCTGCATCCCCATGTTTACTGTGGCACTATTAACAATAGCCAAAATACAGAATGAATCCAGGGGTTCAACAACAGATAAATGGATAAAGAAAATGTGGCAAAAATACACAACAGAATGCTATACAACCCAAAAAGAATGAAATATCCTTTCATTAGATGCAACATAGATGGAACTGGAGGACATTAAGTGAAATAAGCCAGGCACACAAAGTTAAACATTACATGTTCTCATTCATGTGGAAGCTTAAAAAAAATTGATCTCATAGAAGCAAAAAATAGAGCAGAGGATACCATAGGCTGGAGAAAGTGGGGGCAGGGAGGGATAAAGAGAGGTTTGTTAAAGAATACAAAACTACTGGCTGGGCATGGTGGCTCACGCCTGTAATCCCAGCACTTTGGGAGGCCGAGGCGGGCAGATCATCTGTGGTCAGGAGTTCCAGACCAGCCTGACCAACACGGAGGAACCCCGTCTCTACTAAAAATACAAAAATTAGCCGGGCATGGTGGCGCATGCCTGTAATCCCAGCTACTCAGGAAGGCTGAGGCAGGAGAATCGCTTGAATCCGGGAGGTGGAGGTTGCGGTGCCTGAGCCGAGATTGCACCACTGCACTCTAGCCTGGGCTGAGATCGTGCCACTGCACTCCAGCCCGAGCCGAGGCAGCACCACTGTACTTTAGCCTGGGCTGAGATCGCACCACTGCACTCTAGCCTGGGCAAAAAGAGCGAAACTCGGTGTCAAAAACAAAAAACAAAAAACAAAAAACAAAATTACTGGTAGGTAGGAGAAATAAGTTCTAGTGCTCTATACCACTGTAGGATGACTACAGTTAATAATATATATTGTTTCAAGTAGCTAAAGGAGATTATTCTTAACAGAAAAAAATGGAAAATGTTTCAGATAATGAATATGCTAATTACTCTGATCTGATCAGTATACATTATATGTACCAAAACATCACCATGTACTCCATGATACTGTACATTATTATTTATGAATTTAAAACGATTTATGAAGCAAATTCTACTTAGCTACTGATAACACAGCCAAGAACATTTAAGCAGCCAGCAACGTGATAAGGTCAAAGGACCAAAATCTGAGTATGTCACCAGGAAAATGTTTCAGGCCCACACTCTGACTTTACACATATTTTTAAAAAGCCTGATGATACAGTTTCCCAACCAACAGTCAATTAGAATTGGCAAATGAGTTGGGAAAAAGCTGGAGGAAAATAGTTCTTGTGGAACCAATCAAATTTAAATCAGCAAGTAGTATCAACTGACAATCTGAAAGGGCAACCACAGGTTATAGAAAGTAGATGTAGCAGTTTTAAAAGCAAAGCACGCTAAGATCATTAGGTTAGGTGCCAAACCTCTTCTCATTTCGTGAGGGAATTATTGTCTAATAATTGATCTTCATACTGATGATTCTGTGCCACCATGATAATTTAAATCAGGTTTGTTATTTTCAGTGAAATGTGTAACATAAGTGATCCAAAAACATGTTAAAAAATTCCAGCACTAAATGGAATAATTTTCATTTCTCCAGAAAATAAAATAGTGTGAAAGGGTTCATTTGTTGAAGATGCCAGAAAGATGACAATACACGAGACACTTTTATACTGTTATTATAGAACCAGGAGGAGGAGACACATAGTTTACTAGCACAATAGTTTCGATAATAAATTTTTGCTTCCCAAGGTTGGTAATTATGTTTGTCACAAGAAAGGGATATTTTATTAGCTCTGGAAAACTACATTTTTTGAGATCCTTAAAAGTGTCCAAATGCCTATGTTAAACTGATTATGAAGCAAAATCTCAATTATTAAATAGGATAGCATTATGCCATAAATTTCTCATTCTGAATAAAGCAAGGCATTTCAAATCAAATTACATGGAGATTAAGTTTTCTAAACCTTTAGAACCTTAGCAGGTTCTAGCCAGGTGCAGTGGCTTATGCCTGTAATCCCAGCATTTTGGGAGGCCAAAGCGGGTGGATCACTTGAGGTCAGAAGTTTGAGACCAGCCTGGCCAACGTAGCAAAACCCCATATCTACTAAAAATACAAAAATGAGCGGGGTGTCATGGCATGTACTTTGGAAGCCTGAGGCAGGAGAATCACTTGAACCTGGAGGTGGAGGTTGCAGTGAGCCGAGACTCTGCCACTGCACTCCAGCCTGGGTGACAGAGTGAGACTCCATCTCAAAAAAAGAAAAACAAAACAAAACAAAACCAAAAACCAAAACAGAACCTTAGCAGGTTCTAAACCTTTCATGCTTTTAAGGAGATCTTTATATGCCTCTTCACAAAACCAAAAATTCTTGCACAAGAATTTTTCTGTTTGTTCACTGGAAACCAGTTCTGATCATTACCTGTAACATGATAATGCCCAGCAGATACATGAAGAAATGAATAAATCAGTATATAAAAACTTTACATATATATGTAGGGTATGTGTGCATGTGACAGTATATCATAATGTTCTATAACATATATTTGGATATATCTATATTGGTCTCCAAATTAAACTATATAGTGTAAAAGTCTGACACATAACATGGCTTGTATATAAGGAAGTTCATAGCCTTATATGAAACACTACAATAGGAGTCTGATAACTCCTATCGATAATGTTGTACTAGATCATCACATTCATCTCAGTGAAACTGGAATTCTGCTGGTAGTAAAGAACTGCACATCAGAAATAATACTTCTGAATACCATTAAGGAGGTAGCAAGATTACTAAAAAGAACATGGGCTTTGGAGTCAGACTTGGTTTAAATGCACATTTAGGCACTTACTATATGACCATTGGCACATTACTTACTCGGAGCCTGATTCCTTACCAGATGGGGCAAAATAATCCAGGATTGTTTTCAGAATTAAACGAGATAAAGTAAGAACATTTAGCACATTAGCTAGCATATATTAGGCATGTAATAAGCATTAGTTACCTTCCATTATCCTAAAAACAGATTTTATTCCAAGTCGATTTTACCTTCACTTGCAAACTTGCTGATGCAACTCTCCTTTCTAGATCTTCTACCTGTTGAAGGACACCCAAATCCATTTCCATTGCTTGTTCTTCTACTGACCAGTTCTCCACAATATCTCGAGTTACTTGGTTTTCTTCATTTTCATTCAGTTCAATAATAGCAACTACATTTAAAAAGAAATTAATTTAAAAATCCACTTATTAAGTTTTTCTCCTCAGAGATTTCTTCCAGAAAGTGAATAAAATTCTAGGGGAGCCATGTACATCTAACTTAACATATACAAATGCACTTGTGTATGTACACGCAGCTTACTCTTAAAAGTAGAAACATGCTAAGAAACACAAAACAATATGTCTGCAGGTGTAAAAAATTACAAGACAGTAACACCAATTTAAAAAATATAAATAGTTTGTTGAGTAAAACAGAAAAAAATAGTAGTGCATTAAGATATCATTTCTCTCTTGTTATCTGTGGGGAATTGGTTCTAGGACCCCCCCCCCCGCCCCCATGAATACCAAAACCTTTTGATGTTCACATCCCTTATATAAAATGGTGTTGGCCAGGAGTGGTGGCTCATGCCCATAATCTTAGCGCTTTGAGAAGTTGAGGTGAGAGGATCACTTGAGGCCAGGAGTTTGAGACCAGCCTGGGCAACATAGTGAGACCCTGTCTCTACAAAAAATAAAAAAAAACTAGCTGGGTGTGGGGGCATGTGCCTGTAGTCCCAGCTACTTAGAAGGCTGAGGCAGGAGGATTGCTTGAGCCTAGGACTTTGAGAATCCAGTCAGCTATGACTGCACCACCGTTCTCCAGCCTAGGTGACACAGCAAGACTCTCTCACCAAAAAAAAAAGGTCCCAGCTGCTCGGGAGGCTGAGGCAGGAGAATGGCGTAAACCCGGGAGGCGGAGCTTGCAGCGAGCTGAGATCCGGCCACTGCACTCCAGCCTGGGCGACAGAGTGAGACTCCATCTCAAAAAAAAAAAAAAAAAAAAAAAAAAAAAAGGTGTACTATTTGCATGTAATCTATGTACATCCTCCCATATGCTTTAAGTTATTTCTAGGTTACTTACAGTACCTAAGACAATGTAGATGCTATGGAAATAGTTGTTATACTATATTATTTAGGGAAGAATAAGAAAAAAAAGTCTATATATGTTTAGTACAGATGCACCCATCTTTCTTTTCTTTGACAGTGTTTGATCTGTGATTGGTTGATTCCACAGATGTGGAACTCATGAATATGAAGGACCAGTAGACTGTACTAAAATATGCTTGAGAATAAAATAATGAATTCTAATAACTAAGCAAGAAAGAAAGCTGAAATCTCTTTTATGTACATACCATCCTTATTCTTGATGCAGGCTTGAGTAATATAATCCAAATGTTTCTGAATTTGTTTTTGTAATGCCTTTTCTCTTATTCCTCTGAGATGTAGCACTTTGAGCAAAGCTTTTAGGTCCTCTGGGTCAATAATTCTCCACCAACCAAACTGCATTTCTAAGTCAAGATAAATAAGTAGATCTTTTACAAATATTTTGAATAGGAAATGATACCATGGAAATAAAAAGATTCATTAACTACATATAGAACCGTCAAATATTCAGTTACAATATAGGAATCCATAATACTGAAATTGAGTAAGTTGCTATAAACCATCTCAATGTACCTACCTTCTGGAATAGGTTTTGGACTAGGAAAATCTACTGGTTTTGCTACTTCAACAGCTGCAGGTTGAGCTGAAGTGGCCTTTTCATTCTGTGGTACTGGAGACTCACTTTTACTCGAAGCAACAGTGGAAGTCAAGAGCGAATTACCATTTCCTTCTGATAACCCTAACCCCGATCCTAGACCAGGTACAGATGATGCAAATGGAATATTAGAAGTAAGCACACCAGTGGGCCACCCACAAAACTGAAGTCCCATCATAGATACTCCACCTTTCACCTGCAAAAAGAAAACATTTATTAATGAAAAGTAGATTAAGAAGTTAGGAAAAATGTTTGGAATATGAAATTATTTTTCAAATTCTGAAAAATATTCTTTCATTTATTAGAATTAGAGGAAAACGAAATACATTAGCAACAAAAATGTTAAATTCCATGTTCTTATTTGTTCCCCAAAGTAATTTTCCTTTCGGATATACTGTTATAGTAATAAGTTAAAAAGTAATTAAAGAAGACTTACACCAAGGCTAGAGATCAGTAGTTCTAATGAACCTTGGTGACAGAAATTCTGACTTGCTTCAGTTTTCAAACTGTAGCAGGAATATTTTAACTATTTGAGTAATCCCCCTAGAGTGAAAATCTCCATGGGGTCACAGATTACATAAAGCAATATAAAAATGAGTTACAGTTAGCAGTACTAACCTGAAGAGGTGATAAAGCAAATGGATTTAAGCCAACAGGATTCTGAGTAGAAGATCCAAGAGGAGCTGGGGCAGGTGAAGGTGACTTAGATGGTGGCTGAGACTGAGGAGTCACCAAAGAAGCAGTTGACATATCAGCATGAGTAAGTGAAGTGTCATCACAAGGCGTTCGTGGCAAAAGACTAAACCATTGCCTATTCTTTTCAGTCAGCGTTTTTAGTAACTGGTCACTGGGGAGAGGACTGTAGAACTTCCCTGGACCACTTGAACCAGTATTAAACAGATTATTCGAGTCTGCCTTTTCCACATTGCTTTGTGTTGCTGTTGACTGAACACTGCCCAGTGAATGTTTTCCACTGTTCTGATAAGACAATGTGCACCCATTTGCACCAGCATTTGGTTTGGGTGTTATAACCTCTGACTCAGGAGGCATCTTAGCTACTTCCAAAAGCTTGCTTAATTTGGAAAAAGAGCCAGGTTTCTGAAGGAATAGATTTGTGTTATCTTTTTCTTTAAGATCTTCCTTTTGTTCACAGTGATCCGTATTTGAACAATTTAAACTGTCCCCAGAAGTCTCAAACATTTCTTCTTTGATCTGGACACTTTCTGCCTTTTTTAGTTTTTCTCTTTCTTTTGCAATTTCTTCTAGTCCTACAAAATCAAAAAGCATTATGAAGATCAGTTACTCCGGATCAAACCAATACTGTAAATTTCATTACTCTTTATCAAATTACATGCATAAATACTTAAACTTTTCTATATTACCTATTTACTCCCTATATTTTCCTTTTTTATGGATTATAGCTTTCACTCACTGGAAAATTAACATATATATATATTTTTTTTTTTAAATTTTATTTTGAGATGGATGGAGTCTCACTCTTCCGCCAGGCTGGAGTGCAATGGTGCGAATTCAGCTCACTGCAACCTCTGCCTCCTGGGTTCAAGCAATTCTCCTGCCTCAGCCTCCTGAGTAAATGAGATTACAAGGGTGCACCACCATGCCTGGCTAATATTTTGTATTTTTAGTAGAAATAGGGGTTTCACCGTGTTAGCCAGGCTGGTCTCCAATGCCTGAGGTCAGGTAATCCACCCGCCTCTGCCTCCCAAAGTGTGGGGATTACAGGCGTGAGCCACTGCGCCCGGCTGGCAATAACATATATTTGTTATAAAAAATTAAAATCCAAAAATATTAAAAGTTCAAAAAATATTACAAGCCCTACTACACAGCAAAAATTACCCTTAATATTTTTTTTTTTTTTTGAGACGGAGTCTCGCTCTGTCGCCCAGCCCAGGCTGGAGTGCAGTGGCGCGATCTCGGCTCACTGCAAGCGCCGCCTCCCGGGTTCACGCCATTCTCCTGCCTCAGCCTCCCGAGTAGCTGGGACTACAGGCGCCCACAACCGCGCCCGGCTAATTTTTTGTATTTTTAGTAGAGACGGGGTTTCACCGTGGTCTCGATCTCCTGACCTTGTGATCCGCCCGCCTCGGCCTCCCAAAGTGCTGGGATTACAGGCGTGAGCCACCGCGCCCGGCCAAATATTTTTGTATTAAACTTCTAGGAGTTCTCTATGTGATACATACACACTTAAGTCCACATAATTAAGGAAAGAAATTCTACTACATACATAATATTCTACACTGCTAGAGGGTTTTATTGAGTAATACCCTGTAAACACCTTGACATGTCGATAAACACATAACTTCATCATAAATTTTAATGGCTACAGAATGAACTATATCATAAATTAAACAATCTTCTACTGATACATAATAGGTCCCAATTATTTACGATTCTAAACAATGCTGTAAATAATGACCTTTTATCTATATTTTTAGACTTGTTCTCCTGATTTACTTCCTTAAAATAAATTCCTAGAAAAAAACTAAGATGTGTACTTTTCAGAGTTTTGGAAATATATTGTCAAACTGTCCTCTAGAAAGTCTGGATCAATATATACTCATATTAAAGTACCTGAGAGCATCCGCGTGCCTCCACCCTCACTGAAACTGGAGGCTGTCAATATGTTTTGTCTTTGCCAATATTTGAGGTGAAAATCTAGATTGCATTATTTCTGGTTGTTAATAAGGCTGAATATCTTTTCATAGGTTTATTGGTATTTCTCTCTTGTAAATTTCTGGTTCATATTTTTGCTCATTGTTTTAAAAATAATTTATAAGAACTATTTTAAAAACATAAATCCACTACTTTATTCAATTTGAAAAGTAATATGCTCTCAAGTTAAAATATTCAATCATTAAGGGTATAAAGTAAAGGCCTTTCTACCTATTCCTTCAGTCTCTATTTCTACACTTCAGGGGTAGCCATGGTTAATTACATCTATATAATATCTTCCCAAAAATCGTATACACATTATCTATGACTATCGTTTTGCATTATTACATAAATGGAATACTACTATTCACTTTTCTGCAGCTTAGAGAAAAATCCAAACTCCTAACTGAGGCCTACAAATTCTATAATCTGGTTCCTGAAAACTTCCACCACCTCTGCACCACTCTTGTCCTTGATAACTCTGCTCCTCTTCTTGCTCTGTATTTTCAGCTTCTTGAACATGCTAAGTTCTTGCCCTTCTCAGAGCCTTTGGTCTTGTTCTTCCCTCTGCATGGGATACTGTTTTGTTGTCTGACTCCTTATCCTTCATGTCTCAGATAATAAATGTTATTTCCTTACAGAGATTTTCTCTGATCACCTTATCTAAAATTAGGACCCCCCATTCATCTTAGAACGTCATTCTATATGTTTCCTTTACAGAATTTAACATTAATCATGATGTTTGTTTATTTTCTATTACCTCCCCCTCCCACGTACTAGAATTTAAATCAACAAGCTTTGTTTAAAGGCAGAGCAATGTCTGTATCTTTTTTTTTTTTTTTCTGAGTCAGGGTCTCACTCTGTCACCCAGGCTGGAGTGCAGTGGTGTGATTAGGGCTTACTGCAACCTTAACCTACCAAGCTCAAGTGATTCTCCCAACTCAGCCTCCCAAGTAGCTGGGACTACAGGTGCACGCCACCATGTCCAGCTAATTTTTGTATTTTTTGTAGAGACGAGGTTTCACTCTGTTGCCAGGCTGGTCTCAAACTCCTGAGCTCAAGCAATCCACCTGCAGATTACAGGCATGAGCTTTGGGATTTCAGGCATGAGCCACTGCACCCGGTCAATGTCTGTATCTTGCTATTAGATTCTAAATGCTTAGCGTGGTGGCTACTACGAAACAGTGGCTCAATAAACCAGGCACAGTGGCATGCACCTGTAGTCTCAGCTACTTGGGACGCTGAGGTGGAAGGATTGCTTGAGCCCAGGAGTTTGAGTCCAGCATGGGCAACATAGTGAGATCCTGTCTCCAAAGAAAACAAAAGGAGGTGCTCAATAAATATTCCTTGAATAATGAAATAAAAGGATGAGTTTAATTCTTTCACTAACAATATTCCTTAGAAACCTTTCCAAAACATGTAACTGTAGTTCATCTGTAGTTCATTTTTGTGATCAGCTGCATAATTTTGTTATATAGGTATACCATAATTTATCCAGCCAGTCCTTTATTAATGTTTGACATAGCACTCACATCCTTCTCTTCAAATTAGTTTCTAGTTGAAATTAAATCCATATACATCAGATTTATACTTCTGACCAATATAGAGTAACAGGGACTAGATTACCTTCTTGTATGAAACAACCAGAAACAGAAAAAAATATATGAAACAACAGTTGCAGGAAACTGAACATCAAATAACAAAGATGAAAAACACACTCAGTGAGTCCTGTGATTGCCCCAGCTTAGTGCCTTGGGATAGTTTCTAGGATACAGCAATAAGGAGAGGAGTAATCCAGGTGGAGCCTGGCAAACTCCCTAAGATGAGAAGATGGAACTGAAAGCTCAGGGAGACCAAAGCGGCTAGAGTGCTCAGGAGAATATTCTGGAAGGGAGAGAGCTGCGCAGAGAACTCCAGTGATCTGCAGAGGAACTCCTCAAGTATTTAGCTAAATACTGATCAGCACATATGGGTGAGACTCGGGGGGAAAAAGTACCTTAAAGGATTAGAGGGGAAAGTGCCAGGTGCTCACACAGGCTGGGAGTAGTTTCTGTTCCTACACACCAGAGTGGGAAACCTCAAGATTCATAGGCATTGGGTAGAGTACTCAGAAGGATCTTGCTTTAGTAGCAGGGCATAATCAGCCCTAGAATGAGCATTGTTCTAGTTCTGCCTGACAAAGTTTAAATGCAAGACTTGAAAGGATCGAACTTTTCCAAGGATATAATTTAACTGTGCCTCAGTTAAACAAATGTCAAGGATATAGGAACTTAACAATATCCAGCATCCAACAAGGTAAAATTCACAATCTCTGCATCCAATCAAAGTTAGCAGGCATGCAAAGAAGAAAAAAAACCAAGACATATACTTTTACCTCCAGTTAGGCACATGTGAAAATAGTCACAAATATTCTCCTCATATACCTGTGTGTTCCAATCCTTTTAACTTTAGGTGATGTATTACCTAGTAAGGGAGTACTAATATTTGTATTCTGAGAACTAAAAAAATTTCAAAAATTGCTGTCATATATTCTAAAACAAATAAGAAACACACCATTTTTTACTAGTTTGATACTCATTGATGACTTATTTGTATCTAATATTGAGCTGATGGTAATTTCAAAAGTCACGACTATCTTTGACTTTTACATTCGAATGGTGGTCAGGCTGGTCTCGAACTCACGACCTCCCGTGATCTACATGCCTTGGCCTCCCAAAGTGCTGGGATTACAGGTGTGAGCCACCGCCTCTGGCCGTAAAATTACTTTTAATCATTTGAAAATATATATGGGATATTTAGTGTAAAGAGATTCTTTAAATAGTTTTCTATCTTTTATCTCATATAATCCCTTGGTCTTTCCAGTCCTTATTTCTTTGACATGTATCAATGACTATAAATAACCATCTTCAAAGCAGAAGAAAGGAGAGGAAGACAACTAAGAGAGAAAATTGGAAGTACTCCTCACCTAATTAACTACCCTGGCAGCAACTGCAGTACATAATGACAAAATAGCCTTTCCTAATTTAAACAAATGCTAAAAGTAGCAAAGTTTGCTACTGGAAAGAAGCTATGTCTCCTTGAGTTTTACCAGAAGCACTCTGACCCCTGTGGGTTCACCTAATAGTTCTCACGGGATTCTGGGGGTCCACCATTCTTGGTTCAAGTGAAACATCTTTCCTTCGGCTCTCATTAGTTGGAATGAAGCAAGCTAAACCTTTCGGTGAGACTTTACTAAACTCTAAGCAAAACGGAAAAAGCAAGAAATGTAAAAGCACTGGCATTTAGAGTACAGGTTGAAGAGAGGTGCAATCACAAATGGCCTCTTCCTAGGGCTCAAGCGCCCCTACCCATTCAGTACCGCTAAGCCTTAGGAGTACTTGCAGAGCTTTCCCGTCTTCAGTTGGCAGTGTTACCACAAACCAGCTCCTAGGAAGCAGCTTGAAGATCATGGAAGGAAGATGCTAGGAAGCATCTTGAGATTATTGTGGAAGAGACTAAAGGAAGCAGATTCTTATTATGTCTATTTAAGACTGTTCCTTTCCAGGCTGATCTAAAAATTTTAAGATGATAACATAAAACCATTATCTTTAAGGTAAGATTTTCGTATTTCCATGGTAGCAATTACACTGTATACTTGCAAACTTAATGCTGTAACTATATCCTAATACAAAATGGAAGAATAGTATTCATATCACAGTATAATTAACAATAAATGTTTCAGTTTCCTTCCAATAGTGAATAAATTATCTACAATCTAACATACTCCAAATGGTTTTCTAAAAAACAGTGAACTACTTCCAGGAAAGATGGCTGAACACCAACAGCTCCAGTCTGCAGCTCCCAGCGTGATCAACGCAGAAGGTGGGTGATTTCTGCATTTCCAACTGAGGTACTTGGCTCATCTCATCGGGACTGGCTAGACAGTGGGTGCAGCCCACAGAGGGCGAGCCGAAGTAGGGTGGGGCGTCGCCTCACCTGGGAAGTGCAAGGGGTCTGGGAACTCCCTCTCTTAGCCAAGGGAAGCCATGAGAGACTCTGCCTTGAAGAATGGTGCACGCCGGCCCAGATACTATGCTTTTCCCACAGTCTTTGTAATCTGCAGACCAGGAGATTGCCTCCGGTGCCTGTGCCACCAGGGCACTGGGTTTCACCCACAAAACTGGGTGGCCATTTGGGCAGACACTGAGCTAGCCGCAGGAATTTTTTTCACACCCCAGTGGTGCCTGGAGTGCCAGCGAGACAGAACCATTCACTCCCCTGGAAAGGGGGGTGAAGCCAGGAAGCCAAGTGGTCTAGCTCAGCGGATCTCACCCTCACAGAGCCTAGCAAACTAAGATCCACTGGCTTGAAATTCTCACTGCAAGCACAGCAGTCTGAAGTCAACCTGGGATGGTTGACCTTGGTGTGGGGAGGGGCGTCCGCCATTACAGAGGCTTGAGTAGGCGGTTTTCCCCTCACGGTGTAAATAAAACTGCCATGAGGTTCGAACTGGGTGGAGTCCACTGCAGCTCAGCGAAGCTGCTGTAGTCAGACTGCCTCTCTAGATTCCTCCTCTCTGGGCAGGGTATCTCTTAAAGAAAGACAGCAACCCCAGTCAGGGGCTTACAGATCAAACTCCCATCTTCCTGGGGGAAGACACGGCTGTGGGCACAGCTTCAGCACACTTAAATGTTCCTGCCTGCTGGCTCTGAAGAGAGCAGAGGATCTCCCAGCACAGTATTTCAGCTCTGCTAAGGGACAGACTGCCTCCTCAATTGAGTCCCTGACCCCCGTGCCTCCTGAGTGGGAGACACCTCAGAGCAGGGGTCGACAGACACCTCATACAGGAGAGCTCTGGCTGGCATGTGGTGGGTGCCCCTGTGGGACGAAGGTTCCACAGGAAGGAACAGGTAGCAGTCTTTGCTGTTCTGCAGCCTCCACTGGTGATACAGGCAAATAGGATCTGGAGTGGACCTCCAGCAAACTCCAGCAGACCTGCAGCAGAGGGGCCTGTTAGAAGGAAAACTAACAAACAGAAAGGAATAGCATCAACATCAATCAAAAGGACGTCCACACAGAAATTCCATCCGAAGCTCACCAACATCAAAGACCAAAGGTAGATAAATCCACGAAGATGAGGAAAAACCAGCACAAAACGGCTGAAAATTCCCAAAACCGGAACGCCTCTTCTCCTCCAAAGGAACACAACTCCTTGCCAGCAAGGGAACAAAACTGGATGGAGAATGAGTTTGACGAATTAACAGAAGTAGGCTTCAGAAGGTGGGTAATAACAAACTCCTCTGAGCTAAAGGAGCATGTTCTAATCCAATGCAAGGAAGCTAAGAACGTTGAAAAAAGGTTAGAAGGATTGCTAACTAGAAAAACCAGTTTACAGAAGGACATAAATGACCTGATGGAGCTGAAAAACACAGCACGAGAACTTTGGAAAGCACACACAAGTAGCAATAGCCGAATCAAACAGAAGAAAGGATATCAATGATTGAATATCAACTTAATGAAATAAAGTGTGAAGACAAGATTAGAGAAAAAAGAATGAAAAGAAATGAACAAAGCTTCCAAGAAATATGGGACTATGTGAAAAGACCAAACCTACGTTTGATTGGTGTACCTGAAAGTGATGGGGAGAATGGAACTAAGCTGGAAAACATACTTCAGGATATTATCCAGGAGAACTTCCCCAACCTAGCAAGAGAGACCAACATTCAAAATACAGAGAACACCACAAAGATACTCCTTGAGAAGCGCAACCCCAAGACACATAATCATCAGATTCACCAAGGTTGAAATGAACGAAAAAATGTTAAGGGCAGCCAGAGAAAAAGGTTGGGTTTTTTCTCTGGGTTGGGTTGGGTTGGGTTCCACAAAGGGAAATCCATCAGACTAACAGCAGATCTCTCTGCAGAAACCCTAGAAGCCAAAAGAGAGCAGGGGCCAATATTCAACATTCTTAAAGAAAAGAATTTATAGCTAGCCATAAACAGAAAGCTGAAACTGGATCCTTTCCTTAGTCCTTATACGAAAATTAATTCAAGATGGATTAGAGACTTAAATGTTAGACCTAAAACCATAAAAACCCTAGAAGAAAAACTAGGTAATACCATTCAGGACATAGGCATGGGCAAGGACTTCATGTCTAAAACACCAAAAGCAATGGCAACAAAAGCCAAAATTGACAAATGGATCTAATTAAACTAAAGAGCTTCTGCACAGCAAAAGAAACTACCATCAGAGTGAACAGGCAATCTACAGAATGGGAGAAAAGTTTTGCAATCTACTCATCTGACAAAGGGTTAATATCCAGAACCTACAAAGAACTCAAACAAATTTACAAGAAAAAAACAAACAACCCCATCAAAAAGTGGGCAAAAGATATGAACAGATACTTCTCAAAATAAGACATTTATACAGCCAACAGACACATGAAAAAATGCTCATCATCACTCGCCATCAGAGAAATGCAAATCAAAACCACAATGAGATACCATCTCACACCAATTAGAATGGCAATCATTAAAAAGTCAGGAAACAACAGGTGCTGGAGAGGATGTGGACAAACAGGAACACTTTTACACTGTTGGTGGGACTGTAAACTAGTTCAACCATTGTGGAAAATAGTGTGGTGATCCCTCAAGGATCTAGAATTAGAAATACCATTTGACTCAGCCATCCCATTACTGGGTATATACCCAAAGGATTATAAATCATGCTGCTATAAAGACACATGCACACGTATGTTTATTGTGGCACTATTCACAATAGCAAAGACTTGGAATCAACCCAAATGTCCATCAGTGACAGACTGGATTAAGAAAATGTGGCACATATACACCATGGAATACTATGCAGCCATAAAAAAGGATGAGTTCATGTCCTTTGTAGGGACATGGATGCAGCTGGAAACCATCATTCTCAGCAAACTATCGCAAGAACAGAAAACCAAACACCGCATGTTCTCACTCATAGGTGGGAATTGAACAATGAGATCACTTGGACACAGGAAGGGGAACATCACACACCAGGGCCTATTGTGGGGACAGGGGAGAGGGGAGGGATAGCATTAGGAAATATACCTAATGTAAATGATGAGTTAATGGGTGCAGCACACCAACATGGCACCTGTATACATATGTAACAAACCTGCATGTTGTGCACATGTACCCTAGAATGTAAAGTATAATTTAAAAAAAAAAAAAAAAAAAAAAGAGTAGCTAGGTCATTTTTTGGAAATAGTGTACAGCCAGGAAAAGTACTGTTAAAGAAGAGTTTGTGATAACACATAAAGTTGCTTACTGATAATAATAAAGTTTGAAAAGCAAAAAAACAAACAAAAACAACAATAACAACAACAAAAAACAACAAAAAAAGAATATTCAACCCAGAATTTCATCTCCAGTCAAACTCAGCTTCATAAGTGAAGGAGAAATAAAATCCTTTACAGACAGGCAAATGCTGAGAGATTTTGTCACCACCAGGCTTGTCTTACAAGAGCTCCTGAAGGAAGCACTAAACATGGAAAGGAAATACCGGTACCAGCCACTGCAAAAACATACCAAATTGTAAAGACCATCAAGACTATGAAGAAACTGCATCAACTATTGGGCAAAATAACCAGCTAGCACCATAATGACAGGATCAAATACACACATAACAATATTAAACTTAAATGTAAACAGGCTAAATGCCCCAAATAAAAGACACAGACTGGCAAACTGGATAAGGAGTCAAGACCCATCGGTGTGCTGTATTCAGGAGACGCATCTCACACGAAAAGATACAAATAGGGCTCAAAACAAAGGGATGGAGGAATATTTACCAAGCAAATGGAAAGCAAAAAATGCAGGGGTTACAATCCTAGTCTCTGATAAAGCAGACTTTAAACCAACAAAGATAAAAAAAGACAAAGAAAGGCATTACATAATGGTAAAGGGATCAACACAACAAGAGCTAACTATCCTAAATATATATGCATCCAATACAGCAGCACCCAAATTAATAAAGCAAGTTCTTAGAGACCTACAAAGAGACTTAGACTCTAACATAATAATAGTGGGAGACTTTAACACCCCACTGTCAATGTTAGACAGATCAACGAGACAGAAAGTTAACAAGAACATTCAGGACTTGAACTCAGCTCTGGAGCAAGGGGACCTAATAGACATCTACAGAACTCTCCACCCCAAATCAACAGAATATACATTCTTCTCAGCACCACATTGCACTTATTCTAAAATTGACCACATAATTGGAAGTAAAACACTCCTCAGCAAATGCAAAACCACGGAAATAATAATTAACAGTCTCTCAGACCACAGTGCAATCAAATTATAACTCAGGGTTAAGAAACTCACTCAAAATCACACAACTACATGGAAACCAAACAACCTGTGCCTGAATGACTACTGGGTAAATAATGAAATGAAGGCAGAAATAAATAAGTTATTTGAAACTAATGAGAACAAAGACACAATGTACCAGAATCTCTGGGACACAGCCAAAGCAGTGTTTAGAGGGAAATTTATAGCACTAAATGCCCATAAGAGAAAGCAGGAAAGATCTAAAATCGACACCTTAACATCACAATTAAAAGAACTAGAGAGGCAAGAGCAAACAAATTCAAAAGCTAGCAGAACACAAGAAATAACTAAGATCAGAGCAGAACTGAAGGAGACAGAGACACAAAAGGCCCTTCAAAAAAATCAATGAATCCAGGAGCTGGTTTTTTGAAAAGATCAACAAAATAGATAGACTACTAGCCAGACTAATAAAGAAGAAAAGAGAGAAGAATCAAATAGACACAATAAAACATGATAGAGTGGATATCACCACTGATACCACAGAAATATAAACTACCATCAGAGAATACTATAAACACCTCTACACAAATAAACTAGAAAATCTGGAAGAAATGGATAAATTCCTGGACACATACACTCTCCCAAGACTAAATCAGGAAGAAGTCGAATCCCTGGATAGACCAATAACAAGTTCTGAAATTGAGGCAATAATTAATAGCCTACCAGCCAAAAAAAGCTAGTACCAGACGGATTCACAGCCAAATTTTACCAGAGGTACAAAAAAGAGCTGCTACCATTCCTTTTGAAACTATTCCAAACAATAGAAAAAGGGGGACTCCTTCCTAACTCATTTTATAAGGCCAGCATCATCCTGATACCAAAACCTGGCAGAGACACAACAAAAAAAAAAGAAAATTTCAGGCCAATATCCTGGATGAACATTGATGTGAAAATTCTCAATAAAATACTGGCAAGTTGAATACAGCAGCACATCAAAAAGCTTATCCACCATGATCAAGTTGGCTTCATCCCTGGGATGCAAGGCTGTTTCAACATACAGAAATCAATAAACATAATCCATCACATAAACAGAACCAATGACAAAACCCACATGATTATCTCAATAGATGCAGAAAAGACCTTTGACAAAATTCAACAGCCGTCATGCTAAAAACTCTCAATAAACTCAACATACAAAATGAGAGAAAATTTTTGCAATCTATCCATCTGACAAAGGGCTAATATCCAGAATCTACAAGGAACTTCAACAAATTTATAAGAAAAAAATAATCCCATCAAAAAGCGGGCGAAGGATATGAACAGACACTTCCCAAGAGAAGATATTTATGCAGCCAACAGACACATGAAAAAATGCTCATCATCAGTGGTCATTAGAGAAATGCAAATCAAAACCACAATGAGATACCATTTCATGCCAGTTAGAATGGCAATCATTAAAAAGTCAGGAAACAACAGGTGTTGGAGAGGATATGGAGAAATAGGAACACTTTTACATTGTTGGTGGGAATGTAAATTAGTTCAACCATTGTGGAAGACTGTGTGGCGATTCCTCAAGGATCTAGAGCCAGGAATACAATTTGATCCAGCAATCCTATTACTGGGTATATACCCAAAGGATTATAAATCATTCTACTATAAAGACACATGCATATGTATGTTTATTGCAGCACTGTTCACAATAGCAAAGACTTGGAACCAACTCAAATGCCCATCAATGATAGACTGGATAAAGAAAATGTGGCACATATATACCATGGAATACTATGCAGAAATAAAAAAGGATGAGTTCATGTCCTTTGCAGGGACATGGATGAAGCTGGAAACCATCACTCTCAGCAAGCTAACAGAGGAACAGAAAACCAAACACCACATGTTCCCACTCGTAAGTGGGAGTTGAACAATAAGAACACATGGACATAGGGAAGGGAACATCACACACCAGGGCCTGTTGGTGGGGTGAGGGTCTGGGGGAGGGATAGCATTAGGAGGAATACCTAATGTAGATGACGGTTTGATGGGTGCAGCAAACCACCATAGCACGTGAATACCTGTGTAACAAACCTGTACGTTCTGCACTTGTATCTCAGAACTTACAGTATAATAAAACAAAACAAAAAACAAACAAACAAAAATAGTGAACTGAACTGGAAAAAAAATCCTTGGTTTTGGCTGGAAGGCCATGGGGGCTTTCTTCTTTCCAACTTCCCTGAGAGGCAGCAGCAGGTCAGAAGGCCTTCAGCTGACATCAACACTGTTCTCAGCGTCCTCCCTATGTGGACTTTTACCCTTGATATGCATATGTCCTAGCACTGTTTCTAAACCCAAAGGTCCCTTGATAATGTTTATCATTACTCAGAAATTAAGTGCTTTCTACTCTTTCTCACACTAATGCATACAGAGCAAGGTGTGGGGTACGGTGTTTCGTCTCTTGGAGTAGTCTTGTTGCATGTCCAAGTCCTGTGGACTCATTATGGAGGCTGGGAATCCTGTGTATGGTTACTTCTCTGCTTGTAGGTTACTCTCACTAACAAACTTTGCTGCTATTAGCACCATGTGGGTCAGTGGTTTGCGTAACTATGCATCTTGTACTACAGTTGGTGCCCAACAAAGTCCCGATGTCATGGCTTTCTGAAAGAAGAGAACCTATGGGTCAAATAATATCTTCTGGGCACAGTGGTCATTCACTTGGCAGTTAGGATGGTCTCAGCAGCTATGCCTGAGAATGGCAGAAGCCCTCAAGTGGTAAAGAGGCTTTCCAGTGTAATAAGGTGGCTTGAAATTAAGTTCTCTCTCTTCTCCTTATCAACTTAAGAGATTTTCAAGAGTACAAAGGGGTAGGGTGCACTAGAAAGGGTGTGGTAGTCTCTCTAGAAGGGAAGGTGGGACAAATTCCCACTGTTTATCTACAGTATGAGGCAGCTGGTCCTGCTGTATGTGAAGCCAGTTACTGTGAGGCACGGTATTCAGGAGCCTGAGTGGGAACACCAGCAGGAGGAGTCCAGCATTATACAGAGCAAGAGCAAGGCTCTTAATAGGTTCACTACTGTAGGGATAGCAGAGGCTTGGCCTGCTAACTTGCATGGTTAGGAGACAACAGTGGTGTTAAGTGAAGCTGAGTAAAGGGAAACACATGGCCTGGTTGAACAATGAGCAGTCTGGGTTGACGAATAATACGGGGCTGATGTTGTCACCCTGCTTCTAAACTGGATGCTTGGTAGCATGGGTAATACATATTACCATTGCGGTGATTTTCCTGAGACTTGAATGTGAAGTGGACTAGATCCACAGATAGTGTAGTTACTTGGACACACTCTGAGACAACCGGCTGTGTTAGCATAATTATAAGAAAATCCAGGGTTTGAGTACAGAATCCCTAACAACATGCTCTCGGTGCAGAGAATGTTGGATGACCGAATCAGAGCAGGTCCTCCTAAGCGGACAACGGCTTTGACTTTATTCCTTCATCTGGGAGGCAATGTTGGACATGAAATAGTTCTTTTAGGTCATACAAGCGCCCCAGCAGGGGTGGAAATGGAAAGAGACAGGGTCTCATGAGATGCACAGGTTTCTGCCCAAAATATAAAGAAAGAAGGAACAAAAGAAGGAATAGACAGATGGGCCCAACTTCAGGCAGTCTCCCTCACACCAATAAATGTGGTATTGCTCAGAAGGAATAAGACAGAAATTGAGAGGTGGCCTAATTCTTGCGTGTGGGAGTGTGGTCCTATTCAAAAAGTTAAAAGACCCACTGAGACTGTGGAAAAGGGACATGTGAGATGAAACGTGATACTGAATAGTTTACAGGCTTGAGTAATTATTGGGAGAGGTGGATTCACTAGAAGATTATGTGAAGAAGGTCCCTGGGGAGGACGAGGGCTATTAAGCCTCATCCACACAAACTTGGAAGATCTCACAACCTCGAGACTCTCCAGAAAAGGACATAGAGACAGGGAGATACCCTGCATTACCTTGACTCTGGAAGTGGCATTGCTGGTGGGAATGCTCCTAGTCATCAGTTCTACTTTATGAATTTGAGTCAACTCTAGAAGCCAAGATTCTTTGTTCCTAATCTGAGCCCTTTCAAACTCAAGGAGAAATACGGGTGGGCTCATTCCCCTTTAATCTCTTCCAAGGGATCACTAACCATGTACCCTAGATGATTATGCTGGAAAAGAGAACAGCCTTCAATATTTATGGGTTTGCTAGAAATGGAGGACCAGTATCTATTATTCCAGACTGCAAAAGAGCTCTGGCAAACAAATTCCTCAACTGGGGTTTGGATTCCGCGTTACCTGTGGCTAAAAGATTAGAATTACAATCACTATGAAGGCTTTTGGACCTTTTGCGTGAACTTTAGTTGTTCCTTTATCAGGGTGGGGTATTTAAGTTGACATGTCAGTTGGACTTTTTTTCTTTTTGAGACAGGGTCTTGCTCTGTCCCCGAGGCTGAAGTGCAGTGATGCGATTGTGGCTCACTGTAGCCTCGAACTCCTGTGCTTAATTGATTCTCCCACCTCAAACTCCTGAGTAGCTGGAACTACACCTGGCTAATTTTTCTGTAGAGATGTGATTCCACCATGTTACCCAGGCTGGTCTTGAACTCCTGGGCTCAACTGATTCTCCCACCTCAGCTTCCCAAAGTGCTGGGATTACAGGTATAAGCCACCATGCCTTGCCCTTAGTTAGACCTTTTTTTGTGACTTCTGTTGGTAGCTTCTATAACTGTTGGCCAGGTATGTTGCCAAAACCCACCTATACTTACAAGGTCGGCAGACATCGTGCGACAGTGTTGCACACCTAGAGGTGAAACAGGTTGCATTTCTTATACAAGAACAGACTCAGGCAGGGGTACTGCGCAACACCATTTCACAATTTAACAAACCCGTTTGCCTAACCCTGTTTGACACTGGAACTACAAGTGATCTATGACTGGTCTCAGGCAGAGACACTGATGGCATGTGTTAGTTTTTGGGTGTTCGATCTCCTCTAGCTAATGAATGGTATACACCTTTGGAGTTACTGTGTCTCTTGCATTTGCAGATAATATACATGCTATCAAGACTGAGGAATACTGTTATATATTGGGGTTTCCAGATATGACACAATCAAGCAGTGAAAGTGCTTTCACAGCTGCTGGCATTCTACAATGGGACCATGTAGAATGGTATTGCCAACATGGTACTAAGTGGCTATTCTAGGCTCCCTCTTATCCACAGGCAGTATAGAATAGTGGAACAGCATTCTGAAAGACAGCTGTGCCCATCCCTTTAACAATGACTTCTGTAAGATTGTCTGGTCTGGGTTACCTCTGCTGTTTATACTCATAAAGGTCCCTCCACTTTGGTGAAGTTCCTTGGCACCTGGGAGTCAAAAATCAGAAACAGACAAAGAATTTACTTGGTATGCCAAGACCTGAGTTTTTACACTTCAATAGTTCTTTCCTTGTACCTGTCATAATTTCAACAGGTGGCTGGGAGGTTTGTGTGTTCGTATTACAGACAAATGGATGGATACAAACTTGGATGCCCTCCTGACTTCCTGGTGACACTTGCTAGCTACACCTACAGAAGAGCAACTTTGATTCTCTCTTTATTCCAAACATTCTAAATTTCTGTTGTATGCTTATTCTGCAAGTGGGAGATTTTGCTGCAGTCTCTATATCCATGTAGTATATTCTATCCACAGGGTATCTCTAGTGGGAAAGTACAACTCCTGCTTTCATGTGGAATTTACTGTTCCAGAAAGAAAGAACAGACCATATAGGTTGTCCTTGAAGATGATGATGGACTGTGCTTTGGGCATAAACGTGCCTGACCAAAAAAAGTGAAAGGGTGGTTGGAGCAGGAATGACTCTCTCTTCACCTTTCTTGCAGATATTAACAAACTGTACCAAATAATCCTGTGCAGCAATCCCACACAATGACACTCAGTGCAAAACTACCACAGTGTGGGATTTGTTATGCTTAACATATTCAACTGCAGAGGACCTTCCGGAAATTCTACTCCCAGAGTTCTCATTTGCCCTGGCCCTCCATAATTCTTCCCTTACTAGTCATACTGTGTAAAACTCTATTCATCTTCTCAGGTGCAGAGAAACATGTACTCTGACATCTTGGCTCCCAGTGGATCCATGTCCCACATTAGGAGAACCCCAAAGCAGCATAAAACTCTCAACCAAATACTTCCACTTCAGACCTGCAGTTGAGTCTAATAGCATGCCAACAGTGTGTTAACCCCAGGAAAACATAAATACCAAGTGGATATAAAATGTAGCATGAAACCTCTGTAATCCAATGGAACTAGTCTTATGTGAAAGGCATGCTTTCCCTGCCTCCCACCTGTACATAACACTGCACATTTTGGAAATACTATGAGACCTTTAATAGTGACTCAAAATCTAAGACACTGGTCACTTTCCCAGCGGTGGTCTCCAGTGCTAGCATTAGAGCCTATCCGCAGGTGTTAAGGATACAGGCTTTCATTACTTTGTACAAGGGCTCTTGCCTTGAATAGACACCTATGAAGCTGAGGGTATGACCCGCAATTGCTATCGTGGGAAACGCTACCATTAAGAGAGCCTGGGATCATATCACTGAACAAATTAGCATTGCTTCCTTGACCTGAGTTAATATTACAGAATTGCATAGCTTTGAACTGTTTGTTGGATATGCAGCCAGATTGCTCAGGGGAGCTCTGTATCTCCTAATGCTGTGGTATATTGTTTGTTTTGGAATTTCTTTGGCTATATAATGACTCAGCACTCTCAACAAACACTGAAGCCCCATTTAAAATCTAATTGCTTTCTATTCCAGATGAGGACGCTTATTATCTAGTGAGCCACAGCAAGGGTCAGGGGGTGGACTGAGAAGGAATAAACTCTCAGTCTTAGCTAAATGGTCATGGGGGCTCTCTTCCTTCTCTCGTTCCCAAGACCCATCAGCAAACCTGCTTAGCCACTGAGCTGATTTGCAGAGGAACAGTAGGGTCTTTAGCTGCTATTCTCAAAGTTCTTGGTATGCAGACCCTGGTCCTTTGTAATGCATACTTCCTAGTGTTGTTCCTAGGCCCAGAGGTCCTTTGAGATATATGTTGTTTCTTAGAATAATGAAGGACTTGGACTAACCTCAAAATATACAGTGTTATGAAGGTAGAGTTTTCTCTCTTTGAGTGATCTTGTTTCTTGTCCAGTCTCCAAATGGACAAGGCACACCCTTGTGGAACCATTGTAGGGGCTCAGAGATCCCATGTGCTCTGTTATTTATCTGCTCTGAAGTTATCAACACTAATAAACGTTGTTGTTATTAGCACCATGTGTATTGCTTGTGGTATATATTACCTTGCCTCTTGTACAACATGAAGTTAATTAATATTTTTCTGTGAAGGTAATCCAATGTCTGATATCTTCTCCCCATAATATTAATTGATGTTAATGTTATTATAAATATTTTTTTAAAACTTGTATATTTAATGTTAAATCTAACCTTTCTTTATTAAGAACACATTATACTTTTAAGGAACTTTTAAAAGGAATAAATATGCAGCTGGGTGCGGTGGCTCACACCTGTAATCCCAGCACTTTGGGAGGCAGAGGCGGGCAGATCACGAGGTCAGGAGATCGAGACCATTCTGGCTAACACAGTGAAACCCCGTCTCTACTAAAAAACTACAAAAAAAATTAGCCAGGAGTGGTGGTGAGCACCTGTAGTCCCAGCTACTTGGGAGGCTGAGGCAGGAGAACGGCATGAACCCGGGAGGTGGAGCTTGCAGTGAGCCAAGATCACTCCACTGCACTCCAGCCTGGGCAACAGAGCGAGACTCTGTCTCAAAAAAAAAAAAAAAAAAGTAATAAATAAGATGATGACAATAATGTATATTGTTAATGTTGAATTAACTTTCAGCACCTGTTTATTTATGGTAGCTTCTACTACTTACTGATCCTTATCAGCCTTGCCTGTCAGAGCACTACTTGCTCATATTATATACTTGTATGTTCTCTTTGTCTTCATATGTGCTCTATCTTTCCAATGAGACTGTGAGCTCTTTGTGGATAGGGACAGGTTAACTGATTCTTTTGCATCATGTTATGTTAAAGTGATCCCCCTATGTCAACCTCCTGACTAACTGAGATTACAGGTGCCTATATATATATATATGATTTTTAGTAGAGACAAGGTCTTGCTATGTTGCCCAGGCTCGTTGTGAACTCCTGGGCTCAAGCAATCCTCCTGCCTCAGCCTCTGAAAGTGCTAGGAATACAGGCATGAACCAGTGAGCCTGGTCTTCTTTTGCATCTCCATAGCACTTAGTACAAGGCACAATACAGGCGCAAATAAACATTGGATGAATAAATCATCCGAGTTTTTCCTCATTTTAATTAGCTGTAAGATAAAGAGAAGGAATGTATTACCTATTAAGTTCATAGCACATAGAATATAGCAGACATATATCCCCTTATTATTTTATTAATGTCTATTAATATATCTATTAATGAAATAATAAAAAACTTTAGAAGAAAATAAACTAAGTGAAAAATTATCCCTACTTCTCCCTGCTCTGCAATGACCACAAATAAGAGTATAAAGTACAACTGCTATTTATATATCACTTTGTAGTTCTTTTAGATCCATTATCTGACATGATCCTTGTAACAACCAAAGAATTCATATACAGCTTATTAATTTTTTTTTTGCAGAAAGGGAAATCAGGGTCCAGAGAGGTTACATAGAAGAGCCTGGATGGAAAAGGAGATCTAATATGTAAATTCAATCTATGTTAATCTGAGAGACCTAAAATTACAAAAAACAAAACTGTCTCCTATAATCTATTCTTGTAAACCTTATAAAGACATTAAATTATTTATTTGTTTATTTAAATCTTAGAGTATTTTAAGTGAGCCTGTGATATATAAAGTACTATCCTTCCAACACTGTGTAAAATTAAAAGTAGAGATAAAGATTATAAGATTTAAATAAGGAAATAGTATACATATTAATGTGCTAAAATAATGGTCTAATTAATTACCTGCTTTTCTGGGGGTTCAATTTCACGTATATTAAAAGGTCCACTTAAATAAGCTGGGAAGTTTGTGGAAAAGCTTAGGATTTGAGCTGGATCAAGATGGATGGGTGAAATTTAGATGGTAGAAGAAAAGCAGATTATTATAATAAACAAGATTTGGCAAAGATGCAAGGGGAGGAACACACATGTGTTGAGTGAGTAGATTGGACTAGGTGAATTCTCATTAAGAGAACACTGTAAAGATAGCTTGGGGTCAGAATTGTATACTGTCTTGAATGCCAGGCTAAGTATATATTTATTACTTCATGTTACAGGTTATAGAGTCATTTAAGGTTTCAGAGTAGAGACATGGTATGTTGACAGAATGTGATGGAAGGAGGGAATTATATATAGAGAAGTTGAGGACAGGTGTAATAATCCAGGTATATAATGAAGAAGAACTGATTTCAGGAGTGTTGCAAAGAGACTGATCTCAGGTATTTTGAAGGAAAGTTGATGTCCTAGATACTTCAAGTTTACATGCCCAAGTGATTAAGAAGAACGTGGCTCTTAATCATATTGAATATTTAACTGGTCTGGGGTAGGGCTCAGATTAGTCGTTTTCTTAGGCTTTTCAGGTGATTCTAATTACACCTAAGGTTAAAAAGCCATTCACCTGGGCATTTAAAAAAAAAAAACTGCTCTTAAATCTCCCAGCCTCTGTACTTCTAAATGACACATAATTTTGTCATTTTAAATTAGATCCTATACTAAAACTTTGACTTAATTTCATTTCAAACAACCCCTTCTATTGACTGCTCTAATTCATTTTAAAGTATCATAATTTTTTGTTGTTGTTGTTTTGAGACGGATCTTCACTCCTGTTGCCCAGGCTGGAGTGCAATGGCACGATCTCGGCTCACTGCAACCTCCGTTTGCTTCCTGGGTTCAAGCGATTCTCCTGCCTCAGCCTCCCGAGTAGCTGGGATTACAGGCATGCGCCACCACACCTGGCTAGTTTTTTTTGTATTTTTAGTAGAGATGGGGTTTCTCCATGTTGTTCAGGCTGGTCTTGGACTCCTGACCTCAGGTGATCTGCCCATGCTGGCTTCCCAAAGTGCTGGGATTATAAATGTGAGCCACTGTGCTCGGCCAAAGTATCATAACTTTTATTATGTATGTATATATGTATTTATTTGTTTTTGAGACAGTGTCCACTCTGTCACCCAGGCTGGAGTGCAGTGGTGCACTCTTGGCTCACTGCAACCTCTGTCTCCCGGGTTCAAGTGATTCTTGTGCCTCAGCCTCCAGAGTAGCTGGGACTATAGGCACATGTCACTGCACCTGGCTAATTTTTGTATTTTTTGCTAGAGACGAGGTTTTGCCATGTTGCCCAGGTTGGTCTCAAGCTCCTGGCCTCAAGGGATCTGTCTGTCTTGGCCTCCCAAAGTGCTGGGATTAAAGGTGTGAGCCATCATGTCTAGCCCACAAATTTTCTATTGGGAATTAAGTCATTAAATTTATCTCTAATTTCCACTTTCCTACATCATATTCAATAATTTCTTACAGCAATTCAACCTTGAAGATCCTTCTTTCTGTCTTCCTTTTATCCCTGTTTGCTCCTGAGGTTATGGCCTCCCTACTTCTCAGCTGGGTTATTGTAACGGTTGCACAATCAGTTTCTTTACTTCTTCTTCCAATCCAATGCATACTTTGCTCCCAGGTTATCTATTTCAGTGTAATTCCCCTGCCAAAATTAATCTCTGCTCTCCAAGAGCTCACAGTCTAGTGGCAGAGATGGCCATCTGTACCAAACATTATGACAAAATGTTAAGTAAGGTACATAATGTTTCTCAGCTTTGATCCCTCTAGGCACTTTGCTTTCATAGGTTCTGAGCTTACTCTTATTGCAGAATCCTAACATCATTAGAGATGCCTCTGGGGTCACTACTGAATCGGAAAGCAAGTATATAGAACAGAGGTCTATTTGTATAAGCTAGAAAATTCTCCCAAGTAGATCAATCAGAACAATTCGTTTTTGTTAGATGTTGAGATTCTGCATAACATTTTCATTTTAAAAAAACATGACCCCATTACTAAAAATAAAACGCTTAAAAGCAACTGCTTTATTTATATTTTCTATTAGAGTCGTCTATATGATTAGCCAGTCTTCTCTCCCCACTGGACTATAAACATGACATGGATTCTATTTTATACAGCTTTGTATCTCCTGCAGTGCCTAGAAATGTCTAGCACATAGCAAGCATTCAAAAATGTGTTTTTTCTTCCATGTCTGACGGGGACAAAAGTGTTAATGTTAGTGCTTACAGATTTTCAGAATGTAAAAACATTTTTGCTTCCTTGTACCAACATGAGTCAATAGCTATTTTGAAATCTATAAGCACTAACATAACACTTTTGTTTTCATCAGAATTTGGCATTTGAAAATGTCCAGATATGGAGTTCTGAAAAGTTAAATTCAAGAAGGTTTACTAAGCACATAAATGCACAATGTACTCTGCTAGTTAATGTAACAGAAATGGAGCCAGCGAGAGAAGTCTAAAGGTAGAATATCATGAATTTGCAGTAACACAAAATTCAAAAAAGGAAGAAGTTTGAAGGAGAAGGAAGTGATCACAAACTTCAAACATTAACAAGATTTGAAAAGGAATGAGGATTATGATGATCTTAGATTTAAGCAAGTTACCTGCAGGGGGTTACTGTCAGGATGTATGCTTATTAAAAGAATAAACCACTTATTGGGAAGTTTGACAATGGGAAGAAAGAGAAATGGAACAGCAGCTACAAAAGGTAATATAGATACAAATACAAGTCTTTGTCCACAGAAGAAAGAAAGAACAGTTTATGTCTGATGTCAGAAAGAGTAGCAAAAGAAATATCAACAGCTAGGAGGAAGTGTGTATCAGAGAAGGGGCATTATGAGTTCAAAAGGAATGAGAATTAAGGTTTTACATGTTTACCAAAGATTGATTATGGGAACATAAAATATATTGAAGAAGTAACAGAGTTTTAAAATATATAGTTTCTTATTTAACAATTTGTATCGGATTATTAGTTCTTACCTTCACCACTCTCCATGCCTTCTACAAAAATCCCCCCACATTGGGGAAGAATCCAGTACCGGCGTCTGTAACGATCCTGGCCAAACATCACTGAACGCAATGAGTGAGAGGCATCAAAGAGCTTCCTTCTGTACTGACTCTGTTGCTGTTAAAAAATGGTACATATAATTAGGTTTGGGATGTTAAATACTTTAAAAATTAATGTATAAGTAACTTTATACTTTTATACCTTTAAGCACATAAATTTCACTACTGGGAAAAGAGCAAAAGGGCTAAATATTCATGCCCGACTTCAATTTCAGTAACATTTATAAAGATAGAAATCATTTTAAGGATAATTATTTTTGTTGCCATGGAGTAAAAGGATAAGTTACCTGAGAAAATAAAACTTATCCTTTTACTTGATAATAAACAATGGGATCAAGTATTTTATGGAGCCAAAGCAAACTGGTTCAATTCAACTCTTATTGATTACAGTATATAACTAATAATACATATAGGCCAGGCACAGTGGCTCATGCCTGTAATCCCAGCACTCTGGGAGGCCGAGGCGGGTGGATCGTTTAAACCCAGGAATCAGAGACCAGCCTTGGCAACATAGTGACATCCCATATCTACAAAAAAAATATGAAAAATCAGCAGGCGTGGCGGCACATGCCTGTAGTTCCAGCTACCAGGGAGGCTGAGGCGGGAGGATCGCTTGAGCCTGGGAGGTCAAGGCTGCCGTGATCATGCCATTTCACTCCAGCCTAGGTAACAGAGCAAGACTCTGTTTCGAAAAGCAAAGCAAAACAAAAAACAAATAATATATATGTAATTGGCTAAGCCTGTATTTGCCTATTTTTACACTCAGGTTGTAAACCTAGACAACGTATATTTAAGTTTTGGGATAGGTCTGTGAAGAATCTAACATTAATACCATACACAGGCATGTTGTAATACCTTTAAAAAACTCATTTTTGTTCTTATAAAAAGCTCATCTTAAATTTCACTAATGCTATGAAATTCAGTTTTTATTTTTATTTTAATTAAAAAAAAATAGAGATGGGGTCTCGCCATGTTGCCCAGGCTTGTCTCAAACTCCTGGGCTCAAACAATTCTCTCACCTCAGCCTCCCAAAGTGCTGAGATTACAGGTGTAAACCACTTCTCTTTAATGAGAAGTATGTAAATACGTACACTTTACAAATCCAATGCAAATAAAACCCACAAATACACAAATGTAAAATAAGACCTAAGATGCTGAAACTGTCACTAAGAAATTCACCTGAATTTTTTAGTAATTAATTCCAAGAAATAAAACTATGCCTTAATTGATATTTCATATTTATATGAAGAGCTGAAGAATATAGAATATTTTCTTTCTAGGCTCTGATTAAGTTCAATATCGTGTTTTAAGAGGCAGGCTTTTAACCTTAGCATTAAGCTTGTAAAGTTCAATTGTAAGAATGTTTCTAGAGTTCGTCATCTTATTTTTTGGTGACAAAAATGCTATTCAGAATCTTCATTTTTAATTACTCCCCAAAAGCTTGTTTTTGCTTAGCAGTCAGAAAAACTAATCCCCATACAATGTAGATTTCTAAAACACTGTGAAGATGTTAAATGTTAATCAGAAAAGTGCTTACTTTACTCAGTTTTTCAATCTGTTTTTCCAGCTCTTCAACACTTGCTGCTTGGTCACCTTCATCCTATACATAAGAAAATACAGTGTCATTTATCTGTTTTAAGATTTATTTATTCAATCCATAAATATTTAATGAAAGTCTCTTATATGCAAAATACTAGAAGAGGCACTGTATAAGAAGGTATAAGACTCAGTTCTTTTCTATAAACTAATAATCTGATAGAGAGATACAGAAAACGTTATATTAAAAAAACACACACACACACAAAAACCTAGGTATGGTAGCTCATGTCTGTAATCCCAGCACTTTAGGACACTGAGGTGGGAGGATCATCACTTGAGGCCAGGAGTTTGAGACCAGCCTGGACATCATAGTCAGACCCAGTATCTACAAAAAATAAAATCAGCTTAGTGGCTTATGTCTGCAGTTCCAGCTACTTGGGAGGTTGATACAGGAGGACTGGTTAAGCCCAGAAGTTCAAGGCTGCAGTGAGCTATGATCATGCCACTGCACTCCAGCCTGCAGACCCTATCCCCAAAAGAAACAAAACAAAACATAACAAACCACACACACAATAAACTCCCCCAAAAGCAGGAAAAGTATAAGGGTCTCAAAGAGAGGTAGTGATTAAAACCTGTGAAGTTCAAGGCAGAGTAAGATTACTTTTAGTAGAAATGTATACCAAGGGAGGCTTTATAGAAGAAGTCATGTTTTAATTAGCTACTAAAGAATGGTTAGAAATGCATCCATCAGAGAAAAGAGGACAGGTCTCATGTCTTGACATGAGAGGTACATAAAAGGTAAGGTAGGAGATGAGGCAAAATGAGTTTAAGGCTAGATTTTGAAGACCTGTAAATGCTTGTCAATTAACAAAATGATCCTTTGAGGGAGGGCTAAACATCTGAACTATGCTTTCCAAAGGTTATTCTGGCAATAGTTGTAAGATGGCCTGGAGCAGAGAAGGGATTAAAATTGGTAAAACTAGCTAACAGACTAGTTTTGGTTTAAAACTAGCTAACAGATTAGAGAAGGAGGGATATGGTTCTTACTAGGGTAAAAGAAATAAAGATGGAGAAAAGCAAATGAATGTAAGAGATACTACATAGTTATAGAGCTGTTGAGTCTTGTCAACTCATGAATATGTGGCACAGAGGGGCAAGGGAGATGATGGAATAAATAAATTATGATGTTAAGGTTTTAAATCTAGGAGACTGGAAAAATACTGATACCATCAATTGAAGGAGTTATTTTTGAAGGGAAGAAGATTAGTTATACTTGAACACATTGGGCTTTTAGAATAAAAATAATTCCTAACATGCATAGTACTAATTGCATAAATAGAAGGTTTGTAAGTAATTACGTGAAATTTTTCATTCTAGAAAATGACAACAGAAGAACTATCTCCAAATTTTAGGTTTTAGAGGGAAAGCATGAACAGAAGGTACATGGGTTTCTTTGGATCTTAGCTGCACTACTAGACATAGGCAAATTACTTAACCTTTGTAAGGCTATTCATCTGTAAATCTGGTGATAATGTTACCAATTACATGAAGGTTTTGTGAGGACTAAGAAAGAACAGATCTGAAAGTAACCAACAGTGTTCCTACTTTAATAACAAGATGGAGGTACAGCTCAGATTAAAGAAAAATAACAACTTGTTTTTGATGTTTACTTCCTATCAGCATTCATAAAAAGCCACACTGCCACCAACCACACACAAACATGTATTTCTGACTAGTGTGGCTACCTACCCAATGAAAAAAAAAGTGAAAAAAAGACTGCCATAGTTTCACCATTATCTCTCACTCATCCACTCCTTACCCAAATTTAGGGAACCAAGTTACAAAGGTGTTCAGGCACATTATTTGTGCTAACAGTAACATGAATTCTATTTGGAATTAAAAGAAACCTTAAAAGATAAGTAGCTCAACAACTCTTAAATCTTGACTCTTATGTGAATATTTATAAATAGATTCTAAAGTGATCTTCTGATCAGCAGGACAAATGTCTGATAATCTGTTTATGCAAAAATACAATTCAATCAATAAATATTCAAAATAAGATATCGAATATTTGAAAATGCCATGTATCAGCCAAATAATCTAACTGCAATTTTTAAGACTCTTCCTACAATGCAAAAAGAAATAAATAAAATGTCTCCTAAAGTTTTATTTAAAGGAGTTTTGGCTAATAGTACTTAAAATTTTCAGAGATTAAAAAAACGTGGAAGAACAGAGAGAAAGGTAGTAGCAGCAACAACAAAACTAAGAACACAGAATCTATACCACAGTTCCCCAACCAAAAAAGAGTGTCATTATATGTCCCTATATGTCAGAGTTTAATTGTCCACATAACCTCTCACAGGCCAACTTGTAAGGTTCAACTCCCATAGGTCTCAACACAACTCTATGGAATGAAGGAATGAAGAGTGAGGAGAAGAGGGAATCCTCTTTGAGATAAAGGTGCTATGATCCAGTCAAGGGCAGTATCTTCTAATCGAAAGGGATCATATGGGTCTCAATAAGAAAACCTACCTGCAATCAATCCTTTAAGGAAGGTAACTACCAATACTCTACTTACAATTTAACTGAGAGGTCAAATCTATTTTTTGAGAACTAATGTGCCTAAATTATCAGTTTCATTAAGTAGTCAAAATTTTACTTATATAGGAAATTGATGTGTCTGCCAGTTCTTTATTATAAAGAATAATTCAAATCATTTAACATGAAATGTTAATTTGACTTCTTAGGTCCTAACATTTATTACTTTATAAAATTGTGAAATTGTTTTCTCACATTACTAACAAGATCTACCTTTGCCAGTGAAATCCTAAAATCTATTTAACTCTATAATTCAACACTCATAAAAAAGTGAAACACGACCAGGTGCAGTGGCTCATGCCTGTGATCCCAGCACTTCAGGAGGCCAAGGCGGGCGGAACATGAGGTTGAGATCGAGACCAGCCTGTCCAACATAGTGAAACCCCAGCTCTACTAAAAATACAAAAATTAGCTGGGTGTGGTGGCAGGCACCTGTAATCCCAGCTACTCGGGAGGCTGAGGCAGGAGAATCGCTTGAACCCAGGAGGCAGAGGTTGCAGTGAGCTGAGATCGCACCAATGCACTCCAGCCTGGGTGACAGGGCAAGACTCTGTCTCAAAAAAAAAAAGTGAAATACTACCTTAAATGACACATCTCCTTTAAAACTTTAATAATGATTTTCAAATAGTTTATGTGTAAAGAATAAAATGTATGGTTTGTTAGTTCTCTGTTAAAAAAGAAACCAAGTGAAACAAATAATTTCTGTAAATAAGTTCTAGTTTAGTGAGATAACTATACAGTGGAATAAACTAAAATCTCAGTACATAGTTGTCCAAGTTATTGAACTTACGAGTTAACACTTTAAAACAATTTATAATGTGAAGTGCTAAAAGAGGCCACTAATTCTATGAAAAGGTGATTAATTTTGGTCAGAAAGTCTTAATTCCTGCTATGGAAACAGGTCCACTTGCCAAATGAAGCAGACTGCTTATAAATGTTATCTTTTGTTTGGGTAATTACACTTCTGATACTCAAATTATATGCCCTTCATATTATTTGTCACAGATGAATGTACATAATTTGGTAGTTTCAATAGTACAATATTATGAAATAAATTATTTCTGCAAGGAATCTCAATGTAGACTCATTTTCAGATTGGTACTATTAAAAGCAGTAAAGTCAAATTCATTACAATGAGTTCTTAAATATGACATGAAAAACGCAGGGAATAAAAGCAAAAATAGACAAGTGGCACCGTATCAAATTAAAGTGCTTCTTTATAGCAAAGGAAACAACAGACAGAAAAGAGAACCTACAGGACGGGAGAAAACATTTGCAAACCATATATTTGATAAGGGGTTAATATCTAAAACATATAAGTAACTCTTACAACTCAATAGCAAAAACCAGATAACCAGATTTTTAAAATGGGCATAGAACCTGAATAGACATTTCTGCAGTGAAGACATACAAATGGCCAACAAGTATGTGAAAAGATGTCCAACATCACTAATCAGGGAAATGTAAAATCAAAATAACAATGAGATATCATCTCACACCTGTTAGGGTAATTACTCTCAAAAAGAAAGAGAAAGAGAGAGAGAGGAGTGTTGGCAAGGATATGGAGAAATTGGAACTCTCATACACTGTTGTGGGATTGTAAAATGATATAACCACTATGGAAAACAGTATAAAGGTTCCTCAAAAAATTATAAATAGAACTATCTGATCCTGCAATCCCACTTCTGCGTATTTATTCAAAAGAACTGAAATCAGGATCTTGAAGTATTTGTGCTGTCATGTTCACTGCAATGTTATTCACAATGGCCAAACGGTGAAAGCAACTCAAGTGTCCATTGATGGATGGATGAATAAACAAAATGTGATATATAGATACAATGAAATATCATTCAGCCTTTAAAAATCCTGCCACATGTAACAACATGGGTGAACCTTGAGGACATTATGCAAAGTGAAATAAACCAGTCACAGAAGGTCAAATTCTATATGATTCCAATTATATGAGGTATCTAAAACGGTCAAACTCATAGAACCAGAGAGTAGAATGGTGGTTGCCAGGGGCTGGGAGGAAGGGGAAATTGGAGAGTTACTATTTAATAGGTGTGAAGTTTCAGTTATGCAAGATGAATAAGTTCTAGAAAGCTGTTGTACAACCTCATGCCCACAGTTACCAATAGTGTATACAGTATACTTAAACATTTCTTAAGAGGGTGAATCTCATGTTAAATGTTTTACCAAAATTAAACAACAAAAAAGAAAAGTTCATTCTAATAATTTTTACCATTCTGGTTTAAAATATAACATTGGAAAAGAAGAAATTACGACAACATTTTGTACTCATATTTTTACTTAAGAAAGAGAACTGCATAGTACAAGTTCTACATTCATTCATAAATCTGATTATCATTGGTGTCAACTAGATACTATTTTCACACATTCCATCAATAAAATTCATCTCTCAGCTTTCTTTCACATTCCACTGATACATTCATCTCTCTAAGCTTTCTTTATTTCTCCAGCATTACTGAGTTGATGCAAGAAGGGAAAAGAGTTCTTTCTAGACTTCCTTAGCTAAGTACCCTTAGCATTGAGAGCAGAAGAAATGGTTAGCTGTATGTTGTTTTTTGAGTTCAATTCCACAGCTCTAGCTAGCATTCTTTTCTGATAAAAGGTGAACTTCAACCTTTTATACATGTCCATTTTCATGACTTACGGTAGCTTTCCCTAAACTCAAATACATACATACACACACACATCCCTCTATGACCTTGCCTTCTTCCCTTTGACCTACTCTTCAAAGGTAGCTCCTTCACCTTGATTGAAGCCCCTCCAAAATCTTTAGAACCTTATAGCACTGTGCTTTTTAAATTTCTTTTATCTTAAATCCCCGTCTCTCATTTTACTGACTCTTTTCTTTCCATCAAAAATCATCTCAAGTCTAACATCTGAAAAATCCTTGGCTCCTTCTCCTCTCTAGGAACTCCCTGTCTTCTGAGACACAATGCTTGAAACAGTCATCTTCACTTTCTCACTTTCTATTGTAATCAATCAAGTATAGCCTGGTAGGTGTGCTCATCCCTCTAAAAAACTGTGTTGACACTGCTTACCAATGACCTCTATGTTGCCAAATTCAATCAACATTTTAGGTCCACATCACACTAGCCTCTTACTGCTTTAACATTGTTTATCACTCTCCTTTTTGCAATGTTTGATTTTCTTGATTACTGTTATTATTACATGTGTAGAAAAGACTTAATACAGCAGGCCTGACTGGTATCCTCTGGAAGGCCTTCTTACAAGATTGGTCCTTGGCTGGCATATGGGAACTTAGATTTTGGGAGGGTTAAGATGAGCTCTTAACATGGACCTGTACTATTTGCACTAACAATGTGGATTATGCTGAATACCTGCTCTTCTTCAGAGAATCTGATATTTTGGCACATGCTATGCAGAGGGTACCTACACGACCAGCTCCCAGTAAAAACCTGGACACTGAGTCTCTAATGAGCTTCCCTGGTAGATAACATTACATGCATGTTGTCATAACTTGTTGCTGAGGGAATTAAGCCTGTCCTGTGTGACTCCGCTGGGAGATGACTCTTGGAAGCTTGTATCTGGTTTCCTCTGGACTTTGCCCATACACTCTTTGCTGATTTTGCTTTGTTTCCTTTTACTGTAGTAATTCATTGCTATAAGCACAAGTATATGCTGAGTTCTGTGAATCATCCTAGTGAATCACAGAACCTGAAGGTGGTCTTGGGGACCTCCAACTCATTATAGAAATCTCCAACCTGTCTGCTTTTGCTTCTTGAACAAGGAGCCTTGTGGGCTCCTATTAAATACTGATGATCCCTGAGGTTCCAACCTCAGTCCACTACTCTATTCACTAAACCAATCCCCTCCTGCAATCTTACTTACCTTGTGATTTTAAATTATCATCTACGTGATAATAACACCCTGATCTATACTTCTAAGAGTGAACTCTTCTTCAGGCCTCAGATTCCTAAATCTAACTGACTGCTGAGTTTCTATACACAGGTACCTCAAACTCAGCAAGTCCAAAAATAAATCATCATTTCCTGTCTTCAATTACCTGTTCCCTTACCTCCCCCTGCCCCCAAGTATGTACTTACTCTCTTCCTGATTTCCCTATTTTGGTTAATGGCAACAATAGCATGAAGTCTTCCAAACCAGATTGCTGGAAATCAGTCCTACCACTCTATCAACCTACATGGTTCACCTTCCATCTTCAAGTCCTGCCCATTCTTCCTCCTAAATATTTATTAAATCATTTCCTCCCTCATCCCAACTACCGTTGCTCTAGTTTCTACCCCTCACAACTCACCTAAACCATTGCAGTATCTCCTGACTGATCTCTGCACCTCTGATTTTGCCCCACCTTTTTTCTTTCACATAGCTGCCAGAGTGAGTAACTTAAAAATTAATGCTGACCATGCCATTCTCTGATTATAACCCTTCAGTGGCTTCCTGTCACTAAAAAAGCAAAAGATCCTAGTTCATCATTGTTGCGTATGAGGCTCCAGTAACACTGAAGCACTTGCAATCCCCTTAAAGCACATTGTGGTTTCCTGTTTCTGTCCCCTTGCTCATGCAATTCTCTCTGCCTGGAACACTCTTCCCTAGACCTTTACCCAGGTTAATGTTCAGCTCAGCTTATAGCCTCAGCTGATGGATCCAGAAACTCTGTGGGAGTTTATCACTCAGAAAATCTAAATGCTCTTAAGGTGTATCCGCGTAGTACATTGTCAATACCCCTCTCAAAGCAGTTAACACATTATGTTTTCTTTTTGCAAATCCTCCTCAGTGAGACTGTAAATTGAAATGGGACGTTCAGTGCCTTATTTGTCTTTGATTAAAAATACCTAGAACTACAGAAATAGTAATTGGTGTTTGAGGAATGCATTATTTTCACTAAACCTGACAACACTTTTAAAGGCATGAAGTGCTGTACAAATGTAACACAGTATGTTAACAGAATGAAACAGAATACCTGAAATTAAAAATCTGCATATCTCTTTGGAGAATTCTCAAGTAATTATATTTAAAAAAAA
Source organism: Macaca thibetana thibetana (assembly GCF_024542745.1). NCBI lineage: Eukaryota > Metazoa > Chordata > Mammalia > Primates > Cercopithecidae > Macaca > Macaca thibetana. The sequence goes on along the minus strand of NC_065589.1, from coordinate 83,654,053 downwards.
CTTTTTAAAATTAAGTCTTAGTGTCTTTTATGTATAGACATTCTATGAAATATTTATATAACCATCACAAAAATCTTTATGGGACACAGATTGTAATATTTGTTTTTCAGATGAAGAAACTGAGGCAAGTAAATGTCAAAACTGAATTCAAAGCCAAATCCATCTGACTCCAAATTTTGTTTTTAAAACTATGTTATGCAGTTCTAGTTGTCTTAAAATCAACCTAAATTTGATTACCTCATCTTCACAGATATCAGTCTTTTTTCCTTTTTTGTCTTCTTTATCTTCCTCGTCCTCATCATCTTCATCACCTTGGTCATCACTGTCATCATCATCGTCGTCGTCATAATCACTGTCTCCTCCCTTCCTTCTTCGCTTGCGTCCTGGAGTGGGTGTGCCCAAGGGATGCTGCTCTTCTCCAAGATCAATGCCACTTGAAGTGTCTCTTTTGCCTGTTTTCTTAGCATGAATGATTCTGAGCCTTTAAATATTACGAAAAGTGATGACATGGAAAAAAAGACTTCTCAATATACTTTTAAAAGAGCAAAACATGAGTTGTATGCAAAAATACCTTATGGCATTTCTTTTGTGTTAAGCAATATACCAATGTTAAAAAAATCAGAATTAGGAAACTTAAGAAATGTTTCCATAAATTACAGGATGCATTAACTTTCAAGAGTTATTCTGGGTATCTCTTTGGAATTAGACTCATTAAAAAAAATGATGAAAACTGAAAAGAAGAATTCTAACAACGGTTGAGTAATAATTTCTGATCCCATACTAACTGACTGAATAAATTTCAATTCAAATTACTACAAAGAAACGAACCTCTTAACATAGGAGTAATTTCTGCATGATATTTTCTGGCAGGAAGATAATTAAGTTTTAATGTTGAATAAGTTTAGTTAGATTCCGTAAAAGCAAATTTTAATTAGAAAGCAATTAAGAAAGAAAGTTACAGTTCCAAACATTCTATTTGTGATAAAAGCAACTTAATAGCAACCACAATCTTAGAAAATGTAATTGCTTGACTTGTTTAAAAGAAAAAAGAGAAAATGACTTTCTTCTAAGTATGAAGAATATAAGCTCAATGAATCTCATTATATCTTTTGTCCACTGCAAATTCTGCCCCTGAGTTTTATTAATTTTATATCTCATCTAAATTGAGCATTATCTATTCTTTAGACAATAAAAGTTTAAATTCTATCTTTGCAATTCATATGCTTTACTGGAAATTTGTATAAAAAGAAAACAGTACATTAACTTTAATAAAATAGGACTTACTTGCGGAGTTTACCTTCTACCACCCATTTATCTCTCCTCAAGTTTGACATATAATCAATGTTCTTGTCGATTTCACTGCCAATGCAAGAATTTATTAAAAAATATAAATTAATCAATTTATGCAATGCACTAATTTGATATGCAATAAATTTGATATGTAAATTAATGCATTTTTGAGTAAATAAAAATGATACAATTGCCCTCATGCATATACATGTTCATATATATATGTGTTTATATATGTATACACATATGTTGAAAAGTGGTAACTTCTCCAATGGATACAACATTAGTATTAGAAAATTCACTGTGGTTTCTATCTTAAACCAAGAAAGAAACTATGCACCAATTGCCTTAGAAAGCCAGCATTCCAAGTTTTGTTGCATGTATTTAAGATGTGATAATTTCCAAAATCAAAGCAGGATACCAGAACACACATGGATATTTATATAAGTGCACATACATACATATGCATATACACTATCTAAGTGTATATGTATAAACAACCAAACAGAACTAAGAATATTATGATATCTGGTAAAGTCAAATGGGGTGCTTTTTCTTTCTAAGGTAAAAACTGTAGTGTACCATTTTCACTGAATTTGGGTGTATGTGTTTTGAGTAAGTGCTACTCAGCATTACTATTTGTTACCATGCTCATGCTTAAATGAACTTATTCTTCCATAAAATTGTAAGATGTGAATATTATTATATTTTTTGGGATGACTGTCAGTGAATAGCAGAAACAAACAAAAAATTACACTAATACAATATCATAGTTAAGATAGGCACAGAAAATTTAAAATTTCTACACTCGTAGAAATGCATGACTCTGAATATTTGGATTGATCCTTTTTCTAGAAAGGTGAAGGCCTAAAAGTTGTTAAAAATTTGTAAAATAATGAATAACAAGGACAAGATGAACATGAATTTGTTCAGAAATCTTGAATACTAGTGTACGTGTTGGTATTAATATTTTATTAGTAACAAGTACTAGAGTGAGAACTCTGACTTTTAAATAAGACCAAGTACTTTAAAAAAAGTATAAATTAATACAGTGATAAATGAATACTCTATGGTTCTATTAGCATATAACAAAATAAAAAGTGGCTACATAATTCTATGAATGGAAAATCAGGTAAAGGAAAATCAGGTAGTCATCTGTCCTTAAAAAATGTGAAGGAAAAAAAAATTCCATATTCTTGTGGTGGTACCACATTCTGGTACCACAGCAAGTAAAAATATAAAAGAAGTTATGTATAAAGAATTAACAAAATTATTAAACAAAACAGGTGACAAAGACCATGTATTACAGACACACAGTATGACCCAAATTTTTTTTCAATACACTACAAAGAAATACATGAAAATATTGTTAGTGGCCATCTCTAAATATTGAGATAAGTACAATTTTAATTATCTTCTTTATGTTAGTCTGTAACTTTCCAATTTTCTATAATCAATTTGTATTACTTTGTGATTAGAAAAATTCAAAATGGAAAAAAACATGGATAAGCCTGAGCATATGCTCACCTGACCACACTCTTGCTGCATGCCAGTTCATTGATCAGGAAAGCCAGAACTGAAGCTTTCTGTGCTGGAGTGTGAGCCTGAAAAGCTTTGGTCTTCAGACTTTCAGTAAGCTCAGTTTGTCCACAGTGGGCTTCCATAAATATCTGTAAAATCTCGGAAACATTGTCTCGATTCACACCAACATTCAGCAAATGTTCTCCAAGAGCTGTTTTAGCCTATAAAAGTTTGGCATTTTTATCAGTATTGCTCATAACCATTTATACCATAAAAACAATAAGATTAAAAATCCTCATATTATTTAATTTAGATATTACTGACAAGAGCTTTATTCACTTTTTTTAAATGAAAGAGACACAAAAATAGTCAATAGAAAATAGACAAATATTCAAGTACTTGTATCTTTCTTTTCCCACTTCAAATCCTTGGTTCCAAGTCAGGCAGGGAGAAGAGTATGCAAATTCATGGGTAGCAGAAGTTTTAAACTACCTATCAAGTCTTCCATGTCTACAAAGGCAACACTAACCTTTCCCTAGGTTTTATCTGGACATTTTATCAGGAATGACAGAGTGGGGAGGTTAAAAAACAGTATTGTGTTTTCTACCTTTAAGATGTCATAGGTTTTACTGGCTAGGGAAAATAAATAGGGAAACACTGAGGGAGATAGAAGAAAAACAGGTGCATCTGGGAGGTTCTCTCTCCACAATATTATCTAGAGCAAAGCTCTGTGGAATGTGTACTGTATTTGGAATTAAGATAAATGTGAACTAATTGAGCATCCACTGAGCAGCACAGGGTCTTAATGTGCTGGTCTGTAGGTGCCTTGATTAGCTTCAGTTATTCACAGTGATTGAGAGAGAACAAGGTATAATATCAGAAGGCACATACAAGTTCTAGTTGCCTTATGAATTATCAGTTCTGTTGTTGATGAATATTGCTTAAGTATTTCATTAAATTACCTTGGTCTTTGCCTACAGCTAGAGAAAAAAAGAGTAACTTGAGAATGGTCTATATTCCTTAAGCTCTATAACCAGGTTTTCTTTGTATGAAGTGTAACCTGACACGAATCTACATTTAACTTTGTGAGACATTATGTGGAAAAATTAGATCAATATACATAACCTTCTGCTAATACGCTAAAGCTATCTACCAATGCACTGACAGTACAAATTTAAAACATTTTATATTTTGTTTTTTTTTACCTTGTATCCTGTTATTAGACCTGGATCACATACAGCAGCTGAGAGGAGCCTCACAAGCAAGTCTTGTACTTCACCCATGCTGTCCCCTATATTTAGCAATCCCTCTTGAAGAACACTCAGGTTTGGAACATCAATATTCACATCAAAGCCCAAAACTTTACCAAAGTTTCGTAAGAACTGCACCACCATGAGACAGTCTGAAAATGTACTTCCAGAGAGAACAAGTCCTGGAATACGAGGCAACTCTGGCAAAGGCTGAAAATAAAATAAAATATAAATAAAATAAAAATAGCTTAATTTTCTAAAAGCCATGATTTCATATCTTCTAAAGTAAAATAAGCTGCTACCTTTTTTTTCCCTCTTGTATTGTACCAGTAGCTTCCTTTGGGATGCTAAATTCTCTGGGGGCATTTCTGTAACCCCCATGGAAATAAGCATAGTGTCTTGAAGTATCATCATACAAGTAAGCAACCATTAACAAATTTTGGTTGAACTCAATTATGAACTTAGATTTTTGTAAAAGAGACATTAATTTTAATCAGCTTGCATATTCAATCAACTGACATATCCATATTAACAAAAACATGAATTATATAACTAGAGCAAAAATTAAATAAAATATAAACATTTTATAAGTACTTAACCATGGACATACTTATAGGGGCATGTGTACCAATTTCTTCTAATGATGATGACATTTAAAAATCATACTTTTTTTTGTAGCTTAGAAACTAACAGCATGCATCTGTGGGCTCTATGGTTGGAGAAAGTGGTATCATCTATGGCTAATGAATGCAGATAAATAACTAGGTCCACATAACTAGAAGCCATGACCCTGTACATAAACCCAGTTATAATGCAACTAAAGGTCTTTAGGTTTCCCTGTATTTAGGCAAGTATTAGCTTCAGTATTAAAATTAGCTATCTCTGTTGCTATTTCTCAAATATGCTCACATATTAACATTTTAATGACTTAATTGCAGTACCAGTTGTCATCAACATTTTAAAAATTCAATAAATAGGTAATCTAAATTAAAAATATTTTGCCCATTAATGAGAGCCTTAAAAAGTACTTGATATTTTAACTGGAAAAAAAGTGACATAAATATTTCTATTTAACTGAATTGGTCCTTGTTCAAAAATATTTCTCCACCCTGCATTTATTGAGGTAACCAGTTGAGACTTTTTCTGTTAATACTGTGTGGAAACACAAAACTATAGATAATAGCTCATCTCATACAAATATTTTATATTCTTCTTGAAAACCAGTTAATTCTCATTCTCCCTTTTTCTTGAACCACATGAAACATACACATTTCTAGGTAATTCTGAAAATTTATATAACAAAGCTGAGCTAATAAAATATGGCTTAAAATGAACTTACATATTTGATATAGTACATATGAATTTAAATGAAAATAAAAGATACAAGAAAATGAAGCTCACTTAGGATTTAAAAAGCTTGATCACTATGAGCTTATAAAATGTGTTAACTAATTTATATACCCATTCTCTGCTTAGGAAAATTTAAACATTCAAATGACTAAAACTAGTAAGTACACTCTCATTTTTATTTAGAAGCATTTATGCTAAGTAAACAAATAGCATATTAATATAGTTCAATCCATTTTAGTGTACTAAAAGTTTGCTTTAAGCACTTTAGAAAAGAGCTTACATAAATCAAGAGATAACCATTATTTGCATATCATTTGAATATTGCATATAAGTAAATACATATCCTGCTAAGGAAGTATAATAATATAGAGATGAAATGCATTATTGATATTTTTCTAGAAGTACCATCTTCTTAATTATAGTCAAAACATAATTGATTTTTACTCAAAAATGTATGAAAATATGCTGGTTGCCAAGATTACAGCAATCTTTCTAAATTTATACTTTTATGTATTTCAGCAACATTACACATCTGTGAAGCACTATGGAAGACAAAACACATATGAGGTACTTTCGTTGGACACAGTTTCTTGGCTTTCAGGATGATAAACAGTATAGGCTCTGGAGTTTAACAAACCGGAGTTTGAATCCAAATTGCCATTTATTAGTTGTGTAATCTTGGGCAAGTTCCTTAACCTCTTTGTGACTCAGTTTTCTCATATGTGAATGGGAAGAAATACTAACTCCACAGGATTATATTGAAGATTAAATAAGAAAATTCAAATATGTGCTTAGCATAGTCCTAGCATGCAGTAAACATGTTTAATAAAGGTTTGTCACCTAAAGCACTGAAGGAGGTCATAGATTATAAATCTGAATTTATTTAAATATCTATAGGGGTGTGGGGAGGAGTTAAGATTTTTCTGTGCCTGGAATCCCAGCACTTTGGGAGGTTGAAGTGGTTGGATCACTTGAGCCCAGGAGTTCAAGACCAGCCTGGGCAACATAAGAGCCTATCTCTACAAAAAATTAAAATAACAAACCCCAAAAAACTAGCCAAGAATGGTGGCAAGTGCCTGTGGTCCCAGCAACTCAGAAGACTGAGATGAGAGGGCCACTTGAGGCTGGGAATGAGAAGTTGAGGCTTCAGTGAGCTATAATCCTGCCACTCCCCTCCCTCCAGCCTAAATGACAGAGTAAGACCCTGTCTGAAAACAACCAGCCAACCAACCAACCAACCAACCAACCAACCAACCAAACAAACAAAAAAACTGCCATTACCAGCACAAGAGCTCCAGAGAGGTGTACTGGTAGCTATCTAGGAAAGGCAAATTGACCTAGAGTTGGAAATTTACTGCTATAGTTAAAAATGAAAGGCTTTCACAATAGCAGCTCTGGCAAAGAAATCAGGTAAGAAAACTGGAAAAATTAAACTTATAAATGGAAATGGTATACATGACGTATAAATTACCTTTTGGTCCGCTAAGCACATGTCTTCATTAGGCTTCTTTAGTTCCTTTGCCATTTCTAATTCTAATCTTCGTTGCTCTAGTTTACGCTCTTTATTTAATCTTTTCTCATCACGTTTTTCTTGCTTCAACCGTTCTTTTTCCTTAAAAAGAAAATCATGTACACATATTCTTCTTAATCATTATATATGTTGGAATAAACTTAGAATTATGTAGCAACAATGAATTATTTTGCTTTTCATTAATCTTACTCTCTAATTTTCAAAATAATCTTATGACTGTATATATTTAATATATTAGATTCAACCTAGACTATTTTGTTACTCAAAATTTGTTCAATCATTTGCCAAGTTATAAGAATAAAATACTTATTAATAAAAGCAGATACATAAAATGCACATGGGCAACTACATATCTTATTAAATAGTTATTAGTACAAATTTTAGTGTGGCTCCAGGAAGCATATGATTTACAGTAGGAAAATGGAAGTACACGTTTGAATGTGCAAAAGCAGTTCTTTCAAAGTGAATTAGCTAGTCTTAAGATAGCACCTGTGATGAAAGAAAAATATTATTCACCACCATAAACAACACTTAAGAGAGGCAATGTCAAAAGCATTAAAAATGTTCTGGTAATGGCAACAATATGGAAATAACTGACTTGTCTCTCTGTTGTAGGGAATGACTTTTTGTTGGAGGAAGTGATTTTCTATTATAATACCATTATCATTACTTTTTCATTCTATCTCAAGTATAGCTCTCATTTATTTAGAGGAGAAATAACAGTAGAATCATCAGTCAGTTCTAACCTATTACCGCACATGTGCCACACATTGCTAATTGGTTTACTTTTGTAAGGCTCATTATATCTCTTCCTTGATTAAAAGTCTTTCGATTTTCTTTTTTTTTTTTTTTTTTTGAGACGGAGTCTCGCTCTGTTGCCCAGGCTGGATGCTGGAATGCAGTGGGGCGATCTCGGCTCACTGCAACCTCCACCTCCTGGGTTCATGCCATTCTCCTGCCTCAGCCTCCCGAGTAGCTGGGACTACCGGTGCCTGCCGCCATGCCCGGCTAATTTTTTGTATTTTTCAGTAGAGACGGGGTTTCACCGTGTTAGCCAGGATTGGTCTCGATCTCCTGACCTTGTGGTGCACCCACCTCGGCCTCCCAAAGTGCTGGGATTACAGGCGTGAGCCACCGTGCCTGGCCGTCTTTCGATTTTCTATCAAAATAAGGTCTAAGTCCTTACTTTTGAATTCCGGACTCTTCTTTTCTAATCTTACCTCTCATATTTTTTTCTGTGTAGGTTTAGAATTTCCTATTCCTGATGAACATTTATTTCCTTAGCTGCTTATATTGGTTCACTCCAATCAAGAAGTTCATTTTTCCCATCTTGCATATTTAAATCTTAAACACTACCAATTTCTATTACATTTCATAGCTCCTAACTCTGACTTTAACACAGCACTCATTGCTTTCTGTACTATATTACTATTTTTGCCCATATTCTAATTATCTCCATTTCGATTGTCACTGGTAAGTGAGCACCCTGACTGCTGCTGGAGGGAATGGCCAAGAGGGAGAAAGAGAGGAGTGGGGAAGAACATGGGACCAGAGAGTAGAGAAAGTACAGTGTGTTTGAAAAATTGTTAGCAGTTTCAAAACTGGAGTGTAGGTTGTGAGTTGAATAGTTGCTGAATATTATGATAGTCAGAGGGCCAGATCATAAGGGACGTCTTATATGACATGCACAAGTTACTGTTCATTTTTATACTGCCTCTGAATTTCTGGGTTATTGATTCACGCAGACATTCTGGGAGGACAAACTATAAGGAAACTTATGAGATTGTTGACACCAGCAAAGTTTTATAATTAATTTTACCAATTATAAACCAAAAAGCAGTTTCTGAGGTTTTGATTTTCAAATCAAATTATTAGGTAATAGCCTGAAGTACTATTATTACTAGCCCTTACAAAAGGGCAGCAGAGTCACTGGTAGAATAATTTTTTTCCCCCTAGAATTGAAATTTCGATTCTTAAACACATGAACTGTTGCTCTAATAACTTTCCAAAGAAGGGAAGATTTAAGTTTTTGGTTCCTCACTAGAGTAATGAATTTGGATCACTAATAGAAAAAAGCATATTAAATATCTCTTACTGATTTGAAAGTAGATACTGTAAAATTTTCTGCTGCACTCATATGCCACATGATGTTTGTCAATAAAGAATTGCATGTACTACAGTGTCTATGCCACATAGCCCAGTGTAGCAGTCTATACCATCTAAGGTTTGGGTACGTCACTCTATGATGTCTGCACAATAATGAAATTGATTAATGACACTCTTCTCAGAATGTATTGTCATCATTAAGTGATACATGGCTTTACATAGAGCTAACTCAGATCTCTTAATGATGTCCATAACAGCAATTATAAACATAATAATTGAGATTACTAGTTACTAGTTGTTAAAAATAGTTACTATTACTTTTTAAAAAGTGTGACACTGATGCTCTTTTCACTGTGTCAACTTCCCATTGGTAGCAATCCTGGAGGTACATACATACTCAATAGACACACAGGCAATAAGCTAGAGTGCACGGAATGCCATAAGTATGGATTATATGCTTGGAGTATCAATTTTAGCTGGTGATATGCAACACCTTTTTCCAACTGAAAAAGTATAATATGGAATAGAATGCAAAAGTCACATTGATATTTATGATAAAATGGAGATTTCCAAAAAAATTATAGAAATCAGTGTGACCTTTATCAGTTAAAGACAAGCATTTATTACTGTCTACTATCAGGCATACTTTAATGGAAATGTGGAGTCTCTCAATTCAGTATGAATTGTATAGAAGTAATATAAATTCTGTGGTTATGGTACAAGTTTACTTTCAAAGAGCCAGAGCTTCCAAGGTCCCCTCAATCACCAACTAATATTTATAATGACGTATAAAGCCAGTCACAATCTAGCCCCACACAAGTGCTAGTCTCACATCTCACGATTCACAGTGGATTTCCCATGTTCCAGCCACACTGTGTGACACACCTGTGTGGAGAAGACAGCACAGCCCCTTTGAATTTACTGCTTGGATGAATAATGACGATGAAGCAACAACAAAGCCAAGATGGGCATGTACACGAGGTTAAAATGGCTAATACCCTCTTTGTACCCCACCCCCAGGTCTTGTTTAGTCACAGTACTATACCTCTGTATATGCCATTCCTAGTGTCTAGAATACCTAGTTCCTTCACAAGAAGTCTGTATAAAGCCTGTTTTGTTTTTTTTAAAATTTTTAAATTGTTCCCACTTTTTAAAATCGTTCCCACAACTACTTTAGACATGGTAGTACTTCTTGTTTTTGAGCTTCCATATAACTTATTACAGCATTTGTGGCACTGTGTAGCAATTATTTCTTTAAAGTTGATCTCTCTCACTCAAGTATAAGCCTCTTCTAGAGGGCAGAGGAACTTATTCACCTGTTTCTTCATGGACCTATTCAATTCCCCCCTGGACACCTGGAAAAAGTTTTTAATTATTTTATCTTTCTCTTTGACTCTTGAGCCTGTATCAGTCCAACTTTCCTCTCCCACTGGTCTCCACAGTCTAAGTATTGTTCTTACTTCTTATTACAGTAGTGATATGACTGTAATAGATACGTTTGACATACCATGGCATATAAAAATTATTTGAGCATTTATAACTTTGCTGAATGATTAATTCTTCAAATGACACAAACTAAAATTATGGTAACATTTTGAACTGGTTATTAAATGAATTCAATAGGCAATTTCTTCTTCACTTTTAATATTTTACTCTGTGGGCAAACATAATTGCTGTCTTCCATTTTCAGTTAAGAGTATTTAGAAACCTTGAATCCAAAAGTGGAATTAAATACATTTATTAAGAATATTTAGATTACGTTTAGAAATTTAAAAATTATCTAAAGTATATTTTTCTAACACCTACTTCAACATTATTAATTTCTTAGCCATATAGCATGTACTGTGATTTGATATGCTTGCAAATAGATACCCCTCCCATAAAAATTAAACAGATTTATTACCCAATAATTTTGCCAAAAGCTAAAGTTTAAAGTAGCAGCACTACTTAGGCCAAAAATGAAGGCATGTAAATTTGTATAGTACTCTTGCTCCTAGCGGAAGAGTAATCTATTTATCTACTTTTTACCTTAGCCTTTTCTTGACAAAGTAAGCTGCCTTATTATGAACCTATATCTAATTTCTATAATATTATATTTTGTTGCTCTGTCAAATAATAGGATTTTACAATGGAATTTTGTGATTTTCCAAGGTCAGTTCATAACAGACCTCTGATTTGCCAGAGATAAGACATATTAAACCTATCCTAATATGAAAAGAAAGTTAAAACATATTTTATGTTAATATTGGTAAAACCGCAGGACAGTAACTTAGACTGTCTACCAATGACTACAAAATGTAGCTCTGGATTTTAGATTAACTATAAAGAATTCCAAGCGATGGGTTCGGTGGCTCACACCTGTAATCCCAGCACTTAGGGAAGCCGAGGCGGGTGGATCACCTGAGGTCCGGAGTTTGAGATCAGCCTGGCCAACACGGTGAAATGCTGTCTCTACTAAAAATACAAAAATTGGCTGGGTGTGGTCATGGGCGCCTGTAATCCCAGCTGCTTGGGAGGCTGAGACAAGAGAATTGCTTGAACCTGGGAGGTGGAGGTTGTAGTGAGCCGAGACTGCACCGCTGCACTCCAGCCTGGGCAACAAAGAGCGAAACTCCATCTCAAAGTAATAATAATAATAATTATTATTTTTTTTATTTTTATTATTACAAGCAAAGCAGCATGCATCATCCTAATTTTTTTTTCTTTTTCCCTCTATCCCTACCCAGTTTTCCAGATACAGAAATTCTTGAAATAAATATGGGCTCTTGGGTTATAAGTCATTTATAATAAAATATCTTTTTTATCATCGTAATTATATATTCTATGAAGAAATATAATATATAATGGGATCTTTTTGTATCAAAATCTTACTAATATCTTAGTTAAGAAGTCAGTCAAAATTTCATTTCAAAGTTGAAACATCTGTTGATAGCAAATGCATTAAATTTAGATTATCCTAAAGAGTCTGGTTTCACATAGGGTGAAAATTTAAAAATCAATTTTTTATTTACATGAAAAGATTATTTTAGGGACTCTAAAACATAAATCAAAGGATTTCCACAATTCAATAGCACAATAACAAATACAAGAATAAATTTATTGTATTTTAGAATTATTTAAGTTAAAAATCCAAACAAGAAATGTAGTAGAATGGCCCATTAGTGTGAAGTTTATAACTTATAGATTGCAAAACAGGCCATTTTGAAGAGATCATGTTGCACAGAGACTTATGGTTTTCGCATTTGATGATTCTACCGGGTCTCCTAGGTGTTTGTTCTAGGCATAATCAGAAGAAAACATTTCATTTGACAGAAATCTGTACTCCAATTTAAAAGACAAAAATATAGTTTAAGAGACACAGGTTTACCTCAGGGTACAGGAAGGATAAAAGTGCAAATAAGATTAATAACACAAGCCATTTACAGATGACAGATGTAAAGAACAAAAATGACACTGCTTTATGGGCCAATATTGACTGTGAGTATTTCAGGTAATTTTTTTAAAAAGGCCTATTATTTTTACATTTTAATTTATATTTATAAATTATAAAAATTAAAGGAAAAAATCATGAAGCACATGATTCCAGAAACCCTAAAGATACTTCTTATACTTTATAGATACAAAATACTTAAAAAGAATAAAACTTTCCACTTATCACATGTTCTTACAAAAATATTACATGAAAAATTCTGTACTTATTTGTATTTTTTCCCATCACTTTGGGCATTTATCATTTCTTTGTGTTACAAACATTCCAATTATACTCTTTTAGTTACTTTAAAATATACAATGAATCACTGTTGACTGTAATCACCTTGTTGTGCTATCAAATACTAGATCTTATTAATTTTATCTAATATATTCTTGTACCCATTAACCATTCTCTCTCCCCCCAACACCCCACTACCCTTCCCAGCCTCTGGTAACCATCATTCTACTCTCTATATTCCTGCATTGTTTGTTTGTTTTTGAGACGGAGTCTTGCTCTGTCACCCAGGCTGGAGTGCAGTGGCGCAAGCCTGGCTCACTGTAACCTCCACCTCTCGGGTTCAAGCGATTCTCCTGCCTCAGTCTCCCAAGTAGCTGGGGCTACAGGAGTCTGCCACCATGCCCGGCTAATTTTTGTATTTTTTAGTAGAGATGGGGTTTTGCCATCTTGGCCAGGCTGGTCTTGAACTCCTGACCTCATGATTCACCCACCTTGGCCTCGCAAGTGCTGGGAAAACAGGCATAAGCCACTGTGCCCGACCATATTCATTGTTTTAATTTTTAGCTCCCACAAATAAATGAGAACATGTGAATTTTGTTTTTCTTTGCCTGGCTTCTTCTACTCTAGTTCCATCTGTGTTGTTGAAAATGACAGGATCTCATTCTTTTTTTTAGCTGAATAGTACTCCATTGTGTATATGTACCACATTTTCTTTATCTATTCAACTGTTGATGGACACAGGTTGCTTCCAAATCTTGGCTATTGTGAACAGTGCTACAATAAACATGTGAGTACAGGTTATCTCTTTGATATACTCATTTCCTTTCTTTTGGGTATATACCTAGGAGTGGGATTGCTGGATCATATGGTAGTTCCATTTTGAGTTTTCTGAGGAACCTCCATACTGTTTTCCATAGTGGCTGCACTTATTTACAGTCCCACCAACAGCATATGAAGGTTCTCTTTTCTCCACATGCTTGCCAGTATTCATCATTGCCTGTCTTCTGTATAAAAGCCACTTTCACTAGGGTGAGATGATGTCTCAATATAGTTTTCATATCCTTTTCTTGATGATCAATGATGTTGAGCATCTTTTCATATACTCCCTTGCCATTTGTATGTGTTCTTTTGAGAGATGTCTATTCAGATCTTTTGCCCACTTTTAACTTGGATTATCAGATTTTTTCCTATTGAGTTGTTTGAGCTCCTTACGTATTCTGGTTATTCTGTACTTACTTTAGATAAACTATCTTAAATATTATGTAGGATAGCTACTATTACATAAATGTCTCCTAAATTAAAATTGACATTGTTAATTCTAGAGTTACAGATTTTAATAAGTATAAAAACAACTCTTTCCAAAGTCTACTTTTTTACATGACATTTAACATTCCACTTTTTTTTTTTTTTTTTTTTAAGACAGAGTCTCACTCTGTCACCCACACTGGAGTGCCGTGGTGCAATCTTGGCTCACTGCAACCTCCGCCTCCTGGGTTCAAGCAATTCTCCTGCTTCAGCCTCCCAAGTAGCTGGGACTACAGGTGCACGCTGTCACGCCCGGCTAATTTTTTGTATTTTAGTAGAGATGGGGTTTCACTGTGTTGCCTAGGCTGGTCTTGAACTCCTGAGCTCAGGCAATCTGCCCACCTAGGCCTACCAAAGTGCTGGGATTACAGGTGTGAGCCACCACACCCAGCCCCTGAATTTTTTAAATTTAATTTAAAAAAATTTTTTATCTTTCCTATGGTGCTAAACGTTAAATTGTTTATATAGAATAATTTAATATTTGTTTATAAAGACAATTTTAAAATTGAAATAAAGTACATTTGCATAAGTATTGTTTAAGTATCTTTACTATTTTGTCAACTAAAAATGTGTTTGCTTAAAAACTGTCTACATGTGCAATTTTGCTTTTTTTGTTTTTACCAAATAATGACTGGTGTAAATATGTAATTATGAAATATTCTTTATTACTTGAATCATTATGCCTTTTTTTCTGCTTTCTAATTGTTTATTACATGACTTCTGAAACCTGAAACTTTCTTCCATTTTATGGCTTTGTCTCCTAAAGTGCTGACAAAGTCACTCTGTGATAGATACACGTTTAACAACTTTTTGCAGTTTATTGATCATTGGGGAGACATGCAGAAGATTGTGTTAAAATTACTATGGTTGATTATTTAGTTAATATGAGTAAATTGATTATAAATTTGTGACTGGTATAGTTTGAAGTTTTCATAATGGAAACTGAAGATTTTGAGTTAAATGTTACTTTCTCATGTTGCTTAAACCAACCTTGTTTCTAGGGATTAGTAATAATGAAAGCAGATGTATTTCATATTAAATTATATTAGAAAATAAGCTTTTTGTATTCATGAGGCTAAAGACTATTTCTTACATTATGAAAATATTTATGAACTATGATGATATACTAATGGCCCTTTAATGTTAATATAATAATAAGGAGATAATTTATATAAATCTGAGAATTTTTTTACTAATTATAAATTTGTGTAATGGAAAAACTATAAAAATTAGATTTCACAACTAGAAAACCAAGAGAAATTTGAGAGCTTTTTAGTGAAAAATATACTAAAGTAGTACTAAATCCAAAAGATCAGTGTAGTGTACACAAAGAATCACACAAGTGGTGTTTTTGTTACCTCCTTTGATAGGTGTGGGGAGTTTCTTCGAATAATTTCAGGTAATATAGGAGATTTTTAATCAACAAGGTGAAATCAATTTGTTTTTTAAACTTCATGACTCATTAAACACTATTCATAACATTTTCATGGGTGGCAGAATATAAAGCCACAATGTGCCCATTGTTGACATTCCATGAGTTACATCTTGTGCATGTTAAGTAATAATGAGGAAATGGGCAAGTACATATAGGAATGCTTTGTTAATACTGAGGTTTATGTAAAAGACTGGGCGAAAGTTTTGATCGTTGTTAAAAATAGGTCTTTTATTGCCTAACCACTTATACTGTTCATTTTATCTCTCTGATATGATTACTGCATCTTGAATATTTTGTTTTTCCCACAGTATCTAATTTAATCTTGGGCACATACTAGTAGTTTGAAAGATGAACAGTTGATCACAGATCTATGGGCACCACTCATTAGAGCAGTGGTCCCCAACCTTTTTGGCACCAGAGACCAGTTTCATGGAAGACAATTTTTCCACAGACACAGGGGTGGGGTGGTGGGGAGGATGGTTTCAGGATGAAACTGTTCCACCTCAGATCATCATCGTTAGATTCTCATTAGGAGCATGCAACCTAGATCCCTCGCATGTGCAGTTCACAATAGAGTTCATGCTTCTATGAGAATCTGATCCTGCCACTGATCTGGGAGGAGGTAAGGCTCTGGCATCTGGCTCAGGTGGAGGTACTGGTCGGAAACCCCGGGGACCCCCGCATTAGAGGAACACAATTCAAAATCAAAATGACTGATAAAATTACCCAGTCCATGAGTCCTGTTCATGGGTCTATGGCAGATGATAACTTTTTTTTTTAAAGACAGAGTCTCACTCTGTCACCCAGACTGGAGTGCAGTGGTATGATCTCTGCTCATGGCAACCTCTGCCTCCCAGGTTCAAGTGATTCTCCTGCCTCAACCTCCCGAGTAGCTGGGATTACAGGTGTGTGTCACCAGGCCTGGCTCATTTGTTTTGTGTGTATTTTTTAGTAGAGAGGGAGTTTCACTACTCCATCAGGCTGGTCTCGAACTCCCGACCTCAGGTGATCCTCCTGCCTCAGCCTCCCAGAAGTGCTGGGATTATAGGTGTGAGCCACTGCACCTGGCCAATAACATTTTAAGAACTCAATTTTATCTACGAAATTTTCTGAAACATTCTGATTGAGGATTATTTGTGGCATATGTTATTGCATTGTTAAATAATAGTTCCTTGAGTGTTTGACTGTAACAAAAGAACACCATCTGGAGAAAAATAAAATAAAAAGAGTTTTCTATCATACAAAGAGAATTACATAGAAAACATAATAATATACTCAAAATTTAATGATTGTTTTGTACTTAATTTG
Organism: Macaca thibetana thibetana; assembly: GCF_024542745.1. Taxonomy (NCBI): domain Eukaryota; kingdom Metazoa; phylum Chordata; class Mammalia; order Primates; family Cercopithecidae; genus Macaca; species Macaca thibetana. Next base: position 83,637,248 of record NC_065589.1, on the reverse strand, counting down.
ATTTTTTAGTTCTGCCACAATCACTTTAATTTTACCCTATCCATTCATTCATTTACAATTTTCTAGGCACCTCCTATTTACTTGGTTCTAACTGAGGCACTGGCAATACAATGGCATAGACAGACAAGAGTCCTGTTCTCATAGATCTTATATCCTGGGAGGAACTAGCCCACAAACAATAAGATGAGTGAATGGTGTGGGGTGTAAGATAAAGCAAAATTAGGTTTCTGGGAAGGCCTTTTTTTTTTTTTTTTTTTGAGATGGAGTTTTGCTCTTGTTGCCCAGGCTGGAGTGCAATGGCGCAATCTCGGCTCACTGCAACCTCCGCCTCTCAGGTTCAAGCGACTCTCCTGCTGGCAAGGCCTTTTTGAAAAGTTAACATTTGATTGATGATTGAACAACAAATAGGAACCATCTGAATATTTGGTGGAAAAACACCAATAGCACAGACCATTCATTCAGGAATAATAACAAGACAAAAATGACCAGAATATAGTGCACAAGGGACAAATTGTATGAAGTAAAACTGGAGTGAGAGGCAGAGGTCAGTGGGAAAATGCCATGGTGAGGAGTTTGAACTTTGTTGTAATTGCAATGAGAGTCCCCTGGATAGTGTCAGGATATGATCTGGTTTACTTTTTGAAAAGATCACTTTAGCTGCTCTGTAGAGAATGTATAGGGAGTGCTGAGGATAGCAATAATGAGAACCGAGAAACCAGGCTCACTCTTTCAGCCATTAGAATTTAAGTAATTAATTTATGTACATATGCATTTATTGGCTTTATTTTGGTTCAATATTTTAACACAGTTGCCTTACCATTTCTTTTCAAAGTACTTATGCTTAATATGTCCAGCCGTATTCACAACTTGTATTGTTCCAATGTAGGTGGGTTAATTTTCCTGCAGCTCTTCTCTCTTTATCTGCTACCTGATTTTAGACTTACAAGTACTTCAGATTTGTGGGTGAGTATTCTGTATTCTACTTCCACTTCTTTTTGCTCAGGACAAAGGTAGCTAGGAGAGGAAGAGCTGTACCGGGTATCTGGAATCTCTTTCTCAGTTTTATTGGAAGAACTGTAGCAGATTCACTCTATTTAGTCAAGAGTATATCCTTTTCCTCTTGAGAGGTGCTCTTGAGCTTTGATGGATTCTTAGAATATCTAATTTTAATCAGCTTTATTTATCCTGTGGCTATCACCCTCCATTCAACCCAGATCTTCCTCACCTCTCTGCAGCAGCTTCCCCTACTCTCCCCAGGCCCTAGTGGGCTAATATGAAAAACCAGCGGGAGGGTTCATGTCTTTGAGGCCTTTGGGGTGCCTCTTTCACCTGGATATTCCCTCTCTCAGATGATCTCATTCTTACTATTTTACAGGATCTTCTCTTCTAATGAATCCTAGTATGCCTGAAGATAACGTTTTGGATTATTTTGGTTAGCTTTCCTCCCTGCCAAGAAAAAACAGAATGGCAAGCCCTGGTTCTTTTTATTCCTTCTTATAAAAAAACAAAAAACAGAAAACAAACAAACAGAAAAAAAAAACCAAAAAAACAAAACCCACAATTGGTAGGGAAGAACTTGTCTCTTGAGGAATTTCCTAGGTCTTTTTCCTGAATTACTAATTGCTCCCTCCATTTCCATCTCTCCAGATTGAGGGAATTAGATTCAGTGTTCAGGCTTTTAATTAGTCCCCTTCCCTACTCTTCCCTTCACTGTACTGTTTCCATAACGGAATACAGAGCAGCCCTGCCAATTCCTGGAATACGTTACCTCTCTCTTTCCGTGACTGTCATTTTTCAGAGATTATGGTTATATTTCCATGCACAGATGTATAGATTCAATTATTATGTTAGGTATAGTGGGTGTCAATAAGCCTGGGTAACCAAAAGGTTAGGGAAAAAAAGACAGCAGGAAAAGTGTTGGAGTAAAACTTCCATAACCTTTAGGAAAAGTCACAGAAAGTGATTGCTGTAATATATGTTACATGCTATGTTAAGTCTCTGCTAAGAGGCAATCTATGTCAGTAGTTCGCAACCTGGGATGCATCTTGCTAGGCCCATTCTATACATATGTAGTGTCAATGGTTAGGTACTATGTGGTGCCAGGCACTGTTCTAAGAACTTTACACACACAGAGACACATATCCATTTAATCATCTCTTCAGTCCTACGAAACAGAAATTAGTATTATCTTCATTTTATAGATGAAATGAATCACAGAGAAGTTAAATAACATGCCCAAGGTCATATAGCTGGAAAGTAATGAAATCGGAATTCAAATTCAGATAATCTGGCTACTGTGCACAGGTTCCAAAACAATACACTTATTTTCTCTACACACCAAAAATCTATATTGCTAATTTAAGCTAGAGCTGAGACCAAAATACTGAAATACAGGCCTCCCAACTTCTAGATCAAACAGTATCATTTTCATTAATTCTCACTTATTAAATGCTTATCTCACTCGATAATCCCATAATCCTAGGAGGTACGTATCATCTCAATTTTAAAGAAATGGCTTGAAAATGTAAAGCAAATTGGTGGCAGAACCAGCAGGGGAATCTGTGTCTTTCAACCTCCAAAACCCCAGTTATAATGACTCTATTCAACTGTTTTAATACAGAATGTTATTCCTTTGTAACATATATCTATTTTAACCTTTAAGTGATTTCCATTAAACTCCAAATAAGCTCATTCTGATGTACTGCAATAATTTTCTTATTCTGAATTATCTGTTAAAAGTTACTTTAAGAAAAGTACTTAGGCCTAATTTTACATAGAGAATACTAAAGAATAATTCTTAGGGCAGGAATCCATGGTCGGAATGATTTGTGTTTGAATTACGACATACAGGACTTGTCTAGGCATGCTGTAATACTAGTTTTGTGAAACTCTGGTGTAATAAATAGCTACCTTTATCTAAACCAATGTCATTTACTAGACTAAAAAAAGACAATTAAAATCTTAGCCAGGAAAACTAACACATACATTGGAACTCTTCCTACATTCTTTTATGTTCTAACACTCAGTTGCTATCTCTAAATTTCTGGTTTGCATATGAAAGCCAGTAAATCACAACAAACCTATATTCTGAAAAATTTATATTTAGAAGAGCCAATGCCTTAGGAAAAAGTGTTACTTTATAAGGTAATATTTTTGTAGAAAGATACACTTACTTCTGCTTTTTTACGAGCCTCCATAGCTTTCATAAGCATCATGTGCTGTCGCCTTCGCTCTCGTTCCTATTAGGCCAGATAAAATGTGGAAAATAACTCAACCACAATTAACAGTTTGATTTTCCAATGGAAAAACAAAAACAAAAACAAAACAAAAACTCAGTATAGCATGTTTAGCATTTATAGACAAGTCACAGTAAATACTAAATATAAGACAAGAATGGCCAGTCTGTGCATGTTTTAGTTCAGGTTTAGAAAGCAAATACAAGAACAGTCAAAAGCAAAAAGGTAAAGCAATGAACATGGAGACAGTGTAAACAGAAGCATACAAGATTTACTTATGGTCAGTTGTGATGCTCCTTCAAAAGCTGGCAGAACGAAAAGCATAATGGTTGGCTGGAACAGGTCAGTTACCTTACATCTGCTATTAGAAAAACCACAAATACTATGGCCAATTAAACCAAAGGTTGTGTTGTTCTTAAAATTTTAGATCAGGAAGAAATTGATTTATAGTCACTTTAACTTCATGATTTTAGAGTTGGTTATTTTATTTCAACTACAAAATCATTTTGTAAATCCAATAAGCCACCAACAAATTAAAGATTTTTTAAGGCTTTTATACCAATTTAGTTAAACTAGTCTTGTTTCACATACAACACCAGTGAAATGGGATATTCCTATTTACTGATGTCTGCCACCTGATACACTATTTAAAGCCACAAAAGCTGCACCATGGGCTAACAGGTGGAATCTTAAAGGCACAGTATGAAAATAAGGTAAGCACTGGTTTAATTTGATAATCTCACTTTACTTTTAAAATAAAAAAATCACATATTTATAATATCTAATCGATTTTTTTGTTTAAGCATATTTGGTTTCTCCAAAGGGATATTTCCAAAATTATTTCTAAAATTTGTCTATGAAACCAGAATATATTTCATATTCTCTCATCAAGCAAACTCAAAATTCCCACTGTATTCAATGGCAGTTTTGCATCTAGAATGATGGGAGAATATTGGTCATAATTATACCTAATTGTATAGTGATCCAACTTTCTTTGTGACATCAGTAATGTAAATTTTTAGACAGCAGCCTTATTGAAGGCTTGTACAATTCAGTGTAAAATCTTGGAGATGCATCATACTTCTTTATAGACAGACAAGCAGATGTATGCAATGCACTGTGCTGTAAGCCATGCAGCAGTATGTAATATGACAGCAGCCAGTGCTACACTTTATGCATTGCTATGACAACCATATCACAACCAAATCACAATGCGGTGTTAGATGTACAAAAATAAACATACCCATACCATATCTAGTCTATGCCTCTCCAACTCCTGGTAGAAAGAGTTGGCACAACATTATGAAACAGAAATCACAGAGTCATAAAACCAATTTTTCAACCCCCCAAAAAGACACCAATACCAAAGCAAGGCAATAAACTGTAGGTTGAAGGAAAAACTTAAGCAGAAATTATATCAGAAATTTTAAAGAAAATATTTTGAAGATTTTCCCCCAAATAGGTTTAAGCAATGGTATAAAATGTACATTCAACAGTTGTATAACTATACATTACAGACCTGATGTTTCAGAAGAACAGCTTGTTGTCTTCTCATTTCTTTTTCCTTAAAAATAAGAAACTTTTAATACATGATTTTTAGAGAAGATTTAGAACATGCTAAAATTATTAAAAGTTCCTTTTCTGAGATTCTATAGTCTTCCATTAGGTTGAACCATATGAAATGGCCAATATTCAATAATTTTTTACTTATAAAATGTCAATTTGATTTTGTATGCTTCTACCCAACAAATACTTACATACAAAGTGTATAACATAGCAAATATGGTAGCAAGGATCTTTCTTCAGCAGTCATTTTTACTTAAAATTTAATGAATGACTGATCTAACTGCACATTTCAATGGCACATTCATTGAACTAACTAGCTAGATGGTCAGAGTCTATCAGATATAACCCACACATGTATTTTTTAATCAGTGTGATACATTATGGTGCAACCCTCAAATCTAGCCAATTAGAACTCTCTCCATTCTGAATATGAACTCTCAAATATACTCTATAATTAACATCATGTTTTTCATTTCTATACACTACATATGAATTAAAGTGATAAAAACTAGGCAATCAGTGTGAAATTTTCATGTCCACCTATGATTCAGGGCACCATTCCAAGGGGATGGGGCGTAAGGCAAACCATTCAAGGAACGTCACCAATCTCATTATTTTTATAAAGGTAAAATATGGTGAAATTAATATTAACGGCAAACATGAAAAGGTAGAAATTTAAAAAATAAAGTAAGAGAGTCTATGTAGAAAAGATAAACAGTTCCTGGCTTTACAAAGTATAACTGTGGTGGCTCTTTCCAGTACCAGTAGGTTCACCCAGCTACCCCCTTTCAGTATTCAGTTACTGGTGGATGGCAGGGTGGGGGAGGGGAGGAAGGGGACATCTCTCTTATACTCCATGCCAGGAAATCAGAACAAAACACCCCCAAATACTTGAAGTTAAAATAATTAAAAACAGCTAATTTTGTTATTGGTAAATAACAGTTGATGAGGTTTGGCTTTTGTTTCTGTAGGCTTTTCATTTTTAATAGATAAAACAGTTGCTGAATATTAACAAAGAAAAAGTTATAAAGGGGAGAATCAGACTGAGACACAAAAATAAACATACCTATACCATATCTAGTCTATGGCTAAACATAAACATAAACAACACACAAAACAGTTTTTTTGGGGGAGTCATTCTTATTTAGCAAAACTACATACAGGTATTAAGCAACAATTTGCATTTCTGATTTGATGTCTCCTAAAGAGCTCAAAGCATTACAAAAAAACCCTGCATAATAAAATAAAAATACACATACAGTATACATACAAATAAAAACATACATTACACACATGCTATATCTGCTAAACATATATTCAGATAGTCATTTTGAAGACATATTGTTTCATATAATTGATGCCAGTATAACATACAGTTTTTATTTTTCAAAAGTAAAAGCTCTGATTCTCATCTAAACTAACCTTTATTCGTTTCTCGGCCTCCAATAATTTGGCATTTGCTGCTTCTTCCTTCTTTTTCTTTTTAGCCTGTGCATGCAAAACAGGTCTCAAAGTCATGCAACAGCACCACTACAACTTGCAAATAATGTCAGACTTGAAATGAAGCTACATGTCTCACAAGGTACGAAACAATATGTAACATATATGGAGACAATTACAGATTTCCCCCCAGTTAACATTATGTTTAATGTAATAATTGTGTTTCTAATTTATAGGTTAGCATTAGAATACACAAAAATTTCTTAGATTCATAAGAATATGACAGCTTTTCTTCTTCAAGCTCTGTTAAAAGTCTGAAATAATTGAGTGTTTATGTTCTTTTACCTTAAAATTTAATCACAGAAAAATGATTTTATGTCATTTATTGTTTTTCTGATTTTAAAAGTAAAACATAATCACTGTAAAACATTTAGAAAACAGAATAGATTTTAATTGATAAATAAAAATTATTTCAAGAATTAGTAATATTTGAGAATGAACATGTTAACTTTATTTAAAATTTATTTTTAAATCTTAAAAATTTGAGATAAAGAAATTCATTATTGGATTATATCTTTCAAGTTAAGCATATTAGGTCTGATTTTCCCCATCTCTGTATAGTGTGGTTAAGTTCAAGTGTTTTTTTTTTTGTTAATAGAATGAAAACTTGTAATCTTATCTTTCATGAGTCACAATCTGACTATTAAGATCATGCTATTTATCAAACATAAGCTTCATAATCTTAAAATCATGAAATGTGTAGAAGTTTCATAACTACCTAGCAGTTATTGTCAGTTTACTTTAAAATAATATTTTCAATTTCTGGTTTTTAAAATTAATTTGAAATGGGTAAGAAAATATGTGTGTATTTCTAGAAGGAATAAAACTGTAACAGAGAAAACCTCAGTTATCTGGAGCCCTCAGGGAATAAACTGCTCTATAAGGCAGCAGTTTCCGGAATGGTGGAGAAGTTGTAATAATTTTAAACATGAAGTTTATTTTCACTATTTCAGATGGAAATAATTTTGAGACGTGACTGCTTAGACACCACTATGCCTGTGTACTGTGTACTGTGTCTAATTTGGCGTATTCTTGATGACTCAGGGCAATTATTTTGAACATCAGTCATACTGCACAGCTCCAAAGAGTAATGCCTTTGGGCTATTAAAGTTTTGAAAATTGCTTGCTATTCAAATAAAAGATTACAGGCTGTTGCTAGGCTTTTCAGTTCCTATACGTGCTAGCTGAAGTTTTCCTGTATTTTTTCCTTGCTATCTTTTGCCTATTACTTTTGCTGTTGCCAACAGATGTCCCCTCTATCTCTATTCTAATTAGCCTTGCAGGGAAGAGGGATATGCTAGAAATCAGAAAAACAATCTGATAAAACTTTGTACATTTAAGATTTATTTTTACTTTTGAAATGTTTACTTCTGTAAACATTTGTTTCTAAACTAAAAGTAAATATCGGACTATAAGCCCTAATGATTTTTCTTTTGTTGTTTACTTTTATAAAAGTAAAACATTTTAGCGCATGAACTTTATGACAACTCCATTGACTGCTCAGAAGTTTTCCTGTTTCTTTTGTCTCATTTTGTATATCTTTATTGTTGGGATTAGATTAGCTTGCTAAATAAGGCTCAGATAAAGTTTTATTCTATGCAGAATGTTTAAAGAGAGTATCTGACAAACGTGAGAAAACATGCATGTAAAATCTTTATTTTTGCAGACTTAAAAATATATGGCTATATTACTTTAATTATGTTAAATTTAAGAATTCTACCTCTAGAATTTGCTGAGCTCGAAGTTCTTTTTCCATTCTGATCTGCTGTATTCTCTTAATTTTTTCCTGTAGGAAAAGTTATGATAACTTGAGATAATAAACTGAGTAAAGAGTATTTGAGCAGAATCAAATAATAAAAATATAAGTACAAAATTACCAAAGGCGGGACATAAAAATTTATTTAGTATAAAATCATATATATTTTCATGTCTGAAACTAATATGATTTGATAAAGTTTCTCATAATTTGTAAAATGCAAATGCTAAATAAACAGAAACTCAGCGAAGCAAGCTGATTAAACTATATAGCCTGAAGATCTTTATAAATATTTGCAATTACAAATAATACTTAACTTGAAATAAATATAGGACTTAATAGTAGAAAAATCATGTATCAGCAGTCAGAAAACATATAGCCAGTTCTGGATTACAGTCATTTATTGAATGGTCTTGAGCAAATAATAACTATTCTTGTGTAAAATAGTGAGAGGTGTTTGCCCTTTCTCATTTGTCATGATTAAATAAAATGCTTTAAAAAGTATACAGTGACACAATTGTAACATTATTAACAATAATTTCCATTCTAAAATTTATTTCACATGTTGAATAGCATGACAATATAACATTGCTTATAATTATCACAATTAGCCCATTTCAGAAATAACCTGTAACATTATTTTAAAATTAATTAATTATAATTTAACATTCCAGGAAATTATTTGTAGGACATAATTGGGGTACACATTGTCTAAATTTAATAACCTGATTATTGGATATGTTTTATAACTTAGTGATCATATAAATTTTGACAAAAATTTACATTTTAATTTAAAAAATTATCTCATATTAATTATCTCATATTCTATAAAACATTCTTAGAAATTTCATGTTCTTTAATCCATTCAGAAGTCCCAAATTGGCACTGATGAGAATAAATACAAGTTAAAAAAGAAAATTCAAAGTTTCCTAATTGAAAACTGTACTTATCCTAGAATTTCCAGGGCCAACACATTTTATACACCTGTATTTCACAATGCCTGCTCCTATCTCCAGATGCTAGTTGTACTTATTGAAGCTATACTTTGATATACATTTTAATTGTTTTATGTACACTGATGTTATTGATTCCCTGCAGGAGTCTACTGCAGGATGATGAAATTTTAGGGATTACTGTTCTGATTTCACAAGACTGATCACATTCTTTGATTTTGGTGATCCTATCTTGGTACTGAGTATTAATTGTAGGCTGTCAAAAATAAAAACCTCAAAGTGGGCCGGGCACTGTGGCTCACACCTGTAATCCTAGCACTCTGAGAGGCCGAGGTGGGCAGATCACCTGAGGTCAGGAGTTCGAGAAATGAACAGTGCTAGGTGGTGAAATCCTGTCTCTACTAAAAATGCAAAAAATTAGCCGGGTGTAGTGGTGTATGCCTATAATCCCAGCTACCTGGCAGGCTGAGGCAGGAGAACTGCTGGAATCCCGGAGGCGGAGGCTGCAGTGAGCAGAGATCATGCCACTGAAATTCCAGCCTGGGCAACAGAGGGAGACTCTGTCTAAAAAAACAAAAAAGAAAACAAAGAAAAACAAAACAAAAAATAAAACCCAAAACCCTAAAGTGTATCTTTTGTTTAATTTCCAAGTCTTAGAAAAGATTGTATTTGATCCATATTTGCAGTATTTATTTGAATTAGAACTTGATATCTGAGAAAAGTATACTCTTGATCTAACTTTCCTGCTCTTGTCAATTATAACATTATAAGGTGCTATGTTTTCAAGTCAGCAAAAGTCATTCATTGTTCTCTTAAGCACAGATAGGCAGGGAATCTTGGGGCTGATATACACAATCTAAAGCTTTATCTTAACTATTCAAGTGACTTTTATATATATCCATATATATTTGGTAGTGTTATCATTAGCATGTAGATAAGATAAACATGGTAAATTACTATAATACAGGTTAACTTTACAATGTCGGGTACTCAACCACTGAGCTGGTCACTTTACATTTAATATCTTATCAATCATTAAAAAATCATAGAAGCTTAAATTATCTTCTTTTTATATAAGAGAAAACTGAGGTTCTCAGCAAGTAAATATTTTGTCTGAAGTCCAATACGTAGTAATACAGAGTCCTGGTCAGATCCCAATGCCTGTGTGCCTCCTGCTTTGTAATGATGTTTCTGAAATCTTCCAGAAAACTGTCTTAAGGACTGTCTGGTGATATTTTTGGTCTACTAGGTGGAAAAAATAATCAAAGGATGAAAACACATACCCTATTTTATTCTAGATCAAATGCTGACTTTAAAATAGACCCTATATAACAGATAGTATGAGTAGAATTACTCTATACTTCGATTCACTTTGTTGAATCAAATAAATGAGATGGTATTCTGAGATTGGCCTCAGATAAGTATCTTGATAAATATTAAGACCAGTTCATTTGCATTAATGTTGCTGAAAACTTTGGAGCTCAATGCTTTTTCAATGAGTAGCAAAGACCATGTGGATTTAGGTTGTAGCTACTGTAAGACTTTAAGATCATAAAGCTGAATTTAAAGTACTGATGGGATCTAATGAGTCTCCAGCCATTAGGAAATAGAATAAGCTATAAAACTTTTTAAATAAAAGTATAACAGAAACAACAGTATTTCACTTAAAAATGAAATATGAACTTATTTTTTCATATATACTCTTTAGTAAATATATTTTAACAAATGCATTCATTAGCCTATTTCAGGTCAATCTTACAATGTCTAGCAGTCACAATCAACAAACTAAGGATGGAATTCAAGTTTACAACTGCTACTTTAAATTATGGTGGTAAAAGAGTATACTGTGTAGTTGGATGTTTTATATTTATTTTTAAAAAGTTGAGCATGTGTTTTGTTGCCGGTCACTGCAGTAGGCACTTTACGTTCATTATCTCATTTATTCGGATATTGCAATTAACTTCTTTTACGATGGAAGAAATAAAGACTTAAGGGTTAAGTCATTCATCTAAAGTCACAAAATTATTAAGTAGCAGAGCCCATATTTAACCGTAGGCTGCCTGACTACAAACTCAAATCCTAAATCCCAACTCTATAGCAACTTTTCTAGTCATATTGCTTTAGTTAATACTGGAAGAAACCTTAGAGATAATCACATCAAATCCAACCCAAGCCCCTTATTTAGCAGGTATTTATATAGTAACATAATTGATTTCATTTCATTCTCAGAAATAACTACTTTCTTCCTAACATTTTTAAAAGAATAGTACTTTCTCCCATTTCCTTTCTGCTTTAATGTTACCATGAATATGAGGAGATGGGAGAGTAGTTTACACATTCTCATCTTAAATGAAGCTGAATACCTTCTCACTTAATTTTTATCTATGAAAATTTAAAAATTACTTCTCTTACCTAAACTTAATTTTGAAAACCACACGGGGAGAAATATTGTAGATACAAGACACAGAACTCTGGATTTGCTAAAATAATGCTCTCATCTTTTTTTTTTTTTTTTTTTTTTTTTTTTTGCAGTGGCAACTTTTAAGCAACCCTGAAAGCATTCAGAAGCAACGAAGGCAAATCTTATTTTGTATAACTTAAATTTAATTTTCTACTAATATTTTACATGTTTAAGAACAACAGGCTTTATTAAAATTTGAACATTCGGGTAATATACTTCATTGACTGATATATTAATTTAAAAATTCTGAAAATTGTTCAAGATATCAACTTATGCAAAGTCTACAAGGATATTAAAGTACTTACACAAATTTACTGTTCGGTAATCATTTCTTTAAACACTTGGAAGTAGAATACTTTATTAAACAGGTAAAATTTTAATTAAGAGAAGATAGCAATTTTCTAAATAAGACACAAACATTAATGTGAAATACAGTTATTTAAGAAATAAAAAATAATGTACATTATTAACAAATCCTCAAAATAAGTCCCATATTTTAAAAGTCAGTTCCAATACATACACATACCTGCTGTTTCATAATCTTTATCTGTTCTTTTTGCTTTCGCTTCTCCTCAGCAGCCATTATTGCTACAACAAGAAGCCAAAGGATAGATATCATCAAAAAGGGAATGAAGAAAAGAAACCTCTCATGAATTCCCCAGTACTGACTCTTTGAGTTTAAGTATACATATGTAACAAACCTGCACGTTATGCACATGTACCCTAGAACTTAAAGTATAATAATAATAAATAAATTAAAAAAAAAAAAAAAGAGTTTATGTTATCATTTAAATCACTCACCTTGTTGTTTTTTGGCTTCTTTAGCAACTCGAGCCTGTTCCTGCTTTTGAAGTTTTCTCAAAAGCTTTATTTGTGCTGCTTGCCTGGCTATTTCTGAAAAACACAAAATTTCAAAGAATATTAACAACTTTGTGTAACTACTAACCTAAAACAGTAACTGTGTGAAAATGGTATCATCATAAAGGATATAATTTTTTTTTTTTTTTTTTTTTTTTTTGAGACAAAGTCTCGCTCTGTGGTCAGGCTGGAGTGCAGTGGCGCGATCTCGGCTCACTGTAATCTCCGCCTCCTGGGTTCGAGCCATTCTCCTGCCTCGGCCTCCCAAGTAGCTGGGATTACAGGCACGCGCCACCACACCTAGCTGATTTTTGTATTTTTAGTAGAGACGGGGTTTCACCATGTTGACTAGGATGGTCTTGATCTCCTGACGTCATGATCTGCTCGCCTTGGCTTCCCAAAGGGCTGGGATTACAGGTGAGAGCCACTGTGCCCGGCCAAGGATATAATATTTAAGAAAATTGCCTAAGGTCAGACAGATACCAAGTAGGAGAGTGGTGTGGTAGACAATGTCGTGTTCATTCCAATGGAAATAATCAAATTATTTCATCAAATATGATCCCATATCTAGGACTACATAAAAATGAGGTTTCTTTTAATCTTTATCAGAGAGGCTTATTTAAGTACATTTTTTTTCACATTTCAAGTAAATCCCACTTAGTGGGAAAATAGCTGCTAGTATTTTAAGAATTGTAATGTAGCTTCAGTCCTAGCATATATAAAAAAGGAAGACTTCCAATTAAAACAAATATAAAAGTCCCCTCCCACCCAAACTTAGTATTTCAATTAGCTATAATGGTTAAGTTCCTGAATCCAGTGGTATTTTCATTTATGACGGAGAGGGACTAAATCTCCTAAATGGAAAGAATGCAGAATTTCAATGACTTTTAAAGACAACCTAGTTCTTATTATCTTCAAGGACACATATGAAACTATGGTAGATGAACAAAATTAATGGCTCCAATTCTTCATTCCTCCTTTTATTCGTGCCATTTGTAATGTGACTTTGGAGCAATTCCCATCAAGAGGTGGAATATATTTTCCTGTCCCTTGATTCTGAAGTCAACCATGTGATTTTCCATGGTTAAGAGGTTGTTAGCAGTTGTGATGAAAACAGAGCTTGAAAGTTTAGTTATATTCTTTCTGCTTTTGTTCTTGTGCTTTGTCCATGACTGAAGATATGATTTGGGGACTAGGCTATTGGAAGATTGGGACACAGGGAGCCAGTTGACCCCACAAATGTGAATAAGCCCAGCCAAGATAAGCAAAGCTGCCTAGCTAATTTCCAGCTGATTCCATCTGCACAAGTGATTAAGAAAGTGTTGTATGCTACTAAGGTTTGGGGGTTGTTACCGAGCATTATTGTGGCAAAGGGTATAACAGACAAAGAAACCATGCAACATCCTTGCTTTCTTCTGCTGGTAAACTTGGTCTGAATACTTCTAACGCTAAAAGTGGTGTATAATGTTGATCATATCATCATTTTAGAAAGCATCACTTTGTATTAGACATTGTTATAAATTTTGTAGCCACTGAACAAAGAAACCTAAATTATGTTCATTGACAATGAATATAATTGCTAACACGTGAATCACTTGAGCTCTTAAAAATTTCCACCATTTATTGATTGCAGGTACCGTTGTGTTAAATTTTTCTTTTTCTTTCTTTCTTTTTTTGAAAGAGTCTTGCTCTGTCGCCCAGGCTGGAGTGCAGTGGCACGATCTCGGCTCACTGCAAGCTCTGCCTCCTGGGTTTAAGCCATTCTCCTGCCTCAGCCTCCCGAGTAGCTGGGACTACAGGCGCCCGCCACCACACCCAGCTAATTGTTTGTATTTTTAGTAGAGATGGGGTTTCACCGTGTTAGCCAGGATGGTCTTGATCTCCTGACCTCGTGATTCACCTGCCTCGGCCTCCCAAAGTGCTGGGATTACAGGCGTGAGCCACTGCGTCCCGCCTGTTGTGTTAAATTTATATCACCTTGTTTAATGTTCACGGCTACTTTATAAGATCAACATTATTGCCCCACTTACACGTAAAATAATTAAGGCTCCTAGAGGTTAAATAGCATAGCCAAGAAAAAAACCCAGGACTGGCTGGGCACGATGGCTCATGACTGTAATCCCAGCACTTTGGGAGGCTGAGGTAGGTGGGTCACTTGAGGTCAGGACTTCGAGACCAGCCTGGCCAACATATGAAACCCCCACCTCTACTAAAATACAAAAATTAGCCAGGCGTGGTGGTGGGCACTTGTCATCCCAGCTAGTTGGGAGGCTGAAGCAGAAGAACCGCTTGATCCCGGGAGAAAAAGGTTGCAGTGAGTTGAGATTGCCCACTGCACTCCAGTGAGACTCTCTCTCAAAAAAACCCCCAAAGAAACCCCAGGACTTTCTGACGCCACAGTCTATATGCTACTATCTCTAAAAATCTTTAAGCAAAGTTTAAATGCCTTAAGATTTTAGCTAAGAATGTAACTGTATGTCCTCATAATAGCTGAAGTACAGTTGGTCACTATGGCCAATTTTCTATCACTGAGACTTTTAAGAAGGAGAAGGAATGAAAAGAGTCAAATTTCATCTAGTAAACTAGAAGTGTTATTGAAAAATAAAATGGAAGATGATAAAGTTTTATCTCCAATGTCCCAACCTTTTTCAAAATTAGGAGGTTACAGGCATCATCAAAAATTTCTGGGTTACACAAAAAGGATCTCCTGTTCACTAAATACTCTGGGACATAAAAACTTATAAACTGACCTGCAGGGTCAGCAACCTCTGATAATAATACGGGTGAAGAATATTATTCTCATCTATAATAATGCCAGATAAATATTTCTTGAACATTAAGGATGGAAAGTTTTGAATTCTACAATAGAGACCTGACTGTGTCTTGAGATGTAAAGATGTACTGATAAAAACATTTCCTAGAAAATATGGCATAAGTATGCTCTTTTGCTCCAAGCTAAACTGATATTCTCTAATATAAGTTTAACTTTGAATAAGAAAATTCTATAATATATATAGAACCATGTTTGTGTATGAGTGTATCAGTCAATTTCAAGCCCTACACAAGTCCACAATAATTTTTGTTTATTTGTTTGAGACAAGGTCTTACTCTGTAACCCAGATGCAGTGGCATGATCATAGCTTGCTGCAGTCTCCAACTCCTGGGCTCAAGTTATCCTCTCCCCTCAGCCTCTTGAATAACCAGGACTATAGGAGTGTACCACCTTGCCCAGATAATTTTTTAAAAATTTCTTTTTGTGGTCTTGCTTTATTGCCCAGGCTGATATTGAACTCCCGGCTTCAAGCAATCCTCTCACCTTGGCCTCCCAAAGTGCTAGCATTACACAGGTATAAGCCACTGTGTCTGGCCAGTAATTTAGAAAAATCTTTGGACCAAAAAAATTTTAAAGTTCAATTCACATCTTTTTACTTTAGCAAGAAATATAAAATTTTAATTAATCATTAAAAATTTACATAGCTTAAATTTTACATTATGGGCAGTTGGAAAAGAAGATGACATGAGAAAAAGGTCGGGCACAGCAGCTCACGCCTGTAATCCCAGCACTTTGGGAGGCCAAGGCGGGGGATCACCTGAGGTCAGGAGTTTGAGGCCACCCTGGCCAACATGATGAAAACCCATCTCTACTAAAAATACCAAAAATTAGCTGGGCATTGTGATGGGTGCCTGTAATCTCAGCTACTCAGGAGGCTGAGGCAGGAGAATTGCTGATTGCGGGAGGCAGAGGTTGCAGTGAGCCAAGATCGCACCATTGCACTTCAGCCTGGGTGACAAGAGTGAAACTCCATCTCAAAATTTAAAAAAAAATAAAAATAAAAAAAGAAGAAAAAAAGAGAATACAAAGGAAAGAGAATGAGTTAGATACCTTGAAAAGTTTGTCCAAGCTGTAGAAATAAACTACTTCCAGTATCTTCTCATTTATTTGGTTTTTTGGTTGGTGAATATATTGTAATTACCTTTTGAAATATTAATTTGAAAAGTATCTTTTGTGGCTTACGAAATTGTCCACTTTAATTTCAAAGATGAAGTTTATTTTCATATAGAATTAGGGATATTTTGGATATAACGCATTTCTTTGATTTTAAGATGCTTTTTTAAACATCTTGATATCCCTAAGGTCAGAATGTAACTGACAACTGGCAGCTCTTTTCTTTCTTAGTGTACATCTTAAAATAATGGTGCCTGGTATAGATTACTTATAGGCATCTCAGTTTCAATCACATATGAAATGAATAGGTGTACTTGTTATTTTGGAAAATTTGAGATATTAATAGTATCAGTCAATCAATAAGCAGGTTATTTATATAGAATGGAAGTCTTTATCATATTCAAACTTTGTCAGATTTTTACCTATACACTGAGAAATTAGAGTTCTCATTTCACAATGTTTGGATGTACATTCTAAACTCACATTTATATCACTATTCTGAACCCTTCTTCAAATTAAGTCCGGTTTCTCAGTCTAGTTGGTCAGAGAAGGATAATAATATATAACAAAAACTTCTTCTAGAATCCTCTCAGATAACCCCCAAAGTGTTACCGTAGAAGGCTTTTAGAAATGAAAGAGTTGATAAAGTGCTTCATTTTTACTTTCTTTTCTTCCCAAGAAAAAATGCAAACAATACTCCATATACTTGTATATATAATAATGATTATTTACTCACTGTTAAATAATCTTTACATACATGTTGAAAAGGAGCACATGCAATATACAATAAGGTCAAAGGTAACAGAACTTGCAAAATGCAACCCAGTATATTATAACAAGGATAAACTATGTGATTGAATACAAATCAATTTGAAATCTGGAAGGAGAATATACATTTGGTAAAAGTTGAATAATTAACTTTTACTTTGTTACAACAAAAATATAGTTAATTTTCCAAATTTAAATTTGCTATTTTAGATTCTAACTTATAATGATACTTAGATATACCAAATATCCATGAAGAGCCCATGTTTTGATTATCAGTTAATTTCAAACTTTCTTATTTTATGCAAACAATGTCCACATTCCCCAGCATTAAACATTATTCAGAAGAGTCAATAGCTTACTGACAATATCAATTTTTAAAACCCATCTATGCCTGTTAATTTACTGACTTTTTCTTTTTAACCTTCACCAGTAACTCTTTGGGATGAAAGTCTTATAAGAAATCAAATCAAATAAAAAAAATCTGACTACCATACTGATATGGTTTGGCTCTGTGTTCGCACCTGAATCTCATCTCAAACTGTAATCCCCATGTGTTGAAGGAGGGACCTGGTGGGCGGGGATTGGATCATTGCAGGGGTTCCCCCCATGCTGTTCTCATGATAGTAAGTGAGTTCTCACGAGATCTGAGTTTTCTAAGTGGCAGATTCCCTTGCTCTCTCTCTCTTCTGGGTGCCTTGTGAAGAAGGTGGCTGCTTCCCCTTCCATTATGATTTTAAGTTCCCTGAGGCCTCCCAGCCATGCAAAACTGTGAGTCAATTAAACCTCTTCCCTTTATAAATTACCCAGTCTCAGGTAGTAACTTTATAGCAGTGTGAGAATAGACTAATATACACACTAAGACAAAAAAACTTATATGATATTAAGTTATATGCTAGGCAGTTAAGCTATTAGTCAAAGTATAAACTGGAGACAATATCTGCCTGCTATCCACAAAAACTTGAAAATGATTTGTATAATATGTTTAGATTTGTATAATATATGCTTAGAAAAGTGTAATATATATTTATTACAATTGTATGATAGCAAAGATCTGGAAATAGCTTAAACAGTCATCAAAAAGAGACTGATTCAAGTCCATTTATTTTAAAAATCAAAAAGGATGTACATGTACATGTGAATGGTCGCATGTGTATGTATGTGTATACATATTTCTGGAAAGATTAATTATTCCACTGATAAGAATGACAGTGTCTTTTATTTTATTTATTTATTTTTTAGACACAGGATCTCACTCTGTCACCCAGGCTGGAGTGCAGTGGCATGATCATAGCTCACTGTAACCTTGAATTCCTGGGTTCAGAGGATCCTCCCACATCAGCCTCCACAATAGCTAGGATTATAGGTGCGTGCCACCAAAGCTGGCTAATTTTTAAATTTTATTTGTAGAGATGGGGTCTTGCTTTGTTGCCCAGGCTGGTCTTAAATTCCTGGCCTCAAACAATCCTCCCACATTGGCCTCCCAAAGCACTAAGATTACATGTGTCTTTAAAGCATTCTATAGTATGAGTTTTGTCATGGATATTTGTTTTATAACAAAAAGCAAAGCAGCAACAGAGAAGTCAATATTATGATGGTGTTTACAATACATAGAAACAAGTCTTTTATACATTTCCTCGACATTTTGCTTATTTATAGGGATAATAAAAACCCATGAGAAGTAAAATTCTGTTAGATTTTTAAGTCAGTTTCATTATTAAACCTTTATTTTACATCGTTACATATCTTTACATATATGCCTTGCAAATACAAGGTATCTACACATATGTTGATATATTCACACAGCCTTAAGCGGCTTCACATTTGTAATTAGTAACGCAAACTGCAAAGCCAAACTGTTCTATTTTACTCAGCCTTCTCTTTGCCATACATAGCATGGGACTTTCATGTTGAGAACTTATGTATAATGTCAAATCATTAATACAGTTTAGGTTATTATGAGCATTTTGAACTTGACAAATGATACTTTCTGGTTATCTTAAAAGTACTTTTTGATTTAAATGTATTAATTTGGTATTCTGAAAATATATATACTACATCTGGACTTATAGGAGAACCCGAACTAAAAGACTGGGGTTACTTACCAGTAATTGGAGTTCTCTGACTGAAAATTTACTCCACAGATCCACATATTTTGGAGTTATTCCCATGTACCACCTCAAGGAATCGGGAGCTGTTAAAATGAGAATTTCCAGAAGGTTGGCACGACCTTAAGGCATGTGCCAAGTGCTGGTTGATTCCCTTTCTGTGCAAGCCTTAAAAGCTTAACACCCACCTTTGTCATTCTAAATAGACAGGATAGGATGTGTTTATGAATAATGGTTCTGGAAAGATTACCTAATCAAAGAACTCCAGTTACCAGTGGGACTCCTTATTTTTTCATTTTATTCTAACACAAATATTTACTTTTTAAAAATTGAGAGCAGTGTCAATCCTAATTCAAAAATATTAGAAATACTTTTAGTATACTTTTTAGTATGATTATTAGTGTCAGACACATTACGTTTCTTACCTTGAGCTTGCAGTTTTCTTAGCAACTTTGCATCTGTGTTATCTAGGAATTCAGCATTGCCAACATTTGGAGGTCGACCCTTCCGACGTCTCATCCTGGATTCCTCTCTTGCTCGCTGTCTGTCTGGATTTGGTGGTCTTCCTCTACGGCCTTCCATTGCCCTGATACGAGGAATGACATCCTCTTCTTTCAAAAGACACCACTGCATTCCCTTTTAATTAACATTTTATAGAAATAATATATTACAAACAAAATAAACACGAGACCAATATGTCAGAAAATTCTAGCTAAAAATTGCATATATTTTGGAATTTATAACATTGGTATATAAACTTTAGGTATTTCATTTTTAAATTAAACTTAGATGTATAATTATTCATGGCCTTTGGTATAGCTTTAATATTCTTACTTTAATGACTTAAGCTTTAATTAAATATATAGAGAGATTTGTATCTGTATCTATAAACATATAGTTATAAATCTTAATCACAATTTCTGAACTATAATGACCATCAAGTTAGCAGATATTTAAAAATACTAGTTGTGGATTGATGCCACTATAGACTGCTCTTACGGGTTATCAGTTAAGCCAAAATAATACATGAAAGTTTCTCTTTATAAATATTACAGCTAATAAATTAAGACAGAAAGAGTTAGAATATCAGGATTCTGCAATACCTAATAAATTAGTGAATCGAAGAATTGAACTTGAATGGTTGCCTATCATCAAAAAGAGACACAACCAGACAGATATTAGCCTCCTAATGGAGGTTCATACAGTCACCTACCTACAAAGTAGTACTGCCCCTCACACACACACAAAAATCAAACCTGGATTTGATCAAGCCTCTAGATCTAATTACAATAACTTTAAAAGAGACACAGAAGTATAAGTTAAACTATATGGCAAAATCCATTCTGTGGGAAATTCTACAAATGACCTAGTTTCTTCAACAAATATGCTGCAAGAAGAAAGCTGTAGGAAGTTAAAATGAACATTAAAATATGTATCAAACAAGCCCAATTTGTGGACCTTACTTGGATACTTATTTAAATAGACAAACTGGCCTGGCGTGGTGGCTCACACCTGTAATCCCAGCACTTTGGGAGGCCGAGGCGGGCGGATCACCTAAGGTCAGGAGTTCGAGACCAGCTTGGCCAACATGGTGAAACCCTGTCTCTACTAAAAATACAAAAATTAGCTGGGCATGGTGACAGGCACCTGTAATCCCAGCTACTCAGGAGGATGAGGCAGGAGAATGGTTTGAACCCAGGAGGCGGAGGTTGCAGTAAGCCGAGATCACACCATTGCACTCCCGCCTGGGGGACAAGAGCAAGACTTCATCTCTAAATAAATAGACAGACAAACTGTTAAGAAAATTTGAATAATAAAGAGACAATTGAAAATCTGAGCAATGACTGAGAGTTGATGATATCAAGAACATATCAATGTAAATAAGTACAACCACTATGGAGAACAGTTCAGAGGTCCCTCAAAAAACTAAAAATAGAGCTACTATATAATTCAGCAATTCCACTGCTAGGTATATATCTAAAAGAAAGTAAATGAATACATTGAAGATGTATCTGCATTCCCATGTTTACTGCAGCACTGTTCACAATAGCCAGGATTTGGAAGCAACCCATGTGTTAGATGGATAAAGAAAATGTGGTAAATATACACCACACAATATACACCACACTATTCAGCCATTAAGAAAAATGAGATCCTTTCATTTGCAACAACATCATGGATGGAACTAGAGAATATCACATTAAGTGAAACAAGCCAGGCCCAGAAAGATAAGTTTTGCATGTTCTCACTTATTTGTGGGAGCTAAAAATTAAAACAATTGAACTCAACGGAGATAGAAAGCAGAATGATAGTTGCCAGAGGCTGGGAAGGATAGTGAGAGGAGAGGGGAAAGGTAGTGGAGATGATTAATGGTTATAAAAAATAGGTGGGTAAAATAAATAAGATCTAGTATTTGATAGCACAACATGGTGACTACAATCAACAATAATTTATCATACATTTAAAAAAACCTAAAAGAGTATAACTGGATTGTTTGTAACACAAAGAAAGGATAAATGCTTGAGGTGATGAATACCCCATTTACTTTGATGTTATTATTTTGCATTGTATGCCTGTATCAAAGTATCTCATGTGGCTGGGCGCGGTGGCTCACACCTGTAATCCCAGCATTTTGGGAGGCTAAGGCGGATGGAACTCCTGAAGTCAGGAGTTTGAGACCAGCCTGGCCAACATGGTGAAACCCCGTCTCTACTAAAAATACAAAAATTAGCTGGGCATGGTGGTGGGTGCCTGTAGTACTAGTTACTTGGGAGAGTGACACAGGAGAATGGCTTGAACCCGGGAGGTGGAGGTTGCAGTGAGCCGAGATGGCACACTGTACTCCAGCCTGGGCAACACAGCGAGACTCCATCTCAAAAAAACAAAAACAAAACAAAACAAAACACTCGTGTACCCCATAAATATATATACCTATTATGTACTCACAAAAATGAAAAAATTAAAAAGAAATTATATATTAAAAATATAATAATGGTACTGTGGTCATGAGTCCTTATCTTTTAGAGTCACAAATGGAAACATTCCTTCAACAAATTTTGGAAGGGAGAAGTAGATGAGGGTATATGTAAAGCAATATTGGTCAAAATGATAATTCCTAAAGCTTATGATGGGTACAAGGTATATATTATCAGTCCATCTATTTCTGTATATATTTGAGATTTCCCATTATAAGCCTCCTAGTGGAGGCACACACCAACACAATGCTAGTGTATTGTAAGAATAATTTTGTGGCCAGGTGCAGTGGCTCATGCCTATAATACCAGCACTTTGGGAGGCCAAATTGGGCGGATCACAAGGTCAGGAGTTCGAGATCAGCCTGGCCAATACAGTGAAACCCCATCTCTACCAAAAAGACGAAAATCAGCTGGGCGTGGTGGCGTGCGTCTGTAGTCTCAGCTACTTGGGAGGCTGAGGCAGAAGAATCGCTTGAACCCAGGAGGTGGAAGTTGCAGTGAGCTGAGATTGCGCCAGAGAGCCGAGATCACGTCACTGCACTCCAACCTGGGCGAAAGAACAAGACACTGTCTCAAAATAAATAAAATAATAATAATACAGCTTAGCACATAAATACATGTATCCTGCATGTGTCAATCAAAATAAATACACTATGTTATATTACCTTATAGTCGAAAAATAATATGTTCAGATATAGGAGACATATTTTAAAAATAACTGTCTTACTATTTCTTTTTAAGAGTTAATTCCTTCAGTATGAAGGTTAAGGAAATTTTTTAAATGTGTTTTTCTCTAAAAATATCCTTGAAGCAGAAATTTTGCTTGAGACACTAGAAGAAACTGTGTAACCAAAAATAACCCAAAGTTCTTGAGTTTTAGGTTAAACATGATTTGCCTAACCTGGGGCAAGGAGTCTATGAATATTGCAGTTAATGGGTACTAAATTGTACATGATTATGGATAATAGCTACATCCTACATTCCAAGTATTGTGTTTTGTTCCAGATACTTTAAATAGGCTACACTTTAATCTTCACAACATTTCTACCTCATATGGTGGGTTTTATCGTCTTTATATTACAATTGAGGAAATTCAGGCTGAGCAAGGTTGAATAGACAGCAAAGAACAGACTGTGATTCAAACCCATGACTGTCTCACTCTAAAACCTGTGCTCCTGACCACTATGAGTACTTGATGTTATAAAGATGTTCTTATACTTGATAAGTGACAGATCATAACATTTAGCTATAAAAGCACAGCCAAGATTATGTCAAGAAAAGACTGTCAGAAAAAAATTAATGCATATGTTCATATATATATATGCTAAAAACAACATCTATACTAACTCCTTTCAGTAATTCTTATGTTAAAATAATTTTAAAAATTAATTCTGAGGAAAATGAAAATCTTTTGCTGAGATTCCAAATGAAGTCAGTAGGAACAATAGACGTACAAAGTGTATTTTTAGGCCATAAGCCACTAAAAAGGAAGACATCAGAATAGTTTTATGTTAGGTTATGTTCACCAGCATAGGAAGCTTTTGATTAGTTTAGCTTTTCATTTTTTTATTATGTTCTTAAGCACCAAGGCAGCATGTATCATATAAATTGAAAAATATAAAGGTGACATTCATGATACTTGGAAGAGAAGAGGGACTAATAAAAGCCTATAAACAAATCTGCATTTGGTTTTTAAAGTATCTTATTAGTAAAATCAATTTTTGGCCAAAATTTTAAGAGTTTTATCAACTTTTCTTATCCAGATATAATTTTTACATAGTTATGTTTTTATTCAGCTAGGAAAATACACCTGTGTCAAAAGAGGAACAAAATATGTTGGTGCCTAAAACTTACCAGACAAATATAGTGACCATATCATTCACATTTTTGCCCTTGGCATTTAAAAAGTAAATACTTTCTAAAGGGATTGCATATACTGGATTACTTATAATGTCTTCTGACTCCTAGATTTTAGAAAATGAGAAAAGAATCATTAGGAAAATCTGAAACTTATACTACAGCTTTAGTTCATTGAAGAGCCAAAATAATTGTGGGTGAGAACCAATAGTATTTTTCTCAATAAATTTTTCCTCAGGAAAAACAAATACAATTTATATCATTTGATTCACATGCCATTGGCTTTTTATTTATCAGAAGAATTTAATGTTTATATATCAATTTAATTATAAGAATTTAATTAATATATATCAAAAGAATTTTTTTCTTGATTTCTAAGACTTAAGATAGTATATATTTCCTGAAAATAACTGTTGTTAAGATTTTTAAAACATGGATAAGAAAAGATGATCAACAAGATGGAGATAGCAAAAGATTATTATTATTACTATTATTTATTTATTTATTTTTGAGATGAAGTCTCACTCTGTGGCCTAAACTGTAGTGCAGTGGTGCAATCTCAGCTCACTGCAACCTCCACCTGTTAAGTTCAAGTGATTCTCCTGCCTCAGCCTCCCAAGTAGCTGGGATTACAGGCACTTGCCACCACACCCGGCTAATTTTTGTATTTTTAGTAGAGACAGGGTTTCGCCATGTTGGCCAGGCTGGTCTCAAACTCCTGACCTCAGGTGATCCACCCACCTTGGCCTTCGTTTGGATTACGTGTGTGAGCCACCGCGCCTGGACAAGATTATGTTAATTACATTATTCTAATTCTGCTTTCAAGGGTTGGTAATTTATATTCTTAGTGAATAATACATTCACTTCCATAAATACTACAAAGAGAAAGAAGGATAAAAAGAAAAGCGTTTATGTTTTATTTTGGAAGATGGAATAATCCAGGTAAACAAGTTAATGAAATAAGTGCAAGTACACTGTAAAGCTGTAATATATTATAAAAATGAAGTTTTCACTACTTAAATATTTGTTGAGGCACGTTTACTCTGAGCAAGGCATAACATTACCTACAGGTCAGCTAGAGAGAGTCCTTTTCCCTAAAGGACCACATTTTTAAGAAGGACCTCAGGCTCAGTCTATTCTAAGGCAGGTGACCGTAGGACCACACCCTCAGTAATGCGTTAGAAAAAGAGTTTAGAGCTTGGGAGAGAAAGCCGTCTCAACTGCCCATATAAAAATTATGATGGCCTGGATTAGAGCACAGAAATTAGAGCTGGAAAGAGAGAAGAATAGTACACTGGTCTTTTGGGAGAGAGAACTGACTGAAATTGAACACTGCCTGGATGTGAAGGAG
The DNA here is from genome assembly GCF_024542745.1 of Macaca thibetana thibetana. Taxonomy (NCBI): domain Eukaryota; kingdom Metazoa; phylum Chordata; class Mammalia; order Primates; family Cercopithecidae; genus Macaca; species Macaca thibetana. The sequence goes on along the minus strand of NC_065589.1, from coordinate 83,611,916 downwards.
GAAAGCCAAAGACCAGAAAGGCAGTTAAAGTTTGGGGTAGTCTCTAAACAACATGGAAAAGGGAAACAAGTGGCAATGAGGTTTTCTTACTGAACAAATAAGGATGGAGAAATATTTGAGAAAACTGGAAAATAAATTTATTGCTCAACTTTTTTATGACTTATAAACAGACTTTTAAAGAAAGAAAATATTTCCTTTTAGTGAGTTCTTATTTTCTGTATTCAGAAATTCAAAAGAGATCATGAAATTTATTTTCAGTATGACCTTCCTATTTCAACATTTCTGTTATACAGTCTTCATAAATAAATGACTCCAAAGGATAGGTGAACCCTTCATGAGGGACTGGTTTGTTTTCACCTTATCTTATAGACAGTAAATTGCCTAATTAACTGGGTTTCCCACGTTTCACTGAAAGCTAAAGTAAATATGTGGTTTAGCAGCCACATGTTTAGTCTTAATGGGATGTGTTCTCAAGTCTCATTCCTGATTCAATTTTACACATTCTGGCTTGACTTTTTCTTTTGTTGCTCCCATTTTTTAAATACTTGTAAGCTGAGTTATTTTTTGGGAAAAGCAGTATATAATTATGTAAATGCAGTCTCCCAGTCCACTAAAAGCCGATTAGCTGAATGATTTATTTGCCAAGTTATTGATGACTTTTTAAAAAAGTTTTAGTATCACCAAGACTTTGATGCAGCAATTTCACCATGGATTTACAGTCCTGTGCCATTAGATGCCCAGCTTCCCAAGTTAATATTTGAGATGCCTAATACTGTCCTTCTTGAATGCTCAGTGTTATATAAGTGAATGGAGAGACTTTCCCCTACTCTTCTCATATTTTTCTGGATTGAGACCTGTATCTATCCCAGTCCTTGCTTCTGGTAGTAAAATATTTGTGGTGCATGTTTTAAATCTGGATTAAGGCAATTGGTCTGACAATTTAAGGCCTATCAGTCATTCAGTGGATTGATCATTTACCAAATTGATTTCTGGTTAAATAATTTTCAGTAAATTTAATCATAGCTTAAGTAAACAAAGTTAATTTTTTACTACTATTCCTTTTGAAACTATACTTTCAGAATCCTTTACTTCCCAATTTGTTTATATGAAACTTTTAGAACGTCACACCTAAAAGCAAATCGATCTTAAAGACCTCTTATATGCATTTACATTACAGATGAGAGAATTAAGTTAGCTTCAGCGTAAGTAATGTAAGATACTAAATTACCCTGCTAGAACTAAAAAAAATTCTTAGGGCATGAGCAAAGAAAGGGTATCAGATATTTGTGACGAAATTTGACAATTCACATAAAAAAATTAACATCATGAAAAAAATCAAAATTTTGTTGGATTTCTTTATGCCTTTTCACAATTCAGTATTATGTCTATTTCTAGCTACTTAATAGTGCCAGAGGTAGGTAGTGAAAGGGTGATAGATTACAAACTTTATGACAGATATTCTTAAGCCACCCTAGTCATATAGCTTATTATACCATACACTACATAGCACTTTAGATGTGAAAGAGTAAGAACTGTGAGGAAAGGTGTCATCTATTAAAAACACGTGAGAAAGATGTGGTTTGATACAACTGTTTCCACAATGCTGACTATGTTTTCTACTTAAAGTATGTCATCCTCTAATAGTCAACGACTTTCAATATCTCCTCCTCCTATATCCTTGGATTCATACAGTCGTCCTCCTAGTATAGGCCTTGCCTAGCCACAAAAATCCTACCTGGTAGATCAGTGACATAAATTTCCAGACTTTTAGACTTCTGGTACTGATCTTTCATGTTCTCAGTGTCCATTCGTGCCCACGGCTATGTTGCATTAGGTGTGACAGTTAACAGCAGAGCTGAATTAGAACTCTGGTTGTTGACTTCCAATCTTTTGTTCTTCACTTAATTTGAAATAATTACCAGCATTAAATTGTGCCAGAAACTGTGTGTTGCCTACCTTACTGTGAAGCCTCCTCTTAACAAAACCCTAATTTTTAGCTGGGCAGTATTCTGCCTACTGTTTTATCTTCCCCAGAGAATAAGCTTCTCTAAACCAACAATCATTTTTTTGTATTCTTCAGTTTCTCTATGAACATTAAGTTTTTCTTCAAATTCAGGCTTTCAATTTCATTTCTGTACTCAAAGGTGTGTTCACAATTTGTCTATGGGAAAATGCCTTTAGGGGACATCTACTTAGGGAAAAAAATGCCTGGCACATTAAGTATTTGTCACAAATATTTACTGATTAAATGACTCAGAAAAAAAGGCTCTTTTCATTAAGAACTGTAGACATTTTACTTTTTATGGACTTGTGCATTAAAAAGAAGAAACACTACTTTTTTCTAAATGCAACATCTCAAAGAAAAAAAGCAACATTTTCAGAGTCATTTTAAACTTGCTTCTTCCTTGTATCTTTCAATTTTATGCTTTTTTTGGCCTGATAACAGTAGACATTCCATACTCTAATGCTTCTAAACGTCCTGGTTGAAAAAAATAAAGTTAAGGTCTTCATGCTTAGATGTATAGCTTTCTACAATTCACAAAAAATGCATTTCAAGGTAGATCATCATGTATTTCAAAATAGTATGTCATTAACAATTTATTTTGATGCCTTCCTCTATTCCTAAGAAATATATAAATACCTCTTACCTTAATATTATATTTAGGTCAATAAAAATAATGCTATTTTATTACCAAAACATGTCTAGCTCAACCTTACTTTCTTTTATTCTGACAATCAAACACAAAGTAAAATAAAAACAACAACATTTTATTCAACAAGTTTTTTATAATGTGATGAAACAGAAGTCTGTAAGAAATTTATTTACCTTATACCATTTTCAAACGGGTTTCTAAAACTGCCAACAGAAGTTCATTAAAAGGCAGCCAGCCAGTACAGCATGGGCTTATATAGATTATTACAATTGTTTTGTTCCATGAAGTCTATCACTCTTCTAAAATCAAGATTTTTACAGAAGCTGGTAAGAAGTGCTTGAAAACTATCAGTATGCTGAAAAGTAGCCGATTCTACAAATCCCTCACTACATCTGTGGACCAAAATAAATAAAACTGATAATGCATACATTAAGTGTATCTTATTCCCTATTTCTTTCTTCCCTTTTTTTTTTTTTTAAATTAGAGACAGGGTCTCAATCTGTCACCCAGGCAGTCGTCCTCCTAGTATAATGGCATGGTCATAGTTCTCTGCAGTTTCAAACTCATGGGCTAAAACAGTCCTTTTACTTTAGCCTCCCATGTAGCTGGGACTACAGGCATGCACCATCATGCCCAGGTAATATTTTTATTTTTTGTGGAGATGGAGTCTTGATACATTGCTCAGGCTAGTCTTGAACTTCCGGACTTAAGCAATGCTCCTGTCTCAGCCTCCCAAAGTGTTGGGATTACAGGTATGAGCCACCATGCTGGGCCTTTTATCCCCATTTCATTTGTAATCCTATTTTCTTGAATTAAGGACATCTCTTTTTTTAAAGGTAATAATTACATTGTCGTCCTTCAGTAAATGATTAATTTACCTAAATTTTAATAATATAAGCTCACACACCTCTCATCTTATTGTACTATACAAAAGTTAGTTAATATTTTCAACAAATGCTTGCTGTTAATATTAATAAATACATATAAAATCATATCTTAAGCCCAGAAATATCTTGAATCAAAAAATGATTAAGCAAAATATCCATGGTACTCAACAAGAAAAAATAAAAGGCATCCAAATAGGAAGAGAGGAAATCAAACTATCTGTCTTAACAGACAATATGATTCTATACCTAGAAAACCCTAGAGACTTTCACAAAAGGCTCCTAGGACTGATAAACGAGTTCAGTAAGGTTTGAGGATACAAAATCAATACACAAAAATCAATAACATTTCTATATGCCAATAGCATCCAAGCTGAGAGCCAAATCAAGAACGCAATCTCATTTATTATAATAGCCACAAAAAGAACAAAATACCTAGGAATATAGCTATCCAAGGAGGTAAAAGATCTCTACAACAAAAATGACGAAACACTGCTGAAAGCAATCAGAGAAGACACAAACAAATGGAGAAACGTTCCATGGTCATGGATAGGAAGAATCAACATTGTCAAAATAGCCATACTGCCCAAAGTAATTTACAGATTCAATGCTTATTCCTATCGAACCACCAATGCAATTTTTCACAGAATCAGAAAAAAACTATTCTAAAATTCATATGAAACCTAAAGAGCCTAAATTGCCAAAACAATCTAAGCTAAAAGAACAAAGCTGGAAGCATCACACTTACCCGACTTCCAACTATACTACAAGGCTACAGTAACCAAAACAGCATGGTACTGGTACAAAAACAGACACACAGACCAATGGAACAGGACAGAGAATCCAGAAATAAGGCTGCACACCCATGACCACCTGATTTTTGACAAAGTCAACAATAACAAGCAACGGAGAAAGAACTCCCCTATTCAATAAATAGTGCTGGGATAACTGGCTAGATGAACACAGAATATTGAAATTGGACCCCTTCCTTTCACCATATACAAAAATTAACTCTATGTGGATTAAAGACTTAAATTCCTAGGAACAAACCTAGGAAATACCATTCTGAACATCAACCTTGGCAAAGAATTTATTACTAAGTCCCTAAAAGCAATTGCAACAAAAATAAAAATTGACAAGTGAGACTTAATTAAACTAGAGCTTCTGTACAGCAGAAGAAACTATCACAGACAACCTACAGAATGGGAGCAAATATTCACAAACTATATATCTGACAAAGGTGTAATATCTAGACTCTATGAGAAACTTAATTCAACAAAAACAAAAAAGAACTCCATTAAAAAATGGACACAAACACTCCTGAAAAAAAATACATGGAGCCAACAAATATACACAGAAATGCTCAACACCCTTAATCACAAAGAAATGCAAATTAAAACCACAATGAAATACTATCTCATTCTGACACGAGTCAGAATGGCTATTGTTGGCCAGGTGCAGTGGCTCACACCTGTAATCTAATCTCAGCACTTTGGGAGGCCAAGGCAGGCGGATCACGAGGTCAGGAGATTGAGACCATCCTGGCTAACACAGTGAAACCCCGTGTCTACTAAAAATACAAAAAAATTAGCCGGGTGCAGTGGCGGGTGCCTGTAGTCCCAGCTACTCAGGAGGCTGAGGCAGGAGAAAGGCGTGAACCTGGGAGGTGGGGCTTGCAGTGAGCTGAGATGGCACTACTGCACTCCAGCTGGGTGACAGAGCAAGACTCCATCTCAAAAATAAAAGGCTATTAATAAAAAGTCAAAAAACAATAGATGTGGGCAAGATTGCAGAGAAAAGGGAACACTTCATACACTGATAGTAGGAATGTAAATTTGTTCAGCCACTGTGGAAAGCAATGTGGAGATTCCTCAAAGAACTTAAAACAGAACTATCATTAGACCCAGCAATCCCACTTACTGAGTATATACCCAAAGGAAAATAAATTGTTCTACCAAAAAGACACATGCCCTCACATGTTCACTGCAGCACTATTCACAATAGCAAAGACATAGAATCAACCTATATGCCCATCAACAGTGGACTGAATAAAGAAAATGGTATACATATGCCCAGGAATACTATGCAGCCATAGAAAGAATGATATCTTATCCTTTATAACAACATGGATGCAGCTGGAGGCCATCACCTAAGAAACATAATGAAGGAACAGAAAACTAAATATCACATGTTCTCACAAGTGACAGCTAAACATTGAATATCCACAAATGCAAAGATGTGAACAACAGACACTGGAGACTACTTGAGTGGGGAGAGTGGTGGTGGGGGGGATGGGGGTGGGGGTTGAAAAACTACCAATCAGGTACTGTGCTCCAGGATCATTTGCACACTGAACCTCAGTGATGTATAGCCTGCCCACCTAGCAAACCTGTACATGTACCCCTGAGCCTAAAATAAAAGTTGAAAGAAAAATAAACAAAGCACTGTGTCCCTAAAAAAATTACCAAACTACATGCTTAAAAATGATTTTGTTTTATTGCATGTAAATATGCCACAATAATATTATTTTTTAAAGAAAAAAATTTTTTCAATTAGGGATTTTCTTTAAAAATAATATCAACAACAAAGAAATTCTTAAATGTAAGAAAAAATTAATGATTTTATCTATTCTGAAATAAAATGTTGATGGGCTGTTGCTTCTCTTTCAGATTTATCATAGGTTGCTGTATAGACTTTGGGGGTGAGGGGACTTGTTTTTTGTTTTGAATTAACTTTTTTACTCTTTAGTATTTAATGTTGAGATGAATGGCCTTTGATGTAAATTATACTCCTGGAAGGAACAAATCATTGTCTCAATAAACTAGAGAAAAACCCAGAATTCTGCACTGCAGATATTATCTTCTAGCAGAGTGTTATCTCCTAAATTTTATATATAATATATGGAGAATTGGAATTCCGCTGATGCAATTTTTGTAATGTGTTAAGTAAAATTAGAACATATAGGACTAATGTTGGGGGTTTTGGGATATCTTTTAAGATTAACAAATGAGGAAAAAAATATACTTCCCAGGAAAATGTTTTAATAGGAGAGTGATTAAGAATAGAGCTGTCAGCGCGCCCAAGAAGGCCGAATAGGAACAGCTCCAGCTTCCAGCTCCCAGCGTGAGCAACACAGAAGACGGGTGATTTCTGCATTTTCAACTGAGGTACCGGGTTCATCTCACTGGGGCGTGTCATGTCGGACAGTTGGCGCTGGTCCGCCCGTGCAGCCCAACCAAGGAGAGGTGAAGCACGGCAAGGCATCACCTCACCTGGGAAGTGCAAGGGGGAAGGTAATTCCTTTCCTAGCCAAAGGAAATTGAGACACACAACACCTGGAAAATCGGGTAACTCCCACCCTAATACTGCACTTTACCAAGGGTCTTAGCAAACAGCACACCAGGAGATTATATCCCACATCTGGCCCGGAGGGTCCCATGCCCACGGAGCCTCCCTCATTGCTAGCACAGCAGTCTAAGATCTAACTGCAAGGCAGCAGCGAGACCGGGGGAGGGGCGCCCGCCACTGCTGAGGCTTAGTCTTGAACTCTGGAGCTCAAGTGATCCGCCCGCCTCGACCTCCCAAAGTGCTGGGGTTACAGGTGTAACCCACAATGCCTGGCCTGTTTTTCACATTATATACATAAAACAAGCAAATTTTTGAAAAGACACAACATGCAAAAAACGTAGAAAGCAAAAAAATCCATTGCTATTACCATTACATCCATTATTGGTTTTGACACATTTCCTTCTAGTCTTTTAATATGCACACTTTTTAAAACATGTTTCATCATCAAACCATTTATACAATTTGCATAAAAGCAGATATATTGTAAATACATAGGATCATCATTGCATGGTAACAGTAGCTTTGTGCCACCCTATATTTTACATCTTCTACAAAATTCAGTGTGATCAAAATTATTTCACATCATAATTACTATAACAAAAATATATAATCTTGGTTTTCAGAGAACATTCTTATATAATGACATATATTTCCAGTTAACCATATGCTTAAACCTATTAATCACATAATCCAGTATATAAAAATGTACATGGTTTTATAACTATATGCATCTCTAATTAATTAACTAGAACACTTTTTTGGATGACTTACCTTTAATTGTTGTTTTCTAAAAGTATCCTGAATTCCTGTGTACTAATTTTGGTTTTAGCTAAAAGAAATGCTCTCTAAATTACGAATATTTTCCCCTAGCATTCTGCTGAAATGTTGGCAGCTTAACATATTTGGCTTTAGTAATTCATCCTATTTCCTTGATTGGAATTGATCTCAACAAGACAGTGTGCATTTGGAAAACACTGATTATATTTAATAAAAAGTGAATGCATGTCAAGGAACATTCTATTCTGTGTAATGAGGCTTTATAGATTAGGTCTAATTATCACTGATATAAAACAAAATCCTTTATATGTTAAATACCAATTAGCTTTCCTCTCAGAACAAAAATCTATGGAACTTAAAATCACAAAGATATCTTTGGCATAAATAATACAAGTAAGAATGTGACAACATGAAACAAAAATGTTTAAAATGATAATTTTTAAAGTTTCTAATAATGACTTTAAAACTGATGCAGTGTATATAGAATGTGTAACACTGTGGTTCATTAAAATTCTAAGAATCTGGTGACAGATTTAGTCTAAGTCAAAATTTTTTTTGTTTAAAAAAATAGAAAACCCTAGAATATATTTCCATATATTTCTATAAATCTCAGATAAACACATTTTGACATTTTAGAACTACCAATAAAGAGACAGGTAGATCTGGACATAACTTCTTTCTTTAAAAGTCATGGACTACAATAGAAAATAGGTTACATGATGTATGCAAAAGATTACTTTTTCAGAAACCTTGAGTTCTAGTTATGTCTCAGCCTTGTGTGTGACCTTAAAAAATTCCTTTAAGCTTCCAAACTCAAAATAAACCTCTTACAGAATGAGGGAGACCTTTTCCATTTCTAAATCATAAAATTTAAGGGTAAGATAGGATAGAAAAGTTCCCTATTCACAAAGAAAATATTAATTGGCAAAAAAATTTTTTCTATGCATTATGATGGGACAGAAGAGAGACAGGTTCAATGAAGAAGGAAAATATCAACTTTAGGTGGCTGAGCATTTTAGCCTTTTTGAAACATTGTTATGCATATGATCTCATTTTAATCTTGCCATAATCCTATGAGACAGAAGTGTAATATATTTATATATATTAAAATTGTTTCTATTTGGCAGATAACAAAGTTGTGGGCAAAGTGGGCACTATTTTGTTACTGTTCAGAATTACAAGAGTATTTCACAGATTAACAAGAATCTAGGTCTCATCACTCCTTAACTGGGACCCCTTTCAATGCAGCTAAAGGGAATAATAAGCACATGCAGCTGAATACAACTAAGGAACAAAGAGAAAGCATTAAAGAAAACATATAGGAAATGAGATCTCCTTGGTGGGTTCTTTTTGCTGACTAGTGAGGATGTATACTTAACACTATAAGCTCAAAGGGAGCTGTGGTGATATGTTCAGAAATGTGCACCAATTAATGTAAAAACTGAATTTCTGCAAAAACCAGAAATTTCATTCACCTAGTTTTAAGAAATGACAAAAAAACTTATCAAACTTGTGAAAATGCAACATATAGTGTGGCATAATCAAATGGACAAGATTCTTCCAAAACACTAGGACATATATATCCTCTTTTGGACTGACTGATTATAATAGGGTCTTCATATTCAAATTAGTTTTTAAAACTAGCTGTACTTTTCAGGAAACTAATGTTTTCCTATATTTCATATGAATATGCAGATGCTTTTATACCTATATAAATTGTAAAGTTATTGGTTGAATTAATAAAAACAGAAAAAATTTACTTATTTATGAAAAAGATACCTATTATGTCAAAGCTCCTTGTTACTGAAACATAGTTAATTGAGGCCTTAATGAGTGCTTACCACAAAGTTATATGTATAGCCATATGAACTAATTAAAGAAAGGCAATGCTCCAGAGTGTAGTGAAATTTACTTCATTTAGGTTATGGTACTACTTTTTGGTTTAAAGACTATACTTTTTAAAAAGTGGATACCTGCGGTCCATCTCTGGCTTCATAGAAGTCACCCACTCTTATTTTTGCACTGAAGCTGAAATTGTCCCTTGAGATATCCATTATTCCATTTCTGCTGAGATACTGAAAAAATCACATATTTTTCCACTTCAGGTTTTAATAATTACAACCCAGCTTTGATGTATAGCTAGCTTCAGGACACTAATGTTTTGCATATTCTATCAAGGGGCTATAAATTTATAGGAGATAAATTTAGGTTAAGTACAATAGTCCCATACAAGAGAATATTTAGTATCAAGGAACTTTATCTGAGAAAGGAGTACACTTTTTTTTGTACATGATCATGCTTAATAGGCACCAAATGTACATTATTTGGTGAAAAGTATGTACCTTTATTACTTCAGGGTACTGCCTAAGTTTCTTTCCACATGGAGCATAATATGCTACTTCTCCTTGAAGGCGCCCTCCAAAGTTTCTTATTCTTGTCTCTCTCTGCCAGCTACACATAACAGAAATGAAGGTTATAACATACTTAATTTTAAGACAGCTTTTAAAAATTAAAAATAAGTTAAAGTATACATGTTCTCTAGAAAACATGAAAAATGAAAACAAAAACTCCTCAAACAACCCAAATATATTAACTGTCAAAATTATTTAGATTTCTAACTAATTCAACTAAAAAATTAATTATTCAATTTATATATTAAACTCCATCAAAATGCTTAGAAATCGTAACTGATTACTTTGGGTACTCTGACATTTCAGTAACGTGTCAACGTATAGTGATTTTTACATCTGAAAAGCTTTAACGGAGGAGTAAAGTAAACCTGGCTCTCTGCTGGTTGGGGTTCACGTACATTCAGTCTAAAAGCTGTCATTTCTAATTAAACCATTTTAGCCAAACTCTGGTTGAGTCCCTCAATTTTGACCAAAGTAGCTTTTACTGTCCTTTAATTCTATCTTCACAAAAACTTCTCACAATCTCGCTGTACTCCTGCCCTTTGCCATCTGATTTGCTCTTGGTTCTTCATCAGTCATGTTCCTACTTGGCTGTATCATCCCACCCCAGCTCTGCCATACCTCCAGGAAACAGGATTAATTTCAGTTTTCTGACATACCAAATTCCTTGCCCTTTGCTCTGGCTCTTCCGCTCTAATAAATACTATGCAGCTATGTACTTCTTTTATTAATTGTAGAGAATGAGAAATCAAGTATACATCAAACGTGCATAAATATATGGGGGAAAAAGAAAAAGGGAAACCTTATTTTGCATACCCATATTCCAATGGAATACGCAGTTCACGTTCATCTGTTACTCTTCTTCTTTTGGAAGTGCCTTTAAAAAAATTCAATTGGTTAATATAAAAAATTCATTAATAGAGATAATAATCTTGATCGTTTAGAAAGTTTTCTTTTAAAAAGTATATGTTAATGACTTGGATTATTTAGTGTATTTCTATAATTTATACATTATTTTTAGATGGTTTTCAATAAAACACTGTATAAGGCAGGGGGCTTTTTTGTTCTTTTAGGTCTGAATGACAGAATAACTAGTTTTTCTCTCTAAAGAAAATACAATTCAAGGTAAAAATATATACCTTTCCTCTCATTTTGTTATTAAAGAAATGGCTAGAGAAGCAGGACAGAAAGAGGTTTCAGAAAACTTTTTTAAATTGTTGACTTTGAAAATATGGGTTTTCGGATGCTGAAAAATTTCAACAGCTGGCTCATACATTTAAAGATGATTTAATTTCTATGTCCATATATATCCATAGTCAAAAACACTACCAGGTCTTTTAATTAACCTAAACCACCAAGGATCAGGATTATGATTTTATGTAAAAATTTTCAAAGACCGAGATCAAGTTTCACAAACGTAAATAAACTCATCTAAAATTAGTAGGCTATCATACTGGTATGTGGTAAATGAAAGCAAAGCTAGAAATTGACAAGAGGAGAATGAAATAAGTGAAATAACAAAATATTTTACTGTATACATCTATATTTTCTTAGACATGGAATGAGAACTGAGAGTAGTTTTGGAATATTAAATGTAGAAATGTTTAATGAAGACCTCTAGGAATTTATAAAAAGTCAAATAGGAAAAAAAAGGACATGGCATGTTAATGGAATAAGATTGCTACTCTCTAATAGAAACGACACTGGCTACATGTTGGGCAGATAGCATCTTAAGTAACCAAGTGAGCTTCTTTATAAAGTACAGTTGGCCGTTGAACAACATGGGTTTGAACTGTGTGAGTCCACTTATATTCAGATTTTCCTCCACTTCTGTCACCCAGGAGACAGCAAGACCAATCCACCTCCTCCTCAGCCTATTCAACATGAAGATGAGAATGAAGATCTTTATAATGATCCACTTCCACGTAATGAAGAGTCAATATATTTTCTCTTGCTTATGATTTTCTTACTAACATTTGTCTTTTCTCTTTATTGTAATACAGCATAGAACACATACAACATATGTTAATTGACTATTCATGTTATCAGTAAGGCTTCTGGTCAATAGTAGGCTAACAGTTAAATTTTTGAGAAGCCAAAAGTTCCATGTAGATTTTCGACTGTGTGTGGAGCCAGTGCTCCTAAATCCTGCGTTCAAGGGTCAAGTGTACAAAAAAGTCCAACTGTCAATTAAATTCTACATTCTAGAAGCACAAACTGAACACAAAAGCAGAAAAGGTTCAAAACCAAAAGAACTGTCATTAATCAGATCCTTAAACTGGAAAATCAGGGGGAAAAAAAAGACCAGGTTATAAGTCATATTCTTTGAAAATACATGCTGACCTTCCTTAGCCAACCTAAAATCTAACTCTAATCTTGATTCCAGTGAGATCATCTCCAGAACACTCTATCAATAAAAATTCTTGCTATGGTTTGACTTCTACTTTAGAATAATAAAAATAAAGGGTAGGTACCAGAGTGTGGGCTTGAAGTAAGTGTGGAAGAAGATGTACCAAGAAAAGCAGGTAACTGGGATTCAGAACATAAGGCAGCAGGAGCAGAGCCTGGGGCTTTTGCTATGTGGAGGTTACGAGGTGTTGAGTGAGCTGTAAGACTCATGGAAGGGCTTTTGACAGAGGAAGTTGTTTTATTCAGTTTCATTGAAGTTTTCTCTCCTTCAGTATCACTATCTGATTCATCTTGGTCTTTATCATCATCATCTTCTTCTTCTGATCCTTCTGTATCTGATTCTGAATTACTATCTGATTCTGGGAAGTAAAAGAAGCATTTGTATATTATAACTAGATAATATCACCAATAATTTGCAGTTTGTATCTAAATGGACTAGCTCAGGAACCAGCAACTGTGAATGAGAACTCAAATGAGCAATTTTCCTACAGAGTAAATGTTATAAGCTATTTGAGAACAGTGTATGCAGGATATAAATCTTCAAAAAAATTTTTTTAAAGTGTAAGTTTTACTCAACACTTTAATCATAAAACAGTTCTCATGTGACATTATTCACATGATGAGTTCTGCTTGGTGTCAAAATAATTTTTTATTTAATGGAGAAACTAAAGTAAACGGGGATTAAATTGACTATTCAAACTAACAGATTCCAATAGCTTATGAAGTACAGTAAGTCAAATATGAGAAAGAGAAATCTGGAACTACCATCATACTTCCATTTGGGCTCTGGAGTAAAAGAAAACCAGTTTCAACAGGAGATTCTTGGTTTTTTGGCTGCAGTTTTTCTATTTACATACAAGACTTCATCAGGCTTTTCCGGCCTCTCAAAAAACTAGGCCTACAGAAATAATTATAGTAGGATAATTCAATAATTTAAGTTTGTTCTAGCTATGTAGTTCTATGTATGATGCATCCGTTCCTCTAGATATGTAAAATCTATTACTAGATTAAACTTGATAAACATAGGAGTAATACTTAGACTGTTTCCTCATAGTTCACAGAACAATAGCTTCTGTGGAATTCTGGTTTGTGTGATATCATTTGCCTATATTGAAATTCATTATAAAAGTTTTTAAAGTAATGAATATTGATATTTATGATCTATCATACAAAGTTGTTTTATGGAAACCCCAGGAAGAGTGGTTCTTACCCTGAGCACGAAGTTTGTTTTTAACTTATAGACACTATAAATTGTACAGCTGAGTATATTTTCCTATTCAGATTAGCTGCTAAAAAAATTAGTTGAATCTGTAGTTGACCAGTAACAAATCCACAAATGTTTATAATATGTATTTCATTTTTGTATTCACAATTTAAGCTCTCTTGTATTTTATGTTTTCAATCTTCTGTGGAATGAGGAGAGGGAAGGAAAATAAAAATGCAAAGAAGTTAACCCCCGATCCAGCAAAAAAAAAAAAAGTGACTCAAAATTAAATCAGAGAGTCATCTATATGTTATTTAACAAATTTTCTGTTATTGATGGAACATTCATAGAGATTTAGGTTTTTGGTACTTTCTGAATGACTATGACTATAATTCTATCTTTGTTCAAAACACCTGGTGATACATTTTAACAAGTAGAAGAAATGAAAGAAGAGTGGTCCTGAATGAAATAAAAATTAAGCAAGTTGATGAAATTATGTGTTAATTTATGCATCATTTGTATTCATCCTAAAGTGATTATTTGTTTAATGTCAAATGAATAACAAGCTGAGAATCTGACTTAGGATTTCCAGTATCAATTACTCCTGTATTTTACGAGCTCATTATAGAAATGCACAAAGCTGTGTGAAACACAGTAAATCACAGTGATTTTAAGTCTGAATTAAGAAATGCTTTAAAATGTCTGGTTCATATAGCATTTAGAGAAATACTTTAAATTTTAAAATGAAAATAACCTGATTGGCTGTCATCAGATTCATCATCTTCATCATCTTCCTCATCTTCTTCCTCATCATCTTCCTCTTCATCCTCATTTGAATCTTCAGAATCTTTACTACTGGGAATGTCTGAATCTGTTCCTCTGAATTGTTCCACTAAAGGTTTTGCAGGATGGGAGTGACGCTGTGTTTTCACCGGGTTTACATTATTGCTAACTGCTTTTTCCTTCCCTTGACTATGCAGGATGGGAGAGGCAGAGGGCATTACAGGTGTCTGATTGCCAGGGGTTCTTCTCCCACTTGTACTCAAATTTACAGGTGAGGAAAAAGGAGTGCTACTTGCAGCAGCAATGTTTTCATTATTCTTGCTCTGCATTTTAGTTTTGGTAGTAAGTGCTAGAGGAGCTTCTTGAATGACACTTTGAATAACTCCATTTGGTTGGTGATTACCTAAAAGTGCATTTGTCAAGAATGGATTTGGGTGGTTGTTTTCTAATATTTGTTTTGGATGTGCTGGTGAACTAGAGGTTGCTTTTGGATTTGACAAAGCTGCAATAACCTTCTTCAGGCTCTTAGATGACTCTTGTTTCTTTAACTGTGATGGGAATGCCTGTTTATATTGTTCCTGTTGAAACATAAGTTAAAAAACACAACAAAATGTACCACAAAACAAAGATTGCTTTTATTTGCTTTCAATATCTGAAAACAAATTACAACTATCATATCACACACAAATTTAAATCATGATATACAAGTGCTGTAAAAGTAGCAACAGCTATGACTAGTTGGTTGCTACATTTCGGCTGTAACTAAATAAAATTTAATTAGCTTTTACCCCTTAAAAATTATACGCCTCTTGACTATCCTCCTTGCTTTACTGTTGCTTCCATTTTCACAATAATCCAAACCTAAAACCATTTTCTTGCATGAAATAGCCTCCTCTTAGAAATTTCAAGCTGACAGGCTGGGCGCGGTGGCTCAAGCCTGTAATCCCAGCACTTTGGGAGGCTGAGCCGGGCAGATCACTAGGTCAGGAGATTGAGACCATCCTGGCTAACACGGTGAAACCCCGTCTCTACTAAAAAATACAGAAAACTAGCCGGGCGAGGTGGTGGGCGCCTATGGCCCGAGCTACTCGGGAGGCTGAGGCAAGAGAATGGCCTGAACCTGGGAGGCGGAGCTTGCAGTGAGCTGAGATCCGGCCACTGCACTCCAGCCTGGGCAACAGAGCGAGACTCCGTCTCAAAAAAAAGAAAAAAAAAAAAATAGAAATTTCAAGCGGACAAAATACTGTTTATTCTTCAAGATCCAAACCAAGAAGCTTTCCAAATTTCCCAGCATTCTTTGCCTCTTTCCTTTGAGCTCCTTTACCTCTTTATACAGATGCTCCTCAGCTTGCCATGGGGTGACTTCCCCATAAACTCATCGAAAGTTGAAAATATCATTAAGTCAAAAATAGATACAATACACCTAACCTATCAAACATCACAGCTTAGTCTAGGCTACCTTAAATATACTGAAAACACTTACATTAGCCTAAAGTTGAGCAAAATAATCTACCAACACAGTACACTGTAGAGTATTGGTTGTCTGCCCTCATTATCATGTGGCCAAGCAGGAGCTGTGGCTCACTGCTGCTGCCCAGCATCAAGGGACTATTGTACCGATTTCTACTGAATGTGTATAGCATTTGCACCATTGTAAAGTTGAAAGATCATAAGTCAAACAAGTCTTTTTTTTTTTTTGAGACGGAGTCTTGCTCTGTTGACAGGCTGGAGTGCAGTGGTGCGATCTTGGCTCACTGCAACCTCTACCTCCCGGGTTCAAGCGATTGTTCTGCCTCAGTCTCCCAAGTAGCTGGAACTACAGGCATGCACCACCATGCCCAGCTAATTTTTATATTTTTAGTAGAGATAGGGTTGCACCATGTTGGCCAGGATGGTCTCGATCTCTTGACCTTGTGATCCGCCTGCCTCGGCCTCCCAAAGTGCTGGGATTACAGGTGTGAGCCACTGTGCCCAGCCAAGTCAAACAAGTTTAAGTTGGTGACTATATGTACTCTTATGCCACACCATCTTTAGTATACATAGCATATGCCTATATGCCTGAAATCTCTAAGGAGATAACTTAACATCTTTGATAAATTCCTCAGGGTAGAAACACTCATTTATTCACCTTTATGGTCTTCCTAAGACATTGCTCAGAACCCTGTGCTTGGTATGTGCTCAAAAAACAATTTTAGGTTGCTGAATGAGTAAATTCCTGAGCAAGAACTTCTGTGAAGCAAAGATTTAAGACACTAAGCTGGTGGAAGTGGACATTCTGTGGGTTCTACTTTAGTGTGCCTTTCCATAGTAACATTCCAGAGTAAACAATTTAGAAAAATACAATTTTCTTGGAAAAGATTATAAACCATTAAGCCATAAAATTTATGTCTATAAAGAAACAAAAACTTATTTAACTATTAGAATCTCCTTGAAAACAATACAATCATGATTTTTATTAAGCTACTATGATTAAAATATTACATAAAAATAAGCAGCAGTAGAATTATTAAGATCTTTTCAGTTAACAGAAGGAGTAGAATTTCTTAATCTAAGGTAAAATTCTACATTGAAAATGATTGCCTTGAAATTAAAATCAGCAGTGTTGTCAGCATCAGACTTGGGCTCCTAACACTCAAATCAGCAAAGATTTGTGATGGAGATTTCGCAAGTGTAAATGCTGATGGAACGTTATATAAAATACTTACTAAATATTGTATTTATTCTTCTTATTATTATTTTTAGACAGAGTCTCACTCTGTCACCCAGGCTGGAGTGCAGTGGCACGATCTTGGCTCGTTGCAACCCCCACCTCTTGGGTTCAAGCCTGCCTCAGATTCCTGAGTAGCTGAGACTACGGACGCGTGCCATCATACCTGGCTAATGTTTTTGTTTTTTTTGTTTTTGTTTTTTTTTGAGACAGAGTCTCTCACTGTGTCTCCAGGCTGGAGTGCAGTGGCGCGATCTTGACTCACTGCAACCTCCGCCTCCCCAGCTCAAGCGATTCTCCTGCCTCAGCCTCCCGAGTAGCTGGGACTACAGGCGCATGCCACCACACCCAGCTAATATTTATATTTTCAGTAAAGATGGGGTTTCACAATGTTGGCCAGGATGGTCTTGATATCTTGACCCTGTGATCCACCTGCCTTGGCCTCCCAAAGTGCTGGGACTACAGACGTGAACCACCGCACCCAGCCTTTTTTTTGGATTTTTAGTAGAGAAGGGGTTTCACCATGTTGGCCAGGCTGGCCTTGAACTCCTGACCTCACGTGATCCACCTGCTCTTGGCCTCCCAAAGTACTGGGATTACAGGCATGAGCCACTGCACTCAGCCTGAAATACTTATTAAATATTTTAAAGCAGCAGTACTAACAAGCAGTAAGCAATGTAAACTTTTTCATTTATGAAAAACAACTATGCTGTATTAGTTTAGAAATTAAGATAATCTTTGCAAATAAAAACTGTCACAAAATATTTGTACCTAAGGCAATATCTTACAAAGAGAAAGTGCTTAATTAGTAATTATTCAGTAAATTACGGAAAATTATACTAGTTAGATGTACTTTTTCAATGTAATTTTATAGCAAAATTCTTACATAAAATACTTTAATATATACAAGATTTAAATTTTCAGCAGAAAAATGAGTGATTTCGTCTGTTAGAACATAATTATGTAATAATTTTGTAACCTTTTTTTATAGGTAGTAAGTTTTCCTTCAAAATATACAGGTCCAAAGGGCCATAAAAACCAAAGTCCCTTTAGTTTTGTATTTTAATTTTCTGCAACAATTACAGTGTTCCTCACTGTAATTCTAAAGAATCACTTCCCATATATTGACACCAATAAGTTTTTAATAACAGCCAAAGATTTCTATATTTTATTCAAATTGCTCTTTTATAGTACACATATTATCATTTTTAAAATCAGGGGTGATGTGTAAAAAGGAGATGGAGAGAAATTTGAGACCTGTATAGTAGCAAACCTCTTGCTGCTTTAAGATATCCATTTGGGGCCAGGCGCGGTGGCTCACGCCTGTAATCCCAGCAGTTTGGGAGGCCAAGGCAGGCAGATCACTTGAGGTCAGGAGTTTGCGACTAGCCTGGCCAACATGGTGAAACCGCATCTCTACCGAAAATATAAAAATTATCTGGGGGTAGTGGCAGGCGCCTGTCGTAGCAGCTACTTGGGAGGCTGAGGCAGGAGAATGCTTGAGCCGGGGAGGTGGAGCTTGCAGTGAGCCGAGATAGCGCCACTGCACTCCAGCCTGGGCAACAGAGCGAGACTCTGCCTAAAAAAAACAAACAAACCCGTTTGGACGGGAAGAGGAGACGAGTTCCAAAACCTGTCCTACCTCCAAGCTCTTGCTCCCCGAGACCCTGCAGATCACAAAAAGTCCTCCAGATAAAAGTCGATAAAAGAGGGCCGGGCGCAGTGGCTCATGCCTGTAATCCCAGTACTTGGGGAGGCCGAGGCGGGTGGATCATGAGGTCAGGAGATTGAGACCATTCTGGCTAACACGGTGAAACCCCGTCTCTACTAAAAATACAGAAAAAATAGCCGGGTGTGGTGGTGGGCGCCTGTAGTCCCAGCTACTTGGGAGGCTGAGGCAGGAGAATGGTGTGAACCCGGAAGGCGGAGCTTGCAGTGAGCCGAGGCCGAGATCCCGCAACCGCACTCCAGCCTGGGCAGCAGAGTGAGACTCTGCCTCAAAAAAAAAAAAAGTTGATAAAAGAAAGCTGACATAAGATCTACAAAATTCCACTCCTGGTCTATGTATTCAATCAATCTATATGGATTTAAGTTACATTGTCTTCAGTGTAAGGGTACTGAAGGATTCAGTGATTAAATAACCTTTAAGAAAATAACGAACTAATGAGGGATGCAGGTAGGTACCTCTAACTCAATGACAGGTACTGACAAAGAGAAGGTAATCTTTTAGAGTTGAGTCTAATGTGAATGTCCAATTTTATCATCTGTAAATGAGGATAATATTAGTAGCACTCATAGATGTTATGACCAATAAGTTAATGTATGTTCAGCAATTAAAACAATGGCTGGCAAACAGTAAATGCTCTACAAGTGTTATCTAATTAAGTTGCCTAATGATAATGTTTGTAATATTGTGTTCAAACATAATGGTTTGCTACTCTAGGCTGATTCTAGAATAAAAAGCAATACTCATTTAATTATTAGAATTTTGCTGGACATATGAAGGTAGTCTATGTAGTAAAATCAACAGCAAGAAAAACAAAGATGAGAAAATTCTCTGAAGAGTGTTTCCAGTATTTGTGTAAGTAGAAGTTACATTTCTACTTCTAGAAATGGCAAAGGAATTTTTTTTTTTGGTAGAGACAGGGTCTCACTATGTGGCGGAGGTTGGTCTCAAACAGTCCTGGGCTCAAACAGTCCTTCTGCCTTGGCTCCCAAAGTGCTGGGATTACAGGTGTGAACCACCATGTCTGGCCAGAAAAGTGATTCTTTATGAAGGGTTTTTACACTTAAAATGTATACATTCTAGAACTATAGAGGTAAATTACTTGAGTCCATTTCTTTGAAAAAGAATATATTTGGCTGGATGTGGTGGCTCACGCCTGTAATCCCAGCATTTTGGGAGGCCGAGGCAGGCAGATCACTTGAGGTCAGGAATTCGAGATCAGCCTGGCCAACATGGTGAAACACCATCTTTACTAAATACACAAAAATTAGCCTGGTGTCGTGACGCACGCCAGTAGTCCCAGCTATTAGGAAGGCTGAGGCAGCAGGATCACTTGGATCCAGGAGGTGGAGGTTGCAGTGAGCTGAGACTGAGCCACTGCCCTCCAGCCTGGGCAACAGATTGAGACCCTATCTCAAAAAAAAAAAAAAAAAAAAAAAATTGGTATTAGGAAAAAAAGGACATTAATTTTAAACCCAAGTAATTGTGAAGCTTGTCTTATTCAAACATACTTATCCCCTTATTTCTAAATCCTTAGATCTTGGGTGTGGGGGCTTATCTTAGGGATGGGTTGCAGGGGAGCTGGAGTAACATGATTGCATTGCCAAAAATACATTAAACAGATACATATATGAATATAAAATGAGAGACATTTAGTTTTCTGATGTACATATTCTATTCCTGGAGACTAAGAAGGTATAAAAATGAGGGTAGAATTTAACTTAAACTTGTGTATTATAAGACAATATAGAAGCTCTATCTGTTTCTAGTAGTAAAATTCTCGTATAAATAATTTGTAACTCACCCGTTTGGATCTCAATTCACTGGTCAATGAACTAGATTCTTCAGAGGTATTTTTATTCCCTGCTTTAAGAACATCAGGAGAAGGAACTATGAGTTTCATGTAAGTTTCCTTTTTGGCTTGATTTACCAAAGATAAAGGTTTCACATTGGACACCAATCCCGTAGACTGTATCACACTGGTGTGTTTGTTCACAGATTCCTCCTTTGCCTGAGAGCTTTGGAAAATAAATGGAAGCTGCTGTGACAAAACCTGAGGCTGCTTCTGCTGGGATTGGAATGATGAGTGAGTCTGGGATTCAGACACAAGAGGTAATGGCTGGTGTATTCTTTTTTCCTGGGCTTTTTCAGTTGCTTTCTGTCCATCTGCTTTTGGGTCTGAAATACCATGTAATAGCACCTAGAAATAAAAATGAAAAGGTAAGTTCCTAACATCTATTAAGATAAAGACTATCAAGCAGTAAAACCTGGAGATAAAAAAGGATACTTTAAAAGTGTTCCTAATGCCTTATGATAATATCCAAAAATCTAAAAATTCATAAAAGAAATACCATATGTCCCTTTAAAAATATTTCTTCATCTTCTTTCTTGGGCAAAAGTATGAACTCAAAGTAATGATTAACTTTAAAACTACAGACTTTGAGAGTCAAGATAAACCAGTTAATTTCTAAATATGAATAATGTTTGGATACTGTCCATGAAAAAAATTATACCTGGTTGTTACTTTTATGTTGTGCTTCACTCTCTGAATCAGAATCATCATCTTCACTTTCTTCAATACTTTGATCTTCTTCCTCTTCATCTTCTTCTAGATCATCTGAATCACTACTACTAATGCCTTCACTTGAGGTGTCTGATGATGTGCCTGAATCACTATCACTGTTGCTGGAACTTTCCATTGCTTTCTTCCTTGGTTTCTGGATAATGACAAGGTAGTTGGCAAGACTTTATTTTTCGAAAACATTCAAGTTTCAATAAAAGGTATGCTCTTTTTAATTTTCAAATGCTATTTTCAATCTCAAAATGTTGTTGTAGGAAAAAGTCACATATTGTAAGGATAATTATTTAACAAACTGATCAACTTAACTTACATGACAGAACTCCTCAATAAAAAGTGCAAGTTCTGTCATGTAGAATATTGAAAATATCAATATAGCATATGTGTAGATGTATTCACATGGCTGCTAATCTTCAAAATGTGCGACAGACTAAAAAGATCAGTTCACAAAATGATTCCAACTATGATACATACATCAAAAGTTACACATTTAATCTTCTTTCTTTTTGCAGACAGTGAGTCAGTAGCCAAACATTTACCTATAACATGCCACACACACCTTTCTGGGTGTGTCCAAGACTGAGTCCTTGCCTTCAAGAAACTTACTAGTGCTGGTGATAGGGGAGTATAGACAGATGCTTAACATAAAAACAAATCATTCCATATAATAATAAGTGCTGTAGAGAAGATAAAGTAGGGTAGCAACAGTCTTATGCGGCTGCTTTAGTTAGGGTCAAGGAATTTAACTCTTTATGTTTCATTTCAGAAAAGATTAAAAAAGGTAGAAGACAAGGTAGATAAATATAAAGAGAGATATTTATTTCTGGAACAGTTAAGACTCTGCAAGAAAAATAAAATCTAAAGCTGGTAGAAAGTGGCATTAGGTCACATAAAAGTGAAGTTTTGTGTTCAAGAACACACAATAGTAGTAGATAAAAACAGCAAAAATCATGAGATGAATTATAACAAATTAACAAACCAATCAAGTAACTTAGAACTCCTCAATAAAAAGTACAAGCTCTGTCACGTAGAACATTGAAAATATTTATAATTATTTAACAAAGGGAAAGTTAAAATTTCACCAATAGAAAGACTGAAAAGGAGAAACAGTGAAATGATGGAGCAAGAAGATTAAGTACGATCTAGGAACATTTAATAGCATTTGCTGATAAAGAACAAAATATAGAAAAAATAACAATAAATTACAAAAGTTATGATATTAACAGAAATACATCCTTTCATGACTACTCAGGATTGGGGAATGAAATACAGTAATATATCTCCACAACAGAAAGCCACATTGAAGCCACGGTTACAGATTGCAAATCTATAGTCTTTTTATTGTGTCTTCTGAACACTGATTCAGGTAACATTCATATAGTGAGGAGAGTCACTCCCGCCATTATATTCTGTTTGCAATGACTCTGTTTTTTTATTTTTTTGAGACAGAGTCTCGCTCTGTCGCCCAGGCTGGAATGCAGTGGCAAGACCTCAGCTCACTGCAACCTCTGCCTCCCAGGTTCAAGCAATTCTCTGCCTCAGTCTCCCGAGTAGCTGGGAGTACAGGCACCCGCCGCCACGCCCGGCTAATTTTTATATTTTTAGTAGAGACAGTGTTTCCCCATCTTGGCCAGGCTGGTCTTGAACTCCTAACCTTATGATTCACCCGCCTCAGCTTCCCAAAATGCTGGGATTACAGGCAGGAGCCACCACAGCCAGCCTTGCAATGACTCTGTTTTAACTGCTCCAAACCAGCTAACAGAAGGCCTTCTTCAAAGATACACACTTCAATAAGCAGACTAATAGTTCCCATCATTTCTTGAGTTTTCTTCCCTCAAAGCAGGGCAGGCAGGAATGAGAAACTGAATTGGAATTGTATGGGAACCACCACAAGATGAGAAAGATCACAAGGTAGAGATTAAAGGAAAATAATAATATATTAATATTAAGACTACCATTTGTTTGTCAAAGAAACAGCTACTTCTTTGCAACCAAAATCTGTTGTTGTTTTCTAAGCATGTATAGTAAGACTGAAAAGCATAAGGTACCTAAACGGAAATAAACATTTTTGTTTTAGTAAGGGATAAGAAAGAAAAGAAATAAGAGAGTGACGTGACAGTGATTTAGCAGAGAAAAATTAACTCCTATTTAAATGCCCAAGGAATAAGTGTGTAGCTTTTTATTTAAAGGTGGCATGAGAAATGGGGACTATACTTCCCAGGAGTAGTCATCCAGAGGTGCTGGTTCTGAAGCTTTAGGGTGCATAACATTCCTGAGTCCCACTTCTAAACTGGGCACTTACTGTGATTCTGATGCAGGGAGTGTGTGCCGAGCATACTTTCGCCATGTGTAAAGAGTTCTAGTTTGATAAGGTAACACATTTAGCACTCATTAAAACAAGGAGAAATGAGAAGTGCGAGTATTAGAGAAATAGGGAAAAGATGGGTTTGTATCACAGTTTATTAATTTTCCCCCATCCAATCTGGGAAAACTTTTCAGAATCCTCTCCTTGAACTTTCATTTCACTGTATACTTATTTCTTTTAATAACAAAACAAATACATATTCAAGGCTATGATGTACCAGGCATAGTTGCTCAAGTCTCTGTTGATACAAGGGTGTGAGAAACAGACACCAGCTCTGCTTAGTGAGAACTAGAAGAAGAGAATCAACAAACAATTTAAATAATTGTTTTGAGTGATAAATACCATGAGTAAAACAGAATAACTGGATAGACAATGTGTGCTGGGGAGTGGAGTGGGGCTTTGCTTTACACGTAGTCATCTCCCAAGGGAAAGCAAGAGCCAATCACCCAAGGACATAAGA
Source organism: Macaca thibetana thibetana (assembly GCF_024542745.1). NCBI lineage: Eukaryota > Metazoa > Chordata > Mammalia > Primates > Cercopithecidae > Macaca > Macaca thibetana. The sequence goes on along the minus strand of NC_065589.1, from coordinate 83,587,610 downwards.
GAAGAGCCTTTCAAGATGGGAAGTAGCAAAGGAAAAAGCCACCAGCTAGAAGTTGGTTGGGTGTGTTCAAAAATGAAAAGGTCAGCAGACCAGTTAGAGCATAATGAATCAGGAGAGACAGTGGACGGAAATAAGCATGTATGAACTGGTAGAGGTCGGATCACACAGCTCTTATAAGCCATGGCAAGGACTTTATTCCCAGTGGGATAGAACACTAGTGGAGGGAGTGATGACATTTGATGCATATTTCTCCCCCGTTTTTTGCTGTTAAAAATACACATAACATAAAATTTACTATTTTAACCGTTTTAAAGTGTATGGTTCAGTGATATTAAATACATTCATAATGTTGTGCAAACATCAGTGCCATCCATCCTGTAAAACTGAAATTCTATACCTATTAACTCTTTTCATCTTGTAAAACTGAAATTCTATATCTATTAAACACTAACTTTGCACACCTCCTTCCATGCTAGCCACTGGCAACAATCGTTCTACTTTGGTCTATAATTCTGATGAGTCTAAGTACCTCAAATAAGTGGAATCATACAGTAAAGTATTTGTCTTTTTGTGTCTGGCTTACTTCACTTTGTATAATAATGTCCTCAAGGTTCATCCATGTTGTAGCAAATATCAGAATTTCCTTCCTTTTTAAAGCTGAATAATATTAACATGTATGTATGTATGTATGTATGTGTACACATGCATCTCCCCCCATATTTTGCTTATCCAGTTATCTGTTGATAGACACTTCAGTTGTGTCTACATTTCAGCTATTCTGGACAATGCTGCTATGAGTATGGGTGTACAGAGACCTCTTTGAGACCCTGCTTTCAATTTTGGGGGGTACATACCCAGAAGCAGAATTGCAGAATCACATGGTAATTTAATTTTTAGTTTTTTGAGGAACTGTCATACTGTTTTCCACAGTGGCAGTACCACTTACTATTCTCTAACATGTAATATTTTCAAACCATAAAAAACCAGATATGTTTGTAAAGGTTATTTTGGTTGCTGTGGTAAGAATAATTTGTACGACGGTTGGAATAAAACTCATTCAACCTTGAATTGTTTTATTTTTTTCTTAACAGTCTGTATATTTTAGTCTTAATTTAATTATTTAAAATATCAATATTTATTCTAAATGCATATGTAGACTATATGAGGGGATTGGACTTAATCAGTGACTTTCAATGAGAACGGCTAAGTGCCCCACCACCCATGGGCGGTATCAAAATTAGCTGAAGAACATTTTTTTCAAACTACACACGAAAAGAATGAATGAAGCAACTTTTTAAAAAAGTTTTGAAAACTAAAAAAATATTGGATGAAAAAGTATAGGATTTTCTTCTTTAGTTCCAATGCCCTTTATCTCCATTTTACTTGAACAACCCACTCCCACAAACACATGCTGAACCACGTATCATCTGAAAGTGCTGTTCTTTTGAAATCTTAAGTTCTAGCATGCCTCACTTGAATAGACAATCTCTCTATAATGTTATTTCCACTTAGTTGCCTTAGACACTAATATGGTACCTCAGAATCTATCTCTAAAACTGGGCAGAAAGAGGTGCCTCTGTGAGTTTTCAGTATGTTCTCCTAGTAATAGCTTTTAGTATGACAGCACTGACTCTGTTTAGGAATGTCAATGCAGGTTCCTCATTAGAACTAAGTACAGGAACTGTGTCATATTCATGCCTCCAAGGTCTTGTACAATGCCTTACACATTGTAGAGGCACCAGAGATTTTAGTTGATTTTAGCACTACTTCTTAAGAGGTAGGATAGCATAAGGGTTAAAAGCATGGGCATTTAACTTTTAGAAGCACATATAAAAATGCATCCAATGACATGATGTCTGGGATTTGGTTCAAAATAGTATGGGAATCAGAAATGGATGGTTTCAGTCAGTGTCTGGCATGAGAGAAACTGGCAGCAGCTCAGAGACAGGCCCTTAGTCCTTACACTAATGAGACTGCCATTGAAACAAATCCTATGGGAGAAGAGCCAAGAGCAGGTAAAGAGCAACAGGTGGAGAGTATGACACTGATACCTGTGTCCCTGGGAGGAAACAAGAATATTTTATCATGTTTGCTTGAGTGCTCAGTGGTGTGGGTTGAAAGGGAAATAAAATGGTTGTCTTGGGGTCTGTGTACAGCACTTTTGCATTTTTGTGATGGGTACTGTCAAGCTTCTTAGCATTACCAGATGGCCTTCCCCCAAGTCTTCATATAAGCATGCTATACTCTGGAAAATGTTTTCTATTGAGAAGGAAATTTAAAGATTTAGAGGAAATATATCTATGAAATATGCTCAGCAAAAGAAAATAAATGTATTTGTTCAGTTTTGTTTCATTTGTTCTCGAAAATATATGGAGCTTGGTGCTGCCTTGAAAAACGATAAAGAAAAGTTTGATAAAGTAGTTCTTAGGATTACAAATTGGAGTATAAGAGGCATGTAGCTCAGATTTAAAGTTCAGATCAACGTCATCTGCAGTCAGTGGCTACCCATATCTTGCTATTCTTGTTATGATGTATCAGAAGCTTCCTGTCACAATATTACAGCTGAGATGGTGAAGAACATCATGTGTGTAGGATCACAAACTTTCGACTGTCTTCCACTGGAAAACCAGGCCCTGAAAGCAGTTTTTATAAAACATAGAAGAGAAGACACAACTCTTGTCTTTGTTTCCCAAATGTTTGCAGTTGACGACAAGGCTTTAACTTGGACCTCTCATTCAAGAAGAAATCAGAAATTGGAGCAGACCAAATCCACTGATAAGAGTGATCTAACACATAATATGCTAGATCATATAGTTAGAGGCTTCTCAGCTTACTTGGTTAGATAAATGAAACCTGGACTCAGTGATGACGTACATTTTATAAAGTTGAGATGTCACAGCTTCTGGCATAATGTAGAAGAGGGAATCCAAAAGTGTAGAGTGCTCAGAATGTAGAAATGAATTTACCACCTGCAAACTGCGTACCCACCGTACTACTGGAACCAGTTAAAGAGCCAACAAGATCTACTCAGGAGGAAGAAACCACATTAACAATCTGAACAGGAAAAATTTAACATAAAGAATTATGGATTAATAACAGAAGATTAACTACTAGGAGGGATAAAGTGACCTCTAAATAATACAGGCAAAGGGGATGTAGGAATATGTACTTTTCATAGGGCTAAGGTAGAATAATGAAATAAAGATAAACTTGGAAAAGGGACTTTTTCCTCCAACCCCTTCATTCACCCAAGGCTGAGTTTCACTTTGTAGGAGAGGATGTGGCTATTGCCCATTGGATGGCAGAGAAACTCAATGAGGTATCACAGTCAAGGCTGACACACATAAAACACTGCTTGCTAAGATGCCAGAAAAACATGGCTGGGAACTTGTCAGCTACAGTGGCAGTAAAATTAGCTTGAAAGCCACCTACTTTCCGAAACTTGATAGTAAACTGCCTCATGAGATGCCAGTGAAACTCACTAGATGGTGTATACTACTGGGTCTCCCGACCACCACTGGATCTTCTGGCCACCACCAGTAGAGAAGCTGTCAGCCAGCAAGGAAATCACCCATTGGCAGCCACAGCATAATTAAAAGAAGAAAACACTAGAACCAGAAAAAGAAGTCCCAGCCACATGTGGTTGCTCATGCCTGCGATTCCAGCACTTTGGAAGGCTGAGGCGGTGGATCCCTTGAGCTCAGGTGTTCAAGACCAGCCTTGGCAACATAGTGAGACCCCATCTCTGCAAAAAATATAAAAATTATCTGTGTGTGGTAGCATGCACCTGTAGTCCCAGCTACTAGGGAAGCTCAGGTGGGAAGATAACTTAAGCCTGGGAGGTGGAAGTTGCAGTGAACTGAGATTCTGCCACTGCACTCCAGCCAATGCAACAGAGTCAGACCCTGTCAAAGGAGAAGAAGAAAGAAGAAAAGAAGAAGAAAAAAGAAGAAAGAAGAAGAAAAAGAAGTACCATCTTCTTCTAGTGTTCTTCCAGGACCGTCTACTAACAAGGACTAAGATTGTAACAAGTGGCAAACCGGAAGAGAGTGATTTAGAGCTGAGAGGCAATAAATTGATAACTTGTAAAGTTGGGGATATATATGAAATAAAACTGGCCATGATGTGATAACTGTTGAAGCTGAATAATAGGTACAAATGATTATTCTACTTTGTATATTTGAAAGTTTCCATAATAAAAGGTTTTCTTATTCACTCTTCTCTAATGCACTGGAGTTAACCCACTTGCTCTCAAATCCTGGCTCAGTCACTTAGTGGCTAATTATTTTGGTGCTTTGCTTCTCCATTTGTAATAACAGTAGCTACTTCATTTCGGATATAGGGAGGAGTTAATATATATTATATGAAAAGCAATTAGAGAAGAGCTGATATGCAGTAAATTCTCAATACATTTTATCTATTGTTACTATTTGTATTATTTATACTTGTACTGACACCATAAATACACATATCTATAAAAGTTGGTAATTCATAAGAAATTAAACCATAGATTTTGTTGATATGACCTTCAGAATGCTAACCTTATATATATACATCTGTTATATATTAGTCCTTCCAAGAATAACTTACCTTATCCTTGATTTTGTCAACTCTAGCATCCAAAGGCTGGTTTTTGCTTTGTTCCTGATTACATTTTCGATTTCCTCCACCTGAGCTTGTACTTTTAGTTTGTCCCATGGAACTTGAAGCAGTAGTGGATAGTACAGATGTGTTGATACCAATTACAGATGATGTATTATTTCCATTTATTGACCCATTTACTCCTTGAAAATAAAAATAAACATGCTTATACAATGGAATATTATTGCATCATTTAAAAATGAAGTGCAGATATATGTACAATTGGATGAACTTGAAAACATGGTAAGTGAAAGAAGACAGAAAAGGTCATCTTGTATGATTCCATCTATATGAAATATTCGGAATAGGTAAACCTATAGGGACAAAGTGAAAACTGATGGTTTCCAGGGGCTGAGGGAGAGGGGAATGGGGAGCAACTGCTTAATGGGTATAAAGTTTCCTTTTGCAGTGATAAAAATGTTTCAGAAAAAGATAGAGGTGGTGTTGTACAACATTGCAAAAGCATTAAATATCACTAAATTATTCGCTTTAAGATGGTTAATATTATGTTAACTGAATTTCACCTCAATTAAACAAAATGTTTAGAAAGATAATGAAATGCAAATGTTCTCCTTTTAGAACAAACTTTGTAAAACACTTAAGTGAAAAGATAATAAACCATCTAAAATGTTGTTATAATTTTCAAATTATATTCTAACAAGTTATTAATTGCAGAAATATTAGTGATCATTTAAAAAACAGTACTAGGTTATTAGTTTTAATGAATACTTAATTACAGAAGAAGTAACACACTATATTGGGTTACATATAGGGAGGTAATGAAATACAGAGGAAAAAGCAGTGGAATTGGGCTAAAATCCTGACTAGGCCACATCCATATGTAAGCAGTATTTTCTTGAACAACTTATTTGACTTTGGCTGTAAAAATAAAATACTTCTAATCTCAAAGAATTATTGTAAGAATTAAGCAAGAAAATGTGAAAAGGTCTAGTATAACATTATAAAACTGTTATTAAGGCCGGGTGTAGTGGCCTACGCCTATAATCCCAGCGCTTTGGGAGGCTGAGGTGTGAGTATTGCTTGAGGCCAGAAGTTTGAGACCTCTGGAAACATACAGAGACCCTGTTGCTACAAAAATTAAAAATAAAATTTAAAAATGTAGCTGGGCATAGTGGTACATGTCCGTAGTCCTTGGGAGGCTGGGGCAGGAGGACTGCTTGAGCCCAGGAGGATGAGGCTACAGTAAGCTATGATCACATAACTGCACTCCAGCCTGGGCAAAAGAGTGAGACCTTGTCTCTATTAAAACAAACAAACAAAAACAAAAAACGAAAAAAAGGTATTAAACCTGAACATTATGAAAATATATGAGAATGGAAGATTTATAGCTCTTCACTTATGTTAATGCGGATACCTTTTTCGGGACCATTTCGATTACTTTTTCCTGAAGTCCTTGAATGGAATGAAGAAGAATCATGATTCTGGGCTGGGGGAGCAAATAGTGGTGGAATTCCCAGTAATGGTGGAAAGAAGGTTGCTCCTGTACGTGTATGAGCATCGGTTGTTCGCCACCATTCTGCACCTCAAAACCAAACAAACCAACCAAACAAAAATATATAAATTAACTTTCCAGTTAATATCACAATGGCTTTCTATGTTTTATTTCAAAAATAATTCAAGTTTCATCTTGGAACAAAACTGCTGAATTGCTCATACTTCTGATTGTTTTCCTAATTTTAAACAGTAGAACTTGTACACTTAACACTCTTCTCATTAGGCCAGTATCTAAGGATCTTCACTTGGCAGCTTTGTGGAGTTCAAGCTTGTAAAGGACAAAGGTAGTCCACAGTTTAAAAAATGAAAGTGAAAACTAGGAATATGAAAGAATTATTTCACTCTTCGATGACTTATCCCATTCTCATCTGTTTTAAACCCTTAGAATTTAAGTTTACATCTACAACCTATGTTAAGACTTTCCTCAGATTATATACAATATAAATCTGGCTCTGATAAATCAGATAGTCTAAATAATAATATAAGACTACTGTAATCCACTATACCTTAAGTACATTTATGGAAGAAAACTTCTATACTTAAAGATAACCCCATAAATACAGCAAAATCAGTAGGCCTTTTTATGTTCTAAAAAATAAGTTCTCAAAGGAGATTTCAAAAACAAGTAATTTCACATTAAAATATAAAAGATTTATAAAGCCTCCCCCCTTAAAGTTAATGATGAAAGCCTGAATTTTGTTTTTACTTCCACTCATAAATTACAGATAACAATGACTGTTTTATTGATATAAAATGACCAGTGGTAGAAAATCATTCAATAAATGGTAAATACTTAAAGAGTATCTCTTTAAAGTTTTAGAAAAGGAAATAAGCCAAATTTTACACATTTTTCAAGGAAGGATGAAGTAATCTTGTATTGCCCCATCTAAAATCTCAAAAACAATCTTCTCCAACTGGCTAGTCTGCTAGATTACCAAATCAGTTATTATCTTTCAGACCAGACTTCCAAAAGATATGGGGTATTTTTCATTGACTATGACAACCATAAGAACATTAGAGGAAAAAACCCCACAATAATACAGTACTGAAGAAACTCAAAATTGTCAGGCTATTGTATTATATAATTGTTAAAACTTTTCTAGGAATATCCTTCATTAAAAATAGAATGTAAAGTGGTATGCACCTTCATTATCTAATGGCAAAATCTGTAGTTTAAAAGAAAAGTGAAATTTTCATGGTAGTTGCCAGTTTCAAAGGTCTGAAAAACAGTATAAGTAGAAAACTGCAAAAGCTATTCTTCTGCACTGCAGGAAGGTGTTACTAGTAAAATGATACCAATGTATATTCAGCCATGCCTGAACAGTGGGAACTGAACCAAGAATAACTATACAAAAGCATTGATCATTTATCCACTGTTTAGATGAAAGATGTACATTTAGATAGGAAGACAAAGTATGTGTTTTGGGCTTGTATCAGCACAGTCAGAATCTTGTCATTTATAGGTTTGAAAGCTAGGTTCTACCTAGCTGATAAAAAGTTACTGTACTGAGGACCAGGCACAGTGGTTCACACTCGTAATCCCAGAGCTTTGGGAGGCTGAGGTGAGAGGTTCACTTGAGGCCAGGAATTTGAGACCAGCCTTGGGCAACAGAGAGAGACCATGTTGCTATAAAAAATTTTAAAAAGCAGGGAGGGACTGAAGTTTCCCAAAGATATTTATATAACTTAACACAGAGTCTGTAATGAAAGTGGAATTCAAAGACTTTGTAAACAACCAAAAAATTGGTAAGGTAATGAAAGTCTAGAAAGATTCAAATATTTTAGACATAATCAAACTCAGAAAAAAACATTTTAAAAAGTACTCGAGAATGTCAATGGTAAATAAGCACATAGCTGGGTGTTGTGGTGCACTTCTGTAATCCTTGCCACTGGGGAGGCTGAGGCACAAGAATCACTTGAGCCTGGGAAGTGGAGGTTGCAGTGAGCTGAGATCGCACCACTGCACTCCACAGCCTGGGTGACAGAGTGAAACTCTCTCTCAAAGAAAAAAAAAAGTAAATAAGTACACAGTAGAGATTAGAGAAAACAATGGGAAAATGTGTGTTATAAATAACCTGACACCACAGAAGAAAATACAAAATAAGAAAATAAGATTAGTTAAATAAAAAGATGCGAATGGTAGAGCTTCTGAATATAAACTTTACAAATGTCTGATGTTATTTCATAGGAAATAATTTTTGTTAAGTGACAAGCTTGTCTTCCAAATTTAGGAAAATAAACAAAATTTAGTCACAAATCAGCTTGTTGATAAAATGAAAAATACAAAATAAGGATAACATAAATCAGCATATGGTAAATTTCTAAGTATATTCAAAAGAAAGAAGAGCATAGTAGCAACATTTAACTTTTTTTTTTTTTTTTTTTTTGGAGACAGATTCATGCTCTGTTGCCCAGGTTGGAGTACAGTGGCCTGACATGGGCTCACTGCAACCTCCATCTCCTGGATTCAAGTGATTCTCTTGCCTCAGCCTCCAGGGTAGCTGGGATTACAGGCATGCACCACCATACCTGGCTAATTTTTGTAGTTTTGGTAGAGGTGAGGTTTAGCTATGTTGGTGAGGCATCAAGTGATCTGCCTGCCTCGGCCTCCCAAAGTGCTGGGATTACAGGCATGAGGCACCCATGGCCAGCCAATATTTGACATATTTAACTCAAAGAGTCTATTAATAATATTTCAGAGGACATAATAGATCTCAATTTGAACCTAGAAGATTTAGTAGAATTTAAAAATCATTCATACTTGATACAGCCAAAAATACTTTGCAAAAATTCATGGTAATTTAATATTAAAATTAATTACCAAAAAAATTACAAATATTTAAAAAATTACCATGAAATACTATTTCAATATAAAATGGAAATAATTTTATTATGCTAATATCCATTAAATAATTTTACATTTATTGACTTAATTTGAAATGCATATTTTAGAAACTACATAAAATGTAAAAATAAATTATTCCTCATTAAAAATTCCTAGTGATATCTTCCTGTTTTGTTCTTATTTATTTACTGGGTGATTTAAAAGTCTGGCAATTTGGTCACCCTTCTGAATAAAGCCAATTATAGAAAATTTATATTTAAGTTACTGTACGAAACTGCAAATTAAACAAAATGAATCTTTGAAAACTAGGCATAATCTATGCCCATCTGGCAAAAAGTATGCTCATCTAGGCATACTTTTATCACTAAAGATTCTGTCTTGCAATTGTCTGTTTATCTATCTCCTAAAAACTGTAAGCAACATAAAATATAATATACTATGTTTATTCTTCTGTTTTTGGCCTTGTGTGCAGAGCATAGTAGATGCCCAAAGAATTTTGTGCATTTAATGAAAAAGTGAATAATTTATTTTGGCTGAGGAAGCTATCAAATTTTTTTCTATACAGAAGTATCAACATTATTGAAATCCAGATGAGTAATTTTTTAAATGTGTTAACCACCATTCTAGTACAAAAGATATTTGATTTTAATAATATAGTATTTACATTGTGGTTTAGAAATGTTCAAAAGCAACAGTGTAATAAGCCATGATAAAGCAATAAAAATATTTAAGATATCACTATCTATATTGCTATTTATTTTGATATTTATTCAGTAAATTCAGATACTTATATTTCAGTAAATATCTATGGAATGCTTATCTTGCTAAGCAACCATGCTAGAAACTGACTAAATTCCTATTAATATTTTTGAAGGAAATGTTAAAACTTGGTTTAAGACTTCTTTAACTGCCTACTCACAATACTCCTCCTCAGCATCCCTGCTTCCCAGACAACTGAATTAAAGAAGTAATATGACTCAAGAAATAGTACTTGAAATATACATTTAACCATCTATCCTTTCTACATATTGTTTTAAAAACACTTCTTTCCTTTTAAGAAAGCATTTGATAAATTATTAACCATTAAAGTAGGCAAAATAAAATAATGATAGTTACCAATTATGGACTAATTATGTGTACCAGATACTGTACTCGGCACTAAATATGACTTAACTCCTTTAATCCTCACAAGAACCCTGTAAGTCAGGTACTATTATTATGATCCTCATTTTTCAGATGAGAAAACTGATGCTAAGAGGTCAGATAATTTGTTCAAAGTCACACAGCTATGAAATAACAAAGCCAGATTTAAATTCAGGCCTATTTGTCTCTAGAATTATGCTATAATGTTTTAAGTTATTTTACATACACTAATACATGCAGACCTTACTAAAATTTATTAAAGTCAAATTAATCTATAGAAAACACATTCAAATTTAAGCTTTCAAGATAATATAACAAATTAAAGCATGTCTGTCTAAAGTTTTAATTAACTGATGTCTTACTGAACTACTAAATCCTCATAATCTATAGAATTTTGGATAATAATGGTCCTCTTGCCATGTAAGTGGTACAACTCTCTAGTTGTTTTGATCAAATACAGAAAAACAGGCTGGGCACAGTGGCTCACACCTGTAATTCCAGCACTCTGAGAGGCTGAGGCGGGCGGATCACTTGAGATCAGGAGTTCAAGACCAGCCTGGCCAACATGGCGAAACCCCGTCTCTACTAAAAATACAAAAATTAGCCAGACATGGGGGTGCGTGGCTGTAATCCCAGCTACTCGGGACGCTGAGACAGGAGAATTGCTTGAACCTAGGAGGAAGAGGTTGCAGTGAGCTGAGATTGCACCACTGCACTCTAGCCTGGGCAACAGAGCAAGATTCCATTTCAGAAAAAAACAAAACAAAACAAACAAAAACCAGAAAAATAAAGAAAGGTAAGAGTCTAGCTCATTTTCCTTATGGTGAAGAAAAGTGAGAACTTGAAATAGGGGTGTAAAAATACTCATAAAAACAACTTCAGTTTCACACTAAATAATTTTTTTAAAAATCAAATAAGGCTGAGGAAAATTTATTTAACTCTACATTTATAATACGTATACTTTTCTGTATATTGTACTTCAACAAAAAACATGAGAAAAACTTGCCTGAATTACTCTGTCCTGTGACAGACACTTATTTCTCTAGTTAAATACCTGGATATCTAATTAACTGCTCTGCCACTTAACACACGTAGGGTGTTTAATTTTTTGCACATGATAAATAGGATTGAGCCAATTCTTATACCAAAGTTTTAAATATACCAGGCATTAGACTATTCCTTTTATTCAATAGACAAATTACTGCTTGAACATTCTCAAGCTTTCCTCCTTTCCTTGAACACTGTTTGTAACAGATGTTTACCTGGAAAAGATGCTAGTTGGGGATGTGCGGCTAAGGCTGTGGGTGTACCAAGTGTCCCCAAACCACCAAATTCTGAATGCCCTGAGCTGGCTGAATGTAGACCAAAGACTGGGTGGCTGACCATTGGGAAGGCACTCGACACTGTGGACAGGTTAAACGGTTGATCCCCAGCTGTTCTGAATAAATGTCCTGGGAGGGGAAAAAAACACACTTAAAGTTGTACTATAAAAAACAGATGAGATTTATCTGATTTCAGTGTTTGTAGTTAAAATTTATAATAATTTACCTATTACATTTTTGTTTTACCTTTTTCCTGCTGCATTTTCTACTCTTCAAACCCTATGAAATGTTTCTAGAAACATGAAGGCATGCTAAAAATCATTAAAATGAATGGTATAACTTTACTTACTTTGAATTTGAGATTTGAGAACCGATGTTTTAAGTAAATAATTTTCACTAATTAAAACTGTCTGACCTGAGGAAGTGAGGCCAATTTTCTCTTAATATATATACATTAATATATTATCAATATATTTTACTCATAAGAAGGGAAATAAAAAACATCCTATTAATCTAAGGTTGAAAGCCACTGAAATAAGTACAGGATCTGTCACCAGGTGAATACTCAAATTATTATACACTCTAAGCAAGGGGATCCCAGTTTCAATGAGCCAGAGTTGAAGCTCTGTTCTCTAATACAGTCATGAGTTGTTTAATGACGGGGATACATTCTAAGAAATGCATTGTTAGGTGATTCTGTCATTGTGCAAACATTGTACAGTGTAGTTACACAACCTAGGTGGTACAGTCTACTACATACCTAGGCTATAGGATACAGTCTATTGCTCCTAGGCTACAAACCTGTTCAGGATATTACTGAACTGAATACTTTAGGCAGCTATAACACAATGGTAAATATTTGTATATCTAGACATATCTCAACCTAAGAAAGGTACAGTAAAAATATGGCATTATAATCTTAGGGGGCTATTGTCAAATATGTGGTCAGGCATTGACTAAAATGTCATTATGCAGTGTATGACTGTACTTCTTAGGTGAGAAGAGTATCTTGATACCAAAAAGGGAATATATTCTAGTCTAACAAAACAATGCACAAGACAACATAAGTACTTAATAAATTTACAAAGATATTTCTAAATGAATTCACAAGTGGTTATCAATATAAAAATCATTTTTAACTTTCTCAGAGTAAGACAATGTTCAATTCAAATGAGTCTGACTTTTTAATTCTATTTTTAATCTAAAGAAAATCTAATAGTAAGTGTTACAACTCCAGGTTGGAATGTTGTATGATAAAAAACATGACTTATTTTTCATACTTTGTAGGAATTTGGCAGAAAAATTTTCTAATACTTGGAAATCCTCCCTTTACTTCCAGGAAATAATTAAGGTACCCTGTCTTGTGATAATAGAATACTCTAGGTTATCTTAAGAATTTACTGTGTGAACAGTATTGTGCTCTGTGTAAAATTAGAATAAAGCTTCCTTATTATCTCTTGTTTATATTATATCAGTCCTGACTGTGCACTGCAATTTAATTAGTTTTAATATAGTATGTGTGAAATTTATAAATGTAAGTTAAAAATAGTATACTTATTGTTATTATTTAGTTATCAACCAAATCTCTTCCCTTGGCTTTCTTGCTTCCTGAAAACCAAGGGGTAGTCCTAAAAAAGGGTCAGCATGTACCCTCCAAAGTCTGATATAAAACCTATACTGTTTATTAAAATAATGCTATATTCTTTACTGAAACAGGAAGATCTGAATGACTTTTAAAAATAAGATTTAAATAAGTTGCATTAAGTATGTTTTGTATCAGGCTATTTAAGAAAAAAGTTCTGAATCAGGATAGTGCTCCCACTACAACAAAGCAGTAACTAGATTTCACAGGGAAAATCCTCATGTCTTTACAAGGAAGGCCCACAAGGAAACTGTGAGGTAAGAGGACAAGAAAAGGGCATAAACTTGGGTGCCTTTTCTAAATCAGCTAATCATTGTTTTTGTTGAATTGGTTCTTCTGTGTATCAGAGTGGAGTGCATTAGAACTGAAGATGAGTCAAAATAAAACAGAGTATGCTACTGCCAAAAAAAGGCTACCCAAATGTCACTATCTTTAAGACCAGTGATAAGCTACCAGAAATATTGTGTTAAGTTTTTTTTTTTTTTTTTTTTCTGGTAAATTCTCAGAAACCCAGCTAGTTTCTCAAAAAAATGAGCTTGTAACTGTAAAAGCCAGTTTTTACTTTCATTTGTTATTACACACAAAATCTCTGGTTCTCACCAATCAATTCAACTTCCTGACTCAAATGTACTTAAATGTTTTATTTATAAACATACTATGATCAGTTCTTTTCTTTCTCCATCAATTAGTGTGGTAAGCAAGTTGAACTGAACTTTGCAGTTTTGGAGAATTTGGAGTCATCTGTAATTTATGTTTTACAAATAACAATTCCTAAATTATATCAATTATATGTATTTAGTCGTGATTTAATACAAAGAAATTTGAGGGAAGTAACCTCAAAACTACAAAAGCTATATTAAATATTATAAAAATCCAGAATAATTGAAATTGCCAAGGATTAGAAACTGATAGAAACACTTCTGTAATAACTAATTGTAATTACAATTAGTTGTAATAAATAATTGGTAATAATTGGTAGTAATAAATAATTGGTAGTAATAAATAATAAGTAATACATAATTGGTAGTAAGCAGCATTCTTAGACGCATAGTTACAGCATTAATTTCATTATTGGGAAGAAGCAAACAAGCTAAACTTTGTAGTCTCACAAGCAGAAAACATAAGCAATAAGTAAATGAAGTTACCACTCTTGCAGCAACAATTAAGAACCAATGATACATAATTTGCCAACAAAAAGTTCTTTTTTAACTCTAAAAGGAATGGCATCTGGAAGCAACTGAGTAGAAAGTTTCAGCAAAATGAGCTGTATACATCACAGATTCCAATGAAAAAAAAAAAAAAATCTGTACACAAGAATGACATCCATGCCTGGCAAGAATGCAGAGATGGGCATTCAGATCAAGGCTACTTCAACTCTACTTCCTAATTCTTTCTTCTAAAATTCTTGGTTAAAATAGTTCAAAGCATGGAAAGCACCCTTAGTGACGACTGAATCCTACAGGTCCATTCTTTGCTGGTGAGAAAAAGACTCACCTCTGTATTTAGTGAAATATACTAAGATCACTTAACATGATTGTAGTAATACCATGCATTAAAAAAATACCCAAGTAAAAGACTTCCTCTGTTTCATGTGGGAGAAGTTATACTATAGAAGGGAAATAATTTAAGAATACATTTCACAATTTTACTATATTTTGCCTTTATAGCAAGAATTGAGAACTCAGTGATATTTTTAAAAAAGTAATCTTTCTCATTAAAAAGTTCTGTAATGCTATATATATAATTTTAATAGTTTTTCTTCCACCTTTTACAAAACACAGATAGTAATTCTGTGTAAAAATCTTACAGAATTATTCTGTTATTTAATAGTTTCTGTAATTCAAACACTTCATGAACATACCTATTAAACATCAGGTGCTCTGCTTAAGTAACTGGCCTACAAGGATGAGTAAGACAATCTCTGACCTCAAGGAACTCATGTTTTCAGCATAATTTAAACAGTGCAAGACCATTTTTATACCATAATGTATAAAACAAGTTTGTTAATATTTCAATATTACAAATTGGTACGGTCACATACAGGACTCAGTAATACAACCCAAACACCTAAAACAATGTCTAGTATATAACAGACATAAAATAAAATTTTTTAAATGAATTAATTCACTACTCATTTAAAGTAGAAGAGGCCTATCCATGGGACTCATTCCAAAGGCTTTCAATCATAACAAAAAGTTGTCTTGAGTCTTTATGCAAACTTGCAGTTATGGTTCCTAGATTCCTTTGCCTTATTTCCTTAACCCCTCGTCCTAATTTGTTAACATTACCACTGGCCCTTTATTCCTCCTTGATTCCATTTAGGTCACATGTTGGATTTCATCACACAAAATCCTACCACCTCCAGGATCTTAAACTCTTAAAGTTTCACCCTTGAACCACAATTTTCACATTTCCATTCCCTTATTTCTCAACATGACCTTTAGCCTCTCCCAGGGCCACTCCTTGACCTTATCTGTCTCTTTCCCTCTCAATACCATCAATATCTCTCCTGTGTTAACCTTAAAGGAAAAGTCTTATACCTGCTATGTCTACTTCCTCCTCACTTCTCAGAATGTTTCATCATTTGTGCCAAGCCCCAAGCCTCCCTGCCACTTGGTCTGTAAAATGGAAGTTTTCCTAATCACTAGATCCCTCTAATCTTTCATTCTCAACCTCTTATGTCTGGCATTCCTGATTGCGTCTTTCATATTATTATTTTTTTGACATGGAGTCTCACTCTGTCACCCAGGCTGGAGTGCAGTGGCACAATCTCAGCTCACTGCAACCTCTGCCTCCGGGTTCAAGTGATTCTCCTGCCTCAGTCTCCCGAGTAGCTGGCATTTCAGCTGTGTGCCACTACGTCCAGCTAATTTTTTTTGTATTTGCAGTAGAGACAGGGTTTCACCACGTTGGCCAGGCTAGTCTCAAACTCCTGACCTCGTGATCCGCTCGTCTCGGTCTCCCAAAGTGCTGGGATTACAGGTGTGAGCCACTGCGCCTGGTCCTTTCTTTTCAAAACCCATTATCATCCTTAAGATCTAGGTCATGGAATCCTCTTGGTCCTCTTCTTAACTATACATCTTTCAATAATACTATCTCCTTGATTGGATTTTCTTTTGCTTTTTTCCCACTAAATGTAAAGTATTCCTAAAGATTTTGTCCAGCTGTCTCTTTCCTTCTCTTATGCTTTCCCCTTCAATATTTCACATGCTTATAATGTTTAAACTATCACTTCTATGCAAATGAATTATAAGCCAGGATTTTAGATCTTTGAGGCAAAAACTGAATCTTATTTAGCTCAGGATTTCCAATAATCTGAAACACAGTAAGTACCTAATAAACTGTTTCTCATTGCTGTATTTTTGGTCACATTACTTCTTCCACTTGAGAACCTCCAAAGCCTGTATAACATCCTCTTTGATTTCTGCCCTTTATAATTATATTCTTTACTATTTCAAAAACCTGTTGCTCAAGAAGTATTTTTTTTTTTTTTTTTTTTTTTTTTTTTTTGAGACGGAGTCTCACGCTGTTGCCCAGGCTGGAGTGCAGTGGCGCGATCTCAGCTCACTGCAAGCTCCGCCTCCCTTGAGTCTCCAGACAGATATGTTTGGGGCCTCCTTTCCTTGTTCATGATAGATTATTGGCCATTTGTCCTTTATCATACCATTACTAGGGTATAAAAGTTATGAAGGAAACAGCCATGTCTTAACTATTTTTACTCTTTACAAAACATTGCACAAAGCAAACTGCTATCAGTTGGCAGAGACAACACTTCATAGTACCTGTTTAGGCATCTCCACAACAATAGTTTTCAATTCTTTGTTTCACTTTTCTTTTAAAAGGCTAGAATAAGCAGGAATTATTCTTTAAATGATTAAAATATAACATGCCACTTTGCTCCAATTGCAAAAGTCACTCACAAGGTTAGTAAAAGCTCACTGGGTATTCAGAATGATGTCTCTTTTGTGGCTTTAATCTTTTTATACAGCAGGGATTGCTGTTTTGTTTACACCCTTGGTCCATTGCCAGAAAAATAACCTTAGTCTTCAACCATCTTAACATTTCAAACTACTGTTCACAAGGAAAATTTTGATCATAGACTGATGATGGCTCAGTCAATCCTATAATTACATTTAAAACAAAGCATATTCAGTATTAATAAAAAAGGAGAAAGATACTTTATTTCACAAAACAAAATACAACTCAAGTCAAATAGGCTCTATTAACCTTATGAGTGCAAAACAAAATTATCTGGATATTACAATGTTCCACTTTTAGAAAAGCAAATGTTTTTCATATTAATGTACTTAATATCAACAGATGTATTGCTCACAAATAAAACCTGTCTTGATGAAAACTTCTGAGTTCTGCTCAGAGAAGACAATTGCAAGCTGATGAATTATATCATAAAACAATATTTTTAGAAGATCACAATTTTTTTGCAGATATTAACATTCAAACATAGTTTCAATATTATGAATATAAATATTATTTTAGTTTCTATTTTGAGAGGTAACTGTATACATTTTACATAATAAAAATTAATATACATCTGCAATGCCTATGTTCTCAGATTATAATGAGCCAAATACTTTTCAGCAAAGCTTTTCAAATTCTACTGGCCAAATCAAATCACTACATATAAAAGTGATTAAAATCAGTACACAAATGCTGGTGTGTGGCAGTAACAAGGCATGGTAACTACAAATGTCTTTCTTGGTATTAATGAATAATTCATTAAGGTTTTCTACCTGAAACTGTACTGAACTAATGCTTTGAATCTAAACTACCAGTGAACAAAATCTCCCATCACTAAGGAAAAGTCCAGAAAGTAAATAAAACAAAATAATTGTAAGAACTAAGTATGTTAAAGCACTCAATCTTTTTAAAAGTCAAGAAAATTGCTTACTATGACATAACTTTGTTTTTTTGTGTGCTAAAAATGTCTTTTAATCTTTCAATGCTACATAAAATTGTTATATCTTGTCTTCAAATTTTGTCTCTAGTTCCTTAAAATGGTAAGTATAAATTTACAACATTACAAAATCAGGCTCTAATATACATCTTGCAAAGTATGGCTATTCATTAAAAATGGTAGTATATTCAAATAAAGTTGTTATGAGGACTTTAGTTAATATCAGTAATAAGTGAGTGTAATACCAAAATGAACATCATCAAAATTACTGTAAATCAAAGCAATATTCAAATTACTGGCTCACATTAAAATTCTTCAGTATATTAATATTTAAACATTTCTGAACTCAAAATGTCCAAATTTTGTAAACCTGAATTTTGATTAAAGAACAGAAAGAAGTCTACAGTTACTGGTGACAAAACATTTCTCTCCAAGTAATTCTCATTTCACTCTTGAATTCTCAAAATGTTTTGAGCTAGTTAACCTTTTTTTTTTTTTTTTTTTTTTAGAACAAAACAGGTATATTTCTATTAGACTACCTGATACAGAAGATAGTGTGGTATGGATGGATAGTATGAATGACAAATAATACAAATATATTTTATTTGAAATAAACAAAAATGCATACACAGCTCAATGGGTCACTTGGAAACAAACTGTTGCTTGACTATATTACTGAGCAAAAACAAAACTAAAGCACAAACACTTTTTTTTTTTTAATCTGTATCTGGAGATAGACAGGAAGACACTACTTGTTTCTTTTAAAAACTGACCTTCCCTTAAGGCCGGGTCATAGAACGATAAACAATGTAAATGAATCCACCATTACCAGTTGTTATATTATATCTATGTCATCTGTGTATTCTGAGATTACACACATACCTGCCAATATACCTGGAACAGGTTATTTTATCACAGTTACACTTGAGTTCTTGAAAGGCAGGACTGAGGAAGAGTAATTTGAAGTAAGTTTTACATCCTATTTAGAAGAAATCACTAGCATTTACTTAAATAACAGGTTACAATAGAAAGATACTGCCTGGAATTTATCCTTTTCATTTTGGTTCATTTTTAGTTTTTGTTTATGATTACATAGCTGTTTAATTCATTTGCTTATAGTGCAATCCTGCCATAAAGTACTAAAGCACAAGATACCTATTATTCCCTCAACATCTGCATTTTTCAAGTTTTATACTCTACATCCACAGTATTTCAGTAGTTCTTGACTGTTTAAAAAAATAAATGGGTAAAACTCTTCTAAAAATGCAGATGTCTATAACTACAATGGCACTAAGATGGGAAGCAGACAACGAGAGAAGGGATAAAAGCAAACATGTTCATGTGCAGGGAACGTGGTTCAAGTCTTTGGATTTAAAAACAAGTTCCCCAGAGAAGCTGACACTTCCTTTGCCCTCCAAAAAGAACCTGAAAAGTCCCAATCCAAACTTTCGAAAATTACAGTTCTGAGATGCAATAAATGATGATCAAAGCAGTCAGAGGGAGAAGGATGAACGTGTCTTCCATTTAGCTATAGATTGTAGTATAGTCTCTTTAGGTGCTGGTGGATCAGTGAAAACCACTGAAGTACCAGAAGTGCTTGGAAGGATGGGGTAGAAAGTAATGACCATAATACCTTGTCTAAATCAGCAGCACGGCTTCATGGCTAGGAAACTTTTTTCAACAGTAAAATGTCTCTAGGATAGATCTCTCTCTCCAACATAAAATGTGCCAGAATTAACAACAACAAAAAAAGACTTACACTTGGATATAGCAATAACAGAAAATTGCAAGGCAGAGAACACAAAAGAATCAAGACAATGCTTATAGGTTCAACAGTATTCCATGAGGCTAGAAAACTGGTTAACTTTAAAAGCTCTAGCAAAATAGCACTCTTGTTTATAAATCACTTATTTATCATATGACCACACGTTGAATCCTTGTCTTTCCACATAGTGAAGAATCCTACATTCAGCCTTTAGGCATTCTGCATTTCTTTGGCAATGCTGTAGCTGAGTATCTTGTTCTAGTCGATTTTGGTGTGGGTACCTGGAAGCTGCCGGCGCAAGACCTTGAATGTGGTATCTGACATTGTTTGATAGTTTTCACTAATTGCTGTCTGATGCTCATTTTCTGCATTCTCTATGATTTTAATAAACTCCTTGGCAGTTTGTGTGTCATTCGAAACAGTTAGTGAATCATGTACATCTTTATGACTAACCAACTGAACATTGCCATCTTCATAATAGTGAACCTGAATCTTAAGCACTCCAACCACCTGGCCTGTAGGTGGTGTGATGGTCAACTTCCACTCTGATCTCCAACGACCATTCCATAAGTTTTTAGGCTGACTCTGGTGGCTTTCAATACACGCAATAATAGTCTGTTGCCCATCGATAGTTTTAGCATAAACAGTACAGAAGCAGTTGGAATAACGGTCTTTCACACAGGCTCTTAAAGCACTGTCACAGGATTATCTCCAAGACTTCAGACCTCCATCTACTTGTTCTGGCTGGGGGTCACTTGCTTCTTTCTGTAAGTGATCAAATTTAAAGGAAAATTTGTTTCTTGGATCTAAAACTCTGCTATTGCCCAGGTCACCATGCTCTGTAATTAAGACCTGATCTTCATATCCTTCTATCTTCACAGGTGTGAACTGATTCATGTTGTAATGAGCAAATGCATGTTCTGCCCTTTCCCTGAGGAGGTTGTCATTATTACGTAGTAGCCAAACATCACTGAATACTTCATTAAATTCCCCTGGGGGTGCATGAGTGATGAATTCAGCAGCTATGCATACCTTCTCATCCAACACACAATCAACAAAGTTGGCCATCTTGCGCTGTTCTCAACATTTATATTTTAACACTTAAAAAGATGCATGGAATGGAAGCAAGGTCTTTTTTTTTCTAAGATATAAATAGCTTTTATTTATCTTACACTATATGAAATGTCATACACTATATGAAATGTATTGTATCTTGTAAATATTTAAAAAATCACTTCTGATGCTAATCTGGCCCCAAGTGTTTTTTCTTAATTATAAATTGAAAATTTATAATGACATAAATTTATAGGGCACAAAGTGATATTATAACCTCTGAATACAATGTAGAATAATTTAATCAAGGTAATTAACACAGCCATCACCTCAAATACTTAACTTTTTGTGATGTGAACACTTGAAATTTACTCTCTTAGCTATTTTGAATATTCACCACACTATGCAATAGAACTCAAAAAAGAGAAAATAAAATTTCTTCTGTCTGAGATTTTGTACCCTTTGATCATCATCTTCCCATTCCTCCCATCCCTCAGTCTTTGTTTTTCTTTCTTTTTTCTTTTTTTTATTGAGACGGAGTCTCGCTCTGTTGCCAGGCCACAGTGTTGTGGCGTGATCTCAGCTCACTGCAACCTCTGCCTCCCAGGTTCAAGCGATTCTCCTGCCTCAGCCTCCCGAGTAGCCGGGACTAAAGGCACACACCACCATGCCCAGCTAATTTTTGTATTTTTAGTAGAGACAGGATTTCACCATGTTGGCCAGGATGGTCTGGATCTCCTGACCTTGTGATCTGCCAGCCTCGGCCTCCCAAAGTGCTAGGATCACAGGTGTGAGCCACTGCGCCCGGCCATCCCTCAGCCTTTGTAACCACCATTCTACTCTCTGTTTCTGAGTTCAATGGTTTTAGATTTCACATGTGAGACATGCAGTATTTTGTGTTTCTGTGCCTGATTTATCTTATTTCACTTAGCATAATGTTCTCTGATTCCATCCACAATGTTGCAAATAAGAAAATTTCTTTCTTTTTCAAGGCCAAATAGTATTCCATTGTGTACATACCAGATTAAAAAAAAATACATTCATCTGTTGATGAACACTTGGGTTGATTCCTTAATGTGTCTATTGTTAATGGTTCTGCAATGAACGTGGAAGTGCAGACATCTCTTTGACAAACTGTTTTCAAGTCCTTTGGGTAAATCCCACAAACAGGATGGCTGGATCATACAGTAATTCTATTTTTAGTTTTTTGAGGAACTTCCATACTATTTTCTATAAAGGCTGTACTAATTTACATCCCCATTAACAGTGTACAAGGGTTCCCTTTTCTCCACATCCTTGCCAATACTTGTCTTTTGTCTATTTGATAAAAGCCAATCTGACAGGTGTGAGATGATATCTTATTGTGATTTTAATTTGCATCTCCCTAACGATTAGTGATGTTGAGCATTTTTTCATATATCTGCTGGCCATTTGTATGTCTTTTGAGAAATGTCTATTCAGATTGGGTTTTATTTTTATTTTTGAGACATAGTCTCGCCCTGTCACCCAGGCTGGAGTGCAATGGTGCGATCTCGGCTCACTGCAACCTCCACCTCCCGTTTTCAAACAATTCTCCTGCCTCAGCCTCCCGAGGAGCTGGGATTACAGGCGCCCACCACCACGCCTAGCTAATTTTTGTATTTTTAGTAGAGACAGGGTTTCATCACGTTGACCAGTCTGGTCTCGAACTCCTGACCTCGTGATCTGCCCGCCTTGGCCTCCCAAAGTACTGGGATTACAGGTGTGATCCACTGTGCCCAGCCTATTTTTATTTTTAAGCAGTTATTTTGAGATTATTTTGACTCACAAGAGTTGCAAAAATAGTACACAGAGTTCCTATATACTCTCTGTCCAACTTTACTTCTCCTCATGTTAACATCTTACATGACTAAAGAACAACTTTCCAAACTAAGAAATTAACTTTGATTAACTAATTAGAATAAAGAATTTATTCAGATTTAATCAGTTTTCCCACCAATGTTACTTCTCTATCCCAAGATCCAGTCCAGCATCTCATATTACATTTAGGTGTTGTGTTTCCCTAATTTTGTAGTCTGTGATATTTCCTCAGTCTTGTTTGGTATGACTATAATACACTGAAGTGTACTGGTCAGAGGTATTTTGTAAGATGTCCCTCTGATTGAGTTTGTCTGATGTGTTCTCATGATTAGAAGAGGTGATGCATTATTAGAAAAGATGGTCAATGTGCCCTTCTCAGAGCAATATATCTAGGGCCCATAATGTTACTATGTAGTGCTGGTGACATTAACTTTGATCACTTGGTTAAGCTGGTATCTGCTAGGATTTGCCACTGTAAAATTACCATTTTCTTCTAAAACAGCATTTTTATTAGAAAACAAGTCACTGGGAGCCGTGTTAACTTTGGGAACAAAAGCTGCCATTTAATAACATCAAACATGCCGAACAAGCCTTGTTCAAGAAATGATGCATCAATACTCAGGCAAATGACTATTCTTAAAAGATAAGGACAGTTCCTCTTTTGTGATAATTTTTGTTGGATCTAATGAAAAAAATTAGAGTTCACAGATTAAAACGCTAAAAATACGGAATATTTTATATACGTTTCTATATTCAAATATAGCCGTACTTCTAGTAAGGAAACAGAAAAAACTAAAAATAATATAATTCTTGTTTTACTTTACTTACCTTATTCTAAATCTTGTTCATCTTATGTTTCAATAAATAAGAAAGTCTTAGTTTTCCCATAATGAACATAAATTATTACAATTAGCTTTGAAAGTATAGACTGGGTGTATTAATTTGCTAGAGCTGCCATAACAAAGTACCACAACTGTGTGACTTAGAACAACAGAAATGTATTGTCTCATGGTGCTGGAGGTTAGAAGTCTGAAATCAAGGTGTCAATAAGGCCATGTTCCTTCTGAAGGCACTAGGAAAGATGGGTTCCATGATTCTCTCCTAGTTTCTTATAACCTTGGGTATTCTTCCTGTGTCTTCACATGTGCTTCTTGCTGTGCATGTCTCTGTGTCTACATTTCTCCTTTGATAGAAATACTGGATATGTATTGGATTAGGGCCCAACCTAATGATTTCATTTTAACTTGATTAGCTCTGTAAGGTATCTATAACCAAGTAAAGTCACATTCTGAAGTACTAAGGGATTAGGACTCTAACCTATGTCTTTTGAGGGGGAGGATACAATTTAACCTATAACATTTTCTTTATATTTTTAAGAGAACTTAATTGACTTGAACACATTACCTTTCTCAAGTAACCTACTACTAAAATCCCAAATTAAAACTACAAAGTTCTACTAAAAAGTGAAGTAAAGTAATAGTCCAAAAATACTTGTGATCAAATCTTTCATTAAATAAACCCCACTGCAAAAAAAGGCTAGACAGTTGAAAATGCAACAGCCTGAACAGGCGCGATGGCTTACGCCTGTAATCCCAGTATTTTGGGAGGCCGAGGTGGGCGGATCATTTGAGGTCAGGAGTTCAAGACCAACCTGGCCAACATGGTGAAACCCTGTCTCTACCAAAAATGCAAAAATTATTCAGGCATGGTGGCACGCACCCAGCTACTTGGGAGGCTGAGGTGAGAGAATCACTTGAACCCAGGAGGCGGAGGTTGAAGTGAGCTGAGATCACACTACTGCACTCCAGCCTGGACAACAGAGTGAGACCCTGTCTCAAAAAAAAAAAAAAAAGAAAAGAAAAGAAAGAAAATCCAAGAGCCTTTATTTAGGATTTATAGATGCCTACAACATTAACACATCAACTAAAAAAGAAAATCATGTTGTAATAGTTCAGAGTATAACATAAATACTCAAAGAAACTTTGGCTTTATCCACAAACCACCAAGGACAGGCCTGTCTCATTCCCTGATGATTCCCTACTAAGTATAAACTTAAGTCTTGGCTGTCTGTTAAGTTCTAGTTAAACCAAAACTTTTGACTTCCAGGTTTTTTTTTTTTTTTTTTTTTTTTTGAGATGGAGTCTTGCTTTGTCACCCAGGCTGGAGTGCAGTGGTGCAATCTCGGCTCACTGCAAGCTCCGCTTCCTGGGTTCATGCCATTCTCCTGCCTCAGCCTCCTGAGTAGCTGGGACTACAGGCACCTGCCACCACGCCCGGCTAATTTTTTGTATTTTTAGTAGAGATGGAGTTTCATGATGTTAGCCAGGATGGTCTCGATCTCCTGACCTCATGATCTGCCCACGTCAGCCTCCCAAAGTGCTGGGATTACAGGCTGAGCCACTGCGCCCGGCCTCAGGTTTGTTTTTCATACATTGCCTCTTCAGTAATCTAAACTGATCTTTTAAATTCCTTATCCTGTAGCTTATGATGCCCACCCTTAACTAAAATCTGCATAGTTACTTGATATTACCAGAGCAATGCACAGCACAGCTCAGAAAACTTATTAATCAGAGTTAATTATCGTTTAAGTTTTAAGTCTTAGTCCTGTAAATTCATCTCTCCTTCCCTTCCTTTCTTCAATAATTGTTTCTTATTATTATATATTTTGTGCCAGGCACTGACTGGATACATATTGGTAAAATGGATAAAGTCCTTGCTCTTTAAATGTAGAAGAATTGACAAAAAAGTAAAACACCACCAAATGTCTAATTATAAATTGTGAAGAGTGCTATGGAAGAAATTATAGGTGCAGCAATTACCTAGACACTATAATTAGAGGTCTAATTAAGGTCTGTATTAGTCAAGATTCTTTAGAAAACAGAACCAACAGGTTCTGTTTTTTACATATGATTTATTACATATGATTATAAGGAATTGAGATTATGGAGGCTGACCCAGGAAAGCTGGTGGTATAATTCTGAGAACCAAAGGGCTGATGGTGTAAGTCCCAGCCATGGGAGAAGACTGATGTCCTAGATCAATCAGTCAGGCAAATAGAACTACTTCTCTCTTCCTCCTTTTTTTTTTCTTCTCTGCAGGTCCTCAATGGATTAGATGATGCCCACACTGCACTGGGGAGGACAATGTGCTCTACTCACTCTACTGATTCAACTGCTAAACACCCTTACAGACACACCCAGAAATAATGTTTAACCTGAGCACCCATGAGCTAGTCAAGTGGACACATCAAATTAATTATTATAATATCTCAGGACATCTAACCTGAGACAAAGCATGAGGAAGAATCAGCTTTATGAAGATCTTCCAGACAGAGGGAGAGCATATTTGAAATTCTGAGTTGGGAAATAATGTTTTGTATCTGAAGAAGTAAAAGGTCAGGGAGGCTGAAAGACAAGGGTTCAGAATGAGAACAGTACCAAATAAATTTGAGAAGGCAGGCAAGATTAGGTCATGGAGAGTGTAGAGCCTTATGTAAAAATTAAATTGTAAGTACAAAACATCCAGCTCGATATGGCTAGGTGAAAAAGTTAATCTAATGACTCACATAACTCAAAAGCTTTTGGGAAAGGCTCATTTTATAGATGAAGAAGCTACACTGAACGTTTTACCAAGACCTAATTTCTCCTCTTCTGGTTCTACCTCCTCAGATGGGCCTTTCCTCCCAGGTTTCTGGAGCAGGAAGCTGCAGGTGCCAGTGCAAGGGGAGGTATTTTTCCTCCCCCAGCACCAAGAAAAATCCCAGAATGGAATCTCTTTGCTTTGATCAATTGACTTACGTTGTGTCCATTCCTTAACCAATCATTCTTGGCTAGGAAAGATGATATTTGGATTGGCTAGGTTGGATCACATGCCACACATCTGTAGTGTCTTAGGTAAAAAATATTTTTAAAGTAAGTGATTTATTTTGGCGTCGGAGACAACTGCTGGTAATGGTGGAGGAGTGAGGTGGTCATATGAATCCTCCACAGAGGATAATTACTAAAATTGGGCTAAAAAAAAAAAAAAAAAACCCTGAAGATACTGGAAAGCATCCAAAAGCAGAAGGAAGGCAGAGGAGAGTTTAGTCTGGAAAAATGGTTAACAAGAAGTAAAAAGTACGACTTTGTAGCTTTCTGGTCTGATAATGCTGCCTAAACCACATAGTTGTAAGTACAGATGATGGTCAAATATAAAAAACAGCAGGCTTATCAACTAAAGGTGCAAGAGGTCAGAATTCAGAACTAAGGCAGCATCTTGAGATGTAAAGGGGAAATCTTGGTAGTGAGCAAACCACAGAAAGTATGAGACCCAAATTCAATTTAATTAATATCCAAATGCCTAGGTGCAAGTATACGGTGGATGAATGAAAAAGGACTCCAGGGTCAGCACAAACTAGCTGGCAGAAAATGAAGATAAATCTACTCTTGAAAAGCAGAGCTATATACAGCAGATCTGTTGGTTTTGATGTATTTATTTATTAAGTGCACTCCCTCATCATGATTATCTCAGGCAGTAGGAAGTATGAAGTGTCACAGCACTGAGCCCCAAGCTGGCAGAGCAACTGGAGATTAGGGGGTAATCTTAGAAGAAAAAAAAAAATCCACCACCACCAACAGCAAAAACAAAACCCAATAAAGAAACACAGAGGAAAGGAGACCCATCTCTGCCTAAATACTTTGCCAATCAAGAATTTTCACAGGTACAGAGGAGACCCAGAGGAGTCTACTACGAAAAAGCAGAAGTAGGAAGTCAAAAGAGTCATAGCACAAATATTATCAGTACATTTTCTAACCACAGTAAAACTAAAATGGATATCGATTTTAAAGACTAAATGTTAATGACTTCTAAACTCCCCATCAGCCAAAGAAGAATTAACACAGGAAACTAGAAAATATTTTTACTGGAATGGTAAGAAAATGACACATAAAACTTATGTGCTGCAGCTACAGCAGCAATTACAAGGGAAATTCATTGCATTAAATACATATATAAGAAAAGGACAAAGGTGCTAAAGAAACAATTTAAGCTTCCCTCTAGAAAACAAGAAAAGGCCTGGTGCTGTGGCTCACGCCTGTAATCCCAACACTTTGGGAGGCCAAGGCGGGTGGTTCACAAGGTCAGGAGTTCAAGACCAGCATGGCCAACATAGTGAAACCCTCATCTCTACTAAAAATTAAAAAAATTAGCTGGGCGTGGTGGCGGTGGGTGCCTGTAATTGCATCTATTCGGGAAGCTGAGGCAGGAGAATCACTTGAACCCGGGAGGCAGAGGTTGCAGTGAGCTGAGATTGCGCCATTGCACTCAGCCCAGGCAATAGTTCAAGACTCTGTCTCAAAAAAAAAGAGGAAGGAAAAAGAAGAGAAAATAATACCCATAGGAAAACACAAGGAAATAATTAATGAGAGAAAAAAAACAGAAAATTGAGAAAACTCAATGAAACCAAAAGCTTGTTCTTAAAAAAAATCGGTAAAATTGAAAAACCTCTAGTCACTAAAAAAAGACATAAGTTATGCATATCAACGATGAAAGAAAAAACATCTCTAGCAATTATACAGACATAAAAAGAATGAGGTAATATCTGGAACAACTTTGGGTCCATACATTTAATGATGTAGATGAAATGAACAAATTCCTTGAAAGACACCAACCAAAGCTCATTCAAGGAGAAAAAGATATCCTGAATTGTTCTATACCTACATTTTTTGCTTATTTATTTATTTATTTATTTATTTATTTTTGAGACCCAGTCTTGCTCTGTCGCCCAGGCTGGAGTGCAGTGACACAATCTCGGCTCAATGCAACCTCCACCTCCCAGGTTCAGGCGATTCCCCTGCCTCAGCCTCTCGAGTAGCTGGGATTACAGGTGCCCGCCACCATGCCTGGCTAAGTTTTTAATACATTTTTTGGTAGAGACAGGGTTTCATCATGTTGACCAGGCTGGTCTCGAACTCCTGACCTCAAGTGATCTGCCTGCCTCAGCCTCCCAGAGTGCTGGGATTACAGGCGTGAGCCACCACGCCCAGCCTATATCTACATTTTAAAAGACGAACTCATGATTTAGTATCTTACAATAACAACAACAACAACTTAAACAACCAAAGCTCTCCAGGCCCAGATGTTTCACCAGTGAATTCTACCAAACATTTAGAGAAAAAATAATATCAATTCTATATTCTTTGAAAAACACAAGAGAGGCAGGAATCTTACCCACTCATTTCCAACAAATTAACTGCAAGAAAACTATAGACCAATAACCCTCATGAACACGGGTGCAAAATTCCTTAAGAAAATTTTAGCAAATCAAATTCAACAGTGCTTTATTTCTAGACTTGCTTCAAGCATGACCAACAGTATTTTGAAGGGATAACCCATCATTACCAAGTGGGATTAATCCTTGAAATGCAAGATTGGCTTAACTATAAAAAACTAATCAACGTAATCTGCCAAAATAGCAAGTTAAAAGGGAAAAGCCGTATGATCATTTCAATAAGTGCAGAAAATGCATGTGACAATATTTAATACCAATTCATAATAAAAAACTCTCAGCAAAGAATGAATAGAAGGGAACTGTCTCAGTAATTGCCAGGGCAGGGATGGAGGGAGGAATTTAACTTCAAAAAGATACAAGGCAACTTCCTGGAGTAATAAAATTGTCCTACAGCCTGGAGGTTACATGAGTATATACACTTGTCAAAATTCATTAAAGTATACATTTAAAATGGTGAATTATATTGTACATAAATCACACCAAAATAAAGAAACTAAAAGGAGGGTTTGCATATGCAGCTTCACTCTGTTCTGAGAGGAACAGATAAAAGCAGGGCAAGCATAGAAGTGGGGAAGCCAGTTAGAAAGAACTGCAATGATGTAGATGAGAAATTTCAGAGTAGACTAGGGTAGTGGTAGTGGAGACAGAAAGAAGTGTAGAGACTCAAGCTTTATTTTGAAGGTAGAATCAACAGACTTTAGATGTGAGGGTGAAAGAGAAATAGATAAATCCAGAGATCACTATCTTTATGGCTTAAGCTACTGGATGAATTGTGGTATCATTTTATGATAGAGAATGTGAAGGAAACAGGTTTTGGGAGAAAAACCAAAAGTTTGGTTTTTGGATATGTTAAATCTGTTAAGTTTGAGATGCCTATGAAATATCTATGTAAAATGTATATGCTCAGGAGCTCAGAGAGAAAGTCTGGGCAGAGTCTTCCTACAGGTGTATTTAAACAAAAAGACAAGAGATAACACGCCTCAGAATCAAGGCTTAGAAAATGCAACATTTATGAGTACAGGAATCTGGGGGAAAAAAAAATTTAAGAAGGAGTTGTATAAAAAAATTTGGAGAAAAACTATGAGTGGTATAATGGAAGCTAAAAGGAAAGATTTTCAAGAAGAGAGTGATCAGCTATGTCAAATTCTGCTGAGGTTGAGTGAGATGAGGATAGAAAGGTGACATTGGTGTGAGTTGGGACGTGTGTGAAAGACAAGAAGAAAGCATATGTAACTATCTCCTTTCAGAAGTTGGGCTGTGAACGTTCTGGCAGAAAATAGGGCAATAGCCAGAAGAGTATTGGGATGTAAAAATGGTTTGCGGGCCAGGCGCAGTGGCTCACATGTGTAATCCCAGCAATTTGGGAGGTTGAAATAAGACGATCGCTTCAGCCTAGGAGTTTGAGACCAGTCTGGGCAACAGAGTGAGTCTCTACAAAAAAAAAAAAAAAAAAAAAATTAAATTAGCTGGGCTTGCCTGTAGTTCCAGCTACTAAGGAGGCGGAGGTTGAGAGGTTGCCTGAGCCTCGGAGGTTGAGACTGCAGTGAGGTGTGATCACACCACGGCACTCTAGCCAAACAGAGCGAGACTCTGTCTCCCCCTGGCTCCCCCTAAAAAGAAGATTTTTTTGTACATACTGCTTTTTTTAGGATGGGTGATACTAACAGCATGCTTTTATACTGATGAACATGATCCAGTAGATAAAGAAGAATTAATGACACAGTACAGAAGAAATGAAGTACTGAAAAAATCCTTTATAATCTTTAATAAAAAACCAATAGATATTTGCTATTGTCTGTGAAAGTTAAGAGCCATATCACTTTGAGTTGAGCATTTATTCTATTTGGTTTAATTTATATTCTTACATAGAACAGGATTTCAAAGGAGATTTGTAATAAATACACATAAGCTACTAGATGCACTACTGAAATAGATTTTAAAGAAATGGGCAGTTGAAATGGGAATAAAGTTCATATACATGTATCAGGAAAGTTTATTACAATACAGAGCTGGGGAGATATGGCAGAGGAGCTATAATCAGATGAGTTTAAATGGGTAGATAATTGGTTAATTCAAGATTTGTTTCAACTTATTTTTAGCATGCCTTCCAATGATGCAGGAGCTGGCAGCTAAAAACTACATTTACCAGTCTCTCTTGCAGCCAGGGTTCTGAAAGTAATTTAGATTCTGCCACTGGGATGTATTTGGAAGAATTAAAAACTGTTAAGTTGAGTAAATGGTAGCACATGAAGTATCCTTTTGGCAAGTTCAGATCCAGCAGGCAATGCAAAACAGCCCTGGAGTTCTGTCAGTGGTTTATGACCACTGGATTGAAATCATTCATAGGGGCCAGGGGCCAGATCTTCAATAATTTTCTGAGTACCTAATTCCTTATATTAAATTTCTTTCTGCTTAAAATAACTTCAGTGATTTCTATTATCTTTAGTTGAATTGACTGAAACATTAACCAACAGTCCAAAGTGATGAGAATTCTAAAAACAAAAAGCCAATTCAGTCTGTCACACTGGTTTGATATCTAATAACCATATACTTTTTTTTTTTTAATTTTAAGTTCTGGGATACATGTGCTGAACATGCAGGTTTGCCACGTAGGTATACATGTGCCATGGTGGTTTGTTGTACCTATCAACACATCATCTAGGTTTTAAGCCCTGCATGCATTAGGTATTTGTCCTAATGCTCTCCCTTCCCTTGCCGCCCCACCCCTGGACAGCCCCCAGTGTGTAATGTTCCTCTCCCTGTGTCCATGTGTTCTCATTGTTCAACTCCCACTTATGAGTGAGAACATGTGGTGTTTGGTTTTCTGTTCCCGTGTTAGTTTGCTGAGAATGATGGTTTCCAGTTTTATCCATGTTCTTGCAAAGGACATGAAATCATTCTTTTTTTATGGCTGCATAGTATTCCATGGTGTATATGTTCCACATTTTCTTTATCCAGTCTATCACCGATGGGCATTTGGGTTGGTTCCAAGTCTTTGCTATTGTGAATAGTGCCACAATAAATATACGTATGCGTGTGTCTTTATAGTGAGAGGTGACAATGTGCTAGCAGTCCTCACTCTCAGCACCTCCTCAGCCTCCGCATCCACTCTTGCAGCACTTGAGGAGCCCTTCAGCCCGCCAGGGCACCATGGGAGCCCCTCTCTGGGCTGGCTGAGGCTGGAACCTCCTCCCTCTGCTTGCAGGGAGGTGTGGAGGGAGAGACAAGGGTGGGAACAGGGGCTGCGGCCCTGTGCTTGCCGGGCCATTGTGGGTTCTGGCGGGTGCAGGCACAGGCTTGGCGGGTCCCGCACACAGAGCGGCTGGCCAGCACTGCAGCCCAGAGCAGTGAGGGGCTTAGCACCCGGGACAGCAGCTGCAGTGGGTGCACCAGGTCCCCCAGCAGAGCCAGTCCACTGAGGCTGTGCTCGAATTCTCCTGTAGCCTTTGCTGCCTCCCCAAGGGGCAGGGCTCAGGACCTGTAGCCCGCCATGTCTGAGCTCCCCTTGCTGTGGTGGGCGCCTGTGTGGCCTGAGCCTCCCCCACAGGTGCCACAAGGACTCAGGAGCTCAGGGAGGGCTGGCAACTTGCAGGCAGCACTGCCTGCAGCCCTGGTGCAGGATCCAGTGGGTGAAGCCAGCTGGGCTCCTGAGCCGGATGGGGACTTGGAGAACTTTTATGTCTAGCTGGAGGATCGTAAATACACCAATCAGCACTCTGTGTCTAGCTCAAGGATTATAAACGCACCAATCAGCACTCTGTGTCTAGCTCAGGGTTTGTAAATACACCAACTGGTACCTGTATCTAGCTAACTCTGTATCTAGCTAACCTAGTGGGGACTTGGAGAACTTTTCCCTCTAGCACTCTGTGTCTAGCTCAAGGATTGTAAACGCAACAATCAGCACTCTGTGTCTAGCTCAGCGCTCTGTCAAAATGGACCAATCAGCTCTCTGTAAAATAGACCAATCAGTAGGATGTGGGTGGGGTCAGATAAGGGAATAAAAGCAGGCAGCCAGAGCCAGCAGTGACAACCTGCTCCGGTCGCCTTCCACACTGTGGAAGCTTTGTTCTTTCACTCTTTGCAATAAATCTTGCTGCTGCTCACTCTTTGGGTCCACGCTGCCTTTATGAGCTGTAACACTCACCGGGAAGGTTTGCAGTTTCACTCCTGACAGCGAGACCACGAACCCAGCAAAAGAAAGAAGCTCCAGACACATTTGAACGCTCTGAAGGAACAAACTCCGGACACACCATCTTTAAGAACTGTAACACTCACCGCGAGGGTCTGCGGCTTTGTTCTTGAAGTCAGTGAGACCAAGAATCCACCAATTCTGGACACAATAGTAGAATGATTTATAATCCTTTGGGTATACACCCACTAATGGAATTGCTGGGTCAAATGGTATTTCTGGTTCCAGATCCTTGAGGAATTGCCATACTGTCTTCCACAATGGTGGAACTAATTTACACTCCCAACAGCATAAATAAAAGCGTTCCTATTTCTCCACATCCTCTCCATCATCTGTTGTTTCCTCACTTTTTAATGATTGCCATTCTAACTGGCATGAGATGTTATCTCATTGTGGTTTTGATTTACATTTCTCTAATGACCAGAGATGATGAGTTTTTTTTCATGTTTGTTGGTTGCATCAATGTCTTCTTTTGAGAAGTGTCTGTTCATATCCTTCACTCACATTTTGATGTTTTTTATTTTTTTTCTTTTCTTTTTTTTTCTTGTACATTCATTTCAGTTCCTTGTAGATTCTGGATATTAGCCCTTTGTCAGAAGGCTAGATTGCAAAACCTTTCTCCCATTCTGTAGGTTGCCTGTTCACGCTGATGATAGTTTATTTTGCTGTGCAGAAGCTCTTTAGTTTAATTAGATCCCATTTGTCAATTTTGGCTTTTGTTGACATTGCTTTTGGTGTTTTAGTCATGAAGTCTTTGCCCATTCCTATGTTCTGACTGGTATTGCCTAGGTTTTCTTCTAGGGTTTTCATGGTTTTAGGTCTGACATTTAAGTCTTTCATGCAACTTGAGTTAATTTTTGCATAAGGTGCAAGGAAGGGATCCAGTTTCAGTTTTCTGCATATAGCTAGCCAGTTTTCCCAACACCATTTATTAAAGAGGAAATCCTTTCCCCATTGCTTGTTTTTGTCAGGTTTGTCAAAGATCACATGGTTGTAGATGTGTGGCATTATTTCTGAGGCCTCTGTTCTGTTCCATTGGTCTATATATCTGTTGTGGTACCAGTACAATACTGTTTTGGTTACTGTAGCCTTGTAGTATAGTTTGAAGTCAGGTAGTGTGATGCCTCCGGCTTTGTTCTTTTTGCTTGGGATAGTATTGGCTATACAAGCTCTTTTTCGGTTCCATATGAAATTTAAAGTAGTTTTTTTCTAATTCTGTGAAGAAAGTCATTGGTAGCTTGACGGGGATAGCATTAAATCTATAAATTACTTTGGACATTATAGCCATTTTCATGACTGATTCTTCCTAGCCATGAGCATGGAATGTTTTTCCATTTGTTTCTGTCCTCTCTTATTTCCTTGAGCAGTGGTTTATAGTTCTCCTTGAACAGGTCCTTCACATCCCTTGGTAAGTTGTATTCCTAGGTATTTTATTCTCTTTGTAGCAGCTGTGAATGGGAGTTTACTCATGATTTGGCTCTCTGTTTGTCTACTGTTGGTATATAAAAATGCTTGTGATTTCTGCACATTGATTTTGTATCCTGAGACTTTGCTGAAGTTACTTATCAGCTTAAGGAGATTTTGGGCTGAGATGATATATACAATCATGTCATCTGAAAAGAGAGACAATTTGACTTTCTCTTTTCCTGTTTGCATACCCTTTCTTTCTTTCTTTTGCCTGATTGCCCTGGCCAGAACGTCCAACACTATGTTGCATAGGAGTGGTGAGAGAGGGCATCCTTGTCTTGTGCCGGTTTTCAAAGGGAATGCTTCCAGCTTTAGCCCATTCGATATGATATTGGCTGTGGGTCTGTAATAAATAGCTCTTATTATTTGGAAATACGTTCCATCAATACCCAGTTTATTGAGAGGTTTTAGCATGAAGGGGTGATGAATTTTATCACAGGCCTTTTCTGCATCTATTGAGATAATCATGTGGATTTTGTCGTTGTTTCTGTTGATGTGATGGATTACGTTTATTGATTTGTGTATGTTGAACCAGCTTTGCATCCCAGGGATGAAGCCAACTTGATTGTGGTGGATAAGCTTTTTGATGTGCTGCTGGATTCGGTGTGCCAGTATTTTATTGAGGATTTTTGCATTGATGTTCGTCAGGGATATTGGTCTAAAATTCTTTTTTTGTGTGTGTGTGTGTGTGTCTCTGCCAGGCTTTGGTATGAGGATGATGCTGGTCTCATAAAACGAATTAGGGAGGATTCCCTCTTTTTCTATTGTTTAGAATAGTTTCAAAAGGAATGGTACCGGTTCCTCTCTGTACCTCTGGTAGAATTTGGCTGTGAATTCATCTGGTCCTGGGCTTCCTTTGGTTGGTAGACTATTAATTATTGCCTCAGTTTCAGAACTTGTTATTGGTCTATTCAGGGATTTGACTTCTTCCTGGTTTAGTCTTGGGAGGGTGCATGTGTCCAGGAAATTATCCATTTCTTCTAGATTTCTAGTTTATTTGCATAGAGATGTATTCTCTGATGGCAGTCTGTATTTCTGTGGGATCGGTGGTGATATCCACCTTATCATTTTTTTATTGCATCTATTCTATTCTCTCTATTTTTTATTAGTCTGGCTAGGAGTCTATCTATTTTGTTGATCTTTTCAAAAAACCAGCACCTGGATTCATTGATTTTTTTGAAGCGTTTTTTGTCCCTCTCCTTCAGTTCTATTCTGATTTTAGTTATTTCTTGTCTTCTGACAAGGTGTTGATTTTAGATCTTTCCCAGTTTCTTCTGTGGGCATTTAGCGCTATAAATTTCCCTCTAAACACTGCTTTAGCTGTGTCCCAGAGATTCTGGTACATTGTATCTTTGTTCTCATTGGTTTCAAGGAACATCTTTATTTCTGCCTTCATTTCGTTGTTTACCCAGTACTCATTCAGGAGCAGGTTGGTCCGTTTCCATGCAGTTGTGTGGTTTTGAGTGAGTTTCTTAATCCTGAGTTCTAATTTGATTGCACTGTGGTCTGAGAGACTGTTTGTTATGATTTCTATTCTTTTGCAATTGCTGAGGAGTGTTTTACTTCCAATTATGTGGTCAACTGTAGAATAAGTGAGACATGGTGCTGAGAGGGCTCTATATTCCGTTGATTTGGGATGGAGAGTTCTGTAGATGTGTATTAGTTCTGCTTGGTCCAAAGCTGAGTTCAAGTCCTGAATATCCTTGTTAATTTTCTGTTTTGTTGACCTAATATTGGCAGTGGGTGTTAAAGTCATCCACCATTATTGTGTAGGAGTCTAACTCTATAGAATCTGGGTGCTCCTGTACTGGGTGCATATATATTTAGGATAGTTAGTTCTTCTTGTTGCATTGATCCCTTTACCATTATGTAATGTCCTTTTCTGTCTCCTTTGATCTTTGTTGGTTTAAAGTCTGTTTTCTCAGAGACTAGGATTGCAACCCCTGCTTTTTTTTTTTTCTTTCCATTTGCTTGGTAAATATTCCTCCATCCCTTTATTTTGAGCCTATGTGTGTCTTTGCCTGTGAGCTGGATCTCCTGA
This sequence comes from Macaca thibetana thibetana, assembly GCF_024542745.1. Classification (NCBI taxonomy): domain Eukaryota; kingdom Metazoa; phylum Chordata; class Mammalia; order Primates; family Cercopithecidae; genus Macaca; species Macaca thibetana. The sequence continues at coordinate 83,550,965 of NC_065589.1, read as the reverse complement.
ATACAGCACACCAATGGGTCTTGACTCTTTATCCAATCTGCCAGCCTGTGTCCTTTAATTGGGGCATTCAGCCTTTAATTGACATTTAAGGTTAATATTGTTATGTGTGAACTTGATCCTGTCATTATGATGCTAGCTGGTTATTTTGCCCGTTAGTTGGTGCAGTTTCTTCATAGCGTTGATGGTCTTTACAATTTGGCATGTTTTTGCAGTGGCTGGTACCGGTTATTCCTTTCCATGTTTAGTGCTTCCTTCAGGAGCTCTTGTAAGGCAGGCCTGGTGGTAACAAAATCTCTCAGCATTTGCTTGTCTGTAAAAGATTTATTTCTTCTTCGCTTATGAAGCTCAGTTTGGCGGGATATGAAATTCTGGGTTGAAAATTCTTTCCTTTAACAATGTTGAATATTGGCCCCCACTCTCTTCTGGCTTCTAGGGTTTCTGCAGAGAGATCTGCTGTTAGTCTGATGGGGTTTCCTTTGTGGGTAACCCGACCTTTCTCTTTGGCTGCCCTTAACATTTTTTCTTTCATTTCAACCTTGGTAAATCTGACGATTATGTGTCTTGGGGTTGCTTTTCTTGAGGAATACCTTTGTGGTGTTCTCTGTATTTCCTAAATTTGAATGTTGGCCTGTCTTGATAGCTTGGGGAAATTCTCCTGGATAATATCTTAAAGAGTGTTTTCCAACTTGGTTCCATTCTCCTTGTCAATTTCAGGTACACCAATCAAACATAGGTTCAGTCTTTCCACATAGTCCTATATTTCTTGGAGGCTTTGTTCTTTCCTTTCATTCTTTTTTCTCTAATCTTGTCTTCATGCTTTATTTCATTACGCTGATTCAATCTCTGATATCCTTTCTTCTGCTTGATTTGGCTATTGATACTTGCATATGCTTCACGAAGTTCTCGTGCTGTGTTTTTCAGCTCCATCAGGTCATTTATGTTCTTCTATAAACTGATTATTCTAGTTAGCAGTTCCTCTAACCTTTTTTCAAGGTTCTTAGCTTTCTTGCATTGGTTTAGAACATGCTACTTTAGCTCGGAGGAGTTTGTTATTATCCACCTTCTGAAGCCTACTTCTGTCAGTTAGTCAAACTCCTTTCTCCATCCAGTTTTGTTCTCTTGCTGGCGAGGAGTTGTGATTCTTTGGAGGAGAAGAGGTATTTTGGTTTTTGGAATTTTCAGCTCTTTTGCGCTGGTTTTTCCTCATCTTCGTGGATTTATCTACCTTTGGTCTTTGATGTTGTTGACCTTTGGATGGGGTTTCTGTGTGGATGTCCTTTTTGTTGATATTGATGCTATGTCTTTCTGTTTGTTAGTTTTCTCTCTAACAGTCAGGCCCCTCTGCTGCAGGTCTGCTGGAGGTCCACTCCAGACCTGTTTTCCTGGGTATCACCAGTGGAGGCTGCAGAACAGCAAAGATTGCTGCCTATTCCTTCCTCTAGAAACTTCATCCCAGAGAGGCATCTGCCAGATGCCAGCCGGAGCTCTCCTGTTTGAGGTGTCTGTCACCCCTGCTAGGAGTTGTCTCCTAGTCAGGATGCACGGGGGTCAGGGACCCACTTAAGGAGGCAGTCTGTCCCTTAGCAGAGCTTGAGTGCTGTGCTGGGAGATCCGCCGCTCTCTTCAGAGCTGGCAGGCAGGAGTGTTTAAGTATGCTGAAGCTGTGCCCACAGCCACCCCTTCCCCCAGGTGCTTTGTTCCAGGGAGACAGGAGTTTTATCTGTAAGTCCCTGACTGGGGCTGCTGTAAAAGGCTTCATTTTAATCATGGACTACAACACTGTGAAAGTTTAGAAAAATTTATTTTACCTACAAAATGAAAAACACTCATGTTGTAGGTACTAAAAATATGTGTTAATAAATGACACATTTCTGCGTAAATGGAATTATACTTTCATTCAATGTAAGCATCTCAATATAAACACTCTACACCCTTTCTTACTAGCAGTAAATAACGATTAAAAACATGCATCCCTTTCTAGACAAGATTTCTAATGTTATTCAGCAACTCAGCACACTCCATCCCTTCTGCAGTTTCCAACCATCCACTAACAAACAAAAAATAGTGCCCAACATGTGACTCATGAGAACTGCAAGCAAATTCCAATGTCACTAATTCAGAAAACTAAGTGAGAAAAAGTGTTCAGAAAACTCAGAATCTGTACTCAAGGATGCTACTGAAGCCTTCAACATAAGAAAAGACATTTCTTTAGGAATACTATGTAAAAGACTAATTCAGAAATAAATATAAAGACAGCAGATTAGAATACACTGAAAGGAGCTCACAACAAGGGAAAGAGAAAGAAGAGTTACAAAAAACAGCAAAATATAATTACATAAGTACAACTGAGTACAATCATTTACACAAAGTTATCTGAGGTAAAAAGTCAATCATAAGCATCACTATTTTTGAGCATGGTATGTCATCAGAGCCTTGGACACTTAGAGTCCAGCCATCATTTTGCATATAAGGAAAATGTGAACAAACTTGCTAATTATTTGATGAAGATTGTCCACAGGGTAGAGAAGTTATATTGATTTTTAAAAAATATATAGTGCAGCTGGGCGCAGTGGCTCATGCCTGTAATCCCAGCACTTTGGGAGGCTGAGGTGGGCAGATCACGAGGTCAGGAGATCAAGACCATCCTGGCTAACACGGTGAAACCCCGTCTCTACTAAAAATACAAAAAAATTAACTGGACGTGGTGGTAGGCACCTGTAGTCCCAGCTACTCAGGAGGATGAGGCACGAGAATGGCGTGAACCAGGGAAGTGGAGCTTGCAATGAGCCAAGATCGTGCCATTGCACTCCAGCCTGGGTGACAGTGCGAGACTCCATCTCAAAAAAAAAAAAAAAAAATCTACATCTGTATCTATATCTATATATGTATAGATAGATATATACACACACACATATATATATACACACATATATAGTGCTATTTTAGTTATTTTGTAATCCCTAAGAATATATTAGAAAATGGTTTGATCATAATATAATGACAGAATGGCATCCTACTTGTCATTCCATTGACTGGAAAAACAAAAATGAATGAAAACATTTATTTGACAATTTGCTAGGGTATTTTGTAAGCAAATATTAAACATTTATGCAGGCCGGGCGCGGTGGCTCAAGCCTGTAATCCCAGCACTTTGGGAGGCCGAGGCAGGCGGATCACAAGGTCAGGAGATCGAGACCACAGTGAAACCCCGTCTCTACTAAAAATACAAAAAATTAGCCGGGCGCGGTGGCGGGCACCTGTAGTCCCAGCTACTCAGGAGGCTGAGGCAGGAGAATGGCGGGAACCCGGGAGGTGGAGCTTGCAGTGAGCCGAGATCGCGCCACTGCACTCCAGCCTGGGCAACAGCGTGAGACTCCGTCTCAAAAAAAAAAAAAAAAAAAAAAAAAAAATTTATGCATTACATTCATGCAAAAGTTTCCATTTTAATTCTGAATAAGAAAAATATCATTTAGTTTACTGCTTATAAACATGAAATAATCTATAAGAAATAGTTAAAGTTAAAATGCTTCCTACCAATAAATAAATGAGTTAAATAACTTTAAGTATTTAATAAAAGGAATGTATTCTACCACACCTTTGTAAAAGAGCCAAAAGTGATTTTGGGAGGTGCTTAAAGATATCCTCTACATAATTAATCAAAATTGAAGATATTTTCACTTCTGAAATAAAGCTCTCCTTTTACGCAAATATAAATTTTATTCTTTTTTTTTTTTTCTTTGAGACGGAGTTTCACTCTTGTTACCCAGGCTGGAGTGCAATGGCGCAATTTTGGTTCACTGCAACCTCCACCTCCTGGGTTCAAGCGATTCTCCTGCCTCAGCCTCCTGAGTAGCCGGGATTATAGGCACGCACCACCATGCCTGGCTAATTTTGTATTTTTAATAGAGATGAGGTTTCCCCATGTTGGTCAGGCTGGTCTCGAACTCCTGACCTCAGGTGATCTGCTCGCCTTAGCCTCTCAAAGTGCTGGGATTACACAGTGAGCCACTGCGCTCAGCCAAATTTTATTCATGTTTAAGCGAAATTTGTTATGCTGTAAACTTTAAAAACATTTTCCATCAAGTAAATGATCTGCCTTAGTGTACATCTGTGAACTGGAGTAGCTGGAGCTTACAAGGTCATTTCAAATACTGGAAGGAAATCTAGGGCAAAGTATCTACCAAGGACTTCCTTCTATTTCATTCCCTCTTGGGCCTATTGTTCTAAAAGACTTCACTAATTTATTAATTAAAATGATAAAACAAATGATGGTATCAAGATTTAACTCTCAAAGACAATTTCTAACAGCATAGAATAACCAGTGCTTTCCCACTGTAAAATCCTGAAAAAGCAAAAAGGCTAGGTGTTTCACTTAGCCTTTATTCAACAGGTCAATGCAAGGCATGAGAACATTTTATTCAGAGCTCAATAAAATACTATGCAAATTATTTAAAGAATGGCATTCTAAAACTGAGTTTAAAAAGGGTATTTACCACATGGGTTGATTGTAGAGCTAAGTGAAGCAACTCCAGTGGAAAGGCCACCTTTTGAAACTACTGAAGCCACAGAAGGTGTCGAAGATGAAGTTGGTGTAGTAGAGGAGGCTGCTGAGGATGGTAACCGTTCTCCAGACTCCATATCTATGAGAGGGGAAAATGTTAATTCTCAGTATCAGATAAAAAATTTTTTCAAAATAATTCAACATATTTAAACTTTCTGTATACTTTTAAAAATATAAATTTCTAAATATATGGTCTTTTGAAAGATAAAATATGGAGTAGATAAAAACAATATAATTTAAAATACCAATTTATAGAATAAGTTTAAGTATACCAAATCCTCTTGAGTTTTCTTATACCCCCCAAATTAATAGTGGTTCGAATATAGTAATTTCACACAAATGCGTGTTGCCACAACCATCAATTAACATGTTATATTCATCTTATTCATCCCAAATCACCTCACATCTGTTCACTTGCAACAGAATTCCTATGTTACCTTAATGAATAATTAAAAAAAAAATACCACCACATTTGAATGGGTTGCACCCTTATCTTCTAAATACAGATAGCAATATACTTGTAGGTTTTAAGTGTCCAAGACTCTGGCCTGGGAGTCCCCAATAAAGTGAACACCTCCCATACACCTCAACAAAGGTAAATACATTTCAGAGTTTAACTGGAGGCAAGTTTAAACCATGATTTCAAAATGGCCTCAGTTGTGACCCATTTAAAATGACAAAAGCACTTCTAATCATCTTTATTAATTTTTTGGGCTTTGTGGATGTAGCCTTGCATTGGTTTTACTGCAATAACTAATGCTGATATTAAACATTTGGACTATAATGGGCATTTTATATTCATTTTAATACTCTGCATGCACTGTTCCCACACTCAAGCAAGGAAGTCATTAAATTCACAGATGCTTTAAAGAGAACATAATCTATAATAAGGAAAAAGATACTGCTTGCCTATAAGTGAATTTATAATCAGCCACATGAAAACTCTCACCATTTAAATAATCTAACTACAGAAAGATTTCTGTACTGAATTCTACAGGCAATTCACAGAATAACTGTGGATTTACTAAGAAAAATAGTTGGATTTCATTTTTAAAATGTTGACTAATTAAAATAATGCAAGGCTAGCATTTGCCTAATTGTTGATTGAATCCATAAAGTATGTAGATAATTTTTCTCATAAGATAGATACATATGGGGAAGGTAATCTTAAATCGACATATAACATCATTAGAAAGACCATTTCAATGAGCTTTCCAATCATACAGAATTCAAAAACTTGTCTTCATATTCTGGTATTGCTGTAAATCACTTCCATAGACTACAGTACTGCTATGATGAGTCTGTCCATATTCTTACAGAATTTATATTTCTTTTTATCAGCATTCATCATGGGAAAGGCATAGTTGCTACTGATGGCTGCATGCAACTAATGTACAAAGGGTAGGTTTTGGGTCAACAACAGTAACTAATGAACTCTGAGACATGTGGTTGTCTGATGGTAAAGCCCATAAAAATTATTTTTACCAAGTTCAATTTCACCAAATAGAAAAATATTTACTCTTTACCTAGAAGAGAGTTTAAGAAAAAGCTATTTTTTCTTTATAGCTGGTAACCTCATTGTCTTCAAGAATTCTACTTGCTACTTAAATATATTATGTAAAAAAAAGATGAAAAGGGTTTTAAAAAGTTTGCCTTTGTACTCCACAGCAGAAATAATTTGGTGACATAATAAGATAAGCACTTTAGCTGAGTACTTGACATATAAGAGCTCAATATAAAATCGTCATTATCTTTTTTACAGGATATTATGCTATAAAGTATAGGTATTTCTTATTGTTGATAAAACCTGATTCAGGACTAAAGCAAGGAAGATCAAGAAGGCAAAAGAAGCAGTCTCGTATACTGCTTAATGGATATTACTTTCCCTGAAGAATTAATCTGAATATTTATTTAAATAAAATAAACGCACATGCACAAATGCACGCGCATGCGCGCGCACACACACAGAGACACAAACACACACACACACAGAGAAATAAAGTATCATTAGGTAAAGTGATATATACAACATTCTTTGCTACAGCACTACTTAAAAATAAAATTTAAACCTGGCAATGAGAGTAGAACTAGTGCTAGTAGTACAAAGCTGGGGCCTTTTTTTTTGTTTCAGTAAAGATGTAATTTTTTTCTTCTATTTCTGGTTCTTTTTGCTCGTTTAAGAAAGGGCTTAACTTCTTTTTTTTTTTTTAATACTTTAAGTTCTAGGGTACATGTGCACAATGTGCAGGTGTGTTACATATGTATACATATGCCATGTTGGTGTGCTGCACCCATCAACTCGTCATTTACATCAGTTATAACTCCCAATGCCATCCCTCCCTCCTCCCCACTCCCCATAATAGGCCCCGGTGTGTGATGTTCCCCTTCCCATGTCCAAGTGATCTCATTGTTCAATTCCCACCTATGAGTGAGAACATGCGGTGTTTGGTTTTCTGTTCTTGCGAAAGTTTGCTGAGAAAGTTTCCAGCTGCACCCATGTCCCTACAAAGGACACGAACTCATCCTTTTTTATGGCTGCATAGTATTCTGTGGTGTATATGTGCCACATTTTCTTAATCCAGTCTGTCACTGATAGACATTTGGGTTGATTCCAAGTCTTTGCTATTGTGAACAGTGCCGCGATAAACATACGTGTGCATGTGTCTTTATAGCAGCATGATTTATAATCCTTTGGGTATATCCCCAGTAATGGGATGGCTGGGTCAAATGGTATTTCTAGTTCTAGATCCTTGAGGAATCGCCATACTGTTTTCCACAATGGTTGAACTAGTTTACAATCCCACCAACAGTGTAAAAGTGTTCCTATTTGTCCACATCCTCTCCAGCACCTGTTGTTTCCTGACTTTTTAATGACTGCTATTGTAACTGGTGTGAGATGGTATCTCATTGTGGTTTTGATTTGCATTTCTCTGATGGCCAGTGATGATGAGCATTTTTTCATGTGTCTGTTGGCTGTATGAATGTCTTCTTTAGAGAAATGTCTGTTCATATCCTTTGCCCACTTTTTGATGGGGTTGTTTTTTTCTTGTAAATTTGTTTGAGTTCTTTGTAGGTTCTGGATTTAGCCCTTTGTCAGATGAGTAGATTGCAAAAATTTTCTCCCATTCTGTAGGTTGCCTGTTCACTCTGATGGTAGTTTCTTTTGCTGTGCAGAAGCATGCTACTTGACTTCAAACTATACTACAAGACTACAGTAACCAAAACAGCATGGTACTGGTACCAAAACAGAGATATAGACCAATAGAACAGAACAGAGCCCTCAGAAATAATACCACACATCTACAGCCATCTGATCTTTGACAAACTTGACAAAAACAAGAAATGGGGAAAGGATTCCGTATTTAATAAATGGTGCTGGGAAAATTGGCTAGCCATAAGCAGAAAGCTGAAACTGGATCCTTTCCTTACTCCTTATATGAAAATTAATTCGAGATGGATTAGAGACTTAAATGTTAGACCTAATACCATAAAAACCCTAGAAGAAAACCTAGGGAATACCATTCAGGACATAGGCATGGGTAAGGACTTCATGTCTAAAACACCAAAAGCAATGGCAACAAAAGCCAAAATTGACAAATGGGCTTAACTTCTTAAAAACATATGCCTATGGCCAGGCGCGGTGGCTCATGCCTGTAATCCCAGCATTTTGCGAGCCTAAGGTGTGCAGATCACGAGGTCAGGAGATCAAGAACATCCTGTCTAACACGATGAAACCCCGTCTCTACCAAAAATAGAAAAAAATTAGCGGGGCGTGGTGGCGGGCGCCTGTAGTTCCAGCTACTTGGGAGGCTGAAGCAGGAGAATAGCGTGAACCTGGGAGGCCGAGGCTACAGTAAGCCGAGATCATGCCAGTGCACTCCAGCCTGGGTGACAGAGTGAGACTTTGTCTCAAAAACAACAACAACAACAACAACAACAAAACATATGTTTATGTAACCATTTTCCTTAGAAGCTCTATTATAGACATTATTAATGTATTATTTTCTTTCAACTATATTGATATTAGATATTTATTTTTAGCCTAAGATTTCTTAGGTGGCTGAGTAGTCTTCTTGCATGTAAAGTACTAATTCTCTCACACTAGTCTTAAGTAGTTGTTGTTTTTAATAGGCATTTCTTAGTTCTAATAATCAAAAATTGGGTCAACTACTCCAAGTTCATCTTATACATAATCTTTTGTCATTTTATAGAAATTTAACAAATCCACTCTACCCTTTGCTACTCTAGAATGAAGATTGTCTTATGCCTGAATTTACAAGGATTAGCTCTTCAAATTTTCTTTTTAAGTTAAATATTATTCTTTCAGTTTTATTTACTATCATCCCCTGCTAAAGCACAAGAAATCCTAGCCATCAACTCGATAGTTAAAAGTTGAGAAGGCAATACCTTTGTAATTGTGAAACTGTATAATTGTGAAAAATCCACAAAACAATCATTGGCTTACCATATTGTAAGAAGTAGTCCAAGAACAAGATTTAAAATACATATGCACCAAAGGTAACTAAAAGCAGTGGGTAAAAATTTGAGGAGAAAAAGGACATTTGCATAGTCTCAAAGTATCTCCTCCAAAATATCCATTAAAGAAAAAGATGAAAAGAATAGTTTCACAGTGGGGAAACAACATTACCTATAACAAAATATCAACATGTATTTTCTGATGCCTTAGAAGAGTCCATCGCTTCTGTGGTATTCTTCCCAAAAATATACAATCTCAGCTGAACCATGAGAAACCACACAAACTCAAATTGAAAAACGATATGCAAAATAACTGACCAGTATTCATCGAAAGTGTCATGGGAAAGGAAGGGAAGGGAAGGGAAGGGGAGACAAGACAGAGAAAGAAAGAGAAAGAAAGAGAAAGAGAAAGAAAGAGAAAGAAAGAAGACTGGAATTGCCATAGGTTGGAGACTAAGGAGACTACGAATTCCTTAGTGTGAGACCTAGGATCCCACAACTAAATGTGATGTGGGATCCTAAGTTGGATTTTAGAATAAGAAAAGGATATTAATGGCAAAACTAGTGAAAATTATATAAGGTCTGTAGTTTACTTAATAGCATTCTATCAATGTTAATTTCCTGATGTTTATAATCTTGATAATTGTATTCTGGTTATATAAGTTATTAACATTAAGAGAAGCTAGATGAAAAATATATGTGAACTGTGTTTTTTATTATTAAGTCTAAAATTATTTCAAAATAAAAAGTAAAAAAACAAACAAAAAAACACAAAGTCTTCCATATAGTAAGCACTAAAAAAAAAAAAATGCTTTGAAGTTAAAGAGTATAAAAACCTACACCTTGAAGGAATGAAGAACAGACTACATTGTGTTGGTGAGATATTTGCTAATAAACATTATCTGGGTTCAAACACTATGCCTGAAGTTTATTAGTTGTGATCTTGTAAAAATTATGTAATTTCTCTCAGTTCTCAATTTCCTCGTAAGTGATTTGAAGAAGATGTAGTTGAGAGGATTAAATGAGATAATGCACGTAAAGGGCAGGGTACCTAGCATTCAATACTTGTTAGCTATTGTTTTTAATGAAGGAACATCTATGTATATAATTACCCATGTGTATACGTGGCAAGAAAAGAAACCTTAAGATGTTCTAGATTATTCATGTTGAAGTGAATATTTAAGATTTATACCATTTATAGATTACATATATACTTACCATGGCATTATATTTTTTAGCCAGATAGATTATGTGTTAAGAATTTAAAATAAATGTCTCACAATTGTATAGATACCAATGTGGTAAGGTATGTTATCTTAAAATTTTCCAAATAAACTGATTTTTCATCTATAATACAAATACAGATGAAAAATTAATACATTCATTTTGTTGACAAAATATAGTATCTGTTATCACATGAGTTATTATTTATAATTCAAGCATAGTACATAAAAATCTGCAGAAACTCATTCATTCAGATCTTTTAAGAAAAATACATTCATTAAAATAAAAACAGTTCAGGTATCCAAGAACCATCTATTCCTAGATTTCTGTTAGGGCCAGAGCATCCATGTCTGACACCTATGCTTCTATAACGGCCTCTCATTCTGACCCTTTGTGTTAAGAATACTACTTTCATCTTGGGTTCCAAATGATCATGAACTAATCCATTCTTCATGTTCAAAACAAGCCTAGATATCACAAGATCAAAACAAACAGAGTATAATAACATGACTTCCCATCTATAACTCACCAAAGGAAGAATATCTAGTAGGTACATCTTTTAACTTAAGGCCATTCAAGAGATTACAGTTTCTAATGTATAACTTGGTCATTTTTTTTTTTTTTTTGAGACAAGATCTCACTCTGTCACCCAGGCTGGAGTGCAGTGTCATGATCATGGCTCACTGCAGCCTCAACCTCCTGGGCTCCAGTGATCCTCCCACCCCAGCCTCCCAAATAACTGAGACTACAGGTGCATGTCACCATGCTTGGCTAATTTTTTGCATTTTTTGGTAAAGACAGGTTTTTGCCATGTTGCCCAGGCTGATCTTGAACTCGAGCTCAAACTATCTGCCTGTCTTCGCCTCCCAAAGTGCTGAGATTCCTTATTTCAAAAGTTAACTTTTGAAAGCGGTGGTTCACGCCTGTAATTCCAGAGCTTTGGGAGGCCGAGGTGGGCAGATCATTTGAGTTCAGGAGTTCGAGACCAGCCTGGCCAAAGTGGTGAAACCCTGTCTCTACTAAAAATACAAAAATTAGCGAGACCCACGTGGTGGGTGCCTGTAATCCCAGCTACTCCGGAGGCTGAGGCAGGAGAATTGCTGGAACTCAAGAGGCGGAGACTGTAGTGAGCCGAGGTTGCACCACTGCACTCCAGTCTGAGCAACAGAGTGAGACTCTGTCTCAAACAAAAACAAAAACAAAACAAAACAAAAAAACGGAAAGAAAAGAAAAAAGAAAATTAACTAGTTAAAGATGACTACAACAACAAATTAACACAAAACACTGTAGTGAAAAAAAAATGTTGTGAACCAAGGGAGAAATATGTGCAAAAGATGAAGGGCCTACAGATCATTTGATTCATTATAGATCTTTCCTGTAGCCTAAAGCAATGATTTTGGTTTTGTGACACACCATCTCTCCCACCAGGGAACATATGGGTGACATTTTTGGTTGTCACAACTGGAAGAGCGCTAATGGCATTCAGTGGAGATAGAGGCCAGGGATGCTGTTAAATACCCTAAAATGGACAAGAACAGTCTTCCCCCTACAGAATTATCCAAACTAAGTTGTGTTGCTATGGATGAAAAACTCTGATCTAAAGTATCAAAAAGGGTATTATTTGAAATTCAACTAGCTAAAACTTTAATAGTAATTCTGTATAACTATAATAGTAAGATCAATCAAGCTGATTTTGATGACCCAAAGCTACTGTAGTGATAAAACTATACTCGATATCTTTTGTGTCAGCATCCCTCTAAAAGTCTAATATTTTACATCTTATCCAAATTTTTAAACACTGACAATGTATCACATGCAATTAACACACATCACAATGCTCACTCATACTGAGTAACATAAATTTGTTGTATTTTACTAAAATGACATTTATCTATAACAATTCTGAGAACAAATAAAAATCCAAATTATGAAAATGACAGACCACAACTTCTTCCCTGCATGATGATTTTATGTACTATAAAAGGATTCGATGATCAGTTAATGATAATATTGTTCAAGTTTATGTATCTCAAGTATTCCTGTTTTGTGTAATCATAGAGTTCATGAACACTGACAGCTGGTAGTTGTAAACCTGAACAGGTGCTAACAGGGAGTCCAAGACACGTTGTTTGAGATATGTAAACACGATTAGTTCCCTGTGTTTCAGGTGCACTGATACTTTAGTATTGCCATATACAGTCAAGAAAAACAGGGTAATAAAAAAAAGTATAGGCATAGATTAAAGATGCAGAAATTACAAACAAAATAGACTCAGATATTTTTCCTGAAAGGACATTTTTTAAAGAATGATTTTATTTGTACTAACAGTAGCAAAAGTTCTCTGTGGGAGTTCAAAACACAGCAGATTCAGTAAGTCCTTACTTTTCCTTTATAATGTAACCTCAGAGAAATATGATAATTAGGAAGAATATCAGGAGGTAGTCACTATGCTACTTCTTTTGGTTTATTAGAACCACTAAGAGTAGAGTTTTATTATATAAGTTCAATATTTTCTAAAAATTCTGAGAAAGGTTTATATATAACTATTTGTTTAGATAACTTCCAGGCAATTGATCATGTGAACATATAAAACTTCAAGATATTAAATAGTAAAACAAAAACAAAAACCAGGCAACAAATGAAAAGCTGTCTGTTAAAGGACATTCAGAAATAGGGGATGTGGCCAAAATACCTTATCAGACAGCAGACAAAATTATTCTTTGGAAATAATATGTTCATAGGAAAAAGATTCTATTCATAAAATTCTTATTTACCTACATTTTCTGAAACAGAATTTCAAGGAATTAAGTATGGTATATAGTGGTTTAAAATGTGAATATGTAAAATGAGTTGCTTTTTCTGTCATTTGACACATTTTAACTACCATTATAAACAAACAATTCATTACATCCTCAAACAGAACTGGATGGCAACCAGGTGTTCTGTGTGTTAACCTGTGACACTGAGCAAGTTTCAGACTCCCCTAAATACTAGTTTCTTTACCTAAAAAATTATGAGATTGAATTAAACTAGCTCTCAAGTTCCTATCAGAGTTTTACAAACTTGGTGGTTAAAAACAACTGACCCCCAAAACCAACAAAAAACATACACAAAATTAATACTGCATTAACATATTTAACAATTTAATTCCACTTTGTCTTTACCATTCTTTTCATTGGCGGTCTTGATTCTATCTCCAAATGTGTATCATGTTAAATTACAGATATCTGTTAAATCTTTTAAAGATTTACTCTTGTTGTACTTTTATCTCAAGAGACCTGATGGTGAGAAATTATCCAAGGGTAAAAGCAGTGGTTTTCATATTGCTCAGCAAATAATCTATTCAGAGAGTATCCCTTTCCATCCAAAGGATTAAATATTCCTTTGCAATGAGCTATCTGTGGGGAAGACGTTATCCTAAGACTTATGAAAAAGATGTAAAAGAATAATAAGATTTGAGAAAGATTTAATATCTATGGATCAACTAAACTGTAGGTATAGTGTGTGATTTTAAATACTAACTAGATTTAGAAATGTCTAACAAGGAAACAAAGGTTAGAAAGATAAAAAGAGACAGTGTATGGTTAGATGATCCTTTCATCTACAAATCCAAGGGGCTCCAAAGAACAAGCAAAAGACCTAAAACTTTGCTTAACTAAGAAATACAATTAAAATTTTAATTAGAATATTTAAGATAGTTCTGAAAAGCAACTGAGACCAATGCGTGAGATTGAAAAAATAAAGCAGAGAATCAAACAGAAATCGTATTACTCTATATAAAATATCTGTGTATACTCAGAAGCCCAGGAAGCAAAGTCTAAGTACTACATGTCTGATGAACTAAAATAAAAAGTCCCCTTTAGTAGGAAAGATGCAGAACCACACGGCAGAAACAAAGTATCTAAGTCTTAAAGAACAAAGTGAGGATAACAGGTTGTGAATACCATGCAAAAAATGTGGGCTTTTCTTTTTCTTTTTTTTTCTTGGTGCTGGTCACCCTCACATTAGGTTTGTCTTTTTAATATTACCACTTTCCTACTCAAAAGTCTTCAAAGGAATATATATCCCAGAAATACACTCAAATATTTATTGGTAAAGGTATACATAAAGGATATTCATTACACCACTATAATTGCAAAAGACTTTTAAAAACACATTTCCATCAATAAATAGTTAAATTAGATTTTTAAAATCTTTATTAGATTACTATGCAGGTGTTCAAAAAAAAAGAGGTAGACCTATACTAGCTAATATGTTAAATATAAAGAACAAGGTGGGGGAGACTATAAATAGCAAGACCTCATTTGTAATAAAGACAAATAAGTGGAAGATATATTCATATACTTGTATGCTCACAGAATATTTCTAGAAAAATATATAAGAAATTGGTAACTGCTTTACTAGGCAATGGAGAAATTGGATTCGAGGGTGGGAGAATTATTTTTCACCATATATTTTTTGTGCTTGAATGTTTTACCATGTGATTGTATTAATGACCGTTAAGTCAACAAAAAGAGAAAGATTTCTAAAGGTTTGTTATTGCTAGAAATTACCTTTCAAAATGCTCCAGGGTCTTAGGCTACCTTTAAGTGTTAGGAAGCAGGGAACCTACTCCCAGTAACCTTGAAATAGAGGCTCTAGCTCTGGCCCACATACCAATTGCTTGTGTCAAGGATCTTCCTTTATATGTTTTGTATATTGTGATTCTATGTGAGATTTTGTTTAAAGAAAAGCTCCCAGTGCTTTTTTAAAAAGGTGGCAAATCACTGGTCTAATGAATATCTGTCTCATTCCAGTTCTTAATAACACGGCTATCTTTCTAACACTATTCACCGTGACGTCAGAATCTGAGTTCTTACCTTCAAGTAGGAGGTGCTTTCACTATTCTCTGGTCTTTAATTTCTAATTTCAAAACACTGCCCATGGTATCTTAAAATGAAATCTTATTTCCTCATGGTGGTCATATTCCTAGTTCTGCATGCTAAACATCTAGACTCTGACCTGTTGAGTCAATCACCTACTTGGGGAGGTTTTAAGTGATTTATTTTATTATCTATCCACTATTTTTTTTCCAAGTTTCAACAAGAGAATCAAACAAGCAGAAGAAAGAACTTCAGAGCTTGAAGACAAGGCTTTCAAATTAATCCAATCAGACAAAGAAAAAAAAAAAAAAAAAAGAAAAAACAATGAACAAAGACTCCAAGGAGTCTGGGATTATGTTAAATAAGCAAACATTAAGAATAATAATTAGTGTTCCTGAGAAAGAAGAAAAATCTAAGTTCGGAAAAGTTACTTGAAAGAATAATGAAGAAAAACTTCCCTGGCCTTGCTAGAGATCTAGACATCCAAATACAAGAAGCTCAAAGGACACCCGGAAAATTAATCACAAAAAGATCAGGATTATAGGCCACGGCTTAATTGGAATTTTTTTTTTTTTTTTTACCACAAAGAATTGGATTTTTTATGTGTGTGTGTGTGTGGTTTTTTTTTTTTTTTTTTTTTTTTTTTTTTTTTTTTTTTTTTTTTTTTGAGATGGGGTCTTGCTCTGTCGCCCAGGCTGGAGTGCAGTGGCCGGGATCTCAGCTCACTGCAAGCTCTACCTCCCAGGTTTACGCCATTCTCCTGCCTCAGCCTCCCGAGTAGCTGGGACTACAGGCGCCCACCACCTCGCCTGGCTAGTTTTTTGTATTTTTTAGTAGAGAGGGGGTTTCACCGTGTTAGCCAGGATGGTCTCGAT
This sequence comes from Macaca thibetana thibetana, assembly GCF_024542745.1. Taxonomy (NCBI): domain Eukaryota; kingdom Metazoa; phylum Chordata; class Mammalia; order Primates; family Cercopithecidae; genus Macaca; species Macaca thibetana. The sequence goes on along the minus strand of NC_065589.1, from coordinate 83,534,967 downwards.
CTCCTGACCTCGTGATCCAATGGTCTCGGCCTCCCAAAGTGCTGGGATTACAGGCTTGAGCCACCGCGCCCGGCCTTTTTTTTTTTTTTTTAAGACAGAGTTTCATTCTGTCGCTTAGGCTGGAATATAGCAGTGCAATCTCAGCTCACTGCAATCTCCACCTCCTGGGTTTCAGCAATTCTTCCGCTTCAGCCTCCCAAGTAGCTGGGACTACAGGTGTCTGCCACCACTCCCGGCTAATTTTTGTATTTTTAATAGAGACAGGATTTCACCATGTTGGCCAGGCTGGTCTTGAACTCCTGACCTTAAGTGATCAACCCGCCTTGGCCTCCCAAAGTGCTGGGATTACAGGTGTGAGCCACCACACCCGCCAATAAGTGGATTGTTTTTAACACAAAGGATGAACACTTGAGGTGATGGATATCCCATTTACCCTGATGTGATTATAATGCATTGCATGCCTGTATCAAAATATCTCATGTATCCCATAGTACCCACAAAATACCCACAAAATACCATGTACCCACAAAATTTGAAAAAAGAACAACAAAAAAAGAAATACACCAAAATGTTAACAACATTTCTCAGAATGGTGATATTATAAATGACTTTAATTTGTTTTTATACTTTTCATTTGTTTTTTGTACTTCTCAGTCTATTTCAATTTTCCATATTAAAAATATTACACAAAAATGAAACACACCCATTTTTATTTTTTTAGGGGTAAGAACTAACCTTAAAATTTATATTTGGCATAGGAAAAATTACTGATCACAAGGTGATCAACAACGAAATGAGCTATTTTACAGATGTAAAATCTATTTTGGATGATACTTTAGGAAGCTGATTAATAGTCATTTCTCCAGGACGGTCCAAAAGCGACGAATTAGACACAAACTCTGGAGCTTCATTTCCAGGTACCATTAACCTGAAGAGTCACAGAATTTTAGTAACACTAAAAAGAAATAATTTTTCATTAAAAAGCCACATGTATTTCATGAGAACCAACCTATCAGTGTTACTGGCCTATTTCCTAACCAAAAAGCAAGATTCTAGATTAACTCATAAAGCCTATTTCCTCTCATTTATGCTTTTCCCCTAATAATGAAGAGACAGCATACTATCTACGGATAGGTATTTCCTGATGCCCAATATGTTACACCAACGAGTTGCTGATTATTGAAGTTATCAAGAACAAACTTGATAGAAATGGAAGAACAGCAATGAAATAGAAGACATAAAGAAAACTAATAGAAACTTTAGAATTGACAAAAGTAATCTGAATAAAAAACCTCACTGGATGGACTCAATAGCAAAATGAAGATGATGAAAAAAAAAAAAAGAGCCAATGAACTCAAAGGTAATCTACAGAAATTATCCAGTCTGAACAATAGACAAAATAAGCATTGAAAAACAATTAAAACTGACCCAAGGACCTGTGAGACAATAACAAAATGTCTGAGATTCAGGTCAACAGAATCTTAGGGGAGGAAAAATGGTGTAGAATTGAAAAATTATTTGAAGAGGTGGTGGCTAAAAACTTCATTTTTGGTTAAAGACATAAAAACCTAAAGATTCAAGAAGATGAGCGAACCCCAAACCAGATAAACCCAACAAGAAACTGAAATCTAGACTGAAATGCCAAGCTTGATGGCTCATGCCTATAATCTCAGCACTTTGGGAGGTTGGTGGGAGGATCACTTGAGGCCAGGTGTTAGAGACCAGCCTAGGCAAATTAGAAGAATCCATCCCTACTAAATTTAAAAAAAAAAAAAAAAAAAAAAAAATTAGCCAGCCAGTATGGACTACAGGCATCTCTCTGTAGTCCTAGCTATTTGGGAGGCTGAGGCAGGAGGACTGCTTGAGTCCAGGAGTTTTAGGGTGCAGTGAGGTTTGGCTACACCACTGCACTCCAGCCAGCGTGAGAGTGAGACCCCGTCTCAAAAAAGTAAGAAAAAGAAATCTAGACAGAAATGAACAAAATGGATAATTTTCAACTAAGTATACAGCTTTCATCAATTTATCTCCTGAAAGTAAGCTGAAATTTGGAATTATATTATATTGGTTTTCACCTATTCTTTTTTAGTCAGTGTCAAAAACTAACTTCTTATAATGTTAATTTTTTCCTAAATTTATGACAAAATTTCATAAATGCTAGTGTCTAAAAGAATATACAGCAAAATCCATACATTCTTTTTGTAAATACTAAATTTACTTATAATTAATAATTCTTAATTGAGAAACCATACATCAAACAGATATGAAATACATAGCTGAAACATGTAAGACAGTAGTCAAATCTCCCTTTGTTACACTTTTCAATCCAAGCTTTAAAAAATGGTCCAGTTATTTTAAACAAAATTTTATAATGCAGAAGTCCAAAATAGCAATAGAATCTGTCCAACCTCCTAGAAGTTTACTGCATGGGTATGACCCATCTAACCTAAACCAAATCTTAGTATTATGGTTTCATATGAACATTTCATGTTAATTCTTTCCAGATTGATAATATCAAAAGTAAACCTTGAAGTTTTGGGGTTTAGTGTTTTTTGTTTTGTTTTGTTTTGTTTTGTTTTTGAGACAAGGTCTCACTCTGTCTCCCAGCCTGGAGTGTAGTGGTGTGATCACAGCTTACTGACTGCAGTCTCGACCTTACGCGCTCAAGCAGTCCTCCCACCTCAGTCTCCTGAGTAGCTAGGACCACAGCCTTGTGCCACCACATCTGGCTATTTTTTTTTTTAATTTTTTTTTTTTTAATAGAGATGAGATCTCCCTATGTTGCTTAGGCTAGTAACTTGAAGGTTTTAAAGGTGATATTGATAACCCTTGTCATAGACGCTATAGACACATAAAGAAATTAACATTTAACACATACTGTGCTTTGGCTAGCACACTGCAAACCTCTGGAGCTCCAGCATGCATCCCTGGTCAGCTTCCATTTTTCTCAGAGGTCTCCATTAACGAAGGCAAGATTGACAACAAAATGCACCTATAACATGCTTTCTGACATTACTGGTCTTGTCTAGAATGCATGAAAATTTTCCTCAAAAATAGCTTTTTCAGAACCTGTTAAGATCTGCAAAAAAACAGAAGTTTGCAGGAGGCTATTTTACAGCTACTATTAAGTTTATATAAATTTTACCTGTTTAATATGTCTGAGGGTCATATCAACCTTAGAACAAAATTTTTAAAGCAGGCTCACAAAAATTTATTCTAGTCCTATCAACGCTCACTAATCTATGTCCTCCCTCCTTTAGTTGGCTATTGATATCAATAACAAGGCTTAGAAAATATGCAACAACCAAATTGCTTATAGATTTAAAAGGTAATTTTAAACATTCCAAAAGTAAGTAATGTGCATTTCTGATGTTTAATGGTTTCTAAACTAATGATTGCTAGTTTAACATATGCCTATCTGCTAGAAAGCAGGTATATAATAATACTAGGGTTTGGGAGAAAATTAACTCTATAATTGGTGAGTATTAAAAGTCTTCTGCTAAAGGTTATCGCATTTTAGAGCTCTAAACTGAAATTTAAATTTTTAGCAATCATATTACTTTAAAACTTCCCATAGGCTATAATAGAAGTCAAAATTCTCCTATTAATAATTAACTATTATAGCCAACTGTTGCTGAAGATAGTCATTATTACTAGCCTAATTCTTCTTTTTATTTCTCTTACCTGAACTGTCATCTAATTGATTCCTCTTTCCCCTGAACCAGTTCATTGAAAAAAGTCATTGTGGTAGCACATATCTATTCTCCCATTCATATTAACAACAAAATTAAACCCAAACTCCTTAGGCTTGACCTTATAGGCTTGCTTATTTCTCAAAACTTACTTTCTATGTATTTCCAATCAAACTTAATTAGTCACCATCATCTGGTTCTTGCATCATACTTTCCCAAATCTTTAATTCCAACTGCATCCCTCTCATTAACATGTTCTTCATCCCTTGCCCCATAATTGCATATCAAATCCTCCCTATTCTTTAAACCCCAGGTCAAAGTGGCACCATGAATGACACCCATGACATGGACACCCATAAATTACCTAAGCTGAAAGTCAGAGACCCCAAACCCTTAGCACTGTTGACTGCTGACAATTTGAAGAAGTCAAAGTTCTAAATCCATAATATTTTAAAAGTATTTTATCACTGTCTCTTTCACTGCACTTACCATATTTTATCCTGTATTACAACTATGAATTTGCATACATTTGCCTAAGAATTAGTAAGCTTATGGGAGAAGAAATCATGTTTTTAGTATCTTATATTTCCCGGAGGCTTAGAGGAATACTTTACTCAAAACAGTTGCTTATTAAAAATTTGTTGAATAAATGAAAATGTATCTTCATCATTTATGTGTCTTAAATTAATACATCATATTTTAAAACAAAAATATGACAAGAAAAACAGCAACACTGTAACTATTAAGTTATAAAATCCTGATATTGGAGCTGGTATTTTATCAAATCTGTTTCAAAATTATCATAGATTTTAAAATTCAAAGAAAAATAATTGATAAAAAATAATTGTATTTCACACTTCAGTGACAGAGGTCATACCAAGACTTTCAATTCAAACTCAGAACTATAGGATTTTTGTTATCTGTTTTTACGTTTGTAGTCCTTGCTTTTAACATGTCAAAAATCTCAGTTAATGTGCCAACAACCTCCGTTCTTGCCACTTTCAGCACCAACACTGACATAATAATACAATTACTGAAAACACAGTTATTTTGATCCTCAAAATATAGTCAACTAGTCAAACTAAAATATTTAAGTCACTTTAAACAGTTCTTGTGTGTGGTTATACCTTCAACTAGACACAAAATCAGGTTCACTCATTACATTTCATTCCAATTTTTTTTTTTTTTTTTTTTTTTTTTCCTTTTTTTTTTTTGAGACGGAGTCTCGATCTGTCACCCCGGCTGGAGTGCTGTGGCCGGATCTCAGCTCACTGCAAGCTCCGCCTCCCGGGTTCCCGCCATTCTCCTGGCTCAGCCTCCCGAGTAGCTGGGACTACAGGCGCCGCCACCTCGCCCGGCTAGTTTTTTGTATTTTTTAGTAGAGATGGGGTTTCACCGTGTTAGCCAGGATGGTCTCGATCTCCTGACCTCGTGATCCGCCCATCTCGGCCTCCCAAAGTGCTGGGATTACAGGCTTGAGCCACCGCGACCGGCCTTTTTTTTCTTTTTGAGACGGAGTCTTGCTCTCACCCAGGCTGGAGTGCAGTGGTGCGATCTAGGCTCACTGCAAGCTCCGCCTCCTGGGTTCACGCCATTCTCCTGCCTCAGCCTCCCGAGTAGCTGGGACTACAGGCGCCCGCCACCACCCCTGGCTAATTTTTTGTATTTTTAGTAGAGACGGGGTTTCATCGTGTTAGCCAGGATGGTCTCGATCTCCTGACCTCGTGATCCGCCCGCCTCGGCCTCCCAAAGTGCTGGGATTACAGGCGTGAGCCACCGCGCCCGGCTCATTCCAATTTTTTTTTTTTTTTTTTTTTTTTGAGACGGAGTCTCGCTCTGTCGCCCAGGCTGGAGTGCAGTGGCGCGATCTCGGCTCACTGCAAGCTCCGCCTCCCGGGTTCACGCCATTCTCCTGCCTCAGCCTCCCGAGTAGCTGGGACCACAGGCGCCCACAACCGCGCCCGGCTAATTTTTTGTATTTCTAGTAGAGACGGGGTTTCACCGTAGTCTCGATCTCCTGACCTTGTGATCCGCCCGCCTCGGCCTCCCAAAGTGCTGGGATTACAGGCGTGAGCCACCGCGCCCGGCCTCATTCCAATTTTTAAGGACAGCATTCAACTATACAACAAGCAATTCTGAGGAACCCAAAATCAGTGTATCAAAAGTAATATCTAAAAGTGTACGTTCCAATAGGACAGCCATTAACCATATGCAGAAAATTACATTTAAATCAATTAAAATTAAATAAAATTTAAAAGTCACACTAGCCATATTTTAAGTGCTCAACAGCTATCGCATCATTATAGGAAGTTTTATGACACAGTGTCTATCTAAATGATAACATTCTTCCCTCAGACACCGAAATCCTCTCACTTAGTGAGGAAGCCTGTTTCATATTGAGTAACTCGACTATTAATAAACTGTTGAAACATGAGTTGGCAGCTTTAGGGCAGATACCACCTTACCGAAGTTTTCTTGAGAAAGAGGGATGTGATACAAAGTATTACATACAAATCAGCAGTTAGCTCTATGAAGAAACTTAAACTAATATAATGTTACCATGTTTTCTTCACAGGATATACTTACCATTACTAAAATGGTGGAATTTCATTAAAATCAGTGGGAGATTATTTGAGGTGGAGTTTAGCTTATTTATATTCACTTAAAAGCTTAAACTATTCACTCAGAAGATAACCTGAAATAACTCTCATTACATCTTTCATTACTTCTCAAATGTTTCCACTGAAATATCCCTAGCACAAATTAGAAGAATTTTGTTCTATTTGCAATATTGTAGGTCCAGTGATTATTGGCAGAAGAGGCCATAAACATATACCTGCTATAAGTGCTCAATGTATTTAGTTAGAAAGAATTGAACAGGAAAAAAAGGTGGCATTGTAGAAAAAAAGCAGAAATAGGTTATGTGTGCATGGGTTTCCCTTTGCCCTTCCATTGATGCTGATGACACTCTCTGTACAGGGAGGGTCTTCAAGAGTTGAAAAGAAACTAAAGCCTAGGTATTCCACTGCCCTTTTATGCTAGAACTTACATCAGAATTCCAGAAGGGCCTATTACTAGGTAGGCCAAGCAAACATAAATAATATATAGGAAGTGCTGGCTACCAACTCTAAAACTTGAAGTCATTTCTACTGACTGAACTCTTCAGTCCCAGTTACAGCAATATTTTTAAAACTTTGGGTCATAACTCATTCAAGGTCATGAAATTCACATAGTAGAATCATAAAAAAATGAAATATTCTGGGCCACTCTCAGAGATATTTGAAAAACACGTATCTATTTGGTTTCCCAGTAATGTATGGTTTCTACAGGGAAGCACAGAAGGATTTTACAATCCCTAATCATACTAGCTGCTATATTAGAATGATTACGACTATATACACATATAAACAACTGTTTATACATATAAATAAATTTATATAAACATACTCACATATACATGCACATACACACTCACATATAAATGCATATACTACTACTACTACACTAGCAGAATTCAGGCTTTCTGCACACAGTTCATTGATGAGAGCAGCTGCACAAAATTCTAAGAATTCCTCTAGGGCTCAGTGGCATATACTCTTAACCTTCCAGTCTATGACAAAGAAATATGGGGTATTTAGTTTGGCTGGCCACCTGAGATGCCACCTAAATACTAGTCTTTTATTCTGTATACTCAACTAATTAAAGATACTTCAAAGTTATTTCACCCAGATGCTCTAAGTGATAATTATACAAACTTTAACCATTTATGAAAACATCTGATGTTCAACCTTTCAGAAAGCATTTGCCACACCATGAAACATGCTAGTGCCTGGGGTATAATGAATAAGTCAATTAGGTCAAGTACTCTACCTCAAGGGTTTATACTCTAGTAGGCTGGAGCAATAGTGGAAACCTAAACAACGCTGAGTTAAACAGATTCTTACTAGTAAGAAATTGGGCTAAGTGATGGTACCTGGGTACTAGGGATTAGAAAATGGTATTATATAAATTTAGGAAATGGGGTGGTCTTTTCAGGGGTCATATGTGTAGATGAGCAAACAAATTAAGAAAATAAGTAAGATATGCAGTTGGAATATATTCTATTTATTCTTAATTTTGTTATTGGGGTATCTATATTAAAAGTTATGCATTTTCTCATACTCCAAAAAATATAAAAACATTTAATATGAAAAAAGAAAGTGCTTCTGAAAATAGATTGCCATTTCAGAATCTAATATTATAGATCTAGAATAGTTTTGATAATATAAAGGACATTATATAATTTTAATTATTTTCTAATTATCAAATTTATGGTTCATTTTTACTTATAAATTTTAGTATCTACAAAGACCATGTGGTAGTATTGGAGTAAAATAGGAGAAACAGATATGAGTATCCAAAACTATATATAAATTTTAATCAAAGAAGAAATACTTTTTTTTTTTTTTTTTTTTTGAGACTTGGAGTGTCGCTCTGTCACCCAGGCTGGAATGCAGTGGCTCACTCGGCTCACTGCAAGCTCCGCCTCCCGCGTTCACGCCATTCTCTTGCCTCAGCCTCCTGAGTAGCTGGGACCACAGGCATCCGCCACCAGGCCTGGCCATTTTTTTTTTTTTTTTTTTTTTTTTAATGTATTTTTAGTACAGACGGGGGTTTCGCCGTGTTAGCCAGGATGGTCTTCTTCTCCTGACCTCGTGATCCGTCCGCGTCGGCCTCCCAAAGTGCTGGGATTACAGGCGTGAACCACCGCGTCCGGCCAGAAGAAATACTTTTTAAAACATTAGGCTGGCCGGGCGCGGTGGCTCAAGCCTGTAATCCCAGCACTTTGGGAGGCCGAGACGGGCGGATCATGAGGTCAGGAGATCGAGACCATCCTGGCTGACACGGTGAAACCCCGTCTCTACTAAAAAATACAAAAAACTAGCCGGGTGAGGTGGCGGGCGCCTGTAGTCCCAGATACTCGGGAGGCTGAGGCAGGAGAATGGCGTGAACCCGGGATGTGGAGCTTGCAGTGAGCCGAGATCTGGCCACTGCACTCCAGCCTGGGCGGCAGAGCGAGACTCCGTCTCAAAAAAAAAAAAAAACAAAAAAAAAAAAACAAAAAAAAAAAACATTAGGCTGTGCACGGTGGCTCATGCCTGTAATCCCAGCACTTTGGGAGGCCAAGGCAGGCAGATCACGAGGTCAGGAGATCGAGACTAGCCTGGCCAACATGGTGAAACCCCATCTCTACTAAAAAATAAAAAAAACTAGCCGGGCGTGATGGCGTGCGCCTGTAGTCAGTCGCAGCTACTCAGGAGACTGAGGCAGAGGAATCCCTTGAACCCAGGAGGTGGAGGTTGCAGTGAGCCAAGATCGTGCCACTGTACTCTCCAGCCTAGTGATAGAGCAAGACTTGGCTAAAAAAAAATAATAATAAATTTTAAATAAATTCATGCTACTAGAATCGCTTGAACCTGGGAGGCGGAGGTTGCAGTGGGCCGCGATTGCACCACTGCACTCCAGCCTGAGCAACAGAGTGAGACTCTGTCTTAAAAAAACAAAACAACCACCACCAAAAAAACGGTCATCCACGGTGGCTCACGCCTTAATCCCAGCACTCTGGGAGGCCGAGGCGGGCAGATGACCTGAGGTTGGGAGTTTGAGACCAGCCTGACCAACATGGAGAAACCCCATCTCTACTAAAAATACAAAATTAGCCAGGCATGGTGACGCATGGCTGTAATCCCAGCCACTCGGGAAGCTGAGGCAGGAGAATCACTTGAACCTGGGATGCGGAGGTTGCGGTGAGCCAAGATTGTGCCATTGCACTCCAGCTCCGGCAATAAGAGCGAAACTCCATCTCAAAACAAAACAAAACAAAATGTAATGCTACTATAATGAAGAGAATTTTGAGAATTCTGATAAAAACTCAAGAAAAAATTGTTATACATTAAGGATTTATTCCTTTTTTGCCTCTTGTGTTGAAATAGCTGGTCTATTATTTATTTAACAACTATTTTTGAGCATTAAGTACAAATCTCTACGCTGGTTTAGTTGTTAGGAAATAAAGATAAATCATAGTCCTTGCCTTATAAAAGTTCATCATTTAACAGTTCTCACTACTCAATTTTATCTAAATTTCTTTTCATGTCATACTGTTATCTCCATAATTCAACCTCAATCTCAATTACTATAATTTTTTTTTATTTTTCTGAGAAACAGAAATGTATGTGCTCACTTCACTAAATTCAGAGTAGTGAGAGGAGTACAAAGGAGACGCAAACACAAAGATTTTGGAGACAGGCAGTGTCACTGACGAACTACCAGGAAGAAAAAAGATCTTTTGCCTTGATGTAATTTTTAAATGATGACAGTTTTCATAAAAGTTCCACGCTCCACCCCCATCCAGGAAGTAGGAAGGTCCATGACTCATTATGCTTTCCCTGTGCTTCACTCAGGCTTCCTCTTTACAGACCTAATTCAGCAGATAGGACTTCCTGATGTTGAGGAAATCCTTGTCTCTTAACAGTGGGCCACATGATCCCATTCCTGTGGTTAAAGCTGTCTGAAACAGATATAACCCAAGGAGACAATAGTTGGCCAGAAATCTATGTGTTGGTGGTCTCTAAAAGATTCTATACTCTAATCAGATTCTTTCTGATATAAACATTTTAACTGATAGAAACAGGGAAAGTTGTTGCTGAGATAAGAGGTCCTTAAGGCTGGGGGCCTAAGTATACAAGTTGGAAAAAAAAAATGGAAGAGTAATTGTACAGAGAAGTTGAGTGGCCTTGAGGGAGAGAAGATACTTTTCTGTTACTGTTCCCTGCCAGCTAAAGAGCCTAGTAGAAAACTTCCTAACAAATATGCTTATTTGTCTTTTCTCATGTTCACTCATGCCGTTTACACCACTGAGACATATTCTGGTTTTCAGTTCCAATAATCCAAACACTATACTCCTTTAAATATAGGCCCTAGAGTCCCTTTACCCATAAAGCTGGATCTGACTAATCTTGGGTTCCAACTTCCCATCTTTAAATTATGGAGCACTTTAGCTTCTACCCAGGAAGCTGCTAATTACATGACTTTTTTACAGCTCTGTATGTGTTTTATGAATATACTGTATTATTCAGCACACAACCAGTATGTCTGTTGAGCTTTGGTTGCTGAATCAGTACAGTGAAACTAACTATGCTTACTTCAAAGAGTTATTTACAAAGAGAGGGCCTAGTACATTTCCTGCTAGGTATTTTGTTCTGATGTGTTTGGCCAGGAGAATACAAAGAAGAAAATATTTTCTTCAAACTTATGATACAAGGGTAAAAAAAAGCTCAATAAAAGTCAACATTATTTATTTTATAAGTTAAATGTGAGCAAACATATGTTTAAAATGTCAAGGTAATTTTCAATTCCAAGCAGATTTAGTTCACAGGTAAACCTAAAGAGGTGTTCAAGAGTATATTAGGCGATCGCCTGTCAAGCTAGCTTTCAAAAATACCATCTTTACCTTAGCTTTAGATAATAGTATAATTTGAAAATTTGTTTTAGATAACAGTGATTTTTATTTTAGTTCTTAGATAACTAAAATAGTAAAACTGCTGTTCCCTGAGAAGTTAATACATAATTATAACCTTCATTATACACAAAATTAATTTTGTTCAGACTGTAGCCGTGCGTTTTTCAGTAATCTAGCGACCAAGTTTTCTCCTTTTGACATTGATAATCTCCAAATATACACAAAAAAGTTATTATAATTCCCCCTACCATTCTCTTAACTATACCATTTGGTCAAATTATGTATTAACTTATCGTTTCAATTATGCCTCATCCATTTCTCTCATAATTTTTATTATTTTCTGAATTGCATACACTTGTCCATGCCTTACTGTACTGGCAATACCCAAATATCAACATAAATAATGTTGACTTTTATTGAGCTGTTTTTCTACCCATGTATCTTAAGTTTGAAGAAAAGATTTTCTTTCTACATTCTCCTGGCCAAATACGTAACAAAATACCTAACAGGAGGCATGCTACACCCTCTCTTTATTATTAATATTTTTTTCTTCTACTTTTAAGTTCAGGGGTACATGTATAGGCTGTGCAGGTTTGTTACATAGGTAAACATGTGCCATGGTGGTTTGCTGCATAGATCAACCCATCACCTAGGTATTAAGCCCAACATCCATTAGCTATTCTTCCTGATGCTCTCTCTCACCCCCACCCCTGCCACTCCGACATGCACCAGTGTGTGTATATCTCCTCCCTGTGTCCACATGTTCTCGTTATTCAGTTCCACTTATACGTAAGAACATGTCATGTTTGATTTTCTGTTCTTACATTAGAATGCTCAGGATAATGGCTTCCAACTCCATCCATGTCCCTGCAAAGGACATGATCTCATTCCTTTTTATGGCTGCATAGTATTCCATGGTGTATGTACCACATTTTCTTTATTCAGTCTATCATTGATGGGTATTAAAGTTGAGTCCATGTCTCTGCTATTGTGAACAGTGCTGCAATGAACATACACGGTGTATGTATCTTTATAATAGAATGATTTATATTCCTTTGGGTATACACCCAGTTATGGGATTGCTGAGTCAAATGGTATTTCAGCTTTTAGATCTTTGAGGAATCGCCATACTGTCTTCCACATGGTTGAAATAATTTACACTCCCATCAACAGTGTAAAAGCATTCCTTTTCCCCTGCAACCTCATCAGCATCTGTTGTTTTTGACTTTTTAATAATGGCCATTCTGACTCGTGTGAGATGGTATCTCACTGTGGTTTTGATTGGCATGATGTTGAGCTTTTTTTTGTGTTTGTTGGCCACGTGTATGTCTTCTTTTGAGAAGTGTCTGTTCATGTCCTTTGCCCACTTTTTAATGGTGTTTTTTTTCTTATAAATTTGTTTAAGTTCCTTGTAGACTCTGGATATTAGACCTCTGTCAGTTAGATAGACTACAAAAATTTTCTCCCATTCTGTAGGTTGTCTGTTCACTCTGATGATAGTCTTTTGCTGTGCAGAAGCTCTTTGGTTTAATTAGATCCCATTTATCAGTTTTTGCTTTTGTTGTAATTGCTTTTGCCGTTTTCATCATAAAATCTCTGCCCCTGCCTATGTCCTGAATGGTACTACCTAGATTTTCTTCTAGGGTTTTTATACTTTTGGGTTTTACATTTAAGTCTTTAATACACCTTGAGTTAATTTTTGTATATGGTGTAAGGAGGGGGTCCAGTTTCAATTTTCTGCATATGGCTAGCCAGCTCTCCCAGTACCCTTTATTAAATAGGGAGTCATTTTCCCATTGCTCGTTTTTGTCAGGTTTCTTGAAGATCAGATGATTGTAGGTGTGTGATCTTATTTTTGAGTTATCTATTCTGTTCTATTCATCTCTGTGTTTGTTCTTGTACCTGCACCATGCTGTTTCAGTTACAGTAGCCTTGTAATATAGTTTGAAGTTGGGGCACCTTCCGTGATGTTCTCTTTGAAGTGATGCCTCCAGCTTTGTTCTTTTTGCTTATTGTCTTGGCCTTCTCTTTATCATAATATTCCTAGTTTTTATATGGAAGAATGAAGACCCTCTGTGACAATGCTCAGAGGAAATAAATTCCTTCATAGTACAAGGCCCTAAGTATACATCCTAAACATGTCTAAACATAACCTGCATTAAAATACGAAAACAGCTTGGAGGCCAGGTGTGGTGGTTCACGCCTGTAATCCCAACACTTTGGGAGGACGAGGCATGCGGATCACCTGAAGTCAGGAATTCGAGACCAGCCTGGCAGACTGGGTTTCACCCAATCTCTACTAAAAATACAAAAATTAGCTGGGTGTGGTGGTGCATGCCTGTAATCTCAGCTACTCGGGAGGCTGAGTCAGGAGAATCGCTGGAACCCAGAAGGCGGAGGTTGTAGTGAGCTGAGACTGTGCCACTGCACTCCAGCCTGGGTGACAGAGCAAGACTCTATCTCAAAAAAAAAAAAAAAAGAAAAGGAAAGAAAGAAAGAAAATGTCTGGGCACGATAGCCAACGCCTATAATCCCAGCACTTTGGGAGGCTGAGGCAGGCAGATTGCTTGGGCCCAGGAGTTCAAGATCAGCCTGGGCAACATGGTGAAACCCCATCTCTGTTAAAAAAAAAAAAAAAAAAATTAACTCTCTCTCTCTCTCTCTATATATATATAAATTAGCTGAGCATGATGGCTTGCACCTGTAGTCCCAGCTACTCAAGAGGCTGATGGGGGAGGAACACCTGAGCCCAGGGAGGTTGAGGCTGCGGTGGGCTGTGATCATGCCACTGCACTCCAGCCTGGGTGACGGAGTGAGATACTGTGTCAAATATATATGTTATATACATACACACACACCGTGTGTGTGTGTTTTGGTGTGAAAATATTCAATGGTTAAACACAGTGATATCATGAATATAACTATGAGCCAAATTTTTTTTTAGTATTTCTACAAAGTAAAACAAAGTACAAACTCAATAATAACATTATTCTAAAAATGAGCATTACCATGATTTTAAAAACTTTTAAGTATCCTTTATAAACACAGTTTTCTGATTACTAAAATAATGTAGTCTAATGATAAAACCATAATACCTAATTTAACCACAAAACTGTCTCTACTTTATATGATCATCTAAATATTCTACTTCAAATGTTGAAAAGTTAAGAATATCTGAGTTCCTCAAAGGGTTAAACATTCCGAGTTACTGTATGACCCAGTAATTCAACTCTTAGGTAGAATTCTACTCCTATTCTTGGGCATATACCCTAAAGAAATGAAAATATATGTCTACACAAAAACTGGTACCTGAATGTTCATAGCTCTTGTTCATAATAGCCCCAAAGCAGAATAACCCAAATGGCTATCAACTGATGAATGAATAAATGTGGTATATCCATACAATTAAATATTATTCAGCAATAAAAAGGAATAAAGTGATAAATGATGCAACATGGAAGAACTCTGAAAACATTGAGATAAGTAAAAGAAGCCAGTCACAAATGACCATGGGTTTCATGATTCCATTTAAATGAAACATCTAGAAAGGGATACTCTGTGGAGACAGAAAATATAGAACTATGGGTAGGTTGGGGGAAAATGAAGAGTGACTGCTAATGGATATTGGGTCTCTCTGGGGGATTATGAAATGTTCTAATTGATTGTGATGATGGTTGCACAACTCTGTGAATACACTAAAAACTATAGTCCCAGCACTTTAGGAGGCCAAGATGAGAGGATCCCTTGAGCTCAGGAATTCAAGACCAGCCTGGGCAACATGGCAAAACCCCATCTCTCAAAAAGGAAAAAAAACTAGCCAAGCATGGTGGCATATGCCTGTGGTCCCAGATACTCAGGAGGCTGAGACAAGAGGATGCCTGAGCCTGGGAGACTGAGGCTGCAGTGAGCTGTGATCATGACACTGTATACTCCAGCCTAGGCAATAGAGCAAGACCTTGTCTCCAAAATAAAAGATTATCTGCATCTCTCAATGATACTCAATGACAAAATGCCATTTGACTTAATGAATTCTCTATGGGAATTTTAAATTCAATATTCTTGATTCTAGACTCTATATCCAAGACCAAATGTAGAATGTCTCTAATATGACTTTTCATGTGCTATATAATGATATGCTGAGACAGAAAATCAAGTCACGAACCCATACCAAACTCTCCCAGGTGCTCATCCATTTAGTAATCTTGCACCTCCATACTACATATATTTTTTTAAAACTTGGTAAAGCTATATTAATTCAGTTTGGGGACTAACAAGTTTATCCAACATTAGAAGCATATATATCTTCTCTCTACTCCCACCATCATCTTAGTACAATCCTAAATCAATTCTTACTGGAAATAATGCAGTAGCCTTCCAAGAAGTTTCTCTGCTTCTCTTTCCTTCAATCCTGTTTCTACCAAGAGTAATCATGTTTTTTTTGTTTTTGTTTTTGTTTTTTGTAAGCAGTAATCTTTTTAATATAAAAATCTGATCCTGCCACTCCCCTACTTAAAATCTTTCTGTGTTTCTATGTCACTTGTATGATAAAATTCCAGGTCTTCTGCTAAGCATAACAAGCTCTGTTTAATAGGCCTCTGGCTTCTTTGGTCTCCTTTTCCACTCTCTTCTCACATATTAGGTGACTAAACTTCTTGCCATTCCCAAATACACAACTGTCTCCTCCTGTATCCACACTATGTTTTTGGTGCATGATGTTTGTTCTCCCTCAAATGCCCTGCCCTTATTCTCTGCCTTACTCCTACATACACTCTAGGTCTCAGCTCATGTGTAACTTCTTCTAAGGAACCGTTCTGGCTCACAAGGAAGTCTTAGGTCCTTTCTTGTTAATCTTGTGTATTCCCTAATTAAGTCACTTATAACATTGTACTATATAACAATTTTTTATTTTGTTATCTGCCTTCTTTTTTTTTTTTGAGACGGAGTTTCACTCTTGTTGCCCCGGTTGGAGTGCAATGGTGCGATCTCAGCTCACTGCAGCCTCCCCCTTCTGGGTTCAAGCCATTCTCCTGCCTCAGCCTCCCAAGCAACTGGCATTACAGGTGCCTGCCACTACGCTGGGCTAATTTTTTGTATTTTTAGTAGAGACAGGGTTTCACCACTTTGGCCAGGCTAGTCTCAAACTCCTGACCGTAGGTGATCCACCTGCCTTGGCCTCCCAAAGTGCTAGGATTACAGGTGTGAGCCACTGCACCCAGCTGATATCTGGCTTCCTCTGGCAAATCAGAAAATCTCTTCAAAAGTTTCCACAAAGTAGTGAATTGAATAAAATATGTCAAATGTCTATATTTTGCTTTAATGTTTTTTGAATATACTGTAAACTTGGTAAGGCAACAGCATTAATACTGATTAGTATATTTATACTAACATTAAATAAACGACTTTCAAAGAATATTATACAGATTCTTCTGAGATGCATGTTGGCACTTAGGCATCTTAATTTTAATAAAGTGTTGAAATCTTAAAAACATTTTTTTAAGAGATGAGGGTCTCACCATGTTGCCCAGGCCTGAGTGCAGTGGCTATTCACAGGCAGATCCTAGTGCACTTCAGCCTCTGACTCCTGGCCTCAAGCGATCCTCCTGCCTCAGCTTCCTGCATAGTTGAGACTACAGGCACATGGCACTCTGTCCAGATTGAACCTTAAAATTTAACTTGACATCCAAGAAATCAATTTGTGCCAAAAAAAACCTCTGCTTTTCTGTATTTATATCAAACTTCTCAAATTCACTAAAGGCAGGGAGTTAGGCACCACTGGTTTATTTGTGTAAGCTAATTTTATTTTACTAAAAACACATCAATACCTTGGGATCAATCGAGTCACACTGGGTTTATCAGTCCCATATTGAACATCCTTCTCTCTTAAGACATATTGGAATCTCATAAAAGGCAAATAGGGTTCCACTCAGCTTAAACAGTAAGACAATTTTTATATACATATGAAATACTATACACAAATACATAAAAACACAAGTCTAGAACATTCCTTTAGCTATCAAAGTTCTACATGAACTTATTTGGTTCTCCAGTTCAATCTGTATATATAAGTTATATTTTAAACAAAGGTGAAGAGAGCAATTATCTTTCACAATCTGTCTTAGATGATAGAACTTAATTTATAAAGCTACATATTTATTATATAATCAAGCTCAACTTATTTTAATCTTGATGGACAAAGAGTAACATTATGAAAATGACTTACGCAATAACTTCAGATAAAAGTAATAAGCCCACTATAAAGGGAGGGGGTCATCTACTTAGAGAAAACTTGACCAATAAAAATCTTAATTTAGAAAACAGTGAAGCAAAGAAGTATACGTAATTTTGTAGAAGCGAATTCCAGCAGAATGTCCTGTCATCTAGTAGTTTTTCAAGTATTTTCTGAGTGTAAAATGAATTTTTTACTTCATAAACAAGTTTATCACACAATTCCTTTAATGTAATGATTCACAAGCCTGGCTGCACATTAGAAACACGTGGGGGATCTTAAATATATAAACCTGTGACAAGGCAGATCTCTAGATCAATTATATCAGAATCTCTGGGGGTGGGGAGGTAAGCATTAACAGGTTGGGAAGCCCTCCAGAAGATTCCAAGGTTAAGAATCACTGCCATAGAGCTTTTATAAGCTTCACCATTGCCAGATTATGTCAATTTTGAAGTTCAAACGAAAATAATAATTGAGTAACATTCACTGTCTTGCTGGCCCAGTACTTAATATTAAAGATGCTATAAGACTCACTAAAACAGACAAAAATTTAAAAAGGAAGAAACTATCTGCTAATATAAGGGAATGGGAAAATATCTGCTAATATAAAGAATGGGAAAAATATACAGATAGCTTAGATGAAAAGGTCCCATAAGAAGGCAAGAATATAAAATTCATCATCGTAAGCCCCAAAAGCCAGGTAGGAAAATAAAAAGAGAACAATTCATACAAGTAACAGCAGGTATGTGTATAAGGCAGTTTCTATAACCTGAAACTGACAATGAAAGACTTGAAAAATAATTGGCTTTACTGATAACTGAGGCTCTGAATAGTTACACATTGGCAAGCTAAGAATATAATACATTATAAACTACCCTGTGTCCAGATGAGCATTCAGGATGAGAGGTGACAAGGGCAGTTGTGAGAACTCCCAGCTATCCTCCTGTCAACAATGACAGAGAATCTGAAACACAGATCTCTCCTTTCCAAGAGTCTTCTGCCCCTCCCAAAAAAAACTCTTATAAGGGCTGTCTGGCAAGTTTGCTATAACTAGAGTAGGCATATGGAAAGGTGGTAGCAGGACCTTCACCCCTCCAAAAAAAATTCTACAAGGACATGTGACTACCTGGGTAAGGCTCTCTACCCATGAATCCCTTGCTAGGTAATCCTTACCATGGTCTATTGCTTCTTGAAGCTCCACCTCACCTATATCCAGAGGGAGCCAGATGACAGGAGGGAAACTGGACCTAGCAATGGAACTACTGACCCATATATCCAGGAGATCTGAGCTGTAATACACTGTATTACATGGGATAAATGAATATCCACAAAGTTCCATTTCAACATCATGTCTAAGGAATGATTAATAAGCAGATTTGAACATACAGATACTTATTAGGAAATAAAAAAGAAAAGCATCCAGAAAGGGATGATGTAGACTTCTATCAGCTGCTTAGATGGAGGAATATCTCCTGGTACTTGGGCAGTAACTCCACAAAGAACCAGATCGGCCCAGCCCAGAAAAACTCCAAACCTTCAGGAAGAATACTATGAATACTTCAGGCACAGCTTAGAAAAGCTTAGAAGAGAAAGCCTGCATTTCAGAAACTGTGTTATCTATAAGAATACAGGACCAACATGGGAAACACCATTACCACAATGTCTTTTCTCCTCTCGATTTTTAACCCTGAAAACTTTCCTTTTGGGGTCACAAATAATAGAGAGTACTGAGTTCTTTTCCACCCTCAGTAATTTGTGTCCTAGAATGAAAGGAGGATAAGAAAAAGGAAAAGAGAAAGAGCAATTCAAGTGAGAGAATCTAACACGCAAGATAAACTATTCAAAGAGATCAGAGTCTGAAAACTGGCACTACTGGTGGGACTGATGAATAACCCATCACTCACACACAAATCTCTTGTTCAGTGTCAGGTGTAATACTTTGTGGAACAGGTCAACATAAAAGTAATGGTACTTCTACTCAGTTATCTAAACTATAATTATAAAAGTTTTAGATTCATGGGGCCCCAAAATAAAGTCTGGGATAATAACAAATTAAGGCCTTCTGAAAAATGCTTAGATGGTCATCAAAGAGAGATTAGATGGCTGCAAAGGAGAGTTAAATGGTTTTCAGAACAAAAAACTTGAGGTTTCCTGTGTAACATATAGCCTGATACATTAAAGTACAAAACTTGAAGAAATAGGCTCCAGAAAAAGTTTATTAGGTAACAGGTCAACAGTTGATTTAGTGATGAAAGTTAGGCTTCAAACAACTATGAAAGTGAGGAGGTTAAAAAAAAATCTAAACAATTATATCTAGAAAGAATATTAATTCCAAGTTTCAGGTGAAAACTAAGAATTGGAAAGGTGTTTCTTTGAAGAGAAAAGCAGTGGTCTCCCTAAAAAAATTTCATTTGCATTTCACATATACTAGAGGTCCAGAAAGTTCTAAGGCATTAAGGTTCTTTGAATGTGTATCTGCTTGTGTATAAGGGATTAATATGACTTTGGAAAATTAGATATGTTTTTCAATCAGTGCACTAAGATATTAGGAATCAAATTAGATCTAGGATTCATTACAATCTTCCTACCATGAGAAGTAATCTAAATTGAATAACAAAAAAACTTTAAGAAAATGAGAAGGGACAAAGTGAGTAAGAGTTATACTAAAGGTATGATTACTTTTAGAAAGAAGGAACTTAAACATTTTAAAAAAGGGAGGTTCAAAAGAGACCACCTTGTTTCAAAATGGAAGTAGAGATGTTTTGAAATAAAAGTAACAGCACTATCTAACTTATTTATTTATTTATTTATTTATTTATTTATTTATTTAGATAGAGTCTCCCTCTGTCGCCCAGGCTGTAGTGCAAGTGGCCTGATCTTAGCTCGCCACAACCTCCTCCTCCCTGTTCAATGATTCTTGTGCCTTAGCTTCCCGATTAGCTGGGATTACAGTCATGTGCCACCACGCCCAGCTAATTTTTGTATTTTTAGCAGAGATGGGGTTTCGTCATATTAGCCAGGTTGGTTTCGAACTCTTGGCCTCAAGCAATCTACCCGCCTTGGCCTCCCAAAGTGTTGTGATCACAGGCATGAGCCACAACGCCTGGCCTATCTCTCTGATTTTGAATATGGGCTATTGTACAGCCTCGTAAATAGATACTTCCATCACAAGCTCAGCAGGTTCCTTGAAATGAAAGTTGGCTTTGACACTTTCTTATCTTCTTTAAATTTTCTATTTCACTTAAGTTTTAGTCACAGTGACTCCTTACTTTCTTGCCAGATCAGCAATGTCAAACTAAAAACATTTAAACTACTTATCTAATTATTGAATTTGTATTCAGTAAGTTATTCAGAGTATTCAGTTTGTTACAATTAAATGCTCTATAGATTATTGAAATTTTGCTTTTAACCAAGTGGAAACTTATTTCCCAAAAGATTTCTCCAAGTCCAACTTTGGTTAATGATTTAAACACCCTATAATCTCATTCCCAGTTCCTACTTAAGATTCAAATTCATATTAAGGCAAATTGCCTCAGAGGTTTGCCAAAAGAAAAAAAAATTCCATGAGCTATCCATGTCAGTTTTCTCAAAATTGCTGGCTATTTCAATCTCCCTATGCATTACACACTCTCATGTATGCCCCCTGATGAGAAATTTAAAGAAAACTTCCAATTAGCTTTCCTTTTATTTCCAGAAATTACTCTCTGATGTCCTAAATAATATCCTCATCAGTATGACCCATTATATCTGTTATTACCATTTATTTCCTTATTGAATCCACAAGTGGTAATTCATTACTGTTTGTGGGTTTGTGATATTATATATCCCTCTTAGGGAAACTTCTAATTAGGTCAAAGTTTCCCTATTTTAATATTGCGCCACATTTCCTCAGTCCTATAACCTTATCAAGCCAGTGAAATAAACCCTGCCTTTTGGCTTAGTGGTCCCTCACTGATCTACAAAAAGACAGATAAACATTGTTCTAATCCATATGGAATTCCAGAATTTATACTTGTAAGAGTGATCTCAAAAATGCTGAATGAAATGACTATAGTCTTCTCTCTCACTTATAAAATATAAAACATTAACATATATGAAGGAAAATAAATTGACTAAAAAGAATATACTGGAAACACTTTCCAGTCAGATATAATTGAGTGATTTTATATTATAATGCAAAAAAGGCAACTAATAGATATCTTAAAAACAGGCAGAAATACACTGTTAATTCTAATTACTTGTGGAAACATCCTTTTATAACATAGTTCCTAGGGACTAAGAAATTCAAACTCAATGACCATGTTCTAGAAAATATTACAAAACTGGGGTTACATACAACCAGAATGCTTATTTTTTAAAATTCACTTTAAGAGGTGGCTATTTACACATATATATGTTTTCACACATAACACATATGGCTTTTTTACTCTCTTTTAAGAAAAATAGCCCATATGTGCTGAAGCCAGTATTCATTCAGCCTAATCTTTTACATTCACTACACAGTGTAACAGAATAAAATCAATGCTTGATTCAGCTATCTGGAAACAGTTTTGTGGTTCCTCCAAAAAGTTAATGTAAAATTACTGTATGAATTGAAAGCAGAGACTTGAAAACATACCTGTACACCTATATCCCTCAAAAGATGAATAAACAAATGTGATATACATATAAATACATATGTATATAATTATATATATTTGTATATATGTACAAACATATGTATATATGTACATTTGTATATATGTACAAATATATGGATATGGATACACAAATATATGTATATATGTACATGTATATATAAGCAATTGTTTATATATGTACATATATACATACAAGTGTGTATGTATAAATGTACATTTATATGTATATATGTACATACATACATATATCTATAAAATTGAACTATAAAAGGAAATGAAGTTGTGCTACATGCTATAACATAGATGAACCCTGAAAACTCTAAAGTGAGATAAGCCCAACCCAAAAAAGGACAAACATTGTATGATTCCACTTATGAAAAATATGCAGAAGAGGAAAATTTGCAGAGATGGAAAGTAGATTAGAGGTTACTAGGAGATAGCAGATGGTGAGGGAAATGGGGAGTTACTGCTTTTTTTTATTTAAAAATTTTTTTTGAGACACAGTCTCACTCTGTCACCCAGGCTGGAGTGCAGTGGTGCGATCACAGTTTACTGCTGCCTCAACCTTCTGTGCTCAAGGCCTGAGTAGCTGGGACTACAGGCGTGTGCCACCATGCCCAGCTATTTTAGTTTTGTAGAGCAGAGGTCTCACTACATTGCCGAGGCTGGCCTTGAACTCCTGGTCTCAAGTGATCCTCCCGCTTCAGCCTCCCAAAGTGCTGGGATTCAGGCATGAACCACTGCATCTGACCAGGAGTTATTATTACTTAATGGTTACAGAGTTTCTGCTTGGCATGATGAAAAAATTTTGGAAATAGACAGTAACGATGGCTGCACAGCACTATGAATGTAATTAAGACCACTGAATTGTGTACATAAAAATGGTTAAAATGACAAATTTTATGTTATAGACGTTTTACTGCAATGTAAAAAAAAATGTAATATTCCAAAAGCCATTAAACTATATACTTTAAATGGGTGAACTGCATGGTTGTGAATTATATCTCAATAAAGTTATTTGTAAAAATGTATGTTTGAAGTCCTGCTTGGTGCTTGAAGACGCTGTTCTAGTTCCTTTTCCTTAAAGGAGCCTTCCCTGGTCATTCAAATGACCCCTCTCTTACTGTCAATTCATAGTATTTTGCTTACATATCACTCATTGAGCAATTAATCTTATGCTCCTTTTGACATCTCTGGTGTTTTTTAATTACTGTAACACATTTAATATTTGATTAAGCTTTGCTTGTAAAACTAGATTAGTTGCTCAAATTATCAAATCAAGACTCATTTAATATTTGTTTGTACTTTATTTACCAAACTAGATTAGTAGTAGCGCAGATTTTCAAATCAGGACCCAGTAGCCCTCTATGGTTTTATACTTGCACAAATACATTAAATTTTAATAATGTTAAGACAAACTATTCCAGAAAAAATAAATCAGAATACTCATTCTCTGGACATTTCTTTCTCTCTCTATTTCTCTCTTTCTCTCTCTTTCCCTCTCCCCCCGTCCCTCCCTCCCTCCCTCCTTCTCTCCTTTTCTCTCTTTCTTTCTTTCTAAGACGGAGTTTCACTCTTGTCACCCAGGCTGGATGGCGTGATTTCAGCTCACTGCAACCTCTGCCTCTGGGTTCAAGCGATTCTCCTGACTCAGCCTCCCAAGTAGCTGGGATTACAGGCGCCTGACAACACGCCCGGCTAATTTTTTGTATTTTTAGTAGAGATGGGGTTTCACCACGTTGGCCAGGCTGGTCTTGAACTCCTGAACTTTGGTGATCCACCTGCCTTGGCCTCCCAAAATGCTGGGATTACAGAGGTGAGGTGTTGCGCCCAGCCTCTCTGGACATTTCAATTTATAAAGGATATAACATTTAGTTCAGTATAATTATTTAAAAATAGGCACTAATAAAGTACTTTGAACAGAAATTTTTTTTCTGATCAACAGGTCATTTCCTTTTCCCCAACTGAACCAAAGACATAGTCCAAATAAAACAAATTTTAAAACGAAGTGATACACAAACATGTAACATATACACTACTATTTTTATGACTAAGTAGAAATGCTCAGGAAATATAATTCTAATCATAAGCAGAATTAATTAAAATATGAAATTACATAGATAACTTAGATAAAGAATGTTGTAGGGGTCAACCAACATTTTTGTTTACTTAAATAATCTGTTTAATGATTACAGTGACCATAAAAAAGTTATACTTAAAGAAATCTTTAAGTTAATAAAATAAAAGGAAAACTTTAGAGAAAGGCATAGGAAGAATGAATACATCTTCTTTGTTCCTTTGAGAAAACAGCATAAAATTTTGAGAAATGTACCAAAACATCAGACTTAGTGTAAAGTCATGTATTTATAGAACATAAATATATAGACAATGTAAAGTTTCTACCTATTCCCTTAGTATATACTTAAAATGACCATTTAGACTCATATCCTATTTTAATCTACAACAGGTTTTTTAAAAAACTGGTATTTCTATATGTTTGATATGGCTTCATAAAAATGTTTCTTTCCTGCAGTTTCTCTGAATGCTTGCTCTTAAGTACCTTTAAAAACATCATAAATGTAAACAGTATTAACTCACATGAAATAAATTCTATTTCGATCCAGAAGGCAAAAGGTTTAAGTTTTTAAAATACGGCATTGTCACCTCAAAAGTAAGTATGTTTCAAAGAACAACTATATTTTTATTCCCTACTAAAGTTGAACAACTTATGTTCAATTTTACAATGAAAATACCCAGTGTATTTTCAAAATACTTAATCTCTAAGTAATCTTAGAGATTACTGGTTTTCCAGTAAGAAACACAGCTATTTAGCAAATTCACTTGCCTAAAAAACAGCCCAAAAAGCAAAAGAAATAAAGATGGTCTCCAAGCTGATAAAATGTGTGGATTCAAACTCATTCTTCATTATTTAGAATGTCTTTGTGCCCTTAATCTTTGAAGTTTTATAATTGACACATAATTCCAACAAGCTTGGGTTGATTCCCAAAGCCACAGTAGAGTACAAAGAAAAAGATGATGATAATATCAGCTGTAATTTTCTAAGCACTTATTAAGCACTATACACAGGGATGGGAACCAGGAGTAGAGGGAGTGTCTATAACAGGTAACTATACTGAAAGCTCTGTAGTTATTCAAAGAACAACAACAAATGACTTGACTCCTTGATCAAGAATCTAAAAACCTTATGTCCCAAGGGTATCACTGTGTTACACTACAGAATGATAACCAACATTTTAAATAGACAATTCCTTGAGACCTCAAACAAAAGTCTAAAAATTTTTTAATTTTAACATCATACATTTTTAAAATAAGGAGCATGGTCAATGGAATCTAAAGGCCTGGATTTGAATCCAGGCCTATCACCTAATCTATCAATGACCTTAGGGAATATTAATCTCCCTCATACTCAGTTTCTCCAAATGTAAAGCAGAAATACTATTTACCTTACAGTACTAAGGTGAGAATCAACATATGTAAAAGCAGACAGTACAACTCATGAAAATAGCAGTCAGTGAAATACTCTGAAAACTTGACTACCCAGAATAATTTTGTTCTTTGAAATATTTTTATTACTTTTTAAATGTTTTTACTTATTAGATGTTTAGATGTTACTTTCATTAGTAAATATACAAAGTAGATAATGCCAAGATTCATTCAAGTATGTAGCAAATGCTCTCAAATTTCACCACAAACTACCTGTTTGACTAGGTAAGTCCAATTCATTCTTCAGTCTCAATTTGGGTTGTACCCTCTCTGTAAAGCTTTCTCACATCTCCACTTGCATATCTAATAAACATTTTGGTCTACCACATCCAAAGCCAGAGTCCTGATTCTTCATCCTCATCCCAAACCTTCTCCACCTGAAATTCTTCCCCATGTCACAGCTGATGGCAACACCATCCTTCCAGCTGCCAAAACCCTTAAAGTCATCTTTTCTCCTCTTTCCTTGCATCTCACATCCAGCCCAACTGGAAATCTTTTTGGTTGTACCTTAAAAACATCCAGAATTTAACTGCTACTAGGCCACTACCTTCTCTCATTTAGATTACTCTAAGAACTTTCTATCTGGTGGTCCATGCCTCTTTACATACAATCTATTCTAAACATAGCAACTGGAGTGATCCTTTTTAAAAATACCGAAAGCCCTGGAGTGGCTCCTCAAAGTCCCCACGGAGGCCCTACATGAATAACCCACTCACTCATTTCCTTTGACAATACCTCCTCTTTCTCTCTCCATACCCGTACTCACAGTGACAACCATTCATTTCCCTGAGCAAACCAATCATGCTCCTGCCTCATGCCCTCTGCCTCGAAGACTTTCCAAAGGTATCCAGATGGCTAACTTCCTTAATCTTTCCTCAATATCTCTTCTTTGTGAATCCTTCCTCAGCCCCTGAATCCCATCACCACCTAACCTTCACATCCTGCTCCTTTTTCTTTACTTCATAATATTTGTCATCTTCTAAAATGCTATGCAGTTTGCTTATTATCATTTATCTCCACTCCTACTATATGTGCCACAAAAGCCGAGACCTTTGAAAGTTTCATTTACTGATATTTCCCATGTACCTAGAACAACACACAAATATGCAAATTAAATATGGAAATAAAACAATACATTGGATATCTCTCCTTGGCGTCACCTTTAGCATCCTGTACTGACCTATATTTTATCAGTTATCACATTGTACTGTTAACAGCCTATTAATTTTCTGCCTCTTCCACTAGACTGCAGGCTTCTTGAGACAAGGGATTTTGTATTGCTTTATAATGCTATTACCTTAATTCCTTAAAGTGACTGATACTTATATTTGATAAATTAATGAAAAAAATAAAACCATCTGAATCAAATGTGTAAGCACCTTTACTATCTCCAAAATATAAACACAATGGTTAAGGGTATGACACTGGAGACTGTTCTGGATTCTGAATTGTGTCAGTGTTTTCAGCTTGGCTCTGGTATTTACTGGCTAAGGACCTTACTCAAATTATTTAAATTCTCTACAATTACTTCCTCATTGATAAAAATGGAAGTAATAATGGTACCTCCACCTCATGTGATTATCATGAATATTAAATGACAATAGAATTAGCCCAGAGGTTTGCATATAGTAAGTATTCAATAAATGACATAAATTACTTGTTATTGTAAATTAAAATAGAGGCACTATTATAACTTTTACTTTGATAACTTGACTAAGCTAGAATATTCACAAAACTTAACCTTTAGAATCTCCTCAGAATATGCCAATTTATATCAAAAATTACTGAGTTACCTAAAATAACCCTGATAAGCATTATGTGAAAGAAACTAACTTAATTCTTTCAACAAAAGTAGGATTCTATTTACATTATTCCATTTTTTAACATTCCTAGATGTTAGGTTCTATAACATTCTTCAGTAACTACTTTTGATTTTTCATAATCGTATGTTTTCTTTTTATATAATCAATATATCTAATACTACAGATTAAAAATTAAACATCTTACTATGTAGATCACCTACATTTATATGTCCATAATATATACATACATACATTCTTCCCTCTACTCTGAACAATTTTACTTTCAGAAATAAGACTTCTAAGAAAGAGTTAAATAATTTTAAGTATATTTGTCATTCTTTACTAAATTACCTTTAAGCTTTCTACTTCCCATTTTAGTCATGTATCCAACAACATGTATATTCCCATGTATATTCCTTTGGTAATACTATATTAAAGATTGAGCAAAACTAAGAGTTCTGTTTCAAATTAAAAAGCCAAAGTAATGGTGTTTCTTTTAAAGTCATAAATTTTAAAAAAATTATTTCTCCGTCTATTGTTACTGCTAATGTTTTCCTACGTGCAGAGTCAGTTCTCCATTTTATAAAATACTTGTGAAATTCATTTGCTTTGTAGTTTGTAACACTATAAAGAAATAAACAAACATACACATTTTACCTAAGCACTCACAAGGGCAGTAGACAAGGAAACTGAGGTAAGCAGTTTAAATGATTGTCCCAAGACTACAGATGGAGTGACGGCCAGATTTAGGATTAAAACTAAGAAGCTCATTATTCCCTTCTTATATTCTCAATACTTAACATTGTTTTTATATCATAAGGATCTCTTTGCTAATTTCAGAATAAGTTAATTTCATAATTAAAATTATCGATATATTTTGAGAATATATGTAAATAGAATTATGAAATTTATTAAATCAAGATAAAATTAGAGTTTATCCAAAGTCTCTGAAAAAAATAATCTTTTTACTACAAAAGTTATTTTTAAAATTTTGCTTAGAGTGGCAAGAAAGTGGCAGCTTAATATCATTTATCATTTCAATGTCTTTATTTAATAAAGCTAATTTCTGTAACCAAAACCTACAGTATGTGTATGAGCTGGTTGGATTTAAGATACCAAACAGAAATACTTTTTCATTTTAAGAAATCTTCCAAACTTAAACAGTAGTTTCTACTCTAATTGTAAACTTTAACTTCAGGATATATTTCTAAGAGATCTTTCCATGAAAAAGCAATATTAAAAAGTAAAGAAAACACCAAATACCCTTGCATTTACAGGAGAAAAAGACATAGAGTATAACATTAACAGCTTACTGTGGAGAGTGGGTTTAATCAGGAAGTAGCCATTATCCTTTCGATTCAGAGCAGTGACAGCACTCCAAAACAACAAGCCGTGATATTTTTCAGTTAAAAGGCATGAAAGAATACCTACTATTGTGTCCTAGCTTTGCTGACCCCAAAGGTCAGCATATGTCTTTTATCAAAGCTATCATGAAAACATAATCCAAGTAAGCATTTACAATGCTCTATTTGTTGAAACACCTAAAATCTACCTAACACAACCTCTCTCTCTCTCAGTTACTCACAAAACATGGCTGTCTTATTCAGAGATTAGCAATTATTGTAATGAGATACTGTCGGAGAGGGTCAAATAGTACTTCCTGCAGTTTACACATCTTGATTTCCTGGTAAACAAACTGAAAGGCAGGTGGAGCACTTAGATCACCAGCAAACGTGAATGCTCACGTGATAAAACTAAGCCAGGTAAGGCTATGTCTCAAGTAATCGTTCTTTTCTTAATTTTATTAATGTCAAACAGACAATAAAGAGGTCTGTCTTTCTTCCTTTTTAAAGAAGGGTTTATTCCTCACATAAACTCACATGATAGGAATGCTTGAAAACTGGCACTGTTTAAAAGCAGGTTTCAAAAATCACTTCTGGCAGATAAACTATAAAAACAAAGCAATGCTAACAAGATGTAAAAAAAACAAATAAGAATAACTGCTCAAAAACCTGCTAAATATAAAGAAAAGTCTTTACATTTCAGCTGCTACAATAAACTATGTAAAATAAATATCTGAGTTATAATAAAAGACCAAAATTAATTGTTTTGTGGTCAAAGCATAAGTTTATTGTTTTATTTGGACAACTTCCTGCAAAATAAGACTGCTTTACAATTTATGTGGCAGTCTTTGGAAAAAAATTCCTATGATCAGAAAGTTTACATAATTTGAAACTATTCTCTACATCATTTTAAACTCACATATCAAAAAGAAAACAAAACGTAAAATATTTAACCTGTGAGCATTTTTTAAAAACACTGTTAAGCTTGAAAACTAAGTTTCTTTGTCCATAGTTTTTTTTTTTTTTAAATCCCCCAAATTGCTGTTTTTTCATGCTCTGAAATTTCTAGTATAGTTTGATGAGGGCTGGTTTAAATTAGCCATGGGTATGAAACAAACAAAAAACCCAACTCCATCAAAATGATAAACTAATTTACTACTTAAAAAAAAATCTAGATAATTCTGTAAATCCACAAAATTTGCATTTATCTTTAAAATTCTATATTTACTAAGGCCATGCATCAATATCCTAACTATTATGAACACAGTAAGATTTGATTTTAATGCAAAAAGCTCTTAAGACTCCTTTACAACAATATAATCATGTTAAGATATTAAAATTATACTACTTAAAATAGGTTTATATTTATTCAGTTTGCAAAATAAAGTTCTAATGTACTGAAATAAATAGAACAAAACAGAATGATAATAAATAACAACAAAAAAAAAACACCCAGGAGAGAAGACTGTGCCAAGGGTATAGAATCTCAGAACAAGTCTCATTACATATACTTAATATGTCATTTCAAGGAGTATGTACTCGGTATTGAACCACATTAAGTTGCTAACATCACTAATCACCACCTTAAAATTTACTACAATGACACATGAAATAGCAAATTTTCAAAAAACTATGATTACGAAGTTAACATTTCCAGCTGAATTTCTTGGTCACATTAACATTAAATAATTTAAAAACCATAGTAGTCACATGGAATGCAAAACACAGTTCTTATTTCCTTTATAGAAAATTTAAGATGTAATTCCTACCACGTAAGTAGCTTTGAGTATGTAATTCATACACCAAAACAAAATTTTAAATCAGAAAATTATTATTTCAATTGTTTCAATGATTTATGACCATCTTAGCTTCCTATAATGTATCAAATTTAGAGCATGATGAAATGAAAACATAAAGAGGTACAGCAAATAAATATGATATTTGGTTTCATTGAAGGTGGTTTTTATCAAGAGCCATTAAGTTTTGATATTATGAGTTTACAATGAAGTTAAAAGGTAAGGGACAAAAACCAGTTGGAAAAAGACTTGCCCTCAGAGCTGACAAATGAGAGAAATATACCTTTTCCTTCTCCTGGGTATATTTCAGCCCTACTTGTCCTCTCAGGCATTCTTTAACTGGACCTAGTAGTACTATATAGACAAAAAGCTTCAGAGTGAATTCCCCTATCCTCTGGAAAGTCCAAGAAACCACAGAGGTAAGTCCTCCATATTAAGAACTATGTGCAAAATGAGGTGGGAAGGCAGAGGGAGAGACAAGAGGAGGAAGAAAGTTTCCTACTTTTTACTTGCTTGCCTTCTACTACAATAAATAGGTGTTACATAATTATTTATATCCCATCTTATTCCAACATAATTTAAGATGACTTACAAAACTATGAGAAGAACAGAATGCCGTCTTTAAAACTAATATGAATAAAAGAGAAAATAAGAGGATATGAGAAAGATGAAAACACAAGGTAAAGTTGGAACAAAGAAACACCTATCATAAGGTTTTGCACAAGTCTATGATATGGGTGGTTCAGCTCCTTAGCAATCAAAGTAAAGTGGGAGACGAGATCAAATTACAAAATTCTCATTCTCTATAAGATGTAATTTACAAACAAGCTCCAAAGCCTTCTCTAGTACTTAGAATTGAGAGAAGTTTTAAAAATAATTTTCAAAAATGCAACAATGGAGCACACAACAGTTTTCTCAATAGAATCTTTACAGCAATTAAAATAACAAATTTCACATAAAAGTTTCTTTTAACATTTCGTCAGTGCAAGTCAGAGTGATAACATAATGAAAGATTCCCCAAAATAAGCCATCTTGCTAGGAAGTCTGCAATTCTCATCTGGATCTTTAAACATACACTAACAATTCCCAGAATCTTATGTTAAATTCCATTTTCAAATTCCAAATTCATATTCTATTTTCTAAAGTCAGGTTCTTATGCTAGATGACAGCAGAAGATCACATAAAATGTGATAACCAGGGTTCCAGATCAGGCAAAAGATAAGGGAGCTTTCTTTTTTATTTTTTTTTTTTCAGACAGAGTCTCGCTCTGTCGCCCAGGCTGGAGCGCAGTGGCGCGATCTCGGCTCACTGCAAGCTCTGCCTCCCGAGTTCATGCCATTCTCCTGCCTCAGCATCCCAAGTACCTGGGACTACAGGCGCCCGCCACCACGCCCAGCTAATTCCTTTTTGTATTTTTGGTAGAGACAGGGCTTCACTGTGTTAGCCAGGATGGTCTTGATCTCCTGATCTCCTGATCCGCCCGCCTCGGCCTCTCAAAGTGCTGGGATTACAGGCGTGAGCCACCGCGCCCGGCCAAGGGACCTTTCTTTTTCAATGAAATGAGTTCCTCTTTTCGTTGGTGATCTTCCTTCCATGATCCTGCTCATTACAACAGCTGGGAGTCCAATCTATGATGATTTGTAATCCTCCCCAGTTTGGTATTTCTAACTATAGTAGATAAATGTGACTCTGTCTTCACATTCAGTTTGCATCAATTTAGATTCATATTTGCATACTTTCAGAACATTTACTTTTTGTTACTGGTGGAGGGGAAGGACAGCGAAATCGATACAAAGGAAATTTCCTATCTCTTATTATACAAGAAAAAAACAAGATCTACCAGTGATGTCAAACGACATGCTACCATGGTATAGTATCTGGACTGAACACTAATAAATTGTAACAATGATGCATTCTGGTTTTCGTGTCAGGTAAATAGGTTGTAGCAAATCATATCTTCCTTACTACTTAGGGTTGGTCTGCTCTCTGCCTCCCAAAGATCCTAAATTTATGTCCTCCTGCCTCCCAGATTATGCTTATGTTGTTTCGTATCTCTGCTCCTACCTCATTATCAGTTTAGGTCTCATCACTTCCAGGATGGCTCTCTCTCAGACTCCATTTGAAGGGCCCATAAAACCTTTCTCTACATAATTTAGCTATATATTACTATATAATTATTTGGGGAATCTCCTTACCAGATCTTGAAATTCCTTCTTTTATATTACCCACCATGAATAACAAAATGCTCAATATGTAGAAAATACTCTAAATACAAATAAACTTAGTATAATGCATTAATAAACTGCTGTATATATTTATAACAGACCATATTTATTCAGCGTAACTAGGATATTTATTATGATTGCATCAATTGAACCAGAAGGCAAATTTTTACCATAAAGGTGATTTCCGCATGGTATACAATCAACCCATATTTAATCAAACCTTGGGCTTTTCTACTTTCAAGTTTGTCAAAATAATTTCAATTGTGAGACAACTTTTGAGAACACTACCAAAAACCAAATCTATTTTGTAAGCTTCTGTCAAACCTCAAAATGACTAAGATTAAATGACAATTTTCATCCAATACAGTTTGATCCATATTTGAACTCATAAAATTTATGAAGCTTACTACTTTATTACCATTCAATGAATTCTTCCAATGTGTAGCCACTGAAATTTATTTCTGAACTTCCTATTTTATAAAAATTCAAATCTTAGTAATCTCAATATATAATTTTGCTATTGTAAAAGGAGTAGTCTTTAGATTTGGCATAATATATACACTCCTTACCATACTTTCCTGCAGTAAGGAAAACCACTCCTAATATTTAAAAATATGTTAGAAAACATATGCTTAAGTATCTCATATTACCAACTTAAATCAATCAAGATTAATTCTATTCATTTAAAAAGTTATAGGATAATTATCATGGTTACATTATTAACCACCTTATAATTGTTTACTTCAAAGAAAAAAAGTAGGAAACATATCCATAATATAAATTGAAATGGCTTTTGAACAAATTTAACAACAAAAGATTATTCAATTTTCTTTCTTTTCCTTAAAAACAAAATGGAAAGAGTAAGCCAAAGACAGATATAGATGTATATATTTTCATTTATTGCAACATAATAGATACACACAGAGCCTGTGAGAATACAATATTCATTTTGCTGCAGAAGAACAGACATTGCATAACAATGAGATTTGCTAATGAAATCAACCATCAACCTGAAATACATATGTATTAAACCAAGACCTCAGTGTCATTTTCTTTTTGCATCGTTTGTTCTTTTTTTCTCGACCCTTTCAGTATTTTTGTCCTTTAGATTTTAGAACTTATGGGTGAAGCAAAATCAACTCTATATTACAATGTATTGCTTTTTATTCATCACATTTATTTTTAATGTAAATTCCAATTGTTCTGCTTCTATCAGCACTATTAGTGTACCTTTAGAAAAAAGAAATCAATGGATGCTACCAGAAGAAACAAAGGAGGTTTATTTCTATAGAGAATTGTTGGATCTCAGGTCCAAAAAATTTTTTATCAATATTTCACATAAATTCTATGTGGAAACTTTAATTGCAAGGTGAGTGCTTACTTATTTAATAAGAAATAAGAAAATAATAAATATATTTTAAAGTCAGTTTTGTAATAATGTAATTTCCTCGACAATTTCGACTACTGATAATTATTAAATGAAATAATATAGAGCTAATATAATCATTAAAATGAAAATTATTCTCAAGTTTTTAAAATAAAATAATACTTTTCCCTCAAAATGTTTTACTATCCTGGTCTGAAAATGTTGATTACCAATTAATATTTGTCAAAAGTAAGTAATGCTGGGAATTTTCTATGATTTAGTTATAATTTTCAATAAAAGCACAAAACTATGAAAGTATTTAATGTGATATATCTTAAAGAAAAAATAAGTATTAATGTACCCCCAGAATCAATTTGTATCCTTTTGAGTATAGGCTATTTAAAGAGCTATCTATACCATTGGTTGTCTATTTACACAAATTAGGTTTTTCAATTCACCTGTGCTACAGATAAAATTAACAGGCTAATCTCTGGTATACAATTGCTACTAATTCATAATAATAACAGCTTTAACAGCAACCAAAACAAGAAGCAGTACTTATACCAACTAAAACATCCAGAGTCAAACAGAAGATTAAGTTTCCTGTTAAATTTTTATATTACCTTAATGTGTAACCTAAAACAATATCCTGCAAAAATAACCAAAGGCAATATCAACTACAATTCTGTCAGAAATAAGTAAACAGTTAGACATTCCTTATTAAATGTAAACTCTGAAAGTTGCCACTGACAGTCTAATAATTGTCAAGTCTATTTTTAAAACTTTGAAGAATGACTTGAAAAAACCACACAACCACAGAACAATCAATCAATCTATACACAACAGATTTTCCTTTAAAAATCCAGAAATTTCTATTAAAATGTCAAATTATACATTAGACTGTAGAGAAACACACTGTAAACAAGTATCTGTGCGATACCAAAAGCCTACTTTTACTAGTACCAAAAAAAAAACAAAAAACCTAAAACATGGTGACAGGGTTTGGAGAGTCATCTAGCTCACTGCTACTCCAAGTACAGTCCATAGACCAGCAACATGGAAATTACTTGTTAAAAATGCAGAATCTTGGCCAGGTACGGTGGCTCACACCTGTGATCCCAATATTTTTGGGATGTCAAGGCAGGAGGATCACTTGAGGCCAGGAGTTCAACACTAGCTCAGGCAATACGAGACCCCATCTCTATAAAAAAAATAAAATAATTAGCCAGATGTGGTGATGTGTGCCTGTAGTCCCAGCTACTCAGGAGGCTGAACTGGGAGGATCACTTGAGGCCAGGAGTTCTAGGCCAGCCTGGGTAATAATGAGACCTAGTCTCTACAAAAAATACTAAAAATTAGCCAGGTATGTTGGCACGTACTTGTAGTCTTAGCAACTCAGGACACTCAGGTGGAAAGATCATTTTAGCCCAGGAGTTCGAAGTTACAGTGAGCTATATGACTGCACCGCTGCACTCCAGCCTGGGTGACAGAGCAAGACCCTGTCTCTAAAAAAAAAAAAAGAAAAGAAAAAAGAAAAAACAAGGCTGGGTGCAGTGGCTCACGCTTGTAATCCCAGCACTTTGGGAGGCCGAGGCAGGCGGATCACGAGGTCAGGAGTTCGAGACCAGCCTGGCCAACATAGTGAAACCCCATCTCTACTAAAAGTACAAAAATTAGCTGGGTGTGGTGGCACGCCTGTAGTCCCAGCTACTCGGGAGGCTAAGGTGGGGGAACTGCTTGAACCCGGGAGGCAGAGGTTGCAGTGAGCTGAGAGCATGTCATTGCGCTCCAGCCTGGGTGACAGAGTGAGACTCTGTCTCAAAAAAAAAAAAAAAAAAAAAAAAAAAAAGAAACAGAAATGCAGAAACTCAGGCACCAGACTAGACTTACTCAGAATATTCTGTACATTAAAGTTTAGGAAGCCCTGATCTAGAAAATGCTTCAGAGTACCTAACAATTTATACACCAATTTCAGTAATTTCTGATATGCTAACAACTCCTCAAAAATCCATATTAAAAGACAGAATACTCAAGAGAGTAATTTATTTGTTGTACCCAAAGTCCACTGCCTATCTTTTGCTTATTCATCTAAAGTCTCATTCATATGGACTACTGATTTAAAATTTGTGGTAATATGAGGAATAAGTGGGCAGAAATAATATGTTTCTATAAATTACTGGAAAAAATATAAAAAACAAGAATTTACACTCACTTAGCAAGATTTTAAATTGCTTCAGCAGAAGAGGCCTTTCTTCAAATAAAATCTGTGAAGAAGTCCAGTATGGGCGCACACTGAGATTACAGGCTCACACCTGTCATCCCAACACTCTTGGGAGACCAAGCTGGGAGGACGGATTGACGTCAGGAGGTTGTGACCAGCCTGGGCAATACAGCAAGACCCCATCTCTACAAAAATTTTAAAAAATTATCCAGGCGTTAAAAAAATAAATAAAATAAAATAAAATTAGCCAGGCGTGGTGGTGGTGCATGCCTGTGGTCCCAGCTACTCAGCAGGCTGAGGTGGGAGGATTGCATGAGCTGGGAAGTCAAGGCTGCAGTGAGCTGTGATCATGTCACTACACCCAAGCCTGGGCAATAGAGTGCAACCCCATCTCAAAAACAAAACAACAAACAAACAAACAAACCCAGAATAGTAGAAAATAAAGAGCTGCTTTTTGGGGTAGAGGAGGTGCCTAGCAGCTGCCAAGGTATTTCAATACAACCAATTCATATGGTTCTACAGAGGACAGTCTGACTTGACCAAAGGGGATTACCTAAGAGTCTAAAAACAAGTGGGAAAGTTGTTGTACTAATCACAAAGTTTACTATTTATCAAAGCAAGTCCTCAAGTTTGTTCTGTAGTATTTTAAACTAAGAACACTGGATTAAAATTACATAAATTTTTTGTAAGTAAAATTGATATTTTCCTAAATAAATCCAGTTGGCGAAGTTAGAAGTAACTAAGGTTATCTTCAATTAAATTATTTCAATCAGTAGAAGGCCTATCATTTACAAGGCATTATGTTAAATGCTAGTAATATAGATGAATGGACAAAGTACTCTATTTATTGTCTTGGAAGAATAAAATAAATACATGGTAGTCCCAGCTACTCAGGAGACTGAGGCAGGAGGAGTGCTTGAGCTCAGGAGTTCCAGACCAGCCAGACTAACACAGAGAGACTCTATCTCTAAAATAAAGATAAATACATGGAACATACTACCATTTATACCATAAGAGTGGTATAAATAAAGTACTATGAGAGCAAAATTAACTGAGGATGGCAGAAAGAATCTTTATGAAAAAATGATACCTGAAGTAGGCTTTGCAAAGTAGTGTAGGAATTTGAATAACAAAGGTGAGTAGGTGGAGGAACTAGGAAAAGAGACATCCCAAGGGGAAGGAGAACATAAGCTAAGGATCAAAAGCTGAAAAGCACTGGATGTATTCTGAGACTAGCTTAAGGTGGCTTCCAAGCTCCCTAATAACAGGAATCATGAGTTGCTCCTTTTATGGCAGTAGCACCTATGACACCCAAGAGTTAACATACAGGTTGAACATCCCTAATTTGAAAAGCTCCAAGATCTGATACTTTCTGAGCATCAACATGATGCCACAAGTGAAAAATTCCATGCCTGACCTTATGTGACGTGTTGCACATTATTTAAAATATCATACATAAGTGCCTTCAGATTATGTGTATAAGGTATAGATGAACCTAATAAATTCAGTGTTTAGACCTGGGTATCTACCCTCCCCAAGATATATCATTATATATATGAAAATATTCCAAAGTCTGAAAAAAATCTGAAATCCCAAAAGCTTCTAGACCCAACCATTTCAGATAAGGAATACTCAACCTGTACCTGGGCAGCATAAAAGCTTGTTATGTATAAACTGTTTGAATGACTCAATCAATCAGTAAAGTAATATAGTCTGGCTAGTACAAAGGACATACGTAAAAAATAGTGCGAGAGATATTTATTTGGCTGAAAACGTACTTTAAAACCTTATCGGAGATGACCTTAAATACCATACTAAGTGTTTAAAGTTAATGCTGCGAACAATGGTAAACTACTTGCATTAGAAATATTGATCTAGCCGTTTTAAGGAGGATAAATTGAAGCAGGAAGAAATTTACAATAAAGATATTGCAGTATTTGGTCTCCTGAGATAATTTAGGCAAAAGTGACGTTTTGTACTAAGGTGTGGCAGAAGAGTGAGAAATGAGGGGATGGATAAATATAAAAGTTATTCATATATAGAAGTAGGGATAAATTTATTTTTTTACTTCTTAGCTGGTTAGAGTAGAGAAAGAAATTTAAAAATTGTATTGTAGAAGTAAAATTTATTGGACTTCAAAGCAGGCTCTATATGCAGAAAGTGGGAATACAAAAATTAAGCAAATGCTAAAAAGTAGAGCAGAAATCTTTTATGCATTGGTCACATAAACTGGTACAATTATATAGAAAGAAATCAGGCAACATATAGTAAAGTAAAGCTGCATGTAGACTATAATACAGTAATTCTAGATATCTCACCCAGAAAAGTTCCCATACGTGCACATAAAAAGTCATGTATATGAATGTAAACTGCAGTTCTATTTGTAGAGTAAAACCTTGGAAATACTGGAAAATGAATAAATAAAAATATCATGGTAGGTTTTTATAATGGAATACTATATGGTAGTTAATATAAGTAGAGCTACTTATATTAACATAGATATATATCTTTAATATGCTAACACAAACACTTGAGGGAAGTGAAGGTTTAATGTTTTGTTTGCACTTCTGTTTATCACTTTACTTCATGCCAGGACAATCCTTTGGATAACAATGAAATAAACCAGTCATGAGGGAGAAAAATGAATGTCTTTTGGCAGATCAATGAAGCAAGCCTCTAGAGGAGGCAGAAGTGAATAAAAATTAAAAAGCATGAAGTTTTAGGTTTAGTAAGGAGGTGAAACACTTTATTTCTCAGATATGGGTACGGAGGTAGAAGGAAAAAACCTAATAGTTTTTGTTTTTTTGCTTTTGAGACAGGGTCTCATTCTATCACCCATGCTGGAGTGTAGTGGAATCTCTGCTCACTAGCTTATATAGTAAGCATGTGTTTCTTTTTTTTTTTTTGAAACTGCAAACTATTTTTCAGAGTGGTTGTACCATTTTACATTCCCACTGGTAATGTATGAGAGTCTGATTTCTTCATATCCTTGCCAGCAATTCATATTGTTGCTATTTTTAATTTTAATTTTTTTAGATGGGGTCTTGCTGTATTGTGCAGGCTGGTCTTAAACTCCTGGGTTCAAGCAAGAGTTCAACTGTTCTAATAGGTGTGTGGTAATATATCATTTTTTAATTTCTCTGATGGCTAGTGATGCTGAACATCTTTTCACGTGTTCAGCTGACATCCGTATATCCTTTTTGGCCAAATGAATATCTTTTGCCCATTTTCTAATTGGACTGTTTGCCTTTTTACTACTGAGTTTTTAGTTTTTATGTATCCTAGATAAGAGTCCTTTGTCAGATAAGCAGTTTTCAAATATTTCCTCCCAGTATGTAGTTTGTCTTTTCATCATCTTAACAGGGCATTTTGCAAAGCAAATGTTTTTAATTTGATAAAGTCCAATTTACAGATTTCTTTCTTCTATGAATCATGTTTTTGCATCATATGGAGGAACTCTTCACTAAGTTTTGTCTTGTAGGTTTTCACTTATGTCTTCCTCTAAAAGCTTTATAGTTCTACATTTAAATGTATGATCCAAACAGGTTCTGAACTACAGGAGAAGAGGAACTGAACAATCTTTTCATCAGGACTTCAACTAGTTAGTCAAGATAATTTCAACATTTACTGGGTATCCACTTGAAGTATTAGGCACTTAGCACCATTACAAAGTATCAGTATCAGATATAGGCAGCAGAAAAAACACAAATATCTATTTTTATTTCATTATTTCCAGTGTTTTGATAAGAGTTATACATGAGTACACCTGACTTACTCAGGAAGAGCTTGAGAGTGTTTCTGTAGACTACTTTTGCTATAACTTGGAAGCCTTCTCACAGGAAGGCTATGTCAGGAAGGGATAACAGCACTGAGTAAAGGCAAAAGGACTATATACCCACCTCTTGGTTTAAGGAAGTATAAATCATTTAACATTTGGAGACTTAGTATGGGACACTGAGGCATTACTTTTAGATGTAAGCAGGAGACAGGCTGTGGAAGATTGCATATACCCTGTAAATGAGATTAAATTTTATTCTGTAGTGGTTGGAAGATAATAAAGGAGTTTAAGTAGGTAAATAACCTAGTATGATTTGTCAATTTGATGTCAATTATGTCATCACTGAGAGGATGATTAACATGGACACAGCAAGATGAGGGGCAGAGACACTAGTTAGGGGGTTACTGTGACAGCCCAGGTGAGACATGATGCAAATCTACATTAAGATTTAAGCATCATGAACAGAGAAGAAAAGATGGATTTGAGAAATATTTCAGGGGAAAAAAAGAAATGTAGTCTTTGTTAATAACAGGCTGAGAAAGGTGTTGGCTTAAGAACAGTAGAGAAGGCCGGGTGCAGTGGCTCATGACTATAATCCCAGCACTTTGGAAGGTCGAGGTGGTGGGATGACCCGAAGTCAAGAGTCTGAGACCAGCCTGACCAACGTGGTGAAACCCTGTTTCTAATAAAAATACAAAAATTAGCCAGGTGTGGTGGTGAGTGCCTGTAATCCCAGCTACTTGGGAGGCTGAGGCAGAAGAATCACTTGAACCCGGGAGGCAGAGGTTGCAGTAAGCCGAGATCACGCCACTGCACTCCAGTCTGTGTGGCAAGAGCAAAACTCCGCCTCAAAAAAAAAAAAAAAAAAAAAAGAATAGTAAAGAAGTTATGAAATAGCAATCGATTGTAGAAAATCCTTTTATTACCCTCAAGTTAACCTGTAGGA
The DNA here is from genome assembly GCF_024542745.1 of Macaca thibetana thibetana. NCBI lineage: Eukaryota > Metazoa > Chordata > Mammalia > Primates > Cercopithecidae > Macaca > Macaca thibetana. The sequence continues at coordinate 83,493,933 of NC_065589.1, read as the reverse complement.
TTGTCTAATACAGCACTTACCAAAGCATGAAAAACACTAGTCCCATAAGATGTTCTTTGAAGGAAGGGTCAAATAAGTTGGAGGTTCACAAAACACATTAGCACATTTTAAAAGGCTCAGAAAACGTTTTTAAATAAAACAAAAACTTTTAACTTTAACATTAACTCTACATCTTCCAAACTTACTTGCATGGAACCTTTTTTCATGAAATACTCCATAAATGCTCTACCAAAACTACTTTGGGTACCACTGGTTTGGCAACAATATGGGCTTTGGTTAAGCTTAAAGAGCGTTTTTTCAATCTTCTCTTTAAAAAAAAAGACTTAAATGCTTAAATGTTGATTTATGTGAAATCTCTCTGGCTTCCTTTGTAACTCTCTCTCATTGCTCACGCAACTCTAGCCATCTTGATTTCCCTATTATTCTTGGAAAATGCTAAGCACAATCTCTCCCAGTATCATGGCATTTATAGTTTTCTTTGGAACAGTTCTCACCCAGGTATCTACATGACTCAATTCCCTCACTTCCTTAAGATCTCTGCAAAATTGTCATCTTATTGGAGAGGTCTTCAATGGCCAATCTGTAACAAATACTAATTCATACCCCTGGCTAATTCATACTCATGACTCTTAATTTGCTTTACCTTTCTCCTAAGTGTTAGCTGCCATCTAATATACTACATATAACTTACTTATCTCTTTCACCGATAGAATGAAAAGCTCCATGAGTGCAAAGTCGCTGTTTTTTTTAGTACCTTATCCTTAGCACATGCATGTAACTAGGCACTTAATAGTTGTTGAATAATTTAGTGATCATCATATAACCTCTGATTGTATTTATTTTATATTAAAGTAGATAACAGGTAAAATACCTACATATCAACATATCATTGATAAAAACAGTGTTTTCATTTAAGCTTTTGTTGTTCATATTTTTCATGTCCACATTCGATATGAAAGATCTGACCAGTTTTATCCTTTAAAAAATTGAGGATTTTGGAAGCTTTCAACTCTAACTTTTCAAACTTTTCTTTTAATCAAAAACAAATGTAAAATTGTTACATAATTATATCTTTAGAAAATGCACAGACATTTTAGTATAACTTCTTAAATTTCTCTTTAGCACTTCCTTAGACGCTGGCTTGCAAAGGACTACCTATAATATTGAAAGTAGCAACCTTCACCCTCTAAAACAGAGTCACTTTCTTTTGTGATGTACAGTGATTTCTTTCTACAACTTTTGTAATTGTCAAGTGCTTTCATAGGTTTTAGGTGTGTAATGCCTCTACTTTTAATTTTAACCATGACTTATTACTCTTCAATATAGATCAAGTGTCCAACTGAACATATTTCACATAATATTCTCATAGTGACATACATTCTCCTTAAAACGGAAAGAAATGCTCACTGATAAATGCAGCACTTTTTCAAAATGTCTCAGTATATCTATAAATAATCTATAAAACCCTTAAATATTTTAATATAAAATGCAATATTTCTAAAAGAAAGGACTTTTAAAAATACCCAAATAAGTCAACACAAGACATATACTTTAATAGGTTCTGCTTCATATAAAATGTTTGTTGAGGAGGAAGAACAGAGGTATGCATATATAACTTTATAATCCAGATATAAACTCTCCATTTAACAAAATTTTTCTATATAGCAATATATTAACAGCAAATTAAGGCCAGGTGCTAGTGGCTCCTAGCACTTTGGGAGGCCAAGGTGGGTGGATCACTTGAGGTCAGGAGTTTGAGACCAGCCTGGCCAACATGGCGAAACCCTGTCTCTACTAAAAATACAAAAATTACCCAGGCATGGTGGCACATGCCTGTAATCCCAGCTACTCAGGAGGCTAAGGCAGGAGAATCACTTGAACCCTGGTGAAGGTGTTCAAGGAGGTGAAGGTGAAGTGAGCCAAGAATGCGACACTACACTCTAGCCTGGGCAACAGAGTGAAGACTCCGTCTCAAAAAAAAAAAAAAAAAAGGAAATTAAATGAAAATTCTGAATTCTTTCCAGTAAAAATATCTGCAACTGAAAAATAAATAAAAGTCTCTGAAATTATTATCATCATTATGCATCGTTATGAATAATTAGGTGTATTCTCTGGGTATTGTAAGTTTTATTTAAAGAGAGTTTTACCTATAACTAAAGATATTTTATAACAAGTCATAATTTAAGAGTCATAAACTAGCTAAGCAGTCTTAGTTAAGTCACAATCTCTGACCCTTACTTTCTTCATCTGGAAAATGAGTGGACTGGTCCAGGGTTTTTAGATACTGTTAGGGTTTAATATTCTGTGATTCTAAAAAAAATTTTTTCAATCAATTTTTTTGACTGAAAAACATCTACGAGATGTTTTTACTTTTGCAAACCAACTGAGAAATATTTCTGATACAGGAAATGCACATTCTCTTAAAAGCTTATTTCTTTAAAAAGTAGACAATAAAATATATTTATGTTTCTTTATAATGAAACACCTCAATTTGTACTGAAATGTGATGACTACTATTTATCTACTTTAGGTGAATAAAAGCTGAGAACAATGTATTAGACCATGGAAAAGACTCCTGAATACTAGAAGGTCACAGCCTATGTGCTGAGCTGCTAGCAAAACATCTATATGCTCCAAAGCTGCCATTTTTCTTCCTTGACAAAGACTCCATCTGCCACCGAGCCATTTACAGCCTCCAAGTCAGAATATCAATGATTTCCAACCATTCTGCAAGCCTGCTTTCACCTTGACATTACCTTTGTAATACATCTACAGCAGATGATACATATATCCCCAACTACAAGCATGAAGCCCATGCTTTATTCACCTGAGAGGTATTTAAGCTGCTCTCTAAAGTACCATTTTTATTCATGCTGACTTGCAAAAGAAGTTTAAAGTGTATATATTCAATTATCTATACACTTATATATACTTTCCTATAATTCCTTTTGCTTTATGTACCTTAAATATATTCACAAAACTTTAAAATCTAAAATGACTGTATTAAGTAGTTTTCAATAATGGCTTAGAAACTAAGACAAGAGAAGTATAGTATATTTCCATTTAACAATCAGTCACAAAATTATTTTTTATAAAATATTTTATTTCCTTAGAAATTGAAAACATTAAAATAAAGAAATATTGATAACATTTCTAGTTTTGTACTCTAATCACTGTTTTTAACATTTTAAACAAGTGAAACCCATTTACATAGCAATAAAATAAAACCAGAGAATTTTTCAATTATATTTTGTAGAATGCTAACTACCAAGAACTATTAAAAACACTTCTTCCATCCTTTTAAACAAAAGCAGTATAATCCTTGGCTATAATATCTGTACAAATGGAAATAAAGTCTTACACTTTTATCTGAAAGTAAATGTTCTCTACCAAATAAAGAAAAAATGAGTTAAAGCCTATTATGTGCAAAATAATAAGGGCAGCACAAAAAAGTTTACAACAAGACTCATGGCCTCAAACTGCAGAAATAACAAATGCACTCACGAACAAGCATCTAAAAAGACACTGCACTTTACAGTGATAGGAAGTGTGTTACATAGGAACGAATTTTGGAATTAGAGGTTAGGGACTTAAGTTTACTTGCATCTCTGCCCTGAACTCTCTAAGTACGTATGTTAATCATTTAACTCCAGGAAAACCACTTACTCACCTGTAGTTAAGTGACTATTATAAGTGGTATCTAAGGTCTTTTTCTGCTCTAGCACTCTCTGATAAAAGGATTCTGTGTCAAGATGTCAAATGATCACACATGCTACCTGGCCCCAGATTTTACAAGTCACAGTCCTTTTAGGTAGACATGGCCAGTACAGAGAAGGAAATGAGATTTCAGTTGAGTCTCCAAGAATGTGCAACATTAAAATATACATGGAGAGACAGAAAAAGTATCTCCCAGAAAAAGGAAATAGTATAAACAAAGGTGTGAAAAAAAAATCATGACTTCAGATGTGTTTATGTGGCACTGTTATCCACAAAAAGTAAGAAGAGGAGACATGATACTGGAGAAAGAGAAACTAGAAAGTAAATTAATATGGCAATCTAAGTATGACCTGATAGGGTGGTGGTGGGAGTGAAAAGAAAACAAAGGATGAAAAAGATATTGAAGATAGATCACAGGCACTTTTAGGTTTTGATTATCTGAAGCCAGAGAAAACAGCAATCTAAAGTGATATCAAGAGTTGATATCTTGTTGTGGGAAATGGTGATACCATTAACAGTAATAGGCCTGATACATAATCCTTTTTCTAAAACAATACGGAAAGAATAGAATACATTAAAGAGAAATGAAGAAAGTCACTTAATTTTCAGAAAAAGAACACTGGACTAGGAAATTCGACACCAATACCAGAGTCTCACCATAAACTAGCTGTGCAATATAGATCAAGTCACTCTGAGGTTTGGTTTTCCAAAATGAAAGTACTAAACTTACGATCATTTTTATCATTATTTTCAGCTTTATATATAATACATTATCTTAATTTCCCCACAAACTTTAAGTTGTAGAAGCAGGCAATCTTTCAAAATCCCTTCTTAATCCTAACTGATTTAAGATTTAACATTTTTTACACATATGAAAGGCTAAAAAATACAAAGTACTTTATAAACAAAAAAGAAGAAATATTTTTCACCAAACAAGTATAACTAATAACACAACTGCCACAAAACTGAAGGCAGAAACACGAGATTTCAGAATTAACCTGGTATTTCTGATCCTGCTTTAGCTATTAGCTGGTCATTCATTAAATATCCTTTATGAGCAACTAAGAATAAGCCAAAAGATATACAGTTTTCATGTTTAAGCATATCATAACTTTATTGGTGATATAAAAACGTATGTGAAACAAAAACTGCCTTGTAATGTAGACTAAGCTACATACTAAGAAAATTACTTAACATTTCTAAGGAAAGCTAGAACTGAACTATAATCTGAAAACTGTGGTTAACAGAATAAATATTATTAGAAGTTTTCCTTTAACGAGAGGCCATAATCGAATTAAAATTTTATAAATATTTCATACTGTTATTTTTTGCACAATGATTCCTCACAATTTCAAGTAAAAACCTTGTATCTATTCCTATGTCATGATTCCAAATACAGGGAGGACTTATAAAGTGTGTTTCTGAAGGGATGTATAAAGCAAATAGAGTAAAATAATTTTATTTACTAAACATCATTACAATTTACCCACGGGGATATGTTCTGAGAAACATGTTGTTACGTGATTTTGTTGTATGAACATCACAGAGTGTACTTACATGAACCTAGATGGTAAAGACTACTACACACCTAGGTTATATTGTATAGCCTGTTATGTCTAGGCTACAAACCTGTATAGCATGATACTGTACTGAATACTGTAGGCAACTGTAACACAATGGTGTTTCTAATAGAAATAGGCCTGAAATGTGAATACGAAAAATATTTATAGAGGTAAACATATCTAAAAAAGAAAAGAAACAGTAAAATTACGGTATTAGAATCTTATGGGACCACGGTCATATATACAGTCTGTCTTTGACCAAAAACATCATTATGCCTCTTGTGACAGTACATTGTATTCTGAAATAATTTATACTCCAAACATAATTTCTTTATTTTATTTTATTTATTTTTTTGAGACGGAGTCTTGCTCTCTCACCAGGCTGGAGGGCAGTAGCGTCCACCTCTCAGGTTCAAGCAATTCTCCTGCCTCAGCCTCCTGAGTAGCTGGGACTACAGGCATGCACCACCGCACCCAACTAATTTTTGTATTTTTAGTAGAGAAGGGGTTTCGCCATGCTAGCCAGGTTGGTCTCGAACTCCTGACTTCAGGTGATCCACCCACCTCGGCCTCCCAAAGTGCTGGGATTACAGGTGTGAGCCACCACACCTGGTCTCCAAACATAATTTCTAAATTAATAAACAATTTTTATAGGAAAGTAAATTTAACAAACATAAAAAAGGGAAAAGTTAACTTCTAGAAACTTGTCTTATTTCTTCCATTAAAATCAGTATGCCGATAATAAATAATTAAAATAATATACCAGAGCTTATTACTCTTAATTTTTCAGTACTTACTATTAACATATACTCAACTAAAGATATAATTAAATTGGCAAGTGCTACACATGTTCCAGTGAGGTAAATTTTTGCTCTTTGGGAAAAATATTTCTACATACTCATGGACTTTGATCTCCAAGATGACCTCTTGCTTATGAAAAATACACCTGGCTGGGCGCGGTGGCTCATGCCTGTAATTCCAGCACCGTGGGAGGCTGAGGTGGGCAGATAACCTGAGGTCAGGAGTTTGAGACCAGCCTATCCAATATGGTGAAACCCCGTCTCCACTAAGAATGCAAAAATTAGCTGGGCATGGTGGTGTGTGCCTGTAATCCCAGCTACTGGGGAGTCTGAGGCAGAAGAATGCTTGAACCTGGGAGGCGGAGGTTGCAACGAGCCAAGATTGCGCCACTGCACTCCAGCCTGGGTGACAGAGCAGTGAGACTCTGTCTCAAAAAGAAAAGAAAAATACACCTTTATTTTATTTGAAGAATATTATGACTCAATAAACTTTCTCTATTTTGCTTTAAAAGCTCATTATCAGTATGTAAAAATGATCACAGTATAGTACTTAAAATAAGAAACAAAATGAATTAGAAATGTTTTGATTGTTACCTATGAAAATACAACTTCAGATAATAATGAACCCAGCTCTCTTTAAAGACATTAATATTCTCTCTTCATTATTAACATTTTACTAAAATAAAATTATTTCTCCACTCCTCAAAGCAAAATCCATGTTAGAAAATGGTCTGCAGCTACCAGATCACTTCTGCAATTGTCTGTCTGAATCTTTAGCCAGTGCTAACCATATCTGTGTGGCAAAGATCTGTGATTTATTGCTGCTGCAGTGATTTGGTAATTGGTCCCCAAGTTCTCATATATTAATGCTTTACCTTTAAATGGCACATTAGAAAAGAATAATTAATAGAAAGTAATTGATACACAGTATGTGTGAAATTATATATAGATTTGCTGAACACATGAGCAACTGACTACAAACATACATTAAAAACTCATTTAGTCCAGTGAATATTTATTATAAACAAGTTTGAGGGGTTAAGTTCCAACACTGAAAAGACATATGTGAATAAGGTAGTTTTGTCCACAAGGAGCTCACAATCAAATATTTATTTATTTATTTATTTAATTTATTTATTTTAAGGCTAGTCAAGTGAAGTAGTGGGAGTGGAGGAAGAAAAGCAAAGAAATCTCTAACTGGTTGTGATCAATTCGGTGTAAAGACCAGGGCTCTCAGACCAGCCACAATCAAATACTTTAAACGGAAAATTTTCTAAAGTGTTCATATTTTTAATGAAATAATAGCGTATTAAATTTGTATTTCTAATAATAAGTAAAATAAGAATATTTCTCAGCAACCCAGAAAGAACAGGTTGAGAAATTTAAATATATACCATGTGTGTTAGTGAGTGACAATCAGATCAGAGTGTTCAATCCCTGTGTCGCACTAAGATAGCTACCATGATGGTTTTGACTTTTTTGCATTTTAAAATTTGTTAAAAGAATAGAAGCATGAGGTGAACTAATAGGAAAATGAAAGCCAATGAAGGAAGAAGATCTTCACTAAATTTCTCAATTGCATGTATCTGCTCAAAGATTTTACATGGCACACCAAGATGTCTTTATTTCAAAAACCAATGTTAAGAAAAAAAGTAACGACAATTCTTTTTATATAATAACCAAAGTGGATACAATTATCTGTTTTCTGAATTAGGACAAAACCAGTTTATTTGTTGACATTGAAAGAACTTCAAACATCAGCAAATGAAAGCAATCTTTAATATTTTAAATGTGGTACAGCAAAATTTAATCTATGCTTAACAAACAAAATAAAAATGTTACTTTAAAATGTTGATATCACAATAGTGAAGAGGCAAAAGCAACCCAAGAGTTCATCCACAAATGAAAGAATGAATAAAATATGGCATACACACACACAGAAATATCATTCAGCCTTAAAATGAAAGGACATTCTAGCACATGCTACAACATGCATGAAACTTCAAGGACATGATACTAAGTGAAACAATCCAGTAACAAAAAGACAAATACTGTATGATCTCACATATACGAGGTACTTACAGTAGTCAAAATCATAGAGACAGAAAGTAAAATGGTGGGTGGCCAAGGGCCAGGGCCAGGGGAAAGTGGGCATGAGGTATTATTGTTTAATGTTTATAGAATTTTAGTTTTGAAAGATGAAAAGAATTCTGGAGATGGATGGTGGTGATGACTGTACATGAATGTGATTGCACTGTACATCCCCAAATGTCTGACTTTCAGTCTTCTTCTGGAAAAAGGGATAAAGGAGGCACTGTTACCTGACTGTGTTAAGTGGAGGAGACTGAGGAATCTAACTAGTTGAACAGACTTTGTTTCATGAATGCTTAATAAATATTTCCCGGTACCAAAACAGAGATATAGACCAATGGAACAGAACAGAGTCCTCAGAAATAATACCACACATCTACAGCCATCTGATCTTTGACAAACCTGAGAGAAACAAGAAATGGGGAAAGGATTCCCTATTTAATAAATGGTGCTGGGAAAATTGGCTAGCCATAAGTAGAAAGCTGAAACTGGATCCTTTCCTTACTCCTTATACGAAAATTAATTCAAGATGGATTAGAGACTTAAATGTTAGACCTAATACCATAAAAATCCTAGAGGAAAACCTAGGTAGTACCATTCAGGACATAGGCATGGGCAAAGACTTCATGTCTAAAACACCAAAAGCAACGGCAGCAAAAGCCAAAATTGACAAATGGGATCTCATTAAACTAAAGAGCTTCTGCACAGCAAAAGAAACTACCATCAGAGTGAACAGGCAACCTACAGAATGGGAGAACATTTTTGCAATCTACTCATCTGACAAAGGGCTAATATCCAGAACCTACAAAGAACTCAAACAAATTTACAAGAAAAAAACAAACAACCCCATCAAAAAGTGGGCAAAGGATATGAACAGACATTTCTCAAAAGAAGACATTCATACAGCCAACAGACACATGAAAAAATGCTCATCATCACTGGCCATCAGAGAAATGCAAATCAAAACCACAATGAGATACCATCTCACACCAGTTAGAATGGCGATCATTAAGAAGTCAGGAAACAACAGGTGCTGGAGGGGATGTGGAGAAATAGGAACACTTTTACACTGTTGGTGGGATTGTAAACTAGTTCAACCATTATGGAAAACAGTATGGTGATTCCTCAAGGATCTAGAACTAGATGTACCATATGACCCAGCCATCCCATTACTGGGTATACACCCAAAGGATTATAAATTATGCTGCTATAAAGACACATGCACACGTATGTTTATTGCAGCACTATTCACAATAGCAAAGACTTGGAATCAACCCAAATGTCCATCAGTGACAGATTGGATTAAGAAAATGTGGCACATATACACCATGGAATACTATTCAGCCATCAAAAAGGATGAGTTTGTGTCCTTTGTAGGGACATGGATGCAGCTGGAAACCATCATTCTTAGCAAACTATCACAAGAACAGAAAACCAAACACCGCATGTTCTCACTCATAGGTGGGAACTGAACAATGAGATCACTTGGACTCAGGAAGGGGAACATCACACACAGGGGCCTATCATGGGGAGGGGGGAGGGGGGAGGGATTGCATTGGGAGTTATACCTGATGTAAATGACGAGTTGATGGGTGCAGCACACCAACATGGCACAAGTATACATATGTAACAAACCTGCACGTTATGCACATTACCCTACAACTTAAAGTATAATAATAATAAATAAATTTAAAAAAAATAAAATAAAATAAATAAATAAATAAATAAATAAATATTTCCCATTTTCATATAGTTTTTATATGTAGAGTTTCACCTGTACCTATAACTATAACCTTTTTCTCCCCTCCTGCCCATTCCAGAGATACAGAGAACTGCTCATTGCTGAGCCTTTAGGAGTTTCAAATGTGTAAACTATTTTTTCTAGGCTTTCTTCACTGTCATCTGATAATTCAGTTATTGGGTTCTCTCAATCTGATAAATCAATTACTATTTATCCATCGCTCTCCAGCTTCCAGAATTTTGTTGCTATTCATTCTTCTCCTGTTTCTTTGCTTATGCCTTTTTGAAAATCTTTTTTTTTTCTATATAATCAATGGGGCTTCAACAGTTAGCTGAATTAAGCATGTATGTTAATCTACCATCTTTTTAAGACGCCTATTGTCCTCTTCTTCAGTCTCATGAAATCCTTTCTATGTTAGAAATTGTCTTCTGTAGGAAGATGCTGGTTTTATGAGTAAATACTATGTGGAATTAACTTATTTGTTTGTTTGTTTAGGAGGAGTCTCACTCTATTGCTCAAGCTGCAGCGCAGTGGCCCGATCTTAGCTCACTGCAACCTCTGTCTCCTGGGTTCAAGGGATCCTCCCACCTCAGCCTCTCTAGTAGCTGAGACTACAGGCACGCAACACCATGTCTGGCTAATTTTTGTATTTTTAGTAGAGACAGGGTTTTTACCACATTGCCCAGGCTGGTCTCGAACTCCTGTATGTGCAATTAACTTTAAAGGTCAATTTTATTATAAAGGCTTCCGATCTTCACTTGAAATTCTGCTACATCTGCTGTTTTTATCACTTCTTTAATATTCACTGTATATATGAAATATCTGCACACCACAGTCTTTTTTGATTTAATCCTTGCATGTGGTACTCTGCATTTATTTGTGACTGCATTTTTATTTTAGGAATCTGCCTAGATTTAACTTTCTAAGAGCCTTCCTCCTGCTTCTCAGCAAACACACTTAAAAAATCACATCATTTTCTCTATGGTCATGTTGCCCATTCCAGTTGTACAGGCATTCTCATACCACTCTGGTATGTCTTAGTTATGAAAGTGCCTGCTTAATATTGTGGCGAAAAGCACTGTATATTTATACCTAGGGTTTTGAATTGGGGAAAGATCTAGGCACCCAGTTGAGGACCAACAGAGGACATTATCACACGATCAGAGATAAATCAATTCCTTTGTCTATAATCATACTGCCCAATACTCAAAAAACATAGCGGCAAAATTTGCTACCAAGCCTTCCTTCAAAACTTTTAACACTTTATCTTCTCACCTCATGCAAACTTACAAATACAAAAGAAAAGGGATGAGGGAAAACAGAAGGGGAAGAGGACAACAGTAACAAAATGCAACATAACGCTTTTTCACTCTCTACTTTCAAACGAATTCAACTTTTTCACTTGTCTTAAGACAGATACTACTTTATTTCCCTATAAAGTTGGAAAACATAAACTCTTTTTACAGATTTTTTGCAGCATCAGCATCACTGTTCAAAGAGTGATACCTATACTCTGCTTCAAAATGCAGAGGGGGGGAATCTCCATAGACTGAATAGTTTTGATGTGGCCCTTTCTACCCATAAGGATCATATCATGCTTTCTATATTCAAAAAACATTAAACATACACCTCTACTGTGCCATCTACCACAGCTATAATGACCAGTTTATGTGTCTGTCTCTCTAGTAGACGATAAGCTCCTAATGAAGAAAAAAAGAGCAGTGCATTTTCTACTTTTATAAATTTAGTAAGTAATTCAAAAAGAACCACCACAGTGCTTATTAAATCAAGGAATAAATCATAACCATGAACTTCTCTTCAAGATAATGCAAGTTTCTTAAATATGCTATCAAGGGTAAATAATTTAGGGGCAACACAGGAGAATGCAACCAAAAATATAAATTCATACACAGCATAAAGAATTTATAATAATGCTTTAATACCATTTATGTACTAGTGTCCTCCATAAAAACCTCCACTAGTAGAAAAGTTGAATATGAAACATTCTCAAATTAAACATGGTGGGGGAGGGTTTGTTAATATCAATCAGCCAAAAAAATCTTCCCGGCTAGCCACAGTGGCTCATGCCTGTAATCCCAGCACTTGGATTCAAAGGCTGAGATGGGAGGACTGCTTGAGCCCAGGAGTTCAAGACTAGCCTGGGCAACACAGTAAGACCCTGTCTGTATTTTTTTTTTAATTAAAAAAATTAAAATAACAAAAAAAACTTCCAGTGGCTTCTCTTCACATTAGAAAGAAGTTAAACTTTTTTTTTTTTTTTTTTTTTTTTGAGACGGAGTCTCACTCTGTCGCCCAGGCTGGAGTGCAGTCGTGCGATCTCGGCTCACTGCAAGCTCTGCCTCCCAGGGTCACGCCATTCTGCTGCCTCAGCCTCCCGAGTAGCTGCAACTACAGGAACCCGCCACCACACCCGGCTAGTTTTTTGTATTTTTAGTAGAGACGCAGTTTCACCGTGTTAGCCAGGATGGTCTCAATCTCCTGACCTCATGATCCGCCCGTCTCGGCCTCCCAAAGTGCTGGGATTACAGGCGTGAGCCACCGCGCCCGGCCAGTAAACTATTTTTTTTTTATATCTGCCTACCTTTATTCCCACAGCTCACTACATTCCAGCCTCACTGGCACTGTGATCACTATAACCTCAGATTTTCACAATGTGACACCTGGCTCTTTCTGGTGATTCATTTCTCAACACAAGTGTCACCTCATCAGGGAGACCTTCCCTGACTGTTATACGTATGTTGCCCTCAATTCTACCTGACTCCCTGTAGATGCTATCACATTTTCCTTCCTCCATTCCTGTTTGGAGCTCTTATCAATAATTGAGAATATTTTACTTATATATTTGTTTACTTCTCCCCACTAGAAAGTAAACTTAATAACAGAAGAAACTTCATCTTATTGACCACAGTAATCCCAATATCTAGACAGTGGAAACACGTAAGCGGCACTCCATAAATATTTGTAGAATGAATAAATGAGTGAATGAGTGACAGTATGTGAAGCATACAATATAATGACTAAATGAATAAATGGCTAAAAATTCCTACCTAGGAATGTGCTGTCAGGCAGAATCTTTGAGACCAAACAACTTTTCATCTGATAGCTTTCTTTATGTCTCTTCCCTTACTGAATATCAATACTATAACTGAGGTACACAAAAATAAAGATAATTAAATGAGAGAGATTGGCAGTATATAAGTGGGTTGAAGAATGTGTCGCATAAGATCACCTCAGGGCACACGCTAGCTGATTCTAGAATTCTTTTCTTTCATAATCCTGTTTCTGTCATTCAATCAACTAGAAAGTATGCACTGAGGATGATGTTTTCTATTTCTAAATATCCATACTAAGGTCTCTTGAACACAAGTTAGTTTTATATTCTTTGCGAGTATTGTAGTAGAAACAGCATGGTCTTCAGTTAGTGAAATATGAATTGGAATCTTAGTTACAACCAGTACTAGTTATGTCAACAAGGAGCAGTTACTTAATATCCATAAGTCTAAAACAAAATGACACTTGGAAACTATCTAGTGTATAAGTACCTTCATTGTTAGTTCTCCCTTAGAGAGCAGGAACTGAAATGTAGAAGAAATCATAAGAATAGATGAAACGTATCTTTATTTTAATGTTCACTGTGGAACACTGTGGTTCACCTGTTTACTGAGAAGCAACAGGTCACAAGCAGAGCTAACAAAATTAATGTAAATGTGACTACATTTGCAAAGGGCAAACTCACATCTCTCAACATAGTAGGCATTCATCTGCTGAAATAATAATGTCAGGTCACAGAAACTTCAGCCTTTAAATGTTTTACACATTTCCTAGATTTGTATTTCTAAGAAATGGGGTGATACAGATGTTAGATCCAAACATTCCTGGATTATGACCTTTGTTTTACCGCTTAATCACTGTATGACCTTGAGAGAGTTATTTAACTTCTATAAACCTCAATGAAAATCGAGTTGTTGATAACTTAAACATACTTCAAACATTTCCCATTGCTCTAGGATAAACAAACAAACAAAATCCATTATTATTATTATTACTATTATTATTATTATTATTGTTTTGAGGTGAAGTCTCACTCTGTTGCCCAGGCTGGAGTGCGGTGGCATGATCTCAGCTCACTGCAACCTCTGCCTCCTGGGTCAAGTGATTCTTCTGCCTCAGACTCCCAAGTAGCTGGGATTTCAGGTACCCACCACTATCGCTGGCTAATTTTTTGTATTTTTAGTAGAGACAGGGTTTCACCATGTTGGCCAGGCTGGTCTCGAACTCCTGACCTCAGGCAATCTGCCCACCTCAGCCTCCCAAAGTGCTGGGATTACAGGTGTGAGCCACTGCACTGAGCCAAAAGTCCTTACTATTAAACAAACAAAAGTTCTCATTATGGTCTACTATGTCCTGTATTTTCTGGTTGCTTACCTCAAACTGCAATTCTTGCCCTCTGTATGCCAGTCACATAGGCTTTTAGTTCTTTCCTTCAAAGTGCTATGTTCCCTTCCTATTTATCTGAGTAGTAACCTTAACTGGAGTTATTTTTCTTCAGATGCCTTTAAGTTACTGTCTAGGTTCCTTTCATTTCAGCCTGAAGATCTCCCATTAGGGCATTTCTTGTACGCAGGTTTACTAGCAACAGATTCCCTATCTAAAATATGCTCAAAGAGCAAAAGGAAACCCATAGACAAAAGAATGAAAGGAAACAAGGAAAATAATGTATGGACAAAATGAGAATATCAATAAAGAAACAGAAATTTCAAAAAGGAACCAAATAGAAATTACAGAGCTAAAAAGTATGATAGCTAAAATGAAAAATTCACTAGAGGGATTAACAGTAGATATGAGTAGGCAGAAGAAAAGAACCAGCAAACTTGAAGATAGGTCAATTGAGATTATTCAGTCTAAGGAATAGGAAGAAAACAGAGTGAACAAAAGTGAACAGAGGCTATGGAACCTGTAAGACACCATTAAGTGAACCAATATGCATTATGGATATGCCAAAAGGAGAAGACAGAGAGAAAGGAGTAGAAACAATGTTTGAAAAAATAATGGATGAAAACTTCCCAAATTTGAAGAAAGACGTGAATCTACATATCCATATCCAACAAGCTCAATGAACTTCAAGCAGGATAAATTCAAAGAGATCCACACAAAGACACATTATAATCAGCTATTGAAAGCCACAGAGAAAATCTTGAAGGCAGCAAGAGAAAGGCAACTTGTTATGTTCTTATGTACAAGGAATCTTCAATAAGATTAATAAGCCAGGTGTGCCGGCACCTAGTATCATAGTAAAAGACAAGCAGTGCAGCATAACAATAAAGACACAGGTTCCATGTCAAATGCCTAGGTTTGAATCCTAAACTTCACTAATTGCCATGTAACTCTGGGAAAATTCCTTAACTTCTCCATAGCTAAGTTTTCCCATCTATAAAATAAGAATAATGATACCTCACCCTCACAAAGTTGTTTGGAGGATGAAATAAATTAAAGCTATAAATTCAAGACAGGTTGCCTGGAACATAATTAATCACTCAAATGTTGACTATTACTTATTATTATCATTATCACTTTATAGAGGTTCTAAAAATTTTAATTCTTATTTCCTTGAATTTCCCATATTTCTGTGAAACAAACACTGACTATTGAGGAGGTATGACACAATAATAATCTTTTTGTTTGCAGAAGTAGTATGAATTGGTAAAATAATAAAAATTTATTTTATGTATGATAATGCTATCAGGCTAAATGTTCTATCACCTCCTTTAGCAAATCCTTTATTATCAGAGACACTAAGTAAAATAAGTGATCAATGAATATACTTTATTTTTTTCTCAAGCTTTGCCTCTGACAGAGATGCTTATCCTTTTGTGGTATGGACTTATGCTTTTTCTATAAACAAATAGCCCCAAATTATTATCATACCTAAAATCTTAACAAATCTTTTTTTTTTTTTTAGATGGGGTCTCGCTCTTTCACCAGGCTGGAGTGCAGTGGTGTGATCTCGGCTCACTGCAACCTCTTCCTCCTGGGTTTAAGTGATTCTCCTGCCTTAGTGTCCTGAGTAGCTGGAACTACAGGCACACGCCACCACGTCCAGCTAATTTTTGTATTTTTAGTAGAGACAAGGTTTCGCCATGTTGGCCAGGCTGGTCTTGATCCCTTGACCTCATGATCCACCTGCCTCGGCCTCCCAAAGTGCTGGGATTACAGGCATGCGCCACTGCACCGGGCCAATAATTCTTTAATATGAAACACTCAGTTGATGTACACATTTCGTCTTGTATTTTTAAATTGCCTGTTTGTTTGAATCTGGACTCAAATAAAATCTGTACATTGGATCTGGCTGATAATGACTCAAGTCTCTTTTAATCTCTAAATGCTCTAGCCAATCTTTTCTTTTTCCTTCCTTATTATTTTTAGCTCAAGAAACTAGGTTCTTTGCCTTTTAGAGTTTTCCACAGTCTGGATTTTCCTGACTCTATCCCCCTGGTGTAATTTAATATGTCCTTGTGTCTTTCTTATTTCCTGTAAATTAGGCTTGATCATATTTAGGTTTTTTTTTTTTTTTTTTTTTTTTCTTTTGGCTGGACAGCCTCCTATGGGAGGTACATACTTTTGTTAGCAAGTACATAATTTCTTTCTTATGTAAAACAGTGATAATAATGGTGTCTAACTCTTAAAGTTAAGAGGATTAATTTACTACCGGTCAAATGTTTAGATTAGTACCTGGCACACAGTAAGGACTCCACTAACATTAGCTCTTATTATTACATTGCATATAGAGAATCAATAGGATTTGATACCAGCTTAGATATGAATTTGTGAAGAAGAAGCTGAAGATAACTCATATTTCTACCTTGAGTGGCTAAGTAGATGTTGATATCATTGACTAATACAGGTAATATATAAAGAGGAAAAGGTTTCTGGAAAATTAGAAGAAAATCAGTTCAAGTTTGAATAGGTTGAATTACATGTCTGTGGGATAACCAGGTACCAATCCTATATAGAGAGCTGCAAATGGAGGTTCTGCAATTTAAAAGAGAGGTCTGGGGAGCTACAGATAAGGATCAAATGACGAGCGGAAAGGGAACTTAATGAAGGTCACATTTATCACAAAAGACTACAAGACCTCTTTGAAGAATGGATTGGCTTTGGGTAAGGAGAGTTAGTAGCACTTCAAGAAAAGGAAATATGTGGAAAAAGACATTCTGACAAAATCGACAGTATATTTATATTTGTGGCTAAAGGAGCGCTTTGACTATAAAATAATGTGTGTTGGAAAGCAGAGGGAAATTAATTTATGTAGATAGGGACAAGGCTACATTTAAATGGCTTTGAAATTCAGGAATAGGTAATGCAATTTAAGTAAGAAATAAGACACTGAAAAAGTTAGCAAGACAGCTGAACTCTGCTGTGGCAACATTATACAAAAACCTATCATAACAGAATATGAAAAGTAAAATGTACTTACTCTATTATTCGAGAGGATTTTAATTTATGCCAGTTTTATTTCCACTGAAGTTAAAAGGAATGTTGTCTAGGCACTGTAACTTTAGGCAACAGCCCCAAGGCGGAAAATGTTATCTTTAGTACCTTCCCATATCTCTTCCCAGTCCCTTCTCCTGCCTCTCCACTTCCCTGGTGAACCAATGTTCTCAATCTGCTCTAATATAAAAAACTACATTTTTGCAATGATGCAATGTCTTGTTCCCTGAAGTACTCTGATTACATCTCCTTGCTCAGTTCTACTCTCCCAGGAAATCATTCATTCTCTGTCGCCCCTCTACAGATCTCAGCTAAGAAAAAAACAAAAATTGATTATCTAATTAAGGTAGTGCATACAACACTGTGAGTGATCAAAATCCTAGGAGATATTTAATTTCAAAAAGAGGAATCTGTTAACACCTATGAATTTCAAATTGTTAAAATATATACTATCTCTCTGTTTTCTGTACTACACATTCCAGTTACAAAGTAAAAGACAAAAAAAGTCACTAATTTTCCTTATATTACACTTTGCACACCAGCAAAGCCAAGTTTGCTGCATAGATATTTACTGGGTCACTACTAGGAAAAAGTACTGAGACAGACTCTAATGAAACTGCAAGGATGAATGAAATATAATCTATGCCTTTACTAGATTATAAGGAGTTTATAGCCTAATAGGTGAAACAACTGAACACACAATCATCACATAAGGTATATAAGGACTCTGTAACAATGTTTCTGAAACTTAACCTATGTATAAACCCCTTATGAAGACAGAAAAAAGGTTTTGTGAAACACCCTCCACCCACTGACTTATTATATTGTTACTGAAATACAGAAAAATAAAGCTATGGATAAGGATAAACTCTTCCTCTTGCTTCCAGATCTTCTTTCAAATACCAAAAGGATTTCCAAATAGGCACATAAAAGCTACAAACAACACAGTTCAAATACACAGTTCAAAAACTGTGTATTGTGTTCACGAATACAATGTTTTCGTGAAAATGTATCATTATAGTCAACATAAAAATGGTACTGACTGCTATTTCTCCATTATTTTTCAGTTACATTTTGGTTTGACATGCCTATAAGTCTAGTGATATGGTTTGGCTGTGTCCCCATCCAAATCTCATCTTGAATTGTAACTCCCACCATTCCCATGTCATGGGAGGAACCCAGTGGGAGGTGACTGAATTATGGGGGCAGGTCTTTCTTGCGATGTTCTCGTGATAGTGAGTGAGTCTCATGAGATCTGATGGTTTTAAAAACAGGAGTTTCCTTGCACAAGCTCTCTCTCTGCCTGCCACCATCCATGTGAGACGTGACTTCCTCCATCAGGATTGTGAGGTCTCCCCAGCCATGTGGAACTGTAAGTCCAATAAACCTCTTTCTTTTGTAAATTGCCCAGTCTCGGGTAATCAGCAGCGTGAAAATGAACTAATACATCTAGTATGCCCTAAAGATTTAATATCATTTGTTTCTACTCAAATGACTGCAAAACTTTTAGTTCACTCTGATGTCATCAGGCTTTCACCTAATACAAGTGAACCACTTATAATATTAAGTCTATTGTTGTTCTTTTCTCATTAGACTAACATAATCATAGCCCTGAAAATACATGGTAGTAATTGGTTATAAGGTAGGCATGGCATACCACATGACCTAAGAATATGCTCACACTAATTTATTTTATATTAACATTGAAAATTTTAGCCCTTTCTCCCTGTGGAGAATACATTTGCACACTCAGGTTGATGTACCCCGTGTTGAAATAAATTGCTATAACAGAAATAACAAATCTGAAAGGCAGAAATGATACGGAGATTAATTCCAACTGAAAAGGATCCAAAGGTTTTATGGAGGAGGTAACATTTGAAATGAACTGTGACACTTGAGTTTAGTGCCAAGTGTCTACGTTTTCTGAAATTTCCTTTCCATAAAGATGACACTGAAAATATAAAGCTACTAGAGTTTAGAAAAAAAGACACACAGGAAATATTCAGTGGTAAGGGGAGTGAGGACAAAAATCATGAATTTTATGAACAAAAGTTGACGGGTTTCTTTTGAGGAGAAAGAAAATCAGAGAATAAAATTACAAGCATTAGATGTGCTATTTGCAAAATCAACAGCATACTTTGCATGTTGTAAAGTTTACACATACTATCTTACATTTTGATGCAAATGTACCCATTGATGTAATGTTTTAAAATGCATTTAAAAATGCATTCACATAAGGACAGCTTCAGGAATATTTGTATCAGTTAAACTTTTTTTTAACATTCATGACACGCAAACTTTTGATACTATACAACAAAAAAAATTTCCATTTTTGTCAAAATTCTTTCTCCTCCATGGTTTTTTCTGTGTATATTTATATAAAAAGAACAAAGAGGTTAAATATCACAAACCCATAACTCAGTGTACATCACCCATTTTTTCATCTCTAGTTTCTGCAGACTACAGTTATATTTTATCCACTCCCTTACGAACGTTTCTTACATCTCACAGCAGAAGTGTGCATTAGTGTTCTACAAAGTGTGAGTGGAAGAAAACAATTTACTAGCCAGATTAAATTTCAAGTCGCCTTAATTCAGGAAATATTTACCTAGTCTACATGCTAGACACTGCTGATTACAATAAGAAAACATCAAACCACAGCAGAAAACTGGTTTTCATTTTATATTCTCTGATGTTTCTATAATTATTCCTAGATCTGTAAAGTTTCTTTTTTAAAGACAGATTTATTAAACAGTAGCTCATTTAGAATTTTCTGATAAATAAGAATCTATCTTTAAATCAAGGGATTGTGTAACATTACACATTTTGACTTGTTCAAAAGAAGTTAAACTTGAATCTGTGCAGCATGGTGTTATTTATACATGCAGCCACTCATACAGAGAACATCATGCATGCTTTTAGCTCCATTAATTGTTAAATGTTAAAACAGTACAACTTACGAGAAAATGCAGTACAAGTAAACAGAGGGTTTCTTTCATCCAAATATACATTTAGGAATAGCAATGGGAAATAGATTTATATGAAGTAACTTAAATGGCTGCTACATACTAATTTTGAAGATACTATTCAAAATATTCAGACTCTGTAAAACAAAATGTTTAAGACATACTTTATAACTTTACTGTACTACATTTAAAAATTTTAACACTTTTAGATTTGTTACTTGCTATAAAATATAGAAATTCTTAAAAAGATTTTCACTTCTGGTTTTATTACTGTTATATTTTACTACAGATATTTTAAAATTGACTATAACTCTACTTTGGGTATTAGAAAAGTGAAAAATAAAGGTCAGACAGTACACAGTAAACTTGTTCTGGAAATGACTATTTTTTGCGCTTTTCAGATAATGACTTAACTATCACTTACAACACATTAGGAAAGATATTTGACCTTTCCAAATCTGTTTGGGCATCTGTAAAATGTAATGATATGTCTTTTAAAATTGTTAAAGGTTCAAATAAGTACCTAGCATCTTAAAAGATCAGTGGATAAATAAATATTAGCTTTGTTCTTCATTCCTCAACACATTTATCAAAATATATTTATTAAAAATATTTAATGATAGTCGAGTACAGTGGCTCACACCTGTAACTTCCATGCTTTGGGAGGCCTAGGTGGAAGGATTGCTTGAGGCCAGGAGTTTGAGGTTACAGTGAGCTATGATTGTGCCACTGTAGTCCAGCCTGGGTGACAGAGCAAGACCCTGTTTCTAAAAATAAAAACATAACAAACAAACAAAAAAACCCACTAAAATTTAATGGAAAAGCAATAAATAATATTAAAATTATTTACAATAAAATAACTCATCACTAGGTATCTAGCACTTACTAAAGTTTTTAGTTTATAAATTCCTATAAGAGCTGACCATTAGGCTCATTTACTTCCTCAAATGTTGTATTTCAACAGTATTAAACTAAGGCCAGGCATGGTGGCTCACGCCTGTAATCCCAGCACTTTGGGAGGCCGAGGCAGGCAGATTAGTTCAGGTCAAGAGTTTGAGACCAGCCTAAGCAACATGGTGAAACCCCAGCTCTACTAAAAATATAAAAATTAGCCGGGCATGGTGGCATGTGCCTGAAACCCCACCTACTCAGGAGGCTGAGGCAGAAGAACTGCTTGAACCTGGGAGGCGGAAGTTGCAGTGAGTCGAGATCGCATCACTGCACTCCAGCCTGGGCAACAGAGCGAGACTCTGTCTGAAAACACACAAACAACCAAACAAAAACTAAAACATCTACATGTCTCTGAACATATGTTCTTTCAAGTCTATATGCCTATTTCCTCTTTCTAGATTCTCTTCTACATTATACTTCAAAAATCTAGACCACATGTCTCACTCCTCTGTAAATGTTTCTTGATCCCCGGTGCTACACAGAATGAATCATTTCCCTTTCCATTCTTCTCCTAAAACTTCCAGGGCTGTCCCATCTTTTGGCTTCCCTGGGCTACACTGGATGAAGAGGGATTGTGTTGAACCACACATAAAATACAGTAGCACTGACGATAGCTGATGAGCTAAAAAACAAAAAACAAAAATCACACAAAAAAAATCTCATAATGTTTTGACAAAGTTTCCAAATTTGTGTTAGGCTGCACTGATAGCTGTCCTGGTTGCATGTGGCCCACAGGCCACAGGATGAACAAGCTTGACTTAAACCATGGAGACAGTAGAGTTCAAATAAAACAAGTGAGATGTTAAAAAAAAAAAAAAAAAAGACATTTTAACAATGGCATAAACATTTTTTTCTTTTTTTTTTTTTTTTTTTTTTGAGATGGAGTCTTGCTGTGTAGCTCAGGCTGGAATGCAGGGGTGCAATCTCAGCTCACTGCAACCTCTGCCTCCCGGGTTCAAGCAATTCCCCTGCCTCAGCCTTCCGAGCAGCTGGGACTACAGGCATGTGCCACCATGCCTGGCTAATTTTTGTATTTTTAGTAGAGATGGGGTTTTGCCATGTTGGCCAAGCTGGTCTCAAACTCCAGACAAGTGATCTGCCCACCTTTGCCTGATCCACCCACCTCAGCCTCCCAAAGTGCTGGGATTACAGGCATGAGCCACCACACCCAGCCACAATGGCATAAACATTCTTCGTCAAGCTATCTTGGTCTATCAGGATTAGTTTTGGCCACGAGTGACAGAAAGCCCAAAAGTGAATGGCTCATACAATACAGAGTTTTATCTCTGTCATGTCAAAGAAGTACAGGGATAGGCAGGCCAGTATGGACAGTGTAACATTGTTAGTAAGGATTTTCTTTCTTACTGTTGCTTTATCCATTCTCAGTATAGGGTTTCCACTCACAGTCCAATTATGCTCACAATTCAGCCAGCAAGGAGGAAGGGGCAAAAAAGAGGATGTGCACCCATTCCTTTAAGGACACATCCTGAAAGTTGCACACACTACTTCTGCCTATATATCTCTTGCCAAAGTTTAGTCAGATTACTATATCTAGCTGCAAGGGAGACTGGGGAAATGATGTTTTTATTCTAGGTAGTAATATACTGGAAAAAAAATTAGAAGAGGGGGGAAAATCAGTATTAAGGACAACTATCAATCATTGCCATACTTGGTTATATCTTCTCTGTGGTAGGTACCTGACATTTTAAATTTACTATCTAACACCAATATTTCTGACAGTATGTACACTATAACGTTATATAGCAATTCCTTCTAAACCTCAATTATTAAGTATTACTATTGGGAGAGATGTATCTCTACAAAATTTAAGTAATATTCATAATAAAATTACCAAGAAGAAAAATGGAAAAAAAATTTTTCTTATTTGAGGCAAGCTCTTCCTCTGTAGCCTAGGCTGGAGTACAATGGTACAATCTTGGCTTACTGCAGCTTTGAACTCCTGGACTCAAGCAATCCTCCCACCTCAGCTTCCCGAGTAGCTGGGACTACAGGCTTGAGCCACCATGCCTAGCTAATTTTGTTTATTATTTTGTAGAGACAAAGTCTCACTATGTTGCCCAGGTGGGTCTTTAACTCCAGGGCTCAAGCAATCCCCCATGTTGGGCTACCAAAGTGCTGGGATTACAGGAATGAGAGCAACTGTGCCCAACCAAGAAATTTTAATAAAAACAGAAAAAGTCACTTTATTTAAAAGGTTGCCGGCCGGGCGCAGTGGCTCACGCCTGTAATCCAGCACTTTGGGAGGCCGAGGTGGGCAGATCACGAGGTCAGGAGATGGAGACCATCCTGGCTAACACGGTGAAACCCCATCTTTACTAAAAATACAAAAAATTAGCTGGGCATGGCGGTGGGCGCCTGTAGTCCCAGCTACTCAGGAGGCTGAGACAGGAGAATGGTGTGAACCCGGGAGGCAGAACTGGCAGTGAGCCGAGATCGTGCCACTGCTCTCCAGCCTGGGTGACAGTGAGACTCAGACTCAAAAAAAAAAAAAAAAGATTGCCTTGTGACAGATTATTAAATATATAGTAAAATATTAAGTAAGAATATTTAAAGATAAAATATAGCCACTCTAATAATGAAATTACATATAAACAAAACTGCATGTATATGAAACTGCACAAATACACTCAGAGAAGACAGAGGATTAAGGGAGATTTAAGAAAATAACCTCTGAATTATTTTATTATACTTTCTATAAATGCTGTTTAGACATCTTTAATCAAGTAAGAACTAATCACAAAACAGAACAGTAAAAATTCTAACAGGATAAAGCAAAGTCAGGTTAGTCCAAGTTCTCAAATCATGTGATTTTAAACAAGTAACTTTACAGATATTGATGAGTATGATGAGAGTAAGAAAAATGTAGTATGTGCCATCTTTTGTGCTAAGTGCTTTATGAGCAATGTTTCATTTAATATTCCAGACATAATAATATTATCCCTACTCTAGAAAAGAAAAAATTGGGTCTTAGACTAAGAAATTGACTCAGGATCACAACAGCTACAGAAGTAGCAGAACACAAACAAAAACAAAGGTTTTTCTAACCCTAAGTCCATGTCCTTAACTATTATGTGCACTACTTTCCCTCAAGCTCTCTAAACCTTGATTTTCTCACCCATTACATAAGGGGAATGCACAGTACTCTAAACTATTCTATAGTTCATTCCGGTTTTTTAAGATGTTGCCATTCTAGTTGTCTGTCTAGTTGTCTAGTTGTCACTCCCTTTTCCTCAAATAAAAGAACATTAACAGGTCTAATTGGCCTCCTTGCTGAAACTTGCTGAAAGTCAATAAAGTTATCACTAATATACATAATGTAGAAATCTATTTATTAAAACAGACAAAATGGCCACAATTTGTAAGTAAGGTAAATTTGAATGTTTAGGATATATCACTGATCTTTATGGTTGATTTCACGTCCCTTGTGTATCTGTAAAGGAGTAAGCCATAAAGTTCTATCAGGAAGAGGGAGGAAAGCTAAAAAAAACTGAATTTAAATTTCATAATCCTTTTAAATTCAAATAATGCATCGTTTTATAGATGAAGATACTGAGGCACAAAGAGGCTGACTTGCTGGAAGTCACACCACTAGTACACAGTGACATTAGTACTTGAACTCTATTGGTTCTAAAATCTAAGCTCTTTTCTATCCACCCTGCTTCCTGTGGTTAAATTATATTAATTTATTAATATCCTTATTTCAATTTTAACATAAGAACACTAAAGATAGTAATTGATTTAGCACTTTCTGCTTTATCATGAATGCCAACAAACATTTGCTGAATATAGTAAGAAGATGTGTATTAAAATAAGTATCTTAAATACAATTATGTTATCAGTAACACTGGAGTAATAAAAATTAAGCATTACCAAATTATTAGGAACAGAGAACTAGGCTGATTAGGGAACACCTCAGGGAGATGATTATATGTGGATATGCTATTAGAGAGAAAGTTTGATTTCACCAGAAGAAATTATTTTTAAGTGTGAAAATAAAAACAATATTCTAGGTAAAGAGAATAACATGAATGTAAGTGTGGAGCCAAAACGTGTATCCAAGGTAGGGAACGTAGTCCACATTAGGTAGAGTATACCATTCTTATTCTTGAATAATAGAAAATATGCTGAAGACAGCTTGGGCACAGGCTCACTCCTGTAATCCCAGCACTTTGAGAGGCCAAGGTGGGTGTATCACTTGAGTCAGGAGTTCGAGGCCAGCCTGGCCAACATGGTAAAACCCTGTCTCTGCTAAAAACACAAAAATTAGCTGGGCATGGTGGCGCGTGCCTGTAATCCCAGTTACTTGGGAGGCTGAGGCAGAAGAATCATCTGAACCCAGGAGGCAGAGGTTGCAGTGAGCCAAGATTGCACCGCTGCACTCCAGCCTGGGCAACAGAGTGAGACTCTGTCTCAAAAAAAAAAAAAAAAAAGGAAACAAAGAAAGAAAAGAAAATATGCTGAAGACAAACTGAGGAAGGATCTTAAATACCAAGTTAGAAGGTCTGGATTTGATCACACAGAAAATGACAAGCCACCACACGTTTTCTTTTTTTTTCTTTTTTCTTTTGAGACGGGAGTCTCGCTCTGTAGCCCAGGCTGGAGTGCAGTGGCGCGATCTCAGCTCACTGCAAGCTCCGCCTCCTGGGTTTACGCCATTCTCCTGCCTCAGCCTCCCGAGTAGCTGGGACTACAGGCGCCCGCCACCTCGCCCGGCTAGTTTTTTGTATTTTTTTTTTAGTAGAGACGGGGTTTCACCATGTTAGCCAGGATGGTCTCGATCTTCTGACCTCGTGATCTGCCCGTCTCGGCCTCCCAAAGTGCTGGGATTACAGGCTTGAGCCACCGTGCCCGGCCGCCACCACACGTTTTCAAGTAGAGAAATAAAAGGAACCGAGCAATGCTTTAATCAGATTAAACTGGGAGTTGTGTACAAGTTTCAATGGAATTGATAATGGCCAGGAAGAAGGGAGATCAGTTAAAAGGTTTTGACATTTATATACATTGTGACATCAAAGAAAAAAACAGAAATTCTCCTGACTTCTGAAAATTTTGATTAAAACATATATAAAGTGTATATTACATAATATATAAATAGCTACTACACTTCAGCTCTGAAACAGCCCATAATATAATCCCCCTCTCTAACCATAACATTTTACCTTTAGTTCTTACTATGTCATCTCATTATACCAGTTTATGTATCTATGACTAGTCTCCTGACCTCTCTACTTCCTTTGGATAAGTCAGCCCTTTCCTGGCCTCATTTTATTCCAGCCACATGGTAAACATATATTTGAACTACTCTCTCACTAGTACTCTCAACCTGAATCAATGTTGAAATCTACCCTCTTTTCTTAACTCAAAGGGCTGGCAAAAGCCTCACAACAGTGACATAACAAAGTTAAGGTTTCTAGTATCAGTCACTTATGAACCTCTCAAATGAACACTTCTTACTCTTTAACTGATATTTAACATCTAATAATATTAAATATCACTTCTCTTCCTGAAATTCTTGGATTTTGATCAGTTGCAATTAATTACTCTCTTAATATTACCCTAAAAATAAACTGTGGGAAAAAAATTTAAAACAAAAATAAGCTGTGGGAGTCAGCATTTTTCAGTTTTAAAAAAGGTTTCATTTAATGCTAATGTTAACTTCTTTGGTTGTAAAGCACTAGATGCTGAACAGAAGGTTTCTATAGAAATATGTCAATATTTTCTTATGAAATATTCAGTTGGGGCAATAAAGTTCTAATTAAGAAAAAATAAACAAGGAAAGAGCTACAGATCAAACAAAGCTAAAATGCTGCCTTAGGAAAATGAATAAATATGCTATAAGTATTAGTAGACAAAATTATGATGATAAAGCCTTTAAAAATAAAATTTCTCTCTAGCCTCTGCAAAATGTTAAACTTAACAAATGAACCAGTTTAAAAAAAAATGATTGAACATAAATACAAACATTATCTATATGTGAATTTATACTTCTAATAATGCTTCTGGATTTAATGAGTTAAATTAAAACAGAGTTAAAGAAGCAGCAGGATCATGGAGTAAATAATTTAGTACAAATTTATCTGTTATTTAAGAGAATTTTTTTAAAATGATATAACGTTCATGATTGTAATTCAGATTTTATCATTTAGAATTTTCTAATGTGGATAAAGGCCCTGGTAAAGTTTTTCTTTAGGTAATATATGTCCTTATACACAACAGAAATTAACACTTAAAATTAAAAAGTATCAGTTCCTTAAGAGAACCATCTTTATCAAAAAATGCTCCATATCTGGAAGACTCTACAAATCCTATAAATATCAATAAGAAATTTAAGCAAGATGCCTAAAAACTCTACCAAGGCTATATATATGTGGGGTGTGTGTGTGTGTATATATTATATATATATATATTTTTTTTTTAGACCAAGTCTCTCTATTGCCCAGGTTGGAATGCAGTGGCACAATCTCAGCTCACTGCAACCTCCAACTCCCAGGTTCAAGTGATTCTCCTGCCTCAGCCTCCCGAGTACCTGGGATTACAGGTGTGTGCCACCATGCCCAGCTATTTTTGTATTTTAGTAGAGATGGGGTTTTGCCATGTTGGCCAGGCTAGTCTCAAACTCCCGACCTCAGGTGATCCACCCACCTCGGCCTCCCAAAGTGCTGGGATTACAGGCGTGAGCCACCACGCCCAGCCTACCAATGCTACATTTTCATAATCTTTCCTTAATAATTCATTACAATCTCAAGTAATTTACTTTTATATGTATTTCCTAATGTGGAATCACCTTAACCTTTCTGCCATTTTTCAGTAAAACTAAAAACTCAAAACAGATGACATTCAGAGTTTAACTCACACTGAAATAATTTAGTATATTTAGGCCTATAATTTCAGTTGTAAATTAAAAGTAATTTTCATTTTAAATGTTTTTTAAATCCTTTAAAGCAATATTTTAAAAGTATTTAAATAACTAGCTAGAAGTATAAGATATGATTCATTTAAAATGTTAACACTCAACTGGCTAGCAAAAGAAATAATAATTTCAAATTATAAATGTTTTCTAGGTCAATTCTCATTCTCAGAGAAAACCAAACTTCCTTAAAAGCTTAACTATCATTTTGGTCTTACTGTGATCAATGTGGTCAATCTTGTGACATCACTGTTGGGAAACCTGCAATAGGAAAACAGAATTAGCAATCAGCTGAAGCATACTTAAGAAATTTCAGAAACTAAAAAGTTTGTTCAAAATTTGTGTCTTTCTTGATGCCATAAGTCATACTGAAATTAACCTACAGTATCAAGGTCCATATAATTAGCATGACAAAAATAAGCACAAAAGGACTGGAGTTTATTTATAGATCATTATTTATTATAGTATGGCAGGTCATGTTTTTGTTTATAATCACCAACACCCTAGGGTGAACATAACATATTAAAAAATAAACTATAGGACATTTGGGTTACAAGTTTTATTTGTCTTCAAGACAAATAAAAATGTACTAAGAAGAGCAAAACAATATCTTAAATATGTCACAAACTGAAGACAATTAGGTATTATTTATAAATACTTTTCTGTCTATGATTATCAGTACAGATGAGAACCAAAATGTCATCTACTTAATACTGGAGACATTACCACAAGCTAATGTTTATGAATAGTGACAAAATTATCAAAAGATTGAAAATATCACTGGGAATAATTCAGAAGAGGAAAAAAATATTTCCTAAGCTATAAATGGCTTCCAGTTTATCCCTGTGAAATCTAAATTTTTAGAATTTTGTTGTTGTTTTTTCAAGACAGGGTCTCACTCTCACCCAGGCTGGAGTGCAGTGGTGCGATCT
Organism: Macaca thibetana thibetana; assembly: GCF_024542745.1. Taxonomy (NCBI): domain Eukaryota; kingdom Metazoa; phylum Chordata; class Mammalia; order Primates; family Cercopithecidae; genus Macaca; species Macaca thibetana. The sequence continues at coordinate 83,464,736 of NC_065589.1, read as the reverse complement.
TGGCTCCCTGCAACCTCTGCCTCATGGGTTCAAGCGATTCTTGTGCCTCAGCCTCCTGTGTAGCTGGGACTACAAGTGTGCACCACCACACCCAGCTAACTTTTTGTATATTTAGTAGAGACAGGGTTTCACTATGTTGGCCAGCCTGGTCTCGAACTCCTGGCCTCAAGTGATCCACCTACTTTGACCTCCCAAAGTGCTGGGATTACAGGCAAGAGCCACCGCACCCGGCCTGGAAATTTCTTTATTAACAAGTCTAATTTGAGATGAGCCCTTAAACGTTTAGTGTTAAAAAGTAAGACATGGTTATGGCATTTTAAGGTTCCTAATGGGCTTTCAGGTGTTATTTCATAAGATCCTCATAACGATTCCTTCAAAGGGGCAGGAAAGAGATATTCCTTATTATAGACTCCAGGAAAACAGAATTTAGAAATGATACATGACTTGTCTAAACACAAAGAACTGAGTTTTTCCTGGTTTCTCTTTTACCTCTGACCTTTCACCTAGTCCACCCTACCAACTACTCTTCCTCACTCTGTTCTTAATTCAAAAACTATTACTGCTAGTTACCTTACTAGTTCATGATTACTGGCTCTCCTATATTACCATTATAGCCTCCCTACTTCTATTTTTTTTTTTTCCTGCCTCAGCCTCCTGAGTAGCTGGGACTACAGGTGTGTATCACTACACCTTGCTAATTTTTTTTCTTTCTTTCTTTCTTTTTTTTTTTCTGGAGAGACAGGGTCTCACCATGTTGCCCAGGCTGGTCTCAAACTCCCGGTCTCAAGTACCTACATCTGTTCTTAAAGCAAGTAAATCAAATCACATCATTCCCTTATTCAAAACCGTACAATGGCGTTAGCAGCTCTTAGAATAAAACCCACAATGCTTACTATCATGACCTCATAGGCCCTCTGTTACCTTGTGCCCTGACTGCATTTCCTGTTTCTACCATGTTCCAGTCACAAGCACCCTTTTGATAATCCCCAAACATATCAAATTTGTTCCACTTCAGGGCCTTGACACTTGCTCTTCCCTCTGCCCTCTTCATAGGACCGGTTTTCTCACTTCAATCAGGTCTCATAGGAAATGCCACCTCCTCAGAGAGGCCTTTCTTTACCACCAGAGGCTGTTGTCAGCTTTAACTTCCTGAAGGAACATATAGTACCTGGAACCCAATAGCTAATTAGCTGCTGAATGAATGAGTGAACAAGTACTTATCAAGTTCCTACTACATCCAGCATTATGTCAAGAGCTACAAAGGAGCCAAAAGAAAATTTAAGTAGAAACTCTTGCAAGAATTACTACCTATTTAAAGAAAATATGCCACAACAACTTGGTATGCGTTTTTAAGTCACTGCAAGAAGCATTTGGGAAGCTTAAAAAAAAAAAGCAAGGCAGGGGGTGATGGGAAAGCGGGGGTAGTGAATTAAAGGTGTACGATAATGAAGGTCTGGATAGTGAAGATGAGAAAACGCAGAGGGAATGGGAAACCCAAATCTTAAATGGTGAAACCAGAGGGCTTCATGCTAAACTAAGTATTAGGAACAAGGACAGCAAAAGAGTGAAAGATTACATCAAAGGTTCCCACTAACATAATGAAAGAAATCTGCAGTGGTAGGGTGGGGTGACTTTTGTTTAGAACAGTAGGACAGGCCAGTGTTACCAGAGGCCATTCAAATGAAGATACTTACCACCAGCAGGTAGAAATTTAGAAGAGTCCAAGATTTGAAAATCGGTTACATAAAAGTACAGTTCAAGCCAAGACTGTGGGTGAGTTCACCAAGGGAATATGGAGAAAAAACAGAACAGCCAGCATAATTTGGCAGAGACCTGTAAGTAGGGCCCATGGGAAATAAGAAGTAGAATTGCAGGGTTTTTTGTTTTGTTTAAGTTCAAGAAGTAGAGACATAGAAAATACAATGAATAAAGGCACATGAAGAAAGATTTCCAAAGAGAAAAACATATTGAACAGTTTTAGAGGGGTAAAAATGTTAGAGGGGTAAAAGAAGATAAGACAGGAAACATTCTCTTTAAACTAACCTTCTCTACCCCTATCATACCAAATCAGATCAGAAGGCAGTTACAGGCGCGGGTGGTTCACGCCTGTAATCCCAGCACTTTGGGAGGCTGAGGCAAGCAGATGGCTTGAGCCCATGAGTTCAAAACCAGCCTGGGCAACATGGTGAAACCCTCTCTCTACAAAACATAGAAAAATTGGCAAGGCATGGTGGCACATGCCTGTAGTCCCACCCAGCTACTCATGTGTCTGAGGTAGGAGGATGACCTGAGCCCAGGGAGGTCAAGGCTGCAGCGAGCTCTGATTGTACTATTGCACTCTATCTTGGGTGAAGGAGTAACCCTGTCTAAAAGAAAAAAAAAAAAAAAAGAAGGTGGCCACGTAGATAAAATACATTATTCTCTCTGTATCCAAAAAACTGCTTTCAAGGACCTACTTGCCTAACATTAAGCTCTCAACTTTAATCAATGCAAAAATAAGTCTTTTGATGGTAACAGAGTCAATACAAGAAGTCTTGTGAAGGAAAAAACTACTTCTATAAAACCCTGTGATTCAAAACAGGTATTAAAACTATTGTAAACAGTTACACTCAAACTATGCATATCTGAATAAAAGATAAATTCCATTTTACTTTTGATTTTTTGGAAAAATTTTAAGTTAACTAAGGATAGATCTACAGTTAAAATATATACAGTTTACTTAAAGTACTAAAGCTCATAGGATAAAAAACTAATAAAGGCATTCCTTCCTCATGATAGCAATTTTTATACATGACTCACTAGGTACTTGCAATTGCATGAGGAAAAAAACACGTGAAATTAAAATGACACTAGAGGATGAAGCCAGACTAATCTTAAAGCTGCTCATAAAAATCCTAAGTGGCTTTTACGAGCAAAAGGTAATTCTTTCAAATCATTTCAAAACTAAGAAACGTATTCAAATTACACATATAAAAAGTAATGTTACATTTTATGAAAACATAATTCAACTAATGTATTGGTTATATGCTACTTCTCTACAAGTCACTGTTTTAGTAAATATGCACAGAGAAAAATCTCAATAATATTAACCCCCAGAAAACATCTACAAGTATTACCCACCTACCAATGTGGGAAAAGAATTTTAAGTCATGATATGCAATCCTATGAGTATTTTTCTAGCAATCAGCATGTACTATCTTTATTTTTCTTCATGCTCTGCCCCAAAACAAAGTCTTTATGTACTCAATTTTAACATACTCAAGTTTTAACCTTTCCTTGACAATACTACATACCTACAAACTATGGATAACTACAATACTACATACCTACAAAGGATGGACATTCATCCATACCTACCTCAGTAAAAGGAATCAATGAAATAAATGAATAGAATATCTATCTGCTTTTTCTCACTTTGCTCAATCTTAACACAGAAGTAATGCTGATTAATCCTGAAATTTGTTTGTAATCAACACAAAATATTTAATCATTCATTTATATATCAGGTTGATTTTTTGTGTGTGCTCTATGCTCTTTTCAAGGTATGGTTATACAATAAAAAAATTATTTTCAAAATTTATATATGAAAAATAATCTCACAAATCATGTGCTATTTGTAGATGTATCAGTGTTGTTATCTTAGATTATAGACCATGGACATGGAGAAGTTAAGGACTGTCTTTATCATTCTCTTTTTAAAGTGTCAACTGTACATATTTTGGCATTTATTTTTAAGGTTTAACAATATTTTTATAGAACAACTTTTTTTTTTTTTTTTTTTGAGATGGAGTCTTGCTCTGTCACTCAGGCTAGAGTGCAGTGGTGTGATCTCGGCTCACTGCAATCTCCGCCTCCCAGGTTCAAGCGATTCTCCTGCCTCACCCTCCCGAGTAGGTGGGATTACAGGCACCTGTCACCACACCCGGCTAATTTTTGTACTTTAGTAGAGACAGGGTTTCCCATCTTGGCCAGGCTGGTCTCAAACTCCTGACCTCATGATCCACCCACCTTGGCCTCCCAAAGTGCTGGGATTACAGGCGTGAGCCACCACGCCCGGCTAAAACCCTAACTTGCTAATCATTTCAAATACTGACTTTTTAAATTTGAAGATTATTATTCAGTAGGGAAAAAAAAATCACAGGCTTAGGATATAAGCAATACTTTTTGGGCAGGAGGGGAGGATACTTGAAAATAATAGAAAATTATATACTGGGAAACTGGTGACAATGTGATCTATCCAGGGTTGTGCAACAGAACTTTCTGCAATGAAGGGAATGTTCAGTGCCTTTGCTGTCCAATATATACCTGCTATGATTTGGATATGGTTTGTTTGTACCCACCAAATCTCATGTTGAAATTTTATCCCCAGTGTGATATTGCAGGAAAGTGGGGCATAAGGTAGGGTGTTTGGGTCATGGGGGTGGATCCCTCATGAATGGTTTGGTGCTGCTCTGGCAGTAATGAGTGAGTTCTTGCTTGAAGACTTGATTGGTTCTTAGGGAATGGGTTAGTTCCTGTGAGACTGAGTTGTTATAAAGCCAAGAGACCTTTGGGTTTGGTCCCTCTCACCCATGCCAGCTTCCCCTTTGACGTTCTCCACCATATTTTGATGCAGCCTTCATGAGAAGCTGAGCTGATGACAGCACCATGCCTCTTGTACAGCCTGCAGAACTGTTAGCTTAATAAACCTCTTTTCTTTATAAACTACACAGCTTTAAGTATTCCTTCATAGCAACTAAGACAGTAGCCCATAGCGAAATGTGGCTACTGAGCACTTGTAATATTGCTGGTGTTACTAAGGAACTAACTTTTAAATATTATTTAGTTTTAATTACTCAAATTTAAATAGCCACATGTGGCTTATGGCTACCATATCAGATGGTACTACTATGTATTTCAGAAGCCATACCTGGACTGAACCGTAAATGGTGCTCCTAAATATTTGAAAAATTGTTTTCTCCATTTTTTATAACTGGAAAAAGAAAACCTCAGTTCTATTTGGTAGGATATGTACATTTCAATAAAAGTGCTCCAAGTTGGGAGGAGAGGAATTCTTACATCTTCAAATGTCTTTCAAATTTATGTTTGGGGAAATGGGTTTATTTTACCATAGAATCTTTAATGTATAATAGAGCTTCTGTGGGAAACGAATCTTGGGTTTTGGAGAACTGAGTTTTTAACCTCTTCAGATTGCATCATTATTGCTTGGTATTTAAAAGCTGCAATTTGCTTTACATTGGTCAGCTGGGCAGAATTGCTTTACTTTGTTTTCTCATGACTATTATGAAACTAAATTTGCATTTCCATAAATTACTGAGAGGTATCAATAATTACACTATCCTTTCTGCAAAAAACTGGCATTCCATCAAAAAGCATTTCATTCTTCATTTGCATCACTTGTCTTTATTGTTCTGTGTGACTGAAACTTCTCTAAAAAAAGGTATAATTCCCATAGGTTGAATCACAAAATTTTCAGACAGCTTACAAAAGCCTTATTATATGAAGTTTAGCGAGAGCTGAGATGACAACTTCTTTGTTTTGCTGGTGATAAAAAACCACAGAAATGAAGCACAACTGGCTATTACACTGTGTAAATTTAAAAACACACACACACATAAGCTGCCTGTTTTCCCACACTTTACCACTCTCTTCTTTCAAGACTGGTTAGCACTTCTCAACATCTTTACTCACTCCCTCTTAAGTTTCCATTTTAGAGCCACAAATGGGCTTCCAGTAGAGGAAGGAGGTAGTAGCACTGCCAACTGCTATTGAAACATTCTTGAGGTTAATGTATACACAATATCCAAAAGTGAACCAATCACTTGGGTGAAGTAATACAATGAAGTTTCATTTGAGAAAAATTATGTGTTGTTTTAGTTATATATACTTTTATTTCTCTAACTATAAGTTTTTAGGGAATTCAATTCAAATTGTAGCAACCCACAGACAGCTTTACGTTAAACCTTTAGGAATTAATATTAAGTTAAAGCACATTGTCTGATTATAGAAATTTTTAGTTTTTTATATCAAAATTAGAGTCCATTTTGGTCCTGCCCACAAATGCCAAATTGACAGATAATTTGACCCTCACAAGATTGCTTTTTTACAAAAATATCACTCGAATAAGCCAGCAATCAAGACAAACATAAGGTAACAGTTTTACAAAGTTTTCAAGCACCATAGCTAAAGAACAGACATGATGCTATCCCAACCCACATCTTCAAAAATCAATTTCAGACTATGGCTGTGAAGACTGGAAAAATAATCATGCACTCTAATAATACAGAGATCAAAGAAATATTTAGTCAGATCAAATAACTGAAGTTATCACTAATAAATATTAAGTTTCAGAAAATTTGTATTTTACTCTTTTATTCAAAGAACACTGCTATGAATATTTAGAGAAATTAAATAATGATTACTGCTCTTGGTTTTTCCTAGAACTTAGAATAATTTCATCACAAACAAAAAATTTGGTCTAATGTTTTCAACAGGGACTACATAACCCTGGTCCTTACTCAGAATTTTGGCATATATTCACTATGTACTTTAGGCAATCTATCAGTACTTCTTCAGTTTGCAATACTGTAATTATTGACTTCACAAGGGATATTGTGGTTTAGTTAATTACATTTGTAACATTTTTTGAGGGTCACGGATGAAAGAGGGGTGTAAGGCATACATACAATTAATTTATATGTACTTGGTGAAAAAATGCCACTTAAAAATATTTAACAGCAACAACATGGATGAACCTTAAAGACATTATATGCTAAGTAAAATAAGCCAGTCAAGGACAAATACAGTATGATTCTGCATATATACGGTACCTAGAACAGTCAAATTCATAGAGACAGAAAGTAAAATGATAATTACCAGGGACTAGGGGAAGCAGGAGTGGGAGTTATTATTTAATGGGTACAGAGTTTCAGTTTGAGAAGATGAAAAAAGTAATGGTTGTGCAACAATATGAATAAATATACTTAATGCCACTGAATACGCTTTAAAATGGCTAAAATGGTAAATTTAATGTTATGTATATTTTACTACAATTAAAAAAAACAAGTGTGAAAATCAGAATATGAATCACAATCCAATTTTAACATTTTCTGATTCACTCATTAAGACATGAATCGAATCATTCTTTTGTTCATTCAGTAAATATTTATCAAATGATTTCAATGTGGCAGATACTGTGTTAGACCTGGTAGTATAGCAGTCAACAAGACGAAGGCTGTGCTTCATAGAAGTTACATTTTCGCAGTAGAGACCTACAATATCATTTTTGCAAACTATCCTTCTTATAGTGGTAAGTACTACACTGAAGGGTAAAGAGGTGAAATGATGGCAAGGATATATCTCTGAGAAGATAATTACCCTGCTAATGAAGTAAAAAGGAAGACTCTAGATAGAACAGAAGTGCCAAGGCCCTGAAGGGAGAAGGCCTGGTGTTTTCAAAAAATGACAAGAATGCCCAGGGCTAGTGCAGAGTAAGATAGGGGGTAGGAGAGCAAGGCAGAGGCCATAGAAGGCCTGGAAAGCAACAGTAAATACTCTAGATGTTATTCCACATGTGCTGAAAGCCATATGGGATGTTATGACTATGGGAATGATGTGATTCGATTAAAAAAAAAAACCAGCAACACTCTAACCACTGCATATGGAATAATCTTGGGGATATGGGACAGAAAGGAGAATCAAAACACAGTGACCAGTCAAGCAACTATAGTAACTCAGGTAGAAAAAAGAAGACTATCGTGGTAGCCATATTGGTGGTGAAAAAAGTAATTATTTTTTATATTTGGTTGCTGATGACTAAACAAGAAAAAAAAAACCCAACATAATTAAGGATGATTCCAAGGTTTTGGTGAGGTCAACTGGGTAAATGACATTGCCAAATTTTGAGATAAAGAACAATGGGATAGAAATAGGATTGCTGGTGGTGGTAGTGGTAATAGTAGTAAGGAACCAAGAGTGTGATCTTAACAAAGTTAAGTACTCAAGTAAAGAGTTTCAGGAAAGACAACATGACAAAGTATGACAAATGCTGCTGGGAAAACAACATGAGGGCTGAGAAATGACCACTGGATTTAGCAAGATAAATTATTTTTTGAGACAGAATCTCACTCTGTCACCCAAGCTGGAGTGAAGTGGCACAATCTTGGCTCATTGCAACCTCCGCCTCGTGAGTTCAAGTGATTCTCCTGCCTCAGCCCCCCAAGTAGCTGCGATTAGAGGTGTGCGCCACCACACCCAGCTAATTTTTGTAATTTTAGTAGAGACGGGGTTTCACCATGTTGGCCAGGCTGGTCTCGAACTGCTGACCTCAGATGATCCACCTGCCTCGGCCTCCCGAAGTGCTGGGATTACAGGCGTGAGCCACCATGCCAGCCTCAAGATAAATTTCACTGGTGTCTATGACAAGAATGTTGTCAGTGAAGTGGTAAGGACAAAAGAATGAATACAGTAAAAAGCAGAGAAAGTGAGATGAGGATATGAAAGCAGCATATATGGACAACTCTGACGGAGTTTTGCTCTGAAGGGTGAAAAGAAATGGTACTATACCTGGAGGGGGAGTGGAGTCTTCAAAGTTATTTTTGTATTAAAATGGGAGACAGTATAACACATATGCTGATGAGATGATCGAGAGAGAGAAAAAATGATGGCAAAAATTGCAGAAGCAAAATCAGTGATTACTAAGCATCTAATAAATGCTTAAGGCCAGACATGGTGGTTCACACCTGTAATCCCAGCCCTTTGGGAGGCAGAGGTAGGCAGATCACGAGGTCAGAGGAGTTCAAGATCAGCTTGACCAATATGGTGAAACCCCATCTCTACCAAAAATACAAAAATTAGCCAGACGTTGTGGTGCGCCTGTAGTCCCAGCTAGTTGGGAGGCTGAGGCAGGAGAATCGCTTGAACCAGGGAGGGCAAGGTTGTAGTGAGCTGAGATTGCCCCACTGCATTCCAGCCCGGGCAACAGAGTGAGACTCTGTCTCAAAAAAAAAAAAAAAAAAAAAAGAAAAGAAAAGAAAAAGGAAGAAAGCTTATATCTGTCCTTGCTGCTGGAAATACAAAGGTAATAAATATAAGACATGAAACTAATTGAAGGATTCTATGGAAACTATATTGAAAATCATGAAGGGAAATACCACAAATAGATAATTAAAAAATCATTTAGAAACAATATTATTTTGTAATAGGCTGCCATGTTAAAAATATTACATAAAGCAATGTTGACACATGTGTTTTTTTGTTTGTTTGTTTTTTGTTTTTTTGAGACAGAGTTTCGCTCTTGTTGCCCAGTCTGGAGTGCAATGGCTCGATCTGGGTTCACAGCAACCTCCGCCTCCTGGGTTCAAGCGATTCTCCTGCCTCCGCCTTCCAAGTAGTTGACATTGTATTTTTATTAGAGATGGTGTTTCTCCATGTTGGTCAGGCTGGTCTCGAACTCCTGACTTCAGGTGATTCGCCCACCTCAGCCTCCCAAAGTGCTGGGATTAGAGGTGTGACCCACCACACCCGGCAATGTTGACGTATCTTATGATGTGACAGCCATGTCCTTCTAAGCTATATACGTGCAGTTGAACAGTATAAAAATGTCATGTACAGCCTTTGATTTAATTAATCACAGTTGGATTTAGATGAATCAACCTTAGACAAAAGCAAAGCCAGCAATTTAAGAAAATATCTCCACTGTGCTTCCCCTTCTCCCTCTGCAGTGTTGACCCATTTCCATTTTTGAATTTTCATTATCCCTGAATTCTATAATTCACCACCTAACAGGCCATTCATGTATCAATCATTTACATTAATTTTCCTTATTTCCAGAGTACCCTTCCCTTTGCTTATTTAACTATTTGCCACTTGTTCTCTTGTCTCCTTAAAAAAGTTAAGAATTTGAAAGTTAGAAAGACTACTAATTACATATTTGTGTAATATATATAAGTTACTCAAACACACATTTGCATTTTTAACTTTCCCCCCTCTAATTATAAGATCCTTTTAAACCTTTTGTAATTTTGTATCTTTTACTGTTCTAAAATAAGATGTGAGGTAAAATACTAAGGTACGTAATATACAGAATAAAACGCAAACTAAGGAAATGGAGAAAGAAAAATAGGATGAGGTTAAGAATAAGGATGGAATTAAAAATGTAATCAGGGGCCAGGCATGGTGGCTAATACCTATAATCCCAGCACTTTGGGAAGCCAAGGCAAGTGGATCACCTGAGGTCAGGAATTTCAGACCATCCTGGCCAACATGATGAGACCTTGTTTCTACTAAATATACAAAAATTAGCCAGGCATGGTAGTGTGTGCCTGTAGTCCCAGCTACTTGGGAGGCTGAGGCAGGAGAAACGCTTGAACCCAGGAGGCAGAGGTTGCAGTGAGCCGAGATAGCGCCACTGCACTCCAGCCTGGGAGACAGAGCGAGACCCAGTCTCAAAGAAAAAAAGAAAAAAAATCATTTAACAAGACCCTGTAGCCTTTGTTACTGAGGGGACCTATAAATACATGGCTTTTAGTTTCCTGGTCATCAGTGCAAAGAAGAAATGGCTGTCATATACAGCTTTTATTTGTTTATATCACTTACAGTATTCATAAGGTAAAAATAAATCATTTTCTTGAAAGAAGCACAGTTTTTTGTTACTGAGACCTGAGGTAAGTCATTCTGCTGAATTGTCAAAAATACTCCAGTAAAGAAAATGTGGCACATATACACCATGGAATACTAAGCAGCCATAAAAAAGGACGAGTTCGTGTCCTTTGTAGGGACATGGATGCAGCTGGAAACCATTCTCAGCAAACTATTGCAAGAACAGAAAATCAAACACCACATGTTCTCACTCATAGGTGGGAACTGAACATTGAGATCACTTGGATTCTGGAAGGGGAACATCACACACCGGGGCCTATTATGGGGAGGGGGGAAGGGGAGGGATGGCATTGGGAGTTATACCTGATGTAAATGACAAGTTGATGGGTGCTGATGAGTTGATGGGTGCAGCACACCAACATGGCACAAGTATATACATGTAACAAACCTGCACATTGTTCACATGTACTCTAGAACTTAAAGTATAATAATAATTTAAAAAAAATTCCAGTAATAAATTCAATGTGTTTTGTAGGACTATTTCTTTAACATCTTTCAGAATTCGTCATGGCATATTTCTTGGGCATATTGGCAGCTAAAATAAGAGGGTTTGAGAATGTTGTACATTATTTTAATTCCAGGACAAGTTTAAAATATCCAGAGTAACAGTATTCCCCATGTTTCAGGTATCCCTCCCTACAATATTACAATTTAAACATCAGGCTGGGCGTGGTAGCTCACACCTGTAATCCCAGCACTTTAGGAGGCCGAGGCCAGCAGATCACGGTATCAAGAGATTGAGACTATACTGACCAACATGGTGAAACCCCATCTCTACTAAAAATACAAAAATTAGCTGGGCATGGTGGCACGCACCTGTAGTCCCAGCTACTTGGGAGGCTGAGGCAGGAGAATTGCTTGAACCCAGGAGGCGGAGGTTGTTGTGAGCCGAGATTGGGCCACTGCACTCCAGCCTGGGGAAAGAGCGAGACTCGGTCTTAAATAACTAAAAATAACTAAAAATAAAAATCACAATAAATTTTTTTGAGATAAAACTCACCAATTTAATCTCTGGAAAGTGTACAATTCAGCGGTTTTAGTACATTCACAATGTTGTGCAACCATAACCACTATCTAATTCCAGAACATTTTATCATTCCCAGAAGAAACACCATACCAATTAAGCAGTCACTCTCCATTCCTTCATCTGTCTCTGGTGAATTCTCTTCCTCCTCACCCATCAGATGTATTGCCTAGCTAATGAACAGCTGATGTCCATAGAAAATCATATTGTTAACATTCAACAAAAACTTGAAATTGTTAAATAATCAGAAAAAGATAGATATTAAAACAGCATGCAGCCTTTCAACAAAAACTATCAAAATCAATAGATTATAGCTTGAAAAAGAAAAAGCATGTAATTTTTTCATCATGACTGGATTAAGGTATGCAACAAAAAAAATTATCACTCGGATGAATCAACTGCTGAAAATGATCAAATTTGTATTTATATGTATTTAACTATAAATTATTTAAATGAGTTATTAAGTTCTCATTCATGAGAAAGGAGTTCATGCAGACTGAAAAGTTAAAAAAAAAAAGCTCTTTTATTTTGAACTTTAAAAGTAATACTAGTTTTATTCTCTTTCAACAGTGGCTAAGATGGTTGCCTGGACTGACAGTGCCTGAATTACTCTGGACTGAACAGGCAACATGTTTCTTTAAAGTTATAGGAATAGAAGATACTGATAAATGCTCAAACTAATTAACCAGATTCAATTAGCAGCTAAAGTGAAAATAAAACTTCTGAGTTTCCTAATTGTGATTCTTAAGAGCTGAATTTAAAACAATAATACTGGGAGAAGAGGACAAGATCATGAAAAGTTGTCAAACTTAATCACTTGAATATCTAAATTGATTAGGTATAAATTTTAATTCACTACTATCTTAGTACATGAGTTTTACTATACTATTTTAAGTTCCCCCTTATATTAGGGTTTTCATGACACTAGATTACTTGAGATGATCTTTTTTTTTCTACTTATTGATGCACTGGCAGCATTTACTAAACGATTAAGAGATGTCATCTATTCCATAACAAATTATGCCTTGACTTACAATTTCAACATATATCTCTATTATAAATGATACATAAGCATTACATATTTACACCACTCAGCATTGTTCTCAAAACAACCAAAAAAAGATTTAAATGAAAAATAGATTATTATTCTCAAACTGCTAATGAATTAAACAAGCATAAAAGATAGAATTATTCACAGAGAATGGCTACCCACAGTCTCTGAAAAAATTATGACATGAGCTATTCAAGATGAAATAATGATTGGGGAGCAATTCAAAGAATATCAACTTTTGCAACACACGCAGTTTCTGTTCTTCCTTTTCCTATCATACCTAGGCAAGACAGGTAAAAAACTTTTAATAAAAATAAGAAACAAATTGAATGCTAAACTTCTATAATTACCCAACTCCCTAGCAAGTTTTCTAATACTAAGCAGAAAAAACATAAAAAGATACAAATAAAATATACGCATTTTTAAAAGTTGTTAGATTTAGGATTTTACAAAGTAACATATAATAAGAGATATTTAAACTTTAAAAATATACTTTTTAGATTCAAAATAAAAAATGATTTCACTTTTCTAACTATTTTATTGTCATAGTATTTCAAAAACGTAGCCAGATGTGGTAGCACATACCTGTAATCCCTGCACTTTAGGAGGCTGAGGTGATAGGACTGCTTGAGCCCAGGAGTTTGAGACAGCAGTGAGCTATGACCACCCCAGTGACTCCAGCCTGGGTGACAGAGCAAGAGCCTGTCTCATAAAAAGAAAAAAAAAAAGTTCATAAATGAAAATTAGGTCATTTTCAGCAGTTAATTCACCTGTGAGATCATTTTTATTGTTGTCTACCTTAATTCAAATAAGCCAGGTCAATAGGTTAAAATACAAAAAAAAAAATCCATGATGAAATAAAGTCTGTGCACAGTGTCTGACATATAGTACGCTTTCAATATACATCTGTTAAACTAAGTTGTATATATTATCTGTGCCTCACCTTACTCTGAGGTACAATACCAGTGTAAAGAGAATAAAGATTCTTATCTATGGTTTAAAACTTAAAACTTAGAATGTTCTTACTTAGAAATCAATTTCACTTTAGAAAACAGAATTTCATTAAAATTTTTTTTTTTTTTTGGAGACAGAGTCTCGCTCTGTGACCCAGGTTGGAGTGCAGTGGTACAATTTCAGCTCACTGCAATCTCCGCCTCCTGGGTTCAAGCGATTCTCTTGCCTCAGCCTCCAGAGTAGCTGGGACTATAGAGGCCCGCCACCATGCCTGGCTAATTTTTGTATTTTTAGTAGAGACGGGGTTTCACTGTTGGCCAGGCTGGTCTCAAACTCCTGACCTCGTGATCTGACCGCCTTGGCCTCCCAAAGTGCTAGGATTACAGGCGTGAGCCACCGTGCCTAGCCTCATTACAGTATTTTTAATGGGATTTCACAGTACAGAAGGCAGGACATAAAAAGTATAAGTAATACTCAATTTGAAAATCTTTCCTATATATCACTCTGAGAAGATAGTGACCTCACCTTGACTGACCTTTTCCTGCCATTTATATCCCAGCACATTTTTCACCCTTTCTCTGTCTCTGTCTTATTTCCACTTGTCAGGCAAAAAGCAACCTTCTTCAGAAATACTTTTTAACCTCTGACCTCTCCCTTCCAACTCTAGCTGCACTCCATCGCACTCCCTGCAGGTTGGATAAGTGTGGTAATCCTAATATTTCATAAGATGCTATGCATATCTTTATCATTGAATAATTTATCCCCTATTGTTAGCATTTTCTTTTTTGTTGTTGTTGTTGTTGTTTTTTGAGATGGAGACTCACTCTGTTGCCCAGGCTGGAGTGCAGTGGCACGATGATCTCAGCTCACTGCAGCCTCCTCCTCCTGGGTTCAAGAGATTCTCCTGCCTCAGACTCCCGAGTAGCTGAGGTTCAGGTGCCTGCAACCATGCCTGGCTAATTTTTGTATTTTTAATAGAGATGAGGTTTCACCATGTTGACAAGGCTAGTCTTGAACTCCTGACTGCAAGTGAACCAGTGAGCCTCAGTCAGGATTTTCTTTTTATCAATTTGTTTTCTGTCTTCAAATCTCAGAAAAGCCGGGATTATGTCTGATACTGATGGGGTTTAGGAAATGCTCTCCCAAAAAACATGACACTGTAACATACTGAATATTTTAAGCTAAAGAAATCTGAGGAACAGCATGTGCAGGAAGCTTAGCCATGAATCTAGGATGTGTAGAAAGAAAGATATTTTTCCTTCCCTATAATATACAGTAGATACTGGGGTGTAGTAATAAATATTTGCTTTTTACCCCTAGTTACCGGTACAGGAATCCTAAAAACCCTGGAATTCACTGTCTTTTATGCTAAACAGATGATTTATGGGGTGGGGACAGCTGGACAGCATCATCGTGGGTCTGCTCTGCAGAAAAACCAACCACATGATTAGGGAGTTAGAGCTTTCAGTACTACTCCTGACCTCCAGAGAGGGGAAAGGGGCTGGAGACTGAGTTCAATTGCTAATGGCCAATTGTCTTAGTTCCTATTTTGCTGCTATAACAGAATGGCACCAAATGGGTAATTTATAAATAATAGCAGTTTATTTTGCTCACAGTTCTGGAGGCTGGGAAGTCCAAGAGCATAGCACTGGCATCTTGTGACAGCCTCCATGCTCCATCATAACAGGATGGAAGGGCAAGGGAGTGCCCGAGATAAAGAGAGGATATCCATCAAATCCACCTCTTGATCAGGAGCCTACTCCCAAGATAACAAACCCACTTCCCAGGTAAGCGCATTAATCCTTTCATAAAGGTGGAGCCCTTATGGCCCAATCACATCTTAAAGGCTGCACCTCTTAATACTGTTACAATGGCAGCATCAAGTTTCAACATGATTTTTGGAAGGGACATTCAAACCCAGTACAAATTTTCATCAAGCATGCCTATGTAATTAAACCCCCATAAAAACCACTAAATTATGGGATTTGTAGAGTTTCCAAGTTGGTAAACAGATCCATGTGCTGAGAGGGTAGCACACCCTGACTCCATGGGGACAGAGGCTCCTATGCTCAGGATCCTATTACACATTGCCTTATATACCTCACCCACTGGATGCTCATTTGTATCTGTTATAATAAACTGTAAGCATAGCACTTTCCTGAGTTCAATGAGTCATTCTAACAAATAACTGAAACTGCAGGGGGTTGTGGGAACCTCTGATTAGTTTCAGCCTGTCAGAAGTGTGAGTAACCTTGAGACCCTATTGGTGGCTGGCATCCGAAGTGGGGACAGTCTTACGGGACTGAGACCTTAAACCGTGGGGTCTACAATAACTTCGAACAGTTACTGTCAGAATGGAATTCAATTGTTGGAGACCAAGTTGGTGCTGAATAATTGGAGAATTTGTTTTTGGAAAAACACACACAATACTCAATACATTTATTTGGGATAAATCAATAAAGGAGTGAAAGTGAACAATAAATAAAAGATATATTAAACTACTCATATATTTTATTATTATTATGCGTAGGTATGTTTGTAACACTTTTTAGAGCTAGATTTTTGCTGTTCGTTCAATTAATTTGTATTGAACTTTTCCATATAGATAGTGCTTGCTTTATATTTTACAATTATTTTAATATAAGTACACTCTTTTAAACTATTATTTTCAAGTTTAAAAACACTTAAGTCAACATGAATTATCAAAATCAAAACAAAAACAAAAATCAGATTCTCCTTTATGAAAGACAGAGATTAGCATGAACGGACCTGCCTCTCTCTTAATATTATTTATCATAAGCAACATGAGAATGAGGATTGTGTTTATTGGAATTTTCTTTTCCAGAGATTAACAGGGTGCTTAGAACATGAGAAGTGGTCACTACCTGCTGGAAAACAAAAAGAAATATTATGAGGGCAAAATATCAAAAGGAGGACCAGAAAGTGGGAAAGGAGAAAGTTTTCTAGAGAATTGAAAAAGGATTTAAAAAGGAGGGGTGAGATATGACTGAATTAGGCCAAAGATTATAAGTGACTTTGAAGAAAGTAACTTCAGATAAATTAGCATGAAAAGTTAATAAGACTGTACAGAGGTAAGATATGAAAGGAGAACCTGTTGCAAGAAATCTGGTAATAAGAGATCCAGAATTGCCAAAATAATCTTGAAAAGGAAGAATAAAGTTGGAGGGTTCACACTTTCTGATTTCAATTTACGACAAAGCTACAGTAATCAAAGTAGAGTAGCTTGGCTTAATGCTAGACCTTTAGATCAACAGAATAGAACTGAGATTCAAGAAACAAACCCTTACTTACATGTATAGTCAAATGATACTTTACAAGGGTGCCAAAACAATTTAATGGGGAAAGAATATCTTTTCAACAAAAGGTGCTGGAACAACTGAATATTCACAAGTAAAAGAAGGAAACTGGACCCCTACCCCACACCATACACAAAAAGGAACTAAGAATGAATCAATGACCCAAACATGAGAGCTAAAAACATAAAACTCCTGGAAGAAAATAAAGGCATAAATCTTCTTGACCTTGGATTAGGCAATGTTTTCTTAGATATGGCATCAAAAGCACAAGCAATCAAAGGAAAAATAGATAATGTGGACTTCCGTCCTTCAAAGGACACTATTAAGAAAGTGAAAAGACAACCTACAGAATGGGAGAAAATATTTGTATATCATATATCTGAAGACAGCTGTATCCAAAATATATTTTTAAAAAACTCTTATAACTACTTAATAATTAAAAACAACACAGCTAGGCACAGGTGCCTCACATCCATAATCCTAGCAGTTTGGGAGGCCAAGGTAGGTAGATCGCTTGAGCCCAAGAGTTCAAGACCAGCCTGGGCAACATGGCAAAATTCCTTATCTACAAAAAAATACAAAAATTAGCTGGGTGTGTTGGCATGTGCCTATAGTCCCAGCTACTCGGGTGGCTGAGGGGGAGGATCCCTGGATCCTGGGAGGCTGAGGCTGCAGTGAGCCATGATGTGCTACTGCATTCTACCCAGGGTGACACAGTGAGACCCTGACCTTAACAGATGGACAGACAGACAGACAGCCACACACACACACAGAGACCACAATTTTAAAATGGGTAAAGGGTTTGAATAGACATTTTATCCAAAGAAGATACACAAATGGCCAATAAGCATAAGAAAAGATGCTCAATATCATTAGCCATCAGAGAAATGCAAATCAAAACCACAATGAGATAGCACTTCACACTCACTAGAATGGCAACAAACAAACAAACAAACAAACAAATAAGTGGGGATGTGGGGAAACTGGAACCTTACACAATGCCAGTGGGATTGCAAAATATTGTAGCCACTACAGAAAACATTTTGGCAGTTCCTCAATAAGTTAAACATAGAGTTATGTCACCCAGCAATTCTATTCCTAGTATATACACAAGAGAACTACAAACATATGTCCACAAACAAAATGTATGTACATGAATGTTCATAACAGCATTATTTCTAATTATTCAAGTGTTCATCAAATAATAAATGGATAAACAAAAATATGACATACTCATACAATGAAATATTATTTGGTAAGAAAATGAAGGCTGGGCATGGTGGCTCATGACAGTAATCCCAGCACTCTGGGAGGCTGAGGCAGGTGGATCACGAGGTCAAAAGTTTGAGACCAGCCTAACCCCGTCTCTACTAAAAATACAAAAATTAGCCAGGCATGGTGGCGCACGCCTGTAATCCCAGTTACTCAGGAAGCTCAGGCAGGAGAATCACTTGAACCCAGGAGGCGGAGGTTGCAGTGAGCCGAGATACCACCACTGCATTCCAGCCTGGGCAACAGAGCAAGACTCCATATCAAAAAAAAAAAAAAAGGAAGGAAGGAAGGAAGGAAGGAAGGAAGGAATAAAATTAAGTTGTGATACATGCTGCAACAAGGATGAACCTGGAAAGCATTATGTTACATGACAGAAGCCAGTCACAAGAGACTATATACTGTATAATTCCACTTACATGCAATGTCCAGAGTAGGCAAATCCATAGAGAGAGAAAGTAGGATAGTGGGTAATGGGAGCTGGGGGAACAGGAAATGGAGAGTGACTCCACAGGGAGTCCTATGCTCCTATGCTCAGGATCCTTTTGGACCTTCCCTCATATATACCAGGGTTACCCCAGCCTGGGCGACAGAGCAAGACTCTGTCTCCCAAAGAAAAAAAAAACATGCGAAAAGGAAGAGTGGATAGCATGAAAGAGGTTAAAATATACTGGATAAAAAATAGAAGTGAAGTCAATTCAACAGGTATGTTTCAAGTGCTTACCATATTATAGACACAGAGTTATACAGAGCTATAACATTAAGGATATAAAGGTAAATGGAGGAATTCATTAAGTCGAGAAGGCTTAACAAACCTTTGCCTCCAAACAAGCCAACACCCAAATGATTTAATTTAAATAAAATTAAAACTGCTTTTAAGGTTGGACCACAGTATTTGCCACTACTTAATGATTGAACCTCTTTGTGTCTAAGATTCCTAATCTGTAAAGTGAGGAATGGAGACCCTAGATCACTCACTTCTAAAATCTGAAGAGTCAAAACAATGTTGACAGACTAGAAATTGGAATAATAGGTCAAAATTCACAAAAAGTATGATTTTAGTCCTATATTTACATGCATTTTATTAACATGATTATAAAACTCTTGTAGTGATACTAGTATGTCCTCAAGAATATCATTTTCAAAAGATAAAAATTTTAATATGATTGAATATGAAATCTCCAAAAATACATTCTTAGAAAATCTAAGAATCTTAGGTTTTCCTTCAATCATAGCAACTGCTTTTAGACTATATGAAGTTTGGAGGACAGAAAGCTCAATTCTACAAACAGCATACTAAAATGCTAGGACCAAAATTCACATACAGTAGTAAAATATCTTTCCTTTAAGATCTAGAAACTGAAATCCTGAGACACAAACAGCTTCACAACATTACTAAGAATATAAATTAGCTCCACAATTTTATTTAAAAGGTCAACTAAACCCAGCTGGTCTTACTGAGAATCAGTAAAGGAAATCTGAATTTGATTCCTAGATTTACTATACACTAGCTATGTAATCTTGGGCAAGTTACTTAGTCACATCTCAGTTTCCTCAACTGTAAGTAGAACAAATATACCCACCTAAGAGAATTCTTGTGAGGATTACACAAATAAATATATGGAAAGCTCTAACAGCATAACATCAATGTGGTCGAAAGATGTTGACAGATAATTTATAGAAAAAATAAAAGAGATCCGTCTGGTCAACAAAGTGAGACTCCGTCTTTACAAAAAATAAAAACCAACTAATAAATAAGAAAGAAATAAAGGTGACCAATGCATGAAAATAAACTAACTCTTATGAATAGAGAAATGCAAATTTGAACAATCTTGAGTTATTATGCACCAATCAGATTTTATCAAAGGTTTAAAAAAAAAACCAAAACAAAGCCCTCAGAATTAGTAGTTTTAGAGGGAGTGTAAATTGATACCACCACTCTGAAAGACAGTTCGGTAACAAGTATAAAAGTTTTGGCTGGGTGCTGTGGCTCACACTTGTAATCCCAGCACTTTGGGAGGCCGAGGCGGGCAGATCACCTGAGGTCAGGAGTTTGAGACCAGCCTGACCAATATGGAGAAACCCCGTTTCTACTAAAAATACAAAATTAGCCAGGCGTGGTGGCACACGCCTGTAATCCCAGCTACTCGGGAGGCTGACGCAGGAGAATCACTTGAGCCCAGGAGACAGAGGTTGCAGTGAGCCGAGATTGCACCATCGCACTCCAGCCTGGGCAACAAGAGTGAAACCACATCTCAAAAAAAAAAAAAAAAAAAAAAAAATTGATCCAGTAATTTCGCTTTCAGGAATTTAACCTGTGCAGATAATCACAAGGGTAAAAAGTCACATCCATAAAATGCTCATCATAGAACTTTCATAGTTTGGAAAACTTAGAAATCATTTAAATGTCTATTAATGGACAATAATTAAATTACAGTATATCCATAAAATGATCTGCAGTTATTAATAATTTATATTCTCTACACTAGTTTAAAAATGAAAGTGTGGCCGGGCGCGGTGGCTCACGCCTGTAACCCCAGCACTTTGGGAGGCCGAGGCGGGCGGATCACAAGGTCAGGAGACAGAGACCATCCTGGCTAACATGGTGAAACCCTGTCTCTACTAAAAATACAAAAAATTAGTCGGGCATGGTGACCTACGCCTGTAGTCCCAGTCACTTGGGAGGCTGAGGCAGAAGAATCGCTTGAACCCCGGAGGCAGAGGTTGCAGTGAGCGGAGATCACGCCATTGCACTCCAGTCTGGGCTACAACGCGAGACTGTGTCTCAAAAAAAAAAAAAAAAGAAAGCAAGCGTGGCTAGGCACGGTGGCTCATACGTGTATTCTCAGCCCTTTGGGAGAATGAGGTTGGAAGACTACTCGAGCCCAGGAGTTCAAGACCAGCCTGAGCAACACAGTGAGACCCCCATTTTTCCAAAAATTTTAAAAATTAGTTGGGTGCAGTGGTGAATGCCTCTAGTCCCAGCTACTCGTAAGGATGAGGCAGGAGGATCATTTGAGCCCAGGGGGCCAAGGCCGCAGTGAGCCATGATGGTACCACTGCACTCCATCCTAGGTGACAGAGTGAAATCCTATCTCTAAAAAAAATTAACTTAAGAAATAACATATTCCAGAACATATTATTGTTTAAAAAGGTAAATTACAAACCAATAGACTATGACCTTATTTTTATAAATGTGTGTGTATATTTATAGGGAAGAGCATTTACCACCTTAACAAGGTTAGCTCCAAATAGTAGAATTTTAAGGGATTTAACTGTCTTTAAAAAATTCTTTTTGCATTAAGTTACACTTTCTATAAGTATGCATTACCTTTATAATCAGAAAAAATACTATTTTGATTTCTTTAAATAAATTTGAAAAAGAACTAAAAGCGGATACCAGTTCTTGGTCCAATGATTGTTTTCACTACACAAAATGATTTGCTTGATCCAAGCAAATGTTAAGTTAGGGAGGAAAAGTACTTTAAATGTGCCCTAAGATTAGAGGAACCTGACAGCCTAGGGAAAGATGAAAACTAATAACAATTATGTGACAAGACTCAACAATATCTCATCTTAAAACATATCTGCTTCAGTTTAGATTGACCAAAGTCCTTTTATACACCACAAGAAATAAAAGTAGGCACCTTAAGGAGAAAAGCTAAAGAAACAGCTAAGAAATTTACTAAACACACTGAAACTTATAATACTGCTTTTCAAGCTATTCTTAAAGTAATTAAAAGAATGATTCAACATGAGAAAAGAACTGGTTCATTTATGTTAGAGGCCTTAAGTAATTTAAAGAAAGCTACATCAAACTGTCTGAAACCTCACTTGTTTTTACTTGTCATTAATTACCTACCAAGATATCACCTGCTAACAAAAAGAAAAACCTAAAGAAATACAAATTTTAACACTTCCTAGTATCAACACATGAAAACTGTTTTTTCCCTTATAAAAACTCTAGTGCTTAGCTTTCTTATTTGAATTCAGGAAAGAGTACTAAATGAAGATAAAAATTCAAAGCAAAAGGAACAACACTGAACAACAGAGGCAAGAAACAGACTGTGGTTTCAATTATCTATTAACTCAGTCTTAATTTTCTTATAAGTAAAACAAGAAGATTGACAAGAGCTTAAAATACTTTTAATGGAGTATCAGTGATATACTACACTCTTTGAAAAATTCACAGTCCATGAAAAAAAGAAAAGTTCTAGGGTAAAATAAGTTCAGAAAATTGTGCACACCCTTTGCCCTTTTTGGAGATCCATAATGCAGAAAAGAAAATATTTTTGTGTAACCCAATGTTTCCCAAAATGGGAGACAAACTACATGTCCCTCAACAATGGAATGATTTTAAAATGCTTACATTAGACAGATCAACGTGACAAAAAGTTAACAAGGATATCCAGGAATTGAACTAAGTTCTGCACCAAGCAGACCTAATAGACATCTATAGGACTCTCCACCCCAAATCAACAGAATATACATTCTTCTCAGCACCACATCGCACTTATTCTAAAATTGACCACATAGTTGGAAGTAAAGCACTCCTCAGGAAATGTAAAAGAACAGAAATTATAACAAACTGTCTCTAGGACCACAGTGCAATCAAACTAGAACTCAGGATTAAGAAACTCACTCAAAATCACTCAACTACATGGAAACTGAACAACCTGCTCCTGAATGACTACTGGGTACATAATGAAATGAAGGCAGAAATAAAGATGTTCTTTGAAACCAATGAGAACAAAGACACAACATACCACAACCTATGGGACATATTTAAAGCAGTGTGTAGAGGGAAATTTACAGCACTAAATGCCCACGAGAAAGCAGGAAAGATCTAAAATTGACACCCTAACATCACAATGAAAAGAACTACACAAGCAACAGCAAACACATTCAAAAGCTAGCAGAAGACAAGAAATAACTAAGATCAGAGCAGAATTGAAGGAGATAGAGACACAAAAACCCCTTCAAAAAAGCAATGAATCCAGGAGCTGGTTTTTTGAAAAGATCAACAAAATTGACAAATGACTAGCAAGACTAATAAAGACGAAAAGAGAGAAGAATCAAATAGACGCAATAAAAAATGATAAAGGGGATATCACCACCGATCCCACAGAAATACAAACTACCATCAGAGAATACTATAAACACCTCTACGCAAATAAACAAGATAACCTAGAAGAAATGGATAAATTCCTGGACACATACACGCTCCCAAGACTAAACCAGGAAGAAGCTGAATCCCTGAATAGACCAATAACAAGCTCTGAAATTGAGGCAATAATTAATAGCCTACCAACGAAAAAAGTTCAAGACCAGATGGATTCATAACCGAATTCTACCAGAGGTACAAAGGAGCTGGTACCATTCCTTCTGAAACTATTCCAATCAATAGAAAAAGAGAAAATCCTTCCTAACTCATTTTAATGCTAGCATCATCCTGATACCAAAACCTGGCAGAGACACAACAAAAAAAGAGAATTTTAGTCCAATATCCCTGATGAACATCGATGCAAAAATCCTCAATAAAATACTGGCAAACCGAATCCAGCAGCACATCAAAAAGCTTATCCACCACGATTAAGTTGGCTTCATCCCTGGGATGCAAGGCTGGTTCAACATACACAAATCAGGAAACGTAATCCATCATAGAACCAAAGACAAAAACCACATGATTATCTCAATAGATGCAGAAAAGGGCTTTGACAAAATTTAACAGCCCTTCATGCTAAAACCTCTCAATAAACTAGGTATTGATGGGACGTATCTCAAAACAGTAAGAGCTATTTATGACAAACCCACAGCCAATATCATACTGAATGGACAAAAACTGGAAGCATTCCTTTGAAAACTGGCACAAGACAGGGATGCCCTCTCTCACCACTCCTATTCATCATAGTGTTGGAAGTTCTAGCCAGGCCAATCAGGCAAGAGAAAGAAATAAAGGGTATTTGATTAGGAAAAGAGGAAGTCAAATTGTCCCTGTTTGCAGATGACATGACTGTATACTTAGAAAACCCCATCGTGTCAGCCCCAAATCTCCTTAAGCTGATAAGCAACTTCAGCAAAGTCTCAGGATACAAAATCAGTGTGCAAAAATCACATGCATTCCTATACACCAACAATCGAGAAGAGCCAAATCATGAGTGAACTCCCATTCACAATCGCTTCAAAGAGAATAAAATACCTAGGAATCCAACTTACAAGGGATGTGAAGGACCTCTTCAAGGAGAACTACAAACCACTGCTCAATGAAATAAAAGAGGACACAAACAAATGGAAAAACATTCCATGCTCATGGATAGAAAGAATCAACATCACGAAAATGGCCATACTGCCCAAGGTAATTTATAGGTTCAATACCATCCCCATCAAGCTACCAATGACTTCTTCACAAAATTGGAAAAAACTACTTTAAACTTCATATGGATCCAAAAAAGAGCTCGCATTGCCAAGACAACCCTAAGCCAAAAGAACAAAGCTGGAGGCATCATGCTACCTAACTTCAAACTATTCTACAAGGCTACAGTAACCAAAACAGCATGGTACTGGTACCAAAACAGAGATATAGACCAATAGAACAGAACAGAGCCCTCAGAAATAATACCACACATCTACAACCATCTGATCTTTGACAATCCTGACAAAAACAAGCAATGGGGGAAATGATTCCCTATATTTAATAAATGGTGCTGGGAAAATTGGCTAGCCATATGTAGAAAGCTGAAACTGGATCCCTTCCTTCCACCTCATACAAAAATTAATTCAAGATGGATTAAAGACTTAAATGTTAGACCTAAAACCATAAAAACCCTAGAAGAAAACCTAGGTAATACCATTCAGGACATAGGCATGGGCAAGGGCTTCATGTCTAAAACACCAAAGCAACGGCAACAAAAGCATGGTACTGGTACCAAAACAGATATCTAGACCAATGGAACAGAACAGAGCTCCCAGAAATAACACCACACATCTACAACCATCTGATCTTTGACAAATCTGACAAAAACAAGAAATGGGGAAAGGATTCCCTATTTAATAAATGGTGCTGGGAAAACTGGCTAGCCATAAGTAGAAAGCTAAAACTGGATCCCTTCCTTATACCCTATGCAAAAATTAATTCAAGATGGATTAGAGACTTAAATATTAGACCCAAAACTATAAAAACCCTAGAAGAAAACCTAGGCAATACCATTCAGGACATAGGCATGGGCAAGGACTTTATGACTAAAACACCAAAAATAATGGCGACAAAAGCCAAAATTGACAAACGGGATCTAATTAAACTAAACAGCTTCTGCACAGCAAAAGAAACTACCATCAGAGTAAACAGACAACCTACAGAATGGGAGAAAATTTTTACAATCTACCCATCTGACAAAGGGCTA
The DNA here is from genome assembly GCF_024542745.1 of Macaca thibetana thibetana. Lineage (NCBI taxonomy): Eukaryota > Metazoa > Chordata > Mammalia > Primates > Cercopithecidae > Macaca > Macaca thibetana. The sequence goes on along the minus strand of NC_065589.1, from coordinate 83,439,062 downwards.
ATATCCAGAATTGACAAAGAACTTAAACAAATTTACAAGAAAAAATCAAACAACCCCATCAAAAAGTGGGCAAAGGATATGAACAGGCACTTCTCAAGAGAAGACATTTATGCAGCCAACAGACACATGAAAAAATGCTCATCATCACTGGCCATTAGAGAAATGCAAATCAAAACCACAATGAGATACCATCTCACACCAGTTAGAATGGCGACCATTAAAAAGTCAGGAAACAACAGGTGCTGGAGAGAATGTGGAGAAATAGGAACACTTTTACACTATTGGTGGGACTGTAAACTAGTTCAACCATTGTGGAAGACAGTGTGGTGATTCCTCAAGGATCTAGAACTAGAAATACCATTTGACTCAGCCATCCCATTACTGGGTATACACCCAAAGGATTACAAATCATGCTGCTATAAAGACACATGCACACGTATGTTTACTGCGACACTATTCACAATAGCAAAGACTTGGAACCAATCCAAATGTCCATCAATGATAGGCTGGATTAAGAATATGTGGCACATACACACCATGGAATACTATGCAGCCATAAAAAAGGATGAGTTCATGTCCTTTGTAGAGACATGGAAGAAGCTGGAAACCATCATTCTGAGCAAACTATCGCAAGGACAGAAAACCAAACATCACATGTTCTCACTCACAGGTGAGAATTGAACAATGAGAACACTTGGACACAGGGTCCGGAACATCACACACTGGGGCCTGTCGTGGGGCGGGGGGAGTGGGGAGGGACAGCATTAGGAGATATACCTAATGTAAATGACGAGTTAATGGGTGCAGCACACCAACATGGCACATGTATATATATGTAACAAACCTGCACGTTGTGCACATGTACCCTAGAACTTAAAGTATAATTTAAAAAATGCTTACACGTCACTGTATAATCTTTTCAAAGAAAACATATTTATACATATTCACATGGCAGACTTCTGTGACATAGGTAAAATATATAATCAAACTACGAAATAATGCATACTTAACTAGATTTTTAAAAATAAGTATATATATTCATATGCATATAAAAAAAGTCTGAAAGAATGCACAGCAAACCATTTTAAAGTAATTCTGGAAATTGCAATCAGCAGGGCCAAAGGGAATACATCTACTTTATGAATGGACAGATTTGAGTTTCTCCGGTAAGAATATATCGTTTTGTAATACAAATAAGTAGCCAACAGAAAACATAAATGCACTGGGTAAGTTCACATACTTTTTTTTGAGATTCTGTAACCCAAGCTGGAGTGGAGTGCGCTATCACGGCTCACCGCAGCTTCAACCTCCCAGGTTCAAGCTCAGCCTCTGGAGTAGCTGGGACAACAGGCCAGCACTATAATGTCTAAATAATTTTTGTACTTTTTTTAAGAGATGGGGTCCCACTATGTTGCCCAGGCTCGTCTTGAACTCCTGGACTCCAGTGATCAGCCCATCTCAGCCTCCCAAAGTGCTTGGATTACAGGTGTGAGCTACTGGGCCTGGCTGTTCATATTATTTAAAATAAATTTTTCACAACAAAAATATATTGGCTCTTTTATAAATATGAAATTTAATGCATTTCTTCTAACAGAATGTATCTCCAGGTTACTGAATTAAAGACTTCGTAAGATATTCACTGAGGTATTACCTATAAAAATACACATTGGGAACACTTAAATGCTTATAATAATCAATAGTTAAGTAATTGACTAAATATCAACCCAAGATAATTTTTCAATTTGCCTATTTTGTTTATGAATTGCCTACAGTTTTATAAGGATTTTGAAAGCTAGCTCAACAAAAAATTTGTATAATTATGTAGAATACACAGCAACACAAAATACTTATACATATAAGTAAAAAAATTCCAATGCATAATTTGTTATTTTACCTGTAAAAAATCTGAAATATATTCTTTTTTTTTTTTTTTTTTTTGAGATCGAGTCTCGCTCTTGTTGCCCAGGCTAGAGTACAATGGCGCAATCTCAGCTCACTGCAACCTCTGCCTCCCAGGTTCAAATGATTCTCCTGCCTAAGCCTCCCAAGTAGCTGGGATTACAGGCGCCACCACCACACCCAGCTAATTTTTGTATTTTCAGTAGAGATGGGGTTTCGCCATGTTGGCCAGGCTGGTCTAGAGCTCCTGAGCTCAGGTGATCCGCCTGCCTCGGCCTCCCAAAGTGCTGGGATTATAGGCGTGAGCCTGATTTAGGTTTTAAGAGGATCACTTTGGTTGCTATGTTGAGAACAGACTCTTGGGAGTAGGAGTAGTAGCCATTCAGAAGGCCACTACAAATAACCAAGAGATGATAGTAACCTGGGCCACAGAACAGTGAAGGTGATGAAAAACGTGGTGAGAATTTGAATAGATTTTGAAAGTAGAATCAACACAATTTGTTGACGCCTTATAAGTGGGATATGGGAGGAGTTAAGATACAGAAAAGAAGAGTCAAGAATGTAGACAAGAATGGAGTCAAGGATGACAGGACATGGTTTAGATCTGTGTCCTCACCAAATCTCATGTTGAAATGTAATCTCCAATATTAAAGGTGGAGCCTGGTGGGAGGTGATTGGATCATAGGGGTGGATTTCTCATGAATGGCCTAGGACCATCCCCTTGGTACTGTTCTTGCAATAGTGAGTTCTTGGGAGATCTAGTCGTTTAAAAGTGTATAGCACCTGGCCACTCTCTCGCTTGCTCCTGCTTTCACCATGTGAAATGCCTGCTCCCCCTTTGCCTGCTGTCATGATTGGGAGCTTACTGAAACCTCCCCAGAAGCAGATGCCACTATGCTTCCTGTACAGCCTTCGGAACCATAAGCCAATTAAACCTCTTGCCTTATAAATTACCCAGTCTCAGGTATTTCTTTATAGCAGTGCAAGAACAGACTAATACAATAGCGTTTTCTCGATATGTGCAGTAAGAATGAGTTGTCACTAAGATGGGGAAGACTGTTATAGGGATAGACTTGAGTGGTGAAGTCAAACTTTTGACACTGAGCATGTTAAATTTAAGATGCCTCATCAGTGTGCAGGTAGAGAAGTCAAGAAGACAGGAAGACAATTGGCTGTAAGAGTAAAGTGGCTTGCTCCACTTTAAAGAATGTGATATGAAACTTCTATTTTAGGGATGTAGTTGCAAAAAACACAATGATTTACAATTAGGGGATCCATCTTCACAGATAAAATATTGTCTGGCCCTCAACAGACACATAAAAAAATATGGTAAATGAATGTGAAAATTGCATTAAATGTTTACATTTATATGCATATATATTTTTTATGATTTCCTGTTTTGACCTTTTTGATTAAATGAATAGCTATCAAATCCAATTGCATTGGATAAGAAGTCTGTTGCTGTAAATTTTGCAAATAATGGTTAAAAGCCATTTTTAAATATGTTAAGTATCCATACTAGAAATATTCTAAATAAAATGGTTAACAGACTTCTTCTTTCTCCTTAATTGTCAATGTCTGATACCCAGAATTATTTAATAAAATCAGTTTGATATTTCCTACGTGTTAGTTTTATCACTGTAATATAGTGATGCCCTCATTCAATGACTAGGACTTTGTCCCTATGCTAAATGGCGCCAGCCAGACTGCTTTCAAGTTTTTCAGTTTCCTCTTTTATTAGAAGGTGTGACCTGCTTGCTGCCTAAATGCTTATTTAAAGCTAATCTTTTCAACATTATTGGCTTAAATAAATGACTTTTTCTTTACATGTCTACTTATGCCAAATTTTTGGCAAAAGTCACCTTTACACTGCTAACTCAGAAACTAACTATGAGTAAGGCAGATTTCATACTCAGAATCTGAATGTACAAGTCAGTCATTTTATATGTGCTTAGAAGTAGATTATTGTTTTTATAGTAATTATTTTACAACATCAGCTTTAACTTTAAAATTTCACATTAAACCTAAGAACCCATTGCTATTTACTGTTTATTGATCATCTATACATTGTGTAATGATATTACGATTATAATTTTTTACATCTGACACAGCAAAAAAGAATTTGTGAGGATCTCAAGACTAAAAGTTATTACTTAACCCTTGAAAATGTGTTTTATTTTGTGACCCAAACAGTTTTGTTTCGATTTTTTGTAGGGAAAGTGCTCGGCTGTATACGCAAATCTGCTGAACAAACATAAATAAATCACCTACATAGAATTCAGAATTTTTCTTGTAAATTACTACTAACCTTGCTACCAAGCTACCTTAAAAGTGTTATCAATCCATTTTCAGTTGAACCAGTTTATCAACTTCAGGCTTCTAAGTATCTTACTAAAGAAAAAAAAATTTAAGGAAGACCAATAATTATTACTTTTGTTCTGTATCCAAACACTACTGATATAAATGAATTATTTATCTTGAACATTAAAAGACTTAAATCCTAGCACTTTGGGAGACTGAGGCAGGAGGACTGCTTGAGACTAGGAGTTCAAGAACAACCTGAGCAACAAAATGAGATCCTGTCCCTACTTAAAAATAGCATAAAACATTTTTTTAAAACTAAAGAATAAAAATGTATTGAAAAATTAAAATTATTCCAGATAGAATATACTGAGGTTTGCATAATCTAAACTCTAAAACTAAAAAATAAATTGATGTATAAAAGCTAAAATTTAGATTTTCCACTAACAGTTTGATCCTACAAGATCTTACAAGAGTTCACTACCTAAGATCTGAAGAGTTCACTACCTAAGAAATAACATTTCTCTCCTCCCTCAAGTACATCTTCCACAATGCCAATAGACATACCTTCCTAAAACCTAAATCTCACTAAACCTAATCATGTCTCTTCCCCTTTTTAATAACTTAACATAAAAATGGGAGGAAAAACTTTAATAATATCCTATCACCTGCAACTTTCTTAATTGCCTATCTAAACCTCACCTTCCAATGTTATGTGCCAGCACTTCCTACAATACCTGAACTTTAAACCTGCCTGTCCTTTCCCACTTTGCACATCTGGACATACTTCAATTCACTCATCAAAAATTCACTAAAATCGAAACTTTTTAACCAGCTAATATTTATTGACTAAATTACCAAGTTTAAGGCCCAGTGCTGTGTTGTAAATATGTAACTCTTAAGATGCAGTCCTTGCCCTCAAAGTTTAACAATCTGGTGCATTTCTCCCTAAAACCTTACCCCTCTCAGAGCTACCTTTTACATTAAATCTAATTCTCCGGATGTACTTATCATACTATACAGTAATTATTTACATTACTGTTTTCCCCTACTAGTCTGCGAACAGAAAGAAGCAAAATCAATTACCAAAGTAGTTGCTCAATGCTGCAATTGTATACAATATATCAAGAGCAAAAACAAAACAAAAAAAGGCCAGGAGCAGTGGGTAACGCCTGTAATCCCAACACTTTCGGAGGCCAATGTGAGCGCACTGCTTGAGCCTTGGAGTGTTAAGATCAGCCTGGGCAACACAGTTGAGACCCCCTCTCTACTAAAAATTACACAAATTAGCTGAACATGGTGGCATGTGTCTGTAGTCCCATCTACTCGGGAGGCTAAGGCAGAAGGATAGCTTGAGTCTGGAGCTTGAGGCTGCAGTGAGATATGATTGTACCATTACACTTCAGCCTGGGTAACAGACAGACCAAGACCCTGGCTCAACAGAAAAAAAAAAAAAACCTGCTTGCCAAATGAAACAAAATGTGGTAACACCTTACCATTATATAACCATATTTAAATGAGCCTTCATTTTAATCTATAAGATATAATCTTTAATCTATAAGAATTAATGGTGAATCATCTCAGCCAACAATAACTCCGATATAGGTTGGGTGTAGTGGTTCATGACTGTAATCTCAACACTTTGGGAGGCCAAGGTGAGAGAACTACTTGAGCCCAGAAGTTGGAGGCTGCAGTGGGCTATGACTGGCCACTGCACTCCAGCCTGGGCAACAGAGTAAGATCTTCACACACACACACACACACACACACACACACACACACACACACACCTCTTAAATATGACCACAGTCCATTATTTTCCCAACGAAGACAATTCTTCAGTGGGGAGGGTCCATCCCAAACTTTGCAGATGTTTAGCACTGCTGGCCCTGCAGACTCAATATCAATAGCTCGGTTTAGTCATTATGACAAACCAAAACATACAACACATTAAAAAATGCTCCCTAGGTGAATAAGCAGACCCTGAGATGAGAACCAGTGCTTAGCTTTGTAGCTCTTTTTGACTTTATTTATAAATAAATCATATATTCCATAGAAAATACTTGCCATGTTGAAGTCTCCCATTAAAAACAACAGGTGCTGGAGAGGATGTGGAGAAATAGCAACACTTTTACACTGTTGGTGGGATTGTAAACTAGTTCAACCATTATGGAAAACAGTATGGCGATTCCTCAAGGATCTAGAACTAGATGTACCATATGACCCAGCCATCCCATTACTGGGTATATACCCAAAGGATTATAAATTATGCTGCTATAAAGACACATGCACACGTATGTTTATTGCAGCACTATTCACAATAGCAAAGACTTGGAATCAACCCAAATGTCCATCAGTGACAGATTGGATTAAGAAAATGTGGCACATATACACCATGGAATACTATTCAGCCATCAAAAAGGATGAGTTTGTGTCCTTTGTAGGGACATGGATGCAGCTGGAAACCATCATTCTTAGCAAACTATCACAAGAACAGAAAACCAAACACCGCATGTTCTCACTCATAGGTGGGAACTGAACAATGAGATCACTTGGACTCAGAAAGGGGAACATCACACACCGGGGCCTATCATGGGGAGGGGGGCAGGGGGAGGGATTGCATTGGGAGTTATACCTGATGTAAATGACGAGTTGATGGGTGCAGCACACCAACATGGCACAAGTATGTAACAAACCTGCACGTTATGCACATGTACCCTACAACTTAAAGTATAATAATAATAAATAAATTTAAAAAAAAAAAAAGAAAAAAAAAACAAACAAAACAAACAAATACACAAAAATAACAATAAAAAAAAAAAAGAAAATACTTGCCATGCATCTCTAAAACAAAAACAAAATGTAAGTAAAATAAAAATTGTAATATGAAATTATTTCCTCAAATACTGGGAACACATTTTATATAGTCAGCCACTCTACCTTAGGGAGATACACATAAGCAAAAAGACTAAAGGCAGGTTGAAGCAGTAAGGACCAGAAAGAAAATATGGCATCTAAAGTCTACATGCAGATGCCAGAATTAAACAAACTAATTTCTTCAAAAGCAGGATTTTCAGGATGGTCTTTTAACATGTGGGAAGAAATCATAAAGAATCTAACTTTTATTAAGAGAACAAGAAAAGTTTGCTAACTACTAATATTTAACACATGGATGAAGGCTGCTGCCACTCACAGGATTGAATATTACGCTTTTTATGCCAAGCTACCCGGCAGGAAGAGTGTGAATTCCACATTGTAGAGGAACTCACAGTGGTATCCTTACTCACACTGCTCAGAATCATAATTTATGGGTCTATAATGAAGTAGATTTATAAATTATACTATTCTAAGCAAACTTTCATAAAAAGTGAGAGGTCTTTAAAAAGATTCGTTCCAAAAAACACATGGATTAAACATAATACTAGTTAACAGGATCACAAGAAATAACACAAAGTGCGAAAGCTGATGCTTTTGCTGCTAGTTACCAGCCACACTGTGAGGAAAAAACAATGATCTCAGCCAAAAAATAACTATAAATTTAAGAAGAAACTATTTGAGTTACCATATTTATTATTGTTAACAATCACCCTAATTTTCTAATTCACTTTGAGAAACTGGCCAATAAGAATATAAAGCATTTGCAGTTAGCAAAATATCTTAAGACACTGTTTATATAATCTTTATGTCATCCTATTTCGTTTATATATATTAGTGTATATCTGACATAAAATACTAGAATATTAGTAAATTTATATAATCCATAAACAAATATACTGGTGATCCATGCTCCAAAACATTTTTATTGATAGGGAAACACAAAATAGTTCTAAGACCATCATTATAGAAGACAGGAGTCTAAAATAACGTAGTCTAAGAAGAATTTCCCAAACCTTTAAGTCAACCAGATTTAAGGATACCCAGCAAGGCCGGGCCCAGTGGTTCACACCTGTGATCCCAGCACTTTGGCAGGCCGAGGCAGGCAGATCATTTGAGGTCAGGAGTTCGAGACCAGCCTGGCCAATGTGGTAAAAACCCCTCTCTACTAAAAATACAAAAATTAGCCAGGCATGGTGGCAGGCACCTGTAATCCCAGCTACTTGGGAGGCTGAGGCAGGAGAATCACTTGAACCTGGGAGGCAGAGGTTGCAGTGAGCCAAGATCACGCCACTGTACTCCAGTCTGGGCAACAAGAGCAAGACTCCATCTCAAACAAACAAACAACAACAACAAAAAACCACCCAGCAAGAACTGGCTATTGTTAATCATCCACTCAAAAAAAAACAAAAACAAAAAACAAGTAAAAGCTCCTCAAAAATAGGCCAGGTGTGGTGGCTCACGCCTGTAATCCTAGCACTTTGGAAGGCCAAGGTGGGTGAATTACCTGAGGCCAGGAGTTCAAGACCAGCCTGGCCAACATAGTGAAATCCCATCTCTACTAAAAATACAAAAACTTAGCCAGACGTAGTGGTGGGTGCCTATAATCTCAGCTACTAGAGAGGCTGAGGCAGGAGAATTGCTTGAACCCAGGGGCGGAGGATGCAGTGAGACAAGATCGTGCGACTTCACTCCAGCCTGGGAGAAAGAGCAAAAGTCCGATTAAAAATAAATAAACAAACAAACAAACAAACAAACATATATGGGAATAGATTAGATATAAGAATTGAAAATTTTAAAGATAACAATCAGTGAAAAGATGCTTTAACTCAGGGTCTCAAAGCAAAATAATTTCAAAACGGTATGCTATTCCCTAATTGCAAAAATGGCGGGGGGGCATGGTGAAATGGAAAGAAGCAAATTTTTAGCAATCTCTAATAGTTCTTCTATTCACAATCTGGACTTTATCAGATTTACTTACATTTCAAGAGGAAAATAAAAAGTGTAAAACAGCACTTTTAAAAGGCTTCTAACTAGCTTTTAAAAATCATTTTTACATTTAAAATTTTTATTTTTAAACATTTCTTGAGTTGATAAACATGTAACATTAAATCTGCTTACATTTAATAGTATTTTAATGCATTCTTATCAGATTATAAAACCTATATCTCTGTTTCTAGGTTCACTTAAGTAGTATCTGTGAAAACATTTTGTCCACAGTGGGCTGACATGAAATAATATCAAATCTCATTGCCTAAAAAGTAGATGTTACTACTTATGAATAAAAATCACATTATAAACATTTAAAAGTATAACCATTACATAGAAATGAAAAGTTCTTTTCCAACTATTAAAAGAGCTCTTTCCTAAAAGCTTTCTAGGCAAGTGAACAACTCTGAAGCAAATGAAAATTAAGTTCCAGACTTTTTTTTTCTGATCAACAGGCTTCCATTACACACTTACTTCCATTAGAACAGGAGTTGTAATGGGACATGGCAACTACAGGTGAAGAGTTATCTCATTAATTTCAGTTGCTGGGTGTCTTGCCAGTTCCCCAGTCTACTTCTGTTTCTATGGCAACAAAGGTAGGATAAGGAAAACAGAAGGAACCACTTTCAGATAACAGCTAAGTGGGGAGAGTCAAAGTACTGAATGGCATATACAGTAATTTAATTTTAAGAAAATAATCTAAAATATTTTTTAAAAGAAGGAAATTGCAGTTCATACAACCTTAAAAATACTCAAAGGGAGGACCTTGCCATTCCAATATTTTTCCTTGATTGTTTTCATGAAAACATATTTAAATTTTACTGATAACTTTTCTAGAAATTTGATTCCACTCCTACTATGGGTGGCCCAAAACCCAAAAAACAAAACCAGAAATTATCAAATGCCCAGATTCATTTTCTAGCAAAAATCACAGTACTTGAAGTAATGCTTTTTAAAAAATATTCTATCATATTTTGTGATCCTAGTTAGGAATTCACTTTAAACTCTTACTTTCTTTAAAATAATTGATTCTAACGTGGCCCTTTAAGCTAAGCAAAGCAGCTACATTTAAGTTCGAGACCAGGCTGGGCAACAAGGCAAGACGCTCTCTCTACAAAAATTATTAAAATTAGCCAGGCATGATGGTGGGTGCCTGTATCCCCAGCTACTCAGGAGGTTGAGGCGTGAGGATCTGCTGAGCCTGGGAGGTTGAGGCTGCAGTGAGCCATGTTTGCACCACCAAACTCCAGCCTGGGCAACAGAGTGAGACACTGTCTCAAACAAACAAAAAAACAAAGAAAAAGAAAAAAAAAGAAATAGACCCATCTGTTAATATGAATCTTCCACATAGATATACTGTGTATCAATAAATTACATACAATGTGTCTGGAATGGACATTTCCTCAGTAGATTTACTAAGAAATTCTGGGATCATGTTAAGTCTGTAAATATTCAATATCATGAATTTTATTTATTCATTTATATATTTATTTTTAGAGACAGGGTCTTGCTGTATTGCCTAGGCTGGTCTTAAACTCCTAGGCTTAAGCCATTCTCCTGCCTCAGTTTCCCAGTGCTGGGATTACAGGTATGAGCCACTGCACCTGGCCCAGTATCATGACTTTTACAGATTTTTTTAAACTGCTTGTTCTTTTCCAAGTTGCTTTATATTCAAAATTATCTTCTTTCCTCTCTCACAACATTCCCATTCTCAAAAGAGACGGTCTCTCTCAATCTCATCCACTCACTTTGGTGGAAGCAAGTTGCCATGTCAGACACAGCACCATGGAAATGACCATGTGATCAAGAACTAAGGCCTCCCACCAACAGAACAGGGACAAGGAAAAAAGGCCTGCCAAGGACTATATGAACTTGGAAGCAGATCTTCTAGTCCCAGTTGGGCCTTGCAATGACTGCTGCCCCAACTGACAGTGTGACAGCCACCTCTTGAGAGACCTTAAGCCAAAACCACCTAACTAAGCCACTACCAGATTCCTGAACTACAGAAACTCCAATAACAAATATGTTTTAACCTGTTAAGTTTTGAAATATTTGCTAAACACAATTAGATAAATTAATAAAGTATCTTATTCATCTCTTTATTCCCTCTCACCCCAACACTGAGTTCCCTGCCTGGAGAAGATACTTAGTAAATAAACGACTAAGCAAAGTCTTAAGATTTGTGATGCAGTTTGGCCAAAACTCATGCCAAATGGGCCTACTCTACTGCCAAGGGAAACAAAAATTTAAGCCCCCAACTCCATATGACAACTAAAGTAATAAAAAGAAAATTCATGTTCACTTAATAAAACATATGATATGCAATCTGTGCCATCAGAGAACAAAGAGTATGGCCAAAATCTATATTCTCACCTTTATCTATCATTATTTTCCTCAGTGATCATGCAAACTTTGGCCAAATCTCTGTATTTTACCTTTGTAGAATCTGGAATGTACTTCTATGTATTCTATCAGTTGAAATCTTACCCCTCTTAACAATAATGTTCCTGCGAGGAAAAATTATGGAAGACTTTAACAAAGGGAAAAAAAAAGATTATGTCCTATCTAGGGCATCATACCAAGTTATCTGTCCCTTTCAGAATTGTTTTGGGGGTTGTTTTTCATGGTAAAATACACATACCAGTAGTCCCCACTTATCCATGTTTTTACTGTGAGGTTTCAGTTACGAGCAGTTGGCCAACGTCCAAAAATAATAAAAGGAAAATTTTAGGAATCAACAATTCACAAGTTTTAAATTGTGTGCCATTTTGAGTAGCATAATGAAATTTCATGCCTTCCCCCTCCATCCTGCCCGGGACACAAATCATCCCTTTGTCCAGCATATCCACTCTATAAACGCTACCTGCCTGTTAGTCATCTAATAGTTGTCTAGTTATTAGATTGACAAAACATAGTCATCCACTGGGGGTTGGGCAGCAACCACTGAGTGTCTTGGAACGTATCTCCTCGGGGACAAGGCAGGGACTACTGTAATATAACATTTGCCATTTTTGCCAGTTTTTTAAAAAGCCTACATTCTCCTATCCAAGTACTAACCAGGCCTGTCCCTGCTTTGCTTTAGAGATTAGAGATCAGGCACATTCTTTAACCATTTTTAAGTGTACAATTACCTGGTATTAAGTGCATTCACAACAGTGTGCAACCTCCACCACTATCCATTTGCAGGCCTTTCAATTCTCTTTGAACTAAATTCTCAGACAATAAAAACACTGAACTTCCAATATTCTGCATGTGCATTAAAAAACAAAAAATAATTAGAAAAACTAAGTATTTTAGTTTTTAAGATCTTAAGAACCCAAGTTTACAAAAGAAAGGTAAATCTTTGGCAAATGGGACTAATTTAATAAATTCAAATTTTAAAAATGTATGGCTTTAACCAATCAGACAAGCTAGGATTAATCCTATAAATTTCCATGTTCATGTAAATTGAATCACTATTTTGACAGGTTTTTTTTTTTTTTTTTTGACATGTAATCTTGCTTTGTTGCCCAGAATGGAGTGTAGTGGTGTGATTATAACGTGCTGCAGCCTCCGCCTCCCAGGCTCAAGGCATCCTCCCAGCTCAGTCTCCCAAGCAGCTAGGACTACAGGTGCATGCCACCATACCCAGTGCATTTTTCGTAGTTTTTGTAGAGACAGGGTTTCACCATGTTGCCCAGGCTGGTCTCAAACTCCTAACCTCAAGCTATTTGCCTGCCTTAGCCTCCCAAAGTGCTGGGATTACAGGCCCAAGCCACTGGGCACGGCCCAACAAATTTTTATTTCAACAATAAGTATATTTTGTAGCATGGTGGCTTGAAGATACTTTTCAGATCTTTAGGTAACCTAAAACCTTGGACTGATATAAAATAATTATTCAATGCATAATAACTTCTAATTAAGATAAAATACTGAAACATTGATTACTATGCATCATTTTAAACATACACTTTTTTTTTTGTTTTTCAAACGGAGTTTTGCTCATTGTCCAGGCTGGAGTGCAATGGCATGACCTCGGCTTCCCGCAACCTCCAACTCCTGGGTTCACGCGATTCTCCTGCCTCATCCTCCTGAGTAGCTGGGATCACAGGCATGCGCCACCATACCTGGTGAATTTTGTATTTTTAGTAGAGATCGGGTTTCTCCATGTTGGTCATGCTGGTCCCAAACTCCTGACCTCAGGTGATCTGCCCACCTCAACCTCCCAAAGTGCTGGGATTACAGGCTAAACATACGCTTTTGTTTCTTGCTTTTATATACTAATGACAAGCTGTTTTAGGTCATGTTAGTGGAAGTGTCAATTTTTGCCACTTTAAGAGGTGAAAAAGAGATATGTGTGCTGTAAAAAGTGGTGTTGTGTGTGCTCATGAACTCTACTTGCCTGCTAAAATGCTGGTATATGACACAGTTCTCAATTATTCATCTCCAACTTTTCTCTGTAAAACAGAAATTAGTCACTTCAACTAAAAGTTACAACTAATATGATTCATTGAGATTTGTTACATAAGTTTAGCCTAAAGCTGCCTCCTTACATATTTTAAGTTCAGCCTAAAGGTTTCTCTGTACATTCTGAACTATATCTAACAAGTGGAGGTATAAACAGTTCATAGCCCACTCTTGTGCCAGTCACCCAGTTTTGGCAAATCAAATGTGGCTAATTGTTCCAACTGTGTTCAACCAAGGCAAACACCAAGCTGTAATCAATCCAGCTATTTCTGTACCTCACTTCTGTTTTCTGTATGTCACTTTCCTTTTTCTGTCCATAAATCTTCTTCCACCACTTCACTATGCTGGAGTCTCTGAGTCTACTCTGGCTCGGGAGGCTGCTTGATTCATGAACTGTTCTTTGCTCAATTAAACACTTAAATAAATTTGGCTGAAGTCTTTCTTTCACCAGACTATACCAGGAGCAATAGTGACATGGAATCACAGCTCGGAGTGTGCATTTATTTTCAAAAAGGAGTAGTATTGTTCTAAAGAAGGGATTCTTGTGCATTTTGGTCTCCTGGCCTCTTTATACTCTTAGGACTTGTTGAAGACTCCAAAAGAGCTTTTATTTTACATAGGTTGTAACTCTTGATGTTTACCATATTGGAAATTAAGACTGATACATATTTTTAAGTGCTTATTTACTGTTCCATTTGAAGACAACAATGATTAATATATTGCATATTAGCAAATTTTAGTTTTATAAAAATATGTGTGACACCACAGATCCCGTTAGAGAGAAGCACTGCCCTAAATGTCTGTTTGTTCAAGAATATAAAAATGAAGGACCTAACCTAGAAAGTAAATTTTATTTGTCTTGATTTATAACAGCTAACATAGAAAAGAAGCTACCAAACATTTTATTTTTGTTCTTTCTCCACTGTTTTTATATTTTTAAATTTTTTATTTCCATAAGGTACTGGGGAATAGGTGGGGTTTGGTTACATGAGTGGTGATCTGTGAGATTTTGGTGCATCCATCACCTGAGCAGTATACACTGCACACAATTTGTAGTCTTTTATCCCTCAGCCCCCCTTCCCACCCTTTCCCCCTGAATCCCCAAAGTCCACTGTGTCATTCTTATGCCTTTGCATCCTCATATCATAGCTTAGCTCCCACTTACGAGTGAGAACATACAGTGTTTGGTTTTCCATTCCTGAGTTACTTCACTTAGAATAATAGTCTCCCATCTTATTCAAGTTGCTGCAAACGCCATTAATTAATATCTTTTTCATATGATGACTTCTTTCCTTCTGGGTAGATATCCAGTAGTGGGATTGCTGGATCAAATGATTGTTCTACTTTTAGTTCTTTAAGGAATCTCCACACTGTTTTCCATAGTAGTTGTACTAGTTAACATTCCTACAACAGTGTAGAAGTGTTCACTGTTCACCACATCCAAGCCAACATCTATTATTTTTTGGCTTTTTGATTATGGCCATTTTTGCATGAGTAAGGTGGTATCGCATTGTGGTTTTGATTTGCATTTCCCTGATCAATAGTGCTGTTGAGCATTTTTTTCTTGTTTGTTGGCCATTTGTATATCTTCTTTTGAGAACTGTCTACTCATGTCCTTAGCCCACTTTTTGATGGGACTGTTTTTTTTCTTGCTAATTCATTTGAGTATTTAAAATGTTCGAAACATTTTAAATTTTAGAAAATTTCACTCAACATTGATGGACTTGCTTCCTTAGAATACCAGTTAATTCCTTCATCTTCAATGTGAAAGGCTATTCTATACCTTCTGTGTAAAGTACCTAAATAGCAGAAATCCTGTATCCTAACAGAATAATTTTCTGTGCTTAGGTTGAGTTCATGATGTCCTTGATCATCTAAAGGAAAAAAAAATGAATAGGTTCCTCCTCAGGTATGAAAGAGGTAAGGTCTTACCTTTTTAAATTTTTTTTGAGATGGAGTCTTGCTCCGTTGCCCAGTGGAGTGCAGCGACGCAAGTCAGCTCACTGCAACCTTCGCCTTGCAGGTTCAAGCGATTCTCCCGCCTCAGCATCCCAAGTAGCTGGGATTTCAGGCATGTGTCACCATACCCTCAGGTGATCCGCCCGCCTTGGCCTCCCAAAGTAATGGGATTACAGGAGTGAGCCACCTCGTCCAGCCAGGCTTTCCTGTCTATGTTTTATTGTTACTCTGATTAAATAAGTAACCAAAGCTTGTTTCTCAGGCAGCCACGACTCTATCTCACTCAAACCCCAAATATCCTAACAACTCTCTATTTGTGGTCCCCCAGTCAGATCCTAAATATAGAAAAATAAAATAAAACTTTCACAATACACTAAATACACCAAACTATCTTTGAGATTTCCCAGTGTGCCTCAATAAGACCACATAGACCTATTTTTTTTTTTTTTTCTGAGATGGAGTCTTGCTGTGTCGCCTAGGCTGGAGTGCAATGGCACGATCTCCGCTCACTGCAATGTCCGCCTCCCGGGTTCAAGCGATTCTCCTGTCATAGTCTCCTGAGTAGCTGGCATTACAGGTGCCCACCACTACGCCCAGCTCGTTTTTGTAGAGACAAGGTTTCACCATATTGGCCAGGCTGGTCTTGAACTCCTGACCTTGTGATCCGCCTGCCTCAGCCTCCCAAAGTGCTTGGACAACAGGCGTGAGCCACTGCGCCTGGCCAACTTACTCTTTCACTTCATAGAAAAAGAGCTGCTGGAAAGAACTGGGTGTACTTGATATGTTACTCTCACAAGAACTGCATGGGAAAAGTGTGAAATCAAGAGAGATATTTAGTTTTTCCTAGGTTAATATTATATAGATAATGTGTTATTAGTACAAATATTTCAGAAAACTTATGTTTTATGAGAAATCCCTGGGAATGTATCAATGTCTTTACTGTCCATTATAATTTTACTTTCGGAGGAAATACTGATAGAAAACTCAAGAAATAATTATGGGCGGGTGTGGTGGCTCAGACCTGTAATCCCAACACTTTGGGAAGCCGAGGTGGGTGGATTACAAGGTCAGGAGTTTGAGACCAGCCTGGTAAAACAGACCAGCCTGGCCAACATGGTGAAGCCCTGTCTCTATTAAAAATACAAAAATTAGCCAGGCATCTGTAATCTCAGCTACTTGGGAGGCTGAGGGAGGAGAACTGAACCCAGGAGGCAGAGGTTGCAGTGAGCCGAGACTGAGCCACTGCATTCCAGCCGGGTGACAAGAGTTAGACTCTGTCACATAAATAAATAAATAAATAAATAAATAAATAAATAAATAAATAAAATATAGCTGTTAACTGGGTGTGGTGGCAAAAGTGAGACTCTGTCTCAAAAATAAATAAAAAATAAAATATAGCTGTTAACCGAATATGGTGGCTCATGCCTGTAATTCTAGCAGTTTGGGAGGCCAGGGAGGGAGGATCACTTAAGGACCAGCCTGGCCAACATGGTGAAACCCCGTCTCTACTAAAAATACAAAAAATTAGCTGGTCTTGGTGGCACACGCCTGTAATCCCAGCTACTCAACCTATTGAGCAACTGACATTTTACCTAAAGTGTCATATTTGAGAACTATGCTCACTTAAACAGGTATAACAAGTTACTTTTAAGGAACTAATGTCGACTTTACGAGCCCTCCCTAGAAAACTAGCCTGGTCCCTGTCTTACAGGGGCTCAGCCTTTTAAGTGATAAGGAAGATCACTTCCTGGCAGGCCACAAACTTAAGAAATCTGAGGGACTGCCGAGCATGGTGGCTCAAGCCTGTAATCCCATCATGTTGCGAAGCTGAGACAGGTGGATTACCTGAGGCCAGGAGTTTGAGACCAGCCTGACCAACATGGAGAAACCCCGTCTCTACTAAAAATACAAATTTAGCCGGGTGGTGGCTCATGCCTGTAATCCCAGCTACTTGGGAGGCTGAGGCAGGAGAATCGCTTGAACCTAGGAGGTGGACGTTGCCATGAGCCGAGATTGCGCCATTGTACTCCAGCCTGGGCAACAAGAGGGAAACTCTGTCTCAAAAAAATAAAAATAAAAAAAAGAAATCTGGGGCCACGCACGGTGGCTCACGCCTGTAATCCCAGCACTTTGGGAGGCCGAGGCAGGCGGATCACAAGGTCAGCAGATCAAGGCCATCCTGGCTAACACGGTGAAACCCCATCTCTACTAAAAATACAAAAAATTAGCCAGGCGTGGTAGCGGGAGCCTGTAGTCCCAGCTACTCAGGAGGCAAAGGCAGGAGAATGGCGTGAACTCGAGAGGTGGAGTTTGCAGTGAGCCGAGATTGTGCCACTGTACTCCAGCCTGGGCGACAGAGCGAGACTCCACCTCAAAAAAAATTAAAATAAAAAAAAAGAAATCTGAGGGATAGTTGGGGGTACTATAGTAGGTAAAATCTGGTAGAATGTCCCAGGCTTGCTTTCTAGCCTGAGTAGAGGAAACATCAGTAATTTTTAAATGTCCTAGCTCAGATTCCTTAGAAAAAGTTACAAAGTTAATTTTGTAGCTTTAGTAGTTGTACACAGTGCATAGGCTCAAAATATGCACAAGTTAACTCAAGGAAGCCTATATGGTTAATTAATATTTTTGCACACCTATGTAAATAAGCCATACCTCATAATGAGACCAGCCTTTTGGGGGGGATCAAGAAAAATCTTTAAGATAATTATATGATCACATTGCTCCAAAAATCTTACCATAACCATTCCTGCCAAATAATTCAGAAACAAATATAATTCCCTAACAAATTGAGGCATATATGATTATCCATAACAATCAAGAATATATAAATTAAAATAATAATATTCCCATTGTTTAAAAAAATGAAAAAATATTCTCAACTTCCAGTTGCAAGAGTATATAAAATGACACTAATTCTTCTGAGGGGGATTTTTGTGGATATGTGAAAAGAGCCTTTAAAATCTGAATAACATACATTCACATGATCCTGTCCCGAAATCCACCAAACAGGGCAAAAAGGACCAAAATTAGTGTGGGAACCAGGGAAAATACCAGTACTATTTTAATAACACTGATTCTATAAGCATATGCCCTAAGAGGGCAAAGTTTACAATTTAGTAAGTAAGAGAATATTCAGAAACGTCCTAAACGCATAACTTTCATAGCTGATGTTTAGAATCATGGGGGGCCTATAAAGAGAAGTGGAGAATCACAGATCTTCGGACACATGTTCGCAGAGCAGAAAATAATAGAGCTACTTTTTTGGCCTCATCGTCTTTATTTTTCTCAACCTTTCATTAGGGTTGAGGAGACAGCTTTGAAGGTGAGGATCAAATCTGACTAAGCAGACAAAAGCTCTGACTCATCATACAAAACTCAGAATCCACAGGATTACAGAGAGTCATTCTCTCCCTCCTCCCACTCACATCTTCAGGTGTGCCAAGTTCTCCTTAAAGCAGGGAAACTGCTAAAATCAGAGTTCCACCCTCACATACAGAACAGCAGCAAAGATCTCAACAGACTCAGAGAAAAAGTTCTAGGAAAAAACATATGGAAACTATACTTCCTGTTGCCTAGCTCTTCTTGCCCCTTATTCCAAATATTTAAAATGGTCAACATCTATACCTGTAGCACAAATCATAAAACAAGGAACAAAAAAAAAAAAACCCTTCAACAACACTGAGGTAAAAAAGCATTACCATGTTTCCCAAGCATTTAATAAAATTCAACTTCCTTTCCTGATTTAAAAAGTCTGCAGTATCACTTGCACCCGGGAGGTCAAGGCTTCAGTAAACCGAGACTGTGCCACTGCACTCCAGAATGGGTGACAGAGTGAGACCCTGTCTCAAAAGAAGAAAAAAAAAAAAAAAGGCTGGGCACAGTGGCTCACGCCTGTAGTCCGAGCACTTTGGGAGGCCGAGGCGGGTGGATCACGAGATCAGGAGTTCAAGACCAGCCTGGCCAACGTGGTAAAACTCCGTCTCTACAAAAAATACAAAAATTAGCCAGGTGTGGTGGCAGGTGCCTGTAATTCCAGCTACTCCGGAGGCTGAGGCAGGAGAATCACCTGAACCTGGGAGGCAGAGGTTGCGGTGAGCAGAGATTGTGCCATTGTACTCCAGCCTGGGCAACAGGAGTGAAACTCTGTCTCAAAAAAAAAAAAAAAAAAAAAACGAAGATAGAAATAGATGCATGCTTGCTTAACATGATCTTTAAAAACACGTATAACAAACCAAAAGGTAATACCATAAAAGAAGACTAAGTACTAGAATCATTTCCAAAGTCAGGAAAAGATAAGAGTGCCCAATGTTACTAATACATTGCAAATAGTAGTCAGCTTAATTTCATTCTTTATACAATAAAGTTACAATACTGAAGGTAGAAAAATTACCTTTATTTGTATATGATTATATATCTAGAAAACCCTAGAAAATCAACTGAAAAATTATTAAAACCATAAGAGTTGAATAATTCAATCAACAGTCAGTAGGATGTTTTGGGGAAAACTGGACTCTTTTGGAAAAAAAATAAGTTGGGAATCTAAACTTCACTTCTTTCACTTAAACAGACTCCATCATGCATAAAGATTTCAGTTTAAAGCAAGATAAACCTATGAGCCATAAGTGAAAAAAATGATACACTGGTCTTCTACACCCATATTTATCGCTATATTGGAAACAACAATCTAGCAGTAAAAAATTCCACCATACATATCAGAAATGGGAGTAAGAAACAGGAAGAGGAGAACTAAAAAAGATAACCTAGCATTGGTATGCTAGAGCTTGCTCATAGTGGCTCACAAGAGTCAACTGTTAATTCTTGGGAATTCTTGCAATCTAGTTGTTAAAAACAATCATTATTAATTAAATTATATAAACTTACAGTCAATAAATTATAATACGGTAATAAACACTCAAAACATCACTTCCTAATTATTTTACATTTTATTATTTATGCTGTAGGAAGTTATTTTACATCTATAGTATGATTATGATGAAAATACTATATAATGATTGTACAACTACATTTCTCAACTTTGTTCAGTTGCATTAAGTTGTAGGATTGAAACAGGCCATGGTGGCAGTATTTACACAGGAAAAGAGTAGACACTACAAATCAAGGCTCTCTTTGCCACATATACAAACCAGTTAATATTTTCCAGAATACCACTATATATAAAATATTCATATTCTTTGATCTAGCAATTCAATCGCTAAGAATGAATCCTACAGAAATAACTTAGAATAAAAAAAGCTAAGAGATGTTTGATGTTATTTCATTCCATCATATAATAACATATAGTGAGGCTAGGCACGGTGGCTCACAACTATAATCCCAACACTTTGGAAGGCTAAGGAGGGTGGACTGCTTGAGGCTGGGAGTTCAAGACCAGCCAGGACAATATAGTGAAACACAGTGTCTAATAAAAATACAAAAATTAGCTGGGCGTGGTGGCACGTGCCTGTAGTCCCAGCTACTCACGAGGCTGAGGCAGGGGAATTGCTCGAACCTGGGAGGCAGAGGTTGCAGTGAGCCGAGATTGTGCCACTATACTCCAGGCTAGGCAACAGAGCGAGACTCCTTCTCATAAAAAACAAAAACAAAAACAAAAACAAAAAAACTTAAATGTCCTAAGATTGGATAAATTATTATACAGTCTTTTAAAATACTTAATGACAAAAAAATGCTCATGATATAATCCAAATAACTAATAAAGAGCTAATAAACAATGTAGAATGCAAAAACTACGTAATAGCCATTTTGTAAAAATACATAAATTTACATTTTAAAAATGGAAATTAAAACTTGTTTTATTTAAAATGCCATAAGGAGGCATTTCTGTTAAAAGAAGTGCTAACATTTGGAACTAGAACTCTCTGAAATTTCTTTCCTCAAGCTCCAATTTCACTACTATGCACTCCCACATTTTTTCTTTCCCTCTAGTTACAATAAAAGAGTATCCCTCATTCCAGTTCATGATAATCAGTCTAACATGGGTCTGGAACCCATTTCTTCCCATTTCTCACAGAATCTCTGAATTATATCCTCTGCCCCTATATCTTCAGTCCCTGGTTTAAAAAAAACAAAAAACAAAAAACATCTTCCTATATTTCCTTCCCAGAAACTACCCAATTTCTTTTCCTGCTCCTTACAAAAAAAACAAAAAACAAAAAAATACCCCACAACTATTTAAACATGTTTCCATTTCTATAGCTTTAATCCAAACCACTCCACTGAAACTATTAATGCCAAGGTCACTAATGTCCTTGTCACTTAATCCAGTGGATTATTTTAGTTCTTTCTTAGGTAATACCACAGAAGCATTTCACTCTATGCCCACTCCTGTCATTCTCATCTTTTGCAGGGATAGGTTCACGACACCAACCTGCTGTTTCACTAATGAACACTTTCATTTCAGTAAATATTTCATTTCAACATAAAACAAACTAATAATGCATATAGTAGCCTGTGAATAATAGAATTGTGAACATTTGAAATTTTTATCTTAATGCTTTTCTGTTTTTTAAAACTTTTATTAATATTTTATAGTGAAGAAATATACTTTTAAAGAAGAAAAGTCAAAGGACAATGAATATGATTAACTGTAAGAAGGAATAAGTAACTGGCAAGTTGTACAGCTGCATATACCCTTTTATCATAAAGAAGCAAATGACACAAATATGATATGGGAATTTATTTTTTTAATTCCAAGTTATATTCTCAAGTAGTTTTTTTCCCTTTCTTATATGTGTATTTTTAATTTTATTTTATTTTTAGAGATGGGAGTCTTACTATGTTGCTCTGGCTGGTCTCACACTCCTGGCTTCTAGTGATGTTCCCACTTCAGCCTCCCGAGTAGCTGGAATTACAGGTGTGAGTCACCATGCCCAGCTATTTTTAATTGACACATAATAATTGTACATATTTATAGAGTAAAATATTTTGATACTCAAATAGTTTTAATTTAGGCATCTAAAATGTAATAGAATTACTTACCAGCATAAGCCTGCCTTATCAAAGAAAGCAGTTTGAATACTCTCAATATATTTAATAAAATTGGTATTTTTTTGAAAGATTCCTATCACAAGAGGTTAAAACAAAATTACAACCAAAACATGACAATGCTTTAAAAAACTGACCTTTAGTTATCTAACTCAACATTCCTTATAACGGAAGTTTTAGAGAATGCAATATAACATGAAAATACGGTATAGGTAAGTGTCGATAAACGTCAAAACATTAAAAATATGAGAAATAACTATAAAAAGTTGGGTGAGGAGGGCATTTTTCAGCTTAAAAGTAGGAAAATTACTTTTAAATCTAAAAAACTGCCAGGCATGGTGGCTCATGCCTGTAATCCCAGCACTCTGGGAGGCCGAGGTGGGCGGATCGCGAGGTCAGGAGATGGAGACCATCCTGGCCAACGTGGGGAAACCCCGTCTCTACTAAAAATACAAAAAAATTAGCCGGGCGTGGTGGCGGGGGCCTGTAGTCCCAGCTACTGGGGAGGCTGAGGCAGGAGAATGGCGTGAATTTGGGAGGCAGAGCTTGCAGTGAGCCGAGATCATGCCACTACACTCCAGCCTGGGTGACAGAGCGAGACTTGCTCTCAAAAAAAAAAAAAAAATCTAAAGAACTGACAATATATTGCGTGTGCGCGCGCGTGTGTGTGTGTGTGTGCGCGCGTGTGAGACAGAGAGATAGGATGGGGGGTGGGGGAGGAGAGAGAGAGAGAGACAGACAGGCAGAGAGACAGACAGAGAGACAGAGACAGAAACAGAGACAGGATCTCACTCTGTTACTCGGGCTGGAGAATGCAATAATACCTCACTGCAGCCTTGAGCTCCTGGGTTCCAGCGATCCTTCCACCTCAGCCTCCCAAGTTGCTAGGACTATGGGTGCATGCCACCACACCCAGCTGGTTTTTGTTTTTGTTTTTTTAATTTGGTGTAGAGACAAGATCTTGCTATGTTGACCAGGCTGCTCTTGAACTCCTAGCCTCAAGTGATCCTCCCATTTTGGCCTCCCAAAGTGCCAGGATTACAGGTGTGAGGCACTGCGCCTGGCTTGATGATTTTTATTTATTTCCATGGGTAGCTGTAGGATTATTTTTAGCTCACTTTTAAAGTGCTGAGATTGTAAATATAGAAACAAACATGTATTTTTACCCATGTACATGTAATTACTTTAGTTGGTACCTGCAATATATTAAATGCTACTTGGAACAAATAAAATATTCGCAAAAATAATCTATTTCACAAAAGGTGTTTCATATTAAAATGCAAAAGGTCAAATTCAAGGTACTACATCATAGAACACTTCATTATAAAAAAAAAAAAAACAGCTAGGCTGAGTGGTGCATGCCTGTAGTCCCAGCTACTCAGGAGGCTAAGATGGGAGGATCTCTTGTGCCCAGTTCAGTCCAGTCTGGGCAACAGAGCAAGATCCTGTCTCTAAAAAATTAATAATAATGAAAATTTTAAAACAGTAAAATTCTGGTCACATTCAATTTAGCTTTTCTTCCCAGGCATGCCTTATTCCTACCTTCCCATTTCACACATAGTACAAAAACATTTTCACGTTTTTTAAAACAATTCTTCTCTTTTGTGAGTTTTGGCAAGTGTGCCTACGTACAGGCTTTCTGCAGGGGAAAGGGCAAAGACAACTTTTATCTAACTGTCCAAAGTTATTACATGTTCTCTTCCTGGATCAAGTGTTTACTATTTACACTGCCCTTCCCTAACCCTTCAACTTTTTACTTCAAATCCCCAAGGCATGACTACAGATAAGTTATTTTCCCAACAAGTCGCAGAAAATATTAATGACAAGGCACAGAAATTTAATGCTAAAATACTTACACCACTATGGACACAATCTTGATATGTTCCAAGAGGATTTGATTACCTAACAATGCTCCACTCTGACTGCATTTAGAAATCTCATTTAAAATTGTCTCCTTTTTTGTTGTTTCTGCCCAAACCCTAAGAACACTTAACTTTGGCTCCAAAGTAACTCCTCTTTTAAAATAAAGAGATTTGACCCACACCTCTGTCAGTTACTGTTGTCTTGCAGACCCTGTTTTTTTTCAGCATGCTGCACTAACAACCCAGAGAGGAAGAAAAGGTCATTTTGTGACTTACATACAGGCTGCACCTGATTTTTTCAAATGTTGAAGACAGGTTTTGGTGCTGCTTATGTCATCACAATGGTTTATGTTAACAGCAAGACATTACCCAAAGATCAGAAGCATGTATCAACAACCATGTCATCATAGAAACCAGAAAAGATCGTAAGTATGGCTTCGAACTAAACTTAGACACTAGATAACTTTTATTCCACTGTTTTCCATCTTTAATTTACCTCAAAACTTATCCTTGTACAAGATAAAAAATGGTTACATAAAAGTTTTAAGGTTTTCTTATGACAAATCTCTTGCAAGTAAATGTTTATCACAATACTGCAAATAAAACACATTTCATTAATATGCAGTAATAATGAATTTCATCATTATTATGATGTAGTAGTAATGAAGTTAGGAAAAGACTAACCACTAAAATTTATTGTCCTTGGCCAAGACATAATGTAAAAGATCTTTCATATATTTGTGTTTTGAAAATTTTTTAAATCTTTCCTTTTGCATACTCTTTTAGTGAGATTTCTATTTTTAGTGAAAACCAGTATTGATGTTATGAAAATAGGGGCTATAAATCGTGCTTTTTTTTTTTTTTGAGATGGAGTCTCACTCTGTCACCCAAGCTGGAGTACAGTGGCACTATCTTGGCTCACTGCAACCTGTGCCTCAAAAAAATAATTTTTGTATTTTCAGTAGAGACAGGGTTTCACCATGTTGGCCAGGATGGTCTCAAACTCCTGGCCTCAAATGATCTGCCTGTCTCGGTCTCCCAAAGTGCTGGGATTACAGGCATGAGCCACCGCGCCCGGCCCTCCTTTTTGTCTTTACAGATACGCCCGTTACTAGCAGTCCAGCAGTCTGCTTGTCTTCTGCATTCATCCAAAGGAACTAAAAGAAGTAAAGTGTTTTTTTGAGCCATAGCCATCATCATGGAGAAAAGGGATACACATATATCACCCTCTGTTCTCCACTCAATGTTCTTTTTTTTTTTTTTTTTTTTGAGGTGGAGTCTTGATCTGTCGCCCAGGCTGGAGAGCAGTGGCGCAATCTCTGCTCACTGCAAGCTCCACGTCCTGGGTTCACACCATTCTCCTGCCTCAGCCTCCTGAGTAGCTAGGACTACAGACGCCCACCGCTGCGCCCCGCTAATTCTTTTTTATATTTTTAGTAGAGACGGGGTTTCACCATATTAGCCATGATGGTCTTGATCTCCTGACCTTGCGATCTGCCCGCCTCGGCCTCCGAAAGTGCTGTGAGCCACCACGCCCGGCCTACTCAATGTTCTTAGCAGGGGTGATCATGCATTAGGTTTCCAGAAAAACTATTCACAAAAGCATAGGAAAAGAACCAAGGAGAAGGGAGGGATTCTGGTTAATCTCAAAACAGAAGATTTAAATACCTCTGATCAGAAAGGGCGGTTTTGTCAGTTTTAACCCGGCCTCCACAAAGAAGCCTATCATTGAAATGGAGGATTTGAA
Organism: Macaca thibetana thibetana; assembly: GCF_024542745.1. Classification (NCBI taxonomy): domain Eukaryota; kingdom Metazoa; phylum Chordata; class Mammalia; order Primates; family Cercopithecidae; genus Macaca; species Macaca thibetana. Next base: position 83,412,980 of record NC_065589.1, on the reverse strand, counting down.
ACTGATTGACCCATCTTCTCCAGAAAAAGCCAAGCAGTCAATTTTGAAAGCAATGGAGGAAAGGAAGGATCCCATGACATTTTCTTTTCCTTCTAGTGGAAGAGGCATGGATGGGTTGGGGTGACCTTGAAAAGGCAGAACCATCCCAGATGTCAAATGGACTGGCTCTAATATAGAGCTCTAGCTCTACATTTGTTCTATAATGGGCTTATGCAGTCCTTCTTTTCTTGGATCTTTTCTTCCTGATCTGTGAATATTCAAAATTTAATTGTTCTTGATCTAGTTCAATGCTACCTAAACCAAAGGGCCTTTTCTAATTAATCCAACGAGAAGCCATCTCTCTCCTATTATGTACTTTCATAAATTGTTATCCATAGCTCTTCCAGAGCATGCTTGGAGAGAGCATTCAATAAAAGCTTGAAGAATGAAGGTAGATGCCTCCTCCTTTTCCTATTATTAATACTACAATACAAGTATATCAAATATGTGCAATTCTCCTCTGGTGGGTGTCACTGAGTCATTTCACTTTTTCAAACAATGACTAAATTTTTTGTTTTGCTGGGTTACTAACACAGTATAGAAAAATTCAGTCAGGCCAGGCGTGGTGGCTCATGCCTGTAATCTCAGCACTTTGAGAGGCCAAGGTGGGCAGATCGTTTGAGTCCACGAGTTCAAGAGTAGCCTGGGAAACGTGCTAGAACCCCATCTCTACAAAAATACAAAAATTAGCCAGGCAAGGTGGCATAAGCCTGCAGTCCCAGCTACTTGGGGGACTAAGGCAGTGGAGATCACTTGAGCTCAGGAGGTTGAGGTAAACTGGAATCGTGCCGCTGCACTCCAGCCTGGGCAACAGAGTGAGACCCTGTCTCCAAAAAAAAAAAAAAGTAAAAATAAAAATTCAGTCTATTAACTCACACTTCTTCTTTTCTAAATATAATTATTTATGTAATGAGAACCAGAAAAGGCAGACAAATAAAATCCTAAACCTCCATTTTAGTCAAAAACTAAGAACTCCTCTTCATCAAGAAGTGGGGAAGGCAGGGAAAACCAGATTTGTTTGAATTTTCTTTCCTTTATTCTGTGATGAGATGCTAAAGAACAGAGAAATAAATGAAAGGACAATAGTCAAAAGGGAGAGAAGAGGACATAAAATAATTTACAAAACGCCTGATGTAATCTCAAATAATGGGAAGTTAACTAATTACAGTTATGATCCTATGCAACTCAAAACTAAAATATAATGCATCATCCTTTAATAACCTTTGGATTTATTGTTTTTTAAAAAAGTACAGCCTACTATCAGCTAGATTAAATTTGGCCATATATTCTGTTATATTATGAACCTATCCAGCCATTTGTGAAGCCAAGAAAGAGTAAAATGCACTCTTAGGACTGGAACTCAACCTTGAAGTGCTGAGAGCTACTTTATCATCTAGTGTGGGGACAAACACATACATGCACATGTGAGCCTAACACCATGTGTGGAAACGCATCATTATAAATCACTCAGGTATTCACTTATTTTAACACACACAAATCAACACAGCTCCCTGTGATTCCTAAAAGGAGAGCTGAAATAGCATTTAACATTTTCTCCTCCCACCCTTCTCACTGAAAGCTTGAGATGTAAAGGTGTTCTCCTCTTCCCTTACAGTTATTACTGACAACATGCAGGAAACTATTATAGCTGTCCTAACTTACCAATACCATCTAAATACTGTAAGAGCCTACCTGTGCTTAATATTCCAAAAGTGACTCAAAATGCAAAAGAGACTTCTTATTAGATTCCTTCTAAAAAACTAGAGTAACTCTACAGTTTTAGGATTAGCATTATTCTAATCCAATTATAAAGTCCTGTCAATTTTCCCTTCTATCTTGCTTTACACCACCACTCATAAGCTAAAAGTATTATACTACTACTTTTCTACATATTAGATGACATTGTTTTAGACTAATTAATCACAATCTACTGTTAATGTTGTTTCCCAAAACTATGTATAACTATTAAAATATTATTAGCAATATTTTCAAATCAAGGATAATCCTGTTATTGATCTATGGACAAAATAATAAAACACATATTCCAAAAATTACAATAGTTGTAAAATCTAGGTTTGTTTGTTCGGTTCTGTCCAAGATTAACTATATGACAGGTAAGACATGACCTTTTACACTTGTTTCCTGCAATGCTTCTTCATTTTATTCAGCATTAAGTTTAAATTAAATATTTAAAATTGAACCTGTTCTGTGTTGCAAACACAGCTAAAATGAAGAGCTTCTGTAGCAGCAGTGACCAGATTTTAAATGCAGGTAGATCAATAAAAAAAAAAAAAAATCACCAAGCACAGGCTCCATGTGAGTGGAATGGTTTATAATAGCTTGCAAATGACTATGTGCTTGCTGTAACCAGCTGTTCTTAAATTATGAATATGCAACCAATTCATGTTAAAGCCAAATCCCAGCACTATTTCTACAGAGAAATCCCAGTAGTTTTGCTTGTTCTACATGTTAGCTCTGTTAAGGATACAAATAGCAGTAAGCTTCTGAACAAATAGGACCAAACTATTGGCATTTCATGCACTAGGTCCATTATCACAGCAGGGAATGTCAATCATTGGTACATTCCTATAACAGCTCAGGCAATATGACAATGATCTCGTAGGAAAAAAAAATCAAAATCTCTGCAGCATACTCAAAGTCCTTCTGACAACCTAATGCTTTCTTACTACAGCCAATCAGATTGTCAGACCTGACCTACTAGAAGACTTTCACCAAGCTTGAAATATTTAAAAACATCAATCATAAAAACAAAGACAGGACAATGAATTATACAGTATTAACCTCTAGGGTTTGCATACAAAGACCTTAGATTTATTTATGTCCTAGCGAGTTAAGAGCTTCAGTACACCGTTCTTTACACCAAACTGACTGCCAATTTGATGAACCTCTCTGCCCTCAGCAGGAGTGCACCATCTTTGATTAATGAGTGCATGTTTGTGGAAAAGTGTTAAGAGGAGAAAACAGGAAAAAACACACAATTATGTCTACACATAGCTGAAGTACCAATGCAAGAATAGTTTTATCTTCAAACCAAATGCTCCTTTTTCTTATATGCCATGCACACATGTGCACAACACAAAATTAGTAAAGGTTCATATCTATGTTGCCGTCATTATTATTATCCCCAATATGCAATAATTTTTATTTGAATGAAACGCATTCAAAAGCCAAAGTACAAGTTGAATTTTATAAATTATAAAAACTATTTTTAAAAATTAACTTTACCTTTTAAAACAAATTGAAATACTCTTACCTTATATAGTAAAACTTTATGTGGAATAAAAACTACATTTTCACCTCATACTCTTATAAAACCCTATTAATGTTAAAAACTCAATATTTAACTTGTAAATATCCATACTTTTAAATATTTTACATTTCAAACTCTATCATGACTGCCACAAATCAAATAGCACTCAAAACATTTAAAAGTCATATATATTCATTTACTTTTCCTGTTTTCAATAAAGATGTGGCCAATATTTTATAACTCAATATGCAGTTGAAAATGAATTAAATATATTTATTACCCATAATTTCATACTTACTACGGTCAACAGAAAAACCTGTAAATCGAAGTTTTAACTTTTAAAATGACCTTTCTATTGAGAATTACCTTCCTTTAAGAAATCTGATGCCTGAAAATTTCTCCTTAAACTACAGGATGTTTATGTGTAGTACAATTAAGACTATATTATCTCTAAAAATAAACTAAGCACCAGGAGTACTTTAAAAAAATTTTTCACATTTCATACACAATTCAATGTACCATAATTTGATTTATATGAATATCTACCTCAACAAAAATATGTTATGAGTAAATACATTTCTTAAATATTGAGTCATAGTCAAAGGTAATAGAATTATTTTCTTTTTAAGGAGTTGTATGGCTACTATATAAAAAGGGTTGAGAAAGCGTAATGCCTGAATATAAATCTTAGCTTTAGTCACAGTAATGTACAACCTATTTAAAAGGAAAGTGTCTCTATAAACTCATGATTTCAGGAAATCATAATTCTGGAATCAGTGGCATATTAAAAGTGTTAAAAATTTATATTGTAGAGAAAGTTTTGAGCAAATTATATATTCTAATCAATTTCATATTTTATTTTTGTAATGGCAAACTATTTTAAGTGTTACAAATGTTATGCTCTTTGAAGAATTATTTAAATGCCTAATACACCTAAAGACCTACAAATTAAAAGTCAATAAATACTGGGACTAGAAAAATTCTCTTAACATAGTAATAAATAAACTATATTACATCCTTAAATCTTATTTACATGTATTTTTTTTAAATGTGTTTTTCTGTGTTGGGATTATCACTTTTCATTCTTCCTCTTTTCTCCCTCCCATTTCCTCTACCACCAAAAAACACCATGCAAATAATTAGAAAAAGTAGAATATGTGTAGGCACCAATGGGATGACACCATTTTAGTATCACATATTTAGTATCACACCATTTTAGTATCACATATTTAGTATCACACATTTTAGTATGATAGCTGAAACTATCAATAAAAGTTATAACAATAAAACATAATTTCAATTTTTAAAAATCATTGAATGTCTACAGTAAATTATTTTAGATCATAGTTTGTATGAATTTTTAAATAACATTCTAGCCTCATTATAAAGAAAAATTAAATACAAAACTGCCTCTTTCCCCAATAATTATTTCTTTTCTTTTCTGATTACCTCCTACAACAAAAGTTTAAAGAAACGGCCAAATGGATTAACATTTATTAAACAGGGCAGCAGTATTTTTAAAACTTCATGGTACAAAATACTTAATTTTATGTAACCAAAAAAACTCTTAAAATATCTAACTAGGTAACTTAATTAATCCCCCAGGAAATCAAATATATTAATAATCACTAAAACTTGATGGCATAATTCCTCTTAAGGGTCAAAATCACCATATTACTTTGTGCTAAATCATATTTCTTCTTTTGGTAGTTCTACTCAGAAACTATAACTTAAAATCCCTTCTCTGAGAAACCTTTAAACCTAAAAGTAACCAAGTTCCAAAATATACTTTCACTAATTCAAGGAGATAAGACAGAAATCCTGAACTTTCATGCAACTGTGATATCCTACATCTTGTATAGTAACACAAAAGTAGCAACAAAGACATTAACAATTGCAGTTCAAGCTGGGAGTGACTGTTCTGTTTCAATTCAATGACACCACTAATGGCTTCTTAGCAGCTCCATGAAATCAACCAGCTGTCAAGTTGATGCATCAGAAGGAACAGTTATGCACTCCCATAAGAAAAAGCAACACATCAGGATGTTTGGCAAAACATCTGCTCCTTTACACTGCAGTTCTATAATAAACATGCAAACAAAGAAATGGGAGAAAGGGCAACAGAATTAAAATTCTAAGGTTTCCATTACAGTCTTATGTGCATTTTAAATGAATGGCTTATAAAAAATAAAAACAAATTTCTACGAAGTTGAATACTTTAAGCTATTCGAAATTTTTTGAAAATGCTAAATATAATTACTCAGAGACTCTTCTAGAAAGAAAAAACTGCGTAAGAATCCATCTATTCTAAAAATTCAAAATAAACTATATTCAAGTAAAATCAGTATCATACTGTTATGTACAAAACTCAAAAATTAAAACTAAAATATATCCTTTCTTCACTTAATAAGTATTTCATAAATGATGCCAGCAGTATTCCAATAAATGCATTTTCAAGACTGAAGAGTTTAGAAGTGTTTTTTCATTAGTGTTTGCAAGAGTAAATGGTACTACAGTTCGGCACTAATTTAATATGTGAGAACAGTGAAGCTACTATTATCTGGATTTTAAAATATGTACCCATTCCTATTTCTCTCCAATCATTGTAAGAACACAATATTAAGTTCTCATAAATAACTTTTTATTTTTAAAGCATACAATTTGATTTCCTAAAAAAAAAAAAAAAAAAACTTCATCATCATCATAGGTTTAAAATAATTTTAAATTCAACCACTTGTTTCAAATACTTGTAAAAATTACTTTTTTCTATCTGAACCATACAAGTGTCTTAATGTTGTCCAAATTATTGATTATGCAGCACAGTGACAATAATATGTACAGTGTTTACAATAGGTGTGAGACGTCAAATGTACTTAACTACCATTTTCTTAAACTGCTTATCCTCTGTTGCTTGCCATTTATAATCTGCCAAATCTTCTAGTCCTTTGTTGCATGTATAATTTAGAACCATCTGTTCTATGTGCTTTTAACTATTTAAACATTTTTCACCTACCTACAATTCACATAAATGGCAGACATTCAACTTTCTATATAGCATATTACATGAAGCAAATTCCTGGATAAATAACACCAAAGAAGACTGCTACAGAAATAAAAACATACCATATAGAACATAAATTTTTGTGTGTTAGACAAATCTTTTCAATGTATTCAGAATTGTTTCTATTAGCTTTTTTTAAGTTAATTGTAGTCAGTGTTTTTCCCTCAACCCAGAAGACAAAGAGAATGCAAATTAAATACAGACAGTTTCATGTCCTTGTTAGAAGAGACGTAAATATGCTGACTGAAAATGACTACAGGAGACAGAATTCCACTTTCCCATTCAATTTACAGTGCCTCTTATTTATATACTAGTCAGTGTATCATTAAGTTTGGTCATGTGACCAAACCAACTTTTGTGAGGCGAAAAACTATGTTAGACAAGCAAATTAAAACAGTGCTAGTTTTTATTGTTTATCTGTTCATAATGGCTGACAAAGAGTTTATAGCTAGCGATTATATCTTTTAAAATCAATTCTGCCTCTTAAATACTCAATTGTTTGACTTAATATCTGCTACTAAATTTTAAAAGTATCCATTATCTTAAGGTATTTTCCATAGTCATTTCTCTTCAAAATCTAAATAATAGAAAAAAAACCCTTACATCATTTTATTATAAACGGGGAGCCAGATAATCTAAAATAACCATACATAAATATTAACCAAGCTAATTTTCAAAAAATCCATAGGGGAGAGTAGAACAAATAAGAAAGGGATATACTGACTACAGGTAACAGTTGAAACCTTTAAATTGAAAAAAATACACAAAAACTAGTAAATAACAAATGACGCACAAAAGTTTACCATTTTTTGCACAAAATCTTCCACCTGTTACCAAAACATACAATACGCAGACTTCGTATACTCATTTTGAGAGCAAAACACAAATATAAGCCACACAACTTATCAGTAACCTGTAAGTTACACAATCCTATACAACAGGAGAAAAATTAAGCAAAAAATGTACTCTTGGGAAAATTTCTCCATAAAGTTTACATGACGTCACTGGGCCCCCGGAACATTCCCTAAACTTTGAGCCTTATCCAGACACACTTCCTAATGCTTCTTTCCTTTCCTCAAAAATAAAAAAGAGACTTGGGAATAAAATTGCCCAAGATGGCGAAACGCTTGTTGTTTAGAGGGCAGGGAAAAAAATGGAGGATATTGTAATATACACAAAGGGATAAATTTCAACAACTCGGCCAAGGACTGCAGCTGCTTCCCTCTTTATAAGGAAGCAACAGACAAAAGATAAATACAGAGGGAGAAAGAAAAGAAGAGAACATCTCCCAAACAACAGACCCAGCTCTGACTCTTCAAACACTTCCTTCCCCTTCCCAAATCCCAATTTTGGGGTTCGTGAAACTACTTAAAGGGGAGGGAGCCGCGAAAGAGAACGGGGGCGGGGGGGAGGGGTAACGAGAAGATTAAAAGAGGGAAGCAGAGGAGTTGGGAGCTGGCGGTCGTTCCTGGGGAAGAACTGCTAAAAGATGAGACCAAGGCACAGACCTTACTGTATGAGAAGCAATGCTCCTCAAACCTTCTGCGTCCTGACATAGACCTTCCCAGGTATCCAGATCTTTTCCCAATCCCACCTGCCCCACCCCCACCCCCGCTCATCTTCAGTAAACTCAGAGCCTCCAGCTACACACGGGAGAGCTAGAGGCCCGAGCCGGGGAGTGGGGGTGGCAGACGCAGCTAATCAGTCCGAGAGGGAAGAGGGGGCGGAGGCAAAAAAGGGCAGCAGGAGGCGGACGGGGGTGGGGGGTGATCCAGAAACTACCCCGGCAGGGAGTGGGGGAGCAGCGGATATTCCGGGGTAGGAACGGCCATCGCAACGCTGACAGAGGTGGTTTTTTAAGAAGCAAAACTGTTGGCCGCGACCGAGCGCTGGAAGCCGAAGGGGAAGAGGAAGGAGACGCGAAGCCAAGGCGGCCGGCACAAAGGCGGCGGACTCGCGGCGGCAGCGCCTGCCCGGCCGATAGCACACCCCGCGGCCCTACTCCAGCGAAGTCCCGCACCGGCTTCTAGGAATAAAGTTTACGTTCTCCTGATGCCGCACCCCCCACCTCCCACCCAGGACGGCACATCTCCGCGGCCTCCTCCCCCAAACTCCACTCGGGACCCCGAGAACCACCCCAGCCTTCCGGCCACCACAACAAAGAGCCGCACCGACCGGCGAGGGTAAACAGCGGCGGAGGGCGAGAGGGCGGCGGGGCGAGCGCCTCTACGCAGCAACTCCGGAGTCCCCCGCTTGCCCGAGCGCAGTTTCTCCGCTGCTGTTTCCACCAGCTTTGTAACACTGGGAATTTACATCCTTACCCGCACCCCTCACGCCCGAGGATTTTAAACTCACCTTTACTTTCGAACTGAGAGTTGCGGTAGATGGGATTTTTGCCTTTTCCCCAGATGGTTGAAGGTTAAGATTTTTGGAAACCCCACCACCTCCTTATTTCTATTATTATTTCTGCAAGAAAAGTAGAAAGAGAGTTGTAGTGGAGGTGAGATTTGTGATCGGGAAAGCCCTCGACTCCCTCCTTCTCCGTCTTCCGCCTCTCTCTCTCTGATTAGTTCCTATCCAGCAGCAGATTGAAGCAGGAGATGATTCTTCTCAAGGTTTGTTCAGCAGCTTCACTTCTAGGCGAAGGCTTCATGAACCAAGTGACGTCAACCAACAAGGCTTCTCTCTCTCTCCTCTCTCTAACAATGAAAGTTGCTGTTAACAAGGGAAAAAAAGAGAGAGAATTGTTTATACCATTTCAGTTCCAATAATAAATGACCTATCAGCTCCTAAAGGAGCTAAGGGAGGGGGTTGCTGCTTCTTTCCAAGAATACTGTAGCTTTGAGTTTGCACCGTTCCTTGTCCCAGGAAAAAGTTAAGCAACTTAAAATGTTTTGTTTTGCTTTTAAAGAAGACAGGACAGAAAATGGGACTTAAAACTTAGTTTTTTAAAAACAAAAGCTACAGAGTAGGGAGCATAGGTCAACTACCATCTCCACCTAAACTTTTTTTTTGTTCCTAAACTCAGAATTCTACAAACCAAATAAATTAATATGCCGAGATTTCGCGGATGTTAAAACTCAAAAAGCAGGATGCAAGATGGTCCCGGGGTAAAATTCTACTGCCTTTCTACGAACAAGTTAAACTGGCTGTGATGTTTACGCACTAAGTTAAAATAAAATTTAAATAAAAGACGTTAAAATAGTCAATTGTTTTAAAGTTACATGCACACACTGTAAAAGTTAATCTCGATAGCTTTTTTTCCAGTTTCTGAGAGGTTAGAAAAAAGCATAGCAAATTGTAGGCACTGAACACTTTTTAAAAATCAAGTTATGAGTAAGACTGGTAGCCCTTTGCTCCTTTAAACTACACACGCAGTCATATGCTATGTGTCTATCCCCAGAATCTCTTCCAACTCTGTTTTTACTCTTCCACTCCCCCAACCCCAATTCCCAAATCCTGCAACCAATCAAGTTAACCTAAGATACAATAATCTTTAGTTATTGGTAGTAATGGGTGCCCCATTCCCTCCCGCACCCCATCCTATAGATTCCTTAAAAAAAAACAATTTTTTTTGAAAGCCTTAATCTTGATAACACTTTATTAGCCAAGAAGATACGTTTTTTTTTTTATAAGTTCGCGGAGGTACCGTTTTTTCCCTCCAGAACACAAGAAACTCTCAAAGTTCATATAACTAAATATTGCCTAATTTAATTTTCAGGATGAAGAGTAAGTAAAAATTAAGCTATCGGAGAATAATTTGATCATCTATGTATATTTTATACATTTGTGGATAGATGTATCTTAAAAGATGCTATTGTTTTATGTTTCCTCTTCAGCCACTGGCTGTGATTTTAATTGTGCTGGAGGATCTTCATTAGTATTAACACATGGGGAGATTTCACAAAGCTGCTTCATTAGGAAAAAAAAAAGCTTGGCAGACTAGGTCTTTTTGCATGCACTGAGAATGTCAGCCTTACCTCGGTCATTTGTAACATAATAAGTGCAAGTACAATGATTGCAATGCAGGAGCTCTGGGGGAAGGGCAGAAATACTGCCTGTCTAATAGGGATATCTGAAAAGAAGGCTGCTCATTACATAGTAAAATGTATGCTAAAAATTAGTGAAGATGATGTCTCAGGAGACTGATGCTAAATAAATTAATGTGCTGATATGTTTTTAATTATTATTTTTGTAGTAGTTTATTTCATTCTCAGGATTCACATTGAGCAGCAAAGCTGTGCTAGCACTTATTGATTTTTTTTCCCTGCCACATTCCCGGAATACAGATTTTAATCATTTCACTACACCACACTCAGTAATTTCATTAAAAAGTGGAATCTTCCATCCCCAGAAAAGCATTTAATTTCAATGACATACAATTTCTCTTTAAGCAGCAAACTGTCTCTACAGTAAAAACTGGCTTAAGGTTCAAATGCATAATTTAATCCTGAGTTTTCCATGCTCTGCATTCCTTTCAAGCTATAATTTGAGTAACTACCTAATAACTGTAATAAGGACAATAATTTCCTTATAATATATTATTAACTCATATTTAATTAACTCGGAGGCCAAGCTCTGTACATGTGTGACTGGGTCAACAGTTCTATAATCTCAAAATTTACTAATAATGTTCCAGAAGAAAAATATAGATTAAAATATAAGTATGAATGCACTTAGTATCTAAGTCTTCTATCCCAAGTCACATACAAAAAAGTTAATGCATTGTTCTATAATGGTGGTCATTAAATAAATAATATTTTTAAGTATGTGTAACTAAAAAATGGAATTCAGTGATATTTCTATGTGTAAAGTATTGAATATTAATATTTTAACAATCTATTACTGACACTTTACCTAATCATTAGCATTACTGTTGAAAATATTTAATTTTGAAAAGATAAGGAAAATGTGCTAGATTCAAGTTATCTTGATTTTCATAAAGAATTCTCCCAAAATATACTTTGCTTGAAATAAAGTTAAGTGGCACATTGTAACTTGAATAATTAAGAATACATCCTTTACTTAAATACTTCAAACAATATACTGCAAAGCATGGTTCAATTTTTGGTGACAATAATATTTTGAAAATTGGCATTGCAGATGCCACACTGGTTTCCCAAACAGTGGTTTCATAAGGATATGTAATTTATATTGCCTGGATTTTAGAAAAGAAAGCTGTGAAAAAAAAAATTTTAAGTAATAAAATTCATTAATTTAAATTGTGGAAATATGTCTAATCAACAGAAAAAACAGAATATATGTAATGAAAGTGATTACTATATAAAAACTCAAATCATTCCCCTGAGTAATTTTAGAATCATAATTCAAAAATTTTTATAAGAATATGTATATGCAGTTTCAAGCTGGAGCCACATACAACGCAGAGTTGTCTTTTACTTGATTGTACAAGGAAGTAACTTATAACAAAATAATCTTATCAAAAGGTTGGAAAAAAGGAGAAAAGGGGTGACAGTGAAAACCTTGATTTTAATGTCTTTTAAAAACATTTTAAAACATATTTATTATGAAGGGCTCGTTATATACTTCAGGAAATATCTGTGACATTCTCAATGATGAAGTTATGTAGAAATCAATAATTAACAAAATAGTTGGTAAACGACTGACAGATATCTCAAATTCATAAATATTTCTCTATTTCAGTAAAACTCAATAAAAACTTTAATTTTATATTAAAATATATGTTTAAAATTACTTAATATTATTTGGTAATTCAGATATACTATTCAATTTAATCTGTACTTTTAAACTGATTCTTCTTAAAAAAGAAATGATGTCCTAGAAATTTTAAACTGAATTACTCCAAGTATTTGATACCTTCTTACTAAGAAATTGTGCTTAAATTATTTTAAAAATATGATTCCTTCCCTTTTTTCATGTTATCATACTTGATCTTTTCAGAGATTATAACATAATCATACAGTTGAGGGCGAAAACTTCAGATAAAATAATTGCTATAGTTATAAAATAACTTAACTCCCAACAACACTTAGTCTTCTACCCAAGATCATCATCTATATTAGTACTGCATTATGTACATAATTGTAAAAGAATTTAATGATCAAGCAGATCTTTTCCAATTTTAATGAATAATTAACTCTGAAATTCTATATCTATTTACCCATCCCACAGACTAATTATGCCACCAATATGGACTAAATTGTTGCACTTTCTTCTATAAAGCAGCATCTGTTTTTAGGACAAAGACAGAACTTCTTAAATAGGTAGATATAGAGAGAGAGTTGGATGGCTATCTAATTTACTACTGTGGGTATTGTAGATGGTTTCTCAAAGAGTAAGGAATTGCCATGTACAGAGAATGAAGTCTAAGAAGGCTGACTACAAAGAAAAACAAACGAGAGATCTCAACAGTATAACAAGCTGGCCACTGTTATATCTTGTTTCTGTTTCAGTCACTACAGACTAATGAAGCTTTATTTGTTTTCATTCATTGAACAAACATTTGAGTGCTTGCTATATGCTACGTGCTATGCTAGAGGCTGGAAAAACATGAAAAGCTCACATTTTGGTTGATGTGGAAAGTGTGAAATTCCTGGGAGATTAGAGACTCATATAAATCACATTATAAAGATACAAATAATAAAGTTTTGTGAGAATAAAGAGGATAAGGCAACTAATTCTCACTGGGAGACTAGAAAAGGCTTTATCAAAGAGATGCCATTTGAATTGCATCTTATATACTGAGAGCTTACCAGGCAAAGAAGTTCAGGGTGGGAGGTGGTCTTCTAAATGAAAGAAACAATAAGTGTAAATATGCAGAGATACTAGATCTGGTGTCTATCCACTAGTGAGAAATTCTGTATGCGGGAATATTCAGTATGGGGAAGGATAGAGATAAAGGGATGATAGGGATGTCATGACCAAGATGAAGGCTGGCACCTGAGAGTAAAAGGCCTAAGTACCATGGTAAAGTGGTCGAATTTATCCTAAGAGCCAACAAAGGCTAGCAAAGGAGTGGTATGATGAACCTTGTTTTGAGGGAACAATAACTGTATAGGCAGTGCAAATGATAGACTGCAGCATGAAGGGATTGCTTAACAGTCCATAAGAATGATGGTAAGAGACAGTGGCGTTGGAGATTTACAGCCAGATATTTCTGAGGTAAAATTTCAGTTTGGTGACTAACTGAAAATAGAATTAAGGAAGAGGAAGGAGTGAAAGAGGACTAGAGAAATTTCTGGCTTACAGTAGATGGTGGAGTCATTAACTATGGGCCAGAATACATAAGGGAAAACAAATCATAAAGTAGTCTGGAATTAAAACCTGGCTATGATGCTTTATAGGCCTCTTTTAAAAATAGGATTATCAGAATCAACTGTAGAGATTGTTTTAAATATCTAGAATTGTCCCCAGTGTCCAGAATTCACTATGTGAATTTAAATGTCCCTAACGTCCAGAATTCACTATGTCTGGGTGGGGATCAAGTATTTCTTTTCCTCTTTAACTCTAAAGGTGCTTCTGATAAACATCCCTGATTAAGAACACGGCTGTAAGCATAAATTTGTTATAAAATTCAGTTGGAAAAAGAAACAAGAAAAACACAGGAAATCTTGAAAAAGAGAGCTTTGCCGGGGGTGGAGGGGACAATCATAACAGATACTAAAGCATTATAAAACCTTTAAAACTTAATAGTTAACACTGGCACATGCATAAAAAAACAATAAAACATAATAGAAAAATGAGAAATTGACCCAAGTACATATGGAAATTTAGTATAGATAAAAGCTGTATCTCAAAACAGTGAGGAAGAGATGGAGTTTTTGATAATTGGTGTTCAAGGCCACGCATGGTAGCTCATGCCTGTAATCCCAGCACTTTGGGAGGCCAAGGTGGGAGGACTGTTTGAGGTCAGGACCAGCCTGGGCAACATAACTAGATCCTGTCTCTACAAAAAAAATTAAAATTAGCTAGGTGCTGGGCGCGGTGGCTCACACCTGTAATCCCAGCACTTTGGGAGGCCAAGGCAGGCGGATCACCTGAGGTCAGGAGTTGAGACCAGCCTGACTAACATGGAGAAACCCCATCTCTATCAAACATTACAAAATTAGCCAGGCGTGGTGGCACATGCCTGTAATCCCAGCTACATGGAAGGCTGAGGCAGGAGAACTGCTTGAACCCGGGAGGAGGAGGTTGCAGTGACCTGAGATCATGCCATTGCACTCCAACCTGGGCAACAAAAGCAAAACTCCATCTCAAAAAAAAAAAAAAAAATTAAGCATGGTAGTGCATGCCTGTAGTCCCAGCTACCAAGGAGGCCAAGGCAGAAGGATCACTTGAGTCCAAGAGGTCAAGACTGAAGTCATGATTGTGTCACTGCACTCCAGCCTGGGCAACAGAGTGAGCACTGTCTAAAAACAAAGTGGTGTTCAAATAACTGGGTATTCATAAGGAAAAGGATAAACTTGGATCTGTTCCAAAAATAAAACTGAAAAAGATCAGATATTTGAACATGAAGAATTGAACCTATACAAATACTAGAAAAAATTGTGGGAGGATTCCCCAATAATTAGAGAGTAAAGAAAACTTTCCCAGCAATGGTCAAAACCAGATGCAATAAAGGGAAATATTGGTAAATCTTACTACATAAAATAGCTTTTCTATAACCAAAACCAAAACACTACAAGCAAACTATAAAGACAAATGACAAACTGTAAAGAAATACTTGCAACTTATATGAGACAGTTGAATAACCTTATATGTAAAGCCTGCCTAGAAACAGAGAAGAAAAAGGCTAACAACCTGATAGCAAAATGACTAGAGAGATAAGCAGCCATTTTAGAGAAAAAGAAATGGGGCCGGGTACAGTGGCTCATGCCTGCAATGCCAGCACTTTGAGAGGTTGAGGCAGGCAGATAATTGAAGACCAGCCTAGCCAACACGGTGAGACTGTCTCTACAAAAAATACAAAAAGTAGTGGGGCATGGTGGTGTGTCCATCTTCCCAGCTATTCGAAGCCTGGGAGGTCCAGGCTGCAGCAGGCCATGATCAAACCACTGGACTCCAGCTAGGGTGATAGAGTGAGATCCTGTCTCAAAAAAAAAAAAAAAAAGAAGAAAGAAAGAAAGAGAAGGAGGAAAGGAAAGAAAGGAAGAAAGAGGAAAGAAAAGAAAGGAAGAGAGAAGGGAAGAGAACGGAAGGAAGAGGGGAGGGAGAGAGGAGAGGGAAGGAAAGGGAGGGAAAGGGAAAGAAAAAGATGAAGGAAGGAAGGAGAGAGGAAAGGAGGAAGGAAAAGGAAAGAAGAGAGAAAGAGAGAAAGAGCAAGAACATGCACGAGAGAGTGAGCTGGGTGCAGTGGCATACACCTGTAGTTGCAGGTACTTGGGAGGTTAACTTAAAAAGATCACTTGAGTCTAGGTGTCTGAAGTTGTAGTGCACTATAATTAACCACTGCATTACAGCCTGGGCAACATGCAGGACCCTGTCTCAGGAAAAAAAAAAAAAAAAAAAAATACACACAAAAGAAATGCCCAAGGGCATTTAAGGGGAACCAATTCCCCTTAAATGAAAACATTCGTAACCTTGCTTATAGTAAGAGAAATGCACATTAAGAATTACTGAGATGCCGGGCATGGTGGCTCATGCCTGTAATCCCAGCACTTTGGGAGGCCGAGGCGGGCGGATCACCTGAGGTCGGGAGTTCGAGACCAGCCTGACTAACATGGAGAAACCCTCTCTCTACTAAAAATACAAAATTAACCAGGCATGGTGGCACATGCCTGTAATCCCAGCTACTAAGGAGGCTGAGGCAGGAAATTCGCTTGAACCTGGGAGGTGGAGGTTGCAGTGAGCCAAGATCGTGCCATTGCACTCCAGCCTGGGCAACAAGAGCAAAACTCCGTCTCAAAAAAAAAAAAAAGAATTACTGAGATACTATTTCTCATCCTTCAGATGCCCAAAAGTCCAAGTTTTACAAAACAAGCTGTTAGTGAGTGAGGCTCCTGCAGAAAAAAAGGGGCAGTTTTTTGTTTCTTTTTTTTTTTTTCTTCTTTTTGGAGTACAAAATGGAAAAACCCCAGCAAGGGAGAATTTGGCAGTATGTAACAAAGTTACATACGTGTTTATTTTATTTTTGCTAGCAAATTTCACTTCTAAGAATCTGACCAACACTGACAAAAATATGAAAATAGGTATATATACGGGAAGTTATTCATTGAAGCACTGTTACAGCAAAAACCTGGAAATAATCCAAATTATGTGTCATAATGAAATGGTTGAATTAATTATGGTACATTCACACAGTGGAGTACTATGCAATTTTTAAAAAGGCGTGAGGCGGAGCCCAGCAAGCTAAGATCCAATGGCTTGAAATTCTCGCTGCCAGCACAGCAGTCTGAAGTCAACCTGGGACACTTGAGCTTGGTGGGGTGAGGGGCGTCCGCCATTGATGAGACTTGAGTGGGTGCTTTTACCCTCACAGTGTAAACAAAGTTGCTGGGAGGTTTGAACTGGGTGGAGCCCACCACAGCTCAGCAAGGCCTCTGTGGCCAGACTGCCTCTCTAGATTTCTCCTCGCTGGGCAAGGCATCTCTGAAAAAAAGGCAGCAGCCCCAGTCAGGGTCTTATAGATATAACCCCCAACTCCCTGGGACACAGCACCCGGGGGCAGGGGCGGCTGTGGGCACAGCTTCAGAAGTAAACGTCCCTGCCTCAGCAGCGGATATCCCAGCACAGCGTTTGAGCTCTGCTAAGGGTCAGACTGCCTCCTCAAGCGGGTCCCTGACCCCTGTGCCTCCTGATGGGGAGACACCTCCCAGTAGGGGCTGACAGACACCTCAAATAGGAGAGGTCTGGCTGGCATCTGGAAGGTGCCCCTCTGGGACGAAGCTTCCAGAGGAAGGAACAGGCAGCAATCTTTGCTGTTTGCAGCCTCCGCTGGTGAGACCCAGGCAAACAGGGTCTGGTGTGGATCTCCAGCAAACTCCAGCAGAGGGGCCTGACTGTTAGAAGGAAAACTAACAAACAGAAAGGAATAGCATCAACATGAATAAAAAGGATATCCACTCAGAGACCCCATCCAAAGGTCACCAACATGAAGCACCAAAGGTAGATAAATCCATGAAGATGGGTAGAAACCAGCCCAAAAAGGCTAAAAATTCCGAAAACAGAATGCCTCTTCTCCTCCAAAGGACCACAACTCCTCGCCAGCAAGGGAACAAAACTGGATGGAGAATGAGTTTGACTAACTGACAGAAGTACGCTTCAGAAGGTGGGTAATAACAAACTCCTCCAAGCTAAAGGAGCATGTTCTAACCCAATGGAAGGAAGCTAAGAATCTTGAAAAAAGGTTACAGGAACTGCTAACTAGAATAACCAGTTTAGAGAAGAACGTAAATGATCTGATGGAAATGAAAAACACAGCACGAGAATGTCGTGAAGCATACACAAGTATCAATAGCTGAATTGATCAAGCGGAAGAAAGGACATCAGAGATTGAATAGCAACTTAATAAAATAAAGCGAGAAGACAAGATTAGAGAAAAAAGAATGAAAAGGAATTAACAAAGCCTCCAAGAAATATGGGACTATGTGAAAAGACCAAACCTACATTTGACTGGTGTGCCTGAAAATGACAGAGAGAATAGAACCAAGTTGGAAAACACTCCCCAGGATATTATCCAGGAGAACTTCCCGAACCTAGCAAGACAGGCCAACATTCAAATTCAGGAAATACAGAGCACAACCCAAAGATACTCCTTGAGAAGAACAACCCCAAGACACATAATCGTCAGATTCACCAAGGTTGAAATGAAGGAAAAAATGTTAAGGGCAGCCAGAGAGAAAGGTCGGGTTACTCACAAAGAGAAGCCCATCAGACTAAGAGTGGATCTCTCTGCAGAAACCCTACAAGCCAGAAGAGAGTAGGGGCCAATATTCAACATTCTTTTTTTTTTTTTTTTTTTTTTTTTTTTTTTTTTTTTTTTTTTTTTGAGACGGAGTCTCGCTGTGTCTCCCAGGCTGGAGTGCAGTGGCGTGATCTCGGCTCACTGCAAGCTCCGCCTCCCGGGTTCACGCCATTCTCCTGCCTCAGCCTCCCAAGTAGCTGAGACTACAGGCGCCCGCCACCACGCCCGGCTAGTTTTTTGTATTTTTAGTAGAGACGGGGTTTCACCATGTTAGCCAGGATAGTCTCGATCTCCTGACCTCGTGATCCACCCGCCTCGGCCTCCCAAAGTGCTGGGATTACAGGCTTAAGCCACCGCGCCCGGCCTCAACATTCTTAAAGAAAAGAATTTTCTACCCAGAATTTCATATCCCGCCAAACTGAGCTTCATAAGCGAAGGAGAAATAAATCTTTTACAGACAAGCAAATGCTGAGAGATTTTGTTACCACCAGGCCTGCCTTACAAGAGCTCCTGAAGGAAGCACTAAACATGGAAAGGAATAACCGCTACCAGCCACTGCAAAAACATGCCAAATTGTAAAGGCCTTTGACACTATGAAGAAACTGCATCAACTAACAGGCAAAATAACCAGATAGCATCATAATGACAGGCTCAAATTCACATGTAATACAAACCTTAAATGTAAACAGGCTAAATACCCCAATTAAAAGACACAGACTGGCAAAATGGGTAGAGTCAACACCCATTGGTGTGCTGTATTCAGGAGACCCATCTCACATGCAAAGACACACATACTCAAAAATAAAGGGATGGAGGAATATTTACCAAGCAAATGGAAAGCAAAAAAAGCAAGTGGTTGCAATTCTACTCTCTGAGAAAACAGACTTTAAACCAACAAAGATCAAAAGAGACAAAGAAGGCCATTACATAATAGTAAAGGGATCAATACAACAAGAGGAGCTAACTATCCTAAATATATATACACCCAATACAGGAGCACCCAGATTCATAAAGCAAGTTCTTAGAGACCTACAAAGAGACTTAGACTCCCACACAATAATAGTGGGAGACTTTAACACCCCACTGTCAATATTAGATAGATCAACAAGACAGATAATTAAGAATATTCAGGACTTGAACTCAGCTCTGGGCCGAGCGGATCTAATAAACATCTACATAACTCTCCACCCCAAATCAACAGAATATACATTCTTCTCAGCACCATGTCACACTTATTCTAAAATTGACCACATAAGAAGTAAAACACTCCTCAGCAAATACAAAAGAATGGAAATAATAACAAACACTCTCTGACCACGGTGCAATCAAATGAGAATTCATGATTAAGAAACTCACTCAAAACCACACAACTGTGTCCCTGGGACACAGCCCCTGGGGGAAGGGGCGGCTGTGGGCACATTGAACAACCTGCTCCTGAATGACTGAACAACCTGCTCCTGAATGACTACTGGGTAAATAACAAAATTAAGGCAGAAATAAAGATATTCTTTGAAACTAATGAGAACAAAGACACAACATACCAGAATCTCTGGGACGCATTTAAAGCAGTGTGGAGGGAAATTTATAGCACCAAATGCCCACAAAAGAAAGGAGGAAAGATCTAAAATTGACACTCTTAACATCACAATTAAAAGAACTAGAGAAGCAAGAGGAAACAAATTCAAAAGCTAGCAGAAGATAAGAAATAATTAAGACCAGAACAGAACCAAAGGAGATAGAGACATGAAAAACCCTTCAAAAAATCAGTGAATCCAGGAGTTGGTTTTTTGAAAAGATCAAAAATAGACCACTTGCCAGACTAATAAAGAAGAAAAGAGACAAGAATCAAATAGACACAATAAAAAATGATAAAATGGATGTCACCACGGATCCCGTAGAAATACAAACTACCATCAGATCACACTATAAACACCTCTATGCAAATAAACTAGAAAATCTAGAAGAAATGGATAATTTCACAGACACATATACCCTCCCAAGTCTAAACAAGGAAGACGTTGAATCCCTGAATAGACCAATAACAAGTTTTGAAATTGAGGCAGTAATTAATAGCCTACCACACAAAAAAAGTCCAGGACCAGATGGATTCACAGCTGAATTCTACCAGAGGTACAAAGAGGAACTGGTACCATTCCTTCTGAAACTATTCCAAAGAACAGAAAAAGAGGGAATCCTCCCTCTTTTTATGAGGCCTGCATCGTCCTGATACCAAAACCTGGCAGACACACAACAAAAACAGAAAATTTCAGGCCAATATCCTTGATGAACATCAATGTGAAAATCCTCAATAAAAAACTGGCAAACCAAATCCAGCAGCACATCAAAAAGTTTATCCACCACGACCAAGTCAGATTCAACCCTGGGATCCAAGGCTGGTTTAACATATGCAAATCAATAAACGTAATCCATCACATAAACAGAACCAATGACAAAAACAACATGATCATTTCAACAGATGCAGAAAAAGCCTTTGATAAAATGCAAAACTCCTACATGCTAAAAACTCTCAATGAACTACGTTGTTAATGAAACATATCTCAAAATAGTAAGAGCTATTTAAGACAAACCCACAATGAATATCATACTAAATGGGCAAAATTTGGCAGCATTCCCTTTGAAAATTAGCACAAGACAAGGATGCCCCCTCTCACCACTCCTATAACATAGTACTGGAAGTTCTGGCCAGGGCAATCAGGCAAGAGAAAGAAATAAAGGGTATTCAAATAGGAAAAGAGGAAGTCAAATTGTCTCTGTTTGCAGATGACATGATTGTATATTTAGAAAACCTCATCTTCTCAGCCTAAAATCTCCTTAAGCTGATAAGCAACTTTAGCAAAGTCTCAGGATACAAAATCAATGCGCAAAAATCACAAGCATTCCTATACTCCAATAACAGACAGAGAGCCAAATCATGAGTGAACTCTCATTCACAATTGCTACGAAGAGAATACAATACCTAGGAATCCAACTAACAAGGGATGTGGAGGACTGCTTCAAGGAGAACTACAAACCACTGCTCAAGGAAATAAGAGGCGATACAAACAAATGGAAAAACATTCCATGCTCATGGATAGGAAGAGTCAATATTGTGAAAATGGCCATACTGCCCAAAGTAATTTATAGATTCAATGCCATCCCCATCAAGCTACCAGTGACTTTCTTCACAGAATTAGAAAAAACTACTTTAAATTTCATAATGGAACCAAAAAAGAGCCCGCATGGCCAAGACAACCCAGGCAAAAAGAACAAAGCTGGAGGCATCATGCTACCTGACTTCAAACTGTACTACAAGGCTACAGTAACCAAAACAGCACAGTACTGGTACCAAAACAGATATATAGACCAATGGAACTGAACAGAGACCTGAGAAATAACACCACACATCTACAACCATCTGATCTTTGACAAACCTGACAAAAACAAGAAATGGGGAAAGGATTCCCTATTTAATAAATGGTGCTGGGAAAACTGGCTAGCCATATGCAGAAAACTGAAACTGGACCACTTCCTTACACCTTATACAAAAATTAACTCAAGATGGATTAAAGACTTAAATGTAAGACCTAAAACCATAAAAACCCCAGAAGAAAACCTAGGCAATACCATTCAGGACATAGGCAAGCGCAAAGACTTCATGACTAAAACACCAAAAGTAATTGCAACAAAAGCCAAAATTGAGAAATGGGATATAATTTAAAAAGAGCTTCTGCATAGCAAAAGAAACTATCATCAGAGTGAATAGGAAACATACAGAATGGGAGAAAATTTTTGCAATCTATCCATCTGACAAAGGGCTAATATCCAGAATCTACAAAGAACTTAAACAAATTTACAAGAAAAAAACAAATAACCCCATCAAAAAGTGGGGTGGGTGAAGGATATGAACAGGCACTTCTCAAAAGAACACATTTATGCAGCAAACAAACATATGAAAAAAAGCTCATCATCACTGGTCGTTAGAGAAATGCAAATCAAAATCACAATGAGCTACCACCTCATGCCAGTTGGAATGGAAATCATTAAAAAGTCAGAAAACAACAGATGGCTGGAGAGGATGTGGAGAAATAGGAATGCTTTTACACTGTTGATGGGAGTGTAAATTAGTTCAACCATTGTGGAAGACAGTGTGGCAACTCCTCAAGGACCTAGAACTAGAAATACCATTTGACCTAGCAATCCCATTAGTGTGTATATACCCGAAGGATTATAAATCATTCTACCATAAAGACACATGCACACGTATGTTTATTGTGTCACTATTCACAATAGCAAAGACTTAGAACTAACCCAAATGCCCATCAATGATAGACTGGACAAAGAAAATGTGGAACACATACAACATGGAATACTATGTGGCCACAAAAAAGGATGAGTTCATGTCCTTTGCAGGGACATGGATGAAGCTGGAAACCATCATTCTCAGCAAACTAACACAAGAACAGAAAACCAAACACTGACTGATCTCACTCATAAGTGGGAGCTGAGTGGGAGATGAGAAAACATGGACACAGCAAGGGGAATATCACACAATGGGGCCTGTTGGGGAGGGTGGGGGGCTAGGGGAGCGATAGCATTATGAGAAATACCTAATGTAGATGATGGGTTGATGAGTGCAGCGAACCACCATGGCATTTTTATACCTATGTAACAAACCTGCACATTCTGCACATGTACCCCACAACTTATAGTATAATAAAAAATAAAATATAAAGAAATAAAAATTAAAAAGCATGAGGGACATATACAGTATGAAGCACTTTACAGTGAATTCCAGTATTTATTGTTAAGTGAAGAAAGCAAGTTGGAGAAAAACGTAGTATAGTATGTCACCATTCATCTAAATATTTACTTATTTTTTAATTGAAAGGATAAAACCTTAAAAAAAACATGGTTACCTAAAAGGAGGAAGAGAGCAGAGTAGTAAAAATAGAAACAGTACAGTATGTGGGTATCTCATAAAACCTGTATTGTAGATGTGAATTTGGGACCATATAAAGTCATTTACATTATTATAAAACAGAAAGAAAGTTAAAAAGCAGGCCAGGTGCAGTACCTTGCATCTGTAATCCCAGTGCTTTGGGAGGCCAAGGCAGGAGGATTGCTTGAGCCCAGGAGTTCAAGGCTGCAGTGGGCTATGACCACACCACTAAAAGCCTGGGCAACAGAGTGAGATTGCATCTCACAAAAACCAAAAAAACAAAATACAATCCCATAAAAGTGAAACCCAAATAAACAAATGAACTTACTTGTATGTGAAGTTGGTGGCATAACCATAGAGAATTATTCCAAGTGACTTTAAAACACAACAGCTAAAAACACACTAATTTAACAGTATATAGTATTCAAAGCAACAAGACAAAACAGCAACTGAAATTATCAGGAACCATATTCTTAGGCTGTTACTGGTGGTGTTATTGTAACATTGTTGCACGCACAGTCTGAGAAAAAGCAAGTGGCCAGGCCCAGTGGCTCACGGTGTGTAATCCCAACATTTTGAGAGGCCTAAGTAGGAGGATTGTTTGAGCCCAGGAGTTAGAGACCAGCCTGGGCAATGTGGTGAAACCCCAACTTTACAAACAATTTTAAATATTACCCGGGCATGGTGGTACACACTTGTAGTCCCAGGTACTCAGGAGGTTGAGGTGGAAGGACTGCTTGAGCCCAGGAGGTCAAAACTACAGTGAGTCATGATTGTGCCACTGCATTCCAGCCTGGGCAACAGAGCAAGGCCCTGTCAAAAAATAAATGAATAAATAAATAAAAAGAAAAGAATGAATACGCTGGTGTTTTTGGGAAATAAATTTTTGAGTTGCATAAAAACTCTGTGATGCTGAATTTAAAATGTATGTGTTAGAATGAACTCATTATATATTTTATACTTAAAAATACATATTTCTTACTTGCATACTGTAAATACCTAGAAACAGGGACCAGTGTATAGCAACGAGCACACACCCACAGTATACAGATTATGGTCTCTATACATCAACTGCCCCTAAAAAATGCCATGAAGCAATGGCTGACTCCACATTTGGGTCAAGAAATATTAAAAAATGAGCTTAGAATACCTGTCACACCAGTAAGCATGGAAATTATGAAAGATTATTGGTGTCATGTCAAAAGGACTTGGTAGCCAATTTGAAGGGTCCAATATGAGGTGGCTCCCATTGGCCAAAGATGAGACAATTTGAATGTTAACAATAACCCCAAAGTATCTGATACAATGTGATAATTACTCTAATATAAATATTCAAAGTAAAATGAGTACACAATTTACTCAGTAAGGAATGACTACTTTTTCTGGGTGGAGACAGGGGAAGGAGAATACATATTCTCAGTGTGTTAAAGAAGCCACCTGACAGTGATTAAACCATGTTTGCATCATAGGTTGTCCTCACATATTATCTTCAGCATTAAAATTCATAATAGTTTAGCCCTGCAGGACAGTTTCAAGCTATTCATGGTACTACCACACGCCATTTGGGAAAGCTCCCTGAAATCACTAAAATCGTCTTTTTTAGGGCCACGAGGAAATGTTATCTCATATCTGATTTTAAAAATTCATGACTACCTTCTCTCTTGACAGCCAGTATCTTTCAGGTTGGAAACCAGAGTTTTATATTCACTGCCTATTTATTTTCACTGTATTGTTTTTTTTTTTTTTTTTTTAGGTAGAGTCTTACTCCGTCACCCAGGTGGGAGTGCAGTGGCATGATCTCGGCTCAGCTTCCCAGGTTTAAGCAATTCTTGTGCCTCAGCCTCCCGAGTAGCTGGAATTACAGGAACATACCACCATGTCCAGCTTATTTTTGTATATGTAGTAGAGATGAGGTTTTGGCATGTTGGCCAGTCTGGTTTTGAACTCCTGACCTCAGGTGATCCAACCACCTCGGGCTCCCAAAGTGCTGGGATTACAGGTGTGAGACACCGTGCCCAGCCATATTTTCACTGTATTCTAAAAAATACATACACAAGGACCAAAATTCAATAACGAGTACAATTTTCACTATTACCTTTAATAAGAGAAGCAATATCAGAGTTCACATTTATAGACAATTATGTTCTAGGAATAGCACAGTGTGAGAATATTCTAGCGCAATTTCTTTAACTAATGTAATGGTGATCTTTCTTGTTCCTTAGCTGCTGCTCTGTTAATACTGATCTCAACACATCATTTTTAGAAAACTTTTTTGACCCACAAAATAATCACAAGTCAATTTTTAAAAATCTCATCCCCTTTTTGCATGAATTTTCAATACGAAAGGAACAAGTTGTCAAGTACTTCCCCCCCATATGAACTGCATACAGATCAAAGATTTGCTCATACCCTTCACATAGAAAATCTGCATCCAACTGTAATGGTAATTATTCATTAGCATGCACATGTTAGAATAACTGTGCTTTCATATTATATATTGTTAATATTATAATGTCCAAAAGTATCACGTGTATAAAGAGTTTTGACGAGTTGATTTTTGCCTTCAATATAGACAAAATATTATTTTGCTGCTGGTTTAATGAATTTACCAACTGTGTGGTTTTATGTCGGATTTTACTCTGAGGAGTGCAATACTGAATAACTTCCTTAGCTTTAGTTTCTTCTCCACCTTTGAAGACAAAAATACTAAAAAGCATTATTTTCTGCTTATTGTGGAAAGTGTTTACTGTTTTACCAGCAATGTTTACGGAAAATGTCACTGAGTTTTGTTTAAAAGATAGTCAATGACTTTAAAATATCCCTAACCTGAATGACTTAAAATTACTTTTTAAAACGTCTCTCTTTTTCCCTCCATATATTTAATGAAGAGACAATCCAAAGAGAGGCAAATTATCTTTGGAGAAACAAAACAAATGGCAGAAGTCACATGGCTACAAGGTGCTACAAACAGGACTTTTTCAAATAGCAAAGAAAAATGGCCATACCATGAGCAGTTTAGTGTGGCTACAGTCGAGGAATAGAAAGAAGACATGTCCGCTGGAATTGTGTGGCAACTTTAATGTGCAGCTTTGGGTAGAGGAATGGGATTCAGTTGTATGAGATTTTCTGGGAGGTTTACCCTATCTACTCAGAGAAGGGAACATACCTTGTTCTCACTGAGAGATAATCCTTGGAATTTAGATCATTCCCTCAATTCAAGAGTCCTGAAGCTTCTGCTTCTGCCAATAAATCAGTATTAATTCTTCACTTTTCAGCTTTTAGTCATCTCTTCTCAGCAGCTGTTTCTACTTTTACAGAGTAAGAGAAAGAAAAATGTAAAAAAAAAAAAAAAAAAAAAAAAAACCAGACCCCAAAACAAAAACTCCATGAATCTATTCCTCTACTATTTTAGGTATATTAATGATGTGTCTCAAGGTCACGGTTTTTTGAGAGCAGATGTGGCGCTGGGCGCCATACTATGCTTCAGGAAATTTCCTATTTCTTTCCTCGGCTATCATCTTTTGAAATGTATGATGAAATTCTATCCTGTTTGTTATTTCTGGTTGCTGCTGGTGAATAATTTGTTTCTTCTTTTTTTTCTTGTCTGGTTCTGCTATTCTACCCTTCCCCTTTTTAACATTGTTATAGTGCATATTTTTAGGTATCATAGGAGGACATTTCTGTAGCTTCTTTTTACCAGCTTTAAAAAGGAGTCTCTTTTCCTAATTGAAAAGATGCTTAATTGAAACCATGTGAATATCTAAAGCATTGTTTAGATAATAATACAAATGGCAAAGCTGATAATCAAGAGATATCTTACTCTTTAAAACATAAAGTCCCTGGCAACATAGGGAGACCCTATTTCTATAAAAAATTTTTAAAATAGCCAGGTGTGGTGGCACATGCCTGCAGTCTCAGATACTAGGGAGGCTGAAGTGGGAGGATTACTTAAGCCTGGGAGGTCAAGGCAGCAGTGAACCATGTTCATACCACTGCACTCCAGCCTAGGTGACAGAACAAGACTCCATCTCAAACAAAATAAAACAAAACAAATACAAAAACATAACGTGGGTAACGGGGCAGAGCATGGTGGCAGAATAGAAGCTTACACTGCTCAACCCCCAAATGGAACACCAAATTTTAATAACTATCTGCACACAGAAAATCACCATCACAAAATCAAAAGTAAGGTGAGCAATCACAGTACCTGGCTTTAACTTCATATTCCTGAAAGAAGCATTGAGGAGGGCAGGAGAGATGGTCTTGAATTGCCACTGCCTCCCTGCTCCCAACTCCTGACTGTAGTTGTGCTGCATGGAGAGAAACTCTCACCACTGTGGGGAGGGAGAATGCAGCTCCTGGGAGACTTACGCTAAACTCAGTGATGCCCTGTCATAGCAGAGAACAAAGCTGTGCTGGGCTTAGCTGGCACCTGTGCATGGAGGGGGCTTTTGGACTACAGCATTTGGATCAGAACTAGACAGAGGGAAATCACTCATCGCGGTGGTCAGCACTTGAGTTTCTCGACAAGCCTCACCACTGTGGGCTGAAGTGCTCTGGGGTCCTAGGTAAACTTGAAAGACAGTCTAGGACACAAGGACTGCAATTCCTAGGCAAATCCTAATGCTAGGCTGGGCTTAGAGCCGGTGAACTATGGTGGCATGTGACCTAGGAAGATACTAGTTGGGGTGGCTATAGGAGTGCTTATGCCATCCCTCTCCCAATCCAGGCAGTCTAGCTTGTAGTAATGAAAGAGACCTCCCTCCTTTTGCTTAAGGAGAGCTAAGAGTAATAAAGAGGACTTGGTCTTGCATATTGGAAACCAGCTCAATCACAATAGGATAGGGCACTGGGCAGAGTTGTGAGGCCCCCACTCCAGGCACCAGCTTCCAGATGACATTTTTAGACATACAAAAGGAAATCCACTACCTTCAAGGGAAGGACCCAGTCCTGGGAAGATTCATCACCTGCTGACTAAAGAGTCATTGGGCCCTGAATAACCAGCAGCAATACCTGGGGAGTACACACTGGGCCTCGGGCTCTGAGATGTACTGGCTTCAGGTGGGACCCAGCACATTCCCAGCTGTGGTGGCTACGGTGGCAGACTCCTTCTGTTTGAGAAAAGTAGAGGAAAAAGTAAAGGGGACTTTGTCTTGTAATCTTAGGTACCAGCTTGTACACAGTGGGGTAGAGCAACAAGCAGGCTCTAAGGGTCCCTCCGTCCAGGCCTAGGCTCTTGAAAAGAATTTCTGGACTTGCCCAGGGCCAGAGGGGAGCCCACTGTCCTGAGGGTGAGTCCCAGGCCTGGCAGCATTCACCACAAGCTGATAAAAGAGTCCTTGGGCTTGAACTGAACATCAGCTGTGGCCTGGCAGAACCCGCAAAGGACTAGTGTTGGTGCTGGCCACAAGGAGAAGCTCCTCTGCCTGTGGAAAGGAGAGGAAACACTGGGGAAGGCTTCTATATTGTGGTTTGAGTGCTAGCTTAGCCACAGTAAAATAAAACATCAGGTAAATTGCTAAGGCTTTTTATTTTTATTTTTTTAGAGACCCTCTGTCACCTAGGCTGGAGTGCAGTGGCATGAACACAGCTCACTGCAGCCTCAACCTCCCAGGCTCAAGCAATTCTCCCACCTCAGCCTCTCAAGTAGCTGGGACTACAGGTGCCCACTACCATGCCAGAGGAATTTTTTTTCTATTTTTCTGTAGAGACAGGGTTTCACCATGTTGCCTACACTGGTCTTGAACTTGTGAGCTCAAGCAGTCCATCTACCTCAGCCTCCCAAATTGTTAGGATTACATGTGTGAGCCACCACACCTGACTGTAAATTTCTAAAGTTTTTGACTCCAATCACTGGCTCCCAGACAGCATCTCCGGGGACCTGGAGGAACTCGCCACCCTGAAGGAAAGCTCCTTGGGCAAGGCCCATTGCTGTGCTGGCTTTAGGTCTGACCCACTGCAGTAAGAGTAGTGGTGGCTACAAGGGCACTCGCATCACCATACCCCCAGTTCCAGGTGATTCAGCACACACAGAGAGAGACTCTGTTTGTTTGGAAGAAAGTAAGAAAAAAGAACAATTCTCTGTGTGGTAATCCAGAGAATTCTGGCTTTTATCTACGACCACCAAGGTAATACCTTAGGCATGAGTCCACAAAAACCACAGCATTATTGGGCTTGAGGCCCAAGTCCCTTTGAATACCTAGAAAGACTTCTCAAGAACGACAGGCACAAACAAGCCCAGACTGTGGAGACTACAATAAATACCTAACTCTTCAATGTCCAGACATTGATGAACATCTATAAGCATCAACATCATCTAGGAAAGCATGACCTCACCAAATGAACTAAATAGGAGCAATCCTGGAAAAAAAGAGATATATGACCTTTCAGACAATGAATTCAGAATAGCTGTTGTGAGGAAACTTCAAAAAAATTCAAGATAACACAGAGTAGGCATTCAGAATTCTAACAGATAAGTTTAACGGAGAAATTGAAATAATTTAAAAGAATCAAGCAGAAATTCTAGAGTTGAAAATGCAGTTGACATGCTGAAGAATGCATCAGAGCTTTTTAATAGCAGACTTGATTAAGCAGAAAAAAAATGAGTGAGCTTGAAGACAAGTTATTTAAAAATACAAAATCAGAGGAGACAAAAGAAAAAAATAAAAATACAATGAGGTATGCCTACAAGATCTAGAAAATAGCATCAAAAGGGCAAATATAAGAGTTACTGGCCTTAAAGAGGAGGTAGAGAGAGATAGGGGTAGAAACTTTATTCATAGGGATATCAAAAAAATTTCCAAACTTAAAGACATCAACATTCAAGTACAAGAAGGTTACAGAACACCAAGCAGATTTAATCCAAAGAAGACTATCTCAAGAAATTTAGTAATCAAACTCCCAAAGGTCAAGAATAAATAAAAGATTCTAACAGCAGCAAGATAAAAAAAAATAAACAGCATACAATGGAGCTCCAATATGTCTAGCAGCAGACTTTTCAATGGAAACTTATAGGCCAGGAGAGAGTAGCATAACATATTTAAAGTGCTGGGAAAACACACACACACACACACACACACACACACACACACAAAGCAAAAAAACACTTTTACCCTAGCATACTATATCCAGCAAAAATATTCTTCAAATCAAGAAGGACAAATAAAGATGTTCCCAGACAAACAAAAGCTGAGGGCTTTCATCAAGACCAGACTTGTCCTACAAGAAATCTTAAAGGGATTTCCTCAATCTGAAAGAAAAGGACATTAATAAGCAAGAAGAAATCGTCTGAAGTTAAAAAACACTGGTAATGGTAAGCACATTTAAAAAACCCAGGATAGTATAACACTGTAATTTTGGTATGTAAATTACTCTTAAGTAGAAAGACTAAATGATAAACAGTCAAAAATAATAACTACAAGAACGTTTCTAGACATAGACAGTTACAATGAAACAAGGAGAAACCATAAAAAGTTAAAAAGCAGGGAGATGAACTTAAAGTATATTGCTTTATTAGTTTTCTCTCTCATATTTGTTTATGCAAGCAGTGTTAAGTTGTCATCAGTTTAAAATAGTGGGTTGTAAGGTAGTATTTGCAAGTTTCATAGTACTCTAAAATCAAAAAACAAACAATGGATGCACACAAAATAAAAATAAATTAAATCGTACCACTAGAAAAAAATCAAATTAACTAAAAGGAAGACAGGAAGGAAGGAGAGAAGGAGGAGAAGACCACAAAACAAATAAACAAACAAACCAGAAAACAAGTAGCAAAGTGGTAGGAGTTAGTCCCTACTTATCAATAATAACACAAATCTAAATAGACTAAACTCTCCAATCAGAAGACACAGAGTAGGTGAATGGATTAAAAAAAAATAAGACCCAGTGATTTGTTGCCTATAGGAAACACACTTCACCCATAAAGATACACATAGACTGAAAATAAAGGGATGGAAAAACACATTCATTTGGTGCCAATGGAAACCAAAAAAAGCAGTAATAGCTATATTGACATAGACTATCGGGGGAACCCACCCCCGATAGTTAACGTGGGTTCTTTTCTATTTCCCTAAGCATCTCCGCTGGTTTGAGAAACAAAGGGAAAGAGAACAAAAGAGAGAAATTTTAAAGCTGGGTGTCTGGGGGAGACATCACATATCGGCAAGTTCCGTGATGCTCTCTGAGCCGTAAAACCAGCAAGTTTTTATTAGCGATTTTCAAAACAGGAGGGAGTGCACGAATAGGGTGTGGATCACAGAGATCACATGATTCACAAGGTAATAAAATATCACAAAGCAAGTGGAGGCAGGGCAAGATCACAGGACCACAGGATGGAGTTAAATTAAAATTGCTAATGAAGTTTTGGGCACGCATTATCATTGATAACATCTTATCAGGAGACAGGGTTTGAGAGCAGACAACCTGTCTGACCAAAATTTATTAGGTGGGAATTTCCTCATCCTAATAAGCCTGGGAGCGCTACAAGAGACCGGGGCTTATTTCATCCCTTTGGCTTTGACGGTAAAAGACAGCCGCCTCCAAAGGGGCCGTTCATAGACCTACCCTCAGGGCACATTCTCTTTCTCAGGGATGTTCCTTGCTGAGAAAAAGAATTCAGCAATATTTCTCCTATTTGCTTTTGAAAGAAGAGAAATATGGCTCTCTTCCATCCAGCTCACCAGCAGTCAGAGTTTAAAGTCTTATTTCCCTTGTTCCCTGAACATTGCTGTTATCCTGTTCTTTTTTCAAGGTGCCCAGATTTCATATTGTTCAAACACACATGCTCTACAAACAATTTGTGCAGTTAACGCAATCATCACAGGGTCCTGAGGCAACATATATCCTCCTCAGCTTATGAAGATGATGGGATTAAGAGATTAAAGAAAAGACAGGCATAGGAAATCACAAGGGAATTGATTGGAGAAGTGATAAGTGTCCATGAAATCTTCACAATTTATGTTCAGAGACTGCAGTAAAGACAGATGTAAGAAATTATAAAAATATTAATTTGGGGAACTAATAAATGTCCATGAAATCTTCATAATTTATGTTCTCCTGCCATGGCTTCAGCCGGTCCCTCCGTTCGGGGTCCCTGATTTCCCCGCAACAATAGACAAAATAGATTTCAAAACAAAAACTGTAAGAAGAGATACAGAAGTTCATTACATAATCAGAAAGGTTCATTCAGCAAAGGATATAATAATTCTAAATACATATATACCCAACAATGGAGCAGCCAGATATATAAAGCAAATATTAGAACTAAAGGGAGAGAGAAATTCCAATACAATAATAGTGAATTCAAAATCCCATTTTCAGCATTGGACAGATCTCCCAGACATAAGATCAACAAAGAAACATCAGACTTAATCTGCTATACAGAAAAAAATGGGCCTCATAGCTATTTACAGAACATTTCATGCAACAGCTGCAGAATATACATTCTTCTTCTCGGCATATGAATCATTCTCAAGGATAGACCATAAATTAGGTCACAAAACAAATCTTAAAATATTAAAAAAAGAAACCTGAAATAATATCAAATACATTCTCTAACCACATGGAATAAAACCAGAACTCCATAATGAGAGGAATTTTGGAAACTATACAAACACATGAAGATTAAACAATATGCTCTTGAAAGGCCAGTGTGTCAATGAAAAATTAAGTAGGAAATTGAAAGCCTTCTTGAAACAAATAATGGAAACACAACATATCAAAACCTATGCAATACAGTGAAGGCAGTTGTAAGAAGGAAATTTATGGCTGTAAGTACCTACATCAAAAAGAAGAAAAACTTCAAATAAATAACCTAATGATGCATTTTAAAGAACTGGAAAAGCTCAGCATCATAAGACAGGATGAAATAATTAAAAAAAAAAAGAACTAGAAAAGCAGTAACAAATCAAATCCAAGATTAGTAGAAGAAAAGAAATAATAAAGCTCAGAGAAGAAATAAATGAAATAGAAATGAAGAAAATACAAAAAAATTAGCAAAACAAAAACATTGTTTTTTGAAGAAAATAAAATTGACAAACCTTTAGACAAAGGAAAAAAAACCAAATAAATAAAATCAGAGACGAAAAAGGAGACATTACAAATGATATTGCAGAAATTCAAAGGATTATAAGTGTCTACCAGGAGCAACTATATGCCAATAAATTGGAAAATTTAGAAGAAATGATTTATAGCCGCACTGTCTTCCACAATGGTTGAACTAATTTACACTCCCACTAACAGTGTAAAAGCATTCCTTTTTCTCCACAACCTCACCAGCATCTGTTATTTTTTGACTTTTTAATAATAGCCAGTCTGACTGGTGTTAGATAGTATCTCATTGTGGTTTTGATTTACATTTGTCTAATTACCTGTGATGTTAAGCTTTTTTCCACATGATTGTGGGGCACATGTATGTCTTCTTTTGAAAAGTGTTTGTTCATGTCCTTTGCCCACTTTTTAGTGGGGTTTCTTTTTCTTGTAAATTTGTTTAATTTCCTCATAGACACTGCATCTTAGACTTTGTTAGATGCATAGTTGGCAAAAATGTTCTCTCATTCTGTAGGCAGTCTGTTTACTCTGTTGATAGTTGTTTTTGCTATGCAAAAGCTCTTCAGTTTAATTAAATGCCATTTGTCAATTTTTGCTTTTGTTGCAATTGCTTTTGGAGTCTGGTCATGAAATCTTTTCCTGTGCCTATCTCCTGAATAGTATTGCCCAGGTTGTTTTCCAGGGTTTTTATAGTTTTGGATTTTACATTTAATTCTTTAATCCATCTGGGGTTGATTTTTGTATATGGTGTAAGGAAGGGGTCCAGTTTCAATCTTCTACATATGGCTAGCCAGTCATCCCAACATTGTTCTTATTTTGAAATGATAAACATACCTTAGTTATCTCTCAAATAAAATATTATTTTCATATTTTTCCTTTTTTCTCCTCTGCTCACAAGGTAAACTCAGTATCACAATGTCTGCACATTTAGGTACATATTGCCTCTAATATAGACATAAATAATTCTATCAGTGAAGAATTAATCTACTCAGAATCTTTCCTTGTATCATTCAACTCCCTTTTACCTAATTCTGAAATTTTTCTTTTTTTTTTTTTAGATGGAGTCTCGCTCTCTCGCCCAAGCTGGAGTACAGTGGCCTGATCTCGGCTCACTGGAACCTCTGCCTCCCAGGTTCAAGTGATTCTCCTGCCTCAGCCTCCTGAGTAGCTGGGACTACAGGCACCCACCACCATACCCAGCTAATTTTTTGTATTTTTAGTAGAGAAGGGGTTTCACTGTGTTAGCCAGGATGGTCTCGATCTCCTGACCTCGTGATCCATCCTCCTTGGCCTCCTAAAGTGCTGGGATTACATGCCTGAGCCACTATGCCCAGCCTAATTCTGAAATTTTTCTATTTTAGTTAGCATTTTCTGCTCAAGTTCTATTAAGATCAACCTTGTGATTTCCTATGCCTGTCTTTAACTCTTTAACTTTATAGCAGAAATTGAAAATGTGGATTTTCTTCTACTTAATTTTCAGTGTTATACACATTGAATTTTGATGAGAATGTTTCTCTTGTTCTACAGTATGTTTTCCATAGATTGATTGTTTTCTATTTTTTCTTTTCTTTTTTTTTTTTGTTTTGAGACGGAGTCTTGCTCTGTTGCCCAGGCTGGAGTGCAGTGGCGGGATCTCAGCTCACTGCAAGCTCCGCCTCCCGGGTTTACGTCATTCTCCTGCCTCAGCCTCCCGAGTAGCTAGGACTACAGGCGCCCGCCACCTCGCCCAGCTAGTTTTTTGTATTTTTTAGTAGAGACGGGGTTTCACCGGGTTAGCCAGGATGGTCTCGATCTCCTGACCTTGTGATCCGCCCGTCTCGGCTTCCCAAAGTGCTGGGATTACAGGCTTGAGCCACCGCGCCTGGCCTTTTCTTTTTTTTTTTTTTTTTTGAGACAAAGTCTCACCCTTTCACCTAGGCTGGAGTGCAATGGCACAATCTTGGCTCACTGCAACCTCTGCCTCCTGGGTTCAAGTGATTCTCCTGTCTCAGCCTCTCAAGTAGCTGGGATTACAGGTGCCAGCCACCACACCTGGCTAATTTTTGTAGTTTTAGTACAGACAGGGTTTCATCATGTTGGCCGGGCTGGTCTCGAACCACTGGCCCTGAGGTGATCCACCTGCCTCGGCCTCCCAAAGTGCTGGGATTATAGGTGTGAGCCATTGTGCCCAGCCAAAACATTCTTAATAATTAATGGGGGAAATTATAATCGTCCTGTGACTTTTACTAATTTTTGGCAAAACATGGAAAACTTTCCTAATGTAGGAATAAATTACAGAAAAATGAAAAAAGATTACAATATTTATCTTGTATGAAATAATTTAAAACATTAAAAAATGAGATTAAAATGTTTTATCTTTGTTAAAAACCCTATCAAGAGTAGGATGAACAGTGCTTTCCTTCTTCTCCTATAAATTAACGTAGGGAATGTTCACCTTTTCTATGCCTTGGTGAATTTCATACTCCTTTCTTTTTTTTTTTTTTTTTTTTTTTTTTGAGACGGAGTCTTGCTCTGTCACCCAGGCTGGAGTGCAGTGGCCGGATCTCAGCTCACTGCAAGCTCCTCCTCCCGGGTTCACGCCATTCTCCTGCCTCAGCCTCCCGAGTAGCTGGGACTACAGGCACCCGCCACTTCGCCCGGCTAGTTTTTTGTATTTTTTAGTAGAGACGGGGTTTCACCGTATTAGCCAGGATGGTCTCGATCTCCTGACCTCACGATCCGCCCGTCTCGGCCTCCCATAGTGCTGGGATTACAGGCTTGAGCCACCGCGCCCGGCCTCATACTCCTTTCTAAGTATGGATCACGTTCCATCATTTTATCCTTTGTGTTTCCAATATTATCAAGTATCTCATGAGTTATCTTGAAACTTTTTTGCTGTATCACTTTCCTTGGGACATCTTAATACTTTTCCTCACAATCTCTTTCCTCATTTATGTTGATAACTTCACCAATACTAAGTTCCTGACTTAATATCTAGAACCTTTTGAATGACAGCAATGTCAACATTTTCATATCAGCTATTTTTTCTATAACTCAATTTATGATAGACTTGAATATCACTAATGGCATTACCACATTTTACTTGTTTGCTTCACTTTCATTGTTGTGAGTATATTTGTCTGCTTGGGTTGCCACAACAAAATACAATACACTGGGTGGTTTAACCCACAAAATTTTTTTCTTATAGTTCTGAAAGCTGGTTAAGTCCAAGATCAAGGTGATGGTAAGGCTGGTTTCATTCTGAAGCCTCTTCTCTTGGCTTATATGCAGCCACCATCTTGCTCTTTCCTAACATGGCAGAGGGAGAAAGTGAGCTCTCTATCATCTCTCCTTATAAAAACACTAATCCTATCAGATCAAGCCTCATTCTTACAATCTCACTTACCATACAGGCTCAATTTCCAAAAACAGCCACATTGGAGTTTAGAGCTTCAACATATGAATTTTCAGAGGATCTAAATATTTAGCCTAACATTCCATCCTTGGTCCCCCGTAATTCATATCCTTCTCATATGCAAAATACATGCCTTAAAAGTCTTAACTTGGGCCGGGCACAGTGGCTCACACCTGTAATCCCAACACTTTGGAAGGCAGGGCGGGCGGATCGCGAGGTCAGCAGATTGAGACCATCCTGGTTAACACGGTGAAACCCTGTCTCTACTAAAAATACAAAAAATTAGCCAGGTGTGGCAGGTGTGGTGGCAGGCGCCTTTAGTCCCATCTACTCGGGAGGCTGAGGCAGGAGAATGGTGTGAACCCGGGAGGTGGAGCTTGCAGTAAGCTGAGATCACGCCACTGCACTCCAGCCTGGGAGACAGAGCCAGACTCTATCTCAACAACAACAACAACAACAACAAGTTTTAACTTGGCTGGTGCGGTGGCTCATGCCTGTAACCCCAGCACTTTGGGAGTCCAAGGTAGGTGGATGATCTGAGGTCAGGAGTTCAAGACCAGCCAGGCCAACATGGTGAAACACCATCTCTACTAAAAATACAAAAAATTATCCAATTATCCAGGTGTGGTGGCAGGCACCTGTAATCCCAGCTACTCAGGAGGCTGAGGCAAAAGAATCGCTTGAACCCAGGAGGCAGAGGGTGCAGTGAGTGGAGAATGCGTCATTGCACTCCAGCCTGGGCAACAAGAGTGAAACTCCATCACAAAAAAAAAAAAAAAAGTCTTAATTCATTCAAGCATCAACTCAAACATCTAAAGCCCAAGTCTCATTTAAATATTATCTAACCTGGGTGCAGTGACTCTCACGTGTATTACTAGCTACACAGGAGGCTGCGACAGGAGGCTCTCTTGACCCCAGGAGGTAGAGGCTGCAGTTAGCTATGATTATGCCACTGTACTCCAGCGTGGGTGACAGAGCAAGACCACATCTCTTTTAATAAAGGATTAAATAAGCATCATCTAAATCAGATATGGGTGAGACTCAAGGTACTATTCATCTTGAGGAAAAATTATTCTCCAGCTGTGAACTTGTAAAACCAGATAAGCTATATGCTTTAAAAATACAATGGTGGGCTATGCATAGGATAGACATTCCCATTGCAAAAGGGAGAAGTAGGGAAGAAGAATGTGATGGCAGGTCCTCAGCAACTCTAAAACCTAGTAAGAAAAACTTCACTAGATCTTAAGGCTGGAGATGAGTGTGTTTGGCTTGATATCCCACCTTCCAGGCCTACTGGGATGGCAATATCATGCCAACAGCTGTTTGGTCTGATCCTGCATGCACCTATGGCTGTCTATGAGAGCATTACCCTCTGAAACCAACTAAGAAGCTGTCTTACACCCTTAGGCTAGTGCTGGTAGTAGCAGTACTCATGATTTCTGAGTCACCTTTGGTGTTACTCTTCCCTTTCTTTGAGAATAGTGCACATTTGCAGCTGAACAGCTCTACGTTTCTGCCTGGTAGCATTCAAGAAGTCCGAACGCCTTCCTTCATTCTGTCTTGCCTTTCTCTGTCCTCAGTTCAAACTGGCAGTGTCTTTGTTGTTATAATTGCATTTCTATTCCTAGCTTCTTCTGAGATGGACGATTACACCCAGGAGGTACACCCACGATTTCTTTATCAGCCATACCACCCTTCATGTTCTCTTCAGAACAAGTTTTGTGCAGTATGGATAGGCTAAGAATTTTCCCAATCTCCATGTTCTGATAACTTTTTCTTTAATAATTCCTTCTTCATTTTTTGCCTCTCATATTTTACTATAAGTAGTAAGGAGAATCTATGCTGCATTTTCAACACTTGGCTTTAAAACTCACCTCTGGGCCAGGCACAGTGGCTCACACATGTAATCCCTGCATTTTGAGAGCCCAAGGCAGGTAGATTGCTTGAGCCCAGGAGTTCGAGACCTGGGCAACATGGTGAAACCTTGTCTCTACAAATGATAAAATTAGCTGGGCATGGTGGCATGCGCCTATAGTCTCAGCTACTCAGGAAGCTGAGGTGTGAGGATCACTTGGGCCTGGGAGGTAAATGTTGCAGTGAGCTATGATCGTGCCATTGTACTCCATCCAGGCTGGGTGACAGAGAGAGCCCTGTCTCTAAAAAACAGTTTTTTAAAAAATCACTTCTGCTAAATACCCAATTTCATTGCTTAAAATAGTGGTCCCTAACCTTTTTGGCACCAGGCACCAGTTTCGTGGAAGACAATTTTACCACAGATGGAGCGAGGTGGGAGGGTGCCATGGTTTGAGGATGAAACTGTTCCACCTCAGATCATCAGGCATTAGTTAGATTCTCATAAGGAGTGTGCAACCTAGATCCCTCCAATGCATGGTTCACAATAGGGTGCATGCTCATCTGAGAATCTAATGCCACTGCTGATCTGACAGGAGGTGGAGCTCGGGTGGTAATGCTCACTGAACTGCTGCTTACCTCCTGCTTATGTGGCCCAGTTCCTAATAGGCCATGGACTTAAACCAATCTGCAGCCCAGGGGTTGGGGACCCCTGGCTTAAAAATTCTACTTGCTGCAAAATACTAGAACATAATTCAAACAATATTTTTGCCCCTTTATAACAAGGATTGCTACCTGTTCCTCTTTTATACCTGAGAGCTTACCAGAATGGTCTTTAACATACATATTTCTACCATTCTAACATTCTGCTCATGATTATTTATGTGTTCTCTTAAAGATAGAAGCTTTCTCTCCTGCTCTGCTGTTTTCCTTCTGAGCCCTTACACAATCATTCATTAAACATATATATTTCTAGGATGCATCTCAAAACTTCCAGCTTACCCAGTTCCACTTACTGGGTACTTGGTACTACACTTACCGAGTTCCAAAGCCACTTCCACATTTTAGATTATTTGTTACAGGAGAACCCCACATCTTGGATCCAAAATCTATATTAGTCAGGATTCTCCAGAGAAACAAAACCAAAAGAATGTATGTATAAAGATATTTATTGTAAGGAATTCGCTCATACAATTATGTATTAGTACCAAGGCCTACAGTCAGCAAATTGGAAATCCAGGAGAGACAATGGTTTAAGTCTGAAAGCTGGCAGACTCAAGACCCAAGAAGAGCCAATGCTTCAGTTCAAGTCTGAAGGCAGGAAAAGTCCAGTTTCCTAGCTCAATAGTTAGGCAGGAGGTGTTTCCTGTTACTCACAGTAGGATCAATGTTTTTGTTCTATTCAGGCCTTCAACTGATTCACATCCACATTAGGGAGAACAATCTCCTTTACTCAGTCTACTGATTCAAACGTACATTTCATATAAAAACACTGCCAGAGACACACTCAGAATAATGACTGACCAAATAAATACCTGAGCACCCCATGGCCCAGATTAATTGATACATAAAATTAACCATCACAGCCAATTCCCTTGATTATTCATTTTGGTAAAACGTCATGTAGATTTATCACTGTGAGACAAGAAGACAACACAACTACATGCTTTGCTGTCTGTGCATGAATTGAACAACGACCAATAAAATTAAAAAATCACCACCAGATGACTTTGAAAAAGTAATGTGACAGGCCACTGATCATGCCAGACATCTGTTATTTATAATGATTTGTGGACTTCGAGCTAGCAGTAAACAATTTACTTTATGCAATTATTCATAATAAATATTCTGTGGTAAATTTAAAGGTTTTTAGGCGATGGATGAGATTTAACCAAAGTATGATGACTGAAATTTGTGCATACTGGAACCATGCAAAGTGAGAACTTACTGTAATTTGCATACAACAAATTGCATATACTTAAAATGCATAATTAGATCATTTTGTCACACATATATAGTCGTGGAAACCTTAACATAGTAAAGATTATGGATATATCCTTTACTTCTGAAGTTTCCTCTTACCTTCCCCCACTATTTATTTATTTGTTTGTTTATTTATTTCTTTTTTGAGAAAGAGTCTCACTCTGTCATCCAGGCTAGAGTGCAGTGGCATGATCTTGGCTCGCTGCAACCTCCACCTCCCAGGTTCAAGACATTCTCCTGCCTCAGCCTCCCAAGTAGATGGGGTTACAGGCACATGCCACCATGCCCACCTAATTTTTGTTTTTTTAGTAGAGATGGGGTTTCAGCATGTTGCTTAGGTTGGTCTTGAACTCCTGACCTCAACTAATCCACCTGCCTTGGCCTCCCAAAGTGCTGGGATTACAGGCGTGAGCCACCGTGTTCAGCCCCTCTTGCTCCTTTATAGTGCTTCCTCTCATTCTTCCATGTTACCCAACTCCATGGAACCCATGCAATGACTGATTTGCTTTCAATCACAATAGATTGCTTTGCATTTTGGGAAGTTCATATAAATAAGATCATATACTATGTATTCTTTTTTGTCTGGCTTCTTCCATTCAGTATAATTATTTTCGGATTCACCCAGTTTGCATGTTTAAATTGTTTGTTCTCTTTTATTGCTAAATTGTATTTCATTATACAGATACCAGATTTTATTTACCTACACTCTTGGGTTAACATTTAGATTTTTTTCTACCTTTTAGCTATTATAAATCATGTTGCTATGAACGTTTATATAAG
Organism: Macaca thibetana thibetana; assembly: GCF_024542745.1. Classification (NCBI taxonomy): domain Eukaryota; kingdom Metazoa; phylum Chordata; class Mammalia; order Primates; family Cercopithecidae; genus Macaca; species Macaca thibetana. Next base: position 83,371,731 of record NC_065589.1, on the reverse strand, counting down.
AAACTCTATGCAGACTTATGTCATTACATTTCCTGGGTATATACTAAGGAGTGGAATAGCTGGATCATATGGTAGGTATGTATTTAATTTTTTTAAAAACTGCCAAATTGTTTACCAAAGTGGCTATAACATTTTACATTCCCACCAACAGTGAATAAGTACTCCACATATCCCACATCCCTAGCCAAAATGAGGGGGTAGTCTGTTTTTTAAAATTGTAGTCATTCTAATAGGTGTGTGGTATTATCTGATTGTGGTGTTAATTTGCATTTCTCTAATTACTAATGATGTTGAGCATTTTTATATGCTTATTTGCCATCCTTTTACCTTTTTGGGTGAAATGTCTGTTCAACTTATTGGCCATTTAAAAAATTGTGTTATATGTTTTCTTATTATTGAGCTTTGAGAGTTCTTTATACATTTTGGGTACAAGGCCTATACAGCTCACCATAATGTAGAATCAGGGGAGCCCTGAGCTTGTTTTCCTGCAACTAGATGGTCCCATCTGGGGGTGATGGGAGACGCTGACAGATCATCAGGCATTAGATTCTCATAAGGAGTACACAACCTAGATCCCTCACATGCACAGTTCACAATAGGGTTTGTGTTCCTATGAGAATCTAATGCTGCCACTGATGTGACAGGAGGTGGAGCTCAGGCGGTAGTATGAGTGTTGGGGAGTGGTTGTAAATACAGATGAAGCTTCTCTTGCCCACCACTCACCTCCTGCTGTGCGGCCCAGTTCCTAACAGGCCACAGACCAGGACTGGTACCAGTCCATGGCCCAGGGATTGGGGACCCCTGCTATAGGTCATGTGTCTTTTTTTTTCCTCATGCTGCTTTCAAGATTTTCTCTTATTACTATTTTTGAACAATTTGATGGTGACCTACATTGATGTAGTTTTCTTCATGTTTCTTGGTTTTTGGTTTGAGTTTTTTCTGTCTCTGGGTTTAAAGCTATCATCAAATTTGGAAAAACTCAGCCTTGATTTCTTCAAGTATTTTTTTCTGCCTTCCCTTCCTTAAAGGGGTCCCATTACAAATATATTATGCTATATATATAGTTGAATACGAGTGATGCACAACTTTTATGAAGGTGTCCCACAGCTTAGTGATGTTCTATTCATTTTTTAATAATTAATTTTTCTCTTTATGCCTTCCTTTGAATGTTTTCTATTGTAATTTCTTCAACTTCACCAATCTTTTCTTCTACAAGATATGACCTCTAGTTAATCCCATCTCTTGTGTTTTCCATGTCAGACATTATAGTTATCAGCACTAGAAGTTTGTTTTGGATTTGTTCTATATCATTCATTTTTTTACTTAACATGTTTGATCTTTTCTCCAGCTTTATCTTACATACAGAATACAGTTATAAGAAGTTTTGGTATCCTTATCTGTCAATTTCACAATTTTAGTTTTTTGTTTTTTTGGTTGTTTCCATGCCTGCTAGTTTTTTTACTGGGTGTCATATATTGTGAATTTTACCTTGTGAGGTGCTGAACATGTTTGTATTACTATAAAGATTCCTGGGCTTTTTTTCTGGGTTGCAGTTAAATTGGAAACGATTTAATCCTTTCAAGTCTTGCTTTTAAGATTTGTCAGACAGAACCACGGGAGCATTTAAGTTTAGGGCTAAGGATTCCACACTATTGATGCAGGATCTTTTAAAACACTGTACCCAATGCCCCACAAATTGTGAGGCTTTCTAGTCTGGTAGGTGGCAAAAGGTACTATTCCTATTCCTGTGAGAACTGCGTACACTCTTCTCTCTTCTAAACCTTTTCAGTGGTTCTTTCCCTAACCTTGGGTAGCTCCCTCATATTCATACACTGATTAGTACTCTACTGCAAACATGACAAGGGATCTTCTGCAAATCTCTGGAGTTCTTGTAGTGACTCTCACCACTTCAGTACTGCACTCTGTGATATCTAGCAACCTTGGTCTCTACAGACTATCATCAATGTCTCCTCAAGTCATGAGTCTCTGAGTGCTACCTCTGTTCCCCTTTTCTGTGACAGAGCCTGGAAAGTCTCTCACAGCAGTAAGCTGAGACAGTAAGAGGGCCAACCTTGTTTGATTAATGTCTCTCAGCAAACAATGTCCTTTGTTGCCCAATGCCCAATGTCTTAAAAACCCCTTGTTTCACATTTTCCTATTCTTTATTTCAGGTAGCAGGTTAAACTTTGTCCAGTTACACCATCTCATCTAGAAATATAAGATCCTTTTTGTGTATTTTTAATTTAATTGATAAAAATTCCTTTTATTAACTAGCCTTAAAATTCCTTTAAAAATTGTGATTATAATCCCCAGCACAAAATGTTATCAAGGTACTTTCTTTCCTCACTTATGTGGGAAATCATATATCCAAGAATTGCAATGCACTTATTTTACCATTACTCTTACATTGTGAATATAGAAAAAAACAGAAATGGGTTGGTACAGTATTATGGCCATCTCAAAAACGAGTAGTGGGATGGCTATAGAGCCTTCTGATTATTACAAACCTCATTCCAATCAAGGGGAGTTAATAGTAGGGGAAAAAGTTTCTCTCTTTTTCAAGGACCAGAACTGATTTTATTTTATGAGGAAAAGTATGTGATTTATGCGTTTTCTCATTCCAGCTCTCTCCTTAGTGTTAGTGAAAAAACCTTGTACATTCTCATAACCACTTTTCTGCCAATCGTAATCTTTGGCAGTAGTGTAGGTTTTCATTTATTATGCTTTCAAGAGTACATTCGTGGGGTCAACTATGTCAGGATTGGCAGGAATATATCATTTTTTGAGGTTTTAAAACATTATTGAAATATAATTCATTTACCATAAAACTTACACCTTTAAAAGATATAATTTAGTGTTTTTTAGTCACAAATTTGTACAACCATCACTACAGATTTTCATCACCCACAAAAGATACACCACACCCATTACCCATCACTACTGACTCTTCTCTTCCCCCAGTTCCTGAAAAATATGTGGAATTTGTCTATTCCACATATTTTATATAAATGGAGCCATAAAATACGTGGTCTTTTGTGACTAGCTCCTTTCACATAGCATAAGTTTTCAGGTTTGATCCATATTGTAGCATTTATTGATACCTCATTCTGTTTCATTGCTGAATAATATTTCATTATATGAATAGATCACATTTTCTTTTTCCATTCATCTATTAGTGAATATTTAAATTGTTTCAAATTTTGAGCTATTATGAATAATACTGCTATAAACATTCATGTACATGTTTTTGTGTGAAAATGTATTTATTCCACTCTTTTGGGTATATACCTGGAAGTAAAACTACTGAGTCATACAATAACTATAATTTTCTGAGGAACTGACAGACTGCTTTCCAAACTGGCTATACAATTTTACTTTCTGCCCAGCAATGTACAGGGATGCTAATTTCTCTCCATCTTTACCATCACTTGTTACTCTCTTTTTTTTTTTTTTTTTTTTTTTTTTTGAGATGGAATTTTGCTCTTGTTGCCCAGGCTGGAGTGCAATGGCATGATCTTGGCTCACTGCAATCTCTACCTCCCAGGTTCAAGTGAATCTCCTGCCTCACCCTCCCAAATAGCTGGGATTATAGGTACACGCCACAATATCTGGCTAATTTTGTATTTTTAATAGAGACAGGGTTTCATCATGTTGGCCAGGCTGGTCTCAAACTCCTGACCTCAGGTGATCCACCCTCCTTGGCCTCCTAAAGTGCTGGGATTACAGGTGTGAGCCACCGCACCTGGCCACTGTCTATCATTTTGATGACAGCCATTCTGGTGGGCATAAAGTGGTATCTCATTGTGGTTCTGATTTAAAGTTCCCTGTAATTAATGATGTTGAGCATGCAAGAAGTCTTTTTCTTTTTTTTTTTTTTGAGACAGTATCTTGCGCTTTTGCCCAAAGGCTTCATGCATTGTTGAGTGGTACAAACACGATTTACTAACAGTCCTGACTTCCTGGGTCAAGTGATCCTCCTGCCTCAGCTTCCCAAGAAGTTAGAAGTACAGGTGTGTGCCACTATGCCTAGCTTATTTTTTTGTAGAGATGGAGTCTCACTCTGTAGCCCAGACTGGTCTCAACCTCCTAGGCTCAAGCAATCTTCCTATCTTGGCCTCCTAAAGTGCTGGAATTACAGGCATGAGCCACTGTGCCTGGCCCAAGTGTCCTTTTTTTTTTTTCTTTTTTTTTTTTTTGAGACAGAGTCTTACTCTGTTGCCCAGGCTGGAGGGCAGGGGTGCCATCTCAGCTCACTGCAACCTCCGCCTCCCGGGTTCAAGTGATTCTCCTGCCTCGGCCTTCCAAGTAGCTGGGATTACAGGCACATGCCACAATACTCAGCTAATTTTTTATACTTTTTGGTAGACACGGGGTTTCACCACGTTGGCCAGGCTAGTCTTCAACTCCTGACCTCAAGGGATCCACCCGCCTCAGCCTCCCAAAGTGCTGGGATTACAGGCGTGAGCCACGACACCTGGCTCCAAGTGTCCTTTTTAATTAACCTCCTATACCACCTTTTTATTAAAAATTCTGTTTAAGAATTTTACCTAACAAATATTCAATAAACACGTTATATTAATATTCTTTTAAAAAATCATTTCTACAACATTTCTTCTATTAAACTATTTGGGAATTTGTTCAAATGTATACCTAGCCTCATACATGCAGCTGACCCAGATATTCTATAATTCTTTTAATAGAACATATCAAAGAGTTGGAAACAATCATATCTTACAGGTTTTATGTTACTTAGTACCTCTAAACGAAACTTGAGATAGTCTTTGCTTGGCATCCTAGAAATCAAAACAACTTGAAATTGAATTTTACAAGTGAAAAAGATCCTAAAGAAAATCTGGATCTTCTGGCTTATATGATACATGATGTAATTACAAATAAGGTTCAGTGACTTCAAAATAATTTAGCTAATTATTGACACAGTTGTCACTAAAATCTAGATATGCTGACTTCTACACTAGTGTTCCTTCTAATGGAATTATTGACAAACTCAAATAATAAAAGATTTATCATGAAACAATGGCAAGGGTAATAGACTAGTAATCAGAAAATGTACTTGTATCTTACAACATTTGGCTGAGCCTATGGAATACTAATTTAACCTCTGTACCATATCTTCATCAAATAGGAAATTCTACTAGATAACTTCAAATTCTTCCACATTTAAAAGATTCACTGGAATATAAAAAAGCATTAAGTAGACTTGGAAGTTAACCCCAAAAAAAGAGTACAGGAGCTTTAAACAACAAATAATAAGCCAAAACCTTAGTGGAATTTTTTCCTGTTATAATAGTGGGAATGCAATCAGAAATATGTTCTATCAACAAGAACAGCTTGGACTAACACAGGCAGGAAAAGAACTCAACTCTCATTACATGTTGTAATATACTGATCAATAAAAAGACAACCGTATCCCAACTGCACGGAGTAATACTCTGAGGAAACCAGAACGAGAAGCCTGCCAAAGATTCCACCATAGCCGCTTTTCTCTGTTGTATCTACAGAGTTTATAATTCCCAGCATGTAACACATAAAGAAGCAGGAGCACAGGGTTGAAATATATGATATATGTTAGTAGTAGACAAAAGATGGAAAGATAGGCTTGAATATATTACATATTATCAAAGCATTGTGAACTGAGATCTGACTAATTTAGACAGAGAAACCAAGACAAAAAAAACCCCAAGAAGCACTAACAGATCCATTTAAGATAAATGTCAACAGGTATTTCAGGGAAAGGTAGAAATCTGCCTTCTAAGTTAGCACTAAGAGCACAATTTGCTAGCAGTGTAATATGAAAGCAAGGAAGTGTTAAGTTTTCTTCTTCAATGCTCTCTATTGAAAAAAATGCCAGAAGAACTTGCTAAGTATGTAGGAAAAAAATGAAGTAAAGAAAAAGAAAAAAAAAAAAAAGGAGAAGAATGTTTTGAAAAGAAACTACAGGCCAGGCATGGTGGCTCACACCTGTAATTCCAGCACTTTGGGAGGCCGAGATGGGTGTATCACTTGAGCTCAGGGGTTCAAGACCAGCCTGGGCAACATGGTGAAACCCCATCTCCACAAAAAAATACAAAAATTAGCTGGGCAAGGCAATGCATGCCTGTACTTGGGAGGCTGAGGGAGGAGAATCGCTTGAGCCTGGGAGGCAGAGGCTACAGTGAGCCGAGATAAAAGATAAAAAGACATGTAAAATAGCATATATTCTGTAGTTTCCTCTGAGGAAAATACAAACATTTATGTTTCATGTGCTTGGTTATTTCAAAGAAGATGCAACAGGAAAGTCAAAGAGAGGAATTAAAATAAAATGATAACATGAATTCAAAGGCTATTAGTACAATGTAAGGAATTAGCTAATGGAAAATAACAAAATAATTTAAACATGCACTACGGTCACATTAAAAGTGAAGAAAGAAGGCCGAGGCAGGTGGATTACCTGAGGTCAGGAGTTTGAGACCAGGCTGGCCAACATGGCAAAACCCTGTCTCTACTAAAAATACAAAAATTAGCCATGTGTGGTGGCAGGCGCCTATAATCTGAGCTACTCAGGAGGCTGAGGCAGGAGAATTGCTTGCACCTGGTGGGGTGGATGTTGCAGTGAGCTGAGATCACGCCACTTCACTCCAGCATGGGCAAAAGAGCAAAAGTCTATCTCAAAAAAAAAGAAAAAAAAAGTGAAGAAAGATGTGAAAGACAGACTAAAATATTTCTCAGAATGAAAAAGAAAAATGCGAAGGATATTTGAAGAATACTTAAGGACAAGATGGCTAATACAAAGGAATGTGAGAAAAACATCCTATGTAAAAATTACAGGTATATATATCAGCCCAGGTTTCCTTAGGACACATACACACTTTCAAGTTTGGATAATTCAAGAAGGGTTTATGTATTCATAAAACAGGGTGAAAGGGAACCATAAGAAACAGTACAATAACACAGGGCTAATATCAGTGGAGTTCTTACTGTCCTTATGGGGAGCAAAATTAGCTGCTGTAGCCAGAAGGAAGGAATAGTGTAGAAAAGGCCATGGCCAATAAGAGACATAGTGAGCCTGACGTACCCATATGGGAAGGGAGCCAGGGGAATAAATAACTGTCCGCATACTCCTCCTTTTCCCTGATATTCTTCAAGGGCTCCTCATTGGTGGAAACTGACCAAATGGCAGCGAGTATATGGACCTATATAATTCACACAAATCTAACTCCCAGGGTAAAAAGCAAAGTGGACTAAGAATAGTGAATTTGCAGGAGCAAATGGAATATAGCCACAATAGTGTAGCATAGGAATAAAGGGATGTAAATCTCTACCATTTGCCTGAAGTCCATTCACCTTCACTGTAATTACTGATATAGTTGAATTTGTATTTCCCATCTTGCTATTTTTTTCCTTTATGTCCTTTTTTGTTCTCCGTTACTCCTATATGATCTTTTATGTTAAACAAGTATGCTAAACACGTTTGTGTGTGTATATATGTGTGTGTGTGCGCACATGTATATATAGCTTCTTTTTAGTCCATTACTTTAGGAATTATACGATTAGTCTCTAATTTATGACAATCTACTTTAAAACAATCTTATTTTAACAAATTTGCTCCTATATGTTTCATTTCCACCACCCTCCTTAGCATTATTAATGTCAATTATATGTTATGCATTCAACAAAAAAGTGCCATAATTACTGCTTTAAACACTTTGTTTTTTGAAGAAATTAGGAAAATAGAAAAAAATATTTTAAAGTCCTTTACACACAAATTTACTTTTACCTGTCCTCTTCATTCTTTCCTCTGGATATGAGTTACTATCAGGTATCACATTCTTTCAATCTGAAGAAATCTGAAGTAGTGTTTGTGGCACAGGCTGGTTATTAACCAAATCTCTCAGTTTTTATTTTCTTGGAAACATCTTTATATCGCCTTCATTTCCGAAGGTTAATTTTATAGTATATAGTATTCTTTGTTGTCAGTTGCCTCCACAAACCCACCCCCAGGACTTTAAATATGCCATTGTATTGTCTTCTGGAGATCACTGTTTCTGACAACAGCAGTAAGCTATTAATCTATTGCTGTTTCCCTGTTCATGATGAGTTGTTTTTTTCTTGCTTCTTTCAAGAGTTTCTTTTTGTCTTTAGCTGTCAGCACTTTCACAATAATGTTTCCAGGTGTGGTCCTTTAGTGTTTTTCCTTTATGGGATTTGTTGAGCTTCTTGAACCTCAAGTTTCTACCAAAACTCGGAGGTGCTCATTAATTATTTCTTCAATTATTTTTTCTCCCCCCTCACTCTCATACTAGGATGCCCATTACATGTATAACGGTGACCTGACATCGCATTGGATAATTTCTAATGATCTCATCTCACTGGGTAATTTTTAATGATCTTCAAGTTTACTGAGTGTTTCAATTTGCTGCTAAGTCCATCAAGTAAATTTTTCATTTCAGTTCTCTTACTTTTAAGTTCTAGAATTTCTATTTGGTTCCTTTTCTATAGATTCTATTTATCTATTTAGATTCCCCCTTTACATTGAGTCACTGTTATTATGTTTTCCATTAGTTCTTTGAATGTAAGTTTAAAACAATTTTTCAGCGTATTTCTAATAGCTGTGTTGAGGTCCTTTGCAAAATCTCACATCTGGGCCCACTCAGATTCAATTTCTATTGATTGCTTTATTTCCAGAGCATGTCTCATCTTTGCATATCTAGTAGTTTTGACTTTTAGAGAGCATGTAGCAACTCTAAATTCTGTTTTATTTTCCTGAAAGTGTTGTTTATTTATTTTTAGTAACTTGCCTGGACTTAAACTTCAGAATTTGTCTCTCATGCGGTGTGTAGCTACTGATGTCTCTGATTATTCTTTTAAAAATTAATATGCTTTTTAAAGCAACTTTAGTTTTACAGAAAAATAAGTTGCAAGTACAGAGAGTTCCCATATAACCCCTCAAATCTCTTCCCCAGTTATTAGTATCTTGAATTACTGTGGTACACTGGTCACAACTGATGAGCCAATACTGATACATTATTAACTCAAGTTACAGATTACATCGGGGGTATGCTTTCTGTTGCTTTGTATGAGTTCTGACAGATGCATAATGACATGTATTCACCAATATAGTATCATACAGGATAGTTTCATGATTCTAAAAATTATGTGTTACACCCATTTATCCCTCTCTCCCTACCTCACCCTGAACCCCTTGACGACCACTGCTCTTTTTACTGTCTCCACAGATTTACCTTTTGCAGAATGTCATATAGTTGGAATTAAACAGTATGTAATCTTTTCAGATTGGATTCTTTCACTTGGCAATATGTGTTTAAGGTTTCTCCATGTCTTTTCATTTCTTAATAGGGTCATTTCTTTTTAGTACTGAATAATATTCCATTGTCTGGATGTAACACTCTCATTTTAACTAACAATTCCCCAATGGCATATGATGCTGAGCATCTTTTCATATGCTTATTGGCCATATGTATCTTTTCTTTATATGTTTAGATCCTTTGCACATTTTTTTAATCAGGTTGTCTGTTTCCTTATTTTTGAATTTTATTTTATTTTATTTATTTATTTTTATTTTTTTTTTTTTGAGACGGAGTCTCGCTCTGTCGCCCAGGCTGGAGTGCAGTGGCCAGATCTCAGCTCACTGCAAGCTCCGCCTCCCGGGTTCCCGCCATTCTCCTGCCTCAGCCTCCCGAGTAGCTGGGACCACAGGCGCCGCCACCTCACCCGGCTAATTTTTTGTGTTTTTTTTTTTTTAGTAGAGACGGGGTTTCGCCGTGTTAGCCAGGATGGTCTCGATCTCCTGACCTTGTGATCCGCCCATCTCGGCCTCCCAAAGTGCTGGGATTACAGGCTTGAGCCACCGCGCCCGGCCTATTTTTGAATTTTAAATATTTCTCTGAATGTTTGAATAAGTCATCAGATACGTATTTTGCAAATAATTTCTCCCACTCTGTGGCTCTTTTTTTCATTCTTTTAATGGTGTCTTTTGCAGAGAAGTCTTAAATTGTAATCATGTACAACTTACCAATTTTTTTCTTTTATGGAGTATATGCTTTTGGTATTGTATCTAAAAATTCACTGCAAACTCTAGGTCACTTAGACTTTCTCCAGTGTTATCCTCCAGGAGTTTTATAGTTTTGCAGTTTTACATTTAGGTCTATCCATGCTTAACTAATTTTTCTGGAAGCTGTAAGGCCTATATTTAGATTAATTTTTTTGCATGTAGATGTCCAGTTCCAGCATCATTTGTTGAAAGGACTATCCTTTCTACATTAAATTGCCTTTGCTCTTTTGTCAACGATCCATTGACTATTATTTGCATAGGTCTGTTTCTGTGTTCTGTATCAATTTGTCCTCTCTTTTATCAGTACCACACTGTGCTGATTACTGTAGCTTTACAGTAAGCCATGGAATTGGAGAGTGTCAGTCCTCTAACCTTGTTCTTCAATATTGTCTTGGCTATTATGCATCTTTTGTCTTTATGTATAAACTTCAGAATCAGCTTGTTGATGTCCCCAAAATAATTGGCAATGACTTTGATTGAGATTCTGTTAAATCTATAAATCAGGTTGGAAAGAACTGAAATCTTGACATAATAGACTCTTCCTATCCATGTACGTGGACTATCTCACAATTTACTTAGATCTTTGATTTCTTTTGTCAGAGTTTTATAGTTTTCCTCATATAGTTCTGGTACATACTTTGTCAGATTTATATCTAAGTACTTCTCGGATTTGATGGTAATGTAAAAGGTATTGTGTTTTTAATGTCAAATTCAAATTGTTCACTGCTGGAATATAAGAAGGCAACTGGATTTTGTACATTAACTTCGTATCTTGCAGCTTTGATACAAGTAGTTATTAGTTCCAGATTTTTTGGTTGATTCTTTAAATTTGCAAATAAAGATAGTTTCATTTCTTCTTTTCCAATCCGCAGGCATTTTGTTTCTTTTTCTTGTCTTATTGAATTAAATAGGCACTTCAGTATGAAGTCGAATAGGAGTGGTGAAAGTGGACATCTCTGCCCTGTTTCTGATCTTAGTGGGAAAGCATCTGTTCTCTCACTATTAAGTACTTTAGAGGTAGTTTCTCTGTTGATGTCCTTTATCAACTTGAGGGAGTACCCTTCTATTCTCAGTTTGAAAAAGATTTTTGTCATAAATGGGTGTTGGACTTTGTCAAATTGTTTTTATGCATCTATTGATATGATCATATGATTTCTTTAGCCAGTTGATGTCATGAATTTCATTAGTTGCTCTTTGCTAAACGAACCTTGCGTAACTGGAATAAATACCAGTTGGTCATGGTATAAAATTGTTTTTGTGCATTGTGGGATTTGATTTGCTAATATTTAGTTGAAAAAAAATTTTTTTTTTTTGCGACTGGGTCTTGCTCTGTCACCCAGACTGGGATGCAGTGGCACAATCATGGTTCAATGCAACCTTGATCTCCTGAGTTCGAGAGATCCTTTCACCTAGGCCTCACGAGTATGTAGAACCACAGGCATGTACCACCATGTCCAGCTAAATTTTATTTTTATTTATTTATACTTTTTTGGAGACAGAGTCTTGCTCTGTTGCCCAGGATGGAGTGCAGTGGCACGATCTCAGCTCACTGCAACCTCTGCCTCCCAGGTTCAAGCGATTCTTGTGCCTCAGCCTCCCAAGTAGCTGGGATTATAGGCATGCTCCACCGAAGTCTGGATAATTCTTTGCATTTCAGTAGAGACAGGGTTTTACCATGTTGCCCAGGCTGGTATTGAACGCCTAAGCTCAGGCAACCCACCTGCTTTGGCCTCCCAAAGTGGTCTGATTACAGGCATGAGCCACTGAACCCAGGTAAATTTTATTTGTATTGAACAGATAGGGTCTCCCTATGTTGCCTAGGCTGGTCTTGAACTCCTGAGATCAAGCAATCCTCCCGCCTCGACCTCCCAAAGTGCTGGGGTTACAGGAATTAGCCATCGTGGCTGGCCTCAGCTGAAGATTTTTGCATCTACATTCATGAGAGATTTTGATCTGTGCTTTCCCTTTCTTGTAATGTCTTTTGTCTAGTTTGGGTACTGAAATAATCCCAGCTTGACAGAATGTGTAAGGAAGCATTCCCTTTGTTTCTATTTTCTGGAAGAGATTGTAGAGAAGTTGTATAATTTATTCCATGAATGTTTCTGTTCCGTTTCTTTATTCCTACTATTATTTTGTAATCTGGCTTCCTAGAAGTTGCCTGTTTCAACACTACTCAGTGGTCAGCCAACGGGTGTGGCTCAATCAGCCTCAGGGTTGTGCTCAAATACCTTGAGCCAATAAGATTTCTACCACTTGCCAATTATCTGTGTGTGGGTTGCAGAACCTACTAAAAGTTTGAGCCAAATCTTTAGTGTCCTTTGTCTTTTTACTTTTTGTCAGATGCTCTTGGGTATTCTTTGAACATGTGTAGTTTGCTAGTTAGCAAGGGATGTGTGGAGAACCCCTATACAGATATCTCATTTCCAGGTCTCCCAAGTGGAACTTTTAGTTAACAAAACTGGGGGTTTCCCCCACCATTTTAAACCTAATTTGATAATTTTAGCTGGCAAAGACACACATTTTTACTCTCCACTTCTGAGTATTCCTCTGACATCAAATGTCATAGTATCCATGACCAGTCAAAAGCAGGTAAAACTACCACTCTTGTCCACTAAGTTCCCTGGAGGAGGGGTATAGGAAGAACTCCAGACAAGAAGGCCACAGACTCTCACTATTCATACCCAAAACTGCAACAGTTTTTCAAGAATTAATGTTTCTCAATGTGTTGCCCGCTTTGGGTTGATTTCCAGTGCACAGAAGTTGTTGTTTCTGACAAATTTATCCATTTTTATACTTATTTTTTTGTAAAGAGGAGTCATCAACTATTTCCATTTACCATAACTGGAAGTCCTCTATTCATTACAGTATCATAATTTCATGCATCACTTTTTCACTGAGGTAAAATAAATATAACATCAATTTACTATTTTAACCATTTTGAAGTGTACAATTCAGTGGAATTAAGCACATTCATAATTTTGTGCAACCACATCATCATTTTCCATTTCCAGAACTTTTTCATCATGCCAAACAGAAACTCTATATCCATTAAACAGTAACTCCCCATTCCTTTCTCTCCATAGTATTTGGTAAGCTCTAAGCTCTATTCTATTTTGTCTCTATTAATTTGCCTCTATGAGGTATCATATATATCACAAATAAGTGAAATTATACATCTGTCCTTTCATTTTTGGCTTATTTCAGTTAGCATAATGTTTTGGAGAGTCAACAACCTTGTACCATGAATCAGTACTTCATTCCTTTTTATGGATAAATAATATTCCACTGTATAGATATATAACATTTTGTTTATTCTTTCTTCATTTAATAGAATTTGGGTTGTTTCCATCTTTTGGCCATTATGATGCTGCAGGAACATTAATCTGTGACTTCTTCTGTGGACATATGTTTTCATTTCTCTTGAGCATATACCTAGTTGTAGAAGTGATAGATTTAATGGTAACTCTATGTTTAACTTTTTAAGGAACTGCCAAACTGTGAAACGCAACTACACATTTTTCTCTCCCATAAGCAGTGTACAAGGGCTCCAATTACTCCACATCCTCCCCTATATATTGAGACAGAGTCTCACTCTGTTGCCCAGGCTGGCACAATTTCAGCTCACTGCAACCTCCACCTTCCCTGTTCAAACAATTCCCCTGCCTCAGCCTCCTGAGTAGCTGGGATTACAGTCGTGCACCTCCACACCCAGCTAATTTTTATATTTGTAGTAGGCATAGGGTTTTACCATGTTGGTCAGGCTGGTCTCGAATTCCTGACCTTAAGAGATCCACCCGCCTCGGCCTCCCAAAGTGCTAGGATTACAGGCGTGAGCCACCGAGCCTGGCCACCAATATTTATTTTTAAAATAGCATTATTAAAATATAATTGATATACAAAATACACATATGTACAGTATACAATTTGATAATTTTTGACTTATGAATATACTTGTGAAACAGTACCATAATCAAGATAGTGAATATATTCATCACTCCAAAAAGTTTTTTCATCCTTTTTGTAATCCTTTCTCCCTCCCTACTCCCCTTCTTCCTATCCCCAGGCAACTAACAATCTATTTCTTGCCACTAGAGGTTTGTCTATTTTGTTTAGAGTTTTACATAAATGAAATCATATAGTATATATTCCCTTTTTGTGTGGGTTAATTCACTTAGAAAAATTACTTTCAGCTTCAGCCATATTGTAATATGTGAATAGTTCATCTTTCTATATGGCTGAGTAGTATTCCATTGTATGGATATACTACAGTTTCTCTATTCATTAACCTGTTGATGGACATTTCAGATGTTTCCAATTTGGGGGCTGTTACAAATAAAGCTGTTAGGTATATTCTAGTTCAAGGGTCTGTATGGCCATATCCTCTTTTTCTCTTGGGCAAATTCCCAAGAAGAGTGAATGAATCATGTGGTTGGTTTTTGTTCAGCTTTTTAAGCTTTTTAAAGCCAAACTGTTTTCCTACGCAGTTTTACAATTTTATATTCCCACACATAGGGTTCTAATTCCTCTACAACCATGTCAAAACCCAGTGCAGTCCGTTTTAAAAGTTTTATTCCATCTATTTGATGTGTAGTGATATCTCAATGTGTGAGTATATGTTTGTATATGTGTTTTATTGTGTAAATTCCCATAATATAAAATTAACCATTTTAAAGGCAACAATTCAGTGGCATTTAGTACATTCACAATGTTGTAAAACCATCGTCTTTTTTTTTTTAATTAATTGAGACAAGGTCTCAGTATACTGCTAAGGTTGGTCTTGAACTCTTGGGCTCAAGCGGTACTCCTGTCTCCACCTCCCAAACTGCTAGGACTACAGGAGTAAGCCATCGTGCCTGGCCAACAATCTTATCTAATTGCAAAAGATTTTCATTACTCCCTGACCATCCCCCACCCAAAATAACCCAGGCCCATGAAACAGGTATTCCCTGGCCACTGGCAACCACCAATCTGCTGTCTCTCTCTGGATTTACCTATTCTGGATATTGCATACAAATGGAATCATACAACATGTGGCCTTGTGTATTTGGTTGCTTTCACTTGGCATGATATCAAGGCTCATCTGCACTGTAGCATATGTACCACTATTCCTTTTTGTTGGCCAAAAATAATATTCCATTGGATAGATTACACCACAATTTGCTTATTGATCTGTTGATGGACATTTAGTTCTTTCCACCTTTTGGCAATTGTATAATGGTACTACTATAAACATTCATGCATGATATCTGTTTTTAATTATTTAAGGTATATACCTAAGTGGAGAATTTTTTGGTTATATGGTATTTCTATGTTTAACTCTTTCATGTACTGCCAAACTGTTTTCCACACCGTGGCTGAACCACTTTACATACCTACCAGCACCATATGAGAGGTTCCAATATTTCCACATTCTCACTGATTCTTGTTTCTTACTTTTGTTTGTTTTGTTTTGTTTCCTTTTTGAGATGAAGTCTTGCTGTTGGCTAGGCTGGAGTGCAATGGCGTGATCTCTGCTCACTGCAACCTCTGTCTCGTGGGCTCAAGTGAGTCTCCTACCTCAGCCTCCCGAGTAGCTGAGATTACAGGTGCCCACCACCATGCCTGGCTAATTTTTTTTGGGGGGGTATTTTTAATAGACATGGGGTTTCACCATGTTGGCCAGGCTGGCTTTGAACTCCTGACCTCACATGATCCACCTGCCTCAACCTCCCAAAGTGCTGGGATTATAGGAGTGAGCCACTGCGCCTAGCCCTTACTTTTGTTTTTTAAACAGCCATCCTAGTGGTTGTGAATTAGTATCTTATTGTCATTTTGATTTTCATTTCCCTGATGGCTAATGATGTTGAACATCATTTCATGTGCTTATAAACCATTTATATAACTTCTTTAGATAAATGTCTATTTTGATTTTTTGTCTATTTTTTAAAATAAGCTTTTTATTGAATTGTAAGTGGTCTTTATATATTCAAGATACAAGTTTCTTATCAAATATATAATTTGAAATATTTCTCCCATTCTATTGGTGGTCTTTTACCTTTTTGGTGGTGTCCCTAGAAGCATAAAAGTTTTAATATTGCCAAAGTCTAATTTATCTATTTTTCTTTTTTTTTTTTTTTTTGAGACAGAGTCTCACTCTGTCAGCCAGGCTGGAGTACAGCGGCATGATCTCAGCTCACTGCAACCTCCACCTCCTGGGCTCAAGCAATTCTCCTGCCTCAGCCTCCTGAGTAGCTGGGAATATAGGCGTGTGCCACTACGCCCAGCTAATTTTTTGTGTTTTTAGTAGAGATGTGGTTTCACTATGTTGGTCAGGCTGGTCTCAAACTCCTGACCTCAGGTGATCCTCCCGCCTTGGCCTCCCAAAGTGCTGGGATTACAGGTGTGAGCCACCATGCACGGCCTGTTGCCAGCCTGTGTGTGTGTTTTTTCTTTTTTGAGATGGAGTCACACTCTGTCACCCAGGCTGGAATGCAATGGTGTGGTCTCGGCTCACTGCAACCTCTGCCTCCCGGGTTCAAGCAATTCTCCTGCCTCAGCTTCCCGAGCAGCTAGTATTACAGGCACATGCCACCACATCGGCTATTTTTTGTATCTTTGGTAGAGACGGGGTTTCACTATGTTGGCCAGGCTGGTCTCGAACTCCTGACCTCATGATCTGCTTGCCTTGGCCTCCCAAAATGCTGGGATTACAGGCGTGAGCCACCGCACCCAGCTGCCTGTTACTAACTTTTAAGAAACTGTCAAACCGTTTTCTAAGGTGGATTACCATTTTACATGTCCACCATCAGTGTTTGCAAATTCTAGTTGGTGTACGTCCTAAACAGCATTCCATATGGACATCTTTTTTAGTTTTAACAATTGTAATGTGTGTGAAATGGGTGTTTTTGGTTTTAATTTGCATTTCCCTGTTGACTAATGATGTTGGGCATAATTTCATGTGTTTATTTTCACATTCACTTATCTTTTTATGATGTACCTAGGCAAAACTTTTGTTCATTTGTTAAATGGGTCACTTTCTTCTTGTTAGTGAGTTGTAAAAGTTCTGTTAATATCCTGCAAGCAAGTCCCAGTCCTTTGATATATATTTACAATATTGTTCCTCCATGCATTCACTGCATTTTCATTTTATTAAGTGTGTTTCCAAAGAGCAAAAAATTTAAATTTTGATCTTTAAAAAAAGGCCAATTTATTATATTTTCTTTTATGATTCACTTTTTTTTTTTTTTTTTTGAGACAGTGTCTCGCTCTGTTGCCCAGGCTAGAGTGCAATGGCACAATCTTGGCTCACTGCAATCTCTGCCTCACTGGCTCAGGGGATCTTCCAACCTCAGCCTTCCAAGTAGCTGGGACTACAAAGGCATGCCACCACGCCTAGCTAAATTTTTGTATTTTTTGTAAAGATGGGGTTTCACCATGTTGCCCAGGCTGGTTTCAAACTCCTGGGCTCAAGTGATCCACCGACCTCAGCCTCCAAAGTGCTGGGATTACAGGCATGCGCCACCATACCCAGCTGATTCATACTTTTAAAATACTAAGAACAGGCCAGATGTGGTAATCCTAGCATTTAGGAGGCCAAAGTGGGTGGATTACTTGATGTCAGGAGTTCGAGACCAGCCTGGCCAACACAGCAAAACCCCGTCTCTACTAAAATGCAAAAATTAGCCGGGTGTGGTGGCGCATGCCTGTAATCCCAGCTACTTGGGAGGCAGAGGCAGGAGAATTGCTTGAATTCGGGAGGCGGAGGTTGCAGTGAGCCAAGATCAGGCCACTGCACTCCAGCCTGGGCAACAGAGCAAAGACTCCATCTGCAAACAAAACAAAACAAAACACACATGGACACAGAGAGGGGAACATCACATACTGGGGCCTGGTGGGGGTTGGGGGGCAAGGGGAGGGATAGCATTAGGAGAAATACCTAATGCACGTGGGGCTTAAAACCTAGATGACGGGTTGATGAGTACAGCAAACCACCATGGCACATATATACTTATATAACAAATCTGCACGTTCTGTACATGTATCCCATAACTTAAAGTATAATAAAAAAATTAAAAATAAAACTAAGAAAAATTTTCCCATTTCTAGATTGCAAAGATTTTTCTCCTGGTCTGTTTTTTTTTTTTTTTCTTCTCAGCGATTTACAGTGTGAGGCTTTAGGTTTAAGTTTATAGTTCATTTTGAGTTTTTTTTCTTCAATATAAGATGGAATTAATAATAATTTCTCCCCCATTTTGGCAGTCAATTATATCAACATTTTATTGAAAGGACTCTCCAGCCAGGCATGGTGGCTAACACCCATAATCCCAGCACTTTGGAAGGCCAAGCCAGGTGGATCACTTGAGGCCAGGAGTTTGAGACCAGCCTGGCCAACACGGTGAAACCTCATCTCTATTAAAAATGCAAAAATTAGCCAGGCATAGTGGCACCTGCCTGTAATCCAAGCTACTCAGGAGTCTGAGGCACGAGAATTGCTTGAACCCAGGAGGCGGAAGTTGCAGTGATGTAAGACTGTGCCACTGCATTGCAGCCTGGGTGACAGAGTGTGACTGTTTCAAAAATAAATAAATAAAAGACTCTATTCCCTCACTAAATTATCTCGGCATCCTTGGTGAAAATCAGTTAATTATATATGTGTGTGCCAGGCCTATTTTAAGATTGGATTCTGTTCCATTGTTCCACGGGCCTTTCATTTTGTCAATAACAAATAGTTATGATTATAACGTGAAGTCTTGAAATCTGGATAGGTTCTCCAATTTTATCATTTTAAAAGTAGGATTGTCTATCATTGCTTGTTTGCTTTTGTGCATTTTCACATTGATTTTACCATCAGCTTTTCATATTCTCTCAAAATGGTCTACTAAAATTTTAATTGAAATTATATTAGTTTTATTAATCAATTTCATTAGAAGCAACATGTCAACAATCTTGAGTGCTGTAATTCATGAACATGGTATATCTATTAAATTCAGTCATTTAAAAATTCTCTCATCAGTGTTTTATAGTATTCTGGGTAGAGACTGTAGATGTATTTTGTTATATTTATTCCTATTATTCTTTTGATGAAGTTTTAAAAAAATACCAATTGTTTGCTACTAGTATATAAAATATTCAACTCACTTTATATTAACCTTATATTCTTCAACATTGTTAATTCATTCATTTGTTCTAGTAGTTGCTTTTGCAGAGGGACTGTTTACTTTGTCCTTTAGGATCTTTATACACATTATTGCTGTTATTCTTTTGCCCTAATGCAATGTCTACAGCATTTGTTACAATGTTAAATATAAATGGTGAAAGAGGTCATTAGGTCATTCTTTCCATGTTTTTTTTTTATTTTATTTTATTTTTTTTTTGGAGACGGAGTCTCTGTCGCCCAGGCTGGAGTGCGGTGGCGCGATATAGGCGCACTGCAAGCTCCGCCTCCCGGGTTCACGCCATTCTCCTGCCTCAGCCTTCCGAGTAGCTGGGACGACAGGCGCCCGCCACAGCGCCTGGCTAAAATTTTGTATTTTTAGTACAGAGGGTTTCACCATGGTCTTGATCTCCTGACTTCGTGATCTGCCTGCCTCGGCCTCCCAAACTGCTAGGATTACAGGCGTGAGCCACCGCGCCCGGCCCATTCTTTCCATGTTTCTAATCCTTGGGGTAATATATTCCATCTTTCACTGCTATGTATGATGTTAATTGGGGGTTTTCCAGTATATACCCCTTTTCAGGTTAAGAAGTTCGCTATTATTCCAAGTTTACTGAGTTTATATAATGAATGCATGTTTAATTTTGTCTATTGCTTTCTCTTTTATCTCAATCATTTAGGTAGGTACATGTTTA
Organism: Macaca thibetana thibetana; assembly: GCF_024542745.1. Lineage (NCBI taxonomy): Eukaryota > Metazoa > Chordata > Mammalia > Primates > Cercopithecidae > Macaca > Macaca thibetana. The sequence goes on along the minus strand of NC_065589.1, from coordinate 83,351,834 downwards.
TTTTGTTTTTCTTTTCAAATAATCAGATACTGGTTTTGTCAGTTTTCTCTCATCTGTTTTTTGGGTGATGGGTTTCTGTTCTTATCTTTATTCCTTCTTCCTTCTACTTAGTTTAGGTTCAATTTGCTTTTCCTAGTCTAGCTTCTTAAAATCTCAGGTCATTAATTTTAGAGCTTTGTTTTCTAATTTAAGAAATTGAAATGGGCTCACACCTGTAATCCCAGCATTTAGGGAGGCCGAGGCAGGCTGATCACTTGAGGTCAGGAATTTGAGACCAGCCTGTCCAACATGGCGAAACCCCATCTCTACTAAAAATGCAAAAATTAGCTGGGCGTGGTGGTGCATGCCTGTGATTCAGGCTACTCGGGAGGCTGAGGCAGGAGAATTGCTTGAACCTGGGAGGCGGAGGTTGCAATAAGCTGAGATCATGCCACTTCATTCCAATCTGGGCAACAGAGCAAGAGACTCCGTCTCAAATAAAAAAAAGAAAAAAAAAAAAAAAAAGAAATTGAAGCTATGTCACCCTTTAAGCACTGCTTTATCTACATTCCTCAAATTTTGATCTGTTGTATTCTCATTATCACTCCCTTCAAAGTATTTTCTAATTTCCTTTTTGCTTTCTTCTTTGTCCTATTTTTTATTTGGTGGGGGTGTTAAGTTTCAAAATATTTGGTATTTTCCTATCTTGTCACTGATTTTTAATTCTGTTGTGGTAAGAGAACAAACTGCATAATTTCATTCCTTTTAAATTTGTTGTTTTGTTTTATTGTCTATCATATGGTCTCTCTTTGAGAATATACCATGTGAACCCCCAAAAAATACGTATTTAGCAGTTATTTAGGTATAGTATTCCAAATGTATCCATTAGATCAAATCGGTTCAAATCTTCTATGTCTTTACAGATTATTTTTTTTAGTTGTTCTATCAATTACTGAGAAGGAGGTGTTAAAATCTTCTACCATGATCTCAATTTCTGCTTCATGTATGTTTAAGTTGCTGTTACACAGGCATCTGTGATTATGTTTTCTCAAATTGTGCCTTTTATCATGATGAAATATCACTCTTTACCTCCGATAATACTCTCAATCTTAAAAGCGATTTCATCTGATGTTAATATAGGTGCTTCCTCTTTTTATGCTGTTTACCTGGTATAGTTTTGTCTATTCATTTACTTCCAACATATTTGTATTTTTAGGCCTAAGATAAATCTTTTGTAGGAAGTATAGTTTGTTCTTTCATTTATATCTGCTCTAACAATCTACCTTTACAGTTTAGTATTTAGATGTTTAATATTTAATGTGATTATTGTTATCACTGAATTTCATTTAATAATTTTATTACTTGGCTCTATTATCTCTATGTGCTGTTGCAGTAGTTCCTGTTGTTCTTTCTTTCCTCTTTTTTTTTTTTTTTGAGATTGAGTCTTGCTCTGTCACCCAGGCTGGCGTGCAGTGGTGTGACCTCGGCTCACTGCAACCTCTGCCTCCCGGGTTCAAGTGATTCTCCTGCCTCAGCCTCCCGAGTAGCTGGGATTACAGGCATGCACCACCATGCCTGGCTAATTTTTGTATATTCATTAGAGATGGGGTTTTACTGTGTTGTCCAGGCTGGTCTCAAACTCCTGACCTCAAGTGATCCACCCGCCTCGGCCTCCCAAAGTGCTGGAATGACAGGCGTGAGCTACCTCTTTTCTACTTTTAAGAAAGATAATTTAAATACTCCTTAGTATGGCATTTTAACAATTCTATTGGCTCAGGAACTGTACCTCTTTGTATTTTATTTTTAGCGATTTCTGTAAGGATCACAATATACATCTCTAATCTTTCAGAGTTCAAGCAGAACACTATATCTCTTCTCTTCATGTAAAATATATACACCTTGGAAGCATATAGGTCCCTTTAATCACCTGCCCCCTTGCCACATACCATACATTGTTATAGTTTTATGTATTTTATAGTAGTCGTATAAATTACTTTTATTGTATATTAACAATGTAAATATGTATTAATCTACATACACTGAAAACTCCAAAACTCCAATGTTATAATTTTGTTTTAAATACCCAAAGGTCATTTTAAAGGACTTAAGAGGATAAAAATAGTCTTTTATTTTTATCCAGATATTTACCATTTCTGATGTTCTTCATTTGCTCCTGAAGATCCAAGTTTTCTCTTAGTATCATTTCCTGTTCACTTGAAGAACTTCCATTATCATTTCTTGTAGTATAGGTCTGCTGGAGACAAATTTCTCTTAGTTTCCCATTTGTAAAATTGTCTTAATTTTGCCATCATTTCTGAAGGATACTTCCACTGGACACAGAATTCTGGAATGACTGATTTATTGTTTCAGGTTTTAAGATGATTTATACTGTCTTCTGGCCTCTACGTTTCCTGACGAAAAAATGTTGGTCTTCAAATTATTGTTCTTTGGTATGTAAAGCAAACATTTCTCTGTCTGCTTTCATAATTTTTTCTTTATCTTAGGTTTCAGATTATAAGTGTGTCTAGGCCTGCTTTTCTAAGAATAGTACTCATGGTTCTAAACTGCACCTCAATATGCCTCATCCCTTGATTGTGTCAGGTCAAATATATTGATCCTTTAAATCTGGCCCTCCCTTACTATCTTCACTCATAAGCTGTCAAGGTTGATGTTCAGAACTGCTGACTTACTGGTTAATGTTTTATAATTCATTTGGGTCACTGGAGCTCCTTGCAATACTTTTGTTCTCCCAAAGAACCATTTCAAATAAAAAAAAAAAATGCATGCAAGGGTGATATACATTAAGATAGAAAATAATTGGTAGCTATACAGGACATAAATAATTAATTCTTTCTAGAAGGTACTACCTCAAATACTTTTAAAAGTGAACCCAGAGAGGCAATGTTTTTAAAATGAGTTTAAATATAAATATCTCAATTTTAAAAATAAGAGATCAGGTACAACAGTTATTTATTGGGATGATTTCACCAATTAGACAAAAAATAATAATTGTCCCATCCTGCTGAAGTTTTCAGAGGCCTGGTCAGTCAATAAATATGAACTCTTTCTGCTCAGGAATACTCAGTATATTGGTCAAACTAGCAGAAATAGTTTACGTATTCTTAGTAAATAATCTGATATATTTATATAATGAAGACCAAACACTAGAGATGCTCAAGCTAATGGCCTTTCAGATTTGGATAGCATGTTGTTTTTCCCTCTAATGGCCACTTCTCATGGATATATAATTTTTAATCATATCAACAAATTCCTTTATAAAACAACTAATCCTAACTGTATGTAATATTGTTCCACAACTCTTAGAATAGTTCTCTTGGGAGCCGCTCAAGAATACAACCATGTTGTCAAACTTTAGCGTGACTTGAAAATTCTTCACCTCATTTTCATCCCAGAAACATTTTGCTTCTTTTTTCCTTTGTGTACATATTGTTATGTTATATTAGGCATTATTATTTCATTTTCCATATAAACATTCTAAACTTTTATATAAAGTTTATGTTAGGCATTACTATTTCATTTTCCATATAAACATTCTAAACTTTTGTATAAGATGTAAGAATAGTTTTCTAGTTGCAACAAAATAATAATTTTGCTTTAGAATATAAGCCTGCTTATAATCAACTGAGACAATTAGGATTTATGGTACACATTTCAAAAATGTTGAAGAGGAAGTGGTATTAACAACCATGAATGTATTTAAGGATTTTATTTTAGCTAATTTATACCAGTCAGTCGCATAAACACACAGATTGTAATGTTTTAGTTGTTAAATCCAATGGATCTCACCCACATAAACGATGTTCAACAATGGCCAATATTGTCTTTTTCTTCCCCATAAATCTCCCAAGTTGGAAAGATAAAAAGAAGAAGACAAAACTATGCAATTTTCATGAAAATAGAAAGTAAACAACACCACATCCTGTACAGAATCCTGGGGCCTTAGAATCTTCATGGAAATACAGTTGCCAGTGATGCTAACCAGAGTGAAGGTTTTTCCAGATATAAGCAGCATCCACTTTATACTTTTGGAGAGAGGGAGGTATTATGGCTTCCTGACTCCTCCTCCTGAATAGACAGAAGACCAGTGAGGAAGAATAAGATTTTAAAAACGGACAAGTATAGATTTAGAAATTTAGTATGCAGTAAAGGGCTTATCTCAGAAGACTAGAGGAAAAATGGACTTTTAAATAAATAATGTTGGGATAACTAGATAGCTATTTGGAAAATGATATATCTGGATCAATTTTGCATACTATACATATGCATACACCCCAAGTAGACCTAAGTTCTAAATGTAAAGTATGAAATGATACCAAGAGTGAAAGAAAACATATATTAATTTCTTTATAACTTAGGTATTGAGAAAGACTTTATATAAATGACTCAAACTCCAGATTCATTAAAAGAAAATATTGACAAATCTGTTACATAAAAATGAAAAACTTCTGCATGGCAAAAAACATCGTAAGTAAAGTCCAAAGACAAATGATAAGCAGGGAGGAAATACTTGCAACATAAACTACAGGTAATAGGCTAATATTCCTAATATATAAAGAACTCTTAGATAACCAATTAAAAACTCTAAAATCCCAACAGAAAAACAGGCAAAAAAATTAAACAGATGATTCAGAAAAATAATATGAAATGGCTCTTAAACATATGAAAATACATTCAGCTTCACTTTCATGAGGCAAATGCAAATTAAAACTACACTAAGATACCATTTCTCACCTTTAGACCAGTAAAAACTCCAAAGTTTGACAATTACTCTGTTGGTGCAGCTGTGAGGAAATAGGAACTTAACCATTGCTGGCAGGATATAAAATACTATAATCTCTATAGGGAAGAATTTGGCAATGTCAAACAAAACTACAAAGGTGTTTATCCTTCGATTTAACAATTCAATTTCTGGAATTTACCCTGACTATACAACTCTAAATGTATAAAAATATGTATGTACAAAGTGATGAATTGCAGCATTATTTGTAATTGCAAAACACAGGAAAAACACATAAATGCTTTTACATTAGTATTTTAAACTACGGACACCCACACACTGTACATCACAAATTATGTAGCTGTAAAAAAAAAAAAAAGAAGACCTCTATGAACTGATAAAAATATATCCAGGATATATTAGCCAAAAATCAAATAAATCAAAACTATAAAAAAGTACATAGAGTAGCTGTCTTTTCTGAAAGACATAAGAAGAATATATAATTACATATGAAGATATACATATGTTCGCACACACACAGAATGAAAACCAAGAAGCAAAACAAACAAACAAACCCTCTAGAGGAATGACAACCAGAAATGAAAAAAACTAGTTATCTAAAGCAGGTGAGTGAAAGAGGGACAGAAGAGGGAATGACAGTTCATTGATTATATATTTTTGTACAGTTTTTATTTAAGAACATTTAAGAGTAAATGATATAATTAATTTTTTTTTTAATTTAAAAGAACAGGGACGTCAGATGCAGTGGCTGATACTTGTAATCCTAAGCACTTTGCAAGGCTGAGGTGGGCGGATTGCTTGAGCCAAGGAGTTCAAGACCAGCCTGGGCAATATGGTGAAACCTTGTCCCTACAAAAACAACCTGAGTGTGGTGGCATGTGCCTGTAGTCTCAGTTACTTGGGAGTCTGAGATAGGAGGATCAGCTGAGCCCACTAAGTGAGGGCAGCAGTAAGCTCCGTTGCACTCCAGCCTGGGCAACGAAGTGAGACCCTATCTCAGAAAAGAAAGAAAAGAAAAGAAAAGAAAAGAAAATTAAAGAAAAGAAAAGAGAAAAGAAAAGAAAAGAAAAGAAAAAGAAGGAAGGAAGGAAGGAAGGAAGGAAGGAAGGAAGGAAGGAAAGAAGGAAAGAAGGAAAGAAAGAAGGAGGGAAGGAAGGAAGGAAGGAAGGAAGGAAGGAAGGAAGGAAGGAAGGAAGGAAGGAAAGAAGGAAGGAAGGAGAGGGGAGGAGAGGAGGAGGAGAGGAGGAGAGGAGGAGAGGAGGAGAGGAGGAGAGGAGGAGAGGAGAGAGGACAGAGGACAGAGGAGAGGAGAAGGCTGGGTGCAGTGGCTCATGCCTGTATTCCCAGCACTTTGGGAGGTTGAGGTGGGCCAATCACTTCAGGTTGGGAGTTCGAGACCAGCCTAGCCAACATGGTGAAACTGTGTCTCTACTAAAAAATATAAAAATTAGCTGGGCATGGTGGCATGTGCCTGTAATCCCAGCTACTTGAGAGGCTGAGGCAAGAGAATCACTTGAACCTGGGAGGCGGAGGTTGCAGTGAGCTGAGATTGCGCCATTGCAGTCCAGCCTGGGCGACAAGAGTGAAGCTCCATCTTAAAAAAAAAAAAAAAAAAAAAAAGAATGGGGAAAACCTAAAGGTGAATACCTGAAGAAACAAATAAATATAAGGATTTTTGAATAAATAATACAGCCATGTAGAACAAGGAAAATAACTAATCCAAATAATTTCTGAATACAGTGTTTGAAGTATATACCTTTCACTGGAAAATAAAGAGAAATGCAAAAATTTCTTGAGCTCTACTTTAAAAGTCTATTGTTTGTAATGACATTGGAGCAGCATTTTTGTATGATTTTGTCTTTGTTGCAGCATTAAGCAAATGAGTAAACATATAAAATGCTCTTGGGGAGCCAGAGTACCTCACTGGCAGAGAAGGAACACACAAATACAGAACTGGGGAAGACAAGACAGAATCCTCTCATTTTAGACTGGAATAAGACTTATTATAAGCTGGCACAGTGGCTCTTGCTTGTAATCCTAGCACTTTGGGAAGCCTAGGTGACAGAATCACTTGAGGCCAGGAATTTGAGACTGTCTCTATTATAATAAGTAAATTAAAGAGGCAATAAAATATTACATATTTTTAAAGTTATCAACACATCACACTTCTTCAGTTTAAAAAAAAGGCACAACAGAATACAATTTAACAAATGTTAAATGAGCCTATTAACTGTAAAAATCCTCTGATTCCTGAATCATAGATAGGAAAAATTTGTATACTTTAGTGAAAGTATTCACTATTTCTGGTGAAGATAGGATATGAGGGAATAAGTTTAAGGTAAAAATGTGATAGCAATGTATGTAGAGCTTTATAAAGGGAAACCTCTCCAGTTATAGAATTGTGAAACCCAAGAAAGACAATCTGAAGAAATATTAACAAAACAGATCAATTTTTTTTGGAGATAAAGTACAATTTTATCTAAAATAATGTACAGAAAATTATTCTCCAGATTTCCCCAACTGATTTCATAATTATCTACCTATTTTCATATTTCCCCATATATCACCTCTTTAGAGAATATAATGAAATCCCAGCTTTTCTATCTGAAAGGTTTCAATTACCTTTCTTTTTTTTTTTTTTTTTTTTTTTTTTTTTTTTTTTTTTTTTTTTGAGACCGAGTCTCACTCTGTCACCCAGGCTGGAATGTAGTGGCATGATCCTAGCTCACTGCAACCTCCATCTCACAGGCTTAAGCTAAATCCTCCCACCTCAGCCTCCCAAGTAACTGGGGATACAGGCGCACCCCAGTACGTTCGGCTTTTTTTTTTTTTTGAGATGGAGTCTCACTCTGTCACCCAGGCTGGAGTGTAGTGGCGCGATCTAGGCTCACTGCAACCTCCGCCCCCTGGGTTCAGGTGATTCTCCTGCCTCAACCTCCCGAGTAGCTGGGATTACAGGCGCCTGCCACTGCACCCAGCTAATATTTGTATTTTTAATAGAGACAAGGTTTCACCATCTTGGCCAGGCTAGTCTTGAACTCCCGACCTCGTGATCCACCTGCCTCAGTCTCCCAAAGTGCTGGGATTACAGGCGTGAGCCACTGTGCCTGGCCTAGGCTATTTTTTTTTTTTTTTTAAGTACAGACGAGGTCTCGCTATGTTGCCCAGGCTGGTCTTGAACTCCTGAACTCCAGCAATCCTCCCACCTTAGCCTCCCAAACTGCTGGGATTACAGGTGTGATCCACCATGCCTGGCTTCAATTATCTTTTCTGAATAAGGTATCTTGTAAACTTACTGATATTAGTGGCTTGGTTCTTTGTGATACTTCACAACTATTTGTATATATGCACACACCACTATTCATGGTATTATATTTCTCCTAATGACAATAGTAAACCTTTACCATATTAAATTTTCTCATTCAAGTGGAAAAATTAAAACATATAGTCATTTTAAGCTGAGCACGCGGTGGGTGCCTATAGTCACAGCTACTTGGGAAGCTGAGGTGAGAGGACTGATTGAGCCCAGTGGTCCAAGTCCAGCCTGGGTAACACAGTGGTATCTAATGTGCGCGTACACACACACACACACACACACAGAGTTGTTTTAAAGTTGAATAATTCAAGGCAAATTCATAAAGACAGAAAGTAGATTAGAAGCTACCAGAGACTGGGTGCAATAGGGAGTTATTGCTAAATGGTTACAGAGTTTCTATTTGTGGTGATAAAAAAGTTTTGGAAACAGTGGATGGTTGCACAATAGTGTGAATGTATTTAATGCTACTGAGTTATAGGCTTAAAACGAGTAAAATGGTTAAATTTATGTTACATAAGTAACATATATATATATCACAATTTTTAAAAATTGAGTCGTCAATTAAAATAAAATTGTCAGCCCTTATTGGACAGAAGTCCTGTATTGTGCTGAAAGGGAATCTTCAACAGTGATAATGATGGATAAAGATTAAAGCTTATATAATTACCAACGAACACATATATTTGCTTGAAAAGTAATAAAATATAGTTACATGATAAAAATTCTCAAGAAAAAATTTGAACTCCTGAGAATACACAGCTTCCTTCATTTTAAAGATAAGAAAGAGGAAAAAGTCTACAAAAACAAAAAGCCTTGTCCTTTTCTAATATTTTTTTTCTAAACTCTTTAAAAGACTGAATACAACACAATGATATTTTGTTTCAAATCTTTGTTTTAAAGAAATCCTTAATATTTTGTGTAACTATGCTTTTGCTAATTATAGGTAGAAGACTTAAAATAATAAGTCATGAAATTAATATAAGTTTTTAAAGTATGTTTTAAAAGAGGCAAGTGATCATTCACTATTTTTTATGGTATCAAAGACAGGGGCAGAAAAACCCAGGAGAAAAAAATTGCACTGTGTCTTAAGTGCTACATTTTATTTCTAATTTTGTATCTATCATTAAACATCTGTGAGGACAAAATACACTTATAAAACAAATAATGCCACATATTGCAACAATGGAGAGTCATTCAAAGACAGTCATTTAAAGTCATTCATATTTGGGTTTCACAATATGCTATTTGAGCATAGAGGACTTCATTCTTAGTTCAGAAGCTTAATTTTCCCAAATGCAGATTACTGTAACATTTAGGAAGATAAAAACAAGTGGATTTGTTCTTTGTTTTCTTCCCTCTTTTCTGGGAATTACACTTAAAGCTGCACCAAGTTACTTCAGAGGACCAGAAACAGATGCTGTATTGTTTACATCCCCATCTAGTGGTCTTAAATTTCTGTTCTGCATAGTATTCAAAAAATAAATACTTAAAGATGAAAACTTAAAAAAAATTATCTGACAAAAATTAACACAAACCAAAACTTTACAGCTATGAGAAATACTATTATGTTACCTAGTCTCATGCTATTACAATTAGAATGGAATGGAATGGCAGAGACTATGTGAAGCCACTAGAAAAAACAAGGAGCATTTTTCTGGAGCATCTATTTTACGTAACGCTAAATAATTTAAAACATTTTGTGTTAATGCAAACATAGTCTGGAATAAAATGTTTTATTAGTATTTCAGTTTGAGAAGCACAGGGCACAAACTTCTCATTCCATTGAAAAAGAACCTAATAACTTGAGCAATTAAGTTACTTGATCAAGTTCCCTCAACCAGACCATAATAGAGCAGTATCAATAACACAGATATTTTATACTTTTTACATTACAAAATACAAATACTAAATACCAATCCCAAGTGTCTAATTGCAATATACTTTATTCTTTGCATATAGTTTCTTAGACATTTTATTCTAACTTCCAGAATTTCCTTTTTACTTCATATCACAGCACACTTACAACCTGTAAAGTGTGCTTCCTACACAGCACACTTATAACCTTATACTAATAGTACTATTTTCCATTCTAGTGGTGCATGCCTATAGTCCCAGCTACTCGAGAGGCTGAGATAGGTAGGACTGCTTGAGCCCAGGAGTTAGGGGCCAGCTGGGGTAATAGTGAGACCACCTTGTGTCAAAAAAAAAAAAGTATTATTCTACAATTTTTTCCTAAAATTGACTTAAAATTATGAAACTGATTTGATGGTGGGAGAGGTAAATAGTTCTGTAAACTTAAAAACATATACAGATTTATGTAACTACCACCACAATCAGGATACAGAACACTTCTATCACACACACCTCCAAAATCCCTTGTACTATTACTTTTGCAGTTTCACAATCCCTAACCCCTGATAACTACTGATCTGTTTTCTAACAATATATGTTTGTCTTGTCAAGAATAGCTTATAAATGGCATGATACAGAAGCAACCTTTCTGAGAATAGTTTCTATTCTGCATGACTTTGAGATTCACTACTCAAGATGTCGAATGTGGGTTCATTCCTTTTTTTTCTTCTGACTCTGTTAAAGGTGACATGCTTTTTTATTGCTGAGCAGCATTCCAGAGTATATTATATACTATGTGGTAGTATATAGAATAGTATAGTATAAAGTAAAATAGCAGAGTTTGTTTATATATTCAGCCATGGAAGAACATGTGGGTTGTTTTCTGTCTTAGGTGATTATGAATAAAATGGCCATAAGCGTTTGTATCTAGGTTCTCTTCTATTAAATAATTTTTAAATGTAGGTGATTTAACATTATAAGCCTTTCCTAATTCTGACCTTTATACAGAATGTGATATGAAAATGTAACTTCCATAAAAGTAATAATTTAAATAAATGCTTTCAATGCCTAAATTACTTCATCACTATTCAGGAATTGACATTAAGAAGACAGTTATTCATATTTATATACGAGAAAAGTGAAATAGGAAAATTAAACTTCTTTGAAACATGAGAATATATAATAATTTACTTAAAAACCTAGGAAGGAAATGCCAAATACTTGGGCCACTATTCCCTCTTTCTCTGCCCATGGCATACATCAAAAATCATTCAAAGTGCACTTTGCTTTGTTGATGCAGCCTCAATGCTCAATGCACAGTTCTAGGCAGTAATTACTACATAATCAGAGTTGGGACTCCCATTGCGATGAATTTTGTATCTCTGGCTTAGGAAAAATTATTCTCAATAAACTCTAACTTATAAAAATTATTTTCGCTTTAAGGAAAAAATTACGTTCTGTAACATTCTTAATCCTAGGCTTATTACGTTAATAATGTGTGATTTTTTTACAAGACTGAGCAAGAAAAACTGCTGGGGTAGTTCTGGACTGCCATCGGTTAGTACCAGAACAAAATCCAATGTGCACACGAGAAAAAAGTATAATCTTACAAAAAGGAAAGCAAGGACAAAGAGGAAAAGAAGATGAAGATTACAACCTGTTAAGAAATTGAAAAATCTTTTTTATTATCCACTGCGTTAAGCTAATTCTTTGAACTTTGTGTCTTGTACTTACTTGACAATAAATCTGTGCTTTTATGTCTTCATACTACCTATTTGTTAGATACCAGGGTTAGATTCTGATAGAATAAGTATATACATGGATTTATTTCCTATATTCCAAAATAGATTAAAATGTCAAATAAAATTTTAAAGTAGAAAACCAAAAGGTACAATCAGGTTCAAAGTCAAAACAAACATATGGACCAAAAACTGAAGAGTAATACAAATTAATGAATGGGTTGTTACCCTGGGCACGCTAGTCTCCAGTTCAAAAGCAGGCAGTGACAGCAGCTGAAAATTCAGCCTCTGTGGAGAAATGCTCACTAAATATGTTGTATGTGATAATAAGGGTTCAGAGACAGGCTCACTATTTGAAACTACAGGTAGCTGCAGGACAGGAATAATATGTATTCCTTGTATATATTCCTTATCCTTATTCCTGTCCTTTGCAGTAGGGGCTGTTACCCCCTATTGCAAAATAAGGCTACAAAATGTGCTACCAACCTATTGCCTGGGCTCCAGTTCTGTGGAGTTACATTGGCTCAGCAGACAGGAAGACAAAAATATAGCTCATGATCATGCCTGTCAGGATGAGCAGTATCCCTAAATAATATGACAGTGTAACAGCTCTGAAATGATGACACAAAACCCATTCATAGACTGGGGCAAGACTTGGGTAGAGGTAACCTCAAAATTGCTAGGGAGAGACTTCTGAGTATAGATCAAGAAGTAAAGGAGAAAGGGGGGAAAAGAAAAACTTTAAAATTTCCTTCTACTTAAAACGAGCCTGCTAAATTCCAATACCGTAAGTTTTACCATAAGAGAAATACCATATGTCTTACCATAAGAGAAAATCTCATGGTAAAATTTACCGTAAGAGAAAATTACCATAAGAGAGTATCTCATGGTAAAACAGCTATCAAAATTAATAATCAGAACACTAGTTTACTATAAAAAATAATTTTATACAAATCTGACAGATTTTTAAAATCAGTGTTTAAGTGTTTAAGATGTTCAGAGTAATAAAGAATTCACATTCATCAAAAAAGATAATAAATTATAAAACAAAATCAGGTAGAAATGACACAATACATAGATATAAAAAAGAAACAGACCAGACACAGTTTGACCAAAAAACAAAAAGAAGGAAAAAGAAACAAATCGACATCTTAGACAAGAAAAACATAGTCACTGAAATAAAAACCTTAACAGATCTGATAAATGCTAGATTGAAAGAGAGAATTACTATATCGAAGGACAGTTTTATCAGTTTGGATAACATACAGTCAGGGTTACACCCAAAACATTTGAAACTAGAAGGCAAGAGAGTCTACTAATATTGTTCAACCATCCAGAACGGAGTGCAGAAAGGAGAATGCTGAAGTAAATCTGGGGGAGACAATAGAAGATACCGTGCACAGAAGCTCTTGGCTATGCAAAATAGCAGAGCCAACTATGTAGGGGCATTGGGTGAGGCGGGGGCAGAGAATGCTGATTATTTCGTATAACGAGAAGATAGAACAGTTCCAGGGTTGACTAATTCATCAACTCAGTAATACAATACCAGCTCAACTTCTCTACAATTTCCTCTGTTTTCTTCTTGGCTGCAGCAGTTCCAAACACTACATTCTCTTGAAATCATTCCAGAAGAGGAAAAAAAGCACCATTTCTTCTCGTGCATCTCTGTTTTAGAGATAAAACCACACACACACACACGCACACACACACACACACACACACACATTTCTAGGAGTCCTCCCAGCAGACTTTCCCTTACATTGTCCTTTTTTTTTTTTAAAAAAAACTTTTTGATATTTTTGGCTAACTGTATAAGAATTCGGAGTGCATTCCCTCCATGGAGCATTATTATTTATGCTCTATTTACTTGTATAGAGTTGCCATCTGTATTATACTTTCGACAAATGTATAGACTTTCCTTGGGCTGTCCAAGACACCAAGCAGCATATCTAATGTATATTTTTTTTCTTTGGGAAAACATGTTCTGAATGAAACATTTCTTTAAAATTTAGTCAGGTTTATTATAGTATAACTAACATACAGCACGTTCACACAATTTTTTTAAGAGATGGGTTCTTTCTACGCTCTCCAGGCTGGTCTCAAACTCCCAGACTGGTCTCAAACTCCTGGGCTCAAGCAACCCTTTCACCTCAGCCTCCTGAGAAACTGGGACTACAGGCATGCGCCACCATGCTTAGCTAAAATCACACTTTTTAGCATATTGTTCTATAAGTTAAAACAAACAGAGTTATAACCACCAGCACAACAACCAAAATATAGAACAGTTTCATCACTCCAAAATATTCCCTTATGCCCCTTTGTAGTTGTGTTAGTTTTCTTGTTGCTGCTATAAAAAATTGCCATAAACTTGGTTCCTTAAAATAACACAAACATAGTTCCTCATATCAGAAGTGTGAAATGAATTGTATGAGGCTAAAATCAAGGTGTTAACAGGGCTGGTTCCTTCTGGAAGCTTCAGGGAAGATAATCTGTTTCTTATTCCTTTCAGCTTGTAGGGACTGCCAGTATTCCTTGGTTCCTGGCTACATTACTGCAATGTGTGCTTTGTCTTCATATTGCCACCTTCTCCCCTATTAACACTTTTTTCTCTTTAAGTATCTTTGTGATTAAATTCAGAGCTTACTCAAATAATCCAAGACAACTGCTGCCCCATCTCAAGATTTTCAGTCATATCTACAAAGTCTTTTTTGCTCTATAAGGTAACACTTTCAGGTTCTAGAAATTAGAATGTGGATATCTCTGGGAGGCCATTATTCAGCCTACACAGTAGGCAACTCCTCTGTCCTCCAGCTGCTGGCAACCACTGCTGTTAGTCCTGTCCTATTTTTATCTTTTCCAGAATGTCATATAAATGCAATAATTACAGTAAGCAGCCTTTTGGGTCTGGCTTCCTTCACTTAGCATAATACACATGAGATTCATCCATGCTGTTGTATTTATCAGTAGTTTGTTCTTTTGTACTACTGAATAATTCCACTGCATGGATGTCCCACACTTTAACAATTCAAAAGTTGATGAGTATTTGTGCTGTTTAGGATTTTTGACAAGCATGAATAAAGCTGCTATGAACACTGATGTGCAGCTTTTTGTGTGAACATAAAATTTTCATTTCTCTTCAGTAAAACCTGGGAATGAGATTGCTGAGTTGTGTAGTAAGTGCATGGTTGGCTTTCTAAGAAATTGCCAAACTGACCCTTGGTTACCCACTAAATAAAAAGTGGAAAAAGTAGTAATTAGTTGGACTATATTGTCTACACAATGATAGAATGAATTATTTCTTTTTCTCTTTGTAAAGGCTGGAGTACAGTGGTGCAATCATGGTTCACTGCAGCCTCAAAGTCCTGGGCTCAAGTGATCCTCCCAACTCAGTCTCCCAAGTAGCTGGGAAACAGGGATCAGACCATACACTGTAACTGTCTTTACTCATATTCCCCTTTACATTATTTGGTAATATACTCTTAAGTGTCACTAAAAGTTAAAGCATAGCTATACTCTTATTTGCACACATTCCTTATCCATTCTAATATATTCTGGAAGAAATAATTTATTTTCTACAATGAGATTCTATGATACAGAATAAAATAATTTGATTTAGTAGTAACCTTATTATATATCATAGATCAAAAAGGTATTTTTAAAAAGTTCTGAAAGAAATGCTATATTTTCATACACAGAATTTCCTGCCAAACAGGCCAAGCTGTCCTCATCCTGCTTATTCACTAAAGTGGAATTTGTGGGTAGAGGTATCATTGCATGAAAGAGTCATGGTAATGTCCAGAACGCCTTCCTTTATAGCTCTGCTATGCCCTTTTATGTATGCATATTAAACTAGACTGCTTACTGATTAGTTTTGTTATATAAAGTTTTATGGATTTAATCACAGGTCTCTATGCTTTTCATAAGAGCAAAACATGACAAGGTGTTTCTACCTTATGGAAAACGTTACAAATAAAATATACAAAAATGTTGTACTGAGGTTGTAGTTTAATTTTATTAACAACTTCCAGATACCAAGTGAAGTATAAATACAATTTTTATTTAGAAAGAAGTATCTATAAATAAGGTAACATTTGGTAACTGACGTAACAGCTTAACTAAGGTAGAACACTTAAGAATTACAAATGGGATGTGCATCTTACAACATTCAGTTCTTAAATTTTTTTTTTGCAGTAATTTTACACTTAAAGAAAACATGGTACAAATTACTTAGTGCCAAGGTCTTGGTTTCTAAATATCATTCCCTAAAAAAAGGAACAAAGAAACCTTGAAGAAATATCTGATTATAGGGCTGGAAGAGAGAAAATAGAAGAAAAGGCAAAAGCATCTTGTAGTACCAGAAAGCAAGAAAATGCTCAAAAAACAAAGGAATGGGGCCATGTTAAAGGGCCATAGAAACCTACCACAGAGAACTCCCCATGGCCAATGCTGGAATAATTTGGCATGATTACACTATACATAATGGCATTATTACACTATACATAATGCAATATTACACTATAATGCAAAGAATAATATAAATAAACATAAGCTCATACTGTTATAAATATATGATGAATAATAAATAAGAGTCAAATATTCCTTACAGGATATGTAAGATATATAGAAACTCTTCCCTCCAGGAGAAACTTAACTGCACCCCCTGACCTCAACTCCTTCCTTTCAGAGTGAGCTGGACTTAGTGATTCCTTTCCAAAGAAAAGAAGAAGAAAAAATTGGAATTTAACAAGAAAGAATAATAGAGGCTGGCCCTGGTGGTCCCCACCTGTAATCCCAATGCTTTGGGAGGCTGAGGCAGGAGGATTACTAAAGGACAGGATTTCAAGACCACCTTGGGCAACATAGAAAGACCTTGTCTCTACAAAAAATTTAAAAATAGTTAGCTGAGTGTAGTGGGATGTGCCTGTAGTCCCAGCTACTCAGGAGGGTGAGGCAGGAGGAGCCCTTGAACCCAGGAGTTCAAGGTTACATTGAGCTATAATAGCATCATTACATTCCAGCTTGGATGGGGGTGGGGGGGGGAGGGAGAGAGAGAGAGAGAGAGAGAGAGAGAGAAGAGAGAGAGAGAAAATATGGCAGAGTACTACCTTAACTAAGATATCAAGGTTTACCTCACCGGAAAACAACACTAAGAAACTATCACAGACCAGAAGAGATTTGAGAGATGTAGCAACTAAATGCAACGTAGTAAACTGAATTGGACCTTGAGCAGAAAAGGGATATTAAAAAAATAATAAGTGAAATCTGAATGAAGTCTGGAGTTTAAAAAGACATTAATAGAAAAATAGGTGAAATCCAAATAGTCTGGGGTTTAGATAATAGTAATGTGCTAACGTTGGTTTCTTAGTTTAAAAAAATGTACCACAGTAGGCCGGACATGGTGGCTCACGCCTGTAATCCCAGCACTTTGGGAGGCCGAGGCAGGCGGATCACAAGGTCAGGAGATCGAACACGATGAAACCCCGTCTCTACTAAAAATACAAAAAGTTAGACAGTCATGGTGGCGGACGCCTGCAGTCCCAGCTACTCCGGAGGCTGAGGCAGGAGAATGGCATGAACCCAGCAGGCGGAGCTTGCAGGGAGCCGAGATCGCGGCGCTGCACTCCGGCCTGGGTGACAGAGCGAGACTCTTGTCTCCAAAAAAAAAAAAGAAAAAAAAAGTACTACAGTAATTGAAAATATTAACATTAGAGGAAACTGAAACTGAGGTTGTATTATATAATAACTCACTGCACTATTTTTTTCGACTGTGATAAATAGAGTATTTGGTTTTTGTCCCCAGTTCCTGGAACAAACTTTATAAAACTCTGGAAGCTTCTTGAGTAATAATGAGGTGGAGGAGAATGTTTTGCTATTCATACCAAGCTCCTTTCAACTATACCTGAATTTATGCTACTAAGGTGAAAAGCCTCAAGACAGAGGCTGGTTGCCAGGGCAACCAACCATGTGATCAGATGGTTCAAACATTCAATCCTTCCCCCAGACCTCTGGGGGAGGGAAGAAAGGGTGGAGACTGTAGTCAATCACCAATGGCCAATGATTTAATCAATCACATCTCTGTAATGGAACCTTCATGAAAACCTTAATCTAACAGGTTCAGAGAGCTTCCAGGTTGAATGCATTAACATGCCAGGAGGCAGGATGTGTCCAAAGCTCCATGGAGACAGAAGCTCCTGTACTCAGACCCTTCCAGACCTCACCCTATATGCCTTTTTATCTATTTGTGCATTTGTATCCTTTATAATAAACTGGTAATAGTAAAGTGTTTCCCTGAGTTCTGTAAGCTATTATAATAAATTGCTGAACATGAGGCAGAGGTTATGGGAACTCCCAATTTGTAGTCAAGTTAGTCAGAAGTACTGGAGACCTGGGATTTTGATTGGTGTCTGAAGCTGGGATTGAGGCAGTCTTGTAGGACTAAGGCCTTACTTAGCCTGTGGGGTGTGATGCTAACCCTAGGTAGATAGTATCAGAATCAAATTAAATTGCACTGGTGTCCACAGTAAACTGGAGAATTGCTTGGCGTGGAAAATTGACACATTTGGTATCAGAAATGTTTTGAGTATAGGACAAATTTTTTCTTTATCTACTTTTACATATCTTAAATTATTCTAAAGTAAACGTTTATTTTTTCTTTTATTATTGTTTTTTAAGGCAGAATCTTGCTCTGTCACCCAGGCTGAAAGTCAATGTGAGATCATAGTTCACTGCCACCTTGATCTCCCTGACTCAAGCAATCCTCCCACCTCAGCTTTCCTAGCTGGGACTACAGGCATGTGCCACCATGCCCAGCTAGTTTTTTTTTTTAAATTTTTAGTAGAGATGAGGTCTTGTTATGTTGCCCAGGCTTGCCTTGAACTCCTAAGCTCAAGCAGCTTCCCAAAGTGCTGGAACTACAAGCATGAGACACCAGGTCCAGCCCAGACATTCATTTTTTAAAAAGCACAAGGAAGTTCCATATACATGTTACTCAGATTCCCCAAACTTAACATTTCACCACATTTTCCTTATCAGTCTCTTTCTGCTCCCTTTATAAAGATATTTTTCATCATTCCCTTTTACACCTGAATATTTCAATGTATATTTCTGTTAAAAGTACATTTATCAAAATAAGGAAATGAGCATTAATACAATACTATCCAATACAGACCTTCACATTTCACCATTTGTTTCACTAATGTACTTTATAACAAAAATATGATAAAAGAGTAATATAAAATAAAATTGTTTCCATCCTAGCCCATGATCCAATCGAGGGTCATACATTATTTTTAAAGGTCATACCTCTTTGGACTTCTTGGATCTGGAATGCATTCTTCAGTCTTTGTTTTTCATGACCTTGACATTTTTGAAAAGTACAAACTATTTATTTTGTGAAATGTCTCTCAATTTGGGCTTTACTGATGGTTCTTCATGTTTATGTTCAGGTTATGCATTTTTGCAGTAATACGGCAGAAGTGATGTGCTCTTCTTTGTGCATCCTGTCAACACGCATGCTATTGGTTCCACTACTGTTAGTGTTAACTTTTGCAACTTCGTAAAGGTGGTATATGTCATGCATGTCCATTGTATAGTTGCTATTTTTTCCATTCTTGATTACTATCTTGTGGGGAGATATTTTGAGCACGTAAAAACATGCTCCTTGTAATCAACTCTTCACAAAATACTGTAAAATCCACTGCTGATTTTTGCCTGAAACAATTTCTGACTAGAATTCCATTCTACATCTACTTGTCCAGCTCCATAAAAAAGCATGTATTTTTCTCACAAATAGGACTTTTTATTTGGCACTATTGTAAGTCTGAACTTTAAACAGATTCTTGGACTGGTGGTTCATATCCATCAGCTCGTTCAACTTTAGCATCTGTCTCATCCCCAGTGGCTTTTCCTGAACTACTACCTTCACCATGAAGCTCCACGAGTTTTCTCAATTCAAACTTGGGCTTCTTCAGCATTTTTACTTTTCTTCTTCTTCTTCTTTTTTTTTTTTTAAATGGAGTCTCACTCTTGTCTCCCAGGCTAGAGTGCAGTGGAATGATCTTGGCTCACTGCAACCTCTGCCTCCCAGGTTCAAGTGATCCTCCTGCCTCAGTCTCCTGAGTAGTTGGGATTACAGGTGCATACCACCACGCCCAGCTTATTTCTTTGTATTTTTAGTAGAGATGGGGTTTCACCATGTTGGCCAGGCTGGTCTCAAATTCCTGACCTCAAATTACCTGCCCACCTCAGTTTCCCAAAGTGTTGGGATTAGAGGCATGAGCCACTGTTCCCGGCTAGCTTTTTTACTTTTCTAATGAAGACATCATGGAGAGGAAAAAATAGATTGGCAAGGATTTTCTATGTCTTTTTCAATGTTGTCTGGAATCAATTTATTGATCACTTCTTTCAAGTCATTTGTCTGCACCTCTCGGGTCATGATTTCCATCATCTTCTTCCAGATTTGGCAAACTTGCTGGTGCTGAGCCTAAGAGGTCATCCGTATCTGATTGTTGTGTTTTTTAGTAAAGTCAACACAGAACAGATGAAGCCAAGTAACCATCAGTAGTCTTGACATGAACAGGAGCTTCAATCATTGTCTGCCATTTTTTGACCATAGAATACATTTTGTTACAAGATCGATCCATGACATGGAAGTTGGGCAGTTTTTGCCCTGAACATCTTCAGTAATCAGTTTGAATTTTTCTAAATGCGACTTCATCATTCTGCAAATCAGCAAGACTCACTTCAAAAACATGAACCTTGAGGCCATCAGATACAGTTTTGGTTCCTTGGATCCTGGTGACTAGCGTCTTTCCAACATTTCTTATATTGAACATAGCAGGTATTTTCACATTATATCAATCTTTCTTAGAAAATGGATCAACCACTTTCTCCTTGACTCCCTTCTGCCACCTTTCATAAGGCACTTGTTCTTGCCAACTGCTGTGGTGCTGCTCGTAGAGCCAAAAGGCCATGCTGGTATTTTTATTGAGATTGTCTTTCACAAGTATTTTAAAGCTTTTCTCAAATAGCTTTGACATACTTCTGGTTACATTTATTCCTAAGTATTTTATCTTCTTCGTTGTATTTAATTGGGGTATCCCTTACCACTCTATTTTCTAACTGATAGTTATTTATATACATACAAAATATTAATTTCTGAACGCTAATTTTATAGCCTACTAGTTACTGATTTTTTAATTATTTGAGTTAGTTTTATCATTGATTTTCTAGTGCAGAAGTCCACACACTGTATCTTTTCAGTAAAAACACCAGACTGTAAATATTTCATTTTTGTATGCCAAAAAGTTCTTATCCCAACTGTTCCACTCTGCTGGTGTAGTGCAAAAGATGACAGAGGCAATACAAAACCAAGTATATATGGCTAAATTTGGCTCTCAGTTTGCTAACCCTTGCTCTAGGGTTTTCCAGATATACTATCTTATCATCTGCAAATAGAGATAGTTTTATTTCTTCTCTTCTGTTATGCCTCTACTGATTCCTCTTCTTTAACTGTACTGGCTAATATCCCCAGTAATGTGATGAATAACAGTGTAGTTACTAGATACCCTTGCCTTGCTCCTGATGGTACTAGTAAAAATGCCCTTGGCGTTTTCCATTATGATGACTTTAAGACTAAGGGGGGGGTGTGTGTGTGTATGTGTACCTATACATATAAGGTGTGTATATATATTTATCATGTTAAGAAAATGCCCATCAATTCCTATTTTCTTAAGTGCTTTTATCAGAAGATGTTGATTTTTGTTAAAGGTTTTTGCAGCATCTACGGAGATAATTATATGATTTATCCCTATATGTATTAATATAGTATATTAATGGCTTTCCCAATATTGAAACAATCTTGTGTTTTTGGACAACAGCTGACCCTTGAACAATGTCGGGGCAGGGGTGCTGACTCCCCACTCAGGTGAAAATCTGCACATAACTTTTGACTCCCCAAAAACTTAACTACTAATTGCCTACTGAGATGCCTTACCTATAACATAGTCAATTAACACATATTTTGTATGTTACATACAATACTGTATTCTTACAATAAAGTAGGCTACAGAAAAGGTTATTAAGAAAATACGGGAAAGAAAATACATTTACAGTATTGTACTGTATTTACTGATACTGTAAGTTTATGTCATCTGTTTACAAGATTGTTTACAGAATTGCCCGTCTGAAATGGAAAAAAAGGCATCTGTAGCAGCACACCTCAATCTATAGTACATCTTAAGCAATTCGACTTTTTATTGTAATGTCATGACTTCACTGCTTCTTGGTAGCAACTCCAGCATCACCAGTAGCACTTTGTATGGATCCTATAGTGTTACTCATGGTTTACGGTATTACACTAAACAGGATAAAGAATACATAAGAACTGCAAAAGATCACTTTTTACTGTGATACAATGCCATTTACTGAAGAGATGAACTGCTCATCTGGAGATGATAAGTATCATAAGGCCTTTTAAGCATATACTATGAACACTTGAACTCACCACAATAGCAATATGAGGCAGCTGCAAAATTACTACAGCAGTACATGTGCTACAATTAACTTTATGCAGTTATTAATACTGCATCATTCTGCTTGCTTACATTTCTCTCCACTGTGAGTGATGCTATGTATGACCTGTTTATATGTGTAAGTTTTGATAAATTTTAACTTTTTATATCAGATTCGTGTATATTTTATGGTATTAAATGATAAAACAGACTAGTATCTACATATATTTCATGCATTCATGATATATCTTTTTCTTAATTTTTTTTTCTTTTTGAGACGGAGTCTTACTCTGTTACCCAGGCTAGAATGCAGTGGCACAATCTCAGCTCACTGTAACCTCCGACTTCCAGGTTCAAGTGATTCTCCTGCTTCAGCCTCCCAAGTAGCTGGGATTACAGGCATGCAGAGTACCACACCCTGCTGTTTTTTTGTATTTTTAGTAGAGGTGGGGGTTTCACCATGTTGGCCAGGCTGGTCTTGAACTCCTGACTTCAGGTGATCTGCCCACCTCGGTCTCCCAAAGTGCTGGGATTACAGGCATGAGCCCCCATGCCTGGCTTCTTAATTTTTTTCAATATTTCTAGGCTATGTGGTTCATCTGCAAGTTTTTTCAAATTGTCACAAATCTTCAGAAAATATTCCAATATATTTATTGAAATAAGTCTGTAGAATCTGGGCATGGCAGCACACACCTGCAATCGCAGTCATTCAGGAGGCTGAGGCTGGAGGATCACTTGAGGATAGGAGTTCAAGACCAGTCTGGGCAACATAGTGAGACCTGTCTCTTTAAAATAAAAAATTAAAAAACAAAAAAAAACCTACATATAAATGGACCTGTGCAGTTCAAACTTGTTTTGCTCAAGGGTCAACTGTAAATCCTATATGGTCATAATGTGTTATTTTATTTTAGAGACAGAGTTTCATTCTGTCACCAAGGCTGTAGTACAATGGTACTACAGCTCAGTAGCACTACAGAGTACAACAGCTCACAGCCTTTAACTCCTTGGCTCAAGCCACCGTCCTTTCTCAGCTTCCCAAGTAGCTAGGACTACAGGTACATGCCACCATGCCGGTTAATTTTTAAATTTTTTCATAGACACAGGGTGTCACTGGTCTTGAACTCCTGGCTTCAAGTGATCCTCCTGTGTTGACCTCCAAAAGCACTGGGTTTATAGGTGTAAGCCACCATGCCCAGCTTATTTTCCTAATATATGATATTGGAATTTGTTTGCTAATATTTTATTTAGTACTTGGTATGAATATATACAATTGATATTGGTTTATAATTTGTTTTTCCTTTTTGTGCTGTCTTTAGGAATTGGTATTATCCACATTCAAGGCTCTGCACCAGTTTATGGAGCACTGAGACTATCTTTGAGTGTTTCATAGATTATCTCTACAAAACCATCTGGGACTGGTGCTTTTTAATGAGGTGGATCCTTGATATTCTTTTCTATTTCTTCTACAGAAATTGAACTTTCTCAAATGTGGCCAATTTTGATGAAATATATTTGCCTTAAAAATAAACTTTTTTTTTTTTTTAAGACAGGGTCTCACTCTGCCTCCCAGGCTAAGGGCAATAGTGAGATCATGGCTCACTGCAGTCTCCACCTCCTAGGCTCAAGCGATCCTCCCATCTGAGTCTCCCAAGTAGCTGGGACCATAGACATGTGCCACCATACCTAAGTTTTCATTTTTTGTAGAGACAGGGTCTCACTATGTTGCCCAGGCTGGTCTCAAAACTCCTAGATTCAAGGGATCCTCGCACCTCGACTTCTCAAAGTGTGAATCATTGCACCTGGCCATCTTTTTTTTTTTTTTTTTAAGAGATGGGGTCTCACTATGTTGCCCAGGCTGGAGTACCGTGACTATTCACAGGCACAGCCTCAAACTCCTGTTCTCAAGCAATCCTCCTTCCTCAACCTCTTGAGTAACTGGGACTTACAGGTGTGTACTACTGTGCCTGGCTGAAAGCGACTTTTTCATTTAAGTTTTCAAATTTATTTGGAAAGAAAAGTAGGTTCTTATATTTTTCAAAATTGAGGCATAATTTACATATCATAAAATTCACCCATGTGTTTTAAAGTGTTGTGTCTCCCTCCCCAACTAAATTCATGTGTAGAAGTCCTAACACCTCCACTACCTCAGAATGTGATTGTATTTGGAGACGGGACCTTTAAATAGACAAGTAAGGTAAAATATCATGTATGTGGCCCTAATTCAGTATGACTGGTGTCCTTATACAAGGAGGTTAGGACACAGACAACACACAGACCAAGGGGTGACCATGTGAGGCCACAGGCAAGTTAGCTATCTACAAGCCAAGAAAGAGGTCTGAGAATGAAAACAACCCTTGAGACATTTTGACTGTGGACTTCTAGACTCCATACGGTGAGAAAATACGTTTCTGTTGCTCAAGCCACCAGCCTGTAGTATTATTTGTTATGACAGTCCTAGCAAACAAATACATAAAATATATAATTCAGTGTCTTTTAGTATATTCACAACCTCATAAAACAAACACCAGTATCTAGTTGCAGTACATTTTCATCACCTCAAAAAGAAACCCTATACTCGTTAGCAGTCACTTCTACCTCTTGCTTTTCCCAGTACCTGGGAACCACTTATCTGTTTTCCAGCTCTATGGATTTGCCTATTCTGGACATTGATATAAATGGAATAATACAATATGTGACCCTCTATGTTTGGCTCCCATATCTAATGATAATGTTTTCAAGGTTCATCCATGTTGCACCATGCAGCAGAACTTCATTCCTTTTTAAGGCTAAATAATATTCCACTGGATGGATATACCACATTTTGTTTATCCATTTATCCATTGTTGCACATTTGGGTTGTTTCCACATTTTGGCTATTATGATATGAATGAACATTTGTGTATAGGGTTTTGTGTGACATGTGTTTTCAGTCCTCCTTAGTATATACTTAGTAATGATATTGCTGAGTCATATGGTAACTATAATTAAACTTCTGAGGACTGCTAAACTGCTTTCTGAAACAGCTGTGCCATTTTACATTCCTACCAACAATATATGAAGGTACCAATTTTCTACATCCTCATCAACATTTGTTACTAACTTTTTTATTGTAGCCATGCTAGTGTGTGTGAAGAAATACTTCCCCTGTGGTTTTGATTTGCATTTCCCTAATGACTGCGGAGGCTGAGCATACATTTATTGTCTATTTTTTATGCATTTATTGGCTATTTTTATATCTTCTTTAGAAAAATACCTATTTAAATCCTTTGCCAATTTTACAATAATTGTAACCTATTTTACAATTAGATTATTTGTGTTTTTATTGTTGAGTTTTAAGAGGTTCTTTATTCTGGATACAGGTGCCTTGTCATATATAGGATTTACAACCTTTTTCTCACATTCTGTGTGTTGTCTTTTCACTTGCTTGATGGTATCTTTTGAAGCAAAAGGTTTTTGTTTTAGTTTATGAGGTCCAATTTATCTAGTTTTCTTTGGTTGCTTATACTTGAAGGTGTCATATCTTAAAAAAAACCACTAGTAGGTCAAGAATACTTACATGTAATATTCACATAACAATTTTTTCTACAAGTTGTACAGTTTTAGTACTTAAAGCTAGATCTTTAATCCATTTTAAATGAATTTTTGTGCATGGTGTGAGGTAGAGGTCCAACTTCATTCTCTGCATGTCAATTTCCATTTATCCCAGCATCATTTGTTAGAGAGGTTTTTCTTCCCCCATTGAATTATCTTGGCATTCTTGAAGAAAATGAATTGACCATAAATATAAGGGTCTAGTTATAAAGTCTCAGTTCAATTCCATTGATCTATCTATCTATTTTTTTTTAAATTTTATTTGAGACAGAGTCTCACTCTGTTGCCCAGGGTGGAATGCAGTGGCGTGATCTTGGCTCATTGCAACCTCTGCCTCCTGGGTTTAAGTGATTCTCCTGTCACAGCCTCCTGAGTAGCTAGGAATACAGACACACATGCCACCATGCCTGGCTGAGTTTTTTTGTTTTTGTTTGTTTTAGTAGAGACAGGGTTTCATCATGTTGGTCAGACTGGTCTTGAACTCTTGACCTCAAGCGATCACCCAGCCTCAGCCTCCCAAAGTGCTGGGATTACAAGTGTGAGCCACTACACCTAGCCTATCTATCTATTTTTATGCCTGTGTTTCTTAGGAGGGGGTTATAGGTATTTTCAGTAAATGAACATTATTTCCTATTATTTTACCTTCATTTTCTATTTTCTTTCAAAATTATTTATATAGTTAAAGATCCTGTCACTTCTTTTCTGTGAACAGGACTGGCTGTTTGAAGTAGTTTACAAGATTCCTAGTTCAAAAATGACTTCTGCTTTTAGTAAAGTATGGTTTCTTTATTAGTTGGATTTGGGGGCAAGGCAGTGTGAGATTTGTCCTCCAATTAAAAAATATTTTTCTGTCTTGCAGGATCCTAAATTTTCCCCTTCTATTTTTCTTTTTCTTTCTTTCTTTCTTTTTTTTTTTTTTTTTGAGACAGAGTCTCGCTCTGTCGCCCAGGCTGGAGTGCAGTGGCCGGATCTCAGCTCACTGCAAACTCCGCCTCCCGGGTTTACGCCATTCTCCTGCCTCAGCCTCCCGAGTAGCTGGGACTACAGGTGCCCGCCACATCGCCCGGCTAGTTTTTTTTTTTTTGTGTGTGTGTGTGTGTATTTTTTAGTAGAGACGGGGTTTCACCGTGTTAGCCAGGATGGTCTCGATCTCCTGACCTCGTGATCCACCCGTCTCGGCCTCCCAAAGTGCTGGGATTACAGGCTTGAGCCACCGCGCCCGGCCCCTTCTATTTTTCTTAACTGTTTAGTTTTCAGTTTAACCCTTCCTTTTTTACCCTCTTCTCCCCTAATGAGTGCCTTTCCAAAACTACCTTTTTGAGCCCATATATACTTGTAAGTCCCTTCCCTGTAGTCTCCTCTGATCTATCAGTATTTCTTAGGAGGAAATTCTTCTGGAAATGTCTTTAGATGAATATCTTAAGCCTGTCACTAGCTTCTTTCTTCTCCTCTGCAGTTTTTCCCAGATCACCCTTGCTTTCCACCACAGCTTGCACAAAGGCATGAATAATGGCTGGCTAGGATTTAGTATGTATTTTTCTACTTACACATAATTTGAAGTTGGAACATTCTCTGCCTTCTAATATTAACATATGGTTATATGTAGTTTTTTTTTTTTGAGACGGAGTCTTGCTCTGTCACCCAGGCTGGAGTGCGGTGGCGCCATCTCGGCTCACTGCAACCTCTGCCTCCCAGGTTCAAGTGATTCTCCTGCCTCAGTCTCCCAAGTAGCTGTGACTACAGGCGCATGCCACCACGCTTGGCTAATTGTTGTATTTTTGTAGAGACAGGATTTCACCATATTGGTCAGGCTGGTCTTGAACTCCTGACCTCAGGTGATCCACTCATCTCGGCCTCCCAAAGTGCTGGGATTACGGGTGTGAGTCACTGTGTCCAGCCTGGTTATGTGTAGTTTCATGTGTTCATCTTTATAGTTTTTCGGAGGATGTGTGAGGATTTTCTGAGTAACGCATTTGCCATTACTTTAGTTCCCCAGTCAATCTTTCAATAGTTTTGTAAATATTTTGTCTGCTTGTTTTTTCTGGATAAAGAATTATCAGGTTTTTAATGGTCTGGGATATGTCTATTCTAGTATTGCAATGGTAATACTGCTTAAGGATAATATTGAAATTGGCTAATCTTAATTGACTCATTGATTAATATATACTAAGATAAATTCTTCCAAAAGATACTATACTCCTACCATAACAAACAATTCATAAATCATGTGATATCAGAAATTACAACAGAAAAAAACACTGTTCACTAAAATACAAAATAATGTAAAAGTCTTTTATGCAAAACGAGCTACTTGCTTTTGTTTAGGGGCTCTCTCCACTAGGACAATCATTTTTATATTTAAACAGTCAAATTCAATAAATAAGTAGTTTATCACCCTGGCTATATGAAAAGAGTATTTGAATCACGGTCTATAGCAATTTTGGCTTTTTTTGCACTTTGCTTACCAGAAGAGAATCTATGTAACTTAATGATCATGATACTAAAAACAAATATTGAATGAAATCACTAACTTCTTAAATATAAATATCTTACATATGTTTATACTTAGAGGATTTTACCTTGGAATACTCATTTTAATAAAGACATCTCTTTAAACTGTCATGACAATATTTTTATTGTCAAGTTTATTCTTGGAGGTACAATAGCATTTCTTAGCATTACACTGATTTTATTTTATATGGGGGTTAAAGTTGAGTAATGGAAATTTGGAACTACTCAGGTTCCATCAGTTAAATACTATGTGATCTTAGGTAAGTAACTTTGCCTCCCTCAGCTTTTGTTTTTTCATATGAAATATGTAATTAATTTAACAATACCTATTATTAGAGAGATTTTGAAAGGTTTAGTGTTTGTAAAATACTTTGAGTATCAGAATGAAAAGACTCCATTGCAAATTACTAACAATTATAAATTTGCCCAGTACATATTAGCATGCTAATCACCAATGCTAGAAGTTTCGTTGCAGTACCTTATAAGTTTAAGAATTTTCCACAAATCTCTCTCTACTTAGTATAAAAATATTTTACTAGGCCAAGCATAGTGGCTCATGCCTGTAATCCTAACACTTTGGGATGCTGAGGGGGGAGGACTGCTTGAGTCCATGAGTTTGAGACCAGTCGGGGCAATATAGCAAGACCCCATCTCTACAAAAAAAATAAAAAATTAGCTGGGCATGGTAGCATGCACCTATGGTCCCAGTTACTCAGACGACTTGAGCCCAGGAGTTTGAGGCTGCAGTGAGCTGTGACTGCACCATTGCACACTAGCCTGGGCAACAGAGCGAGACCCTGTCCCCCACCTTCCCACAAAAAAAAAAAAAAAAAAAAAGAAGAGAATGTTTAGCCCTTTCTAGTAAGTACTATATATTATATAGTATTGCAAACTGCCTAGTTTTTCTCAATACAAAAATATTTTAATATGTACTGCTACTTCATGTATTAAGAATGTTTAGCCCTTCTCATCAAATTTTTATAAAATAGTGAGCTGCCTTTAATAATCCCCTAAATCAAAGCTTTTTTCTCAATGCTTCTTAGGAGTTAAAAATCTGACTATTCATTTTATAATTTTAACCAAAGCAATAATAATTTTTAAATTTCTAATAGTTATAAATATTTCTTACATAATTGAATAGTAACTTGAACTGAAAATTTTTTTAACAACAAAACAATATTTACTCTATCTGTCCAAAACATATTACTACCAGATAATTACTACTTCACTTCTTTAAGCAATTTAAAACACAAAAAACTACAGCAACGTGTCTGCTCATTACTTCAACATTTATTGAGTGCCTATAGCTTGCAAGAACTGTCTTCTGGTTAATCCTGGATATCAGAAGTAGCATGTGGTAACAGAGCAAGGAATATAGGGTAGTAGCAGACATACCCAGTATCCTCAGTGGGGCTGAGAACATACAACTGAGGACAGTCTCAACCTCCCTTGTAAAATTGTGATATACTTTCCTTGGAAGTTTTTGGATTGTATAGAAAATCAATATTTAGGTTAGTCCAAGCACATCAACACTTATTTAAAAGCTCCAGGGTCAGGCACAGTGGCTCAAACTTATAATCCCAACACTTGGTGAGGCCAAGATGAGAGGACTGCTTTAGGCCAGGAGTTTGAGACAAGCCTGGGCAACACAGTGAGACCCATCTTTTTCTAAAAAATGAGCTGAGTGTGGTGGTGCACGCCTGTAGTCCTAGGTACTTGGGAAGCTGAGTTAGGAGGATCACTCGAGTCCAGGAGTTTGAGGTTGCAGTGAACTATGATCACACCACTGGACTTCAGCCTAGGTGACAGAGCAAGACCCTGTCTCTTAGAGGAAAAAAAAAAGAGCTGGGGTTAGAAACAAAATGAATTTTCAAAGTTTATTCTTCACAGAGCTTACAATAAATCAGTGGAAAAATGCTGTTTAATATTTTGCCTCAGCACTTTGATTAATCAGTCACTCCTAATTTTTTTTTTTTTTTTTTTTTTTTTTTTTTGAGACGGGGTCTCGCTCTGTCACCCAGGCTGGAGTGCAGTGGCCGGATCTCAGCTCACTGCAAGCTCCGCCTCCCGGGTTCACGCCATTCTCCTGCCTCAGCCTCCCGAGTCGCTGGGACTACAGGTGCCCGCCACCTCGCCCGGCTAGTTTTTTGTATTTTTTAGTAGAGACGGGGTTTCACCGGGTTAGCCAGGATGGTCTCGATCTCCTGACCTTGTGATCCGCCCGTCTCGGCCTCCCAAAGTGCTGGGATTACAGGCTTGAGCCACCGCGCCCGGCCCAGTCACTCCTAATGTTGCTTCTTACTTCTTTCTACCCATCTGAATCCCATCCTTTTCTGGGCCCAGTTGTAAAGCCACATCCACAAAACCTACAATATATTTTATTCACTCTTAATTACAATGAATTTTATCAACTCACAACTCCTAGAATTTTATCTATGCTGCTTATCTGCAACGTTCTGGAGTCTGGGAAGTCCAACATCAAGGTGCCAGTTGGACTGGTATCTGGTGAGAGCTACTCTTGCTTTTTTTTTTTTTTTTTTTTTTTTTTGAGACGGAGTCTCGCTTTGTCGCCCAGGCTGGAGTGCAGTGGCCGGATCTCAGCTCACTGCAAGCTCCGCCTCCCGGGTTTACGCCATTCTCCTGCTCAGCCTCCCGAGTAGCTGGGACTACAGGCGCCCACCACCTCGCCCGGCTAGTTTTTTGTATTTTTAGTAGAGACGGGGTTTCACCATATTAGCCAGGATGGTCTCGATCTCCTGACCTCGTGATCCGCCCGTCTCGGCCTCCCAAAGTGCTGGGATTACAGGCTTGAGCCACCGCGCCCGGCCTACTCTTGCTTTCAAGACAGCATTTTATTGCTGCTTCCTCTAGAGAGGAGGAATGTTGTCTCCTAACATGACAGAAAAGACAGTGAACCCACTCCCCTCAAGCCCTTCTTCAAGGGCCCCAATCCCATCCATGAAGGCTCTGCCCTTATGACTCAATCACCTCACAAGTGCTCCAGCTCTTAACTATCGCATTGGTAGTATTATAATACTATTTAAGAATTATGGAGGACATTCAGACCACAGAACTTCACTGATAGCAGACTTAGAATTTACAAAACAATTTCAGTTGTTCCTTATTATAGGGGGGAAGTAGTTCCACGACCTCCAGTGGATATCAAAATCTATGAATGCTCAAGTCCCCTATATAAAATGGTGTACTATTTGCATATAACCTACGTAATCCTCCTGTATACTTTAAATCATCTCTGGATTACTTATAATATCTAATACAATGCAAATGCTACGTAAAAGTTGTTATACTGTTGCTTAATTTGTATTTTTTTATTACTGTTTTTTGTTTGTTTGTTTTTCAGATACAGTTTTGCCCCGATCGCCCAGGCAGGAGTGCAGTGGCGTGATGTGAGCTCACTGCAACCTCCGCCTCCAGGGTTCCAGTGATTCCTCTGCCTCAGCCTCTCGAGTAGCTGGGACTACAGGCATACGCCACCATGCCCGGCTGACTTTCATATTTTTTTGTAGAGAGGGGGTTTCACCATATTGGCCAGACTGGTCTCGAACTCCTGACCTCGTGATCCGCCCACCCAAAGTGTTGGGATTACAGGCATGAGCCACCATGTACTGCCCTATATTGTCGTTTCTTCTTGTTTTTTTCCTTGAATATTTATTGATAGGTGGCTGGTTGAATCCAAGGATGTGGAACACGCAGATGAATTCTATCTAACTTAAGTTCCATTTAGCAGAATCTTTTTACACTAATGGGCAAGACAAATAATTTCTCAATTTCATAAAGTGATATCTCGTTTTTATGAGAGAAAGATGTTCAAGTAAAATTTATATTAAATTCCTAGTTGTTACATAGATTAAATATGTGATTTAATCATGCTTAACATTAGAGCAAATTTAATTGGCAAATACATTTTTCATTAAAGAAAAATATTACGAAACTTAATTTTACTGTACTAAATAGAAGAATGCTTGGTCTCCCATAAAAACTACAGAATAAAATTTATTTCTAATCAATGGCAATAAAAAAGTTTTAATATATTCTATAAATGAAACGTCAATGTCACTAAAAAGACACATTTATTGTAAAATACAATTTATACATACGATTTCAAGCAAGAATTTTAAAACAAAGTGTTATAGACACAAACAGAATCTGTTCTTTTTTTTTTCTTCTTCTTCTCATTAATTTCTGTAAATAATAATGAAGGCTACTCTAATGTATTTCTTGATTTTTAATAGGAGTATATAGTCTCATTCTTAAGCATTGAGGATCTATATCATTTCTTTTTTTTAAATAGAGGAAACTTACTCATCTCTATGGATTGATGGATGCTAAATTCAAACTTTAAAAAATTCAGGGAAGAGGGAAATGTTCTGTTACAACTAATTAAAAATGTACGATGTATTTTTTAATAGTCGTATTTGTAGTTTTAAAATTTAGCTTCATATTTTAGTCTATTTATGTATAATACATAATATACATTTTATAATATATTTTAATGTTTTATATTGTATATTTTTATAACAATATATTTTATAATACATTATGTATTTTATATGTATATATTTTTTGAAACAGAGTCTTGCTCTGTCGCCTAGGATGGAGTGCAGTGGCATGATCTTGGCTCACTGCAACCTCCACCTCCCAAGTTCCAGTAATTCTCCTGCCTTAACCTCCTGAGTAGGAAGGACTACAGGCGCACACCACCATGCCCAGCTAATTTTTGTATTTTTAGTAGAGAAAGAGTTTCACCATGTTGGCCAGGCTGGTCTTGAACTCCTGACCTCAGGTGATTGCCTGCCTCAGCCTCCCAAAGTGCTTGAATTACAGACATGAGCCACTGTGCCCGGCCATTTTATATTTTATATCCACATCTACCTTAATTTTTGTAGATTTTTTTCACTACGTATCTGTGCTAATTTTGTTCTGACAAAGTTTAAATTCTACAGTTGGTTCTGCTAGCAAAATCCAAAAACTTCTAAGCAAGATGTAAAAGCTTCTATTCAATGTGTAAGAGTTGTTTTCCTCCCATTTTGGCTGATTAAAAAGCAAAGTGTTATCATATTTTTAGTTCTTTCTATACATTTTTCTTTCAATCAGAATTAATGCTAATCATGTCTATGTAGCTTTCTTCTAAGCACAGACAAGAGTAAACACTAGCTATTTTCATTTCTGGATATTATCAAGAATTATTAAAATTTAACTTAAAAACTCTTTACCCAGACTTTGAAAAGACAGATTTTCATCTGCCCAATTAATTTTTAATGCTACCATTTAATTAATGACTTATTAATACATCCCATTAAAGTCTTGACATAAAACTTTACAAAAAAATTTTTATTTTAATAGTTCTTTAATTTGTATTATTATCGGTAATAACGAAATAGATGGATCCGGAAAGTATTTGGTTATTAACACAAGAAAATGAAGCCTAATGCAAAACAGTCATATCATTATGCTTATAAGACTGTTCCAGGGCTTACAAGGAAATAATATATTCATTAAAATGGTTTTTCACATTTTCATTCCTATCTTAGGACCCCAATATGCAAAAACATGTTTAAAATTTTCTTTCTTTTGGCCGTGTGCAGTGGCTCACACCTGTAATCCCAGAACTTTGGGAGGTCGAGGCGGGCAGATCACGAGGTCAGGAGATCGAGACCATCCTGGCTAACACAGTGAAACCTCGTCTCTACTAAAAACACAAACAATTAGCTAGGTGTGGTGGCAGGCGCCTGTAGTCCCAGCTACTCGAGAGGGAGGCTGAGGCAGGAGAATGGCATGAACCCGGGAGGCGGAGCTTGCAGTGAGCCGAGATTGCGCCACTGCACTCCAGCCTGGGCTACAGAGCGAGACTCCATCTCAAAAAAAAAAAAAACTTTCTTTTTTTGAGATGGAGTCTCGCTCTGTAGCCCAGGCTGGAGGGTTTTTTTTTTGAGATGGAGTCTTGCTCTGTAGCCCAGGCTGGAGTGCAGTGGCGCAATCTCTACTTACTACAACCTCTGCCTCCTGCGTTCAAGCAATTCTCCCTGCCTCAGATTTCCAAGTAGCTTGGATTATAGGCTTCTGCCACCATACCCATCTAATTTTTGTATTTTGTTTTAGTAGAGATAGGATTTCACCATGTTGGCCAGGTTGGTCTTGAACTCCTGACCTCAAGTAATCTGTCCGCCTCAGCCTCCCAAAGTGCTGGGATTATAGGTGTGAGCGGCTGCGCCCAGCCAAAACTTTCCATTTAAGTAACTATTTGTGATAAACATAAGTTTAAAAAATACCTTAATAAATGGACTTTAAAACAATGAAATAATCACATCCGCCTCCCGCCCCTGCAAAAGAAAAAGCTTTCCCACAAATGTAGGCAAAATTAATCCTATGCAAACAAACAAAAAAAGCGCTGAGTTACACAGCCTCTAAAAACAGAATTAAAATTCAATTTTGGGCCAGGTGTGGTGGCTTGCGCCTGTAATCCCAGCACTTTGGAAGGCTGAGGTGAGCAGATTGCTTGACCTCCCTGGAGGTCAAGACCAGCCTTGGCAACACAGCGAAACCCTGTCACTAAAGAAAATACAAAAGTCAGTCAGTAGTCCCAGCTACTTGGAAGGCTGAGGTGATAGGATCTCTTGTGCCCAGGAGGTCCAGGCTAGAGTGAGTAGTGATCGTACCACTGTACTCCAGCCTGGGCAACAGAACAAGACCCTGTCTCAAAAAAAAAAAAAGAAAAATTTGAAAAGTGCAGAGGTCTCAGCTTCAAAGATAACAATCAACCATTACCACCAACATGCTTATGTGCCATGCTAAAGTTAAGACCTACAAACATAAATATAAGATAAATATTTTAAGTGTGTTACCATTCCCATACCATTTTATGATGATGTAATAAAAAAATATGCAGGATTTCTTCTATACTGTCCTTGGTATAAATGGCATGCTTGCTGTCAAGAGCATTGAAGCTCCACGGTGAGAAACTTAGAATGGACTCTGGGATAAAAAATAGGCTTATTTGAGAAACTAGTTAAGTAGTACATATGCTGTATGTATATAGTTTTTAAATTATTATTATAATATGCAAAAGTACAGATGAGGTGTTTCTAAATAACTGGAGTATATGTACTCAATGGCTTTATCCAACTGCTAAGAAAGTGAAACAGGAATAGTGGGAAAAATAAGTTAACATCATTCCTAGGCATGCTGGTAGTATAACATGCACTGTATAGTGCAAAATCAGTTAGGTGTATTGGGTGATTCTGGAGGACACAGTTACCATTTCCTTCCTTCCTCCCTCCCTCCCTTCCTCCCTCCCTTCCTCCCTCCCTCTCTCACTTGCTCTCTCTTTTTTTTCTTTATTTTTGAGATGGAGTTTCACTCTTGTTGCCCAGGCTGGAGTGCAAAGGCACGATCTCGGCTCACTGCAATCTCCACCTCCCAGGTTCAAGTGATTCTCCTGCCTCGGCCTCCCGAGTAGCTGAGATCACAGGTGTGCACCACCACGCCCAGCTAATTTTGGATTTTTTGTAGAGATGGGTTTCACTATGTTGGCCAGGCTGGTCTCAAACCCCTGAATTCAGGTGATCCACCCACCTCAGCTTCCCCAAGTGCTGGGATTACAGGCGTGAGCCACCGTGTCCAGCCTTTACTTTTTTATTTATTTATTTATTTTTTGAGACGGATCTTGCTCCATCGCCCAGGCTGGAGTGTAGTGGTGCACTCTCGGTTCACTGCATGCTCCGCCTCCTGGGTTCTTGCCATTCTCCTGCCTCAGCCTCCCAAGTAGCTGGGACTACAGGCGCCTGCCACCACACCCAGTTAATTTTTTGTATTTTTAATAGAGATGGGGTTTCACCATGTCAGCCAGGATGGTCTCGATCTCCTGTCCTCGTGATCCACCCGCCTCGGCCTCCCAAAGTGCTAGGATTACAGGCGTGAGCCATTGCTCCCAGTCTCATCCGGCCTTTTTTGTTTTGTTGTTTTTTTTGGAGACAAGGTCTTGCTCTGTCGCCCAGGATGCCAGGCTGGGGTGCAGTGGCACAATCTCAGCTCACAGAAACCTTTGCCTCCTCGGCTCAAGCAATTCTCCCACCTAAGCCCCCTAAGTAGCTTTGACTACAGGTGTGCGCCTCAAGTCTGGCTAATTTTTGTATTTTTTTGTAGAGATGGGGTCTCACTGTGTGGCCCAGGCTGGTCTTAAACTCCAGACTCAAGTGGTCTGCTCACCTTAGCCTCCCAAAGTGCTGGGATTATAGGTGTGAGCTACCACGTCCAGCCTAGTTACCACTTCTTATAAATGAACAAGTAGGTGACAGAAAAACAGAACAGTATTAATAAATGAGAAAGATTCAAAAGATAGGTAAACAGTATTTCGTTTTCTGAGTAGTTTAACATTTATAGTTCTGAACAGTTTAGTTTTCAGAATAGAAAACCCAGAAATATATTCAGCATAAATTTAAAAATTCAATATATGACAAAGGTGGTCTTTCTAATTACAGAGAAAAGAATGGATTATTTAGGAATGCTACTGGCACACCTGGCTATCTATTGAGAATAAAATAAAATTAGATCCTATTACCTTATTCCATATACAAAAATGATATTTTTTAAGATGTAAGAGATCAATTGAGAATAATTAAGCACAATCTGGAAAATGTAGGATACTGCATGATAATATCAAGGGATAAGTAAGATTTTTTAAGCCAAATTGGAAACCTAGAACTTATTAAATAAATCATTGACACATTTTTCCATATAAACCTATCCATGGCAAAAAATACATGTAAAATCAATAGAAATGAAAAAAACACTGTGAAAGCAGTATAGTGATAATATCTATTGCAAATCAAAAGCAAAGGCTAAACAACTAAATATCAATAGGGATTCAGAGAAAAGGTACTATAGAATGAAAAAAGTTAGATGAAGACGCATGCTTAAATTTGATTTCATTTTATAAATTAAACGGCAAAAAAAACTCCATCAATACCAGTATTTCTGTAAACATATATAAGACACACACACACACACTCTTTTATGATTGTGTGACCATGCAGAAAATAAGGTGGGAAGATACACAGTAGTTGGTCAACATGAGCTGCAAAGGATGTTTGTGCAGTGGTAGACAGAGGCAGAAGAGCCAAATTAAAAAGGAAAAGAAAAAGGCAAGGAAAAGGTGAAAAACGGAAAAGAGAAGGACTACACTAAAATAGTAGGTATGATACAATCACATACATAGCTTTTTATAAAATTGTACACATATGTGGACATGAAAAAAAAATTTAAGATAAAACAGGATGCTGCCTAACTTGGCAGAAGGAATGCTCAAGGAATTTATATCAGTATCCCCTTCTGCTTCCAATCTCAAAAAAATGTAATCTGAAGTGGTCATGGAGGCCAAGCATGGTCCTTGATTATTATAATTCTGAAGTTCGTGTGCGTCTGTCTGTGTGTGTGTGTGCGAGCGCGCACGCACGTGCATATTTGGCTGAACTCTATTACAGGAACAGAGGTTAGTTCAATTTGGTTTTATGGTTTACTCCAGAGGTCAGCAAACTTTCTGTACTAAATATTTTAGGATTTCTAAGTCATACCATCTCTGTCACAACTACTAAACTGTTGTCATTGTAGGGTGAAAGCAGTTAAACTGTGATGGTTAATTTTATATAACAGCTTGGCAAAGCTAGAGTACCCAGTTACTTAAGTAGCATTAATCTGGGCTGCTGTGGAGGTATTTTGTAGAAGTGGTTAATAGCTATAATCTGTAGACTTTAAAGAAATTACTCTTCATAATGTTGATGGGCCTCGTCCAATCAGCCTTAAGAGCAAAAACGGAAGTTTCCTAGAAAAGAAATCCTGCCTTAAGAATGCAGCATCAACTCTGGTCTTAGTTTCCAGCCTGTGAACCTGCCCTACAAATTTCAAACTTGTCAGCCTCCACAATTACGTGAGCTAATTCCTTAAAATAAATATCTTCACAGACAGATAATGTATTGTATACTATGGTTCTGTTTCTCTGGAGAACCCTAATATATAATACGCAACAACAGACAATACATAATCTAACGGGCGTGCCTGTGTTCCAATAAAAGTATTTAAAATAACAGGTAGTGGGCTACATTTGGCCCGTGTACCACAG
Source organism: Macaca thibetana thibetana (assembly GCF_024542745.1). Taxonomy (NCBI): domain Eukaryota; kingdom Metazoa; phylum Chordata; class Mammalia; order Primates; family Cercopithecidae; genus Macaca; species Macaca thibetana. Next base: position 83,313,442 of record NC_065589.1, on the reverse strand, counting down.
TTTTCCAACTCCTAGTTTTATCAATAATAAAAAAATAAGCCTGGGCATGGTGGATCACACCTATAATCACAGCACTTTGGGAGGCCAAGGCAGGAGGATCATGAGAGACCAGGAGTTCAAGACCAGGAGTTCAACATACTGAGACCTCATCTCTATTAAAAATAATAATAAAGTATAGCTGTTGGCCGGGTGCGGTGGCTCACGCCTGTAATCCCAGCACTTTGGGAGGCCAAGCACTTTGGGAGGATCACCTTAGGTCAGGAGTTTGAGACCAGTCTGGCCAACATGGTGAAACCCCATCTCTACTAAAAATAGAAAAATTAGCCTGGCATGATGGCAGGTGCCTGTAATCTGAGTTACTCGGGAGGCTGAGGCAGGAGAACTGCTTGAACCTGGGAGGCAGAGGTTGCAGTGAGCCGAGATTGAGCCACTGCATTCCAGCCTGGGAGACAAGAGTGAGACTCTGTCTCCAAAATAAATAAATAAATAAAATAAAATATAGCTGTTAACTGGATGTGGTACTGATGCCTGTAATTCCAGCACTTTGGGAGGCTGGGGAGGGAGGATCACTTGAGGCTTGGAGTTCAGGACCAGCCTGGGCAGCAAAAAATTTAAAAACAACTAGCCCCACACAGTGGTGGCAACCTGTAGTCACAGCCACTCAGGAGGCTGAGGCAGGAGGACAGCTTTAGCCTAGAAGTTTGAGGCTGCAGTGAACTATGATGGTACCACCATGCACTCCAGCCTGGGAAATGGAATGAGGCCTCATGTACTTAAAAACATGAATAAAATGTATCTGCTTTTCTTAAGCATTCTATATATTTCAGACAGTGTGCAAGGTTTGAATTCCAAGTGTTCCACAAATTGGGGATTATTCATGGTGAGGCCAGATATTCTAGAGCAACTAAAAGCAGGAATGATCTTTCTAGAAGCAGTGAGATCTAGACTGTAAGCTTAGATGTAAGAGAGGTTTCTCAGAGAGGGTTTCAAGATAGTACTCTCTTTATGTGTTTTAATATCCTTTTATTTATTTATTTATTTATTTAGAGACAGAGTCTGTCACCCAAGCCTGAATACAGTGACATGATCACCGCTCACTGCAAGCCTCAACCTCCTGGGTTCAAGCAATCCTCCTGCCTCAGCCTCCCAAGTAGCTGGGATTACAGGCATGCACCAATGCACACAAGGCTAATTTTTAAAATTTTTTGTAGCGATGGGGCCTTGCTTTGTTGCCCAGGCTGGTCTCAAGCATCCTCCTGACTCAGCCTCTCAAAGTCCTGGGATTATAGGCTTGAGCCACTACATCTGGCCTCTATATTCTTTTAAATATTGGCTTGGAGAATTGAAAGTTTTTGATGCTAATCCGGCAGAAGTCAACCAACAGAATGTTTTGGATGTTCATGTACTAAATGTGGCAACTTTAAATAAAACTTGATGTGGGGAAAATAAAAATGCATAAAGGCACTAAATCAAGAGTTTATTATTTTTGTTATGAAAGGAATTCCTTACATCAAAGACTTAAAACAGTGGACCTTTAAGTAATATATCCCTTAGAAGTAGAAGTCCTCATGACATTTTGGGCTGGATAAAAAAATAAAAAAAAAAAAGAAGCAGGGATCCTCGGCCAGGCACGGTGGCTCACGCCTGTAATCAGCACACTGGGAGGCCGAGGCAGGCAGATCACCTGAACAAGTTGTTCTCATGCAGGTAGACAGTAGAACGATAGTTACCAGAGGCTGCGAAGGGTATGTGTGTGGTGGGGGGTGGGGACAAAAAGAAGATGGTTAATGGGTACAAACATAAAGTTGGATAAAAGGAGTAAGTTCTAATGTTTGATAGTAGAGTGACTATGGTTAACAACATCATATTGTATTATTTCAAAATAGCTAGAAGGGAAGACTTGAAATACTACCAACATAGAAGTCATAAATGCTCTAGATGATGGTTATCCTAAATACCTTGACTTGATCATTACACATTCTATGTATGTAACAAAATATCCCATGTACCCCATAAATATATAAAAATACTATGTATCAATAAAAAATTATATGATTTGCAAAAAGCAAATGTAACCACATCTTTTCAATGTATCACTATTTATGCAAAGTAAAGGATATCTCTACAACTGCCCTTACCAAAGGGAAGCTTTTTAGAAGTTTAGGTTGTGGGATGAATAAAGGAGGGGAACACAAGAACTTTGAAATTCAGTATCTGAACGAGCATTCTAAGCTATCAGGTGGAAGAAATACTCAAAACCTAAGAGTAAAGGGCTGAATGACCATGGGTAAATGACAGACAAGTTTATAAAATAAAAGAGGAAAAATTAGTAATAGTCAATAAGATGCTAACTTAGAGAAGAAGCCAAGTTCAAAAATGAAAACTAAGATGAGTGGTGAGGGCAAGTGGTGAACAAAGATATTTAGATACAGAAAGGTACATCAGAGTCACTCATAAAGGATAAAAAGTTTAGCAAGGAAAGGTCAAGTGGGAGAACTCTGTGGCTAAAAGGCAAACATGGTGTCTAGATTGTCTGGAACAGTTCTGACATCAAACACTTGCCTGTCAAATCACTTTGTAATGATTTTTAGTTAAGAAACTATGGTCATTTTCCATGACCATGTTTTACCTATTCACATCCATAATTCCTAGCAAAATGTCTTTTTTTTTTTTTTGCAATGGAGTTTCACTCTGTCTCCGCCTCCTGGGTTCAAGCGATTCTCCTGCCTCAGTCTCCCAAGTAGCGGGGACTACAGGCGCCTGCCACCACACCCAGCTAATTTTTTGTATTTTTAGTAGAGACAGGGTTTCACCATGTTAGCCAGGATGGTCTCCATCTCCTGACCTCATGATCCACCCACCTTGGCCTCCCAAAGTGCTGGTATTACAGGCATGAGCCATCATACCCGGCCGCAAAATGTCTTTACCGTAGCAAAATCTCAGTAATTATTTATCACTCACGATAATTACCTGAATACTAAAATCAGAGAGAGTACATTAAAAAGAAACACAATAACCATTCTTAAATAATAAAAACATATTCATCAGTGGTCTTTATTTACTAGCACCAATAAAAAATCAGAAGTTCTGTTTAACCTAGGAAATTGGTGTCATACTCACTTCATAATATCATCAGTGCTGGGTGGAGACAAAGCCATAATCTGCCACAATCTGCACCATCCTTGCCAGGTTTGGGAGTTCTGTAGAGTAGTTACCACTGCCAGGTCTGACTGCCATAGCTCAGGAAGAGGGAGCAGTCATTTCTCTTAGCATAATCTTGAGAAGATGTCTAAGGGACCTATGTAATATTAAGTCACAGAAAGAGAAAATATTATTGGTGGTTTAGACATGGAATGTAATAGCTTACAATTATGGAATGCTTACTGTGTTTCAGGAACTGATGCATTATCTCATCTAAACAACCCTATAGGGCATGGGTACTGCTACTAATCCCGTTTTACAGGAAACCTAGGTTTAGCAAGATTAAGGAATTGCTTGAGATAACAAAGGTAGTAAGAGGCAGGGCTGGAATTTGAACCCATATAGTCTGGTTCTTCAGGGTGTATACATCCGTGTATCTATAACCACAATAATGCAGGGGCACTCAAACAGGCTGGAAAAAAATTATTTTTCTTTAAAGGGCAAATTAATTTCCTCAAAAGTAATCTCTGTTCACTTTACCCCATACTAGATGCTTATTTTCATTTCATATCCTAAAAGTTAGATTGGCACTTACATGCTAACTTAAAATACTAAACTTTAAATCTTTAAAATTTATAGTATTTTAGAATTTATCATAGTGAAACATGTACAGTCGTTTGTCCCCAGTACAGTAAAATAGGGATAGTGATTGATACTCCATTCCCTTCTGATGTAATGACAAATACATAGAAAGACTGTGTTTCACTTATTGGAATTATTTGGATCCAAAGGATAGCTTTTAATACCCTAACAAAATAGGTCATTAAAAAAAATCAAGTGCCTTTCAGTATTCTTCCAAGTTTCAATAACTGATCTTTTCCATTAAAGAATTTCTGATTCATTATTCCAAATCAACATATCATCTAAATATTTCCACATATTTAGATGTAGATTTTCCTTAAACTATTTCCTTTTATTTATTAGTACTCATTCACATCTTAGTTTGCTACATTTACAGTTCTTTGAAAGTTTCATCTAATATTCACCTGACCATTCACCTCACAATTTTCCTCCCTCTTTCTAAATTGGTGAATTTGTTTACTGCAAAATCGATGGCTACGCTATTAAAGGTTACTATCACGATTTAAAAAGACATGATCACCATCACCAAGATTTACTTACCACAAGGAAATTATCACAAGGTTGGACAAACAGGCTCCAACTCTTAAGGGAAAGAGCTTGCAGTCAGATCACACAGGGAGGGCAGGGAAGCAAGCGGGGAGGGGTAGGTCGGAAAAGGCAGTGCTTGATTCAATTCAACATTCACTGCGCCACTTACCAAGCGCCAGAAAAAGAAAAAAAAAGCCAACGAGCTGGGCGTTATTTCGAGCACGGGGCCCTGCAGGTTGGCCTGTGGGCGGGGACCCGGCGCCCGGGAGGGAAGGGGCTGGCTCTGAGACGCTAGCCGGGCGGGGACAGCCACCCAGGGCCGGGCCTCCAGCGCCCGACGCCCGCACACTCGCCAGCCCAGCTGCCGGTACGCCAGCCGGCCAGCCGCTGCCGCTTACCAGTGGCGCCTCGCTGACTCCCCGGGGGCAGCTCTTCAACGGTTCCCGTAGTCAGAGCACCACCCCGCGGTGGGGTACCTCCAGCCCGCCCGCAGCTCTCGGTCCCCGCAGCTCCACCACTCTCGCGAGAAGCTAGGAAGTCCGCGAAGTGGGGGGAGGAGGAGCAGGGAGGGGCACTTAACGGTGGCGGCTGGTTCTGCGCCGGATCCGGGAGAGGGGCGGGCGCCATTGTGCTTCGCTGCGGACTGCTTTTCCTCAGTCACAGGCCTAGAACTCCAAGGAGGAAGGCGGCGGTGCTGGTCGCTGCGAGCAGGACGCGCACTGGTCAGTGCCGGCTCAGGAGCCGGGGTAATGATCTGCGGAGCTCGTTCTTCGTCCCGGGAGCTAGTTCGGGACCAGGCCGCGAGTGGGGGAAGGGAGGAAACGAAGAGGCCTGGGGACGCGGAGGCCGCTTCCTCTCAGGATGAGGTGGAGGAGCTTGGTCCGGGGCCACTGGTGCAAAGCGGGTCACGGCACAGGCCTCCTCTGCCAGGGGCCTTTTGTCGGGTGGTGGAGTTTGTGGCGGGTGGAGGGGACAGATAGTGTGTCTTCCTCAGGAACGTGTGGTGGGTGAGGGGAAGAGGCCTGAGCCCTCTTTTGGCGCGGGGCGGCCTCCTCTTGGGCCGCGGGGCGGGGGGGTCCTCGGAGCCCTGCGGGCCGTGGGCGTCGCGCGTGAGCTCGCCGGTGAGCGTGGGGCAAAGGTGGGCAGGGCTCCGGCTCGGCCAGCCCGGCCTGGAGTCGAAGTGACTTCGGCAGCGCCTTAGATTCGGCCAAGATTGTCTTATTGGTAACGTCAGGTTTTTAATATCGTGACGCCCTGAGAGTTATTTTTGTGTTGTGGTGAATTGTGGGTTCTGCAACTCGAAGTAGGTAATTGTATTAAAAATGGACCTGTTGGCCTAAGAAGTAAAAATATGGAAGGCACTGGGAGTAGGAAATTCCCTCATTTTGGTGAAACTGCGTATTGAAGATGAATGTGTCCACCCACTCACCCCAAAATGCTGCACTTAATACTTTTTCCCAAGTACCAAAGTAAATATATTGGGAAAGTCTCTATCTGGGTAATAAATTCGTCACGACTAATGTTGTTTGGTACTATTAGTTAAATGTGTCAAAGCTGAATTTGGCGAGGTTTTTTCCCCTATTTTATACGATTGATTAGATGTTTTTCTGGTTATATATTATTTTAAATCTCCACGTTTCTGTCCAGATCCAAGATGTAGGGTTAAATACGAATTTTGGATTTAAAAATCCAGTAGTGTACAGTTATTAAGAAGGAACACATGTAGTGTAACTAGATCTTTTTCTTGAGGTAGCAAAAAGTTTGTTTGAGAAATGAGGTCAGTATAATATTTTTATTTAACAGCTCTACAGCATTTCGGGAGACAGGACTGGTGCATGAGGCAGTAGCACCAGACTCAGAAGACCTGGGTTTGAGTTTTCATTTTTGCCATAGTTGTTTATGTTCATGAGATTGTCTCAGAAACATGGCAGTTCATTTCTAGAGAGGATTAAATTTGCTGAGGTGGTGTGTGAAGCAGTCACTGGGGGGACATAATACTAATCTTGGTTTTTTTCCAGTTTCATGCTGGGTCAGATGTCTTGAATAACAATTCCTACTTATTCAAGTACAAATGATTTCTTTTTTTTTGCCACTTTGGAAGAGGGCTTATTTTCCCAGATAAAGCACGAGAATGCCCAGATTATGTTCTACGTGAAGGTGTCAGGTAGCAAACTGGACCCAGAAGTCATCCATGACTCTCATGTAGCCAATTTTTAGTCCGCTCCATACCCACCTTACACAACTCTTTATCTGCTTTATGTTCAAGAATTGTCTACATTTGGACATTTTATTGTTGGAAAATAATTTTGTAATGCAAAATCTGTCAAATATCTTTAAACATTTTTGGATAATTTGTAATTTGTTGTAGTCAAATTACAAATTATGGAGAGCTTCACATTACAAGAATGAGCTTGATGTGGCATCTGCCCTCCACAACTCACTGTTTAGTCATCAGACTAATGTATAAACAACTATTATTATCTTAGTATGACTGTACAGTAATTCTGTGGGAGCATAGGGGAGGGGTGCTTACTCTTGGAAATTTTACAGGATTTATTTATTGCTTGAACTAAGATGTGAAGGATCACTAGGACTTTGATAAAGAAACTGTGCAAAGTCATGATATTATGGTTTGTTTTAGGAATTCATGATTTGTTCCTGTAGCTGAAACATACATTGAATGGTAAGTCAGAGCCTGACATAAAAGACTTTCTGTACTGTACTAGGAAATTAGTGTCTGGGTGTGGTGGCTCACTCCTGTAATCCCATCACTTTGGGAGGCCAAGGTGGGAGGATCGCTTAAAGCCAGGAGTTCTGAGACCAGCCAGGCCACAAAGACCCCATCTCTACGGGCATGATGGTGCGAGTGTAGTGGTGCACACTGCTACTACTAGCTACTTGGGCTGCTGAGGCAGGACCATCATTTGAGCTCACGGGTTGGAGAGACTGCAGTGAAGTATGATATAGCTCCGCTGCACTCCAGCCTGTGCCATAGAGTGAGACCCTGTCTAAAAAAATAAAAATAAAGTTAGTGCTCTATGCTGTGGAATGGAGAGCTATTGTGTTCCTTAACAAAATAAAAATATTTTTTAGATGATCTTTGCTGATACATCCTTCTGTTACCACAGATAATTAAGTGCCAGTAATAAAGAACAGTGGGACATGCATGAATGAAATGCACGGTGTTGCATTAGACTTCACTTTTAAACAACAAATTAAATTAACGAAGCTTTTAACTGTTAAATAAGTGAATCAACTGATCGTATTAGAATGATTACAATTTAAAAGGAATTAGATTTTAAGTTCATACTAAGATTTCTCGAATTCACCAAAGCAGAATTCAATTGCTGTCAAAAAATTTATCTTAATATACAATATTTCCTAATAATAGGATAAGCCAAAAAGTCTGAGATTGGGGAGGATGAAATTATAATTTGAGAGTTTAGGTTAGGGGGGTTAATACATTTTTTTTCTTTTTTTTTTGTGGCAGGGTCTCACTCTGTTTCTCAGGCTGCTGCAGCCCCAGTCTCCCAGACTCAAGCAGTTCTCCCACCTCAGTTTCCTAGGTAGCTGGTCACGCCACCATGTCTGCCTAATTTTTATATTTTTTTATAGAGACAGGATTTCACCATGTTTCCCAGGCTGGTCTCCAACTCCTTAGCTCAAGGAATCCTCCCACCTCAGCCTCCCAAAGTGCTGTGATTACAGGCCTGAGTGTGAGTAACAGCATGCCAGGGTTTAATTTTCATTAATCTTAATTTTCAACTTTTCTGCCCTGGCATGAACTTACATGGTCAGAGCTGGTTTTTCCTGCCCTCAAATATATTTCTCTGACTCTACTGGTTAGACTAGGTAAGTCGAACACCTAGTTTTAAAATCACCTGCTTGCTGCTCTACACCCATTTTTGTCAACAGCTTAAAAAGAAGGCAAGTTTTGAACCTTAAAAGTAGTTATCTTTCCATTATGATCATTGTACATTAGTGTGATGTTTCACACTTTGTAGAAAGAACCCTAAAATGGTTTCCACTCATTGAATGAAGATCGAAACTTGATGCTTGCAGATTAAATTCACTTCAAGGAGAACAGTTTGTCTTTTAAAGTGGTGTAGTGTAGACTTAACATCATAGTCATATTTTCTCATGGGATGTTAAAGTTTTTTCTAATTTTTTAAGATTTGGGCATACCATATTTTTGTGTTTTAAATATTTGTCAGCTAAAAATTAAGAGACACTTTTTCATTTTAAGGCCCAAAATGTTGTATACTTTCAAAGTGATTCCCTCATTGACCCACCCTTAGCTTCCAAGTCTCCATGTTTACTATGATTTCCCACTAAGAAAAAAAAAAATTCCTCAGAAGCAAATTTTTTTTTTGTTTAAGAAAAGGATATGCAAAGTATACGTAAATAATGAAATTGTAACTGTGTGTTTGTATTTCTGCGAGACTCTTGAAATATTACATTGGGGCTAGGCATGGTAGCTCACTCCTGTAACCCCAGCACTTTGGGAGGCCGAGACAGGCAGATTGTTTGAGCTCAAGAGTTCAAGACCAGCCTGGGCAACATGGAGAAACCCTGTCTCTAGGAAAAAACAATACAAAAACTAGCTGGGTATGGTGGTGCGTGCCTATAGTCCAGGCTACTCAGGAGGCTGAGGTGGGAGGATCACTTGAACCCAGGAGGTCGAGGCTGCAGTGATTGCACCACTGCATTCTGGCCTGGGCAGCAGAGTGAGACCCTGTCTCCAAAAAAAAAAAAAAAAAAGAAAGAAAGAAAGATTACATTGGTATTTTGTGTGGTTACTCTGGCCTATGTGCCATGAGTTTATCCTATAGTAGTGGTGTACTTTTAGTAATTCAATACTTGTAATCTTCCTTGGATATTTAAGATAATTCCCCAGTTAGACTCAGTTAAAATCAGAGTTTATAGAGACTGCCAGCATAAGATAATAGTATGGTAACAGTAGAAAATAAGGATAAGTTATGAAGCTTTGCTCTATGGCTGCATAACAAACCACCTCAAAACCTAGTGGATTGAAACAACTGGTTTTTACAGTTCTAGGTGCCTGTTGGGCAGTTCTACCGATTTCGCCGGGGTTTGCTCCTCATGTACCAGCATTCAGCTGGAGGATTTCCCAGGCTGGGAGGTCCAAGATGGCATCACTCATATTTGGCAGCTAGTGTTGGTGGACATATAGGCCTTGCTCTGTGTGATCATTTATGACACAGGAGTCTTGGGACAGCATTCTAAGGGAAGCTTGTAAGACCTCTTACAACCTTGCAAATCTTACAATGTCACAATCCATTCTCTTAGTCACGCAAGACTGGGGTGGGGAAGTAAGACTGCCTCATCCTAGGCAGAGCAGCAACATTGCATTACAAAGGGGGCTAATACTAGGATGGGGGAAATTTGTAGCCATATTTTGTAATTTACCATAGGTTCTTTAGACCACTATAAGAATAGATAGCCTCAAAAATGTCATGCTTGGGATTGCTTTAAAATAATAGAGTGGTTGGTAAAATAGGTTAGAGAGGTTGAATATGGATAATAGTTGAAGACTTGATTGGTACATGGAAGATCATTATTTGTGTATGTTTAAAATTTTTCGTGATAAAAACTTTAAGTCATCCTCAGGTAATCTGAACTTCGTTTTGTGAGGTATTTTAACTTTATCTTTTACTTAGTCTTTACTAGAAGAGTATTACTTAGTATTTACTACTTTGTGGTATGTAGCTACTAAGGCTGTAAACCAGCAAGTTAGAATGGGAATTCTTCTCCTTAGAACTTATGTAATACAAGTTATTTAAAAAATGCCTTTTCCTCTGGCAAATAATTGTTGCCCTCAATTAACAAAGTACGTTAAAGAAATTTTTTTAAAACTAAGTATAAAGAAGAAAAAAACACATCAATAATGCCATCACCTGAGATAACAGTAAAATGATAAAAATGGCTATTTCTTTCCAATTGTTTAATGCATACACTTAATATAAGTAATCCTGTATAGGTTTCTTTACCCTGCAGTGAATATCCTGTACGTAAATCTGGATGACTTTGAAAGATGTTTTACTATGTGTTAAAGACAAATTTCAAATAATGAAAAAGCCAACAAAATTTCTACTGAGCTGTTTATATGAAAACCTTCACACTGATGGTATTGGTTAATAACAGCTAGTATTTGCTGAACACATTCTGTGTGCCAGCAAACTTCACAATATACCTGTGAAGTTGATACTATCATTTTCACCATTTTATAGGTGAGGAGATTAAGCATTTGTTTATACCTAGAGTCATACCCAAGCATACCAAGTGAGGGGCAGACTTTAAAGCTTCCACTCAACTAGCATATTTCTACAAATAGAAATTGGCTGATGTGCAAAATTAGACAAAGATTAACTTACTTCCTGCCTAGCCTAGCCTCAGTTTTCTATTTTGGAAAAAAATGTGATACGAATTTTATTAATATATTAAATACATATTGATTAATACATTAACATACAGGAAAAGACTTTTAGGTGTGGGAGGTAGCATGTGTTAATAGGGCTGAGGCATTTTTGTTAGGCTGGTTATTTTATGACTACTATGTGACTCTTGACATATCTGAACAAGGCCATTATTGTAATAATGGGACACAGTGATCTGTAGCATAATGGAAGGGGATACATAATACTTGAGAAAAATCTTCATAAGCAGAATCAAAGAAAAACTTTTGGACATTGTACTGCTTTTAGGAATTCACAGCTTTCCAAATTTGGTAAACTAAAAATCCAAGCTCTACCTGGTAGGCAGCTTGTGGTTATGGTCAGAGAAAGCTTTAATCATAAGTAGGGTAATTGGTAGAACTCCTTTCCTCCTAATGTTTTCTTAAACTGCCTGAAGTTTTTCAGTTTACTTTTTCATAGTACCCCAAATTCTACTAGAGATAAGTTGGTGGGAAGAGTGCCAAATAGAAGGTACAGTACAAGTAGAAGGCAAGCAGGTAGCATATATATCTGGAAAAAAGTAAATAAATCAGTGTATGTAACTGAAAAATTTACTGTCAGCCACACTGCTCTCGTGTTTTCAAAACTTTATTTACAGCATTCTACTGGACCTTCTGGGCACTTCTGATTGATTGCTTATTATTATTATTATTATTTTGAGATAGTGTCTTACTCTGAGTGCAGTGGCACGATCTCCGTTCACTACAACCTTCACCTCCCCAGGCTCAAACAATTCTCCTGCCTCAGTTCCCGAGTAGCTGGGATTACAGGCATGCACCACTACCACCCGGCTAATTTTTTTTTTGTATTTTTAGTAGAGACGGGGTTTCACCATGTTGGCCAGGCTGGTCTGCTTATTCTTTATTGTAGAGACGGGGTCTCAATGTGTTACCCAGGCTGGTCTTGAACTCCTGGCCTCAAACAGTCCTGCGCCCTGGCCTCCCACAGTGCTGGAAGGCACCACAACCGTCCAGACAGCTCATTCTTTAAAACCAACTAATCTTGGTGTGCTTCGTTAACTACCCCCCCACCCCTTCCCAACCCCCTGAAAGAAAAACAGTAAAATGTTTGTTCTTCATCAGTATTATAAATAATTCCCTCCTTTCCCAGTTGTTAGGTAAATCCTTTCTGACTTAAGAAGTTTGTGTTGAATCTACCTTTTATCCATTTCCATGACTTTGGGTCCTCACCCATGGAGCCAACATGTCTCTTCCTTTAATAATCCTAATACTAATTGAGTTTGAGGGGATTTTTTTCTAGCTTATTTCCTCCTTCCCCAGTTTTTCAGTTTTACCTAGTCTACTTTTAAGCCCATCAGTTTGCTCATTTGTTGACATTGGGGCCGAATCTTGGTCTGCTTCTGCCATTTTATCTCTTGCTAATGGATTGATTTTTTCTTCCTTGAATTTTTGTGCATCGTACAAGTTTTGACTAAATGCTAAACTAAGAACAGATTAGAGACTGAGATAAATAATATTTATGCATTGATATGGGCATATTCTACTTCTGTTGGGGTATCAGTATGATGGGTTGACTTTGTTTTGTCTGTAGTTGAGATGGGTATGAGCTTTATTATTGCTTTATTTACCCTCAGAGTATTCCAGTAGTGGACTGCCACTGCGTAGTGCTTAGTATGAGGCCAAGAATATTGGAGGAGTTCCCCCCGCCCCAACCCAAGACAGAGTCTTGCTCTGTTGCCCAGGCTGGAGTGCAGTGGTGTGATCTCGGCTCACTGCAACTTCCACCTCCTGGATTCAAGCGATTCTCCTGCCTCAACCTCCCAGGTAGCTAGGATTACAGGCACGTGACACCATGCCCCGCTAGTTTTTGTGTTCTGAGTAGAGATGGAGTTTCACCATATTGGGCAGGCTGATCTTGAACTCATGACTTCGTGATCCTCCTGCCTCGCCTCCCAAAGTGCTGGGATTACAGGCATGAGCCACCACACCCAGCCATGGAGGATTTCTGGAGTCGAGGCCAATTATCTTACATAATGTCTTCCATTTTGGGTGTCCTATCCTCGTAGTATTGTTTATATTATGGCTATTGTGTATTTGTTAAAAAGTGCTCTTATTGCAGTTTCCTGTTGCTTGCCTGTATTTTTCAAACTTCTCTTTATTTAAACACACAAAGCATAGTTTTATAATCTGCCTAAAATGCTTGAGTTGATGTTTTGCTACTCCATTTTTTTCTCTCATCTTGTGTCTCGAAGACCTTGTTTGTGGTATCTTATTTTGCTGTATACTTAGTTATCCTTTGTTCGTTATACTTGAAAAATTACTTGTAGAAATAATTTGAAAGTTAGCATGAAGGCATATTCCTCTAGCAAGATTTATGTTGGCTTCTGCCATGTTCCTGGTGGATTACTGAATTGGGACCACCTTAAACCAAATTCAGGATTTGAACTTCCATTTACCAAGCAGGCAACATTAACTTGGGCTGCAAATTTGCACAAGAGCTGGTTTACTTCTATTAATAGCTTAACGCTTTCCCCTACCCCTCAAGACGGAGTCCTGCTGTGTTGCTCAGGCTGGGGTTCAGTGGCATGATCTTGGCTCACTGCAACCTCTGCCTCCCAGATTCAAGCAGTTCTCCCGCCTTAGTCTCTGGGTTAGCTGAGATTACAGATGCGGGCCACCACGCACAGCTATTTTTTTTTTTTGGATTTTTGGTAGAGATGGTTTCGCCACATTGGCCAGGCTGGTCTCAAACTCCTGACCTTGTGATCTGCCCTCCTCGGCCTCCCAAAGTGCTGGGATTACAGGCATGAGCCACTGCGCCTGGCCTAATAGCTTAACTCTTAATCTGAGGTTGTGGTCTTTTGGAGTCCACCTTATTGTGAGGAGGTGGCCTGTTAAGAGTCCTTACCTTGTTTATGTCCTGGATTTCTTCAGAGTTTCTTAGGATGCCCAGAGGAATGGAGTCACCCATTTAAAAAACAGTTCATTTTTTTCGTAGCTAAAGCAAGCCCATAGGTTTGTGAGATACAGACGGACTACATAAATTGTTGAATTGGTATGAATACAGGTTTTTTACTCTTGTTGCTGTGTCAGCCACTATTAAAATGCCTTAAGGTGAAGGCATACTTAACAGAGTAAAAGTATGTCTTATTAGGTAAACTAGCAGCTACATTATCAGCTTCAGAGAATCTTCATCCAGAAACTTTCATCTCACAAGTCAAAAAGTTCAATAAGTGAAAAATCTCAAATACTAATCATATGTTTTTTTTGTGGCTTTGTAGCTAATTACATTCCTTACACACTCAGTACCAATTCTGGAGAACAGAAAGTGTAGCCTCTTGTCAGTGCCTTGCCTTCCTCAGTCATAGACTTGTTAATGAGGAGTATGAGCATAAAATTCTAGTGGATCTATCATGACTGGGACTTCAGTGAGGCGTACTTCACTATGGCAGTTGCAAAACTTTTAATGAAGCTCAGAGCCCACACCTGCAAAATCAGCCCTGGTCATAACTTTCTTATTACCGGACAGGAAGATAGCCTAACTGTCCAGCTCTGAAATGAAATCTGAATTTTAAAAAACATGATATAGTGACAGAAGGAAAGACCATTTCATTGACCATTGAAGAAAGAGTGTACGTGTGAACTTTTTTTGCACTGTTTTTAAGTCTTGGTTTAAAACATTAAGCTTCAAATGCCTCTTTCCACTGGTCTGCTCTTGCTTATACCTTTTTCTTTTTTTTTTTTGTTTTTGAGACAGTCTTTCTCTGTTGCCCAGGCTGGTGTGCAGTGGCCTGATGTTAGCTCACTGCAACCTCCACCTCCCGGCTTCAAGTGATTCTTGTGCCTCAGCCTCCTGAGTAGCTGGGATCACAGGCGCGTGCCACCACACCTGGCTAACTTGTATTTTTAGTAGAGACAGGGTTTCACTGTGTTTGCCAGGCTGATCTCGAACTTCTGGCCTCAAGTGATCCACCTCGGCCTCCCAAAGTGCTGAGATTACAGTTGTGAGCCACCACACCCAGCCTATATACTTTTTCCTTTGTAGCACTTAGAGCTATTGAAGTTATGTAATTATTTGTGTAGTTTGTTCCCTATTAGACTACAGTTTCTTTACAGGCACCATCTCAGAATGTTTAGTGTTATCCCCCTACCTCATTCGCTTGCTGAGTATTAATTACTGTGCTTAGTGCATGAGTATCCAAAAAACTTGGTTAAATGAATGAATGAACTTAAAAAGATGCATCTTAGAACCTTCTAAGTGATTCGATAGAAGTTTCTCAAGGACTGCACATTTTTGTTCTTCACTATATTTTGTGCTTTTGACCTACAACTTATGCAACCAAATTACGTAAGTTTTCCTGTAACACCTACATTGTCAAAATTCAATCAATTTATGTGGAGGAGTTGCCAAAAATAGTTTCATACAGTATCAAATTATCTCTCTCAGAGGACTCTGCCTCTTTGCCTTCTCCCAAGGAGGTTTGTTTTAAGCAGATTTCCTACTAGGTTAGTTTAGTTCTACAAGTAAGAACTGGGTATAAATGTAGTCAGAGTAAACCATGAGAGGTATTATTAGGAAGCACTATTGTCGTAGAACTTAATATTGGCGTATGTCTTTTAAAGCATTTTGTTTCCCAAAAATTCTCAGATTGCATATACCTTTAGTGTCTTCTTAGCTACCTTGATAAAATACCACATCTGCTACTTGTTAAATTGTTCGTGGGCTTTTGCATTGTCAATGTTTAACCATTAATATTCTTTCCCCTAATGAATGCCTTTTTAAATTTCCAGTTCAGGATTTACCTCTTATTTTAATGAAGTATTTTGTATCGACTTACCAAATACGTATATAGTTTGTAAAAAGCCGATGGTAGAAAAGATTTATAATTTAGGTGACCATAAGCTTTATCATCCAAATGAGGCCACTTTTAAGAGACAGCGTAGGCACTACTAATAATTTTTCTGGGATAATAAGCATAAATTAGAATTTTTCAGCACATAAACTAGGACTGTTCTGGGCAAATAGGGAAATATGGTCATCCTGCTTCTAAGGAAAAGAGCAGTCCTTTTCCTTACCCTTTACCCCGTCTCTAGTCCCACTTTGCAAAGGCAGTGCCCCACTACTATTTACTATTTCTTTTAGGACTTACATACTTTTATTTTTCTAAACAGGGTGCTTATATGGTTATTTCATGGTTTTTCATTGTTTCCTACCATTCTTATTTCCCACTGCCCACTTCCATCTCACAATATGTAACAAATTGATTCAGTAGTCTGTATTTACATTATTATGAGTATATAAATATTAAAGAGCTCACCTAGTACAATCATGCCTCCTTTCATGAACAGCTAAGTTTTTCCAAGTTAAAAAATTAATTCTTAAAATTACCTTCTTTTTTCTAGTTATACCATCATCTCTACCACATGCCAATGAGATATAGTTTCCATGTGATGCTTTTTTTTTTCCTTAGAACTTCTGCTACCTGAGGTCCTGCTCCAGTCTGAATTGTTTGCTTCCCATGCTTTCTGCATACCATCCTCCTTAACTTCCCCTTTATTGCTCCTTCCTGAGTTTCGTATCTTGTTATTTCCTGCCTCACACTCCCTTATTTCTAGGACATGCTTTTCATTTAGCTTCATCTGGTTGTGTTTTTGGTCGTTTTGTTTTGTTGAGACCTTCCATGTCTGAAAAACATGTTCTGTTCTCCACTTCAAATTTACTTGCTAGATTGGAATTCAAGGCTAAACATTTTTCTCAGTATTATAAGCATTATTTCATTGTCTTAAGTCTTTATTGTTGCTGTTAAGCCATTCTGATTACATTCTCTTTGTATGTGACCCATTTTTTCCATTCTAGTAACTTACAGGATCTTTCCATTACTTCTGGTTTCTGCAGTTTCACGGTGATATATTGTGCTTAGTGTTGGTCTTTTTTCTTACGTAGTGTTGAGCCCTTTCAATTTGGAGAGTTCTGTTCTTCGTTTCTAGAAAAGTTTATTTGGTAATTTTCTCTATATTTCCTTTTTCTGTAACCACAGTCAAATGATAACTTTGGATAATTTTTTCATGTTACATTTGCTATTTGTTTTGGTTCTGCTTTCCAGGAGGTTTCTGCAGCTTACTCCCAATCCTTATGTTGAATTTATTTCAGTGTATCTCATTTTAACAAGTATATGGCATTTTGAATTTCCATAAGCTCTTGATTATGCTGTCTTTGTATTCTCACCCATCCTGTTCTTATTTTATGAATGAATTTTTTTATATACTTTAAGTTCTAGGGCACATGTGCACAACTTGCAGGTTTGTTACATATGTATACATGTGCCATGTTGGTGTGCTGCACCCATTAACTTGTCATTTACAATAGGTATTTCTCTTAATGCCATCCTTCCCCCCTCCCCCCACCCTATGACAGGCCCCAGTATGTGATGTTCCCCGCCCTGTGTCCAAGTGTTCTCATTGTTCAATTCCCACCTGTAAGTGAGAACATACGGTGTTTGGTTTTCTGTCCTTGCAACAGTTTGCTCAGAATGATGGTGTCCAGCTTCATCCATGTCCCTACAAAGTACATGAACTCATCCTTTTTTATGGCTGCATAGTATTCCATGGTGTTTATGTGCCACATTTTCTTAATGTAATCTATCATTGATGGACATTTGGGTTGATTCCAAGTCTTTGCTATTGTGAATAGTGCAGCAATAAACATACTTGTGCATGTGTCTTTATAATAGCATGATTTATAATCCTTTGGGTCTAATCCTTTGCATAATGGGATGACTGGGTCAAATGGTATTTCCAGTTCTAGATCCTTGAGGAATTGCCACACTGTCTTCTACAATGGTTGAACTAGTTTACAGTCCCACCAACAGTGTAAAAGTGTTCCTATTTCTCCACATCCTCTCCAGCACCTGTTGTTTCCTGACTTTTTAATGATCACCATTCTAACTGGTGTGAGATGGTATCTCATTATGGTTTTGATTTGCATTTCTCTGATGACCAGTGATGATGAGCATTTTTTTGTGTGTCTGTTGGCTGCATAAATGTCTTCTATTGAGAAGTGTCTGTTCATATCCTTCGCCCACTTTTTGATGGGGTTGTTTGATTTTTTCCTTATAAAATTTGTTTAAGTTCTTTGTAGATTCTGGATATTAGCCCTTTGTCAGATGGGTAGATTGCAAACATTTCGTCCCAATGAATGAATGTTATTTGATCTCTGTGAGGATAGAAATAAGCCCCTTTCCCCCAAATTTTCCTCTCCCTGCAGCATCTTAAAGTTTTGTTGTTACTATTGTTTACTTTGGTCCTTCTTTCGTATTGGAGGCCTTCCTTGATTACATGGTAGTCCTTGATGTTTGTCAGTTAGAGGGAAGCACTAAAAGTCCTGATGAGAAACTCTTGGTGACTAGCAGCCTTTGCTGTAGGATAGAATGGTTTAGTGAAAGGCTAGCTATTGAAGTGAAGACATTTCAAATGACATTCAGAAATCTTGTCACTGGTGTTTGGTGATCCAAGAGTAGAATCCCTTAGTCTCCTGACGGCATTGTAGAAACAGGACCATGAAAGAGTCTTTGGGTCTCAATATTGAGTGTATAAATTTTCTTTTATTTCTTAGACTGACCATGTCTAAACTCCTGCAGAGGTGATTGTATGTCGTGTGTGGGAGATGGGAGGCGTGGAGGACACAAGAGTATTATCTAGGAAATCTTTATTCTCCAGAGAATAAATCTTTAGGGGAATGGAACTGGGGAAGAATCTGAGGTTCCGCTGCTCCAGATACAGGTGTTAATTCAACAGCTTGCTGTCTGACCACATGCACCATACCCCCAATCTGTTATTTTTTTGTGATAAAATACAGAGAACATAAATTTTACCATCTCAGTCATGTTTGTGTACAATTCAGGATTATTGGATACCTTCATAATGTTGTGCAAGCATCACTAACATCTATCTCCATAACTCTTTCCATCTTGTAAAACCAAAATTTCACACTCATTAAACAGCTCCCCATCCCCCGCCAACCACCAATCTTCTTTCTCTATGATTTGACTATTCTTAATTATTTTTAATGTATCTTTTCTGTGTTTAGATATATAAATACTTACAATTGTATTACAGTTGTCTACAGTATTCAGTACAGTCGCATGCTATACAGGTTTGCTGTCTAGAAACAATAGGTTATACCATATAATCCAGGTATTAGAGTATACCATTCAGGTTTGTGTATATACACAGTTATTTTTGCACAGTGACGAAATCACCTAAAGATGCATTTCTTAGAATGTATTCCTGTTCTTGAGTGATGCATGACTATGCATACTATGCATACAATGCAATAATGTTCAGCCATAAAAAGGAAGGAAATTCTGGCATATGGTACAATATAGATGAACTTTGAGGACGTTAGGGTAAGGGAAATAAGCCAATCATGAAAAGACAAATATTGTATGATTCCACTTATATGAGATACAGTCAGAGGCCTTGTAAATCCTTGCCTCAGAATATTTTAAAATCTTTTTAAGGCCAGGCACGGTGGCTCATGCCTCTAATCCCAGCACCTTGGGAGGCCGAGGCGGGCAGATCACAAAGTCAGGAGATCGAGACCATCCTGGCTAATATGGTGAAATCCCGTCACTACTAAAAATACACAAAATTAGCCGAATGTTTTGGCAGGCGCCTGTAGTCCCAGCTCCTCTGGAGGCTGAGGCCAGAGAATGGCGTGAACCCGGGAGGTGGAGCTTGCAGTGAGCGGAGATCGTGCCACTTCACTCTAGCCTGGGCAACAGAGCAAGACTCTGTCTCAGAAAAAAAAAAAAAGCTTTTTAAATTATAGTAGTAATGTCTTTATAGTAGCACTATTACAGCTCCCAAATGGAAACAATATTGCGTATGTTCATGATAGAATGGGAAAATAAATTGTGTGCATTCATATAGTGGAATGCTATGTAAAGAAATTAGAGTGAACTTAAAACTGCATGCAACAACACAGATGAATCTCACAAACATAATGTTGAGCAAATGAAGCTGGATACAAAAGAGTACTTATTGTATGATTCCATTTATATATATTTAATAATCAGGCATGGGTAATCATTATTTTTGTCCTGGGTTTGGAAATGTTTAGTAAGGAAAAGTTGGAATTATTAATCTATAAAGTGGAAAGCACTCAGTTCCACAAAATAAATTTAGCATTTTGGTTTTTTTTTCTTAGAAGTTTTATTCATTTTATTTGCATTAATAGAATCATACTCTATGTGTAGATTTATAGATTGACTTTTTTACTTAAAGTATCATTTTCCAGTGACAGTCTTTGGAAACATTTTGAGAAACACTTTATTAGCTCTGTGATCACGTACAAATTGCTTAAACTCTCTGTGCCTGTTTTCTTATTTATAAAGTGGAGATAATATAGTACCTGTCTCACAGGGTTGGTCTGCAGATTCAGTGAACTAACAGTTAATCAGAAGGTCCTTACTGTCAGACCGTGCATATAATACTTAATAAATATCAGCTGTTGCTATTATTTTTGTTATAATTAAGAGATCCTACTGTGAGTGGTAAATAAAAAGAAAGTTCATTCATATCCCAGGCAGTGATTTTAAAATACTTTAAATGATTCTGACCTAGAAAATTCATTGTTGAGATGGGGAAATAGAAAGGTAAACAAATTAAAATGCATAGTAGTATGAAAAGTATGTATGAAATAGAAACATGTGCAGAGAAGAAAGGTACTTGTGTTTAAACCAGTGACCAAGAATTGGGTGGGTAATGTATAGACTTTCCAGGCACATACAAAGGTTTGTGA
Source organism: Macaca thibetana thibetana (assembly GCF_024542745.1). NCBI lineage: Eukaryota > Metazoa > Chordata > Mammalia > Primates > Cercopithecidae > Macaca > Macaca thibetana. The sequence goes on along the minus strand of NC_065589.1, from coordinate 83,292,893 downwards.
GAACATTGTGTTAAAGGGTATGCAAATAGTACAACAGGTATGAGCATTGAACACTAAAAATAGAGAATACCAAGAGAGTCAAGGACAAATTCATGTAGAATATGTAATAGACAAAGTTGAGTAAGGAAAAGAGCCAGATTTTGGAAACAACAGACCTCAGAGTGCTTCATTCCACTTTTATCATGTTTGTTTGCTTCCTTTAACGGACGGTAGAAAACCTTTGATGAACTTCTGCTTTGTGGAAGAGAAGTGGTGATCATTTCACAATTTACCTTGTCAGATATGGTTAATTTGTATAGTTAATTTTTTATTTGAGCTAATGATTAAGGAGGATTAAACATTAAAGGCTTTCATGTTTTCCCAAAGGCAATTAATGAAAATTTTCATTTAACAGAAAAATCTATAAGAATGGAGTCTAAACCTTCAAGGATTCCAAGAAGAATTTCTGTTCAACCCTCCAGCTCCTTAAGCACTAGGATGATGTCTGGAAGTAGAGGAAGTAGTTTAAATGATACCTATCACTCAAGAGACTCTTCATTTAGATTGGATTCTGAATATCAGGTAACATTTTTATTTGGAATATATGTATACAGCCTTTTTCAAAATCCCTAGGGCCACTCTTTTGAGGGTATTTTTAAAATGTAGTAGCTGGATCTGAGGCATCCTGTAATCAAAACCAATATATATGTAGCAAAATGAATAATAATTTTTCAAACTTTTTAGACTTCAGAATTATGAATAACAGATTGTAACCTCATATAAAATCATACATTTGGGCTGGGAACGGTGGCTCACGCCTGTAATCCCAGCACTTTGGCAGACTGAGACTGACAGATCATTTGAGGTCAGAAGTTCGAGACCAGCCTGGCTAACATGGCGACACCCCATCTCAACTAAAAATACAAAAAAATTTGTTTGGTGTGGTGGCACACGCCTGTAATCCCAGCTACTTGGGAGGCTGAGGTGGGAGGATTGCTTGAACCCCGAGGTGGAGGTTGCAGTGAGCTGAGATCGTGAGACTGCACTCCAGCCTGGGTGACAGTGTGAGACTCCATCTCAAAAAAAAAAAAAAAAAAAAGCTTTCCAAAGACTTGGAAAACTTTGTACATATAAACATAAGTATCAATTTTAAGTATAAATTTAAACTGGTCAATCAATGTGAATGGCTTTGTCGGAGGAACAAAAACTGTACCTCCTTTTCCTCTAAAATCACACTCATTCATCTGACCTTTCTCTGCATATACACAAAGCAGTGGTGAAATAACAAATGTTAAGTGGTTTTCTTTGAGATTACAACTTCTAAATATTTTGCTTTGAATGTTGAGTGATTTTTAAATTAACAGGTTATCTTGTTATGAAAGTTCTAAAAGTCTTTTACATGAATTTTTAAATTTGATTTTTATGGTGAATAATGAGTTTATATTGGTATGTCCATCTACTCTTATGTAGCTAGTTTTCGTTGGGAGCACAAGCTTTTCGTTTCATTTTGTTTGAAACAGGGTCTTGCTATGTTGCCCAGACTGGTCTCAAACTCTGGCTCAAATGATCCTCTCACCTCAGTCTCCTGAGTAACTGAGATTATAGGCACACACCACCATGCCTGACTAGTTCTTTGGATTTTGAAATGGCTTATCATTGTAACAAATTTAAGCTCATTGCATTTTTGGCTGAATGTTATAATTAATGTTTGATTTGCAAAAGTCTGATTTTGAGGTAATCTAAAAGAATCCTTTGAAAATTTCTGTTTGTATTAAGTATTCATATATTTATATGTTATATGATCTGATATATGACAGAGTCTCATAAAAATGTTCCTACACAGTAGTAAGCATTCTGTAAGATATTCAGAGCAAGACTGAAGTAAAAAAAAAAGAAAAAGAAAGAGAAAATGCCCATATCTGCTACCCATTTCTTAATTGACTATATGAACTGTTTACCTGGTCTCTGTTTTATTTTAAACTCCAGCTCAGTGGAACCTGGTCTCATTTTAAATGTCAATTGATATTGTACATTTTCTGCTGCTAGACAAGTTTATGATTCCTAGAGGTGTAGAATCATATATTTTGCCTTTTATAGAAATATCATGGTGACATATAAAGAGCACAGAATTGTATTTTCCCGTATTCATAAAATTTTGTCTACTAATTTTTGTCTACTTTTAAAAATATATATAGCTTATTAATGAGGAAGACAAACTTTGAAACCAGACTGTACTGCCTAGAGAGGAGTCATGTTTCATGACTTACTAGCTATTGACATCTTTTTCTGTTGTGATTGTTTTTGAGTGTTTGTTTCTCTTTTTTGAGACAGGATCTCACTCTGTTACCCAGGATGGAGTGAGTGGTGCAATCACGACTCACTGCAGCCTGGACCTCCCAGGCTCAAGTGATCCTCTCACCTCAGCCTCTCCCCCAGCAGCTAGGACTGCAGGCATGTGCCACCATGCCTAGCTAATTTTTGTGTTTTTTTGAAGAGGTGGAGTTTCACTATGTTGCCCAGGCAGGTCTTACACTCCTGGGCTCAACCATTCTGCCCATCCTTCCCTCCCAGAGTGCTGGGATTGCAGGTGTGAGCCACTGCACCTGGCTGACATCTTTATGACTTAGTATCACCTACTTTATCCAGTTGTTACAGTTACATGACAATGCTGTATGTTAAATGATAATAGTACCTGGCATATGGTAAACACTATATAAACGTTAGCTACTGCTGTATTTGTTTTTTATAATTATTATTATAATAATAATAGTGTAGGTGCTAAAGTCCTGAATATATTTAGTATCTTTATTGACATTCTCCTTAAGATATGACTGTTTCAAACTGTTTCTTCTAACTTGTTCTTAATGTTGTAGATTATTCAAAAAAAGTCCATTTCTGGTCAGGCGTGGTGGCTCACACCTGTAATCCCAGCACTTTGGGAGGCCACAGCGGGTGGATCACCTGAGGTCGGGAGTGCAAGACCAGCCTAACCAACGTGGAGAAACCCTATCTCTACTAAAAAGTTAGCTGGGTGTGGTGGCACATGCCTGTAGTCCTAGCTACTCAGGAGGCTGAGGCAGGAGAATCACTTGAACCCAGGAGGCGGAGGTTGCGGTGAGCCGAGATTGTGCCATTGCACTCCAGCCTGGGCAACAAGAGTGAAACTCCGTCTCAAAAAAAAAAAAAAAAAGTCAATTTCTTATTATGTTAAACAAATAGCAGCATTTTTTTAAAAAAACCATTTAAATGTTGGCCGGGCACAGTGGTTCACGTCTGTAATCCCAGCACTTTGGGAGGCCAAGGCGGGCAGATCACAAGGTCAGGAGATCGAGACCATCCTGGCCAACATGGTGAAACCCTGTCTCCACTAAAAATACAAAAAATTAGCCAGGTGTGGTGGAGGGCGCCTGTAGTCCCAGCCACTCGGGAAGCTGAGAGGAGAATGGTGTGAACCCAGGAGGCTGGAGCTTGCAGTGAGCTGAGATTGCACCACTGCACTCCAGCCTGGGCAACAGAGTGAGACTCTGTCTCAAAAAAAAAAAAAAAAAATTCCATGTTAATGACTTCAAAATGACCCCACCTAAATGTTGGTTGTAGTAACATATTAGTGTTGATTTCATTATGTTCCAAAATTTTAATGTCTTTAACTATCCAAGTAAAATTCAGAAATTACTTGCAAACACCCAAAATCCAAACCAAGTAGTATATTTTAAATGTTTATTGATTCTTAAGATAAATTATTTTTATAAATTTTAGGGATTTTCTTAATGCTTTTTAGTTGCTTTAAGTTGCTTACAATGGTTTTTTTAATCGCTTTTTTCTTTTTAATGGTATGGGAGCAGTTTCAACCATAATTCAACCATTTTTAGCCTGCTTTGCTTTTTTAGTTTTGATTTCAAAATTGAAACTCCTATGTTCTTAAACAAAGTGTTTCACTTTTTTGTTTTTGTTTTTGTTTTTTTTTTAAGAGACGGGGTCCTGCTCTGTCTGTCACCCAGCTTGTGGTGTAGTTGAGCAATCATGACTTAGCACAGCCACAACTTTCTGGGCACAAGCGATCCTCCTGCTTCAGCCTCCTGAGTAGCTGGGACTACAGGTGCATACCCTCCCCCACCCCCATCCCCCCAACACATACACATATGTGGCTAATTTTTTAAAAAATTTTTCTTGTAGAGATGGGATCTTGATATGCTGCCCAGGCTGGACTCAAACTCCTGGCCTCCAGCAGTCCTCCCACCTCAGCCTCCCAAAGTGATGGGATTACAGATGCAAGCCATCTTGCCTGGCCAGCATTTTATTTATCTGTTTTTTCTTCTGTAAAATGGTGATAGTGATAGTGGTTTCTTCATACAGCCACATCTATATGTGAGATGTAAGATGAACAAGATTGTTCATCATATTGTTAAGATTAATTGAAAGAAAGAATACATGTGAAGCACTTGGAACAGTGCCTAGAACATAGTATAAGGGTTCAGGTATTACTAATTATAACTATTTATAATTGTTATTTTTATTTATAATTATTTTTATTGTTAACTTACTGTTACCATTATTATTTCCTGGCTTTACATTGGTTTAAGGTAATATCTGTAGGGAATGGTATAATTTATCCAAATATTAAATTACGTGTAGTATGTTTAGTTTTATTTAGCATTGTTAAGACTACTCAATGTCAAAGGGAGCGTTTTAAAATTTTTTAGTTTTTGAGACAGGGTCTCACACTCACCCAGGTTGGAGTGTAGTGGCACTGATCTCAGCTCACTGAAGCCTCTGCCTCCTGGGCTTAAGCAGTCCTCCTACCTCAGCCTCCTGAGTAGCTTGAGAATATAGGTGTGCGCACCACACTGTGCTGATTTTTAAATTTTTTGTAGATGCGAATCATCATGCCTGGCCAGTATTTTATTTTTCTGTTGTAAGTCTATCTGTTGTAAGTCTGTTTTTATTTACAGTGTAAGTCTCACTATATTGCCCAGGCTGGTCTCGAACTTGGGAGATCAAGCAGTCTTCCTGCCTCACCCTCCGAAAGTGCTGGGATTACAGTCATGAGCTACCACACCTGGCCAGAGGCAACATTAAAAAAAAAAAAATCATTGAAGTGTTTTAACTCACAACTATTGGAGACATAAAACTTCCATTTTCTCAGGCACTTGGTAAATCTGAAGCTTCAGAGAAAAGAGGGTCAGGGGTAGGACATGATATATCAATTTCAGTTATGTTATGGACTTATTATGGGAACACCTTATATAGTGCTTGACATTTTATAGAACCTTTTTTTACTTCTGTTTTTAGTTAAGACGAATATTTGTGTCAGTTCATCTATAAGGTTCTGAAATCTAGAAATATAGGTGGTTTCTCTCAGTTACGTGATTATTATGTAATATACTTGAGCTTAAGAATCCAAGACTCTGGATAGCATTGTTTCTTTGGGGAAATGTAGATTCTAAGTTCCGAACGGTTGATTTCCTAAATATCTTTTAGTTCTCAGCCATTTGTAAGCTGCGCTTCACCTGTTACTAATCTTGCTGTTACTTCTGCTATCCCATCTTTAGATTTTTATTACAATTTGAATGATTGAAAACTATGATCATCTTACGTCTTTAGTGACAGTAAGCAAAATTTACGTTTTAAAGGAAGATTTAATTTCTATAATTCCATGTTTTTAAAGGAAAATTTAATTTCTATAATTCATATTGTTAAAAGTAAAAATGGGTTATTTGTGAATATGTAAATTTTTATGTTGATTTGGTATATTTTTCTGTAACTTTAAGGAAGCACTAGTCTGTTTAGTACTTGTTCTGTTTTGCTTTGTTGAGAGTTTGATTACTTTTAATAGGAAATAATTTTAAAAGGAGGCTTTTTATAAGGTTATAGGGGCTTTTTAAAGTTATTGATACCTTTTTTTTAGTTTGTAGATAACTGCTATAGAGATCAGTACCATTGCATATTTTGCATAGTGCAGAACCAGCGGTCATTAATTTTTTAAAAATCTACCTTATGCAAGTGTAGCTTTCAAGGAAATAAATACATAGATGCATATACAATTAAACAAGAAAATGAAAATAATTTAAAATAGGATAAGGAAAAATACAGAATACTGAGAGTAATAAATATGGAGAGTGGGTCAGAATTGTAACAGTGATAGGCATTACATAAACCCTGCAGCATTTTTAAGTTAAACTTGCTCTCATTTTGGTTATCAAGAAGATCACAGCAAAACACAACTAGCTCTGTAATGAGTATTGCATATAAGAAAAAGAGACTGGGCATGGTGGCTCACTCCTTTAATCTCAACACTTTGGGGGGCCAAGGTGGGAGGGTCACTTGTGGCCAGGAGTTAGAGACCAGCCTCGGTGACATAGTGGGACCCCCTCTCTACAAAAAAAAAATAAAAATTACCCAGGCATGGTAGCACACGTCTTAGTCCCAGCTACTCAGGAGGCTGAGGCAGGAAGTTTGCTTGAGCCCAGGAGGTTGAGGTTGCAGTGACCCTTGATCATGCAATTGCACTCCAGCTTAGGTGACAGAACAAGACCCTGTGTGAAGAAGAAAAAGATACAACGTTCCTCCGAGGAAACAAAACTTGTCAATTTGGTCTTAAAGTGTACAGAGGAGTGATACGAGTTTCTTCTGCATTGGTGTGGAGATGGGTACTCTCCATCACATGAATATTTTAAACAAGGAAGAGCTCAAAGTCTTAAGTTGTTGCTCATGGTGAAGGTAATGTTGTTCTGGAAGTTTTTCAAAGCAGAATTTATTCACTTCACAGTCAAGTCGTTAACTCATGGAAATGAGGAGCCCAGGAAAAGAATATCATTCTGGGCTAGTTTCTGTTCCTGTGCTTTACATGATTTTTAATGATTAATCATTTGCCAGTGGATAACATTAATGTAAATTTGCAAGTATCTTTAAAATTCTTTAAGAAATGTATTAAGTTATAATTTTACATACCATACAATTTGCCCATTTAAAGTTCAGTAGTCTTCAGTGTATTCACAGCTGTACAACCATTATGGTTATCGCTGCACTACTTCTCTAATCCCCCTTCCCCTACCAGTGCAAAGCAACCATTGATCTACTTTATATCTGTAGATTTCCCTATTTTGGATTTTCATATACATGAGTGGAAACAGGTACTATGTAGTCTTTTGTTGGTAGCTTCTTTAACTTAGCATATTTTCAGTGTTCATCTGTGTTGTAGCATATGTCCGTACTTTATTCTTTTTTGTGGCCAAATACTATTTCGTTGTATAGGTATGCCATATTTTGTGTATCCATTTATTTTCTGATGGACATTTGGGTTGTTTCTACCTTTTGGCTATTATGAATAATGCTGCTGTAGACATTCATATGCAAGTTTCTGTGTGGACTTGTGTTTTCACTTGTATTTGGTATGTACTAAGAATGGAGCCGGGCATGGTGGCTCATGCCTGTAATCCCAGCACTTTGGGAGGCCAAACGTCAGGAGTATTTAAGGCCAGCAGTTCAAGACCAGCCTAGGCAACATAGTGATACCCCATCTCTACAAAAAATTTTTAAAACTAGCCTGATGTGGTGGTGCACACCTGTAGTCCTAACTTTTGGGGAGGCTGAAATGAAAGGATCCCTTAAGCTCAGAAGGTTGAGGCTTCAGTGAGCTATGATGGCACCACTTCACTACTACTTGGGCCAGAGTGAGACCGTATCTCATAAAAGAAAGGAATGGAATTGCTGAGTCATGCGTAACCTCTGTGTTCAATCATTTGAGGAACTGCCATACTGTTTTCAAACTGGCTAGATCATTTTACATTCCCGTTTGTGTGTATGAGGATTCCATTCTCTCCACATCCTCACCAACACTTATTTTACTTTCTGATTCTAGCCATCTCCATGGGTATGAAGTGGTATGTATCTCATTGTGGTTTTGATTTGGATTTCCTTGGTGACTAATGATGTTGTACATCTTTTCATGTGCTAATTGGCCATTTACTGTACATTTTTCAGAAATGCCTATTTATAATAGCTCTTTTGCTCATTTTAAAGTACGGTTGTCTTATTACTGAGTTGTAAGGGTTCTTTATATATTCTAGATTTAAATTCCTTATTGGATACATGATTTGCAAATATTTTCTCAAGTTTTTTTTTTTTTTAATTGCATTGTTTTAAGGGCATTTGTGTTGGGAAAATATTTTAAAACCTTAGAAATAATTTTCTGAAAGCAAACACTGACTTATACAATATTAATAGTAAATGATTTCATTGACTATACTTCCAGTAAACCTGTTTTTGGAAAGGTGGCATGAATATTATGAAGGTAAAAAGAAATAAAATGAAAATTGGATGCCTGCTAGTTATATAAAGTCTTGGAAAGTTATTTTCTTTTCACTGTGCATAGAGTACCTATAGCTATTAAGTCTCCAAGCTATCTTATTGATGATTTCTCAGATACACCATATAGTATTTCAGCTACTTTGGTTGGGCTAGATAGCCTTCTACCTCTCCCCTTATTTTATTGAGTTATAATTCACATACCATACAATTCACCATATAACAGATAGCCTTTTGAATTGGAAATAACTGATGAAAAGTATTTACTCTGGGAGCCAAATCTGTTACCTGTCTGGGTAGAGACTGGAAAGTTAATGAAAAAGAAAGAAAACTCTATGAAACTCCAGTGTAAATTTAATTACTTCCATCTAGTGTCATATGAATGCTCATAGTCGGGAGGCAAAAAATATTAATTAGTTTTCATGAAAACTAAAATTTGTGTGCATCAGTACCAAGAGAGTGAAAAGACAATCCACAGAACGAGAGAAAATATTTGCAAAGCATATATCTTACTGGATACTGAGACTTGTATCCAGAATATATGAAGAACTCTTACCTCTCAACAATAAAAAGATAACCCAGTTTCAAATGGGCAAAGGACTTTAATAAATACTTTTCCAAAGATATATTAATGGCTGATAGGCATATGAGAAAGTATTAGTCATTAGGGAAATGCAAGTCAGAACTACAGTGAGATACTTAACACCCACTAGCATAGCCAAAATAAAAAAGATGGACAGGCTGGGCACAGTGACTCATGCCTTTAATCCCAGGCCTGAGTTGGGAGGTCAAATCTGGGAGGATTGCTTGAACCCAGGAATTTGAGACCTGTGCAACATAGTGAGACCCAGTCTCTACAAAGAAATAATTTAAAAATTAGCTGTGCATGGTGTTGCATGCCTGTAGTCTCAGCTGTTCTGGAGGCCAAGGTGGAAGGATTGCTTGGTCCCAGGAAGTCAAGGCCACAGTCATCTGTGATTTCATCACTGCATTCTAGCCTGGGCAACAGAGCTGAGACCCTGTATCAAAATTTTAAAAAAAGGTGGACAATCACAGGTGTTGGTAAGTGGTGGAGAAATTGGAACCTTCATACAATGTTGATGGGATTATAAAATGGTACAGCTGTCACAGGATCCTTGGAGTGTTGCTTTTCCAGCTAGAAGCCTTTGCTCGGGCCTGCTAGGTGTGTTCTGCCTACTCGGACTGGCAGGCTTTGTTCGACTCGTGCTATCAGCTCGGATCCCACGCCTGCCAAGGGTGAGCCAGACATGGATCGGCGAGGGGTGCATGAGCAAGTGAGTGCAGGGGCCGGCCACTGTTTACAGCCAGGCACACTGGGTGCAGTGGGGCGGGCAGCTCTAGGTGCTGGTGCCCTGTGAGGCTGCGAGTGGATCAGGTGTACCACAGGCAGCAGCTTCTGTGGGCACTGAAGAACACGGTGGCACCCGGAAGCTTGGAGACACCAGGAACTACAGAGCCCCAAAGAGGTTGTCACAGACCTGGTTCAGGGAGCCCCTAGGTCTGGTCTCCCCGAAGGGTCAGAGATCTTCTTTCCTTGTCGCTCACAGCATGGTGAGCGGGGGTAGGGAGGGGTGTTTCAGTACTGTTTGTATTACAGCTCTTCAAGTCCCACCATTTGGCGGGTCCTGAGTTCTTGTCCCACGTCCAGAAAGAATGAGGTACACAGACAATTGGAGGGTTAGCAAGGCGAAGAGGGGCTTTATTGAGCAGTAGTACAGCTCTCAGGAGACCAAAGTGGGTGGCTCCTTTCCGCAGGCAGGTCATCTCAACGAGTGTGTAGCTTTCAGTGGAGAGGAAACCACACAGGACTGGGTAGCTCCTATCCACAGGGAAGTGGGCCTGACATCTGGCTGAGTCTGAGATTTTCATGGGCTTCAAGAGGGGAGGAAGTGCATGCTGATTGGTCCATGGGAGGCAATGGGTGGGCCTGAGATAAGCACCATAAGGTCTCACTCCGGTCCGTGGAACTGGCAGCCAAGCCTCCAGGCTTCAGGCCATCCCAGGCTTGAAGGTAGAATTTCACTGGGGACCTGCCCCTTTTCACCCAGGAGCTTGTCTGCCTCCTGCTACTGTTCATGGCACTCAGGCTGTTCGTGCCAACGGATGCCTGTAGACCCATGCCAAGCCGCCCTCAGTTCCCCCTTGGCCTCCCTCTGTGCTTGTTGGTGCCCAGAGTCCAGAGGGGGCCAAGGTGGCAGTGGGCTGATGTGTCGGCACTGCCGCAAGCATGTGCATACACAGCGTACAAGCTTGGCTAAAACTTTGCTCCAAAATCTGAGCAGGAGCCGGGCGGAGGGTGGGGAAGGGAGGCTTCTCAGACCCCTGAGACACCGGGATACCCAAGTCTACAGCCACAGCTGGGTCAGGGAGCACAGGGCTCCTACCCCACCAACTTGGAAGTGATCAGGGCTCCCACCTGTTGCTGGCTCCATGGAGCACACAGACCCTGCCATGCCTCCCCTGCTGCAGCTGGCATCTTTGTGGCAGCCACTCCAGATGAGCTGCTGCCGCCATCACAGCTATTAGCATCAACCTATAGTTGGAAAAATAGTAATTCCTCCAAATATTAAGCATCAAGTTACTACATGATCTATTAGTTACACCCAAGAATATTGAAAACATACATCCACACAGAAATTTACAGTTGTTCGTAACAGCAGTTTATAATAGCCAAAAAGTGAAAACAACCCCAAAACCACTTGTTTAAGGATTCATTATGCCCAAGGCAGTATACTTTGAAGACAGACTTATTCCCTGATTTCATTTGGCCTGTAGTTCTAGACAGCAGAAGAGATAATACATTGTTAAGGGAATCTAACACTTTATTTAATTGCTCAAAGAATTCCGAGGGAAAAAAACTGATTGCTTCAGGCTGAGGATATTTGAACAAATATGGACAAAATTGGATTGTAGGAACCAGGAAGAGGTTTGATTTTGAACTTAAGCCAATAGCAAAACTCCAAAATATTCCTCCTATATACTGACATTATGTATACTGATATGTATACCTATATGCTGATATTAACATTTTTTGTCTTGCATATAGCCATATAATCTACATGTTTTGTCATGAGTCATGAAAATTGTTTAATGAACAGTGAGTGTCACTTTAAGCCTTTGGACACTTCAGCATTCAAGAATCAAATGAAATTCATTATCTAAATCTGCTCCCCTATAATCAGTATTTTTAATGAATGGCATAGTAATTTATCTCACCAGTAGAAAGTACCAAAAACCTGTTTTTTCTCTATTTCTCACAGCCCTACATCTGATGAATTTTTATGTTTTATGATTGCTCTCTATTCCCATTACTTACTTCATAGGGACTTCTTTCTTGATATTCTAATGGCTTCCTAATTGGTTTTCTTACTTTCTGTTCATTTCATCTATTTCATCTTCCATATGCCTCTAAAAGTCTTTCTATATAGTAGCAGATCTGATTCATCCCGCCCTTTGTTAGTTCCCAAAATCATATTTGCAGAAGTGCTATTCAGTAACTTTATGCTAAAGTCTTTGCAAAATGAGAAAAATAATGATGTCCTACTGGACAAAAGTGACAGTTCTTTCTCATTTTTAAATTAAAACATTTTTTGTTTTGGTCTCTGAAATCCAGAAGTGTTAGAACCACTGGCCTGCAGGATAAGGTCCCTGATACCTTGATGATAATGGCATATGAAATGGTTTGATTCTGAAATATCAGATTAATTTCATTTCTTGTGCTAGCTCCAGTTCATTGACTGGGTGTCTGTAATATTAGGTACAGAAGGCTTGTGAGACTTAACTTTGTGCTAAGCTGAAAAATGCCATATTCAATTTACAGAATATTCTCTAGGCAAAGGATGGGCGAATTCCTGATGTAGCCCTTTCCTGCCTTTTCAGCCTCGCACCTTCTACTTTATTTTCAAAATTTCTTCTCCAGTGTTACCATGAACTAATATATCCCCTGAATGCATGCAATATGTTTCTCATGATTGAACCATAATTGGCTGGGTGCAATGGCTCATGCCTTGTAATCCCAGCTGTTTGGGAGGCTGAGGCAGGAGGGTCACTTGAACCCAAGAGTAGAAAACAAGCTTGGGCAACGTAGTGGGACCCTATCTCTATAAAAAGCAAATTTAAAAGTTAATAATTGAAGTATAATAGAAGGTCAAGTATAAATAGTAATGTCTTAGAAGAAAGCCAGGCCAGATGTGGTGACTCACACCTGTAATCCTAGCACTTTGAGACGCTAAGGCAGAAGATTGCTTGAGCCCAGGAATTCAAGACCATCTGGGCAACATGGTGAGATCCTGTCTCTACAAAATAAAAATTACCCAGCCATGATGACATGTGCCTGTGGTCCCAGCTACTCTGGAGACTGAGGTGGGAAGATCAAGGCAGCAGTGAGCTGTGATTGTGCCACTGCACTCCAGCCTGGGCAACAGAGTGAGACTGTGTCTCAAAACAACAACAACAAAAATCTGATGGTAAATGGTTTATACGTCTTTTTATGTTGTCTATTTGTAATGTCTTTTTTCATTCACCTACCCTGTGAACTTCAGTTACTATCTTCTTTGACTCTTTCCCTGTGTCCTTAAAACATATTTAGGGTCTTTCTGTAAAACTTTCACTGTACCTACTATTAATAGTACTTATTTATAGTATAATTATTTATTTACTTATCTGTTACCTAGACTGTAGAGCTTTGATGGAACACATTTTTTGGGTTCTTGTGTTTATCATGTGAATTTTAGATTAATATAGACCGAAATTACGGCCCATGATGCATTCCATTTTAACTCTTTTGTTAAACAGAAGAACACTTAAAATAATTTGGTTTCATTTTAATGTTCTTTAGCACAATATTTACCACATACTTATGGTAACATGCTTTTAAAAATTATTTTTATTTTATGTACTGAAAAATTACTTTTATTTTAGAGATCCTTACTGTCTCTGAACCATTGAGAGATTGTATGCCAAATGTATGTTTTTTAGTCTATCTGTCCTGTGTGTGTGTGTCCAGGTAATTACTTTGCTGTGATGGAAACATTTTTGTAAAAAGACTAGTACAATTTCAATAATTGTGGTTGAAATATGTTGTCATTTAAACCTAAATATTTAAGGAGACAAACTGTCGCCTTTTTAATGCGTTGTAGTGAGTAAACTTAACAAATTAAAGAATTGGAGAGAAGTAAAATAGTTTGTACATTATCAGTGATATCTGTGTTACAAGTTTTATTTTGTGTACATATATGTTAAAAGAGAAAACCATGAGCCAAGTTTTAAAATATGTACTTAGTTGTTGATTCACTGATGAAGAAATTTCTGATGTTAGGAATTTTTTTTTTTTTTTAAAGCATACCCTTATTAGTGTTGTATGACCATATTCTGGAAACTAGGCATCAGAACAAGGATAAATTTGTTAATTAGTTGAAAAATCTGATTTTCATAGTAGGGTAATTCACAGTCTCTTTATAGCTTAGTATTCCTCAAAAGATTGAAATATTAAACCAGTACAACAAAGATTTCATTTGCAAAAAGAAAAAAAACTGAAAAATTAGGGAAAATGATTATAGTTTTTGGTCTTCAGTGTTTCATAACCAAGTGTTTGTATACGGTTAAAAAAAAAACTTAACTCTACATCAGATTGAGAGCCCAGCAAAGTACAATTGTAGTGTATAGTAAATGGACAAGTGGGTAGAAGGAACAAAGTCTAAAGAAGAACTACATGGTGGAGGCTGGGCACAGAGGCTCATGCCTGTAATCCCAGCATTTTGGGAGGCCAGGGTGGGCAGATCATGAGGTCAGGAGTTTGAGACCAGCCTTACCAACATGGTGAAACCCCGTCTCTACTAAAAATACAAAAGTGAGCCGGGCGTGGTGGCGCGCACCTGTCATGCCAGCTACTCAGGAGGCGGAGGCAGGATAATTGCTTGAACCCGGAAGGTGGAGGTTACAGTGAGCCAAGATCGCCCCACTTCACTCCAGCCTGGGCAACAGAGCAAGACTCTGTCTCAAAAGAAAGAACTACGTGGTCGAAAAATTGATGCTTGTAGGAATTTATTAGAGGATTGTTGGTTAAATTTAATACTGAATGCAGCCTTTTGTTGTTTAAAAAAGTTTTTTGAACTTACAGTCTACGTCAGCATCAGCATCTGCGTCACCATTTCAATCTGCGTGGTATAGTGAATCTGAGATAACTCAGGGAGCACGCTCAAGATCGCAGAACCAGCAACGGGATCATGATTCAAAAAGACCTAAACTTTCCTGTACAAACTGTACTACCTCAGCTGGGAGAAATGTTGGAAACGGTTTAAACACGTTATCAGGTAAGAATATGTTTCTGTAGGTATTTTAAGCCCATTTTTCCCTAGGTGTAACACAGTTGTTCTTAGTTTTGGAATGAGGCAAGCAGATTTTATATGAAGACAGTGGGTCAGAAATGTAGTGGAATTTCCAAAATCTTAGTTTAAATTAATGCTAGAACTGATACTAACTCTTCTGCATTTTTCTTGTAAAGTTGATATAGATATTCTACATAAACAGGATATTAGCAGATTTTAATTAGAATAGCTGGTGTTTTATGATCATCAAATTGGTAAATGTGTGTATTCTGTTGGTTATATTTTGTAATTGTTACAAGGAAGGCTAAATCTACTGATACATGTTTAAAATATTGCTTAAGCATGTCTTATGTAAATGATAAACATTGTAGTATATAATATTTATTTTCAGAAAATACGGAGGCTAAGGCAGAATGATCTCTTGAGGCCAGGAGTTTGAGGCCAGCCTAGACAACATAGTGAGATCCTATTTCTACCAAAAAAAAAAAACAATTAGCTGGGCCTGGTGGTGCATGCCTATACTCCCCAGCCACTTGAGGGGCTAAGGCTGGAGGATCGCTTGGTCCCAAGGAGTTTGAGGTTACGGTGAGCTATGATCATGCCAGTGCACTCTGGCCTGGTAGACAGAGCAAGACTCTGTCTCTTAAACAAAAAACAAATACGGAAACTCTTGAGTTAGAAAAAAAATGGTGGTATTTTTGTAGGATTTCTAGACAAGGGATTAGAAAGTCACAGTTTTAGTTCTCTAGCTAGATGAGTGGCATTGGGCAAGGTACTGACCACTCTGGGATTTGGATGATCTATCCATAAAGCGTCATGCCTGGTATTTTGTACTGAGACACATATTTTTCACACACATTGAAAAGATCTTTTGTTGAAAGGTCAGGAGGCTACCGTCTCACTCATACTCCTCTTCAAATGAAATGTTAGCCAGTGCCAGTGTTTAAGAGGAGCCAAAACTTGTGATGACACAATTGGAGGTAAAATTATTTAAATGTTTGTGTGTTACCAATTGAAGTAATGTAAGCAGTTCCTGTCTATTTTGATAATCTGGAATGTCATGGGAAAGACGTGCCTATCTGAAGGATATTAAGAATGTTGGGATGGCTAAGAGCAGACTGTTAATAACTTTGTAGTCAAACACCACTGTGCCAGAGATATTTTTGTTCTCTTCTGCTATGTGAAAACATTATAAATACTCTGGGCCATTTCTCTTAATAAAGAGGAATTATTAAGACTACTAGGATTAGGGAAGAAAGAATCAAAATTTCAAGGTAAATAGTGAAGGAAAGAGGTTTGAGACAATGTTTAATTTACTTTTAAATGAAATGTCTAATAAAATATCAATAACTATAACGATACTTTAATTCTTAGAATTAAGAATTCTAGAATAAAAAATTAACCAACTGTGGTAGCAGTAAAAATAATTCTGATAAAATTGTATTGTTGACATCTTCCCTTTCCAGATGACTTTGATTTTTATATTGGCAGTTCTCCAGCATCACTTTCATTGACTTTTTTTGTGAAATTCTCCATGTTTGGCAAGATTTACATTTTTGTTCTGTAATCATTTTACATCATGTATAGGTAGATGTTGTGGGAAGTGACTGAGACATTGACATCATGTATGGGGTAGATTTTAGTGTTAGAGAAGAATATGTTTAGAGTAGGAAATAATTTTATAAGTGAATAATTTGTGAATAATTTTATGTTTTACTGAATTTTGTTTCTGATAATGACTACATAACTGGGGATTCTCATAATAAACAACAGTAAGGCCGGGTGCTGTGGCTCATGCCTGTAATCCCAACACTTTGGGAGGCTGGGGTGGGCGGATCACCAGAGGTCAGGAGTTTGAGACCAGCCTGGCCAACAGGGTGAAACCCCATCTCCACTGAAAATACAAAAATTAGCCAGGCATGGTGGTGCATGCCTATAGTCCCAGCTACTCAGGAGGCTGAGGCAGGAGAATCACTTGAACCCAGAAGGTGGAGGTTGCTGTGAGCTGAGATCGTGCCACTGTACTCCAGCCTGGGCGACAGAGCAAGGCTCCATCTCAAATAAAAGATAATAATAAATAACACTAACTTTCCTCTGTATTACTGAAGATTTGTTACCATCCAAAGCCTTGAAAGCTTTCTCTGATATAAAACTTCTTCATTTATTTTAAGATTCATCTTGGAGGCATAGTCAAGTTCCTAGATCTTCATCAGTGGTACTTGGATCATTTGGAACAGACTTAATGAGAGAGAGGAGAGATTTGGAGAGAAGAACAGATTCCTCTATTAGTAATCTTATGGATTATAGTCACCGAAGTGGTGATTTCACAACTTCATCATGTATGTATAAATTACATTAAGTGTAGCTTCTCATAATGTTCTATTTTCCTTTTTATGTATATTACTAAAACAACAGTAAAAAGGAATAGTGTATCTTTTGTCTTATGAAGATTTCAGAATACCTTAATGTTTCTTTCTAGTACTTGTTTTGACCTTAAAAAATAATTTAAAATACAGTAGATGAGTAAGAGTATCTAGATTCCATCTACCTTTACATTGTTTAACTTGCATTTTTCCTTTTAAGAATGTCTGTGTTACAAAGTAACATACTAAATCTTGTATCCTCAAATAGAATTTGCCTATAACATATGTAGTTTAATAACTACTTCTGATTCTTCTACTTCTGAAATAACTGAAAGTTTAAATCACCATTTTAAGGCATAATTTAAAATTACTTTAGTATAACATGGATGTACCTCTAGTTTTATTAAATTGACCTCAAGACCCACACTTTGTTTTTGGTTGCTTGGTTGCTTGCTTTGTTTGTTTTGAGATGGAGTTTTGCTCTTGTTGCCCAGGCTGAAGTGCAATGGCACGATGTCAGCTCACTGCAACCTTCGCCTCCTGGGTTCAAGCGATTCTCCTGTGTCAGCCTCTCTCAGTAACTGAAGAAAAAGGTGCTAATTGAAGTTGACAAATATAGTAGGCAGAAATGGAGTTTGATTTACATAGTAGGAAATAATGTTTTGTTTTTAAAGGTTTAGTTTATTTTAATTTATCTTACTGGGGGAAATGTTTATTTGTGACAAATGAAAACATTTTATTTTCTTGACTTTGGATAGTAGAGCTTTAGTAGACAGTATCAATAGCTTTTAGGTTTTGGACTATAAAAGTACAGGATAGAAATAGATTTAGTTCCTAACATTTACCCTTTCATAAAGCTCCATATATTAGTGTAGTAGTAATTTAGCTCTTATACAAGGTGAATGGGTAGTTTCCTTGCAAAGGAATCCTATAGTATTTCTCATCCCATTTGAAGATTTAAACCACCAGTTAAGGAATCCTTTCAAAAGTGCAGATGTCATAGCCCTAGTCTGATTCATAGTTCCTAGCCAGTATTTAAAGCAAATGTAACACAGGATACATTTACAGGATAAGAATTACAGCTGTTAACCTGAAAGAAAAAAAAATTGGAAAAATTTTTAGCTATTAGCGGGATTTTTCATAAAATTACAAGGGTTTAAAACAACTTTTTAATTTATTGCACAGAGTAAAAACAAAATCTCCAAAACAGTCTCCCTTGGATGATTTTGCTTTTAATCATTTTAAGAGTCATTTACATTGTATTATTTGGCCTATTTAAAAGCATCTCAATTTAAATACTAGATATTATTGTATCATACCAAATAATTTCTGATCAATAAATTCAGCTGTTTTAATTTTATCAAAATTTTCATAAGCTCATAATACATTTCTTTTTTATATATTTGTAATGTTGACTTTACACGGCAGTACTGGATTTTACCAGTAGGAATAGAAAGAAATATGTTTATGTTTTTTCTATAATAACAGTAAATTCTGTAGTTACAATGTAACAGTAATCAGTTTGAATCCAGCGCTTCGTTTTGACACTCAACATAATAAATGCAAATAATAATGCTCAAATTATTTCATGTAATTGGTTATCTTTACTTCCTTTCAAAAATAGATGTTCAAGACAGAGTTCCTTCATATTCACAAGGAGCAAGACCAAAAGAAAACTCAGTGAGCACTTTACAGTTGAATACATCATCCACAAACCACCAATTGCCTTCAGAACATCAGACCATACTAAGTTCTAGGGACTCCAGAAATTCTTTAAGATCAAATTTTTCGTCAAGAGAATCAGAATCTTCCCGAAGCAATGCACAGCCTGGATTTTCTTACAGTTCAAGTAGAGATGAAACCCCAATCATAAGCAATTCAGAAAGGGTTGTTTCATCTCAAAGACCATTTCAAGAATCTTCTGACAATGAAGGTAGGCGGACAACCAGGAGATTGCTGTCACGCATAGCTTCTAGCATGTCATCTACTTTTTTTTCACGAAGATCTAGTCAGGATTCCTTGAATACGAGATCATTGAATTCTGAAAATTCTTACGTTTCTCCAAGAATTTTGACAGCTTCACAGTCCCGTAGTAATGTACCATCAACTTCTGAAGTTCCCGATAATAGGGCATCTGAAGCTTCTCAGGGATTTCGATTTCTTAGGCGAAGATGGGGTTTGTCATCTCTTAGCCACAATCATAGCTCTGAGTCAGATTCAGAAAATTTTAACCAAGAATCTGAAGGTAGAAATACAGGACCATGGTTATCTTCCTCACTTAGAAATAGATGCACACCTTTGTTCTCTAGAAGGAGGCGAGAGGGAAGAGATGAATCTTCAAGGATATCTACCTCTGATACATCATCTAGATCTCATATTTTTAGAAGAGAATCAAATGAAGTGGTTCACCTTGAAGCACAGAATGATCCTCTTGGAGCTGCTGCCAACAGACCACAAGCATCTGCAGCATCAAGCAGTGCCACAACAGGTGGCTCTACATCAGATTCGGCTCAAGGTGGAAGAAATACAGGAATAGCAGGGATTCTTCCTGGTTCCTTATTCCGGTTTGCAGTCCCCCCAGCACTTGGGAGTAATTTGACCGACAATGTCATGATCACAGTAGATATTATTCCTTCAGGTTGGAATTCAGCTGATGGTAAAAGTGATAAAACTAAAAGTGCGCCTTCAAGAGATCCAGAAAGATTGCAGAAAATAAAGGAGAGGTAAATTCGAAAACTTGTCTTAAACCTATAAATCAAAAATAGAAAAAGAACTCTTCTTTTTTTTTTTTTGGAGATGGAGTCTCACTCTGTCACCCAGGCTGGAGTGCAATGGCACGATCTTGGCTCACTGCAGCCTTGGCCTCCTGGGTTCAAGCAGTTCTCCTGTCTCACCCTCCCAAGTAGCTGGGATTACAGGCACACTCCACCATGCTCAGCTAATTTTCGAATTTTTAGTAGGGGTTTTACCGTATTGGTCAGGCTGGTCTCAAGCTCCTGACCTAGGTGATCCACCCGCCTCAGCCTCCCAAAGTGCTGGGATTACAGGCATGAGCCACCGTGCCTAGCCTAGAACTCTTCATTTCTAAATTGGCTTCTTATAAAATTGATATTTGAAGTTTCTTTTCTTTCTTTCTTTCTTTTTCATTATTTTTTTAAATTTTTGAGATGGAGTCTCACTCTTTTGCCCAGGTTGAAGTGCAGTGGCACAATCTTGGCTCCCTGCAGCCTCCGCCTCCCTGGTTCAAGCCTCAGCCTCCCAAGTAGCTGGGATTACAGGCACCTGCCACCATGCCTGGCTAATTTTTGTATTTTTAGTAGAAGCAAGGTTTCACCACATTGGCCAGGCTGACCTCGAACTCCTGACCTCAGGTGATCCACCTGCCTCCACCTCTCGAAGTACTGGAATTACAGGCATGAGCCACTGCTTCCAGCCTGAAATTTCTTCCCTTAACATTTACATCCAGTAAGATGTCTCACTCATAGGTAAATAGATAAGAATTAATAATTGAGGATAAGCCATGGTAGAGGGGTGTGAATTGTGTCAGAAAGTAATCCAAAGGTTATTTTAACCAGGTTGGAATACATATACACACAAAGACAAAAACCTTAATCTCTTACCCAATTCCTTGGTAGACTAATGCTAAATGGGGTTAGTAAGAGGAACTGAATGACCATAAGAGGAACTGAATGACCATGGATTACCAATAAATCTGCCTTAGCCTTTATTAAGATGATTTATTAACTAACCATTTATTTACATTTCTCACTGCAAATATTTTTTTGGAATTTGATGCACAAAATTTACTTTGATTCACAAAGTAAAATTTGATGCACAAAATAATTTTGATTTTGTGTTTGAAGTCCAAGTATATGCTGAATATTATGTTTCTTTAAATTTTTTGTAGAGACAGGGTCTTCCTTTGTTTCCCAGGCTGGTCTCGAACTCCTGGCTTCAAGCAGTCCTCATGCTTCAACCTCCAGAAGTGCTGAAATTATAGGCATGAGCCACCATGCCCAGCCAATTCTTTAGAAGTTAGTATTATTTAACAGAAATACCAGTTTAGGCTGGGTGCAGTGGCTCACGCTGTAATCCCAGCACTTTGGGAGGCCAAGGCGGGTGGATCACAAGGTCAGGAGATTGAGACCATCCTGGCCTACATGGTGAAACCCTGTCTCTATTAAAAATACAAAAATTAGCTGGGTGTGGTGGCATGCGCCTGTAGTCCCAGCTACTCAGGAGGGTGAGGCAGGAGAATTGCTTGAACCCAGGAGGTGGAGGTTGCGGTGAGCTGAGATTGCGCCACTGCACTCCAGCCAGGCGACAGAGCAAGACTCTGTCTCAAAAAAAAAAACGAAAGGTTTAAATGCAGGGCATAGAATCTTTTTCTACAAAGAAATCTTTATAGAGTTGAAGGTTGCTTATAAATCACTGGTAAGAGTGAAAAGACAAAAAAAAAACCAGAGATCTTAGTCCCAGCCTTACTCTTAATTTAGTCATCCTAGTCTAATTACTTAGTATTAAAATATTTATTAAAATGAGATAAAGTAGTTTATTTGAAGTACACTTCGAGGAAGAAGACTTATATAAAGGTAATGTGGGATTTTTTTTTTCCTTTTTCACAAAGGCCTAGTAGAATTGTTGGGAAGCATTATTGTTAGTGTTATTTTTAGATTTTTGTTGTACTTTAGTAAGAAAATGCTTTCAAATCCAACTCAGGTGATAAAGGAAACTCTGCACACTTTCTGAGATGCTGGGCATTGGGCTACCATACTCCTTGTTTTTAATTTTATAGGACAGATTTTGCCATGTGACTGTTATTTCCCTGCTTTTAAACTTGCTATTTTTCCTTTTTTTGTAGAAAGAGATTTACTCTACCCTGGTAGTGTTTGCTTTAGTGTTTGCTTATTATAGCAGCTTCCTCCAACTGCAGGCTGTCTGCTGTCTGCTAAAGGATGTAGTTACATATTTTCAGCCTTCAAGGTTAGATTAAGTACAGTAGTGTAGGCAGAAAGCAAAGCATTACTTTAGTCATCTTCAGAGAGAAATGATTGAGCTAGCACCACTCTATCTGGTTAATTTTAAAAGCAGCATTTGTTGGTTACTTTGCCAGAGAGAGTGTGTGTGTGTATGTTTGCATTCCTGTATTACATCTTTCCTCATACCTAAGGATTTTAAGACATTCTGCAGTTAAAAATGGTACAGAAAAATTGAATCCACCAAGTAAATAGTTGAAACTATGAAGGGAAGAAAGTTAAATTTAAAGGTAAAATATAAATACCATGTTTTCAGTCTTTAAAAATAATTTATGGTTGAGGTTATATCTGATTAACCCAGGGCATGAAAGTCTCCTAGCAGTTGTATATCCATCTCTTTCCACAAATCTTTTGCTAAGTTCATTTAGGTATCCATATATTCCGGGTTGTATTTCAGTAACAGTTCAGCATTCTGTATTACCAATTTACTGTGTACCTGTTTCATGCCAACAGTGGACTAATGCAGTAGGGATTTTAACAATTACTTACCTTATTATATAAAACTGTTGTTCCACATGTATGTATCAAGCAGTATACAGTGGCCTGTTAAATAGATGACATAGGTTAATGGAAACTTTCATAAGATTGCTGCAGGGAGGGGGCAGATGGAGAATTTTAAAGCATACTTTTAAATTTTTTTCTGTAATACAAAAGTTTATCAGTTTAAACGTGGTTCTGATAACATGTAAATGAGAATCTACAAGCCAGTATGTGTTTAATTCATGGAAATAGCCCTAAAGTTTGAGGGGAGGCAAGGGGCAAAAGTGATAAGTTTATCTTACCTTTATACTGTTGGACTTGAAGTAGTCTGGAATACTGCAGAAATTAAAGTCTCTTAGAAGTACTTATAAAGCCATTGAGAAAAATACAGATCTAAACTGTCATTTGTTAATGACAAAATTACTTAATCATATGAAAATAAAAATAAATGATAGGATAGCCTATTTTACTTACCTTTAAAATATTTGTTACGATTTTTATTCTCAATGAGAGGGTTTTTCATTTTCAATCAGAGGGTTGCTGATGAATATAATTATTGTTGCTTTGTTGTTTTTACTATTTGCTTTTTTCCACCCAGAGACAGTGTGGGTAGAAATAACAAAAAAGAAAGCTTGTGATTATGTATGACTGAAGTAACCAACCAGGATGAGTTATGATAGCTTTGGGAAATGTGCCTTCTTTTGCAGCCTCCTTTTAGAGGACTCAGAAGAAGAAGAAGGTGACTTATGTAGAATTTGTCAAATGGCAGCTGCATCATCATCTAATTTGCTGATAGAGCCATGCAAGTGTACAGGAAGTTTGCAGTATGTCCACCAAGAGTGTATGAAAAAGTGGTTACAGGCCAAAATTAACTCTGGTAAGATTTACCCTTTTGTGTTTTCACAATTTTTTCTAAGAGATGCATGTATGTATGCATTTTGGTTAACAAATTTGTAATTTATAGATTGTCGAATTTAGACTTTTAACAAGTGTCTTAATTTTTGAAGTCTCAGCAGAAGCATTAAAGAGCATTAGTCTTTGTAAATTTTTAGTAATGTGTCTTATATTTCATTTCCCACCAAACTATTTACTACTTCATACATGTATAGTACAGCTGTAATTTGTGATCACTGGTGTGTCCCTTTTATCATGTAAGATCCTTTTGAATCAAGGAAATAGACTCACCATTTACCAGCTGTGTGTCCTTGAGAAAGATTTATTTCTAATGTTGCTGTTGTGTCACTTAGCGAATTATGATAATAAGGCTACTATGGGGATTTATTTGTTCATTGAGTGCCTGTAATGGAGCCAGGCACAGTAGTTCTAGACGTCGGTTATAGGATGGTAAAAAGACAAGGCACCTGCTTCTTGTAGTGATATTGGGTGTTAACGAAATGCCTTTCTGAAGTGAGAACGTGTAAATTGAGGGCTGAGCTATTCCATGATGAGGGGAAGCAGCACTCTAGCATAGGGAACAGCAAGTTCAAAGACTTTAAGGTGGGAATCAACCTAGGTCTATTTGAGGAGCTGAATTATGCATAGTGTGGCTGGTGTATAGTTAGTCGGGGAGGGGAGATAAAGTTGAGATGAGAAAGATTAGCAGAAGTTAGTTTGTGCAAGACTTTTAAAGGCCCAAATCTTAGATTTAAATATGATGGGAAGCTACTAAAGGGAAAGGCAATGAAATTATCTTATTTATATTTGGCTTCTCTGAGAATGGATTTTTAGGGGGATAAGAGTAGTACAGGGAGACCAACCAGGAGTCTGTTATCAGAGCACTTGCTAGAGTTGGTGTTGATTAACGTGTAGCAGTGTGACCGTGATGATAGAATGGGTAGATTCTGGTATATTTTGTAGGTAGATTCTATAAGACATCCAATTCAGCAGATTGGATGTGATGGAATGAAGGAGAAAGAACAATTAGGGAAGCTCATATTTTTGCCTTGAGCAGTTAAGTGAACGGCAGTTCCTTTTACTGAAATAGGAAGCTGAAAAAGGAACCAAGGGTTCTGTTTTGGACATTTTATTTGAACTGCTTACTAGATAACCATATGGAAATGTCATGTAGGCAGTTAGCTAGACAAGCCTGGCATTTCAGGAGAAACACTGGAAGTTTCAGTTATGAACACATGAGTAACGTTTGAGGTTTTGGTATTAAATAAGGTCAGCTAGAGGAAGAGCATATATCAAAGAAATAGGCCCAGGGCAGAGCCCTGGGACACCCAAATGTTTAGTGAAAACAAAGGAGATTTGAAAAGCAGCCTTTAGGAAGGAAGAAAACCAAGAAAATGTGTTGTGCAAGCCAAAAGAAGAATGCTTTAAGGAGTGTGGGATCAACCCTGCACTTCTGAGAGGTCAAGTAAAATGAGAAAAAAGAATAATTGGATTTGATAGCGTAGATGTTCTTCGTGGTTTCAATCTCTGGAATGCTGGGTTCCTGAGCCTGATTAGATTAGACTGAGTAGAGAAAAGTAGGTAAGAAAGGATAGACAACAACATAGGTTCAACACTTTGAACAAATTTACTACCAAGGAGACTGGAGATGGGGAACAGGAATTAGAGTTACATGGGATCACAAGAAGTGTTTTTGTTTTATTTTGAGGTAGGGAATTTTAAGGCATGTTTTTATTTTGAGACTTCTAATAGAGGAAAAAAAAATATGAAAAGAGGGGAAAGAAGATAGGGTCCAGAGCACAGGTTGAGTGGTTATCCCTTAATAGGAGAAAGGATATTTTCTCTTCAGAAGGCTAGTGTTGATGTGTTTATCAGTTTGTTGCTTTGATGGGAAGATTTATGACTCCCTCTGTTAATTGCATCTGTTTTCTTAGAGAGGTAAGGTCTTTAGCTGGTTAGGAAGTTTTGATGTGTGAGGAAAATAACATTCTAAGGATGTGAATGTGTAGTAGGATTTCCAGATTGTATTAGTGTCTGTAAAAGTGATTTTAAAATGAGGTACACATACAGTTTTTTTAAAGCAGTTTTCAGATGCTTGGGATAAAGGTATGGACTAGAGTACAATGCTGGTAGGTCTTTTGCCAGGCAAATATGATGAAGGGAGTTAAGGGTATCTATGAGGACATAATTGTGGCGATCATAGAAATTAAAATCAGGAGGAAAGTAAGGACATCAGGAAGTGTATAGTGAGAAAGAGGTAGAGTATCTGAATTTTATTGACATTGATGTAAGTAGGCTAAAATAAGAATTGGTACACAGGAGGAGGGGATGCTTAAAATGGAGATTTAGGGGTAGTGCAGCAAATTGTGATGAGGTCAAGGGTATGAACTTAGAGTTGGTGACTGAAGTGGGGAAGGGTGATATTGGAAGCAAAGATGTTGAGAAAGTTATATCCAATGGAACTGGTCTTGGATGTTGAAACAACCAAGGATTTAGTTGGCAAAGAAGGGTAGAGAACCAGGTGCTGAAAGTCATTAATGATTAAGGGGGGAATTAAGATTTGAAAACAGTAATGGGTGTGTTGGGTGGGCAACTACCCTCACTTCTTGGTCCTGAGTTACAAGGGACTGTGAGGATAAAATGGCTATAGAAGCATATATATAGGTATCATTAGTCAGAAGGCACTGTGGTTCAGGCATGAAAGTAAAGAGATAGTTCAAAAGAGAAAGGTTGGTGATTAGAGGAATTTACTGATATTAGACCATGAGTACCAGGGGATATAGGAACAACTAGTAAGGTAGAAAACTAGATCAGATTAATAAATGTACATAGTTGTTTGAGATTAAAGGTCTGATCATTAGCATGGTAACAGACAACTATGTTGTGAGGTATGATGGCACTGATTTTGATTTTAATAATCTGTTGGAGGAGTTGGGTTCAAGTTGGAGATGATGGGGATACTGGGAAAATTCCTGAGACTCCCAGTAATGTGGTAGTCAAGTGGTGAGCAGTAGCCCTCTAGGGGGCACAAGAGGAGAAAGCAGTATCTTTTCTTCTAAGCTAGTCTAAGCCCAAGGCTCTGAACAAGCTATCTCACCTGGAACTGCCTTTTCTCTGAGCTATATGGTGTTACGGTAACTCACAGGCTTTGTTAGTCACTGCCCTGAGGTGTTAGATGTACTAAATGAGAGATTACACGTAAAGTGCTTAGTATTTTGACACTTAAGGGCCCAGAAATGTTAGCTATTACCAAAGTGAAGAACAACAACTTGACTCAACTTCTGATACATATAATTGGATTGTTAGTGCTAGATATGGAGGAAAACAGATAATATAGTTTATTGTTTAAGAACATTGGCTTTTTGAAGTTAGACAAGCCCACTTTGGAATATTTACTCGAACACTCAGCTAGCTATAGGGTCTTGAGCATGTTTCTTAACATTGGTTCTAAACCCTGGCTGCTGATCAAAATCACCCACTGGAGTTTTTAAAAATACAGATGGGCCAGGTATGGTGGCTCACACCTGTAATCCCAGCACTTTGGGAGGCCAAGGCAGGTGGAACACCTGAGGTCAGGAGTTCGAGACCAGCCTGGCCAACATGGTGAAACCCCGTCTCTACTGAAAATACAAAAATTAGCTGGGCATGGTGGAGCACACCTGTAATCCCAGCTACTTGGGAGACTGAAGCAAGAGAATCGCTTGAACACAGGAGGCGGAGGTTGCAGTGAGCCGAGATTGCCCCATTGCACTGCAGCCTGGGTGACAAGCGTGACACTCAGTCTCAAAAAAAAAAAATTTACAGATGATTCAGATTCACTCTTAAAGATTCTTAAGTAAGACTAGGTTAGGCCTCAGTTCTGTCTGAGTAACATTGAGTAATACCTCATAAAGTTGTTATGAATGTCAAAAGAGTTATTGTTCATAGTTTCCCACTGTACCAGTTACATGGTAAGTACACTGTTAAATTAAATGGGAGTTAGTTTGTTTTTGTTTTTGTTTTTTGAGACGGAGTCTTGTCACCAGGCTGGAGTGCAGTAGCACAATCTCAGCTTACCGCAATCTCTGCCTCCCAAGTTCAAGTGATTCTCCTGCCTCAGCCTCCTGAGTTAGCTGGGATTACAGGTGCACATCACCACACCTGGCTAATTTTTTGTATTTTTAGTAGAGATGAAATTTTGTCAAGTTGGCCAGGCTGGTCTCGAACTCCTGGCCTCAAGTGGTCTGCCCACATTGGCGGCCTCCCTGGCTAATGTTTTCTGTATTTTTAGTAGAGATAGGGTTTTGTCGTGTTGTCCAGGCTGGTCTCAAACTCCTCGCCTCAAGTGATCTGCCTGCCTTGGTGGCCTCCCAAAGTGCTGGGATTATAGGCGTGAGCCACCACACCTGGCCTAGAGTTAGTTTTATAAGGTTATAATAAGTACTTTTCAAGATATGGCCAATTGAATGTCTAGGTCTCAGCAACTGAACTTTCCTGATAGGTATTCAGAAGTATTTCTCAGAGCTACACAAAGACCCCATCTGGTAGAAGGTTCATTCTGGTAGAGATTTATTTAAACATTTATTAAGAAGCTACTGTATTTGGATTGCTAAAGTCTACAGGATATACAAATTTAGGCAGATGCAGTCAGGGTGTAATGGAGAGAGCCCTGATTAAGAAATACAGGAGTAGGCTGGCTGTGGTGGCTCATGCCTGTAATCCAACAGGACAAGGTAAGGGGATCCCTTGAGCCCATGAGTTAGAGGCTGCAGCGAGCCATGATCATGCCCCTGCACTCCAGGCTGGGCAGCAAAGAGAGATCTTGTCTCCAGAAAAAACGTGTAGGAATAAACGGGTTGCTCCCAGCTGTGTGTAGCCTATTTGAATGACTTAATAAGTCTCCTATTCCATAGAGGAGGAAAATGAAGCCCTAAGATATAAGAGAATCTATTAAATTATCTCCAAGGTCCATATTACATTTTCATATATGCTAGACTCCAAAAAGAAGCTTGGTTTTATTCATATACTCAAAATATAGTGAAAACTCAATATAATTTGACTACAGCCCATTTTGAGACAGCATGCTTCTTCAGATTAGCACTCACTTTCAGCTGTTTTCTAGAACATGTATGTAAGTTACTGCTGTCTTGGACCTTATGCCAAATTTTACTCTTAAAAAATTCTTATTAACTAACACTAGTTATTGCAGTTTTATGAGTTCCTTGAAGGCAGGGCCTACTACTTACTCTTTTTTGAATCTCCAAAACCTCTAATTATTGCTTGCACATAACAGTCACTCAACAAATGTTAGTTGAATTGAATTGAAACCTATCTACCCTATTATTCATACAACTTACTCTAATTTTAAGGCCATTTTTCCATTTGAAACCCTATCTGAAAATAAACCAACAAAGGAAAAGGCAGACAGAACCTACATGTTTAATTACACAAGACTACTACCTACCAAATTGGAACCAAAAAGCTTAGGAATAATCAAATGTTGGATGAATATGGAAGTTTTCTTTTTCTTTTTAAAAAAATGTTTGGTAAAACAAATACATAAATAACATAAAATATGCCATTTTGACCATTTTTAAGTATACAAGTTTCATATTCACAGTGTTGTGCAACCATCACTCCTATTTCCAAAATTGTTTATCATTCCAGACAGAAACTGTAACCATTAAGCAGTAACTCCTCACTTCCTACTCCCTTCTCTGCCAAATCCCTGGTAACTTCTGATCTACTTTCTGTCTCTAAATTTGCATATTCCAGATATTTTATGTAAGTAGAGTCATAAAATACTTGTGCTTTTGTATCTGTATTTCATTTAGCATAATGTTTTAAAAGTTCATGTTGCAGCATATATCAAGACTAATTCCTTTTATGAGTGAAAGGAGCTGTTTTTATTTGGACAAAGGTGGGGTCCCTTTTTTCCCTTTCTAGCAAGTAAGGCAGACACATTCTTTAAACTCCAGAAGGTCTTAGGTATGTGTTGTCACATCAAAGATACTTTGGTGTATCTTTGATGTGACCTTGGGTGTGTAACTAGGTGTTTGAGATGTTACATCACTAAACATTGTTTTCATGGCATCATGTCAAAGTACTTAATGAGTAAGTAGGAAGTACAGATGACATTCCATTGCCTCTGTCTGCTTCCCAGGATCAAGGATGTCTGAGTATCTGGGAGGAAGAAAACAACCAAGGTATCTAAATTATGGTGGTGGCTTATTATCATAGGGCAGGACCTAATGTGCACATTGGATATTATAGACTGCTCTATTAGGGGACATTACTGGTTTACTGCAGAAATGTAATATTTCCTTTTCTTCTCCTTTCCTTTAAGGTTTTATTTATTTTAAGCTTAAAACTTAGCGAGCAAAAGTGTTTTATGAAGACATTGTAAAACTAAGCTTTACTTGTAATTTAATTTTTACCAGGTTCTTCATTAGAAGCTGTAACCACCTGTGAACTATGTAAAGAGAAGCTGGAGCTTAACCTGGAGGATTTTGATATTCATGAACTACATAGAGCTCATGCAAATGAACAAGTTAGTATATTTTGCCTAATTTGGTAAGTGTCTATTCTATGCTTCAAGGACAGCTCTTGAAGAAAAGATTAAATCATGGTCAGAAACCTTGCATTAAAATAATAACAACAATGATAATGTTATTAACATAATTCTGTTACTGCATTAGGTGTTAGAATTTCATAATTTTTTTTTATTTTTCCCTTAAGCTTAGGAAAGTTGTTCCAAAATAGGGATGCCAACCTTATTTCCCCACAGCTGTAAGTTTTTTGAGATGCATAAATGATACAGTTAGAATGAAGAGCTCAATAATTTCCGCCTTTTTCTTTACTGAAGGAAAATTCAGGAGGTGGGGCAGATGTGTGTTTAAGGAGATTACAAGGGTGACTTTAGAGCCAAATTGTTGAAGTGTGGTTAGCATATTTGTTTAAAAAAAAACAAACAAAAAAAGATATGCTGTAAAGGGAATGCATGAAGTGCTTGAAAAACACTTTCTGGCCAGGTACAATATAGCTCACACTTACACCTAGCACTTTGGCAGGCTAAGACGGGATGATTGTTTGAGGCCAGGAGTTTGAGACCAGCCTTGGCAACATAGCAAGACCCAGTCTCTACAAAACAGAAAACAAAAACACTTTTTAAATGTAGGGGTAATGGGTCTCCCCTCTTTTGTTATATTGAATGAGATTTACAAAACATAAAAACCATTTTGTGTGGCCGCCATCTCTGTTTAGTTCCAAAACATTTTCATCACTCTAAAAGAAAACCCTCTACCCATTGAACAGCTCCCCATTCTGTGCTGTCAGCCCCTGGCAACTACCAGTCTGTGTTGTTTTATGGATTTACTTATCCTGGATATTTCATACAAATAGAATCATACAATAATATATTTTAAGTGTGGGAATAATAGATACCCTTTGAAAATCTGATTAAAACTATGTACCCTTCTCAGAAAATATATAAGACACAAATTCTGTCTCTAATTTAGGGGATTCCCAGATCCTTTGAAGCTAATTGCTTGGATCCAGATAAAGAATCACTGATCTAGAGAATGGAAACATTAAGCAGTTGATGTAGCATAGGTGCTACTCTAATGCCAGTTATGTTATTTTATTCTCCGATGCACTAGGTATCCAAAAAGAAAATGACTTTCAGCAAGGCAATGTTTTAAATCCCCAAGGAGTTTTCTGTAGATAGCTGAGCATTGTTATTTAAAAACCAGAGGAAACATGGAAAAGTGGAATCATGCAGAAATAAGTATAAATACATAACTTGCCTTCTTAAAATGAGAGTAGGTTTCAAAAGGATTGTTTCTTCTGCCATCTTCCTTCCCAAGATGCTTCATCCTGTCTCTCAAAGGCAGTTTTTTCCTTTTGTTTTGGTTTTGGTTTTGGTTTGTTTTTTTGAGATGGAGTTTCACTTTGTCGCCCAGGCTGGAGTGCATTGGTATGATCTCGGCTCACTGTGACCTCTGCCTCCCGGGTTCAAGCGATTCTCCTGCCTCAGCCCCCTGACTTGCTGGGTTTACAGGCATTTGCCGCCATGCCCAGCTAATTGTATTTTTAGTAGAGATGGGGTTTCACCATGATGGTCAGGCTGGTCTCGAATTCCTGACCTCATGATCCACCTGCCTCAGCCTCCCAAAGTGCTGGGAATACAGGCATGAGCCACCGTACCCGGCCAGTTTTTTCCTTTTTGATCTCAGTCAAGAATGTTTTTATTGTTTTCTAAGCATTTTAATGAACCATATTCTTTAGAAGTTTTAGGAGATACTAGGTGGAGTCATTGTAAAAACAATGACAGCCTTGATTTAAACTTCCTGGTTTTAACTTGTTTGTTCTGTATGAACAATAGATTCTAGTGGCCTGATAGCTACACTGATTTTAAGTGATTTGTTTGTATTTCCACATTAACCAGTGGCTTGATCTTTTGCAAGGTGATAACCTTTTTTTTTTTTTTTTTTTTTTTTGAGATGGAGCCCAGGCTCTGTTGCCCAGGCTGGAGTGCAATGGCGCGATCTCAGCTCACTACAACCTCTGCCTCCTGGGTTTAAGCTATTCTCTTGCCTCAGCCTCCCAAGTAGATGGGATTGCAGGCACTCGCCTCTACACCAGGCTAATTGTATTTTTAGTAGGCACGGGGTTTCACCATGTTGGCCAGGCTGGTCTTGAACTCCTGACTTTAGGTGATCCACCCACCTTAGCCTCCCGAAGTGCTGGGATTACAGGCATGAGCCACTGTGATTGGCCCCATTTAAAATTTTTAAAAAGTGTTCTGGATATATAATTTCCTTTTAAGTTCAAAATAAGCAACAATAATTATTAAGTGAATCATTTCAGTTTTGGTTTTTGGTTTTTGGTTTTTTGTTTTTTTTTGAGATGGAGTTTCACTCTTGTCGCCCAGGCTGGAGTACAATGGCACGATCTCAGCCAACTGCAACCTTTGCCTCCCGGGTTCAAGCGATTCTCCTGCCTCAGCCTCCCAAGTAGCAAGTAGCTGGTATTACAGGCTCCCACCACCACACCCAGCTAACTTTTGTGTTTTTAGTAGAGACAGGGTTTCGCCATGTTGGCCAGGCTGGTCTTGAACTCCTGACCTCAAGTGATCCACCCACCTCAGCCTCCCAAAGTGCTGGGATTATAGGTGTGAGCCACCACAACTGGCCTCAAATTTCTTGAATACTCAGTAGACTGATAACCAGTTAGTTGCTGAAGCTGGTACTAACAACATAGAGTTCTTGACGTCCAATGAACCAGTTGCCCAATTCAGTTTGTAAATAGTTCACTGTAAAAATTACAGGACAGATTAGATTTTTAATAATACTATATTTATGATTTATATTCATGGCTTGAAAACATCTGTGGGCGGGGGAGAGAAACTTTTAATCTGAGTAATATGAACCCCTTTAAATTACCAGGTTCAGAGAAGTATTTAAAATGTGACAGCATTCGCATCTCACTCTCCCTTGAGCTAAATAAATACCTCTTGAAGCTGCTTACTTTGGGGCTTCTAGACTAACTAGTGCCAAGTAGACATAAAATGTCATATACCCTATAGTTCAATAGTGTATAGCCAATCACTAACCAACATTATTTCTGTAAACCAATGTTGAGAATTCAGAATGAACAACTTTTGTTACCTCTCCCTTCTGGATTTGTCCTTTTTTCTTTAAAAATTTGAGCTTTTCTTTTGTTCTCTGGGGCACTCTCCCCAAGGCAACTTGGAAGTGTGAGCCTGGCAGCAGTCCTGAACCTTAACTAAAATAAACTCTGTTAATTTTGTCTCAGCTGCTGCTTTTTAGGTTAACACAACAGAACAGTTTTGAAGAACTGTTTTTACTAACTACAAATTTCTGTGTGAATGATCTCTTACCTTTATTCATTCTTTTATTTACTGTGCCTTTAAGTTCATTGTATTACACAGAAAAACACTTGAGCTATCAGAATAGTTATAGTAGTATATTGGCATAGCTATAGATGAAATGTAATTTTTAACTAAGCATATATAGCTATAGCCATTTGTATAATGAAATCTGTGAGCTTTATGGAAAACCAAAGCATTCATTCCACCATCAAATTATTTAAAAGTTCCATTTTTATATAAAGGCATTACACTAAAGAAGACTGTATGAGAATAAAAAGTAAAATTTTATGAAATTATAAAGGATAGTCTTTTTTCTTAATAAATGGCATTGTATCCCTTACTAGGAACTGGATATGAATACATTTCCTCTAGTTTATCAGTGTACTGTGAGTATCAATCTCAATTCTACTAATTTTTCATTCTCTGTATTTTTCTTTTCTCCTGTTTGCTTCCCTATTGAAGGCTGAGTATGAGTTTATCAGCTCTGGTCTCTACCTAGTGGTGTTACTGCACTTGTGCGAACAAAGCTTTTCTGATATGATGGGAAATACAAATGAACCAAGCACACGTGTCCGAGTAAGTAATAATGAAGTCGGGGAGAGGGAGGGTATGATGCAGCAAGTGTTTGCCTTGGAAAGCAGATTGTTTTATATGTTGACATCTTATTTCCTTTGGGAAGCTTTTATTTTTTAAATGTTTCTTAAAAATAAAGATACTGTAGATTTAATGGAAATTGCTGTATTCTATAACAAGCAGCCTGATTTTCTCATAAAGTTATTTTAGAGAAAGAAGTAATTTTCTAGCTCTCGAAGGTAATTGGAATGTATTTCATTGAAAAACAGAATTGGAAACATCAAGGGAAAATGGGCTTTTTATTATTAAAACAAAAACAAAACCTGAGTATTATCACTTAGAAACCTGAAATTGAACTCCAAAAGCCAAAGAGTATGGGAAATTAACTTCAATTTATTTCTTACTGTTCTACAAAAGATTACCAGTGTACTAATTTTAAAGTGTCCATATTACAAAGTATTTTAGATATGGAATAGTTGGTTGTTTACTGTGTACGCTGTTGGCCGTAATATGACATTTGGGCTAGCTGTATGTTAGGTATTTATAAGTAAATGATGCTCTTTGCCTCAGTGTACCAGAAGAAACTTTATGCTCTGCTGCCTGGGCCATTTTGTGTAGCAAGGGCTAAGGTCTCTATATATCTGCCATTATTGTAGCATTCTGAACACTTCATATCTTGAAATGTGTTCATAAATATATCCTTCAGACTTCCTTATATAAATGTTAACTTCGGTGATAAAAATGTAGTAGAGTTCATGTAATGTTTTTATTTTGAACACTATCAAGTAACTGCAATTCAACGTATATAATACTCTTTCTAAATTAGTAAAATATTTTTCTTTATTTTATCATCATGTGGACATTATTCCAGTGAGCCAGTTAATAGATAATTATCATTGAAGAGCATTCATATTATCTATCAGGAGCATTCAGAATTTGAGCAAAGATCTCTTGACTTCTAAGTACTTTAGAAATTGTGAACCCTTAAAACCTTAATACCATAAAATGATTTCTAAAAAGGTACCTTAAGTCTTCAGAATGAATAAACCATATAAAACATCTAAGAACTTTTGAATTCATGTGTTTCTAAAAGTTCGTATTAAGTTTTAAAAGTGGGAAATTACAGAATGTTGAATGATACTCCAAAGTGGAAGTCATTAGGATTTTTTTTAATGTATAGAACCAAATGTATACTTTTATCAAATGTAGGTAGGAAAATATTGGTTCTTGGGAGTTTGTGTGTGTGTGTGTGTGTGCGCGCGCGCGCCCACTGAAACTGAATTTATTTGGGTCCAAATACAAGGGTGGTTTTTTGGGTTTTTTTTCCTCCATTTCATAATTTTTTGAAGTGTTTATAAGCAATATCATTGGATAAAATTATTGTATCTGCTCCCAATTTTTAAAAACTGGTTTCTACATGATTATAAAGATTATATAAAACATTTAAAAATTAATACCATTAAGCTTGTGATTTTTGATATTGGGGGGAGAAAAACCCCTATTTATAAAGGCTTAAAATGATGTTTGACTTTTTAAGTAGAAATGAATCTCCTATACTGATTCTCTAGAGCCATTTGCAACATTTAAACTACTGTATTTCTTTCTGCATTGTTTCTAGTTTATTAACCTTGCAAGAACTCTTCAGGCACATATGGAAGATCTCGAAAGTAGGTGGAATTTCCCCTCCCCAGACTTGTTGAATTTACTTTTGCAAATTAAACCCAAAGCAAAACCTAAGTATATATTCTGTTCTGCCAAATTAGAGCTCATTTATAGACTTAATACCAAAATGATTGATTTGGGAAA
This sequence comes from Macaca thibetana thibetana, assembly GCF_024542745.1. Classification (NCBI taxonomy): domain Eukaryota; kingdom Metazoa; phylum Chordata; class Mammalia; order Primates; family Cercopithecidae; genus Macaca; species Macaca thibetana. Next base: position 83,257,240 of record NC_065589.1, on the reverse strand, counting down.
TATGGGTTGGGCAACTGACATTAGTGTTTTTTGTTGTTGTTGTTTTGTTTTAAAGCATATTTTAAGGTATGGAAGGATGTAATTTTAACTGCATTTTACTTTTTTTTTTTCAAAGAGAAATTTATTGTTGATCACCTTGATTTCAGGATTTATAATAAAAACGAAGGCATAAATCTTAACTACTAATCAAACCACATTTCTTAATCTGTTAGGATTTTGTTTTTTGTTTTGTTTTTGGTAAGAAATTTTACCTGTTACTCAGCTTTGTTAGATCATAAGAGATTATTCCTGGGCTTATATATGATTCCAGGAAAATATGGGACAGGGAATCCTAATTCTGAATCCATATCAGAAGCCATAAAGGGCTTTTGTTTGTGGGTTTTTTGTTGTTGTTGTTGTTGTTTGGCTTTTTTAGGTCCTCATGGACCTTTAATAGGTAGCCAGCGCTGCCAACAGCTCCAGTCTCTTAAGATCACATTCCAGCCTCAGGATTTCTGGCTGGGATTATAAGTGAAGGCACTTAATTCTCAAATCTTTACAGGCATCTGTACAGCCTATCCTCTTCTTAATGTCCTGTAACTTCCAGTGTGCTTCATACCATGTGGGCACATGTATTGGCTCTGGAACAGCTAGAAATTGAAGATTACCCCACCCACCCCCTACATATTTTACTTTTTCACCCTTTGTTGCCCATTCCAAAACACTACCTGAAGTGTCTTTTTAAAATATGTATTCTGCAGTTGAATACTGAAGAATTACTTTCTGTACTCATCTTCAAATTATTTGGAATGTTATCTATAGTGCGCACAACATTTTTACTTTTACAGAAAGCTCAGCATCCTTTGAAGTAAGGTTTAAAAAAGACTTAGTCCTCATAGGAACCTTTTAATTCTAGGTAATCTAAATCATAGATTTTTGTCATTAATTCTATACTACTTTCAACTTTTAAAAGGTCTTGAGATGAAACCAGGTAACATATTTTCACAATTTTAATTAGGATATGTGAAAAGAAAGGAGTCAGTGCGAATTCACTTGGTATAAAATTTTTTCTCTTTATACCTTCTTTCAGATCCCTTAGGTTGGCCTAATACAAAGGTCTCTGTTTTTTTAAATTACAATTTATACTTTGTCCAATATCATGATAGTAATTTGTTTCAGTGTATGTTTTCCCCAGATTTCTCCATTTTAAAAAACTAACATTCTCGTTTAAAATTTGATTTCTTAAACATAGTATTGTCTACTCCTAACATGTGGGAAGAGAAAGATGAAGGTGAAATATGTCCAAACTCAAATGAGCATGAAAGACAAGGGGCAAGTTAACCCCTAAATATCAGAGTATGAATACATTCTGAAATGGGTTCTGACTAAATTGTCCTCTCCTGTAGAGTTAAATGGAAAAACACAAGAAGTTCCTTAATAAGCTATATAATCTTTTAGTTTGGTATTTCTCAGTGATACAGCATAAGAGTTTATATCAGTCATGAGTTAGTTATATGCTTGTGTCATTTATTAAATGGATTTAAATCTATTAGTGTTGCATAGTTTTTCTGTGCTTTGCCCTAGGTTGATTCTGTTTGTTGGATGCTCTTAATTTGTCCAGTGTAAATATAAATAGAGAGTGCATTAAGCCTTTTTGCCCTTGATAATGGGGGAAAGATGCTGGTTAGATGTTTATTTTAGTGAGCTTGCATTTTCTTTCACATGCAAAGCAGTTCACAGAATTCATAGTTTTATACTTACTATGTCTTTCCTAAAGACACCGAGGATGCTTTATTTTTAACTCTTGAGCCACTAGTGACTCTTGAATAAATTGAGGTCAGAAATGTTGCAAAAGTGATAAGTTTCTGACAGTGTGGAGAAAGGGGAATAATCAACAGTAGGTTTTTACTGAATCCAATTATTTTAATTTAGGCTGTGTCTATATGAAGCTTTTTTGACTTGCTAAATGAACTTTTATCTTGGCATTGTATAGACATAGCTTTGATGTAAATTGCAAGAACACCCATAACCTCTTATTCTATGTACATTTCTTTTCATTCTCATCGGATGCATCAAACATGCAGCGGTAATAAGCCAGATTCTACTCAGGTGTGTGAGAGCACTTGCCTTAAGTTCACTTTTTTCCTAGTGTTTATATATCATTAGCTACTATGAACACAGACTGATCTCAGAAACATTTTAGAAGATGCTCTTGAACCACATTTTTAAGCATTTTCATTTTTATAAAAATTGATATAACATTACAAAAAGATGTGGGGGCAGGAGCATTGTGGTTGGTGAAACCACCCTAACCCTGTCATACAACTTATCATTTTGATCAAACAGTATACTAAATTGGGATTTTTGTTTTTACAAGTCATTGCTGTTCTGGCTTCATATTTACACTTCCCATTCTTATCCCCCTTAAAATCATTCTTGATCATCCTGTTTTCTTTCAACAGCTTCAGAGGATGATTCCGAAGAAGATGGAGACCATAACAGGACATTTGATATTGCCTAACTTCATATAAGACAGATGGATGATCTGTAAACACAAATGTTTATTAAAAATGGCAATTAAATATAAATTACTTTTGTGGGGGAATGGCTAATAAATACATTTACTATATATAAAATGAATATATACATACACATGTATGCCTGTATATATATATTCATTCTCAAGTGTTGCTGAATTAAAATTCTGCTGGACTTTTTAACATAGCAAATCTGATGTTTATAAACTGGTAATCAAAAAGGTTTTTTTCTTTTAAGTAAGTGGGGAAGTATTACCCTTGTTTTAAATAAGCAATGCCTATCAACCCTTTTTTTGTGTTCTGATTACTGTAGTCTTATTTATGAAAAAAGGTTTGTGTTTTACTCTTGCTAGTGAGAAAAGTGGGACAAAATATACTTTTGAAATAAAATGCTATATGGCACCTAATTATTTTTTCTTTTAAAATGCCTTAAGTTGCAGTCTCATTTTGATAATCATTTGCTTCCAGTGTTTAAAAATTTAAAAAAGAATGGGGAGGTTATGAGAAGAGCATTATATTAGGTTTCCAAATTTAATTTGAATTCCAAATTCACTTAGCAATAAAATCTAATTTTTAAAAAGTATATAAATATAAAATGTATAAATGATGGATAGATTTTTGTATTGATTTGTAGAATGCAGATTATATTTGATAGGCTATAGTATGTAGATATTCCTTTTAGGAATATTACAGCTCTAAATTATATGAGACTTGCCAGTCAAATGCTATTTGGTTTAAAAAAAAATTATTGCAATCTTAAGTTAATGGAATATTTTTAAATCCCACATTCAGAGTTTAAAACACTGGTTTTCAATGTGTTTTTTAGTGTTGTCACTTCTTTATAGATAAATATATAAATAACCTGTTTGGATCCTGGTCGTTTCTAACTGTTCCTTGGTAATTCTGAGCATTTATTTGATGACTTAATATTTTCCCTACCTTTGGATAACAGATGAACATTATTTACCACGAATGGATCTATACTGTGGTCATGAGTTGTGTATACTTCCACAACACTGTATTTTTCTTCTGTCAATACCCTTAGGATACACTTTAAAACACCTTAAGGTCTGATGTTATGGCAACAAACTACTTTTTCAAACCTAAATGGAACCATGTAATTTCTCAAGTGAATGAACAATTTGCCCACACTTAGTTTGTTGGTCTTATGTAAAACATTGGCTCGAAATAAAGTGCACACTGATTTATTTTAGTTTGAAATGTTTCCTTTTAAACTGGTGCTCAAAGAAGACATCAAACTTCATAACCAATAATTTTATTAAAATTGCAAATCTCATTTTAAGCAGTAATATAAATGTTCTAAAATATTGCTCACCTCTTGCCAGTTATCTTTGCATTGTCTGTCTTAAAGCAAAAATATAAAATTTTAGGGTGGTAGTTTTAATATATTCTGTGGGTCCTTAGGGATGCTTTGAATTTGAAGTATATATACTTTTAATAAAATTCAGTATGACAATTATGTTCTGCTTAACCCATAAAACTTTATTTAAAAATTTTAACTAAATGGTACAAAACATTGATTGGTATGCATATAAGATAATTCTGTATAGTTTTGTCATTAAATGCTAAATGACAGTGATAACAATGGCTTAAGCTTTACAGTATTCTTTTAGTTCCCTAGTACCACTTAGTATTTAAATATTGTCATATTAGCTTCAGATTATCATGTAAATGACAGTAGAGGAATTAGAGAAAAGGCTTTCATTGGTTATCAGTTTTAAATTCTGAACAAAAGAGACCATACACTGCTCACTACAAAGAATGCAATTTTCTAAGAAAATGTAGTTTAAAATGTTACTCTAAATATCTGCCAAAGAATTATATTGTTATTACTAGCTAAAACCAAGATGTTGAAGAAAGCAGTTTCTACATTCTGAATGTAGTAAACAAGCCTGCGTGTGTAATCCAATTATCTCTTGACTAATGAGTAGATAAGGGGCCTGTTATAGATGTTCTGGTATATAAAGAAAATTAAAATGTAGGCCGAGCGTGGTGGCTCACGCATGTACTCCCAGCACTTTGGGAGACCAAGGTGGGTGGATCACTTGAGGTCAAGAGTTTGAGACCAGCCCAGCCAATATGGTGAAACCTTGTCTCTACCAAAAATACAAAAAGCCAGGTGTGGTGACAGATGTCTGTGGTCTCAGCTACTAAGGGGACTGAGGCAGGAGAATCGCTTGAAAACCTGCAAGGCGGAGATTGGAGTGAGCCAAGATTGAGCCACTGCACTCTAACCTGGGCGACACAGCGAGACTCATCATATATGTATATAGCACTTCATTACCAGAGGCCATGAAACCAAATGTTGAAAATTAAATCAGAGTTTAAAACAGCTGTTTTGGAAGAGTTGCCATTAGGTAGAAAGTATCAAAACATACAAAAGAAAGTTGTATGGGAGTTGAGTGGAAGGTAGGATTTAAGAGCAGCACTGCCCAATAAAGCCTGCTATAATGAAAATGTTCTATGATGTATGTTGCCCAGTATGGTAGCCACTAACCACCTGTGATTTGAACACTTGACAATGTGGCTAATGTAATTGGGAAACTGGATTTTAAACTATACTTAATTTACTTAAATAGCCTCATGTGGTTAGTGGCTCATTGGACATTGTAGTTCTAGATGTTTGAGAGTGTTGGTTTTAAGTTGGACTTAATCACTTTCCTACCCAAATTCTACCACTCCTTTAAGAACTCCTTTAGAACTCTTAGTTGATATAATAACGCCATAATTTTACTTTGCCTGTAGTTCTTCAAGGAGTGGTACAATTCGGATAGGAAAACCAGGGAGGAATTCCAAGGTAGTGTTCAATATTGACATTAGTAATAGTCTATCAATAATAAAATAGACATCTCAAACACTACACCACATCTCAGAAATGTAAAGCTCTTACAGAGCATGCTTGTGCTTATGTAACAGCTGGTGTAATGCCTGCATTTTCAGTACCACATAGCCACACTGTTAATAGTTTTGTGTCACTTTTTAGTTACTTATGTCTCATTAATGATAGTGCCGTTAATTGTGATGAGTGTTTTCGATTCATGTGGTCAATAAAAAGATTACAAAAGCTGGGACTTTGTTGCCATTAGTCAAGCTAGTGAGATAGTGTATCTCCCCATAAGAAAGTAAGATAATTGATGGGATGTGGATTCAGGAGAGGGATTACTTTTCTTTGAGCTTCAGACTTCTAAATATAGACAATATACTTCAGTCAGTAATGGATCACATATAGAACAGTGTTCCCTTAGTAGACCATATTTTTACTGTGCCTTTTCTATATTTAGATACACAAATACCGTTGTGTTACAGTTGTCTGCAGTATTCAGCACAGTAACATGCTGTGTAGGTTTGGAACAAAATAGGCCATACCATCTGGGTTTGTGTAAGTACAAGCTGATTTTCACACAAGAAGATTCCCTAACTATGCATTTCTTAGAACCTATCCCCATTGATAAGTGATACATGAGTAATTTATGTGAAATTTATACATTCTATCTTTCCTGTTTTTGATTTATTGATGGTGAGGAAAACACTCATTTCAGCTTTTTCATTTTTTTACTCCCCAAATGATTTTCACCTTTATCTTAAAATGTACAATAAATGCACTGAAAACTGATCATTGTCACTACAGTTGTACTTAGTGTTTTTCTTCGGTTTTTGTTTACACAGTTTTCATGTTGAAGGAAAAATTTATAAATGCTTGAGGAGAATGAAATACTTTGTACAGGGGAAGGTACAAAAGGTACGGTGGCAAGAAAGAAATCCTTAAAGGGGCACTAGGATATATAAGTGTTAACCTAATTGCCAGCTTTCTCCATGCCATCCTGGACACAGCGATCATATTTTGTTTCAAAAGACTTATAAACATTAATTAAAACGAGTCATTTGTGATAAAATGGTGTGTGTAATGAAACAAATTATGTGGTGTGGGGTGTTAAAAGTTGTAAAGTTTTCTTCATCTAAATCATGAAATACACATTCTAGAGGAATTATCTGCCAAAGAAACAATTATCAAAGATACTTAAATGTATGGAATGTACTTAAAATCACTTATTCCCCATTTCATGTTTACTAATAAACATATGTGGTCAACTAGAAGGGAAGATACGGCAGGCAAGATAAATAGGCTGAGCTTTTATTTTTATCTGCTTCTTGGGCTTTAAGCTTTCCTTCATTCAAGTGACAGATTCTGCATTTGACGGGATGCTTAAAATCACTATATTAGATCTAAGATCATTTCTAAAACCTGTTTTTTTAATGAACCTAAAGATTCTTTTCACAACATGAATACATAAAAATGTTACTGGAATAAGGAAAACCATTAAAGCTCTAATATCCAATGTCAAGTTTTATATTAAAATTTTTCCCAAGAATCTCTGCCAGGGCATTTTGTTGATGTCTTAGTGCAAGATTACCAAAAACTTACTCAAATTGAACAGGATATTCATTTTCTTCTCCAACTACCAAAACACAGTCTTCGTTATAAGGTGATTGGGGTGCGGTTGAAAAAACTGTGGTGAAACGAGAATCAGAATGTTTTTTGTACAGGAACCAAATGATTGCTCCCAAAACTGTCAAAATTACTATGCTAGCAATCACCAAAGCTGATATTAAAATATGGTTATCTGAAAAGGAAAAGACAAAAGAACATATGGGAGATTAGGGTACACAAGTTGCAAGTATATTTTGATGAGCACAACTGTAGTTTTTTTAAACATTTCTCTGTTGAGAATTTCCCACACTGATGAGAAAACCAAAAATTGCACATTTGTTCCTATCAAGATTTATATTTCTTGGCCTGAAGAATATTACTCAAATTTTCTAGGAAGTTGTGCACTTCTCCACTCTACTGAAGATCCCAAAATGGAAATCACCCAAGTACACCATGCTCCAGTTTGTGTTCCTTTGCTTTACTTTCTAAGACTACAAATTCAGACCTACTGTTCCCTTTAGGAATTCTAGTATTTAGATAATGTGTTACATTATTGAGGTTTAATGGTTCACCTGGCTTTGGGGATTTAAGATTTGTTTACCTGAAAAAAACACCCAAGAGCTGCAGTAAAAGTACCTTGCTTTTGGGTGTCTGCATTCATTCATTCTTTGTGTGTTTCCCTAAAGTTCTATAAGTATGTACAACTTTGCAGTTCTTGCCTGTTCAAACCCTTGTAATCTTTCTATAAGAATCCAGTTTAATAAATTGAGGAAAGTAACTTGGTTTAGGAGGATGAAAATACTTTTGGGCAGGTACTTGTATTATGTATAGTAATAGACTAAAGAATGTGAAAAATTTTCAGAATAATTTTGACAGATTTTTGATTATTAAATATATTCATAATACCCATTATTTCTAACTGGTGCTTGTTAAAATGAGACCTGGAAGTATATAAGATTAGTGAGATAAATCTGGCCAAATTATTTGTTAAAGTGAGGGGGAGCCATTGATATTTTTCAGATATTGACAGGATTTTTTGGGAGGAGTGAGGAAATGCTCACAAGTGAATTATCTTTTAATCCTGAAATAAAATTTGGTAGTAAAGATTTGGTAAGGTGTGAGGGTGGATTTGTTGGTATTATTAAAGACATTAAAATGAAAAAAAAAAAAAAAACGCCAAGAATTCTGTAAACTGAGTTCAAATGGGGTTCTTCCATAGTTTTTGTCTACAGCAACCTTCGCCTTCTGGGTGCCAGTGATTCTCATGTGTTAGCCCGGGTAGCAGAGATTACAGGCACATACCATGATGTCCAGCTAATTTTTGTATTTTTAGTACAGAGTTTTGCCATGTTGCCCAGGTTGGTCTGAAACCCCTGGCCTCAAGTGATCTGCCCCCCTCGGCCTCCCAAAGTGCTGGGATTACAGGTGTGGACCACTGTGCCCAGACCCGTAGTTAGTTTTCTTAAAATTAACATAGCCCATTTTCAGTGTAGAACCTTAACTTTACCAATGTGAACACACTTTATTTCAGTCTACTAATGATTGTACAGTAATAGCTTCATAGTAGCATCTACGTTAAAAATAGGTATTACATGATGGTAATACAGAAAAACAAGTCTGAAAGATCATGGTAAATGAGAAATATTTACACACTAAATTATATAGCTTTAAAAGACCTGGTATCCTAAGAACTGGACAGCATCCAAGATGGGTGAGACACAGTAAGTATATATGCTGCTTTTATTTTCACATTCTGCAAGTGACCTTTAGCCAAAGTTGACTCCAGGGGTTTTAGTTAGCTGCATACTATTAAATGTGTGACAAAGTCAGTTGTCAAGGCAACTGATGAGCAGTGTATTAAAACAATGTGTAGTTTGTATCTGGAGGTTAGGATAGTTTTACATTAGGAAATCTATTATCTACCTCATTAATTAAAGGAAAAATCCATTGCTTGAGCGTATAATAGCTATTTACCATGAAATCCTACTTTTTTAAAGAAACAAAATTTAGGAAAAATACTTTTTAGCCTAACAATGTTCCTTACTTGAGGAGACATAATAAACACTGAAACAAGCTTTCACTTCTTTGTCATTTCTTAAGCCCATTTAATCCATTTTCTCAACATTCTGAAATTCCTGTGGCAAAGGTCAACAATGATCTCTTTATGACTACATGCATAAACACGTGAATGTTTTAGTTCAACCTGAGGCAACTAGATTGTTAGCGGTCCAGACTTGAAGTTATCTCCTCACTTGGCTTCCTTGACTTTGCTCTCTTCTGTTTTTCAGACAACTGCTTCCTAGTCATCTTTGTGGACTCAAAGCTTTCCATGGTTGATCTCAACCATTCAAGTTTTGTATGTAAATCCATAGATAAATATGTGTGTGTACCCCCACTTTACTCCCAAATCGCTTCTGAATTCCTGCAAATAGCCACTGCCCAGTCATCCAATCTGGAAATTATAGACTTCCTCTCTATTAATTATCAAGACTACACATTTTTCTTCTGTTAACTATTTGACTGCTACTTTCATGCCCTAGTTCTAAACACTGATCATCTGAGGACCGAACTATGTATAATCCACCTCAAAAACTATATGAAACATTTTGTTGGGCTGTAACCTCAGGTTAGTTTGAGTGCCAACTGTGTGCATTTAATTCTGAGGCACAGGGTTTAAATGACTTGCCCAAGTCCATTTAGTGACAGCAAAAATTCAACCCTTCACCTTGGTCCTGATTTGTCATCTCAGATAACCTGTCCTTGAAGATTTAACTCCCGTGTCCTCTCTAGTAACCTTTGCTGAACCCAGCTTGGACTAACTTGCCCTTTCCTGTCTGCTTGCCACACTAGGTGCATCCGACGATGGACACCTTAATTCTGTTGAAAGTATTCTTCCCAAGGGAGTCTTCCAGCTTACACTTGGTATGAAGGGGAACTCCCTGTTTGCCAAGATTGCAGCTACACTTAATTATTGGGTGGTTTTCCTTGCTGTTTCAACTCCATGTTCTCTACCGTTACTCCTTAAAGTCAGACTAAGCCTAATCCCTGTCTGTCTACATGACAGGCTTTCACTTTAACTTTAGGTCTTGATTCTGCAAACTCATGGCCTTATCAAATGAGGCCTTCCCTGGCCACCCTATGAAAAATAAAAAAGTACAGCACCTCCCTTCTTGCACTGGAATTCATCCTTATCTGCCTGTTTTCCCTATAGGATATGTCACTATCTCACATATTTTTGTTTTACCCTTCCCACTAGAATGTATGCTTGAGAGCAGGGGCTTTTGTTTTGTTCATTGCTCTGTCTTCAATGTCTAACTTTAGGAGAAAGTCTGACACACAGTATTTACTCACTAAATTATACACACATTTAATATGCAGTTACGTACACATATATACATGTAATGAATTTAGAGATTACTTTTTCTGTAGTCTGAAGACCCTATGTTGCCAGATGTTTCATCTATTCATGGTTTTGAAGCCATAGATCTATTTTTTTCTAAACGTTCCAACTTACATGTATCTCTGTTTTTTCCAAAGTAATACATTTACATAGCTTAGAAATCAGTTCTAGAAGATACGTAATGAAAATACTGTGCTCCTGCTCCACTACTACTCACCTGAACATCCATTCCTTAAAGTTAACTACACTCCTGTTGCTTCAGCTATTTATCTCCATGTCTAAATAACATGCTTCTGCTACTTGATTTTTTTAAATGTAATTTAAGGAATTACATGTAACAAATAATATCTTAGGTGAGCAGTAGCATTAAGTATATTCACTTCGTTGTGCTACATCACCACCATCCATTCACAGAACAACTCATTTTGTAAAATTGAAACTCTACCTATTAAATTCCCATTTCTTCCTGACCTAACCCTTGGCAAAGAGTTTCTTGGTGAGGTTGACTACTTCAGGTACCTCATACTGTAGGTAAGAATTATACAGAACTTGGCCTTTTGTGACTGGCTTTTTTTTTTTTTTTCCTTTTCTTTTTTTTTTTTTTAGATGGAGGCTTGCTCTGTCTGGCCCAGGCTGGAGTGCAGTGGAGCGATCTCGGCTCACTGCAGCCTCTGCCTCCAGGTTTCACCTAATTTTTTTTTTTTTAGTAGAGACGAGATTTCGCCATGTTGGCCAGGCTGGTCTCCAACTCCTGACCTCAGGTGATCCACCCGCCTCGGCCTCCCAAAGTGCTGGGATTACAGGCGTGAGCCACTGCGCCCGGCCTGTGACTGGCTTATTTTGTTTAACCTAATGTCCTTCAGGTTTATGAATGTTGTAGCGTGTGTCAGAATTTTCGTGTCTTTTAAGGCTAAATGATACTCATTTGTATGCGCAGATTACATTTTGTTTATCTCTTCATCAATGGACACGGGTTGCTTCCACCTTTTGGCTATGGCAAATGATGCTATGAACATAGATACACAACTATCAAAGAGATGGGTGTACGGATATTAAAGACTCCTTGCTTTCAGTTATTTGGGATACATACTGAGAAGTGGAATTGCTGGATCATATGGTAATTTTAATTTTTTTGAAGAACTACCACACTGTTTTTCACAGAGGCTGCCCCATTTTACATTCCCACCACAAGAGTTCCAATTGCTGCATATCCACACTAACGCTTGTTATTGTCTTCTTCCTATAGATGAATGAAGATGTAATTCCTGTATACACACGAACTCAACACTTCTTTTCTTCTCCTCTGTCATAGTTCTATCGTAGTAACCCCCAAATAGAAAACTGACAAAGGACTCAGATTCAATTTTTTTGGTTTTTAGATGTAGTCACTCTGTCACCGAGGCTGGAGTGCTGCAACCTCCACCTCCCAGGTTCATGTAATTCTCCCTGCCTCAGCCTCCCAAGTAGCTGGGATTATAGGCACTCGCCACCGTGCCCGGCTAAGCTTTGTATTATTTAGCCCGGCCCATATCCAAATTTAAAGAAACAAAAGTTATTTTTAAAATTTCTACCAATAATAAAGGCAACTCGATAAAAATAATATGGGTGGCTGGGAATGGCGGCCCAACGCCTGTAATCTCAGCACTTTGGGACGCTGAGGTGGGTGGATCGTTTGAACCCAGGAGTTTGAGACTAGCCTGGGTAACAGGGTGAAACCCCATCTGTACAAAAAAAATTATCTGGGTATGGCGACCCACACCTGTAGTCCAAGGTACTTGGGAGGCTGAGGTGGAAGAATTGCTTGAGCCCAGGAGGTCGAGACTGCAGCGAGTCAAGCTCCGCACTCCGCACTCCGAAAATGGGTAAAAGCCTTTTCACAAAAGATATACAAATAAATAATCATCTGAAAGGTGCTCAACATCATCAGGTAAATGAAAATGAAAGCCACAAAAAGATCACTACACACCTGATCTGAATGGCTAAAAATAAAGAAATTGACAATACCATCATGGGGTGAACATGGAGCAAATGGAACTTGGACACGCTGCCAGTAGTAACATGATTTAAGCATTTTGAAAAATTATTTGGTGGTTTCTAATAAATCTAAATACATATACTTGCCCTATGACCCAGCTTTCTACTTTCTAGAATATAGTCAAAGAAAATGAGAACATAGTCCAAAAGAAGATGTATGAGAATGTTCGTAGGCAGCTCTATTCAAATTAGTTTGAAACTAGAAGTGATCCAAATATCCATAAACAAGAGAATGGACAATATATGATATATTCATAAAGTATTATAAGGCTTAGGAAAAAAATTCAGTGAATGTGCACAACACAGATGAATCTAAAAAAAATTCCCAAGTCAAAGAAGCCAGACAAAACTACATATTGTAGAATATATTTAAAATGTCGAGTCTTATTACTAAGAGACCTTTCTACATTCTTATAAAAATTGTTCTACTTTGTATTACATAATTTTTAAAAGGGATCTGTAATAGTATTTTAATATGCCAGAATTTTGATATATTTTTAATTGTGGGAAAAATTTAAAGACCAAATCATCACTTACCTGATAAATATTTCCTTTTGTATGGAACTAAAATACGAAAGAAAATTAAAATTAGAATTTAATTATGCTTTATTATAGGATTGACTTTAAACATGTTCACAATCATTAAAAATAAACCCTTTTATTAGTAGCTTAATATCAACACATTCATAGCTTAAAATCCGTATTTCTTTGCCTCATTAATTGTCTCTTGTCTGTTTTGAACTTAGTTTTTAAAGAAAGCTGTAGAGGGCTCACAACATGCATTAGCTTGGTTGGTGGAAACGAATATGGGATCTTGAGGAAAAGACAATAATGAGGTAAAGGAAAAAAGAGGATTCTGGTTGGAGAGTATAGAAAACAAATGTCGTAAAATTAAACAACTGTGACCCTAACTACCTTAGTATGGATGTACTCACTACTTCTGATGTTTTGAAGTTATAGTTTAATTAAAAATTTTGTTTATGTAATTGCACCATGAGGTGCAGTACCTGAAAAGAACCAATATTTTGCAAAACAAATATTTGAAGTTGAATACTACTACCATAAAACTATGATGAACATTTTGATAATCACTGTAAAACTAATAGTAGTCAAGGATCCTGCCGTTGCAAGTAAAGAAATGTACATACTTCCATATGTAAAGAAAGGAATTAAGCAGAGCAGGATGTGGAGTTTTGGTTTACAGTTGAAGTAGAAGGGGAAAATACTAAGTATGCAAAATGGGGAAATGGTTGCTTATATCATGTTTCAAGCACCCCAAATTCATATTTTGAAACATTAAAAAACAAAACAAAACTTTTTTTGTAGAGATGGTGGTCTTGCTATGTTGACAAGGCTGCCTCAGCCTCAAAAAGTGCTGGGATTACAAGCATGAGCCACTGTGCCCAGCCTACATTTTGAAAATTTAAGTTTCTTTAATGAGAAAACATTTACTTTCTAAAACTTAGAATAACAAACTGTGTAGTATTTTAACAAATATCAAAATACTGTTGTGGGCCAGGATAATTCTGTTCATTAAAAAACCTTCTGGGCTGGACACAGTGGCTCACGCCTGTAATCCCAGCACTTTGGGAGGCCGGACGGGGGCAGACCACAAGGTCAGGAGTTTGAGACCAGCCTGGCCAATCTGGTGAAACCCCATCTCTACTAAAAAATATAAAAATTAGCCGGGCGTGGTGGCAGGTGCCTGTAGTGCCAGCTGCCTGTAGTGCCAGCTACTCGGGAGGCTGAGGCAGGAGAATCGCTTGAAGCCGGGAGGCAGAGGTTGCAGTGAGCCAAGATTGCGCCACCGCACTCCAGCCTGGGGGACAGAGAGAGACTCCGTCTCAAAAAAAAAAAAAAAAAAAAAAAAAAAAAAAAAAAAAAAACCTTATGATGGGTCAGAAGAAAACATTTTAATTCCAAATGAATTATAAACTATGATGTAGTTTTTGTTTGCCTAAACAAAGGATGTTCTTATGGAGAATCGAATTCCCTGTAAAGTAACACGAGAATTCTAGAATTATACATGATTATTCTTCACCACTTCTGCTCACTTAAACCACATGCAAAGAGATTATAATAATTCCTTTAAACAATAAATTTTTGACCTCTTGCAAACACTAAGCAGATAGAATAAAAGTATGCCTATTTCATGTGATCTGGCCTTATCTCCTAAATGTAAGAGAATTATAATTTGAGTTCCAAGAGACTTAAGAGCAAACCATCCTATTAATATATTCTTAAGTCTTATTCTCTTTTCTTTTCTTTCTTTTTTTTTTTTTTTTTTTTTTGGAAACAGAGTGTTGCTCTTTGCCCAGGCTGGAGTACAATGACTTATTCACCGCTTACTGCAGCCTCAACCTCCCAGGCTCAATTGATCCACCCACCTCAGCCTCCCATGTATTTGGGACCACAGGTGCACACCACCATGCCCAGCTGATTTTTGTATTTTTTGTAGAGATGAGTTTTCGCCATGTTGCTCAAGCTGGGAACTCCTGCACTCAAGGAAGCCACCGCCTCAGTCTACCAGAGTGCTGGGATTGCAGGTGTGAGCCACTGTGCCTAGCCTTATCCTATTTATTGAGGCATACTTATCTCAAAATTATTTTAAAACCAGCCCTACTTTCCCTGCCCCTCCTAGAATGGAAAAACACCTTCAGTCATACTTACTAGCTGTTTTGCATAGTGTTCCTTCCACAAAAGAAACTTCACAATTTCCTTTTTTCCATTCACCTGTCTTGATGTGCAGAAAAGCACAGGTGTCAATTAAATCCTCCCCATCATCTTGGTCTGTCCACTTATCAAATGTCATATTTGAATTATCAAACCACTTGAAACTCGCATCTGTCAATTAAGGAATATTTTCAACATTATGACAGTTTTAAAAGGTGTTCAAGTTGAAAAGCGTGTAGGATTAAAGGTGGAAAGTTACTAAGGTATGTCTGGTCTAAACTTTTGGTTGTAGGATTAAAATTAGAAGGAGGAATATATCCTGTGTACAGCCAAATCATCAAAAGTTATCGATTTAAGAGGTTTCTGAAGATGATTCAGTTTTTGCAAAAATATATACATGTATAATATTCTTATGGGAAAAGTCAAGAAAAATAGTTAAATGTTAGTAGTAACCTTAGTAATTTCATTTCACTTGAAAATGTTTACATACGTACTTTATATTTGTCTACAGTGATGATAAATACATTTATATAATAGAACCGTGATAATTTACTCTATCCTTAGCCTATTAGTTGCAGATGCTAATACTAACTTTTATGATCATGCTATATTACAAAAATACTGAGCCTTAGAGCCACATTTTAATCCAGACAAGAATCAACTGTGGCTTTCATCTGTGTAACTCATTGAGCTATGCAGATACAAGCTGTGGTACGATCATAGCCGCACACTGAAAATGTAACACCTGGAGGCCACAGGAATCATCAACTTGAACTAGAGAATTGAAGAGCCATCAGTTTTACTACATTAAAAAAGAACAAAGTCACGTCCCACGAGGTAAATATCACTTACCATCTGTGTCATAAAACATGCCTAGTAGGATATCATCTGAGCCTTTCCATTGCTTTTTCAAAGTATCCAATATAAAAGCATTTTCTTCTTCATTATGTATGCTTATCATGTCCGCTCCTGAAATTATTTTAAAGAGAAAAAAGTCAGCATATTCTAGAATCAGTGAAAATCACTAGGTAAATAAAAATAATAAATAGTTGCTTAACTTTCTATATATATTAGAGCTGGACAATGAACTTTGATCTTACGGTTCATACAAGCTAATAAGGTTACAGGGACATGTCTTGGCTCTCAGCCTTGAATATGATTTATGTCATTGAAATTACGTTTATGTCTCAGTATACCTAATATAATTTTTTTTTAAGGGATAGAAAACAGTTGTAGGGGCCGGGCGCGGTGGCTCATGCCTATAATCCCAGCACTTTGGGAGGCTGAGGCGGGTGGATCACCTGAGGTCAGGACTTTGAGAGCAGCCTGGCCAACATGATGAAATCCTGTCTCTACCAAAAAAATATTAAAAAAAAAAAAAATAGCTGGGTCTGGTGGCACGTGTCTGTAATCCCAGCTCCTCAGGAGGCTGAGGCAGGAGAATTGCTTGAACCCAGGAGGTAGAGGTTGCAATGAGCTGAGATCACACCACTGCACTCCAGCTTGAGCAACAGACTGAGAATCCATTAAAAAAAAAAATGTAAAAAGGAAAGAAAGAATGACAAAAAGAGAGAGAGAGAAGAAAAAGAAAGAAAAAGAAAGAGAAGAAGGAAGGAAGAGAGAAAGAAAGAGAAAGACGAAAAGAAAAAGGAAAAGGAAGGAAAGAAAGAAAATAGTTGCAGGGGAAAACTTGATTTAAAAATATTCTAAGACCAGCAGAATTGCTATTATTTTATTTCAGCTGCCTTGAAATAAAACCATATTGGCATGTTGGAAATTTCGTCTTGTTTTCACAGAGCCGATGTTCATGTAGGACTTTCTCAAAGGGAAACAACATATATGTATTAAGTACTATGTGGCACTTTAATAAGATTAATAATTTCAGTGTTTACATTTATTCCTTCTATAATAAATGTATATGATTTTGATTAAGGTATCCCTAATACAGTTTGAAACATTCTTCCAAATGTTATTGTTGAAGAATATAACAGTAATAAAAAGCACCTTTAGGCTGGGCACGGTGGCTCACGCCTGTAATCCCAGCACTTTGGGAGGCCAAGGCAGGTGGATTGCCTGACCTCAGGAGTTCGACACCAGCCTGGCTAACATGGTGAAACCTTGTTTCTACTAAAAATACAAAAAATTAGCCAGGCATGGTGGTGCACCCCTGTAATCTCAGCTACTCCAGAGGCTGAGGCAGGAGAATCGCTTGGACCCAGGAGGCAGAGGTTGCAGTGAGTTGAGATCACACCACTGCACTCTAGCTTGGGCAACAAGAGTGAAACTCCATTTCAAAAAAAAAAAAAAAGTGTCAAAGTAATTAGAGGCTCAATTGGGCCCAATAGCCAAATATATAAATAGCCTCCAAGCACAGTCTTTAAAAAATGACATTTTTTGGCTGGATGCAGTGGCTCACACTTATAATCCCAGCACCTTGGAAGGCCAAGGTGAGAGGATCACTTAAGGCCAAGAGTTTCAGACCAGCCTGGGTAATATAGTGAAACCCCGTCTCTACAAACAAACAAACAAAATAGCGCACATCTGTAGTCCTGTCTATTCAGAGGGCTGACATGGGAGGATCACTTGAACCCAGGAGTTCAAGGCTGTAGTGAGCTGTGATCATGCCACTGCACTCAAGCCTGGGTGACAGAGCAAGATCCTGTCTCAAAAAAAAAAAAAACAGATATTTTTATTTCAAATATTTTACAATGTGAAGTTATAAATCTATTTCCTAGAGAACACTGAGTGTATGCTCTAGCAAATCGCCTTTTTATAATTTTTCCTTGATATACTCTTTTTTACTACAGTCTTACTTCATGGTCCTATGTAATCTGACTTCAGCACTTTCCAGGAGAATAACTAAGTGATTAAGAACTCTAAGCCTAAAATCCAACAGACCTGGGTTAAAATCCTGGCTTTGTCAATTATTTCCTGTGTTACCTTGAACAAATAACTGAAGTTAATTTCATCTCTCAATAAAATGATGATAATACACTACTTGATAGGTTTGTTATGATAATTAAAGCCAGGTAAAGTATATGGTGTGCTTAACCACAGTGCCTGTCACAGGATATGCATGTTAAATAGACCCTGCTTTGGACCATATTGTCCAACAACTGTCTTTCAACTCCAGGATTAAATATATACCCAATTCCACTGCCTGTAGCTTGTGTGTTGTCAAATAAAAGTTGTACATGAAATCTTAGGACCCAGTTAAAAGTCAGATGTGACAAAATCAGTTTTTAAAGAAATTAATGAACACTGTTTACTAATTTGTGAAAAAACAAACAGAAAAGAATAAGCCTTTTACCATGGTCAGTACACTGATTTCTGACATCCTCTATGCTTTCTACTTTGATGGCTTCTTGGAGAAAAATGTAGCAATTGTCTTGGAACTGAATCCAAGTAGATGAAGGACAGTCTATGTAGAAAAAAGAAGAACACTGTTAAATAACTTGAGAAAAAGAATTACATGAATTCCCAAAGATAAGGATATTAGATATTAAATTTTCACACACACACAAAGGCAATTTCCTTTGTTAAATCTTTATTAAAATAAGAAATCAACCAGTGTAACAGGAATTTGTTTCTCTCCATTATACATACGGAAAAAGAGAAATGTGCCAATGATTCTCTTCTGACTTTACAGAGCAAAGATACAAGTTTTTAGGTTGTTTAGGAATTCAAGGCAACAAACTATCTAGAAGACAGCCAATCAGGATTACACACTTCTGTTTGAAGGTTATCTTTGCAGTATTTAACAATTTCAAAAGTCTTAAGACTTTTACAAGGCCCTGTTGTTCAAATTATACCTCTAAGAACAGAAGAGAAAAAGAAGTTGCTAGCTTATAAATATTCACACAAGTTTTCATATTGCACAGGAAAACGAGACTGATGTTCTTATGAATGTCCTTAATTTAACACCTCATCAAAGTAGATTCTTTAAAGTAGTTCAATGAAATAGAACCATAACTCTTCCTCTACTGCTCGAAGGGGACATCTCCTTCACCTCTATCTTGGTCTCTTTTTGTTTATTATAAAGATGTGCATTTTTAAGCCTAGGCTCTAGAACCACTGTGACCCACCTAAATTTATTTTATATCCAAGTTTTTTTTCCTTCCAGCTGTTTTATAAGCACTTGAATTACACATATGACTACCTTGGGTTTAACTCTGGTAGGAATCTAGAACTCTCCCACAATGCTGGCTTAAAGATACGGTTGTTTTGCAGCAAACACTTTGCTTTGGGAAAATTTTCATTATGAAACATTAAAACAATCTGGCTATAAAATTACATGATACCAACATTTGCAAAGCAAAGAAGTCCAGAATAGAGTCAGGAATTGGAGAAGCCAGACAGCTTTGTAGGAGGAAGGTCTGAAAACAAGACACTTGGTTGAAAGTCTGTATATGGAGCAGGTAGATCCTTTCCCTGAGAAATAGCATTCGGCCATCTCAGGTTCATTACACATTTCTGCCACCTTCTTTGAAAATCTGGTCTTTATTCAGAGAAACTCTTATTCCTTCAAATCTACTTCCAGGAATTTAATCTAGATTTTCTAGTTGTTCTTAATGGGAGTATTAGTCTTCTACTCCATGATAGTGAGATGCAAAATTCCATCTTTTATACTTTTCAACAAGTTATCAACAACTGGTCACCTATCTACCCATCATCCGTATCAGACATTTGCTGAGCAACTTCTACGTGTCAGGTATAATGCTTAGAATCCAGGCAGAAGGGCCGGGCGCGGTGGCTCAAGCCTGTAATCCCAGCACTTTGGGAGGCCGAGACGGGCGAATCACGAGGTCAGGAGATCGAGACCATCCTGGCTAACACGATGAAACCCCGTCTCTACTAAAAAATACAAAAACTAGCCGGGCGAGGTGGCGGGCGCCTGTAGTCCCAGCTACTCGGGAGGCTGAGGCAGGAGAATGGCGTAAACCCGGGAGGCGGAGCTTGCAGTGAGCTGAGATCCGGCCACTGTACTCCAGCCTGGACGACAGAGCCAGACTCCGTCTCAAAAAAAAAAAAAAAAAAAAAAAAAAAAAAAAAAAAAAGAATCCAGGCAGAGGGTGTATGATAAAAAGCACAGTTACAGGTACCTAGTAAGGTCTCCATAAATATTCATTGAATGAGTGAACTAGGATGTAAAGGCAGATTTCTTCCCTCCTTCCCCTCTCTGCTGCCAGAGACATGACAGAGGACACAGCAGTCATTTCCAGAATAAAACTCAAACTGAAAGTCAAAAGGGCAGAGGCTCTAAATTACAAACTTTGATTACTCTTTCTCTTCTTTTTTCCCTCTTTTACTTTCGTCTGGTTCCTTTTATTGCTCTTTTTCTTTTACCTTATGGATTTTTTAAAAAATGAAATGGAAACAGACTGCATTACCACACTGAATGACATCTGAAACACTTTTATAAATCATTGGCAATTATTGAACCACAGGTTCAGAAATGCACTTTTGTATTATTTGTAGTCAAAACTACAGATACTGTTTTCTACTTATAACAAATAACTCGACAATATACAAAAATGAATGAATTTTTGAAATACCATTTATATAAAATAAAATATGTGTAATAAGTCCACAAAAATATAATCAACACCCAAGTCAAGCACTTATAGTTCTTTTTTTTTATCTTTTGCTCCTGGCATGCTGTGAAAACATGTAGTTCTTATACTTTATAAATTAAAATGATTCAAAGATATGATCTCTAAAACACTGATTAAAGTATATGCTTATTTCAGCGGCAGCTCATGTGTCAATTCTCCATGAAGTGTCTCAGCCTTATCTTCCTCTAACCTATGACTCCTCTGAACATCTGTAGGACTTTTAAACTGCATTATGCATGAGAGGCCTTTTCTGGCAACAAGGACTAAAGACATGCTCAGGCTACAAGATGATAGATTTATTGTACAGATACGTGGCCAATAAGAAAACTGAGGATACTATCTCAACAGTCAAATAGGCTTAGCGTTCATATACTAGGCCCCATATTGGGCTGATGCCTACCTAGAGTAGTCAGCTTTTGATTAAGGAAATTATCCTTATTCCAATTAGTTGTGGCTAGGGTTTTGAAAATAATATGGCACAAATCATAAGAACTATGGGTAGTCATTCTTCTTTGGAAAAGGCAATGTGTTACCCTCTGACGGCCTATCCACGTTTACATAGCACTCATTAGATCCTGCTTTATTTAGCGGCTATCTGATATGCATCTTGCTTTCCCAAATGATTGTTAACTCCACGACAGCAAAGATCATGTCTGAGATCTAATTGTATTCTCAATAATAACTATCCTTCCGCCTTGAACATAACACTGGAAGGGATGCATAGAAGTGGGTCAATACAGGACTCTGGTTAAGCCCATTAGGTTGTAGAGAAAAGTCTGGCTCTGACTACACAATCTTGGACATGTTATTTAACCTTACTGTGTCCCGGTTTCCTTATCTGTATAATGGGAATAACAGTACCTATGTGAGGGGGTTGCTGTTAAAAAATTGTGCTAGGTGCTTGGGATTCTACAGTGAACAAAAAGGAAAAAAATTCCTATCCTCCTGGAAATTTATGTTCTAGTTGAGGCAGATATGCGAAAGGAAGACAAATACGTAAAATAATATGTTAGATGGTGTATTGTGGTCTATTGCTATGTAAAAAATGAGCAGCTTAAAACAAGAAACACTTATTATACACAGTTTCTCAGGGTCAGGAATTCAGAAGCAGTTGCTTGTCTGGGTGATTCTGGCTTGGGGTCTCTATGAAGTTACAGTGAAGATGCTGGCTAGGGCTGCAGCCATCTGAATACTGAACTGGAGCTAGTAGGTCAGCTTCAAGGAGGCTCACTCATATGGGTGGTGAGCTGGTACTGGCTGTGGGCAGGACACCACAGTTCCTCACCACATGGACTTCTACACAGGGGTGCTTGAGGGTCCTTATGACATGGCAGGTAGCTTCTCCCAGAGTGAGTGATTCAAAGGAGGGCAAAGGTGGACATGCAGTGCTTCATATAATCCAGCCTTGATTGTCACACTGTATTATCCTACTGGTTATTGTGTTAGGGTTCTCCAGAGAAACAGAGAACCAACTCTGTGTGTGTGTGTGTGTGTGTGTGTGTGTGTGTGTGTGTGTGGTGTGTGTCCCCGAAAAGATAGGAGGGAAAAAGTCACATGGATATTTCAGGCAAACAGAGGGAGTAGCAAACACAAAGCTACTGTGTTTGCACAGTATGGGAATGAGTATGATGATGATAATGATAACCAGCTACTCAAAGACCATTGATGAATAACTAAGTAATACAGAAATGGTCCTGAACTTAATGATGGACGACTTACGATTTTTTGACTTTACAAGTTTATTGGGATATAGCCCCATTCTAAGTCGAGGAGCATCTGCATGTGACAAGACAAAAAAAACTTTTTTAACAGGATGTGTATAGAAAAAGAGAAAACAGACTGTTGACTCACTTCCCCAAAACTTTCAACTGTCTTCTCCTTAGGCTGATTTCAGCATTAGCAGTAACTCCAGTTAATTCAACATGGAACCCCTTTTCTCATGCTATAGATCAGACTGTGTGCCCCAGAAACAAATTTTAAGCACTACTCAAAAGGTATATTTGTACTTTGAGAAGAACAGGGTTCAAATAGAGGCTGGACAACTCCTGTGAGGAGAGTTGTTGACGTTCATGCACCTCATGAGCAAAAGGCTAAACGAAGTCGTCTTCAATGCTAAGTATGTTTGCTATAGTCCTAATATAATTAAAAACCTGCCCATTAAGCTCTCTGCAAAGGGCCTTTCTATGACTCTTATTTCTTCACAGCAGTCCTGAATGATAGGTTGTGATTAATAATGCACTTAAATGACCCTTAGGGATTTTATAATTTTATAATTCTTTAATATGTACAGAAATTTAGGAGCCTCATGAATATTTTAGAAGCTGTACTTAGCACAACTCCAAAAGTTTCTATATAGATCCTCTGCCTAAAATTGTCATGTGCTAATAGAAGACAGTATCATATCCACAGGAATACTTTGCATTACCAGTCAAATCTAATAGAACTCTCGGTTCCTTTATAAGTTCTCTCTTTTTTAAAAACAAACAAACAAACAAAACAGGCACAGCATGAGGAAGTGATTCTTGGGACATACTTGTTCTAAACATTAATGAAGGAAAAGGCAAAGACTTCTTTTTTGTTTTCATTGTCAATAATAAGACCTTTGCTCCTCTCCCATTAAGATATGAGTTGTAGTCACATAACTTCTGCAAGGGCAACTGTGGCAGAGACAGATGAAGAAGAGGGGCTATTTATTACATTTATATGTATGGAGGAGGGAGTGGCTGTTCCAAGTCCCTGACTAATCCAGAGATTCTGTGGCTGTACTCTGAGCTGCAAGATCTCTCTGAATCCCAAAGAAACTGAGGCACTCTGACACCCCATCCCCTCTCCATATCACTCTTCCCAATCTAGCTTTCAAGACATGCATCTCCATATTCTCCCATCACTTCCCTCTTCAGAAGGGCTATGAATAATATTTTTTCACAGAAGGGTGTGCCATTGTTAATCTGTACCTTTCTCTTTGGGCATCACTGGTCTATTTTTTTAAAGATTCGGTCTCAAGATTTGCCCTCAAAATCTAAAACAGGCCAGGCGTGGCAGTTCACACCTGTAATCCCAGAGCTTTGGAAGGCTGAGGTAGGAGGATCACTTGAGCTCAGGAGTTCGGGACTAGCCTGGGCAACAAAGTGAGACCCCACCTCTACAAAAAAAAAAAAAAATAGCAGGGCATGGTGGCATGCACCTGTAGTCCCAGCTACTCGGGGGGCTGAGGTGGGAGGATCACTTGAGCCCAGGAGGTCAAGGCTGTAGTGAGCCATGATTGCACTACTGCACTCTAGCCTGGGTGACAGAGTGAGACCCTGTCTCAAAAAAATAAAAACAAAAAAAACCCACAAAAGGAATGAAATACTTGATATGCACAATAAAAATTATGGAAAGTAATCTTGCTGCAAAACTAGTTTTCAACACATAAGCAAATTGTTAAAAGATTCTCAACAGTAAAAGAAGTCCTGAAATAATACCTAATTGTAATTTCACTTTTTCATTGGAAGAAAAATAAACATTAACATTTCAAAATTTATTTTAAAATACTCTAATATTTAATCTGAGATAATTTCCCCTGAAACATAACTGTGCCATACACAAGGGTCAGAAAAGGTGGCATCAGGCCGGGCACGGTGGCTCACCCCTGTAATCCCAGTACTTTGGGAGGCTGAAGTGGGCAGATCACGAGGTCAGAAGTTTGAGACCAACCTGGCCAACATGGTGAAACTCCATCTCTACTAAAAATACAAAAATTAGCTAGACATGGTGGCGCATGCCTGTAATCCCAGCTACTCGGGAGGCTGAGGCAGGAGAATTGCTTGAACCCAGGAGGTAGTGGTTGCAGTGAGCCGAGATTGCACCACTGCACTCCAGCCTGGGTGACAGAGTGAGACTCCATCTTGGAAAAAAAAAGAAAGAAAAGGTGGCATTAGTAGATTAAGATGATTTAAGGCTTTGAATTCAATCTATGAAATGAGTGCATAGCAGAGGTAATATAATTTGAAAAAAAATTGCAATCCACTTATCCCACCTCCTTTTTAAATAACTCACCTAAATTTTTCATCCTTTTATTATAACTTAGAATAAAGTGCAGGTACACAAATCAAACAAAACAAAAATCCACAAGATGGTAAAATCTCTGTTATTATGGAGCTTCCCTCTGGTAAGAGAAGCAACAAGCAAGACATATGAATAAACACGATGCATTCAGAAAGGCTTGGAAAAGATAAAACATGGAGATGTGATGGAGAATGTGGGTGTTCAGGGAGGCTTTGGAGAAGGTGACATATGAACAGAGATCTGAATGGTGGAGGTAGGGGCAGCCATGCCAAGGACTGCAGGAAGGTGGTGTGCACAGAAGGACCAGAGGCGTTGGAGTACCCAGATACTGTTTACTCCATGGATACACAGAGTGAATGACAGGAAGGATGGTAAGAGATGACATCAGGGAAGAAGGCAGAGGCACCTCATCTAAGGCTTGTAGGACATGGCAATTCAAACTCCCTAGATTCTGATCCACATGATGATCATGGAATGAGGACTTACTCAGAACATGCTTGTTATCTCATGCCAGGCATAGGAAACCACTGACCAATAAACACATACTGATCATCTACTATGTGCTTAAGCACCCTTACAGAAAAACTTTTTAAAGAGATGCCATGGATTTTCACTCAGGAATTTAAAGAATGTTTTGTCCACTGTGATTTTCAAAATAATAGCAAAGAACAACATAAGATCACTTCACTAATAACCTCCAGAATGACAGAAAATAACAATGATTTCCATTTCAATATCACATTTATATGCAATACCCATATTTATTATGCAACATCATAAGAGCTTTTCTATTAAGATCTTGGTATTCAGCAACAAACTCTTTCTTGACTTAGTTCTAAGCCAAATATGACCCCTGATCTTGCTTGGATGGGAGATTTGTAAAGTATTATGAAAAACACACTTAGTTTTTCAGCCCTATAACATTAGCATGTATATGAATGTGCTCAGTAACCATAAACATCCAATACACATAAGGTGGTATTCATATGTTTTCTGGTTGCAACAATTACCCTTCATTTTGTATGAAGAGAATAAAGGGAAGGAAATCAAGATGAACCACACCTGTAACAGGGACTAGACGTGGAGTTTCCACTTAATGCTCCCAATAGCCCCGTGAGGTAAGTATTATCTCTGTTTTAGTGAAGTGCAGATAAGTTGGTTAACTAGCTAGGTCAAAGCTCACACTCATTTCTAAATTAATCCTTAAAGCTTCCTGACTGAGAGAAGCTGATTAATTAACAACATTAATTTATTCATCATGCACTTTTCTAAAGCTCTTGAAAAGCCTATTGATCCACACTGGACTTATCAAAGGAAATGCACAAAAATTTCCAAAGGGAAATTTGCCCTCTATTGCTGGTCAAAACAGCTTCACTGAAGAAGAGACATACCAAAATCTAGAAACTGATTTTCTTTAAAAGTCTGACAAGAAAGAAAAATCTGACAAGAAAATTCGACTAGCCTAAAGTACAAATGCACAGCCTCGCAGAGGGTGGTTTACATGAGAGTTGAGATGTTACTGGCTTGCAAAATGAGGGTGTGCAGAAGAAGGGTTCAGAGACAGCCCAGCTTTGTCTTAGACAAAATTAATGTTCCCAGTCTGAACAGTGTGAACATGGGCACATCTTGTTTCTGCCCCTTTGACAGGCAGCAAGTGGCATAACCAGTCATAAATGCTGGTCCACAAAAGCTTTCAAGAAAGGAACCTTGGGTTTGTATGCAAGTTCTGAGCTGCTGCTGCCTCCAGCAGTGAGGTCCACTGAAATATTCCTGTCAGCAGACTTTGAACAGGCACTTATTATAAAAAGGCAGTGAAATTCGGGGCCGGGGTTGGGGGGGAATCTCTTGCATTTTATTTAAATCTCTTGCACTTTATTTAAGCCCACACAAGTACTAATTTAGTTATTGTTTATTTTGCTCTTTAATTCCCGGAATTGTTCAGTCAGTGGTGTTTTTGGAAGTCTCCCTTCTCCAGTCTCCCCATCCACATATTTTTGACATGCTTGTATGGAAATTAAAAAAAAAAAAAAACAGTCAATAGAATTGTGCATTTTCCTCACAAGTCATTTTGTGAGTGAGTGGTCACGTGTGTGATTTTTCAGATATCACTTGCACAACAGCAGACTAGAACTTTAAAACCCCTTGATTTCAGTGAAATCCAAGCTTGGCCTGTTCCCGTTCCTCTTCCATCCAGGGGTTATTTGGCTGAACTGTTTTCCTGTTTCAACAACTTGAACACCAACCAACTAGACAAACAGCGCTGCTTGCAAAAGAGGGCCTGCTTCCTCCGCCCCCACCCCCATCCCAGCAACCCCACCCCGGCCGCGCAGCAGCTGGGGAAATCGCCGCCAATGTCCCCGCTTCTCATTTCAGCCTGAAATGGCCCTGAAACGGCGCCCGTCGTGCAACTCCAAGTCCCTCAGTTCTCCAGCCAATCGGCCTAATTTGGGGGTTCCCTCCCCGCGGAGTGGGGTCTGCGCTGAGGATGTGGACTCGAAGGAAGACAGGGCCCTCCCGTATTCTCGGCCACCTCCCCTCCCCGAGGGCAGGCGGGTGAGAGGTGACCCGGAGCCAGGACCCACGGGGGACGGTCGTGCAGGGAAGGGCGGGATGCCCTCGGGTGCGCGAGGACGAAGAGTGTGCGTTGGGAAGGGGGCGAAGGCGGTCGCGCGCGGTCCCGGCGAGGGACGGCTTACGGGCTTACCCGCGACGGCAGCAGCTGCGAGCCCCAGCAGCGGCAGCAGGAGCGCGGGCGGCGCGGCCAGGGGCATGACGGCGGGTGCCGGGGGGCGTCAGCGGTGGCGCGGCCTGAGCGGAGCGGAGCGGGCGGGGCGGGGCGGGGCGGGGCGGGGGCGGGGGCGGCGCTTCTCGGGTGAGGGTTCAATGCCCGCCGGGCGGAGCGTGAACGGCACGGGGGGCTCCCACCAGGAGGACCTGTGTGCTCCGTCCCACAGGAGCAGCTGGCGCGCGGCCTTCTGGAGCTTCTAATTTTTGTTTTTTAAACTTTTAATTTGAACCGAAATAACTTAGGACTTTCGAAAATATTGCAAAAACAGCACAAGAGATTTCCGTAACCCTTCAGCCAGCTTTTCTAAATATTAACATCTTATATAACGCCAGTGCAGTGATCAAACACAGGACACTCCCACTGGTATAATGCGATTAGCTAATCTACAGCACTTACCGCATCTCATTAATTGCCCCTCTAAGGGTCCTTTTCTGTTCTGGGATTCAATCCAGGATCATACATTGCATTGAGATGTCGTGTCTTCTTAGTCTCCCTTTAATCTAGGACAGTTCTCTGTCATTCTTTTTCTTTCACGATCAAACCACATTTAAAAAGTACTGGCCAGTCGTTTTGTAGAATGTCCCTCAGTTTCATTTTGTCTGACGTTTCCTCCTGATTTGATTCAGGTTGCGCTTTTTTGGCAAGAGTACCCCAGAAGTGATGTACCTGCTCGAGAAGGACAAGATGTCGATGTCTCATCACTGATGTTAACTTGGATCACTTGGTTAAGGTGGCGTTTGCCAGCCTTCTCCTTTGGATCTACTGGCCAGAATCCTCCTTTTCAAAGATTCTTTTCAGTGAACTATGTCTCTTCGACAGCTTTTCTGTTACCAGCTCCTGGATGAAGAGTCTTTAAGCTATGCTTGCTACAATGTATGCATAAACTGTGCAATTATACTTCACTCATGAGGGCCTCTGGACAACACCAGCCAGGGTCAAGCAAGGGTGCTTGTTTAAGCCTCATGTCATCGGCAAAAGAGTTCTAAAAAATCAAGTCTAAACTCAACAACATGAAAACAAATGACCCAGTTAAAAAAATGGGCAGATGATCTGAATACACACCTCATCAAAGAAGTTATATAATGGCAAATAGATGAAAAGATGCTCAACATCATATGTAATTGCTGAATTGTATATTAAAACAAAAATGAAATACCACTACATACCTATTAGATACCAGAATCCAAAAACACTAACAAGATCACATGTTGGCGAAGATGTGGAGCAAAAAGAACTCTCATTCAGTGCTGGTGCAAATGCAAAATGGGACAGCCACTTTGGAAGACAGTTTAGAAGCTTCTTCCAAAACTAAATGTACTCTTACCATACCATCTAGCAATCACAACTCCTTGGTATTTATCCAAATGAGTTAAAAACTTACATATACACAAAAACCTGCACATGAATGTTGATAGCAGCTTTATTCATAATTGCCAAAACCTAGAGGCAACCAAGATGTCCTTCAATAAGTGAATGGATAAACGATGGCACATCCAAACAATGAAATATTCAGTACTAAAACCAAATAAGCTATCAAGCCACAAAAAGACATGGAAGAACTTTAAATATGTTTTGCTAAGAGAAAGAAGCCAATCTGAAAAGACTATATATTATATGATTCCAACTATATGACATTTTAGACAAGGCAAAACTATGGAGACAGTAAAAAGATAAATGGTTGCCAGGGGCAGGGGTGGGAAGAAAGAGGGAATGAATAGATGGAACACAGGATTTTTAGAGCTATGAAATTATTCTGTAGGATACTGTAATGGTAGATGTGTATCACTATATATGTGTTAAAACCCTTAGAATGCACAAAACAAAGATGAACCCTAGTGTGAACAATAGCCTTTAGTTAATAATTTGTCAATATTGGCTCATCCACTGTAACAAATGTACCTGCTAATGCAAGATGTTAATAATTGGAGAAACTGGGGTATGTGTAAGGAGGTACATGGGAACTCTATACCTTCTGCTACATTTTTTGTATACATCTATAACTGCTCAAAAATTACTCTTTTTTTAAAAAATAAAATCTAACCCTTTCCACACTTCTGATAATCCAGAGTGGTTACACCAAGGAAATTTGACCCACGGGGTCTATAAGGAGAGTCATAGAGTGTTAGATGTGGTAGGGGTCATCTTCATTTACTAGTAAGGAAATTGAGTGACCCAAAGAAGGGATGTGATTCCCTGTGGGCTCACAGAGAATGCTAACAAATGAACCAGAGCCCAGGTCCTGTGCTGGACTCTCCCACCTATTCCAGGTTCTGCCCCTTTGCCAAAGTATTAAGGTCTTGCTTAACTTATTTACTTCCATTCTTCTTCTCAGGCTGCCAATAATGGGTTTATTATATACCAAACTCCAGACCACAGCGAATCCTTCCAAAGGTACTCTACGTTGGAATATTGACACATCTTGATTCCGGACTCTTTTGCCTTCCTAATTACAGAAGTAAAAATGGACAGTTCTAAGCAATCATGTAATTGTGAAAATTATCTCTTCCAACCCACCTCAGGCACCAAAGTATATTTTATCAATGTGGTTTTCTTTGTGTTAAGCTACTTTTCAAATATTGGTTACATTTACCAATAGAATTGACATCCTAATGAATCAATCTATTTAAGGCAAAACCTATTTTAACACTGTCATTTTAAGTCATTTGGACTAAAGAAAATTATATTATTTTATTGTTAACTCTGGTGCACACTGCCTCATTTTTGATGCTAATCTGATGAAATAGACTACTTATTGCCTGTATGTGGGTACTGTTATATTTCACTCTCCAATTTACTCTCCAGTTACACCTCATACCCTTAATTTTTCCTTCACTCTCACTCCAACTTACGTCCTCTTTTGACTCATGCCAGACTTCAGGCCCTTGCCTGCATTTTTCTCAGCCTTTTCTTTTTCCCTTCTCCACCCAGCTGGGATACCACATCCTCTGTCCCCTTGTTCCTCTGGTGTGCTCACCTGGCCAACTCAGAACCTGCGGTCTCCGCTTTCTTCTTCATGCTTTTTTTTTTTTTTTTTTTTTGGAGACAGAGTCTCACTCTGTTGCCCAGGCTGGAGTGCAGTGGCACTACCTCAGCTCACCTCAACCTCCACTTCCTGGGTTCAAGCAATTCTCCTGCCTCAGCCTCCCGACTAGCTAGGATTACAGGCATACGTCACCACACCTGGCTAAGTTTTTTGTATTTTTAGTAGAGATGGGGCTTCACCATGTTGGCCAGGCTAGTCTTGAACTCCTGACCTCAAGTGATCTGCCCGCCTTGGTCTCCCAAAGTGCTGGGATTGCAGGCATGAGCCACCTTGCCCGGCCCATGCTCTCTTTTTCCTCAACTTTACTGAAGTCAACTGAGGATAGGTGGAGGAAATCAGTCAGTTCTCCCAATGGCTGTCACTATAAACAATATGGCTTTTAATTTCATCTGGGCCCTCTATTGCTCTTCTGCAATCCTTGTATTTGATTTTACCTTAGTCAGTGTCCTCTCCTATTTTTCTCATTGAGTATTTCAAATTTATTACTCTTTTCAAGCTAAGATCCCAGGCTAGGTGTGGTGCCTTATGCCTGTAATCCCAACACTTTGGGAGGCTGAAGTGGGAGGATCACTTGAGCCCAGGAGTTTGAGAGCAGCCTAGGTAACATTGAAATCACCTGTCTCTAGGAAAAAAAAAAAAAATTAATGTTGGAGGTTGAGACTGCAGTGAGCTAGAGTTGCACCACTGCACTCCAGCCTGGGCAACTGAGCCAGACTCTGTCTCTAAAAAATTTTTAAACTTTTTAAAAGACCCCATCTGCTACCAATCTTTCTCAGCAGACCTTGCCTTCTAGTACACAAGAAAATGGGAGACCATTACATACAGACAAACACCTTCAAATGCTTATCTGCAGTTCTTCTCTTGTGGCCTCAGAGAAGAAGGCATGCTTCCCCAGCCCACCCAAACCAGTTCCTCTTTCTGCTTAGGACTGCCCCTCTCATTTTATCTTCTCCAAGATCTTCCATTAATGATTCCCTCTCCCCACTGCATCATCAGCTGCTCTCTGTCCATTATTTTTGTTTTTGTTTTTCCTCTCAGCTTCTAAACTTGTGAACCTCTTTCTTTCCCCTTTAGAAAAAAACCCTTCTTCAACCCTTCTTTCCCCTCTGGCCCAGTCCCTTTCCTTTCTGTCTCCATCATACTTCTTGAAATCTCATGTTCCTCATCTCCTAATTTCCCTTTCAAATTTTTTTTTTTTTTTTTTTTTTGAGACAGAGCGTTGCTGTGTCACCCAGGCTGGAGTGCAATGGTACAATCTCAGCTCACTGCCTCTGCCTCCTGGGTTCAAACGATTCTCCTGCCTCAGCTTCCCAAGCAGCTGGGATTACAAGCATGCACCACCACACCTGGCTAATTTTTTTTTTTTTTGTATTTTTAGCAGAGACGGGGTTTCACCATGTTGGTCAGGCTGGTCTCAAACTCCTGACCTCAAGCGATCCACCCACCTCGGCCTCCCAAAGTGCTGGGATTATAGGCGTGAGGTGCCACACCTGGCCTTCCCTTTCACTTTTAAACTCACTTCCATCTGGATTCTGGCTTCACCACTCTGCTACATTTCCATTGGCTAAGATGGTCATTGGTTTCCTAATTCCTAGAATCCAATTTTATCTGACTTTGCCTCTCCAGTATTCAGCAATTGGATCAATATCGACTTGTTTTTCAAAACAGGGTCTTGCTCTGTCACCCAGACTGGAGTTCAGTGGCACGTTCATAGCTCACTGTAGTCTCAAACTCCTGGGCTTATGGGATCCTCCTGCCTTGGCTTCTTAAGTAGGTGGCAGTACACATGGGTGCCACCACAGCTGGCTAATTATTTTATTTTTTGTAGAAATGGGGTCTTGCTTTGTTGCCCATGCTGAACTTGAATTCCTGGGCTCAAATGATCCCCCTGCCTTGGCCTCCCAAAGTGTGAAGAGGGATAGGTGTGAGCCACTACCCCCAGCCTATTTATTCTCTAAAAAATGCACACAAAATCTCTTAGCAAATGCCTCGCTTCACAATTGGTGGTCAATTTATTTCTTGTACTGTATGCCTAACATAAAAAACCCAATCTAGAGATTTTTTTTTTCAATAAGGATCAACTCCAGCATTTTTACTTTTACTTAAAAGATAAAACAACTTTATTACGACATCACCATTATATACAGCTGTGCTTTTCACATCAATTTGGCTTAGTTCTTGGAGGAAAGTCTTAATGACTAAAATTGTAGACAGATCATAGGACAAGAGAACTAGTCTAACAGTCTAACAAATTCAATAAGAAATCAGGACAACTGTAGACTATATAAAAACTGTCTTAGAAAATTATTTACAACTTTATCATAGTGTAAATACTCTAAATGTAAAATAAATCTATGGATTTTATACAAAAATACTCTAAAGTACAAATGTAAGTTAAATGCTGAATAAAACATTCACCTTTTCCAGTGGATGCTATTACTAAGAACATAATCTAGGTGTCAAAACTTAAAGTCATAACCACAAAGCAATGTTTTCTTAATCACTCATAATTTTAAATCTGTTAGTAGTCGTCACAAGGTTTAGAGTTCTACTGAAAAAGTCTCATTTTTACAAATGCAACTCATACACTTTCCTTCATGGACCCTTTCTCTGTTTAACACGTGTAAAAAAAGTAAAACAAAATTCTTAGTCCAAAGTTGACATGCTATGTGAAGTACATAAATTGCAAAATTATCAATCTTAAATACCTAGTTGATTCTCTTTACAAGAGAAACAGTCATGTAATACATCAGAAAATACAAAGCACACTGCTACAGGGTACCTACTCAATCTAAAAATAATGTTCCCACACTTCAGAAAATGTTAAGTACTAAATCTTTAAAAGTCATTGTTTTATGAACAGTTATAAACAGAAAAAAACTCTTCATATTTACATAATATTGGTATGAAATAACTTTGGAATAATATAAGAAGCATTTTGCCAAGAGGAATCATTTTGCTGTATAAAAAGTAAGCAGAAGCCAGGTGCGGTGGCTCATGCCTGTAATCCCAGCACTTTGGGAGGCCGAGGCAGGAGGATCACCTGAGGTCAGGAGTTCGAGACCAGCCTGGCCAGCATGGTGAAACCCTATCTCTACTAAAAATATAAAAATTAGCCGGGCATGGTGGTGGGCACCTGTAATCCCAGCTACTCAGGGGGCTGAGGCAGGAGAATCGCTTGAACCTGGGAGGCGAAGATTTACAGTGAGCCAGGATCACGCCATTGTACTCCAGCCTGGGTGACAGAGAGAGATCACTCTCAAAAAAAAAAAAAAAAAATTAAAATTAAAATTAAAAAGTAAGCATGTCTTATTATTTTTCTCCATTGCTAAAAATGACTATTTTGAAACAAGGTTGATAGAGTTTACAGTTCAATTTTTACTTTGAGGTACTAATTTTGCATTTGGCCAGATGCTCTTAAAAATTAAAAAGTAGACATGTCACCTAGTAATATGCCAATTTTAATTTTCTAAGAAGTTTTGTAAAAACACTTCTATTAAAATAGACATATCCTAGTTACCAATCACATTCATATAGAGAAAATGCACATTAAACATATTACTGTACAAACAATTTGGACTTCAGTTCCAGCTTTGGAGTCCTCTCCATTCTATTAATTAGGGTGATAAACATGGCATTTAGCAGGCTATTAACTGTGGATACCAGCACATGCCTAAGATCTAAACAACTGAAAAAGTACTTAAGAGTTCTACTTTGAAGCAGAGTAAATACTGACACTGGGACATTTTAAGTGACTAATTTTTTGTAACATATTAGTGCAAATTAGAAAACTTTGAGAAGAATTTAGTCATGGAAAGAAGGAAGCATAATCTCATCTTCATTCACTCCTTGTGCATATCGAACTGCTGAGAAGCCCGCCAGGTGCAAACGGTGCCTTTGGAAGACGAACCAAATCAGTACGCCCATGAGAACTAAGATACTTAGTGTGGCAACTGCGATAGCTATGGATGTGTAATCAGGGCCTGGAACAGGAAAAGGTTTGATGTTGGAGGAGAGAATACAAAAGTGATCATTATTGATTTTATACATTATGGGTTGTGTCACACACGTAAACCTGTAAGCTGTGTACAGACATAATAAATCTGATTGTTTCATAGCACTAACATAGAATTCAAACTCATCATCAGATCAAAAGAAACACTTGAGTGATTTCTTTTCAAATGTAAGTGTTTTCCTTTTCATTCAAATCCTCTTCATTGAGATAGGAATTTTCTTCCAAAGACATTAATGTGCTGTGATTATTCTCACATTCCCTTCCTAACACCAATTTGAGAATATCACCACCTGTATATTATCCTACTTTGATAGCAAATCGCTAAAAGCTATAAATTTTTGTGATTGACTTACCTGGGGCCAAATAAAGTATTATTTGCTTCAAAATGATTTAAGCCTCTCAGATGAGTTCATTTAGTGCAGCTGCTGTTCCAAGCGCCTTATCTGCATGCTGCCCAGATGGATTCGCTCTGTTCCATGACTTTACATACCATTGCTATGCACATTACACATCTCATCCCTCTATGGATAACTCAAAATGGCCAACATAGAACTTTTGATTTACAACAACCTAACTCTGCTCCCACCCAACCCCCAAATCTTCCAGTTGCTTTCCATTCCACTCAGAATAAAACCAGAACTCAAGCCTTGCTTCCAAAGCTCTGTATGTCTAGCACCTACCTGTCAGTTCTTCCCTGAGCGCTCAGCAAACTCGTTCTGCCCTAGGCTCTTTGCTCCAACTGGTACCTCTGTCTGTTATGCCCTTTCCCTTGATATTTGCTTGGCTTGATTTTTTAGATCTTAGCTTCAATGTCTCCTGCTTCTAGGCGTCTTCCCTGGTATCCTAGAGTAGCTATCCACCTAGTCTCCATCACATAGAGTTTATAACAATTTGATATTTTCCTCTCTTCAAAAAATTGACCTATTTACTTCTCTTTCTTCACCAGATTGTAATTTCTGTGAGAACAGATACCTTATCTGTCTTGTTCTCAGGTGCATCCCAGTGTGCAAAACAGGGCATGGCATATAGTAGACACTCTGTTTACTGACTCAATGTGTGTATACATGGATACTGATTACCTAGAATTGAGGTTTTATCTTTAATATTTACATACCAGAAGCGAAATTTTTATGCAAGATCTTTAAAAATGTTACTGTGAAAAATTTGGAGCTCTTTCTCCAGAAATGAAGTTAATATAATATTTTAATGGTAATTTTATGTATTAATTCATAATGAAATGTAAGTTCAAATTATGATTTTTTATAGATACCCTGAATGTTTTCAATAACTAAATCCAGTTTTGCATTGTTTTAAAATTAACCATGAGTTTTATAGGATTAGGAAGAAAGGAAGCAAATTAACTGCAAAAATAGACCTTTAAGCTTTTATATAATCAAACTATAGAATAAAATACATCTCAAGAGCATTTTAAAAGAAATTACTTCCCTAATACCCTGGCAACTTCTGTTTTTCTTAGGAAAGAATTATATGAAATGTAGACTGGAGTCCTAGTCATCTTCTGCATTTATTGTCCCTTGTAATCTATTTTTCAGGGGGAAATCTCTATGACTTAATCAAGATATTTGGATATACTTTAAGGACTAAATACTTCAAGACCAAGTACAGAATTTTGTACATAATTGGATTGTGCATTTATTTCCTGACTGTTCTGCAAAAAGTTTCCTAAGGACAGGTTCCATACTTACCCAGAGGCATTTTGCAGACAACTCTTCCAAAGCCATGTTCACATTCAACATTTTTCCAAGTTTCATTTGAAGCTATCAACATGCTACATTTTCCAATACCACTCTTACTTTTATTTTCCCATTTGACAAATGTCACTTCTGATCCATCTAACCAACTCCAAGACTGGTCTGAAGAAAGAAATTAAATATAACTATGTTTACTGACACTAAACTGGGGTTCATGTAACTCATCAGAACTGTGCTGTCCAATATGATAGCTACTTGTTAAAATAAAATGCATTAAAAAGGAAAAAAAAATCAGTCCTTCAGTTGCACTACTCACATTTCAAGTGCTCAAGAGCCACATGTGACCAGTGACTACTATATTGGACAGTGCAGATATAGAACATTTCTGTCTTTGTAGAAAGTTCTATTGGACAACACAGATAGAGAATGTGGTGTTTCGATTAAAGTGTAGAATACTTGCACATTTATTTTGTGAGGGAGAGATTTCTAAGGACCCATATACTTCCCCTAGTCTAATTTTAAAAAGTCATATCATTAAAGACATGCTGGTGGAAGACGAAGGGTGCAGAAACCTCCATCCCCACCCTTCTCCCACACCACCACCAGGACTTCATCTTTGTTTTCCAGCTGAAGTGGCACCACCTTGTGGTGACAGTGTAAACACGATTTAGGATTCATTTGGACAACTTGGAATCCTTGTATTTTTTGACAAGTACTTAACATTTTAGAATTCACATTTTAATAATTTAAAATTCAACTTTGCATAAAATGTGAAAAAAACTTTCTTTTCTGTCATATTTGTACTCTCAATTTGTTTCTACCAATTCCAAGTTCACCCAAACCCTATTTACATAATATTGGTATGAAATAACTTTGGAATAATATAAGAAGCATTTATCTATATCTACTATTTCTTATTAAAAAATCCTTCCAAAAATTTTCTTTGAATCAATTATCTGCAATTTTATAGGTTGGCGCGAAAGTAATGGGAAAAACTGCAATTACTTTTGCATCAACCTAACACTAAGCCGGTTTTTAAAGATTACTATTAAGATTTAATTTTAACCAATGGTAAAAAAATATTCTTAGAGAGAAGGGAATAACAAGAAGATAACTGTCTGAACAACAAAGTTATAAGCTGCAAATCCACGCGGTGACAGACACTAGAACTCTAAGAGAAGGCAGGCATGGGCTCCTTGTGGGGACACAGACATTGCTGAGAAGAAAATATCCTGATGTTGATCCAAGGATCCCAGAAATAAGCCTCTAGAATGATTCTACTTTATTAAACATGATTTTCTGTGTCATTAGTGGTTTCCATCACTGCTAAGTTAACTCATGGATTCATTCAAAATTTATAACAGTCCAGAACAGCCAGCGACCTAGTTTATTTATCCATAAGAGGCACCTGAATTAGCCATCACTTAACATTCTTTAGCAAGGATGACTTGTTATTTAGGATGAGTTAGAACTCTCTTTGCACACTACACATACAATTATTTCACTTACCAACAGAATGTTGAGATAATCCAAGCCAAACTCTCATGGTAATATTATTATTTTCCCTCATCAGTCTGCTCACAAATTTATTCTCATCTTCATCTTTTATGGAAACGATAGTTGCAGACCGATCTGTTGAAGGAAAACAAATTCTCAATTAGCTTTATGGAAACTAGAGAAGTAGTTTATTCTCAACTAACCATTTGAAAAATATATATATTATTAACAAGATCATTGATAAATTCAAGCCTTACACAGAGACAGTTTTTAAAAACTGGTATTTAGGTCAAAATTTTATAAATACTTCCAAAAAAAATCACTTCCAAACATGTATAAATAAATTTTGTGCTTCTTCAAACTATTTATCTGTCAATATTTTTTTGGCCCTGGAACTGCCTACCCATGAGCTCTCTCTCACTGTTCAGATGAGAAAAGAGAAAGAGTTATATAACCTCCCAATGTCACTTAGCTAGGATATGTGGGAGCTGGAATTTGAACCCAGACCCTCATGCGTCCAAGTCTGAAGTGCTTAACCTACATATTATTTTTACAGTAAACCACTCTGTTTTCTCCTTTAGGAGAAAAAGGTTTCTGACTTTCAAAACATACATATAGCTTACAACAGTTCCCATCATGTGTATACAGGTATAACACCCAATGGTTCCCACACAAAAGTTCCCAGTAATTAGAAGATTTTTCAATCAGTCAAGTGTCTCTACAATGGTTATCAGAATAAATTAGATAAATGCCACCCATCTACCTGGCTAATTTGCTACCCAAGGAAGCAGGTAAACAAATTTTGGTCTTTGAAATACTCTAGGTAGTTTCCCTAGAAGTCATTTTACAGTTTGACTATGGATCAAATTTGTCATGGGAAAGAGCCGATCATTGCTACTCTTTCTAAAATAGCTAAATCTGAAGGCAAAAATCCCTGTCCTTTGTGGTGGTCAGAGGATGCGGCCAATCCTATTGCAGAATGGATGGACAACCATACTACTTTGATTTGTTACCCTGGTGAGGCTAAGCTTATGTATTAATAACCAAGCAGTGGAACAACTGTAATTTTTATTTACTACTTAGTTAACGTTACAAAAATTTTACCTCTTAATTCTTTTTTCTAAGCATGTCTAGCTATAGGTAAAACCATTTCAATTCGTCAGTAGTTTTGCTTAGCAGTTCACTTAGCCACTTTTATTATTTTAAATTTATTATTATTTTTTATTATTTATTTTATTTATTATTTTTTTGAGATGGAGTCTTGCTCTGTCACCCAGGCTGGAGTGCAGTGGCGCAGTCTTGACTCACTGCAACCTCCGCCTCCCTGGTTCATGCGAGTCTCCTGCCTCAGCCTCCCGAGTAGCTGGGATTACAGGTGCATACCACCACACCCAGCTAATTTTTGTATTTTTAGTAGAGACAAGGGTTCTCCATGTTGGTCATGCTGGTCTTGAATGGCTAACCTCGTGATCCTCCCACCTCGGCCTCCCAAAGTGCTGGGATTATAGGCGTCAGCCATCACGCCCAGCCACCACTTTAAAATTCTACTTCTTCCCACTTACTAGTTTCCATGTACTTATTATTAACATTGATAATTTTTTTTTTTGAGATGGGGTCTTGCTCTGTCACTCAGGCTGGAGTGCAGTGGCGCCATCTCGGCTAGCTGCAACCTCTGCCTCCTGGGTGCAAGTGATTCTCCTGCCTCAGCCTCCCGAGTAGCTGGGACGACCGGTGTGTGCGACCACACCCAGCTAATTTTTGTATTTTTAGTAGAGATAGGGTTTCACCATATTGGCTAGGATGTCTCGATCTCTTGACCTTGTGACCCGCCCGCCTTGGCCTCCCAAAGTGCTGGGATTACTGGCATTTTTAATGGCTATTCCAATATTTCATTGAGTTCCTATGTCATAAGATACTTAACCATTTCCCCACCACTGGGCAATTAGTTTATAGTGCTATTAGAAATGGAAAGTGCTTTAAAAATATTTTCAAAAATATAATCATTGCTTCAAATTACATCCTTAACAAACATTTCTAAAAATTATTGAGTCATAAGAAAATCAACAAATTTTAACTCACCATGTTTGGAACACAATTTTTTGGCCTCTGAAAAACTGTGCAATGCCTGATCAGACGTGTAACAATGACCCTTGTACTGGATCCACCGTGACCCATTCTCTTTTACTGTTGGACATCTTGATGAATATGTAAGATGGGACAGCTTTTTAGCTATAAAAATGTTAGACACAGTTATAACAATGCATGGAAAAAACAGACTAATTCAATGTCTAATTCAAAATCTAATTAAATGTCCCTGATTGGAACTGTTGCTTTTGCGGTTAAGAAGCATTTAATTCATACCAGAGAAAGCCACAGCCCACACTCTATAAATACATATTTTAATTAACTTTTTGGAATACCATTTAAAAAACATAGATGATAGAAGCAGAAAATGCCTTAGCTTTCTAAGACTGATTTGGACTAAAGTAAAAACAATGAGAAAGACTAGAAAAAGAAGTAAAGACAGGCTAAGCAGACCTGAAACTACTCTGAAATAATAATTACAATTATTTCTTTCTTTGGATTCCTTTTTTTGTTTATTTTTTTTTTTTTAGTAGAGACGAAGTTTCACCATGTTGGCCAGGCTGGTCTCAAACTCCTCACCTCAAGTGATTCGCTCACTGCAAGTGATTTGCCCTCCTCAGGCTGCCAAAGTGCTGGGGTTACAGGCATGAGCCACCGTGCTTAGCCCCTTGGATTCCTTTTTATTTTGATAATCGAAATAAATCTAGTTTTACTTAGTCATAAAAGAACTATTTTTAAAAAATATATTTTTTAAATTGCTAATTTGTTTTACAAAGCGTAATATATCAGCACCACAACATCACTCAAACAAAAAAAGACTAGGAGTGGCTTCTTAGCTCTTAAAAATGCCCCTGGTTTCCATTTAAATTGATTTTTAATTGTGCTGAGTAACAGAAGCAGCCTGGGGAATGCAGCTTTTGCCCCTTAACACCTGTTTTTAATTCCAACAGAAGAGCATATGAAAACTGGAAAGTAAATTGTCAATGTTGTATTAGTGAGGTACAGATTATCTGAATCAAATATCTGACCTGGTACCAGTCAGTAATCTCAACCCAGACTATTGCTTTGTGATGCATTCTGTATGGTCTGTATGTCCTTCAGTAAGTAAAGGCATTTCCTGTTTTTTTCTCCAAATCTCTGCTTGGCAGAGTCCTTACTTGTGGTCTCTGTGATTAGAGAAGGATGGCGGCTGCTGTTTCTTTCATCATCAAGAGACTCTTTAGTGGCCCTTGGTTCCTTCTGCTGCTTCTCTGTCTTCTGTTAGAAACCAGACTTGATCTTTTTGAACTTTGGTTATTTGATTGGCGTTTGCCTCCATTCTTCTCACTAATGCTACCAATTTGAGTACTAAGTCTTCAGTTCAGCAGTTGGACTCCTGGGTAAGTTTCCCAGCTGCTGCAGATCAAAATGCATTTGCCAAATTCATCTATACAATCTATAGAACTTCTCACAACTCCTCATTAATGCTGCTGTTGAAAAGAAATGTTACTAGTAAGTTCTTGTTTGACATTTTCTATTCTGATGAAAATGGTTGGGCAAAGGTATATTGCTGATTACTTAGTGTTGCACTGGGCTCAACTGTTAATGCAAAACTTCTTGAACATTGGCTATCACGGCATCATTAGGATAGGGAACTTTTCTGAAGGGTTTGACTCTTTTTTTTTTTTTTATTATTATTTCTCACACTGGCAACATAAGGAAATGCCTTATCTTTGGTCTATTTGTTTCTAGTATAGTCTGCAACTGGGGTCTCTTAGGTTGCATACATTTTTTTTTCTTCCTGTTCTTCATGAAGTTTTGCTTCCAACTCTTTTTTTTTTGGAAGGGCCTGCATCGTGGTAAGTGTGTTATATTCCTGTTCAAGAAGATCCATTTTTTTTAACTGTGGTAAAATACACATAACATAAAATTTATCATCTTAACCATTTTGGTTTTGTTTTGTTTTTAGAGACAGGGTCTTATTCTGTCACCCAGGTTGGAATGCAGTAGTGCAATCACAGCTCACTGCAGTCTCAAACTCTTGGGTGCAATAGAGTCTCCTGCCTCAGTTTCCCAAGTAGCTGGGATTACAGGCATGCACTACTGTGTCCAGCTAATTTTAAAATTTTTTTTGTAGAGATGGAGTCTCACTCTGTTGCCCAGGTAGGTCTTGAACTCCTGGGCTCAAGCCATCCACCTGTCTCAGCCCCTCAAAGTGCTGAGATTACAAGCATGAACCACCACATCTGGCCTTAACCATTTTTCAGTGTACAGTCCCATGGCACCAAATGCATTCACTCTGCTGTACAACTATCACCACCATCCATCTCTAAAACTTTTCTATCTTGCAAAATTGAAACTCTATACCCACTAAACAATAACTCCCCATATTCCCCTCCATCTTGTCCCTGGTAACTGCCATTCTACTTCCTGTCTCTATGAATTTGAGAACTCTGGGTACTACCTCATATAAATGGAATCATAGAGTATTTGTCTTTTTGTGACTGGCTTATTTCACTTAGCATACTGTCTTCAAGGTTCATCTGTGTTGCAGCACGTATCAGAACTTCCTTCCTTTTTAAGGCTTCTTCCCCATTTGTCCATCCATGGACACTTGGGGTGCTTGCATCTTTGGCTATTATGAATTATGCTGCTATGACATGGTTGGACAAACACCTGTTTGAATCCCTGCTTTCAGATGTTTTGAGTATATACCTGAAGTGCTGGATCACATAGTAATCTTATGTATATGCTTTTGAGGAATTGCCACACCATTTTGCACAGTGGTTACACGGTTTTATATTCCTACCAGCAATGCATAAGGGTTCCATTTTCTCCACATCCTCACTAATGCTTGTTATTCTCTGGTTTTTTTGAAGATCTAGTTTTTAAAGTTAGCTCTTGTATTAGTTTCCT
Organism: Macaca thibetana thibetana; assembly: GCF_024542745.1. Lineage (NCBI taxonomy): Eukaryota > Metazoa > Chordata > Mammalia > Primates > Cercopithecidae > Macaca > Macaca thibetana. The sequence goes on along the minus strand of NC_065589.1, from coordinate 83,214,470 downwards.
TGGGCTGCCATAATAAATTCCACAAAATTGGTGGCTTAAAACAACAGAAATGTATGCTCTCACAGTTCTGGAGGCTAGAAGTCTGAATTGAAGGGGTTAGGATTGGTTCTCATTGGAGGCTCTAATGGAGAATCTGTCTCGTGCCTCCCTCTCATCTTCTGGTGGTTGCCGACAATCCTCGGCTTATCACTCTGTCACTGCAATCTCAGCCTTTGTCATCACGTGGCCTTCTTCCCTCTGTATGTCTGTATCTCCCTCTTATAAGGACACTAGTCATTGGATTTAGGGCCCACCATAATCCAGTATGTCCTCATCTCAACTACCTACATCTGTAAACTCTATTTCTCAATAAAGTGACAGTCTAAGGTTCTGACTGGACAGCAATCTTTGGGGAGGAGGCATTATTCAACCTGGCAGAGCACAGAACTTACGTCTGGTCATCTTATCATTCTCTATCCCATAAAGTCTGTTTCTCTATTTCTGCATGCCTTATTTCTCATGGATTCCAATTGTTGTTCTAAAAAGTTACATTTGTTTTCTGTGCCTAACAACTGAGAAGTCAGTTCTTGATTGTACCTTGATTCCTCATTGTTTATATCATTCTCCCTTTCTTTTATTAACCTGCTTCTCTAAAGTTTTCACATCTTCTTCTGCCTGAATCTGTTCAACCAAATGTTGAATCTGCCATTCAAGATTCTTCAGAGCAGAAAACATGGTGAGCACTGAGAACCAGAGGCTTTGGAAACTAATGCCACCACCTCCCTGCCTATCCTGCAGGCCTCTGCAGCCTCTGGTAGTTTTTTTTTTTTTTTTTTTTTTTGTGATCTTCCTCAAGGTTCATGCTTTATCCACCAGGGGTGACCCTAAGTCCAGCCTCTAATGGAAGGGGCTCTTCCCTTAAATTTTAAGGATCATGTAAGTTTGGAAAATGCTTGGTTACACAAGGTTAAACAGACTTCATTATTACAGAAACTCTCTTAGAACCTTTGGCCGGGTGCAGTAGCTCACACCTATACTCTCAGCACTTTGGGAGGCTGAAACAGGAGGATTGCTTGAGCCTAGGAGTTCAAGACCAGCTTCAACAACATTGTGAGACCCTATCTCTACAAAATGTTTTAAAAATTAGCTGGGTGTGGTGGCACGTGCCTGTGGTCCCAGCCACTCAGGAGGCTGAGGTGGGAGGACTGCTTGAGCCCAGGAGGTCAAGGCTGTAGTGAGCCATGTTCATGCCACTGCACTCCAGCCTGCGCAACAGAGCAAAAAACACTGTCCAAAAAAAAAAAGAAAAGATAAGAACCTTTAATATGATAAATCACATGAGGTGTTTCCCAAATTTATATGTGTGGGACCCTTTTTTGAAATAAGCATCTCAGCCTTTGTAAAACATTGCTAAGTGAAATTAGAATTCACAAATTCTAGGGTAGAATTTACCTGGTGACAGAACAAATGAAAGTCTTTGGGAACAAATTCCCTGAGTGCTTATATTGTATTTGTTTCCATTTACAAAGTATCAAAATCATTTTCATATAATTTGTGAATAAATCTTTAAATAAAAATTCCACTGAGCATTTAATTATGTGCATAAATTATGTCACATTTTAGTAAATGTACTGTTACTGAAATTCAAGTCTTACATTTTGTAGGTTTATAACAAATAGCACCATCCTTAACAGAGTTGCATTTTTCATGTTTCCAAGTTCCTTTTGGGTCCAAGAGGACACAATTTCCAGGAGATGTTTGGCCTTTCCATGGAATGTAGTCAAATATACTACCATCAGACCATTCAAAACTTGATTCACTTCCCTGTTGTAAGAATAATAGAGATAATCTGAACCTAGATGTATGACTTTAGAAAGAATATAAAGAACAACATACATACTTCAAGAAATATTATAATGGAATATTAATTATTTGCTTCCAGTATTGTAGGTCTGAACGTACTATTATTGTAGGTCTGACTGACTTCTGATGCATTGATTCAGGACATTTGCTCTGGCACCGTTTATGGAGGATTTTAAACTTAGAGACAGAGTTATTATATCTGGTCTTTAGATTTTTTTAAAGGATGAGTTTACATAACACTTGAAATTAAACAACATGCAAATGGCTTCCATTTGTCACAATGACAAATTTATAATCCCAACCTTCATATTGTTCTGAATATTGTTTTCTATGTTATATAGTTTTGTGTTTTGTGTCTCTGGCTACATTTTTCACACTACAGAGGACATCAAGCAGTAGGGAGCTAGAAAAGAGAAACACTTCCCAAGAAACTCAAAATGGGAAGACTATTTTTGAGTTTTCCTTGAATTTATCTTAACTTGCTATCCTTTTAAAAAATTTTGCCCTAAATTTTGTTCTAAAGATTATTTAAATTAGAACTACAACTCTAGTCTCAATAGATAACCATTTTTTGTATACAAGACTTTATTGTAAGTACATAAATGATTAAATAATATGATTCAAATAGTGGCACAGATGTGTTTACTAGCAGAATTAATCTTAAGTAGTGTAATTTTCTAGAGGAAAAGTGGGAAGAAAGTATGCATTTATTAGTCCTAACCATGTGGAGAATTTTAGATGGTAACTTGTATAAACTTTTGTGTTAAAGTCTCAATGAAATTATTATTACCCTGATTTTCTACATGAGGAAATAAGGTTGCAAAGGCTAAATAACTTGCTCATGATCACCCAGCATATAAATAGAAGATCCACTACTGGTACTGAAACTCAGGGTTTTCTGATTCTATGCTATTTCATTTTTACCAGCTTTCCAATTTGTCTGTCCCAACTAGGCTATAGAGGTGTTGTTGAGATATTCATCCACTGGGCCCTTGGGATGGCCTGAGCATTTGCCCTAGTGCATTCTGCACCAAAATTTTCTATTTGTTCTATGTTGTAAAAGGTAAGAAAGCACCATGCTATGCAAACGGAGTCCCAGTACTTCATCTATTGTTGTACTTTGTATTAATACTTTACGTTCAGATTTCTAACCCTCAAAATAACACATTTGAAAAGTTTCTGGAAAGCAAAGCAAGACTTACATCGTGACTTGAGAGCCCAACCCATAGTGGAAATCCATCACGTTTTACAATATCTTCCAGGAAGAGCTGGCCATTTTGGTCGTGAACGCTTGCCAAGTGACCTCCACTTTGAGAACACATGTTTAACGCTTCATACCACGTTACCTTTTTTTGAATAACACTGTAAATACCATCTTCATATGGCATAAACTGTGGCAATGTAGTATTATATTCTTCTTTGTAGTCAACTATAATAATTAAAAGCACTGGTGATTAAAATTTAAAGTATTTCAAATATACCTTTTGGATGAGACAACATGCAATCATTTGAAAAGTTAAATAAAACTGGGTTTCTTATTAATAAGTGAGGTCAAATGCATATTTTATTTTTCTTACTGCTATGACACATATCTTAGGCTCTTAAAGTTCTCTGGTTGATATTTTTAAAAGGCATAGACATTTTCTTTCATTTAAGAAGCTTATATATTAGTTGGAGACAGAAACAATGGCTGAAATGATGGCAAAATTATTAACCAGTAGGAACTGTGAAATTGGTAGAGATTCATTTGAATGAGAGGAGTCAGGAAGACTACTTGATAAACCAGGTCTCAAAGGTTAGGTGAAATTAAGACTAAAAAGAAATAAGGTAACCAGAAAGTAAGGAAGTGCTTAAAACAAACACAAACAACAAAGCCACAATGATGAGGTTATTTCAAGGGACATGGGAGCCAAGTGAAAGAGCTACCAAAGGCCAAAGCGGAAAGACTTGAGCAAAATATTACAGAATGCAGTATGTTAGATTATAATCCAAAGTATAAAATAAATAACCATGAACCTATACTAGGTCTAGAAGATTGGAGGAAATTAAGAACAAAAAGAAGGAGAAAGTATGGAAGCGCTACAAACTAACAAATAACAAAAAAACCACAATGATGAGGGTATAAATAAATAACTGAATAAATTTAAAAATTGGGGCCAGGTGCAGTGGCTCACGCCTGTAATCCCAGCATTTTGGGAGGCCAAGGCAGGGGAATCACCTGAGGTCAGGAGTTCAAGACCAGCCTGGCCAACATGGTGAAACCCCGTCTCTACCAAAAATATAAAAAATTAGCCGGGCATGGTGGTGCATGCCTGTAATCCCAGGTACTTGGGAGGCTGAGGAAAAAGAATCGCTGGAACCTGGAAGGCAGAGGTTGCAGTGAGCTGAGATGGCACCACTGCACTCCAGCCTGGGTGACAGAGCAAGACTCCATCTCAAAAAAAATAAAAAATAAAATAAAATAAAAATTGGAGAAAATAGACAAATACCCCGTGCAGAAGAATTTCAAGTTATTTATATAGATACTCCCCTCACAGGAAGGTGGAGGATAACTTTCTACCCTGTTAAGTGTGGATTCTACATAGTGACTTCCTTAGAAAGAGGACAGTTATGGAAAGGAGGAAAACGGGTAACTTTGCAGCAGAGAACTTAACAAACACTACCTTGGGCCAGGTGGCCAGTGATAGGTCACATGAATAGTACATGGTGCCCATGTGAAGTGAGAATGCTCCCTCACATCTTTGGTCTTCCTCCAGAAACTTATAACCCCAGTTGAATCATGAGAAAAACATCCGCCAACCCAAACTGAGGGACATTCTACCAAATACATGACCAGTGTTCCTCAAAACTGTTAAGGCCATCAAAAATAAGAAAAGTCTGAGAAACCACCCAGCCAAGAGGAGCCTAAGGAGGCAGGAGTACTAAAGGTAAGGTGGGGTCCTGGATGGGATCCTGGAAAGAAAAAGTATGTTAAATAAAAACTACGGAAATTTGAATAATGTGTGGACTTTAGTTAATAATAATAATAATGATCAATATTGGTTTATTAGTTGTGACAAATGTACCATACTAAAGTAATATGTCAACAGTAGGGGAAATTGTAGGATAGATGGGAACACTCTGTACTATCTTTGCAACTTTTCTGTAACTCTAAAGCTATCCTAAAATGAAAAGTTTATTAAAGATGTAAAAAAAGAAAGAAAGAAAGAAGTTGCTAAACTTCTTGGCAGGAGGAAAACATAAAGGTGCAAGTATGAGGATGGGCATACCCTGTGCCTGGGACAATGAGAGACCAGCTTGATTGAGAAAAAGATGTTTTGCTGAACAAGAATGGGGAAAAACAGGGAACTGGGAGAAGGCCTAGAAATTGGGGATAGAGACTAGTTTCTAAAATGTCTCACAAGTTTACACTGACTCAAAGTAGGTTAGAATAAGGAATCCCTGGATGTTGCTGGTGGACACGGTCTTGGGAAGTGACTGCGGCGCTGTGAAGTGAGCCGACTAGCCAGCACGCCACCATTACGGGCTCCCATTGAGCAGGAAGCTTAGGGCACAGTGGGAGTAATGAGAGTTTTAGGGCACAGTGGTAATAATTAACAGTTTTTAAGCTGTGAAAAAATTAAAACTAACATATATTTAAAAATAGATTTATTTACAAATTAGGCAAGGTTGAGAGACATTCACTTTGCACAGAATGTCAAAACTCTTCCCCCACTTTCTTATTTATACAAACCCTATGCATTTTTCAAACCCCAACCAAGTTTCACCTCTTCTTGAAGCCTTTCCTTTTTTCTGTCATTCCCCTTTCCAATGTATCAGTTTTGACTTCCCCACAATTGAAGCCTGTATCAATTAATCTAAGGCTAATTTACATTAAACAATAATAAGGAATTTAATGCTATCTCCACAACTACATTTTACTCCTTAGGGTCAAAACCTTGACAGCAGGGCCCGTGTCTTTTCCTTCCTCGTTAACCTCTGGAACACCTCGCACAGGACTGAACACAGAGGAAGCATTTGATTGTATGATTCCCGCTAGTGGAACTAATAGCCTTATATTCTTCCCCTGGAGTGAAAGAAAACTCTATATTACTATACTTACCCATTTCAATTTTACAAGCAAGAATGCTGTGCTGGTGAAAATAAAGTGTTTCTTCAATAACATTAAAGGTTTTAATATCCCAGAAGCCATCAGTACTTAAACCAGCCAAAAACTTCTCATTTTTTATAGTTGGTCTTCCTGCTCTCCAATGTGTATATGACAGTGGGGTCTTATCAAACCACATAAGAGAATTATCTAGAGAAGAAACATTGTTTTCCTATGCTTAGAGATTAAATCAATACTTGAATTACAGTTATATAGTTAAGATTTCAAACTTGACTGATTTTATCTTTTCCCAACCTTCTAAAAGTTTGTATGATTATGTATAACCCTTTAAGATATTTTCTGATTATAACAGTAAATCATGCTCATTTTTAATTTGACTATAAATGCAAACTACAAATATTGACCTATAATTCCACCATCCTTCAGTAATAACGTTTCATTTTTGTCATCAAATATTATTTTCCAGAAGTCATTATATGAAAAAGATACTCGCACGTGCATGTTTATAGCAGCACAATTCACAATAGCAAAAATATAGAACCAGCCCAAATGCCCATCAACCAATGAATGGATAAAGAAAATGTGGTAATGTGGTATATATGTACCATGGAATACGACTCAGCCATAAAAAGGAATGAAATAATGGCACTCGCAGCAAACTGAATGGAAATGGAGACCATTATTCTAAGTGAAGTAACTCAGGAATGGAAAATCAAACATTGTGTGTTCTCACCAAGTGGGAGCTAAGCTATGAGGATGCAAAGGCATAAAAATTATACAATGGACACTGGACTCAGGGGGAAGGATGGGAGGGGGTGAAGGATAAAAGATTACACACTAGGTACAGTGTACACTGCTCGTGTGATGGGTACACCAAAATCTCAGAAATCAACACTGAAGAACTTATCTATGTAACCAACCACCACCTGTTCCCCCAAAACCTATTGAAATAAAAAATATTTTATCTTACATATACATTTAATTGCAATGGAAATGAACATGATATTTTATTATTTAAAACATGATTGATATATTATAAAAGTCGCCAAAGAAATCTCTTCTCTGGACATAAACTGTTAACAATTGTGCATACTTACAGTCAATTAATTTTTTTTTCTTTGAGACGGAGTCTCACTCTGTCAACCAGGCTGGAGCACAGTGGCACAATCTCAGCTCACTGCAACCTCCACCCCCAGGGTTCAAGCAATTCTCTGCCTCAGCCTCCTGAGTAGCAGGGATTAAGATGCCTGCCACCACAGCTGGCTAACTTTTGTATTTTTTAGTAGAGATGGGGTTTCACCATCTTGGCCAGGCTGGTCTTGAATTCCTGACCTCATAATCCACCTGCCTCGGCCTCCCAAAGTGCTGCGATTATAGGTGTGAGCCACTGCACCTGGCCAGTCAATTGATTTTTAAGAAGGATGCCAAGACAATTCAGTATGGAAAAAATAGTCTTCTAAACTGGACATCCACAAGCAAAAAAAAAAAAAAAAGAGGTTGGACCCCTTTCTTTCACCACACACAAAAATTAAAGTAGATCACAGACATAAATATAAGAGCTACAACTATAAAACCTTTAGAAGAAAACACAAGAGGCCGGGCACCGTGGCTCACCCCTGTAATTGCAGCACTTTGGGAGGCTGAGGTGGGGCAGATACCTAAGGTCAGTAAACCAGCCTGGTCAACATGGTAAAACCCCATCTCTACTAAAAATACAAAAATTAGCTGGGCGTGGTGGTGGGCGCCTGTAATCCCAGCTACTCGGGAGGCTGAGGCTGGAGAACAGCTTGAAGCTAGGAGGCGGAGGTTGCAGTGAGCTGAGATCACGCCACTGCACCACTTCAGCTTTGGTGACAAGAGCAAAAGTCTGTCTCAAAAAAAATAAAGAAAACATAGGAGTAAGTCTTCATAACCTTGGGGTAAGCAAAGCCTTCTTACATATGCACAAATGACAAAAGAAAAACACTTTTGTGATGGATTGCTGGCAAGATGGCCAAATAGGAACAGCTCCAGTCTGCAGCTCCCAGCAAGATTGATGCAGAAGGCGGATGATTTCTGCATTCCCAACTGAGATACCGGGTTCATCCTACTGCGACTGGTTGGACAGTGGGTGCAGCCCACGGAGGGTGAGCCAAAGCAGAGTGGGGCAACGCCTCACCTGGGAAGTGCAAGGGGTTGGGGAATTTTCTCCCCTACCCAAGGGAAGCCACGAGGGACTGGGCGTGAGGAACTCTGGCACAGATACCGCGCTTGTCCCACGGTCTTCACAACTGCAAACCAGGAGATTCCCTCTGGTGCCTACCCCACCAGGGTCCTGGGTTTCAAGCACAAAACTGGGCAGCCATTTGGGCAGACACCAAACTAGCTGCAGGAGTTCTGTTTTTCCCATACCCCAGTGGTGCCTGCAATGCCGGCAAGACAGAACCGTTCACCCCCCTGGAAAGGGGTGCTGAAGCCAGGGAGTCAAGTGGTCTGGCTCGGTGGATCCCACCCCTACGGAGCCCAGGAAACTAAGATCCACTGGCTTGAAATTCTTGCTGCCAGCACAGCAGCAGTCTGAGATTGACCTGGGACACTAGAGCTTGGTTGGGGGAGGGGCATCCGCCATTGCTGAGGCTTGAGTAGGCGGTTTTACGCTTCTGGTGTAAACAAACCTGCTGGGAAGTTCGAACTGGGTGGAGCCCCTGTAGCTCAGCAAGGCTGCTATGGCCAGACTGCCAGATTTCTCCTCTCTGGGCAGGGTGTCTGAAAAAAAGGCAGCAGCCCCAGTCAGGGACTTATAGCAGACTTAAACGTCCCTGCCTGACGGCCCTAAGAGAGCAGCAGACCTCCCAGCACAGACTTCGAGCTCTGCTAAGGGTCAGACAGCCTCCTCAAGTGGGTCCCTGACCCCCATGTATCCTGACTGGGAGATACCTCCCAGTAGGGGCCAACAAACACTTCATACAGGAGACCTCTGGCTGGCATCAGGCAGGTGCTCCTCTGGGAAGAAGCTTCCAAAGCTTCCAGAGGAAAGAACAGGCAGCAATCTTTGCTGTTTTGCAGCCTCCACTGGTGATACCCAGGCAAACAGAGTCAGGAGTGGACATCCAGCAAACTCCAGCAGACTGGCAGCAGAGGGGTCTGTTAGAAGGACAACTAACAAACAGAAATGAATAGCATGTCCATTCAAAGGCCCCATCCGAAGGTCACCAACATCAAACACCGAAGGTAGATAAATCCACAAAGATGGAGAGAAACCAATGCAAAAAGGCCAAAATTCCAAAAACCAGAATGCTTCTTCTCCTCCAAAGGATCACAACTCTTAGTCAGCAAGCGAACAAAACTGGATGGAGAAAGAGTTTGACGAATTGACAGAAGTAGGCTTCAGAAGGTGGGTAATAACAAATTCCTCTGAGCTAAAGGAGCATGTTCTAACCCAATGCAAGGAAGCTAAGAACCTTGAAAAAGGTTAGATGAATTGCTAACTAGAATAACCTCTGTAGAGAAGAACATAAATGACCTGATGGAGCTGAAACACACAGCACGAGAACTTCATGAAGCATACACAAGTATCAATAGCTGAATTGATCAAGCAGAAGAAAGGATATCAGAGATTGAATAGCAACTTAATGAAATAAAGAGAGAAGACAAGATTAAAGAAAAAAGAATAAAAAGGAATGAACAATGCCTCCAAGAAATATGGGACTATGTGAAAAGACCAAATCTACATTTGACCGGTGTACCTGAAAGTGACAGAGAGAATGGAACCAAGTTGGAAAACAATGTTTAGGATATTATCCAGGAGAACGTCCCCAACCCAACAAGACAGGCTAACATTCAAATTCAGGAAATACAGAGAATACCACAAAGATACTCCACAAGAGGAGCAACCCCAAGAGACCTAATTGTCAGATTTACCAAGGTTGAAATGAAGGAAAAAATGTTAAGGGCAGCCAGAGAGAAAGGTCGTGTTACTCGCAAACGGAAACCCATCAGACTAACGGTGGATCTCTCTGCAGAAACCCTACAAGCCAGAAGAGAGTGGGGGCCAATATTCAACATTCCTAAAGAAAAGAATTTTCAACCAACAATTTCGTATCCAGCCAACTAAGTGAAGGAGAAATGAAATCCTTTACAGACAAACAAATGCTGAGAGATTTTGTCACCACTCGGCCTGCCTTACAAGAGCTCCTGAAGGAAGCACTAAATATGGAAAGGAACAACCAGTACCAGCCACTGCAAAACATACCAAACTGTAAAGAACATTGACACTATGAAGAAACTGCATCAACTAACAGGCAAAACAACCAGCTAAAATCATAATGACAGGACCAAATTCACACGTAACAATATTAACCTTAAATGTAAAGGGGTTAAATGCCCTCAGTTAAAAGACACAGACTGGCAAACTGGATAAAGAGTCAAGACCCATCAGTGTGCTGTATTCAGGAGACCCATCTCACGGGCAAAGACACACATAGGCTCAAAATAAAGGGATGGAGGAATATTTACCAAGCAAAGGGAAAGCAAAGAAAAGCTGGAGTTGCAATCCTAATCTCTGATGAAACAGATTTTAAACCAACAAAGATCAAAAGAGATAAAAAAGGCCATTACATAATGGTAAAGGGATCAATGCAGCAGGAGGAGCTAACTATCCTAAATATATATGCACCCTATACAGGAGCACCCAGATTCATAAAGCAAGTTCATAAAGACCTACAAAGAGACTTGGGCTCCCACACAATAATAGTGGGAGACTTTAACACCCCACTGTCAATATTAGACAGATCAACGAGACAGGAAGTTAACAAGGATATTCAGGACTTGAATGCAGCTCTGGACCAAGCAGACCTAATAGCTATCTACAGAACTCTCCACCCCAAATCAATAGAATATACATTCTTCTCAGGACCTCATCACACTTTTTCTAAAATTGACCACATAATTGGAAGTAAAACACTCCTCAGCAAAAGCAAAAAAAAAAAAAAAACCAGAAACCATAACAGTCTCTCATACCACAGTGCAATCAAATTAGAACTCAGGATTAAGAAACTCACTCAAAACCACACAACTACATGGCAACTGAACAAACTGCTTCTGAATGACTATGGGGTAAATAACAAAATGAGGGCAGAAATAAAGATGTTGTTTGAAACCAATGAGAATGAAGACACAACGTACCAGAATCTCTAGGACACATTTAAAGCAGTGTAGAGAGGGAAATTTATAGCACTAAATGCCCACAAGAGAAAGCAGGAAAGATCTAAAATTAACACTCTAATATCAAAGTTAAAAGAAGTAGAGAAGCAACAGCAAACAAATTCAAAAGCTAGCAGAAGACAAGAAATAACTAAGATCAGAGCAGAACTGAAGAAGACAGAGACATAAAAAAACCCTTCAAAAAATCAATGAATCCAGGAGCTGGCATTTTGAAAAGATCAACAAAATGGACCACTAGCAAGACTAATAAAGACGAAAAGAGGGAAGAATCAGATAGACGCAATAAAAAATGATACAAGGGATATCACCACTGATGTCACAGAAATACAAACTACCACCAGAGAATACTTATAAATACCTCTACACAAATAAACTAGAACACCTAGAAGAAATGGATAAATTCCTGAACACATACACCCTCCCAAGACTAAACCAGGAAGAAGTCGAATCCCTGAATAAACCAATAACAAGTTCTGAAATTGAGGCAGTAATAGCCTACCAACGGAAACAAGTCTACGACCAGGCAGATTCACAGCGGAATTCTACCAGAGGTACAAAGAGGAGCTGGTACCATTCCTTCTGAAACTATTCCAAACAATAGAAAAAGAGGGATTCCTCCCTAACTCATTTTATAAGGCCAGCTTCATCCTAATACCAAAACCTGGCAGAGACACAACAAAAAAAGAAAACTTCAGGACAATATCCCTGATGAGCATCAATGCAAAAATCCTCAACAAAATGCTGCCAAACCGAACCCAGCAGCACATCAAAAAGCTTATCCACCAGGATCAAGTCGGCTTCATACCTGGGATGCAAGGCTGGTTCAACATATGCAAATCAATAAACATAATCCATCACATAAACAGAACCAATGACAAAAATTACATGATTACCTCAATAGTTGCAGAAAAGGCCTTTGACAAAATTCAACAGCCCTTCATGCTAAAAACTCTCAATAAACTAGGTATTGATGGAACATATCTCAAAATAATTAGAGCTGTTCATGACAAGCCCACAGCCAATATCATACTGAATGGGCAAAAACTGGAAGCATTCCCTTTGAAAACTGGCACAAGATAAGGATGCCCTCTCTCACCACTCCTATTCAACATAGTATTGGAAATTCTGGCCAGGGTAATCAGGCAAGAGAAAGAAATGAAGGGCATTCAAATAGGAAGAGAGGAAGTCAAATTGTCTCTGTTTGCAGATGACATGATTGTATATTTAGAAAACCCCATCACCTCAGCCCAATATCTCCTTAAGCTGATAAGCAACTTCAGCAAAGTCTCAAGATACAAAATCAATGTGCAAAAATCACAAGCATTCCTGTACACCAATAACAGACAAACAGAGAGCCAAATCGTGAGTGAACTCCCATTCACAGTTGCTATAAAGAGAATAAAATACCTAGGAATCCAACTTACAAGGGATGTGAAGGACCTCTTCAAGGAGAACTACAAACCACTGCTCAAGGAAATAAAAGAGGACACAAACAAATGGAAAAACATTCCATGCTCATGGATAGGAAGAATCAATATCATGAAAATGGCCATACTGCCCAAAGTAATTTATAGATTCAATGCTATCCCCATGAAGCCAGCACTGACTTTCTTCACAGAATTGGAAAAAACTACTTTAAACTTCATATGGAACCAAAAAAGAGCCTGCATAGCCAAGACAACCCTGGGCAAGAAGAACAAACCTGGAGGCATCACGATACCTCACTTCAAACTGTACTACAAGGCTGCAGTAACCAAAACATCATAGTACTGGTACCAAAACAGATACATAGACCAATGGAACAGAACAGAGCCCTCAGAAATAACACCACACATCTACAACCATCTGATCTTTGACAAATCTGACACAAACAAGCAATGGGTAAAATATTCCCTATTTAATATATGGTGTTGGGAAAACTGGCTAGCCATTCACAGAAAACTGAAACTGGATCCCCCTTCCTTACACCTTATACAAAAATCAACTCAAGATAGATCACAGACTTAAATGTAAGACCTATGACCATAAAAATCCCAGAAGAAAACCTGGAATACCATTCAGGACACAGGCATGGGCAAAGACTTCATGGCTAAAACACCAAAAGCAATGGCAACAAAAGCCAAAATTGACAAATGGGATCTAATTAAACTAAAGAGCTTCTGCATAGCAAAAGAAGTTATTATCGGAGTGAACAGGCAACATACAAAACAAGAGAAAATTTTTGCAGTCTATCCATCTGACAAAGGGCTAATATCCAGAATCTGCAAGGAACTTCAACAAATTTACAAGAAAAGACAAACAACCCCATCAAAAAGTGGGCAAAGGATATGAACAGACACTTCTCAAGAGAAGACATTTATGCAGCCAACAGACACATGAAAAAATGCTCATCATCACTGGTCATTAGAGAAATGCAAATCAAAACCACAATGAGATACCATCTCATGCCAGTTAGAATGGCAATCATTAAAAAGTCAGGAAACAACAGGTGCTGGAGAGGATGTGGAGAAATAGGAACACTTTTACACTGTTGGTGGGAGTGTAAATTAGTTCAACCATTGTGGAAGACAGTGTGGCAATTCCTCAAGGATCTAGAACTAGAAATACCATTTGACCCAGCCATCCCATTACTGAGGATATACCCAGAGGATTATAAATCATTCCACTATAAAGATGTATACACACGTATGTTTATTGTGGCGCTATTCACAATAGCAAAGACTTGTAACCAACCAAAATGTCCATCAGTGATAGACTGGATAAAGAAATATACACCATGGAATACTATGCAGCCATAAAAATGGATGAGTTCATGTCCTTTGCAGGGACATGGATGAAGCTAGAAACCATCAATCTCAGCAAACTAACACAGGAACAGAAAAGCAAACACCACATGTTCTCACTCATAAGTGGGAGCTGAACAATGAGAACACATGGACACAGGGCTAGGGGGAAACATCACACACTGGGCCTGTCGGGGGTTGGGGGGTTGGGGAGTGATAACATCAGGAGAAATACCTAATGTAGGTGACATGTTGATAGATGCAGCAAACCACCATGGCATGTGTATACCTATGTAACAAAACTGCATGTTCTACACATGTACCCCAAAACTTAAAGTACAATAAAAAAAGAAGAAAAAAAAAAAGAAAAACACTTTTGTGGTATAAGTCAAGTCATGGGAGAAAATATTTGCAAATTATTTATTGGATAAAAGACTTATATCCAGAATATATAAAGAATTCTTACACCTCAACAATAAAAAGACTCAATTTAAAAAATGAGCAAAAAATCTGAATAGGGATTTCCCTAAATGTGATATACAAATATCCAATAAGCACATGAAAAGATGCTTAATATCATTAGCCATTAGAGAAATGAAATTAAAATCCCAGTGAGATATTTCACACTCACTTGGATGGCTATAATGAAAAACACACAAATGTTGGCATCGATATGGAGAAATCAGTACTCTCATATACCGGGAATGGAAAATGGTATAGCCAGTTTGGAAAACAACCTGGTAGTTCTTCAAAGGGTTAAACAAAAGATGCAGCAATTCCATTCCTAGGGGTTTACCCAAGAGAAAGGGAAACATATGTCCATGCAAAAACTTGTATGTGAATGTTCAGAGAAGCATTATACATAATAACTAAAAATGGTTTAAAATCTAGGTTGTTTTACCTAAATGTCCATCAACTGATACACGGATAAATAAAATGTATTATATCCATAGAATGGAATTTTATTCAGTTATAAAAAGGAATAATGTACTGATACATGCTACAATATGGATAAACCTTGAAATCTTTATGCTAATGGAAAAAGCCAGTCACACGCAAAAAGCACACATTGTATGATCTCATTTACATAAAATGTCCAGAATTTTACATTCAGGCAATCTGTAGAGATAGCAAGTGGTTGCTGAGGACTGGGAGACAGGGAGGGGATGCTAATGGGTATTGTGTTTCTTTTTAGGGTAGTGATGGTTGCAATAAGGCTTAAAAAAAGGGTACTAGGTCTATTACAATTATAAATTGGTATAAAGATTGATGCCATCACTACCTACACATATCCAATGTTGTCCTGGTTATTTCTGGTTTTCACTGATTACCACCTCCCAAGGCAAGACCCCTAAACATCTGCTTGCAGCAATGACACGTTAGAAGCACTGCACACACGATTTGGTTATTGTTTGCTGCTTTGTATTATCTCATGCCTACCAGTTCCTCCTCCCCTCTCCCAAACTTCAAAGTTATCAATTTTCTGACCAATATGATGTAATGGTAGATTTCTAAAGTTGCTTTAAGAAAAAGTCACTTTTTTCACTTGGCTTAATGTATCTCTCAGTTGACATACTGTGGCTTCTCATAGTAATTTCTATTCATGGCCCTGCTATGGAAAAGTCAAAAATGTTTCAAAAAAACAAAATTCTTTGTGTAGGTGCCAAATACAATTAAATATTCTATAAGTATATCAACATAACCAAAAACAGTGACTTACAGTGATTTCTATTCATGGCCCTGCTATTGAAAAGCCAAAACTGCTTTAAAAAACAGAATTCCTTGCATCGGGGGCAAATAAATTAAATATTTATAAGTATATCAAAATAACCCAAAACAGTACCTTACAGATGTAAATTAAGTCAGTAAGAATGAGATTCAAACCAAATTTGCCACTTGCCTGAAATGTCTTTCTATATGTATATGTCTGTATATTTTAATAGAAATTTTATTACTCAAACATTTTATAAAAGAAGATAAAACAAAACAAGGGAGTCTTCTGATCTAAAAATGCTTTTTCAGAATATATAACACATTTTCAGTTGTTTCTGATAATATAATGTATATCAAAGGGTACAATTTCAATTTCTGTACTGGGTGTGGTCTCCATTGCTCAATACAAGACCATTGTTTCTTCAGTCACTTTCAGGTGAAGCCTCAGAACTTTCCAGCTAGTTTCTCTCCATTTTAATTCAAGGGTAGTTAAGGGTCATTAGAGAAAAGGCTTGGGCCAACTAAGTCCTACTATGATGAACTTATCCTCACCTGGTAAACCAAGTCTTTATTGCTTGGTAGTTTAATTTTCATTAACCCTTCTGCAAACCATAAACATTTCAGGAAAACAGTGGTAACCCCACAAAATAGATGGGTTAGAGAGCAAAGGAGAAGCCTATTTTTAAAAGACAGAAACTAATTTAGTTTCTTTTCCTTCCCTACCCCTGGTTATCATTGTCCTGTGCCCCTTATCAAACCCTTTTTAGAGTAAATGTATGCTTTTGATGCTCTATGGCCATGGAAAGGTTTTCCTAATTCCAAAATGTCTATGATTTTCAGGACATTTCTGAGCATCTTTCTAAATTGGTCTTGTTTCCTCTATACTGGACTCTGTTTTAAAAAAATTCATATCAATCATATTTTGAATTCGTGGTATTTAGCCCACATTCCAAATATTCGATCCCATTGTCAGACCATGTATCTCATTTTTCTTTTCATTTTTAAATTTTTTGAGACGGAGTCTTGAGTCTTGCTCTGTTGCCCTGGCTGGAGTGCAGTGGCATGATCTTGGCTCACTGCAACCTCTGCCTCCTGGGTTCAAGTGATTCTCCTGCCTCAGATTCCCAAGTAACAGGGCACATGTCACCACACCTGGCTAATTTTTGTATTTTTAGTAGAGACGGTGGCGAACTCCTGACCTCTGGTGATCCACCCGCCTCAGCCTCCCAAAGTGCTGGGATTACAAGCGTGAGGCATTACACCTGGCCATGTGTCTCATTTTTCTAATGCTTATCATATGTGAGCCAATATAACCCAAGTCAGGGTTATAAACCCAAAGGTGCAACACTAATAGAAGAGTGATTCAGTTCTCTGCTCATCTCACATAGTCAGTGGAAACATAAAGTAAGTATTGAAGATTTATATGGGATGGTGATCATTTTTAGTTGGTCTTGAGTTGCTGGATGGAAGAGTGATAAGTCTTGAATTGCTAGAGGAAAGAGTGGTAAAAGAAAATTGATATGGTTTGGCTCTGTGTCCTCATCCAAATCTCATGTTGAATTATGATCTTCAGTGTTGGAGGAGGGGCCTGGTGGGAGGTGACTGGATCATGGAGGCAAACTTCCCCCTTGCTGTTCTTGTGATAGTGAGTGAGCTCTCGTGAGATCTGGTTGTTCAAAAGTGTGTAGCAACTCCCCCTTCACTCTCTGTCCTGCTCCATTATAGTAAAATCTGCTTGTTTCCCATTTGCCTCTGACATGATTGTAAGTTTCCTGAGGCTGCCCAGCCATGCTTTCTGTACAGCCTGCGGAACTGTGACTCAAAACTCTTTTCTTCATAAATTACCTAGTTTCAGGTAGTTCTTTATAGGAGTGTGGGAACAAACTAATTCAGAAAATTATTTTCTGCCATTTAACTTTAAACTCTAAAGGTATGTTAATGGCAGAGCAGAGACACAAAAACTGTCTTGGTATTTATGTAAGTTATGTTAAGTATGTCATTATACTTTCATGTATTGATAGACATGTACTTTGAAGAACTACAGCTTGATAATTATGTTATAATGAAGCACAAAAACAAATAGAGAAAACTGGCAGATTTACAACTTACTTTCATAAGTTATTCCCAACGTGACCCATGAAGCCATATAATTGAAGTACAGAAGTTGCTCAAGAACAAAGTTATTCTCCTTTTCATCTCGAATACTCAGAATTTGTGATTTTGGATCTGTTAAATAAAAAATAGTCAATAATTTTAATAATTACTTATCTAGAACACTTTGATAGGTTTAAAACATTTTAATTCTCACTTTAATATACTTCAAACTTAAACAATATCGGACAATTAGAAAGATATGTAAAATAAAATTATGCCATTGTACTAATAGGTTAAGGAGTTTTCAAATGTTTGATGTTAAATTTGGTCTTATGGTATAATAGAAAACTAGTAGCTGAGTAGAGAATTTAAAACATTGACTCACTTCACATTCCCCTATTTAAAGGTGATTTTCAGTTGGTATAAATCACCCATAGTAATGATAGACTGTCAAAGATTACTCTATAATAATTAAAACCTCTTAGATGAACTATAACAGGGGTCCCCAACCCCCAGGCCACAGACTGGTACTGTTAGGAACCAGGCCTGTTAGGAACTGGGCCGTGCAGCAGGAGGTGGGCAGCAGGCAAGCGAGCATCACCACTTGAGTTCTGCCTCCTGTTAGAGCAGAGTGGCATTAGATTGACAGAGGAGCACAAACTGTCTTGTGAACTATGCATGCGAGGGATCTAGCTTGCACACTCCTTATGAGAATCTAACTAAGGTCTGATGATCTGAGGTGGAACAGTTTCATCCTGAAACCATCCACCCCTCCCTGGCAGTGCCAAAAAGGTTGGGGACTGCTGACCTATATGACAGATCTTCCTTTTCCTTAGTTATCAGTATGAGGGTTAAAAGGCTTAATATTTCCCAAAGGGTGTTCCTCACAAAATTAACAAGGAGGTTCCAGAAAAGATCTACATGGATTTTTTAAAAAGTTTGCAAACATTGGTTTAAACAAAGTTAAATTCGTTTATTTATGCCAGTATTTCTTAAGGTATATGTTAATGTACATTTGTTAATGTCCAACAGGAAGCTATGGTGTCTAGTGTTTCTCAATCTTTTTCTTTTTTATTGGTTTTTTTTTTCAACCTTATTCTAAGGATTTTTTGCAGAACATCTCTCAAGACTAATGTTATATAGAGCATGCTTTGGGAAATAATGGTTTGATATTTTCTATAGCAACTTTCACTAAGTTCCTTGTTCCATTGGTTCCAACAGTTCCATCATTCGGAAGTCACAAATCCTTAGTGGATCTCATAGGAATTATCTGAAGACTCTTGAGAGCTCTAAGTGTGAAATGTGCACATCTTTAAGCTTAGCTGCTGCTTTGTGGTGTGTCTAAGCTTTTGACTGCTCCAACTAACCTATTTTCACTTCCTCTCTTGTGTGCCATTTCTTTCCCCCTTCCTTTTTTTTGGAGATAGGGTCTCCCGTCATCCAGGCTGGAGTGCAGATGGTGTAATCACAACTCACTGCAGCTTCAACCTCTTGGGCTCAATCATCCTCCCTCCTTAGCCTCCCAAGTAGCTAGAACTACAGGCATGTGCCATCATGCTTTTAATTTTTTGCAGAGAAAAAGTCTCACTATGTTGCCCAGGCTGATCTTGAATGCCTGGCATCAAACCATCCTCCCACTTCAGCCTCCCAAAGAATTCAGATTACAGGCATGAGCCAATGTGCCTAGCCCATTTCTTTTCCTTTTAAAGAAGAACCCACCTTCCTTACAAACATAGACTAGTTCTTGAATGGATGAGTAAAGAAAGGAGTTATGCCTATACTTTCCACTTTAACTAACACAAATTTTAATACTTTGTCACTGATAATGTAGATATTAGGAGATGAATATTTTTGACATCTAGTTACTAGTGCTAATTAGAAATATTTATAACACAGAAAATTTTTTTTAATTAGCAAAATACAATAAGTAATGACAGTACCATATACTTGATATGGTTTGGCTGTGTCCCCATCCAAATTTCATGTTGAATTGCAGCTCCCATAATCCCCAAGTGTCATGGGAGGGACCCGGCGAACTGAATCATGAGGGTGGGTCTTTCCCGTGCTGTTCTCGTGATAGTAAGTCTCACCAGATCTGATGGTTTTATAAAGGGCAGTTCCCCTGCACATGCTCTCTTGCCTGCTGCCATGTAAACATACCTTTGCTTCTCCTTCGCCTTCTGCCATGATTGTGAGGCCTCCCCAGCCATGTGGAACTGTGAGGCCATTCAACCTCTTTTTCTATATTAATTACCCAGTCTCGGGTATGTCCTTATAGCAACGTGAGAATGGACTAATATAATACTTACTCAGTTTCTGGCATTTAGAATGAACTTCATCCAGTGTTGTTGCCATATGCCTATTCTTTGTTATTATGAAATTGTAGCAACAGTTCTGAAATGGTATCCATGGAGTATTTAGAACAGGAGATGGACATTTAACACTGTCAACTGGTTTGACCTCTTTTTCAGTCTCATCTAGAAAAAGAGTTAATGGTAAGAATTCTAATTTGAGATATAAATGTTAAATCCTGTTTGCAGTCATTAGGCTTGATTTGTAGGAAATATTCAGGAAGCCAAGAAGTAATATCCTAGTGAAGCCTATCTCTGTTTATACTCAGATACAGCACACAAAAGCCAGCTTTCTATAGGAAGGAAATTACTTGACACAATTTTCTTACCCCTGCTGTGGCGTGGAAGAATGTAAAAAGTGAGGTGCTATTAGGTTAAATGCAATTTCTGTCTTCCTGCATTACCAAATGTCAAGTACAAGGGACCACCCCTAGAGATACTGTACAAACACATTCATTATTAAAAGTCACCTAACTATAACTTTGAGAATTCATTTTCAAGTTTCTGTCTACTGACACTATTAATTTTAAAGGAACATTTAAATGAAACACTTGATGTTCTAAGTAAGTTATTGCTTTAACTAAGTAAAACAGAAATAATATTTAAAATCTGACATCTACAGTATCTGATTATGATCTTTTTCCATTTTCTGAAAACGCCATACATTCACAAAGATACAAACATAAACATATTCCACTCAAATAAATTAAACGGATTTAATATGTGGCAGAGATCACTCAGTATCTCTTCTGGATCACAATAAGTCCCTCTGTCCATGAAGCAGTGTCTTCTTTCTACCACAAACCCACAAATGTGACCTTGACAGTTGCAAAAACACTTCCTCTGACTGGGCTAGAGATGGCACACCTGACTCAGGCTAAGTTCATGAGATTTTCTCTAAGGATTTACAAAGTGAAATTTAGAAATTGTCTCAACTCATCTCCAGTTACAGGTTCAGCTCTATCCCCGTTTTGCGGATCCTGAATTTCCCCTTGTTTTAAGCTAGCTTGAGGTGGTTGCTGTTACTTACAATCAACTGAATCTTTTTTTTTTTTTTTTTTTTTTTTTGAGACAGAGTCTCGTTCTGTCGCCCAGGCTGAAGTGCAGTGGTGTGATCTCGGCTCACTGCAACCTCTGCCCCTCCAGGTTTAAGCAATTCTCTGCCTCAGCCTCTGGAATAGCTGGGATTACAGGTATGTGCCACCATGCCCGGCTAATTTTTTGTATTTTTAGTAGAGAGGGGGTTGCACCATCTTGGCCAGGCTGGTTTCGAACTCCTGACTTCAAGTGATCCACCTGCCTCTGCTTCCCAAAGTGCTGGGATTACAGGTGTGAGCCACCGCACCCGGCCACAACCAACTGAATCTTAAGAGTGACTCATAAAAATCATGTTAGTTGTGATGTTATGAATCACAAAAGAATTCTCACAAGTGTAAGCTTTCTACAAGTATAAAGATATGCAGAAAGAGGTAGAGTAACAATGGGACTTTAAAGTGTTAATCCCCATTGTCGGCTAACGTAAAAATAAAACATGCTTAAAATAACCCATTAATAATAATATATTTAATATATAATTCTGCTTGAATACAAATTTTCACAAATGTTCCTACAAAAAGACATGACTATAATTTCTTCACAATTCCAAAACCAGATTTTACAAAACCACTCCTCAGAAATTTTACCACTTATGAGACTGTTAATAATTTAAGAATTAAAATATCTGAAATTCACATACTTCCTGAATAGTAGCAAATAGCACCTGGTTGATTGTCATTGCAATCAGCTGTTTTCCAGAATCCATCAGTGTCTAATATTACACAGTCTTCAAGTTGCCCATTAGTTTCAGCCCAGCGACTAAAATGAAGACGTTTCCCATCTGACCAACCAAAGTTGAGTTCATCCTGTAAGGAGCAGAAATACATTTCAAGTGGCAATATTCATGTTATCCCTTTGTATTATTTTGACTCCCATGGTCAATCTAACGATTTTTATTTATTTTTTTATATTTAACACACATTTACATACCATTTACTACATGACAAGCATTGTTCTAAATGCTTTATAAATATTGGCTTACTTAATCCTTGTAACAACCATATAAGGGAGGTACTATTATTATCTCCATTTTAAAGACGAGGAAACTAAAGGTATGCAACTTTGCAAAGTCCCACGAATACAAACCACACTGCTGGGCCTCTCTTCCAGGCTGTCAGTCCCTAGAGTCTATGTCCTAACCATTATGCTATGCTGTCTCACACATAATTGGATCCACTGGTTATCAGAAATCAGAAAACTAAAATGGGATGAGGATCACTATCGGCACTGATTAGATCAGAGACAAACTGGTGTAGTGGAAAGAATATGGGCTACAGAGCTAAGCCCACATGGTTTTGAATCCTGATTCAGTTACTTATTAGCTTTTGTGTGCCACGTCTCCAAGTTTCCATCCCCCATCAATGAAACCAGTGTGACACTTAACTTCGTGGGGCTGGAATTAATGGGATAATGTGTAAAGCCTGCAACTCAGGGGCTAGCTGGCACACAGAGAGCTGGTGGTTCCCTTCCTCTGAAGTCCTCAGGCACATGGATGTCACACCGCTGTTTGCTGTGTGCTAGAAGTCTGTGAACATCTGCCTTTACACCCTGCCAAGGTCCTGACCACCCATCTAGGTACAGGAGATGGACTGTGGGGTACAGGCCTGTCTGAGCTTCCCCATGGTGCTGCCAGAGCACCGGGCCTTACATACCAACTGCTGAGTCTGGTGCTGGCCTAACAGACCCACTGAGCTAAGCTTTCCTGAATCCCAAGACAATCTACATCACTAGTTTATTTGAAATATTGAACGAAGCCACACTTAGTGAACCATAAACAGCAACACAGTTAAGCTTCAACACCACTGGCTGCTTCATTCTGAAATGTTCATGACCAGAGTTCCAGCTGTAATCCTAGCCCCTAACCCTAACCCAGTCAGGGCCTAAGCCACTGTGGCCTCCGGTGTGGAGGCCGTGCGACTTTGCCTGCACTCATCCATACTGCCCTGCATTTCTTCCCCTTTGAGGCACTCCCCACCTAACCCCGTCCCTGATCCTTTGGAATTTCCATTCCATCTAAATAAATCATCCCACACCTTTTATCTTTTCATTGAATACAAAATATTAAGACTATAAACATCTTTTCACTAAATTCTTGATCTTAATTGATCTTAATTTAACTCTGGCTAGAACGCTCACACATTGTTGGTGGGATTATAAATTAGTTCAGCCCCTGTGGAAAGTAGTTTGGAGATTTCCCAAAGAACAAAAATAGAATTACCATTCAACCCAGCAATCCCATTACTGGGTATACACCCAAAGGAAAAGAAATCGTTCTGCCAAAAGACACCTGGGCTCAAATGTTTATTATAGCACTATTCACAACAGCAAAGACATGGAATCAATCTAGATGCCCATCAACAGTGGATTGGATCAAGAAAATGTAGCACACATACATGATGGCATACTGTGCACCCATAAAAAAGAACAAAATAATGTCCTTTACAGCAACATGGATGTAGCTGGAGGACATTATCCTAAGTGAATTAATGCAGGAACAGAAAACCAAATACCACATGTTCTCACTTATATAAGTGGGAGCTAAATATTGGGTACACATGGACGTAAAGATGGGAATGATAGTGTCTGGGGACTCCAAAAGTGGGGAGGGAGTGGAGCAAGGGTTGAAAAACTACCTATTGGGTACTGTGTTCACTCTTTGGGTGACAGGTTCAACTGAAGCCCAAGCCTCGGCATCCCACGGTGTATGTATTGTAACAAACCTGCACATGTACCCCCTGAATCTTAAATAAATACATAAATCTGGCTTTTCCAAGGGAATAATCTCCTTTCAGCACCCACGGGAAGGCTATTTGAGATTCTATTCTCAGATACCACAGGGGCTGTGAGAAAGGAGTAGTGGATATTTTTTATCTCCTTTTATTTCCTTTGAGGATTATTCCCTTTGTATCACTGCAAACTCCCCATGACATTCACTGAGGACTTGGTCGCCCTGCTCCTCCCTGACATTCACTAAGATGTCCCAATTCTTGCTGTCCTCCCGGCCCTACCATTAACTTGGGATGCCTGTGTTCATGTTTCCAAGCCTTCTTGACTTCCTTTAATTCTATGTATTTTTACTTCTTCAAGCGGGGTACTTGAGTGACCCACTGCATGGCCACACTCTGCACTTTACATAACCCAGAGCTGCCTCCCCTCAGACACTGTAAAGGCCAACATCATTTCCTGCATGAATTTATAGAAAAATAACTGCTCTCCCTCTCTCCAGCTGCTTGGTCCTCCCCAGCCTTCCACACAATGTCTTCTACTTAAATGAAGTCTTATATTGTTACTACTCTGTTTAAAATCTTTCAGTATCTTATCATTGCTTTCAATGTAAAGTATTTATTAACATCCTGTCATTTTCAAAGAATTAAGGCAGCTATTAGGATATATAGTTAAACAGCTACACAGAATATGTTAAAATTAAGGGTGAAAGAGAAAAGAGAACCATAGGTAAAGGTTGGAAATAGGATAAGAAGACCCAAATCATTAAGTTGGGGGGAGTTACAAAATAGTCTGACTCTAGCTATCTAAAAAATAAATAGGTACACATAGAAAAATAACTTGAAAGATCCATACCAAAATATTGAATCATGTTTATTTTTAGGTACTGGGATTACAGGTGACTTTAATTTTGTTATTTTAATTTACTGACAAATTTTCTACATTGCAATATTGTTTTTGTCTCAAAAGATTTGGGGTGACTGAAACTAGGAAATGTAATCACTCATTGCTTCCTCACAACAGCCACAATGACGCATTTCACAGAATTTCCAGCACTGAAGATAAAGCAAGTAAAGCAATGCTATGAAACAGTTGAGACTGTGAGGACTGGGTAAGCAGCCTTCCAATCTCCTGGCTTGATCTGGGTTAATTTAATTTAATTATTTATTTAATTAATTTATTTATTTAAAGATGGAGTCTCACTCTGTCGCCCAGGCTGGAATGCAATGGTGCAATCTCGGCTCACTGCAACCTCCACCTCCCAGGTTCAAGTGATTCTCCTGCCTCAGCCTTCTGAGTAGCTGGGATTACAGACACCTGCCATAATACCCAGCTAATTTTTGTATTTTTAGTAGAGACAGGGATTCACCATGTTGGCCAGACTGGTCTCAAACTCCTGACCTCAAGTGATCCACCCGCTTTGGCCTCCCAAAGTGCTGGGATTACAGCCGTGAATCACCATGCCTGGCCAAACTGGGTTAACTTTAGAATACGCCATGACTCAGAGAGACTATTCTTTAAGCTATTCCTAAATGCTACTTTTAATTGAGCTTCTGATAACAATTCTTGTTTTTCCACCCATTCTTCAATTCAATTCTGAGTCTTCAATCACATTTTTTCCATGCAGCCCTAGATATACAGCCCTGGTATACTTTGGGATATACCATGGCTGAGAAAAAAGGTGGCCTATAATGCCAATAGGAATACAACAGCTTTATTTAAAAATCCCTTATTTAATTATAGCCAAAACTTCAGCTGTGTAACGATTCCAGTTTGTGCTACATGTGCAGAGGTTAGTGATGGGAATTAATAGGAGACTAGCATCCTTTTTTTTTTTCTTTTTTTTTTTTTTTTTTTTTGAGAGAGTCTTGCTCTGTAGCCCAGGCTGGAGTGCAGTGGCGCGATCTTGGCTTACTGCAGCTTCTGCCTCCTAGGTCCCGGTTCAAGTAATTCTCCTGCCTCGAGACTAGCATTCTTTGTTGGGCTATGAAATGAATGAGAAGCCCCTGAGACATCTATCTAGGATCAGCACTTAAGATGGAGGAAAACATTATTCAACTTCCTTTTCAGAGTTGCTTAATTTTACTTTGCTGAATTTTGTCTTCTTAGAGACTGGGGTCTTGCTATGTAGTCCAGGCTGGATTTTAACTCCTGGGCTCAAGTGATCCTCTTGCATCCAGAGTAACTGGGACTACAGGTGTGCACCAGGTGCCCAGCAGTGCTGCTGATGTTGAAAGAGATGGAAGCTGGGTGTGGTGTTTCACGCCTCTAATCCCAACACTTTGGGAGGCTGGGGCAGGCGGATCACTTGAGGTAAAGAGTTCAAGACCAGCCTTGCCAACATGGTGAAACCCCATCTCTACTAAAAATACAAAAATTAGCCGGGCATGTTGGCACATGCCTGTAATACCAGCTACTGAGGAGGCCGAAGCATGCGAATCATTTGAACCTTGGAGGTGGAGGTTGCAGTGAGCTGAGATTGCACCACTGCACTCCAGTCTGGGTGATAGAACAAGAACCTGTCTCCAAAAAAAAAAAAAAAAAAAGATAAAGAAAAAGAAAAAAAGTGAAAGGATGGAAAGGACTCTTTAAAACTATCCATAGTGCTTCCACACACCCAACCACATCTGATTTTTAAATTCTTCTCTTATCTTTTCATTGGCTGAAGAGATATGGCAGCTTCAGATTCTAGCTCAGTCTTTGATTAGAATTAATAAAAAGAAGTGCTCAAATATATATATATATTTATATATATATATATATCTATCTATCTCCACTAGAACCTTTTCCTCATTTAAACAATAAAGTACTAGATCTTTCAATAGTGGAAAGATAATTGTCTCTAAAAAACACATATTGCTCCTAGGTGCCATGGCTCATGCTGGTAATCCCAGCACTTTGGGAGGCTGAGGTGGGCAGACTGCTTGAGTCTAGGCCTTTGAGACCAGCTTGGGCAATACGGCAAAACCCTGTCTTTACAAAAAATACAAAAATTATCCAGGTATGGTGGTGTGTACCTGCAGTCCCAGCTACTCAGGAGGCTGAGGTGGGAGGATCGCTTGAGCCTGGGAGGTCAAGGCTGTAGTGACGTGTGATCGCACCACTGTACTCCAGCCTGGGCGACAGTGTGAGTGAGCTCTCGTCTCAAAACAAAATAAAAAAAACCTGACATATTCCATGAAATTTACTGGAGTAAGATTTTCAGGTCTCCTGTTTGTTTTAGTCTGCTATGAGAGATGCTATGCACAATAAAAAATGTCGCTTTCCATCTCCCAGTCCTGGCAGCTGGGACTGAAAACTTACATCTTGACTGAAGAGTCCGATCCATAAGGAAGAGTTGTGAAGGAGCGCCTGCACGCTGAGGAACGCCTGTTGGTAAGGGTCCGTGATGCTCACCAGCTGCATATTATTTTTCAGACATTCCTTTTGAGCGCCGTGCCAAGTCAGAGTCTTTGGGATTATTTTGTACAGATTATTTAGGTATTTTACAGTTTCTGAAGCATTCTGCAAGGTCTGTCTGCCTTTAACTTCTGCATGTAAAAGAAAACAACAACAACAAACCCTTCCCCACACTCTGCAAGTTATGGGACATTTTTTTCACATTTCTCCCCATACGAATCTACTTTAGATATTATTTACCTATTTATTTTATATTTTGGGTGAGAGAATTAGGTATGTCTTACTGTATATCTTAAGTAAAATGTGTGAGCTGCAACGTTTATTTTCTAAAATCAGAACAAAATTCTTTTTTTTTTTTTTTTTTTGAGACGGAGTCTTGCTCCGTCGCCCAGGCTGGAGTGCAGTGGTAGGATCTCAGCTCGCTGCAAGCTCCGCCTCCTGGGTTTACGCCATTCAGAACAAAATTCTGTTTCGTTTGTCTGATTTACAAAAGAGAAAATCTGCAAATAAATGTAACCTGCATGATCATGTCGTGTTGGTGCTAAATACCTCTTTTGTTTGAACTACTTCAACAAGGAAGGAAATGTATTAAGATATCTCCTTACAAAGTTTTCACCTGGGAGAGCTAGCATGGAGAAATGTAAGAAACCATCCAGAGAGGAGGTATTTGAATTATTGCTTTATAGTAGTATTTTGCTAATAAAGGAGTTAGTTAAAAACATGGAAAAAATGGGTAAAGATTAATTTAGCAAAAAAAATTCCGCCAAAGCACATGAAATATCTACTTACAGTTCTCATTACATGACAAAATTTTTTCTTGATCATTTCTTAAAAACACATTGTGATCAATGAAAAATAATGTAATACTTTTTAAAAAATATATTTTTCAAAATATGGATGATTTATACTTTTAAGTATGCATTCTACTTTTATTTGGATTATGGAAAGGCACAGTGATCTTTTTATAATGTTTCAAATCCCCACTTGTTTATTTTTTAATGCTAAATTTAACAGTGAATACTATTAGTGGACTTAAAGCTCAATACTGCACTCAATTAAAAATAAGAAGTTTTTTCTTCTCCTTTTCCCATAATAAAATGTAAAATCTGAAAAATGCCAGAGTAGAAAAAAGAACAAAATTCAATTACTATCATGGGATAACTCCTATTAACAAATTCCATCAGATACAATTAATTAATTAAATTATAGCAAAGATCCTTTAAAAAAATCACATCCCATTTGATAAACTCTGACTCACTAAGCCAATATGGATTTAGCCATGCTGAAATTTTAAGCCATATGATTATAAATTAATATAAATTCACTTATAGTATTAAAAATTTTTTTCAGCTTTTATTTTAGATACAGGGGGTACATGCATAGGATTGTTACATGGTGTATTAGACCCAGGTGGTAAGCACAGTACCCAATAGGTAATTTTTCTTTTTTTTTTTTTTTCTTTCTTTTTTAAAGAAAGGAAGAAAGGAAGAAAGGAAGCAAGAAAGCAAGAAAGCAAGAAAGCAAGAAAGCAAGAAAGCAAGAAAGCAAGAAAGCAAGAAAGCAAGAAAGCAAGAAAGAAAGAAAGAAAGAAAGAAAGAAAGAAAGAAAGAAAGAAAGAAAAGAGAGAAAGAAAGAAAGAAAGAAAGAAAAGAGAGAGAGAGAGAAGGAAGGAGGGAGGGAGGGAGGGAGGAAGGAAGGAAGGAAGGAAGGAAGGAAGGAAGGAAGGAAGGAAGGAAGGAAGGAAGGAAGGCAGGCAGGAAGGCCCCAATAGGTAATTTTTCAACCCATGTTCCCCTCCCTCCCTATAGTAAGTGACTGTATATATCTAATAGCATAAAGTACCATAGTTATCTAGATAATGATAGTTACCTGAATATTTCTGACAGAGAGACACAAAGTGGCGTTCACTGCAGGATGTAAAATTCCACGTCCCAATAAACGGTGATTTTTGGAGGTTGAGAATTAGGGCACAGTGGTAGTGAGACTCTTCCTCAAATAACTAAACGAAAAGGTAAATACATAGATGCAATCTTGTAACAATGGTCTGGAGATCCTAGCAAGAAAAGTTTAGATTCTAGATTGAATTTGTCCCCCTATAAAAGAATTCCATGAAGGACCTGACCATGACATTTCTTAGAAAATCTTAATAAACTTTCAAAGCATGGATAAAGGGCAATTAACTTTATAAAAAACAAAATAGTGGCAATCTTGATAAACATATTTTTAAAACAGATTAACTGTTAGAAATAAGACAAAACACCTCCAGTCACATTTAACACTCGACTACAGTGTAAGTAAGCAAAACATAATGATTCAACTTATTAGATTTTTACAAACTTTTTGTAACAATAAGCTGCGTACCACATAACAGAATATACCTTAAAGCTTTGATCCTATACTAGTCACTATAAAAATCTCCATATATTAAAACAAAAGTATCTAGATTTCATTTTCTGATCGCAATCAATAATATTAGATATGAAAATTTTTTCTAAGTGTATTATCCCTATACTTTTCTGTGTGTTTCAAACATATTGCACTTAGAAAAATAAGAAAAGTAAGTTTATATCAGGAGATACTGACCAAAAAAATGCTACTCAATAAATAGGAAACCAAAAATGAACGAAAATAATTATAGGAAAGAATAAAACAAGAAATGTCAAAAAAAGAGGTATGGGTAGAACTTTATGTGGAGCCAAATGTGTATTATTAAATGTATTCTCTTTTTTTAAAGGGAACATGAACTGAATTTCATATAGAAGATTGGAAAATGAACAAAAACAGAACCCCAAGAAAAATGGGGTAGAAAAAGGTAGAAATAGTATTCATAACACAGGTCAAGCAATAGGAGTAGAGGGTGGAAAAGTGAACAAAACAAATAACATGCATCTGTTCTGTAAAAATGTAAATAATGCAAAGTAAAAATGCAAGCAAAGATAATGGAGATTTGTAAAATACCATAAGCAACTTTACTTCAATACATTTGAAAATCTAAATTAAATAGACAACTTTCTTGAAAAATGCCAATTAGCAAAATTGTCATAAGGAAAAGTGGAAACACCAAAATGTACCAATGACTTTGAAAGAAATGGAAAATTAATAATGGCTATTTTTTTTTTTATACTATCAGGTACTATTGTTAAAACTTTAAATAAATTATCTTATATAATCCTTATGTTGACCTTATGAGGTAGTACAACAGTATTAGAGCTTGCAGATAAGAAATTGAGGCTTAAGAAAAGTTAAGTAAACTTCCAAAGGCATAGTAAATGGCTGAACTGGAATTCAAACCCAGGCAATCTGACTCCAGAGCTTGGGCCCTTCACTGTTGCACCAAATTCCTTTATCATCAGAGTATGATCTCTGCAAAGAACAATGTAGTGTATATTTCAAGATAGATAGAGGAGAAAGTTTTGAATGTTATCTTTACAAAGAAATGATAAATCTTTAAAGTGAGGAATATGGTAATTACCTTGATCAGATCATTTAAATGTATGAAAGACTCAAGTATTTCACAGAGGTGTAAAGAGTACTGATTAAAAAAAACTTACATTTTCTGGTATTCTCAGTCTCCTACTAACCAATAATGGGTGAAAGTTACTGTATGTCAGCTCTCTGTTATCCGTCCATTTGTTTATCCTTTCATAGGCAGTCCAGCGCAAACCAATCCATAAAGTAGCTTCCATATCCGGAAGCAAGGATGTAATAAAGTCTGTTAGAAAGAGATTTTTAAAAAGCATTTGATTTATTCAAATTAAAGATATACTAAAAATGCCAATGAATATCTTTTGTTTATCTAACTATCAAGATAGTCTTTTATCTGTTCCATAAAAAAAGTTTAATAAGATTTTTTGTATATTAATTCCTCATAGCCTCCTAAAACTAACCTGGCCCCAGATCAGAATAAAACATGTTTCTCAAATAATTCCAGTACCTTGTTCAATCTGGCTCAACACTGAAGGAAGGGTGCCACCATAGGAGTGACAGGTATCGCTTGCTTGAGAAAATGTGAGAGACATGGGTTTGATCTTTAGAAAACACTGCAAACAAAGACATATGTGAAACATGAGATTCCAGACACAGGAAAGCTCACACAGGAAGTAAAATGCTTCATCTTTTAGAGGGCTGCTAATTTTCGGTCTGTGAGATATGGTAATTTGCAATGTAGTACCATAAGAATTCAAGTTTATGCTCTCATTAATTTTTTATTTTTTTAAGAGACAGAGTCTCTCTCTGTTACACAGGCCAGAGTGCAGTGGTGCAATCATAGCTTACTGTAACCTTGAGCTTCCTAGGCTCAAGCTACCTTCTCAATTGAAACAACCAAAGAGCGGTCTTCAAACTTTCATATATATATAAATATATATCATATCTTATATATAAGACACATATAGAACATATAATATCTTTTATATATATCTTTAAATATATATATTTAAAGATCTCTCATTTATTAAGTGCTTCCTATGTGTTAAGCAGTTTGCGTAGTATTATCTCATTTAATTCTCACAACGGAGAGAGAAACTGAGGCACAGGGACATTAAATAACTTGATCCATAAGTGAAATAGACACACAATAGTAAGGTCAGTATTTATACTCTGTTCCACCTGATTTCAAAATCTGTGTCCTTAATCATCATCTCCTTATATCAAGAAACACTGCTGAAAAATTCATCTTTGGCAGGATATATTAATTCAAATTTATATCAGCTATGCAAATTAACACAGTACTATTACCTCAAGGAATTAAAAAGATTGTCCTAATTTTAAAAAGTTAAAATGTACCCCTAACTTTACTACAGATCCTTCCAGCTGTCAGACACATCTTTTTTCCCTTTTTCACATTATGATCACCTCGGTATAGAGTGGTATGTCCCAAATTGTGTTCCTTGAAACATCCTACAAAAAAATTTTTTTCCAGCTTTCTTATAGACTGGAGTGGTCAATGAGCCAAGCTACCCAACATGGACAACCTCATCGGGTAACTTCTAGAAAAGACCCTAGAGAGAACACCCTGAATTTAAGCTCAGAAGCCTTATATTAAGGATGGCAGAGCAAAATCACAAGAAGCCTGATTTTGAAGACTTCATGGTGTTTCCACACAAACCTGCGTATCTTCAAATGTCTTTAATGTGACAGAATAAATGTTTTAACATACTGTAGCAACCTCTTTTCAGCAGCCAAATGCATTTCCTAATAGATACGTATACCAAAATGGATTATGCATCTCGAAGAGGCAGATACAGAATGCAGCATTTCTCTAACCTATTTAATCATGAAACCCCCATTTGGAGGCAAGATCAATGATTAACATTTTGTAGCATATGTGTAGTCCCCAAAAAGTAGTTTGTGAAATGCCAGTCTAATTTGATTGGCAGATGCTGCTTGGATGTTCTCCTTGAGGGGAAAAAGAAAACACAAGCCAGAAATTAAGTCAGCTTCCTACAAGGCCATAGAGATAGTCCTGACTATTCAATGCCTCCCAATCCATCAACAGATCAACTTGAGCAATTTAAGTGTTGGCAGCAACAAAATAGAAATGCTGCACTTTAAAAGACCTGTAGGCATGACCAACTTGAGAATTAATTCTTGATATCATCCACGGTTTCTGGCAACACAGAGGGCCAGGTGGGATCCTGAAACATGTAGAGTTTATCTCAGTGATGATGTCACTAATGGGTTGCCATTCTGCCATAGGCTATATAACCAGCATGGAAGCAATCATTGTTGCATAATGTAGCAATTCTCTTTTTACCTTATTCTGAAAAGGAATCCATTGCTCAGAACATTGCACTTTAGCTGCAGAATCTGGGCTGTATTTCTCTAATGAAGAAACATTATATTTTTCACAGATGAAGGGCAACTTGGTATTACAGTCTGTTGGTTTACTTAAGTCTGAGAAATGAAAAGCAAGCATTACTATGGTGAGAATTTTTCAGTCAGTGCTTTTTTTTTTTTGAGACAGAGTCTTGCTCTGTTGCCCAGGCTGCAGGGCAGTGATGCAACCTTGGCTCACTGCATCGTCCGCCTCCCAGGTTCAAGTGATTCTCGTACTTCAGCCTCCCAAGTAGCTGGGATTACAGGTGCATGCCACCACACCTGGCTAGTTTTTGTATTTTTAGTAGAGACGTGGATTCACCATGCTGGCCAGGCTGGTCTCGAACTCCTTGCCTCAAGTGTTTTGCCTGCCTCAGCCTCCCAAGGTGCTGGGATTACAGGCGTGAGCCACCACGCCTGGCTAAGTCAGCACATTTTAAAAGCAACCCCAGTAGTAAAGAAAGGTTCTTGAAATCAATCTTTCCCAAATGCTTAAGATATATTCCCTTTCTTCTCTAGCCACTTCTGTCTTCTATGATTATTTTTATCTGTAGGTTACAGCATACCAATACTGTCTATGAAACAGCACGCATTTTGTGTGACTACCATAGCATCCCAGGGTGAAGGCAGGAGGTAGGAAGTTGAAGGGGCAGTGTAATCAGGGGAAGGGGACCTAAACTATATTTTAGAACTGCTGCCTGCTTATCTTTGAAAATTTGCTTAGACACTTATCAATTAGGAAAGTGGTAAGTTTATTTCTAAGTAACTGCTTTAGGATAAAGGAAGTTAAAATATTCACAGTGAAAAGTACCTTTATTTGCATTGGGGATTTGAGCTATAGTTGTTAATAATAAATCAGAATAAGATGAAGTGACCAAACATATAATCAAAAGGAAAACAAGATTAAGCTAGAAACTGAACCTGAAGTTCACATATTACAAAATCAGCATTAAAGGATTTGAATTAACTTTACCGATAAGCCAAGTCTTGGCAGACATGTACAAGCATTCCTCTCCAAATGTCACATGAAAGCGGTGCCATGGATATCGTGAGCTAAAAGAAAATGACAGATTTGACAACTCGTAATGTAATTAGGTGTTTCATTTTTTTTTCTTTTTACTGTAAGTTATTTTATTTCTAAATTTAATGTTAATACCATCATTCTCTACCCCTTTTTTCTTGATGCTAACATGCAAAAGGGCTTGGTTTCTCTAATTCAGGCAGTTTATGGATTAATGTTCAAACTACTTATAAATAGAAATCCATTTAGTAAAAGGAACTGCTTCTTTTAAGTGATAACTTTACAAAGGTAGAATCAATGATGTCACCTACTAGGTAAAATGATCATCTATTGGCTGCTCGTTAATTCTTATCCACCACTTCTGCCCATCACCAGATATCTGAAAAACAAGCCAAACATCCATGCTTATATGTGCTGAGCTTTCTTGAGGGTTTTGATTCAAATACCTTGTCTTACTGTAATCACTAACCACTATAATTTCTAGACATTCCTTACTTATATTTCAAAATTATACAAACCAGGACCTTGTGCCAAAGAATAGTTGAAAACTCTCTGTATATTTACAGATCCTATTGTGGGTACAGGAAACATGGTAGCTGTAATTATGGGCATATATTAGTTAGACTAATACTTTAAGTGGGCATACAGTATCCTATTGCAATTAATTGTAAATTTAAAAATACAGAAATTATTTTTCTTCCCAAAGGCTATTTTGCAAAGTTACTTATTAGTAGAAACAGAAACTCAAGTTAACTGTAAAGTTGACTTTTAGTAAAAAATGTGACAGGGAATTAGAATCATTTATATTATCTACTAATGTTTACCTTATAAAGTGACATTTATTATTAATCTTGTATATTATAAACATAAGCAATTCTACTTAATTTTTCTAACATGAAATAAATTTGGATGTTGTGAGGCAGATCTGACATTAAAGAAAAATTTAACTTTTGTAGATTTTGGCAAAATTTTTGTAATATTTTTAAATGGAATAAATATAAAAATAAGAAATATATTTAAAATAGATTCTTTTAAATTACATTTGCTATTTTGTTTTTGATGGCTTTTAGTCCCGCAAAAGATGTTATAGTAGCAAGAAAGCTGTGATTGCTGGCACAGTACAGGACGGCTTCTTCATAGTTTAGGTGAAGATCAGCAACAAACCAATATTCACTTCCTTCAATTATAAGTGGAGGTCCATGAATTCCAGCACGCTCTAAAGAAGAAGAAGAAAGAGATTAGTGTTATGACTATGCAAAGCAAACTGTGTCCTCTAAGCATGAGTTAATGTTCAGAACTATAAATAGTAATTCAGATTACTAGCCCTCTCTGGCTGGGGCAGTACTGACTACAAGGAACAAGAGATTCCTGAGCCAGTGACTCTGCCATTCCCCTGCACTCACAGGGAAAGAAGAAACCATCCTCATCACCTCATCCCATACCAGTCACTTACCTTCCTTGCCTGGAGAAATTTTGTCTCACTTGAAGATGTACAGAGAAGAAGCTGGCACTTAAATAATTAACTAAATGCATTAGTGACAAGGGAAAAGCAGCTTTCGTTAAATTTCAGTTTTCTTAACTCACCTGGATTGTACCAGTCTGGTGTTTTTGGAGTACGGCCTGTATGAGGAAGAAAGCAAGTGGCATTAGTACTCAATGACTGATCAGGGTATACCATAAGTAAGGCCTTTAATGTAGCTCAAAAGGACTTGCAGTATTGTTGAGGCTTGTCCATTTCTAGCCAAGCCATTTCATGTTTTGATCACTTTAGTTGTATTTTGTGGGGCCGATGCTAAAGCTGCTTTAGGAGCAATCCAAAAGGCTTATCTGTTAAATATTAATGAAGTATTTCTAGCAGTCTTTTACCTTGTGTCACAGAGGTCACAAAAGAAGTGCAGATGGATAAAACATAGCTAAGAATTAGAAAGTAAAAACAAGTAAATAATGATATTGTATGTGTCACACAGAAGCATAAGAAATAGGAACCAAAATAATCATCATTGTAAAGTGAAGTTATTCAGGAACCACTTCTCCATCTAATGAAACAAATAACTATTCTATAAACTTAGGTTGATAGAGTCTATTGTCTTCCAAGATATCCTTGGAAACAACGTACAATGCTCCAATGTTGAATCTTTTGAGAAGATGAGACATAACTGAGAGGAAAATAATAAAAGTCACTGAGGATTCTCAGATGGAAATGGAGGAAATATGGCATGCTACACAGAATTCCGGGTTGGAAGCTGGGCAGGTCAGTGTGCAAATGCCCTTATGCATTTTGCTGCTATGGTATTTCCGATGAATTGCTTAACTCCCTCTGAGCCTTGATTTTCTCCTCTATGAAAACGAGATGGCTACCTGACTCACAGAGAGTGAGGTCACATGTGACGCCCTGGAGGAAGCGGCCAGCACAGGGCCAGGCACAGAGCAGTTCCCCATGGGAGCCTATTTGCTTTCCTCCCCCTTTTCATTCTGGCCACAGATCTCATTGGCTTCAAGTCAAAGACATCATTTGCTTAATTTTAGAAATTACAGAGTAAAATAGCTAGTCTTAATTTTGGTGTGGCATGTGAGCCTCAGGCAGGCATCAGAAGACCCGACTCAGAGGACTGCCTGCATAGCCAGCATCTTTAGTCTCTCTGAGCCAATTCGATTCGTATTGGATAATTTCCAACAATAACGTTGCAAGTCAGTTCAAAATGTACATAGTTTCTTGTCTGTAATCTTGTCAAAGGCTTCTGATTATTTGTGTGTGGGGGAGGGAAAGCTATGTCTAACCTTTAAATATCTTTAAATTGTGAGAAAAGTAGGATGCAAGGTGTTTTTTATACAAGATTACAACATGTATGTGTGTATAAGGCATCAAGAAATACAATAAAAATAGCTATGTTTGGGTAATGGCATCATAGGTAATATTCCTAAAAACACTTTTATGAGCCTTATTTTTGACACAGTTTTCTCAATTAAAAAAAGAATATTTAAAAAGTACAAATATCCACTGTGGTTGAGGTTACTTCAAATTTACAGGTTGTCAAAATATCTCTTTTAGGGAAGACAGGATTCATTAGAACCAAGTAATAAAAAGGAAGAGCCAGAGAAGAGGCATGGTGATTTAGGATACATAAGAGGAAAACTTCTTTAAGAAAACCAGAAAATACAGATGAATACAAGTTGAGAAAACTTAGGCTGCTCTAATAACCAAGAAAATATCCAACCAGCTGAATGCATCACATCATAACTTAGAAAGTTATATAGTATAGTCAAAAAAGGTTGAACATAGCATTTAAACCCTGGAGCAAGCAATCATTGATTGCTTCAAGTGATTGAGACAGACTGAGAACAGGAGCTTAGTATTTTATTTTCTTTCTGCATGGGGATCATAGAGGTGGAATTCTTTAGGTTTGTTTGATTAATTGATTTATATTTGCTAAGTGGGTTAATTCCTTTCTCTCTTGTTAAAAGTATATGTTTAAAAATATATATACTCCTCCACATGCCCTTCATACTATTTTCTGTGGTGACTAATTTGCCATTTCTAAGGTTGCCCTTGTTTAAACTCTGGGGTCTGCTCCGCTGCTCAAACAGGAGGTGGGGGTAGCAGCTCCCATCGAGGGCACCTTGGTTGGAACAATGACACTGTCTGTGGAATGCTAACAAATGCCAGAGAGTAATGGGAGGCTCACATTAACACTTCAAAACAGAGACATTGTCCGAATTAATTATGTACAAGTTACTTTTCCACTTGTTTAAAGGATATCCAAACTGGTTTTCCTTTGTCCCTTTTTCGGGTTTAATAAAATAATCAAGAATAACTCAGGCATAATTTATCCTTTAGAAAAACCCATCAACACAACTCTCTCTCTCTCTCTCTTTTACAAATGGTTTGACAGTTTGCCTTTGTGAAAGAGATTCGCTACTACCTGATGTCACATCTGAAGCTCTTTTAACTATTTTAGGGAAAACAGTCTTCTAATAGTCACTTCCATGATGTGAACTTCGGGTTCTTTGAGAACTTGTAGGAGGATACACCTTTAGTTTCAACAATCTGTTTACATTCAGTTCAGAGATTTATTTTAAAACCTTCTATGGGTTTTCTGCTAATTAATTTAATACAGCCAATGTCTGCTTAAAAATAATTTGAGGCTGGGTGAGGTGGCTCATGCCTGTAATCCTACCTAGCACTTTGGGAGGCTGAGGCGGGCCAATCACTTGAGGTCAGGAGTTCGAGACCAGCCCAGCCAACATGATGAAACCCTGACTCTACTAAAGATACAAAAATTGGCTAGGTGTGGTCATGGGTGACTGTAGTCCCAGCTATACTGGAGGCTGAGGCAGGAGAATCACTTGAACCTGGGAGGCAGAGGCTGCAGTGAGCCAAGATAATGCCACTGCACTCCAGCCCGGGAGACAGAGTGAGACTCTGTCTTAAAAATAATAATAATAATAATAATAATAATAATAATAATAATTTGAGAATTAAAATCTTCTTGACATTTTTCTTAATATTTCATATTTTCCTGGAAAAAGTGAAGTAAAATGGTATCTACATTTCTCCCCACTCTCCTTTCTGTTACCAAAGGCTATACTATCAATCTAACTGGCTTCTCAAATTTGAATTTATATAAAGTATTAGCAGTTTTGTAGTTCATTGAAAATTGCTTCTAAATTTTACAGGGACCTGCCACATTTTTATTTCTTGACTTCTGCCTTATTATTCCCAAGATTATCTTTATTTTTTCATTTTGCATCAAAATAAAAATTAAAATGATTCTACATTTCTCCTTTTGCTTAAAATAATTTCATCCAAAATCTAATCTCCCTAAATGAACCTTACATTTTATCTTCTATGCAAATTTTTGCATGATCAAGAGTAAGATGTCACCAAATTTCAATAAGCTAGCCTTCTATTGGAAGCCAGAGTCAGGCAGGGGGTGCTCCACATATCAATTGCATCATCATAGGCTTTTAGACCTTAGAATTATAGATCACAATGCTCCCCTAGGTACTTTGAACTAAGCATTCACAATGTTAACATGAGAAGGTTGTGAAAAGTAACAATTACCACTTACCTTTTGGAATTTGGCACACCCATTCAAGTTTTGTATCACAAGCAAAAGGCCTCAAATAAATAAATTCTCTGTCATCATAGAAATGCCAGCCTCTTCGCCATGGCCTATGAAATACCTAAAAGAGGAAAAGTATTGCAGAATATTTTGAAGTTGATACATCCCTTATGGAACACTAAACTGTAAGCCCTGTGATCTTGATCTGTATTTTAGCTCTAGCACCTAAGATATTTGTTCAATAAATGAACACATGAATGAATGGAATATTTAAACAGTAATACCCTGAGCAAGAGCCTTCAAAGGGGCTAATAAGGGAAATATGTTGTAAGGTCATGTTTATGTCCAAAATGCAAATTTTCTCCCCCACGCCTGACAATTTTTGTTAGGATATTTATTTCAGAGCTATCCAAGCACCAAGCTGTGATCAAATTAGATCAGAGAGTGACATAAAAGTCCAGCCTCAGCGGCTCAGGCTCCTTCTCTGGTGTTACCATGCCATTTCTAGGATTTTGCCCTTCTCCAGGATGGCTCACTACAAATCCAGTTAGCAAGTAGGAGAAAAAGGATAGGGGAAGGCATTACTCGGGAGAGCATCCATCACTTCTTGGACTATTTTCTCTCAAGACCAAGTTTGTGGGGGTTCTGTGGCAGGTGAGGTAAGATTTTCCTTACAGAACACTGCCCTGGTTGGGCTTGTTCCTGATGCAGGTTGCATTAATATCTCTTTATTTATTTGGTAGATTTTCAAATCTCTCCATACTTGGCAACTCTATTTCCCTAGAACAGTTTATTGTACCAGTGTTCTCAACACTCCTAAAAATTCCATAAGCTTCTCTGAAGTTCTCACCTTTTCTTATGTTAAATTGGGAATCTATAAAAATGCCATGTATTACACAGTTTATTACTAGAAGAGTTACTTTGAAAATCGTGCTTTCCTGTGGCTTTGAGTTCTTATTTGCCTCAGCCTTCCTGTAACATTTCTGGTCAGCCACCTTGTTCAATCTCTTTCTTGGACTACAAATCAAAGATATTACCTGATGTCTCCTCCATCTTCATCTTTTTTCACTCTATATGTTGGCAGTTCCTCCAAATTCACTTCTTGGCCCTTTTTTTTTTTAAATATACATTTTCCTTTCAACTTAGGACTCTTGATCTCAACTTACCATAGTATACATCTTATAGCTAGCTTGGATTCAAAATATCTAAACTAAAACATACAATTTTCTCCATAAATCAGTACCCTTTCTATTTCTATAAATGCCTAGTCATATAGCATAGTGGTTAAGAGTACCACACCCAGACACACTTGGGTGTAAATCTCAGTTCTTTCAGTTTAAATTTACTCCATGTAAGCTGAAGTAAATTACTCACAGCTCGAATTTCCATGTGAGATGAATATAGTAACAGTGCCTACCTCACAAGATTGCTTATGTGCTGTGTGACATATGTGACATGCTTAGTACAGTGGCTGCCTGATAAAGGAATTAATCAGATCAGTGTTAACTGCTGCCATCATCATCATCACAACCACCATAGACCATCACCATCACCATCATTATTATTGTCTCATAATAGTCTTGTTCTTGCATAAAACTCGTATTTCGCCTGGCATAGTCCTTACTCAATGGTGTCGTAATTGCTTGTTTACTTGTCTTTTCTACTAGACTTCAGTTTTGTGAAGACAATGGCTATGCCTTGTACCTTGTCACTGTTCTATCCCCCAGTGCCTCACTGACCCCTTGGACTGTTTATGAAATGGATACATGAATGCATTCTGCAAAGGAAGATGCCTAACCGGTCTTTTATGCCTTCCAATCTTACCTGTTGCATGTTGTCATCTGTCTCAAGATGAATCTTCCTCATACCCTCCTTAGTTCATGTGACTCTCCCTACTCAGAAACTTTAAAAAATGCCCTGTTGCCTATCTAGAAGTATAGAAATTCCTGAACGTGGCATCAATCTGATTTCCTAATACTGTTATCAAGGACAGCACCAATGAAAACTTCTTGATCTGTATGCTGTTCTCCTCACTGCCCTCTTCCTTCCACTCCCACCTTGTTTTATGCCACTTTCTCATACCATCCCCTCATGAGAAAGCCTTACTCTATCCCGTCTGTAGAAACTCTATCCATCCTTAAAGTCCCAGTTCAAGTCCTACCTCTTTCTGGAAATGGCCATGGGACTCACTTCCTCCTCTGAATTTCATTAGCCTTCCTCAGCCCACTCATTAGGAGCTTATTACTGCATGGTAATGAGGGAGGTTTTCTTGAATATGAATTTTATCCTCTCAAATGAAGTGTAAGTTAGGCTGCTGAGGGCCAGGCCATGG
Source organism: Macaca thibetana thibetana (assembly GCF_024542745.1). Lineage (NCBI taxonomy): Eukaryota > Metazoa > Chordata > Mammalia > Primates > Cercopithecidae > Macaca > Macaca thibetana. Next base: position 83,172,926 of record NC_065589.1, on the reverse strand, counting down.
GTGTGCTTATCTCTCACCACATCTAACATCATGCTCCACACACAAAGACACTCCATGGATCCATTACTTGATTGCATATGATGATGGATTTATGTTTTAAATATGCAGATTTTCCAGCACTGTACTGACCTTGACAGCAGCACAGTCTCTGATGTCATAATCCTGCTGAAACTCATTTGGCATGATAATAGTAGACACCTGAAAAGACAAGAGACGCTTGAGAATTTAAGACTGATGTATAAATATTTGCAATTTAGATGTAATTTAGGCAGCCTTAATCACTCAAGTGTGTTCATATGCCACAGAAAGAAAACTTTTTCATCTCTTTTTTATACCATGATGCTGAATCATGAGAGGACTTAGCAAATGGCATAATGTCATAAGTTTCCAAACAAAGGAAGCCACAGTTTCAGAAGTTGAGGTTAATGGTGTATTAAGTTCGCCACTGGAGTCATAGAGAATCAAGCTTGCAAAATGCTTTTCTCATTTTTTTTTTGCACGTGTTGAAATGCTTGTTATTTGATTAACTAATCTCAGGTATGTTCCAATTTAAAAATAAATTCAAGGAGTTTTACATTTAGAAAGAATAAAAAACGAGGTGACACAACTGTAATTTGGAGTAAATATTGAATATCTGAGAATAGTTTTGCTCCTATAACCATTACATTAATATCTCCTTAGGATAATATAAACATGTGGAATAATAGCAAGGATTTTTTAGAGGTTTCTTCAAACAAATAATTTCCTCCAATAAGGATGCTTTTGGCCAGGCACAGTGGCTCATGCTGGTAATCCCAGCACTTTTGGAGGCCAAGATTGGCAGATGGCTTGAGCCCAGGAGTTCCAGACCAGCCTGGGCAACATGGTGAAACCCCATCTCTACAAAAAATACAAAAATTAGCTGGATGTGGTAGCATGTGCCTGTGGTCCCAGCTACCTGAGAGGCTGAGACATGAGGATCAATTGAACCCAGGAGGTTGAGGCTGCAGTGAGTCACAAGGGCACTACCACACTCTAGCCTGGGTGACACAGCGAGACTCTCATCCCCACCTAGTCCCCCCAAAAAAAGATATTTTATTTTTTGTATTACTCTTCCATATTTAGATAATAAAAAGAATAGCTTCTCACTATAAAAATGAAAATAAATAGCATAAAGAGAAAGCTTTGAAAACAATCACTTGTGGCCAGGTGTGGTGGCTCACACCTGTAATCCCAGCACTTTGGGAGGCTGAGATGGGTAGACTGCCTGAGTTCAGGAGTTTGAGACCAGCCTGGGCAAAATGGTGAAATCCCGTCTCTACAAAAAAATATAAGAATTAGCTGGGCATGGCTGAGCACGGTAGCTCACGCCTGTAATCCCAGAACTTTGGGGGGCAGAGGCGGGTGGATCACAGGGTCAGGAGTTAGAGACCAGCCTGGCCAATATGGTGAATCCCCGTCTCTACTAAAAAATACAAAAATTAGCTGGGCGTGGTGGTACACGCCTGTAGTCCCAGCTACTCGGGCAGCTGAGGCAGGAGAATGGCGTGAACCCGGGAGGCAGAGCTTACAGTGAGCCGAGATCATACCACTGCCCTCTAGCCTGGGCAACAGAGCGAGACTCCTCTCAAAAAAAAAAAAAAAAATTAGCTGGGTGTGATGGTGGGCGCCTGTGGTTTCAGCTACTGGGGAGGCTGATATGGGAAGATCGCTTGAGCCTGGGAGGTGAATGTTGTAGTGAGTTGAGATCGCACCACTGCACTTCACCCTGGGTGACAGAGTGAAACCCCATTTCAAAAAGAAAAAAATCACTCATACTACCCAAAGATGACTACTATATTTATAGCTTTATTACTTTTTGACTATATATAGAGAGACTATACATATGAGTTTTTAAAAATAAAAAGAAGATTTGTAACTTGTCTTTCCGTTACTGCCTGTATATGACTCTATTTTCATTTGACACATAATTTTAATGGTTGTATGATATGTGAATGTATTTATTTTATTTTTTAAATTGGCAGATAAAAGTATATGCATTTATCATACACAACATGATGTTTTGAAGTATATATACATTGTGGACTGACTAAACTTAGCTAATTAACAAATGCATTATTTCACATAGTTATCATTTTTGTGGTGAGAACACTTAACATCTACTTTTAGCATTTTTCAAGAATCTAACATATTATTAACTATAACCAACTTGTTGTACAACAGATCTCTTGAACTTATCCTTCCTATCTAAATGAAATTTTGTATCCTTTGACCAACATCTCCCCAGTCCCCCACCTCATCTGCCCCAGCTCTTGGAAACCACCATTCTACTCTCTAGTTCCATAAGATCCATTTTTTTTTTTTTAATTCCACATCTCAGTGACATCACATGGCATTTGTCTTTCTGTGCCTGGCTTTTTTCACTTAACATAATGTCCTCCAGGGTCATCCACATTGTCACAAATGGCAGGATTTCCTTCCCTTTTATGGCTGAGTAGTACTCCATTGTGTACATGTACCACACTTGCTTCATCCATTCATCTGTTGATGGACACTTAGGTTGATTTCATATCTTGGCTATTGTGAATAGTGCTGCAGTCATCCTGTGGGTCTCTTAAACATTCTGATTTCACGTCCTTTGAATATATATACCCAGTAGTGGGATTGCTGGATCATGTGGTTAGTTCTATTTTAAATTTTTTTTTTTTTTTTTGAGACGGAGTCTCGCTCTGTCACCCAGGCTGGAGTGCAGTGGCTGGATCTCAGCTCACTGCAAGCTCCGCCTCCCAGGTTTACGCCATTCCCCTGCCTCAGCCTCCTGAGTAGCTCGGACTACAGGCGCCCGCCACCTCGCCCGGCTAGTTTTTTGTACTTTTTAGTACAGACGGGGTTTCACCGTGTTAGCCAGGATGGTCTCGATCTCCTGACCTCGTGATCTGCCCATCTCGGACTCCCAAAGTGCTGGGATTACAGGCTTGAGCCACCGCGCCCGGCCTATTTTAAATTTTTTAAGGAATCTTCATACTGTTTGCAATAATGTTTGTACTAATTTACATTCCCACCAACAGTGTGCAAAAGTTCCCTCTTCTCTACATCCTCACCAACATGTATCTTTTGTCTTTTTTATAGCAATCATTCTGACAAGTGGGAGGTGATAACTTACTATGGTTTTAATTTGCATTTCCCTGATGATTAGTGATGTTGAGCATTTTTTCATATGACTGTTGGCCATCTGTAAGTCTTCTTTTGAGAAATGTCTGTTCAGTCATTTGGCCATTTTTAAATCAGGTTGTTTTCTTGCTATTGATTTGTTTGAGTTCCTTATCTACAGTCATGCACTGCATAATGGCCTTTCAGTCAACCACAGATGGCCTACATGTATGTTCCTGCCTCCATATGCTTGTGTAGATAGTCTTCCTTGGAAGGTCTATCCTTCCTCCTCTAGGCCAATCTGAATACTGGCATTCAGATCATGGCTAGAAATAAATGTTAGCCATCCCTTGAAGATGTGTTCCCACAAGATTATATTTTTACTGTACCTGTTCTATGTTGTCATTGTGTTACAAATCCCTACAGGATTCAGTACAGTAACATGTTCTACAAGTTTGTAGCCTAGGAGCAATATAGAGCCTAGATGTGTAGCCTATGTGTAGTAGGCTATACCATCTAGGTTTGTTTAAGTATGTTCTATGTTGTTTGCACAAAACCGCTACCTCACAATGCATTTCTCAGAATGTATCCCATTGTTAAGTGATGCATGACTATATTTTGGATATTAATCTTGTATCAGATATATATATATAGGATTTGCAAATATTTTCTCTTATTCTGTAGGTTTTCTCTTCACTCTGCTGATTGTTTCCTTTATTGTACAGAAGCTTTTTAGTTTGATGTAATCCCATTTGTCTATTTTGGCTTTTGTTGTCTGCGTTTTTGAGTTCATATCCAAAAAAATCATTGTCCAGACCAACGTCATGGAGCTTTCCCCCTATGTTTTCTCCTAGTAGTTTCACAGTTTGGGGCCTTCCATTTAGTACTTCAATTCATTTGGAGTTGATTTTTGTATATGATATGAGATAAGGGCTTAATCTCATTTTTCTGCCTGTGGAAATCCAGTTTTCCCACTATCATTTATAGAAGAGACTGTCCTTTTCCCATTGTGTGTTCTTGGTATCTTTGTTGAAAACCTGTTGGCTATAAATATGTGGATGTATTTTTGGCCTCTCTATTCTGTTCTGTTGGTCTATGTGTCTGTTTTTATGCCAGTACCATGCTGTTTTGGTTACTATAGCTTCAAGGTATATTTTTGAGCTCAGGTAGTGTGGTGGCCTCCAGCTTTATTCTTTTTGCTCAATATTTCTTTGGCTATTCAGGGTCTTTTTTGGTTCCATATAAATTTTAGGTGTGGATGTATTATTTAACAAACAACTTGTTATTGAAACAGTGCTTCCATACTACCTAAAACAATAATGTTTTAACTTACTGGTGTACGATCACTCCATTGCCATGATCCTTGTAAATCTGGGCTCCTTTTATTCAAACCAATCCACAGCCAACGCTGGCCACTATGTAAAAAGCAAGTGTTAAAAATACGAGGACAATGCTTGGCAAAAATATTTAGCACTCACATGTCTAAAGTGCGTCACTAAATGAAAAGCACAGTTTCAAGCAACATAAAGAAGTCTTTTGAAACGAAACTAAGTCCTTAATATGGGGTAGCTACATAAAAAGTACCATACTTTTAAAACTACATTTTAAGCTGTTTTCTTCATATGAAAGGCAAAAACCATTCTTTGAATTTTAAGAGGAAAAAAGACTTTTACTGTAGTGCTTGAATATTAAAGAATATTTTCAGATACACTCAAAAGCAACAATGGCATTTCTTTAAAGTGTTTGTCTATAACACTATCAAATAATCTTCTTTAAAATGCAGAACTAGTTGGCTAAATTTTTGTTAAACAATAGTTGAAACATAGTTGAGTTCCTACTACCCACCAAGTTTAAAGTAAACAAGAATGTGAGTATTGCTTATGTGCCAAAGAAATACACCAGAAAAATATATTAAGTAATCATTTAAGTGATTATGCTTATCATCTATAAGTATTATACTTTTATGTAAAAGGCATTGAGCTAGGAGCAATGATGACACAGAGAAGTTTAAGACCTACATCTACCCTCAAATGTAATATGAAATAGCGATAAGATATATATGAACAAAAAACTAAAGACCATTTATGAAAGCTATCAAATGAGTTGTACACATTTTAGATGATACAAAAGTTCAGAGAAAGGAGAGGTCACTGTGGACTGCAGAAAATGAAGAAAGACTTCGTGAGGTTGGTAGGACAAAAGATATTCTTCAAGGGATGGCTAACATTTCTTTCTAGACACGATCCGAATGCCAGTAATCAGATTGGCCAAGAGGAAGAAGGGTAGGCCTTCTAAGGAAGACTATCTACACAAGCATATGGAGGCAGGAACATATGTCTAAGTAATCTTTCCCCTCAAATACATTTATGCTCTGGCCAGGGATAAATATACAGCATAAGTAGACGTGATATAAGCATAGAAATTTTTCTCTGCCTCTAACTCCATTTGAAAATATTTTCTAAAATTTATTACACTTTTGGGTGACAAATAATAATCCATATAATTTAACCTTTTTTGTTGGCACATGATATGTATGATCAGTACATGTGTGTATACATATATAAATGTAATATGCCTATAAGTATAATATAGAATACATTTTAAAGAAGGGGTAGATTTCAAATCTAAAAACAATGCATATTCTCAAGTTCAGCAGAATATATGGAATATATGGAACATATAGCTACGAGTCTACAGAGAAATATCATAAGTTCATTTTAATAAAATGTACTAGTGAATCAAAGGCTGAAACAAAGAATTTTAAACTAATTTCTTATTTTTAAATAAATAATTGCTTTTCTTTATTTCTTACCTTTATTCAACATTCCCTCGTATTTTAACAACAATAAGTACTTTTTCATCTTTTCAACCTCAAGGTTTTTGACTTAATGCAATGGAATATGAATGAGGACTGTCCTGTTTTGGTTTTCATTGTTATACTGTTTTCTTCCACAGAGAAAGATCCACCAATTTGTGGATTTAAGATATATCCAGTGGAGACAATCAAGTCCAGTTTAAATTTAGCAGCTAAAGAGGAATTTGCAGTTTATGCCTTCTGCTCATCAGAGCTCTCTTACAGGCTTCTGAGTGTATCAGACCACCCGAGTGCTGGATTTCTAAACCACAGGGTCTAGACAACTGGCATATACAGCACAGTTAGAGCCAGACGGCTAAAATAGAGAGTCAGTTAAGTATTCTTCCTCATATTTATTTGGGGGAAATAACTTCATTTCTCCCAAATCTTTGCATACTGTATATTTGGGCCTGGGGAATTCGTGTAGAATTTTGTGTTTCCCTAAAGTAAGCATTAGCTATTTTATCTTCTTTACACAATCCACAATACAACCAGGAAGACAATCAAAGATCATTTGTCACCTGCATTGCAGAGGCTCCCACTGGCAGCCTTTTTAGAGGTTTGTCCTCAACTTTCTAGGCTCCTTAAGCCCTTACCCAGTCTTCTCTCAGCTAATAGCTCCCCTTCCTTCTACTTAGAAACATCTCTGCTTTCAAGCCCATTTCTGGCTCCTTTACTGCATCTCAGAGGACAGTTTCCTAGAGAAGAGTTTGCTCGATTGTCCAAAATTTCTAATCTCTACTACTTTCTGAAACTGAGTTTCATTTGAACACAGAAATTTACAGATTTCAGCTTCATTTTAAAGAACTCACTAACATGTCATAAATACAGAAAATAATAGCTACGTGTATGTATTTTTTTTGTGTGCGGGATCAGAAGTGGAAAATATTTCCTCAATTGTAACTCATTCCTGGTTTGACCTAGTTGAGCTGTAGGAAGATAAAGGGAAGAAGAAATTGGCTATCACATTAATCATTGCACACTTCCAATGTTAATTTTAGAAAATGTGAAGGAAAAAATTGTACCCGATCATAACCAGGGAATCAAGTCAAACTGAGATTCCCTCTTTCTCTTTACAAATTCCTGGTACTCCAAGCACTAAGTATATGGTTTTAAAACTACTGGGTTATGAAGAGATTGCATAAAAGGTTAATATGTGTAATTGTGTTAAAATTCCTATTCTCAATCAAATTTCCTGCTGCATCTGGTTGCGAAGGAAAACAGTATCTCAGCCATAAGCCCCAATAAATACTATTTGATGAGGGTGCTTATTCTACAAAGCCTTAGATTTATGTCTAAATCCATTCATGCCACATCACAGGAGGCAGTGTACACAGCAGCAATGGCATCGCAAACAAGGCTTTCTTCTCTAATCCTATGGCTATTTCTGCCCTACAATGGCTTTCCCTGTTGGGCTACCATTAGGAGTTGCAAAGATCTTAGAGGCTTAATGATTTGGTGCACCATGAATCTTTTTCCCTGAAATACAAATAGAGATGTGGAACTTAGATTGTGAGAGGTACAGCAGTAATCTGACTTAACTCCTTGGCATGCAATACACAATTTGGGCAATAGATATCTTGCTGAGAAAGGTCAATTCCTGCAATAAAAAGCCAAGGCATCAAGGAGTACGCTTTAGAATCATTTTCTAATATAAATGGGTTTGCTTCCTTCTTTCCTTTAAGCCATAGTTACAATTTTGGTTTTAGAATATGTTCTGTAAGCACAGCACAGGCAAACACTTTCTTTATTATGGAGAAGTTATTAAGCAAACAACGCAGTATGCTTACTATGGCATTGTGTTAGCTGCTAGGATCCAAGTACAAATAAAATACAGTTCCTACGAGTGAAGGGATTATGGAGATTTGTTTTTTCTCTGTGCTGTTCTGTTTTCTAAATTCAATATACATTATTTTTATTAGAAAAAAATTAAACATAGTACATTCTATGGAAAATAGGTTTTGTAAAAGCTATATGTGTAGAGATGTAAGTAAATGGAAAGGGTTTACATTAAGTGTTTACTATGTTTATAATCAGGAGCTAGGATTTGAGGTGATTGCTTCATTATCTGTTTTTATCTTTTCCAAATTTTATATAATGAACTTGTATTAATTTTTTAAAGAAGGGAGTGCTCAACAAGTGTAATTCAAAACAAAGAAACAAATCATAAAAGTTTCCTTTCATGTTTTGTTTCCTGGTGTAATTCATTCTGTATATGGATGCTCTTAATGGTCATTTCTATCACATATGATGTTCCAATGTTTTCTGCTTATTGTTTCTCACAAATATCTACAACCTCATTGCTTAGTACTTATCCACGGCTCTTCGTTCCAGTTAGGGTTACTAACTGCTTGCTTGGAATCTAGACCTTATATCAGCATTTTACTTAAAAATACTTTACCTGGATAGTACGATATTGTCTGTGTCAAGCTTGAAATCTAAGGGCTGTTAAGTTGCCCTGCTTGAAACTTACATGTCAGGAAGTATTGGTGGTGTATTAGAAAGGCCATGCCCCACACATATACACCGTGGAATACTATGCAGTCATAAAAAAGGATGAGTTCTAGTCCTTTGTAGGGACATGGATGAAGCTGGAAACCATCATTCTGAGCAAACTATCACAAGGACAGAAAACCAAACACTGCATGTTCTGACTCATAGGTGGGAACTGAACAATGAGAACACTTGGACACAGTGTGGGGAACATCACACACCATGACCTGTCATGGGGCGGAGGGATGGGGGAGGGATAGCATTAGGAGAAATACCTAATGTAAATGATGAGCTAATGGGTGCAACAAACCACATGGCACATGTATACATACGTAACAAACCTGCACATTGTGCACATGTACCCTAGAACCTAAAGTATAATTTTAAAAAATGCACATGTACCCTAGAACCTAAAGTACAATTAAAAAAAAAAAAAAAAAAAAAAAAGAAAGGCCATGCTCCAGAGGTGGCCATCATGAGGACTTCCATGATCACCAAAGTCACACTGGAAGCTTTGGTCATGAGCAGAGTGAATGTGAGAACTGGGTTAATGTCGCTGAAATTGGAAGCTTGTTCATCGGCATGATAGTAGGATTGGGCTCTCATTGGTGAAATATAAGTTATTTGAGATGCGGGGATTAGCTAAAATATTTAGAGAAACTCTCACACTTCTCAAGAATATATTAGAATTTTGTGAGGCCACAGCCTGTATCTTAGTAGGGCTTGATTCTAAACAATCCCACATCCAGTCATTGGGTCCTGTGACTGTGACGGCCTGATACTCACTACAATGGGAACAGAATGCTGCCACATCTGCTCAAGTAAACCTGTGCAAGGTGATAGTTAAAACACCAAAAAGGACAGATTGCTGGGATGTTGTCAAGCTTACAAAACAGGTTGTATAAGATGTTTTGTGTCTGCTTCAATAAATGTTTGCATAGCAAATGTCTGTATGTATGGAAAATTTTGGTCTGAATTTTGTATTTGTTATAATCTATTCTCAAGGTTGAGGGAATAGCTAACACTCACCTCAAAAAGAACCCGAGAGTTGGTATTTAGTATATACAAATTACCTTGGGTCAGTCTGCAGTGAAATTTTGTATATTAATTTCTAACACTAGACAATGATGTCTAGAATACCTGAGATTCTATGACAGATGCTTAATAAATAAATATTTATGGAACACAGGTATTGTATTTTACATTAGGTTTCCAGTACACTGTAGTGAAACTACATTCTCTAATGAGAAAAACACAGCAGAAGCTATATTAGAGCAAATCTGGGCCAGGCACTGTGGCTCACATTTGTGATCCCAGCACCTTGGGAGGCCAAGGAAGGTGAATCGCTTGAGCCCAGGAATCTGAGATTAGCCTGAGCAACATGGAAAAACCTGTTTCTACAAAAAAACCACAAACATCAGCTGGGTGTTGTGGCATGTGACTGTAGCCCCAGCTACTTGGGAGGCTGAAGTAGGGGGATTACCTGAGTCTGGGAGGTTGAGGCTGCAGTGAGCTGTAATTACACCACTAGACTTGAGTGACAAAACAAGACCCTGTCTCAAAACACAAAACAAAACAAAACAAAAAGCAAATCTGGAAGATATGGAAATTTCCAAAGAAAATATTTTATTCATTTATTTTTTAGAGACAGCATCTCACTCTGTTGCCCAAGCTGGAGTGCAGTGGCACTATCTTGTCTCACTGTATCCTTGAACTCCTGGGCTCAAGTGATCCTCCTGACTCAGCCTCCTGAGTAACCAGGACTACAGGTGTGTGCCACCATGCCCAGCTAATCTTTTGGGCTTTTTTGTTGTTGTTTTTTTATAGAGACAGGGTCTCCCTATGCTGCCCAGGCTGGTCTCGAACTCCTGGTTTCAAGCAGTCCTCTCACCTCAGGCCCCCAAAGTGCTGGGATTACAGGCGTAAGCCACCACACCCAGCCCAAAGAAAAGACTTTAAAAATCGCTCAAAATCTTACTTCCTAGAGATATAATAGCCATTACTCTTTTTGATATATTTTTGAAGTCTAGTTTGAGTGTAAATAGTATATGCTTTACTCTGATAATTTATCTTTTCCTCTGCTTAATATATATAAACATTTACACATTATAGTATTATTTTTATCTTAATGTGCAGGAGATGAATTTCAAACCAAGATTAACAATAGTGATGATATAGGGATCCTTACCTTTTTCAGACTTTCAGGGAAATGCACTTAACAATGCTTCATCATTAAGTGTGATATGGCTATTAATTTGAGCTATTCTTCTATTCTAATAAGAATTTATATATGTTATATTTATTAAATGTAAGTGTATATTTATGTATTAAACCAGGAATGAATAGTGGATTTTACCAGATGCATTTTCAGCACCTGTTAAGATGATCACATGACTTGTGATTATTAACTCAATTGCTATTTGAGTACATATGAGACAAGCACATAACATAAGCAAGGGAAGTGGGGACAAGAAGTAATAAATTAGAGACCATGGCAAATTGGAGAGTCAGACCCATTTCTGGAGGCCACCAGCTACTCAGTACTAACTTATTTGTTGCATAATGAAAATGTTGCTAGTTGCTTTAATTTTTAAAATTAAAATTTTTTTAAAAAATTTAATTTTTAAAGGATTTTTATTAGAATTTCACAATTTTGTAGTATTTTGTGGCCCCTTCCTCCCAGGAAAAGAACATTATAGTCTTAGAGCTGGATAAGTACTAATTGGCAAGTTTTGTTTTAAGTCTCTTTCAAAAGCGCAGACTTTATTATTGAACAAATTTGCAGACTCGCACTTCATCAAAACTGAAAACGGGCTGGGCGTGGTGGCTCATGCTTTCAATCCCAGTACTTTGGAAGGCCGAGGTGGGCGGATCACCTAAGGTCAGAAGTTCGAGACGAGCCTGGCCAACATGGTGAAACTCCTTCCTCTCTCTATATATATGTATATATGCATGTATATGTGAGTGTGTATAGATATAAATACACACACAGGCACCTTGTTTTTGTTTTTTGTTTGGTTGTGCTTAATGACTTAAGATCAAACTCCTTCCCTGGCAAACAAGGACATTCCAATTTCATATCCAAATCCCATTTTCTAGCTAATTTGTATGACTCATTTCTCCTTGACCATATCTGTACGTTCTGGTCTCAGTTCCTTTGCTTATGTTCTGATTTTTTTCTGGTTCCTTCTCCTTCTCCTATCTTGCCTTTTGAAATAATACCTACCTTCCAAGAATCAGCCTTCTTTATGACACTTTTCCTGGTTATACTCCCAGAAACACTCCCTCCCTCCTCTGAATTCCTGAGGCCCTTCCTTGCCTATGTTCTAGATTTTCTGCCACACATTGCTGTTGGACTTTATTAAACAAAGGGTAGGGAATACATTTCATTCACCTTTAGATTCCTCATAGTGTCTGCATATTAAGAGTGCTTGATGTTGCATGACTGCTAAGCAACAAATGACCTTTCAGATAATAAAACATGTCCATTTTTTTTTTTCCAACAGGGAGAGAGGGTAAGGACGTGCCAATTTTGAATATCTAGAGGACATCAAATTCAGCATAGAAATTCTCATTCTAAAAGCATTACCTGAACTGATCTGTTAAAAAGTGAAGAAATTCCTTTATTTCATCCACACGGCTGAAGCTAGAAAGGTGTGCTCCAAGGGCTTGGCAGAATCGTTCAGCTTCTTCCCAGTTCCTCTTTCTCACAATTCTTTCTGCATGGAATACCTTAGCAAAATATAACGTTAATTTGTTTTCTGGTATAATCTTAAAGTTTCACAGTGTTAAAGTCAATTACTGTCACATGTGTGGGCCCCTGAAATGAATTCTGAAAGGTGTAATGGAGGCTCAGGTAAATGCACAGATACTGAGACACAGACTAGTCCGGCTGAAAGTGCCAACTCAACTGAGGGCCAGCACAGATGCCAGTCGCTGTGGTCAGATGGATGGCCTTCCTCAGCCAGACTGGGGAAGTGGTCCAACAAGATCCATGTTCTCCCGTATTCCTAGGATCTTGAAAGATAAAATGAACCAGTAGGCAAGGCTGTAAACGATACATATACATGCTTTGGGAGTAGGCTTTGGCAAAGAAATGTGCTAACAATAGAAATTTTGAATATAAGACACTGTGACCCACACAGAAATAGAACTATGTTCTGACGAGGAAGAACCAAAGAGCAGTCTGCACTGGTGTGTGAACATTGACAGAAAGTGGCAAAAGTAAACCTGGAACTTGGGCTGTTTCAAAAGAAGAAGAAAGGAGAAAAAGAAGGAAGAAAGAAGAAGAGGAGGAGGAGGAAGAAGAGATGATGACACAAGGACAGGCCAAATTACATTTGTCCCAATTTTTCAGTTCCTTGTAATATAATTAGATGGTCTTGCCACAACCCCCTGGTGGGTGGAGTACACTTCTTTGTCCCTTGGCATGGGGCTTGGCCATGTGACTTACTGTGTTGATGGGATATTAGTGGAGGTAAAGTGAGCAGAGGCCTGAAATGTGCTTATATGGTTGGCTTGCCTTCTTGGGCTCCAGCGATATACCACGAGAATAACCAACCCCTGCAAACTGCTGCCCTTTCAGCCTGAGCCCTAGAATGAAGGGCTGGAGCCCAGCACAGCTGACCTGAAGTTGGGAGCAGAGGTCACCGAACTAGATCAGTCAAACCCTAGATGGCCTGGAGATCTGTGAGAATGTGAGGCTATATGTTTGTTGTCATAGCCACCGAATTTTGGGGTGGCATCTAATGGTTTGTTTATGGGACTAGCTGACTGATGCAGACCCAAATATATAAATATAAATACATATATAAATATATATATATAATTTTTTACACTATAAACAGTGCTGGAGCTATCAGTTTGACAACAAGAATTAGAGGAATATGAGGATCATAGGCAGAGCGGCAGTATGGCATATAGTATACCAACTTACTGGGAAAAAAGGACTTTGGGAAGGAGCCAGTTCTTGGGCCTGCCTTTTCGGGTAGGACACGTGCAGGGTGTGGGGCTGACCACCTCATGCCAGAGGTTCGGCGACGCCCTGCCAAGGACTCTGTGCTCCAGAGCACTTTAGTTAGGTTACATAGGACTATGGAGAAGAGCATAATTTGTACAAGGACACGAACTAGGATAGTGGAAAAATAACTTCATTAAAGGATAGAATGAGAATGTCACTTTACCTTATAACAAGAAAGACTTGTGGGGAAACTCTGCCATCCTTCAGGACAGGGGTCATCAGGCTTAGGGGCTGCTTCTTCAGGCTCAAGGGGTCCACTCATTTTCTTGCAAATTGAAAGTGCTTTGAAGCTTCTGCAGTCCTTCACCTCCCACTTTCCAAGAGACTTTCCAGTAGACATAGCCACGCAGCCGCCCGGGGAAGCTGGGATTGAAGTGGAAAGCTCAATTAACAATTAAAATGTTAAAGTTCAAACATCTTCTAGTGTTCCTACTCTTTATTTCAGCCAAGTTGGGGAGAGAGAATAAAAAGACATGGAACAAAGAGAGGAAAGAAATGTGTTGTTCAGAATAATAATGATAGGTGTTTACTATTTGTAAAGTACTTTTTGAAAAAGATTAATCCTCACAACAAACCTATAGGGGGGATTCTATTGTCATAATTTGAGGTACAGTGAGAATTAAGTGACTTGTTCAAGGTCATAGAATTAGTAAGTGGTTGCCCCCAGGATTTGTGCCCAGGTGGTCTGTTTCTAGAGCTGTACCCTAAATACTATTGCTGCTTAGGATAGTGGTTCAAATTAGCTTAACAACTTTGAGCAGTTTTTAAGCAACCTAGTAAACCTCAAAACACAACTCTCCCAGATTCTGATCCAAAGGAAAAGCTGGTATAATAAAGATAGAAGGAGGTATGTGGTAACATACATTTGTTTGCTGTTTATTTTATGACCGTCATAATTTTATGTATTCATAACAGTATTAAAAGTATGAAACAGTATTAAAATAAATAATGCAAGATAGCCTCCATAATTCTTACCCATTGAGAATAATGGAAGAAAACACATTCAGTTTTGATAAAAGGTTAGGAAGCAGAGAGATGAAAATGTAAAGAGCCCCACATGGGCACTTTGAGATTCTATTTGAGATTTACACAGAAAAGATTTTAAAAACTCGCACTGGTGCTTCTAGCTCTGAGCCATTAGACGGTGGTTTGGGAGAACTAAGTTTTTGAACTTCTTTCACTGGATTATTCTCAAGGACATAATAGGGAAGACACAGCCAGTGCTTCTGTGTATTTTTCCATAGACAGCCTCCAATCCTGAAGATCATCGAGTCCCTCACATTTCAAAAGTGAGTGAGGAACACCTTTGAGAGGAGTGCTGCCTTTCACTAGTCACAGTATACTGCTACTTTAGTGCAGCACACCAACATGGCACATGCATACCTATGTAACAAACCTGCATGTTGTGCACGTGTACCCTAGAATTTAAAGTATATATATAAAAAAAGATTAACACACTCACCTGGCTCAAGAAAATTCCAGTTGGAAAAGGTTACAGACCGCCTTGTTCCACCAACAGTTGCCCAGTTATACTCGCCACGAGAATCTACATCTCTCAGGCCAGTCCAGAAGTATTTTCTTAGAGATTTATCATACTTTTTCATCAAATCATTTAGGTATTCTTGCTCAAATCTACAAAAGGAGAATCAAATTGGCAAGTGTTTCACAATGATTGACTCTATTTGAAGATGCACCTTTTTCTTATGAAGACTGTTTAGCAAAAGAACTCAGAGTTGAAAGTTTCTGAGTACAAGTTGACTGATGGTCACACCTGCTAGTGATAGTCAGATTGCAGTTTGTTCCAAAAGGGACCTCATCCTCGTAAATCTTGTAACAGGTTTCTCCATGTCTCTTCCAGCCCTAAATCAGAGGAAAAATACTGTCAAACTGTTTGCCAGACTTGATGGTGTCCCCGTCTGTCAAGCATGTTTCTGTTACATTGATAGCATCTTAGAACATGTGGAAATTGAGGACATGGCTATTGAATTCACACATGTGATGGGGGTGGGATGCAATTTCACAGATAACTTCCACAAGACTGTGAGCCTGTGTCAGACAAAAGGTATGGGTTAATTCTCTTTATCCTTGGAGGCTGGCTCATCATAAGAGTATAATAGTCACTGGATGAATTATTTTTGAATATTGATAATATTAGTGGGGGAAGTAAAGACATTGGCCTTGAGGCTAGTAATTCTACAAATATTTATAGAAATTTTCAAACTTCTGCTTCTGTAAGAAGCAATATGCTGTAACTCACTGCCTTCTGGCTTGTTCTAACATAAATGAACAGAAACTAGTAGTTTCCTCAATTTTATAAGTCTGAATTATTTAAGTCTCAGCTACCATTTCTAACCAAGAAGTTGTAACACTGCTTGAGAAAATTTACATAGGGATTTCACCTACCTCATTTGGAGGACACATCTTATCAGAACTTGTGTCGTTCAGTTTTTCTCCCTTTCTCTTGCATACATATTTTAGTTTCTCCTCACACGATTGGACTTTCCACTGACCTAGCTTTGAAAGGAGACAAAAACATTTGCTTGGAAAGGAAATTATTTACCGCATATTCAAAACTGAACTCACAAAAACTATGAGACAAAGAGAGAGGAAGAGGGAGAGAGAGGGAGAGAGAGGGAGAGAGAGGGAGAGGGAGAGAGGGGGAGAGGGGGAGAGAGGGGGAGAGAGAGAGAGAGAGAGAGAGAGAGAGAGAGAGAGAAAGAGAATTAATATAAATGAATTATCAAATGTGAGAACACACTGCTAGAAAATGCTACTCAACAGGCCTGCAAAGCGATGGCTCACAACCAGTTACCTCAGCATCACCTCCAGGTCACATTGTGGATAAATTTCATTTTCTTATAAGAGTAGCAATAAAACCATCAAAGGACACTTAGTATAAAAGCTGAAGAGAGAAGAACTCAGCCCGCAGTTTCAGCATTCTAATCTTCTTCCCTAAGGCACAGCCAAAGTTTGAAACTTTTAGGCACATCATCAACCTCCCTTTCTCAGTTTCCTCACGTGTAAAATGATGACGGTGGCTAAAATAGCTATTCTCCACGAATTCTAGGTCAAAAGTTTCTTTCAACTCTACTTCAACCTGGACTTCAAAATTCTCTCTTTCAAATATGCTATTTAACATTAATTTGCTTAATTGACTAAGTCACTTTGCTTTCTTCGAATTAAATTTTAATAAGACGATTGTGATAAGGGTCAGTTTTGAACATTGGAATGCTGTCTAGGTATGCCATCAGTTCACTCTTGCCCATGGGAACCCCTTTCCATTTCTGATGTTCTTTTAAAGACATGTTGGATATCATTTTGAATAGAGCTTCAAATGTGACACCTTTCTAAATTGCTTTTAAACACACATAATATTTATTGCTTCCACTTAAGTCTCTTTAGATGTCTAAGTGACACAGTCACTTTCAATAACCAATTAGGAGTCCACGGGAAAGTGATACAAACAAAACATAGAGGTACATATATCTTTTCTGCTCAAGACACAGCCTATTTTGGATTATTAAGGCTGAGCACTCTATAGGAGTAAGATGGTTTCTGAAAGATGTTAGGCCTAATTTTTAAATAAAATCATTTTTTCACTTTTCAAAGTAGTATCGATATAAAACAATCTGAACATGAATTTGGAAGATGGGATTTTTCAGGTTAAATTGTGGTTAGCCAAATATCACATTGATGGCAGAAAGGTGGGTGGAGGCCCTGGTCCTGAGAGAAAGCAGGTTGCTAGAATCAGTCTGGCACAAGAATCTGAGTTCTAAAGGGATTCTCTGTATCTGTTTGAGACCAGAAAAGATGCTCTCAGATAGGATGTAGGTTGCTTACTTAGTAATTGCTTTTATTTACCTTTTTAAAGTAACTACCAGAAAGACAATCTAGACTTGAGATTATTTTTTGCCAACTTTTGGCACCAGGGACCAGTTTTGTGGAAGACAATTTTTTCCACAGAGGGTGGCGAAGAGGATAGTTTTGGGATGAAACTGTTCTACAAGGAAGTGCAACCTAGATCCCTTGCATGTGCAGTTCATAATAGGGTTCGCCCTCCTATGAGAATCTAATGGTGCTGCCGATCTTACAGGAGGGGGAGCTCGGGCAGTAATGCTTGCTTACCCGCCACTCATCTCCTGCTGTGCGACCCGATTCTTAACAGGTAATGGTCCGTGGCCCTGTACCCTGATCCAGAGGGCTCTTACCTTTTCTTTTCCAGCTTATACACAAACTTCCCAACCAAAGAAATCTTAATATTATCATTAAGTGAAACAATAAGAATATAAAGAAACCGTAGGAGGTTTCCTACCTCTCCTAAGTAGGAAACACAGTTAGGCGTCTTATTGTAGGGAACATTTGGCTCATTCTCATCCCAATATGTTAGGGTAACTTCAGTACCATCTGACCACTGAAATAAAGTTGGTATATTTATGTTCTTAAGGCCTATCCATACTTCTTCTTTGGTATCTAAAAGAAAAATGTTTTATTTCTTTGGTTTTGCTCAATTACATACTTTAATATTTATATTGTTATACGAATTTTTACATTCTGATACGGAGTTTTAAGAGCCTTTGTAGTACTCTTAATTTGGTTATTAATATGTTGATAAGACAGGCAGGTTGGGTAATGAAGGCTTTTTAAGTCACTTATGCCAGTAAAGTACACGGGTAGAACATCTGCAGGCTGAGTGTTCCTGATATCTGGTGTAGATAAACTTTGCTTTGTGGGATGAATGAAATTCTACAAATACAATCATATATATCCCAGTTTGAACAGAAATACTGTCCACTGCTGCCCTGGTATGACTCTGCTGCCTTCACAAGTGAAACAAGGAGCACCAGGCTGGCACTGAGTAGGTATCTACTCTCAGCTATTATTAGTGAATTCTAGGAAGAGATCATAATACTGTCAGTCTAGTATATTTTCCTTTACCAGTATTTAGCTTTCAAGTAATTACAAAAGTGAAGTAATTATCACTTAAGTTTTCTGAGCAACTTAAATAAAATTTAGCTCATGAGAAGAGGGAGATCATTCAATCAATGGTAGTACTGTCAAATTGGTTGCCACTAGGCACATGTGGCCACTTAAATTAGTTAAAATGAAATAAAAGTAATAATTCAGTTCCTCAGTTGCCCTAGCTACATGCCAACTGCTCAAAAGCTGCATGTGGCTAGTGGCCACCATACTAGACAGTGCTAATTGTAGAACAGTTCCATCACCATAGACAATCCTATCTGACAGTGCTGACCTGTGGGATCAGACTGTAAGCTTTTCATTCCCACCAAGAGTCTAAAACCAGGGATACTTTAAAATGCCTTAAGCCTTTCAAATAGGATATTTTTAAAAACTTACCCTCATTATGGAGTTTTGTGACCACCACCTCCACATCTGCTAAAGAATGAATGCTGATTAGGTCACCACTGAAGTCTTTGCATTTCGCATGTGCCTTATCCCAGGAATTACTTTCATTTACCAGCAGATAGCAAAATCCATTATTTGGCAGCCAGCCTGCATCACAGCGGGTATCTGAGTATGTCCAGACATCTGGGGGAAAAGCAGCTATTTATATTCCAGTAAAGATACATCTATTTGAATCAATAACATTGCAAATTATTTTTTCTTGAATAATGAGGGTCCTGGAAAACTGGGGAATGTGATGTCAGATGCTACAGTGACATGAATTCATGTGGTGCCTATCACATAAATGAGGTATATATGGCATCGCAGGAATTCCCACTGGGATTCAGAAAATGATGTGACTTTAACGTGCTTCAATGTCCTATATGGCTGAGCACAGACTATTAAAGGGTTTGGACACAATGAAGGGAGAGATTGCCCTTAGTCCAAGTAGACAGCAGAAAGACGTGCCTTAAGTCAGTTTCTGACAAATCTTTTCCTGGGTATGGAATTTGTTAGGTTTCCCTCCAGTCTCTGTCCTTGAGAAGATTAAAGAGGGCGAGCCTCGTTTTCTTGTATGGTCAGCTTAGCAAGGGGATGTAGATTAATGCTCACTGTTGAACAAAGAACAGGCAGAGATTTAAGGGACAGAATAAGACGTTTATATACTTCGCATCCAAGAGATGGCAGCAATGGAGGGAAAGGGCAAAGGTTACCCCTGCACTTCTTTCCTTCCCTCTGCTAGACAGATGGACCTCATGGAATTAGTGATTCTGTTTTGACCATGATAAAGCTCACAATCAAAGGTCTAATTTTTCCAGATTAGAAAAAAATAATGAAGTATAAAACCCTACGGAATACTTCTACCCCTGTTAACAAAACCAGAAAGTGAGTTGGTTACTCAGACTTCACTGATTCAGAACCATTTGGAATATCTGTTGTAAGAATGCACAGCATCTTAAAAATGTGGACAGTTTGTTTTCTTACTGAAGGATAAAGTGATTCAGATTCAGCTAACCTCTTACACTTGCAAGATAACTCAATTAACTTTAATATTCTGAAATAGCATGTATTATTGTTATATTTTATAATTATGATAAAGGAACAGAGGAAAAATATCACCCACAATGGAACTTAATGCAATCATTTTCATATTCTAGTCTTTGTCTCAATGAATATATATTTTTACAAGATTAAAATGATAAGTAGGAATATCATTTGGTTTTGTTCTTTGTATTTTCCTGCTGGCACAGTTATTTTAGTAAATGCATATTATTCAATCATGTGGAAACATCATGATTTACTTAATAATTGCTACTGCGAGATATTTACTTAATCTATCATCAATTGCTCTAGCTTATTTTCATTTGTGCTGGCTTTTCTATTATGCCTTTTGTTGTATGGACTAAATGCAGTTTGAATCAACTTGGAAGACAAATGTTCATTTCCCCTATTATCTTAAAATATCCTCTTACATTCTTTATTTTATATCTAGTTTTTCCTTAAAAATTGCTCTATGCTCCTTTTTAGATGACAAGACATTTGGATGCTTTATTCCCTTCACTCATAGTTCCTTTTAAAGCAGGACATTTAAAAATCATCCTTTCCCTTTGATATGGTTTGGCTGTGTCCTCATCCAAATCTCACCTTAAATTCCCATGTGTTATGGTAGGAACCTGGTGAAAGGTAATTGAATCATGGGGGCAGGTCTCTCCCGTGCTGTTCTCGTGATAGTGAATAAGTCTCACGAGATCTGGCGGTCTTATAAGGGGGAGTCTCCCTGCACAAGCTCTCTTTCTTTGCTTGCCACCATCCATGTGAGATGTGACTTGCTCCTCCTTGCCTTCCGCCATGATTGTGAGGCCTCCCCAACCATGTGAGACTGTAAGTCTATTAAACCTCTTTTTCCTCCCAGTCTTGGGTATGTCTTTATCAGTAGCATGAAAATGGACTAATACACCCCTCCAGTTTTGAGTATTAGTTTCTCTCATTTGGTGAGGATGTAATTAAATACCAGGTATACATCAGGCCCTGTGCTTGACAGTCAAGGCACCCCTTTTTTCCATTCTTTCAAAAACTCCTCACACCCTTCCACTCCTCAAAAACTTCAGCTGTTCTTATGTCTCTTTCATCCCCAAACTCCCTGGAAAACCCCCCTCATTGTACACATTTTGTCCCTCTGCACCTCTCCTTTTTTACTTGATTTTTCAAGGCAAAGACCTGCCTGGTAGAGAAGGACAGAAGAGGGCCGGGTGCTGTGGGGCACAGGGTGAAGAAGCCTGGGATTACTCCTGTGTCCATAGGTTTTGCCTTGTTACGGAGGCATGGACAGTAGTGGTTCTCAGACTTGAATATGCATCAGAACCACCTGGAGAGCTTCTTAAAACATAGATTGCTGGACCCCATCCTCTAGTTTCTGATGTAGCAAATCCGTGGTGGGTCCTGAGAGCTTGCATTTCTAACAGGAAGAGGTGATGCTGATGCTGTTGGTCTGGGGACCACCCCTGGAGAACCGCTGCTCTGGAGAAAAAAGAGCCACACACGAACAGAAGTATATTTCCTATCTCGAATATCTCTGCCTTCTTCTGGGCAAGTACATCCTTTTATTTAATATTCTTTATTACCTCAACCAAAGCTTTACTCATATATGGTTGATAACATCTAACCACAGGGTTAAAAATCAAGTACTTTTTGGTACTATCAGTATCAGGAGAAGGAAAGGTGGAAATGGATGTCGGAAAAGATTTACTTGTTTTCACAAAACTATGATTTTAAGACCTATTTGTATAAGCATGTAAGAAAGATACCTGTTAACTCCACCGTATTATTTAATGGTTTCCTGCAAACATAGGGAAGTTGAGCGTCACAAGAAAAGCTCTGCCACAGACCAGACTCAACATCCATTCTTGCGCAGCTGGAGCCACCTATAGTAGGTGCACTGGGTCTGTCTTAAAAGGGAACATTTTTCAAAGCATTAGAATGAGAAAGTTAGGGCCAGGATGGTGGTCATAAAGAATAATTTGTACTCCTAATTTTATGCTTTTATGGAAACTCATAGTATAGTTAAAACTTAGCTAAATTGAAATGTATAAGCCTCAATGAATAATTATGTGCTTAAATATGTCTTTCTTCTAAAATATAGGATCTAAGGGGAAAATATTATGATACACTGTAGTTAATTTTAAAAACAAAAACAAAAACTTTTTCCTTAAATGACTTCCAGGTCATATTCTATGGTTAGTAGCTCTTAATCTGCTACTCCATAAAATAAAAATATTAATTTATCATTGTCATGCCATTAAGGCCTTGAGTTAAAGATTACATTATCTTTAAAGGTTCTATTTAGTGAAATAATAAAAGTATTACTTCATTTGCTGATAAGGAAATTTAGCAAACTAAATTAACTAAAGTGACTAATTGGAATTTTATTGCTCTTAACTCAGTTTTCCTATATGTGTACAGAGCAGTTTTATACTGAAATCAGTGTTAACTTTAGGTTCTACATTTGTCGTAAGTCAAAGATTTTATTTTATTTTTCAAAATTGTCTAATCCTTCCTTTGGGGAGAAAGTCTTTTGGCTAAATGGCATTTTGTTTGTTTTATTCCCTAAAAGACTCTCTTTGAAGTATTTATTTGTATTAGAAAATACAACCATGATGTTGTCAGTACTTGCATGCTATAGTGGGGAGCGACCCCAGGAGTTTGAAAATGAAGGGATATGTCCATATTAGAGTTAAGCTGCAGATGAAACACAGCATGGGTGAGTCACAGCCATGCCAAGTCCTTTAGGGACACAGAATGGCTTCTGGGCCATGTGGTGGAGCTCCTTCTGCTCTTACATAAAAATGCAGGGTTGTTCTAAAGGTCTAAAGGTTCAAATGCCCAGTTGTCCATGGTGTGGTTCAGCTTGGCAATAACAGTATCACAATTAAGAATGGTTTAGGAAGAAAACACTCTTCTGAGAGGTAACGATAGTAAGAGTTGCCAAGATGTGAAACTTTTCTAAGCTATTGGTGAGTGAGAAGCTTTTGCTTTTTTGAAGATTTGTTCTGTGCAGAGGGGTGGGGAAGGAGCAGTTACCTGGATCCCAGTTGAGAAAGTTTAATGGTTTGTGATCTGACCATTCCCAGCCTCTAGCAGAGTATAGCTGATTTAAACCAATCCAGAAAATTTTAGCAATGCCTTCTTTTTCTGTAAGAATTAAAAAATTTTAAAAAGTGACAAAGTTGCCTAAATTATTATCTAAATTAGACTTATTCTACTAATAACAAACAAACGTGCAGACCTTGATTGTAAGGCAGCAGTCCCTGTAGGAGGCTGTCTATACATCAAAGGCAGGCAATGCTAATAGACAAAAGTCTTCAGACTATTGAGAAACCCAAAGGCTGATAAGTTAATTCAATTCTTCTCTCCTATTAGCTTGTCAAATTCGCTTTCATCTAAGGTAAGAACAGAAGCTTCTTAGACTAGCTGTCTCACTATCTATTTATAATCCTCTTGTATTAACATAGAAGACTTATCAAAAGCAGTTTCCATTGTACTTCTAGATTTGGAAGATCTGACTGGATTCTAGACCGACAATTTAAATTCATTAGGCACACATATTATTTGCCAGGTTCTAGGGATATAAAAACTGAAATGACAAAGTCCCTGCCCTCATGAGAATTTCAATCTAGTAGAAGGAGACAGACATGGATCCCTCAAATGATCAAGTTTTTCTGGGACTGGATCAGAAATATGTATAGCAGCTGTTTCACAGATAATGAAATACATATATATGACTCATGGCTCTAGGTCCCAAAGGGTCCAGTTTAGACTACAGATACAGAATGAGAGTCACACACGTGCACACACACACACATGCACGCATGTGCATGCATGCACACACACATGCACACACACGTGGTACAATGGAGATAGATCATTCAAATTTATTATTTGATGACCAGATGCTATCAGCAATTAAGAAAGATAGAAGGTGGGTGGATCACCTGAGGTTAAGAGTTTGAGACCACCCTGGTCAACATGGTGAAACCCCGTCTCTACTAAAAACACAAAAATTAGCCAGGTGTGGTGGCATGTGCCTGTAATCCCAGCTACTCGGGAGGCTGAGGCAGGAGAATGCTTGAACCCAGGAGACGGAGGTTGCAGTGAGCCAAGATCATGCCACTGCACTCCATCCTAGGCAACAGAGCAAGACTCTGTCTAAAAAAAAAAAAAAGAAGGAAGGAAGGAAGGAAAGAAAGAAAAGAAAAGAAAAGAAAAGAAAAGAAAAGAGAAAGAAAGAAAGAAGGAAAGAAAGAAAGAAGGAAAGAAAGAAAGGAAGGAAGGAAGGAAGGAAGGAAGGAAGGAAAGAAAGAAAGATGGAAAGCAGATATAATTTAGGTAGTGAGGCCAGTTTCTGATACGCGATTCAATGTGCATATGCCCACAAAAAAATGGATGCAATCATGTTGGTATGGGTTCCTGTATATTGGAAAAAGAATGTGCAAATGATGGTAATGATTTTCGACACTGCTTAGGAAGTCACTACTCCTAGATCAGTATTTACACATGGTAGTTTTCAGTAAAGGGGCACTTAATAAAAATTTCTTTTCCAGATTTGCATATTGTGAGTTGTAGAGGTTAAAACACAGTTTTCTTGGGTCTTGGGAAACCAATAGTCATAATTAGGCATATTGATATGCCTAAGAAGCTTTCATACTGGAAAAGGAAGTTGAAACATTAGAAACAGATATACTTCTAAAATTAATGGTATGTATTAAATATGGGGCATGTCTGGCCAGGAGTAGGGTGCAATAAGGCCCTTTACCATATTACCTTACTTTCATTAGTTATTAAAGAAAACGGATGCATAAAGAATCAGGCAACATTTGTTCCTCCAAATGCATCATTAGATTGTTTAGTAGGATGTTGATTGTCACACTTAGGCACTTTTCTCCTTGATTGAAGTCACCAGTTTCCAAATGTCAATATTCTAGGAATCTTTAATTTATTGGCACTTTTCATTCTCAACAATATTTTTTGTAAGTCTTCAGCGAGGTCTGGAATAGAACTCCAATGCCAAACACTAGCCCATTCGGCTTATTTGGCAGATTTTCATTCTAAAGATCTGAATATTCAAGTGCCAAACAATACAAGAAAGGGGTAAAGCTACGAGTAAGAAACGAGGTCTGAATAAAGCTGTAAACAAAAAGAATGACAAAAGGCTTGTGGCCTTTTAATGATAAAAAGAGATAAAGATATCTAAGAGGGGTACGTAGTATTAACAAAAAAGAAAGCTGGGCGTAATCCTGTGCTCCTGTAGTCCTAGCTACTTAGAAGACTGAGGTGGGAAGATCGCTTGAGCCCAGGAGTTCCAGGCTATAGTGTGCTCTGATCACACCTGTGAATATCCACTGCACACCACCCTGGACAACGTATTGAGACCCTGTTTCAAATAAATAAATAGGGTTCTGCAATTCTATATGTCGATATTCAAATCCCAATCTGATACTTCTTAGCTGTATGCTGTTGGGTATATTATTTCTGAGGATCAATTTCCTTATCTAGTGATAAACCATTTGTTTGATGAGGTTGTAGTAATGATTAATGGATTTATCTGGAGAGAGTAGGGCTTGCTTACAGTAAGCATTTATTAAATATTTCCAGTTATTATAAAATAGTGTGACAGAATATATCTGAATTCTTAGACAATACATGCTTGTTTACTATATAGCAATAAAGCTTACAGCTTTGTGCAAAAGTAAAAAACAACCCATGAGACCCATTTCTGCCTGCAAAGAACTTACAGTCTTATAAAAGGTGAATCCATTTATATGTCTGATGCAATTTGTTTTCAAGTCAAACTGACTATTCAAATTTAGGCTCTGATAAATACTTGTGGGTGACTTTGGACAAGTTATATTTCCTCTCTGAGCCTCGCATTCCTCATTGGCAAAATGAGGATAACAATAACGTCCACCTCATAAGGTAGTTAGATGGGGATGAAATGAGATAACGTATAAAAAGCATTTAGTAGTCTGTCTGGCACATCATCATTATCATATATTATAATTATTTGTCTTTCATTCAAAGAATAACTCATCACGGACTCAGTAACTTGGGTTCCTTGATTTTTAAATATAATATTAAAATTTCTTTTTATATAGTTTCTTTTGAAAGATATACAAGACTCTGGAAAGAGTTATAGAATTTTACTGAGTACATAAAAGAAGTCCTAAATAAATAGAAAAGCATATAATTTTCATGGTTGAGAAGACAATATTGAAACAGCAATACCTTTTATTTATTTATTTATTTTTTAAGACAAGGTCTTGCTCTGTCACTCAGGCTGAAATGCAGTGATGCCATCATAGCTCTCTGCAGCCTCAATCTCCTACGCTCGAGCGATCCTTCTACCTCAGCCTCCAGAGCAGCTGGGACTACAGGCACATGCCAACAGCCAATTTTTTTTTTTTTTTTGGTAGAGACTAGGTCTCACTTGGCTGCCCAGGCTGGTTTCAAACTCCTGGCTTCAAGTAATCCTCCTGCTTTTACCTTTCAAAGTGCTGGCATTGCAGGTGTGAGCTGCTGCACCCGGCCAATTCCTTTTTAATGAATCTATAATTCAATACGATTCCAACTAAAGTTACAATAGGGTTTGCTACTGAAATTAACAAGGTGATCCTTAAATTCTTATGGAAGGATAAGTGGTCTTTTAAAGTTTTTATTTATTCCTATTAATTTAAGTTTTCATAATTAAAAATTAAAAAATTACCACTACCATCCCCCAAACAAAACAAAACAAAGTCCTATCCACTCTGTATCCATGTTATTAAACCCACTTTAAGATTTAGTAAAACACTCCTTGCCCCGAGGACTGTACCCTTTCACTCAGGGGGAGGACCTTTACTGAGGCCATATGGTATAACGTAACCATCTTCCTTCCCTTCCTTTAATTCTCTATTTTTCAATGTTCAAAGAGTTTAATTGTTCACTTTTTGAAAAATCCTTTCATTTAGGATTAGGGTATCAGTCTAATCTTGCTACCCAAACTTGTTTTCTGAACATCAATCTCTCTTTACTTTCCATCACAAGATGTATTTCACAATGGTGAAATATGATTACATTTGGTACTTTTTTGCTTATGGGTTTCAGTGCAGAAGTTTAAATCCCAAGAGAGGCCAGAAAAGATACATACAAAGAAACACATCTGGATATGAAAACAGAAGAAGTACCTTTACAATTTTAGCCAATTTGCTCTATCACATGCAAATAAAATCTACCTTTAAGGTAAGTTAATTCAGCAGCACTGTTGATGCTCAGTAAATCAGCTCCTTGATTCTGACATGAAACATAAGCTTCTTTCCAAGAAAGAGCCGTCTGAGTATTAAATTGGTAGCAACTTCCAAACTGCTCGTTCTTTTCCCAATTATCTTCACAACCGTTTTCTGTTGATAAAGACACGTTAGTGATCATAAAGTAAGGACATAATGTTTTCCATTACTTAGGATGCTTACAAATACTGCAAGTCAATTTGCATACTCTTAGGATATGCCCAAATGGAGACTGCCATCACTCGTTTAGACCATATTTTGATCACAATACAATTGGAATCATAACACACCAAATGACTCAGGCTGGTTGAAGCTTCCACTCTTTCTTATTTTCCACTCTCCTTTTATCCCTATCAATTACAATGCTGTGTTTTCGCCCATGTCCCTGCCTGCCCTCTGCCTGAGATGAGTCTCAGTGTGCACATGTTGTGAACACTGAGCTAATGGAAAACAAGCTCATTTGAACATAGTGGCAGACTACAGAGGGTCTGCCCACAGCTTGCATAGAAACCACCGTATGTGTACGTGTGTGCACAGACATGCTGCTTAAATGGCCAAGATATTGAGCCCAAGTGACTGCCTTATTTGGGAAACTATGTCCAAATTTCTCCTTAATATTTTAATAAAGAATCGAATATATTATATATAATTCACATTACATATGATTTATACATGTATATGTGTGTATATATGTGCATACAAACACGTATACATATGTGTTTGTAGAGTATACATAATTTCAGACAAAGAAACTGCAAGCTGTTTCCTGAATGAGATATAAAAGTTTTTTGACAACTGGTTCAAAATATATTCAGAGCCTTCTGTGTACACCCCTCAAGAGGGGAAGTCCAGTGCAGGCTGTGTCAAGTGCATCCCAGGCTCCAACTGGGGGATTTTCCAAAAGGCCTCCTATAGCCACTTACATATCAGATGTTATACTCATGATCCTATAAGCTGGAAGGGCCTTTAGAGATCATCTTGTCTAATGTCCTCATTTCACACACACGAACAAAGATCTAGAAGTGACTGTGGCAGAGCTATAATGAGGGCACTGGTCTTGTTGATCCTCTGAATGGCACATCCTGCTGCTTTAGCCATTTTTCTATGGCATAAATAGCAACAGAGATTCTGACATTTGGTAAAAACAAAATAGGGTGGATTTGAAAGCACATTGTCTAAAGGTTCATTATTACCACTGAGGCCCTACTTTTGTAAATCCAGAAGCTTCCAGGAGTGGGATGGCCGTGTGTTCACTATACAACATGACCTCCATGATTTAGCAGCCCTCAGGTTTGAGAAACTCAGTCTTGCTTCTTCCATAAAAAGTAACTCTAGGAAGCGTATGCATGCATTAACAACACTGTATGTGTCACACCCCCAAACCCCCAGCACACACACAACACCCACAGGAGGCTAAAGGCACCAAGACACATCCCTGTCAAGGCAGCAAGGTACAGTGGGGGTAAGTATGTACAGTGGGGAAGGAGGATAAGGAATCCTTCACTAGTTTCCACAAAAGTGTGGTCTGATCCTGACAGACCATTTCATGGATCTGGGCCTGCTGCCTCTCACCTGAGAAACAGGGTTTTGCACTGGATAACCTCTAAACAACCTTTCACATCTAAATTTCTGATCCAAATAAGGAGAGTTAAATGAAGTTGATACCTGGTTGACCAAACTCTGCTTATTATCAATTACAGCTGAAGAAAATACTGGCTTTTTCTATTTTAGTAGGTAGGTTACAGGTGTTGAGAAGCTTGAGCCTCTAACTAGATACATAATCCTCAAAGACTGGTCCCCAGACCAGCATTATCAGCACTACCTGGAAACTTGCCAAATTTGGTGGTGCCACCAAAAATCTACTGAATCAGAATCTCTGGGCCCTAGATACCTGTGTTCTAACAAACTCTGCACGTAATTCTGTTGCACCCTGAAATCTGAAGTCTTAACCCAGTATAATCTCTTCAAGTTGCTTAGAACTCTGCATGCTGAAGCTCAGATTCCCAAAGGAGGGATCAGCATTACTAATACCACCTGGCTGGCTGCTCAATTAGTCAGTATAGTGTAGCTGTTTGGGACAAGGACTTCATAGCCAGGCTTCCTGGGTTTGAATCCTAGTTCTGATATTTATTAGCTATGTGATCTTAGGCAAGTTACATAGCTCCCTTGTGCCTCACTGTGATCATCTGTAAAATGGGAATAAAGTATGGTACCTTTCAGGGTTACTGGGGGATTAAATGAGTTAATGTATATTGAGAGCCTGAAACAGTATCTGACACCTGGCAGAGCCCTGTTAAGTATTAACTATTATTACTTAGGTCTGGAGCTCTTTCCTTTCTCTTTGCTATAGATTCTTTCAATCTATTGTCTATTAAGTAATATTTTGTGAGTACCTATCACATGTCAGGTACCATGATCCCCTGTAACTCTCACCTAATTGGTAAGAAACTGTTTCTGTTATGTGCCAGACAATGATGTAATTGCTACTTTGGTCTCTGTCTTTCTAAAGAACAGCAAATTCTTTAGCAACTCTCAGTTTGCTTCTGGTAAGAAGTAATGAGAAAAAGCACTCTGACAAACACACAGGAATGGTGGAAGGAACAGTGTTACCAATTTTGAGAGCCCCAGGAAGATCTATCTCTTCTCGTTCCTGCTCTTTGCTTCAGGCCATAAACATGCTTAATACTTCACCATTCTTAAAGTGCTTTTCAACTGATCTCTTTCTTAAACTACCCTTTGCATTTTTAAATAAAAATTACAGGAGGTCACTGTTTTGGACTAAGCTCCTGATCTAGGACTCAAAAATCAAAACAGAGTCACCCATGCCAAAGTTCCACTCACCAAACTGAAACAGAGTTGTCATCCGGCCTTTTGAGAAATCAAGAGAGAGAGAGAGAACTGCCTAATTCCCCAAACAGGCCAGTTTCAATCTTTAATTGGCCTAATTAAAATGAAGTTCCCTCTGTTTTAATGCTTAACCTGAAGTCACCTGATGTTAACCAATCGATTATTTCTCTATTGTTCTTACAAGGAAAGTTACTTTGAAACGACCAATCCACTCTTTGGTTTTTGTCTTTGCTTTCTTCAGCCCTTTTTCTGTCTACAAAGCCAATCCTCTCTGTTCAACGAACTGGAATACTTACAGTACTCTTTTATGAAATGAGGTGTTGCCTGATTCTAGAATTGCAATAAAGCCAAATGAGATTGTAACTACATAAATTTGTTGCAATTTTGTCCTTTGCCAACTGTCTCTTCTGCTCCGTGAAACTTGCGAGGCTTACTTCCTTCTGTTCATGCTTCATTCCACTACAACCCAGCTTCTACCCCCTCTAGTCTTCTGAAACTACTAAAGGTCAGCAGCAATTTCCTAACTGTGCATGCCTTTTCCACACTTCCTCTCCCTGAGGTGTCTGTGCTATGGAACACTCCCTCCTTCTCCTCCATGACACCATCCGCCTTGGTTCACTTCCAGGCCTGCTTCTGAAGGCAAATTCATGGCTACACATTACCTCTCTCTTCTCCTCCAAACATACACTCCTTATCCAGGATGATATTTTTGCAGTCACTTTTGAGTCGCTTTGAACTCTTCCTTCTCCCTGTTGCCTCATATAAATGTACTGCCTTTCCACATAAAGTTTACCAGCCCATACATACCAGGCTTCAAGCAGATGCCCCACTTTCGGTCATATTCATAATTTAAGGTGGTGGCACACCATGGCCCACTATGATCCTCATCAAGGATGCAATCATGATGCCAGGTCCCATCAACTAAGAATGGAAATTCACAAGGTCTCCCATAGGAGTTCCCATCTCTGGTATAGATCTCTGGGTTGGAGAGGAAGTTGGGGAAAAGAGAGTTAAAAACTGGGTAGTCAAAACCAAACCAAACCAAACCAAACCAAAACAAAACTGGGTAGTCAGCTTCAGTTGGCTCATTTCTAAAACTCTTTGAAAAACAAACATTGTTGTTTAGAATACAATATCCGAATGTAGGAATTCGGAGCATGGGTGCTGTCAGGTCTGCACATGAATGCCAGCTCCCTGCTGACCCACTGTTTGCCTGTGGGCTAGCTATCCAACCCTCTAGTAGCCTCTGTTTCTGCTTTTGCAAATTGGGGATAGCATTCAGTGATCATCCATGTGAAGCTTCACTTACTGTGGTGTAATGAGGAGCTGAAAGAGCCTGGCTTGGTCAGGTGAGGGTCTACTAACTCTGCTGTGGGCCGCAGAGCACTTCACCAGAAAGGGTGCCCTGGCTGAGGTTACATTTACCTTTATTTTCTTTTCTTTAGAAAGTGCTGGAGCCAGAAAAATACCTTGGAACCACTAAGGGTGGGTGTGGACTTTGGAACCACCTGCGGAATTAGAAAGATGGACAAATAGTCCCATTGTTCAGAGACTGGAAGTAGAATTGAGACTGTGGTTTATAAGCAAGTAAAAGGAAGAGCTGCTGAATTTCTGAGTAGATTCTTGGGGAGGCACAGGGCATGGTGATTTGGGGTGTGAAAGAAGCAGCAACTTCAATGGGGCAGTCATGTGACTGGCTGGTGGCCAGTGAGGTAGTAGATTTGGCTTTTATTTTAATCATTTTCCCTGGTACATGGGGAGGAACTGAAAAGTGATTCCAACCTCAAATATGCCTGGAAATGCTGGAAAGAGTGTTTGATACTTATATCAATACTAATTCTCTTGGAAAGGTGTTTTTGTAGAACGGCTAACTCTGTATCTCTTTCTGCCACAATTTTCCAAATCCTCAATTTGCTAAAAACCTCAGTCATTAACAGATCAAGTAATGGTCATTAGATAAATCATAGTAATCAAATCTTATTACCCTTTACCAGGCAATTAGGGTTCCCCAAAATGTCTCACAGATGTGCTTAAAAGTGTGCTTAAGACAGTATTTGATTCTACTTTCTTTTTCTCAAGTATCTGTCTAACTAAAGTGTGAGGCCATTTAACAGCTTAGAATGTATTAAGTAGAACTATAGCAAAAGGTAGTAATAATCTGGATGCTTTTCTTCACAAATAGTCTTTTAAAGATCACTGGCTTTATTTTGCTATGTCATATAAATAGTTTCAAAAGGGTACTTCTGTTAAAGAGTATGTTGACCTTACATTTTATAAGGATTCTGCTTATTACCTATGTTTCAGTTTAACTGCATCAAAAACCCCCCAATAGCTCATGACCAATTTCTCTTCCCATATTACAAACCTAAGAGGACAGTCCCTGAACACAAGGACTGTTCCTTGTAGAACCATCAGTTTTCTTTTCTAAAACCTTTGATTTTTGGAATACAAAGTGCCTTGGTATACACTTCTGTCATTTGTTCTTTATCATAAACCTGTGAGATCATAGGGGAAGTATTATATTTGTCTGGGAAATCCCCATTTTTGCAGAGTAGTCAAGTGAGACATTCAGGCACTCAGCCGCAAGTGACAGGAATGAAAATGGGCTCTCTCTGATTGGACTCTTGACCTATAAGGACAACTTGTGACATCAGTGGGTGCCTTCTCAAGTTTCAAGTTAAATTTCATAGCTCAAAGCTGGGCTTCAATTAATAAGCTCTCTAAGTCACAATACATGCTTTGAAGAATGATAAGCATACAACCACCACACCAGAAGCAGCTACATTGCGCTAACTGTTCACTAAGCGTTTTGCTCCCACACATTCTTTGCTGATGCTGGACCTCTTACATGCCATGGGCTTCCTTAGCAAGACAGGCTTTCCTGGGAAGACTCTTCTCTGAATGTGCAAATTTATGGTGATAGCATCCTTAAAACAACAGCTTTATTATGCAATAGGTACAAATTTGTGAGATGAGGTGATTATGCAGAAAACTAGCAAATTAATGTCATCAGTAACATGAGACAAAATAGTTTCAGTGGATAAAGGGGTTGTTGGCAGGCTTCTAAGAGTTGCCCAGAATTCTGATAGTTCTGCAGCCACCCTACCACAAAAAGTCCATTTCCTCTTCATGATTCACCAAACATTCAAAATTTGAAAAGTCCTAGTGAGATCAAGGTATCTTAATGGTATAAATGTACACCTGGGTGCTAGGTAAAAGCAGTTCACTCATAAAATTTATACAATTTCAGTTTTCTCTGAGATGAACATGACTCACACAGGATGGGAGTTGGGGTGAGAGGCAACCCAAGGCACAGTGATAAATTAATGTTCTTGTATCACAAGTGAAAACTTTGTTTATACTGCTAAAGCCAAGGGGGAAAGAAAGAAGCTGTTTGGGGGAAAGGAATACTGGTTTTGAGCCCTAGCTTTGCTGTAACAAGCTAGGTAACCTTGGATTTCACTTTGTTGGGACTCAGTTGTCTTGTATGTTTTGTTTATATACTGCTAGATAAGAAGGTGGGGACAACAATCAGTATTGAGAGTCTGAGTAAAGGAGTCCTAGAGAAGGTCCCTAACTTAAGACAACAGTCCCTAACCTAAGAACAGAAGGGATGTACATAAATTGAAAAGGGTAGAATTGCCAGGACTTCATGTTTGATTATACTGGAGTGGTGGAAGAGGCAAGCCTGAAACCTCTCGGGTGAGTTGCTAATTTCTGACATGTAGAACTTAGATGGTACCAGTCACCCCGACAGAAACAGAGAAGAGGTGGCAGGTTTGGCCTTGGCTTCTGTGCAAATTAAAACTTGAAGTATGCCTTGACTAGTCACAACTGTGTATGCTTTTAAAAAAAAGATTTAGTGTTTCAAATATTATATTTGAAAAAGTCAAGAGACATTTCATGCCTGTGGGCTATGCTGGTGGCGTTGCTTAGCTCTCTCTGGGTGGTCCCCTGGGTAGGTCCTTAACCTTTTTTGTGCTACTGATCTCTTTGGCAGCTGGGTGAAATCCATAGTCCCCGTCTTAGAAGAACATTAGAAATGCATAAATAAAACACATAGGATAAAAAGGAAAATCAGTTATATTGAAAGGAAGACACTCTGGGAACTGAGGGAGTTTAAGATTACAACGATGCCCCTCAAAAGAATTAGATCAGGAGGCTAAAAGAACACTGTCAAGAAAATTATCCTTTCTGATCCCTGGACAAATACAATGAAACAAGTTAAATCCAATTAAAAGGCATTTTTTTTTTTTGACTCTGTGTTTCCTCTTAGTTGGCAAGTTAGAGAAGGGCTTTTGTGGCACAGAATTTAAATTTGCCATTAAGTCATATCCAGAAAGCAACTGCTTTACTTTTAGGAGGAAACTGGCTCGCAGAAACAGACTGTCAACTATTCAAAGGTTAGGGATTGATGAAAAGGAAAACCCCATCCCTAATTCTCTAATATTTCTCCATAACAGAACTTGACATTCTCAGAATAATTTCTGCATCCTCACTAGGAAATAGAAAGACTAGAAAGAAAAACTTGTGTGGATGGATAAAGGATAGCAAAGCTGCTATCCTGCCTTTGAGGTCAAATTTAGCTTCAATGATCTTTAAGAGAAGAAAGCCACCATAAAGCTAGGGAAATT
Source organism: Macaca thibetana thibetana (assembly GCF_024542745.1). Lineage (NCBI taxonomy): Eukaryota > Metazoa > Chordata > Mammalia > Primates > Cercopithecidae > Macaca > Macaca thibetana. The sequence goes on along the minus strand of NC_065589.1, from coordinate 83,138,231 downwards.
TTTAAAGAAAGGCAAGGAGAAATAATAGGACTTAGAGGACATAATTATATGCATATTGACATCTGGTGTAATTTAGAGCAACACAATGAAAAATATTTGCTTAGGAGATAGCTAATTACGTTTAGTGGTTAAAAAAATAAATCTACTCATTCTTTAACTTGGAAATTAGTTGTAGTCCAGTGCCTAGACTCAGAGCTAAGTCCATGGTCAGCTCCCCACAAGGCAATATTAATATACTTATTTTTGGAAGCAACTGAAAAACTCCACTCTTAAAACGCTGAATCATAAATATAAACATCAAAATTTGGTTGCTATGCCAAAAATGAAAATAAATAGGAAAATCCACTCAAAATTTTCCCATTTTATCAAAATCCGTAGGCAAGAAAAAATACATTTTTCCCCCTTCTCCTTCTTTTCTTTTTTAAAAGATGGGGGTCTCACTATGTTGCCCAGGCTGAAGTGTAGTGGCTATTCACAGGCGTGATCATTACACGCTACAGCCTTGAACTCCTGTGTGCTGAAGTGATCCTGCTGTCTCAGTCTCTCGAGAAGCTGGGACTGCAAGCACGCACCACTACACCTGGCCTTTCTTCTTCTTTTAAAACTTAGAATAAGATCAACATTATTAGATCATTTGACTTTTAGCCTGTAAAAAGATTTCCTGTTAATCAAATGTTTCCTTTCCTCTAGGCTTTAGAAGACCATCATAAGAACTACATATCTATCTGATGAAATCCCAGGTTTATCATAACATGGCTGTGTGACCTCAGACAAGGCATTTAACCTCTCTCAGCCTTACTTGCAAAGTAGAGGCAAATATGCACTCGTAAGAATGTCGCTCAAAGTAACTGCACAGTGCCTGGAACTGAAGAGCTCACTCACTGCCCTTACGAATGTATGACTCTATTTTTACTAAATTGTGCACATTCAATATCACATGTGACAAGCACAACAGCAAATCGGTCAAAGTCCCTCTCTACTACTCACCGTGATAAGGCTGGTCACAAAGGCTTTCCTCTGAGCCTCCTTTCTTCCAGATATCAGATGCATTTGAGATTGCTGCGCCATGCCCATTCTTCAGAGCCAGCTGGTACCGGGCAGCACTGTACAGAGAGTGGTGCTCACATTTCCACCACAGCATGACACTGGAGTCACAGCTGAACATTCTTACCTCATTCACCGATTTGGTAATATCTAGGCCAAGGCACTTTTGGGAGTGCAAATGAAAGAGCCGATGCTGGGACACCCACTTCCATAACTTGTCCTCAGTTTCATCACAGTCCTCTGCTACTATCCAGCCATACACTGGCTTGATGCACTTGCCCGTATTTCCATGGACGATGGTGAAGGGGTCATTAGCTGAGTCAAATGGATAGACAGATTGTGGATTATGTGGTTGAAGTGCCTTGCTCCCTACTTGCTGAGGAGAGTCTGAGACTACTGGACTGTTCCCATCCTCAGACTGTTCCCACTTTTTATAAGCTGCAGGGCACTACACAAGGTGGGACAGTGGTGAGCAGAGAGGCAGTGCAGTCTGTAGGGTCAGAGCACGGGTTCTGGAGCCAGTCCGCCTGAGTCCATATTTTGCTCCTGCTACTTATTAGCCATATGATCAGGGCAAATCATTTAACCTGTGTGCTCCAGTTTTCCTATGATGGGTGTGAGCATGAAAGGAGCTAATCCATGTAAAGCATGTAGAGCAGCATGTATATTTGTTGTTGCTATTTCATGAAAGATATTTCCCTTCTCATTTAATGAGATAAAAGAAGCTCTTTAGTTTTCATCTCAATGAAAAGTCTAGTTGGGACCATAATTCTGCCTGCTTACATGTTAGCTACTATGACAGGGTAAATTATTACATGAAAAGTCGATGCTTAACACAGCATGTTCACTATATATATGTTCCTTTCTTCAGATCTAAGTACATAGTGAGGCCTCTGTGGTCCTCTGCCTTAGGGCAAGTTAGTGTGGCCACTAAAAAGGAAAATTTAAGGACAAATTTCTTAAAGACCACTTCCCCCTAGATATTTTTTTGGAGGACTAAATTCATTGAGGTATGTCAGAGGAAACGGGGAAACTTCTGGGGGAGCAGCAGAACAACGGGGGTACTGAAACAAGAAGAAATAGAGATCTGGGTTCTGAGGGTAGGGGAACCTGTGGCCAGCTGCATTGTGGCACCCTCAGGAAGGTGACAGGACCTGGGGAAAGCCTGGGGGATTGACTGTGTGGATCACCTAAGAAGGCTGAACCCCAAACTCCAGGAACTACCAGAGTGATGGCTGATGAGTCTTGAGCCACCAGATTCAAGATCCTGTGGGTTTGGACAAGGGGAAACCCAGAGGTAACCAGCGGGATCCAATGACTAAAGAAGAATCTTCCCTGAATGTTCCCCTGGCACTCTGCATGAGCTGGGAAAGACCCCAATAAGGACAATTATTGGAGTTCTGGCAACCTGGTGGAATGGGAGCTCAGCACCAAATTTAATTTGGTTTTCTGAAAATAAAGTAATGCATTGTTTCTTGCACACCTGAATTTGTGGAATAAGATTCACATCTGTTACAACAAACTATAATCGGATAATTTGGTTAGTTCTTTTACAAAGGAAAATTTTAAACAATTATAGCAGAGATCATCACGTTGATAAGAGTAAAGCTGAAATATTTTAGACAAGCTTAAGCAATCACTGTCAATGAACCAGAGTTCAGCAGAAAGATCTATAAAATTTTGGTTCCCCAAAGACACTTTCATTTTGATACCAGCGTCACAGTCACTGGTTTCACTAACACCAGATGCTTTTCCTAGTAATAATTCAAAGGCTTTCAGAGTTAAAAATTCCCATACCAGGGACTGGTGACTTGAGGGGATTTTTACCATGTAAATAATAACTATAAAATTAAGTCTGACTGCAGCTTGAACTTTGGAAGGATTTTTTTTTGTTTTGTTTTCAATAACAGAAGCAACAACAAGGGAAACAACAAGAACAGCAACAAAAATCCTTTAAAGCTTAAAGTTATTTTAAATCTGAATTTTAAAAGTATTCCACAGGGTTGCAGCTAAGGATGTTTGATGTTTGCCATAGCAGCTTTCCTCCCTCACACTTTTTTTTTTTTTTTTGAGATGGAGTCTTGGTCTGTTGCCCAGGCTGGAGTGCAGTGGCACAATCTCAGCCCACTGCAACCTCCGCCTCCCAGGTTCAAGTGATTCTTGTGCCCCAGCCTCCCGAGTAGCTGAGATTACAGGTGCCTGCCATCACACCCGGGTAATTTTTGTATTTTTAGTAGAAATAGGGTTTTACCATGTTGGCCAAGCTGGTCTCGAACTCCTGACCTCAGGTGATCCACCCACCTCGGCCTCCCAAAGTGCTGGGATTACAGGCATGAGCTACTGTGCCCGGCCACATCCCTCACACTTTCTCCTTTGACAGTCCCCTGCCACTTTCTGCTTGATGGACACAGGCTGGGAGGACAGTCAACAAAAGAAAATGTACTATAAGATTACTATTTACACTTTCTCTCATGGCCTTCTCCCACAATTCAATAGCTACTCAGACCTCTGATCTACATCTTTTCTAAACTGTTCTCTCTTGCCTCTCCAAAATAAATCTTGCATTCCAAAGTATCAAAAATTACAGAAGAAAAAAGAAGTCTGCTCCTGCAGGAGACGTGCCCATCACCCTTGTTGGAAACATCCCCTCTCCTGCCCTGTAGTCTTGCTGCTGTCTTTCCCGGGCATTCTGCTTTGTGCGTTCGATCCCAAACAGGTGAACTGGGGAAGCAGCAGCTTTGCCTTCCTTTGCAGTTGGCAATTCTGCATTTTTCAAAGTTTTTGTAGAATCCAATGGATTAGCTACATTTCTTTGTACAGTGGAAAAAGCAGGAGTTAGGAGTCCTAGATTGAAATACTAAAACACTGCAGGAGAGGTGTGGAGTAGCTCTGTTAAAGTGGAGCTGCCAAACTTCCTAACAAACTGCTACATCTCTGAATATAGACGTTTTTCTCAGACTAACCCCTTGTTTGAACCAAGTATGCAATTTCAATGTTTGACACTTATAGTGGTCACTTAGTACAGATCTTAATTATTCATATACTTAAAGGAAACTTATTAGCCTCCATATATAAGGTACGTATATGCATATATTAGATTGGGAGAGTCCTATCCTTTCATGATGCTTCCCTGTATCTTTCTTTACCTTTAGCAGGAGCTGTTCAAACTGCCTCAGTCTTACGACCCTTATTGGGATAGTAGGTTGAAGAGCCGGAAGGAGGACTGAGAAAGAGTGAACATAATCCCTTATTTAGAAAATTTGGTATAGAAGGGCATACAAGCTATTTTAGAAATATATTATACTTTGAAAAGGTAATTACAGAGTAGATTTTATTTTATAAAACTTATTTTATAAAATAGATTCTTTACAGATAGCTTCCTATTAGATTTTGTTCATTTTACAACTTTATACCAGTCCTCAATGGAGTTTTAGTATTTACCTCCAAATACAACATTAGGGCAAATCTAAAAGGCAGAATTTGATTAAAAGAAGCCTCATTACCCTCTAGATACATTTGTATATGCTTCATTTGATATAAATTCTCCAGTGTTTGAGAGAAAATGGCTAAGTAGCATTACCAAAAATTGAAAATAAATTTTTAGTATTTTTACATCCATCAAAGGAAAATCATCTCTCTCAGTGTTTTCTTATTGTCTGATCACTAAATAATTCCTGCCTTATAAACTCTAGACCAAATAGCTTCACGCATTCCAAAGAGGAGCTGGATATTGACATATATAGCCATAGACAAATGGATAGGGAAATAGCTTGGGAAAACAAGAAGGATGAAGATGGCAGCATTGATAATTTCAGGGGAACATCCATAGATCACATATTAAGCATTTTGTAGAGTCTCTACCATGTGTTCAGAATGTACAGGTAAGCGCAGCAAGACAGAATCAGAAGTCTAGGTTTGTTAGTTCAAAAGCAGGTCCTGAAATGACAGCTGAGTCCATGGCAATGTCCAGGGAGTCAGAAAGTCTTCACGCATGATTGGGTGGTGTTGGTTGGTGAAAACCTCAGGAGTCCCTGACGGATTGGTTTACTTCAAGCTGTTAGCTCTCCAAGCAGCAAAAATGTAAACTAAGCACCTGGCATCTCCCCAAGGACACAGAGGTGCTCCTTCAGTGTTTGGGTGATAGAGGCCACCTGCACAAGCCTAGCCATGCACGTGACGAGGTGCATGCCATCACCAGCATCATGAAGCGGACACTCTTGCCAAACAATTGACCCAAATGGCTGGGGGTTCAAAATTCCAGTGCTTCCCCAAACAAGGCCACAAGTCTGCTCTGAGGTTGAGAGAACATCGATCAGAGTAGCTGCTAGGAGTAAGGAAGGATACAGGATAACAAAACCTGTGGAGACCTAGCACAGGGCGAATAGAGTTAAACCTGGTGCTTTTTGCTTTGGGTCAGTGATAAAGGGCAGTGATTGCAGAGATTGCAAGAATTAAGGAAACCTTGAAATTTGTGAAGGAGATAAAAACAGGACTGAAGCAGATGTAGATGGGAACCAAGAGGTTAGTGATTGAAAAGTTAGTGCATTTTCACTGTAGTTAGTTGTTGCAGTGAACTTTTCCACCTTGGATTGTGGGGCAGGCAGATAAATTCTCAAGGCAATAAAGGATCTTATTTTAAATGATTCCTTTGGTAGTTAATAGCACACAGGGTCAAAGGAGAATAGAGAAGTGTGACTCAGAGCAGGGTTCATTTACAGGTCCTTGCTGTAGATAGGATGATGGCACTCACACTCTGAGAAATCTCTTCCCATCACTCTCCGAACGAAGTCTAAACCAGATGGTAACTTAGCTTAGCTGCAAAGAAAATAAGAGCCACCAGCAATTTAGTGTTTTTCAAACTGCCTGGACAGTCTTTTCTTTCCTCATACAGGCACGATAACAGAAGTGGCCGGTGGCGGGTGGCCCATTGAGTGCCTATGATGCGGCCCAACCAAGAAACAAAGTCCTCTGCACACCTCTCGCCCAGGCAAAAAGAGAAAGTAAAAGCAACCGGTTGCTGACAAGGGGTGTGGTGGGGTGGCGCTGGCACTACCCTGAACATCAGTGAAGGCTGTTTCTGGTCCTGCTTCCCCATTGAGAGGCAGCAGGTCCCCAGCCAGGCGACCTGCCCTTCAGCGTGGGGCTGTCAGCCTTGGGGGAGCGGGGTCGTTTGGAACTGATAAAACAAAGAGAAGAAAGGTTTGCTGCTCTAGACGGTGGGTGACGGCATCATAGCTGACTCTTGGTCTTGGTCACTTTCAGAGGAGATGGTTTACTTAACCTGACTGCCTTTCTGATGCGCACCGTAGGCGCAGTGAAATCCGGGAATCGTTGGGAATCCTTAGCACTGTGGGTGGAGGCTCCTCTTGGCCCTGTGGCCAAGGTGACCAAGGGGCGAAGGAAAAGCGAGAACGGGCGGGACAGGACGCAGAGGGCAGATGGGGAACCCCATACTCCAGCAACATTTTATAAGACAGACGACGGAGCAGGGCACCTAGTCAAAAAAGCCTCAGTGGGCCGGGCGCGGTGGCTCACGCCTGTAATCCCAGCACTTTGGGAGGCCGAGGCGGGCGGATCACAAGGTCAGGAGATCGAGACCACGGTGAAACCCCGTCTCTACTAAAAATACAAAAAATTAGCCGGGCGCGGTTGTGGGCGCCTGTAGTCCCAGCTACTCGGGAGGCTGAGGCAGGAGAATGGCGTGAACCCGGGAGGCGGAGCTTGCAGTGAGCCGAGATCGCGCCACTGCACTCCAGCCTGGGCGACAGAGCGAGACTACGTCTCAAAAAAAAAAAAAAAAAAAAAAAAAAAAAAAAAGCCTCAGTGAGCCTACTCTACGGTGGACCGCGTCCCCTCTGCACCAGAAGGGCCCTGTCCTCCCACATCCACCGCGCCCTCCTCCGGGCTCCCGAGGGCACTGGGGCGCCTACTCCGCCAGACCTCCCCTGCGGCTCACTCGTCCGGCTCCAGAGACCCCCAACAGCAAAGCAGCCGTGACCTGCGCCGGGGGCGCAGCCCTGCTCCTGGCTGGAAGGCGGCAGAGCTGCGGCGTCGAGGCACCCAGTGGACTGCGGGGCGGAGGCGCCCGCGGTTACCTGCGCGGCCAGAGGGTTCCGCGAGCTCGAAGCACCAGAGGAGTAGCATGAGGAGCCCCGCCGGGCGGCGAGGGGTCGCCCAGTCTGTCCTCATCCTGAGCAGGCGCAAGCTTTCCTGCCGGGTCCTCGGGCGCACGCGGCACCCGCCCCTCCTGCTGAGCTCGGCCTGCCCCGCCCGCTCCTATATCAGGCCTCTCGGGGCGCCCCGGCCCCGCCCCCGCCGACCCCGACCAATCAGACGTGCGTCTCCTCGGCCCCGGGGCGTAGCGGGCCGGGTGTGGGAAATGAACAGGGCGGGGCGCTAGATACCTGCGTGGGGTGGGACCCGCGAGGAAGAGGGACGTGCGGGTCGGTGGGAAAGCCAGGCACCGCACAGGCTCCTGCACTGGACGGTTTGGTCCCCGCCTCTTCATCAGCCAAGCTGGGGAGATGGGGCCCTTACTGGGACTTGGCACCGCCCTGGTGGGTGGGTTCTGTCAGTTTAGAACCTTGGGCTCTGCCTAGCTCACTGTGGTCAGGTACGACTTCTCCATTCCAGCCTGGACTGGAAAGAGACCCACGGTGTCTCTTGCCCCGGAGAAGGAAGTGAGCACCTGCCGCGTGGGTGACTGCGGCCAAACCTAAGAATTCAGTCGTCCTTGGCAACGTCTTGGGTATTTTGATAGTGCAAATGGTACACTTCAGTTCTACCCATAGTTGTTAAAGAATTAAAAGCAAGAATTACTAGAGTGACCAAACGACACTTCCAAGGATGACTTACGCTTTATAACAATTTGAGCTTTGCGAGTAAGCTCTTTGCGTAATAATTTAATGATAATAATAATTAGCTGGTAGAAATGTAGAAGTCTGCACGCAGAACCAGAAATTTCATGTCCCACTCTCTTCCTGTGGACACTGCTATCATTAAAAAGAGACCAAATTATTAATGACCTAAGTTGCTCAAAAGTGAATGTTTTATACTTTTAAATCCGTCTTTGCTGAACACATAATGTGTACTTGAGGTGGCCTCTATCCTTGTTGCATGAGGACGCAGAGACCTAGTTGCTCTTCCTGACTTCCACTGCTGAGGCTTCACAGACGGCTCCCAAACCTGCCTTGGCTCTGTCCTCTCCCCAGGGTCTGGCCTTTCAGTTCCATAGATATAGTGAGCGCCTACCATCCCAGGATCTGGGCACTCCATGGAACAGGAGGACAAAAAGACATCTCTGCCCTCCCTTTAATACTGGGGAGACTGGGGCACTGTGATGGATAATATTGTCAGCTTGATTGGAATGAAGGAATGCAAAGTATTGTTCCTGGGTGTGTCTGTGAGGGTGTTGCCACGGAGATTAACAGCGGACTGGGAGAGGCAGACTGGCCCTCAATCTGGGTGGGCACCATCTAATCGGCTGACAGCATGGCTAGAATAAAAGCAGGCAGAAGCTGGAAGGACTTGACTGGCTGAGTCTCCTGTCCTTCATCTCCTCATCTTCATCTAGATGCTTCCTACCCTTGAACATTGGACTCCAGGTTCTTCAGCTTTTGGACTCTTAGACCTATAAAAGTGGTTTATCAGGGGACCGCTGGCCTTCGGCCACAGACTGAAGGCTGTACTGCTGGCTTCCCTACTTCTGAGGTTGTGGGACTCTGACTGGCTTCTTTGTTCCTCAGCTTGCAGACAGCCTATTGTGGGACTTCACCTTGTGATCGTATGAGTCAATACTCCTTAATAAACTCCCTTTCATATATACATGTATCCTATTAGTCCTGTCCCTCTAGAGAACCCTAATACAGGCACACGCAGTGACACAGGGCAGAATGAATGGGGAGACTCTGACAAAGTTTGAAGGAAGGCAACATCTTAGCTGGGTCTTAAAGAATGGGTAGGAATTTCAGCAGGCACAGCTGGTGGGAGAAAACTAGTGACAGGGCAGAGACTAGAAAATGCAAGCAGAGTCAGAAGACAGTCAAGAGTCCAGGGTAGCTGCCCTGCAGGGTGTGTGCCTTCGAGAGAGATCAAAGTGGTTGTGGTGGGGGCCCCAGTGGAAATGACAGCAGAAAGGTGAGTTGTGTCTGTTTTGTGAAGGGCCTTGACTTTGTTCTAAGGAACACATGGTGGGAATTTCTGAGTAGGAGAACCTGCCACTGATCTGATCCCCTCTGCCTCTGTGGCTGCCTGCCTTTCTTTCTGATCCTGCCCAGCTTGGAGATCCTTGAGGGCAGTGGTCTTGCCGTATTCATTATCACATCCTCAACACTGGGCACAGGGCCTGTCCCAAAGTAAGCTCTCAATAAATGTTAGTTTAATCAAGGAATGGATTCCTAGGGCCGCCACCTTAGCCTAGGGCTGTATGAGCTCCTACTTGCATTATATTGCAATAATTTCTCAATTGACCTTACTGCCAACAGTTATTATCCTCTCTGGCAAATGAATCCTTCTAAACACTGTTTGGAACATGCCACTTTTCTACTCAAATCCTTTCAGTGCTATTTGCATATAGCAGGAGTTCCTAAATGCTACTTAAGGGGAATTATGAAACCCTGAAATTTTATGCAGCTTTATAAATGCACTGTTTTTTGAGGAGGAGGAAGAAGGGTGCAAGGCTTTCATGAGAATCCCAGAGAAGCCCACGGTACAAAAAGAAAACTCTAAGACAAAAAGCAAGTACCTCTATAATCTGAACCTTTCTCTTTTTTTGAGACGGAGTTTCACTCTTGTTGCCCGGGCTGGAGTGCAATGGCGCAATCTCAGCTCACCGCAACCTCCACCTCCTGGGTTCAAGTGATTCTCCTGCCTCAGCCTCCCAAGTAGCTGGGATTATGGGCATGTGCCACCACAGCCAGATTAATTTTGTATTTTTGGTAGAGACGGGGTTTGTCCATGTTGGTCAGGCTGGTCTTGAACTCGTTACCTCAGGTGATTCGCCCGCCTCAGCCTCCCAGAGTGCTGGTATTACAGTTGTGAACCACTGTGCCTGGCCTAATCTGACCCTTTCTCTTTACTGCCTTCATATGTCACTTTGGTTCAAGCTACCTGTCTGAACCTATCTTGCCTTTTCTTATCTCTGCCCATATATGCATATCCAGAATGCCATTTTCCCCGTACTTAGTTCCAACCTTTCTTGAAGTTTCTGTTTAGATCTGACATTTTATGTAAAACACTTCTATCAAGGGGTTAACCCTCTTCCAAAAATCTACATAACAGTGTGCATTCCGTTCACTTGGCATTTAACATGTATTACCTCTCGCCACGATTTTTTTCTTCAGGGACGTGCGCTGATTATTTCACCTAGGTTATAGATTCTCAGTAAATATTGTCAATGGTGACAATAAAAAGCAATGTGTCCTTCAGGTCTCACCTTGGATGTTACTTTCTCAAAGAAATCTTTTTTGTTGTTTCTTTTTTACTCTATGGTCTAGGTGAGCTTCCTTTATAACAGGTTCTCCAGGCTTTCCACACTTCTTCCTGATAGCACTTAGCACAGCTGGAGTAGATCATTCTGTGCTTGCTCATTTGTTTAATGTGTATCTCCCTCACCAGGCTGCAGGCTCCATGAAGACAGTGACTATGCCTGCTTCATTCACTTCTGCGTCCCTAATACCTGGCACATGATTTGCTACATGAATGAATAAGTAAATATATAGTAATGCCTCATAAATGATGTAGGCAATGGAAGGTCTAGACATTTAAAAGAGGGGAAAATTGGCTTGGGTGGGAGCAGCAGTTATCAGGCACTGAACTGGATGTCCTTGGATGAGAAGCATTCAGTAGATAGAGGCAATGAGGATGCTACAAGCTGAGACAATGGTGTAAACAAATTACAAACATCTGCCATCCACTGGGAGCCAGGCCATGTGCTAAGCATTTCCCATGTACTCTCTTGTTTAGGAATCATCCTACAAAGTAAGTATTCCTATAATCCTCATTTTATAAATGTGGAAACTAAGAGAACACAGAGAAGACTGATACCTAGACCAGGTTAATAGCCACAAGTGAAGACACTATGATGGAAATCTAACTATAGAACTTGAATGAGTGTGTGAGAGTGTTAGTAATATTTTATTCCCAATCACAATTAGGGAGGAGGGGTAAAGGAGCTTTTAGAACCTCTGAAGTCATATTTTTTAATTATAACATAAATCATACCCAAAAAAAGAACAGCTATGCTTGTTGGCCTCTGTGATCATATTCACCTTACTCCCACATCGAGGTAACCTCTCCTCTGAATTACTCATCACTCTTTCTTTACAGTTTTCCCATGTATCATTCATTCCTTAAAGAGTACCTATAATTTTACATATTTTTGAATTTTATGTAAATGAATCATTTCAAGGGTTGGGTTTTTTTGTCACTTGTCTTTTTGCTCTCGATTCTGTCTGTGACATTCTTCTGTGTTGGTGTGTGTAGTTGTAGTACATTCATTTTTATGTAACATTTCATTATAAGAATAAAGGACACTTTATGCATTCTCTTGTTGGGGGATGTTTGAGTAGTTTCCCGCTGGGTAGTTTTCATTTGGGTAGCTTGCTGCTGTTAATGCTCCTGTGAAGTTTTTGTACCTGTCTCTTGGTGCGCATTGCTAGAGTTTCCTGAGGATATGGTCCTAGAAGTGGAATTCCTGGAGCATAGGGTATGTGTAGCATTACAATTACTGGACAATGCCAATGTGCTTTCTGATTTACACTCCCATTGGTGTATGTAAGCATTCCCACTGCTAAACATCTTCATCAACATTGGCATTGTAAAATTTTTGGTGGGGTGTAAAGTGGTATCTCCTAGTGGTTTAAAATTGCATTACCCTGATTGCTAATGAGGTTGGACATATTTTTCTCTGCGTATTGGTTATTGGTATTTCCTTTTCACATTCTTGTACAGGTTATTTGCCTGTTTTCTCGTAGATCTGTTCCCTGCCCTTTTCTGCTTTGAATCCCAAGTGGCTACCTTGCATTTCCCAGACCCCCCTTACCTGTTTCCTTCTGGTTAGGGTCAGCCAATGGCCTGAGATGGGAGTTTGGGAGGAGTAGAACCCAGGGTATTTCTTTCCTCTCTGCTTTGGGAGAAGACCAAGCAGTGGCTGTGCCTCTTTGTGGTTCTAGCTCCTGCCTGGAAGCCCCAACCTTTGTGTTCCAACTCTCACCAGGCAACCCCTGCCCTGCTACCAGCTCCTTTTGGGTTCTCCAATGTTCTAGCTCCTACAGTGTATCCCTGGTTCCTACACTGATAACATCCCTTCCCTGTCCTCAAGCCTCATGGACGACAGTAGCTTGTTGTAGTCGTTGCTTTCAGAGTAGCCTCATAAGCACTTATTTTTAGCTCTTCCAGCACTTCTGTAACTCGGTATTTCCCTATATTAAATTTCTTCAATTGAACTACCTAGCATGGGTTTTGTTCTCTTTATTGGACCTTGAAGATATTGATTTTACATACAACAGAATAGTACCTTGGGACAGCATCCAAAATTGAGTTAGATGTGGACTAGAGAAATAACACATGGAACATATTCAACCGCCTGGAGAGTTGTGGCATGAAGAGAACCAGTGTGGGATTCGCATAAACTGCAATTATGACGATTTTTCCAGGTCTAGTAAGAAGGGATCCGGAGGCCCAGATGAGGACTTTGTCAAAGAATAAATTTTAAACAATTCCCACTACACCACAACAATTAAGATCTGCATTTATTCCTGGTCATAAGTAAACTCTTAAGGACTGTAGTCATGGATGTAGACCTCAAAGGGCAAATATAAGGTTATAATTCAACCACTTAAAAAACAAAAACAAAACAAAAAAAATTGAGCAACTCATCTTATTAGAATAAACTGAACTTTCTCCACAGACTTTAGAAAGAATTTCAGACAAGCAAATACCCAACTAGCATATCTACCGAACAGTGACAGCAGAGACTGGACAAGGAGTAGATGTGGTTGACTCATTCACTTAGTCCATTCCCTGTCCTCTCCCTTTAAGACAGGGAAACTGAGGTGCAGAAATTTTGGTGACCACTGTGGACATGAGAAGCATTAGAGAGATTAGATGTAGACCCCTGAGATTGATGGAAAGATTGCAGAAGTACCAATGAGAGCATCTTAGGGCTAGTTACATGCTTCTGATGAGGGTAGAAGTGAAATTTGGGCACCCAATGGTGGATCACAGGTCAAAAAAATGCTGGTGTTGGTAAGAGTGTGTTACAAGGATCAATAATGTGTTTTGGGTAGGAGTGTAGTATCACTAGCATGGTAGAATTCTCTAGGAGACTTTTTCATGCCATGTGCATGTTTTGGAGAATAAGGAAACAATTTCAGTGGTAAAGAGGATTTTCTGGATGTGAGAAATGTGATGAAGAGACAAGTTTTTGACTTTGGCAGAGACATTTATTCATCATATTTTGGCAAAGAGGCAAGAACTGGGGTGATGTGTTTGCCTTTTACTTATGTAATTGGAGGCTCTTTCCTCAGGATGAACTAAATTCATTGCTGATATCTGTTCCAAGAAAACAACAGTTGGAATATAAATAATCAAAGCCCAGGAGTCTCTGCTCCTTGGGAATACTGATCAGGTTTGCGCTTTAGGACAGTTATTTTCCCAACTTTCACAGAAGATAGAAAAGGTCAGATTTTCTAGTTTTGGAAATCAGAGTGTGATGTGACCCTCTTCCAAGCGGACTCATAACCCAGTGTCAAGTCTCAGGACCACCTAACCTGTTAGCTGAATGCTGAATTCCTGATTTTTAGAAACATTTTTGAAGGGTAATAGTGAGAGCCTACTACAAAATTTTAGCACTGAGAAGTATGACATCACGAAATTACTGTATTTATCAATGTTGCCATTTGTGGGCCTTTTCTTGACCTGCCCAATATCTCTCTCTGAGGCAGATGGTCCAATCCTTTTCCTGTTCAAAACAAGACCCAGCTCCAGCTCCCTATGGGCTTCTTTCAGGTCTTACTTTGCTGATAGGCTCAAGGCCACCTGATGTGAGTTCACCACCTCTCTGTAGTCTCGTCTGCTTCTCAGTCTTGGAGAAAGAGCCAGCAGTCTTTTTCATTTTGCTTTCTTTTCTTTTCATTACTTTTAATTGACACATAATAATTGTACATGTTTATGGGGTAGAGTGTGATGTTTCAATACTAGTATACAACGTATAATGATCAAATCAGGGTAATTAGCATATCTAGCACCTCAAGCATTTATCATTTCTTTGTGTTGAGAACATCCAAAATCCTCTTTTTTAGCTATTTGAAAATATGGAATAAATAATTGTTAACTATAGTCACCCTACAGTACTACAAAACACTAGCACGTATTCCTCCTGTGTAGCTATAATTTTGTATACATTCACCAACCTCTCTGTATTCCCCTTCCAAATGTCCCCCTCCTCTCTGCCCTTTCCAGTCTCTAGTTACCATTATCCTACTCTCTCTCTCTCTCGTTTTTTTTGAGACAGAGTTTCACTCTGTCACCTAGGCTGGAGTACAGTGGCACCATCTCAGCTCACCACAACCTCTGCCTCCTGGGTTCAAGCGATTCTCCTGCCTCAGCCTCCCAAGTAGCTGGGATTACAGGCATCCACCACCAAGTTCAACTAATTTTTGTATTTTTAGTAGAGACGGGGTTTCACCATGTTGGTGAGGCTGCTCTTAAAATCCTGACCTCAAGTGATCTGCCCACCTCACCCTCCCAAAGTGTTGGGATTACAGGCGTGAGCCACCACGCCCAGCCTCATTATCTTACTCTTGACTTTTAAATCAACTTACTTAGCTTTTATTTATGAGTGACAATATGCAGTTTTTATCTTTCTGTGCCTGGCTTATTTCACTTAATATAATGTCCTCCAGGTTCATCTGTGTTGCCACAGATGACTTCATTTTGTTCTTTTTTATGGCTGAATAATATTCCATTGTGTATGTACGCCACATTTTCTTTATCCATTCATCTATTGATGGACACTTAAGTTGATTTCACATCTTGGCTATTTTGACTAGTACTGCCATAAACATGGGAGTGCAGATATCTGTCAACATACCTATTTCATCCCTTTGGAATCCCAGTAGTGGAATTGCTGGATCATATGATAGTTCTATTTTTAGTTTTTCGAGGAACCGCCATACTGTTTTCCATAATGGTCATACCAATTTACATTCCTATCAACAGTTTATGAGTGTTCCCCTTTCTCTGCATCCTTGCCAGCATTTGTTATTGTTTGTCTTGGATAGAAGCCATTTTAACAGGGGTGAGAAGACATCTCATTGTGGTTTTGATTTGCATTTCTCTGATGATTAGCGATGTTGAGCATTTTTCATATGTTTGTTGGATGTTTGTATGTCTTCTTTTAAGAAAAATACCTATTTAGATCCTTGGCCCATTTCTAAATCAGGTTCTTGTGTTTTTCCTGTTGAGTTCCTTATATATTGTGGATATTAATCCCTTGACAAATGAATAGTTTGCAAGCATTTTCTCCCATTTTGTAGGTTGTCTCTTCACTCTGTTGCTTGTTTCCTTTGCTATGTGGAAGGTTTTTTTGGTTTGGTATAATCCCATTTGCCTATTTTTGCTTTTGCTGTCTGTGCTTTTCAGGCCTTATCCATAAAATCTTTGCCCAAACCAAGGTCCTGAAGCGTTTCTCCTATGTTTTCTTCTTATAGTTTCATAGTTTTGGGACTTATATTTACATATTCAATTCATTTTTATTTGATTTTTCTATATGGCGGGAGATAGAGTCTAGTTTCATTCTTCTGCCTATGGACATCCAGTTTTCGCAGCACCATTTATTGAAGAGATGTCCTTTTCCCAGTGAATGTTTTTAGAGCTTTTGTCAAGAATCAGTTGACTATAAATTTGTGAATTCATTTCTGTGTTCTTTATTTTGTTCCATTGGTTTATGTATTTATTTTTATGCCAGTATCATGCTATTTTGCTTATTATGGCTTTGTAGAATATTTTGAGGTCAGGTAGTATGATGCCTCCAACTTTGCACTCTTGGTTCAGGATTGCTTTGGCTATTTGGAGTCTTTTGTGGTTCCATACACATTTTAGGATTTTTTTCTGTTTCTATGAAGAATGTCATTGGTATTTTGGTAGGAATTCCATTGAATCTGTAGACTGCTTTGGGCAGTATGATCATTTTAACACTATTAATTCCTACAATCCGTGAATAGGGACATTTTTCCATTTTTTTGTGTGTCCTCTTCAACTTTTTGAGTCAGAGTTTTCAAATTTTTCATTGTATATATTTTTAGACTCCTGGGTTAAATTTATTTCTAAGGGGGGGGTGTGTGTGTGTGTATTGGAATTGCATCCTGGATTTCTTTTTTAGCTAATTCACTATTGGTGTTAGAAATGCTATTGATTTTTATATGTTGATTTTGTATTCTGCGAGTTTACTGAATTGGTTTATCAGTGCTAAGAATTTTTTGATGGAGCCTTTAGGCTTTCCTATATATAAGATCATGTCATCTGCAAACTGGGACAGTTTGACTTTTTTCTGTCCAGTGTGGATGCCCTTTATTTCTTTCTCTTGCCTGGTTGCTCTGGCTAGGACTCCCAGTACTATGTTGAGTAAGAGTGGTGAGAGTGGGCATCCTTGTCTTGTTCCAGTTCTTAGAGGAAAAGCTTTCAACTTTCCCTCATTCAGTATGATGTTATCTGTGGGTTTGTCATATATGGCCTTTATTATGTTGAGATATGTTCCTTCTATACCTAATTTGTTGAGAGCTTTTATCATGAAGTGATGTTTAATTTTATCAAATGCTTTTTCTGCATTTCCTGAAATCATCATATGGTTTTTGTCCTTTATGTTGTTGATGTGATGCTCATGTTTGTTGATGTGCATATGTTGAACCATCCTCACCTCCCTGGAATAAATCTTAGCCACCTTTTCTTTTCTTTTCTCTTCTCTTCTTTTCTCCTCTCTTCTCTTCTTTCTCCTTTTCTCTTCCCTCCTTCTCCTCCTCCTCCTCCTCCTTCTTCTTCTTCTCTTCTTCTTTTTTTTGTAGTCTCTCTCTGTTGCGAAGGCTGGAGTGCAGTGGCATGATCTCTGTTAATTACAGCCTAGACCTCCCAGGCTCAAGCGATCCTCCCACCCTACCCTCCTGAGTAGCTAGGACTACAGGCACGTGTCACCCTACCTGGCTAAATTTTGTATTTATTTGTGTGTGTGGAGACAGGGTTTCGCCACGTTGCCCAGGCTGGTCTGGAACTCCTGGACTCAAGTGATCCACCTGCCTTGTTCTCCCAAAGTCCTAGGATTATAGGCGTGCACATGCCCCGCATCCCTCCTGTCTTAACAAAGCAACTTCTGTACTCCCAACCATGTTCCTCCTCTCTCTAGTATTTTTTAGTCTCTCCCTCTCCATGACTCAGAGAAACAGAGACGCTATACATGTTTTAAATGTTTTATTTTTAAACTTTAACTTTTTCATAAATTTAGTGTAGCCTAAGTGTACAATGTTTATAAAGTCTACAGTAGCGTATGGTAATATTCTAGGCCTTTACATTTGCTCACCACTCACTCATTGACTCACCCCAAACAACTTCTAGTCTGGCAAGCTCCATTAATACTAAATGCTCTATATAGATGTACCATTTTTTAAAATCTTTTTTTTGAGACAGGGTCTCACTCCAAAGCCTAGGCTGGAGTGCAGTGGTGTAATCTTGGCTCACTGCAGTCTTGACCTCTGGGGCTTAGGTGATTCTACCACCTCAGCCTACTGAGTAGCCAGGACTACAAGTGCATGCGATCATGCCCAGCTGATTTTTTGTATTTTTTTTTTTTTTTTTTTAGGGACAAGGTTTTGCCATGTTGCCTAGACTGGTCTTTAACTCCTGGGCTCAAGCAATCCAAATTTGAGGACTGTCTTTTTTCTTTGTGGTATATTTTATTGTATAGACATTTTAAGCTTTGATTTATTCACCTGTATAAATCTTTTCTTTGTGATGATGCATTTCATCCTTGTTTAAGAATTCCTTTCCTATTTGAAGATCATAAAATTATTCTCCTATAATTTCTTGTAAACATTAAGACATTTTCCTTTACACCTTTAGATTTTTAATCCACCTGGGGTACATTTGGCTTTATGATGAAAAATAGAAATTTTTAAATGTTTAATTATCCCAAATTATCCTTTCTACATTGATTCATAGTGCTGCTTCTGTCGTACATACACATTCATAAATTAATGGGACAGTATCTGGGCTTTGTATATAGCTTCATTAAAATGTTTTCTCCCCATCTTTGCACCAATAGTAGCATAATATTTTTATATATTATACCTTTAGAATAAGTCTCAATTTCTGGTAGAGTGAAACAGTTCACTTGTTTTTCCTCTTCAAATTACCTTGGCTATTCCTGCCCTTTTGCTCCTCTAGCTGAACTTTAGAATCAGTGCATCCAACTTTCATGAAAAACCTTTTTGGCTTTTCATTGGAACTGCATTTAATTTAAGAACTAATTTGAGAAAGATAACATCTTAATGATGCCGGTCTTTCGTTCTTTGTGATCTTGGCCTTGCTCTTTCTTCAGTCTGGTCTTCTTTGGCATCTGTCTGAATGCTAAACAGGGGATAGGTACCGGATTTGGCAGTTGTTTGGGTCTCACTAAAGGTTTCTGAGTGGAAAGAGTGACATAATGAGAGCCTTGTTTTGATAATATTGGTCTGAAAGTGGTAGCAATTTGATGGGAGACAAGAGATAGAGAAATCGATCAGGACTCTTGCAAAGGTCTAGGGGAACAATAATGGAAGTCTGAATTTTAGTGGCTGCAGTGGAAATGGAGATAAGATAGCTGTGAGAGACTTTCCAAAAATAACATAATTGCTCTCTTTTGTAAGAAAAAGAGCCAATCAGCCTTCCTGCTTCTCTTCCTAAAGACAGATGAATGAAAAGCTCTGAAAGAAAAAGATGCTAAGACTTGCAGGGGTTACTTTCACCTGAGATAGTGAAAAATGATAATCACTGGAATAAGCCCTTAGAGCATCCTATTCCCTACTGCTTTTTCTTCTTCTTCTTTTCTTTTCTCTTTTTTTTTTTTTTTTTTTTTTTTTTTTTGAGGTGGAATTTCACTCTTGTTGCCCAGGCTGGAGTGCAGTGGTGCAATCTCGGCTCACTGTAACCTCCGTCTCCCGGGTTCAAGTGATTCTCCTGCCTCAGCCTCCCGTGTAGCTGGGATTACAGGCACCTGTGACCACACCTGGCTAATTTTGTGTTTTTAGTAGAGACAGGGTTTCACCATGTTGGTCAGGTTGGTCTTGAACTCCTGACCTCAGGTGATCCACCCACCTCGGCTTCCCAAAATTCTGGGATTACAGGCGTGAGCCACCGCGCCCAGCCTCCCTACTGCTTCTTTTCAGAAATTATATTGTTCCCTGAATTCTAGTTCAAATAGACCTCTTCCATGAAGCCAACCCTGATTCTATCAGTTAGAATGAGGATGCCTGACAGATTTTCCTTTGTATGACAATTATGTAGATACTTGTCATTCACATGGGAGCTGGCACCAAGTCTTACGTTTTTATTCCCTACTCTCTGGCACAATTCGTTTTAATACAAGTGAAAGAATACCGAGTAACAATGGATGATCACTCAAGAATAAAAATGGAAACCTTTGTTTATTCTATAAATGACACTGGGTGTTTCTTCTCCCTTTTGGGGAGTGGGGTCTGGACCACTGTGCTAAATGAGGCCACTACAAGCGAATTTGGGCAGAATCTTTATGGGTCCTTCTATCCTCAATTCCTTCAAAGACACCTTGTATATTTTGTGACTTCATCGATTGTTCTATTGTTTTATAATGTTGTTAGTATATGATGACATTTGTGTGTGAGTTCAATAGTTATTTGGTTTAAAGGATTTTTTTAGTGTTTTATTATTCTTACAGTGAAATAATGTAAGGTATAAATCACCTACCATATTACTGTATGCAATTTGTAGAATGAAAGATAGATACCTAACAATTCAAAAATTAAAAACAGAATACAATCATAAATAAAAGTGTATCCTGTCTACCATGTAAATAGCTGTAATAGGTTTCTGTCCCATGGGTGCTCAGACTTCGCCTGTGAGTTAATGAAAAACTAAGAATATATTATTAAGGTTCTTAAGCGTGG
This sequence comes from Macaca thibetana thibetana, assembly GCF_024542745.1. Classification (NCBI taxonomy): domain Eukaryota; kingdom Metazoa; phylum Chordata; class Mammalia; order Primates; family Cercopithecidae; genus Macaca; species Macaca thibetana. The sequence goes on along the minus strand of NC_065589.1, from coordinate 83,118,018 downwards.
TTCAACTCACATTGTTCTCAGTGAGAAAGGCTGATTTATGGAGGCTTTCTATGTGTGTGCGTGTGTTATGTGTGTGTTTCCTATTGAAGTTATATTCCCAGGTTTGTTTCTTATATTCTTGTCTCATATTTTGAGACAAAATATGTCTCATATTTAATTCATCTCATATTTAAATGACATTGACACATTGTCATTTCCACATTGGATACAGAGAGTACTTTAGTTTTTTTAATTTGACACATTCAGTTCACAATTGTTGCCTGCATTCGTTATCACTTTGCCATTCTAAAGCCCAGCAGACACTATCCAAATGAATATGAATGCATTATCTGGAGAGAGCTCTGGTTCTTGCCTTGTGCTTCTTATACTCTGAGAGGTTGCCATGGCCCATATTCAAAGCCCCTGATGAGGCACATATTATAATTCTCCATTCCACATGACCCTCAACCCTCATCATAGCTGATTGGATGAGGGATGGGTGCTTGCCTGAAAGACAAGCCAATCTCTAAGTGGCTTAACAGAATATGAAATGGCCTTTTCTGAGATGGATGGGTTCCCCAGAAGCAGGTACTGGGATGAAGATTTGTATAAACAGGCCCTGGTGAAAATAAATCTGCAAATAAAATCCAGGGAGTTTGTCTTGTTGCCACAGGACTCTTGAGGTAGGACATATTCCCAGAAAACCACTAGTAGGGTAGTGGGGAACATGCAACAGGAAAGAAAAGTAAGACAAAAAAGGGTGGAATCAAGCAAAGCGCTGTGGAAGGTAACTGTCTCAATTCCACAGGGAGTGGGTCTGGAGATGCAGGGGTCACATCATAGACAGTTCCACCAGGGCTAAGGGAGCTGGGGTATTTACACTTCTATACTTGTCAATCATTGGCTAATGCTGAACCTGGGGGGATATGCATTCCCAGGCACTGTCTGCTATCTCTGCATGCAGAAAAAGCTGCCTCACGCAGTCTGAGGGCAGCCCTCTGACAAAGAGATGCAGGTGCTGGTTGTTGGGAGTAAAAGCATGCTGGAAGAGAAGTACACAAAGAGTACAGCCATCAGAGGGGATCTGCATGGAGCCTTGTCACCGGGTTCTATAGGCCCAGTATGAGAGGTTTCTCAGCAGAGACTACTGTGATTATTGGAACTAATGAAATCCTCTCTTTTAGGGATTTTGGGTATGAGCTACACATTTAGCAAGAATTAATAAAGCAGCAGCATCTAGGAGCATGAAGAAACTCAAGGAGTTAAAAAGAATAGAAGCAAAAGTGTACTGTTATGCGTGCGTGGGTGTGCCCTGGTTTCGCTCAGCTGCACTCTTTAATTCCCCTTGGGCAGTGGTCTTTCATTACTCTATCACTGCCTTTTGTAATGACAGAATGTCTTAAATATAAAGTTAGGACAGCAGGCATGACTCCCCCAAAGAACCAGGTGGTCAAATCCTTGGGTTCAACTACTTTATTATTCCACTTCCTTCTGTTTCTTCCTTACTTGTCTAGGTCAGGTGAGGTATAGATCATCACTGAACTCAACCTTCTGTGATTTTTCAGTATGAGTTATGGATGTCTCGGTAGAATTAGTCTAGAAATTGAAGGTGCTTGTAACACTTCTCTACCTCACTGGAAGGGCCAGCTTCATGGTGGGTAGTAAGCAGTTGCCTACAAACTGTGTGAATTGGTGCCAAGGCTTGTACTATAAGTACTTCAACTTCTGGTCTTTTACCCAGCCCCCAGCTTCTCATTTATTATGTTCATGCAAATGTTTCCTGGAAATGACCCATATCAGTTAATAATCTAAGTTCATGTGCTCATGTATGATGATACAGTTAAAAATTGCAAAACTATGGTTCCACAGAACAATTATTTTTTATAATCTAGAGTAACCCTCAAATCTGTCTTAGTAGTGACTTGCCAGAGAGAGAACTTCAAGTAGATAAACATTAAATTAGTGCAAGGACTACCCACTTTGTGATATGGAGGTGAGCATTTTTTCTGCCGAGGCCTAGTAACTTTATCTATGTGTCTGACATTTTAAGAAAATGCATAAGTAAGACTTCATGTAACCTTTCATGTAGATAATGGTCAGGTCCAGATGAGACTGGGGAAGGGAACGGTGATTTACAATGCCAGTACAGCATGTGAAAACAAAAACAAAAACAAAACAACACAATTAACCTTGAGGCCCAGTACACATGGACCTTCAGCATGGCAGATAATCTAGCTCCTTCTAAAACCAAGTAGCTGTATCCATATCACTGCACACACCTTACCTGCACCAAGATTTCAACTTCCAGTTGTAATAGTATCTGGGAGCTCCCAGGAGTAATGATGATAGGACTACATTACATTTTTTTAAAAAGCAACAACATTCATTAGCATTTTTTGAGCACCTACTCTATGTCTTGCTTTTCTTATATATAAATTTGGACTAATAGTAATATTCACTTCATAAAGTTATTGTGAGAATTAAATGAAGGAGGCATTTAGATCAGAATCTGAAACATAGTTCTGGTGTGTAATAACTGATATTTATTATTATTGTTAGCTATTAAGGTTAGCATTGGAGCGATAAGAAATAGACAAGATATCTCCCTATCTTCAAGTAGTTCTGAGGCTAATGGAAAATGAGATGTATGAAGGAGCATTTATGATTTGGTAGGATTTAGTGCAACAAAAGAGACATATTGAAGTTAGGGTCACAGTTTAAGGGAGGGACTGGCTAATTTTTCTTGAGTATGTCATGGCAGATTTTCCAGAATGGAAGGCCATGGGGTAGCACATTGACACTGGGAACTTGGGAAGGTTGGCATATGGGGTAGTTGCATTAACTGAATATGTAGCGTCATGGAGATATGACACAGTGTAGTGCTCTTGGGATCTGTGAGTGGATGGATACCTAGCAGTGGAGCAAGGTCTGCCTGTACAGTAACATCCAAAGGTGATACTGGATGGTAAGGTGGAGCCATGTCAAGAAAGGTCCTGTGTGCAACATTAGGGGGCTTCGTCCTCATCCTCTGTACACTGCAGATCATTGAAGGGTTTTGACCTCCCCCACCCAAAAAGATATAATCAGATGTAAAACTTAAAAAGATTACACAAAAACTCTGGCAGTTGTGGATACCTTTAAAGTTGATAAGACTGGAAGAACTATTAGGAAAGGCCAGGCAAGAGATGATGTTGAGAGAGTTAACTAGGACAGTATCAATGGGATATAGGTGAGATAAGAGGTAAGAGAAATCTTAGTAGGATATAGGCTATAATAAGCTGCTATTGAAAAGGTTAGAGATATGACTGATATTTAAGGTACAATAAGACTCTCCCGATTATTCTAAAGAAACTTCTCATTTTAATGATGATCAATCCATGTACAATTGAGACTCCTTACATTTCTCTTCAAATTGTATACTGTGCTCTTGGGTTTCATTGCACTTTCCAACTACACTTGTCTCCATTTATATTGTAAAAATTGGAAGAGGAGAATAAAGTCAGCAATCCCTTGATGATCATGGTAGCTTAGCTTGTATTTGCCATAGTTTATTGTCCATGAAAGGTGTCAGAATGAAGAATTTAGAAATACTGTCAAGTTAAAAATGGAGAATTCTAGAAGTATAAAAGAAAAAATGGGATGGTAATGAGAATATGTAAGGAGTATACTGATATATGTTAGTGAATCGCTCTATTAGAGTATCAGCACTATTTGGAAAGCCGTCAACGTCATCTCATATTTAAACTATTAAGTGCATGTTTAAACCGTGCAAGTCTCTTGCATTCATTTCATGGCTAATCAATCCAGTCTGAAATAGTTTGCCAAACAGTAATGGGATTTTCTCTAATAGCCAGATACTTAAGTCACTAGACACCAAATTATGGGATAAAAACAATCAATTCAGCATCCCAGGTAATTATGGGCTTAAAACAATATTGTGTTGAGCCCTGGCACATACCCGCTCATAGCAGATGTCTTTGTTTTGGACCATTTTGATTATCTTGGTAACTCTAGCATGATGAATTAACGATGCAAATTATTTTTTCATTTTAATTTTGCATTGTAGATGGAGCTATTGGCCTTTATTATAACTTATTTTCTGTTTCAGCCAAGGTCTAAATTAGAGCAGTACCAGAGGAGAAGGAGAGCAGGTGACATATTCTAGAGCTATTGGAAGGTATAATATCCAGAAGTATAAATGGCTGTTGGGAGGATGCATTCCATGCTTCTGAAGTGGCCAACTGGTAAATGATGGTGCCATTTGCTATGATGAGGGACTCAGGAGGAGGGGAAGATTTAAAGGAAGGTACATTTATTTTTCAGATTTGAGGAATTTTAGATATACACTGAATGAATACGGTAAAAATTCACTAATCCCTTCAGTCTGGAAAGCAGGAGAGAACTATGTTGGAGACAGAGATTTGAGTATTATCAGTGCACAGAAGTAGATAAGTTCTAGGAGTGTCTAAACAATGAAGAATCTGGGGAATACTAACATGTCAGGAAAAGAGATAGGACGAGGCGGCAAGAAGGCAGCCAAGAAGAAAACACTGGAGTGGATAAAGAAACCATGAGGAGAATTACAATTTGAAAGGTTTGGAGACCATTGATTTAATGGCCAACTTAATTGGTTTGATGGTCTCCAAACCTTTTAAATTGATACCCAATCAATAAAGTTTTTTTGAGAAAATTCCATATATGTATACTTACAAGTTATATATATATTTTAATCCACATAATAACTATTAGTAAAATTCAATTTCTTACAAAGTTAGACATAAACTAAATATATCTTTTCTACTGTAAAATGCTTATTTTCCCAATTTTATTGTCTGTCCATAAGGGAATGGTGATGATGTTGTATCTCTGCATACATGAACTTAGTCACAATGAATCATAGTGTCATTATTTGTAAGTTTAAATAAATTTATAAGTTTAAATACATCTAAAATAATTCTTGTAATAAATATTAACTAAACTTCTAAATGACAGAGGAAACTGTTTCATTTAATTAGCAGTGTTTTTCCTTCTTAGAGATTGGTATAGTAATGGCACATCTTACAATCAGTAGAAATTGTTTTCTTCCCACACCCCAGTGGATCCTCTATTGTGCCTCACTTTAAGGACTGGATTTAGGCCGGGTGTGGTGGCTCACATCTGTAATCCCAGCACTTTGGAAGGCCAAGGCAAGCAGATCACCTGAGGTCAGGAATTTGAGATCAGCCTGGCTGACATGGTGAAACCCCGTCTCTATTAAAAATAATACGAAAATTAGCCGGGTGCTTTGGCGGTCACCTGTAATCCCAGGTACTCAGGAGGCTGAGGCAGGAGAATTGCTTGAACCCGAGAGGCAGAGGTTGCAGTGAACCCAGATCCCGCCCCTGCACTCCAGCCTGGGTGACAGAGTGAGACTACATCTCAAAAAAAAAAAAAAAAAAAAAAAAAAAGACTGGTTTTAAGAGGGAGGAGTCAACAGTATGTAACATCTAAGACAATAAATAAAATATTGTCTTAAAAATGGAAAAACATTAATAAACTTTAGCAACTAGAAGATCACTGGAGGCCTTCATGGGGGCAGTATCAACAGTAGAAGAGGAGCAACCAGGTTGTAGAGGTTCAAGGAATAAATAGTAGCAGGTTACATTGAATGTATACTTACCACATTCCAGACACTGTGCTTAGGACTTTGCATACAACCCTGAGAAGTTATGATTATCCCTAATTTAAGATAATAATTAGAGACTTGCAAAGTCTAAGTGACTTGTACTAGGTCATAAAGCTAAGTAAGTGATCCTAGCAGAATTTGAACCCACGTTGACCGTCTCAAAAACTGAGCTCTTAAATAATATGCTCTAAGGTCTCCCAGCGTGAGGTTAGTGGAGACAGTGACTGAATGTAGACAATGACTCTTCTGAGTAGCCAGGAAACCAGGCAGCTTGCCTATGGGTAAGAGCAGGAAAAAAGGGAAATGGGAACTCATAGAGTTAAGGGAACTTCCCCTCATTCCCTCCTCCCGTCTTTCTTAAAAGACGTGCATGAATTGAGCATTGTTATACAGTGAAGGAACTGAGGCAGGAAAGAGAGAGCATTTGAGGCAATTCTGCAAGAGAGGTGATAACTGATAGGAAGATTGCCAATGGCCGGGCGCGGTGGCTCACGCCTGTAATCCCAGCACTTTGGGAGGCCGAGGCGGGCGGATCACAAGGTCAGGAGATCGAGACCACGGTGAAACCCCGTCTCTACTAAAAATACAAAAAATTAGCCGGGCGCGGTTGTGGGCGCCTGTAGTCCCAGCTACTCGGGAGGCTGAGGCAGGAGAATGGCGTGAACCCGGGAGGCGGCGCTTGCAGTGAGCCGAGATCGCGCCACTGCACTCCAGCCTGGGCGACAGAGCGAGACTCCGTCTCAAAAAAAAAAAAAAAAAAAAGGAAGATTGCCAATGATCTATAGCACAGATGGGAAATTCAGCCTTAAGCAGGAGAAGGCTGCCTCCTCCACCACAAGGAGGAAAGTGGTAAGACTGGAAACTGTACAGAGAAGTATGTAGGTTTTACGTGCGGGGGAGGAAGGGAACACATGGAAGAGTTCAAGTGCAGGTTACTTATTTTCCCTGTGGAGTAGGAGACAAGGCCATTGCTTAGAGAGTGTGCAGGCTGGGGAGGAGACGGGATAGTCAGACTTGATAGGTATATTACTAAACTTGAAACAGTAGCTGTGGGGAATGAGAACTGTAGCTTACTTGGGACTGGTTAGAAGCTATAAACTACGAATGACACCAACCTTCATGGTATAGGATTTTTTTCCCCCAATGATGCCTGCCAGCTTGTACCTAAGAACCAAACAGGTAGATTGAAACAACGTTAGGATGTTATGCAGCATAGAGAAGCAACTGTTAGAAGAAAAGGTGGCAAGGGAGTTGAAGACTGCAAGAAAGGTGCAAGGAGCTGATGGACTAGAGAAAATTGGGGTATCGATGGTCTGGAAGCCTCAATGAAATTACTGGTTTGGCAGATGTAGGGGGAGTGGGAGAGTGAGGAAGCTTAAAGAAGAGAAGAGAGTTGAATCCAGGCATTTTTGCATGTGCCCCACCCCACACCTTGGAAGGGGAACGGTTATCTCCCATTCTCCCGGTGACCATCCTTCTAAACTCTTCCTTTTATGGCAGGGCTGGAAATTGGAAAGCTACATTTCCCAGACTCCCTTTGTCAGTGGAGTTTCAGTTTAGTATCTACTGACTGGGGGACACTTGTATGAGATTTGCAAGGTAATAAAGGAGAAGTCATTTTTCTCCAGCTGCAGCTAGAGGCAAGCTCATCAGCATTGGCAGATGGCAGACATCTGGGAAGACCTCCCTCAGATTTCCAGGCATGCTCCTGAGAATCACTTTGGTGCTGCAGAGCTGAGATCCTCAGTAGTAGTTTCTGCAACCCATGCAACCCTAAATTTCTTGAATTGCAACAGTGGTTTCTCAGATCTTTGCTCCCTTGGACCTTCCAGACTGTATAATCTTCTAATTTTCCATATTAAATATGTTTTACTTGACATATTTAGAGAGCTGTTTCCCTAATATAACCTTGGCTAATATATCCTCCCAATTTTTCAATTAAGCTGGATCATGAGCTTTTCCATGATCACATTCATCAGTCAGGATGATCACATTTCTATCAGTCAGTATTTTTAGTTGCCAGCAACAGAAAATAAATACAGCTAACTGAAAAAGAAAAGAAATTTAATGAAAGGATTTCAGAAAGCTTGCAGAATTGCTGGAAAGGGTGGAGAACCAGGCAGTGAGAATGAATCTAGGGAAAGTGGGACACAAGCAAAATCATGCCATAGAACCAGGGCAGCAACTGCCCCTGTTGAACTCAGAGGCTGCACGTCCCTATTTTTCTTTTTTTCAAGACAGAGTCTCACTCTGTTGCCCAGGCTGGAGTACAGTGGTGCTACCGCAGCTAACTGCAACCTCCGCCTCCTGGGTTCAAGCAATTCTCCTGCCTCAGCCTCCCAAGTAGCTGGGATTACGGGTACATGCCACCACGCCCAGCTGATTTTTGTATTTTTTTAGTAGAGATGAGGTTTCACCATGTTGGCCAGGCTGGTCTTGAACTCCTGACCTCTTGATCTGCCCGCCTCGGCCTCCCAAAGTGTTGGGATTACAGGTGTGAGCCACCGCGCCCGGCCCCTGAGTGTCCCTCATTGAGAAAGCTAAGCTGTGCCCCTGTGCCCTAGACTTAAAGATGACAGGGAAAGTGAGCATCTGATCTTTCAGCTTTTAGAGTCATAGCTGTGACTCATAAGATGGGGAACCTCAAACAAGAGATTCAAATGCTGGGAAGCCTCACAACTGGTAAATGTGTACTCTGACATCCAGTTTGTATACGTGTGTGTGTCTCTGTGTGTGTGTCATAGTTTGTACCTTTTGTTTTCTTTGCCAAACCCTCCAAATGCTCATTGTCCCCACTAAGTCTCCTTATCCTTTAAGATTCCGCTTCCTCCCTGAAACCTTCCCAGCTGGAAGTGTCTGCCTCCTGCTCTGAACTCCCAATGCAATTTTTATTATTTGACCTTATTAAATCCTCACTTGATTTGTATTGATATTTGCGTTAAAAATATTAAGTTCTAGCATATTTAAGGTTGAACGAACATTAAAGGTCATCTACTCCGATGCCCGGTAGCTCATCAGCTCATTGAAGTCATGACCTGTCTTCTCCATGTTTGAACACCCCACAGATGTGGGAGTAACACTTGCTTATGATAAACACCTTTAAATATTAACTTGTATTAAAGGAGCCCCTCCAGGATTTGCTTGTCCTCATTTCCCTGTCTGTTCCCGACACTTCCCACCACCACCACCCCCTTCTCCTTACTCTCACAACCACTTATTGTAACCCAGACAGTCCTTTCTACCGATAACAACTCTTTCAACCAATTGCCAATTGGGAAATTTTTAGATCTACCTGGAAGCCCCGCCACCCTGCTTTGAGTTGTCCTACCCTCCAGATAGAACCAATGTGAATCTTACATGTATTAATTGATGTATTATGTCTCCCTACAGTGAACAAAAGCAAGTTGTGCACCGACCACCTTGGGCATGTCATCCGGCTCTTCTGAAGGCTGTGTCACAGATGCGTCCTTAACCTTGGCGAAATAAACTTTCTAAATTGATTGAGACCTGTCTCAGATATTTCGGGGTTCCCACCTTCCTCACTGCTTTATTGAACAGTGGTCACTTTCTGCTGCTCGGCCTCTGCTTCCTAGCCTGTTTGGGAAAATCATCGGGGTTAGGGCTGTGAGGCAGGCAGGACCCGGGGGAAGGTAGTAGGGGCCATTTCCCTCCCACTCCCCTCCGCTCCTTCCCTGCTGGAGAGCTGGCATGTGACCTGCCCCCTGTCAGTCAGAGGTTTCAGCCTGGGACAGTCAGAAATCATTTCTGGAGGTGGAAGCAGCGCTGTCTCAGGGCCGAGTGCGCAGCATCAGCCCTGGCGAGCTCCCCGGGCAGGCAGCATCGTGGTGGCATTCGCACCAAAGGCTCCTGTGGCCGGTGTGGGCTTGTAGCAGCTCTGGGCTGCCTGCCTCACTTGGTTGCCTCTTGTTTTCTGAGCCTGGTTCTCCAGCTCTGGCTCTGTGTGAGCAAGACCATATCCCATCAGTAAATCCTGTTTCAGCTTAGATGAGCCAGAGTTGGGTGTTCTGTGATTTGCTCCTAAGATCCCTGGCTGGCACATTTTCTTCCTCCATCTCCTAAATGAGAGTATTCCCAGTGGTTCTTTTCCTGGCTGTTTTTTTTCCGCCATCCACACTCTTTTAGCCAGAAAGTTAATCTATTTTCTGGGTATCAGTTACCACCTTTGCACCAATTTCCCCCAAATCTTTTCCCAGGTTCCACCTCTCTCCTGAGCGCTGGTTTAATCTCACATTTCCAATGCACTTCCCATGCATGTCCTCTGATGCATGAAAATCAACAGGACTAAAACTCATACTCACCAGTTTTCATCTTGCTGATACACCTACTTCTCCTCCAAGTTTCTGTCTTCCTTGCTGGACACCCAGACTTTAAATTTTTAAAATCTACTCTGCCTTTTACATCCCCAAACAAACAGTACCAAGTTTTGTTTATGTTTTCCTGCCCAGTAACTCTTACATTCTTCTTTTCTCATGTACTGTCACTACTTTGTTCTTGCCTGAACAATTGCAGTATGCTCTTTTCTGAGCGCCTGCTTCTAGCTGTCCCTCTGGGTCAACTTGACAACATGTGGTCGGTGTAATTTTCCTAAAACACAGTTCTAGTCATGTCACCCTCCCACCTGCCCCTCCACACACCTTCAACGCCTCAGGCTAAGGTGAAACCCCACCTTTACCTTCCACAACCGAATCCTAAACTATTTCCCCTTTATTTATCTTATATGTAGAATTTTATAAAACACCTTACGATCCCTGATCATGTCCCATACTTTCCCACCTTCATGCCTATGTTCAGGGTATTTTCTTTACCTGGAGTGTCTTTCTCTCAGTTCAACCCAAGTTGCAACTCAGGTGTCATCTCCTCCAAAATGTCCTCCTCCTTGTCACCTTGTAAAGAGCTTCCAACCTTTAAAGTGCATATGAATCACTTAAGCATCTTGTTAAAAATGCAGATTCTGATTTATAAGTCTCGGTTAAGGTCTGAGAGTCTATTAATACATTTCTAACAAGTTCCTGAGTGATGCCACAGGTCCCTGGACACACCTGGGGTCGTGAGGCCCTAAGGTGAGGCATGCTCTATTATTAAACCACAGGGCAAGACAGCAGGACAGGAACTATGTGGTATTCACTTACAATATTCTACAATGTTTACAGTACCCATTTAGCCTCCTTGAACACAGGGATTGGGCTTCATTCATCATTATTTTTGTTGAATACAGTCACTTGATCAGTTTATCTTAATTGAATATGCTTCTGGCATCACCTCCTTTTCTTTCCCACCACATGGTTTTGCTTACTTCTTAGTTTAACTGGATTTCACATGGATAAATATCTGGGAGAAGGAGATGACCTACACATGATCTACCATAGGTGAGGATGGCCCAACATGTTGAAGTTAATGCTAATTTAATTATTGTTATAGCCAGGGTTCTCAATTGTAAAAAATGGAATGCACTATAGTTCAGGCAGAAAAGTAATTTATTAAAGTATACTCAGTAGCTCACAGGATTGCAGAGAGGGTCAGAGACAACACAGCAAAAGCAAAGCACAGATTATGCTGGAGCACTACGTGGCCAGACCTTGTGGACATAGACTCTGCAGCTCACCGCGAACCAGAAGGTAGTCCTGGAAACTTTGCTACTGCTGCTTCTGAAAGCTGTATGTGGCTGCCACCAACCTCGTTAGAATGCATTCTGTATGGGGCCTACTTCTTTACGTTTGTGTTAGTTTTCAGTGTGTAACAAATTACCACAAACTTGGTTGCCTAAAACCACAGAAATTTATTCTCTCATAATTCTGAAGGTCAGAAGTCCAAAATCAGGTATCATTGGGTTGAAATCAAGGTGCTGGCAGGGTTGTGCTCTCTCTCTGGAGGCCCTAGAGGAGAACCCATTTCTTCCTTTCCAGCTTCTGGGGTCTACCAGCATTCTTTGGTTTGTGGCTGCATAACCAGAATCTTTAGGGCCAACATCTTCAAATCCCTCTCTGGCCCATCTTTATATGACTTCCTTATTTGCATGCATGTTGAATTTCCCTCTGCCTCCCTCTTTTAAGGATACATGTGATTGCATGTGAGGCCCACCTGGATAATGCAGGATAATTTCCTCATCTCAACATCCTTAACTGAATCCCATCTGCAAAGACTTTACCATATAAGGTAACATTCAGATTCCAGGGATTAAGATCTGATATCTGTAGGGACTACTCTTCAACCTAGGACAGTGTCATTTGCTTCTGAATCAAAGTCTCACTTGTACAGATCTCATTGGTGGAACCCATGTCCAATGCCTGCTTCTGAGCTGCAAGGGAGGCTGGGAAGTAGCTTCATGTTAGGAAAGGTGTTTAAAGATGAAAGCAACCAAAATGAATCTCAAATATCAAGTAAAATAGTCTTCAAAGATACATAAAAATGAAATTCTATGTAATGGACCAGCCAGAATCTTTAAACTGAAAGAAGTTACCTATTGCTGAATGCTTTGGGCACCAAATGTCAAGCCATGTAAGCATTGCTAAGGAAAGACCATCCACCTAGAAAACAATTTTCTTTTACTCTGGGATGGGGGTGGAGGTGGTGGTGGTGAAAACAAAAACAAAAACAAAAACCAAACAAACGAAAAAACCAAAGTAAAAACATGAGAAATGGATTTAGGGTCCTGTTCTTTTTTTGCTCCCAGGAAATATCTGTTCCAGACTCCAGTATGGACAATTCGATTAGATCCTATATTTTGTTAAGAATAACATTTGGTTGTATGTCGTGGTACATCCCATTTCCTATCTGGTCTGAGGCATGTTATGCCTGTGGTGCCCCACATTGTCCAATACATTTATGGCAATAAGGACTTGGGCAATACAATGTGGACAACTTCTGTTTCCTCAACACTCTGATATGTGATTTTCAAACAAACCAAAATGATCCTTCTTGTATCTGTCCCCTTTCCCTGATACATATGTATTTCTCCATGTCAGCAATGAATTTTCCAGCCCCTCTCACCGGTATACCTGGTAAAAATAATGGTGCTAACTCTTGTTTTCCAAGTCAGTCTGTTATAAAAAAATCAGATAATCAATTAGGATCTTGCATGTCTTAATTGTGTTACAGCAATGGTAGGCATCTTACAGGCTGCACCGTGTCCGCATTACTTCTCCATTGTAGGTGTGTGTACGTGTGTATTGACAAGGGCGAGAGAGCTATGTAAAAGATGACTGATATTAGCATTTAGAGCAACTACGTAGATGTCAATATAAATACATTTTGGGCTCTTATGTATAAATAATCTTCTGAAAACATTGTTTTTATTGTTGACACTTTCCTGCAGGTTTCTGAGACACACTTAAAATTCAATCTGTTCCCTTGAGCATTTTTGTGAGTTTGGCAGCATAATAAAAACTTTCTTTTAGAAGGCCTGGAATCAAAGCCAAAAAAAAAAAAAAAAAAAGTTGTGGAAAAAAATGATTTTTTCTTTAACCTTGGAGGCTTCCTATTTCTTTGTTGAGAGATTTTGTTCGGGAAGGGACTGTAGTAATATGATCTGATTGACAAGGATCCCAGCTTCCCCAAACACTAGCTGAAAATTTGGGGCAAATTCCTGACCCTTTCTGGTGCTCCATTTCTTATTATAATATGAGAATAATAACCAGGTCACCTTCTTATTTTTCAGCACCAGTTACTTTCCCCTTTCTTAGATGTGATTGGCATTTTTAGAAAAGTATATTTTAGTGCTTGTCTCTCCCTTGGGTTCTAGAGTGGTTTTGTGTACATGAAACACTGACAAAATGCCCGTCTTTCTTTTGTCCCTGAATCCCTGATTTGATGCGACCTTTTTGGTGGGGTGAGGAAGGATGGAGGAGAGCTGGAGAGGTTCTGGAAGCTTTACTCTATGAATTAATACTTCTGCTTCAGCATCATGTTGGTATTTGATCAAACGTAAAAAGCTTCAAGCTTTTAATGTCCTGCTGACACCAGTATCAACAAAGCACTGAAGCGGAAGCTTTCTGGCAGCTGATTAGAGGGAAATTTTATTTCACTAGCTTTAAGACTAAGTATACCTTTTAGTAGATCTTTCTCAAGGATAAGCTACCTTGTGTATTATAAATCAAATTCAAGAGATTTAATAAAGAACCCTTGATAATTTGGTAATATATTATCACTGTGTTTTGGAAAGGCGATAAATGACTGCTTTTTATAGTGTAATTTAAAATAATAATATGGATTACAGTTGTGTTCAGTCATGAAAGTATAATTTAGCAGTTTGGGCTTATAATAACTTTTTTTTAGTGTCCACTCTTATTTTAGATCAAGAATGGCTTACTTGGGAATGATTTATTATGCTTGCTCTCAGAGTCTAGTAGGGCTGAACATGTGTTTAATTGGAATTTTATGTTGTTTTGTTAGAAAAGCTTCCCACAAAAATGAAATGGAAAGCTGGGGACAAAAAGATGGCTAAATAGTGAGCCATTCCAATATCAAAAGCATGTTCCATGTTTGGAAGCTTGCTGTATCAGTAGGGGCTGTCCAGGAAATGGGTGGCTTGCTGGAAGTGGTCACCAGAGAGAGTTTACTAAAGGGACTACTGTATTTATAAAGGTGTGAAAAGGTTAAAGGAAGTAACAAGGGATGATGAACTACCCCTTCCCCCGCCAGCTCCATGCTGCAGAGCGCCTTTACCACCCCAGGCCTGAAGAGGCAGTGTGTTTGCTGTTCCTGGATCTGGAAAACACTGAAGCTATGGAGAGGAGAAGGTGACTGGGCACTGTATCCCCAGTGAAGGAATGTGGCCAGTGCTAGGTTCCAGCAAGGCAAGGAGGGAGCCAAGGGGACCCAAACCTCCAAACTTTCTTAATTTCCATCTTCAAATCTCCTTTCCCGGCCCCACGCTGGGCTGGACCCAACTGAAACTAGAGGGCAAGGACACCAAGGGACATAATCTGAGGCACACAGCAGGGTGAAGAAGGGTGGAGTGTGGCTTTGGAGGAATAGCCAGCATCCATACAGGACTGGAAGTGAGGAAGGGTGAATAAAACTGATGCTAAAAGACTTGGCATTTGTATTTGATATACATGTGATCAATTGGAATCTAAACTCAATGATCTTCTAGTCCCCTTTTTCTACTTTCCAGTTATTACTAGTGAAAAAAGACTCTTTTAAAGTTCTTTTTTTTAAACCTGTGATTAGGTGACTTGCAGGGCTGTTTGTTTATATCTTTGATCAGGTTGGATGTAAATCACTAGCTTTTCATAAGAATGCATCAGTCTCTGGAAACATGAAGCAAAACAGAAGCAACCCAGTTCTTGCTACTATCCAGGGCCGTAGGAGGAAGTTTGGCCATTCCTAAGATCCATCAGTAAAATCAAATGGGGAACTTTGCATTTAATTGTTTGTCAGGCATTTTGTGTATCCTCTGGGGTTCCTGATTCTCCCTTCTGTACTCCCTTCCTTCAACTCCGCACTTCAGAACTCTCCTTGGGGCTTCTTTCCTATTCCACAGACCTATTTGGGTACCAGTGCATAACTGCAACTATATCTCACCTTCCCAGGTATCTGATTCAGGTGAGAAGCCTCTTTCCCTTTCTCTGATTTTATGGTCTGATAACATAGACTCTTTCATTATCCCTGGTCTACCATGACCCACATTCCTCTTAACCTCCTCCTTTCTTGCAGTGCTCTGGGGTCAGTCACACTGCAAGCCACCCAGATCAGAACTGGGAATCATGAGATTAGTTCTCATGTATTGTCACAAATTAGCCATGTATTACTGGTAAAATCAAAGAATATTTCTAAGTCTTCTGTTGTCATCTGTAAAACTGTGCTTGAAATAGATTTGTGATCTCTCAAATACTACCATGAAATAAGAGAGATGAGAGCTGGCAGAAGTGGCCTAGTTGTCTTCAAAGAAAAGGAAGGCTGTGTGGAGATGGGTTGGAACTTAAAGATCACCATTATGCCCCAGGCATCGTTCCTGGTTTCAAGTCACAGAAACATAACTCTTTTCTGGACCAGGGGATGCCATGCTTTGGCTTATTCAACTAAACACCTGCAAAAGCTGAGGTAGATGTCATAATGCCAATATATGACTGTTCTGCCATCTAAGAAAGCCTGGTGTCCCTGTTGTGGAATCACTGCACCATGACAAGTTCCTCAGGTCTAGACCCCCTTTCTGGTGAGACTGCGCACACCTGTGCACCTCCTATAGCAATGTTCCAGAGCTGCCACTGCCCAAACAAAATCATACATGAGACTGAGGAGGACATCACAATGTCAGTTTATTAATTTACAAGGAGGAATAAAATGTTTAGGAATATACCTAACCAAGGAGGTGAAAGACCTCTACAAGGAAAGCTACAAAACACTGCTGAAAGAAAGCATACATGACACAAATGACTGGGAACACATACCATGTTCATGGATAGGTAGAATTAATATTGTGAAAATGACCATACTGCCAAAAGCAATCTAAAAATTCAATGCATTTCCCATCAAAATGCTACCATCATTCTTCACAGAACTAGAAAAAAATCCTAAAATTCATATGGAACCAAAAAAGAACCCACAGAGCCAAAGCAAGACTAAGCAAAAACAACAAATCTGGAAGCATCACATTATCTGACTTCAAACTATACTATAAGGCCATAGTCACCAAAACAGCATGGTACTGGTATAAAAATAGTCAAAGGAATAGAGGAACAAAGGAATAGACCAAAGGAACAGAATAGAGAACTCAGAAATAAAGCCAAATACTTACAGCCAACTGCCTTCTGGTTCTCTATCTCTCCCTCCCCACAGTTCTGATGTCTACAGGGACAAGAACTCACTGTTTCCTAAATCTGTGAGTCGGGTTTCCAGCTCCTACCAAGCTCTGTATACTAAGAAGATAAAGAGTAAAGTTTAAATAATTTCTTAGAAGTAGGAACTCAAGGAGCTCAAGTTAATTCACAAACCACTGTGCGAAGACAATAATAAAGTTACAGTTTCAGGGCTGGGGGGGCCAGGAGAAAACATTACAAATGGTCCTTTAACAATTTGCAAATTGCTGTATTATATTAAAAATATATTTATTTGAAAAATGTCCAGAACATATACATTGAATCTAATATAAATAAGAGACTTAATGGGAGAAACATAAACACATTTTACATTAATCTTGAAAAATCAATTTCCATTAATAAATAGAAGCACAGGAAACAAGCTGAAAATAGCATAGATCAGGGTGTCTTTTTCTTTTTTTGAAGGAAAAAGATGATATTGCTGTTCATAATTACAAAAAATGGATGATAATATCTTAAATGAGTTAACTTTGGTCCATCATGCTTACTTCATGGTGTGAAGAAAACAGCACTTGAATGATTTTTTCCCTTAATTTGTTCTAAATTACAGCAAAGTGCTCTGCAAGAAACAAGTGCTCGTGTTAATTAATTCTGAGTAAAGAAGGTCACCGGTATACGTAGGGCTCATTTTGTGGTTTCAGTTATTGGCATTCTTCTGCAATTAGAATTCGTCATTAGGTATTAGAGGCACATGCATAGTTTCACTTTTTTAAATCCAGAATTTCAGATTTAGGCACATTTTAAAATTTTTCTCTAAAAATATTCTGACCCCAAGCTAAAAACTTGCTTTCTAACTCAAAAAATACTAAAGAAAGCTGTTTTATCTAACATTTCTTACAATTTAATACATATTACTTATCTTGTTAAGGCTTGTCTACTTCTGACAGAATTAATCAGTCTCCTCTCCTTTTTTTTTTCTGATTCTCTTCCTCTTGATATTATTTATGTCACATTGCATTGCACTTATCATTTACATATTCCTCTCCCCGAGACTGAGTTCCATGAGGGGAGAGATGGGGTGTTATTGGTATTTATAGCCTCCGAGCACATGACACTCTCTGGGCCACAATAGGCTCTAAATAAATGTTTACTGATCAGAATTGTTTATTAATATATTTTAAGTGCTGCCCATATACATTAACATAACAGTGCTTGCTAAGATACGTTAAAGTATGTAAGACTTCCCCATTTAGGTTTTCATTTTCTAAATCAGGGGTTGGCAAACTTCCTGTAAAGGTCCAGAAAGTAAGTATTTTAGGCTTTGCAGGCCATTCGGTCTCTGTTGCAACCACTCAGCTCTGTCACGGAAGCATGAAAGCAGTCATGCACAGTATGTGAGCGAATGCGGAATGGCAGTGTCCCAGTAACCTGATTTCCAAAATGGGCTGCAGGCTGGATTTGGCCCTGCCAACTCCTGCTCTAAATCCTCATTTTGAAAGGTGGGGAAAGAGGTAATAAATAGTCCAGGCATGTATCTTGATAATCACTACAGTCAAAGTTTCTAATAAATGTTGGCAATAAGAATCATGATGTACATGCCATTTTGGAAATGTCTCCCAATTTTTCTTCTCTAAGAACAAAATGGAAATGAAGTGAGTTTTTCCCTGCCGTACCCTATTAATACTAAGGCATAAGATTGTAGGGGATAAGCAGGAGTATGAGAATTAGAAGTACTGATAAGACAGGGAAGTGACACAAAAGAAGAATGCAGAGAAAAGAGAGCAGATGGAAGTCAGTGTGGCCTGCAGCAAGATGTGTCTGGGTCCTAATCCTACAGCGGATGGTGTGTTAGGTAGGTTGGAGACACACAGGGTTTTGCACTGCTTCTCATCTGAGACAAGAGAGAAAAAACATCATATAGCAGTGGTCCTCAAACTTTTTGGCTAGCATACAAAATTGCTAAAATAATTGTGAAAGAAGGCATTTCGCTTCACGAATTTCTAAGTTGACAGCCAAAATTTTTTATAATTAGGATGCAATTTTCAGAATATTATAAATAATGACGTGTAAAAATAAAAGTGCCTTATCGCCCTTTTAATATAGCCAATGGAATAATATCATAGCAAAATGTTAACTTTGTATATTGAAATGATTTTAGGTTTATAGAAAAATTGCCAACTTAGTCCAGAGAGTTCCTGTACAGCCTCCCTCAGCTTCTTCTAACGGTACATCTCACAAAACCATGGTATAATCATCAAAACAAATAAACTAATACTGGTACGATACTATTAATTAAGCCACAGACTTTATTTTACTTTCCCATTTTCCCATAAAGTCCATTTTCTGTTCCAGGATCCAGTTTAGGATTTCAACTTGCATGTAGTTGTCATGTCTCTTTAGTGTCCTCCAATCCTTGACATTTCCTCAATCTTTGCTTTCTTTCATGACCTGGACACTTTTGAAGTGATCATTTATCTTGTGGAATGTCCCTCAACTTGGATTTATCTAATGTTTTTTCATGATTAAGTTGAGATTACGCATTTTGGGGAGGATACCAAAGAAGTCATGTGCCCTCCTCAGTGCCATACCAGGGGGTACATGATGCTGATGTGGCTTATTACTGCTTCTGTTAACCTTGATCCCTTGATTAAAGAAGTTTCTTTACTGTAAAGTTATTACTTTCCCTTTGTAATTAGTGATTATTTTGGGGGGAATACTGCAAGGTTATGCAAATATTCTGTTTCTCCTCAAACATTCACCCCCTAACTTTTGCACCAACTTGTAGGTCTTGCCAACAACAATTATTATTGTTGTGTTTTCCTGATAGTGATTTTTGTTTCTCCCATTTCTTCTACATTTATTAATTGGAATTTGCTGGGGAGAAGAACTGTGTCTTCTTTTCATTCTTTCATTCACTCATTCAATTGTTTACATCAGTATGGACACACAGATATGTATTGTATGGGTTATAATCCAATATTATCATTTTTTATTTTTTGCTCAAATTGTTCCAACATTTCCACTGGAGAGCTCCTTCAGGTTGGTTCCTGTGCCCTTTGGACATGCCCCATCTTTCTGTGAGCACCTCCTTATTTTCTGCCGTCACAAGATATTCCAGTTTCATCTTGTGTTTTCCTGCCTTAGACCTGCAATCAACTACTTTCTCAAGAAGCCTAAGTTCCTTTGACTGGAGATACTACAACAATTTGAGCTCTATCATAATCTATTTAAAAATAGAAATACACAGCAGTCAGAGATATTACTTTCTTTTAATCTTGTATTTCCATTCCAACTCCCCCCCAGAATTTTATCCTAATGAAATATACTTTTATTTGTGAAATATTTTATTCATTACCTTATCATATTTTCCTGCAGTAAAAATATGTATATAAATTAAAATTATTTTTTAAGAAGTCCCTGTGAACATAGGCTCTAAGTATTATACATTTTCTTCTACATTGAGTTGTCATTTCAATTATTGTTAGTATACAATTGATCAGAACAAAATAAATATGTTACAAAGATTAAAATAAGATCAGTATATGTCCAACTAAAATGATAGCAAATGGATCTCTTAATGAAATGGATGTATCACAGATAAAAATTAATTAGCATTAGTTAAAAATTACTAGTATAAATCAAGCTTCAGCATCAATTCCGTTCTCTCTTTCCTTTTTTTGTAGGTATACATGCTGAGAAACTCTGGTAGAAATTGCTGGTGCTAACTGTAGTCAGTTATCCTCTTTTTCCTGAGCACACAAAGCAGAAGACTTCCTGGACTTCCTTTCAGTTAGCTTAGGTCATGTGACTAGTTCCAGCCAATGACACAGGAGTGGAAGTGCCAAGTGTTTCTTCCTGAACCCGGGAACTTAACAGTTCTCTAGTGCCAAAGCAGCACTGGAAGCCCCATGTTCTGGAGGTAGGACACAGCCTGGACCTGTGAGCTACTGCTTGGAGGCAAGCGTCCTGACCATAGCAGGCTTCGCATGATCAATAAATTAACTTCTGAGTTTTGTTTTTAACCACTGGTATTGCAGGGTTTGTTTCCACAGCATACTCTAACTTATCTTAACATGGAAACTTTGTTCATATTAAATAGGTAGATGGGAATAAAAGGAGGTTTGTTATAATGATATCCCTCTATTATTTGAATTCCTTTCTCATAGGTGCCAAAAAAAAATCAGTGATTCTACATTAAAAAATTTTTCTATCATCTATCAGCTAACTGTTTGATTATGTCCTCCTTCAGTTTTTTGTAACACAAAGAACTGGAAGCACCCTACTTGCAAAATGATTTGTTACCCAGTCATTAGAATGATTCATGTCAATTTCCTACAAGTAAAATTAAAAGGCTTTACTAAGACCCTTCAAGTAACTGTTCATTATGCCTGTTACTCTTTCACTTACAGGCACCTTGCTTTACCTAATATACAAATGAAGGCTGGGAAAAGTAAAATATCAATTCATTATAGTTCGGTCAATACTATTTTCTATTAAAATGCCTTTATCATATTACAAGCTTTAATCAGAACACAAGAGCAGCAGATTTAGTTCATTCAATTAACACAAAATGTTCATCATGAAACTTAATGGGTAAAGTCAATCCTTGTTGTCAAACCAATGAGCCAAATAAAAAAAAAGTTCAGAAAAGGTTTGAATTCATTTTTCAGTTCAAAGAAGCTTGTTAATACTGATCCTCACAACTCACATAGAAATCTAAGATAAATCAAGCCTTGGGACTTTCTTCTGGATAACATAATATGTTAGGTTCTTAGCAACACACACTTCACTTTGCTTTCACCAGACTTTTTCTATAGCCTGTTCTCTGACAATAGTCAGGTAATAGATGAGATAAATTCTCAAATGAAGGTGGTTAGCACTCCAGCTGTTCCACTGTATAATACGTATTAATTCAGAATATGAACATGGGGCAAAATAACTCATTTCTAAGTCATTGCTTCAACTTTTACAGAAAAATGTTCTAACACAGAAAAAGACATGAGGATCTACAGAATGAGTTTATGATTTCTTTATTAAAAGAAGCTTCACTGACATCAATACTTTGAATATTTTTCTTTGGAGCCATGGAGGATTTTCCCATAGTAAGATCTGAAATGAAAGCCATTTCTTTTTCTTTTTAAAGGTAGAGAAAGGCATTTGTGTAAAGAGAGGTGGGAAAGAAGAACCAGGGGTGCTCTCAGGCAAATCAGTTATAAGAAAAAAATATACATGAAGATTCTGGAAATTAAGTTTCTTAAAATACCCATGCTCCTGTATTCCTAAGGCATGTGTCCCCAGTTCGAAGACTGTTGACTTAGAGGATGTATTTCAACAGCCTGTGGAAGCTCCATAATGAATCAAAGATGGGTCTCAAGTTAACATCCTCTGTCAGCCACAGATTGGAGGCCCATGGAGGACTCCAGGCCTTAGGAGACAGAGGGCTGGCTATATAGGAGGAGCATGGACCCATGAATGACCGAATAGAGCAAAGTCCTCTTGCCAGCCCATGGAGGTGTGGGTGAGAAATAAACCTTTACTGTGTTAATCCACCAAGACTGTGGGATTGTTTGCTAGGGCATTTTGCCTTTCTGTACTAAAAGAGTAGCTAATGGTAGCTAATAGGATCTCACCACTGCAGGGGTGAAGTGACTGCCTTGTAGCCAAGACCTGCAGTGTCCAGATAGGGAATTCAACAGGAGACACAGTCACTTCTCCTGAGATAAGACAGCACCAGGGACAGCCAGAATGAGGCCAAATCAAAGAGAACAGACTACAGATTACAGCAACTGCAGACTTAACAGCAGGTGCCAGCAGAATTCCCAAGAGTGAGGCCAGACAGCTATTCTCAGTGGACATCAGCTAACATACATCCACCGTAAGTTATCACCTTCTCCCCTCAACACTATCAGGACACAGCAAGTTCTCATATATCCAACCACCATTTTGAAAAGAGTAAAGAAACTCCAAAAGACAATGTTTAAGTGAACATTCAGTAAACATTTAAACCTGAAAGAAGACTGTTGTAATTGTAAGAGCCCAAGATACTGTTAAATGGAAAAACCCAAGAATTTCCATTACTCAGAGTCTATAAAGATGCTCAAATTAGTTATAGAAAATAATTGACTTTTGAAAGGGCACATTATCTATGTGTGAATTTGTGATCCTGCTGTTTTTTTGGCATAAATGTAAGGAGTACAAGTGTAATTTTGTTACATAAATACAGTATGTAGTGGTAAAGTCTGGTGTAACCATCACCAAAATAGTGTATAATATACCCATTACCTGCTACTTTTTTTTTCTTTTCGTCTTATAGCTACAAAATCTAGTTCAGATTAAAAATACACATGAGGCTGGGTGCGGCGGCTCATGCCTGTAATCCCAGCACTTCGGGAGACTGGGGTGGGTGGATCACGAGGTCAGGAGATTGAGACCATCCTGGCCAACATGGTGAAACCCTGTCTCTACTAAAAATACAAAAATTAGCTAGGCGTGGTGGTGTGCGCCTGTAGTCCCAGCTACTCGGGAGGCTGAGGCAGGAAACTCGCTTGAACCAGGCAGTCGAAGGTTGCAGTGAGCTGAGATCAAGCCACTGTACTCCTGCGTGGCAACAGAGCGAGACTCCATAAAAAAAAAAAAAAAAAAGTGAAAAAAAAGGTCAAAAAAATTGCATATATATAAGTGTAGCAGAATACTTCAGTGCTATTTCTGCAAATTCAGTAATGGCAAGAAGTGTGTGATCTGTCCATGGGTCCAGATTCTCCGGAGGTGTTGTTCAATACTAAACACCAAAGCATGGATCATTGACAAGCAATACTGCTTATTTCTGCAAAGTCACTTTCCGAATGGTGTGTTTTGTCAAATTACTATGTGTGACTATATACCCTGACAGGAAGGCTGGTTGATTAGCAGTTTTTACAAGTCCATTGAAAAGAACAGAACTTTAATTCCACTCAAAAGATTGTTAAATTGGGCTTTTATACCATCTGGTGAGTTCAAGCCAATTATTCTTTTGAGTCATAAATACGCAACTGCCACATCATATAATATCTTTTAAAAAATGAAGTCCCAATACTTAAAAAATTATGGAAGTAGACTGTCTCAGTGTGTAAATTATTATAACAGTAGCGAAGAGCTGCTTTTGGAAGCTGGGTTAACTGCTGCAGGCCACAAGGATTCCATTCTTAGTGGTATGCTCTTCAAATTGTATTTCTAATGATGATGGTTTGCCTCCTAGAAATTCATTCATACTTTCTCTCAGAGCTCCCCCTTGTGACTAGTGGCCACTGGTTTTGAGGCAGTTGGTTGTAATAATTAAAATGCACACTCTCAGGGAGGCCCTGAGAGCCCGCAGTTTCTCTCTATCATGGAACTTTACTTCATTTTCATAACCACTTGCTATTTTCTGCATATGCATTTCTTTACTGAGTTACTGTCAGTTTTCCCTCATTAGAAAATAAGTGCCATGAAAAGATAGCCCTTACCCCAAGTTGCTCACCTTAGCATCTCTGTTTCTAGAACAGCACTTTTTTTGAGTTGGGGTCTCATTCAGTTGCCCAGGCTGGAGTGCAGTGGAGCAACCATAACTCACTGCAGCCTCCAACTTCTGGGCTCAGTTTATTCTCTTCCCTTAGCCTCCCAAGTAGCTGGGACTACAGGTGCATGCCACCATGCCCATTACACTTTTTTCTTGATAAAATCCAATAAACAGTTATGTAATGAGTACATTTTTAGATATTGATTATGAAGCTGTTTTCTTTATAAGGAACTAAAAAAGGAAAATAAAATCTGTAATTTTTAATTTACAGACAGTATCATAATCATTATTTACCATCTACACTAAGTAGACTAATATAAAAGGAGATGGTTCCCAGAAACTAGCTTATTAAATAGAACACCTAAACTCATTTACATAATAAAGATATCTAGATTACTAATTTATTTAGTACTTCTCAACAATCGTCTGTCTGGTTCTAATGAAACTATAATTCAGATCTTTAGCTCTTCCCCTTTAAATCCAAGTTACATTTTATATCTTCCAGTTGTTAAGAGTGTTAGATATTATTCTACATCTTTAGTTTTTCAGAAAGTCCATGAGTTTTAACAGTACAACTGTTAAAGTTTCAATATATTACTTTAAGCTTATCTATAAGACATTTTAAAATATCCAACTTAGTAATCATTTAGTAATTGAAGGTTTAAGGCCACATTTTAACTATATGGTTGTTTATAAAAGTGTGCTGCTAACGAAGGTCTTTGCCATTTAAAAGAAGGTATTTTTTTCTCCTTTAGCTTGAGATGTTAGACCTAATAAAAATGAATGTCACCTTACATATCAGTTGAGAGCCCAGAACCTGTGATCCTTAAGCATAGAAATTAGTATTTTTCAAATCCTGCTATTAAAAGTGAATTCAAAAGAAACAACTAAGAATCCTCTCAGAAGCCCTTTCCTTTTCCTCTCATATACAAGATTAATTGTTTTTTGCTTCTTTCTGTCTTTCTTAATGGTATAAGTGTGGGTAAATGTCTGAATAGATACCAGATTAGTTTTAATCCCCCAAATTTTAGTAGAGACACATTAATGCAAAAACTATTACTCATATTGATTTGAGAATTTTCAATAGGGAGTTTCTTTTAATAGTTCTTGTCTTTCTGAAAAATAACCAATGCATAATTTCCCCTTTTTAAGAATGGATCACAGTTTAGGGAAATGAATAAATCAAAACCCATCTGATTTGGTTAAAATTCAAAACCAGTAATCACTTCAAGAATAATTAAAATAGTGACCCAATTCACATTCTAATAGCATGTGGGCTGTAAAGGGAAAGGCAGATGAGACTCCTGTTTAGTCTTCTTTACTCACCCTGGTGGCTGGGACATTCTCTGACCTCATTATTATTGGTCACTCTTCTCAAGATCAGAAATGAGAATATTTTCTTCTAAATGTACCGTACTAAAGTTGGTTGCAGGATAGTAAGGATTCTGAAACCCTGCAAGTCTCCCGAAGAAACCACCGTTTTGCTTGTAGATGCAGAAGGAAAGAGTGCAAATGGCCACAGTGACTATGAGTGTCAGGACTACCACAAGAGGAATGATGCTGTGACTTGGTCCTGAAAGAATATATATATATATATTTTTAAAAGAAAAATGTCAATGGCGATGAAATAATGTAGATACTGTCATACAGTTGCTTTCTATCTTATTATTTCTAAGAAAAATCAAAATGTTCTGTATGGTTTCAAACGTACCTTTTTCTGGCAGCTCCTCTGCAGTGCGAATATCTAAGATCAAATACAAAAATTAAAATGAGGTTTTTCTTTTAATTCAGCAAAAATATGTCATTACTTACACAGGGATCAGCAAACTATGGTCCATGGAACAAACTGGGTCACCTGTTTTTACAAAAAATGTTTTACTGGAACTTAGCCACACTCATTCATTGATGTATCGTTACAGCTGCTTTCGTGCTACAATGGCATGTGACAGAGACCATATGGCTCCCAAAGTCTAAAATGTTTACTAGCTGGCCCTTTACAAAAAAATTTGCTGACCTTTGATTTACTGTAATCACTGTTATTAGTGCTCACAAACACACACCCTGCTTTTTTTTTTTTCTCAAGCCAAAAAGTTTTCATTCAGTTCCAGCACTGTGCTGCAATAAATATAGAGTAAAATATAAACCCTGCATACAAGGAACTCACAGTTTTGCTGGGATCTTATATGGAGTTTGTCCAGCAATGATAATCTGCCTGCCTCTTTACAAGGATTTTTAAATCAGCATCTTCTCACCTTTGTGGTCTCATGGGTCTTGGGGAATGAGCAACAGCTTCTCCATCCAAAAAGTTAGAGAGTTCCTGTTTTAAAACTTTCTACTGTAAAAACACATCTTTTAAGTAGATGTTATATCAAAATGTGAACTCTTCTATTTTTGATCTAGGTAAAGATCCAGAGAAAGATATAGAGAATGAACCAGAGGAAGAAGAAGAAATGGATTTGTGAGTAAAAAAAGTGCCTTGATGTCCTACTGATGCGCATTCACTCTGATAGACATGAAAAAAATAAACACCGTTACCAATAGCAAAACCATACTTTTAAAAAACAGACTTTTTTTTTTTTTTTTTTTTTGAGATGAAGTCTCACTCTGTTGCCTGGGCCCGAGTGCAATGGTGCGATCTTGGCTCACTGCAACCTCTGCCCTGGGTTCAAGCAATTATCTTGCCTCAGCTTCCTTAGTATCTAGGATTACGGATATGCGCCCCTACACCCAGCTAACTTTTGTATTTTTAGTAGAGATGGGGTTTTGCCATGTTGGCCAGGTTGGTTTTGAACTCCTGACTTCAAGTGATCCACCTGCCTCTGCCTCCCAAAGTGCTGGGATTACAGGTGTGAGCCACTGCACCTGGCCCAGACTTGTTCTTTTAATATAAAAACAATGCCATTTAACGTTGCATTAAACTGTTGAAAACATGTATTATTGTGTTTTTATGAAGACACTTCTTTTAAATTGATGCATATCAGATGCACAAATTTTCAGAATACAAGTGATAATTGAATATAGTCATACACTTTATACAGTGTACTTGGGATAACCATCACTTTAAACACAAAGATACATCTTTAAGAAAGACTGTTAAGAGTGTTTGTTCTCAGAATAGATGCAGTGGGAGGCATGGAAGGAGCACTTAGAAAACTTAGAGTTTTCTCTGTAGTCCTTGATGTAGCCTCAGTTTGGACAGGCACTTTTCCCATCTGTAAAATGGGGAT
Source organism: Macaca thibetana thibetana (assembly GCF_024542745.1). NCBI lineage: Eukaryota > Metazoa > Chordata > Mammalia > Primates > Cercopithecidae > Macaca > Macaca thibetana. The sequence continues at coordinate 83,090,835 of NC_065589.1, read as the reverse complement.
ATTTAAATTGCTCCACAACCTTGGAAAGCTGCTACAAAGGATGAAAGAGGTGTCATCTGCATAATAGGAAGCTTTAAAGTCCTGTAAGACATGAAGTGTTTCTGATTTGTTCTTGATATTTAAACGCTAGTGATAACTTGGTCACATTATTTATCAGGCTTAGCCATGTTTTTCACACAGAGTTGAGACTCACATTGTGGGGGTTTCAGACATTGGTGCCCACACCTGCAGTGTTTTCTCCTTCATTCCCAGTATCAGATCAGTCACCAAGGCTGGTGATTCTCTCTTCCTATTTCGCCCCTCCTCTTTCATTCCTAGTTCAATTACTTAAATTACAAATGTTTCTCTTCATAGCCTCATGAGTTCTACTTCATCACAGGTGTCTACAGAGCACATAGGGGTTTGTCTCTTCCACCACAAAGTTTAGCTCTTTAGCCTGGCACTCTCTGTGAAAGGATCCTACATTACTGTCCAATTTTATTCCCATCACCCCCTAACGTGAGCCCTTTGCTCTAATTGAAATACATTCTTAGTTGCTGCCTTTAATCAGGCTGGGCCTTTTCCTCTTCTGCTCCAGCTTCTATAATTCTCTTCATCCTTTGGGATCCTAAAACCTCACGTCTGCAGCCTTCTCTAGTAGTCCAGGCCACAGCGATCCCTACTTTATAATACTGACATCTAGAAATTGCTGTAATTATTATAGACATTTTCCCACCATCAGTGATCCTCCTTAACACCCTCTCTTTGGTTGTTTGCAACTGACTAGAAGTTTCTAGCTTAGATTTCTAAAATTATTGTTTTCTTTTTTAATTACTAAACACTAAGTATGTTGCTCATGATTAAGTTAGAATGTGACTTTTAGGACACATTATGCTTGCAACAGAGAATAACATCTCCTTGTCCACAACAAATGTACATAAGCCTAGATTATATTGCCTGAGACAAAACATAAACCTTAAGAATTCTGAATAGCAGTCACCAGAATGAAGGTTGCTGGTTTACATTCCTAGTTGTATTTGCTTGAGGGAAAATGCTTTTTTGTCCATTAGGTGATCAACCAGGGTAACACAAGAAAAATCATAGTCTTTTAGCTGATTTATAATGATTTTTTTTTTTTCTTCTATCAGAGAAAGAAGGAGCTGAACTATTCTCTGACTTGTTTGGTGCAGAACACGACAATAACGTCAGAATCTATCTGAATATTCTCTAAACTTGGATTTTAAAACCTTTAAATGCCGAAGAAATCAGTCACATTAGTTAAGGTAGAATCAAAATGAAGAATTACTCTCTGATTTTACCTACCTGCCTTCATTTTACATATAAAGCCCTTTTTTTCTTGACACGGGGATAGCTGCCATAATCCTTCCGGGATCCTCAGGGCAACACAATGATGGGGCTTGAAGTAGTCTGTGTCTGGCTTCCGAATGCCCCAGTTTGACTGGTCTGTGGGAGTTCCATCAAACCACTTTATGGTTTCATCTGTGAGAAAATTGCTGACTCATTATGAATTATGTGCATGGTTACCAAACATACTAAGACTGGAATTAACCATAAAAAGCACCCCCTGAATTTAATAAGACTCTTGAACTAATACATTCAACTCAGTAAATATAGTCATGTACTCAGCATCAAAAGGTAGGCGTTAATAAAGTTGCCTCTTTATTTTAGGTACAGTGTTCTAATTTAGGTCATTTAGGTTATCATGTTTCTTAATGTGACAGTTTGAATTTTGAAATATTCCATATATATACGATCAATTTAAAGAAATCATTTGATAAACAAAACTAATTGAGTCAAGAAAAATCCTTTGAAGTCCTAACATCTTCATCATTACAAAAAGGCTCGCTTTCTAAAAAGATTTTACAGTGAATTTCTTTAATAGCAAGCCAGCCATGTACCAAAGGGGTAGGGGCGGTAGGACAGTCCATCCCATGTGTGGGCAATAGTGTATTGTCTGAAAATAATTTAAAACTAACAATACAGCTAACTAAAAGTTGGTCTGCTTTTTATTATCACCATCTGCTTGAAATTCTGAACAATGTTGGTGATTAAAATACTCCTCCTCGAAAGGGTAGGCTCACCCCCCACCTTGGTACACCACTATAACAAGCTCTCCATACCAATTAAAATAATTTTCTTCACAAGTACCTTTCAATAACCATCAATTACATAAAGAAAAGAATACCATGATTCCATTTTATTACAAATTCTGGTTTTTATGAGTAACAAATCAGAATCCTAACACCACAGTTTATCATGGAAACATTTCCATAACTCTATTGTGCTTTTATAACATTTAGAAACCTGGGATATTTTCAAGTAAATATGGTTTTGGTATGCGGTGACTAAGTCTGTGAACACAAAGTTCCAGTCAAGCATCCTCCTGCTAAGCATAAAGATAAACATGTTATTGTTTGTTTGTTTTTATTTTTGGTGTTCTGGGATTATTTTAAAAGACAAAAGCGTAGAGAAAAGGGTTGCAGTGTTGTTTTTGGAAGAAATGGCTTTAGGCTTCATGCTATTTTTTTTCACAGAAAATGTATCCAAGGAGAGTTTTCTGGCTCACAGATGCCATTATCATCAGCTTTAACAACCATGTATTTATTTATGTCCTCTCCTCTACCCAAATCACTTACTGTTACCATCAAATTGAGCATTCAACCAAACCATCTGGACAGAAGAACCAAAAGCAAACAGCTCTTCTAGGAGAAATGCATTTTCAGCCTCATCCTTGATTGTTAAAAGATTAGAACCTATAAGAGAGACAAGTAGCAAAGGAATATTGGTGTTTACACATAAATATACTTAAAAAAATGTTTCCTATACCATTATTTGTAAAGCTCAGGTTTTGAAAAGTGAAAATTTCCATTGTAAATAAGATACTTTAAATTAAAAAAGTAAAACCACAGTTTTAAAAAGATATAAGCTTGCACTTCAGAAGTTAAGGCATAGAATATTAATTTTAGGGAACATTCAAAATTCATAATGCAAATGCATGCAAAAGGAGCGTTTTCTTCAGAAAGTGCAGTATGCTGAGACATCATCTCAGGTTTCCAAATTTACACTGGACACTGTTTCATATAGTAGCTGTCCTCCAAACAAGAAATTTTAATAGTATTTATTTTTTCAATAGTTTTTGTTGCTTCTTAAGTCACTAAATAATGGGATGAATAAAGAAATCCACATTGTTTACTGAAATGGCAAGAAAGAGCACATGAAAGCATTTTTACCATCACAAAAACAATTACCTTCCTTTTTGCAAAATTCATGAGCAGCCTCAAAACTCATACTGTCTAGGACTGTAGAAAAACTGTAGCAATTACTTTTAAATTTTATCCAGGGAATAGATGTTTCGGAGCACAACTCTGGGTGTTCAGATGGTCTTGTTTCTGTGAAGAAAAACCAGTTATGATTTCAGGGTGGTGACTGGGTTTATTTATTGAGATAAATATTATACTACATTTTATAAAAGACCAAGCTAAATATGTGTAACAAGATTTTCATGGTAATACTCCAAAAGATTGGGTTTCATGTAAATGATTATAAAACTACGACCAGTTTATAGCATTTCTGACAGAAAGAATCTTTACATAAACATAACAAAATATGCTAATGCACAGCTTTGTAGGCTTAGTTTGGGTGCTGCCTGGGTGAGCGTGGCTCTTTGATGTTTACAGTTAGCATCCTAAAGGTTGGAACAAGCAGGGGCTATGACTCCCAGAGAGAGTGGCAGCTGACTGACGCTGGCAAAAGAGATTTCCAAATGTATGCATTTCATGCAGTGCCATGTATCACAGATTTGAAAAGTCCTTACCCACTAATAAACCTATGAAAGAAAATAATGCATTCAATAAAGTATCATAATGTAGCATAACATAAAATAAATAAGGGAACTCCAGGGGGATTTTATTTCAGAGAGCCAGCATGAGAGTTAGACACATCCATGCTGAGATCCCGGCTCCACCACTTATTAGCTGCGTGGCCATGGGCATGTTACCTTGCACTTGGTTTCTTTATAAAAGAGAGCTAACAACAAAACCTTTAAAAATATTTTTTTTTAATTACAGAAAACTTTTTAAGAGACAAAGTCTCACTCTGTCACCTAGGCTGAAGTGCAGTGGCACAATCATAGCTCACTGCAGCCTCAAACTCCTGGATTCAAGTGATCCTCCAGCCTCAGCCTCCCAAGTAGCAGACTACAGGCACGCACCACCAAGCTCAGATAATTGATTTTTTTTTTTTTTTTTTTTTTGTAGAGAAAGAGTCTCACTGTGTTAACCAAGCTGGTCTCAAGCTCCTGGTCTGAAGAGGTCCTCCTGCTCCTGCCTCCCAAAGTGCTGCGATTACTGGTGTATGCCACACAGCCACCTTCCTTACAAGTTGAGAAGTTTCAATGAGTTAAAGCCTGACACTTCTGAAGCATTCAATAAATGCATTGTTATTGAAAGGACAAGATTCCAAGAAAAGGCAAGAGCTAACAACAACAAAAAAAAGCGGTGGGGAGGGGGAAGGACAGCTTTTTTATGTGTTTTAGAAGCACAATTAGCTTTTCCAAGATACATGTGGCTATCATTTATATTTAATCTGGATTGTTTTGATCTAAAGATATATAATTTGTATGTTATTTGATACAGTACCCAGAATGCAAGTAAATACACGCACTTTTACTAAATGAGAGATTTAAAAGGAGGCCAGCTTGTGTTAGCGAATTCTGTGCAGGAAACCTGATTTCTACTCTTGGTACTGGTGATGGACAGCTGTGAGACACTTAGGAAGCTATTTAATGCTCTGAATTTACATTTCATTTTTAATAAAGGGGTTAGGACAGGTGAACTTTAAGTGTAAATGAGATATTATGTAAAGTGCAGAGCCAGATAGCTACAAAATATCCAAACAATATCACCATCATCTTATTGTAGCTCTGGAATCCTATCCATCTTTGATTTAAACTTGAATCCTCAAAGTCCTCCACACATGCTTGAAGCCCATGTTTCTCATCTAATTTCCCACCCCTCCCTTACGCCTAACCTGCATTCAGGCAAATTCCAACATCGGCTTTGCCGGACATCCTAGTCCTGCCTTCCTTCCCCATTTTCATCCAGCTTTTCTGCTCAGAATGCCTTTCCATGTCCCATTATTAGCCATCTACACCCACTCATTTATCAAGGCCCATCTGCACTGCCGAGTCCTTCAAGAAGCCTTTCTACCTTTCTCCAAATGGATACAATGCATTCTGTTTCTTGATAACCCCCACAACATTTGCTACCTCTCTTGTATCATTTTGTAGTTCTGTTTTTCTTTACATCACCCACCAGACCAGAGGCTTCTTGAAGACAGAGACTTCTTACTATACTCATCCTCATATCCCTTGCTTAGCATAGTGCCTTGCATACAGTAGTTACATAGGGTATATTTTTGAGTTGAATAGAATTGTACCTACCAGGGGGCACATGACAAATGGCACCTTGCAGAAATGACTCACAGGCTGTGCTATGCCAGCGTCCGTTGGTGTCGGCAAAAACGCAGTCACCATGGAGGGAGGACTCCTCGTCTTTCCAAAAAGTGAAAGAGGATTTGGTGCCATCAGACCAGTCAAAATTAAGACCATTCTGTGGAGGAAAACTGAGCCATCATTTCCTTGCCATGACTGCTGGCAGCATCACCCAATGTTATCTGAGCATACTACAATTCCCACATCGATCGCTATTTTCACACACCTGTTTAAAGAGGGGCGAGGACATCTGTGAATACAGCTTGACAAACACGAATATCTGCCACAAATGAGATCTTTTTTGATTTGTAGGAATTCTTGGCTCCCTGCCACTATGATTTTCTAGTAAGCAATCAGCGTGAAATTGGACCAGTACCTTGTCTTTTACAGTGAAATACATTTCAGATCGATCAAAGATTCAAACATAAAATTAAAAATGTAAACATGTTAAAGAAAACTTGGTTAAATTTTTTTATACTGTTGGTGTGGGGAAAACCTTTCTAAGTCATAGAAAATCCAGAGGCCATAAAGTAAAATTGACTACATAAAGTTAAAACATTCTGTACTACATGATGCAATAAATCATCATGAAATATCATTCATTTATCTCTCCCACTGGCAAGGATTAAAATTTTGAGAATACCTGGTGTTGGCAAGGATGTGAAAAAATTAGACATTATCACATGCTGTTGTTGGCATGTAAATTGGTGCAAACTCTTGGAGGGCAATTTGGTAGTACTTGTCAAAATTTAAAGTGTATGCAGCAATTTTACTTCTAAAAAATTATCCTACTGGAACAAGGATATTTCATGTGCATTGTTTATAACTGTGAAAAACAGAGAAGAACCCAAATGTCTATTCACAGGAGAATCGTTTAATAAGTTGTAGTACCTCCTTACATGCCGTGTTCTAAAGAATTCACGAGATTTTTATGTGCTGACATGTGAAATTGTAAAAGATATATTAAATTAAAAAGCAAGTTTAAAGACAGCATATAGAATAGGATCTCATTTGTGTTTGAAAAATAATATACATATTCTTCCATTACGTGAATATATATGTGCATACATGGAAAATTTCTAGATGGCACGCAAGACAGTGTTCACAATTACTGACATTAGGGAGTAGAACTAGGGGTCAGGATAGACTAGTGTACTTTTCGCTACTTTGAGTGTACAATATTTTTATTTAAAAAATGAAAATAACGTATTCTCTAAACCACATCCCTAGAGGAAAATAAAACCTCAAGTGCTTAATTATAAGGGGTACTGAACTAATTAATAATCACATTTCTAGACAAGAAGAATGATTCATTTTTTTCTTGGAGATTCATTAAATGCCACCAATTCCCAAATGCAGTGCTTGAGTTTCAGATGTGTTCCAGTGCACAGGCAAGGCAGTATTGGGGTACTTGGAAATTTTCAGAGAACCTTTGAAGGGTATTGATTTCCAGACATTAGGCAAGTGGATGTTTACCCTAAAGAGGTGTGCACTCTTATTTTGTAGTCATAGGCTGCTCATAAGGTTGGTCAAATAATTGCATAAACCAATTATTTAAGTATTATATTTATTATTATTTTTGAGATTTTTTTTTTCAGTGCTAATTTCAGTGGCCAGATCACGAAGGAGGTAGATGCTAAACTTAATTATTCAAGGATGTCTCAAGGGAGTTAGGATACCTACATCTGTGGTGAACAGTCCAATCCAGTGGGCGTATCCTAGCCGGTTGAGGACAACAGTGAGGAAGGACTGGTGATACTGGTCTGTGATGCTGACCAGCTGTGCTCCGTGCATCAGGCAGGTTTTTATTGCTGCATACCAAGTCATATTTGCATTAATTATTTTGTAAGTTCTGTTGCCATATTCTAAGGTATTGGGCATTGGATACATATCAGATGTATTTACACCACGTCCAGAAGTATCTAGAACAAGAACAGCAACAAAGGTCATTTGTAGCATGTGGATGACAAAGGAGGAGGCAAAGCTTAGCATAGATCCTTGTCACTATGATCCATGTTGATCACAGAGCTTTCTTCTGGAATTGACTGTTTCAAAACGAGGACACTATCTGAAAGTGTAGGTGATGCTAAAAAATGAGAACACTTAGGAAATTTAATGAATCATTTTTCAAAAACAAACATTGATTGAACCATTTCTAGAAGATTTCCCGTTTTTGACCATCCTTTATCAAATTGACTGCTTTTTGGTGGAACTGATGGTGATCTTCTTAGGTGGGTTTCACTCCACTAACTACACTTGGCCTAATCCACACTGCTCTGGCAGAACTTAGTGCTTATTAGTAGCAGAGAGGCACATGTTATATAGTCACATACTGCACTGCAAACCTAATATTACAGGTGCATATTATCAGGTAAAATACTTGATAACACTTTTGACACTGATAGTCACTATTGTGCTTAATGTTAGCATGTATAAATTCTAAAAGGAACTTTAAAAAATAAAGTTAATAAATTCTTAGAAATACACACTGTTCTTATAAACAGTTACTATTAATATGTCACCTGTCACAGTCAAGGTTTATAAATTAAAAGGCAAGGTTTTCCCACACGTTGTCAAGCATTGGTGCTTGAGTGTTCGTGAGTGCCTCTGATCATGTGAAAACCAAGCCTGTGTTTATGAACAGGTGTTTCCTCTCTAATATGTGCGTTTGCCTTTCTGTTCTGTATTATGTTATATACTAGGATAGATTAAAGGTTTAGAAAACCTAAAGGACAAAAACAAGGTAAGAATTTTTGTACCTTCTGATCCAAAGTGACTTGAATTTCTGTGTACTGGTTTAACAACATTTGGTGTTGGAAAGAAGCATGTGAGGTGTGGATAGGTCATGAGACTGGGACTTAATCCTATTCCTGGCCCTAACTGGCTAAGAGCCCTTGGGCAAATAAATCTTTCTAAACCTCAAATTTATGGTCTCCAAGAGATGATGATGATCTCCCTTGGAGAGGTGTGGATGGAATTGAACAAGATATCCACACAGCGCACACACTATTGTATGGAGACACAGAAAGCATCCTATGATTGTTGCTTCTTCCTCCACTCTCCGCCTCCGGTCATACTCCCTCCAATAAAAATGGCAAAGTGGGAAACTGACCTTTATCTGAAACCATTACCTCAATATAGCAGCCATACATATGGAAAAACCAAAGTAAAATGAATCTATTTAATTTCTATAAATTGTGATGGGTCACACTTTTATCATATTTTTATTCTTTGCTAGAAGTCTGTGCCCAGCCTATATGTCCAGTGTAATGGTTATTCATACAAAATAAAAATAATATCAAAGTAGCTATTTTAAAATGCTAACAATTTGTAAAATTAAATGAAATTCTTTGTATATGTTACCCAAACGCCAATTTGACTGTTTTTTTTCCCCACTGAGTTATATGTCTGTATTTTTACATATATAAATTTCTCCATATGTAATTGATTCCATTAAGTTTCAAAACAAGTGATTTTTGAGCAGCAGGGTTTTTCCACCCATTGCCCTGAAAAAGAAAGATCTATTGGAAACCAAGTTCTAAACTGGGGAGTCTTGCTTTGCCATTGTGTCTCTTCTTATTTGGTTTCTTAATTGTTTTGGTAGATAAAAGACTTTGGGTTCAAGCCCAATGTGAGCACATATGTATCTGGCAAATGGAGAAGAGGAGCAGAACTTGAATAGTTATTGTTGGCTACAGTAATTAGTGTAGTTGAACAATATTTTTTGGAAATAATAAAAAACTCTATTATTTGTTAAATACATGCTAGAAGTATGCTAAGTGTTATATATACATAGAGTGTGTGAGATGGTTATTACCACATTTTGCAGATGCAGAAATCATAATCACAGAAGGTCACGACTTGACTGAAGCTTATCTACAAAGGAGGGTGGGAACCCATGTGTGGTGGGCACTCCAGTGCCTATGCTCTCAATCACCACTATTCTATACTATCTCTAAAGGCAAATCTACACTATTAGTCCAAAAAATACCAAAGAGAGAAAGTGATCAGAGGGTAAATTCCAAGAATAAATCAACATGAAGGTAGTGGAATAAAATCATTGTGTTTAACTGAGATTCTCTTGAGTGTGTTATTTTTGTTTTGTTTTGTTTTGTTTTGTGTTGTGTTGTGCTGTTTTCCCAGAGACAGAGTCTTGCTCTGTAGCCCAGGCTGGAGTGCAGTGGTGCGATCTCGGCTCACTGCAACATCCGCCTCCCGGGTTCAAGTGATTCTCGTGCCTTAGCCTCCCTAGTAGCTAGGACTACAGGTGCCCACCACCATGCCAGGTTAATTTTTTGTATTTTAGTAGAGACAGGGTTTCACCATGTTGCCCAGGCTGGTCTTGAACTCCTGAGCTCAGTCAATCCACCCGCCTTGGCCCCCCAAAGTGCTAGGATTACTGGAGTGAGCCACCGTGCCCAGCAAGGATTACTTATGTTTTTAAGCCTAGAGTTCCTCATCTGTAAAATGGGAAACTTTTACTTACTTCATAGAACTGTCTTGAGGATTTTATGGCAAACTGAGCATACACTCAAGGCACAGTGTCAGGCACATCATAAATGTGTAAGTACCTGGCATGCTCATATTATTTCTTTCCCTACAAGGCTCTGCTGTTCCCATATTACTCTTGCTATTACAGATCTAGTACCTTTTTTTCAGTTCCTGACCACTATAATGTTTAAGTGGTAACTGAGAACCAGAAATGGAGCTTCCCTGGCACTGCTTTTTCGAGGATGGGTTGATAGTAACATTAGAGACTTCACACGTATGCCACATTCAGAAGTAAAATTCCTATTCCAAATAAGCATATATATATATGCTAGACTGCCCAGAGTTCCACACAGCTCTAGACACCAACTATGGGTTTCTTGGGTGGTGTGGGCAGGGGTATATACCCAGCATTCAATAAAAGCGTGAGCTGTTGTTTTTATTTATACTACTCAAGGTCAGTTATAGTGCATTCACACTGCTCATTGACCCTGTTGGCTATTTGTAATAGTGTGGCTTTGACATTTCACACAGAAACCATTTGGGGGTTCTGCCCATCAGGTCTAGAAGCTTGCTGCATACCACATTTAGCCACAGAGACCATTTTCAGGGTTCCAAAAATGGAGCCAGTATGAGTTGGTTTATTTCCCTGATTCTTTCCCAACATTTTCTCAGTGACCTTTAGGAATTACCTGAACAGATACATAATCCCAGAACGAAGCAGTAAAACCATTTAATATGACTAAGATAGATACATAAATCTGGTCATCACTCAAGTGGCCTCAGCAGTCCTTAGAATCCCACTAAAGGGCGTAAGACTAGGGTAGAGGAGATTAAATAACTAAACTTAGGTAAAGCCAAAGAAGTGCCTGACGCTGTGAGCCATGAAGCTGTTAGCTACACAGCTGTGTAAAACCAACATGGAAGAGAAGGATGGACTTTGGAAATGAAAGGAATAAAAATCCAAATATTTCTCACCTTGCATTTTTTCACATACAAACCCATAGCCTTCCTTTCCACAGTCTTCAAAATACCATTTTCCAGTGAAATGAAAATTGGGATTACTTGAGAGCAAGGCACAGAGAGGAATGTGTTTCTGAACTTCAGTGGTACTGTGATTTGGAATCTTTAAAATAATGCATATTATCAAAAGTATGATAACATATAGCATTATTATAACATTAAAATTTGTATTAAGAACATTATTTTTAAAATTAAGACACCATTATTCCTTTATTTGCATTTAATAAACTTATTCACAAGTCATTTCATAACCTACAAAATAAACAATTATTGTGATGAGTAAAGTAATTATATTTATGGAACACATAAAATTATATCAAATTACATTAAAAATTAATGTATTAATGACAAACTAATATAAAGTTATACCTACAAAATACAGGAAATAAAAAAGCTTTAATAAACAAGTCTTGAATAAAATATCTTGCCAAAGTGATCTCTAAAAAATGAATCTTAAAACTTACATTTATTGTATCAAATGGAGACCAGTTAGAATATACCACAGGCTTTCCATTTAGCCATGTTTCATAATCATCATTTTGTAAACCTATCCACACATTAGTGGTCTGGCCAAAAAGATTCATAGTAATGAAAGCTGAAAAGCAGGAATACATTATCTAATTTAATACTGCAGAAAGCATTTGGGTAATCACTGAATCCTATTTATAGCTATGATTATATTTAAATGCCAGCAAAACATAATTATGAATCATTTGTAGGAATTTGTTACTTCATCCTTGTTAAGGTAATGCAGTTTCTTTCACTTTTGTTTTAGTTTAAATTGACAGAAATTAGCTGGATAACCTGAGATTTCATCATATCATTAACAAAACAATTTCCAGTGTTCATTAATTACCTTTCTAAACAAAAGAGGATTTACCTACTATATTTAAACTAAAGTAAATAATTGTTTAAATATCAAACAAAAGCATGTAGGTAAATCTAAAGGGATCTAAAAATCATACCATGCAATTACATGTAGATTATACCTGAGACTCTTTTAGCTATTTTGAAATATAGGCCATAAACATGTCCTTATTCTTTCCACTGCTACTGGTAAGAGAAAAGGCTCCCAAACCCAGCAGTTTATAAGCAATGCAGCACACTAACTTTCACAGATATCATGAAATAAAATCTATGGGTGAAAGTGAAAATTCATGTATCATCAGCAATACAGTATTTTAAATGTTGATTTGGGAATGTTAGTATTGGTGGGGGGATATTTTAATAAATACTTGAACAAAAATGGTTATCTTGGCCTGGTTGGTTGGATCTTGAGTACTCTACCTTGCTCCACCTCACTTTCAATGGCGACCAGGGTCCCTGCTTCTTCAGCACAGAAATGTTGAGCATGCGTCCAGTTCTTCCAACTGCTTGGGTCTTTGGGGATATTCAGCAAAAGGCACTATCAAAAAATGTCAAAACAAAAGATTCATTTCTGTATTTTTCTAAGTGAATTAAAAATGTCCCAAAGACACTGAATATCAGTTTTGAAAATTCTTTATACTTTTCTTGGGCAGAAAGAACTCATTTTTCTTTCAACTCCTCCAAAGGTGTTACAGTAAAACAAAGAGGAGCAGCTTTCAGGGTGAGTTAATGACTTGCCTGCATTTGCGGCAGGCAGGAACAGAAGCAGGGATGCGTTTTGTCATGTGAAATGTCAGAACAATGCCTTCAGCACAATGAAATGTAGTATTCTTCCTAAAAAGGAGCCACCCTGATTGCAAAGTTTACACTGGCACATTTAATCTAAAAAAAAAAAAAAAAAAAAAAAACCATTCTAGGGGTGGCAATGAACAGCTTAGTTCAATTTTATTTACAAACACACTTCCTTACTTTAAGTGAGAGAGAAATAATGGGGAGTCAAAGCGCATCAGGTGTTTAAATTCACTAAATACTTGGTCACTAAGTCTATTGGCAAGAGCCAGAGAAGAAAAATAAATGATTCCAGTGGGACAGAAAGCAAGGGTATGACCAAAGAAACCTGGAAGAAGTAGAAATGAAGGGGAAGGTTGGCCATCAATGTTAAAGAGAACACAAAAAAGGTTGTGGAATTTGGTAATAAAAGTTGAGTGTTATGCAGGAGAGAATCATGTCTGTATCATGGCAGAGGTTTCCTTTCTTTTCTTTTCTTTTTCTTTTTTTTTTTTTTGAGATGGAGTCTCGCTCTGTCGCCCAGGCTGGAGTGCAGTGGTGAGATCTTGGCTCACTGCAACCTCCGCCTCCTGGGTTCAAGTGATTCTCCTGCCTCAGCCTCCCGAGTAGCTGCGACTACCCGTGCATGCCACCACGCCTGGCTAGTTTTTGTATTTTTAGTAGAGAGGGGGTTTCACCATGTTGGCCAGGATGGGCTTGATCTCTTGAACCTGTGATCTACTCGGCTTTACCTTCCAAAGAGCTGGGATTACAGGTGTGAGCCACTGTGCCCAGCCGCAGAGGTTTCTTTTTTATGGGATGGGACGAGAAATAGAATGATACATACTTGACAGGACAGGCAGGGTTAAAGATGAGTTTGTTTGTTTTTCCCCGAAAGTTCAATGAAATTTAAGAATGTTGGTAGGACCAGATGGAGTTAGGTGAGAGGAAAAGATAGAAGAGAAAGGTTATAATGGGTCAGGCAAAATTCCAGAGAGGTCAGGAGAAACTTTATGCAAAGGATATTTCATCTGGAATTGCTGGGGATTCTTCTCTCATATTCAATTCTCTCATCAGTGAACACAGATGACCAGAGTGATTGATAGGTCAGAACCTAAGATCTTGCCACTGAGAAAAACCCAGCTACGGGATAATTCTAGGTTAGCATGGAAGCCTACACTTGAACAAGCATCCTTTCCTACCTTATTTTGGAATAGTATCTGATATAGTTTGGATATCTGTCCCCTCCAAATCTCATGTTGAAATGTGATTCCCAGTGTTGAAGGTGAGGCCTGGTGGGAGGTGATTGGATCATGGGGCAGATCCCTCATGAAGACTTAGGACCATCCCCTAGGTGATGAATGAGTTCTCAGTTCATGCGAGATCTGATTGTTTTGGAACCTCCTCCCACCTCACCTTCTTGCTCATGCTCTTGCCATGTGACATGCTGGTTCCCTGTTACCTTCCGCTATGATTGTAAGCTCCGTGAGGCCCTCACCAGGAGCAGGTGCCGGCACCATGCTTTTTGTACAGCCTGTGGAACTGTAAGTCAAAATAAAACTATTTTCTTTATCAGTTACCCAGTCTCAGATATTCCTTTACAGAAATGCAAGACTAGTCTAACACAATATCTTTCCCCACCATTCTTTAATTTCCAAATTTGTCGGTTCTCCACCCCTTCCCCACCATCACACACCCCTTAAAAGCAGAGAGACTCTTACTCCTCTTTGAACATCACACCAGAGAAGGTCCCTAGTAAACATTTATTAAGCAAAATAAAAGCCAACAAACCTGAAAATGGTTGTCAAATGACATTCTCAGGCATTCTAAATTTAGCTCAGTGGTTCTCCAACAGGACAATTTTGCCCCTCATGATATATTTTGATAATGTCTGCAGATTTTTTTCATTTTTACAACTGGGGAGGGGATTGCTATTGGCAACTAGTGGGTAGAGACCAAGGATGCTGCTAACCATTTGCAAAGCACAGGTCAGGTCAGTCTTCCAAAAGAAAGAATTATCCAGCCCCAAATGTCAATAGTGCAAGGTAATTCTTTTTAAAACTCAGTCCTGATCATGTCACCCTTTAGTTTAAACCCTTCAGGAATTTTCCACTGCCCTTAGGATAAGAAACAGAAACCCTGAACTAGCCTGAAACCCTGAACTAGCTTGAGTTGCCAACTAAGAGAGAAAATACATTTTCAATTCTTCTGGTCCTTTTTGTCTTGTTTGCTTCACAAAGAAACTGAATTGGCTTTTAAGGAGTTTAATTTTATAACAACTATCCTTTTATCTATTTCCTTTCACTTTGCCTCTTTCCTCTAATTACAAATTCTAAAGAGTGGCACATATTAATTATTGGGAAGTCTTATCATTTAATGTGAATTCACCTTGTGTTCAGATAGTTACACTAATGAACCATTCAAAAATACCAATGAACCTCATTGGTTCAGTTAGCTCAATAAATCTCTCCAGAAAAACACCCCCCTCTGCTTCCTCTATGTTTGCCTCAGCCAGGATTTACTAGCTTGACTACGGAAGTGTGGCCTCCCATTACCACGACTTCATTGTTTCTAAAAATATAACATATTTACTAACACACTCCGAAATTGTGTCATTAATAATTAAGGCAAAGCAGCAAGATGAAGTACAGCATCCTTAATTAAAAATTGTTTACTTACTAATTTGTAAAATGTGATCAAGTTTAATGCATCTCCGATTATTACTGTGAATTAAGGAGGTCCTACTCTATTCTAAATGGGCTTTCAATATAAGATTCTTTTTTGTCTCAAAATCATTTCTAGCTCAATATTTGAAAATGAAATTCAGTTCCCTCCAAACTTGGTCCTTTCCCAGTGTTCCTACTCACAATGAATGGCATGGTCAGCATGCACTTATACACATACAAGAAGCCTGAAGCCTCAGAGGCATCCTCACCTTTCCACTCCATCTCCCCAACAGCCATACCATTTGGACATCTCATTTCCCAAAGAGTCCCCTCACCCATCCCCCATTCCCACTGCCTCATGGTCTCTGCTACCACCATCTTAGCCCAAGCTACTAATTCTTGCCTGCACTATAGCAATAGCTTCCTA
Organism: Macaca thibetana thibetana; assembly: GCF_024542745.1. Taxonomy (NCBI): domain Eukaryota; kingdom Metazoa; phylum Chordata; class Mammalia; order Primates; family Cercopithecidae; genus Macaca; species Macaca thibetana. Next base: position 83,075,105 of record NC_065589.1, on the reverse strand, counting down.
ACTGCCCTTACCTTTCTCACACTTGCCCTTCTCCCATATATCCTTGGCACTGTACCTAGAGTAACTTTTAAAAATTTGGTCCTGGTCATGTCCTTCTTTAGTTTTTAACCCATCAAGAGTTTCCCATTGCTTTTAGGATAGAGGACAGTAGTCCAATACGGTATCACCCTTTCCACTTCTTTTGTCTCACCTTCCGCCACTCTAGTTCTTTATGCTTCCTTTAGTTTCTTAAATGTCATACTCCCCCTTGCTGCAGGACCTTAGCACATGCGGCTCCCCCTATTTTTAATGTTCCTTGCCTTTCTGACCACTTCAGTCATGTCCTCTGGCTATACACTTTTCTAGAACCACAAAACTTTCCTTCATCACAGACACCACAATTTTAAATTAAACAGCCATTTTCCTGATCGATTTACTAATGTTTGTTCTCCCTCTAATGTGTAAGGTCCAAAAGAGAAGGGGTTGTTTCTGTTTTTTCTCACCACTGAATTCCCGACATCCAGCATAGTCAAATGAATGAATGAATCATGGGTGAGACTAATTTTAAGGAAAAACTATGTTATGAACAAAACCAAATATTGACTAATCCCAAACTAGACGGTGCAAAGTAGCCATTACCACTCAATCTAGGTCTTGAATAAAAATATGTAAGTAGAAGCACAAGAGTTAATCACACACACACACTTAGAATTTCTTCCTCCCACAGATCTGCTGGGACAAGTATCTTAGATGACTCACTCTTCCTGGGTTAACCCCTGGTCAAACCTCTTCTACATTGTCAAACACAGAGAAAACTATTTATGAGACATCAGAAAAGATGCTTAATTTCTGTGTATCTCAGTTTTAAAAACTCTAAAAGGTGGTTAATTCGTCAACAAAGTGGGATTTTTTTCCCTAGAAACAACCAATAAAAATTAGTCCTAGGAAATTCACAAACAAGAAGCAAAGTTTAATGGGACATAATATATTGGAACTTATTTCAGAATTGTGAAGCAAAGAAGGTCCATCATTGTTATCTCCCAGTTTTCCTTCTGTAGCTTTATTTATTAATAGGGAAAAACCATCCCACTCCTCTCAGCTATCAACTCTTCTATTAGCAGTTTTTCTAATAATCTGATAAACCCACCTGTTTCAAGGTGTAGATGACAAATGAGGCAATCTCAAAAATATTTCCCTTTTAAAAATAAAGGAAAGTGTTGAGACAAAGGAGTGAAACTCCAGTGGTGGAATTTTAGGCATTAATGTGCCGGGGAAGGCACTGTGGGTGGGGAGACATGCATGGTGACTCTGACACTGTGCCAGGTGAATTGCCACCTACTCATGAAGCCTGCTGTGATGATATCCTTTGTATCAAATTCTCCTAATGCCTTGAAGAAAGAGTTGTGTAACTATGACTGTTGAATTGCCTGGCAAATGTTGGCTACACATTAGAATAACTGAGGGAGCTTTTAAAAAATACGGATGCCTGGATCCCATGCAGATCAGCTAAATCAGAAACTTCAGGACGTCTCCTGCACCTTGATGTTTTTAAAAAGCTCGCCTGCTGATTCTAAATATTTGACCAGGGCTGAAAACTACTGATCTAGCTGTTAGTTATCAATAAATTTTTTTTATAGAACTCTGAGCTACATGAGGGTGTTTTAATCATGCCCCAGGGCTAGCTTCAGAAAGCGCCTCCTCTCCCCGCCATTCTCATGCATGTATTTATGCCCCTCTCTATTCCTTTCCTGGGAAGCATTCGCTTGCTCTTTTGCCCTGGGTCTGCTCCACCATCACTGCCACCATTTCCATAGATACACACTCTCTACATATGCACAGGAGGACACATGGGATGGAGCTGAACTGTGTGGGTAAAAATCAAGTTTGGGGGAAGGACAACAGCAAAAGGCTGACCCAGAAACAACTATTCCATGTTTCTAGGAATTATTTATCAAATGCTAAGGATTTGACTTGTCATTAATTTCCTTAAAATATCCTCTTTTAATCTTAGAAGAAAACCTGGGCAATACCATTCAGGACATAGGCATGGGCAAAGACTTCATGTCTAAAACACCAAAAGCAATGGCAACAAAAGCCAAAATAGACAAATGAGATCTAATTAAACTAAAGAGCTTCTGCACTGCAAAAGAAACTATCATCAGAGTAAACAGGTAACCTACAGAATGGGAGAAAATTTTTGCAATCTATCCATCTGACAAAGGGCTAATATCCAGAATCTCAAAGAACTTAAACAAATTTACAAGAAAAAAACAAATAACCATATCAAAAAGTGGGTAAAGGAGATGAACAGTTCTCAAAAGAAGACATTATGCAGTCAACAGACATATGAAAAAATGCTCATCATCACTGGTCATTAGAGAAATGCAAATCAAAAACCACAATGAGATACTATGTCACACCAGTTGGAATGGCGATCATTAAAAGGTCAGGAAACAACAGATGCTGGAGAGGATGTGGAGAAATAAGAACACTTTTACACTGTTGGTGGGAGTGTAAATTAGTTCAACCTTTGTGGAAGATAGTGTGGTGATTCCTCAAGGATCTAGAACTAGAAATACCATTTGACCCAGCAATCCCATTACTGGGTATATACCCAAGAGATTATAACTAATTCTACTATAAAGACACATGCACACGTATGTTTATTGCAGCACTATTCACAATAGCAAAGACTTGGAACCAACCCAAATGTCCACCAATGATAGACTGGATAAAGAAAATGTGGCACATAAACACCATGGAATACTATGCAGCCATAAAAAAGGATGAGCTCATGTCCTTTCCAGGGACATGGATGAAGCTGGAAACCATCATTCTCAGCAAACTATCACAAGAACAGAAAACCAAACACTGCATGTTGTCACTCATTAGTGAGAGTTGAACAATGAGAACACATGGACATAGGGAAGAGAACATCACACACCAGGGACGGTCAGGGGGTGGGGGGCTAGGGAAGGGATAACATCAGGAGAAATACCTAATGTAGATGATGGGTTGATGGGTGCAGCAAACCACCATGGCATGTGTATACCTATGTAACAAAATTGCACGTTCTACACATGTACCCCAGAACTTAAAGTACATTAAAAAATCCTATTTTACACATGAGAGGAGGCATGAGTTAGTAGCTAGAACAGTGTGTTCATGCTTTGGGATTGTTCACTATCTGTACCAGAAATGTGATTTGGAGATTAGCTAGGCATTCCTTTATGCCTGTTCCCTAGAGACCACGCCAGGATACACTTGTTCTAACAGTTGTGAAAAACTAATTGTCACATACTGGAGTGAATTCAAAATGGATCAACAACCTAAATGTAAATGCTAAAACCATAAAGCTTTTAGACAAACACACAGGGGCAAATCTTCATGACCTTGGATTTGGCAGTGAATTCTTAAGTATGATACCAAAAGCACAAGTGACAAAACAAAAAGTAGATAATTGGAAACTTTTGTGCATCAAAGGACATTATCAAGAAGGTTAAAAGACAAGCTACAGAAAGAAGGAAAATATTTATAAACATATATTAGATAGGGGTTTAATATTTAGAATATATAAGGCATTCCTATAACTCAACAATAAAAAGGCAAATGATCCAATTTAAAAATGGACAAAGGACTTTAATAGACATTTTTCCAAAGAAGATAAACAAATGGCTAAGAAGCACATGAAAAGATGCTCAAATTCATCAGATAATAGAGAAATGCAAATAAAAATCACAATGAAATAACACTTAACATGCTCTAGGATGGACATATAATAGCCAGTGTTGGCAAGGATGTGGAGAAATTGAAACCCTCACACACGGCTAGCAGGATTGTAAAATGGTTTGGTCGCTGTGGAAGAACATTTGTCAGTTCCTCAAACAGCTTACTACTGAGTTACCATATGATCCAGCAATTCTATTCATAGGTATACACTCAAAAGAATTGAAAATAGGGACTCAAACAGAGACTTAGACACCAATGTTCATTGAAGCATTATTCACAATAGTCAAAAGGTGAAAACAACCCAAGTGTCTGTCCATCAACAGATGAATGAATAAACAAAATGTGCAATATTCACACACACACACACACACACACACACACACACACACACACGCCTGTGCCACACAGGAATATTATTCAGCCACAAGAAGGAATGAAATTTTGATATATGCTAAAACACAAATGAACCTTGAAAACATCGTGCGAATAGGCCAGACACAAGGACAAATATTGTACGAGTTTGCTAATATGAAATATCTAGAATAGGCACATTCATTGAGAGAGAGAATAGATTAGAGGTTACCAGGGGATGGGGAACAGGAAGTTAGTGCTTAATGGTTACAGAGTTTCTGTTTGGGATAGTGAGAATGTTTTGGAAATAGAGATGATGGTTGTATAACATTGTGCATGTAATTAATGCCATTGAATTGTACACTTGACAATGGTTAAAATGGCAAATTTTGTGTCACATTATTTATGACCATAAAAATGCTTTAAAAAATTAATTGCCAAAGGTTTTAATAGAAGACTTAGTAATACTCAGTGTCTTTTGAATATTATCTACAAGTTTCTCATACTGAAATGTGAAAATAATTTATACCTGGTAGCAAGATTTTATAGTTTCAGAAAATAGGAAGTATACAGAAAGTATCAATGATTAAAAAATAGTGTACCTCAATACTATCATAAAGTTTTAGAGTGCAATTACACCACTCTAGAAAATACCTCACAGTGCTGCTGAGCTCATTGTATCATGAGGCTAAGCTGATACGGCAACTCTTGTTTAAAAAAAAAATTATTAAAGACTTCATGTTTTAAACAGCAGTTTTAGGTTCACAGCAAAGTTAAGAGGAAGGTAAAGGCACAACTTTGGGAGGCCGAGGCTGGCGGATCACCTGAGGTCAGGAGTTCGAGACCAGCCTGGCCAACATGGTGAAACCCTGTTTCTACTAAAAATACAAAAATTAGTCAGGCGTGTTGGCAGGCACCTGTAACCCCAGCTACTTGGGAGGCTGAGGCAAGAGAATCACTTGAACCTGGGAGGTGAAGGTTGCAGTGAGCCGAGATCATGCCACTGCACTCCAGCCTGGGTGACAGAGTGACAGTCTGTCACACACACACACACACACACACACACACACACACAAAAGGAAGGTACAGAGATTTCCCATATATTCCCTGATCCACACATACACAGCCTCCCCCATTATCAACATATCCCATTACCCCAGAATGGTACATCTGTTACAATTGATGAACCTGCATTAACACATCATAACCAACCAAAGTCCATAGTTTACATTAGGGTTCATTCTTTGTGTTATACATTCTATGAGTTTGTACAAATGTCTAATGACATGCGTCCACCATTGTGGTATCATACAGAGAATTTTCACTGCCCTAAGAATCTTCCGCAACTTCATCCTTCCCTCCTGCAACACCTGGCAACCACTGATCTTTTTATTGTCTCTCTAGTTTTGTCTTTTCCAGAATGTCATATAGTTGGAATCATACAGTATTGTAGGCTTTTCAGATTGGCTTCTTTCACTTAGTAATATGAATTTAAGTTTCCTCCATGTATTTTAAAGGCTTGATAGCTAATTTCTTTTTAGCACTGAGTAATATTCCGTTGTGTGGTTGTACCAGTTTATTCATTCACCTACTAGAGACATCTTAATTGTTTCCAAGTTTTGGCAATTAAGAATAAAGATGTTATAAATATCCATGGACAGGTTTTTACGTGTACATAAGTTTTCAACTCCTTTGGGTGAATACCAAGGAGTGTGATTGCTGGATCAAATGGTAAAAGTATGTTTAGTTTTGTAAGAAACTGCCAAACTGTCTTCCACAGTGGCCGTACCATTCCGCATTCCCACCAGGAGTGAATGAGAGCTCCTGTTGTTCGGCTTCCTTGCCAGTATGTAGTGTTGTCAGTGCTATGGATGTGGGCCGTTCTAGTAGCTGTGTAGTGGCAAATCACTCATTGTTGTTTTAATTTGCATTTCTGGAGTAGCTGTACTCAAGTGCCAATGTGAAGTGGCAGGCGTAGAAAAGAGGCAAGACCACCAGACTCAGGGTCAGAAAACAAAAAGTGCGTCTTGGTCTGATGCTTATCACTGTGAAGTTTCAGAAAAGTCATACAATTTTGTTAGCATCTGTCTTCTCATATGTAAAATGAGGATAGTAATTCTATATATTTTTAAAATTCAGTGATACAAGAAATACACATAAAATCAATTAGCTAAGAGGGGAAGTAACTCAAACGTCCACCAATGGATGAACGGATAAACAAAATGTAATCTATCCATCCAATGGAATATTGTCAAAAGGAAGTCCTGTCACATGCCAGTGTTGATGAACCTTGAGGGCATTACGCTAAGTGAAATAAGCCAGTCACAAAAAGGCAAATACTGTCTGATTCCACTTACATGAGGTATTTAAAGTAGTCAAATTCAAAGACACAGAAAGTAGAACAGTAGTTGCCGAGGGGTTCGGGGTAGGAAGAACAGGGAGTTGCTTAATGGGTAGAGTTTCAGTTTTGCAAGATGGAAAAGGCCTGGAGATTTTTTGAATGACAGTGTGAGTATATGACACTTAACACTAGTAAACAGTAAACAAAAATGGTTAGAATGGTGAATTCTATATTGTATTTACCAGAAATTTAAAAAATTAAAAATCAGTGCCACAATATATAGTGGGTACTCAGCGGATGTGTGAAAAATCCAAGCGGCCTCATTTCTCAAATTAACAATGGGAGGAAGATCACAAAGGAGAGAAAGCCCTGCCAATATAACTGAACACTTAGATTAAAAATTGGCTGTCCACAGTTGAAGAGGAATTTCATATTAGCATATGAAATGATGACACAGTTTGGGTTTTTTAATTTTCTAAGAGTTAAACAATTATAATTTGGGATGCATTTTAATTACTTCCACCTAAGGCCTACAAAGTTATTTTATTATAAAATATGAGGAGTGGAGGGAAAGTCTAGGCCTTAATTGAAGGCAGCATCAGAAATAATAAATCTGGTTTAAAATATCCCCACTGGCAATTTCGTTTTCTTAATTCAAATCTGCATGGAAGCACCAGCTTTATGAGGCTCCAGATGACATTGACCAAGCTAAGTTATTAGTCCCTCAATTCACTAGTGGGCAGAGCTGTATGCCAGCTCCAGGCAGGGAAAACACAAGAGTAGGGGTTGGAGTCTGGGTCCTCTGAAATTTACAGCTTATTTGGGAGCAGAACCTAGACACACAGGCATGTAGGCACATACATACACATGTGCACACACACGCACACACATGAGCGCGCACACACATGCATACATGCATATGTCACACCTAATGGAACATTCATACAGCACAATAAATGGCTATGCCAATGGCAAAACTGAGTATAGAAATGAGGGGCAGGATCCAGGCTGTTTTTGACAAAAATTTTTTGTTCCAAAAGATTTGTTACTAAATGGAAAACTCAAATTTCTTGAAAAATTTCTTGAAAATTGTGACAAAAACATTCCAGGTCCTATGGTCAACTCATAGCTTTTAAAAGCCACTTCTACTTTTTGAACACTTTCCAAAATTAGTGTCTACAAAAGTGAAACAAAGGCAACTTTTGAAAAGCAAGCTTACCTTATAGTTAAAATATAGCCATCCTTTGGGACACGTTCCATGTTGTTTTGGTGTATCTTTCTTTTTCTCTATGAGCCAAACCTTTTTTCGCTTACAGATACTAGGCATAGAAACTGAACACTCTTCACTACCCCAGAGTCCTGGAGGAGGAAATGGGTTAGAAATGGTATAGGAACAACGGCAATTCTTTGAAGGCATTCTCTATTGATCGCTATTTTTATGACTGCTGTGGTTTTTCATAATTTATTTTTTAAAATCTAGAAACTGAACTAAACTACTGATGACTGATTTCTCTAGGGACAACAGTTAACTGGGCAAGGGGCCAAATCAGTAATTTTAATTTAAGAATGTAGAAATTTTACAAATTAAAAAAATCTAAATAAATACTGCAATTTGAATCATAGAACTGATTAAAATCTTAAGAGTATTTGACTTGTGTCGCAAAAGAATACTTCATAGGGTAACAATTTCATTTTAAAACCTTCAACTTCAATGTACAGAGAGGAAAAAGATTCTAAAACAGTAGATAATTTCTACTTTATAATTCTTTAGAAAATATAATAATTTAGAAAAATTAACTCAAGAACTTCCAAGAAAATAGCATTTCTTAACACTGACTCTTAAATAAAACAGACTCACATATAGACTTGTCTTCAGTAAGATATATCCTCAAATCCTCAGCCTCCGACAAACTGACTGCTTTTTTTTTTTTAATTTAGAAGAGCTATATTTTCAGAATAAAGATTATAGAATGCATTGTATTGGCATCCAAGTCATAAATTCCAGAACAGGGCAGAATGCATGCCAATTGCAAGGGCAGGCTCAGTTTTCTAGATCAGGAATATGAGTCCAAAAGATGTTGGCATTTTGAAGGAGGGGCTGGAATGCTATTTTCAATGCAGATTAGCTGCTATTCTCCCAGACTCTCAAAACAGTCCTTTCTGTAGGCTGTTGTGACACCTGCTGGTAAAAGCAAGCTGATTAACCACATGGATTTTCCTTTCCTAACTCTCTGCAGAGGCCCTCACACCCAAAATTATTTTCCATGTTTATCCCTCTCCTGGTCTGGGGCACAGGTTAGTTATGAATCTGTTAGAGTAACGGATATCATTATCTTTTATGGTTAGAAAGAAGGGGAATGAGTGGACAATCAACCTAACTACACTGCACTGACGAAGAGAATTAAAAAAACCAATCTTCAACCTAAATGTGCTTCTAAATCCAACTTGCAAACAGTTGCCATTCTAAAGCAGGCAACAATTGATGCCAGGTATTAAAAGAAAAAAAGAATATTGACTTGAATCAAAACATTTATTAAATAGGACAATGGAAGTAAATTTCACAGATGTTAAAGTTCTGGCCCATTATAAATTGCATATAGGAATAGATTTTTTTTTAAGTGCTTCCATTGAAATGTCATAGGGAAAAGTATTTGTCAGGCATTTTTTTTTTTAAACAGTTTTATTGGGCCCATTTCTGGTGCTGTTTTGATTTATGAGGAAGGACTTATTCAGATGTAAATTATTTCCTAGAACATGAATACATGGATTGAACAGAAAAAATGTCCATCCTTAAGCCTTATGGCAGACAAAACTGAACACATCAAATGAAAAGAGAAATAAACAGAAACTTCTCATGGAAATGATGCAAGGAAAAGATTTTAAGTCTCCTGAAAATTATCAGTTTGTATTATAAACCCAAAAATGGGTAAGTAAAATAACCTGTTACAGAAGAAATAAAGCCACATCTCTGGCTCTGATTATTCACAGTTCTTTCTCTTCCTGTGTCCCAATTCTGGTATATCACTGGTGTTCCATCTCTCCAGCTGTGGGAAGATTAAAAATGTTAAGGTCTTCTCTCATTCTGCATGTCCAGTCTCCAACATCATTCTTAGCGTTCTGAGGTAGGGATTGAGGATATAATATCCTATTAAATTTAAAAAATACTCATATGCAGCATAGTGCCTATAGTTAACAATATTGTATCATATACTTAAAGTTTTTCTAAGGGAGTAGATTTTTTTTGAGATGGAGTCTCGCTCTGTCACCCAGGCTGAGTGCAGTGGCACGATCTTGGCTCACTGCAGCCTCTGCCTCTTGGGTTCAAGCGATTCTCCTGCCTTAGCCCCCTCAAGTAGCTGGGACTACAGGTATGCATCACACCACGCCCGGCTAATTTTTGTATTTTTAGTAGAGACGGCGTTTCTCCATGTTGGCCTCGTGTCGAACTCCTGAGCTCAGGTGATCCGCCCACCTTGGCCTCCCAAAGTGCTGGGATTACAGGTGTGAACCACCACGCCCAGCTAAGAGGGTAGATTTTATGTTAAGTGTTCTCATCACAAAAATGAATGAATTAGTGAATAAATAAATAAATGAACAGAGCAGGAGAGAAAGCTTTTGGAAGTGATGGATAAGTTTATGGCTAGATTGTTGTGATGGTTTCATAAGTGTATTCTTTAAAAACCTCTCACGTCTTTGTTAGAGAAGTGAAAATTTATAAGTTAATGTTTGAAGGGTATTCAACAAATTGATCACTAAAATTGAATCCAATCATTCTGCAAATAAAACCTGTCAAACAAAATTAAATGCAAATGAATCTAGGTTCATACCGAAATTCATCATTGGCTCTTTCTTCTTGAAGTCCAATCCACCAGCTTGCACCATACTTTGATAGCTATTAAAAGAAATAAAAAAAGTCAGCATTTATTCTACTTGTTTTCCTTTTTCACTATTAAGATTAATGGGGTTGCTGCTAGTGGCTTTCTATTCTTCAGTATTTTACCCAGTTATCTAAGGAACAGTATACTAAGGCCTAGCATCTTGAGAAAACCTGAAACTTCATTATTCTAAAATATTCCCTCCTTGTTATGAAGAAAAACTGGAATCAAACATGGAAAATAATTTTAGTTTTATACAACTTGAAAAGTAGTGTTTCTAACTCTCTAAGAAGGATTTAAAAAGTAATATTAGAAAATGAATTCATTTTCTGATAAAAATTTATTGGCTTATCCTCTCAGTGATTTACCCTCTCGGTGATTTATAATTCATTGCATATGTCACATGTATTTGAAAAACAATTTAAGGTATCAAGGCATCATTAGTGTAAAGATACTGATTTTAGGTATTAGTCTGATTGCTAAGCTTTAAACAGTATAAGCTTTCCTTCCCATTCAAATAGAGAGACACAATATAGGACAAAAGAATACTACAGAACGCCCAGTGTTTGACAACTAGAAAATTATCCTTTTGATGAATTCATGTCCTTTGCAGGGACATGGATGAAGCTGGAAACCATGATTCTCAGCAAACTGACCCAGGAAAAGAAAATCAAACACCACATGTTGTCACTCATAAGTGGGAGTTGAACAATGAGAACACATGGACGCAGGGAGGGGAACATCACACACTGGGGCCTGTTGGGGGGTAGGGGGTTGGGGGAGGGATAGCATTAGGAGAAATGCCTAACGTAGATGATGGGTTGATGGGTGCAGCAAACTACCATGGCACATATATACCTATGTAACAAACCTGCACGTTCTGCACATGTATCCCAGAACTTAAAATATAATAATAAAAAAAGGAACCAGATTTATATGTGTCAACATAGACACATTTCAAAATATGTACTTTTTTATATAAAATTAAACTGTTTAACAAAAAATTGGAATTTTAATAGATTATAAATTTTATGTTAACAGAATGATATAGTTATCATCAATAAAAAAACCCATTTAATCTAAGATTGTATTAGTAATGTTGTAGTGCTCAGAATAAAGGTAGTAAAAATTAGTAAGGAAATAGAAGACTTGAACAACAATAACAAAAGGAAAATAATCCTTTTACATTTTATTAATTTTACACCATTATTAATCACTTGGACCTAAGTACAATAAAGTATAAAATTAAAGTACCACGTGCATGCATCTGCACACATGTGCGTGTGTGCACGCACACACACACGCGCACACACACACACACGTTAGGGCAGATGTACTGACTTATGACCCAGGAAATTGCAATTCCCTCTTTAACTATAAAAGAGGAAGAGGCAGTAAGGGTTTTTCTAAGACCTGTAAATCAGTATACTTAATGGTGGAGGGGTGTGTGGGTGGTGTATGTTGAACTGTAACTTAATTTTTATGTGCAAAAATCCTGTTTATTTGAAGGCATTATATATTTAAATTTGTACTCTCATTTCTTCTGTAAAGACATGGGAAGAAATGTTAAGAGATATTATTTTTCCATAGGAATTTCAGCTCTCCATACAACAGAACCCAATAGTCCTCTAACAATCTAATTTATAAACAGGTATTTTTATTCTGTAAACAGCGTGGCTGTTTGTCATATCAGCAATTTGAGAATAATGCAAGATGGAACAACTGTAATTTTGGATCCCTGAGGTGTTGTTTCCTGGACGTGTTCTTACTGGCTGAATTCAGATTCCCATTGTCAGACTTTGGAATGGGTCCACTGAGACTGGCTGTGAACTCAGTGGGGGAACCACAACAATTTCATTCAATCATTCAATCTAAAGAGGTTTCATGTGCCACAGGACTGGAAATCATGGCCTGGATTGTTCTCTGCCCCAATTAAGGACCTCTAAAGAGGAATTATAACCGCTGCATCTTAAGTGGCATATTTATTACCACCTCAATTATGGCATGGTAACCTCCACATGGCACATCACAACCTGTTGTGATATGGCACAGAACTGAACTTCATAGGAGATACTAAAAGATATCCAGAATGGAACATCCAATGTGAAAATGGATGTTTGAAATTTTAGCTTAGGAAGGCCACAACAATAGAAGACTTATTAATATGCGTTTGCATAAAGAAATGTGATAGAGAAGTAAGCTCAGGACTTTAAAAATGTCATATGAACATGCATTTTATAACATCAACTATGTTTTGGTATACACAAACAGCCATTATAGTTAGCATCATATGGAAACAGCATTTACCAAAAACAAACAAACAAAACCCCACAGTGACAGTCAATACATTAATCCATAAAGCAATATAAGGAAGAACAACCTGTCATCTTTTAAAATGCTCCCATCAAGAATGACAAAATGATATTTTGGAGAAGGACTAATAGATTTGATATGTATTATAAGAAGCATTTAGAAATAAAAATTTAATAATAATGGTAAATTGCCATTTCAAAATGACAATACTGCAAAACGGTGTAAAAATGTCAGACAAGTGGACTAATTAGCTAGTAGTTTGTGTCAAACAAGTCCTAAAGTGCTTGCAGCTTTTTTTCAGCATTAATGTGATTATCAAGATGGCTCAAAAAATAAATTCACTCTGATTATGCTTTACGGTCTTCTGTTACTCAAAGAGTGGGAGAGAAAAATTGACATTCTTTTTCCAAGATGGAAACATTTTATTAAAATTTATTTGCTTTGGGTTTTTAAAATTGTATCTAGCTTTCTTGCTCATAATTAATTTTTTGACACTGCAACTAAATGTTAGTTTTGTTTTTCACAATTCTAATCACTGCTCTTTTTAGGGGAGCCATACAAAGCACATATGTAATTTTAAAAATATTTAATTATTTATTTGTGCTCTTCCTACATTTATAAGATAGATGTGAGACAGAAGTGAGTGGAATGATCTCTACACATCTTGCTCCTCGTCATGGAATGAAATAACTTCTGGATTGACCCATTCCAGTAGGATGTTCTTAGGTATAGGGTTTCTTTCTTACAAAATGTGAACACCACTATCACCACCGCCACCATTAAGTGCCCAAGGTAGGCACAAATTATGCACAAATAAGAATTTCTTGGAAAGCTACAACTTTCTTCTTTCCAATTTGATATCCTTTCCCCTTGGACCCTGCTATAGACTTAATGTTTGTGTCCCCCTAAAATTTACATATTGAAATCCTAACTCTCAAGGTGATATATTACAAGGCAAATGGCAGGTGATAAGGTCATGATGGCCGTGGGGGCGTCTCATGAATGGGATTAGCGCCCTTAGAAGGGGGCTCTGGAAAGTTCCTTTGCCCCTTCCACTCTATAAGTATATATATGAACCAGGAAGTGGGCATTCACCAGGTATCAAGTCGGCCAATGCCGAGATCTTGAGTTTCCAGCCTCCAGAAATGTGAGCAATAATTTTCTGTTGTTTGTAAACTGCGTAGTCTATAGTGTTCTGTTATAGCAGCCTGAAAAGACTAGGACAGTCCCCCCAGCCCCATTCTCAGTATTCAAATCCTATACCTTCCCATAATTTTCTTTTGTAGCACAGTGGGGAGATTAGTCAGCACCTTACCCATGAAACTGATGGGGCATTCTACATCAACATGGTCATAGGCCAGGTGACAATTTTGCCATATGAGGCACCATAAAGTTTGTCTGATTTGAGATCAGAATCCTCAACTAGATCATGGCAGTGGCTATGATGAATCAAACTGCTCAGCCTGTGGGTTTTCACCCTTGCCTTCTATGGGAGGCATTAACTCTGCCATCCCCACTGGCTTCCCAGCTTCCAAAGATTAGGAGATGAATTAAGGGGAAAGGTGAAGACAGAAGATCTACTGAAGTTCCCAGCAGAGCTAAGCTCCGTTGGAAAGATCAAAGAAGCCCTTCATTGTTCATGTCTGAGACAAAGCTGGCAGCCATGTTTTGGGGAGGATTTTGGAACTAGCATTTTGATGTAATGAAGACATTGTGCTCTTACATGTCCTGACACCGCTGTTCCACTGTCACAGGCAGCACCGTGTAGGGTTTTTAAATGACTGGATAAGTAAGATGGCCTGGGTTTCTTTCCAAATTCCACCACTTAGCTGCTGTGTAACCAAGTTGCTCAACCTCTTTGAAGCCTTAGCCTCCTCACTTGTAAAATGTACTAATAATAGACTTCCTACAGAGGGTTCTTGGGAAGATTACACTTTAGTACTTATTATAGTACCTGACACGGTTATGGTAAGTATGGCCAAATATCAACTCTTTTTGGGATGTATACTTTGCATGCCTGTGGATTAGTTTTCAGTCATTCATCTGGTCTCTTGTTATTGCCCTCTGAGGTGAGGAGTATGGTGTCTGGCTAAAGAAATGTGTATTTTCTGACACTATGATATGGAATTGAACTTGCTCATATTGAACATTATGGTTTTGGCTTGAGTGTTCCATTTGTAAGAGTGGAAGGGTGACAAAATAGTGTACAAATTTATGGTGGGGAACATTCCAGATCTAGTAGTTGTTCTGCCACTGAGTGTCTGTGGGACCACATGATTGTCATCTAACTTCTGTTTTTCTCGGCTTCTCCATCAGAATGTAGCAGGAGTCCTGACCTGCTTGTACCTCATGGGCTGTATGTGCAACAGACAGGATACAGAGACAGTAAATCCCCATGAACTGTGAGGAAAGACATTTCTTTTTCAAGTCTAGGATGCTTTAACACAGGGCTTCATTTTATAGTCAACTTACAAAGATATAAAAAGATGATAGGGCTAGAAAGGATTCCTGAAGATCATGAAATATGATTAAATTACAGGAAAAGAAAATGGCTTCTTGCTTTCAAAGCTTCCAAGGGAAAGTTGGGAGTGAGGATTTCCTGCCTTCATGCCTCCATTGTAATTTGTACTGTCTGTGCCCTTTCTGTTTACTACATCATATCACTTCCAGCTTCTTTATTTTTTAAATTTAATTTATGTTTTAAAAATTGACAGATAAAATTGTACGTATTTATTGTCTACAACACGATGTTTTAAAGTATATATATCCAGTCTTTTTAAAAACAGAGACTGTATCTCATACATTTTTGCATCTTTGACAAATACCCCAGTGCCTGGCACATACTCACTAATGAATGCTTACTGAAGGAACACACTGACAAGTATGTTGGCCAGTTTATTTTATTATTAAATAGGTCTTGCATGTTTCTTTCTTACTAGCTTAGTTCTGCAAGGAATTAAGTAGACTTTCTCTAGCTTAAGTTGAAATAGAAAACTACTCCTTACTATTTTCTGTATATTAGTCTTTACAAACTTAAAAATAATGTACTCTTGTAAGATTTGAAGTTTTAAAAGTGCCAGGCACCCCCCGGGTATTCCTCATCTCTCATTTGAGCTTAATTTTCCCCTGTGGTGTTTATCCACTTATTTTTTTTCTAATATATTATATAATTCTATTTACTCGTATTGATTATGGTCTTTCTTCCCAGACGAGAATATAAACTCCATGAAGATAGGAATTTGGGTCTGTAGAACCTCATGAAACAATCTCGACATGCTCACCATTATTGCTAACAAAGAGTGAAGAGGAGGGAAGTGACTGAGCAATAGAGTAAATCTGTATCTCCATTATTTTCTCTTAATCTCTATAACAGAAAAAAAAATTCTCAAAAATCTATGGTTTTACTGAAATCTATGGCTTTTACTGAAATTTAAATAAATATCCGAAGTCAAACCGAGAAAACCATCCCTCCCTCCGTCCTAAGGGCAAAAGAAGGTGCTAAACTCTGAATTTTTCGTGGTGAGTTATGTTCAAGTACCGCTTTTATTTTGCTGTGGATGAATTCTTGCTCATGTGCAGAATGAATTGTAAGAAGATCACTGTGTAGCCAGCTACAGACAAACCCAAAATTCGACCATTCTGAGGCAAAGGTATGAAAAAGGTATTCTGCATCCTGATAAAAGAGCCACGGTACATCTGAAAGAAAAAGAAACAGTGAAAATAATGCAGAAAAGATAAATAGGTATGCTAGGATTCACCCCAAATTTGTGATTTGGTCACTCAGCATTAAAAATAATTGTATACACACACACACACACACACAAATTTGCACACACACACACCGCACACACACACAGACACATGCACATAAATAGATAAATAACTTGCTTTTTTTCCTTGGTCTATCTCTTGCAAGATACCTTCACCAGGATTAAAAGATCAGGGATAGATACATATTCTAAAACCACATGTCATAAAAATGATTGACGATACTAGTCCTTAACCATATTTAATGACTACATTTATTAATTATTAATTTGAACAAATTAGCTCGAGGTTGACACAAGAAAAGAGAGGCTTGATTTGAGAAATATAACAACACATTAATGCTATATAGTAGCACTTATATGGTATATATTAATAATTAGAAATTCAAGAGCTGCAGAGTCGTTCTTACCGTACTGGTACCAGAAGGGAATCTTGGGTTTCACATCTGCAAAGTGAAAGCAAATCACTTTGACTGATCTTGCTTCTCAAGTGCATTGTCTGTGAATTACTTCAGCTCTAAACACATTATTTTGTCCTTCATTTTAAAAAATTTCACTTTAAAACAGGTACATTGTGCTGTTTGGAATATGTGGGGAGTTCTCACACTTGAAGAGGAGGCTCCAGAGAGGCTTCTGATTAAAGAACGAAGGACATGAGCACTCGCTGAGGCCACTGTGTGTCACACACTGTACTAGGTGCTTCCACTTACTCATTGTACAAGTAATTCCATTTACTTTGTAAAGTCAAAGTGACATTTCTCCCAGACTATACTTGCATTATAAATGTTCTGGAATATTAGCTGGTTACCTCAGTTCCCAGTGAACTACCTTGGCATCCTGCATTGGTGTCGCTTTTTCTCATTTCGTATAGAAACATTTTTTGCTAAAATAGTGTAATTTAGTTTATCATGCAGGTTGTTGATATTGTGGTTTGGGGTGTTTAAACTGAGAAAGTACTAGAGATTATTAGAAACCAAACACATAGCAAAGATCTTATTATATTTTTACCTCTTGGGATTTTGCATATCCATTCACGCTTGGAACCACAGTGTAAGGGCAGCAACGTTTTGTTTGCCTTATAAACAGCACAGTTTCTTGCATCTTCTCCAAAATAATTATTGTCTAAAAACGAAGAGACAACCTGCAGCAGATGAAGTTCATTATTTCTTAATGATGATTCCCCCACAAAGTTTCAAAAGATCAAAAAGGGCATCCCTGTACATAAGCATTATAGGCTTCTACAGGAAGCTTCAGAAATGTCTGGATGTCATTCTAGTTGAAGGTTATTTCACATTTGTGAAGAACAAGCTAATCAATATTTAGCTTTTTAAATTTAAAGATGCTTTAAAAAAAAAAGCTGGACGTGGTGTCTAACGCCTGTAATCCCAGCACTTCGGGAGGCCGAGGCGGGCGGATCACAAGGTCAGGAGATTGAGACCATCCTGGCTAACACGGTGAAAACCCATCTCTACTAAAAATACAAAAACAAAAAATTAGCTGGGCGTGGTGGCGGGCGCCAGTAGTCCTAGCTACTCGGGGAGGCTGAGGCAGAAGAGTGGTGTGAACCTGGGAGGCGGAGCTTGCAGTGAACAGAGATCGAGCCACCGCACTCCATCTTGGGTGACAGAACAAGACTCCGTCTTAAATAAATAAATAAATAAATAGATAAAATAAAAATAAAAAAAGGTACGCTACTCCTTTCTCCAGAAGGATCAAATGAAACGCAAGCTTTTTTCTGCACTTTTTTCCAACTGGGAACATTTTCTAGCCTTGGGATCCTGGGTAGACTTAGGGACTCAAGGGTGTGCCAGATCTTGGTATTAACTTTGATTTTGATTACTTTGAACATATGCTAAGTTTTTTTGCCTCTAATAACTAAATTCTGAGCCATAGTTAGCTTTAATCAGGAATCTATCAGGTCACTTTCCATGAACGACCACATAACTCATATAATTCACATTACAAGGGTATTAAAGACTCAACCTTCTCAATTATTTAATGACTACCTCATAGAAGAATGGATGGATGACAAGTAAAATTGGGGTAAAAATTTGGGGGAAAAAAGGATGCTTTTAAATCCCTTATGTTCTTCCTCAAACATGTACACCATCATGCAATAATTCATCTATCTTAAATATGTATAGCCTCAGATTCAGAGCAGATATTGGTGAGAAGCTCAGCCACTGCTTCACGGCCTTATCTAATTTATTCTGAGCCAGATTGTCTATTTCTCTCCTATTACTAATGAGTTTGTTACACTAAAACAAAAGAAAGTGTTCTCAACCTCTATGTATCACATTTTCTTTTTCAAGTACTATATTGACTTGAACCACCCAGCTGTCCTATGTAGTGGCTGCCATTTACGGGGCAAGTTGACCCTGCTATGCCTTTTCTGTTTTCTGAGCCTTGGTTTCTCTATCAGCAAAATAGATTAGTGGGGCTGAATGATCTTTAAAATCTCTTCCTACTCTCTCCTATAAACCTCTTCCTTGACACTAATTTGAACACCACCTTGGTATGGGGCTTTCTCTATTGTTCTTTACTACTTCAAAGTTTGGCTACTGATATTTTGCCAACCATGAGATATTATAGCATTGTGACTTTGGAGTCAGACAACCTGTGTGCAAATCCTGGCTCTCCTATGTATTATTTTAGGCAAACCACTTAATCATTCTAATACCCATGACACTGAGTTATTGTAAGGATGAAATGAGATCATGTAGGAGTGCATTCAGCTCGGTGCTCAGAACAACATGAGGACTCAATCGACAGCAGTTGCATGAAGTGCTCACTGCGGTCTCTCAGGAGTCGCCCCATTTCACAGGTGAAAGTGAATAATGTGATTTTTCATGTGCCGTAGGATGGATCCCACTTCAATCTAGAATACTACTTCAGTTTTTTTCCCTGTCATTTTGAGAAAAATGTGAGAATTACCGATTGCAACTGAAAAAAAAAAACGCAATAGTGAGTTCTCTCTGTCCTTCATAGAGGTTTGCAAGTATGGGAATGAATGAAAAGCAAGACTTTTTCCTTCTGGAACAACTTGCTCTAGAAGGTGATATTTCTAAAACTTGATTTACTGTCCTTTCAGAGTGAGGTAAATGAAAAATCATTCTCCAAAATAATCTTCCTTTCATTATGACATGGACAAGGTTCCCATACTCAGACATCAGGTGCTATGCAGGATAGGGAGGTACAGGGTAAAGGGAGTCTTGTGTTATTTAAAAGAATAGCTGCTTCTCTGCCAGAGAGACTCTTCATATGGGAGATGATTTGGGGGGGGGACTTTTTGGAGGTTTTTTTATTCTTTTTCAGGTTGGTTTAGGGAGACTTTTTGGAGGTTTTTGATACTTTTTCAGGCTGAGATTGTACAATGGCCTCAGAACAATGTGGCTGGCAAACATTTCCCAGGACCTTGCCAAATAATTCTCCTGGTACCAAGGTCTGGTGCAGTTTTGTCATGGGAGCTCTGGCCATCATTTCTAGGTTCTCTTGGTTTACCACGTGGTTCTGGGGCCACTTGTTTGGAATCCATCCCTTTTCTCCAGTTCGAAAAGACTTACAGGAGTTCTATCAGACCACTCCCACGAGCCAGCGTTCAGTGGGTTTCGTTTATTAAATCCAATCCAGAACTGCCTTGCTTCTGTCCTGTGAAGAGAAGAAACAAAAGCTTTGCCTTTCCCATCAAATTTACGGCATTACGTGAAAGGTTAAAAAAAATTCAAAAATATTTATGTATGCAGGAAACAGCTGATGCTACTGGCAGGATTGATCAAGTCAACAAGCAATGAACATTTTAAATGTGCAAAACGCTGTGCTATGGCATGAACTGAGAGAAGAATAAGCCTCACATTCTATTTCTCTTGGTTTGTGTGGTTTGCTCACAGGTGATATACAGTTGGGGAAAAGTCAGCTTTTATTGAGAACATGAGTTTCTCATCAGGAATAGCAAAGCCTTTCAGTCAGGACAAGAACACATGAAAAGAAAATTAGTAAGAAATTTTGGAACATCTCTAGCCAAGAGGACCTTTCGCTACTTTACTGTGTGTTTACTACCTCACTATACTATTTGTTCTACTTTACTATGCTTTGATTTGTTGTTCTTTTGTTAAACGTTCATGTATTCTCTGAAAGTCAGCCATCATCATCTTCATTGAATAAAAGGTACACAGGTTTTTTTTTTTTTTTTCAGATATCAACATAAATAATTCTAAAGCCAGTCACCCTGAGCCATGGTAGATTAACTTCAGTCATCACCATTGGTTTAGACTTGGCGAGAAGCTCCACAGAGAGTCACTTTCCCCTCTATGAGGCAGAGTACAAATGTGTCCACAGAGTCCTCAATCAATCGAGTGATAAAGCCTAATTGTGCAATGAACCATCTCACTAAGATCATTTTCTGAGAATAATTTTGAAGAATCAAAGATTTAAAAGATTCAGATGTCAGGAAAGATACTTTATTTTCCTTCGTGCAGAGAAGCAAACCTATTCTGAGGAATTCCTTCTCAGATGTGTCAGCTACTCTGCCTGGATGACACAAATTAAAAGCAAATTCAGCTTAGAAATCTAAGAGATCACTGGTGCCCAGCTGGGCACTGTCATGATGACACCTTACATTTAAGGTTGGGAGAAGGTGAGAATGGCCACCTTCTGTTTAAGCCAAGCACACTAATCTCCATGGCATAGGCTGAAAATCCATGTCTCTCTCCTGGTGTTGTGAACTTTGTCTTTCCTCACTGAATTCAGAGATCTATGTCTTCCCTGCTATATACTGGCTCCTGGAAGATGAAATGGTATTTACTTTCTCTTCATCAGTTTCCTGAAATTGTATAACATTTAATAAACACATATGTATGTGCATACGTGTGCGTGTGTGTGTATGTCTGACTAATAAAATAGAAATAGAAAAGCAGTGCCATAGGAAGGAAAAGCAGCATACCTGCTATAGCTGCTAACTATGAGATCTGGTATGTTTGCTATAATTAAGCATCAGATTTGACTGAATTCTCTGGTAATCTGGGAATAAAGTGAAATATACACAGTTATTGATAATTTTTTTTTTTTTGAGACAGGGTCACACTGTCACCCAGGCTGGAGTATAGTGGCACAATCTTGGCTCACTGCAACCTCCTCTTCTGGGCTCAACTGATACTCCTACCTCAGCTCAGTCTGCTCAGCTGGTACTACAGACGTGTGCCACTACACCTGGCTATTTTTTTTTTTTGTATTTTTTTGGTAGAGATGGGGTTTTTACCATGTTGCCCAGGCTGTTCCCTAACTCCTGGGCTCAAGCAATCTGCCTTGGCCTCTCAAAGTGCTACAATTACAGGTGTGAGTCACTGCGCCCAGTCAAGAATTTTAAAATATTTTCTTTAAAGATGGTTCTCGCTCTGTTGCCCAGCTGGAGTGCAGTGGCAAAATCATACCTCACTGTAACTTCGAACTAGGTTTTGCTGGGACTACAGGTGTGGCCACCACACCCGGCTAATTGTGAAATTTTTTTGGTAGAAACTGAGTCTCACTATGCTGCCTAGGCTGATCTTGAATTCCTGGCCTTAAGTGTTCCTTCCACCTTAGTGTCCCAAAGTGCTGTGACCCACTGTGCCTGGCTCATATTATACGGCTTTTGTGATCAGATATTGAAAAACTATGATTTGATAGATGCTTGGGACTAAATTCTACGAGACATTTTAAGCACGAGAACTTATATAAACAGAAATGACAGTGACATTTGATCTTAAAGCAAACTGGGAAGCAGTTTGTGTGTGGTTGTCATATGGCAAACCTCACTAAAATGCAAAGGCAGAATATGCAAATATGTTTTGCAGGAAGCTGAAGTAATGAAGTAAAATGTAACTTTGAACAATGGAGACTATCACCTATTCCTTGGATTTATGGCCTCAGACCTGGCTGATAATCCAATTAGCCAGGAAGCTTCTTAAACTTTTCTTCAGACTCAGAGTCTGACTCAGCAGCTCTGGTGTGAGGCCAGAAAGCTCTGTAAAAAAGGCGTCCCGACCAAGTGTGATGAGGAGCCAGGTTCCTGAGTCATGGCCTCATGTCAGCATTTCCCGTAGGGACTAGCAGTTCTGTGGGATGTCAATAAGTGTTCTTAAAAAAGGGATTTGTGGTCAAAGAAAGTGCTTCCTTCTAGAACCCTTTATGATGCTAATGAACATGGCAAATCTCCAAGACTGTACATTGTTTTGCAAACATATTTTACGATAAAATCTCCTTCCTTCCCTGCAGAATGCTGCACAAGACTCACATGGAGAGATGTCAAAATCTCCCAGCTTTAAGGTCATTGTTGTAGATGTGGAAGATGAATAATTTGATAGATGTTGCATGTTAATCTTGTCATGGGAATGTCCTACAAGGAAACTTGTGGGAAAGGCGAGGAGGATTTTCCTCAAAAAATAGTCCGGGATTTTTCTCTGGGATTCAGGCCAGTGTTTCATTGAGACTTCAGATTTCCAGCGCTCGAAGCAGAATACCTATTATTATAGTTGTTTTCATTAAATAAATATACAGAGCCATGGAGTTGTGCTGATCACAACATCCTCAGAGGCAGGATTTTGTCTGTCACATCTATTGAATTCTCCAACCAGCTATGCATGTAATGCATGTATCTTCCACAGAAGATACTCTCACAGTGCAGGCTGACTGACAGAACATTCCAAAGTGAGAGGCCAACGTGGGGAGTGGGGGGTTCACAGGAAGGGGACAAGATGACTGTCTTCAAATATTTGAAAATAGCATAGATTTGATCTGTATTTGCTCTAGCTCAAATTGAGGGGAGGCAGATTTCTAGCTTATTAGAAAACTGCTCTTTGAAATCAACCTTCTGCAATGGAATGGGCTTTCTCTCAAATAAGAAGCATTCTGAAATTGGAAGGAATTATGCAGACAGCGGATGACCACGGTATGTGGTGGGAGGTAGCACAAGACAGTTTAGAGTTCTTCCAATTTAAGCTTGAATTTCTAACTCCATTGAATTCAAGGTTCTGTAAACTTGCAAGGTGGATACAGATAAGAGAAAGTTTGTTTCCTCAAATGAAAACTTAGGGGGTTGGGTTGGAATGTAAAAAAAAATTACTGGGACTGTTTTTTTTTTTTTTTTTTTCAAACAAAATCTTACATAGGATCGCATTATATACAAAATAATCAGCAGTGGAGCTGGTTGGAGCTGCTCTGGTGAGGCGTGGAAGGAACCAGGAGCTCTGCCTACATGGTCCTCTCATACTCCTGGGGTTCCAGGATTCCTGGGATCCTTCCACAACACTTTGAAAACCACGGGGGTAGATAATTCCTGAGTTTG
Organism: Macaca thibetana thibetana; assembly: GCF_024542745.1. Classification (NCBI taxonomy): domain Eukaryota; kingdom Metazoa; phylum Chordata; class Mammalia; order Primates; family Cercopithecidae; genus Macaca; species Macaca thibetana. The sequence goes on along the minus strand of NC_065589.1, from coordinate 83,051,432 downwards.
GCAGGAAAGCTCTACAGTTCTGACTTGAGGCACAAAGAAAAGATTTCAAATATCTAAACAATTGTCACTTTGTTCTTCGTTTTATGAAATTAGAACCTGGTACAAGATAAATATAAAACTATATGTATATTTATTTTTCTTGGCTTTGGGTGTAATACAAATATGGGAATTTTAAACAACTACTTGGGATACTCACCCCTCAGAAGCCATTACTGAGAGATAGAATATTTGACTGTAAGTTTTCATAATTAACAAGTATTTACCAGTTAAATTTTGAATGTAAGAGCTCATTCACAAAATTCTCTTCCTCAATATGGGCAAAGCTTGCAAGATGAGCTCCAAATTCTTCGCAAAACGCTTCAGCTTCTCTCCATGTTCTTTTCGTCAGAACTTTTTCACTATGAAATACCTGTATAGTAAAAGAAAATAAATTAACATTGTTATAGATAAGGTGAGGTTGTTAAACTCTGCTCTAGAAAGTAAGAGTAATATTAATATAATTGTCATTATTCTTTATAAGAGCTTGATCTAGTGGGAGGAAGTAACATTTACTGAACTAGAATGTGCCTAGTCATCATAAAACTATTAGTTCCTTTTATCCTCATAACAAATTCCTGATGAGAATGTAATAAACTCAGTTTTATAAATGAGCTTTTTGAAGAATTTTTTTTCACCCTAAATCTTCTGTGACTGGCATGTACTTGTCCCTCAGTAAATATTTGTCAATAGATAAATAAAGTCAGGCCAAGAGAGGTTAAGAATTTTAGGTCACACAGCTATAAACTGGCAGAGCTAGGATTAGACCTACAATTCCTTGCTTCCAGAGTCCATAAACTTCCATCCCACCAGACTGCCTTCTGACAGATTAGAATTAGCAGACTGATCATTACTCTGCCTGACCCAGGGCAAGAAATGAGAAATGAGACCTGGGACCTAGGGTAGCTCTATTTCTAGAGTCTTTGGATCTTAGTTGAACTGGCAGATGCAGTGGTTCAGCTGTCTCTAAAATCTCTGCTGCTTCTCAGCTGTCTTCATGGTGGCAGGAAGAAGCCAGCTGAATGGAAGGTCTTCTGTTGGCTTATTTAAGATTGGGGAAAGGGACTGAAGACCCAGAGCTTGCAATCCCAGTCCTCTGTACCCTTCTTATTTTTAACTGCCTGGCACTAAGCCTGAGCCTCTGATGCCAGACAGGTACACCCTGTGGCCAGCCCCCCCCAGGCTCTTATTTGCTGAGACCAGAATGAATAGCTTTCCAAGTCCTGTGGACCACAGAACAACCTTTCCATCTTTTAAATTATATGTCAAAACTTGTCTCCTCTGGGAACCTCTTCCTGAATCACTCTAAATTCATAAATCCTACCACCATGCCTATCACACACACACCATGCATTTGTTGACATATCAGGGTGATATATAGTAGAAAAGGCACCAGACCAGAAGTCCCAAACCAGGGATTTATTCCAACTCTGTCAATAAATAATTGTGATCTTGGGCAAATCACAACATTTCACATGCCTCAGTTTACTGATCTCTAAGGTTTAACTTATTACTGGGTGAGGCCACTTTTGGGCCTATCATTCTATGAACGTAATGTAGGATTATATATGTGTACAACTTAAATCGAGCACATTCACAGCTGCTTCATGCCACGTACAAGCTACCACAGTTCCGGAGATAGAGACTGTCTTCGTTCCGCTCTGACGTGCAGAGCTGCTGGGGAACTTTCTCCCAAGACTTAGTGAAACCCTATTTGTAAAATAAACCAAAACAAAACCACCAAACATTTAAAAAAATCATATTTCAAAAAAGTGTTTCTGACAGGATTGTAGGAACTAATTTAAATGTAGGATCTAAAGCTGATTTTAAAAATAGAAATTTCTTCACACACACACACACACACACACACACACACATTATACACATACAAATCAACCGTATGCATTAATTTGTTTGATCTTCAGGTGTCTGGCAAGCTGCAAAAGCTATCCTTATTAGTAAAATTGTATTATTCAATAATAAAAACTTTATTTGTTGGTTTACAAACAATATGAAATTATACCACTTAACACCCTCTGAGTGTCTGCCTCCTTCACTTGGTGTATTAACAATATTGCAGGAGGACAGGTCCCCAGATGACCCTTGCTGACCCAGCTCTTCCTCTTTTTCTTGGCAATTCTCAGGCAGAGTGTACCAAGAATGCAATATCCTGAGATAAGGAGGAACCGTCCTTATCCCTCCTAGAGTAGGATGTCTTGCAATACTTTAGCTCAGTGATCCAGGTGGCACCCGGGATAAAAACCCAGAAAGGAGCACTTTCGGGAGCCCTCAGCTGTCCTGCAAAGTGGGGCATGTGCAGACAAGATTCCATCTTCCCAGGGGTGCTTTCCTGAGCCTTGGGGGAATGGCTCACCATAGATCCTAGGCTTTGGTTGCTTCTTGCTGCCTATCTGTGAATACAAGTTGAGCATCTCAAATCCAAAAATCCAAACTCCAAAATGCTCCAAAATCCAAAACTTTTGGAGCAGTGACAAGACACTCAAAGGAAATGCTCACTAGAGCATTTTGGAGTTTGAACTTTCAGATTTGGGATGCTCAACTGGTAAGTACTATGTAAATATAAAAAAAAAATCCAGAATCCAAAGCACTTCTGGTTCCAAGCATTTCAGCCAAGGAGTACTCACCCTGTAATAAAGTTATTTTGCCCATCTTGTTGTGTGGGAATTCTGTCTCACCAGATTCATACTCTGGCAGCCAAGTTTGTGCAAAACCTCCTGTCAGAGCTAGGAACTTATGCAGAAACTGGTTAGGTGTTTAGAGTTCTCCCCCAGGAGTGATAACCAGAGCACGGTGCCCTCCTTCCAGGGATTAATGGTATTTCTTTTCTTTCCTTTTTTTTTTTTTTTTTTTTTTTTTGAGACAGAGTCTCGCTGTGTTGCCCAGGATGGAATGCTGTGGTGCAGTCTCGGCTCACTGCAACCTCTGCCTCCCGGGTTCAAGTGATTCTCCTGTCTCAGCCTCCCAAGTAGCTGGGACTACAGGTGCATGCCACCACGCCTGGCTACTTTTTGTATTTTTAGTAGAGGTGGGATTTCATCATGTTGGCCAGGCTGGTCTGGAACTCCTGACCTCAAGTGATATGCCTGCCTTGGCCTCCCAAAGTGCTGGGATTACAGGCATGAACCACCATGCCTGGCCACGTGCATGGTATTTCTGCTGAACTGATAACAATCTTCATGAGGAAGTCTTCAATATCACCAGGATGTGTCGATTTTTTTTACTTAAAAATTATTTGGAATATGATTGAAAGGATAGAGACAGGCAACAAATGTTGATTAAGCACCTGCTGTCTGTCAGGCACTGTTCTGGAAAAAAAAGAGTCCTGGAATAAAGGAATTTGGGATACATGGATCAAATTAAAATAGTGTTAGTCCTGTTAAGAATGCCCATGTAACCTTGGTATCACCTTGAAGCAACTGGCCAGACCAGGCTCTGACTCCCAGTCCAAATAGCAGGGGTGAAAGGGCCATCTCTCTTCATGCTCTGTTGTTTCCTGATTTTCAACTGGCTGCTTGCACAAGGACATTGCCTTAAAGTGCCGACAGTCCTTCACTTCCCAGCTACCAAGTGGATGCTTTCCTCGCATGGCAACACAGCCACCACTGTAGCCTGAAAGCAGAAAACAAGCACTTTTAATACCAGACAACTAAAACGTTTTGTGCTCAGAAGACTGCTCTTTAGAGTGTTGAATAATTGACATCTCATAATTAAGCACCCAGACAGGAACAATCAAGATGAAAACGAATGTCTTATTGACCTGATTATGTCATTTCTCTTCATCTCTGGAGAAAATAATGGAAGATGGGAAAGAGAGAAAAGAGAGTGTGAAGGCTGAAATTTGGACCTTGTCTGCTTTGTGCTCAGATGGCAAATGATGAAGAATTAGGAGCTATTCCTACCTGGAACCAAAATATCCCCCATATTTCAATATTATACTTCGAAATCCCACTGTGAAAAATCAACAATGAAAAGTGCATAGTGCTCATCCTCTAACAACTGGATTCAACAGGGGGAAATATGTGAATAACAGATTCAAGGTAGACCATAAAGTATACAACAGAAAACCAAACTGTAAACCTTGGAAGAATGAAGAGAATGAGATGAATTCTCTAAATGAGGTAAAGATCTAGGGGCAGGGACAAGGCAGACATCAGAGAAAAGGAAGAGAGAAACAGAATTAGAGAGAGAGGCTTTTGTATGAAAAGCAAAGTACAGAGATTTTGCCTCCCACCTTCATAGTATATGTGAGATATTGGGAAATGTGATATAATAGTCACGGACAAAACTCCACTTTTTTCTTTGTGTATGCTTGAACATTTTAGAAGGTAAAATGTGTTTTTCCACAGAAACAATGTATAAATTAAGATTCTTAAGTTTGTCAGCAAAATCTATACAACTCATATGACAGCAAAAACAAAACAAAACAAAACAAAAACAAAAACAACACTCCAAATTTCAGTGAAGAATAGTAGAAAGCAATTCTATTCCAAAAATAAGATTAAAATGAGTAAGAATGAGCTTGTTTTTTCTCGAATCCTGGGTGGTCATTTAATTAACTAAATTCACATTCATCAACAACAATAAAAAATTGTACATCTGCAATGTGCTCAGCGAGGTTGTATAATTAGCTGCTTGAAACAAAAGGATGAAGCAAAGCAAACCAAAAACCAATTCTTAGTTTAGTGTGAGATACAGACACATAAACAAGCAATTGTAATAAATATAATGTGTAAAGTGCCATAGTAAAAGGTGTGTTCGAAGTTCTGGAGGAGACATCAGAAGGGGTGATGGAGCCTCACCAGAGATGTCAGTAAAACATTTGTAGGAAGTGACATGTGAGCTGAATTTTGAAGGATGAAAAGGAGACATGAGTTTTCAAGGCATGCTTGTAAAAAGAGAGTGATTATAGACGAAGCATCTGAAGACTTGCGATGATTCTGTACCTGAATGCTCTTTAAAAAATGTCGTCACTTGCTACTTGATATTTATCTTGCTTAATTTCCCTTCAGAAGTAATGGCTTCAATGTTTTCAGATACTGAGTAACTGGCATTGTGCTTGTCATCTATGTTCTGATTGTTTTATGCTCATGGAAAGACAAAAGAGAGGGAAAATGAAGAGTGCAAGTGAGAAGAAAGAAGACAAAGGAAGACATAGAGCATCTCTTTAGGAATGGAATCATTTGCTAAAGAATGAGTGTATGAGTGTTTGTGTCTTCAACAGTCCTGGCTGCACAAGTGTGTTAGGCACCAGCATCACCATGGCAAGGCGGTTCTGATCTGGAAGAACTCCCTGGGCCTGTGTGATGAATCAGAGAGCCTCAAAGGTAAAAACGGCCAGTGGTAAAAGAGGAAACACGCTATGTCTCATATAGAAGAAAAGGAAGTCAAGGAAGAGTTGGTGCATCCAAAATCCATCAGATGGCTCTACTGGCCGAGAACAGCTAGCTGGTGTTATAGATGCAAGGTTGTGGGCAGGCAAGGGGGAGAGATTATAGTATGTAACTGCCCCTGCCATTAGTGGAGCTTTGAAGGCCTGTTGAGTAACTTCAGAATGCAGCTCACAGTCCAGCTGGATCATGAACAATAGAGGAGATGCTGCATGCTCTGTGCAATAAAACCGAACCGGAGAAATCCATGTGGAAGCCCCGAATACAATATATTTGTGGAGCTGCTCTAGTTGAAAGAGGAGGGAACACACACATTCCTGCTCCGTTCCCCCATCCTTTGAGGGGCCCCAGTGGAACCTCCAGAAACTGCACAGCACAGGCAGGAAACCTCGTGGGGGACTTGGAGCATGAAGTTTGGGGTTCTAGTCCCAGTACAAATCTTTAGTAACTGGAAACTTGAGGATGTGAATTAATCACAATAGGCCTTGTCTAAAATATGTGAATAATAATTCCTTTTCTTCTCATGGGTTTTCATGAAGATCAAATGAAATAATGAATTGAAAAGCACTCTATAAAATATGATGAGCTAAATATACCCCTGCAGTGTTGCTATTATGCTTATGGCCATTTTCATTACAAAAACCAGGATTTTGTGGCATGAATTCTGCCTGTATGTTCATAGAATTTTTCAAAAGTTTGAATCAGCAAGTTTGAAATGTAATATACTTTTTTGTTGGTCTTGCATTTTGTCTCACTTTCCCACATCAGACAATGATTAAATAGCTTTGGTTTTAGATGCTATAAGATATTCGACTCATCTTCATTAGTGAAGAAGGAGATGTTTGTGAACCATTATGAACATGAAAAGTGCTGCAGGAGTGGTATTGGTATTCTAAAGTGGTTAACTTAATGGAACATTTGACCCAAATTTTAGAGTCTCAGCCCCAAAGAAGCAGTAAAGTGGTATAATAAAGGGAGACCAGGCTAAGGGAGAGATAAACTAAATTTATAAGCCTATATTGTGGGGATGCTTGCAAAGCCAAATAATAAGGGTAAGGGTGTGGGAAAGAGCAGAGGCGAATTTTCTTTCAGAGATATTGTTCTTAAATTTGATAACTCACTTCCCACTGGGGAAGAAAAATGATTATTCTCAGTGGTGAATCTCACATTTTGACAGATTCTCCTTACCTGCCATACCCTCACCCCACTCACTCTTCTCCTGCCAACATGAATGGGGAGACTTTCTGTCAATTAAGAAATTCTAATTCACCAAGTTATCTAACTATGCAAAATTAAGTGAGCTGGGAAAACCGCCACTGTCCACCTCTCTGTTCAGATATCTAAAAACAAACCCATTGACCAAACCTTTTTTTTTTTTTTTTTTTTTTTTTTTTTTTGAGACGGAGTCTCGCTCTGTCGCCCAGGCTGGAGTGCAGTGGCCGGATCTCAGCTCACTGCAAGCTCCGCCTCCCGGGTTCACGCCATTCTCCTGCCTCAGCCTCCCGAGTAGCTGGGACTACAGGCGCCCGCCACCTCGCCCGGCTAGTTTTTTGTATTTTTTTAGTAGAGATGGGGTTTCACCGTGTTAGCCAGGATAGTCTCGATCTCCTGACCTCGTGATCCGCCCGTCTCAGCCTCCCAAAGTGCTGGGATTACAGGCTTGAGCCACCGCGCCCGGCCTGACCAAACCTTTTTGTGCTGGCTTTTCAGTGCCTCTAGACAATTATTTCACTTGAGTCTGCCTACTTATTTTCCAGTTCCCTGCAACAACCCTTTACATCCTCATCTCTCAAGTCCTCTACCCTCTCACCTTCCCTCTCTCTCCTTCTCTCCTCTAACAGAGGAAAGTGAAGCTCTTTGGGTAGGCTAGGCAAGTTTCCTACAATGCTGTGTATCTGCCAGGCACTGTGCTAGGCAATTTATATGGTCTTTTCCCTGTTTAACTTCAGAAACTCTTTGAGACAGGCATTAGTGCCTGATTGTGCAGATGGAAAAATTAGGGCACAGAGGCTTAGTAACTTGCCAAAGGCCGCAAACGTAGTGGGCTTGCTCCGGGATTTGAAACCAGATTTATTTGGGTCTACTGTGAGACAGTATCAAGGTACAGAGTGAGTGGGTGGGCATTCGATAAGCAGTTGAATAAATGAATGAATGAGTTCCCCTAAAATTATGCTCCTGTCCCATGGAGCTCTCTCGCATTCCCCTGATCCTGTTTCTCTCCTGTGTGTGGCCACAGCATTTCCTTGAAGATCTACTGTCACATTTTTACTTTGCATGACAGTTACTTACATGATTATGAGGAGATACGTCAGTGTTCTAAGGGCTTCTCAGAAATTAGACTGGGTTTATCCTTATTTATGTGGTGGCTCGTTTCAGAGCTTTGATGAGCCTTAAAATGGATTGGCCTACTGATGGGACAGGCTTCTTACTACTCCTCACTATGTGCAGGGCACTTTCAAGAAAATAAACCTGACTTGCTCTATTGGGATCTTATTTTCCTTGTCACTTGCAGATTTCCATGGGCTGGGAACAATCAGGGTGAACATGCCCCAGAGTCATCCCACAGGAATGGAACACGCCAGGGGTATCTAGGTCTAGAAACAAAACATTTTTCACAGAGCCTGAGTTATGGATGGCTGCAAAGGACTGATCGAAAGTGTTTATTTTTCTCAATACAGACACCTATGAGCCTCTAATATAACTTGGAAAAGTGTTTTTGAATGTCTTAACAAGTATAGACTCATCTATTTTCTTTCACCATAGAGCAACCTCCACTTATATTGAATCTTGAATCTAGGTACAAAGTACATTTTAGTTTCTAAGCATTAGCTTCTCCTTGAATGAGAAGCTAATTTATCATCTTTCCATTTAATCAGTGGCAATAATTAGTATGGATGAAAACCATTTTTCCTGTTTCACCTGAATATTTCATTTCTCTTGAAATACCAACTGTCATAGAGAGCCTTTGTTGTCGCTTTTTACTAAAAATAACAGGATTTTCTGGTGTTTTAAGAATGGAAAATTTGGCATGAAAGAAAGGAAATACAGTTAAAATATAGGTTAATTAACTTTGTAGTCCTGAATTCAAATGGCAAGTATGAATTTGAACTCAAAAAGTGTTTAATCTTACACACACATGCACACAAACACACACTTCCTAGATCTGTCCACTGAAATGGCCTAGAAACAATAACAAACCACAAACAACGAGAACACATAAGCCCAGTCTGTGATGCTGAAATAATATCATTTTCCATCAAAAGAAACCAGGGTTCCTTGATGCAATGGATGCTTCTAGGTCTGCAGCAGAAATTTATATCTGTCATATCAGATAGCACGGACACTATCAAAGACTACTAGGATCACATCAGAAGGATTCAGAAGATATTCCTTGAAGAGATTCCCATCACAAAGATGGGGCATTTGAGCATTAAAAAGGATAATTCCAATGGACTAAAACATATCAACTATGTTTAAAACCCTTACTTCATAGTAATGCTAAAAAAAGAAAAACACCTCTAATGGGTCACGGATGAAGGATGCTAATGAAGAAATAATTATTTTGAAAGCTAGTAAAGGGAAAGAACTAAGCATTTGTTCTGTGTTTCCTATAAAAATTGTACCATGGGGTAACAAAAAATTGATTGAAAGGAATTACCTCTTTATAGGACTATCCCAGCTATAAATGAAGAAACCCCTAATGAGTCAATGGATTTAAGAATTGACCATCAAAGGCTGCTAATATCACAAAAAGAGAAAAAAATTGGACATTATGTGCCTCCAGACAGAGCACACAACTACCTATGAAACCATCTTTCAAAAAAAAAAAAAATCTGATTTTGGTCAATCCTTTCATTCTTTTTAAAAATAAAAATGCCTATTTTATGAAAAAGAAAATAGAGTAACACATTAAACAATGTGATGTGAATACAATCAACAAACTGCAGGAAAATTTATAAGACAAAGCACATTTGCATTAACAAATAAAGGCAGGGGTGGAAATTGGGGAGGGGCGGGAAACACAGAGATGAAAACAGACTTTAGGAGATCTATCAACCAATTACAATGCGTGAACCTTCTTTGGATCTTGATTCAAACTAGCTGTAAAATACATTACGTAATATTTATGAGCCATTTAGAAATTTGAGCGTTAACTGAAGATTTATAATGATAGGCAATTATAGTTAATTACTTTAAGGGGTGATAATTGTATTATTAGGTCTTTTAAAAAGAAGTCTCTATTTTTTGGAAATAATGCTGAAATATTTATGGATGAAACAATATGATGTTGAGGATTTGCTATGAAAAAATATGGGAAAGGGGTGAGGGTACAGATGGAAGAAGATTGGTCATGAATTGATAATTGCTGATGCTTGGTGGTTCTACTACTGGTAGATGCCATCTGGTGGTAATACTATTTGGTGAACATAACACTAAGTTGAAAAAAAAATGACAGAAAGGTGATTACCTTCTGATTTGCTTTTATGCAAGTGAAATGCGTGACAGGAATGATAGGAAGGATGAGAGGGACTTTGGGGGTTCTGATGTGTTCATGTAGGTTCGTCAATTGTAGCAAATATACACTGTGGTGTGGGATGTGGGGTGGGTGAATATTTTGCTGGTATGACATAGAGACAGAGTCCTGGATGAGTTTACAAAAAGCTGTAGGCTTCCTGTTCAGTGGTCAATTCATGTAGTTAGTCTTTGCTGGATTAAGATTCTGACGTGGGGACGAAGCTAATGGATTATTTTGTGACAGGCAGGAAAGAAAAGGTGATTTAGGCAGTGTTTCTGCAAGTTGCAATTTAAAAGAAAAAGGGAAACACAGAAGCTTTTATATTGCTATTTTCTTCAAAAAGATTTACATTTTCATCTTATTCAGAGACAATTTACTCAGTGTCAATCAGCTTGAGCAGCCAAACTGAACATCATGGCATTATTTTTGCTTTAGGGAAAAGAGAAAAAGAGTAGTGCCACTCAAATAAATTACAGCAGAAACTTATGAATGACAAGAAGCTCTGCTTCAATTCCAGATTTCCGACATCTAAATATGCCCCCAAGAAACTTAATATTAAAAACCAAAGATTTTCTCTACTCAAAATGTATTAATTTATTTTGACAGGTATAGACATTCCTAACAAAATTCCTAAGTGTATAGAAATGATACCTAAACTTTTATTTTTTTGCAGTATAGTGTGACATGGAAGTTTATTACTCTCTTTATTTTAATAATATTCATAGATTTGTAGAACAAGGTCTTTCTGTTGAGCGAATTATGATGTTACTTGTTTGGAGCTATGGAAAGTCACCAGTTTCCATACAAATTTCCTAAACTGATGTTTATATACAAAAAACTAATTTGTCTTCATTTCACTTTGCATGCATCTTTCAAAAGTATAATTTTAAAAAATAGTAACAGAAAGTTTTAGGTTGACAGCAAAATTGAATGCAAAATACAGAGAGCGCCCCTCTAACACCACTGCCCTCCAATCTCCTTCACTATAGACATCCCACGCCACAGTGGTGCATTTATTACCACTGATGAACTTACACGGACACATCACAACCACCCAAAGTCCCTCTCATCCCTTGCGCCATCTCTGTCACTCATTTCACTTGTATAAAAGCAACTCTATCATCTATCATCTATCTATCTCACCTATGACTGAATATATTGCTGCTATTACTTTAAACATACTATTATTTGTTGGATCAATTAAGAATAAGAAAAATAGAAGTTTTTATTTTACCTTCATTTATTCTCTGATGCTCCTTCTTTCTTTACATAGATCTGAGCTTCTATATCATTTTTCTTCTCTCTGAAGAATTTCTTTGAATATTTCTTGCAAGGTAGGTCTACTAGCAACAAATTTCCCGAATTTTTGTTTGTCTGATAAAAATCAGATAAAATCTGATAAAAATTCTCCTTCATTTTTAAAGGATAATTTCACAGAGTATAGAATCCTAAGTTGGAGGGTTTTTTTTCTCTTAACACTTTAAATATTTCATGCTACTTTCTTCTTGCTTCGATGATTTCTGAAGAGCAGTCAGATATAATTCTTATCTTTGCTCCTCCAGAGGTAAGGTGTTTTTTTCCCCTCTGGCTTCTTTCAAGATTTTGTCTTTATTTTTTATTTTCTGAAGTTCGAATACAGTATGTCTACATGTAGTTTTTCGTGTGTTTATCTTGGTTGGTGTTCTCAGAGTTTCCTGGATCTGTGGTTTGGTGTCTGATACTAACTTGGGGGAAATTCTCAGTTATTAGTGCTTCAAATATTGCTTCTTTTCCTTTATTTCTTTCTTTTCCTTCTGATATTCCCATTACACAGTTTGTAGTTGTCCCACAGTTCTTGAATATTCTGTTCTGTTTCAGTCTTTTTCCTCTTTGTTTTTCAGTTTCAGAAGTTTGTATTATCATATACTCAAACTCAGAGATTCTTTTCTCATGTGTGTTCAGTCTACTATAAACTCATCAAAAGCATTCTTCATTTCTGTGATGGTGTTTTGATCTGTAGCATTTCTTTTTTTTGTTTGTTTTTTTGTTTTTTCTTAGACTCTCCACCTCTCTGCTTACAGGATCCAGCTGTTCTTGCATGTTGTCTACTTTTCCCATTAAAGCCCTTAGCATATTAATCAAATTTAAAAAAATTGCTTGTCTGGTAATTTCAACATCCCTGTCATAGCTGACTGGCTCTGATGCTTGTTCAGTCTCTTCAAACTATGTTTCTTGCCTTTTAGTATGTCTTGTAATATTTTTGTTGAAAAGTGGATGTAATATACTGGGTAAAAGAAACTGCAGTAAACAGGCCTTTGCGATGGAATGGTAAGGTGTGAGAGGAGGGGAAGTGTTCTACAATTTTACCATTAGGTTTCAGCCTTTTGGTGAGCCTGTGTTCCTGGACTGTGCCCTTGACCAGCGAATGCTTCTCAGTTATTTTTCCCTGCTTGGTGGGACAGGATGGCTAGAGAGCTGGAGCGGGGTATTTCCTTTCCATCACGTGAAAGGATAGAGCTGGCTGGAGTTGTAGATTTCCCTTCCTCCAGATGAGTCAGGCTCTGATAAAACTCCAGCAGCAGTCTGACAAAACAGCCTCTCCTGAGGTGGGGCCTTGTTAGGAACGGAATGCTTTGCTATATTTCAAAATGGTTCCTTTTCCTCTCCCTCTGCTGGAAGCATTAGGGAATTTTTTCTCTGATATTTCACTGTGATAACCTGATAGATTACCTGGAACTAGAACTCACAAAAGTGTGGGGGTCCCCTATGACTGGGTCACCCGGGAGAACCCTCAGAGTGTCTGTGCTGAGCCTCCAGCAATTTTATCAATGACGGTTCAGATGTTCCTCTCCCAGCACAGGTTCCTCTGGAGGTTTCTGCTGACGGGTTTCCGATCCAGGAAGTTGTGATTCTCTGTATCTTTGTATTTTTCCAGTTTTGGGTGGCCGTGGTTTGCCTTGTGATGGGTCTAAGAAGAGTTGTTGATTTTTCAGTTTGTTCAGCTCTTTACTCATTAGGATGGTGTAACTTCTAAACTTAAGTCTTCAAAACTACATGGTTTTAAACCATGTATTTAACAGAGAGAATGTAAACTGACTTTCTTTGATCTCTCTCTTTTTTCTTTCTTCTAATTTCAGGAGGTCTAAAGGAATTTTTAAAAAAACATTTAACACTAGCTTATAAGTGTTGGGGAAATGTGTGTGTAGGCCACAGTCATACCTTCCTTTAAAGCTCTGTGGTTTCCCAGGGTGCTCACATTGGTGACTGGTCCAGCACAGAATAGGTCCTGCATCTTAGAATGTATGGGTGAGGAACCCTAATAGATTAGCAATGTCACTGTCTGTAGCTTTAGGTAAAATTCTGCAAATTATTTCTCTGCAATAAGAAAGGCTAATATTTATTAATTATTTACAATGCAGTAGCAACTATGTAATATTTCTTTTAATCCTCACAACAATCCTGTAAGGTAGATACTATTACTGTCCTTATTTTAAATAAGAGGAAACTGAGATATGGAGAGATTAAGTAATTTCTCTGAGATCATAATGCTGGAATTTGAACTTTAGTTCAACTCAATAGCGGGTAGGTACTCTTTATGCATATGTTATCCTGCAGTGCAGTCTCTTATATCTATTTATATCACCTTACTTAACACCCTCAATGAAGAACACTTCTGATCTTAATATTTTTTGATCCAAAACCTCTAGTGGCTTCCTATACCTAGATAAGAAGTGAAAACTCTTTAGCTTGTAATATTAGGCTGTGGTTTCAATATCTTACTCTGGCCTTATCTTTTACAACTCTTTTACATATATCTTAATCTCTAATTACACAGTGCTCCTAAAATTTCTCAGAGTTGCCCCATATATTTGCTTCTGCTGAGAAAATTCTTTTTACTTCTTTAACCACTAAATCCTACTATATTTCAGACATTTTCAATCCCAGGTGAAAGGCCACTTCCTCTTGAACTTTTATGGTAACTTCAATAAATCCTCCCTTCATTTAACTGTTAGAATACTTTATTTTATACTTCTTACAGCACTCACCACATATTTTCCTGTTGCCATGGTTTGAACGTAATATATCCCTCCAAAATTCATATGTGATAGTATTAAGAGGCAGGGCCTTCTGGGAAGTAATAAAGTCATGAGTGCTCCATCCCATGAATGGGATTAGTGCTTTTACAAAAGAGGCTGAGGGGGTGTCCTACTCTCGTTTTGCTGTTTTGCCCTTCCACCATGTGAGGGTGCTGCAAGAAGGCCTTCAGCAGACACCAAATCTGCTAGCACCTTAATCTTGGACTTCCCAGCCTCTAGAACTGTGAGAAATAAATTTGTGTTATTTATAAATTACCCAATATGTGATACTTTGTTATAGCAGCAGGAATGACTAAGACTCTATATACGAGTTATTTATTGTATTTGCTATCACCACTCCCAGATTATAGCAACATGAAGGCATGCACATTAGGTAATTTTTAAATCTCCCTTGTCATACAAACGCCCTATAAAGCTCATTAAATGAATGGCTTTAATTATGCAGTAGGGTTATAGAAAGAAAATTTTTTTAAAAAAACACAGAGGGAGACATCTCAAAGATTGAGCAGTAGACTGAATACATGTGTTTATCTCTTCTCCATCCTAAAAATCTCATGTGTTAAAATAAATGGTGCTATGAGAAATAACCAGCAGATTAGGTACCCTGAAAGATTCTTTCAGTCAAACTAGTTGAAATGCTAGATAAAACATTTTGAAAACATCTTTATAAATGTATGGCTGAGTTGGCATAAAATAAACAAATCTACAGAGCTCGCAAATGAAGTAAAAGTATGAACCATGGTAGCCAAACTACCTTCCTAGCGGGATTTACCCTAAAGGTTTCTTTCTAATTCTGGAGACCTTGAGCATCTGCTTTGATAGTTGCATGGAGATTTTGAGGGAAAGGAGATGAAGCCTAACAGATATACAAAATGAAAAGTCTAATAGAAGAAACCTGCATAAAATAGAATCCCAAATGGCCACTTTTGGGAAGCATACATGAGAACATACTCACTCAGCTGTTTGTAAGGAAACTTGTCTCTGTCAATCTTGGCAGTGAATAATAGTAAAAGAAATAACTTTCTAAAGAATTTATAACCACAACTCAAACTTCATGCAGGTTAGTCATCGAACTCATGCTACCTATGTGTTCAAGAAAACCTCAGTCAGAGCTTTTAAAGTGGTCCTTAGTTGGTAGTGCCTCAAACTGAGTGATGGAAACAAATGCTAATTTTCATTGGAGGAGCCCAACTTCAACCTAGGGGTTACAGAACTCCCATAAATAAAGTACATAGAAAAATCAGTAGTTCCAGGCAAAACCCACAAAGTGAAAGAAATGAGATACAGAAACAGACCCATAAAACTTCAGGTATGAGATTGTTAGAAACCAAATACAAAATAACTTGGATATATTTAAGGAAATAAAGAGAATCTTTAAAATATGAGTAGGAAACAAGTGACTACAAAGAGCCACAAACCAAATTTAAAACAGAAATAGTCTTTCTAGAAATGAAATAAATATAGTTAGCATATGAATACATCTAAACAAATATTCGCTGCAAAGATAGCAACAACAAAATCATGGCTAACAGAAATGAAACAGTTCAGAATTTTCAAAACTAGGCAGCAATAGCAAATTACAATCCTTTTAAAGATGAGAGCAAAGATGGTATTGTTGATTTTGTTAAGAATGCATGTTGAATAGCTAGTGTAACATATAAAAACATAGATTTAGATAATACAATTTCCAGATAAGTAAAGGGGAAAGAATGAAATGAGAAAAGAAGAAAAAGATAAATTCAAAAGATGGCAAGAAAGAAGAGAAAACATGACTAAAAAGTGCAGGATAAATGGAAAGGACATAATGAAATGGAAGAAATGAATCCAATTCTATACATAATCACAAAAAATATAAGTAAACCAAACTCTGCAGTTAAGGACAACAAATGTGTGAATAAGATTTTAAAAATTTAGTTATATGCTGTTTATAAGTGATACATTAACTCTAAGAACACAAAAATATTCAAAGTTAGAAAAAATAAAAAAAAGTACTAGGCCAATACTAATTTTTAAAAAGTTACTGTAGCTACATTCATGAACAAATTAACTCTATGGAGAAAATAATTTTGAGAGAACAAGAGGATCACTCAGGATACTATACCGATTTTGACACCACAGGTAGGATATCATGATTCTAAACTTGTATGTTGCTAATAAAACAGCCTAAAAAGTATGTAATATAAAAACTCGACAGAACTACAGGGAAAAGTTTCTACATCCACCATCATAGTGGGAGATATTTAACACTCTCAGTAATTGATTGATCATGTGGGCAAAAAATATTCAGGCTATAGATGATCTGAACAGCACATTTAACATAATCAGTTGACAGATATGAAGCATTTCATGTAGCAAAAGCAGAATATGCAACCTTTTCAAGTACATATGGGATATAAAAAAAAAAATGATCACATGCAAGGCCATAATACCAACTCTGTATTTGAAAGGACAGGCACCAAACAAACAGTATTTCTTGACCACAGTGCAATTAAATTAGGTATTGACAACAAAAGGAACTAGAAACACCTGTATTTTGGGAAATTAAAAAAATCTTCTAACTAATTTATGGGTTGAAATCATATTCATATTGGAAATTAGAATGTATTCTCAATTGAAAAATTATAAAACTCTACTAAATCTTGTGGGATACAACTCAAGCAGCACTTGGAAGGAAGTAGGAAGTCTCAATAGTCTTATAAGCATTACAGAAATTGAATGTGGTTTTTAAATCTCCTATATAAAATATGAGGCATATTCTAATAAATGTTTACTGTATAAATGTTTACTGTTTTTATTTGTTACACTAGCTATTCAAGCATTATCTCTTCAAATACTGCCTCTTCCCATTCATTCTAACCTTTCCTTTTATCGTTCCAGTGACTCAACCTCTCCTCCATGTTTGTTAATATTTTTAAAACATTTTCTACCTCTGTGTCTCTTCCCTCTTCAGGGAGGGAAGAGCCTGGGGCCCCTAAGCCATTTCCTCTACATACAAACTTGGTAACTCTTTGCTGTTTTCTCTGGCATAGCCCTGATGGAGATCCAGGCAAGCAAGAACTCACTCTGAAATATAGGGGCTGTTGGGTCTAGGCTGTCGACCTCAGCTTAATACAAGAGCCTGAAGCTTGTTCCACAGAGACAGGTTCTAGTGTAGGCTGTGGTGGAAGCCATCAGTTTCTCTGGTACTGACCAACCTGGCCCAGTTTCATGCCTTGGGATTCAGAGCTGAACACCTGAGGATGAACTAGTAGAGCTGGAATCCTGGTTAAGGTACCCCAGGCAGTGACTGTGAACTGACTGGATGTACCCATATGTGCCCAGCCACTGTACTTTGAAGTTTAACTGACCATTCTGAACTGAGGAAGCGCTTGAGATTCTTAGGTAGTGGGGTGGGGGGGTTGCAGGTGGGGAGAAAGACTTTAGGAGGGAGAAACTGGACTTGCTGCTAATAAAGACAGTGGTGGTCTTGAGCAATGAATTTATACCTTTAATATGTCAAATGACTCATATGGATTATAGTTTTAAAAACGACCATCGGGCCAGGCAATTTGGCTCACGTCTATAAACCCAGCACTTTGGGAGGCCAAGGTGGGCGGATTGCTTGAGCCCAAGAGTTCAATACCAGTCTGTCTCTACAGAAAATACAAAAATTAGCTGGGTGTGGTGGCACATGCCTGTGGTCCCAGCTACTGGGGAGGCTGAGGTGGGAGGATCACTTGAGCCCGGGAGGTCAAGGCTGCAGTGAGCTGAGATTGCACCACTGCAGTTTAGGCTGGGTGACAGAGCGAGACTTTGTCTCAAAACAAACAAACAAATAAATAAGTAAATAAATAAATAAATAAAAACAAAGATCAGCCATATGTCACCCCCTGTTAACCTGTGCTGATCCTTGTAGTTGATTTAGGCATTAAGAAAACATTAAGAAAGAATCAAAGGAGGTGGACCAAGGGGTAGAAGGAATTTGGAGTAAAGAAAACAGGAGCCAGAGGTGAGGGAGGGTTGGCGATGCAGCTCACTCTACTCACTGGGCTGGTGTGTGTTCCAGTGTGTGTACTGCACCGGCTCAGGTTTCCGCCCTGCTGGCTTCCAAGTGTATTCTCCTGTATCATTTTGGTCTTGAAGAGCTATCCAAAAATAAGTGTCCTTCATTTTTACCACACTACTGATCAAACTGGTAATAAAAGCCTGTTCAAACCTTAAAAGGAGAAAAAAGAAGTGATTATATTAAGTTTCTGGGCAATAAAAAAAGTCATTAAAGCATAATGAAGTGCACAGAATGGCCCCAGAGTAAGCGTTTCTCATTAATTCTTTAGAACATGGAGCAGGAAAACACCCAAAGACCCTGAACATTACTAATAAATGCCGAATGTCAGTGCAATTCCCAGAAATACATGAGTGAGGAGAATCTGACTCTTGCATATGGGGCTTAATTCTTGCACGGAATAAAGTCCAGCTCCAATTTCAAAGCATAGGTGGTAAAGTTCATATGGCCAGCAATGCATTTCTTGGAGTACGATGTGGCCTATTTTGTAATTAGGCCACACACCACACAAACCATGCCACAATATGCATGGGGTAAGGGTGGGCAGGAGGGAGGAGGAAAGATATTATGCTTTTCTGAATGAGCATTTACTAATACAGAGTTCACATGCACCCACCTACCATACTTGCCTGGGGAGAAAGAAACAGAAATTAAAGTAGCAATTTTATGTCTCCCAAATCAGTGTGTTCATAGGCACAGGTAGGTCTCAGCTTATTCAAATGTGTTTAAATCTGCATGTTCACTGAAGAAAAATGTGAAAGCCCAGGAACTAATCTAAAGCTCTACATCCACTAATGTACTTCCCAAACAGCTGAATGAATTACTGTTTAATGATTGGTGGCAGTGCCCCCTTTCCAGTATGAATGCGTCAAAAGCAGAATCTAGAAAACTTGCATACATGCTTCCACATGCACACCTACCAAGAAAATCATGACTATTAAAACTTAACTAGCATTGAACCTTTCAGCTAAGTTGAAACTATCTTGAGAAAGCTATTTTTAGAACATATAAAGTTAGAAGAAACACATTTGAAACAGTGGTGACTTCCGGGCAGACCTGCTGAGTCAGTGGGAAAGGAAAGGCTGAAGCCAAACCTAAGGAGAAAGCAAATTAGACCTTTTTATTCAATTTTGGTGGTTTTTTTCATTACTGTGCATCCTTAACTTGCTAAGGGAAGCAAAAGCAATGGGGTCATTTATGAATAGAGGAGTCTCAAAGGAAATAGGAGATAAAAAGAGAGAAGAATAAAAAGAAGGAAAAATTTTAAGTGTCTTACAGATATTATTAGCAACATTTAGAGATCTTAGGCATTTATGGTACTCATCTTTGCAGGGGAAATGGATTTTCATCATGCTTTAGTAAATATTTTCTGCAGATACTCTATTAATAACCTAAATAGCACACATTCGAAACAGGAAAAGTTCTTTTTTTAATCCAGATCATACTGGCAGAACCTTACATAAATGTGCTTCAAAAGAAATGTATAGAAGACTAAATATTGCCTACATGCTGTTGTAATTTTCCTTACACTTCAGTTGGTTCGTGCTCTCAATAATATACGATCTGCTTTTCTCTATCTCCTCCAAGGCAGAGTAAGTAATACGGGGTCAGGGAAGTGCTGGGAGGAGAAGGGCAGGGTTCCTGGTTAGGGCTCCACCCCCGGCCTGTGCCCCCAGACCTAGGTGAAGACAAGCATTTCTGTTTTCGTGCCCAAATGTTGCATTTCCCAAGACCACCCTGGCTTGCCACGCCCCCATCTTCTGCCTATAAAACCCCCCGAGACCCTAGTGGGAAGAGAGACAAGCGGCTGGACATCCAGAGGAACACACCGGTACAAGAGCACACCGACAGGCACCGGCAGAGGCCGGCAGGTCATCGACAGGAAGAACGATGTGGAGTTTGGCCAGAAGGAAGTTAAGAAAATAACTCCACTTACAATAGTGCCCCCCAAATACATAGGAATAAACTACACAAACGAGAAAGACTTGTATACTGAAAACTGCAAAATGGTGAAGGAAATTAAAGAAGCCACAAGGAAATGGAAATAAATCCCGTGTTCATGGCTTGGAAGACTTAATATTGTTAAGATGCTTATACTACCCAAAATGATGTATATATTCAATGCAATCCCTATCAAAATCCCAATGATATCTTTTTCAAAAATAGAAAAGTTCATCCTAAAATCCATATGGAAATTCAAGGAATCCTGAATAGCCAATATAATTGTGAAAAGAAACCAAGTTAGAGGTCTGACACTTCTTGATTTCCAAACTTACTACAAAGCTACAGTAATCAAGACAGTGTGGGCTGGGCATATTGGCTCATGCCTATAATCTCAGCACTTTGGGAGACTGAGGCAGGCAGCTTGCTTGAGCCCAGGAGCTCAAGACCAGCCTGGGCAACATAGGGAGATCCTGTTGCTACAAAACATAAAAAACATTTGCTGTGAGTGGTGGCGGTAGATGCCTGTAGTCCCAGCTACTAGGGAGGTCAAGGCGGGAGGATGGCCTGAGCCCAGGAGGTCAAGGCTCCAGTGAGCTATGATGGAGCCACTGTACTCCAGGCTGGGTGATAGAGTGAGACCCTGTCTCAAAAACAAAATGAAACAAAAAACCAGTGTGGTACTAGCAGAAAGACTAACACATAGGCCAGTGGAATAGACCAGGAATAAACCCTTGCATATATGTCAAATGATTCTCAAGAATGGTGCCAAGACTGCTCAGTGCAGAAAGGACAGTCTTCTCAATAAACTGTGTTGGGAAAACTAGACATCCACTTGCAACAGAATGAAGTTAGACCCTTACCTTATACTATGCACAAAAACGAACTCAAAGTAGATTAAAGACCTAAACATAAGAGCTAAAACTATAAAACTCTTAAAAGGAAACATAGGAAAAAGGCTTCATAACATTGTATTTGGCAATGATTTCTTGTATATGATACCAAAAGCACAGGCAACAAAATAAGAAATGAATAAATTGGACTTCATCAAAATTAAAAACTTTGTGCATCAAAGGACACTATCAACAGAATGAAAAGGCAACCCACAAAATGGGAGAAAGTATTTGCAAGTTATACATCAGATAAGGGATTAATATCCAGAATATATTGAAAATTCCTATAACTAAACAATAGAGAAGACAAACATCCCAATTAAAAAATGGGCAAAGGACTTGAATAGACATTTCTCCAAAGAAGATATATAGCTAGCCAATAAGCACGTGAACATGAAAAGATGTTCAATAGCATCAATCACTAGCGAAATGCAGATCAAAACCACAGCGAAATACCACTGCACACCCAGTAGGATGGCTATTATCAAAACAAAACAACCAGAAAATAGGAAGCATTGGCTAGGATGTGGAGAAACTGGAACCCTTATGCACTACCGGTGGGAATGGAAAATGGTGCAGCCATTATGGAAAAGAGTATGGCGGTTCCTCAAAAAATTTAAAATTAAATTTTCATATGATCCAGCAATTTCACTTATAGGCATACATGCCAAAGAATTGAAAGCAGGGACTCAAAGGGTATTTGTACATTCATGTTCATAGCAGCATTAGTCACAATAGCCAAATGGTGGGAGCAACCCAAATATCCATTAATGGATGAATAGATAAACAGTATGTGTATATACATACAATGGAATATTAATTAGCCTTAAACAGAAAGGAAATGCTGACACTACAACATGCTAAGTGAAATAAAGCAGATACAGAAAAAACATAATTACACTTACATGAGACACCTAGATAGTTAAACTCACAGAGACAGAAAATAGAATAGTAGTTGCCAGGGTCTGGGAGGAGGGGAGAATAGGCAGCTATTGTTTAACGGGTACAGAGTTTCGGTTTGGGAAGATGAAAAGAGTTCTGGAGATGGATGATGGTAGTGGTGAACAACAATGTGAATGCAGTTAACACCACTGAACTGCACACTTAAAAATGACTAACATAGTGAATTTTATGTTTATATGTGTGTTATCTATATTTTACCACAATAAAAAATATTAACTGCAAAAGTGTTTTGGGGAGATATGACAGTTGCAGGAAAATGGTAGAGCTGTAAAAATGCTTTAAAATAATGCACATTTAAGCTTAGGAGAGGCACAGTGGCTCACGCCTATAATCCCAGCACTCTGAGAGGCTAAGGCAGGAGGATTTCTTGAGCCCAGGAGTTCAAGACCAGCCATGGCAACATGGCAAGAATCTGTCTCTACAAAAAAATTTAAAAAATTAGCCAGGCATGGTGGTACACGCCTGTAGTCCCAACTACTTGGGGGGCTGAGGCAGGAGGATTACTTGAGCCCAGGAGGTCAAAGCTGCAGTGAGTCATGAAGGCACCACTACACTCCAGCCTGGGCAACAGAGTGAGACACTGCCTCAAAAATAAATGAAAGTAAAATAAACTTAGGAGAAAATGAGATATTGCAGAATTTCTCACTTTTGGCAAAATTCACAAAATTGAATGCCATTTGGATTATTTTGTACCAATATTCCATGGCTGATTGATTCAAAATTTAGACATACATGGATTTAGCCAATTATGCGTTATAATTTTGGAACTCAACTTCTGCATTCATGCTTTGTCTGGAAGCAAAGTGGCCAGGCCTGAAAAGATTTTGTAACAATCAGCAAGCAAATACAAATTTGTTACTCAACAATAAGGATCTGTTTTTCTTCCCCTCTCTATTCCACAAAGTGTTAAAAGTCTTAGACCAGGAGCAGTTGCCTGATCACAAAAGAAATAAGTAATTTGTAGCAGGTGGTTCTAATTGTGCCCATCAAACCTGTCATTCCATTGTGCAGAAGAGTGGAAAATCAATTAGCAACTACAAGCTTGGGTACTGAAGAGTGACAGCAGTGTCTTAACTCAAACAGGAAATCAGTAATGGAAGAAAATGATTACCATGGCCGTTAGTGGACACTCCTGGATCTGAGACACTTTCTGTCTACTGCCAAACCTTCTCAGACAAAAGGTGCGTTTGCAAAAATTCCAATGTGTATTGTGAATCAAAAGTAGTACGGTGTGGACCCTTGTTTCTTCCCTGATGGGGTCTGAATGATTAAAAATCAAGAGCATTGGCCCTTCCTTTCTTCAACTGGTGAGTCCTGTGTGGGAGTCGCTGCTTTGAATGTAGACATGTTTGGGGGTAGCATAAGTATCTGTTAACTGACTTGGACAGATGACACATCCCTGTTCATCTGTATTCCCTCAGGGCTTGACTGGTGACCAGGCAGCACGCCAGCACAGGGCAATCTGGACAGGCCTAGGAGGCCAAGACTGGGATAAAAACAGACTTCCCATGCCATAGTTCTGCTTTAGAGCTGGATCGGGCATGAGCGCTGGCTACTGACTACAGTTTACCAGAGAAAACATTTAAAAGTATTCACAACATAGTCTTGTATCCAGTTTTGGGGAAAATGAAACAGATTTTTTTTCTCAGATACTTTCTGTCATTTGTATGAGGTCCCCAAAGGGTTCATAGAATGTGAAGCATTTGTTCTAACAGATTTCTGCCTTAGCTTGGGTCACTTTGGTGCTATGGGTTATCTGTAATGTCACTGTGAGTTTATCCATTTATTGTGCTATTCTACCTTCTTCACTTATTTCTTGTGTCTATGTTCTATCTCTTCAGCTGCTGGGTTTCAGAAAGCACTGGACAATAATAGCATGCCTTTTATTTCTTGTGTGTAGCATGTCAGTGTTTAATACGGGGCCTCTCACAAAACAGGTATTCAAAAAATAATTTTCTAATAAACTCTTGGCTATTAATTTTTTGTGTGGTCAGGTAACATATGAAAAATAATTAACACAGTGCCAGGTATGTGGCAGGCACTCAATGAACATTAAACAAAAAAATAAAGAATAAGACATAAAAACCAGGTGAAACAATTAGACTTATTTTCTTTGGTAAAAAACATAATGAAATTGTAATTAACAAAAGAGCATATAGCTTCATTGGTCAGGCTCCTGTAAAGTCCAATGTTGACTCACTGACTGGGGGACTTCCAACCCAGGGTGCTCTTGGAACCTTTTGGGTGAGTTAATAAATTGATAAAGGCTTTCTTCTGCCTGTTAGCCAAACCTGGGGGGAGAAAGGTAAAACTAAAAACAATGCTGAAATACATCAAAGGTAGTGCTATATTTCGATGGGAGGATCTCCTGAAAGTAAAATGTTTCACGAGGTGATTTAGTCTACCAAATGCTATCAATCCATTTGAGTGCGTGTGTGTATGTGTGCTTTTTGTGTGCGTGTGTGTGTGTGCGTGTGTGTGTGTGTGTATGCATGCCTGTGCATTGTTTGGAACAGAAGTTAGGTAAGAAGGCAAGAAAGTAAGAGGGTAAGAGGAGGAAGGACATACTGGCAGCTTTGGATGTTGACTTCCAATATGGGAGGAGCAGAGAAGTTATACAGGAATTCCTCTACAAATTAGACTTACATGGGAAGGGTCTCTAGGTAAAACCAGTTGTCCTATTTGCTGGTATTCAGTGAATATTTTTAAAGGCAATGGCCCAGGCAAATATGCAAGTGACTTGCTTTGCAGGTGTAGTTTCCTGTGGCACCACTGGAGTTCTACCCTGCTTCTGTCTTCCCCAGGAGGAATGGGTCTCCCAGGTGTTCCAGCCCCCACTGTCCTCCTGGCATCGATAGTGATATGAGGTCACCTTTGCTCTTGGTACTTTTATCCCCTACAGGTATTATGCATCGGTAGCATGCTGCAGATTGTATGGAGTGTAAAAAGGGCACAGTTTTTGTGCCAGCATCAAGAAGGCATATGTGCACAGAGAAGTCTCAGTCTAAATAAAATAGAAGTGATGGTGAGGGATTTGAATATCTTCTACATATTATAGTTTCTCTTCTGCTAAAAACACCCTGATACAACTCACATACATTACATTAAAAAAATACTTGTTAAGTAATGTGTTTTGGCTGAGCACGGTGGCTCATACCTGTAATCCTGGCATTTTGGGAGGCTGAGGCACTTGAGGTCAGGAGTTCAGACCAGCCTGGCCAACATGGTGAAACCCTGTCTCTACTAAAAATACAAAAATTAGCAGGGCGTGGTGGTGGGTGCCTGTAATCCCAGCTACTCATGGGGCTGAGGCAGGAGAAATGCTTGAACACAGGAAGTGGAGGTTGCAGTGAGCTGAGATTGCATCACTGCACTCCAGCCTGGGCAACAGAGCAAGATTCTGTCTCAAAAAAATGAAATAAAATAAAATAAAAAATAAATAATGTGTTTCTTTTCCAGTATAAGCAGTTAGAAGATAAAATCTAAAAACATCTGAATATATTAGAAAAGCTGGATAATTAATAAATCTTTATGGAAAGTAAAGGTCACCTTAAATTTTATTATTGATTACTCAAAAACCAATTCTGGAATAACACAGTATAATTTAAATTCATCTCAATAAATAATTTAAATAATTTTGTACTTTGATGTATAGCACGATTTAGATTTTGACGAGTTATGATTGTAGCTAGATTTTATCATTCCAAGAGCCCTCATGTCAAAGCCGTCTTGCTTCTGTTAAAAAAAAATTTAATTTACCTGTTTGTAATGGTTACAAGTGCAGGAGGACAGTAATAACCACTGGAAGCTTGGTCAAAGCTTCGAAGGACTGTGTCAATTTTGTAACAGAATCCACCATGTCTCTCCCATCCCTTAAAAAGAATCAAAGGGAAATTAAGGACACAATCTGATTTAGTTAAATACCAAGAGATATTTTTGCATACTCTTTTACCACCTACATGACTGTCTTCTCTTACTCCTTTAAAACTCCTTGAATTTTCGTCTTGATATTTTTATATTTCTTCTATCTGGTAACACCATTAACTATAGCCACTTCTACATTTATTTGATTTATTATCTTAAAACGTAAAATTTTTAATTTACTTAAAATGTGAAACCTTAAAAGTAAATGAAAATAAAGGGCACTCATTCGAGATCTCTGCCCCTCTCTCTCTCTCTTTCTCTGTCTCTGTCTCTGTCTCTCTCTCTCTCTCTTTCTCTCTCCCCCCCCCCCCGCCCTTACTTACAGAATTTCATATAAATGGCCCTGACAGGAGGGTAGAAATTAAGTGTTGGCTCTAGGGTCAGGATGCGTGGGTTTGAATTCTGGCTCCACTACTGTGCAACCTTGTTTAATATCTTAGTTTTTTCATCTATACAATGAGGATAGTAATAGTATTTATGGGGCAGTTCTGAGAATCAGAGAAGGACAATGCAGATAGAGATTTCAGAATTGAACAGAGGGGAAAGAGAACATGAACAAAGAGAATATATATCTAGATAATATTATAGATTTTTCCAACTTTCATATTGATTATTTCATGTTATCCCACTGAGATTCATTGAGATTAGGGACTTGGATAAAGTCAAACTAGTGGATCAGCTGGGCCTGAAACCCAATTCTGGCATAGTCCAGGATGGTCTTGTTTGGAGCATAATGCTTCCAAATAGAAAATGGCCAATATATGTATTTTTTCTTTTTTTTTGGTAAAGATTATTACTAAATTAACTGGCTCGCCTTTTAGAGGGGAAGAAAGTAAGCTTTGGCACTCAGACAAAAATGACAAACACGCAGGTCTGTGTCTTAACCCTGGGAACAATGAAGGGTGGCTCTATTCTTTGAAATCATGCAGTACAGTCTACAGCCATACCACCCTGAACGTGCCCGATCTCATCAGAAATCATACAGTATGAAAGACATACATTCATTAGTCCTCTATATTTAAACTGAGCTATTTTAGTTCTTTTTTTTCCCAATATTATGATCACATGATTTTTATCTATTTTAATTTATTCACCAGTTTTAAAACACTCTTCATTTTATGCTATGCCAATACTTGCCAGCTTTTGATCAGTCATAACATGATTTCTCATAAATTTCTTGGAAAAGATTTTGGTCTTGCGGTAAATTAAAGAAAACCTTAATTTAGAAATCAGCTATGTTAGTTCAAACATATCATTAACTGAGGTGGGAAGCACAGGAGCTCCCACATCCAGCCATCTAGGATCTGCTCTGAACTCACTCTCTTTCACCTCTATTCCCAGTCTTCTCTCTGTGAGTACCTGACAGCTCCATACAGCTCCTTCAGGCATCCCTCCAGGATAGGAGCAGGGATGTTAGACTGCTCCTGCACTTGGAAGGACAGGGAGAGGGAGGCTGGCAATCTGACCTTTCTGATAATGTATTTCTTCTTCGTTAGAAGTTTTTAGATCATAGGCTGCTTAGCAAAGCAAACAAACAAAAAAATCCAGTAACTGAACAGGCTCAAGAAAAGGGAGGGAAAAATAGATCTGGCATAGAATAGTCAGAAAAACAGACTTGTTACTTCAAGGCTTTGTCCACACAATGAATGCGGGAAGGATAACTGAGTATATAAGTTAACCCTTTGTACACTAGGTGCTATTTCATTTTTAAATGAAAGGATGGTGGTGACAAGACTGAAGGAATTGCTCATATTGTCCAATCCCAAAAAAGTGACTCAGAAGGAAAAACAAATCACTTTTTTTTTTTTGCTTTGAAATTATCAAGATTGATTTTACAAATTGATTTTTCAAGTGCAGACTGTTTAGAGAATTGCATTGAAGCAACGTTCTAAGAAAGAGAAAACTTTCAAAACCATATTCATAGACTGATGCATAATAAAATTAATGGAAATTTCCTTACAAAGCTAGAGAACTGGCTATGAACTCAGAAACTTTAAATACTGGTAATGCCGGCTGGAAAAGGGAAGCAGTGAACAAAAGTTTGAATAGAACATCAGTTCTGTTTCTGCAGTGTAAAAAGTTAATTGTCCTTTCAACAAAAATAAAACACGTTGAGTTTCCTGGGAAGCCACAGTAAGACAAATACCCCCACCCTCGCCCCTGCCCCGTCTTCAATATTTCAGATCAGGTAGAGATTAATCAGATATCAGCTATAATTCAAAATTGTAATCATTAGATAAAATGGTGACATGTCAGCTATGGCACATCTGTTATCCAGCTAGAGTATGAAGAGTAGTTCACATGTTTACACATTGATTAACGAATAAAATGAAGATTCTAAGGGGATGGGTCATTGTTCAATTGCAACACAAATAACTGGATTAGAAGAGAAAATAATTAAAGCATAGTTGCATAAAAACCAGGTCTGGAAAACTGTTGAGACTGATACAGCATAGTTCACTCTGACTCAGAGGAACACAATTGTTTTCTGACATCTCACTTGAAAATTAGGAAAACCATAGGTCAGGCACAGTGGCTCAAGCCTGTAATCCCAGTACTTTGGGAGGCCGAGGAGGTAGTTCACTTGAGGTCAGGAGTTCGAGACCAGTCTGGCCAGCATGGCAAAATCCTGTCTCTACTAAAAATACAAAAATTAGCGAGGCGTAGTGGCGCATACTTGTAGTCCCAGCTACTCGGGAGACTGAGGCAAGAGAATTGCTTGAGCCTAGGAGATGGAAGTTCAGTGAGCCAAGATCGCACCACTGCACTCCAGCCTGGGTGACAGAGCAAGACTCCATCTCAAAAAAAAAAAAAAAAGAAAGAAAACTAGGAAAATCAAGTGTGAGACAGGGCATCACACAGACAGGATAGTCACTGTACAGATGCTGTATCAGGACCATTTACATTTTTAATCTCAAAAGAAAAGCAATCCCGTGTAGAAGATAGCAAGACAATGTTTCTCAGGACAAAAAAAAAAGAGGAAAGGAAAGAAGGGGGGTTGGGAGAGAGAGAGAGCAAGAGAGGAGAGAGAGAGATAAAGAGAGAGAGAGGAGAAAGAGAAATTCACTTCAAATTGATGGTGGAATTGATATCTAGCTATGAAGTTCCTGTACCTAAATTGCAATGTTAACAGCATTTACCTCTTGACATCCTGATTCTGCATCAGAGAGGACATGGCCTGCTTTTTTACAAATGTAAAAAAGTGTTTCTTCACAATTTTTGACTTTCCAGTGTCCCTCCTATGGAGAAAAATGTTACAAGAGAATGAATACACTCTGTGCTGATGCTGGTGGGCCATAGCAATTCTTACAAATAAAAATATGATGAATAATGTGCTCCCGCATGGGATAATGTTTCAGGCAGCACCCCACTTTGTCATGGAAAGGGTTCACACTTTCTCTAGGGATGGGAGGCCCCTCTCTTCAGCACGAGTTCCAAGGTGTTCAATCTGTAACTGAGTGGGCGGGAGAGAGGAAGCAACTATCAACAACTGGTGCTTCTTGAGAGCCGCCATGTGCTGGCTTAATGCAGGGCGATTTTCATCTATTATCTCAATGCTCCAGTGAGGTAGGGATTATTATTCCCGTTTTAAAGGTTAGAGTTAGCATTTTACATGGTCCTAGAGTCAGTAACAATTGGAGCTAGGATTAATACAAAGGTCAGCCTGGCTTTCCATTAAGCTGTTCTCAATTTTTCTGTGAAAAGATGGGATAGAGCCACGGTTCTCAATCTTGAGTGTGCTCCAGAAGCACCTGGAGGGCTAACTGAAACCTAGCTGACTGGGCTGCAAGACCAGTGTCTCACTCAGTAGGTCTGGTGGGACTTGAGAATTGGCATTCCTAACAAGCTTTCAGGTGGTGTTAATGCTGTTGGTCTGGGGGTGACACTGTGAGAACCACTGGGATGAAGCCATCCTCCTGACCAAGTGAGAGTGCTGATACCTCTCTTCAACCAATTCTAAGTGTTACATTAAATGCTTTGCTGCTTTCATGTCTCTACCTGATGCTGGGGAAATTCCTAGAAGCTACCATGAAGCACCCTAGGTAATACTGGCATAGATGAAATTCACGTTCACCCTTCAATGATCCCTCCATCAGGAATTCAAACAGCACCACCCCATCTCCTCTTTATATGCTAGGCAGATACTTTCATGTTTTTCTGTAATCCTATTGAAGGCTACTCTCAGATCTTTCATTAATAATGATATAATAATTGCTAACAGATTAAAATTTTACCTTCCTGTAGGATTTTTTTTAATAACACAAATCAGAACCTTAGGCTAAAGTTACACAATTCAAATTCCAGGTGGTATTTCACACATCTAGAATTTTAGGGGAATGTGGAGCCCTTCCATGACCCTTAGAAAAATACAACATCCAGGGCTGACACCTTCATCTGTAAGAGGAGCCCTGCATCACTCCCCCAGGGAGTCTTCCAGCAAACCATCCAGTTACAGGATAGTGTCAGGCATTCTGTAGTTAAGAACTGTTAGATGAATGGAAGAACAAATGAATTGTTTCCTAGGCTCTCATATTCAAATTTGTGTCAACTGTGATTTGTTAACTTGTTAATTATAATAATTATATTCATACTGAGTTCTACTCCAGGAAATAAATGTTATTTTTTATACATCTACTATTCAAGGAGCTTCTGAGTTGCCAGAAAAGGGGCCACAAAATATTACACTTATGGCAGCATTGTCCTGACATGTCCAATACTATTAATACTTATCCTCAATCTCTTAAAAAATAATCTCTGTCCAAATATTGGTTCCTGTTCTGTAAACTTGCAGAGCAACATACCCATGCCTGTCAATAAGAAATGATCACCTAAATTATATCAAAACTAATGAACCAATAAATCAGCAGATACTGTGGAATAAACTGTGGTGGGCCAGGCGCGGTGGCCCACGCCAGTAATCTCAACACTTTGGGAGGCTAAGGAGGGTGGAGTCCAGGAGTTTGAGACCAGCATGGGCAACATGAAACCCCACCTCTACTAAAAGTACAAAAATTAGCCAGGCGTGGTGGTGCAGGCCTGTAATCCCAGCTACTCGGGAGGCTGAGGCATGAGAATCACTTGAATCCAGGAAGTGGAGGTTGCAGTGAGCTGAGATCGCACTACTGCACTCCAGCCTGGGTGACAGAGTGAGACTCTGTCTCAAAAACAAACAAACAGACAAACAAACAAACAAAACATTGTGGTGAATTTCAGCAGAGCTAGACCCAAGACAAACATTGAGAGGTATGTTTCTCCTTCTTCATATGGGGCTGAGAGACACGGCCTTAGCATGTATAACTGTTACTGCACTGTACAATTGTAATTGTCTGTGCTAGCATTAAAAGATGAAACCATGAAACATGTCACAAAAGTTAAGTGCTCAGAAATGCTTCCTGTTTGGCTGGCATAATTACTTTGTCAAGCCATGTCAGTAACATTTAATAAACTGCCTCTTGGGGGAACTTGACAGAGTATCCCGGTGGTTAGAAGAATAAGGACATCTACCAAGTCCCAACAACCTCCTAAAACTCAGCCACTGTATTCAGCAGCTATCTTGATCAAAGACATTAAGTCTGTTTTAGGCATAATAAACTATTCAAATGGCTTGGTATTAAACTAATTCTGTATAATCAGATGTTTTAGATAAATGAGAGACTAGAACATAGGGATGAATGTGGTGTTCAGACTACTGGGACCACTCCATCCACGTGAGGAAAAGAGCAAGACTTGCCACTGATCCATAATTTTCAAAGAGGTTACACATACTGTTTAAATCCTTTTATGTGAATAAGATAAAGGAGCTTAAAAACCATCACTCTCCAGAGTAATCTTCCATCCCTCAGTTCTTCCCCTCATCTTCATCACGGCAGTCAATGGCACCACCATCCACCAAAACCGTGGTTGCTCAAGCCAAAAGCCGACCTCTCTCCCACCCCAACATCTAACTTAGCAACACCTCCTGTTCTCCAAAGCACACTTGGATCTGTCCACTTCTCTTCACAGTCACTACCCTAATTCAACTCTGGTGTAGCCTCCAAACTGGCTTTTCTGCTTCCATTTTATCCCTCTCCTAACCATTTTCTGTGTAGCAGCCACAGTTAATTTTAAAATGTAAATCAGATCATGCCATTTGTTTCCTTGAAGCACTTTATTGATTACTGTACCACAGTCTAGAAACCTGGCATTTTAGAATTCCTACTGCCCGTCTCTTACGACCTCCTCACCACTGGTCTCCTTTTTGATAATTCAACATAGCAAGTCTTGGTCTGTCTTTAGGCCTTTGCACTTGCTACCCTCTGCATCTTCTGCTTAGAATATTCTTCCCCCTTCTCTCTGAGAGTTTTGTTTTTTTTTTTTAAGTCCAAGCTTAAATGTCAACTTTTCAGAAATGCTTTCTGTGACTATCTTATCCTTTCCCAAC
This sequence comes from Macaca thibetana thibetana, assembly GCF_024542745.1. Taxonomy (NCBI): domain Eukaryota; kingdom Metazoa; phylum Chordata; class Mammalia; order Primates; family Cercopithecidae; genus Macaca; species Macaca thibetana. Next base: position 83,019,212 of record NC_065589.1, on the reverse strand, counting down.
CCAAGCTTTTCACTATCATGTCACATATTTCCTTGGAGCAATCATTACAACTATAATTACCACGTTTTTTCTGTGTGTACTTGTTTACTCTCTAACACGGAAGGCCCATGAGGAGCAGGGATTGTGCCTGTCTTGGTCTCTGCCATAGCCCAAGGCTCCAGCATAGGTGGCCTTCAGTACAAGACCAGTAAAGTGAACACTGAACAAATGAATTGACTTACAGACTGCTCTGCTGAGACACACAGCTGGCTTCTATTTGGAAAAATTTGCGGCTCAAGTGTGTGCCAATTAGTAAAGATGACTGAAGAGTCACTAGACCATTCAAAGGAAACTGGAATTTTATTGCTGCTCAAACCAATCCATGTTTCTGATGCATTTTCTGTAAGAGATAAATGTAAATTACTTACGGGATCCTATTATTTGCAAAGGAGATAACACCCTGGAGTTACTACCAAAATATACCACTTCACATGTGATTTCTTCTTTATTTCTTTGCATAATGAAATCTGTTTAAGTCTTGGCATAAAATGTCTGTTTAAACATTTTCCCCTCTCTGCTATGGTTTGAATGTTTGTCCCCTCCAAAATTCAGGTTGAAACTTAATCCCCAATGTGGCAATATTGAGGGGGAGCCTCTAAGTGTCGAGTGGGTCATGAAGGCTCTGTCCTGATGAATGGATTAATGGGTTAATGGATTAACTAGTTCTCATGGGAATGGTACTGGTGGCTTTATAAGAAGAGGAAGAGAGACCTGAGATAGCACACTCAGCCCCCTCTCCATGTGATGCCCTGTGCCACCATGGGACTCTGCAGAGAATTCCCACCAGCAAGGAGACCCTCTCCAGATGTGGCCCTTTGACCTTGAACTTCCCAGCCTCCATAACTGTAGGAAATAAAGTTCTTTTCTTTATAAATTACTCAGTTTCTTTGTATTCTATTATAATCAATAGAAAATGGACTAAGACACCCCCATAATATCCAGATCTGCTTGATATAGGCCTTATAAGTGAGGCAGAGTGTGAGCCAAAGCCAATGCAACAACAAAGCCTAAGCAAGTTGGATTCCTGGGGCTCTGATTTCTGCTAGAATCGTGTATGTACGTTAAGTAGATCTGAAAAGTCTGGTTTTGCTTCTGCCTAGAGAAAGGAAAAATAGGAAGACCCACTGGATTATGAAAAGGGCATGAAACAAACTTTTAATGATAGTCTAGCTTAAAGATAAGTTTTTTCCCCCCCCCAACAGATGTTGGTGAGGATGCAAAAAAAGGAACACTTATACATTATTGGTGGGAATGTAAATTAGTACAACCTTTATGGAAAACAGTATGGGGATTACTCAAAGAACTAAACATAGAACTACCATTCAATCCAGCAATCCCACTACTGGATATATACCCAAAGGGAAAAAAATCATATCAAAAAGACACCTGTACTCATATGTTTATCACAGCATTATTCACAATAGCAAAGATGGAATCATGTAAGTATCCATCAGAGGAGGGCTGGATAAACAAAATATGGTTTTATATATATATATACACACACATATATATACACATATATACACATATATGCATATATATACACATATATACACATATATGCATATATATACACATATATACACATATATGCATATATATACACATATATACACATATATGCATATATACACACATATATACACACATATATGCATATATATACACATATATACACATATATATGCATATATATATACACACACACACATCACGGAATACTACTCAGCCATAGAAAAGAATGAAATCATGTCTTTTGCACACAGGTAGCACTTGAGGCGATTCTGCTAAGTGAAATAACTCAGAACATTAAATACTGCATGTTCTCATTTATGGGGGGAGCTAAACAATGGGGACACATGGAGATACAGAGCAGGATAATAAACACTGGAGACTCCAAAAGGTGGTAGGGGTGAGGCTGAGGGTTGAAAAATCACCTGTTGGGTACAATGTTCACTATCTGGGTGATGGGACCGCTAAGAGGCCAGATTTCACCACTGCAATATATGCATGTAAGAAATACTCACCTGTACCTCTTAAACCTATTTTTTAAAGTATGTTTTTTCCTTTTTCTTTTTTCTGCCATGAGAAAAAAGGAGCAAAACCTCTTAAAGGAATTGAAGTGGAGTTGCTGGAAAAGGAATTAAAAGTTGACAGCCTAGGTAGGAAAGGACCCTATGTGGCTGAAAGAGATGTGTAAGTGCCCTTGTTGAGATAAGCAGCCCACAGGGTTCTTTAATCCCAAATGCAAAGGATTAGGAAAAATAACAGAGAAGGATGCATGTTTTCACTCCATACTAAAACCTAACAATTGAAAATGTCATCAAAGTAGATCCTGGAAATTTTTTTGTATTTTTAAAAACTGAAAAATGAAATAAATAATTTCAGTATTTTTCAGCAGAAGTCTATGTCAAATGCATGACACATTGAAGAGCAAGCCAACTCTGATGGACTCAGGCTGGGTGGAAGCCAGGAGCCTAAAACTCCTATACATGGGGAACAGTCTGAACATCACCTCACCAAATAAATTACCCATGTTCACCGGCTAAAATTGTGTAAATCCAATTATTTGCCTAAGGGGTTCCCTTTAGTATGTGGATTACATGATAACAACACACTACTGCTATCTAGTGGCCATAAAGCTAAATTACAGGTTTAGGTTTTTCCCTAGAAGTTTTAGGAAATGAACTTTCCTACTTTACAAAAAAGTTAAAAATCATCTAATAAATGTGGCATATATGAAGATGTTACAAAGTTTCTGAACATGTATTTTGTAAAAATCCAATAAATTTGAACTCCTGAATAACATTTAGAAACTTTAAATATATGTGTCATGAATAACCACTTTTAAATAACTTAAATTTCTTTTCAACTCTACTAATAAAAGTAGTTACTACATTATATTTTATACCTCTTAAACCAAAGGCAGCTGGGACTCACCATCTCCAAGGAGGGTTACAAGAAACTCCACCTCTGCTAATGAGGTTATATCTATTAATGCACTGTTATCAGCCTGACAGGAACGCAAAGCCTTATGCCAGGTCTTTTCTTCTTTCTGAAGTTTGTAGCAATTACGATTGTAGGGATTCCAGCCAGGCTCACAGTGGGTAGCATAATATTTCCACGCATCTTTTTCTTTTTAAACCAACAAAAAACAATGTCATTTTCCACAATTATTTTAACATTACTTATTACAGTTTATGTAAATTGCCATTTATATGATTACTTTAAAAATGTGAAAAACAGAAATATACAAAATGACATATATCATGGAATTCTAGATCTTCAGAGTTGAGAAGGGTCTAATCTATGATTTAGATCTAGATCTAGGATAAAATGAACCTCAGTATTTCATTTTCCAGATGAGCTAGTGAAGGTACAAAGAAGTAAGGAGAGGAGGGATGGCAGCAAAATGGCCGATAGAGACACCTGTGTCAGAAGCCTTTGAACAACAGCAATTCCATCTTGTTTAGGGGCTGAGTAAAATAAGGCTGAGACCTACTGAGCTGCATTTCCAGAAGGTCAGGCATTCTACAAGATGAGACAGAAAGTCAACACAAAATACAGGTCACGAAGACCTTGCTGATAAAACAAGCTGCGGTAAAGAAGCTGGCCAAAACTCATCAAAACCAAGATGGTGAGGAAAGTGAGCTCTGGTGATCCTAGCTGCTCATTATATGCTAATTATAATGTATTAGCATGCTAAAAGACACTCCCACCAATGCTATGACAGTTTACAAGCCATGGCAACATCAGGAAGTTACCCTATATGTTCTAAAAGGGGGAGGAACCCTCATTTCCGGAAATGGTATACTCCTTTCCCAGAAAACTCATGAATAATCTACCCCTTGTTTAGCATATAATCGAGAAAGAACTGTAAGTGTAATCAGCTGAGCAGCCCAAGCCGCTGCTCGGCCTCTGGAGTAGCCAATCTTTATTCCTTTACTTTCCTGATAAACTTGCTTTCCTTTTATGGATTCACCTCCAATTCTTTCTTGGGGTCTGGATTGGGACCCCTTTCTGGTAAAACCTGGCACTCATCCCTGCTATAGGAACAGCCAAAGCAACGAATAAATGATTACATTTTCACAAAGGCAGCTGAAAGAGAGTGCTGGAGCACATCAAGGGAGTAGCAGAAACAACACGGAGCACAGAAACCCTTGCCACCTCCACCCCCACAATCTCCCCCAGTCCCCGTTGGAAGCAGCTTAGAGCCAGGAGAGACTTCTCCCTGTAAGGAAAGTATGAGCAAGAGGACCCCAGCAGCCTCCAACACCACCAGGGTCACCTACAGTCCTTGCTACTGGGGACCCCTGCAGCCTTCACAGACACTAAGCCCAGTTGAGGGGGCTGCCTGGAGTCTACAGGACTATGCTTGCCCCAGAGAAAGTTCTGACGCTGTACCCTGTCTCTCTGTGGCCTGTGGGGCTATTGTGCTGCACCATCTTGAAAAAAGAACCACTGCTAGAATGTCATGTTCTGCTCCGGTAGTGAGTAGCCACAGCACTTCTCCATCTTTGAGGCTTTGTAACCACTGCACCACTTCTACCTCGTGGCCCACCAACCCCATGCCAAATTGCTGTGGGGCTCTCACTCTACCTGGCGTGGCCAAGTTGCCATGAGCTGCTCTATTTACCTTTCCTGGTTGTTGCTGTGCCATGCCCCTCAGAGCCTGAGCTGGCTTATCACCCTGCCTCCAAAGAAATGGTGCCTTGGCCTCCCAGAGTAGTCATATTCCCCAGTATGTGTGCTGAAGTGGCGCCCTGCCTCCCAGGGAATCCCTGCCCTGGCTGCCGAGAGCAGTCACACCTCTGGCACCTGAGCTGAAGTGGCTCCCAAATCCAGGGGAAACAGTGCTTTAGCTGCCCAAAGCAGTCATACCCCCCAGCACCTAAGCTGAAGCAGCCCCATCTCATGGGGGAATGGGTGCCTTGGCTGAGCTGAGCAGCTGTGCCTCGTGGGGCTTGGCTGATGTGGTACCCTGCATCCAATGGAAACAGCATTGGCAAGGCTGGGACATCCTGCCCTCCAGGCCAAACAGCTGTAGCACCCTGCTTTCCTGGAACTGGACTAGTCCCACAAAGCCTGAACTGCTGAGGCACCCCGCCTTCCCCGGGAGAGGAGTCATCATTTTGCTGCTCCTTGCCCCCCAGGAAACAGGCCATAGCTATATGCCAACATTCCTGGGTCCTTGTTGCTACTGAACCTGACCTTACAGAGTCTGAGATTCTGCTGTGTCCCACCATCCCAGGGTCCGGAGTCACCACTGCCTGGTGCTTCACCCCTAGAGCTGGAGTTGCCACAGTGCCATACTGGTTCTGGTTCCCAAATTACAGCCGTGCGCTGTTCCCTGGAGCCAAACCTCCAGAGTACCCCTTCTTCCTTGGAGGTAAATATATAGTCAAATTCAGAATGTTCAAATACTGTAATGGTGGTCTGTAAATCATTTATATATCCAGTATGAAGATTAAAGTCAAAATTGTCAAAAATAGGTTGGGCACAGTGGCTCACGGCTGTAATCCCAGCACTTTGGGAGGCTGAGGTGGGAGGATTAGTTGAACCCAGGAGGTCGAGCTATGATCACGCCACCATATTCCAGCCTGGGCAACAGAGCAAGACCCTGTCTCTAAAACATAAATAAATAAGTAAATAAATAAATAAATAACCAAAATGCTAAAACATAACTATAGCTACAATAAATTAAGAAATACACAATATTAAAAGATGTAAATAGTGACATCAAAATTTTAACTATTGGAGGTAGGGTAAAAATCTAGAGTGATTGTATGCAACTAAAGTTAAGCAGTTATCAGTGTAAAACAGTCCATTATAACTACAAGATGTTTTATGTAAGCCATATGATAACCACAAAGAAAAAAAAAAAAAACTATAGCAGATACACAACTGATAAAGAGAAAGGAATTGAAATTTAGCACCACACACACAAAAAAAATCACCAAATCACAAAGGTAAACAATAAGAGAGGAAGAAAGAAAAAAGAATCTATAAAACAAGCAGAAAACAATGAACAAAATGGCAATAGTAAGTCTTTACCTATCAATCATTACTCTGAATGCAAATGGATTAAATTGTCTAATCAAAACACAGAATGGCTGAACGGATAAAAGGTTACTAGGAGTCAAAGAGAGAAAATGAGCAGAGGTAGGAAAAAGGATACAAGTAGCAGATCTGTAGGATGAACAAGTCTAAAGGTCTACTGTACAGCATGAGGACTATAGTTAATATAGTGTATTCAGGATTCTTGATAAATGAGTAAACTATAGTTGCTCTTGTCACAGTGGGGGAAATGGGTAACTAAGTGAGATGATGCATGTGTTAATTTGTGTCACTAAAATAACCATTTTACTATATATATATATATATCCTATGACATCATATTGTATACTTTGAACATATATAGTATATTTTATTTTAAAAAATAGTAAAAAAGTAAAACAAACAACAACAACAAAACCAAAGAAGTAAAGAGACTTGACAAAGGACATACAATGAAAGCAGGGTGTTGGGACTAGGTATAAAATTTAACAAAGTTGTTCATTTTTGAAACCTTTTTACATTTAAAAGAAGTATTATGGAATACAATTTAAATGGCATTTCAGGGATTTTATACATAGTGTATGGGTGAGGTAGATATTTATCCCCAGCTGAAAAGAGCCTAAAACTCTGATGACTTCCTCTAAAATGGGGATGACAAATAGGTTTCACTTTGAAGACAAGTCTTGAGTGTCCACGGTGTTGCTCTGGGCTGATACGGATGCCAGGTGGGGCTTTCAGGAACACAGTGCCATGATGCTTGGACATTGGAGGGCAGTGGTGATGCACATGCTATATGTTGGTTTTCCTTTCTCGCGAGACTGTCCCCTATCTGATGATGGCATTTTTTGCCTTATTTTATTAACCACAACGAGGTGCCTCCATTAAGAACGAATTTAAACTAAATATGATTTCACTGTGGGAAACAAAACATTCTTTTAAAATTGTTTCTAGGACTCTGACAGCAATTGGAATCATGGCCAAAGAGTGTTAGAATTTTGTATATCATTGACCCCAATGGTTTTCAGCCTAAAAAAGTACTCATGACACCCTTTTTAAACTTGGAATTTTAGGCTGCACGTGGTGGCTCACGCCTGTAATCCCAGCACTTTGGGAGGCTGAGGCGGATGGATAGCCTCAGGTCAGGAGTTCGAGACCAGCCTGGTGAACATGGTGAAACCCTGTTTCTACTAAAAATACAAAAATTAGCTGGGCATGGTGGTAGGCGCCTGTAATCCCAGCTACTTGGGAGGCTGAGGCAGAATTGCTTGAACCCGGGAGGCAGAGGTTGCACTGATCTGAGATCGCGCCATTGCATTCCAGCCTGGGTCACAAAAGCAAGACTTCAATCGATCCGCAGAAGAATGTGTTGAACTTGAAGCAAAGCCAATAATCCAAACGAGCTAACTTAACTACTCCCATTTCTGGTCTTCTGACCTCAATTAGCAGACCAGAAGGATAAATATAACAGAAGAAATGAAGGGTGGCAGGAGGGAATGCAAGATGGCATAAGAAAGAAAGAAAAAATGAAGAGAGAAGGAATGGAGAAAGGAATATGAAAGAAGGAAGAGAGGGAGGGAAAAGGACAATAACAGGTGGTAGCAATTTCAGCAAATTCCTGAAATAATGGACAAATCTCTACATTAAAAAATGGCAAGATGCTTCTTTTTTCCCCAACTTGTACCCCATATTCTACAAAACTTCTAGTTAGCTATTTAAAGGAAAATGAAAGTTAAAACCCGATTGTCAGAGACAATATTTAAAAATGATAATTCAGCTTATTATTTTAAATCTAGAGTTTTTCTAATATTTTTGCAATGATTCTTTATAAAATGGTTATATTGGCCGGGCGCGGTGGCTCACGCCTGTAATCCCAGAACTTTGGGAGGCCGAGGAGGGTAGATCACAAGGTCAGGAGATCGAGACCATCCTGGCTAACACGGTGAAACTCCATCTCTACTAACTATACAACAAATTAGCCAGGCGTAGTGGCGGGCGCCTGTACTCCCAGCTACTCAGGAGAGTGAGGCAGGAGGGCTGAGCTTGCAGTGAGCTGAGATTGTGCCACTGCACTCCAGCCTGGACCACAGAGCGAGACTCCGTCTCAAAAGAAAAAAAAAAGTTATATTTTTATCTCTACATTTGGAGTTAAGACATTAATTCTCAGAGAAACTAGAAAGAGGTTATAGACCTGAAAACAGAAATAATTGGACTTCTGGTAGTAGACTGTGATTAGATATTATTTAAGTATTAACTCCATCTAAAAAGTCCTGCATGTGATTTCAGGGAGGAGGGTGTGTTACTAATAAGAGATTCAGAGTGTGCCAGAAAATCAATGAAGTAAATAATTATATAAAATTGTTTTTTAAATTATGTTTAATTTCTAGGGGAACAATAAATAAAACTCAAAACTAGAATAGAAAAAGAAATGTATCTTATTTTTCTAATACAGAGTGACTAAGAGTGCAAATTTTTTAGAAGAGAGGAAGAAAATGTTTGCTATGCTCGGTTTATTTCAGTTTTTTAGTAAAAACCTAAATGCATTTGTTAAAATCACAGTCCCTTTGACATAGCAGATATTATCTAATTACACATTTTTTCATATAAATATAAACTAGATTTAGCTAAGTTTACATTATGAATTATTAGTAAAAATTAGAGAAATTTACATATATTGAGAGGACAAGTAAACAACACCTAAGAACAACTTAAAATAAAAACACTTACCAACTATTTCATGATCAGTGTGGTTTAGATATTTTTTACATATATATGGCAAGGTGGACTCACAATCCCGACTCCTCCAGGCACTTGGCATAAATGAGCTAAATGTTCCACAGTGATTTTCAACAAATGGCTCAAAATTTACCTCTGAAAATACAAAGAGTGTGTTTAATATTAGAAGCAAAAGCAGCTAGTTTAATATATATTGAAATGTAGTTTCAGCATCAAGGGGATAGCCTTTTTGCTTGTCATGTATAGTAAATCCTGTAAAGATGTTATATCCTATAAGATGTTATCCATGATTTTGCAGTTACAGTCCAGGCATGTCAATTAAATGATTTCCCAAAGATTCCAAAAGACCCAATTTCACTATCTTAAAGTAGAGAGATACTTTGCAATTTGTAGCTATTTTTAAAGCAGCAGACTGGAATCTTGGCTTGTACCCAAATTCTCTTGCAACTTTGGCTAAAAAGCTTATCTTCCTGGACTCTATTTTCTTGTTTGGAAAAGCTTGCCTTAAAAGAATTCAGTCAGGTTAAAAAATGTTTATAAACTACTCTCAGAAAAGCATGTCCTATGTGCATGGGAAACGCTGCGGTGTAAGGCTGCAGGATGATGCCACGTGACAAAGGCAAAGAAAACACTGCGTGTACCTGGGCTCCAATTTAGGTAGTTGAGCGGTGTTCCATCAGACCACTGCCAGCCAGCGTGTTCATCCAGCTGATTGAGACCGATCCACACCTCCACTGCCTTACTGCTCATGTGCTCTGAAATGAAAATTATGAAGCTTCAAAAAAAAAAAAAAAAAATCCAGTGTCACACATCTTTCTTGTTCTCCTATTCCTGGATCATGGAGTCAGAAATTAATCCCAGTCAATGATAGGAAAGGTGCAGAGAATGCACGTGGTGCTTCTGAGTGATAAAGCAGGCTCCCACCATCTTGAGAAACACAGCAGGCTCACTGACAGCTGTTTTTCAACTGTGAATGCTTCATGCGAGTACCCAGAAATGTTGCCTTTCACGGTTGTCAATCTAGACAAGGGTGCATGGTTGCACATTTGAGGCCATCTTACTTGAGTGAGCTCATGAACTTAAAGGTTTTATAGGGTGGAGGAGGAGGTGTGCAGGGTCACTCCCAGAAAGTGAACAGAGGCACATCTTCAAAGGTAAAAAAGTGTGCTGGAGTAGATCAAGGAGGGGTGTACAGTGTGAGAGGCACTAGGAGTTGTCTGCTCAACAGGAGGGACCAGAGTGTCTCGGGGCATCCCTAGCAGGTTGGGACCTAAGGCTGTGTGCAGTGCAAACTAGAGGCTGCTTCCACAGCTTGAGGTGGAGGAAGATTTTATGGCAGGCTGGCTCTGTGGCCCCTCCTCTTAACCAGTCCACTACAACTCTAGGTTTAAGGCAATACTATGTTTGTTAAAGACACTATGAATAAAAACATGCATTGACGTGCAGAAAAACATAGTTATCAAGATTATAGAATTATGGGAATTTTTCTTCAGTTTTTCTTTCTGTGCACCTAAATTTTAAACATTCTTCCAGAACAAATAGGTACTATTTGTGCAGTAAAAATGAGGGTCGGGGGGACCAAAACCCAGTATCAGAAACGTAATGAAAGTGGCAATTTTGTGACGCTTTGAAATGTTGCCATTTACTCTTTTAATCTACAAAGGAGAGCATTGTTCGCTTACAATTCACCTGCTTCAGAGCGCAATGTATTTTTAGTCAGATGCAGGGGTCCTGCCTGAGATTAAGACCCTGACGGATAAGAGTAATAAACAGGGTGACCGTATGCCCCCGTTTTCCTGGAAAGCTCATGGTTCATGCTGGTAGTTCCAGAATAATTATTAATCACAGTCCCTTTTACTATCAAAAGAGTCTCAGTTTGGATGATAGACTGTATGATTACCCAGGTTGTGAAGGTCATTGTAGTCATATAACAAGGCTGCAGCATCCTCAGTGACTAGACATTTCAATACAATTGTGAAAAACTCAAAGAGCCTAACCCATTTAGGAAAAGAGAAAAAGGTGCTTTATAATTTTGAGATCCCCAGAAATCAATAAACAGAAACAGCATCCTATACGTGGGTTTCACCCTTCCAAGTTTCCATGGCATTCACATGGAATCTCTTTCTAATGTCCATTTGATTATTCCTTTCAATAGCACCATTTGATTAAATCATTTAGCAGGTCTTATGATGATAAGAAGTGAAATGGATTGACAAGGCAGGGAGTAATTTTCACATTTCACATCCAGGCAAGTGCCAAGTGATATTTTAAAATCTAGTTAAAATATTAAAACGTGAATTATTCTTCTCTTAGAATTATTTTGAATACCCATTGTGCAATTGTTTCAATAATGCAGATAAAAAATCATTGTGCAATTTATAATCGATGTCTGAAGGCACAAAAAACCATCTATTTATCTTTATGACTAAGCTGGCCCACAATACTGTAATAAGAAACTAGAATTTAAATTCCTTTGGATATTTCTTGGCATTCATGACAGCTTAGATAATTCCTTGTACCATAGTACATGTTCACCAGAATTAGCAAGAAACATTAGATTATTTTCATCATTAAAAAATACCTTGGTTGGAATGAACAGGTTTCTGTCTTTATGAACAGACTTCTGTTTTTCCAAACAATTCCCAAAGACTAAATATAGAACTGAGGTAGTTAAAGCAAAGTCCCTGACATGTCTTATTTTTTTAAATTGTTATTCAAATTTGATGAATAACTCCAGACCTTCTCATGACAGATCCTGGCAGTTAAGATAGATAATTGTAATTCATAAATGGCATGTAAACTTTTATATGAAAACCATTTCTGGCTTATAATGATTTTGAAAATTGATGTTTTCCTGCACTATGACTTACTCAAATCAAATTCAATAATAATTTCTGACTTTTGCACAGCTGTGGGGAAAGGGTAGGCACACATTGCTCATTCATTTCTTACAATCCTTCTGGAAGATATTAATGACTTACAAAAGCTTTAAAGTGTGCTTACTTTTCCATCCAGTGAACGCACTTCTGCAAACTTATAAAAAATAATTGGGGAGGTATGCACAAAGCTATGTGCAGGGATGGTTTACAATATCAACAAATAAATAAATAAATAACAAATGGTTTCATCAATATATCTCTAGTAAAAGGAGATTCGATCAATGTATTACCACTAACCTATACTACTATGTAACCATTAAAAATTATTATGTAGATCTATATTTATAGATACAGGCAAATGTTCATTATATGCAGGTAAATAAAATAACCAGATTACCAAACTGTGTACATAGTTGTTGCTAAATGGTTAACACACACTGAGTGTTTGTTATGTGTGCCAGGCACTTTTCTATGATTTCACCTGTATTAAAATATGTAATCCACACAAGGAATTTGCATTATTATTATTTCCACTTGGTAGAGGGGGAAATTGAGGCACAGAGCGGTTAAATCACTTGCTTGAGTAACCCTGCTACTCAAGTGGTAGAGGCAGGATTCAAACCCAGGTGGCTCCCTGCTCTTCTAACCACTGTGCAATAGCTGCCATGTTTTTATTTATTTTTATTTTTTATTTATGTATTTATGTATTTTGATATGGAGTCTGGTTCTGCAGCCCGGGCTGGAGTGCAATGGCATGATCTTGGCTCACTGCATCCTCTACCTCCCAGGTTCAAGTGATTCTCCTGCCTCAGTCTCCTTAGTAGCTGGGACTACGGGTGTATGCCACCACATCCGGCAAATTTTTGTATTTTTAGTAGAGAGAGGGTTTCACCATGTTGGCCAGGCTGGTCTTGAACTCTTGGCCTCAACTGATCCACCCACCTTGGCCTCCCATAGTGCTGGGATTACAAGTGTGAGCCACTGCGCCTGGCTGCTGCCATGTTTTCATATAATACCATTTTTAATATAGACTATGTATGTACACGTGCATTTATATGTTTTTGCAGAGAAAACAGTTATCTCTGGATTACAGAACTATGGGAACTTTTTCATTGGTTTTTCTTTCTATATACCTGAATTTTACAAATTATTCTAAAATAAACATGGACTACATATGCAATAATATTTGAAAAAAACTGGCATCAAAAACTGTTAATGAAAGTGACTAATTTTGTGATATTTTCTAATGTTTCCACAAGTTTTTAAAGAGGTGTGCGTACACACATACGAATACATTTAATCTATAAAGGAAAAGTAAGAGGAGAGTGTAGGAAATGAGTGAAACACAAGTCTTAGTTTACTGGCACAATTCTTTTAACACATTATTGTCTATACTGTTAGTTAACATATATGTGCTTTTGCTTTTCCCACCAAAGTTTAAGATTTTGTTTTTGGGACCCACCAAAAGGCCTATGATGTACCTGCACATGGTGAATGATACGTAAGATTTCGTTTAATTAATAAAATGCTTAATGATTTATTAATGGAAATGGAATGGCTAAGATCTCTAGAAGAGCAAGAAATAGCCCTTAAATTTAGAAATCTTCCTGATTCACCTGTTAGAACTGCAACTCTCCTGAGTCCCTTGCTGTGGCCTCAAATTCTCTTCTCCAAGGGGGAGAAAATAAGAAAGACATCACTGGATGCCAAATGGAATCACTCAAGGTTCATGGAAACATTTTGGGTGAGAGTTTTGGGCCATATTAAGGAAAGAAAAATATTTTCTAAGAGCTTTTTTTCCAGAATATATTTTTGTATATGTGAAATCAGTTAACAACAGTCTTTTTATTGTATCAGTATCAATGTGCATCATCCACCTACTTACTCCTTACGAAATTTTCTTCAGTTTCATCTGTAATACTTAACAGAGCACCTCCTTGCATCTGGCATGAAGAATGTGCCTCGCTCCAAGAGAGAGATGAAAGCAGGTTGAACTGGTAACAAATGTGTGAATTGAGGTCCTTCTCCCAAATAGTATCACAGCTTACTTCTGCAGAGGCTGGAAACAACGGCCGTTAAATCATCCAAGTCTTATTTTATCTATACAGCAACATATTTGTAACATAAATCTGAACGGAATTATTCCATCTTGCAATCTCTAAAACTTCAGTGCCTTATCTATTCTTGATTAGATCTTTATGATAAAATCTGCATTGCTATCCCATTGTTAAGATACGGTTAAACTCTTTCATGATTTACCTAAGGAAATATAAGAAATCACCTATGAAGAAGCTATAATCCTTTCCAGAGTAATAATAGGAACCAGTTTTAAGAGAAGGAAATGGAAGCGAAGTATTTGTGAAAATAAGATCTGAGTTCTTTTGTTATTTAGAACTTTACATTGAAAACTTGTGTCTTTAAAAGTTCATTTTAGTGGATACAAATGTTATTTCAAAGGCATTTCTTCCCAAATACAAAATGCTAAAACAAAAGGATAGAGTAGGAATATAAGTCAATAGTAAACACAAGTTTTCAAATAAACATCAAGCACCGGAACACTGACATATAGTTTAAGAAAATTCTTTCAGCCAAGACGAATAGAAGCAAGATCCACTTGTAAGACACTGGCCGAAGACTGCATAGTATGCTCAAAAGTAAATTAAATAAAGTATGAAATGTGGAGCTGAAGTCCAAAGTGTTTTGAAATAACAGAAAATTAAGACTGAGTTTGGGTGCTTTTGCTAACATTTTAAATCAAACTCCAAGGTGAAAAAAGTAGCCACAATAATGACCGGAAATCAAACTCAAACAGAAAATATCAGAATGCAGAGAATGTGAGCCATACTGCAGCATGACTGAAAATGACTGACAGATAACCAGCTGAAATCTAGGACAGCCTTTCCCGAAGTGTGATCCCCAAAGTAAGACAACTTTAAGAGGCTCCCCAAGAAAATCTGAGACACAATGCATGCATAGGGTTCTCTAGGAAATTCACAACAAATATTAGCATATTCAAGGCTCTGAGAAGTTTTGGAGTAAACAAACATGCTTAATTTTAATTCAGTGCACTTCAAACTTATTTGACAATAAAATCTGTTTTGTTTGTCTTTTTCTCCCTCATAACACTTAGATGGTCCCCTTGGGATATGTGGAAAGTTTATTTTCATGTCTGGTTGCAACACACATTCCAGAGGTTTTAAATCACATATAAATCTAAGGCTGTCTATAGAGTTTCCTGACTGATACATGTGTTTATAGAAGGATCCAAGATTAAAGGAAGGCAGAAGACAAGGCTATCACCAAGTAACACTCAAGGGAAGGAAAAAAAAGAAAGGAAAAAGAGAAGGGAAATTTTCAGTAACCATTTTGCCCTGGTGGCTGAAATTTCCCAATTGAGATGGAATCCTTGATTGTTTTCAGTTAAAATGCTAGGCCTTCCCTGAGATGGACAATATGCTACTACGTGTTATGAGACACTAGTTCAGCCATACTCACCCACCATGACAGCTGAGACCATGATGGGGGAGTGGGGGTGTGTTCATAGTTTTGGCGTGCATAAGAATCATTTAGGACAGTCACAGTGGCTCATGCCTGTAATTCTAGCACTTTGGGAGGCTGAAGTGGGAGGATCACTTGAAGTCAGGAGTTCGAGACCCGCCAGGTCAACAAAGCGAGACCCTATTGCTACAAAAAGAGAAAGAAAGAGGCTGGGTGTGGTGGCTCATGTCTGTAATCCCAGCCCTTTGGGAAGCTGAGCCCAGGAGTTCAAGACCAGCCTGGGCAACATGGTGAAAATTTTTTGAGTGCTGACATGACACCACTTGATCTTGTGTGATGGGTTTTGGTCAATACTTTGTTTCATGCACAAAATTATTTTAAATATTGTATAAAATTACCTTCAGGCTATGGGTATAATGTATATATGAAACATAAATGAATTCTGTCTTTACACTTGGCTCCTGTGCCCAAGAAATCTTATTATGTATATGCAAATATCCTAAAATCAGAAATCCAAAACACTTTTGGGCCCAAGAATTTTGGATAAGGGATACTCAGCCTGTATAAGAATTTGTACTTCTGTACAGGCAGACACAGGTCTTTTCTCTGCTTCTCTAGGTGGACTGCACGTCACTCCATGAATCTCATTTGTAAGTTGTAAGTAACAAATGGAATGAAAATGTTGTCGTAGACACTGTGATGTGCTGCTCCTTAAAGATTGCTTTGGCAGAAGAGTCTCTTTGCCCATTGTCACTCTCCCTTCCCAAGGGCAGTTGACAGACCATGACTGGTCAATGCAGTGATATACTTAGCCCCCGTCTCCCAACAAGGGGCAACTCTGAAGGGTCACCCCAGCTTGAGAACTCTGAATAGAGTTGGTCTAGGGGCCGTCAGGCCTGCATCAGAGCCTCCTCTGTGCAATCCTGCTCTCTTCCCTTCCTTTCCACATGAACTGATCCTGAAGGGGCTCCCCAAGAACATCCCACATGTTAACCTTTGGCTTAAAGACTGCTCCCCGGGAACCCACCACGTTCCACAGGCTCCCACCTTGACCTGGGCATTTGCACTTACATATAGTCTCTCCTTCCAAGCCACAGAAAACGCAGGATCAAAGGCTGGCGTTTCAGGTATGTTTATTATTCTGGAAAAATTCTAATCTAAGGGCTAGAATCCTATTGTTATATTCTTTACATCTTTGATTGTCTTTATATCATCTCTTCTATTGTTAAATTATGAGCTCCAGGGAAGCAATCGTGTCATATATAACTGAGTCTCCTAGTACATGATGAGAGATTACCAAAATCTTTTTCATGGTGTTATATAAATAGGTGACTTTCCCCTCCTAAACTACATCTCTTTTTTAATGAACTGAAGTGCATACGTAGAATGATTTGGGACGTGTTTCATCCTCTTTTAATTTCCCACTTAGTCTCTCATCCACTCAATCTAGCCATTAATGTATATCTTGTTTAAGGCCATCAATGACCCCTGTGTTGCCAAATTCAGCAACTGTTAGTTTGAGACTTTATCAAACAAGGCCCTTCATCAGCACTTGGCAGGCTGAGTTCCCTCTCCATGCTGATTTACTCTCTTTGCCTGACTTCCCATGCCAGGCTACCCTTAAACCTCCCTGGCTGCCCCCTTTCAGTCTCCCTTGCTGATTTATTCTTCTCTACTCAAATTAAATGTTGGAGGCCTCCAGACTTGGCCCTGAGCCCCCTTCCTTTCTATTCTACACATTCTTTCTGCACATGGCTATCTAACCTGTTCTCATGGGTCCATTTCCTATAACTTCCAAATCCATAGAGATCATTACATCTACCTACCTAGTACACATCTCCACATAACTGACTCACATATAACATGTGCCAACCTGAATAGTATTTAATTTTCTTTTCCAACTGTATATCTCCATAAACTTAGCTATGCATGTCAGAAACATGGAGTCTGAATTAATGTCTCACTTTTTCTCCTAGCCTCCAAGTTCTTAGGAGTGAGAAGTCCTACTCCTGGTTAAAAACCTATATGTGATTCTTGAGGCCTGACCATAGGCAGTTACAAAGGCTTTACCTGGCAGGCCTCATGGGGGAAAGCTGCCCCTACTCCAGACTTGGTGCTGAGCTGGCACACTGCAGTTTCTAAAGAGAGTCATAGTTAAGGTTCAGGCCCCTCAGGCCCATCGTGCTCTGTGTTATTTGCATTTCTGGCACAGGTGCCTTCCGCTCCTACGTCTCTTTCTGTGTGAGGCCTTGGGCCAAGGTCCTCTTCAGGTGCCTCTGCCGAGGCTGGTATGGAGCGGGAAGGAGAGGAATCTTGAAGACACTTTTTCCCCACTCTGACTCAGTGCTCAGTACTTTTCGACTCCTAGCTCTTCCCCTCACCTTACCCCAACCCAGAATCTACACAACTGAAAAGCCTTTGTTGTTGTTGTTGTTGAGGGGTCTCTCAACGGTGAGCTGAGCTGAACTCCACGTCTGTGCGGATCCACTGACCCTGGATGGCGGTGCTGTTCCCTGGGGAAAAATGGAACAGGGGGAGGTGGCGAATTCTTCTTTTATTCTCTTCATTATACCATCGTAGTGAGTGATGAGCAGCCTAACACCTTCAGTTTTGGTTTGTTGCTTTAATTAGCTACTCCAACACATGACAGCTCAGCTGTCTCCAGCCCAGCTAAGCTCCTGACAACCAGGTCCTGTTCAGTTTATCTACGAGTTAGATCTTCAATACATCCACATTTCTCCAATCCCCTTGCTGCCACCTAACTGAAGCCACCACTATTCCTGGCCCAGACTATTGCTCTAGCCTTCTAACTGGTCTGCAGGATTTGCCTATTGCTCCCTTCCAAGCCATTCAGTATAATGGAACCAGAGTAATCCTTAAATATCTTTTTTAAAAAAAATCATCACTGCCCTGCTTAAAACCCTTTGATGGCTTTCTTTTGCACTTAGAATTAGGTAAGTCCTTACATTTATGACACTCTGAACTATCTAGCCTGTCCAGGAGTTGGGCTCTGTCTGCCCTTTCAGAGTGTCTTGTTTCTCTCTCCTTCAATCACTGTACTCTTGCCATGTTGACTTCCTTAGATTTCAATAACCTCTTTCCCCCTTCAAAACCTTCAGATATTTGGCCAGTGACATGCTGAGGGCTGGGGGTGGAGGAGCAGTCAGCCTGGACAGGTGGGCGTATTTGATCGATGACATTGGAAGTGTTAGAGCATGTGCATGGTGAATCAAAAGCATGCTGTCTTTTACTTGGTTTTATTATTATTTTTTAGTTCTATTTAAACCATATACCCCCTTTATTGCCTGCATCCTATGCTGACCACTCCCTCTCCCCTTCCTTTGTACATGGCTGCATCATGCATCTCTGTGTGAATATCTAATTCCCTCACTTTCCATTTTGACAACTTCTACTCATCTCTTGGGAAGTTCAAATACAACTTCCTCAGGAAAACCTTCCATGACTCCCAATTTTAACTTTGGTTTCTCACTTATAATACTGTATTTTCTTAAGGTAGAACCCATGACAAACTGTAATTATATATTAATTTGGGTATTTTTTTTTTTTTTTTTTTTGACGCGGAGTCTTGCTCTGTGCCCCAGGCTGGAGTGCAGTGGCGCGATCTCGGCTCACTGCAAGCTCCGCTCCCCCGGGTTCACGCCATTCTCCTGCCTCAGCCTCCCGAGTAGCTGGGACTACAGGCGCCCGCCACCTCGCCCGGCTAATTTTCTTGTATTTTTAGTAGAGACGGGGTTTCACCGTGTTAGCCAGGATGGTCTCGATCTCCTGACCTCATGATCCGCCCGTCTCGGCCTCCCAAAGTGCTGGGATTACAGGCTTGAGCCACCGCGCCCGGCCTAATTTGGGTATTATACTTGAATGTGAATGTCATCAGGGCAGGCACGATGACTTTCATGTTTCACATTCACAGTCATAACCCCAGGAGCCAGAGAAGTCCCTGGCACATAGTAGGTGTTCAATACCTGTTTGTTAAATGGATAAATGAATCAATGGTCTGTGGAAATGGAGGTCAAGGTCAGGTCAGGCATGCATTGTTGTAGAAGACAAGAAGAGACAGCGCCCTGAAGAAGGCATAGACAATTCTTTTGCGAATTCTCTTTACTTAGAGAATGAGAGAGACAGGTGTTTTCAGGAGGCAGAAATGGGAATGAAAGAATTGCATCATTTTTAAGATGTTATTTTAAGACTCACACAGGGCTAACTGCTAAGGAAAAGGGCCCAGCAAAGAAGCACCGGGGGTGTGCACTGGAATCACCTAGAAGTTTGTTAAAACACAGATTGCTGGGCTGCACTTCTAGAATTTCTGATATGATGGTCTAGGGTGTGACTGCTACTTGCATTTCTAGCCAGCTCCCAGGGAATTCCAACGCTGCTGGAACGGGGACCACACACTGAGAACCATTGAGATACAGGTTAGAGAAGGTTGGATGGGGTGCTCCAGAGTCCAGGTGGGGAGACTTGGCCTACATAGGAGGAGGAACATCATCCTCATGCATAAAAGGAAGGAAATAAGGATGGGCACAGACGCAGGTAGGCTTAAAGATGAGGGAGCAGGAAGTTGCCAAACTGCCTGTCTGATGGATCTTTTTGCCATTATGAGGTAGGAATTGAGGTCACCTACTGAGAATCAGAAAGGAGACTGGAAGGTAGGGTTAGAAGTTAAAGGAGAATAGAGAGGTTGGCAGGGTCGTCGTGGGGTGTGAGAGCTGCATGATAGAAACACATAGCATTGCTGATTCATGTTGAGGGCTCAGGAGAGAGCAGCCATACCTTTATTGTATCAATCTGCTTGTTTTTCTTTCTTGCAGGGGGAGGGGGTGGGCTGGCGGTGACAGAGTCTTGCTCTGTCACCAGGCTGTAGTGCGGTGGCGTAACCTTGGCTCACTGCAACCTCCACCTCCTGGGTTCAAGCGATTCTTCTGCCTTAGCCTCCTAAGTAGCTGGGATTACAGGTGCCCACCACCACACTCAGCTAATTTTTGTATTTTTAGTAGAGATGGGATTTCACCATGTTTGCCATGCTGGTCTCAAACTCCTGACCTCAAGTGATCTGCCCACCTCGGCCTCCCAAAGTGCTGGGATTACAGGTGTGAGTCACTGTGCCCAGCCTAAATCTGCTTTATTATAGAATTATATAAAAATAAGGTTCAAGGGCAACCATATCATTTCACAGGTTGGTATTGTAAAAACATCTCAAATTAACTAAGTGTGGTTCTGCAGCTGTGTAAGGCACACAACCAAGAAAGACCTAGAATGGCCCATAATTGCCACTAAACAAACCCAGAGAGATTCCTGTATGTCATCCTTATTGCTGAAGATGTTTTATTACATCCTTCACTGTTAGTATATTTGTGTATGTGTTTATGAATACTACATTTAAATTTTGCTCATTTACAATCAACTTTTTTTTTAAAAAAAGGTAGCATCATTTTACACTGAGATATTTTTTAAAAACTCCCACATAAGAAGGATGAGATACAGTAGTACAGACCTTTACTTTATTCCCCTCACTCTTCTCTGTCCTATCCACTTGTTGACCCCATGGAAAGAGCCATTGGCTTGCTCAGGTTTCAATCTCTGACATGTCATTTTGAGTTATATTGGCTGCCGGGAGCCAAAAGTAACGAGAAAGGAAGAAAACTGGCACTGAACAAATAAACATGCTCTCTGCTGGTTGTGGTAAAGGTCAGGAGAGCTGGAATCTGGCAGGCTGTCAAGCAGAGGAAGCTTCTGAGCTGTAGGAGGCTGAACAAATAGATAGTCTGGGGAATGAAAAGCCCAGAGCATCACTGAACCCAGGCTTCCACTGGGAAACTATCATTGGCTATAAGTGACAGAGGATGGTGGCGGGGTTCTTTTCAGAACCTTAAGGAGAATGTTGTAGTTTTTTTTTTTTTTTTTTTAAGTCCCTAGTATTAGAGCCAAGTGAAGTATGTGTTAACTTTATTAGTATTGATTCATTTATTTGGTTTTAACAATGACCTCTATTGGGGATGGAAAAGGAAAGAGAAAACATGATGCAAACAAAATGACAATAATAAAAATAACATGACATCTGGTTCAGGAATCCAAGGAGTGTAGGGATTACATGCATACACACCTACATGCATACATTTAGATTCAGATAGAGAAGGCTGGTGATCTGACAGTTATAAAATAACGAAATGCTTTCATGCTGGTTGGTGAATAGCCACTGTTCTCTGCTTCTCTATTACACCACTGCTGCCCCAGCCTTCCCTGTACCCTACTCCTGCATTCCAGCAGCTAAGGGGTTAATATCAGCAGAGGGCCTCTGGAATTCCCAACCCCACACTAAGGTCTCCACTATTGATTGACCAATAGCCCATACCATATTGGCTGTTAAATGTATTGATATTATTCCTGTATATAGATGTATATTGCATATAATTATCTCCATATTATTAATTGCTTGATGATGAATTATCTGCACCAGGGTCACCTGGGGCACTTCTCAAAAATGCAGATGTTTGGGTTTTACATACTGCTCCCACTGCATCTCTGGTAGATGGGCCAGGATATGCATTTAAACTATCTCCCAGGTGATTCTAGGGCATTGTCTCAAATACAGCCTGCATTTTCTGGCATACAGCAAACCTGTCTGTCCTGTCTTCTCTCTAGATGCCAAGTTCCTTAAAGGGAAGATCTTAAGTCCTAAAACTCTTGGCATTCACCACTATGCCTAGCTTAGGGCTTGTTGACTGACAACAGAGAGGGGAAATCGTGGATTCAGAAGTGTATGCTGAAAAGATAAATTGGGTTTGATGCTGCTGCTGCTATTGTTGCTGCTGCTGCTGGCCACAATGGTTAGCCCTTGTGGGTGCTTACTGTGTGCCAGACATTATGAAAAGTGCCTTGAATGCTTCATCTAATTGAATTGCACAATAATCCTAATAGGTACTGCTATTATCTACATTTTACGGCTGAGGAAACTGAGACTCAGAAAGATGGAGAGAGCTTCCCAAAATTTCATTGTTGGGAAGAAGCAGGATTCCAATCTTGACCTGTCTGATTATTTCAAAGTTTATACTTTCTTATTTACTAAGCCATACTAGCTCTTGGATTAGAAAACAATTCTACAGATACTTTATAAATCAGATTATTTGGAGTTAATCTCTTCAATTTGCTTTTGCTTCAAATTTATTTGTTGCATTTTATGTATGCGGAGGGGAGGCAGGCATGGGAGATGAAGACTGTAAGAGCTGTACCCTCTGACTCACAGAAACCACGGGAAAGGAAATTGAATATAGAAAGTAGGAGGCATATATAAATATTCTCTAATACTTGAGAACAACTGGAAACTTTTCAGCTAAATAAAAATAAAATAAAATAATAAAGCACTAATGGAAAAAAAAGTTAGAACATTGCCACTGCCATTGACCTTTGAAAATCAAGATAAGAAAAGAAAAAAAAAAAATGAGGTTATATCCAGAAGGTAAGTAGTAAGGAAAGGGAGTCAAGACAAGAATCCACTGTCAAGAAATAATGAGGGCAATTGCGATTTTAGAAAGATCATCAAGAGGCCAGCTGGTGCCTGGACTTGACAATGGACAAGACAAGCAGCCTGGATGTGGAGAAATTAAGGCAGCTCATAAGAGGTAGTGGATTGAAAGGCTAACTGGGTTTTATATGCAATCAGGTTTGTTTTGAAGTATCCAGCCAAGAAGCTAGGATCAATGAGATCGCAGAGTATTATAATTTAATTCGGGTTAAAACATCATTATGCACTGAGCTTAATGAAGAATGGCTAATTAACATCTCTTGAATGTATGGCAAAAAGAATATACATTAGAGTTGTCTTTTCAAGGCAAAAACAAAAACCCCATTCAAAATCTGAATTAATAGCATCAGGGTGCTTATTCAGACTTCAATATATCAATCCCAGTGCTTTTGTTTAGATACAGATAACTTTCTAATCCTCTTTGATTCATTCATGACATATAGAGAAGACAAAATTTATTCTTACTGGGATCAGGGCAAAATCCCCACTTTTCATCTCTTTCATAACGGCTTGTCGTGGCACACCACAATAAGTCATCTTCCCGACCTTCACGGGTACACTCATGATGCCACTGATGGTTATACTGGAAGGGAAACATACACGGCATCCCATGGGTGTTCCCTTTGATTGTGTGCAAATCTAGGAGAAAGAAATGTACAAAGTCAGACATGTATGATGTCAGCTTTACCTTTGGAAACTGCTATACATCAAAAGCATTTTTTATGGACTGAAACCCTCTTAGGGGCAGATACTCACTACAACAGAGTGAGCCCTCAGTTCCTCACTCTCTCCTGTCAGTAGAAGTGTGAGACCAAGAGCTGGGCTCAGAGGAAGTGCTGATACATGGTTTGCTTACGCATTTATCTACTTGTTTACTTACTATGGTGAGCTGCCACAGTAACATTCATACTTGTGGATGGATGAGAAGGAAACTTTAATGGAGATTTAACTTCATAATACCTTCCAGTCCCCAAATACATCAGCCATTAGCATCTAAGGCTCAATAGATTCATAGGCATTTATTAATTTACTCATTCAATAACTATTTATTGAGCATTTAGTGTACTCAGTACTGGGGATACAACAGTGAACAAACCAGCATAAGTTCCTTCATGTGGAACTTCTATTCTAGCAAGGAGAGAGAAAAAGAAAGCAAATATACAAGTAAACATACAGTATCATTGCAGGTATTGAAAAGTGCCATGACGGAAAATAAATAGGATGAGAAGACAGAGTGGGGTGTGTGTGTGCGTGTGTATGTGTATGTGTGTATGCATGAGACAGAGGGAGAGACAGAGAGAAAGAGAGAGAGGGAGAGACGGGATGGAGGAGCACAGGGCACTACTTTGGACAGGATGGGCAGTGAAAGGCCTCTCTGAATAGGAACTGGGTGACCCGAGAGTGCAGGTCTTTAGACAAGAGTTGATCCAGCAGAAGGAAGAGCAAGTAAAAAGAACCTGAGACAAGAACAGGTGTGGGAGAATGAAGAAGAGGAAGGAGGCCCTCTGGGAAGGGGAACCAGGGATGTACTGGAGTGCCAGCGCACATAGGGCTGTCTCCCTGCCATACTGTGGGCTTTGGCCTCTACTCTGAGGGTGGGGGCAAGTCTCTTGCGCATTTCAAATGGAAAAGTGACAGGTTCAGATTTCCATTTTTAAAGAATCACTGAGAGTGCAAGGGGGCAAACAGCCGACATGGGGAGAGGGTGAAGCCAGACAGCTGACTGGGTGACTTCTACAATGATCTAGAGTGAGACGATCATGCAGACGTAGCCTGCTGGCTGCCTTCTCAGGGTTTTGCAATACTTGGTCATTCTTGGCCTTAATCAGGAATCAACAAAAACTTGTCACGACTCAACTGGGGTTGCCAGTGGTAGGTCCTGGGGCAAAAGGACCAGCTGTGGAGAGCCTCACCTCTTTCCCACAACTGGCAGGGGTGACCTGAGCTCACGACATGTCACCAGTCACCAGCCTTAGCAGTTAAGGCTACTTAGGAACCGTAGGTATTTCAGGACATGCCCTTTTCTTTCAGTCCCCTTCCTTCTACTCAGAAGCATATGTTCTCTAGAATCTTCTCCTGCATGCACCATGAATGTGGGTATGTGGCTAAAAAAGCTAACATAAAGCAAAATAGCAAGTTCCTCTTCAGGACTGTAGATTATTCAGAGTGCTGATTTGCAGCACTAGCTTTATTTTAGTGAGCCCTGAAAATGCCTGGTCCTTGGCTCTGTCTCTTTTTAATCATTTCTTCTTTAGGAGTTCCTTGCTCTGCTTCCCAGGACTGTACAGAATTCTTAGGAAGATATGCTCTTGTGAAAGCATAACTCTACAGAGCACCACAAGAGGAGGGACTCCGCTTGTCCTGTGGGCCTCTGTAAACCAGGTGCCTAGCCCAGTGCCTGATCAATATGGGGTGGATTTGTCAGCAGTGTTATATAAAAATGTGGGATGAATGGATGGATGGATGGATCGATAGATGGATGGTTGGATAGAGTGAGCTACCAAACAAACCCTGAGGGACAGGTTTGAGATTTTAGAATTTAACTATGTAACTTTCTTTATTTTTTTTTTTCTGTTTAGAAATGACAAAGATAACCATAGAAAATGAAATTCCCCTCTAAACCATGCTTCCCCACTGACCATGCTTGGCACACACCAAATAACCCCTGACAACAGTCTGTCATTTATCTTCAAGTGACTTGCAACATGATTATCACATGAATGCCAGCCAGCATCAGGAGGCATTGGAGGTGCCCTGGATACATACCTCCATAGGTGGGGATGCGTTTTTACAATAAGAGAAATGGAGGCAGGGAAGGAGAAGTTATTATATTTGTCATGACAAAAGTCTTCAAATATCTTTTCCTTCCACCTTCCTTTTCTCTCTCTCTCCTGTCTGCTTGTTCTTTCTCCTCCTTTCCATTGATTCCCAGAGTCAGTTGAATGTTTTTCCTCCCAATACCTTTAAATTCTGAGAAGTTCTGCTTCTTTAGTAGAATGTAGTATGTCCATTCTGAGACTCTCATAACCCTTTTACCATAAGCAAGGAAGCAACTAAAATGTATTTAACAGAAGTCCCCTGAGGGTCCAGGCTTTGTGTACTTCTTTCACATAACGCTTTACAAATCTTTACTTATAGGCAAACTTTAAAAAAATACTATTCCCTGAGTGCTTCTTTAAATTATTTTTACCTTTGTGTAGATATTCACAAATGTCTCCACCACCTGACACATAAGAAATCCACTTATGAAAATACTTCCGTGAGGCCACCACTGTGTTGTCATGCGCCACCTGGACGGAGTACTGCAGCGGGCCGGTGATCATCTTCCTGTTACAGCGCCACCGCAAGGAAATGAGGGTGGAGTCACATTCGTATAAGCTTAAGGGCTGCTCTGGGGCAGAGAAATTCAGGCCCAGGCAACCGCTGCCTCCTATGTTAAAGAGGCCATGGTTTGAAACCCATTTCCACAGCATGTGCTTGTTTGCTTGCTTGCAGTTCTCCAGGGTCAGTACCGATTTACCTGCTTGAATGCATTTCTTCAGACTCTCACTTTGGATAATAAATAGCCCTTTATCTGAAACAAAAATCAAAGACCTGGCATGAAATTTTCTTATATAATTTACTAGCATCATGAGGATCTCAGTGTGCATATCTAAGTGCGATATGCCACAGTTGCCGGTCATTTCCCACAGATCTGGCGTTGTTGGGCAGGGTCCATCTGAAGGGCTTTATTTCCATAAAACAAAGGAGTTTCTTTGGAAGCATAAAAGGGCTTATGGAGCTAATGGGAGAGCTCTGATCTAAGACCTCATTGGCCATATAGGAACAAGGGTTACCTGTCAATCCACTCAGGTCTGTTACTGACAGAGAAGGTGCGCTCACACAATTGGTTAGAGAGGGGGATTGGTAATAATACTCAGGGCTCCTGGGGAGGGACACTGGGGGCCCATGGATGGGACAACACTGTCTCAGACAAATGCCTGAATGTTAGGGACACAGCTGCTGAATCAAGAACCACTGAATGAAACTCTCTACCATCAAGTTCCTGTAGAAAACTGAAAGGCTATCAATGAAATGCTGCTTTGTGATCTGATGCAGGATTCCATGCTGGTGAGAACACAGGGCTTCTCAGCAGTACAGAGGTGGAGGCGGGGACCTCTTGCTATGGGGATAGACTCTTAGTAGGAGACGGCTTGCTGGGTGGGGCTGGCAGAAGCAGGTAGATGCCCAGGCCACTAGCTATGGCACCACACCTCGAAACACGAGAGGTGATGGACCACCATTACCGTGGCAGAAACCAGAGGCCACATGGACGGTTGGAGAAAGTAGGCATTTTGTGATATGCCCCTGAGCTCTCCTTCCTGGAGATGGAAGAAGGGATTTGGGTGAGTTTCCTATGGAAAAGCTGGTGGGACCCAGCCGGGGAATACATGTTAGCTGCCAGCCTGCTACCTGACTTAACCCAAGTTGCGGGCCTGGAAGGCACCTAGTACTCAACAGTTAGTATGAACTTGTTTTCTCTCAGGCTTTTTGAAGATGGAAACCAAGTCTCATTTCTTTGGTCTAAGCACGGAGTGTGTTGCGCACATGATGGAAATTCAGTCAGTGCTTGCTGTTGATGAAATACACCAGCTGCTGCTGCTTCGGCCTTTGGCTGCTGAAGTCACCTCGGTCATGTCTGGTCAGGCCCTGGCACTCTTTTATTCTCCCAGTAGCTGGGTTCCCCTTTTTCTATTTTACTTCCTGTCTATTTTTTCAAAACTCTGAAGGGACATGATAGGGTTCCCTCGAATGTCTGGGGTTTAGGGTGGGTCGTGTCATGGAGGGCAGAACAGGTATAGGCAGAGGCCTTGGAGAGGTTTGGGACAGTGCAGGACAGGTCTTCTCACAGATCCACGAGGGAACAATGCTTCATTCTGGTAAATGTTCTTTTGGTTTCTCCAAAGTTAATCAGCCTGAGGAGAACTGATTTACAGTTACCAAAATCACTTAAGATACTGTTTCAAAAAGATTGTCAATGTATTAATAAATGCTATACCTCATTTAATAATTGATGACCTTACTTATAGCCATAGATTTGAGGAGTTGAATTAGTTGTCATAGAATTGCTTTGATCACCGTACATCAGAGTAAAAGAGAGGGGGTGGGGTAGGGAAAATGAATGGTTTTAGGGAGATTTCATTTAGATCAGGAAATTTGTTTTCCTAATGAGGGCCTTGTCTGCATGGTTATTAGCAATAGTGATTCAAAATCAAATCCACCTCTCATCAGTGTGACATGGAGTCCGATAATTAACCTTCTGTCCAACTCTCCTTTTCACCTTTTCATGCCTGGGTAGAATGTTCACCTTAATTTTTGTTGTAACCTACTAATTACTTTCTAGTTAACCTAGAGTTCATTAATTTTTCATCAAAGGATAATTATTTTACTATAATGGTTTTGTAGTTCAGCTTCTACCTAATATATATGTTCAAATGTATTATAAGCTCTGCAACGTACTGACTGTGCCTCAGTTTATACACCTCAGATAGGTATATAGATGACCTGGCTAGTGGTTGAGAGCTCTGGAGTCACGTAGAACCATCACGGACCCGCTGTGTAACTTTGGGCAGATTGCTCCATCTCAGCGAGCCTCGTCTTTCCTCCTTGAACTGGGACTATGTATGGTACTCACCTCTTAGGGATGTTAAGGATATTCCATTGAATAACCCATGAAAAGCACACCACATACTACCATGAAAAGCCTTAGGAAATGGGAGCTATCATTATTACTTTATCCCTCTGACTTCCTGATTCTTGGTCTATAGATCCAGCTGCAGACCTGGTTGAACCTACAGAGTGCTAATCTCAGCATCCCTCAAAGGCTTCTTCTCTTACACTGTTAGCACAAAAGCTTATTTTTACTGCAGTTTCTGCAGCACACAGTGGGCGCAGACATTTTAGTTTTAAACAATGCTATCGCTTTTTTTTTAAACAATCGCTATCACCTTTTATGGAGGAAAAATACTCTCCAAACAACCAGATAACAAAATCTTTGTCTCATTTGTTCAAATATGTGTGCAGTGATGAATTAAGAGCTTTCATCTGTTGATTTTCTGCATTACCCACCAGTAAAGTCTACACTGTAGGTTTTTTAATAGGAAAGAGAAAAATACATGGTGTTGACAAGCAGTGTGTAGATGGGGGGAAACGGGTGGTCTGTGAATAAGTGGACATGAAAATTACAAACCTAACATTTGGGGTGAATAAATATTGTGTGGGGCGGGGGGTTTGAAAAAAGGTCTTGCTCTAGTAACCCAGGCTGGAGTGCAGTGGCACTGTCACCGCTCACTGAGGCCTTGGCCTCCCAGGCTCAACTGATCCTCCCAACTCAGCCTCCTGAGTAGCTGGGATTACAGGTGTGTACCACCATGCCTGGCTAATTTTTTGTTTGTTTGTTTTTGGTAGAGACGGGATCTCAATATATTGCCCAGGATGGTCTCCAAACTCCTGGGCTCAAGCAATCCTCCCACCTTGGCCTCCCAAAGTCCTGGGACTACAGGTGTGAGCCACCATGCCTGGCCAATAATGCTTTTAAACTTCCAAATTAATAAGTGTTAAGAGAAAAAGAGTGGCAGAAATTGGAACTTCTGTATCACACTAGCAATCATAAAATTACCTTTCCAAAGCAGAACATATTAGACACACCTAATCCATTGCTGCTTAATTTTGGGGTGCTACTTATATTTCCATGCCAGCTGCATTTAGGAAATAGCTTTAGAAAAGTTCTTCAGAATCTGCCATAGGCAAGTAGCTCTGGTTCACCAATAATAATCAACATGCTGCCTCCAAATATACTAAGTTAAAAAATGACTTGAGCCCATTTTTCCATTAAGTTATAATAGAATATGATCCTGGCACTGTTAATCTCCATAAATTCACTGAAGAGAAAACAATTACTTTCAAACAGACTATGAGGAGACTTAATATAGGTATCAATATTCCGATTGTTATTATATGCACATAATGTCTCTAACAAAACTATAATGTGAAAATAAGCCACCAATCCTTAGTGTGTATAGTTGCTGGATTTTTTAAAAGATGAAAATCAAATGTGGGAGGAATCAAGATTGATTATACATGTCAAGGACATCAGTTCTGCTTGAACACTGATTAAGTGATTAATGAAGTACTGCCAGAATTACTAAATCTCTTTGCAGGAAAATGTTATTATACTTCCCTTCATAATTATAAGTTTAGGAGGAGAGAAAGGATTGATTTATTAGAAGAAACTTATAAGCTAATTTCTATCCTTTTTTTTCTAAAATAAAATCCATGGAAGACAGTGGTTCTACTTTCTACTTCTGAGTTCCTTTAGGAGGAGATCATTTCAGATCCACTCTTTAGCCCCATAAGATAATGTGTACTCTTCTAAGGAGTGGGAGGAGAATGTTTCATTGATCAACTGTTAAACCAAAGTTTAGGGTGTTACCTTTATGACTGCGTATGGAACATTCATTCCTTCAACTAGCTTTCATTGGATGCCAGCTACTTCATAGACACTGGGTAAGATGCTAGAGATAGAGAGAAATCATTTGCCTAAATATCTGTCCTTTGAAACTGTGTATATTTGTTCTGGAATCATGGGAATTTGGCTAGCTAATGAAAAGAAGGGAGTTCCATCAATTCCAAAGAAAACTTTATAATTGCATTCAAAATAAGCCCTTAATGGTGGGGCGTGATGGCTCATACCTGTAATCCCAGCACTTTGGGAGTCTAAAGCAGGGGAATCACTTGAGGTCTCTACTAAGAATACAAAAATTAGCTGGGCTTGGCGGTGCGTGCCTGTATTCCCAGCTACTCGGGAAGCTGAGGCACAAGAATCGCTTGAACCCAGGAGGTGGAGGCTGTAGTGAGCCAAGATCATGCCACTGCGCTCCAACCTGGGGGACAGAGTGAGATTGTGTCTCAAAACAAACAAACAAATAAACAACAACAACAAACTGATACAATAAGCTCTTAAAAACAAGTGATAACACTTATAAGTGGGAGGTGAACAATAAGAACACAGGGACACAGGGGGGAAAGAATATACACCGAGGCCTGTGGCAGGGGAAGGGAAAGCGTCAGGATAAAGAGCTAATGCATGTGGGCTTAATACGTAGATGTTGGGATGATAGATGCAGGAAACCACCATGGCACACATTTCCCTATGCAACAAACCTGCACATCCTGCACATGCATCCCGGAACTTAAAATAAAATAAAAAATGATTTTAAAAGATTTTAAAAACTAAGTGATAACAAATAAGAGAAAGAAAATAGGCCGGGTGCGGTGGCTCAAGCCTGTAATCCCAGCACTTTGGAAGGCCGAGACGGGCGGATCACGAGGTCAGGAGATCGAGACCATCCTGGCTAACACGGTGAAACCCCGTCTCTACTAAAAAATACAAAAAACTAGCCGGGCGAAGTGGCGGGTGCCTGTAGTCCCAGCTACTCGGGAGGCTGAGGCAGGAGAATGGCGTGAACCCGAGAGGAGGAGCTTGCAGTGAGCTGAGATCCAGCCACTGCACTCCAGCCTGGGTGACAGAGCAAGACTCCGTCTCAAAAAAAAAAAAAAAAAAAAAAGAAAATAACCCAAAATTTAAGACACCGAACTGGCTCTTCAACTGATGTCACATGTGAGTTGGACAGGACCCCTCAGTGTCACCAGACTCTGAGCAGGGAGTGTGCACACACATATACTTGCCCACTTTCTAGGGAGGACAAAGCAGGGCAGTGCTGGAAGGAAGACAGGTGTGGCAGAGGAGACTCACTTCACCCATAAACCCCGAACCATGAACTTCAGAGCTGGATGGAACTGTAAAGATTATTTAACTGAACCAATCTTTTACTTTTTTTTTTTTCAAATTCATTTTTGTCTTAGAAGTTTTATATCTATCTACTATATTCAGTCCAGGTGTAGCTTTATTTACATGCATTCTCTTATAACTTAAGAAAGAAGAAAATAAACTGCTATAGATTGTCGCCAAACATGTTGAAGTAGCTGACTTGAAATTTCAGATGACAAAGATCTAGCATGTGCTTAATGTGGCATGGTTTGGGAACCCTGCAGACAGAAGGATATATATGTCATAGTGTTTGCCTGCAAGGAAGTCATATTCTCCCTGGGAATCCCTGAAATACACAGAAAAAAATTATAACTTAATGCCAACATATATTTTGACATAGGAGATACAAGCAAAATGGTGTGCCATGAGGTTGGAGTCTAAAGCCTGGGGGCATTATTGCAGTTTGATCTGTCTGTGTGAACAGCAGACTGGAGGTACCTACAGGAAGTTTCTCCTGGGGCCCCTCCACTTGACCTTCTGCACCCCTTCTGATCACCTCTGCTTGCCTTTGGTGTTCCCTTTAGCTTTAGACAGCTCTTCTCTTAGAACTAGCTGAATGAAGGTTTGAAGTGTTAAGTGAGTAGGATAAGATTTGTACTGTTAAGCTTTTGTGAAGTTTCTGCATTTTTAACAAAAAACACTTGGAAGAAATAATAAAACAGCAATTTCAATGGTGGCATTTTAGGCAAACAAAGGACTTTCTGGTAATCAATAAATTATATCATGAAGGTGTTCACCTAATCCAACTATACACATAAAGTCCGTCTCTGTGCCGCTTCATTAAGGGAACTGGAAGGAAAAGTTCCAGTGCATGGTTCACATCAAGTGCAATGCGTAAGACAAGCTATTAGAAAGCCACAGCATGCAGGCTGCAGCCCAATTTCAATCTCCTACCCCAGTCCATAGGTTTGAAATTGCTTCTACTCCATCTACCCACAGAGCTAGTGCTGGGCTCACGCCCGTCCTGCCTTGCAGCCTCTCTGGACTCTGTCCATTTCCTTGCTGTTCTGACAGTATTTAGGTTTCAGCAGGGACACAGTCCAGAAGGAAATGGGGAGGGCATCTCTCCTCTGTAACCAATCTGAAGGTGAGCAGCTTCTCTCTTGAGATGTATTGACCTTTTCCAGCTTCACAAATTTGGGTTTGTCTCTATCTCTTCCATCTAGTGAACAATGGATTCAGAGCCGATTGCATTCCTAAGATTACTCTGTAGCAGGAAGGGATACTGTAAGCTGCTGAATCAAGTCCTATTCATGGCCGAGTGATGCAGAAAATCTGGATTCTTAACATGACCTTTCAAACCAATAAGTGAGGAATTTCCCATGCTTGCAGCAATCAGCATGTGCATGGTTCTTCAAAGAACAGATCCACGGAACAAAGTGAAAAGTGGGCCAGTCCTTCCTACCTCTCTCTGCATGAAAATGTGCATTTTATCTCAAATCATCTGAGTTTTCATGTGTCTCTTAATCTGAAGCTTTTGAGTTCCTGTCAATTGCTTTCTATTAATCAACTAAAAAGTTAACCAAATATATTTTTTAAGAAACCTCTTTGTCCTGTCTCAGAACTTCCTTCTCTTTCTCTGTCCTAGCATTGTCCTTAACTCTGAGCCTTCTTTATTCTCCTATAGCTTCTGAACCTGGATAATCACCATCTCCACAGGGTCGTGGATCCCTCTTGATAAATCTTTTTACATGTTCTCTTCCCTTTTCTCTCTAACCTCCCCAAATTGCCTCTCCAAGTTCCATGAGGCACACAATAGTCTTTCTCACATATGGGAAAAATGAAACCCAGCATAATCAGTGCCACCGGACTGTAGTTCTGTGAGGCTTCAAATTGCCTGTTACTAACCCCTGTGCCAGGAGGGGTTTACCCTTTCAGACTGTCCTTGCCACTCCCTGGCCATTCCTGTTCCCTCCTCTGTCCTCCTGCTCTGTCCTCATTTAGCAGTTGCTGACCCTGGCAGAAGATCTTCTCTCTTCCGTGATTCTTTGCTAGACCTCTGTATCTTACCAATGAATTTTTAAACTGAGTTGAAAACATTCTTCTTCCTTTTAGCTTTTTGTCTCTTCTCCCATTGTTTTACCTTTATTTAACTGGAAAGTACCTAACAGACATTGCTGGTGTAAAAATCATTATTTACAGCAGCTCCGTGATTACCTTATACACTCTGTTGAAAATATACCATCTCAGTCAAAAACGTGCCTCATTACAAAGTGCAAGTTAGGGCAAGGACAAAAAGACAGAACATTGTTAAGATGCCCTCACAAATGCCTGCATATTAAAGCCTGGAAATGATTCAAAGACTGGGTCACAAAAAACCAACAAAACCAGAAAATAACTCCATCATCAACCAAAACAACTCTGGAAATGATATGGCATGACTGAAAACAAAAGTGCTTACAATGAGCTATCCATCTTAGCTGCTTTGAGAGTATGGCCATTAAAAAAAAAAAACAAAACATTTACTACAGTGCAAGGTAGAAATGTTAAAAACAAAAACAAAAACAAAAAAACAACGTTTAGTGGTAGGTAGAGTGTTAGTCCCTGTATTGATTTGCTACTAGAGTTGCCATAATAAAATACCACAAACTGAGTGGCCTCAATGACAGAAATTTCTTTTCTCATAATTCTGGAGGCTGGAAGCGTGAGATCAAGGTGTGGCAGAGTTGGTTCCTTCTGAGGGCTGTGAGGGAAGGATGGGATCCTGGATTCTCTCCTCGGCCCCTGGAGGACCACCTTTTCCCTGTGTCTCTTCACATCATCTCTCTATGCATATTTCTGTGTCCAAGTTTCCCCTTCTTATGAGTATACCAGTCATAATAGACTAGGGCTACCCTAACTGCCTCATTTTAACTCGTTTACCTCTGTGAAGACCCTATCTCCAAGTAAAGTCTCATTTTTATATGAATTTGGTGGTGGGGGGAAACAAAATTCAAGTCACAACCATCCCTATCATTCTTATTCAGGCTGTCTGCATCATTTGCAGGGTCCAGGGTACAATGAAAATATGTGGTCTTGGCTGGACATGGGGAAGTCAAGTCAATGTCCCTTTCCCTTGGGCCCACAAGAGATTGCAACCTCTGAGCTATAACATGCTTGGAATATAGTACCTGGACTGAGGATATGTGACACGTTCCCACTCAGCCCTCACAGAACCCACAGAAGTGCTACTAGTCCAGTGGTGACAGATGTTGCTTTGCACTGCCCGTAAATGCCACAAGGCATCTACTCCCAGGGCCCAGGCCTCCAGTCCCCCAACTTCAATGCAACCCGGTTGCCACTGTGTGCAGAAGGCAGCAGCAACTGTGGGGCAGGAGTGTGGGGGAGGCAGCTGAGAACCCATCCCAGGGAGGTAGACAGCGGACCCCAGGCAGAATTGAACAGAGGCTCCAAACCTCTGGCTTGAGTTCCATTGTTCCACTGAACATCACGCACAGCACACAATTTCAAAGATAGAAATAATTATGAATCCCAAGGCCCCTATCCATGGAGCTTTAAACCCTAAGTGGAAAGAAGGCCCTTCTGACTATAGGACTCTGTGCGACTGCACTGGTTATATCCCCATGAAGCTCTCCTTGTTTGTATTTGAACAAGGTTAACATTATGGAAAAAAGACCTTGGCAAACTACAGAGCACTTCTTTTAGGGCAGAACTGCTTAAAACTAGGAAAGTATCTGCCTTGGTTTTCCCATCTGCACAATGGGTTTAATAGTAATGCTGGGGCTGGGTGTGTAGTTCACATCTGTAGTCCCAGCACTCTGGGAGGCCGGGGCTGGAGGACAACTTGAGACCAGGAGTTTGAGACCAGCCTGGGCAACATAGCAAGACCCCTTCTTTACAAAAAGTTTAAATTTATAATAAAAAGAAAAAATAATCGTGCTAGCTTCACAAGACCTTGATAAGGGTTATCTCAGTTATGATGATCACTTTATAAATATTAATAAAAATAAAAGCCAATCTTAACTTTGAATATGAATGGTGCCAAAGAGCAGCAAAATGAAAAAAATGTTTATAGTTAAATAATTACTTTGAGATTCCTGTTTATATTTTCATAATTGAAAAGTTCTCAAGAGCAGAATACCAAAAGCTAGAAGTGGTAACACTATTTTATTTCCATACTTCTTTGGAACTGTAGTTGTCTGGAAAGTATCATAAATTAAAAAGCCAAGTGGTTATGACTTTTCTGTTTTGTTTAGCTCTGTGTCTCAGAACCCAAGTTACAGAAATTCTAATTCTAATTTTCTAATTTTCTTGAGTGGCTTTATAAAATGTTTTTCCCTAAATGACTTTATATAGTGTTTATATGGTGTTCTTTTGTCTATTTTATGAACAATAATATTTCTTTTTGGTTTGATCAGTTCAAAATGTAATTTATGCTCCTAGCTATGCATTGGAACATCTCCAAAAGGCTCTCAAGCATAATTTCTAAAAAGAAAAATGGAGGGAAGGGTTTATAAATGTCTTAAATCGATTACTTTGATAGATTCCATGAGGATTTGCGGCATTAGGATTGAGTTCAGAAGAGGCAACACAAGGGGATCGTTTCTTCAGATAACTTGATATAAATAAGCAGATTATTAGGTCAAAGAAGGGGAGCTGCAGGGACAACTAAGCCATCTGTGTGGCCCCATCTTTCCTGTCATGGGCTTGGAACCTGCATTGTGTGGTATCAGTTACGGTGACAACCAACAATAGGAAAATAGTTAGAGGCTTAACGAGAAAGAGTAAATAGGACCAGGAAAACTGGACGTCTATGCTGACTCACAAAGGCTTGCCAGGAAAGGAGGCAGGCAGAGAAGGTGGGATGAGAAAAGTATGAAGGGGAAGAAACGCTGAGGGATGACAAACAGAAACGGGAGAAATGGAGTCAAGATGGCTAGCATGATTCATGGCCAGGAAGGGCAGCTAAACCACTATCTGATCACACTTTTACTGAAATTCCATCTCCAGATTAGTAGAATGGCTCATTGCCTAGAGACATCAGAATTGCCTAGAACAATACACAAATCAATAGCTTTGCACATTTCTGCTTTAGGAAAATACCACTCCCACTTGTGAAAGGAGGGGTTTGGAAAAGGAGGAGTTGCAGAGAGCAAGAGGCTGGCCTCCTGTTCTTCCTGCTGTGAAACCAAATCGTGTGCTCCTGTCGTGCAGCAGGATACAGAATGAACCATACCATGGGGTCACAAGGCTATTCAGGGATCCTTTGCATTAGTGCTGAGTGCTTGATTCAAACCCCATGCTACAAGCTCCTGTGGGCACAAGTTGCTTAACCCTTCTTCATCTGTAAAAGAAGGGTATGTATTAATATTGCCTACCTGTTTAGGTGAGGAGACAACGTGTCGATGTAAGTAAAACAACAAAGAGTAACGACTCCCCAACTTTTAGAAAATACTAGAAGCAGTAGAGGGGCATTTTTACCTTTGTATTAGAAACAGAAGCTATGTGGGAAATCTCAGGGCTACAGCTTCTCCCCTCTGCCGCCTCCAGGTAGTGGCTCTTATCGCTGTTTTTCAGAAGGTGGCACCTACCCCTCTTCCTCGCCACTGGGGCCCTCAGCCCTGAACCACTCTTCCCCACATTCACCATGGTTTGATACCAGCAGACTCTCTGCTGTTCTCCACATCCCAAAGCCACTTTAGCTTCCACACATACGACCTAACACTCTGACTCAATGCTTTCCCCACTGCAGGTTGTGGCCCATTTATGGTCATGCAATCAACTGAGCATGTTATGACTAGCTAGACAAAACAAAACAGAATGGAACAGGGGGAAATGTGGCAGCATGTCATATTAGGTAAGAGTATTTTTTTAAAATGAAACATTGTTTCAGTTATACATATGTAGACCTATATGCTGTGGGTTGTGACGTAAAATGTGTTTCTTATTGTGGCTTGCTGACAAAAGAGTCCCAAACTCTACTCCAACCTAGCTTTGCTCAGGACATTGGGTTCCTTGACCTCCTCTGTGGTGAGGACCTTCTTTTGCCTCTTCTCCACTTTGGTGACCACTCCCACAACCATATCACAGATCTGGTTACTACCAAGAATAGGTCCATCTCCAAAACTTGGATTTTGCACTCTATAACCACTACCTCTCCTATTCTGCAATTTTCCCTCATCTCCTAACCTTCACTAACTGTTTTCTTTTGTTACTGTTTTTAAATATATATTTTCCTCTTTTTAAACCCTGTTTCATGAACAAAACTTTCTGTTCCTCAATCTTCCTATTGTTATTGACTTAGCTCAGCTTTAACTATCCAGACCATTTCTTTGCTGCCCTCCAGAATTACCCTCTTCAAGGTGACAGGAGACCTTCTCTTCAAGGCCCAAATTGAACAT
The DNA here is from genome assembly GCF_024542745.1 of Macaca thibetana thibetana. Classification (NCBI taxonomy): domain Eukaryota; kingdom Metazoa; phylum Chordata; class Mammalia; order Primates; family Cercopithecidae; genus Macaca; species Macaca thibetana. Next base: position 82,981,256 of record NC_065589.1, on the reverse strand, counting down.
GGCACTTCTAAACTTAAACATGCGATCTGGTTCCCTTTTGTGCAAACCCACAAGGCCCTTCTCAGCAGTGCCCAATTCACTGGACCAGACTGTTTCCGGAAGCAGGGTGCCTCCAACCAACTCTTCCTCATCAATCTCACGCTTCCAAATATAGACATGTTACTGCTTCTTGTTTTGCCTGGGGCCCTACTCTGGTGGTCTCCCCCATCCACAGCCCCGGATGAAGCAGCATCCATCCCTGTGTCCACCTCTTGCCCCTACCATGGCCAATTAGCCAGGGGAAGGCCTTCGACTCGAGGGCAGAGCACAGGAACTGACTAGCATGCTGTGAAGAGTGTAACTGGACCCCTCTCCTAGGAAATTAAGGGACTCTTCCCAAGAAGCTAAGGGAGCTACACAGGAAAGTCCTGCTAGTCAAAGCCAAAGAAACTAGTCAACAGATAGAACAACCAAGCTGGAGACACCATAGAGCCCCAGAGACAGAGAGAAACACATAAAGTAATGCTTCATGTCAGTGGCCAGTACCTGTGTCCCAGAAGATCTGGCTGCCCTGAAGAACCTGTCCTGGGTCCCCCTTGAGATCCTGGGACCATTACAACAACTCCACGCTTGCTTGAGTGACCTTCAGTGGGCCTCTTTCCTTGAATCCAAAAGAGCTCAGAAGGGAACTTTCAGCTCACTGAACTTTTACTGTTGCCTGACACATAATCCTGTGCCTTTGCACATGAAATATGCATTCCCAGGAATGCTCAGTCTCCTTTTTCCTATATGGCAACTGCCTACTTATCCTTTAGGAAAACAAATGTTTTTTTATGAGCCTCCAGCTCCCCAGGCCAGCGCCTCCTCTGCACGCCTTCAGCACTTTGCTCATCCCTAGTTATCATAAGACCTCTCTCGCTGTTTTGTAATTGTTTGTGTTTCTGTATCTGTCCCTGCACTCTCAGCCTCTTGGGGCCAGTGTCAATCCTACTCATGTTTTTACCTCCCCAATCTGGAGGTGGGTAGCAGATTCTGTTGGTTCCCTCCTCACACCCTCTAACCTGGAGCTCACTCACCTGCAGACAGTCCCTGTGCACTCCCAGTGACTTTCTGTGGCTCTCTGCCTGAGTGTTTCAGGGATACCAGGAGCACCAGGGGGTGAATGCCCCAGGAGTGACCCTTAGACAGCGAGAGGTGGGAGTTGGTGGATAAATACTTCAGCTTCTTGCCTGTCGGTGGGTCCACTGAGTTCTATACAGTTCCTCAAAGGGTCCTTTGTGAAACTGAGCCCCAGTGGCCTGTGGTGGCTTTCTTCCCTCCTTGGTCTCATGTCCTCACTCCCTTACCATGCTTTCTAGAATCACTTCCTAAAAAAAACCTACTTGCACCCTAATGAAAACATGTCTCAGGAATTGCTTTTGGATGAGCCCAAGTAAAACAGGGAGATAAAACACATAGTGCCTGACAGATAATGAATGACTGAGGTCATCAGCCTCTACCCCTCTTTCCATTGGCACAGCATGTCAAGAGACACCCTGTACACCCAACCCTGTTTCACTATATTCTCCCAAGTTAGGACCTGATGGCAAGCACACTGACCACACACTCATCAGCACCCTCACCTCCCTTGGTCACTGGTCATTTAGAAGAGCCTACCCTGAGAGTCCCCAGGCACTGACACAGACTTGGGTTCTTTCCACTCCTGCTCTGGGAAGCTGAGCACTACAGAAGGAAACTCTCCTACGATATTAGTTGGGGACCATTTCACATTGATCATTTTTCAACCCTCAACAAAGCTTCAAAACCATTTTACTTGCCCCCTGATCATTTCCTTCAGCAATGACTATGCCCAGCTTTCACCAGGATGCGCCATCCTCTTCTTCTTTCTCCCCTCTGTCCTCTTTGTATCTGGAGTACTTGAGTGAGTGAAGTTAGCATGTCTTAGCACTTGCTAGAAGAAGGGCTCAGATTCTGATCAGGGAAAACAAACCACAATCAGGCTCCTTGGAATAACCAACCAGAACAAAGGTCCCCAGCCTTTTCTGCACCAGGCACTGGTTTCATAGAAGACAAATTTTCCACAGACCAGTGGGGTGGTGGGGTGGGGGATGGTTTCGGGATGATTCAAGGGCATTACATTTATTGTGCACTTCATTTCTATTATTATTACATTGTAATATATAATGAAGTAATTATACAGCTCACCATAATGTAGAATCAGGGGAGCCCTGAGCTTGTTTTCCTGCAACTAGACGGTCCCATCTGGGGTGATAGGAGACACTGACAGATCATCAGGCATTAGATTATCATAAGGAGTGCAACCTAGATCCTTCGCATGTGCAGTTCACAATAGGGTTCAGGTTCCTTTGAGAATCTGATGCCACCACTGATCTGACAGGAGGTGGAGTTCAGGCAGTAATGTGAAGGATGGGGAGCAGCTGTACATACAGATGAAGCCTCTTTTGTTCACTGCTGCTCACCTTCTGTTGTGTGGCCCAGTTCCTAACAGGCCACAAACTGGTAGGTGGCCTGGAGGTTGGGGATGCCTGAACTAAAGGTAGGAGGAGATGAGCCTCAGACCTGCCAAGTACAGTGCTGTACACAGGGTAGTAAATAATTGTTATGGGGCTGTCAACCTGTCAAAATAGTCTGGATTGGCCAGAGGAGGAGGGCGCCATGGTGAGAGGGCAGCAAAAGGACAACACTTAGATTAGTACTATTACTAGCTCCATTTGACAGATGAGGAAACTGAGCTACTGACGGGTGAAGTACTTGTCCAGGGTCACACGATGGTAAATGGCATAGTCAGGATTTGAACTCAGACCGTCTAGCTCTGAAGCCCAATAACTTAACTACTGCATAATACCGTATCTACTGACTTTTGAATACAGAATTGTATTGCCCATTTTTACACTGTTGAAAAAGACATACCCAAGACTGGGAAGAAAAAGAGGTTTAATTGAACTTACAGTTCAACATGGCTGGGGAGGCCTCAGTATCATGATGGGAGGCGAAAGGCACTTCTTCCATGGCAGTGGCAAGAGAAAAATGAGGAAGAAGCAAAAGCAGAAATCCCTGATAAACCCATCAGATCTTGTGAGACTTAGTCACTATTAAGACAATAGCATGGGAAAGATCCCATAATTCAATTACTTCCCCCTGGGTCCTTCCCACAACACGTGGGAATTCTGGGAGATACAATTCAAGTTAAGATTTGGGTGGGGGCACAGCCAAACCATATCAAGAATTATTGATAAATCATTGGAAAATCATTACAATACAATATATCATCTGCCTCCCAAGGCTGGCATGCTTACAATACATATCAGATCTATAAATAATACATATCAAACAATTCAGATAAAAATGCTGTATGTATAATCTGCTGTACAATATCACATAGCCATTATTAGTGGATTGGAAATGAAAATGAGTGTGCGTTTTCCTCTCAGTTGCTCTGTGGATGTCAATCGTGGCTAAAGTGAGTCAATGTGGTACAGCGAACACAGCAGGAAACTGAGGCACCCCAAAGCGTGGCTAACTACATGGCAGCCATATTTCAATTTCCACATCTGAAGAACAGAGGGCTAGAGTAGACAATGTCTCAGGTCCTTTTCAATGTTAAGATTTTGTTTTTCCATTTTGTATTGACAGTAAAAACTTGACTTCATACCGTCTAGCTTACACTTGAAATTCTACTGATGCAGATGACTGGAATCAGGGAGGGAGCCTGTGCGAGGATTGGTAGATAACCTCTGTGCTCCTTGGAAAATGAGCAGCAGTATTTTCATATCTGGAGAATCTCTATGCCAACTATTTCGACCTTGTCAGATTTGCAAATTGCACCTGGTAGGTACAAGGGCTAGCAGATGGCTCTAATTTCAGAGTGCCCTTGACTACCAAAAAGAAGACACTGATGAGAATTTGTCTTAGGCCAGGATTTGGGTCTGCTACATATAAAAAGGATTAGCCCTTCGCTCAGAGATCACCAGCACATACTCTCTGTGTGGCCCAGTCCAACTTCTGTCCTGCGGACTGCTGCCCTGTTCTACCACCTAGTGCCCAGTCAAAACCCACATTTTAAAACGCAAAGGAATAACCACTGCATGGTAAACTTAGTGGAAAGGAATCAAACATACCACAGGATCAGATGTGCATCCACAGGAGCAATTTTTACTGAATTGACCAAGAAGGTAAGAGCATCTCTGACTTTGGTCACTTTAGAATAAGAATGGTCTTGTTCTACCTGCCCCTGATTAAGCCTCCAGGGATCTTAGGAAACACAGTCTAAAAAAGATTACCTCAAAAATGTCGATATATTCTACCGGGGAGGAAAAAATGTGAACGCAGATATTGATCACATTTTGTGTTACCCCTTCTCTCCAAACTTATCTCCAAAGGCAGAGAGGATGGAGTCTGTCTGGAGTCTCCTCCTGGCATATTTAACTCCCTCCTGTCCCCCTCCTACTTGCATATATGGACTTCTGCACTTAGGCGCAGGCTTCTCTGCCTGAGGTGGCCCATTCTCGAATGCGGACCCCTGCAGGCCAGAAATCTCCTTCCATCTCTTTACACATCCTTCTGAGTCTCATGTGTAGTAGGTGCTCAATAAGTGTTTGCTGAATTGGTCTGTGTGCGCAGGTGCGTGTTTGGGGAGTAACTTAATTCTCAGGGGTCCCATGTATATAACAAATCCCATTTTTCCTCTGACAGAGACTAAGGCACAAAGGCTCCAGATCGCACAGCTCATGGAGTCACTGGGGCTCCTCTCCCTCACCTGGTCTGATGTTTTCAGGCCGGGTGCGGTGGGTCACGCCTGTAATCCCAGAACTTTGGGAGGCCGAGGTGGGAGGATGACTTGAGCCCAGGAGTTCAAGACCAGCTTGGGCAACGTGGTGAAACCCCGTCTCCACCAAAAATACAAAAACAGCTGGGCGTGGGGGCGCGCACCTGTGGTCCCAGCTACTCGGGAGGCTGAGATGGGAGGATCACTTGACGCCTGGAGGCAGAGGCTGCAGTGAGCGGAGATCCCGCCATTACACTACATCCTGGGCGACAGAGCAAGATTCTGTCTCAAAAAAAAAAAAAAAAAGTTTTCCTTCAGGAAGGGGTGGACTGGGGAGGCCTGGCTTGGGGGTCACTCCGCAGGTGGCGGCCCACACTCTGAGCGCTTGTTTTGCAAGGGGACGAACTGAGCCTTTTTTTTTTTTTTTTTTTTGCCATCATTTATCCGAGATGCGATCGGTCCAAATAAGCAGCTCTCGGAAAGTTTCCGTTTTGAAACTTCTCCGACACTCCTATTCCGGGCTGGCTCCGGGTGCCAGAGTCGAGAGGAGCTGCCTGCGAGACCAAGCCCCGCCCCCCGCCGCCGGACCCCCGCAGGAGCCAGGAGGGTGCTGGGCCTAGACATGAGGCTGCAGGACACCACTCCCTCCCCCCATGCTCAAGACTGCTGACACACGAACCCCTACAAACGCGGCCGCCCTTGCCCGCCAGCTTGGCCCCTAGCTTCACCCCTTCTTCCTCTCCCTCGACCACCCCGACCCCCCTCCCCAACGTACCGATCCAGTCCCCGACCCTGGGAGACTCACCCCGCCACTCCAGGAGCCGCTCGGGGGTGAGCGCCGCCGCCACGTCCTCAGCGTAGCCCCTCGGCGCCCCCAGCAGCAGCAGCAGCAACAGCAGCAGCAGCGACGGCGACAGAAGCATCGCTAACCACTGGGCTCGCCGGGCGCCCCTTGTCCCGGGAGCCCACAGCCGCACCCCAAGCACCCGGCCCTGCAGCGCGGAGGCGGATCCGCAGCCTCCTCCGCGCCCCACCCCTCCGGGGGCCTCGACACTCCCGGGCCCTGGAGACCCACTCCGCCACCCCTGTCGCCACAGTGAACGGACACTCGGGGCTCTGGCTGGGACGCGGGAAAGTCCCCCGCGTTTTCCCCGCCCTACCCACTGCGGCTTGAGGAAGGAGGAGGAGGAGGGGTGAGCCATCTGCCCATCCCAGAAATTCCTGCCTTTGGGGTGGGGACAGGAGCAGTGAGGCTGCCCAGCGCACACTCCCTGCTCTTCCAGTTCGCAGCCCCGCTCTCTCCTTTCCGGGGGAGGCCGAAGAGGAGTTGTGGGTGAGCGATTTGGGAATCTCCAGGACAAGGAGCCTGACATCCGGGTTTGCAAACCACCCGGATTCTGGAAAACACCGCGGGTTTGCAGCGGGCAGCTTAGAGTGAACCCAGCTGCTCTGCGACCCGGGCGCTTTGGGAGCGCCCTGGACTCCTCTGAAATGTGGAGCACTGGAAACCCCTGAGGGGCCACCCCGTGGTCTACCTTCCTTGCCACAGAGTAACCCAAAGATTCTTTTATTGTTCAGCTCCTTCGGTTTTGAAATAACCTCCTCTTTACATCTCCTTTGATCCCCCAAGCCCCGCAAAGTAGCCAGGGTCCCTATTACCCATTTTTACAGCTGAGAAACCCTGCCCAGAAAGTCGAAGTGCTTTGCCCTAGGTTACTTCCTAATCCAGCAAAAGTTTCTCTGTAGTAAGTAGGGCAGTCCTGGCTAGAATGTAGTCCTTCTAACTGTCCTCCTTCAAATAACCAGCAGAACACTGTAAGTGTTTAATATTCTGAGAACAGGCTTATATAAGACCTTTCCTCAGCGGGACCTTGACATTAGTCGTTAAAACATAAGAGAGGGGGAGGGGAGGGCAGAAAGCAGAGCCTGGAAGGAAATGCCCAGCAGGGAGGAGGATTGAAGGTCAGAGCTAAAAGTGGAAGAAGGGAAAGTGGTTGTCTTGGCCACTGCCTTAACGAAAGGTGCTCAGTCCTGCAGGAACCTCAGAGAGCCTCAGAACTGTCTGTCTGAGGACAAAAGGGGCAAGCGTTTATCCATGGACTTTATCCTTCCCTGTTGGTAAGGGAGCTCCTAGAGATTAACTCTGCTGCACTGTTCTACAGCAGTGGTGAGTTTCAGGCATGGTTCCACGCTTTGTCTCTGAGAAGCCCTGGGTGCATAGCATGGCAAAAGGTGAGGCGTTGTCAGGTTGTTTCTCAGGGGGGTGGGGGACAGGGGGACAGCTAGGGGAGACAGGCTGCAGAGGGGGCTGGAGTAAGAGGTGAGTTGAGAGGATGTGAGAGGTTCCAATGTGTGTAGAGTCTATAACGTATCATTACATGTAGAATTCAGCATCCCTGCTTGAAAACATGCAGAAAAGAGATGCTTTAAGCCTAGTAGATTACACAGACTTCAGCTACAAACTATGTATCCATCTCTCCTATAGTCTCAGAACTACATTGCTATGGGAATATCCCCGTAGTATTGTAATAGAAGATTTGGCCCTGCCTGAGCAAGTTGGCGTGCATTGCAGCAGGCAAGTGCAATGCATGTGGCATAATTAGGTCATAAAATGGGACACTGATGCTAATCTCTGGTGAGGTCCAGGGCAGTAACAGTAAAGGGGAGAAAGACTAGGCTGGAGTGGGCATAGAGGCCTAAGTGTGCTCAGATAGTATGGTGGATATTGGGAGGAAGAGGCTGTTCTAGGATGGGAAGAAGTTGTGAAAAAAATATATATTATACAAAGGTTAGAGTGAGAACTGCTTGTATGGGAGAGAGTGAGGCATGCCTGGTTGAAATAAAGGGCAGCCACTGGGGCACCCTGACGAATGAGGACAGTTGCTGGGACATTGGGCTACCTCTCACTGGCTGTGCACCAGTGTGAGTTGTCCACGTGCTACGGGCCTGTTTTAGTCTCCGTATAATGAGGGGGAAAAAAGCCTCCCTTGACCCATAGCAGATACAATTCTGAAGTAGCAGAGCTAGGACTATGAGTAGGATAAGAAGGGAGAAACAAACCTTATTTCATCTTCAGAGCAATTAGTATAATGAAGAGAGGTGATGACAGCTTCCTGGCCTACCAACCCCATATTTTCTATTCAACCATTAGAACACTCAGAAAAGAGCTACTTTTTCTTTTCTTTCTTTTTCTTTTTCTTTTTTTTTTTTTTTAAATCTGTTCCTGAAACACTGCAGCTTTGAAATGGAAATCTGTGGTAAAGAGCTTTTTAACCTTCAAGAAAATGACCACCACCCATATCCTGGTCTCACATGTGTTTCAGGTTCATGAGGCAGTGTAGGGTCATGGTTAAAAGAGGCAACTCTGCTACTTACCAGCACACCACTTAGTTTGCCCCAGCCTCAGTTTGCCTCTATGTAAAATGGAGATAATAATGTTTGCTTCATTGTGTGACTGCATTAAACGAGCTAATGTATGCAGAGTGCTTAGCACAGTGCTAGCACACTGTAAAGTTCACCTCTGGGAGCTGTGGGTGTGTGGGGAGGGCATGAGGAGCACAGAGCAAGAGCAAAGGAGAGCTTAGAAGCCATGCTGCAAAGCGCTGTGCTAGTGGTAATTATGGCTCTGGACTCCAGCTGGGGAACACGGTGGGCAGGGCTCAGTGCCTGCTGGCCTTTGTACAGCTTCCTATTGCTTCCCTTCTCCTTTGGAATTGGAATTCATTATTTATATCTCTCACTTGAATGTGAATTCCAGGACAGCACACTTCCTGGCACTTAGTCATCTCTCAGTTTCTGCTGAATGAGTGAAGGAATGAGGGAAGAAAAGAAAGACGTTGAAAGAAATATAGTCAGTCTTCACTTAACGTCATCTATAGGTTCTTAGAGACTATGATTTTAAGAAAAATGGCATATAAGAAAACCAATTTTCTTTTTCTCATCAATGTCATAAAGAAATCACGTTGAAGGAAATAATGTTATTTGAGGACCTGCTATATGTCATTTCACTGAAAATTGCAGTTTCCAAGAACCTGTTCATGGTGTTAAGTGAAGACTTCCTGTACAGTGTGTGGGGTCATTTGAAACTTGAGAAAAATATTAAAACTTTGAATTGTATTGATAGTGAAGAAAATGGGATTTAAAACTCAAGGTATAGATTGTGGTTTGTCAAAATTAACAAATTTTTTGAGCACTGTATGAATCAGGGTATCATTAAGAAAGGGTGAGGTCCTGGTTTGTTGAACGTTTACCCAAGGGACTGTGAACCCCAGAAATTTGAGACGGGCCTCAGTTAATTTAGAAAGTCTATTTTGCCAAGGTTGAGGACACATACCCATGGCACGGCCTCAGGAGGTCCTGACGACATATGCCCAAGGTGGTCAGAGCACAGTTTGGTTTTATACATTTTAGGGAGACATGAGACATCAATCAATGTATGTACGATGAACATTGGTTTGGTCTGGAAAGGTGGGACAACTTGAAGTGGACAGCGGGGCTTCCAGGACATAGGTAGATAAGAGACAAGTGGCTGCATTTTTTCAAGTTACTGATTAGCCTCTCCAAAGCAGGCAATCAGATATGCATTTATCTCAGTGAGCAGAGGGGTGACTTTGAATAGAATGGGAGGCAGGTTTACGCTAAACAGTTCCCAGTTTGACTTTTCCCTTTAGCTTAGTGATTTGGGGGACCCAAGATATTTTTCTTTCACATCTCCCCTCTTTTCTTCTAAAAAAATCTTTTGAAGGCTGAGCATGGTGGCTCACACCTGTGATCACAGCACTATGGGAGCCTGAGGCAGGTGTATCACCTGAGGTCAGGAGTTTAAGACCAGCCTAGCTAACATGGTGAAACCTCGTCTCTACTAAAATACACAAATTAGCTGGGTGTGGTGGTGCACGCCTGTAATCCTAGCTACTCAGGAGGCCGAGGCAAGAGAATTGCTTGAACCTGAGAGGCAGAGATTGCAGTGAGCCGAGATCATGCCACTGCACTCCAGCCTGTGTGACAGAGCCATTCTCCATCTCAAAAAAAAAAAAAAAAAATCTTTTGGAGAAAATTAGTCTCTGGTTCCAGGTTTTGTCTTTTTATCTGGTATCTCATGGCTAGGATGATTTATTCCTAGACAGGTAGGTCCTGAGTTATTAGGAAAGCTCATTTTTAGAAAGTTGTGAAGTCTCATGTCCTATGGAGAAAATAGAGGGAGGAAGGGAGAACAACAACAATAAACAAAAGAACCATTTTGGAAAATTGATGTTGGCCACATTACTCTGAAGTCCATATATCAGTAGGCAGGTATGAAAGTGGCTTAGGTATGTAAATAGGTGGTTGTTATTGTCTTCTGAAGTTCAAGTTGTCTAGCCTCAGTTTGCAGAGCTTTACGTAAGCACAGTTTTGTTTTCAGGGACGCCAAATTAGGAGAAAAGGGGAAAAAGGGGAAAAAAATTGAAAACACTGTTTTGAAAATTAATAGCCAAAAAATATTAGAGTTCAGTCCAAACTGTAGAAAATAATAAAATTGAAAAATATCAGGCAAGACTAGAATTTAACAACAGGTGCACTACAGCTTTGAAACATAATTTTTCTCTCTCCAGTTTCCCATTTTTAAAGACAAATCATGGTAGGACTGATTTGCTTTACTATACTTGTCCTAATTATTTGCATACAGTGCAGCAAGAATAATTATTTTTTACATAGGCTTTTAAATCGTCTTTGATGGGGCTTTGTTCCATAGAAGGAATTTCAGATAAGACTTTTTTAAAGCTGAACCCAATGATGAATTTGTGCCACCTAATACCTATGAGTTGGGTGATCCTTTTCTCCTGAGGTTCCAAGATAAACTTGGAGCTCCTGGGCCTGTCAGAAAGTAAAATTCTTTACTTACCACTGTACAGGGAAGGTATGAGGTCAGTTTCCCCAAGGGCTTTTATTGACTCCGTAAGTCAAGTTTGATTCCTTAAAGGAATGCACACCATTAAAACCTTGGTAAAATAACCAATTTCTCCAATTGTGTCCTGTTGCAAAATGAAAATAGATTCTTATTGCACTTATGCAAATAACTGTATTGCCATAAGTTAAGAATACCCACAAATAGTTTCCAAATTCTGGAGAAATCAGGTAGAGAGAAACAAATATGCTCCAAATTGTGTCTATAGGAGTATACTAAATTGTTAAAGTTGTCAATAGCTCAGAAGAAAAGTTTCCTTGACTCTGAAAAAAGCAAAACGAAGGATCAGCAACATTTAAAGCACAAATCAAAAAGATTACTTTAGTCTTCTATCAGTTCATTTTACACAGTTAACTCCTGTTCTGCTTGATATTCATGAACATTTCAACTCCCCATGAGAGTCCTGAAAGTTTTTTCCTCTATTCTAATGTCACAGTCTGCAAAGTTATCAAAAAACCTGCATTTAAGAAAACCCGTTAGAGTTTTATAGCTGATTATAAAACCACCTCCTAAAGAGGACCAAAACAAGACAACAATTATCTGTGGATGACAAAGAGTTTTAGGGCAGTCATAGTCAAAGACACAATTGATAAGGAAATGTGTTACCTCTGCGGCACACAATAATTTAACATAACAATTATAAGTATTACTGATAATGTACAGTAAGTCATATCAGAATTATAGAAGTGACCATGATTTTGGAACAGATACCACATATTTATATAAATACAGCCTAAAGAAAACCAAATACCATTTCATCTTTGGCAATGTATCCTGCATAATTTTTATACCAGATAAACCAAACAATGTCATTTTTGAACTTTAAGGAACTTAATATCTTAAAGGATTGATTAGGTTAGAAAAAGACATAATTTATAATTTGATTTTGGAAAGTTCATCAAATATCAAAGGTTTAAAACTCTTGATATCACAAAATAAGATCATTCATTTAACCAAAGTGATAACTCAAGGATTTAAAAAAGGAAAAAACCTTCATTCTTTGAGAAAGGAGACTTAATGTTCCAAACAATAAGCTAATAAAAACAACATGAAGCCAATTAAATTTGTTTTTTGAAATTTTATAAACAACCTATAAAATTTTAATCTTGACCATAAGATACAACTTCCATAAACCTTTTACAACCTTTATTGAGGAGTCAGTTAATGCTTCAAGACAACCTTGTTAATTTGACACAGGGGCCCACATGCTAGTCTTGCATCACTGTGCCTTTAACATTAATGATTAATTTATAGAGAAACAACTTATTTTATCTTTCAAAATCAGCCTTTACAATCTCATGTGCCCATATTTTCCATGATAGTCCCTGGAATTTGAGTTGAAATAGCTTTAATTTCTGGCCGTGTGTCTTAGAAATGCAGTTTATTTTGATTGACGTCTCCTACAGGGCCTGAAAATAGGGCTTTAATTGCTGTCAGTGTTTAAAATGTAGTAGGAGTTGCTGTCCTTTTTAGACCCAGGAGTCAAAGCCCTGTAACTCAGTGTCACAAGTATTTTAAAAGTGCATACAGAGAGATGAGAGATAGATGGATGTAATAACCTTCATTTAAAAATTTTAATCTCAGTTTTTTTCCTAAGCAAACCAAAACTTAAATAATAATATGACAACTTGATCATATAAAAGTTTTGGGTCTTTAAAAAATAAATCCTCTTATTGTCACTTACACAGACCATTCATGACATGCTTGGACTTTCTGGTTTGTTCTGAACATCCCTCTTTCTTAAACAACCAGTCATTTTACTCTAGGACTCAATTTACCATACAAGATACTTTCTCATATGAAATTATTTTCCTTTAAGCTTTCTTACAAAAAATCCTCTTTATTTTAATAACTTTCTTTACATCTCTTTTATTTCCTGGTTCCTTTTACCTTGTTTTATACATGACCTTTAAATGAACTTTGAATTTGATAAAAATTGTTTACTGTTTTTTTTAAAGGACACATTTGTTTTGAATGTTTTCCTACAAATATATTTTTGTTGGAAAATATCCAAATAATAAAATATATGTTATTTAATTTGATATAACTTTAGATTCTAAATTATGACTATTTTGTCTACAAGTATTTATTCTATTATGTTTACCTAATAATTTTTTTTATCATTTACCTAGATTTTTTACAAAAACTGTGACTGTCATTATTTAAAGTTATAGAACCACCATTGCAAAATTGTAATTGAGACAGTAAAAAAGATTTCACCTGACTGACTCCATCTTGCTTCTAACCTCCAAACTGTTCTTTTCATTCCTGGGCATAGGTATAACTAACTTTGGGAGGAACTTAGTTTATAGTTTAGCTTTGAAACAAGGACTGTAACAGTCCTTTCCCCAAACAAACCTTACTGACTGTAGAATAGACCACCTAAAGCCACAAGATTAGAAGATATGGTAATTGTACTAAATTCAAGATGTAGCTTTTTTTATTAAACCAATATCAATATCTTATTAAAGATTACTCAAGCAAAGGTCATTCTGATTTGGGCTGGGTTTATAGTTTTGTAACCCTTATGCCAATATTTTGACAACTTATAGTATTTGGCAGGGATAAGTATGAAATTACTTGATTTATAAATGCAAACAAAAATGTATGCTGGCAATTCTTAAGACATTTCTAATAATACTTTACCAATAATTTTTTTTTTTTTTTTGCATTTTTTTTTTTTTTTTTAGTAGAGACGGGGTTTCACCATGTTAGCCAGGATGGTCTCGATCTCCTGACCTCATGATCCGCCCGTCTCGGCCTCCCAAAGTGCTGGGATTACAGGCTTGAGCCACCGCGCCCGGCCACTTTACCAATAATTTTAAAGCTAACTTATTTATTAAAGATTTTACTTAAGTTACATAAGTTTGAAAAAGCATTTTACTAGTCTTTTCTTTTATCCTGATAAAGTATTTGATGCAAGTGCTTTTATTTTCTTAAGTCAATGAATTAGAGGTTTTTTATATTTTTTCAGTAGTGAAACATTGTGTACACATAAATACACAGACATATTAGGCATGCTGATAGAAATACATCTTATAGATTCATAAAAACCTTTTTTATTTCTATCTTAGGCTATCAGATTCTAGATAAACTATTTCACAACCCTAGGCAGTTGTCAGCTTAACAGCCTTAAATTTGCATATTAAAGGAAACAACTCAGGTGAAAACCAAATAGCAAAATGTATGTCATAAGGTACAGAGAGAAAATATCTGGTGGTCCTAGAGGGATATTAAAGATGGATGCCAAATCAGACAAAAAATTATAGAAATCTATCATAGGATTGTATAAGAAGACCAATTTTATCTACATAGGGACTACCTATCTTTTAACAGGATCTCCCACTGAATCCTGGGTCTCCAAAAAGGAAGAATTATTATGAGTTTAGACCTTGTGATGTTTTTGCAGTGTACTTAAAAAAATTTTTTTTAAAATAAAGACATTTCCAAGTGTCTAAACCACACTCTTTCTTAAAAAAACAGGAGTACCTCCGTGGCAACAACTATTTTAGGCAGGAAAAAAAAAAAAAAAAAAACACACACACACACACACACACACACGAAAAACAAAACAAAACAAAAAAACCCAAACAAATAGGTAACACAATACAAAAGTAAGCAGTTTAAGAGCTGAGACAAACTTGTCTGTTTTCATTATTGTGGTTCCATAAGGTAAAACAGGCTTCTGCCCTAACGGGAGCCTGCTGCCTTCCCTATTTTCTTTATGGAGCCCCATATATGAGTGCATTTTAGGTCCACCATACAGCAGAGGGTACAAGAGAAAGGAGAGACAACAGAAGTAAATGAAGAAAACAGAATTCAGGAAACTGAGAAGAAAAACCTTTTGCTCAAAAAAAGACAAAGTCCTAGGTGAAAAACAAAAAGAAAAACATGAAGGCATTTTAAATACAAACACATATGCACACATACACACACATACACACACACACACACTTTGGATGTTAGCTTTCAATTAAGGTGACTTTTAACCATTGAACTTCTTTAAAAAAAATCTTTTTAAATCCCATTACCGTATTTCAGCTAGGACAAATTGCTGCGATTTCAGAAGTATAGCTATTGATGTTTCGGTTTTGCCTGGCTAGCAAAAAAGTGGTCTTGTTATGTAAGTAAAGTCACTTAGTAGTCAAAATCGAAAATCTTTCATCTTTTTTTTTTCCTTTTGTTGATCATTTTTCTCCCTACTACCACACAACTTTTTTTTTTTTATATATTTGTTGAAATTTAACCACTTCAGAAGCCTTGTTCCCCGTAATTTGGAACTTTCTTTGGATTTGATCAAGTCCGACAGAGTTGATCAAACCCAATGGGAAAAAGACCCAACAATGAAAACAGAACCAGACAACTCCCCCCCAAAAAAACACAGTTAAGCAAAACAAACAATTGTACAACTTATGTGATTACTGAGTGCTCTAATGGTAAAGAGAAATTAAGACCAGTTGGTTGTTAACTTTCTCCAAGACAAAAATCCCTGCTCAGCTACTTACTTAGGGGTGGGTCTCATGCTGAAAATGTATCTCCACCGTCCTAGAAGCAGAAAAAAAATAATAACTTATATTCCCTGTTGGAAATGAGCTCAAACTCTATGAAGGAGTTACCTGCCTTCCGTTGTCATGGAAGCAGAAAAACTTGCCTTCCTTGTTGTAAGCAAGTAAAACTCCAAAAAAAAAAAAAAGAAAAAGAAAAAAAGGCGGGGTTGGAGGAGTTGCAGCAAAATAAACTTTAGATCTTGACCAAATTTTGGGAGATCAGGGATTCTCTGGAGGGGGTGCTCCCAGACTTCCACAAATTGTCCTATTGGTTTGAGCCATAAAGTTAGCTCATGCTGGTACCAAGCACAGAAAGGAGATTTGTTAAAGGTTAGGGACACCTCCACTCAGAATCCCTTCATGGTTACCAAAATGTGAACCCTGAAAATTTATGACAGGTCTCAGTTGATTTAGAAAGTTTATTTTGCCAAGATTGAGGATACATGCCCATAACGCAGACTCAGGAGGTCCTGGTGACATGTGCCCAAAGTGCTCAGAGCACAGTTTGGTTTTATACATTTTAGGGAGACATGAGGCATCAATCAACGTATGTATGATGAACATTTGTTTGATCTGTAAAGGCAGGACAACTCGAAGTGGAGGAGGGGGCTTCCAGGTCATAGGTAGATAAGAGACAAATGAGTGCATTCTTTTGAGTTTCTGATTAGCCTCTCCACAGGAGGCAATTAGATATACATTTATCTCAGTGAACAGAAGGGTGACTTTGAATAGAATGGGAGGCAGGTTTACTCTAAGCATTTCCCAGTGTGACTTTTCCCTTTAGCTTACTGATTTTGGGGGCCCAAGATATTTCCCTTTTACAGGACTATTTACAAAGGTGTGGGCAGAGTGAAGGGAACCAAAACAGGGTGGTGAAGCACCCAGCTTCTGGCAAGAATGAATGTGACTGTGTCTCCAAATAATTCTGCTGACTGTAAGAAGCTAAACAAATAGAGTATATACTTTATAACTGCATTTATAGAAAATTCTGGAAAATGTAAACTGATATGTAGTGACAGAAAAGCAAATCAGTGGTTGCCTGGGAATGGGAATGAAGGGCTAGCATGGACAGAGACTTAGCTGAGCCAAGAAGGAACAAACAAATACTCCAGACAGACTGAAGAGAGGTGAGAGTGCACATAAAAGGTGCTTGAGAGACTCTTGTAGCAGACAGATTGGATTGCATTGGGATGTTCTAGGAGCATTGAGACTAAATAGAAAAGCTGGTGCTAGATCCAAGATCATGTTAAGAATTTATGCTAAAGCCAGGAAGAAGTCATTAAGTGGTTTCATTGCGACCAGATTTATGTTTTACATTTTAGAAAGAATGTTTCTGCTGTAGCATAGAGAATGGATGGGATTGAGCAATTCATAAGGCTTAGGAGGCCGCTGCAGGAGCCTAGATAGAGAGAGGGCAGTTGTCTCGACTAGGAAGGAGGCAGTGGAAGGTAAAGAAATCCGAACACACATTTTGAGATATTGAAGAGGAAGGATCATCAAGATGAAGTTTTGACTGAGTGTGTTGGGGAGTAAGAGGGGAAGTTGTCAAGAATGATTTCCCATTTTATGGCCAACCTAATTGCTTCATACACTGAGAAACAGTTTGGGGAAGGTGGAGGATTTCACTTTGGGATATGCTGAAAGACTGATGGGACATCCAGGTGGAGATATCCAGAGGGCAGTTGCATATTATGGATATCAAAGTCAGAAACAGTCTGGGAGCATAGATTTGGGGGTTATCTGTGGTTAACAATTAAAGCCCTGGGAGCATGTGCAATTTCCTAGGGAGTTTAAGTTGAGAAGAAAGGGGAGAGGCCTGAAAGAATCATAGAAATAACCAAATGTAAGGACAGCTAGGGAAGCACACTGAGATGGAGTTAGAGAGGCAGGAGAGGGTAGGTAGAAAGTGTGGTGCTCTGGAAGTTGGGGAGAGCGTTTCAAGGAGATAACAAAAACAGCTTCATATGCTCTGGCGAGGTCAAAGGATTAAGGATAGACACATGTGCTGAATTTTGGGACAGAGAGGTAAACTATGAACTTGGGAAGAATGCTCTTAAGGGTTGGAGGCAGGAGACACATTGGTGGTTTGAGAATGACTAGGAGCAGAGACAAGGATAGACAACTCTTTCAAGCAGTTTGTAGTTGCAAGGAGAAGGAGAAATGGCTGTATAGTCTGTGGGTATATGATCGGGGAAGAAGGAGAATGTCCGGAGGCAGTTGCATATATGGGTACCAAAGTCAGAAACAGGCTGGGAACATAGAATGTTGTTGTTATTGTTGTCATTATTACATTGTTAGATGAGAGATTTAACATGTCTGAACCCTGATGGAAAGACTGTACTAGGGAGGGAGAAGTCAAAAATGCTTACTCTGAGGGAATTTATAGAGTAAGTTCCTTGAGAAGACCGAAGTTTCCAGATCTAAAACTAAGAGGACTCACTTTAGAAAGGAAGGTGGAACCTCTCATATAGTTGAAATGCAGGAAATAATAGTGTAGACCAAGGTAATCCTGTAAGCTGTGGGTAGAGTTGAGAGTTCTCTCATCTGCTAGCTTCTAGTTTCCCTGAGAAGTGACAGAGGAGTTCATCAGCTGAGAATGAAGGGAGAGCTGGAGTTGGAGAGAGCAGGTGAGGCTGGCTTCAATATAAAACAGCAGAGAGAGCTGCTGGGGAGACTGGAAATCTGAAAATCACCAGGGGCCCAAATGCAGTCCAGGACCAACGAATTTACGATGACTCACGTGTTTTCTTTTCTTTTTTTTTTTTTTTTTTGTTACTTAGTTTTTATTTCATAATCATAAACTTAACTCTGCAATCCAGCTAGGCATGGGAGAGAACAAGGAAAACATGGAACCCAAAGGGAACTGCAGCGAGAGCAAAGATTCTAGGATACTGCGAGCAAATGGGGCGGAGGGGTGCTCTCCTGAGCTACAGAAGGAATGGTCTGGTGGTTAAGATAAAACACAAGTCAAACTTATTCGAGTTGTCCACAGTCAGCAATGGTGATCTTCTTGCTGGTTTTGCCATTCCTGGACCCAAAGCGCTCCATGGCCTCCACAATATTCATGCCTTCTTTCACTTTGCCAAAGACCACATGCTTGCCATCCAACCACTCAGTCTTGGCAGTGCAGATGAAAAACTGGGAACCATTTGTGTTGGGTCCAGCATTTGCCATGGACAAGATGCCAGGACCTGTATGCTCTAGGATGAAGTTCTCATCTTCAAATTTCTCCCTATAGATGGACTTGCCACCAGTGCCATTATGGTGTGTGAAGTCACCACCCTGACACATAAACCCTGGAATAATTCTGTGAAAGCAGGAACCCTTATAACCAAATCCTTTCTCTCCAGTGCTCAGAGCACGAAAATTTTCTGCTGTCTTTGGAACCTTGTCTGCAAACAGCTCGAAGGAGACGCGGCCCAAGGGCTCGCTGTCGACGGCAATGTCAAAGAACACGGTAGGGTTGACCATGGCTAGTAGTACATGACTTTCCTCGGCGGCAGCGTCTGCAAAGCACGTGTTTTCTTAATAATGTTCAGCAGTGCAGGTGTCGGCAGGAAGAAGGTGGGCACTGGGCTTCTTCCATGATGATGTTACCTAATCAGGATGTTATATGCAAAAGAGTTGAGGATATTGGCGAGGGAAAGGTTGTAGTTCTTGGTGGGAATCTCACTGGACTCAGCTCCATGACCACAGATGGATAGGTGGTGGCAGGCAGAGAGGGCTCTGGGGCCAGATTGCCAGGTTCAGATCATGGTTTTGTCACTCATCAGTTGTGTGACTTGGGCAAGCTGCTTGACCTTCATGTACCATAGTTGCCTCATCTGCAAAATTGAATAATAATAATAGCGCTGGCTGGTCGTGGTGGCTCACGCCTATAATCTCAGGACTTTGGGAGGCCGAGGAGGGTGGATCACCTGAGGTCAGGAGTTTGAGACCAACCTGGCCAACATGGTGAAATCCCGTCTCTACTAAAAATACCATAATTAGCTGGGCGTGGTGGTGGGCGCCTGTAATCCCAGCTACTTGGGAGGCTGAGGCAGGAGAATCACTTGAACCCGGGAGGCAGAGGTTGCAGTGAGCCGAGATTGCAACATTGCCCTCCAGCCTGGGCAACAAGAGTGAAACTCAGTCTCAAAATAACAACAACAACAACAACAACAATAGTGCCTATCTCATTAGCTTGTTTTGGAGAATAAATGAGTTATTACATGGGAAGTGCTTAGAACAGTGACACATAGTAAATACTCAACAAAAGTAGCTTTTATTATTAATTGTTATTACTTAAAACAAATAAAAATATCCTGCAGGCAAATAAAGAGTGAGTATTGATTTGTCTTCTTGACAGGTGGAGAGAAAAGCCATGTGACCTTGTCCTCGTTTCTTCCTAATAGCTGCCATTTATTGAGAGGTTGGTATGTGCCAGGCTTTATGCATCGTGCTCACAGTGCAGTGGTTAAAAGGTCATATTGCCTAGTTTGGAATCTTCTCTGGGACCGATGCTAAGTCACAGCACTTTGCTCAGCCTCAGTTTCTTTTGTGTAAATTAGGGTAGTATAATATCCACTCCATAACGTAATACATGGACAGCACTCATAACCTGGCAAATAATGAGTGCTCACAAAATGTAGCTAGGGTTGCTAGGTAATCCTGATAACAGCAACACCATGAAGTTTGTATTTTTAGAATCACTAGATGCTGATAAGGACACTGCAAGAGGTTAAGTGACGCATTGTTAAATCTCTATCCTGAGCTATTCATTAACTACATGTAATAAGCTATTTCATTAAGAGGCAACTGTACTAGAGATAAAAGAGAACATTGGTTTATATAAGACAGGAGTTTTCTAACCTATTTAATATGTATATTTAGCAGCTATCTCCCAGCTACTTATTAAACACTTCTGGATGTGTTCAAAATATTGTTTTATGTTGCGATTTTGCAGAACCATGATATTTTAACTAATAACATCCACAGCGGCTTGAGTACTGAGAAGTGAAAAGAAGTGAAAATTTACTGGGCTATGGGCCAATTTCAGTAGTGAATTAATGAACTAGCTGCTCACCTTAGTCTAAGCAGCAATTTATATCAATTTAATTCAATTAATGACTTTCCCCATGTGTGGTTCTTAGCCAGAAAGAAAGTTTCACTTACTCAGAAGTTCTATTTGAGCTTCTGTCTTGACTGGGCTTGCGCAGGGTCTCTTTCTTCCCCTGTCAGTGAGCTAAGCCTAAATTCTGCGTGCTCACACCTTCACTTCTGCTTCCTGTATGTAACTTTATTGAGGTGATGCAGAGGAAGCAGGCAAAGGGGCACACATTGTTAAAAGAAAGAGGCAATCCCCCTGGAGAGAATGTGCACCTGCAGCATATGTTTCTGAAACCTACGAAGGCCCAGTAGTGCTCAGCCCTCACTGTGGCCAGAGTCACCTGGGAGCTTTAAAAATCAGCCATTATTCAGGCTCTCAGCCCCTCAGAGATTCTGATTCCGTTGGTTTTGGGTAGGACTAGGCAACAGTATTTTTTTGAAAAGCTCCCAAAGTGATGGATTCTAATATGCAGCTAGAGTGGAGAAGGGCTGGTCTGTGCAGAGAACCCATTCTGGGTTCTGAATAGAAAAGGGCAGGAGGTAATGATTGGGACATGGAAAGAAAGGGAAATCAACAATAAGTTGCTCAGTTGGGGGAGAGAAGGCTGGTTTTAGAATACAATTTCCAATCGGCTGTGTTGTAATTACAAAGAGAATGGGGAGCAAGGCACAGGAAGCCACAGCAGACGTATGGCTGTCATGGAGTGTGTTGCTGCCTGAATCTAGGAACCCCAATTTGGGAATCAAAGCTACTGAAGCATCTTCCCAGGCATTGCATCTCTAGTTAACGTCCTTTGAGCTCTATAACCTTCCTAGAACTCAAGGGGAAAGGCTGGAGAGTTAAACTAATATTTACTTAACGTCTAGTAATCATTTTCTAGGGATTTAAATATTCTATGTCAGTTAAGATTCAGGAAAGTGTATAAAAGCTTTCATAATTACCAATGTTCCTTATAAATAAAAATAACAAAATTTAAGGTCTGTCATCTTTTGGTTTCATCCAAAGTATTCACCAATAAATGGAAGCAGAGTCTGTGAATGTATTCACATCTGGAAGGGAGAGGTGAGGGGAGAAAAAGGAGGCAGACAGAGAGCAGGTTGGACTAGGTGGATGAAAACACTTTCTTCCATGATTTCTTAGCTATGTTACCTGGGTCAAATTACATAATCTTGCTGTTTCTTCCTCTATATATGGGACAATAAAAACCTGTCTTGCAAGGTTATTGTAAGGTGAGAAATGAAGTGAGCCAAACACCTCGCACAAGTAGGTCCCCCAGAAGTACAGCCACAGTCACTCTGAGGGAAGGAGGCTGGTCCTAAAGGATCAGGGACAGCAAGCCTGCATGATCATACTTATCTTGCTTGCTTGGAGGGTTGGATACTTTGTCAAGCTTTATTTCTAGGCAATTCAAAATGCTAAAGCTCAGGGTAGTGGAGATAATGGGGATTTGGCATGAAGTGATCATGGGACTGTGAAAAGAAACTTGTGGACAAAGGTCTTCACCGAACTTTCCAAGTAAAACTGGTTAAATATTAAAGTTCACTGTGACTTTCTGAGAAGAAGATTTATAAAGCTAAGTGAATTGAGCACTAAGAAATTGGCAAGCCTGTTTTATATTGCTTAGCTCTCTTAAGAATCATTTGAGGCATGCTGTATGGTTTTTCCTTAGCTTAACATGTTTTCTGGGTTAAAACAGGAATTACAATGTTGCCATGTGCAAATTTTATAAAAGGTGAAGATGTGGATGGACAAGTGATCAGGAATCCATGACTATAACTTAATTTTTTTCGTGCATTATGTTTATCAATTAATATATAGTTTTGTTCCTGCATAGTGGCTTCATTTACATTTGATGCTAGAAAAAAGCAAGTTATTAATATAGGGCCAGAAACCTCAGCTTTTGATACTAGAATTGATAGATTAAATAAAATTTTAATATTCCTAGTGAATCCAGTGAATTATAAAATTATATAAGCCCCTTGTTATAGCTTTAATGGGGCATAAATGACTTATAATGGACTGTACACATTTAAAGTATACAGTCTGAAAGTTTTTGACATACTTTTACACCCATGAAAGCATTACCATAATCGAGGTGGTGGCCATACCTACCATTCCTGCAAGCTTCTTGTGTTCTTTGGTAAGTCCTCTGTTGTACCCCTTCCCACCCCAGCTCCCAGTCAATTATTGAGCTGCTTTCTGTCACTATAGATTTGTTTGCAATTTCCAGAATTTTATGTAAGTGAAACATACAATGCATACTCCTTTTTTTTTTTTTTTTTTTGGTCTGACTTCTTTCACTCAGCATATTTTGAGATACACCCATGTTACACTCATCAATAGTTCAATCTTTTTTATTGCTGAGTTGTAGTTCATGGCATGAATGTACCACAATTTGTTTACCCATCATCTGTTGATGGATATTTGGGTTGTTTCCAATTTGGGCCTATTACACATACAGCCGATATGAACATTCATATATAAATCCTTGTATGGACATGCCATTTTATTTTTCTTGTGTAAATACCTACGAGTGGAATGACTGGATCACATAGAGGTTATACTTTAACTTTTTACATTCTCACCAGTAGTGTGTGAGTTCTAGTTCCTCCACATCCTTGCTGCTCTGAGTTGAACTGTGTCCCCCGAAAAGATGCGGAAGTCCTAACCCCCAGTACCTGTAAATGTGACCTTATTTAGGACTAGGGTCTTTGCAGATGATCAAGTTAAGGTGAAGTCATTAGGGTGAGCCATAATCTGATATGCCTGGTGTCCCTACAAAGCGGGGAAATTTGGACATAGGGACAGACATACATCTGAAGAGAACACCATATGAATATGAAGTCAGAGGTTGGGGTGATGCAGCTACAAGCCTAGGAGAGCCAAAGACTGCCAGCAAACCACCAGAAGCTAGGAGAAAGGCATGGAAGAGATTCTCCCTCATGGCTGCCAGAAGGAACCCACCCTGTCAACGTCTTGATCTCAAATGTGTGGCCTCCAGTACTGTGAGACAATACATTTATACTGTTCAAGCCACCTAGTTTGTGGAAATTTGTTAGGGGAGTCCTAAGATATGAATATACTTAACAACATTTAGTATGGTTGATCTTTTAAATTTTAACCCTTCCAATAGGAAGACAGTGGATCTCACTGTGGTTTAAATTTCTGTTTATCTAATAATTAAGGATTTTGAAAATCATTTCATGTACTTATTTGATATCTGCATGTTAAATAATGGTGGAATACATGTTCAAATTCTTTGTTTCTTTTTTCTTCTCCATTGGGTTTTCTTCTTATTGAGTTTTGAGAAATTTTTATATATTCTAGATACAAGTTCCTTATCAGATATATAATTTATTAATATTTTCTCCCAGCCTGTGGCTTATATTTGTGTTGTCTTAATATTGTGGGTTTCTTTTTTTTTAGACAGAGTCTCACTTTTTCACTCAGGCTGGAGTACAGTGACACAATCTTGGCTTGCTGCAACCTCCACCTCCCGGGTTCAAGTGATTCTCCTGCCTCAGCCTCCTCAGTAGCTGGAACTTCAGGTGTACACCACCACACCTTGCTAGTTTTTGTATTTTTAGTAGAGACAGGATTTTTGTCATGTTGGTCAGTCTGGTCTCAAACTCCTGACCTAAGGTGATCTGCCCACTTTGGCGCCAAAGTGCTGGAATTACAGGTGTGAGCCACTGTGCCCATCAATATTGTTTTTTTGAAGAATGTAAGTTTTAGATTTTGGTGGTTCACCTTATCAATAAGTTCTTTTATGGATCCTTGAATCTAAGGAATCTTTGACTAACTCAAGGTCACAAATATATTCTGTTATCTTCTAAATGCCATTATGCTTTTAGATTTTACTTTTAGGTCTGTGGTTCATTTGGTGTTGATGTTTATGCATGCTGTGAAGTTTTTTTAAAAAATACGAATATTCAGTTGTTCCAACATATTTATTGGATAGACCATCCTTTCAAAGCAGCATCACTGTCTGGGGTAAATACCTAAGATTTGTTGTCTCATGGCCACAGAAAACTAGGACAGAGATACATAAAATGTGAAGTTCAGAGGAGAATTTTAATAGGTGAAAGAAAGAGAAGAGCTCTCTCCTGGAGAGGTGTCCCCAGTGGGTTTTCCGGTCCACAGCGAAATGGAAAGTGTTTTATAGATGAGCTCGAGGAGGTGGTGTCTGATTTACATATGACAAAAAATATTGGTTGGACCAGGTGTGCCATTTGCATAAGGTGTGAAAATCTGGTTAGAGCTAGGTGTGCCATTTGCATTAAGTTCAAAAATCTGGCCACCCCCACCCTAATCTTTTATTATGCAGATGGATTCTCTGCCTGGCTGGCACCATGTTGCCTGCCTCTTTACTGTATACATGGTGACAAAGAAAAGGGAAGATGGAGCCTCCATGTTGAACATACTTGGCCCCCAGGTAGACCTTTTCTATTGGCACAGTTGCTGACATTCACCTGTGCAAGTTTCCAGCTTGATAATCTATGTCTTAGGTTATCAGCTTGCCTTAGATTATAAGCAGCTAGATTTCTATGTCTGCAGCTCGATTTTTCGGGCCGCTCTTTATGAGAAAAGGAATGGTTTTGAGGCTGCTTTTTCTGTTAAAAGGGAAATTCTGCTGAGGACTCTGTTGCCCTTACTATCTGCCTAAATAATTTCTTTCTAGATCCTGTATCATAATCCCCCCTCAGGAGTGGTAACTCTGACTGCTATTAGGGGATGTTGGACAATGACTCTTTCTGGCTACTTCCTGCTGAAAAGCGGCACCGGGTGGGGAACAACAGTTAAGGCTCCTCCTGGGGTCAATCTAAGGACCCTCAGAAGAATGGTGTGTCCATGCATGGTTTCATCATAGCACTGTTTGAAGTTTAATAGTTTCTAGGTGAGAAGAGATAAATTTTACAAGAAGGTTTGTTGTAAATATATGTTCAATATAGGATTTGAATATGAGTATTAAGATTACTCATATATATATATATATATATATATATATATGTTCAATATAGGGTTTTAATATGAGTATTACGATTACCACTATTTGGCCAGTCTCAGTGGCTCACACCTGTAATCCCAGCACTTTTGGAGACCGATGTGGGCAGATCACCTGAGGTCAGGAATTCAAGATCAGCCTGCTAACATGGCGAAACCCTATCTCTACTAACAATACAAAAATTAGCCAGGCATGGTGGCAGGCGCCTGTAATCCCAGCTACTCAGGAGGCTGAGGCAGGAGAATCACTTGAACCCATGAAGTGGAGGTTGCAGTGAGTTGAGATCATGCCACTGCATGACAGAATGAGACTTTGTCTCAAAAAAAAAAAAAAAAAAAAAAGAAAATTACCACTATTAGTGTGGGTACTATAGGCCATAACCATGACAGCAGAGTTTGATACCTCTTAGTCATTTTGATGGGTTGTAATGCTGGTTTGACTCTACCAGATTTCACTGTACTTTACTAGAAGCATTAATATAGAAGCAACATTTTTCCTTTCAGGAAAAGTGACATTGGATTGGGTGACCAGAGTAATTTTAGTGTTACCTTTGGCTAAATCTTTCCTGTAATTATCAGTCCTGTTATAAAGATGATAACTAGGCAGAATATTACAGCAATTAGAATTTTCCATCCAGAATTCCACTTTGCAGGTTCCACAGTGTATATTCCTAATGCAAATAGTAGAGTGAGTATAGCAATCCTACAAGTGTGGTGAAATAAATAATTTCTATGTAAAATTTTACACACCAAGATATAGAATTTCCCTTTAAGGGTCAAAAAGGAATTCTAATATCTGATAACAAATCTTGAGAGGAACAGTAGAAATGACTAAAAATAGAGAAGGTAGGCGTGGGACTGAGTAGGTTGAGTAGCCCTCACTCATTTACTTATCTTTTATGATTTTCAGCTTAAGATCTCCTATTTCTTCACGTTGACATCCAGGACGTTCCTCTGGGCTGTCTGGGGCTTTCTAGCTGTCCAGCTTTCCAGGATTTGACTCAAGTGTAATTTATCCAAGAGTCCATACTGTAACTTTTACTGTCTTGACTTTTACTCTCGAGGGTGTTGAAAGAAGAGCAGTGTAGAGTCCTTCCCAGCTTGGGCTTAGAGAAGGAGAGCAAGAAGGGAGAGCTTTCGCCAATACCAAATCTCCTGGGTTCATTAAGGTGGTCCTATTTCTTGGGGTTGGGTTTCTGCTAGTTGTATTAATTCCTATTAGAAGTGAGCCAGAGAGGTTACATGCTTAACGATTTGAGAGGCTTCCTGGTCTAACAGACCAGGAAAAGCCGTCCGTACAGCATTTTGAAAGGGCTTAGATCTAACTTTAAAAGGGTATTTCTCACCCACAGTAAAGCCATGGGAAGAAGAGTGACCCTGACACAAGGAAGGTGAGTTTCTTGGGACAGTTTTCTGAGTTGTCTTTTGATGACATCATTTGTTTTCTCTACCTTTCCTGAGGACTGGGGTCTCCAAGCACAATGGAGATGATGTTGTATATCTAGTGCCTTTGAGACCCCCTGTGTGATGGCTGCCTTCAATGAGAGGTCTTTGTCACTTTTGAGGTATTTAGGTAGGCCAAAGTGGGGAGTGATCTCATTCACTAACACTTTTATTACCTCAGAGGTCTTTTCTGTACAGCATAGAAATGCCTCTACCCAGTTAGTGAAAGTATCTGCCCATACCTGGAGGTATTGGATGCCCTTCATCTTTGGCATATGGGTGAAGTCTATCTGCCAGTCCTCCCTGGGATAGCTTCTCATACTTTGGGTTTGAGGAGGAAGGAGCCAACTATTGAGGGGATTATTTTTAAGACAGACTTCACAAGCATTAACAACCTATTTGACTGTTTTTAATAAGTTCTCTCCTGAAAACAATCTCTGGGCACACTGATAAATTTTATCTTTTATCGAGTGAAAAGCTTGGTGAAGGATTTTAAGGACTTTTCACAGGCTGGATGGTGGCAAGTGGAGTTTATCCTCCTCTGACTGTGGCCATCCTAAGGGCTGTAAAGTGTACCCTCGAGAGATGGCCCATTCCATCTCTGCAGGGGAGTGCTGAAGCTTAATTTATCTTATGGAGCCTTCCCAGATTAGAGGGGCTTCGAGTGTGTGGATGCCCTGAGGCTTCATTGCCGCTGACTCGGCTGCCTGATCAGCTAGCTTGTTTCATTTGGCTATTACATCTATTCCCTTCTGATGTCCCTTACCATGCATCATTGCTGTCTCTCATGGAAGAAAAACTGAGGATAATAACCTGTTAATTTCCTGGTGGTATTGTGTAGGGGATCCATGAGCAGCAAGAAAGTGTCTTTCCTTCCAAATGGCAGCATGAGCATGGAGAACTAGGAAAGCATACTTGGAGTCAGCTAACTTTTCTTTGCTTAATTCAAGTGCCCTTGTAAGAACTATCAGTTGAGCTAGTTGAGCACTTGTGCCTAGAGAGAGAGGCACACTTTCAACACCATCATTCAGAGTGACTACTGCATATCCTGCCTTATGAACTCCTTGCTGTGCAAAGGAACTTCCATCCGTGAAGAGGGTCCAGTCTGGATTTTCTAGGGAGTTTCCCTGATATCCTCCCTGGCTTCATAGGTCTGTACCATAACTTGTTCACAGTTACGTTCAGTTTTCTCAGGGAGGAAAGTGGCCGGATTTAGGCAAGAACAAGTTTTCAATTGGATTGTAGATCCTTCTAACAGCAAATCCTGATATTTAAGGAGCTGGCTGGCTGTTAGCCAAAGGCTTCCCCTGGAAGACAGCCATCTTGCTACATTATGTGGGGCCATTTCCCAGGCCCCACATAACTTTAAGCCATTTCCCAGGGTTAATTTGGTGGCCTCTGGTACCCGTCAGGCCACCGTGGCAACTGCTCGGAGGTATGCTGGTCATCCTTTAGCCACCAAATTAAGTTCCTTACTCAGGTAGTTCAGTGGCTGTTGAGCTGGTCCTTGGGCCTGTGTTAAAACTCCCAAGGCCATTCCCTTCCTTTCTGATACATAAAGATTGAAGGCCCTCCCTGTGGGAAGGCTGAAGGCTGGTGCCTTAAGTAAGGCTTGTTTTTACTGGTTAAAGGCCTTTTGAGCTTCAGGTTCCTAGGTCAGGAAATAAGTTTCAGCTGCTTGAGTTTCTGTTATGCAGTGACATAAGGGAAGTGCTATCTCACCGTACCCAGGTATCCATAGTCTGCAAAATTCCATAATGTCCCCAAATCCTCTTAGTTGCTTGAGGGTTTTAGGGAGGGGAAAGGAGGAAATAATCCTTTCTTCCCCTAATTCTCTGGTCCCTTCAGTCAATACTAAACACAGATACTTCACTGAGGTTTGGCCAAACTGGACCTTAGATTTTGAAACCTTACATTCTGTGTCTGCTAAGAAATTAAGAAGAGCTTCAGTGCCTTCTTGAGAAGTTTCCTCAACTGGGGCACAGACCAATATGTCATCTATATGTTGCAAGACCTGACCTGAGGTTGGGAAAACTTGGATAGGTCCTTTGACCCTGCCTGTCTTAATAAGTAACAACTGTCTCAAAATCCCCAAGGCAGCACCATCCATATTACCTGGGTGGTTTGGCTGGAGGGATCTTTGAAGGAAAACAAGTACTGGGAGTCGAGATGTAACAGTATACAGAAAAAGGCATCCTTTAGCTTTAGGACTGTGAATAATTTAGTTCCCTGAGGTATTTGAGTTAGGAAGCTATAGAGATTAGAGACCAGCAGATGAATTGAGACTATGGCCTCATTAATGAGGCAGAGGTCCTGAACTAGTCTTCATTCCCCATTGGGTTTCTACACTCCTAATATTGGGGTGTTGCAGAAGCTGTTACAGGGTTTGAGGAGGCCCTGCATCTTCAGGTTATTAATAATGGCTTCTAGCCCTTTCTTAGCCTCTGGCTTTGGGGGATATTGACTCTGGTTAGGAAAAGAAGTGGGATCCTTAAGATGGATATTGACTGGCCTAGTGGTTATAGCTCCACCTATTCTTCCTTGAGTTGCCCATACTTCTGTATTAATATTAGCTTCCACCAGGGGGAGACAAAGAGTGTCCTGGGGCTATTAGGATGCTGGCCCCCATGTGAGCTAAAATGTCTCTACCTAATAAAGGAGTGAGATTTTCTAGCATGATTAAGAAGGCACATGTAAATAATGGGTTCCCACCAACTACAACTAAGGGGTTGAGAAAAATTTCAGGTTAGAACCTTTCCTGAGATGCCCATATGGTTGTGCTACAGGAAGAGGGGAGGTCTGGATCAGAGAGAAGAGAGAGACTGGCTCCAGTGTCCAGAAGGAAGTCTACCCTCCTTCCTTCAATTTCCAGAATTACCCAGGGCTCCTGTGCAGTGATGGCAGTTTTGAGTTGCTGGAGCTAAGAGTTTGAGCCCTGGGAGCATCAGTCCTGTTGGACCATCTGTGAGACTAGTTCTGAACCCAATGACCTTCATTTCTGGGGGCAGTCTGATCTCCAGTGGTCCCACCACAGGCTGAACAGAGTTGAGGTGGCTTCTTCTTGCTGCCTGGGCACTCCTTCTTATAGTGCCCTGACTTGCCACACTGGTAGCAACCAGTGGATGCACCTCAGGGATCCCGGACTTTGCAAGCCTACAAAGCAGTTACTAGAGCCTCAGTCCTTCTCTTGTGTTTTCACTCTTTCTCTTGGACCTCCTTCTGATCCCTCTTATGAAAGGCTGAGGTGGCTACCCTTAGGAGGTTTTCCAAGGTGCTATCTGGCCCTACAGCCTGCTTCTGCAGTTTCCTCCTAATATTGGGAGCTGCCTGTGTAATAAACATTTCCTTTACAATTAACTGCTTCTTGACTGAATCAGGGGATAAGGAGGTATTTTTATTAGTGCCTCTCTCAGCCTTTCCATAAAGGATGTGGAATTCACATCTGGCTTTTGGTCTATCATAGATAGTTTAGTGTAATTAAGAGGTTGGGCCCTAGTTTTTCATAGGTCTCCAATATGTACATTAAAAAGTGTTTCCTTTTCCAGATGAGTTCATGTCCTTTGCAGGGACATGGATGAAGCTGGAAACCATCATTCTTAGCAAACTATCACAAGGACAGAAAACCAAACATTGCATGTCGTCACTTATAGGTGGGAATTGAACAGAGATCACTTGGACACAGGGCGGGGAACATCACACGCCGGGGCCTGTTGTGGAGTGGGGGGTTGGGGGAGGGATAGCATTAGGAGAAATACCTAATATAAATGATGAGTTGATGGGTGCAGCAAACCAACATGGCACATGTATACCAATGTATCAAACCTGCATGTTATGCACATGTACCCTAGAACTTATAATAAAATAATATTTTTATTATTAATTAAATTGTATATAAAATTAATATAATTTTATAATAATAAAAAAGTGTTTCCTTTTCCATTCATCTCTGGAGTCATTGGGGTTCCATTCAGGTTTGTCAAGAGGTACTGCTTCTCTTACTACTGGGAATAATGGTTTCCCTATTTCTTCACCTTGGCGATGTTCTCTTTTCCTTTTTGGCCTGCTGTAGGAGATATATTGCTTCTCTCGAAACTTCTCTGCTGCCTGCAGAGCTGCCTGTTTTCAGCTGTGGTTAGGGTTTGGCTTAGGAGCAGCATAACATCCCTCCATGAGAGGTCAAACACCTGAGTTAAATTTTGGAAAGCTTCTATATACCTATCAGGGTTGTCATAAAATGAGCCTAAGTCTCTCTTTATTTGCCTATTTCACTTATTTGCGATGAGAAGGGAACATGAATCCTAGTGGTGTCACCTCCATTGGGCATTTCCTGTAGGGTTAAGAGTGAAGTTGGAGGGTGGAGAGTTTTGGAGATGGTGGAACTGGAGGAGCTGATGGCACAGTTGGAGGGGGCCCAAAATAAGGGGGACAAGAAGGGCCTGGACACTCAATATCTGCCTCAGATAGTTCCCCTGGAAGTTGCTTCTCTAATTTTGTGGAACCATTCCCTATGGGCCTGCCTGCTATGACTGCTAAAAGAGGTGGGTAGATTGTGCCATGCTTGCAAAAGTCTAGTAAAAAGGCTATATGCTTGTGCAAAAGCAGAGTTTCAAAAGAGTGCAGGCTGAAGATGGTCTGTTACCCATCTGGAAAGCAAAGTGAGAAAAAAAAGTGTCCCTTTAGTCTCTTTCCTTTCCTTTGGATTAGCCCAAGGTGGAGGGGAAGATAGGGGAGGCATCCCCTCAACTGTTTTTCCTCCTTGGTTCTCTGAGCCCCAGCATCCATTAAAGGTGCCACCCATGGATGCAGGCATGACCCTCAGCCATGAAAAAGGAGGAACTGAGTGATTGGGATTCGTCACACTCACCCCACCCATGTGACTCTAGTCCTCCACTTCCCTTTGACTTCCTAGACCTGTGTGACCTGTGCCACTCCCCAATAAATGGATCTTGGGTAAGACTATGTAACAGTTGCATTTGACAGGCCTTTTAATGGAGGGAGTCCTGGACTAAAACATTTATTTTTCGGCAGCTCTGGTTAAGTTCCAGATACAAAATCCCCTTACTATTTAAGTACCATTCTAATTGGAGGCAGAAGAGGTGACTTAAAAGAACATAGGGACTGAATGGCAGTCTTTCTGATGATGGGACAGTATCAAGACTAGAATTTTGTTTTGGAGAACTTTTTCCTCCCCATTGTTGAGTTTTCCTGTACACAGAAGGAACATAAAGCCTGGTCTCTGGTAGAGGAGTGCCAAAAGGGAGGAGAATTGGGGAACTAGAGTGTTTCATCAAACAGCTGACAATGTGCCTCATGTAGGAGTCCTATTCGACTAGGTGGTACTGTTGGCCTTA
Organism: Macaca thibetana thibetana; assembly: GCF_024542745.1. Classification (NCBI taxonomy): domain Eukaryota; kingdom Metazoa; phylum Chordata; class Mammalia; order Primates; family Cercopithecidae; genus Macaca; species Macaca thibetana. The sequence goes on along the minus strand of NC_065589.1, from coordinate 82,949,113 downwards.
AAATACCACGTGCTCTCCAGACCAAGGGTAAAGAGAGAGACACTCACTGGAGGGGGGAGGGGGGAGGTAATGTAGGGGAAGAAGACCCCATATTTCAAGAAAATTGCAAAAACAGCAATCCCTTGAGCTATATTCCTGGTTACTATGGCATTTCCTGATCTTGACTAACAGGGTTACTTCCCTGAATTGTAAAAATTCCCACAGCATTGCATACAGAGAGTGGATAGGAGACATGGTGGTTGCAGACAGAAAAGGAGGAAAATTGTGATATGAAAAGCTTGGAGATCCTGCTTCCAATGCCCTGCAGGCTGTCAGAGGCTGGGGTTAGTCCAGAAGGCTTCACATAACACCAGAGTGTGACCCTGGCCAGGAACCCTCAGTTACCTCCGAACTTCTTCCAGCCTCATGTGACAGCTAGGCTCTCTGTGAAAAGAAACTGTTTCAAAACAAAGCCAACATTCCCAGCACCCTGAGGGCACTGAGGAATTCACTAAGTTCTCCTGGCAAGCCTGCCCCCAGTCTTGTAAGGCTGGCAGCCACACTAACTGTTTTTAAATGACTGAAGGGGGCCCAGTGTTTGCTTTGATTTTAAAATGGAAGATGGAGGCCTCAAAATGAGAAGAACGGGTTGGGGTCCGCTCCTATACTCACCCTTCTGATGAGTCTACCCGGATGGGCCCCCAAAATGAAGCAGTGCCATTGTCTGGGGTAAATACCCAAGATTTGTTGTCTTATGGCCATGGAAAACTAGGACACGGACACGCAAAGAATGAGGAAGAGAGCGGAAGTTTAATCGGTGAAAGAAAGAGAAAAGCTCTCTCCTGCAGAGAGAGGGGTCCAGAGCACATTTTCTGGTCCAAGGCAAAATGCAAGGAGTTTTATAGATGAACTTGAGGAGGTGGTGTCTGATTTACATAGAACATGAAAGATTAGTCAGACCAGGTGTGCCATTTGCATAGCATATGAAAATCTGGCTGTCTCCCCACTAATCTTTTCTTATGCAGATGAGTTATCTGCCAACACCATGTTGCCTGCTTCTTTACTGTACACATGGTGACAAAGAAAAGGGAAGATGGAGCCTCCATGTTGAACATAACTGGCCCCCAGGTAGCCCTTTTCCATTGGCACAGCTGTCGGCATTCACCTGTGCAAGCTTCCAGCTTGCTTATCTATGTCTGTAGCTCAATTTTTCATGCTACTCTTTGTTAGAAAAATAATGATTTTGGGCTACTTTTATTGTTAAAAGAGAAATTCTGCCAAGGACTCTCTTGCCTAAATAATTTCTTTCTAGCTCCTGTGTCAGTTTTTCCATTGAATTGCTTCACACCTTGATTTAAAAAAAAAAATGAGTTATCCATATATGTCTATTTCCGGACTCTGTTTTCTGTTCCACTAAATTATTTATCTTTACATCAGTACCACATTGTTTTGATTATGGTAGTGTTATCATAAGTCTTGAAGTCAGGTAGTGTTAACCTTCTAATTTTGTTCTTTTTCAGAATTGTTTTGGCTGTTGAAGATCCTTTGGATTCTGATTTGAGTTTCACAACCAGTTTGCCAATTTCTACAAAAGCGTTACCAGGATTTTGATTGGAATTGCATGGAATTAAGGATCAATTTGGGGAAAATTGACATCTTAACAATATTGAGTCTTTTGACCCAATGAACAAGAAATATCTATCCATTTATTTAGTCACCAACTTTTCTCAGCAATGTTTCATAGTTTCTAATTTATAGATCTTTTATATTTATGTCATTTTTATTCCAAAATATTTCATATTTTTGATGCTCTTATAAGAAGCATTCTTTTTTAAATTTTCCAGTTGTTTGCTGTGAATATATAGAAATACAATTGATTTTGTAGATTAATCTTGTATCCTGAAATCTTGCTATCCTCATTTATTGGTTACAGTAGTTTTGTAGATTCTGTTGGAGTTTCTGCATAGATGACCATGTCATCTATGAATGAAGACAGCTTTATGTCTTTCTTTCTAATCTATTTTATTTATTGCCTGATTGTACCAGCTAGAACCTCTAGTAGTAGCTAGGATAGTTAGCATGTTAACCCTAAAGTTTTGTAGCTGTCCTTTATCAACTTAAGGAGGGTCCTTTCTATTCCTAGTTTGATGAGAAGTTTTATCAGGAATGGATGTTGGATTTTGTCAAATGCTGCTTCTGCATCTATGAGATGATCATATGAATTTTCTTTTCAGTTTGTTAATATAGTGAATTATCTTATTCATTTTGTATGTTAAACAAACCCTGCATTTCTGGAATAAACTCCATTTGGTCCAGGGTCTACTTTTACCTTTCCTTTTCTAAGCTCCATGAAGACCTTTGCTTTCCACTGACACTGTCTTTCCTCAGACTATATGGTAGAAAATGTCAATCATCTTGGGGCTTTCTTGTGGCAAATCACATCTCAATCCCATTCTTGTTGCCTTAATTATATTTTTGGGTTTCCAAATCTCCCTAAATCTCTTATTCAAAGATGGTCTCTTGGGTTGTTTCTGAAAATGGTTAATGACTTCCTTTTGAGCTGACTTTTCACTCTCTGAGTGATTTTGCTTTCAGAGTACTTTAATTTCCAAATCAGGGTGGTACACTTCTACCTTATAGGCTGGATAAAGGCATGCCATGCTTAAACTAAATCACAGGTGGCGTAGCAGTACTTTCTAAAACATTCCACTCCCTTAGTGTGATGAAATACTCTGCCTTCTGGAATTTTTCCCTGCTCCTTTGTCCTTAATTGTATTCCCAGAGAGAGTTGTGTGACTCACCTGTGTGAGCTACAGAAAATCTATGCGTCTCTTTTTAGTAAATTTCTGTTTTGACTTGTGCATTCTAGTCAGGTAAATTCCTGTTTGTTAGTAAGAGTGGTTATTTTCAGAAAGGCTAAACCCAAATCTGAACTGGTCCTGGCTTGTTTTAGTTTCTTAAAAAATGAAATCTGGAATCTGTCACTTATGCTTGTTATTTATCATAATAGTTGTGGCTTTGTTATTTCCATCAGTACTCTTATTTTTGCCCGTAGGTCCTCATGACCTACATAATTCCCCTACTCCTTTCTCCTTATTTTCCCACCGCCATCCTACTTCCCTGAAAAACTTGAGATTTGTTTGGTGTACTGTCCCTCTGGGAGGACTGGCTAAGGAAAGGACTGAATAAGCTGCATGATTGTAAAATTACTCTTAGAATTCAGCAATGACCTTTAAGGGTCTACAGATGTTAATTTGAGAAATGTTACTTTAAATTGGTTTTCCTTTGTCTACCTTCATATCAAATATTTCTGTCCTTTGAGTCCCAAACCTTTCCAAGTGTCAGTGCCCAGTGGGAATAAACAGTCTTTTTAACATTCAGACCTGAATTTCGTGGCCTGTGTTACTTACTGCAGTCCCTGGAAGATTTGAGGGGCCCCTTCCAGTGCTCACACTCACCTCTAGTATCTGGGGATACTCAGGGGGCACCTCACATGCCCTCATGGCAGCTTGTCAGTGCTTCTTTAGGCAGCTACTTCCTTGGCAGCCTCCATAGCTCCATGCCCAGGCTCAGAACGCTGCCCCACCTTTCATGGCATGTGCTGAGCGCCTGCCTTTAGGCCCCTCCCAAGGTTTCAGTGGCCCACTGTGTTCCCTGTGCCTGCCTGTCTCTAGGCTTCTGCTCAACCTGCAGCATTGGCAGGTCCCTGCTCCACTGAAGCCACTCAACTCCAGTCCACAGCTTGATGCTCTGCCTTCTGAGCTGACAGACTCATCTTATTTTTAGCCATTTGGAAGCAGGTCTCCTCTTCTGTACTCTACTTGTCTCAAAAGGGCCCCACATTAGTATTGCTCGGGCCCCAAGAGTTCAGTAGGTCAGATTTTAGTTTATATATAGTTCTTTTGAGGTGTAGTTTAAGGAACTGCCACCATATTTACCCAGAACCAGCATTCTCCTCTTACAATACGACCCTTGTTCTGAGTTATCTAACTCTGAGGTCCCCAACATTTTTGGCACCAGGGAACAGTTTCATGGAAGACAATTTTTCCACAGACTGGCCAAGGGGATGGTTTCAGGATGATTCAAGTGCATCACATTAATTGTGCACTTTATTTCTACTATTATTACATTGTAATATATAATTATACAGTTCACCATACTGTAGAATCAGTGGGATACCTGAGCTTGTTTTCCTGCAACTAGACGGTCCCATCTGGCAGTGATGGGAGACAGTGACAGATCATCAGGCATTAGATTCTCATAAGGAGTGTACAACCTAGATCCCTCGCATATGCAGTTCACAATAGGGTTCCTACTCCTATGAGAATCTAATGCTACTACTGATCTGAAAGGAGGTCGAGCTCAGGCAGTAATGCAAGCAATGGGGAGTGGCTGTAAATACAGATGAAGCTTTTTTAGCTTGCCTGCCACTCACCTCCTTCTGTGCAGCCTGGAGATTGGGAACCCCTGATCTAACTCATGGTATTAATGTTACTGTTTTTCATGCACCTAATGGTTCTTTAAAACTTGTCTTCTGTTGTACCTTCCCCCTTCACCAGTTCTCCAATCATACCTAGACCCCCAACCTTGGGTACTCTGCTTTTTTTCTAAGAGGATGATTATTAGAGGCACTCAGTTAATGAATGCAGCTACCATTTATTGAGCATATTAGGTCAAATACTTGAAAATGTTATTTCATTTAATCCTCACAATGACTCTAGGGAATCGGTGAGAATATATGCAGTACTTATAGAACACAGAACCAAGCTGAGAACAGGAGTGTCCATCAGATTGCTATCTCTCCCCTGTGAACTTAGTATGTGAAGTTAAGACATGCATATTTATAATCGGTTACTAAATTATCTAATTCTAAGGCTAATTATCTTAATCTTAGACTAATTCTAAGCCAAGGAATTAAAATGATAACTTTGTGCTGAGAAAGTTGCTCTGCAACTATAGGATGACATTATATTGGGTGCTTCCCTGGGTTTCTCTGGAACTGGAACTATTTTCAGGTTGTTGAATGAATTATAAACCTTTATTAAAGCGTGTGTTGGTTGTCTCTACAAATGGATATTAAATTTGATTAAATCAAACACTGACTGAACATGTGTGGCTAAGACCAAGGAAGCCTCAGAGAGAAACATCATATATTTTATTTTTTGCCTCTATGACAAGTTCGTATCTTTTATTATTCTCAGTGTTTTCAATCTTCTTTTATTTATATCTTTTATCTCCAATTCCATCACTTTGATAAACAAAGGTTCCAAAATATGATATACTTCTAGAAAACGATGAAATGGATATTCAATGTACTAAAACTAAGCAAGCAAAATACATTTAACAGTTTATTTAATTTAAATTTTCATTATCCCACTAATAGTATTTTATAGAGAATATAGTATAGTTATTTCTTATAGGAGATGAACAACTAAAAGAGGCATAATTTTTTATTTTAAAAGAAAAACATGGAGCAAAAATAGTTATTAATGAAAGAGAAAATTATGAAAAAACTGTTGTTTATTGATAGCATTAAAATGCGTGTGTATATGTGTGTTTTGTTAAGACATTTCATAAAGGCAATTACACCTTGAATTCAGAGTACTTTATGTAATGTAGCCTAAGAAGATCTCTTAAAAAACTACTAAATGATAACCATTTTCAATTTTAAAAAGACTTATCCCAATTTGTATCTCCAGTAGCTTGTTCTGAGGGGAGAAAAAAAAAAAGAAAGTAAAGACAAGGGCTTCAGAATTACCCATATTGGAGAACCTTCCTTGCATGGTCATTAATATTTTCTGGCTACATTTGCCATCACCCACACCCTCATTCTTACCCTTGTCTCCATCTTCTAATTAATCATCTAGCAAAGCAGGGCATCCTGGCTTTGGCACGTTGTCCACTTTTTCCTCCAATCCTCTCATGTCAAGCAGGCGGGGCCCCTTCTGCTGAGTATTTGCTTCCACTAGTACCAGCCCCCAAAGGGAAGAAGGGGAACCATCAGGACAGCAGTGTGTGAACTCTGCAAGGATATTGTGGGAAGAGAACTTTCAGACAACACTTCTACCCAAGTGAGCATAAAAGAGCAACATTTCTGGAAAATGTCAGTATGGATATGGAAGTTTTTGCTGCCAAGAACAGATTCCTTGACATGCTGAGACCCTTACCTCAAAACAACCTCAATTTCCCCATCCCTAGGACTCATGATACTGCGATAAAACTTCACACATATGTGCATAGTAGCAGTCCCCATCTGGTTTAAAGAGTGACAGACAGGGCTATTGAATGAGAACTGAGCAGAACATTTCCCCAACCCAGTTCTCAGGTGTATTAACTTAACTCTCAGGCAGTTAGGTTCACATGGATCAGTGCAAATCCATGACTATATCTGGAAAAGCAACTTAAGATGTTTAGTACCAAGGGGCAGAAAGTAGCACCTCTCATTTTATACAAAAGAAGGGACAAAGCCAAGGTGAGCTCTAGAAGAGACTATCACTATAGAACAGGGTTTAAGACTGAGGATTTTGGTGTGAGAGGTGCTCAGGTTCAAATTCCACTTTTGTAATTTACAGACTCAGTTACTCTTGGCAAATCCCTTAAGCTTTTTGAGGCTTAGTTTCTAAAGAATAGGGGAAACATTTAAATATGATCTATGATAAGATGCATGTACTGTTTGTTTATTGTTTATTTGCTATAACCAGCATTATGCAAAACATATTATATATCTGATCATATTTAGTCAGGGACTGAAATATGCTTTGCATAATGCTGGTTATAGCAGATAATCAATAAATGGTGGCTTGTGTTGTTATTACGTCTTTAACTGGGCATTTATAAGATGGTATAGCATAGTGATTAAGAGCATGCATTCCAAATCTAGGTTGCTTGGATTCAAATATTTTCTCCTTGACCAAACTCTAGCCAGTCTTCTCTGACCTCTCTTTTCAACTGGGCCTCAACTTCGGCCTATAAAGACTTAAAAGGGCAGGGCACAATGGCTCACACCTGTAATCCCAGCACTTTGGGAGGCTGAAGTGGGTGGATTGCTTCCTTCCTGGAGTATGAAACCAGCCTGGGCAACATGGGTAAAACCCCATCTCTGCAAAAAATACGAAAATTCATGAGGTTTGGTGGTGCATGCCTGTTGTCTCAGCTACTTGGGAGGTTGAGGTGGGATGATCATTTGAGCCCAGGAGGCGGAGGTTGCAGTGAGCTGAGATAGCACCACTGCACTCCAGCCTGGGCAACAGAGTGAGACCCAGTCAAAAAAAAAAAAAAAGACTTGAACAAAACACTAACACCATTTTTAGTAACTCAAGTCTGCATCCCTCAGATGACCCTGACCTTACCCCTCTTCAAGTGCCTGTCCGACAAAACTCAAGGCTACCAAAAGAATTTACTGTTTGTTCCAGCCGATGCCTGAAGATAGGACTTGTCCTCCAGCCTCTGTGGGAGAGTAGAAGCCTAACTTCCATAAATACCAGTTAATAAACTCAGACGGATTTCACATGGACCAAACCTCCTTCTCACTTTTTGTAATTTTTCACTTCTCCGACTCTCCTGAGCCTCCACTCACTCCCCACTGGATTTCCTCCTCTCCCTTTAAAATGCCCAGTAACTGAGGTGGAGCAGGATAGCGGAAGGGACATCAAAATGAAAAACTCTCCACACAAAAAATGCATCTACATAAGAACAAAAATCAGGTGAGTGATCACAGTACCTAGTTTAAAGCTCATATCATTGAAAGAAGCAGTGAAGAGAGTAGAAAAGACAGTCTTGAATTGCTAATGCCATCCCTGTCCCATCCTCTGGCAGCAGCCTCATGGTACAGACAGAGAATCTGTACATTTGGGGGTAGAAGAGTGCAGTGATTGTGGAACTTTGCATTGGAACTCAGTGCTTCCTGTCACAGTGGAAATCAATGCAGTGCAGAATTCAGCTGCCGCCTGTGGAAGGAGCATTTACAGCTCTAGACAGAGGGGAATTGCCCATGCCAGCACTCAGAACCTGAGTTCCAGCAAGCTCTACTACCTTAGGCTAAAGTGCTCTGGGACCCTAAATAAACTTGAAAGGCAGTCTACACAACAAGGACTGCAGTTTCTGGGCAAGTCCTGGAGCTGGGCTGAGCTCAGGGCCAGGGAACTTGGGGGACATACAATTCAATGATACATCAGCTGGAATAGCCAAGGGAGTGCTTGTGCCACCCCTCCCCCAACCTCAGGCAGTGCAGCTCACAGCTCCAGGAGAGACTCCTTACCTCTGCTTGAGGAGATGAGAAGGAAGGATAAAGATAACTTTGTCTCACAACATATATATCAGCACAGCTATGATAGGATAGGGTACTAGGGAGAGTTGTGAGGCCCCCATTCCAGGGCCTAGCTCCTGACCAACATTTCTAGACATACCCTGGGCCAGAAGGGTACCTGCTGCCTTGAAGGGAAGGACCCAATCCTTAAAGGATTCATCAACTGCTGACTAAAGAGATTTTGGGCCTTGAATTATCAACAGTGGTAGCCAGGCAGCACTTGCCATGGACACTGGGTAAGGCTCAAAGCCGTGTTAGCTTCAAGTGTGACTCAATACATTCCCAGCCATAATGACAGGATCAAATTCACACATAACAATATTAACCTTAAATGTAAATGGGCTAAATGCTCCAATTAAAAAACACAGACTGGCAAATTGGATAAAGAGTCAAGACCAATCAGTGTACTGTATTCAGGAGACCCATCTCACGTGCAGAGACACACATAGGCTCAGAATAAAGAGATGGAGGAAGATCTACCAAGCAAATGGAAAACAAAAAAAAAGCCAGGGTTGCAATCCTAGTCTCTGATAAAACAGACTTTAAACCAATAAAGATCAAAAAAGACAAAGAAGGCCATTACATAATGGAAAAGGGATCAATTCAACAAGAAGAGCTAACTATCCTAAATATATATGCACCCAATACAGGAGCACCCAGATTCATAAAGCAAGTCCTTAGAGACCTATAAAGAGACTTAGATTCCCACACAATAATAATGGGAGATTTTAACACCCCACTATCAACATTAGGCAAATCAACGAGACAGAAAGTTAACAAGGATATGCAGGAATTGAACTCAGCTCTGCACCATGCAGACCTAATAGACATCTACAGAACTCTCCACCCCAAATCAAGAGAATATACATTCTTCTCAGCACCACATTGCACTTATTCCAAAATTGACCACATGGTTGGAAGTAAAGCACTCCTCAGCAAATGTAAAAGAACAGAAATTATAACAAACTGTCTCTCAGACCACAGTGCAATCAAACTAGAACTCAGGATTAAGAAACTCACTCAAAACCACTCAACTACATGGAAACTGAACAACCTGCTCCTGAATGACTGCTGGGTACTTAACGAAATGAAGGCAGAAATAAAGATGTTCTTTGAAACCAATGAGAACAAACACACAACATACAAGAATGTCAGGGACACATTTAAAGCAGTGTGTAGAGGGAAATTTGTAACACTAAATGCCCACAAGAGAGAGCAGGAAAGATCTAAAATTGACACCCTAACAACACAATTAAAAGAACTAGAGAAGCAAGAGCAAACACATTCAAAAGCTAGCAGAAGGCAAGAAATAACTAAGATCAGAGCAGGACTGAAGGAGATAGAGACACAAAAAAACTCTTCAAATAATCAATGAATCCAGGAGCTGGTGTTTTGGAAAGATCAACAAAACTGATAGACTGCTAGCAAGACTAATAAAGAAGAAAAGAGAGAAGAATCAAATAGATGCAATAAAAAATGATAAAGGGAATATGACCACTGATCCCCCAGAAATAAAAACTACCATCAGAGAATACTGTAAACACCTCTACACAAATAAACCAGAAAATCTAGAAGAAATGGACAAATTCCTGGACACATACACCCTCCCAAGACTAAACCGAGAAGTTGAATCTCCGAATAGACCAATAACAGGCTCTGAAATTGAGGCAATAATTAACAGCTTACCAACCAAAAAAAGTCCAGGACCAGATGGATTCACAGCCGAATTCTACTAGAGGTACAAGGAGGAGCTGGTACCATTCCTTCTGAAACTATTCCAATCAATAGAAAAAGAGGGAATCCTCCCTAACTCATTTTATGAGGCCACCATCATCCTGATACCAAAGCCTGGCAGAGACACAACAAAAAAAAGAGAATTTTAGACCAATATCCCTGATGAACATCGATGCAAAAATCCTCAATAAAATACTGGCAAACTTAATCCAGCAGCACATCAAAAAGCTCATCCACCATGATCAAGTGGGCTTCATCCCTGGGATGCAAGACTGGTTCAACATGCGCAAATCAATAAACGTAATCCAGCATATAAACAGAACCAAAGACAAAAACCACATGATTATCTCAATAGATGCAGAAAAGGCCTTCGAAAAAAATTCAACAGGCCTTCATCTTAAAAACTCTCAATAAACTAGGTATTGATGGGACGTATATCACAATAATAAGAGCTATTTATGACAAACCCACAGCCAGTATCATATTGAATGAGCAAAAACTGGAAGCATTCCCTCTGAAAACTGGCACAAGACAGAGATGCCCCTTCTCACCACTCCTATTCAACATAGTACTGGAAGTTCTGGCCAGGGCAATCAGGTAGGAGAAAGAAATAAATGGTATTCGATTAGGAAAAGAGGAAGTCAAATTGTCCCTGTTTGCAGATGACATGATTGTATATCTAGAAAACCCCATCATCTCAGCCCAAAATCTTAAGCTGATAAGCAACTTCGGCAAAGTCAGGATACAAAATTAACGTGCAAAAATCACAAGCATCCTTATACACAAATAACAGACAAACAGAGAGCCAAATCATGAGTGAACTCCCATTCACAATTGCTTCAAATAGAACAAAATACCTAGGAATCCAACTTACAAGGGATGTGAAGGACCTCTTCAAGGAGAACTACAAACCATTGCTCACGGAAATAAAAGAGGACACAAATAAATGGAAGACCATTCCATGCTCATGGATAGGAAGAATCAATATTGTGAAAATGGTCATACTGCCCAAGGTAATTTATAGATTCAATGCCATCCCCATCAAGCTACCAATGACTTTCTTCACAGAATTGGAAAAAACTACTTTAACATTCATATGGAACCAAAAAAAAGCCCGCATAGCCAAGTCAGTCCTAAGCCAAAAGAACAAAGCTGGAGGCATCATGCTACCTGACTTCAAATTATATTGCAAGGCTACAGTAACCAAAACAGCATGGTACTGGTACCAAAACAGATATCTAGACCAATGGAACAGAACAGAGCTCCCAGAAATAACACCACACATCTACAACCATCTGATCTTTGACAAATCTGACAAAAACAAGAAATGGGGAAAGGATTCCCCATTTAATAAATGGTGCTGGGAAAACTGGCTAGCCATAAGTAGAAAGCTAAAACTGGATCCCTTCCTTATACCCTATGCAAAAATTAATTCAAGATGGATTAGAGACTTAAATATTAGACCCAAAACTATAAAAACCCTAGAAGAAAACCTAGGAAATACCATTCAGGACATAGGCATGGGCAAGGACTTTATGACTAAAACACCAAAAGTAATGGCAACAAAAGCCAAAATTGACAAATGGGATCTAATTAAACTAAAGAGCTTCTGCACAGCAAAAGAAACTACCATCAGAGTAAACAGACAACCTACAGAATGGGAGAAAATTTTTACAATCTACCCATCTGACAAAGGGCTAATATCCAGAATTGACAAAGAACTTAAACAAATTTACAAGAAAAAATCAAACAACCCCATCAAAAAGTGGGCAAAGGATATGAACAGGCACTTCTCAAGAGAAGACATTTATGCAGCTAAGAGACACATAAAAAAATGCTCATCATCACTGGCCATCACAGAAATGCAAATCAAAACCACAATGAGATACCATCTCACACTAGTTAGAATGGCAATCATTAAAAAGTCAGGAAACAACAGGTGCTGGAGAGGATGTGGAGAAATAGGAACACTTTTACACTGTTGGTGGGACTGTAAACTAGTTCAACCATTGTGGAAGACAGTATGGTGATTCCTCAAGGATCTAGAACTAGAAATACCATTTGACTCAGCCATACCATTACTGGATATATACCCAAAGGACTATAAATCATGCTGCTATAAAGACACATGCATACGTATGTTTATTGCGGTACTATTCACAATAGCAAAAACTTGGAACCAACCCAAATGTCCGTCAATGATAGACTGGATTAAGAAAATGTGGCACATATACACATGGAATACTATGCAGCCATAAAAAAGGATAAGTTCATGTCCTTTGTAGGGACATGGATGAAGCTGTGGATGAAGCTGGAAACCATCATTCTCAGCAAACAATCGCAAGGACAAAAAACCAAACACCACATTTTCTCACTTATAGGTGGGAATTGAACAATGAGAATACTTGGACACAGGAAGGGGAATATCACACACTGGGGCCTGTTGTGTGGTGGTGGGGTGGGGGAGGGATAGCATTAGGAGATATACCTAATGTAAATGATGAGTTAATGGGTGCAGCACACCAACACGGCACATGTGTACATATGTAACAAACCTGCACATTGTACACATGTACCGTAGAACTTAAAGTATAATAATAATAAAAAAAATGCTAAAGAGAGTTCTTCAATCTCAAAATAAAGGATGTTGATAAGCAACAAAAAATTGTTTAAACATACAAAACTTGCTGGTAAGAGTAAATACATAGAAAAACAGAAAATTGTAATACTGTAATTGTAGTGTGTAAACTAGTCATATCTTGAGTAGAAAGACTAAAAGATGAATAATCAAAAATAATAACTACAACTTTTCAAGACAGAGATAGTACAATAAAATATAAATAGAAACAACACAAAATTAGAAAAAAGGGGGAACAAAGTCAAAATATAGAGATTTTTTAATTAGTTTTCTTTTTGTTAATTAATTAGTTTGTTTATGCAATCAATGTTAAATTCTTGTCAGTTTAAAATAATGAGTTATAAGATATTATTTGCAAGTCTCATGATAATCTCAAAAAAAAAATACAACAGATACACAAAAAATCAAAAGCAAGAAGTTTATACCACCAGAGAAAAATCATCTTCACTAAAGGGAAGACAGGAAGGAAGAGAAGACTACAAAACAAGTAACAAAATAATAGCAGCAAGTCCTTACTTAATAATAACATTGAATGTTAAGTGGACTAACCTCACCTATCAAAAGACATAGCATGGTTGAATGGATAAAAAATAAGACCCAGTGATTTGTTACCTACAAGATACACACTTCACCTATAAAACATACATAGACTAAAAATAAAGGGATGAAAAATGTTATCCCATGCAAATGAGAACCAAAAAAGAGCAGGAGTAGCTATGTTTACATCAGACAAAATAGATTTCAAGACAAAAACTATAAAAAGGGACAACGAAGGTCATTATAAAATGATAAAGGGATCAATTTAGCAAAAGATGTAACAATTATAAATATACATGCACCCAACACTGGAGCACCCAGATGTATAAAGCAAATACTATTAGAACTAAAGAGAAAGATAGATCCCAATACAATAATACCTGGAGATTTCAACACCCCACTTTCAACATCGTTTGGATCTTCCAGACAGAAAGTCAACAAAGAAACATCAGACTTAATTTTCACTATAGACCAAATGGACCTAATAGATATACAAAACGTTTCATCCAATGGCTGCAAAGAATACACATTCTTTTCTTCAACACATGGATTATCCTCAAGGACAGACTACATGTTAGGCCACAAAACAAGTCTCACAACATTAAAAAAAAAAATTACATCAAATATCTTCTCTGACCACAGTGGAATAACACTAAAAATCAGTAACAAGAGGAATTTTAGGAACTATATAAACACATGGGAATTAAATAATATGCTCCTGGATGACCAGTGAGTTAATGAAGAAATTAAGAAGGAAATTGAAAATTTTCTTGAAAGAATTGATAGCAGAAACACAACATATCAAAACCTGACACGGGTTGTATCTGTGTCTCCACCCAAATCTCATGTTGAATTATAATCCTCAATGTTGGAAGTGGAGCCCAATGGGAGGTGATTGGCTCATGGGGGCAACAAAAGCACTACTAAGAGGAAAGCTTATGGTTATAGGTGCCTACATCAAAAAATTGGAAAAACTTCAATAAACAACCAACCCAATGATGCATCTCAAAGTACTGGAAAAGCAAGAGCAAACCAAACTCAAAATTAGAAGAAAAGGAATAACAAAGATCAGAGCAGAAAGAAATGAAATTGAAACGAAGAAAACAATACAAAAGATCAACAAAATGAAAATTTTTTTTGGCAAAGATAAATAAAACTGGCAAACCTCTAGCCAGACTAAGAAAAAAAGGGAAAAGACCAAAAATAAATGAAATCAGAGATGAAAAAGGAGACATTACAACCAATACTGCAGAAATTCAAAGGATCATTAGAGGCTACTATGAGTAACTATGTGCCAATAAATTGGAAACCCTAGAAGAAATGGATACATTCCTAGACACACACAACCTACCAAGATTGAACCATGAAGGAATTCAAAACCTGAACAGACCAATTACAAGTAACAAGATTGAAGCCATAATAAAAAGTATCTCAGCAAAGAAAAGCCTGTGATCCAATGGCTTCATTGCTGAATTTTACCAAACATTTAAAAAAAAAACCAAAAACCTAATACCATCTTACTCAAACTATGTCAAAAAATAGAGGAAGAGGGAATACTTTCAACCTCATTCTATCAGTTCAATATTAATTTGATCCCCAAATCAAAGCACATCAAAAAAAGAAAACTACAAGCCAATATCTTTGATTAACATTGATGTGAAAATCCTCAACAAAATAGTAGCAAACAGAATTCAACAGCACATTAGAAAGATCATTCATCATGACCAAGTGGAATTTATCCCATGGATGCAAGGATGGTTTAACATATGTACATTGATCAATGTGATACACTGTATCAACAGAATGAAGGACAAAAACCATATGACCATTTCAATTGATGCTGAAAAAGCATTTAATAAAATTCAACTTCATGATAAAAACTCTCAAAAAGTTTTGTATAGAAGGAACATACCTCAACACAATGAATATCATATATGACAGACCCACAGCTAGTATCACACTTAATGGAGAATAACTGAAAACCTTTCCTCTAAGATATGGAACATGACTAGGATGCCCACTTTCACCACTGTAATTTAATATATTACTGGAAGTTCTAGCTGGAGAAATCAGACAAGAGAAAGAAATAAAGGACCATCAAATTGGAAAGAGAGTAGTCAAATTATCCTGTTTGCAGATTATATGATCTTATATTTGAAAAAACTTAAAGACTCCATCAAAAAACTATTAGAACTGATATATTCAGTAAAGTGTCAGGATACAAAGTCAACATACAAAAATCAGTATGCCAACATATAAAAATCTATATGCCAACAGCAAGCAATCTGAAAAAGAAATAAATAGCTACAAATAAAATTGCTTGCTGTTGGCGTATAGATTTTTGTTCTCATGATAGTGAATGAGTGAGTAATCATGAGAGCTGGTTGTTTTAAAAGTGGCACCTCCCCACTCCCTGCTCCTGCCATGTAAGACGTCTGCTTTGCTTTCTGCCATGAGTAAGAGCTCCCTCAGGCCTCCCCAGAAGCAGAGGTGCCCATGCTTGCTGTACAGGCTGCATAACTGTGAGGCAATTTAACTTCTTTTCTTTATAAATTACCCAATCTCAGGCATTTCTTTACAGAAATGTGAGAATGAACTAATACATGAACCCAGAAACAAATCCATACATCTAGAGTGAAATCATTTTCGACAAAGCTGCCAAGAACATTGTCGACAAAAGAACAGTCTCTTCAAAATAAATGGTGCTGGGAAAATTGGACATCAAAAATCAAATCAAAATGGATTACAGACTTAAATCTCAGATCTCAGACTATGAAAATACCACAAGAAAATGTTGGGGAAACTCTCCAAGACATTGGAATGGGGAAAGATTTCTTGAGTAATACTCCACAAACACAGGCATCTAAAGCAAAAATGGACAAATGGGGAGCACATCAAGTTAAAAGGCACAGTGGCTCACGCCTGTAATCCCAGCACTTTGGGAAGCCAAGGCTGACAGAGATCACCTGAGGTCAAGAGTTCAAGAACAGCTTGGCCAACATGGTGAAACCCTGTCTCTACTAAAATACAAAAATTAACCGGGTGTGGTGGCGGGCACCTGTAATCCCAGCTACTTGGGAGGCTGAGGCAGGAGAATTGCTTGAACCTGGGAGGCGGAGGTTGCAGTGAGCCGAGTTTGTGCCACTGCACTCCAGCCTGGGCAACAGAGCAAGACCCTGTGTCAAAAAAATAAAAATAAAAAAATAAAAAAAAAGCTTCCGCACAACAAAGGAAATAGTCAACAAAGTGAAGAGACGAGCTACAATATGGAAAAAAATTTTTGCAAACTATCTATCTGACAAGGGATTCATAACCCGATTATATAAGGAGCTCAAACAACTCTATGGGGAAAAAAAATCTGATTTTAAAATGGACATAAGATCTGAATAAACATTTCTCAAAAGAAGACATGCAAATGGCAAACAGGTATATGAAGATGTGCTCAACATCACTAATCATCAGAGAAATGCAGATCAAAACTACAATGAAATATCATCTCATCCCAGTTAAAATGGCTTTTATCTAAAAGACAGGCCACAAGTGCTGGCAAGGATGTGGAGAAAAGGGAACCCTCATATGCTGTTGGTGGGAATGTATATTAGTACAACCACTATGGAGAACAGTTTGAAGGTTCCTCAAACAACTAAAAATAGAGCTACATATGATCCAGCAATCCCACTCTTAGGTATATGCCCAAAAGAAAGGAAATGAGTATATCAAAGAGATATTTGCACTCCCATGTTTATTGTAGCACTGTTCACAATAGCCAAAATTTGGAAGCAACCTGTGTCCATCAACAGATGAATGGCTAAGGAAGATATGGTACATACACGTAATGGAGTACTACATTCAGCCATAAAAAGAATGAGATCCTGTCATTTGCCAACAACATGGATGGAACTGGAGGTCATTATGTTAAATAAGCCAGGCACAGAAACACAAACTTCATATGTTCTCATTTATTTATGGGAGCTAAAAAGTAAAACAATTGAACTCATGGAGATAGAAAGTAAAAGGATGGTTACCAGAGGCTGGGAAGGGCAGTAGAGGGGGCAGGGAGAGGAAGGAGTGACGGTTAATGAGTACAAACAATATAGTTAGATAGAATGAATAAGATGTAGTATTTGATAGCACCACAGGGTGACTACGGTGAACCATAATTTATTGTACATTTCAAAATAACTAAAAGAGTATAATTGGATTGTTTGTAACACAAAGAAAGACTAAATGCTTGAGGTGATGGGTACCCCATTTACCCTGATATGATTATTACTCACTGTACGCCTGTATCAAAACATCTCCTGTACACCCTAAATATATACCTCTACTATGTACCCACAAAAACTTAAAATTATAAAAATAAAGTAAAATAAAATAAAATGCTCAGTAAGCTTCATATAAATGGAAGTTGAGTTCACTTAATGCTGGGCTCTTCCCTATTGCAATAGCATATTACTGATTAAAGTCTGTTGTTTCTACCTTAAGTAGTGTCTGGCTTTGTTTATCTTTGACACTTCAAAGTCTGTTAGGCTGTGTGACTTGGGGACTTTACTTAACATCTCTGTACCTCAGTTTCCTCACTTGTAAAATAGGAGATAAAAATAATACCCCCCCGTAGGGTTGTTGTGAGCTCTGAATGAGTTAACATGTATAATGTACATAGAACAGTAGGTGTTACCTTAAGTTAAATTAGGTTTAGCTTAAATCTGCCTCTTGGTAAATTTGGTCTAAAGGTTTCTCCATATATAATGATGTAACCTAACTGGGTGTGGAAACAGACTGTAACTTACTCTTGTAATGAGTAGCCAAGTCTCAGCCCATCACAGAAGCCATACTTCAACCACTTATAGGCGGCCACCTGTTCAAATCGTGTTCAAATAGGGCAAATGCATGGCTGTAACCAATCTGGCTGTTTCTGCCTGTCACTTCTGTTTTCTGTATCTCACTTTCCCTTTTCTGTCCATAGATCCTCTCTGACCACACAGAACTGCCAGAGTCACTCTGAACCTACTCTGGTTGAGGAACTGCCCGATTTGTGAACTGCTCAATTAAACTCTGTTAAAATTAATTCATCTAATGTTTTTCCTTAAACCCTAATTTTTTTGAGCTTTTGATTTATTTATTTTTATTTTTTGTTATTATTATACTTTAAGTTCTAGGGTACATGTGCACAACTTGCAGTTAACCCTAATTTTTATTAGCACTGCAAGCTCTTTAATGTTGAAACAAGAAACATATATGTATGTATTTACGTATACACATACACACACATCTATATCATGTATAGCAGAGTCAACTGGATTAAAAAAATAAACTTTTCATTGGGCCAGTTATTGACAAACAACAGAGTTCCTTGATACGAGAGCTTCGGATATTGACTTGGAACAGGATTGATTGATATGTAGGACCGTAAATGTAAATGCATTTTAGGCCAGAAAGTAAATACTATTTGAGCAGTAAGTTCTTTCATAAAATACATACCTGGAAATTGCAAAGATCAGATTAAAATTTCAAACTGAACTAGATCCTCTGTGGGATTTGTGAAGTCTTGCCATGTCAATGACACCAAAGAGTGGCAGGTGAGGTAGTGGCGGTCAAATCTGTGCCTTTGACTGCCAGGCATCTCCCAGGGCCTACCTCCAGGAGAGCTCATGGGATGCAAAACTTCTGGGGTGCCATGCTGCTCCCTTGCTGGTTGTGAAACCAAATGAGAAAGATAGAAGATCAAGTTTTCTACCCTTTGCCCAGTCTAGAGTGATTCACTTTTGGATTCACTTTCCTGGGAGGCGGAAATTGCAGTGAGCTGAGATCATGCCACTGCACTCCATTTTGGGCGACAGAGTGAGACTCTGTCTCAAAAAATAAATAAATAAAAGAAATTACGACTCTAAGGGTGCACCCTCACAGGGCTTTGTGTCGTTTTTTGTCCTGCTTTATTTTCTGTTAGTTCTTAGGACTGTTAGACAGTCTTAGTCCAGGCTCCTTATATAATAAGAACCCAAGCAAGGTTATGTGCTAATGTTTTATTGGGGGGTGCTATCCCAGTGAAAAAGGGCAGGGAGGCAGCTAATGCAGGAACGGAGATACAAGATGAGGCATTGGGAAGCTGGCCACTGCTTCCCCAGAAGACATTGCTGGTGGCTCAGCTCCTGTTCATCTACTGGTTCCTTCCCATCTCTGTCTCTTATGGATCTACATTCCTTCTTCAGAGTGTTGACTCCTTGAACCTTCCTGTTGTGTTATGTGGTCCCTTGGGGCAGCAGCTAGGGAAGCCATTCTGGACTTGGGCACAGGAATTGCAGCAGCTCCTCAACCTGTGAGGAATTAGGAAGAAGTTAGGGTTTTACTACCAAGGGGACTGTGCAGGGGTAACTCCCGGCATAGGCCTGGAAGGCAGGTGGGGCCAAGTGGATCTGGGGTCTGCACAAACTGGGTCCAGGACCCTGATAATGTATATTTACTGGTTTATTATTTTCTCTCTCATTTGGAAGCATAGAGATTACTTGTTTTGCTCATTGTTCACTATATCCGTAATCATAAGAACAGTATTTGGCATATGCAAGGCATTCAATAAATATTTGTTGAATGAATTTATTGAGTTGCTACTGTGTCAGGAATTGTGATAGCTGCTAGAAGACACAAGAATTCCGCCTCCCAGATGGAAAAATTAAGAAGAGAAGGGACTTTCTTGGTGCTGTTCCAAATGGAAGCAGTCTCTCTATTTTCAGACATTTGGCCTTTAGTTTACAAAAGACAGTGTGTTTCAGAATACAAGTACTCTTGATTTGACTTTGCCTGTCCTTTTGTCAGAAATGGGCCTTTAAAAAGGGATTAAATTGACTCTTTTTGCCAGCATTTGGTCTCTCTGTGCTTAATTTTCCCGATTCAGAAGATAAGCATGGCACCATGATACCTAACAAATGGACGTGCAGAAGAATACGCTCCCTGACTGCGTGAGTGTGCTCAGGCTGCTGCAGCAGGCACCACAGACTAGGGGGCTTCCACAACAGGAATTTATTTTCCCTCAGTTCTGGGGGCCAGGAGTCCAGGGTCCAGGTGGCAATTGGGTTGTTTTTTTACGAGGCCTCTCTCCTTGGCTTGTAGTTGGCCACCCTCTCCCTGTATCTTCACATGGTTTTCCTTATGTCTGAGTCCTAACTTCCGCTTCTTATAAGGATACCAGTCATACTGGACCAGGGCCCAACTCCATCACCTTATTTTAATTTAATTATCTCTCTTTTTTTTTTTGAGACGGAGTCTCATTCTGTCACCCAAGTTGGAGTGCAATGGCCTGGTCTCAGCCCACTGCAACCTCTACTTCCTGGGTTCAAGTGATTCTCCTGCCTCAGCCTCCTGAGTAGCTGGGACTACAGGTGCCTGCCACTGCACCTGGCTAATTTTTGTATTTTTAGTAGAGACAGGGTTTCACTATGTTGGCCATGCTGGTCTCGAACTCCTGACCTTGTGATCTGCCTGCCTCAGCCTCCCAAAGTGCTGGGATTACAGGCATGAGCCACCATGCCCGGCCTTTAATTATCTCTTTAAAGGCTCTATTTCTAAGCACAACTACAGTCTCAGATATTGGGGGTTAAGACTTCAATACATGAATTTTGGGGGGACAGGGGCTATTGGGGGTGGAAGATGATACATTTCAGTTCATAGCACTAACTCTAAAGAACTTGACTTTACAAAATGGTGATGTCCAGGCCCACTCCCTGCTGTCTCTTGCCTTCTGTGACTGCCTCCTTTTGCTCTTCTCCTTGGCCCCAGACCAAAACCAGCAAGGCAGTCAGAACAGGTCGCAGAGGAATCCAGAAATCCAAGAAGAGGGTTTTGTACCAAGCAAATAAAAGAAACTATCATCCCTCTGAGGTTCCTTGTTTAAATTACCATGTTTATTTACATCAACACAAAATACAATAATAAACACGACAAAACCATTTTATCTTCAGGTAACATAACTCTTCAGTGAACAGAAGTACTACTGTTAATGTTTTGGCCTTTCCAAGGTCCCGCCTGGGGTCAAAACAGTTTTCAGAGAAAGAGCAGATTCTTCTCTACCTTCCTAAAACACACACAAAGGTAACTTCTATTTTCTAAAATCCCATTCCAGTAATAATAAAAAAAAAAACACAACAGTAAGTCCATGCAGAGGAGAGGATTGCTGTTGTGTCATCAGCGTTGCAACCTGTATGTTGCTGTAGATTTCCCCCAGGTTCTGTGCATCAGTCAGGAACATAAAGGGTATATTAGTCCTTTGGATTTTCAAGGTGATTGTTCAGTAATTCTTTCATCTAGCCGTGTACTCCGTAAAGGTCTGATTTACCTGAGTTATTTTAAAACCAGCAAAAAAAGAGTCTCCAAGTGATCGAATGTATATGGATCTATGTTGTAGAACTGAAGAAACTTATAGATTTTGTTGTGACAATTCAATGGACAACCACGAAGCCTCCACTACATAATGAACTATTCACCTAGTAAAAGCTTCACATTACAATTTAATCAAAGGTCATAAACATTGCGCAAAAGTACAATATCTCATCTGTATGCCAGTAGTTTAAATGCTATTTGCTTAGTCTCAAATACATTTTCAAACAAATGACAGTTATCGCTTAACTAACACAATCTTTCTATTATTTCACTGACAAAAGAGGCAGTTTCCTGCAGTGGAAAGAGAAGATGGCTTGGTGTTAGAAGATCTAGATTCTGAACCCAGCTCTACTCACTCTGAGCCTTAGTTTCCTTATGAGGATCAAGTGAGATGAAAGTGCTTTGTAAAGGAGTAATAACCATAAGAAATAATATTCTAGAGTCCATCTCTTCCATCAACTGATGGATCCCTAATTTGCACATATATTTTGCAAGTAAAATCTTACCTCTTAAAGTAAATGTATGATGCATATTCACCACATGCAGCTGAAATGTGCAAGTTGGGTTACACAGATGGGAAAAGAGTATGTATTAAAAAGCCTTTAAGACTTGTATACTTTTGATGTACTTGATTTAGAGCCATTTAAAATTTTATTGTGTTTGTGGCTCACGCCTGTAATCCCAGCACTTTGGGACGCCGAGGCGGGCGGATCACAATGTCAGGAAATCGAGACCACGGTGAAACCCTGTCTCTAGTAAAAATACAAAAAATTAGCCGGGCGCGGTGGCAGGCGCCTGTAGTCCCAGCGACTCAGGAGGCTGAGGCAGGAGAATGGCGGTGAACCCGGGAGGCGGAGCTTGCAGTGAGCCGAGATCGCGCCACTGCACTCCAGCCCGGAGACAGAGCGAGACTCCGTCTCAAAAAAAAAAAAAAAAAAAAAAAAAAAAAAAAAAAAAAAAAAAATTTATTGTGTTTAACACAGGTTCCTTTTATATTATAGGAGTGTTCTTTGAATAAGCTAACCATTTAAAGTATTTTTTTAAAGAAACTTTTGTGTGACAGTTACAGGGTTTAAAAGACTGTGCAACTGAGTGAAATGGATTGAGAAATATGGGGGAAGTAACAGTTTGAAAACTCAGGGTCAAAAAGGAAACTGAGTGTAGAATATCGTTTTTCAGGTAATTTAAAAATAAGCTAAATGATAGGGTTGTTATCTTTTTATTTTTATAGGTGACTTCTTAATTTATAAATTACTTATTCCTCATTTGTAAAACAAATAAAATATTTGTGTACTTAACGTTTAGGTGTTTATAAATTCACAAAAATTATTAACACTTAATGTTCAGTCTTATATTTGGGGTATCTTCAGAAGAATTGCAACTTCTTAGCTGA
This sequence comes from Macaca thibetana thibetana, assembly GCF_024542745.1. NCBI lineage: Eukaryota > Metazoa > Chordata > Mammalia > Primates > Cercopithecidae > Macaca > Macaca thibetana. The sequence goes on along the minus strand of NC_065589.1, from coordinate 82,926,157 downwards.
AGTAAAATCAGAATGTCATTTCTCAGAGATTTCAAAAAATTATCCTTCAAGAGAGGGCATATTTCTTACAAGTTTAGAATTAATTGGCAAGTATAGATATACAATGTGAGTATATGGGCTTTGTGACTTTGCTGAGACAAAGAACTCAGGTAGCTGCATTCCTGAAACAAATGAGCTTCTAATTTCAAACATTTTTCAAATGCAAATCAGGCCCCCATGAATCATTTTGATGATTTTTTTGAAGCATTAATGCAACAGAGTTAGTATTCCTCAAATGATCCCAAAGTCACCTCTTTGCTAAGGATATTTCTCTTCTTGATTATTTTGAACCTGCCAACAGTCTCTCACCTTCATGTAGAGGATAACTTATCTGCAAATGTCCTATTATTGTCTTAAACCAACCTCATTTTGAAGCAACAAAGATAAAAAAATTATATAGTGCATTAACATTTCATACCAGTGAAACAGACTTTTTTCATGCATAAAGTAGTTCTATCCATCTGTGGAAAGGTCCACCTTTTGTTTTTCCCTGTGTTTATAAGTTACATTTTTAAAAGTACTCGTGGAGCCTCTGTAGAGTGGATTGGTTCCCTGAAAAAAAAAAAAAAAGATTCAAGTGAAAATATGTACATTTTGTTATTATACTGTTTTAATACATAGTGCAAATGGAAGAGCAGAGTCAAGCTCAATCTTGGAAACTATTAGAACGATTTTGATTAATTTGGTATTTCATACATTTAGTGTTTTGCAATTTATACATTTTCATTTTGTTAAATATACAGAACATGTCCCATATGTATATTCTAAAAATCTTACCTCTTTTGGTAAAGCACAAATTTACAGATAGAAAACAAGGCTTCAGCTATTGTGCTCACTGCTGTTTTCCCAGCACTGAGTCCCTGGCCCAGAGCAGGTGCTCAGTATGTATGGAATGAGTGGCGCGAACAGTGATAGATGAACCAAAAGTGAAATCAAAGCCAAAAAAGTAAAAAACAGGAAAAGCGAAACTGGTAGAAACATAAAAAAATGAACGACACAGTATCTGCCTTTAACAAACGTGTTACTGATGAGAAGCATCAAACAAGGGCACAAATAAACATGCTGAGGTCAGATCAGATCAGATCAAAACTCTGGGTAGCCAAAGAACCAGCTGTCTTTTGCTTACTATGTAAAACAGTGTGTAAGACAACCACAAGAGACTGTTATGGAGGACCCTGGGGTCATGAAAGAGTGGCAATCCAAAGGCAGGCCAGGAAATATGGCTTTGCCTTGGGGGCAGTGGGGAGGTTGGGTGTGGGACTTCTGGGTAGCTCAGCTGTGCTGCTTGGGCTGTAGATGTGCCTCCAGGTGTCAATAGCAGTGGTGCTGTGGTCAAAAGGACCAGAAGGTCCAGAAGGATCAAGCCTCTTTAGTTGTTCCAGGCAGGAGGAAGGTGTCTGGGTAAGGTACAGTTTCTTCTCTCCCACTTTCCAAGTCTGACCACACAGGCTATGGCAACAGACAGTCTGGGTCCAAAGCCAGCTCCACCACATGACTGTACTGAAGCCACTCTGAGCCTTGGTGTCCATATCTGTGCCTACCTTATCCAGGTGAAGTATTTTAGCACTGTGTGTAGCACATAGCAAATGCTCTGTAAATGCTGCCTCTTCTCATTAGTTCCTGTTTATAGCTTTTCTTCACATTTGGAATTTCCTTTTCTTTTAGGTTTTACAGAGGATTATTAAGATATTTTCCCCCAGGGCTTTGGTACACTTAACATTTCTAAGCCCATTACTGAGTATGTATGGAATCCAGGTACTGCCTCTGACCTTCTAAGTTAAAATCTTACACATTGATCACCTCATTCAATGAATTATAGCTATGGTAACAATTTCTAGGGGTGGATTTGAAAAAGAACATGATTGTCTTTGCTTGCTCAGTACATTTCTTTCAGCTCTTAGAAGAACGGAATAAAACTGGAAACACTCCCTGGTCTTTCCCAGTCACTGGCCTCAGTGCCCTCATTGTGAGTGGGAATCACAGCTGCACCCGCTTCTGTGTTGTCCAGAGCCAGTGGCCTGACCTCTGGTAAGTGGCATGTTACCTTTGCTCTGTGCCTTTAAAGAGATACGCTATTTCTATCATAAAGCCAAACAGAAAAGAGGTTTCTTGGCTGATGGTGGATGATGGGTGAAAGCTAAGTTGGTATCGTGCTTCTATTCCTGAGAGCAGCCTGGTTAATTCTGAGGGACCTCCAGATCTTATCTAGTCCTGCTGCCCTAAGAATTTGAGATTTTGAAGGCAAAAGGCCAGACTGATGTGAATTTAGATGTAGATGGAGTCTCATTTGCAAACAAAAATCATGCATGGAATTCTATTAAATTTGAGAGACTAGAATCTAGTTGGTTACAGGAGAATGAGGGACTCAACTGAAGAAGCAAGATGGAAAAAAGTAAGAGGTTTAGGCCAGCAATGACAGGGTAAGCCTGTCCTGGAGGAAGTTCTCGCTTCCTCCAGGAAGCTCCCACCTTTGTGAACAGAAAAGACACTTGGAAAGAGGACACAGGTTGTGAGCAGGGCCAGCTTAGAGCTCTGTAGCACCAGGTACTTGTTTGTAGGTGCACCCTATATCATGTCAAACATATTGCAATACACCCATATCCCACACTTGAGTGTGACTTGAGTTGCAACTGACAAGATAACACAATGTTATTTAGTAGATATTTAGTTGAATGTTTAATTTTTATGGCAGAATTTTCATTCTGTATTTTAAAGCAACTTCTGTATTTTAAAGCAACATTCTGTATTTTAAAGCAACTTCATTCATTCAGGTCTGCAATATTTTGGGAGTCCCTTGCAAAACTGGTTTAGGGCCAAGACATTGCTTATAGGGAGTGATGGGTAAAGCAGACTTCACAGAGTAAGAGGGTAAGGTGGAAGTGTAAAAGTGGATGAAGAGCAAGTACATATTGCTGTTGTGTGTGGTAGGGTATTTTCTGGCCTTAGCTGAAGATCAGAGGTCAGGATAATGCACTCGCGTTGGGTTTTGTTCCAGGAGGCGGTGTGGAAATGTCCACACCGCCTCCTCTAGTGCTCTTCTGACTATAACCTCTCTACACAGACTTTCCAGGAGAAATGCAGGCTTGAGTCCTGCTCTATTTCAGGTGAGTGTGCAATCCACTGCTCAGAAAAGGTCAGTTTTCCCCTAACCATCTGGGGTGACCAGGCTGATTCCCCCAGGAGTCTGGGAGTGCTAATTTAGGCTTGGATTTTGCAAATGCAATGGCACATTTTTCAAGATTGAAAAAGTGGTAATAGGAAAACTCTGTCATGACCCACAGCTTCCTTAATGATCGACCAACTGCCAAACGCAGACCTGATTTGCTTAGCACAGTACAAAATCAATCCATGACTGCAAGAAATGTCAGGCTGAACATTTTTTTTTGCCTCAAGTTAATGACTTGTCATCCTAGAAAAAAAATGTCTAATCAAAGATGAATTTAAATATGTTTCATTTGTGTTTTCATAAAGAATATGTGGGGGTGGGCATTATTTTTAAAAGCATGATAAAAAGATAACCTTTCTTTACAGCTGCTCTGAAATGTTTTAGGAGGTAGGAGTGGAGATCTTTCTGTCTTAAGCCCTGTCACTTTATGAGTCCAATACAGTCCTATGGCCAGGAGGCCTGACTGTCCCGATTGTCCCTGGAGGGCACCGGGTTTCGAAGACCAGTCAAATTCACTTCTTCGAGAAGAAATAGGTTTTAGAGAAAACACTCAATTAAATTGAAGACCTCCAAACGTGTGCAGTGAGCGACATTTTTTTCCAGTAGGACGTTAGTGAAATTTAAACTGAATTATTTGAGTTAAACCTTTTTTGAATCCAAGTGAATAATTACTATCCAGTCATTATCTAGTCAGGAACATCAAACATTTGTTATTCAAAGAAACTCAGTTTAATAAGGGAATAATATTTTCCACTTATGCTTTTTGTTTCTGTTTAATGCATGTTTGGGTCGCATGTTAGATGAAGAAACAGCAAAAATTCAGTATTTGAATTTCAGTCATGTTCTACATCCTGAGGGAGAACGATTCATGTTTTTGGGGAAATTAACTGTTAATTAAAATGTTATTTTAAAGATATTAATCACTTGTCAGTGTTTATGCCTCTGTATGAGAACACTGAAATGTGCTGGTTAGTAGATACACATCACGTAATTGCCCAAGTGTGTGTTTATGGAACACCTGCTTATTATTTCTAGGAGGGTCAACCAAAGGCTGTGCTTAGAAGAACAATGAACAATTAGGCTTCAGCTTAACTATGCACCAAAAGTTAGGGAAGTCCCTTAACTTCTCTGAGCCTCAGTTTAGCTCCTCAAAATGGAAATACCAGGATTATGTCATGGGGCTTGCTGCTATTGTCCTTTGTGGCAACTTAACCACATTCTTTTACCAGGTTGCCCTTCTAACCATCACAAGGCATTTGTTGGAGAGTTGATAAAAGTCAAAAATAAACACCTGTGGCCAGGGGTCAGGTGAAGTGAACTGTCCTACAACTTTGGGCTTATTAGTACTGTGTTCTAAGTCACCAAGCTAACCTATCTGTTTACCTTTACGTTGTTAGGAATGAGTAAATTATATCTTCTCCTGAGGAATTTTGCTTAATTATGGAAAACACATACATTCACAAAAAGAGGAAAGCTATATAACAAACCTCCAAAGACCTATCATTCAGACTCAACAGTTATCACAATTCTGTCACACCTGCTTCAACTATCCCTCCATCCCACTCTCTTGGCTGAATTATTTCAAAGCGAACCCCAGCTTTCATCTCCTTTCACTCCTTCAGTATGCATCTCTAAAAAATATGGATATTTTCTAGCAATGTCACCATGCCATTATCATACCTAATGAAATTATACTTACTTGCTATCATTTTAATACCCAGCATGTATTAATCTTTTTTTTCAGTCGTTTCATGTATTTATTATTTATTTTGGAGACTGGGTCTCACTCTGTCGCCCAGGCTGGAATGCAATGGCATGATCGTGGCTCACTGCAGCCTCGATCTCATGGCTCAAGTGATCCTCCTGCCTTAGCCTCCCAAGTAGCTGGGACTACAGATGTGCACCACCATGCCTGGCTAATGTTTGTATTTCTTTTTGTAGGGACGGGGTTTTGCTGTGTTGCCCAACTCGAACTCCTGAGCTCAAGTGATCCAATCCTCCTGTCTTGGCCTCCCAAAATTCTAAGATTACAAGTGTGAGTCACCATGCCTAGCCTTTTTCCAGTTGTTTAAAAAATGTATTTTTACAGGAGGACTGTTCGAATCATGATCCAAACAAGATCCATACATTGCATTTGGCTGTTGTATCTAGCACATTTTTAATGGGAAGATAAAGTAGATAAAAATTTTCACTGTTGATTGTTCTGTACCATATATTATGATTAATTTAGAATAACTGCATACAACATAAACATCCCTTATCAAGATAAATTTATCAAAAATGGAAAATTCCATTTGCTTTAGGAATTGAAGGCATTGCTATAAAAATTGTTAACATCAAATTATTTGCATGGACAAATCCAAAGGAGCATTGTGTCTGCCTGCATTTTCTCCAGTGATATCATTGTTGTTAGAATCAGCAATGTAAGATAATTGCTGTTAGATACCTGGACACACCATTAGAGGTAGAGAGATGAAATTAAAACCAAGAAATTGTTTCTATGGGTCTCTAGAAATGTAATTCTCTCTCCTGTGGAAAAGAAACACAGAAAACTATAGTCCTGCCTTCTGCTTGCCTCTTGTGAAGAGAAGGCACTTAAATTATTCCTATTGAGTTTATGTATTTAAAGGTTAATACTTTTGGGCTTTTCTTCAGGTCTCTGTTTAAAATTTATGTTATTAAGAAAAAATAACTACATGGCATTTAAAAAATCATCTCAATTTTGCTTTGTAACCGATTAGATCAGTAACAAGTATTTCCATAGAAATTGGCATGAATTATCTTACTACTTATGAACATTATTCCATTCATTATAACATAACCAATTTATGGAAATGTTTAGATACAGCACCCGTGCTTTATCAAATGGGGCCTGAGGGATAATTCCTAGTGGTGAGGAAGCACTGGTAAAAACATACTTCCCTGATGTCCCTAAGCAGCTGTCTCAGGAGCCTCATGAGACTCTTCATCGTGGTGGAAATCCCCACCGCACTGAGACAAATCTATGCTATGAGGGTCATCTGGGTCCAGATAATGGATAGAGGTTCCTTTGCCCCCGAAGCAGAACAGAAATCAAAGCTGTTGGGGTCATGGCAAGAGTGGGAGAGAAAAACTGTGACACTTGAACTCTCAGAGCAGAAGAAAGCTGAGCCCCTCAGTTTCTTCCACCAGCCTCTTTCTCCCCTAGACAAGGAGTAGCCCTAAGTTTCCACATACCGTTTGCCACTTGGCTTTTGACCGTTCTGCTTCAAATTTGGCAACTTCTTTACGATCATGAAATGACACCAGCAGCTTCCAGATGCACAGCAGGACAACCCCGATGAGAAGAATAGCCAGGGAAACCCCCAACATGATCATGGGAATGTTTGGAGGCTTTGGACAATCTGCAGAAATAAAGAAAATTATAAAAAGGTGGTAAAATCAACATTTTGACATTGGAAAGGCATTTCTTGTTGGATTTTCCATCTACTTTTTCTGCAGCAGAGAATAAATATTGATACCATTTTTGCTTTGCTTAAATTTTAAAAATGAGTTACTTGTTGAAGGATAGCCCTGCATTCCTTCAAAGTAGAACAAAAGATAAAGGAAGAATTTAGTTATTCAAAGTAAATGTATATAGACTTGATGGCTGACTCTAAAAGAGAATCCAAAAAGTGATAATTAATGCACATGGAATATTTAAAGGATTAAGAAAAAAGACTAGTTTAATCACTAAAAATGGTCTCTTCTGAGTCCATGATAATGTAGAAATGGAGTGTGTGTGTGTGTGTGTGTGTGTGTGTGTGCGCGCGCGCTGCATGTGATCAGTTTTTCATGGACCTTCTTGAATCATGGGGAGTCTAGAAGACTACATTAAAATTTACATAAAACCTATCCCTTGAAAAAATTACTATTTCCTTCTTTCTTTATAGACAGAAGACAATGATGGGTTTCAGTTCTATTTTGTTGAACTCTAATGCAGTAGTCTGGTTTTGGGGAAGTTCCTGGACTAGATTCAGGAGAGGTGGATTCAATTCCCATCTGATGTACAGTAGCTGTGTGAATATGATCCAGTCCGTTGACCTCTCTGAGCCCCAGGCCCTTCACCTGTAAAACAAAGTTCAGTGTTCCCTTAACTTTTCTGATGATAACAATAAGCTGAAGTGTTCTTGCTTACTAACACGGCTTCCTAGACCCTTTCCCCAATATTCTGATTCAGTGGGTCTTGGATAAGGCCACCGATTTTGTATTATTAAATATTCTAAATGATTCTTATTTTCAAGCAAGTTTGGGAAATTAGATGTTCTGTAGAGTCCTTTCAACTTGAATATTCTCTGAAATGTTATTTTGACTCTATTGATGATATTAATGTAATTTTGCCATTATACAGTACCTTTCCTAATTCACAGCAGAATGACTAATAGTCCTTGCAATATGCCTAGGAGATGATACATTTATTAATGAAACATTATAATTATGCTCTCCTCTTACTTTCATGGAAAAAAAATCCCACATAACATTATCGCTAGATATCTGCATCCCTCTGCAAGAAATGAGGCAAAATCCATGGTATCTGGGGAGGAAATGAATGATGCTTAACTTATCCTAAGTCTTACTGCTTTTAGAGATTTAATAAGGAGAGTTATACACATATGATTAGTCATGCTGTCTTTAAGGTAAGGATCTGGAGTCGATGTGAATCTGAGTAGGACTAATTACCCACTAACAGCATGATGCCTGGCCTCACACACTTTTGTTCTTTGGCCAAGAAACCATGTAAAGAGATTATGCAGAAGTAAGAAAAGGAGCTAATGACATACCTATTACTGTATGAAGATCTAAAGACTATATTCTCGCATAGCAAATGAACCATAGCTGCCTCTAATGGGTTAGCACATTCCTGCAAATAAAACAGCAGGCTTGTGTCATGAGAATATATACTGGCTACATCTTTGGCTAAGAAATGCCTGGGGTGGGGCATAGTATGCTCCTGCTCGAAGCAAGATGAAGCTTGCTACAATCCTGCACCTAGACATGAATTAGGAGGGTTCTCCAGAAGGGACTAAAGAAGAAATGGGTGCGGTCTGACAGAGATAATTAAGAACTGAAAGTCTCAGAAATTGTACATTTCTCAATTAAAGATTTTGGTCCAAGTGCCAGAGCAGGTCTTACACAATAGAGATCTTCACTTTTCATACTCAGATGTTTCTTGAGATGCTCAGACTGCGAATGGATTTCTACATGGAAGAAGAGGGTCACCTCTATCACTGTGTGCAATGTGGCCTATTGAGTCCAGGTTGGGGCAGCACCTACTTCTAAGGTCCTGGGTATCTAACTCGGCTACATGCGTTGTGCAATCTGGTAGCTCAATGTGCCTATTAAGTGCTTGAAATGTGAGTTTTCCCACGTAACTTATGCTGTAAGGGTGAAATAAACACTGATTTTGAACACTTGGTATGAAAAAAATGTAAAAAATCTCAGCTTTTATATTGATTACACGTTGAAATGACAATATTTTCGATAACATGGTAAATAAAATTCATTTTACCTGTTTCTTTGACTTTTCAATGTAATTACTAGAAAATTTTAAATTATATATAGGGTTTGCCTATCAGTTCTGTTGGATGATGCTGATCTAACATCCTTTTGTGATTCAGATATGTATGATGATTGTATAGCCAGTAGGAGGCAGTAGAGCACAGTGGTTCAGAGCACGGGCTCCAGGCCAGGCTGCCAGAGCTCCTCCACCAGCTCTGGCACATAATTACTGCCAGACCTAGCAAATTATTTAATGTCTCTATGCCTCAATTTCCTTACCTTTAAAATGAAAATAATAGTGGTACCTGTTTTATATGGTTGTTAAGAATATTAAGTGAATTATGTAAAATATATAGAACATCTGGCAAATGGTATTAGTAAGGGCTCAAAAAATGAGAGCTGCTATAATAATTAATATTACTATTGTTACAGCAAATACAGCACTCTTTCCCCTTTTCTATCCTCATCACCTCAAGGACCTGGAGCCTCTAAGTTGGAACCTGTGGGTATAGCATCTACCCTAGCTGGAACTTTCCAGCCAGGAAGCCTTCCTGCCTATCATTCCTTGACTCTGTTGTGGCTCTTATGCTCTGAAAGTCCCTCCAGATGGTGGGGGTAAGAAAGAAGATGAAAGAAATCACCTGTGTCTACGCACCCTGGTGGCAACCCTTCACTCAGCTCTTTTTTTTTCAATTTGCTTAGAGGACCCTGGGGATCAGCCCCTTTCTCTCTTCTCAGTTTGCCTCTTCTACCGAAGCCTCCACCAGGTCACCCTGGGATTTTCTAGTCTGAAAGCTGTGAGATGGGAGACAGGAGGGACTATGGACTTCTGGGGACAGGTTCTGCTCTGCTGGCCCCTGGAAGCGCCAGGCCTACCCAACCATGCAGACATTTGTTGAGGAAGAGGGAGCCTGGAAGCTGTCAGGTGACTTTTGTTAAGCCTCAGGGAGGTAATTTTTCCCCTCACTTTTCCCTACTACAAAAGCATGGGATAATAACACGCCATAGTAAAAAGCATCAGGGCATCTGTGTGTGCTCTGCAGAGTGGCATGTTGCGGTGCCACTCGTATTGTGTGGAAGAATAAAAGAACAGACAACAGCTCAGTAATGAGGAGGCATTTAGCCCAAGGCATGTTTCACTGAAAAAAAAATTCATCAACTAGATACAAAAGTCTCTGAATTAAAAGCAGGACTTATTCTGGAAATTTGTTTTTGTTGTTTGAAACTCGTTTTTTTCAATAGAATCAATACGATAAGGGATGACTTTGATTTCAAGATAACTTGCTAAAGCCACTGCCACAGTCACAGAGGGTTGGGATTGTAGTTGGAGAATTTTATTTTATCAGACAGATAATGAGCAGGCAGGCTTTTTTTGGTATTATAAAGTAATTCTTCCTTGTACGGCAGGATTCTCCTTATGTTTCCCTAATGAATGGCCATAAGACTCATTTTATGTATGCATTTCAAAGGAGTTGATTTACATGAGAGCTTTCCAGAGCAAGTCTCCAGGGACACTCAGCATACCTGAGCTTCAAGGCCAAGTTCACAATCATTTTCAGATTCCTTGGATTGTGCCAACCTCTATCTCTCCCTTGCTCTCAGCAACTGCAATGTGACCTTTTTCTGATCATGTTTTCTTGATTGGGATATAATTGTCTTGAACCTACTTTTTGGTTCTGTTGACATTGCTGTGGTTTTTATGTTCTAAAGTGATGCCAATTTGATACTTTTGGTTTCAAGTTCAGGACTTAATATTTTATCAGCATACCAATAAGCAAGCAGGTACAACAAAACACACCTATCTGCCTTATGGCCTGGCCCTGTCGCTGTTGTCTGGGGCAGAACTTAGACTCCAAGCTTTTGCGGGGAGGAGGAGGTTGCAAACAAGGTCTGATGAGGTCTGATTTAATGTAGCTGTCATATCTGCAGAAATGGTTTAGGGAGGAACACATCACTGATGAAAGACAGAAAATATGAGGCACCTGTGAGTGCCTCGTATTTACCTGTGAGTAAATGAGAATGCAGTCCGTGTTAGGGCTGTCGCTCACAGGGAGATCTTGGGACCATTTGTATCAGGCTTGCCAGGGTAGTTGTTAAAATGCAGAGCCCTGGGCCACACATTAGATGGTGTTGACTCAGGATATAAGCATTTTTAACAAGTTCCCCAACAAAGTCTGATACCCACTAACATTTGAATCCCTCTCAATCAAAGTATGAATACCTTCTCACCTACTTTCTTCTCTACTAAATATAAACTTCTCTCTCCCCTTCACTGATGCAAAATGTTTAAGGCTTTCCCAAGTCCAGAACTGACTCTATGAGTTGGTGTGGATGAAAATCCACAGGAGCAATGGACACCTTGACATCCTTCCTCATTTGCTGCTTAATGTCTTTTCTGATTCAGCATCATCATTTGATGACCCATTACCGAGAGTTAGGTATTGCCACTATTTTATGTGCATTATTCCACTTAATCCTTGAGTCAACACTTAGAAAAAGTACTATTATCTGTTCCATTTTACAGATGAGGAAATAGAGACTCAGAGATTCAAGTGTCTTCCAGAATGTCACTCAGCTATTAAATAATGGAGAAGGATTTGAACCAAGGTTTGCCTGATTCACACTCTTAAAAAAAATGGACACAATTCTCTGTTACCATTTCCTAAAGATAGACCTTTTGCTTACATTTCATTTAATTCACTTACCTTTCTATAATTCATCAGTCAGCTTTCAGGAAGATGATGACTGCTGCAACTCCAACTCCAAGTCATCTTAGCTGGTTTTTTTTTTAGTCTCACTCTGTGCAGTGGCGCAATCTTGGCTCACTGCAACCTACACCTACCAGGCTCAAGCAGTTCTTCTGCCGCAGCCTCCCAAGTAGCTGGGATTATAGGTGCAGACCACCACGCCCAGCTAATTCTTGTATTCTTAGTAGAGACAGGGTTTCATCATGTTGGCCAGGTTGGTCTCCAACTCCTGACCTCAAGTGAACTGCCCACCTCAGCCTCCCAAAGTGCTGGGATTACAGGTGTGAGCCACTGTGCCTGACCCTTATCTGGTCTTAATAAGAGACACTGGAACATACTGAATCTTCTAACTGGCATCTTTCAATCCTTGGGAAACTTTAAGAAACTTCATCAAAAATTTGGAAATGTCTTTCCTGGTTTGCTACCCAGAGCTATTTTCTGGTTGCTTTCTCTTCTCCTGTGTAGTGTCATTTGCCATGGGCAGTGGAAAGGAAACCACTCACCTTTTTCACTGATGCTGTGAATGATGCTTTTCCCCTCATTATCTGTAGTTATCAGGAATGTAATAAGACATTCATTTTCTCCTTGCAGAGAGCAGGAAACAGAACCATCCTTTGAGAAATCTGTAAATAAAGGAGTCATTCATTAGGTTAAAAAGATTCCAAAAGAGATTATTTTTAAAACAAAGTGGTATTGAGTTTTAATATGTAAATCAGAGTTTTCAATAGTGCAGAATGAGAATAGGAAAGGCATAGGGTTTTTTTTCTCATGAAGTGAGGTTTTAGTTTTTACTCACGTTCCAGAAGAACAGTTCCAGATGTGGTCAATCAGGACTGACCATCAAACGCACCTATCAAACGGATATAGGCAGGATTGCAACAGGCTGAACATACTTCAAGGCAGGTACCCACAGCTGCCTTGGGAATAGAATGGCCCTGATTATAGTAATGAGGGGGCTATAGGTTCTTCTTTGCTGGGAGCATGAAGGATGTCTAGATTACATTTCTGCCCAGTTCAAGCTGATACTGATACTTTTAAAGGGGCCTTTCTCACAATGGCATAGTCAAGATGCTGGCCATGTATTGTGGAACAGTAACATAAATTAATATCAGGAAACTGAAACTGAAGCATTATGTAGCTCAGGGACAAGAAGGATAAAGGTAAATGAATCCACAGTGACAGTTTGTCTATCATTCAGTAGAGCTCCTTTCTTAATTTGAAAAAAAAAAATCCAGTTTCCCTCAAATATTTCCAAGTGGGAATTCTTCCTTATTGAGCTCATTCAAGAGGCAGAAAGTGAATGTCATGACAGAAATTAAAAGTAAAGTAAAATGGCCAGAGATGCCAGTACTATCTACCAGAAATTTTAGTAGTCCAGGACCTATGCCAAAATTATGTGGCATTCTCCTGATTAAGAAAACCAAACAAATTTGCTTAACTGTTCTCCTATCTTTTAAGTTGGAGACTTTTCAATGATGGTTACAAACACTGTTTTTCAGAAACCTGTAAGTAGAAGTCCTTTTGCTCTTATTCTAAATTTTTAGGACATGCGTCCAAAGTTAGTGTGTTATGCTACAATGGATCAGAGCATTAAAACTGGGGCTGCCCCTGATAATCTTGGACATACTCCTACTAGACTTATAATCTCTCTCATTAGCTTAACAATAAAAACATGAATAAAGCAGAATCGAATGTGTTCTCTGATTCTAACAAAAATTAAATAATAGTCAGTTTTTGGTAGAAAAATGCCATAGCCGTAGATAGAAATATTAAGTTGCTGTTTGCTGTCTTCACATTTTGTTTGAAATGAAAAACCTGACAGTGTCTGTGAGAAGTATGCTTTGGATTATCTATGAAAACAGGAACCAGCAAGACATTTAGCATTATAAATAAGATTTTGGATGATAGATTTAAGTGTACAAACTGTTTTTGAACCCATTAGTAATATCTATTACATGGGAATATTAAGAAATCTAATTACAAATAATCCTAGTCTAGACATTGCCAAATGATTATGGTCATCTAAGTCACCTGGGAGTTTTGAAAATATAGATTCTGGGGACCCACCCTTGGGTACTCTGATTTGAGAGGCTGGTTGTACAGGAGCTTGTACACTTAGTGAGTTGTTTAATAAGTATTTAATCTCCTTTTTTTTAAAAAAGGAGATTCTGATTAAGAGATTTGGTGAGATGTGTGTTATTTCATATGTTTGATTGCAAATGGTACTGCATATTTAATTCATACATTGGCTATTTTATTTGGCCTTTATCACACCTCCTGTTAACTTGCCACTCCAATTAACTAGGGTTCATGAAATCTTGGGGACTATGCGTTTTCTCATTGGAGTGTTTTCTTGCTTCTTTCCCCCTCTCTGTGAGAACAGTGCAGGCTCACTCTCCTTGCCTGAACATATTTAATGAAACATTTTATTCTGAGGTAGGAAATATGTGAACTGCTTATCATACTCCTTTCAGTAATATTAACCATGTTTTTAAAAATTTTCTTTCAAATGGCTGCACTGAAGCCTAGAGAGAGGCTTACTTGACCTGGCCGGGGTTATTTAAGTGTTAATGGAATGGCAGAATATGATCTTTGAGTCACAACTTCCATCTTGCTTTAATTACTTCACCACTCCTTTTCGTGATTGCTACGGCTCTAGATGTAGCCTGTTCCATAGTGTTTGGATATTGAAATAGTATTATCAAATGTGCAACGACAGATTTGCATAATTCGCTGCATAATTTCTTTTGTTGTTCATAGAAAATAGACCTCTCTTTTTTCCCTTCCTTTGTGAATGTCTACAGTGCTGCTCTAGAATAATAGAATGAAAATAAGATGCCAAGCAGTCCATGGAACCATACTCAGAGAAGGACGAAATGTGAAAACAGGGGTGAGGAGGTGGGCCTGGGAAGGTCTGGGGAGGGTGTGAGAAATATAGAGCATCTGCACCACTGAGTCAAGATGGCCATATGTTTAAGACCTCAGCTCTAGGATTAATTAGCAGTTTTCAAAAAGCAAAAGCAAAAACAAACAAACAACAACAACGTTTCCCAAGGAAAGCATAAGGGGTTTATGGTCAGGTAAGTTTGGGAATCCTTTATTCCAATTCCTCCCCTTGCCATTCCTGATGATTCACAATGCACGTTTAATTTAAATGCGTAACAACTCTCAGAAGTCCTGCAAAGAAAACAAGAAACCCAGTTTCCTATTTCTAAGATGTATATTACCAGCGGTGCCTTTTTCCATGTAATGCTTTCATATCTAAGGTTGCATGGAATATACTTTGAGAAACAATTCTCTGAGTACATGTATGGTAGGGTAAATAAAAATATGACTCTCAAGCTGGGCACTGTGGTGCATGTCTGTAATCCCAGCACTTTGGGAGCCTGAGGCGGGCAAGATGACTTGAGCTCAGGAGTTTGAGGCCAGCCTGGACAACATGGCAAAACCCCATTTCTGCAAAAACTACAAAAAATTATGCTGTGTATGGTGGCATGCGCCTGTAGTCCCAGGTACTCATGAGGCTGAGCCTGGAAGGTCGAGAATGCAGTGAGCCTTGATCTTGCTGCTACGCTCCAGCCGGGGAGAGAGAGTGTGGCGTTATCTCCAAAAAAAAAAAAAAAAAAAACTCTCAGTAAAATGGATGAATAAGGTTAATAACATCTCTTTTGATGTGCCCACCCGCAGCACAATTGAGGACAATTCCTACAGATTATATAGTTATGCGAATTTTATTTTACTCCTATTTTCTTTCAAATAGCTGCACTGAAGCCTAGAGAGAGGCTTACTGGACCTGGCCGGGGTTATTAAAATAAAATTCCCCATGTTGGGGGAAGGGTAGGTCGTTAAAAGACAAATACGATGCGATCATTTCAAGGTAGTGTGATCAGTAACATAACTGGGTGAGTAACTTGAAATAAAGCTTACAAAAAGGCTCATTAGAAAAGTGGCTTTTAAACACACAGTCTGAACTAAAAACATTTTTTCTCTCAAATTCATCCAGATTAGTGCTTTAAATGGTATTAGTAATCCAATTTTTATTTTCAATTGTTGAGTTAGAAATAGTTGTATCTCCCTATTTTGAAATAATTTAGTCAAATACACAAAAAGACTAAATATTTTAAATACCACTGGAGCCCTAGTCTTCCTCTTCAATCTCAGCATTTATGATAATCTACTGGAAAAAACCTGTGTACTTAAATATAGTAAGTACCTTGTTCTTGCCAGTATGATTTACATGTATGTAAGGTTTACTCCTTTTTTTCCTCAACACATTAGATTTCCCATGTTGTTAGTGAATTGAGGCTTAGCAATTTGCAGAGCATTTTCTGCAATTTTTACGCATTTCTCAGAAACACTTGGTAAATATCCCCAGTGCTTGCTGTGAAATGAGCCCAGAAGGTGATGCTAGGACTTTGCACCAGGTACTAATGTGGGAAGTCCACAGAGGCTGCCTGCTTAGTGTTTTCATGTATCTTGCCTTTGGTAGTAGTGTAAGGTGCACACCATCTTGTCCAATGTACTGCTATTTGGCATGTTTATCTTTGGTCACAAGAAAAGCATTGGTGAGGGGTTTTATGAGCACATATCATGACCCTCCATATACGGTAATCCAATTGTGCATAGTCAGAACTCTCAATTTTGAGACAATGTAAGTAATCTTCAAAACAATATAAAGTTCATTAACTCATTCCATGCTGGAAATGGATTAATTTCCGTATTCTAATTCCATCTATTCAAGAGACATATCCTGGAGGGTCACACATTATTAGCTTGATTATTTCACTTCACCTGAGCTACATCTTGGTCACATCTCTAACGTGTGCAGAGTAGCAATTCTACCCTGAGCCGCATGATAATGCAGCGAGTTCAGGATGATACAAAATTAAATTCTCCCAGGTTGTTTCTGTTGGAAGAGTCAGTCATCCCCTTTGTTTTAAAGTCTACAAATTATTGTTTAAAAGGTATTGCCAGTTAAAAAACAAGCGATTTAAATATTTGAGGTGAAACCTTGCCACTAGACTCTGATTCTAAGTAATTAAATTTAAAATGACAGATGAAAGCAAGAGAAGTTTGCTTAGCAGTGAAAGATAATAGGTCCTTCTTGTATTTTGGGGGTGAGGCAACAGAGTATTGAGGATGGTCATTGTAATGCCCATTTTTGGAAGGTTGGGAATAAAAGTATATGGAGGGGAGGAAAAATGGCCACTAACCAGAAACCACCCAGTACCTGGGAGCCACCATCTGGAACACTGATTTACGGTTGGCTTTATCTTATCTTGAAATAAAGCAATTGGATGAAAAGGGTGAATTCAAGTTTGCGGGCTAACCTTTAGCCATTTCTTCAATTTTTCTCCCTTTCTAGTTTGAAAAATATAGCATTCTGGAATTCTCTACAGTTGAATTTGTTAAGCAGAGGTGAATTTGGCAACAGAGCTGAAGTCAAATAGAATAGCCACAACTTTGAAATGCTTGTGGCCTGAGGCATCAAGTTCCTAGTCTTATAGGATGCATTTACTCTTAAAAAATGAATGTCAGTGAGCTAATGCTCTGGTACAAATAAGGTCAAGCTACTAAATAGCCCTCGATTCACAGAGGGTCAAGAACTATGCCTCTCAAGAACTACACAAGGAAATAAAAAACAATTTAAGACAAGCAGAACCTTCTTCTTCACTGATGGTCGCACCAGCTAGTTTGCACTTGTCCACACATTCTTCTCGGGCTTGGCCAGCTGCTGACAGGTGGCACTCAATGCAGCTCCTGTGGACAGTATCCAACAGAGTATCAGTTCATGCTGGTGGAAAATAGATTTGCAGCTTGAATATTGCTTTACTGCTGTTGTTGCAGTTTGTGCTATAGGGGTATCTCATAGATGTCATTATCTTTTATTATTTTCAAAAAGATAGTTGGGTAATGCCCAAGTGAACACTGAATTATTCTGAGTTCCACTCAGTAATCAATGTTCTCTGAACCAGTCTTGATAATAGCTACCATTTTCATTTACCTGTAATGATTGTTCCTGATTGGTTAAGTAAACAATCAAAGAAAATAAATTGATATAGCTGTTTTCATTTTACTTTTTCCTACAGAGAGCTTATGTTCCTAAAATATGATTAGGGACTAGGAGAAGTTTTGAATTTCTTAACAGAAATGGTCTATACCTTAACCAGAATTCCAAGAATGATTAGTGGACTTTGTATATGTCTTATATGATAATTTTCACAATTCACTTTTCTGTAACTCTTTTGAATAAGTCTAAGTCTTAATGAAAGTGTGGATTAGAGCCTGGATCTCAAAAGCTGTGGATTACAGCCTGGATCCTCATTAATACAGGCTTTTAAATAAAAGATCACTATTTATAGAAAAGTACATTTCCAAGAACATTGTCCAAGAATTAAGCTACTCTAAAGACATCTATAGAGCAAAGTAAAATTTAGACCCTGAATTAATCTTGTGCTGAAAATCACTTTACAAATAGATTGTGCTTGTTGTAATTCAAAAACAGCAGAAGTTTCCTTACTGTGGACACACCTGCTGTCTCTCTCTCCTCTGGCCATGGAAATGTATGCTCTGCTAAGTGCACCCATAACTCAGCAAATCTCAGCTGAAACTGCACTTCCTTAGGCAAACCTTCACTAAACCTTAGACCAATCAGTTCCCTCACAGTGGAAGGCTCAGGATTTTTCCACAGGAAGGGCAACCTATTAGGCAGTGGGGAAGGTTTTACTGTGAAGTTGCCTTGGCATTGCAAATACATTGGATTTATCTAGATCGCATATTTATTTGGAGTGGCTTTGAAGGGGTCTGGTGATTGTGGAAGCTCTTAAAATCTCTTCATCTTTGTGCATCTCACTGATGGCTGCACTAGCTAGTCTGGTAGCCTTATCCCCTGCTGCAGAGTTCCATAGCACTCTCTATTTCCCCTATTAAAACTGTCAGCCTAGGTAGCATCGCAATCACTTTAAAAGATGTCTATCTTTCCCACTAGACTCCCAGCACCTCTGAAGGCAGGAGCTCTAGCTGTTTCAGTCATCATTGCATTGCCCATGACGTAACACGATTCTTGGCATATAGTAGGCACTTAATACCTACTTGATAAATGAATACATGCATGAATAAATGGAAAAATGGATTCATCTCCAAACTAACAGAAATCCCAAGGAGGTCACTCTACCTGATTCCCCAAATTCAAATGGCTTTTATTATTAATTTCCTATCTTGTAATTCAGATTTAAGATTGAATCATGTTTATAGAGAAGATGAAACAGAAAAGTAATAGAAGAAACATCTTGAAGGGACATTTTACATTAGATCCTATTCAAATCATCCTAATCATGTCCTCATGCTTCTCCTGGCATGTGTCTTGTCTTAGTTTGCCAGTGACAGTGGCAGAGAAGTTTTGACACCTGAATGATGAGTAACCAGTGAGTGAAAAATTGCTTTTCTCACTCTGTTTATGTCAGAAATGCAAATGTCACCATTTTGGGCATCAGAGTTCATGAAAATCTGAAATGCTGAAGCATATTTGCTGCATAATACATTATCCACTGCAATATCATAATAGCCATTTTGGAGGCTCGCTTCACTTGACCTACAAATGTGGCCCCAATTTCAAATAAGAAATTGTGGGGTTTTATTGTTGTTATTGTGCATGTGGTATAAAAGAAAACACAATACACAATAGCTGTGTATAATGGCAACCAAAGAAAGGTGCCAAAGAGCATGGGTGGTAAAGCAGCAGGAGAGAATTGAAAGCTAAGATCATCTTTCTGCCTCTTAGTCTCTGTCAGTCTATAGATAGGAATGAATCAGTAAGGTCAGGCTATAAACTTCCAGATAAGAAAGAAGCTTGTCTGTTTCCCCTGAAAAGCTACTGACTGCATGTGGGTGTCATCCGTCTACCTCCAGGGCATTCCTTCTGTGTGGCTGCTATTGTAATGGAGAGGTGATCTGATGTTATCAGTGTGGGACACCAGCTCGGTTTCCCCATGCTACTCTGTAGCAGAAATGTGACATCGTGATTCTGGATAACCAGGACTGAGAAAGAGGTAAGCTAGAGACTGATGTTCCAGGCTGAAGATCACAGAGACCCTGTGGGTTTGTGTGTGTTTTGATGGATGTTTGGAGACCAAACCAGCAAATACAATCTGAGGTCTGAGTTTACAAAATGCCATTGTAAATTTGATCACTATAAACCTATCCACAAAAGGAATGGACGAAAGCAGAGACATTACCGTTTAGAGTTACAGGGGTCACCACAGGTAGGACATCGTTCACAGGTTGGTCCTGAGGCTCCCGGGTTTGCGCAAACACACTTGCCACAAACGCAGTCCCCACGCCCGCTGCAGAGAACTCCGTCTTCAGAGACGCAGGAGTCCGTGCTGGTGGTGCAGTTGCAGTACTCGCCAGTCCAGCCGCTCCTGCATACACACTCACCACAGTCACAGTCGCCGTTGTCTGTAAAACAAAATGCTCTATGCTTCTCACAGCCCAAAAACATTTGCAGATTTGAGGGGGTGAGGGGCATCTTTTCTCTTTGTCTTTAAGCACCATCATCGAAAGACAAGAAAAAAATGAGAAAAAAAGGTGTGTGTTGGAGGGGTGCAGTATGAGTGTAGATACCTTCTATCAAATGTGTCTTGCTAATTGTGCATACTTAGATCTGGTCTCGCTAACTGAAGATCCACTTGCTTACTTTATGGTTGTAAACCATAAATAAAATTATAAGCCCCTCGGCCAATTGAATGGACCCCTCCTCTCAGCCAACAGCATTCTAAAATAAACCTGAAACACTAGTCCAGGCCGTGATGAGAGTGGGTGGTCCGACATGCCTTATTATACCCTCCTCCCTTTGGAATTCAGGCACAACTGACCAGCATTAACAAAAAAACAGAAACCTTAAGACTGACAAAGTAGACTTTTTGTAGCAATAAGATACCAACATAATAGATAGCAGGTCCTGAAAGTAATCAAAGTATTTCACCCCAAAATATATTTATTTGACATATTTTGAAATGGCTTGACCAAGTTGTCTCTTGTGGGGAACATCTACATTCTACAGAGAATCCCCTTTTCTTTCCAGATCTTCTTCCTGATCCAAGAGAGAATTAACTAAGAATCTGGAACCTTTTTTAAGTCTTCTAGGAAATGTTTGCAATCTGTTCTCTCTGAAGCCTGCTACCTGCATAATACGAACCCTGTTCTCCACAATCCCTTATCTTAACCCAGGTACTCCCTTCTATTGATTCCAGGTCTTTAGATAAACTCTTTCAGCCAATCACCAACCACTATGACCTGAGAGCCCTGCCCATCCCCTTTGAGTTGTCCCACCTTTCTGAACAGAACCAATGTACATCTTACATGTATTGATTGATGTCTTATGTCTCCCTAAAATGCATAAAACCAAGCTGTGCCCTGACCACCTCAGGCACAGGTCCTTAGGATCTCCTGTGGCTGTGTCACGGGCCATGGTCACTCATATTTGGCTCAGAATAAATCTCTTCAAATATTTTATAGTTTGACTCTTTTCATCCACATATTACATGACATGGAATTTGTAATCAGACCAAATGAGGTAATCCAGAAAGCATGTAAAAGATATTTGATGTGAATGTATGTCTCTATGCATATTTATTTATTTATTTTTATTTTTTGCTTTTAGTTAAGATGCCATAGGATAATGATGCAAGACAGACCGGGATTAAAGCCCACCCCTCTATATCACTCAAGTTGTGTGATCATGAGCGTCTCATCTATAAAACAGACAGAATAAATTCTACTTTCAATGCTTGTGACTGGATGAGATAATGTATATATCTCCTAATTTTGCATTCACCAGTTAGAAATCCCATAGGCATACACTGAGTGCTCAAAAAATTCACTACTTAACACACTTTAATTGAGCATATACTATGTGCCAAAGATTGTATTAGTTATGAGGATATAAAATTAAATAAGACAAGGTCATCAAACTTATAATTTAGTGTAGGAGGCAGGCTAACGAATACTACTACTAATAAATATACACAGGGGAATAGTTTCCAAATTAGACTGGAGATTTGAGGGTTCCAAAGGAAGTGATGCTTGAGCTGAATTTGAAAGATACAGGTAGACAATACAGAAAAAAAAAAAAGGTTCTATGCATTTCAGGAATGCATGTGGGATCATTCGACCTGCTTAACACCCACAAAACTTTCCTATGGATAGAGCCAAAGGTGCATATGGAGTGTGGCAGGTGGGGAAATGGAAAGGACAACAAAAAGTCAGAAGTCAGACAATGAAAAGCCTTATTGGCTAAAGGAAGAGCTTCCATCCTGAAAGTTTTATCTAGACATTTTTTAGCATCAGTAGACAGGTCAAGCTACAGATAGAAAAATCAGGAGTAGAGGCAAGAAGATATGAGACCATGAACCAAGGCAGTGCCCATGGGAGCAGCGAGGAAAGAATATATATTCGGGCATGGAATGCTCAGGGTGTGGGTGCGATTGGTGCCAGGCGGAGGGTTGAGGGAAGAGACAGAGGGATGGAATTCTCCCCAGGTGACTAGACTGAGCAGCTAGATGGATGATGTGGCTTTTCACTGAACTGGAGTGGAAGTTAGCTCATGGTCACTGCCGTATCACCAATACCTGGCACAGAGTAGAACCTAATTATTGAAGCAGAGGAGGAGAAGCAGCTTTGGGTGGGGAAGATGATGAGTTCATTTTGGCCCTGAGGAGCTCAAGGGGCCTGTGGGACATCCCAGTAGGAGGCTGAATATATATATGGGCCTGAAGTTTGGGGTTTGGGATCCATTAGGGAAAGGTGGTAGTTGAAGTTTTCCTGGATCAGGTCATCTAGGGCAAGTAGGCAGAGTGAGAAAAACTCTGGAGAGCTTCAGGACTTAAAATGTGATCAGAAAAAAAGGATCCCTACAGAAGAGACCAAGAGGTAGGGGGGGAACAGAAGTGATGTTGCAGAGGCATGGGGCAGAGACTGTTAAAGAGAGAGGTACCTGGACACTTTTGCTGTAGACAAGTAACCCATCTAATCCTAAAGAGCCCCTTTGGATATGGCCACTTAATGATGTATGAAATACTTCAAAAATGATTTTAAAAGTGTTTAAAATAATGGACTTGTGTGTTATTTCCATAATATTATTCTGGGTGCCTACCATGTGTAAGACACTAACATAGGTGTTGGATGTTCCAAACAAATAACATTTATTTGCAAACTCTCGTAACTGATACTTTTCTTGAAAAAAAAAAAAAAAAAGAAAGAAAAAGAAATGTGCATTAAGCATTTTGCCTCATAAGTTTTGCTCTTCCAGCAAAATTTAGGATTACCTAAGACAGTATATAACAGTGTTTAGAACGGTACCTGACCCATAAATAAGCACTGTACAAGTGTTAGTTACTGGCATTATTTCTGAAAACTATCCAGTAGGAAGAATTTGTAAACAAAATTATCTATCAGTATTAAAATTCCTATACTTTTACTGAAAACAAAGTGGATGTAGAAAAAAATCACAAGTGAAACAGGATTCTACTTGTAGGAGACACTGCCAAGTTCACTGTAGGAGGAAGAATTGTGGACTTTCTCTTGTAAACTTTGGTCTAGCAAGTGGCTTACTTTTCTATTTTGATGATTGGGCTCTAAGGAACTTGGAGCAGGAGAGTCCCGGGCTTAATTCTTTGGTCAAAAATCACCAAACAAAGATGATAGCCACAAAGATTTTGAAGTTGGATTCTGATTTCTCTAGGTATGTGTGTGCATATATGTATATATACATGTATGTATATATGTATATGTGCGCATACACACACACACACACACAGTCATGTGTCTTTTAACAATGGGAATATGTAACGAGAAATGCATCATTAGGTGATTTCATCACTGTGTAAACATCATAAAGTATACTTACACAAACTTAGATGGTAAACCTACTGCACACCTAGGTTATATGGTATAGCCTATTGCTCCTAGGCTATAAACCTATACAATATGTTACTGTACTGGATACTGGGTGCAATTGTAACACCATGGTGAGCATTTGTGTATCTAGACATAGAAAAGGTACAGTGAAAATACAGTATTATAAAATTATGGGACAACGATCGTATATGTGCTGTGTTGTTGACAAAATCGTCATTATGTGGTGGATGACTAATGTGTATATACATATATATTCTCTTTATATATTCTCTATATACTCTCTATATATACACATACACGCATGTATGTATAGATGCTTCTGGACTTGTGATAGGATTATGTCTGGATAAACTCATTGTAAAATGTAAAATAATGGGCTTATCCAGACATAACATCACTGTAAGTCGAACAACATACTAAATTTGTATCACTTTCACACCATCTTAAAGTGTGTGTGTGTGTGCGTTGTCTAATGAAAGATGAGTTGAAATTTACCTGGATTCATGATATTAAGATATATTTCAACTGCATTTCATAACCTATGCAATTTATAGTTGACATAATTAATTCAAAGCAAAGAATAATTAAATGATTTGGGACAAAGGCATTCATTTCATTTTTACCTGTAAATGATCTTCTAAACTACAATATCTTTTTGTTTCTTCCTCAACAAAAGGGGAAACTTACTTTTATAACAGGAAGAAATTCCATATTACAGTTGATTCTGGAAAATTAATATGATTTACAAATATTATTAAAGAAAAGATGCATTTCCAAATGCTTTGAGAATGCTCAAGTATATCATTGCATGTAGGAAGTACTTGGCAGAAATTTAGAAAATCCTTCCTGGAGCAGTAGAAAAGGACCATCACGGCAAAACATGGCGCTCCTTTCAGAATTTAGAAGCCCTCCTCTGTGCTGGCCTTCCAGAGCCACTGACCTGGTTTCCAAAGTTGCTAATCGATATCCTCAAACAACCAATTATCTAGAGTACTGGTTCATACAACAACAACAACAGCAACAACAACAACAACAAAACTTTCCTATTGGTTTCATGGAGGGACAAAATGATAACCAAAGATCAAGAAAAAATTACCATGGTATTTCAGAGGGATGAATCTTTCTGGAATGCCATTGACAGTAACTGTAAGCGCATAATGGCAGCAAGTGTTTCTCTAATGCCATTTGCCTGTTAGTTTCCATCTCTTAGAATCAAAATATAGGAGACTAATGGAATTTGGGCAAGCAAAAAAATCAATGGAGCTCTGTATCTTTGAGTGCTTACAGATGGATGAAAGAGGCTGTATGAAAAAGAACATTTCGATAATAGCTCTTCAGAAAAGTGGCACATTGCTGAGTATATTAGTTATAAACTGGAGATCCACACAAGTGGTGAGCTGTAGCATGTTTGATCCTCAGTTGCACATAAAACTACAGCAGCAGTAGCGTGTCTATTCCAATGCCAGGCACAATTTTTGTCCCTGCACTAAGCACAATGCCAGGCACATAGTAGGTACTCCATAACCATTTGTTAACCATTTGTTATAACTGCCTTTACTTTCATTATACCTTTTGAAAGAAAAGTTACTAATTATACAGCAACATCCTTTGTGATGTTACTAAAAACCAAAATAGCTTTTGAGAAACAGGAATGGCTGAAGGAAATTGGCATTGGTGAAGTTTTCTGAATCTAGCTAAATAAATCGTATTTTCTAAATAGAATTTCTGTAGCAATCACTGTATCTGACTCAAAGAGAGGCACTGTTGTCAGACCTTCCTAGCTACAATCCACAGATCAAGTCAACTCTTTTTTAGTTTATTTCTGTTCCTCATGCATGGTACAAAATAAAATGAAAGACCATCAAGGAAAGCTCTATTGCTAAACACAGTTCAGAATTTTATACTGCCTTAGATCTCTTTGATCCAAGATTTAAAGGGTGAAATATAGGTCGTGTTAGTATCTCTATTATATTTTGTTAGATTACAGTTAGGGCTTTTTGAAAGGTAATTTCAAGTGTTTTGAACATGTATTTTATTACAAGATTTCTATTAGACATGCAGTATGGGATTCTGCCCAATATATCCTCTCTGTGATGTGGTGATGGCCTTTGGCTGGCTTCTTGTCACCTTCAGATTGTGCCCCATCTGCATCATGTGAAAAGAGGACTGATGTGGGTTTGGAAACATACCTATTAAACCAGGAAATCAACCTTTGGATGAAAAGGGAGAGAAATGTGTCTCGATCAGAACAGACCATACATTTTTCACTCTCTGGAGGGAAAAAGGCATATATTCTCAGAAGAACTTATTGGTTGCAACAGCAGCAGCAAAGAAATGAAAGGTAGGTACACTTCTAAGGGTATCAAATGGTTTTCAGAAAGCTTGGAATTCTTTGATGCTTCTTTCTTTCAGGTCTTTTTCCCCCCCAAATTAGTCTTTTTTATATGTTCCTAACACTGTCTTTTAAAAACATAACTTGCTTAGTTTTCTGTAAAGATAATGGCTTTCTGATTTGAATAGCTGTCTGCTTACAGAGTGTGAAGAACAGAGACACTGAAGCTTAAATTCAGCATTCAGTTAATATTTCAATCTATAAGACAAATTTATATTGTTTAAGAGTATATTAACATATTTGTAATTCTTTTCTGAATAGATTACACATATATATGTGTATATATAAAAAAGAATTTTACAATAGTCATATGCAATATATCCTTAAACTATAGTGATTTTACATCTACATAGGATATTAAAACATACATACTTCTATTTTAAATTTTTCTCAAATTTCTCAAGATATTCCAAGTAATTTTCCATCCTTGTCCTTCCTGCAGCCTTTTCACATATGCACTTACTCATCTTTCTTATGCCCAGTGCCTAACCTAGTATGTGTCACATAGTAGGTGTTTAATAAATATTTGTGGAATGAGTGAAGGCCCTGAAAGCCCATTTAATATATTTTTGTGCTCTTTATCCTTGGTAGCATGCTCATTTAGCAGTCTATCTAGTTTTCACTTTTCCAAAGTCATATACATTTAAAAGGTAACAGTCAGACACAGCAGCTTGGTCCAGAAAAACCTGGAAGGCAATGGAGTTCCTATTATAGGCACTTGTGTAGAGTCCGGGTGACAGCCAGAGAGAAGGCCCTTTTATCTTTCATCTACGCTTAGGGAAACAAAATAGACATAAGCTCAGTTGGCAGAAATCTCGCCCCAAGTGAATGTTAGAGCCAGAAAACCTACAAGAGAAGATTCAGTTACCCGTGGTCTAAGGCTGATCAGCAAATATTTACTGAGCACCTACTATGCCCAGGAAACTGTGGAAGGTGCAGAGGATGCCAACCCCCTTGCTGATACTTGAGCAGCCACAGGGTAAGATGAATTTCGACATAGCCTACCTCCGCAGAGCAGCCCTTTGTGTCTCACGCAGGAAAAATTGTCACACTGGCAATAAGGCCCATAAATGTTTCCATAGGGAGACAAGTGGCAGATACACTGTCCACAGTAGCAGTCACCCCTTCCACTGCAGGAGGGATGATCTGGGGCCTCCTTGCAGGAATCTGTGCTCAGCATGTCCTCGCCACACTCACAGCGAGGCCCCATGTGGCCAGGGTGGCAGGCACACACCCCACACTGGAAGGAGCCGTTCCCGTGGTGACACTTGGAGCTGTTCACTTCCACTTCTTTCTGACAGTCGCAGTTGCATTCTGGACTGACAAGTAATTCCAGGGCGTCCCCCAGCCCTACAGGCTTTATGATAATGTGCCTGCTTCTTCTCTCACAGTTTGGGATATTCACAGTCACGTTGAAGGAAGCCTGGAAAAGAAAATACTAATTATCTCCCTCCATCCACCAAAATGCAGGAGGTGAAACAAGGCTTCATGGAAATCAGCTTTGCCAAAAGCATTTACTAGAAAATCTTTGAAAATTGCTTTTAAAATTCTTGAAAGAAATCCAACTTCAGTGAGCTCAGCTAACTTCTGACCCATCCAGGTATTTATTCAGACGATCTATTGGACAGTTACTTACTGTGTCTCCCACTTTCATGTGAGAGCATTTCTTTTGGTGTTGGAAGAATGTACCGTTGTTACAGATGGCTGTAAATGACAAGTTGAGTCCTTCAGTGTCTCCTAATACTTCCAGTTCCACCTCAGACCGCAGTTCCTTTAGTTACAATATAAAGAGTTCAGTGAAGTCACAACCCCAAAAATATAGCCAGAAGAAGAAACTGAATCATGTTCATTGAACTACAAATGAATAAAACTAAATTGGGTGTCAAAAGAAATTCAGTATATTACCAATCAAAAGCAAGAAAGTGAGCAATCATACATACATTTTATATATTATCAAATCTAAGGTGCCAACAATTATAAGATACACCATTATCTTATGACATTAAACTATGACAAAATACCTCAAGATGGTTCTGCACAACATATGAATCAGTCCTATCCATCTACCATTGCTTTGAAAATTATTTTATCCATTCTGAAGGATTTGGCAAATTCTCCTGCCCTGAGTTGCGCAGATTGGCATATAAAAGGCAATTCTTTTGCTTATATCTCAGTAACAAAATTTAACAACAGCTTCCTTTATGTGTATCATGATTTCTTAGCTCCTGTAAACCAGCTGTTTGTTGCTTTGCAAAGAATCCAGAATTGAAGTCATTCCTCCACCAATGAATATTTGACTCATTGATATCAAATTTACACCCTGCTGCTCTGTTTTGGTACATTTCTGCATACATAATAAACTTTTCATTTCAATATCGAATCATAGTACACACTTTTAAAGATATGTTAAAACAGCAATTAAACTTAATACTTAAGTAGCAACAATGCCTTTAACTAATTGAAGTGAGTACAATCACAATTGTCCATGAAAACTACATCATGACTGCTGCCTGGCACCACAATGGTGATTGTAACTCACCATCAGTTGTAAGATGGAGCTCAATTTTAGAGATGTTAAAATGTGGGGGGAAAGTGTGCCTTAAAATCAATATTGGAATGTATTTAGTACCTATTGCACATTTAGTGTAGAGTTAGGTCTGGGGAATACTGTAAGAAAGCCTTCTGCCCTCCAGAAGTTTATTATCTTACTTTCTTTATTCCTTGTTCACTTATAAAACAAAAGTCTGTATTGTAGGTGAAGCAAACCAAATTATGAAAAATAAAAAAAACAGAATAAAATCAATTTTAAAATACTATAAATAAATTTATGCTTCAGTTAATCCAAAAGTTTTAAGTCCACATATCCATTTTCTTGTTGGCATTTAAAAAGCATATTCAGCTTCAAATTTCCCTTAAGTGTAATTTTTAAAAATTTGTTTTATTTTAAATTTGTGTGGGTATGTAATAGGTGTATATATTTATGGAGAAATGAGATGCTTTGATACTTTATGTGTAATTTCGCCAAATGTATAGTAAAATGACCCTGCCTTCCTCCAAAATCTGCTTATGCCGAAATAATAAGATTAAAATAGAAGCAATGTTGGAGATAAAGTCGGGAGCTAAATAAAAGTTAAGGGATATGAGCTAAAAGACTGTGACAGCAATTATAAGGACTAGTGGATGACATGATCTGATCTAAGTAAAGGAAATTTCAGCATTACTGTAATTTAACAGCATATTGCAAATTAGACCAGGAATATTTTAGTCTGAATTTCCCAAAGAAAGGACATAAATGCTTATTTGTAGTTTTCATCGTTTCATTCATTCATTTTTTGAGCATCTCTTATGAACCAGGAAAAACAAAAGAAACCAAGTCAATTCCCTCCTGGGATTTAAACACCAGCAGAGGAACTTATCCTTGGGATTGCTGATATTTTGGTAGCCTTTATTATACGATTAGGGAAGAAAGGACATTAGTGAATGATGATCAGATAAGTACACATTGGTATTTAAGCTTTTTAAAAATATCAATATGGCACTGTAAAATACTGAGCTGAAGTTTGTAGCCACAAAGTTATAAACACAAATTGTCTACCTCTGCCCTACTAGAGGTCCGTCAGAAGCATTTTACATTTTCTTTCAAAGTATTCTCTTTCCTTCTCTCTCTTTTTATAGACTAGAAAGAAATTCAGCCTATAGGTCCTCATATTTTTAAATTCTTTTTAGTATACATTTAAAAATAACAGTAGAAAAATAATTTGAACTAGTGCCAGGATCCATTACAGACTTTGCCTTGTGAATCATAAAGTTCCAATAATAACTCCAGTGCAAGATGGTTTCATTTAAGAATAATAGACACGTCTTAGTATTTCTGAGATAGTAAAACAAGGACAGAAGACTTAATTCAAATGTTTAATGCCTTGATTTCAACTATCCTGTAAGTTACGTAAGTATTTGAGATCATAAAGTGAGCCGTAACCTCTGGCAGAGCAAGCAGAGGCATGGGGGCTGCTCTCACTGGAGGGGGAAATATTTTTGACAATTCAGTGTTTTCTAGTCTCCTTAGTTTCTCTGAAGATGTTAGTGGCCAACACTGTTGAGAGTATTGGGTTCGAAAAAATGGAGTGCATTCTGATACAGTGAAGGATTGCTGTGTGATTTTATTTGATTCTACAAATTAAAACTTTAATTACTGCATGAGAGGGAGGAAGGTTTTTATAGCATTTTGTGGATGAGCATTCCTGTCTGGGAGAATTTCAAGCATGAGCTAACGTGGTGATTAATTTGATGTGACCTAAGAAAACTGAAATTTCTGAGGCTATCAGTAAAACAAACCAAACCAAACCATCATCCTATAATTTTAATGGACACATCTGTATTTTTATTTTCTGAAGAAATGAAATACTTGAGAAGGAATATCTTGCTTTTGTTCCTTCGGGGTAGTTTCAAAATTGGTGGGCCAGCGTCAAAATTATTGGAAACTTTTTTTTTCTTTCCAAAATATATAGCTCTCATTTCCCCTAAAGTCCTTCAAAGATGTCTGTGAGAGGAATCTGGATAGGCCTATTTTTAAAAACTTTCCATGTTGATTCTGATATGTCATTTTATTTAAGGAATGCTGGTTCAGTACACGCTAAATGTTGGCGTATATTACGTATGGGCCTTTTTTTTTTTGTAATTTTAAAACATCAAAAATCAGGAGAATTGTTATTCACTTGTTCTTACACAGTTGCTGTTTACAGTAAATACTAGAGCTTTACTCCTTACTAAAAATTTTCCCTTTTTTCATTCCTATCCTAATTTAGGGCTTCTTCTTTCTTTCTCTGCATGTGTATTTCTTTGTCAATAGAGGCAAACAAAGGGAGGGATGATATTTAGGAACCAAAATTAAAAATAATTGACAACCGGCCATCCATTGTTGACTAACGGAGTTATGAAATGGAGACAAAGAATGAGAACATAACAACACCGTAGGTATATGTTCTAATTTTAAGGGAGAAATTCTGTCCTCAGGTACTAATTCCCAAAGTCAAAGCAAAAGTTTACACACCTACTCATAAACCAGTGGAAAATGTCCCTAGTTCCCAGAAGTATAGAGACTAAAAAGTGGCATTCCTTGTGTACCGGTGTTTTGGTGCACAGCCAGCACTTGTATTTTTGCTTGAGTTATGACCTAGTATCGTCAAGCTTGTGGAGTTAGCTCTCTACATAACTCTGTCACTCACGGGCAATTTAAACTTCATTTTTTTCAGACAGAGGAGAGCTTAATTGTATGACTCATGGAGGCTTTAAAATTTTGCTGGCAACAATGTTGCTGTTGCTTATTATTATAAAAACAACCTCAACTTTATGATCAGTTTTATGATTTTTCTATCTTCAGCTCCACCTTCCAGGAAGAAGATCAGCAAGCAAAATGAACAAAATTTATATTTTGATTGCATTCATGCAGAGACATTTTTTGGATAAGCATTCTCTCTACCAACAAGTAACTAACATTTAACTGCCTAAATCACATCTTAGTTTTTGAATACCAAAGAAATGCAAAAAAGATGCCAGCTGTAAAATATCCTACTTCATAAGCTGAGATGATCAGCTGGAGAATGTTTCCGGAGTCCTTCTGAAGTAGCCCTACTGTAGCTCCAGGAATAAGTTTTGCGTAATTCTGTAAAAAGAAAAAGAGTAAGTCAATCTTTGTTTCCCTCCGGTAATTGAGAAAAGTGTGGGTTTGAGCCTGCTGGCTATGATTGCCTCTATTTAACTGGCCGGGGAAAACAGGTTCGTGATAACAAACCTGCTTTTCTCCTGAAACCGTAGCCTTTACTTTGTGCTGCTTCCTGTGCTCAAGTGGAAAATAGACTGGACGGAGTCAGCACTGGGGAAATCTAGGGTCTGTGGTTGCCATGGTCAAGGGCTGTGATTGCCATGGTCTAGGGCTGTGATTTTTGTCTCCAGAGGAGTCAAGTCTCAAATAATAGTAACATTTATATAACGTCTTCCATTCGTGAAGCATCCTTTGTCCAAAACGTTCTCAGCACACAACCAGGAACTTATCTTTTTGTAAAGTTGCAGAAACCAAGGTTTGGTGCACACAGGCAATGAGGGGAATCAGGTCGCTCTGTAAGTCATTCAGTTAAGAGGTCTTAAGGAGTAACCGCTTGGTGGAGAAAGAGAGTGAATTATTGGATGCTTGCACTGAGCTCTCTCTTCCTCTGGTAACGTGCTCCCTTTCAGGATGCTAGCACCGTGCTGGGGTTGGTTGGAATTGCTCCCACCACATCACCATGGAGTGAGTCAGAAACTAGTGCAGAAAGCATTATTTACCCACAGTGTTTTTTCCTGAGGCATCATTCCCACCTGAGAACTAGCAATATGAGTTCATCATCACTCCAGGCATTGGGCATGGGCGTGGAATGAGGCACGGCAAAGAAGGGAATTTTCCAGACAGCTGGAAATTTCCCCACCCTGGAGTTTTATGTTTTAAATTTTGTTGTTTTCAAATGAAAAGTTTTCTAAGGTGTGTGATACACATACCTGTCTTCTTAAACAAAGATTCCTCAAAATACTCTGACTTTTTTCTTGAAGGAATGGAGTTATTACTTATCAATATTAACTATAGTTTCACCAGGCATGCTGCCTCACGTCTGTAATCCCAGCACTTTGGGAGGTCAAGGCAGGCAGATCACTTGGGCTGAGGAGTTCGAGGCCAGCCTGGCCAACATGGTGAAACACCATCTCTACTAAAAATACAAAAATTAGCTGGGTGTGGTGGCACTCCTGTGGTCCCAGCTACTTGGAGGCTGAGGCAGGAGGATCACTTAAGCCCAGGAGGTTGAGGCTGCAGTGAGCTGATATGGTGCCACTGCACGCCAACCTGGGTGACAAAGTGAGACCCCGTCTCAAAAAAACAGTCATAATAAATTAAATAAACTATGGCTCTATAATCATCAAAGGCTTTTGAAACCTCCAGAGAGGTCACACCCATATCAAGTGGACCCTGACTGTTATGTTGTTGCTTCTTATATGTGTTTTTAAATGATTTCTACCTTCTCCTTGGTGAGCTCTAAGGTCTTACTCACCTACTAATTTACTCATTTATCTATTTACTGTTGCATTCAACATCTGCTGAGTAGGTTTGCTATACTGTACTATGTCAACAACCACTCCTTCTGTCAGCTGTGGTCTTCTGAGTTGCTGTGTGCTATGAAATTGGATGACTGAATTTATTAAAATTGTACGTAGAAAAAAGTAAGTAAGCTTTGAGTGAAGGATTTAGGGTATCTCATATAGTTCAAACATAATGATATTCTATCTTATTTAAAGAAGATTTAAGTGTTTTAGAAAATGCAAAAAAACTAAATTAGAATGGATAACTATCATTAATTATAATAGTGATACCAAGAAAATAAATTAGGACAAAAGGAACCAAGCAGAGGAACAAATGAAGCGAGGGCAACATTAGAACACAGAAAGCATGCAGGGTGTCCTGGGCACTTGATATAAGTGGATCCTTGGGTGAGTCCACACTTTCCACACCTATTTGGAAAAATGGGCTTTGGTTTTGATTTGAGGATTTGTAATGTTCCTCTTATTTCAGTGGTCATGATTGTGTTGAAGTTTGAAGTCAGTAGAAATCTAAATTCTTTTTTTGTTGTTGTTAATTTTTATTTTTAGAGACAGGGTCTCACTCTGTTGCCCAGGCTGGAGTGCAGTGAGTGGCCTGATAATAGCTCACTGTAGCCTTGAACTCCTAGGCTCAAGCAATGCTCTCACCTCCGCCTTCCAAAGCATTGGGATTACAGATGTGAGCCACTGAGCCTGGCAAAATCCAAACTCTTAACAGTGTGAGATGCTGCTCTGCCTTGACACTGTTTTATTATTGAGGAGGCTGTGGGCAGTAATCCAGGTAACATTCCTTACCTTACTCTGTGTCCCACATTGCTGCCTGATGATGGAGGACCCCCTTTTGTTTCCCTGAGTCAGGGAAAACTTGTAAAATACAAGGAAGGCACTGGTTTACGGACTTACCTTTTCAAATAAACACATGTCACAAAGGGCTGTGAAGCATGTTACATGTGGTTAACGGCGAATACCTATACAGGAACTTGAATTCCACTTAAGTGAAGCTGGAATGTGTGTAAATTTGACTGATCCCAGAAGAGATGGCAGAGGGAACCTTTCGAGCTTGACAAAGAAACGTTTAGGTCCCTTAGGAAAAGGATTTCAAGGCTCTTAGCTTTCTACAAAACTGCTATCCTTGAAAAACATCCTAAGAACCCCAACACTGAGGTGTCACAGATACATTCTGCACGAGTTCCAGTGGCCTCCAAATTTGTGGTTAATTCTTGGCTAACAAAGCCAAACCCATCCACTTCCTAAAGCATAATTATAATCCTGCATGTGGTATGACATTTGGCATTTGGCTATTAGGACAAGTGGTTAGCATTAATCGCTGACTGCCACTACAGTGATAATATAAAAGGGTTGGCAGCCAGTAGCAGTAACCAGTGGTGACAATGACAGTTGCACAGAGGAAAACTATTAATTTCTGGATGCTGAGTCCCCTCAAAAGCATTTCAAATAATTAACTAAAAATATGGACAATTTGGCTTCCTGCTCTAACACTGTCAAAATTCATACTTTAAATATTGTAGTATTATGATTACTGTAAATATCATGTATCAAATGCCTTCCTTTCATTAAAGTCTTAACGCACTATTATAAATTGTTGTAATTAAACATGTTTAATGTTAGAAAAAGGATGATTTTGCATGCCTGGATGTGATGAATTATAGTATTTGTGACTCTAAAAGATGATGCTTGGATATTAGAAATGGTGAACACTGCAAACATGATGTTGCATGAGCTGATTAGAATTGCAAGCTCTGATGCTTGGGCCTGAATTCTCTATTATCTATCTGCAGATTATCCTAATTATGGATTTTCCTCGTCCTCCCTACCATACCACCCAGAAGTTCCTGAGGTTGCTTTTCTCACTCATTCTTTCTGATTACCTTAGTTTTCTTAACTTCCTTCTTCAAGCTCTATTTATCTCTTCACTCGGCCCCCATCTCCAAAAAGATTATGTGTGTATCTAACAGTCTGCGTTTGTTCCCTGGAAATCTCCTCTTTGTGGAAGAGAAAGGATAACAAACCAACAGAGAGCTATTTAGCAGGCAGGTGTGATACAGAGGAAATCACCTGCATTCCCACCTGCACATCCTGGGCTCCTCTCAGAGAGGGACTCCCGGTTTGGTGCCTCTCAGTGTCTGGCTGCCAGAACCAGCTGTCAGGTGTGCACTCCTGCTTGGCTCAGGGCAGAGGAACATGCAGTCACACACCTGCTGCCTGGTTAACTGTGGACAGGCTGTTGGTTGGCCTTCTCTTCAACAAGACTCGTGTTGAGGACCTTACAGAGCCTCTCTGGCTTTGGTGATATTCTGGCTTTCTGTCCTGCAGAAAAGGAAGCTCCTGATGTTACCCCTGTTCCTGCTCCAACTACACCTGCTGTGTGGTTAGCTCTTCAGAACCTGGATGTCTGCTGGGTCAATGTTTCGTATTAACTGTATCCTTGCTGGGTACGTTGATTTGGTTTCTGCTTTGGACAGTGACTCTACTGGGCCCTTATAGCCTAATCTTATGACATTTCTACTGTAGTCTCAGAGACCCCTCCCACCTCAGAGCTCAGTAGCCCTCATTTGATAGAGACCATGTGACACATGCCCCTCATTTGAGGGTGAGAAGTCACAAGTCAAGTGGTCACATATCAGCTAGCAGCAATTTTTTTCTTGCTTTTATTATTATTTTAATGGATGCATAATAAACTGTTCACATTTATGGGGTACAGTATGATACTTTGATGCACATATACGATGTTTAATGATCAAATCTATCACATTTTAATAAAGAATTTGTAAAACTAAATGCTCAGAGCAGCCGGCTGCTTCCCTTTAGATTCTGCTTGCTTAACTCTCTTTATGAAGCCTCACTAATGTGTCACTAATATTACTTTATTTTATGCTCACAGCACTGTTTGTTTTCAATATTATATTATTAACCAACATCAGTGTTTCTAATCTGTAAATACACTTACTATATGTATTCTACTGAAATACATTTACTAAAAGATTGGCTTGCATAGACTGAGAATATTTGATGTTATATACTCTGCTCACAAATTTCTCTTCTAATCTTTCTAAGTTTTTTCTTCATTACTTTTTATCTCTTTAGTTAGCAGCTCCTTGCGGTGCATTCTCTCTCTCTTTCTGTCTCTCTCTCTCCCCCTGTTTCTCTCTCTCTCTTTCTTTCTTATAAACTTTAATGGCAGCATAACATACAGATTGTGCCAGTAATAAGTATATAGTTCAAGAAATATTTAAAGAGTAAACAAGCAAATACCATCACCCAGAAAAATCAAGAAATAGAATATAAGCCGGGCTCAGTGGCTCATGCCTGTAATCCCAACACTTTGGGAGGCTGAGGTGGGTATATCACTCAAGCCCAGGAGTTCGAGACCAGCCAGGTAACATAGTGAGACCCCATCTCTACAAAAAATACAAAAATTAGCCTGGCATATTGGTGTGCACCTGCAGTCCCAGCTACTGGAAGGCTGAGGTGGGAAGATTGCTTGAGTCTGGGAGGTTGAGGCTGTAGCCACTGCATTCCAGCCTGGGTGACAGAGTGAGACCTTGCCTCAGAAAAAAAAAAAAAAAGAAAGAAAGGAAAGGAAAGGAGGGAGGAAGGAAGGAAGGAAGGGAGGGAGGGAGGGAGGGAGGGAGGGGGAGAGAGAGAGAGAGAGACAGAAAGAAAGAAAGAAAGAAAGAAAGAAAGAAAGAAAGAAAGAAAGAAAGAAAGAAAGAAAGAGAAAGAAAGAGAGAGAGAAAGAGAGAAAGAAAGAAAGAGAAATAGAATACAACCAGCCCCCTGGTATCTTCCCTTGTATTGCCTTCCAGTCATTACTCTTCCCCACAAAAGCACAACCACTATTTTGACTTTTATCACTGTAGAAGTCAGGGGAGTTATCTTCATGGCCTTATGATTAACAAGAATATCTTAAGTAGGATAGAAAAAGCACTACCCATAAAGGAAAAGATTCATAAATAAGACTTAAAATTAATAATTTCATTTATAGATACACATTATAGATTCAATGCAATGCCAATAAAAATGCCATCAAATTATTTTGTGGGTATTAACAAACTGATTCTAAAGTTTATATGGAGAGGCAAAAGATCCAGAATAGCCAACTCAACACTGAAGATGAACAAAGTTGGAGGACTGACACTATCTGACTTCAAGACTTACTATAAAGCTGCAGCAATCCAAAGAGTATGGTATTGACAAAAGAATAGTCAGACAAATGTAACAGAATAGAGAGCCCAGAAATAGACTCACATAAATATGGTCAATTGATCCTTGACAAAGGAGCAAAGGCAACACAATGGAACAAGGATAGTCTTTTCAACAAATGGTGCTTGAACAACTGGACATCCACATGAAAAAAAAATCTAGACACATTATTACGCCCTTTGCAAACATTAGCTTAAAATGATCACACACCTAAATGTAAAATTCAAAACAATAAAACTCCAAAAAGATAATGGTAGAAATATCTAGATGACCTTGAGTTTATTGATGACTTTTTAGATATAACACCAAAGGCACAATCCATGAAAGAAAAATTGATAAGCTGGACTTAAAATAAAAAACTTCTACTCTGTGAAAGATGATGTCAAGAGAACAAGAAAACAAGTCAGGGACTGGAAGAAAATATTTGCAAAATACACATCTACTACAGGAGTATTACCAAAATATACAAAGAACTCTTAAAACTCAACAAGAAAACAAACATTTCAATTAAAAAATGAGCCAAAGACCTTAACAGACATATTACCAAAGAAGATACAGAGATGGCAAATAGGCATATAAAAAGATGCTCCACATTAAATGTCAGCAGGGAAATGCAAAATAAACAACAATGAAATACCATTATGCATGTATTAGAATGGCCCAAATCCAGAACACTGACAACAACAAATGCTGACTAGGATATGGAGCAACAGGAATTCTCATTCATTGCTTGTGAGAATGCAAAATGATTCAGCCACTACAAAAGACAGTGTAGTAGTTTCTTGCAGAACAAAACAAACACTTACCATATGATCCAGTGATCAGACTCTTTGGAATTTACCAAAAAGAGTTGAAAACTTCCAAGATGGCTGAATAGGAACAGCTCCGGTCTGCAGCTCCCAGCGTGATCAACACAGAAGATGGGTTATTTCTGCATTTTCAACTGAGGTACCTAGCTCATCTCAGTGGAATTGGCTGGACAGTGGGTGCAGCCCACAGAGGGCAAACTGAAGCAGGGCAGGGCATCACCTCACCCACGAAGTGCAAAGGGTCGGGGGATTTCCCTTTCCTAGCCAAGGGAAGCCATGACAGACTACCTGAAAAAACGGGACATTCCCACACAAATACTGTGCTTTTCCCAAGGCCTTAGCAACTGGCAGACAAGGTGATTCTCTCCCATACCTGGCTAAGTGGCTTCCACACCCACAGAGCCTTGCTCACTGCTAGTGCAGCAGTCTGAGATCGATCAGGGAGACGGCAGCCTGGCTGGGGGAGGGGTGTCTGCCATTGCTGAGGCTTGAGTAGGTAAACAAAGCGGCCAGGAAGCTCAAACAGGGTGGAGACCACCATAGCTCAGCAAGGCCTACTGCCTCTAGACTCCACATCTGTGGGCAGGGCATAGCTGAACAAAAGGCAGCAAACTTCTGCAGACTTAAACATCCCTGTCTCATAGCTCTGAAGAGAGCAGTTGTTCTCCCAGCACTGTGTTTGAGCTCTGAGAATGGACAGACTGCCTTCTCAAGTGGGTCCCTGTTCCCCGTGTAGCCTAATTGGGAGACACCTCCCAGTAGGAGCTGACAGACACCTTACATAGGCGGCGGCCCCTCTGGAACAAAGCTTCCAGAAGAAGGATCAGGCAGCAATATTTGCTGTTCTTCAATATTGGCTCTTCTGCAGCCTCTGCTTGTGATATCCAGACAAACAGGGTCTGGAGTGGAACTCCAGCAAACTCCAACAGACCTGCAGCTGAGGGACCTGACTGTTAGAAGGAAAGCTAACAAACAAAAGGAATAGCATCAACATCAACAAAAAGGTCATCTACACCAAAACCCTATCTGTAGGTCACCAACATCAGAGACCAAAGGTAGATAAAACAACAAAGATGGGGAGAATCCAGAGCAGAAAAGCGGAAAATTCTAAAAATCAGAGTGCCTCTTCTCCTCCAAAGGATCACAGCTCCTCACTAGCAATGGAACAAAGCTGGATGGAGAATGACTTTGACGAGTTGACAGAAGTAGGCTTCAGAAGGTTGATAATAACAAACTTCTCCGAGCTAAAGGAGGACGTTTGAACCCATCGCAAGGAAGCTAAAAACCTTGAAAAAAGATTAGACAAATGGCTAACCAAAATAAACAGTGTAGAGAAGGCCTTAAATGACTTGATGGAGCTGAAAACCATGGCACAAGAACTTCGTGACGCATGCACAAGCTTCAAAAGCCAATGTGATCAAGTGGAAGCAAGGGTATCAGTGATTGAAGATCAAATTAATAAAATAAAGTGAGAAAACAAGGTTAGAGAAAAAAAGAGTAAAAAGAAATGAACAAAGCCTCCAAGAAATATGGGACCACGTGAAAAGACCAAATCTACATTTGATTGGTGTACGTGAAAGTGAGGGGGAGAATGGAACCAAGTTGTAAAACATGCTTTAGGATATTATCCAGGAGAACTTCCCCAACATAGCAGGGCGAGCCAACATTCAAATTCAGGAAATGAAAAGAACACTACAAAGATACTCCTTGAGAAGAGCAACCCCAAGACACACAATTGTCAGATTCACCAAAGTTGAAATGAAGGAAAAAGTGTTAAGAGCAACCAGAGAGAAAGGTCGGTTTACCCACAAAGGGAAGCCCATCAGATTAACAGCGGATCTCTCAGCAGAAACTCTACAAGCCAGAAGAGAGTGGGAGCCAATATTCAACATTTTTAAAGGAGAGAATTTTCAACCCAGAATTTCATATCCAGCTAAACTCAGCTTTGTAAGTGAAGGAGAAATAAAATCTTTTACAGACAAGCAAATGCTGAGAGAGTTTGTCACCACAAGGCCTGCCTTACAAGGAGCTCCTGAAGGAAGCACTAAATTTGCAAAGAAACAACTGGTACCAGCCACTGCAAAAATACACAAAATTGTAAAGAACATCGATACTATGAAGAAACTGCATCAATTAACAGACAAAATAACCAGCGAACATCATAATAACAGGATCAAATTCACACATAACAATGTTAACCTTAAATGTAAAGGGACTAAATGCTCTCATTAAAAGACACAGACTGGCAAATTGGATAAAGAGTCAAGACCCATCAGTGTGCTGTATTCAGGAGACCCATCTCATGTGCAAAGACACATACAGGCTCAAAATAAAGGGAGGGAGGAAGATCTACAAAGCAAATGGAAAGCAAAAAAAGGCAAGGGTTGCAATCTTAGTCTCTGATAAAACAGACTTTAAACCAACAAAGATCAAAAAAGACAAAGAAGGCCATTACATAATGGTAAAGGGATCAATTCAACAAGAAGAGCTAACTATCCTAAATATATATGCACCTAACACAGGAGCACCCAGATTCATAAAACAAGTCCTTAGAGACCTATAAAGAGACTTAGACACCCATATAATAATAATGAGAGACTTTAACACCCCACTGTCAATATTAGACAGATAAATGAGACAGAAGCTTACCAAGGATATCCAGGACCTGAACTCAGCTCTGCAACAAGTAGACCTAATAGATATCTTCAGAACTCTCCACCCCAAATCAAGAGAATATACATTCTTCCCAGCACCACATTGCACTTATTCTAAAATTGACCGCATAATTGGAAGTAAAGCACTCCTCAGCAAATGGAAAGAACAGAAATCACAATGAACAGTCTCTCAGACTACAGTGCAATAAAATTACAACTCAGGATTAAGAAACTCACTCAAAAGTGCACAACTACATGGAAACTGAATAACCTGCTCCTGAATGACTACTGGGTACATAACGAAATGAAGGCAGAAATAAAGATGTTCTTTGAAACCAATGAGAACAAAGACACAATGTACCAGAATCTGTGGGATACATTTAAAGCAGTGTGTAGAGGGAAATTTATAGCACTAAAAGCCCACAAGAGAAAGCAGGAAAGATCTAAAATCGACACCCTATCAATACAATTAAAAGAACTAGAGAAGCAAGAGCAAACAAATTCAAAAGCTAGTAGAAGACAAGAAATAACTAAGATCAGAGCAGAACTGAAAGAGAGAGAGACACAAAAAACCCTTCAAAAAGTCAATGAATCTAGGCTCTGGTTTTTTGAAAAGATCAACTAAATTGATAGACCACTTGCAAGACTAATAAAGAAGAAAAGAGAGAAGAATCAAATAGATGCAATCAAAAGTGATAAACAGGGTATCACCACCAATCCCACAGAAATAAAAACTACCATCAAAGAATACTATAAACACCTCAACACAAATAAGCTAGAATAAAATAAAAGAAATGGATAAATTCCTGGACACATACACCCTCCCAAGACTAAACCAGGAAGAAGTTGAATACCTGAATCAACTAATAACAAGTTCTGAAATTGAGATAGTAATTAATAGCCTACCAACCAAAAATGGCCAGGACCAGATGAATTCACAGCCAAATTCTACCAGAGGTGCAAATAGGAGCTGATACTATTCATTTTGAAACTATTCCAATCAACAGAAAAAGAGGGAATCCTCCCTAATTCATTTTATGAGGCCAACATCATCCTGATAACAAAGCCTGGCAGAGACACAACAAAAAAGAGAATTTTAGACCAATATCCCTGATGAACATTGATGCGAAAATCCTCAAGAAAATACTGGCAAACTTAATCCAGCAGCACATCAAAAAGCTTATCCACCATGATCAAGTGGGCTTCATCCCTGGGATGCAAGGCTGGTTCAACATACACAAATCAATAAACATGATCCATCAAATAAACAGAACCAAAGACAAAAACCACATGATTATCTCAACAGAGGCAGAAAAGGCCTTTGACAAAATTCAACAACCCTTCATGCTGGAAACTCTCCATAAACTAGGTATTGATGGAATGTATCTCAAAATAATAAGAGCTATTTATGGCAAAACAAAAGCCAGTATCATACTGAATGGGCAAAAACTGGAAGCATTCCCTCTGAAAACTGGCACACGACAAGAATGACCTTTCTGACCACTCCTATTCAACATAGTGTTGGAAGTTCTGGTCAGGGTAATCAGGCAAGAGAAAGAAATAAAGAGTATTCAGCTAGGAAATGAGGAAGTCAAATTGTCCCTGATTGCAGATGACATGATTGTACATTTAGAAAACCCCATCATCTCAGCCCAAAATCTCCTTAAGCTAATAAGCAATTTCAGCAAAGTCTCAGGATACAAAATCAATATGCAAAAATCACAAGCATTCCTATACACCATTAACAAACAAACAGAGATCCAAATCATGAGTGAACTCCCATTCACAATTGCTACAAAGAGAATAAAATACCTAGGAATTCAACTTACAAGGGATATGAAGGACCTCTTCAAGGAGAACTACAAACCACTGCTCAACGAAATAAAAGAGGACACAAACAGCCTGGACGCAGGGGCTCATGCCTGTAATCCCAGCACTTTGGGAGGCCGAGGCAGGTGGATCACGAGGTCATTAGATTGAGACCCTCCTGGCTAACACTGTGAAACCCCATCTCTACTAAAAAAAAAAATACAAAAAAATTAGCCAGGTATGGTGGTGGGCACCTGTAGTCCCAGCTACTCGGGAGGCTGAGGCAGGAGAATGGCATGAACCCGGGGGATGGAGCTTTCAGTGAGTGGAGATGGTGCCACTGCACTCCAGCCTGGGTGACAGAGCGACACTCTGTCTCAAAAAAAAAGAGGACACAAACAAATGGAAGAACATTCCATGCTCATGGATAGGAAGAATCAATATCATGAAAATGGTCATACTGCCCAAAGTAATTTATAGGTTCAATGCCATCCCCATTAAGCTACTAATGACTTTCTTCACAGAGTGGGAAAAAACTACTTTAAAGTTCTTATGGAACCAAAAAAGAGCCTGCATTGCCAGGACAATCCTAAGCAAAAAGAACAAAGCTGGAGGCATCATGCTACCCAACTTCAAACTATACTACAAGGCTACAGTAACCAAACAGCATGGTACTGGTACCAAAACATATATATAGACCAACTGAACAGAATAGAGGCCTCAGAAATAACACCACACATTTACAACCATCTGATCTTCGACAAACCTGACAAAAACAAGAAATGGGGAAAGGATTTTCTACTTAATAAATGGTGCTGGGAAAATTGGCTAGCCATATGTAGAAAGCTGAAACTGGATCCCTTCCTTATACTTTATACAAAAATTAATTCAAGACGGATTAAAGACTTAAATGTTAAATCTAAAACCATAAAAACCCTAGAAGAAAACCTAGGCAATACCATTC
Source organism: Macaca thibetana thibetana (assembly GCF_024542745.1). Lineage (NCBI taxonomy): Eukaryota > Metazoa > Chordata > Mammalia > Primates > Cercopithecidae > Macaca > Macaca thibetana. The sequence goes on along the minus strand of NC_065589.1, from coordinate 82,882,798 downwards.
AGGACATAGGCATGGGCATGGACTTCATGACTAAAACACCAAAAGCAATGGCAACAAAAGCCAAAATAGACAAATGGGATCTAATTAAACTAAAGAGCTTCTGCACAGCAAAAGAAACTACCATCAGAGTGAACAGGCAACCTATAGAGTGGGAGAAAATTTTTGCAATATACCCATCTGACAAAGGGCTAATATCCAGAACCTACAAAGAACTCAAACAAATTTACAAGAAAAAAACAAACAACCCCATCAAAAAGTGGGCAAAGGATCTGAACAGGCACTTCTCAAAAGAAGACATCTATGCAGCCAACAGACATGTGAAAAAATGCTCATCATCACTGGTCATCAGAGGAATGCAAATCAAAACCACAATGAGATACCATCTCACACCAGTCAGAATGGCGATCATTAAAAAGTCAGGAAACAACAGGTGCTGGAGAGGATATAGAGAAATAGGAACACTTTTATACTGTTGGTGGGAGTGTAAATTAAACCATTGTAGAAGACAGTGTGGCGATTACCCAAGGATCTAGCACTAGAAATACCATTTGACCCAGCCATCCCATTACTGGGTATATACCCAAAGGATTATAAATCATGCTACTATAAAGACACATGCATATGCACACGTATGTTTATTGCGGCACTATTCACAATAGCAAAGACTTGGAACCAACCCAAATGCCCATCAATGATAGACTGGATTAAGAAAATGTGGCACATATACACCATGGAATACTATGCAGCCATAAAAAGGATGAGTTCATGTCCTTTGCAGGGACATGGATGAAGCTGGAAACCATCATTCTCAGCAAACTATCACAAGAACAGAAAACCAAGCACTGAATGTTCTCACTCACAGGTGGAAATTGAACAATGAGATCACCTGGACACAGGGCAGGGAACATCACACACTGAGGTTTGTCAGGGACTGGGGGAGGGATAGCATTAGAATAAATATCTAATGTAATCGATGAGTTGATGCGTGCAGCAAACCAACATGGCACATGTATACCTATGTATCAAACCTGCACTTTGTGCATAGGTACCCTAGAACTTAAAGTATTTTTAAAAAAAAAGTGGAACACATGTCCACACAAAATCCTGTACATAGATGTTTATACCCGCTTTATTCATAATTGCCAAAACTAGAAGCCACCAAGATGTCCTTTAGTAGGTGAATAGGTTAAAAAAAAAAAAAAAAAAAAAAAGCTGTGGTCCATTCATCAAACGAAACATGATTCAGAGCTACAAAGAAATGAGTTATCAAGCTACGAGAAGATGGAGGAAGTTTAAATGCATATTATTAAGTGAAAGAAGCCAATCTGAAAAGGCTACATTTGGTAGTTGGTATGGTTTGGATTTGTGTCTTCGCCCAAATCTCATGTTGAATTGTAATCCCCAATGTTGGAGAAGGGGCCTGGTTGGAGGTGATTGGATCATGGGGACAAAGTTTCCCCTTGCTGTTCTCGTGATAGTGAGTGAACTCTCATGAGATCTGGTTGTTTAAAAGCATGTAGCAACTCCCCCTTCTCTCTTCCTCCTTCTCCGTTCCTGCTTTTCCTTCACATTCTTCCATGATTGTAAGTTTCCTGAGGCCTCCCCAGCCATGCTTCCTGTATAGCCTGCAGAACTCTGAGTCAATTAAACCTCTTGTCTTTATAAATTACCCAGTTCTGGGTAGTTCTTTATAGCAATGGGAGAACAGACTAATACAGTAGCATTTCCACTATCTGGCATTCTGGAAAAGTCAAAACTGTGGAGCCAGTAAAAAATGAGTGGTTGCCAGAGGTTGGGGGTCAGTAAGAGAGGGAGGAATAGGCAAAGCACAGAGAAGTTTTAGAGCAGTGAAATTACTCTGTATGACACTACAAAGGTGGATGCATAATAATTGTACATAACTCCTAAAGTGTACAACACCAAGAGTGAACCCTAATGTAAACTCTGGACTTTGGGTGATAATGATGTATCAATGTAGGTTCATCAGTTATGACAAATGTACTACTGTGGTGGGAGATGATGATAATAGGGAAGGCTATACATTTATGGAGACAAGAGGTATATGGGAAATCTCACTATACCTTCTACTCAATTTTGCTGTGAACCTAAAACTGCTCGAAAAATTTGTTTTTAAAAATTAAGAATTTTCTTCTCAAAAGATGCCTTTAAGAGTATGAGAAGGAGGCACTGGGTGGGAGGAAAATACCTGTGGTACATGCATCTAACCAAGGACATGGGGCCAGAATATCTAAATGATTCTACGTAGCAATAAGAAGAACGCATATTAATAAAAATGGATATGCAAGTGGCAAATCAGTATGTGAAGTGTTCAACATCAGGAATCTCTAGAGGAAAATACATTAAAACCACAATGAGATGCCACTGTGCACTCACTTCACTAGAATGGCTCAAATTTTTGAAAACCTGACAATGCTCTCATACACTTGTAGTAGAAATGTAAATTGGTACAACTATTTTGGAAAACTAGTTGGCAGTAACTACTAAAGCTGAACATAAGCACACTCTATGACCTAGCAATTCTACTCCTAGGTCTGGCCCCCCAGTAGAAATGGGCCAACAGATTGTATGACTATTCCAAGACAAATGCATAGAGAAGGATTCATTGTTGTTGTCATCGAGGGGATGCTTCTGGGTAATTAAGATGCCACTTAAATTGCAGAAAGTGCAGGTAATTCTGAAAGGGGCTCAGTTCTGTTGGGTATTTGATCACAAAGAGTCATCAGCTCCTAATGGATTCCTCTACCTGAGGACAAAGCCAAGGGAGGTGTAGACTGGCAGACTCCTTGGCTCTCACAGGAATCTCATCTGCTTCTTTCTATGTCTCTCCCCTTCCTCAGGAGCTGCAATTGCCAACTCAGGGGCCTTACAACAGTATTGAGAGGTCCTCACAAGCCTTTTGACATCCCCAAGCACCTCCTGCATCCTCAGAAACCCCAGGCTCTTGAAGAGACCTTGTTATAGCCTTGGAATAGTGGCAGGAATGCATGGGGAGTGGACCACATTGCTTTTTACCTACTCAGGGCTTGTTGGCTCAGGGAACCCTCAGTTTAGACAAGGCTAAAGGTATGCCAAACCTTCCTCTTACCACTACCAGGAAAACAATAGCTAGAGCTAACCTTTAGACCCCGCAGTTGTTCCCTTTCATTGTTCACAGAAGTTCTATTATTTAGGTACCATTATTATTCCTGTTTTATGGCCAAGATCCTGAGGCTCAGAAAGTGTAGTTAACTTGCCTGACGTCATCCAGCCAGGAAGTAGTAGGGCTGAACCCACACACTCATATCCTCTTTCCTTATATTCTCTTTCTAGAGCCAGATTTCTTAACCAGATCACTTCTGTTAGGTGCCTGGCAATGGCTATCTTGGACTTGTGATGTCATTGCTGACCTCCGAGGGAGGTTAATGAGTAAGCCTGACTGGGTGTGTTCATTTCTTTGGATTGCTGAAGTCCCACAAACTGGGTGGCTTGCAACGACAGAAATTGTTCTGTTCCGGAGGCGGGAAGTCTGAGCTCCATGCTCGCCTCACTATAGGTTCTGGCAGCAATCCTTGGAGCCCCTTGGCTTGTAGATGCAGCTCTCCAGTCTCTGCATCCATTGTCACATAATGTTCTACCTCAAGTGTCAGTGTCTCTGTGTCTCTTCATATAAGGACACCAGTCATATTCGATTAAGGGTCTGTCTTACTCCAATATGACCTCCTATTAAATTAACTTATTATATCCACAATGACCCTGCTTCCAAATAAGGTCACATTCTGTGGTACTGGGCATTAGATCTTTAACATATTTTTTAAAGGGGGAAGGGGACATGATTCAACCCATAACACTGGACTAGGGTTCTTTTGATTTCTTTAACCTAAAGCCTTAGTTTTAACTGGACAGGTAAGTACCTTGTCCAGTCACAGATGGAATACATGGTAGAAATAGGTCTTGACTCTATAGCCACTGTTCACTCTTCTCCACCAGGCCTCTGCCAGAGAAACTAGTGCAAATGCCAGCAGCAAGTGAGGGTGGGAATCTTATTAGAAATTTAAGATAATAATGCCACGTATATATACACATGCCTATGTCTCTATAGGGACTCAGAGATTATAGAACACTTATTATAAGGATTTAGAGATTATAGAACACTTTTCTACCCAGAGCAAAAAGAAAAGGAGAAAAAGGGTTGTGGCTGTAATGACTTTCAAACTCAAAGGCTAGATTTTGAAAGAAATGTAGGAAGTAGCAAAAGCACAGAGGCAAAAAAAAAAAAAAAAAAAAAAAAAAAAAAAAATTCCTAGCGGAATGTATTGTGCTACTTATCTGGTCAAAGAAAAACAGCTCTTTGCTGGCAAAGCCTCGCTTTCATGGAGCCGTGTGCTTCTTCCAGAGCTAGGGGCAGACTGGGTTTGCTGAAATGAGTCCTTCTTCAGAAGGCTTTCTTCCCGTGAGGTCTTTCATTCTTGTGGGGTTTTATTCTGCTGGTTCTCAGGTTCATTATCAGTAAATGCAGGGCTTCCAGTATTATGCAAAAGTTTACCCCCAGGCTCAACTGTGTTACTAGGACACCCAAGATTCCAAAAAGAACATGTAATTGTTCCTGGCACAAGGGTAGCATGAATGTCTGTCTCTGGATTGCATGATATCTGCTTTGCCTTCAGGCTTTCAATTGTCAGCATTCCATAGGCAGGCAGGTAGCGGTGGGAGTGTGCTAATTAGATCAGGTGCTTGATCTTGAAGTCTGCCCCAGCAATGACTAGGTAGTCAGCATCGGAACTTTTGAGCACTACCTTTCTTTCTCCCAGTCTGCCCAGAATGTAATTATCTTGTCAGCCAAGAAGCTGGAGCACACAGCTGAGCAAGTGCTCGGCAGCAGTAACAGAGTGATAAGGGAAGACAAATGGACCCACCGTGCACGACTGTTCTGAGACAAACAAATGTACAGAGAGGCATTGGAGAATGGAGACTTAGAGAACAAAGAGGCTGCAATGAGTATTTTGTTCCTAAGGATACTTCAGATCCTCTCTTAATAAGATTACCTTGCCTTTGGAGAGGAATTGCAGACCTTTGCTGACTAATTCAAGTCCCAAAGCTTTAGAAAGCTCTTTTAAAATAGGAAGCGATGTGGGGTTCAGTAGCAGCCTATGTGCTTTGCAGGCCAAACGGCAGGTAATAAAACTTTGAAGGATGACTAGTAGGAAGGGAATGAAGGAGATGAGAAAATAGCAAGTAGGTGTATGTGCAAGGACTGCAAAAGAGGTTTCAGCTCTTGATATTCAAAGTGTGACTTGTGGACTGACAGCAGCAACATCATCTGGAAGCTTGTTAGAAATGCAGACTCTGGGTCAGGCGCGGTGGCTCACGCTTGTAATTCTAGCGCTTTGGGAGGCCAAGGCGGGTGGATCACGAGGTCAATAGATAGAGGCCATCCTGGTCAACATGGTGAAACCCCGTCTCTACTAAAAATACAAAAATTAGCTGGGCGTGGTGGCGTGTGCTTGTAGCCCCAGCTACTCAGGAGGCTGAGGCAGGAAAATCACTTGAACCCAGGAGGCAGAGATTGCAGTGAGCTGAGATCGCACCACTGCACTCCAGCCTGGGCAATAGAGTGAGATTTCGTCTCAAAAAAAAAAAAAAAAAAAGAAAACAAAAGAAAAGAAATGCAGACTCTCAGGCCCCAGCCCAGACCTCTTGAATGAGAGTCTGAATTTTAAGAGGCCCCCATCCCCCAGGTTGATTGGATACACCAGTTAAAAAGAGGGGAAAAAAAGCAAAAACCATTGGTGTCTGGGTCTCAGCCCCAGAGATACTGACTCAATTGGATCAAGGTGTAGCCTACACATTGGGTTTGTTAGTAAAGCTCCCTACCTGATTCTAATGAGCACCCAAGTTTCAGAACTGCTGGTGTAGAATAGTCTATCAGAGGGGTTGTAGTGATTTGGAAAATAAAGGTATTAGGTTTTTAAATCTATATACCCACAGTTTATCCAGGGTTTTCAGCCTGTCATACACCTGTGACATCTATACCCAGTGACAAAAGTATTTTTGGATGCCTGCTACCCACAGAATAGCACCCTGTTTACTTCCCACTGCCTTCAAGATTGAAGGGTCTGGTTTCTGCCTACCTCTCCCACTCCATCTCCTTCTACCCCTACTCACTCCAGGCCAACTGGCCTTTTTTCCTTTTCTCAAGCTCACTGGGAACTGAGTCCTTTGCTACCTCAGGGCCTTTGCACATGCCTTTGCCTATGCCTTTGCCTCTTGAAAACTCCTCAGCCTTCAGCTTGCTTCCTCATTATCACTTCTGGAAAGGCACCTTCCATGAAAATTCTATCCAAGGAAAGTCTCACTTTCTCCCCCTTAATTATGGTCCATGGTTGCACACTATTCTTTTCCATTTCTTCAATAACACTATTAAAAGTTGTAATTGGTTGTTTTTCATTAATTGTTTCTTGTCTATTTCCCCCGACTAGTCCACGAGGACAAAACAGAGTCTTTTTTTATTCTCCTCTATACTCCTAGGGCCTAGTTCAGTGCTTGGCACATGGAAAACACATAAATATTTGTAGAATGAACGAACAAAGGCAGGGATTGGCTATGTCCCATGGGCCATATTTAGCCTGTTGCTTGTTTTTGTAAATAACTATGCTCATTTATTTACGTATTGTCCATGGCTGCTTTCATGCTACAATGAGAGCTGACGAAACTGTGTGGCCACAATGCCTAACTTACTATTTGACCCTTTGTAGATAGGCTGCTAGATAAAATACAGAATGCTCAGAAAAATTGGAAAGCAGAGAAACAATGAAAAATTTTTAGTGTACCTGTGGTCCAAATATTGCATGGGACATATTTATACTAATAATTATTTGTTGCTTACTTGACACTTGAATTTAACTGGATCTCCTGGATTTTTATGTGCTGAATTTGAAAACCCTATAGAAAAAAGTGTGCCAACCCTTGAATTCATAAATAATTACCTCAACTGTTCAAGCTCAACAAATAATGATTCCAAAATTTTCTGTTTACTTTCTGAAGATTCAATACTGCTAACACAACAAAATATTAAACTATGTTATCATTAATACTAGTCCCTTGGTAGGATATTTGGGGCTCTTTTGGATAATCAGGCATAAAATGAAAATAGATAATACTCTTAAACTCTTCTGATGTCCAGGGGGCTGTCAGTTTCACTTGTCCTTTTGTGCCTTGATGCCATATGTGATTATTTCAAAGGCTATGCCATGTGGAAAATGCTTGGTTGCTGTTAGACTCCGGCATAGTGATACAAGCTGAGTGAGCTCCCTTCAAACTTACAGTCCGGTCCAGCCTCACACAGAGTGGCCAACCGCAACCATAGGAAAGGCTTTAGAGGATACATGGGTAATTGAATTAGGCAGGAGTCCCTTTGTGCTGTGAGACCCAGATAAAGTGGAGAAGGGGAATTACACAGCTTTCAACAGTTAGCTGAAAGACAGGAGTTTTGTTCACAGATGTCAAAGTCTTCACCAAAGGGGCACTTTCAGGTATAAGAAAACGAAACTAGACATAATTTGTTGGTCCTATTAATGTAAAAAAGTAACTAAGTATTATGTGAATATGTAAAAAGTGACCCAGGAGGTAAAAATGCAGTACTTGCGCAGGTTTTGGGCTGCTGGTGGGAAAGGACAAGTTTGCTTTTATTTTAAAAGTAGACACCTATAAGTATGGCAACTATAGGATCAGAATTTTGTAGGATGATTTTGATTTCATATAGTTATTCTCATCAATAAAAATTTTGATGTATAACTACACATAATTTAATTTGTATGCCTTTATAAGACTATACATATATAAACATTCAAAAAATTTGAACATACTTAATTGTACAATATTATACCAGTTAGTCTAAGTGTGTAAATATATGCAAAGAAAATAGGAAAAACTTACTCTTTTTTTTTTTTTTTTGAGACAGAGTCTCACTCTGTCGCCCAGGCTGCAGTGCGGTGGCATGATCTCAGCTCACTGCAACCTCCACCTCCCAGGTTCAAGAGATTCTCCTGCCTCAGCCTCTCAAGTAGCTGGGACTACAGGCACATGCCACCACACTTGGCTAATTTTGTATTTTTAGTGGAGACAGGATTTCACCATGTTGGCCAGGCTGTTCTCGAACTCCTGACCTCAAGTGGTCCACCCACCTTCCAAAGTGCTGGGATCACAGGTGTGAATGAACCACCAGGCCCCGCCAGAAAAACTTACTCTAAAATGTCAACAGTGTTAGCTATGTCTGAGTGGTGAGTTTATGAGTGATCTTTGTTTTCATCTTTGGGTTTTCTGTATTGCTCTTCACTTTTCTTTTTGCAAATAGTCTATATTAGTTTTATAATCAAAAAAAGAATAATTTAAAGTTTTGTTTTGTTTTGGCCATACTTCCACATTACATTGCTGATGGGAGAGTAACTGATAAAACTACTTTGGAAAGCAACTTGGACAAACTCAGTAAAATTACAGATGCCATTCCCCTGTAACCTGGGGATTTCACTCCTCAATAGAGCATATGTGTGCAAAGATGTGCATGGCTGCAACATTTGTAATGCTGCACAATCGGAAGTGACCTGACGCCCTCACTTGCAGAATGAACACATTGCCCATAATACTGTGAATGGAGCGTGCATAGCAGTGGGTGGAGTAAACTATAGCTATACGTATCTCCATGGACAAGCCTCAAAAACAGAGCATTGAGCTTAACAATGTTTTAATACCTGGCAGATGAACCAATAGATAAATTATCTATAAATGGCAGAGTGCTTCAAGTGCTTAATGCCACAGAACTAACACTCAAAAATGTCTAAAATGTAAAGTTTATGTTATATGTATCTCACCATAATAAGAAAATATAATTAAAAACCCCAAATATATAACATTCAGTCAAAAAGCAAATGGTAAAAATAATATGTACAGCATGAAATTAAGCTTATAAGCCAAAACTACATAATTAGTTATGGATGTACATATATATATACATATGTATATATATATACACACACATTTTTAATAGCACAAAAAACAAATGTGAGAATGACAAATACTAAGTTCAGGATACTGGTTACCTCTATAGAAGGAGAGGGGAACTAGACCAGAGTTGGGCAGCTACACAGCATGCAACTGGATCTGGGATGTTTCATTTGCTTAAAAAATCTAAAGCAAATATGGTAGCAAAATGTTACAATGTGAGAAAACTGGCAATAAGTATGTGAGTGTTTATTTATTATTATTATTATTATTATTTGTTGCCCTGGCTGGAGTACAATGGCGCGATCTCGGCTCACTGCAACCTCTGCCTCCCGGGTTCAAGTGATTCTCCTGCCTCAGCCTCCCGAGTAGCTGGGATTACAGGCATGTGCCATCACACCTGGCTAATGTTTTGTATTTTTAGTAGAGACTGGGTCTTGCCATGTTGGCCAGGCTGCTCTTGAACTCCTGACCTCGGGTGATCCACCCACCTCAGCCCCCAAAGTGCTGGGATTACAGGCATGAGCCACTGCGCCCGTCTGGGTGTTTACTATGTTACTCTATTTTTCCATATGCTTGAACTGTATGATCATAACAAACCTATAGTCTTGGTCAGACCACGTGCCCCCAATTTCTCACTTTGATTGGAACCATAGATTGTGATTACCATAGATCGTAGCTGTTTTAAATATGCTGACCCAATGCATAATATTCCCTAGCTGTGTGGCCTGTTCTTACCACCCAGAGCTTAAACAACCTACGGGGCAGAATCCGAGTGTCTCTCTTTTTTCAAGTCTATGCATCTTTAAATTGCTCTCTTCATCCAAATTAACAGCAATAGGGAAGAACCCTGGATGAAGTATTTCCTGGTCTTAAAGCACTCTGCAATTAATAGGGAATTCATCTATTGGTTTAGCTGTCAGGCAGCTCTGCTCCACCCTTGGGTTCTGTACTTTTTAAAGTTGGTTAGTTGACCAGGAGCAGTGGCTCACACCTGTAATTTCAGCATTTTGGGAGGTCGTGGTGGGTGGATCATTTGAGGTCAGGAGTTCAAGACCAGCCTGGCCAACATGGTGAAACCCTGTCTCTACTAAAAACATACAAATTAGCTGGGTGTGGTGGCACACGCCTGTAATCCCAGCTACTCAGGAGGTTGAGGCTGGAGAATCTCTTGAACCCAGGAGGCAGAGGTTGCCGTGAGCTGAGGTTGTGCCACTGTACTTCAGCCTGGGCAACAGAGAGAGAATCTGTCTCAAAAAAAAAAAAAAGAAAAAAAGAAAAGGTGGTAACTTTATTTTAAAGTCTGTGTCTCTGGTGGTCTAGTGGTCTGCTTTTTCACTACAGCACCCCAGGTTCAATTGTGAGTTACCTCAGTGATTGTGACTGTAGATTCAGATTATCTGGGTTCAGATCTTGGCTCTTACATGCAGTTTGCTTTGCTATTTTGGGTTCTGTAGCCATAAGAGGGAGTTTAAATGATAAAATGAGTGCAAAATCCTGAACCCCCAGGCTGCCACCTAATAAGCTCTCGACAAACGTTCCCTATTACACTATTATTATCATAGTCATAGCTGCATATCATCTCTAGCCCTCATCCCTATAAAGTGAAGGACTTGGTCCAAACACCGTGATACTGTTAGCATCAAAAGAAGTTTTATGGTTGCTGATTAATTTGCTGCTCCTTATAAGAAAGATGGTGAATAGAAAAGAGCAAAAACATTGACAGACATGAAAACTCTGACCCCTCAGCTGGAGTCTCTTTCTAGAACACAACTCTAAAATGCCCTCATTCTGTTTTTTAGGCAAAATATTAGTTTACTAGTCTGCTGATGCTCTCTGAGACTTCTTAAGTCAGGCACTACATCTTATTCTCCTCTATAGTCACAAACTTTGGCCTAGTTCACGGGAGGTACTCATGATATGTTTGAGAAATGAAGGGATGAATGACTATGCAGTCCATAGCATCTTAGTTTCAATGATATGCTAGGTATCCTGTGTGTTGTGTAAATCTCAAAGCATTTAGACCTTGCATTATTTAAATCACATTTTAGATCCGGCACAGTGGCTCACACCTGTAATCCCAGCACTTTGGGAGGCCGAGGTTGGTGGTTCACATGTGGCCAGGAGTTTGAGATCAGTTTGGTGAACTAACATGACGAAACCCCGTCTCTACTAAAAATACAAAAATTAGCTGGGCATGGTGGCGCACATCTGGAATCCTAGGTACTCGGGAGGCTGAGGCATGAGAATCACTTGAACCTCGGAGGTGGAGGGTACAGTGAGCTGAGATCATGCCACTGCACTCCAGCCTGGGCAACAGAGTGAGACTCTGTCTCAAGAAAAAAAAAATCTCATTTTATATTTCTGCAAGTATTGGCTTAATCAGGCATCTCATTAAGGTCCTGCTTCAAACCTGTACCTTTTTCTTTCTTGTGTTTACTTTCTCAATTATGAGGCTTTGAGTTCTTTAGAAGAAAAGTACTATGTGTGATCTAAGGAGTAACTGATGATTTTTCATGGTTAAGATTTATCAATTAGCTTGGAAAATACTCCCAACAACTCTGACTGATAATCTGAGGACATAAGGTTTATTTCCAAATCCTCCCTCTCTAAGGGATGTTTTCATTAATGAGGAAAGTGTAGGCAGCTGGCCCTCCTCAGTCTTTGTTCCCAGATACTATCAGTTAAGGAGAAATGAAAATACTTTCCATTACACTTAAATAAAGAGCAATTTATTACCTCCATGGAGATGTCTTATAACCCAGAAGTTGTCATTTTACTCCTAGATGATTTTGTTTTTACTAAAATCATGTTTGGAATACTCCATCCACTACAGAATGAGATTGATAGGATAAAGAATATCTAGACTGTGCCCTAAAATTAGCTACATTACAGCTTATTAAACTTTGTTATTTGTGTGGAGATCATTGGAATTCATGGTAATTTCCCTCCTCCAGAATCAAGGTCATTGACTGTTGAGGCTGGAAGTCTTCCCACCCAGTCTTTTTATTTTCTAAAAACTGAGGCCAGAGAGATAAAGAGATTTCCACTGGAGCAAAATTGCTTTGATCTTTCCAACAGGGACATTATAAAATGAAACAATAATAGAACAGGCTAACAAATAGCAAAGAGGTCCAATGTTTATTTTCTTTCTCTATTTTCTCTGCCTCTTTTCCTCCCTTGCTGCAATGAAAAGCTCAAAAGAACCAAGTAGAAGAAAGAAGAGGTAAAATAATAGCTGGGTTATTGATTCCTGAAAAATGGAAACTTACGTATGGTGGATAATCTCCACAAGCCACGCAAGGACATCAGGTTCATGGCATATGTGGCTGCTCTTTATGTTTGTTTATAGATCTAATGGTCATCAGGTGTGTGCTTGCTCAGGGTGTTCCTTTTATGGCCTGCTAGAAGGCTGCGAGCTTCTCCAACATGTTGGTCCTGAGACTGATGGCAGAGTGTTCTTTCCTCATTGCCATCTGCGTCCAATGTGGGAGAGATGGAAGAAGGGACAGCCAGGGCTGCAGAAGGTCCTGGCAATGGTCAGGTGCCGCCCCTTGCTCTGTGCACATGGGCTTCCTCAATCTTAACAAGTATTTGTCATGCAAAACTCCAAGTCTTTCTCTTGACCCAATTTTAGAAAAGATGAAGTGCTTTTATTGCAATTTGTAATTCATTTCACAAAAGCTACTGAGAATCTACTGTGCTTTGAGAATTGGCCTAAACAGATGAGTAAGACCTGTTATTCTCCTCAAAGAGCTAATGATTGAGGGGTTTTTGTCTCTAGAGGAAAGGTCCCTTTGGCTGCATAAAAACCTGCTTGTACTCCCCTTCTCTCAGGCTTTAGAAACATTGCTTTGTCCTAATAGCCAAGAGATATTAATCAGTGGTCACAGAAGTTAGTGAGTAAACTGGAAGTACCAGTATACTTCTTGTTTACTTTCTAATTGCTGTGTTTCAGCATTACACACAAATACCAGGTCATATAATAATTATTGCTATTAACTTCACTAAAATAATCTTTCAAGCCAGATGTAGGTATTTTGAATAGATATAGGATATTTTAAAGCCTTGGAAATAACCCACAGTGATTAACAATAAGATTCGACAACATCATAAAGAATATTGATTTAATTGCTTTTTATCTCAATAGCTCACTAGGAAAGAGAAACTATTCAAATAAGACAGTTAAGGTTTAGTGGCCTGATACTATCTATCGTAAAATTAACAGTAAACATTTTAAAATAACAGAGGAAATATAAACACTTTTTTTTAACTTGGGTAATTGAATCCTGATTCAAAATGGTAGTTAGCTCTAGAATGTAATATACTACCCACTGCTCAGTCTATTATCATCATTATCTTTTGAACCCTATAATTGGACAAACAGGAAACTATTCATAATAATAAGTTTGTTCAAAAATATTCTGTTGGCTGGAGTCTGGGGTGCACACTACAGTCATACTGAACTAAAGGCAAAACTGCTTACTTTATGCTTTTCACCTTTCATCTCTGTTACAACAATGTACAGGCACACTACACACCTGGGCAGGCCAAAGCATCCTACCACAATTACTAAAAAAACAGTCATTTTTCCTGCATTCCATGAGTGGGCAACATAAATTTAATTTGCTGCAGACAGGGCCTTCGTCGAACCTAAACCTGTGCTGCCTATGCAGGCAAGTAACTATGCTTAACATGTAACTCGGGCAAATAATTTTCCTTCTGGAATTTTCATGAGATCTAACCACTTAATCATTTTATTTATTCTATCACTGGTTTTTATTTTTCAGTGATTCTTCAGTAGCTACGTTCCTTATATCACAGTTATCCAAACATCAAATTGCACAGGACTCCTGCACACACAGGACTCCTAAAAGATGTGAACTGAAAGGCAACACAAGCCACTAGTGGACCGTTTTCAGTTTTCATTATCAATAAAAGGGAAGATCAGCATTTTCATGCTGCATGAAGGCTTCAAGGACGTGCACTGTTGCTGTTATTATCTTTAGGCCAGGCTGCTGCCTGCCCCCACTAATACAGATGGAATGATGAGCCCATCAAAATAAAAATAAAACAATGAAATTGTCAGAGTCATAGAGCGGGTGGCTGACCTGGACTGTCATATGACCCCCTGAAAATGTCCCTTTGAATTTAGTGAAGGCTGGATGGTAAAGACCACAGATCATGACAGAACATAAATTCACCTCATAATGAGATTAGAAGACAGGCAAAATCGATGTCCTGCTGTTACATTAGAGGCAGGCTCTAATCTGGCATTTTCCTCGGAAATGATCATTTCCCTTGCAACAGGGGAATCATGGACGCAACTAGCTTAAATCCGACAGATTCTGTTTTGCCATGTAGTGATTTTTCATCTTCCTCTGTCTTTTTAATAGCGGTTTTGGGGAGACGTATAAATGAGTTGTGAGTCTTAAAGACTATTACCAAAGTGAGTTATGGAAGTCCATGTTCATGATCATCAATCGCATTCCCTAGACTCTCCTTTGAAGAAAAGTCCTGTGCAACTCCTTCTCCCACTCCTAAACTGGAGCCTTGCTGTGGAGAAGGTGTTGTGACCCCCAGGGTCCTCTCACACTAGCCTTAAGGATCAAAGGCAGAATAGACTCACTATTGTATTTGGGGGTATTTAAAAAAAAGTCTCAACTGCAACTCTACTACTTAAAACTACTGGAAACAAATATCACATACTAAAAAGCCTGAAGAAAATGCCCAGATCAGGTGAACCCACATGGTCTCTGTGTAGAACAAAGGCTTCAAGTACGGAGCTTGATTGCAAGGAACTTCCTTGGTTTGCAGCAGAAGGCAATCTCACCTGGGAGTACAATACCCTCCTCTCATTCAAAATGCAAGATAGCATCTCCTGCTGGATCCTTTCTACAGAACCTGATGCAAGTTCATGGGGCTGTACCGTCCTTAGTAGTGAGTGGCATTTAATCAAAGCCTTCTGTGACATAATCTGAGAGTTTCAGAAGCCCTGTGAAATCACCAAGCAAGTTAAGAGGTCCTTTCAAAAGGAATGAGAGATCAAACTCTGTATTTAGGAGCATTTGACGCTTCTGCACAGAAGGCACAGACTATTTAATTTCTCTGCATTATTTTTAGGGCCCCTGCTGAAGACTCCTTACTTCTCTGTAAAACTGTAGATTAGGAGTAAATCAATTCAGGGCGTTTGACATATTACTTTTCCTAGGCTGGGAAGAAACCACAGAAACCTTTTGTATGTGCATATGTTGTATTTTTTTGCAGTTTGCACAGTGGTTTGGGGACAGCACTTCATCTAATGAAACCGTTCCCTTTTTCCAGTTGGTGCTTCCATTCAAACACTTGAGCTGCAATCCAGCTGGTTTAAGGGGTAAATTATTTTTTGGCCCCATATAACAAGTTTTTTTCCTTTAACTTTCCACTTCTCAATAGCTTGTGTCTCTGTGTGTGTCTTTTCTAAGTATCTAATTTGCAAATGCCAAAGAAGGTGAAGCCAATTCTCCTCCCATTCTTAAGATTTTCTCTGTTCTCTGTTAACTCCCTCATCAGATGAAATAATTCAAGGGGACAGAGAATAAATTTTCTTTTAGGTAGGTGGTCCTATATTTGTTGATACTCTCCTCCAATCTATCTGTTTCATTTCCTTAACTCAGTCTTTCTCATCCCACCTTATCTGCTCCCCATGCCCTACTGCACCTTGGTGTTTACAATTTAAATTGCAAGCACTAAATGAGTCCACTTAGCCAAACGCCCAGTACATTTGGTATGCGTTAATGATTATCTAATGGTCTTCCCATGTGTTAAACTCACAGAGTTAATGTTAAAGTTTCATGTCACATAATCTCCTTGAAGGAATTTCCCAAGATATTTTTGCTTACCTCATATAAATGAACTTGTTCTTGGGTTACAGCGAAGATCAATAACACGTTGTTTTGTACCAGTTTATCAATGAGTTGTCCAATTGTTGGATATTCCTAAAATTAACATATATAATTTTGCATCATCTCAGTAAGATAATGTAAATAAAGAAAGGAATATTGATTTCAAAGATATCTTTCTGAGTTTGGCATTTCAATGCTCACAGGCATTATAGCTCTATCACTCTAAGTAAACAAATACACAATTAGCATTATTCACGTAGTTGGTTTAATAATCTTTTTCTAAATCTTATAAATCCAATCAAGTCCTAAGAGTCAGTTCCTGTTGATGTGGTGTATCATGGTCTGCCACTTCTAAGAAGATCATTTGAAATTTATTTAAAGACTAACAGTGTGTCATATTTTCAAGGGTAGAGAAACATTTCTTTTTCTTCTAAGTGACACTTACCAGCAGGCTAGGGATGCTACAGTCGAGGGAGGGGCTGTTGGACTATGATATACGTGACTGAGGTGACTCTTGTAGCTCTGAAACTCTTATTGGAATTGGATGAGGTGGAATGAGGGTTGCTGAGGTATGACATACTATGACATTCCTGTACTAATCCTTGGGTTTGGTTTGACTGCCTTTTTAATATCACAAGTTGGTTGTATGGAATCCTGCAATATTTTCACAGGACAATTGAAAACTACATTGTACTTCTGTTCCATTGGCATGTTCATTCTCAGTGATATGAGTACTTTACAAAAAATAAAAGAAGCTTAATTTTTAAATTTGAATACGGACTTTACTTTTCAAGTTTGGAAAACATGATGTGCATCTGCCCATTATATGAATCTAAATGTGAATAATGTACAAAGAGGAAACTCAAGTGAGGTACTAGCCTGCTAACAATTAAATTAAGAATATGTTGATTATGACAGAAGTCAGCCAAAGGGAGGAACACTGATAAATAAGCCCTCCTGTACACTGATATGGAATATTCACATATTCTCAGTACTACTGGAGGATTTTCTTTAGGCATAGGGCTCAAGTTGAGAGAAAAGCGTAGTTTTGCCTAAAATACTGCAGTAAATTACCCAACTGCAAATTGCTGTTTCATATGTGATTTCCATCACATTTGGATTTTTATTAATAGAGATACCAAATTGTATCCATTTCCTCTGCTTTTTAACTGCATACAAATCCTTTATGCTGATGCCTAAATCCCTCCAGTGCCAGTCTCTCCTTATCTCCACATGTTACCACACCCCTCATCTGCTGTGCTAGTGTGTAGCCAGGATCACACCACATAGCCCTTCGTAGGTGAGCGAAGCTGGTTTTCTATTTAAATCAGATCTGTTGGTTTAATTCCCACAACCATATTGTAAGTTCAAGGCCAGGAACCACCTTGTATTATTTTTTTGGCCTGAGCAATCTGGCCCAAGTTTTGAGTACACAGGAAGTGCTCAGAGGACCTGGGGGCTATGTTGGAGACAGGCATAGATATGGTCTCTGGCTTCTGTGGATTTGTTTCAACTTATTCAGAAAGAAGGACTTGAACATTTATTAGCTGAGAAGGTCATATTAGGCAATAGGTAGTGTTAGCTTTTATGATCTTGCCTCATTCAAAATGGAGTTTTTGTGGAGCTTTTGAAAAGTTGCAAGAAAAGGGTAATGAAAAGGGGATCAATTTTCCAGTTTCTTGCCCCTCACTGACTAAAAGACAACATGTGGCTATCGTCACTGATATTGTAATATGAAAAGGCAGAGTATGTGATTAAAGAATATACACATTTGGGGAATACTACTGATCAAATGTTTGGGGAAAATATTCATGTTGAAATTTAGAAATTTAGGTCAAGGAATAGTAGTGAGTAATGAACTGTTAAGAGTTTTTAGAGAATAGCTTTCCAATTGACATTAGAATTCTAGGTTCCTGTCTCCCTCTTTCTCTCCTCTTGCACCCCCTCCCCCTCTCTTTCTCCCCCACCTACACCTCCACAGCATTGTTCTAAGAAGTCACTTAAATTCTCTGTACCATATTTCCCCAAGTGTTAAATGGGGAAAATATGACAATCGCAGATTGCTGCTTCAGAAATCAAATCTATTTCTTTGTTTTCTTTCTTTCTTTTTGAGACAGAGTCTTGCTCTGTCTCCCAGGCTGGAGTGCTGTGGTGCGATCTTGGCTCACTGCAAGCTCCACCTCCCGAGTTCACGTCATTCTCCTGCCTCAGTCTCCCGAGTAGCTGGGATTACAGGTGCCCGCCACCGTGCCTGGCTAATTTTTTGTATTTTTTAGTAGAGACGGAGTTTCACAGTGTTAGCCAGGATGGTCTTGATCTCCTGACCTCGTGATCTGCCCGCCTTGGCCTCCCAAAGTGCTGGGATTACAGGCGAGAGCCAATGCGCCCAGCCTCTATTTCATACATGAGTTGGCACTCACTGTGTTCTAGGCACTGTGCTATCAGGAAAAGAGATAATAAACCAGGCCTGGCCCTGAGGATTGCGCAAGAAAGAGAGACGTAAGAAAACGTATTTCTACGTAGAGATGTGCAAGAACACATCTGCATATGCAACTGAAGGGAAAGATGATTGCTTCAGAGCCTACCAGAGGTCAAAGAAGGCTCTCTGGGGACAGTAATGACTGAGCTGGCTTTTCAAGGATAATGAAGAGTTTCTCAGCAGGCTAGGAGGGAAGAATATTCCAGGCAGAGGGAATAACATGTGCACAAGTATGACAGCCTCATGGTCTGTTCAGGAAAAGCAGTTGGATACATAGGGGTTTATTGAGAAGATCATGCATGTCCAAAGAGCTCTGAAATTTCTTCCTGGTTTTACGAAAGTCAGTTGTTTTCTTTGAATGTCACTAGCATTTTATAAATTACAAAAAATAAGCCAAAGGTTAATAAGCACCAACCAAGCCATACCTGACTAGTTGTTACCCATGGAACATGAAAGCATGGCACGATTCAGGGACCATCATTCACTGCAAATCCTATATGGTTACTGTTCTGGTTTGGGTCCCTCCTTTCTGAGGCCGTGGCTAAGAACAGAATGAGCTGCCTGTATTGCTTCACCAGCACCAGGCTTTTTGAGAGGTTGGGGAGGTTCTGGGATCATGGGATTCATAGCACATCCAGCTTCCCACATGTCCCACTGCCCACCTATGCTCCGGTGGGAACCTCTAAGGATGGTGAGAATTGAACTGGGGCAACTTGTTAATCTCAGATTAGAAAATGTGCACGGCTTTCACCAAGCATGAATTATTTCACATGTATTACACCAGTTGTTGCTTCATTCTCCTACTTATAGCCCTGAAAACAGTACAGAGTGCAGGTTACACACCAAGACAGTTGACATGGAGTATTCATTCTTGCTGTCCAAGTGACAGAGCCCATCATTAGGAATGACGATGCCTGCCAGTTTGCTGTCCATTCCAAAATGAGAATCAGCATCACTCACAAAGACCAGGAGGTGGAGGGAATCATTCCGCCAACCAATTTTTTCCTACAGTGAGAAACAAACATTTGTGTGATACTGGAGGGAGGCAGGCGTTTATTGAGTGTGGATCAATTATGCTGGGACACATTTAGGTTATAAAAATAATATTGCTAGTCTATTTTAGCCTTTTTATCTATTGTGAATTGATAATATTAATGTTTTTAATAAAACATGAAATTCTGTGACATTTGCTTTTTCCTGGATAACATTTTCATATGATTTATGCTTCAGAAAAGCATAGCTCCACTACAATCAGTATTCAGTTGATCTTGACTTTTACATAGTTAAATTATTTTTACAATCCAGCTTTCAGTTCTCCAAAAAATTGAGCAGAGGAGTTCATAGATGGTCCCAAATCCAAATTGAAGCCAAACTCGTGAAAATGCAATGTTAAAGGGGCTCAAAGTAAGCCTGTTTCATTAAAATGTTACCCAGCATTTAGGCACATATTTCTCTTTCTAATGATGTCATCCAAAAATTATAAACCTAATACAAGGATAAGCATTGCTTATGAAAGTATGGCCCCAAGGTCCTGCTAATTAAAATTGTCTGTTGTTGGTGTTTAGTAAAGCCCTCCCCTTTAATTAATATTAGTTCAGGAACCAATTGGGTAAAAACGTATCCTGGCTGTTCCATCCCACATTATTCCTTTCCTTCCTTCTCTAATTCCCTAGTCCTCCCACTTTCTAGGAGCTTCAGCCTTGTTTATTTCCTGATATTTTCCATGAAGGGCTCTTGCCTAAAGACAAGGGAATCATTCTTGTGGATACTTGTCAGATAGTCGAGGAGAAGCAGTGTTCCTGTGATGTTGTAGAGACAGCACACTTCCAAAGCTTACTTTGTTGGTTCAAAACAATAGCTATGTAGTCATATGTATGGACATATACTGATTCAGAGCATTTTAACTTTTTAAAATAAATGTTCTACCCTTGATTTTTTTTTACCATGATTAATCCAAAAACTAATCTGATCTTGATCTTTGAAAATTAATCATGCATAGCTATTGTTTCAACTAAATTTTCCCAACACAATGTTTTTAGATTATTCATCATAGGCATAAAGAACAGTCCCCATTTCAACATGATTTAATTAAATATTTGGCAAAAATTGTGTATTTTAAGAAAAATACAAAATGTAGAAATTTAGAGATCAAAGGAAAGGAAATTAGCTAATCTTTTTGAAGTAGAATTGTTAATAAGAGATGAACTTTATGTTAACAGCGTGAAACAGCACTCCCTTCAGCATACCTTACACACAGCAGCTTGCATAATTGCATCAAATCCACCTTCAGGTGTGTCGATATTAGCAGAAATTTTCTGATTCTTCACAATTTCATTGAATCTTTCAGCATCATTTGTCAATGGCAAAATGTGCTTGAATCCAAATGTAGGTAAACAGAAGTATGGAATACTACTGCAAAAGTGAGATGCAAAAATATTATTGATGAAATGTAATGGATCTGATAGCTTAGCAACATTCTCTTAAATGAAGATTAGTTTTTCTAAAGGGCCTGACTCTGTAACTCAGCTATGAATCTCACTGTTAAGGTTGTTGACATCATCTCCCACCCTTTCTATGTTGACCATATTAGCTAACACTTATTTAGAGCTTATTGTGTGTCCTGCACTGGCTCAGACTCAGATAACAGATAATCAGGTGATCAGACTCCTGTGTGTGTGTGTGTGTGTGTGTGTGTGTGTAATCACTACCTTCTATGGGCTCCCAACCAAAATTCACCACTAAGTTTATACAATGACAATTCCTTTGTATTCTGATATCTCAGGCTGTCATCAAGTATGAATCACCCTGTAGCAAGACAAGAGAGGAACCTGTCTTCTTTTTTCTCTGCTCCCTCCTGTACCACCAGGTCTGCCTGCCAAGGGCCCAACAATTGTAGCAGCATTCTTGGTTTGAGAGTCCAACTATACTGGGATTGAATAGGCCAGCCTAGAAATAAAACCACTACTTAAAGTACAACATTACGATGAAATCTGCACCAAAGATATTACAGTAGAACACAAAGGGCTGATCATGAGTTCAGCCACATCTTATTTTGAAAGCAAGTTTCTAGCTGTGCATGAAACTTTGGGCAAGTTACTCAACACTCCTGAGCTTTGGATTTTAAAATGAGGATAATCGTATAGAGGAGAGGTTCTCCAACTGAAGTCCCTAGCCCAGCATCATGAGCATCACTTGGCAAATTGTTAGAAATGCAAAATCTGAACCACTACCCAAGACCTGCTGAGTTAGCTATGCTGAGGGTGGGCTTAGTTGCCTGTGTTGTACCAAGCCTGGATGCATGCTAAAGTTTGAGAATCATTGGTGTAGAAGTGCAAAGAGACAAAAAGGCATAGCCCCTGGTGAGGGAATGATGTGCTGCCTGGGGAAGAACTGGTTGATTCTTAATATGGGCATATGTGGGGCCTGGGCCTTGGCTCTGCAGGTCCAGTAGACTACTTTGTCAGCACGAGAAGGTGCATTTTTCAATGTTAGGCTTCAGTTCATCAAGTTAATCTGCCTGAGGTATAGAGTTGATCTTCATTATTCACAGATTCTATATTTGTGAATTAACCTACTTGCTAAAATTTATTTGTAACTCCCTAATTAATACTTGCAGGGTTTTCTGAATCATTTGTGGACATGTGTAGACAGGCAAAACAAAACAAAACAAAACAAGAAAACCCAAAACAAAGCATCTCCCTATGTGCACATTCCCAACTGGAATCAAACACCGTGGTGCCCTGCCTTCTTATTTCAGGCCTCCAACTCTAAGTCAGTGTCTTTTTCACTGTCTACTTGGTGCTACCTTTCTTGCATTTTTATGCTTTTCATGGATGGTTTCACTGTTTAAAATAGCCCCCAAGCATAATGTTGAAATGCTGTTTAGTGTTCCTAAGTGTAAGAGGGCTGCGATGTGTCTCATGGAGAAAATAAGCTGTGTGAGACAAGCTTCATTCAGGCATGAGTTACAGTGCCTTTGTATGGAGTTCAATGTTTATAATTCAATGAGATCTATTACATACAGCATCTTTAAACAGAAGCACACATAAAATAAGGTTATGTAGTGATTTGTTGATGAAAATGTGATAGCCAGAGTCTCACAGGAACCTAACCCTACATTTTCCTTGGGAGCAATGATTCAATATTCGATAATTCATTGCTTGGGGCAAGTTTATGGAACATGACTACCATGAATAATGAGAATTAACTGTGTGTACAGATAGATCAGAGTGATCATGGATTCTTTCACACTGAGTAAGGATGCTCTCACTGGGACCAGAATGCTGGTGCCTGTGAGTACCATCATTTTCTTCCTATCAGTAGACTTTCCTTGAAAGCAGGTGAGGTTTGGATGTGTCCCCAGGCTTCAGAACAAGGGGAACTGGAGGACCCCAGCACTGAATGGCACAGTCCAAGATGGCCCAAGGCAACCACCCCAGAATGGATGCTCTTGGTCACATCTGACCCCTCCCCCATCTGTGGTCCGCTTCCTCAGCTAACACAAATTTGAAAAGCTCTCGCAACCAAAGGGACTGGAAGCTCTGGAAGTGTGTTGGCTGAGGCTCTTGGATGGATGTGGCCCACACTGGCCTCTGTGACATCCCCTTCTCTGCCCTGCCCTAGCCCACTAGGCCTGTCTATCCTTTCAGCTGCATCAAGACATGTAGTCTATGGGGTCCAGGGGCCAGTCTGTCGCTTTCAGGTAATTTTTATATTTCCTTTCCTAATTATTATGTTTAACTTTAACTCTCAGAAGGCAACCTTATTCTCTTATTTTTAATATTGTTCATCAGGTTTCACTGAAACTCTAAAGTGCTGACCACAGACTGTATCTACCTAGCAGGGTTGTCATGAGACTTGAATGAGATCAAATAGGCAAAGAATACAGCACGATGAGCTTTTCAGAGTTAATGCATAATAAACATGAGTGTCATTTCTTAAATAAATCACTTCACACAGTCTAGAACAGACCTAAGTACAGATAATGGATTTGGCTCCTGATATCTCTAGAATAATATTTTTTCCTGATTAAAATAATAAGGCAGGTTCATTGAAGAAAACTGGGGTTTTACATGAAAGTGTAAAGAAAAGAATCAAAAACATAAATTGTAATTGTTGTGAGATGAATCATAGTTTATTTGATCATCTTTCTATTGCTGAGCATTTATTTTGAACATTTTTGTAATTAAATAATATGGTGATCCTTCTACATACATATTTACAAACTATTTCATATCCTTGCTTAAAATAAATTTTTTGATTGTGAATTGCTGGGTTATCTCTTGACTCATATTAGCAAACTGTTGCAAAAAGTTTGTATCCATTGCCTTCTGTGGTATTAGTGTACGGCATGGCATCATTTTTTTTTTTTTTTAACTATACTAGTTGATTAGCAAAAAATGGTATTTGTTAGTTTTAATTTTCATTTTATTATTATTAAGATTGAGTGCTTGTTTCTACTTATTAACACTGTGTATTTCTTCTTTTGGTAATTGCTAGCTGATATCCCTTGCTAAATTTCTTGTTCTAATTTAATTTTAAGAACCATCTTAAAAATATTAACCTTTTTTCTTTGTAGTTTGTCTTTTAATTTTGTTCATGATGTTTTTGGATATATATCTTAAAACTTTTGATGCAGACAAACTTCTTCCCACCTTCAAATATAAGATGCATTTTTAAAGTGTGATATGAGGAAGGAGCCTGATTTTTTTCAAAATATTTAACTTGTTAAATGACAATAATGCAGCCTTTGTCTTAATTGCCCTTATAGCACTTCAAATAGCTATGGCTGGTAGAAAATACATTGGATTTAGAATAAAAAGAGTGAACAGTTATCTATCTATCTTTTTTTTTTTTTTTTTTTTTTTTTGGAGATGGAGTCTCACTCTGTTGCTCAGGCTGGAGTACAGTGGCATGATCTCAGCTTGGCTCACTACAACCTCCGCCTCTAGGTTCAAGCCATTCTCCTGCCTTAGCCTCCTGAGTAGCTGGGATTACAGGCACCCGCCACCACACCCAGCTAAGTTTTGTATTTTTAGTAGAGATGGAGTTTTTACCATGTTGGCCAGGCTGGTCTCGAGCTCCTGACCTCAAGTGATGCACCCACCTCGGCCTCCCAAAGTGTCACGAGTACAGGCGTGCGCCACTGTGCCTGGCCAGTTATCTATATTTGGGCAAGTTATTCAACTTGGCAAAGAATACAGCATCACTGTATCCAACACCACTGGCCTCAGTGTCCTCCTCCATAAAATGGGAATGATTATAATACCTATTCCACAAAGTTGCCATGACGATCATATGAGATAAAAAGTATGTAATCATGTTAGGTACACCATTGTGCCTGGGACCTAACTATTCTTGGAAATTATTTAATCTATTATTTGGGGCTACTGGTTCATACCATACTGAAATGACATTTGAGCATCTTCCAGATCCACAGAAGTAGCAGTCCGATCTTTTTGTGAGAGATTTGCATCTTTGTTGGTTAGAATTATCTGCTATGTAGATTTTACTAGAACTCTGTGCCTTCGGAAAGTGGAATGAAATTTTAATTTAACTCACTAAAGAAATTCATGTGATAGGAGAGCTAAAGGAAAACAGAGTATCAGAGATGGCGCACGCCAGGGAATTTTGACTGGAGATTGCCCATGTTTTGTTCAGAGTTCATTTTCTTTTCTCTCTATCTTTCTCTCTCTCTCTCTCTCTTTTTTTTTTTTTTTTTTTTTTTGAGACAGGGTCTTCCTCTGTCGCACAGTCTGGAATGCGGTTGTGGTGGCACAATCTCAGCTCACTGCAACCTACGCCACTGGGCTCAAGCAATTTTCCCACCTCAGCCTCCCGAGCCTCCCACGTAGCTGGGACTACAGGTACCACCATACCCAGCTAATGTGTGTATTTTTTATAGAGACAGCGTCTCACCATGTTGCCCAAGCTGGTCATGGACTCCTGAGCTCAAGCAATCTGCCCACCTTGGCCTCCCAAAGTGCTGGGATTACAGGTGAGAGTTCATTTTCTAACAGATGTTCATATTTTGCTGTTACTTTTTTAGCCTAGCAATTAAAAGAAATAGGCACCTTTCACCAAATTACTTGATTTTGAGGCCCCTAGATAACAAGAGATTTGCATTTAAAATGCAAAATAATTATGAAACACAATATAAAGAAGTACTACTTCAATTTTTTTGTTAAAATTTTAAATAAATATTTACAGAATAAGACTATAATTACATATGCCAAAGCATTAGTATCATCTTTTCCTGACTGAGGTTAGAAATGATTTCCATTTCTTACTTTTGTCTGTATTTTCACATAGGCTTATTATGTTTGCAATAAGAAACTATATACCGTATACTCATATATGTTTATGTGTGTGAACATAGAGGAAATTCATTCTAGCGTTTCTTTTTTTTTTTTTTTGAGACCAAGTCTCGCTCTGTCGCCCAGGCTGGAGTGCAGTGGCACTATCTCAGCTCACTGCAAGTTCCCCTCCTGGGTTCACGCCATTCTCCCGCCTCAGCCTCCCGAGAAGCTGGGACTACAGGTGCCCGCCACCATGCCCAGCTAATTTTTTGTATTTTTAGTAGAGACGGGGTTTCACTGTGTTAGCCAATCTCCTGACCTTGTGATCTGCCCACCTCGGCCTCCCAAAGTACTGGGATTACAGGCGTGAGCCACTGCACCTGGCCCATTCTAGGATTTTTCTTTCTTTTTTTTTTTTTTGGAGATGGAGTCTCATTCTGTTGCCCAGGCTGGAATGTGGTGGTGCCATCTCAGCTCACTGCAACTTCTGCCTCTTGGGTTCAAATGATTCTCCTGCCTTAGCCTCCCAAGTAGCTGAGATTACAGGCATGCACCACCACATCCAGCTTATTATTATTATTATTATTGTATTTTTAGTAGAGACAGGGTTTCGCCGTGTTGGCCAGGCTGGTCTCAAACTCTTGACCTCAGGTGATCTACCCGCCTCGGCCTCCCAAGGGCTGGGATTACAGGTGTGAGCCACCACGCCCAGCCCATTCCAGCATTTTGTGCTTCAGTTTCCTCTTTTGAAAAACGACAATGAACTCACTATTGGTGTAAATTCAAAACAAAACAAAAGACACCACAGTATACATCAAATGATGTTTAAAAAATCCTTCAGCCAGGCACGATGGTTCACGCCTGTAATCCCAGCACTTTGGGAGGCAGAGACAGGTGGATTACTTGAGGTCGGGAGTTCGAGGCCAGCCAGACTAACATGGTGAAACCCTGTCTCCACTAAAAATACAAAAAAAAAAAAAAAAAATTAGCTGGGCATGGTGGCACATCCCTGTAATCCCAGCTACTTGGGAGGCTGAGGCAGCAGAATCACTTGAACCTGGGAGGCGGAGGTTGCAGTGAGCCAAGATTGCACCATTGTACTCTAGCCTGGGCATCAAGAGTGAAAATCTGTCTCAAAAAAAAAAAAAAAAAAAAAAAAAAGAATCCTTCAAAATGTTTAATAGGGGAAGAAATTTTAAGTTTTGTGCAATTAAATACTTTTAAATACACATTAAACTCATTTATGCATATGAAAATGAAGAAAACACTTATTGTTGCTGTATCTTAGACAACAGCAAAAGAAATTCTGTTAAAAAATGTAAACCACTTCAGCATTCTTCACAGGGTGAGAAAAATTGTTAGTGACTCTCCATCCAGTAAAAATAAAAGAGCTACCCCATAAAGCATTAAAGATTTGATTAAAGAGGTGGGTTTTCTTTCTTTTTATAGAGCCTTGGACTCTCTATGTTGCCCAGGCTGGACTCAAACTCCTGGACTTAAGCAATCCTCTGGCTCTGGGACTACAGGCATGTGCCACTGCACCCGGCAAAAGGGTGATTTTTATTTTTATTAGTATTTAAGTTTATTTTATGTTTAGAGGTACTTGTGTGGGTTTGTTATATAGGTAAATTGTGTGTGATGGGGGTTTGGTGTGGTTTTTAAAGTGTGGTGCACAGACTCATGAAGGTCCCTGAGACCTTGCAGGAGGTCCTTCAGATTAAACTATTTTCATAGTGATTCAGAGATGTCATTTGCCTTCTTCACTGTGTTGACATTTGACTGATGATATGAAAACAGTAGTGAGAAGGCTGGTAAGATGATCAAATAGGAACAGCTCCAGTATGCAGCTTGCAGCGAGATCAATGCAGAAGACAGGTGATTTCTGCATTTCCAATTGAGATACCCAGCTCATCTCATTGGGACTGGTTAGACAGTGGGTGCAGCCTACAAAGGGTGAGCCGAAGCAGGGTGGGGCGTCGCCTCACCATGGAAGCTCAAGTGGTCAGGGAACTCCCTCCCCTAGCCAAGGGAAGCCGTGAGGGACTGTGCCATGAGGAATGGTGCATTTCAGCCCAGATACTTCACTTTTCCCACAGTCTTCGCAACCCACAGACCAGGAGATTCCCTCCGGCGCCTATTCACCAGGGCCCTGGGTCTCAAGCACAAAACTGGGTGGCTGTTTGGGCAGACACCTAGTTATCTGCTGGAGTTTTGTTCATACCCCAGTGGCGCCTGGAATGCCAGCGAGACAGAACCGTTCACTCCCTGAAAAGGGGGCTGAAGCCAGGGAGCCAAGCGGTCTAGCTCAGCAGATCCTACCCACATGGAGCCCAGTAAGCTAAGATCTGCTGGCTTGAAATTCTCGCTGCCAGCACAGGAGTCTCTGACACTGGAGCTTGGTAGGGGGAGGGGCATCTGCCATTACGGAGGGTTGAGTAGGCAATTTCCCCTCACAATGTAAACAAAGCCACCAGGAAGTTTCGAATTAGGCAGAGCTCACCGCAGCTGGGCAAAGCCTCTGTAGCCAGACTGCCTCTCTAGATTCCTCCTCTCTGGGCAGGACATCTTTGAAAGAAAGGCAGTAGCCCCAGTCAGGGACTTTTAGATGAAACTCCCATCTCCCTTGGACAGAGCACCTGGGGAAAGGGGCGACTGTGGGCACAGCTTCAGCAGACTTAAATGTCCCTGCCTGCCAGCTCTGAAGAGAGCAGTGGATCTCCCAGCACAGTGCTCCAGCTCTGCTAAGGGACAGACTGCCTCCTCAAGTGGGTCCCTGACCCCCATGCTTCCTGACTGGGAGACACATCTCAGCAGGGGTCAACAGACACCTCATACAGGAGAACTCCAGCTGGCATCTGGCAGGTGCCCCTCTGGGCCACAGCTTCCACAGGAAGGAGGGAACAGGCAGCATTCTTTGCTGTTCTGCAGCCTCCGCTGGTGATACCCAGGCAAACAGGGTCTGGAGTGGACCTCCAGCAGACTTCAGCAGACCTGCAGCAGAGGGGCCTGATTGTTAGAAGGAAAACTAATAAACAGAAAGGAATGGCATCAATATCAACAAAAAGGACGTCCACCCAAAAACCCCATCTGAAGGTTACCAACATCAAAGACCAAACGTAAATAAATCCACGAAGATGAGGAAAAACCAATGCAAAAACGCTGAAAATTCCAAAACCCAGAATGCCTCTTCTCCTCCAAAGGATCACAACTCCTTGCCAGCAAGAGAACAAAACTGGATGGAGAATGAATTTGACGAATTGACAGAAGTAGGCTTCAGAAGGTGGGTAATAACAAACTCCTCTGAACTAAAAGATCATGTTCTAACCCAATGCAAGGAAGCTAAGAACCTTGGAAAAAGGTTAGAGGAATTGCTAACCAGAATAACCAGTTTAGAGAAGAACATAAATGACCTGATGGAGATGAAAAACACAGCACGAGAACTTCATGAAGCATATGCAAGTATCAAAAGCTGAATCGATCAAGTGGAAGAAAGGATATCAGAGATTGAAGATCAACTTAATGAAATAAAGCATGAAGACAAGATTAGAGAAGAAAGAATGAAAAGGAACAAACAAAGCCTCCAAGAAATATGGGACTATGTGAAAAGACCAAACCTATGTTTGATTGGTGTACCTGAAAGTGACAGGGAGAATGGAACCAAGTTGGAAAACACTCTTAAGGATAGTATCCAGGAGAACTTCCCCAACTTAGCAAGGCAGACCAACATTCAAATTCAGGAAATACAGAGAACACAACAAAGATAATCCTCCAAAAGAGCAACCCCAAGACATATAATCATCAGATTCACCAAGGTTGAAATGAAGGAAAAAATATTAAGGGCAACCAGGACAGAAAGGTTGGGTTACCCACAAAGGGAAACCCATTAGACTAACAGCAGATCTCTCTGCAGAAACCCTACAAGCCAGAAGAGAGTGGGGACCAATATTCAACATTCTTAAAGAAAAGAATTTTCAATCCAGAATTTCATATCCAACCGAACTGAGCTTCATAAGCGAAGGAGAAATAAAATCCTTTACAGACAAGCAAATGCTGAGAGATTTTGTCACCACCAGGACTGCCTTACAAGAGCTCCTGAAGGAAGTACTAAATATGGAAAGGAAAAACTGGTACCAGCCACTGTGAAAACATACCAAATTGTAAAGACTGTTGAAACTATGAAGAAAATGCATCAACTAATAGGCAAAATAACCAGCTAAAATCATAATGGCAGGATCAGATTCACGCATAACAACATTAACCTTAAATGTAAATGGGCTAAATGCCCCAATTAAAAGACACAGACTGGCAAATTGGATAAACAGTCAGGACCCATTGGTGTGTATTCAGGAGACGCATGTCACGTGCAAAGACACACATGGGCTCAAAATAAAGGGATGGAGGAAGATTTACCAAACAAATGGAAAGCAAAAAAAGCAGGAGTTGGTTTAAAGCAGATTTTAAACCAACAAAGAGAAAAAAAGACAAAGAAGGGCATTACATAATGGTAAAGGGATCAACACAACAAGAAGAGCCAACTATCCTAAATATATATGCACCCAATACAGCAGCACCCAGATTCACAAAGCAAGTCTTTAGAGACCTACAAAGAAACTTAGACTCCCACACAATAATAGTAGGAGATTTTAACACCCCACTGTCAATATTAGACAAATCAATGAGACTGAAAATTAACAAGTATATTCAGGACTTGAACTCAGCTCTGGACCAAGCAGACATAATAGACATCTACAGGACTCTCCACCCAAAATCAACAGAATATACATTCTTCTCAGCACCAAATCGCACTTATTCTAAAATTGACCACATAATTGGAAGTAAAACACTCCTCAGCAAATGCAAAATAACTGAAATCATAACACACAGTCTCTCATACCAAAGTGCAATCAAATTAGAACTGAGGATTAAGAAACTCACTCAAAATCACACAACTACATGGAAACTGAACAACATGCTCCTGGGTAAAAAATGAAATGAAGGCAGAAATAAAGAAGTTCTTTGAAACCAATGAGAACAAAGATATAACGTACTAGAATCTCTGAGACACAGCTAAAGCAGTGTTTAGAGAGAAATTTATAGAACTAAATATCCACAGGAGAAAGTAGGAAAGATCTAACATCGACACCCTAACATCACAATTAAAAGAACTAGAGAAGCAGGAGCACACAAATTCCAAAGCTAGCAGAAGATAACAAATAACTAAGATTAGAGTAGAACTGAAGGAGATAGAGACACAAAAATCCTTTTAAAAAAATCAGTGAATCCAGGAGCAGGTTTTTGAAAAGATTAACAAAATAGATATACCACTAGCCAAACTAATAAAGAAGAAAAGAGAGAAGAATCAAACAGACACAATAAAAAATGATAAACGGGGCATCACCACTGATCTTACAGAAATACAAAGTACCGTCAGCGAATACTATAAATACTTCTATGCAAATAAACTAGAAAATCTAGAAGAAATGGATAAATTCCTGGACACATACACCATCCCAAGACTAAATCAGGAAGAAGTTGAATACCTGAATCAACTAATAACAAGTTCTGAAATTGAGATAGTAATTAATAGCCTACCAACCAAAAAAATGCCCAGGACCAGATGTATTCACAGCCAAATTCTACCAGAGGTACAAATAGGAGCTGGTACCATTCCTTTTGAAACTATTCCAAACAATAGAAAAAGAGGGAATCCTCTCTAACTCATTTTATGAGGCCAGCATCATCCTAATACAAAAGCCTGGTAGAGACACAACAAAAAAAGAAAATTTCAGGCCAATACCCCCGATGAACATTGATGTGAAAATCCTCAAGAAAATACTGGCAAACCGAATCCAGCAGCACATCAGAAAGCTTATCCACCACGATCAAGTGGGCCTCATCCCTGTGATGCAAAGCTGGTTCAACATATGCAAATCAATAAACATAATCCATCACATAAACAGAACCAAAGACAAAAATCACATGATTATCTCAATAGATGCAGAAAAGGCCCTCAACAAAATTCAACACCCCTTCATGCTAAAAACTCTCAATAAACTAGGTATTGATGGAACATGTCTGAAAATAATAAGAGCTATTCATGACAAACCAAAAGCCAATATCATACTGAATGGGCAAAAGCTGGAAGTATTCCCTTTGAAAACCGGCACAAGACAAGAATGCCCTCTTTCACCACTTCTATTCAACATGGTATTCGAAGTTCTGGCCACGACAATCAGGCAAGAGAAAGAAATAAAGCGTATTCAAATAGAAAGAGAGGAAGTCAAATTGTCTCTGTTTGCAGATGACAAGATTGTATATTTAGAAAACTCCATCATCTCAGCGCAAAATCTCCTTAAGCTGATAAACAACTTCAACAAAGTCTCAGGATACAAAATCAATGTGCAAAAATCACAAGCATTCCTATACTCCACTAACAGACAGAGAGCCAAATCATGAGTAAACTCCCATTCATAATTGCTACAAAGAGAATAAAATACCTAGGAATCCAACTTACAATGGATGTGAAGGACCTTTTCAAGAATTACAAACCACTGCTCAAGGAATAAGAGAGGACAAAAACAAATGGAAACACATTTCATGCTAGTGGATACGAAGAACCAATATCGTGAATATAGCCATACTGGTCAAAGTAATTTATAGATTCAATGCTATCCCCATCAAGCTACCATTGACTTTCGTCACAGATTTAGAAAAAACTACTTTAAATTTCATATGGAATCAAAAAGGAGCCCGTATAGCCAAGACAATTTTAAGCAAAAGAACAAAGCTGGAGGCATCATGCCACCTGACTTCAAACTATACTACAAAGCTACAGTAACCAAAACAGCATGGTACTGGTACCAAAACAGATATACAGACCAATGGAACAGAACAGAGACCTCAGAAATAATGTCACACATCTACAACCATCTGATCTTTGACAAATCAAGCAATGGGGAAAGGATTCCCTACTTAGTAAATGGTGTTGGAAAAACTGGCTAGCCATATGCAAAAAACTGAAACTGGACACCTTCCTTACACCTTATACAAAAATTAACTCAAGATGGATTAAAGACATAAACATAAGACCTAAAACCATAAAAACCCGAGAAGAAAATCTAGGTAATACCATTCAGGATATAGGCATGGGCAAATACTTCATGACTAAAACACTAAAAGCAATAAAAGTCAAAATTGACAAATGGGATCTAATTAAACTAAAGAGCTTCTGCACAACAAAAGAAACTATCATCAGAGTGAACAGGAAACCTACAGAGTGGGAGAAAATTTCTGCAATCTATCCATCTGACAAAGAGCTAATATCCAGAATCTACAAATAACTTAAACAAATTTATAAAAAACAAAAAACAAACAACAACAACAACAAAAATCCCATCAAAAAGTGGGCAAAGGATATGAACAGACACTTCTCAAAAGAAGACATTTATGTGGCCAAGAAACATGGAAAAAAGCTCATTATCACTGGTCATTAGAGAAATGCAAAGCAAAACCACAATGAGATACCATCTCACGCCAGTTAGAATGGCAATCATTAAAAAGTCAGGAAACAACAGACGCTGCAGAGGATGTGGAGAAATAGAAATGCTTTTACACTGTTGGTAGGAGTGTAAATTAGTTCAATCATTGTGGAAGACAGTGTGGCTATTCCTCAAGGATCTAGAATCAGAAATACCATTTGACTTAGCAATCCCATTACTGGGTATATACCCAAAGGATTATAAATCATTCTACTATAAAGACACATGCACACGTATGTTTATTGTGGCACTGTTCAAAATAGCAAACGCTTGGAAACAACCCAAATGTCCATCAATGGTAGACCAGATAAAGAAAATGTGGCACATATACACCATGGAATACTGTACAGCCATAAAAAAGGATAAGTTCTTGCCCTTTGCAGGGACATGGATGAAGCTCAAACCATCATACTCAGCAAACTAACACAAGAACAGAAAACCAAACAGCATGTTCTCACTCATAAGTGGGAGTTGAACAATGAGAACACATGGGCACAGGGAGGGTAACATCACACACCAGGGCCTGTTGGGAGGTGGGAGGCTAGGGGGAGGGATAGCACTAGGAGAAATACCGAACATAGATGATGGGTTGATGGGTGCAGCAAACCACCATGGCAAGTGTATAACTATGTAACAAACCTGTACATTCTGCACATGTATCTCAGAACTTAAAGTATAATAATAATAATAAAATAGAATAAATCAATACTTCCCAATACTTTAAGATTTGTCTGATGAGAATGGTAGTGATATTAACAAATGTGATTTTTTTGATATTGTATCATGAAATCTGTAAGGTCTGCATAGCTCACTGAATCAATATTTTACAAAGAACAAAGCATCATATTACAAAATCATACACTGGTTTTTAAAAAGCCATTCAAAATGAAAAGAGACCAATGGCTTTTCAGATTAACAACATGAAACATTCACTGATGTTTCAGATTCCTCGTTGAAACTACTTTCACCTGTTATCTAGTTTTACCTGTTATCTACTATCACCTGTTATCTAGTTTGAAGGTAATATCGAAGAAGAATGTCCACAGGCATTGAAAAAAGCGATTACATGCTTCTTCCTTTTCCAACTACATGTTTATATGAGGTTTGACTTTCTTCATGGAATTCAATTTTTGAAAAAGGCAAAAGATTAAATGCAGAAGCAGATAGAGAATCCAGTTGTCTTCCATTAAACCAGATGTTTAAAGAGATTTCCAAATATATAAAACAGTGCTGCTCCATTTTAGAGCAGAAGGCCTGTTAATTTTTGTTTTGTTTCAGAAAATACAGTTATTTTTCATAAAAACATATTACAGTAATATGCAGTGGGTTTCTTATTATAATTATTAAATAAATCAATAGATAATTATTTTAAGACATTTCTATTTTACTTTCTAGTATGATGATTATGGGTATATATAACCCACATAAACTAAAGCTCTTGGGACTCTTAATTTTTTAGAGTCTAAGGGAGTCCTGAGATCTAAAAGTCTGAGGACTACTAGATTAAAATAACTAGAGATAAATTAGTAAGTGGTAATGAGAGGAAGCAAAAATTAACATTTGTTTTGAATGTCTGTTTTGTTCTGAGTTCATTCAGTTCTCACAATTACTCTAGGAGGTCAATATTATTATTCCCATTTATAAGTGATGAGACTGAGCTCAAAGAGAGTAATTGTTTATCCCAAGTTAGGATTGTAACCCAGGTCTGAAAAATTCTATGCTCTTTCCTTTTACCTCTAATTGCCTTCCTACTAAGAACATTTTATTCTACAATTATAAGGTTTAGTTTGATCAGAAGACTGATTTTTTTTATCTTGACATGTATATGTATGTATGTGTGTATGAGGGGATACTATCTAGACAGAGAAACTGAGAGAGTTAGGACTATAATGGAAATGGAAAATCTATAATTTTGCCTCAAAAAAGAACTTGCTATTTATAACCTTAATGGTAAATTTTGCCAATAATAATAATCTTCAGAAAATAGGATATATTGAACCTTTTAAGGGATCAAATATATGATTCTCCTACAGGTCTCCACTTTTTGCCCCCTCCTACAGTGCTCTGGTCTCCCCCTAATCACACCCTGTTGTTGTTAATAGCACCTCCTATTTTTTGAGAATGTATCATGGTCAGGCCCAATGCCAAATGCTTTCATTCATTAACTCATTCAATTCTTTCTTTCTTTTTTTTTTTTTTTTGAGATGTAGTCTTACTCTGTCACTTAGACTGGAGTACTGTGGCGCAGTCTCGACTCACTGCAACCTCTGCCTCCGGGGTTTAAGCGATTCTCCTGCCTCAGCCTCCTAAGTAGCTGGGATTACAGGCGCGTGCTCCCATGCCCGGCTAATTTTTTTGTATTTTTAGTAGAAAAAGGGTTTTACCATGTTGTCCAGGCTGATCTCAAACTCCTGACCTCATGATTCACCCACCTCGGCCTCCCAAAGCACTGGGATTGCAGGCGTGAGCCAGCACGCCGGGCCAACTCATTCAATTCTTAAAACCACTCTTTGTGATTGGCATTGTTATTCTAGACTTACAGCGAAAACACTGAAGACTTGAGAAATGAAATGATTCACCCAAGGTCACATTATTTGTGAGTGTATGAATCAAGACTGAATCCAGGGCTGACTCCAAAGCCCTTGTGCTTAATCACCATGCGATATCATGTACCTGCTTCCCCAAAGGATTTCAGCTACTTGAGAACTGGGACTAGGTCTTTTTCTTCCAAAAATACTCATGCCTAGCACATTGCTTGGTACATAGTTGGAACTCAGTAAATTTTGTTGAACAAATGAATGAATAAATAAATGCATGAATAAAGTGCAGTCAGAGGTAAATAAAGAGCCAAACTGCTTTCATTTACTTGAAGCCCGATTAAGGACAGGGTCTCATTGTTAGTTCAAGATGCTGGGCTGCCAGTTTAGCTGAGCCATCCAACCTTGTTAATTTTAGTTATTTTCTCTGGTAACATTCCACACTCATTGGTTCCCATGATTATTATTGTACTGCATGTTGCTACATCGTACCTGATCTGTGACATGAGGAATGATTTTAAATATACACTCTGGGGCAGAGGTGGCACTTTGTAATTCTAGATGGAATTGCCCTACTAAACTCTCTATGAAAGCTTATTGTAGGGGCAAGACACACAGTATACCAAAGAACTAAATACAAATTGTATTCAGGAATAATATTCTCTGATTTTAAAAATGGGGCCAAAACCATTAGCAATACTTTTTTTTTTTTTTTTTTTTTTTTTTTTTTTTTTTTTTGAGACGGAGTCTCGCTCTGTCGCCCAGGCTGGAGTGCAGTGGCGCAATCTCGGCTCACTGCAAGCTCCGCCTCCCGGGTTCACGCCATTCTCCTGCCTCAGCCTCCCGAGTAGCTGGGACTACAGGCGCCCGCCCCTGCGCCCGGCTAATTTTTTCTATTTTTAGTAGAGACGGGGTTTCACCATGGTCTCGATCTCCTGACCTTGTGATCCGCCCACCTCGGCCTCCCAAAGTGCTGGGATTACAGGCGTGAGCCACCACGCCCGGCCAATACTTTTATGTTAGATAGTTAAGAGGTTGTTAGCACCAAGCTTATTTCCCTTTACAAGTGAATCAAGCAATGAATAACAATAATCATACCTTACTTTTTATTATACAGCATTTTTGAGGGTATAAGTCTTTATAACTTTTTATAGAAATCTATGTATTCAGTGTTGCAGGAACTGCTCGTAGATGCCACCTTGTATCCATCTTTCTTTCTTCCCTAATAACAGAATGCTGATTTTGGAGGAGCAACTAGCAATGTGCTTCCTTTATAGTTAACTGTGGTCATGTAACTAAATGCCAGCCAATGAGATGCAAGTCTAAGGTGTTGAGTAAAATTTCTGGCAAAAACTTCTTAAGTTGGGGAAATAAAATTTAACAACCATTTATAATTTTTTTTTTAAAAAAACGTACCAAGCAAGGAATAGAAGATAATTTCCTTGATCTGATGAAAGAAAATGAAAAAACACTAGCTAACAACATACCTAATGGTAAAACACTGATCCTTTCTCCCTAAGATCATGAACATGACTAGATTGTCCTCTCCTACTACATCTATTTAAAAGGGTACTGGAGACCCAAGTTGGTGCATTAAGGCAAGAAATAAGAAAGAAGAGCATAGATATTGGAGGAAAAAGAAGTTGTTATTCATAGATGACATGATCATATACACAGAAAGTTCTAAGGAATCTATAAAAATCACACTAGAACTAATGAGAAAATTCATGAAGTTTGCAGGATACAAAGTGAATATGCAAAATCAATTGCATTTCTACATGTTATCCATAAAGAATTTGAAAATAAAAAATTTTAAATGTCCCTAGAAATAAATAAAACAAAACATGTGCAAGATATCTACCCTGAAAATGACAAAACATTGCTCTGAGAAATTAAACAAGGTCTGAATAAATGAAGATATATGTCATATAAAATGATTGGAAAATTCGATGTGTGTAAGCTGTTCAATATCCCCACAATTGATCTATGGTTTCAATGTTGTCTCAATAAAAATCTCAGCATATTTTTTAAAGAAATTGACAAGATGATTCTAAAATTTATATGGAAATGCAAAGGATCTAGGATAAACAAAATGAAAATACAAAGTTGGAGGACTTATGGTCCTGATTTCAAGACTTTCTATAAAGCTACAATAAGGGAGGTAGTGAGGCATTAGTTGTTACATGGGTATATGCAATGGATCAATGAAACAGAATAGTGTCCAGAATTAGCCTCACACATACATGGTCAACTGCTTGTCCACAAAGACATTAAGATAACTCAATGTGGAAAAGAAAATCTTGTGTAACAAATACTGCTTGAACAACTAGATATCTCTACGGAAACAAAAGATGAACCTAGACCTTTTTTCTCATTCCAAATACAAAAGCTAATTCGAGATCAGAAGCCTAAATGTAAGCACGTTAACCGTAAAGTTTCTAGAAGAAAATACAGCAGAAGTCTTTGTGACCTTTACGGTAAGCAAAAATTTCTTAAGACATAAAATACAGTAACCATAAAATTAAAAATTAATAAGCTGAACTTCATCAAAATTACAAACTTTTGCTTGACCAAAGGTATTGCCAGAAAAATTAAAATACAAGCCATACACTGGGAGAGAATATTTTTGACAAAAATATACATTTTTTTGCAAAATATATTTGACAAAAACTTGTATCCAGCATATAAAAAGTACTCTTACCACACAATATTGGAAAGACAGTCTAATCTTAAACAAATGGGCAAAAGATTTGAAAAGAAACTTCACGAAATAAGAAATAAAAATGGCAGAAAAGATGTTCAACATCATCATTAAGGAGATGCAAATCAAAGCTACAATGAGATGCTACCCCACACCTATTAGAATGGCTAAAATTTAAAAAACTGACAACACCAAGTATCAGTAAGGATGTGGAATATCTGGAACCCTGTCACACTACTGAAGGAAATGCAAAATGGTACGTTCACTTTGGAAAACAATTTGGTAGTTTCTTTAAAAATTATAAGTATCATATAGTTCAGCAACTCCAGTTTAGGTGTCTATTATAGAGAAATAAAAGCATACATCTATACAAAGACTTCTACACAAGTGTTCATAGCAGCCTTTTCATAATAATCCCCCCAAATAGAAACAACCCAAATGTCCACCAATGAAAGAATGAGTAAACAAAATGTAGTAAATATATACAATGGATTATTAATTAAAACAAAAAGAAGCAAACTCCTGATACATACGAAATCATAGGTAAATCTTGAAAACATTATGTTGAACCAAAGAAGCCAAAAACATAGGGCATATACTACATTATATATTCATACAAAATTCAGGAATAGGCAAAACCAATATAAATTATAGAAATAGAAAGTGGTTGCCTCTGAAGTGGTAGAACTAACTGTAATGTGAAATTTCTGAGGTGATGGACATATTCTACATCATGTTTTGGATATTGATTGCAATGGTATATTTAACCATCAAAACACATCAAACTGAACATTTTTGATC
Organism: Macaca thibetana thibetana; assembly: GCF_024542745.1. Lineage (NCBI taxonomy): Eukaryota > Metazoa > Chordata > Mammalia > Primates > Cercopithecidae > Macaca > Macaca thibetana. The sequence goes on along the minus strand of NC_065589.1, from coordinate 82,843,566 downwards.
TGTGCATTTTAGGCATGTCAACTATACATGAAAAGGAGTTGTGAGGGAGTGGGCAGACAGTGCCCTTATTGCCACTATTTTCCTCCTTTCCTTCTGACTGAAATGAAGAAGTAATGATCAGTGCCGTGGCAGCATTCTTGGACCATGAAGATAAATCCAAGTGTCAATAATGGTGAAGCAGAGAGCAGAAAAAGTCCTAGATTCCTCATGTTTACGGATCTGCCATATCACCACTGAATGGCCTTTCTCTGTATTTCATGCAAAAGAGAAAAGAAAATATTGGCCAGGCGTGGTGGCTTACGCATGTAATCCCAGCACTTTGGGACGCCAAGCGGGGCAGATCGCTTGAGGTCAGGAGTGTGAGATCAGCCTGGCCAACATAGTGAAACCCAGTCACTACTAAAAATACAAAAATTAGCCAGGCATGGTGGCGGGCACTTGTAATCTCAGCTACTCGGGAGGCTGACACAGGAGAATCGCTTGAACCCAGGAGGCAGAGGTTTCAGTGAGCCAAGATCATGCCACTGCACTCCAGCCTGGGTGACAGAATGAAACTCCATTTCAAAACAAAACAAAACACAAAAAACAAAAATACTCTTTTTTTATGCCACTGTCTCAGATACTCGCAACCAAACACAATTTCTAAGTGTTACAATCACTGATAAATTTCTTTTATGGTTAAATTATTTTTGATTACGTTAGATTGTAGTTGGGAACTATACTGAGATGTTTTTTAAATGGTATAATAAAAGCTGTTTATCTTTTATAGAGATTGATGCCTTTGGTGTATAAAAGTATTATAAGTTAATAAACATTTGGAAAATTATTTCATATAAACTAGATATATAGCAGTAATGGGCTTGCTTTTGGGACAAATCAAATCTCGGTACAGATCATGGATTAGTCATGTGGCCTTGGGCAAATAGCTAATCTCTCGGAGCCTCACTTCCTCTGAGTGTAGGGCTGATGTTATTAAGCTAGCTTTAACCTGCTGTTTAACCTGCTGTTATTATGAAGACTGAATGAGGTCATGCATGTAAAACCTTCAGCATAAGGTCTGGGACAGAGCATATGGTAGCTCTTTTTCAATAGGAGACTATTTGATTCTGAACATGTCATTCACTGCACAGATAAGCCATCACAAAGCAATTTGTCCTCCACCATCACCTGCATAATATGTGGTTTTTAATAGCTTATTATAGCATATTAGAATGGAGTCATTGCCTATGGAGTCATTTACTACTGAATTTAATAGCAGTGAAGGCTGCATGCCTTCTCCAAGCAATAAGAGAAACCAATATTTCCCAGAGTATGTCAGAAAAAGTTGCAAAAATTATTATTTTGCCAGAAGTCATTGTCATGGAGAAAGACTCTCGGAAAGTGAAGGTTATTTTCAAATAACCTCAGAAAGTGGTGGCCATTGAGGCTAGAAAGTGTCTGAGAGACTGGGACTGGGCACCATCCAATGGAGCCTATGGTGAAAGCCTTGGTTCCCTTGCATGCATAACACACATTCTGGTTTGCCACATCCTGCCCTACACTGGGAGGCAAATGCAGAGGCCACAAGGACCCACGGCTAGAACCATGTAGTTCAGATGATCTCACCTCACTCCAAGCAACCTAGGCCTCTGAGAGAACTGCTGAGATCCAACCAGACGAGGCAGAAATGCCAGGGAGTTAGCAAGCTCCTGGCAAGTGCAGCTCAGAGCAGGAGTATCTCCATAGAAAATCAGCACACATAGATGCCAAGAGAATCATTTACTTACCTGCAAGGGTTGGCAATTTCTTCTGGTGTTGTTTTCACAAAAGGGGATACAGGTTTTTCCACAAAAGATCCGAAGCCCAGTCTAAAGTTGCTGGTTAATTTAGACATCTCTTTGGAAAGCCGGGAGCCCAACTCCTTGATTGTGTTGAGGTCATCATCCATGGAGGCGGAGAGGTCCATGAGGTAATACAAATCCACCGGGTAGTCCTCAGTCTGGCGGACATGCACCTGCAGAGTCTGCGCACCACCTGCAAAGCCCAATAGGAAAAGCAAACCCAGGAAAACACACTGAGATTTATTTGCAACTGGCCACTTGCTGGGTCAGCTGGCTATTTCACCTCAATAAGAACTTACTGAAATACATAGGATTTCGTTAACTGTGTGGTTAAGAACCTAAATGAACCAACCCATGAAATTCTTTCCGCAGTGAGTTTAGAACTATTGGAGAATAAGTTAGGATATTTTATATCTCCTTGGGAGAACTAGCATCCATTTAGATAGAAGATAAGCTGAATTTTTTGTGTGTCGTTTTAGAAAAGGGGAACCAAATAAAAGAGAGTTTAAATCTACATTACAATCCTTGAAGAAATGTGAGGTAAGCGTTAACAACATTTGAGTAATTTAAATGGTTACTATTAGAGATGGCTTCTTCAGTAACACAATTGGACTGCCAGGGACCGATGTGAATAAAGAAATGTGTGAGCCTAGCAATTTTCGATTTCCTTAAGAATGGGAAATTCGAGTCATAATAATCAATGATATGTAATATGATACAAGACACATTAGTGGGGTAGCAGAATTACCATATATAACATTAGATCTATTTACATGAGCCAAATCCTAACATACCTGGTCTCAACTTAAGGATCAAGCTTTGAGGTGCAATCTGAACAATGTCAGAACTATTTTTCTGTCTGCCTACACTGAGAGGCTTATTTTTAAGTATTTCTACTTGGGAGACAGGGTTTTCGATGAAGTTTAATTGACATCCTTTAGCTAAAAGGTTTGCTGGGGTATCACACCTTTCACCAACTCCAGATGGACGGGTAAAATTCTAAAAAAGAAAAAGAAAAACAATAACCAGAAAAAGAAAACAAATCTGAATTTCTTTTATAAGATACCAGCAATTGAAAGTTTTTCTGCACACTTTGCTAGTTAAGCATCTTATCATATTGTATCCCTACATGACTAACATTGATTATAGGTCTAAAGTTAAGTTATAGGTGAATAACCAGAGAATTCTGCCAGTAAAATTCTGAGTAAAACTGGAGTCTCCTTTCAATTATATTCACCTGAATTCATGTAACAATTTTGGGGGTGGTGGGTAGGAGGGAGTGTGGGGGAGGTCTTGAGGTCACTTCTTTAAAGCTTCTTCCCAGGCCATGACCAGATCCTTGAAACAGTTGGGTTCATAAAGTTGACATCATTCCATGAATTTATCTGCTCAGGCTGACCTGTAGGTTTGATTCCACAATCAAATCTTTATCACTAGATTTGGGAATTGACACACTGTCCAAGTGCTCCAGTGTCAATCCCTAAATCTAGTGATAAAGAGAGATCCTGAGGATTCCTAAAGGGTAGGGATTGCAACATCTCCCCCATCTAGCACTCTCTGCCAGTTGTATGCACTGGTCTGTTACCCTTATAGTGCAGCATGACTTCACCAAAATTGACCTCTTGTGGACTTTAAACCCAGAGTCTTGAAGCATTCTAGTTCAAGATCCTTTAGAACTTTCTCCAAGATTTGAAAGTGAGGAAGAAAAGTGAAAAAGATGGGTTAAAAGTCTGCTTTTCTGTGTGGGACACAGGAGTTCCACAAGGATAGCAGAGGTACAGTGAGATGAAGTCGTTCGCAGCAGAGATGTGGTCATTCAAATTCTGGAACACCCAAAACAGGGAGATGGAGCTAACAGATTAAATACCTAACTTACCTGATAGGCACGACTGCTCTAGAGGGGGCATGACACTACGCAAAGGGGAACTTGTTGCCCATTGACTCTCATGCTTAGAGAAAACCAAACCAATGCTCACACTATTTTCCTTGCCTCTTAGAACTCCAAGCCACTCTTGCTGTTTTCACCAGCTAGGAAAGTTAGATTTCTTCTGAAATTGATTTTGAGAATACAATTTGTTATCAATCAGTAGGCCTGTGCATGTCTGAAGCTCTAGGCCAGGCATGGCAAACTGTAACTTCCCATGATGTCACTAAGGGAAACAGTGGCTGGCCAAGGCTTCAGAATCCTTCTCAACACAGTGTCATTGCTATCCCTCTAGTCATAGCCTTTGCCAAAAGATCAGAGGTGGTGTTAACCACATGACCTATTTTCTATCTGCCCTAAGCAGAAGCCTAATTTACTTTTTGCTCCAACTGCCTCAACTGGCATCCTCATAACTACTTCTAATATTAGAGTGGCCTCTTAGAATAATTTGGCTTTACAATTTGACAACAATTTGGCTACCAAGTATTATCCACAAGTAAAGTTATCAGCAGCAACTTAGGAAACTCTCTTAACTAAATGCTGAAAAATGCATTTAAATGAAAATTCTAGGCTGATTTGTTATTTTATCTCTCTGGCATGAAACTAATACTTCTTCAGGAAGTCAATACCCAAAAACATGTGAATTTTTCCCTCCTTGTATCTTCTCAATCCTGCTTTGATGCAGGAACTCAAAAAAAGGCATAATTCTCTTGGACTTTTGTTTGTGGTCGCGTCGGTCAAGGCTCTGGTAGGGGACTGAGCTACGTTTGTGCTCTCCTGTCTTCATGGATACACACTGAACTCAGAGTTTGGGTTTCCACAGGTAGTACCCAGTTCTGAGTTTGGTGTTGAGGTGTTGAGGTTTGTTTCTCTTTGAGCTGAGCATGCTCAGCTCTCGCTGAACTTGGTATTTGTATGATTTGATTTATGTTTAGATTATCTTTATGAGATCCAGTGGGTAGAGACTTGTTTTAAAATTCAGAAAGCTAATGCCTGTCTTTCTCACCATGAATCAGTCAGACATCACTCTCTAGTGTCTTAGGATGGCTTGGTAGATATTCCCCGATCATCTTCACACTGATTTCACATAGTTTTCAGTTTGACCAGATAAGGAGTGCCTATTTGGAACTTTGTCACTGGCATGGTACAGAGTCACTGAGTTTATGAAAATGCCATTTTTAAAAGAACTGGATAATGCCTGACCAGTAATATTTGCCCCAAACTTAAAACACATCCCTTAGAACCTAGCAGTAGTTCAGAATGGATCCTAGTACCCAGATGGAATACAACTATGATATGAACATCAAATGTATGTTTAACTTTAGAAAATCCATCTCCATGATCTCTGATTATCCAGACAGCCTCCATATTTTATACGCAACCAGTTAGAAATGGCTTTACAATAAGAGAAAGAGTGAGGTAAAATTAAAAATCCCAAGTTACATATTTTTCCAAATAATTTGACATCCACTCCTTCTACAAATTGTTTTTGAAAGTAATCACATGAATGCCATTTTGATCTACCAATGCTCACCTTCTCCTTTCCTGATTTGTTTTACTCATACAATTCCACAAAAAAGCAATTCACTATCAGAACTATCACTGAGGAAATTAACATGAGTGTAACTGCAGACAGGTTTTAAAAACATGTTGAGGTCGTTTATTTTACCTCCTGAGCACACCAGGCACACTGAGGTCCAATGAGCAGGCAGTCTTCACAGGTTTCTGCACCTCCCAGGGCACAGCCACCTAGGTTTAGACCCAGCAAGACGCAGGGATTAAGTATACTTTCAGTCATTCCATTTATGAGACTGATGGCTCTTACATTACTTGAACAAAACAACATCAAAGTTTAGTTTAGTATCCAAGATCAGTCCTCGAAATGTTAGCAATTCACATAAAAGTTTGTATTTTACATCTATCACATGTAAAATATGTGTATGTGTATTAAAAAGTATGTATGTCTTATAAGCCAAAATTATCATCCTCTTTTTTCTTAAAATGTGAAAGTTCACAAATATAGGATTATCCTATTTATTGTTCCACCTTAATTTTTAAAAATTATGTGCACCCATTAAAAAATGCTTCTTTCTTAAACGAGGTATTTCTGTTTTTGAAATAAATCCTTTCTCTCTTTCAAGATTATTACTCTTAAGTGGAAGATCTTGTGGTAGAATAAAATAGAAAAGTTTCAAAAATGGTTATCACAGTGGCACTAAGTTCCATTGGGCAGCAATGTTATTTAATTCTCCTCATTAAAATGCCTGTGCAACCTTTGTATTTATTTACCTTAAGCCTAGAGCATTCATTGTGGGAACTGCCCGGTGTTTGTCTGTAATTTGTTAAAGCGTTCACTCAGTGACAAAAGAGCAATGGAACAGATCAAATAAAACATGACTTCAGATCTAGTTTCTGAACCAAATGACAAGTTTGTCAAGCATACCACGAAAGCAATATATCGGAGAACGTAGGTCTTACCTTGTACGTGATCATTCCTTCCTAGAAATAGAAAGAACAGGCAAAGCAGTTCAATCCCCATTCGCTTCAGTTCTTGCTGTGCAGACCGATTAAAAAATGAATTACCTTCAGCGTTACAAGACCAAAGCTGAATATCGTTAAAGTCTTTCTTTCTTGAAGTGTAACATTTTAAATACTACTTACACTGCTTTGAAAAGAAACTTGAGATGTAAGTTAGAAAGTTTTCATTAAGACTGAAATGAAAACAGAGGCTACCTGGACAGGTAAAGCAGAAAAGCTGTGTTTAAAAGCAACTTCAACATGATTTACTTCCTTGTTCGCCTTATAAGGAAGGCAGGTGTACAATCACCAAGAAGGTGGGGAAATTCATTCAGTGGAAATTCTGGTGTAAGTTCTATGAGTCTCTCTGCATCCTAGAGAAAGTTATTATCTTTAGTGAAATATTGATCAATGAAATGTCAAAACAGCAATTGAAATAGTCATTTCTAAAATAATTTTAACTTAATGTAAAGAATAAAGATATTAAATAAAGCATATAGCCTATATGTGGGGAAAGTAAAAAATGAGCTTAATGAAAATAACTGAGATTTTTGTATTTCATTGCTAAACCCTTTTCAAAAAATTGAAATGAACCCTGAAAAAGAAAAATTATTATTTTACAGTAAATGAGAAGGCAGGCTAGGGAAAGCAAAGCACTGTTTCCTTATTTTTCAAATTAGATGGCATATATTTTTCCATAAGTACGAAATTCCTATTTTAAAATGATATTGGAAATAATCATAATATACAAAAACCAAAGGAGATCAAAATAAGACTGTGTCAAAAGACATTGATGACAACAATGAAGAAAACAGAAATGATGGTGCCCAAGATTCTGAATCCCTCAGGCTAGGGACCAAGTTCTCTTCACAATGTGCTGTTCCAACTTCTGGCTCATGATTTGGCACATAGGAGATATTTATTTGTTGAGTGAAAGAGTGACAATTTAACATATATATGATCTATGGCTAAATCCATAAGGTTGTTTGTATTTTCCCCCCAATGTGTTCTTCAGGAGGGTGTTTTGGGATTCGTAGAGTCTGTGAACAGATAAGAATCAAATTCTCACTTCGTCACTCTCGAAACTGCTGACCTTAGAGAGACTTTTCTGTGGCCGGGCTTATGTCTGAGGAGATAATCTTTTCAAGGAGCATTACTAGGTAAGCATGTGAAACCTGTAAACAGAGGGAAACGGACTATGGTCAACAATAATTTAATTGTACATTTAAAAATAACTAAAAGACTATGAATGGGTTGTTTGTAACACAAAGGAGAAATGCTTGAGGGGATGGATACTCCACTTTCCCTGAGGTGCTTATTACACGTTGCATGCCTGTACCAAAACATCTCATGTACCCCATAAATATCTATATACCCACAAAAATAAAAACTAAAGTAAAATAATTTTTAAAATAAAAACCAAAGAAAGAGAGAAACTAATTATAGACTACCTAGGCTTTTCTCAGAAGCCTATGTTATGTTCAATTTTGAACTCCATCATATCCAAGAAGCTGGAAAAACATGGCAAGAATTCTGCAGTAACAATCCAGAATTATTGAATAATTGGAAGATGTGCATTTTGGGAGAAAATTTATATAAAATTAGTTGATTTATCTTGAAGAAGAAAGATCGAGCCACAAATTGTGTCTCTGTTATTGTCATTTTAAAAATCCAGTCTTAACTATTATTCATTCATTATCCATTCATTCAACAAGTACTTCTTGGACATTTACTTTGTGTCCAATATTATGTTTGAAGCAGAGGCTACATCAGTGGACACAACCAAGTTTTTGGATCCAGGCAGCATATATTCTCGGCTGGAGGGCAGTGCAGGGGATAGACTCCTAAAATCAGGCAGTGCCCAGGGCTATGAATCAGAGTAAGTCCGGGTAAAAGGAAAGAGGGGCGAGGGAGTATGCGATTTTCTTTAGAATAGTCAGGGAAGGTTTCCCTGACCAACTGGTATCTGAGAGACCCCTAGATGACTTTGGCAACACAGCTAAGTACGAAGGCCTGAGACAGCCCAATGGCAGGTGTTTTCAAGGGCAAGTGGAATACAAGAAGGGAGAGAGAGGGTGATCAGATTTGGGGGCAGAGGTCAGATCATATGTAGTCTTTAGCTTGAATTTTATTCTATGCCTTGTGTATCATTGGAAGGTTGAAAGCAGAGAAATAATATTATTTAATTTACATTTTAGAAGAACCACACTGGCTGCTGAGGCAGTTAGAATGTATGGGGCAAGATTGGAAGGTGAATGGGGCAAGACAGGAACACATGTCTCTGTCAAGAACAGACACAATCGTGGCTGGGACTAGGATGCTGGTGGTGCAGGAGGAGAAGGGTGATCAGATTCAAGATCTATTTCGAAACTGGACTGTGCTGATAGATTGGATGTGAATATGAAAGAAAGAGGTTTCTAGCTGGCACAGATATATTTTACTGCCTGAGTGATACATTTTACTGACAGGGGTTACATTGAGGAACAATCAGGCTTCAGGTGGAGGATGAGGATCAAGAATACGGTAAGTTTGAGATGGCTAGAAGATAACCAAGTTAAGATGCCACATAGGCAGTTTGATATCTAGGTCTGGAAATGGGGGCAATGTCAAAGTGCAAATTGTAAATTGGGATTATCAGTACGGATTTAAAGATATGAGGCTGATGGTGTTCAGAGATATGTGGCTGAATGAGATCCCTCCAGGAAGTGAATGTATGCAGGGAAGAGCTCTGAGGACAGAGTCCTGGGGCCTCTAGATAGCTAGAGATCAAGAGGAGAAGGATTTAGTAAACGAAGCTTCTATCTAAAGAACACTCCATCTTGCTAAAGAGGAACCTGTCTTTGTTGGAAGACAAATTCAAGTGCTTCTCACATTTCTGCACATCTTACAAGCAGAGGCCCTGGCTGCCTTTTTTCTAGACTGTCTTTTCCAGGATGTTTATAAGGTGAACAGCCTTTGAAAATAGAGATAGTGTCCCTCTTTAGGGAAAAGGAAAAATTAGAAACAGTGTCAACCTCCAGAACAAAGAGTAGGCCTGTTTTACTGCCCATTATAAAAGGTTCAGCTTCCCTAAACTCAAAGATCTTCTCTTACAACACATCTTACTACATGTGCAGGTGTCACCTTTTTCTTTTGTGCCATCTTGTGGGAAATGGTATTGGGGAACTGGTGAAAGAATGTGCTGGCACTCTGACCACTGCGATTGCTGTGAATTAAAAAGTTCTTTTTCTGTGACCCAGGCATCACATGTCTCCATCAGTACCCACGAATCCATGACAAGCTAACTTGTCAGCTTGCAAGTCAGGTAAAAGCTCAGGCCCTTCATAGTTCTTGTCAATTTCCTACTCAAAATCCACCTCTGTCTAGAGACTGAATGCGCAACGTTCAAACCTCACTTTGGAAGAAAAGATTTTACATCCCACAAGACTGCCTTGGACTGACAAGTGCTGCCCTGGGCTCCAGAGGTTTCCCCAGGTCCTGAGCTGTCTGTCTGCCCACAGACCTTCCTGACAGCCAAGAGCAGGCACTCTACAGGAGCTGGATCGGGATGGCTGCCCAGCTCTGGATATGCCACTCCCTGGAAACTCTCCATGGTTCTAGCTGCCACCAACAATCTCTCCTTCCTGGGAACACAGTTAGACTACTTCTCCTGGCCTGTTTTGCAGCTAAGAAAATCCCAACCACCAGCATCTGCCAACAGAATGTGAGTGGAAGTGGTACATACCCCTTCTAGACCATCCTCATGTCCCTCTGACAACCAGATGCAGGTAGCAACAAGGTCCTAGGAGAACTCCAAAACCACGATTTGACCATGTATTTAAATGGACTTGTGCCATTCCACATAAAGACTTCCATATCAGTCCTAGAATCATAATCACACTGATTTATTTATTCTCTGTCCCCCATGACTGCCCCTCCAATGCACACCCTCCCTAATTTTCAAGCCTTCGCACAAACCATTTGTTCTTCCTGCATGCCTTGGGTTCCCTCTCATGCCTCTCACTTGGCTAATTCAGCTTGCCCTCCAGGTCGCAGTGTAAACATTAGTGTCTGCAGGAAACACTTTTTGGTTTCTCTAGGCCTCTCTTCCTGTGGACATTCCCCAAGATAGCCCTTTTTGCTCTGCTTGTAATTGTCAAAATACTTGCCTTTACTCAACAAATATTTATTCAATTCTTGCTATGTACCAGACAGCAACTGTGTCTCAGTAATCTTTCTATTCCCAGCAAGTAACACAATGCCTGGCACTTTGTAAGTAGTCAATTAATGTTTATATTGAGAATATGCATGAATTTTAAGTCTTCATTGTCTAGTATTTCACCAGTTACAAAGCAGGTACTTCATGGATATTGAGTAAATAGATAAGTAAATGAATGAATGGTTTAGGAAGGTAAATAATACAATCAGGAAAGGGAAAATGTGTTCCCTGCTTGGGTTGTGCCGAAAACTGAGAAAAAGCTTAAAATGCAGCGTGAAGAAAAGGCAGGGGGGAATTTGAGACAATATAAAGTAGAATAATGTTATGAAAGAATATCTATCCACTCTGTTTGCACCTTGGGACTGCTGGCTAATTTGTACCAAGGGGCAAGACACTGGGGAGACATAGCCTTGCTTCCTGAGTGGGGTGCCTGCTGTCCTCTTTTGGAAAGTACCACATCCACACTGCTGTGGAGGGTGGCGGCCCTGCCTGTCCGGTGAGCTGTCAATTCATGAGATGCCAGCATCCTGTAAAGTCCCCCAAATGACAACTGTGTCTCCTTAGCCATGCCAACTGGATTACTTACCTCTGTTTCTGTGTATGTAGAATCTGAAATGGGAAATAGAAATGTAAAATCAGGAGTTTGATAATGGAAGGTGAGGCTGGCAGGATGTATGGAGAGAGCGCATAAGGTTGGAGGGAACCAGGTGCTTCTGGAGTCAGTGTTAGGAGGACTCGGCAGCTACATAGAGGCAGAAGCCCGAGGCAGAATCCCAAGGCAGAAGAAAGCTACATGGGGTGGGAGATGAGAGGACCAATATGCAATCAGCAAAGAATGGCCCTCAGCCACACAAACTGAACAGTGCTAGAGTCAGATCTACAAACTCACTCTGCCCGGGGGGAAGGAGCATGGTCCAGGCCTACAGCTGCCATGGATCCCAAATGCCCATCCAGCTTGGATCTCTCAGAGGCCTCGCTCTTAATTTTCCCCAGGATCCCGTCTCTTTTAAAGTAATGTGTATTCTTACAGCAAATTCCCATTACTTGTGGGTGATTGAGAGGATATTACATTCCTTAACATCCAAAGGTTCTGTCATACCATCCACATTTTCAGACAGGCTGGTCAGGCTCATCAGATAGAATCCTACCATCCGGTTTGCTCAGAGCCCCAGCCTGGGGGCTGTGACTCCATCTGGGAGTCTGACCCTCCTCAAGGGGCCTCGGCTAAGCAGCACAGGCGTAGACAGAGCAGCTCGGAGCTCAGGGATGCAGAACTTCTGCACTCTGTCCCTCCGCTGGTTCTGACTTCAGAGACTTAGAAATGGGCTGTCCTCGGCGGTGCTCTGACTTCAGGAAGCTAGTGAACCGGTGTCTGAGTCACTGCAGTTAGCTTGAGTATCTCCCAGACCCAGCCATTCATCCATATCAAATAAAGACAGTCCAGGCCCCAGCTGGGCCTGCCCCGGGGCACCTTACAACACTCCTGGGAGAGGAAACCCTGAGTCAACCTGCCTGGGAATCAACTGGAAACCTGGGGACTTTAGTCACAGCTGTCTGCTCTTGGGCGGGCCTTGCTGTGCTACCTGCTTCATCTCAAGTACCGGTAGCAAGTCTTCCACCTCCAGGTGTCTTTCTGTGAAAACGTTTCGTTGTGAGTAGCTAAAAGAAGGCAAGGTAAATGGCTGCTTTGTCTGTGGGTCTCACTGTGAGGTACCTCTGAGTGTGACGCCTTGCACAGTGGGTTGTTTGCAGAATTCTGTGGCTGACTTGTGGTTATGCATAACAGGGGGAGCAAGCAACCTGGAAGTAGATATATTTGTTCCATTTTTTGCGACCTTCAGAAAGATTCCCTTAAAGAAGGATGTCTAACACTTTCCTGTCATCCTTGTTCACAATGCCCACAGGCTGCTAAGTGCTAAAGAAATGTTTTGTGGCCTAGGCCTTACATTCTAGGCTGGGGTTTCCTTTTTTGTTTATTTTGGTAAAATATACATAACATAAAATATACCGTTTTAACCATTTTTAAGTATATGATTTGGTGGCATTAAGAGCATTCACACTGTTGTGCCATCCTCACCACCAACCATCTCCAGAACTTTTTCATCAGCCCAAACTGAAACTCCTCACCCATTAAACAGTAACTGTCCATTTCCCCTCCACCAGCCCCCAGCACCCAGCATTCTACTGTCTGCCTCCATGAGTCTGACTACTCCAGGTGCGTCACATAAGTGGAATCATATATTTGTCCTTTTGTGAGAATGGCTTATTTCATGTTAGCATAATGTCTTTGGGGTTCATCCATGTAGTGGCATGTGTCAGCATTTCCTTCCTTTTAAAGGTTGAATAATATTCCACTGTATGGATATACCACATTTTGATGGCCTAATCGTCTGTCAATGGATGTTCAGGCTGTTTCCAGCTTTTGGCCTTTATGAAGAGTACTGCGATGAACATTGGTGTAGGGATATCCATTTGAATCTGGCACTTACTTTTTAAAGCCATCATGATGCCCATAATGGGAGGAAGCTGAGTGTAGTGGGAAGAGTTTGGTTTTGGATGTAGGGAGTCCTGGGTTCAAATTGCAGTCCTGCCAGGTCCTCCTATCTGTGGCGAGAGTGTTTATCTCTCAACACTTTAGTTTTTAGACTATGAAAGAGAGATAATCTCCACCTTTCAGGAATATGGTGAAGATTTCATTACACCATTTTGGGATGAGTCCAGGTTCTGTGGGGCCTAAAGATTATACCATTTGGGAGGCCTTCTTTAAGAAAAGAAACACAAGCCAGGTGTGGTGGCTTACACCTGTAATCCCAGCACTTTGGGAGGCTGAAGCGGATGGATCATTTGAGGTCAGGAATTCGAGACCAGCCTGGTCAACATGGTGAATCCCCGTCTCTACAAAAAACACAAAAATTAGTCAGGCATTGTGGCACATGCCTATAGTTCCAGCTACTTGGGAGGCTGAGGCAGGAGAATCACTTGAACCCAGGGGGAGAAGTTGAAGTGAGCCAAGATTGCACCACTGCACTCCAGCCTGGGCAACAGAGCGAGACTCTCTCTCAAAAAATAAAAAAAAGAAAGAAAGAAAAAAGAAAGAAATGCAAAACTGGAAATAAACCATGCATGAAAGTGTATATTTATTTCAAGTGAGGGGGAAAAACCCATGACAACAAATTACTGAAAGCTTGAAAATTCCAGTCTCTTTGTTTCTTAACATCACCTCAGGCAGTTCACCAGAAATGCTTTCTAAAAGACACTTCCTCATGGTAATCTGGCTTCCATCCCACCTGGAGTCACCCACAGCTCCCAGATACTCCGAGGCACCTGTGCACACTGGAGCCTGGGTTGAAGCTCTCTCAGTTTCCTGTAAACCCTCCTTTGATTTCACTTGGGACACGTGTTTATTCTTGCTCGTTTTAGTGAGCACTTACCAAGTGCCAGGTATCATTTAATATTGTATTAGGGTGGCCCTATTTTGTTCTCACAAGGCCCCAATAAAATAGGGACTATTCTACTTTCATTTACCAGATAAGGAAACTGAGGCATGGAAAAGCTACACAACTTTCCCAAGATCACCTCACTGCTCAGAAAACAGGGCCCTGGAGACAGGCCACTACCCTCCCACCTGAGTTCAGAATCACCCTGCAAACCACCTCCTGGTAGATAAGAGATGTACAAAGAATCATCAAAAAGATGCCAACAAGAAGTGAAATTCCAGAAGGAACTTGAAAAATATGTTTGCCTCTCTATCTCAGGACTATGGTTCTAGCTCTAGCTCTGTGTCTAGTGATTTCCTTTTGGGTTTGTTTGTTGCTTATCCTGTGGATCTCTGGCCACCAAAAATGAGACAAAGATGTGGTCCTGGATCGCACCATCTTTCTCTGCTTTGAAGTCAGTACAAATCACTTAAAAACAAAATGAAACAAAATATGTTGCCTGGCCATTCAGGGGAAGCTGGGCCTGCTGGTCAGGAGCCAGGCCTGGCATTGAGTCCAGGAGAGTGTGGCTGTGGGCATTTCCTGTGGCCGGGAGATGACTCAGGATGAACTCCGGCCCCTGAGCCACAGGCACCCCCCTGCACTTCACAGTTACCACCCACACCCCACCCTACCCCACTCCCCGTAGCTGGCAGTGAGCCTGGCAGTCACACTGCCAGCTACAGGGAGCCTGTCCTGTGAGTTAGGCCTGCTCCGGAGGCCCACACAGTCAGGGTTCAGAAATTAGATTGAAGTCTAAAAGAATTGAACTCTTTCTGTCTTTTAGTTTGTGGAATAAATCCAAAGACGTTATTTTCCAGAAAAATACCATCGGATGTGAATTTATTCTGACTTGACTCTGAGAACTAGACTCGTTAGGCCCCTTTTACCTATCTGTGAAGCAAATAGCAAGATGTCGCGTGAACAAACACTGATTGCCAAGTGGTTCACTCACTCACAGCTTGCAGAGCTGCTGAGCCTTCTTTTTTCATTTACTCATTTATTGCTTCAGCAGCTGCCTGTGGAGACCCCACGATGGACCAGGCACTGTTCTGACAGCACAGTGTTGATTAAAACCGACAGGGTCTCTGCCTCATGGAGCTTACATTCCAGTTGGAGAGACAGACAAGAAACCCACGAACAAATAAAGATGTCAGATGGTAACAAATGTTGAGAAAAATAGAGGATGGGAAGAGGTCAGAGAGTGGCCGAGGTGGGGTGGCCAGCAAACCCTCTCTGCTGAGGTGGTTAGGCACAGCCTTGGGGAAAGGAGGGAGGGCGTCGCAGGGCTCTCTGCAGGACAAATAGTCCTGCCCGTGGGAAGAGCAAGTGTAAGGTCCTGGGATGGGAGGGTTTGTGGACAAGCAAGGTGGCGAGTGAGGCTGGAGCAGAGCGAGCATGTGAACTCAAGTAGGCCAGAGGAGAGGGGCCAGACAGGCAAAGGGAAGAGGGCAGCTCATGAGGGAGGGGCAGGAGGGGGCAATGGTCAGGGCTCCAGATCTGTATTCTAAGTGAGAAGGGAAGTGTTTATGGAGTTTTGGTTGGACATGATGTAGCTTATAAGGTGGCAAGGATGCGCAGACTAATAAGACAATAAGGTTGGAAGCTGGGGGGCCTTATTGGAGGCTGTTTCAGCAGAGATTATGACAGTTTGGGCTATGGTGGGAGTAAGGGAGGTAGTGAGAAGTGTTTGGATTCTAGATATATTTCCAAGATAGACAGCGGATTCTTGATATATTTCCAAGATAGACAGCATTTACAAACAGATTCCTCATAGGGAGGGAGAGAAATCAAGGGATCAACAATGACTCTAGCAGTTCTTGAGGCCCTGAATCAACAACCCCACCATCACCACCAGGCTTCTCCCGCTGTTTCAGAGAGAGAATACCATCTGCTCATCAGCAGAGTCATCGTGAGCTCTAATCTGCTCTAACAACCTGGAGGGTCATGAGGAGCCATAACTCTGCAAAAAGCATTCCCTGGTAGAACCAGAAAGATCTGAACTATGCAGCCCAGTGCTGTATGGAGACTGTTTGTATGCTGTGTTAACATTCCTTCAGTCCAGTGGAGGTCTGATTAGCCAGCATCTTCTGTTCTGGAATTCCCCATGACTTTTTGGTTGCAAAAGAAAACCTGGAAAATCCCTGTGGTCCTCTAGTTCTCTCTACCTGCGCTGATAGACTAACTGGGGTCAGTTTCAGTAGCAAGAGTCTCCCCAACAGATTAAAAAAATACCCCTCGTAAGAAGGCAGAAGAGATGGGTATGTTTTGCTTTTAAAAACTCCTTGGAAAGTGGAAGGGCTTCAAATTTCTTTTGACCTTAAAGATGCAATTTATTCAGCTGCAACAATAGGGAAAATTCTAATCCTTTAAAAAGCTGGGAGAAATGGTGGCCAATAATTATTATTTTTTTTTATTCTTGCTTTTTTAGACAGGGCCTCACTCTATTACTGGGCTAGAGTGCAGTGGCATAATCCTAGCTCACTACAGCCTTAAACTTTGGGGCTCAAGTGATCCTCCCACCTCAGTCTCCCAAGTAACTGGGCATGTGTCACCATGCCCAACTAATTTAAAAAAATGTTTTATGAAGATGGAGGTCTCACTTTGTTG
The DNA here is from genome assembly GCF_024542745.1 of Macaca thibetana thibetana. NCBI lineage: Eukaryota > Metazoa > Chordata > Mammalia > Primates > Cercopithecidae > Macaca > Macaca thibetana. The sequence goes on along the minus strand of NC_065589.1, from coordinate 82,827,021 downwards.
CCCAGGCTGGCCTACAACTCTAGACCTCAGGTGATCCTCTCGCCTCAGCCAGTGATCATGTTTGAGGCGCATCCTTGGGCGGGTCCATGGAGGATTTATTACTTTTAACTGCCATTTTATGCAATTTTCTGATTGTTTCAGATGCATACTCAGTGAACCCTGTCAGTAAGTTTTCAGGGAATCAAATAGAGTAAAGGATTGGGTATGATATGAACACCTTAATCGTTAAAAAGGCTAAATAATAAATTATTCTAACAAGCTAATCAAAATGTCATTAACCTGGTGATGTCTCAAGACTTGGAAGCGGAGAAAGAAGAAAAGCCTTTAAAGCAAATTCAGCTGGCCTCTAATTAAAGACTGTGCGTCAGGTTTTTACACCACAACAGACGTAATGAATCTATATATTTTTGGGCATAATTACTTCCAGACAAAAAGCGGCTCCAGTGAGCAGTCAGATGTGAGGCTTGTTTGGGGAAGTATGAAAATCACCTGCCTGGGCTGCAATCTCTGCTGCCTCCTGACTACTGTGGGTGGATCCTTGCTGCTCCTAAGCCCAGCGCCCTTTCCTGGCACCCCCTAGCAGTTGAGGGTGTAACAACCGAGGCGTGATGCAGCAAGAGGCTCAACAGTAGATTCAATATTTATTAAAGGAAGGAAATTGAATCTTTTTTTTTTTATCAAGGAGTTCGATGTTTAAAGTTTCAATCAAAGCACAAATAATGAAAGTTTTTAAATAAAAGACAATTGCTGTTAGTGGCAAATATTGGGGGAGGGGCAAACATTCCTTATGCGTTGATGAAATTAAGTTATCTTAAGTAAGGCTCAGCAGCGCAGAAAAGGCAGTTGTCAGCCCTGGTCTCAGTCCAGACCTTGGTGGATTATTGGACATTTGTTGCATGGTATAGATTGGTCTTGAAATTGTTTAGGCCCTAAACTTTAGGCAACCAAAGATTAGGAAGACAGGATTTAAATGTTAACCAACAGAAGAATTTATTTTTATGAATGTTGCTGGAGGAGGAGCACAGCTTCCTAAAATGTGATCTGAAGAGAGCTGTTAAACCTTGCCCTGATAATGAAATGCTCCTGCAGTTTATTTAATATAGACTATTAAATCTTCCATCAGAAACTCACAATGCGCATTAACCTGTTAAACACGTTAAGAAGCCCCACAGGGAAGAAAATTGCTTACTTTTGTTGAACAATTAAACAAAAAACTATTTTCATTATCCTATGATAATATTGTACTCAGATTTCTTAGGAAAATCTGGGTGTGAATTCATTTGTTTACTGCTGCCTTTTGTGTGCATTCTCCAATTCAAAGATCTTTCGAGATGGGTTTTCCAGGAGATGATTCTTTTTCTCAGGAAAGCCCAGAGAGGAGGTCCGTTCTGATAATAGTTCAGACAAGGCACTTGCAGTAGTGATGGCTCATTACAAATTTCTGGACTCAGACCCAGCCCAATAACCTAGTATAGTTAACCTAGTGACTATAGCCCAGATACTACAGTTTTATTACTGAATGACCTAGACTGGTTTTCTTTGTGAAATGAATTTCGCGCAGGACTATCTATTGTTTTCCTGTATTTTCCTCTAGGCAGAGGATCCCAATTGCTGCTTGCATCTGCCCTTGGTCTCTTTCTTTTTGGTACAGTAGCCTGTCCTCAAGCTGTCATCTGCCTGTCTGTCCATCTACCCATCTTACTTGCCAAAGGTCCAGAAGAGTAGCTCCCTTAAGGAAACGGCATTCTCTTCCTAGGTAGGAAGCATCTCTTCAGGTGAGAAAGTGTGCAGCATTTTGTTCTAAACTTGGATTGTCTGCTGCTTTCTCATGATGCAGGCATCAGGCAAGGTGGGAACAATCTGAATGAGTTTGGCTCTCTTTTACTGACACTGTCATTCTCATGAAAAGCCTACAATTCTTAAAATGACCAGTTTTGTCAAAAGTGTGCTTCTTTCATTGTTGCGGTAATCTGAATGAATATACATATATGTGTGTGTGTGTGTGTGTGTGTGTGTGTATAGTCATTTGTCCACCTTGTGGGGTCAAAATAGTAAAGAAGTCACTGCAATTCATTCTGCTTGGTTTTCTAAGGAAAAAGTAAAACATGATGTAGGTGCTTTAAAAATGGAATCCAGTAGCAGATAGGAAACAAAAAGGAGATATATTAGCAATTTGTGAGTCTTTCTCTTTTTTCCATTTTTCTCAGATAAACAAAGTAGATCTTGTTCACATGAGTTACATGCAATTACAGTAGTAGTCAGAAATCACAGTTTGAAAAGATCTAAAAACCAGGAAACACTGAGGCATGAAACAAAGTTTAGTTACTACATTGGCTTTACTTAGCTTTGGAATGAGTCAAAATTACAGTTATAGTAAAATTTTCAGACAACCTTACTCTAAATATGTTGCATCATCTCACTTGAAAAAAATTATTTAGCCTGTTTCATGGAACATTACAAGTATGAATTCCTTGTTCCTGATAACAGCCCTAAAACAATAATAGCTAACAATACCTCTTATAATGTGCCAAACACTGTTATAAATCTTTATCACAATGTGAAGCGAGGTATTGATATTTTCCCCATTTAAATAATAATATGTAATTTAATATTTTAGAAGAGTTTTAGATTAGTACAATTCCTATATATCCCATAGCCAGTCTTCCCTATTATTAATGTCTTATGTTAGTATGGTACATTTGTTACAATTTTTTTTTTTTTTTTGAGACAGAGTCTCACTCTGTCACCCAGGCTGGAGTGCAGCAGTGTCATCTTGGCTCATTGCAACCTCCGCCTCCTGGGTTCAAGTGATTCTCCTGCCTTAGCCTCCTGAGTAGCTGGGATTACAGGCATGTGCCACCACACCTGGCTAATTTTTGTATTTTTAGTAGAGACGGGGTTTCACCATGTTGGCCAGGCTGGTCTCGAACTTCTGACCTCAGGTGATCTGCCTGCTTCAGCCTCCCAGAGTGCTGGGATTACAGGTGAGAATCACCGCACGTACCCCATTTGTTACAATTAATAAACCAATATTAATACATTATTATTATCTAAAGTCCATACTTTTTTTCAGACTTCCTTAGTTTTCACCAAATATCTTTCCTGTTCAAGGCTCCTCTTGAATTCTCCCCATTTTACAGAAGAAAAGGAAAATGACTCAGGTTAAATAACTTATTCACAGTCTGATAGGCACTAAGCAGAAAAACTGGCCTCAAATCCAGGCAGTCTGATTGTAGGCAGGTGGTTAACCTTAATACTAAACTATTGTTATGTTAATAGTGTTATTCGACTTGAATGACTTATTTGTCCAGGCAGCAGAGCAGCAGTGTGGTGTGCACACCTGATCCAGGGGGCTCCGCTGGTAGTCAGGGACTGGCCAGAGTCACATGGGTAGTTTTCATTACTAGAACTAGAACAACAGCTCCCTGATTCTCAGAGCCTTGGGTGGCCTAAAACAACAGAAATCAGTTTTCTGACACACAGTTCAGGGAACCAGAAGCCTGAAAGCAAGCTGTCTGGAGGCTCTGAGGGAGAAGGGGTTCCCTACCCCTCCCTAGCTTCCAGGGGCTGCTGGCACTTCTTGGCATCCCTTGACTCGTAGATGCATCATTTGGATGCCTCGTCTTCACGTCTTCTCCTCTGCCTTTCTCCTTCTCTGTGTCTTTTCCTCTTCTTATAAGGACACTTGTCTTTGGATTTAGGACCTACCCAAAAAATCTGGGATTATCTCATCTCAAGATCCTTTACTTAACTACATCTACAAAGACCCTTCTTCAAATAAGATCCCATCCACAGGTTCTGGGAAGGTGAACCTATATTTTGGATGCAACCATCGTTCAATCCACTACAGGGGCTAGAAATGCTCAGAGGGTTGTTGCGAGGATAAAATGAAATAGAATTACATGTGGTACTTGCAACAGTAGGCATGTTTTTTAAAATGACAGCCATTTTTATGATTACTCTTTTCTACAACATGAGTCCTCCTGATACAAAAGTGTCCAAAATGTAATAAATTCGTTCATCATCCACGCCCAGTTTATATGACTATTATTCATCTTAATAATTGCTTTATATTACAGTCTTTGTCGTTTCTAAGTTTCTAACACTTGGTCCTGCCAGGAACTTCACAAGGCTGTGTGAACTCGGCCTCTTTTTATCCTTTTCTTGGCGGCCTAGGTGGGGATGGGCTGGGGGGCACCTTCGGTCCACGCTTTCAGCTAACAACACTTGTCAGAAACACACACTGACAAATGATCTTCTCATGAAGCCAGGGTCCTGATGAGTGAATCCCTTGTCTGTTGCGGATGTGGATAGACTTGCCACAGAAAAGCAGCTGGGCAGCCTCAGCTGTTGCTCAGCCCTCTGTTCACCCTCTGTGGTTGCTGGGTGCTGCATGCTCCTTTTCTGCTCCAGATCTTTATCGAAGGGACAGAATTCCATCTTGGGGCTGAGCATGGACCCCCACCCACCCCATGGCGCATTACTGCTCCATCCCTTGCCTGTGCTGTGTTCTGCGGTCACTCCTGGCAGTACAGGACTCTGAGCTGGCTTCGGTGAATTCCTTCTGCATTAGTCACAGAGTGTCCAAATGTTAGGGCAGGAAGGGTGAGCCAAGTCCAACCCACTCATTGTCTCTCCATTCCCTTCTTCATGCCGTTGTTGAGTAGATGCACTGAGCATCCACTTTAGTAAGGCATGATGCTGGGAGCCAGGTATGGTGGCCAGCAAGCACCACAGGCAAGCAGTGGGGCACCCCACGCCCCCTGAGGAGCTGTCCATGTGGTCTCCAGTTAGTGTTGATGGTTTATGTGTTACCTAGAAAAAAACCTTTAATACACCCATTTTAAACCTGGGTTTATCTACTGATAGAACTTGAAGAGTCTTTGATTTTGGAAAGGGGAAAAAATTGCATCTTCATTTGCAGTAAGCCCAGAGTGAAATTAAACATTTTCTTCCATTACAAATGTAGACACCAAACCACTGTAATATTAGCAGTACTGGAACTCTCACCAACAGGAATTACACATATTTTTCACATCACTTTACAGTTGTTGCAGATATCTCAAAATGTTGTCAACGCTTAGCACTGTGTCAGAATCACAGTGTTCATTAGCTCTGCCAGTGACCTTGTTTTTCAAGTGTTAATAAAGTGTATTCCTATAATATAAATTTGTTTCTCAATAATTTGATAACCATGTTTTGGTCTAACTAACTTTATTTCTAATTGTATGTAGTTTATTTTAGGAATTTTAAAACATTTTTTCTGAAAAGGGGTTCTTAGCCTGCATTAGATTGCCAGAAAAGCATATGGCACACAGAACAAGTTCCAAACCCTTAAGTAAGGAAAGGACACTAGTCATGTAAGCCAAAGACACTAGTCATGTAAGCCAAAGACCCTATTTTTAGACCCTCCAAATCCTGCTGAAAAACTCTTCCTCCTTTTATCTCTGAAATAATATTGGGACATATGCTACACAGTTTCAGGTCACATAACCGTTCTTGGATCACCCAACAAAATGTACAGGTTTTCCCTGTGGAAAGTAAAACAAACATAACCTGGGTTTCCAGAGTAGGGTATAGTATTTGGGAATTACTTGATCAACTTTTACTTCCCTTGACATTGGTTAGGCTGATACTTCCAGATTTTTCTTAACTACAAAGTTAAGATAGACCCTGGGTTTTGAGAGAGTACAGAAATGAGTCCTATCAATGACTGGAAGGTTGAAAATCAAGACATTGGAAAGAAAGGTGAAAAAAATTTTTACACACATAATTAATGCATTGATTTATGTATTTATCTTAAATTCAACTTTTGTTCAGCCCATACTTTTTTACTTTTATTATAGATATAACACCTTGACCTCTAGATTCAGACCCAGCCCTTGATCTAGTAACTGTAGCCCAGATACTACAGTTTTAGCACTGAATGACCTGTGGTGAGCCACATTTGCAGCTCCATGTGCCAGTCAGTGAATCAACATCTTAAATATAAGCTATTGTATAGAGTCCTATCTGGGTGGCCCACACTTCCATTTGGTGAGCAGTGCCATCTTTGTTCAGGCAATAAATTGAATATTGTGTTAAATTAAATGAATTTGGTTGATGTGATTATTTCAAGTAATTGGATGGGAAAGATAAAGGTGTGGATACTATTTGCAAGAAGAGATGTCATGACCTTGGAAGTCATTGGGTTGAAAGCAGTGCACACTTTGCCTCATGGATGCCCGCTGAATGAAAGAGAAAGGTACAATTTTAAAAACATAGAGAAACACACCCCTGAAGCCCAAGTAAAGGGTGGGTTGGAATTAGGGGTGTAAAAGCCTTTAACTCTCTAGGAACAGACTCTTTATTTCCTTATTCTATGTCCCCTTAGAGCAAACTTTTATATCCTTAACTTCCACACATGCTTCAGAAAAACAGCCTGTCTGCTTTTGACAAGCAATTTAAAAAATTCACATCTCACTCTTCCAACCTCCACCTCCCCAAATGGTAGTCATAATTTTTGTACCAAAAAAATTATTTCCATCACCCCCTAAAACCTGCCCAGCTCCATGCCAAGCTTCTTAGCTCATAGGTAGGTGATGAGTTAGTCTTCAATCCACTTTAAGTAACCTTTAAGTGGTCTATCATCTCCCAGCCCTTTCCCTCCACTCACATGTTATGCAACAGGCCAAAACACTCTTTCTATAGGTCAACTATCTTTGGTGAGTTTCTGTAACCTACAGAACAAAATCCAAATACTTTAACCTGACATTCAAAGCCTTCCATAACTTTTCCCCAATCTGTTGTAACTAACCGTGCATGACTCTCCTGTGAAAGCTACACCTCTCGACAAATAAATTCTTTTCCCATTTCCCAAACAGCCCATTTTTACCAGCATGGAAATACCTGCCCCCACCCACCACATCTGGTTAGATTATACTTATCCTTAGCATCCTTAACTGCCAAGTTCATGTCTAATATCTCTTCAAGTATCTTTGTCCTATATGAATTTCCAGAGTACTGAATATGTTATTCAGTTGGGATTTTTTATGAGCTACATTGAAGCTGTGACATATGTTCTTTAACTAAATTGTATTTTAATTTCTGGGTTTTTTTGCTTGTTTGTTTCTCGAGACAGGCTCTTGCTGTGTTGCCCAGGCTGGAGTGCAGTGGTATGATCATGGTTCAGCACAGCCTCAATCTCCCAAGCTGAAGTGATTTTCCTACCTTAGCCTCCCAAGTAGCTGGTACTACAGGTACGTGCCACCATGGCCAGCTACTTAAAAAAACATTGGTAGAGATGGGGTCTCTCCACGTTGACCAGCCTTGTCTTGAACTCTTGGGCCTAAATGGTCTGCCCACCTCAGCCTCCCAAAGTGCTGAGATTACAGGTGTGAGGTACCATGCCCAGCCCTATTTTAATTTCTTTGAATTGAGAACTAACACAATTCCAAACACACAGTAGATATTCAATAAATCCTGGCTTTGTCGTTTATTGATTATTTGATCTTGGGCCTGTTACTCGCTTTATCTAACCCTGAGCCTTCTTATTGGTAAAATGATAATAATTGCCACCTTGCAAGGTTGTTGTTATAAATAGAGATAATATAAGTCAAAGGTCTTGTATAAAATATTACAAGAGGCATCTCTACCCCAAAGTAACATATCATCTAGTTGGAGAAATTGATACAAATTAAAAGAGGCAAATTGGTGCAGGGGAAGAATACTAACACGGAGCAGGAAGACCTAAGCCTCATCTCAACTTAGCCTCTCAACAAACGAGTGACTCTCCTCCTCCTTCTTTTTCTAGGTCTTACTTTCCTCACATCAAATTGGAGAGAGGCGGTGAGTGTGGAATAGAGAATCCCAAGATCTTTTTCCACACAATGATTCTAGAAACAGAAAATAAAAACAAGAGTAGAGATATGTAATTCTGAATTTTGAGGAGTATAAAGAGAAGGCAGTTATTCCAGGAAATTTTTTGGAAGATATGATTTAAGACAACTCTTCAAGAAATTGAAGAACACAAACTGGTTGGAAAACAGAGAGTTGGGTGGTGGGGGGAACAAAAGAAGCACAGACAAAGGAAGATTAACATCCTGGGCAAAATCTTGGAACAGCTGTCAAAAAAAACCCATCAGACCCCTGGTTAGATATGGGGAGTTGGGGCCAAGATGCAGTGGGACAGGAAAGGGAGGACCAGTTGATGTAAACCTCAAGCCCTAGGCCTTAGAATTTAGATTTGAACTGATTGGCAATAGGGAGCTGCTGAAGGTTCTGAACGAGGGAGTAACAGGGTGATAATAGCATTTATATAATAGTCGCTAATGCATTTGGGGAAGTATATTGTGGCAGCTACTCTGCTGTCTATATAAAATGGAGATGCTAGAGGCAGGGAGACCCAAAAGGATCTGTGGAAACTCTTCTGTAGGATCCAGGTTTGATTAGCTTCTTCACACCCTGGGATCCAGGAGGGAGGTAATGGTATCCTTGACTAGGATAATGTACTACCGGGCTGCAGACAGGTACCAGTCCATGGCCTGTTAGCAACCGGGCTGTAGAGCAGGAAGTGAGCGTCGGGCAAGCTAGTGAAGCTGAGCTGCGCCTCCTGTCAGATCAGTGACGGCATTAGATTCTCATAGGAGCGTAAAGCCTATTGTGAACTGTGCATGTGAGGGATCTAGGTTGCACTCTCTTTATGAGAAATGTAATATGCTTGAATCATCTCAAAACCATCCCCACCCCGCAGCCCCCAGTCCATGAAAAATTGTATTCCGTGAAACTTGTCCCTGGTGCCAAAAAGTTTGGGGACTGCTGGTGTAGTCGATTGTTTTATTGATGAAAATATTCACTTACACTGATGCATGCTGGGCTTAATACCTAGGTGATGGGTTGATAAGTGCAGCAAACCACTATGGCACACGTTTACCTAGGTAACAAACCTGCACATTCTATACATGTATCCTGGAAGTTAAGATAAAATAAATATTCATTGAATCTCTCTAGGAGATTATTATGCATTCATGCTCCCTGATTTCAGGCTTGGCCATGTGACTTGCAGTGCCCCTATTATAAAGAGTATTGTGCCTATCATCCTCTTGAACTCAGAAGTCACGTGGCTTTCTTTAGCCGATAAGATATGAGTGAATGTGATACATGCTACTTCCAAGCAGAAGCTTGAAGAGCCACTTCAAGGTCTCACCATCTTCTCTTTTTCTTCTGCCATGAACCTGGTAATGTTACTGATAGGAGCTGCTCCTTCAGCTTAGGTACTGAAGTGAAAGGGTGTGGGGTAGAGCTGCACCTGACCCGCAGCTAACACATATTTGTAAGACATAAACCCTGGCATCGTAACCCACTGAGATTTTGGAATTGTCACTGCAGCTTATTTCAGCCTTAGCTGATGGATGTGGATGATGACTGTAAAAAAAGAAAAAAAAGGGAGAAGAAAGTCGCTAATGCAATGAGGAAGAGCTGAGCAGCATCTCTTGGGTTCAAGGCATTAGAACATTACCTCCTCAGTGATGAGGGTCCTATTAAAGGTTTGGAGGTGGGTGGGAAACAAAGGGATCATGAATCCTGTTGTTGACAGCCTGAGGTAGAGCTGATATTAGGACGTCCAAAGGGAGAGACCTTGGAGGTCAGGCCTCCCCTGACTTCCTTCCCACTCCTCACTTCTCTCATTTGATCCTGGTATGAGGAGGAGAGGGAAAGAGCCAATGGAAAGTACCATCTCTGGGCTTCCAAATGGGATTGCTTAGCATATGAAATGTCAGTCCTAGAGAGGGTATTAATGACTCTGGGCAAGGGGTGAAGTATGTGTGAGCTAGAGAAGGGCACAGGAATGGAGAGGGAGGGGCATCACTGAGATCAAAATTGCATGACTCATTTACAGACTTACTACTATTTGATATCACATTTGCCCTTTATATTACACCTAGAATCTCATATTCTCAATGAAACTTCCAGAACTGAAATCCAGAAATTAGTCTCTACTCACAACTTATCACAGAGCCTGTCTTATCTTCCATCTAATTGCCAAGCCCATTTATCTATCGAAATAATACTGATGATAATAATAATAGTTATTTGGCATCTACTATAGTACTATGTACCTGGTGCTGTGCTAAGCATTTTCTATACATTTAATCCCAACTGAGAATGGGTCATTTGTTAAGTTAATGTCTCTGAGCTCAAGGCCCAGCCCTCCATACTCCGCTTTGTGAAGCGGAAGCTGAGACTCTGCAAGTCACACTGATGCCTTGCTGCCAGCTGCTTCATGTCAGGCTCTGCAAACAGGGGCAGCAGAGGAGGACTGTGAGTCTTGGGGAGGGAGAAGGACCTGCTCCTTCTTGTCTGCTTCCTGTTTTAGCAATGTCTCCCCAGCAATGCCTCCTCGCCCTGGCAGTGGGTTCATTCCAGTAGCAATAGTGGAATCTAGTTTGCTGGTTTTTCAACTGTCACAGAGCCAGTCTCATCATGCCCACTCAACAACTCTGTACCAGCCCAGCAAGGCGAGTCCTCAGAGGTCTGGGTGTCGGCCCTGCGGGAAGCCTCCTCTAGGTTTCTCAGTTTTAGTAATTCCAGCTTCCTTGCCTTTGTTCTCCAGTCCTCAGGGTGGCAGCTACTTCCTGCAGTTCCCACCTCAGTAATATCCCAGATTCAGCGTTTTACCCTTCCAGTTGCCTAGTTAACAGTTGCCTAGTTAACAACTTTCTACCCACTCAGTGATTCTTTATGTTTAATTCTTTCTGTTGAAAGAACGTGTTGTTTCTCTCTCCTGCTGCGACCCTTGACTGGTGCTCTGAGGTAAATGTTACTCTTTCCCTCGTATAAATAATGTCGCCAATGCTTAGTATTATGCCCACTGTCATACTGCTAATAAGTGATTCCAGTCAGAATTCATATCTTTCTTTTAACTCCAGAGCCCTGGTCGTAACTGCTCCTGTCCCTGCTTCCTTTGGGGTCTCACGATCTTGCTCACTTTGTGTCTGATGTCTGCCATCACTGGGCAACCACTTTGGAGCAGGCCCTGCTCTTTCCCCCACCCTCTGAGTGCAGGGTGGAAGGCCCAGGGGGTGTGTGGTGTAGATGACATCACTGCAGCCCTGTCGGGACCAGAGAGCTGGCTGGCTGCTGCTGGTGCCCACATCCACGGTGTTGTAAGTTTAGGACTTGGCACCCCAGGACCCCCTTTGCAGCCCTTGACAGAGAGCACTCTCTCTCTCCTCAGCTTGCCCTGGCAGCTTCGGAAGCAATGTGGGGCACCAGCGTGTGGACAGCTAGCAGCCCGGGAGGGAACCAGGCTGGCCAGAGTGGACAAGCAGCGGGGCCCGCTGGGAACTCCCCAGTGTTTGGCTTCTCTGTTCAGGGAGGAAGCACACACTTTAAATCTTAGTCCTCTGAATAAAGCCATCCCAGTTTAACATGGTTTTGCTTAGCCCCAAGCTGGAGTGTTCCTCTTCGAACAAAATAAACAGAATAATGCAAACATTCCCTCCCCTCGGCCACCAGTTTCCAGGCCTGAGAGTCTCCTGCAGGCCTGATGTGGTGGCCTGTGCTGTGGGTGAGGCTGCCCTGGTGGAATGTGGGTGAAGGGTGAGCCTCAGCCCGGCTCCCTCCCAGGCTTCCAGGCAGCATGACCTAACCCTTCCCTGCACACACCTCAGAAGAGCCAAGTGGAGGAAAAAGTCAGGCTCAGTTAGCACCAGGCCTAACCTGGCCCGCCCTCACCTCATGGTCCTCCTGTCTACTCCTCCTGGCCCTGGGCCAGGGATGATCCAGCTGACACCTGGAAGGTGGTTAAGGGTGGCCTGGAAGGCAGGCAGGACCCTCATGACACTCACAGTGCCCTTGTGCCTGACTTCACAGATTTAGAGAGAGAGGCTGGAGAATCAGTTATCTGAAAACAACTCAGAATTCTGGGAAGGACTGGATTGTTCACCATGCTCCTGATGTTCATAAACTTTATTAATTAAACAAGTCAAAGTGTACTGACTGCTTACAGTGTGCCACTGGCAGGAAGGTGCCAGCTCAATTCAGATGTCTTGCATAGCAGGGCACTTGGGGAAACAATTTGTATTGCCAACATTCGACATTGTAGATTTGTCCACCTATTACGATAGTTTCCTAGAAGACGAAGGTAAAGTGTCTTGAGGAAGGAGTGCCTTTGCCTAATTTGCATAAAGGCACCAAATAGGCACTAGTAGTCTACTAGGACCATCCCCCTTCCTCACGCACATACCCTTGCTGTTGATTTCTGTGTACCTGTTGGTATTTGTACATAATAAATACATACATAAAAGTTCTTGTTCCCTTCTGGAGAGGGGAATTGGGGAAGAAGCTGCTGAGGAGAAAAGTAGGGAAGATGGAAGGGCTGGCATGCCTCCCACTCTCTAGCCCAGTGGTCATGGGGCCGATGGCCAAAGCAGATTAAAAAACTCTTCATTGAGTCTCAGTAGTGAATTGCCTCGGGGCCCAGGGGCAGGTTGCTGGCAAAGGGGCCCTTCTTTCCTCTGCCCAGCATCCAGTACTTTTGCAGCACTGGAGAACTGCAGGCCTTGGGGACAGGCAGGGACTGCACCCTTGGCAGGAACCCTCACTACCCAAGGATGGGCAGTTGCAGGGAGGTTCTCCATAGCTTATGAGTGAGAAACATGGAGCCGTGGGAACTCAGAATGAAAGATGCTAACTGGAGATTGTGGTAATTCCCTGTTTTTCTGTGGGCATATCTGCGAGCCTCACAGACACTGGAGATAACCACCTAGCAAGAACTGGGGGCGTGTGGGGGAAGCTGGGATCCTGCTGCTTTACATTCAGCAAATATTTAGGGAGTGTTGGGGAAGGTGGAACTTGTTCTGTCATCTAGTGTGGTCAGGGTGGGCCTTTCATAGGAAGTGACTCTGACAGAGTAGCCCAACATGGGGCGTGGGCGCATTTCAGGAGGAGGAACCAGCTGGTTGCACATCAGACTGCTCTGTGTGTCAAGAACCGCAGGCCATCCAGTGAGGCTGGGGCAGTGAGAATGGGGTAGGGATGCAGAGGAGGCCAGAGAAATAGTGGGAAACCAGAACCTTGAAGGTCCTAGACAGCACTGAAGTTTTCCTCTCGAGATGAGAGGGTTTTGAGCAGGGGAGTAACATGGTTTGATGTGTGCAGATAAAGGCTTTTAAATCAGCAGCCATTGCAGGTTTGTTCACAGCAGTCTTTCATAGTGGTACTATTATTATCCCCATCAGAAAAGCAGGAAAGCTTTGCTTAAAGGATTTAAGAAATTTACCCAAGGTTAGCCAGAGTGTAATGGAAGTTGGGATTTGAACCCAACCAGAATGAGCCCTGCTTTTAATCACCGATGGATGCTGCCTCTCCATGGCTGAAAAAACTCATCATGCTGCAAGAACTTTTTCCTTTAAGTCTAGTACTAGGTGTGACAGCACCCTCCACACCTGCCAAGACCTTTCTGACTTCCCAGGGATCGACTTCACTCTGCAATCGTCCTTCTTAGTGATTGGAGCACCCAACTGTTGGTGTTCTCTCAGGCATGCAAATGCCTTTGGGTTAAGGATCTTATTTCAATCTACAGGGAAATCCTCCTAGGATTCAGAGACCTTGTCCCATTAAGGCCTATACATCTATTTAATTAAAAACAAGTTCAAATCTTGAGGCTTGGGAAATTGCCTGCCTGGTAATGCAAATCTATAAATTCCACTTCCTGCTGCTTCCAGGTTGACTGTAAACACCCTGAAAAATCAGCCTCACTGGAAATGTTTTGACCATTCCACTTCTGGCTCAATAGGCAGTAATAAATAAAAATGAAAGTGGTGAGAGAAAAACTAGATTAAATTAAAACTAGCCCTTCACAGGGCTCAGCTCAGGGAGGGTGGTTAAGGACTTCTGGCTTGTTCCTGTCATGTCTGACATGTCTCTTTAATTCCTAAACCCGAGTTCTCAGGGTCTGTACAGCCACCTCTTATCTCCCTGATGACTCACCTTCAGCTCTGAAGTTAGCAGGGACAGATGAGTCATCATCATTTCAGAAGCAACAACTGATGCAAAGAATCTCAGTTTTGCTATCAAACTAGGGCAGTTATTACATATTCTCAACCAAAAGCAAGCACTAAGCCCTGGCAGGGGCCACCCGTGGAGTACTCATGGGAAAAGGGTGCAGGATATTTGAGACTTGCGGTGTTCTAGGAAATCTAGTTGCATAGGAGCCACATATTCTGTGAATTTGAAGTCAGAATCTTGGGCAGCCTGAATTCTCTAAAAGGTCTTGCTACCACTTAAGGACTGATACATTTCCTGAAAGACTCATTGCCTTCCTGGTAATAGCAGCTGTAGTGATACAATAGTAACAATTAGAGCACACCCCAAGGTACTGCAATCCCAAAACCATCTGAGTTTGCTTGACAGTCCCTAGTATTCATTTGATGAAGTCAAGCTTTGAGATAAGCACACTTCCCAGAGCTGGTGGGGATACTGCCTGGATTCTCGTGGACTAGTGTGCCCAGCTAGTCTGTTGAGCAGGCCCAGGGAGGGCTGTCTGTGGAAAGGTAAACGAGATGCAGATGTGAGCCCCTCTGCCAACATCTGCCAACCCAGTGAACACTGTCATCATCTTTTATCACAAAGACCCACCCTCCCACTCACCTCCTCCAACACTAACCTAGGGCTCTCTTTTAGGTCTATTCAGAGATTCCTGGGCTACTCCACGATGGCTAATAGCCCATTGCTTGCTCTCAAGTTAGCTTTTAAGTCTTCATCCTGCCCACTGATGAACTTTTATTCCAATTGCTTAGCAATGGCATTCTCAGGGCTCAATGGTCATAGACTCATGCTTTCTGCCATTCTGGTGACACAGCACACAAACACACTTGTGCACACACCCCACAAACCATATATACACATCACACACAGAGGTTTCCAATAAACCAAATGTTGACTCTTTTCCAGAGGGTGAGCAACTAGACCATGCCAAAAGATAGAATTGTTTCATTATCTTCTTATTTTACTTTGATTCAACTCTTATTTCAGTAGAATTGTTTTATTTTTCCACGGAGGGTTACTGTGAAAGGAACCTGATTCTCGCTGTGTCATTAGGAATGTGTATCTTTCACACCAAGCTCCATGGTTTTGCCTCTAGAGATGAGCTCCTGAGTCAGAAAGAAAGCTCATTTCTTTTGGGAATTTGATTCTTTCAGGCAACAGATGCTGAGTGCCTACTGTGTGCAAGATCCCAGCTAGGTTGTTCAGGATATAGGAATAGATAGACTAAACTCTATGCCTTCTGATAAACAAATCTTAAATTTCTTTGCTGGCAACATGAAAGACAAGTTACATATGTCTATATTTAACTCCTAAATAGATAACTTCATGGATCCAATCTCAATGAAACCCTTTTGCCACAGATCTTTTGACAACTTGGGGCTGTTTTCTGTGGGAATTTACAGCGTCATTGCAATGAAGGAAACTCTTTTCCATATTCTGTAAACTTTTGCAGAGTGCAGCCCTAGGGCAGAAGTGATTACAGCAAGCTCCTATTCATTAATTATGCCTATCTGAGTGCAGACACCGAGCGGCCAGTGGGCTTGGAGCTGCATTTGGTAGCCTGTGGAGGGCTGGGTTCCACAACAGGGCTATTGTTCTGCTCACTGTTGCCTTTGGCTCCCTCTTGGCATTGATTCCTAATTGCCTCCCAACTGGGTAGGTCTGAACCTGTTTTCCAAACCTCCTTGGCAGGTATGTAACCAAATGTCCCCAGGCCTCACCAGCCTGCGGGAGCCAATTAGGTACCACTTACACTGAGAGTTAGCTAGTTACTCGCTCCACCTGTGTGACTCTTGTCCTTCACACCTCCCCTTTCTCAAAGTTTGTCTGCTTCTTTGCGGGGAGTCCATAGAATGTACCAAGTAGGCAGAGAAAAAGTTTGCAGCTCTTGGATGTTCATGGCTTGTCAACCATTTGAAACTGCCCCTCTGTCGGTGTCCTGTGTCTCAATTCCCCTGCTCAGGGCCAAGTCTCTGGCTCAGCCCACCTGGCGCAGGTGGCTGAGCTGCTGGCTGGGGCAGCCTTGAGCTTTCAGGTGCCCAAACCATGCATAACTCCCTGGGGACCTCAGGGATGTGTTCGGTGGGCTGTGACTGTGGCACAGCTCAAAAGAAAGCACTGTGACATCTCTCGTGAAAATCTTTCCTGTGATGCTTCTCTCTTTCAGGGCTTGTCTTCCAGGGTCACGAAACTAGCCCTTGGCCTCTGCCCCACCTGCAAAGCGCCACAGAGTTCCGTGTTCCCTGCATTCCTTCTTGTGCTGTGGTCCTGCCGCATTCCTCGCAGAACTGGGGAAAACACCCTCACCCCATCCTGTGCAGTTTTTTAATAGTTTGAGTCCCAAAGCTGCTCTGCTTGCACCTGAGGATCTAAAATTTTCTGTGCTGACAGCTCCTCAGTTTCTGGCTCTGACTTTGCTCTCCTTAGGGGCTCACACCCTACAGGGCCTCCCTTCACTGTCCTGCAACTCCCCCAACTCTCCCTTAGTGTCCATCCACTGTTCATTAAACTCCTCCTTGCTGCTCCAGCTAAAAATCAAGAGGATGCAGATCAACTGTGCAAATAAATACTTGGAGACTGTGGATGGCTTCTAGTCTCAAGCGGCCTTGTTGCAAGAAAAGCACTGAGCTTCTAACATGCATATTCCTTTTTCAGGCTTTAGATAGAAAGCAGCTTACAGCTTCTTGACAGCAAGGTCCTTAACTCCCTTCCTTAATTTCCCCACCCTGTTTCCTAAAAGGATAAAATGAGATAGTATGGTGAAAGTTATACCTAAATTGCAAATGGCCATGTCAGTGTTGTGTAAGGTTAAAACCTTGCATGCGTCAATGCTCAAGAGATACCAATACTGAATGACTAGAGGCCATGACATTTATTATTTTTCTAGTAATCCATTAAAATATTTATTGAGCATCTATTATGTGACAGTTTCTATTCTAGACATGGAAGATACAGAGATGAAAAAGAAAGAGATCCTAATGGGGAAAGATGAATGCTAAATAAACTAGTTAAAAACAATAAATAAGAAAATACCAGACTGTGACAAATGCTCTTCAGAGAACTGACTCAGAGTAATGTGATGGAGGGTGACTACACGGTTCTGTTAGAGCAGGAAACCAGGTCAGGCCTCCCTGAGGCAGTGACAAGTCGAGATCAGATTGCAGGAGTCATCCATGCAAGGTCATCAGAAAGAGGACTCTAGGCAGGAGAGCAGCTTGGGCAAGGAGCGGGGGTGAGCTTGGTGAGCTGTGATGATGGAGTCCAAGAAAGGGGGAGGCTTTGTTTTTCTGCTTTTTACATAATGGGAAGCAATTAGAGTTTGAAACAGGGGAGTAACATAGTCTGGTTTATGTTCAAAACAGAGAACTTAGGCTGCTGTGGGAGGAAGGGGTTGAAGTGGCTCAAGAGAGGCCTGGAAGACCAGGCAGGAGTCTAATCTGGTAGGATGGTGATGGGGCCAAGGTGACCAGATCCAGCTTGGAGAGCATAGACAGATTTGGGGTCTTTGGAGGTAGAGCTGACTGGACTTGTTGATTGATTGGATGTGGAAAGCAAGGAAAGAGGGGGCTTCAAGGTTCCTGGGTGATAACTATGGAAACCAGAAGCCTCTTACTAGATTGGGATGCAGGTGGCCTGCATCAGGGTGGTGACCAAAGTGTTAGGAGAGTGGCTTATCCTACAGGAAGGGGAAGGGTCACTAGCACCTCTCTTTTTCTCTCTGACATGTGTGGGTACTGCAGGAAGATTGGAGAGAAGCTGCTAGAGCAATCAGTTGGTTTCAGATACTTAAAAAGCAGCTTTTGAAAGCAAACCATAGCCAGTTCCACAGGCTAGAAAGTCAAATAACTTTAAAATAGCCCAAGGCAGGTATAGTGAATTAAACTGGCCAAAAGTTCTGTTTACTGTCTGAAATATCCATGGCAGCGGTACGGAGAGTTCAGGAGCTGGGCTGGGCTTGGGGATTTCTGATAACAGTCTTCACCTTGGAATTTAATTTGTTTTACTTAAGGGTAAGCCTGAGCACTATTCTCATGAAAACTACCTGCCCAATCTATTCTTTAAGGACCTGAAAACCCAGACCCCAAAGGAATGTTCTGCTTTGCCAACATTTACTGTCTCGGTATTTGCTGACTTCACAAACAGAACTTGATGAAAATATGAAAAGACCTGAGAAAGGGTGAATGTATGAGAGAAAGACCCTCTGGGAGCTCAAGGAATTTACAGATCCCTGAATTTTATCACTGTAGTTACTTTTAAATTAAAGACAATAACTGTTCCTCCCAGGTTCTCATTGACAAATAAGAATGCCGATGTCACTCAAGCGTATGATATGATAATCTTTCCCAGAACTGGGAGTATCCAGAACTAACCAGACATGGGAACTGTGTTTTTTCAATGTCTGAGACTTTCTCCTAATTCCATCTTAGTCACACGTAGTTACTCATTACCTTGAAGGGCATTAAGAGTTTATCCATGGCCACTGTACATTTTGTGCTGCTTTGTTAAATCAGGAAAAAATGCAGACAGCTGAGTCATAGTTTTCAGTTAGTCTTTCAATTTCACCAGGAGCAAAGTTTTTCAATATCTTTATCAATTTTGTTGCTTTTCATATGACTCTGATTACATACTTTGCAGGATAATCCAGCCTTTTGCTTAAGAATATTAATAATGCATAATATAAATGGAGAACTGCATTATCAAAGTACTCTTAAACCGAGGTGAAAACTTGAAATCCAGCAAGATTTAGTGACTCACGTTCATAGTCTATAGAGATGTGACAGAGGAAAGGAGAATAAGACGATTAAGAACCTTGAAATCATGACAGGGCTTTATTACCCTAAGAGAACTACTCTATATGATTTTCAAAATCTAAAATTTATTTAAATCAACAGATATTACACAACCATTTTATATCCAGCCCTACTATACGGAATAAGTATTCATACATTTTATCAATAAAATATTTTAAGTACTGCTGACATGTAAAACACTGTTGATATAAGGGCCTCATCTTCAAGGAACCTTTATCTAGTTGAGTAGAAAACACAGATGAACTAGTTCAATGGCAGCACAAAGTGAAATGTGAGATGATTTCAAATGAGAGGTATGGCCAATATGTGCTTGAAGGTCAAAGACTGTGTCTTGCCTGAAATAGTCAGGTCCCTGACCTCAGCTAAATGGTCCTTGAAGGACAGGCAAGATGTGGGTGGGAGAGACTAAAGGACAAGTTTCTTCAGGCGGGAGGAATGGCACACACAAAGGTACCACCTGGGAAGGATTCAAGCGTGCGCACAGCAAAAGGGACCCACTTGGTGGGAAGGTTTTGTGGGGGCATTGTTAAAAAAATAGACTAACACAAATAGTGTCATTTGCTGGGATAGAAATAACATCCTTTCTGAGACAATAATGCCTTGGCTGACACTGTGTCTATATGCAATTGTGAAGGAGCTTAGTCACAAATAATCTTTCTTATCTATTTGCATGAGTCAGGCTGGAGCTAGAAAAATTGATGAAAAATTAACTCATTAAAGAAGCAGTAACTCGCTCCTCAGGAAGTAGGAAGAGGAATTAAGACGGACTCGAACAGATTGTAGTTATTTGAGCAAAGGAGAAGCAGAGTCACAAAATGGTAATGTATTTACCTGCCAGTCCTATACATTAATTTCCTCCACTGAAGAGGTTTGATTTCAGAGGGATTAACTCTTCTTTGGGGGGATTAAAAAATAATCTCAATAATCAAGAGATTTCTTCAGCTCAGTGGTTCAGTGGATTTAAATCCAGAATGAGAATCCTAGAGATTGTCCAATTCTTAATTTGCCTGGGCCATTAATTTGCCACGTGTGTGATCCTAGATATAATTATAAAGCCCCAGTTTCTTTTCTCTTTTTCACTATTTATTTATTTATTTATTTATTTATTTTTGCAATGCAGTCTTGCTCGGTTGCCCAGGCTGGAGTACAGTGGTGCGATCTCAGCTCACTGCAACCTCCACCTCCCAGGTTCATGCAATTCTCCTACCTCAGCATCTTGAGTAGCTGGGCTTATAGGCTCACGCCACCATGCCTGGCTAATTTTTTTGTATTTTTTTAGTAGAGACAGGGTTTTACCATGTTGGCCAGGCTGGTCTCCAACTCCTGACCTCAAACGATCTGCCTGCCTCGGCCTCCTTAAGTGCTGGGATTATAGGTGTGAGCCACTGCTCCCAGCTCCCAGTTTCTTCATGTTTAAAACATTTACTCAAATGTCTCAGAAAGTGAAGTGTAAGATTTATATTCTCTCTTTCTCCATCTCTCTCTAACTAGGGTGGTGCCATGAATATCAAACACCCTATTTTCAAAGCTGTGATCGGCTCTGCCACTACCTGTTGACTTTGTACAAGATGCTGAATTTCTATAAGGCTCAGTTTCTTCTCCTTTAAAGCCTGGATAATAATACGATTTGATAAAGGTATTATAAAGATGAAGACAGATAACATGTGCAAAGTGCCTAGCACAGAACTTGGCAATTCAAAAAAATAAAGATATTTTTCTTTTTGTTAAACCTATATAATTATTTACAGTTTATAAAGCATTTTAATGAACTTCATGATAACCTCTTAGGGTAGATGTAATTATTACCAGTTTTGGAGATAACAAAACTGAGGCTAAGAAATACCACAGCCATGCTACAGCAGCAGACAGAGTCGGGCAGTCTATCAGGCCTATTTCAATGGCATTTACCCTCTGCTCTAGCTGTCTTTTGTGGTGAGACATGCAAACTAAAATGAAATAAATTACATATTTGTTACATACAATTCATAGTGAGCACTCAATAAATGTGGTTCGTTTCTGAATCTCATAAGTAGCTAGTGAGGGCTCTAGGCAAAACTAGTACGCTGGTCAACAATTTCTTAATTTTCTACCTCCGTGTGTCTGATATGGTAGCAACTACCAACATGTGGCTATGAGCACCTGAAATGTGGCTAGTCCAAATGGAGATGTGCTGCAAGTATAGAATACTCACTGAACTTTAGAGATTTCATGTAAAAATATATAAAAATCTCACTGATAAATTTTGAAAATCAATTACATAATGAAATGAAAATATTTTGGTATGTTCAGTTAAATATTTCACCTGTTTCTTTTTACTTCCTCATAATGTGGCTACTAGAAAATGTTCAATTGCATATATAGCTCACATTTGTGGCTTGTATTATATTTCTATTGGACAGAGCTACTTTATGTAATCCTTTGCCCTTCTAAAGTTATTCCCTGGTCTCTTGGCCCTCCTCCTTCCTCACCAGGACTCCAAGATCCTCCCACCTGGCGAATAGTGTTCTGCTCACCTGCTTCATGCCAAGATGTTAATATCTCTGTCTGCGGAAAGTCTGCTTTTAGAAAAGGTACCGAAAGTGGAGATTAATACACCTGGGTATGGAAGAGATACTAAGGCAAGGATCGGAATTTCAAATGTCTACAGGAGTCAGGAGGATACCGTAAAGTAGACTAGGTGCAGCCTACAATAGGGAGTGGTGGAGACTGTGGCAAACTGAAGAACACGTGCCTCATTCAAAGGGAAGAGCCACACCAAACTCCAGCTAACTGTTGCCATATCAGAATTTGGGCCCAATGTGGCCAGATCTTTTGATTTTTTAGGGGCAGCCGGAAATCTGGTTTCTTTTTTGTTTCGTTTTGTTTTGCTTTGTTTTGAGACGGAGTCTTGCTCTGTTGCCCAGGCTGGAGGGCAGTGGTTCGATCTCAGCTCACTGCAAGCTCCGCCTCTGGGTTCACACCATTCTCCTGCCTCAGCCTCCTGAGTAGCTGGGACTACAGGCACCTGCCACCACCACACCTGGCTAATTTTTTGTATTTTTAGTAGAGACGGGGTTTCACTGTGTTAGCCAGGATGGTCTCAATCTCCTGACCTCGTGATCCGCCCGCCTCTGCCTCCCAAAGTGCTGGGATTACAGGCATGAGCCACCGCGCCTGGCCAAGAAATCCAGTTTCTTATACGATGTCTTGTGATTTTCAAAGATTTGTGATGAAATACTTCCAACAAGCATTGTAAAGGGCCTATCAAATCTTCCTAGCAGTTCCATTTGGCCCACTTGGCCTCAGCTTCCTACCAAGGCTCACTTGGTGAGGTGTGTGGTAATCTGGACAGGTAGTGCTTAAGACATTGACTTTGGCTCTTGACATTTGTAGAGCTGGAAGAGTCCTGCTTTGTTATAGATAAAATACTAAGGCCCAGAGCAGACAAATGGCTCACTCTCAATCACACTGTCACTTCCTCAGGCCAAGAATGCCAGACTCGGCCGGGCGCGGTAGCTCACGCCTGTAATCCCAGCACTTTGGGAGGCTGAAGTGGGCGGATCATGAGGTCAGGAGTTCAAGACCAGCCTGGCCAACATGGTGAAACCCCGTCTCTACTAAAAATACAAAAATTAGCTGGGTGTGGGGTGCCTGCGCCTATAATCCTGGCTACTCAGGAGGCTGAGGCAGGAGAATCACTTGAACCTGGGGGTGGAGGTTGCAGTGAGACAAGATTGCGCCATCACACTCCAGCCTGAGAAGCAGAGCAAGACTCCATCTCAAAAAAAAAAAAAAAAAAAAAAAAAAAAAAAAAGCCAGACTCCTGCTCTCCATGATTTCAAAGTCACTGAGTCCTCAGTCTTTAAAACAACAGTCAGTAGGCAGCTATTGATTTGGCAAAAGAAAAATAACAACAACAACAGTCAATGTCTTCTGTCTGTCCCAAGGTTTGCCTCTGAGAAACGCCCTTGGTGAGCTGGAACACTCTGCCAGATGGGTAAGTCTTAGAGCAAAAGATGCTGTGTCCATACTGGTCTCTGGCTGGCTAGGAGAATGGTACAAATGGCTAATGTTCTTCATGAATTTCTCTCACACATCATAGAACTTATTCTATAAGGACATACACTAATCATTTATAGAGTGAGCTGAAATCTCTAAATAACCCAGGTGGAGAAAATAACCACACTGGTGAATACTCTTGTTATTTATCAGCAGGTGTACATTCTAGACACCTGAGTCAGGCCCAGAGGGAGAAAGTTTCCTTAATTTGTAGGTGGCATAAGGATATTTCTGTCTGTCATGCTCTTAATGTGTCTGTCCTCTTCCCAATTCTAAAGTGCAAATGGCCTAACCCAGTCAGCAGAAGAAAAATGCAGGTATCAAATTTAGCATTCTCTCAACATGGCATTTGTTTATTCTAGCCTCTCCTTTTGCAAATACATCTTTTAGAGCTCTTAATAATGAAACTACTTACTTATGTTATTGATAATGGTTCCAAAACAAATATCAGACTTTAAGTGATTTCAACCCTTCCTGCGCAAACTCTGGGACTTTCCTAGGTGATGTAAGAGTACTGAGCTTTCTAGGTTATGAGAACATTGCAGAGATAGGCAGAGTTAATTTTTTGATAATTTGTAATATGGCTTCTAGGGTTTTTAAGTCTTAGAAGCAATTTCTTTTCTATGAAGGGTCTTCGAAAGTTCATAGAAAATGCATATTATGAAAAAAACTATGCATGGATTTCAATTTTTTTGCACCAAAATAAACTCATATTAACTTGTTACAATATACCTGAAGATAATCTAGTTTAAGGCACTAGGAAGGATAAGACATATACCAGGCAAGGTGATTCACACCTGTAATCCCAGAACTTTGGGAGGCTGAGGCGGGTGGCTCACTTGAGCTCAGGAGTTCAAGACCAGGCCGGGCAACATTGTGAAACCTTATCTCTACAAAAAAAGTAAAAATTAGCTGGGCATGGTGGTGTGCGCCTCTAGTCCCAGTTACTTGGGAGGCTGAGGTGGGAGGAACACCTGAGCCTGGGAGGCAGAGGTTGTCAGCCAAGATCACACTACTGCATTCCAGCCTGGGTGACAGAGCAAGGGCCTGTCAAAAAAAAAATAAAAAATAAAAAAAAATTAAAAAAAAAGGAGAAGAAGAAGAAGAAGGATAAGACACAAATTCACAGAGAGTGCATATCAGAGCATCAAGAATTCTGCTAAAATTGAAGCAAGAACGAACATGAAATTTATGGTGAAGCTTAGGTGGAAGAATGGTGAAATCATTGATGATTTATGAAACGTTTATGGAGACAATGCACCAAAGAAATCAGCAGTTTACAAATGGATAACTCATTTTAGGAAGGGTTGAGATAATGTTAAAGATGAAGCCGGTGGTATCAGACCATCCACATCAATTTGTGAGGAAAAAAATCTTGTTCATGCCCTAATTGAAGAGGACCAATGATCAATAGCACAAACAATAGCAACACCACAGACATCTCAACTGGTTCAGCTTACACAATTCTGACTAAAAAATTAAAGTTGAACAAACTTTCCACTTGATGGGCACCAAAACCGTTGTACCCAGATCAGCTGCAGACAAGAGCAGAGCTTTCAATGAAAATGTTAAACAAATGAGACCGAGATCATGCAGCATCTTTTAAGAATGTAACAGGAGATGAAACACGGCTTTACCAATATGATCCTAAAGACACGACACAATCATAGCAATGGCTACCAAGAGGTGGATGTGGTCCAGTCAAAGCACAAGCAGATCAGTCAAAAGCAAAGGTCATGGCTTAAGTTTTTGGGATGCTCAAGGTATTTTGCTTGTTGAGTTTCTGGAGGGCCAAAGGATGGTAAGGTCTGCTTATTATGAGAGTGTTTTGAGAAAGTTAATCAAAGCTTTAGTAGGAAAATGCCCGGGAAAGCTTCACCAAAGAGTCCCTCTCTACTATGAAAATGCTCCTGCTCATTCCTCTCATCAAACAAGGGCAATGTTGTGAGAGTTTCAATAGGAAATCATTAGGCGTCCACCGTATGGTCCTGATTTTGGCACTTTCTGACTTCTTTTTGTTTCCTAACTTTAAAAATATTTTTTAAAGGGCACTCATTTTTCTTCAGTGTTAGCTGGAGTAGTAAATGTAAACATGACTGCATTTCTTGTTTGAGTTCCCAGGACTCTCAGTTCCTTAGGGATGTATTAAATGGCTGGTATCATCACTTATAAAAGTGTCTTGAACTTGATGGAGCTTATGTTTTTTGTTTGTTTTGTTTTGTTTGAGGCAGGGTCTCACTCTGTCACCCAGGCTGGAATGCAGTGGCATGATCTCTACCCACTGTAACCTCTGCCTCACAGGCTCAAGTGATCCTCCCACCTCAGCCTCCCAAGTGGCTGGGACCATAGGCATGCACCACCATGCCCAGCTATTTTATTTTTATTTTTTGTAGAGACAGGATTTTGCCATGTTACCCAGGCTGGTCTCAAACTCCTGGGCTCAAGTGATCCACCTGCCTTAGCCTCCCAAAGTGCTGGGATTACAGGTGTGAGCCAGAAGCTTGTGTTGAAAAATAAAGTTTATATTTTCTGTTTTTATCTTTTAATTCTATTTTCCACTAACTTTGTGAAGTCCCTTTATATTACGCCTTCTGTCCCTGTCAGCTGTCTAATAAGATTGGAAAAGCAGGGATTATTATTCACATTTGAAAGATAAGGAAGTTCAGCCCTAGGAGAGTGACTGTGTGACCCACCTAGATGACAGGAGCGAAGTATCTCCCCATCCCCATAGATTTTTCTATTATGTGTGAAGCAATGAGGACCTAAGAAATCTGTAGCTCACATTCCCAAGCAGAGCTGAACAACATTACCACATAATACATTCTTACATTGTCTTAGATATACTGTGGGCAAAAAATAGACCAACTGATATATACCTTCATATTCATATTGATCCTATTATATCTGTAGACCTAAAGCATAAGGATTATTTATAGCATTTCATTTTAAAAAAATCAAATAAGAAATAAAAAACAATGAACTGGGCGCAGTGGCTCACACCTGTAATCCTAGCACTTTCAGAGGCTGAAGCAGATGGATCACCTGAGGTCAGGAGTTCAAGACCAGCCTGGCCAACATAGCAAAACCCCATCTCATCTAAAAATACAAAAATTAGCCAGGCATAGTGGTACGTACCTGTAATCCCAGCTACTAGGGAGGCTGAGGCAGCAGACTCACTTGAACACAGGAGGCAGAGGTTGCAGTGAGCTGAGATTGTACCACTGCACTCCAGCATGGGCGACAGAGTGAGACTCTATCTCAAAAAAACAAAAACAAAAACAAAACCAAAAAAACATTGCCACAATTTCTGATATTCTTGAATGACATGGGGAAGTTTTTCCTGTCTCCATTGGAATCCAAATGAGAGACCACATCCTTCCAAACAGGAGCAGCCAAAAAACAGGTGGTCTTGACTGGCTCTCTTCCTATGACCTCCTTTCTCTATTTTTAAGTAAAAACAAAAAAGATGAGAGAATATTTTGCAATGGCCATAGAGTTCAAGAAAGAGGTGGGAGAGGCCTCAACTCTCAGAGAGACAAGGCAGGAATAGATGACAAAGTACGTAGCTGGCAAAAGAGAAGGGAAATGGCAAAGAGAAGACCAAACAAGTCAAGAATGGGGGACAAGGGTACTGGTGTAGGATGGGACACCAAATATGAGGTCACCTGGAAGAACCCAAAGATTCTTTCAAGAATGGCCACCTCGGTACATAAAAACACATTTTGAGTTCAATTTCTATTGAGTTGTTTGATGTGAGTAATTTAACAGCATTATTTTCTACAGTGTTCGTCTTAAATTTATGGTTATCAATTGCCTTATTCTTAAATGCACTTTTGTGGCCCAGCCTGGAAACTCCCCATTTATTACGCAAGTTCTATAAGACAATATGTTCAAACAGTTGAATTAAAACTATGTTTAGGAATACAACCTGTCAGTTGAAGACTCTCGGTAAGTACAATGACAACCCTGCAGTGAATTGTAAATGCAGGTTATGAATTATAGAATTGTTTTAAGAAACAGCAAAGACCAACTAGTATTCAATGGTGTACCACATTCATTTACCACTGCACCCCAGTCCCTGGCATGGGGGGCATTGGGAGAAAATATGGTCAGAAGAAGTCTTACATCCCATGGGGACTAATACACCCCATGCTTAGCATATGTTTTTGTATTTTTAACAGATCAAGGTATAAAATAATTATATTCAGATCACCACACAGCCCACAACAAATGTGCTTTGATGCTGAAAAAAAAAAAAATATATATATATATATATCTCAGAAATCCTCTATAATAATAAATTAACTACTGGCCCTAGACCCTCTGACAATTGCTCATAAAGGAAAAATCCTTCAGTCATTCCAGAAGGCTCTATGGAATCCCTCTGCTGAGCACTGTTGCAGGTATAGATGTGAAACAGGCAGGAGTCCCTGCTCTCAAAAGGCTTAAATCGTGAGGGAGGTCACAGATATTAACTCTATTTAAAAAGCGAAATATATACGACTTTAGATAGTACAATGTGCTAAGGAGAAAAAAAAAAATTGGGAAGGGAAATAGGAACTGTCAAGGAGGTAGAATGGGTTTGAAAGCCCTCACTGAGATGGGACATTTGAGCAAAGACCTGAAGGCAGTGAAGGATCCACTACATGGGCATCTGAAGTGAAGCTTTCAAGGTAGGAGGAACAAAGGTGCAGAGAACCCAAAACAGAAGTGTGCCCAGCGTAGTCAAGGAACGTTGAGGAGGCTGTGGAGTGAAGGGAGGATAGATAGTGGCCAAGGAGCCTGAAGGGTCATATTTCATATGTGTTCTATGTGGAAAGAGGGAGGAAATGAATCCAGTCCAACTGTCTGATCTCTCATCAAATCCAAATTCCTCTACAGCTTTCCTCATCTCTGTGCAGATCACTCATCTTGATAAAATCATCACCCTCAAATCTCAAAGATGGTTTTCTCTTTGGCATGGAGTATGTTTAGTTCTTCCTGGTCGTGTACAGCATTGGCACACATTAGCTGAGAGGGATAAGCAGAACGAACTGAATTTGCTTCATTTCCTCTGCTCCACTTCTACACCCCTCACCCAGCCTAAACCCTCAGCATCTCTCCTCTGGGTTACCAGAAAACCTTGAGCTCTGGTCCCACCTCCTGTGTCTGTGGCTTGCAGCCATTCTACACAGCTGCCCCAGCCACCTTCCTAATGTCAAGAGTTTTGAGGCTCCCTGGGGTCTCAAGGGAAGGCAAGAGGAGAAGGTGTGTGGTTGGGGCTCTGAACTCCATCTCCACTTCAGCCAGAGCATCCTTTTTCTATTAGGATCAAGTATGATGCCTCTATGTGATTCCCCCCCCCCCCCGAAAGCTGGTAAGTCACTGCCCAAAAACAACAGCTCATATCACATTAGTCCATTACTCTCCTGCTCTGAAACCTTCAACACCCCTTGGCCAGTGAAATAAAGCCCAAGCTGCCATTACACTAGAATAAAATTCACAGTTCTTGCAGTGGCCCATTAGATACCCTGTACCCTCCAAGTATGGCACTGCCTTGGGTGTCAGCACTGACTCTGCAGAGCTCTTCTGCTTGTTTGATTGGCTGACCCCCTCATTTCATTCAGGAATTCATTCAGGTTCCTAATCAAGTGTCATCTCCTTTTAGCAAGCCCTGGCTACCCCATCAGAAATGGTGCCCCATGCATCTCTATTTTCCAACCCTGCTGTATTTTGCTTTATAGCACCTATTACTACATGATGTTGTAGTATTTCTTTGTTTATTTGTTTATGGTTTCTCTCTATACCAGAATTACAAGTTCTATGAGAATGAGAGGTTTGTCCATTGTGTCATTGTTCTATCCCTAAGCATTTAGTATAATGCCTGGTGCATAGCAGGTACTCATTAAATATTTATGAATAAATGAATGAATGAAGAGTGGAGGCCGGGGGCTGTCAACACTGTCTACAGTCTTGTCTGAGCAAGACTGTCCAGTCCTAACTCATGGCTGTCCCTGCTCCCTCCCCCACATGCCCTAACCAAATTCACTCCTCATCCGTCACCAACCACCACCAGTATTGTTTCACTTCTGCTCAAGGGATTCCTAATTCTTGAATGCCCTTCCTGTCACCTACCCCTGCCTGACATAACATGCCTCTTTCAAGACTCAGTTAAAAAAAAATTCTTTTTGGAATTTTTCCCCAGTCCTCTGCCTGAGGCATGTTTCCCTTCCTGGAGCCTAGAACTCTTTATTCTCTGGTCTTTCCCTGGAGTCCTGCCCTCTGTCCACCTGGCTCCACTTGTGAGTGCACTGGAAACCTGGGCGTGCGGGGCATTCTGCTTCCAGGACAGTGCTGTGGCATCATGTGTGCTCAATAAGAGTTGAGCTAGGAGGAAGAAAGGATTGAATGGTAGCTGATGCTACACTCCTTGACCTCATTACTTTTACTTTTTCGCTTGTACTGAGCTACGGTCTGATTTACCTTTGGGTGTCGTTAACTCACAGCAATGTAGCTTTTGTCCTTCCCAGGCAAGTTCTACCAAGTTCTTCCCAGCCTGGTTCTTCCTTGCGCTTTTGTTGTTGGACATGCCCCACAGCACCAAGAGGTCCTTTTTTATGTCTCTACCTTTAATGCTCACACACTTTCCTGACCAAGCCAGAAGTCTCATTGACTTGTATCCAAGCTATTTATTACCAGCACTTCCCAAAGTGTATACTGGTGACAAATTCTGGGAATGGGTCTGTGGAGAGAAAGGCTTCTTCCTGAAGTGGATTCAGGATATTAAATATTCTGTGAAGTTCTTCAGTAAAAATACCTGTTAAGCATCATCAAGCCAAAGAATCACATATTTCTTTAACTACTGAACCATTTTTCCCCTGTGGAGTACCTCTTAATACTCTGAAAAATTACAATTTTGCAGAACAGAATTGTACTATATTTTCCTAGATGACATAGGTGTGCAAGAATATTTGTGAAATAAATTGGGGACTAACCTGCTGATAGCACCACAATTCATGCATATAGAGAGAGATGGAGTATCAGTCAATAGCGTAAAACATAGTATAGCAACAGTTAGCATTAGTAGATGCTCCTTACAAAGCTGGCCCTGCTCTAGAATTCAGTCAATCCAGGGAGACACAGATTGGTTAATAGCCCTGCTAAATTCACACAGCTATTAAGTAGCAGATGATGGCCCCAAACTCAGGGGTCTATCTTTCAGGGGCTTGCCTTAGTCACCCCACTCTGGTAATGCATGCCCCACGGATCTCTCTATAACTGAAATTTATATGGAACTTTTTTAAGAGCAGAAAACCAATACTTATTTTGTACCCACTCATTTAAAGTTCTCAGAAACCTTGCAAAGCAGGAATTCGAATCTCTATCTCAAGTCTTCCAGTTAGGGGCTTACTGCCACGTTGCTTTTCCATTTGTGAAAAGGCTCAAAAGTGCTACTGGGACCCATTAGTGCTCTCTGATCACTTGTTAGGGTTTCCTTATGGCGGCGGCTCATTTGCAGCAATTCCTTTGAGAAGCCTGGAGGAAGGGCTGAGGGAAAGGCCTCTCCCGGGGACTGCTTGTAAGCGCAGAAAACATATCTGGAGAGAAAAGGCAGCATTAAGCCAAGGGCACACATACATCAAAGTAGCTTTTCTTTCCTTTCACTAACAAGTCTGAGAAGCCAGGAATAAAAGACTAAAAGGGTCTGTCAGCCAATACAGGTGAGAATTGTCGATTATCAGACTCCACAGGGAAGAGGGGAGGGCTTGATGACTGGAACATCTGCTGCCCTCTGAGAAAGGGGCCCACCTAACACCGAGTTGAATCTTTCTCGAAGCTGCAATGTGCATCCTCCTCCACCCCAAACTATACAAAAAGGCATCACAATGGAAGAGTAGGATGAAGGCAAAATGAACGCCTTTTCTCTCCCTCTCTCGGAAGGATAATGGTGGCGCAGTCCAGGCTGATGAAGTTAAGGCTGAGAGGAGAGTATGTCTGGGTCTTTATCTGCAGCAGGAACCCATGGGAGGATGGTGGATTGCGAGTGTCCTGGGGCATGACCCTCCCAGATGTGGCATCCCCTAGAAAGGCCCCTGAAAGGGGAGTGAAACAGGGTCAGCTGGCCTGCGGGTCACCATGCTGGGCTTCAGTCTGGGCTGATACATCACTAAGGGAAACCCATGGGGATTAGGCCTCCTTTGGAGAGAGATCTGAGCCTGCAAGATGCCTCTTAGTGAAACTGGGCTCAGTCCAGAGCAGTCTTGCTGGGCTCGAAGGTACTGTGGCAGAGGGTGAAGCAGCCAGGGCCCTGAAGTCAGCGGGCTGGTGTGAACTACTGTTCTACGACCTTCTTACATGCACTATTTGAGCCTTGGACTTTCCCACTGTACAATTTATATATTAATAATAATTCCCAGAGTGATTTTAAAGAGTAAAAGAAATATATATGTATATACTCTGTAAACTGAAATGCTGTAAAATGTAAGCTGTTATAATTATGAGATCATTTTTATCTACCTGAGATCACCTAGGTGGCCACTGGAAGTCAGGACTTTAGCAGAATCATTTTTTTGATCACGCATTCAAATGTTGGTTGTAAAACTTGCCAGCCTTTCATTAAGCTAATACTTATTAATATTGGTTAGATGGTAGGTACTACTGGAGCCACAGAGGATATAGAGAGAAGACCTGGCTCTTGGTCTTGAGCAGCTCATAGTCTTATAAGGACAACAGCCCTGTAAACAGATATTACACCTGACTTACACAAATTCAGCCCAGATCTGTGCATGGGTGGGTGGGGAAATGGTGAGGCAGATGAGGGAGAGAAAAAGACTGTGATGGACTTTGCAGTAGGATCTGCTCAGGGCTACCACGAATGTAAAACTGTAATGTGCACTTGGGGGAAGGTGGTCACTGGGAAGATGGAGAAAGTTTTGCAGGGTTAGAACCACCTTGGTGACAGATCATGGGACAAGCTGCCAAAGACAGCAACTCTCTGAAATAGAGGAATCTGCAAAGGCACAATCCTGCAGCTTCAAGGAGGAAATCCAAATGGTTCCAGGACCACCCAGAATGCTTATGCCTCGCAAAACTCTAGGGGGCGATATTTCAACTATACTTATCATAGATTAGCATATTGCTTAAGACTATTTAATGCAGATGGGAGTCAAGTGTCTTGAATGAAGGTGACATTTTTTTTCCATTCACAAATGATGCTATATGGGCTTACCCAGTTCTTCCCAAACCTTGAGCTGCTGATACAGGCAGTGGCACCCAATTTGAGCCTTGCGTTCTCTTCATGCTACTTCCCGTTTGGGTGAGAAGGAAAGGGATGGTCATGTTCTTGCTCAGGAAGATAGTGATGGCGACAGCCTTCCTGGGGCCAGTGGGGCCTATACCACTTAGCTTATAAGAAAGGCTATTTAACAATTCTCTACCTTCTCTTAGAATCATCTGGTTAGTCTTGTTTTCACACTGTTTTTCTCTTATTTCTTTTCAACTGAGACTTACAAACACCAGGACAACATTTTCCTTTAAAAGCCGATTTAAAAGATGCCATGGTTAGAGTAAAGGCTGCAGAGTAAAGGCTCTTCTTGCGCCCCCGCCAGCCACTCTTCCAGGTTAAAGTGCTTAAGGTGTGATGACTGGCCCAAGGCCAGGCCTTCCCTGAAGCTTTCAGACTGATGCGAACCCTCTTGGACTTCCTGGAAAGGAAGTAAGATCATGGTGAGTTCATTCCATCACACCAGGAAGGGGAATTACTGGGTACTTGCGGGGAAGAAAGCTTTCTCAAGCTTAAGGTTGCCTAGAGTGAGAAAAACCATCCTGATCATCTCTTTCCCTCCATGCTTTGTTTCTTTTTGGCACCATGAAGCCTGGGTGCCCTGGATGCCTGGGCAAATGTTTTATTCCTCTTGGCTCCATGCCCATCCAGGCTGTCCCTGCCCCAGGCCATGGCAGCTGGAGGTGACTCATTGTCTGGGTCTAGTTCCTGTAGGTTCTGGGCTGATTTCATTTCTTTAGGAAACTTCCAGTACTGCCCTGGACTTGCCTTAAATCAAACCATTCTTTGAGATCAGGGACTGCTGCTTTCTACCATTACTCCTAACGCTTAG
Source organism: Macaca thibetana thibetana (assembly GCF_024542745.1). Taxonomy (NCBI): domain Eukaryota; kingdom Metazoa; phylum Chordata; class Mammalia; order Primates; family Cercopithecidae; genus Macaca; species Macaca thibetana. The sequence goes on along the minus strand of NC_065589.1, from coordinate 82,794,050 downwards.
CACAATGTGGGGCATGTGGTAGGCACTCAGAAAACCTGTGTTGAATCAATGGAATGAATGGTGTATTTTACATTGATTCAACGTGTGTCTATCATGTCAGGTTTCTCCAGATGAACAGAATCAATAAGATTAGATAGATATATAGAGATAGAGATAAAGAGATATTTACTTTAAGGGATTGGCTTACACGATTATGGGAGCTAGCAAATCCAAAATCTGTAGGGTGGGCTGGCAGCCTGGAAACTCAGGGAGAAGTGGCTACTACAGTCGAGTCAGAATTCTTTCTTCTCTGGGAAACCTCACTTTTTGCTTTTAAGGCCTTCAACTGATTGAACGGTTGAATAAATCCCACTTGCTATCAAGAGTAATTTCCTTGACTTAAAGTCAACTAATTGTATATAATAATGACATCTACAAAGTACCTTCACAGAAATACCTAGATTAGTGTTTTATTAAATAACAGGGTACTAGAACCTGGCTAAGTTGCCACATAAAACTAACATCACATCATTTGTCAAATGATGTTCATAGAAACAACCACCACTACCATCACAACCATAGCAAAAACACCACCACCAAACAAATAATGAAATTGCAGAAAAACAGCTAGCCTAACATCTGTACCCCAGTTCCAGCTAGGTGCTGCCAGCACCAAGATACTTAAAACACATTCACTGCCCTCAAGGAGATAACTCTCTAGTGAGGGAGACAGTCCAGTAAACATAATTACACACCGATGGAATAAATACCATAACAAAGATGTGAATAAAACTTGCTCACTGTTGTTTAGAGTTTGGTAACCTTGAAGTAGTCAGAATGACCTTGGTAACCTGAGAGAGGGTCTGATGTCAGCCAGGCTAATATTACAACCTAGCTGCTCTGGGGAGAGAGTTTAAAATACCGTCTTTAAATAAATGGACTGTGAAACAGCCAAAGGGTCTTAATGCCAGCAAATGTCAAAACACCCAAGGCAATCTGGGTATTTGAGGAAAGACCTGTAAGGCTACCACTCTCCTTGTTGCTGCCTGCAGCTTCTCCTGAATTTCAATCAGACACGCTGGGCCCTGTCTGAAATCGTCTGGACAAATCCCCCAAGACATTGATGCCTGGGAGGGCAGGTTAATGATGCGGCTCCATCTGTCTTCTTACCTGTGGTAAATGAGGCCCAGGGCTAAATTCGGCAACGTTTCTATTTCTGGAAGGGTAGCCTTTCATCTTGTTTCCCTTCCCCCAGTAGTGGTGAGCAGAATGCAGGCATCTGTTGACTCCAACAGTTCTGATAGCTTTAATACGCTCATTTTCTTCTACTATCTTTCCAACAATATCTGTCATCAAATTAAAGATTGGGCTCTACATATTTAGTTGCAGATGCATTGCTAATAGCATGGTGGTGGTGGTGTTGGATTCCTCCCTTGTCTCCTACATAGAAACATTAGGATCATGCAAACAAATACCAATGTCCCTGTATTCTTGTGCCAGTCCCTGTGGTCAAATCCATTAACAAGACTCCAAAACTGGGCCTGCCGCTGACTCTTATGGAAGCAGAGAAGTTGAGGACAATAGAGAGTCTCACTGGCACAGAAAAAGCAGCAGGGATGTTAAGATGTCACATTAAGAGTCAGAATCTGACGGGTGAAAAAAGTATTCAAAGACCACAACCTGCTGCCCAGGAAAAGGGAAGGCCTCCAATCTCCTAGTGGCTCTCTCCTGGGATTTGAATAGGGCACAGAGGAAGCCTCATTGTTTACTTTATACACTTCTACATTGCTTAACTTTGGTACAAAGAATATCTATTACTTTGGTAATCTAAATATTGAAAACAATTTTTTTAAAAGATAATTGATTACTTAATACAGTAACAACAATAACAGCAACAACACAAGAGGACCAGCTGACCCTGACAGGGAAATACTCTGGACTCCACCAAACATACACCACGTGAGGACAGATTAGAGACAACTTCGATCTTCTATTTCTTGCTGAGGATTTTAAATGTAGTACCTATCCAGGACAGTCCATTTACAGCAATGTTGCCCACTTGCCCCCCCAACCCCAACCCCCAGATCTTTGTGCTAGGAAGTCCCGTGACCCCACCTAAATCTGATGGGTGGTAGGTGGCAATGGCCATCTGAGTGTTGATTTGCCAACCTAGATGGAGCTTAGGACGGACACGCAGTTTAATTATCATGCAGAGCTGCAGCTGGAGGTGGCTGGAGTGAGTTGACATCTGCTTTTGCAAAGCACAATTTATGCAAAAAAATTAACCACCAGAACTCTTGATTCTCTCTAATTAATGAAGAGGAAGCCTGGAATCTTCAAAGTCCACGAATGTCATGCTGCCATTGTGTCAGGATTGATCTCCTTTGTTCTAGACCGAAGAGCATGCCTCTCCTGCCTCTCTTAATTCTTTATAAATTGAATTTTTCTATTACTGGTTGTGACAGCTAAGTAACATGACTTCAGAAATTCACCCGCAGTTCATGCTAGTATTAGAAGCTTGAATAATAATAATTTTTAAAAAGAACCATAATGGAACAAGCTTTCTGTCTCTGACCCAGAATTAATCATAGTGAAGAGACACCTACTGAAAGGAGGGTCGTTAATTAGCTCTAATGGCTCTTGCTGGGTGGAGTCTGAATGATTAGGAAGTCTGCAGACAGAAGGAAGGAGGAGATGCTTCCCCTTCCCCGTCTGTTTCCATGTGATGCCAGAGTGAGGCATGATAGGATTTGCTTCCAGGGGACAGGGAGTCGTGATGGAGGCCGGAGCAGTGCTCAGCTCAGTAAGGGATGCATTAGCCTGGCAGACCAACAACTCCAAACATTCTCCAGGAAAATCAGGGGAAGTGGGTGGTTGTTTTCAATACAAATGGTCTAACCCTGTGGTCTTATCTGAGCCTTTAATGAAACCCACCACAGAGGAGCCAGAGTGGGATCCTATTAAGCCTTTTGTCAGATCATTTCACTCTGCTCCAAACATTCCAGTGGACCCCATCTCTTTAAAAGAGAGCAGACGTTGTTCATCAGCCTTGAAGGTCCTGCCTATCTGGCCACTGTTTCCCCTATGACCTTATTTCCTAATCTTCACCTCAACTCACTCTGCTCCTGGCACATTGGCTTCCTTGATATTCCATCAATACTCCGAGCATGCACCCACCTCAGGGCCTTTGCAGCGGTGATTTTGTCTGTCTGTAGCACCGTTTTCCAGATTTCTACTTGCCTCACTTTTTTCTCTTCCTTTAAGACTTTGTTTACATATTATGTTCTTAATGAGATGACATTGATCACTCCATGTAAAATAGAAACCTCTCCCCCAGCACCTTCCTTCCTCTTTACCCTGCTATATTTTTCTCTTACCTCTTAACACACCTTATACTTTCCTTATTTATTATGTTTGTTGTTAAATCTTTGCCTCCTCTACCTTCCACTAGAGCATAAGCTCCACAAAAACAGGGACTCTTGTCTGTTTTGTTCACTAATGTATCCTCAGCATCTAGAACTGTGCCAATTCAAGAAATACTAGTAGAGTGGAAGAATCAGTCCTTACACTTTGGAGTACTTGTTGGTCTGTGCGAAGACTGCATGTGCCCATCCAACATGACAGCTCAAACATCTTACAAAGGCAGTTCCTTTTTTTTTTCTCAAGTGCCTAGTGAGAGTATTATTGTTTCCTTTGATTGCCAAATGTTAATAATTAAAGCAAATAGGGTGATCAGAGTTAACTATTACTTGAGGTGTTTATTTCTTTTCCAGTGGCTTCCATTAGGAAAACCCTTATCTGAGACTGGGCAGAGGAAGGGTGCTTTTATGGGAGGGGTTGGTTTTGTCCCCAGGGTGTAAGCTGTTTTTCTTTCAGTCTGCAGAGAGCGGGAGGTCTTTAGAGACATTGTGCAGTGGAAATCATGACAGTCAGAGGCCAGGGAGTTTCCTTGGTATAACTCAACAGTGACTCCACTGAGGGGGAAGCACCCAATGAAAAGGCAAATATGCTGAAGAAAGAGGACCAGAGCCACAGGAGAGAGCTTTAGGGAGGGAGCTGCAGTAAAGCCTATAGCCCCTGCCATCTCTGCGGATTGTTTCCAAACAATAGGGCCATAGATCTCTGTATGAGACATTTTCTCATACAGAAGAAAGAATTGAAGAATGCCTATTGAGTCTTGCTTGTGTCCATAACTTACTAAGGGTTTAGTAAATCTGGCAGAGGTTGCAGTGTAGACAGATCAGGCCTTCCAACCTTCCACGTTCTACTTGACTTGTGCCTTACGTCCAGTCTTTAGCTCAAAGGGCCTGACAAAACAGGAAAACACGTATGCGTTCAGTTAACAAGCCCGCTAATGCTGGGCTCAGTGCTGAGTCGTGATGCAAGGGTTCTATCCCTGACTCTGCAGCTGCTGGTTAAGTTAACTTTGGCCATTCATCTCCCTGTCCCTGGTTTCTAATTCTATCTTCTTAAACTTTACAAAGTTTTTGTTTTTCTTTCTTTCTTTCTTTCTTTCTTTCTTTCTTTCTTTCTTTCTTTCTTTCTTTCTTTCTTTCTTTCTTTCTTTCTTTCTTTCTTTTTTCTTTCTTTCTTTTTTTGTGGCATTCATTCCTCTGAATAACTGTTTTTTTAAAAAAACAAACAAACTTGCATTTTAGCTTCAACGATACATGTGCAGGTTTGTTATATAGATAAACTCATGTCACCGGGGTTTGCTGTACAGATTATTTCATCACACAGGTACTAAGCCTAGTGATCAATAGTTATTTTTTCTGATCCTCTCCCTCCTCCCAACCTCCAGCCAACTCTGTTTCTTAATGAAAGAAAGAAAGAAAGAAAGAAAGAAAGAAAGAAAGAAAGAAAGAAAGAAAGAAAGAAAGAAAGAAAAGAAAAAAAGAAAAGAAAAGAAAGAAAGGGCCCAGAGAGGTCAAAGTATTTAAGGCCATACTGTTATTAAGAGGTAGAACCAAGACCTACACTAACTCCACAAATCCAGTTTCTGTCCACAGTGCCCTTGAGATCAGAATGATACCCACTCTATTTCCTTTAAAAGCTACAAATGAAACTGTTCTTATGAGTAAAAAGTACTAACCCAAATTGGATTATTACTAAAGTGGTCTCCCAAATTTACAGGATGTTCAGAGGACAGAGATGAGAAACCAGGCTAAATCTTGTAGGGGTGAATGTATAAATGATTGTGTTTTTAAAATATTCTAAATTCAAATTCCAAGAATGACATTTAACGCATCCTTCCAAAGCCAAATTTGGCACAGTGCTCTGGTTCTAAATAGCAGCATTGACCTTCCCTCTTAGACTCATAACCTAAATTATTCTGAAGATTCTTCCTCCAGACTGCTCCCGACAACCCACCTGGAGCAGTCTCAGGACACTCCTGCTGATTTACAACTGCAATCTTGCTAAAAGGAATGGAAAAGAGCCAGGATGAGTTTCTGCTAGACAGAATTACTGGCATGAAATACTAACATGGCTACAACTTGGCATATGAATGACTGACTGCACCACTGCCCCACCCCCCTTTTTTTATTTCACCGAAATTGGTTATTTGTTGGAAAATGGAGGGAGTCTTATTCCTCAACCCCAGCCCCTAAAGAGTGAAGGAAAAAGGCTGCTGACTGTGCTACTTAGGACGTGCTTGAACGTGGCTCCCAAAAGCCAGCCTTGAATCAGGAAGCCTTTTCTTGTTCAGTTTCCATGTCAGTGGTTTGTCTTTGATGAGCGTCTGTGACTGCTGTGTGCAGAGCCCTTCTGTTTTCTGCCTTTATAGAAGGAATAAAGACAACTAGGCAGGAGGCAAGCAGTAAGCTCCAGCTGTCTCTGGTTAAGATGCAATGATTAGCTGTAAATCATCCATTTGGCTTAGGCAAAATATGGTCTAAATGAAAAAGGGAATGCCTTTCCCTTGTATTTATTCTCTTCCAGAACCTTGACCCAAGCTGTCAATTAGTCAATCAAATATTTATTGGCACTTCTCACTCCTGATTTTGCACAAAGTGCAGGATGCTGCAAGAAGTAAAACATTACAAGTTATTCAAGACTTAGCTTGGAAAATAGGGCAAGTATTTGTTCGTCAAGAGTGGAAAACTCACATAACTATAGGGATCAGGTGGGCAACATGAATGAATGAATGAAGCTGTTTCATAATAGCATTTTAAGGTGCATTGTTTTCACACATTTTTCTTGTATATTTAAGACACAGGAATATTATTTTCTCTACAAAATTGGAGCCTTGTTGGTCTATCTGTAGTTTTCACATTTTGGTGAGAAAAAAAATATCCTCCTCAATTTTTCTATACAATAGGGTTAGTGCCAGGACAAATGGCAAGCAAAACCTGGTTTCAGTGTTAAGAGACAATTGAAAGTGGACAAGAAAGTGATGGGAACTGTATCCAGTTAGAGAGTTTATAGGTTATTGGAAGGGAGCAGCTGCTTGTTAAGTGCCATTTCCTTTGTTGCTGAGTGAGGATGGGGGCTTAGAAATAGATCTTCAAATTCTTCTAAAACACTCTATTTCCCCAAGCTTGCCATGGGGTATGTTGCCATTTCTTTCCTTTAGATATCTCTAGGTTTTTCTTGTCCTTCCATTTCTCTGAAGTGGATGGGAGGCTCCTCAGTGAGGGCTGGGGTGTTCTGTTTATTTGTTTTTATTTGTTTTGCTCACAGGGCTAGTTTGAGCTCGTTGCACACAGCTGCTAGGCAGAGCTTACTCCATGTCATCATCAGGCTCACCAGGGCAGAGAGGGTACCCACCCTATGGTCTGGTCAAATTCATGCAGAGTAATGCACCAACGCATGAGTATCAATTTACTAAAGAAAGCAGAGGAATCCTGCAAATGACACCCAGGCCTCATATAGAGAACCTTGAAAAGGCCTCTGTGGTAGATTACAAAATGACCACAAAGACCTTTCTTTCTTTTATTCTTGCCTCTTTCTACCCCTCCCATGAAGAAATCAATTTCTCACGTTGACTTTTATACATTGATCTTGTATATTGTGATCTTATTAAGCTCAGTTATTAGTTCTAATATGTTGTTATAGATTCACTAGGATTTTTGATGTAGACAGTCATGTCATCTACAAACAAAGACATTCTTACTTTAAAAAAGTGTTTTTCTCCACTCCATTTTAGGTGTGACTATGTGGCTTGTTTTGACAATTGGGATATTAGTAAACACAGTACAAGCAGAGACTTGAACAACGCTTGCACACTGAGGCTGGCTGACTCCTGCTGCTCCAGATCCATGGGATCACCATGTACATAAGCTCAAACTAAGGCCACTTAGCAGAGAAATGGGGCCCACAGTCTAGCAGACAGCCTGTTACCCCCCATATGTATGTCAGGCTTCTCTTAGACCAACCATCTGGCCCAAAGGAGACCTACAGAAGAACTGCCCAGCTAAGCCCAGCCCAAACTGCCAGCCCACAGAGTTGTGAACTAATAACGCGCTATGCTGGTCAATCCAATGGAAGGCCAGATTCTGTTCACTGCTGTATCAATTTGTTCCTTGCTCAGATAACGAAGATGACATGGCTACATAAGAAAAGTGCTTGTGAAATCACAGAAACTCTGTGCAAGGGTACTATACCAGTTCCCTCCTCCTACATCTCCAGGTCAACCTTATCACTGTTTGGATGCCTGTGATTTTAAAAAAGAAAAGGAGAGAGGAGTGCAGGTGGTGAAAATTACTAATCAGGAAAAGCAAAAGTAGGAACTGTGCTGGTTATTGATCTTGAAGTCAAATTTACCAGGTTAAGCCTACAATTCCCAACACCTATGCAAGTTGGGAATTGCATAGGTGAGTGGAGAGTACATATATTAAATAGAGAAGAGATAGCCTAGAGGCATAGTATATGTATGAGCCATGAATGGTGTCTGTCTCAATTTTAACAGCCTCTTTGCTTCCTAAGTCTTCAAAAATTGGACTGTTCACATGGGGCAGCAAGCCAGCCCCAGCACATCCTTGCTCTTGCCTCTTTTCCTCCAATCTAATTCCCTGGTCCCCAAGAATTTTCTAGCTCATCTTTTGGCAGAAACATCAGTTTTCCTCAAGTGCAGATATCGTGCCTTAGACTACAACCCAACTTGGAACCTGGTAAGTCAAGTTCTACTTAGTGAAAGACATAAGTAAAGGTAGGAATTGGATTCAAATATATTTTCTTGAATGCAACTAGCTGATTTGCTTATGAGGTTTAAATTTTTGTTAACTTAATATAACAATATTTACTTACAGATTTAATTTAGGTATGGCTATTGATATTGGGAACACAAAAATCAACATTAAATCCCTTCATTAAGAACCTCACAGCCTAATAGGAGGATTCAAAGTGTGTGTGTGTGTGTGTGTGTGTGTATGTAGAGAGAGAGAGAGAGAGAAAGAGAGACAGTCAAAAACTAAGAGTGCATAATGGCCCAGGGAGCACCATAGATGAAGGAACTAACCATACGTATGTACATAAGTTGTGTGAGGAGTCAGGGAAAATGCCATCAGAAAGTGATGCTCAACTGGATTCTTGAAGAAAGGGAGAAGATTCCACTAGGCAGATCTGAAGACATGAAAAAGCACTATGGGTTTGGGGAACAATAAATACTTAGTTCGGCCAAAGCATAGGGTATTTTGATGTGAGGAGGGAAAGATAGTATGGAGGGAATAATGAGAGATGAGGCTGGAAAAGTGGGCAGGAGTTTCTGGATCTCAAATAATCTTGAATAGCGAGTTTCTGTATCTCAAATAATCTTGAATAGCAGTCTAGGTGCTGTAGGTGTTTGTGTTCTCCAAAGTTCTTGTGTTGGAAAGTTGATCACCATTGTAACAGTACTAAGAGGTGGGACCTTTTAGAAGGGATCAGGCCATGAGGGCTCTACCCTCATGAATGGATTAACACCATTATCATGGGAGGGGTTCGTTATAAAAGGATAAGTTGAGCTCCCTTTTTCCTCTCTCTCACCCTGTCTTGCTTTTCTACCTTCCATCATGGGATGATGCAGCAAGAAGGCCCTCACAAGATGCTGGCCCCTGATCTTGCATTTCCCAGCCTCCAGAACTGTAAGCTGACAAGTTTCTGTTCATTACAAATAACTCAGTCTGTGGTATTCTGTTATAGAAGCACAAAACAGACTAAGATGGTAGAGGATTCAAAATTTATCTTATATATGATAGGGAACCAGTGAAAAATTTTAAACAGAAGAGAAATGCATTCTGATTTGTTGTTTTGAAAGATAACCAACGGTAGTATGTTGGTGAATTGGAGGGAGAGAGAGTGCTTGGAAAGTTAGCGTAGCAGTCTAGGCAAATGTGGATGAACTATAATGCTAGTGGACATGAAAGAGGAAAGGATGAACGGCAGATCCAAGTGAAGGAGGAGGATAAACAAGCCTGAGGTTTCCTGCTCAGGCACTTGGTAGACGTAACCTGATGTAGCAGAGCTGTATGTATGGGTGAACTTTGTGTTATTAAACAAAATAATCATTTTAATATTACAATTTGACATATCTATCAACCTCCTATGGGGCTCCCCAAAGAGGTAGGATATTGCAAAGAGAGAAACAGTTAGGGCATAGAGTAGATAATGGTTCAGAATGGCTAAGTACAAAGCTGAATGCCAGTAGCATGAAGGACAGTCAAGGGCCTTCTTTCGGGAACTCCAACCTAAAATAGCAATCTGGGCTGGCCTGCCTGGATTGACAGGCCCATGCACTGTGACCAGGTTGGGGTGCCATGCCCGTGAGCAGGCTGGATGGATCCCCAGATGACCTTGGCCTGTAGTTAGCTCTTATAACTACATCTTGGGTGTGGCCGATTTCCAAAGTAGCAGCAATGGCAGCTGACAGCTTTGGGAGTGTTTATTCTCTGTAAAGAAAAAGTGCCCATAAGAAATACACCTCCCAAGTGGTTGTTCCTCCTGGTTTGACTAAGAGATTCTGTGGCTGAGAATATGCTTATGGTTTTTGTAAAACCATTAAAGAATTGATCGCTTTTTTCTTGAGTCAAAATGCCTTGAATCTCTTAGGTAATTTAGAAGATCAGTGTAAGTTCTACTCCTGGGAAATATGTCAAAGAAATGACTGCTTGCATGCTTTAGTTCATTAGAGTATCTTTTCCCCTTCTGCATATCACAATAAAAGTAAATTCCAATACAAGAATTCAAAGGCAGAGAAGGAACCTAACCCTAACAATCAGATTAGAAATAAATGCCCCCTTTGAGGATCTGAAGTTGGAATACAATATTCCACTAAGTGGAATACAATATTCCCTTCTCTGATTAAAAATTCTTGCTGTCACCTACAACTCACAAGGCCAAAACATCTGGTGCTAAGTTTGCTTTAGTGTATAGTAACTGGGGAAAACATTGAGAGATTGCAGTAATAGGATTTTGTGTGTTTGTAAATTGAGCTTTAGCTATTGTACTTCATCCAGGGAACACTAGAGGGAGCAAGTCAGATAGAGGAAAAGATTACAATGGGAATGAATGGGGAATGAAGAAAGGAGAACTCTAAAGAGGAAGGCGTTTTTGCATATCACTGAGGCACAAAATTTTCCTTAGGCAGACACCAATACTTGTATTATGACCAAATGACTTTATATTCAAAACCCTGTATTAAAAAACTTTCTTTCTGAGCCTGTTCAGAATCTAAAAAAATAGGAGAAGAAAACTATTACTCTCTGATCAGATTCTGTCCATTTTAGGTATTTTACGAGCCAATACAATATAGCTCTACCTGTGATTTTTTTTAATTTTAGAGGTACATTATTTGGATGAATAGCCTTCCACAGATATTGGATTTTGTTCTTTACAGTGCTAGTGGTCATACTTCCGAAAGTTCTCATGGTGAATAGTAATGATACCAGGTATTTTCAGACACTTGTAAGAATAAAATATGCTCTTCATAGATAACCTGAATTGGAAGCCCTTTTCTCTCCATTTTCTCCATAATTCGCATGTATTAGTTCTACACTAAAACACCATTTTACAATCCAGAGATACTGAAGTTAACTGGTCCGATGTCATGCATATGTCAATGCAAATATGAACTGATATTTATTTTCCTGTTTTAAATTTCCAGTTCCTCATTTCCTTTGTGCCTCTTGAAGATGCCAAAAAGTTAGTGAAGACGAGTCTCATCACTGATTTTTTTTAAAAAAAACTTTAACAATTAATTAGTACAATCAGAAACAAATATCTTAAAATCTTAACGAGAGACTGTTCAACTGGTTATTAAAATATTTTACTGAATAATGAACTAAGGCTTTTATGAAATACTGTTCTTAAACCATAGCAGATTTTTAAAATGCAGCTGTTAAAAACATGTGTGAGTCCAAATGTAAGAAAAATCACAATAAAGCATGCTAAGTTAATAAGGATCCGCTCTTTTACAAACGTTGGGGTAGGCTCACCTGGACGTTCATGTCAGGAGAGCAGAAATGACATTACAAACTCCCTAAGGCAGCGTCTGTTGGAAGCGATCGGTGACACTGACAAGAAACACTCAGTTCTGAAATTTGGGTTTGCATTTGTTAGCCATGCATTATCCTACTTACCTCTCAGGGTAGAACCTTTAATTTCAGAAAGTGCTGGCATGCATTACTGCACCCGTTATCAAAAGTCTTTGGCAGAAACGCCATTTATCCTTGTTGTGGTAATGAACAGATTTAAAACATTCTGGTGTCACCATCCCTGAAAAAGCACATTCATTTGAATATTTCTTCCACCAGCATAATGAAATATTTCATGAAGGCACATGGGTGTAGAATACTATGGAGAGATATTGCTGGTGAATGACAGAACGTCTGGTTGATTTACATGAAACCCCAAGTGCTCATATGAGAATAGGTTAGGTTTAGATTGACGAGCAAATGTGTAACCAGACTTCTGGCTGACAAATGGCAGAACTATGCCAGTACATTAGCTTCTCTGGAGAGAGACCAAAAGTGAAACGGGAGGATCAAGTTCACTCCATAAAGGACATTCAAACCTAGTGGATGGCAGTGTGGCTGGGATATTAAGCACTTATAGATATTAATACCCCAAAATAGTACTGAGTTTACAGTTGAGCTGGCCAACTGCAGGCCAGTGGTCAAACTCTTATAAAGCATTGCCGTATGCTACGTGTGTGTATTGACATTCCTTCAGGAGGATCCTGGTGTTTTCGAGATAAGTCTATTTTATTGGCAGCTTTGGTCACTAACTCTAAAAATGGATTGTTTGGGTAAACTAGAAACTGAAAATAACAACTGATGAGATTAGCGTAAAACATGGTGCCAAGCATTTAATGGTCCAGATTGAATTAGATTTATTTTGGCGCAGCACAGCCGTGAACAGAAACATCCACACAGGCTTTGTTGAGAAGGATGAAGAATTTGGACCCATACTCTCTTTTCCAGGCTAAGACTGAAAGTTCAGGACTTTGGGTATGCCTCCAAGGAAGTAATGTGATAGTAATAATAGATACTCCTCAAGTTCCCATGGTGTGCCAGGCCCCCTGCTTGGCACTTAGTGTACATTATTTTATTTGATTCTCACCACCACACTGCGGATAGGAGTCACGATGTTTGCTTTATAAATGACCCAGAGGTTGACTTATCCAAGGCCATACAAGTAAGTGACCAAGTCGGGATTTAAACTCCAGTCTGACTTGAAAGCTCTTTCCATCATGTTATAATTCTTCCCAAATGTCTGATAAACAGTACTGGTTCAGGTTTGCAGCTTGCAAGCCCTTTGGTATTTGTGGAGCATTGAGGCAGGAAAAACAGAGAGAGCCAAGAGTCCTGGGTTTGAATCCTGGCTCTACCATTTACTCACTGTGTGATCTTGGAAAAATATCTAACCTTTCTGGGCTGTATCCTCATCTATAAAAATGTGTGTATGTGTTGTGTGGTGGGTAATAGAAGATTTATAAGCTACCTTTCATTTATAACTTTTGATGATTTTGTGAGCTTTCATGGGGCTTTTAATTTCCTGTAATTGAGGTGCATGTTTGTTCTTTTGCTCTTTAAATAACTCAGCTGTGAGGAGACACTTCCATTTGAAATTCAAGAACTGACTTAATTTCTGCCATAGAGACATTATTTCTCCCCTCTGTAAAATTCATTTCTCTAAGTGGGTTGTCTCAATACAAACTACCTTTTATTTTCTTGGTGTACTGACTGTGGTGCTCTGCTCATAAGTGCACCATAACAAGGGTTGTAGGACATGCTAGGAATACAAAATGGTATATCATAATATTACCACAAAGGAATATCACTAAAGTTGGCTTTCATATGAAGGCAATAAATATTACTTCTTGTGGGTTAGAAGACCAAATATGCATGGAGCTGCCTATTTTGGATGCTTTGGTTTATTTCTATAAATTAATGAAATTTTATTTATCACATGTCCCTCCTTATGTATAATTCTGTACAATATGCTGACACCTCTGCAAATGGCTGTCTGTGCTTACAGCGTACTACCCATTGCTAGTTTGGCCTGCACCCATTCCTCCTGTTGATGGAAATGTATACATTGGCTCTCCTGTCATGAACATTCATCACCCACTGCTCTGCATTCTTGAAGATCAAATGACATGGGCCATGCTGTATGTGGGGAGCAATGTTTCAGAATTCCTTTGATGTTGCTCCTTGTGACAATGGCTAAATCCAAGCTTTTGCCATTTGACCAAATGCCAAATGTGTTAGCCTGAATCTCTATGATCCTATAGATAGCTGGATGGAAAAATAAGATACAACCACTGCAAAAACCTATTTTCCAGGGCTAATTAAGGTAAAGTTTTGATTAATTGAAAAGTTAGCTGAGCAGCGTGTTCTTGCTAATTAGGAGCTAACGTATAACACTTTAAAAAATTCATTTAATATATACTTTGTGCCATCTATGTAGATAGTATTAAGTATTCAAAGAGGGCAAATGTTCCTATATTCTTTGTATCCAAAGCACTTTCTGATTTTCTTCTAAAAATTACTTCTGAAAAATTTTTTCTACTTGTTCTAGTCCTTTTTAAGGCTTTTTTGTTGTTTCTGTTACTAAGATGTGATCATGCAGAATATGTATTTTGAATTAATTTTTATTCATTTAACATTACAAGAATTTAACCCAAGTATTCTGTTAAGTGTATATGACAGTGTGCTTAAACATTCCCTTATTTGCTTAAAATTTGGATTGTTTCCACTTGTTTTCCATGATAAAAATGCTATGAAGAAAAGCTTTACATATAGAGGTAAAGACAAATTTTCATATGTGGAATTATTGGATCAAAGAGGGCACTTTTAAATGGTCAATATTATCAATATATTAATTGCAATTGCTTTCCAAAGGAGTAGTACCATTTTATACTCCTTCTCTCATTGTGTGATCGTAAGTTTCTCCTTACTATCTTCATCAGCATTGGATTTTTGTTTGTTACATTTTTTTGCATATGCAACAGGCAAAGTTCTTTTGAAAAAAAAAAAAGGTAACACTATCTATTGAATTCACACAATAATCTTATGAAGTCAACAGTTTACAGATGAATAGATACTGAGATGATTAATTGACTTGCCCAAGTTCATTTAACTATTATTAGAGCTGGACTTTGATCTTGCTTCTTCTGAATCCGGCCCTGTTGCGTGTTTCCACTCTACCACAGCTGCCCGCTAAGTAACAGGAAGGGTAGAGGCTAATAAGCCCTTCAAGATAAGCTTGAAGAAGCTCAGTGGTTAGTGTGTATCAAGGTAGAATAGATGAGCAGGACTGGAGAGTAAAATGTCCAAATGACTGTTTCTTAAAAACCAAACATTTCCTCAAAAAGAGTGAATAATTTTGATTAATTTATACATGCTGTTTCACTCATCCATATGCACATTAAAAAGGTTTAAAAAAAAAAAAGTATGTTATTTAATGGTGGCTAGGTGTTGGAATATTTTAACTAAATTCAGATATACATGAGTAACTCCAGTTGGAAGTTGTTCATGCATATCTGAAGGCAGAATGTGGCCTTTTGACTTTAGCCTATTAAACACAAGAAAATTCATAGTTAAAATTCCACTCTCAGCTTCCCAGCCAAGATGGGAATGGCCCCAGCCATAAAACATGATGGACAAGGCTGCCACCAGTCCCAATAATCTGTTGGCATTATAGAGTAGGGTAGGCAAACCACAGTAAATCAAGGCCTCGCCTTCATTTTTCAAAAAGCCAAATGGATTAAAAGTGTGTGCATCACCCTTCACAGTGAGAAGGCAGACAGGTTTTACAACAAGCTGGAGGATGGTGTGTGGAGTAAATAACAATGCCTCTTGGTCGGAGGCTGTTTGATTGTTCCAGGTGTCCATTTGGAGGGTCATCTTGAGAAAGGGACTTGGGACTATGTGCTTTCTTATTCTTTGCAGGGATGAAAAAGAGGAAAACCCAGTTTGGAGGTCCTAGTCTGTAAAATGGCAGGATCTGCCAGCCTTGGCACCACAGAGTGTGGTTTTGGGCAGAGCAGTTTGTGCTTCCATTTATCTGGAGTTTCCTGGTGTGTAGAAGCCCCACTCCTGAGCACAGCAGGAGGTTAGGGATGGGCTCACCTCCTTAGATTATGAAACCCCATTGTCTAATCAGACCATTCCATAATGGATATTAAAAACAAACAAAAAAAACAAAACAAAACAACAAACCACCAGTATTTTTTTTTCAAAGAGATGATTGTGACCATGGATGGCTGAAATAATGTCTTGTTAAAATGACTCAATTCCTTTTAGATAATTGCAAAGGCAGCTGGTTTCTTCAGGCATTCAGATGAGCTCCTCTAGAAGCTTTTTGCAGGGCAACGAAACTGCTTTGGTGCCTCCTTCAGGGCTGAGACCATGATTTGGATTCACCCTGCCTTAAAGGAGAAAAGTTGGAAGCAGCAGGAGGCATCTGTAGAGAAGTAGTGAAGTGAACGTCTCTCTAGGTCCCTTGTTTTGTAATCAGATTTTAATCAGTGAGGAATCCTGAAAAAATAACAGAAAGCAGTTTGGAAGCAGCTTTCACTACAAAACTGTATAGTCATATCTCCAAGCCACCAAAGTATTTTCACAGCCATTTGCCTGAAAGGTCAGGCAGTAAATAAGCATATTGTCCACAGCACCGCCTGGAACCGGAGTCTCGTTTTGCTGGAGGCATTAGGGGAAAGGCAAGAAAGCTCAGCTCCAGGGGTACTGCCCCCTAGTCTAGTCTAAATGGCTCTTCTCTCTGACGTGACTGGAGTGTTCTCTGTCACCTGTAAACACTGCCTGCAGTGATAACATTCATTCCCCAGGCTCAGGCCCCCTGTGACAGTCAGGAATGCGCGGAAGTGGCCAGAGTGGGACAAGATGGCTGCCCTGCCCAGCCCACCGCTGGCCGGATGTGGAGCTGGGAGGAGCTGACCCTCATTTTGTCCCATGTTGTCTTTGGAAGACTTTCGTTTGGGTTTTGACTGGGTGGTCCCTTAGGCCTCCGAGTACATTCCAAATATTTCCAAAACGTTCTGAGAAATGGTGGTTCAACTAAATGAACATACTCTCCTAATGTGGGAAGCTGCGTGGCGCTGGCAGTTCCTCCTTCACATCCCCCACTTTCGTTGACACACATTGAATGTGTCAATCTGAAGTTCTAAGATTCTGGGTACAGATTTTTTTTATTTTACAGCCCCTTATGGTGTAATGCTCAGTGGTTTCCAGGCATTTTGGATGGCTCACTGGATTCAGAAAAGGTTTTTAAGCAGATACTCCCAATACTTGTTATTTGTAAATTATATATATGTTATATGTACTATTGAACTAACATAGTAATTAAAAACAGACAAAGAGAAAATGTTAACGAATGAAGCAAAGAGTTTGGGGCGGTGGCTCACGCCTGTAATCCCAGCATTTTGGAAGGTCGAGGCGGGTGGATCACTTGAGGTCAGGAGTTGGAGACCAGCCTGTCCAACATGGTGAAACTTCATCTCTACTAAAAATACAAAAATTAGCTGGGTGTGGTGGGGCAGGCCTGTAATCCCAGCTACTTGGGAGGCTGAGGCAGGAGAATTGCTTGAACCTGGGAGGCGGAGGTTGTAGTGAGCCGAGATCACACCACTGCACTCCAGCCTGGGTGGCACATCAAGACTCTGTCTCAAAAAACAAAAAATGAAAAAGAATGAGGAAAAGATGAAATAATATTATTGTCTTGATGGTACAAAACCCTTTTTGCTTTCTGCTTTCCTATTAAGGTTGTATACTCTTTTTATATTTATATGTAACTGAACTGAATATGCTTCATTTGAAAAGTTTGGTATAACACTTGGTGACACAATTCAAAAGTCTGCTTCTAAGATCAGTCTATTTTGATACCTGGCTTTAGTGATTCTCATGGCTAAAACAATACTACAGAGATGATGCAAGAAGGGCATTATTGCCTGTAATTGCTAAGTTAGACTCACTTTTTCACCCACATCCACCAGCTATGCAAAGGGTCTGTTGAAAGTTTACCAATACATTTTCATCTGCCTTGGGTCAATCAATAGTTCTTATATTCTAATCAAAGTGCTTCCCATTGACCAAACCCAGAGAAAGTCAGAAGGCAAAGAAGTCTGATTGATGCACCATTTTTACATAGATATGTAGAGACAGAGACAGATAAAGATATATTCAGTGTTCTCTAAAATTGTACATTTGAAAGATTTTTAAATAATTTAGAAAAATCCCACTTCTCAGTTTTTTTACACTTTATTTTTATTGAGGTAAAATAGACATTTAAAATTTACCATCTTTACCATTTTTAAGTGTACAGTTCAGTGGTAATAAACACATTTATATTCTTGTTTTCCCTCTCATCTCTCCCTCTTTCCTGTCTTTCCTGGTCTCTAGCAATCATCCACTTTTTTAGCTCCCACATGAGTGAGAACATGTGCTATTTGTCTGTCTGTGCTTGGCTTATTTCACTTAACATAATGGCCTCCAGTTCCATCCATGTTGCTGCAAATGACAGAATTTTATTCTTTTTTATGGCTGAATAATATTCCATTATATATATATGCCGCATTTTCTTTATCCATTCATCTACTGATGGACCCTTAAGTTGAACCCATATCTTGGCTATTGTGAATAGGGCTGAAATAAACATGGGAGTGGAGATATTCTTTTAATATATTGATTTCCACCCTTTTTTTTGGACATAAAGATATGTCCAAAGCTCTCTGAAATTGTACATTTAAAAGGTTTTTTGTTTGTTTGTATAAGAGATGATATTGCTGTGTCACCAGACTGGAGTGCAGTGATACGATCATAGTTCATTGCAGCCTCGACCACCTGGGCTCAAGCAATTCTGCCACTTCAGCCTCCCAAGTAGCTGTGACTACAGGCAAGCACCACCATGTTCAGCTAAATTAAAATTTTTTTATAGAGTCTGGGTCTCACTTTATTGCCCAGGCTGGTCTTGAACTCCTGGACTCAAGTGATTTTCCCACCTTGGCCTCCCAAAATGCTAGGATTACAGATGTGAGCTAATGTGCCCAGCCTGCATTTAAAATATTTTAAAATAATGTAGAAAAATTCCATTTCTCAGTTTTCAGCACATGCACATATCAGAATTTTTAATAATGGTAACACTGTTTTCAGAACCAACATTTCTCAGTGGTGGAAACAATTCTAAATATTCACCTTCAAAGTGTCCTCTCCATAGCATACTTTTTTTTTTTTTTTTTTTTTTTTTTTTTGTCAAAGCAGTCAGTTTCTCATTCATTGGTTACAATTCAGTACCTTTATTTTTGCAGAGTTGTTAGGTTGCATATTCCAGCAGCTTCTTGCCACCATGGAAATCTTAGAAAATACTTTTTACACAGTAATGTGACAGAAGGGGGCTCACCTGATAAGCCATTTTGGTTTATTTCTACTAGGTAGGATTACCTTTTAGGAATAGCTCAGGCAAATAGTGAGGGGAACAAGTGGATCCATCTAAGTTCCTGCAAGTAATACCTGGTACACTGGAGTGGGGTAACTGAAGAAGAGTTGAATAAAGGCAGTTACAAAGGCATGTGCACAGTTCAGAGGAACCAGCAGTGGTAAGGAAGCAGTAGCAGGGACCCTTCCTGCTTTCTCCTAAGCCTGAAGGGTAAGGAGAGGATGCCATGATCCAAGCCCAAGGAGAGAACTGGAGCTCTAGGAGTGGGGGCATGGACTGCAGCTGTGACTTTGGTAGAGGGATTGTATTAGTTTGTTCAGGTACCATAACAGACTAGCACAGATGTGATAACTTAAGCAACAGAGATCTATGTTCTTACAAGTCCAAGATACAGGTGCTGGCAGGGTTGGTTTCTTCTAAGGCCTCTCTCCTTCCAGTCTTCACATGATCTTCCCTCTGTGCCCACACCTGTGTCCAAATTTCCTCTTTTTATAAGGCCACTGGTCATATTAGATTAGGGTCCCACCTAATGATCCCATTTTAATTTAATTACCTCCTTTAAGGTCCCATCTTTAAACACAGTTACATTATGAAGTACTGGGGGTTAGGAATTGAACATATTAATTTGGGGGGACTTAATTCAGCCCATGACATGGACACTGCCAACCTGTGGCCCACAGGGAGGAAGCATTAATCAATCTTTGCTCCAGCCCGCCTGGCAGCCTATTGGTCTGCCAGCATCTCTCATTGGCCAAACCAGATGGAAGTCAGAGGCAAGTAAGCTTGTTTAACGCCACCCTTGAAGGTCAGTCTCTTGAGATACAGACAGCAGAAAAGAGTAATCTGCAGGAACAGAGAGTTTCCAGCTCACAAAGTCACTGAGCTGAACTTAGAACACAGAGATTTCATGACAGGCTTATGAATGATTTCATGTAGAAAAGGGAAAGAAAGAGCCAGGGTGTTTGGTTTTGTGGATCGCACAAGAGATGCTAATTTCAGGGAACTGCTGTTACTAGGCTCAGCATTGCAGTGACAATTGGAATCTCTTGCATGGTGCTAGTCCTTGTGAGAATGAGAAAACCGCATCCCCTATGGGCAGACAAATGAGAAAACATTGCCTTCTGCTGGACCAAGCAGTCTTTCTGGTACACAGCTTTTGGTGAGCAACCTGTTCACCCTACTCAGCCAAACACGCACTGTACGACCCTGTCAGCGCCCCTTACCACGGGCTCAGCTGGATGGCCCACACCCTGCCAGTCCTCTCTTTCCAGCCCCCAGCAGGAACAACTTGAGGACAAATTTTGATGTTGTGCTTGCTATAGTCTGCAAACTGCCAGCCTCCTAGTTCCACATGGAAAAAAAATCATTAAGCCATGAAAACATTCACATCTATCACTGGCTGTTTTATTAAATCATTCAAGCCCCTTGTGCTGGCAGTTTCTGGCTGATCTGAACTTAAATATTTGGTGGATCTTCCACCTAAAGGGAGTAATTAATGTTAATTTAGATCATTGTTCCTTGTTAGCACTTCTGGGAACCCCATTTTGAGAGTTTAGAATTATTAGCAAAAATGAATATAAGCATTGGCTACAAGCATTGAATTTTTTTCATCCATCGAACAGACTGCAGCTTGCGGTGAGAAAGCTACACACTGCACAACTATGGGGGTGCCATTCACATAGTCATTGTACATTTGTATGGGCTTTCTGACAATTTTCTAGCAGATGCAGTAAAGACTTCTAAGAATAGTATGCCTCCTTCATCCCCAATTGATCTAAAGTTGCAGTTTGAGTAAGTGGCAGGTTAGGTATCCATGTGTGTGAGGCACTAGGAGTGGGGCTGGGGGAAAGGAAAGGACCCAGTGAAGACAAAGGTGTGATACCCATTTCTCAGTACAGTGGAGGAGGGAGACATATGGGCACCTCCTTATGAAGCCTCAGCTTCAGAATAATACCCAGATGCACTCCTTCCATCTGCCCCACCGTCTCTGGTTCTGTGATGAGGTGTGAATGAGGAGAACATTCCACCACCCCACTCAGGCAGTGGCAACATTGGGCTATTAAAGCTATTCTTCAGGCTTGAAGGGCCAAGACTCTGAGAGACCCATGATAGCCACTGCCAGGTCAGGATAGGGAGAGTCGCAGAGACACAGTGGACTGGGGTGGATGGTGAGCACATGGCAGGCCCTGGAGCAGCATGGTTGGTTCCCCAGTTGCCACGGCTGTCTTTTGAAGCCACTGGAACAACACTCAATGCACCAGAGCCCCTGTAACCACGAACTGCATCCTTGTTTAGCCAAACCTAGTTTCCTCTTTTTAGGAGAAAGGAGGGGAACTCTTTTGCAGTATTCACAAAGCCAGTACAACTACACATGGGAAGCCACTTATATCCCTGCTACCCTAAGCCTAGCTCCCTGCTGCCCATGAGGACTAGCCCCCTCTCAGCTGCATTCCTCAGGCTCTCTGCTGGTCTTTGCCAATACTCATCCTCTAACCCATGGGCTCTTCCTACTGTTTTTTTTTTATGACAGATGCAGCAAAGAGGTCATTATATAAGGATTCTTTTACTTGAGAATAGGATTCTGACCCTCCATGCATGAAGAGCTTGTGGCAGATACTAGATTGCAGTAAGATGAGGTGGAATGGAAGGTGGGCACATGGAGACAAATGGAGTTGGCAGCACCGATCAATGGTGCAGAGGGCCAATTGGAGGACGAAACAGATGAGATGAATTGGATTGGGGAATTCACACTTCCCCATGACCACAGAAGGTTGAAGCTCTTTTCATTCTCAAAAACTCAAAAGCATTTATTTTAGAAATTTAAGAATTAACTCATGGTTAATGAGATGGTTCAACTGGTGAGGATGAGTTCCTGTGCTCTGTGAAGTGCTTTTCTTGGGAGGCACTTGAAAAATACCTGGGAAGATCCAGAGGCTGCTGCATTTGAGTTTCTGTGGAAAGCTGGATTTGTGGCCTCAAAGATAGTAACTCAACTGCTGACATCGTAGAAACATTGCTGTTTCCTTAATTTAAAACATGCCAAAGTTGGTGGCTGAGAGATTGTATCTTACAAGCCTATTACCAGCCGATTTACTAGGCCTTCAGGGAACAGCTTTGGAAAGGGGATGTTAATCAATTGTTCATTTTATCTTCTTTTTCTCCTACACTTTTTACTTTCTCTTACTTTCTCACTTATCTTACTAAGTCTTTCTTTTCTACTTCCTTTCTCTCCTTTATGTCACCCTCTCATTACTTCTCTTTATATATTTTTTAGGATTTTCCACTTCCACACCCTTCCTGCCCTTCAACTGTTTCAAACTTTTAGCACATTCCACATGACAGTGAGACATAAGCAGACTTCATGGAGCAAATTTATGGCATCACAAAATGTCCCTTCTTGTGGAGAGTACTTGCTCTCTTATGGCAGAATTACTTCTCTTCTTTAATATGTGGTTCTCTTTTGCTTCTGGGCAAAGAGTAGGAGGAGAACCAACTTGCTCACCACCTCCAAACTCCCACACAGAGCAAGGTATCAGAGTCTGAGCAGTGTGAGCTGGGCTAAGGCATTTGCATGGCAAAGTGGGTGGTGCTAGCAATGGGAGATTGGTTGCACACAGAGGGAGTGAGCAATGGGTAAGTGTATTAGTCAATTCTCACATTGGTATAAAGAACTACCTAAGACTGGGTAGTTTATAAAGAAAAGAGTTTTAATAGACTTACGGTTCTGCATGTAGGCTGTACAAGAGGCCTGGTAGGGAGGCCTCGGGAAACTCACAGTCATGGCAGAAGGCAAAGCAGAAGCAAGCATATCTTCACATGGTGACAGGAGAAAGAGCTAAGGGGGAAATGCTACACACCTTTACACAACCAGATCTTGTGAAAACTCACTCACTATCATGACACCAGCAAGGGAGAAGCCCACCCCTATGATCTAATCACCTCCCACCAGGTCCCTCTCCCAACACTGGAGATCACAATTCAACATGAGATTTGGGTGGGGACACAGAGCCAAACCATATTAGTAAGTAGATCAAAGATATTGGGAGCCAGGCTTCTTACCATCAGAAAATAATTACAAAAATGGGAAGGGGCCAGTCACAGTGGCAAACCCAGCATTTTGGGAGGCCGAGGCAGGAGGACTGCTTGAGTCTAAGAGTTTGAGATTAGCCTGGACAACATAGTCAGACCCTCTCTCTGAAAATTAAAAAATAAATTAGCTGGGTGTGGTGTTGTGTGCCTGTAGTCCTAGCTACTTGAGAGGCTGAGGTGAGAGGATTGGTTGAGCCCAAGAAGTTGAGGCTGCAGTGAGCTACGTAATGGCACCACTGTACTCAAGCCTGAGTGACAGGGTAAGACTCTGTCTCCAAGAAAGAAAAAAAGGAAAGGGAAAATGAAATCTGTGGTTGAAAATACATGCTTTCCAATATTTACAGACAAGGTATAAATATGTGTGTGGACATATACATGCACATACACACACATACACTCCCTAACCCTGTCTACTGAAAAGGCTTGGGAACAGTGACATGCAAGTAGCAAAGAGTATACCTAGTACCCAAACCTTAGCTTCTAAATGTCATTCTCCATCAAAGGAAACTAGGGCTGACCGGGCGTGGTGACTTATGCCTGTAATCCTAGCACTTTGGGAGGCTGAGGCGGGTGGATCACTTGAGGACCAACCTGGTCAACACGGCAAAACCCCGTCTCTACTAAAAATACAAAAATTAGCTGGGCTTAGTGGCACACGCCTGTAATCCCAGCTACTCAGGAGGCTGAGGCATGAGAATTGCTTGAACCCGGGAGGCAGAGATTGCAGTGAACTGAGATCATGCCACTGCACTCCAGCCTGGGTGACAAAGCAAGACTCTGTTTCAAAAAAAAAAAAAAAAACAACAAAAAACAAAATAAGCCTGAAACATCTTGTGGTGCCAGTAGGCAAGGCGATGCTTAAAGAATGACAGGGACATGTCTAAAAAACACAGAGGCTGGCTTGCAGGGCTCCACCGGGCCTAACTGGGGATAATTTGAATATCACAAGTAATGACTGCAAGTGATTAGAATCCATTGAGTAAAACAGGAAATTCTGAGTCCATACTCATATAAAGTAAATGAATAAATTAAAAGTTTGAGGACGTTTAGGGTATTTCCATGGTTTCAAAGCACTTCCTCACAAAATACTTATTAACTGCAAAGTGTGAAAGGTAACTTTACAGTGGAGATGCCTGGCAGACACCACCTTAATTAAGCGATCAAAGAGAGCATCATAGGTAAAGAAACAGTGGAATCACTCACCTCCTGATGGGGTGCAGTGAGGAGAACACAGCTTCACTTTGTTGATATTCCTGCCAAAAAGTTTCTGCAACGCAGACACTTCAAACAAACCAATCTGAGATACTCTGCAAAATCACAGGCCCATAATCTTCAACTGCGTCAAAGTCATGAAAGTCAAAGAAAGACCGAAGAGCTATTTCAGACTGAGAGAAACTTAAGAGACATAATTAATGTGTGATTTTGAATTGAATCTTTTTGCAATAAAGAACATTACTGGAATGATTGGTGAAACTTGACTGGGGTCTGAGGTTTAGTTGGTAGTAATGAGTTGGTAGTGTTGCTTTGATGGTTGTGTTGTGGTCATGTAAGAGAATGTCCTTGTTTTTAGCAGGTAAGGGAGCATTAGTTCTGTAATCTGCTCTTGGGTAAATTAGGATACAAGTTCTTTATATTGTACTTGCAACTTCTGTGTTTCAAAATTTAAAAATATTTAATCAAATGGCATACCCACTTTTGGGAAAAATAGACATTATGAGGTAAACAAAATTCCCATGAATTTAGAACAAAGCATGAGAATTTTCAGAAATTTTATGTTTATGGTGGGCCACACTGGGCTATCTCTGCCTTGCATCCCTGGGGCTCTCTATTCTCACTCCTCGGCTCTCAAGGGTCCTTTGATGGCAGAATAAAAAAGCACTATGATTTGTGAGAGCCCTAGGAAGGCTGCAGTATTAGGTAATGGAAAGGGTCATCATCCTACCTCCCAACTCACTGGTCAGAGGAGGAAGCGACTGCCCAAATCAGCCAGCTCAGCGACTCACCTCTGAGCTGCTGCTTTGGGTGGAATGGAAGAAACTGGTTGGTGTCTTAGGTATAACATGAAGTGCCAAGTAAGTGGCAGGAGGACTTGTGGCCTGCATCTCTTGTCCCATGTGAAGGGCCAAATGTGGAAATAAAAGGAGGATATGGAACATTTTTGCTGTTGCAGAGCTGTTTTGTCCTTCAGAGTCATTGCAATGGGCTCTGTGAGAGGGATGAGGTATATCACTTAAGAACATGTGACAAGACTCAGAATACCTATTATGAGTCTATAGCCTACCAGAATCACTATCATGAAATAGTGCCTTGCTGTGCCGCCCTTGACTTTTATGAATGGGTCCTATCTGAACAGGCTTGGGAAACTGTCATTGTATTGGTGGAGAAATGTGGTGGACACCACCCAGTACCCCTTGCAGCAGCCCCTGTACAAAGCTAGTAAATACTATCTTTCTCCAGAAAATCTGGCAGGCTTTATTCTTTTTGACAGCAAGAGCTACAGGTGCATGTTCTTTTCTCCCTTTTCACCTTGGTTGCCAGGAAACATAATTATTGAAGTTTAACTGTAGTGATGGTGGAGAACTTTTGGCCTATAGAGCTACATTCTGTGTATTCCTTATGTCTCTTCCCTGTTAATGTATCAAGTCCAGATTTCTACATTTCTAATTAATTGTGTTTCCTATACAGTTGCCTCAAATCTTGGTAAAATACAGGTTTGTAAAACCAAACCAAACAAAAAACTCCAGATCATTGGAAGAATTAAGTTGAAGGATACAAAATCTTCTCAATAAAATTGAACTAAATGTTAGGGAGAAAATAACAGTAATGGAAGTTCCTTCATGTATTTCTTAGGAAAAATTGTTGTTCCTGGCTAGGAGGCCAGGAACAATATTTATGGTCTTGAACATGTGTCAAAGACATGAATTACAAAGTGGATAAAATGGCATTCCTGCCTAGGCTTCCCTGAAGAAAATAACAAATAGTTCTCAAGATATATGGAGGACATGGGAAAACGATACAGGTGTTTGCAAATCCATAATCTGATGTGTGGAGAACATGTGACCAAGGGTAAAAGAAGTCAAAATGACATTACTTGGAAAGTATCCGACACCCTGCTTGATTTTTTTTTTTTTTTTTTTTTTTTTTTTTTTAGACAGTTCTTTCTTCTTACACACTCTAGTATTTTCAGAGCAGAAGTGACAGCAATGTCAACTCTTTGGACATCTGCTCCAAGTCTCATTCTGGCAAGGGCAGAACTATAAAAGACTTTGTCTGTCTGCCTGACAATTTCATCTCTCAGAAGGTAGAGGAACTGGTGAGGAAAATGGCTGCTCTCAAGTGAATTCTGATCAGTAAAAAAGGAACTGGTTGGAAATGTGGAAATACTGAGAATCTCAGGAGAGATGTTTTCATTATCTTCGCCCCCTCACAGAACTCCTACAGCTCTTTATTTAGATCTTTTCTTACTTCTCCTTATAATATTGTCACTTATAGACTTGTGTCTCTAAGATTGTCCCTTGAGGACTGGGACCACATCACATCATCTTTGTGTCTGCCAATGCTTGGGGCAGTTATCTTTTAAACAACAACAAAAAAAATCGATCAAATGTGTTTAGTTGGAATATGAGCATAGCGACTTGCATAATTTCAGGATAATGTGACAACATTTTTTAAGAATTTTTTTTCTTGATCATAAAATGTTTTCATTGTTGAAAACTGGAAAAATTATTCAGGGAAGTATAAATGAGAAAATACAACCTTTCTATAATCCTCTCACTTGATAAGCATTTTGAAGTACTTTCTCCTTGTTATTTATTTTTGAGACATTCTATCTCTCTGTCACCTAGGCTACAGTGTAGTGGCATGAACACAGCAGCCACTGCAACCTCAAACTCCTGGGCTCAAGCAATCCTGTCTGAGCCTCCCAAGTGGCTAGGACTACAAGTGTGTGCCACCACGCCAGGCTAATTTTTAAAATTTTTTTGTAGAGGTGAGTCTTGCTACATTGCCCAGGCTTGTCTCACTCAATCCTCTGGCCTTGGCTTCCCAGTGTTGAGATTACAGGCATAAGCCACTGTGCCCAGCCTCTCCTTGGGTTTTATACTTATTTCATACTTTTGATCATACTGTATCTACAGTTGTTCCTAACACTTTTTATTCACGGTATATCCTAAGCATTTTCCATGTCATTATCTTCATTTTAAAATGACTTCATATTATCTTGCATGTCTTTAGCATAACCACTGTCATTTAAAAAATAAAGCAACATAGGGATTTACACTGGCTACAAGTTCTAAGAATTGTGGTATGTCTGAGAAGTCAAAAAGGAAACCATTTCATCTGTAATAGTAAGATCCGGCAGGGCAGGGGAGACAGGTGAAGCCCCAAGTTCTCCCTCCGGTTTTGCGTTTTATCCTGAGTCAACTGTGGTACATCTGGAAGGGGAGTTGATGATGTGGAGTGACCAGGGCTGACGAGGAAGAGTTAAAGCTGGAAGGAATGCTCAACCCACAGAAGAGCAGAAACATGGAGTCACGTTTCCACACTTGAAGTATGACTGACTGACTCTGTGGCATCCTGGTTGGCAGCACTAGGGCCAGTAACTGGGAATTTCAAAGTCACAATTTGGACTCCTCGGCAAATAAGTTTGAGAGCTGTTCCCTAAAGACACCTGATGCCTTGTGAGGCAGGCAGTACCTGGTCCCGCAAGGTGTTCAAGTAGGGCAAGTGGCTTCAAGGATACTAGAGGATAGGCAATCCCTGCAGTCTGGTTTATGGTCTGGGTCTTGTGTGAGCACTGGAATAGCCTAAATCAAATCTTAAGTCTCTCAGAGTCGCATAAAAAAATCGTATTATTTAATTCAAAGCCACGTTTTCAATTCTGAGCAGCCCAGAGACCTGCCATCACTTGCTCGTGCCGAGTCACGTGGTGTGGCAAGGCGCGTGGTTTCCTTCCTAGCCGCCCCCAGCTTCCCCGAACCTTCAAAGTCACATTTCAGTCACTCCCCATCTGACCAACAAAGCTCACAATGAGGGCGCTGCCAGCACAGGCGACAGCCTGCGCTCCAGTCTGAGGAGGAACCCCAAATTCAAGACCCCTGTGACCCAGCCTGTGTGCCCCGAGAGGCTAAACCTCAGCTCAGGGGCTTCCCGATGTCGGCCGCCGCGGGTCTGGGTTTCCGGCCTGCAGAGCTCGCGTCAGACGGCTGAGAAACAAAACGCCCTCCCTCTAGCGGCTCAAGCGCACACACTCTCTTGCCCTCCGCAGCCCCCGAGCGAGTCACCGGAGACTCTCTGGAGCCATTTCGCGGGGCTGGAATTCCTTCGCCCGGCGGAGCTCGGCGCGCACCCCTCAGCTGTGCCGAGGACCCTGCACCCGGGGCGCCCCGCGGCCACGTGACCGCCATCTGGCTCTCGGCCTGGACTGAGGGGGCTGAGCTCATCGCGTTGCTATTCGAGGGGCAGAGACTGCCTGGCCTTCCTCAAATCCTGAGCTCCCGGCTCTCCTCCCTCCCCCACCTACTTGACATCTCAGGCTTTTTGTGGAAGCGGCAGGGCGGTTGAGAGGTCGGTGACCTTTGCCCCAGTGGCGCTGGCTCTTTTCCTTTTTGGCTACCCTAATGGAATGAGGATATAATCAGTCATATCTTAACATTCACTGAGCCCCGGCTCAGGCTGGGAGGCACTGCCTTTTTCCTAGTGAATTTTAAATCAGTATTTGTGGGATTTAAGCTCCAGCGGACAAACCTAGAGCCACTGGCCATGAAAGGTGTGGCAGTGAGGTGAAAAACGGGGCTTCCCCCTCCACTCCCTGACTTTCCTCATCCCAGCCACTACGGGGGGGGGGGGGGAATACGTAGACCACAGAGCATTAGCCACACCCTCTTTCCTCCAACCCCAGAATTCCACGTCAGTCTCAGAGCTTTCAGCTAGGTGGGGTTTATCCCCAAAGGTGCCACAACCCCTCTAGTTGTATGGGAGCGGTAACTGTGAACCACCATCGCTGGCTCGATCCTCCCTTTTCCGTGGATTGGTGCTCCTGAGTGTGTTTACCAGTTTCAGTACGTAACACAGCCAGACCGAGGGCCGCGGGCTTCAGCGGCGAGAAGCTACAAAAATAAGGTGAACAAAATTGAAGGTGCCCAGCAGCCTGAATTCCGTTTCTTTCTTACCTTTGGTCATAGGAAGGGCCACTTAGGTGTGTGGCTGGAACGCCAAGTGAGACCAGAGCTTACATTGTTAGCAGCCTGGGTTTGTCTCAAGAGGCCATGCTTCTCTCCTCCCTGACATCTTGCTCTCGGAAGCACCAGTTAGCATCAGAGGAATGAGTTTCCTTCTCTCAAACAGCCATCAACTACCAGCGCTTTCTTGGCTCCGGCAAGTTAAGTGCTGACCCCTCCCTTATCTAACTCACCCCACACACCATCCAGATGGCAGGGGAGGCACCCAGAAATGGAGTTGGACTGCATGTTTTCCCTGTCCACTCTTTTTATCACCATGACAGAGCCACTGGACACCAGGAAATAAATACTGAACCACCACACTAAAACATTTACTCCACTTTGGGCAGAAGGAGCCTATTTCGCATAGTAAGTGCCTCCTATAAAGCAGTCAAGTGAGGGAAAGAGGAGTTCTTGCTCCTCCGTGAATGCTGCATGGGAGCCTCCAATTGGGAACAGCTGAACAGGTAGCTCTGAAAGAGGACCGTGGTCATAAACGCATAGATAAGACCATCCCGAGGTTCTTGCCCACATGCTTCCTTACCACAGGTGGGAGGGCTGCTGCTAGGCAGTCTTCCTTGCTGAGCATTGACAAGCAATGAAATAGTTGAGGGGTAGCAGCAAGAAAGGAGGAAGAAAAAGGGTCTGGTTCTTTGGTCTTTAAGAACAGACCACTAGAGGTGTATTTTGGGATGGATATTTGCCAGGCGGACCGTTGACGTGCTGAGTTGACGGTTGACGTCTCTGGTCATCACACAGATTTAAATAACCAGCAAAAGGGGGTTGGAATGGTTTTTCCAATTCTTTTCAAGGAAATGTATTTTGAGGATATATTGAATCTGACATAACTTTCAACTCACTTTCAAACTAATCTACTGAGCTGAAGAGAGAGATCAGAAATGAAACGAAATTCTGATATACTTAATCTACTTAAAAAAATTGACAGGAAAAATAAAATTTCAGATGTTTTTTATTCAAAGGTTCTCAAAAGAAATAAAACAGAAAAGCTAACAATCTGATCAAATGTACAGTTCAAAAATGTCTTTTGGCGTTTAACAACAAGTCCTAGGAAAGAAAACTACAGAGTTATCTTGAACCGGACAAATAAGTTACCACTGGCAAGTCTGTGGCACTAGTAAAACAAAAATAAAAAATTAACTCTCTTGATCATATAGATATCTCTATGAAAATCTTTTTTTTCAATCTGTACAAAAGGTCTTTCTTCATAAATTAATTTTTTTTATAATTTAATGGCTGTCTACTATGTGATGTTTAACTGATCTTTTTTTATGTACAGAGGTTATGTTTCCCAAATCTTACCCAGACGAGTATGGCACTTAGTTCAGACATTTCTAGCAGCAGATTTCCCCTCCCCTCTAACCGAGCTATCAAATTTCTGTCTTAACTAATGCAAAAATATCAAGTAGTGAGAGACCCAGGTTTATAACTGTACTAGGTACACAGAGGGTGCTGCGTTCAGTCTGGACTTTCACAAAGCAGTAATATTCCAGGGAGCATAGAACCAATAATACCACAACTTTAAAAAAATGAAACAAAAACAAAAACAAAAACACATTTCTCTTATGACTATGTAATTTTCACTAGAATCTACACTTCTCAGAGCAGCAAGGACTTTTGAAACTATGAAATGTCACTGACATCTATCATCAAATACAAGCATAAAATTTAAGAACTAAAAAATACTTGAAAGAAACAACTGCTTAGCCCTAGCTCCTGAGCTAGGAGGATTTGGTCTGTGGAAACAGGGAGGGCCAGCAACCTGTCCCAGCACAAAAGAAAATAGACTCTGAGGTAGATAACTGATCATACACAGCTGACCAGACAAGTACACAGTTTTGGAAGACAACTTAATTTACCATTGCTTTTAAAACATATGCAATTGCCTTAATAAAAGAGCTTTAATAACAGTGAATTATCTTATATGTACTAAAGTAGAAATAACTGTGTATTTATGAATCAGGAATTTCATAGTTTCAAAATTGGTTTTCTTTACACTTGAACACTTGTAGTGATGACGTAAAGTGTGGCACTGCTTGGATCCAAATCTTCCTTCATGCTTTTTTGTTTGTGTGTGTCCATACATCAATTAAAATTATAAAACCTAAATGCAAAGGTACAAAAAAGGCACATTCTCCTAACCGCAAACTGGTCCGGCAAAAATAAAGAGCACAGAAGATGTGATGCTGAGACAAGTTGGAGCTACTGGTTACTGGCTCTTCGGTCTTTGGTGAAGTTACCTTTAAAAGTGCCAAGTCATTTTTATTTTTCAAATTTACCTAATAGAGAGAGAGAGAGAGAGAGCTAGTAGCCAATCGTTTTGCTTCTATTCGTATCTCAGCTTATGTTTGAAGATAAATCCTTACTTTTAGCTTTTGCCACTTGGTTGCAATAGCAACATGTTTCGGTTTGCCAGATTTCAGGCATAATTCTCATTCTAAAGCACTATCATTAGTATAAAGGAAGGACAAAACATTCAGTGACTCCCCTCCCCCACCCCCCGTCCCCAACCCCAACACTACCTACACTAAATCTAGTACATTAGTTTTTTTTTTTTTCCTGAAAAAAGGCAAAAAAGACTTTACATTGCATCATACAGCAGATATCCTAAATCAGTCAAACTATCAGAGGAAACTGTTGGCATACAGCCTTACAAACAATTTACCCTAATAAAAGTTCCCCAGTCAGAAAATGTGTTTCACACAAAACATTTTTCCCTTCTTGCATTTCACTACCTTACACATTATGTGAAAAATCATTAAAAACACCTACTACATATTTAAAAAAGCCAAAATTTCAGCAACTTTTATTGACTACCTTTTAAAAGCCCTATGCTGCTGTTTTACAAGGCATAATAGACCAGCTCATTTGGTCAAAGCATTCTACATCATTAGTTTGAACTAACTTTTACTGAAACAGCTACAGCATCAAAAGAGTTAAGGCAAATTGGAATTCATAGAAAAGGATAAGACACTTCACACTACGTTGAAAGAAAGACAGAAAGCTAAGAAAAGAGACACTGACGGCAACACTGAATTACAGCAACACTCGCACTGCAAGCACAGAACACCATGGGTGAAGTCGGACTATTTAAACTTCAGAAAGCCCATTTCATACAGCTGGAAAAAAAAACACAAATTAAACACAAAATGAACAAAACCACAAAAATCCGGTCATGCACTTGGATAAGTCTTCATGGTCTTTGTGCATACCCAGAAAATTGAAGTTTTCTTTTTTTTTTTTCTTTTTTCTTTTTTTTTTTGCATCATAACATTTGATAAAAATCTTTTGTTTTTGTTTTTTGTTTTTGTTTTTTTACTAAAATAAACCTGTTCGGGGGAACAGCTACTAGATGAATTTAAGGGTTTTATGCACCTTATAGAACTTATAGCAAAAATAGTTTTAGTTGATTTCATTATAAATAACGTTTTCAAGAACCTGTGCAAAACTGTCAATAATTTCCTAAAGCACAATTGATCAGAAAAATCCATGATTGTTCAGCCTTCACACCCTTCTTCATGTAAGAACACCTTTCTATACATCTGGAAGAGAAAAATAAAAGACAAATGCTTTTGTAGATTTGGTGTGATACACTACAGAGCTTTGTAATCTGTTTCTTGTTTTAAAGAGATACGTGTTTGAAAAAGGCTATGCTCCTGACTGGTGGTAGACTGATAAATGCAAAAACTGATGGTTACTTTCAATGCCTGTCACATCCAGGACTTGCAAAATACTTTATTTAATTTAGAGCCAAATTCATGTGGGTTTCTAAAGAGTGACTTTATGAAATCAAAAGTACTATTATCACCAGGGCAATCCAGAAACCAGGGTATTCTAAGTTCTACACAGCTATTTTATTACAGTCTGCATGGTAAAGTGAAAAGTTTGGAATTTGTGGTTCAAGTAAGAGCTGGAAATACAATCTTTCAATCTAAGGATATTGACATTTATCTAAATTCATAATCAAGATGTTGCTAAACTTGTAATGCTAGATTAAGCAACATCTTATGCTATGGGTCCTCTGGTTTCTGAGTATTAAAGTAATATAGGATACTTGTATTATAGGACAATTTTGGTACTTGGTGTTCTCTGATGTTACAGATTTTTATTTTTTTCTTTTTAGTGGGGAGAGTAGTTATACATTTGGCTTCAGTATATTCTTTTTAGACAAAATGATTAATCTTAAATTCATAAAATCACTGATTGTAATATTTCAACAAGACTGGATGCCTGGGCCATGATTAAAGCAGCATGATAAAATCTGAGTTATCTCAATCACTATTTTGATTTTAAAAAAAGCCCCATAGCTTGAGCCCCCCAGTTACGGAGACCCTTCCCTCATACCTCACAGTTACTTATTGGGTTGAAAGGTATACGGAGAATGGTCATTAGATGTCTCCACAGCCACCTGCTGTTGACCACTTGCCTCCTACAACAAACAAGGCAGAATGGATGAGACACGTTAGTGAAAAAACCTCAGTTCTGCTACTTAGGCCTGACTGAATCCAACAGTACCTTAAAAACAGTTACTCTTTAAAGTAAATTTCTTCACATCATGCAGAGCTTTCAAGGTTAATCATTTCCCTAAGCAGCTGGCATGTCTAATAGACCCAAAGTACCTCCCATCCAAATGTTTATGACTTTCCTATTTTTATCAAGCTACAGTGTATCAAACAAATCTCTTACCCTTTTATCCCCTGGGGACAGATGTGATTTGGAATTCAGTATTTTCAGATTTTATAATCTGAAATGTGGTATGCATATGCTGTATATCACATAATGCCTCCAGTAGGGTCTAGGGCAGCACCTCATAAGCAAACATATTAATAGTTCTACACTGGAAGCCATGAATGAAGCAGCACAGTTAAGTGGGATCAAGATTTTGTCTCATCTCAGTTCAAGTTGGGTTTTGCGATAGGTCAGGTTTTATGCTAAAGTAGTTACAAAGATAATTTTTATTTTCAGATTTCTTTTTGGGTTTCAGACTGAAGATAAGGAATTGTAGGCTCTGGTAATTGTGGTTGTCAGTAACTGCACAAACAGAAGTAAAATACTACTACCACCACCTCCAACAACTACTGCTACTACTACTACTACTACTGCTACTACTATCACCACCACTACCACCACCACCAACTCCACCAACAGGCCAGAGTCCTACGATCCTTTCCCGGAACTGGAACCTTTGGGATCTGCCTAATGGGCAAGATCAACTGGATTGATACATTTCCTTGAAATTTTAAGGATATTTAGCAGGAAAATGCTACGTTTTTCTCTTTAACCGTAATTTAAATGCTAGACTTCTTTCTTCCATATCAGTATCTTCCATAACAAGAACAGTTATCTAGCCATACTAACAGCCTCTGTAAAAACAGGTATGGTTTCTTCTTCATCCCTGGAGCAGTTTCAAAACAGCTTTCTCTTTTGCACTAAGTTTCTTAACTACAACTGATTTCTTTTCATCATTATTAATTATCATGGATATGATCTTTAGTACTGGGACTGCAAACTCCAGATTTATCTTATTGTGTCTGTAGTATCATTTTCTAAGAGACAAGACAGAACCTCCGATGGGTATGAAAGACACTATAAGCTTAGAAAATATTTCTGGGAGTCTTAGAGGTGTGGCCTGGATGTTGTTACCCTAATTTGTCATGATCGTAGCTCACTGCAGTCGCGAACTCCAGGGCTCAAGGTTTCTTTCTGCCTCATACTCCTGAGTAGCTGGGACTACAGGTCCATGCCACCATGTCTGGCCAATTTTAAAACAATTTTATTTTTTGTAGAGATGGGATCTTGCTGTGTTGCCCAGGCTAGTCTCTAACTCCTGACCACAAGCAATCCTCCCTCCTCAGCCTTCCAAAATGTTGGACTTACAGGCATGATCTACCACATCTGGCTAAACGCAATTCTTTATCCAAATATTTGACGTCTGGTGGATTTTTCTGAGTTCTATTTAATTTACCCATTTCTGAAACAACTTATAGCCAGAATGGTCACTGGATGGTCTCTACCAACCTCAACAGGAACCGCTGTCGTCTGCATGTGTGCATACTGTGGCAAGTAGGCTCCTTGCATAGCTGATGTTGCAGGCATGTACTAGAAAGAAGAATGAGATCAGAATGGGCAATGGTAAACTGCAAAATTTGGAGTACTTAGGGGAATTGTGAGATGGATATAATGTATTTGGAAATCTCAAAGAAGAAATTTAAATGGGCTACCTCAAAGCTTAAATAGTGCATATAAATATGTCATATGGAAGGCAAACTGTTTTCTACTTTTTGAATCTGCTAAACTAAAAATTCCACATTTCTTTGGATTTGCTAACAAAGATAAAAAAGTTTATCATGGGTGAAGATAAAAAAGTTTGTCACTCTCAAGAATTCAGTATCATTAATGTGTGATTTTAGAAGATCTCTCCTCAAAGGACCTCATTATTTTCTAGCAGCCCCCTAAACTAGTACCTAGTATTGTTTCTACAGGTGGAGCCCATCCACAGGGGTAAATGACTTATTAGACCTCTAACAGGTCACTGCATTAGGCAGCAAAGCCCGGCTTTTCTGACACTGACAGTCATTCTTTCCCAAAGGCAGGAGAAATTTCTAGTCAATCTCATTGGATATGTGTGGCCCTGGCTTAGCCTTCACAAGAAATGGCTGTGGGTTTTGAATATATGAGGGGAAAACGCACCACCCTTTGTTCTTTTAAGCCACTACAGAATACAGGCTAAATTAAAATCCTTTAGCCATCTTACCAGCAAAATGCTAAGCATCAAACCTGGAAGCTGATCTGGTGCCAGCTCAACCTTATTACCCAAAGGAGTCCCCTGGACTTTGGTGAAATATTTCAATATTAAGATCATGATTCAATGCTCCCAAACTCCATAAAAGAAGAAATAAGCGAGAAATAATTTCCTGCTTTTACCATCTTTTGTTACTTTGTCTTTTGCTTCATGACATTGCCACAGGGACAGTGGTACTAGTTATATAAATGACAATAGTCATAAAAGGCTAGATGTGGCCATGTGTGGGTGCTATATTCTTGTAAAGGAGACATACCCAGAGAATAGACTTTCGAGTTCATCAATTAATCAAGAAATAGCTGAGTATTTACTTTATGGAAGGTCATGTGGAGGGAAGAGAGGGGATTAGACATAATCTGTTATCATAGAGCCTGTCATTTGATAGGGAAGATACAGGCTGCATTAATTTACCCTCCTCTGTTTACAGAGACACATGATACTAATTTGCCACCTACTGTTCCAGTGCTGCCTAGTGACAGATGACTCATCTGCTGGGCTAGAGGGCTGATCATCGATGCGGGCTGTAGTGACATGGTGTGCTCCATTGAGGGAGTTAACACGGCACCCTGGGAAGTTGGAGACAAGAGCAAAATTAGACAAACTGAGGCAAGAGTCAAGATCCTGTAATTACCTTTTGCAAAGGAAATACCTTAGTTTGTTTAAGAATGTGAAGCAAAAACAAGCTCCCTCAATCTTGCAAATGGCATCATAAACAGTTTCCTAAAAATCTTCTAAATTGCTCTTCCTGAGAGTTTTGTAAGAGCATTAGGGGAAATGATATCTTGGCATTCACTTCACAACAATCCCTGTATTAAAGCCACTGGTCCCTCCTTTCCCTCCCTTTCCCTTCACTTCCTGTAACTGGAAGCAAGCTAGTCCAGCAGGAGGAGCTATCATAGGAAAAACAAACTGATTATCACTGCCTGTCTAGGGTTACAAAATGCTTTCTTAAAAAAAAAAAAAACTGGAAAAAAAGGCAGTTGATGTTTTCTCCAGTCACAAAACAATGTATTATATTTAATAAGATCAGTACAGTATTTTGTTTAATAATGTTCTATCCAGATAATCGTTTCGTTCAACATCAGGTTGTTAGGATTGAGAGTACATTTCTTCATTCACTCAGTGTTTCTCAGAACTTTAAGTTACACTTTGGTGCCTGGGAGGGAAGACAATTAGGATATGAATAATAATCTGAGTCCAGAATCTTTTATTTCATTTGAAAAAATGTTGGTCATTAAAATCACATTAAATATATTCAAGAAAATAGGAGGGAAAAAAATCGCTTCTAACTCAGCCAGTCTAATACAACCACTGTTAGCAATGTCAGGGTACTACTGCCAGATTCTAGCCTCTGTGTGTTTCTGTACAGGTTCAATCAGAGCGCATCAACAATTTCATATCCTAGGTTTTTGCTCTTAACTTAGCATTCTATTCTAACCATTCACCCAGCTTATTGAAAAATTATCATTATTATCATTTTTTAAATGGTTACACTGATTGTATAAACCAAAATTTAATGAACTCTTTATTTTTGGACTTTTTGCAATCACCTCATTATCTGAGAATGCAAGTATTCTGACATGCTCTGTAACTACTAACATATGTTTTGGTATCACTGTACCTGGCATCCCTTAAATACAACTGTTATTTATTGATAATTAGATAGACAATCTAGGACAGATTTAGGTGTACAGGCACTTTAATTCTGATTTAAATCAGGCAGTGTAAAGCTGGGCGGGGAAAGGTAATGAATCCTCAGATAGCAACCTTCTGCGTACATTCCTAATGTCTCCTCAAAGATGTTAAGCTCAGATACGTGCAGTCTTTTTCTCAAATGTTGCCAAAAAGAAAAAAAGATATAGATGTGGGTCAGAGATAATGTTTGTCCTTAATACATTCTGTTAGATTTTTTTTTTTTTTTAACATGCATCATCAAAAAGCATGTGGTAACACGGAAATGACTCAGAAGCCTAGAAGACGGTGGAGGAGCTTCCTGCTCTTTTTTCTCATTCATTGGCACCATCTGTAATAGGAAGTCCTCAAACTCAAAGTAGATTGATTTCCAAGCATTCCAAAATAGGGTAGCATGGAGTATCAGGGATATAGATTGCTACGGGCATGTGTGGATCAGTGCATGTATATTATGTACACATGTACAGGTAAGTGTGGGTTTGAAGATGTGTCTATGTATGTGCACATGTATAGATCTATATGTATGTGCATATATCACACAAAACATATACTTATATCAGAAAGCGCCTCTCCTATGTCATCACCTAAACATGCTTTATCTGCTTCTTAAAAGTCATCTCAGCAATTTCTCATTCAGAACCTGTTATCCCTGGATTGCTATTTCATACACATGGTCTTACGTTGCAGTATCCACTTTAAAAGGTATCCCAAGACAAATTGCTGTCTGAACATAAGGCCAAGAATAGAGTTCTTTTTCTAAGCAACCAAATCTGTTTTTATTTTACACATATTGTGAACCATATTGCTTACCAGGATTCCCATTTTGCATCAGTTACTAGAAAGCTTAGAGCCAAATTTGTGATTTTCTCATGTGAGCATGCAGGTAACTGTGTTGGACATCCTTAGCCTTATTGTAACTTTGTTCTCCATATGTATTTTTCAATTTTCAAACCCTTCTTCCACAAACTAGATATTCCACAAACTAGATCTTATGTGTCTTTGAAAAACACATGAAATACACTATATAATAAGGTAAAGTATAACTCACTCAATAAAAAAAGTGATATATATGAATGCTCACGTGATTAAGAAATCACATTTGTTATTTACCAAATAATGTGCTACCACTTTAGTGTTTATAATCTCCATAGAAAGGATAAGTAACACTGATGAAAATCTTATCTTGGTTTTGAACTTTATATCTGCATTAAACAGAATGTAAAAATGAGAGCAGTTTTATCCCAAGTACTATTAAAAATGTAGCCTCTCAACTGAATGATCTCTAAAGAGCTGGTATGAATAAGAAAATGGTGCCCTGCCTCAAATATGGTACATTTTAAGTTCTTATAGAAAATTTAACTTAATAATCTTCTACCAAGTTGTTTTATGACAAGGATGAGAAGAAGTTTTATAATGAATTTGTACACTCTCGTATTCCATGTTTAAAATTTCCCAAATCCTATACCACCCTTGGCAAATGGTTTTAACCCAGAGAGAATATACACATAACTTACTTGTAAAATACAAAGTCATTAAGATGAAAAACTTACAGGGTGCTGTAGAATATATGGTTGAGGTTGCATCCAAGAAGGACTTTGCACCTAGAAAAGGGAGGATTTTGAAAGAAATATTGATTTTCATTGTAAAGCTTACCTATTTCTTTAGAACTCTTTTTAATCATGTTAAAAATCTACAGAAAGAAAACAAGGAAACAATACTATCAATGATTAAAAAGATTAAGGCAGTTAGAATTCTTGGCAAACTGGTCACTCTGAATAGGATGAAATGATTATTCAGAAACAATTTCTATTTGCCCACTCAAGAAGTAATTGTTGAGTATCAGGCAACAAAGAGAAAAAGGCGAAAAAGACATGGGCCCCACCCCCAAGAAATTTAATATCTATGCAAGGGAGATAAACACAGAAACAACTCAAAGAGTGAAAAGTGTTAACAATCAAGGTATGAACTAGGTGCTTTAGAATTACACATGAATGACAATTAATTCCAGCACATCTTATTAGAAGTTAACCCTTAAAGTATGTGCTTATTTAATACAAATAACGAAATTCAATTTCTCTTTGATACCTAGGACATTAGTTTTAGAAATCTTGTATTGTGGTCAACAATTTCTAGTTAGTGCAGAAAATAAAAATCTGAAATTCAGATTAAGGAAATTAAACTTCAGTAACTAGATTCTGACATCTACAGTCAAATGGGCATCCACACAGTAGACCCTCTGAATTGAGAAATAAAGATGTGAGAGTCAGGTTTTGTGGCAGGAAAGAAAGCATGTGTAGTCTGCCACTCAAAAGAAAAACATATCAGCCCATTTCTTGATGCCCAGAGCTTTCCAGAGTCTATGTAATTTTATAATAAGTTCCAGTTTCCAATTCTTAACAACAAAACCCTCCTGCATTTTTTCCCCCTATTGTTAACTTCAGAGGTTCAACAGAGAGGATATGGGGAAGAGTCATGGGGGAAGAATGTATTGTGATTTACCTTGATAGCAGAGCCCCGATACTTGTTTTCTCTGGTTTCCTTTGCCACCTAAGGCAGACCAAAGTTAAGTGCTTCTGCCTTGTTAACATTTCAGTTATCTGGACTGTAGCCTTTCCCCATTGGGGTTGGTGGTTTCTTGCAGCTGCCAATTTCTCAAATCCAATTGCATAAGCTTATGGTGGTTTAGTGGAGAAAGGCCCACTACAACACGAGTGCAGGGCCCTCACTGGATATATGATGGGAAGGCAAACAACTCCCTACAGACCCTAATTTGGGCCAGATGCCCCCATTTTTTATATGCTTCAGTGGTCTTAATAATCTAATAGCTTATAGCATTACAGAATTAGGGAGGTATGACATCTAATTTTCTTTCTTAAGCAGCAAATCAGCTGCTGTCAATTTCTATTCCTCAATTTTCTAATTATAAAATGGGAATAATAATGTTTTGTAAACTCTTTACTATTGGTTCTTAACCTCTTTAGGGTCATGGAGCCCTCTGAAAACCTAATTAGGGAAATAGAACATTTTTCCCCACTTAATTGCACATACACAAGCAACATTTTGCAAACAACTTAAGGAGTCACAGACGACTTAAAGCTCATCCACTGACCCTACTAGGCCCTGAACTTATGGAGTTAAAAATCAGTCTTAGAGGCTATGGCACTGAGTGTCAGGCAATGCAATGCAATCCCTATATATCTTAGAGAAATACAGAATGCCCAGGAGAGGAAATAAGGCCTTTGAAATATGTTGTTTCCAGTTAGCTATATCAAATCTATTACTGACACTGATCTCCTAATTTTTATTGTACAAAATAGTTCTGTGGCCAAAATGCACACTGGTTTTATATTAAAGAGGGAAAAAGAGGTGTTGGAGAAATGTGTTAATAGCTGTAATATCTATAGCAACATAAATTCAAATTAATACTTATAATCTTTCATTTGCCTAAGAATAACTTACACTTGCCCCTATTTTTAGTAACATATAAATGACAGAGGTTTCCAAGTTCAGACAGTTAAGAAAGACTACCTTTTCATACCAGGCACAGGAATTGTTTATTAGGGAAGTGCACTAGAGCAGATCTCACCGAGTCTTATACAGTCAAGGAAAGGATAGGAATCCTAAATCCAAAACAACTAAAGAGGCATTAAATTAGTCAATACTACACCCAGCAGAATGAAGCATCAGAATAAGTAACATAAGAACCCAGAGAGAATAAAGAAAAGAAAATGAGTGATAACTCAGGGAAAGCAGGCTGTAAGAGCTTAGAAGCTTAGGAGACTGTGAATGATAATGTCAACCTTCAGTTTTAGTGCATGATAATGTCAACCTTCAGTTTTAGTGCACCTAATTACTTCCATTACTCAAAACCATTTTTATGTTTTTAGACAGAATTAGTTATATGACATTGCTTATTTTGGCCAATTCATTATTTAAAAGTATAACTAATATACCCTTATTATCAGCCACCTAATCCTGCATATTAATAATAATCATAGCTAACATTAACTGAGTGATAATGATATGCGAGGTCCTCGGCTGGGCTCTTTATACAGTCTCATTTGGTTTTTATAATTCTCTCAAGA
Organism: Macaca thibetana thibetana; assembly: GCF_024542745.1. Lineage (NCBI taxonomy): Eukaryota > Metazoa > Chordata > Mammalia > Primates > Cercopithecidae > Macaca > Macaca thibetana. Next base: position 82,752,297 of record NC_065589.1, on the reverse strand, counting down.
CTATGAGATAGAAACTATTATTATCCCCATTTTAAAGATGAGGAAACTGAGGCTTATAGAAGTTAAAATAACACAACTATTAGATTACATATTGTAGTCCCCTAACCCCAGAAATTAGGACTACAACATCTAATTGTTTTAAAATCAATAATACACAAAAATTTAGTCACACAGGACCCCGACGGTCAACAAAAGGAAACTCTGCTCCCACATGTCTGCAATTGAACTCCATTATAAGGTTCCTATCTTGGGCCCAGGCAGTAACCCTGTTAGAGGTTTTCTGACACAGGAGGAGAAATGCATGTACACTACTGGCTTCATGGCGGACAGGAGCTACCTTTGCATTCAAATCAAATCAAATCAAATCTTGAAATACAAGGCACTTCAAGAGTTTTTGTTTCTAAGTTGGGAATTCCTTTTAAGGTAAAGCCTCCCATGTAATAACCTAAACAGGAAGTCCCCTTTTTGCTTTTATATTTTTGCCTCAAATGTCAGCTGCACTGCTCACTTAATGCTACCTACTAGAGACACATCTTTGTGTATTACCATGTTTACTTGTTCTTTTATCAGTTCCTGCTGACGAATAAACAAAAGCAAGGGTACACACCTACTTTGTATTACATCTAATGGCAATTATCTTAACTTTCCATTTTTGGGAAACATGGTGTCCAAAAGCAGGGCTCCATGGTGAAGGAAGTGTTTGGGTTCATTCCAATTCCAAAATGCTGTGATTCCAAGGACTGACCACTGACAACCATTTTCCTTTGCTTTACATTCTCCTATACATAATAAATCACCCTGCCAAATACCAAGCAGCTCATACTAAATTGGGCTGCATAATATTTGACTCAAATTTCATAAATGCTCAAAATTTTAAGACACATAAAAATGTAGCAGAGATTCATGGTCCACAAGTGGTTATACTGCTGACGAATCCTAGAGGTACAAACCTGGTAGGCAGATACAGGAGATGCAATATAGGGTGTAATAGAAGTTTGAGTGATCATTCGGTTTGTAGCAATACTGTATGGTGAAGGATAAAATCTAGAACAAACACAAAAGCCTTTATTAAGTAATCCTTTAAATAGAATAATTCATGGAACAAATGTCTAATATTTTCCACCTTCACATTTTCATTTTCCCTCAAGCCATTATGGATTTATCTTAATGACATACCCGTTCTGTATAGCAGCTGTAGTTGGGTCGTAAGTAAGTGTCATTCCAGCCTATGGGAAAGAGAAAGAAATATGAACATTTATCTAGAAAGGCATGAATTAAAAATTCTATTTCTAGCCAGGTGTGGTGGTGTGTGCCTGTAGTCTCAGCTGCTGGGGATGCTGAGGTGGGAAGATCCCTTGAAGCCCAGGAGTTCAAGGCTGTAGTTAGCTATGATTACATCACTGCACTCCAGCCTGGGCAACAGAAGGAGACCCCTGTCTCTTAAAAAAAGTGGGGGGTGGAATTTGTACTTAGAGTCTAACAGCATTTGTTAAAATTGGGAGTTTCTGTTAGTCAAAATAACTATAAATATGATAATTAATCTCTGGACCTGCACTGTCCCATATGATAGTCATGAGCCACACGCAGATATTTAAAACTACATGAAAAATCGATCTCTCTAGCATACTAGCTACATTTCAAGTGCTCAGAGAGCCACCTGGGGCTGGTGGCTGTTATTGGACAGTGCAGATTCTAGAACATTTTCCCTAGACATTCTTGGATCAATGTATTATTGTTTTAAAATAATAATTCATGGAAAGTCAATAGATGGAAATGGAAGTCTAACATTTTATTAGGAAATTGAGGGTTTTAATTAAAAAAGAAAACTATTCAAAAGAGAGGTTAAAAAACCTCAACTCAATGATAAATGTACTATTTATATATACATATTCATATTATTATTTAGGATAACTTCTAAATATTATAAATATAAACCCCTCTAAGAAACCATGACATAAGAAACCCCTCTAAAAAACCATGCCAGCCTGGGCAACATAGTTAGATCCTATCTCTAAAAAAAATTTTAAAAATTAGGCCGAGCACGGTGGCTCACACCTGTAATCCCAGCACTTTGGAAGGCCGAGGTGGGTGGATCACGAGGCCAGGAGACTAAGACCATCCTGACTAAAATGGTGAAACCCCGTCTCTACTAAAAATACAAAAAATTAGCCAGGTGTGATGGCAGGCGCCTGTAGTCCCAGCTACTCGGAAGGCTGAGGCAGGAGAATGGCGTGAACCCAGGAGGCGGAGCTTGCAGTGAGCCAAGATCGTGCCACTGCAATCCAGCCTTGGTGACAGAGCAAGACTCTGTCTCAAAAAAAAAAAAATTAAAAAATTAGCCAGGAGTGGTGGCATGTCCCTGTGGTCCCAGCTACACAGGAGGCTGAGGTGGGAGGACTGCTTGAGCACAGGAGTTTGAGGTTGCAGTGAGCTATGACCATACCACTGGACTCCAGCCTGGGCAACGGAGACCATGTTTCTTCCTTTTTTTTTTTTTTTTTTTTTTTGAGATGGAGTCTCACTCTGTTGCCCAGGCGTGAGTGCAGTAGCATTATCTCGGAACACGGCAGCCTCTCTCTCCCAGGTTCCAGCGATTCTCCTGTCTCGCCTTCCAGGTAGCTGGGATTACAGGCATGCACCACCATGCAGAGCTAAGTCTTGTATTTTTAGTAGAGATGGGGTTTCACCATGTTGGCCAGGCTGATCTCTAACTCCTGATCTCAGGTGATCTGCCCGCCTTGGCCTTTCAACGTGCTGGGATTACAGGTGTGAGCCACCGTGCCCAGCCTAGAGACCCTGTTTCTGAAAAAAACCCAAAAACCAAAAAAAACCCCCAAATCACTTGTGTTTTTCTTACGGCAATTTAGAATGCTCTTGTACTTCATATGTAGCTAGCTGGTAAACACAGCTGTTTCCACCACCTATTGGTCCATCTGCAGAATCACTCTGTTATCACCATATATAATGAAAAGAATTTTAATTTGACATCATTTGAATTATAATGTACCAAAAGGAAGATTTAATCCTGGCACCTATTTCAGAAGTGTGCAGCCAAGTCAAGATGCCTTTTTGTGTTACTTTTCATGTGGGCATTCAAGATCACACACCCCCCCACTAAAGTTTCAAGAAAGGACTTACAAGTCTCACCTCTCCTTCTCTATGCCATGGTCTTCCATTAGGGATGTATTTGTTTGGGTTCTGTCTCTTTTTCTGTCCTCCATCAGCAAACTTACACAATAAAGGTTCTGTGGGGGCTAAGTAAACAGAGAAAAATAAAATGAAACCACAATATGTGTATGTGGATGACAAAATGTATTACAAAAATAGGAATAGTGTTCATGCTGTAAGAAAGTTCATACAACACTTTAAGGCAAAAGTAGTTCACTTAGACCTTTGTAAAACTGTCCACGGTAAAAAATATAGTGCAGAAAAACACACTAGTTATTATTTCTGAACATTTAAAGAACTATTCGGAGGAAGCAAAGGAATCTTTCAATTCACTTTCATGTTTAAGAGCAGGCACATTTCTTTTGGTTTTGGGCCCTCTCCAATTCCACCTCTGGACTGTCACCAAAATAATCTTCAAATGTCAATAGGATTGTGCCATCCTCCCCTCTCCCAACTTAAAATGGTCCCTTAGCTTCCCATTATAATTCCTAAGAGGGACCCTTCACTTCTCCCAGTAGAAAACAAGGCGCCACTACACTGCACACACACGTATTTTTATTCACAATTTGTAACAATTGGTGAGTATGGTGACTTGTTTCGTGTCTGCTTCCCCTTCTAGACGATAAGCCCCATGGGGGCAGTAACACTGTTTTGTCTATCACTGTATCCCCAGTGCCTAAGTGTCTGGACTTTGTAGTTGCTTATTACATCTTGGTTCCATCAATGAATGAATAGAAATAGGTCTCACATGTTCATTTTTGGGATACGTCAGTGAAGACGACTATTGTGAGAAAGCTAAAAATACTTGTCCACTCTATTTAAAGGTGGTCTTTAATCATACAAATGGGTATTGCTTTACTATATATCACTATATATAGATATGTATATATTACTTATTACTTATATATTACTATATATCTATATATTTATATAAATCCTTCTTACAGAATCCGTGAGGCCAACACAGAAAAGCAGATGATGTAGAGGCTATTTTCAAGGATATATACTCATTAGAGTTAAAAAAAAAAAAAGAAAAAAAGTCTACAGACAGCGTAATAGGGTACCAGTGACTTTTTCTTTTCTTTGCTTTTCTGCAATGGAAATAGCAGTGTATTCCCGAAAGTTGGGCATTTTTCCGTGTTTCTAGTTAAGGTAATAAAGGCAATCACACCTTCCTGTCTGGTTCCCACATTCTGTCCTTTGTCTACTGTAGAACCATGATTACTACTTTCAAGTTCTGTTTCAAAGTTAAATAACCATGAAGAGAAAAATATTACTTGTGGAAAATTTACTCCTTTCTCCTGTGCCTCTTATTATCCTAATTCATCTCTTATTTTATTTCACGATTACCCACCCACTAATGATAGGGTGGAAGCAGTAGTGTCTTTCAACACTTCTCTGCCAAAAAACAAAACAAAACCAAACAAAAAGCCCAACTGTAACTCCTTCTTGGTGAACTGTCTGGGCTGCTGCCTGGCACTCCTTTCTTTTTGCCCTGGTGTGAACCACTCTAGAGGGATGGGTTGGAATGCCAACTCACTTCTGAATGACAACTGGGCTATGGGTATGAAGAGTCAGGAATAAAAATCTTAGGTGTCTGGTGAGACTATCAGCAAGCCTTGGCCCAGATCTAGAGAGGTTTATCCACTGACATTTGAGGTTGTAAGATGTTGACTCCACACAATCTCGTAGAGCAAGAGAGAAGATAATAAATTCGGTGGTGCTGGCACATAGTGGGTCTTCTCTGAAAAGAGGTGCTTTTATCTAGAGAGTTTATGAAAACTAGGTCCTAGACTGAAATGTAACTTTTTTTTTTTTTAAAGAAGTTACTTGGCTCAGCAAGTGATCCCAACTGGCTGTTCTTCTCCATTAGCATAATTTCTTTCAGGCTGGACTCATTTTAGAAGTTCAGTGCAGGCCACCTAAACAGGCAGGTGTGAATAAAAGCAGGTAAGCAGCCAGACCCTGGTGCCCGCCTAACCTCAACATGTGCTGAATGACCAAGTGTCCCTATCTGTGGATAAGGTGTTTCTAACACATTTTCCTTCATCTAGACTCCGGCATGTCAAAGAAAAATAAATCTCAGGTGACAATAAAGCCTGCTAAAAGTGCATAACAATGAGGTAAACATCAAGGCAGTGATGACATGTTTGCAAATAGATCATTTAAAATAAACAAATGGAAGAGGATATAGCTGCATCTTTCAAAAAACAAATTATATTTACTACATGATTCTATGCTGTCATTAAGCTATTTTTTCCCCTCCAAAAGCAAAAAGGGAAGCAGTTACAACAGTTTGTATACTGGCAGGCATTCCATATCTTAGGAAAACAAGCTTTTTAAGAATTATAGCCAGTAAAAATGACACATTTCTGAGACAGTTGCTGGCTGCTTGTTTCAGGAAAATGGGAGTACCTCAATATTTCATGTGAAGCAATATACAATTCTAACTCTTTTAAATTCTCTTTGGTCTATTTAACCACCAACATTTTAACTCAGTGTCCACTATGTGCCAAGTACACAAGAGTTGGGGATCCAGTGGTAGATAAAATAGGGCCCTTGCCTCTTTGGGGCTTGCAGTTTAATGGAGAAGAGAGTGTATCTAATCTCATGAAAACCCATTTAGTCATTTATGGAACACAGCATTGTTTTTAGAGGTATTTGTTTTCAATAAAAATGCTATCCAGAAGCAAAATACTTTTGATGCAGAAACAGCTGTACTTCTTTGACAACTGCTGTTCTATTTACTTGAATGACATTATTAGAAACAGCTTCTCCCTATAAGTTCTTAATGTTTTATTCATTACAAAGATTGTCCATGTGCCATAGGAAAGCAAATTACATTAAGATTTAAGAAATTTTTAGGTAGTTTAGGTGACAAAAGGGCCTGATTTATTGTAATTGATATGTGGTCTTACGATGTTGAGCAAGGGTTAGGTGATCTCAGTTAGATTTTTGGGTAGGAAAAACAAACAAAACACACAGATGTCACGACCCACTTATTTTTAAGTGTGTGTGAGCTTGTTACAAAATGACAGATCCTCATTTGGCCAGCATCTCCTGTGGCTTCTACCAAACCAGCAGTAGTCCCTAGTTTGCCTTATGGAACCAAATATACAGGTTCCAGGTTGAAGAATCAGGAGATCCTACGTGATGGTAGCTTGTTCTATAGAGCGGACCTTTCAGCTGAACTCCAGTTGTTTTTTACAAGGGAGAGATACTGGAAGACTGACATGCAGAAAAGGAAGCGCCATAAATACTAGTCATATGACTTTTAGTGATAGGTAAGTTTGGCCGAATTAACGTAAAAATTGATATGTAACTGTCAATCTTCTATATGCATGATTACTTTTCCAGATTAGCAACTTTTTACCTCATTCTGTAAAGCAGTGATTACAAACAATTCTGACAAATGTTTTTGTGATTTAAGATGTATTCCTGTATTAAAGTACTATAAAAATTATATAACCTACCCCTAAATCAACTGATTTTGCCAAATATGCAGAGCATTCTAGGTTAAATTTCCCCTTAATTAGTTGTGATCTTTTGGGTTTGTAAAGGGATTCTCATTCTCATTACCCAAAACTAAAGAGTTATTTTCCTGTTCATCAGAACCAACAGGAACATGCATCTCCAACAGCTTGACAACTGCAGTGTTACCTTGAGCATTTGTTAAAGGCCCCAGGCAACACTGCAATGCAAACACTGATCTAATATTTTCTGGCATCTCTTAAGAGCCATCGAAGGTAATCATGTTACTGGATTCTCCAAAGTGCTCTCAACAGAGCTTTGAGAGTGGGATGGTCTCTTACACAAGCTTGGTTTTGTGGTACTAACAATCCTTCCCAAGAGACTGTGAGCTCCATGCATAAGGCTCAGGCTGACTTGCTGCCCATCTCCACAGAGTATTTTCCTTACCGATCTTCTGAAACTTAACTATACAGTGATTTGTGCTCCAATGTCTTTCCTTGATATTTGCACTAAAAAATCACTTCTAGAATGCCGGCTTTGAGTAAGCACTGTAGCTCATGATGAGATGTGCAAGTCCTCCTCACTTATCAAACAGCTTGGAAGGACTTGGAGCTCTCTAGAGTTTGTAACAGAATGGATCTTTTCCTCAGCAGGTTCTAATGAAGGTCTTCTCCATGCTTTTCCCTGTCAGATGCTGACAGCAGTTAACAGCTGGAGAAACTGCCACTTCCAAACTTCTATCTTTCTAGTTATGCTGTATTTTATCCTAATCAAAAAACTGTAAAATGTAAACTGCCCTTGATAGAAGCTTCTCCATCCACTGTGGAAAACTAGTTCACTCAGCAACTGTAATTAGCTTTCTTTCTGATAATGTTGGCTACTTTCAACATTCCTCATCTCACAAAATGCAATGAACTAGCTGCTGCTTTTAAAACATTTCAATAAGGATCCAATAAATATTATCTATTTTTTATGGGCACAACATCGTTTCCTGTTTTAGCCCTCTCCTTTTCTAACTGAATTCTGTTGACCTACTCAACCAGTAGGAAGAGCCACAGCTTTTCTCTGTGGACATTCTTCCTCCCATGGCTGTTTTGGTTTCTCCTCCTCCCCTGTGCCTTAGGTAGTGTTTCTATCTTCAACCCAGTTTGAGGAGAGAGTAACAATTGTAATATCGTCATGTTACAATCATGTTACCTGATTATATATAGTCATGCTTTGCTCCTGCTGGGTTTGAGTTTTCTTCTTATTGAAATTCTCCTTCACCTTACTTCCCAACCCATCAACGAAGAGTTGTGTATCAGTAAAACAATGATTTCACAGTATTAAAGTCATGTTAAATACAAAACAAAAACTCCATACCTCCCGTGACTCCAATAAACATTTTAATTTCCTGTATTTACTACTTTTCTAAGTCTATGTAGAGCCATTTATTTTTCACATTTGCAATGATAGGTCCTTTCCTTCTACCATTTATGTTGTGGGTCCTTCCCTGTCTTATTTAATGGTGACATAGTATTTTATTTGCATAGTTTATTATTGTAACTAACACCGCAGGAACATCTGTGTGTGGATCTTAATCTTTTTTAATTCCAGTGTCAACTGCTATAGTGGTAGGTGTACTGTATGGTGGTATTCTAACCAGTATTCTAACTGGCTCATAATTAGTCTCCAAGGGTTAAAAATTCTGCTTTTGTATTCTCTAGCTAGTGACTCCAGGAAAGTTATTCAATGTCTCTGGTCTCATAATCTCTGAAATGGGGATGATAATAGTGCCCACTTCAAAAGATTGTTATAGTTAACATAACAAGTGTTTAGAACAGCTAGTGTTCTTACTACTGTGGCAACAGGGGGAGCTCAAAGTTTTGAATTACGGCTCCTCCTCGTTTTCGAATTAAGAAAAATTCTCAGGAGAGGGACACTTCTGGTTCAGAAGGTCTAAGCACTTGGGGACTGGCTTGTTATCCATGGGATTTGATTCTGAGAGACTTAAGGAGCTGGCTAGAGTTGCTGCCTTGGCTTCTCATAGAATGAAGAAGTGTTGAAGTTATAGTTAAGGATAAAGTTACTGGTGAATGCCTTTTAGAAAACTGTTACACAATAACACCTACAACTTCTACCCAAGAGCCTTGTGCTTTAATAAAATCTTACTCCACTATTTATTCCTCACTGGCAGAACCTGATAGTGAAAAGGTGTAAAACACTGATTTGTGAGGCTGGCTGTAGGCTGGGTGTGATCAATGGTGATAATTGTTGGAAGGCAGCCTCACCATAAGCCTGGCATGGGGCTAGAACACCGGTACATCTCAGGTTGTGGGCCCCTGTCACTTTTTAAAAACTAGTCTGCTCCTCCTCAGTAGGAATGAATTTGAATTCTGGATCTGCAAGACTGCCCTCGCCCCACTGGCCACCCAGGCCTGTTCCAGTGCTTTTGCTGTCACGACAATTCTTCTTAAGAGTATAGCCCTTGAAAGGTACAGCTCATGATGCTGTGTGAGTTCAGATCCAGTTCTGTTGTATGTACTGGGTGAGGGAGATGTGACTGCACATCCTGAAGGTACCAGGGACATTGCACATGTCTTCAAGTATTTCTTTTGTCCTAGAGCTACCAAAATTTTCTGTTTTTACAGAGTAACAATGCTTAAGAGAAATATTAAGGGAACAAAATGGGCAATAAAAACCTCTGAAAAATCTCCAGGCCTTTTACTAGAGTCATAATTTTCCCTCTAAACATTATCTTTTCTGCTACTTGGCATACAACAATGCCCTCATAACATCACTATACACACAGAGTTATGAAATGTGGGCAAGAGCGGTTTTCAAGCCCCACTGGACACATAACCAATTGGAAAAGTCAGAGTAACACAGAAAGCAGATGTAAAACAAGCTGAAATCTTTGGAGGGAGTCTGCCAACAGACACATATGCACTTCATTGGGGCTCCTCTGTGACAAGATGAAGCTGTGAGCGATGTGGCAGAATGATAACAGTGCAACACTGAGAATCTAACAGGCACTCCGTGCCCTTAGCACACAGGGACTTATTCACACTCCATTAATGTCATGGAGAGGTTCAGAAAGAGAGATGGGAAATCACACTGTCTCTTGCAGCACTGAACACACTGTTAGCCTTTGTCTTTGAGAGGTGGTGGTGGTGGTGGGGGAGAGGCGTTTGTCCAGGCAGTCAGGGCGCCAGAGCTGTTCTCAGCTCTAGGATGGTTCCAGCTCACATGCCATACGCATTAGTCTTCTCAAAGACTGTACTCTCTTCCAGGAAGGTCCTAGGAGAGCATTTTTAGACAAACCACTGAATCATGATCATGTGTTTCAGTGTTTTTGCCTGAGGCATGTCTCCTAATTTGGACACTGGTTCTAGATAACTAAAACTTCCCATCTCTGTTTCTAACATTCATTGTGTAGAAAACTGCCACCATAGTATTTCTGCATAATGGAATTTTTTATCAAGCAAGTATTAAGTGGTTGTTGAAAACCTCTATGGAATTCACCTAGACTTTGTCACGAAGAAGCCATGGGTTCTTTTACCCTGGATGGGGACCTTCCAAGTAAATGTGACTTACTACAAACAAGCCACCTCCAATATTTCAGGAAAAAATGCAGGACTGGGTGGGGAAAGACGGAAGGAAAAGCCACATAAGCAATTATTTTTTTTCCCCCAACAAACTATAATATACATTTAAAGAAACATCTGCTATAAGATAAAGCCTCTTTTAAAATATAGTGACATCAGACACAAAATCACAAGATTTTAAAAGAGCATTACAGAAAGCAGACCGCACTAGAAATTGTGATGTGGTACATTAGATTTTTACAAAACTGTAACCATATGCTATATTACGTGCCATGCCCCAGGCCAGAGTGGGACACGGCTGGCATAGGGGACCCAGCCATGCCACCTGGGTATGGAAAGAATATGTTGGCAGGAGGGCAGGCAGTACAGAAGTGACAGCTCATGTGCATAGCTGCCTTCCTCCTGCTTAGCCATCTAGAGACTTCCTTAAGAGTGTCACAGTTAGGATGAGTTCATTGTTCAGTTTGTTCATTTTAAGAAAGTATCTTTCGGGAATTGTGTCTAATGTGGTTTTCTTTTCTGTACTTGGCTCCAATGTCATGGGCAAACTGCCAGCCATGCAAGAATCCAAGTACTCTGACAGGAATCATCCTAGATAATTCTGCTTATGCCAGCTAAACAACTTGCATCATTAAATAAACCGTCTTCTGACCGTATTTATGAAATGTTATGTCTACCTAGCAATGAGACTACATTATGCAAACATTCAAGTGGAGGCTCATTCAACTGACCCCTGCCTGACAATATTTTTGTTTTTTATCTGGTTCTCCTGATAATAATCATATGCCCTCCACAGAGAAACTGATATTATGATGTAGCCATTCAGGGGATATGAAGAAAGAACAGTATCTAATACACAAACTAGTATTCAAAAGAATTCTGGAGTCACCATGTAAACAAAAAAACCAAAAAACAAAAAAAAACAAAAAAAAAAAGAAAGGAAGAAAATCCAGAGAAGTTGAAAACTCTTTCACATTCTTTGTGGGTTTTCAAGTCTACTGAGTACTTGTTTTTTGGGAAAACCTGAATTCACTATGACAGTGTGCTTCCAAGTCTGGCATTATACATTTAAAATTCATGCCTAAAGGCAATTTAACCTCCTGTGCAAAAAGGTGGTATCCAAAAAGGCCCTCAACATAGCAATGATTCTTGGGAGGAGCTCTGCATGAAAAATGCTCTTAGAAACCCGTTGGTAACTTCTGGTGGTAGGGTGATGCACAAGCTCCCTGAGTCCAGCACAAAATTAAAAAGAAAACATGGCTCCTGCCCCCAAAGAACATGTAATCTAATTGTCAACCAAGACTTATACGCTAAAAGATCATTACACATTCAAAATGGCACAAAACTAAGTGCTAATTCAGAACAAAGAGAACAGCTTGACTGAAAAACTGTACCCCTGCAGTAATGCTCTCAATGTAGAAGGAACTCATCTGTTTCTTATGTTCCATTTGCAACTTGGCACAGCTTGGAAGAAACTACTTTCTACTAGCTAAAGGTGAAGAGGATCCTACGGTCATTTACACGTGGTTTAGAAATCTAGGGCTTTTGTTTCCCTTGAATGGATGACCAATAGTCTGCAAACCCCCTTCAAAGAAAACACCAATGACAAAACCATGAAGTTCTTTAGAGAAAAAAAGAGAATGTCTAATCTTGATCTGTGACAGCCTGAGATCTACTTTACTCGAGGAACTGAAGATCTTTTGTTGTTATTAATTTAGCAAACCATTCCTTCAACATGGAAGATCTTATCTTAGACTGATACACCATCAAAACAAAAGTGGCCTACATGTTTTTCCTTCTCAAACGTTCCTTGTTGCACACAAGAATGAGTTAAGAAAGCAAAGAGGTCACAAGTAGGTGGATGAATAGGTGGTCACAAGTAGGTGGAATAGTCCCTTCAAGGGACTAATGTGTGGGGCCCTGCTCATGCAAAGGCTGACACAGTAGAAGCAAGAAAACACCAGCTGGGCACAGGTGCTCAATGCCGGAGGCTGACAGGGTAGGGTTTACAGAAGGCTCCCACGTACAAAATTTCTCCTTTGTCTTTACTTGGGCTGAAGTTAAAAACATTATTTTCTCTTTCCATTTTTTTTTTCAACTCTACTGATGTTGATGGGAAAACAATACTAACTTAAAAAACAAAAAAAAAAGGAAGCTTTTCCACTAGATTGAGTTTCTTGAAATAATTACTTCCAGGTTTTATATTTTATGCTCCAAATTTGTGCATGGAAGCAGTTCAACTTCAGATACAGCCACAGATGCAGTGTGCGCTCAGGTTTTAGTATTATAAGATCAGGTGTAGCCTGTGGAACTGCACATACAAGTTAGTTTTTCTATGAAATGAAATGCAACTGAATACAGAAAATTAAAGTGAATTTCTAATGGTAATCATCGGTCATCTAGCTAAAGATAAAACAGTGGAGCTACAGCAGAATAAATACTAAACACTAGTTATACACGCACAGCCTTGGTGAAAATGCTCACTTCAATGACTTCTGGCTGGAATGAATCTAACTTCAAAACACCTCAATGTTTCTTGGTTTGTCTCTCACATGAAAAACGGATAAATATTCTATATAGCCTCTGTGCTTGCTTTCAAGAATGGGTCTGACCTGTTTTTTATGTTATTTAATTAGGTTCAAGTCACTGAATCTATTAACTTTAGTGTGTACATATTTTTGCATAGAAAAAGTAGTGAAAATCTGTGTTTTGGCAAATGGGGCACTCTGTTCTAATTCTTGTGGATTCTGTGGCAGGTGCTCACTTTAGAGACTCCTCCCCCATTTAGAGATGAGTGCCAGTGTCTGCTCTCCCAGTCTGAGTATTTGGGATAAATCTTGCTGATATGGCTAATCCACTTGAGACTCCCACAAACAGGTGGCCAAGGTAGCAGTTAACGGCTCCCTCTCAAGACCTGTACCTGACACTAAGTGAAACCTCAACTTTAACCCTTGGGCATGCTTGGGCAGAAGCTGGAAAGTGGGACTTTTAGCTGATGTGGACCTAAGGATCAGTGTAGACTTGCTGATCTGGGATACAGATTGGGAAGTGGAATTACAGATGTATTATGCCGGCTAAGCATAAGATGACTAACATTCCAGGGGAGAAAAGACAGACGAGGGTGTATGTGGCTTTTTTTCTTTTTCCCCATTTTAACAATTTCATTACTTCCCCCTCAAAGCAAGGTGATGTGGTTTCCAAATTTTGAAGCTTTCTCCTTTCTGGCAGGCAGTGTGCTAGCGGCTGGCTGCAAATCAGATCAGAAGACATTTCAATTTCCCCCCACAGTCTAGCTTGTTAAGAACATAGTATTGGCCTGGTGTTATAGTGCAGTAAAATTTATTCAAAACCAACAAATATTTGTTTTTGCATAGTATGGCTCAAATGTTGTGGTGGGCATGAAAACAAAAAGCTGAAGATAGAGTTTCTGCCTTCAAGGAGCTTCTAGTTTAGTTGGACTGACACATGTAAACATGCTAAATGCCACACTACAGGGAGGTGTCCTCAAGGTGATCATCTGCAGACAGAGCACAACCCAGCTGGGTCAGAGGAGGTCCTTGCAGGGAGGAGACAAGCCCTGAACAAAGTCTTGAAGGCTGAGGAAGCGACAGCCAGGCTAAAGGGAACCAAAGGGATCTGGGCCATTGGAAACCATGAGAGAGAAAGCCAAGAAAAATGATGCAGCATGCTGTCTTGGGAATACCATTTGGAGGGTACAACATTGATATTGTACCTTCCAGTATCAATGTTGGAGGAGGGTAAGCAGGAAGGCAGAGGATGGAGGCAGACAAGACTGCAGAAGTAGGCAAGGGCTCCTGTCACCTTTGGCCTTCCATGCCATTCCAAGAATCCTCGATCTTTCCTTCTAACTGAGAGGGCGTGGATTTTTAACAATAAAGTGACACATAGGTGTATATTTTATCTATCTCTGGCTACAGTCAGGGAGAATATCTTAGAGAGGTAAGAAGAAATAGGGCTGATGCAATGGTGCAGATGAGAGATGATCAGAAATTAAACTAGGCAGTGGTAGGAGAAAGGGACGGAGAAGGTAGATTCTAGAAATAATCAGGAAGAAAAATTTAGGGACTTGAATGATTATTCGTATGTGAGATACAAAGGACAGAGGAGGCAGGGGAGTCCAGTCCTGGGTTTCTAGCTTGGATGTCGGGGTAGATACTCTTTCTACTAACTGAGAGTAGGAAAACAGGAGGAAGAGCAGAATTAGATGGGAAGTGAGGTAAGGGGGACTAGTGTAGTTCTGGAGAGGATGAATGTAAGGTAACTGAGGTCAGGCAGTCTGAAACTCTGGGGAACGGCCAAGATGAGAGATGAACGAGAATCAGTGACTATGAATATAAGTAATAGTTAAAACCTTGAGAGTAGATGAAATTATCAGAATCCTGAGCCAAAAATGGAATTCAAGGCAACACTAACAATTAAAAGCAAATAGAAGAAACAAGTTTACAAAAGAGAAGGATTAACACAAGATGGGAAGAAAACAGAGACAGGTGTAAAAGAAGTCAAAGGAGGACGCATTTGATGGATGAGTGAGGGGCCAGCAGTCCCAAATACATACAGCAGACAGACACAGTATAAAAAGAGGGGAAATTCTCCAGATGGGGTAATCAGGAATTAAGAGTTACAGGTTGAACTGTGTGGAGTCCTAACACCCAGTCCTCAGAATGTGATCTTACTTAGAGACAGGGTCATCAAAGTTAGAGCAAGATCATGGCGAGGGGGTAGGCCTTCATCCAATACGGCTGCGGTCTTCCTAAGAAAGAGAAATCTGGGCACGAGACAGACGACAAAGAGGGAAGGTGCTGTGAGGAGATTCGGGGAGAAGACAGTCATCTACAAGCCAAGGAGAGAAGCCTGGAACAGATCCTTCCCTCATTGCCTGGCTTGGGTGTCTGGATAGAAGGAACCAACCCTGCTGACATCTTGATCTTGGGCTTCTGGCCTCCAGAACTCTCAGACACTACATTTCTATGGTTTAAGCTACTCGGCTTGTGGTACTTTGTTATGGTTGTCTAGCAAACTAATACTGCAAGTTTACCAAGAGGAGTTTCAACCACACACCAGGAAATGTCAGATTGGAGAGAACTGAGGCATAAATGGGAAGTAAGGAAGTGAAGACTACACTTTAAAATGTTTACATGAGAAGGTGCTATAAAAAACCAGGGTGCTTAGTTTAGTTTCTAGATTGCAAAGACTTAAGTGATTTCAAATACAAATGGCTATCTTCTTGAATATTTTTGGCATGAAGTAGTTCAGTTTTTGTTCACTGAATCCTGTGATTAAAAATGTCTATTGTAGTTACGTTCACAAGTTTCGTTCCTAGTGTTACTTGTTTGCACATTTCCCCCCATTTCCTCACCAATTAGTCTTGCTAGATATCTGTTATTTCAGTAACAGAAATTCAAATTTCTTGGCTTTGCTGAAAAAAAAATTAACAAAAGCAAAAGACAGAAACTGAAATTATAGGAGAGTGAGGCAATGACTGGCAGAGCAATGTCCCAGTGAGATGGGATCTCAAGGACAGCTTTGAAACCCTTGTCCATGAGACTTTAAGAAAGGAGACTGGTAAGACTGGATGTGGGTGTAGGTCCCCTTGCTGGGAGAGAGCAGGAAGCTGACGGAACTTCTACCTGGTGATTTCAATTTTATTCATCAAGTAGGAAGTGAAGTCATCCACTTGAGAGTTAGGGAGGGGGTTAGGTAGGGGACTGAGCAGGCTGGGGAAATTGAGAACTGCTGCTAGGGAAGGGTAAGGAAGCCGAGTGAGGACTGGTGGTGCTGAGCAATTGATCAAACTGAAGACATTTAATTTGTGGTAGTGCCAATCTTTGCCTGCATGGATATAACAAGAGTGGTGTGGGTGAATTATGGCAGGATTAATCCAGGTTCAGTATTCTGTCGTGATAGTGTGACCAAGGGATGGGGTGCAAGAACAGGAGAATGCCACTTAAGAAATGATTTTAACACTCAAAAATGGAGACCAGATTTAGTAGGAAAGAGAAACAGGTAAAGGAGAATGAAGTGAAAAGAGAAGGATCCCTTTGTATTTCAGATCAGGGTTTGTGGGAGTTAGAGTAAGTGTGACATTAGAATGAAAAACCCATGAAGTATGTTGTTCTTGGTAATGACAACACAATGTAAAACCATGGGAGAAAGTGGTTAAAGTGGAGTGGACACAAAGGCCATAGGAGCTGAGGTCTAGGCACTGCTGGGATAGAAAGGTACCACACACTGCTCAACGGATATGATCGAATGAAGGGAGGTTCACTGAGGATGGTGATAAGGTGGTTTAGAAGCTGGCTGCTGCATCGAAAGAGGAGTGAACTGCACAATGCTTTACAAGCCAGCTCCTTACCACTGCTTCCATTAACATTTAAACATCCAATGCCTATGCCTAGGGAGAGGTGAATTTTTAAGTCTTATTTGTAAATCCAACAAAATGCATCTTAAAGAGCAAAATGAGGGGTTTTTGTTCTACTGACGTCATCATGTGCTAAAGTTAAACATACATCATACAGAAGACTACTGATAAAGTTTCAGACAAACAACATACCAGAAACTCCTGGTGGTGTCTTAATAAATTTTCCATTAAAATGACCAATAACAGCTTCGCATTTTTCTGTTGATTCCATCCTATTTATAATAAAAATAGAATACATAAATATTTAAAGGTCTCTTAGCTTTCCTCTTGTTCTGTGCATGCATAAACATTCTTATGGGTTTTTTGGATACAAATGAAAGCTAGTAAAAATGTGAATATGATAAAGGGTCTATTCTACCTTTTATCTAACTGCTATTTTTGTACTTCTATAGTAAAATGATAACTGATAACAATAGAGTATATTCTGAAGCAAAGCAAGAATCAATTATATTGAGTGTTTAAGATCAAGTATATCAAACGTATAATTTTATTCTAATTGTTGTAAAACTGAAAAATCAATACACAATAGCTTTGTTAGCCATAATACTGAATTGAAGAAATAACAGTTTAAAATACTACGGTATTTTCTACTTGCTAAAATACTAGTCATTTTAAAATTGTCTTTGCTTTTACAAATTCACAAAGTGACAGACTAAAAAGTCATGATAACAGCCAGTATCAGTGAGAGGGTGCGCCTTACATGCTTCTTACATTTGCTTCAGGTTTAAAATTAAATTTAGTGAAGTCAACTATATACCTTTCGCCTTGGCTTTGGAGGAGTAAAGGTTGGAGGCTAACTTTACAACCTACTCTATACCTACAGGTGGATGAAAGTATTTGAGAAACATTGCTGGGAACTTAAATTACTTCAAATTATCTTTCTTTAATGGAAGAAACACTGAATAATCTACTAAAAACACTCTATACACCTGGACTACTCAGAGAGTTACATCTTAGTTTTAACAAGCAGTGATAGTTTCAGAAAACAATGTAATTAAATTGATTTCTGTCTTTGGATACAGAAATGATACAACTTGATTTGTTTTCAGAACACCCACAGTAGTGACAAAATGATGCTAAGCTATTCAGTGACTCACTTGCGTCATTTTAGCCAGTGCATCATATGCTGGAGATGCTGGCCTTGGTGACTTACTACTAGTAGGATATTTTAGTTTTATGATAAAGTTATCTGGCCTGACAGGAAGAGCAATGAACTAAAAATCCAGATGAACCAAATTCTAGCCCCTGCTTCATTATTTGGCAGTTAGGTAACAATGGAAAAGTTCCCTTTTTGGTCTCAATTTTCTAATATATAAAACAACATGTAATAATAATGCTTTGTTGTTGATATATCACAGGTCTGAGGTAAGATGTGATTGTCATTTGTGTATAAAAGTAAACTCTCAGAAATTCTTCCTACAAAATCAAAGTCAATACTTTAAAATATGTACACATTATTTGTTATTGCACCATATTAATAAATTTCTAATTAATGCATCATATAAAAATCAGCTTTGGATTAGAATTTTGATAAAACTCAAAGAGCTTTCTATTTAGTATTTTTCCATCAGAAACCAAAATAACCACTACTCTGAAGTGTTCTTCTTTTTTTCTGGGGAGAAAAAGATAAAAATTAGACGGAAGGAGTAGAGGGCACTTTAGTTATAACTAGACTTTTTTTTTTTTTTTTTGAGAGAGACGTCTGTCACCCAGGCTGGAGTGCACTGGCATGATCATGGCTCACTGTATCCTCCAAATTCTGGGCTCAAGCAATCCTTCTGCCTCAGCTTCCCATGCAGCTGGGACTATAGGCATGCGCCACCATGCCTGGCTAATTTTTAAACTTTTTGTAGAGAAAGGGTCTCGCTCTGTTGCCCAGGCTGGTCTCAAACTCTTGGGCTCAAGCAATCCTTTCGCCTTGGCCTCCCCAAGTGCTGGGTTTATAGGTGTGAGCCACTGCATGCAGCCCCTAGAAGATTTTCTTTCTTTTTTTAAGACTAAGTCTCGCTCTGTTCAGGCTGGAGTGCAGTGGCGTGATCTCGGCTCACTGCAATCTCCATCCCCTAGGTTCAAGTGATTCTAATGTCTCAGCCTCCCAAGTAGCTGGGATTACAGGCACCTGCCACCATGCCCAGTTAATTTTTGTATTTTTAGTAGAGACAGGGTTTTACCACGTTGGCCAGGTTGGTTTCGAACTCTGCCCGCCTGGCCTCCCAAAGTGCTGGGATTACAGGCATGAGCCACTATGCTTGGCCTGGATTTATTTCTTTAAAAAAAAAAATCTGAAACAGAAATTATAAAATGTTAGTATTTGTCATATCTGTGTGGTGGTTACACAGGTATCATGTCCTTGTCTTACTTTTCTGAATGTTTTACATATTTCATTTTAAAACCTAACCCATTTACTTTACTGATGAATCAAATTTCCATCGAATAAGAAAAAAAACATACTGATTTATCTACTGAATTCAGGAGACTGTTATTTTTAAAAAGTTAGAAGCATCCTGAGCTAAGGACACACACACGTTCAGAGCTTTTGCTCATGTGATAGTTCCTTTCCATGAGGACCCAAATATTTAGTGTGCTCAGCTTCATGAATTCTAATGAACTTGCAAAAGATCTGGAAAAATGCAGTCTGGTATTTACACATAATTTAAGTTCATGGTGCAACTGCTCCCATAACCCCAGCTGAAACTCTCTCTTCTTGGTCATTTTTAGTTTTCCAAGATAACTAGGCAAAGCTATTGTTGTTGACATAATAAAGACAGGGCACAAGGCTTACCTAGCAAAGCCAACACCACGGCTTGTACCACTGGAATCACGTAGTATCCTTGTAGAAATAACTTGTCCAAATGGTTTGAGCATATTTTCTAGTTCTTGCTCATCCATGGAGAGTGGCAAATTAGAAATGTACAGGTTGGTAGGATCTTGTTCTTGTTGCTAAAACAGAACAGAGTGTTGTCCATTAATTTCCAACAGAAGGTGAGATATTTATGTTAACATACCTATTTTTATTAGCTACTTTCTTTGCTCAAGTCCTTTTAAAGTACTCAGAACCTCAGAACACCAAAGTCACCTTGGATGCTTGAAAACAGTGTCTGAAGCTTGGACAATCTGTGCAGACCAGACATGATCCCACCAAGCCCTTCTTAGCAGATCTGGAAATGGCACGATTGAGTTGGAGAGGATGCCCTCATGGAACCACAACTCTCATTTGTTTACGGTGTTTCTAAAAATAACTGACCTCTCCTCCACTGTTATTTTTAGGAGTCCATTTTAGGCACACTATTGCGCAGGAGACTAAAACTGCTAATAATTCAATTTAGAGATACATGAAGGATTCTGGACCAAGTCATCTACAGTCCAATAGGGATCTGCCCAAATTCCCATCTTCTGCTCCATAGCAAAGTTCATACTACTTTTGAGTCATGATCACCAATAGTAAAAACAGCTAATTTAACGAAAACAAGAAATCACAAGGCCATATAAAATAGTTAATTCTGGGTAGGGCAAATTTTAGACTCTTGGAAAAGCTGAACTCAAGAGTAGATGGGGGAGGAAATACTTTGTTCAGAGGACATGGCATTGACTTGGGACCTGAAGATCAAGCAGAAGTCAAGAGGCTTGCAAAAGGCTATCTAAGGGGTTTGATTTTACTTTGTCAGTCACTACTACTTCAACTTTCTTACTTAAGCAGTGCTGAAAGAAAGGAGAATAATTATGTATCTATAGGCAAAAGGCAAGGTAGCCTTGCCAGAGCTGCAAAATGTTCTTGAAGTCTTGTGTTTTATCTTTAAAAAAAAAGTCATGTAAATTTTGCAATCTACTTCCTATCTGAGTTTATTTTAATGGAGAAACAATGTTTTTGACCTAATACCAGTAAGTAACACTGACACTCCAGGAAGATAAGCCATGCTTATCTTGTGATATCATGCACATGAGTTGCATAATGACATTTCAGTTAATGGCGGATGGCATGTATGATGGTGGTCCTGTAACAGAGATGAAAACTTCCTATCACCTGGTGATGTCTTGATGATCCTGACCCTGTGTAGCCCTGGCTAATGTGTGTGTTAGTGTCTTCGTTTTTTATAAAAATTTAGAAGGTAATAAATAATAAATTTTAAAATAGAAAAATGCGTATAGAATAAAGGAATAAAGAAAATACTTTTGTACAGCTGCACAATGTATATGTTTTAAGCTAAATATTACAAAAGTCAAAAAGTTAAAGGTTTATAAAGTAAAAAAGTTACAATAAGCTAACTCATTAATGAAGAAAAAAATTTTTTCTTTTTTTGAGATGGAGTCTCACTCTATGCCAGGCTGGAGTGCAGTGGCATGATCTCAGCTCACTGTAACCTCCACCTCCCGGGTTCAAGCGATTCTTCTGCCTCAGCCTCCCAAGTAGCTGGGACTACAGGCGTGCGCCACCATGCCCAGCTAATTTTTGTATTTTTAGTAGAGGTGGAGTTTCACTATGTTGGCCAGGATGGTCTCGATCTCTTGACCTTGTGATCGATCCACCCACCTTGGCCTCCAAAAGTGCTGGGATTAAAGGTGTGAGCCACCGCGCCTTGCCAGAAAGAAATTTTTAAAAATAAATTTAATGTAGTCTAAGTGTACAGTGTTTATAAAGTCTATAGCAGTGTAAGGTCTTAGGACTTCCCATTCACTCATCACACACTCACTGACTCACCCACAGCTATTTCCAGTCCTCTAAGCTCCAGTCATGATAAGTGCCCTATAAGGGTGCACCATTTTTATCTTTTATACCATATTTTTACTGTACCTTTTCTATAGATACAGAAATACTTATCATTGTATTATAACTGCGGACAGTTCACGCCATTCTCCTGCCTCAGCCTTCTGAGTAGCTGGGACTACAGGCGCCCATCACCACGCCTGGCTAATTTTTCGTATTTTTAGTAGAGATGGGGTTTCACCATGTTAGCCAGGATGGTCTTGATCTCCTGACCTCGTGATCCGCCCACCTCGGCCTCCCAAAGTGCTGGGATTACAGGCGTGAGCCACTGAACCCAGCCATGCTTTAAAGTCTTGATTCAACTTGAAAGTTTACCGATGAGGAAATAATATTCAAAAATGCTATAAAGCAGAATCTCAGAAAGAACTGGGCTCTTAAACCACTCTTTGATATAATGAAATAGAGTAGACTAATGCAGGAAAGTATTTCCTATGATGTTAATGCACTTGTTTTCAATAGCAACGACCCTGTCAGTTAGAAACCTAATTTCATTTGGGATGACCTTTAGCGCTAATGTTATTTATGTTTCTTTTCAAATGGTCAACATATCCTGCAAACACTGCCCACAAAGTTGAATTAAAAAAAAAAAGGGGGGAGGGGGGGAGAAACTCCCAGCTGGCAGCACATGCCACAAAATAACAAAGTGTCCATGAATTCTTTTTTTCCTAATCCCTTCTTTTCATGGGTGTTTTTTTTTTTCTTTTTAAATTTTACTTTCTTTCTAGTTGTTGTCCATGCATTCTTATAACCACACATTCACTGTGAACAGGACATACAATACATGCAATAACTGGTGGTGGTTCTTGAAATGAGGATAGTTTAGTATCTTTAAAATCAGTGACAACCATAACTGGGTTATTATTTACAATGCTATGTCTGAAAAAAATACTTATTCTTTCAATTATAGGTGACCAAACATAAAAATGGGGTCAATGGGCCTCCTTTGTCCCATGGAAGGGGTTCAAGGGTTTCCATAACAAGCAGAAAACGAGATCCCACATTGGCCGTCAGAGGGATAAACAGCTACTAACGTTCACGTGAGTAGAAAAGCCAGGCTTGGAAGTCTTGCACAGCATAAAGCACTCAGTCATCATCCGAAAGAAATTAACAAAAACCTCCCCGTGAGTGTGGAACGGTTCCTAAAATGCAAGAACGGGGACTTGGCAGTAAGAGCAGACATCTGTTTTCTCTTCTACGGAATAGGTTCAACAACCAGCAGATAGCCGGTCACTGGCATGTGACTGCAAACTGCTCAGGGCATGGTTGAAGCTCTGGATGGAGAGGGGGAATTACATTCCTGCTCGTGCGATTGCCTATTTATTGAAAAAAATGTGTAAACTTCCCAATAGCCAAACAGCACATAAGGATTTGCTGACCCCCATCAGGCAATAGGAGGAAATGAAAGGCCTACAGAAGTCACTTTGTTAATAGATATAAACAACGTCCATTCGCCTTTACTGTCTTTGCAGCTCATTATCTGCGTTTCTTTTCCTTTTATAGAATCTGAGTCTTTTATTTGAAAGATGTAAACATTTGTAACATTTGCCTAGTGTAACATAAACAGGTTTTCCAAAAGGCCCAAAGCCATTAGGTTAAGTTTCATCAGTGTACTTGACGGATATAATTTTTAACTGTCCCTTTCTTAATTCTCAGTATCTGCCCAAGCTTGGAAAAAAGTTATTTTCTCACTTAATTAATTTATTTGATCATCAACAAAACAAACACTAAAAACCTACCATATGGTAGGTACCAGGCAAAGCACTGAAAATTAAAACACGAATAAAAACCAATCACTGGTCTCTAATGCCCTCATTTTGCAGTTTTGCAGCAATTTAGTTTTGAATATTTATGGGGTTCTTTTTCAACTTAGGTAGCCAGTATGTCAAACAATATTATATTTCTGCCCTTATCCTCTAAGTGATTGCTCTTAATTTTTTTCTGACTATATAAGGATGAAAGACTTTTAATATATAGCAATATGAGTTTTCAACACATTATAGTATCCTGATTAGTTCACTAGAGGAGAGTGGAAAGTGATGGGTCCCCTCCCTATCACGCAAGCACAGGGGCTGGACTTAAACTTCTTTTAAAAATCACTTCCCCGCTGGGTGTGGTGGCTCATGCTTATAATCCTAGCACTTTGGGAGGCCTAGGCAGGTGGATTGCTTGAGTTCATGAGTGCGAGACCAGCCTGGGCAACATGACAAAACCTGGTCTCTGCAAAAAAATACAAAAATTAGCCAGGTGTGGTAATGCGTGCCTGTTGTCCCAGCTACTCAGGAAGCTGAGGGTGGGAGGATCACTTGAACCCAGGAGGCGGAGGTTGCAGTGAGCCGAGATCGCCCCATCGCACTCCAGCCTGGGTGATAGAGCCAGATCTTGTCTCAAAAAACAAAACAAAACAAAACAAAAATCATCTCCCCAAAAGATGTGTGTTAGGTGCTCCTTTATCCAGGCAGCATAAAGGGGCTAAGTCAAGTCTAGATACTCAAACTCATGGTTCTACAGTATAGAATGATAAACTCACTGATATTTAAAATACCTCTTGTAACTTTAATGATATCATAAAAAAGAAATCAGATCTAGGAATCTCAAGTCATTCTACAGGGACCTAAAGAAATTCACAATATGCAGAATGTTGGCAGCTGGCCAGCACCTCTGAACCTGAGTACTGGTCCTCGCCACAGATGATGGAGGAAGAGGTCCTTTTCCTTGGCCAATTTATAGTATCAAGCTTTCTAAAGAGGTCTTTGAACAGTGCTCATTTTCAACCTGGGGGAAAGCTAGTATTTGAAGAGCGCTGTAGACATGACATATAGTGCCAGTCTATACCCAGTCCAGTTTTGAATAAAAGCATTGTAAAGGCTTCTTCAAAACAGTATATAGTTAATATTCTATGCTGCTTAATATTACAGGCATTGGAAATGATGCCTAGGTAAGTGTTCAGTGGTCACTCCAACTAAAGCCTCTACATTCTTAACAGATTGCTAAAATAGAACTCTTTCTAATTCTGTTTGAGGGGAGACCACAAAACAATGGGTGTTGGGCACTCCCATATTCCAGAGTGAGAAAACAGACCACCTAAAGACAGCCTGAAAGGAGGTGGCTGAGAACTGGTTTGGGACACTTAACTGACCACCCACCTCCTGTCTGTGTCTAAGAGACTGGAGAGACTGAGAGTGAGCATTTATGGGGAGAGAAATGCTGAAGCATTCCCAGTCTCACCCTGTGAATTGCTTTCCTTTCACCATCAGTCAAGCAAGAGGGGGGGACCACTCAGGGAGCTCGATCTGTGTCTCAGGAACCTGAGTGGATACAACAGACAGATGCCCCACTTAAAAATCTAAGGAATCTTCAACGAGAAAGGATGAAAGGCTGACTAGTGTGGCCGGGAGGTAACTCTCTCCAAAAGATGACTGGCAAAGGTAGATCAGATGTGGGCCACACAGGTAGAGTTGGCCCAGGGTTGTGTTAGATCCTCCCAAGGTGGTTGCTGCGAGGGGCAAGAAATCCCAGCAGAAAGGGGTTGAAGATAGATCATTAGATTATCAGGAGCTGACAATGTCAACCTGAGGACATGTATTCTTTCACTTCAAGGAGCTATAGGAGAAAGATCAATTTAGCGGAGGTGGGGATGGAGTTGGTTAAAGATCTCAGAAAACCAAAGCATTCCATGAGAGAAAGCATCAGCATGCTGCCTGGCTACAGAAATCAACATCAGATGACCTCATTGTCAGGTCATCCTTTTCCAGCACACCAACCCTGGAGGGGTTAAACAAAGCCATGGCTAGTAAGCTGAAGGAAGAGTGAGAAAAACACAAGCTCTGGAAATAGGAAAGAAATTAGTCATTTGCTCATCTTACTATAAGCTTGCTACTTGGAGCAGACCTAATCCAGGGAAGGAAGAAGCTTCAGCTGAAGATTCACTACATGATACTCAAAATTTTTGTCAAATAAACAGTATTGGAGTATTAAATTACAGGCATCCCACACTTAACATCATAATCTGTTCCTGAAAATCAGAAATTGAGCATCAAAATGTTAACCGAGAGCCTATTTCACATTATATTAAATAGGAAAAAATTATAATGTATTACACATCAGTCATAATCCTCAACCAAATTTTCTAAAATGTAACTATTTTATTTTCCTATTTTTCTATAATTCCCAAAAATGTAACTAAATACATTCATCATTACATCTGTCTCTGTGCATGTGTGCACACATATAACAAATGGTTCTGTTGGGATGGAAACACTGCTTCCTGATCACCAAATAATCAATATGGTTGTCAGCCAACAATTGCTTTTTAGGCTGTGATGTCTCTCTCAGCACCAACAATATCCAAGACACACATCCCTTATGTTAAATCTCAGGAGTTTTAAAAACATCTATATGTGAGTCTGACATTCTATAAACTGTATTTGCTATGTAACTTGAGACTCTACTGAAAAAATATTGAAACATATGTACGCTTCATGGAGTTTGGCTATGAAAAACTGAGGCATTCTACCAAAAAAAAAAATCAACCAGAAACACCTGAAACGAAAGCAGCTAGGGGAACTTCTTGAAATAATGACAGTGGCTACAGAAGTCATGAGAGTTGCCCTGGATTTTATCCAAAAAGCAAGGAGCTTCAATGAGTGCATTATTAATAGAATGGACAGTGGGGAAAAGAAGAAAGTTGTTTTCCAAGTGTGCCCTAAAAGTCCTGCTTATACAATGCTGGGTTACCCATCGTTTACAGAACCAGATTAAAATTCTGCAAATCATTATGCAACATAGGTATCACATAGTCCAATAAACATATTTAAAACCTCTTTATCACCGTCTTTCAATAATGTCACAGAGAATCTCTATATGATGGACACATAATCTGAAAATCATGATGCTCAATATTTACAGTTTCTGAGGCCAGGTGTGGTGGTTCATGCCTGTAATCTCAGCACTTCGAGAGGTTGAGGCGGGTAGATTACTTGAGATCAGGAGTTTGAGACCAGCCTGGCCAACATGGCGAAACCCTCTCTCTACTAAAATTACAAAAATTATCTGGGCGTGGTGGTAAGTGCCTGTAATCCCAGCTAGTCGGGAGGCTGACACGGGAGAATCGCTTGAACCCAGAGGGGCAGAGGTTGCAGTGAGCCAAGATTGTGCCACTGCATTCCAGCCTGGGTGACAGAGCGAAAAAACTTCTTATTCTGGAGTTTAAGAAAATCTAAAGTAAGTTCAACTCAATGCAAAGTTTAAAAAATATTAAATGGCAACAGCTACTTAGAAAGGTGATTCCTTTTACTACTGAAATCTTTATGCTGATTCTTTCATTCAAAGTACATCTCTACCCTATAGCTGCATACAGGTTTTTCAACATCCTTAAGGTCCTCGTAGGCAACTTATCCGCTTACCAGAGTCCTTTAACTTCTATGAACCTTCTTATGTGTATGTAAATACTTCTCAGGGAACAATTACATGCTATAATTCAGAAGTAGCAGAAGACAGCATAAAATTACTTTCCTCTTTACTTGAAGAAGCCAGATAATATAAAAGTATTGCTCTTTTAAAAAGAATACTCACAAGATCAAACTGCTGAGTTTCGGGCTTGAAAATATTTTCCGTAGCAATTGAAGAACTCAGGTTTTAAAAAATTTACATAATTACACAGATGTCTTAATAACTGCACTGTAGGTAGTAGGTATTAGGATGCAATGCAAACTTACATTTGGGTAATAAAGACTGGGACATAAATACCAGTTTATTCAGCAGAGACTCCTAAATGTGTTTGGTACATAATAGAATGTGTATTATGGAATGTAAGCACTTAAGAGATGCATGCCATTCCAAGTGTGACTCTCCTAGTTGGGCCTTAGCTCTTCTTAATAAAATTGAAAGTGGCGTTGGGGGTAGATGCACTAGACAGTCTAAGGTCCCTCCAGCTTTAGAATTATGACTGCACCTGAACTAGGGATTTAGATCATGTAAGGCCAACTTTTTCAAGGCCATCAAGTCTATCTAAGGCATCATTACTTTTGGAAGAGGGTCTGAGCATCTTAAACTAACTTTCGGGATGAAACAAATGCAAAGAGAAAGACACAATGACTGGCTGATCAATTCCATTTACATCCAGAAACTGATATTCTAAGTCAAAACCGTAGCGGTAAACTACCATAAGATGAAAGTTTTCAAGAAAAATGTACCTTATAATTAACATCCATGTGTACTGTGCTAAAATACATATAAAGCATGAAACATGGTCTCCCATTTTATTATCCCCTAACATTCAGGCATATTACTCACCTGAAGAAATTTTCAACAATATTGCTCATCTAAAATACGCTAAAAGTTCATCAGAAACAAGTCTTGAATAAAGTCATTATAGAACTACTAAAAAGTAGATTTATATCCCATCAATAATCAACACCTAAAAATGTTTTACAACTGTACAATAGAAATAGCATCTGTAGCTTACATCTGCATTAAAACTACTTGTTTTAATATTTGTATAATGTATGTGCCAGTTATATATATTTCTGAAATAGAATATGCAATTATCTTTTGAAACATGTCTAGAAGAGTATTCATTCCTTGGGCACTGACATTTAAATTTTTTTTTTTTTTTTTTTTTAAACAGTACAGATCTTAAAGACTCACAAACACCTGATTACCTGAGAAAATATGCTGCTATTTCTCAATTTACTTATGGGGTTACATAATTTACTATGTAAATTTTATATATTTATAAATCCTCCTTCATAGATTAAGTTACGAAGAACAGTCCTCTGCACAAGAGTGACTGTGGAGGCTGCGGAGGCACAGGACAAGCGTCCAGAAGGCGCTGTGCTGAGTGGGATGAACGGGAGATTGCAGATGCAGATAGAAAAAGCAGACCTGTCAGGCTTCACAACCAAAGCTGTGGAACAGAGAAGTGATTGCCGGCTCTCAACTCACCTTTGCCATTTGAGCTTGAACCCCACTGGCCTTCAGGGCAGACACAGCTTTTTGAGCTGCTGCAGGGCTGTCAAAGTCGACAAAACCGTAACCTGAAATGCAAAAACACATTTAGTATTTAAGCATTATTCTGTGGTTAGGTAAAAAGTAAAA
Source organism: Macaca thibetana thibetana (assembly GCF_024542745.1). Lineage (NCBI taxonomy): Eukaryota > Metazoa > Chordata > Mammalia > Primates > Cercopithecidae > Macaca > Macaca thibetana. The sequence continues at coordinate 82,723,775 of NC_065589.1, read as the reverse complement.
GAACAGCTCTACTTTGTTTCTGGTGCAGGCAAGAGAGATGAAAATGTCCTGAGGGAGCTAAGGCGTTAATAGCTGCAGGCCGGCGGCCTCCTGGGCCCTTCTTCCCTGTCACCAGCCAGACAAGCCTCCCTTCAGAGGGAGTTGGGGGAGTAAAGAACCAGCGTTTCCCTAGTCAAGCTCTGATGTGTCTTGTATTTACTCGAAACAAACAAACAAAAAGACATTTAAGTTGCCAACCAAGGTTAAAAAAAGAAATTAAAAAAAAAAAGGAAGAAAAAAAGTCAACTTCAGAGAAATAGCATTTTAATGATTCAGTAAGAAAGATGGAGCCATCCTACAGAGTCTATAAATGACAGAAACAAAAATTTTGTAGATAAACTTGTATTTTTAAAAATTAGAATACGTACAACTATTAGACACCCCCAATATAAAATAATCTAAAGTTTAGTACTCAGTTAAATACATCATACTTATTTTCTTAAAATACAGCTCATCACACCCCTTCAAAATAAAGAAGAGCTGGGGAAAATGCCTCAAGGCACCTAAAATATGTTTTGGCAGTTCATGTTCTAAAGTCTAAAAACAAAACAAACACATAACCTCCTAAGAGATGCACTAGTTTGAAGTTTCCTTATCCATAGCTTTACAAACATTTTTAATGAGCTGGTCATCTGTCTTTCCAGGCCACAAAAAATCAAAAGCAGAAAATTAGGGGAAAAGCAGGGCTGGGATGATGGCAGGCCTGCTACAGAGTAAGTATATGAATGGCATCTAACGGTAAAAACTAACAAGCAATGAAAGAGAAAAAACTATGCAAAGAATAGGACTTACACAGCATAAGCACTAATAGCCTCATGAATCTCAACAGATCCCATGAGTATCACTGTATCAAAGTAGAGAATCACAGACTTTTCACTGTGATAATTATAAGTTATTGAGAAAAGGGTGAAGTTATACTTAGTAGACTAAAGAAACAGGGTACCAGGCAAAATACCAGCACCTTCCATGGAACTCAAACTAATTTTAAAAGAGTAAGAACACTTTGAAAAAGAAAAGCATCATTGGAAGGTTGTTTAGAAGAGGAGCCAGTCCTATCATTTACTTACAGAAATATTACTAAGTAGTAGTAATTTAGATAGTATGATACTAGTGACAAAATCAACATCAATACAGTCAAACAGAAAGCTCAGAAACAACCCAAAGTCAGTTTTGCAGTATTAGTACCAAAAATATGGCCTGGTAATGAAGTAAGTTATAATGAGATGGAGCAGACTATCGACTACAGGAATAGATGTTTCAGGAGAGATAAATGTTAAAACTGAAACAAGAAGCAGCTTCCTTATATTACTTGGAATTGGGCTGAAATAATTTGATTTAGACAACAGAGAAACAGCCAGGCTGCAGAGCAAAATGAAGAGGTTGATCTAGGTAAAACAAAGAATGCTACTTAAGTGCCAGGTTAGAAATAAGGTTAAACATATCTTGGATGTTTTTTAGACATCTGTCGTCCATGCTAACATGCAACAATGCTCTGTGGATACACACACAGGCATGTACATGCACATACGCTCTCATACAGTTTCAGTGGGTCATAAATGAGCACCCAGCTACAATGAAATGATACAGCTTTTACTGATGGATATTTTTTTTCCTTCAGTTTTGCTATTGTCAACAAATTACAATAAACAGAAGATCTCAATTTTGATGTTATTGTATTTGAAGTTACTACCAACTCAGGTAACATTTGTATTCTGTTACCCGTTATTTTCTCATAGAGAAATCCATAATGCTTGTATTTTAGTTAACTGTCAACATCCTTTTCTGGCCTTTCCCAATGCCTACCACACTATGGCTGTTTTATAACCATTTGCTGAAGACAAACATAATAGTTAAGTATGCAACCTTGTGCTCTTTCATGTTCTCTATCTGTATTACTTTCAAATAAATAGAAGACAATATAAAATTTCAGTTATACAGGCTCTATGGATTTGATTATAATAGGTGTAAAGACGTTTTTGAAGGCAGCGTTCACTAAATAACATGGCATCCTCTCACTGAGGCTTCCCAGGAGAATTTCTCTCAGGTTTCAGGACCAGGAATAGTTATGTTATTCCTGCTCCCTGGATTTTCCTCTCACATTGTGATGATTGAATCATAGGGAGAGCTATGTTTTCTATTTTTGCCATGGCCACTAGGAAACACAGGGACATTTGGTAATAACTTAAAGCTGCCTGCTTTTACCCTTAGTTTTCCTGTCAGTCTAATTCATCCTGAAACTAATTTTGCTAATGTGTGTAAGTGTTCTGGTCTTACATGCACTTCTGTAAGTATAAATAATCAATCAATTTCATAACCAATCTTTGTGAGCTTTTTTTTTGTGTGTCCTGAACTGCCACATTTACCAGTATTGGAGGGCCTAGAAATGCCTTTTGTTGGCTAAACTTTGAGAGAAATTGAAATGTAAAATAGCAACTGAATTGTGAATTTTAAAATTTAATAACTTAGGTACATGTTTTTCTAATACTTCCTTCAGCTTAATTATCTTGAAAATACATGTTCCAAACATATGTTTTGTGGCAAAAAGTGTTCTGTAACCCTCTAAGATCTCTCATTGCCATACATAAAGTCCTTTGATCTGCTTAATCTTAAAAAATTAGTATATAACACAAGTAGCTTTCATTTACATTAATATTCTATAATCTTTTATGCATTTATTTTATATTCATTTATCAATCATCTATATGCCTATCTATCTACCTATCACGTCATCTTGGGTAACATGTTATCTAACTTTATTATGAGCTAAGTTAAGTGTTATTTCTTCTCATTTGTCCTGAAATTACTTTTTTCTTGCTTCTAGGATTTTATAAACCCACTCTTACCCTCTCCACTCACTCACTCAACCACCGTCTCAACCCACCAGATATCTGTTGACACCTATTGCTGGGAGGCTTGTGTGAAGCAGAGAGCCCTGGAAGGTTTCTATTGCTGCCCACATACCCAAAAGCAGTGTCTCCCAAGACCCACTTTAAAGGAAGTTATCCAGGAGACTTCTTGTGTCTAAAATCAGTTCTGAATTAGTCCTACCCTTAGTTAGAAGTTCATAAATCTCTCTACTATGGACCCTTACCAACTGTTAAGGGTTTGTATTATGACAACATGTTAGATTTAGCATTAGTTTATTTTTTCCCATACCTTTTCTAGATCATGTAGAGCAATTTGAAAAGGCTTCTATGGAATAGGTTGCTTTTGGAGCAGAGTGTAAAATAGTGTGGCTTTCAGTTCAGGGATGTGGTGAAGAATTCAACCTCTGGGTCCTTTCTTTTACTTAATTAGGGCAGCTCTGCTTTTTAACACACTGAGCCAACATGTAAACTTTCTTTTGGGATGGGGAAGAAAAAGAGATGAGGTAGGGTATGGATGAAACCACTCGTCTACTCTGATTTCTCTCTAGTTTCAAAGTGATGTTGGTGATCAGCTTCCTATTTGTATGCCTGCAAGAGTCTGTTTTTCTTTATAAAACCAAAAGATTTCTTTCTGTGTCTCTGCTCTCCCAAATCATTTATAAATGTTAAATAAGACTAATCTTGGAAACTAAGTATATGCATTTCAGTCTACAATTTGACTCTCTCTAGTTTAATTCATTTAAAATATTTACTGGGTACGACTCTACATAAAGCACGTTCTATTCACTGTCCCAAGGCAAAATTGCCTTAATGTGCCATGTTGATTAAACATGGGCTTAGTTATTTGCTACAATAGCTCCTTTAAATTTAGGCACTTTGAAGAAGAGACAGAAATACAATGAACCACTTCAAGTCTAGATTAAAGGAAATGCTTGGCTTATAAGGAGAGGCCCCTACCATAGGGTTCATTTATGTTCTCTGCCTTTTTCAGATTGTGCTAAGCCACTGCCCCGTCACCACTACTTGAAAAACTGGGGTCTAATTAATGAGGAGATTTGCCTTCTCTGCCTATTCCTGTCAACTTATTTCAGTTCATGGGGTCAGTAGTTAGATTCAAAGTCAGCTGACTCTATTCTTCCCTTTTCCTAGAAATCACATGTCTATTGTTAAGATGCTGGATCATTAAAAGTCAGAACCACAGAGCATCAGTGCTGCTTACTGTAGACGCCTCCTCTTCCAGCACATGGGGCTGGATGATCTCATCCTAATTACATGGAAAACTGAAGGTCAGTGCATCAAATTAATGCAGCAGCATATTTCAAAGGGGCGCATGACCTCCCCTCCCTATTACAATTTGGTCAGTGAAAATGGTTCTCTCCTCCCCGCTGCCAATATTGTCAACAGGCATTCAGCAGAGAACAATTGGGAGTATTGAAACATGTAATTAAGTACTGCTTAAAACTACTCTATTCTAATTAATAGAGCCAATTTGCACAATATGTAATCTTTTCAGTTCTTTAGTACAGTCCAGTGGTCTTCAGTAAGCAGCTCTAATCTCCTCAGGCTCAGGAAAGAAAAGCTATTTTCTAACTCTACTCCCCTTTCAAAAGCAAGGGCTAAATGCCAACCAGTATTTTGCATGTTAACTCTACTGGCGTCAAATCTGGAATTCTGGCAAACTGCTAGCTGCTGTTGGGTTTGTAGCCAAAACCCAACCAGGGACAAACGTAAGCAATATGCTGACACTGTGCAAGACAGAAACTGGGTGATATATAAGATCTGGTTTTTAATAAAATGAAGGTGGTTTTGAACCAAAGATCAGGTTTTAAATTCCATCATTTTTCTAAAGCTATCATTTACCAAATAACCAGCCAAGAAAACATACCTTTGCATTTGTTCGTTGTCTTATCCAAAATTGCCTTTGTGGAGACTATTTTCCCATATCTAAAAAAAAAAGAAAAAAAAAAAAAAAGGAAAAAAAGAAAAGAAAGAAAAAGAAGTTATAAGGAACCCTTATTAATGCCTAAATCCAAAGAACACACGTCCTTTTCAAACATCTGCAAACTTTAAAGTACAAAATGTTCTTTACTAAGAGACAGGAAATGAGAATTCTAAACTCAAAACTGAAAAAAAGGGAATGGCTAGGCCTCTCGTTTGAATCGTGGGATTGTAGTTTGAAGTTCAACTTTGAAGAAATCAGGTACTTACCTGACAATCTTAGGACAGAAACATGGGATGTGGACTCTATACAAAATATTTTCTTCTAATAATGTCAGTGGTAAAATACAAAGCCAAATGCAAGGCTATAGAATTCTAACAGGAAAGTACTCTCCTATGATCCACACAGCTTTTATGAAATAGTAATGGGGAAAAACTGCTTGCATTATTCTATTCATTTTGGTTCCATGGACAGCACTGCAAGGATCCATATCGCCACAGAAGGGCAGGTGTGAGCGCATGTTTATGTTTAACACACTTAATGGTGCCAAACAGATCCTTTTTACTGAGGACTTTTATAACTGTTCATAAATACACTTATTTACACCACGTGTAATTCAGTAATAATAATTATACAGTAAACTCACTAACTTGTGTGCATGCATATGTGTCTAAGAAATGGGCAATCAAGAATATAATGAAGAATATAAGAATTAATCAGGGATTAATCATTAATTTCATGAAGTTTCTAAGAGAAATACGTTCAGATTCCTTTATGTGTCATAGATGCTGGGGAATATAGGAAAAATTAAGAACATTAAAATTTAGCATACTGCTACTGAAAATGAAGTGACAGTATAATGTAAATATGAACTGAACCCCATACTCTCTCCATAGTGAACATACCATAAGGAAAAGCACTGTTATCTATGCTTGCCTTCTAAAAACTGAGGGGAAAAAATTTGAAAGATAACTTTTTTTTTAAAATTTATTTATTATTATTATACTTTAAGTTGTAGGGTACATGTGCATAACGTGCAGGTTTGTTACATATGTATACTTGTGCCATGTTGGTATGCTGCACCCATCAACTCGTCATTTACATCAGGTATAAATCCCAATGCAATCCCTCCCCCCTCCCCCCTCCCCATGATAGGCCCCGGTGTGTGATGTTCCCCTTCCTGAGTCCAAGTGATCTCATTGTTCAGTTCCCACCTATGAGTGAGAACATGCGGTGTTTGGTTTTCTGTTCTTGTGATAGTTTGCTAAGAATGATGGTTTCCAGCTGCATCCATGTCCCTACAAAGGACACAAACTCATCCTTTTTGATGGCTGCATAGTATTCCATGGTGTATATGTGCCACATTTTCTTAATCCAATCTGTCACTGATGGACATTTGGGTTGATTCCAAGTCTTTGCTATTGTGAATAGTACTGCAATAAACATACGTGTGCATGTGTCTTTATAGCAGCATAATTTATAATCCTTTTCAGTTAGGAAAAGAAGAAGTCAAATTGTCCCTGTTTGCAGATGACATGATTGTATATTTAGAAAACCCCATTGTCTCAGCCCAAAATCTCCTTAAGCTGATAAGCAACTTCAGCAAAGTCTCAGGATACAAAATTAATGTGCAAAAATCACAAGCATTCATATACACCAGTAACAGACAAACAGAGAGCCAAATCATGAATGAACTTCCATTCACAATTGCTTCAAAGAGAATCAAATACCTAGGAATCCAACTTACAAGGGATGTAAAGGACCTCTTCAAGGAGAACTACAAACCACTGCTCAGTGAAATAAAAGAGGACACAAACAAATGGAAGAACATACCATGCTCATGGATAGGAAGAATCAATGTCGTGAAAATGGCCATACTGCCCAAGGTTATTTATAGATTCAATGCCATCCCCATCAAGCTACCAATGAGTTTCTTCACAGAATTGGAAAAAACTGCTTTAAAGTTCATATGGAACCAAAAAAGAGCCCGCATCTCCAAGACAATCCTAAGTCAAAAGAACAAAGCTGGAGGCATCACGCTACCTGACTTCAAACTATACTACAAGGCTACAGTAACCAAAACAGCATGGTACTGGTACCAAAACAGAGATATAGACCAATGGAACAGAACAGAGTCCTCAGAAATAATACCACACATCTACAGCCATCTGATCTTTGACAAACCTGAGAGAAACAAGAAATGGGGAAAGGATTCCCTATTTAATAAATGGTGCTGGGAAAATTGGCTAGCCATAAGTAGAAAGCTGAAACTGGATCCTTTCCTTACTCCTTATACGAAAATTAATTCAAGATGGATTAGAGACTTAAATGTTAGACCTAATACCATAAAAATCCTAGAGGAAAACCTAGGTAGTACCATTCAGGACATAGGCATGGGCAAAGACTTCATGTCTAAAACACCAAAAGCAACAGCAGCAAAAGCCAAAATTGACAAATGGGATCTAATTAAACTAAAGAGCTTCTGCACAGCAAAAGAAACTACCATCAGAGTGAACAGGCAACCTACAGAATGGGAGAAAATTTTTGCAATCTACTCATCTGACAAAGGGCTAATATCCAGAACCTACAAAGAACTCAAACAAATTTACAAGAAAAAAACAAACAACCCCATCAAAAAGTGGGCAAAGGATATGAACAGACATTTCTCAAAAGAAGACATTCATACAGCCAACAGACACATGAAAAAATGCTCATCATCACTGGCCATCAGAGAAATGCAAATCAAAACCACAATGAGATACCATCTCACACCAGTTAGAATGGCGATCATTAAAAAGTCAGGAAACAACAGGTGCTGGAGAGGATGTGGAGAAATAGGAACGCTTTTACACTGTTGGTGGGATTGTAAACTAGTTCAACCATTATGGAAAACAGTATGGCGATTCCTCAAGGATCTAGAACTAGATGTACCATATGACCCAGCCATCCCATTACTGGGAAAGATAACTTTTAAAATTGTTTCTTAAAAATCAAAGTAAGGCTGGGTGTGGTGGCTCACACCTGTAATCCCAGCACTTTGGGAGGGCGAGGCAGGTGGATCACTTGTGGCTAGGAGTTTGAGACCAGCCTGACCAACATGGCAATCCTCTCTCTACTAAAAATACAAAAAATTAGCTGGGTGTGGTAGTGCATGCCTGTAGTACCAGCTACTTGGGAGGCTGAGACAGGAGAATCGCATGAACTGGGAAGGCGGAGGTTGCAGTGAGCCCAGATCGCACCACTGCACTCCACCCTGGGTAACAGAGCGAAACTCCATCTCAAAAACAAAACAAAACAAAACAAATCAAAGTAAGACTCTGGGAAATGCACGTAACTTACTTGATGCATCTGAGTCTCAGGTTTCCTCATTTACAGTCTACTTTCCTAGATATTAACTTCGAAAATTCCACATTTGCTCTACTTTAATTTTCTCATGAATGATTTTGAGGACTAAAAAGCATATTACATTTTTTTAGGAAATGGAAGTATTTTGTAGCATTTTAAGCCACTGTGAATATTACAGACTTGTATTTTATGCACTGAAACAAGCTGAAATATATTTATCTGGAAGAAAAAAAAATACCTTGAACCACTTCTCTCCTATAGTTAATCTTCCCTATGTTCACTCCGTGTAATCAAATTATTACTAACTAGCATAAAAGTAAAGATAATTTCAGGTTCAAATGACAATTACATCTAAGAGGCATAATGCTGCACAAACACCTTCAATTCCCTGTTGAGACTGTGAGCATTTTAACAACATTAACACAGATCACTAGGCTTACAAAGAAATAATCTATAAAAATCTACAAATGAGAAAAAAATAAGTGATTTAAAGACAACCTTTCAGCAACCATCTATCTACCTAGGTTATATGCTTGATATTTACCAGCTCCTATCGTTTGGATATTTCACCCACCCAAATCTCATGTTAGAATATGATTCCCAGCTGAGCATGGTGGCTCATGCCTGTAATCCCAGCACTTTGGAAGGCCAAGGCCAGGGGATGGCTTGAGCCCTAGAGTTCGAGACCAGGCTGGGCAACATGGCAAAACCCCGTCTCCACCCGCCCAAAGCACAAAATTTGGTTGGGCATGGTGGTGTGGGGCCTGTAGTCCCTGCTACTTAGGAGGCTGAGGTGGGAGGGTCGCTTTAGCCTGGGAGGCAGAGGTTGCAGTAAGCTGTGATCTCATCACTGTACTCCAGTCTGGGTAACAGAGTGAGACCCTGTCTCAAAACAAACCAAACAAAAACTCCCAATGTTGGAGATCAGGCTTAATGAAAGGTGTCTAGGATGTGAGGGTGGATCCCTCATGAATAGCTTGGTGCCATCCTTGTGGTAGTGAGTTCTTGCTCTATTAGTTCCAGTGCAAAGGGCCTGGCACCTCCCTCCTCTGTTTTCTCTTTATCTATGTGATCTCTGCACACACCTTCTCCCCTTTGCCTTCTGCCAGGAGTGGAAGCTTCCTGAGGCCCTCACAAGCAGCAAGTGCTGGTGCCATGCTTCTTGTAAAACCTGCAGAACCACGAAGCAAATAAACCTTTTCTTTTAATAAATTACCTAGCTTTAAGTGTTCCTTTATAGGAACACAAAAAATGGACAAAGATACTTGTGTGCACAAGTCCTTGACAAAAGCACTTCTAGATTGTATCCCTGTTTCATATTTTTCCAAAAGCAGCGGGGATGGTAGGTATGACGCCAATTTGGGGTAAAGAGATTGAGAGTCACAGTGATTAAGAGGCTGCTTGAGCTCTCCGAGTTCAGGGCATTTTGTAAACCAAACAGAAGAAAGGCTACTTAGGAGAAGGAAGGTAAAGGGTTGGCTTTCGACACTTCTAGTTCTGCTTTCAACATTTAATGATGGGAAAGACAGGAAAAGGCATGGAGAAAGGGGAATGAGGAAGTAGGCAAAGAGAAAAGGCTCAGTAGTGCTGAATGCAAGCCACACCACACCCTCTCAGCCTCTTTGCTACGTCTGGCATGAGTCCGCTATGCCAGTGCACCTCCCTTCTCTGTGGCAGGTACTCCCTAATCTCATTCCATCTTTCACAGTCCTCTTTCAGGGGTTCTTCGCCCATTCAACTTCCTCTTCGCCTTCCTTAACTGAGTACTTTCATCAAGTTTAATATTTGGTCTTTAACTGTTTCTTCTCTTAGGAAATTCATTCAGTGCCACAGTTTTAATTAATCAATCTCCTGATGCTGCCCAGTTCTTGTGTGTGTATATGTGTTTTTTTAAAATCACCAAAGCTTTGGTTTTTCTCTCTTCCTCTTTCCACTTAAATAACTTAATATTTTATTAGGATTCTTAAATATCTAGTGAAATATTTAAGTAGTGAAATATCAAGCCCATCACTTTCTAAATCTCATCTTCAATAGGTACCCCAAACATGGCTTTCCCTGTCTCTCTCATCTCTTTTCATTCACTAGCACTGTCACTCTCCCCATCTCCTACCAAGCTCGGGGTCCTTGTGCCATCACTAACTCAGTAATTCCTGTATCCAGGTGATCAATAACTCAGTTCTGAGTTTTGCCTTTGATATGTTTCCAACATTCACTTTCTCCCTTCACTGTTCCTAGACACATGCAAAAAACACATAATAGTTCTCCCTGCATCCAGCCTTTCAACCCTGTCTGTTGCATTAATTTACCTTAAATATCACTTTAAACATCTCTCCATTACCCTATTCTACCTATGCTTGAACTTGAAGAACCTGTTCAAACGTTATCTTTTCCATGAAACTATCCCTAATCTCTTCAACTATTTGGCTGGCTATTTTCTAAGAAACTAGAAAGGGCATTACATTTTTTGACTTCCTACTTATGTCCTAGGCACTGTGCCAGGTACTTTGCATGTATGCTCCTATTTAATTAACTTCACAACAATCTTATGAGGTAGGTGTTATTATTCCCATTTGTGCATATGAGAAAACAAAAAGCTCATACAAGTTTTGAGCATTACACCTTGCCTGAAATCCCGGAGCTCACAAACGAGTAAATTTTCACGGCAACTTATCAATGAAATGATTGTGAGAAACAATGACCTCTGAGTATGGAAGTAGAAGAGTAATGGAAGGTTTGTATGGTACTGAAATACTCATTTTCTAAGCACAGGCAATTTTTTACTTGTTCGTTTCAAACATAAGAAATAAACATGTGGCTTACGGTTGAAAGAGGAGTAACAAGACAGAGGATGCTGAGCAGAAAAAGAATGATTTCTGACATTTATCAGTTTTACTTTCTATTGTGGTTTTCCTTGCAATTTGTGGGCTAAGACTGAAAGACTGTGATTTCACAGAATATCAGAAAACAGATTCCACTCTGTCTGTGGGGCAGCTGCATACTGGCCTTCTGCAAACAAATGGCACAGGAAGCTGCTTATTTGGATTTACCTAAGGTACTGAAGGGTTTCCCTTTCCTAAAACATTCTTCTTTTGGGCTGTCCACTCAATTATACCACTCCCAGCACAAGAGGCTACCATTCAAATACAGACCCCAGAACTGGAAGATGCACCGCTGAAATCCGTCAGGCCCTAGCTAAGTTAGCTCCTCAGTGGGTGACTTGGATACCTTATTGTGTCACTGGAGTATAGAACCAATAGTTTTTGATGTCATGAGAAAAGGGCCAGGAAAGGTCCAGATCTAGAATATAAGGAGGAGCCTTATATCAAATGGCACCTCAGGGACTGGGATAAGGAGTGGGAGGGTTCACAGCAGTCATCATCTCTCTCTACTCATTTTACTTGCAGTAAGATTTAAAGTGAGGGGTGAGGGGGAGCTGTTATAGACAGTTAACATTTAGTCTAATTCTGTTGTCAATCACCAATGCCTGTAAGAGTAACAGACATCTGGGTACAAATTCACAAAGCAACCAGATCTTCACCTACCCTTGCTCCTATCTGTAGCTTAATATTTATTTATTTATTTATAATCATCAACCAGGCACAGTGGCTCACGCCTGTAATCCCAGCACTTTGGGAGGGTGAGGAGGGCAGACTGCTTGAGCTCAGGAGATCGAGACCAGCCTGGGCAATGTGGCAAAACCCCCTCTTGATAAACAATATACAAATTAGTTGGGCGTGGTGGTGTGCCTGTAGTCCCAGCTACTAAGGAAGCTGAGGTTGGGAGGATCACTTGGGCCTGGGAGGCAGAGGTTGCAGTGAGCCAGGATCGCGTAACTGCACTCCAGCCTGGGTGACAGAGTGAGACCCCATGCTTAAAAAAAACTCATTGTTACGGAATAAGGGACATATGATGTACTAGGAGAAACAGGCCTCCTGACTGGTGGAATTCACACTCTAAGGACACCAAGAAAGTGCATGACCAAACAGCAGCATGGTGTAGAATTTTATGGGAAAAAAAAAAAAAAAGAGTGACTATGAAGATTCTTTGGGTTTTATCTGGCTTCAGAGTAACTGGGTTAGACCACAGCCTCAGCTACCCAGATTACAATATTCTTCACTAAAAGTAGATAATCTACTCCAGAGCAAGCTCTGACAGTAAAAAGATAAAGAATAATTAAGAGACATGACTATACAATAACATGAATTTCAAAGGGAGAGGATAACAGGTAAAAGTTCATGTTCAAATCTCTCGGCCCAAGTGAACCTGGCTAATAAAACCTTTTGCTTAGAATTTACTAAAACTTCCTTAGTTTGCACCACAGTTTTACTCATTTCTTTACTTCCATTTAGATCTCCTCTTTCATCTGCTATAATATAAAATTTACGTGTATCTTAGTTTGCAATTAGTATATAAAGCTTAATTTTCTCCTTTGCTTCCATCACTTAGTTCCTCCTAAATTCTACCTTTTTGGTAATTTATATTTACAAAAGAAACACAAGCTTATTGTAATTAGAAGACACAGAAAAGTAGGTTGAAAAATTAAAATCACCTGAAGTCCTGGATATGATTATTGGTGCATATCATTATAGACTTTATCCAATGTGCACATACAAATGTAAAAATGTGTGTGTGTGTGTACATGTGCACACATGCATGTGCGCGCACGCGCGCGCGCGCACACACACACACACACACAATTTTCCTGTGTGCTAGGGAACGTGCAGCTTTTGAAGAGTCCCAGTTATAAGCCAAAGCTCTGGAGAGTGGAGTCCACTCCAACCACCACCAACAGATGGCGATAATGGTTGTTAAGTTATTTTAATATTGGTCATTTCAGTTGTAAATTCATTTAAGGCACATGGGGTCATTTGCAGTGCTTGTGCTAGTTTTAGAATATTTTATGAACATTATTAAACCTGAAAACACAATGGGTGTGTTTAAAAAACAGTAAAAAAAAAAAAAAAAAAAGGGATATGTCTAAACAAAAAAGATACTTTAACTTTGAGAAAGGGCAGGATATTGCTCATGCATATAGGATGATAGTTTTCATAATAACTGCTCCTGAAGGACAAACAGGGATTTACGCATCCCGTAAAAGATGCTGTGCCTATGTAAATGACCATAATCAGCAAGTAGGAGGGACAGGGGATTGAAATGAGAAAAAGAAGAGAAAAACAAAATATCAACATGGGAAAACGTATGACCTCATGAGTTAATTCAGGGGAATAATAAAAGTAATTACTTACAGGTATATAGCTCCTACCCTATGCCAGGCACTATTCTAAATTATATATATATATATAAATTCTAAGTTTTATATATATATAAAACTTATATAATTATTTTAATCTTCATAACAATCTTTTGGAGAGGTGGAGTATTACTCCTACTTTGTAGATGTGAAACTCAGGAGCAGAGTGAGTAAGGGACGTATTCAAGGTTACACAACTAAGTAGCAAAGATGGGAGGCAGAACGTTTGCTTTGTAGTTTAAAGGCCAAGCATATTGACAGCTGTAGAAACTTGGGTCACCAACCACAGATTGTTCCACAGATTGAAAGTAATTCCCAGTTTGACTCTGCACAGCTCCAAAAGAGTAAGAGGATGAGGGTGGACTCTGTAATTGCTAAGGTCCTTAAGACAGATGGTGACGACATTCAGGAAGAAGTTACCTGCCTAAAGACCTTCTGGATACATGACATTGGTCTATCTTGGAATAACATGCCCAATAGAGTATATGCCTCAGTGAGGGGTCGGCAGGACTGGCTTTAAAGCTTAAAAGGAATAACTAACGTATCTATTAGAGGGAAGTGAATTTGAGGACTACAAGCCAAACCCCCTCTCGTTATTTTGGAGTTGCTGTGAAAAAAGAAAAAGTACAATACACACCCTCACACATATACACACAGATGAATGCAGTTTTCTAACTCACTTTTTTGGCTGCTTTGTTTTTTCAATGGCCTCCCAGACAAAGGGGATTTCCTAAAACTTGCTTTAGCTCTTTTAACAGTGGTTGGATAGGGGAAGGAACACAAAGTATATATTATATCTATTTAGCAAATAAAGTTTTTTGGAGAATGAGGCCTAAAAATAGTAGAAAGAGTCATTACCCATGTTATTCTGAATTCTCACTACCTGGAATAATTCAGCTGGTTTTATTTCCTTTATTTACTTGGTATGTACAGTGGTATTTGGAGATGAGACAGAAGATGTAAAAATTTATTAGGCAATCAAAATCAAATAAATTTTATAAGACATTTACCTCTTTTGCCCTGAAGATTTTCAATGTTTCTACTTCCAAGACACAAAAATTAAGGGTATAGAAAGATATTCCCCATTTCATTTGGTTGTTCTGGCCTAACTCTTACATTAGATAACTGCCCCTTCCACTTGTGTTATATGGCTGAGTGTACCTTTGTGAATAAAAGATTCCTGGTGTATACAGAACAGGAAGCTACATCTTACGCAGCTGGAATTGAAGCCAGGGTTTAAAGGAGAATGCTCGGCAAGAAGAGCTACTGCAGACCTAAAGGTCAGAAACAACTGAAAACCAGGCACTGAAGGTGAAGGGATTACAGGAAAGATAAGTACAGTCAAGAAAGGAGAATTAAACCAAGGAATCAACTCACAAATATTCATAGCATGTTTACAGTATGCCCTTTCAAGGCCTATGAAAAATACAGCAGATGCCAAACCTACCATTAAGGAGGACAGTCATTTGGGGGATGTAAAAAAACTTTTAATACTAAAAAATAACTAAAAATATGAGACCCTGTATGATGGATGCTAAATAGAGGAGGCATAAACATAGAGGGAAGGTCAAGTTGAGTAAGAAAAACTGGGGAAAACAAAAATCTAGGTGGGCTCTGTAGGACAATAAAGAATCTAATGTAAACCTATGTAGTGAGTTATGGAAGTTTAAGTCTCCAAAGGTCTTGGAGGACTCTGCATTCTAAGAAAAGGACAGAGAGAACAGAATGAGGCTGGAGGATTTGGAACTGTAGAATGAAATCACAAGAGCAATTATTTTAGCAAGATTAACGAAAATTTCATGTCCAGGATTAGCAGAAAGAGATGCCACATTTTATTTATTTTCTTGCTTTTTGTACTTTGGCAATAACACTTAAGTTCAAGAAATTACAATGAGGGATGATGAGACAGAGTGGGTGAATGGAAAGGCTCTACAGGGCAGGAGAGATTAAAGACAAAGGATTTCTTTGAAGAAGGCTTAAATGCTTAACTTGACATCTGAGAAAAATAATCCATGGTATCTGTGCAATGGAAAGCCAGTGGCTTGTCTCTGTGAATTTAGAAGATGGAGAAAAGGAATCCCAAAGTTCACTTTTCCGAACTGTCCTGGAAAGGAAAACAATTTCAGCTCCAGCCACAGACGCAGAGCCTGCAGATCTGAGGTGATTTAGCAGAAGTTCAGACAATCCTCATGTGGTCTAACCCTCAGCTAGCCTAGCTGCCTTACAGCATGTGAGCTGATAAAGAATGAATTACATAAGCATTGGGACAAAGTATCACATTTTTTTCAAGAGAAGATAGAGACATCTACATACTTGATTTTTCATAACTTTGAAATTTTCAGATCAACACATCCTTTGAGAGTACAAATGAAACTGGTCATCTCTACCCAGATTTTGAGACTAATAACCTTTTCTCACTAAATTGAGAACCATTCCTGTTTATCTGTCTTATCGACATTCCTGGGTGAATCCATTATAAATAGTATATAAAGGTGACAATTGATGCTGTTTAATGTATGTATAACTGGGACTAAAAAATTCATATAAAACACTAAAACTACCTCATTAAAAATCGCTAAGATGCATTTTTTTTTGCCATATTCTATGAAAAACTTGTAACTTCTCTTCTAAATAAAAAGTATACTATAAAGCATTTGATTTATTATACAGACTTGCTATTACAGTTTAGTATCAAGTCTATTATGATCTGCAATCAAGGTAAAGTAGCTTTACACTATTTTATGGTCTTTTAAGAGCACATTGCACACAAAAGGTCATTTACATTATCTTATGGCAATATTTTTACCACAAGTCACTGTACTGCAGCACTTAAGGATGCAGTCACAGATGGCCAGATCCAAATTAGTGCTCCCAAGTACTAATATGTCAGAGGAAAATAATATGTGCCAAAAATGAAACTCAAAATTTTGCAAGTAAAATGTATATTATTTATCATAAAAATGAATCCCTAAATGTCTCAAACACTGATTAATGTCCAACTTTTAAAGCAAAGGCAATTTGATTATAGAAAGTGGCCTTTTATTTCTGAATTGAATTTATGAACTGACAATAATTATTTCTTAAATTTTCTTCCTCCCCCACCAAAACCTGTAATGTATTTTCTTTGCTTTGACAGTGTCACCTTTGTGTTTATATACTACTTAACTTTACTGAAACATAAGGAAGACAATGTTATAATGGAAAGAAGACAGAGTTGCCACCAAAGAGACCGGTCCTCAAGTGCTGATATGGCCAATGGGCAGCCCTGGGACTCTGGTGGAGTTAGTTGCCTGGCCTCAGGATCCTCATCTGTAAAGTGGTATGATAATGTCTCCCTCACAGCACTGTCATAAAGGACCAGTACAGTGCTTGACATATAATGAATATTCAATGACTAATAAATGTTATCCTTTTCTCCCATACCCCTCAATTAAGGGCACTTCTAATTCTAATTACTTGGGACTTGCAAGCATTTACCTAGACTACCTTCTTACCCTAACAGCAATGTGATCTAATGTGGCAAAATGTTGAGAAAAGAGAGACCCAACTTTTTTGTTACTTTTCAGCACAGTTTTTGTGTGTGTGTGTGTTTTTTTTTTTTTTTTTGCATATTGTAACCTCTCAACATACACTGGTTTGAGTGAATAAAATATAAACATGTAATATGATTTTCCCCTCAAAAGGAAATGGCAGCAGTGAGGAGAAGGGAAATATATTTTGCCTTAGAAAATGAATATGACCTTATAATTTATGCCAATTTAGCTCATAAAATCACAGGAGGGAAGCAAGGTAATTTAGGTGCTTAAAATGGAATTAAAAATTAGCACCCTGCCCCCCGCAACCCAACACCGCAGAAACAAAACTATAAGGGGCCGGGGCAGGGGGGTGGGGGACGTGCACAAAAAACCCAGAAAGGCTTTTCGTTCCTACACTGTTGTCAACTGTCTCTAAATTTGTCACTCCTTTTAAAGTAAATCACACAACTGGAAATCTTACACACACATACACAACCAAGTAACTGTGTCTGAATCTGTAAAGTGAATGCATTAAACTCCAACACTGAACACCATAAATGACTGCTTCATTCAAAACAAGAACAGTGTGACAGAGAGTAAAAGTAAACATCCTCTCTGAAGCAAAACAGAGTTATCTGAAGCTATTAAAACAGTATACAAAGTTACCTAGAAATTTCTCTTGATTCTGATACAAGCTAAAAAGGCAAGAGTCAAATTGAACATTTCTTAGATGGAACACTAGTTGGCTTTGATCCAAAACACTGCACCAGCATATTGATTTCCAAACGTAGTCCATCCTTTTCTCAAGTAATAAATCCTGACTGCCCTGTGACCTTGAAAAGCCAGTCTGAAGAACAGACTGACAAAGAAAATGATATCTATTTTACTCACTTCAGCTCTAAAAAATTTGGGGATAGGATATAAACATATCCCTAGTAAAAGACACACTTGGACTGTATAAGCAAGAGAATGCTACCACAGCCTGCCAGCAGAGTTGACGTTTCTAAACTTAGACATTTGGCTCAAAGGTCACTTGTGACAATGGTTACAGCTGTAAGAGTGGATCTGATGGAAAAGGATACATAGGCCCCAATATTGATTTCTTACTGGTTTGCCTGCAAACTACCCTGTCCTTAGATACTGCAGAAAAAATGAGCAATCATTGTGGAGGTAGGACAGTACGGCTCCAAAAATTCAGAATCTTGAAACTTAAGAAAATCAAAGAGGAATTATCTTTGTATGAAAACGTAACTATAAAGAGCACCAAATGCTGTAAAATTACTTTAGTATCAGTTTCTTACAATTACCATATCCCAAACAAAGGTAACATGCCTCACCCTCAATAGAGCTTGAATCCACTGTTTCCCAGATGATGATGTTCTTTTGCTTGTACTTGGCAAACGCAGGGTCTGGGTATGGAGATAAGGGCTAAAAGTGCTTCTTATCTGTATGACTGTCAGTAAGCATTTTCCAATCTTGTTTTGAGAAAGCTTGCATAATAGGAGAGCTGTTGATAGGATGGCTAAATGCTATTCAGATTCCTTAAAAAACAGAGAAACTAGATTCTAGAAACTAAAGGCAGAAAAGGCCAATGTTGATCTGAGGCAAAATTCTAGATTAGATTAGTAAACAGAAGGTCAGAGAGACTTATGAAAAGAACAAGTACTAGCAAACTCCTTAAAAGCAAGTCATGACACCTTAAATTTTAGACTTCTAACCTCCAGAACTGTAAGAACATTCAACTTTTGTTACTTCTACTTTGGCGAGTGTTGAGAAAATCAGGGCTGCTTAGGAATGTTACATAATGTATTTTGAGTTAAATTTAAAAATCATTATTTGCTCACAGGTCAGATGAAGAAATCTGGGAAGATGAAATGTGGCTTGAGTGAGCGGGTAACTGGTTGAACGAGTGATTGAGTTGTCAATTGTTGGTTAGCGGTCATGGTGAACACGAAGGGAGGCATCTGAGGATATGCCATATAGTTCTGTTCTTGGCCAGCACTTGTAAAAAGACATTTTAAACAATGACATAAATCAGGTCACTGGTGGCACACTTATCAAATATATAAATGTCCCAAAGCCAGGTGGGCTGGTGAACGTAAGATGACAGAACTAACACTTTCAAATTATTTCAACAGGCTAGAATGAATATTTGGCCAAAGTCAATAAAATAATATTCACTAGGGAAAAACAGGTCTTACATATAAGTTCCAAAGGGGCAAAATCAACTGTACAAATCTATAAAAACTCTTGGCTTGTTCACATGAAAATACCTGTTTTTTTATTTGTTTGTTTGCTTTTGATTAAGCACAAGTTCAAGTTCCCAGAACAATTAAAATTTAGGTAGTACTAAAAAAAAAAAAAAAAGAGCAAATCATAGAAAGACATTATCCTCTTAGGCCTTTCTGCTCACCATTCTCCAACACCCACTGTTATGGGTTGAACTGTGTTCCCCCCAAAGATACGTGGAAGTCCTATGCCCCAAGACCTCCGAAGGTGATCTTATTTAGAAACAGGGTCTTTGCAGATATAGTCAAGATGAGTCTCGCAGGGTAGGCCCTAATCCAGTGTGACTGGTGTCCTCATAAGAGGGGGATGTGAACAGAGACACACATGGGGAGAAGGCTGTGTGAAAACAGAGGCAGAGATTGGAGGGAGAGATTCCTGCAAGCCAGGAACTTATTAAGGATGGATGGCAAACTACCAAAGCTGGAAGAGGTAAGGATGGATGTTCCCCTACAGGTTTCAAAGGGAGCATGGCCCTGCTGACACCTTAATTTTGGACTTCTAGCCTCCACAACTGTAAGACAATAACTATTAGTTGTTTCAAGCTACCCAGGCTGTGGTACTGTGTTACAACAATCTTAATGAATAAAACTCCAGCTTGCCTGTATATCGCTATATAGGTCCCTGTCCTGCCCTGTTCCACTTTAATTTCCTGCCCTTTAAGATGTACCTTCACCAGGGAAATTTAGCATCTTTCTGCAAGACTCAGTTAAATGGCATTCTCTAGCAGCAGGCCTTTTCTAACCTTCCCCAGCTGAGCTGAGTGCTGTCTCTGCACTCTGCCCATGGCATCCTGTCCACGCAGCATCTTGGTGCAGCACTCAGCACCCTGTTACATTATCTGCATGGCTGTCATCCCCATTAGGTGTGTGCCCTTGGAATGCGTGTTTTCCTCCTTGTCTATGAGGCCTCAGCACAGTGCCTGACAAATAATAAACATTTGACATTCAGAAGAAAGGAGTAGAGGAATAAATGAATAAGACAGTCTGTTTTCATGAAGTGTTTTCTACATGGAATGTAATTATTCTAAACATCTTCTTTAACTTGGTCTTCTGAGCTCTTTCAGAAAAGTAAGCACCATAAACAAAGAGCTAGAAATCACATCCTGCAAGGAAGGAACAGCTGACGGTCTTATGGATGCTTACCTAGAAAAGGAAAGACTACAAGGAAGGCCTTTCCAAAAGTTGGAGTCGCGTGTTTGCAGTCACTAGAAGTTTTCTAGCAGAACTAGCCTGGGTCAGGGAGGATGATGCAGAGCAGGGTTTCACAAAAACTAACCTGGGGAAAGATGATCACCAGTGTGTCAGCAGAAAAACAGGTGCCATGGATTTGTCAAAAAATTAAGTTCGATTACATACTTCTAATTTTTTTGGTAGTGAAATGGTCTTTCTTTTTAAGAAAGAGTGATAAAAGATTGGCGGTTGTTGCAGTTTGTGTTCTTTTTGACTCTATACTGGATCCCTAACCCTAATTATTTTTGTTTAGTTTATTGGTCCTTAAAATCTAAAAATCTAGGAATCTACTAAAATATGGTGGGTTGGTGGATAGAGGCTTTGATATCCCAGATTTGAAAGAGGACTGGACATCTTGTTGATACAAGATGAGTATCAGTAAATATAATGGTTACATGAACAGAATTACTGAGTAAAAGAATAATGGCAAAGATATCTTTTAAAAACCACACCTCACAGCATTCAATTTATTTTAATTTCAAGTTATAAACTGGGACAAAAATGGCCCAATACAATTTTGTAAAATCATGTATGAACTGACCATGCCACAAACAAAAATCCACATAAGAGAAAAACAATCAGACAACAGAGAGAGGCATCTGATTAGCTTTTCTCCTTCTCATTCTCTCTGGGATTCAGCTGAAGTGAGCATGTTATCAGCAATGATGCCTCCTCACACTTCCTGTGACTATCCTGCTGAATTAGCAGAACACAACCCCTCCGTTCCCCTGACTTCCTGCTTCCTTTCCCGCCTTGTTCAGGGCTTACTTAACCTTGTATGCTTAAACCATCAGGGTAAAAATGGGTCCTGAACATGCACGCAGGATTTTATAGGTCTGTCAAAAGACCCCTCAGAACCAAAAAGGAGTGAATCCTCCAAGGGGAGCTGAGAGCCTAGTGATACTAGAAAATTGCTGAAGACACACGGTCAAAGCATGGAACCAGAAAGCTTCTTTACATGACATGGTTTTATATATATATATATATATATAAAATACATACTTTATATGTGTATAAATGTATACACATGAATGTGTTTATACAGACATACACATATACTCATATGTGTGTATGTCTATATACACACATATATAAAATAAGTATAAACTATTTTATACTTTAAAGAGTAAACATACCAGCTCTGGCATTAAAATAGGATTCAAGACGTAAAGCAACCCAAGTGGAGGTGAGTTCACTCTTTGCAGACCTCACCCCAGAGGCTGCTGGGTGATGATGGAGGTGGGGGCAGAAAGGGCAGGTGGGCTTTCTTTGAGCTTGAGTTGAGGGAGAGGCAGGGATATGAAATGATTATCTCTCCTGTATTCATTTGAGAAATACGTATTATAAATCATCTATATTGTGATCCTAACAATACTAATTCCCATTCTCTTGTTAGGAACGTAGTATGTGTTGTAGAATGGAGGTACAATAAATGATACAGTCCTGAATAAAACTTAAGTGCCCTTTCCCACTACTTAACTGCTCAGAGCTCAGCTTATCAAAATATTTGTCTTGTTTTACCTGGGTCAGCCCGCACCAGGCCAGCCTGGGACCCTTCCACAGGCCAGTCCCTGTTCCAAACCACATCCAGAAGAAGGTGATAATGGCCCCCTTAACACCCAGGCCTGCACTGGGTCAGTAATTGCTCCAGGCCCCTGCTTGTTTCCTCTCACAAACACCTTAACTCAGAAAGAAGGCAGAGAATGGCTTGAAGCTGAAGCTCATTTCCTAGACCTGACTCCAAGCTCTTCCCAAACCACACACTTCACTGATGGAGCCAGTAAGACAGGAACAGGGCAAGTGAAGTAGGGGATGGGTGGTGGACAGGAATAAGCACTTTTAGGTCTATTAAATGAAAAATCAAATTTCCTTCTAGTGGCTGAGCATAAAACAGAAGAAACAATCATAGAAGAATCAGAGAGAAGTTGTGATGGAAACTCAGGAGATAACAAACCCATTTTTCTAAAACCAACAAGTACTTCAGAGACATGAAGCCACAAAACATTTCAGCATGAACTCTAAATAGTAAACTCAAAAAAAGAGATAAAAAGTGCATTCATTTTAAATGCAAGAAAACATGAGTAATATAGCACTTATTCTAGTACCACAGAAATGAGATACCCACATTTATAAATCCTTTCTTTGACAATGATTATTTTGAGAACTCAGTTCTATCAACATTTTCATTCTTTCTAATGAGGAAATCATCCATCACTGTTCATAGAGCATTTATCTATAGTACTTAAAGATTTCCATTTAGCTGACACAACATTATGTAAGGAGATTTTGCAGAAAAGGAGAATAAGATGTAGTAATGCATTTTAGGTGCTCAACAAAATATTTTTGAGTAACCACATGAGCTAACAGAAGGAGAATTTGTTATTTCTAATGAGTGTAGCCATGAATATGTGGTTAGTTAGAGTAAAAACCAGGAGAGAGCTATGACAGGTACTTGACTTCTATGACAAAGTTTTAAAAGTACTGCCACATTTGACACATAATCTCATCCAAGCCTGTGGCAACCTGGCAAAGGTAGTACCATTAATCCTGTTCTACAAGGAAGGAAACTAAGGCAGAGGGGACAATTGACTCATCTTTCTCCACTGCACGGCAGTTGAAAGAAACCAGAAAACGAAACCAGGTATTTGGTAGGTCCTCAGTAACAAGAATGAGTCTGAGTCAGGTTCCACTGAAGCTCTTTGAGTAGCCACTTCCAGTGACTATGTGTGTTAAGGAAACTGTTGGCTAAGAAGGGAAGAGATCACTACCAGAGCCAAGATCAGACCCAAGCCAGGAGGAATGTATGGAGCCAAGGAAATAATGCAACACAGCCCTCTTCTTTAGGGAGATGAAACAGAAAAATTTCAACCCAAAATTCAACCCTTTAGTCACCATTCCAGGCTAAGTTTAAATCACAAGTTTTAAATATATACTAATACGAGTAGAGACTTGAAGTGATTCTAGGGGAAAACACAACACAAAACGATAGTTGTTTTTTTTTAGAGACGGAGTCTTGCTCTGTCACCCAGGCTGGAGTGCAGTGGCACGATCTCGGCTCACTGCAAGCTCCGCCTACAGGGTTCACACCATTCTCCTGCCTCAGCCTCCCAAGTAGATGGAACTACAGGTGCCCACCACCACACCCAGCTAATTTGCTGTATTTTTAGTAGAGACAGGGTTTCACTGTGTTAGCCAGGATGGTCTCGATCTCCTGACCTTGTGATCTGCCCGCCTCGGCCTCCCAAAGTGCTGGGATTACAGGTGTGATTCACCACACCCAGTCCAAAATGATAGTTTTTGAGACAAACAAAGCTATAACAGATACCTAAGATTTTATCCTGAAATGTGAAAAAAAAAAAAGAGGGATATTTATCTCAGAAACAAAAAGGTCAAAACCCTTCAGCTCATCACATAATAAAAGCAAAGTAATGAAGATTAAAATCTGTTCCAACCCATCCTGCAGAAGAAAGAGGATGATATGTTTAGAATCTAAAGAATATAGTTTGTACACACAAGCTCAACAGAGAGATAGAAATGATTCCTGGAGAAATGGCATGTGATGGACCTATCCACCACCTGAAAAGGGCATGACAGAATGCATAAAACATCATTTAGGAGGAAATTTTTTAAATGTATTTTATTCTCAAACTAATGAACCAAGTGAAAAAATGCAAAGGTATAATGATTTGCAGTACCATCAAGCTCCTACTCAGAATATGGAGTAGCTGGGAGAGGGTGGCAAAGCAATGTCTGGCAGCATCTGATTCACCAATGGGTTGAGATGCTCTTACTGTTACATCATGTAGCAAACCCAGACATGAGAGTTACAGGACAGCAAACTCCTAGAGAACTGGTCAAATTGTTGTATGTAAAAAATGTTAATGTGCTGGAGACAGCAGTGACAATCAATTTTGTAAGACCAACTCGTTCCTGCTCTTGCCAAATGAAAAGAAGGAAAGCTAAAGTGTGTTTGGGGTTTCTTTTCATTTGTTCTCAAGTTCAGGAGGCACAGAACAGATTTTTGTAGACTCTTGGCTAATTGGACTTGCAATCCTGATGTAACTGTATCCCATATAGCCATGCCAATTAAAAACTTCCCAGTTAAGAATGACTCTTTTCCCCAGGATCTTCATTACGTACTTCCAAAACTACATGTAACGTTAACTGTTCTTGGCTTCCCTTCGTGTCTAGGGCACATTACGGATTGGTTCCCACAGGATTCATCCTGCCAGGTATTCTGTGCATTTTTTATTATTTGTTTCTTATGGTCTTTACGGCTGACAAAGAGGACCATTCATTAAAAATATAATTTGGAATGGTCACTGAGTCTGACACTCTTCTGCACAGACTGCAAATTAATTCAAACCTTTAGCCAAAGTGAGTTAGGATAAGCTGTCCTTGATCATTTTCTCCTGTTATTTTATACTGAGCAGCTCAAGTCAGGGTGTGAAATTTAGGTGTGTTCCCTTTTCTAATAGAGAGAGCACATACTATCAAATTGACAAAGAAAACAAAAACAACAAAAACAAAAAGTGAAAAATCCCAGGTCGGAGAGAAAATGACAAAATAGGCATACACATCTGGTAAGAGCAAATTGGTTACACACGGAGTGCAATTTGGCAATCCGTAGCAAAAGCTTTAAGTCATTTCTCCTAAGAAAATTATTATGAATGTATACAAACACTCTGTGGCAAAGATTACATAGAAAAGTTAACAATGTAAATACTAAGTGAACTGCAGAATAGCCACAGAATGGAAAAAAGCATGTCATCAGTGATACTGTATGGCCTTGTTTTTTAGCGGGGAGACAATCCATGCCTCTAAGAAACAGGGAACAGGATATTGTATCCTGGGAGACACAGACTGTGAAGAAACCAAATACACATTTCCCTCCTTCTTTTGTCTTGAAATACCTAGATCAGTGCTGTCCAATAGAAACAGAATGCAAATCACAAATGCAGCTGACATTTGTAATTTTAAATTTTCTAGCAACCACATTAAAAAAAAACACATGAAATTTTCAATAATATTTTCTTTAACTCAATACAGTATATCCAAAATATTATCATTTCAACAAGTAACAAATATAAAAATATTGAGATGTTTGACTTTTTTTTCCTACTAAGTATTTGAAATCCAGTGTGTATTTTATACTGCCAGCATATCTCTATTTGGACTCGCCACATTTCAAGCACTCAATAGCCACATGCGGCTGGTGGCCACTGTGCTGTGCACACAGATACAGATGTTTATGGGCTGTTGCCTCTTTCACAGTTTAACATTTCCCTTGCCATGGGAAATTGTAGCTTGGCACAATTTAAATCATGGCTAACACAGTTGCCAACTCTGCTTTAGATTGTTTATGGTAGTTGCTTTAAAGTGGGCTCACATTAGGGCAATAATCCAACTTTTGTACTTCTGAAGTTATTTTTCTAACCCTGGGTCTCAGGGAGATAATCATTCACTTTTGGGGTTAATCTCTGAGAATGTCTCAACAGCAAGGCCTACCTGAAAAGTCCCAGAAGTGTTTTCTTTCCTTGTTTTTTGAGACGGAGTCTCGCTCTATCGCCCAGGCTGGAGTGCAGTGGCATGATCTCAGCTCACTGCAACCTCCGCCTCCTGGGTTCAAGCGATTCTCCTGCCTCAGCCTCCTGAATAGCTGGGATCATAGGTGCATGCCACTGCGGCTGGCTAATTTTTTGTATTTTTAGTAAGGCGGGGTTTCACCATGTTGACCAGGCTGGTCTCGAACTCCTGACCTCAAGTGATCCGCCCAACTCGGCCTCCCAAAGTGCTGGGATTACAGGTGTGAGCCATCGTGCCTGGCCCCCAACAACTTTTTCCTTTTAATGCATTTGGTAAGACTAATAAATGGTATAAATTAAATCTTGTGGCACAGCAGAACATCGCACAATTCTTCCTTCATTCCCAACTCTTAGGGCTTTGAATGAGCTTTAATCATATACTTTGAGTGAAATGAATTATATGACTTGAGAACACACATCAGAATGGTACATTTGTTTGATAAGCTTCATTTTAAGAAAAAAATGGGGGGAGGAACCACATATTTATTCACTGTCTAAAAAACAAGAAATTGACTAAATCTGAAGCCAACTGACCCTGCAGATCTGCGGCCTCTACTTGTCTCAGATACCAAAATTTAACCATATGATGTTAGAGGAACAATCAGGGAAGCCACTAACTCTTAGGGCACCTTTCTTGCAAATTAGAAAAATGTACCCTGTATGGGAAGGGTCAATCTCTGAAGTACAGGACTTGGTGACTCAGGGTGAGATGGATATCTGAGAATGCCATTCACCCCCGACCAGGCATTCTTGTGCATTGTGACAATGCCCACAATTGTACATGGAATCCTGGGAACAATGTCCCAGTTAGCATACAACAGCAGACATAGGTAGAAAGCTTTGGTGACAGCAGTAAGCTCAGTATGTAGGTTACAGATTTCCTCTAGACATCCCAGTACCAAAAATACCATCCTTACTAAATACTGCAAAATTGGTAACCATCCTCCTTATGGAAAGGTGAGGCAGAAAATAAAGAAGAAAATACCAGATTTTCAAAAAGTAAAACTACTGATATGCATCTAAATTGGAAATTAAAAATTTAAAGCTTAGGGCAGTTCTTAATATGAATAAATATGTGATGAACTTAATGAAAATATTTTCCATAAATCTTTTTAAAATATGTAATACATGATTCTCAGAGTGTCCACCACCCAATGATATAACGGAGAAAGTTGGAGTTTGTTGATTGCACACATTTTCACTCCTCCTTTACTGTAGTGACTACAGCAGAATATACTCAATTTTATGTATGCTAGAAAAAAGTTACAGTACATTCTATTGTCCATCTAAATAAGGTCTAGATGAAAGTGCACAATAACGGCAGGTCAAGCTCATCTCCCCTGCCAAATCTGGTATTCCTTATACACTGGGAAAGCAGTCATCATATCCTGCTTGCTATCTATATATCTTTTTTTCATATGTATTTTAATCTTGTTAAGGATAGAAACTGTTTTATTCATTTTTATGTCCTATGCTATCTACCACAACACCTTTGACATAATTGGTGCTAAATAAATGGTGGTTGAATTTATTTTTTAATTTAAAAAGACTTAAAGTGCGAAAAAGAAAAGGTAGTGGCCATAAGACAGAGAAGACAGGGTGTGCACAGACGATCCTCTGATAACCAACCACTCAACAGGCAGAAGAGGAGAGTTGAGGAAAGAGAATGAAGCAAACAGTATTGGTTTCAGGCCCTATTTTTTCCAGGAACTGGCCAAGGAGCTTTACATATATTACCTTACTTAATCCTCATCACAAGCATTATAATCCCTACTTTATGAACAGAGAACACTGAGGCCAGGAAGCCAAAGCAAGTTGCCCAGGATCATCCACCTATTACACAGGCAAGCAGGGTTTGATTAGGCCTGCCTGAGCCAAATCACATCTCTCTCTCCAGCGCCCTCAGCACTGGAGGACAGGCACGGTGGGAGGAGCTGCTGAAGAAAAAGCCAAGAAGCCAGCTGCACAGACTCTGGAGAAAAATTCTATTGTATGTCATCTAAGGAGAGAGTTACATTTTCCCTTTTTCCTTTACCTGTAACACAACTCCTTCCAGTCCACTGAAACGGATGTTTTCATTTTGAATAACATGACCATCTCAGCACAAATTCTAAATTGATGAACAAGTTATTTTAATAACATTCAAGATAAAATTCCAGGAAAAAAATATTTTGAGCTCTTATTCCTTTGAAGTTTATGGTAACAATGACTTGTTACTCATTTTTCCTGTGTTTTGGATGTAGTTGGAAACAAACAGATGTCAAAGCCGTGGTGATGCTCTAAAACCATTTGGCGATCTAAAAGTTCTGGGAAAAGCATTTGTCAATTAATTTTTGCCACAGTGCCAGGAAGTGAAACACAAGAGTGTATTTACTACACACCATGATGTGTGTTTTAAAAAGGTTCTCATTGAAAGGTCCAAAACAGCAAAATGAATATAGTTTGTATCTTCTCCATACTGGCATACATCTTTACATATGTGTGTGTGTGAGGTGCAATTAAAAAAAATATATATATACACACACACACGCGCACGTGCACATATATATACACACACTTATATATACAACAGTCTTTGTGACCAAAGTAAACCGTTATAAGCTATTGTGAGTAAACATACAGCAACATGTTTTAAAGGTATTTATCTTTGCATTGATCATTACTGGTCATTAAATGTTCACAATACTCAGAGTGCCATGTAACTCTACATCCTCATCCTTCAGAAGCCTGTACTGTTTAGGTTCTGACATCTCAATCATTCTCTCTTAGACACACACACATAACATGTACAAATCTGTTGCTCAGTTGTGTAGACCTTAAAGGATCAGTTTAGATTAATTTGAGTATTAGCCAATTAACTGTTGAGACGAGTTCTTCACCAATGGTATTACTTTCTGATTCCTACTTTCTTATTTATACTTTTTAATGTTTTTTTTTTCTAATTTTTCATGACCTATGTTACTTTTGAGAGAAAATATTAAAACATACAATTTTCTTTGCTCTCATTTATTAATGGAGCAACCTTATTTAAGGACTATAGGTTAAAATATCTAAAGTAGCCAGATGAGACAATTTTTTGAAAACATCTCTAATTCTGCTCAATCCCAGTGATAGCTTTAAAAAGAGACATCTTCGAGTTTATCTTCTTGTGGCAGACATGAGACTCTGGAAGACTTCAGAAGGAAGAATTTCTCAAAACATTTTCCCAGGAGGTACAGGCTCAACACTAGCTTTCGGTTCTCCAAGGTGTAATCTAATAATAACAGAAACACACTAGCATACCTCACGGTACATGGGGGGAAAGGTGGAACGGAGACCCTAAGGAAACAACACTAGAAATTATAGGGGGCTTGGAGTGTGAGGAACCAACAACACTTGAAAAAGATCTCAGGCAGGTGCAAATTCAACAAGGAAGAAATGTAGATAAGAATTTTCTGGTATACAAGTTACAAAAGATGGGCAAACCGTTAACACCATCCAGAAAAAAAACCTAGCAAAACAAAGAAAACTTCCTAAGTCCAAAGCCAAACCAATTAGCAGTATTTGTCTATCCATTAATGAAAGGCAAAACTTCCAATTTACTTTTTTAGAAAACTGGGATACTCATAAGCATGTTAGTAAACATACAGATTTTTTAAAACTTTCTATTGTCAAACACATGTAAATCTTAGAGGCATGATCAATACCTTTAAGTCAACTTACTCAACTTTTATAGACAGTGTCATACACCAATTGATGATTCTGAATCCGGCGACTAAATACATTTTCACAGTTTACTCTCATTTTTCCCATTTCTCCCCTTTTATAAAATGTTCTTTTTTTAAAGACTATATAATTGCTCTTGAAGAATCAGAAAAATTATTAGTTATTTTAGAGCTTAAAAAATATATGTTTGAGTGGGTGGAGGGATAACGAAAAATTTTTAACTGAACTGGGATACTGGCTCTGTAAGTATTAAATCCTTTTTACTTAATCATATAGTGAAAATTTTTTCTTGTCATTAAATATTCCTCCAAAGCAAGATCTGCAATAAATGTTTTAATGGACACACTATAAACTCACTATTTCCGAGTATTTATGTTGTTTCCAATGTTTTTGGTATTACAAATGACATTGTGATAAACACCCTTTTACTACCATCTTCAGCCCCATAACGACCTTCCCTTGACCAGCACCCATCTCACTGTTCCTGCAGGGTGAGCGACTGTGGCGAGGGAGAGCCCTGAGTCTTGGCACTTTCATCCTGACACTGAAGCTGATCACTTGGTACCACTGTTGACGACAGAAAGTCTCCCTCTTGATAGCCCAAAAGGAGAAGGGGAATCTCATCTTCACTGTGAGGAGGGGAGAATTCAGAATTCAGGGCCCAGAAAGGAATCAGAACTGAGAAAACAAACCCTAAACCACAAGAAAACAAATCTTAATTAGACAGTATCTCAAGGACACTGTTTCTGTTTTTAGGACTCCTGGAAATGGGTGTTCATAAATAGGGAGGCAATAGGGCAGCTGCACTGTGCTGTCATCTGTTTTATGTTTTAAACTGAACTAGCAAGGCACGTGAAAATGTTCAAATAATTTTATCCCACATCTCAATTGCCCTTCCATTTTGAATCTCACAATAAATATTTGTGTTGATAAATGAATCTGGGCAAGACCTAAGGTTGACCTTTCACCTCCGATCTAGTTATATGTTTTAAAACACTGATGACTAAAATTTCATTTCGCAGTCTTAAAATGTGATCCTAAAACCTAGTTGAACTTGCCTGTGAAATCAAATGATGGTAACTTGTTTTTCAAAGGGCTAATTGAGATGTCCTGAATTCTGAGCAGCCTCTTAATTACTGTCATTTACAGAAACTTATCTTAAATATCTGACCCTTTCTCCTCATAGAAAATGGCTTCTGTTAATACTTGGCATAGTATCATTAAACTGGGAGACAAAAATCATCTTCTGAGAAGTATGTGTTTTGAGTATCCAATAATCTGAATCTATGTTCCCATAAAGTTTTAAACATAAATAATCTAAGCAGCTATTCACTAGTGTTCCTTAGAGTAACTGAAAGATGTAACACATGTAATGCAAAATAAGAAAAGCTTATTTCTAAAAGCCATTATATTTATTTGTTAATAATGCCAGTGGACTATTTACAGTATTTAAATGTTCAAACAGTCAAGTCTCCTCTTAAGATTAAGTTAGAATTACAGCAGAAATAGAGCATATTCTAGAGGTCAGACACTCATTCCACCCTGAAGCATCCATATCATCTGCTCACATCAAAGTCCTTAAGAGACACATATCAAGTTAGCATTTCACAAAGGAAAATCAACAGCCTTTATACATATATATATACACACACACACACACACACACACACACACACACACACACATAAATGAAAAATGTTAGATTGCCATTACTCCATTACCAGTGGAACTTAGGGTTGTCCAAATGATATGTAAAAAAACAATTATCAGCTGGGCGCGGTGGCTCACGCCTGTAATCCCAGCACTTTGGGAGGCCGAGGTGGGCGGATCATCTGAGGTCAGGAGTTTGAGACTAGCCTGGCTAACATGGTGAAACCCCGTCTCTACTAAAAATCCCAAAAAAAAAAAAAAAAAAAAAAAAAAAAAAAAAAGGCCTGGTGTGGTGGCAGGCGCTTGTAATCCCAGTTACTTGGGAGGCTGAGGCAGGAGAATCATTTGAACCTGGGAAGCAGAGATTGTAGTGAGCCGAGATCGCGCCACTGCACTCCAGCCTGGGCAACAAGAGTGAGACTCTGTCTCAAAAACAAACAAAAGAAAGAAAAAAGAAAAAACAATTATCTCCCATGAACTGGAATAAGGGACCTATGAAGCCACCATGGCATGGAGCTCATGGAAACTTACTGATAAGACAAACTGAGATCCCAGGCAACACCTCCATTACAGACCACATCCAGAAGACCACTGCCAGCTGGGCAAAAACGCTCACTTCAATCAAATGCTACACCCAAGGAGGGGCAACTGCAGAGTTCTCAAAGATTCCTCTTTTCACAGAATCTCAGGCAAACAGAATCAGACTTCTAGTGAATAGTTCTAAAAATAAAGGCAGAGTGTGCATTACTTGTATGTTCAAAGACGGCTGATTTGCATTTCAGAAATTCTCTTGGAATGTCATAAATTTTTAAAAAATTAAAAACGTGAAGTCTACATTAAAATGGCAGACTGATTTTAGTTAGCAATACAGCAGCATTAGGCCACACTTTGCTGTCTTATTGTAGCCAAATTATAGCCATGGCTTTGTCCTGGGTCTGCATACGAAAATGGAACAAGTTCAGTGGGGCCTCCTGTTTCATTATTAAGCCTATCGGATTACTGGTTCTAATTAAGGATCGTGTTACTGGCTACCACACAGTTATTAATGTGCATTATTGCCATTATAGGAAGTTCTGACCTCTGCTGTGAGTCACCTGGAGTAAAATTTAATTATCAACCAGAGAAAATGGGAGTAAAGATGATATAAAATGGCTTCTTGTGAGGCATCTGTGATTGCAAAGTACTATTTTATAGTATTTCCTCTGCCATTAGGAGAATAATTAGAGTGAGGCCCCTTTCTAAAACCTAAAAATAAACCATCCAGAAGGCAAGACCACAATATATTCTATTCTACTTTTGATGTGTTATTAATTTAGCAAATTGCATAATATATTTTTCAAAGTTCAAGAACATGAGCTACAAGAAACTGAATTTACTGAATGAAATTACGCTAACATTTAAAACAGTATCATAGGAATTGCGAATATAGGTTTTAAATAAACATATTTTCCTATCCTACTCTTTGTTGGCCAAATATAACATCTTCAAAAGATATGAATGAGTAAGTTATTTTTCACTGGTGTGCAAGATTAAAGATAGGAAAAGTAATTAGGAATCTGAACAACTTGTCATTAGGAAAGCAGCTGTTACCTTTTAAATGAGATTTTCTTTCTTTTAACCTGAAAGTTATATTTTTTAAAAGTCAAGATGAAATCGGTAAAACAACCCACTTTTGATATTTTAATTATAAAACTAACGATGTCACACAGTCCTCACAACGGCCAGTAAAGAAGGCAAAAGAGGTAACTTGTAAGCAGCAATAAGGAGGAACAGCGGGTATTACTAACAAAGACAGTGGCTTATTCCTCTAGAAGTTTTAACCAAGATTAAGCACTTACCTTTCTGAGATACTTTCTGTGAAGCCACACCTAAAGGCAGAAGATGGACAGATATATTTTTGCATTTCACTCCCTATCTATGATGTTTTGCCTGCCCTGATGAACACTTCATTTTTCTTTTGTTTTTGTTGTTGTTGTTATTTCTAGAAGTTGTTTCATTCTTAATGAACACTTTAGTCTACGACTCTAACAGTATATGAAAACACCAATGGTTTCTATGAAGGTGCAAATTATTCAAAGGGAGGTCAAATTTTAATTTTCAGGAGACAAGTGCATGGAAATGGTAAAACATTTACAACTGTGTCATTTCGCAACTCTTTACTGAGTGCCTACTAAGTGTTAGCATTCAGTTCAGACACTAGAGAGAACAGAGAAGAAAACTCATTATTACAGTACAGGTGGCTATTAGGTACCATGAACTATGGAGGGCTCTGCTGGTTGGGCTTCATATCATCCCACCATTTAGCACATGCTGGACACATAGTAGATGCTCGAATAAAAGCTTATTAAACTGGACCTGGTATACAATAACTCCCCAGACTAAAAAAGGGATGTATCATCTTTAACTCAAAATATAATGATAAAGATATATTAATAGACATTTCTAGCTATGAGTGTCTATGGGTTTGGTGGTCTACATGATAGGATACATACATCTATGTACATCTATAAACATCTATGTATCTCCTACAAATAAGCTTAGAACGTTACTATTTTATGCCTGTTTTACAAAAAAGGACACCAAGTCTCAGGCAAATTTGCCCAAGGTTATATGGTAATTTCAGAAGAAATGAAACTGGAAACTCTTTTTCTTCCTATTGTGAAACCCGCAATGCTAAGTAGAGTAACTCGGAGGGCACTCGAGACCAGTAGACAAAAAAATAAGACAACAGCCCAGAAAAAAGGGCTACATCGAATATTTTCATACCAGAAATGATCAGTTTATAGACAGCAGCTGAAAATAAGGGTGAGGGAGGAAAGGGTGAGTTACTAACATTTCAAGGCAGGAAGTTAAGCCTATAAGGGGAGGGGCCACTGTGGAGTTCTTTAAGTGGGACCTGAAACCGCCCACACCTGATGAAAGTGAGGAGACCTGAAGTAGAGATTAGAAATTCATATTCCATGTAACAGCATTTCTATTTTAAAGATAAAGAAACGGAAACTCAAATATTCAGTGCATTCTTAAAGATTGGCTTGTAAGCAACCCTCGCTGGTAACTGGTAGGTCCAACGTCCGAAGTCAGGTCGTCTGTTTCTAAACTGACTCCAAGTCATATGCTTTGTCTTTTACTTATTCTTTGAGAAGACAGCTCACGTAAATCATATCCCTTAAAATCCCATTGAAAAACATCAGAGAAGTTCCCCATAGGAGAGCAGAATGGGGATAATATTCAGTTTTCCAGTGCTTGTTCTGATTGGCTAGAGTCTGTTTTCTAATTGTTAAATATTTTGACGATCACTCCAGAAGTGGGTGGTGAGTAGTGGGAACAATCTTTCCTAATAACGCTAGATTTAAAACTTGAAGAAGGTTGGACACCACTGTCACAGTCCAGGCTATGCAAAGTATGGTGTCAAAACTGGTATTACAAGCAGACAATGGCTGTTCAGAGTGAAGGAGCGTTAGTAACTTCACTTTCCATTTCCCAGAACCCGGCATAGTAGGCACTCATAATAATATTTGTTGAATTACTTGATAAACAAATTTTCCCCAAATCTTGGAAGCCTTTTCCAGTCTTTAGGGTGTTCTCAACCACTAAATTTCTCCCAGGTATGCCCCTTCTTAAAAAAACTTTTAGCTAGAGTTTTGGCTCTCGACCTCTTTTGTTCTGGGTCTTTACAGTTATCAGAGATGGGCTGCAATATTATTGACCGTGGGAATATACTCTTTAACATGAATATGCCAGTTCATAAGTGATGCTAAAAGTATTTAACTACTCCTATGACACAAACACTAAGCAAAGTGGGCAGCAGTTCACGGGGTCTCCTGAT
This sequence comes from Macaca thibetana thibetana, assembly GCF_024542745.1. Taxonomy (NCBI): domain Eukaryota; kingdom Metazoa; phylum Chordata; class Mammalia; order Primates; family Cercopithecidae; genus Macaca; species Macaca thibetana. The sequence continues at coordinate 82,688,535 of NC_065589.1, read as the reverse complement.
GCTGCATGGGGCCCTGGGGCAGCCAGGGCATTCTTTCAGAAGAGTGGCCTGCTTTCCTATCTTTCTAAGAGGGCATTTTGTTTATCAAAATGGTATAAAATAAGAATTAGAACATATCCTTAAAAGAGACAAATCACAGAAAATATCCAAATCTCCTATATATCCATTTAAAAAGTGAATCGAAGTTGATTTGAGTTCTCATGTTGTAAAACTGGGAAAGCTCCCAGCATCCATCCATTCCTCCTGAAGATACATTAACCAATGCAGGAATTGGGTTAGGATGAAGACAGCCAGCAAGCAACAGGTGCTACATATTAATTCTCTCAATTATTAATCCTAAGACTGAATCTTTCCATTGTTTTAAGCCTTCCTAAAACTCTGAAGGCAATGCAATGGAATGGAAAAACTGAAGAACAGAAATTAGCAGTCTTAGACAATAACAAAATCCTCTAAACACTATAGAGTTATGAACAAAATTTCTTAAAGCTACCTTTCAAAATACACCAAAGAAAACCTTATTTTTCATTTGGATTCCTTGATAAATTGAAACGAAATATAACTATTACAAGGAAGTTCTGCTTAAAAAGCAAACTTTGCAAAAGCATGATTATGAAAGAAACTTCATTGTTTCCTTTTCTGGCAGTACTAAGAAAAAAAGACATTTTCCTATCGCCAGTGAAAAAAAGCGTGTATAAAACCACTGTCAGAGTCTTTGAGCTTTAACTTAAATCATGTAAGAAATGAATATCAGAAAAATGAATGACTTTGCACTAAAGGGGGAAAAAATCCACTTTGAGTATTAATGCAGAGGTGGGACTATGGCTTCTTTTTTTTTTTTTTTCACTAAGGGCTGGCAATTAATTGCTTATAATGCTAAAGCTGTATTCTATTGCTTCTGTAGATGTACTAATTCAAATAGTTTAAAGTTTCAGTGAAAAATTCAACATAACTACTCACAAGACATGTCAAACCACATAACCACCAAAGCAAATACAACCTTGCCAAAACACAAGATTCTCAAACAAGTTTTAATGTAACGGTTATAAGACCATACTGTTTCTTTAAACACCATCTTAAACCTTACTTTTATCACCTCTTATAGCATCAGTGTGATATCCAGTGATGTAAGAGACAGCCACAATAATGAATTCCATTGATGCCAAGGATCAAGTAAGACTACAGAACTGGAAAATTATTCTAAGCAGAATGGTGGTGAACACAAGACAGCAGTAGAACTAATCTGTTTTCTCATCGAAGGTCAACAAGTACCGGTATAAACCAGCCCTGAATACTATGGGTGAAATCACCTGAAGGTCTACCAATTTCTATCTGTGGAAGGTGTCATTTTGAGAATTACATTTTTACTGATCTCTAACACCATATAAAATATATTATCATGATTCATAACATTTTTAGACTAAGGAATTTTGCTTTTGCTGCACTTCAAGGGCAATATCTCAAATCTAGCCCAATAACGCACCAATAGAAGCCCTGATATCCCTAATCTTCTGTTTGAATAGAATGCTTTATTACTTAGTGCTTTCATATTCATTATTTCAATTTTAATTTAGAGTCCATGATTGAGAAATGAGGCTAAAATAACAACAAATTAAGCACTGTCTATTGCATGGAAAATAGGCAGGGGTGGTATTTCCGAGCTTTGACCATTCTAGAACAGAACAATGGCCCGCACAGTCATTATCTCTAATTTTATTACTGGAAAAAGTTTTCCTAATTGTGATCCAATTAAAGGATGCTATGTATTGCACTTAAAACATAGTGAGAAAGTAAACCATTATATAAATCCACCCCAAGCCAATACTGGACTTTTTTTTTTCCCAAAAGAGTACATGCATTTGATCTCCCAAATGCTCCCTAACAAGATATTTTAAAGGTATCTCATTCAAAATATCCTCTTCACCAGAGGAATGAAAAGTTTCTGGTTGCTGTTTTTCATTTTACTTACAATAATAAAAATGACATTTACCCATCTACGCATTCAAACATAAACGCTTGTGTGCAGGTAGGTGTGTATGTGTATTTATGTATGTAGCATGTATACATATTATAGCCTGTCTTGTTCTAGAAAGGACTTAAGGTAGCTTACAAAGAGACATACCCTAGAAGGCGAAGGTAAAAAATCAACAGCAAAGAACACAGGACAAAGGCAAAAATGAGGCAGGAATAAAATGGCTTTCACAGAGGATGACTGTTTCAAGTGCTTAACTTCTCATTGATGGCTGAGCTTGAAGAGCTTATTTAATGACTATCAACCTGCACTGATCAAATACAGCATAAGACCTAGAGATGAAGCACCTGATTGACAAGAAATCTATCATAAGCAGCTCTTCACCACAAGCATAATTCAATAGTAATTGGTCCTAATGATGAGTCTGGAATACAAGTGGTAAGTGTAATGTGAATGATGATAAGAAAATGTATCTCAGTGCATCCTATTGCTTTGAAAATTGGCAATTCATATAAGACATATAAGGTAAAACTCTATAATCTGAAAACCTGAATTAGTAAAACTTATTTTTTGACTATACTGGAAGATAGCCCAGTTAATGATTACTTGAGTTTATTAATGTTTTATAGAGGAATATTTAATACCAAAAAATCTGAAACAAGCAAGATTCCGGGACCTTAGAAAGATGAAGAGAAATCCTTTATTTCTCCTTTTTTGGATCACAGAGCTGAAAGGAATCTGCCAAGAGTTTCAAATAGCTTTCCTCTTGCATGCCCACTCTGATGAGTTACTAGTGGTTGTATTGCATAGGGAAAGATTCCGAGGCCCAGCCAGGCGCAGTAGGAAAGAGTATTCTCATCTATTTATTAGCAATTGTATCAGGAGACAGGAAATGAGGTGGTACATGGCCACTTGCTTGTTTATTTCTGATCTCTGGTTTAATCTGCTGATGTCACCAATGAAGAGCCAGAGGCTAAAAGTATTTGATTATTTACCATTTCTTAATAGATGTATTTATTTGTAGCCTGCCTCATTACAAAAAATGACTTGATGTGTCACAGAAATACACAAAACAATAAATAGATGAAAAAATTCCAGGATGATAGGAAGAATGTGCATCATGTGGGAGGATAAAGTTTCTTCTTGTGGCAAATTCTAGAGTCTTCATTTTCACCACAGCCTTTCCCAGCACTGAGTAATCCACATTCACTGCTATTCTCTGCTCATCTCAGAGAGAGAAAGAGAGAGAGAGAGAAAGGAAGGGAGAGAAATATGTACCCCAGGAATAGGCCATGACTGTGGCTATCAAGATAACAATGCCTCCGTAATTAGGGATTTGGGCTCATACTCAGCCTTCCTTTGTGCCACATAAAGCAGCACTTTATTCTTTCATTCAAAAATATTTGCTGATTTTGCTTATAATAAATAAGCAAAAATAAGCAAATTATACAATATGTCAGGGGTGGTATTACAACAATAGTACAAGCAAAGCGGGGTGGCCGGGGGTGGAGAGGGGTGGAGAATGAGAATGCCAAGGTGAAGTAGAGGCAGATTACAATTTTTTAAAGGGTGGCTGAGTCGGCTGATGGAGAAGGTGACATGAGCAAGGTCCTGAGGAGCAAGTCAGGAGGATCCAGGGGAGGAGCACTGCAGGCAGAGGAGGAAAAACTAGCGTAAGGTATGTGGAAGGCCTGGTGCACTTAAGAAACACCAAGGAGTCCACTATGGTTGAAGTGAAGTGGTGGAGGACAGTAAGGGAGAATAAAGTCAGAGAAGTTATAGGGAGAGGAGGCAGAAAATACAAGGTCTTGTAGCCATGATAAGACAGCCTGGCAACTGTGTCAGTGTGGCAACAGCACTCCGAGGATCCTGCTGCTGAAGTTTTAAACACTAACAGCGTTACAAGTGGAGAATGGAAGACTGCCTAATCTGCTGCAGTCCAAGATCATTTAGGAAGCATCTCCTCATTTCTCCTCAACGTGGTATTAAAATTCTTCTGCCCTGGATATTTGTCAGTGGTGGGACCCATGGAGTAGACCTTGGTCTAGCAGTATCAGAGGTCAGAAAAACCATTACATCTGTGTAATAAGATTGAGGTACAAATGAATAGCCCTGTAAAGAAGTAAAAGCAATTCAGAAAGACCCACAACAGATATATCATTACTGTCTATGCAAGCCAAGGAAAGGCTGGTACTGTTAGACATTGAAAGGAAAGCAGGGGAGAGGAGGAAAGGAAATGAATGAACGACAATGGCATGATGAACTGCTTCCAGAAGGATGTTCCTTCATGCTCAAGGCTGGGAATTTATCAAGAGGTTTATCAGGAACTCAGGTAGAGAACGAAGCAGATGCATACCTCACAGGAGGTTTAAAAGTCAGAACCAATACTTTTAAATTGTGATTTATTAAGCAGGCAAAATACAGGTAATACAAACCTCTGCAGCTGAAACACATATCCAGGCAAGTTGCTGAATGTTTCCTGTCTTCAAATAATTAAAGGCAGGGGCAATTAATTCAACGCCAAAGTAAATTCCAACTAAGAATGGGTATAAGAAAAATCACATTTAAAAAAACTTTCCTTTCAGCAAAGACGTCAATCAAGCTAAAAGTTGCTAGAAATCATGATTTTGATTATTTGCTGATTTTAATGTTTACTGACAGTCCAGGAAACTGTTGTGTATGCACTAATTTATTTGCAGGGCCATTAAGAGAAGGGACCAGATTCTCCTTTCCAATGGAAATGCCATTAGATATCCAAAATATCAGCACTCCCAAGTGAGCCACTTTGATAATCAAAATAACCATTGCTATACAAACTGAAAAAAGAAGGTGACTAAGCAATGTTCCTTCTGTGATTTTAAGGGTAGTCAAACAGAGAGCATGAGAAACATTTGCTTCTACCTCTTTCCCCAAAAAGTTTGAAGCTGCTGGCACAAATATATGCAACACCACAAGACAAAAAGAGATATAAAGTTCAAGGTAAGTGAAGGAAAAATAAACCCAGGAGTAGTTTTTCCACAAATATATGAACCTGAAAGTGAGATCCTGCAGAGTGCTAATGTTGGATGCAAAGTTGACTCATAACTTCTTAGTAGTGAACATAAGGAAATACAACATTACAAAATTGAGTATTCATTAGAGTAAAACCAGGTCCTGGGCTGAAGTTCCATTTTTCCCAGCTCTGATGCCGGAAGGAGCATCTTCCTATGGTTCCTCCTAAAAGCCATACTCTATGTGCAATGCACAGTCAAAGGATCAGCTGGGGCCCAAGTATTGGAATTCTACAAGGGCAAATAGCTATGTGGTTAATGCACAAGGCTTTCTGATAATATTGTTGCATCCAGGGATAAATGGCACATTCCTTTGAACAGTGGCTACCAAATTAGGCTCTGAAGAAGTACTTTAGGGGTTCTATCAATTTTCCATATGAATATTTTGTATTTAAAGACTTCTTAGCCTTTAAGTACAAAAACAAATAATAGGAAATGCAGGCAAATACATAGCACAACAAATGTTAACATACTGATGACCACATCTACATTAAAGTGCTTCAAGTGCTGACGTTAGACAAATGTGTCTCCTGTTACCTCTTTGTATAAATGAGTCACTGATTAGGAAAGCTGTAACTGTGTTGGTATTCTTTTGGAAATTCAAGTCTGCACATGTCCATTCATATAAAATTGTACAAATGACCTACACATCCATCATGCTCAAATGCCAGGCCAAGAGCAGGTACAACTAGTTGGCACACACCCTCACCATGATCTAATAGACGATTGTATAATACTAAAGTGCCTACCATGTTGCATCATGATAAAGTGACATCATTGACTGGTACTGATGCTAAGTTTTGGGTGCTTCTGGTCAGACTTCTATATCTATTATGAGGCACGTGAATAGCTATATTACTATGAATTCAATGTTGAGGCAAAAAAAATTATTTCTAGTTTCTAATAAGATTAATTCAATGGGGTATCAAGACAAAATGAGTTTGTTAAAAATTAAAATATTAAGAAGTTGCTTACGGATATGCATAAGGATTTTCTAAATGTCATACAACCAAAATGAAATACAGAAGTAAATTAGGTATGTTACTGATACTGTTCTGCAACTGTTATCCAGAAGCCCTGATCTCACATTTTTGAGTTTATCAAAAATGTCTCACTGTTCTCCCTGATAAGTTTACAAATGTAAATCTGTACTTATACAGCACATAATTAAAAATACCACTTTTAAATATTTTTGTATATAGTTTTGTTGAACATTTTTTAAAAACCACACTTGCTGGAGTAGTTCTGTTAAACGTGTCAGGAGATGCTGATTCTGTCAACCCTTGGAGACTGGGTGGGGCCTGTCACCTCCAGCAATGACCAGCCTCATCCGTAAGTGGCAATCCAACATAATCTAATTCAGTGTCAATATAACATAATACAAATATTATCGTTTCCTGTGTTTGCCAAGTTGGGAAGCTTTGTGATGAACAAAGAAACTCCAAATCCTTCATACAATTCTTCATAAATCTTATTTCTTCCAAGAGCTTGTGACAAGACCTGCCCAGTGGAGAGAACAAAATTAAGTTCTTTGGCAAGAAACTAAAGTACAGATATCTCATCCTCATGATTAAGAGCAGAGTTAAGGGTAACATGCACTAGTGAAAAGTCAAGTGGCAAATCAAGATGGGTGGGTATTTCAGGAGACATGGATTCTTTTCCCAAGCCTCCTCCTTTCTAGTTTTGTGACTCCAAAACGGTCATTTAACCTTCCCTGAGCCTCAGATTTCTCAGTTATAACATAAAAAGACGAAATCAAGCTCTCAACTGGGATTGACCATTAGAATTAGACATTAATGTGACATTAATACATACCAGAAGTGTTCAGAGCACTTGACATTAACCCACTTAGTCCCTACAAGAACCGTATGTTGCAGATACTATGATTATCCTGACTTTATAGGTAAGGAAACTGGGGCACAGAGAGGTTGAGAAATTTGCTCAAGCAAGAGGCAGGGCCAGGTGGAAAGCTCTGAGCCTGTGCTCTTTAGTATAAGTGTCTGGTATGCCGCTTCTCCATTAAGTATCTCTCTGTCTTCTGACTCCTGAATCTATGGAAGGACCTGACATGTAAATTCTGATTTTGGTGCGTACTCCTCGTTAATAGTCACTTGACTAGAAGAGATGTAAAGTTCTGTAATTCAGACTAGAGATGAAAAAAGTTCAATAAACTTTTTAATTAAATAAATGCTTAAATTCTTGTGCCTCAAAAATCAGAGCCAAAATTAAATAAGTATGGCTTTTAAAAGCTAACTGCATGCTGTCAAACTTAAACGAAGGGTAATGGATAGGGGTGGTGGAGGAAAATCTAAGAAACAAAATCTCTAGCCAGCTACACAGGGGCATTGAAATAGGTTAAGTATTGGAGCAAAAGCTATGCCTCATATTAAGGGACAGTGAAAACAATTTCACAATTTATGTCCTGGCTTTGAAGGTGAAGATGAAACACTTTGGAAGCCCACTTGGAAAGCATCAGTGCTCCTGTCCAAATGGGCTAGCACGCCCAATTTGTTTCCAGGAGCACAAATGAATGTCTCTTTGTTTCATCTTTAAAGAACTAGTCCTTATGCTGTAGGAAAGTGTCCTTTGTAAATCTGGAAATCTAAAGCTGTACATGCAAATGCTGATGCTCAAACACATGCTGATATCCCATGCAGATTCCTTTACTGACATGTGACACTTAGCAGAGGCAAGAAGATGCTGTGGCACAAAAAGAAAATGAGGAAGACAAATGGTCCTGGCCCCATAAGCAATTCAGACAAGCATTAAGTCTGGCATGGCCAGGTTAGTAAGTGCATAGACAGCCAAGAGGAGAGGAAGTACGTGTGCCCTGGCAGCGCCATAAACTTGGTCAGGATTGTCTGTGCTGTGAGTCTACTTTCTCGCTAATTCTAGATACCCCATTTATGGAAACTCATCTTCCTTTCCTCCCACTCAGTTCCATGCCTCTCTCACGAAATTTCGTCTCAAAAGTCTCCAGCCAAACAATTCTAATCAAGGGAGCTGTAAGCACTTTATTAAACAAAAAACAACTTTCCAAATAATTTATACACCTAAAACAAAGTATAAACATCTAAGAAAATAATTAAGTACTGGAGACCATTGCTGACCATCCAGGCTATCTCAACTGAGAGTTTCGGATCCACTATAAATAAGCAGTGAGTAATAAACAAACAGATCACCTGTTTCAGTTGACAAACAGAATGTTTAATTACTAACCTCTCTTATGCATTGAAGATTCACCAGCCTGGAGTTGATGCATTACTTCTTTCACTTAATAGCCACACCAAAAGTACACAAACTCATAAAGCAAACAGGCACTCAATTTGGAGCTTCCCCTGAGAGTAGATGCGAATTTCCACCAGGCAAGAATAAAAACAAACTCTTCCTCCTGATCTCTGTATTTGTTAATGATATCAAATTCCCAGTTTGTTAGACTCAATCAAATCTTATACTCATCTTTGAACCACATTCTTCCTCCACCCTCCCTCTGGACATTCCACCAAGGACAAACTTTGGGGCAGCATGTATCACCTCCCTTCTCAGTGAAGTACAAGTCCTCCTCTGGTGTTAAAGTTCCCCCCCTCCCCGCCCAGTATGGCATCAGTGAATACCAAGCAGGGCAGGCAGGCGAGCTAGTCCTGTCTTCAATGCTGGGGTGGGGCTGCCAAGCTCATCCTGAAGATTCATTCAAATGCCAAGCTCTGCCTGATGCCTTAACAAGCAATCACTCCTTACTCTGTAATTTCAATAGCACTTTCTATCTCCCACATTCTGATCTACATTATGTGTGAAGCTCATTTTCTACACCTCCTTAAAGGTGGAAAATGTCTCAGTGCAGCATCTATAGAAAAATCACTGGCATAATGCCTGATAAATATTTGTTAAATTACAAAAAAAATGGGATTTACCATTCACTTCTCCCCAAAAGTGTCTTCTTATGTTTTAATCAGATTTATACTCACAGCAAAATTATAATGCTCTTACACGCCCATTATTTTCTAAAGCAGTATTAGGACTTGTAAGACAGTGACCTCTAAAAAATTGTTTATTTTCATATATGCAAAAACCCTCTCAGGCGCCTAGCAAGTGACAAGTTGCATACCTTCTCTAAGCTGTGTAATCTTGGGGAGCTGCACATTAGACAGCTAACCAGGAGCTGAGTTTCATACGACCAGCTATGCTAAAAGGGATTATTTTGTTAGACATCAGGAAACACAGGTTCCTCCTCTATCCTCCTGCCTTTGAGTTTTTTATTTTATTGGCTATTCAAGTGGACATACGAAAAGGTGCTTTTTCTAATAAAATTTTGTTAAATCTATCATGGCCCAATATCTTTTACGGTCCTGGAGAAATTAGTATTTTGTAGTTTGTGGTGCTGATGAAGAAACAAGGGTGCTGGTGAGGTAAAGAGAAAGTTAATAAAGTAGCATTCAGGGCACACTTGGAGAGGCAGAAAGCACAGTGGTTCAGAGGATGAGCTCTGGAGTCAGACTGTCCATTCATAAGTTCTGGCTCCACCATTATCGGCTATATTATCCTAGGCAGTAAGAAAAAGAAATATCTTTCAGCTTCATTTTGTTCTTCCTTCATGATGTTATGAAGCAGCAAGAAGGCCCTCACCTGACACCAACATCATGCTCTTAGACTTTCCATTCTCCAGAACTATAGACAAATTAACTTCTTTACTTTATAAATTACCTAATCTGTGGTATTCTATTATAGCAGCAGATAAGAGACTAAGACAGAAAATTAGAGATAATATTGCTCATAAAACTGTTCTAAGTGTTAAATAATAAAATACTTGGCATAGTCACTGGGAGACAGCAAGCATTAGACAATTTTGGCTGCTAGCATTACTTAGATGTTTACACATTACACAGGATTTTTTTTTCATATGCATTTATTATGAACTAAAGATGAAGGGAAAGGTTATAAATTTCTGAGATTCAACAGTAACCCAATAAGGAAATTCTACATAAAACCAAGCACAACTGCCAAATAAAGATTTTAGAGGCTTTTATTTCTGATGACAGTACCTTCACCTTCATATAATGGTTAAATATCCCCAAGCTGCTGCTACAGAAATCCAAGGCTCATATAAAGGAACAAGGAAAGGACATAAATACTCTCTTCAATCACAGAGAAGGAAAGCATGATTTTTATAAAAATTCTTATTGTTATGATAATTATTTTCAGTGCCAGCTCCCCAATTAACTTCTGCTAAGGCTGTTATTAAAATGGGTTTGCCAACAGCTTGTGCAGTATTTGGGCATTAGAAAAGAGAATGGCTCTTTATCATGCCTAGGAGTAACAAAACGATACCCTAAAGAAAAAGGTCAACTGACAATAAGGAGGATTGGCTAAATTTCTAAATATCCATGCTTACTGGCAGATTTTATACTGAGGATAAATTAGAAAATAGACATAACTGAGATTTTCTGTCAAAATATCAAATGAATGTATAAAGTAGGTACTTGGTAATAATTAATATTTGAAGTTTCAACAATTCATGATGACATTAAAATTCCCTGACGTGCAGTTATGCTTAATATTGCTATGGCATGCATTTGAATTGTGGATACTCTCAGCAGAGGACAGCAGATCGTGAAGCCAGTGAAGAAGCATAGCCCATTACCTAAGGTCCATATTTCAATAAGGTTTTGTTCTAATCGTGTACACAGCAATTTTCAAGAAGGGATTAAACACTGTCTTAATTTTTGAAAACGAACTGAGTGATAGTTCTAATGATAAAATTGAAGAAAGTATACACAGAGGTGTAAGTGAGATGGTTCTCTATTGGGGAGCAGGTATTTATTTCGTGGGATCTTCTTTTTTGTGATGTTAAAATTATTTCTGTGAAATCTGGGGATTTCCAAAAGTCTTCAAACTATATACCTTGGTATGTCAAAGAAGTATTATACATAAAGTATTTCTTAAAGTACCAAAATTATTCTAAACCAAGAAAAGAAATGATGCAACTAACATGAACAAGAAAATGATTCTACATTTCGCTTACCCAAGAGATGAATGGCAAGAAGATTCAGTTACTTACACAACTGCTCTTAAGCTCTCAACTCTGCTTTTGTGTCCATTTATGGGGCGGGTGGGAGTTCGCAAAGGTTCTGTGTTTTGCTCAGTCTCAAATGCATCATGTGTTAAACTCTTTGACATGGAACCTTACTAGAATACTGTCCATGATGAGAGAATTAAGTTACAATTAGTGACTCAATATTTTCACTTAGCAGATTGGCATTCCTTTTTACAACGATGAGACAAATTCTGTAAACTGCACGTCATATAGATCACACTTTTCAGCAATATGCTCAAGTTCCTTGGTCTAAGCCCTCACTGTGTTATTTATTACGTGTCATCCTATTATGCCAGCAATAATAGAAGCAAGCCAAGTTCCGGAAAATACTGTTATTAATATTTTATGTATGGAGAATATTCTAGATCAATGATGAAAGAACTTGAGAGGATAAAAATGGGTTGTTTTATGGGACAAAAACATTTGGAAATCAAAAAAATCCTGTGATTTGTAAAATCAAATTTGTAAATGGGCGCAAGAAGCTATATAATAGTAATAGACACAAAAATGGAAGGCATTTTCTGTAATTAACTGAAGAAAACTCATCATCTTAACCCAATTTTCACTTTTTGGGAAAATTAAAACATTTTTTACCAGTCAATAAAGATTAGGTTTTTGGTTTTTTTTTTTAAATTTTTAAAGGACACACTTAATGAGAGAAGAACTATTTGCCCACAACTCTATGTTTTTGTTTACTTTTATTTTTCTTTCCTTGTCCCTCAAAGAAATGTAAGAAATAAAAAATCACTAGATATAGATTTCAGTAGCTTTGTAAAATACCATTTAAAAAAAGACAGAACATTCAAACAACTACAATACAATATAACACAGCTCAATATGCCCAGATCTCAATTACCTGAGATGTAGTAGCTACCAAAGAAAAAATCATCTGTGGGTGTTTTATTGTAATGCCTGTGAGTTAAATACACCATAACCATTATCATCATCACCAGCAGTAGGACAGTTCTTCAATTTTCTTGGAAGACAACACATAAAGGGCAAATTATATCTTAAAGAGAAGCTATTCCCTTATATTAGCCTCTAATTTAACCCTACATGAGGGTTTCTAAGACTCAGAGGTGTTGCTTTAGAATGATGTGAATGCAGGCAATGAAACGTTTGGTCTATGTCTGTCACATCTGCATAGCTATCTGAATACTCCTGTGTAGAATACATGTGAAGCATGTGTGTGTCTTTCTTTCTAAAATAAATGTAATAACTAAGGGTATGTTCAGGCATTTTGGACTGAGTCACTTGACCTTGGGTCCCCTGACTCAAAATTCTCTCTTCAATTTTAAAGAACTGAGTCCCTCTTGGGTGGAATGATTTTCCTATCTCATTACAGGATCATTCTTTTGTATTAAAAATAAAGGCTCTTCTATTTCATGTAATTTCTACACATTCCAAAAGATTTCCTATTTACATAGGGATTTCAAAACACTGGGTCTGTTGGGCCCATTGCTCCCTTCAGAGTAAATGTTGAAGGTAACTTTGTAATAGGGTAAAAGCTGATCAAGCATCAAAAAACTATTCAATTTATTAGAATGCCTTCACTTTCAAATTTTACCCTAAAGGTAGCCTAATCATTTTGTAATAAAAGAGATGATCGTTTAATTTCAGGGTGGAGAGAAAACATCTTTTAGCAGATGGATTGCTTAAGAAATCTCAGTGTTACAGAGATCAATGGAGATGTACAAATAATGAATATAACCATTTCAAGTTGTCCTTTTCCTGTTAGTTGCCCTAATTTCTTACGACAGTAAGAATAATTTAAAATATGCTTTTAAATCCCAGCTACTCGGGAGGCTGAGGCAGGAGAATTGCTCGAACCTGGGAGGCAGAGGTTGCAGTGAGCTGATTGCACCACTGCACTCCAGCCCAGGGAACAGAGTGAGACTTCATCTCAAAAAATTAATCTAAATCAGCATTCAACAAATTAGCTAGTGGTTTCAGAAAAGCAAGTGGTTCAATCGGCCCTATTTGTGGTAACGCAAACAAAAGCATGGTCAAATCTGGGGAACACAGGGAGACTCTGGAGTTTCGGGACTAAGAGAGAACCACTAAAAGTCGGTGCCTTTCATGTGCGCTCTCTCTGTTAATGCAACTAGAGGCTTCCCTCTCACCTATGAGAGTCCTCGCCTTCTCCAATCCACCCTTTCTGCTTGTGTCAAAATTAGCATCCGAGAGAGACAGAAAGAAAGGAGAGAAATTCATTATGCTACTCTTCCACTCCAACAGCTTTTTGTCTGTAACTAAAGAATAAACTCCAAACTAAAATGTTGGCGTTAACTGTCTCAGTCAAGATGGTAACGGTATGCCCCCAACCTATACCTACCGCCTCACATTCCTTTACACCCACTGACAAACCGTCACGGGAACCCTGGGTAACTAACAACTGCCGAGTGCCAGCTCTGCACCAAGAAGCCCTCTCTGTACCTTTTTAAACATCCAAGGGTTCTCACATCTGCTGGGCACTTCTTGATGCCCGGAGGATACTATTGCTTTCACCCTTCATGAAATTTTCCTTGTCCTTTAAGGCTGAGATGTCATCTCCTTCCTGAAAGCCACCCCAATTCCTTCACATCAAGGTTAGCCTTCTGGCTTCTCCCAGTCCACCACATTGGTGATAATACTATCCTGTCTCTCTGCTGACCTGTCTTGCTTTACTGTTTCACCTTTTAAGATCTGTGCTGTGTTCAAAAACACAAGGAAAACTTACAGAGAAAACAAAACAAAGGGATAGAAAATAAGTATGCATTGAATATTACAGAAGGGGAAACCAATTACATTTCAAAAATATTTCCTTTTAAATAGTAACAGGCTATCATATCATAAGCTAGATTTAATTTCATGTTTCTATTAAAATCATATGTTTTACTGCACTTGGAAACAAAATAGAAATTTATTGAATCAAGAATTGGTTTAGGAATGAGGGAAGGGCTGTCTGTAGAAGACGGAAAGAGTAGAGATACCTCATTTTGTTTTAATATCAAGTCACTGGTTTTTCCATTAAAATAAGTTACTGTTACACTGAGTTACCTAGAACTCTTCATATGATGTCAATACCATAGCAACCTTTAAGCTACCCAGCCTGGGCCAACAGAGACTCTCAGACATTTACTCCACTACAAATCAGGGAGAGCCATTACCAAATCTTGCACACTTATGCTATTTGTAAATCTTTAAAAAAGGCTGGACACAATGAGTATTTCACATGCCACGGTAATTATTACGATGAGCAATAATCAGGTGTGGGTAGCATGTGGCTGAAACAATTCTTCTGCAAACACAAGCATATCTCAGAGACACTGCAGGTTTGGTTCCAGACCACTGCCATAAAGCGAGTATTGCAATAAAACAAGTCAAACAAATTTTTTTTGTTTCCCAAGCATAAGTAAAAGTTATATTTACACTATATTGTAGTTTATTATGTAATAACATTATGTATAAAAAAGCCCGGTGTGCATACTGTAATTTAAAAAATGCTGTATTAGCCAGGCACAGTGGTGCACACCTGTAACTCCAGCTACTCAGAAGGCTGAGGCAGAATCACTTGAGCCCAGGAGTTCAAGGCTGCACTGCACTACAGTCATGCTTGAGAATAAATAGCCACTGCACTCCAATCTCTTAAAAAATATTTTATTATAAAAAAGTATTAACCATCCGAACTTTCAGCCTAAGTTGTAATCTTTTCGTTGGCTGAGGATTTTGCCTTGATTCTAATGGCTGCTGACTGATCAGGGTGGTGGCAGCTGAAGGCTGGGGTGGCTGTGGCAATTTCTTAAAATAAGACAACAGTGAAGATTGCTGCATCAATGGACTCTTCCTTTCATGAAAGATTTCTCTATAGCATGCAATGCTGTTTCATAGCATTGAAGAGAGAAGGCTCACTTCTCTCAGCCTTCACAGGGTTGAAGAAGTAGGGTCTTGCTCTGGATAATGTTTTGGCTTAAGGGAATGTTGTAGCTGGTTTGATCTTTTATTCAGATCACTCAAATATTCTCCACATCAGCAATAAGGATGTTTTGCTTTCTTATTCATTTGTTCACTGGAGTGGCACTTTGAATTTCCTTCAACTTTTCCTTTGCGGGCTGTGTGGTGCAAGAGACCTAGCTTTTGGTCTATCTCGGCTTTCAGCATGGCTTTCTAACCAAGCTTAATTTTCATTTTAAAAGCTTTTAATTTAAAGTGAGAGATGGGAGATTCTTCCTTTCACTTGAACACTTAGAGGCCACTGCAGGGCTATTATTTGGCCTAATTTCAATATTATATCTCAGAGAAAACGGAGGAGAGGGAGACAGAAGGGGAATGACCCGTCAGTGGAGCAGGCAGAACACACACAACATTTATTAAGTCCTATATGGGAATGGTTTGTGGTGCCCCAAAACAATTAACATTAAAGATCACTAATCACAGATCACCACAACAGACATAATAATGATGAAAAAGTTTGAAATATTGTGAAAATTACCAAAATGTGATGCAGAGACATAAAGTGAGCATATGCTATTGGAAAAATGCCAATAGACTTGCCCAATGCAGGGTTGTTACAAACCTTCAATTTGTCTATTTTTTTAAAGCAATATCTGTAAAGCACAGTAAAACGAGGTATGCCTGTACCCCTCCCACCCCCCGCAAAAAAAAAAAAAAAGCCTCAAGGAAGAGGAGGTTGGAGGTTATGTTAGCATAAGCTACTTCCCTGGCTTTCTTAGCTTTCAAAATCAAAATCTGGTGGAGTTTCTTCCTCCTTTGTTTTAAATGTAGAATTCAATATAAATTAAGTTTATTCTAGCAGTTAGAATTTCAAGGATGGAAGAAACAAGGGATACTAATATTTGTTCAGAGACAACTGTGATCTAGGCTCTGGACCAGCTCTTTTACTTACATTATTTGATTTAATGCTTATCACAATTTTTGATAATAGCATTATTTGACCTATTTTACAGTCTGTTGACTGGGAATTCAGTATTTGCCTAGCACTTTTAGGTAACTCTGGGATACCAAACCTAGCAATCCTGACTACAATGCCTTTGTAGTCAGGGTGACAAATCTGTATAAGATAATACACTGTTAGCATCATATACTGTCACAGACATGTGGCTAAGTAATGTAACAGGCACTTGGAGAACAGAACTATATGGAAATAAGATGCTGATTATGAGCTG
Organism: Macaca thibetana thibetana; assembly: GCF_024542745.1. Lineage (NCBI taxonomy): Eukaryota > Metazoa > Chordata > Mammalia > Primates > Cercopithecidae > Macaca > Macaca thibetana. The sequence continues at coordinate 82,672,260 of NC_065589.1, read as the reverse complement.
GCAACACATAAAAATTAAGAAATAAAGAGGAGAGTTACTGGTATGGTCCAAGCATAAAGGAGGCAGAGAGAGTTTGGACTTGGCCTTGCTGAATAGAGAAGGCGAGGGGAGGCACCAGAGGGGCGGCAGCAGAGGAGCAAATTGTTCTCCTGTCACACTGTAGGGAGGGAGGAGTCACCTGGTTCTTCTGGCAGGGAGAAGAAGGAAGAAGGGCCAAAGAAGAATCCACAAAACTTAGTAACTAAGGGACAAAGAGAAGGAGCTGCTGACTCCTAAAGCTCTCCTAAAGCTTCATGTTTAAAAAAGTAAATTTGGAAAAGAGACAGTGTTGAGAGAGAGGATATTTTGAATTTGAGGTTGAATATGGGTAAAAATAAAATATTCAAATGGAAAATGTACAGGAAAGTAAAAAGAGTAGAGAATACCCCTATCAGAGGATGGGACTATGGAGGAGGCAGCCAAGAAAACAAACCTGAAGAGCAGAGAGTTGAGGAGGAGAGGGATGAGAGTGAAAAAAAGCTAGGGATATTTAAGATGCTAGTGCAGTTTCAGTTGAAAGTCTGAAGGCAAAATAAAAATGGCTAAGATGTCAACAAAATGGACACAACATGAGCCCTCAATTCATCTATCTAAAAAGTCTGCCTAAGAAGTCTCAATGAGAGAAATATTGCATTGGCAAATATTTAGGTGACAAATACACCACACAGATAAGCACGGTCAAGCACAGTGTTTGTTTGGCTTGATTTCAGAGAAGGAAGAGAATTAAGCCAAGGGGCAGTAGATGAATCCTTTCGGCCACCTGGGTTGTTCCACTTCCTGAACTTGCTGGTTAACTGAACTGGTATCTTGTTTGTGAATAGACAACCTCTTAGAAATAGGGAGTAAACTTGCTGCAGCATAAAGCAGTCAAGGTTCCAAGATTTTTCGTATGTGTTTCACAATTTAGAAGTTAATAGAGCTGGTTGACATCTTTCATTAAAAGCTTCTAGGAAATTTATCTCTTTTCAATCCAGATTACCTGACACCACTGTCACCACCCTGTATCAGGAACTTAGGCTGGTTGGCTTCCTGTCTGAGCCCCTACCCAACATGCTTTCTCTTCTTAGCCATAGTGATCTACACTTTGCAGGGTCATGACTCCCTCTTTTGAGTCTGGGTAGGGCTGCCTTTCCCTGTCATCTCAGTATCACAACATCTGCTTTTCCACTGTAACCGCCTCTAACATTACAGCATCTCTATGTTCTACTTCAAACACAGTTTTTAAAAAATAGTTTTTGTTTTCCTCTCTAGTGTTTAAAATCTTCATGTCATACATGCCTTTGGACTTCATGCACCATTTGTATGGAATTGGGCCACCGTGATAAACATTCCTGCTTGTCCCCATCGTTCTGTTAAATAATCCTCTAAAATATCCAAGCCCCCTGGAGAGCCAAATCATTTGTTTCCATCATTTCCCCTCCTAATTCAGCCTCATCAGGTCAATTTGTAATTACAGTGCTAAGTTTTTAGTTCTAAGTATTTCTTTTCTTTGTTAGAGGTATAGATTTATATCTTTTTTTTCTGAGACGTTTCTGATACTTACTTTTCTAAAAATCTCTAATTATGTCCAGTGGTTTTTTAAGCTCTAGGATGAGTCACTTTCTCATAAGGTTCTTGTCACTTCTATGTCACCAACTAGCTCTTCTTTATTGGAAACAATTAAGTCCAGAACAGGAATGCTCTTTTGTGCTTTCTCTACATTCCAAGACACGAAACTCTCAGCAAGTCAAATTTGGTATTTACTAGATTTTCTGTATTAAATGGAATGAAGTTCCCAGCAAATTATGAGACAGAGTCCTCTGTTATTGTTATGTTTTGCCTCTGTATGATACATATCAAGAAGACTATTATCAGACTTCAGTATGAAACCTGGGATTGTACAAGAGCCTTCCTTTGCAAGTGATGGGAGACAGTGAGGGTTGCAAAGCATTATTGCTGCTATTGATAAAAGGAAGGAGGGTAATGTTTACATACGTTAAGAAAATCCATACAGGTCAAAGAGAACAACAAAAAAGAAATGAATATTCTAGGAAAAATGATAAAATGTTCTTCTGCCACATTTGGAATATGATTCGGTTCAAAAAAAATTACTGACTCAATTTTTCAAGTACATATTTACTGTATATAAAACACGGTGTTACTCCAGTATTTTAGGGTTAACTGTCTCCTTAACATCAAAACTCACCCTACATAATTCAACAATAGCTGAAGAACAATTTGTTTTTTGAATACCTCTCCTCTTCTCTTATACCTCATGAATTTGAGAGTTAGCTTCATTCTTCTGTTTCTTACAGTCATATTTTTCATTCCTTAGACTTTATGGCGCTCTATCTACCTGTAATTACGCTGCAAAAACATAAGACAACACCACTGAAAGGCCAGCAGCAGAGAAGATAGCAAAAGGCCTATTTGTGGTCTTGAACAGCTGCAATAGGGCAGGGCGTGCCTGGCAGGGTTCCCTCTGCCTCCAGCCAGCAATGACAAACCCCAAGAGCTGGGCTTGCTTTCACAGCAGTCTCTAATGCAGGGCATTATTTCACTGCCCCAAAAGCCAAGGACTGGAGTCAAAGTCCACAAGGGCTGATCAAAAAGGGGGACATGAGAAAAGCACAGGGAGAGTGCTGGGAGGGATGGCCTTCTAGAAAGCTCTCCAGATCCTGAAAAGCCACCACCTACTGTCCCACCCCTCCCCTTTCAGAACAAAACACAGCAAAACAACCATCACCCCTTCCCCACCCATGGAAAGCCAGATGTTACTTTTAGTTCCAGTTTGGAAATAACTGACCAAGTTAGCTTTGAAATTTTTTTTTCTTAAAAAAAGTAAGAAGTAATGAATCTGGATTTTAACCAGGAAAAGAGAAATGAGATGTTATCAATCAGGTGTTTTGAAATTCAGGTAATAGGAAACATTCTCTAGCAAAAGTCTCCTACTGCAATTATGCAAAATTCTCTTTTTAAGGGACCACTATTGTCTTGGGATAAATAAAAAGTACTGTTATATGTGTAGGCTTTTATAGCTCAATGCAATTTGATGCTTTCAGTCCTTACACAATGATCTTTGCACTATACAGTGCTTCTGGCTCCTTGTTTTAAAATTAGTGCTTTCTTACTTAGTAAGTTAATGTAATTGCAGCAAAGAAGCACATTATATTCTATTCATTGACAGCATTAGCATATAATGCAAATTTACTTTGGAACTTTATGCACATGCACACATTTCTTCATAACACTCTTGAAAGGGGAGAATTGAGTTCTTATTCCCAAAGTGATGAGGGTGAACAATCCAGACTACAAAACTATGGATGCTAATGGAGGCAGACTAATATGGTCCCGGCTGGAATTAAGAGCTTACATTCAGTATGATGTTAGATGGTTAACAACCTTTCTGACAAGCAATGACAGCTAAAGTTCCTCTCATAGGCTAGACCGGCCCTCAGAGGTGCATCCACAAAAAATGAGAACTCCTGAAAAATATCTAGCCAAAAAAAATTTTTTTAAATTCACATTTTACTTCTCATATGCCCATAAAGTCAAATTCTATTGAGAAAATGCTCCAGTTCATTTTGATATGTAGCCAGTCTGATGATATTAATATTGACTGAAAAAGTATTTAAGAAGTTAAAACTTGAAACCCATTTTATTGTTGCGATACTGAGAGTCCACAGGTATTTCTTATAAACGTCTCTTACAATGCAGTATAGATCACCCTATAATATGATCAAGAAGATACTCAGCAGCTAAAATAATACGAACAACTACTACTTACGGTTGACAGAGCTTCACCAGGTCCTGGTCGGTGGTGTTGGGAGGCAGTCCTCGGATATAGAGGTTCGTTTTGCTGAGCTGATCCCATCCTGAGTTGCTACTGCTGCTACTGTTGTTATTACTGCTGGTGGTGCTGGGACTGGGAGGGGCCATGGGGTGGGCTGGGACCAGAGACTGCTGGAAAACAAAGATCAGGAGCCTTAGTATGCTAGCATTAGGAGACTGACACCATTCAGAGGCTGTCATTCAGCGGCTGTATGATCGCCCAAATAAAATGAAGTTACCAAGATTTAAATATAGATTACCTTAAGCTACTTTGAGGTATAAATTTTAATTTACCCTTTTAAAAGGTCTGTTCACGCTACTTTAAAAAAGGCCTCTTCTTCAACATAAAATTGATAACAGGGTTTACTCAGTAAAAGTTCTCTATGAGCACCTTAAATGTGACTAAATTTATGTAAGATTAATTTATTCACGCATTTTTCAGGAACACATCTACTGAGACTCAAAATTAATGTGCATGAAGTTAGATGATACCATCTTAATATACAGTAATTTAGAAATCACTAGACTTTGAAAAGGTTTTCAAATTCTGAAGAACGTTTGATTGAAAGTTGCTTATAATTTTATTAGGATGACTCTTCAAAAAAAAAATTACTCCTCAAGTATAAGAAAGAGTTTAATCCAGATCTTCCAATAAGGACAATCTCACCTAGTTCTAAGACAGGCACACGACTTCACTGAGACATCTGGGTAAGATTCCCAGGCAGGCTGCCTTTCGCTCTGGCTAACCTTGTGAAATTTAACCCCTGTGAGAACAGTGTCCAAGCTGGAAACCTTCCCAGCTTGCAGCACCCACCACAATTCTTGTAAAGCCTGCAACCAAAGGACTCAGTGTAGTTTTACAGTCAGCAGCCACCTAAGAAGAATGTCTGAAATTGTACTCACACCAGATAATTCTCTGTGCACCGACAGAAAGAACCAACGGTTCTCTGACCCAGTGCCACACACATGACTTTGAGGAACTTAAACGGCTCAGCTCAAGATGAAAGGGCACACAACCCCAAGTGTCCTCACAGCAAATGCGTGGCAATTTCACACCAGGACAGGGATGCTTTCTCACCTCACATTTTCTAAATAATAAATATACTGTACTAACTCAAAGACATCACTCATGAACAGTTTGAACATCCAAAATTAAATAGTCATTAGACAGTTAAAAGGTTCAAATCTCATGGCTTGGTTTTTACCAGCACAATCAAGAAAAGTCAGGCATGTCTACAGAAGACAAATCAAATCCCACAGTGGAAGGTTGGAGAAGCAGATCCCTTGCAATAAGCATACCCTCATTTACCTCATCAGCAACCTCCGTTGCCCACTATAGATTCCTAGTTTTGTACCCAGCTTCTGCCATGGTCATCCTAATTCCATAATATCCCAACACACGGGGATCTCATTAATTTATTTTTATTTTTATTTTTTTGAGACGGAGTCTCACTCTGTCACCCAGGCTGGAGTGCAGTGGTGCGATCTTGGCTCACCGGAACCGCCTCCTGGGTTCCAGCGATTCTCTTGCCTCAGCCTCCCAAGTAGCTGGGATTATAGACACACAGCACCATGCCTGGCTAATTTTTGTATTTTTAGTAGAGACGGGGTTTCACCATGTTGACCTGGCTGGTCTTGAACTCCAGACCTCAGGTGATCCGCTCGCCTTGGTTTCCCAAAGTGCTGGGATTACAGGCATGAATCATCATGCCTGGCCCCATTAATTTAGATATGTTAACTATTTCTTCTGATCCTGTATCTTCCAGATTCTTCCTTCCACTGCCCAGGTTCTTGCTAAGATATCATCTGAGTCCAAACACCACTTTACTTTCTTTATTTCTTTTAGAAAGAGAGCAGCAAAGGGTCAATAATAGTCAATGCAGAAATGCTATTCACTGAAGGCTGAACTTGAACTGGGAACATCAGTACTGCTTAATCCCAAAATAAAAGCAGCCTGAGATCACGTCCTACCAAATCTATTTGATTCACGCCCTTAACGAGCAGCTGAACTCATATCCTTTCCCCAAACCTCTGGTTTTTCTCTAGGGGCTAACTACTTTCTAGATATAAAACTAAGACCAAACTCTGACACTTGCTCTGCCACAGATGGCACCTCAGAGAACTGGCCATGCCCCACAAAGCCTGTGCTCCTTCTCTGAAGCCACTGAGTTGGTACCTGCCATCCAGCCCTACTCTATTTTTCACATCAGTGAGAACAGAGGTGCTGGAAAGTAGCCCACACGCCTGCCTCCTGTCCCAAGCCTTTGATTGACACAGATAACTTGTAGCTATTAAAAGTAGGCAGGACTGAATTTTCCCTTAAACCTCCCTTGATTAGTGTCTCCGAAACCATCCCTGACACAAGCAACACTGTTTCCACAGTAGGACCCAGTATGTTTAATGCAGTCATTGAGCGATGAAAAGCCGTCATCTGGGATGAGACTTGGAGAAGTCAGGAAGAAGCTGTGGATCAGGCCCGCCCCTACCTCTTAGTGGGATTACATCAACACGAAGTAAATGAACCATCGGGCATTTTAAAGACTGCATTCCAAGGCTGCATTCACTCGAACCTTTGATTTTGCCAGAAGTGGAAAGGGAGTGGCGGGCATGCACCTGTATAATTAAAGAAACATTTGGATGTATGACTTATTTGGAGATTATTTAGACATGAAAGTAGTAGGTTTTTTTATTTATGTATTCATTTTTTGGCAGAAATACAACTATGATTTACATGTCTGAATTTACATAGCTGTTTTAATATAATTTGATGGGCATCCCTATTTACTGCAGTAGTTATTTTCCCACTGTGGGAAGCAGATACAGCCTGCGCCTCCCTGCTTCCCCTGTTAAGTTTGCCCTGTGAGGGAATGAAATCTCCCAGCATCTGATCCCAGGCAGAAGAAGAGGGTTCCTAAATGTACCCAACGAGGACTACTAGCCTCTGGTGAATCCTATACAGAACAAAGTTCAAATTCAAATTTTATTTCCAAATCAATTCTTTCTTGGGGCTAACTGAAGACAGAGAAAGAAAACTGAAAGAGAGAAGCATTGAATTATTCCAGGTTGTCAATTTTTAATTTTCTAGTGCAGAAATTTTTAAACCAAAGACTACGTTTTTAGAAGTCACTGAAACTGGGCTGGGCGCGGTCGCTCACGCCTGTAAACTCAGCACTTTGGGAGGCCAAGGCAGGTGGAACACGGGGCCAGGAGTTTGAGACCAGCCTGGCCAACACGGTGAAACCCCATCTCTACTACAGATACAGACTCTGCTGAGTACTTTACATACATTACCGTACTTAATTCAATCAGACTGGCAGGTAGGTTATTGTTCTCCCATTGTGCAGATTAGGAAACCGAGTCTCAAGAAAGGTTAGGAATGTGCCAAGGCCACACATTTAGAAGGTGGCAGGGCTAGAATTTGAATGCAGATCTGCTAGAAAACAAAGCCAGAGCAGAACCTTCAAACAGTACTCTACGTGGGACCCCAAAACACTTTCTATATCCTGAATGCTCTATTTGTATTCTTCCTTTTTCTGTGCCCATAATTTTTGCTAATTACCAAATTCAAGCTTCTCTGAAATGTGATATTTAATACCATTGGCAGATATGTTTTTTAAGAAAGCAAAAGGTGTCTTTCAGTTGACTTAATGAACACACAGTCTCATAGTGTTAAAAAAAACAAAGATTAGCTCTTAAAAAAGCGGTTTTAAAAATTCTACTTTATAAAAATCTTTTCATTAAAGAATAAATTCTACAAACAACTTTTGAAAGCTTCAGCATATTACTGCTAAACATTAGAGTCAACATTTCAGGATGACATGACTTAAAACAGTGAAAAATTAAACCTTCATTCATAGATTAAAATGCAAATACTGACAAGTCTTTCACTACAGCTTCAGAACTCTGATAAATTTAAAGCAATTACACTTTGTCGTCAGATTATGTGTCTTGGCAGCACAAATGATAAACAAATTTTTAAAAAGCTTACAAAGGGATAAAAAGGGACAATATTTTACCCAGTTCCATTTTCATCACTGGTAGTCCTTTTACATTTTGCTTCTCAAAACCCGGAAGATGCCTTGGAACTTGAAAAGACCCTCTATGGATGAAGCTTGCAACTATTTACACACATTCAATCTAATTAGGGGACCTGGTGGCTGGATAAGCATGCTAAGTGCCCACCAATCCCAAAAGAGCCTAGTGGTCTCTCAGCCTTCTCTAGCCTAATTTTTCCTGTTATCAGGTCAGGTAAACAAACTACATTCTTGTATCTCCAAGGGCAAAGAAAACAAGCTAATTCCATTTTCTTGATAATATTTATATGGGCTTAATTTGCATACCAAAATGGATAGAAAACAAAGTCACTCGTGAATAAACGGGGTGGTTATATTAGCAGACCCTCAGCCTTTCCTGCACGAGTGGTTTGGCACCATCAGTAAGAGCGTTCATCAGCACTCAGAGAGAACTTCCTGTATGGACAGCACTCAGAGAGCATGTCCTGTGTGGGCAGCACTCAAGGAGGACTTCCTCTATGGATAGCAATCTGGGAGCACTTCCTGCATGGACAACACTGATGCCTCCGTCCAACCAGAAGTCCCACTGGGCCTCCTATACTAAAAGGATCAACAATAGGCACAGGGCAACTATACACAGGGTAATACTATTTCCTGCTCTATCATTATCACCCCCTACAGAGAAGAGAGAAATAGTCTCTCCTCTATAAATACAAATCTAAAGGTCATTTACAAAATTAATGACATGCGAACTAAAATAAAATACACTAGTAATCATGTACATTGTTGTAGATTTCCATGCAGCAAAGATAATTTTGAAACAAAAACTTGTCATTTAAAATTCTATTGTCTCATTTCCTTCCTATTACTAATAGGCTAAAGAACAGTGCTCTGACCAATCTTATAGCTGAAGCTGTCCTCCTCTTCCCACCCCCACCTTACTTAGCCACTTCTCTAAGAATTCTAGTACATTCTGAAGGGAAAGGAAAGCTAGGACCTGCCCTTTAATTTTCTTCAAGTGCTTTTTAAAGTTTTCATCCTTATAGTTCAAGAAGGTTATCATTCCTACCCCTATTGCCCCGACACCCACTACCACCACCACCACGACCACCACCACCATCCCAAACAGCAGGTTGGTTTAATACATCAACTATTTCCTTCATCTAGAAGCAACATAATCACTACAGTTGCTCCTGAAAGCAGACAGAAGTTTACAGAACATTATCATTTTCACAGGGAAACAGTATAAGATCACGCCTGAAATGAACTGAGTACTACGTGAAGACACTGTCTGCTACACTCATTTCCACACACCGGTTCCTCTCCGTATGCTTTCAAGATGTAAAAGGAATTTAACAATTTAAATAAATTATCCAACAGGAATGAGGGGGACACCGACATGGGCCAAGTATCACCACAGTCAGAATATTTTCTTTGTTTGTTTTTGGCCATATGAGTGACTGAGAGAGGGCTGGGAATGGCGGCTGGAAGGAGAAGTTCTGGCACAGGGAACTGGAAAAACAAAACTAAACGTGGGAGGTGAACTAGAGAGAGGTGAGAAACTGGCCAGGAATCAGTTGTTCCTGTGGATATGTCAGGGAAGGAATGCCTGAGACCAGGATGTGAAAAAACACATAGCAACTAAATTAATGAAGAACAGTAACGCCCCTTTACACAGCCATTGTGTCTCCCTTATACACACCATGGAGTTAGGGAAATAATCCCATTTGATAACAAGGATATCAAAGCTTAAAATCACACAGCTAATTAGTTAGTGAAACTGGTTCTCATATCTTCACTGTTCCTTGTTTGGAAAAAAACTTTGCAGCTTCTCGAGACTGTGAAACTGAGCAATAGAGTATTAATTTTTTTTTTTTTTGGTTGGATTAAGCCTGTCAAAGGAGATGGACCCATGTTACCTTCACTATTGCAATAAAACATAAAAATAAAAATTTCCAATAGGCTTCATAATTAATTCTCCAAGATACCCATCAAAGTTGATCCTTGCAGGTAAAACTGCAATCTCCACATAGAAATCTCTTCACCTAAGTTCATGAATAAAGCATCATTTTCTTATGCTTCAGATAAAAGAATTAAAGTTAAGACTTGCATTGTTGAATACAACATGACTGACTGAGATTTCCTTCCAGATCCCATCAAGACACTAGATTCCTTATCATTCAAGTATCTTTTAAGGGCTGGTTCTGTGCTCCTACATGCTAATCAGCCCAATTGTTCTATTTCCTCCAAAAGTTCTTCTAAGAACTCCAGTGACTCGCCAAGATGCCCACTGAGAACTCTGGGCCAGTAAACACACAAGAGTTCCTGTGCAATTTGTTCCTTCTAGTTTTTCTAACAGCATTTATAAGGGGTACAGGTGTGTGAATATGAAGATACCAGACTGAAGACATTTTAAATTAATCACCAGAAAACTAGAGGACCAAAAGAGAAAGTAAGGGGCCTAAGGCAAAGTTTCAAAATTTCCTTACCAGAGAATGCATTCATCAGAAAGGAAAAGCTTTTAACAGTGGGTTCCTAGCCTTAGCTACCCTTAATTGCATTGCTTATAATGGTGTAGTACAGTATGGTTTCTAAAAATAGAGTCCAACTAAGGGAAGATCAAGGAGGAGGGAGGATGAAAAGGCAGGGGACAAAAAGGTTGAGGAAGGCTTCACAGAGGGGGTGGATGGCTGAGTGAGCTGAATATTAATGACATGTCATTAAGAATAAAAGGGGTGGTGGCTCATGTCTGTAATCCCAGCACTTTGGGAGGCTAAGATGGGAGGATCACTTGAGCCCAAGGGGTTGAGTCCAACCTGAATAACATAGCAGGACCCCGACTCTACAAAAAAAATTTGGTGGTGCACACCTGTAGTCCCAGCTACTGAAGAGGCTGAGACAAGAGGATCACTTGAGCCCAGGTCAAGGCTGCAGGGAGCTGTGATTGTGCCACTGCACTCCAGCCTCGGTAATAGAGAGAGACTTTGTCTCAAAAAAAGGAAACAAAACAAAACAAAACAAACAAAAAATAATAAAAGGAATGGCAAATCTGAAAGAAAGGTGGGGAGAGTAAGGAGAGGAGTGACCAACAAAGACATAGACTGGAAGGATCATTCTTCACAAAAGCCAGAGAATTACCCAACCTGGTTGCTTCAGAGGAAGTACCCCAAGTTGATGTTGAGGTGGGAGTGCGGTGGTACTAAAAAGGTAGTAGGAAGAATCTGAAAAGCAAGGTGGAATGTGGACATGATGTCACAGGTTACCAGAGTCTCACATGTAGAAAAGAATTTAAACACAGTAAATGAAGAGGATGGCTTCTGGAGAATGCAAAACTAGAAAAACTCTTCCCTTCCTTCTATGAAAATAATTTTTATAGTAATAATTAAAAAAAAAAATTGGCCGGGCATGGTGGCTCACGCCTGTAATCCCAGCACTTTGGGAGGCCAGGGCAGGTGGATCACCTGAGGTCAGGAGTTCGAGACCAGCCTGACCAATATGGTGAAACCATGTCTCTACTAAAAATGCAAAAATTAGCCAGGTGTGGTGGTGGGGGAGGCTAAGGCAGGAAAATCATCTGAACCCAGGAGGCAGAGGTTGCAGTGAGCTGAGATTGCACCATTGCACTCCAGCCTGGGCAACAAGAGTGAAACTCCATCTCAGGGGGAAAAAAAAAACTGAACGGAAAAGTTAGAATATCTAGATTCATGTTCTGCGTTGGCCAGGAGCAGGAATGAGTATTATCGCTGGAAGGCTCAGGTCTTCACATGTGAAATAAGCATGTTAGACTGGATGATTTCTAAGCTTCCCTGCAGCTTCAAAATTCTCTAAAATTCTGGATAGTGCTGGACAGTGCCATCTCCAGCTAAGACATGTCAAGACAGACCCAGTCAGGTCCTTTAGTACTCTCGTCTGTCTGCCAAATAGAGAAATGGAGCAAGAGTTTCTTAAACTGGCAGACTCCAAGGCCAACTTCTGTGACATTGTGCAACTTAAGACCAACAGACATCACACTGCAGCACCATTTTCCTACACCCCTTAGGCCAGCATGGATTCCTGACTTAGTCATAAGTGATTCTAAGAAAATATTCTAAATATGTAAGCTATCCTAAAACAACAACTGAAGCCTAAAGGAACAAATGTAAAACAAAAAACAATCTTAAAGAGCTCCCGAAACCAGAGTATCCTTAAGGTAGAAACAATATTACAGCTGAAATAACCATAATAACTTAAGATCTATTGAGACTGCATGTTACTTAGTAGCCTGCCATCTTTGTGTTTCAACGTGTAATTCATATAAAGAGTTATATTTCACATTCTATTCAATCTCTTCTATATAAAAGGACTCTGTAACAGCTCCAAAACCACTTTAAAAGAAAATTCAAAACAATAAATAAATTACAGCCCAAACAAACAGCAATTAGAACACAGTAAACACAAAATCCCACCCAACTTCAGGTGCAAAATTCATTATTCTTCTGAATTCTGAAAGCAGGTGTACAGTGTTTTCCTCCTTCTTCAATTTCCAGATCCATGCCAGTTTTCTTCCTCAACACAGAGCCTTGGGAAGGGGACAAGAGCCAACTATTCCTTTACTTTTTACTCAAAATAAATGGGAAAAAAATAAAAATAAAAAAGAAAGAAAACTTCCTAGGGGAAGTGAAACATTACTTTTATCATGACAGTTCAGAATACCTCTGCAATGCATTTCCTGCCTCACCCCAGTAGAGTTAGGATTCCAGGGCTGACAACTTCCTCCCAGCTGTTTTTTAAAGTCTATCTACAGTACAGTCTGTATCTTACTATTTCTTGTAAGTAATGAATTATCGCTGAGATTGTAAAGTCCTCAGGGTGCAAAAACACCCATTCTAAAACATACTTTCTCCACATTAAACAAACTTACTGAAAGTATTATAAAGTGATTAAATATTAAGTTAGAAAACTTATATGAGTAAGCTTACAAAAAAATACTCCCACAAAAACCAACTTATTTATTTATTCTTAGATCCAGAGGGACATGTGAATGACCTTGCAGTACTATGGGTTTCACAATTTAGCCCCCAGAGAAAAAAATATTATCTGTACTTACAGGAAACTGAACAAGTATTTGCAATCTCCACATAGTAATAACTTAAAAACATAAAATCTTATCTGACAATGTTGTAATTTTGTATATAAACATCACTGAGAAAACTTTTTAAATATAACTCAACAATTAATGTCTACTTTTGTTTCTTTTCCATGGTAAAATCTAGTAGCTTACATCTGATATGAATAATTAGAGAAAGTGAGTGATACTAGAACAGTTCTTCAATTATATATCAGTCTATATGTTTCTTTTTTTTTATTTTTTAATTTTTAAAATTTTTTTAAGAGACAGAGTCTCGCTCTGCCTCACGGGCTGGAATGCAGTAGTGCAATCATGGTTGACCACACCCTCGAACTCCTGGGCTCAAGTGATCCTCCTGCCGCAGCCTCCCACATAGCTGGGACAATAGAAGCATGCCATCGCATCTGGCTAATCAAAATAAAAACAAAAACAAAAACTTTCTTTGTAGACACTGGATCTCACTTTATCGCCTGTGTTGCCCAGGCTGCTCTTGAATCCAGCTTCAAGAGATCCTTCTGCCTCAGCCTCTCAAAGGGCTGAGATTACAGGCATGAGCCTGGTCAATCTGTGTATTTCTGTGTCACGTTTGTGTGTGTGAACAGTCATGTTTGTGTGTGTGAATAAAGACAGAGGGGAACGGATGGCTGTCTCTAAGCTATACTGCCTGAGACTGGGGCTTGCTGGGTTTTTTAACATTTTCGTCCAACATCCACCTCAGAAATTAACTTTTTGCCTGACCTCTCCATCCTGTATACATAAATAGGCACAGACATATAAAACTGAAACGTAAGTTTTGTGAAACAACATTTTCCTTTACCAAATGCAATGTACCCTAATGTTATCTTTTCCAGTATATTTCGGTAAAAGAAATAAATGCTGGCTGTAACCCACTGAACTGACACTTCCCACTAATATTGCCACCTACAGGTTAAAAAACAGTGGTCGGCAGCGTTTCTCAAACTGATGTGCACATGAAGTGCCTGCACTGTTAAAATGCAGATTTCGACTCAGCCATTTGGGGTGCGGTCAAGTTTCTGCATTTCTAAAACAAGCTTCCAGATTTTGCCCTTGCACAAGGCAGGACTCCTGGTCTGTGTGGATGAATTTGGGAAGCGCCCCCTTCCAGCTTTAAGGAGAAGCAAGCTGCCTCTATTCACAAAATGAGATAAAAACCTTTGTTCCACTGATTTCAAACCCATTATCTGCTCAGAGTAACAAAATGGTAGAGCTGGGAGGGGTAGGAGGGATCATAAGAGCCAATAATTATCCACTGGAAGTATAAGGAAATTTTGGGAGATGGCAGGATGGGAAGTAGAGGTGGGGGCATACTTGAATTTTTAGCAAAGGGAGCTTGGCTTTGAAAATGCTGAGAAACACTGATGTAATGCAACCCCTCACTTTGCAGGAAACCCGAGGCCAGGAGAAGTCAAACCACATATCCAAGGCCATACAGCTAATCAGAGGGAGAACGGGGCTTCCAGTCCCCACACTGCTGTCATAAAGCACCAGTCCTTGTTTGTTACCAGAATTGCAGCAAAGATGATGGTACAGGCCAAATTTTCTTAATGAGTTTTTAAAAACTGAGTAAAATTGATATGCTGGACCTGTTAAGACAGCAGAGAAAAATTATTTTGTGCAGCCTTTTCTATACCTCAGATGATTTTATCCACTGTCAACTTCTAGATCACTTACTTAGATGTCCAGGTCTATGCTAGACATCTAGTTGCTTGCTTTAAAAAAAAAAAAAAAAAAAAAAGGAAACGCACCTATGAAATTGATAATTTAAATCTCCCCAAAAAATGCTTGTGAATGCCACTCATTTCTATTTTTGTATTTACTTATATTAAGAATTTTTGAGTAGCATACATGATCATTATTTGTACCATCTACAAGAAGATACAAAAATCAAACAGGTTAATTAAAGCAGTTTGGAGACTGGATGCAGTGGCTCACGCCTGTAATCCCAACACTTTGGGAGGCCAAGGTAGGTGGATCACTTCAGCCCAGGAATTCCAGATCAGCCTGGGCAGCATAGCAAAATCCCGTTTATACAAAAAAAGAAAAAAAAATTAGCTGGGTGTGGTGGTTCACACCTGTGTCCAACTACGGGGGAAGCTGACTTTCCCAGTAGTTGGGGACGATCACTTGAGCCAGAAGGTCAAGGATGCAGTCAGCCGAGATCATGCCACTGTTCTGCTCTTCAGCCTGGGCACCAAAGTAAGACTCTATCTCAAAAAAAAAAGAAAGAAAGAAAAAAAAAGCACTTTGATGCTTTTTAGTCATAAGAGTACACTCAGAGTCAACTACCAATTTAACCAGCTTGAATTAGGAACCCTTAAAGAATCACTAGAATTGTCTACCCATGGTCAAGTCTCCCGATATATGTCACAAATTCATACAGTTAAAACAAGTGACTTCAAACTCTGTTTCTTTAAAATAAAATGGAGAGATTTGTAAGATTGTTTTCTTTTGTGAACTCCCCAGTGTTTGCTTTTTTCCTAAAGCTTCACAAAGCATATACTCAAATAAATTCTCTAAAACAAACTGGTTTTCCTTCAGAACTCAAACAGTTAATGTGGGCCGGATGTGGTGGCTCATGCCTGTAATCTCAGCACTTTGGGAGGCAGAGATGGGTAGACTGCTTGAGATCAGGAGTTTGAGATCAGTGTGGGCAACATGGCGAAACCCTATCTCTACAAAAACACAAAAATTAGCTAGACATGGTGGTGTATGCCTGTAGTGGTATATGCCCCCAGCCTGGGGAGCAATAGAGGAAGACCCTGTCTTTAAAAAAAATAAATAAATAAAAAATAAAGTTAATGTGAACCTTGCTCCCAGCAGCCCACCATTATACTCTGAAGGGCTGTTTCTAATTTGACCTAAGCATTTTCCCATTTTTACAGGGACAAGGTTTCTTTCAGGTGAAATTTCTATTTAATGATACTGCATATTTGGATTGAGTACTGCTAACAACAGCCCTGAGACTTTCCTGTCTTTTATGGAGTCAGCCCATGCACTATTGTCTAATCATTTTAGTGGTGATGGTATCAACCTTCGAATACGTAGGTGCCCTGGGAGCTAACCAAACCAAATGCTGGCAAGCCTCATTCCTCTCTTCATCTCTTCTGAAGCAGATAAATTGAAGTAGAACGTCATTCTGTGGTAAGCAGGATCTGGGAAATACTTTCAATATTTACAGAAACCAGATGCAACATTTTTTCTTTTCGTTTTAAAATTATTTCACAATATTCTATTTGGAGTAGGAAGTTATTGCTCAACAAGAAAAAAAGTGAAGATATTAGTCTTTCTCTACACCTTTTTATTTTTCTGTTTCTAAAGTTAATCATAAAGCATCATTTCATCTCTTTTACCAAAATGTGCACATTGCTAGTTATTGAAAATGTCAAAGGGAGTTTTTTTCCCAAAGAACCTTGAACAACATAAAGTTCTGGCCTCTAGAACAGAGACCCAGGACCTCTGTGTATTTGGGGGCTGGGTGTGGAGATCAGTGGGCAACACAGGATTCAGTTCCTACACTTGAGTTTTCTGATCCTTCTCTTCTTTCATGATATTTAGTTTCATTATAAATCTTTCATCTTTGCTGTGCATGATCAAACATGCAATCTTTCATTGTCCATTTTTACCCCAGATTAAACTAATTAGTGACGAGTACCCAAAATGAATTTTGTAAATCTCAGCCCTTCTAAATGTACAAAATAAGAAAATGACACCATCTCTCCTCACTCACCACAGAGAAACACATTTATGAAGAAAATGATGCCTAAGTGGAAACTGGCTTCAGGAGCCTCACACTCAATGACCAGTGACGGGGAGCAGCTCTCTGCTCACCCCCACCTAAGCCAAAGCTGCCAGTGGGCTTTCCAGAACAGGAAAGGGAAAAACAGACTGGAGCCCAAACATGGAGAAACACTATGGTGGACCCCTTCCCAGAGCATAGGGCAGACAGGAACAGCATTCTAGGTGTGGCCTGCAGCTACACCAGGACCTCAAAGTGAAGTAAACAGAAAAAAGCAGCAGCATGGGAACTTCAGAGCACCCCATACGATATCAAATCATTTTGCTAAAAAAGAAAAAATGCAGGAAGAGGATACACAAATGGTTTTAAAATTTCTATTTATTTAAAAAGACAACTTCACATATTCCTAAAATTCAAGTCTTTGGATCTAACAGTTTAAATCTTACAGAAGAGCAAAAAGAATGCATTAAGAGAAATGGTGGGTTTTTTGTTGTTGTTGTTGTTTTGTTTTTGGTAAAGATCGGAACCAAGCATGATAACTTCTAGTATGGAAAACAATTTAGGAAGAATAGACAAGCTTCCTTTTCTCCACTGCGGCCAGGAAGCTGGGGAAGTCCACCCACACCCTCGTGGCAGGGAACGGCGGCAGTCACTCTGCTCTTCCCCGCAACCCAGTAGTTGCTCCAGTTACATAAAAATTGCTCAAATTAAAACATCATCCTACCTTTAGAAGAACTTCCATCACAAAGCAAATTAAATGAAGATAAAAATCTGAAGGACAGTTTAATCCTGCCTGGATATGTTTTTTTAATTAATATATAAATTGTAAATATTGCAGTGAGAACTTACCCATAAAATCCTGGAGAGGTTATCTCACTCTGTTCTCCCCAGGAATACATGTAGAAACTTGCTCTGCCTTACAGACTCTAACTTCATCTCTGTTCTCCCTAACTGCAAAATTCAATCTTCCCTTACAATAATAGCTCATATGCAAATCCTGGATAGCAGTTATCCTAGAAATAGATAAAACACTGGGAACAATGTTTTTCCCTTAATAGGTGGATAGGTTTAGCTCTCTTTTTACACATTTTTAGTTGAATCTATATTTCATCTTTTTGTTACTATCAAAATAACCTAGGCAGTCCTTAAAAATAGTTTAACAAGCAAAAACTAAAGAGGAATAACCCAAAGCATGACAATTTCTGGAAAATATTTTTTCCCCAGAGAAGTAAGTGTTACACATAATACTAATTGCTAACATTATTGAGCATTTACTCTGTTTTTGCCATCAGGCTAAATGCATTCTTTCATTCAGTTTACAGATAAGAGAACAGAAAAGTTAAGGGCTTTCCCCAAGGTCACCGAGGAGGTTGTGAAAGATCAGTCGACAACCTCTTCAGGAGCTGAGTGGAAGAGAAAATGGGAGTGAAGGAGGCATATGCCATTGAGTTTCACCATACTGGGGGCTTTGTTTGATAGACAACTACTCTGAGGCTTTTAGAAAAACCGACCTTTGCTACGAATGGTATATCTATGTCTTGGTTACTAAACATCTTCCAATAAAACATAACCAAAAGGTTTGGCTCAAGAAACTGGTTGCAAAACAGTACAACTGAGTGACACATCCTTCCTTCCTTCCTCTAATACCAACAGCACAGCATTACTGTGAAGGATTATTGCTAGAAAACATTCAGGAAACCTGCTTTCCTTTAGATCTCAATATATATGATATTTCAACTCAACAAAAGGTCAGTACTTTCTAACATGGTGTTTCTACATTTGAATTAAAGAACAAATCTCTCCCACCAGCCTGTCAAGCCCTGGAGGACAAGGGACCAGGCCCTGCCTAGTAATCCCACCCTATGTCTCAGAACCTGGACTAACGGCTTTATGTGTTTGGTGAAGGACCGTAGATTAACATTATGTTAGAAACCGTGAAGCTGCTTTAGTGATTAAAATGTTGTATGTTGAACACCTCCAGGGTATAAGGAGGTGGGTGAAGTTAGCAAGAGCTAGATGGTGGTGGAACCTAAGTATCTTAGAAAGTAGTCTGACATCTGGGGAGAAATGCGTTCTCATTTATCATTTTCCTCACTGAAACAGAATCTTTCACTTGAAATTTATTCTCTCTCCAGACTAAAGCATCTCCAGAACAGTTTCCCAACTCCATGACAGGTGGACTCTTAAAATTCCTAGTTTAGATTTCAAAACACCAGGGACACTAGACAAATTATGATTGATAGTAAGAATTCTAATTCAGAAAAAAATTTGAGTCCTAATAATCTTAATCTTATTACCTTTGCATACATGGGGTATATGGGTATCTATCTTTTCAAAACAGATTAATCAGAATTACTATAAACCTTCAAGAAGATGTAATCACTTTGGGATCCTCCTGCCTTTGGTAATGGCCACATGTGGTCATGCAGTTGTTATTCATTCTTTCCAAGATTTGCTTTATTAGACTTTCAATTGAAAAATGACACCTTCACTCCAATTCTTCTAATTGATTTTTAACCTTAGAGAAGTGTGAGAGAGTTCGTTAGAGGACTAACTTGTTAATAGAGTCATCTGGGTGGTCTGATAAAATTCTTTCAGAAGAATCACAACACTCCCACCCCACAACACTAACAGGTTTGCTTAATTTTTTTTTTTAAAAAGCTACTCCTTAAAATGCATTTCATTTCTTTAAAACATTCAGTTCACAAATAGAGCTATCCGAATACAATTTAAATGTGATTGGCTCCTGTCAGGAAATGTAAAATGCACAATTTATACAGTAACCACAACACTGTACATGGACACGAACCTATTCCAAAATTTAAGATAAAATATCAATGGAGAGAGTGGAAAGTGGCTGTTAGTTTCCAAGGGATGCTGTAACAAATTACCATGAACTGGGTAGATTAAAATAACAGAAATGCATTCTCTCCCAGTTCAGGAAAACAGAAGTCTGCAATTAGGGTGTTAGCAGGTCAACATTCCCCCTGAAAGCTGTAAAGGAGAAGCCTTCCTTGCCTCTTCCAGCAGCGACTCCTACTGTTCCCTGCTTTGTGGCAGCAGAATTCCAATCTCGACCTCCATCTTCACGTGGCCTTCTCTCTGTGTCCTATCCTCTTCTTGAAAGGACACCAATCATTGGTCATTGGTCATCTCAAGATCCTTAATTCTACCGGTAATTAATTAATGACAACCACCCTATTTCCAAATAAGGTTACATTCCGGGGTTCTGGTTAGACATGAATTTGAGGGGGGAAACTGATCCACTACAGTGGCTTTCTCTAAAGGACTTATTTCTTTAAAATTGACAAATAATAATTGTACAAATGATGGGGTACTTAGTGATGTTTCAATACATACAATGTGTAGTAATCAGAACAGGGTAATTAGCATATCTATCATCTCAAACCTTTACCATTTATTTGTGTTAGGATATTCAATATCCTCCTTCTAGCTATTTGAAACTATATATTATTGTTAACTATAGTCATTCTATGGTGGTATAGTGAACTATGTAATCAGAACACATACAGAGAATTATTTCACAGAAGCAGCCACTAGGTTGTAATGCCAATGAGTTCTTTAACCATATTTAGATTCAGAAAACAACTGATAGGTCATCTTGTTCAGTCTCATATCCAAAGTAGGAATTTTCTTTATGGCATAGAGATTGGGTATGGAGTAAATAAATAAAAAATTTAGGCCGGGCGCGGTAGCTCACGCCTGTAATCCCAGCACTTTGGGAGGCCAAGGCAGGCAGATCACGAGGTCAGGAGATTGAGATTATCCTGGCTAACACGGTGAAACCCCGTCTCTACTAAAAATACAAAAAAATTAGCTGGGCGCGGTGGCAGGTGCCTGTAGTCCCAGCTACTTGGGAGGCTGAGGCAGAAGAATAGTGTGAACCTGGGAGGCGGAGCTTGCAGTGAACTGAGGTCACGCCATGACAAAGCAAGACTCTGCCTCAAAAAATAAATAAATAAAAAATAAAAAAACTTTAAATGTAATTTTTTAAATGAAAAAATAGAATTTTCTCTATGGCACAGAATTTTACCCATAGCACAGAGATTTGGGGTGGGGGTAAATCTAAGAAATTTAAAATGTCATTAGAAAACAGCAGATGTCCCAATTTATTTCTGAAACATTTCTAACTGCTACAACATAAAACAAGTGTAGTCTCCCCTTCTTTTAAACAACTTTAAATCTTTAGTGATATCCCCCAATAATATTCCTCTAAACCTCCAAACAAACAATAACCAAACAATTTATTTGGCCCAGGCAACTTCTAAGGAGGCAGTACAGCAATTAGGGATGAAAGGATGGATTCTGAAATCAGAGTTCAGATCCCACCATAGCCACTCACTAACTAGGTGACCTTGGGCAAATCATTTAAAGCTTCCAAGTCTCATCTCTTCATCTGTAAAGTGAGGAGGAGGACACCATCTATTCCATACTAGCTCGCAGTGTTGTTGTAAAGATTACACAAGCTGATCAATAAACTGTCAGGCTGTAAGAAGTGCTCAATAACTGCTACCCATACTTGAGTCCATCTTTCTCAATGTCTGATATGGTTTAGATATATGTCCCTCCAAATCTCACACTGAAATGTGATCCCCACTGTGGGAGGTGGGACGTGGTGGGGGGCTTGAATCATGGGGCAGATCCCTCATGAGTGGCTTAACACCATCCCCTGGCGATGAGTGAGTTCTCGCTGTGAGATCCGGTTGTTTAAAAGCGTGCGGCCTTTCCCTCTCTCTCTTGCTCCCTCTCTTGCCATGTGACACATCTGCTCCCACTCTGTCTTCTGCCATGACTGTAAGCTCTCTGAGCCCTGACCTGAAGCCAAGAAGATGCTGATGCCATGTCTCCTGCACAGCCTGCAGAATCATGTGCCAATTAGATCTATTTCTTTATAAACTGCCCAGCCTCAGATAGTTCTTTACAGAACCACCAACAGACCAACACAATGTCCATCTCTAAATTTTATTTCCCGATATCCAGGAGGGCTCTGCCTAGGGCACACACCACCAGTTCTAATCTTAAAATCAGCCTATACATATAAAGAGCTTCTCAATTCCCCTTGTCTTACTCGGAGGAGGCCTGGAGGCTCCTTTGCACAGCTGCATTTAAAAAAAAATAAAAAAGAGAGAGAAAACTAACTAAAACAACAACAACAAAAACCCTTAGATTCAAAAGTGACAGGCAGGTGAAGCTGGGAGAGCCACTTCCCCAGGAAAGGTCCCTGGAAAGGCTGGCCTGTTCCAGACTGTCATCGTTGTAGGATTTTGTCACTTGAGATTGTTTTATCATCTGAAACTCTAACGAGAGAGGCATTTGGGTTAGGGCCCCACTTTAAAATCTCAAAACTTCCAGCATGTGATGTGATGAAACGCTCATCACTTAGGACAACTGAGAAGAGCATCAGGAAGGGAATGTAGAGATGTGCACATGTTCCATTCGGGGTGCCTCCCTTTTATTATTCTCAAGCTTCACAGAGAGAAGAGATTGCAAAAGATCACCCCATCTGCATTTTTCAGTAAGATTATTAGATGCAAGGAAGATACTCTCTTCCTCTATCTATGCACCACATGACAAACCTGCACTCACAAGAGACTCAGAACAGACGCTGGCAATATTGGTTCTAAACGTCCATTGGAAGGCTGGGTTTCTGTGGTAATCTGGCTACCAAACATGGTACAATGGGTTTCTACACACATAAAAAAATGTGTTCTGATTTCAAAAATCCAAACTTAGAGAACTTCTGAACTAGAACTTATTTGTCTAGGTAGTATGATTTCATTTCTTAATCAAAATATCATAATTTTATTAATATAGGTAAAACTATGCTAAGGGCCTAAGCAGCTAAATTAATTTTTTGTCTAATACTGATTTATAGTCAAACCAAATACTTTGAATTGAATGTTTATGTCCTTCTAAAGTTCATTTGTTGAAATCCTAACCCCTAATGTGATAATATAGAAGGTGGGGCCTTGACCAGGCATAGTGGCTCATGCCTGTAATCCTAACACTTTGGAAGGCTGAGGCGGGCAGATCACAAGGTCAAGAGTTTGAGACCAGCCTGACCAACATGGTGAAACCCCATCTCTACTAAAAATACAAAACTTAGCCAGGCATGGTTGCGCATGCCTGTAATCCCAGCTATTCAGGAGGTAGAGGCAGGAGAATTGCTTGAACCCAGGAGGTGGAGGTTGCAGTGCCAAGAGCTGAGATTGCGCTACTGCACTCTAGCCTGGGAGACAGAGTGAGACTTTGTCTTAAAAAAAAAGAGAAAAGAAAAGAAAAAAAAAAAAGGTGTGGGCTTTGGAAGGTGATTTAGGTCATAAAGATGGAGTCTTCATGAATAGGATTAGTGCCCTTATAAAAACAGACCCCAGAGAACCCTCTGGCTCTCTCTGCCACATGAAAATACAGCAGTCAGCAGTCTACCACCCAGAAGAGAGCCCTCACCAGAACCCGATCATGTTGGCACCCTGATCTCAGACTTCCAGCCTCCAGAACTGTGACAAATAGGTTTCTGTTGTTGATAAGCTACCTAAGTCTACTTTGTTAGAGCGGCCTGAACTAAGACATCAACCATCCAGGTCTTTTGATATACCTAGTCATACCAGAATTCCCTCAGTATTTTCATAGAAATGCAAGATTTTATGATTATTTATTCCCATTACACTTCCTTTTGTTAACTTGGGCTTATCTTCCAGTGTGCCGCTACCTTTCTGGAAATAACTGTTATTTTGTGTACATCACCACTCCTCCTCGCTAGGTGTCAGGTGAAGAACTGGGAAGCATGTTTTCTACATGGTGTACAAGTTGCTGCTTTCAACCAATTTGATCAGAGGATATTCACTGTCTGTTTATCAAATTCTAAGACTGTCTCCACCCCTTGATTTTCCTGGCTGCTTTCCCCTCTAGCTGTTCAATAGCCCTATATATGGTTGTCGGTATAGAAGTTAAAAATTTCAAAATGTTGTTAACTGCAGCAGCTGGGGATGCGGTGATGCTAATAAATGGGAAAAGACTGAGGCAAGTGAGATTACATTACAGTATCTCGTTTTTTTATTTTAATGATTTTTTTTTTTTTGCGGTCTTCCCTTAGGAGGGATGAATAAGAATTGGGTAAATCTCCACATTTTAGCAAGAGCTTTTAATCACTAAATGTTTTTTCCTAAAAGTAGCATTAACTGGCAGGTTTTAGGGATGGTGGCTGAGCAGGCAGAGGCAGGGAGAGGAGCCACGTCATGGTCTGGGTGCCTCTCTGATTAGACAGCTGACCAGTTTCAGGGGAAGAAGGGGTTTCTGCAGTGGCACAAGCCCTGGAACCTTTCCTGTCTCTGCTGCAAATGATGGTTGGCCCACTCTGTGTACAGCAGAGAGGATGAGAAAAAGGGTCAACAAAAAGAAAGAAAACGGAAACCCATTCTCATTGTTCACAGGCATTTGGGCTCAATATATGCTCAGGAATCTCTCCTTTCTGTCACAGCCTCCTCAACAAAACAGACAGATCCTCCCACCCCATAATGTGCAAATGCATACACCGCCACCCCACCAGGCAGTTACTTAAAGAATTATATGGCAGATATTAGACAAGAAAATTTAAAAAAAAAAAAAGAAAAAGCTTCTCCTTATCCTAGATTTCAGAGAGCTTCATCTAAACCCAGAGGTTTATGCCTGGCTCTGGCATCTTAGCTGGCTCAGTATGCCCACAGGCTGACCTCTGAAACCATTTCCAGTGTCCCAGAGGAACTCAGAATGGCTCTCATGTATCAGTCCAGCTGCTCCGGTACTATAACCAAACAGGGTTCCAAGGAACATGTGCTGTTAGCTTTTCTGACGTCAACCCTAAGCAAAGTATCCCAATCTTTCCTTGGACTCAATTTTAACTCAGTTACTCATAAGATTGTCATTCTCTATTTGGCACCTATTTACATTTCCTGCCTGCATCACCCCAGACTTAAAAGATCACTGCTTCAGAAGACAGTTCATTCTTCATCACTGAAAGGTTCAAACACACAGAGCAACCACTCTTTAAGGAATAATTCACCCAGCGGTCCTTAGCCTTCAGTGAGATTCCAGGTAACCTAGATAGCCTAAAATGTCCCCCACACTGTTTTGCCAGTGACAGAGGGACCCAATGGTTTATATTTTTAATGAGCACCCCAGAAGTTTCTGATGCAGGTGGTATGGTGAGGGGTAAAACCAAGACAGTGAGTCTTTCAAATTCAGAGACCCAGTGTCCCTGCTACTCTGGAAGGGCTACTCCACGGGATTCCACAGCTAATCGTAGTCTTCTGGGCACTCTAGCTCTGTGTCTGTGCCACTCCCAAAGCAGTCCCATCTTGTCCCTTGCTCCACACAGAGTCCACCTTTCAACTCTTCAAATGACACTTTACTTGTCACTCCCCAGCAGGAAAACGCGTCTCCTGGTTCTAAAACTGCCTGCTCTCTGCCCGCACCCTTCAGATCCTCTTTTGTGTCAGCTGAGCCAAGCAATTTCCGGTTCCCTGAACTGACACTTCTAACCAACCCTCCCTCCGATGTGAGAGGTTTTCATGGCTCCTCTAATTGACATGTAGGGAGTTCCTAGGTTAACAGGTCTACAAACTTTTTTGGGATAAACAAATTGCAGGGATGAATCCCCCGGGGGGAGGCCTTCCACAGCACCCACCCACTCAGTGACAGGCCAGATCCTTCTGTTCCTATTCGGGCACATGGAGTCATTTCCACACGTGCTCATCTCACAAACTGTCTCCATCCTTACTTTAGTTGACATGATTGTTTGTGGCAAAAATTTCAGAACACAGCTGTCCTGGTCAACCCAGTGACCTCATTTTAATCAGAAAGGGTGGAGCACCTATAGGTGCATCCCTGACACACAGCACTGCCACACACTGACAAATTCTTGCTGAGATAATGACTGATAAGTATACCTAACTTCACACCCTGGATGTGTTCTGGAAAAATTTGATACGAGCAAATCCATGTTTGAAATGCGATGAGGAAATAGGATTTTTAAAGAAAGCCTGAGAAAAATACCAGAAAATGCTGTGCCCACAAAATATGCATGAAATACAAAAACGCTATGTTACAAAGAGAGGTTCCAGTGCTCAAAGATACTAAACAATCTAGTTGGTAATGAGAAACATATCCAAACAAAAACTTAAAAAATGACTCAGCAGAATGGGCATGGTGGCTCACGCCTGTAATCCCAGCACTTCGGGAGGCCAAGGCAGGTGGATCACCTGAGGTCAGGAGTTCAAAACCAGCCTGGCCAACATGGCGAAACCCCATCTCTACTAAAAATACAAAAATTAGCCGGGCGTGGTGGCACATGACTGTAGTCCCAGCTACTCAGGAGGCTGAGGCAGGAGAATCACTTGAACCCAGGAGGTGGAGGCTGCAGTTAGCCAAGTTCGTGCCACTGCATTCTAGCCTAGGCAAGAGAGCAAGACTCTGTCTCAAAAACAAAAACAAACAAACAAACAAACAAACAAACCTCAGCAATTAACCAACAATCATATAAAGAGGAATCCTTTTATAATGAGAAATGACTAGCTTTTTTTTTTTTTTTTTTTTTTTTTTTTAAATCAATGCCATCTAAGATGTGTCCCCTGTATTCTGGCAGGGAAAAAAAAGAAGAAAATTTTACAAAAACGTGAAGGTTGAGAACAACCAAAGAGAGGTCCCTCTAATAAAACATATATATATCTTAAAATTCTTACATAAGACTCAAGAAACTTAAGTTTTAATGCTCCTTCATATTCTTACAGAATTGCAGCTCTGTAATAGCTTTCAAAACAAACCTACAAATGGGCAAGAATATTACAAGAACTCACTCCCATTCCCCAAGGGTAACCTGATACCTTAATGGGTAGTGGTGCAACCCATCCCTTTCTCAAGACAACAGGCATTACTGCTTTTCCACTCCACCCACCTACACACCCCAAGTGAGATGTGGTAGATGAAACCCATCACATCAGAATTGTTCTAATGTAATAAAAAGCAGGAACTTTAGGCAAAAAAAGAGATCATCTGCCTGGAAGAGGTAGACCTTGAATTTCAACCTAAAGAAGAGAGGGACACACACTTGAAGACAGGACGCTGGAGTTCTGTGGTAGCCTAACAAAAGCTTGGAGGAGAGGCAGGAAAAAGACTTCAGAAAGAAAGGAAGGGATCAGGAATGATGGCACATGCCTGTAATCCCAACACTTTGGAAGGCCAAAGCAGGAGGATCATTTGAGGCCAGAAGTTTGAGATCAGCGTGGACAGCATCGTAAGACCTTATTTCTATGAAAAAAAAAATTTTTTTTTAATTAGCCGAGTGTAGTGGCACATGTCTGTGGCCCCAGCTACACAGAAGGTTGAGGTGGGAAGACCGCTTAAGCCCAGAAGGTTGAAGCTGCAGTGAGCCATGTGCATGCCACTGCACTCCAGCCTAGGCTGAGACCCCGTCTCAAAAAAAAAAAAAGAAAAAAAGCAAGGAGGAACTTTTGGCTGGAATGGCAGGTATGAACTTGCACAAAGCAGAGCATGGGAAGAAAGGGGCAGTCACTCAGGACCCTTGAAGGCTATAAACGGAAGTGGACATTGCCATAGCCATTAACATATTTAAGCTATTAATATTTCTGTAAAGAAATATCTTCTAACTGCAAGTTAAAAACAACAATAAAAAAAAAAACATTTCCATATACATTATGCACAACAGAGCCACCAATATAATACTTCTGCTATAGAAGCTAAAGTGACCACAAGTGAGTCATGAAGTATTTTGCCTTTATTTCAGGTCCAATGATGTGCCCAGTTGATGAATTTTGCCTAAATTGAATGTCTCTGGTACCACAATTTACGGGGTGAATAGCATGCACCCAAGAAGACAGACTGGAGTCCTAACCCCTGGTACCTTGGAATGTGACCTTATTTGGAGACAGGGATTTTACAGAGGAAATCAAGTTAAAATGAGGACCTAATCTAGTATGACTGGTACCGTTATTAAAAAAGAGAAGTTTGGACACAGACAGGCAGGCACACAGAGAGAATGTCATGTGAAGACGAGTTATGTTGTCTCAGGTCAAGAACTACTAGGAGCTGAGAAGCCTAGAATGGATCCTTCCCTGGCACCTTCAGAGGGAGCATGGCCCTGCTGACCCCTTAATCTCAGAATGCTAGCCTCCAAAACTGAGAAAATAAGTTTCTGTGTTTAAGAAACACAAGTCTGTAGAACTTTGTTATAGCAACCCTAGCAAACTAATACTCAGGTGCTTCAGTAGTCTGCTTGGGCCAGGTTGTCTTGTTGACTAGTAAAACACACATTCTGCCATAAAATATTTTTTAAAGAAAAACATTAATATTTTGCTTCCATGATGCAACTTCTATTTTACCATGGCCTTCTGTCTCACCACTTCAGAATTATGGACAAGTCTTAGGGATTCAAACAAAAATATCCAATGTAGGGCTGGGCACAATGGCTCACGCCTGTAATCCCGCACTTTGGGAAGCCAAGATGGGTGGACCACCTGAGGTCAGGAGTTCAAGACCAGACTGGCCAACATGGTGAAACCCTGTCTGTACTAAAAATACAAAAACTAGCCGGGCGTGGTGGCATGCGCCTGTAGTCTCAGCTACTGGGGAGGCTGAGGCAGGAGAAACGCTTGAACCCAGGAGGCAGAGGTTGCACCGAGCCTAGATCGTGCCACTGCACTACAGTCTGGGTGACAGAGGGAGACTCTGTCTCAAAAAAAAAAACCAAATTAATTAATTAATTAATTAATTAACAACCAACGTAGTGATGATTACACAGATATATGAAGGATGCTTCCCCAAACAGAACCAAGCAAAAGAACTATCTAGTCAAGATTGAGCTCTTAATCCAAAACCTTTTAACCAAACCTATGAATCAGACCTACCTTCACTTCGTTTTATTTTTTACCTACTTATACTGATGGTGTTAATAAGTATTATCATCTGGTTTGAGTTTCATTTTCTTTCAAGTCCTTCTGTGCATCTTCTGGTAAAAGTGTCAACAAAGAAGGATCCTATACATCAAGGGTCTGCAAACTATGGTCTGTGGGTCAAATACTACCTGCAGCTGGCTTTTGTATTTAAAGTCTTACGGAAACACAACCATGCCCATTTGTTTATATATTATCTATGGCTGCCTTCCAGTTACAAAGGCAGTGCTGAGTAATTGTGACAGAGATCTTATGGCCTACAAAGCTTAAAATATTTACTATCTGGCCCTTCACAGAAAAAAATCTGCTGATCTCATCTACAGATAGTGTATGAAATATACGAGCAATTCCCACATAAACTTTTATTGCTTGTTTCTCTCGATTGTCAATAATCTCAATTCCACTAGTACTATTTTCCAATACTATTTCACACATTTGACAAGAGAACGATAAAAAGTGGAAGGGCATTCTAGAACTTTGGGAAGTCAAGGTGGGAGGACTGCTTGAGCTCAGGAGTTCAAGACCACTCTGGGCAACACAGTGAGATCTTATCTCTACAAAAAATTAAAAAATTAACTGCATGTGGTGGTGTGTGCCTGTAGTCCCAGCTATTTGGGTGGCTGAGGTGGGAGGATCGCTCCAGCTTGGGAGGTTGAGGCTGCAGTAAGATATGATTGCACCACTGCACCACACTCCAGCCTGGGTAACAAAGCAAGACCCTGTCTCAAAAAAAAAAAAAAAAGAGAGAGAGAAAGGACCTCTTAGAATGTTAAGTACTATCTTTCTTTTTGCTTAAATTTCTCTTAATGCTCGGCAGTTTTTCTGCATCCCTTTTAAAGAAATAAAACCAAACTTCGCAATGAATTGATGTCAAGAACATGGAAGATATATTTCCTTTTTTTCTCTATTCTAATTTAGTATCCTAATAAGCAGTTCAATAGAGTCAATTAAAGTGTAGAGTAACTCTAAGGTGACAATCAACACAAAACAGCTCATTGAGAACCTTGTTTCTACACAGGAATCAAATCAAATGGACCTGCAAGAAAAAGGGTCAAAATTCAGGTAAATTGTAGCATGTCAGCTGCAAATTAGACAGGTTCTTACTAGGCACTTCTTAAATATCTGAACCTCTTATGGCACTAATTTCTAACTTACATAGTTACTTATACACTTGTTCCACAGTCTCTCTTAGACTGTAAGGTTGACAATAGGATTACTAATTTGTTACTGCCCTCAGGGCCTAACACAATTCTTGGCCCAAAATGTACTCTAAAATATTGACTGAATGAATGATAATCCAAGCTGAATTTGGTTGAAAATGGCCAAGCTGGCCAAGAGTAGTGGCTCACACCTGTAATCCTAGCAACTTTGGGAGGCCGGCGGGGGGCGCGGATCACCTGAGGTCGGGAGTTCGAGACCAGCCTGACCAACATTGAGAAACCCCATTTCCACTAAAAATACAAAATTAGCCGGGTGTGGTGGCACATGCCTGTAATCCCAGCTACTTGGGAGGCTGAGGCAGGAGAAGCACTTGAACCTGGGAGGCAGAAGTTGCAGTGAGCCAAGATCGCGCCATTGCACTCCAGCCTGGACAACAAGAGCAAAACTCCATCTCCAAAAAAAAAAAAAAACAAAAAAAAAAAAACCAAGAAAAAGAAAAAAAAGAAAATAGCCAAGCTTCACTGGCAGTCAGGATCCATGGGTTCTAGTCCTGGTTTTGTTACAAATAAGCTATGTGATGTTGGAACATCCTCACCTCTACAATGAGTACTGGGAAAAGCTGATCTCTGGGTCCTTTTGGCCTAGTATACTACACTTCTTTTGTAATAACACATTATATAATGAACATTCCTTCAGATCACTTCATCCGAAACACTAGTATCACATCGTAGAATTCATTCAGGATAAAATTTCATGCTGTAGACACCAGAAACAGTTGGTGAGGGAGACCGATAGACTTCCACCCACTTTTCTTTGGACTGTGCAACTAAGAACCTTAATATAGATTTTTTTTTTAAATGGTACAAGTGAACAATTTAGTCTGGATTATCTGTTATAATAAAGGATGATCAAGCGGCCATTCAGAATTTTCAAGAACACATAGCAGTGTGTTCCTCACAGATGAGCCTTCTCCACAGTAGGGTTGTAAAGTCCTAACTGTGGTTTCTTCAATACAGGAACTTACACCTAGAAACCACAGAGTAAATTCTGCATGCTGTAATAAGTCAGGCAGGAAGGGACTGAAAGTATGCAAATTTTTCTACCCACAGCCAATTATATGAGAAAGACAAAACAAATTTAGAGGACAAAAGAATATTCATTATTAGAATGTGTGAGTTTTCCAGATCACTGACATTTTAAACTAGATTGATTTCTCAAGTCAGCTATCTTGACTTTGTAAATGCTTTAAAAAGCAATAAAACAGGTGGAAAAATTGACCTTAACAGAGGAGAAATTAAAAGCAAAAAAAGAAATGAGAGTTGGCAGATACTAGTTTATTTTGCCTGAAGTTAACATGCAACTTACTATTGCTAAAGGCCTACTCTGTTCAGAGAATGATTTTTAAAACCTCACATAAAAACAATTCTGAAGTCCTATCAGTGATTTTTTTTTAAAAGATATACTCTAACATTCATTAGAAAAACATTAGTGCAAGTGTGTGCCATACTTGGAAAAACAAAGATTTTAAGGTAGGATGGTGAAACACTAAGTAAAAGTCAGAAGATCCAGCTTTTCAAGCTGCGAGAATTTAAACAAATCACTCAATGTTTCTGGATTTTAATTAGGAGTAAATTAAAGGGGTTGAACCTGATAATCTCTAATGTCCCTTCCAACACTAAAATGCAAAACCTTCTTTTAAATAAGTGGTTCCCAAACTGTTCCATGAATATAATTGGTAAATATTCTAAAACTAAATTATTCCATGATCAAGTAATTCTAGGAAAATAAAGAAATGCATAAAGTCAGACAAATATCTCCACGGTAGGACTTCTTGAAGACTTTTTACTGCTAATTTACACTTTTACTCTCCTGGACAATACTACAGAGTATGTAGTGTTTCCAAAGTTTCTTTGTAAAATGAGTATTTTAATTCCTCAAACACTTTCAACCTTTAATAGAATTCGTATACCTTAGTAAACACAATTAAGGAAAGCAGCTTTGAACAATAAACTTCTGAATTTAAAATCAGATGCTGAAAGAAGGAAAATGCTCACATAATAGTTGAGGGCATTTATTTCAGAAACTGTAATAACATCTCCATAGTGTTTACACATCATAAAGCACTTTATCTTACATTAACTCTTTTGACACTTAACCCTGAGAAGCAAGGACAGATATAATAATCCTCACAAGTCTTTCTCATCACAAGGATTTTTGGCTAATGAACAGAATGATCACAATTTTCTTCCACGATTATAACTGTAGGCTTTCCTTGACCCTTCCTCCAAAATCCTCTTTTGTATAAACTGACCTGTTAGGAGACACCCCAAGGAAGGAGGGAAGCATCCAGAGTACCTGTGCCAGGTAATGTGCCAAGTGCTGTCACCCAGATGATGTCATGTAATCATCTCAATAACACTGAGTAACTATTATCCCTGGTTTTGCTGCCAAGGAAATTAAGACCCAGAAAGTTTAAGAAATGCCCCTTCAAGTGATAGAGTTGGGATCCACACCAATGTCCACCTTTTTTTCTTTAAAAGCAACCTGTGTTTTGAAATGGTTTGATGATGAAATTTTTCTAAACCGACGTTGGCCATGTGGTTCAGTTGAAAAAAATTAACATTTTTATTTGGATTTGTGTGTCACGGTTGGTGGAATCTGTTTGAAATATGATTTGATTTATACAAATATTACAACAGTAGTTAGAGGGAGGTGTAATTTATACAAGAACCTCATCTTAATAATTATAACCACCTGAGTTCTTACTAGGTGCCAGACAGACCCCTATGTACCATCTCATTTAATCCTCCAAACGAGTCCACAAGGTAAGGATCCCGGGACTGCTCTACCTTCAAGGCTTTTACCTCAGAATTTCCCTCTGAAGTAGCCTGTTTATTTCACCTCTCTCTCCCAGGGACTTTTTTTTTTTTTTTTTTTTTGAGACGAAGGAAGTCTCACTCTGTCGCCCAGGCTGAAGTGCGGTGGCCCAATCTCGGCTCACTGCAACCTCCGCCTACCGGGTTCAAGCAATTCTCCTGCCTCAGCCTCCTGAGTAGCTGGGATTACAGGCAGGCGCCACCAAGTCCAAATAATTTTTGTATTTTTAGTAGAGACGGGGTTTCACCATGTTGGCCAGGTTGGTCTCGAACTCCTGAGCTCGTGATCCGTCTGCCTCGGCCTCCCAAAGTGCTGGGATTACAGGCGTGAGCTACCGCGCCCAGCAGTGGGGAATGTCTACCTGCGTATGCACGTGGTACTCTCAGCGCCAGGTCTGGGGACTTCCCCTAGGCGGAAGGATCTTATCAGAATCTCCATGCCCCTCCCTATTCCAAAAGCTCATTGTCTTTCTTGATTTCACCAGTTTTCTTAGCCTTTGTAACAGTGCTCTCAATTTTCACAGCACACTCATCTTACCAATGTCAAACCCTATATAAACCCATTATCCAGATGCTTTCCCTTACTTATTGCTGATGGAGGGTCAGGACACCACGCCAACTCATATTCCGAACTCCCATGAGTCCTTACTACTGCTTAAGTCATCCTTGCACTCATCTCTGTTTGAATGCTCACCAAATTCCCAAGAGCATTATTCCAAATCTTTTGTCATACTCCTTAAACTGAAAATCTCATCTTTTTTATTTTATAGAATCTGAACAGACAACCTTGCTTCCTTACTGAATCCTAAGCTTTTATAAACAGGTGAGCTTCACTGGCCTTCCTGCCATCTCTAGCATAACCCACTTTCTCCTTCCTGTAATCACTGTCAGGAAGACCTCTAAGGAGCCCTTTCCTATAAGACTAATCCTGCCTCAACCTTTCATAAAAGTAAGCCCTATTTCCAAATATTCCCTCTTTTTTTCTAGCACCTTGCTCTACCTACAAACACAGTCAGATGCTGAAATAATTTTGTCTCTAGGTTGTCACTTGAAATTTTCAGGGAAAAAACTCTCTCTTTGGCGTTTGATTTTCCTAAAGACACACTCTCTTCTTTCATTCACTCTTTAAACCCTTTGGAATGTGCTTCCCCCACCCCTGCCTCCACCCTCCTTTCCTGTCCACCACACACACAGGACTCCATTGAGACTTCTGTTTCAAAAGCTTACAAAGACCTCCCAATGGATATTTCCAATGGCCCTTTACTAGGCTTTTGTCTTTCTTGACCTCTTGGCAACATTTAATGGAGCTGACCACCTCTTCTTAAAACTTTGTTCTCCTTGGCTTCTGTGACACCTTCTGGATTCTCTCAGTTTTCTGCCACTTCTTTCCCCCTACTTTGCCTAAGGCTCCCCTCTACTCCTGCCCAGTATAGAATCTGTGCTCCCCGAAGTCTGTCCCATCTCTTGTCTTGACACATTCTCTCCTCGGAGTGCTTTAATCCATTCTCAGTGCTCCACCAATAGTCTGAGAAGTTTCTGTGCTTCTTCCTCAGAGCTCCAGTTCTCTAATTGCTTGCTAGCAATTTCTGCCTGGGATGGCAAGTGGGAAGAATAATGTGTAATTCACGTGGACAAGTTAAAATGGCCAAACCGACCTCACTGCCTTTCCCCAGAAATTCTTTTATTTTGGTAGGCTGAATACTCTAAACCACTCACCACTCTACCTGCCCATCTTCCATATTCCTTTGAGGTGGGAGATGTTTTAAATAACCAATGTACTTGTTGGACTATAGAGGTTAAAGGTGACTGTATAGTTACGAATGACATATATTACCAAGAATGAAATTGGCCATATAACAATGTGATTGAGACGATCCAGGACAAACACGAAAATCCATGCAGACATGTGAGCCAGCTTCTACTCTGACTTCCAGGTAATCTCAAGGGAGTGGTAAAGAAACACAACCATCTCCCCAACCAAAATAACTTCTTCAAGTGGTTTTCACTACGGGGGTGGGATTAGTCATTTAGGCTGGATGATTCTTCCTTATGAGAAACTGACCTGGACACTGCAGGATATTATGCATCCCTGGTGTCTGGACACTGAGTATCAGAATTCAACAATCCCTCTCCAATTTATTTTAACAGCAAAATAATAATAATAATAATGTAGAAAATCCCTGTAATAGAAAGGCTGGATTTTTCCTCATCACTGAGCCCCAGAGCAAAAAAGGTTGCAGTAACTTTTCATTTTCCCAATCATTTAAGACTAGAAACCTACGATGGTATATTCCCAAGATCTTCCCCTCCCCATCCAGCCAGCCACCAGCCAAATCTTGTCAATTCTTTCTACACAATATCTTGAATCCATTCTATTTAATACATTCACACTGCCACATTTTATGTCTTTATTTCAACTGAGACAATACCTTCTAAACTCAGACTCTGCTCTCACCAATTTAACAAGCTTGCTCCTATTGGCCTCTGTTCTTCAAACTCTACCCTGCAGTCAACCTAACCTGAACTACGCACTGCTTCCCTGATAAAGCCCATGTTTTCTATCTTCAAATCTTTGCTGAATCAATGTTCTTTTTACCTGAAATGTCACCTTCCATGATGCAACCAATTATCCTGTTTCCTGAGTTAGAAAGTTTGGTCAAGTCCTCCCTCTCCTTCCAAATGCAGTCACAAAAACTTCTGGAAGACACAGATCCCTCTGACAAATGGATGAAAGCTATGAATCTCTACCCAGGAAATAGCCAATGTATGCACATTTTGCATACAATTTTAAGGGCTTCCTGTATTTGAATATCTACAAAATTTGGTCACTCCTCCTGCCTACAATTTAACTGACTTCTTCTGGGTCCTCACCAGTGCTCAGCTGTTTTAACAACTAGCTAGCTGGTTTCCCTGCCCAGCTTCTCCCCTAATGTGCACCTGCATGCCACCCATTTACTTCGCAAGGATTCCTGTCTGCTTTTTTTAAAAAAAACAATCACTTACACCTACAACTCAATTAATTATAACTCGATGTTTTTGAGCCCCTGTTAAACTTTCAGTTAAACAAAAGAACTACTCACTCTCTTAGAACTGGTCTGATACATTTAACATATAAAACTGAGAATACAAAGTAGAGCCAAAGTACTTTCTAGAATATCTGAATTGGTAGGGTTGGGTTGATCACAAATGGTCTTCCAAAAAGGTGATTTTTATAGGCAGTTCTCCAAAGAGGAGAGAGACTAAGAGATCTTATCTTAGAACAGAGAAAGAAAATGATGATAGGATTGATAACTAAGAAAAAAAGGGGGAGATGTAAGAATCTGAGATAATTCAAAACAATGAGGCTACATATTTGCTCCCAACATACACAGCACCAAAACAATGAGACTGGAACCCATTTTGTAAAGTGATACATTAACTAGCAAAGTAAGAAACGGACAAGGTAATAGTGCTTTCTTCTCTCTTAGCCCCACTTCCCCTTCCCTCTCTTCAGCACTCCCTCCTCCCCTTCTTGCTCTGGAGCTTTGCACCCTCTGCAGTGCACACCTAAAACTCTCCAGACACACTGAAAACTCCCCTGGGTTATACACTAACAACTGCTTCTACAATGCTGACATTATCGGTACCTTGTACTTCTTACAGAAATCCTTACTCTTCCATTATATATTAAAGAAGCCTCTAAAGAAGCCACACCTCCCACTGCACTGCCCTTTCAAAAAGCGAAGAGCTTGCACACGGATCCTGGAACTGGAAATAAAATAAAATAAAATTTAACAAACGAAAGAAAGAAAAGGAAAAATACAAACATATATATGACAAAAAAAAAAAAAAAGAAGCTAAGAGCCAAAAAGGAAGTTTGCAATGAAGACAATCATATGTATTCATAATAAAATAAACCCAAAGGATTCCAACATAGGTAGGACAGTCTTTGTCTCCATATTTAATATAGAAATTAAATATGGAGAAAATGCATCTGTCCACAAAACAGCTGTAAGTCAAATGAAACAGGTGAGTGTGATAATGCCTCCATATTTAGAATATTTAGAATAGCTACTCTCCGGAAAAGTAATCTAGAATATGAAATTTCACATATATGTGAAATTTTTCCCCCTCAGTAACTCTGTAGATAAATTTGTGCCTTAAAAACGTTTTAAAAAATACAGAAGGCCTATTTAAAATATGTATAAAAATAGGAAAATTTTAAGTTATTAAGTATAAAAAGTATCTGTCAGAAATAAGTGATTTCTAAAAAGGTAGTAGAGGAGTTTGCAGGAAATAAAAATAATACATAAAGAATAGGAAAGGACCATCCCTCAAAACTCAGGCATTAGAAACGAGCAGTACCTTCACGCTTGATTGAAATTCTCAAAATGAATTCTTTGGGGTTTCACCACAATTTTGAGAAATTTAAAAAATACAATTTGTTAGGTTTTTTTGGTTTCGCTTTGTTTTTTTCACAGTCTTTTTCTTGATAACCAAAGGACTGCATGCTCATTGTAGGGGACAAGAGGGACTGGATGGTTGTAAAAAATGTAAAGGATCATAAAAAAGTCACTTGTGATTCTATAGCAGAGGAAGCCATTTATTAATATTTTGGCATATTTCCTTCCAGTTTTTAAAAATACATTTTTGAGACTGTATTGCATATACAATTGACAAACAAAAGATAATCTCTAGTTTATATTATTCTGTTATGAAATTCCATATGTTTAAATGAATAAAGCAGAGCCAACATCGATTTCTATTTATTAGGGTACTGTTCTGCGTAACACCAAGTTTCTTGCTGCTGCTGTTGTTATAGTAAGTGCTAAATCCCAACAGTTATACTGATTTTTATTTTAGTCCAGGATTACATTTGCTCCATTTAATTCTTCCACCTTATCCTAATTCCAGGAAATGCTTTCTTCCTTTCCTCAGTGTGTTCTATACTATTTTAAAGTTTACACCAAGATTTTAGAATGTGTTAAGCAAAGCACTCTGTACAGATGCGAGTTTAAAAACAAACACCCACTAAACACCTACAGATGTCCAAGGACAAAAAAAATGTTTATTTTTCTGAGTAATGCAAAGACAATATCTTTGAAAATCAAACATACAAACAAGACAAAGGAAAGAATTCAGGAAATAATCATGCATCTACTAATAATCACATCTGTTTTCCAGCAAATTAAAAAGTAGCATTTTTCACTGATAAGAATGATCAATGCTCTTTTTATCTTCCTAATATATCTGCATGAAATAAAGAAGAAAGGATTGAAAGTCTTCCCCAGAGAGGAAGCAAATTCTGCTATCGAGAGCATAAACCATGACCAACTGTTTTAAAAATATGGTGGGATCCACTTTTCTACTTCTTGGTACTTTCTTTTTTTTAAAAAAAATGTGGTTAAGAATTTCATTTTCAACCTCAGGTCCTTACTCCTTTTTCAGGCTG
This sequence comes from Macaca thibetana thibetana, assembly GCF_024542745.1. NCBI lineage: Eukaryota > Metazoa > Chordata > Mammalia > Primates > Cercopithecidae > Macaca > Macaca thibetana. The sequence goes on along the minus strand of NC_065589.1, from coordinate 82,634,103 downwards.
CCTCTCATTCTAACACAGTCCATTCTTAGAGGCTGTAAACACGGTCCATTCTTAGGCGACCGTGTCAAGGTCTCCCTAGACCACACAGAAGTCTCCTAGGACCACCCGCTGTTGCTTGCTCTGTGGGGACATTAATAATAGCACCTTAGAAGGATTAACAACAACAACCCTGTGAAGTGGGCGCTATTATCTTTACTTAGCAGAAACTCAGACTTAGGGAGGTTAAGTGAAAAAGCATACAAATGGTAGAGCCAGAACTTAAGCTATAGTCTTTCAATTAGGTGGAGTGCAGGCAGAAGCATGGACCAAGTAGTTCAAGAAGGTAAGATGTGAAATGTGCATTGTTATCAGGGCCTAAGGAATATGCTAAGGGGCAAAATTTTCAGTGGAAAAAGTAAGAATAGTATGTCTTCTTATCATGATTTTTTTTATAACTAGTTTTAAAAAGTGAACTGGATTTCCCTGAGAGAGGGTTGCTAGATTTAGCAAATTTTAAAATGCAGTATGATGAAAATCTGGGACATACTTATACTAAAAAATTATTCACTGTTTATCTGAAATTCAAATTTAACTCAGTGTCTAGTATGTTATCTGTGAAAGTATTTATAAAACAAACAAAAAACACTAATACATTCAAAAGCTACAATTCTCACATCTGAAATCTGGACACTCTGTGGGCCACATGTCTTTGGGAGGCCACGTAAAGAGAAGTGTAGTGAGGCCACAGCTGTTCTTGACAGGCTTTCTTTCTTTCTCCTAGTAGCAAACACAGCCCTTGACTCCAGGGACCTAGCTTTCACCAAGTAGGCCACTTAATGTCACTGCCTCAAAACTCCAGACCTTCTCTATATGGATGCTATGAAGATTAAGTATGACTGAGGTTTATACATCCTTAAAATATTTATTTACTGGCTGAGTACTTTATAAATATATTCTCAGAAACCTGGATCAGATAGACTCTTACCCTCCCGATCAAGAAAGGTCTCAAAAATAAAAGTACTACTAATATATGGTAAGCCCAGTTGACAGTAATCTCTGAAAATAAGGAAAAGCAAAACACTAGAAATATGTTCAAAACCTGAAGTGAACTATGGGCCATGTAGTGAGATGCCAAAATGGGACATTTCTACTAGGGACCCCTAGTAGAAAAAGTGGACAATCATGATGAATTGTACAGTTTTCAAATGGTTATGTATGGGCAGATTTTAAAACATCATCATCATGACTCATAGATCCTACCTGATCACAAATACATAGAGATAACATAACATAAAAATGGGCCAAGACTTTTCTTATACATACCAATTTACCTCTCTGCTACTCTCCCCTAAACCTCCAATCTCTGTAGCTTGAAAACGTTTACTTTAAAACAACAACAACAAATTGGGACTGTTTCAGGCAGTGTTCATTTAAATATCTTCTGTGCACAAGTTTAATCTTCAAACTTTAACAAAACCCAATCTACTAAACACAAATTGCTGTGAACAGAAACTGCCTGAAGAGGATTAATCAACAGCTTTGTATGTCATCCTCTAAACAAGGCCAAACACTGAATCACTGTTGAATTCCTCACGTGCAGCTACACCCAGTTAATCTTGAAGAAGGCAGTAAACTATGTAAATCTGCTTAAACTGGGAAGATAAGTACTTCCCTCATCAGAAGTTAGCAACATTTAACAAGTACAACTATTGGAGGACAAGATCATTTGTAAAGAAAAAGAAATACACACACAGACATAAACATACACATACACACAGCCAGGAGAATTTTGCATTCACTCCCCTACCTCCAAAACCCTACTGGAAACCACTAGGACAACATACTATTCAGCAAAAAAGGCCTTCCTACATGCCACAATGTGCAGAAACCAAAGTATGGTTGGATTGTAACTTAACTACCTCAAGAAAGCAGTTCCAAAATGAAAGGAAGTAAGGAAACAGGAAGAGGAGTAGCTAATAAAAGAATTCAAGAAACAACACAAAGGAAAAATGAAAATACCAATTTTCTATTTCTAAAAGCCTTTGAGTATAAATCCTTCTTTTGTTTTAAAACACACAAATATTTTCACAACTACAAAAGTCCTGATAAATGGTTTCATTTTGGTTTTGGGGTGCTCTTTTCATATAATCAGATTGGATTTGCTTAATGAACACCATATACTTCAAAGTCACAGTCAACAGTAATAGAACGTACACATTTGTCCACTGACACTTGAACCAATCATCTTTATCTAGATACTGCCTACTGGGTTATCACTCCATTCAAAAGCTTCTCACTTCTCACTTTGACCTGAGCTGAGCAGGTGTATTTCTAATGTGCTCACAGGCCTGTGAGGCAGGAAAATCCTGTTGATCCCAGATGATGCCAGAGATCAGTACTCCCTGATGCCCTGGCTACACTACGTGGGGGCAGGTGAGGGATGAGTACCAACCACCTCTGCTTTAACTGAAACTAGCTCACTCCTACACAGTCGGCCCTCCGTATAAAGAGGTTCTGCATCCGCCTACTGTGGATTAAAAATATTTCTGGGAAAAACAATAAAAATAGCAATAAAACAATTGGAAAATAATACAGTATAACAATTATTTACATAGCATCTACATTGTATCAGGTATTATAAGTAATCTAGAGATTAAAAAATGCGAGAGGATGTACATAGGTTATATACAAATACTATGCAATTTTATATCAGGAACTTGAGCCATCCTGGAACCAATCTCCCTCGGATGCTGAGAGATGACTGTGTATGTAAAATGTAAAAAGCTTTAAGAGTTGTACAATCATTCAGTACAGCCATATTTTTATGTCAATGCTGCTTCCAAACATCACAAACTTACCATCTGTATCATCCATTTACTTCATCATTCACCTCCTAGCTCACAAGTTCTCCCTCCCCAAAAAGGTGGGAGGAATCCCTAAACTGGTCTTCTGAGATTAGAAGGGTGATGGGCAATGATGCAGATAAACTCTCTATGGGTTTCTATTGAGGTGTACATGTAGGCAGGCAGCTGTAGTGTGGTGGTTTGAAGGGAGTAATTGTCAGGGTTCAAATTCTGGCTCTGCACTTTGAGTTGTACAGACTTTGGGCAATTTGCTTAAATCTATGCCTCAGTGTTCTTAATTGTAAAATGGATATACTAATATTGCCTGCCTCACAGGACTTTCAAGATGACTAAATGAGTTAATCTGCCAAAAACATTCCGAACAGCAATCAGCAGGTAGTGAAGTACTCAATGAAAGTTAGCTATTACTATTATATATGTATAATGCAAGTGTGATTCCAAACCATTACAGTGTTTTTTCCAAAGGTGACTGTAAAGTATTCCTTACATTCCATTTTTCTTTTTTTCTTCGGGCAAATTATCTGAGATCAGCTCTAACAGTTGATTATGTATTTCTAGACTAAAATCAAACTGCATCACATACCTAAAATTTGCCAATTCTTTCATCAAAATGAACAAACTAATATGAACTGCAAGGTTGAAGCTTAACATCACAAAATCTTATAAAAAGCATTAATTAGACTTCCCATTTAGCCTAAGCCAGGATGAGATCACAAAGTCACTCATGGTAACCAGGTCCCCGCGCTGGAAGTGTGCTTTCCCAGTGAATGGCTAAATACTAACAAAAGAAACCTTTGACTCAAATACCACTGGTACCCGGGGTCTTGTGTCTGTATAATGCCTACACATTCATTTCTTTCTTTGCCTATAGAAAAAAAGAAAGTCTGTTTGTTTTTCTGATTCAGTCAGCCCTTTTAGTCTTTGAATCTAAGGAGAGCCCTGTGAAAAGAAGAGCATCTTATCAGCATGCTCCAGACCAGCAGGCTACCCTCCTTCACACACAAAACCTCCAGCCCCTCACAGCCAAAGGCCTCGCCCTCAGAGCCATTTCCCCATTTCAGAGCTAACACCCCGCCGGGTTTTGACAACAAATAAATGAATACACAAGGCCCTAACATAATTAGCCATCTTTTCAGGTAGAGTGAGGTGGGTGGGGGACGAGGGGTTGCAAGGGGAATGTTTATTGTAAATTGGTCGCATTTATGAAGTTGACGTAAGTGTACTGGATCCGAGAGCATTTCTTTTAAATGAAGCCACATGAAATGACTTCGAGATGCCTGCTTCGGAATCTTAACTATCTTAGCATATCCTTCAGCGGAGTCACAAATGCAGATTTTATTTATTTAATTAAAGGAAAGAACTTCTTAACCCAGGTAAAAGTTCCATGGACTTCCACATCAAGGGCACACAGACCACGGTGTGTGTACTGCCTCTTTAAAGGAAAGTTAACATAGAAAAGAACCAAAGACCAGAAGGCAGAAAACATTTCTTTTTGACACTGCCAAAATACTTGCAAATATACTTATGCTAGGACACACACACACAAAAAGAATGACTCTGACAACAAGACCTAAACATAATCAATAATCCTTTAAACACCTAAAGGGAAGCCACCAGGCATCACTGTCATCGCTCGTGATCTTGAGAGAGCCACGGTCTGCATGGAAGGCTACAGTTCGCTTGTATCCTTACTGGGATAATAACTTAATTGATTTGTCTCAGTGGCTAAGGATGTAGACAAGAGATTTATTATGGAGGAAAAATATCTGCAATTCTGTTTTTGTTTTCTCAACAAGCATCTTGCCACTGACCTCTAAATCAGTTTAACCTTTTCTAAACAGACCTGCACATTTTTTAGATAATTTAAAGCTAGGTTTTGTTATTGCTGCTGCTGAAAGGCTCTGTGAGATGTATCACAACATGGCTTCAGTAACCTTCTTTTAAAAACAAAAATGAAAAATAAAACAAAAGGCCTCAACTATAAGCTCCCAGCTCCATTCCTTTTCCCGGCAGGGGATTGTGATCTAACCACTGAAGTGGCTTTGGAGTTCAATCTGTTAAAAAATGTATGAAACGGTATTAAAATAGCAAAGAGCATGTGTATGACTCAGGCATATCCAAGTATCTTCTGCAACTAGGATGTCACAGGATTTCCCTGTGCTACTGAAAACCTTGAGAAAGTGACAGTAGAAGTTCCTGTTTTTTTTTTTTTTTTTTTTTCTTTAAATGAGGGGGGCGCGCGCGAACAAACACACAGACACACACAGACACACACACACACACACACACACACACACACACACACACACAGACACACGTCTTCCGGGTTTCCTACGAATCAGACAGGTTCTCTGAGGTTCCAAGCGAAGACTGCACACCAGCGAGACGACTTATTACCGTACTCCGCTACACACAAAGGTTTCGGGAAAAACCCAAACTTGTTGCAGAGCTGGGTGAAGCCCCTGGCCCGGCGCGCTTCTGCCCTCGCCGCCTCTCCGCCCCTGCCCCTTCCTCCACTTCCCAACCTGCCCGGCCCGGGCGGCGGCGGGGGAGAGGGCATCTCCCCTGCTCAGGTCGCCGACCGAGCCGTCCCCGCGGGCCGCCTTCCTGGGAAACAAGGTCACCGCCCAGCCGGTCCCTCCGAGGAGGCGCGGAGCCCCCGGGCGCGGCCGCCTTTGTAACGCGGGGCTCGCCGGCCTCGGCGCGGCATCCCGGCCGCCGCCTCACCTGCTTGCGATAGGGCGTCCTGCAGTTGCTGCTGCCCCCGGGGTTGCCACTGCTGCTGGGGAAGATCATCGCTGCGGGCGGCGGGTGCGGGCGCCGACGCGGGGCAGCCTCGCCGCGAGGGGGAGGGCGCAAGGAGGGGGCCGGCCGGGCCCGGGGCCGCGGCAGCTCTGGGAACTCCCTCTCGCCGCGCGGCGGCGGCCGGCGGGGGCTGCAGCTCCGCGCTGACTTCCCCTCCGCCCTCGACCTCCGCACTCGCCTAAAAGTGCGGCGCGGCGGCGGGCGAGACTCGAGCAGCTGGGGCAGCCGCCGCCCTGCGTGCCATGGACGGGTGTTCGCGCGCGGAGCTGGCGGCGTCGCCGACTCTCCCGGCGGCAGCGGAGGAGCAGCGCCGCCGCGTCCCCACCTACCGCGGCCTCAACCACCGCCCTGAGAGCGCGCCGGCCGGGGGCGGGGAGGCGGCCGCGCACCGCCTCGCGCCGCGCCCAGGCCCACCCGCGCCTCCCCGCCCGCCCGCTGGGCGCGGCGCCCGCCGCCCCACCGCCCGCCCGGCCCCCGCGCTCTCCCTCCCAGGCTCGGGGCCAGAGCCGGGGCCGGGCGGCCCGGGGAGCCGCCGGCGCCCCCGCTCTGGTGCAATGGTTGGGTCTGGCTCCCCGCATGCCTCACATTCCTCGGAGTAGCCAACCCCCCTCCTCTGTTCTTTTTCCCCCTCGGTTCTTTCCTAAGCACCAGCGGCACCTTTGCACCCCGGCTGGAAGCCCCTTTTAAGGGCGTCGCTTCGGGGACCACTCTGGCACCTGGGTCTTCCCTGTCGTCTTCACCTTCAAACTAAGCCCCCTCGCCACTCTTCAAGAAAAGGTGCGGACAATTACCCCTACTTCAACGAACACACGACCCTCCCTTCAAACCTCTGCACGTCTCCATCCCCCGATTCACACGCTAAAATTTTAGCAAAGGAAACAGTTCTCCACTCCCCAGCCCCTCACCCAAATACGATCAGTAAAGTTTTGTTTTATTCCTAAGCCAGAGTTTACCAGCTTTCCTTCAAGATGATAATATCAAGGAACGAAAATCATTTAAGGGCATCGGTTTGGTAAACCTTTCTCCCTGAAAACTGGAAGTGTAATCCTTCCTCATGTTAATTACTAGATGCGACACGAATGTGTTCTCTTCGAAGGACACAGAAACTCGGCAAAAAAAGAGACAAAGGGAGGAGGGACTTCCCTTTGTTTCCCGATGTAAATGACCTAAGGCTGCTCAAGCTGTCCCTTTTCTCGACCACCTTTCCGTGAACATATGAAGCCCCGAACCTGTGCAGTGCAGAAGGCCTCCACGGCAGCCCGGACTGGCAGAGCCTGCGGTCTCTGGATAAGCCACTGGGACGGGCTTGCCATCCTTCAGATTGGCCTGTTCCACGGTGACTTTTACCGAATACTATCGCCGCAGTAAATATTACAGAGTTCTTCCTTGGTTTCTGGTCTCTTAATACCTTCCTGGAAAGGCTCATCTGCCATGATAATGAAAAATCCTAACTTGTCTAAAAAGTGAAGGCGTATGCCTTCTGGCTTCCCTAAGGAAAACAGTGTCCCCTGTGGAAATGAAGTCTTCTGGCAAAGCTGTGGCCATTCAAAGGCTTTTCTAGCTGCGAGGAACTGGAAAAAATATTCATCCTAGATACCCTGCTGGTGACTTAGTGAACCCCTTCCATACTCAGGCTCTTCCAACGTTCCGCAGCCAGATAACTGGAAAGCCTCACCTATTAAAAATAACCGTATAAAACACACATGTAGTTCCGAATTCTTTTCATTAAAAAAAAAAAGCAAAGTAACTTATTCCGGGCACAGTACTAGGTGCACAATGGACGAGTAAGAACTTGCCAGACAAAATTCACGTAAAAATCTGTCCTTTAAAGTGATTAAATATCAAACAGTATAATGAGCATTCATTGAAAGTTGGTGTATCTGCTGGAACTATTTTCTGCTAGACAACTGTTTTGACTGCCCTTTTGCTGTCTCCTCTCACTAGGATGCTTTACTGCAAGTTATCAAGCACGAGTATAAAATAGAAGACGCTCATCAGAATGTTCAAGTCATAGGTGCCTTTCTCTGAGAACTTACTGCTCAACACCCCAGCAGCTCAGACCTGTCATCTGTGCATCTATGGAAAAAATTCCCTGTACGACCTCAGTTGTCAAGAGTGGTCTCTTAGGAAACCACAATGTAAACCACAAAAGAACAGCACCGATTAATTTTTCTATGGCTGTACTCTAAGGTCATGATACTTTGGACGCTGTGCAGTCCAGAATGCTAAAATTTGATTGGATACACTCTGCAATAGTTTTATGGGGATAAGAAAAGTTTTTAAGTGATGATGAAATTTAAAGTAGAAAACTAAAAGAATTCTAATACTAAATACTAAGATATACTAACAATACTAAAAGAATATTAAAAAGACTTTAAGGCTAGAGAAGGATATCTAAAAGCCAACAAAATGTATGTTCTGTAATGGTGAATGACATGAAAGGACAGAATATAAGGCATATAGGTTTAAAAAAACAATGCCCACCGGGGTTCAAAAGTTCCAAACTTAAGTAGGTGCTGTGTTCTTAAGTAAGTAAAGCATTACAAAGAGATAAGATAATCTACCCTCAACAAAATATAAAATGTAATGAAGTCACTCAAACACAAAGAATGCAACGTAAGGAAAAAAATGTAACTATGAGACCCTGTATATAACATACACACTCAATTATTGATTATTCACAAGTGCTTAGTTGTAAGAGTGATTACAGGGACAGATCTCGGTGAGGTTCATCTGAAAACGTTCCTCAGCCTTTGAAACAAATACGTTCTAACACAGAGAAAGTAAGAAAACAGTCCAGATAGACCCAAGTTATCATGGTAAAAACAGGGCTTTGGAAGAACCTGTCCTAGAGATGTTCATCCTCTTTTTTTCTTTTGAGACAAAGTCTCGCTCAGTCACCAGGCTGGAGTGCAGTGGCGCGATCTCGGCTCAATGCAACCTCTGCCTCTCGAGTTCAAGCGATTCTCCTGCCTCAGCCTCCCGAGTACCTGGGCCTACAGGCATGCGCCACCACACCTGGCTAATTTTTGTATTTTTAGTAGAGACAGTGTTTTACCATGTTAGCCAGGATGGTCTCGATCTCTTGACCTCGTGATCTGCCTCCCACCTCGGCCTCCCAAAGTGCCGGGATTACAGGCCTGAGCCACCGCACCTGGCTGATGCTCGTCTTCTTTCAAGGGAAACAGACTTTGCTGCCTGGGCTGTCCTATGTCTTCCTCCCTCACCTCACTCAGCTGATAGGTAAAGAAGCTGTGGGAATCTGATCCAAGGGCAAGCCACAGGCCTGTGACCTATGACCCGGCTGGGACTAAAAAAAATGAGCAGGACCAATCCAATTCTCACCCTTGGGGATTTGATTCAGAAAACTCCAATGGCTGAACCAGTTACTAAGGGGGCAGAAACTGCAAGAGTGCCAGGGGTAGAGCAGAGGCCACAACAAGCCAAAACCATATGCAAGCCAAGGTTATGAGGAAGCAGAAACTATGAGTAAACAGGAAGCTTACTGGCAGCGGGCAGAGAGTACGGCATGCCAGGAGTGGGTGAGCACTTGGCGGTGAAATGATGGAGGGGACTGTAGTCCCTAGAGCTGCTTTGGCTCTTAAGACTTACAACAGCCCCTCCACTTGTGTACTTAAAACACCCTTCCTTCTTCAGAGAGCTTAAAGGAATCTGGACTTTGCAATCCAAGGAACAGAATTAAAGCAGAACCAAGCAGATCTGGGTCCATATTTCAGCTTCCCACTTGTGCTCTGGGCAAGTTTGCTAACCTCTCCGAGTGCCAGACTCCTCACAAAATTGTCTTAAGTACAGTACATGGACAAAGTGTCAAACTCAATAAATGGCAGTTGTTGTTATTGTTTTTCCAGGTTTTATCATGGTGGTGTGTAGATTTAAATGGTTGCACTGTGCAAATAACTGATGCTGAACATCAAAGAACAGGAGCAAGGGTAAAGCAAGAATTAATGACAAGCGAATTTAGGCAAGGGGAGGTCATTTTTTAAAAAAACTGTTAAATGGCTGAATGAATATGCTTTCTAAGGTTCTGTATGCTGCAGATTTAACTTTAAAAGGAAAACGAAAGTCTAGAAAAAGGTCTTTTTCAAGAACCTAGGTGCTCTGAAGTTTTTCATCATCTGTTTTTGTCCAGTTTCCTTCAAAGAAGTTATGTGTTGGAGAAGAGCCATTTTTGAATGAATAGGAAGACTGTGAGCAGTATCAGAGATCACTCTCATAAGCCAGGAGGTATATTCCAACTAGGATAATAAGGATGGAGCCACCAGTACATGCAGAAGCCTGCAATCTGAAATAGGAGATGACACACATAGGTAATAATGCCTTCTGCCACTTAAAAGAGCTCATATGCCTGAAATTTGAGAATTAAATTTGAAACACATTTGTCCCAAAGCAACAATTTTAAAATGAAATTTTCGTTTTTAAGCTTTTCACGTCTCATTTAACTTTCACAACAACCTTTGAGGTTGGAAGGGTTATAAGCCTCAATGTACAGATGAAAGAAATAAAGTTAAGGCTGGATGACCTATCCACAAAGCTAGTAAGCAAGTAGCAAACTAGGGTTAAAATCTAGACCGGGCTAGGGTTAAAAGATTTACTAAGTCTTGTGCTCTCTAAAACTCTGTAATGCTCCATCTCAAAAAAAAAGCCTTATAGATAATGCTTCAATTCCTAGGTGAGTACTTGTAAACCATAGAGCACCCGAATTGCTTGCTGTACACTAATAATGCAAGGCATTAAGTGACAAGTGCCAGGCAAGTGTTCCAGACAATCGTGTGCTATGGGAGTCCACAGCAGGGAGAGATCAATACAGAATATAACATGGGCGTGGGAAGCTGAACTGTATAAATGTTTTGTTTGAGGGATACTCAGAAAGAAGCATTGTGCAGATGATCAGAAAAACAGAACTACAGATAGAAGGCTGGAATGAGAGAGAATGCAGACTTGAGGCAATCACTGCTGAAATCATTGCTAATTGATGAACTTCCTAAAAGGGGCAGGTGAGGAGTCCTAGAGGACCCGACACCCTAATACACATATTACTGAGCCCCATATAAAAGAGTAAGCTTTGAATGAAATTACTACAAAGAAAGTATGGTGGCGAAGCTAAGCTTTGAAAGAAGGGGAAAAAAATGGGGGCAGAGAAGATGTCCAATGAGATAAGAATAGAAGACCTCTATCAAGAAAAGAACTGACCTACAGCAGGTTCTATCCCTCTATTGCTGCTGAACCATTTCAAGCACCCATTTTTATTTGGGTTAAATTGAATGGTGAAAGGAATTAAGAGGAAAAATTCATTCAACACTATATCAGACTGCAACCGTTAATGCATAAAATATAGCCACACAGTATAGGTTAGTATACGCAGTTCACACCAAAAAAACTATTTCCATTTGAGAGTCTATGTATAAGAGCTCACAAAGCCTCTGGCTCCCAGCAAAACAGAAGAAAAAAAAAATGAAAAAATATGGGGTCAGCAGAGTCTTCAAATTTCTGTTCTTTTCTGGTACAAAATAGAGTTGATAAAGTACCCTATTTCTAAAGTAGCAGCAACATTTTCTATTATTTACTATTTTGCTTTTTAAAAAATCTGCAATTCTTATTCCAGACTTAAAAGCTCCCTAGACATGTATAAAAGTACATGTGTATAAAGCTGAAACCACTGTAATAAAATAAAACTATAGCTATAATCCTAGAAGGTATAGAGAACAATATAAACATAGCCATATTCTGATGAGCGCTACCAGAAGCCATAGTCTGATTATTCTGTCCTGGTTAACAAAACGGAATACATGAGTTTTGTCCCACTGCTGCTTCCCTGCATGTAGTATTAAATAATAATAGCTGTCATTTATTAACTACTATATTCCAGGCACTTTCTAAGCACATTGCACACACACCCCAGGACAGAAGAATGACTATCCCATTTTACCAAAGAGAAAACTGAGTAACTTGCCCAAGGTCACAGATCCAACACATAGTAGAGTTGGGGTTTGATCTTGGGTCTCTTTGACTCCAGAGTCCCCTGTCTCCAATAATATTAATAATGGTTATTATTACCATTAGTTATGGGTCAAGTCCAAACCCCACAGAGAAAAACTTACATGGTATTAAGAGCCACAGCTTGGGCATCAGAGCACCTGACCCTGAATCTTAACCATTTACCATCTGTGTGACATTGGGCAAGGCACTTATCCCTTCTAGGAGCCTCCATTTGCTCAGTTGTAAAAGCATATGGGTTTACATTGAATTTCCAGTCCACTGAATATAAATGCAAACTTTCCAATATTTGAATATATTGTGAATAGTACAGGTAGATATGCAGACCCAACCTAGCATCTAAATCTCATTTCACTGATGGTTGCTAAGGTGCAACTCCTCTCTTTAAACCAGTTTTTTTTTTTTTTTTTTTTTTCTGGAATCATTGGTGGGACAGAGTTGGGAGAGAAGCAGAAAAATTTATCTTCTGGGATATTGTAGGATAGCTGAGATGGTGGTTAGGTGAAAGTTATTTGCAGAATCCTGAAGTGGAACCAAGTTTTATTTTCCCTCAAAAAAGGGTGAGAGACCATATTAGATATTAGCTATGTTATGAGATTCATAGATGCTTGTTTTAAGTCAACTAAAATCCTAATCACCATTTACAACATCTCTCTATGAAGAAACATCCTCCAAATTTGAAACAAATAACTTACAAACATTTTGGGATCTAATCTGTTCATAAAATAGTTATTGCTCTACTCTTGCATGATAGTTAATAAAAATTCAAAGCTGACAGCAATTTTTGGTATAAGGGTTATCTATTGGTTTCTGTCCCTAAGTTTTTATATTAAAAAAAAAATGATTTAGTTAGCTAGCCCAACTAACCTGGGAGGTTGAGGCTGCAGTGAGCTGAGATCGCACCACTGCACTCCAGCCTGGGAGACAGAGCAAGACCCTGTCTAAACAAAACAAAACAAAACAAAACAAAACAAAATCTGTAAAAACAGGTACATGGGAGTCATATCCTTTTCAAAAATACAACATCTGAATAAAAGGCTATTTAAATGAAAAATTCAAGATTTTGCTTTTGTTTAAACAACAGTGAATTTGTAGCTATAGATCAAATTCCATAGCAAAATAAGTAAACTGCTTGGGGTACCAAGACAAAGAGAAGGTCCATTTTTTATATATTGTGAATGGCTGTTTTCCTAAATTGACTGGACAATGTCTCAATTTTCTATACTCTGATTGTGAAAATCTGGTATGGAGCTGTTATTCTCCATGCCTATTGTAAGCCTATAAAAATGTAAGTGCTTATTTTCAGAATATTTCGAGATAATTCAATGAATTTTCCATGAATTATAGTAAAACTCATAAATTATGACTAGTAAAACTCATAAATTTACCTAGAAAGATACTACTAGGTAATCTCTGAAATTACAGTAGTAGAGCTGGAGTTTGATCTGGGGTCTCTCTGACTCCAAAGAGATGGAAGTAACATAATAACCTATGTATGTTAGCAAACTGTGGGGTAAAAGACAAGAGATGAGGTGAGGAAGGAGGGAACAGTGTGCTGGGAAAATTTCTAATCACATCCACCTCTTGCTATAGGACCTGGGAAGAGATAGAAAGTACTTAGGAAATTTAAAAAAAAAAAATTGTGGAAAACTGGAGCCAAAATCTTTACATCATGAGAAACAAAATTAATTTGAACCTGGAATGACCATGTCCTTCACATGAGTAAAAATCCAACTTTAACAGCAAACTGTACCAGGGAAAACAAAACCCTCATGTAAGCTAAGAATGGCAAAAGGTTATTTAATAAGAAATTCCTAATTATCTGTAGGGAGACAGTGCATAACCAATGTCTATCCAAAACCTAGGATGGATAGCACAAGTAAGGTTTTAAACCATTCAAAACACAGAAGGAAAGAAACAGTAAGTTTCCTTTCTCTTCAGTTGCTAAAATTACCATTAATTTAGGTCTATTTCACTTGAAGAGGAGGATGCTAGAATAATTAATGACGTCCTTTATGTAAATGAGAATGTTGAAAAGCCTTTCATTCTCCACTGAATTATAAAGGTTCAAACAAGAAGATATAGAATTACAAATGAATTTCTATTCAGTTGAATATGTATGAAGGCAAAGTTTCCAACATCAGGATATATAGTTAAGAGTACTGAAACAGGATATTTAAAGAGCTTATAAAAATTCCTCACCCCAAGTGTCTTTAAGAATGACTAGTTCTGGGTTATCTAGTATGTTTAACACATGGGGTGAACTGATGACAGACCTGTGGCAAATTGATACTCCCCAAGCGAAGAGAAGGCAAATGAGGAAATTCCGATGTTGCCATGACAATGTGACTGATCATGACATCAGCGATTCCTAATTCCAAACTGTAAAGAACACTCCCAGAACGCTGACAACATATTAGATACTCCCAGAACCACCCTTCCTTCACTTCCCAATCTAATGTCTGATCTAGTGCCAAATACAATGTTTCAAACAAGGCATTATTATTAAGTGTTAAAATCTGGTTAGATCCTTTTAAACTTAAGAAAGTGCCAGAAAAAGTAGATAACTTCTGCAGACATTTCCATTTTTCGGGGTTATTTACATTTTTCACATGTATAAACATAATGAATTCATAAAAATGTTACAATGTATAAAATGCTTCATTATGCATTATCTCATTAAAGTCTAGGGGAAGGAGGCAGGACAGGTATTATTACCACCTGCTCCCGCCCCGCCACCACTGCCCACCTTTTTTTGAACAGGTAGATACCCTCAGGTTGGTCAGGCAACTTGCCCTCTGACATGAAGCCCTAGAAATATAGAATTTCAGAGGTGGAAAGAATTATTAAGGGCCAGTCCTTGTAATTGCTATACAGTAATCATTCAATAAATCTTTCAGCAATTGAATGAATGCTACTGTCTCTCCCTGGACACCTTGGCCAATAATAAATTCATTCCATCTATTCATATTCAGCCATATCTACTAGAAAACTTTGTTAAACAGCCTTGAAATCTGAAACCATCCATCATAGGTCTACCACAGGACTAGAATTGGTGTCTTCTATAGATTGTATAGTGCTTTTTCTCTGTATTCTGTACTGGTCAACTTATAAAAGTGCGAGCTAAGTTATCTTTTCTTGAGCTTTAAGAATATTATAAGATTGCTTAGACAGTCTGTAAATCTCTAACAATTTAACTTAACCTAGTGTCCTGCACATAGTATGTTTTGTTGCAGGCATGAATGGATGAGGTAAAAGTTTTCTTGCGTGCGCACACACATACACACACACACAGAGCACAGAAATATTTTTCACCTTCTTTTCAAAACCATGAATATCTGAGTTAAAAAGAGTTGAATGTAAAAAATGTAGTGATGTAGTGATCAAATAAGAAAGAATATGCTTTATAAACTACATAGTGAATTTGCATCCTAATCTTTAGGTTACTAAAGATCATAGAGACTGTAAATAAATGTTGCATTTTGCAACTGTATGTGACTTACTTATTCAAGAAATGAGATTCTATGATCAAATAGTTTCTCTTGACTTCAACCATTAATTGTCAGAATAAATCTTCTCACTTTATTTTGTGGGTAAAAGAGAAGTATCACAGTCATCTCTCTGCAATCAGTGTCCTACAAATATTCAGATATAAACTGTAGGTCATGCAATCTAAGATGCCACTGATTGTGAGCTGCCTGAAAATTACTGAGATGTTAATTGACATTTGAAAAAAGTGGACTACAGTAATTAAAAGACACCATAACTTACAACCTGCATTTCAACTGCAGAGATGCTGAAATGTAAAAAATGTAGGAGTCTTAGTATCTATAAAGTATGGCATACAAGAACATGAATACACAGCATGCAAATGCACATCCATGTCCTTTTAATTCATAACCTCGGCTTTAGAAATTATTTGTCAAACACTCATTTTTACCCTTCCTAAGAAGAACACAGAGCTAATAAGTTTTTACAAGTAAATGACTCATATGCTCAGTTTTTTCAAGGAGATCTGACAGTGCGTCTTACAAGTAGTGGGCACAGTCTGCACGCATCAGAATGAGAAACTTTACCCTAATCTCACAAAGACATCCATCATAAAGGAACAAGCTGAGCTGTCTGCTTCCCTCCTCAGCTCTCTCTCTCCACAATCACGTCATTCTACTTAAAGTGTTTTTACATGTACAGTGCATTTATATAATAAGAAAGATGAAAGGGAGATGAACCTAAATCTATAGATATTTATCAGACTTCACCACTGTACAGTTCTTGCTGTTACTGCTTTAAACTGTCAGTTGCAAACATAACTTGAGAACATGAATCCTGGACTGTTACTTCTTTGGCCAGTTTTAGTCAAACGCGTGCATATACACACACACACATACACTCCAAAGATCAGCCATCAGTACTGTTCTGGCACATGACAAGCCTCACAAATTTCCACCCTTTTACAGTACCTGGAGTGCCAGTTCTCAATCTTCTTGGGGCTTCAGATTGGAAAAGTAATTTTTACATAGATCAGGTAAATCAGATAAAAAGACGTATATCTGAAATGATTATCACAGTCCTTAAAATTAATATGAAATTACAAAGTGAATCAAAAGCAATAACTTAACAGTTAAGGTGACCCAGTTATAGGAAAAGATGTAAATGATTCACATTTGGAACAACAACTATTAGGATCTGATACTTCATATCTGTTCAGGAACTAACTAGTTCCTTGCATTTCTTCTTCTTCCATATGCAGCATTCCTTTTAGTCACTTAATTGCTGGTGTGATGATAAAACCAACATGAAAAACTGAAACAAATTGGCCAATTTATGTATTGACTACAGGTTGATTAACCTGAGGCTTGGGGATTATCTATTAATTTCATTTATCTGTAATGTTCCCCTTGTTATGAAAGAAAATTATAACTGATCTCACGTTGAAAGTCATCTAATAAGAATTATTAACATACCAAACCACTGATATACCGAAGCCTCTAACACAGCGCTTGGCACATATTAAGTGTTTGAATAGTGGTTCATGAATGTTGGAATGAATGAATAAGCAATATATTAAAAATGTATGCAAGTCCTATTCAAACAGATGTTATTATTCTATAAAGTTAAAACAAGCTTATGACTTTGAAATACTTAAGAAATACTTAAGTAGGTTTGGAAATGATTCACTATTATCTTGGGTGAGATAATTAACCATGGTTAATTCGGTGATAAATTTTACATTCTAATTTACTAGCCAAACTTCCTCTATATTAAAGAATATCATGTTAAGTTCTGTCATTTGTAATTTCTTGATTGATTTGAAAATATATTCTATTTTCGGGGGGTTCTTTTAAGAAGTCTTAGAATTCACTTAAGCTATTTGCTATGAACATTATTAAATATATCAGGCTAAAAAATATTGCAAATCACTATAGGAACTGTTTTCCCCTCTTTCTATGCCCGTCTGGCCCTTTATTTTAAAAATGAATCATAATTTAAGTTTTTAGTGACTGACAGATTTTTTAAGTAGGTGTATAAACTCTTTAAAAAAATTAATTTGTTTTAGTCCCATGTCTACTCCTAGGTGTATAAACTCTTGTAGTTCAAAATCATATCATTTGTTTCATTCTATCATTTAACATTTAAAAGGTTATATCAGTAAATAAGAATGGACAAAGTGCTGATAATTGCTGAAGTTTGTCTTTCCACCTTATTGTGTGTTTGAAAATGTCTGCAATTCAAGTATTTTTAGTGGATGTCAGTGTACTAAAAGACTTGTGAGGTTGATTCAGAGGATCTCAGACAACCAAGGTAAACTGGTTCTTGGTGCCACAGCACCTAGGAAGTGACTACATAGCCAGTTATAAGTTTTCTTTTAAATAACTACTTTATCTGCCCATTTTACCTTTTTCTCATGAATCTCTCCTAAAAAAGGAAATGGGGAAACAAAAACATTTAAAAAGTTGAAATATGAGACTACAGTCTGGGTAGTACAAAGGTTATAGTAAACCCATTGAGAAATGCCGCAAATCTGAGTGATGAAACAGATAGGAGACTGCTAATTTCTACAGTTGACAATGAAAATACATGATTTTTAAATTAGTAGCTTAGCTGTAATTCAAACTGACTCTCTTCTCTTTCTCCATATCTTTTATGGAGTTTTCTCGAGCTTGAACTGCTGGAACTCTTCTGTTTTTCCCTCTGACTGGTCCTTATTTACTCCAAGTTGTTGTGTACCCTGTTTCCAAAATAATTTTTTTCTGGCCTCTTTGGCTGTATCACTCTACTTCCTAAAACTCCCACATCAAATGCAAATTTCTGAACAGCACTTGTAAAGCTCTCCACTTTCTAACTCCCTTGTCCCTTTACCTCTATTTCCAGCTACTATTTGTGTCTTGGCTGCCCATGAACTCACTCTTCTCTGGCTCTGAGCTTTGCCAGGAAACAGCCTCTGTTTTTCCATCAGCCAAACCACACTCATCCCTCCGTTTACTCTGTTGAAATCATGGCTTATGGTCTACCCCCTCTGAGTTTTTCCTACTCTCATCTATTTTCCAAGACCTCTTGCTACATTTTCTAAGGACGGTATTAAATGCCTAAATTAGGCCAACTCAGGGTCTTTACATTATAAACTCCTCTATTGAAGATATAATCACGGCCAAGATTTACCACGTACTCCCCATATGTACTCTATTGAAATGCAGCCTGCAAGAGTCAGCAAGTACCCGTTGACCTGGCTTCATTGTCAATGAGTAGTTCTCGGCCTCCTTTTCAGTCCAGCTCACCTGAGGATTATCATATATTCCCCTCAGTCACCATGGCTCACTTCTACATGATTCTGAGCCAGAAATTATGAGGACACGTGCTCCCAACTTTACTGAAAATTACTGTTACAAAGAATGAACCAGAACATGGTCACAGGAACACAGAAAAGATAAGCATTAACCTCAGTACCCCCTACAACTTTCTGTGCTATAAAAGAAAGTTTTGCTGTCAGATACATAAAAATTATAGCCTTTTGAGCTAAGAAGATTTGGAAATGATTCACTGTTATCTCGGGTGAGCATTTATTTATTAAAACCCAAGATGGTACCACGACGTATTTTAGAATGACTAAAGCAATCAAGAATTACTTTCCCCGGATGGCACCACTTCTGTTGAAACTCCAGTGGTTGACTGTTCTGTCTTCCCCACACCGAGAGGCACCTGTCTCTTCCTTTTCCTCTTCAAGGTAAAGCAGGACAGCCCTTGAGATTCACTCTAACTCATTCTAGCTGCTGTCATTTATAGTACTGAGCAGCAGACAAGGAATGGGCTTTCAAGAAGAACTACTGTGTCCAAAAGACAGTTCTACTATCTGTTAGCCACCTTCACCTAAATCTACTGTTCATTTGTAAAAAGCAAAAAGACAACAATATCTTCCTCACAGAGTTTTTGCAGGAAACAAAGCAGACACTTCAGTTTGTTAAATGACAAAGACATTTATTATCATTTATTTACCTTCTTCTAATGCCCACCTTTTTCAGATAAATGTAGCATATAGCTAAGCACTCTTCCTGGGTGATGTCATTTCATCTAAACCTAAGCCTTGAGTTTAGGGGGCCGTGAGTAAGCCTGACAGTTCCACTTCAAGAAAATCTACACATCCACTTTCTTTCATTGACATCACTGTGTATCATCAAGTTTGTAATTCCGATTCTTCCATCTAGTCTGTACTCTTGTTCACAAAAATTATAGCATTAGACATTTTAATTGTGCCAGACATTGTTTTAAGTATTTTACAGCCATTATTTCATCAATCCCCACACCACACTATTATTCTCATTTTCAGATGTGGAAATGTAATTTTCTCCCTCATTCTCTTTACTCTCGCATCCTCTGCTCTGTGAGGTCACCATCACCACCAGCACCCACCCCCAACAAATGCCCCCACCCCACCACGTTTAATTTACTTAACAAACCTAAACTCCCAGTCAGCGAACTCAAGTTTGTTATTTCTAGTGCCTGGTATTCATAGCCTTTTCATCCTGTCTTTAAAATAAGCATTTTTCACCAGATTTTTCTATTTTTCTCCTGAGTTACTCACAACCTCCCAGGTAAATCATACTATGCTCAAAACTCAATTTTAGTTACGCCTTTACTGCTGTATAGCACCCATTTTACTCATTTGCAAGTGGCTCCCTACCCCATCCCAAACAGAATTCCAAACCTTTTAGTTTTTTTCTCAAATTCCTAATCCTACCCCTACAATGATACGGTAGAGATCATTCATTATTTACATGAAATTCTCTCGGTTATCTCTCAAATACACATCTACACTTTTGCATGTCTTCTTGGCGTTCTTCTCTTTCCTAGCTAGATAGCTTCTCTGTGTTCAAGATTTAGGTTTCCATTTGCATCCTTGAGTTCTGAACTTCTCTATAACATACCCTCACTTGACTTTCCCCAGCCCAACTTCTATACCAGTTTGATTGCTTGCTTTTCTTTTTCTTTTCTTTCTTTCAATTTTTCTTGGCAACTTAATACATTTTTTACTATAAAAGTAATACATTAATATATTTTCCTTTTAAAAATGTGAACAGCAGATGCAATGGCATTTTTCCAGTAAACTAACTTGCTCAAGTCTTCTCTATTCTAAAAAAAAAAAAAAAGGTAGGCAGGGAGGGAAATGATTCCCTTGCTTCTTATGCTACTTTATTCCTTCTCTCTTTCTCTGCTGGAGTTCTTGAAAGACTGTCCGTCAGTGGACGTTTGCACTTCATTGCCCATTGCAAATACAGACCACTCTAACTTGGCTTCTGACTCCCACTTGTCCCCACACAACATGATGTAGTTTTGTGATAGCGCCAGCCACTCACCTTCATGTAATTCCAAGTTGTCTACTCTATTGGCGTCCTCCTTTACCCTCTTTTTTGCTCTGCTCTAGGTTCTTTTCCACATATGATCTCACCCACGACTAACACTTCAGTATCACCAGTGAACGAAAGAATACCACAGCCAGAGCTCCAATCTTGGCTCTTCTCTTGGGATCTAGACCGCGGTTCAAATTTCCTTGAGGTCCTGTGTCCCCCGGGTGGCCTTCACTCCTCTCTCTGATGTCACCACTGAAATAGGTGTGCCACCCACTAAGGCCGTTTTTTTGTACTTTGGTTCTATCTATCAGTCCATTTCACTGGAGGGCAAACTCCTCCAGAGCAACCGGTCTACCTCAATGTCTTGTACAATGTTGCAACTCTAGAAACAAAAGTAATTTAAAATTTATTGACTTGGAAGTTCAAGAAAAAAAGTGCCATTTCTCTTTTTTTTCTTTTCTTTCTTTTTTTTTTTTTTTTTTTTTTTTTTGAGACAGAGTCTCCCTCTGTCACCCAGGATGGAGTGCAGTGGCGCAATCTCGGCTCACTGTAACCTCCGCCACTTGGCTTCAAGCGATTCTCCTGCCTCAGCCTCCCGAGTAGCTGGGATTATAGGCGCCCACCACCATGCCCTGGCTACTTTTTGTATTTTTAGCAGAGACAGGTTTCACCATGTTGGCCAGGCTGATCTCAAACTCCTGACCTCAAATGATCCACCCATCTCAGCCTCCCAAAGTGCTGGGATTATAGGTATGAGCCACCACATCCGGCCAAGAATCATTTCATAAAATTAAGAATTTCAGCCAGAGGTGAGAGATTGGGGGAAAAAAGAAAAAGAAAAAAAGAAAGACGTCTCATACTCATTAGCATCCTTATTGTCTGTTTTGTCTGGTTTTCACTCAGAAAGCCTTTAGAATCTGAGAAGTACATTTTCTCTCATGAGTGAAAATGCTCTCAAATGCATTTGGGACTGCTGGTCATTTCCAAAGTGCTGGGGAATGAAGCCCCATTAACTGGCCACTTCTGGATATTCATGCTATAACCGGGAAGCTGAGCAACTGAATTTTAAACCGCTATTTGGGTTCTTCTTCAACCCAACATTCAGTTAAAAACTTTATATGATTAAAAAAATACATATTTGGGTCTGCTTATGTTTACTGTTTATTCACTCACAAATGACTATATGAATAGCAGAAATTAGGAAAGATTTTACAGAATGTTTATAACCTTTCATATTAAAAAAAAATAAAAGGAAGCAAAGGGATGAAGAATTGAGAACTCTTTCCTGGTATTTATTTTTGTACCCTGGGCAACTGAAAGCTAGGGGTAAAAATGAGCAGCAATAGGAAGGTGAGAGATTCAAAAATCAAACATTTTTTTAAAAAAAGATTGCCTTAAAAATAATCAGGAATTGATCATCTATTCACAGGTAAATTATTAAGATTAAGATCTGAAGGATTAAAAAAAATAGTCTTCAGACCGTTATTAGACCTTAATTTCGACTCCTAAATGGAATATGTTCAATAAAAAATGACTGCTTCCCCTCTTGGAGTCTGAAGTTAAATTATCATCTCCATTCCTGCCAGTGTGGCTGCTTAAATGGGGCAGTGTGAAGTGAGAGCATTTAAACGCACTACTATTCTTTATAGGGTAGTCCAGACTCTCAAGTTTAACTGTATACACTTGTTCAGTGCCTCTGTAAATAAATAATTTCTTACTACTATTACAGTGAATCCTTTTTAACCTAAAGAGAGATGACTAGGTTAAATTTTTCAAAATAACATTTGTCTTCCAGCTGCCTTTTAATTAATTGATATCTTCTTAGCTCCTTTAAAGGCTAACTAAAAGAAAACACAAAACGCTTACTTTTTATAATTCCCTAACAATGTTCCTCATCTATTTATTCAGTCAGTGTTTAGCAGGAGCCTAAAACCGCTGGGTACTGTGCATAGAGAAGGAGGCCATATATAAGGTAGCTGAGGGGCCATGAGTAAGCAATGCCGGGAGGAAGGAGAAGCAAAGAGGCAGAGGAATCATCACTTGGAAAGTGAATCACAGGACAGTGAGACCCAGAGAGTAGAATGATAGTAGACAGTAAGAAGCAAAGCAGCCGGACTCTAACCCAGCTAAACAAAGAGCAACTAAGTGGCAGAAATGGCAGAAGTTCAAGAGGAAAAATTCAAAACTCCTGCTCTTGAATGGAAAACTGTCATCCAACTGGTCTCCAAAGGCCCACCTAGGAAGCTGCTTTCTCGGGTTCTGTTGAGATCGGGTTTCATAACTGAGATTCTTATTCCCTTCTATATTCTTAGAACAATTCCACCTCATTACTTAACACAAACAGTAATGGGTCTCTATTACTGTGCTTGCAACCAGAATTATCCTGCTAAACAAATACTAATAAAATTGTGCAAGAAACTGCTTCTTGTAAGTTAGTACTTAGCAATAGCAAGTCCACTTAAGAAGGAAATAATTTAATGTCAGGCAGCACCACCTGCTCATTTAAGGCAAGTTATTAAATTATTTCAATTTCTTTCAAAATGCTTATATTAAGAAAAATTTGCAATCCTTGCACTTCCATGATTGGCAGGCACCACATCCGTTCTACCATCCCAATTAAAGTGTTGCTTGGTGTCGAAACAAAAGAAAGGGAGAAAGAGAGAGAGAAGAGAGAAGGGAGGAAAGGAGGGAGGGAGGGAAGAAAGAAAGAAGGAAGGAAGGAAGGAAGGAAGGAAGGAAGGAAGGAAGGAAGGAAGGAAGGAAGGAAGGAAGGAAGGAAGGAAGGAAGGGAGGGAGGGAAAGAAAGAAAAGAGAAAGGAAGGAAGGAAAAGAAAAGAGAAAAGGAAGAGAGGGAGGGAGAGAGGAAGAGAAAGAAAGAGAAAGAAAGAAAGAGAAAGAAAGAAAGAAAAAGAAGAAAGGGAAGAAAGGGAAGAAGGGGAGGGGAGGGGAGGGAAGGGAAGGAAAGGGAAGGGGTCTTCTCATACACAATCTAAGCTGTCTCTAATTTTTTAAATGGAATGGCAGGATGTGTGCTCCCTCCCCCTCAACAAACACATAAAAATTAGATTATTCTTTATCAAATTTAAAATGTTTTTAATGTTTATATTTCAGTGTCTCTGAAAGAAACTATCATGTGACATATATGAGTTAATTGTATTTGTTGCTAATTCTTATAAAAGTGGAAATAGATGTTGTTAAAGTAAGTTTTAGAGATTCCATTTTAGTTTCAAGTGTATACCTTTTAAGTCAAAGGAGGTACTTTGTTTGCTATTAGAAGCCAACAGATTTTTGACAAGATGGTCTTAAGGACTGTGTTATATTTAGGAATGAGCGCTTCCTCTCCAGATCGGTGCCGCCACCTCATTCCGGGTGACTTCTAAACAACCGAGGGTCACAGTGGCCTCTCTTTAATTAGTATCTCACTGCTGGAGGGAGGGGAGCATGTCAGGGGGAAAAGAATGTAAGAAGACATTATAAACAAAGGTCTTCAAGGCAACTTAGTGGTTTGGTCAAGGAATTGAAAAAAGCCTACCTCCTTTTTTGTTACCAAAGTAAGGCGAGAAACGGTTTTCATTCCTACAAATTGAGATGGTTGGAATTTTTATGTATGTTCGTTAATTCTGCCTTAACGTGTTAGACTTTATATCAATTTGACAGCCTATGACTGAAAACTCCACATTCACTGTTTAGATGACAAAAGAATGATCCATAAAGAAAACGGATGATTGAGTGAATACTTTTCCATCTAAGGGATGATTCCATTAAGGTTTTAGCAATATCCAAGTTACTGTAATACGACATTTTCCTTCTTTAAAATAAAGAAGTACAATATTTAGGAAAGTAGAGGTCAATAATAACTAAGAGATTTTTTAAAATCCATAATTAATAGCTAAAACTGTACCTCCCATATATATACCTACAACTAATTTTATGAGGCCAGGAACAAAATTTTATTTAAATTGAGCTCACTGCAATAAATACATGACAGAATAGGTAAAGAGAACTGAGTCAAAAATAAATTTTACCTGAAAATCAAGAATGACACAATTAAAAAAAATTTTTAAAGCCTAAATATATAAACATATATGTTTATATATTTTATATGTATCTATATTTATTTCTACCTGATGGTATATATTAATACATAGAGATAGAGATTTCATATAGATCTAATTCCACAAGGGAATTACATTTTTTAAATGCCAAAGAGTAAAATTGTTGAAAACTAAGACAGTTACGTGTATGAGTAAGGAACACGTTTAGAATATTAATTCTTCAGTTAAAAACACTGACACTGATTAATGGTTTCTGTTGGGTATTATTTATAAGAAATCATCTCAGCAGGGTGCCTGTGTCCAGTTTCATAATCACATAGTACACTCACCCTACAGGATTATGTTCTAGGCAAGTTCGAATGTTAAGTTGAATTTCATTCTCTTCAGGAAGTGACTTTTACTCAAGATTGAATACAGCTGTTAGCACAGATCACTGTTCCAAAAACATTTCTATGAGAGCTGGAAGAAAACACCATTTTAAGAAATGCAAATTCACTTTCATTATTTTAAATCTGTGCAAGCAAAGCTGGAAGGGAATCTCTGGTCTCTGTTTGTTAGTTAAATTAGGTTCTTATAAATATTCAAGAGAAAACATGCAGGATGGCTAGGAGATGGCTGTAAGACTTTCAATGTACTTCTGGAGCCTACATATTTTAATCACCAGTTTGTTTAT
Organism: Macaca thibetana thibetana; assembly: GCF_024542745.1. Taxonomy (NCBI): domain Eukaryota; kingdom Metazoa; phylum Chordata; class Mammalia; order Primates; family Cercopithecidae; genus Macaca; species Macaca thibetana. The sequence goes on along the minus strand of NC_065589.1, from coordinate 82,608,869 downwards.
AACAAATATAGTGGCTTGGTTTTTGTTTCAAAAATCAAAGTTATACTCAATTTCTCCTTAAATTTCACTGTCTAATACAACTTGGTTTTCTCTCTTTATATTCACAGAAATGTAGCCTGGCAAAAAACATGGGGTGGCCTCAGCAGAGGAAATGCTGCCAGCTGAAAACACCGGATGTAATCGAGACCACAAGAGACACAGACTTAGTTATAAATGTCGAACTAAAAAGAGGTATTGGAAAGAAACAAAGTCTAACTTTTTATTGGCTGGATTAATTATTGTAGTGAAATCTTACTATTTCATAGTTTAGTCCCCAAAAAAACAAAATATCTGGGAATTATTTGTATAATCCTAGGTTCCACTTTCCAGAGCGTTAAGAAGAAGAAGAAGAAGAAGAAAAAAAAAAAAAACCCTATGGATTCTTACCATCCCTGGCCATTTTCCTACCACTGTAGGCAGGAGAACAGAGGTTCTGGGTGTCAACCTACTAGACAGTACACGATAGGTTGGATCAGCTTCCATAAATAGTTGGGAAAAGAGCATTTTTAAAGAATGTCTTTTAGCATCAAATAAATGTCCTTTTACTATATAAAGAACCAGAATAAATTTGTCTATAGATGGACCCATAACAGAGTAAGTTAATTAGTATTATTAATTCTGTTTGGCAATGGGGTGGGGATAAGAAAACTTAGCTTACGAAGTCTGTAATAGCTGTTTTTCTATTCCCACCCTTTGACATTGTGCTTCCGTTTGTATGGAGTAATGGTGATAACTATGTTCCTTCCCTATTGGCCATGAAAATCCAAATTTGAACTTAGGAAAAAGCATAACACTTTGGGATCCCTATGATCCCCCCACCCCTCGCCAGTTTGGTTATTAGTGTTTTCCAAGCTGCACGTTTAAACAGTTACCTATTGCTCTCTATGTAAAGATTTTTTCAATTAAATACATTTGTCTATTCAAAAAATAATTCTTCAGGCAAAAATTTAAAATTTAATTTACTTTTTAGTCAGGGAAAATGATATTTTAATTGTCAAAATATAATACTTTTTATTTAAGACCTTGACTAAAGGGGCAGTTAGCAGTTTTTGCACTTTAAAGTTAACAGGAAGTCTCCTTTCTTCCTTTTTTGTTTTTCATGTAATATGATCAATGTTTCTTAGAAAGGTTAACATTTCTCATAAGAGATTAAAGGACCTACCATAACTCACACAGGAGAAAGTGGGTATCTTCTGATGGTAAGAACAGGTCATTTTTGAGACTATGTTGTGTTATACATGTCAGCCATCTTATTAAGTAAGCTCTTTGAAAAAAATAAAAGAAAATCTTTTGCCACTAGAGGGAGTTCAAAATTCCCTTTGTATCAGTAAACATGTAAAGTGAATTTAACTTCTGAAACAATAGAAACTATGATTGTAGTATACTTTTGAAAAAATTAAACAATAAGACTAAATCAAGAATTAGGTTTTTAGGGGATATATCTTTTCCTTCAGTTAGAATAGCTATGGTGAATATATGCCACGGCTATTATGCACAGCACACATATATTAAAGGTAACTTCTTAATTTTAATATCTGGAAGCAGTACAATGAATAAGCGCTCTTATTCATTGGGATTGGAATCTTTCACTCTTTCAAGCTGTATTTAATAATAACTGTGGTAGACAGTTCCAAAAATACCTGCCACAATCCCTCCTGCTCTGCACGTGCTTTCTCAATGTGATTCTCTCCTCCAAAGTCCAGGACTGGAACCTGTTTCACCTCCCCTTGACTATGGGATGGCCCTGTGCGACTGGACCAGAGGAATGCAGAAGTATGGCTGAGTGACTTCCAGATCTGGGCCTGAAGAGGCTTTCAGCCAATCACCCTGTAAAGAAATCTGGGCGAATCTGCCTTCCAGTTAGAACCCACATGGAAAGAGAGGCTGTACTGAAAGAGAAGCTACACAGAGGAAAATGGAGGCACTCCAGCCAACAGCCAGACAACTGTGAGGCATGTGAATGAGGCCATCTTGGACATTCTGTCCCCAGCTGAGCTCCCAACTGCATGCAGCTGCCTGAGTGACCCAGTCAAAGTCAAATGGAGCAGAAGAGCCACCTAGCTGATCCCAGGCAACCCAGGAAAATGCAAAATTTTAAGTCACTTTTTAGTTTAAGTCATTTTAAAGTTTTAAGTCGTTTCTAAGTTCAAGTCATTTTTAAGTCATTTTAAGTTTTAACTTGGAGGTAATTCGTTACTCCATAATAGATAATTGAAACAATAATACTAGTAAATATGTTTGTATGATGGTCTATATTTGTTGAAAGCCCTTTTACATCCACTATGTCCTATAGCCATACCATGCAGTGGGAAACTAGGTCAAAAGTTAAATATCCTGGCCAAGATCTTGGAGTGCTTAAAAACAAATACAGTTTAAGAGAGAGATGTTTCTCATAAGTAAATGCTATATATGCCTATTTTTCTACTTTTTATCTAATGTAGTAGTGATTATCAAATAATCAAGTACTGGTTAAAAACTACTCTCTCCCACGTTTCTTTTCCATAAAAACTAGTTAATCTAAACAATTATATTCATTTATTTTTCTATTAGTCCTACCAGTTCAAAAAGTAAAAATAATATTTTTGGGCCGGGCGCGGTGGCTCAAGCCTGTAATCCCAGCACTTTGGGAGGCCGAGACGGGCGGATCACGAGGTCAGGAGATCGAGACCATCCTGGCTAACACGGTGAAACCCCGTCTCTACTAAAAAAATACAAAAACTAGCCGGGCGAGGTGGCGGGCGCCTGTAGTCCCAGCTACTCTGGAGGCTGAGGCAGGAGAATGGCGTGAACCCGGGAGGCGGAGCTTGCAGTGAGCTGAGATCCGGCCACTGCACTCCAGCCCGGGCGACAGAGCGAGACTCCGTCTCAAAAAAAAAAAAAAAAAATAATAATAATAATAATAATAATAATAATATTTCTGGACCTGTGCCTCTTTATTTATGCACACCTCTAGCTGTGTTTTGATGTTTGAGAAATGTTAATTATTTGAAAGTTCTACACACAAAGCACTGACAGCTTCAAGTGATAAGCTGAATTTTTAAATGTGAAATGACCCTTAATTCTTTCCTTGCTTATTCTCATTGTAGGCAAGTTTTACAACTCTCCTATCTGTTTGACTTTCAGTTGAACAAAATAATGATGGGGCACTTAGCACCAGGTCCTTTACATTTTGGTTCCCCATCCCCCTTTCCCTCCTCCAGGGTTACCTGTGAGACTGTATATGACTGATATGGACAAGACAGTCCCAGCAAGAGAAAGACATTGGATTTTTCCCACTGATAGCTAAGTGTTCTTGTGGGGAGCTGTGTGTGGCAGGAGGAATGGTCTCAGAATCCAAGAATGGCCTGGGTTACCTAGGCAATAGTCTAATAAAATAGTCTAATAAAATTAGACTATTGCCTAGGTAACCCAGGCCATTCTTGGATTTGTTAGTTTATTCTGAAAACCTGCTAGAAATCGAATTTTCAAAATAAACTAAATGGTCCACATTCAAGACAGAATAAAATTCAAGTTTTGGAAGCTTTGGATCCAGACTGAATCAACCTACTAGCCAGATTATTTTCTGAGGAAGCAAGCATCCCACTTGCTTCCTCATTACCTGTAGAAGGTTCTCATTACCTATAGAAGACATGCTACTTCCTCGTTTCCCACAGCAGTCACAATGCAAATGAGAACTATAAGTATAAATGTAAGTCACAGAGGCTGGAAGCCAGGAATCTACTGGGAGGCTGTTAAGATAACTGTAGATTAAGCATCTTCTACTTGATAGCTTCCAAAGTCTGTTTCGTGATCTTAGGCTAAAGAACCAAATCTTTCACATGGCCCACATATCTCTGCAAGATTTGACTCATACTTATTTCTCCAGTACCATCGTGCACTATTCTCTTCCTCACCACTAAAAACCAGGTAATCTAGACTTTCAGTCTCTTACACTTGCAAGGCAACCAGTCCAGCAATATGTTTCACACATGCCATTCTATATGCATGGAATGCTCCTTCTCTACCTCTTTGCCTAGTTAACTCCAACTTATTATTCAAGGCTCAGCTTAGATTACTTATACCAGAAAATCTTCCCTCTTAATCCCCAGCATAGGCTGTTATATAAACCTCATATAGCATACTGTATATCTCCTTTTCTGGACTCACCAAGCTGCAATCTAAATTATTATTTAATGTCTATCCTTTCTGCCTCATTATAAAAGCTCCTTGAGAAATAGGGTTGTACCTGCTTTGCTCATTGTTTTATCACCAGTGTTTTGTATAGTACAGAATAGGCATTCAATACTATTTATTGAATATGAATCTATTATATTTAAAGAATTTAAAAATGCATGTCTACAAATAAACTTACATATGGTACATTATATTATATGTACTTCTGAAGATACAAAGAAGAATCTGACAGTTTCAGTAAGAAAAAGACATGCACAAATGACCAAGTGGCAAAGCAGACCTGATCAGTCTCTGATCAGATTACTGATCAGTAATATGAAGAGAACTAAATAACATACCATGGAGAACAGGGAAAGGGGGATTGACTCTAAATGGTGACCATAGAAAGCTTTGTGGAGGAGAATCCGAAAGTGCCTCCAAGAACGGGCAAGATTTATACATACATTGTTCTGGCCCACTAGAAACAGCAGTGTTTACGGTGTTTACCATCCCACTAACACTTTTCTGTTCTTCGCTCTTCCTTTTCACTTGGTATTCCCAAACTCCAGGAAATAAAAGAAACAGTGGTTTAATGGGGCATTGGAAATGCTTAACTTAAATAAATGACATTTTAACAATAAACTATTAGAACCACTGTGTGAAAACTGATTTAACTCCTTGCAGCAATAATAGCTTGGCAACTGTGTAAGAACTCAGATTGGAACTGCAAATCAACTGTCCAGAAGAAGTCTTTTCCTAAATCCAGATATAAGGTATAAGGAATGTAAGATGTTCGGGTGGGGAAAAGGGAGTAAAGGTCACACGGGCCACCTGGTGGCAATGTGTCAGAGAAGGAGCCAGAGCTTTGGGAAAAGAGAGGCTCACTGCAACACTGCAGGAAATCTTTGTGACACAGTGGTGTGTCATGAAACAATGATTGGGTATCACTAATGACAAGCATTTCACTTAATGGTCTGGAATTCTGGATATACTACATAGCCTGCCCAACTACCCAGAACAAAGCAGAATTAGACCTGAGAAATCACCCTAGTCTCCCAGTCCTGAAGGAATTCTCATCATGTTGGATCCAGCAAGCTGAGTTATGAGCCACTCTTCTCTTCTGAGGTTCCTGGCTCCTAGTTAACTGGTCACATCTCCTGGGTGAGCACCTACTCTCACTGGTTTTGAAATGAACATTTAAAAAAAATTATTTAGACTGGGTGAGGTAGCTCACACTCGTGATCCCAGCACTTTGGGAGGCCAAGGCCGGTGGATCGCTTGGGCTCAAGAGTTCAAGACCAGCCTGGGCAACATGGCGAAACCCCATCTCTACAAAAAAATACAAAAACTAGCCAGGTGTGGTGGTGCACGCCTATAGTCTCAGCTACTCAGGAGGCTGAGGTAGGAGGATCACTTGAGCCTGGAGGTTGAGGCTGCAGTGAGCTGAGATTGTGCCACTGCACTTTAGCCTGGCCCACAGTGTGAGACCTTGTCTCCAAAAACACAAAACAAAACAAAAAAACTTTAAAACAAGTTTGTTAACAGTTATGAGAACCTGAGTTCACTGAATTCAAGTTTTCAGCAACAAAATTCCATTTTTAGTTTCACAATTAAACCAACTGAAATTTGGTCCAAATAACAAACATTAAGTGACACTGAGGTATAATTTTGATTCCTGGATTTACATAAATTATGTCAATGTTAAAGTGAAAAATAGGTTTCCTTTATGAAAGACACATTTGGTAAGCCACACTGCCTACACAAAATGTTCTGATTCTGATTCGCAGAAATGTGGCTTGGCTTTGGAGACTGTTCTTTTACATATCATGTCTTCACAGTGCTATCTTAAAGCCTTTTAGCAACAATTCATCATAAAGTGAATTTTAATTCCCAAGTATATTTTAATATCAATCTTTCAACACAAAGCACTAAAATTTCAAAGCAGTTTGGAATATCTAGGAACATGTCTATGCAACTGAACTGTGCTTCCTCAAGTATGGCATTGTGCAATCCTCGTTTACTTTGGATTATGTGATAAGGACTCAGCTCCTAATCATTTTAATCTCACCTTTTTTATGACCCTTTTGTTTAAAGTCAATATTTTAATTGGCATATATCAAGATCTGAATGGATCTTGGATTAGAAATTGCATTTAAATTGAGAAAAGGGCATATACTAGTTCAAATGACTTCGATATGAGCACAGGAGCCAAATTTTCACTGTAGTAGAGGAGATTGTCATAAAATAAAACTTTTAAAAGTAACAAAATAACATTCAATAGAAAAACTGTAGTCGCTAGTTCATGAGAAGTGTTTAGCTGATACAGGATTCTAGTCCATTTAAAAACCAAATAAAAACCTCTACAACTACTGCTTTGGGCAATACATATATATTAAATTCAAAAATATTTTCAAAATCTTACCCTAGCCAATAGTTTCAGTCCATCAAATCACCAACTATTTCATCAATATTACTAAAAAATAGGGCATGAGTGTGAGCTCCTTTTCCCCCAACTTTGCTCACCCAAAACAAATAAACACGAAAGAAAGAGCCTTTGATGGCGATAGCAAGAAAGAAAAACAGCAACGCACAGGTTAGAAAGAAGTCTCTAACAGTGCTATCCATTAGAATTTTCTGTGACGATGAAAATGTTCTACATCTGTGCTAATACGGTGGCCTCTAGCCACATGCAGCTAATGGGCACTTGAAATATGGCTAGCATAACTAAGAAACTTAATTTTTAATTTTAAGTAATTTAAATTTAAATAGGGTTTGTGGCTACCATATTAGACAGCACAGGCTTATAATTAACTAAATCCCTGAAAAATGAAACTATTGTTTAAGATCAGTCAAATATGGCAATTATCTTGTGGCCAGCAGGAGTCTAGAATTATTTTTATCTGATGCTTATCTGATGATCTTTAAAAATCTTTACTAAATCAGCCATGAAAAAGAGCTTGGACTACAAATAAATAAAAGGAGCTTTGACTTCCTGGTCAAAGACAGCCAGAAATGGTAAGAATCCCAGGGCAGAAAAGACAAGCCCAGCCCTGACTCCTATTGTTACTGTTCTGCCATGTTACCCAGCTTTTCCAGGAATTAGACATATAAAGGGGACTGGTATTTTAGCCAGGGCAGTTCAACATGACCCCAGCTTTCTATAGAATAAGCAGAACCAAGCAGAAATGAAAAGAAAGATCTTGCTAACTTTCTATGGAAAGAGTGAGGTTATTTTAAACTATCACTATGCCTTAACTAAATAACCTACTGAACATACAATCTATTGAGACCATGAGCCCCTTATGAGGGACATATAAATATTTAATTGGGTTTTTTTCTCTCTTTTTTTGGTATACCAACAATTTTTTAATCATACAGTTATTATGCCTTATGTGTGGGTCCTAAATACTTTTATTCATTTAAGTATCACAAACACTGAGGTAGGTGGAGAAGAAATTATTCTCCTCATTTTACAGATTAAAAGAAAGGCTTGAAGTTAAGTGATTTGCCAAAGGTGACCTGAACATCAGTCCTCTGATTGCTATTCCATGTCTCTTTCTTCAGAGTATTTAATAAAGTAACAATTATATAGTATATTTTATTGTTTAATATTTGGAATGCAATAGGAATGGCAGATTTTTATACTGTCCAAGCCTTAGGCTTTTCTTTGTATTTGGGAGGACCTTTTACGTTAGAATTCCAGCCTTATTATTTCTGTCAAAAAAGGCACTTATTTTCAAGATCATCTCTGGCTATGAGAAAACAAACCTATACTCCTCATATAAAAAGTATGAAAAAGCAAGAAGTTATATGAGCAACTGAAATAGAATGACAGAAAATCTTGAATTATTTTAGGTCCAGACTAAATTAATCTTCTTTGCCTAAATTTCCTAGCACTCAAGAATGCATTCATTATAGTATCCTAACGACTTAGAGTGTGTAACTAAATGTTCCATCAATAGCCAAGTTATTATTTAACGAGAATGGATAATTTGACTGGGGTACAGAGGAGCAGGAGACGTTTTGATGAACATTATAGGATTCTTCAAGTCACCTCCATGAGTCCACGGGATTATCAATAAAGCTTTCATGATTGCTACTTGACTGGAAAAAAGTTAAAGTCACCACTTTTAACTGCTACAGTGGTCCCTTTCAACTTAAGTAACATATGTAAGTAACTGTGATAGATAATCTCCAAAGAGCCACTGTCAATTCCTTCCTTTCTGGTACTCACCTGAAAAGGTAGAATCTACCTCATCTCTGCTCGGATTTGGGCTGGCATGGTGAGTTACTTTGACCAATAATGTGTGGTGGAGGTGATGTTGCTCCTGGCAGCTTATTTCTCTCCTCTTGGAAGCTGACCACCAGGTAAAAAGTTCAACTATCTTGAGACCACTGACCTGTGAGAAAGGCCAAGCTATCCATATAGAGACATAAATGCTAACAACAAAGCAAGAGGCACCAGCTATTAAAAGGTAAACCTTCCTAATATTCTAGCTCATCCAAGCTCCCTGCTGAATGCAGCCCACTGACTCACCCAGATGACATGTGGAACAGCCAACCGCCCCTCCAAATTCCTGAGCCACAGAATAATGAGAAATAAGAAATCATTACTTTTTTAAGCCACAAAGTTTTGGGTTGATATGTTATCTATTACTTTACTTGATTACCAAGCTTGCTACTTCTCCTTTTTATTCTGAATTTTAAAAGTAACTTGAAAAGTAGTAATTTCTCTTTCTTTCATTGTTAATACAAGAACTAACTTTTCAGTTGTCCGTTTTCACTCAAGTTTAAATATGGCTGAACACAAATATTTCCGAGGGTGCTGCTGTCATGGAAAAGGCCCACCCAGACAGAGAGCTCATCCCTGAGGTTTTCTGCTACATTCGTCTCATTCTTATTGCCACCACCTACTAAAAATAAAATTTTAAAGGAGCTAGCAGAGTAATGGGTTCCTGGAAAAGCATAGCCTCCATTTTCACACTGTTTGAAGACAATGTGTTTAGCAAAAGAATCTGCAGCTAAGGTCTTTATACAGAAATTTGAAGGGCAAAGAAGAAAAATAACCAGATAAACCTGGGGAGCATAGCTAGAGAAGTCTACAGTGCCCAAAGGGAATACTCTCCAAGGTAAAACCTACTGTATGGTGCCCCATTCATTTAGCTTGGACCCTGGAAGAGTGATGTTAAAGGAAAGAAAGAAAACTTACATAGAAATAGAATAGCAAATTGACAACTACTATCCCAAAGGCCACCATTCCAGAACTTCATGGTTGCCCTTAGGGACACCTAACTTACCTCCACCACTGCCACCTGCTTCATTTTTGGTCTAGTTTGTTGCTCCCACCTGAGCCCTTCTAAAGGAGCTCTTGGGAAGGGAGAAGTGCAAAGCCTAGAAATTTAGGAAATTTAGGCAAAGAAGATTAATTTAGTCTGGACCTAAAATAATTCAAGATTTTCTGTCATTCTATTTCAGTTGTTCATTTTTCTTGAAGTCCCTCCCAGTTTCGCACAATTAGCAAGAATAGTATATAATCCATAGGAAAGTAGTATAGAATCCATAAAGCTGTCTACCTAATGCCTCACTCAATTTCAAAAATTGCCAGTTCTGTCAGAAATGTCAACACTCCAATCAAGTATTCACTACACAGAATCTTCATCTTTCCATCAGTAACAATGAAGGAGTAACAGATGTTGAAATATGACCAACTTTGTGGCTGACAAATGAATCTTGAAATGTCCGTAACAATATGAACAAAGGCAGTATGTGAATATGACACTTCTTCTGGATCCACTTCCCAAGGGTTTGATGGACACTGTCTCAGAACATTTTTGCATCTTAGGAATGTATAACATTGAAAATGTTCAAATTCTGAGGGCTACAGATACAAAGGAATGGTCCATATTGCCTGCGCTACACATAGCTGTCATTCAGGAAAAATCACAGGCACTGATTTTCAAGGGACCTGAGTTATAGGTCACAGTTTTTCTAAAATCAAGTTCCAATTATCGCCATATTAGATACTACCTCATTTAAGGGATTAATGATATACAAGTGAAATTCTCTAAAACAGTTTCTAAACGCCTAACTCTTAAAAGGCAGGAGAATCACCTTGTTCATACCACTTTTACTCCTGTGATCAGGGAGATTAGCTGAGATTTTTGACAGGACCTGGACAAAAACTAAGAAATGCCTTAGGTCCTCCTGTTCCTACCAGTGCGGGAAGGGAAGACATCACTTTGATGTTGATACCCTCTCTGACTTCTCAAGTCCTTTTTCCTTTCAGTAGCATTGAAAGCATTCAGAAGTCAAGAATATTCTTTGAGATCATTATGAGACTCCATAGGGGAATCAGGTTATATAAAAAGTCTATTGTTTATGCAGACGAAAGGCAATCTTTGGAGGCTCAATACTTTCTTGTGACTGTGAACATAAAGGATTTATCCTTCTCCATTAGGAAGCCTGACCACATGAACTTCACCTCCTATCTGAGGCAGGACCCAACATCCCTGGCCTCGAGAAACAGTGTACAAGAACAATTCTGACACCTAAAATGAATCCAGCATCCCTGACTTGAGGATGTTTCCACCTCAGTTCCACCTTCAGCATACACTCACCAACTGATCTTTCATCCATCATTTGACTCCCAAGCTGAAGAACACCTGAAATACCCCAGGAAGGATCTCCATGTACCACCTTCTCCACTGGATGAGGCATGAGAGTCGCCATATTTACTGCTAGCAAAGCCCGTCCCCATCTCTCCCCAACCCTTACTAAAATCTAGTCACTCTAAAATGGCCTCTCCGGTGATGTCCCTAGATCTGCTGGTACAGAAATGGAAATGTACAGTACTTTCCATTTCCATTTCCTTAGTAGGTTGTTGACTTGAGATCACTATCTGTAACATTCTTTCTAGGGATTCTTATAGCACAGATGTATTTGTGCACATTGTAGGCAGCTATCACTTTCTCCCAAGAAATCTCACCTACAACATCTCACATCCTCTAGGTTTCCATCTTGGATTATTCATCAGTGTGCAATCATTTTAGTGGGGGAAGGTAGATTCTTTTTGCTTTTTAAAAAAAATGATATATAATTAACATAGAATAAAATACATAGATCTTAAGTGTTCAGTTCGTGAGTTTTGACCACCATATACAGTTGTGTAACCACCACTGAAAACAAGACATGAGACATTTCCTTCCATGAGTGTTCCCTCATGTCCCTTTCCTGTCAATGCCCTCTCCAACCACTGTCTGACATCTGTCATCATAGAGGAGTTTTGCCTATATCTGGATTTCATGTAGATGAAATCACAGGATAGACTTTTTTTGCAACTGGCTTCTTTCACTTGGCGTGTTTTTGAGAGTCATCAATATTGCTGCTCCAATCAGTTGCTTGTTATTTTTTTATTGCTAAGTAGTATGACATTTAAGGTAATTTGTTTACCCATTCTCCTGTTAATGGACATTTGGATTGCTTCCAGTTTGGGGCTTTAAAAATAAGGCTGCTAAAGGCCGGGCACGGTGGCTCACGCCTGTAATCCCAGCACTTTGGAAGGACAAGGTGGGCGGATCATGAGGTCAGGAGATCGAGACCATCCTGGCTAACATGGCGAAACTCTGTCTCTACTAAAAATACAAAAACTTAGCTGGGCATGGTGGAGGGCACCTGTAGTCCCAGCTACTCAAGAGGCTGAGACAAGAGAATGGTGTGAACCTGGGAGGTGGAGCTTGCAGTGAGCTAAGCCGAGATCACACCATTGCACTCCAGCCTGGGCGACAAACAGAGACTCCGTCTCAAAAATAAATAAATAAATAAATAAATAAATAAATCAGGCTGCAAAACATCTTTCTGTAAATCTTTTTTTGTGAACCTATGTTTTTATTTCTTTTTGGTAAATACCTAAGGGTGGTATTTCTGGATCATACAAGGTAAATGTATCAAATGTATGTTTAACTTTTAAGAGGGCGGGCATAGTGACTCACGCCTGTAATCTCAGCACTTTGGGAGGCCAAGGTAGGAGCACTGCTTGAGCCCAGGAATTCAAGACCGACCTGGGGAACATGGCATGACTGCATCTCTACAAAAAATTCAAAAATTATCTGGGTATAGGGGCATGTGCCTGTAGTTGCAGCTACTAGGGAGGCTAAAGCAAGAGGATCTCTTGAGCCTAAGAGTTTGAGGCTGCAGTGAGCTACGCTCACACGACTGCACTCCAGCCTAGGCAACAGAGTGAGACAAAAATTTTATAAGAAACTGTTGAACAGTTCTCTAATATAGTTAGACCATTTTACATTCCCACTATGATTAAGAATACCAAATGCTATACACCCTCCCTAACATTAGGTGTTGGCCGTCTTTTTTATGTTACCTATTCTAGTGAATGTGAAATGGTCTCGAATTATGGCTATAATTTGCATTTTCCCCGATATCTAATGACGTGAACCACCTTTTTCAAGGTTACTAGCCATTCATATATCTTCTTTAGTGCAGTGCCTTTTCAAGTTTTTAATTGGATTGTTTGTCTTTTTATGGTAGATTTGTAGAAATCCTTTATGTATTCCAGATCCAAATACTTTGTCAGATATATAAGCTATGAACATTTTCCAAGTTGGAACCTGTCTATTCAGTTTCTTAAAGATAGCATATTTTGGTAAGCAGAAATGTTTAATTTTGATAATGTCCAATTTCTCAATTTTTTTGTTTATGATTTGTGCTTTTTGTGTCATGTGCAAAAAAGTTTTGCCTACTCTGAGGTCACAATGACACGTTTCCATGTCTTCTTCTAGAAGATTTACAGTTCTGAGTTTATATTTCGGTTTATAACTCAATTCAAATTAAATTTTTAGTATAGAAATAGGCATAACGTTTCTTTTTTTTCCTACAGAGACTGCTTCTTAGTACTACATTTGCCCGTAGTTTGGGAAATAGTAGTATCCAGTGTATTTGAAATAAAATTTAAACACCTTAGTTTACATGCAAGTTGTACATGCCCACGCTATGCTGATTTTATTTTCTGCTGCATTCAATATTCTAGTAGAACTAGCCATCCCAATACTGAGAAGTATTACAAGGATAGATCATTTAAACTGCACATCCTACAGCAGCTAGAGACTTTGCGTTATATAAATATTTCACTTTGATTTTTTAAAGCAGGAGCTCAGATATAAAAAGACTCTTAGGTTCTAATTTTAGTGAAAGTCTTAAAATTTGACTCATAAGTACAACTATTTAGAATGAAATGTTTCTAAGTGTAAAATATCCATGACTTGTTCCTGTACTTGAAATGGAATAGAGAGGCAACAGGAGGCCCAACTCAGGCAGCAGAAGGCAGGAAGGAACAACTGCCTGTTAGAAAGGGCACTAAGGGAACTCATGGGCAGTTTCTTTCTTTTTTTCTCTTTCTTGTTTCTTTTTAAACCCTGCCTGCCAAATAAAAATGACCTTGAGGCCGGGCGTGGTGGCTCACGCCTGTAATCTCAGCACTTTGGGAGGCAGAGGTGGGTGGATCACTTGAGGTCAGGAGTTCAAGACTAGCCTGGCCAACATGGTTAAATCCCACCTTAACTAAAAATAGAAAAACTAGCCAGGCATGGTGGTAGGCTCCTCTAATCCCAACTACTTGGGAGGCTGAGGCAGAAGAATTGCTTGAACCCAGGAGGCGGAGGTTGCAGTGAGCCGAGATTGCGTCACTGCACTCCAGCCTGGGTGACACAGTGAGATCTTGTCTTAAAAACAAACAAACAAACAAAAACCCTTGACTTATGCAGAAAGAGAACACAGCTCCACAGCTCCTCCTCTGGACTTAGAAGGAGCCCAGAAGAACTGAAGACAGCCTCATAGTATAATGACAATCATGAAAGATTTGAGAATCAGTTAAGCATGTGATATAGTTTGAGTATTTGTCCCCACCCAAATCTCATGCTGAAATGTGATCTCCAATATTGGAGGTGCAGCCTGATGGGAGGTGTTTGGATCGTGGGGGTGGATCCCTCATGAATAGCCTGGGCCATCTCCTGGTGATGTGTGAGCTCTTGCTCTGAGTTCACACTGAGATCTGGTCATTTAACAGTGTGTGGCACCTCCCCCAACCCCCACTCTCTCTCTCTGGTTCCTGCTTTCGCCAGGTGAAGTGCCTGCTCCCACTTTGCCTTCTGCCATGAGTCAAAGCCTCCCCAGAAGCTAAGCAGATGCCAGTGCCATGCTTCCTGTACAGCCTGCAGAACTGTGAGTCAATCAAACCTCCTTTCTGCATAAATTACCCAGCCTCAGATATTTCTTTATAGCAATGCAAGAATGGCCTAGTGTGCTTTCTGTCACATTTTAATTCAAATTCCATTAACACAAGAAATAGAATATTGGCCAATGAATTAGGCCACTCTACATTACTTGTAGAGTTTCTGTACTTGTAGTACTTGTACTTCTGTACTTGCAGAAACTCTACTTGTAGTTTCTAGTAAGATGTCAACTGCTCTCTACTTAGCTTTCCCAGACACTAACTAAACGGGGATATCTTTGACCGCAAACTCTCTTTAGGAAGAGTCCAAAGATTACTGAATTTCTTGTTATGAATGAAGTACTTTGATTTCCACAGTAATAAGGTCTACAACAACATTCTGTTTTTTATTGTACAGGTAGAAAACCAGTGTGTGTGAGAGCATAAGGGCTAAGTGGGAAAATGGAACAACTTCTTTACAAATATTATAAACTACATTTTATAAAATAGAACACACTCTATTCCCTTATATTTAAGCATCTATCAAGATTCATGGAGAAATTTTTCAAGGCATACTCTGAATCCTGATGCCAAAAATCATTTGATATGTAAACATAAAGTATGTGGAGGCCACATATATAAAATCATAAAGTCTCAGCTAAAAGTACAAATATCTAGTTACATATTTATTAATAATAACTAACGTTTATTGAGCACTTTATAAATGCCATGTACTGTTCTATGTACTTTGCATGTCTGTCTTCATTCATTTATTCAACATGATAAAGCTGTGAAATTACTATCGCTATTCTCAGTTTACAGAAAACCGAGAAACAAAAAGGGTAACTTGCCCCGCATTGCATTCAAACTCAGGCAGTCTGACTCCAGAACCCACTGCCTTTGTGCTGTGGACTGAACTATGCCTCCCAAAAATGGCTATGTTGAAGCCCTTACTCCTACTTTGACTGTATTTGGAGATAGGGGCTGTAGGAGGTAATTAAAGTTAAATGAGATCAAAGGCTGGGGTCCCAATCCTACAGGTCTGGTGGCCTTACAAGAAGAGGAAGAGAGAGGAAGAGACCCCCCAACCCCAGCACCAAACAAACACACATGCACTAAGGAAAGACACGTGCGCACACAGCAGGGAGACGCCCTCTGCAATCAGGAAGAGCCCTCTCTGGAACCTGACCATGCTGGCACCCCAATCTTGGACTTCCATCCTCCAGAACTGTGAAAAAATAAATTTCTGCTGTTTAAACCACCCAGTCTATGGTATCTTGTTATGGCAGCCCGAGCAGACTAATCAATCCACTCTGGAAATTTCCCTTCCCAGAGACTTCCAAATAAGGGGAGAATCAGAAAGAATGTAAGATCTAATTTGTATTCCACCTATAATTTCTTCTCATACTAGTAAACTTGCCCCCTTTTACCTTTTCACAGGGTACTAAAAGCAACTGAGAAACTGAAACCTTATTGGATTTTATCATTATAAATATTCATAGATATTTTTAAATATTCAGATTATTAAATATTAAATATTAAATAATACACGCAGGTTAAGACATGTTTACCACATTGATCTTCACAAAAGAAACATATAAAAGCTTCTGATCAATATAAATGTAAAAGTTTCTGGTCAGATTTTTAGCATGACTAGATTTTCAGGCAATGACTCTGGGACTAAAATGGAATAAGAATGAAGACCTCAAATGATTGCTGTTACAGTGTTCCTGATTCATTAAAAATAATCACAAAGCATTACTAGCAATGCCAAATCTCTAGCATTCTGATCAGTGAAAGGAATTATCGGTGTCTAAAAGGTCTTTGTCAACTCTAACATCTATAAACATTTAAGTGGTATTGAGCAGATTCCATAATCTGATCTGCTTTTAACTGTGGAAATCAATGCAGTTATTAAGAAGCTATTTGAATAATTCATGTTGTAAGTGAAGGCCTTCAGAGTAGCCATAATGCGCTTGCATCTTAATGGTATTTTAAATAAAGTTGTGTCTTGCTACAATGCACATTTAGTAAGCAAGACCAATCCCCATCCATCAGTTGAGACGCAGTGATGGGAGAAATTCTGACAGTTTCAGAGGAACAACTAAGCTATCTGTTTTTCATAAATAAGGGAGTTAAGGGAAAGTTTCTTCTCCCAAAATCTCAGAGGAAGATAGTATCTGCCTTTTCATTCACCCCACTGCCTTGCTGCTGAGGTCTCACATTCTCTTGGAGATATCGTTCAGTGATATCATTGCAAGGTCCATCTGGCTATGTTAACTGGATTAAATGCATATCCATCAGCTCCAAAAAAAAAAAAAAAAATGTATTAAGTGTCAAGTGGTTAACTCTAGGTAGACATTTGGGCAAGAATAGCTTGCTTTCTTTGAAAGTTTTTCAGCCTTATATCATTATCATAACATTTCCTTCACATTGAAATCAGAGTTTAAATAACATCCACCTTCAAAAAGTTTTACATTTCAGACAAGCATCAAAGAATATGAGACTATAAGTAAAGGCTCCAAAAGTTACCTAGTCCCAGCCTCATCCAATACTTGAACCCTGTCTATGACAGACCCTCCATGTTAAGAACCAGTCTATTTGAACTCTTCCTGTTCATAGACTCATTGCCATCTTCTACGGGATTGGCCGATTGCTCTTCAGGCAATTATGACAAAGTTCCTCCTTATGCGGAGCCCACATCTGTCTCCCAACGCTTCTACCTGTTTGTTCTAACTCATCCTTAGAGGTCACTTAGCCAAGTAGGACACGTCTTTTACTTGCAATCCTTTCTGACACTTGAAGGTAGAGATTATGGTCTCTCTGTTTCCTCTTAGGCCAAGTGTTCTCAGCATCTTCGCTTTTCTCATGCTCTGTCCACATTCATGGACACATCAACATCAATGGAAGGGTCTAACTTACATACTTTTGGAAACCGTGTATGTGAGAGAACCCACTGGACATGTCCACTATCAAAACTTATCTCTATTATAAGAAACTGTTTCTGTTTTAAACTAATTACCAGATACAGGCTAGCTCCTTTTCTTGTTTGTTTGTCCACCCCATTTTACTCCCCATTCCTCGGACTGCTGTCCCCTCTGGTTGACAGGGCTTTCCTCTCCCATCCCACAAAACGTTCCACGTGCTTGCCTTGACTTTCCTCTCCATTCTCATCATGAATACTGCCCTCTACTGCTGCTGCGCCCTGGCCACATCAGACTACTGATTGGCGCCTGAAAGTTCCAAGCTTTCCTCCCACCTCATGCTATTCTCCATCAGGAATACCTTGCGCCCCTTCTTCATGTAACTAATGCTTACTCCAGGCAGGCAGCCTGAGAATGCAAAGTAGAATGTGTTAATCAGTACAGATGAAGTACTTAGAAATAACCTTCAAATCTTAAAGACATAGTGAAAGTTTACTTCTCATTTATATTCCAGTTCAATAGTCCAGGGACAGGGATAGTATTTCTAGGTGGGCAAGTGAGCTGCACATGGTCATCCTTCAAGGTCCAATAACGTGGCCACCTTCTACACCTGACCTCCAAGGTCATCTCAGAAAGTGAAGAAAGATCATGAAGGCTTGTACAGGAGATTTTATGCCCAGGCCAAGATGCAGTATATGTTCCTTCTGCCCACATTCCACTTACCACAACTCAATCACAGGCCTCCAAACTTACTGCAAAGAAGCTAAGAAATGGAGCTGCAGGAAGAAAGTGAAACAGGGTTGCTAAATGCATAACTCTATTTTGTTCTTCATGAAAGTCTATGCTTACTGATATTATTAGAACTGGTATTTTTAAAATGATACAAGAATATACAGTATTAGAAAAGGATACTTATAAAAGGATAAAAGCACTGCTCCACTGGATGGTGAAATTCTGCATATTTGTTTCTTTCCCCAGCTGAACTGTAAGTTCCTGGAGGCCAGCAATGTGGCCTTTATTTTTATACTGCTAGAATGTAGTACAGGACATTCCTGCCACAAATGTCCATTTATACTTGAGACAGCGTGAATGACTCTTTGTCTATTCTTTCTGCAATTCCTAACTAGATCGCTAAAATGGTACTTGAAAATCCAAAGATCAAGAGACACTGGGGCATGCTCTTCTGAGAGCTGGGGGTCAAGAGATGCTGCAGTAGCTCTTACAGAGAACTGGATGATGCCCTTGATAACCATGCAGAAGATACAGCCATCACCCTTCCCCAAGACTCTGATCTGACTCTTACTCATCACTGAATCCTTAGCACTCAGCACTCTTAGAGGGTTGAATAAATGTAAAACACTGAAAAATATTTTTATAAATAAGCTAATCAGACCATAGGCTATGTTAACTTTCATTTTCATGCCCAAAGTAACAAAATCTGATAACAGGACCAGCCATAAAATGCTGTCAAACAGTTAGTTTTTACTGGCTTATAACAATATCTTTATATCTTTTTATAATATTGTCTATTCTTATATTATTTCCATAATATCAGCTCTAACACATTTTAGTCTAATAATTATTTTAGAAAGTTGTATTCATTTTTAAATAAAGCGAAATGGTAGAAATCACTTGACTACTTGAAGATCATTAACCCAGTTTGTAATAGTGGTGGTTTGTTTTGCAGATGTACACAGAATGCCTTCTTCCTTTGGATTAAATCATTACAAGCTGAGATATCATCATTAGGAAACTGCAAAAGCAGGAAACGCTGTCTTCCTTTTCCAGTCTATAATTAAACAGGAAGACAAAGATAAAGACTGAAGTAGCTCCCAAGCCAGTATTTTGAAACTTGCGTTGACCTGACTTAAATACTTTACTTAATACTGTGACTGATTTTTGATAAGAAAACAACAACAACAACAAAAACTCAAGTATCTAGAACTAGAAAAAGGACAGGTGCAGTGGCTCATGCCTGTAATCCCAGCACTTTGGGAGGCCAAGGCAGGAGGATCATTTGAGGTCAGGGCAACATAGTGAGACCCCATCTCTACAAAAAAAATATAAAAATCAGTCAGATATGGTGCTGCATGCCTGCAGTCCCAGCTAGTTGGGAGGCTGAAGTGGGATCCCTTGAGCCCTGGAGTTTGAGGCTGCAGTGAGCTGTGAGGAGCACCACTGTATTCCAGCCTGGGTGACAGAGAAAGACCCTGCCTCAGAAAAAACTAACTAAATAAATAAATACTAGAGAAAATTTCATAACATGTTTATTTTCTTGGTGTTTTGTATTAATTGTCAAAGAACGAGTCAGGATCTCTAAATTTATCTGCTGTGTTAAACCAATTTAAATGTTTGCTCTTTGAGTGTTGGTTGTTTTGTTCAAAATATCCATGATTAACCCTGGTAAGTGTTCACCTTCCAGTGCCTTCAAGGTTTTTATCTCCTTTGATAAATGAAATAAAGAAGCAACAGATCCAAAACCAATAAAAAAAAAGTATTTCCTTTAGAATATACAAGTATAATCTGTATTTGGATTAAAATGTAAATATCAATAATTTATCATTTTGGTAGTAAAATAACCCTAGTGTGCTCTTTATTAGTAATTTTCAGATCCACTTAAACCCAATGCATCAGACAAAATACAGAAATAAAACGTTTAATGCGGCACTATTTTATCTTTTTTTTTTTTTTTTTTTGAGACAAGAGTCTTGCTCTGTCAGTCAGGTTGGAGTGCAGTGGTGCAATCTTGGCTCACTGCAACCTCCATCTCCCGGGCCCAAGCAATTCTCCTGCCTCAGCCTCCCGAGTAGCTGGGATTACAGGCGTGTGCCACCACTTCCAGTTAAATTTTGTATTTTTAGTAGAGATGACAAGGTTTCACCAGTTGGCCAGGCTGGTCTTGAACTCCTGACCTCAGGTAATCCACCCTCCTCGGCCTCCTAAAGTGTTGGGATTACAGGCATGAGGCACTGCGCCTGGCCAATGCAGCATTATCTTAAAAAATCATCCTTTTATTATTTCCATCTAAGTTTTTTTTCAAATTATAAAATCTTATATTTAAGTTTTATCTATCTAGTGAAAACCAAATAAAACCTGAATAAAAGCAAACCTGAACCCCTTAAAAGAGGCTGTACAAAGAATTTAAGTATCAATCATGGCAGGACTAGAGTCCTTGTCATCTGGACCTCCATGGGGATGTGATCTAGTTTGAGGCCTAGAAAATGAGATCAGTTATGAGAAGGCTCCATGGAATTAATGGAACTTACAGGAGATGGAAAAAAAAGAAAGATATAGATTGATCTGGAGGCCTCTGAGCTCCCAGGAAATCCCAAAGTCCTCATCTAAAGGTCCCAGGGCTGTCACGGTGAGCTAATAAGTAGTCGTTCCTTATCCATGGGAGATGGGTTCCAGGACCCCCAGAAGACACCAAAATCCCCAGATGCTTAAGTTCCTTATATAAAATGACATAGTATTTGCATATAACCTAGGGACATCTCCCCGTATATTTAAATCATCTCTTAATTACTTATATTAATAACACGTAATACAACATAAATGCTATGTAAATAGTGGTTACACTATATTTTCGTTGTATTGTTATTCGTTGTTTATTTTTAAAAATATTTTCAATCTGTGGTTGTTCAATCCATGGATGCAGAACCTGCAGATAGGGAAGGCCAACTGTATTCCCTTCCAAGGTGTGCACTTTTACAGGTCAGCGCAACAGGTTTAGACTGACCTTATTACAAGAACGGTGATCAAAAGTGTCAAGTGCTTGGTTAACTGAGCACCCTACTACGTACTAGGTAATCACAAAGCTAAGCACTGGAGGGTATAGCAGAGAACAAGACAGACGTACTACCTGCTCTCACAGGGCTTACAGTCCAGCAGAGAAAACTGGCATTCATCAAACAAGTACGAACATGAAAAAAGTCTCCCAGGAGAAATTAGGAGCTTACGAGATCACATTACAGGGGCTCCAAACTTGGTGACAGAAGTGATAAGCTGTGATATTTACATTTGCTACCTTAGTGTCTTCATCTGTAGGATGCGGTAATAGTAGTGCTTATCTTACAGGACTCACGTAAGGATTAACAAAGCACTAAACACAGGGATAAGCACTGGATAGGTGACCGTTGTGTGTTTCTGCAACTACTGCTATGATGATGATGATGATGATGATGATGATGATGCTTATTATTAGTATTACTATTGGCTTGAATAGGGAATAAAAGTTTGCCAGGCAAAAGGGGGAGAACGGAATAGCAGGGGGAACTAGTCCAGAGAGAAGAAAAACAATACGTGCAAAACCCTGGAGATCCAAAAGGTTGTGGTGCCTCCAGATGGACAGAATTAAGGCCTGCAAAAAAGAAATAAACTAGAGATCTCTAAAAGGGAGGATCCTTCTGGATCCTTTCCAAAAGTTTCCCTTCTCACCCTTACCATTGTAAAAGCATTTCCCCTTGACTCTGCTTTTCTCTCCACATACCATATTATGATCTTTCTTTTCTTTTTTATAATTTTCTGCACTTTCCAAATTATCCCTGTAAGCATGCGTTACTTTCATAATTAAAAAAAAAAGAATTTTAAAAGTGATCCCTTCTTTCTTTATCTCCCCATAACAACCTCACTTTTGCCAAATTTGACTTATATTTATTGCCCTCTTATGTCACTTCCCACTCGCTCAACAATGCATTGCCACCACTCCAGCATCATGTTTCTCAAACACAGATCTGCTCTCTCATTCCCATGCTTCAAACATTTCATGGCCTACAAAATAACACCCAAGCTCCTCAGGAAAATCACCCAAATGACCCAGAACCTCCATCCAATCTATCTTTCTCGTGTCATCTCCTACCACTCTTCTCCTTACCCACCCTTCTTCACAAGCACCCTCAGCCACGCAGAACTTCTCACCAATTTCCTGAATCCAGCATACACTTTGGTGCCCCTCTACCTTAGCTCATGATAGTTTTATGCCAAGAGTGGCTTTCCAGCCTTCTCCAGCTAACAAAATTCACTCCCCCTTCGCAACCCACTAAGCTTCAATGTCATCTCCTCTATGAACATTTCCTCTATTCTCTCCATCTTGCCCCCAAACACAAGCCCTTGCCATGACCTCTATGTTTATCTCCTGCTTATACTGAGTTCTATCAAAGTAGAAACCACATCTACTTTACCTTTATTGTTACATCCAGATAATAACTCAATACATGTCTGTGTTGTTACTGTTCAAATTAAGATAATAATATAATGGGTTCTTTGAGGAAACCTCATGAGATGTAGACTGTTTAAACTAGACATAGAAAAGATGCAAGGACAACACACCATTTCAATTATTTACTCTTTTCATGCAATGTTACTTGAGTATTTACCAAGTTAGCACACAGTTACTGACTGCTTACTATTTGTGCTAGGTACACAGTTGTGGATAAGATGCTAAAGATACTAAAGAAACACACAAATAAATGAATAGTTATAAAATGCAGTAGGTGCCATATAAAGAAAGAACAGGAGACCATGAAGGATGGCAACTTTGAGGTCCTGGGATACCAGGAAGGGCCTCTCTAAGGAAGCAACTGGAACAATGCAAAGTGAAAGTGAAGGAGGAATTAACTATGTAAAGAATGTGAGAAAGGGCATCCCAAAAGAAGGAGAATATACTGGGAGGTCCTGAGACAGGAACAATCTGGGTGTGTGTAAGGAAGTGAAGGCCAGCATGCCTGGAACCTGGTGAAGAAGAGTGGAGAGTCAACCTAGAACTCCTCTAAGGAGCTGGTCCTGTGAAGAGTCATTAAGAGTTTTAGGTAGTGGGGGTGGGGCTGGGATGGTGACAGGATCAGATTAACATTTTTAAAATATCAAAATATTTTAAAATTTGAAATTTCTTTTAGGTAGAATTATTAGTGTGATGGAAAAGTTCTCCATTTATTTGATGTCTCAGTATATTTAGAATAATAATTATTTGAACATCCATCAGTAAATATTATATGTATCGGTCAAATATTTGTCTCTGATCATTCTTAAAAGTTAAACTCAAACCACCTCTGTAGTTGTTTCTCTGAATAGTATACTTCAAGCATACAAAGTTATGGTGCAGATCCTGGTTCCTAGAATGCCACACTGTACACGCCATTAAACGTTTAATCAGAGTTATCATTCCAAAAAGTTTACAGCCTCTTGTCAAGAAAAAGACCAGTATCTGATGTCAACTGAAACTCAAATTTTTCATTTTTACTTCAGTTGAAAACCTGGCCTTTTCTACCTAAGCTGATGCTTTATAAATGGCAATATAAGACATGGTACAGGCTGTTATTTTTGTTTGTTTAGAAATGTCACAATCCTCTCTGTTGCGAACAAATTTGCTCAAGTTACAATTATGTCACAAAAAGTAGGTAACATGCAGTATTATGTTTTAGAATGTTCTTGTGACATTTTGTTAAACCAAGAGAAATGTTACAACCAAGAGGGGTGACAGGAAAGAAGAAGAGAAATATAATTGCAGACTGAACAAAAATGAACAGGAACATACTTTCATGCTTCAGTTTATTAACTGTGGCTGGTAAGCAGTCATGCTGCATGGATACTATTTACTGCTTGGGAGGAAAATTGTGAACCTGCCTGGAGAGGACACCAAAGGAACATCCAAGCCAAGGAAAGAAAGAGAATGGAGAGAAAATTATAACCATCACATATAATGTAATATAAACTCCATTCCCAAGCTTTTTATGGGCAGTGATTTATCCATTATAAAAGCAATACTTGGGAAATCAGTGAAAGAAAAAGAAATACAGATCAAACAGGGGAGTACAGATCAAGGACCTACAGGCAATGTGAAAAGAGTGGACCTAATAATTTCAGGAAGAAACAAACTTAAAAAGGTAAAATAGTAGTTGTAACATTGATAATACCATCACCAATAATAAATCCTAATGTATTTAGCACACACTACATGTGAAGTACTGTGCTAAGTGCTTTCTATGGTTTGTCTGATTTAAACCTCTTCCCAGCTCTGGGGTGAGTCGTCTTTTTCTTTCCATTGGAAAGATGAGGAAATTGCTGTTAAATCCAACGTCAGGAAGCTAGAAGGTGTACGTGAGGTCATCTGGCACTTTTGCAAAGGAATTCCAGGTAATTTTTTTATTATTATTTTTAATCTAGATAATTAAGGCTTAAATAAAATACAGTATAGATAGTTACCTTACTCCTTTTAATGGAAAGTTTTCTAAGCCATATTGTAAATTTTCCTTCTCTTCTAAACACAATAGCTTGAGCATAAAGTTCCCTTAATAATTTACAGTAGAATGAGCATAATTTAAACATTAGCTATCATGCTCTACTGTAAAACAGCCTCCGAGCTGCTAAGATATGTAAGGACGATTTGTTCCTTCACCACATGGAAGCGGAATGCTCTTCTGAGCTGTTCCTGTTTCTTGTATTTTGACTGACTGTTCCCTCATTGCCAAGTGATCCACTCTCCAGCAGCAATGTGCCCTCCCCTTCTTCCAATTTGGCTTCTTCTCCAACCTCCCCTTGAGCCACCCACTGCAGGCTGAATTCCAATCAGTTCAATTCAATACATTTTTCACAGAGTCTACTTTGACCTGTACTTGTTCTCTGTAAGGCTATTTTATCAACAGTGATAGTAGAGATAGTGTGCCAAACCAAACAAACAACAACAAAAAAACCTGGCACTTCTTTTCTAATAAACTTCAGCTAGCCAGATATGCGGGACTTTGTGTATCTTACTAGAGGCTGAAAAGATGGACAGGCCTGTGAATTAGCAGTAGTATCATTTTATTTTATTTATTATTATTATTTATTTTTATTTATTTATTTTTTTTGAGATGGAGTCTTGCTCTGTCGCCCAGGCTGGAGTGTAGTGGCGCCATCTGGGCTCACTGCAAGCTCTGCCTCCTGGGTTCACACCATTTTCCTGCCTCAGCCTCCCGAGTAGCTGGGACTACAAGTGCCCGCCACCACGCCCGGCTAATTTTTTGTATTTTTAGTACAGACAGGGTTTCACCATGTTGGCCAGGATGCTCTCGATCTCCTGACCTCGTGATCAGCCCGCCTTGGTCTCCCAAAGTACTGGGATTACAGGCGTGAGCCACCGTGCCCGGCCTAGTATTATTATTATTTTTAAGACAAGAGTTTCGCTGTTGTTGCCCAGGCTGGAGTGCAATGGCGCAATCTTGGCTCACTGCAACCTCTGCCTCCCGGGTTCAAGTGATTCTCCTGCCTCAGCCTCCCGAGTAGCTGGGATTACCTGCATGTGCCACCATGCCCAGCTAATTTTGTATTTTTAGTAGAGACAGGGTTTCTCCATGTTGGTCAGGCTGGTCTCTAACTCCCGACCTCAGGTGATCTGCCCGCCTCAGCCTCCCAAAGTCCTGGGATTACAGGCGTGAGCCACCGTGCGGTATCCTCATTTTGAAAGGAGTAAACTGAGGCTCAGAAATATTAAGGAACTCACTTAGGCTCTCACAGATGGTAAACAGCAGAGCTGAGATTTGAACATGGGCTTCCTGATTCATGTTTCACTGCCGTAAATGGGGTGGGAGAAGGGAAACACAACCATTTCTTGCAGAACTAATAGCTTCAAGAAATAGCTACAATTTGCTTTATGTATTTGCTGTATGGTAAGTATTGGATAATATTACAGATTCATATTGAAATGCTAACATCATGAAAGATGATCTTACAATTTTATAAGGATTCAGAGCACAGACCAGAGACTGCTAAATAGGCAACATACAATATATGATCAGCTGGGCAGGGCTGCCTATGCACTAACAGGTGACGGCTTGAACATCGCACTTTCACACATCGTGTGACCTTCTTGGTGGTTTCCTGGCATTCTCAGGTGCAGCTCACTACTTTTGAAGCAGATTATTGCATGAGAATACAACAAATATGCAAAAAATAAAGGTTTCTCTGACTCATAATTTTTTAAAATTATTTTAGGGTTATTGGTTTGGTGGTGGTGGTGGTTGTTTTGAGACAGTGTCTCACTGTGTCACCCAGGCTGAGTAGTGTGATCATTGCTCACTGCAGCCTCAACCTCCTGGGCATAAGTGATCCTCCTACCCCAGCCTCCTGAGTAGCTGGGTCCACAGCTCCTTGCCAGCACACCCAGCTAATATTTTTATTTTTCATAGAGATAGAATCTCACTTTGTTGCCCAGGCTAGTCTTGAACTCCTGGCCTCAAGTGATCCTCCTGTCTGGGCTTCCCAAAGTGCTGGGATTACAGGCGCCAGCTATAGAACCTGGTATAAAACTGTCAGTATCTAAAGATTGGATCCAGAAACTTGCTACGGAAACTATTTTCAACGTCAAATTACATTCAAAAGCATTTCTTCCCAATTTACTCCTAAAGTTACTTAAATCTTTACACAGGATGGAGAGGTCTTCATACGGCAACCACACTCCATAAAACTTCCTCAGATCTGTAATAAAAACTGTTGGTCACATCTTGGGTTCCTGGATGTCAGAAAACACTGACAAAAAGAAATTGCCACGCCAGGCGCGGCGGCTTACACCTGTAATCCCAGCACTTTGGGAGGCCGAGGTGGGTGGATCACCTGAGGTCAGGAGTTTGAGACCAGCCTGGGCAACACGGTAAAATCCCATCTCTACTTATAATACAAAACGTAACTGGGCATGGTGGCACATGCCAATAATCCCAGCTACTCTGAAGGCTGAGGCAGGAGAATCACTTGAACCCGGGAGGCAGAAGTTGCAGTGAGCCGAGATTGTGCCATTGCACTCCGGCTTGGGTAACAAGAGCAAAACTCAGTCTCAAAAAAAAAAAAAAAAAAAATCTCCAAAGCAACTTTTTAAACACGTAGGCCAATAATGTATACTACATGCACAGAGTTGTGGAGAAATGGCTTACTGGATGGGGCAGGCCCTTACACTGCATTCACTTTAGATGCACACAGCCCTTATGTGCTGCTGTGACTTTTCTGTAGCCACAAATCAGAAGTGCTCAAGCAAAAATTGCATGAGTTCAAATAGTTCCTTAGTTCAGGCAGCACCTTGAGCATACTGTTTTGGAGAAAAGACCTAATACGCATCATACAGTCTAATCATTTTTTGTGATGCAATTATGTTTTGAGATTGTTTGGGTTAGGGTCGGTCTGTATTTATGTTCCAAATAATCCCATTAGTAGATGGTTTTCATTCATGTAAATTCATGCTTTATTTGTCTCATTTCTAGCACTGGCATATTTATTCCTACTTCCCATAAGTATCCACTATTTAGAGAAAACACTGGGTGGCTTCCCAAGTACGTGACATTTAATTTCATGTTAGAAAAATAAACAGGACACCACACAAAGTACTGTCATTCTTTCTGCTTCTAAGATTTACATTTAAAATGCTTTTACTTAATCCTCCATGATCTTTTTAATAGTGCAAATTCTTAAAAGATTAAATATATTTTGGGGAAACTTTTAAATCCTTAATTCTTAATAGCATATTTCAAATAACTAAAAATGATACACATGTTAATCTTTTAAAATTTCAAGCAGAAGTATAAACCAACATAGGCATTATGTTTCTGACCTATTTAGAAAACATTTTCCTCTTTCTCCTCCACATTTATCATTATTAACTGTTGACCAAAATCATGTATTATTTCACATGTGACATGGTTAATCTTACTGCCTCCAGTGACCAGGAGGTGTTTTATGACAAAGTTCTCAATAAATAATTTACTCCACTTTTCCATTACTTAGAAAGTAATGTTTCACAACAGGGTCTGACACTAACACTCCAAGCATAGCCACAGATTTACTAAATAGATGATCTAAGGTCTAATGCACATATCTTCTTTCTAAGAGATCAGTTCATCAATATTGATTGAACCCAATGTGCACAAAAGTATATATTAGGGACACAGGAACTTCCTCTAAACACCACTTTGCTTCAAGCTTAAGCCTGCTGAGCCAGGGGAGGATTTATGGCTTTTCCTACACCAGCATCATTAATTGGGGAAAATTCTGAATTACAATCTAACACACAACTCAATCCATTAACCTTGTACATAAGTTAAAACTAACCTCTGGGCCCACAGAAGGCAGACACTCCCTGAAGCAGGTGATGGCTCCACTCCTCCCCCAGTGGTTGCCCTTACTCAAAGCAAGGCAATCAAGGTGAATGCCCTGCTTCTGGTCATAACTTTGAAGAGGCATCTGCTTTTTGCTTTCTGTGGGAAATAGGAAGTTGAGGGCGTTCAATGACTCTGAAAGACACCAAGTCAGAGGAGCAGGAGGAGAAGGAGGTGGTGACCAGCCTAGGTGCCTTCACCACTCAGCATGTCACCATGAGGTAAGGGAATCAACACAGATCACATACACACCTCAATCCAGGGGCTTTGCAGATGACAATATATTTAATCCTGGCAACAGCTCTGCAAAGTCAGCATTGTTTCCCCAGTTTTGCAGATAAGGACACTGGTTCACAGAGAGACTAGCAGTCTCAGGTAAGGTCACATAGGACAACTGTGGTACAACCACAGGCCAGTGGGGTGTGACCAGAGGTTATCAGCTAGCTAGTTGCCAGGGGAAGGGAGTCCTGGCTCTGCCGCTATACAACAGTGCATGCTTCCTTTTCTAACACAGGCCATTGGACAACCTGTTGCTTTTTCGCAATTTCCTCTTTCGCTGTTTTGCTTCTTTTTAATGATGCTCTTGACTCAACTTATTCTGATTCCACTTATATATCTTATTCCGATTTCACTGACATATCTTATTCTGGTTTCACTAACATAACAACCACATTGAGTTGTGAGGTAGGGAGAAAGGAGGTGTGTTTTCTCCCCACTCCCTAGGCTCTGTGAGGAACATCTGTACCCTCAACCTCCTTATTCCCATGTCCTTGTGAGACATACAGCATCCTCTTGACCTCTCTGTCCTTCATCTAGTCTACAATAATAAGAGTTAAATGAGCAATAAAACTTAATATTATTCCTTTTAGAAAAGGTTTTCTTGCTGGGCATGGTAGCTCACACCTGTAATTCCAATACTTTGGGAGGCCAAGGCTGGATGGAGGATCACTTAAAGCCAGTAGTTTGAGACCAGTCTGGGCAACACAGCAAGACCCCATCTCTTTAAAAAAAATTATCCAGGTATGGTGATGCATGCCTGTGGTCCCGGCTCCTCAAGGGGCTGAGGTCGGAGGATCACTCGAGATCAGAAGTTCAAGGCTGCAGTGAGCTATGATTGCGCCAATGCACTTCAGCCTAGACAACAGAGCAAGACCCCATCTCAAAAAAAAAAAAAAAAGAAAGAAAAGAAAATGTGCTCTTTTTTAAAATCAATAATAATTCTCTGATGAAAAGAATAAAGAGAAAATGGTGGCATTTCAAGCTTCTGAGTGAGAGGCAGGGTGGCTGTGGCCTTGCCTGAAGTTCTTCACTTTAATTCAAGTAAATGGAGGGACAGGAGTGACTTCCTGTCCCTTTCATTTCATTTTTGTAAAGTCAGCGCAACAGTCACTGAGGGCAAGAGCCCGCACATTCATCACCTCTGGAAGGAAAGCCACGGTGGCTGGTCCAGCTTCGGGAGCGCTATAGACCACAGCCTGTGCGCCGGCCTGCAAAGGCTGCAGAAGATAACCCAGCTGGGCTCACACCCATCACTGCTGCTCACCGCTGCCTTCCTCCTTGCGTTATAACCTCTGCTTTCACTGCTCTATACTCCATTAGGCTCACACAAGTATTTGCCTACAGCAAACAACTCAGAAATTCTTCACAAATACACATTTCCAGTAGAAAATAATAGGGGATCATAGAAAGGAGAGAGAGTTTCATTTCCCTTGGACTTGCTGGTTATTTTCTTTTAGGCATTAGCCATTGAAGTGGTCATTTGCTTTGCTGTAAAACAATCCCTCAGGCTTGTAGACTGTCGAGTAGAATCATTATTGCCATCTTCTTGATTTAATAATTTCAATCAATATTCAGTTTTCTATGACAATGGAAGGCAAGCAGCAGAGCAGATGGCCCTGAACAACAGACAGCGCGAGAGTTATTACTATTGTTTTCAGCTAAAGGATGCCTCACAGGCTCTTCCCCACCAATTTCTTTTCCAAGTTCTCCTTTGCTTAGCTCAATAGGCCCCAAACTTGGATGTGCATCAGATTCACCAGGGGGAGGGTATCCAAGTGACCTGACAGCCTATTGCTGTTGTGAGAAAAACCAATCTGTTTTGTGCTATTTATCACAGATAACTGGCAAGTGGACACTCAAGCATTTGACCGTGCTTAGTATTTACTGAGTTCACAAATGTGCTAAGTACTATAACGAACTAACAAGGACACAATGCCTGCCCTCTGCTCTGTCTCATGCCTTTTGCCCAAGATTTCTAGGTAGCAGCCCTGAGCAGACCTTTAATGTTAACATACGACACCAGTCAAATTAGGGCAGAAAAGAAAGGGGCTGAAGAAAGAAGAAAAGGTGCTATTTTGTTGAAAAAGTGCAGTGAGTGGTATCTGGGTGGAAGACTTTAAAACTAGGTGGTTTTCGAGATTCTAGTACTGGGTAAGTAGAAATATAATACTCTGAACAAGAAGAATATTTGGCAAGAGGAATAGAAACTTTAGGCAAAAGATATGGAACATCATATTAGTCAAGGTCATTTCTTTCTTTTTTTTTTTTTTTTTTTTTTTTTTTTTGAGATGGAGTTTCACTCTTGTAACCCAGGCTGGAGTGCAGTGGTGTGATCTTGGCTCACTGCAACCTCTGCCTCTCGGTTTCAAGCAATTCTTCTGCCCCAGCCTCCTGAGTAGCTGGGACTAGAGGTGTGCGCCTCCACGCTCAGCTACTTTTTGTATTTTTAGTAGATACGGGGTTTCACCATGTTGGCCAGCTGGTCTTGAACTCCTGACCTCAGGTGATTCACCCGCCTTGACCTCCCAAAGTGCTGGGATTGCCGGCGTAAGCCACCGCGCCTGGCCAGCCAAGATCATTTCTAAACTTAGATGGACATTTCGGTTAAAGAATGAAACCCCAAAAAGAATGGAAGAGATGGGAAGTTAGAAGGGAGTCTAACATTTGTTATTTACAGCATACATGAAAGGAAAAGCATAGCAAGGAAATGGGCTCTTCCTGCAGAACCGAGAAGAAAATGGAACCCACCGTCAAGAAAAGAAAGAAAAAAAAATATTATCCATAAAAGTAGCCAGATGCTTTTTTTCCCCCTTCTGACAAAACCAGGTTTCATTTCTGCCAAAAGTAGTTTTCACATAAAAGAAATGATACCTGTTCTAGAAAAAAGAGGTTCAAAAAGATGTTCAGAGTGGTCAGGATGGTTAATCCAATAACTGTAAAAGCTGATTCTTACTCACTTAAGCTCTTTAATCCAGAACCTTTCAGTAGATACCTACTTTCGTTTTATAACATGCCTCTTAAAAAACACCAATTCAGGCTGATACAAGACTAAGTATTTAGGGCTGAAAATGATAATGATGTAGTCTTTTCAACCAGGATCATAATCAGGAGGGTGAGCCACCAGCCCTTTCAGAATGAGACACACTTCAGTGGGTTCAACAGCAACTTTGGGGCTGGGCACGGTGGCTCAGGCCTGTAATCCCAGCACTTTGGGAGTTGCAAGGCAGGTGGATCATCTGAGGTCAGGAGTTCAAGACCAACCTGGCTAACGTGGCAAAACCCCATCTCTACTAAAAATACAAAAATTAGCCGGACATGGTGGCAGGCACCTGTAATCCCAACTACCCGGGAGGCTGAGGCAGAAAAATCGCTTGAACCCGAGAGGCAGAGGTTGCAGTGAGCTGAGATCGCACCATTGCACACCAACCTGGGAGACAAGAGTGAAACTCTGTCTCAAAAACAAAACAAACAAAAAAAAAAACAGCAACTTCGATGGAGAGCAACAAAGGCATTTTAACTTTATGTCTCCTATTTCATTCCATGGCTGTTCCCTTTTTTTCATTCACAAGTGTTTTGTTTATTATGTGGTCTGTCTTTTTCTATGGTTATGAAAAGGAATTTGAATTTTGTGAAATTAAATGCAGTTAAGTCACCTATCATGAACTTAAAAAAACACACATACACAAAACACTGTGTATTTTACTAATGAAATGCCAAAGCCTTTTAAAAGAAGTATGGAGCAAAGTGCTCTCCTATATGCCAGTGGAAGGACAAATCAAGACATCACCTTCAGGAAACACACGCCATGCCACACCACGACTCCCCACTCCACTTGCAGACATGTGTCTCAGAGAATCTACATGCACACAGAGATCCACACAGGGATGGGCACCATGACATATCTGCAACTGGAAAAACCAGCAACGGTTTACACCATCAAAAAGTGAACAGTTCAACAAATTATGATATAGTTAAAAAACAGAAAACTACTAAGCAATAAAACGAATAAAATAACACATTTCTCAAAAACAATGCAGCATGAAGAAAACCGCGGAAGGATACACAGATTATGACATCATAAATGTAGATTTAAAAACACAAAATACAGTTGTACGTACTTTTTATTAACACACAAAAATGTAGGAAAAGTGTGCATATTAAAAGTAGACTTGAAATTCATGGTGAGAGGTGCCTCTGAGGAAGAAAGGAAGGCAATTTTTTTTTCTTTTATTAAAAAGAAAAAAGGAGGTAAAGCATATGGTCAACACTGTAATCTGTTAATACTATCAGATGGATATATTGGTATCTTTTATATTGTCCTCAGCAGCTTTTTGAATATTAACTTTTTAAATATTGTGTAGCTTTCACTATTTTCTATTTAAAAGTCACACATTTTCTTGAGTTCATTCAATTGCCCATTTACTTATGCATTTGACAAATATTTGTTGAGTATGTCATTAATCCTAGGATGTGAAGAGTTAAGAAAATACCCTTGCCCTTGCAAGAACCACATGAAATGGACTAATGCTTAATTAAGAATCCTGTCATATTCCGTAAGGAGGTTTCTGTACACCGTAAGTAAGGATTTCCACTAGGTTTGATATTATCCAAGAATAATTGCAATGTGCTTATTTACAGAATAGCATGCTACTATAGTTCCATAAATAAAATGGTCAATATTTATATTTATCTTCTTGTCAAGAGTTTTTATTACAGGGCTTCTAAGCAAATGAATCTTGAGGATGTTCCAAAGAGAGTTATTATCAAATAATCACAATGACAAAAAGTCAAATAAGCTAATCCTTCTTTGAAGGTTTTCCAAAGAGACAGATTAATTGGCCAACCTGTCACTATTAATGACAAAAGCATGTGATATGGTGTAACTTATATTTGGCATAGTCGTTATGATAGTACTTCCAATATCTTATGACGCAATTCTCTACAAAGTCAAGATTAAGTGTTTGGTCCATCCTATCTCTAAGGTAGCCACCAACAGTCTTTGCATAACAAATATCAACAACTACACTGAACAAAAAAATCAAACAGTACTCGATACTGTTGGCTAACTCTAACATTATTGCTCCTGCCCAACTCACTCCTACATTTTCATTCAAATTTTTTATTTGATAAAAGAAGCACCACTATTTTGGGCATCACAGGTCAGCCCTCAGGCTTGCAGGCTACCTAAGTATCTCTTACTTTCAGAGAAGTACTCCAGATCTTACTCAGGTAAGAAAAGGTCAGGCACTAACCACATTACAACCAATCTCAGGAGTAAGGAATCCCAGCATCAAATCATTAAAGCAGGCTTGGCACAGGAACCAAGCCAGAGGACTGTGGGGCAGAATCCTCTCTTGTCTCTAGGGCACTTCTCCTGAGTGTTCTCATCAGTTACCAGAGCTCAGAGCAGAGCTCATCAAATTACAAAATTGATTCAGATCATCTAAGACTATGCTTGGGTCTGATCAAGAAACAGGCAACAAAAGTCCAGGTAAACAAGGGGCTTTGGCAGAGCTACACCCTCCCCACCACACACACACACACACACACACACACACACACACACACACACACACACAGTCTTACAGTTCTAGAATTTCAATCTTTACATAGCAGTTAAGAATGTCATCTAACTTCCACAAAGTGGAATTCTAACACTTATCAGAAGTGATAATTCTAACACTTATCAGAAAAGTGTTTATTATTTTAAAAGTATTTATGTATGACTATCATATGGAATATACACACACAGTGTTTTAAGTGTTTTATTGTATTTTTATTGCAATTTATTACCATCTCAAGTGAGTTACATTATGTCTGCCAATCATACCTATAAAAACCAAAGCTCCTAAAATCTTTCTTTTGTGACGTTAAATGTATTCAATAAATTATATGGTACTGATATATTCTAGGGATTCCTCAGAATATAACAAAATATAAATATAAAATATTGTTTGCTTTCAATTGATGCTTTGCCAAACTCTAGTTAAAGAGGAAAAAACCCTCTAAATTAGACATCCATGTGAAAATGAGACACCAAGCAGATGTCAGGCTAATTTTAAGATTTTTAAATTTGAGAATTGGAACAGTGAAGTCCTCAGCTTTTGTTTTTATCTGAAATACTCATTTCTCAAATGTTAACACAGTAACAGAAAGCCAACATGTACATGACACATACAAAAACAAAAACAGAAAAAATTAAAGCCCGAATCTCAAGTTCCAGAACCCACACCTAGGATGCCATCATTTGCCATTATCTGCTTTTAGTTGACTTCTTTATAGTTTTGATATTTATTGTGGATAAGTAACTTAAATGAACCTAAAAGGAGATAAAGAAAAACAAAAACAAAAAGCTAGGTGAAGCTCTGCTTCAAAGGAAGCAGTGAGGTGGAGTGAAAATAGTTTGACTTCGAAGGGTGACAGAGGTTTCAAATCCTGGCTCAACTCCTTACCTGCCATATGGCCTTGGGCAGTTGCTTCACCTCTGTGAACCCCAGCCTCCCCTTATGTAAAATGGGATAATAATAATTATTTGCTACAGTTGTTGATAAAATAATTTCATAAAGTGCCTGACAATAGTAGGTAATAAATAAATGTTAACTCATTCTCTTCTTCTTGTCTCTTTTCCCAAACAAGATGAGAATTATCCGGGGAGAGTATTAGGAAAGTGAGCAGCACTACAGAAGGAGAGAAATGCATAGGAAGTTACCCAGTGAAGACTGTAACTCAGGAGGACATTCTAGTCTGCACATGATAGCAAAAAGATGGGCGTTCCTGCAGATCATATGGGGGGAAAAAGAAAAAAAAAAGGTGGGCAAGGACCAACTGCTGTGAGGAATGCAGCTGACCAGTAAGTGTACAAGGTGAAAGCCTAGCCACAAAGGAGAAGAAAGGTCATTTAGTGAGAGCCAATGAAGAACTAGAACTTCTGATTAAACACCACTCGGATTCCTAGTCTTATCGCTTGAGTGGGGTCTCTTAAGTGAACCTTATGCACAGCAAGGAACCATGACAAAAGAAACTACAGCCAAGTTTGTTTCCCAAGCATCAGAGAAGTTTCGCAGAAATAACTAAATGTGAAGACATGGTCATCTAGACTTACTCATAATTTTGAATGTATGAGAGCACCACAACCATCTTCTATACAAAATAAGCTTTCTGGTCCCACTGGCAGCCAACAAGGCGAAACCCGTCTGGGCTTTCAAATGTCATGGATCAGCTGGATATATAGCAACATAAACAAGTTTTCATCAGGTCTAAAATGCCATCAACAGTAGGATACACCATTAGTCTGTGCACCACTACTAAATTTTTTTAATGCTCCAAAATGAAGAGTCTGACAGAAGACTACCACAGAAAACTGAGACACCAAAGGGTCACATTTTCTAGGGAAGGGCTAAGAAGAAATACACTTGCCACGCTGAAAGAAACAGCAAGTTAGACATGTATGTCTCAAGCTTGGGACCAGCTGAAGAAAAAAAAAAATCTCCTCTGAGAATGCAAACTACCAACTGGTACTGCATCCACACAACCAGTGTGGCACAAGAAAACCTCAAACAGATGATTTAATATCAAACAGTCTCAGATTGGTAGTGTCCCTGAATGGCCATCGCAAGCAAACACAAATCTCCTCTGGAAGAAATTGACTCTAATCTAGGCTGATGACCCACTGAAACATGCCATCAAATGTAAGATGCACCCCAATTTCAGGGATGTTAAAGAATGGGGAGGAATGGTGTGCCTAAGAATTAAAGAAATGCAGTAGCCCAGAATAAGGTGATATTATATATGGGTCTGGGTCACTCAACAAATATTTATTAGTGGGTATCCCACTACATGAGTAACAAAGGTTTCAAAGCAATTGAAGGCAGGACCCCTGCTCACAAGTGGCTCATTAACAATGTCTCTGAGAACATGGATTCATGTTTCTATCTTATTTAGTTTTGGACTGTTTTGCCAACATGGTTATGGCACAGTTACAAAATGGTTACACAGGTAAATGCACCCTGCCCCAATCTTGAGTAGGCTTTTTTACTGCCTAGCATTGAAAGTATATCTATGAAAAGTCAGCCTTAATATAAGTAAACTTATTTTCATTCCTTCAATTTCAACAAAAAAACATACAATCTATTTTCTGATTACTTTTATTAGCTTTCACTGAGACTAATAGTATCATGTACAGTATGTGGGACATGTAAATTTGATCATTTGGTTAAAATGTATAGATTAAGTAGATATGATTAACTTCTATTTGGGGCAGGAAAGTTTGAGGTAACTTCATCTTCAAGCCTTTTAAAAAATCTACAATGTAAGACATCATTAATTTGTATCCATTAATTCAACTTTGAAAAGTGAACATATATTTTGGTCAAGAGAGATTCAAGCTCTTGCATGAAAAGAAGTATCAGGGGTTAGCTAAATCATGGCTCACAGAAAATATTATTTGTTAGCATTAGTTTTTGCCCTTACCCATGGACAGAGCAACCTGTGCTAGAATTATTATACATACATATGCTAAAACCCAGTCCCAGAGCACCCTTCAACAGTCTCTAATGCCATTTCTTGGGAAATGTTCTGTTACTATCATCTAAAATAATACAGGTTTCTTCTCCAAAGACAGAGCCACTTGGATTCATGCCTTTGTACTTTTCTTGGAATACCCTCATCCCTGACTTGGGTCCTGGTAACTGTTTATAAGAAAACACAAAGAGAATCTTAGGGAACAAACTACATACAAATTAGACGTATCACAGGTGCCCTTTCCAATTCCACATGGTCTGGCTCATCTTTACACAGTAAATCATTCTTTCATGGCACTTGCAATCTCTTTTCTGAGTTTACCCTTGTTTTCAACCTTAACTCAAACCAGAGTCCTGTCCTCTTTGCCAGAGACACAGGACAGGACCCAGAGCTTCTCGCCTGGGGCTGTTTCTCATCTCTTTGGTTCTTGTTACCACCCAGCCCTGACTCCAGGTTTCCCTGGAGTCTGCCCACACAAGGTGTCTGCAACTCGGGGCTGCAGGGCCTTGAGAGCTTCCAGCCATTCTCTAAATGTGTTGTTTCTTTTTTTTTTTTTTTTTTGAGACGGAGTCTCGCTCTGTCACCCAGGCTGGAGTGCAGTGGCCGGATCTCAGCTCACTGCAAGCTCCGCCTCCCGGGTTCACGCCATTCTCCTGCCTCAGCCTCCCGAGTAGCTGGGACTACAGGCGCCTGCCACCTCGCCCGGCTAAGTTTTTGTATTTTTAGTAGAGACGGGGTTTCACTGTGTTAGCCAGGATGGTCTCGATCTCCTGACCTGGTGATCCGCCCGTCTCGGCCTCCCAAAGTGCTGGGATTACAGGCTTGAGCCACCGCGCCCGGACCAAATGTGTTGTTTCTTTAGTGGGTTCTAGTTTCGTCTCAGTTGGCTAACACTCGGCAAGAATCACTATCCGACGGTTTCTAGTTTCCCATCTTGGTACCCAACTCTCCACAGACCCTTTTCTTCAGGGAGTCACTACCCTCAGCATTTCTATCCAGACCTTCTGTTTCCTCTCAGGGCTTTATTGGTATCCTATAACTAACTCTCACACAAGCATATCAACTCAGAAATGATTCTGGGGAAGTACCCAAAGAGTTGTCATGAGATAACATAGAATTACAGGGCAGACTCATTCTGGAATGTGACTCTGAAAGATTTCAAAAAACTGAAATAAAATAAAAAAGACGAAAAGTTGACCTCGTAGTGAATAGACACAACAATGAAAATCAGGGAGGGGCTAGAAATTTCTGAAAGGAGGAATGATAAAGAAGATTCTTAATAAAAAATGTTTGGCCTGCACCAGCAACGTCTGAAGCCTAATGCTGATAACTAGGATTTCATTGAGTATGGTACTCCAGAGCCAAGACAGTAAAACTGCACAGATACATTTTTTAACTCATGAGGCTGTTGTGCGGGTGTAGATGTAAAAGAAAAACAAATGCAAGCTGGTGTTCTGCTTGGAATAGCTCCACATCGCACTCCCCAATATTATTCTGTAAACCCAATTTATTTTTACTTCCTAGCATATGTTAATTATCTATATTTAGAGTTTTTCGATTGTCAGTATAAAACAACAACATTTATTCTCACAGTGCATACATATTTTCCTGATTATATGAAAAAGTATAATATTTATAAATTAAATTTATTCTGTTCTATTTATTCACATCAATTTATTGTCCTCTTCCTTTTTCTTATTACTTACTCTAACATAAAATACATTCATACTTAACTATATTTTATATTTTAACAATAGCGATTTGCATACATATAAATTTTCTAGAATAGTACCCATCACTTGGTAAATATTTAATAAATGTTACCTGTAATCATTATCATTACTATCATTGTTATTGTTGTTAATAACAATGTTCCTTATTATAATGAATTCTAATCATATCATAGTCTATACCTGCCAGGAAATTCCTACAGCTGTGCAGGATGGATGCTGCCTCATCCATAGAACTTTTTCTATCTTTTCTGGACAGAGAAGTTAGGTCTACTTCTCTAGTTTTTCTGCAGATCTCTCTCCTGATACCACCTGTGGCCCTCATCTTAGATTGTTAATGTCTGTTTACTATATTCTGTTTCCTCTATCAGACTGTACTGTACTGTCTCTCTCAGAGTGGGGGTATGTCCAACCTATGAATCCCCCATATGCCTAGTTAAGAATATCTGTGCAATGAATGTTATTATGTAAGAAAATGTAACAGGAAACCAACATGGTGTAATTCTTGCCTTCAGTTCCAAGAATGGTCTCTCTCGGACCCATGTCTTTTTATTTCAACATTTTTATACAGTATTGGAAAGCATATGTCCACAATGAAAATCTCCAAATCTGCATATAACACCTTACCCTTTCATTGCACTGACATACTGAGCTGATGGGGATAAGCTGTGGGA
This sequence comes from Macaca thibetana thibetana, assembly GCF_024542745.1. NCBI lineage: Eukaryota > Metazoa > Chordata > Mammalia > Primates > Cercopithecidae > Macaca > Macaca thibetana. Next base: position 82,569,218 of record NC_065589.1, on the reverse strand, counting down.
AAAGTCGGTCAGAAAAGTGACAGATGATCTTCAATATCCACAAGCAAGACTTAGCCCACTAAACCATCATTTCCAACTGGAACCATTTGGGAGTCATTTTTGACACTTCCTGAAAGGTAGGAGCCCAATATGAACCAAAACTCAAAAGGGCAATAAATGCTGGGCAGGGAAATAAAAATTATGTATTGGAAATAAAACGGAAAACATAATGCTTTTATGTACAAAATTCCAGTGTGTGTAAATTGGTCACTCTAGGAGGTTATAATGATTGCCCTTTGAAAACAATGAAATGGAGAACTACTAAAATGATTCAAGGAATACAGACATTTCTATGTAAGTATACATATTAAAACTAGGAGTCTCTAATCTAGAAAAATATTAATTTAAAGGAGATATTTTAAGTTTATAAAGTCATAACTAAATTTATTCATCAACTTATGGAAAAATTAGGAATAGAGGAAAATGTTTGAAATACATATTTTTGGGGAGAGAGAAGCCAGTAATACTTCACAAATAACGTTGTGAATCACATTGCTGGGTTGTTTAAGGAATATTTGGAGCAACTGGTTGATCTCTCGCAACTCACAACTTGTACTCCAAAAACTCCCTCCCTCATTTCCAAAAGTAGAGACAAAATCATGTTTGGGAAATCCTTTGGTCTAACTCTATAACCCTTCATACATTCTGATTATAAGTAGAGGCCCACTAGGTATTACAAGAAGTGAGGAGAAGGATTTATACTATAAGAGAAAGTAAAGAACAAAATGTTGTCTGTATTGAGGGCTCTACACTACAGTTTCAGGCCAGGGTTAGAGGGAGGCAAACATTTCATTTCTCACTGAAAAATTACATTTTAGGAAATGTTTGGATATTCTGAGGTACGCTAGCACTCAATCATTCAAGTATCTTGCTGTAAATGTTCTATTTATCAGGCTGACAGTCTTTTATTTATGTTTTTGCTAAATAACAGGTAAACTTGTATGAAGCAGTTAAATCCTCTCTCTAGAAACATGCTTAACAAATTCCCAAATTTCAGACAACAGACTAGAAAACAGAAGCAAAAACAGCTGGCGTTACTGGCTTCAGTGACCTAAATTGAAATCAAATCTTCCTCCCCATTTTGAGTCAGGCATTTTTGTGTCAGTTGACGTAACTATATTTTATTTTGGTGTCGATGTAAACTATTTCTCAGAATTATAAAGCCAAACAAAAATTATAAAGCCTGTTTCTGGGAAATAGGCAGACAAAGAAAACTTCAATAAAAACCCAATACCTAGATTAAAATTATATATATTTGTATTTCTGAATGATAGAACTATAAATCAATCTCTTAAATATTTCTATTTTCCTCAAAAAAAAATTTCTTCAGTTGTGTGTCATTCCATTTTACTGTTGCTATCGACACCGAAGGATGAGACTTTCTGGCCGAGCTGTAACTATGAGGTTAGCCTAACTAACTTTAACAAAATATGATGTGAACTTAAAAGTTAGCTTGTGTTTTGTTTCATTTTAATCGATAATACTGTTGCCTCTTTGCACATGCTATTTTTTGAAAATGTCTGAAAGAAGAAATCAGTATGTGCATTTTTGTACTAATTTCTAGTGTTACTTTCAAACAAATAAAATTCACTTCGTAATTAATTTAAATACAATCTCCCTTTTTCATGCAAGCTTAAATAAAAGTCCAAATAAGGTGAGTGCTCAAGCTCGGCTGCAAACAATCAAAGTATTGCATTCTCTGACAGTCAAAGAAATAATTCTCATTCAGTGATCCTTTTGTTATTGCTATCTTTAGTGTCCATGGGGGTTTATGTGAATAAAATAAAATAAAATCCCACATGTACTCAGATAGAATTCCAAATGAATGTTCTCTATTCCTGTTTATGTTAAGAGTTCCAAGAATGACTATCATGAGTACACATAATGGTGCTCTTTTAGCAGTGCTGACATAAAAGGGCCGCTCAACTATGTTGTTTAATTGTATATATTCCAGTGCTAGGCAACTCTCCAAACCTTATTGTAAACATTGTATAAGGTCTGTAAGTTCGGCAAAATAATGGAGCTCAGGCTTTTACAGTTAATGCTAAGTGACAGTTGACTTCTCTTTAGGATTGTATGTATTGTTTGCCTTGATTAGTGCAGATTGCTCTGTCACGTAAAACAAGCTGGCATTTGGAAACTCAGCCTAATGTTATGCTCGAAGGGTGTCACTTTTTCCCCATGCACACTGACTTGGTGCAGTGTTCTGTTTCCAGGTCTACAGAAAAAAGTAATCTATTACAGATTCTCATGTTAAGGCTAGTAATAGAATAGAACAGGAATATTCAATCAACTGCTGTATTGAACATGTATTAAGTACACTGGTATTACACAGCAATAGAGAGATTTTGTTAATTTCACGGAATTTGTCATTTAAAAGTATTTTTGGCAAAATTCATGTTTTTATATACTCTTGAAGTAGACCCTAATTTCTGTGCTATGATTAAGGAGGAAGGAAAGGCAGAGAAACATAGGATAAAAGGTAGTACATTCCTACCCTTGAGTTTTATAAGAATGAGGCTCATTTACTGTTCAAAGGACATTGTTTATACATTCCAGACTTCCATCTTATAATTGCTCCAGGATTTGTAAAAAGGAAATCTCAGCAGGGCAGCAAAATTTATTCAAAGCAATAGCTGCACATAATTGGTATAAAATACCAGAACAGTCTGCTCTGAAAACTCTTTTTCTCAGCAATGCAGATTTCCACCCCCTCAACTCTCTTTCCATATGCAAATAAAGTTTGACTACTCCTCTATTACTTGAGTCTTTTCTTCCTCTACTCAGATAATCTATTTTTTAAAGGTTCTATAAATATTTTCAATACCATTTATATGAAAAACTTTTTTGATGCCCATTTGGTTTTATTAGTGTTTACCTGGTTACTATGACAACAGGTAAGAAGAACCCATGTTGTAGAGGAAAGCTACTTTTATCTTTATATTGTCATAAAACATTATGAGTTAATTATGAGTTTTATCATACATAAAAGTTAAAAATTTCACTGCTGTGTTATTACCATCTCAAGAACTCAATTAAATGAACAAAAGAGCATAAGTTTGAGTCCGGATATTATTATTCAAATTTGAAAAATACATTAAAAAAAGGTGAGTCACAAAGTGTGGCATATCCCATACATTACAACCGCAAACTAGAGTGTTAGCTGGACTTCTGACAAAATTCATTCAGAGGTGAAATAAGTAGCAAAATAACAGCATCTTCCTGTTTAAAGGGATGTGTTCATTCTAAAAGTTATTTCCAACAAGTTCTTTCTTTGTGTGTGTTGATGAACAGGCTTACAATAGCTTTGCTAATTTAATACCACTTTAAAATGTCACTTGATAGGATTTGGGCAGATGTTTCTTTACTGATATGACTGCCCGCTCATGGGATTTTGCTGTTGTTCTTTTTGAAAGAGAAAACATCTCCGTGAATCTAGAAATACCACCTCTCAATAGGAAGGATTAAAAAACATTCTTCAGTGGTAATCGTTGCCTAATAACGTGAATGTACTCAGTGCACTGAATTGTACACAAAAAATGGTTAAAATGACAAATTTAACATTATTTACCACAATAAACAAAACAAAACTTCTTGAATACGTATGTACAGGAAGAGTCTTTCAAACATTTGTCATAATCAAACTTAGAGCTTGTTCCTTTTAAAATGCAAAATCTCAGACATAATTCTTACGACCTGTTAAAGATAGATTAAATAAAGCATAATGTGGAAAAGGTGGGCAAAAAGTAGGCTTGAGTAGTGTAAGAATAACCAGAAAACAAATATCGATGAACTCAATGTCCCGCAAAGTATTTTCAGTTGCCTTGCAGGTAATATGTCGTATTTATGATGTGATAATGTTTCACATCCTTGTTGAATAATTATGAGATTCAAGTGATTGTGTTTTTCAGGTTGTAGACTTAAGATAATGCAGATTTCTGAAGACAGCCTAAAAATTTCCACTAATAACTAATTTTCTTAGAAAGTTTCCACTATTGATTAGCAATAGACCTGTAAAAATGGTATGGTAGGCACTTACTAACTACTGCTTATCTAATTCATTTGAGTAATCACAGCAGATTTTTAAGAAGGCAATGGGTAGCTATGTTAACTGAAAGAATTGAAACTATCCATTAAGAAAAGTAGTAAGCAGCCATTCCTTTATTCAACAAAATTTCCTGATTCCCACACTTCATTCACCTCTCCACCTTCTCCCCTCTATCCTGTGCCCTGGGGGCCAACCACATGCCCTGCATCACTGGTATCCTCCTCTCTCGGGCTTCCTATTGGTTCTAATTGGAGGTACTGGCAGATCTAAGGGTAGGAGGAAAGTGATAAGATATCTGGTCAACGTGGGCTTGGTCCTCAGCTGAAGGTCATCACCTCTTTCAGGGAGCCCCCTGCACTGGGCTTCCCGTCCAGGTTCTGGTAACTGCTCCCACACTTTGCTCGCTCAGACTTTGAGTAGTAAAAGCACTCAGCTTTTGCTGGCCTTGGAACATGTCATTGTCTCTTTTCGGTTTTCCTAAGACCTGCCAACACATTTGTAAACATTCCTTAAATAACAAGTTTCTGTATGTATATCATGCATTTCCTATCATAATCCTAAGTAATATAATCACATATTCTTGTCAGACACAGTTCTAGGTCCTTAGAAACCTTCAGCAAACCCTAAGAAATATTGTTTTTAGATATGTAGCCATTTATTTTGCTTTTAAAAATTTAATTGCTTTTCAATTAATAATGCCCCATCCATATGCTATTTTTTAAATTATACTAACAGAGTAGAATGGGCCCCCCAATTTCTTTCTTTTTTTCTTTCTTTTTTTTTTTCTGAGAAGGGGTCTCACTCCATCACCCAGGCTGGAGTGCAGTTGTGTGATCTTGGCTCACTGCAACCTTCGCCTCCCTGACTCAATCAATTCTCCCACCTCAGCCTCTCGTGTAGCTGCGACTACAGGCATAAGCCACCACATCCAGTTAATTTTAGTATTTTTTTGTAGAGATGGGGTTTTGCCATGTTGCACAGGCTGGTCTCAAACTCCTGGACTCAAGTGATCCACCCACCTCGGCCTCCCAAAGTGCCAGGATTACAGGCATGAGCCACTGCACCTGTCCACCACCCCCGCTTTGCTATACACATTATATTCATTATATTTAAGATAGTCATTGACTATTTGGTTTTTGCATTTTATGAAGTGTTTATGTACAACAACAAACTAGCTTAGTAGTGATCACCTTTGGGGACACTATGAGCAAGTCTCATAGTAAAGCTTGAGATTGAGACCATTACTTAGGTAATTCAGGCCAAAAGCTCATTTTTATCCTAATCACGTATGTATTTGAAGCAGAAGCATTTCATCACTAAAGAATTCTGTCTGTCTCTCATATTCCTCTTTATCATGTTGGTAAACAAAAAATATAGATTTAATTCAATAAATACCTACCAAGTGCAAAACATTGTAATAGGCACAAAACTGAACAAAATACACTTCTTGTCTTTAAGGATCTTACGTTCTTGTAAAGGAAGCCTGCATGTATACAAATTACTGTTTATAAAGTATGATATAAAACTATTTCTAAATACACATGTAACCTCATGCTATGCCTCTCCTTTCCTGATACTTTGTGACTTTCTCAGTCTTTTTCCCCCAGCATTAAATGTTATACAGTATGGTCTAAATGAAATGTCACTTAGTGAAAGTTAAAATATATGAAGAAACAAAAATCAAATTAGTAAGCAGTCTCCATTTCTCAAGCATCCAAAGAATGAAACTTTACAGGCGGCCTAAGAGTGAGCACACAACCAATACAGAATTGCATATATCTAGCAGGGCGTGGTGGTGCATGCCTGTGGTCTCAGCTACTTCGGAGGCTGATACAGGAGATCACTTGAGCCCAGGAGGTTGAGGTTGCAATGACCCATGTTTGCACCACTGCATTCCAGCCTGGGTGACAGAGAGAGACTCTGTCTCAAAATAATAATAATAATAATAAATTAATTAAAATAATGTGTAAATACTTGCTTCAGTTTGCCTGCATTTTTTCCCCCCTAAGGGACAGAATCTCATTCTGTCACCCAGGCTTCAGTGCAGTAGCACAATCCTAGCTCACTAGCCTTAAACTCCTGGGCTCAATGGATCCTCCTGCTCTAGCCTCTAAGTAGCTGTGACTACAGGTGTATGCCACCACGCCTGCCTATTTTTTTTTAAATTGCCTGCAGATTCTTAGATAATGTGGGTAAACTGTGCTAAAAGCTTCCTACTATGTTAAGAAAGTTTGATGAAAGGTACTAACTCTAGAAACTTTTATTTTAGGAAGTAAATTTGTATCAAAAAGAAAATTCCCTGTATTTCCAGGGATAATAATTCCTCATCTGCTTATTTTACCCTCACTTTCCTTTTAGACTTTATATTTTTCTGATTGAATACATACATTTTTAACTCAGACAAATAATCCACATGACTTTTAAGGTGTTCATCATGCCCATCTTTTGCTGTTGAAAATTAAACAAGTAAAGGAAGTCCAAGTACAAAGCTACTGCTATGATTTTGGAGAGATTTGAAACAATCTATTTACACATGAATATTATTAACATCAAAAAATGTTTTGGCTCAGCATGTTGTTTAAGATGATTCTCTCAGTTCCAACCAAGACAGTCTTCTAGTCCTAGTGTGCCAACTGCTCTACCCAAAAGGCACTGCATGCTGTCTACAAAGGCATGTCTCTCCCCATTCTTACAACACACCTCCTCACTGGAGACCTCCTTGACTATGACACTTGTCAAATAATAATGGTACACATAAAACTTAGGTTTCTTACAGATAACACGATTTTAAATTGTCCATGGTCCTTTCCTTCTATGTATCCCAACGCTTCAAAAATTCACCAGTTATGGTCACACACACTTACGGGAAGAAAAGTTTTGAACCAACCAGGGCAAAGGACCCTTAAAACAGTGAGAAATAAACAAAAACAAACAAAGCTAGCTACAATTGTGCCTTGCTTTTACTCAATCATACAATCCTAAGAAGTTGCGTATAAATCAAATATAATAAAACAAACTCATCCTTTTCAAAAGACTTAAGAAATTGCACAAACCATTTATCCTAATACCTAATTAATCTTTAGTATGCCATGGTTCCTGATAGCTTAAGTTTAAATTACACTTTCTATCAAAGAGTTAGTGACCTGTAATCATCTTTGAAAATATGTAAATGAACTAAGGTGGCATTTTTACTGGTAAATCTTTTGTAAATTGTGGAAAAATCATTCTCTTTTATTTGCTCAATATATCCCAATTTCTCCTGTATTTGATTTCCCTAATGCATGGCACACAGCCAGTTGTGACATTTTCAGCTGGTGGACTTAATGAGTATATGATCCAAACAGCACGAAGGAAAAGCTGTGCCCAAAGGCACAATGAGCTTGTTGATGCCACCTACCGTGCATTTTGTTTTTCCGAGGTTATCCACATAATTGACTAAAACAGAGCTCCTGAAGCCTAATTGTATGATGATTCCTGAAGGCTGCCCACCTGCCAAGTGTATTCAGCTAGCTCAGGGAAAAAAAACAAGAGACCAATGCGGAGTGCTTGCATTAGGAAGGTGGTTCCCATTGGAGTGGCGAACGAAAGGGTTGGCTTCAACAGAGAGAGGTGGTGTTTAATCAGAGCCTCACTGGGTTGTTGTTGTTGTTGACCAAACTAATTACAACAGGTAGTGATGGCAGGATAGAGAAAGTTTAGCAAGAATGAAGTAGTTTGAGTCCAACCTGCCAATCTGGGAAAATTTCAGGCATACTGAAAAAGTGAAGAGGGTTATGGCCCCACAGCCACAACAGCAAAAATCTTTAGGAATGTGGCAAAGAAAGACTTCAGAAACACAACAAGGCCATAAATAGGCCAGGAGCCATGGAGTGTGAGCAGGGCGCAGCTATGGGCTACCCAGCTCATCTACAACAGGTTAGACACATAAGAGCAAGGCAGAATCAGCTCTGGATGTTGCTGTTCTGCCAAACCAAGAGAAGCAGCTATGCTAGCTGTAGAAAGCACACAAGTCTGGCTGGCCCTGACTGCCAGGTGACCTCAGACAGAGTGAACATTACTGATTCCTGTTCAGATACCAGCTGGTGCCACTGGCCCCATTCGCATCCCATCCAACCTGTGATCAGTTTCCTGGAGTGACGCTGAAGCTCCTGTGTGGTCTCCCTTCTCCCTTTTTCCTCTGCAGGCCATGGATTGACCAGTGCTGTGAGGTCATGCCCAGACCCTCCCCAGCTCTGGCTATTCTGCCACATCCCCTCTCTGCCTCCCTAGAGCTCTACTTCTGTCTCTACACTTGGGTAGCCTTTCTCATCTGTAAAATGAGTGGCTTTGACCAGATGATCTTAAAGTTCCTTCCCATTCTAACATTCTGTAATTCTTGGATGTTATAAATTCCCAGAATCATAAAATTTGGAATTTAAGGAATTTCAGAAGTCATCTATTCAACCTCCTACTCAACCTAGGCTAACCTAGCCAGAACTAATAAGCTTTGAAGGTTCTATGTAGTTGTTTTTGGTTGGCTGAATATGGCAATGATCAAAGCTTAAAACTTTCAATATAAAGCATGAAATATACATACATATATAAAAGATTTTTGGAACATCTAAGAAAAGGTTTGAAGGAACTGAAGTCCATTGAGCAGCATGTTTTATTGCTTAGAAGTTAGTATCTAAGCAGCAATTCCCAATCTTTGCTTTCACAATATCAGGGGCATATTAAAAAATCATAAGAGATGTCAGAAAAGCCTCCAAAAAAACTAATTTTCAATTTATTATTATGTTTATAAATATATAAGGCAGGGTGATGGGGTGTCACAACAACATCAAATAAACAAAGCCATCAAATAAACAAAGAGAATAAAGAGTATAAAGGGGAAACACAGTTATATTTTGACATGCATTCAAGAAAAATCAAAAAGAACGTCATCTGTTCTTAAAGAGTAAAGTTTCAGTGGCAAGCTCCTTTTCAAAATTAATTTTGATCTGTGATAATAAACATACTCTCTCTCTTCAAAAGAATTATTTTCTTCATAGAACCTATGCCAACTATCATAATACAGATCTTGAAGAAGTCTTTGAATGTATTTAAGAAACAAGTACTTAAAACAATAACTTTTCATTGTGTTTTATTATTAATTACTTAAAGGGGTAAATTCATAAATAAATAAGAGATATACCATCCTTGAAGTCTGGAAGATTCATTAGTGTTAATATATCAATTCTCCCTAAATTGATGTACAGAAATAGTATGATTCCAATAAAAATCCTAGCAGATTTATTTGTACAGAAATTGATAAGCCGATGCTAAAATTTATAAGGAAATGCAAAGAACCTAGAATAGTTAAGAGCACTTTGGAGAATATGCACTTACTATATTGCTATAGTAATTAGTTTTGACACAAGGATACATATGAAACAGAGCAAGAATCCACTGGGAGGCCGAGGTGATGGATCACTTGGGGCCAGGAGTTCAAGACCAGCCTGGCCAACATAGCAAAACTCCATTTCTATTAAAAATACAAAAAAATTACCCAGGCATGGTAGCGAACACCTGTAATCTCAGCTACTCAAGAGGCTGAGGCATGAGAATTGCTTGAACCTGGGAGGCAGAGGTTGCCAGTGAGCCTAGATCACACCACTGCACTCCAGCCTGGGCAACAGTGTGACTGCCTTTAAAAAAAAAAAAAAAAAAGCAAGAGTGCAGAAAAAGAACCACACAAACATGGTCACCTGGTTTACAACAAAGGCAACAATGAAATTCAAAGGAGGAAAATGTCTTTTCAATAAATGGGGCTGGATCAATAACATAGCCATACTGGGCCTGTTGAGGGGCGGGGAGGGGGGCGGTGGAACAAACAACAATAACAAATCTTGATGCTATCCACACCAAACACAAACATTAATTGGAAATTGATTGCAGGCCTAAATGTAAAAGATAAAACACAGCTTCTAGTAGGAAATGTTAAAAAAAAAAAAAAAAAAAAAAAAACACTTCACAATCTTAAAGTAAGCAAATTTCTTAAACAGACACAAAAAGCAATTATCATAAAAGATTGGTAAATTTTACTTCATTAAAATTAAGAACTTCTATTTATTAAAACTATCAATCAGAGTAAAAACGAAAACTGAAAATTAGGGGAAGATATTTTCATACATATGTCTGATGAAGGATTGTATCCAAAATATATTTTAAAACCTACAAACTAATTTAAAAAAGAACCCAATTTAAAAAGTGAACAAAAAGTTGAATTGCATGGTATGTAAATTATATCCCAATAAAGTTGTTATTTTTTTTTAAATGGCTAAATTTTGCAAAAGACTTCTCAAAAGAGGATACCTAATTGGCCAATGAATATATTTGTAAAAGTGCTCAACATCATTAATCATCAAGAAAATGCAAATTAAAACCACAATGAGATACCCACCCACCAGAAGGGCTAAAGTTAAAAGACTGACAATATCAAGTTTTAGTGAGGACGCAAAGCAATTAGATTTCTCATGCTTTGCTGGCAGGAGAAAACTGGTAGTGTCTACCCAAGCTGAACATACACATATCCTATGACCTACAAATTCCTCTCTTAGGTGTAAGTGCATATGTTGAGCACATGATATGAACAAGACAATTACAGTGATTTTATTCAAAATAGTCTTAAATTGAAATAATCCAAATGCCTATTAATAATAGAATGGATAAATAAATTTTGATACAATTTTATTCAAAATAGTCTTAAATTGAAATAATCCAAATGCCCATTAATAATAGAATGAATAAATAAATTTTGATACAATATATCCTGTAATGGAATACACATAGCATTAAAAAGAGAACCAATTGCACACATAACATCAGTGACTCAAAACAAAATAATAATGAGCTAAGGAGGCCAGACAGAAAAGGATATATATAATATGGTTTCATCTTTATGATGTACAAGAATGGATACAACCAACCAACAAAGATAGAAGTCACACTAGTAGTTACGTTTAATGGGTACAACTAAGGATGTTGTCTGGTTCTGGAAATGTTATATCATCACCTGAGTGGTTATTACATGAGTATATCAACCTATAGATTTAAAATTTGTGCACTATAGAAGTTTTGAACAAAATTATTCCACTGTGCATTATGATGATGCACACTATGTTTTAATTACATATTGCACCTTTCAGGGCCTAATACCATGCCTGCACAGTAAGTAATTATTGAATTTAATTAAACTGACCAGGTAGTTCCATCTGTATCAAATTAACTAGATGATTTTTAGAATAATATGTCTGATTTGCTAATAGAAGAACTATAGCTGTGCACTTCCTGAAGACTCCTTTAAAATTCCCTGTACATTCATTTATATTTAGAATATCTGGTTTCTTTTTCCCTAAAAAAGGGAGATAGGAGGATTTGCATACTGAAAAACAAACAAAAATGACCCATTTGCAGGATGTAACAAGATTCAAATCAAAGAAGCAAAGGAAGAGGAAACAAAGAAAGGTGCTGTTGTGGCGCCCTAGAAAGCAGATGCTCATTAGGGCTCGGGCACAGATTACTATCAAAATGTACTTATCTCAACATGCTATCGTCAGACCACACAGTCAAATCAAATTTTGAAGGCTCAAAGGATGTGTACTGAAGAACATCCTGTACTGCTGAAACATGAATTTGAATTTTGTGACAGAGATAGAGAGGCAGAAAAGAACACCAGATATCACCCACTGTCATTTTAAATCCTATTTGTAGGTTAAAAAAAAATCTCTCTTAAAAAAAAAAAAGGAAACAAAATCAAGGTTAAACATTTCTGCTGCTAAACTTAAAGTCTGAGAAACTACTACCAAATAAGAAACACATCTGTTTTTAGGTTTTTGCCAATATAAAAACACAACTTTTTGATTATTTTTTAAGGTAAAGAATAACTAGTATTCAAAAAGTAGAAAAAATGGTTATATGTAATTTTAAATTTTAGTATGGGTTAAGAAAAAAATGTAAACCGCTTGCTATTTGACTTTATCATATTTAAGTTTCAATCTCATTAGGAGTATACATTTACCATATAAATACTTTCTATTATGCTAATTATGTACTTTTGTTCAAAGTATTACATCATGTCTATGGTTCCATAACACACTTATACATTACCAAATACAATTTTATTTAAAATTTCCATATAAAATTGGATAAGGAATCAGAAAAGAAAACCCAAATCTGGGGCAACTGTTGTTACAAATTCTTAATCATAGTCTACAGCATTAAGAAGTAGTAAAGATTTTTTAGCCAAATTACGTCAGACCCACTTGGCCCCTGATTCCGGCAGATGGAGTGGGAGTAGCTTATACGATGGTCACACTGGTGCATCTACCACGATCACACACACCTGTTAGTGGACAGAAGTCAGTCCAGAGTGGCTTAACTCTAAGAGTACAACAAGAAAATTGGAGAGCAGGAGTGGAGGAGAAGAGAGAAACTAAACACACTGTGAAACTGTTCAAACCCTTGCTGGATAGGGGTATGGACTTCACGCCACCTAACCCCACTCTGCAGGACACTGGCTTTTGTGCAGCTCTTCATCAGAGTCTGTTGAGCTACAACGCAGAAAAAAACATGAAGCGATCTCTGGTCTGATCTGATTCATCCTCTTAAGCATAGATTTCTTCAGTCTTTGTCTTCCTTCCAGGATAAGATTCCTTCCCCCCCGCCCCGCCCAAAGACGGTGTCTCATTATGTTGTCCAGGCTGGTCTGGAATTCTTGGCTTCAAGCAATCCTCCCCTATCGGCCTCCCAAAGTGATGGAATTATAAGCATAGCCACTGCTCCCCACCCTGGGTAAGGCTCTTAACCTGTGCTCCACAGGCTGATTCTAGGTAAACATTTGAGGTTAATGAAAATGTACGCCATCGGCCGGGCACGGTGGCTCACGCCTGTAATCCCAGCACTTTGGGAGGCCGAGGCGGGCAGATCACGAGGTCAGGAGATTGAGACCATCCTGGCCAACATGGGGAAATCCCGTCCCTACTAAAAATACAAAAAATTAGCCGGGGGTGGTGGCGGGCGCCTGTAGTCCCAGCAACTCGGGAGGCTGAGGCAGGAGAATGGCGTAAACCCGGGAGGCGGAGCTTGCAGTGAGCTGAGATCCGGCCACCGCACTCCAGCCTGGGCGACAGAGCGAGACTCTGTCTCAAAAAAAAAAAAAAAAAAAAAAAAAAAAAACAAAACTACGCCATCATCGGATTCTCAAGGAGGTGTGGGGTCTGGGGATTCCCTAAAGAGTTATGAAGCATCAACGAACCAAGAAAAGGTAAAAAGAAAAGTGGAAAAGATAGAATTTTTACTTTGTCTTTTTGCTTCCTTCTGGTTACCAGCCTCAAGAGATGTTTGCTTGATTCAAGGCTAAAGGAGAGTAAAGAAAAGCTGTGAGGCTGTAGTAATCTAGTAGTGGTAAGCTCAGCATGAGAAGCACTACTAGGAACCCTCGGCTCTTAAAAAGAAAAAGATTTTATTTTAATTAAGGGGAAAAGGGAACGAGTTTATCTCTGAGGCCAGCACAAGAAAACAGGTGAGTGGGTCTAGAAGTGAAGAGGGCTCTCAGGCGACCCCCAGAGGAAGCTCCAGCACAAACTCCCTGATCCCTGTGACTTCACAAGCTGACCTCACAAGCTGAAACCCCTCCCCTGTCATAAAAGCTCAAAGCCTTGTTGAAAGATTGTAGAAGAACCCTGTCTTCCCACTCACCCAAAGAAAGCAAAGGCGGGTTCCTGGAAATCTAACTCTGAAAACTCACCCCTCTCTCCAAGAAACATCTGATGTGGTGATTTGGTTCAATGGCAGTATTAGTAGAGAACTGTATGTGAATTATAAAGTGGGTTACTTTTACAGACTCTCATAGGTTCGCTGGGGACCATATCATTAAGTATAACTATTTATTTATGAAATGAATTTGAAGTTTTAAATAACCAAATGACAAGCTGTTTGGAATAAAATTGTTGGAAATGCAACTCACTTATAAGTTAAGGTAAACCCAATTTTTGAACAAATCACACAGAGCATGAGAAAAACATCATCTAGTAGCCCATTCTCTGATAGGTAATTCTTTCTGTGTTTATTGTTTTTTAAATAGAAGTATGCAAGTGATCATGTGGAATGAAACCTGAAAAGAGGCTGAGATTAGGCACCTTTTTAAAAGAATGTCGTTTTAGAAACAATGAAATTAATCAGAACTGTGCTTTGTAGGAGGCAAAGAGGGTCGTGGGAGTATTTCAGTTAGTGACTTGAAAATACATTTTTCTGGCAAATTTTTCTTTTTATAAATGTCTGCATTTGTCAAAAACCTGTTGGATGATGAAATGAAATTGTTGTTGAGAAGACAAAGGTAAAGTTGACGATATTACAAATTTCAATATAATTTACTTTTCCTAATGACTAAATATTTTACCTGAGACTTTATTATATAAACTGTGAAAATTTTCATTGTAATTCTACTGGTAAGAGAGGGTTTAGGGGTTCTCCAGTTCAAATATACTCCCAATTGCAACTCGAAATCATCACGTTTAAAAAGCATTTAGCAGGGGAAATAGTATAGCATTATTTGAGGATAATATAAATATAAGCTCATAATATAAAATTCTGTTTTGGCAATTCAATTCCCTGTCCGCCACCCCCGCCCCCCAGCCCAAGAAACTCAAGTTCAGAGCATGGCATTCTATGATGTGTCCATCCAATTCTACCATTCTAAGTATTCGGTTTTTCAACTTGTAGAAGAAACACCTCTAGTATTGTGTGAAATGTGTCTGGGAAGATGATGCATTTTTCCTTCAGGACCAGTGAAAATATTTATGACATCTATGAAATGATCTCATTTTGTTGCACAAAACCTTTCCCTGAAATCACTGTTTATCTGGGACCCAGCAGCCCAACTGCATAGCACATGTTGTTCAACGGGTAGCCTGAGGAATGGATTCCAGGGGCCACACTTGAGGCCAAGTGGAGGACAACAGGACTCCTGAAGCACTTGGATCTAGTTGCAGCATGAGTATTTTGAAAGAATTAAAGCTGGCTGATGACCAGATAAAGAGATATCCACTAAAGACCAGGAATAATTTTTTAACATTTTATTTTCTGAAGAAATGCCAGCCCACATTAGACACATTATCAATGTGTAGATTGCAGGCAAGCAATGATCTAATTAGTAGCATTACAAACCCCAAACTTATTTCCTCCCCTTTGCCAGAGCAAAGCTAATCAGAGAAGTAAACATTATTTCAAATGGTTCAAAACAATCAAAGTTATACTTCTGTATAACCACTGTGTCATCATTTAAGGACTACATTTCCAACTGGCCACACCTCTAATAGGTTGGCTTAACAGCACATTTGTAAGCATAAACTAGAAAAATAATAGGATGAAATAAATTAATTGAATATGAAACTTTGAGGAGAAGGAGTTAACATAAAGTACAAAAAATATTATACGTTTAAAATTCTAAGTACTCTTAAAAGAATTTATACAGCAGAAAAAATGCAAAACAATGCTGATAATCAAGTAAAAAATTCATTTATTCATTTCAAGCCCTATTTCTTTCTAAAATTCCCAGGTTTATTGTAGCATTTATTAGCACTTTACATTTTCTGGCAAAAGACATGGCAAAGTGTTTAATCCTACATATATCTTAGTGCCTTCTCAGTCACTCAAACCCAGGACACCAGCTGGTGTGCTGCTTTCGTGGGTGTACTACTTTGTAAATATTCTGTGCTTATTTCTTGTATTGTGTCTATTCTGTCCTCCCTGGTAGCTTGTGAGGTGCTGGAGAGCAGGTACCAGATGTTCCACTCTCTAAACTTTCCCAGTGTCAAGTGCAAAGAATGATGTACTGGGGTCACTCAGTAAATACAATTGATTGGCTAATATTTTAGTCCTTCATCATGAGCCTCAGCAATTTTACAACAAACTACCAGCTTAAACCTTTACCTAATCCAGAACACAGATATTACAGTGAATGTAGGAAATCACCCATCAACATTGATTTAGCATGTTTACAGTGCCAGCTCTACATGCAAGTTAACTGTTCATATCAGCATCCAACCTCACTTTTAGAATCTAGGTTTTCATATTCAACACCCAACATATTCTCCATCTTCTAAAATGCATCCACTTAAGAATTAGTTAAGAGACAACATAGGGAGAGAATGACAATGCTTAATTTTATACATTTTTCTCCCCAGGAGGTTCAGATGTTGATTTTTTCTCTCTCCTTTTTGTTTTTCTCTCACCATTTTGACATTCTTATTTTCCAGTGCTTGTTTGAAAAATTAAAATATTCACATAATTTCGTTAAGGAGACTAGATGCATTAAGGAATTAGATTATGGGAGATATATGTTCAGTTTGTGGTTGGCTTAGCTATTACCATCCTCTCTACACTCTTCTGTTGACCTCATATCTACCAGACTAAGAAATGCTTTGTTTCTATTATCAAATTTGCATATGTACTCAAATTTGTATGTGTGTTCAACACACACTGTTTGTTCTAAAATGACATTTTGCTCTGTATCACCTAACCAAACTACCTATGGTAGACCTCCATCATCCAAGTGCTGCCTCTTGTGAGGCACAGCTGAATTCCATCAGGTTTCACTATTTATTCGTTAAAATAAAACAGCAGAGGCCGGGCGCGGTGGCTCACGCCTGCAATCCCAGCATTTTGGGAGGCTGCGGCAGGCAGATCACGAGGTCAGGAGTTCAAGACCAGCCTGGCCAACGTAGTGAAACCCCATCTCTACTAAAAATACAAAAATTAGTGAGGAATTGTGGTACACGCCTCTAGTCCCAGCTACTCGGGAGGCTGAGGCAGCAGAATCGCTTGAACCCGGGAGGCAGAGGTTGTGGTGAACCGAGATCGTGCCACTCCACTCCAGACTGGGCAACAGAGCAAGACTCTGTCTCAAAAATAAATAAATAAAATAAAACAGCAGAGAAAACAGAACATTTAAATTCATCCCATATAAAATCCCCAAGCTGACGTTCAACTTTTGAATATTTGGTTTGGTTTTATACCAAATGTTATGGTGCTGCATTTGAATAACTGACATGTCATTACTACATTTCTTTAAAATAAGCTATTTTAGATTGCATAAACACTTCCACTCGAGAGTAACTTGACATACTCTTATTTCTATAATAACCTATTATTTCTATAATATTCCAATAAATAGGATAAAACTTCACTGTCCCAATTCAAAAGCTAGACGCCAAAATGGTTTCAATAAACCATTAAGTAAAATACAAAGTCAGAGCAACATATCAGTAAAAATTCTTTTCTTGAAAGTATATTACATGGAAATTCCCCATATCTGAATTAAAATTCAAAGCCAAGATTGCCAAAGATGTAAGGTATATATAGTTATACTGATACTCAATGATTGAATACTTTCCTAGTTCACCTATCTTTTCCTTTTCCCTTCAAGGAACTTAAGATTTGGCTCCCAATATAAGGGAAGAAAAAAAAAAAAAGGTTGTATGGGAAATTCAAAAGAAATAGCTATTGGAAGAGAAGGGTGCTACACTGTTGCATTACAATGCATCTTCGTTATAACAGTTACATGTCCTTCAGCCTTCCAAAACCACTTCCAGATAGTCATACATAATACCCCACTCACTTAAGGAAATGAGGTTGATTCATCAGTGTAAAATACTGCATTACCAAACTGACATATTTTAAGCAAACTCTATTTACCTCATAAATGTGGTTACTTCTTATGATACAAAGGGCACCATGTCTCAATATTATGCCTGTGTACTTCCACTTAATTTAGACGCAACAGTTTTATGTATCAAATCAGGACTCCTAATTTCTGGAGAAACAGATTGATACAATCAATATTCATTTGGCTATAACTAAGTAAGAGTTAAGGAATTCAACCAAAAATGCATGCAAAAGTTCAATGCAGAAAAACTGCTTTGTTCTAGTAGCCTTTATTAATAGAATAAATTATATCATTCATTATTTTCAGATTCTGAAGCTAGGCTCAGATATATTCTGTGTCATAAACTTATGTAAAAATGGTGTAAAAACAAAATTATGTTTTGTTTTAGAAATAAACATATCTTTTGTGTAGACATTTATTTAGTGTGGAAAACAATACTTCATTATACACAAAAACTTAAAAAAATCAAGCTTTCCATATATTTTATAGAAATATATTCTTAGAACTATGTGAATAAAGATTACAACTGTATCAAATTGCTTTTAGTTGGTACAAAATATGTAGCTAAGTAATCATGGAAAGAAAATTTTGTACTTCCCTTTCTTCAAAAGAAATAGAGTATTTCAATGCCCGTAACTATTTATATTCATGCACTGGCAATAATGTATGTCTTAGTATCTTTGAAATAAACCGACCATAACTCAAGGGTTGCTTTTACAATAAGTGAAATTAATGCAGCCACTGGTTGAAAATGTGTACATACAAATCTTTAAGTTAAAATATGTTAGATTATCAACATCTTTTTTCTGTGTAGCTAAAAGGTGGATA
Organism: Macaca thibetana thibetana; assembly: GCF_024542745.1. Taxonomy (NCBI): domain Eukaryota; kingdom Metazoa; phylum Chordata; class Mammalia; order Primates; family Cercopithecidae; genus Macaca; species Macaca thibetana. Next base: position 82,550,619 of record NC_065589.1, on the reverse strand, counting down.
TTAAATTTAATATAATACAGCATAGGTCATTTTAAAATTGAGAAAATTCTTTAGGACGACATGTGGTTATGTTTACAAAACTACATCAAACTACATTTCAGAATGAATGTGTCAGCTGATAAAAAAGAACCTGCTGTGATAAGACGATCCTCACTGAGAAATACAAAAAAACCGAACAGCATGTGAAATCAGGTTACTGAAATTTATGTAAGTCTACACCAAAGTATTATGAATATTATACAGTCGCATTCATTTCCACTCATGTCCTGCTCTTCCATAGTACCCTCAAGTTTATTTTATGTTTCATGGAGATATAGTACTTTTTCTAATGTTTTTTTTCTTTCTGTCAAAGCACAAAGTATACCAATATGGTCATTTGCTCCAATATAGCCCAACAGATGGTATTTTTTTTAATTAATAAAATGTGGAAGTAACTAGTATGTTTTTATGGGGAAAATTACAAAATAAATTTACAAAAATAGACTGGATCACTAAAACAAGAATGGTTTGACATATATAACTTTTAAAAGTACAATAACAAAACAAACTGTTAAGTTCCATTTTACCTGGTATTATCTATTCCTTCTGATTAAAAGAATCAGATTTGAGAAAATCACATCTATCTCTTGAGCACAAATTAGATATCACTTTTGAGATGGCCATGCCATTCTTCAGTGTTTGATATAGCTTCCAAACAGAAGTTTCAAAACAACTCTGCCTAGCAAACACATCACTGTACTTTCAACAGAGTGATGTTTTCTATCCCATAGTTTAGGAAGGTTAAAGAACACACAGAGGCAAGAATCGTGACAGACAGCAGATCCTAAGAGAGTTTAACTCTTTAGGAAGATTAGGCAACACTTGTTTTCAAACTAACTACAAACCAAAGTCTATTTTTTTTTAAATGACTCAACACTACTACCATGCTACCAACAGATACATAAGGGAGAGGAAAAAAAAGGGCTACCTTTTCCGAAATCTGCTTACCTAAAATTTGCATCTAGTCACGTGCCATTTTTAGAAGCTGTCCCCTTCTGAGATAATCAAGATACTTGTACAACAGGGAATTTAGACTTAATTACCAAACTTTAATACCATGTTATATAGGTCAAGTGAGTATGTATACCTTTCTCCAGAAACAAAGAAATTCGGAATAATAGGATTTCAGATTTAATTGTAGAAATAGCAAAATATGTTTTGAGAATGTCATTTACCGCAACACAAATCAATATTAAATGCTTTATGCAGGAAGCACACTTTCAGAAAATGGGCCGTAAAGCTTTCTGGGATCCGACCCTAATTACTAGAGCAGGCTCTTGCCGTTTGTCTCTCTCTTCAATTATTTACAGGGCAAAAAAGCCAAATGGCATTGCATTAGCTACATTAAATGGTATGGACTTGGTTTCTAACTTACTAATGGTATATAAAAATTACTAAGGTAAATGTGCCTGGAGAAACATGGTTTTTTTTCTTCTTCACCTGAGTGGGTGTATTTATTATTCATATTGTTAAGTGTTGAATAAGCTGTCCTTTAGCCACCCAATGCTGCATAATTTAAACAAGTGCATTAAATATATAAGACATCTAAAAGGCAGTGCATTGATTATGCCACAAAATTTCTTTGAACACCTTCCATGTAGCTCACAGAAAACTAGCATCTCCTGCAAGTTCCTGAAAACAAATACTGTGAAAACTACACAGAGATGAATAAGGGGTATCCTTGCTGCTACCATTTTGCTGCTTTCTGGTGACCCAAAGTGGAGTGGGAATTGGGTGAAGTGAAAATGAGGCCCTGGAGTGCTAGGACATTTCTGGTCTAGATACTGACAAGTGTCCTTTTTACGTAGACAAATACAGGGTTATGTCGTAAGTACATGAAAACGTGGACCACACACATTCTAAGAAAGAAAAGGCTGAATCAGAGATTCTTTGTATCAGGCCGGAAATGCCCAACTACCAGCAAGCAGAGCGTGATTACAACCTCCCAAAGAAAGTTGGTACACTGCATCCATACCTGATACTTTTGTGATCTAGAAGGGCACCCGGAGTTGTGATAGATGTTAATGGCAGAAGAAGGACGCTGAAGAAGGCCGCTGCGTCCAACTTCCACCCTCCCAAATTCTGGCGGCTGCTTCCAAAGCAGTGAAATTTCCAGTCTTCCTGGCCCAAACAATTTTTTTTAAATGAGTTCGGGAGGCATCAAATTCTTATTGTAAAAATAAGATAGGCCCACTAACAAAGTACCTAGGGTCCCTAGAAAGCCAGGCGCAATTTGTATGACTACATGTCATCAGCTGTTGTTACCCAGAGGGTGCCGAGGTCACTTTTTAAAAAGCAACATTGGAAATCGATCTGTGGCAAACATATAAGCTAGTTTTGTTTTTGTTTCTTTTTTAACCAAATACGAAGTCACTTCTTTCTCTGCACTGAAATCTGCCCATTGTCCCTCCTTTGCAAAACCTCTAGAGATTAGAAAGGACATCAATGAACGCGAGTGAACTTTGGCCACTTTTCTACCCAAAACACCAGCGTAAAAGTAGAAATCAGTAACCAGGTGAAGTGCCACACCGCACAAAGATCAGAGGCGAGGGGCGGGCGCGCAGGGCCGGAGGCGGGGAGGAAAATGTCCCGGCCCCGCCGCCCCTCCACCCCAGTCGCTGCGCGCGCGGGAGGTGGAGGGGCGTCCCTGGGGGGCGGGAGGCTCCGCGTCACGGCGAGGGGAGCAAAGAGTTACAGCTTACAGGGCGAGGCCCTTGGAGAAAGGGTCGAAAAGCCGGGCCACCAGCGGATCCAGACGCGGACGCCAGGCGACGGCGGCCGGCCGGCCAGGGCTCGGCGAGGGGCGCCACTCGGCCCCGCGACCCTCCCCGCTGGCCGGGCCAGGAAGGGGCTGGTGGCTCTTTCCTGTCTAGTCTCTCCCCCCGCGCCTTTCTGTAACCCGATCCCCGCACTCCGCTCCCAGGGAAGCCGCCGCCCCGCGCGCCGCCCGGCTCTGCCCAGGCCAGCGCTATAGTTAGCAACCTTCCAGCAACTCCGCCCGGGGGCGGCGGGGGCTCGCTGCGCGCCCCTCCCCGGGCCCGACCCCGCGCGCACCCCCGGACCCCCTCCTACGGCCGTCATCTCCCCCGGTGCCCCTTTACCTTGGCTTGCAGATACTGGGGGTAATAGTAGGTGGCGTACTGAGGGTACATCTGCTGTTTCCACACTTTGCCCATGAAGCTGGAAGGGAGCCTGCAGTGCAGGGTCGCGGACACTTTGGGGTTTCCAAGTCTCGGGCTCTCCTGCCTCTCCCTTTCCGGCGGCGGCGGCGGCGGCGGCGGCGGCGGCTGCTGCTGCCGCTGCTCCACCTCCCAGCCGGGACCAGACGTCCTCCTCCTCCTCCTCCTCTTCCTCCTCCTCCTCCTCTTCCTCCTCCTCCTCCTCCTCCTCCTCCCAGGCAGAAAGAAAGACACTGCAGAGCGCAGAGGGCACCCCGGACAGGGCGCTCCCAAGGAGTTTCCTCCCGGAGCCCGACTGCTCCGGGGCTGCCAAGGGCTGGCGCGCTGGCCGCGGTCCGCTCGGGGAAGCTGGCTGCGCGGGGCTGAGAGGTGATCAATACAAGTGGAAAGTGCGGCAGCGGCGGCTGCGCTCGGTGCCAGGCGGCATCTGGGGTGGGTGCGCCCGAATGGGAGAGAGGAGAGGGGCTGGCGTTCCGAGGCCGTGGGGGAAGGGCGGGCGGGGGCGGGGCCTGGGCGACGCCGAGCCCGGGACCCGCGGAGGTGAGGGCTGAGTTTTAACCACTCCTCACCTCCTAGGCTCGCGGTTGGACTGGCGGAAGCCCTGGGAGTCCAGATCGCTTTGTGTCGGGGGTGGGGAAATGGGAGTGGGAGTGAGGGTGGAGGGGGAATGCGGGGGGGGACCCCGCTTAAGAACTGCAGGGCGGGCACCTCTTCTGCTTTCCCGAGTTTTTATCTTCGTAAGGGGGAGGGGAAATGAGGGAAAAGAGGAAATCTGATTAATCTCTCACTTCCCATCGCCCGGTAATTTTTTTTCACAAGGGAAGGAAAATGATTTAATGCCCAACAAAGCTGGAGTCCGGACACCTGGGTCCTGTTCCTCCCACCCACCACCCACCCCGGGCCACAAGACTAATCTAGGTGACCTTGGGAGGGTTAGCGTCCTTCGGTTTGGTTTTCCCAGATGTGAGAGGTGAAATCATGCCCCTTGCACAAGGGGAGGCAAAGCACATACACACACACACACACACACACACACACACACACACCCCTCACAACAAATAGACGGATCCTTCTAAGGGGGGGATGCCGCAAAGAGGCAGAATGTTATTAGAGGACAATATAGACATCAGCTTTTCTCTGCCTCTTTCTAATGCTGCCAGACAGTCTGTCAACTCCCACTCAGGAGCAAGGAAACTCCCTGAGTTTGGAATATTTTAAGGCCATTTTGAAAGTCACGCTGGCATATTGTTGCAGTGTGCTTCAGTGACATATAAAATCAATCTCTCTTTCTGCCTCTCTCCATCTCCTAATTGTCACAGCTCTAGACAACCCCAGACCAGCAGTGGTTCAGTTCACTACATAACTGGATATAATTTAATGGAGTTAATTGGTCCCCGAAGCTGCCTGCAGAAGACTTTTATATTTCCAGCTCAAAAAGAGAGCTAATACCAAAACGTACATACGGATAGCATAGGTAAGCAAACATCCTCAAATTAGGGTTCCGGCACATCTAATAAAATATAATAAAAACAGTGTTTGTTATTAAATAGACCTTGATTACTTTGTCATTTTGGTTTTTGGAGAGTCTTTTGTTAATAGCACAAGGTAAATTAAACTCAACTGGAATGCATTATTTTGTTAAACAGTTATTATTTTTAAATAACATTTTAAAACAGGTTTAGTAAGATACTTTAAAACAATGACAAAATAGAGACCCAAAGCCCTTATAATCGTTATATGGTTTAGACAAATTTCTAGATCATACATGTTTGACAAAAAATAAATATAAGTATAGGTGAGCACGTTTTGGGTCTGCCAGGAGGCAAATCATGTCCCTCTCATTTACCTATGTAAAATCCTATAAGGAAGCTAATGTTTACTGTGTCTGCTATATTGTAGGCACTGTTGAGGTGCATGCAGACCTGAAAGGTGGAGTGGGTCACTGTCAGACTAGGGGAGCCTAAAATATTTCCCATATTGTTTCAATGTGGGCCCCTTTAATGTTTTTAAACAGAGAACTGACATGAACTAAATTGTGCTTTAGGAAGACTAGGAATGATGGTTTGGAAGAGTGACAGAAGGAAGAGAAGTAAATCGAGAACAATCGCAGAAGTTCTAGGTTTGAGGTAATAAGGGAAACTACCAAACTTAGACTGTTCTACTTACTGTTTTTTTCTGGATGATGGAAATTCAGCCTGTTTTAGAGAACCCAAAAGCAGACCCACACTTATATAGACACTTGATTTATGACTGAGTTGGTATTATAGCGCAGTGGAGAAAGAATGAACTTTTCAATAAATGATTCTGGGTCAATTGGCAATCATGGAAAAACTGAAATAGCAGCCCTGCCTCACACATACCAAGGGAGGAGGGGGGAAAATTGAGGTGAATCATGACCTGGATGCGAAAAACAAAAGTATAAAGCTGTTAGAAAACAATATAGAAGAATATCTTGTTGACCCTGAAATAGGAAAGATCGGTTAAATAAGGGGAACAACAGTGTAAGACTGACAGATTTGACTGTTAACATTAAGAACATTGGTTCACTGCAGGATTTTATGAAGAGTGATAAAAGCCACAAAATACTTACTTGTAATACATATAGCACAAAAAGGTTAATATACAGAATGTATAAAGAATCAATAAGAAAAAGAGAACTTGTTAGAATATGAACAAAATGAATGTGTATTTCACAGAAGCACAAATATCCAGAAAACACATAAAAAGATGCTCACGCTCATTATTAATAAGAGAAATGCAAGTTAAAATAATAATACTCTACCATTTCATATTCACCAGATTTGCAAAAATTAAGAACTCTAAAAATATTAAGAGTAGGTAAAAATGTGGAAGAGGGGGAAATCTGAAAACACTGCTTACTGGAGGAAGTATAAATTGGTCTAACCACCACTTCAGAAAACAATTTGGCATTCCTCAATTTCATTTGCATGTTTCCTACAACACAGTAACAGGTACATATCTTAAATAAATTATTTTATATGTGCACCAGGAGAAATGTACAGGAATGTTCATAATATGCAGACAATAACTCAAATGTCTACCAACTGCAGAATGGATTAAAAAGGTTTTAGTATATGCACACATTGGAAGTCTTTGCAGAAACAGAAATGAATAAACTGCAGTTAAAAGCATCAACATGGATCATTTCAAAATTGATGTTGAATGAAAAAGGCAAGTCAACAGAATGCATAAAGCATGATTCCATTTGTATGAAGTTCAAAAACAGAAAAAATAACTAAACAGTATGTTATGTAACAATAAGGGCAAGAGTAGAGTAGTTTTAAATAACTTTTATAAGGAAAATCAAGAGTAAAATTACATAAAATTCAAAACAGTATCTCTTAGGAAGAAGAAGGATGAAGTATTTAAGGAGGGGCCGAAGGAGACCTCTAGAAATAGTAATGTTGGATGTTTTGCTCTGGGTTATTGATACATGAGAATGCATTTCAATGTTTTTCTTTTAATGTTCATAAGTTCTTTTGTATTTTTACTGCATTTCATGTGAAAACATTCTAAAACAAAAAATCAGCTTTTAATTTTAAGCATGATCATTTTCAAACAAATACAAAAGCAGAGGAACCCTCTGTTCCTAACATCCAGCTTCAACATTCATCAACCTTTTGTCATTCTTGTTTCTTCCATCTTCTCTCTCTCTCTTTCTCTTTCTCTCTCTCTCTCTCACACACACACACACACATACACACACACTTTTATTTTTCTAGAGCGTTTCAAAGCAAATCCCAAGCATCATGTTTCACCAGTAACTATTTTAGTACCTTCCTCTAACAAATAACTTTTTAAAAACATAATGCCATTGTCACACCCAACAAATTTAACAATAATTTATTAATGTGAGCTGATACCCAATTCTTGTTCATTTTTCTACTGTTGTCTAAAAATCATTTTTTGTAGTTTGTCTATTTAAATCACGTTAAAACAATGTCCACATATTAAATTTGGTTGATAGATCTCTTAAGACTCTCTTAATAAAACAGTTTGTCCCCACTCATTTTTAAATTTGGTATTTACTTGTTAAAGGATTTGGGTCATTTGTCCTGTAGAATATCCCACATGGCTGATTGCAACCTCATGGTGTCATTTGCAATGATGATTAGTTCTAGAGGTTTGATTAGATGCAGATTCACTTTTTTTTGACAAAGAATAGTTCCTAGATGGTACTGAGCACACATAGGGAATGTGATGTGATGTGTATCCCATCAGAAAACTGTAATGTCTGGTTGTCTCATCTTTGGGGATGTTAAGTTGATCAGAAGTTCAGGCATTATCAGTCTAACTGGTTCATTATAAAGTTCCCCATCAACCATTCACAAGATGTTTTTCAACATTTGTGAGTTTTACCTCAATCTATTTTTTTCTAATTAGGAGTTACAAATTGTGGTTTTTCTCCTCTTATAATTTCTTCCGCACTTATTAGTTAGAAATTGTCTATGGAGAAGAACTTTCTCTCTTCAACTCTTTGGTTAACTTAAAATAGCAAAGGAAAGGTAGGATAAATTTCTCCTATTTATCAATTTTTAGGAGGTGAGTTGGTGCCCTTAGGAAACTCCAAAGCTAACCAGTTTTAAGTAAGATTCTGGATTTGTGATTTTAATGTACTGTATTTGAATTGCTTCAACCCATTGCAGTCATTATTCTTATTGGTGCTCAAATTGTCCCATTTTTGGGCAATAGGAGCCCCTTCAAGTTGCCTCATGTCAAAAAAAAACAAAAAAACAAAAAAACAGACTCTAACAGTCTTGACAGTTTGCTTGCTTGCTTGCTTGCTTTTTTTTTTTTTTTTTTTTTGCTTTCTAGCATAAGATTGTCCCAGGTTCTTATACGGTTCATACCCAGATCTGAGTCTGCTATTAGCCATTTCTCTTTTTGAAAAGAAAAAAGGTCAGCTTGCCTTAAAAATTTTATATAATGACACATTTTTTAAAAATGTGTGCTACATGTTTAGCACTTTTGTGGGAAGGAGCTCATGAAGGAATCTTAATAAAACGTTGTGCCAAGATGACCCCTAGGAAAGCATGACCCATTAAGTGCTTTTTCCCAAGAGAGGTTACACATTGACATCTGTGCCAGCACTGAAGAAGCATCCTCTATGTGCAGGCCACCGGGGATACAGCAGACTTGATGCCTACCTTACAGAGCTTACAGTCTCATGAGAGAGACAGAGATAAAACAATGATAAGTTGTGATAAACTCTATGAAGAAAGCAACAGGATAATAGAAGGAGAGTAACTTTGTGGGGGTTGGGTTACGAATTCTGTAGTTGAGGACAACCTCTTCCAGGAAATATAATGAATAAAAATGGGTCAGCCATAAGAACCTTTTATGGAGTAAAAAAATGGAGGGTTGTTTTCCTACAGAAGCAGCAGCAAGTTACAAACCTTGAGGCATGAACTAGTGCATCCAAGATCTACAATCTGTTTTCTCTTATAACCAAAGGTAAAAGTTTTTTATAGTTAATCAGAAGTGGACCAAACAAATTAGTTTTGATTAATGCCTTTGTTCTAATGCCATCTCCTTGAGACTATTGAAATAATTGGATAAAATGAGACATTTTGCTACAAAAAGCCCCTGTGCTGCAGCATTAGTGAATTGTAAATGGGATTTAAGTTCATGAGAAAGGTCTTATGCAGAACTTGGAACATTACTGAGTGGTTACTATTCTTGTTTCTATAGTAGGTAACTAGGTTATATCTGCAATACATTTACTGAACACTTAAACAGAAAGGCAATAGCTTTTGCAAGATGAAAGCGTTGCTGGCATATGCATTAGAGTTCTTAGAGGGTTAAACAAGTAAGAACATAGATAAAAGGGAACCAACACTTATAATCTACTATGAGGTTTCATCATGAATAGGGAATTGTTTTATAATCTGCAGGAATGTTTATGTATAAATCTTCTAGCCTGATGTTCCTCAGATATTAATCATCAAACCCTATTTTGTGAAGCCCTAAATTAGGAAACTAAAATCTTGTAAGTCATTGCTAAAGAAAAATATTTTCTTTATAAATGGTAATATGCTTTTAAAAATAATTCATCAAAATGAAACATACCATCTTAAAATTCTCAGAATGTGTTCCCCAACCCCACCAGAGTTTGAAAAGCACTATTGACTTCATACTTCTTACCACAACTCATAACTTCCTTCCTGACCAGGCCCTTCCCATTTTTCCAGATTCATTTCTGCTACGTTACCTCTTGGCATAGAGTTATTTCCTCCCTTCCATTGCCTGCTTCTTCCAACCCTCACCATATTGTTGTAAGGTGAGGGTTGGAAGGGTTGGAGGGTTGGAAGACCAACTTTGGCCTTTTCTAATCCATTTGCCTAGGGCATCTTTCACCTTTCTTCACCTGGTTCATTCTTACTCTTTCTACAAGACTCAGTTATATCCAGACTTTCTTCAGTCACCAGGTCGGGTCAAATATACCTCCCATGGTTCCCAGTCTGAACCTCTCTCCAAACATCAATCACATGAATTCATTCAGTAAATAAGAACACAACTGGAATGGAGGAGGAGCAGAGTTGGATGAGAGTTGGAGAATTCCAGGCAAAAAAATCAGTATGTGCAGAAGTGTATGCTTGGAGATCTACAAATCATTCATTGTGACTTACAATGCCAAGTACATGCTGTTATGGTCTGAATGTCCCCAAAATTCACATGTTGAAACTTAATCCCCATTGTGTTGTTATTAAGAGGTGGGACCTTTTGAGAAGTGATTAAGTCATGAGGGCTTTGCCCTTATGAATGGATTAGTGACTTATAAAAGGGCTAGAGGGAGCTAGTTTGAGCCCACTTTGCCCTTCTGCTCTTGGCCATTTGAGGATGCAGCAAGAAGGCTCTCAGCAAACACTGAATGCCAGCACCTTGATCTTGGACCTCGCAACCTCCAGAACCATAAGAAATAAATTTCCACAGTTTATTTCTAGTCTGTGGTATTTTGTTGTAGCACATGCATTTTGTTAAGGTACATGCCAAGGTAAGTGAGACTGGAGCTGGAAAGACTTAAGTAGGGGCCTGCATCATGAGAACTTTATTAGAATACCACTGTTCAATGAGTGAAAATTTAAAAATATATTAAGCATAGTCAATAGAAAGAGCCTTGTGGTCGGGCGTGGTGGCTCACACCTGTAATCCCAGCACTTTGGGAAGCTGAGGCAGGCGGATCACTTGAGGTCAGGAGTTTGAGACTAGCCTGACTGACAAGGTGAAACCCCATCGCTACTAAAAATACAGAAATTAGCCAGGCAAGGTGGCGGGCGCCTGTAATACCAGCTGCTCGGGAGGCTAAGGTAGGGGAATTACTTGAACCTGGGAGGCAAAGGTTGCAGTGAGCCAAGATGGCACCACTGCATGCCAGCCTGGATGACAGAGTGAAACTCTGTTGAAAGAGAGAGAGAGAGGAGAGAGGGAGGAGAGAGAGGAGAGAGAGAGAGAGGAGAGAGAGAGAGAGAGACAGAGAGAGAGAGAGACAGAAAGAAAAGAAAGAAAAAGAAAGAGAAAGAAAGAAAGAAAGAAAGAAAGAAAGAAAGAAAGAAAGAAAGAAAGAAAGAAAGAAAGAAAGAAAGAAAGAAAGAAAGAAAGGGAAAGGGAAAGGAAGGAAGGAAGGAAGCCTTGTAAATCCCCTGGGCTTTATTCTGTTGACCCAAGGGCATTATTGGGGGCATTATGAAATCTGAGTTGCAATCTAAGTTACAAGGTCAGATTTATGATTAGAAAGAATACACTCTCATCAAGATGGTAGATAAATTCAAGAGGAATAGGTGAGACTAGAATCAGAAACAGCAGTTGTTCCAGAGAAGAAGTGACAATGGCTTAAACTAGAGCCAAGATGTATAAAAACAGTGTCACTGATCCATTCTAGGTACAGACAGTAAGGAGTGCATTGTCTGTGGAGAATGTAACAATAATAAGAAAGTAACTAAAAATCTGTCTACTTTCCATTATTACTGAGCACACTTTTTATCACTAAACAATATTAGTAATAAGTACACACTCTCAAAAAATATTTCGCTGGTCTGAGTTCCAAAGAATTGCCATAGTTACTGTGGAGGTTTAATAATTGTATTCATTATCTATTACTGATGAACAGTTATTCCCCAAATTTATCAGCTTGAACAACAAACATTTATTATCTCACATGGTTTCTGAGCGTCAGGAATTTAAGAGTGGCTTAGCTGGGTTCCAGCTCAGGGTCTCTCATGAGATTAAGCTGTTAACTGGTGCAGTAGTCACCTGAAGGTTTGACTGGGGCTGGAGGATCTGCTTCCAAGCTCACTCATATGGCTGTTGACTCACATCCTCAGCTCCTCTCTATATGAGCTTCTCTCTACAAGACTGCCCCTGACATGGCAGTGGCTGTCTCCAGAGTGAATGATCAGAGAGAGAGAGTGTGAGATGGTGTGATCAACTGAGACATAAGCTGCAGTGTCTTTTATAGCCTGATCTCAGAAATGACTTACCATCAATTTGCCATATTCTATTAGTCACCATGTGGCAAGGGACACTGCCTACACAAAAAGATGCATAGTAGGGTGGGCATAATTAGAGATCCTCTTGGAGGCTGGCTACCACCATAATGTGTATGGTGAACACATTCTTATTACTTAGTCTACTTACTTAATCATATAATGAACATTGTATGCTACATGGAAGTTAGTTTAGAAAATTACTCTTTAACCAGCTACTCCCCATTTCCCGCTCCTCCTAGCCGCTGGTAACCAACAATCTGCTTTCTGTTTCTATGGATTTACCAATTCTGGATATTTCATATAAATGGAATTATACAACCTATGACCTTTTCTTGCGTGGCTTCTTTCACTTAGCATAATACATTTTTTTAGGTGTATCTGCTTGTAGCATGTTTCAGTGCTTCATTCCTTTCTATGGCTGAATAATATTCTGTTACATATATATGTATGTTAAATATATAATATACTTGTATATATCACAATTCATTTATCCATTCATCTGTTGATGGATATTTGGGTTGTTTTCGCCTTTTGGCTATTGTGAATAGTGCTGCAATGAACATTTATATAAAAGTATTTTGTAGGGGTTGGGTGTTACTGATTTTGACATGCCAGTGAACATTTGAGTGTGTTCAGTAGGTGCTCATGCCTGTGAGTCTAAAACTAAGAGGAGAGGTCAGAAATTGAGACAGACCTGGAAGTCAGCAATGATATATAGGTTGTGGTTAAAATTAAAAGAAGGATGGCCAGGCGCAGTGGCTCATGCCTGTAATCCCAGCACTTTGGGAGGCCAAGGCGGTTGGATCACCTGAGGTCAGGAGTTTGAGACCAGTCTGGTCAACATAGTGAAACCCTGTCTCTACTGAAAACACAAAAAATTAACTAGGCATGGTGGCAGGTGCCTGTGTTCCCAGCTACTTGGGAGGCTGAGGCAGGAGAATTGCTTGGACCTGGAAGACGGAGGTTGCAGTGAGCAGAGATCGCACCATTGCACTCCAGCCTGGGCGACAGAGCAAGACCCTGCCTCAAAATAAATAAATAAATAAATAAATAAATAAATAAAAGAAGGGTGAGATCACCTAAGGAGAGCATGCACAGAAAAAAGAACAATGAACCAAAGGTAGGAATTAAGTCAAAATATTTATGGCATACAAGACTTGCCTAAAATCTTAGGTATCTCTGATCTACTCCCTTGGGCATCCTTAGCATCAAACCAGCCCACATAGGCAGAGCTTCTCATTTGTTCTTAACCTATGCACTTTATAAGACTATATAACTTCCTTCAATTACTTACTCAAGAGGCTAGTCATTTTTATTATTAAGAAATCCCCTTTTCTTTCTAGGTGTTTAAATTGCAATTTTTTTTTTTTTTTTTTTTTTTTTTTTTTTTTTTTTTGAGACGGAGTCTCTCTCTGTCGCCCAGGCTGGAGTGCAGTGGCGCGATCTCGGCTCACTGCAAGCTCCGCCTCCCGGGTTCCCGCCATTCTCCTGCCTCCGCCTCCCGAGTAGCTAGGACTACAGGCGCCGCCACCACGCCCGGCTAATTTTTTTGTATTTTTAGTGGAGACGGGGTTTCATTGTGTTAGCCAGGATGGTCTCCATCTCCTGACCTCGTGATCCGCCCGTCTCGGCCTCCCAGAGTGCTGGGATTACCGGCTTGAGCCACCGCGCCCGGCCAAATTGCAATTTTTGACATTAAGAAATTCCAGGCCAGGTGCGGTGACTCACGCCTGTAATTCCAGCACTTTGGGAGGCTGAGGCGGGCGGATCACGAGGTCAGCAGATCGAGACCATCCTGGCTAACATGGTGAAACCCCGTCTCTACCAAAAATACAAAAAATTGAGCTGGGCGTGGTGGCGGGCACCTGTAGTCCCAGCTACTCTGGAGGCTGAGGCTGGAGAATGGCGTGAACCCGGGAGGCGGAGGTTGCAGTGAGCCGAGATCGCGCCACTGCACTCCAGCCTGGGCGACAGAAGGAGACTCCCTCTCAGAAAAAAAAAAAAAAAAAGAACTCCCATTCCGTTCTGTGGAAGATAGATAATGTTTTGTCAGTGCTCTATGATACAAATAGCTTCTCAGGCATCTTTTCTATTGACTAAATAACCCCAGGCCTTTCATCTTTCCTTTAAATATTTTCTCATATTTAGATGCATATTCTAGGTGTCCTGTAATTTACTACATCATGATTCAGTTGGATAATCTAGTAGGGTGCCATCTCATGCTCAATAAAGTATGTGCTTTACTGAGTTCTTGTTATGAATCCTTCTTTTAAGATAGTATCATGTTCTGTTATTATAAAAAGAACAAGACAAACCCACTATTGATTTAGTAGTATCTTTAACTTGTGCTCCATTATCATCTCAAGCCCATTTATTGGCATTTATGTGTAGATCTTTATTTCTCTTATTCTATCAGTAGACAGTATTTTAATTTCAGGGCACATATTAATATTTCCTTCAAAATTTTCGATTAAAATCTTTTGTTTTACACATATCTCTAATGTGTTTAAAAAACAAATATTCTTATATTTTTAAGTGTTAATACTTTTGTCCTATTTGTTATCATACCAGGGTTGAAAATTTTCCCAATTCCTCTTTGTCACTGATAGGGGATACTGAACAACACTGGGGACCTAAAATTCATCCCAACGTGATAGCTTTCAAACAGATTGACACTAAGCTGTTCGCCTGCACTTTTGGGGATATTACTCTTCATCAAATTATGCTCCTAGGATTGCATGAGACTTTTTATGTTTGCAACCTTCGCACTTTAATGGCTATTGGAGCGTAAGCAAGACTGTAAATCTGTCTACAGGACTAAATTCCAGCTCATACATACCTCAGTTGTTTCCATTTCTTGTACGCTCAATGTAGAATGCAGTGATGGTAAACCATCCTATCTTTGCCAGGACTTTTTGTGTTTGGCATATACATTGTGATGGACACAGCAAGGATAATGAAATGCAAGTAATCCTGTGCTGCCAAAATGCTTTTGTTGGAGTTTTTTCTGTTTGGAAGATGCCTGGCCTAGCGAGTTGAAGGAAATCTCACCCAGCATTCAGAAGAACAGTAACTACACCCTGATGTCTGGAAGAAAGTGACTCCTGAATAATGTGATTACAGGCCAGTGATGTTAATTGCTGTGCAATCATTAGGATAACGAGACTTTTTGAAAGATTTGTCTTTTATGTGCTCAGAGGGAGGAGCTAACATACCTTAGTGTTATGGAGGGAGATGAGATCACCTAGTAATTTCCTGGGTTACCTACTTAGTTAGTTATTTACTAAACTCCTGGGTAATTGGTGTTGGTGGAGAATGGGCAGAGTCTGTATAGGTCAGGGCATCCACCAGGATCCTGCATGAAAAACAGCCATTTTCTAGTTGGCTTCCTGGAGGACATGCTCACATTTGACTTCCATGAATTTCTTACACTTGATAACTCTTATACAATGTCAGACAATTACTTAATGTCATCTCATTTAATCCTCACAGTCCCCCTGCTATGTAGGCTACTGTCTTTGCATTTGCAGATGAGAAGACAAAACTGCCAGAGGTTACATCTTGCCCAAGCCTTCAGAGTAGAGGAATCATGATTTGAATTGGGTTTATACTCATTGCATTATGCCTCATTATTTCACTGTAAGCAAAGAGCCAATGGAAGATATAAACAATTCAGTTAATTTTCTAATTAATTTTGTAATAAGTAAAGACATTTATGTAAATTTTCTGTAACTTTGTGTATTTATCTACTCTCATCTTGTAAAAGCTTCTTCTGATCTTAATTCATATACAATTATGATTTTTATGTAGTTATAATCATAAATGCACAATTTCAGGTTCAATCACTCTCATGTAACATTTTGTTTACATTTTTCTATGTTGTATAGCTTTTATGGTTACAATTTTAGTAACTATACAATAATACACTTGGTAAATATTCAATCATAAAAGAAATGTAGCAGTGAAAATTAAGGCAGCACAAGTATACCTCACTTTAGGAAAACCAGAATTATGGACAAGCAAAAAATGCAAAACAGGCTGAATATTTTCTTAACAAAAGGATTCAATGTAGAATTCCTTTAAATAGTGTGCTCCCCTGGATCCCTGGGGAATTCAGGTTTTCAAAATACGTGAAGGTCCCCCTAAGGCTGGATAATTTCTGAGATCCTTTCTAGCACCACCATGATTAATGCATTGGTTGTGTGAAACGAGGATACCTATATATTCTAGGTGTTATTCAGTTACAGAAGCCTACAGAAATGAAGGATGTGTTTACTTCTTAGGCCTTGGTGGTTCAATAAAAACTCAGAAGAGTTTTTCTCTCACTCATTCCCATGGTGCCCAAATCCAGGCATTTCTAGAATTGTAGTGTCCTCAGGATGTCAGGGACAGCAGGGACAGTATGCGGTCATCTATTCTAGTCCATCCTCTTGCCTCCAGTCAGAGCCACACCCAAAACCAGCCCAGACAGATGAGACTCTGTCCTATTTTTAACAAGATCCAGGGACGGGAGCATTCCTCATTTCCTCAATAACCCCATTTCAAAACCTTTTCACAATCCCTGTTTAATTTTCATGCCATTAACAGAGACTCTCCATGCACTTCTTAAAACTTTAGATCAAATATAGGATACATTTTTCATGAATTTAAAATAAAGGAAATAATAAATAGGGCTCACATAGAAAACACTATGTATTTTAGATTGTCTGTGATTTTAGATATACCAGTATAATGTCATATTATCTTATAACATTAGGATAGACTGTAGTCAATATTATTTACCAAAAATCTCAAATTTTATAAACTAAATACATATCTTAAATATCTGGAGACATTTGACTGGGAATATATGATTTAAGAGAGAAGATAACAATATACCCTCACTTATACGCCACCCCGCCAATGATTTTCTTCTTGCTTAGTGAGATTAGATAATATTTAAGTGAGATTTTATTTAAGAAACACAAGAATGAAAAACTATAGTTTTATTTTTATTCAATGAGGTTCAATTGCTTTAAAGAAAAAAATCACTATTTACCATACTGCTGACGTTCTGCTAATTGCCTCCCATCAACTTTTATTTTAGTTCTTTAAACACTAGGAAGCTGAAAATTTTAAGGAGGCTTTTTAAAAGGACAAAAATTAGTCAAGGATAGAATCAGTGACTTTGATTCAGACCTGATGAGCATCCTTACTTTCATGTTTTCCACATAGCCCTTGCCTCGAATTGCACGGGAATGTTTCTTAGTAGGTGAGATGTGCTTTCCTCAAGCATATTGAGTTAATTGCTTTCGTTTGGGCTACTTTATTTTATAAATCTATCCTACAAAAACAGATGATTTTTTTTTGACTCTGATAACATGCTGACAGATCTGCTTGCTTCATTTTCTGTTTTTTTGTGTTGTTTTGTAATTTTTTTAAGGAAAATTTCTGTTGTGAAGAATGTAAACAATAGTGTAAACACTCCCCTTGTTTCAGTCTCTCCTTGTCTGTTTTGTTTTTTTCCTTTTCTCCATTTGGCACTGAGACTGATATGCAGCCGCAAACACTAGATAAGAATTGTCTATCAGATTTAGCCATTCTGCACATGATTAGTTTTGTTATCGGCAAAACATAGTATGTTTTCTAGGTTTCTCTGGCAATCACTGTATCAGGTGATACTTGCCCTTAAATCATCTTAAGTTTATGTGGAGTAAAGTATGTCAGGTTGAAACAATTGTTTTCTTCCATTCATGCTACAGTACCTCTTGGGCTTTCTAGGATCATATTTTCATTCTTATGAAAATCGTGGCTGGACCCAGTGACTCACGCGTGTAATCCCAGCACTTTGGAAGGCCAAGGCAGGCAGATCACAAGGTCGAGAGTCCAGCCTGGCCAACATGGTGAAACCCCGTCTCTACTAAGAATACAAAAATTAGCCAGGCATGGTGGCACACACCTGTAGTCCCAGCTACTCGGGAGGCTGAGGCAGAAGATTTGCTTGAACCCGGGAGGTGGAGGTTGCAGTGAGCCCAGATGGTGCCACTGCACTCCAGACTGGACGACAGAGCAAGACTCTGTCTTGGGCGGGGGGGAAGAAAGAAAATGGTTAATATCACTTTGACAGATTATCTTGATCCTTTTCTGTGACTTACCAAACCCCTATGACAAAAACATGACTTTATTTTTCATGTTATAACTAATTTTGAGGCAAGCTATACTAGTGGAAAAGAGAAAAAGAAGATCGTGTGAAACAGATAACAAAATAAAACAACCACAAAGCAGAAAGGTATCTTTCCTGTCAGCCTCCGGTAAAAAGATATAAACTCCTCAAGGGCAACACAATTGTGTATTTTACCAGTTTTCAGTGGCTGTATGATCAACAAATATAACTGAGTGGCTAACAGGTCTGCAGACTCAGAAAATTTAGTCAAAAATGTATTTCCTAATCATATGAAACTAGAGTGCAGTCTCTTTTCATTGTTTATACAGACAGATTTTTGAGGGAAAGAGTCTGCAGACAGACTTAGGTTTGAACTCTTGCTGTTTTTATGTATTTACTGATTTCATTTTTCCAGCTTTATTGAGGTATAATTAACAAAAATTTCACATATTTAAGGTATGCAACGTGCTTTTTGAAATACGCATGTATTGTGAAATGATTACCACAATCATGCTAACATATCCATCGCCTTGCATACTTACCTTTGTCATTGTTATTGTTGAGCCCATGCCTTTAATTGCTGTGTGACCCTGGACAAGTTATCTAACCTTGTAGTGCCTCAATTTCCTCATTGTAAAATGGAGAGGAAAACAATTGTTTCTTGTAAAAGGTTGTTGTATTTCATACATATGAAATATATAATTATATACATGTACATATATATATATGCGCATTGAGAAATGTGCCTGGTAAATAATGAGCACTATGTAAGATAGCACATGTTAGCTATTACTGCTCATTTTAAAATGTAAGATCTCATTGCCACTATTATTATACTGATCTTCGGCATTAGCAAAAATTATGGTGTTTGAAGATGATTGCCAAGAGAATAGGAATTCTTCATAGAAATTCCAGACAGTAAAGGAACTCCTGGGTGGTGTGTAAACGTGAAGAAAATGATTTACCCTTTACTGATCAAAGTTATTTTGTGATTAACTGAATACTTTTTTTTTTTTTTTTTTTTTTTTTTAAAGGGACAGGGTCTTCCTATATTGCCCAGGCTGGTCTCAAATTCCTGGATTCAACTGATCCTCCCACCTCAGCCTCCCAAAATGCTGGGGCTACAGGCATGAGCCACCAGGCCTGATGATTAACTGAATCTTAAAGTTCAGCTTAAGTATCATGAAGATTCACAGAGGCAATTATGACTTTTCTTGAGATATACAGAGCTGACCTGATCTTACCAAGTCTTCAGAGGTCAGGATGGGTGGGCACCGGTCTTCCAAACTTCCTTTAGTTAAAGGAAACCTGCAAATTGCCTAAACTTCATACTTGTCATCTCCTCTGCTTGTTGTATTGTGCTATCTCTATGTTTCATCTGTGTTCTCCACATTTGGATAAGCACTTGCCAAGTTTCAAACTTCTTTGAATAATATAGAGCAATCCATAAAAATCATAGATCTTTTGTAAATGCTCCTTTCTCTTCATGCTATATGTAGGAATTGTTTAATTTCAAAAGCATCACAAGCAGATTAAAATATTTTCCCATTTTGAGTATTCATTAATTTATTAGACAACTGTTTACTGAACATTCCTATGTGTTTAGCACTTGATACATAAAGAAAAAATCAACTCTGCTTCCAGTCCATATGTCCATACTTACGTTCTAGTAGTTTAGTGTTGATCTGTTCCATAGTTGATCCTCATTATTATTTAGTCTACTTGCTAAAATTTTTTGGTAATTCTGAAGTCAATATTTGTGGCACTTTTGCAATCATTTGTAGATATGTGCAGAGTTGGTGAAAAATTTGAGTCCCTTGCTATGCACATTTCCAGTTGAGGTTGAACAAGGCAATACTCTGCCTTCTTGTTTCAGCCCTCATGCAGTCCTATTGTAGTCTATTTATTGCCACTTTTTAATTAATTAATTTATTTATTTTTGCATGTTGGCGTTTTTGTTGGTCACTTCCCTGTTTTTAAAAGCCCCAACTGTAATGCTGAAGTGCTGCCTGGAGTTTCTAAAGACAAGAAGACTGTATTGTGCGGTATGGAGAAAATATGTGTTGAGCAAACTTCTTTCAAGCATGAGTTATAGTGCTGTCGGCTATAAGTTCAATGTTAGGAAATCAGTAATACTATACATTCAGAAAAAGGAAGAGGAAATTCACCAATCTACACATGAGTCCTCTCTGGAAAGTGCTCACATAACATCAATAGTGCATGATGAAGCTATGGGGAAAATGGAAAAATTGCTGAATTTGTGGATTCATGAGATGAATTATGAGGCTGAAAACCAAAGATAATTATGGTCATATTACCCAAGGTCAGGAAAGTGTTAAACCCCTCTAAGTTACTGTTTTATTATAAAGAAATTCTGCATATAATTATTTGTTAGAAATATATATTAAATATGCTGTCTTTAAACACACATAAAATAAGGTTATATATTGATCAGTTGACAAAAAACCTTGTGGCCAGAAGCTTGTAGGAACCTATCCCTATATTTCCTCTAGGAGCAATGGTGCAGTATTTGCTAATCCAGTGTTTATAGTGACTTTATAGAATATAATTACTATGAATCACAAAAACTGACTGTACATTCTTTGACACCCTATAGCTGTGATTCTCAATCAGGGTGATTTTGTACCTCATGGGACATTTGGCAATGTT
The DNA here is from genome assembly GCF_024542745.1 of Macaca thibetana thibetana. Taxonomy (NCBI): domain Eukaryota; kingdom Metazoa; phylum Chordata; class Mammalia; order Primates; family Cercopithecidae; genus Macaca; species Macaca thibetana. Next base: position 82,530,082 of record NC_065589.1, on the reverse strand, counting down.
TACAGGCATTTTGATTGTCATGACTAGGTGGAGGGTGGGGGATCAGAAGATGGTGCTATTCGCATCTAGTGGGTAAAAGTCAAGGATGCCATTAAACTTCCTACAATGCACAGGACAGCTCCCTATAATAAAGAATTAACCTGTCAAAACTGTCAAAAGTGACTGGGTGCAGTGGCTCACACCTGTAATCCCAGCACTTTGGGAGGCCAAGGTGGGTGGACAGATCACCCAAGGTTAGGGGTTCAAGACCACCTGGGCCAACATGGTGAAACCCTGTCTCTACTAAAAATACAAAAATTAGCTGGGCATGGTGGCTGGCACCCGTAGTCCCAGCTACTTGGGAGGCTGAGGTGAGAGAATCACTTGAACCCAGGAGGCGGAGGTTGCAGTGAGCCAAGATCTTGCCATTGCACTCCAGCCTGAGCGACAAGAGCAGAACTCCATCTCAAAAAAAAAAAAAAAAAAAAAAAAAAAGAAGACAGAAAGAAACTGTCAAAAGTGGCCAGGTGTGGTGGCTCACACCAGTAATCCCAGAACTTTGGGAGGCTAAGGTGGGTGGGTTGCTCGAGCTCAGGAGTTCAAGACCAATGTGGGCAACTTGCTGAAACCTCATCTCTCCAAAAAAAAAAAAAGTCAAAAGTGCCAAGGCTGAGAAACCCCGCTTTATACCAAGGGTCTACAAATTATTTCTAATAAGGGCCAGATGGTTAATATTTCCACCTTTGTGGGCCATGTGGTCTCCCTCACAGCTACTCAACTCTGCCACTATAGCATGAAAGCAGCCACTGACAACATCCCAGCTGATGAATGGGTGCAGCTATGTCCCAATAAACTTTACGAAACTAATCAGCATGTTGGATCTGGGCCTGGGTTTTTGAATCCCTTCGTAGCAGTGATTCTCAGTCTTTGGATGCTTGTTAAAAGAACCCAGAAGCTTTTAAGCAGTGGCATTTCCTGAACTCCACTCCCTAAAATTCTGATTGGATTGGTCTGGGATGTGCCTCCACGGTTGATATTGTCTAAGAGCTCTCCAGGGATTAGAAAGTACAACCAGCACTGAGAGCCACTGCTCTGAAGAGCTGCTGTTTGTGTATTTGAAGGTTGACTTGCACAGTAAACCCTTATCAGTAATCAGCAGACCCTTTTCTTGCAATCTGGCTTTTGTCCCATGCACTCTACTGAAAGTCCCCAAATTAATAGCCTTTTGTTTGTACTCACTCCTCTGAACCTCTGAGGTTCAGATTTAGAAACACTCCATGTTTCTTGAAACTCCTCACTCTCCTGATTCTCCTCCTGTGCTTCCAACTATTCCTCTCTCTCTTCTTCCATCTCTTGTACCTTAAATATAGGTGCTCCCCTGAGAGCTGCTCTGAGACTCCTCTCTGACTAATTTTCCCTGGACTTTTTCATGGCTCCACCTGTCTATAAACAACATTCACACCGCTGTTGACTTGATGTCTCCCACAAAGACTGGTTTAGTAGGTTACCTGGTGACTCTAGTGACTCTAGTCTTTCTTTTCTTTTTTTGTTTTCTAAGACAGGGTTGCACTCTGTCGCCCAGACTGGAGTGCAGTGATGCCGTCGTAGCTTACTGCAGCCTCTACCTCCAGGGCTCAAATGATCCTTTCTCCTCAGCAAATTATTTTATTTTTATTTTTTGTAGAGATAGGGTTTCACCATGTTTCCCAGGCTGGTCTTGAAGTCCTATACTCAAGTGATCTGGCTGCCTCGGCCTCACAAAGTGTTGGAATTACAGGCATGAACCACCACACCCAGCCTCTAGTCTTGGTTTGATCATCGTTTTGGAAATTAGACGTGACATTTATTATTCATGAAGCTAACCAAAAGTCTCCTTTTCCAATTATCAATTCCCACCACGCAGGAACCTTCATAGAACATTTTTAAAAAACTATCATCCTTACTATGGAACTATCTTCACTAGAAAAAACTGCAGTAGTGTCATTTGGGAAATTTGTAGCTTACCTTATGCATCTAGACCTGCCTCATGCTGAATAGAAAGTATATGCAAATTTAAATAACACTTAATAGGTAGTATAAATGCTAATTTTGCATTTTATATCAACAGAACTCCCCTAGAGTTCAGAGTTATAATAATGAGGCACTTGCTCATGGGAAGATATGATCTATCTGGCAGACCTTGGCAGGACATGAGAGGCCCATGCAAACTGTGTAACTGGCGAGAACTTTAAGAGGGTCTGTTTACCAAGGTGTGGGCGGGTGTATTTATTTCTTAGGGCTGCAATAGCAAATTACCATACACTTGGTGGTTTAAAGCAAGTAAAAAGTATTCTCTCACTGTTCTGGAGTCCAGAAATCTAAAATTACGGTGTCAGCAGGGCTGCACTCCATCCAGAGGCTCTAGAGAATTACCTTTCTTGCTTCCTTCGGTTTCTGGTAGCTGTTGGCAATCCGTAGCCTCCTTGGTTTGTGACCACATCCCTCCAGGCTCTGCCCTTGCCTTTGTATCCCTTTCTCCTCTCCTTTCTCACTTTTGTATCACTTTCTGCTCTGTCTGTCTTCTTCTCTTTTGTCTGTGTCAAATCTCCCTTTGCCTTTCTCTCATAAGGACACTTACAATTGGCTTTAAGGCCCACCTCAATAGTGAAAGATGATCTCCTCATCTCAAGAGCGTCAGCTTCATTACATCTACAAAGATCCTTTTTCCAAATAAGGTCACATTCCTTCACAGGTTCTATGAATGTGGACATGTCTTTTTTGGGGGCCACCATTCAATCCACGAGAGCAGGGTTGGGGGAAGCCAACAAAGAATGGCAAAGCCCTGTGAGGTCTGTCTTTACCACACCTAGGCCTTCAGGGGAAAGGGCAGGAAGCACACAGTGGAACCTGGAGCCAATCACTATCACTGTAGGGTGGGGAGGGAGGTACCTGACAGCACTGTGGCTTTCAAAAGAGAAATTCAATTAATGTGTGGGCTGCCATAAAGAGAGCCAGGAGAATAAAGATCCAGTTTCATCCTCCTCCCACCCTCCTATTTCTGCCTCCCATGAGTCAAGTCAAGATAAAAAAAAAAAAAAAAAAAAAGTTCAAATGAGGTTGCCTTCACAAGTGCAGCAATAGATTTAGTTCTTCCTATATGTAAAAAACAAATGAGAACTTTTTTTTTTTCCTGTAATTTCAGACCATTATGCACTGGTACTAGGAAGTACTAATTACCTCTGTGTTTTGGGAAAAGCACTATAAGCAGAGTATAAACCATCTTAGACCTTTCCATACATAGGAATAATTCCATTATCATAAGCATCGTTATTATTATTTTACTTCCTTTATTTATATTCCTTCTTTCTACCAAAAGGAATTTAGGTGGTTCATGAAGAAGAGGTTTTATTATAAGGATGACGAAACTGAAATGGAAAATCAAGACCATGGAAAGGAGGAGAGAGAAAAAATGTCAATCTGAAGGGCTAATAGATTTGCTGTGATGAAGCATCAAATTTGGTTCTGCCTTCCTGGCAGCCGTCATTATGATAACATAGTTATGTCCACGTTTCACTCGAACAGAGCTTCACTTATCTAGTCACGAGAAACTCTGCAACACACAGTTCCACAAACAGTCTCCTCTCCCGTTCATGTAATAGTCACTTTCTATGATTAAAAATTACCAGATAATTTGCAGAGCTAATCACTTGTGAAAATAAAAACTTGTGGGTTGGGGAAAAAGACTGTAGAGGAACATGGAAGGACTAGAAAGAAAAGAAATAATGAGGGAATGAACAAGGAACATAGTTATAGTCAACGGAGCTCTTCTAATCATTCATTATTTAGACATTTTCTCACCCTTCCTTTTATATTTTTTTGTGTTATTGAGGGATAATTTAGGTACAATGGAATTCACATATTTAAAGTGAATTTTTGATTATTTTTGACAAATGTTTACAGCTGTGAAACTAGCCGCGCAATCACGATACAGAACATTTCATCACCAGCCAAGTTGCCCTCATACCCTTTACACTTAAATCCTTCCCTCCACTGCGGGCTGCTAGCAACAGCTGATCTGCTTCTTATCAATATAGTTTTGGCTTTTCTAGAATTTCAGATATATAATATTTTATGCCTGACTTCTTTTACTTAGCATACTGCTTTTAAGATTCATCCATATTTTGCCAGATATCATAATTCATTCTCTTTTATTGTTGACTAGTTAACCACTTTTTGAAAATATCACAGGTTATTTATGTGTTCACCAATTAATGGACAATTGTGTTGTTTCCAGTTTTTGGCAATTATGAATAAAACTGTTATGAACATCTGAGTACAAGTCTTTGTGTGAGCATACATTTTCATTTTCCTTGGGTAAATGCCTAAGTGGGATTAGTTATATGGTAGATGTATATTTAACTTCATAAGAAACTGCCAAATTGTTTTAAAATTAGCTGTACAATTTTACATTCCCACCAGCAATGTATACTATTGTTTTGCATATTTGTCAACAGTTAGTATTTTGAGTCTTCTTCATTTGGGCCATTCACGTGTGTGTGTGCAGGTGGTATTTTTTAAGTTTGCAGTTTCTTAAAGATTAATGATCGATATGGTTTGGCTGTGTCACCCAAAATCTCATCTTGAATTGGAATCCCTATAATCCCCATAATCCCTGTGTGTAAAGGGAGAGACCAGGTGGAGGTAATTGTATCATGGGGCCAGGTTTTCCCCATGCTGTTCTCGTGATAGTGAGTGAGTTCTCACGAGATGTGATTGTTTTATAAGTGTTTGGTAGTTCCTCCTGTGTTCATTCTCCTTCCTGCTGCCTTGTGAGGGAGGTGTCTTGCTTTCCCCTTCCACTATGATCGTACGTTTCCTGAGGCCTCCACCGCCATGCAGAACTGTAAGTCAATTAAACCTCTCTTCTTCATAAATTACTCAGTCTTATAGCACTATGGAAATGGACTACTACTATGATTATGTTAAGCATTCATTTTTTTAGTATTCGTTTACCCCTCTTTGGTAGAGTGTTTAAATCTTTTGTTCATTTTAAAAATTGGGGTTTGTGTCTTATTATTGAATCCTAAGAGTTCTCTTTGTTTTAAAATATTCTCATTTAGACAAATCCATAAGCAAATGTGTTTTGCAAATATTTTTTTCTTATGAAAAATATTACTTATATCATACAGCTGTTGTAAGAAATTAGGTTAGCTATATGCAAAAGTTCTGATACCTAGCAGCCACTTAGGAAATGCAAGTTCTCTTCCCACATCTTTTCCCTTCATCAATAAAGTCCTCTAGAGCTAAAGTTGAGGATGCTGCAAGCAAGAAAAAGGTTTTGGGTGAGGACATTTTGGAGAGAATAATTTCAGGACACAGGTGAGGTTATAAGAGAAATTGCAAAGGATTAGAGAGGAATGGTAAGGAGTGAATCGAGAAGCACAGATGATTCAGATATTTGGGAGATGAGGGAAGAAAGAAAGCAGTAGCATAAGTGTGAAGCAGCAGAGTGTTGTGGTTAAGCACAGGAGTTTGCAGCCAGGTTTCTTGGCTTTGAAGCCCAGCTCTGCTGCCTGCAAGCCATGTTGAGTGTGGGCAGTCATTTAACCTGTGTGTGAAAATGCAGGGAAGAGAACAGTTTGGGGGTTGGGGAAAGCTTAGATTTGCATTTGCTGAAGAATAACAGGCACAGGGACTACACAAATTCTGCAGGATATGTCAATTCAGATGATGATTCTCTTTTCAATTAAGTGTGATGTTAAAGCATCTGCCCAGAAAGAGGAAAATCAAGGGCAGCTTGAGGCTTAGGGGAAGTGAAGAAAATGAGGGACAGCAGCTGTTGAGACTTAGTGACTTGGCAAGAAAGGCATTAAAAGATCACCAACAGTCAAGAAGGAATCAGGTGAGCTTGGAGGGTGTAAGAAATGGCTTCCATCAACAGATTTTTGTGATTCATTCCAAATGACATTTATGAAGCAGGAGAGGGAGAAAACAGAACACAACTATAGAGGGAAGAGATGGTGGTTGGCAAAACAGCAAATTTCTAAAGGATTCTAGATGAGCCCGTTGTCAAAATGGTCAACTGTTTAACGTATATCTAGACTATGGAATAGCAAGACACTAAGGAAGGAAGTGTTCATGAGCACATTCTATTTCTGTAAATAGAAAAAAGAAAGGACTGGCTAGGTACAGTGGCTCATGCCTGTGATCCCAGCACTTTGGGAGGCCGAAGCGGGCGAATCACCTGAGGCCGGGAGTTTGAGGCCAGCCTGACCAACATGGAGAAAACCCTTCTCTACTGAAAATACAAAATTAGCTGGGTGTGGTGGCAGCGCATGGCTGTAATCCCACCTACTCAGGAGGCTGAGGCAGGAGAATCACTTGAACCTGGGAGGCAGAGGTTGTGGTGAGCTGAGATCGTGCCATTGCACCCCAGCCTGGGCAACAAGAGCGAAACTCCGTCTTAAACAAAAAGCAAACAAGAAAATATCATTTTTTAAGTGGCAAGTTTTAAATGGCAGCTCAGATGAACTAGAAAGTAAGATGGAAAGAAAAGCTGAAAATGTAGTGGCTCACATACTTCAAGTTTGTTGATAACCCAATGCGGATGAAGTTGAATTGATGCATGGGGAGATATCCAACGGGAGGCTCTCTGATTATGGGGAATTTTAGAGTGGAGAGTTTCGAGGGAGAGAACTTTGGAGGTTGAGGCACATGAACTCGTAAGCATCAGAGTTAGAGATGGAAGAAATAGCAAATTGGTTGATTAATGGGCTATTGGGTCAGTGTCAGGTAGTGTAATGCTGGGGGTGGAACGTGAAGATGCTCACACGCTATGGAAGACAGAAGTCCCCATGGGAGAAAGAGGCAGGTTTTAGAGATCAGTAGATTGTTGCAGAGATTTCTCAAGTACATTGTCTTGCCAACTAATCCTGAAAACGGGTGGTAGGTCTGGGTCCAGCTGAAGATTTGCTTGGCCTTGTCTTATACCTAATGCTCAGGGAGTTTTTGTATTACCTTGTAATTGATGTCATCTCAGTATTCATAGCACACCCACACTGTGCTCCAGAAAACATGAAACTAACAAAGCCCAGCTCTCAGCATCTTCCTCCTCACTCTCAGACATAACAAGCCTGCTGGGACAACTCCAGTGAGCTGCCTTTGCCTGGGACAGAAACGTAGGGCTGGAGAGGGTGGAAAACAAAATAATCTTCCTACCTGCTTCCTGTGGGGCCATTTTAAGTGGGTGGGAGGGAGAGCTTATCCATATTCCAGTGCTGGTTAAAAAACATACCTTGGCTTTTGATTCAAGGTGCTAATTTATGTACTTTACATATTTGCACTCTGAGCCCCACGGTTCTTAACTACAAGTACACAGGCGTGTAAGAGACCATTTAAGATGAGTCACTGAAATCTCTAGGGGCGTTTGTTCTCCCTCCTGCCTCTTCCACTTCTAGTGTGTTAGGTGAAGTTGTATTTGGAGGAGGCCCACAGGAAGAGCTAAGCAACAGCTTCAGAATTCAGCTGGAGCTTATGGTACATCATGTACCTCATTGGAAAAAAAATTTAAACTTCCCAATGTCTACGGTAAAAGTTTTTGACATTTAAACAGGGTCAGCTTCTTCTCTCTCTATGAAAATAGGCAAAATGTTGCCCCCTAAATATCTTCATTTCAAGTAATTTGCAACACACACACAAATCACTGAGGGACTAAGGTGACATCATTGATAATTCAAGTTTCAAAAAGGGATTCTGATAAAATGTTTCACTGCTATGTGTTCCAGACTGACTGCCTCCATTAAATACGTTCATTGGATAATTGCCTGACTTTTCCACTTTGCTTTTCTGGTGAAGCCACATGTAACATGTCCAAAATGGCTAGGAGAAATCATGGAACTTGGGCACATGCATACAGCATTACTTTTCAAAAAGGACAGAATATTTTCAAGAACTATTTATATTCTGGGCAAGCTTTGAATTTGTATAATGTGCACAGAAGATAATTCATTATCATGTTGTACACCAAATTAAATGACCCTTTGATACTGAGGTCATGCCCATTCATATTAGTAGGAGTTAAAGACGCTAAGAGGACCAAAAACTGATGCCAAGAATGCATGGAATGGTTTCCATGGAGCAAAATGGCACGATTGTCTAATGGAACAAAATTGAAAAGAACTGTAGAACAGGAAAAGGGCGTGGTGTCTGCAAAAATGAAAAACTTCATGGATTCAAATTTATGCTTAAAATGAATTGAATGTGATGCACCATTCTTGGTTTTCAGACAAACGTTAGAAACTAGCTAAATAGTGATGGAACTTTTAGAGTAGTCTGGCAAATTTTCCTGGAACTTACTTTCCCTCAACCTCAATGAGTATTCTTATCACCAGTTCTTTTTCATTCTTCTCTAGGGGATGAAAGAACATCCTACTTTTATTTTTAATTTTTGTAGAGACAGTGTCTTACTCTGTCACCAAGACTGGAGTACAGTGGCATGCAATCATAGCTCACTATAACCTTGAACTTGTAGGCTCAAGCAATTCTACTTCAGCCTCCTGCATAGCTAGGACTATAGGAGCACACTACTGTGTCTCTCTAATTTTTTTATTTTTAGAGACAGGATCTCGCTACATTGCCCAGGCTAGTCTTGAACTCCTGGCCTCAAGCAATCCTGCTGCCTTGCCCTCCCAAAACACTGGGATTACAGGCATGAGTCACCACACTTGACCGACTTTTATTTTTTAACCAATGCTTTTGAAAAGGTTCCTTTCAAACTCCTTCTCAGGATTTCATGCCACCAATCTTCACATTGCATTATAAACCTGCCATCTCTCCCTACACATCCTGAAGGGCTTGTTGGTAGAATCCATTACCATGAACCCAATCTGACTAAAAGACTGTTAAATTTTTTACCAAGAGATAGCCAAACCATTTGTTTTATCTTCCTATTGAACTGTTGGTTATATTTCGTTGTATTCTATAACCATAATTAAACCTTCCTGTGATTGTCTACAGCTTTGTGAATGCTGAAAACTCATACATTGCTTTAACATTCTTGTATGTAAATATTGGTCACTCAGAGGCTTCCTGATGGCACAATTTGGTGCCATTCTAGGGACTATTTCTTGTGTTAAGTTCAAATTAAGGTACCTTTCTTATGCCACCAATTACCTAAAATCATTCTACAGTTTAGTTTGTTTCATAATTTCTAGTTTAGATTGTTTCTTATGGTGCTTTCCCCACTATGTATCTACAGTTCCTTTCATGCTCTTTTTATAATTTGAAATCTATTTTATTGTTCCCTAAAGCGCCTGACTTTGTTTGAATTTGACAACTTTGGTCATTTTGTGGATGAATACTTTCATAGTTATCCCTCTTCCAACTTTGCCCACAGATCTCCTTGGAATCCTTTTATCTTACTAGTGTTATAATTTGGACTGATTACTTTCTAGGTTTTATGTCATTCTATGGCTCCCTTTGACTGTGCTCCTGGTTTGGATGGATGTACTCTTTCTTGGATCCTACATTTTTTCCTTTGATTACTTTGCTCCTTTGTTTTGCTGTACTACATTTTCAAGAAACGACTTCTTAAGAGATACATGGGATGAAATGTTCTGAGACTTTTTAGAAGTTTAAAAATGTCTTTTATTCTGCTCTCACCTCTGATTGAAAGCTTGACTGAGTGTAGAATTCTAGGTTGCAAAAAAAAAAAAAAAAATCCCTTAGAACTCCCTAACATGATAAAAGGAATTTATGAAAAACCCATGGAAAACATCACGCTCAGTGGAAAGACTGACAACTTTCTCCCTAAGACAAAGGAACAAGACAAGGAGGTCTGCTTTTGCCATTTTTATTCACCTTGTACTGGAAGTTTTAGAGCAATTATTCAAGAAGATAAAATGAAGAAGTAAAACTAGTCACAGATGATCTCATATTTAGAAAAATTTTTAAAAATTTCCCCAAATTATTAGAGCTAATAAATGAATATAGCAAAGTTGCAGGACACAAGATCACAAAAAATTCAGTGGGTAATTCTACAATGAAAGGGTCCAAAAAAGAAATCAGGAAAACAGTACTATTTATAATACTATCCAAAGTAATAAAATACCTTATAAATTTAACCAAGGTGGTGAAAGATTTTTGCACTGAAAACTATAAAACATTGCTGAAAGAAATTAAGGAAGATCTAAATAAATGAAAGGATATAACATGTTCATGAATTAGAAGATATAATATTGGTAAGATGGCAATACTAAAGCAATCTAGACATTCCAAACAGTGTCTATCAAAATTCCAACAGCCTGTTTTATTTATTTATTTATTTTTTGGCAGAAGTGGAAAAATTGACCCTCAAATTCATATGGAATTGCAGGGGGCTCTAAAAAGCCAAAACAATACTGAAAAAAGAACAACAAAATTGGAGAGCTCACATTTCCTCATTTCAAAAGCTACTGCAAAGCTATAGTAATTAAAACACTGTGATACTGGCACAAGGATAAACATATGGATGAATTGAATAAAATCATGGGTCCAGAAATCACAGATCTGTGGCAAATTGATTTCAACAAGGGTGCCAAGACCATTCAATGAGGAAGAATAGCCTCTTCCCCAAATGATGCTGGGACAATTGGATATCCCCATGTAAAGGAATGAATTGGATCCTTACTTTACTCCACATGCAAAAATTAACTCAAAATAAAGACCAGCCTGGGCAACATGGTGAAACCTTATCTCTACAAAAAATATGAAAATTAGCTGGGCGTGGTGGCACGTGCCTGTAGTCCTACCTATTCAGGAGGCTTAAGTGGAAGGATCGCTTGAGCATGGGAGATTAAAGTTGCAGGGAGCCATGCTCACACCACTGCATTCCAGCCTGGCTGAAAGAATGAGATCCCGTCTCAAAAAGACAAAACAAAAACCTCAAAATGGATCAAAGACCTAAATATAAGAGTTAAAACTATAAAACTTTCAGAAGGAAGTATAGGAGTAAATCTTGATGATCTTTAGATTTGGCAATGGTTTCTTAGATATGACCCCAAAAACACAAGTAGCAAAAGAGAGAAATGAGATTTCATTGAAAATAAAAACTTCTATGCGTCAAAGAACACTATCAAGGGAGTGAAAAGAGAGAGCATGATAGGGCGACTACAGTCAATAATAACTAATAACTTAGTTGTATATTTTAAAATGATTTATGTAATCCTGTTTTTTTTTTTTTTTTTTTGGAGACAGTCTTGCTCTGTCACCCAGGCTAGAGTACAGTGGTGTGATCTCGGCTCACAGTAACCTCCGCCTCCTGGGTTCAAGCAATTCTCTTGCCTCAGCCTCCCAAGTAGCTGGGATTACAGGTGCCTGCCACCACGCCCAGCTAATGACAGGGTTTTACCATCTTGGGCAGGCTGGTCTCCATCTCCTGACCTCGTGATCCACCTGACTCAGCCTCCCAAAGTGCTGGGATTACAGGCCTGAGCCACTGCACCTGGCCTAGGTTGTTTGTAACTAAAGGATAAATGCTTGAGGGCATAGATACTTCATTCTCCATAATGTGCTTATTTCCCATTGCATGCCTGTATCAAAACATCTCATGTTCCCCATAAATATATATTCCTACTATACACTTGCAAAAAATTTTAAAATAAATTTTTTAAGAAGTGAAAAGACAATTGGAAGGGGAAAACATTTGCAAATCATATGCCTGATAAAAGTCTGATATCTAGAATATATGAAGAGTTATAACTCAACACCAAAATAAATACCCAATTTAAAAATAGGCAAAAACCTTGAATAGACATTTATTTAAAGAAGACATGCCAGTGGCTAACAAATACATACAAAGATGGTCAACATCATTAGCTAGTAGGAAAATTCAAATCAAAACCACCATAAGATACCCTTTCACACCCACTAGGATGGTCATAGCTAAAAACCAAACAAAGCAAGTGTTGTCCAGGATGTGCAGAAATTGAAACCCTGAAACATAGACTAATAGACTACTTGTTTCCCACTATTAGTTTGCTATGGCTATGATGAAGTTTATGTTAAGTGTATTTTACCACAATTTTTAAAAAAATGAGGAGAGGGATGGCAGGCTAAAGTACCAGTGACAGTTTTGTCAACTGGACAGGGCTATAGTACGTAGCTACTTAATCAAAACTACTCTAGATATTGCTGTGAAGATATTTCGTAGATGTTGTTTACATCTACAACTGAGTTTAATGTCAATTTAAAGCCTTTGCTTTAAGTAAAGATTATCCTAATGTGGGTGGGAAGGCCTTAATAGCAAAAACAAACAAACAAACTGCCTCAAGGCAGCAGCATCAATCCCTGCCTGATTTTTCCATGCCTGTCCTACAAATTTTAGACTTGCCGTTTCTCACAATTTTGTGTGCCACTTCATATATATATATATATTTGTGTGTGTATGTATGTGTGTGCGTGCATCCTTTTCTTTTTGTCTGGAGAACCCTAATTAATAACAGTGCCTTAAAAAAGATTCTCTTAAAATATTGAAGCTTCTTCCTAATCTTTTAGTTGATGAGAATTTTAATACCAGTTTTAAAACCATACTTTTGCAGATGATTTATTGATTTCTCTTTGGAGGCCCTTGGAATCTTCCTATCTTTGGTTCCAAAGTTAGACAATGGTATCCTGAGTGTCTTTCATTGGAAGGAAAAGAGTTTTCAAATATGAAGATGTGTTTTTCCCTTCTGGAATGTGACTTAAGAAATTCCTTTATTTTCTCTTCACTGTTTTCTTCTCTATGTCTGACATGCCTATTAGGTAGATATTTGACCTTCTGGTTAATTTTCTATGTCCCCTTACTCTGTTTTTGTTGTTGTTGTTGTTTTATTTTTTAAAAGAGGTTCTATGAATTATTGGCCTACCTTGGGTTGATAATTTTCTGAAATTATATTTGAAATGTTCAGAAGTTCCTTCCTTATTCAGTAATTGTTTCTTTTTGGTATTTTATAAGTGTTAAGTGTTCTGGAATTTTTAGTTAAATTTTATTTGTCCTAAGCTATCTGTTCTGTTAGTTTTCTGCTTATTTATCATGAGAGGCAAAATTGCATAGTAGTTTATCACTGCAAACTGGAAACAGATCAAGCCCCACCTCTAATAGGAGCTAACTGTCCAACCTTGGGCAAGTAACTTAAGCCATCTCTGCCTCAGTTTCCTGGGGCATAATAACTAAGCTTACATGAATTGTGTGAAGATCTAGAGAGTTTATAAGCATACTTAGGTAACTCCCAGCACATAGTAAGCACTCAATACATGTGAGCTATTCTTACTGGTCTTCTATTTCACATTGCAAGCTTTATTCATATGACTAATGAATCTTGGTTATCTACTCACATTTGAAAAACTCAGACTGCAAAGTTGACTTCATGCTGTTTTTGTGGGTGAGACTCGCTAACTGGAAAACCTACTGTTAGTGGGAGTCAGAAGTGGATGCTGAATTAAGCTTAATAAAGAGAACTTCACTATGGAGCACCTACACTTATTTATTTATTTATTTATTTATTTATTTATTTTTGAGACGGAGTCTCGCTCTGTCGCCCAGGCTGGAGTGCAGTGGCGCGATCTCGGCTCACTGACCTACACTTATATTCTAGTTCTTCCTAGTTAATCAGCTTCATTTCTTTAGAAGAGAACCCTCAAATTAGTTTGCTTTGCATTAAGAGCTTGACTGCAAACTCTTCTATATGGTAGGAAACTGTGGGATGCATTGATTGCTAAGTATATTCACCTAGAAATGATTTCCCAATTTTCAGCCACACTCTTCTTTCCCAACTTTTGGTCCTACTTGGCTGTGTTTGAGTCATTAGTCTTTTCTGGGTTCAACTATGTGGTTGTGGTTGCCTCTTTCATTGGCTGTAGCTTCTTCCATGTATGTTCTGAGCTGCAGCTTTTTTCTCTTCATCAATAAGAAAAAGCACAAAGTACAAATCAGCCATAATCCCATCACACCAAGGTAATTGTTAGCTTTTAGTCTTTTTTTTCTTTTTAAAATCACCAAATGCCTTTCTCCAGTACTATTTCTACCCATTTGACAGATTTGGCAGCACTAAAGCCCAGCATACACTTTGGCAAAGTCAGAATCTCTCCATAGGATGTGGGGAAAGGCTAGGGACACTTGTGTGGATAATATTTATCTCTTCACACTTTATATTATTATAAACCAGGCAGTGATAGCTATCTTTGTAGCCAAATCTTTGTGAGTATTCTTCATTCATTTCCTTACATCAAATTTTCCAGAAGTTGAGACAAAGAATAAAAGCACTTTCAAAAGCACTTTCAAAAACCAAACAGCTCTTGGGGCCAGTTTTACCAATTTAAGCGCAAGTAGCAAGGTTGGATAATATGCATTCTCCCCATTTTCAGCGCTGATGATCATTAAGTTTTTTGGTAATTTAATGGGTAAGTATCATCTTACTGTTTCAATTTGCATTTTTTCAACTAGTAAAGTTAATTTTAAAAATAAATTTATTTGATATCTGGCTTGTCCTTAGCAAATAGCTCATTTCTTTGTGGGGAGTGTTCATTCATTCATTTGTTTTTCCTGATTGTTTTCAACCTTTCTGCTTTTTTTTTTTTTTTTGATAATCTAATATGCTAGGTACTGTTCCACATTTTGGAAATACAAGAATAAATAAAACATAAGCCCTACCCTTATAGAACTTATATTTTTTAATGAGGAGAAAGAGATAATAAATATGCGGTAGGTCAGATGGTGGTAAACACTGAGAAAAATAGAAAAGTAAAGCAGGCAAGGATGTGTTGGGAGTGGGGCCTTCTGAGGACCTATCAAGAGGGCAACATTTGAGCAGATATCTGAAGGAGGTAAGGAAGTGAGCCATGTCTTTAACTGGGGTCACAGCTTGCAAGCAGAGGGACTAGCAAGTGCAGAGACCCTGGGATGGAAGTGTGTTTGCTATGTTTAAGGAACTTCAAAGAGGCCAGAGTGACTGGAACTGAGCAAGTAAGGAGAGTATTAGAAGGAAAGGTCTGAGAGGTGGGAATACATATATGGGGGGGGGGGGGGCAAATAATGTAAATACTTAGAGATAGACCCTTATAAAATCTTTGGCTTTTACTCTGAGGAAATGGCAAATTATTGGAAGGATATGAGTGGAAGAATGACATGCTGTAACTATGTTTTCAGAAGATCTCTTTGGCAGCTAGGTGAAAAATAAGCCATAGCAGACTAGGGTGGCATCAGGGACAAGAAGTTAGGAGGATTATTGAATAATTGAAAGGACAGATGATGGCAGCTGGGACCAGGGTGGTTGCTGTAAAAGTGGTGAGAAGTAGTCAAATTCTGTCTGTTTTTGCATCTATATTTAAGAGTGAGAGTTATCTGTTTATACACCCACCCGCTCACCCATCTGTCCACTGGCCTGTCACCCATCTGTCCATCCATCCATCTATCCATCTATTCTCATTGTAATGTTCAGATTTCAGCATCTGAATTTAGAAAATGTCTATTATTTTAATGCTCCAAAATCGTTGAGATAGCATGGAAATTGCATGTTCCTTGAAGTCTCAAAAACCTTGTTTAAGTGATCCTCTGTGCCCTGTGCTTTTCATAGAGATAAGGCTTTGGTAGGCCAGGTGCGATGGCTCATGCCTGTAATCCCAACATTATGGGAGGCTTAGGCAGGAGGATCCCTTGAGCTCCAGAGTTTGAGACCAGCCTGGGCAACATGGCGAGCCCTCATCTCTACAAAAAAAAAAAAAAAAAAAAAAAAAAAAAAAAAAAAACCAGGCATGGTGACCCGGACCTGTTGTCTCAGCTACTCTGGAGGCTGAATTGGATCTCTTGAGTCAGGGAGGTAGAGGTTGCAGTGAGGCATGATGGCGCCACTGCACTCCACCCTGGGCAATAGAGTGACTTTGGCTTTGATATCTTTTTATATATTTTCCATATAAGTAGTCTGTTCAGATCTTTTATCTCTTCCTGAGTCAGTGTTGGTCATTTGCATTTTTCTAGAAAGTCCATTTCTTTGATATTTAAAAAATGTATTGCTTTGAGTTTTATAATATAATTTTCAGTGTCTCTTTGTGGTGAAGTCCTCTTATTAGCTTTATGTAGTTGTGTGTTGTCTTTCAATGTATTAGACTAAGGAGTGGGATGTCTATTGTATCTGTTTCCCACAGAATAAGCAGCTCTTACATAACTTTGTCTATTTACCATTTTAATGTTTTTTGGGTCATTTTTATTTCTTACTTTTTTTTCTTTTTCCTGCTTTCCTTGTTTGTGTTGTTGCTGTCTCCTGAGTTCTTGAATTAAATACGTAGTTCATTTTTTGTTATGTTCTGAGTTTGCCTCAGACAAATGCTTTGGCCGTATCTCATTAGTATTGACGTGTCATGTTCTCATTGTTGCTCTTTTCTTAGGACTCTATAATTTCAGATTATTCCCAAAAGCTATTAGTGGTTTCTCTTTTCATTTCAAAATGCTTTTCAGTTTATATTTTTGAAACTAATTTCTAATTATAAAGATTTGTGGTCAGAATCTGTATCTTACATGATTTCTGTTTTGTTGAAATCAATCGAGCTTTTCTTTGTGGCTAAATGCATGATCAGTTTTACACATTTTCCATGAATCTTTAAAATAGAAAGTGTATTCCTCATTGAGTACAATGTTCAATTTGTAGTTATTAGATCAACTTTATTATAGTATTCAGCATTTCAGTATTATACTTTTTTCCTTGATTTGTATGTCAAGAAATAAGGCCACCCTCATTGTGAAGCAACAAGGATGAAGATTCTTAAGATGATCCACTTAATACATCTATTTTCTCTTCCTTTAAAAAAAAAAAACACACAAAAAACAAAAAACAAAGAAATAGTAAGGCCAGGTGCGGAGGCTCATCACCGTAATCCCAGCACTTTGGGAGGCTGAGATGGTAGGATTGCTTGTGCCCAGGAGTTCAAGACCAGCCTGGGCAACATAGTGAGACCCTGTCTCCAATTAAAAAAAAAAAAGTAAGACAGTTATATGTAAGCCATCCATATTTGTTGTGTTGTTTATTTACCTCTTTTGCTTTATTTTATTTGAAATAGTTTCATGACTTTTACTAACTGTTGATTGCTTCATTAACATATCCCTTTGTTACGTAATTTTCCATTTTAATATGGTTTTTGCCTTGGATTCTATTTGGACTGATATTAATAATGTAATCACTGCTTTCTTTTGTTTTTTTTTTCTGACAGTTTACATATGTATAAGACTCCATCATTTGGCTGAACAATGAGACTTCAGTTTCATTAAAAATCAATTGAGGTGGTCTGTCAGCCAAGGAGGACGTTAGTGCTGAGGTTGATGTTCCTATCAAGAACAGTAACTGTCAAAATTTCCAGTACTTTGACGAAACCTCGAATGTGTGCCTGGAAGGTTTCATGTTGTTGGAGCATTTGTTGTATCCCTGGGGGGGTTGTAGCTCTCTAAGTTTGCTGTGGCTAAACAAAAGACATACACAGATTTCTACAGAAATTGTGGGTCTATGAAAGATTTTGAGACGAGGAAGGTTTCTATCTGTCAGAGTACAAAGTGATTT
Organism: Macaca thibetana thibetana; assembly: GCF_024542745.1. Lineage (NCBI taxonomy): Eukaryota > Metazoa > Chordata > Mammalia > Primates > Cercopithecidae > Macaca > Macaca thibetana. Next base: position 82,512,563 of record NC_065589.1, on the reverse strand, counting down.
TGGAATATAAAGAATTTCTTTGGACCGAGTTACCTAGAAGTTTGTCACCCACCTGTGTTCCTGAACTATTATGAAACATGAAAATGTGGGCCAAGAAATAGTTTATCTTGATAAAGAAACAATGAACAACAACGACAAAATCAATCGAGATAAGTTAATATTGATAATTTGATTTTTTTTCTTTAAAAATCGGCCGGGTGCGGTAGCTCACCCTTGTAATCCCAGCACTTTGGGAGGCCGAGGCGGGCGGATCACGAGGTCAGGAGATTGAGACCTTCCTGGCTAACACGGTAAAATCCCCGTCTCTACTAAAAATACAAAAAAATTAGCCTGCCGTGGTGGTGAGCGCCTGTAGTCCCAGCTACTCGGGAGGCTGAGGCAGGAGAATGGCGTGAACCTGGGAGGCGAAGCTTGCTGTGAGCCGAGACTGTGCCACTGCACTCCAGCCTGGGCGACAGAGTGAGACTCTGTCTCAAAAAAAAAAAAAAAAGAGAAAAAAAAGAAAACCATATGCTATATTGCATTATGTACATAACCTACCTATTTTACATTTTCAGATTGTTATAACATGTATGTAAATTTATATGCTACAATCTCAAAATAGATTTGAAATGGAAAATATGAAAACGTAAGATACCTTTTTTAAATTGGGTGCCACCAAATAGAATTTTAATAGAGGATAATTATAAATGTTGCCTTCAATTTATTTTTCATATTAATTTCAGAAAGACCATTCTGTCAACTTTTGGTAAATAAAAATGACAAGCAATCAAACAATAGCCTAAGAACCATAAGCAATCAATCAACAATAGCATAAGAACTCTAGATGACAATGTTTTGTCTGTAGTTAATTATCAGGTGATATAGAAAATGTTGACGAGATCAAGCCTCTCCATTATTATTGTGTGGGTTGTTCTCTGCTTGTCTTCTGATGCCCCTCCCTCAGCTCCCTTCCTGCCCTTCTCTGACCTGCTCTGTTCCCTGGGAGGCTGGGCCCTTGAGTGCTGCCTCACTTACTCTTCCTTACTGACGGCTTCTGGTAGAACTCAGTCAATGGGAGCACAGACAGGAGCCTGTGGAGTGGGGCGGGGGGCAAGAGAAGAAAAATGTTGGAGTGTTTCTTCCAATGTATTGGGGAGCCTTTTCCTTCTTGGCTTCAGCTCTCATTGGGCAACACCATTCCCCGCCCTTCCTCCTCAGGCCTAGAGGTGGAAATGCTGCTGATCTCTGGGGGCTTCCACATCCCTCACTGGTCCCTTTAACCTTCCCCATACCTCCGTACATTGTGAATTATTAAAGTCTCTTTAGAGGAATCATCTAAATGGAATTCTATTTTCTCCTGGTATCCTCCAGTGCAATATAAGCCTGAGTTCTTTTTTATGAGCAAGAGAAAACAACTCAGTCTTTTAAAGGGTTAGAAGGATATCACGGTGCTGAGAATTAATGAACCTTGAGAAGGCTTGAGAGTGGGCAGGAGGCAAAGTGGGGTCCAAGAGCATGGCAGAAGCCACCACAAAGGCTATGGATATGTGCTGCAGATATGTTTGGGTCACATGCTTCCACCTCAAATCATCCTGAACCTGCTCAGAATAATTTTATCCCTGACTCAGCATTTAAAGTCCCAGGAGCGGCCAGTAATGTATCCTTCTCCTGGTTGTTGTGGGGAGGATGGAGAGGGCATCTGGGTTATTTGGCTTCTGAAATATGAGGTGTCCACAGAAAAATTGGACAGAGGAACAGAGGTGGATAGCAAACAGACAGAAATGACCAATGCCCACTATAGATACTATCTTTAAAGGCATCTTAACATTTAACACATACTATTATATTCATGCCTATTCTAATACCTTAGGGACTTAAAGGGTGGTCAGGTTAATTGGCTTCTCTTAATTATGCAATTATCTGCTCATTTATTTATTGATCTCTCCTTTTCTGTGTCTGCAATTGAACAAGAACTGCTGGTTAAGTTATCCAGGATGTGTTCTATAGATTTTATTTCTGTCAACCCAGTATATACGTTCAAGTAAAGCAAACATACCCATGGCAAGAAGTTCAGAATTCTATAAATCAGATTCACATATAAATATGCTATCAGCCTTTTCCAATAAACAATATTGTCAAAGGTTGCTGATAACCCTTACAAATGAATTTGTTCTTGGTTATCAGGATAGTAAGTCCATATTGAAAATCAATGTTAATTCAAGAATTCTCAGCTCAAATGCAGCTTGTTCTGAGCTCTAGGAATTGTGCAGGAGAGGGAGAAGGGAATGATTTGTGATCTGAGGAATATGCTTTGACAGCCCAAACCCCAACACATTCAAAAATTTCCACAGGGGCTTTAAAGGTGACCTTGATGAGGAAGGGAAAGCAATCTTTACCTGGTGAAGACAGAGTGAGAAACACTGCCTAGAAAGATACACACATGCAACTTAATGTGAAAAGAATTCTGGATTTTACCAGTTGAGAGCTGTGGGATTTTGGAAATATAGTTTAAAATGCTGGCATCTCCACATAAATAATGGAGAACCTGGAGACTAGCTATCAGACGGTGGCATCTGCCCATAAACCTCCAAGAGCAATGAGAAGATTCAGCTATGGTAAGAGAGCACTGGCCCCAGCTGCCCTGAAGCTAAGGACTGTCAATGAAACAACGCTCCAAAGGGCTTCTTGGAAGCTGCCTCTGGAGCTGGTCCACAGGGTATAATTATGAGATTCCTGAGCTCCCATGCCACTGTTAACTAGAAATAAAGGTCATCTGACTTACAGTTCAGCTAGAATTCCCAGTCCTAAGTCTGAAAATACAAAAGTAGAGGCCTTGTAGTATAATTCACAAACTTTTTCCTTAAAAGGAAGTGCTGGTAGAAGTCATGCCACCTCTTCTCCATTGTTTAGTGTGTACAGAAATAAAATGCTAGGTACTTAAAAGTAGCAAAAGAAAATCTCAAGTTCGTGTTCAAAATAGAACACATATGCTCTAAACTATAAAGTCATAGTAAACTGATGCTTATTTCTTTAATGTTAAAAATACTTGTTAAAATACTTGCTAATAATTACAGCCTCATTAGCCAAGCAATATTAAGGGACAAAATGGGATGCAATACTGCTGGAATTAGTTAGAAATTGAGTTTAGATACATATAAAAAGCTTTGCTTCATTTTCAAATGAAAGATATGGATTCTTGCTTTCCTAGTTTTTTAAAAGAAAGTATTAGATCAAACATATGAAGGCAGATTGATCTTGGGAGTATTTCTAACTTAAGAAATCAAAATCCATGTTCTCTCAAAATTGATATGAGTTTCAAGGATGGTTTTTTTGTTCAAAGACTCTTTTAACATATTTTGGGCCTATTAGAATTTTTTTTGAGTCAGTCTCGCTTTGTCACCCAGGCTGGAGTACAATGGTGCAATCATAGCTTTCACTCCAGCCTTGAATTGCTCAGTGCAGCCTTGAACTCCTGGGCTCAAGCTATCCTCCTGTCTCAGCCTGCGGAGCAGCTGGGACTACCAACATGTGCTCCACTGTGCCTGGCTAATTTTTAAATTTTTTTTGTGGAAATGAGGTCTTGTTATATTGCCCAGGCTGGTCACCAACTGTTAGAAATATTCAAAACTATCACAGATATATGGCTATTTAGTTCTATCCATGTGTATCACAGTGTTCTAAGCCATTAAATTGAAAGACATGAGCCCTGGCCCCAAGGGACTCACAATATTAAAATCATAGATTACAGATGATCCAATCTCTGAGTTATGGAGGACGAAGAGTCCCTGGTCAGGAAGCTCAGGTCCTGACTTTACCAACATTCTTTAGAACCTTGTTGAAATTAACTAAATGTTTAGTATTTCCATTTCCTCATACTTCAAATATAGGGTAATATCTGCCCTTCTTATCTCATGGGTCCCTGACCTAAGAATGTAAGATAATGGCTATAAACATTCCAAAAAATCCTAACACATTATTGTTAGCTATACTAGGCTCAAAACTGCAAAACGATTTGTGTTTCCTTTTAAATAGCTTTAAAAAGCATCATTAACATTTATACAACACTGAGAATCTCTTTGCAGCCCCAAGTTACAGAACTGTGTATTCAGCTACAATTTGGGCTGTGACTTACGTGAAAGATAAAAGTTACACCTCCTCTAACCAGAAGCAAAATGCAGATGTTTTGAAGATTTTTTTTTTTTTTCTGACACAGAAGTGTGGAAATAAGCAAATTGCAAAAGAAAGAGGAACATTATACTTAAGTCCTGAAATCTAAAACATTTCAGTTTAGGACTTTTAAAAAATAATTGGTAAAGTTCCAGGGTTAACCTACTTTATTGAACCTTTGGGCTGTTCGGTGTGGAACAAAATTCTCTAGGGATACAATGATACTTGAAAAAATATATTTGAAATATATAAGCCATTTCTCACTTATAAAAAAATGTATAGAGATCTGAGTAGACACATTAAAAGTAGAAGATATTGGTTTTCATTCTAGGTTCATTATAAAATGAAACCTTGACACATGTAAAAAACTTGAGTCCTACAAGTGTTGAAGGCATTTTGTGCCACTGCTTCTGATCTTCTTACTGCTCTCCTGGCCTCCCCCAGCGTGTCTGAGTTTCTGTCACTGAGACCAACTCTGTTTTCAAGTATTTCATATTTAACCTTCCCAGGAGAGGATTGGTTGGGTTCATCAATGTATTCAGTACCCTGTAAGGTCTCAAAATAGGTCACTTCAGAGGTTACTGGCCAGACAACTGCTGTTCCAATTAGTTGTGGCTGTGGTGGTGGGGTCATATGATGCAAAGTGCATCCCAAGAGGAGGATTTCCATGCATGTCCTGTTTATGTAGGAAGTGCAGGAAACATTGGTGGAAGAGTGGGGAAGGCAGATAGGAAAGGTAACCAGTAAAGGGTGCATTATCAAGTACCTATAATCAAGCACTGTGGGTGGCTGGAGTTTAATCCATAGGGAAATCTTGGGAAATGTCATAAAACATTTCCCAGGGTTATCCTAATGAAAGACAAGGGAGCTGGAATATTGATACACCAACTCCCCTTAATCATTGGTTAAGGACAGCTGAGAGGGAGGTAGAAGAGGGGTGTTTGTTCTTGCAGACTGCATTGTTCACCCTCTCAGGTGAAGGGATGCAGTTCAACTGGCAGCTGAAAATGCTGGAGTTCATAGAAATGGTCAGGCCTGAAGGATGGGGGCAGGGTGCCACTGCATTAACTACACATGGTAACTCCAGGCAAAGTCGCTCACAGCCACTTTACCACCAACAGGCTTCTCATATATAGGCTTTGTGGAACAGCCAATACCATTTTTATTAGAATGGTAATTCAACTTAAATTTTAAGATCAACTTATTTTAAAAGAAACTTAATTTTTGTTTTGACTTTGGGGCAAACTTATAAATGCCTAAAACTTTTTTTTAAATACTGAATTTAGATTTCTGTATGTAAGCTGATAAAAGAATACTAACCTTTTCTGTGGTGAAGCTGGGTGTTAATAGTTCAGTTTTGTCAGTGTCAACCTAAATAACAAAAACTCTAAAAGAAAGTAGTGTTTAATTGGGAATAAGCATTGCAATGGGAATAGAAGATGTGCCATAGTAAACTAGGTATTCAGGGAGGTAAAGGAAGGCAAAGACTTTTAAAGGAAACAAAGAGTTTTGAGATAATTATCCTTGGCTACAAGGATCAATAACAAGAGTGGCATCTGTCCAAATTTAAATAGGCAGTTGCTGGGCACACATCCTCACAGAAGTACGTTTTTGTGTAAGGCTTTGATGGCCTTTGTGTAAGGTTGTGGTTTTTGTAGTCTTTTGTGATAGTTTTCGTTATTTAGCATATGTGTGTGGGAATCCTCCCTTCATGTCCTTCCCCAGATCTGTTTTTCAGTTCGTTTATAACATGAGTGACTCCATTTTTATTCTGACAACTTTTACAGTGGTATCAACATCTTTGTCAGTTATTTGAATTAGGCAATTAGTTGCATATTTTTAATTTTTGTCCCAATCTTAATGAAAAATAGAAGTGCTAATATTAATCATCGAACTTTTTATATGCTTAATAATGACAAAGATGACAACCATAAAGCATGCCAAAAACCTGAAATCGTTTTTTTTTTTTTTTTTTTTTTTTTTTTTTTTTTTTTTGAGTCTTTACGGTTTGCTCCATCACTCAGGCTGGAGTGCAGTGGTGTGCTCTCGGCTCACTGCAACCTCTGCCTCCCTGGTTCAAGCAATTCTCATGCCTCAGCCTCCCAAGTAAATTCTTTAGTCTATTTGAACTCAAGCTTTGTTTTCAATTTCAAGAACAAAATTAACAAAACAAGATTATGATTTGAACATGAGGTAAGACTAGGACTTCTACAGTTTGGTTTGTTTTATTGTTTTTAGAGACAGGGTCTTGCTCTTGTCATCTAGGCTGGAGTGCAGTGGTACAATCAGAGCTCACAGTAACCTGGAACTCCTGGGTCCAAGTCATCCTCCTGCCTCAACCTCTGGAGTAGCTGGGACTACAGGCACCCACCACTGTGTCTGGCTTTTACATTTTTTTAATTTATGAGAATTGGCATCCTTTAAGGCATATACGTCTGCTGATTTAATTTTACATTTTCAACTTTTGTGCATGTATCTGGAATTCTTTATGTACAGAAATTGGAGACTGCATAGCAAAACTGCTTTATGAAAACACTGAATTAATTGAAAATGTCATCTTAGTAAAGTTGAGCCCTGGTAGAGATGGAGTTGTGCCTGGCCAAGTGACTATCTGTTTGAACCTCCCATCAGGATCTGAGTTCTGTCAGTCCTACAAGGTCATAAGGCCAGGCAGGCCCAGTCACCATCCAGTATAGATGGCAGTGATACATTTGGGGCTGAGCACAAGCAGGACCAGAAGCAGCACAAGCAAGCTGTGTGAGTAGAGTTCTCAGGCCCCATGTCGGAGAAGCATTTTGCTGACACCCGTGTTCATAAGGATAGTCATTACAACTAGCCGATGGAAGAGGAAATAACCTAAACACGATTTATGGGTGAATCTGACCAATTTGTGGTACAAACCATAACTCAAGTGTGACTTTGAAAGACCATTATGTATAGCAAATCCTCCAAGTAAGCCAGCTGCTTGTGGGTGATGCAGGATATAATTCTGTGGCTATAACTCATAGCCACAGAAGACTTGTATCTTCTTTGCTGAGAAGTGGGTCCTCTGGTCTGTGTGGGATCCTATGCTAGTGGATCAGACACTCTGTTAACCCCCTGGATAGTGGTGCTGGCTGAGGTCTTGCAGGCAAGAAAGGCAAATACATATCTGGAGTATGTGTCTATTTTGGGAGAACAAATATCTGGCCCTTCCTTCCAGGATGGCAGGGCCCCAAGAAGTGAGGTTGCTGATGTTGATGTCAGATGTCCAGGTCATTCTGCATGGTTGGTTAGTGTCTGTTCTATGGTGGATGTTCTCTGGTGGGTGCTGTCATGTGATTTACAGATCTTCATACTTTGTGCCCATTCCCATATCTATTCACATGCTTCTTAGAATTTATTGCACTTAATCTTCCAATTTCCCTTTTACAGATCTCTGACCACTTGACTTTTTTTTTTTCTTTTGGCCAAATGAACTAGGCCATTTGCCACTGCCTCTGAATCATATACCATAAACCTTGGGACAGTTCGTTTTCTACCCAAAGTGGATATAACCAGGTACCATGAGCATTTGTGTATGTTTACATTCCTATGTTGTCATTTCCCTTGAGTAAATATCTAAAAGTGGAATTTCTGGGTCAGATGGTAAGTGTATGTTTAAGAAACTGCCAAAGTATTTCCAGAATGGCTGTAGCATTTTGCATTCTCACCAGCAAAGTATGAGAATTATATGCCAACGCTTATTTTTTTTTTAGTCTTTTTAATTTTAGTCATTTTAATTTGGATGTGTCCTAGCATCTCATTATACTTCTAATTTGCATTTCTCTGGAAACTAATGATGTTGACTAATTCATGTGCTTAATGTCCATTTATATATCTGCTTTTTGAAGTAGCTGTTTAAGTCTTTTGCCCATTAAACAATTGGATTACATTTAAAAAATTGAGTTATGAGATATTTTTATATATTTTAGATACAAGACCTTTTTCAGGTGAATGTATTGCAAATATTTTTCCCAGTCTGTAACTTGCTTTTTCATTTTTTAATAGTATCTCTTGAAGAGCAAAAGTTTTAATTTTGATGAATTTCAGTTTATCAAGTTTTTCTTTTGTGATTTTTGTGTCCTAAGAAATCTCTGCTTAGCCCAAGGTTGTGAAGATGTTATGTTTTCACCTAGAAGTTTAATAATTTTAGTCTATGATCCATTTAGAGATTTTTGTGTGGGGGTGTATTGTGTGAAGGAAATATCTAGATCGATTTTTCTTTATATGGATATCCAGTTGTTCCTGCACCATTTGTTGAAAAGACTATCCTTTTCACATTGAGTTACCTTGGCACCTTTGTCAAAAATCAATTCTCTATGTATGCGTGGGTCTATTTCTGGACACACTATTCTGTTTCAGTTATTTATATGTCTCTTCTTATGCAATGATACCCAGTAGCAACATTTATACTTAACATCCCCATCTTGGTTTCTAAGTACCTTTGAGCTGAAAGAAATCATGGCTGATTCTAAGGTATGTGACACAGGAAGTACAAAGTGAGCCTGGGATGTCTTATACCCAAAAGCAAGGAAGTATAAAACCAATTCACATGTGACAAAAGTACACGACAGCCAGATGGAAGACAGTCCCACTGGCCAAAGTTAGGAAAATTTTAACATTAAAAAGATCATCATCTGTAACTGATCATAACCCTTAAATCCATAGTGAGGAAGAGAAAGGGAGAGAATGTTTCAGTGCCACATTGAAGGTGACTGTTACATCAAATCCTTATTCTGAATATCTGTAATTAAAGGGAAATAATTATTTACTATATCTTTTTAGAAGATGACAAGAAAAATTCTTCTTTATAGAAGAATAACAGCTAATGTAGAAGAAATGAGAGAATTAGAAAACCCCTTTTGCAATTCCCAGTGAAATAATTGATTTATGGACGAATGATCCGTGGATGCTAAAGGCTAAAATCATTAGGAGAGAGATGGTTATAGAGAAGGACTATCTCATGGCACCAAAACACCTCGTCACTGCTAATTGCTAAGGGAGACAGAAAACTATAATAAAGGAATTTGATCATCAACCCTTAAATGAATTACCTTCAAATGATATCTTTTTTAGCAAGAGAGTCTAATCCAGGATTAGTTGTTATGCCCAGTGTTGATGTTTTCTCATCTGGAATGCTTTCAACTGCCTTTCCTTGAGTTCCATGCCACTGATATTTTTGAAGATTACAGGGCGTTTCTTTTTTATAATAGGCCTCAATTTGGGTTTGTCCAGCATTTCTTCATGACTGAATCTAGGTTATGCATCATTAGTAGGAGTATCACAGAAGTGAGGCTGTGTTTTCCTCGCTGTATGCTATCTGTGTCACATGAAGTCAATTTGTACCATTACTCATGGCCTTAACTTTGAGTACTTAAGAGGTGTCTGCTACTATATAGCTCTACTTTCAAGTTACTTTTATTTCTTTTTGTAATTAATAAGTACTTTGTGAGGAGAAACATTTCAGGTATGTAAACATTGCATTTCTTATCCTATTTTCACCCACTAGTTTTTAGCATCCATTGATATTTATCTGTGTTATTACTCTGAAGATTGCCAAATGATTTTCTATTTCCATAATTTCTTCTGTAATTTATTTTCTGACTTTCTATAGTAAGAAAAATCTTTCTCTTCCTGTTTATTCACTTATTTATATCAGTGTGTACTCAAGAACTTTCATTCACGGATTATAATTACCACTATCTTTATTTTGATGCTCTCATTGGCCCAGATTTTGATATTAGAAACCTCTTCAAGCTTCCTCTGTGTCCCTTTGACACATCCCATAATTATTTGAACATTTTCTGGCATAACAGGATGCTTCAGGCTCATCTTCTACCTTTCCTGCCTAGCCCTGGAATTAGCCATTTCTCCAAGAAGTACTGATTCCTTTAGCAGAGTGTTGTTTGGGAGATTTGGGGCAAGTGTGCTCGTGATTACTGGGGTATTGCTGCTCCCAGACCCTCTCAGTGAGAGCGGCATTAGGTGTACAGACAAATCATATACATTTCTTTCTCTTCCTGAGTTGCATAGCTCCAGTTCCAGTTCAGTACCACAGGATTCATTCCACTTTCATCTGTTCCCTGTTTGTATTTCTCCTCTTCATTTGTGAGAAACCTGTCACTCATTGTTCTGAGAAAAATTGCTTATTTGTCCAGTTACCTTTATGGACAAGCTAATTTCCCCATCTTGCCAGGTTGTCCCTGCTGGCTGCTTTTGACATGGTCCTTGACTGGGACACAGGTATTGGCTTGCACTGAAATGTCCCTCCTCCCCATTCTAATGCTGTTCTCATTATTACCAGCTACCACTGGGCTTCCCCTGATGTCTCACTCCAATGCTGCTCTCACGCAGGCTGTCTTTATCCATCTTGTTTCTTATGGTAATGGAGATAATCCTAATGATTCTTCATTAAGTTGAATTCTAGTGATTCTTCTAATGGTGACAGATTTTGATTATGTGTACATATACACGTATGGATGTGATATAGCTGTATATATACATATGTGAATACATATGTGAACCTATATCAATATTCTATCTATATGATACTTATTTAGTTCTTTTTTTGAGACAGGGTCTTGCTCTGTCACCCAGGCTGGAGTGCAGTGGCATGATCTTGGCTTACTGCAGCTTCTGCCCACCAGGCTCAAGCAATCCTCCCACCTCTGTCTCCCGAGTAGCTGGGGTTATAGGCATGTGCCAACACACCTGGATATTTTGTTGTATTTTTAGTAGAGAAGGGATTTTGCCATGTTATGCAGGGTAGTCTCAACCTCCTGAGCTCAAGCAATTCACCTGCCTTGGCCTCCCAAAGTGCTGGGATTACAGGCCTGAGCTACTACACCTCTCCATATATGACTTTTAAATCAGGGAAGTACGTTCAACTTTGCAAAATGCCTTTTCATCATTTAGGGAGATGATTAAGTGGGATGTCTCCTTTTATCTATTAATATGATAAAAGATGAATAGACGTTCTAATTTTGAACTATTTCTTGCATTCCAAGAATAAATCCCATTTTATCATTGTGTATTAATTAACTTGCTTATATTCTATGACATTCTGGCATGATTTATAAATTACACACTGGCCTTTAGTTTCCCTTTTTGTGCTTTGTTATGCTCAATGTCAGTGTCATTCTTTCCTTCTCTCTTCATGCTTAGGGATTACTTAGGATTGAAATAGTTTGTTCCTAGAAGTTTTGCATGAAATCATTAGACTGAAGGGGCCTTGTGTTCTTGTGAGGGGTCGATTTTTGATAACTTTCTCAGTTTCTTTACTGGTAATTAGTCTGTCTGTTTTTACAAATCTTTTCTAAGGACAATTCTGATAATTTGTATTTTCCTAGAAACTAACTTATCTAGATTTTCAGGTGTATTTGCCGAATTTTGTGCAAAGCATTTTCTTATATTTATTTTGGTTTCCTTTTAGCTCATTATAATTGCCGGTTTTATGTGTTTGTTTTCCTTACATTTCCTTTAAAAAGTGAGACAACCTATCATTTTATCCATTTTTGTAGATATTTTTCAAGAGATCAGTTTGTATGTTTATTGCTTCCATATTGTTTATTTCCAAATCATATCTGCTTTTGTCTTTAATGCATTTTTTCGGTTTTCCTTGGATTTTTTTCTTATTCTTTTTTCTTACCTCTTGCTTTAAATATAAACTCATTTATTTTCTTTTTTCTTATTTAATAATTAAGGCTCTGAATTTTTCTTCAAAGCATCGATTTTAGCCATAACACATGGATTCTGATGTGTAGTGTTTTTATTGCTGTTATTTTCTACACATCCTTCAATTTCACTTACTATTGCCTTTAAGTCAACTTTTTAAATAGTCTTAATTTTTAGACAGTTGGGGATTTTGTTTTCTATTTGAAAAATCAATTCTACTTTTTTGTATTATATCTTGTGAATATGATATGCACTGTTTCTACTTGAATGTATTGGGAGTATTTTGTGGTTCAACGTATACCAAAGGTTTGGGGATGTTCTTTGGCAACCAAAGGTGAAATAGTCTTTGTTTTCAGGATGAAGGGTGTGATAGCTTTTTAGAGAGACTTTATGAATTATAGAATCTGATCTTATATCTGTACTTTTTTTTACTGTTTTCTTGTACTGTCATTGGTCAAGAGAATGAGTAAACTTTCCCTGATACTTCTGTAGTTTTCTCCTTGTATTTTATGTTGCTTTTGCTTTAAGAGTTTTCACTGTAGTGCCTTTGGTATTAATGATCTCTGACAGATCTTTGTTGTAGATTGACTCTTATCTGTATGAGGTGAACTTATTTGTCTTTAGTGTTTTTTGTTTTTTTGGCCATGAATTCAACTTTGCTTGATACTAAAAATGTAATTATCCTGTTAGGCAGTTTTTGTGAGTAATGGTCTCATGTATGTGCCCAGTATTTAATTTTGCTCAAAATGTATCTCTTGCACGCAACAAATAGTTGAGTTTGGTTTTTGAAACCTACCTAAAGAATTTTTTCTCTTAATGAGTGGCTGCTATGATTTGAACAATGATAATCACTCCAAAATTCGTGTTGAATATTCCCAATGTGACAGCACTAAGAGGTGTGGCCTTAATGCTGTTAAAATGTGGCATTAAGAGACAATTAAGTTGTGATGGCTCTACCCTCACGAAGGGGATCAGGTGCCCTTGTAAAAGGCCTTGGGTAAGTGAGTTTGGTTTTCTTGCTTTTCTGTCTCCCACCATGTGAGGATGCAGCAACAAGGAGGTGCCATCTTGGAAATGGAGAGCAGCCTTCACCAGACCCAATGTCAGCACCTTGATCTTGGGCTTCCCAGCCTCGAGAACTATAAGAAATCAATTCATATTCTAAGTTACCCAGTCTAAGGTATTTTTGTTATAGAAGCACAAATGGACTAAGACAATGGCTTTATCTCATTTATATATGTTAATTCATCTGTTTTTTTCTCAGTTCTTTTTTGATTTCTGCCATTACTGCTTTGTTTTCTATTTTGCTAAATTTATATTTTTAAAATTAAATGTGTATGTGTGTTTTCTTATAGTTCAGATAGTTTTTCTTAGTTTTGTGTTTTTTGGCCTTTTATTGCTTATTTTATAACTTTTAATGATGTATTTAAGCTTACGTATTTTGATTTATCAACTACTGACAGCACCTATTGACTCTACTATGAACAAGAAAATTTATGTTCACTTATACACACTTCTCATTCAACTTCTAATTTTAATTTTCTTCTTCTTTCTCTTTATAATTTACATGACTATGTAAGTTTTATGAGAATTGCAACTTTAAAACTTAATTCATAGTTGTGGCTGATTATTTTTACAGGTTGTTTTGTTTTTTTTTTTTAAATAACAGTTTTAGATTCACAGCAAAATTGAGAGGAAGGTACAGAGACATTCCATGTATCCCATTTCCCCCCACATCCATCATCTTCCCGGTTATCAACCTCCCCCTGCCAGTGGTGGTACATTTGTTACAATCGATGGGCCCACATTGACACTTCATTACAGCCGAAATCCATAGTTTACATTAGGGTTCACTTTTGGTATTATATATTTTATGGGTTTGGACAAAATTATAATGACATGTATCACCATTAAGTATCATACAGAGTATTTTTTCTGCCCTAAACATCCTCTGTGCTCTTCCTATTCAATCCTTCTTTATCTCTAACCCCTGGCAACTACTGATCTTTTTACTCTTTCCATAGTTTTGCATTTTCCAGAATGTCATATAATTAGAATCATAACAGTATGTAGCATTTTCAGATTGTCTTCTTTCACTTAGTATTTATGTGGTTTAATGTTTTCTCCGTGTCTTTTCATGGCTTAACAACTTTTTTTTTAAGCACTGAATAATATTTCATTGTCTGAATGTACTATGGTTTAATTCACCTACTGAAGGACATCTTGATTACTTCCAAGTTTTTGCAATTATCAATAAAGCTGCTAATAAACATTCACATGCAGTTTTTTGTATGGAAGGAAGTTTTCAACTCTTTTGGTTAAATACCAAGGAGTGCAACTACTAGATCTTATGGCAAGAGTATGTTTAGTTTTATAAGGAACCATTAAACTGACTTCCAAAGTGGCTGTACCATTTTGTACTTTTTACCAGCAGTGAAAGTTCCAGATCCCGCAACTTGTTGTTCACATCTTCACCAGTGTTTGGGGTTGTCAGTGTTCCGGATTTTGGTAATTCTAATAGATGTATAGAGGTACCTCGTTTTTTTTTTTTTTGTTTTTTTTTTTTTGTTTTTTTTTTTGAGACAAAGTCTTGCTCTGTAGCCCAGGCTGGAGGGAGTGGTGTGATCTCAGCTCACCACAACCTCCACCTCCTGGGTTTGAGTGATTCTCCTGCCTCAGCCTCCCCAGTAGCTGGGGTTATAGGTGTGCACCACCACACTCAGCTATTTTTTTTTTTTTTTTTGTACTTTTAGTAGAGACAGGGTTCTTCCATGTTGGCCAGGCTGGTCTCGAACTCCTGACCTCAGATATCCCAGAATGCTGGGATTGAAGGCCTAGGTCACTGTGCCAGGCCCTCATTGTTGTTTTAATTTGCATTCCCCTGATGACACATGATGTGGAGGATCTTGTCATATGCTTATTTGCCATCTGTAAACCTCCTTTGATGAGGTGTGTGTTAAGGTCTTTGGCCTATTTTTAAATGAGGTGTTTGTTTTCTTATTGAGTTTTAACAGATCTTTGTATATTTTAGATAATAGTCTTTGCCAGATATGTCTTTTGCAAATATTTTCTCCTAGTCTGTGGCTTGTCTTTTCCTTCTCTTGAATTTGATTTCTTTTTAAGAGTCAGATGTACTGAGGTATAATTTACATGCAGCAAAATTTATCCTTTTTGGGTATACCATTCTGTGAGTTTTGACAAGGGTATACAGTAGTATCAACACTACCACAATCAATACATAGTAGAATAGTTCCATGACTGCAAAAAGGCCTTCTGTAGGCCTTTATAATAACCTCCTATTCCACCCTCAGCCACTGACAACCACTGATCTAATTGCCATTCTTTAAAAAAAAAAAAAAAAAGTCATTATAAAGGGACTATAGTATATATACCCACACTATATATATACTATATATACTATATACACTATATACTATATATACACTATATATACACTATAGTATATATATACACACTATATGCAATAAATTTATTGTGTGCTTTCACACAATAGTATATATAGTGTATATAGTATATAGTCTTTATTGTGTGCTTTCATTTAGCATAATGGTTTTGTGATTTATCAAGGCTGTTGCAAGTGTCAGCAGTTTTTTCTGTTCTGAATGTGGATTTCATTTATGAATATATCACAATTTGTTTATTCCCAGGTGAATAGACATCTGAATTATTTCTAGTTTGTAGAATAAACCTCCTTTGAACATTTTCATACAGATGTTTGGGTGGATATGTTTTCATTTTTTTGGATAAATACCTAGTAGTGCATTGCTTATTGTATGTTTAACCTCATAGGAAACTGTCAAACTCTTTTTCAAAGCAGCTGTAATACATATACATTTTCAACAGAAAAATATAAAAAATGCAGTTGCTTTGCTTTATTGTCAACACTCGGTATTAACTTTCAACATTTTAGTCATTCTAATTGGTGCATTATAGTCTATTATTGAGGCTCTAATTTCAATTTCCCTAATACTAATAATAATGAACATGTTTATGTTTGTTTGCCATTTGAATTTTTTATTTGGCAAAGTATCTGTTCAAATTTCCTACTTATCATTTTTTAAATTGGGCTGTTTGTTTTCTTATTGCATTTTGAGAGTGCTATATATGCTCTGGGTATCAGTTCAATTTGTCATTTTTTAATTTTATTGTTTGTACTTTTGTGTCTTATTTAAGAAATTTTGCTAGCTCAGTGTTACAAAAATTTTGTTCTTTCCTAAAGTTCTATAGTTTTAGATTTAAATTTAGATCAAAGATTCATTTCAAGCTAATTTTTGTATATGATATTTTATATATGGTCTAACATCAATCTTCTTTTTTTTTTTGAGACAGAGTCGTGCTCTGTTGCCCAGGCTGGAGTGCAGTGGCACCATCTTGGCTCACTGCAAGCTCCGCCTCCCGGGTTCACGCCATTTTCCTGCCTCAGCCTCCCGAGTAGCTGGGACTACAGGCACCCACCACCACGCCCGGCTACTTTTTTGTATTTTTAGTACAGACGGGGTTTCACCGTGTTAGCCAGAATGGTCTCTATCTGCTGACCTCGTGATCTGCCCGCCTCGGCCTCCCAAAGTAGTGGGATTACAGGCATGATCCACCAGGCCCAGCCACATCAATCTTTTTTTCTTTTATGGTTTGTGCCTTTGAGTGCTAAGAAATACTTGTTAGCCTAATGTTCCAAAGATTTTATCTTTCTTGTAGAAGTTTCATAGTTTCCAGTTTTACATTTGGGTCGATGATTCATTTTGAATATATATATTTTTTACTTTTTGTTTTTGAATTAAAAAATTTTCTTTTTAGAGACAGGGTCTCACTCTTGCTCAGGCTGGAGTGCAGTGGTGTGATCATTAGCTCACTGTGGCCTCAAACTCCTGGGTTCAATCCATTTTTCTGCCTAAGCTTCCTGAGTAGCTGGGACTACAGGAGCAAGCCACCATGCCTGGCTTTTAAAAAATTCTTTTTGGAGATGATAGTCTCATTATATTGCCCAGGTTGTTCTCAAACTCCTGTGCTCAAATGAACCTCCCACCTCAGCCTCCCAAAGTGCTGGAATTACAGGCATAAGCCACTGAACTCGGTCTCATTTTGATTTTTTAAAAATACATAATTGGAAGTTTGAGTCAAGGATCAATTTTTTTAGACATATAAATGCTTAATTGTTCCAGTCCCATTTATGGAAAAGACCATCCTTTATTGAATTACCTGGGTACTTTATCAATACCAAATAGACCAATACACGGGTCTGTTTCTGGGCTTCTGTTCTGTATCTTTTTGTGTCTTTTGCCAAGACCACACTTTCTGCATTATGATAGCTTTATAAATCTTGAAATCAGATAGTATAAATCTCTCAATTTTTTTTTTTTCCAAAATCATTTTGGCAATTCTGGGACTTGATTTTTTTCATATAAATTTTAGACTCAACTTGTCAATTTTTATAAAAATAACTTGTGGGATTTTGATTACATTGAATCTACAGAGGAATTTGGGGATAATTGACATCTTCTGATTCATGAACATGTTATATCTTATCATTTTTCTGCTCTTTGATTTATTTCATCAAGGTTTTATAGTTTTTAGCTTGTTGCCAATTTTGGAAGTGTATATAGACCTGAAGTAAAAACATTTGTTTCTTCCTTTCCGATCCGTATGCTTTATATTTCTTCCCCTTGCTTTATTGCTCTGGCTAGAATCCTCAACACCATATTCTGCAGTAGTGGTGAAAATGGACTTCCTTGCTTCATTCCTGATCTTTGGGAAAAACATTCAGACTTTCATCACTAAGTATGATACTTGTAAACTTCACTGATACGTTTTTTAATTTAACAAGTTTCTGGGTACATGTGATAACTTAATACGTTCGATAATTTGTAAAGATCAAATCAGTGTACTTGGGATATCCATCACCACGTACTTTCTCTTTTTATAATAGTAGAATTATCTTAAATTCTTCTAGCTATTGACTTAATTGATTTTAAAATAATATTAATTGACCATGTCCTTTTTTATGAAACATGATTCCATCTCTACCCATCAACTTCTTGATTTTTTTAAGTAACATTTTTATATTGCTTTGGTTTATAATGTTTACATTTTATTTTGTAACTTCATGCTTGTTTAATCTTAATTCTACATTTGAGTCAATTTGAAGATCATTGCCAGTACTTTAGCCACATTTTCTCTACTCATCTCTTGGCTAGTGAAGTTCTTGAAGTTTATTTCAGAGGATTTGGATAAACTATATTCCTAAATTTTTGCATGTTTAGAAATAGCTATTCTTGTGTTTGAATGTTTAGCTGGATTTTTCCCTATAATCTTGTACGCAGTCTCCATTGTCTTCTAGAGTTGGGCACTGCTGTGGAGAAATCCAAAGCAAAGCTAGCTTATTTTTTAACCCTTTAGGTGACATTCTTAGGCCTGGCTTCTCACAAGATTATCTTTCTGATCATTTAAGTTTAAATAGTTTACTTAGAATAGTGACTGGGATTTAACTGTCACTCAGTAAATATTAGCTATGCACCTTGACTATTTTCTTTTAAAAATTTTAAATTATGAGTGCATAATAGTTGTACATATTTATGGGTACATGTGATATTTTGATAGAAGCATACAATGTGTAATGATCATATCAGGGTAATTGGGCTATTCATCATCTCAAGCATTTATTTTTTCTGCTAGTAACATCCTAATTCAATTCTCTTAGTTATTTTGAAGTATGCAACAAATTATTATTCACTATAGTCACCCTATTGGAGGCTGAGAAGGGGGAGTGAGTGGGGGGTATAAAGAAGGATAGTTAATAGGTACAAAACATAGATAGAAGAAACGCTTCTACATTTTGTTGTATAAAGAGTCTTGTTTTAAGTTCTCTTATTTAATAAAGAACTCCTTGTTTCATGGTAAAAAAAAAAAAATTGTGCATGTGTATGCATGTGTTCCTCACTTGTTTTTCTGTCAGCTCTTTTTCTTGAAGTATTGTGTAGATTCTAAGCTGATCCTGTTCATGAAAACTACTGATTTCTAAATGAGGGAAATTCTTCCTTGACCGGCTGTTTTAAACTAAATGTGGGAGAAGAGCCAGGGGACTGAGCTAAGGTAGCAGTAGTTTGAGAAATCTTAGTCTTCTAAACCTCTCTCCTTAGCACACTGGCCTATGAACTTGGACTGTCTCTGGGATGGTGTGATTTCTCCCCAGCTTACAGTGAAGTCTTGTACCATATAGGACGTGTAGAGTGTGTGTGTGTGTGTGTGTGCGTGTATGCGATTTAGATTTCCATTTCCTCCATATCCTTGACTCTCTTAAGCACTGTTAAGTCTACTTTTTCCAGTGTATTTACTGTTTTCTTTCTTTCGCCTGCTCACTTTGCATGTCTTTCTGTAGTCTAATTGCTTTTCTTTGTTTTGCTTTTTTCCTTTTAATTGGCTGCACAATTCCATTTCTTATTATCATTCATCTTTGAAGAAAAATAGTCTGCTCATAACTAGCTATGACCTCAAGAATTTGGAGGAAAGGAACCTAGAGGGTGAACTGAGGTATCAGACAGTTTCAACTCAGAGGATTAAGTTGAGATAAGAGTAATTTGAGAAATCTTAGCATTTATGGAAACTCTGAAAACCTCAAATGTTTCTTCCCCATGTTTTCAGTGTTCTCTGTACCCTCCTTGGGTGAGCAAGTGGCTTGCATTTTAATAATGGTTTTTGCATTTGATGATGTTTCCTTTCTTTATTTCTTCCTTTGTTTTTTAAAAATTCATATTTCTCTTTGAAAAGGCACTTTAACTTAGTGGTTATGAACAAACTTTGTAGGAACTTTGTCCAGGTATGAATTTAGGTTCTGTCATTGACAAGCTGTGGCCTTGGGCAAGTCACTTAACCCCTCAGTGCCTCAGTTTCCTCACCAGCAACATGGGGATGGTGATAATAATAGTACCTACCTCCTAAGGATATCAGGATTAAATGAATTAAAATGTGTAAGGAATTTTGAATAGTACTGGCAAAGAGCAAACACTAGATGTTTCTAAAAATAAAGCCATCTGTGATCACCTGCTATAAAATCTGATGGCTTCTTTTTATCTCTTTTCCATGAAATCACGTTGGCAGACTTCTTGCACAAACGTCGTGCCGTGTCATTTCTCACCCAGCACCACATCCCCTGTGGCCAGCAGGTTGAAGCAGGCTTCCGGAATATTTCTGAGCAAACTATGAATTTGCTGTTCCAACTGAGGGATCACTGATTGAGCTCTTCAGGACCATATGCTGATTTTGGGGAGCTTGTTCTACTGCATACAATCTGTCATGTGGTGTCTCTCCTCCCAACCTCTTTCAATTCAGTTCAGAATCTTCTGTCTTTGGCAGCTGTTTTTCATAGTTTTTGGTTTGGGTTTGGGATTGGGATTATTTTCCAGTTTCATTGGAGATGAAGTTTTTGTCTGTTTTTATCATTCTGCTTATTTAGGTTGGTTTCAGGGAGGGGAATAGATCTTTACTAAGTAGAACTAGAAGTTGAGTCCATTTGACTCAAATCAATTTTATTAAATCAGATTTTAAATTGCTATTCAGAAAGTATAAAACCGGCATTTATTTTCTATAAATTAATCACTTGTTCTTTACAACTCAGAGACATGTTTCATTCTAAGTCTCTACATTTTAAAACAGTAACTGAAACTTTTATTAAAAAAAATACATTCAGTTACAAATCAAATACAGTCAGTCCTCTGTATTGGTGGATTCTGTATCTGTGGATTCAACCAACCATGGGTGAAAAATATTAGGAAAAAAATCAGATGGTTGCATCTGTACTAAACATGTACAGACTTTTTTCTTGCCATTATTATCTCAACATACAGTATACCACTATTTACACAGCATTTACATTTTACTATTATAAGTTATCTAGAGATTTATCTAGAGATGATTTAGAGTATACGCAAGGATGTGCATAGGTTATGGGCAAATACTATGCCATTTTATATCATGGACTTAAGTGTCTATGGGTTTTGGTAACCAAGGAGGGTCCTGGAACCAGTTCTCCATGGATACTAACAGGCGACTAATACAGAAAAGCCCAAACAGCTCTCTGCCCTTCCCCTATTTTCCATTTCTTCAGTCCCACTTCTCAAGAGCAATTATTTTTCACCTGTTTCTCTTTCGAGTTTTGGCAGCTAGCTCAATATATTTAAATCACCAAAAATATATATAAACATCTTTTTTTCTGTTTAATTTTACAACACATCAAAAAAACAACAAATTGGCCTGTTGAAACATGCTCCGTGTGTACTGTCATGATTCCCTTGATAGAGTTGCACTATCTGAATTTTACATGGAACTTCATTACCCTAGTCTCAATAAGGACTCTTTATGGTTTGCTGTTAGATGTTTCTATTTACTATCACAGAACCAATTCACTGAATCTCTGGTAAATGGGGGCAGTTTTTCCTGAAGACTGCCAGAGTAGTCTGCAAAAGCTTTGTTTCTGTTGTCATTCTCTTTGTTTAAGTTAGACATTGCTTCCCTGACCAGATTTGCTCAGTGTTTTCTTGAAAACACTTTAATTCAATCTTAGATTTTTTTTTTTTTTTTTTAAACCCAGTCCTTTAATTAGTCATTTGGTAGCTTTTCCTAATACAGGTTCAAGATGTTTTACCCACAATTTCAAAATTAAAGAGCTATGAAAACCACAATTTTGTTTTTGTTTTTTGGTAACTCATTTGGTGGCAAAGCCTGGCTTGAACTGATTTGAGGGAATATTTATCCCTGCAAGTGTCTAATTATGAGCTAC
Organism: Macaca thibetana thibetana; assembly: GCF_024542745.1. Classification (NCBI taxonomy): domain Eukaryota; kingdom Metazoa; phylum Chordata; class Mammalia; order Primates; family Cercopithecidae; genus Macaca; species Macaca thibetana. The sequence continues at coordinate 82,490,929 of NC_065589.1, read as the reverse complement.
TGACCCACATCCCATTGGAACTATTACATAATTTAATGTACATACATGCTCTATTGCCTTTCTAAAATCTGAAGAGTTCTGAAATATTTCTGGCCCTGAAAACTTTGAATAAGGGATTGTTGATCTGTATCATGAGAGTAGAATGTTACTCGTACTGTAATTAGATAGGTGAACCCTGTTCTCTAGATACTATCTTAAGCCAACAGTGCTGTTTGTATTTGTGTCCACTACTGTCCAGTCATAAATAATTTCAGTTATTTAAAAAGATAATTTAAGACGTTGGCTAAATGGTTGCTTGAGAATAAAAAGGCAAAGGACATTGCACTTATATAGAAGTAGTAATGGCAGGAAGAGCTACCACTCCAGGGCTGGAAGAACAAAGGGAAAGTTTGGAATTATTAGAACCCAGCAAAATGGAAACTCTGAAGGGCTGGGATTGAGCTTCTGAGGAGGTGGCTCTGCCTGGCTAGAGCTGGTATGTCTGAGGTGGTACAATGAGGTTGGTTCTCAGAATGTCAGAAAATGACAAGAGTCCAACCGACTACCACTGACAGGTAAAGAGCAAGTGTTGGGGCCCTGCTGACAGGAAGAAAACAGTCCTTTCTTCCTCCTAACCTGCCAGTCTTCCTCTAGTTAGCCTCCATTATCCTCTAGATAGCCTCCATTAACACAGGCTATCAAAGAGCTGGCTGCCAAAGGAGGAATAGTTTAGACTTTTAGTGACAGGATTCCAAGGCAGAGTGTAGAAGGATGGGTGTAGAGCTGAGAGGCAATAGCTTAAAAATGGGCACAGTCCAGGCTGGGTGCCGTGGCTCCTGCCTGTAATCCTAGCACTTTGGGAGGGCGAGGTTGGCAGATCACTTGTGGTCAGGAGTTCGAGACCAGCCTGGCCAACACAGTAAAACCTGTCTCTACTAAAAAATACAAAAATTAGCTGGGTATGGTGGTGGGCACCTGTAATTCCAGCTACTTGGGAGGCTGAGGCACAGAAATCACTTGAACCTGGGAGGCAGGGGTTGTGGTGAGCTGAGATCACGCCACTGTACTCCAGCTTGGGTGATAGAGTGAGACTCGGTCTCAAAAGAAAAAAAAAGGGCACAGTCCAAATTTTAGGCTATTCAGTATCCATATACATCTGTCTAAACATGTGAATTTTCTGACAGCAGCAATAACACATATGTCCAAGTATCCCTCATATAAAAAGTGTTTTCATTCTCACCACAAAAGGAGAGATATAAATTCACTATAGTCAAATTAAATCATATCTTAACATATTTAATATTTAATATGGGTGACAATCATGGTATGTACCTCTTGGTGATATTAATTACTCCTTAATTTCATTTCCATTCCTTTACAAATATTTTATAATTTAATGACTAAATTATAAATTTAATCACTACCAATATTTTTTCACCATAATTAGGGAAAAACAAGGAAAGAAAAAAATTTGTTAATATATGCAAGTATACATCATACATAAATTTTGTTAATATATGCAAGTATATATTATATATTTATATTATATGAATATAAAGTATGAATATATATATAAATATATACATATAAATATATAAATATAAAATTATTTCTCTCAATATAAATATAATTATATAATATATTGTATAATATAAACACTATATTGCCTATAATACATATCATAGAAGATAAAAATATAACCTATATAATAACATAACATCAGGCAGTATATCATATTGTATTTATATAATAAGGAGGAAAATACGCATTGTTGTAGTCCTAGTTTTATAAGGCTGTAGTGATATTTATAACTTCTTTCTTCTACTAAACATCTTGTGTTTTCGTTGCCCTCAGCATTTCAACTGGTCTACACCCTTTACCTGGTGGGGTGACCCAAATTTTCGTTATTAAAGTGTATTTTTTGTGGTCATGCCTGCCTTCTCACTTGTTATACTTTTCCAGTAACTTTTGCTATTGGAAATGGAAGTACTAAGAGGCACCTGAAAGAATACTCTGGGTTCCGTGTATATTTTCCTTTCTGCTTTCATTTTAGAGCCATAACTTCATCTTGGTACTCAGGACCAACTGCTCCAGTCAATAGTGTGGCCCCTTTCTTTGGCTTTTGATATGGTGGTATAAGGAGCTGAAAATGACCAGGTCACAATTCCAACTTCCAATTCAGTGCATCACTGCTGTGTCTTTTGATGGAAAGATTCCTCTAAGACCTCCAAACCTGCAAAGTTCAAAATTGGGGGGAATAGGCATCAAATAATCTGAGTGGGTGTAATATTGAAAGAATTGAATTCCACTTCTTACCCTTTGATTTCTGGACCCATCTATTTGGCTTGTGAGAAATGACCCCATACTGTTCACTAATTCACGGCTTATGGTAGCCTGTAAGGGAGAAACCAAACATTTCACGATATTGTCTCATGACTGGTATTTAATAGAATCTTCAGTAAGTCATTCACTATTCTATCAGACTAGTCATTTCTGAGCATTACATTGCATCAGAAACACAAAATTAGGTTTATTAGGTTGTTGCAGCAAGAGAGAATACACATATTGGGGAACTATGGGGTGTCTCACAATGGGTGAATTAGAGAAGAGCATTTATGGGGTTTAGGGAGCTGGAGTTAGTCATTGGATGATATATCAGTCCGTTCTTCTAATAAAGACATACCCGAGACTGGGTGATTTATAAAGGAAGGAGACTTAATTGACTCACAGTTCCACATGGCTGGGGAGGTCTTGCAATCATGGCTGAAGGCAAATAAGGAGCAAAGTCATGTCTTACATGATGGCAGGCAAGAGAGCTTGTGTAGGGGAACTTCCCTTTAATCATCAGATCTCGTAAGACTTACTCACTTTCACTAGAACAGCATGGGAAAGACCGGCCCCCATAATTACATCCCACCCAGTCCCTCTCACAACATGTGGGAATTATGGGAGCTAAAATTCAAGATGAGATTTGGGTGGGGACACAGGCAAATCATATCAGATGGTCTTGTCAGGAATTAGTCAGAATCTATAGACCAGTCAAGTTGCTGGCATAGTCATTGGCCTTGTTTCTAACACATGAGTTCAGGCAGAGTTGCCATTGGATCAGTTGGTTAGTGGTCTTCCCTTGGAACACATGAGTCTAAATGAGCTGTGTTAAGAGTATGAATTTATATTGCTTGTCTTGCATGTCACAGTTTAGGACAGTTAATCTGTTTCGTGAGTCCTAGTACAGTTTAACAAATTGTGGTCTTTGCCTCAATTCTCAGATACCTCTTCACAGCTACCAATGGGGTATATTTTTCTACCTAATCAGAATCTCTTTCTGATGGACTATTCAGGATGTGATCAATCCAGATCTATACTACTCTTTGAGAGGTCATAACTGGGTATTTGAGTTTTCAATGGTAGTTGTTTTTATCTCTTTAATCATCAGGTCGTCTTCTCTTTGTTGGATGATCACTTGTTGAATTATGTGGCATGACAGCAGCTGTGTAGTAACAAGACTCTGGAGATCACACAGTTGGCTTTGACAACCCAGACATACTAAGATTATTAAAGTTTGCAAGGTACTTCAAAACAAAATACTGGGTAAACTTCCAAATCTGGACCATGAAGACATGTCTCATAATCTATTTGGATCTTCCTTAGATAATCAAGTGGCTTCCCATTAATTTGGATGTGGATTATTCAGACACATCTCATATCTAGTTACTGCTAAGGGATAAGGATCTTAGGAATACTGTGATTGAAGGCTAGGAGTACTTATGAACAATTAACCTTAAACAAGCAAAGAGGGAAGAAAATAACCAAAAAGTAAAACCCCCAAAATATACAAAGAAGTGAGAGGTAATTAAAAGTTTTTGGCATCTGGGGTTCTTCTAACAGTCTTGGGTGAAGTCATTCTACTTCAAGAACCATTGGATCTATTGAGCCACAAAGTTGAAGAGGCAGAGCAACTTGCACTGCAGACTGGACTCGCTGCAGAGCCTTCTCTTACTGAGTCCACTGAAGTTTACAACCTTATAAGTTATTTGATCAGAGAAGCACACACAAATGTGATATATATTTTCCCCAAATCCAGAGAGGTCCAGAGGTTTGGCATTGAGAAAGAAAACTTTAAAAACCAGCATAGGATTTTTTCTTGAATCATAATACTTTCAGAGAGAGATAAGAGCTGGACTCAAAAGATACACTAGGATGTTTAAGTCTGTTGTCTTTCAGTTCTATTATAGCATGCTAAACAAATGGAAAAACATCTCATGCTCATTGATAAGAAGAATCAATATCATTAAAATGGATATACTGCCCAAAGCAATTTACAGATTCAATGCTATTCCTATCAAGCTACCAAGGACATTTTTCACAGAATTAGAAAAAGTTATTTTAAAATTTATATGGCACCAAAAAGGAGCCCAAGTAGCCAAGGCATTCCTAAGCAAAAAACAAAGCTGGAGGAATCACATTACCCGACTTCAAACTATACCACAAGGGTACAGTGACCAAAACAGCATGGTGCTGGTACAAAAACAGACACATAGACCAATGGAACACAATAGAGAGCCCAGAAATAAGGCTGCACATCTGTGACCATCTGATCTTTGACAAAGCTGACAAAAACAAGCGATGGGGAAAAGACTCCCTATTCAATAAATGGTGCTGGGATAACTGTGTTACTATATGTAGAAGATTGAAGCTGGACCCCCTCCTTATGCCATATACAAAAATCAGCTCAAGATGGATTAATGACATAAATGTAAAACCCAAAACTGTAAAAACCCTGGAAGACAACCTATGCAACACCATCCTGGACATAGGAACAGTCAAAGACTTCTTGACAAATCACAACAAAATTAAAAATTGACAAATGGATATAATGACATTTAAGAGCTTTTGCACAGCAAAATAAACTCTCATCAGAGTAAACAGACAACTTACAGATTGGGAGAAAATATTTGCAAACTATGCATCTGACAAAGGTTGAATATCAAGCATCTATAAGGAACTTAAATTTACAAGAGAAAAACAGCCCCATTAAAAAGTGGGCAAAGGACATGAACAGAAGACATACATGCATCCAACAAGCATATGAAAAACTCAGTATCACTGATCATTCGAGAAATGCAAATCAAAACCACAGTGAGATACCATCTTACACCAGTCAGAATGGCTATGATTAAAAATGTCAAAACGTAACAGATGCTGGTGAGGTTGCAGAGAAAAGGGAACATTTATACACTGTTGGTGGGGGTGTAGATTAGTTCAACCATTGTGGAAAGCAATATGGCAATTCCTCAAAGAGCTAAAGGCAGAACTACCATTAGATCCAGCAATCCCATTCCTGGGTATATACCCAGAGGAATATAAAGCATTCTGCCATAAAGACAGGTGTACGTGAATGTTCATTGCAGCACTGTTCACAAAGACATGGAATCACCCTAAATGCCCATCAATTACAGACTGGATAAAGAAAATGTGGTACATGTACACCATGGAATACTTTGTAGCCATAAAAAAGCAAGATCAGGTCTTTCATGGGAACATGGATGGAGCTGAAGGCTGTCAACCTTAGCAAACTTATGAACAGAAAACCAAATACCATATGTTCTCACTTGTAAGTGAGAGCTTAATGATGAGAACTTATGAACACAAAGATGGAAATAACAGACACTGGGGTCTGCCTGAGGTGGGAGGGCAACAGGAAGGAGAGCAGCAGAAAATATAACTATTGGGTAATGAGTTTAATCCTGGGTGATGTAATAAGATGTGCAGCAAACCCCCATGACATGTGTTTATGTAAAAAAAAAACCTTTACATGTACCCCCAAACCTAAAATAAAAATTTAAAAAATTGTTTCCAGCACATGAAAACTGTATAAAGCCCTTTGAATGCATTATTTCATTTAATCCTGACCACATTTTACTGAAGTAAACAGCAGAATTTTCAGGTTTATCTTTAGGAATCCTTGACTGCCTCTGGAGACACAGATCCACAATTTATAAAATCAAGCTGATGGTCAATGAGAACCTCAAGACTTCCTCAAGGCTGGCCTGAGACTACTTATATCAGAATTGCCTCAAGAGCTTAGGGAAAACTTCGACTCCTGGGTTTCATGCCAAAACTTCTTAAATTGGTATTTCTGAGGGTAGGGTCCAGGAATCTTCAACTCATTAATCTTCCCACCTTTCAAGGTGATTCTTTTGCATCTTGAAATTGGAGGGCCACTGTTCTACCTATGTTCATTAATTTCAGATTTCTATTAGATACATTCATTTTTATTTTTTAAGAGACAGGGTCTCTGTCCCCCAGGCTGGAATGCATGATCATAGCTCCCTGCATGCTAGAACCCCTGGCTTCAAGGGATCCTCCCACTTCAGGCTCCCAAGTAGCTGGGACTACAGGCAAATTACCATGTCGTGCTAATTTTTAAAATATTTTTTTTGTAGAGACAGGGTCTCATTATGTTGACCAGGCTGGTCTCAAACACCTGTTCTTGGGTGATTCTCCTGCCTTGGCTTCCCAAAGATTTGGGATTACAGGCCTGAGCCACTGCGCCCAACCAGATATGTTAATTTTTTAAGAAGAAATTTACTAAATAATCTAATGTGGTGCCTAAGGCACTCTACAATATTAAGTTCATAATAAAGTCTTTGGCCTGTTGCACTTATTAATAGCATCTTAATAAAACATCTATATGAGTAAATACTTAAAATACTGTGTGATAGTCCTGATATGTGAGGCTTAGGTTCCTAAAAACACCATGGACACTTTGGGAGGCCAAAGCAGGCAGATCATTTGAGGTCAGGAGTTCGAGACCAGCCTGACCAACATGGTGAAATCTCGTCTCTACTAAAAATACAAAAATTAGCTGGGCATGGTGGGTAGCGTATGCCTGTAATCCCTGCTACTTGAGAGGCTGAGACAGGAGAATTGCTTGAACCTGGGAGGTGGAAGTTGCAGTGAGCTGAGATTGCACCATGGCACTCCAGTCTGGGTGACAGAGCGAGACTCCGTCTCCAAATAAAAAAATCCACCGTGGAATGAGAATTCACAGGCAAGAAATTTTAGAATTTACAGGAATAGAGAGGTTGATGGATTAAAATCCTAAGTAAAGCTATTGTTTTATATATTCCTTTGTGTGAACACAAAATCAAAATATTAAAGATCTCTGACTAAACAGACTATTATTGGGCCTTTTACATGCCTTATATTAGTGTATTATTCCAGATTGTCTGTTGTAAGTGGCAGAAAGCCCAGTCAAACTAACTTAAAAACATATTTTCCCCTCGGCCCACATAACTGGAAAGGCAAGTTGGTAGTCTCGGCAGGATACAGGTGCACTTGGAGACCCCCAGGAATTTGTGTGTCTCCCATATGCCCTATGTGGTCCTCGTTTGAGACAGGCTTCACCCAGTAGTGCAGAAAGATGACCATCACTAAGTCCAGGACTAGAGCACACCAGTTTGACAGTTCCTGGGAAAAATCCTTCTCTTTGTTAAATCTATTGAAAATCTCGTGACTGATCATCAGACTCCTATGCACATTGATCAGAGCGATGCAGAACTTTTAGTGTTCAGGCTGAAAGTGAAGTCAGCCTCACCAGAATTTGCTCTGAGAGCCAGGGAGGATGAATTCTTGAAGGAAAACCAGGAGGCTCCTTTTAGAAGAGAAGTATGGACCATGCACAGGTGAAAACCACAGCTATGGTGGGTGAACAGAGAGGCATGCAGTTCTTTTTTTTTTTTTTTTTTTTGAGATGGAGTCTTGCTCTGTTTCCCAGGTTGGAGTGCAGTGGCGCGATCTCAGCTCACCGCAACCTCTGCCTCCTGGGTTCAAGTGATTCTCCTCTCTCAGCTGCCCGATTAACCGGGACTACAGGCGCCTGCCACCATGCCCAACTAAGTTTTTGCACTTTTAGTAGAGACGGGTTTCACCGTGTCAGGATGGCCTTCATTTCCTGACCTCATGATCTGCCCCCCTTGGCCTTCCAAAGTGCTGGCATTACAGGTGTGAGCCACTGTGCCCAGCCCTCTTTAGGATCTTTTAAGTAAATCTTTAGAATCTTCCTTCTTTAGAGTTTCAATAAGATGTTTTTGGATTGCTACAGATAACTTTCACAAAAGAGACTTCTGTTCCCCCCACCGACCTCATTCCTTTTTAATTTTTTTTTTTTTTTTTTTTTTTTTTTTTTAAGATGGAGTTTCACTCTTGTTGCCCAGGCTGGAGTGTAATGGCACGATCTCGGCTCACCGCACCATTCACCTCCTGGGTTCAAGCGATTCTCTTGCCTCAGCCTCCCGAGTAGCTGGGGTTACAGACATGCGCCATCAGGCCTGGTTAATTTTTGTATTTTTAGTAGAGATGGGGTTTCACCATGTTGGCCAGGCTGGTCTTGAACTCCTGACCTCAAGTGATCCACCCACCTCGGCCCCCTAGAATGCTGGGATTACAGGTGTGAGCCACCACGCCCGGCCTATCTTTCTAATGTTTAACTCAGTTTTGATTTTCTTCTTTCTGGGCCCAATGATGAATAACTAGAACTCTTAGGATATAAAACCTTTGTTTAGCTTTTTTTCTTTTTTTTTTAACCTTTTTGGCATAGCCAACTAAGCATATCTCATACCTGGCACAGTACAGAGGATTATATAGATTTAGTCATGAGGAATGTGCCGTCGGGTTTAAGTCTGGAGTCAGACTGCCTGGGTTCAAATCCTGATTTTTATCATTTGCTAGCTGTGACCTGGGGCACATTTTAAACCTTTCTATGACTCAGTACCTTTGTCTACAGAGTCGTGGCTGATCATCTAATAGTGCCTTTCCAACATGTTGCTGTGAGGATGGATTAAATGATCAGATCTATGTAGTACATTGTAAAGACTCAATGAGCATTGGCAAGAGTATGACAAAGCTTGTGAAGTCTGCTGCTTACCTTTTGACTAGTATCTCATGCCTGTCTTCCTTACAGACGTAAGTGTGTAGCTTTAAGCTTGGGATTTACTATCTCTCGACATTCTTTTCTTCTTTGCAAAAATCTTCATTACAAAACGCTCTACTCTAGTTCCACCACATACTTTACCTTCCTCTCCTATTTCCAGTTCTCATGTTCCCCTCTTCTCATTACTGCCAAGAGGACTGACTCAGCATTCTCTTATATGGAACTGAAATTCTTGAAGTTGCTCAAAAAGCAATGTAAAAGAAATCCTCATGAACAAAATTTTGGTGAGATCAACTCAAGATAGGGGGAGAATTTGTTCTATTATATATTTAGTTCTTTCATACATTTCACAAACAGATTTTGACTGCCTTACATCTGCATCTATAAGACAGTTTGTAAGATTCATTGGGAGATAGAAAGCTAAATGATGCATTGCCTCTGCCCTTAAGGAGAGGAAAATTTTGAATATTTTCCATTTTTATGCACTTGAGTTTCAGATGAATTAAAACTGTTATAAAATGATCTGATTTTGAAAATCTTTTAAAAGTAATTTGTTATTACTTTCTCTGCATCTAATGAATCCACTGCAGATGTAAAGGATGAAGATCACAATTTTAACTGATAATCATTGTGTGCTTACTGTATGTCAAGTCCTGTTCTAAGTGCTTTATTAACACTAAATCATTTGACTTATTCCTATGTTGCAGATGAAAAAATCGAGTCTCAGCTTAAGTCTCATGTCTAAGGTCATGCAATTTATACATCTGGGTTTTTGAAATACACAGGTGTTGGCTTGTTAGGCATATACTTAAAGGAAAATCAGAAAATGTAGTAAATAATGATGTGGGGTTATGATAGCTCTTTGACTTTATTAATCATTACAGTCATCCTATAAGATTCTTCACTTTGAAAATTCAGTTTTTCTCATCTCGTAATGTATTTCTATTTTGCTTCTGTCTATCCTTTTATTCATTTGTTTACTGACTTACACAATAAATATTTGTCTATTCTGTTGCAAATCACATAAGACTCAGGTAAATAAGACTCGTAGTTTCTCCAGAAAAGCATGTTGTTTTCAATCTAGGGGTGGTCACCTTTGGGAATTGCAAGTCATCCTCTATTACATATTTTTTAAAAAAAATAATTCAATTTTTGTGTGCTATTGACAGAGAAATCTGGGGTAAGTTAAGAAGGAGCCAAAATTTTCACTAGCAACATACTGGCAAAGTTTTCTGAGGAGAAGAAAATGTCCTTTTTTGGAACTTTGGCTTCATTCTCCCCACACTTTGCCTACATGCTTTAGCTATAATTTCCTGTGAAATCTACTGATGTACTAATAAATAATGAAAAGGCTGATGCTGTGTTAGCCATTTCAGAATTACAAAAGCTTTTTTTCTCAATACTATTGCCAATATTTGTTTCTTAGGATTGTATACTACATTCAGAAAAACAAATATCCAAACATGTAGATCTACTTAATAACGTAAACTGTCTTATTTTTATCAATACTGGTGCATTCCTGGTATTTGACTGTTTCCATCTCACTTCTGATGGAATTCCTAGCAAAACAAAAAGCCTTATATTCCTAATACATAGTAGAGGGATCATTTCATAGTTCTTTAGAAAGGCCTCCAGACCTAAAAGTGAGGATGCTTTCTAATGAGAAATCTGCATCACCTGGCCCAAGATCTGGTGAACTAAAGAGTTTGGGATCTAGAAGCGAAAAACGTGAACTCCAGAAAAGACTCAAGTTCTCATGATAGAACATCAGATTTTCAACTACTGCAAGACAAATTTTTACTTTATTACTGTTTTCTGGAAGCTATGTTAAATTAGTTTGTGTTCTAAAATTTGAAAAGAATAGTCTGATTATATTTCAAGATTATAAAATCCTCCCCAATGATATGTTAAAATATGCATTTGATATAAAATATAAATTTTTAAAATATATATTTGATTTTTTTCCCCTACAGGTAAAACACAAAAACCTAAGATAGAGAAAGATACAATATATCCAACCTCAATTTCATGCTTCCATCTTCATCTTTGACTGGAGGCTAGTGATTCTGAACATACTTTTTGGTTATTTCATAAGACTCACAAACCGAGGTGCAGTTGATGAAAAACTTATACTGTTTGGCATAAGCCACTCAACTGCATTGGGAGAGTTGGAAATGTTCCCTTTCCCAAAGCAACAAGTCGTTGAGAAGGAAATGAAGCACTGCTCCATATAATGTGTAAATTCTACTTCTTAGGCTTAAAAAGAATGCTTACCAATTGAAAACAGAGGCCACGTGGGGTATGATCAATGGCCTTGTTCATGTAAAGGTGTCAGAACTAGCAAGATTTTTCTGGCTTTTCCTCCTCTATATATTCATGGAGGTATGTGTGGTCAGTGATTTGGGCATCTTCAGAATTCAGATTTCTAAGTTTCCATAGGCAACCTAGTGGAGAAAATTTTGGTTCTTGATCCAGGTGTTGACTTTTAGCGCAAGATATTTATGTCTCAAATAAGTAGAGCATTTTAAAGACTTCTTCAAGGTTTTGAGAACAGGAAATACAGAGTGCTTTTTAGCATTGAAAGATATCTTTAAGTTTCTCATTTCCTGTGTCTGGTGCATTCACCTTCAATATTTCTTTCCCATCAACGAATTTCTAAACAGCTCTCCAGTAGCATTCCATTTGAAATGAAATTGATTTTGTCTTGATGTAGCTAACATTAGGAGTTAAGGGCATATTTCCTGTTTAATCATTTCAACTTCATTTCCTAAAAAATGAACACACTGAGTATTTAACCTATTTGGTGGTGGGGAAAACAAAAGTGCAGTCTTATTGGCCCAGAGCCTAAAAACACCCAATAAGAGTTTTAAAGGCAGCAGTGTAGGAAGCAGTTAAGTATGTAATTAGAAACAATCTAGAATTCTAAGATTTTCATTGGATAAAAACTCAGGATTTCTGGGAGTCAATCTTAAAAGGCACCTAATCCAGTCACACATCTGGAATTTAAGTCCCATCACACCCTTGCCAAGCAGTCACCCTAATATATAATGCCTTATCATTGCAAGGCAAGGGAACTTAGCACACCCCCAAACAGCTCTTCTGATCATGAGGGAGGTTTTCCATTATGCGGACTCGGCATCTATGTCATGGTAATTTTACTCATTGGCTCTGGAGAAATCAATGGGGGGCACACAAAACAACTTCAAAATTCTATTCCACAGCTCATTAAAATTTTAGACAGTCTGACACCTCCAATTCTATCAACAGTACCTGCATTTCAGCTCTGTACTGCATAGACTCCGATTTGTTTATGAGAGTTTGCTACTATGACACTTGATCTCAACCCCTTGCTCCAGTTGTAGCCTGAGCAGGGCAGAGGAAATCATGACTTTCATCAGTCTTATTCAAAGCAGTGAGATTCTATTAAAGTCTCAACAACAACAACAACAACAACAAAACAACCTGATTCAAAATGTGCCAAGACATTTCTCCGAAGAAGATATACAAATGGCTAATAAGCCGTGAAAAAATGCTCAAAATCATCGGGGAAATGCAAATCAAAACTATGAGAAACCATCTCATACCCAATAGGATGACTGCTATCAGAAAGCCCCCCAGAAAAATACCAAGTGTTGGAGAAGATGTGGAATAATTGGAACCTTTTTTGCCCTGCTGATGGGAATGCAAAATGGAATAGTCGCTATGGAAACAATATGGTAGTTCCTCAAAAAATCAAGTAGAATTACCATATGATTCAGCAATTCCATTTTGGGGTATATACTCAAAAGCAGGATTTCAAAGAGATATTTGTACATCTATATTCAAAATAGCTAAAACATGGAACCAGCCCAGGTGTTTGATAGATGAATGAATAAGCAAAATGTGTATATATATCTGAAATATCATTCAGCTTTAAAAAGGAAGAAAATTCTAACATTTGCTATAACACAGATGAACCTTGAGGATATTAAGCTTAGTGAAATAAGCCAGTCACAAAAAATATATTTATGATTTCATTTCTATGAGGTACTTAGAGTAGTCAAAATCAGAGATACAGAAAGTAAAATGATAGTTATCAGAGGCTAGGGGGAGTAGAAATAGGGGTTCTTTAATGGGTATAGAGTTTAACTTTTTCAAAATGAAAAGAATTCCAGAGATGGACGATGGTAAATGCAACACAATGGGAATGTACTTAATGCTACTAAAGTATATACTTAAAAGTGGTTAAGATGGTAAATTTTGTTATGTGCATTTTACCACAATAAAAATTGAGCAAAATAGTCTTGTATCATAGACTATTAACTCTGTCCCACAACTGAAATCTATGGAATGTAGTATCAATTTGTTTTATCCTATCTAGTAGATACTATAGCCATCAGTACTCTCCACATGCATCACTAACAAGAAGCAACATTTCTTGTTATCTGGGCCAGGGACTATTCAACTGCTTTAATGTATATTAACTCTCTTAAGCTACTGTAGAGTAGATATTACTGTTGTTTCTATTTACCAATGTGAAAATGGAGGCACTTGATGAGACATAAAGTTAACTTGCTGAAGTTTATATAGGTCATTAGTGGAAGAACTAGAGAATGAACTAAAGCTGTCTAGTTCTATGTACCAGACAGGTCATGCTTAGCTGACTTTTCTGGATCCAGATGAAAGGCTGGTCACACATTTGTATTAGAAACCAATTTATATTTGTTCATCACTCTGATCCAAATCTTTATGGGTCCTGAGCTGGCATTCACTCTCACCCTAGGTTTCATGCTATTAGTAATTATGATCTTGTTTTCCAAATCTCATCCAAGATATTGACAAATATGTAAAACTGACAGGGCCAAACTAAAAGACACCCTCTAGCGCATTATGAGAAGCCCCCCTCCAGGCTGACATCTTTGCATTAGTCAACTACTTTGGGTAGTGTTCAACCATGCATGTGGCTTTATAATTATACTATTTTTCTAGCCGAAGGTTTCTCAACTTTGATGTCACAACACACTGGTGTGTTGCAATTGACTGTGAAGTATTTCATAACTATTTATTTAAAAAATAGAACAGATTAAAGATTACAACCAAGTTAAAGCCATTCTCATTCACTTCCATTTTATCAAACTTTTTTGCATGTGGTATACAGGGTTATGTGTTATAGCTGGCATGGGAATAATAGTGGGTATGTCCCTGGGAGAGTGAAATAAAAAAAAAATCAACTATCAAAAGTGTAGCGGTAGAAAAAAAACAATAAATGCTGCCCTGGCTCATATATTTTTTTTTTATCTTGGTTACAAGACTTTAATAAGAAACTTTGTCAAATTCAATTTTAGTATTTCCTCTATTTTCATGGCCATGACCTTGTATCAGCTTCCTAATATCTCTTTCATAGAGTATCAGAATGGATTTTTCACCTGCTTTTTATTGTGAAAAACTTCAAACATATAGAAAAACTGAAATATTATAAGAAACATCGATATGCCCAGCTAGATTCCATATTTTACCAAACTTCTTTAAGCTGTATGTATATGTATGTACATATTTTGTTCCCTGGACCATTTGAAAATAAGTTGCAAGTATCAACAATTTTTCTGGGGCCAGTAATTTGCCTTTGATCCATTCCCTGCTCTTCCCTCTACACTGTGAAGGTACCTCCGGGAGCCATTTCCTGCAAACTACATTTCCCAGACTCCCTTGCAACTGGGTTCTGTAGGTTTTGGCCAATGTAAAGCATGGGCTGGAGATCGGATGAGAAGAGAAGGCAGGGTGTTTCTACCACCCTTGTTGTGTTTTGGGAAGTGACTTCGTTTACTTCTTTCAGCCCGTTTCTCCACAATCCAGGCTTCTGCTGGGGAGTCCTGGCTAGTTCCCACTGGACAGCCTTGGCTCCTGGACTCTGGTAATACCGCCTCCTTCCATTGTCCCTTCAATCCCAGGGTGGTAGTGGTTTCCCGCTTTTGCTAATCTCTGGGTTGCCTTTTGGTCCCGTTGGCCCTTTCACTTCTGACACTTTTTAGGCCAGTTTCCTGCATTGAATCCCATCTTTTGAACACCCTTTTATGTGTGTGTGTGAGTTCTGTTTTCCTGATTCTGATTAACACAGCCTTTAAATTCTTCACATTTCTCCTAAAAACAAGAACTTTTTTTTTAATTAACCTTGATACCATTATCACTTAAGAAAATTAAGAATACCTCCCTAATACCATATAATACTCCAGCCCATAGTAACATTTCTCAACTTGCTCCCCAAATGCAGTTTATAGTGATTGTTTCAAACTAAATCCAAAGTTTACTCATTGCATTTGATTGTTACATCTTTTCAGTATCTCTTAATCTAGAACAATTTCACTAACTCCTTCCCCTGCCCCCCAACCCATGCCCCACCATGATATTGACTTCTTAAAGAGACTAGATCAGTGGTCTTCTAGAACATCCCTGAATTTTTCTGACTTTTCTTCTTGGTGCTATGGGACTTGTTCATAACTCTAGTTTTTATAACCCAGAGGTTAGGTTACAAAGGCTTGATTAAATTCAAGGTAAGTATTTTTGGCAAGAACACTTAATAGATGCTGCTGTTGATTTCATATTGCATCACACTAGGAAATATACCATGTCAGGATGTCCAGCTTCCAGTGATAATACATTTGATCATTTAGATAAGGCCATGGCTACTAGATCTTCCCAAATATAAATACATTTTTCACTTTTGCATTTTGCTTTTGGCATTCTTGTAGCCTGTATGATAGCTAATTGAATATTAGTATTTGTTACATATAGTTTAGTTATCTTTAGAGTTTCTATAGAATACTACCTTGAGGACTGTACATGTTCTGTGAATATTTAGGAAATGAATGACTTGCCATGAATTTTATAGCAGCATGATTGCTTGCTCATTCCTAGTTCCTTTTTCACTCATCTTTCTCTATTTTTTGTTAAACTCCTTTACTCTTAGTTTTTACATCCACTAAAAAATGAACGAAATATACATGGATTGGCACTAAAATCAACTTGCTTTCTGTCCATTCAAATCAGCTGACTCAACATGTCTGAAAATGAACTCATCATCCATCCTACCAAACTTGCTCTTCTCCCTGCATTGCTTAACTCATTGCATCACTCAGTAACCCCAGCCACCCACTAGACTGGAGACTCATCTCTAATCCCTGTCAGTCACACCACTCATTCAGTTATTTCCCAAGCTATGTCCATTCTGCCTCCCTGTAGGTCAAATCACTCAAATCTTATTACCATTACTCAAGGTCAGTTTTTCACCAAGTTTCATGCAGATGGCTTCAAAGACTCACTTTCTCGCTTCCAGGCAACCTCCCTCAAATCTCTCCTTGGTTCATACTGATGTGCAGATTTCTTCATCTCAACCTTCTGCTTAAATTCTTGTCAATCACCCTCCATTGTTAGCAGGATTCAAGTCTCAGTCTATCAAGGTGCTGCTTGCTCTCCAGTCTCACATCTTGCTGCTGTGCCTTCTGCACCCACTACACGAGCCCCCATGTGTTACAGTCACAACAGACTGTACTCTCACATGTACACACTTGTGCCCCTGCTGCTGCTCCTTGCTATGGCACTCCACGTTATATTCCCCTGGTTATCCTCTATTCATGCCTCAAGTCTCAGCTGAACAGGCACCTCTGTGTGAATCCTTCCCTGATTCTCTGTGTATCCTTGCATCCAATCACGTAGCACAGTGCTGACATAAGTAGGTGACCGATACATGTCTACCCACCCCCCACTGAAGGGGGTATCCAGCCATACGTCTCCCTGCAACCCTGAAAATACTTTCCCTGGTTCTTCCTTCCATCTGAATCAAATCCCAGCCCCGTTAGTATCTCTTAGCAAAAATTTCCTCTATTGCCTAGACTTATCATGGCTAGATATAAATAAGATATCAAAAGTATAAACATGTAGGAAGAAAGGGAAGAGTCAAGACTCAATGCAGAGGTTCTCAGAGCAGCAGCAGGGCCACTGTGTAGGTCTGTAGAGAAAGCCTGGGGACAAGAAGTTTAGTGAGGTACAGTTAACATCAGGCTGGATTATGTCATTGCCAGGAGTAAAGGGCCAACTCCAAATCAGAATGTGGGAATCACAGCAGGGCCAAAGTGTGGAAGTCACAGCCAAAAGAATTCTGTGGTGCCCCTTTCCATCTCATCACTGCAGTTATGCAGACCAGTGATGAATCTAGAAGTTCATGGTTTGCAGCAGCCCTGTGAAATCACAAAACAGGGCTGATAATAGTTTCAGAAGAAAGACCAGGGATTGGTCCTAAATTGCAGTATATTAAATAACCGTTTCTTTTTCTTGGATGAATCCCCCCTATGTTTTTCTGCCTCTTTGGGAGAAGAGCAAATGATAAACAGGGACCTAAGAAGGAATAAAAATAAACCAATGATGAATTTTAACAAGGCCAATTCAAAAGAATGCAAATACTACTGCATGAATCTGAATAGAAGAAGGAAAAATGTTCAAAGAAAAATGATTATACAAAGAATGATAAAAATAGGAGGTTGATGTATGGAAAAATGTAACACATGAAAAATAAGAAACCAGTTTCTAACTTCCTCATTTGCTTAGTGTTTGGTAATCATGTCACTCTTCCTAGAATCCTCCCAGTCCCTTAGCGTGGCCTGCGAAGCCTGGGATCTGGCCTCTGCCTAGATTTCCAGCTGCATCTCATACCTCCCTTCTCTGCTCTAGGTCCAACACATAGCTGTCCTGTTTTTCAAATACACCAAGCTCCTTCTTGCTCCAGGGCCTTTGCAGATATCTCCCTCTCTTCCTGGAACAGTACCCCCGCACCCCTGCTGCACTGCTGATCCTCGTACCAGCCTCCCCAGCCATGCTTCCCCCACAACCCTCAACAGGTTATTCTTGATCCCTCCTTCCGTCTGAATTAGCTCTGTCTTTTTTTTTTTTTTTTTTTTTTGAGACGGAGTTTCACTCTTGTTGTCCAGGCTGGAGTGCAATGGCGTGATCTTGGCTCACGGCAACTTCCGCCTCCCAGGTTCAAGCAATTCTCCTGCCTCAGCCTCCCAAGTAGCTGGGATTACAGGCATGCACCACCACACTCAGCTAATTTTGTATTTTTAGTAGAGATGGCGTTTCTCCATGTTGAGGCAGGTCTCAAACTCCTGACCTCAGGTGATCCGCCTACCTCGGCCTCCCAAAGTGGTGGGATTACAGGCATGAGTCACTGTACCCAGCTGCGAAATTTCTTTATTGTGCTAATCAGAATTTGCAATCATGTATTCATCTGGGTGGTTATTTGTTTAAGGATTGGAAGTTTCTCAGTGCAGACAACATACCTGTCTTGATTTCTTCTAGAGAGTAGGAACTCAATAGACAAGTTTTGATTGAGTGAAGACTGAAAGGGAGGATGAATCTATGGACTGCTGTGTTCATCTTTGCAGCAGAGACTGTTTATATCTCAGTCACCCTCAGCATCATCTCTTCTTCATTAGTACTATAATAGAGCCTCAATATTGACCTGAATATATGCCTCCCCAGAAAGAGGCTACATTTTCCCAGACTCCCTTGCAGCAGGGTATAGCTGTATGACTAAGTTCTGGTTAATGGGATGTAAGTAGAAATATCATTTGCAACTAATCAAAAAGGTCTTTCAAGGGGGGAGTTGTGTGCTGGTCTTTGACTATTCATGCTTCCTATGTGCTGGGTTAAAGGTGTGATGGTTGGAATTTAAGCAGCCAAATTGGATATGATATGGCAATCAAAGAGTTACATTGTACAAAGTATGAGGACACTAGATCCCTGATGATTTTGGGAAGCAGAGCTGCCACACTAGGTCAAGATCTGGAACCACTACAGCTGTACATAATCCTAAAGGGCAAGCACAGATAAGGTGCTGTGAGACAGGCACAAGGCATGGGGCTTAAGGACATCTGAGTCAAGTCTTGAGAACATGGAAGATAAATGGGGAAAGACACTTCAGGGAATGCAAATCCCATTAATATACTAAGTAATGAAGTAGCATAGTATATTTAGGTAATGACAATTAAACCCTTAGTATCATTGATACGCAAAAGGTAGAGCAAAAGCAGGTTACAAATAACACATAGACAATTGAGATTGTGGCAGAGATTGCTTCTTATCTAAACATCTATTCTTCCCTTCCTCCTTTACTGTGATAAGTCATCACTCATATTCTCTAAACATTTCTGTTTCTCCCCCTTTTGATAAATCGTAGAATTACATTTCCCTGACCACTTACAGTTAGATGTAGCCAGGTAACTTGCTTTGGCCAATACACTGTGAATTTTAAGGAATGGAGTAGGAATTACCATGTTCTGTGGCCATGTTCCTGATAGTGGTTCTGGGTTTCAGAGTGAAGACACAGAGCCAAGCCCTAACTAATCCAGGCTGGTCATGTAACAAAAGAGGAAAATAAGACTGTTGTGGTAAGCCTCTGAGACTTGAGGGTTGTTTGTTACTGCAGCATAATCTAGTTTATTCAGATAGATGGGACCCTGGTTTTATTCAGGTTGGCCATGCACCCAGTACGCAAAGTATTGTTCCTGGGTGTGTGAGGGTGTTGCCAAAGGAGATTAACATTTGAGTTCGTAGACTGGGAGGGGCAGAACAACCCTTGATCTGGGTGGCCACCATGTAATCAGCTGCCAGCATAGCTAGAATAAAGCAGGCAGAAGTTGGAAGAACTTGACTGGCTGAGTCTCCTGGCCTTCATCTTTCTCCTGTGCTGGATGCTTCCTGTCCTCAAACATCAGACTCCAAGTTCTTCAGCTTTTGGGCTCTCAGACCTACACTAGTGATTTGCCATTGGCTCTCAGGCCTTTGGCCACAGGCTGAAGGCTGCATTGCTGGCTTCCCTACTTTTGAGGTTTTGGAACTCAGACTGGCTTCCTTGTTTCTTAGCTTGCAGATTGCCTACTGTGGGACTTTACCTTGTGATCATGTGAGTCAATACTCCTTAAAAAGCTCCCCTTCATATATACATCTATCCTATTAGTTCTGTCCCTGTAGAGAACCCTAAAACAGTACTCTTGGGCATTTATCCTAGAAAAATGGAAACTTATCTTCACCCAAACATCTTTACCCAAATGTTCATAATAGTTTTATTCATAACAGTCAAAAATTGTAAACAACCTAGAAGTCCTTCAATAGGCAAATGGCTAAACAAATTATGGTACATCATACCATGGAATACTACTCAGGAATAAAAAGGAGCAAAATCTTGATACATTATAAACACAATAACATGGAAGAATCTCTAGAGAATCATACTGAGTGATAAAAGCCAAAATGTTACATGCTGTATAATTCCATTTATATAGCATTATTAAATTGGAAAAATTATGGAACAGATTAGTGGCTGCAACTTGTGTTGATAAAAGGGGCAATTTGTATTGATAAAAATATTCTGCATCTTGACTGTATCATTTGTCAATATCTTGCTTGTGACATTGTACTAAACTTTCCCAAGATGTTACCATTGGGGAAAACTGGGTAAAGGGTCTATGGAATTGCTCTGTATTATTTCCTACAATTGCAAGTGAATCTATAATTATACACAACAAATTAATGAAAAAAACCATAAAGTTATAAAAGGGGGGAAAAAATCACAAAAATCTGAGATATACCATAGACCAGTGGAACAAAAGCTTCCTGGAACTTAGATCTAGTGGCACTGGTATTTTTATTAAGGTTTCCCAGGTGAATCTAATTTTCAGCTAGACTCGAACTCAAAAGACAGCTGCTAAAAAATGATGCCACACGCTGCTTCAGGGCTTATTACAAGACCTTGAAATAGCCTTATCCTCAGCTCCAAGTCAGGTGACATATGCATAATACCGTAGAGGAGATAGGAGAATAAGAGTAGGACTGTAGTGTTCATCATCATAGATTATCCCTACTGCCCAACTAAAAGGTGGACATTGTTGGTGTTTCCTACCCAAATTTTGCCAAGCTAAGTGGGTAGTCAGGACTTTGAGTGTAGAAATCAGAATCTTTTAGGGAGAGCCCAGCTGGATATTGGACTCAGGCAGAGGACTTGTTGGTTTATCCGTCCTTTGCCTGAGCAGGACAAAAGAGGTTGAGAAAGGAATAGCAGGGAAAGGAGAGAAGGTGCAATGGAGAAATTCATGTGTTTACTGTTTGTCTTGAATTTCCTCTGTGCTGAGGAATATCACTGTGTCATCTGGTTAGAGTCTTCAGGCTATTGCTCTATCCACAAGAGAGGACCCCTTGTTGTGGGAATCTTAATAGTAGGAGGTATGAAATTCTGGTCATGAGAGCTGAGGAGGGTCATCTGGGAGTGGCTCTTCATAGCAGAACTTGAGAGCCTTCTGAAGAGTTCACAGGGTACCCTACAAAGAACCCAGAGGATTTCGAGGTCAGTTCCGCATTGGTCAAAAAAGGAATGAAAGCCAGCAGAGAGCAGACCACAAGAGCAACTAGTTATGCAAGATGCCCCTATCCCTTGTCAATTCCTTCTTCCTGCCTGGGCACAACAGAATAGCAGGTGCAATCGTTCTCAATCCTGGCTGCATGTTAGCATCACCTGAAGTTTTTAAAAGTACTGCTACCCAGACTGCACTCCCAGACACTAGGATTTAATTGATCACATCCAGTACTCCCAATTCCATTCATGCCAGTTGCCTCAAATGCCACCTCCCTCTGGGTGACTCACCATCTTCTGAGATTGAGACTGACATCCTCAGCCTCCTACCTAACATGTCCATGAGAATGAACTCAAAGGCACCTCAAACTCATGCCATTATCTTCCTAAACAGTTTCTTTCCAAAGTTCCCTCTTTCAAGTAGTGGCTCCTTAATCTACTTGACTATGCAAGCCTGTATCCTTGAAGTTATTCTTGAAATTTCCCTCTTCCTTATTCTTTGTCAATGTCTCTTGATTTTACTTCTTTCCATCATCAAAACCAACAGCCTGTCTAAGCTACCATTATCCCTTGTCTATTCTAGTGTAATAGCCTGCTAAAAGGCCTTCCATGTTAATTTTAATACTCATCTTCAGTTAATTTTTTACATTGCTCCTGAAAGAACTGACTTTTGAAATACAATATGATTCCATCACTCCCACCTTCCCACTATCTCCATTTGAAAGTGTTTGAGTGATTTTCCATGCCACTTGGGTTCAAGAGCCAAATCACAGACATCCCGTACAGGTTTACTGGGTCTGATACCCACTCATCTCTTATTTTTCAATCAGTCTACTTTCTGTACTCAGCTAGTCTGTTCTTCTTTCGATATTCTTAATGAGCAAAGCTCCCTCTAATCACAGGCCCTTTGCATGTGCTGTCCTCTATGCTTGAAACTCTTTTTGTTGGGCCTACCTCCTCACCCCTTTACTTTCAGATCTCAGATTGGGCCTCACTTCCTTCAGGAAGCCTTCTCTAACATTCCCGAACTAGGGAGCAACTTATACTAGTCATGGTTTAAATTTACCTATTACCATGTGCTAAGGACACATGCATCATTTCATTTAATCCATACAACCACCTAATGATGTTAGTACTATCGTCAATTACATTTTACAAATGAGGAAACTGAAAGAATGAAAGTAACTCATCTTTGGCCACAAAACTGGTAATGACCTCAGGTCTGTCTGGTCCTGAAAGCCATGTTACATGCGCTGCATTGTACCACTCCTGAAAGACATGGTGCGGGGCATTTCCCTTATGGAGTCCCTTTCCCATCTGATATGCCAGTCAGCCATTAAAGGTAGACCAGAACTCAAGGCCTGCCCTCTAGACCAAACCACCATCCACTAGCTCCTATGGCTTCTCTGTGCTGGGTATAAACATATGACAGCACAGGCAGAGGCAAGCTGGAGAGATGACAAAGTAAATTCATGACAGTATAAGGAAAACATGACAAATGAAAGTCATGCAGTGGGAGGATGGGAGAATCACTGAGAGGCTTGTAGGGCTTATTTTGCATGTGTACAAGGAATGAATGACTAGTGATAGCAACAATAGGCCTTTCTCAGAGATGGAAGAGCCCTTTTACTAAAGGAGAAAGTAAACATCACTTAGGACAAATCTCATATCGTACTTTAATGTTTACAAAGGAGACAGGGAGACAAGCCAGGAAAGAACCTATTTCCCAGGGGAGGAAATTGCAATGAGAATAAGTAATCTGGATCAAGTCAGAGCGTGTTTGAACAAAAAGAATACCCCAGACAGAGGAAACTCTAAGGATAAGATAGGATTTTATTCAGCAGGAACCCCTACTAGCTTTATTTTAGGCTGTTTTAAAATGGTGAGTAGTCAAATGCAAGGGAAGAAGCTCTATGAACTAACACCATTTTCTATAGGTTTTGATGCTTGAAAGTTTTCCCCAAGTTCAGAATACATATCTTAAAATTTAGAATGGCTTTAACGTCTAACAATTGGAAAATGTTTAAGTAAATCACAGCCCATGCCATGAGATGGAATAATATTCAGCCCTTAAAATGACGCAGATGACAAAATGCAGTGAGTCAGGATAACATTTGTTAGGTTAAAAGTCTGGCTGTCTTCCTGGCCCCCTTCCTTACACTATATACAAAAATTAATTGAAGATGAATTAAATAATTAAATGTAAAACCCCAAACTATAAAAACCTTGGACATAGGAAAAGGGAAAGATTTCATGACAGAGATGCCAAAAGCAATTTCAGCAACAGCAAAAATTGACAAATGGGATCTCTTTAAACTGAAGAGCTTCTGCACAGCAAAAGAAACTATCAACAGAGTAAACAGACAATCTACAGAATGGGGGAAAACATTTGCAGACTATGCATCTGACAAAGCCCTAATATCCAGCATCTATAAGGAACTTAAATTTACAAGAAAACAAACTCATTAAAAAGTGGGCAAAAGACATTACATACTTTTCAAAAGACATGTGGCCTACAAGCATACCAAAAAAAGCTCAACATCACTGATCATTAGAGAAATGCAAATGGAAACCACAATGAGATAACATCTCACACCAGTCAGAATGGCTATTAAAAAATCATAAAATAACAGATGCTGGTGAGGTTACGGAGAAAAAGGAATGTTTTAACACTGTTGGTGGAAGTGTGAATTACTTCAACCATTATGGAACCATTGTGGAAAAACAGTGGTGATTCCTCAAAGACCTAAAAACAGAAATACCATTCAACCCAGCAATCTCATTACTGAGTACATATCCAAAGGCACATAAATCATTCTATCATAAAGACACAGATACACATATGTTTACTGCAGCACTATTCACAGCAGCAAAGTTGTGGAATCAATCTAAATGCCCATCAATGGCAGACTGGATAAAGAAAATGTGGTACATACACACCATGGAGTACTATGCGGTCATAAAAAAGAATGAGATCGTGTCCTTTACAGGGACATGGATGGAGCTGGAGGCCATTATCCTTAGCAAACTAATGCAGGGACAGGAAACCAAATACCACATGTTCTCACTTATAAGTAGTAGCTAAATGATAAGACATGGACGCATGTCGGGGAACAACACACAGTGGGAAGGGTCGGGGGAGAGGAGGTAGAATATCAGGAAAAACAACTAATGGGTACTAGGCTTAATACCTGGGTGATGCAATAATCTGTACAACAAATCCCCATGACCCAAATTTACCTGTATAAAAACCTGCACATGTACCCCTGAACTTAAAAGCAAAATACAAAATACATGTGATTACAACGTCAAAATATTTTTTTTATATCTTAATTTTTAAACTTCAATAAGTATTTTAGGAATTGGAATAAAACACAAATGTTATTTATAATGTTGTAGCCCTCTTTCATATCTTATATTCACTTTTTCTCCATGTATGCACAAAAGGTATTTTCAACACCTCCAATAGGTCCGTGGCTACTCGTTTTTTTCCTAGGCTATAAACACTGCTGTTAGTTCCTTGGGTTTCCTTCTCTCATGGATGACTTGACGAGGGTTTTAATTTCGCTTTTCTGAGTGGTGGCTTTTTTTCTGAAGATACCCTTATCAACTTCAGGAAAGTCTCCTAGGATACCCTGACTACTAGCTAGGCCCTCTCTAATATTGAGCACGTACTGTCTTCTGTGGAGATCATATTCATTTTCTATTAGTAAACAACAAATTACCACAACTTGGTGGCATAAAATGACATCCATTTATTAGCTCACAGTTTCTGTGGGTCAGGAGTCCAAGTAAGGGTTAACTAGGTCCTCTGCTTAGGGCCCCTCAAGGCTGAAATTCAAGTGTTGGCCAGAGCTCTGATCTTATCTGAGGTTCAGAGTTCTTTCCCAGCTCAAGGATTTTTGCCAGAATTCAGTCCTTCGTGGTTATAGGACTGAGGTACCCATTTTCTTGTTGTGTTTTGGCTGGAAGTGTTCCTTGCTTCTAGGGGCTTCCCTTAGGTCCTAACCGTGTGGTCCCCTCACAGCCTGGCAGCTTTCTTCTTCAAGGCTAGTGGAGACTACTGTTGCTTTGAGTCTCTTTTTGGTGCTCACCTAATTAGGTCAGGCCCACCCAAGGAAACCTCTTTTTGAGGACAGTTGATTGAATAGGGTCTTGATTTGCATCTGCAAAATCGCTTCATCTTTGCCACATAACTCAGCCTACTGATGAGAGTGATATCTCATAATATTCACATATGATGTGGTCCTGCCCACACTCAAGGGGAGGCGATTACAAATACAGTGTATATATCAGGGTTGCAAACCTTGGGGACTATCTTAGAATTTTGCCAAGCACAAGGTTACAGGCCATAAATTAAGGGTGTTCAAATATTGGGTTAGAATTTACCTAAAGTATACTTTAATTAGATTAAAATTTATATTTAAAAATATACATTTTTAACTATATTATACACCAGTTTTCCCAGAGTTTGTTGCCATCTTTATTTACTTGAAGTTTCCCAAGAATGTAAGGTAAGATGTTAAATTAAAAAAAGTACTGTTTGCAATTGTTATCTCTGAGAATCTGTATTTTCTTGGTACTATAAAACCAATGAATGAATGAAATAATCAACAAAACCAATCAACCAAAACAAAGTTTGGAAATAAATGAGGTGCTGGGGAGAATAAAAGAATGCTTATTGTTTTTTACATTGGGGAGATGACATTTCAGATTTTCTTTAAAACAAAAACGTTGCACTGCTGAAAATTATAAAATTGTTTGCAGAAATAACCGTTGAAGGAGGGGTGGGAGAGTATGATATGCATTGAGACTTATGGAGTGAGGCAATGAAAGGATGTGCCTGATATTCCCTGGATCTGTCTAGGGTTAAGCTGTTCTCTGAACACATCATGCCACAAGAAGCTGCTCTTCTGGGAAAGAATTTTAAAATCTGTCCTGCTGTCCTACCTCATAGACATGTAGCAGTCAATTATTTCCAACTCAGTTGGGATTGTAATAATACTTGCCAGCACTTTTATGGCACTTACCTAGCACTTACCATGTATCAGGTATTGTTCAAATCTCTTTATGCATAGTAACTCATTTAGTCCTTACAATAGCTCTGTGAGGTATGCATACTACTGCTCTCCCCATTTTACAGGTGAGGATGCTGAGACACAAAGAGGCCATATAACTTGCTCAAGATTGTATCAATGAGAGGCAGAGCCCAGGTTTGGATTTGGGCTACCTGCCCTCAGAGGCTGTGTCCTTCTCCAGTTAGCTGTCCGCCTTGCAGGGAGGTGTTTAAAGGTATTATCCTGATGTCAGTGAACATCATCAGGAACAACCCTTCCATTCCTTCTCCCTCTGAGTGAGTTCCTTATCTACATAGCTCTGCCATTAGCATCTAAGCTCCTTCTAATAGGATTAACAATATTTTGATTATCTTTCTATTTGCTGCAAGCCAAGAATGTTTCCTTGCTCCACTAATATATATATATATATATATATATAAATTAAGAAACATTTCCAAAACAGAACGGCCAACATAAAGCCAAAGATTAGGGGCCTCCAAATGTCTGGTTTAATTGTGGGAGTACCTGAGAGGAGAGTGGCTGAGTTGATCTGATTGGTGGGCTGTTAGACACAGTCTGCACCTCATGGTCCCCCTGGAACAGCCTACAGTACCGAGGTCCTGGAGCCACGCTGTGGTTGACCTGGCTCTGGCCATGGTGGTATTGCCTTGGAATGTAAGCATGTCATCCCCCTATTTTCCCTTTAAAACCTACATTTTGAAAATACATTTCTGGATGTAATTTTGTCAGACATATTTGCAATGAGGTGACATTTCTTGTCTTCTGTGGTTAAACCTATAGCTGTTTTTTATCTTCATTTTTTCTACTTGGCTGCTCTCTCTGTTTTTGTTTTTCAGTACTGTAGCTCCTGCTTCTTATTCCTTTTTTGCATCAGCCACTTGATGCTGTCTCTGATCTTGTGGCTCACTTCCTTACCTGGAAGCTTTCTAATACTTTTGCCACAGACCTTCCCACGATGTCTACTAGTACTCACACTGTTCTGTGCTCATCCTAATTAGACAAGTACTGGCATTATCTTATGTTTCTTGGAATTTCCTTGGGAACAATGCGGTCTCTAGTACATTTCCATCATTCACAAGGGAAGAGGTTTTAGACAGAGTGTTTTTGGTTGCAATAACTGAAACCCAAGATGAATGATCTTAAGCATAAAATAATTAATTAGCTCTGATAGATTTTAAGATACTGAAGACTCACAGAAGTGAGCTCAAAAAAAAATGCTCAAGAAGGTATAGTGGCTTACAGAAGAGCTTTAAGTGCTAAAGCCTTAGGGATAAGAACTGTGGACTTATTTCTTGTCTCTTGCCTCTGCTGAGCCTCATTTTGCAGCATGGTCCTCTCTACTCTCTCCATGTGGCAGAGAAGATGGCCATCACTAGCTCCAGAGCTGCACCAACCCATTGTATCCAGCCCTACATCCAGCATCTGAGTATCATTCTCAGGGAAAGATTCTGACTGGCATGGCTTGCGGGGAGATGACGCCTTGTGACTGGCCTGGCCCATGTGAGCCTCCCCCTGTGCTTCAGTGGTAAAGCTCTGTCTCTAGCTTCACAGGGGCAAGCATAGGAACTCCTCAAAGGAAAGACGGCTATGTTTCAAAGGGGATGGAAAATCATGCTATGTGACACAATCCCTAGCTGCCACAGCCTGATGTAGTAGGGAGATCCTCCAATGTAACAGCCTCCGATGGAGTGTCTAAATAATTCCCTCCCACTATTCAGTTTCCATTTAGGTGATATGATTTAAGGGTATCATTGAGGTTGAATGTGAGCTGTGGAATACAACTCAGTAAGAAAATCACAGCGAGCCCAAGCCATGTGGGACGTCATGACCATGTAAGCCTATGGGTTAAAAATCACTGGTAGTGGGAGCTAGGGCAAGAATGAGCCAGAGGAGGGCCCCAAGTAAGATTACTATTCAGGATGACACAGACAGCTCATATAGAGAACCATTGCCTTGAGCGTGCACCGGGCTCAATGGAAAACCTCAGAAAGCCACTTGAATAGAAAACCAAAGGGGTCCTAATATGTGGGCAGGGGTATTTTTCATCCTGCTGAGGAATCAGCAAAAAGAGCCAGTCAATTCTTTGCTCCAATGCTGATTTTTTTTAAAAGTTTAAAAAATGGAAAAATAATAATTGGAGATATTCATGGGATACACAGTGATGTTTCAATACACAGAATGTATAGTGATCAGATCAGAATAATTAGCATATCCATCATCCCAAACGTTTACCATTTGTGTTGGGAACATCTAATATCCTGCTTCTAGCTATTTGAGAGTATATAATATATTAATGTTAACTATAGTCATCCTAGAGTGGTATAGAACACTAGTACTTATTCCACGTCCAACTCCAAGACTAGTTTTTGCTACAAGGGTCTGGAGATAATTTAAGAAGGGGAGTGGAGTGGGGAAGGGGAAGTGAAAAGATGCATTTATGAAATACTTCACTAATCTAAATTTGTGGAGAGAGTTCTGGGATTTTCTCAAAGGACCAGAACTCAAAAGCTTCCATCTGGGTAAAATCAAGATAAAATGTTTGCTGACTCCTTATACCCTAAGGGTGAGATGCTCTTTCTAAGAGCTTCTGAAAGCTTCTTTTCAAGCAAGCTCCTGTCATAAGAAAGACAATAGGTTGTTTACAGTTTTCTTTCTTTCTGTTTTTTTGGATAAATTCTGTCTCATGGTAATTCAGAACCATGCTTAGCAATGTTAGTTTTCTATGCAGACAGGGCAATGCTTGGACATGTCATGAACTTTGCAAAGAAAAAGAATATGCCTTGTAAAAAATTTAGTACCCAAATTTTGGGACCCAGAAAATTGAAATCTGTGAAGAATGCACATCTAAATCTTTAACATAGTGCCTCGGGGGTGGGGATGATGGGGTAGCAGGAGGGAGGGGGATGTAATTCAAATACCAGCCTGGAGGAATCATTTCCATTACGCTGTAAGAAATGTAAGAAGTTATTATAATGAGGTCAGTTCTGGTCCTTATGTTATTAGCCGACCAGTGAGGACAGAGACAAGGTAGAACAGAAATTAATTAGCATTATGGGGGCTTTATAATCCAAGGTATTCAGAAATTTAGCAAAACTAGGTCTGTGTTCTTAAAAAAAAAAAAAAAAAGGATTATAGGGAGACCTTATTAAAGCACAGAAGGCTCAGCTATTTAAGATGGTGACATACATAGAGTCAGGAATGTGCAGAGAGAAGCTGAAAGGCAGCCAGGCCCTGAAGGAATTTCAGTGGAATTTCTTCACCGGAGGAGTAGTTAATAAATAGAGCAGATTTCTAAGGGCAGAAACTAGAGCAGTTACTACAAATAGTTTTTTTTTTTTTTTTTTCCTTCTTCTTTAAAGAAGGGAGTGATAGGAAGTTGGAGAGGAAAATGTTGAAACAAAGAAAAACAAGCTTCTTACTAGCTCTCCAGGCCATCCCCCATGCAAAAATGTCTGTTCCCAAGACATTCAGAATGTTGTATCATTTAGTAATCATAAAACATACTGCAGAGTTGACCTTGGGTGTTAGTTTTAGATTAATACTAGATATCATTAAGAACTGCATGTAATATAATACTTTTCAAGAGTCTGAAATACCATTTGTTTTGTCTTGCTGCCAACATTTCTGCTATTTTCCATTGCACAGGACAGAAATGAGGGCTTGAAAATCCTTTTGTGCTCTGCAATTGTCCCCTCCTCCTGCCTTTGATGCAGGTCTTCCTCACAGTCTGATACACAAAGCCTTTTCTGGGGCAGTGTTAATATACTGGATGTTTACGAATCCGAGGTTCTGAGTTATTTCTGCTTCTCTTTGATCAGGTAGGTTGGCTAACTCATTGTGCATGTGCATTTTTATTCTTCAGATTGTAAAATGGTGACAAAAAGGGAATGGGTATAAATGTGTACATCTTTCCATCAACATATCTACAGTTTTATCAATAGGCAGATTTTCTCTCACCTCGCCAGTCAAAAAAATTTTGACCAAGAATTAGCTTGGCAAAAACTGTTAACTTTGAAATTTGCCAGTTGATTCCTGGGGCTGGAACTGTTATCTGTTGTTCCTGTTACTCTTTCTCTATTTGTGTCTCTCACTATCCATGAAAGTAAAAAGAATATTTACCCAAAGCCTTGAGATCTCACAAAAGAAGGGTTCTGTGAGGGCAATAGCTCAGGCAGCCCAGGCGAACAGCTCAGCTGACAGGTGTGTGGCATGACTGGAGTCACTGCACAGCAGCATTTCTCAAACCATGGGCTGTGTGATCACCTGGCATGTTTGTAGAGATGCAGATTCCTAGGCTTCACACCAGACCTACTGAAAGAGCATTCCTGGGCTTGGGGCTTATGAATCTGCATTTAATTATGTCACCCAGGTGACTCTGAGATACGTGGGCCTAGAGGAATGGAATGTGTACTTTGAAGGGGAAGACATGATGGGGGCTAAGAAGGCAACTGTTGTGGATATGTGCTTTCATTTCAGCCCAAACCTCACAGGGAAGAGCAATAGCACAGGTTACAGTGTGCCCCAAGCAGCAGCCATTTGGAGGTACCCGGCAAGCAGGGCACATGTGGTACTGCAGGGCCTGTGCAGGAGTGAACTGGGGCCAGTGATCAGCAAGCATTCGGGGAGTGTATTAGAAAGTATCAAGCCATGAGCAGAACGCTTTGATGTCCTATGTGTGTTAGAGATCATTGGTTGCAAATCTAGTGGGCTCAAGCACAAAGCATTTCACTGAAAGGCTGGGGAGGCTTTTGAAGATTAAGGGAAGGCTGAAAGGTGAGCTAGAAAGAGAAGATACTAGATATGTTGTTAGTGGAGGGCATGGCACCTTGATCAACAACCCCCTAGTCTGTATCTAATGAGAGGGAGGGATTCCCTTAAAGGAACTCATGGTGCATTTTCTCAAAGTAAGGATATGGAATGGAGTGGATGCGGAACAGTTAAAACAATTGGCCCCTCGACCAAAAACAAGCAAACCAGTGAAAGCCAATCTCACTATGCAAAAAACTATCTATCAGCTATCAGGGACATCCAATAAGCAGAATGAGATGGTGGTCAAAGGGCCAGAGAAGAATCAGGAATTTCATAGGAAGAGGGACAGGGACAGAGTTAGCAAGAGGGTAGGTACTCAGCAAGGGCAGGCCTGCAATAATGCTGTTTTGCTTATGAATGATCAGAGGGCTGGCCTCTGTTTCTTTGCCCCTGGACTCCTCCCAGTCCAGTCTGCGATAGTATCAACTTTGCAAACCCTCTCCAGGCAGGGTGCCCTCTGTTCTGCATCTTGAGTGCTTCATCTCTCCTTGGATGACCTGTGGGATACTGCTCAATCTCTTCCTTGCCTCTTCTCCCACTGGAATTTCCCTCATTCCATGTTTCCATGGGAATTGTTAAATTGCCAGGGGCCTCCACTCTCTTGCCTATTTCCCTCCATGTCACTCTCACTTAGGGGACCCTGTGGCTTTGAACAGGCATGCCAGCACCATGGTTAAATAGGCCTTTGTGGTTTGGCCTGGGAACCATACCACTATTTATCATGATTTTTTTCTATGAGGAAATTCTTTGAGTTCCAAACACCCCATTGACTGATGACCTTTCTGAACACAACTGTCCTATCTGGGATCAGCAATGGGGTGAGATCACTAGGAATTGTCAGAGCCAAGCTGGGAACAGCAAACCAAGGCCAGGGCAGGCTAGGGTCAGAAGCAAGGCATAGGGAGGCATTTGTGAAGTGAACAGCAGGATCGGGGCAGTCAGGGATTAGTTAGGGAGTTCGTAGCAGGGAGGGGTCCAAGGAAAGCACAGATGTGAATGTCTAGGTATATGGATGAATCTAGAATCAAACCTGCGGGGAGAGGGATTGGGAGAGGAGAGAGGCAGTGACATGACAAGCAGACAACGGATCCAGGGTGAGTAAAATGTGGTGGAACTGTCAAAGGGCAGAAGACCTACTGTGGCAGCGCCTTTTTTATCACTCCCCTTTTGGGCCTGACTGCCTAGAGCCGAGGAACTTGGCCACTAGTGTTTATATCTGTTCTCCCACTAAGGGAAGCACAGTCCCCAGGGTCATGGGGACACCACAGCCTTGCTAGGAGCTGCAGTTTTGGGTTGTTGGTCCCATTCCTCGCAGAGGCATTTTTACCCCCCAGATCCTTCAGGCCCACTGCACGGATGCCTGGTGGCTACTTCTCTTCCCTTTCTTGCTGCTCTTCCTCTCTCACCACTTTTCTTTGCAAGCTCCATAGAATGAAGTCCTGGGTCATGACCTTCATTTCCTGCCTCATGTGGCCATAAACTTAAAGGAGATAGAGTGAAGAAGGAGAGACAAGATAAAACTGGAGAGGGGCTAGTGAGAATGGTGATGCTGAAAAGGTATTTGCAAGAGAATTGGAGTTCTTCTTAAGAATTCCAGGGCCCCAGAAACTTCCTTTCAAAAAAGGTTGGCCATAGAAGCATTATTCATAAGAGTGAAAAAGTGAGAACAATCCAATGTCTATCAAGTGATGAATGGATAAATGGGTAAGCAAAATGTCATATAATCATATAATGGAATATTATTCAGTTGTAAAAAATGAAGTACTGATACATGCTACGATATGAATGAACCTTGAAAACACTATGGTAAAGAAAGAAGCCAGGCACAAAAAGCTATATAGTCTATGATTTTGCTTATATGAAATGACCAGAATGGTCAAATTCATAGACACAGAAAACAGATTAGTAGTTGGGACAAGTGAGGAATGGGGAATGTCTTCTAATGGGCATTGGATTTCTTTCTGGAGTCATGTTCTAGAATTAGTGGTGATGATCACAATCTTGTGAATGTACTAAAACCCACTGAATTGTACACTTTAAGATGGTGACTTTTATGGTGTGTGAATTATGTCTCGATTTTAAAAAGGGATTGGCAATGGCTTGCTGAGGAGTTAATTTTCACCTGCACTTGCTGTTTTCAGAGCTTGGGTCCCCTGCTGTTCTTTCCAGGCTGCTTCTAGTGCATGGAGCTTACAGACCTCAATCAGAGAATCTGGTGTAACCATCACTGAGTTAAGCGTTTCATAGTTGAGAAATGCATTCAACTGGTGACAGTGAGATGGGGTGAGTCTTTGGCCCTCAACAATCTCTATCAGCTTCCTCAAAGCTACTCCAAATAACAAGAATAACAAAAGTCAAATACAAGTACATCATACTATAGAAACGCTCATATAAAAAGTACTACTAAGCATTTATAGAAAACTTGCCACTTTAATTGATCTATTTCATTCAATGTGGGTAAACACACACACACACGCACACACACACACACACCCACCCACCCCTGGGTTTTCTAACCAAATATAGCTTCACCTGAAATCCCCTAAGTCGTCTTTTCACCTGATGACTACCCTGAAGCGCCTGTTGCATGGGATTCCAGACATAGCCATTGTGCTGTGATCCTCTTTGCGTATCCACCAGTGCTTTGAATGCTTGATCTGGAGCTGCCCTGTCTAAGACCCTGTTTCAAAGTCCTTTTTCTTTTTCTTTTTTTTTTTTTTTGGAGATGGAGTCTCGCTGTGTCACGCAGGCTGGAGTGCAGTAGCACTATCTCAGCTTACTGCAACCTCCGCTTCTCAGGTTCAAGCAATTCTTCTGCCTCAGCCTCCTGAGTAGTTGGGACTATAGGCACATGCCACCACACCTGGCTAATTATTTTGTATTTTAGTAGAGACAGGATTTCACAATGCAGCCCAGGCTGGTCTTGAACTCCTGAGCTCATGCAATCTGCCAACCCTGGCCTCCTAAAGTGCTAGTATTATAGGTGTGACCCACTGCACCCAGCCTCAAAGTCTTCCAAATGGTACAATATGCCTAAGTAGGCATTGGTCCTTGTTGGTCCATCATTAGCAAAGATATTGGCTGGTTAACAAGGCTCACATTGTGAACCAAATACCTTGTTTAAGCAGAGTGCGGGAGGACAGAAGTGCTGGATTTCTGCTTGCTGTTTGATCAGGCAGCATTTGGAGGTCAGGCTTCAACCTCTAGCTCATAACCCCCTCTTCTAGTTCTGGCTGATAGGAGATTTTTGGCTGAAGTTTTAGGAAAATATAAGAAGAAATGCAGAAGAGAACAGACTGGGAAGTAGAAAGCGAGAGAGAAAATGAGTCCTATGATAGAGTAAAGTAGGATCAGAAGCATGAGGAGTGAAAGATGGACCATGTTGACATTCGCAGCTGTGGTTCTCTAGTTGAAAGCCTAGTTTCTAGTTGAAAGTCTTCTGAAACTTCTTTTTCATGTTTTTTAAGTTGGTACATAATTATACATATTTATGGGGTATGTGTGATATTTTGATACATGTATACACTGTAATGATCAAATCAGTAATTAGGATATACATCAGTTCAAACATCTATCATTTCTTTGTGTTGGGAACATTTCAGATCTACCCTTCCAGCTAGTTTAAAAATATTCAGTAAATTATTTTTAACTATAGTCAATCTATGGTGCTATCAAACATTAGAACTTATTCCTTCTATTAATATCTAATTGTAAGTTTAGATGCATTAATCAACCTCTCTTTATCCTCCTTTTCCCCCAATCCTTCCCAGCCTCTGGTATTTATCATTCTACTCTCTACCTCCATGAGATCCACTATTTTAGCTCCCACATATGAGTCAGAATATATGATATTTGTTTTCCTTTACCTGGCTTATTGTACCACTAAACATAATGACCTCCTGTTCCGTTCATGTTGCTGCAAGTGACAGGATTCCATTCTCTTTTAGTTAAATAATATTTCTATATGTATGCACACCACATTTCCTTTAACCATTCATCCATTGATTGACACTTAGGTTGATTTCATATCTTGGTTATTGTGAACTATGATACAGTAAATATGGGCATGCAGATGTCTCTTCGATAAACCAATTGTCTTTCTTTTGGATATATACCTAGCAGCAGGATTGCTGGGTCATATGTAGGTCTATTTTTAGTTGGTTGAGGAAACTCCATACTGGTTTCCATAGTGGCTGCAATTTACATTACCACCAGAAGTTTACTAGCATTTCCCATTCTCCACATCCTTATTTTTTGTCTTTGATGTTAGCCACTTTAGCTGGAGTGAGATATCTCATCAATTTGATTTGCATTCCCCTGAGGATTACTGATATTGAGCAGTTTTTCAAATATTGGCCATTTGTGAGTCTTTGAAAAATGTATATTCAGGTCTTTTGCCTGTTTAAAAATCAGGTCATTTGTTTTCTTGCTATTGAGTTGAGTTCCTTATGTATCCTAATTAATCCCTTGTCGTATGGATAGTTTGCAAATATTTTCTTATATCCTGTAGACTGTCTCTTCACTGTGTTGATTGTATCCTTTGTTGTGCAGCAGTTTTTTCAGCTTGACATAATCCTATTTGTATATATTTGCTTTTGTCATCTGTGCTTTTGAGGTCTTACCCCCCAAAATCTATGTCATGTCATTTTGGTTAAAGCACAGAACTGTCTTTGGTATGTTTTTCAAATATAGATGAGTATTAAATGACTAGTGTTTTCTTCTCATGAATAAAAACATTTTTAAGGACATCCAACAGTTGTACCTGGGATGCAAAAATACTGAGATGAGTGAAGATAGCTTCTATTGTATCATAACCTCCCCCATCATGGAGAACCAGACATTGGCTGTAAATGGGGGCTCATAATTTCAATGTTTACTTCCACCTATTCATTTTTTCCCTCTCTTTCTTTGTAAAGTTTATTTTATTTATTTATTTATTTTTTTGAGATGGAGTCTCACTCTGTCGCCCAGGCTGGAGTGCAGTGATGCAATCTTGTCTCACTGCAAGCTCTGCCTCCCGGGTTCTCACCATTCTCCTGCCTCAGCCTCCCTAGTAGCTTGGACTACAGGCGCCCGCCACCACGCCTGGCTCTTTTTTTTTTTTTTTTTTTTTTTTTTTTTTTTTTTGTATTTTTAGTAGAGATGGGGTTTCACCATGTTAGCCAGGATGGTCTCGATCTCCTGATCTTGTGATCCACCTGCCTGGGCCTCCCAAAGTGCTGGGATTACAGGCATGAGTTACTGCGCATGGCCCTAAAGTTTCTTTGGTTAACTAATTGAACATAGATTAAGTAAGAAATTTAGTGATATGTGTGAATGGGCCTGTGTCTGTGTATTTCTAGTAACAGACTTCATTTATTTTCAACCTCTGCTCTGACTATTCCCTTTACATTCTTGCTTTAATACATGAATTCTTAATGTGGGCAAAAATTAGTTCTTGTTGGGCAGGGGCAGTGAAAAAATCATACTGTTTACATACAAAACATAGACCTTTCACAATTTCACAGGAGACAATCAGGTAATACCTTAAAAAGCTCCTTAGGAGGGTAATAATAAAGAACAAGTTAGGAAATACTCCTGTGACTGAAACCTGGCTGTCCTTGAGGTCTTTGTGTTTCTTGCACCTGTTTTCTCCTTTAGGAACTGGAGGTGGGTAAGTCATCCTCTTTTATTCCTCTTCGCCATTTGCAAACCGATCATTTTTTTAAATACAATTTCTTTCTAAAATTCCTAAAATAATTCTTTGCAAAGTTTCTCACCTCCTTTAAAGTGTCTTTAAAGCACACACTAATCATCCTGGTTCAGATAACTATTGATTTTAGGTCACTGTCCTTCATTCTCTGAAGAATTTAGCACCTGACTCACTATCTCTCCATCACTACATGGTGATTCCGTATTGACATAAGTGATGAATCTAACAATCTGGACTCTTGGTTCCTCTACTGCTCCTCAGCTACCCACCTCCATGTGCATAACTGAGCTATGATAATTATCAAAAACTGCTCCTCCTTCCTGACCTCATTTTTAAGCATCCCTCCCTCTGACCACAATCCCCTCTCCCTCCCTCCCTCCTTTTCCCTCCTCTTCCCCTCCCCTCCACTTCCCTCCCCCTTCTCCTCCACTTCCCTTCCCTTCCTTTCTGTTAAAACAAACTAAATATGGCCTGAGAAGGACTCTGTACTTCTCTATTTGAGTTCTTTGTGGACGAATTACAACATAACTTAATAGGTAGACAAGATTGAGAACTAACTTGGAAGTGTGTGCCTATAATAGTGGCTGGGTCCTGACCAATCCCAGCAGCCATATGTCAACCATTTGTATACTGTTGAGCGTTCAAACTGTGTTCAAGTAAGGCAAACGCTGAACTGTAACCAATCCAGTTGTTTCTGTACGTCACTTTTGATTTCTGTATGTCACTTTCCTTCTTTTGTTTATAAATCTTCTTCCACCCCATGACCACACTGGAGTCTCTCTGAATCTGCTGTGATTCTGGGTGCTGCCTGATTTGCGAATCATTCATTGCTCAATTAAACTCCTTTAAATTTAATTCAGTTGAAGTTTTTCTTTTAACACCTCCTTCTTTCCTTCTTTTCCTCCTTCCTCTCTGGGTCCTTCCTATTTTCCTCCCTCTCCTTCCCTCCAGTATCTTCCCTTTGACAAATCTCTCACCATTCCAGGGCCTCTAATCCACTGGCTTAACTTTCTACTGTTTGTTACCCAGCCCACCCAGTACTCACCAATCACATGCTTGTAAAATTTAACCTTCCTTCCTACTCTTGGCACACCCCTAAGCATCTGAAAGATAAATGTATTCAGCTGTGCTGAGTGGTCTCACTTTGAACATGTAAGCACAAACTGTTGTTAGGCTCTGAATGCTACCTGACAGTAATAGTATATTTCTGCACTTTATTCACTTTACGACTCTCTTATTCTTCTAAACGACTGTTCTATACTTTCTTCTCTTCAAAACGTCAACTCCCCCCTTTCACTTTTCACAAAGAATTTCTCATGCCTACAGCACCAATCTGCCACCATTTCTGCATCTGTAACTGTACTTTCTGCCAGCCCTACTGCAATGGATGAGTTGAACTGCAAGTTACAGGGTTTGACTTAAGGCTACCTCCTCTACTTTGCAATAGCTCTCATCACTTCCTGCCTAAATGCAAGTGTGCTTTGTCTTTCTCTTGCATCATCATCCTCTAGAACATTAACTAAAATACAAACATATGTAATATCTTTCATTTAGAAATTAGTCATTCCTTGACCCCACATTTCTCTCAGGCTGCTGTCCCATTTCTCTGCCCCAATTAGAGCAAACTCGTTGAAAGAACTATTCTTCTCAATGTCCTAATTCTTTATAGCTTTATTGAAATGTAATTCACATGGCATTATAATTAACCCACTTACAACGTACAATTCAATATTTTTTCATATATTCATGGACTTGCACAATCATTACCACAATCTTAGACCATTTTTATCACCTTAAAAAAAAAATTCTTACACCCATTAGCAGTTACTCTTATTTTTCCCCAACCATTACCCTTAGCCCTAGGCAACCACTAATCTACTTTCTCTCTCTATAGATTTGCCTATTCTGGACATGTCATATAAATAGAATGATACAATATGTGGTCTTTTGTAACTGGCTGTTTTTCACTTAGCATGATACTTTCAGGGTTCATCCATTTTGAATCATGTATCAGTGAGTCATTTCTTATTACTGCTGAATAATATTCCATTACATGGATATACCATGTTTATCCATCATCAGCTGATGAACATGGTGATTTTTTTCTGCTTTTTTGGCTACTATGATTATTGCTGCAATGAACATTCATGTACAAGATTTTGTGCAGGCATAAATTTGTATTTTTTTCATTTCTCAAGTTTTTTGTGTGGATAAATGATTTGTGTATCTAGTAGTGGAAATGCTGAATCATACAGTAAGTCTGTGTTTTGAAGTTTGCAATATTTTACATTCCCATCAGCAATGTTTGAGAGTTTCAATTTCTTCACATCTCTGTCAACATTGTTTTTGTCTTTTTATTGTATTCATCCTAGTGGGTATTAAATAGTGTCTCATTCTGTGTTAGATTTACATTTCCTTGATGGCTAATGATGTTGAACATCTTTTCATATGTGTATTGGTCATTTGTATATCTTCTTTGCAGAAACATCTATTCATATAATCTGCCCAGTTTTCAACTGGGTTATTTTCTTTTTATGTTTGAGTTGTAAAAGTTTTTAAATATACATTCTAGATACAAATCTGTTATATATATGACTTGCAATTATTTGTTCCCATACTGTGGGTTGCCTTTTCACTTATTTTATGGTGTTCTTTGAAGCACAAAAGTTTTTAATTTTGATGAAGTCCAGATTATTTTTTCTTTTGTTGTTTATGCTTTTGGCGTCATCTTAAACCATTGCTTAATCCAATCCAATATACCTCCTGTTTTCTTTGAAAGGTTTTATGGTTTTGATCCATTTTTTTGTTAATTTTTATAGAGTGAGGTAAGGCTCAAACTTCTTTCTCTCTCTTTCGTTCTTTTTCTTTCTTTTCTTTTCTTTCCTTTCTTCTTTCTTTTCTTTCTTTCTTTCTTTCTTTTTCTTTCTTTCTCTTTCTCTCTCTCTCTTTCTTTCTCTTTCTCTCTCTTTCTTTCTTTTTCCCTCTTTCTCTTTCCCTCCCTCCCTCCCTGCCTCCCTGCCTCCCTGCCTCCCTCCCTCCCTCCCTCCCTCCCCTCCCTCCCTGCCTCCCTGCCTCCCTCCCTGCCTGCCTGCCTCCCTCCCTCCCTCCCTCCCTCCCTCCCTCCCTCCCTCCCTCCCTCCCTCCCTCCCTCCCTCCCTCCCTCCTTCCTTCCTTCCTTCCTTCCTTCCTTCCTTCCTTCCTTCCTTCCTTCCTTCCTTCCTTCCTTCCTTCCTTCCTTCGTTCTTTCTTGTAGATTTCCAGTTCTCCCAGCACCATTTGTTGAAAAGATTTGTCTGGAACTCTACTCAAAACTCAATTGGTCATCGATGTATGAATTATTTTTGGATTCTCAATTCTATTCCATTTACCTATTTGTCGTCATCCAAATACCACGCTGTTTTATAAGTTTTGAAACTGAGATGCGAAATTCATGCAACTTTGTTATTTTTTCAAGATTGATAGGTCCCTTGAATTGTCATTGAATTTTGGTATCAGGTTACCAATTTCTCAGAAGATGTCAGCTAAGATTATAATAGAAAGTAAATTGAATCTGTGGATCAATTTGGGGAGTATTGCCATCATAATATTAAGTCTTCTAGTCCATGAAGATGAGATATTTCTCCATTTATTTAGGTCTTTTCTATTATCTTTCAACATTGTTTTGTAGTTTTCAAAGTATAAGTTTTATACTTCCTTGGTTAGATTTATTTCTAAATTTTTTGGTGATATTGTAGGTGAAATTCTTTTTTGAATTTTGCTTTTGGATTATTCAATGCTAGTGTATAGAAATACAATTGATTTTTGTATATTGATGTTGTATCCTGCAAACTTGCTAGGCTTGTTTATTAGTTCTAATAGCTTTTTAGTGAATTTGTATAATTTTCTACATACAAGATCCTTAAGGTCTATATGTTATGTGCAAATATAGATAATTTTACTTCTCCCTTTCCAATCAGGATGCCTTTTACTTAATTTTACCTTAAAATTACATAACTACTCTGGCTAGAATCTCTAGTATAGTGTTGAATAGAAGTGGTAAGACTATACATCCTTGTTTTGTTCCTAATCTTAGGGGAAAAGCTTTCTGTCTTTCAAGTGTAAGTTATTAATTGTAATGTCAGCTGTGGGTTTTTGTAAATGCCCTTTATCAGGCTGAGGAATTTTTCTTCTCTTTCTAGTTCGTTGAGTGTTTTTATCATGAAGTAGTGTTGCATGTTGTCAAATGCATTTTCTGCATCTATTTAGATGATCACATGGCTTTTGTTTTTTATTCTATTGGTATGGTGTAATGTATATATTAATTGATTTTTCAGATGTTAAACTAAACTTACATTTCTGGAATAAACCCCACTTGGTTATGTTGTACAATAGTTTTAATATGTTATTAGTTTGCTAATATGTTTTCTCATATTCATAAGAGACATTGGTCTGCAGTTTTCTTGTGATGCCTTTGTCTGGTTTTGGTATCACATTAATACAGGCCTCATATAATGAGTTAGGAGTAGTTGTTCTAGAATTTCTTAGAAAAGTTTGTGAAGGCTTGATACTAATTCTTTAAACATTTGGTAGAGTTTGCCAGTGAAGACATCTGGGCCTGCATTTTCCTTTGTGTTTTTTGATTACTGTTTCAATCTACTTACTTATTATAGATCTATTTAGATTATCTATTTTTTCTTGAGTCAATTTCTGTAGTTTATGTCTCTCTAATAATTTGCTTGTTTCATCTAATTTATCTAATTTATTGCCATATAGTTGTTCATAGGAGTTCCTATAGTCCTTTTAATTTCTGTAAGATTTGTAGTAATGTCTTATTTTTGTTCTTGATTATAGTAATTTGAATTGTCTTTTTGCTTCATCAGTCTAGATAAAGATCTGATAATTTTCTTGGTCTTTTCGAAGAACCAACTTTTGGTTTTGTTGCTTGTCTCTATTGTTTTTCTATTATTTCACTAATGTCTACTCAAGTTGTTATTATTTCTTTCCTTCTGCTTGCTTTTACTCTCCCCCTACCCCAGTATTTTAAAGTTATAAGATTAAATTATTGATTTGAGATCTTGTTGTATAATGTAAACAATGGGATACATATAATGTACAAATTTATGGGATGTAGATAAATCAGTGCTTAGAGGGAAATTTTTACTTGTAAATTCCCATCTAAGCACTGATTTACCTACATCCCATCTGTTTTAGTACATAGTGTCCCAATTTTTTATTCATCTCAAGGTATTTTCTATGATTTCTTATGAAATTTTCTTTGTGATTTCTTCTTTGACCTATTGGTTATTTAGAACTATGTTGTTTAATTTCCACATATTTGTGAATTTTCCAAATTTTTCATTATTAATTCCTCTAATTTCTTTCCATAGTGGTTTGCATGATTTCAGCCCTTTTAAATATGTTGATGCTTATTTATAGCTTAATATATGGTCTATCTTGGAGAAAGTTTCATATATGTTTGAGAGGAATGTGTATACGGCTCTTGATGGGTGGAGTATTCTATAGTATCTATTGGGTTAAGTTGGTTTATAACATTATTTAAGTCTTCTGTTGTTTTGTTGATCTTCTGTCTGAATGTCCTATATGTTATTGAGAACAGAGTATTGAAGTCTTCAGTTACTATTCATTTGTCTATTTCTCCCTTCAATTCTGTCAGTTCTTGCCACATATATTTTGTGTTTGTATACATGGAATGGAATCTGGAATAATTTGGTCTAAGTTGTTATAGTGGTGGTGATCTCTTAAGTAGTAGGAATGTGATATTCTGTTTTTATTTTTTATTTATTTGTTTTGAGATGGAGTCTCGCTCTGTCACCCAGGCTGGAGTGCAGTGTCGTGATCTTGGCTCACTGCAAGCTCCGCCTCCCGGGCTCATGCCATTCTCCTGCCTCAGCCTCCCAAGTAGCAGGGACTACAGGCACCTGCCACCATGTCCAGCTAATTTTTTTTTTCCGTATTTTTAGTAGAGATGGGGTTTCACCGTGTTAGCCAGGATGGTCTTGATCTCCTGACGTTGTGATCTGCCCGCCTCAGCCTCCCAAAGTGCTGGGATTAGAGGGGTTGAGCCACTGCGCCCGGCCTCTGATTTTTTTTTTATGTATGCATATCTGTATTTTTTTTTTAATCTTATGCGTGTACTAATGTTTTAATAAAATATTGTGGGGTTTTTTGTTTGTTTGTTTTTTTAAACACTAGATTTAGAAGGTCTTGTTTCCAGTCCACAATTCTGGTCCTGGCTTAATACTGTGAACTTTGGGCAAGTTATTGACTTCTGCAAGCCTTGCAAAAAATTCAACTCTGAAACAGCACTGGTAACAGCACATCTCTATACAGTTATGTGAAGATTAGAGAGATAATGAATACAAAGTGCTTAGTGCTTAGCAAAAGTCTGTTGTGTAGTCACAGCTTTATAAATGTTGACTATTATTACTATGCTTCAGTGTTACCAGCAAACATTTGAATATAGCTTTCATCTGAAAAACTGAGCCAATGCTTTGCTTAAAATCATGGCTTTGGGTCAAATGGAGGCATATTATATAGTGGGAAGTTCATGAATAAGATTTCTTTGATTCATAACTAAGGGCCATTCATTATGGTTTAAATGTAAACCAAATAAAGGCCTTGAACCAAAGCTCACTCTGTTCCTAATGATCTGTGGGATCCAAACACATGCCAATGCGTGCAAGGCATCTGATGAACTTGGGGCTTTATCCAAAGCATGCTTTCCTCTAGTACCCTTAATCATCCTTCAGAGGTTTAAATTTCACAAA
The DNA here is from genome assembly GCF_024542745.1 of Macaca thibetana thibetana. Taxonomy (NCBI): domain Eukaryota; kingdom Metazoa; phylum Chordata; class Mammalia; order Primates; family Cercopithecidae; genus Macaca; species Macaca thibetana. Next base: position 82,447,293 of record NC_065589.1, on the reverse strand, counting down.
AGGAATCTTACCACGACAAGGGCACTACTATTTACTACTCGCACTACAGAGCTGCACCATCTGTCTCAAAACCACAGTTTTGTAAATTGTTTTTGATGATATATTGTAGGATTGCCCTGTATATGAAGTTCATGATGAAACCCTCCAGTGAGGCCTCTTTGGTTGAATGAAAATCAACATGTTAATGACTCCCACCTACCCCTAAAAAAGAAAAGAAAATGCTAACATCCACATTCTGCTTAATGAATCAAAGATGCAGGGTGCAGATTTCATAAGATGAAGGTTTCTTTCCATCAGACTGACATCCAGAAACTGTTAGTATTCCAGATCACCTTGAATTAAGTAATCTTAATTATCCACATGTCAGTGGAAGCCCCCAGGACTTGAATCAAGTTCAAAAGAATCATTGGCTGCGCATCCCACCATTTACCCACCCTCCTTCCCCTAAGATGTCCTGGGAAACATCAAGAAAATATAATGCAGGGATATGTAGAAAAAAAATGTAAAGAGGGCCCATTAAAGGTGAAAAATTGATAGTAAAGAAACCTGGTCGATCAGTCAATCAAACAATATCAATACCATAAGAGAGACAAAAGAATAGAGGCAATTGAATACTCCAACCTTTAAAGAGAAAATGGAACAGTGCTCTTCTCTATTTGTTTAATTAATACCAGTTGCTGTAACAGATACACCCAGAAATCTCTACAGTTTAACCCAACAAAAATGTACTTTTTGCTCCTGTCACAGTCTATTAAAAGATTTCCTGGTCAGTAGCCTTCTGTGGGAATTTTCAGAGACCCAGGTTCCTTCCACGTTGTATGGGTCCTCACAAGCACTTATTAAGCACTTTGGTTTGGAAGAGGCTTCCATCTCACGTTCTGTGGGGAAGAAGTATACGTTAACCCTACCTATATATAAGCAGCTGGGAAATACGGTTCCTGTCTAGGGAGGCATTTAGCAGCTACATCTCTGTGCTGGAGAGCACAAATGTTGGGTGATTAGCTAAACATCACTGCATCCCTCTCCTTCTTTTGTCACCTTTTTGGAGTAGACACTCCAAGTATGTGGGTAGTAGTGATGGTAAAATCTTTTGCGACATGTCAATAATGTAACTTCACAAGGCCCCATTGGTGGCATGTTTGTTGACATCACCAAGAATTATCCAATTTAATAAACATTTGTTAACATTCTATGTATGCCAGGTTCTACTCAGTGCTAAGGGAAAGATGAATGGATGTGGTCTGAAGGAAAAGTGGTGAGACAGACATATATGCATAATTAACATTAATTGAAGATGAGATAAAAGTGCCAGAATTGAAGTATCAATAAAAAAGGTTAGTGGACTGCCAAGCAGGAGGGTATTAAATCTTGAACAGTGAGCAGAGAAACCTGATCTCTAGAAGGTTCTTTGTTTTCCAGAAGAGACCTACTCATGCTAACTCAAGTAAAGGAGGGATTGTTGAAAGAATATGAAGATCACAGAAAATCAAAAATGCATCCAGTCCTCATGAGAAAGGGGGCCTGCGGCAGATAAACTGCTGCAGAAGCAATCTCTGGTTCCTCTTTGTCCCCTCTCTATTTCCTCTACTCTCACTCAGCCCTACAATGTTGCCCATCCTAGTCTGACAGGATCTTTTGAGGCTTGTATTGAGCCCCACTTGGCCTCTCTTTCTCCTTTAGAGATAAAGTTAGCAATCTAATTGGTTGCTAACTAGCTGATGGACAGGCTGACCTTGGGTCAGCTGTTGCTAAGTGGCGTCAGTGTGAAAATGAAGGCACCACACGGCCTATTAGGCTGCCCCTTACAGTGATTTTGATAGGGGCAGGTAAGTTAACTGTATCATATAGGAGGCAACTTTTAATTGGCTGTTAAAAGAGGTCCTGGATTTCAACTGGGGTTAAAGGCTAGAGAACAGTTCTGACTTAGAGCATGAGCAAAGACAAGAAATAAGGAAAGCTCAAGTATATTTGGGGAATGACTAGGCACCTAGAGTGATTGGAGTATAAGATCCATGGGACTGGTGGAGTTTGGAGTGGATTATTAAGTTATGAGGCCAGAGCTAGGGAGTTTAGAGTCTGTAGACAATGGGAAGAGCTTGAAGATGCTTACCAGGGAGATATTATACAAAAGATAAAAACCTCAGTGCACACACAGGTGATGTTGGGAGTGTTCAGCATGGTTTCTTATGGTTTCTTCATGGATAGCCTTTCATCCAGCATCTTAATGGTGACAAAAATCCTCTTATTAAGGAATTGGTCACTTAATAAGAGGAAACATGTAACAAGAAGGGGATCTCAAGCTTTGGAATCAGGCAGATGTAGAAATCTCAACCCTTCCATTTTCTGGCAGTATATCTTGGACAGTTACTCAGTCTCTCTAAGTCTCAGTTTTCTCACCTGCAAAATGTGATTAATCTTCAGCCAGTTATACACTGGTATGGCATAAGTGGAGGGGTTATGGATAAGTGTCCATTAAATTGGCTGGGCACAGTGGTTCATGCCTGTAATGCCAGCACTTTGGGAGGCCAAGATGGGTGGATCACCTGAGGTCAGGAGTTCAAGACCAGCCCAACCAACATCTACTGAAACCCTGTCTCTACTAGAAATACAAAAATTATCTGGGTGCGGTAGCACATGCCTGTAATCCCAGCTACTCGGGAAGCTGAGGCAGGAGAATCACTTGAACCTGGGAGGCAGAGGTTGCAGTGAGCCGAGATTGCATCATTTCACTCCAGCCTGGGTGACAGAGCAAAACTTCATCTCAAAAATAAATAAATAAATAAAAGTGTTCGTTAAATTAATTGGTCAGGACCAGTGTTATAACTGTTATAGAGTATAATAATTTGAATATCATCCCACTTCTTAGGTTTATATTAAGTTTAATTGGCATAATGTTCACAAAATGCTTAGCTAAGTGCCTGACACATGGCAAGAAGTCATTCCATACATTTTGTTTTTCTTATCCATTTTTCCTTGAAAATTTCGAGAGTTTGAGTCAAGGAACCCTTGAATGGTTTAGTCATACAATGACTTTGTAAGGCACCTAAGCAGCCCTAGGCTGCCCTTGGGTCAGCCTTTTCAACAGACAGGGAAGGAAGCTCCTCACTGTGCTTTTAGAGAGATAAGTCTTCTCAGCAATGGCTCTTGCTCAAAGTGGTGCACGTTAATGCTGTAGATGCCCAGTCATCACTCCTGCATCCTCTGTTGCCTGAACCAGATACTGACTTCTAAAACATAGATGTGTTCTGCATTTAGATTCCTTAGTTTTGCAGTTGACAGAGGGCAAACTCATGGTTAGGTTTTATATAGGCTCACGTCATTACGATAATTAGCTGTCAAAGAAAGATCAGGAACACCCAGTGTCTCCTTTGTACTTAGTATTAATTCCAGCCAAGAAAGAGAAAATGTAATAATCTGTGATAGGCTCAGGCTGCAAATAAAACAAAAATGTGGTCCTTCTAGAGCTACTCAACTTTACAGATGAAAGGAATCCAATAACTTTGGATTTCCAAGCATGAGGATCTTTCTAGAATATTAAATCCATTGTCTTTTGAATCCATGGTATTGTAACCCTGACAGCTTTGGGTGAGAATGACCTACTGGGAACACCTGAAGCCAATTTTTATGGCGAGATGTTTATTATTAATAGTATTACTTAGAAAGTATTGTGGTGTCCATTTTTTAACTCAAAGGGGTTTGAATATTCCCATTGCTACAGCTTAAAGAATGCTACTTGTGATAGTTAATATTGAACATCAACTTGATTGAAGTATGCCAAGTATTGTTTCTGGGTGTGTCTGTGAGGGTGTTGCCAAAGGAGATTAACATTTGAATTAGTGGACTGGGTGAGGCGGACCCACCCTCAATCTGGGTGGGCACCATCTAATCCGCTGCCAGAGTGGCTAGAAGAAAGCAGGCAGGACAAAATCCTGCTGTGCTGGTTGCTTCCTGCCCTTGAGCATCAGACTCCAAGTTCTTCAGCTTTTGGACTCTTGGACTTACACCAGTGGTTTGCCAGGGGCTCTCAGGCCTTTGGCCACAGACTGAAGGCTGCATTGTCAGCTTCCCTACTTTTGAGGTTTTGGGACTCGGACTGATCCACCACTGGCTTCCCTGCTCCTCAACTTGCAGACAGCCCATGATGGGATTTTACCTTGTGATTGTGTGAGTCAATTCTCCTTAATAAACTCTATCTCATGTATCCATATATCCTATTAGTTCTGTCCCTCTACAGAACCCTGATTAATATACTGCCCTTGTGTGTGGCAGGAGCGAGATAAAAAATTGGAAAGACACTGCAAAAATATAAGCTGCCTTCTTGTCACCTGTGACTCTTCCTCCTACTCTTAGGGCAGAGATGAATGGACTGAGAGAACTAAGTTCAAGGTCAGAGAGCTGCAGACCTGAGGACTCCTGGTCTCAGGTCTGCTGATGCAGACCCAGCATCTTCCCTTTTTTCCTCTTTGTTTCATCTATATGTTTTTCTAAGTAAGAATGCTTTTTCTACTCCTTATCCCAAGCACGGAGCTCTCAGGGTCCCAAAGGTCTGTAGCATGACTTTGTTATTCTCAAGAATTGACTCAACTGTCCCAGCACATATGAGAAAATGTAAGGCAAGGGACATGCAAAGTTCTAAAGAGGATCCAGACTGGACCAGACTGTTCCTTTATCACTCCAGTTAAAGGTTATCAATTCCATGGTGAGGCAGAACTGGAGAATCATTTCTTTTTTACATTGTAGTTTACATTGTAGTATAATAAACTTTGTACACATGTATAAAGTAAATGGAATCAAATTCTCATTACTGAATGTAGTTTAGTCATTCTCAGTAAGTCCTCTGTCTTCATACTATCTCAAGTTGAGAAACCCTTCAAGGATTGTTATTTGCGATTCCTGAGTCATTACCTACCCAAGTAATTCAATGTTTTGGTGTCAAGAGGGAGAAAACCAGGCAAGACTGGTTGACAGGCTGATTAATTTGCAGGGTATATTTCAACATGAGTTTATGATTAGTACATCGAGATGACCAAAATCCACCATTTCTTGTTTCTGACTCTTCATCTCAGTGTTGGGGTTGGGTATAGTCAAGTGCAAATGCAAGGAACATGGAAGCACTAATTCCTAATATTCAGGAACAGTATAGTCTCTAATGTAGAACTATGCCAAAATGGATTACAAAGCCCTTGCTCTTGAGGAGTTCCACAATGACCATTAAAGCTGCCTCTAAAATTTGTGCTGTCTCCTTTAGCTTCTCTTCTAGAAAGAAACTAAACTTTTAAATTGTGGCCCTCTAAAAAAGTTTGGAATCTTTTGTCCAATCTCTACTGCTGTAATCTTGTCTGAATCTGGAAAAATATCATCAAATGTCCTCTGTTTCTGCCTTTAGCTCTTTTTCCCTACAGATTCCAGACCATGTTGTTCCACTTCCACTGGAAATGTTAGTATTAAAACGCTTCCTTATTCCACCTGCTAAAGGTGATTGAACTCTGATTGATTAACTGTGTGAAGTCCCACATAGTAAACTTTTTTTTTTTTTTTTTTTTTAAAGACAAGGCCTCACCCAGGCTGGAGTGTAGTGGCATCATCATGGCTCACTGCAACCTTGACCTCCTGGGCTGAAGTGATCCTCCCCCTCAGCCTTCCAAGTAGCTGGGACTATCGGCGTGCACCATCATGCTTGACTAATCTTTTTTTTTTTAAATTTAAAATTTTTATTTTTGGTAGAGATGAGGTCTCACTATGTTGCCCAGAGTTGTCTCAAATCCTCGAGTTCAAGTGAACCTCCTGCCTCACAAATCTTAAAATAGATGTGGAGGAGGTACCATCCTGAGGAATTTAAGTCAGTTAACATGATTTGCCATTCATAAGGAATCCCTTTTCTGGTAACAATAGTTATTCTGGAAAACAATCATTTTATATATATATGTGTGTGTGTATGTGTGTGTGTATGTATATATAATTTGTTTTTACAAGCCACACTACTCCCAATATATTCAGGAATTATTTGTGTGGAGACAGAAATGTTAGCTCTTAACAATGAATTTTGATTCTTATAGCATGGTAAGGAAGATTGTATGTAACACATCCTGAATTGGTTGGCAAAATATGCCAAAGACATTGGCTTTTCCACAAAAAAGTGAGAATACAGTCTTAATATTCTATTGATTATTGGTTGTTGCATAGTTTTTCCAATGGCAGAATTTCTTGATTATGGTATCCTGTGTTTGGATACAAGCAGCATGTTTAAATTATATAATCCCAGGCCTCTCCATAACAATTGAGTGTTATTTGCCACACACAGATTGCAAAACCTTATGCTATCTGGAAAGGATCTGTACTTACTTCATCAGCCCTATCAGGTGATATTGTATCACTCCTACAAGGGTTTCAGTGGTCATTGGTGTGGACTGCGGGGAAGGACAGCTCTGTCCTTTCTGGAGCATCATTGTTTGACTTAGACTGGAGGGCCAGGTGTGTAAGATCGCCAAGTAGTAGAAGGAGCAGCAGGCATGGGAATCACCTTAAGAGACATAAAGGGACAGGTTCTTTCCCTATGTTGAGACATTACATAAGGGTCTGGATTCTGTAATACCTAAAGGAAAGGCTCCTAAAATATGACACACTGCACCATGAGAAGGGGAGCCGGTGCCAGAATTAATTTACAGATCAGCCAATTATTGGGATACTTCTTATTCCCAAATATTACTGAGCAAGTTCATACTTACTATATAAATTAAAATTTCTTCTTTAGAGAAGCTATACAACCTCTTGTTAGGCTAAATATCACTGGACATTCTCTTCCTTTTAGTTGTAAGTTTGCTGAAGAGTTCTTTGTAAAAGATTTATTATTCCATTGTCTGTTTTTATAATTCATAAACACACTCCCATTAATTCTTATTGTAGTTTTCCAACTTTGTTAGTTCTCTTTGGACTTCCCTTTTAAAGTTGACTTTAACGGCCCCAAATTTTTGTGTTAATCTTTGTCTGTTGTTCAATAACTGGGGTCATTAATTCACTAATAGCATTGGAGAGGTGCTAAAGTTTTTCAAAACTGCAGACTGACCTAATTAATGTCTTTTCTGAATTGTGCTAATTCCCCCATTAACCACTCTGGGGCCTCTTAAAACTCCCCAGTCTCTGCCTGACAGACGTCTATTCACAAGTGTTACACGCTTCGAACAGGTTGTGATTGCCTTGATTATGCATAAAGTAGCAGTGTTTTTAAAATGTTTGCAGAAGCTTTTTTTTTTTTTTTTTTGGTCGTTTCCTTTTTGGATTAATCATTTATAACTCTTTAACACTTTGCCAACTTTTGATTGTCTTCCAGTCTGATTTCCCGAACTTTCTGAGGTCTGCCCTACTACCACCCCCCAACGGCTTCTATTTGTTGGTGACTGACAGCAAAAAGGATTAAGCATAGACCTAGATTAGAACCATTTATTCTCTTAACCACACAAATTAAAGATAGTCATTGTTTTACAGTGAGGAAAGTCTAAGGATTGGCCCCAGATTCATTGTATAGCCTTTATGGTTTATTATTTAGAACCATATATAGTAAACTGTATATAACAATGAATTGTGCTGTCATCTCCATTCTGTATCTGCATACAGCTATAGTTACATCAGGGTTCTGGGGTGAGGGTACTGACCTGACCATGAGACTATTATTTGAGTGTGCAGAATGTAAGCATCACATAAGCAGCTGTTCTGGAAGAATGATGACTTGAGCTTATTTCTGGCTGGGTGGCTTCCAAGCTACACAAGTACATAGAAACAAATGCAAACCACCGTTTCTTATTTTATAGTATTGAGCATTGTCACAAAATGTGAATTAGTTTTTATATATGACATGTTTCCCCCTACATGGGATAGTCCATTCTGCACTGACAGCTAAGGACTAAAATTAAAATGTAAAAGAAAACATATAAATCTAGTTCAACAAAAGTCAGATGCCTGTTTGGTGATCTATTTGATAAATCTTCTAAATTGGGTGATGATCAGTAGCTCCTTAGTCCCTGTTCCTTGCCCTCTCTTTCAGACCACTGTATTAACCATGAGTTTCTGGTCCTTTGACATCTGAAGCCTTCCTGACCCTGAAGAGTGATCCTCTCAGAGCTAGCCAGTTCCTAAAACTAGTAAATGACTGGCTTGTGAGCATGCCTTTTGTAGGCAAACCAACAAATCCGGAGCCCAAATGTCCAACCACTTCCTATATTGAGTTCTCACATTCCAGGCCACTTTTCCCCTTCCTACACTCATCCCATGGCCAGGTACCTACACCCCAGAGCCTGCTGAAATTATTCAAACTCACCAATCCTAAACCTGCTTCCTTTGCCTTATCCATTCCTTCCTGTAGATGCCACAATTAAGGCTTTTGTCTGTATTTTTGTCTTGCTCCTGCCTCCTGATCCACTCTGGTACTTCCCCTTGTGGCCCCTTTGTCTTGTGTTGTTGACAACCATGGAAGAAGCAAACAAAATGGTGTGAGGGGTGCCTTCTATTCAATTTCAGTTCACAGTAGTTAATAGTCACCCTTGCCTCACCCTTGCCTGTGACTGCTTATGCATTATAAGCCTAAATTGGGACCTGTGAATATAACAGCTGCCTTTACAATGGCAGTTGTCTCCTGATCAATTTGCCTCACCATAGTTGAGTAATAATAAAGGCTGCATTTTAAAATAAGCATCTATTACCTTTAAAAACAATATGTAAGTGATTTATCATGTTAATTTTCACTCTCCAACTTCTTCCCTCTCTGCCCAACATCTGCTAGAATAAGTGCTCGGAGGGCAGGCATTTTTTTCTCTTTTGCTTACTGACAAATTCTAAGGACCTAGAATGGGGTCTCTGGCACATAGTATGTGCTCAGTAAATACATGCTGAATTGAATTAATTACTTACTTTATTTACTTTGCTATCTCTTTTCCAAAGCCACTCTGTAGAGACTGGCTGAGTAATGTCACCGTGAAGCCAGAATTAGAGCAAAAAAATGTGTATCTCGTGTTATTGACACACATGGAAGAAGCGAACAGAATGGTCTGAAGGGTGTCTTCTGTTTAATTTCAGTTCACAGTACTGTAGTCACCCTTGCCTGTGACTGCTTATCTAATAGAAGCCCAAATTCTGGCTCTGACAACAGGCTAGGTAGGAATTGTCAGCAAGACATGTCACTTCTGTCTCTTGGTTTGTTCATTTGTAAATTGAGGGGATAGACTAGATCAGCAAACATTTACTGTGCTAAATAATTTTCATGAATGTTTCCATTCAGTAATACAAAGCTGATAAGCACTATTATCTTCATTTTAAAAATGAAGAAACTGAGGCTCAGATAAATTACATAAATTGCTCAAAGTCACACAGTTTGCAAGTGAGAAATTAAGATTTCAGCACTTGAAATCTTGTATATACCCCCCAAAGCTATGTTCTCTTTCTCTCTTAACTATTTTTTTAAAGAATAATATATTCAGAAAAGTGCACAGATTATAAATGCATGCTACAGTAAACTATCACAAAATGATTCCATGTGTGAAAACATCACTTTTATCAAGAAATTTTAAAATCACAGAAACACTGTCTCTTGAATGCTGTCTCAATCACTATCCCTTCCATCTTCCCCAAAGGTAACCACTATCTTAAATTCTGAAATCAGTTTAGTTTTGTCCGCTTTTTAAATTCATCAAATGTATTCCTACAGTTATATTCTTTTGTGTCTGGTTCTTTTGCTTTTTGTTTGTTTGTGAAATCTAGTTTTGTTGTCTGTAAATGTAGTTTGTCATTTGATTTTCCATTGTATGACTATATTACAATATGTTTATGCATTCTTCTATTGTTGAATGAGATGTTTCTAGTTTGGGGCTGTTATGACTAATGCTACTGTGAGCATTCTTTTGTACATAATTTTGGTGCACATGTGCATGTTCATTTGGGTATATACCTAGGAATGAAATTGCTGGGTCCAACGGTATCTTCAACTTTAGTACTCCTACCAGCCGTTTAGTCCCAGTTGTTTCACATGTTTATTCCAGTTGGTATTGTCCACCTTTTTCCTTTTGTGTCTTCTATTGGATAGTGGTATTTAGTTAGATTTGAATTTAAGTTTTCTTGATGACTAATGAGATTGAGCACGTTTTCTTATATTCATTAGCCATTAGAGATTCTCTTTTTCAAAATGTATCTTCAAGTTCCTATCCCGTTTTTCTACTGAATTGGCTGATTTTTCCTACTGACTTGTAGACATCTTTGTAAATCCTGGATAGAGTTGGTTGTATGTATTATAAATATCTTTTCCTGCTGCAATACTGCTACCTTGTCACTTGGCTAGTGATGTCAATACTGAAACTAATTTTAGTGCCCCAATGTTGGGAAGACATAAGCTGACCTAATATTTACTATTTTTTTTTTTGGTGTATAATTACTAGGTATATCAAACTTCTCAAAGTAACTAGGGTTTTAAATATATTGCATGGAACTTTTAAAAACTGAAAGAGCCATTTGTTTAGGTGTAATGTCAAACGGTTTGCTTTTGTGTTTCAAAATGGTAGCAAGAACTCCACAGCATAGACAAGACGTGGAGATGGAAAGCTGTGCACTGTAACATTGTGCTGCTAGACCCAGAGGCTCTGTGGCATCTCTTCAGAGTGACATCATGCCATAGGGCTTATTGAAGGCAACCTGCTTGCACTTGCAGCGTTTGAAATTTTGGCCTATTCATATAGATGTCCCTTATTTTATGGTGGTACAGATTGGTATTCGATATGCCAGAATATGTGTTACTTAAAGCAAAGTCCCTTCCTGCCCATGCTGTGTAGAGGCATCTGACATGAAGAAGGGGGTACACAGTTATCTTGGTCAGTCAAGAACAGACCTGGGGCCAGGCGTGGTGGCTCAAGCCTGTAATCCCAGCACTTTGGGAGGCCGAGGCAGGCAGATCACGAGGTCAGGAGATCAAGACCATCCTGGCTAACCCGGTGAAACCCCGTCTCTACTAAAAAATACAAAAAAAACTAGCCGGGCGAGGTGGTGGGCGCCTGTAGTCCCAGCTACTCGGGAGGCTGAGGCAGGAGAATGGCGTAAACCCGGGAGGCGGAGCTTGCAGTGAGCTGAGATCCGGCCACTGCACTCCAGCCTGGGCGACAGAGCGAGACTCCATCTCAAAAAAAAAAAAACCAAAAAACAAACAAACAAACAAAAACACAATAGACCTGGGAGGCTGAGGAGGGAGGATCACCTGAGCCTGGGAGGTAGAGGTTCAGTGAGCTGAGATTGAGCCACTGCACTGCAACCTGGTGACAGAGTCAGACCCCGTCTCACACAGACACACACACACACACACACACACATTCTCTCTCTCTCTCTCTCTCTCTCTCTCACTCTCTCACTCACACACACACTAGACCTGTCAAGGCACCTAAAGTCTGTAATTTATTATCTCCATGTAGAAAACTGGTCAAGAAACCAAAATCACAGAAAGTTTTAAAGCTCAAATTACTTTAGATGATCTGGTTCAGGGATTTTAAACCTAGGATTCTTTAATAGGTTTCTGTTGATGTACTCCTGAAATTGATTGCCACAGGTCTTGTGTATGTATGTACATGTATCTTTCTGAGGAGAGGGTCCATAGCTTTCAGAAGATTCCCAACATTTGTGATGAACTGATCAAGTTTAACACCTCCTCTTGTGCAGATGAGAAAACTGACTGACTTAAGGTGCCACATCTAATGACTGGCAGAATCAGAACCAGATGCCATTGTTCCTGACTCCTGGACAAGCACTTCAGCCAGAACTAAAGATTACAAGGTTAAAAGTGGGAAATTGGATAGGGAGCTATCTCACAGTCCCTATTAATGGGATTAGACTTTTTTCTATCAAAACTCACTTTCAATGATAATAAGAGGATTCAGTGGAAATACGGGATTCAATATATAAAACATTGCTTTATTTCCAAGGCATCCATTTATTTTGTAACTTGGGGGCAGTCTATAATTAGAGTTAACAGTAGTTCTGATTAATAAATTCTATCTGCTCTCATACTGTGCTAGAGTTCCTTCTGAGTGCTGGTACATGTTTTATTAACATGGAAAGGCTGTTGCAGCTCACCTCTTGTCACTTGAATCAGTTGCCTGCTGGTCTGGCACTCAGTTTTGTGTGGCAGAACCTTACTGAGCCTGAATGATAATGGACCTTTTAAATCCTAAATAATAAACATGCATTTTACCACTCTACCCAGCACAGAAATGCTCTCCAACCTCAAATCAGCCACAAATAAGACTTGGAAATCAATTCATTGTGCATAGGTTCCTGCCTGCTTCATGTTTTGCAGCAAATAATTTTAGCAAAGTATCTGCCGAGCATGTGTGTTTTGAGTATGCAAAAGTTGAGATATTATGTATAATAGGGTCTTCAACCCTTTTGTGACATTTCTGTTTTTATCCATAGAACACATTCTATTGAGCAAAGCTAATTTTTATGCATTGGTAACTAGAATTAGGCTCTGAATGGGTTTCAGAGGAGGAAAAATCCCTCAAATCCCCACTTTAGTGATTCTCCCTAAGTTTTGGGGGGAATTCTCAGCATCCCAAAGTCCTTTGGTTATTTCAAAAACTACATTTCATAGAAAATCAACTTATTATGTTTGTGCTTGTCACGTTCATTAGAATATTCTCATGCATAAGGTATCAGTTGCTGGAGGAGCGTGTAGGAGTGTATTTGGCCCTGAAGAGGAATATCTCGTTAGGTTGAGACAGAAGATCAAATGGATACGTCTCAAATTCCCTTCTGCTGGGGTTTGAAGTTTGAGCCAGACTTTCTTCTTCATATCTTGTAGGCCAGAGTTCCTCCGGAGTTCCATTATTTCATCATGCTCTGGTGCTCCTGGGAGCTTCCAATTTCTCAAAATTCATGAGAACTCAAGGCCAGGGAGGGGCAAGTCACAAATGTTTTCAGTTAGAGGACCACTCAGGGAGGCAAAGAACCCTGTCCCAACTAATGCTATTGGAATCACTCCTTCTCTCCCTCCACCACCCCAAAAGTACCGCAATTAGTGGCAAAACTGATGCTGCTTTTGGGAATTTCAAGGAGGCTGATGTGTGTTTTTCATTAACATAAGAAAATGAGTAACTGATGCCAGAAACTGAAGCACTGGCTCTGTTCAACTACAATATAAACCTGAATGTGCAGGAGACCAACCCAAGATGACATGAGGGTCCTCTTGGGCCACACTCAGATGGATGTCTTGAAGTAGGTATGTGTGGGGCAGCCACAGAAGATCAACTAAACTCTTTAATGATATTCATCTATTCTCTTTCTCTCCACACATTTGCTTTCCAGCAAGGCTTTTCCCTAGTTTTAATCATACATTCTGATTAAAAATGGGGACCTCTCCAAGTTTATTGTAGGCCTTTTATTTTATGTTTCAAGCACTCCTCTTGAAAAAAGAGAGAGCATGTGCCAAGGCTATTGTAAGATACCGATTCTATTTTAAAATCACTGCAGTGTATTTGAGATAGAGGCATGATACGATGATCTCCCTTATTGCAGTCATGATTAAACATAATGAGTAGGATTGGCCTGCAAGCTTATCACTATTCTATGTTGTAAAATTGCCCAAGAGTAAAATGCAAACACAAACAAGGAGTTTTAATGAGCCAATGTAATAAAAGATCCAGGCAACAGGAAACTGGTGGCTGTGCTTTGTTTGGCCCCTTCCCAATGGGTGGCTTGAATCAGCCTCCTTTAGAGCGAGTCTGAGTTGGGTCAAGTCAATTTCCAAATATTTAACATATTGCAGGTTAGCTCTAAACAGTATTATTCATTTACAAAGAAAATTTTCTGATTTTCATTCACTTGAGAGAGAGATAACACTGAACTCTCCTGTAAGATACAAAAAGAAGCAAGGACAATTTCCTTAAAATGCCTTTTCTTAGGTGAGTTAGTGTAAATATTTTGGCCATTTTATTTGACTATACCTGATAGTGCTGGGTTAAGAAAAAGGTCATTAGAGACCATTAGAACTAGATTTCTCTACCACCCTATAATCATGCTCTAATTGAGGTGTATACTAAGTCATCGTCACAAACTAAAATTTATGTTTTAACAATAGAAATAATCTAATGGTCAGATTGGAATTCATTTCAACTGTGTCTGTGCAGCACAGCAAAGGCCCTTTGACTTTCGTCTCCTTGAATCTACATATTGCTGCCTGCATATAAATATTCTAAAAGTACCAAAGATAGACCCCCATAAATAAAGCATTTAGGTTAATTCTAGCATACGATGAGTTTTCCTTTTTGATTTTTTGCACAAGAACTGGTTGTTAATTTTAGACTTTGGCAAGATGGAAGGTGGGGGTGATATAAGTCTATTTCACCTTAAATTATATCACCAAGGCACTATGCTGCTGATTAAGGTTCTGTGACAGGTAAAGATGAGTATTCACTTTTGCTGACAAGGGGATGTTTTGTGTGTAACATGTTCGTAAGGGTTTTGCAGTGTAGCACTGGATGTCCTCAACAGTGGAATACCCTCGTATGGCTTTTTCTGGTGAGCTTGTCAAAGGATGCACACATATTAGACATTCAGATTCCAGTGGGAAATTGTCAGGGAAGCCACGATAGAAACTGTCTTGCCTCACTGTGACATTTTACTTTTGGAAAAAGAAGTTGCTTTCTAGTGTTGTTCATGATTTTTTTGTTTGTTTGTTTAACTTGGGTGCACATCTTAAAACTTCTGGATTTTTACCATATCCTCTCTTTTGTCTACACTTTCTTCAGACAGAAACATTTGATTCAGTGAGGATGCCTTTATCTTTGTGATTGCAGAGCCTCTGTCCAGGTTGACCAGAGCTCTTACCAAAAATAGATTGCAAAATGTGAGAGCAGTCAAGTAAGTCACCATTTTCGTAGGTGCCACTCATCTCACTACCACACTTGGGGAACAAATATGTAATTTAGAAGGATTTTCTTGTTATGAAGCCAAGAATATAATTACCACTTGATAATTTAAGGAGTGCCAACTCTTTAATGGCATTTAGTAAGCACTCAATTGCTTTAGAGGGCATAGACATTGTGTCACCTGCAATTCATTAGAAGGTCACAGGCTATTGTCAAAACCTGGGCCTGTTTAAGCTCCCTGCAGTGATTTGATAACATTGTGTTCTGTCTGTGGAGGTTCCAGGGTTTGAGGGTTTTCTGGAATCCCCACTTCCTGGGAACAGGATGCTGAAGATCGACTATGAATTGGGAAATTTGAATGGAATCAAAAAGCGGCTTTTATTTTAAAGAGATGCCCTTTGAAGCTCTGGAGGGTCCAAACCCACTGGCTTTCAAAACATGTTGACTTGGCCTCCCTGTTCAAATTTGATAAATGATCTTCTGTTTCTAATTCTTGATTAAAAAAATTTTTGTTGTTGTTCAATGGTCTTTCAACCTTATGAATGTGCCAGAAAGTTAAAAAAATGTTAAAGGACTATTTCACCTACTGAAAAGGTACATATTTTGAAGGGGAGGGTGGTTAAAGGATATACAATACACATGAAGGAAGAGAAACATCTTTGCAATACTAAAAACAACTAAGAAGCTGCAAAAAAAAAAAAAAAAAAACCACCTTTATTAAATTTAGATTAGATTAGATTTTCATAGGGCTTAGGTGGAGATGTAAGGTGTTGTCAGAGAAAATGTGACACACCCATAAGAGTGACAGCTGTTAACTTTTAGCTTTTTTCACCTCCTCTCTCAGTTGTTCCCTCGAAATGCACTACTGAAAATTGTAAGGCACACACACAGAGCATATATAAAGTCACACATGTCCTAAAATGTTGACAGGTGTCTGTAATACTCATCATTGGAGATAGCTTACTGCTGAAGTTAAAGTACAATATTGAGATTGATAAAGATAGAAAGAGATGGGGGAGACTGAGCTAGTTCATGTAACAGCTGCAACCATTCCCAAATGTTTTTCTGCATAATCATGCAAGAAATTCATCATGCATTTCCTATTAAATATTCATGCAACTTGCTCCATAGGAGGGCTGTGGTATTTATTAATTCCCTGGTGTTGGTAGGTTTTGGTACATCTACTGCCAGAAATAAATGTGTCATGCCTAGCAAATTCAGTTCTTGGCAGAAAATATTAGAATATAATACTTGCTTACAGGATATTGCAAGCTTTAATTATGTCTAAATGATTTTCAAGACTACCTTGGAATAAGCAATTGATTCCTTTTGTTTTTAGATGAAAGGAAGGGTCTGAGAGGTGGAGATTGAATGGGTACATAGAAGCATTTCACTTTAAGAATGCTGTCTTTATGAGAGGTGATCCACTTCTATCACATATTAGTAATTACCGAAAAAAGTTGGGTCTAATGATCATGAGCAAGTGAAGTCATCTACTTTTCCATGCAGTTGAAATTTCTTTACTCTAAGACTTTATTAGTTTAAAGGATGAATGAGAAAAAAAAAGCTAATTATCAAAATTTGTCCTCTAAATTAGTCAGCACATAACATTACAAATCCCAAAGCTGTTGTTTACCAACATAGATTGACAGAAATCCAAATGAGGCTTGTCTTAGTCCATTTGGGCTGCTATAATACAATATCATAAGCTTGGTAGCTTATAAACAACAGAAATTTGTTTTTTTGCCCTTCTAGAGGCTGGGAAGTCTGTTGAGTGCCTGCTTTCTGGTTCATAGATGATGTCTTCTTCTTGTGTCTTCACAAGGTGGAAGTGGGGAGCTCGCTTTCTGGGTCTCATTTTTATAAGGGCGCTAATCTCAATCATAAGGTCTCTGTCCTCAAGTCTAATCACTTCCCAAAGGCCTCACCTCTCACTACCATCACTTTGGGGCTTGGGATTTCCATGCATAAATTTTGAAGGGACAGAAACATTCACACCATAGCAAGGCTGATAGCCTGCACTCCAGAATACTTTAATATGGACAGACATGGGATAAGATGGTTTTTTAAGAGCAAAGCACTTAAACGATGACTATTTTGTGTGTCACACAAAACTTGGAACCACAGGAAATAAGATGGAAGTAGAGTACACAGGCTCTCTCTTAAAGTGCTTATAATCTAACTGGGGGAGAAAGTCATTCATCCAATGAACAGCTAGAGAAACATTTGATATTGTAGGACTGACTGTATTCATCACACATGTCATGTTTATCTTTCCAAAACTCTTAAATATTTATTTTTCATGACAGTTCTGTCAAGTAAGAAGAGAAGATAATGTCCTCACTTTTTAAGTAGAAAAAGTTCAATGGCTGGCCTCCGTTTTTCAGCACGTAAATGAAGACTCATGGTTAGAACCAACTATTCTGACTCTTGGACACACTGTGGCAAAACATGACCCAGGAAACCCCCAAAGGATGTATCTTCCAACAGCCCCTGTTCTTGTTGCTTAACAAGGGCTCCCCAGAACTCATTTAAAAAAAGAATGGATTTTTGCTTCCAGTTATGTTGAAGTAGAAGCAACAAACCACTTTCTAGCCCAAAACAACTAGAAAAGCTAGATGAAACAAAACAATTTCATGGCATTGGAGAGCTACTGAAACAACCAAGGCTGAGAGGAGGAGGAATATTCAAAAAAGGGAGCAACTTCAGAGATTGCAGCCAAGAGTCTGTATCTGGCAGAAGCTGAAAATCTGAAATTTTCCTCCAAGTGGGAAGGCCACTGCTTGGGGGACAGAAAAACCAGCAGAGAATTTTGCAGTGGTGAGAGGGGGAAGGTGGGGTGGCTAAGAAAGCGTGGGGCAGAACACTGAGATGGACACATAGTCAATACATAGAGCTCAATGCATTTGCTAAAAATTTAAAGCTGTGGCTCAGAAGGGTAAGAAGCTAAGCAGAAAGTCTGCAAAAAAAAAAAAAAAAAAAAAAAAAAAAGATTCCAGCAGTCCTGCCATGCTGAAACACAAGGATAAGAGTTCAGGACCTATCCAGGAGTGAAGTAAACCAGGGACAAACTTAGTCATACCAAAATTGCAGTCAGCCTTGAGTCATTTCACTCCTTGATCAAATTAGGTTGATCAGTTTCTAACCTTTCTAGCATAGAAAAGACAAACTTTTTCTAAATGAAGTTAACATTATATGGTGCTTCCACTGTGTGTGTGTGTTTGTGTATGTGTACGTGTACACACATATATCGTCTAGTGCTCACTAAAATAATTACTGGGTGTGCCAAGTGATAGGATCATATAACCAACAATAAGAGAAAAAATAGAGAATGTAAATACACCTATGATTGATTCAGATATTGGCATTAACACACAAGCATCTTAACTATGATTGGGATGCTAAAGAAAATAGAGAAAGGGTAAGGAAAATAGGAATCAAGATGGAAAATTTTACGAAAGAGTTAGAATGTATTAAAAAAATTGAATGGAGATTTTAGAAATAAATAAGAATGCAATAGATAAGTTTCACAGCAGAATAGATTGAGCAGAAGATATGATTAGTGCACTGGAAGACAGGTCAATAGGAAATAAATTGCAGCACAGAGAAAAAAAGAATTGGCCAGGTGTGGTGGCTTATATTTGTAATCTCAGCACTTTGGGAGGCTGAGGTGGGTATATTGTTTCAGCCCAGAAGTTTGAGACAATAGCCTGGGCAATATAAGGAGACCCTCTCTCTACAAAAACAAACAAAAAACCCCAAAACTTAGCCTGGCATGGTAGTGTTTGCCTGTAGTCCCAGCTACTAAGAAGGCTGAGGTGGGAGGATCACCTGATGATCCTGTGAAGGTCGAGGCTGCAGTGAGCTGTGATGATGCCACTGTATCCTAGCTTGGGTGATAGAGTGAGACCCTGTCTCAAAAAAAAAAAAAAAAAAAAAAAAAAAAAAAAAAAAAAGGAAAGTATAGAAAAGAACATTAGAGATACATGGAAAACAGTTAACATTTTATATCACATATGTCAACTGAGTACATAAAGGTGAGTGCACAAGCAACATTAGAAGATAATTAGTACAAATTTTTCCTAAACTGATGAACCAAAGGTTTAGGAAGTGCCACAAACACAAACAGTATAAATAAAAGAAAAATAACCAAGTCATATCACATTAAAAACTGTTGAAAACCAAAGACAATGAGAGTAATTTTAAAGCACCAAAAATAAGTTAATTGTCTTCAAAGGAACAACAAAAAGAATTTGAACCTGACTTTTCACGAAATGACAAAGCCAGGAGACAAAAGAATGGCGTCTTAAAGTGATGGAAAAACGTATCTGCTGTGAAGGGAAAATACAATCTTGGGACCCCAAATGCACTGTGTAAAGGGGAAAAGTTAAGCTTGGGAACTGAGTCATGCAAACAAAACTAAAACAAACAAACAAACAAAACCCACCAAAAAACTGCCTGCTTTCATTCCCATACAGACAGCTATAATTTCACATGCTTACTTGACCTTATGTAAAGTATGGAGTTACTAAGCATAAGACAATGCATAATTGAATTTCCCCCCACTCCTGTCTTTTCACATGTGAAATACAGATTCAGTTAGCACCAAAGCCTCACAAGAATGTAACCACTTGGGTCTTTGCCTACCCTCCCCTCTTTTTTTCTTTCCTCTCTCTCCTCTTGCCGACTCTTTCCCCCTTTAAATACTGAAGTCCTCAAAACCTTCTTGGAAAAAAGTCACAGACTACAGATCTTGCATTTCTAAAGTAACTTGTGTTTCTTTTTCCCAGGTATGTCCTCAACCTTGGCAAAATAAACCTCTAAATCAATTGAGATGTGTCTCACTTTTTGGTTTATATTGCCAATGTAGAATTCTATACCCAGCAAAAACATTCTTCAAAAACAAATTGAAATAAAGATATATTTAGAGGAACACAAATGAAGATAATTTTTTGCTAGAAGAGCTTCACTAAAAAAAAATCTAAAGGAAGGACTTTAATCCAAAGAAAAATCACTGCAGATGGAAAAACAAACTCAAGAGAGAATGAAGAACATCAGAAGAGGTGAATATGCAAGTAAATATACACAAGTTTTAATTGTAAAAACCATTAACATTGCCGAGCATGGTGGCTCACGCCTGTAATCCCAGCACTTTGGGACGCTGAGGTGGGTGGATCACGAGGTCAGGAGTTCAAGACCAGCCTGGCCAAGATGGTGAAACCCTGTCTCTACAAAAAATACAAAAATTAACCTGGCATAGTGGCAGGTGCCTATAATCCCAACTACTTGAGAGGCTGAGGCAGAGAATTGCTTGAACCCGGGAGGCAGAGGTTGCGGTGAGCCAAGATCGTGCCACTGCACTCCAGCCTGGGCAACAAGAGAGAAACAGTCTTTAAAAAAAAAAAAAAAAAAAAAATTAACATTAGTATCTATTGGCTTATTATATAGAGAGAAATAAAAAAAATCATGTAAAAGGTAGGAGGGGCTAAGTGGAGTGAGAGTGTCCTAAAGTCTAGTGTTCTCTGGGACGTAGTGAAAGAAACAATTTGATTTTATTATAGTAAGCCAAGGATGCATGCTGTAATTTCTAGGATCATCCTGAAAAAATATTAGAAGAAAGTGTAAATACAAGGTAATATGGAAAATGAAATAACAAAAAGATTTAAATTAATGAAAAAGAAAAGAATGAAGAAGTATAAAATAGGTGGGTCATACATAAAACAAACAGAAAAATGGTAACTATGAAGCCCAATTTATCACAATTGTATTAAATAAAAATGGATTAAGAATTACCATTGAACGTTTAAGAATTTCTGACTTGACTTAAAAAACCTCAATGTTCTAATTTAAAATGGTATACCTAAAATGTAAGGACACAGAAAGTTTAAAATGAATGATAAAAGATATACCATGTAAATACTAACCAAAGAAAAGGTACACGTTTCAGACACTTACCTGAAGGTAAGAAGTGTTAAAAGAGACAGAAAGATATTTTGTAATGATAAAGGAGTAGGTACATCAGGAAAATATTATAATTCTAAACCTATAGCCACCCAATAATATAGTTTCAAAGTGTATAAAGCAAAAGTTAATGGAAGTAAAAGAGGAATCAAACAAATCCCCAGTCATACTTGGGGACTTTACTCACCTTTCTTCATAGGTAATGGGTTAGACAAAAGAATCAGTAAGGTTACAGAAGATCTGAAAAATAAAATTAACCTACTCTAGTTAATTTTTGTGTATAAAACAATGCACCCAGCAATGTCAGAATACTAATTTTTTCAAGTACTAATGGAACATTTGCCAAAATTGCCCATATGCTAGGTCATAAAGCAAGTCTCAATGGATTTTAAAAATTCAGTCATTCAGAGTATGTTTGTTCCCTGACCATGGTGGAATTGCACTAGAAATCAATTAACTAGAAAACTCCCAACTTTTTGAAAATTAAACAACATACTTCTAAGTCACATGCAGAAATTAGAAAATACTGTATACTGAATGATGAAATAGATACAATTTGTTAAAACTGATGTGATGCAACTAAAATGCTTAAAGGCATATAGTAGGAAAGAAGACAGAAAAGGAATAAGCTAAGCTTTCATTTCAAGAAACTAGAAAAAGAACAGCAATCACAAATGAAACAGAAGAAAAGTTACTAAGATAAAACAACTAGTCAACGAAATAGAAAACAGTTACAATAGAAAAAATTTTCAACAAAGCTAAATTTGAAAAGATTAATAAAATTGATAAAACTCTAGCAAGACCATTCATGAAAAAGGAAAGATACAAATTAATATCAAGAATGAAAAGTAGGCATTGCTACGGGTCATATAGGTATTAAAGAAAACTGGATATTTTAGACAACTTTATGCCAATGAATTTTCAACTTAGAGGAAATTGACGAATTTGTAAAAAAAACCCTTTAATTCATTTTGTTATTAAGGATCTTTTTATTTTATCAAAGAAATCAGATCCATTATTAAAAATATTTTCGCAAAGAAAACCCTAGGCTCATGTTACTTCACTGATGAATTATTCTAAACATTTTAGGAAGAAATAATACCAACCTTACATAAACCCTTCCAGAGTGCAGAAAAAGAGATACTTTTCAACTTGTTTGATAGGGTCAGTGTAAACCTGCTACTAAAGCCTAAAAAGGGGTTTATAAGACAATAAATGACAAGCCAATCTCTTTAATGAATTTAGAAGCAAAAAATGAATAGTTCAATAGAAGCAAGTAGTGTTTATTCCAAGAATTTAGGAGTTTGAGAAAAATGCAGGCAGCCCGATAGAAAATGGAGATTTTATATAGACACTTCATAAAGGTGGATACCTGAATTGTCCTAAAGATATAGAAAGGTGCTTAACTTAATTGAACTTCAGGGAAATGCAAATGAATTAAAACCATAATGATATATAGTATGCACCCAGACTTGAAGTAATTGTTGTGTGAGTGTAAATTGGTATAATTATCTTTGAAAATTATTTGGCAGTATCTACTAAAGATAATCCAGCAGTTCTCGTCCTGGCTTTATATATAACAAGTGCAATTACATGTTCACCAAAAAACATATACAAGATTGTTCATAGCACACAGTTTATCATAGCACCAAACGAGAAATAAACCAAATATCCATCAAAAGTAGACCAGATAAATTATGGTGTATTTGTAAAATGGCATGACATATAGCAATGAAAATGAATTAGCTCCTGCCACAACAACACGAATGAATCTCATAAACAAAATGTTGAACTAAAGAAGATAGTCAAAGAAGAGTACATAGTACATGAATTCATTTACATGAATTTCAAAAACAAGCAAAACTAATATATGGTATTAGAAGTAATGAGAGTGGTTTTCGTTTACAGTTGGTGACTAAAAGTGGACATGAGATGTTTCTGGGGTGGTGGTAATTTTCTGTTTCTTGATGTAGTGCTGAATATATGGGTGTCTTCACCCTTGACGCTTGAGATTTGTGCGCTGTTTTGTATTATATTTGTTATACTTTATCACAAAGTTTACTGTAAAAGACTATAAGGAACCTCTTAGGTAAATTGTTGAATGTGCTTCAGACAAGGAATTGAAGAGCAATTCCTTCAATTGACTTAGGAGACTCTTTGCCAATAAGAACAACAAGGGAAGATGGGTGGCAAACGTTCTTTTTACTTTACACAGATCTGTGCATCCACAGGCATATGAAGAGGGAATGTGAAGGAGGTGAGAAAGGGAATTCCAGATAAATGAAAGATTGGTGTTATTGGGAAGAAAAGGTTTAAAATAGAGGCCTTCTGGATGAGGTTAGGGCTCTGCTCAAAGAGGTAGTAAGAATTTATCCTGTTTGCTGTTAGATAGAGCTTGTGACAGATAGAGATGCCCCTGAGGTATGGGGCATGGGGACATTTCTTCAAAGCAGTCATGGGAGCTGGTTGAAATCAGTCACCACATGGTAAATGGGAGATGGGCAGACAATCTTCACTCAGATCTAAACATGGATTATTTGTGCATCTCCCATCCACCTTCCATTAGGGAGACTGTGTCTTCCCTAGGAGATGGAGAGCTAATTTAGTTGTTCTGCTATTTCGGCTTTCCAAGTACTCTTGTTTTTTAGCCCTGGCAGGAAGTGCTCATCAGATTCTGAAAGCCCAAATTCCACTTTGAAGAATAACAAGCTTTTGTAACATCTAAGCGTCAGGTGAATTTTCACCATTTTACTTATGTTTTTCTCTAATTAGAATTCTGATGTTTTTTGGATGTCTGTGATTTTGGAGTATGCATGCGTGTGTGTGTTCATATATACTCTGCTAACAAGATATTTTCTAGTCCTTTCATCATAAAAATTTCTTAATATATATAAGGTACAAAATCTAAGTTTCCTTGATTTTTAAATCAATTTATTTATTGAGACGGAGTCTCGCTCTGTCACCAGGCTAGAGTGCAGTGGCACGATCTCAGCTCACTGCAACCTCTGCCTCCCGGGTTTAAACAATTCTCCTGCCTCAGCCTCCCGGGTTTAAACAATTCTCCTGCCTCAGCCTCCCGAGTAGCTGGGATTACAGGCATGCACCAGCACAACCAGCTAATATTTGCATTTTTAGTAGAGATGGGGTTTCACCACGTTGGCCAGGATGGTCTTGACCTCCTGACCTCGTGATCCGCCCACCGCGGCCTCCCAAAGTGCTGGAATTACAGACGTGAGTCACCGTGCCTGGCCTTTTTTGTCAATTTAAATCTTGTTTCTACTTATGTAAGTCTAATGAAAGTCATTGTTAGCCTCCTATGGAAACAAAGAATGAAATGAATAAGCATGTTTTCCTGTAGCAAACAAATATAAGCTTATCTGGGTCTAATACCGATGGTTATATGTTGCTAATACACATTTAAATGACCTACATCATTGTATTAGAAAAATTAATTAAAAAATATAACCAAAGATGAAAGGCAAGCCACTCAAGACAGTTTATGGTTTAGCTCTCAGAAAATTGTAAATGCTTGGCTGCATTAGATTAGAAAAATCTCTTTTGTAATGTTAGCTGAAAAAATACTGCATTGTAACAATGTACACACCAATTTACCACTCAGAGGTCTTGTGTAAGTAAAACAATAAATTGGAGCTCAACAATATTCAACCTAAAATCCTTTCAGAAAGGCCCTCTGCAATAACAGTACATTATTTTCAGGAGCATTAAGTGCTGTACCAATAACGGTTTGTTAATGCATGTAGCCTCTTAAAAGGAAATAAGTGACTAATGAAATCCTCATGGATACTCGTGAGCTCTTCGTGACCAGAATCAGTAGCAGCTCAAGCCAGGCTTCTGGGGCCCCTCTTTGGGATACAGAGTGGTGGATGGTTAGAGCTGGATGAGACCCCCCAGGCAAAGTCTCTCAAAGTGCAGTCTGCTACTGCACTGGCATCACCTGGGCTGTTGTTAAAATAAACACACACTAACAACAACAGAATTGGATTTGACTCAGAATCTGGATGTGGAGTCTGGAAATCTACATTTGTTTATTCCTTTTTTTTTCTTTTAACCAAGTTTCTCCCAGTAACACTGATGCTCACTGAAGTTTGAGGATCTGTACCCTTAGAGGCCATCTAATCAAACCCCTCATTTTCAGATGAGGAAGTTGAGGCTTGGAGTCACCGAGCCATTTAATGGCAATGCTGACATAGACACAGATCTTCATGCTGCCCCCAGGCCAAGATCCTTTCTGCCACATCTAGTTGCTTCTGAAGTTCATTGAATGGTATGAGCATCCTAAGAACCAATGCTATATAGTCACAAATATGACTCCAGATAATTGTGAATTTCTCTAAACCCACATTTTATTTGACTTTCGAAAATACACTTACAGGAAAGTCCAAATAATACGGAGGAATTAAAACTAACTCTTTTCTTCCAGTTGTTTAGAAAGTGGTAAGGCTAAGAGAGCAGGAAATACCCTTTCACCACTCATGGAAGTGTGGTTGAGATGCAAATACAGTCATATGCTGAATAACGTTTTGGTCAATGACAGGTTGCTTATACCATAGTGTTCCCATAACATTATACTACTGTATTTTTTTTTACTATACATTTTCTATGTTTAGATACATAAATACTTACCATTGTGTGACAGTTGCCTACATTTTCAGTACAGTAATATGCTGTAAATATTTGTACCCTAGGAGCAATAGGCTTATACTGTATAGCCTAGGAGTGTAGTAGGCTGTACCATAAGTTTGTGTAAGTACACTCTATGATGTTTGCACAGTGATGAAATTGCCTAACGACAACATTTCTTAGAATGTATCCCTGTGGTTAAGTGATGCATGCCTGTAATTTCTATTTTGTGAAAATGGATAATTCCAAAGGTTACAGTTTATTAACCTGTAGGACATTAACCAGTTTTGTATATAACCTAGCAGTCTTATCCTAACCTTACTTTACTAAGTTGTCTACAAAGACTTGTTCCTCAAATTCTCATTTGAACCAGGTTCAACATCTCACTGGTTTCTTCATCAATTAGTGAGTTGAATACAGTCTTTGATATGTAGTTATTAGAGAGTTGAATGAGTATTGTCTAAATGTTTAAAAATTATACTTTAGTAATAAGAAGGAGTAATAATATATACTACTATTTAATGCATACATGATCTTACTATTATGGAAACACAAGCGCCTCTCTATGTACACGTGTATATACGTATACTATACGTATATATATACGTATACGTGTATATACGTATATATAGAGGTGGTCATACACGTGTATATATGTATATGTATACATACATACGTGTATATGCACATACATATACATATATGTGTGTATTTATGCATGTAAATGTACTATATACATATGTAAACATATGTATATATATACACACACGTGTATATACATATGTAAACATACATATATATACACACATATGTATTTATACAATGAGAACACATGAACACAGGGAGGGGAACATCACACATTGGGGCCTGTGGGGGATGGGGGCTAGGGGAGGGATAACATTAGGAGAAATACCTAATGTAGGTGACAGGTTGTTGGGTGCAGCAAACCACCATAGCACGTGTATACCTATGTAATGAAACTGTATGTTCTGCACATGTAACCCAGAACCTAAAGTCCAGTAAGAACAATTGTCTGTAAACATTTCATTATATATTAATGTTTTTAATATATTTGTTAAAAATATATAATTTTGTCAAGAATGTTCCCTCTCTCAGCTTTAGTTTGTGCCACTGGAAAATGAGGCTAGGACTTATTCAGCTTCTAGAGTATTGTGAGGTTGAAATACTTCTTTTATATATATGTACGTGTATATATACACATATATATTTACATATATATTTATATGTACATGTTTATATGCATATATACACGTACATATAAAATATTTATATACATATATGTATATAGAAAATATTTATATTTTCTATAGAAATATAGAAAATATTTATATACATATATGTATATATACCATACATATATATAGAATA
Organism: Macaca thibetana thibetana; assembly: GCF_024542745.1. Lineage (NCBI taxonomy): Eukaryota > Metazoa > Chordata > Mammalia > Primates > Cercopithecidae > Macaca > Macaca thibetana. The sequence continues at coordinate 82,420,414 of NC_065589.1, read as the reverse complement.
CATATACACATATGTGTATGTATATAATCACGTATGGACGTCACTGAACCCATCAACCTATCACCTACGTTAGGTATTTCTCCTAATGTTATCCCTTCCCTAGCCCCCCATCCCCCACAGGCCCTGGTGTGTGATGTTCCCCTCCCTGTGTCCATGTGATCTCATTGATCAGCTCCCACTTACGAGTGAGAACATGAGGTGTTTGGTTTTCTGTCCTTGTGATAGTTTACTGAGAATGATGATTTCCAGCTTCATCCATGTGCCTGCAAAGGACATGAACTTATCCTTTTTTATGGCTGCATAGTATTCCATAGTGTATATGTGCCACATTTTCTTAATCCAGTCTATCATTGATGGACATTTGGGTTAGTTCCAAGTCTTTGCTATTGTGAATAGTGCCACAATAAACATACTTGTGTATGTATCTTTATCATAGAATGATTGATAATCCTTTCTGTATATACCCAGTAATGGGATGGCTGGGTCAAATGTTATCTCTAGTTCTAGATCCTTGAGGAATCACCACACTGTCTTCCACAATGGTTGAACTAGTTTATACTCCCACCAACAGTGTAAAACCGTTCCTATTTTTCTACAACCTCTCCAGCATCTCTTGTTTCCTAACTTTTTAATGATCACCATTCTAACTGGGGTGAGTTGGTATCTCATTGTGGTTTTCATTTGCATTTCTCTAATGACCAGTGATGATGAGTGTTTTGCATATGTCTGTTGGCTGCACAAATGTCTTTTGAGAGGTGTCTGTTCATATGCTTTGCCCATTTTTTGATGGGGTTGTTCAATTTTTTTCTTGTAAATTTGTTTAAGTTCTTTGTAGATTCTGGATATTAGCCCTTTGTCAGATAGGTAGATTGCAAAAATTTTCTCCCATTCTGTAGGTTGCCTGTTCACTCTGATGATAGTTTCTTTTGCTGGGCAGAAGTTGTTTAGTTTAATTAGATCCCATTTGTCAATTTTGGCTTTTTTGCCATTGCTTTTGGTGTTTTAGACATGAAGTCTTTGCCCATGCCTGTGTCCTGAATGGTATTGCCCAGGTTTTCTTCTAAGATTTTTATGGTCCTAGATCTTACGTTTAAGTCTTTAATCCATCTCGAGTTGATTTTTGTATAAGGTGTAAGGAAGGGGTCCAATTTCAGGTTTCTGCATATGGCTAGCTAGTTTTCCCAACATCATTTATTAAATAGGGAATCTTTTCCCCATTGCTTGTGCGTGTCAGGTTCGTCAAAGATCAGATGGTGGTAGATGTGTGGTGTTATTTCTGAGGCCTCTGTTCTGTTCCATTTGCCTATATATCTGTTTTGGTACCAGTACCATGCTGTTTTGGTTACTGTAGCCTTATAGTATAGTTTGAAGTCAGGTAGCGTCATGCCTCCGCTTTGTTCTTCTTGTCCAGGATTGTCTTGGCTATGCAGGCTCTTTTTTGGTTCCATCCGAAGTTTAAAGTAGTTTTTTTCCAATTCTGTGAAGAAAGTCATTGGTAGCTTGATGGAGACAGCATTGAATCTATAAATTACTTTAGGCAGTAAGGCCATTTTCACAATGTTGATTCTTCTATCCATGAGCATGGAATGTTTTTGCATTTGTTTGTGTCCTCCCTTATTTCCTTGAGCAGTGCCTTGAGCAGTGGTTCGTAGTTCTCCTTGAAGAGGTCCTTCACATCCCTTGTAAGTTGGATTCGTAGGTATTTTATTCTCTTAGTAGCAATTGTGAATGGGAGTTCACTCATGATTTGGCTCTCTGTTTGTCTGTTATTGCTGTATAGGAATGCTTGTGATTTTTGCACACTGATTTTGTATCCTGAGACTTTGCTGAAGTTGCTTATCAGCTTAAGATTTTGGGCTGAGACGATGGGGTTTTCTAAATATAGACTCATATCATCTACAAACAGAGACAATTTGACTTCTTCTCTTCCTATTTGAATACGCTTTATTTCTTTCTCTTGCCTGATTGCCCTGGCCAGAACTTTCAATACTATGTTGAATAGGAGTGGTGAGAGAGGACATCCTTGTCTTGTGCCGGTTTTCAAAGGGAATGCTTCCAGTTTTTGCCCATTCAGTATGATATTGGCTGTGGATTTGTCATAAATAGCTCTTATTATTTTGAGATACATTCCACTGATACCTAGTTTATTGAGAATTTTTACCATGAAAGGCTGTTGAATTTTGTCAAAGGCCTTTTCTGCATCTCTTGAGATAATCATGTGTTTTTTGTCTTTGGTTCTGTTTATGTGATTGATTACGTTTATTGATTTGTGTATGTTGAACTGGCCTTGCATCCCATGGATGAAGCCCACTTGATCGTGGTGGATAAGGTTTTTGATGTGCTGCTGAATTTGGTTTGCCAGTATTTTATTGAGGATTTTTGCATGGATGTTCATCAGGGATATTGGCCTAAAATTTCATTTTTGTGTGTGTCTGCCAGGCTTTGGTGTCAGGATGATGCTGGCCTCATAAAACGAGTTAGGGAGGATTCCTTCTGTTTCTATTGATCAGAATAGTTTCAGAAGGAATGGTACCAGATCCTCCTTGTACCTCTGGTAGAATTCGTCTGTGAATCCATCTGGTCCTGGACTTTTTTTTGTTTGGTATGCTATTATTGCCTCAATTTCAGAACCCGTTATTGATCTATTCAGATTCAACTTCTTCCTGGCTCAGTCTTGGGGAGGGTGTATATGCCCAGGAATTTATACATTTCTTCTAGATTTTCTGGTTTATTTGCCTAGAGATGTTTGTAGTATTATCTGATGGTAGTTTGTATTTCTGTGGGATCGGTGGTTATATCCCCTTTATAATTTTTATTTCATCTATTTGATTCTTCACTCTTTTCTTCTTTATTGGTCTTGCTAGCGGTCTATCAATTTTGTTGATCTTTTCAAAAAACTATCTCCTGGATTCATTGATTTTTTGAAGGTTTTTTTTGTGTCTCTGTGTCCTTCAGTTCTGCTGTGAGCTTAGTTATTTCTTCTTTTAGCTTTTTAATTTGTTTGCTCTTGCTTCTCTAGTTCTTTTAATTGTGATGTTAGGGTGTCGATTTTAGATCTGTCCTGCTTTCTCTTGTGGGCATTTAGTTTTATAAATTTCCCTCTACACACTGCTTTAAATGTGTTACAGAGATTCTGGTATGTTGTGTCTTTTGTTCTCATTGGTTTCAAAGAATTCTTTATTTCTGCCTTCATTTCGTTATGTACCCAGTAGTCACTCAGGAGCAGGTTGTTCAGTTTCCATGTAGTTGTGTATTTTCGAGTGAGTTTCTTAATCCTGAGTTCTAATTTGATTGAACTGTGGTCTGAGGGACAGTTTGTTGTGATTTTTGTTCTTTTACATTTGCTGAGGAGTGTTTTACTGCCAATTATGTGGTCAGTTTTAGAATAAGTGTGACGTGGTGCTGAGAAGAATGTATACTTTGTTGATTTGGGTGGAGAGTTCTGTAGATGCCTATTAGGTCCGCTTGCTCCTGAGCTGAGTTCAATTCCTGGATATCCTTGTTAATTTTCTGTTTCATTGATCTGTCTAATATTTACAGTGGGGTGTTAAAGTCTCCCATTATTATTGTGTGGGAGTTTAAGTATCTTTGTAGGTCTCTAAGAAGTTTATGAATCTGGGTTCTCCTGAATTGGGTGTATACATATTTAGGATAGTTAGCTCTTCTTGTTTAATTCATCCCTTTACCTTATGTAATGGCCTTCTTTGTCTCTTTTGATCTTTGTTGGTTTAAAGTCTGCTTTATGAGATACTAGGATTGCAACCCTGCTTTTTTTTTTTTTGTTTTCCACTTTGCTTGGTAGATCTTCCTCCATCCCTTTATTTTGAGCCTATGTGTGTCTTTGCCTGTGAGATGGGTCTCCTGAATATAGCACACCAATGGGTCTTGACTCTTTATCCAATTTGCCAGTCTGTGTCTTTTAATTGGGGCATTTAGTCCATTTACATTTAAGGTTAATATTGTTATGTGTGAATTTGATCCTGTCATTATGATACTAGTTGGTTATTTCGCCTGGTAATTGATGCAGTTTCTTCATAGCATCGATGGTCTTTACAATTTGGCGTGTTTTTGCAGTGGCTGGTACCAGTTGTTCCTTTCCATGTTTAGTGCTTCCTTCAGGAGCTCTTGTAATGCAGACATGGTCATGACAAAATCTCTCAGCATTTGCTTGTCTGTAAAGGATTTTATTTCTCCTTCACTTATGAAGCTTAATTTGGCTGGATGTGATATTCTGGGTTGAAAATTCTTTTCTTTAAGACTTTTGAATATTAGTTCCCACTCTCTTCTGGCTTGTAGGTTTTCTGCCAAAAAATCCACTGTTAGTCTGATGGGCTTCCCTTTGCAGGTAACCTGACCTTTCCCTCTGGCTGCCCTTAACATTTTTTCCTTCATTTCAACCTTGATGAATCTGACAGTTATGAGTCTTGGGGTTGCTCTTCTCAAGGAATATCTTTGTGGTGTTCTCTGTATTTCCTGAATTTGAATGTTGGCCTGCCTTGCTAGGTTGGGGAAGTTCTCCTGGATATTATCCTGAAGAGTGTTTTCTAACTTGCTTCCATTCTACCCATCACTTTTAGGTACACCAAACAAATGCAGATTTGGTCTTTTCACATAGTCCCATATTTCTTGGAGGCTTTGTTTGTTTCTCTTCACTCTTTTATCTCTAATCTTGTCTTCTCACTTTATTTCATTAATTTGATCTTCAGTTACTGATATGCTTTCTTCCACTTGATTGAATCATCTACTGAATGTTGTGTATGCTTCACAAAGTTCTTGTACTGTGGTTTTCAGCTTTGTCAGTTCATTTAAGCTCTTCTCTACACTGGTTATTCTAGTTAGCCATTCATCTAACCTTTTTTCAAGGTTTTTAGCTTCCTTGCCATGGGTTAGAACATGCTCCTTTAGCTTGGAGAAGTTTGTTACTACCCGCCTTCTAAAGCCTACTTCTGTCAACTCATCAAACTCATTCTCCATCCAGTTTTGTTCCCTTGCTGGCAAGGAATTGTGTTCCTTTGGAGTAGAAGAGGTGTTCTGGTTTTTGGAATTTTCAGCCTTTGTGCTCTGGTTTCTCTCTATCTTTGTGGTTTTATCTACCTTTGGTCTTTGATGTTGGTGGCCTCTGGACGGATTTTTGGTGTGGATGTCTTTTTTGTTGAAGTTGATGCTATTCCTTTCTGTTAGTTTTTCTTCTAACAGACCCCTCAGCTACAGGTCTGTTGGAGTTTGTTGGAGGTCCACTCTAGACCCTGTTTTCCTGGCTATCACCAGTGGAGGCTGCAGAACAGCAAATATTGTTGCCTGATCCTTCCTCTGGAAGCTTCTTCCCAGAGAGGCACCCACCTGGATGAGGTGTCTTTTGGCCCCTGCTGGGAGGTGTCTCCCAGTCAGGCTACACAGGGGTCAGGGACCCACTTGAGGAGGCAGTCTGTCCATTATTGGACCTCGAACACCATGCTGGGAGAACCACTGCTCTCTTCAGAGCTGTCAAGCAAGGACGTTTAAGTCTGGAGAAGCTGTCTGCTGCCTTTTGTTCAGATATGCCATGCCCCCAGGGTTGGAATCTAGAGAGGCAGTAGGCCTTGCTGAGCTGTGTTGGACTCTGCCCAGTTGGAGCTTGCCTGCTGCTTTGTTTACACTGTGAGCATAGAACCGCCTACTCAAGTCTCAGCAATGTCAGACACCCCTTCCCCCACCAAAATTCAGCATCCCAGGTCGATCTCAGACTGCTGTGCTAGCAGTGAGCAAGGCTCTATGGGCATGGGACCCACTGAGCTGGGCATGAGAGGGAATCTCCTGGTCTGCCAGTTGCAAAGACTGTGGGAAAAGTGTGGTATTTGGATGCAGTGTACTGCTCCTCCAGGTACAGTCACTCATGGCTTCCCTTGGCTAGGAAAGGGAAATCTCCCAACTCCTTGTACTTCCTGGGTGAGGTGATGCCCTGCCCTGCTTCGGTTCACCCTCCATGGGCTGTGCCCACTGTCCAACCAGGCCCAATGAGATGAACCAAGTACCTCAGTTGGAAATGCAGAAATCGCTGATCTTCTGTGTTGATCTCACTGGCAGCTGTAGACTGGAGCTGTTCTTATTTGGCCATCTTGGAAGCAACCTCAACAACATTATATTTCTAATAAGAAGTAGACAGAGGATTTGAGCTTGGATTTCTCTGATTCCAAAACTCAGGAGTGAATCCAGATTCAGTTACTTGTTGGCCTGAGCCTAGGGCAGGTTACCTAACCTCCCTGAGTTTCCATTTCTTTATGATACCTGTGTTGCAGAGTTATTGTGAAATCAGAAACAATGCATGGGACTTAGTACGGTAGTGCCTGCCACATTGTCAGTGTTTCATTAAAGCTGACAATAACCACGATTACCACTGTTGCCCTTTTGGCACCTATGCTTGCCTGTTACACATGCCTAAGGTCCCTCTCACCTCAGCTGAGACTCTTCCCAACTAGCTGTCAGGGCTCCAAGCATGACACTCTGGCAGGGTTTATTCCTTGGAAGTACTGTCTCCTGCCTTGGTGCAGTGCTTCTCAAGTTTTAACCTGTGTAGGAATCACCTGAGGGTCTTGTTAAAGTAAATACCCTGATTCAGTGGGTCTGGGGAGAAGCCCAAGACTCTGCATTTGTGGCAAGCTCCCAGGCAGTGCCTGCACCATTTTTGGGCTCCCTTTCCCTAGCACATTCTCTTGCTGCTTATCTTGCTCTCCCTTAGCCTAGTCTCATTAACTGAAGGGTTTGTTTTCTGCTATGTGATAATAGAACACTGGATATTAGTGATTTTCCCAGGCAACAAATTTGCTTTTTAACCATTGTTTTCTTTTTTCTTTTCTTTTTTTTTTTTTTTTTTTTTTTTTTGAGACAGAGTCTTGCTCTATCACCCAGGCTGGAGTACAGTGGTGCCATCTTAGCTCACTGCAGCCTCTACCTCCCACCTCAGCCTCCTGAGTAGCTGGGACCACAGGCATGTACCACTACACCCAGCTAATTTTTGTAATTTTAGTAGACACGAGGCCTTGTTATGTTGCCCAGGTTGGTCTCAAATGCCTGAGCTCAAAGGATCCTCCCACCTTGGCCTCCCAAGTGCTGGGAGTATGGGCAGGAGCCACCATGCCTGGCCTTTAACCATTGTTTTCTGCAGCTTCTAATTCCCTTTCCTCTACTGCCTCCATGCACATAGGGAAGAGTTCACTGATCATTTGAAACAGCTGTGAAGAGAGAGTACTATTTATGAGTAAGGACAGATGGGGGTGAGGTTGAGGGTGGGGAGGAAGTTTTTTGATATTGTCAAGTGACATGTCTCAGTGGCCATTTATTTGTGTGGGCCTATTTATCAAGTACATAAAATAATTCACAGTAGCTTCAAATTTTCCAAAAAGTCTAATGAATTCTCTCCTCTTATGAACCTATCTTTTATCTTAAAAGTAGGTTATGAAAGCCAGCACAGTATTTCTGTAGCAAATGTTGATTAACTTTTTTGTGCAATTGAGCTGTTAATAGGCAGTACTGTAGCTTTGGGAAATCAAACAAATATTGACAGAGCCTAGTGAAATGGTGTGGTGATTATTATACCCTTTCTGCCACAGACCAACTGGGGCCCTCCCACGGCAACCCTCAGGCAAACTCTGCCCTTGGGGAGAGATGCAATAATTGACATAATCCTTATTTATTCAAGTTTTTAAAAAAATTAGAAAAATTCATTTTGTTAACGGCAAGTATATATATAGCCCTCTGCACAATGTTATTCATGCTATACCCATTTTTACATATGAGGATATTGTGCCATAGGGTTTAAGTATCTAGATAAGGTCTTGAAGAATTGTTATCTAAGAATAAAATCAATCATGCAGAAATTTCCAGTTTTCTTGATCATTACTTAGAAAAAATATTTTGCAAATGCTAATATTTTATGCATCTATCTTCATTATCATGTGGAAGAGAGATACGCTCTTTCATTTATTGAGTGTGCAAAGCTAGCAATGCATGCTGGTAAGGAATGTTATATGGAGGTATAAAGGAGCACACTTTAAATGTTTATGCTCACAAAGGGCTGCTGTTAAAGCTGTTAACTTTCTATAAGTGACACTGTTGATCGCCTACCCAATTACACCCTGCAGCTGCTCCTGTTCTGTGCCCAGCTACCACCTCGATCTTGCTGTCAGACTTTGACAGGCAAGAATGCAAGATAAGAAAATGCCCAATACTGCTTTCCTCCTGTACAGCCAGAGCTTGAGTTTCTACCCAATCTGGTCTTAAGGAACCTGAAAGGCAGCTGGCTGGGGCTGCTGGGAAAGCTCTTCCTTCCAGATAAAGAGACACATGGAGAATGTGTCTTTCTTCTGTATTTCAGGCTGATTGTGTGAAGATACAATACCCCAGAACCGAGGCAGCCATTTTGTAATCACTAGAGCAAAATGCTGAGGACAAAAATAAAATTCTGAGCAGAGGAGACCAGAAAAGGAAAGGAGTCTGGGTCCTCAGTGGCACTGTGAAGCTCTTGCTTCTGTTGTAGAACTGCCCTTGCTTCCAGACTGGTTGCTCTGTGAAATGATAAATGCCCTTTTGCCCCAGTCACTATCTGTTGGCCCTTCAGTTCCTTGCAACCCAAAGCATCCTACCTGGTGTTCCAACCCTTGAGAAGGGAGCCCCTGGGATTGTGACTGAGTTCTTTCATGACAGAGTAAGCTCTACTCTCTGAACTTTCCCTGAGGTGACAGCACAGCTGTGGTCAACTGCACTTGGAAATAGGCTCTATCTGATGGAAGCTGGACGAATTTGCTTTGCCAGCCCTGATCATCAGCCTGACTCTGCTTCCTCCCTGTGCCAAATTCCTGTGTCATTTGTAACAAAATCTCAGGTTTGGGGTCAGTAGTGGTTTTTAAGCTTTTAGCTTTACAGATAGACAGATGTTTGGACAAGTTTATTTCTCTGAATATGGCCTATAAATTATAGTCTCTTCAGTCATGTGAATGGCATACAATTTAAAGGCAGATTATTAATAGACGGAGCTATTTATGTCCTTTGAAAATGGTGCCATATATAAAAAGGTCTTTTACTTAAAAAGAGAAACTGTTTTCACTGTTACGAGCATTATCGGAAATTGAGCCCAGACCTTCAGACTATACTGCGATGGGAGGGATATGTATTTAGAAAAAAAGTGGCAACTATGAATTTATACAATACTATTTTTGGAAACTTGTAGGAGCCACTTGTAATACATAGAAGGTATATTGAGCTTACCTGTCCACTTTCCTTTTGGTTTTTATAACACCAAAAGTTGCTTTTCAATTTAGACTCATCCTCCTTCACAGAGATAACTTTTGACTTTCTATAATCATATATTATTGCAGTTACTGTTTGTGTATATGAACACTGAACATTAAAAAAAAAAGTGGAAAATTTTAGAAATTTCTTACCATTTTTGACCTAAAACCTCACTGGCTCAAAGTTTTAAATGTTGAGATAAAAATAATAGCTAACCTCCTTGTTATCTTTTATTTCATTATCATATTTTTCAAAACCTATTTTATATGCATGTGAGATTTACAAGCAAAATGCATATTCTTCCACATGCATATGAAAAAAATAATAAATTTGGCACAGAAAAACTTCACTTGGATATACTCATTAAATTTAGAAAGTATAAGATCTAAGCCATTAAACAAGCAACAAACATAAACAAAACCACTGAAAAAAGGCAGTGTCACAGAGGATGTTGTATGACAAAAGCTACAAAGATGTCATTCACTTCTGCTCTGAGTGCTTGGTTCTGTGTTGACTCTTCCAAAGATCGAATGAGAAGAAATTCTAAGAGATGGAAGATCAGAGGATGATCAGTTCTTGTCAGTCTGTGGTTTCAGCTCTGCCTAACCATTCTTCTCTCCACCTTTCACCTGTCACCTCTGTTGTCAATGCCGCCCTGTGTCCTGTGAATTTTTGTATTGTTTTCATGATGTGAGACAAGTAAATATTTAATGGAGTCCTTCAAATGTACAAACAAAATGCAAATAAGAAGGTTGATTCTCCCAAGACAGGGATCTTTTCAAGCCATTGAAAGGATTTTTTCCCCCCCAGGGGAGTAGCATGTTCAAAGTTGTGCTTCAGGGAGATTTATCAAGAAACTCTGTGTAGGAAAGAAATGGAGAAGTCTAACTGGGGAAACTGGTTAAAGAATCATGGCAGTGGTTTAGATAAGCTTAAGGTTTTGCTGGTATGGATTAGAGTAGTGTTCAGAAGAAGGGAGAGGAGACAGATACAAAAACATTAAACCTCATGTATGTTAAATATATCTTGCATTCCTCTCCACCTCACTCAAATTTGATCTGCAAGTCCAACCCTGCTTGAATATCCAGGGCAACTTCCAGCCAGAGACTGGAGATGCTCACCCATCTAGTGACACCATCTGCTGGCTATACCCGCAGCCATTCTCACTGCTAGTGCTATGGGTGTGAACACTTGGAGTTCTTAGACAGCCCATCTGTAGCATTTTGCTATGCCCTCCATCTGAAGTTCTTTCCACTTATTGCTGGGGCTGACTCATAATTCTAGAACATGGTTGAGCATTGTCTCCTCTTTGCAGTCTCACATGACACCTCCATGTCACAGAGCTGACTATCTCCTCTTTTGGGTGCATCTGAATCTTACCTGGATTTAGCACTTATCACACAGAATTGCACTTATATTTAAACTCTTTCCACTGTGAGGACCCATAGTGGGTAGTTGGTAAATATTTCTTAAATGGTTAAATTCTGATCACCAAAGATTCATTCTTATTCTTGGACCCTAACTTCCCTGCCTTATGACATGGTTCTTACAACTGACCTGCCTTCACCCCTATGCCTGAATTTCTCTTGTGCTAATTGCTGAGTAACACAATCATATCCAAAGGTTATTGGTCTGTGCTGTCTTACTGCTCCCTTCCTTTAGGATTGTTGGGACCCTGGCTGAACTCTGTGCTGGTGTCAGCCCTGCCACTTGTCCACAGACCAACCATGAACCATGTAACCAACCATGTGACAACTCTCAAGTTTCGCCTGCTCTAGATAATTGATGGCTCAACTCCTAGTCCGTCCCTGCCAACCCACTGACTACCTGGTTTATAGCTGGAGTACCCTGCACCCCTTGATCTCATACTTGTTCAGCAGGCTGAACTTCTGCCACCAGCAGCTAGATCTCTTCTTGCCTCTGTTTCTCTCTTCAACCTTGCCTCGCTAGTATATAACTGATGGTGCCCTGAAGCATGTCAATATAGGCTTGATGGATTCCAATGGATTTGGGAACAGCTTGGATTTTAAAGGAAGACAGGCAATTATCAGGGAAGAGCCCCCACCCCTGATATTTATCATGGGTTCTTTTCTATTTCCTAGGCATCTCAGCTGGTTTGAGAAATAAAAGGAAAGAGCACAAGAGAGAGGAATTTAAAGCTGGGTGTCTGGGGAAGACATCACATGTCAACAGGTTCCATGATGCTCTCTGAGCCGTAAAACCAGCAAGTTTTTATTAGTGATTTTCAAAAGCGGAAGGAGTGCACGAATAGGGTGTGGGTCACAGAGATCACATACTTCACAAGGTCATAAAATATCACAAAGCAAATGGAGGCAGGGCGAGATCACAGGACCACTGGATGGGGGGAAATTAAAATTGCTAATGAAGGCACACATTGTCATTGATAACATCTTATCAGGAGACAGGGTTTGAGAGCAGACAACCTGTCTGACCAAAATTTATTAGGCGGGAATTTCCTTATCCTAATAAGCCTGGGAGTGCTACAGGAGACCGGGGCTTATTTCATCCCTTTGGCTTCCACAGTAAAAGGTGGTTGCCTTAAGGGGGTTGTCTATAGACCTACCCTCGGGGTGCATTCTCTTTCTCAGGGATGTTCCTTGCTGAGAAAAAGAATTCAGCGGTATTTCCTCTATTTGCTTTTGAAAGAAGAGGCATATGGCTCTGTTCCGCCTGGCTCACCGGCGCGGTCAGGCTCCAAGTCTTATCTCCCTTGTTCCCTGAAGATTGCTGTTATCCTGTTCTATTTTCAAGGTGCCCAGATTTCACATTGTTCAAATGCACATGCTCTACAAACAATCTGTGCAGTTAATGCAATCATCACAGGGTCCTGAGGTGACATATATCCTCCTCATCTTACAAAGAAGATGACGGGGTTAAGAGATTGAAGTAAAGACAGGCATAGGAAATCACAAGGGTGTTGACTGTGGGGAAGTGATAAGTGTCCATGAAATCTTCACAATTTATGTTCAGAGACTGCAGTAAAGATAGACGTAAGAAATTATGAAAGTATTAATTTGGAGAACTAATAAATGTTCATGAAATCTTCACAATTTATATTCTTCTACCGTGGCTTCGGCCAGTCCCTCTGTTCAGGTCCCTGACTTCCCGTAACAGGCAATTGTGGGACAGGAGTCAAAAGCTAACTGAGGCTAACTGAGTGACCAAGAACATGGAGATGGCATAGAGGAAAGTAAGCCCTAAGAGGAAATATTTTTAGGAAGCAAGAAAATAAATTCAGCTTTTAAGTGTTAATGATGAGTAGTTTTGGATATACCCAGGGGTATTACTAAAATATTGAATGAGGTATAAGATTGCATCAACCAATCAATACAGATGTCAGTGTTAGCTTATATAGGTACTTGTCAGTTCAGGATATATGATGTGGACTGGAGGGAGCTGGCAGAACAAGGTACTGGAAGGTCACAGTGTTCTATAGCCTGGGCTAGGGTCAATAAATGCCAGGTAAACTTCCCATCTGAATGTCAATTGTCTTTTTCCTTGCCCCTCCCTCCAATGGTCAGACTGTGTCTGTATGCCAGTGGGTGGTAGTCTTAACCTTTTTTCACTACCTTCTTAACCTGTCGATAGTTTATCTTAAGATTACCTCCAGACTCCTAGTTGAAGCACTCTGTTACACTCATCCTTGTACCAATTTTTATCACTTTGTAAGAGTATGGCCAGCCCTCTTCCCTTTAGCACAGAAAGCCCCCCCTTTTTTTAAATTATACTTTAAGTTCTAGGGTACATGTGCACAATGTGCAGGTTTGTTACATATGTATACATGTGCCATGTTGGTGTGCTGCACCCATTAACTCGTCATTTACATTAGGTATATCTCCTAATGCCATCCCTCCCCCCCGCCAACAATAGGACCCGGTGTGTGATGATCCCCTTCCTGTGTCCAAGTGATGTCATTGTTCAATTCCCACCTATGAGTGAGAACATGTGGTGTTTGGTTTTCTGTTCTTGCCATAGTTTGCTGAGAATGATGGTTTCCAGCTGCATCCATGTTCCTACAAAGGACATGAACTCATCCTTTTTTATGGCTGCATAGTATTCCATGGTGTATATGTGCCACAGTTTCTTAACCCAGTCTGTCACTGATGGACATTTGGGTTGATTCCAAGTCTTTGCTATTGTGAATAGTGCTGCAATAAACATACATGTGCATGTGTCTTTATAGCAGCATGACTTATAATCCTTTGGGTATATCCCCAGTAATGGGATGGCTGGATCAAATGGTATTTCTAGTTCTAGATCCTTGAGGAATCGCCACACTGTCTTCCACAATGGTTGAACTAGTTTACAGTCCCACCAAGAGTGTAAGTGTTCCTATTTCTCCACATCCTCTCCAGCACCTGTTGTTTCCTGATTTTTTAATGATTGCCATTCTAACTGGTGTGAGATGGTATCTCATTGTGGTTTTGCTTTGCATTTCTCTGATGGCCAGTGATGATGAGCATTTTTTCATATGTCTGTTGGCTGTATGAATGTCTTCTTTTAAGAAGTGTCTGTTCATATCCTTTGCCCACGTTTTGATGGGGTTGTTTGTTTTTTCCTGTAAATTTGATTGAGTTCTTTATAGGTTCTGGATATTAGCCCTTTGTCAGATGAGTAGATTGCAAAAAATTTCTCCCATTCTGTAGGTTGCCTGTTCACTCTGATGGTAGTTTCTTTTGCTGTGCAGAAGCTCTTTAGTTTAATGAGATCCCATTTGTCAATACTAGCTTTTGTTGCCATTGCTTTTGGTATTTTAGACATGAAGTCCTTGCCCATGCCTATGTCCTGAATGGTATTACCTAGGTTTTCTTCTAGGGTGTTTATGGTTTTAGGTCTAACATTTAAGTCTCTAATCCATCTTGAATTAATTTTCATATAAAGAGTAAGGAAAGGATCCAGTTTCAGCTTTCTACTTATGGCTAGCCAATTTTCCCAGCACCATTTATTAAATAGGGAATCCTTTCCCCATTTCTTGTTTTTATCAGGTTTGTCAAAGATCAGATGGCTGTAGATGTGTGGTATTACTTCTGAGGGCTCTGTTCTGTTCCATTGGTCTATATCTCTGTTTTGGTACCAGTACCATGCTGTTTTGGTTCCTGTAGCTTTGTGGTATAGTTTGAAGTCAGGTAGCGTGATGCCTCTTGTTCTTTTGGCTTAGGATTGTCTTGGCAATGTAGGGTCTTTTTTGGTTCCATATGAACTTTGAAGCAGTTTTTTCCAATTCTGTGAAGAAAGTCATTGGTAGCTTAATGGGGATGGCATTGAATCTATAAATTACCTTGGGCAGTATGGCCATTTTCACAATATTGATTCTTCCTATCCATGAGCATGGTATGTTCTTCCATTTGTTTGTGTCCTCTTTTATTTCACTGAGCAGTGGTTTGCAGTTCTCCTTGAAGAGGTCCTTTACATCCCTTGTAAGTTGGATTCCTAGGTATTTTATTCTCTTTGAAGCTATTGTGAATAGGATTTCATTCATGATTTGGCTCTCTGTTTGTCTGTTACTGGTGTGTAAGAATGCTTGTGATTTTTGCACATTGATTTTGTATCCTGAGACTTTGCTGAAGTTGCTTATCAGCTTAAGGAGATTTTGGGCTGAGACAATGGGGTTTTCTAAATATACAATCATGTCATCTGCAAACAGGGACAATTTGACTTCTTCTTTCCCTAACTGAATACCCTTTATTTCTTTCTCTTGCCTGATTGCCCTAGCCAGAACATCCAACACTATGTTGAATAGGAGTGGTGAGAGAGGGCATCCCTGTCTTGTGCCAGTTTTCAAAGGGAATGCTTCCAGTTTTTGCCCATTCAGTATGATATTGGCTGTGGGTTTGTCATAAATACCTCTTATTATTTTGAGACATGTTGCATCAATACCAAATTTATTGAGAGTTTTTAGCATAAAGGGCTGTTGAATTTTGTTGAAGGCCTTTTCTGCATCTATTGAGATAATCATGTGGTTTTTGTCTTTGGTTCTGTTTATATGCTGGATTACATTTATTGATTTGCATAGGTTGAACTAGCCTTGCATCCCAGGGATGAAGCCCACTCGATCATGGCGGATAAACTTTTTGATGTGCTGCTGGATTTGGTTTGCCAGTATTTTATTGAGGATTTTTGCATCGATGTTCATCAGGGATATTGGTCTAAAATTCTCTTTTTTGTGTGTTTGTCTCTGTCAGGCTTTGGTATTAGGATGATGTTGGCCTCCTAAAATGAGTTAGGCAGGATTCCCTCTTTTTCTATTGATTGGAATAGTTTCAGAAGGAATGGTACCAGATCCTCCTTGTACCTCTGGTAGAATTCAGCTGTGAATCCATGTGGTCCTGGACTTTTTTTGTTGGTAGGCTATTAATTATTGCCTCAATTTCAAAGCCTGGTATTGTTCTATTCAGGGATTCAACTTCTTCCTGGTTTAGTCTTGGGAGAGTGTAAGCGTCCAGGAAATTATCCATTTCTTCTAGATTTTCTAGTTTATTTGCGTAGACATATTTATAGTATTCTCTGATGGTAGTTTGTGTTTCTGTGGGGTCAGTGGTGATATTCCCTTTATCATTTTTTATTGTGTCTATTTGATTCTTCTCTCTTTTCTTTTTTATTAGTCTTGATAGCGGTCTGTCAATTTTGTTGATCTTTTCCAAAAACCAGCTGCTGGTTTTTGGAGGGTTTTGTGTCTCTCTCTCCTTCAGTTCTGCTCTGATCTTAGTTATTTCTTGCCTTCTGCTAGCTTTTGAATGCGTTTGCTCTTGCTTCTCTAGTTCTTTTAATTGTGATGTTAGGGTGTCAATTTTAGATGTTTCCTGCTTTCTCTTGTGGGCATTTAGTGCTATAAATTTCCCTCTACACACTGCTTTAAATGTGTCCCAGAGATTCTGGTATGTTGTATCTTTGTTCTCATTGGTTTCAAAGAACATCTTTATTTCTGCCTTCATTTCGTTATGTACCCAGTAGTCATTCAGGAGCAGGTTGTTCAGTTTCCATGTAGTTGAGCGGTTTTGAGTGAGTTTCTTAATTGTAGGTTCTAGTTTGATTGCACTTTGGTCTGAGAGACAGTTTGTTATAATTTCTGTTCTTGTACATTTGCTGAGGAGTGCTTTACTTCCAACTATGTGGTCAATTTTCGAGTAAGTGCAATGTGGTGCTGAAAAGAATGTATATTCAGTTGATTTGGGATGGAGAGTTCTATAGATGTCTATTAGGTCTGCTTGGTGCAGAGTTGAGTTCAATTCCTGGATATCCTTGTTAACTTTCTGTCTCGTTGATCTGTCTAATGTTGACAGTGGGGCGTTAAAGTCTTCCGTTATTATTGTATGGGAGTCTGAGTCTCTTTGTAAGTCTCTAAGGACTTGCTTTATGAATCTGGGTGCTCCTGTATCGGGTGCATATATATTTAGGATAGTTATCTCTTCCTGTTAAATTGATCCCTTTACCATTATGTAATGGCCTTCTTTGTCTCTTTTGATCTTTGATGGTTTAAAGTCTGTTTTTTCAGAGACTAGGATTGCAACCCCTGCTTTTTATTGTTTTCCATTTGCTTGATAGATCTTCCTCCATCCCTTTATTTTGAGTCTATGTGTGTCTCTGCATGTGAGATGGGTCTCCTGAATACAGCAAAGTGATGGATCTTGACTCTTTATCCAATCTGCCAGTCTGTGTCTCTTAATTGGACCATTTAGTCCATTTACATTTAAGGTTAATATTATGTGTGAACTTGATCCTGTCATTATGATATTAGTTGGTTATTTTGCTCGCTAGTTGATGCAGTTTCTTCCTAGCATCGATGAACTTTACATTTTGACGTGTTTTTGCAATGGCTGGTACCTGTTGTTCCTTTCCATGTTTAGTGCTTCCTTCAGGATCTCTTGTAGGGCAGGCCTGGTGGTGACAAAATCTCTAAACATTTGTTTGTCTGTAAAGGATTTTATTTCTCCTTCACTTATGAAACTTAGTTTGGCTGGATATGAAATTCTGGGTTGAAAATTCTTTTCTTTAATAATGTTGAATATTGGCCCCCACTCTCTTCTGGCTTGGAGAGTTTCTGCCGAGAGATCTGCTGTTAGTCTGATGGGCTTCCCTTTGTGGGTAACCCGATCTTTCTCTCTGGCTGCCCTTAACATTTTTTCCTTCATTTCAACTTTGGTGAATCTGACAATTATGTGTCTTGGAGTTGCTCTTCTTGAGGATTATCTTTGTGGCATTCTCTGTATTTCCCGAATTTGAATGTTGGCCTGCCTTACTAGGTTGGGGAAGTTCTCCTGGATGATATCCTGCAGAGTGTTTTCCAACTTGGTTCCATTTTCCCCGTGACTTTCAGGCACACCAATCAGATGTAGATTTGGTCTTTTCACATAATCCCATATTTCTTGGAGGCTTTATTCATTTCTTTTTACTCTTTTTTCTCTACACTTCTCTTCTCACATCATTTCATTCATTTGATCTTCAATTGCTGATACTCTTTCTTCCAGTTGATCGGGTTGGTTACTGAAGCTTGTGCATTTGTCACATAGTTCTTGTGTTATGGTTTTCATCTCTATCAGTTCTTTTAAGGTCTTCTGTGCATTGATTATTCTAGTTATCCATTATCCATTCATCCATTCTGTTTTGAAGGTTTTTAGTTTCTTTGCACTGGTTACGTAGTTCTTCCTTTAGCTCTGAGATGTTTGATAAACTGAAGCCTTCTTCTCTCAACTTGTCAAAGTCATTCTCCATCCAGCTTTGTTCCGTTGCTGGTGATGAGCTACATTCCTTTAGAGGGGGAGATGCGCTCTGATTTTTTTAATTTCCAGCTTTTCTTCACTGCTTTTTCCCCATCTTTGTAGTTTTATCTGCTTTTGGTCTTTGATGATGGTGACAGACTGATGGGGTTTTGGTGTGGGTGTCCTTTCTGTTTGTTAGTTTTCTTTCTAACAGTCAGGACCCTCAGCTGCAGGTCTGTTGGAGTTTGCTTGAGGTCCACTCCAGATCCTGTTTGCCTGGGTATCAGCAGCAGAGGCTGCAGAAGATAGAATATTGCTGAACAGCGAGTGTTTCTGTCTGATTCTTGCTCTGGAATTTTGTCTCAGGGGTGTATCCTGCCATGTGAGGTGTGAGGTGTCAGTCTGCACCTAGTGGGGGATGTCTCCCAGTTAGGATACTCAAGGGTCAGAGACCCACTTGAGCAGGCAGTCTGTCCGTTCTCAGATCTCAGCCTCCATGCTGGGAGATCCACTGCTCTCTTCAAAGCTGTCAGACATGGGTATTTACCTATGCCGAGGTTTCTGCTGCTTTTTGTTCAGCTATGCCCTGTCCCCAGAGGAGGAGTCTACAGAGGCAGCTGGCCTCCTTGAGCTGTGGTGGGCTCCACCCAATTCGAGCTTCCTGGTGGCATTGTGTACCTACTTAAGCCTCAGCAATGGTGGGCACCCCTCCCCCAACCTCGCTGCCGCTTCGCAGTTAGATCTCAGACTGCTGTGCTAGGAATAAGGGAGGCTCCGTGGGCGTGGGATGCTCTGGGCTACGTGTGGGATATAATATCCTGGTGTGCCGTTTGCTAAGACCCTTGGTAAAGCACAGTATTAGGGTGGGAGTTACCCGAATTTCCAGGTATTGTGTGTCTCAATTTCCTTTGGCTAGGAAAAGGAATTCCCTTCCCCCTTGAGCTTCCCAGGTGAGGCGATGCCTCACCCTGCTTCAGCTCTCACTGGTTGGGCTGCTCCCATGGACCAGTGCCAGCTGTCTGACACACCCCAGTGAGATGAACCCCGTACCTCAGTTGAAAATGTAGAAATCACCTGTCTTCTGTGTTGCTGACACTGGGAGCTGGAGGCTGGAGCTGTTCCTGTTTGGCCATCTTGGGCACATCCCCCGAAAGCCCTCTTTTATCCTCACGAATGAGAGGACTGACTGCTATGGATTTATGCAAATTCCATTTTTAACCTGCCAGCCAAAGAATAGGAGACAGATTAATTCTTCAGATGTTTTTTAGCTTTTGAATTTTGTATTCCAGGGAGGATGTTTTTGACTTTTTCTTTTTGGCAGATTTGAGGTAGAAATAAAGATAGAAAGTTAATTGTTAGCTCTGGGCATTCAAAGAAGATGAGGATTTTTGCCCACCCTGCTTAGAAGACAAACTTATTGCCTAAGGATTTAACACTAGATTAGTAGCTTCTGATTCAAACTGAAAATATAATAAATGTCGAATAACCAAATTGGTTGCATTAGGGGTCACTCATTAGAGAAGAGAATTAGCACAGCTAATGGGAAAATCTCTTTTAGCAGGGCAAGAAAAGATGCTGGATTCTAGTTTCACTTCTGCTAGAGTCATACTGGGAACTTTGGAGTATGAAACTTTGATTTTCCTTCAGTTCTAGCATTGATCAAGGAGAAATGCAAATTTGCTTCCTCTTTTACCCCACAGGTATGCAGGAGGTTTGTATAGTGGGAAAGCACTAGCTTGTGTACCTATCAGCCTGTCCTTTTAGCTGGTTTAATGGGTATAAGGAGCATTGATAGTGTGGCTGTTTCTCATGCAAGGCAGTCTCTTGCTTATTTGGTTGAGACAGACTGCCCGCTCAGAATCTCTGGGTGTTGACTCTGCCATGAGATTTGCCAAGTGGTGACATAAACACCCACTCAAACATCTGTGAAATATCTGCCTGTGAGTGTTCCCTTTGATTCATCTCCCACCCCATCCCCTGACACTCATTTCCTGACTGACCTTGCTCCAATTCCAGGAGCAAGCTTCCTGGCCTAAATCCTGGGCCGGTAGAATCAGCCACCTCCTCTGAATGTCCAAAATGCTCCACTTGGCCAGCCTCTCACTCCTAGAGAGGCAGCAAGGAGTTGGAGGTATATCACCTCTTAGTGATCTTCCTAAGAATGCACTTTACCTGGTATTAGATCCAGGATTATCTGGAAGGAATGATATGTTGGCTAGCTACTATATTTATTGAGACAAGTTTAGTGTTTCTCAGTGTTTTGAGATATATTCTTTATGGTTAAAATTGACTTTCATGAGAAAAATCCTACCCATTCTCTGCCTTTAATGATGCCTAGGGTTTTCCCTACCTTGGAATATAAATCTTTGCTTCACCTCATTGCCTTTTCAAGCAACTGCATTAACACAATCACCTTTCACTGCCAAATTCCTGAACAGGTGAAATGTATTGGTTATGTTAATTTCTTCATTACCAGTTCTCATATTAAGCCTTTGCAATCTGGTTTTCACTCCTACCAGACAACTGAAATGATTTTTTCCTGGCTTTTATTCTAGTCCTGTGTCATTTTCTCAGTTATTACCCCATCAAATCTCTCGGAAGTACTTGATACTGTTGATTTTCTTTTTCTCCTTAAAAATTTGTCAAAGGCTCTATCTCTATAATACTGAATTCTTACTTCACCTCTTTAACTCTTCCTTCACTCCATGGTGACACCGCTTTTCTCCTGTTGATCATCAACCCATGGCTTTTTCCTTTGTTTGTTTATTTTTAATTTTTGTGGGTACATAGTAGGTGTATGTATTTATAGGTTACAAGATGTGTTTTGATACAGGAGTGCAATGCATAATAATCACGCCATGGAGAATGGAGTATCCATCCCCTTAAGCATTTATTCTTTGTGTTACAAGCAATCCAATTACATTCTTTAAGTTATTTTTAAATGTACAATTAAGTTATTTTTGACTAGTCACCTTGTTGTGCTATCAAATACTAGGTCTTATTCATTCTTTCTATTTTTTGTACCCATTAACCAACCCCACTTGTCACAACCCCCCACTACCCTTCCCAGCCCCTGCTAACCTTCCTTCTACTCTCTATCTCCATGAGTTCAATTATTTTGATTTTTGAGCTTCCACAAATAAGTGAGAACATGTGAAATTTGTCTTTCTGTGCCTGACTCATTTAACTTAACATCATGACTTCCAGGTTCATCCATGTTATTGCAAATGACAGAATCTCATTCTTTTTTATAGCTGAATAGTACTCCATGTATATATCTACCACATTTTCTTTATTCATTCATCTGTTAATGGACACTTAGGTTGCTTCCAAATCTTGGCTACTGTGAACAGGGCTGCAACAAACATGGGAGGGCAGATATCTCTTTAGTGTATGATTTCCTATCTTTTGGGTATATGCTCAACACTGGGATCACTGGATCATATGGTAGCTCTATTTTTAGTTTTTTTGAAGAACCTCCAAACTGTTCTTCGTAGTGGCTGTAATAATTTATGTTTCTACTAACAGTGTATGAGGGTTCCCTTTTCTCCAGTCCTTGCCAGCATCTGTTATTGCCTATCTTTTGGATAAAAGCCATTTTCACTGGGGTGAGATGTAGTTTTGATTTGCATTTCTCTGATGATCAATGATGTTGAGCACCTTCTCATATGCCTGTTTCCAAGGCTTTGGTCTTGACTCTGTGTCCATCCATTCGCAAAATTAAAGTTGTATCAAAATGGTGGTGACTCCCTATAAATGCTTTAAACTCTGGCCTCTCACATAAAACCTTATTTCTTATAGCAAACTACCTACTAGTCATTTCCACTTGGATATCCAGTCTACACCCCAGGTTCTCTGTTGCAGGAAACAAAGTGACTGGGTTTAAATCTGGGATTTAATCACTTATTGGTTGTGAGACTCTAGGGAAAGTGACTTTATATTGCCTTAGTTTCCTCAACTCGAGAATAGGTTGGTGATGGTGATAATAGAGTCTACCTAAGTGGATTTAATAAATAGTATATGGAAAGTTGGTTCAGCACAACACCTGGGTGCCACATTAAGTATTAAAAAATATTATCTACATTTCTGCTTTCTTTTTAACTCTTACATCTAGTAATTCATCAAGTCATTTCTCTTTCTTCTTAGTAATCACTCTAGTTTTTCATGTCTGCTTCATTTCTCTTACTCTTTGAATCAGTGTTTACAGGGCCTTAGAGCTACAATGCCAGAACCTCTTTGCTGTGTGTCGTATCACTTATTAGGCTGCTTCATAGCACAAAGTTTTCCCACTATCAATGAATCACATTAGAATTCTTCAACTAGCTTTCCAAGGCTAAGCAGTTGTTCTTGCTTTGGGGCTCATCTTGAACTCTTGCTACTTAATATATACTCCAGCTACTTAGTATGTAAACTTCTGCTCTATCAAGTCAATCAACTTTCCTGGCCTTGGAAATGCCATGCCATTTCCACTACCTGAGAATGCCATTTAAATCGCAATACCTGCCTAGATAAGGGAGGTGGGGGAGAGGTGACATGAGCCCTGTGTATTTGCCATCCTTGATACTTCTTACAAATATATCTTAAATTCATTGATTTTGAAGAAAGAAAAGGAACCTTTTGAAAGTCTTGGAAAGAGAAAACAAAGCTCAAGACGGCATAAAATGTATAAAAGCAAGAAGTACCCAGTTCATATTATCATTCACTACACTTGCTAATGGAAGGTATTGTTTAATTAACTGACCACCTACAGTGTGCCAGATATTATATAGTGAATACAACTAGCCTGTTTTCCTCCAGGTGCCATCCAACCACTTTTTTCAATATCAAGACAAAGGACCGCACAGCACACTATGACTTCTAGCTCCTCTTTAGTAGGCAAAAATTAATTCCCAGATTATACACCATAAGATTCATTGCCAAACCTACTGATCTAACATTTTGGTGGTAATTATTAAACAACATATGCTTATTGAGCTCATAATATATTAAAAGCACTGTTTTAGTTCTGTGGGAAACCCCAAAGAAGAATAAAACATGTCACTGAACTCTATGTGTTCTTGAGTTGGCAGTATTTTCAGCGCTGTATATATTTTTTCAAAAAATTAATTTTTATGAAAGAAATACATTTATAAAGTTAAAAATGTCAAATACTGTTATAAGATAAAATGGCATTTTCTTTTTTCATATCTCCCTGAGTTTCATTACCCAAGGGAAACCACGTTCAGGTCTTGCAGGTGTTTGTTGAACTACTTAAGTCAGTATTTTTAAATAACATTTCTTGACTTTCTGATTCTTGAAAAATGAAAATTTAACCCTCTCTTATTACCCCCAACCTCTGCTACTTCCCACCTTCCTTTTTTTAAGATAATTATATTGTAATTTTTGGTAAATAGTTTATATTACTGTACTTACATAAACATTGTTTGCCTTTCACTAAATAGTATATTATTACAATTCCTTCTACAACTTTTGTTTTTTAAATAGTTAATAATTACCTCATTTTGTCATTTAGAAAATTGTCTACACTTCTAATTTTAAAAACTATAAAGTCTTAATGTTGTTGAACATATTAAATAATCTATATAGTTTTGTCCCTGATCACACCTTTACCCTTGGGAACTCTCTCTTGTATTTCCTGATTCTTGTGTTCCAGTCTGCACTGGCAGCTCTCTAAGTTTCCTGAAGAGCTGTCATCTTTGGAAATCCCTTTATCTTTTTCTTGAGTTAGATCCCATGTTTACATCTTTCTTGATTTACTCAATTGTTTTTGTTTGTTTATTTTTGTTTGTTTCTTTGAGGGCATTCCTTATTACCTTCCTGGGAAGGGCTTCAGGAGAATACATTTTTGAGATGTCTTTTTTTGTAGCTTCAAACTTGAGTGATAGCTTGGCTGGGTATAAAACTTTAATTTAGAAATCATTGTTTTACAAAATTTTGAAAGCATTGCTCCATTGTCCTTCATCTTTCAGTGTGGCTTATAATAATTCCACAAATATGTTGACAGCATTTCTCCATTGTTATTATTTCTTGCTTTTTCTTTATCTTTGTGGCTTTTTGTTAATGTTGAAAAACATATTTAACTTTAGTTTGGGGAATGGTTGGAGATAATTGCATACATTCAAGATTGCATTTTTACCCAGGTGTCTTCAGTGTCATATTAGTCTAGAAACACTGAATCATATAATTGTGTAGAGTTCATTTTTGAGTAAATCACAGATAAATATTCTGAGATGACCATGTACTGATTATTTAGGGACTATTAATGTCACATACTTCCTCTTCCTGCCTTGTATTTGAAAATAATTGTCTCTTTCTCAGTGCATTATATGCCTGTTTCATTACTTTTTCTTTTTTCTTTTTTTGGGTATAGGGTCTCACTTTGTCACTCAGGTTGGAGTGTGATGGCATGATCATGACTCATCACTGCAACCTCTGCTTCCCAAGCTCAAAAGATCCTCCCACCTCAGCCTCCTAAGTAGCTGAGACTACAGGCACATACCACCACATTTGACTAATTTTTGTATTTTTTTGTAGCAATGGAGTCTTGCTTTGTTACCCAGGCTGGTCTTGAATTCCTGGACTCAAGTAATCTGCTGGCCTTGGCCTCCCAAAGTGCTGGGATTACTGGCTTGAGCGACCAAGCCCAGTCTCCTTTTTCATCACTTTCAGCATAAAGCTAATCATGCCATTTATGCCATTTTAAGAATGTATCTGTATCTACTAATATGTTTAAGCATCTTTATTAAGATATAATTTAAATACCATGTTTATCTAAATGTACAGCTAAATTTTTAAAAATATGTCCACAGAAGTGGGCAACCATCACCACAATCTGTTTTATTATCCTCAAACAAAATCATGTATCTGTTAGTAGAAAGTTCCCATTTTACCTTCCCTCTTGCTCCTACATCCATTAATCTGCTTTCAGTCACTACAGATTTGCCTATTCTGGAAATTTCACATAAATAAAAGCATATGATCTGTGGTCTTATGTGACTGGTTTCTTTTACCTAATATACTGGTTTTCAAGGTCTATCTGTGTTGTTGTAGTTACCAGTACTTCATTCTTTTTTATTGCTAAATTGGACTACATTTTAAGCTCCATAAAGATAGCTCTTTGTTTTCACGTTTGAATATCTGACACCTAGCATAATAACTAGGAGCTATATTGTTTTACATCTTTGTTTATTAAATAGATAATAGATGGCTAATTATGGTTTCAAATCTGTCCTCATGGTCCTACTTCAAAAACTTTTATTTGACCATGACCACATATTTTCCTAAAGTTTCTTATTTCAAAAAATTTTAAGATTTGGACAGAAAGGGAAAGTATTCTAAATATAGATAATCCTTAATTCACAGTGTGAATAACATACTAGCCACAACTACTTTCTTTCTACCTTATACCTTCATTAGTGATTTCCGGTCTCTAAACCAGTCATTTAAAGAAGTTCACAGTCACTGACCAGGATAAGATTGGAGCAAATAACTGGTTTTTTTTAGCCTGGTTCTAGAGTAAAGGAGATGCCCTTGGTCACCTAAAGTAATACAATAGTTTAGTTCTTGTGGAACTCTGCTCCGATTCAGCACTGTCATGTTTTTCCCTGAGAGCAGTAAGTATTTCTCCTTTCAATCCTTTGGTTACTCTGAAGCCAAACAGAATTTGGTCAAGGCTGGGACATAGGCATTTTTTCCAGTATTCTGCCAAAAATAAGGTCAAATGTTTGTGGGCTCCTCTAATTCTATCTCATTGTCCAGTCAACATTTGAAAGGCGGAGAATTGTGCTGAGACTCGTAAACTGCTTTTCTGGTTCCCTCCAAGCCTTGCACACTCAAAAGAAAACATCCATACACAAGGGTTTGGGAAACCCTCCAACTTCGATATCTAAGAATGATTTAAGAGTTCAGGTTGAAGAAGGAGGGATAGAATAAATGAATTCCTCAAACTTATTTTTCTGTGATTCTAGACTTATAAGTCCTAACATATGATACTAAAACATGTGGAAAGAAGTGGTAGGATGGATATGAATTGAGCAGATACTAAAAATTAAACTCATATCTATTTATGGGTTATAACTTCCATCTTTGACTTATATATTCATGATTTCAGAAACAAGAATTTAATTTTTAAAACTAGTTTCATGGGCTTGAATTGTTTTTGAACAGGTTGACATCTTTTATAGTAACACTAAAGATGTTTCTCCTTCACGGCCAGAGATTGGGGATTTGTGTCTCTCAGATTGATGTAAACTCAAACGTTTTTTCTGAACACATACACACATACATGCACACACATGCATGCATGCACACAGTATTTTTATTTTTATTATACTTTAAGTTCTAGGGTACATGTGCACAATATGCAGGTTTGTTATATAGGTATACTTGTGCCATGCTGATTTGCTGCACCCATCAACTCATCATTTACATTAGGTATTTCTCCTAATGCTATTACTCCCCCTGCCCCCCACCCCAAGAAAGGCCCCGGGGTGTGATGTACCCCGCCCTGTGTCCAAGTGTTCTCATTGTTCAATTCCTACCTATGAGTGAGAACCTGCGGTGTTTGGTTTTCTGTCCTTGCGACAGTTTGCTCAGAATGATGGTTCCCAGCTCCATCCATGTCCCTGCAAAGGACAAGAACTCATCCTTTTCTATGGCTGCGTAGTATTCCATGGTGAATATGGCCACATTTTCTTAATACAGTCTATCATTGATAGACATTTGGGTTGGTTCCAAGTCTTTGTTATTTTGACTAGTGCTGCAATAAACATACGTGTGCATGTGTCTTTATAGTAGCATGATTTATAACCCTTTGGCTATATACCCAGTAATGGGATGGCTGGGTCAAATGATATTTCTAGTTCTAGATCATTGAGGAATCGCCACTCTGTCTTCCACGATGGTTGAACTAGTTTACACTCCCACCAACAGTGTAAAAGTGTTCCTATTTCTCCACATCCTCTATAGCATCTGTTGTTTCCTGACTTTTTAATGATCGCCATTCTAACTGGTGCACACAGTATTTTTTTAAAAGCTAAATCTTTTTTTTTCTGAATTCAAGAGCTATAAAAAAGCTGTAAATGCCCCCTGTAGGGAAGCTCAAACCCAACAATGCAAACGTCTGATTTTATCCTTATGTTTCTTCCTCAAAAAGATGAGAACACAGGGGAAAGTTTGCCTATTTTAATCCATGAAACAAGGTCACTAAATATGTCAGTCAAATCAAAGCCCCATCTTTAAAAATGTTTCTACCTAATCTGTAATGTCCTTTTGCTAGAACTTAAGAGTGACATGAGTTCTGTAACTTATTTCCCTAGTTGGTGATAAGGGTCTGAATGTTTGGTTGACATTTCTGAAATACAGCTACCGGAGCACTAGCATTCTGATTCGGAAATCTGACTACATTAGAAGAAAATTAACTTTTCAAAAAGCCACTGTTCTAAGGAGTGATTTTAATCAAATGAGTTTTAAATGTTGTGCCTGCATTTAGAATTTTTGGAGAGATTACAACTCCCCAGTGATCTATTTACTTTTTGAAGAAGAAGAAAAAAAAAAACAAATTTATGGTAAAAATAACTATGAAAGTTGTAAAGAGCATCATAAATGAAACTAGGTTGCTTTAACTGAAATGGCTTTTATAGTAGCACCACGTTCAGAAATCAAAGAAACTACCTTTATTTTAAATAGTTTGATACCTTCAAAGAAAAATAGCAACTTGTATTAATATCTTGTCAATTGTACGTTTTCTGTTGCAATATCTCATGAAACACTTATTGATTTATTTGCTATTTGACAGGTACTTCCACTGTGCTAAACGTAAACATGGAGGGTGGGGATAGGGAGCTGTTGCAGGAAGTATCAGCTCTATTGCACACAATAGATTATTAAAATATTAAGTACCTCTAGCCGGGCGCGGTGGCTCACGCCTGTAATCCCAGCACTTTGGGAGGCCGAGGAGGGTTGATCACTTAAGGTCAGGTGTTTGAGACCAGCCTGGCTAACATGGTGAAACCCCATCTCTACTAAAAATACAAAAATTAGCCCGGTGTGGTAGGATGTTCCTGTAATCCTAGCTACTCGGGAGGCTGAGGCAGGAGAATTGCTTGAACCTGGGAGGCAGAGGTTGCAGTGAGCCGAGATCATGCCACTGCACTCCAGCCTGGGCGACAGAGCGAGACTCCATCTCAGAAAAAAAAAAGAAAAAGAAAAAAAAATTAAGCACCTCACAGACTATTAAACATTCAAATGAAAATTATAGTGCGTGTAATTTTCAGTCTACAAACTCAAGTATGCAAGATATATTTTTTTACTCCCCCTTTTACTTTCTCTCAGTTAATAAGATATCCAAGTCTTGATCTTACCAATTTGTGGGAAGTTTCACCTCAGGAATTCTTAGAGATCCTTCTTATTCTGGGGTCAGCTTGAGATTGAAGGGCTTGTTATGGGTTGAACTATTTCCCCCATGAAAATACGTTGAAGTTCTCACCTGTAGCACCTTCCAATGTGACCTTACTTGAAAATAGGCTCATTACAGACATGATTATTTAAGATAAGATTATAATGGAGTAGTGTGGGCCTTTAATCCATATGACTGGTGTCCTTATAAGAGGAGGAATGGCACATAAAGAGAGAAAACAGCCTTGTGACAATGGGGACAGAGATTGCAGTGATGCATGTACAAACCAAGGAATACCAAGAATTGCTAGCATCACCAGAAGCTAGGAAGAGGCAAGGAAGGATTCTCCTCATAGGTTTCAGAGGGAACATGGCCCTGCCAACCTGCTGATCTCAGACTGCTGGCTTCCACAACTGTGATACAATAGATGTCTGCCCTAAGTCAGCCAGTTTGTGGTACTTTGTAATGGCAGCCATAGCAAACTAATTCAGAGCCTTATACTGTGTAAGAAATCAGGTGGGGGTGACAGTGTGTCTGGGCTGTCATCTTCTGGCCACATTGATAATGCTAAATAGGCTGTTGTCCCTGTTCACATGCTTGGGACTCAGGTAGTTTTTAGAAGCAGGAACATCCAGAACCTCTGATCTCTTTGCCTGGAATATCAAGTGGCCACCTTCAGGCTCTGACACATCCTGGGGTACTGGCTTATGCCTTCCTTGCTTCCTTTCCTAGCCCAGGGACGATTTTTAATATTTGAGGGATGGGGGTAGCCCCTTTCTTCTGCCTCCTTTGGTAGATTACCTATTTTTTCCCCCCTTTTAAAATTTATGTCCCTTCTTAGCTTTGGCTCTTTAGTCTTATACATTCTCCTGAGGAATTAGGCTTTTGAAAAACAGCAGGAGGAAGCCTTTCTCTGTTTTCCATCTCTGAGATAATCAAGCTACAAACAAGGGAGGAAAGCCTGATACAGACAGACTGGAGAAGGAGGAAGTGGAAACACAAGGAGGAAAAGCCTGTGGAGTAATTATCAAACTAATATCCAGCCACAAAATTATTGTTATTATTTTTTAGAGACAGGGTATCACCATGTTGCCCAGGCTGGTCTTGAACTCCTGAGCTCAAGCAATCGCCCACCTCAGCCTCCTGAAGTGCTGGGATTACAGGCGTGAGCCCCCACACCCAGCCTCAGCCACAAAATTATTAACAAGACTACATTAAATTTTCCAATGGCTTTTTAAACTATTGACCCAGCTTTCTTACATCCTGACAATAAATTAAATTTATGAGATTGGGGATGATCAAGAGAGTGGTCTTTAATGCAAAGTTGCAGGGATGGGGAAACATTGATGGATCTCTCCAGAATTCTATTTTAGGAAAAATTTTTGCATGAATATTGACTGACTCAACCATATATATTACTGATGACCAGGTGATGCAGCTGTTGATTTCTAAGAAAAGAACATAACCAGACTCAACAAATGAAGAGCCAATTATCTTGGCCTTCTAAGTCAGTGATCCAAACCTAGCTCAGAATCGTTAAGGCTCTTTTGAAAAATAAAAACCCAGACTCACTCCTGGACATTGCCATCTGGAGGAAGCCCAGGCAATCTGTGTTTTTTTAAAAGTTCCTCTGGGTGACTTTGGCCAATTTGGAGAGGCACTAATCTAAAAGATGAAATTTAATTAATAATCTGAGCCATGATTGCTAATATATGTATGGTTCAGGTGAATATGAATATTTAGTGCTGTTTGGATAGTGTCTCCTATCATCTGCATAACTGCTGCCCTAGCAGAATTAGTTCGATAGGTTATACTTCTGTACCTTTGATTTTAAAATACATAATTGTATTTAAAAGAAATTTATTAGCCTCCTGTATATAAACCTTTACTGCTGTCCCATCAGTCTGGTAGGAAGATTTCGTGCCATTTGATAGAAGGAAAAACTGACTCTGCTTCTAAGAGACACCAAAAGTTAGTCATTTATGAGGACATTCCCAGATATTTTTTAGCAGAATAAACTTAGATGTACCCTTCCATATTACCTCAGGTCTTTGAGTGTCTATTTAGTCCTCAATTGGCACTATCTAGTCCTCTTAATTTAACACAATTAGCATTTCTGAAACTAATCACCGAAGCATTCTAAATTAATTATGCTGTTTGCTAATAGAAAGGACTCATTTTCCATGGAGAGCTGTTTTTAAAATACCGACTTCAGTGCAAGAATCTCATCTGCTTCAGCAAGTATTGTGGGTGTGCCTATGAGTGTGTGTGTGCTGTAGTAAGTTAAACCTATCACACTGCCTTCTTGCATTCTTGGCCAAGATACCATGCCAATCCGGCAAATAATGCATCGGTACAATAAGAAAACTCAGACACGACCAGGTGAATTGCTTAACCGCATGTGTCTGGTACATTTAGAACAGACACTTGATCTGGTGGATTCAGGAGACATAGAACAGTCTTTCCAGGTGCTAAAATTCCCTGGATATTTCAGTTAAGACAATAATATACATATTAAGAAGCACGTAACAAAAAGACACTGTCTAGTTAATTGTGTAACAAAAGAGAGTCTTTGTTAAGGGACTTAATGCAGAGCCCAGCCCAGAAAGCCCAAGAGCGGGTGGAAAAGGATTTCAGGAAAGAAAGGAAAGGAATGTTAACCAAGCTAACCAGCTGAAGCTTATCACTTCCCCAGAAGTTGCGGTCTTTAGACCTGTTGTGTAAGAGGTAATAAAACCTGGCAGGCTGGTACCTGTTAAGATGCCAACATAGGTGGTGGTTCATGCAACCTGAAAGTCGGCTCTGGGCTCTCCATGTGGGGGCTGGAGTAGCTAGCCCTGGGGCTAGAGTCAGGAAGGCGGGGAGCAAAGTAAAGTTTGAGAAAAAAAAATCAGCTTTGGCCCCAGCGCCACCCTCTTTCCTCTCAGTCTCTGCTCAGGGGTGTTGCAACTGTGTTTGGGGGCGTATGCTAACTTCGGGAAGACATTGGCAGAGTGCTTTGAATGACTTTGTCATTTTTCATACAGCTGTTTTCTACCCAAGTTTTCTGGTTAAGTAGCATTTTTGCTTTGGTTTGCTTCCCCATTTTGACATCAATCTGTGTCCAGTGTTCTTCAGTGTTCTCAGAGACTTGGCATCTGGCTACTCCGATGTGATTCAGGTGCAAACACAGAGGGTTGGAGAGAAAGTGCCTCTACTGGAAAATGCCTCTAGAAAGCACTTCTGAGAAGCTTGCTCTTTGCCACAGATACTGCTTTTCTCCATTCTAGCTTGGTTTGGAGTATCCATAAATGTCTCCATTCAGTTAATATTAGGTTTTTGGTTGTAAGCTTATTCTAAAATAATTGGCTAAATGAAAACAGTAACAACTTGTTCCATAAAGAGATGATCTAATTTCAGCAAATCAGTGCCACTAATTCTGGATTTTATCTTATAGTTTGTAAACATGGAGCAGGTAAAAAGTATGAGGCAGGTTGATAGTATTGCATAGGTTGTACACTGAACAATCCTGGGGTACATCGTTTAGATAGGCTTCTTAGAGTACTGACAAAATGACTTGCCTTGCTGATGGCAGCGGCAGGCCATCTGGAGGGGCTGCTGCTATCATGCGGGCTGCAGTGGGGAGGCGCAAGAGGTGGCAGTAGGAGCAACTGTGAGAGCAGCAGTAGTGGCGGTGGGTCCCCTGTGCCCCGTGTCCCCAAGGCAGCCGACTGCATCACCTCCACCCTCGCATGGCCGGGCAGCACCTGCTCCCGGGCCCGGCTTCCACTGCGGCCTCAACCTCACTTCCCACTGCATGCCAGGGGCTGCAAGTACCTGGCTGACAGCGCAGCTGGAACTCGCAGGGCCGGCCCTAGGAGCATCAGGTTCATTCATGCCAGGTTGGTCCGAGTGCTGTGCCACCTCCACCTCACCCACTGCCCTGGGAGCTGAGCCAGTCTCCCACTGGTGGGGGTGGGCAGCGTGGTCAGGCACAGAGAGGCGGGCAGAGAGAGGCCCTAAGGTGGAGCTGGGTCTGGGGCAGTGCCATATTCCACAGAGCTGGCAGGAGCAGGCAGGAGCAGGCAGGAGCCCTGCCCTCCCAGGCGTGGCTGCAGCTGCCCAAGTTGCAGCTGGGGACCCAGGCACATCTGCACTCTCCGGAGCCCGGGAAAGCTCTCCCTTCCCGCTATAGGCTCGGAGGTGTCTGCTCCCACTGCCTGGCTTCTCCCCTCTGTTAGCGCATGCTCTGGTCACAGAGCCAAGTTGAAGCCAAGCCCAGGTGCTGTCACAACCTGGCTGGGTGCGCTCACACTCAGGGCAGTGCTAACACGCCAGCCCCCTGCCACCTGAGCCCCCTCTGGACTTTGGATGCCAACAAGCATGGGAGGGAGGCTGAGGGGGCACTGAGGGCAGCTTGGCACTGGTTTGCAGGCGCCCCTTGGCACAAACAGCATGGGCGCCATGAACAGTGGCAGGAGGCAGACAGACTGAGTGGAAGGGGGCAGGTCCCCCATGAAGTCAGGGAGGGCCTGAAGCCTGGGGGCCAGGCTGCCAGTCCTGCGGACAAGAGTGGGAACTGGTGATGCCGTTTTCCAGGCCTTCCCATAGCTGCCCATGGACCAATCAGCGTGCACTTCCCCTCTGAGGCTCGGGAAAGCCTGGACTCAGCCAGTCTAGAGGAGGCAATGGGAAGACCAGTTGCAGAGAGTAGCTGCCCATGCCAGAGTCTCCTCTTTGCTGAGAGCTGATGAGACAATAGGACGACCAGCTCTGGAGAGGAACTACCCTCTCCGCAGAGAACTGGACGTTCGTTGGGACGACCTGCATAGCAGAGAGGAGCTACCCTCTCTGCTGAGAGCTGAAGCAATGATAGGACGACCAGCTGTAGAGAAGAGCTACCCTCTGCTCAGAGCTGAACACTCGTCGGGACACTCTGGCTCCGGAGAGGAGCTGCCCATTGCGGGTCTCCTCTGAACTGTTCTATTGCTCAAAAAAGCTCCCTTTCGTCTTGCTCACCCTCCACTTGTCTGCTTACCTAATTCTTCCTGGAGACAGGATAAGAACTCAGGACCCACTGAATGGCAGGGCTGAAAGAGCAGTAGCACAAACAGGGCTGAAACAGGACCTTTGCCCACCACGTTGCGGGGAACAAGAAGGAGAGAAGGAGAAAAGAGCTGCAGTCCTTTGAGGACCCCAGACCTAGGAGATCCCTGAGCCAGGGCTGTGATACCCTCTTTAGGGCTCTGTGGTTCTGGGCATCTCCAAGGTTCTGGGTGCCACACTGTGTTCCCCAGTGTCAGCCATGGAAGCTGCTTATGGTACGCCCCTTCAAGCCAGAGTCCCAGGGAGCTAGCGCCCATGCCGGTGCCTAGAGGTGCCTGTCCTGCTGCAGCTGGTATGCCTGGCTGTGCACAGTGGCTGGATCCCATGCTCGCTCACACACCCCTCACCTCTCCACACCTGGCTTGCCCTTGGCAGGCATGGGATCCAGGCTGGTAGTGGGAGCCGAGCGCAACCTGTCAGGCCAAATGGGCGAAATGAGCCCAGCGGGCCACATCAAAACTCGGGCAGAGGCGCTACTGGCCACAGAGGTTTCCGGCTGGTGAAGCAACACTGCAAGGGTCCTGTAACACTGCTACTCAAGACACTTAATCTTACAGGAATGGTTTTTCAAAATTAGATTCAAAGATGGGGAAAAAAATCCTATGAAAATCAGAGCATCTGGTCACCATTAAACTATAGTTCTGGGAAGTTATTTTCTTGCGTTAGAGCTGAATGTTTCACTTGACTCTCAACTTTATACTCCAAAATGGATATTTCACATAAATAACAAAGAGTTACCTCCTCTCCAACCTCCATTCTCAGTCTCTAGGAATAACCACTTTCAACTCTTTTGAGAGTTATTCTTTAGGTATTTCCTCTATATTTCAAAAAGCATATTTAAACTGCTTTTACTTGATTTTCCTGTTTTAGATATTATCTTTTGACTTTCTATTTACCATGGAAGATGAGAATTTAGCTTTCTTAAATACCTGCCCTCCTCTTCTCAGTTCCACCCTAACTTTCTATAGAACTATATAATTTCAAGGTAGATCACAATTCAGTGTTTGTTTTGTTCTGAATATGATTTTTAGTCACAGCTGAGTCATGTGGTATAGTATTATATTTCATTTCCTGTTGACCTTCTTGTTTTTCCTGTTAATGTTTGTTTTTTTGTTAGCTTGGTTATCTATACACACTCACTAATTCATTCCTAACTCTCCATGTTCATGTTCCATTGCAGTCTGATTATTCTCAAGGCCTGCTACCTATTGTAGGTTGGAAATCATTTTTCTCAACATTTTGAAGTCATTGCCCCATTGTTTTCTAGCTTCCACTGCTGGAGTTGAATAATCCAATGGCATTCTGATTCTGGATCTTTTGTCTGTGTTGTCTGTGACACTTCTCCTTTTTCATCTCATGAGTCCCTTTGAGGACCCATGTGACTCGGGGTGAATTTCTTCCTATTCTCTGCATTGGTTTTGTTCCATGTGAGTTCCTCTTTTTTGCTGTTTTTAAATTTTGGTTTCCAACTATTCTGTTAGAGACTTTCCTCACCTATCTAGTGATCTCTGGCTTTCCATTCACATTTAAACAAGCTATGAGAAGCTTTCTATATGGAGGAAGGGTTTTGTCAACTGCTAGACTCCATCCTGGGGCTGGAGTTGGTAAACTGAGGCCCATAGGCCAAACCAGTGGGTCAAAAATGACCCACTGCTCATTTTTATATGGCTCTAAGTGTCGTTCTTATATTGTTAAATGTCGAAGAAAATAATGAGAATAATATTTTCTGACACATGAAACTTCTTTGTATTTTTATTCCAGTTAACTTTCTGTAAAGAACAGGGTGAATGAATCCTAGTAGCTGGAATTCCAGTGGGAAGAGAACTATCTGGCATTCCTCACCCCCAATAACCTGTATTCCTCATTAAAATGTTTCTGACCTTTTCATAGTTCTGATCCTAACTAGTAGACAGCTTTGCTATTGATAGAACCCGGAAAATTCAGTCATCATCCCCCTGAAGCCTGCTTCCATCTGAATGCTTGACAGACAATGGTGGTGATAGAGCTGCTCTGGAAAAAGTAACACTATGCCCACACTGTAATTGTGCCATATCAAGCTTTGCAAGTTCCAGATGGGAGTCGTGGGATGTTCTGCTTAACAGTTTAGTATGTGACTAATAGAGGATGTGCTCTTTGGGGCTGGATATTTCGGCAGAACCAGACAAATGATCCTGTATGAGGAGTTTAGGGCCATAATTGTAAGAGTTTCCAGGGAAGTGGCTAAGGAAGGAGGGCTTTGGACATTGAATTACAAGTTTCTTACAACCTACACAGAATCTTTTTAAAATACTTTTTTTCTTTTTCTTGATGGGGCAGTCTGGACCCCCGGCTGATGTAGTGAACTTGGTTCCACCTTCCTGACTAGTGTCAGGAATCATCTCTCAGAGATGCGGTCTTGCTACACAGAGAAGCTGTCAGAGGATATCTTTCTCTCACTACAACCAGGCATTTCCAAAGATAAGGGCACACTCAGGAGCATTTTCCTTGGACTCTGAGAAGAGGCCTTGAACCCTGGCTCTGCAGGGTTGCTGTGATGGCACCAGAGGGGCAGGATGGGAGGCAGAACGACACAGAAATTCACAGGAACAAGTGTGTGCTCAGCAGCTGAGGTTACTTGTATTTTCAATATGAACAGAATCTTTTAAAAATGTTGATCAGTTCACACCACTATATTATGCAAAATATTCTCATGGTTTCTCATCACATTTGTCACTAACTCCAAGTTCCTGGCCATGGTGGCCTAGACGGCCCTGCATGCTCTGGCCTCTTCCATCTCTCTGATCTCTTTTCCTGCTGTTTCATCCTTTGCTCATTCTGCCCCACCCACATCCGCCTCCTGGCTGCTCCTTGAACGTGCCAAGCTAGTTCCTTTCTCAGAGTCTGCATTGGCTCTTCCCTCTGTCCAGTGTGTGGTTTCCTCACATCTTTAGATGACTTACTCTCTTACTTCATTCAGGTGTCTGCTCACATGTCAACTCCTCACACATCTTTCCTAACCATCCTCTCTCAAATAGTCCCCTCCCATCACCTGTCACCACTGGCAATCCCTCCATCAGCAAACTGGGATTCTGTCTGTTTCATCTCAGACCCATGCCCCACCTTCCTCCACTTTCTACTATGGAGGCTCATCTCTGCAAACCTCATCTCCTAGCCTCCTTTGCCAGTTGGCTTCAAGTTAAGTTTGGTCATTACTCTTTCGGGGGAAGGGGGAAAGGAGAAAGAAGGAAGTGGAAAGACCCGGGAGATTTCTCACCTTTTCTCTCCTTTGGGTGGCATCTCCAGATACAGCTGCATCTCCCTCATGATTCCAGCATCTGCGAAGTGGTCTTGGCCTCTGGGCTTCAATAATACCACTTCTTTCCTTTATTCTCCAGCCCAATAGACAATTGCAAATCCCCGGGTTGCCTTATTGTCATGTTTGCTCTTTAAGTATTTCTCACACTGTTCTAATTTCCCATATTAAATCCTGGAATACTGTATTGGACTGTTTTCCTGGCTGGATCCTGATTTGTCTATCCTGCTGTATGTTTTTCATAGCACTTGTCACCACCTGTTATTATATTATTATTGGTTTACTTGTTTATTTTCTGTCTCCTCCATTAGAATGTAATTTCCATGAGGCCTACATGCTTGGGAACTCTGGGCAGACATTGGAACCTGAAATTAGAGGGCTGTGCATTTCCATTTCCTGACCATTTCCCAGAGAACTGGAAAGAAGGCCCTCCTGTGTTTCTCTCGGGAAGGCAACAAGCACAGTTAGAGAGGAGGAGCTGGGCCAAGTGCTACGTGGGAAGCTCTAGCTGCTTTAAGAAGTTCTCTGGTGTATTTCCAGCTTCAGGGAGACATATCCAAATTCCAGCTCCAGGAATTGGGAGTAATGGCAACTGGCCCTATGGGGAGAAAAAGGCACCATGGGAGACTTTGGAGCACATTAGGGGAAGAACCTACAGGTTGGTTAGGGTTGGGGAGGAAGCACTTTCTACTCAGCTGAGGAGGTAGGGACTGACGTATGAACACAACAACTCATGTTGCATGTGAGACACACTGCTGTGCCCTGCCCTAAGTGTTTCACATTATTAACTTCAATGCATAAAACTATATTAAACTACATATTTGAAAATACCAAAACTAACCACATGCTTTATATGATTTTACGAAGTTGGCAATTTAATTTGTTCTTGAATTACTGGCTTATTTTTAACAGAACAAATCAGTGACATAAATAAATAAACAAGTAAATATCAATCCCAGACAGACACCAGGAGATAAGATGAATAGGTGTAGCGGCTTTGCTAAAGATATCAATGACCGATGGGAATGAAGGATGACTTCTTATCTCTCAGGGAGGGCTGTGTCCATGCAACGTGTGGGTTTCTTCTTCTGCATACCATTTTTAGCAGCCACTTTTGTTTTCAAGGATTATTTAGGAGTATGGGTCTTAATGTTCAAGTATGTGCAATTGTTCTGGGTATTTTTATGATCTAATACTGTTGGATTATGATTACAGAATGTGGCCTGTAAAATCTCTGTTTTAAAACTTTTGCTAGGGGCAATTGTTTTCTGGCCAGTACAAAATTGATGTTGTAAATGTGTTATGTACATGTAGGAAGAAAAAAGGATATTGTCTAGTTGAAGAATCTCTACTTATTATGAGCTCATTCAGTGTACTGTTTAATTCCTTTTTATTTTTTATTTTTATTTTTTTTGAGATGGAGTTTTACTCTTGTTGCCCAGGCTGGAGTGCAATGGCACGATCTCAGCTCACGGCAACCTCTGCCTCCCAGGTTCATGCAATTCTCCTGCCTCAGCCTCCTGAGTAGCTGGGATTACAGGCATGCGCCACCACGCCCAGCTAATTTTGTATTTTTAGTAGAGATAAGATTTATCCATGTTGGTCAGGCTGGTCTTGAACTCCCAACTTCAGATGATCTGCCCGCCTCGGCCTCCCAAAGTGCTGGGATTACAGACGTGAGCCACCATGTCCGGCCTATTCTTATTCTTACTAATTAAACCACTCGGAAAGAGGGATTTTAAAGTCTCTTACTCTAATTGCACTTTTAAATATTTTCCTGTTTGCATTTCTAAAGATTTTTCTTGTTCATATGCTGTTTTGTGCATATAGATCTATATGTTATCTTCTTTGGAAGATATGACTTTTTAAAGAATTAATTATTTATTAAGCCTATAGCACCCAGTATTCCCAGGCAGGCTCCCACATATGACTTACATAACTTTTGTGACTTTTGTCATCATATTCTGTCTTTATCCTGCTTAGTGCTTTGAATCTTAAATTTAACTTTTATGAAATTAATATTTCTTCTATTTATTTTATCTTATTTTATTGAGACAGAGTCTGTTTTTGTCACCCAGACTAGAGTGTAGTGGCACTATCTCGGCTCACTGCAACCTCTGCTGCCAGGGATCAAGCAATTCTCCTGCCTCAGCCTTCCGAGTAGCTGGGATTAAAGGCCTGCACCACCATAACTGGCTAATTTTTGTGTTTTTGGTAGGGACGGGGTTTCACCATGTTGGCCAGGTTGGTCTTGAACTCCTGACCTCAAGTGATCCGCCTGCCTTGGCCTCCCAAAGTGCTGGGATTACAGGCATGAGCCACCGCGCCTTGCCTATGCTGTTTATTTTTGTTTGTGATTGCCTAATATTATTTTGCCCTCCGTTTTGTTTTCAGTTCTTTAAAAAAATTTTATTACTGAAAATGTGTTTCTGATAAACAACATATAGCTCAGACTTCTATTTTTAAATAGCAAAGTAAAAATATCTGTCTTTAAATAGGAAAACCTGGTCACATTCCATGTTATAATTGGTGTACTTGATTTTATTCCATCCATTTTAATTAGTGCTTATAGTGTAATTTGTTGTGCTCTTATTTCTTCTTCTCGTAAGTTCGATCAACTTTGCATTCTTTAATTGCCTTTGTCAATTTACAAGTTTTCTTATATATTTCTATTCTACCATTGGTATTTCCCATTCTTTACCCTTTTGATTAAACACACATTTATCTATCTATTGCATCAACCCTCTATTTTGAACTATTGAAAAGCTCTGGGCTTTAGTCAATTCATGGGTGACTGATGAGCCTCAGGAAATGATATTATTTTCATTCCTACTAATAAGATTTTAGGGGCTTGAGCCACTAATGGAAAAAAGTGGATTCATAAAGAAGTTAGGATCAAGAAAACACAAAAGAGAGATAATGCCCATTGCTGGGTAGTCACAGAGGGCTTACAAGGCAAGCCATAGAGGTCAAAAAATTAAGAGGCTTCTGCTACCAATGCAGTGAAGGATTAGCATGCAAGCATTTAGTCAGGTTCGACATGAACCCCCTCTCCAGGAAGTCTTCTGGGGTCTGCCTTAGGAGACAGTATCTGGTTCCATGTGGCCAGGAGGTCAGAGGAATGCTGATAAATATGGGATGGGAAATGGAGATTGGTCAATCCCTCTGTGGGTGGAGAGCCTAGAGAGATCACTAGTAAGAAGGACCAGAATTTTATACAATTCTATAAAATTTTATACAAATTTTATAGAATTGCAGTTAAACCTGTTATCCTCATGCTCCCTAAGTTAAACGTGACTGCAATGAACTCACCAATAGAACCCTATAATGTATCAATATCCATAAAAATATTAATACATTGTTAAATGAGGGAATCTAGTTCTTAACTATTTAGGAGGCAGTGCTGTGTTTTCTTAAATCTCTGAGACCAGCTTTTCCAGGTTTCTGTGAACTTGAACTTCTGTTTCTCAGAACTCTTACTTTCTTCTAATGGACAGGATATAAGTGGGGTCTGAGAGGAGACTGCCACCCCACAGAGCCTCCCTGACTTATTTCCCCCCTCATTCTACTTCTCTTTCCTTTGCTCATTTTTCAATTGACCCTGGAAAGCCTACCTCATTGAGAATATTTAGATTTTATCACTTTGCTCAAACTTCTTCTCAAGATTCATCTATTCCAAGAATAATTTCATGACTTTCTTAGCTCATTTTATAATTTGGCTTTGTCTCCCTCCCCGGACCCCCAACTTAAAAGATGTACATACATATATTTTTCTCTCTCCACATCTATATCATAAACTCTTTAAGATCATAATATGTGTCTTTTGCTTGATTTGATCCTTCTTTGCTTTAGAACAGTTATATGCAAGCCTTAGATACTTAAGAAATGCTTGTTTAACTGATGTTTACACTGAAGTATAAAAATATGCAGATGTACAAATGGGATAAAGATTCTTTAAGACACCAGTAGAACAGCATTGAAAATTATTTTAGGAAAAGCTATTGAAATATCAGTGGATAATAAAAACTGTTTTTGGAACTATAAAGAATCAGTGAAGCTAAATGATGCTATTGAAACTGATGAAAGAACCAAAACACAATAAAAATGGATGAAGGATGTGAACACATTCACAGAGAAAGGCAGAAATATTAAAACCTCTTAAACACATGAAGAGATACTCAATCTCTTTTATCATAAGAGAAATTAAATATTAAAACTGATAGGAATTTCTGATTCTGGCCAAGACTGAGTAAGAGAGACCAGCTTTAATCTTTTGCCTTAACAAAGTAGGAAACTAGACACAATCTGAGACAATAGTTTTCCGTCTTTGGACAACAAGCAGCCCAGGTCTGGGAACCCTGAGAAAAATGAAAAAAGCAAACAACAATAATGAAAGAAAGAGTAACAGAAAGAAAAATAAAGACCTGAATAATTGCACTAGCTTCTCGTGCCTGGAGAATTTCCAGGCTTCAGTGAAGACAGAGGAAACCCAACACAGTTAGCTTACAGTGAGGAGGAGGCAGACTGGAGTTCAGGGAGGACAAGGGCTAGTTATTGTGGAGTACACTGGAGTGGAGGGATTGGCTCCGGGAAAATTCTCTAGGGGATGCAGAAGAATCCTCTGAGTCTTTCACTGATTGCTAATCTACAGATGAATGAGAGAAAACGACTTCAGGCTGTGTTAAAAACCACTGGAAATCAGTGGACAGACAGATTCCAGGATCTCACACAGGGCTGGTAATAGTTTGTGTTCACATGAGCCCACGTGGAAAGACCTAATACATGGGCATTAAGTAGAATCCTAAGTAGTAGGGCAAAGTTGATCCTGGACTCAAGTCCACCTAGATCTATCTTAACCCAGTTTAAAAGCAAGCCTTGAAATGATCCAACTGATTTCAAATTACTGAATTGTACATAAAAACAAAAATCAACATTATTTTAAGGAATACTGGAAATCCAGCAACAAACAACATATCATAATCCTCCCCAAAACTCTCAGACATACAAAAATGCAAAACTTATGATCCATAACCAGGAAAAAAGTCAATTTGCACAAACACACAAATGATATTAAAAGGACTATTACAAATATGCTTCACATATTTAAGAAAACATGGCAATTACAAGGAGAGAAATGGAAGACATTAAAAAAATAAATAGTACTGGGGTAAGTTTTCAAATAAATAGAAATTCAGTGTCTGAAATGAAAAATGTGCTGGATGGGGTTAATAGCAAACTAGCATCTGTAGAATAAATCATTAGTAAACTTCAAGAGATAGCAACAGAATCTGTGAAGCACATAGAGAAAAAAAAAAGACTAAAAAAATCCAGAGCAGCAGTGACCTATAGGAAACTGTCAAGTGATCTAATATGCATTTAATTGGAGTCCAAAAAAAGGGGGTAGGGATAGAAAAATTATTGAAGAAACACTGATCAAAAATTTTCCAAACTTGATGAAAACCATAAATCTAAGAAGCTCAATGAATTGAGCAGATTAAACATAAAACTAGAACAAAGCACATCATAATCAAATTGTTGAAAACCACTGAAAAAGAAAAAAATCTTAAAAGCAGACAGGGAATATAGATACATTATATACAGAGAAATGAGGTTAAAAATGATAGGATAATTTTTATCAGATATTCTACAGCCAGAAGACAGAAGAGAGATATCTTTAAAGTACTAAAAGAAAATAAATCTTTCAACCTCTACTTTTTTAACCAGTCAAAATGAAAAGTAGACAAAGACAGAAATACAAAAGCTGAAAGAATTCATCATTAACAGATCTTGACTTCAAGAAATATTTTAAAAAGTTCATCAGGGAAGAGGGAAATTTGGGTCTATGCAAATGAATGAAGAACCCCAGGAACTGAAAGTATATAGATAATGTAACAGGTATAGTTTTACTTTTTAAATTTCTTTAAATGCTAATTATCTATTTAAAGCAAAACTAACAATGTATTTTGGAAGGTATAGCACATATGGTAGTAAAATCAAAGCACAACAAAAGTAGCACAAAGGACAGGAGAAAGGAAATAGGAATATATTTAAAAGTAGACTGTGATAAGCTAAGGATGCAAATTGCAAGCCCTGAGGCAATCACTGAAAGAATGAAATGGAGATATGGCTAATGTCAATAGTTAATATAAACCGGGATAATTAAAAAAAAAACCCTCAATTAACATAAAAGACATTAAGAAAAGGGAAAAAAGGAACAAAGAGTAAATGGGACAAAAAGTTATAAGTAGAAATATGGTAGATTTAAACTCAACTAAGTTGTTAATCACATTAAATAGTCTAAATGCCTCAATTAAAATGCAGATTGTCAAACTGTATAAAAATGCAGAATCCAGTGATACTGTCTACAAGAAACCAATACAAAATGTAAAGACATAGCTTTAAGTAAAAAAAGGAAAAACTTATACCATGCAAACACATTAAATAAAAAACCTACAGTGGCCCTATTAATATCAAACAGAATAGATTTTAGAACAAGAAATAACAAAGAGGAACATTTCTTTATAAAGGTCATTTCATCAGAAGGACACAACAATTCTAAATGTGCATGCACCTTATAACAGCTTCAAAATATAGAAAACAAAAACTGATAGAACTTAAAGGAGAAATAAAGATAA
The DNA here is from genome assembly GCF_024542745.1 of Macaca thibetana thibetana. NCBI lineage: Eukaryota > Metazoa > Chordata > Mammalia > Primates > Cercopithecidae > Macaca > Macaca thibetana. The sequence continues at coordinate 82,377,025 of NC_065589.1, read as the reverse complement.
ACCTGCAATTTATAGGCAGAGATTCTACATTGCTCTTTCAGTTTTCAGTAATTGATAGAATGAGTAGACAGAAAATCAGAAATGATATAGACTACTCAAACAATATCAGCCAACTTTACCTAATTAACATTTATAGAACACTGCATCCAACAACAGCAAAATACAAATTCTTTTCAAATAAACACAGAACACTTATCAAGATAGACCCCATATTCTGGATTGAAAAGCAAGTCTCGATAAATATAAAAGGATTAAAATCCTAAAATCTATTTTCTGTACGTAAGATTAAGATAGAAACTGGTAACAAAGATACCTGGAAAGTCTAAATATTTAAAAATTAGTCAACACATTTCTAAATAATTCATAGTTCAAATAAGAAGTCACAATGAAATTAGAAAATATTTTAAGTTGAGTGAAAGTAGAAACACAAAACAATCTGTAAGGTGCAGTTTACAAGAAGAAAATTTATATCATTAAGTGCTTATTTAAAAAAAAGGACAAAAGTCTTAAATCAATGATCCTAGTGTGTATCTTAAGAAACTAGAGGCCGGGCGCGGTGGCTCACGCCTGTAATCCCAGCACTTTAGGAGGCCGAGGCGGGTAGATCATGAGGTCAGGAGATCGAGACCATCCTGGCTAACACAGTGAAATCCCGTCTCTACTAAAAATACAAAAGATTAGCCGGGCGTGGTGGCGGGCACCTGTAGTCCCAGCTACTCGGGAGGCTGAGGCAGGAGAATGGCGTGAACTCGGGAGGCAGAGTTTGCAGACAGCCAAGATTGCACTACTGCCCTCCAGCCTGGGTGACAGAGCGAGACTCCATCTCAAAAAAAAAAAAAAAAAAAAAAAAAGAAACTAGAGAAAGAACAGTAAATTAAACCTAACATAAGCAGAAGGAATAAAATGGTATAGACAAACCCACAATCAGTGTAATAGAAAACAACCAAAAAAACAGTTAAACCAAAAGTTATATTTTTCAAAAAAAGCAATAATATTGATAAACTTATAGTCAGATTGTTCAGAAAAAAAGTAAAACAAACAGTTTTAGGAATGGAATGAGTGAAATTACAACAGATTCTACAGACATTAAAAGGACAACAAAGAAACATGTTTAATGGCATCAAATTTTATGTAAAGATAAAAGGAACAAATCCCCTAAAAGATGCAAACTAAGTGCACATAAGGAGAAATAGGTAACATAGTCCCAAATCTATTGAAGATATTGAATTCATGGTTAAAAGCTTTTCCAGAAAGAAAATGCTAGGTCGCAAAAGCTTCACTAGTAAATTAATCAAATAGTTAATAAAAATAATAATATCATTTCTATACAATTTCTTACAGAAAACAAGTTAGGAAGGAATACTTCCCCAAAATGAGGTCAGAGTTATACCAATACCAACCAATAAAAGTCAAACCCACAAAAGACAAGGAAATTAAACCACTGATCAGTAATCTTCAAACATAGAAGCAATAATGTTTCACAAAATTTTGGTGAATCACCTCTAGCAATAAAAAGAATAATACATCATGACCAGGTAGAGTTCATCACAGGAACATAAAGTTTTAACGTTTGAAAATCAATGCAATTCACCGTATCAATAGACTATAAAAGAAAAAATGCATAATCATCTCAGTAGATCCACAAAAACAGGAAATATTCAATGTTCATTCATGGAAAAAAACTCTCAGCAAACTAAGGAGGGAACTTTCTCAATATAATAAAGGGTTTCCACAAAAACCCTACATTTTAAATCACAATTAATGAGGAAATACCAAAGCTTTCCCTTTCAGGTCGGAAGAGGGCAAAGGAACTCATCATTTTTTTTCAATATTGTACTGAAGCTATTAGCTAGGGCAATATGATAGAACAAAGACAAAGAAAGAGGGATAGAAATAATTAAAATTCTGTTTCCAGATAACATGATTATGTATGCAGAAAAATAAATTTATCAAAGATTCAGGATATAAGGTCATATATAAAAATCCAATGTATTTCTATGCTGTCAACAAATATTTGGAAATGGAAATAGAAATAAAATTTATAAGAACATCTGAAATAATGTTTTAAAAACTTATTTTAAAACGTTATTTCTATTTTTTAATTAGATTTTTAAAAATACTCGATTTGTACAGTGAAATGTCTAAAACATTGCCAAGAAAAATGAAAGCAGGCCTAAATAAATGAAGAGAAAGGTCATGTTTACAGATTAGAAGACTTAATATTAAAATGTCAGTTTTTCTCTAATCTATAATTTCATCATGATACCAATCAATATTTCAACACTATTTATGAAATTGGCAAGTTGATTCTAAAATATATGCGGAAATAAACAGGACCCAGAATAACCAACATGATTTTGAAAAATAACAAAATTGTGAGACTTCCACAATCTGAGTTAAGACTAATTATAAAGTCACTAGTGCAGTACAATATTGACGTCAAGGTAGATATATAGATTAATGTAACACAATAGAAAGCTCAGAAATAGACATAGACATATATTATATGATTATGTGATTTTTGACAACAGTTTCAAAGTAATTCAATTGGGTAACTATGGTCTTGTCAACAAATAGGCATCCATAAGTCCTTACCTCACATCATACTTAAAAATTTCCTCAAAATGGATTATAGAATTATAAAAGTGAAACTGTTAAACTTTTAGAAGAAAGTATGTGAAGAAATCTTTGTGACCTTGGTTAGCAAAGATTTGCTAGATAGAAAACCAAAAACACAAACTATAAACTAATAAGTTGTTACGCTGGATTTCATTAAAATACAAAATTAGATTCTTTTGCTTTTCAAAAAGCTCTTTTATGAAAATTGAAGGCAAGCCATAGTCTGGAAGAAAATATTTGTAAAATATAGTTCTAAAATAGACCTTAAATGGAAGATATAAGAACACTCAAACTCAATAATTAAAAAAACTAATAAATATTTGAATAGACACTTCACCAAAGAAGATATATAAATGGCAAATAAGCACATGAAAGGATGCTCAACATCATTAGTCTGAAGAAAAAGCAAATTAAAACCTCAATTACCATTACATACCCACTAAAGTGACTACGGCTGAAAACCGACAATACTTTGTATTGGCAAAGGTATGATGTAAATGCAACTGTCATATATTGCTGATGGGGATAAAAGAAAATGTCATAGCAATTTTGGAAAACAATTTGGAAGTTTCTTATAATGTTAAAAATACACATCATACAACTCAGCAATACCATTTATAGTGATTCATCCAAGAGAAATAAAATGTATTTTCTTTTTTTGAATTTTTTTTTTTTTTTTTTTTTTTTTGAGACAAGGTCTTGCTCTGTCTCCCAGGCTGGAGTGCAGTGGCACTATCATGGCACATGGCAGCCTTGACCTCCTGGGCTCAAGCAGTCCCCCACCTCAGCCTCTCAAGTAGCTGGGATTACATGTGTGCGCTACAATGACCAGCTAATTTTTGTATTTTTTGTGGAGACAGGGTTTAGCCATGTTGCCCAAGCTGGTCTTGAACTCTTGGATTTAAGCAATCTGCCCATCTCAGCCTCCCAAAGTGTTAGGATTACAGGTGTGAGCCACTGCAACTGGCCTGCTTTCTTTTTTTCTTTTTTTTTAATTAAAAAATTTGTTTTTGAAAACGTATTTTCACATAAACACTTCTTGTAGAAAAACAATTTGTTGTATGGGCAGAGTGACACCACCTTGAAGCAATGATGACTTCTGCATACCAAGGTGTTTGGCAGCAAGGTCTTAAAACAATACCTGTAGGATAAATAACCTCTCTTAAAGATGCTTAGCCAACCCTCCAGTAGTCATGAGTTTTGGCAAGAAAATCTGAGATGTGACCAGCTGCACATTTTGCCCTAAAAGCTTGCTATAGAAAAGATATTTTCCAAAGGGCAGGTGTGGGTATCCACTGTCTCACAGCCACCTGAGACATCATTTCTGCTTATAAGTCCCTATTAAATATTAATTTTCAAGAAACTGGATTTGTTAGCCTCTTTATTTGGCCTCTCAGTGTCCTCAGGCTTTGGGGGGCGGGTTTGCATAGACCTGTCCATGTGGAACGCTTATACTCAATTATTCCTGGTGGTTTTATTCATAATAGGCCCAAACTGAAAATAACCAATATGTCCATTAACTGGTAAGTGGATAAACAAAATTTAATTTATCCCTACAATGGAGTACTATGCTACAACAGAAAAGAGTGAAAGATTGGTACACACATCAGCACAGATGATGCTCAAACCATTTTGTTAATAGGAGGAGCCATACAGAAAAGAGTGCCTACTGTAAGGTTCCTCATGAAGTACTATAAAAGGCAAAACCATGGTGGCTAAAAGCAAATTAGTGGTTGTCAGAGGTTTGGGATGGGGTTAGGGAATTTGCTGTAAAGGGGCATGAAGGATTTGGGGTGTGATGTTCTATACATATTCTATGTATGTTTGTGGTTGTGATTACATTAATACTGTCATATATGTTTGTCAAAACTCAAAACATACGTAAAACAAATTTTATTACATAAATTATACCTCAACAAAGGTGACTGTTAAAAACTACCCTTAATTTTTCACCTATTAAACTGACAAAACCCCAAAAGCTTGATACTGCACTGTGTTAGTCCTACTTTGGAGAAATGGGCAGTCTTGGACATCATCTTTGTGGGAGAAAAATAGTTCATTCTATTATAAATAGCTATTTGATAGTATCTGTCAAAATTACAAATTCATATACACTTAGACCCAGCAATTCTATTATTGGAGACTATCCTAGTCAATTGAAAAATGGGAGACTATATACATTCTACATTATGAGTTAGAATTCTAAAAACTGAATAACAGGTTTTAAAAAATGATGAAAATGAGAATTGATAAAGTATATATGATATCAATACAAATGCAGGAAAAAAATCTCAGAAGAAAATGTTTCTAAGAAAAGAAAGAACATGGATGCTAAAAAAGGATTTGGATGAAGTTAATTATGATACAAATTGATTAGACATTTAATTAATGTTCTTAAATCTTTCAGACATGCATGAAAAATGAACAAATGTCTGTAAAAGAAGTCATGAAAATCTTTAACACAGTCATTGAAATGTATATTCAACTCAGTGTACAACTTAGTAGCTATAGATGACAGTATTAAGATAATTACCATCTTAAATAATTATAGAAAAGCTATTGCAACTATATCATTGTGACTACAGTATACATGAACAAGACTTCTTGTGTTTAGAGGGCTAAGAATTCTTGAAGAACACAAGACCCAAACTCATGAAGACCTTGATAAATACAAGCTGAAATATGGCAGAAAGTGCCTATATGATCCGGAAAGGCTTCTGGGAGGAGGTGGTCAGTGAGGTGAGCCAAGAAAGTGGGTAGGAGTAAAATGGGAAGGGTCATTTTTTCTAGGAGGAGGAGCATCATTTGGGTGGTGGGAAGGCTCAAGGACAAGGAGTGAAACAGTGCAGAAAGAGAAGGACTTCAGGTGGGAGATTAGGAAAATAAGAGTGTAAGAGGAGGTACCCTTCTGGAGAACCTGAACACTACACTGCCATGTCTGAACTTCTTACAGGCACAGGATGCCACTGGAATTTTTGAGCAGGGGTCAGCCATGACAGTGGAGTTTAAAATACAGCATATCTGGCTGCAGTGAGCAGGATGGGTTGCAGCACTGAGAGATTGCAGGCAGAGACTGACTAGGGAAGTGTTGGAATACATTAGGCGTGAAGTGATAATAACTAAGGTTCTGGTCAAGGGTGTGGCTATGAGATCAGAAAAGAAGGCTTGGATATAGAATAGATTACTTCACAAGAGCCAACAGGCTTGGCGACTAATCCCGTGTGTAGGAGAAAGAAAGGAAAGGGAAGAATCAAAGACAGCTTCTTGGTTTGAGACTGTCTTGTGGAGAGAATGATAGTACCATTGACAGAGATAAAGAAGTCAGGAAGAGTTGCTGGTTTAGAGGAGGAAAACGGGGAGTGTGATTTTTTAAAATATTATGTTGGAGTGGAACATTGGATATCAGTAATAATGTTCAGAAGGTAATTAGAGAGGTCAGACTTGGGTAATTTAAATATGGAAGTCAACAGAGGACTGAAGGATAAAGAGGAGAATTAACATAGTTTGGTTCAGGGGGAAACTGATGAAGGAGAGTATTACAAACAAGGAGCGACCCCAGTAAGGACTAACAGAGTTAGGGAGGCCTAAGGGAATCAGGGCTGGAAGGTCCACGAGGACGGGTGATTAATAGGTCAACAGTTCCAGTAAAGTGGGCAGTTGAGGATAGGTTTCTGGGGTGTGGGAGAAGAGGCTCTAACCCATTAGAGGTAGGTAGATCGTAATGACTATTTGCTTAAAGAGGTATCAAGAAGAACAGGGAGAAAAAAAATAGCCAGAGTAGTACCAAATGGCCATATATTTTGGGACGTAAAAGCAAAGAAACTGGAAGAGAACTACATACATATATATATGTGTATATTAAGTATCAGGATTCTTAATATAGACATCTATATCAATAATTTTAAAAGTTTGAATGAATATTGACATTTTTATCGGTGGATATATTTAAAAGAAAACCAGTCTTCAAATAAAAATGAAGAAGCGTGTGTTTTTTGCCACTCAAGAATAGAGGTCCCGGTCTAGTACCCTACGGGATGAATCTGGCTCACAGATAAAATATTAAATACATTATGCAAAGCACAGCATTTAAAACTTTTTGACTAAATGCCATAGTCCCCATCACTCCCTATTGTCCCATAGCCAGCCTACATCACTAGTTTGTCACCAGCCAAGCTCAGAGGGCTTCTCCATGTGTAGCCCCTGCTGTAAGTCTTCCTTAATGGTAAATCATAAAAAAAAGGAAAATGTGAAAATAACTCAATAATTGCAGGCAAAATATCCTGAGTTTGTCTGAGTATATTATACTTTTTTCTTAGCAAATTGGGTACAGTGAATGTTATTTGTAGTGTTGTTGTCTTCTGAATTATCTCAATGGGTATTGCTCCCCTCCCCAGGCCCTCTCTTGGAGGACTGATTGTGGTTTGAGTGCTCTCACCCTTGCATTTGCTATGTGCTCCTGTTTGCTTGAGTGTTTCTTTTATCCAGTTCTGTTTAATTACCATGCAAAACCCTCTGTTGAGCTTTTAATTAGCAAGTTATCTCCGTCTGAAGACTGGAAACCCTGGGCTCTTTCAGCATATATTAGACAGCTAAAATATGAAATTAAAGAAAACAGAGTTTTAGCCAACAGAAACAACTGACTCATTTCCTTGTGAAAACACACAAGGTTTATGTTACTCTGGCAACGATATTCCAGAATAGCATCTCTCCCCTCCCCTTTCAGAGCTTTTATGTGTTTCTGTTACAGTCTGTGTTCCACGGTGACCTAATGTTGAACCAAGTCACTTAGTGATTCATGAGACACAAGAGAACTGTGCTTTCATTTAGATAGCTCGTCCTATGTCCTTTTGACCAAAGGAAGAAAAGTTTACTTTGTATGAAGAGAGGAACTGTAAAAGAGATATAAAGAACTCTTGACTGAGTGCTGTCTTAGGATGTAAGTGTGGTCCTGCTGTTACTTTAAAAACACCACAACTGGTTCCAGTGTGTTAGAATTCTAAGAGCCTATTTTTCTAGACAGCTGATTAAATCATAATGTGCAACCTGTATGTGTACCGCATAGGGAAATGAAAATTCAGAGACTCATTGCAGAAGACTCCAGATGTTTCTTGGGACTCACATCGTGGGAGGGAATTTCACAGTGCTTAGGGTCGAAATTTTAACCCAAACTACTACAACTCTCCAAAGCAAAAATGTGTAGAGCAAAAACGGTTGAACTAACTCTCTCTTCTAGGTTTTAAATTCTCCGAGGTACTTAAAAGGAAGTGAGGAGAACCTTCCGTTTATTAAGCTCTTGCTGCTGATATTTAAAAAGTATGTTCTGCATGGAATGATGGTTTCAGGATTTTAAGTATAGATACTCTCTATGAACAGCTTTATACTTTCATTGAAAGGGCAGTAAATTTTGTAGCCATTAGAATGCAACCAACTAAAAATTATGGGTGTATGAAGAATTTTAGTTTCTCTCTCATACTTACCACCTGTCTGCAAAAGAGAATTTCAGGTTTGTTCAGTCATTATTTTTTCTCTTTCAAAAAGTGCCTTTCCATTTCTCTTGACTTTGAAGAGAAATAATAGAATAACAGGCAGAGAGATTCACTGGAATAGTAGGAGGATGAGGGAGAATGATTTAGTGTCAACATATATTTTATTTCCCATTTATATATAATGTCAATTTGTATAATGAGGGGCTAGAAGAGGGAAAGTAAGTGGAGAAATAATAGAAAAAGTCATGGGGGTTGAAGGTAGAGGAGACTTTTTGGAGATTTGAGAAAAGGTTCGGGAACAGACATTATTTGTGATAGTGATGGGTGGAGGGGAGAGAAAAGAGGATTTTAAGAATTGCTGAAACTCATGTCTTCATCGTAGTGTTCTGTACATACAAGAAAAAGAAAAGGGCTTCATTTATTTTGAAATTAAATTTGTTTGCAGGGACTGTATACTTTTAGCCATAATACTGCTCTGAGACTGAACCATATGGATTATGGTATTATAAACCACAAAAAGTATTAGTATTTGAAAATTGCTTGACAAAATTCTGAAATTATTCCTAATAGAAAAATAATCTCAAATTGGGGAATGTAGAGTGGAAATTCCTTTTTTTTTCTTTTTCTTCTTTATTTTTCTGTGTGTGATATCATACCCAAGTATTAAGATAGAAAGCAAAAGTAACTACAAATCACTTAGGTCAAAACGCTTACTCAGTACTGTCATCATGAAGGTATCTCTGATATGAGTAGCCTTCCCTTTCAACATAAAGGCATTAGGGAACAATTTAAATTCTAAAATTAGTTTTCATTATAATTTTTTTTTTTTTTTTTTTTTTTTTTGAGATGGAATCTCACTCTATTGCCAGGCTGGATGCATTGGTGCGATCTTGGCTCACTACAACCTCCACCTCCCTGGTTCAAGCAATTCTCCTGCCTTAGCCTCCCAAGTAGCTGGGTCTACAGGCGTGCATCACCATGTCCAGCTAATTTTTGTATTTTTAGTAGAGATGGAGTTTCACCATGTTGGCCAGGATGGTCTTGATCTATTGACCTCATGATCTGCCTGCCTCCCAAAGTGCTGGGATTACAGGCATGAGCCACGGCACCTGGCCTCATTATAATTTCTTACATGATTTTTTTTTTCATTTTAATAAAAAACTATTTTTTTACCTATGATTTTTCTCTTTGTCTTCAAACTTCAACCCTGCTTTTGGGTATCCTTAAAAAAAACAGTCCATCTGTTGGGCATGTGGCTTCTGAAATTACAATTCCAAATCCCTCATAGAAATAATGATAGAATATTTTCTTTTTTGAAATTAATAACCAAAGTAATTGCAAAATATTTTCAACTTTTTCAGCAACGTAAAATGAGAAAGCTGAACTATTTGCCACACAGAGCAAATAAAGCAGGTTTTACAGTTTTGTAAATTGTAATCCTCTACCATAAACATCAAGAAAATCACATCTAGAAATATAACTGTATGAGAATCAAATAGTTTGTATATATTTCAAATTTGAAATATAAAATGTGAATGCATTATAACAGATCACAAGATTTCAACTTTGATAGAAATAAACACCAAGACCTTGATCATCAGCCTTAAAAAAGATGTTACATGCCACTATATATTGGTTACAGAATGCATTATTAACGAACCAATAAGATAAGTGTTTGATTCCCAAACTGTTGGCCTAAATATTATTAAATTTCATGAGCCATTTTGCTTCTGCAAATTTAGAAGGAAATCTGGCAATTTTATTGGATAATAAATATTAGCTATGCCTATATGATGAGAGAATGACTAAGAGTAGGGTGAACTCTGGAATCATTGAGATAAAAAACATATTAATTAAAAAACATTTAGTCGTGGTAAAATGTACACGACATAAAGTTTACCATTTTAAGCATACAGTTTAGTAGTGTTAGTATACAAAGTGCTATGCCACCAATCTCCAGAACTCTTTTTATCTTGTAAAACTGAAACTCTATATCCATTAAACAACTACCCCTTTATTCCCCCTGCCCTCAGCTCCCGGCAACCACTATTCTACTTTCTATCATGATGAGTTGAGCACTCTAGACACTTGATATAAATGAAATCATACAGTATTTGTCTTTTTATGACCAGTTTATTTCATTTAGCCTAATGTCCTCAGGGTTTAACTGTGCTGTAGCATGTGACAGCATTTCCTTCCTTTTTAAGACTGAATAATATTCCATTGTGTGTATTTTACACGTTTTGCTTATCCATTCATCTGTCGATGGACACTTGGGATGCTTCCAACTTTTGGCTATTGTGAATAATGCTGCTATGAACATGGGTATCTGTTTGAGACTCTGCTTTCAATTCTTTCGGGTATAGATCCAGAAGTGAGATTGCTAGATCATATGGTAATTCTATCTTTGAATTTTTGAGCAACCACCACACTGTTTTCCACAGCATCTAAACTTTGTCCACCAACAATGCACAAAGGTATCAATTTCTCCACTTTCTGGTTGACACTTATACACTTATTGTTTCCGTTTTTTTTTTCTTTTTTTTTAAATAGTAGTTATCTTAATGGTTGTGAGGTAGTACTTAAATTGTTTTGTTTTGTTTGTTTGTTTGTTTTTTAAGATGGAGTCTTGCTCTGTTGCCCAGGCTGGAGTGCAGTGGCATGATCCTGGCTCACCGCAACCTCTGCCTCCCGGGTTCAGCAATCCTGCCCCAACCTTCTGAGTAGGTGGGATTACAGGCACACACCACCATGCTCGGCTAATCTGTTATATTTTTAGTAGAGATGGGGTTTCACCATGTTGGCCAGGCTGGTTTTGAACTCCTGACCTCAAGTGATTTGCCCACCTCAGCCTCCCAAAGTGTTGGGATTACAGGCATGAGCCACTGTGCCCAGACTTACTTAATTTTAACTACATTCAAACACTAAAATTATTAAATAGAATTATGCCTCCTGTACACGTAGAAAAAGTCATAATTCAATTTTTGCTTAAGTTGCCTATCCTTTTTGAAGTTCATTTTAAAAACATTAGGCATGTGTTACATAACAACACATTTTTAAATAAAATTGTTTTACACTTAAGATTCAATTTATCTATTGCACTTAAGATTCAATTTATCTATTGCTGAATAGTAGATAAATGGCATCCCAAACTTAGTGGCTTAAAACAACCATCAGTTATTTAACTCATGATCCATTGATTTGTGCAGGGTTGGAGGGGACTACACATCTCTGTTCCATGTGATATAAACCAGGGTGGATGTGTGGAGGCCAGGATATTGGGAAGGCTTGTTTACTCATATGTATGGTAGGTGCTGTTGGCTAAGACTTCAGCTAAAAATGTGGGCAGGAATGCCTACGCCTTGTCTCTCCATGTAAGTTCTTGGCTTCCTCATAGCATGGTGACTGGGTTTGAAAAGCAAGTGACCTGAAAGGGAGCTAGGAGGAAGTTGTATTGTCTTTTATAACTTACATTCAAAAATCACATGGTGACACTTTTGCCATAAACCCTTAATTGAGGAAACCACAAAAGCTCACTCAGGTTCAAGAAAGGAGATATAGAAGGCTCTGGAAGAACATATGGGATGCAAAGAATTGTTGTGGCCATTTTTGGAAACCACAATCCGCCACACTTAGTAACTTACTAAATCAGGTAACTGTATGTAAAAGCATCTTTCTCCAACACTTAAAATAGTCACATTTATTTTATGTTTCAAGGTATATTGTAGATCTACTTTACTATGTTACATAGAAGTACTAATGATGTTTTCTTTTTTCAAAAATTCTCTTTCATATAGATACACATAAAGTCTGTCTGTCCTGCCCTTATTTTATGAGTTTTGCAGGCCTGGAGCAAGAGTGCAGCTGCAGAACCACATATCGTGTATTTAAATATTTAATAGTTTCAAATCAAATTAGCAACATAAGTGAAGTCATTTCTATTCCTTTTACCTTGACAAATATTCCTTTATTACAACCTGGGTGGTCGATTTCACTTTAGAATTTTGGAATTGTAGAAGTTCTATGCCAAATGTGATGGGAGAGGCTGCTCCTGACTGCTGCCTCCTGTCTCCCTTTCTCTTCGCCTCCCCAGATCCATCCAACGTTGAAGGGCTTTATGTACACACATGTGAACAACTCACTCCTTATCCAAATTCCAGCTGTAAGACAATGCCATACTAGAAGTGACTGTTCTTGGGCCACCCCTCAGGCCTAGAAATACAAACATCAGAGGTGCAGACCACCTTCTGGGAGATGGTGCAGGGAAGAGGCCCATGTACACCATGGGGACCTGCATAGCTTCCAGGAGCCATTTGTGTAGGCAGTTACAGGGTCTAAAGTACATAGAATGAGATCTAGAAGTGAGGACAACGACCACATCCACTTGGCCCTGTCTCCTGTAGTCTGGAGTGCAGCTGGGGGAGGAGCAGTACAGGGCTCTGTAATATTCAGAATCCAGAACAGGGAGCCTCTTGCCCGGGTGAGGACTCAGTAATTGAGGGAAGGTGGGAGAGAGGGCATAGTGCTGCTCCCATCCTGAGTTCGCCCTGAGCCTACTTTACATGCCAGGTGCATTTATTTTCTTGCCCTTTCATTCCTCTTCCTTTTTCCTTTCTGTCTTTTCTCTTTCCCTTCTTTCATTTTCCCTTTTTCTTTTTTGATTTATTTTCCAGATCTTTCTGGGCCCTCTTTGTTCATCTCAGTAAGCCCCATCTTGGTAAGAGCAAAAGGTGCCAGGGCTTGAGTAAAGGTCTTTCTTTTGCAATGGCACTATCCACCAAGAATGAGGGCACTGGACCCTGCAGTGATTTCACAGCCTTTCTCTATCTGCCCTCCAGAGTCAGTTTTCCAGAATCAGAGTTGGAGTCTGAGCCTGCATTTTGGTGCTGCTTATACCCAGATTTATAGTTGCAGGCTTTAAAAACCAAGCTTTATAATAGAGGAGCTGTTTTTATTTCAAGGTAGCCAGCAAATGATTTGCCCTGTTGACCTCCAACCAGGCAGGAACAAACAACTTTTATTAGAATTGGTGTTACTTGGAAAGGATATTTGGAAAGAGTGAATCAAAACTGTTTTTATCTTGTGAAAAACATTTTTTCCCCTGGATTTTGGTTCATTTTTAATTCAAGTACCTTACCAGATGCCTTGGGTCCAGTCCCAATTGGTCTCCAAAACCAATATGACAGAATTGAATGGCCCACCATGCACCTCCTTTGTCTTCTATCCTGTTTCATGTTCTCCTTCAAACAACTTTGACTTAAAAATTTTTGCATTGGTTTATTTCCTGTACTTCAACTAAAGATCATTTTAGTTCCTACAGGATTTATACAACCTCCATGTCCAGATGGGTGATGTTAAGAGGTAACTAAACTATTCTCCAATCATTTACCTTTATATCATTATCTCTGCTGGCTCTTGTCACTGGCAAAATTTTAAGGCTTAAATACTAACATATATCTTTCTTTATAAAAATAACAAATAAGAAAATTACATCATGACAAAATCTCTCCTTTATATAATTAAAAGTATTAATTACATAGAGAATAAAAACTGTGTTAGTTTCAGCTTTCTTTAATATTTATACTTTAAACAGGGTAGAAGCTTCTGGACATTGTATGTCAAGAGCTCTAAGTATACATTTCATATACAGGTTTTAAGACACTAAAAGCTAGAACTAAAATTGATGTAAAAATAGATCTGTCAACTTCTAATACTCAAAGGTATAATATGAGCTTTGAGAAGTTAAGCATGGAAGGCATGGGCCATTACAAAACATTTCAATTTTTCTGACACGACCTGCCTGATGAATTTTTACTTTCTGATTATTTTTGAGAGCTGTAAGTTTTCTTTTTAAATAATTCTCAGTATTCAGTTTTCAATATAGAAAATCTGAAAGACCACAAAAGGAAAATATCATTAATAATTTCCTAAACAAAAGATAGCTTTTATTTCTATATATATCCTTTTTAAAAATTAAAGTATTTCCCATATAACAAAAAACTTTTCTACAGCAATATTTAGAAATATTTGATAACAATATATAAAAATATTTTTTAAAAGTAACATATACAATGAACCAAATTTCAAACCATATGAGAGTTCAAAATATAAAATAATATTTGTCTCTGGAAAATATGACATGTATTTTTATGTCACTAAGTCTGTGTCATCTAAAGAAAATCTTACCAAAATTAGGAGGAGAAAGAGGCAAAGGGATAGTTTAATTTTCATTCTCTTCATCTCTCTCATTAGAGCATGATTATATATTTTTTACAAACATAATTTAGATATTTAATTGTATATTATGAATATTTTTCCCCTTGAAGATATTCTTGTTGGAGGCTGTGACTATTATAAGTTTTAACTGTTGTTGTATAGACTTACTGACTGCTGTCAACTTGAGATTTTATTGCATCTTTGGGTTTGTATCATTGTTTCTTGGATTTCATATCTTTTTGAAATTACCTTTTCAATTTGCGTGTATTGTATCCTGAAGTAGTATTTTCAGAGATAGTCTGTGTGTTGTGATAAACTTTCTGATTATTTTCATGCACAAAACTGTATCTTTTCTGCACTCATATCTGATTGATGTTTTGCCCAGGTATAGAAGTATATATTCAAAATAGTTTTTTTCTTAGTAGTATAAAGGCATTGCTCAACTGAATTATAATATCTAATGCCCCTTATAAAAAGTCTGATACCATTCTGATTCTCAGTCTTTTATACATAACTATTCTTTCTTTCTGTAACCTTGTAGAATCTTATCTTTGTCATCAGAGTTCTGAAAAAATGCTGGATATGTTCAAGTAAGGGCCTTAAAAAATATTAACAGCATTATAACATGCCACCCAAAAAGTTAATGCTTTAAAACAATAGCAAGTTACTATTTCTTATTATTCTATTGGCCAGGAAATAGTGCTGAACTTAGCTGAGCAATTGCTTTGCTACATTGGGGTTAACTGGGATCACTCACTTAGCTATGTTCAGCTGACTGCTGGGGTGGACTGGAAGGACCAAGAAAGCTTCATTCATATCTTTGTTGCCTTGGTGTTCTTCCACATGGTCGCTTTCTCCAGATGATGTTCTTTATTTGACTGTCTAACCTGAGCTTTCTTGCAGCATGACAGCTGGCTTCCCCGAAGAAGGCTAAGCAGAAGGTACAATGCCTCATCCTGCCTAGTCTCAGGAGCTACCCAGTGCCACTGCTGCCACATTCTGTTAGTAAAAGCAAGTCTCAGGAGAAGTGCAACTTTAAGGGTAGGGGCAGTACAGTTTGATGAAAAGAGTGACAAAGTCTCAGTGCAACAGTCAAGGGGGATAAGAGAAGAGATATTGTAACCATCTTTAGAAACACTCTACCAGATGCATTTAGTAAGAATTTTCAATTCATAAACATTATTCTTAGTTTTAGAGAATTTCCTTTTATTACCTTTTCTCCCTCTCTGTTACATTCTTTGTCATTTAGTAACTCCTGTCAGATGAGATCTAAGTAACAGGGGCATGATCTTCTATGTCTTAACTTTTCTTCCAAGCTCTATTTTGTATCCTTTAGAGGATTTCTTTAATTTTTTTCCTCAAAGTCTATTGAATTTCTTGTATTTTCAATGACATTTTAAAATTTCCATGAACTCTTTGGTATTCTTTGCATATTCTTCTTAGCAGGGTGTTCTTGTTTTCTATAGGCAACTTGTTCTCTAATATTTTTAAAGTTGGAAGTTATTTTGTGTTCCCTCAATTATCACTGTTTCTTTTGAGGTCATTGTTTTATTTCCTCATTATATTTATGAACAATGGACAAAACAACAAGCTGTTTAACAGAAGGAGCATGTCTGAGTTTCCTCACAAGTGTACAGTCTCGTTGAACCAACAAGTTTCTCCCATTCATTGAAAGCTGAGTGTGAATATGGTCACTAAAAAGTTTTACTTAGGGGAGTAAGATCTAAAAGCAGGCAGACAAACAGACCAACTCCATCCTGTTTTATACCAGTAAGGACGGCTTTGCTCTGAAGTGTTTCTGGCATATTAGTCAGTTTCTTTAGATATTAGTTCTTTGGTTTTATTGTGGAGGCAAACATTGTGACCATAGTAGAGAGGGTGGGATGGGGTTGGGAAGGGGCTAAGTAGTACAATTGCTGTGTAAATAATCCCTGACTAAATCATCTTAATTTCTGTCCCTCTTCTTAGTCCAGCTTCCTCCAAGCTTAGAGCCTCTCTTTTACTTTGTTGCTGAGAAAATGGCTCCTACCCCTCTTGCAGCCTTTTCAGTATCCATTCTACATTCTCTCTTCCAGAGATATATCAAAAGCCCTGGTTCCCTGATACTTTCTCTTCTCCTTCACAATACTGTTATGCACTTAATTTTTTTTTCAGCTTAAAGTAATAAAAATTTGTTGCAAATTCCTAGGTTAGTGGTTATCTCCTCTCAGCCTCGGGGGAGGGAACAACACTGCAAAAAATCACTGAGAAAGCTCACACTGTTCCAACAGCCCTGGCCAACACAGGAAGGAGGAAGGTAATTCTCCAGAAAAAGGGTTGGCCTTTAGTCTTTCTTAAGCCAACAGGGGTTAGGAGGACAGGTGCAGGGGACCATTACACTTATCTTTTTTTGTACTTCTTTACTGTTCTTACTTTGAGATGCTTTCAGTTGGTCACATTGAAATGGAAGATTACAACATGATTTTAATGGTTGCTTGGTATTCTACTATATAAATGGCTACAACTTGCTTAAATGATCAGTTAGATTGTTTTCATTGTTTGTTTATTATTCTTGTAAATGTGTAAAAATAAAAAATATGTTTTTCTTTTTTTTGAGACAGGGTCTCTGTCACCCAGGCTCAAGTGAAGTGGCACCATCATAGCTCATCATAACCTCAAACTCCTGGGCTTAAGCCATCTTCCCACGTAGCTGGGACTACAGATGTGTGACACCATACCTAGATAATTTTTAAATTTCTTTTGTAGAGAGGGGGTCTCCCTATATTTCCCAGACTGATCTTGAACTCCTGGCCTCAAGCGATCCTCCCTCTTTGGCCTCCCGAAGTGTTGGGATTATAGACGTGAGCCAGTAAGCACAGCCAATTATGTTATTTTAAAGATAGTTAAGTCTTTATGGGCATAGCTGGAATAGGCTGGATGAGTTGATGAAACAGGTAAAATGTTCCTCATAAGAAATAATATATTTTTTTCAAGGAACTAAATGAGTTTATGAAAAGAAGGTTAAAAGATCAAGGAGAATCAGCAATATAGCAATAAATCGAAGCCCAGGTAGAAGAGAAAGCCAGAAATAAGGGGGACTTTGTGAGGAAATGGGTGTCTATGATGGGTGTTAAGTTGTTGGCTGTGCTCTGTTCCCCTGTAACATCCTCTGTAGCCTCACATCTGCAGTAGAGTCTGCTATACACAATCTTTGGGGGAGAAAAGGGATTGGGCAGTGCTCAGAAACGAAAAGAAGATGCAGAAAAAAGACATTGGGGATGATAAATGCAGCAGTAATACATACTTGAACCCAGAAGGTACTAGCAGAATATAAAAAGGCCCACCTGCCTACCCATATACATATAGTGTTTTATTTTATTTTTTGAGACATATTCTCACTGTGTTGCCCAGGCTGGTCTCAAATTAGTGGGTTCAAGTGATCCTCCTGCTTCAGCCTCCCAAAGTGCTAGAATTACAGGCATGAGCCACCGAACTCATTTTGGAACCCATTTTACATGAAACTTGAAGTGATAATTCTTTATATCAAGTCTCTTCCACTCTATCTCAGTCTCTTTTTACCTATACTACACAGTGTCAGGTGAAGTCCCATTCTTTTTAATTGAAAGAGTTTCCAGAAGGCCTTAGGAGAGTGACGATGGATTGCTGAACTTACCCCTATTCCACTGTGTGAGGGGCTAGGCATGGCCAAGTTGCCTTGAAGGGCTAGCTTGCCTCTCGCACAGTATCCTCTGTATCACTTAAGAGGACTTACTGTTGTGCAAGAAAGCCAAACTCACACTACCTTATAAATAAGAGAGGGAAATTATTCACTGACTTAAAGTCCTGGAGTAGGGTAGGCTTTAAGTTTGGCTTAATCCTGTCTCCCTCTTTTATTGCCATTACTCTTCAAGTGGCCAGAAAATGTCTACAGAATTTTTCCCGTCTTCCCATGCATACACAAACGGCACCCAGAGTAGGGAGAAAGGATGTCTTCCAGGGGTTTCTCTTAAGAGGACATTTTTCCCAGAGGCCCTCAGCAAACCTTCCCTCACTTCTCGCTGGTAACATGTCCATTCTTTGACCAATCCCAGTTCTCAATGGATCCTGAACCAGTTAAGAGAGATGAGATCACCATGATTAAATAAAACTGGGAGAGAAGGAAATTAGACAGCTTTAATGTCCAGTGTGTGTGCTTCTTCATAGTCAGGGGTCTCCTCCTCCATCTCTGATGCCCATGTGAAACAATCTCACCAATTAAACACAATTTTCTGCATGTTCTCTCTCTGATTCTAGGCCTTTGCTAAGGAGAGGTGGCAATTCCTCTTGGTTTCTCATTATTCTCCAAGCCCATGACGATTTTCTGATCTGTCCCAATAAGCTTTAGGTTTTGCCTCTCCTTAGTTGGATTTTCAGCATCCAAGTGGTTGTTAAGAAATTCTTATTTTCTCTACACCCTACCAAATATTTTACTCCACAAGTACTACCCTTCTACCCTTTGTACAAATCTTAGTGTCCTCAGCTGTCTCTGGAATGTTGCCATGACAATCCTATGCCTCCTCCTATATCTGCTCCATGCAGTTTGTAGTTTGCTAGACACTAGAGGATATACTCGTTTCAAATGTTGTTAAATATTTACAATTACTTTTAAAAGAGATGGCACCAAGTTATACTCTGAATAAGAAACGAGTACCCATGTCCCATCACATGCTTGCCAACACTGTGTGCCATCAAGTTTTTTGATCATTGCTCATTTTATAGGTTAAAAGCTGGACTTGTTAATCTCATTAATTTCTTTGTCAGCTGGAGTACATCTTCAAGTAATTATTTTTTTCTTGAAAAAGAAGAGGCACCCGGGTGTGGTGACTCACACCTGTAATCTCAGCACTTTGAAAGGCCAGGGTGGGTGCATCACTTGAGCTCAGGAGTTTGAGATCAGCCTGGGCAACATGGCAAAACCCTCATCTCTACAAAAAATGCAAAACTTAGCCAGGCATGGTGGTGCATACCTGTAGTCTCAGCTACTTAGGAAGCTGAGGTGGGAGGATCTCTTGAGCCTGGGAGGTGGAGGTTGTAGTGAGCTGTGATTGCCCACTACACGCCAGCCTGGGTGACAGAGTGAGACCCTGTCTCAAACAAACACATAAAAGGAGAGAAAGAGAAAGAAAGAAAAAGGAAAGAAAAGGAAAGAAAGAAAGAAAGAAAGATAGAGAAAAGGAAAGAATTCCTGCATGAAATATTTTCTGAGCCCTCATGTGCAACTATCTATTGCTTACCCACACAAATGACACATCTGAGAGTTCTAGGTTCACAGTACAATCATATACTGGTTGTTGAACAGTTATGCAGCTAGTCTGATAATTTGCTATTGTTTTGCATTCTTGAAAATTATGGGATGTTTCTTCTTTTGGTCATGTAGATATTTTTCCAGGATTTATTTAGCTATAAGTTTAGTTTTGATTTGTGTGTGTGTGTGTGTGTGTGTGTGTGTGTATGAGAACATATCAGTTTCCCTCAAACATTTTCTTATAGTTTTACAATTGTCATTAGTCATTAGTTATAGTTTCTTTTTCAAGAAGCCCCAATTTTTTTAAATTAAATTAAATTTTATTATTTTTTTTTTGAGAGAAAGTCTTCATCTGTCACCCAGGCTGGAGTGCAGTGGCGTGATCTTGGCTCACTGCAACCTCCACCTCCCTGGTTCAAGCAATTCCCCTGCCTCAGCCTCCTGAGTAGTTTTTATTTTTAGTTTTTTATTTTTTTTAATTTTAAGTTCTGGGATATGTGTGCAGAACATGCAGGTTTGTTACATAGGTATACGTGTGCCATGGTGGTTTGCTACACCTATCAACCCATCATCTAGGTTTTCGGCCCCTGCATGCGTTAGCTATTTGTCCTAATGCTCTCCCTCCCCTTGTCCCCCATACCCCAGCAGGCCCCAGTGTGTGTGGAAACCCCAATTTTTAAGAATTTTTTTCTTGGCTTCTTATTTCCTGTGTCTATTTGTCATTTTATTTCTGGCCCATTTTTTTCTTCACTAACTCTCCTGGGATAACACACATCATTCTTACACATTTTTAAACATCAATAAAACACCAACACATCTTGATTCTTTATTCACATATTTCACTTCCAAGGCATTTAAAAATTTTCCTCTTCTGAGTCACATACTTAGTAAGTACAAAGATAGGGCTCTTGCAAGATAATTCCATTGTCCATAACCGCATGGAATTTGTGGACCATATAAGCAGAATTTGCCAAAGCCCATCTCTGTGACCATCTCAGTTGCATGCACATTTCTTATATAAACATACCTATGTAAGAAATCAAATGCCAAAATGGGTGACGTGTTTAACATCATACGCTGCACCGGTCACGAACTTTACTTCAGGAAGACTGACTAATTAAATGTTAGATAACCACATGACTCCTGTAAACAATCATTCTCTATTTCTTATATGCCAGTGTCAACATCTATAAATAAAAAAACTGGGCTTTATGAATCACTATAAATAATTGTAGATGAATTGGCTGGAGCAATTATATGAAAACCACATCCAGTTGAACCTTCGTGTATTTTATAATGAGAACAACATAGAAGATGGCCTAGAAGAGTGGTTCTTCATCTTGATTGCACATTAGAATCATCTGGGGATGCATGGGTGAACCTAAGCACACTGAGCTCTCCAGATGTGGTGCCCACTTAATGCATACTGACAACTTCAAGTGCCTCGAACCACCTGGAAATACCAACTGTCCTAATACCTACACTGCATATGCCCTTTGATGCAGCTTTCCTATATCCAAGAATTCATCTTACAGAAATATTTGCCTATAAGCACTGAGATTCATTTTCAAGATAGTTATTCATCCAACAAATATTCATGAAGCCAGCACCCTTTTAAACATAGATCAGTGAAGGAAGATTACAGGAAGATTATAGTCTTGTGGCAAGGGCCAGATAACAAACCCACAAATAGATAAACTAGAGAGGGAACAGACAGCTATGAATGTTGTGGAGAGAATTCAAATACAGCACCCAATGAGGCGCTTTGAAACTGTAGGCTTCTTTTTGCCTTGATTTTCCTTATATCCACTCTACTGTGGAAATCCGTGTTAGGGAAGAACCTCTGTGAGGTATCTTCACCCAGTGGGGAGTGGAACCACATTCTGACAAGTAAAGCTCAAATCTTTTTCCAAGATGCCACCAACCTTATGTATGGTTTCTTTCTCTTTTTAAATTTACATTTTTATTGTGGTCAAATACACCCAACATAAAATCTACCATTTTAGCCATTTAAAAATGTATAGCTCGGTGGCAGTAGCACCACCATCTGTCTCCAGAACTTTTTCATTATCCCAAATGGAAACCCTGCTTATTAAACAATAACTCACCATTATTCCCTTCTTGCAGCCCCTGATAGCCACAATTCTACTTTCTATGAATTTTAGTATTCTAGTACCTCATATAAGTGAAGTCATGCAGTATTTGCCCTTCTGTGGCTTATTTTTCTTAGCATAATGTCCTCAAGGTTCATTCACATTGTAGTATGTGGCAGAATTTCCTTCTTTTTAAAAACTGAGTAATATTCCATTGTATGGATATACCACACTTTGTTTACCTATTCATCTGTCAGCGGACATGTGGCTTGCTTCCACCTCTTGACTATTGTGAATAATGTTGCAATGAGTACAGGTGAGCACATGTTTGTTCAAGACCTTGCTTTTAATTCTTTTGAATATATACCCAAAAGTGAAGTTGCTGGATCATACATGAATTATGTTTTTGATTTTTTGAGAAATTGCCAAACTATTTTCCACAGTAGCGGCTCCATTTACCTTCCCATTGGCAATGTACAGGGTTCCAGTTTATTCACATCTTTGCCAACACTGGTTATTCTCTCATTTATTCTCTCTCTCTCTCTCTCTCTCTCTCTCTCTCTCTAGCTCTCTCTCTCTCTGTGTGTGTGTGTGTGTGTGTGTGTGTGTGTGTGTGTGTGTGTGTTTTAATAGCAGTCTTTCTAAAGGGATGAGGTGATAGCTTACTGTGGTTTTTATTTGTATTTCTCTAATGATTGGTAATGCTGAGAATTTTTTTCACATGTTCGTTGGCCATCTTTGGAGAAATGCTCTTTGTCCTTTTTAAAATTAGGTGATTGTTGTTGTTGTTGTTGTTGAGTTGGATAAGTTCTTTATTCTGGATATTAACCCCTTATCAGATATATGATTTGCAAATATTCTCTCCCATTCTCTAGCTTGTCTTTTTACTCTGTTGATTGTGTCCTTTGATGCACAATCTAATTGCTATTCTGATCTGTGAGAGAGGTATGTTAGAGTCTATTATTACGATCGAGTATTTACCAGTTTCTCCTTATAATCCTATCCTATTTTGTGTTACATAGTTAAAGTTTTGTTTGCTGTGTGAAGTTTCTTATTTGATTTTACTTCCAATCAACAGAAAATACAACTTTATTTTCCCATTCTAAAAATGTGTTTTTCCTAAAATTCTATTTTGTCTGGTGTTGCCTGGTATTTTAAAATACCACAGTTGCTTTAAAACATAAGATTTTAGATTAAAATTTTTTTTTCTCTTTAACTTTGATAAATCTCTCTACTATTTTCTTACACTTGGTATTGCCAATAAGAAAACTGCTGCCAATCTGATTGTCTTTTTAATATGATTATATGAGTTTTTTCTTCTTGGAAACTTTGAGGATTTTCTCTGTAGCTTTGAGAGTTCACTGTGACATTTCTAAGTGTTATATTTCTGTAATTCTGTTGAGCTCTTAAATCTGAGAAACCAAGTTTTTCTTCAGCTAAAATTTTATTTGATTATTTTATTGATCACTTGCTGTACTCCACTCTCCATCTTGCTTGTTCTTTTCCTGGATTTCTTGCTGCATAGAGGTTGGACTCCTGAGTCTATCATTTATGTCTCCTATTTAGCTTTCATGCTTTCCACAGTTTTGTCCTTTTTAGCTGCACTGTGACAGACTCTTTGGAATGACCTTCTGGCTTGGTAAGTTATTATTTACCTGTAAATGTTCTCTTGTTCAAATTAACGTTGTATTTTTAATATTATTGACAAAATATTAATGGGAAATTTTTCAGACTTTTTTCACAGGGGCATTATCCTTTCACATCTCCTTGCAGACATTAATTTTACTTATTTCAAAGTCCTCTCTTGCTGTATTAATTTCTTTTTCTTGGGGACAAATTCTTCTTTTGTAAATGGAGTTTCAGGCTTCTCTTTCATGGCATTTACTGGCTTCCTACAAATATTTAAAGAATTCTTGTTTGTCCACTCATTTTTGAAGTTGTAAATCCCTGTTTACTGCTCTGTGAATATTATCTGTGCTTATTACGTATTTCCACTGACAGTTGTAGGCAAGGGACAGGACAAGCTGACATCAGGGTGTTCTGGTAGCTTGTCTTCCTTTCAGCCACCTTTCTACATCCTCCTGGTGCTAAACAGCTATCTTGGGTAATAATACTGTGCCCCTTTAGTTCCACACTCTTCCTGGCTACTTTGACCTGAAATCGTCTATTACTCTTCACTGCTTTAGCACAGGCAGGAGACCAAGGAGAGACTGATAGGCAGTACCAAGTCCAATCCATTAATTGCCCTGATAAATGTGCCATATACTGTCTCACTCCCTGTTTGCAGTGGTTCTAAATTTGGACTACCTGCCCTGTGCCAGTCCCACCTTCACAACAGTTTTCTCAGGCACGTTTTAAAAATGATGGCTTTCTTCAGTTTTGTTTTTCTATAGATCTGATTCCATCTGCTTGCCATATTTCAAGCATAACTTAAATTTTCTGGTCTATCGATGGCACATTGTATGTATAATACGGTTTTAAAATATGTTGCCTGTCATTTCAAGGAATTTGGGGCAGTGTACCAGTCAATGTCTAGTCTCTAAAGCAGAGAACCTTTTAGGAATTTCAAGGAAGAAAGGACAGGAAATTTGAAGGAAGAAAGGACAGGTGCTTGAAAAGTCATTGGAAGGGCCAGAGAGCCAAAGGCCCAGGAAGGTGAGGGAAGGGATTCAGCTTGCCCCAAGGTTCTTCACCAGCCTTGGAGGAATCTGAGGTTCTACTGAACATGGATCAAAGCTACAGAAAACTGTCACTGAGCTCACAGGCTCTGGCACAGTCAGAGCACCAAAGCTGGTGATTCTCTGGAAAAAGCCTGGGACTGCTGCAAATGTCACCTCCACTCTGAGCTCAGGGCTCTTCCCTTCTGAAGCATAAGATGTAACTCATTAGGAGAAATTACACTTATCAAGACCCCTGCAGGAAAAGGAGTCCGGGACTTATGGGAAGGGAGAGAAAATGAGTGCTGGCTGATGTCGAGAGCAATGCCCAGAACTTGCATGAAGGGAAGGAGTCCATGTGCTCAGTCTATGATCTTGATTCTGCTTCTCTCTGCACAATGCCCAAGCTTCTAGTTGTTCATGTGTGACCTTATTTTTTGCCCAAGCCTCTCTTTCATATTCATCTTTATCTTATTTCACCAGTAGAAACCTTGTGGGGCTGGGAGCAGACCAGGCATTGAACCCAACATTTACCCAGATGTGATCCTTGACCTGCGTCTTCAGGGATATGTCTTATGCCCACCACTGTGCATGGTACTCAGTGGTCATTTATGGGATATTTGTGACTAAGTGAATAAAATAGAAACAGACAGCTGAAAGGACAAAAAAAAAAAATAGGTTTTAATAGTAAAAAACAGGGCTGCTAAATTAAGGAGTAAGTTAAAATAAAAGAGACCTGAAAGAAATACAGACCTTTTTAAAAAAATTAATCGGGGACAAAAAAAGTTGAGAAATATGTTGTTTCTATAACTGATGAAAAGAGAGGAGTAGAAAAAATACACATACAAACTTACACACATACATGCATACATGTGTAACTGCACATGTACATGTACACATTCAAGATAAGGATGAACATAAAAGATAAACTTGGGTAAAAAGTAAGGTCACACATAAACAACTAGAAGCTTGGGCATTGTGCATTCATTTTTTACTTAACCCAGGAGATCAGCATTGACAAGGAACAGAGAATCTGGAGAATGAATAGGGATGAGGAATTAACTGATGATGAATTTCAAAATAAATTGGATATGATAAATATCCACAGGAATTCATTGAAATCATTACATATGCAGTTGCTATCACTTTTTAGAATTTCAGAGGAGTAAGAGTGTTGGGAAGGTAATACTGTATTATTCTAAGAGATAACTCTGAAGAGCATAAAAGAATGTTTAATTTTCACATCTACAAAATATATTGAGAAGTGTTATCTTAAAATTTCATTTTTAAGTCCCCAGAAAAAATATATTGATGAATCACCATCAAAATTTTGGCATGATGAACTTTAGGATGGGTTAATCTGACAGATTTCTTTTAACAGATACTCATCTAAGTGATATATGGAATACATTAAAGAACTATTACTATTAGTTCATTGTCCACTTGGAGGAACATATAAATGATTTAAAGTTTGAAAGCCAGCTTCCTACATGTCTTATAGATAAAATGCTATGGGGGCAGTTCAGGGCCCCAAGAAGTTGCAGTGATATTTGGAGGATGCCACTTTTGCGAAATTTGTCTGTATGAATGACTTAAGGAGAGAATAAACTTTATCTGCAGCAGGAGGAATTTAGGTTAAAAATTAGGAAAATACTTTTTCCTAGGAGTTTCTAGGTATGAAACATTGGGATATATAACCATCAGAGATCGTGGAGGCTTATTCTTTGGGACATTGTCAGGCTATGGGGCATTCTCCTTCCTGAATAATTTACCTACATAGGAATGAATTATCTGAAATACAGTACTACTGATGGTTAAGTTCTAGACTTGGCAATTCACTTTCATTAATAATCTAGCTTACAAAATAGATTTGAAAACACAGATTGTATTCTCAGACTTTTGTACCATCATGGAGGTTGTAAGAGGCAAGTGGTTCCACAGAGCTTGAGGCTATGTGATGAGTTACCTTGTTTTATATTTAACAGGACTAAAAGAGTACCAGGACATTAAAAGGCTGAATAGAGTGAGATCACTTATGGAAACATTTTTGCCTAGAAACTCCAACTTCAAAATTGCTTTAGTAAAGTTGAACACTAGTCAGAAGCCAATAGAATACAGCTCAATAGAAATAAGTAGAAAGTGATAACAAAAGCTAAACACTAGTATGGCATTCACCAGATACCAGTCAGGTTTCTAGACTCTTTCATATGTTAACACTGGTGGGAAATAAAAAGCACGTATGTAATGTAGGATGTTAAGTTATTGGCTTCCATTGGGGGGAAAGACCTGAGATTTCATTTCTAAAAAATATTAAGTTTTTATTTTTATGCCATTCTGCTAGTTAATTAGAAGTTGGCAAAATTTTTGTATTTTTAAAGTAATTATAACACCAGTAACGTGATAGGTATGAAGCCTACACAGGAAAAGGAAGCCATTTCCAGAAATCTGCTATGTGTCAAGCATCATGTGATTTATCTCATTTGATCCTCCCAACAATCCCAATAGGTAAATATTAGTATTACCAATGATAGATGAAGAAACGGAAACTTGGAACAAATAAGTATTTATCTCTCAGCTGCCTGAGATATCCAGATACCAGGACTTTGTGACTCTAAAGCCTGTACTCTTTCCATATTATTTAAACTGTCCTTTAGATGACAATAAGCATATTGGCGATTAATAAAAGCCTGAGTGGAAAAAAGCAAAGGTTATAAAATCAGACATTCTATGATTACAGCTAAGAAAAAGCACATATGTATTCTATTCTAGTTACTTATTGCTAAGTAGCAAACATTTTAGAGGTATGAAACAATAATCATATTAACGTGCCCATAGATTTTTTTTCTGGTCAGGAATTAGGTGGGAATTTCTTGTCTGTGTGTCACAATGTCTGGGATCTCAGCTGGGAAAACTTGAATGGTTGGAGGTGACTGGATCAGCTGGGTCTAGAATCATCTGGAGGCTTCTCTCCATATTCTGGCTTCTGGGTCGGGAGAACTCAAACGGTGGGCTAAGCTAGGACTACTGATTGCAAACTATGTGTGGCCTCACCATGTGGCTTTGGTTTTTCCCAGCATGGTGGCTGTGTTCTAAGAGGGACACCCCAAAAGAGGCTTTCATTAGTCACCAATATGCTGACCCTGTCTGGAGGGTCAGCATTTCAAGAGAGCCAGATGGACATTGCATGACCTTTTCTGGTCAACCTGTGGAAGTCATTTGGCATGACTTCTGCCTCATCCTGTAGGCTATCAGCTCACCAGGGCCAGCCAGATTCAAGAGAGAGTAATGAGATTTCACTTCTTGATGAAGGAGTGGCAAAGACACTTGCAGAAGAGCATGCGGAAGGTGGTTTTACAACCACCTTCAGATGGAACCATCTGCCACATATGTGGCCAGTGATTGAATTAGAACACACAAAAAAAGTGTAAACCATTTATTTGTAAGAATAGAGTTTGCATGTGTGTGCAGGCAGGTATGTATTTTTATATGTGTGTATCTTTCAAAAACTTCTCTTGCAAAAACATTTGTAAATGATAAGCATGACCCTTGTAGTATGAACAGCTGCATTCTGAGCAGAGATGTTGGGTCCACTTTCTGGTCTGCTTACCACACCCTCCTGATAGCAGTAGAAACAGTAGGAATTATTTTCTAAGCTAAAGCAAACCTAAGAGGAAAAAGATAAAGGAGGGGTCTGTGTCTCAAAGATTTAGTTTAGATTCAGAGAAGAATCTCTCTAGTAAAGCTTGTTAAACACTCCAGTGAGTTTTCTGGAGGAAGACTGTGAAACCCCCTCTCTGTCAGCTATCAGCCTCACTTGGAGGTTTGCAAAAGTGTAATTTACACAGGACAAGTGATAGCCTATTAGTAGTCAGGCAGGTGTTCTTTCTTGACCTCGAGAGGCCTCATTTTTCAGAGGTGGGAGGTGCATGGAAAGTGTTCTGAATTCATGTAGATTGTTTCTCTCTGTGCTTTGAGTTTGGAATTTTCCTGAATCTTGTAATAGGCATGGTTAGATTTTGTGGTGTCAGCAAAAGGATTCCCTTTGCCTGTGTTTGGAAAATATCAGCTTATAAACTGAAGCATTTTCGAAGTCTTATTTGGTAATTTTTGTGTGGATTTCTGTTGTTAAGTTATGGCAAACTAACGTAAATGTGAAATTAAATCCATAGAATGAAATGTGCGTGATGAATAGAACTTTTGTCTGTGTTGAGTAGTCTCAGAGTATTACTGACCTTGGAGTAACATGCAGCAGCCATCAACGAAAAAAACTGCTCTGCAGAAACCAGGCTACATAAATATTTTATTTAGTGGAGATAGTGACAGATTCTTAGAATAACTTTTTTTTTTTTTTTTTTTTTACTGTTGCATCAAATATGATTTGATCCATAAAATCCCACTTGTAAATTTACCTCCAGGGAAGTTGAGCAGCTATTTAGACTAACTGAAAAATTAATATTGCCTGTTTACAACAGTACATGGAATCTAGTTAGGTGGGATCTATAGTGCTATTTTTTGAAAATGACCATTTTGCCAGTGACAGTAAGTATAATTTGCATGTCATTTTCAAAAAGCATACTTTTAGAGTTGATGAATATAATGTTATTGATTTCTAATATTAAGATAATTAAAAATTAAAATAATTTTTACGAAATCAAGAGAAGGATATGTTGAAGCATATGATGAAAATGCACTATGATTGAAGTTTCTAAGAGTATAAAATATAAAGGATGGACTGTCATTATGATGTGCTGTGTACCCCTCACTCTCCATGATGCCTGCCTATATTTCTGCCATCTGTCTCTACTTGAGGAAAGAACACAGGAAAGTAATTTAATCTCTGAGAGAGTCAAGTTAAGGCAGAAGAACCCATCCTTGAGAGCTCTTAAGCAACAACTCCTGATGCTTGGGATATCCTTTTCATATTTTAAAGTTGGATCATTTCCAAGGTGCAAGCTGGAAAGATGGGTTGTAAATCTCTTGCTCTGCTTGGGAAGAACAATTGAATGGCTTCTCTATCAGTGTTATCCTCTTTAGTCCTGGTCAGCAGAGACTGAGAAATCTTAGCTGAACTGAAATGACCCATAAAAGCATTTTGGCCACAGATGCAGAGACAGGGTTGGCTTGTTCTCTGGATTTGTACCCAGCCCCCTGATCCTTGTACTGTCTCTCTAAAGATGGTAGTGCAAGCATAAAACACTACCAACCACAGTGGCAGCCACCACAATCACAGCAAAGACTGCTGAACCCACTCATGGAAATGGCACCACCTGATCCATGAAATGTCAGATAGATTGACAATCTCACATTTTGTTCATACACTATTTTGAAAAATAAATTTTCCATTTTGATGATTTACTCTTACATATTTAAAGTGATTAAATCATTTGAGGCTACCGAAGTCTTTAGTTTGAGGGTTAAGACAGCTATACTTCTTTTTGGTAGGACTGACCCCGTAACTCAATTGGTTTTGTTTTTTTCAGCTGCTCTTTTACTTAGGTGGATAAAACAACATGAGTTAGACTGATGAAAAAATAATAAACATTTGTAATTAGCTAACATTTTCTGAGTGCTGACTGTGCTGTACGTATACATTTTTTTCTTGTATAATATAGTTCTTGATAGTCATCACAAATCTATGAGGTAGGCACTCTTACTATCCCATTTTAGAGATGAGTACCCTGAGGCCTACAGAGATTGTTTTAAATCACAAGCCAGTAAGAAGCATAGCCAGAATTAGACATTACCTCTGACTCCCAAACACAACCTGGTAAGCACCCTGGTAATTGCCTTCCTTCTCACAGGATTACGAAGAATGACAACTGAATAGAGTGTCATTCTGATACAGCAAATTCAGAAGTTGCTTGGTTCCAGTGATTGGCAAAAACAGCTCAAGAAAGTTATTATCCACCCTAAATTCCAACTGAAGGCACACTGAAGTGATGCCATAAATCTGAGGACATTAATTTGACAAATGAGGAGTGTACATTGTCCCTCCCAGGCAAGGAAGTATGCTTTCAGAATAAAGTTGCCTATTTCTCCAAAAGTTTGTGAATCTCAAGCTTTCTGTATTCCAAGGTTGAAATAAAAGCCAGGTGGTCATTTTGCAATCAGACCTAGACTACTGAAATGAGTCACACCAATTCAAGTATTCTGCCAATTCAGCGAAGGAGATGCTCCCAGGGTGGAAAATCCTTAGTAGAATTTACAACTTACAATGGAAATATTACCTGAAACTTTTCCTGTTTAGAAATTAATAATCCTCAGCAAATATTAATTTCCCCAGATGTTAGTGATAATAAGAACTAACTTTTATTGAGCATTTACTATGTACCAGGTATCTTGCTGACCTTTGTATGTGTAGACTCACTTAATTCTAACACCAACCTTATGAATGAAGGACTATTTTTATCACCTTTTTCTAGTTGCCGAAGATCATATGGTAAATAGAGGAGCCAGATTTCTGTAACTCCAAAGCTAGCACTCGTGGTGCAATTGTTCATATGATTCTGGTGTAAGAGGAGAACATGCAAAAACAAAGAGAAAGCAAGCTGAAGTCAGAAAAGGAAGAGAATTGGCTACCTCTTCCTTTTTCTTTCTTTATGGAGATAAATCCTTCAAGAGCAGCCCTTCAGTTGCTAGGAATTAGGCACTCTTTGATCACTAATTTTTTTCCCAGCCTACTAGCGCCTTCCTGGCTCCTCTTTCTCCCTCTGTAGCTCAGGTTCTACATTCTGTGTCTTCACCTATCTTCTCCCCAGCACTGTCATTTCCCTTTCCCCCTTGTTTTCCCATGAAACCCGTCATACAAATCTCCAGCCCTGGGCAGATCCAGCCAATATGACTTTCTGAACTAAGCCAAAGTGGCTCATGGAAACTTCTAGAGAGAGTCTCCCAGTTCTGTGATGGCCCCCACTCCTCAGTGCTTGACAATGTAGTACTTTGACAATATAGTACACACTCTTGGCTGGGTGCTTCTCCAATTCTCAGTCTCTACTCCACATGTTTACCTCTCTCCTCATTATTTCACATATGCCACCCTCAGTCCCAGAAAACCTCCTATCTTCCTCACCAAGAAGTAGAGGCCACCAGGCAAACTCCTAAGCCTCTACCCTCCAAACTTATCTACATCTAAGTTGGACCTTTTCCATCTCATCCCCCACAATCCCACTGTATGGACCTGTATTTCACAGAAAGAAGTGGAATTTCCTCTTCCTGTGAAATATATGTCCATACAGGGGCATCATGGGGGATTTTGGTGGCACCCCAAATTGTGACTTGATTACTAGTAAGATTAGTTCAGTGTTACAAGGAAAAGCTAAGGGGACTAAGGACAGAACCTGGCATTTGTTAGATAGTCAAAAACAAAGACAGTGAATGAATGGAGAAGCAATTATCAGTGGAGGTGGGAGGCGGAGGGACAGGGTCCAGGAAAAGGATAAGTGGTAGAAGATACTATGAAAATAGTGAATGTAGAACCCTTTGTGTTCAGGGGAGTATTCAGGCCTCTTTCATGCCATCTTTGCCTGGTCTAGCTTGCCTTCTCTGCCCATCTCCCAATCTGCATGAGAACATCTTTAAGATATGTGATGGTAGACAGAGGAGAAATACATGGCAGAGACTAAAGGTGAATGTTGGGTTGGGTGGTTATTTTCATAAAATTTTTTAAAAATTTTTTAATATTTTTGTGGGTATACAGTAGGTATATATTTATGGGATTCATGAGATACTTTGATATAGGCATGCAATGCATAATAATCACATGGAAAATGGGGTATCCAACCCCTCAAACATTTATCCTTTGTGTTACAAACAATCCAATTCTACTCTTTCAGTTATTTTTAAATGTACAGTTAAATAATTATTGACTATAGTCACCCTGTTGTGCTATCAAATACTAGGTCTTATTCATACTTTCTACTTTTTTTGGTACCCATTTACTATCTCCACTTCCTGCCAACCCCCACCCCTACTACCCTTCTCAGCCTCTGGTAACCATCCTTCTTCTCTCTATCTCCATAAGTTCAAGTATTTTGATTTTTTAGCTCCCACAAATAAGTGAGAATATGCAAAGTTTGTCGTTCTGTGTCTAATTTATTTCACTTAACATAAGGACTTTCAGTTCCATTCGTGTTGCAAATGACAAGATCTCATTGTTTTTTATTGCTGAATAGTGCTCCATGTGTATATGTACCACATTTTCTTTATCCATTTATCCATTGATGGACACTTAGGTTGCTTCCAAATCTTGGCTATTGTCAGCAGGGCTGCAACAAAAATGAGAGTGCAGATATTTCTTTAGTATACTGATTTCCTTTCTTTTGGGTATATACTCAACACTGGGATCGCTGGATTATATGGTAGCTATATTTTTAGTTTTTTTTGAGGGACCTCCAAACTGTTCTTCATAGTGTACTAATTTACATTCCCACTGACAGTGTACAAGGGTTCTCTTTTCTCTACATGCTCTCCAGCACTTGTTATTGCCTATCTTTTGGATAAAAGTCATTTTAGCCTGGTGTAGTGGCTTACACCTGTAATCCCAGCAGTTTGAGAGGCTGAGGTGGGTGGATCACTTGAGGTCAGGAGTTTGAAACCAACCTGGCCAACATAGCAAAACCCCCATCTCTACTAAAAATACAAAAATTAGTGGGGTGTGGTGGTGTGTGCCTGTAACTCCAGCTATTTGGGAGGCTAAGGCATGAGAATCACTTGAACCCAGGAGGCAGAGGTTGCAGTGAGCACACTAGATCACACCATTGCACTCCTTTCTGGATGATGGAGTGAGACTCTGTCTCAAAAAAAAAAAAAAGTCATTGTAACTGAGGTGATACAATATCTCATTGTAATTTTGATTTGCATTTCTCTGATTATCAATGATGTCGAATACCTTTTTATATGTCTATTTGCATGTCTTCATTTGAGAAATGTCTATTTAAATCTCTTGCCCATTCTTTAATCGGATTATTAAATTTTTTTTTTCCTGTGGAGTTGTTTAAGCTTATATATTCTGGTTATTAATCCCTGTCAAATGATAGTTTGCAAATATTTTCTCCCATTTTGTGGGTTGCCTTTTCACTTTGCTGATTGTTTGCTTCACTGTGCAGAAGCTTTTTAACTTGATATGATCCCATTTGCCCACCTTTGCTTTGGACTGCCTGTGCTTGTGGGGTATTACTCAAGAAATTTTTGTGCAGACCCATGTACTGGAGAGTTTCCTCAATGTTTTCTTGTAGTAGTTTCATAGTTTGAGGTCTTAGCTTTAAGTCCAATCCATTTTGATTTGATTTTTGAATGTGAGCCATCACCTCTGGCCTCAAATACTTTTTCAGCATCAATTGAAATGATCATATGGTTTTTGTCCTTCATTCTGTTGATGTGATGTATCACAAAAATTGATTTGCATATGTTGAACCATCTTTGTATCCCTGGGTAAAATCCCACTTAGTCGTGATAAGTGATTTTTTAACGTAGACTTCAGTTTGCTACTATTTTGTTGAAGGGTTTTGCATCAATATTCATCAGAGATATCGGCCTGTAGTTTTTCTTTCATGTGTCTTTGTCTGGTTTTGGTATCAGGGTAATACTGGCCTTAAAGAATGAATTTGAAAGTATTTCCTCCTCTATTTTTTGAAATAGTTTGAGTAGGATTGGTATTAATTTTTCTTTTATGTTTGGTAGAGTTCAGCAGTGAAGTCATTGGGTTCTAGGCTTTCCTTTACCGGGAGAGTTTTTATTACAGCTTCTATCTTGTTGTTACTGGTCTGTTAAGGTTTTGGATTTCTTAGTGGTTCAATCTTGGTGGGTTGGATGTGTCTAGGAATTTATCAATATCCTCTAGATTTCCAATTTATTGGTATATAGTTGCTCATAGTAGCCACTAATGATCCTTTGAATTTCTGCAGTATCAGTTGTAATGCTTCTTTTCATCTTTGATTTTATTTATTTGGGTCTTCTCTGTTTTTTTCTTGGTTAGCTTGGCTAAAAATTTGTCAGTTTTATTTATGTTTTCAAAAAACCATTTTTGTTTTGTTGGTATTTTGTATAGTTTTCTTCATTTCATTTATTTCTGCTCTGATTCTTATTCCTTCTACTAATTTTGGGTTTGGTTTGCTCTTTTCTAATTCTTTAAGATGCATTGTTAGGTCATTTGTTTGAAGTTTTTCCTCTTTTTTGATGTAGGCACTTATAGCTGTGCTACTGTGGCTGAGCTGGTATTCAAGATGCAGGACAAAGTCCTCTTTACTCTTCACTTTCTTCTCTTTAAGCAGAAGGAAGAAGTCACTTCTGTTGCTCCCAGCAGTGCTGCCTGGGGTTGGGGGAGGGGTGGTTCAAACACTCCTTTACCTGTTCTACCTGTTATCTTTCTAGGTCACGTGCCACCCTAGTCCACTGGCTCTAAGCCCAGACCAGCACTAGGAGTTGATAGCAATTACAGTCCTTTTTCAACTTTACCTAGGACCCCAGAGCCCTTTCGCCCATGCTGGTAAGGCCTGAGAAGCTCAGGTTCTGTCCCCTGAGATGGGTGATTCTCCTCCGGCTAGGTCTGGTCAAAATGCTCCCTCCGTGTGTAGGCTTCAGCTGAGCCCAGCACGGCTTTACTCTCTACTGTGACAGGGCAGCAGTGAGTTCAATGTGAAGTCCACCAGTCACTGCACTCTCCCTCCCCCAAATGCACAGACTCTCTCTCTGTGCCACTGGCTGATGCCAGTTGATTGAGGAGGGGTGGCGTTGGTGATTCAAGACTGTTTCCTACCCACTTCAATGCTCTTTCAGCAATATGAAACTAAAACTAGGTGCTGTGATAGCTTACCTGATTTTTTGTTGTATGATGGTGCTTTTTTGTGTGTGTGGTTGTTAAAATTTGGTGTTCCTGTAAGGAAATGAACGATGTAGGCTTCTATTTGGCCAGCTTGCTCTGCCCTCCTGTTTTCATTTTTAAGATGATAAAAACTTGTGTATCATCAGTCAGCAAATGTCTACTGAGTGCTTTAGCTAAGCTCTGTGCAAGGGAAGCCCCTTACCCTTATGGAGCAGAAGTCCATCATGAATGACAGGCATTAAACAAGTAATTATAAATAATTAAGTAAAACATTACAATCAGACAAAAATGACATGAAATATCAGGTGCTCTGGGAATGTAAAACAAAGGTGGCCTATGGGTTTGGGTAGGGGTGGATAGGAGTTAGCTAGGTGAAAGGAAGGAAGTAGAATAAAGAGAGCATTTAGGCAGACTGTGAAAGCAATGCAAAGGCCATGGGGTAGGAAAGAGCATGGCACATACCCGGAACCAATAGGAAGTACAGTGTGGCCGGAGCTCAGAGAATGAAAATGGGAAGTGGTTGAGGTGGAGGTGGAGGTGGGGATGGGAGTCACATGAAGAACATGGCAGGCTATAGGGAAGGAGATCCCAGAGGAGGTGAAGTTGAAAATAAAGATAGGAGAAGGGATAATTGCTGCAGGAGGTTCCTGGAGAAGTTAGAAGGAAATGGAATTCTGACTACCTCTAGGCAACTTCACATGGGTGTTGCAGAGTTGTTTCCAATATGTCAAAAACGGAAATCTTCTCTCCACTTTTCAGTACCCCTCTCCTGAAATTTCCTCCCCAACCTCCTCACCCCCAGCTCTTTACCCTGTATCCTCTCTTCTGGTAAATGATATCACCCTATGACTCAAAAGCCTCATTTACAACATAATAATTCTGAGGATAGAGTTACTAAACTTCTAGTAACAATCACCTGCTCCACGTGATCAGTCATCATGCCCTGACAAGTTTCTAATCCTAACAGCTTTCAAAACAGCTCTCCCCTTTCTTCTACCTCCAGAGACAGTGCCCTGGCTCAGTCTTTCAGTTTCTCTTGCCTGGATCATTACAGTAGCATCTCGACATTTCTTCCTGTCTCCAATACATGCAGTACACAGCTGCCAAGGTAGCCTTTTTAATACTCATGTATATGGACATGATTCTTCTCCATGTGAGAAAAAAACTTTTGCTACTTTTTCCATTGTCTGGAATATAAAACCCACACTCCTTAGCTCAGTGTACATGACTTTTGCAGTCTGGAACTCTTTAATATTATCTCTTGCTTGCCATCTCAGGCATATTTCAGGGCTATTTGCAACCTCTCCACTTACATACATCAGGCTATAAATCCCCCTTTCATCACATCCATGTGATAATCCCAACTCATCCTCAAGGTCAAGTGTTCTCTCCTCCAGAAGGTCTCCTCTGCCCTTCCCACCCCAGGCAGGTTACAGCCTCTTCTCCAAGCTCCCGTTGGTGCCATGGATATGTACTTATCACACTATCACAATTGTGGGTCTGTTCTGTGTTGCTTATACTTAACTGAGCTTCTTCGGGCTAGGAATTAACTGAACCTGGTTAATTTTCAAAGTCCTGAACCCAGCATAGTGCCTGGCATAAGGCAGATATTCAACGGGAACGAGGAGTGGATCTCTTTGTCAGTCCACTTCAATTTTGCTTGAGTACCCCAAATTCTCACCATGGAACAACTTTGAGATTTTCAATTAGAGCCCAGGTTAGTCAGGAATTATACTTCACATATTTGAGTTGTAATTACATCATATCAGAAACCGCTGTGAGCTTTTTGCAGTAGCCCATTGTAATCTGATGTATTTGTTATTATGACACCCTCCTAAAAGGGCTCAAGTAGCTTATAAAGATAACAAAGTTCCAGAAGATAATTTTGGTGGTCACTGTAGGTTGTAATTTTCCTCCTCTTTCTGTCAATCGACCCCTGATTTTGTCCACGTGGTAATAGGCCCAGCAAAAAAATTACATTTCCCAGGGTCCCTTCCAGCTGGGGTTGGTCATATGATAAAGTTCTGGCTAATGAAAATAAGCAGAAATGGCACATGTCTGTTGATGTCTGTGCTTCTTCTCTTCATCCCTGGAATTGAGGATTCAGTGCTGGAGTAGAACCACCATCTTGAGAGCATAAGACAATCGTGGAGGAGAAAGTCTCCTCTCCGGTTATGTGAACAAAATAAGACTCTACTTTTTAAGCCCCCATCTGAGGAGTTTGTCATGCTTACAACCAAACCTAATGCCTAACGGATAGAATAACAGTCAGTGAGAAATATGAAACAAAAGAAAAACGTAGGCAGGAACATAAAGCAAAA
Organism: Macaca thibetana thibetana; assembly: GCF_024542745.1. Lineage (NCBI taxonomy): Eukaryota > Metazoa > Chordata > Mammalia > Primates > Cercopithecidae > Macaca > Macaca thibetana. The sequence continues at coordinate 82,339,551 of NC_065589.1, read as the reverse complement.
CCAGGAATCTATCTACAGCGTGTACTAAAAGTATGTACTGTGAAGTGCTATATGCTCTCTATGGGCAGGTCAGGTACTCATTTATAAGATGTCTAGAGGATAATAAGAGGAGACAGATGTGGTCAGTTATTTGTCCATAAGAAAAAAGCATACTTAACCAGAAAAAGAAAATGAATTCTGATGGCAAGACAAGACAGATATTTGTTTCCATTGTTTCTTACAGCATGAAAAACAATGTTCTTGTCAGTATCCCTATAGCAGCAAATGTCTCTGGGTAATTCTAGTAACTGATGGTCTCATCCAAAGTGTAGTGAAGAAAACAATTAGGGTATTCAGACAAATAAATGGACCACACATCTTTCAGGCAATCCTTCATAGCTAGGCTTCCTCTACTGTTTTCTAGGTGAACTACATTAGAAATCTTATGGAAACTGCAGACCTCTGAGCAGAAAACTGCATATACACACCACATTTTACCAACCATTTAAAGGAGTTACAGAGTTAAGGGTTTGAAAGTTCCAGGTTAAGAACCCAGTCCCAATCTGTATTCTCGAGGTTTAGCAGGAGTGAGGACTTATTTTACAAGATGTTTGTTTTCATGTAAGTATGGTGAGCCACTGTCCCAGTTTGCTTGAGAGGGAACAGTTTTTTGGGATGCAGAATAAGTAGAAAATCATACTCTTTAACCGTTTGCCAACCTTTGGTGTGTGGGGATGCGTGTGTGTGCATTGTGGAGGTAGGTAGGCCTCTTGCTGTGAAAATTAAGGATTTCACAAGGATATGTGCTTAAATGCATGGATACCTACAAGGCCAAGGGACTCACAGTGGCAGGACTAGACTCTCACTTCATCAAAATCAATTTTAAACTGACACCAAAGTGCAAACAAATGAACAAACACAATTCCAAAATCTGATGCTTTTTTCCAAAGCTACAGTCATTTGTATGTACTAGTCATCTAGACTGTGTTTTTATATCCCTGTCACTTCTTGGTATATCTTCTGAAGTAATTATTTGCAAAATATAACTCAAAGTTACCAGATGGAGAGATTTGTCATGTGAAAATAATTAGCCATAAACAAGTTACAAGTTGGAGCGAATCATAAAAATTTATTAATTTGGTTGCAGAATGGTTGACTTTAGATACTCAAATCATCAAGGTCCTTCTTTGTGGTAATATTTACATAGTAGGACTGGTTTTCTTTTTTTTAAATTAAAGTCATCCCTAGACTCTCATATTAAAACTACATTAATTATGTGTAAGGGAATTGTTGATTTTCTAATCTTTTTAAGGTTGGTTGGTTTAAGGAAGGTTGGCCCTTGATAGCTGGATAAGTAATGAAAAATGGTTATCAGATTGGGAGAAAAGACAAAATCTGTCTTTAATTGTTCGACAATTATAAACTGCCCAGTCAAGAGATATTTCCTACCACCATCCTTTTCTCTTATGCTAGGTAGTACTCTCATAAAATTCTAAAGAGACATCAATGCCAGTTTTTAAAAAAAATTACTATTATTATTTTTTGTGTGTGTGGAGATGAGGGTTTCCCTATGTTGGCCAGGCTGGTCTTGAACTCCTGGCCTCAACTAGTCCTCCCAAATCAGCTCCCAAAGTCCTGGGATTATAGGCATGAGCCACCACACCCAACCTAACATCAGTCTTCTAAATTCAAGTAGTTTGACTCAGCCCCATTCAAAGGCTTGTAAAAGTCGGTAAGAATTGCAAAAGTCTTACTTTATTCTTGAAGACTTTTTCATAAGATAAACTGCTGCTCACTTGCAGCAGCCCTAGTGATGTGCGAGCTGCTGGTTGCATTCTAAGTGGGCAGGGAAAGTCAGGTTGCAATCTGGAAAGCATTTTATTAAGCATTTCTGATGGGAGATCTCAGAAGAAATCTCCAAGACTGAAAATTTCTTGTGATTCCCTTTCTCATTCTAAAATGTACCTAATTTGTGCCTAGTTTTGTGTTTGTAATTTTATATTCTTTTTCCTAAAGGTGGATCTCCAAATTATTGTATAAGCTTTAGATTCCACAAAACATGAAACTACCCATGTATGAAGTCCACTAGATGTTTATTTCCCTGAGAAGCTCGAATTTACTATTTGCCAAGAGGCTGGCATAAGGTTTATACAGGACAGCCACGAAACTAACTAGAACCATTTACCAAATCCCAGGTTGTAACCCAACAGAGTTTGAAAAAAAAGATGGCGGTGAAGGCTTATCAATTAGTCAAGTACCTTACCAATGCGAATGCTTAAGTAAGTTCTTTGTTGTTCTTTTCTTATGTCATGCCTCTCCTTATATGCTTGTAGATTACAGATACTTCCCCTCAAAGGAATAAACCATTGGATTAAGAAAAATGTGCATATATCATTTTGAGGGCACCAGGTATAGATTGCAGAGTCAATGAATTTTGACATTTGAGCTATCCAAAAAGAGAAAGGGAAAATGGGAGCAGGGCAATTAAAAAAAAAAAAAAAAAAAAAAAAAAAAAAAAAAACCATTGTATATTAAATGTGAAGAGTTTGATGGCTTTGGGAAAAAAGTTTTTTTCATCCAGCTAAAGATGATGTTATTTCTGCCTTTATGAATTTCTGCCATATGGTATAACTTTGGGTTTGTAAGTCGTATTTTTTTAAATTAAAGAATAACTTACATTGCCTTGCAAAATAGTTTTTTGCTATTTGTGAAGGGTTTTCTTTGGTTAGGGATGTATTAATTGGTGTCAATAATATAACAACTAATCTTGGGCCAAATTTCAACCAACTTTATTAATACAAACCAAATATCTTCTATGTGTCCGCATTTTACAAGAGCATGTTCTGAAATATGAGAAAAGCTATCCTTGAAGTATTTCCAGACAAATTAAAGACAGGAAATACCAGAGAATTCATGTGCTGAACTCTCATTAGATTTACTGCCCAATTTAGCAGTTTCAGCATGAGTCTGGGATATGCCTCTGTACATTTTGATGTGAATTCCAAGTGGACTGAACTTGTAGAGCTTTAGAATTTCGTCTATCGCTTTGCATTTCTCTGATTTTGGGTTATATGTCACCATTCATCATAAAAATGCAAGATCCCTTGAAGTGTAGCTACTTGGGCTCCTCTGGAGTTAAAAGGGCAAAAATGAACAAATCAATAAACACATCAAATTGATCTCTGAGCAAAATGATCCAGATTTATGTCTCAAAAGTATTTAGAATTTTATATTTTCAAATATTTTCCGGGTGGTTTAAGTACAGCATTTTCTGAGGAGTGTGATGTGACTTTCTGGATTACTTTACTCTGCCTCAGTGAGGAAATTTAGCAGTGTGTGTGGAATGTGAAGCCCACATCTGATCTCCCTTGGATTTGCTGCCCTCAATATAGCTGTCGCCACATGCTTAATGCTCCTTTGACATCCTGGTCTCCATATCGTTAAGACAATGAAATAGACAATTATATAAAATAGAAATATTTGTGAAACACATAGCTAATGTTCCAAATGGAATGTGAGTTATTTTTATTTGGGAAAAAAAAGTTTCTGTAATTCTCTTACTTGATATTTTTTATTGGTTCCTCATTGGCTACATCCGAAGTTCTCAGATTCAAGTTTATGGAATGAGAACCATTCTGTGATAAAAGTTTCAATGTATCAAAACTTAAAAAAAATTGTTGGGTTTTTCTCTTCATAGAAATAAATTGACTCCTTTTAAGGGACTGTTTTTTCCTGGCACTTATGTCCTTCCTACTTTCTGGTATTTTTTAAAAATCGTGTTCTAAAATGAAATGATGTTTGCAAATGTATGTTTGAAAAAATGATTTAATTTGGCAACATAAAAACTTGGCCATCTTAAAATGTCTTTGAAATTTACTGGTCTGTAAAATCCAAGAGTCTAGGAATGATTGCCTCATGAGATGATGATTAACTTCTTATTGTGGCATCTAAGCCTCTTCCCAGTCTGGTCCATGCCTATTTTCCAGCATCATCCTTCACCATTTTAAACCCAAGAACTCTGGGATGGAGATACGCTTAAAGAGTTGTTTTACACACTTTCGCACCTTGTCCTAAAAGGCTCCTAATTTAGCCTTCAGACTCAGGGGAAAAAAGTCACCTCTTCTATGAAGCCTTCCCTGATAACCCCATCTAGACTTTCCACGAAGAGCTTGATTACTCTGTTTTCAGCTTTCACTGCTTCTCGGTATGGCACTAGCCATATGATATCATAAGGATGTGTTTGCTTGACTGCCTCACATAGGGTGAAATTCTTTTCCTTCCATGGTTTATTTCTTTATCCCCTGCATCTATGCCAATAGTTTACACATAATAGGTGCACAATAAATATATGATTGGATTTTGGGTAGATAATCGATTAAATAGTATCTTGCAAAAGTCCTGCTATTAATTTATTTGGTAATTTATAAAGAAATACTATAAGTGCCTATTATTAAACAGCTTTATTAGGCATCCTGATGGTTGCATTGTGTGAAATATAGCCTTTATTTATAAATTGCTTATAATCTAATTGGGGAAGACAATCTACAGAGCAAATGTTATCTAACCAATACACAAAATAGTCAAAGACTAGGGCAGTATGTGTTATGTGCAATCAATGGAGATGATGTAAAGGAAGTTCTGGGGTGAATGTTTCTGCTTTTTGTCCTTGAATCCTCCAGAGGCTTCAAGGAGGATGTATAAATATTCTGAACCTTCTTTGCCACATAGCCAAAGCCACACAATATCGGGACTCCTGTTCTCTTTCCCAAAGCTGAGGCCTGCATTCATTGTGCAACCTCTTGACTTGTTTGCCTATTGATAGTCTTGCTTCATCCCTCATACTTGACACGCAGAACTGCTTTTCTGTCTCTGATGCTTCAGTTTTCCCCCACCACTAACTGTAATTGATACTTGCTGGTTGGTTTTGTAGCCTCCCGTAAAGGCCTAGAGTAAATAACCCACTTGGCATTTTCTTTCTTCTCTTTTTTCTTTTCTTTTCTTTTCCTTCTTTTCCTTCCTTCTTTCCTTCTTTCTTTCTTTTTCACAAAAAGTTTTTAATAAAGGACTTCTTTATTAGCAAAAGATAAACTTTTTACACAAAAGTAGTGTTTTTCATAAGAATAAAAGATTTCTCATAAGCATAAAAGAATAAAAGGTGCTTCCTTGTATACATGTGGAGCATCTTTAAGATGTTCAAAGTAAATTAAAATGTGAGTCTTTCTGAAGTGAACTTTGTTGATTCCATGAAAGCTCGATCACTGACATGTTCACCTGAGGGCAAAGGATCTGCAGTTTACAACAAGCTTGCAGAAATGGGTTTTGTCTCATATGGATTCTACTTGGTTTTCCTCTTATACTTTTTTATTTAAAAAATTAAAATGTTAAGTGGTAACAAACAAAACATAGGAAGGCCCTGAGAAGACTGCACCATGAAAATAGCATCATGAAGAGGCTGCCTGAGTTCAACACTGTAGATTGAATGAGAACCACTGGCTGCCTCTGAGTCTTCACTGGCTTATGGGTAAAATTAGGGGAGGAAGAGATAATGACTAATATGTTTTCTCAATTCTCAAATGATTTGCAGAGATGTTATATTAATTATTTTTCATTTTACCAAAAATTCAAACTATACAGAAGTAAATAAAATAAAATCTTAAAGTGTTTTTATTCATGTACACCTACCCCTCACATAAATGCATACACTTATACACACTCACACCCACATTCATATTCAGAAATGTAAAACACTGATTCTCCTTTACTTGAACTCACTCATGGAGTATCTCTCAGGCTGTGTTCCCTAAGTCCATGGAAAAACACAAAAATAACTTTCATTCTTCCTCGTTTAGTCTATGATAAGCAACATACAAATATTACTTTCAGAATTAAACTTCATAGAATCTCAGCAATTATTTGCAAGTAAATAATTAGTTTTTCTGAGACGAAGTTTTTCACTCTTGTTGCCCAAGCTGGAGTGCAATGGCGTGATCTCGGCTCACTGCCACCTCTGCCTCCTAGGTTTAAGCAATTCTCCTGCTTCAGCCTCCCAAGTAGCTGGGATTACAGGTGTGTGCCACCAGGCTCAGCTAATTTTTTTTTTCTCTATTTTTAGTAGAAACGGAGTTTTACCATATTAGCCAGGCTAGTCTCGAACTCCTGACCTCAGTTGATCTGCCTGCCTGTCTCCCAAAGTGGTGGGATTACAGGCGTGAGCCACCGTACTGGGCCAATAACTAGTTTTAATTCCATTTGTAATAAAGTAAAAGTAATTTAAAGGTCATTTTCATCTTTATTCAAGTCTTTAGGTTTACTTTGTGTTTTAAATCAACTTCCAAGCAACATTTAAATATTATTTTCTTTAATTTAAACCAATTTTTACCCTATTTTCATTTGCTTAGATGTGACATAAGTCCCAGTTTTCCACTGTTTTGTTTTTTTGTTTTTGGATGAAATCTTAGTTGTTTAATGAACTTGAATATTTATATTTAGTTAAAGCTCTGCTATCATTTATAACCAGATGAGACAGCCATGGAAAGATAAATTGATAATTTATTCCTCTTGCATTAGGGAAACAGTTCTTGTATTTACAATATGCTGAGCACAGCAATTCCCTGCCTAGCCTCCTAATATTTGTGTACATTTTTATGGATGAGTGTGACTTTCAAATTAAAAATGATTTGTTGCAAGAATATTGACTAGGAAATGCATCCTGAGAGAAGACAGCAGAGAAGTAATGAGATTTTTTTGCTACCCCTAGCCCTGGGCTATTCAATAATTTTTCTTCTTTAAAGCTAAGAGGAAGAAAGAGCCTCAAACTGAGTGGCAGATGTTAAGTCAGGAAATGGGAAACTCCGCCTTCCCCAGAGCTTGAGTCGTCTCCATGACCTTTGTGGCCTTGTTGAAAGGCTTTCTCTGAATTGAATGACAACACGGAGGCTGAGGCTAAGATTGCACTTCAGAGAATGTGGGTATGAATGGGAAGCTTTGACCCCTGCCCCCTGGGTGGTAGTTCAGACCTGGGTTAGGGTGAGGTGTGGAATTGCACTTCCAGATTGCAGCCCTGCCAGGAAGGGTTTTGCAATGCTGGGTGGTCTGGTAGGTTTGAGGTCCCCCCCCAGCAAGAGAAGAACCTAAGAAACTTCACCTGCTCTTACCCTGGTTCCTGCTTGGCATCTCTACTTCTTTCAGTTCTTTCAGTGCATCCAAATTGGCATCCAGGACTTAAGCACCATATGGCCCAGATGTTTTCTAGAATCATTGTGGGCATGCAAACATAGACCACTGCCAGGGAACCACTCCTACCTCATACTTCAGAGCATTTACATAATGATGTGGCTCAGAACAGATATAAGACCCCTGCAGAAAGAGGACACCAATTGGTGTGAACTCGAGAGGGACAGAGAAAACAGTTCTGAACAGGGTCTTCTAAGGTGGGGCTTTTTATGCCGTTTTTTGTTTAAGTATTGCAAAAATTAACAAAATAGAACTGTAATGATTTAAACTTTTTAGCTGGAAATTCAAGAAATGTTTTGTTTTATGTGTGTGTGTGTTTTTTAAAGATACCAATTAACAAATCTAAACAACTTTAAAAATCTTCTTTATTAAAGTTGGTCCATTTTTTTCAAAACCTGCATCTTTTACAATTTATCATACATTGAGCCTCTCTTTCTCTACTACATTTATCCAATTCATTTGATCTTTTGTTCCCTCATTGTTAGCCAGGTAACCCTGGGAATATATACCTCTTAGCAGCTTTCTGTGCACTTCCTTGGGTGTAACCTGCTGCCAAACAGACAAAAATTATTTTTATCACATTGGGGCAGGTTTTCACTGCTGATAAGTATCAGCTGTCTAGAGAGCAGGCATAGAGAAGTCATAGGAGCAGCCTATGGAGACCAAAAACACATGGAGAAACAAGGGCTGCTAAATGGACATTTCCCTCAGAGGGACCAGCGTGCGTTCCTAGCCAAGATGAAGACACAGGGGGTGGGGGGAACTCTAAGAAAGAAAGAAAGGTTTTCAAGGGAGGGTGAGGGAGAAAAGGAGACAAAGTTAGTAGAGAAAGGAAATGCTTTAGGTCTCAGAATGTGGCATGATAATTTTATTTGAAGTGATTGGGCTTAGAACAATAACACTGGCAAAGCCATCAGCTACTAGGAGGTTACTTGAGGCATAACATATCCTTTTGCTTTGATCAGGTTCTGTTGATTTTGGAAAGGGGGTGAAGTACATTCCCACCCAGGGGGATGGAGTTTACTCCAGGGAGGCCTTTGATCACTTACTGGTATACATTTATCAGAATCATTGTCATCATTGTCACCTTGTTTATTTGTCCATCACTAGGGATATAATACCCAGCATCATTCCTTTGTATGTGTACTTATGTGTGTATGCACGAGAAGCATTGATAGACTGGAAAAAAGAGATGAGAGCGCTCAGGAGATTGAAAAAGCAATGAAGTAGGCACAGTTAGTGATGAAACATTGGGATTAAAGTACTTCAGATTTCAAAGAGTACAATTTCTTGTGATGTCCCCTTTTGGGGTGTAGCCAGGGCAATGTGGAAGCAAGAGAGGAGGAAAGACAAACTATTGAGAATCAGCTGGTAAAAAAGCTTCAAGTTGGCTATTAGTATATCTTCTTTGGAGAAATGTTTATCAAGTCCTTTGCTAATTTTTAAATTGGGCTATTTGTGTTTTATTATTGAACTGTAAGAGGTCTTTTTATATATTCTGGATACTAGACCCTTATCTGATTCGCATATTAGTTTATCCTGTTCTGTGCGTTGCCATTTCACTTTCTTAAAAGTATCCTTTCATGTACAAAAGTTTAAATTTTAATCAAGTTCAATTTACCCATTTTATTTTTTGTTTCTTATGCTTTCAGTGTCATATCTAAGATTTACCTCATCCATGGTCACGAAGATGTACTCCCATACTTTCTTTTCTCCTTTGTTTTTTATTGACACATAATAATTGTACATATTTATGGCATACAGTTTTGATACATTTAAACAGTGTGTGAGAACCAAAGCAGAGTGTTTAACATGACCATAATCTTACACACTAATCATTTCTTTATGGTGAAAACATTCAACATCCCTTCTTCTAGCGATTTTGGAATATAAAATGCAATATTGTTAACTGTAGCCACCCTTATTCTCATACTTTAATAATTTTATGGTTTTAGCCCTTATATTTAGGTGTATGATGCATTTTTTAAAGCTAAAATTCAATTCATTTCTTGTCTTTTTTTTTTAATAATTTCAACTTCTGTCTTAGATTCAGAGGGTACACATGCAGGTTTGTTACATGGGTATATTGCATGGTGCTGAAGTTTGGAGTACAAATGATCCCTTCATCCAGGCAGTGAGTACAACACCCAGTAGGTACTTTTTCAGCCCTTGCCCTTCTGCCTCTCTTCCCATTCTAGTAGTCCTCAGTGCCTATTGTTTCCATTTTTATGTCCATGTGTACCCAATGCTTAGCTCCACTTACAAGTTACAATATATGGTATATGGTTTTCTGTTCCTGAGTAAATTCACTTGGGATAATGGCCTCCAGGTGCATTCATGTTGCCCCAAAGAACTTGATTTCATTCTTTTTGATGGCTGTGTAGTATTCCATGGTGGATATATACCACATTTTCTTTATCTAATCCACTGTTGATGAGCCCCTAGGTTGATTCCATGTCTTTGCTATTGTGAATAGCACTGTCTTTTTGGTAGAACATACGAGTGCATGTAACTTTTTGAATTTATTTTCTTTTGGATATACATCCAGTAATGGGATTGTTGGGTCAAATGGTAGTTCTGTTTTATGTTCTTTGAGAAATCTCCAAACTGCCTTCCAAAGTGATAAACTGATTTACATTCCTACCAACAGTATATATGTGTTCTCTTTTTCTCACTGTCTTGCCTGTTATTTTTTGACTTTTTCATAATAGCCATTCTGACAGGTGTGAGATAGTATTTCATTATGGTTTTGATTTGCATTTCTCTAATGATGAGTGATGTTGAGCATTTTTTTATATGTTTGTTGGCCACTTATATGTCTTCTTTAAAGAAGTGTCTGTTCATGTGTGTTGCCTACTTTTGAATGGGGTTATTTGGTTTTTGCTTGTTGAATTAAGTTCCTTATAGATGGTGGATATTAAACCTTTGTCAGATACATAGTTTGTGAATACTTTTCTTCCGTTCTGTAGGTTGCCAGTGTACTCTATTCATAGTTTCTTTTGCTGTACAGAAGCTCTTTAATTAGTTCTCAATTGTCAGTTTTTGTTTGTGTTGCAGTTGCTTTTAAGGACTTAGTTATAAATTATTTCCCAAGGCTGATGTCCAGAATGGTATTTCCTAGAGTTTCTTCTAGGATTTTCATAGTTTGAAGTCCTACATTTAAGCCTTTAATCAACCTGGAGTTAAGTTTTGTATATGGTAAAAAGTAGGGGTCGAGTTTCATTTTTCTGCATATGCCTAGCCAGCTATCCCACTTTGTCAAAGGTAAGGCTGCAGCTGTGCAGCTTTATTTCTGGATTCTCTATTCTGTTCCATTGGTTTATGTGTCTGTTTTTGTACAGATACCATGCTGTTTTGGTTACTGTAGCCTTGTAGTATAGTTTGAAGTTGAGAAATGTGATGCCTCTAACTTTGTTCTTTTTGCTTAGGATTGCTTTGGCTATTCACACTCTTTTTTTGGTTTCCTATGAATTTTATAATAGTTTTTCCTAATTCTGTGAAAAATGATGTTGGTAATTTGATAGGAATAGCATTGAATCTGTGGTTTGCTTTGGGCAGTATGGCCATCTGAACATTGGTTCTTCCAATCCAGGAGCATGGAAGTTTATTCCATTTGTTTGTGTCACCTGTGATTTCTTTCAGTAGTATTTCATAGTTCTCCTATAGAGATCATTCACCTGCTTGGTTAAGAAGTATTCCTAGGTATTTTATTTTTTTGTGGCTATTGTAAATAGGATTGCATTTTTTATTTAGCTCTCACTTTGAACATTATTGCTGTATAGAAATTCTACTGATTTTTGTACATTGATTTTTGTATCCTAAAACTTTACCAAAGTCATTGATCAGTTTCAGGAACCTTTTGACAGAGTCCTTAGGGTTTTCTAGGGATAGAATCATTTTTTGTTTGTTTGTTTGTTTTTTACTTTTAGGAGCAAGCCTATTAACTGATAGGTATGGAATCGTATCATCAGTGTAGAGAGTTAACTTGACTTCCTCTTTTCCTATTTGGATGCCTTTTATTTATTTCTCTTGCCTGATTGCTCTGACTAGGACTTTTAGTACTACATAGAATAGGAGTGGTGAGAGTGGACATACTTGGCTTGTTCCAGTTCTCAAGGGAAATGCTTCCAGCTTTTGCCCTTTCAGTATGATGTTGGCTGTGGGTTTGTCATAGATGGCTCTTATTATTTTGAGACATGTTCCTTCGATGCCAAGTTGTTGAGAGTTTTTGTCATGAGGTTATGTTGCATTTTATTGAAAGCTTTTTCTATGTCATAAAATTTTTGTTTTTAATTCTGTTTATGTGGTGAATCACATTTATTGATTTTCATATGTTGAACCATCGTTGCATCCCAGGAATGAAGCCTACTTGATTGTGGTGAATTTACTTTTTTTTTTTTTTTTTTTTGAGGTGGAGTCTCACTCAGTCGCCCAGGCTGGAGTGCAGTGGTGCAATCTCGGCTTACTGCAAGCTCCACCTCCCGGGTTCATCATTCTCCTGCCTCAACCTCCCAAGTAGCTGGGACTACAGGCGCCCACCACCACGCATGGCTGTTTTGTATTTTTTTTAGTAGAGATGGGGTTTCACTGTATTAGCCAGGATGGTCTCGATGTCCTGACCTCGTGATCTGCCGGCCTCAGACTCCCAAAGTGCTGGGATTATAGGTGTGAGCCACCACGCCCGGCCATGAATTTACTTTTTGATATGCTGCCAGACTCAGCTTGCCAATATTTTTCTGAGGATTTTTACATCTGTGATCATTAGGGATATTGGCCTGCAGTTGTCATTTTTCATTGTGTCTTTGCTGTGTTTTGGTATCAGGATAATGCTAGCTTCATAGAATGAGTTAGGGAGGAGTCCCTCCTCCTCGTTTTTTTGGAATAATTTCATTAGGATTGGTACCAGCTCTTCTTTGTATGTCAGGTAGAATTTGGATGTGAATTCATCTGGTCTGGGGCTTTTTTGGGTTGGTAAGTTTTTTATTGATTCAATTTCAGAACTTGATATTGATCTGGTCAGTTTCTTTCTGGTTCAACCTTGGAAGGTTATATGTTTCCAGAAATTTATTTCCTCTAGATAGTCTAATTTGTGTACATAGAGGTGTTTATAAGAGTCTCTGAGGATCTTTTGTATTTCTGTGGGATTGAGAGTCTCTGAGGATGTTTTGTATTTCTGTGGGATTGGTTGTGATGTTACCTTTGTTGCTTCTGATTGTGCTTATTTGGATCTTCTGTCCTCTTTTCTTTGTTAATCTAGCTAGTGGTCTATGAATTTTGTTTATCCTCTCAAAGAACAAACTTTTGGTTTTGATAATTTCTTCTAAGAATTGTGGTATCAGTTTTGTTCAACTCTCTTTTAATTTTACTTGTTTTTTCTGCTAGCTTTTTGGTTAGTTTATTCTTATTTTTCTAGTTCCTCTAGGTGTGATGTTAGATATGATCTATTTTGAATTAATTTTTGTGTATAATATGAAGAAGGGACTCAACTTTATCTTTTGCATATGACTATCCAGTTGTCCCAGTATCATTTGTTGAAAAGACTATTCTTTTACCATTGAATTGTCTTGGCACTCTTGATGAAAATCAATTCACTATACTTGTGTCAGTGTCATTCAGTTTTGATTACTGTGGCTTTGTATAACATTTGGAAATTGGAAAATCAGAGTTCTCCAATTTATTCTTTTCCAGATTGTTTTTGGCTATTCCAGGTTCTTTGAGTTTCCATATGATTTTCAAGATCAGCCTGTCTATATTTGCAAAAGCCTAGTTGAAAATTTGATATGAATTGCGTGGAATCTGTAGATTAGTTTGGGGCATATTACCATCTTAATAATATTAAATCTTCTTATCCATGAATTGGAGTGTCTTCCACTTATATTTTCTCAAATAACATTCAGCAATGCTTTATATTTCTTTGTTAAATTTATTTCTATTTTATTTTATTTATTATTAATTTATTTATTTATTTATTTTGAGACAGAGTTTCACTCTGTTGTCCAGGCTGGAGTGCAGTGGTATGATCATAGCTCACTGCAGCCTCAACCTCCTGGGTTCAAGAGATCCTTCAGTCTCAGCATCCCAAGTAGCTGGGACGACAGGTACATGGCATCACAGCTGACTAATTTTTGTGTTATTTTGTAGAGATGGTGTCTCACCATGTTGCCCAGGCCCATCTCAAACTCCTGAGCTCAAGCAATCCTCCCACCTTGGCCTTCCAAAGTGCTGAGATTACAGGCATGAGCCACCATACCCAGCCTCCATTTTATTCTTTTTGATGCTATTATAAATGTAATATTTTTCTTAGTTTTATATTTTGAGTTTTCATAGCTAGTGCATAAATACAGTAGCTTTTTGTATATTGTTCTTATATCCCACAACTTTGATGAGCTCATTTATTAGTTCTAATAGTTTTGTAGTGGATTCCTTAGGATTTTCTTTATACAATATTACGTCATCTGCAGATAGAAATAGTTTTATTTCCTCCCTTCCAATCTAGATATGTTTTGTTTCATTTCCTTACCCAATTGCCCCGACTCTTCCTCTGGTACAAAGTTGAATAGAAGTTGCGAGAATGGACATCCTTGACTTGTTCCTGATTTTAGAGGGGGAATTCCATTTATTTCTGCGTGAATATTTATTATTTTCTTCTTTCTGTTTGGTTTAGATTTAACTTGTTATTCTTTCTAGTTTCTTAAGTTTGAAGCCTAGGCTATCCATTTAAATATTTTTACATTCCAACATATGCATTTAATGCTACAAATTTTCCTCTAGGCACTGCTTAGCTATATCCCCACAAATAACTTGTATTTTTATTTGGTTCAAAAATTTAAAAAATTTCCTTTGAGGTTTCTCTTGAACTCATGTTATTTAGAAGTGTTTTATTTAATTTCCAAATATTTGGAAAATTTCCAGATACCTTTCTGTTATTGTGTTCTGGTTTAATTTTGTTGTGGTCAGAAGATATTCATTATATGATTTCTATTATTTTCAATGTGTTAAGCTTTTGTTATAGCTGAGAATAATGGTGTGTCTTAGGAATGTCTATATGTACTTGAGAAGAATATGTGTTCTGTTGTTTGTTGGGTGAAGTGCTCTCTACATATTAACTGCACCAAGTTGGTTGATTGCACTGTTCAGGTTGTATACAGTCTTACTGATTTCCTGCTGATTTGTTCTATCAGTTCCCAAGAGAAAGGTGTTGAAGTCTCCAACCGCAATTGTGGGTGTGCCTATTTCTCTTTTTAGATATATCAGGTTTTTGCTTCATGTTTTATGAAGATCTGTTGTTAAGTAAATATTTAAGATTTTCACGTCTTCTTGGAGAATTGTTTTGTTTACCATTATGTTGTGTCCTTCTTTATCTCTGATAATCTTCCTTGCTCTGAAATCTACTTAGACTGAAATTAATGTAACTATTCCAGCTTTCTTTTGATTAGTGGTTTGCATGGTGTATCTTTCTCCATCATTTTGCTTTTAATGTATCTTGTTTTTCTCTTCAATGTGAATTTGTTATAGATAGCACATATATACATTTTTTAATGTATATATGTGACTATGTTATCTATATCTATGTTATCTATATCTGTATCTAATACAACTAATTTATTTTCCTGACAGTTTTCCTAATGTAGTCAAGGTCCTTTTCTCCCCTAAATGCGTATAATCATTGGACTATACCAGAACTTTATAAACAATTTTCTTAGGGTTTTTCAGAGTCACAATATTTGTTTCCTAAGGTTGCTTACTTCAGGAATACTTATTCGATATTGGATATTACAGCCGTATTGATTATGTGGCTAAGGGGCCGTAGGAGTCCAGGAGGATGAAACTACTAAATGAAAGAATTTTGAGTTTCAGGAAACTTTTCTTAAATCCAGAAAACATTATTTCATTATCCAGAGTGATTTAACATAAGAATTATTTGGACTGAGTACAAACATAGAGTTGGTGAGATAAAGTTCAACTCTGTCAATTCACAGATGAGAAATCTAAGACCAAGAGCTACTTGGCTAACTTCCATACATCAGGTCCTATTTTCCTTCTATTTTCAGCAGAATGGAGTGAGTTATATTATCATATTGTTGCTATGATTATTTCAATAGTGAGATCCACCCCAATAGCTGTCTATATTGATACTTGTGAGTGGCCATGGGAAGTAGAGAGAAACTGCTTTCTGTGCAAGGACCTAACCTTGAGGTGTGCAGTATATGTCCAATCTTTCATTTAGCTACTTCTCAACATTCTTGTATTTGTATTAGCTTTCAGATCTTACCATTTTAATCTTGGATTCAAATTCCCAAATTGTATTTAGAACTTTCTATTTAGATTGCTCTACAAAAAACACTAGAATTATCTTTGTTTCTGAGAGTTTTATCAGCCAACCTGGATAATTTACTTCTATAAATTATTATCACTTAGCAATACAAAACTAATTTTTCAGATTTGCCTTCTTGGAGCAAAGGTTAGTGACAAGGCTTAAGAACTTCTGAGTCAATTTTATTTGGCTGAAAAATATCCAGAATTTTAAAAAGGAAGATTAGAAATTTGCAAGCTCAAATGTCTTCCTAAATACATCTTGAGGTTTAAAACAATAACTCTTCTTCAGACATTTCAAATTTTTTATTCTAATCATCCATAATGTCAGGAAATTTAAAAGGTCTTTAGAGAAAATAATCACCAAATATTTGTAACATTTTTCTTTCAAATGTTTGAATTTTTTCTTTCAAATGTCTGGATTGTTGGTTTTATTTCAGGGTGGTTCTTAATTTATCCCAAAAGAATTGTCAGCCTGTGCTGTTTCAGGATCTCCCCACAGTGGAAGTATAATACAGTGTTAGTATGTCTTTCCATTGTTGCAGAAACTCTATTTTTTAAAGTGCCTTTAGCAAGATTCTGGGAATTCACTGTAGGTTAACAGTGGGGCTCTCACCACTTAGAATTCTTTTCTCCTAATGAAAGGAATCTGAACCCTTGAACTCTGTCAGGGTCTTAGGCATGTTCCCTGGGCCTGATTTTCATCCTCAGAAAATGGAGGTCAGATACATGTCAAGAATAAAAGAAAGGTCAAATGAGAGTAGTTCAAGACTTTGCACACATCCAGATGACGTTAATGTGTTGACCATAGTGTCTAGAACCTGCTAGGCAGTTGGTGAGTGAGTGGATGAACGAATGAATGAGTAAATAGAACAGTAAATATTCAAGGAAGCAGTTGATGATATGTATGGTAATACCTTACTTTCAGTGTATTCACTGAGGAAAATGGTGATTGATATAAAAAATATAACAGTTCTCAGCCTGCTCCTTTCCCAAGTGATTAGGGCAATTAATTTGTTAATGCATTGTTCATAAAGAATGATTATTGGAAACAATTTAGGATTTTAAGAATTTCCTGCTTTATTGTAGAGATAATGGCTTTGATTATCACCCCTTGACTGATGATAACACCTATGCACCTCACAGCCACTCTCATTTATATATTTTGATTAACACGTGAGAAACAACATGAGTTGGGAAGGGAGATTATGTTTGCATTCTTCCTCTGTAATTATAGCTATAGTGAGTTCACAAGCTCAGGTGTGCAAGACCTATCTCTAATTGAACTTAATTTATGACTCTAAGCATTAATTCTGTCAGATTGGCAGAAAAGGGAGAAAATCTAGGGGTTTTTTTGGTTTGTTTTTGGGTTTTTTTGGTATTCTTTCCCCTGCTCCTTCAGTTCCTGGAATTTTACCAAGTTTCTGAGAACTTACACAATGCCCAGATTTGGGAGAGAGGGTGCTGCTGTTCTTACATCAGTCAGTAGGACCCACAAAATACTGTTGAAATGTGCTTAATTTCCATCTGTACAGCCTCATCAGGTCCCAGTGTCCCGCAGCTCCCTGCTCATGCTTCAGGTACAGGCGTTTTTGGGTCAGGTTGCTGTAAGTCCATTTTGCTAGATGTGTGTCCTGCTCCCTTTCCTCTCGGGGTCTCCTCTGTGGGGTCATCCCACTATTCTGGTATCCTCCTCGGGGTGTACTTCTCCTGCTCATCCCAGCCTCCTCTGCACCACCTTCCACTCCTTCTACCACCTCCTCCCCCAGGAAGGACTTTTAGCAGAGGGGAGATCTGTCTCTCTTTGCATTTCTTCCAAGAAACTCAGCCTGCTGCTTTTAGTGAAATAAATACAAAAAAAGATGTATAGGGAGCTTTAGTGTTCTTCTGCCACTTATTTCCTTTATGGCTAAGTCCCTGATGGAAAGAGAGAGAAGGAAAGAGAAACAAAAGAAGCAAACCAAAACCAAAAATTAAAACATAAATCCCAAATAAGCAAAACCAAATTTAAATTCATACAGTAATATCTCAAAAGAGCTATACCATCAGATCAAGAGCATAAGTATTAGTAGGAGCTAATGTTATTAAGTCTTTTTTACCTTCCAGGAGCTCTGATTCCCACAGATGTATTACCATAATTCATCAGAAGATGGTGAATAGACATTCTGATCCCTTTACAATTGGGAAACTGAGCAGTAAAGGGATTAAGTACCTGTTAAGTATTAAATTTGAATTCAGGTTGTTTAAAATTCCAAATTCCGTACTTTCCTCTATTTACTTTGTTTTATTTCACAACCCCACAAAAATAATGGTCAATAAAAGCTAATAGAAAATGAGAAATTGGGAGAGATAGTTATTTAAAATTATATTAGATCAGCTAAAATCTGTATGAGAACATTTGGGCTGAGAATCAGGGACTGAAAGTTATTGTCAAAATGACATGGAGTTGATACCTTGAGGAAGGCACAAAGCAAAGTGGCTTAAACCAGTGTCCCTCAGCTGGAGAACTGAGAAACGAACTGTGGTGCATTACAATAGAATAATACTCAGCAATAAAAAGGCATGAACTACTGATACACTCAACAATGTGGATGAATTTTGAATGGCATACTGTAAGTGGGCAGAGTCAAATTTAAAAGACTACATAGTGTGTGATTCCACTTATATGACACTCTGGAAAAGGCAAAACTGTAAGGACTGTCTTCCATTTTTATTGAGATGGTGGTTACATGACTGTATGCATTTCTCAAAAATTGCAGAACTGTACTCTAACTGGGTGAATAGTACTGTATGTAAATTATACCTTAATTTTTTAAATGGAAGGAAAAATGCAAAGTTGATTAGGATTACTTTAGTTGCTTTACTAAACTCATTAGAAATATCCTAACTTATAATTTTTTGGTATAATTTGAAAAACAGAATTGATTCAGTCCCTTAATAACCAACTCCCTCTAAATATTGTATATATGACCCACAGAAACCCTAGAGTACCCAAATACCATATTTCTTCAAATTTATAACATAACCTCTCTGAAATTCAGATATTTCTTACAACCAATAAGAGAAAATCATAGTTGCATGTAGAACAATAAGTCTTGCTGTAGTTATCTACAAATGTACAAAATGTACAGAATTAGCCTTTGAACAATTAATATTGAGCCTTAGTTAAACTTAGATTTGTTGAGTGTTGCTTAAAATGCTCTTGAAATGATTATGCTTGGCTACATGTCATTATGGTTGACCGATACCTGTCAGATGATCAAATTTAACACAGAAGAAATTGCTAAATTCTGAACAAAGTATTTCAAAGCTAGGAGAGTTTGGGAGTCATCTATTGATGTACGTGAAGAATCATCACTCAAGCCCCAAATATCTACCCTTGATAGGACAATATCAGGTCACTGGTGAGGAGAAGACAAAGTCAGCTTGGCGATTCACACTAGGAACAAGAGAGGGTTTCTTAGGAAGAGAAAAGGAAATCCTAAATCAGAGTAGAAGGGAGAGGAGAACAGTCAACTGTGGGGATGAGCGTTAGAAACTTTTAGGGGGCTGTTTGTTTTATTTCTGTTTGGGTCAGAGCAGAGGGAGAAGAGAGAGAGATGGAGAAAGAGTATTTAAAATGTTTTTGTATGTCATAGAAATAAAATCTTTTGGGGTCATTTTTTAAAGATTACACTAAATTTAAATTGCTTTTTGATTACTTCTGGACGTTAAGATTGGATTTTCTTGGGAAGGTGACACCATGCCAAGATGGGCTGTGAAGAGATTCAACTTTTATGAGTAACATATCTGTCAAAAGCTTTGGGCTGACATTCAAGAAAAGCTGTTTAATTTCCAGTGATACATAATTTAATGAAGGAAAAATATGAAACTATTAGTTTAACAAAATGGAAAATGCAGAAGAAACACTGATATGTTTCACTATCCCTCAGAATTATACTGTCAATCTTCAAAAGCAAAAGAAACCAAAATGATGGACACTGGTTATGAAAAACAGCCTGTCACCATGATGCCATGCATATCTGTCAGTGGCTCAAAGTGAATCCCAAGGTTCTTTAGACAATATATCTGAACAGATCTTTGACTCAAACTTTACCCATTACACTGAAGAGAAAGTTAGTCTATAATTATAGAGGTATATGAATACTTTTGTCAGTTATTAAAAGTATATGTTTGCACAATTATCTTTGTGTGTGTGTGTGTGTTTTTTTTTCTCCCACTCTGTCGCCAGGCTGGAGTACAGTGGCACAATCTCGGCTCACTGCAACCTCCACCTCCTGGGTTCAAGCAATTCTCCCATCTCAGCTTCCCAAGTAGCTGGGACTACAGCCACACACCACCGTGTCCAGCTAATTTTTGTATTTTTAGTAGAGACGGGGTTTCACCATGTCAGCCAGGATGGTCTCGATCTCTTGAACTCATGATCCACCCACCTGAGTCTCCCAAAGTGCTGGGATTATAGGCGTGAGCCACCACGCCTAAAAAAAAAAATCACTTTTTTTTCCTTCTGAGAAGCTTGTAGGAAATCTATGGCACATCTTACAATTTGTGGCATCTTAGAATTGAGTTCTAAAGATATTCCAAAAATAATTTTTCAGTTACCATATTTTTCCTTCAAGACCTTCAGAGATATTTGACTATTATATTTCTTTGGTGCCACTCCAAATATTGTTCTCATGACCTCCAAACATCCTGAACTCTTCCAATTTTGTATATCCTAAAACTTTGACTAGGAGCCCCTATAAGAAACTTTTGGCCTGGTTTTGCATGCTTAAGAGTGTGTGTGTGTGTGTGTGTGTGTGTGTGTGTGTGTAGTTGGTAGTGGGGAAGGAGAGGTAGGAAGAGAAGAGGAAGGGCAAAAATTGCTGACAGGTGTGTCCTGCTTTCCCCAGAATATGATCCTGGGCACCTGCCTTCAAGTGCAACATGTGTGAGGCAAGAGAAGTGACAATAAGAGAATCACATTCATTGATGTGGTTGGTGCAGTGGCTCTTTCCTTTTCATTCACACCCATAGGTTTTTGTAGGATTTGCTGCCTGTAGTCTTGGAATCTGCTTCCTTCCCTGTTGGTGTGGTTTGTGAGTAATCTACAAGTGATCACAGTCAGAGCAACGTCTACTCCAGGGAATTCAGGGATGTCTGTCCCCTGTCCCAGTGGCTAATGGCATTTCAACTGTCAGATTAGGGGTATGGGAAGATAGTGGTTCAGCAGAGCCTTGGAAAATTCTCTTTTGCAGGAAGACTGTCTCTATACTACCCGTATGCTTGTTTTTAGGCGCCTTTGACCTGTACCTTGCACTCTTACTGGCCAGACTCATGTGTATTTGAAGGGAGCAATAAGGACTAAATTAGCTCTGTAATTTGGAAAAATCATTGATTATTTTCTGAGTTATACATTATAAGACTTGTATCTGTTTCCTTGAATGTTCACAGTTCATCAGTGTTTAATTACTTGCTGAGTATGCATCTTCTATGCAGGAAAATCAAGATTCAAGAAAGAACTTAAAAACCCAGAAAATCTGAATCTCTCGGTTAAGGCAAGTGCCATGTGTTCTACTTGATATCAGTGGGAGACAAACTAAAGACACTAGACTGACTCTGGGCTTAAATGGGAGGATTCTACCATTTGTTTATCATTTATTCAGCAAATGTCTGTGGCAGGCGTTGTTCTGGGTGCTGAGTTTACAACAGGCACAGAGCACCCAAGTCTTGGTTCACATGCTGCCTATCTTCTAGGGTAGGAATAACTTATGGCAACAGTCAGTAGAGTGCTTTATGCAGAGCATGTTTCACAATGAACTTCTCTAAGTTCATTTCTTGAGGAATTCCATTCATTACCTTTTGCCAGTTGCTCATTATTTTTCTTGATAAATGAATTTGCTAAGTGCCATAAATTAGATACATAATATTTTTAAACCTCATGAACCTTATTTCTGGTAAACATAAGCATTTGCATTGAACAGAGAAAATCCTAATAGTAAACTGAAGTTGTTATAGCAACAATGAGAACACTTCAGTATTCAGGAATCATCTTTTTTTTTTTCAAGAGTAAATGATACAATTAATGTTTGATACTATGTTGTTTACAGACTTCCTTGTGACTCATGGCTCTTCACATGTCAGTCTTAAACAGATGGGAAGGTATTCTGAAATAATAATTCAAATATTGGTATACAGAGCTGCTTTAAAAATCATGACAGGCTTTTTTATCCATGATAGATTTACACTTCTTTTATCGTAGCAAAATTTCAAAAATTACATCTAAAAAATGAAAAATTTTTCATTTCTAAAGTGGATAGCTGGAACATGCTCATAGAAATGAGGATTTGAGCACACACTGAAGAAGAGCACAGAGCAACTGAAAAGTGCAGCCGCTGTGGACCATGGAGCTAAGCAGGCTGGATTTGAGTCCTGGTTCTGCAGCCGGCAGCTGGGGGACCGTGGGCATCCCCTCTCCCTGCCTCAGTTTCCCCACCTGTAAAATGGAGATGGTAAAGTACCTACTTCATGGGGTTGTGAGGTTTAACTGAGTTAATATATACCAAATAAAGGATTTTTACCCATAGTAAATATTACGTAAGTGTTTTGCTCTTCTTGTATCTTTGAAAGATCATCCGGTTCAGGTATTGGCATTTGAGCAGTATTTGGTGTTGCCAAGGCAAGAGTGTTATTTGTCCCTTTTCTTTTAACTCTCTATGGAACCAAGAAACAAAATATATAGGAATATCTGTTTTATCTACATTTTTTTTTCATAGAGCCTTATGTCATTTATGTTGCCTTCAGTGTCCCCTGAGTTCTCAGTGTGTTTAGGGGTAAAATGATGAGAAGTAGAATTGATTTGTGGAGGAAACAAAGTCTTTGGAGTGAGGCAGATGTATTTTAAATCTAGGCTTTGTCATAGACAAATGCCTTAACCACTTCTACCATCTGCAAATGGGGGCAATGATACCTACCTCTTAGGGATGTGAGATTAAATGAAATGCATGTACTTAGCACATTCTAAAGATCAACAAATGTTTGGATCCTATCTGGCTGAATAGTACAAGGAATGGTTTACATTCCTTGAGCAGAAGTGGCCAACTTCTGACCCACATAGGCCTGTCTTGCTTCTCACATACCCTCTCATCCCCCACAAATCTCACAAACCTCTATTGATATACAGCCAATTCAAGCAAGAGTCAGACATTTAATAGACGGCCCTACAACTTTTAAAGTCAATTGGCACAAAAATCTCACTCCAAATGGGGATCAGCTTGGCCAATCAGAACCTGCTTCACTAAAAATTTGAAATAAGATTTATAAAAGGAATGAAAAGAAGCTAACAAGCCAAGGTTTGAGGTGGTCAGGCCCACAGATATGCTGAAATGAGGAGGCAGAAGCTATGAGCCAGCCCAAACTCTGAGTCTGTGTTCCCCCCCAAATGCACGTTTTGAAATCCTAACCCCCGGTGGGATGGTATTAGGAAGCAGGTCCTTTGAAGGGTGATTAAGCCTTGAGGGTGGTATGGGATTAGTGCCTTATAAAAGGCACCCAAGAGAGCTCATTTGCCCTCTTTCCACCGTGTGACACTACAACAAGAAGCCAGCATCTGCAACCTAGAAGAGGGCCCTTGCCAGAACCTGACCATGCTGGTACCCTTATCTCAGACTTCCAATCTCCAGAACTGTGAGACATAAATTTCTGTTGTTTATAAGCTCCCCAGTTCATGGTAATTTTTCATAGCATCCCAAAGTGACTAAGACAGGGAGAGAATTATGGAAGGAGAGGGTGAATTGGTTGGCTGGCAGCTCTAGGATCAGGAAAAACAAAGACGACAGTCAAGTCATTCTGATGACAGAGGCTCAGTCAACAAATTAACTCCTGCTACCAAGAGGGTTCAAAAGTCAACCTGGATATGAACTCCCTAACTTGTTCATCTCTCTGAGGCTGATCCTCCATAGTTCCTATTTTTTCCATGAGGTTTGGGGATTTATTTTTCTATTTTAATTTAATTTTCTTTTTGAAGATTTGAGAACATTTTATTTGAGTAAAATGCATAAGCTGTGCATGGATTTTGTAACATCTGTTTTGACTGGTTGTGTGTGTGTGTTTTCTTATTTCTTTTTTTATTTTACTTTAAGTTCTGGGATATAAGTGCAGAACGTGTAGGTTCATTACATAGGTATAAGTGTGCCATGGTGGTTTGCTGTACCTATCACCCCATCATCTAGGTTTTAAGCCCCACATAAATTAGCTATTTCTCCTAACGCTCTCCCTCCCTTAGACCCCACCCCCTGACTGGCCCCAGTGTGTGTTGTTCCCCTCTCTGTGTCCATGTGTTCTCATTGTTCAACTCCCACTTATGAGTGAGAACATGTGGTGTGTGTTTGTTTTTTTTCCTGTGTTAGTTTGCCAAGGATGATGGCTTCCAGCTTCATCCATGTCCTTGCAAAGGACACGATCTCATTCCTTTTTTACGGCTGCATAGTATTCCACGGTGTATATGTACCACACTTTCTTTATCCAGTCTATCAATGATGGGCATTTAGGTTGGTTCCACTTTGCTATTGTAAGTAGTGCAGCAATAAACATACGTGTGCATGTGTCTTTATAGTAGGATGATTTATATTCCTTGGTGTATATACCCAGTAATGGGATTGCTAGGTCAAATGATATTTCTGGTTCTAGATCCTTGAGGAATCACCACACTGTCTTCCACAATGATTGAACTAATTTACATTCCCACCAACAGTGTGGAAAAGCATTCCTATATCTCTACAGCCTCGCCAGCATCTATTGTTTCTTGACTTTTTTTTTTTTTTTTTAAGACAGAGTCTTGCTTTGTTGCGCAGGCTGGAGTATAGTGGCGCAATCTCGGCCCACTGCAACCTCTGCCTGCTGGGTTCAGCAATTCTTCTGCCTCAGCCTCCCGAGTATCTGGGACTACAGGTGTGTGCTACCATACCTGGCTAATTTTTTGTATTTTTAGTAGAGATGGGATTTCACCATGTTGGCCAGGCTGGTCTCAAACTCCTGACCTCATGATCCACCCACATCGGCATCCCAAAGCTTTGGGATTACAGACATGAGCCACTGCACCTGGCCTGCTTCTTGACTTTTTAATACTCACCATTCTGACTGGCATGAGATGGTATGTCATTATGGTTTTGATTTGCATTTGTCTAGTGATCAGTGATGTTAAGTTTTTTTCCATATGGTTGTTAGCCACACAAAAGTCTTCTTTTGAGAAGTGTCTGTTCATATCCTTTGGCCACTTTTGATGGGGTTGTTTGTTTTTTCTTGTAAATTTGTTTAAGTTCCTTATAGGTTCTGGATATTAGATCTTTGTCAGATAAGTAGATTGCAAAATTTTTCCCCCATTCTGTAGCTTACCTTTTCACTCTGATGATAGTTTGTTTTGCTGTGAAGAAGCCCTTTAGTCTAATAAGATCCCATTTGTCAATTTTGGCTTTTGTTGCGGTTGCTTTTGGCGTTTTTGTCATGAAGTCTTTGCCCATGCCTATGTCCTGAATGGAAAATGGTATTGCCTAGATTTTCTTCTAGGGTTTTTATGGTTTCGAATTTTACCTTTAAGTCTTTAATCTATCTTGAGCTAATTTTTGTATAGGGTGTAAGGAAGGGGTCCAGTTTCAGTTTTCTGCATATGGATAGCCAACTTTCCCAGTGCCATTTATTAAATGGGGTCCTTTCCCCGTTGCTTGTTTTTGTCCAGTTTGTCGAAGATCATATGGTTGTAGATGTATAGTGAAATCTCTGAGGTCTCTGACCTGTTCCATTGGTCTATATATCTGTTTTGATACCAGTACCATGCTGTTTTGGTTACTGTAGCCTTGTAGTATAGTTTGAAGTCAGGTAGTGTGATGCCTCCAGCTTTGTTCTTTTTGCTTAGGATTGTCTTGGATATATAGGCACTTTTCTGATTCCATATGAAATTTAAAGTAGTTTTTTCCAATTCTGTAAAGAATGTCAATGGTAGTTTAATGGGAATAGTATTGAATCTATAAACTACTTTGGCCAGTATGGTCATTTTCATGATATTGATTCTTCCTATCCATGAGGATGAAATGTTCTTCTATTTGTTTGTGTCCTCTCTTATTTCCTTGAACACTGGTTTGTAGCTCTCCTTGAAAAGGTCCTTCACCTTCCTTGTTAGCTATATTCCTAGGTATTTTATTCTGTTTGTAGCAATTGTGAATGGGAGTTCATTCATGATTTGGCTCTCTGCTTTTCTATTGTTGGTATATAGGAATGCTTGTGATTTTTGGACATTGATTTTGTATCCTGAGACTTTGCTGAAGTTGCTTATCAGCTTATGGAGTTTTTGGGCTGAGATAATTGGGTTTTCTAAATATAGAATCATGTTGTCTGCAAACAGAGACAATTTGACTTCCTCTCTTCCTATTTGAATACGTTTTATGTTTTTCTCTTGCCTGATTGCCCTGGACAGAACTTCCAATACTATGTTGAATAGGAGTGGTAAAAGAGGGTCTCCTTGTCTTGTGCCCGTTTTCAAGGGAATGCTTCCAGCTTTTGCCCATTCAGTATGATATTGGCTATAGGTTTGTCATAAATAGATTTTTTTATTTTGAGATACATTCCATCAATACCTAGTTTATTGATAGTTTTTAGCATGAAAGGCTGTTGAATTTTATCAAAGACCTTTTCTGTATCTATTGAGATAATCATGTGGTTTTCGTCATTGGTTCTGTTTATGTGATGGATTATATTTATTGATTTGCATATGTTGAACCAGCCTTGCATTCCAGAGATGAAGCCCACTTGATTGTGGTGGATAAGCTTTTTGATGTGCTGCTGAATTTGACTTGCCAGTATTCTATTGAGGATTTTTGCATCAATATTCATTAGGGATATTTTCATGAAGTTTTCTTTTTTGTTGTTGTTGTGCCTCTGCTAGCATATCAAGATGATGCTGGCCTCACAAAATGAGTTAGGGAGGAGTCCTTCCTGTTCAATGTTTGGAATAGTTTCAGAAGGAATGGTACCAGCTCCTCTTTGTATCTCTGGTAGAATTCAGTGGTGAAACTGTCTG
Organism: Macaca thibetana thibetana; assembly: GCF_024542745.1. Lineage (NCBI taxonomy): Eukaryota > Metazoa > Chordata > Mammalia > Primates > Cercopithecidae > Macaca > Macaca thibetana. The sequence continues at coordinate 82,312,976 of NC_065589.1, read as the reverse complement.
GTCCTGGGCTTTTTTTGGTTGGTAGGCTATTAATTACTGCTTCAATTTCAGAACTTGTTATTAGTCTATTCAGGTATTCAACTTTTCCAGGTTTAGTCTTGGCAGGGTGTATGTGTCCAGGAATGTATAAATTTCTTCTGGATTTTCTGGTTTATTTGCATAGAGGTGTTTATAATATTCTCTGATGGTAGTTTGTATTTCTGTGGGGTGAGTGGTGATATGGGGGTTTATTTTTCTATGTGTTTTCAAAAAGTACTCTCCTGGTTGGTGGAGATTCTTTAACCCATTTCTTTTTTTTCTCTTTACTCATTTCTATTTCCACTCTTAGAATAAACTCTTATTTTACCTGGGTTCACTTAGGTAAGTCCCTGTTCCTCTCTCCTCCAAAATTCATATTGTACTAAGAAAGATAATGTATCCAATACTGAAGGATGATGGCCTCTGAGTGTGGATTTCCATGTAGCCTGTGGAATTGGCCTGTTAACTTCAGGATCCCAGCTTTACTAGCTTTTTGGTATAGGGGCCAGTAGAAATTGGCTTTCTAAGCTCGACTATTAGATGTTAGACCTTTGTAGTCACTAATGCACTGTCTTTACAACCTTTAATTTTTATTCCCTTACACAAGGAAGGGGGTGGGGGCAGTGTATACAGAGGTTAGAAGCATGGATAATTAAAATCAGAACAGAAATAAACAAGAAAGAGACCAAGAATATCATACAGAAAATCAATGAAGTGAACAGTTCATTGACAGGATAAGCAAGATCGATAGACTGCTAACTAGGTTAACAAAAAGAAGATACAAATAAGCACAATAGGAAATGACAAAAGTGACATTACAGCCAATCCCACAGAAACAAAAGATCCCCAGAGACTATGAACATCTCTACACGTACAAACTAGAAAATTTAGAGGAAATGAATACATTCCTGGAAAAACACCACTTCCCCAGATTGAACCACAAAGAAATTGAAACCCTGTACAGACCAATAAGTTACAAAATTCAATCAGTAATAAGAAAAAACCCTACCAACTACAAAACGCCCTGGATCAAATAGATTCAAAGCCAAATTCTGCCAGACATACAGAGAAAAGCTGGTACCAATCCTATTGAAACTATTCCAAAATATTAAGGAGGAGAGATTCCTCTTTTACTCTTGCTGTGAAACCAGTATCATGCTAATACCACAACCTGGCAAAGATATAACAAAAAAAGAAAACTACAGGCCAATATCTCTGATGAGCATAGATGCAAAAAATTCTCAACAAAGTACTAGCAAACTGAATCCAGAAGCACATCATAAAGATAATCCACTATGATCAAGTGAGTTTTATTCCTGTTATGCAAGGATGGTTTAACATATGCAATTCAATAAAGGTGATTCACCACGTAAACAGAATTAAAAACAAAACCTATATGATTATCTCAATAGAAACAGAAAAAGCATTTGGGAAAACCCAATATTCCCTCATGATAAAAACTCTCAACCCACAGGCATCAAGGAAACAAACCTCAAAAAAAGCCATTTACGACAAACAAATGGCCAATATAATACTGAACAGGCAAAATTTGGAAGCATTTTCTCTATGAACTGGAAAAAGACAAGAATGTCCACTATCATTAATTCTGCATAGTACTGCTAGTTCTAGTCAGAGCAATTGGGCAAGAGAAAGAAAAAAAGGCACCAAATTAGGAGAAGAAGACATTAAATTATCTCTCTTTGCTGATGATACGGCTGTATACCTAGTAAACCCTAAAGATTCCACCAAAGGACTTGTAGACCTAATATACGACTTCAGTAGAGTTTCTAGATACAAAACCCAACATAAAAAATCAGTAGCATTTCTATATACAAATACTATTCAAGTTGAAAACCAAATCAAGAATGCAATCCTATTTACAATGACCACAAAAAGAATAAAATATCTAGGAATACCACTAACCAAGGAGGCGAAAGATCTCTACAAGAAGAACTACAAAACATTATTGAAAGAAATGATAGATGACACAAATGGAAAAACCTGCTATGCTCATATATTGGAAGAATCAATACTGTTAAAATGGCTATATTGCCCAAAGCAAACTGTAAATTCACGCTATTCCTATCAAATTATCAATGTCATTCTTCACAGAATTAGAAAAAAACTATTTTAAAATTTATATGGAATCAAAAAATAGCCTGAACAGACAAACCTGAAGCAAAAAGAACAAAGCTGGAGGGACCATATTACTCAACTTCATGCTATACTATGAGGCTATAGTAACCAACCCAGCATGGTACTGGTACAAAAATAGACACATAGACCAATGGAATAGAATAAAGAACAAAGAAATAAAGCTGCACATCCACAACCAACTGATCTTTGACTCAGTTGACAAAAATAAGCAATGTGGAAAGGACACCCTATTCAATAAATAGTTTTGGGAAAGTTGGTTAACCATAAGCAAAAGAATGAAATCCAGCCCCTACCTCTCACCATATAAAAAATTAACTCAAGATGGATTAATGACTTAAATGTAAGACCTCAAACTATGAAAATCCTAGAAGTAAACCTAGGAAATATTTTTCTGAACATTGGCTAGGCAAAGAATGTATGAGTCCTGGAAAGCAAGTACAACAAAAACAAAACTTAACAATTGGGACCTAATTACACTAACGAGCCCCTGCACAGTAAAAGAAATTATCAACAGAGTAAACAGTATACTGAATGAGAGACAGTGTTTGCAAACAATGTATCCAACAAAGAACTAATACCCAGAATCTATAAGGAACTTAAATCAACAAGCATAAACAACCCCATTAAAAAGTGGGCAAAGGACATGAATGGACACTTCTTAAAAGAAGACATATGAGCAGCCAACAAACACATAAAAAAATGTTCCATATCACTCATCATTAGAGAAATGCAAATCAAAACCATAATGAGATACCATCTCATAACCAGAATGGGCTAAAAGTAAAAAAACAGAAACAAAAACAGATGTTGGCAAGGTTATGGAAAAAAGAGGATGCTCACACAGTGTTGGTAGGATTGTAAATCAGTCTAACCACTGTGGAAACTAGCTGGAGGTTTCTCAAAGAACTAAAAACAGGTTACCATTTGACCTAGCAACCCCATTACTGGGTATATATACCCAAAGGAAAATACATTGTTCTACTAAAAAGACACCTGCATGCACATGTTTATCACAGCACTAATTCACAATAGCAAAGACATGGAATCAACCTAGGTGCCAATCAGTGGTTGATTGGATAGAGAAAATATGGTATGCATACACCACGAAGTACTACACAGCCATAAAAAGAATAAAACCATGTCCTTTGCGGCTACATGGATGCCCCTGGAGGCCATTATCCTAAATGAATTAATGAAGAAACAGAAAACCAAATACTGGATGTTCTCACTTACAAGTGGGAGCTAAACATTGGGTACATGCGGACATTAAGAGGAAACAATAGACACTGGGGACTCCAAAAGGGAGAAGGAGAGAGGGAGACAAGCGTTGAAAAACTAACTGTTGGGTATGATGTTCACCATTTGGGTGACTGGTTCAACTGAAGCCCAGACCTCAGCGTCATGCAGTATATTCACGTAACAAACCTGCACATGTATGTACCCTTTTAATGTAAAATTCAATAAAAAAGAGCATGGGTCTGGTGTCAAATTTCTTGGGTTGAATTTCTGCCTCTACCACTTACCAACTTAAGGCAGTATTCTTAATCTCTCTTTGCATTAGTTGCCTCATTACTATTATTATAATGTATGCTTAAAGGTTATTGCTAAAATTATATTAGTCTTTTATCAAAACATCTCTATGTTGCATTTGTTTGCTTATATTTCTTTTATTAGATTCTAGGCTCCTTAAAGAGCAAATGGGAATATATCTTTGTATTTCTGTTGCTTAACACATAGTGGGCACTGAATAAATTAATATTCCCTTTTCTAAAACAATCTACCTATAGGAAGATTTTCATCCTGCTAATTTTCATTCTCTGAACTTACAGAGATTTTTATCTCACTTTAACTCTTCTACATGTCGACATAAATCTGTAGTTCATATTATGCTTACTTAAATTATTCATTTACTCTATTAATTGTTCTATGCTATTTAATTAGCTTCAGCTCAACAACTTTCAGGTCCTTTACAGCCCACCTTTTCTTACCATGTTTATCCCTTTTTTCCTGCTTTTTCTTTCTCTATTCTTGTTGTAAAGTAATTATTGTGCTTATCATTCTTAGTGTCTTTCTAACTGGATCTATCTGCTTCTCTGACTCAGCAAGGTCATTTAGAATTCCAGTCCCATCTGTTAAGGAGTTTACTTTCTCTCCAGGTGACTATGTCAGCTAAATCAATGAGTTTCCTATTTCTTTAGCCAGGTCACTGATGAAAGTTAAAAACATACAGCTTCTACCTATTTACAAATATAAGATGTTATTCTCTAAGTTATAAGATCATGAGCAGACATGTGAAAAGCCAGGTTTAATAAGAATAAGATTGTTTTGTAGAAGAAATACTTTTGTAAAAAAAACTTTTCAGTAAAAGAATGAATAACTCTTGGCTCAGTAATGTTTTGCTTAATTGCTCAGTGGCCTAGGACCCAATATTTCAGCTTATTAAACTATGATTTAGCCTCATGTAATTTTTTTTGGTTGTCTTAAAGTCTCCCCAAGCCTGTCTCACGTCTGAGTTTATCCAACAGATACACATTGTGTCCTATATGTAGGTGCAAATCAAAATTTAGCAAACTAGCAATTAAGTATAAATCCTAGTTTTAGTGCAATTTGGATGAGCAACTCTAGACTGGGTAAGAACAGGTTGTAAGATTTGTAGCAATAATTGGTAGAATCTTGCTTTTGATTAGGTAGAACTATAACATGTATGTTGTGCTAAAGAAAAAGATAAACCAATAGATTATTCCTTCATTTATTACAAAAGTAATAAATCTACATGATGTACTTGCAGATGAAAGGAAGTCATTGTGGTTTTTTATCTTGGAAAAATACGTCCTTGTTAGGAATCAAAGATAACCTCTTGAGTAAAGTCTTGCTCTGAAACACTTTGCCATGCTGAAAGGTGTGTTCAACTTTCTTGGTGTTTACCCAGGCAGTTCAAGCAGCTTTACAGGTCACAGAAAGTGACCTGAGCTCTTTACCATTGGCATCCAAAGGTTTCCGTCAAGTCCTCAGGAGAATGCCATTTCACTGCTTTTTCAGCCCAACAGACCTACAGCAGTTTGTTTATAAGATCACCTTCTGAACATTAGAAAGAATCATGACAAAGCTAAAGATTTGCAGTCATAGTTACAATTGAGGCTGAATTTTAGTGGATTAACTTGCTTCATTGAAAAACATCTTTTACAGAGATATGAAGACTTTGTAAGCAAAACTGAAAAGGTCTCGTAGGATGTTCAGCCTGATGTTTTGTTTTTTCCCTACTGGGGCTTTCTCTTAGGTTGTAAATTCCAGCTTTCTAATGTCAGATTCCTCCTTTGTTGAGCTCTAAGGCATTTCTGGAATTACTCAGTAAAGGGACTTCGACAATCCCCTGCCCTGTTCTTAGGTCATAGAGCTGATTTATGGCTGGAGGAGGTTCTCTAAACAGTAGATGAAATTGGTGAAATGTTATTGATTTATTAAAGTGGGCTTAGGAGTTCCTCCTGCTGATCAGTGGGGGTTGTCCTAAATCTAATCAGCCCTGGATGCATCAACTTATTACTATCTCCTAAGTTTCCCTGCAGGAAAACGAACTTCACCATTACAGAATTTTAAGGGTAAAATCTGAAGAGTACATTGATGGTGTTATGGCAATTCTGAATCTGCTGTTTCAGGTTGATAGTATAGAAGCGGCTTCAGAAATGAATACTCCTATTAAGGTAAACTCATGAATTCAATATTTTTTCAACCGACATTTATTGACACGTGTCCATTCTGTTCCTGTACTGCACTAGCTACCATGGATGCAACAGAGAATAAGGCAGACAAGCTCTGTGCCTTTTGTAACTTACTGGAGACAGACATTAATATTAAATAATAGCAAATATATGGTAAAATGGCAAGTAGTGTTCGGAGTTATGAAGAAAAATAAAGCACATGCAGGGTATAGAGAATTGGGGTTGTCATTTTAGGTATGTACTACTTTTCTATTGCTGCTTTAGCAAATTACCACAAATTGGGTGATTTAAAATAACTTGAACTGTTGTTTTACTGGTCTGCAGGTTAGAAGTTTTACCCTGGTCTCACTGGATTAGCATCAGATACCAGCAGGCTCTAGGGGAGAATCCCTTTCCTTGCTTTTCCAGATTCTAGAAGCTTCTCGCATTCCTTGACTTGCTAGCCCCTTCTTCTACTGATGTGAAGCAGCATCATCACATTTTTGTGACCCTTCATTCATTGTCACCTCTCCTTCTGACCACAGCTAGGAAAGGCTTTCCTATTTTAAAAGCTGCGTGATTACATTGGGTCCTCCCAGATAATTCAAGACAATTTCTTTATTTTAAGGTAGTTAATTAGCAACTTAAATTTCATCTACAACCTTAATTCCTTTTTGCCACATAAAATAACTTACAGTTTCCATGTGATTAGGGAACATCTTTAGGAGTCCGTTATTCTGTCTTCCAACAGGTACTTTAAATAAGTCTCATTTAAGTGGTAATTTCTTAATTAAGATTTAAATGGATGAGGACTCAACCCAAGTGAACATCTGGAGGAAGAGTGTTGCAGGCAAAGGCAAGATATTGTAAGTTTCCTCTTTGAAAAGGAAAGAATGCAGGCGGCTGGCCCAGAATAAGGAAGACAAAAGGTGATTGACAAGGTCAGAGAAATAGGAAGGGATCAAATCAAGTAAGACACCAGAGGCCTCAATAAGAAGCTGGGGTTTTATTCTCTACATGACAGGAAACCATCAGAGTATTTAGAACAGAAAAGTGACATGATCTAATATATAATTTTAAAATGTCATTCTGGACAATGCCTTTGGAAAACAGTTTGACATTATCTTATAAATTTGAAGATGCACATATTCCATTACCTAGGAATTCTATTCCTGTATCTCTGCCACAGAGAAAATCTTATATATGTATACTGAGAATATGTCCAATTATACCTGTATCTACAGTTAGTAATAATGTAAACAAAGAAAAAACTTGCATAAAACCCAATATTCATCAAAATTTTTAGTAAACTGTGGGAAATGCATATAATAGACTACTGTATAATAGTGAAAAATGAGTAAATTCTAACTATCACAACATGATAAATCCCAGGTACCACCTAATGTTTAGCAAAAAAAGCAAGACTGCAAGAAGCACACAGTCATTAATTTATGCTAGACATATTTCTTAATTTTAAGAAATATTTAAGCATTTACTTTGTACAAACATTGTATTGGGATATATTTGTAGATAAAATTGACAGAGATCTCTCTGCTCATGGAACTTACCTTCTAATAGTTGGACATAGAAAATCTACAGTAGACAGAATAAACAGGCAAATCATATGATATGATAGAAGGTTAAAAAAAAGACGATGAAAATAGAAAATAGAGCAAAGTAAGGGAGGTGGAAGTGTTGTCATTTAAAGTAGGATGGTAGAGTAAGCACCACTGAGAAATACTTAAGTGAAGGAAACCTTTTGGTTATCTTGATGAAGAACTTGATCATCTTGATGAAGACACTTGAAACTGCCAGTGCAAAGGCCCTAAAGATTAGAGGAAGAAGGCCAGTATGACTGGAGAGGAGAGAGTGAGATGAGATGGAAGACAGAAGAGATCAGCAGAGGGAAAGTCATGTTTGGGGTCAGGGGGTCTTTTAAGCATTGGTAGGGGCTCTGTGCTTGGCTCTGAGTGACAAGAAGCAACTAAAGAGTGCAGAGTAGAGGGTCTTCATGGTCTGATGTATGTTCTATAAGAACCACCCTGGCTAATGTGTTCAAAACAGACTGTAAGAGACAAGGGCAGAAACAGTGAGACCAGTGAGGAGGTTACTTTGGTGAGTAGGGTGAAAGATGATGGTGGCTGCGATGAGGGTGGCAGCAGCAGGGGTGGTGAGAAGAAAGAATCTGGATTTATATATTTTTTCTAAAAAAATTAAATTGTTTTTATTTTGACATAATTTTAACGTCATAGAAAACTTTCAAGAATAATACAAGTTCCCAGGTACATCTGTGCACTCTCTCTCACTCCATATGCGCACACGTGCAGACACATGCAAGCGCGCACACACACGTTCTCTCACATAACCCCAGAACAGTTATCCAAATCAGGAAATCACCATTGATACAAAAATATTATTTAACCTACAGACCTTATTCAGATCTCATGATGTGTCTGAATTATATCCATTAAAGCAAAAGAAAATCTTGGATCATATTTGTGTTGCTATTTCTCTTTAGTTTCCTTTAATCTGGAATAGTTCCAGTCTTTTTGTCCCTAGTAACGTTGACATTTTTTAAGTATGCTGGCCAGTTTTCTGTTTGTTTGTCTTTAGAGTGTCCCTCAATTTGAGTTTGTCTGATGTTTTCTCATGATTAGGTGTAGGTTCTGCATTTTTGGCAGGAGTACATTCTTGGCACAGAAGCGATGCTATGTCTTTCACAATGCATCATACAATGGGAAGCACAGACATGTGCCATTGATTTATACCACTTCTATTAAGGTTACTTAGTTGAGGTGGTGTCTGTCAGGTTTATCCAATGTAAAGTCACTAATTTTTCTTTTTAATTAAAAAATAACTTGTGGAGAGATACTTTGAAACTAGGCAATAAATATCCTGCCACTCATGAAATTTTCACCACTGGTTTTGGCATGCATTGATGATTCTTCCATGAACTGATAATTATTACAATGCTGAATGATGACTTTCCTAATTCCACCATTTCTTCTAAATTTACTAATTGGCTTTCTACTGAAACAGAACATTTTTCCTTCTCCCTCTATTAATCAATTAAAAACATGTATTCTTCAATGAATTTTAACCTATTAATATCATTATTTGTTTAGATGATCAAATTATCTCAGATTTGGTCAATGGGAGTCCTTTAAACTGGTTCCTGTGTCCTTTTGACATGTCCCTGTCCTAATTCGAGCACTTTCTCATTTGTGGCACACTAAGATGGTCCAGGTTTATTTTGTACTTTGCCAGCCCTGGCACAAGAATCAACCATGTCTCCAAGAATTACTGGTTCCTTTCAATGAAACATTGGTAGGTAGTTGCCAGGTATGTTCATTGTTTTTGATATCTGTGTATGTTTTGAAGGTGTGAGTAAAAAGAAAAGGAGTCAAGGATGATTCCAAGATTTCTAACCTGAGCTAATGGGAGGATGGGGTTACCACAAAATGAGACAGAGAAGGCCAAGGTAGAGTACATTTGGAGAGAGGACCTGGAGTTCAGTCTGGCCATGTTGATATGTTTATTAGACATTGTAGTAGAAATGGCAACTAGGCAGTTGGATATCTGGGTCTGTAGTTCTTCAGAGAATCCTGATCTGGGGATAAAATTTGGAAATCATCAGTGTGTAGGTGGTATTTAAATCCATGAGAAGGAATGAGATCATCAAGGGGATGAGTATAGATAGCAAAGAGAAGATAACCAAAGTCTGAGACCTGGGGCATGGCAACGTAAGAGGTCAGGGAGAAGAAGGACAAGCAACAAAGAAGACTGAGGAAGAAGGAAAGAACAAAGAACTTGACGTTCCAGCTGTCAGGGGAAAAAAGGGCACCAAGGAGGAGACAGAGATCAACCATGTCTAACGCTGCTGCTAAGTCAGGTCAGATGAAGAGTGAGAATTGAATAAGAGGAGGATTGAGAATTGACCATTAAAAGGGGGCAGTTAGCCTAATTGGAGTGGGCTTAAGTGAGACTAGGAAATACGGAATTAAACAGAACAAGTATAAAATAATACTTTTAAAGGACTTGTTGTACAGAGGAGCAAAAGAATGGAGTAGTAACTATAGGGAGTTGGAGGTCACAAGAAGGTTTTTGAGTTCATTTTTTATAAGATGGAAGATCTAACAGCAAGGTTATGTGTTGCTGATGGAAGTGATGGAGAAGCTAGTGAAAAAAGGTGATCAATGGAAGAAGCTTGAATAGGTGGGGTCTGTTTTCTTGCTATTTCTAGTTTCCCTTTCTAGAGGCTACCCATGTTTCTTGCCCTCTGACTCCCTTCTTCCATTTTCAAAACTAGCAATAGCAGGGGGATTATGCGAGGATTAGGACTTGTACATGTACATGTACATTTTGGGAGGGTCATTATTCTGCCAACCACATCATTATTCTGCCAACCACAGCATCCCAGAGATACCAGAATCCTTGAAATAGTTGGCTTCTTAGGTGGTTTTGTTTATTACTTTAACTTGCCTAGCTTACTCTTTAGTTATTTAGACTACAGTAAACTTCTTGTGAGTGGTCATGAATTCTAGATGACTGGACACATTCTATGTGCACCTGTATATGGATTTGTCATTTAAGTGTTGTTGATTAGCTCTGTATTCACTCAACTATCACTGCAAAGGAAGATGGATACAACTTCCAGACTCATCTCCCATCCTTCTTCAAACAAGATTTTCCAGATTTTTTTGCACCTGGTTTCTAGCTAAATTCCATCCATGGGGGCCTACTGAGAGATTAGACTGGAGGAAGAAGGAAGCAGCCAAGGTATTTCTGCCTTTCTAGTTTGGCTTCATGGGGTAGTCTCCTGCAGTGATTGCATTTCTCTTTGGTCCCAGCTCCCCTGAGAAGCCACCTCCATGATTCTAGCTTCAGCTGGAAGGACTGGCTTCTTGGTTCTAGGACTTATTTTATCTTCCTTGTGGGTACTTGTGGCTTCCTGCTGTTGCTAATCTCTGGGTTGCCTCCACTTCCCAATTGGTTTCTTAGCTCTTCCATCACTGTGCAACCAGTTCACTATATTACATTTTCACTGTTTGAAATAGCTAGAGGAGTTTCTGTTTTCCTGACTTTTAACTTTCAATGATAGCATGGAGAATAAAGCTGTGCTAACTTCAATCTTGTATTCACAAAAATTTTCTTCCTTGTCAGTCTGAAAGGGACTCTTGTACTCTTAAAAAAAAAAAAAAAAAAAAAAAAAAAAAAAAAAAAAGCAAAAAGTTTGACAGAAAACCCATTCAGTTTGTTGAGAAGTATATGAAACATCAGCACCCTTGTGGCATTTCTGACATGAGATATGTGGCTCGTTGTTTGCTTATGGAGACTGATGTCATAGGGTGAGCTCTATGGGTACATAAGAAAAGAATTTCAGGAAGCCATTCTGTGAACTGCTGAGGATTAGATTTCTGAATGATGAGCCCAGTGGTGTTGGTGGAGCAGAGGACAGCACCATATCCCACTGCCAGTGCCAATCAAGAATACTCAATCATGGCTTTGGGGCACAAAGGGCAGGATAAAGAGAATTCCACATGTCTAAGAAGTAGTTTTCTCTGTCTCAAGGAGAGAAAAAACTAGGACAAGGATGCAATCTGGGGTGGTGGGTGGCTGGCTGTCACTCATTTCTTCTCACACACACACAGTGGAAAAGGGATGAAGGGAAGCCTGTATTCCTCTAAATAGTAAGGCTATTAGCAAGAAGGAAAAGATTTTAAAATAATTTGCATACATGATTATTAGAACGGAAAAGGATGACTCTAACACTGCAGTTCTTGACACAACTTTGTGGCTTTCTATGGTTGAGATAATGTACATAAAGCAGAGACCCTGCCATCTGACTAATTAACTCGGCAGCAGGGAGGGAATGGATGAAAGGATAATTAATAGGTCAAAGACCCAATGCTGTGTTATGATTATTTGAATAATATTATGATAATTTGAATAACGTACAAGAGTTTGTGAAAATTGGTTGCTGGCTAGAACTCCAGCTGACAAAACATTTGAATCACGCTCATTTTCAACCTCCTGGGTAGCTTTCCTTCCTTCCTGAAAGTACTGAGCATATGTTTGAATATTGGGGGGTTGGGGGAAGATGGGGAGAAAATGACTGTGAAAAAAATACTGTTTTAAATGCCCATAGCAGAATTATACTTTCTTAAATGTCCACAGCAGAATTCCTCCCCTTTCTGTTCACATTGAGGTGACCTTAACTGGCAAACACAGTTGCAGGCTGAGACAATAGATATTGTGGCATTTGAGTTTGCAGGGACCGTTCAGTGAAATGAGAAACCCAGTGCTCATCTCCTGGTAATTTTTTTTAAATGAATTACTTAATTATATCAGGTCTATGGTTGATGGATTTCCGTCTTTAATTGCAAGAATCATTCTTATTTTGAAAACGTTGGGGTTTTAAACCAAGACATTTATTTAGAATTTTTAAAACACATTGAATGGGTCCTACACAAAAATTAGTTTGAAAAATATTATATAGATTATGAACTAATGGACCAGAGCTCATAGTATTCCCATACTTGACAATTGTGGGGCACCATATCATATAACATTTCAGTGACTTTATTTAAGAAAACAAACAACTGGAAAAATAGACTTCACTGTCAACATTCAAATAACGATCTAGAATGTGGCTTGAGGACGTTTAGGGCAACTAATAAAAAAATGCCAATCTGTTTTCTACTGCATGAGTTTATTTTCAGCAGGAGTTCTGTGTGAGTTTTATTACTTTTGTGAACAAAGTAGCTCCCTTCTACCTTACAGTTAATCCAGGACTCTCAACCAAGGCTGATTTTACTCCCCAGAAGACATTTGGCAATATCTGGAGACACTTTGGTCGTCACAACTTGGAGAAGCTACTGGAATCAAGGCAGAGGCCAGGGATGCTGCTAAGCATCTTACAATGCACAGAACAATTCCCACAGCAAAGAATTATCTGGCCCAAAATGCCAGTAGTATTGAAGTTGAGAATTCTGAATTAATCCAAGCGTGGCCTTCAGTGAATTCAAGAATGGAAATAAGGTTGCCTTGTCCAAGATCCTCCTTACATTTACTGTAATTCTTTGTTCTCCACTTACAAGATTTAGCTTCTCAAAATAGGGAAAATAGGGCACCTCCCTGCAGGTGACTAAATGTCTAACCTCCTATGCTAGCATCTTAGATACGTCTGCTATGTGGTTACAATTTGGTTATTAATGATTAACATTAATTAATGCATAAGGAAAAGTAATTCTCAGTCTTAAGAAGGTCAAAGATGAACCTAAGAGGTAGAAAGAGAATACTTTTTTCTAAAGGACAATTCAGATAAGCAGTGGTCCTCCAGGAGCTCTCAGGCTCCTGAAAGACTTCTGCAGCTTGGTATAGTAGAGCTGTGAGCACCAAGTTAGCTGAGTATGGCTTCAGAACAAAGTGGGCTCTGTATCCTCTAAACATGCAATCTGGATGTCCACCGTTATGGGGCTTGTAATTCCGTATATTCTCATCAGCTAATTTAAAGAATTTTCATTTAGCTTGAAGATTAAACCGAGAGTGTGCCACATATTATTAATTATGACTGGTAGATGAATTAAAGGCATAGCTTTGTTTCTGAAGCAGGACCACAAACAGGGACTGTAAGCTCTAGGGGACAGCACTGATAGTAAAGAAATATGCTATTTGGTATTTAAGAATGCTTGTCGTAAAACTTTAAGAATTTGATTTATGACCAGGTGCGGTGGCTCACGCCTGTCATCCCAGCCCTTTGGGAGGCTGAGGCAGGCAGCTCACTTAAGGCCAGCAGTTTGAGAGCAGTCTGGTCAACATGGTAAAACCCCATTTCTACTAAAAATACAAACATTAGCAGGGCATGGTGGCATGGGCCTGTAACCCCAGCTACTTGGGAGGCTGAGGCAGGAGAATCACTTGAACCCAGGAGGCTGAGATTGCAGTGAGCCAAGATCACACCACTGCACTCTAGCCTGGGCAACAGAATGAGGCTCCATGTCAGAAAAAGAAAAAAAAAAAAAAAGAATTTGATTTGTATTTTGAAACTAGTGAGCTTTTGACTAGATCAGAATTTCAGTTTTCCAGCTTAAGCATTCTCTCCTTTATTTCACTCCTTAAACATCATTAATACTTAGGTTGCCAAGCAGCCCACAGGAAGCAACTGTATCCATGACTCAGTTTCTAATTATTTGTAATTAATAGAAATAATTAATAGAAATAATTAATAGAAATAATTATTTCTAATTATTTGTAAATAATAGCAAATACAAAAAGTAGAATATATATCATTCTTATACAGTCAAATAGCTTGATGTAGAACAAGAGATTATATACATGTTAATAACTTGAATATAACTCCTGAACTACAGACATGTGTAGTTATGTACTACTATGTCATATTCAAACTACAAACATTTGTACAGTAGTTATATAGTTATCACTTTGAGAAATAACAGGAGTCACTTAGATGCAGAAATTTTCATCAGCTATTTGTAGTGAGAATGGGGAATAATAGTTTCTCCTATTTTCTTTAGCTTATTAAGCTGTGTATTGTAAATGTGTGTTTGTTATTTTTATGGCCTTAACAGAAATGAAAATTTAATAAAGCCTTCCTGTGACACACACACACACACACACACACACACATGTATATGTAGTTTTGCTGTTGATGAAAGAGTTTGAAAATAAGTGATAAATGTAGATCCATTGACATCTATCAATGCAGTTGGAGCCAAAGTATGTGGTATTGTACTTTACATTTTCATTAAATAAGAAACTATTTACATAATAAGCGCACACACATACACATAATGTGGTGTTAAGATATGAAGAAATGATTTGATGCTTAGTTTTGGGAATTTTGGATAGATGTATCTGGTAGTATTTTGGTAGATTAAAAACACAGTATTTCAAAAACAATTATGTTGGGATTTATATATGAAATCCCAATTTATAGATAGTACATTGAAGAACATGACATCTTCGTAACTTGAGGACTGTCATTATACGCTAGTAGAATATTAAAAAGCTATCGTCTTGAATTGATGGCTTAAAACTGAAAATGGTAAGAAAACAAAGAATAATAAATAGACACTAAAATAGAGAGACATGCAGTTTTATAAGGCTCTTTCCCCAAAGCAGAGATCGGCTCCTCAAACACAGAAGCAACCAAGTGCAAGCTGTGGAATCTTTTCTTAATTCAGAAAGGGTTTGGGAGACACACGAGAAGTGATTAAGTGAGGGGTTCCCTCTTGATGTTCCTTAACGAGAGGTACTTTCTCCCTGGGTCTGAAGGGAGAGTGATCAAGCAGAGTTAAGGCCAGGAGGATGAGCCTTAACAGGGAAGCTGGTGTTCCTAAAGCCATCTTGTTCTTGATAGCTCTGAGAAGGGCCACTCTATTGAGTTAACATCAATTAATGTCAGCTGACTGTACAGCAATGGTGAGCCAAGGACTTTGTGACTTAATGACACACTAATATAAAAGCAAATGAGCCAAAAGTGTGGAATTTATCTGCCACATAAACTTGTACTCAAATCCTTGTTTCAGGATCTACATCAAGTGGAACACGACTTAAGACAGTAACATCAAAGTCCATACAGACAGCTCCTCTTTGCCTCATAGTCCAGTTACTTTTGTCTTCAAGGCCCTATACTAGCTCTTGTTCCTTAGGACTGTTCCACATGTGAAATCTTAAACTTTAGAATTCCATCCTTCGAACAAACTGCATAACCACTTTTTCCCCGCTTGACTATCCCAGACCTACTCTTTGAACTTATTAAAACCTGTAGTTGTGAGTTTCTCATTTGGTGTCATTTTTCCCCATATCTATACCCACTGTTGGTGTGTTTAATTATGCTCACCTGCATCACAGAGTCTGTTCACCCCTTGATCACTTTCTATTCTGACCCTGAAAATCCTCAAACATAGGCTAACTAAACCATCCTATTAAAATTCAACTTCCCATCTCCAGTTTTGCCCATGTGCTCAGTACATTCCAGCAACATAAACTTTCTTGTTTTCACCAAAAAATGCTGCATTATTTCGTGCCACTGAATTCATGTTTCTGGTATGTTCTGGTCTTTGGCACTCCTTCTCTTTCCCAGCTTAAAAGTCACCCCCTCAGTGGTGCCTTCCCTGAAACTCTCAGGCAGAATTAACTGCTGTCTGCTGTAGTTTTCATACAATTTTATATATAACTGTTAGAACAATCATCACACAAAATTGTAATTATTTGTATGTCTGCCTTCTCAACAGAGTATGAGCTTGAGGACAAGGATAATCTTTAATCATCAATTTCCTGAGCTCCTGAGGCTAGAATGGCTGGGTGATAACAGGTAGTAATTTAATGTGTGATGAATGAATATAAGTTACTCATTAAAGTCCCAGCCCCCTTTCCCAATACTCCTGATTTTCACAGATAACAAATTTGTTGCTTATTATTTCTGTGGGACCCAGTTGTTGCAGAGTCCTTCACAATAGCTTATCTTAACAGGTTGGAATGTGTTATTCTCAATTCTGACGTGATCTGCCTGCTGGTTGCTTCTGCCCACACACCTTCCACTTCAGCTAGGTGTTTTCAATTACCATGCCAGCCCAGACTGACAGTAATCGGATTGGTTTCTGCCACCACAGAAACCATAAAACAGCTTTGAGTCTAATTTGATCTGCTGTCTTCCAGGCACAGTCTTAACTTCAGACTGCTGTTTATGTAAACAGTAGATGTCCTTATGTTTTAAGCCACTGTTAGTTTGGCATTTAATTTCTTTAAATGTTATTTTATTTTAGACTCAGGGTACGTGTGCATGTTTGTTACATGGGCACATTGCATATACTGGTGGGATTCTAGTGTATCCATCACCCAAATAGTGAACATTGTACCTGAAGGATAATTTTTCAACCCTTGACTCTCTGACATTTAATTAACTGCAGTGAAAAAAAAAAAAAAAAAAAAAAACCTAGTTGATAAACATATGAAAGAACAGTTTTCAATTGCATTAAGAGAAGGACACATGCCTTTAGGGAGGCAGAAAAGGAATGAGGGGAAGAGGAAGGAAGCATTGAAGTGAGGAGTGAGGAAGAATTAACCTTGTGAGCCTTTATGTTATCAACAAGTCTTACACAGAGTATTAAATAAGACAGAGGCATGGTTTAGTGAAAAGGAGACAAAGGCATTCTTGAGTAGGCATATTTAATGACTTTGAGATAGGACAAAGTAAGGGAATGCATTTTCCCACAGAAAGCAACAAGTACTTACAAATAAACATTTGGAACACAAGAATACGTGATATAGCAGACCTCATTATCCTGAATAATGGAAGACATTATTTACACAAATAACAGACGTTATTTCTGAATAATGGAGGGACAATTGTACTGGGTTGCATAATGGGGAGCAGAGTTCCAGTGACTCAGGAACATCCTAGCATCACCGAGATCACGTGTACAGGATGTCGAAAGCAGATCTGTATTGTCCCAGTTACACCATCAAATAAGAGCATGGGTTAGAGCTGGCCACTTAATACTTCTCAGTTTCTTCATTTTCAGAAAAAGGGATATGAACCTGAAGACTCAGGGTGCTTTCAACTCTCCATTCATGGCTCAATGATACCAAAATTGAAAGCCTTTTCTCCTATAAGTTCTGTCTTAATGACCTTATGTTTCCTGAATCTTTGTTTAAAACATGTCAATTAAGTTCCTAAAAATTACAAAATAAAAGTATAAGAGTGGGGCATTGGGCAAGGTTATTGAGGAAAAATTACGTTTCCTATTCATAAATTTTCCAAATTAAATTGCTTCTCACTCAGTTTTTTGCCTTTACTACTTTTACTGCTTGTGGCTTTTAGCCCATTAGATAGGAGAATAATTCTAAGTTATATTTCAAGCACTAAGTTTCATCAAGAATAAATAATGACAATATGTCCTTTCTGCTTCTGGGCATATGAACAATAATCATAATATTTTTTAATTTTCAGAAGAGTGAAAACATTTTCCTTTCTCAGAGAACAGGCGGTTTCAAGGATAACATTTGCAGTGTGCAGTACACGCCTATTAGAAAAATAGCTTCTTTATAATAGAGAAAAAATGGTGGCCTATGATATGCTGGATAAAGTTCTGGTTCCCGTGGAAACCGCACATGGCCACCTGATGATCCTGGATCAAGCAGCTGCACACAGCATCTCAGTTTACATTGTAAAATGGAAAGTCATCAAAAACTCACAGGTGAAAATTCACGAGGCAATTTGCCAAATGTCAACAATGGCTTTGGACACACTTAGACATGCAGGACATGACTTAGAACCACCTATGAACATTAGGAGAAAATCTTAAGAAGTTAATTTCATCAAATCTATCTGCCTCCAAAATTGAATTTGTGAGAATGAACAAATTATATATTTCTTTTAAAAAATTATATATGTTAAAATTTATTTAACTAGGTGGATGTATTTAGGATGCCCTTTTAAAAAAGCAGGACATATGTTTCTTTGAATGCCAGATGTCTTCCTAAATACGGTCTTATATGTTTTTGTTAGTATTTAGCTTTGTAATATATATGAATGACAAATGTTTCTTAAGCTACACAATAATATGAATGATTAATTACAATATCACTTAAAAGCTTTTGTTTTTAACCTTGGGGAACATACCGATATGGAGAGTTATGTTTAGTTGTTATTTTTTGGGGGGTTTAGATTTTTTTGTTGTCGTTGTCTGAACTTCATCTCATTTTTTACCGTTTTGGCCATGTTGTGAAGGATAATTAAATTTGTATTGAGTTTTGTGAACCCCATGGAGAAAAGATTTATATCCACCTAGGAAATCTTAGAAGCATGAAGTTTTGTACACAAATTCCGGGATTTCTGTTGTTAGCTTGTTAGAAATCTTGAGATTTAGCCAAGAAGCAGAAATATAGAGCATATCTAGAGAATCTGGAGGAAGAAAAACTAGGTAAAGATTGAGAAATTCAAATTGTTCAGTCTTTTTCAGAATTTAAAGGAAAATATCTAAAGTAAAATGATCTAAATAGGCACTCTAAGAACTGATATCTGAAATCAGATATATTAATATAAAGACTGATGGCATTCAACCATAAATGGCTGGGTTTATGCACAATTACTTTAAGTATTGAGTCATGAACAACATTTCTGTCAATAATTGTTACCATAGGTGAATTTTAAGGTAGATGTACAACCACATCCAATAGTAAAAATATATAAACTGATATTATAATAAATCCCTTCAGCCTTGTCTTGTGTGTGAATGGGAATGCATATTTAGATATGACATTTGATGGTAAAATCATGCACTGAGTACTGAATATACACAGAAACCATGTTTTCAGAACATTTAAAGAGCACTAAAATTGTATGTAAAAAAAATTTTATAGATGCTATTAGTGAAGCATTTTTAAGAGTGAAATGATTCATAAGAAACATTACTGTTAATTAATAAACATTATCAGCTGGGAAAATACCAAGTTTTCTGTGGTATGCCAAATGTATGGAGCATAACACTGGGGACACCCATTGTCAGCACAGCTATGTGTTAAGTGAGAGGGCAGGAAAAGGGTACAGGTTAAAAAATGAAAGCTCTTCTTTTCTGAAAATGTCCACATGCAACTTCCAGCCAGCTAGCCAAGAAGACCTAGAGACTGTTTCTTCTGATCTGTATTTTGGTGAAGGCTCTCCAAGTTTTCACTGGTTTATTAAAGTCCAGTCCTATACAAGTTACCTTGATTGATATTTTCACAAGTACTCCTTTCTGGTGATCAGTTAAGCCTTGGGAAACATTCCCTTCCATTTAAAACAAAACAAAACAAAACAAATTAGAGAGTCAGCATGGATCATATTCTCACAAAAGCTGCCCGTGGCTGAAATCTTTATTGGGTAAAAAAGTATTTCCATATTCATTACACTACACTCATGAATTGGAAGACTTGATGTCAGTTTTCCCCAAAATTGATCTCCATGCGATCACAATAAAAATTCCAGCAGGTGTGTGTGTATGCGTGTGTGTGTAAATTGACAGTCTCACTCCAAAATGTGTACGAAAAGCAAAGAGCCAAGAATAACCAAGACAGTCTCAAAAAAGAAGATCTAAGCTGGAAGCTTTCCACTCCCAGATACCATGATTTATTGTAAAGTTACCATAATTAAGACAGTGTGGTATTGCAGCAAGAATAAACAGTCTGTAGGACAGAATGGAGTTTCCAGAAACAGAACTACATTTATGAACACCTGACTCATGACAAAAGTGACACTACAGTGCAGAGGGAAAAGGATTGTCTTTTCAATAAGTGATGCTAGCTCAATTGACGATCCATATAGGGAAAAAAGTTTATCTTGCCCCCTGTCTCACATATTCACAAAAATAAGTGCCAGATGGATTTTAAATCTTAATGTGAAAGGCAAAACTATAAAGTTCCTAGAAGAAAACATAGGAGAATGTTTTCAAGATCTTGGTAGGCAAGTAAAGCTTGGTATTTATTAAAATTTTAACATATTTATAGCCCTCATTTAAGAATTTCATGTTGAGGAAATTACCCCACTGAAAGACTTGCACAGGGGCACAGAAATGTGTTGATTATTCCATTGGTCATTTTCTTCTACTGGCGTGCTGTCATTGCCCAGCTTTCATGGCATTCTACTCTTCTAGTGTGTTCCTACCTTGCCAGCTATTTCTTCTTGGTCTTATTCATGGTTCTGTCTCCTCTTCCACACCTCTGAATGCAAGAGGGCCCCAGGGCAAATGAAGGCACATCTGCCCTGTGCCTTCATTCCTTCTAAGTTCTTTTCCCACATGATCCCCGCAGTCTAATGGCTTGAAGTACCATCTAGATGCAGTGACACCCAATTTTTTATTTCTCTAGCTCATATCTCTCCCCTAAGCTCTAAGTTTATATGTCTAACTTGCCATTACTACTTGGCTATCTAACAGGCATAGCTGATTTAATACATTAAAAATGGCACTCTTCATCCTCAGCTTGACCAAAATTCAGCATTGCCCAGTCTTCCCATCTTGGTAAGTGGCATCATCAGCCTCCTAGTTGTTTGGGACCCAGACCTAGGAGTCACCCATTGCACTTTCTTTTTCTTGCCTGTCCATTCAATCCTTCTCCAAGATGACGGTTGTACTGTAATCCATTTACTTCTGTTTATTTCCACTGCCCTTATTGGAATCATTCTACCATTAAATCCCAATTAAGGAATTTAAATAGGCCCTTAGCTGTTTTTTCTAATTCAATTTTTCCCTTTTAATAGTTCATTTTCTCACCAGAATAACTTTTTAAATCATAAACTGGATCACGCCACCCTTCTTAAAACCTTAAATGGCTTCCCAATGCTTTCAGAACAAAATCTAGACTCTTCCCTATAATGGCCTATAAGGCCATGCCTTTTCCACTTCCTGCCATATATGACCCACCTCATATCTCTCCACTTTCATCCTTGCCTTCTGTGCTCTAGCTTCACTGGCCTCCTTTCTGTTCCTCAAGTACCCCAAGCCCTTTCTCCCTGCTGGGTCTCTGTATTTGCTTTTCCGTTTGCTCAGACTGGTCTAGCTCTTCAGATAGCTGCCTCATTCTCATCCTCTAGGTCTATGTTCAAATGTCCCCTAACAGGAGAAGTCTTCCCTGACCACCCTATCTAAAGTGATGTCATCAGTTGCTCTTTGTCTCATCATTCTATTTCCTTCATGGAAGTTAGCACTAACTGAATTATATAGTTATGCATCTTTTTAGAATTAGTAATTACTTTATTTACTTATTATTTTCTTCCTTGCTAAAATGTAAGCTGAATGAGGGCAAAGTCCATGCTTATGTGTCCTTTTTACCAGCACCTAATACAGCTACTGGAAATGGAGGACACAAAATTGTTTTTGTTGAATTAAGGAATACACAAATTAAAACATTATATGTAATTATAAAAAAACTGGAAATAATACAATGAACTGGATAAATAAATTGTGGCATCTTCCCATAATTGAATAGTATAAAGCCATTAAAAAGAATGATATCTGTACTTACTGAAATAAATAATGCACTTACAGGTGATCTTACATCATATAGCTGAGTAAATTAAGTAAGCAATAGTCCTAAAAAGAATTGAAATACATTTGGTTAAAAACATATTCTACAACAGAGAATATGCACATAGGCAGGTTCCAGGACCTCAAGTGGTGAGTCCAAAGTTTTTCCCTGCCAGGGTTGTCATCTGGGGTAATTTTGCCCCCAGGAGATATTTGACCATGACTGCAGACATTTTTTATTGTCCAACTCAAGCCTTGGGAGGGAGATGCTATTGGCATCTAGTGAGTAGACACCAGGGTTGCTATTAAGCATCCTACAGTGCATGGGATAGCTCCTTTTAAAAAGAATTATCCAGTTTCCAGTAGTGCTGAGGTAGAGAAACTCTGGGTGGGAGGGAAGGGGGGAATGCAGCATATCTATCTGTCTATCACTCTCTCATATCTGCATGGAGATCTGAGCTACATGGAGTGGGGGTTCCACTTCAAGTCTTCACTTTAAAAAAAACTGTGCCCACATCCGGCAGCTGTCATGAGTCATAGTCATTGACATGTTTACCAGCAAATATTAGAATAGCCGGAATATTTCCTAAGTCACTCAGCCTGAGTAATTTGCTAATTTTTAGTTGTTTTCTGCATAGTTCAGGCTTGAGATGCATCTCTAAAATATTGTAGGAGGTAACTGCTTTGTGACTACTTGTCTGCTTCTCTTCTCTGTGGATAATTAGAAGGATTTATTCCCTGGAGACGTCAAGTAGGCACCTTTCTCATTACCAAAATTCACTTAGAGAAAAATAAATCAGTATACAGATGAAAGTACAGGAAGTGTCCATGGGAGTAGTTTTAATGCGGAGAAAAATAAGTTCTCCTATATCAGAGAACTGAAGAATTCTTCACCTCTTTTTTTTTTTTTTTTGTAATAACCTTCCTACATCCCCAAAACTGTGTTGAGGCAGAATTTATAATTTGCTTCATTTATAGTACAAAGAAGAATCTGTACTTCCTAGGTTTTTTTTCATTGTTTGCTTTTTAATCCATGCAGCCTAAGTTCCAGGGTCATGTGAGGTGAAAGGGGATCATATGTTTCCCAGGACAGAGTGAAGATATCAGTTTGAGTAGAAATAGTGTTATCTGTCTTTTAGAAAGATCCAACGAAAGAAAATCAGATATGTGCCAAGGAACAGCACAATCTGGAAGTTGCTGCATAAGAAGAAGGAAAATATTGCCAGAAGGCTGGGAATAAGCCTAGAATGGTGTTTCTCCAATTCAAAGTCATGACTCTTGAGTTGAAACAGGACAAGTCACAGAAAGCCACTTCATCCTTCCCTATCTTAAGCATGGCTAGGGAGGAGAGAGGGCAGGAAGCTCTCAAATGAAATGACATTCAGGACTCTGGTTTCAAATGTTGGGCCCTGAGTCAGGGAAGAAGCAGGAGAAAGATGATTTTACAATTTGCTAACACAAGGCAAAATCATAAAACTGCACTTCTCTATCTCCATTCCCACAAGGTGACAATTTGGGACTTCTTTTTCCTCTTCTAAGATGGTGGCAAAACACTTGACATAGTGAATATAGAGTGAAGAGTCTCAGGACTAAAAGTCTCTTGGAACCACCCTGAGTCCTGCATTCCCCCCAGAGGATCATGGGAGCATTGTGCACCACACCTTCCAACCCATCCTCATTCAAACATACCTAATCTCAGCCACCTCAAAATAGTGTGAAGAAAGGCAAAAGGCCTAGGCTGAATAGTCTTTGCAGGAGTAAATGAGTGCAGGCTTTGGCACCAGGCTACCTGTGTTCAAATATCAGCTCCAGCACTCATACCTGCAAGATCCGGGGAAGTTACTGCCTCATCTTCCATTGATATAGAGCAAATGATGGTATCTACCTCTCAGAGTTTAGGGAATGATTAAATAAGTGAATGCATGAAAAGCATCTAGCACAGCGTCTGACCTATAATAAATGCTCAATAAATGTTGTTGGCTACTATTAGCTCTATTAATAATGCCAAAGAAAACAATGTGTCCATTCCTAGGTGATAGCAGGAAGTCAAGGAAGTGAAGATATGTCAATTCTTCTACAATCCAAGTGAGCTCTGGTGGTCAAGACTGAAGGGGGGATGATAATGATAGAGAACAGCGCTTCCTCTGTCACAAGGGCTCCTTGGCAAATTTATACTGATCCCATCTTAGGGAGGACTCAGGCCTCACCCACCTCACTGCAAGGTACCCTGCCCTCTGAAGTCTGTGAGCCTTCCCTGGCTGTCAGCCTGGCACAGGCTTCCTCTCTCTCCTTTCTCTGAAAGAAGAGAAAGTCTAAGGGCTTTCTTTGGCAGCCAGTGCCTGCTCTGCCAGATCCCACTTTGCCTGTGCACATGGCAGGCCAGAAATACCAGGAGATTGAGACTCACCACCAAGGAGCAGTCCTCAACCAATAAATGCCTCAACCAAGTGCTCAACCCTTGGTAAAATAATTCTAAGGTGTGTGTTCTACACTGATTACCAGAAAGCCTAGTAAGGTTACACTCCAATTACCTAAAGGGGCAACTTGATATTGCATACTTACTTCACTGCCCACCCTTCCCTGTCTCTTCTACCAGTTCTAAGTTCACCTTCCAAATAAACTATTAGCAATGAACCCTTCAAAATCAGGATCTGCTTCTAGGGGAACCTAGGCTAAAATAGGTATGGAGAGAAGTGTGTAAGAATCCTGCCTTCCAGGCTAGTAGGTTGATGACACCAAGGACTACAAAAAAACAGATGGAGCTGCTCTTCCATGGTAATTTGTCTGTCTGTCTGTCTGTCTGTCTGTCTGTCTATCTATCTATCTATCTACCTACCTACCTACCTACCTACCTACCTACCTACCTACCTACCTACCTACCTATCTTAGGCAAAGAGATGAGAGCTGGGATCAGGAGCTAGGTCCGCATGCACATAATGGTAAGGTCTGAGGATGTAGGAACAGAGCCCTGGTGGCATCTGTACAATATATGAACATTTGCTCCAGAAAAGTCATGGAGAGAGGAGATGAGTGGCACAGAGCTGTGCACTGGAATAATGGAAAGAGAAGCCCAGGGGAAGTACAAGGACTAAGGACTAAGGATAACTATGTTAAACAAGGTATACGAGAGGCTGAGGGCTATGGTAGATGAAATACAAACTTTTTCTCTGCCTCCCTGATGGAATCTTCAATAAAATCAGCATTGCCAGTAAGGAGCTCAGTGGGAGTGGATTCTATTTGCTGATAGTCAGAGATGCCCTGTCCTTTATAATGCTGGGTGTGGCATAGCCAGAAAATCACCTGTTGGGACATCTGACTTATATTTGTATCATTCACAACACCTGCCTCAGGGCTAAAGTACACAATAACTTCCCACTGAATTCTTACCAAATGACTGAATAAATAAGTGTACCTTTCCATCTTTTGATAGGCACATCCATTAATAATCAATGATCATCACTTTCTGTGCTCTCCGGTTGAAATTACTTCAGTTGCCAAGCCTACCTATTCATATTTATTTCCTCATTCATGCCACGTCTATGTCAGTACAAACACACACACACACACACACTATGCACAGCTCTTCTAATATAGTCGCTTGAACACACATAGAATTTAGTATTGGTTCTATTTAGCAAAGTTCAGAATAAAAACTCATTCAATCATTAAATAAATATTTATACAACAAATATTTATAAGTTATTGGAGAGTCAAAGATGAAAAAATAGGGTTCTTGTCTTCAAAGAGACCTCAGCATGAATTATGGTCATGAGTCTCTCTCCAAACCTTTTCCTTTGGTGTGAACCACTGGTGAATCATTCCATGGAAAATACCCAGGTCTCATTCACTTTCACTCTTTGGGGACAGACTTGCTCCACCATTAGTGTATTACCAGTCTTCTTTAAAGAAAACTCCCAAACTTGTCTTTGTCCTGGGAAGGTAGGAGTATGTACCAGAATGGGAGCACATTTATTATTATCTCCTTCATCTCTAGGCTTCCTTTCAACCATCTGCCTTCCCTGACATCCTGCCCAAAAGGCAAAACAGAGTTTCTGGACATTTTGTTAAAAAAAAAAAAAAAAAAAAGAAACCCCAAAAGTTGGAAAGCCCACAGGTCCATTTTATTGGACAGCACAGCCAATGTGTGTTGAAAGGCTATTCCAATGTAAAGCAATTACAGATCAAAACTGAGCCAAGAACTATTTGTAGGGGTGAAGGAAAAGAAATAGATGGCAAAAAGTGATGGAGGTGGCTTGAAGTATAAGGTGAGGGCTTTGTAAGAATCTATAAGCTTTCTACAAACAAACATAATTTTACAATTTATTACTGGCTTTAGGGACTGTCAGTGTTGTTCTTTGGAAATTACCCATTTGAACACCTCAGAAAATCTGATGGATAAAACGAAAAGTCAAGTAGGAAAAATAGTAAAGAGGCTTAAGTTGTAAGTTACAAATCTGACTTTAACCTTCAGTGAGAAAGAAAAATAGTTTCTGGCTTGAAAAAGAATAATTATGCACACTTGCCTGTTTTCAGGCTCAATTCCACAAGCCCTTAGAAGATAAATCCAACTATAAATCACCTTGTTAACGGACTTAGAATCTGAGTGGCACTACATTGTTTGCTTTTTGTTCCTTTCTGCACTTGATTTGTGTTTAAAGAAGGCTTATTCCACCCTAACAAATTTATATAATGGATTTCAATGTATGTCTCCCTAATGTAATATGATTTTTTAAAACTACGACATTTAACAAGTAGTTTTATCTTCAAATAGTAAATATACATGTGATACATAAAACAGCAAACCAGTAAGTATTAAAGAAGATAGTGGGTTCTTCGTCACATTGTCTGGGATGCCCTTTGTGACTTTTGTTTTCTCTCTCTTTCTTGTTTGAGTCTTTTTCAATGCTATTTTTTTAAAAAAACATGCAACATTGTTCCTACCTTGAAATAGTATGCAGAAGAGATAATGTTTTATTTTCATGTAAAAAATGGAAAATAATCTAGGGCTCTTGTTTTTTAAACTAAAAACTGTAGAAATTTAGAGAGGGGCAAGATCATTTTAAGTTATAGATATTTAATAAAGATTAGCTAATTAATTAATACTTGTTTGTGAATGACCACTAGATAATGGTGAGGTTGGAACTAAGCATCAGGAAGGTGTAAAAAAGGCACTAAACAGGCGTTCACTACAAGGATATGGAGAAGATGGGTGAGGGGTGGGGGCAGAATAGGCTGTGGTTGAAAAGAGTAAATCCAAAGAATGTGGTAAGATCACAGGGGAGGTAGAATCTGGTGACAGAAGAGACTGGAAGGAGTAAAGTGATGGTAATTTTCCTTGCCATATCTGCGGCAAGTAATAATTTGTGTCTTCAAAGGAGCTATTATTATAACTTTTATTGACAAGTGATTAAATCAGCAAGATCTCCAGTCTAGTAAAAAATAAAAATCTGTGTTTCTCCAATTGAAAGAAAAAAAGATTTCCTGAGGTTTAAGCAAACACTGAGGTGAAAACTCCAGTTCTTTTTTTGGTCATGACTAAGTGATGAATCATTCTCTTCAAACATCATAATATGTATTAAATAGCATAAACATATAACTTTCAGGCATCTTAAATATATGAAGAGCCAGTATTTCCAGCTCTTTCTTAGGAAACTAAAATATGTAGGGAAAGAGAATTTTAAAAAATACAAGCCTTGACAAATACTTTTTTCTCCTGCTTACTAAGCTAATATAAAATTAGTGTAACTTTGGCTGAAAGTGGGGATTATGGGAAAGTGTAATACACACAAGATTAATTGGGTCGTATTGCAAAATCCGATGGCTGATTTGAACTTTCATGTTACCCAAACCAGTTTTGCTTGATTATTGAGAATCTTGAAGGTAGAAAATCCAACTAAATAAACACTCAAAGATATTTTAGCATTTCTCAGTATTTACTCTTACCTCAAGTTTTTCCTAAGTATGAATTTAAGACCTTTAAATTTAGTTAATTATTATCTTGAAACTTATGTAAATGTGTGACTTCAGTTAAAAATACATTGCTAATTCATTAAAGGGAAATGATAAGAAACAGCATTATTTAAGTCAAGGATTGGCAAACTTTTTCTTAAAAGGCTAGATAGTAAATATTTTAGGTTTACAGTCATTAATAACTCCACTGTTATAGAGTCAAAGAAGCTATAGACAATATGTAAACAAGTATACTGTGTATCAATAAAATTTTATTTATAAAAACAGGTGGCTGTCCCAGGGTCATAGTTTGACAAACTTTGATCTAAATATTGCCATCATTAAGGCAATTGGTAAGCCTCTTCCAAGCTGAATACCAGTATGTGTCCTCTCACTTCTATTTTATTACTATTTCCTGGGATGGGAAGTTGGTCCATGGAAATGGGGCAATAGATGTTTTGGTGATAAATACTATTTTATTGATAAATGTTACTCATTTTCAACTTTTCGTATTTTAATTTTTAACTCTGAAACATGTCAAACAGGTAGATGAGTAAGAAAATAATATGACAGACACCATTATACTTACCACACGTATTTTACAGTCATGTTTTCATGTTTGTTCCAGATTATTTTTTAAAGGAATAAAATATTACAGATACAACTAAATGCTTATTCCCATTACATTGTCCTTTCTCTGTGCCAAGAAATTAATCCTTCCTTTGTAGGTAGTCTTTTCTCTCTGGTTGCTTTTAGGATTTTTCTATTGTCTTTGATGTTCTGCTATCTGAGGATTCATATCTTTCATCAACTCTGAAAAATTATGAACAAATATCCATTTGAATATGATATTTTCCCCATCTGCTGTTTTCTGTCCTTCTATTACGTCAACATATGTTAAATCTTCTATACTCCATGCTTAAGCCTTTGTTTTGTCCTGTTTCTTTATCTCTTTGTGTGGCGGTTTGGGTAATTTCCTTGTCTGCCTTCTATTTGTCAATTCCTTCTTAAATTGTCTAAACTTTATGTCGACTAGCTTTTTTTTTTTTTTTTTTTTTTTTTGAGACAGTCTCACTCTGTCACCAGGCTCGAGTGCAGTGGCGTGATGTTGGCTCATTGCAACCTCCACCTCCTGGGTTCAAGCGATTCCCCTGCTTCAGCCTCCCAAGTAGCTGGGACTACAGGCGCATGCCACCATGCCTGGCTAATTTTTGTATTTTTAGTAGAGATGGGGTTTCACCATGTTGACCAGAATGGTCTCAATCTCCTGACCTGGTGATCTGCCCACCTCGGCCTCCCAAAGTACTGGGATTACAGGCATGAGCCACCACACCTGGCCTCAACTAGCTTTTATTCAAGGACTTTTTCTTCATATCTAAAGGTCATTTTTCTTTTTAAAATTGATCATATATTTTTACAGTGTCATATGTTTTGATATTTATTTTTATTCCTTTTTAAAATCTAATCATTTGGTTTCATAGATTATTTCACATTGTTTGATTTGATTATATTGTTTGACAGTAAGGAGGAGTACATAATTCTTATATTTGTTGTGTGTGCTCCCTTTCCTCCATGGCTTAGAATTTATTTGTGTGTGAGAGTTCATTTAAACAGAAAAGTGTTCTTGTCTTAGTTTCATTTTGTTTTCCTATTGGAGTTCTTGCATGCATGGAAGTACTGGTTGAGAATGTGTTTATTTTTGTTTTTCCTGGATGCTCCAAGGATTTCACCAAACTTAGATAAGTCCTATAGTTAATTTTTCAAACTAGGAATGTCCATGCCCATAGATTATATAAATTTGGACAGGCTTGGAGTTTTCATTTTTCATAGGTGACTTTTTTTCTCTCCTCAGAATCCCAACAAAGACAAGTTTCCTTTTTGCTTTCTGTATCAGTGGGTAGAACTGTTCTCATCCCCTTTTCACTGAGGCAGCAGCTCTTCTCTTATCCCAGCTTTATGGTGGGCATCATGCTTTAGCTCCCCCACCTTGCCTGAGCCCAAAGCAGTGTCTTCTATACCTACATGAGCATTAAAGCACCTTTAGGTATACCTGAAGACTTAAACGTTGGGCAATTTGCCTCTTGTTGCTGTAGTCCTAGGTCCTGAATTTACCACTCTGACTTTAAGTACCTCCTATTTATCTGTTATTTTCTTGTTTTTGAATTCAGGTATGCCATTAAATGTTGTTTTATTGAATATATCTAGCATTTATATATTCTTCATAAATAAACAACAAAGCTCTGAGTTATTTTTGTCATATTGCTGAAACAACTCTTTAAGTTAGCATGGCATCATTCCAAGGATTTGTATAGTTACAATATATATTTTTAATTACAAAGCCATTTTGGGGGTCTTCTTTAACATCCCAAAACATGCTTTCATTCTTGTCTACAGATTATATGCACTCTCACAGAATTTGGGCTTCGTTTGAACAAAAAGCTCTGTTTGCTAACTATTTGATAATAGAGGAATCGTACAGAAGATTCTTGCACTTAGACTCTAATTCCTATGAGTGTATAATATATAGTATTAAAGGTGCTATAAATTCAACTCTCTTTAAAAATCTAATAGATTTTACAAAATTCTCTTGATACATAATTGGAAGTGTCATTTATCATTATGCCAGAAGAAAGCCAGCACACTCCATGATCAAAGATATTTTTGCAAGTATATTTGGAAATTTATTTTTTGCATTGTAGGAAAAAGGATGGCATTACACATTCATGAACAGGATACAACCACACTGCCAGAAATCTAAGTAGTTAATATGGCTTTGAAACAGATTTTGCATATTATATCTATAATTTTGCTAATTCCATCCCAAATAAGGATCAGTATTGCAGCTGAATTTCTGCTTAAGTTCATATTAAGGTGCTTTTTCCCAGTGTCTGAGCCACTATACCATAATCCTCTGAAGTTGTAAGCATACGTAAAAATTGCAAGGCGGTAGCCAGCAAATGCCCTTAATATCTCTTCTTCATAGTCATCCTACAAAAATAGCAGTTTTAGGAAATGCTTCTGAATTCAATTTTCTTTACATGAGGGACTGTGATTAGTGAGACATCATGTGCTGAAATGCTAAGCCTAAATAAATGTTGATGCTAGTGTCTTCCTGGAGGATGTAACAGAAAGACTATAGTCCAGCCCCTTCCTCCACTCCCCATCAAGAGTTTATAGCATCTAATAAATATCACAAGTGTTAGCATTTTCAAACTGGAAATTTAAATATCACATGACAGCTTGAGTCATTTTGTTAATACCTTTATGTGCTAATTTTTGTCTGATTATGGCATGATAAAGCTGGCCACCAATCTGGAAAATTCAAGCCAACAGCCAGCTTTTCTGGCAAAGAGATTGGCCTACTCCTCACTTATGAACATTTATTCTCAACCCTTAGCTCATTCGCTTCCCTTTTCCTCCTGAGTTTATCCTTTTGAGTTTTCTTGATCATTGAAATACTTCCCATGGAAATCCAGATTTCAGTTTGTTCTACACAGAGTTGCAGAAGAAGCAGTAGATCTTTTATCCTTTTTTTAAATCACTGGGTGAGGTCCCATTTTTCTCCTCCTCTTGATCTAATTTGTGTTGTTTTCTCCAAGAGTTGCTTTAAGAGGAACTCTTCTCCTTGAGATCTCATAAAACTCACTCTAACTTGGATATCTGTTGGATGCTTAATAAATATTTTGTGATCACTTTGTGATCAATCATTCATTGTCACAAGGGCAACATATTGCTGCAATCTGGCTTAGGGCAAAATACTTTCATTCCTTTTCAAGTGGTCTTTAATTCCTTCCACTGAAATGTGTCTTTTCAAGTTCTGCAATGTTAGGAAGTTACAGAGGTGAGTGATTCATCAATTTAAAATGTATTTAAGTAATTTCTATTAGTTTTTTACTATTAGTTTTTGCTTTGTGGGTGCTTCCTGATGCATTGCATTTCTGCAAGTGAACTTTTCTTTTCCATTTCTCTTTATACTCTCCAAACTCAAATTACAGCTCGATCTCTATAAAACATGGAACTGACCCACTTTTTTTTTTTTTTTTCATGTAGAAAGGTCTGAGCTTGACTTTAATATAAAGAGCAATAAACTGCCTATAAGCTGGCTATTTGAAGTAGCCTATGAAATAATTTATTACCAAATAGATTATATGGCAACATAGGACAAATATGACAAATAATTATAGAATGACTTTACCCAATTATAAGGATCAATATTTAAGTATTTTTGTTCCTAAATCCTGAGAAGGGAGTAGTAAAATAAAACGGAAATACAAACTCTCTTAAACTTATCAAGACTGGTAGATATTTACAACTGTATGTATCACTTTTCCCATAAGACAATTTCAACTCAAAGGTTCACTTCCTGTTGATCCCAGATTTCTTCTAGTAATCTCCCTTCTGAAAAAGTTACCCACATTTGCAGTTATACCTTTTCAAATGTTGACTTATAAATCAAAGAAACCAAAATGAATCACAAATACTTGAAGACAGGGAAAACTGCAAAGCAAGAAAAGTTACTTGATACATGTGCATCTGAGCATCTGAACACTTGAGTTTATGGTTTACCAAGCACAGGGAGAGAATATGTCAAACCAGAATCATATTTAGCACTCAGTCTGGAGGGAACTTGCCACAAGGAAATGGAGATGTCTTCAGTGTCTCCTGCAATTCTAGCAAAAGTATTAGGATTACAACTGTCCTCAGACAGATGGACTATGAAGTTTATTTGGTAGGAGAATATCTGATCAGCAGTGCAGTATGATTTCTGTAAATGAATTGCATTAAGCAGGAAAACCTTAACTCTTGAAAATGTAATTTACAGCTTAGAAAAAACTAATCTCACATTTATTAGGGATTATTAGGATACATTTTTTCTGAGTCTAGTCCAAGCCTAGTCCCTCCCTCCCTCCCTCCCTCCCTACTTCCTTCCTTCCTTCCTTCCTTTTCTCTCTCTTTCTCTCTCTCTCTTTCTCTCTCTCTCTCTTTCTTTCATCTCTCTGTCTTTCTCTTTCTCTCTCTCTCTCTTTCTCTCTCTCTCTCTCTTTCTTTCTTTCCTCTCTCTGTCTTTCTCTTTCTCTCTCTCTCTCTTTCTTTCTTTTCTCTCTCTCTTCTTCTTCTTCTTTTTTTTTTTATTAATGGAGTCTCACTCTGTCACCCGATTGGAGTGTAGTAGTGCGATCTTGGCTCACTGCAACCTCCACTTCCTGGGTTCAAGCGATTCTCCTGCCTCAGCCTCCTGAGTAGCTGGGATTACAGACGTCCATCACTATGTCCAGCTAATTTTTTGTATTTTTAGTTGAGACGGGGTTTCACCATGTTTGCCAGGCTGGTCTTGAACTCCTGACCATGTGATTTGCCTGCCTCAGCCTCCCAAAGTGCTGGGATTACAGGCGTGAGCCACTACGCCCAGACTTTTTTTTTTTCTTTTTTTTTTTAAGAATCGTGTTGGAGTGTCAATTCCGTATTTCCTGCACATTTACATGAAATTCGAGATAGTGGCTATATATTTTTACCCTTGTAGGCATGACCATATCTGATATTTTTGTAATTCATCACTCCTCGCACATATACAATAGATGCTTAATAAATACTTTGTGATCATTCATTGTCGCAAAACAAATTAATGTTAAAGCTGAGTATTCCATGTTCCGGTTCAGGGTTTTTGTTAAACCATGGGATCACCAATAAAAATAATTTGCTTATGAAAGAGCAAGTTGTATTAACCTGAAGAGTTTGTGTGAGAATTGTTGAGTGTTAACATTTTAAAAACTTTTTAATATCCAAAAATCAACCATCTTTCTGCTACAAATAATTGTGGCTCTAAACAATCTTGGTAGGCTTCTATTCAAATGATGGTTTGACTGTTTTCCTGACTCACTTTAATGAGCCTTTGGCTAGAAGTTGGTGAAACATTATGACATCCATTAATTGCTATTGCTGCTTTTTCAATTGATTCTGAAATATGAGTATTAAATTTTGTTATAGTGAAATGTAAGAGATTGGGATTTTAGTCTAAGATAGTGATTTATGTATAATTGGGCCTAAAGACAAAATAAAGCATATTTTTCCAGTGATATCTAGTGTAACTGCATTGAAATCTTCAGGAATACTTGACATGTATGAATAAAAAAATCATTGTAGGCTCATAGTATCATTTAAAACAAAGATCATACCATCCCCTTGCATAAAACCTTCTGACAGTTTTCCAAAGAACTTAGAATAAACTACAAACTCCTTACCTTGGCCTTAGAGGCTCTTTCCTCTCAGTAGGTCTCAGTCATTTGCTCCTCACACATGCACACTCATTGCCTTTACACTTGCCCTTCTCTGCCCAGAATCCTCTTCCTCTGCATCCATCCTGCTTTCTTTCAATTCTTCAGCTATTAGCTCAAATGTCACCTCCCCAGAGGGTTCTTCCCAAATCACTCAATCTGAACTTACCTCTTCCCCAGTCTCACACACACACACACACACATACACACACAGTTTACACACTTTCACTCTATTGTATTGCTAACTTTTATATGGTATTTATAGTTGTGAGAGAATATCTGTATGTAATCTAATATTTCCACCTGTGGCAGCTGCCTGTAGGGCCACAGGTGGAAATCCTGTCACATCCCCGTGGTCTACCATGATTTCAACTGCAGCTACAACAGACAATTCCCTGAAAACTCAAACTTACCTCCAGAACAGTGACCCTCCTTGAGCACACTCCACTTCTTATCTTTCTACTTTTTCTCCAGGACTTTCTCTGGTGCCACAGGGGACTTGTTGGTGCCAGCACAAGCACAACAAACAGGAGATGGGAGTCAGTAGATAAATGTTCGGGTTTCCCTGTCCTCAAGTGGACAAGGCTGGGAGTACCATTATCATTTCTTAGGAGATTGCAGCAGATGTCAAGCTCCTAGTTCCTACAGCAGCAACCTTAATATTGGCAATTTCCCCCTTTTCACCTTATTCTACTCTTCCTCATCCTTTTTTTTTTTTTTCCTGGAAAACCCCCAAATTTATCAATAATCAGTACTTAAGACTTTTTCTGATGCCCTGCTTGTAGGAGAATCTAATTAAGACATATCCTATAGAACTATAAAATATATAACTCATAAGAGCTGGAGATCTTATCTTTTTTTGTAGTTTGCTTTCTTTATAAATTTATAATACCTAACACAGTCTTGGCTTATAGTGAGTGTTGTGTGTGCATGTGTGTGTGTATATACATAAGTATGTGTGTATATATATACATGTGAATATATATATATA
This sequence comes from Macaca thibetana thibetana, assembly GCF_024542745.1. NCBI lineage: Eukaryota > Metazoa > Chordata > Mammalia > Primates > Cercopithecidae > Macaca > Macaca thibetana. Next base: position 82,277,866 of record NC_065589.1, on the reverse strand, counting down.
TATATATATACACACACACACACTAAGAGAGGTTATGAATGAGTTCAGGGAGGAAATAAAATGGTATCAAAAGAAAGGGATAACCAGAGGAAACAACTGCAGAGGCCATAGGATAATATGAGCATACATAATACTGAATGAACAGAAAAAAGATGTGAAACAGGCATAGAAATTGCTGAAAAGATCTAAATCATTCAATCAAATACAAGAGGATTCAGGATTTAAAAAAATCCGAGAGTCCTTATGAGTTGAGCATGCTATCAGAGAAGTTAAGTGGTGTTACTGTTTCAGCACCAAAAATTTCATTTTCTTAGAATCTCAAAGCTTGATTCATGTGATAAAATGGTTTGATATTAAATCTGAAAGTATAATTAATTAAATAGTATTTTTTTAAAAAGATGTGCTGGGACTTCTACTTATGGCAACACCAGAGTAACTGGTACCAGAGTTGTTCTGCCATAACAATGAGACAATACATCTGTGGCATTATTCTCAGTAATTGGATACAGGAATGGCAAGACTGTAAACTTAGAGAGAAAGAAAACACATAAGTTGAGCCTCATAGTTTTCTGGGCTTTCTCCCTGAAGACACTTATCAACTGACACAAGCTGCTGGAAGCAAAGCAGAGGGCAGCTTTACTGAATGAAAGAGGCTGAGGTCAGATTTATGGGCTGCTGTATTGATGAGAATTAGCAGGAAAGGGTACGGGACAGCTAGGAACTGCATGGGGAGGAAGAGTATCCAGGAGAAGCTCCTGAATGGCTGATGGCTGAAAGAAGACAACAGAAGTCATGCAATAAAATTGCAATGCTAGATAATGTTGGAGTTCTAATCCAGCTATAATGGAGAGATCTCACTGAATATCTCATCTATTCAGTTTAAACCCCGAAAGGCCAAACCTTATAGTATACACCATACTCTAGAGTAAGAGCCACATTCTAGGACTAAGGCAAAACCAAAATAGACCCAAAGTAACGAAGAAAAAAATCAAACTTGACATGATTAAAAGGATCCATAAGTTGCTGGAACAAAACTGGACCCCCTTTAAAGAATACATAATCTGGACTGTCAACAACGTACGTAACATAATGTCAACATTCAATAAAAATGTGCTAGATAAGTGATGAAGCAAGAAAATATGATACATTATTGGGGGAAAAACCTGCTGAGATAGCATTGATGTTGGAGTTAGTATTCAAAGACCTAAAAATGAGAACCTTATAAATATGTTCAAAGACCTAAAGTAAAAGATGAGCATAATAAATAAGTCAATGAGGATTCTGAGCAAGAGATTATCAGATTAGATTTTCCAAAAAGACATCACTCTGTGCTATAAGAAAGACAATTTAAATATAAAGATATAAATAAGTAGAAAGAGGATTAAAATACATAACATGCAAATGCTAATCACTAGAAAGCTGTTGTGATTATAATAATAAGAAACAAAGTAGACTTCAAGACATAAAGTGGAAATTTCATCATGAGAAAAGTTCTAGTTCATTAGGAAGATACAACAATTCTAAATATATATGCATCTAATAACATAACTTAAATTATGAAGCAAAAACAGAAATAGGGAAGTAGCCAAATGCAGAACCATAGTCTTAGTCCCTTTGTGCTTATAAAACAAAATACCTTGGACTGGGTAATTTATAAAATAACAGAAATTTATTTCCTCACAGTTTTGAAGGAAAGGAAGTCTAAGATCAAGGCACGAGCAGATTTGGTAACCGGTGAGGCTTCCAAGATGGGGCCTTCAATGTTGTGTCCTCAGCTGTCAGAAGAGTGGAAGAGAGCAAATTCACTCCCTTGAGCCCTTTTATAAGGACCTTATCCCTATCTATAATGGCTCTGCATTAATAACTTAATCACCTCCTACAGGATCCACATATTAATACTATCACATTGATTACTAAGTTTCAACACATAAATTTGCAGGCAGGTAGCACTCAGACCATAGCAATAATTGCATATTTTAACATTCTTCTCTCAGTAATTGGTAGAATTAGACCAACAAAATAAAAAAAAAGTTATAGAAGATCTAAACAACAATATCAACCAATATAACTTATAGAAATTTATAGATGAGTACACTAAATAATAGAATACATTTTTTTGTCAAGTACACATTGGATATTCACCAAGATAGGCCATATTTTGGGCCACAAAGTAAATCTCAATAAATTTCAAAAGATTGAATTACATAGAGTATGTTGTCTGATTACAACAGAACTAAATTAGAAATGAATAGCCAAAGATAATTAGAAAATCACCAAATGTTTGGGAATTAAATGACAAACTTCTAAGTAGTCTACTGTTTGAAGAAATTGAAAAATATTTGGAATAAAAAAGTAATGAAATTAAAATTTATGGAATTTAGCTAAAATGAGGGATAGAGCAAATTTTATCTTTAAAGGCTTCTATTAGAAAAAAAGAAATATATAAAATTATTCTCTAAGTTTCTACCTTAAAAACTAGAAATTAATATCAAGTTAAATGTAAAGTAAGTAGAAATAAGTAATAAAAAGGACATGCCAGCCTGAGTGACAGAATGAGACCCTGTCACAAACAAAAAAGGAGATAAATCTATGAAAGAGATAATAGATACACAATGTAAAAAACTAACAAAGTCAATAACATTGAGAAAACACTAGCTAGACAGATTAAGAAAAAAGAAACATAATAACCAATAGCCAGAAGGAAAGGAGAGACATTTTAGAGTTGCCACTGACATTAGAGGAACAAGCAGGGAATGCTATAAACAACTTTGCACTAATACATTTGACAACTTGAGCAAATGAACAAATTCCATAACAAAACTTACAAAAATGGATATAAGAAGAAAAAGATACTATGAAATAGTATTATATCTATTAAAGGAACTGAATTTGTTGTCAAAATCTTTCTCAAAGAAAATTCCAGACCCAGGTATTTCAATGATGAATTCTAAAATCCTTTAACAGCAATTCTGAAACTACAATACTTAAGACAATTTTAGGGACCTGCAACATCAAAATTATGCCTTTTGCATAAGTAAAGTTTTCATTGGCTACATAATTTATAATATTGACATAGAGTGGATACAGAAGCAGATGTAAAAATATAGCTGTCTTCTATGAAGCTATAAATTAAAAAGATTGATAAAAACGTAAAACTATGCCTCTCCTCACAAATTTTTTTGAAAAATATACTTATTTTATAAATATATTTTATGTTAACATATACTATAATAACTATTTTAAATAAAGTCAACTTTAAAATTTTTCTGCTTTAGTTTTTAATATGTAAACATAACCCATATAAGAAAAAGCCCTTTGAAAGCCTAAATAATTTTTTAAAATTTGAAGAGGTTGAAGCAAAAATGTTTGCAAAACACTGATTTAATAAATCTGACTATGCTTTTTCAGAAAATAGAGGTGGAGGAAAACTCCCCAACTTGTTTTGAGAGCTCAGCATAATATTGACATCAAAACCAAGTAAACTCGTTACAGAGGTTTAGAGTGAAGATGGCCGACTAGATGCAGCCAGGAAGAGCTTCTTCCACTGACAGACCAGACTATCAAGAAGATTGGGACACTCTGAGCAGATCTTTAGAAGGAAAGCATGAGAGTGAACAGAGGGAGGTCACAGAGCCTGGGCTGAAGTGGGAGGAAACTGGGAACCCTGCCTGGGGTTGCCGAGCAACCAGGACTTGTTCCTAGCCCCAAGCGCTCCTGGGGAAGGGATGATTTTAATAGGCATGAAGTGGCCTAGTCTCTGCATGGACCTCTGGAATTCAAGCTGCAGGAGACCCCCCTGCCCACCTGAACATTTGAGCTGGCAGAAAGGGCTTTCTGGAGAAAGTTGGCAGGGCCAAGACTCAATCCAGTATGGAGCCCAGAGGGTTTGGCACAGGAATGGCTATAGTAGAGCATGGCCAGGGATGCCCACACTCAAGGCTCCCCATGCTCCTCTAGGTGACTTTGGCCTTTGTTGATTGTTAGACATGGACAGAACAGGGCTATCTTGCCCATGAGATGAGAACAATTTGATCTTAGTAGCCCCGTGTCTGCTGATCTCTCCCAGGGTCCCTGCTTGGCCATACCCGCTTGCAGCGCAGCCTCAGGTTCCCAACCAAGGTGCTTCCCAGCAGCCACCACCATAGCTCTTTTGCTGGCAGACCCTTCCAGTCAGAGAGCTTTGGTAGATGGGCCCCCACCAGCTGCACCTACCAGCAGGCTCCCCCAACCACTTTACTGGTGCCCACTCGCCCATAATCTCCCTCCACCACTTTGCCAGCACATATGTGTGGACCCCACCACACCACCGCTGCTGGCACATGCACACACACAGACCCCACTACTCTGCCACCATTGGTGTACATGTATGGAACCTACTGCCACTGCCTCAGTGAAGTGCTTTTGCTGGAACCCTCCATTCGAGTGTTGTTGCCAGTGGACCAGCAACACCTCAGCCCCTGCAGTGCAGCAGGTGTTTAACCTCAAAGGGCCAGTGAACAAAGCTGTGGGCCTGGTCCCAGCCCCCCAAGGTAAAAGCACATAGCCCAGGAGGGCTGAAGTGAGCCTTGGCCTCCTGAAATCATCCAGAAATGATGCCAGTTGACTAAACTCAACTTGTACCATATTAAAATCCTCAAGGTCATCAAAAAATGTAAAAGCAAAAAGCCCCAACCAAAGGATAACAACATCAAAGATTAAAGGAACATCAGCCCCTGCACACACAAAAGCCAGCATAAGACTCCTGGCAACTCTAAAGGCCGGAGTGTCTCCTTTCCTCCAAATCACCATATTCACTTTCCAGCAATGGTTTTTAATGATACTGAAATGACAGAAGTAGAATTCACAATTTGGATGGCAACTAAGATCATTTAGATTCAGGAGAAAGTTGAAACTCAATCCAAGGAATCTGAGGAATCCAGTAAAACCATTCAAGAGTTGAAAGATGAAATTTTAAGAAAGAAACAAACTGATCTGATGGAGCTGAAAAACTCACTACAAGAATTTCAGAATATAATCAGAAGTATTAACAGCAGAATAGACCAAACTGAGAAAAGAATCTCAGCTCAAAATCCAGTTCTTTAAATCAACTCAATCACACAAAACTAAAGAAGAAAGAACTTAAAATAATAAAGCCTACAAGAAATATGGGATTATTTCTGGTAAAGAGGCCAAACCTATGACTCATTAGCATACCTAAAAGAGAGGTAGAGAGAGCAAGCAACTTGGAAAATATATTTGAGAATATTGTCCATGAAAATTTCCCAACCTTGCTAGAGAGGTCAACATACAAATTCAGGAAATTCAGAGAACCCCTGTGAAATACAAGACAACCATTCACAAGACACATAGTCACCTGATTCCCCAACGTTAACATGGAAGTAAAAATATTAAAGACAACTAGAGAGAAGAAGCATGTCACCTACAAAGGGATCAAAGGGATCCCCATCAGACTAACAGTGGACTTTCAGCTGAAACCCTACAAGCTGGAAAAGATTGGGCAGGCAGGGGGGCGGGGAGGGGGGGAGGCTATATTTAGCATCTTCAAAGAAAAGAAACTCCAATCAAGAATTTTATATCCAGCCAAGCTAAGATCTGTTAAGGCAAGGAGAAACAAAATCCTTTCCAGACAAACACATGCTAAGGGAATTTGTTACCACCAGACCTGTCTTACCAGAAGTCCTTAAGGGAGTGCTAAATGTGGGAACAAAAGACTGTTACCAGCCACCATAAAAACACAGTTAAGTACTTAGACCATTGACACTATAAAGCAACTACACAATCAAGTCTACATAAAAACCAGCTAACAACATGATAACAGGGTCAAATCCACACATATAAATATTGTAAGTATAAACAGGCTAAATATCTCACTTAAAAGTCACAAGGCAGGAATTTGGATGAAGAAGCAAGACCCAACTCTATGTATGCTGCCTTCAAGAGATCCATCTCACATGCAATGACACCCATTGGCTCAAATTAAAGGGAGGGAGAAATATCTATCAAACAGAAAACAAAAAGCAGGGGTTGCTATTCTTATTTTAGACAAAACAAACATTAAACCAACAATAAAAAGGACAAAGAAGGGCATTACAGAATGATAAAGGATTCAATTCAACAAGACTTAATAATTCTTAATATAAATGCACCCAACACTGGAGCACCCAGGTTCATAAAATGAGTTCTTAGAGACCTACAAAGTGACTTAGAAAATCACAAATTAATAGTGGGGGATTTCAACACCCTACTGACAGTATTAGATCATTGAGGCAGAAAACTAACAAAGATATTTAGGACCCAAATCAACACTTGACCAAATAGAGCTAACAGACATCTACAGAATACTCCACCCAACAACAACTGAATATACATACTTCTTATCTGCACATGGCACAGACTCTAAAATAGACCACATACTTAGCCATAAAGCAGTTTTTTAAAAATTCAAAACAAATTCATACCAACCATACTCTCAAACTATAACACAATAAAAATAGAAATAATACCAAAAATATCTCTCAAAACCATATAATTACATAGAAATTAAATAATCTGCTCTTGAATGACTTTTCAGTAAACAAGGAAATTAAGGCAGAAATCAAATTCTTTGAAACTAATGAAAACAAAGATATAACATACCAGATTCTCTGGAACACAGATAAGTCAGTATTAAGAAGGAAATTTATTACACTGAATGCCCAATCAAAAAGTTAGATCTCAATTTAACTCATATCATGACTGAAATTACTAGAGAAACAAGAGCAAACCAACTTAAAGCTAGCAGGAGAAAAAAATAATGAAAATCAGAGCTGAATTGAATGAAATTGAGGTGCAAAAAACTATACAAAAGATCAATAAACCAAAAGTTGACTCTTTGAAAGAATAAATAAGATTGATAGACCACTAGCTAGACTAATACAGAAAAAAGAGAGAAGATCCTAATAAACATAATCAGAAATGACGGGGGACATTACCACCAACCCCACAGAAATACAGAAAAACCCCAGAGACAATTATGAACACCTGTATGCATGCAAACTAGAATACCTAGAAGATATGTATAAATTTCTGGAAATATACAACCTCCCAAGATTAAACCAGGAAGAAATAGAAACCCCAAACAGACCAATAATGAGTTCTGAGATTGAATCGGTAATGTAAAAAACCTATCACCAACAACCAAAAAAGCCCTGGAACAGACAGATTCACAGCCAAATTCTACCAGACATATAAAGAACTGGTACCAAGTCTACTGCAACAATTCCAAAACATCAAGGAGAAGGGACTCCTCCCTAACTCATCCTGATACCAAAACCTAGGAGAGACACAAGAAAAAAAGAAGACTTCAGTCCAGTATCCCTGATAAACATAGAAGCAAAAATCCTCAATAAAATACCGGCAAACCAAATAGAGCAGCACATCAAAAAGCTAAGCCACCATGATGAAGTAGGCTTTATTTCTGGGATTCAAGGTTGATTCAACGTATGCAAATCAGTAAATGTAATTCATCACATAAACAGAACTAAAACACCACACGATCATCTTAATAGACACAGAAAAGGTTTTCAATAAAATTAAACATTTCATGTTAAAACCTCAACAAACGAGGCATTAAAGGAACACACCTCAAAACAGTAAGAGCTATCTATGACAAACCCACAGCCAACATTATACTGAATGGGAAAAAACTGGAAGAACCCCTTAATTAAGAACCAGAACAACACAAGGATCACCACTACTACTAAACATAGTTCTGAAAATCCTAGTCAGAACAATCAGGCAAAAGAAAGAAAGAAAACACACCCAAGTAGGAAGAGAGGAAGTCAAACTGTCTATCTGTGCAGACGATATTATTCTACGCCTAGAAAACTCCATAGTCTCTGCTCAAGAGCTCCTAGGTCTGATAAGCAACTTCAGAGTTTCAGGACACAAAATCAACATACAAAAATCACTAGCATTCCTATACACTAATAACATCCAAGCTGAAAGCCAAATCAAGATCGCAATCCCATTTACGATAGCCACAAAAAGAATAAAATACCTAGGAATACAGGTAGCTAGAGAGGTGAAAGATCTTTACAATAAGAATTACAAAACACTGCTGAAATATTTCAGAGATGACACAAACAAATGGAAAAATATTCCATGCTCATGGATAGAAAGCATCAATACTGTTAAAATGGCCATACTGCCCAAAGCAATTTACAGACTCAATGCTATTCCTATCAAACTACCAACAACATCTTTCACAGAATTAGAAAAAACTATTCTAAAATTCAAATGGAACCAAGAAAAATCCCCAATAGGCAAAGCAATCAGTAGGAAAAAGAACAAAGCTAGAGGCATCGCACTGCCTGCCTTCAAACTATACTACAAGTCTACAGTTACCCAAACAGCATGGTACTGACATATAGACATATAGACAAATGAAACAAGTTATAGAACCCAGAAATAAACCTGTACTCCTACAACCAACTTATCTTCAACTAAGTGAACAATAGCAAGCAACAGAGGAAAAACTTTGTATTCAATAAATGGTGCTGGGATAACTAGCTAGACATATGCAAAAGATTGAAACTAAACACCTTGATTTCATTGTATACAAAAATCAACTCAAGATGGATTAAAGACTTAAATATAAAACCTAAAACTGTAAAGACCCTAGAAGAAAAGCTAGGAAATAACATTCCAGGCATCAGCCCTGGCAAAAATTTTGTGAAGACTCCAAAAGGAATTGCAACAAAAACAAAAATTAGCATGTGGGGCCTAATTAGACTAAAGAGCTTTTGCACAACAAAATAAACTATCAACAGAGTAAATAGACAAACTACAGAATGAGAGACAATATTTGTAAACTATGCATCCAATGAAGAACTAATATCGAGAATCTTTAAGGAACTTAAAAAAAATCAACAAGAAACAAACCCGTTAAAAAATGGGCAGAGGGGATGCCGGGCGCAGTGGATCACACCTGTAATCCCAGCACTTTGGGAGGCCGAGGCGGGCGGATCACGAGGTCAGGAGATCAAGACCATCCTGGCTAACACGGTGAAACCCCGTCTGTACTGAAAATACAAAAAATTAGCTGGGCGTGGTGGGCGCCTGTAGTCCCAGTTACTCAGAAGGCTGAGGTAGAAGAATGGCATGAACCCGGGAGGCGGAGATCGTGTCACTGCACTCCAGCCTGCATCCTGGGCGAGAGAGCGAGACTCTGTCTCAAAAAAAAAAAAAAAAAAAAAAAAAAAAAAGGGGGGGGCAGAGCAGATACTTTTCTAAAGAAAACACACACAAGGCCAACAAGCATATGAAAAAATGCTAAATGTCACTAATCATCAGAGAAGTACAAGCCAAAACCATAATGAGATGCCATCTCAAACCAGTTAGAATTGCTATTATTAAAAAGTCAAAAAATAATAGATGCTAGTGAGGTTGCAGAGAAAAAGGAATGCCTATACACTGTTGGTGGGAATTTAAGTTAGTTCAGCCACTGTGGAAAGTAGTTTGGAGATTTCTCAAAGAACTGAAAGTAGAACTACCATTTGACCCAGCAATCCCAGAAATGCGTGCATACCCAAAGGAATATAAAGCATTCTACCATAGAGACACGTGTGCATATGTTCATCACAGCACTATTCACAATAGCAAAGACATGGACTCAATCTTGATGCCCATCAATGGTGGACCAGATACAGAAAATATGGTACATATACACTGTTGAATACTATGCAGCCACAAAAAAGACAAAATTATATTCTTTGCAGCAATATAATGGAGCTGGAGGCCATTATCCTAAGTGAATTAATGCAGGAACAGAAAACCAAATACCACATATTCTCACAAGTGGGAGATAAACATTGAGTACACATGGACACAAAGAAAGGAACAACAGATACCAAGGGCTACTTGAGGACAGAGGGGTGGGAGGAGGGTGAGGATTGAAAAACTACCTGTTGGGTACTATGCTTACTACTTGGGTGATGAAATAATTTGTATACCCAACCCCAATAACACACAATTTATTTGTGTAACAAACCTGCACCTGTACCTGCTGAACCTAAATTAAAACTTGAAAGAAATACAGTTGCTTATTGATGATTTACAGCTGACTTTTTGCCCAGAAATTGCATTCAGTTGAAGAGTGTTTTCCACCCAAGCTTATACCCCTGCTTAGAGATCAACTTGCATATAATGACTATATGGTGTGAATGTACAAGTCCTGTCCCCATGTCTCCATTTGGGACAACTTTCAACACACAATTCTCCATCTCAGATCAGTTTTCTAGGAAACCTGATTGAAAAAAAGTTGATGCCACTACTTGTAAGCAAATTCTGAAATAGAATTTTGATGGTGGATCATCCACCTGAAGACTGTCATGAAAATTCCATTACTAATTATAGAGGAAGTATGGATGTGTTTTGGTGTGCTGAAACAACGCCAGCACACCAAAGTTTGTTAGAAAGTTTCCTGGTTGTGAACTGCAATGTAATACTATTGGGGAAAAAAATGCACTAAAAAGTGGGCAGGGGTACAATAAGTTGGTCATTTGAGAGGTTGGAGGGAAGTAGTAATTATAAGGATGATAGCATTTGATGGATATTACTCAGGGCATTAATTTACTGGGGAAAGAGAATGGTTGAGTGTGATTAATCACTAGTTTAAAAGACAGAAGGCCTACTTGGAAGCATATAAAGCGATTTTTATTTATTGAAGCTGGAAGTAAAAAATGCTGAAGAACAGTTACAGAAATGAATTATAAGTATAGTAGAGTTCCAGAGGTGATGAACAGCTCAACTTAGGCAAGATTTGAGCTGTTCTCCAAAGTCATGGAACTACTGTCAAGAAGTGGAACCCTGAGACATAAAATACAACATTCAGGTCAATATACTCAAGTTTCTTGGAATCCTAAATTTCCCTGAACCCTCTGAGCCTGCAGAAGTGAGTCCTCCTTTTTATTAAATACTACTGCTCTTAATTGCTTAAAGACAATACAAAAGCCTGTCTTATGCAACACAAGAGGTATTGCTTCCTCTTTCCTCCCATTATTTTCCATTTCCTCTCCTGACAGACTAATAACTAGGGTGAGTCACAGCATAACCCAGCTGAGAAAGCGGTGAGTCTGCTAAGAGAGGAAGGGGATGATATGCCGAGGGGACTGCACATCTAGCCAACACGTACCAGCAAGAATTAGAAGAGTACATACAGTAACCACTGCATCATGAAGATGCTGGATCAAGGGAGGCAGGATATAAAGTTTTACAAGAGTATTGATGTGGCAGCACTGCCTCATGATACAGTAGTTGACATCTTGGCAAGAATCCTGGGAGACAGTGCTAATACTATAGGTTGGTTCTTGGAAGCTTTAAAAAAAGTGATGTTATACATTAAGTAATGTAGAAGTGCTTGACAAATTATGAGAAGGGATCACAAGGTGTAGAGAAATAGAAATGCTAGAGTGGATATACTTTTTCAGGTCATGAAGTTACCAACTGACAGCTGGGTAGGAGGACCTGTAGGACACTTGTTTACTACGAGTGACACTGGCATCATTGAGAGTTCAGTGGTAGTGGCTCTGTGTTAACCAGGGCCAGCCAGTCACAGAAGACGATGTTATAGAACTAGGATCCTTGATATCAACAGGGAGATAGGATCAGGAAGTAATAAAGACAAATAAGTATGGCATACTTCTTGTAATGAGAGAGCTATGGAGATGAATGTGGCAACCCCAGTGGTAAGATAGCAGTTGATAAGAATACTGCTCAAATCCATACCTTAATTATCAAGTACAGTAGCCACTAGCCACATGTGGATATTCACATTTAAATTTTAATTAAACTTAAATAAAATTTAAAAACTAGTTTCACTAACCACACTTCAAGTGCTCAATAATCACATGTGGTTAGTGGCCCATATTGGACAGTGCCGATATAGAACATTTATGTCTCTACAGGAAGTTCTGATGGACACATTTGGATGATCAGGAGGTTAAGTTAGCTGTTGCAATTTTTAAAATTACAATTCCTTTCCTGAAATGAGCCAGTTTTAGGTCCAGAATCTATTGGCTAAAGGATGGACTATGTCTCTAAAAGGAAGGACATAGCAACATCAAAGCAAGGTATAACATAATGATTTTCCTAGTCCTTCCTTGAAGGAACATTGTAACCATTACTCTGATAACTAAACATTAAGAAAAAAAATTATTAGCCGGGCACGGTAGCTCGTGACTATAATCCTAGCACTTTGGGAGGCCGAGGTGAGAGGGTCACTTGAGGTCAGGAATTCAAGACCAGCCTACGCAACACAGGGAGACCCTGTCTCTACAGATTCTTTTTTTTTTTTTTTAATTAGCTGAGCAAGGTGGTGCATGCATGTAGTCCTAGATACTCAAGAGGCTGAGGTGGGGAATCGATTGAGTTTGAGGTTACAGTAAGCTACCATTGCACCATTGCACTCCAGCCCGAGCAATAGAGCAAGACCTTGTCTCTAAAAAAGGAAAAAATTACACATTCCTATTATTTTGAGGGTTATGAGAGTCTAAGTTAATGAAATCTAGGACTCAAAGCATCTTTATAGTCCTGATAGAGTGTGAGCATTTGAGGGTAAGGAATAAATAAATGGCTTGATCCAGGTCTGCTCACAATGTATCTCCTGGATCTATGGGCCTCAGCCTCCAACTGAATACATGAAATGAAGATATTTTACAGAACTCCCACATCAGTTGACTGACTCACCACATTGGTTCCTTGGCCTGTTGAGAAGGAGCTTTATCATGTAGGAGGCCAAGTAGAAACTACTGAAACTTCCCTCGGACAAGATACTAAATAAAAAAATGTCATATCACATGGGTGATGGCAGAGATCAGTACCAACTTAAAGACCTATGGGATTCGAGGGCATAAAATGGTACCCATTATTCCACCATTTAATTTACATATATGGTCCCCACCCAAATCAGATAGGTCCTGGAGGATGAGAGTGGACTAAATAAGCTAATAATAGCCTCAATTTCAGCCGATGTACCAAATGAAGGATATTTTCTAAAGACTAAGACTCAAGTACACTGTATGAGGCCATTGATATGGCAAATGCATTTTTTCCCATTCCTATCAGAAAGAGGACCAGAAAAAGCTGGCATTCACATGGGGTGGACAACAGTGTTCCTTATTGTATTACTCTGGGGCTCTATTAACTCTGGGGCTATCTGTCATATGATAGTACCAAAGTATCTGGACCATATGGACTTCTTGCAGAAAATCACACCAGTCTACTATATGGATAGCATCATGTTAATCAGACCAGATGGGCAAGAAATGGAAAGTATATTGGAAACCTTGGTAAGTCCCATGTACTGCAGAGGATTGGCTATAAACATCATAGGGATATAAATTACTATCACATCAATGACAATTTTAGGGTTCCTGTAGTTTGTGCCATACTGTAGCATTCTTTCCAAAGCAGAGAACAAATTATGTCATCTTGTTCCTACTACCACTGAAAAATAAAGCATAGTATCTATTAGAAGTTTTAGATTTTCTGAATACAGCATATATCATGCTTTGGAATGCTCCTCCAACTCAACTACCAAGTGACTTCAAAGACCAGCAGCTTTCAGTGGGGTTCACAGCAAAAAGATTTCTGGAGCAGTGCAAAAAAAATTATATGTTCTAGAATTATCTGTAATAGTAAAAAAAAAAAAAACATGAGGAGCTTATGGCAAGACCCCCAATGAGAATTACAACATAGACGCTTATGTGTCTGAAGCAAAGCTATGCCATCTATAATGGGTAATGTTATTCCATTAGAAAAATAGGTCCTGGCATGCTACTGAGGTCTAGCAGAGATAGAAAACCTAATCATGAGATATCAAGTGACTACAAAGCTAGAATGACTATCCTGAGCTGTGTTCTGTCAGAACCTCAAACTCATCAGATTAAGCACATCCAGCAGTAATCCGTTGTATTCCTACAATAGGGTTGGCCACAAGTAGCATCAGAGGACACATGTTAGCTGCACATTAAAAAGTGGCACAGATTGTAATGTCACATCATCATTTCACTCTCATACCTGTAGCTTTTACAAAAATTCCTTATGACCAACTGACAGAGGAGGAAAAATGTCAAGCGTGGTTCACAGATAGGTCAGTTTGGTGTATATTGGTGCAGGCCACAAATCGACAACAGCTCAACTATAGCCCCATTCAAAGTGCAGCAAAGACAGCAATGAGGGAAAATCTTACCAATGGGCAAAGCTTGGGTGTTTAACCTCGCCATTCATTTTGTAACAAAAGAGATGTAGCCCAAGGTAGGAATATACATGAAATCATGGGTTGTGGTAAATGGCTTGTTTGGTTGATCAGTTTCTTGAAATGAGAAATATTACAAGACTAGGGAAAAGGAAGTCTGGGGAAGAGGCATGTGGATAGACTTTTAGAATTGGGCACAAAATGTGAAGATCTTTGTATCAAATGTGTGCACTCCAACTTACCATGGTCAGTCTAGCTACTGCCACTGGAGAATGTCCAATTTGGAACAACAGAAACCAACACTGAGCCCCTGACATGACACTATTCCTTGAGAAGATCAGCCACTTAGTAGCAAGTTGATATTCCTAGGTCTGCCTTTCCTGTCTGCCTTCCTCAGCCAGCACCAATATCTGAAGGTTTACAAGTATTATTGCCTATTATATAAAATATATAGATCCAAGCTATGCAAGGGGTAGACCATAGAGGGTGCTGAAGTGTGTGTATCCCAATAAATTTCTTACATGGAAATCTCCATTTCAGAGTCAAATGACCTAATAAAATCAACAAAAATTAATGTAAGATGATTATAAACCTAAATGTAAAAACTGAAACCATAAGTTTCTAGGAAAAAAAAAAAAAAAGAAAATGTCATTTCTCTGTGATTGTGGGGTAGGCAAAGATGTATTACAACACAATGGCACTAACTGTAAAAGAAAACAATTTGATAAGCTGGACTAAATAAAAATTAAATACCTCTGCTCATCAAAAGTTTCACTTTGACAATGACAAAGCAAGCCAAAGACTGGAAGAGCATCGTTGGAACAAAGGTATCTACCAGAGAGCTTATATCCAAAATATATAAATCTAGAATATATAAAGAACTCTTAAGTCAATAATAAACAGAAAAACATTGATGAAACAGGAAAATGTCTTAAAAGTACATTTTCCAAAAGAAAATAGACAAATGGCATCTGAAAAGGTGCTCAATATCTTTTATATCAGGGAAATATAAATCAAAATAACAATGAGCTGTTACTTTGCTCTAAAATTAAAAAGGCTAGCAAACATATGGAGCAATAAGAACTCTCACACACCACCGGTGAGAATGTAAAATGGTACAACCATACTGAAAAACTGGCAGTTTGCTTGAATAAACCTTCATATACCAGGAATTCCATTCCTAAGTATTATAAGAAATGAAAACATATGCATCCACAAAAAAGCTTTACTTGTAAGAACCAAACCTGTACACATCTCATGTACATGTTACTATGATCTGAATGTTTGTGTCCCTCCAAAATTTATGTTGAAACCTAACCCCCATTTGGTGGTATCAAGAGGTGGGGTCTTAAGGAGATCATTAGGTCATGATGGTGCTGCCCTTATGAATGTGATTGGTACCCTTATCAGAAAGGCTTAAGGAAGCGTTCTGCCTCCTGCCATGTGAGGACTCAGGGAGAAAGTATCGTCTTTGAAGCAGAGAGCACTTATCACCAGACACCAAATCTGTGGGTGCCTTGATCTTGGACACCTCAGCTTCCAAAACTGTAAGCAATAAATTGTTGTTGTTATTAATTACCTAGCCTGTGGTATTTTGTTGTAGCAGCCTGAACAGACTAAGACATATGCCAACATGAGAAAGGATAAACAAATTATAATATATTCATACAATAGAACACTACTCTGCAATAAAAATGAAAGGATAAATTTCTGATACACAGGATGAATCTCAAAATTATGATGAACAGAAGAAGCCAGACAGAAAAGAAAATGTATGTAGCTCTGCTTATACGAAGTTCTAGAAAAGTCAAATTTTATGGTGGTAAAAATGAAAACACTGATTTCCTTTTGAATACTGTTGATTA
This sequence comes from Macaca thibetana thibetana, assembly GCF_024542745.1. Taxonomy (NCBI): domain Eukaryota; kingdom Metazoa; phylum Chordata; class Mammalia; order Primates; family Cercopithecidae; genus Macaca; species Macaca thibetana. The sequence continues at coordinate 82,261,765 of NC_065589.1, read as the reverse complement.
GCAGGAAGAGAGTATGAGAACACATTTTGTGGTAATAAATATGTTCTATATATTGATTGCAGTGATATTTACATAGATATAAACATTTGTCAAAACTTATTGAATCATATACTTAAAATTTTTGCATTTTACTCACTATATAAATTATTTCTCAATTTTAACAAATTAAAAAATTTTAGAATCTAACCAAACTTTTTTGTTTTTCTTCACACATTTTGTGCAACACATTGCTCTAGATGTTGGGTATGACATTGGTAAGAAAAAAACACAGATGCTTGGAGACTGCATTTATGTCATCTGAAATTTAAAATAATACGGGTTATTTTGTATAAAAGTTAACAATTAGGAAAGTCTTATGGTAGAAATAAGTAAACATCACCCTTTAGTATTAGCACAACTCTCCTAAGAATATTCTTAATGCTACTTGAAAAAGTTAATGGAGCCATATATAATTATAGACTTCAGTTCTCCATGTCTCTTTGATATGTTTTGGTTTGATATTCCAAAGTAGTTTGGTATGTAAGGAATTCTACAACAGTAGCCAGTAACTCTTTATAAATCTTAATTTGTGGATTGTTAAAAACATCTTTATGTTCTCGAAGTATTATACTAACCACTTTTTCACATTGCACTGACACCCATAAACTCTCAATTGCCCTGATTAATAATAGGTATAGCAGTGTACTTTTTAAATGATAAGGGTTAGTTCAAAACTTGGTTCTGTGTGTTTGTGCAATATATTATGTGACTATTTCAGGAATAAGAGAGCAAATCCTTCCTCACAATTTTATGTTTTAAAGATTATTATTAAAATTCACTTACATATCTTGAATCTAGGGCAAGAGGGATGAACCAAAAATGCCCTGGAAAATGACATCCAAAGTTTGATGTGACATCAAATCTAAATGCTTAGATAATTAGGGGTTGACTATATTATCACCTTGAGAGGTGGAAGGCAAATGTCCTGACTGATCACTTAGGCCACATTGTTGCAACAAATTTTCCATGCTTTGAAGTTTCTGTAACTCATTAACAGTTTATGAACATTATCAGTTAAATTTCATGCTTTGAAACAGTACTCTTAGAAATAGCAGAAAGATTATGCTAAAATGTAAATGGCACACCTGAACTGCAGTGCCATTTATGTAATAGCAAAGCATTGCATTTAAGAATGAGGAGAGACCTAGAAAAGGTCAAATCATAGAGGTCTGTTCATAATTGGAGTGATTTTTCTGTAAGATAACTAAAAACCCAATGATACATATAAATTTTTTTAAATAGCATTTTTCATTATATATATACTGGCAGATAAGGGTCAAGAAAAGTAGAAAGAGTTATTTTCCTAGCTTCCATTAGATTTGTAGACTAGATAAATGTAAGGGAAGGTATAGCTGGGATTATCCAATTATGATTATCATAAGAAAGTGGTATTAGATGATTTCCTTGTAAGTAGAATTAAATTTATGACACAAACATGTAAATGTAGTTTATAATACATAATGTTATTCTTTCACCCCAATCAGCTGGCTTTATAGAGAAGCCATGGCTACTGAGTGAATACAAATAGGATCAACAAAGATACCAACATTTTAAAAAGTTAACATCTTGTTAGCATGAAGTTCATGTTTGCCTTTTTATGATGTGAACAAAAATATCATCCTAATATACTTCACATATTTAACATAGTGGTATTCTTCTAAGTCAAGCTTTGGTAAAAACATCACTTTGAAAATTGATGAAGAAGAAGGAATCTTGGCCATGACAGCTTGAGGAGCTCAGTGAATCTACTCTCTAGAGAAAGTGGGGGAAATTATACATTAAAACTGCAACCATTTAAATGGTCCCAAGGACGTATAGCAAATGAAGCATTTATTTAAGAAAATCTACTATAATTCAGCAAGAACAGCATGAATTGGTGATATCTGAAACAAGACCCAATCCCTACCTTCTACCTTCTAACTCAGCAAGATGGAAACTCAAAACCACATAGGTACAGCCAAGAATACAGTGCTTTATCTCTCCTCCGCTCTCATTCAGAGGGCCTTCTCCCCAGAGGGCCAGGACATCAGCATTTCTCATTAGATTTAGGATAAATGTGGTGAAAGGTGGGGGCTCCCTTCTTCAACCCAGCACCCACTCATAAAATGGAGGCTCTTCCTTGGCCATGGTGCTGCTGAGAATACTGGAATCTTAGTTGCCCTGGCCCCAGCTCATAAAGTGGTGATTGTGTACCAGGAGAGGCAAGCTGAAAACACCCAAGGTTACTAGACACTCCCTACCCACACTGAGCTCTCAGCAGCTAAAGCAGGAGTGTCGTTCAGTGAGAAGCATGGTATTTTCCCCACACTCACTGCCACAGCTGAGTTTCAGAAATGTTTCCTAAGGAAAAGTGGCCATAAAAAGGATAGTTCATAATTTTTTTTCAGAAGGAACTCACTTTATTTTCAAGAGTTTGGAGAAGTTCAAGATTAAGGACAGTCTCAAAAACAGTGGAGATTGTGGTGAATTATGATATTAGTAGAATTATTAGACATATATAGGTTAAATTATGGGCCAGCTAGTTTGTGTCTGAAAGAACTGGTGATAGCTAGAAGAAGCCGGCTGGAGTCAGAACGAATGTCAAACACTGACTTTAGGAATAATCTTTTTAAAGAAGCCAAAATTTGATTAATTTTTTAGTCATGGAGCAAACTGCTAAATCCCCAGGGAATTAAAAAAAAAAAAAAATCAGTAGCGCTTAAAATGTGTTTGGTGGTGTTTGGGAGCAAGGAGGAGCTATAGAAGGGGCGGTCGAGGAAAGAGACAAAGAGCGTCCTACCAAAACCACTGTCATCCAAGGATGAGTCCAGGCATACCTGAGGCTACAGCCCCTGCAACATTAAAGGCTTTACACTTGGCGGGAGGAGAAATAGAGTTCACTAAAATAACCCAGTAAGTCACTAAACAAATAAAAAATCTAGTAACAGTAACAAGTCCCAGAGGGCACCAGTACCCAGAGCTACTATATTACCTAAAATGTCTCGTTTTTGACAAAAATCTATGACACACATACATGGAGAGAGAGGGGAAAAAAAAGAAAAATATAACCCATATGTTAGAAAAACAAAAAATGAAAAGCAACAAACTGCCCGTGAGAGTGACCACATGTCAGATTTAACAGACAAAGCCTTCAAAGCAATTATACATATATTTTTTAAAGAAAACCATGATTAAAGAGTAAAGAAATAACTTTTGAATTGGTAGAAAATACTTGCAAAGCATACATCCGATAAAGGGTTAATATCCAAAATATATAGGAAACTTGAACAACTCAATAGCAAGGAAACAACCCAATTAAAAGTGGGCAAAGGAGCTGAGTAGACATTTCACGAAAGAGGGCATACAAATGGCCAACAGTATGTAAAAGTGCTCAGCATCACCATTCATCAGAAAAATGCAAATTAAAACAGTAATGGGGTATCACCTCACACCTGTTAGAATGGCTATTATCAAAAAGATGAAAGTTACAAAGTGTTAACAAGAATATGGAGAAAAAGAAACTCTTGCATAATCCTGATGGGACTGTAAATTAGTACAGCATTTGTGGAAAATAGTATTGAGGTTCTTCAAAAAATTAAAAATAGAACTAACATATAATCCAGCAAACCGACTTCTGGATATACATCTAAAGGCGTTGTACTCAGTATGTAAAAGAGATGGCTGCACTCTCATGTTTATTGCAGCACTCTTCACTATAGCCAAGATACAGAATCCACCTAAGTTTCTATCAACAGGTGAATGAATAAAGAAAATGTGCTGTGTATGTGTGTGTGTATATATATGTATATATATGTGTATATATATGTGTGTATATACATGTATATATGTGTATATATGTATATATGTGTGTATATACACATATATATACACACACAGCACATTTTATTCATTCACCTGATATATATACATATATGTGTATATATATATATACACACACACACACAATGAAATATTCAGGTTTTTAAAAGAAATTTTTTTCATTTACAACGAATGGATGAACCTGGAGAACATTTTGTTAAGTGAAATAAGGCAGGCACAGAAAAGCAAAGCATCTAGTATATGATCTCACTTATATGTAGAATCTTTCAGATAATAGAAGCTGAAATCATAGAGACTAGAATGGTGGTTACTGGAGGCTGGAGAGGGAGGGGAGGATGGTCATATGTTGGTCAAAGAATGCAAAGTTTCAGTAAAACAGGAGACAAATGTGTTTTGGATCTATCATACAACATGGTGATCATCATAATAAAGCATTTTTGTTTTAGTGTGTGCTGCTATAACAAAATGTCTGAGACTGGGTGGTTTAAAACAACAAATTTCTTTCTCACTGTTCTGGAGACTGGGAGTTCAAGATCAAGGTACTGACAAGTTTGTCCTCTGGTGAAGTCCTGCTTCCTGCTTCCAAGAAGGTGCCTTGCTGTGGCATCCTCTGGAGGGGCAGAACACTGTGTTCTCACATGGCAGAGGTGAAATGCTATGTAAAGTCTCCTTTTCCAGGGCCTTAGTCCCACTTACGAGGCAGGAGCCCTCATGACCTACTTACGTCTTAAATTCTCCATCTCTTAGCACCATCACATTTGGCCATTAAATTTCAACACCTGAATTTTGAAAGGGATACATTCAAACCATAGCAATTATATATTTCAAAATTGCTAAGATAGAAAATGTTTAAAGTTCTCACCACCAGAAAAAAGGAAGTGATATGTTAATTAGCTTGATTTAATCATTCCACACATATGTCAAAATATATATTCCATAAATATATATAATTATTTTTTTAAAGTGAAGATAAGTATAATGACAATATTGCACCGAATAAAGCATATCTGTAACAAGATAGAAATTCTAGAGTAAACCTGAAGATATGTTGATTGAGATTATGTAATTCAAAGAAAAAGGAGAAAAAATTAAGAAAAATGAACAGAGTCTCAGAGGAATATGGGCCACTGTTGAATGCACCAACTTACATATAATGTGCGTACTGGACAGAAAAGAAACACACAAAGGGAGCATAAAAATATTCAAAGAACGAATAGCTGAAAACTTCCCAAGTGTATTAAAAAATAACCTATTCCTCCAGGAAATTCAACAAGCACCAGGCAGGATAAACACAAAGAGATCAACAAATAGACAAAACATACCAAAAATGCTGAAAGCCGAAGAGAAAAATTAAATCTTGAAAGTAGCATGAGAAAAATGACTCATCACTTAAAAGGGAACCTCCAAAAGATTAGCAGCTAGCTTTTCAATAGAAATATATTTTAAGTGCTCAAAGAAAAAACTGCCAGCCAAGAACCCTATATTAGCAAAGCCCTCTCAAAAATGAAGATAAAATCATTTCTAGATAAACAAAATTGAAATTATATGTTGAAAGCTGACCCATCTCACAAGAAATACTAAAGGAAATTATTCAGGTTCAAAGCGGGTGATCGCATATTTGAATTCACATTAATAGACAAAGAGCACTAGTAAAGGTAAATTTCTCATTATAAAAGACAGTACAAATGTTATTCATCCTTTCTTAACTGATTTATAAAGCAACTGTATAAAAAACCACATGTGTATAATGAATTATTGGGTCCTTACATGTAAATATACTTGCTAGTAACAGCACAAAGGGGGTGACTCAGAGCAAAGCAGTATTGGGCTAAGGAAATTACTCTAGATGGTAACTCAGAAATGATAAATCAGAGTATTAATATATTTTTTAAAACTATAAATATAAAATTTTCTTTCTTTTGGCTTTTTAAAAACATATTTTATAAATGATTATAACAATGTATTGTGAGGTTTGTAACACTTAGAGATTATAGATAGATTAGATAGATAGATACATAGATACATAGATAGATGGATAGATGTATCAATAATTTTACAAAATGGGGAAAGGGATATAGAGCTATATAGACTATATATAGATAGATAGATCACACTGGAATTTAGAATAAATCTGAAGCTGATTCTGATACATTGAGACATAAATGGTAAGCTCTAAAGCAATCAGTAGGGAAATAACTAGAAAGATACATGTACCCACTTCTGGCTTGGAGAGTTTCTGCCAAGAGATCTGCTGTTAGTCTGATGGGCTTCCCTTTATGTGTAACCCGACCTTCTCTCTGGCTGCCCTTAACATTTTTTCCTACGTTTCAACTTTGGTGAATCTGACAATTATGTGTCTTGGAGTTGCTCTTCTCGAGGAGTATCTCTGTGGCGTTCTCTGTATTTCCCGAATTTGAATGTTGGCCTGCCTTACTAGGTTGGGGAAGTTCTCCTGGACGATATCCTGCAGAGTGTTTTCCAACTTGGTTCCATTTCCCCCGTCACTTTCAGGCACACCAATCAGATGTAGATTTGGTCTTTTCACATAATCCCATATTTCTTGAAGGCTTTGTTCATTTCTTTTTACTCTTTTTTTCTGTACACTTGTCTTCTTGCTTCATTTCATTCATTTGATCTTCAATCGCTGATACTCTTTCTTCCAGATGATCGAGTCAGTTACTGAAGCTTGTGCATTTGTCACATAGTTCTCGTGTTATAGTTTTCATCTCTAACAGTTCTTTTAAGGACTTTTCTACATTGGTTATTCTGGTTAGCCATTCGTCAAATCTTTTTTCAAAGTTTTTAGTTTCCTTGCAGTGGTTACGTAGTTCCTCCTTTAGCTCTGAGAAGTTTGATCGACTGAAGCCTTCTTCTCTCAACTCATCAAAGTTATTCTCTGTCCAGCTTTGTTCAGTTGCTGGCGATGAGCTGCGTTCCTTTGGAGGCAGAGATGCGCTCTGATTTTTTGAATTTCCAGCTTTTCTGCACTGCTTTTTCCCCATCTTTGTGGTTTTATCTGCCTTTGGTCTTTGATGATGGTGACGTACTGATGGGGTTTTGGTGTGGGTGTCCTTTCTGTTTGTTAGTTTTCCTTCTAACAGTCAGGACCCTCAGCTGTAGGTCTGTTGGAGTTTGCTTGAGGTCCACTCCAGATCCTGTTTGCCTGGGTATCAGCAGCAGAGGCTGCAGAAGAGAGAATATTGCTGAACAGTGAGTGTTGCTGTCTGATTCTTGCTCTGGAAGCTTCATCTCAGGAGTGTACCCCGCCGTGTGAGGTGTGAGGTGTCGGTCTGCACCTAGTAGGGGACGTCTCCTAGTTAGGCTACTCAGGGGTCAGGGACCCACTTGAGCAGGCAGTCCGTCCATTCTCAGATCTCAACCTCTGTGCTGGGGATCCACTGCTCTCTTCAAAGAACATCATCCTGATACCAAAGCCTGACAGAGATACAACAAAAAAACAGAATTTTAGACCAATATCCCTGATGAACATCAATGCAAAAACCCTCAATAAAATATTGGCAAACCGAATCCAACAGCACATCAAAAAGCTTATCCACCATGATCAAGTGGGCTTCATCCCTGGGATGCAAGGCTGGTTCAACATACGTAAATCAATAAATGTAATCCAGCATATAAACAGAATCAAAGACAAAAACCACATGATTATCTCAATAGATGCAGAAAAGGCCTTTGACAAAATTCAACAGCCCTTCATGCTAAAAACACTCAATAAATTCGGTATTGATGGAATGTATCTCAAAATAATAAGAGCTATTTATGACAAACCCACAGCCAATATCATACTGAATGGGCAAAAACTGGAAGCATTCCCTTTGAAAACTGGCACAAGACAGGGATGCCCTCTCTCACCACTCCTATTCAACATAGTGTTGGAAGTTCTGGCTAGGGCAATCAGGCAAGAGAAAGAAATCAAGGGTATTCAGTGAGGAAAAGAAGAAGTCAAATTGTCCCTGTTTGCAGATGACATGATTGTATATTTAGAAAACTCCATTGTCTCAGCCCAAAATCTCCTTAAGCTAATAAGCAACTTCAGCAAAGTCTCAGGATACAAAATCAATGTGCAAAAATCACAAGCATTCTTATACACCAGTAACAGAGAAACAGAGAGCCAAATCATGAATGAACTCCTATTCACAATAGCTTCAAAGAGAATAAAATACCTAGGAATCCAACTTACAAGGGATGTAAAGGACCTCTTCAAGGAGAACTGCAAACCACTGCTCAGTGAAATAAAAGAGGACACAAACAAATGGAAGAATATTCCATGCTCATGGATAGGAAGAATCAATATTGCGAAAATGGCCATACTGCCCAAGGTAATTTATAGATTCAATGCCATCCCCATTAAGCTACCAATGAGTTTCTTCACAGAATTGGAAAAAACTGCTTTAAAGTTCATATGGAACCGAAAAAGACCCCGTATTGCCAAGACAATCCCAAGCCAAAAGAACAAAGCTGGAGACATCATGCTACCTGACTTCAAACTATACTAGGAGGCTACAATAACCAAAACAGAGATATAGACCAATGGAACAGAACAGAGGCCTCAGAAATAATACCACACATCTACAGCCAACCTCACACAAACAAGAAATGGGGAAAGGATTCCCTATTTAATAAATGGTGCTGGGAAAATTGGCTAGCCATAAGTAGAAAGCTGAAACTGGATCCTTTCCTTACTCCTTATACGAAAATTAATTCAAGATGGATTAGAGACTTAAATCTTAGACCTAAAACCATAAAAACCCTAGAAGAAAACCTAGGTAGTACCATTCAGGACATAGGCATGGGCAAGGACTTCATGTCTAAAACACCAAAAGCAACAGCAACAAAAGCTAGAATTGACAAATGGGATCTAATTAAACTAAAGAGCTTCTGCACAGCAAAAGAAACTACCATCAGAGTGAACAGGCAACTTACAGAATGGGAGAAAATATTTGCAATCTACTCAGCTGACAAAGGGCAAATATCTAGAACCTATAAAGAACTCAATCAAATTTACAAGAAAAAAATAACCCCATCAAAAAGTGGGCAAAGGATATGAACAGACACTTCTTAAAAGAAGATATTCATACAGCCAACAGACACATGAAAAAATGCTCATCATCACTGGCCATCAGAGAAATGCAAATCAAAACCACAATGAGATACCATCTCACACCAGTTAGAATGGCAATCATTAAAAAATCAGGAAACAACAGGTGCTGGAGAGGATGTGGAGAAATAGGAACACTTTTACACTGCTGGTGGGACTATAAACTAGTTCAACCATTGTGGAAAACAGTGTGGCGATTCCTCAAGGATCTAGAACTAGAAATACCATTTGACCCAGCCATCCCATTACTGGGGATATACCCAAAGGATTATAAGTCATGCTGCTATAAAGACACATGCACACGTATGTTTATTGCGGCACTATTCACAATAGCAAAGACTTGGAATCAACCCAAATGTCCATCAGTGACAGACTGGATTAAGAAAATGTGGCACATATACACTATGAAACACTATGCAGCCATAAAAAAGGATGAGTTCATGTCCTTTGTAGGGACGTGGATGCAGCTGGAAACCATCATTCTCAGCAAACTATGGCAAGAACAGAAAACCAAACACCACATGTTCTCACTCATAGGTGGGAATTGAACAATGAGATCACTTGGACACAGGAAGGGGAACATCACACACTGGCTCCTATTGTGGGAAGGGAAGAGGGGGGAGGGATAGCATTAGGAGATATACCTAATATAAATGACGAGTTAATGGGTGCAGCACACCAACGTGGCACATGTATACATATGTAACCTGAACATTGTGCACATGTACCCAAATACCTTGATTTATTGTACTTGCCTTTATTGCACTTTACTGATACTGCATTTTTTACAAATGGAATGTTGTGGCAACCCTGTCAAGCAAGTCTGTTGGCACCATTTTTCCAATGGCATGTGCTCACTTTGTGTCTGTGTCATATTTTGGTAATTCTCCAAATATTTCAAACTTTCTTATACCTTTATGTTGATCTGTGATCTTTGCATTACTATTGGAATTGTTTTGGGGCACCACAAACGCACACCCATATAAAAAGGCAAACTTAACCAACAAATATTATGTGTGCTCTGACAGTTCCACTGACCAGCCATTCCTCCATCTCTTTCTCTCCCCTCAGGCCCCCGTATTCCCTGAGATACAACACTATTGAAATTAGGCCAATTAATATTCCTACATAGGCCTCTAAGTAGTCAAGTGAAAGGAAATCATATATATCTCACATTAAACCACAAAACAGAAATGTTGAAGCTTAGTGAGGAAGTTATTTCAAAAGCCAAGATAAGCTGAAAGCTAGACCTCTTGCATTAGTTAGTCAAGTTGTGAATGCAAAGGAAAAATTATTTTAGGAAGTAAAAAGTGCTACTCCAGCAAACACATGAATGATAAGAAAACAAAACAGTCTACTGCTAATATGGGAAAAGTTAGAGTGGTCTGGACAGAAGTTCAAACCAGCTACAGTATCCCCTTAAGCCAACGCCTAATCCAGAGTAAGGTATTAACCTTCTTTAATTCTATGAAGGAGAGAAGCCAGAAAGTTGCACGAGAATAGTTTGAAGCTAGCAGAAGTTGGTTCACGAGGCTTAAGGAAAGAAATCCTCTCCAGAAGATAAAAGTGCGGCCAGGCATGGTGACTCACGCCTGAAATCCTAGCACTTTGGGAGGCCGAGGTGGGTGGATCATCTGAGGTCAGGGGTTCAAAACCAGCCTGGCCAACATGGCGAAACCCCATCTCTACTAAAAATACAAAATTAGCCAGGCATGGTGACATGCGTCTGTAATCCCAGCTACTTGGGAGGCTGAGGCAGGAGAATCGCTTGAACCTGGGAGGCGGAGGTTGCAGTGAGTCAAAATTGTGCTTATTGCACTCCAGCCTGGGCAACAAGAGTGAAACTGCATCTCAAAAAGGAAGGGGAAAAAAAAAAAGATAAAAGTGCAAGATGAAGCAGCAAGTGCTAATATAGAAGCTGCAGCAAGTTATCCAGAAAATCTAGCTAAGATCATTGAATGAGGGTGGCTACACTAAACAATAAATTTTCAGTGTAGATGACACAGCCTTATATTGGAAAATGTTATATAGGAAGTCAATGCCTGACTTTGAAGCTTCCAAAAACAGGCTGTCGTAAAAAAGGATGAGTTTATGTCCTTTGCAGAGACATGGATGAAGCTGGAAATCATCATTCTGAGAAACTATCGCAAGGACAGAAAACCAAACACGGCATGTTCTCACTCATAGGTGGGAATTGAGCAATGAGAACACATGGACACAGGGAGGGGAACATCACATAACAGGGCCTGTCATGGGGTAGGAGGTTGGGGGAGGGATAGCATTAGGAGAAATACCTAATGTAAATGACAAGTTAATGGGTGCAGCAAACCAACATGGCACATGTATACATATGTAACAAACGGCATGTTGTGCACATGTACCCTAGAACTTAAAGTATAATAAAAAAATTAAAAACAGGCTGTAAGCGTTTGGGGGGAAGTGGGGAGGGTTATTGGGTACAAAAAAGGAGAAAGTATAAAGAAGACCTAGTATTTTATAGCACAATAGGGTGGCCACAGTAAAAAAAAATTGTACATTTTAAAATAAGAGTATAATTGGTTTGTAACATGAAGGATAAATGCTTGAGGTGATGGATACCCCATTTACCCTGATGTGATGATTATGCATTGCATGCCTGTATCAAAATATTATATGTAACTTATAAACATATATACCTATTGTGTACCCACAAAAATAAAAAATTAAAAAGAAAGTTTAAAAAAAACAGCCTGGATCTCCTGTTAGGGGATAATGCAGCTGGTGACTTTAGGTGGAAGCCCATGCTGATTTACTATTTTGAAAATCGAAAGGCACTTAAAAATTATGCTGAATGTACTCTGCTTATGTTGTATAAGTAGAACAACAAAGCCTGGATTACAACACAACTATTTACAGCATGATTTACTGAATTTTATTTTTGAGTTAGGGTCTTGCTCTGTTGCCCAGGCTAGAGTACAGTGGTATGATCACAGCTCACTGCAGTTTCAACTTCCTGGGCTTAAGTGATAATCAGCCTCCCAAGAAGCTGGGACTACAGGTACCTGCCACCATGCCCAGCTAATTTTTGTATTTGTGTTTTAAAGAGATAGGGTTTTGCTATGTTGCCCAGGCTAGTCTCGAACTTCTAGGCTCAAGCAAACTGCCCACCTCAGCCTCCCAAAGTGCTGGGATTACAGGTGTGAGTCACTGCACCCAGCCTTACCGAATATTTTAAGCCCACTACTGAGACCTACTGCTCAGACAAAAAAGATTCCTTTCAAAATAAAACTGCTCATTGTCAATGCACCTAGTCATCCAAAAGCTTTGATGATGACGTACAGATTAATGTAGTTTTCATGTCTGCTAACAGCATTCATTCTGCGGCCCATGAATCAAGCAGTCATTTTGACTTTCAGATCTTATTACTTAAGAAATACATTTTGTAAGGCTACAGCTGCAATAAATAGTGATTCCTCTGATGGATCTGAGCAAAGTACATTGAAAACCTTTTGGAAAGGATTCATTCTAGATGCCATTAAGAACATTTGTGATTCATGACAGGAGGTCAAAATATCAACATTACCAGCAGTTTAGAAGAAGTTGATTCCAACCCTAATGGATGACTTTGAAAGGTTCAAGTCTTCAGTGGAGGAAGTCACTGCAGATGTGGCAGAAATAGCAAGAGAACTAGAATTAGAAGTAGAGCCCAAAGATGTGACTGAATTGCTATAATCTCATGATAAAATTTGAATGGCTGAAGCGTTCCTTCTTATAGATGATCAAAGAAAGTAGTGTTTTGAGATGGAACCTACTCCTGGTGAAGATGCCTTGAACATTGTTGAAATGACAACAAAGGATTTAGAATATTACACAATCTTAGTTGATAAAGCAGTGACAGGGTTTGAGAAGATTGGCTGCAATTTTGACAGAAGTTCTACTGTGGGTAAAATGCTGTCAGACAGCATCTTTCATGAAAGGAAGAGTCTATTGATGTGGCAAACTTCATTGTTGTTTTACTTCAAGAAATTGAACAGCCACCTCAATTTTCAACAACTACCACCTTAATTAGTGAACAGTCATCAACATTGAGAATCAGCAGAAAGATCACAACTCTCCACCAGCAAAAGGTGGTGATCTTTCAACTCTCTGAAAGCTCAAATAATTATTAGCATTTGTTAGTAATAAAGTATTTTAAAACTAAGTTATGTACATCTTTTAGACATAATGCTATTACACATTTAATATAGTATAAATATAACTTTTTGTTGGTTTGTTTGAGACAGAGTTTTGCTCTTGTTGCCCAGACTGGAGTGCAATGGCACAATCTCGGCTCACTGCAACCTCCGCCTCCTGGGTTCAAGTGATTCTTGTGCCTCAGCCTCCCAAGTAGCTGGGATCACAGACATGCACCACCACGCCCAACTAATTTTGTATTTGTAGTAGAGATGGGGTTTCTCCATGTTGGTCAGGCTGGTCTCAAACTCCCGACCTCAGGTGATCTGCCCACCTTAGCCTCTGAAAGTGTGGGGATTACAGGCGTGAGCCCCCACACCCAGTCAAACATAAATTTTATATGCACTGGGAAACAAACAAAAAAAGTGTTACTTGCATTATTTCAATACTTGCTTTCTTGTGGTGGACTGGAACAGAAAATGCAATATTTCTGAGGTATGCCTGAAGTGAGAAGATAATTAAAGAAATTAAAATACTACTTTAGAACATATCCACTTAATGTAAATATCCCTTCTTAGTGTAAAGTGAAAATAAAGAAAAAGGACACAAAACTGAAAATAAAAGGTAAAACGGCACTCTTAAATCCCATTTCATCAATAAGAACATTACAAGTGAATGGTTTAAGCAATCAATTGAAAGGCAAAATTGTCACACTGAATTTAAAAAAGACCAACTGCATGTTCTCTATAGAAGATATATTTTAGATGCAAAGATACACAAATTTGAAAGTAAAAGGATGAAAAAAGATAATCATGCAAACAGCAACCACTAAACAGATAAAGTGGCTCTACTAATATTAGACATAATAGACTTTAAAACAAAAACAAAATTACTAGAGATAGTGACTTTTTAAAATGATAAATGGTTCAGCACATCAGAAAGATTTAACAATTTCAAGTATATATGTACCTTAGAACAGAACACCAAGTGCATGAAGTCATAACCAACAGCAATAAATGGAGAAACAGATAACTCAATAATAATAGTTGGAGATTTCAATATCCACTTTCAATACTAGATAAAGCAACTAGACAACAGATCAACAAGGAAATAGAAGTCTTAAATGACAGTATACATCACCTAGAACTAACAGACATCTACAGAACATTCTAACCAACCACAGCAGAATACACATTCTTCTGAAGTGCACATGGAACAATTTTCAGGATAGATCATGTGGTAGACCATAAAATAAACCTCAATAAATTAAAAAAAGATTAAAATAAAGTATGTTCATGAATCCCAAAATGAAAAAAATTAGGAATCTATAACAAATTTGGAAAATGCACAAATAATATGAAAATGATACAATATGGTTTTAAATAACAGTGAGTCACAGAAGATACCAAAAGGGAAATTAGAAGATATTTTGCAGTGCAGCTGGGAGTGTTGGCTCACACCTATAATCCCAGCACTTTAGGAGGCTGAGCCAGAGGGATTGCTTGAGCTCAGGAGTTTGAGACCAGCCTCGGCGACATGGTGAAACCCCATCTGTATTAGTCCATTTTCATGCTGCTGATACGAGTCTGGGAAGAAAAATAGGTTTAATGGACTTACAGTTCCATGTGGCTGGGAAGGCCTCACAATCACAGCAGAAGGCAAAAGGTACTTCTTACATGGCGGTAGCAAGAAAGAATGTGAGAGAAGCAAAAGTAGAAACCCCTTATTAAATCATCAGATTTCATGAGACTTATTCACTACCATGAGAACAGTATGGGGGAAACAGCCTCCATGATTTATTATCTCCTACCAGGTCCCTCCCACAACATGTGGGAATTATGGGAGCTACAAGATGAGATTTGGGTGGAGACACAGAGCCAAACCATATTCTGTGCCTGCCCCCTCTCAAATCTTACGTCTTCACATTTCAAAACCAATCATGTCTTCCCAACAGTCCCCCAAAGTCTTAACTCATTTCTACCTTAACTCTAAAGTCCACAGTCCAAAGTCTCATCTGAGACAAGGCAAGTCCCTTCCACCTATGAGCCTGTAAAATCAAAAGCAAGTTAGTTACTTTCTAGATACAACGAGGGTACAGGCATTGGGTAAATACAACCCTTCCAAATGGGAGAATTTGGCCAAAACAATGGGGATACAGGCCCCATGCAAGTCCAAAATCCAGCAGGGCACTCATATCTTAAGCTCCAAAATGATCTCCTTCGACTCCATGTCTCACATGCAGATCATGCTGATGTGAGAGGTGGGTTTACATGGCCTTGGGCAGCTTCACCCCTATGGCTTTGCTGGGTACAGCCTGTCTCCCAGCTGCTTTCACAGGCTGGCGTTCAGTGTCTGCACCCTTTCCAGGCACGTGGAGCAAGCTGTCAGTGGATCTACCATTCTAGGGTCTGAAGAACGTTGACTCTCTTCTCACAGCTCCACTAGGCAGTGCCCCAGTGGGGACTTTGTGTGGAGGTGTGCATCCCACATTTTCCTTCTGTACTGCCCTAGCAGAGGTTCTCCTTGAGCACCCCACCTCTGCAGCAAACTTTTGTCTGGACATTCAGGAATTTCCATACATCTTCTGAAATCTAGGCGGAGGTTCCCAAACCTCAATTTCTGACTCTGTGCACCTGTAGGCTCAACACAACATAGAAGCTGCCAAGGCTTGGGACTTGTACCCTCTGAATCAATAGTCTGAGCTGTACCTTGGCCCATTTTAGTTATGGCTGGAGTAGCTGGGATGCAGGGCACCAAGTCCCTAGACTGCACACAGCAGAGGTGCCCTGGGCCCAGCCCACCAAACCATTTTTTCCTGCTCGGCCTCCAGGTCTGAGATGGGAGGGGCTGCTGCAAAGGTCTCTGACATGTCTTGGAGACATTTTCTCCATTATCTTGGTGATTAACATTCAGCTCCACATTATTTATGCAAATTTCTGCAACTTGCTTGAATTTCTCTTCAGAAAATGGGATTTTCTTTTCTATCGCATTGTCCGATTGTAAATTTTTCAAACTTTTATACTGTTTCCATTTTAAAACTGAATGCCTTTAATAGTACTCAAGTCACGTCTTGAATGCTTTGCTGCTTAGAAATTTCTTCCACCACATACCCTAAATCATCTCTCTTGAGATATTCTCCAGACTGGGAAGAAAAATAGGTTTAATGGACTTACAGTTCCATGTGACTGGCGAGTCCTCACAATTATGATGGAAGGCAAAAGGCACTTCTTACATAGCAGTGGCAACAGAGAATGAAAGAGAAGCGATATGGGTTTCCCCTTATAAAACCATCAGATCTCCTGAGACTTACCCACTACCCTGAGAACAGTATGGGGAAACTGCCTCCATGATTTAATTATCTTCTTATGGGTCCTTCCCACAACATGTGGGAATTATGGGAGCTACAAGATGAGATTTTGGTGGGGACACAGAGCCAAACCATATCACCATCTCTATTAAAAAAAATTAAAATTAGCCAGGCATATTGACATGCACTTGTGATCCCAGCTATTGAGAGGCTGAGGTGGGAAGATTGCTTGAGCCCATAATGTTAAGGCTGCAGTGAGCTGTATTTGCTTCACTACACAGATCTTGATTTCAGAATTGAAATCTCCTAGGCCTCTGGGTCTGAGATGGGAGGGGGTGCTACAAAGGGCAGTACAGAAGGAAAATGTGGGGTGCACAGCCCCACACAGATTCCCCATTGGGGTGCTGCTTAGTGGAGCTATGAGAAGACGGCCAACGTCCTTCAGACCCTAAAAATTGAAATTTATTTTTTAGATATTTCATTTTAAGTTCCGGGATACATGTGCAGGATGTGCAGGTTTGTTACACAGGTAAATGTATGCCATGGTGGTTTCCTGCACCTATCAACCCATCACCTAGGTTTTAAGCCCAGCATGCATTAGCTATTCATCCTGATGCTCTCCATCCTCCCACCCCACGAGACAGGTCCCAGTATGTGTTTTTCCCCTGCAGTATGTCCACGTGTTTTCATTGTTTAGCTCCCACTTGTAAGTGAGAATATGTGGTGTTTGGCTTTCTGTTCCTATGTTAGTTTGCTGAGGATAATGGCTTCCAGTTCCATCCATGTCCCTGCCAAGGACATGATCTCATTTCTCTTTATGACTGTATAGTATTCCATGGTGTATATGTACCACATTTTCTTTATCCAGTCTATCACTGATGGGCATTTGCGTTGATTCCATGTCTTTGCAATTGTGAATAGTGTGGCAATGAACATACTCATGCATGTATCTTTATAATAGAATGATTTATATTCCTTTGGGTATGTACCCAGTAATGGGATTGCTGGGTCAAATGGTATTTCTGATTCTAGGTCTTTCAGGAATCATCACACTGTCTTCCACAATGGTTTAATCTACATTCCCACCAAAAGTGTAAAAGTGTTCCTATTTCTCCATAGCCTCATCAGCATCTGTTTTTTCTTGAATTTTTAGTAATCACCAATCTGACTGGCATGAGATGGTATCTCATTGTTGTTTCGATATGCATTTCTGTAATGATCAGTGGTGTTGAGCTTGTTTTCATTTGTTTATTGGCCACATAAATGTCTTCTTTTGAGAAGTATCTGTTTATGTCCTTTGCTCACTTTTTAATGGGGTTTTTGTTTTCTTGTATATTTAAGTTCCTTGTAGATTCTGGGTATTAGAGCTTTGTCAGATAGATATTGCAAAAATTTTCCTCCAATCTGTAGGTTGTCTGTTCACACTGATGATGGTTTCTTTTGCCGTGCAGAAGTTCTTTAGTTTAATGAGATTTCATTTGTCAGCTTTTGCTTTTGATGTTTTTGTAATAAAATCTTTGCCCATGCCTGTGTCCTGAATGTTATTGCCTAGGTGTTCTTCTAGGGTCTTTACAGTTTGGGGTTTTACATTAAAGTCTTTAATCCATCTTGAGTTAATTTTTGTATAAGGTGTAAGGAAGGGGTTCAGTTTCAATTTTCTGCATATGTCTAGCCAGTTTTCCCAGCACAGCACTATTTATTAAATAGGGAATCCTTCTCCCATTGCTTGTTTTTGTCAGGTTTGTCAAAGATCAGATGGTTATAAATGTGCAATCTTATTTCTGAGATCTCTATTCTGTTCCATTGGTCTATGTGTCTCTTTTTGTACCAGTAACATGCTGTTTTGGTTACTGTAGCCTTTGTAGTATAGTTTGAAGATAGGTAGTGTAATAATTCCAGTTTTGTTCTTTTTGCTTAGGATTGTCTTGGCTATATGGGTTGTTTTTTGGTTCCATATGAATTTTAAAGTAGTTTTTTCTAATTCTGTGAAGAATGTCAATGGTAGTTTAATGCGAATTGCATTGAATCTATAAATTACATTGGCTTTATAACCATTTTTATGACATTGATTCTTCCTATCCAAGAGCATGAAATATTTTTCCATTTATTTGTGTCCTCTCTGATTTCCTTGAGCAGTGGTTTGTAGTTCTCCTTGAAGAGGTCCTTCACTTCCCTTGTTAGCTGTATTCATGGGTATTTTGTTCTCTTTTTAGCAATTGTGAAAGGGAGTTCATGATTTGGCTCTCTGCTTATCTGTTGTTGGTGTATAGGAATGCTTGTGATTTTGCACATTGATTGGGTATCCTGAGACTTTGCTGAAGTTGCTTATCAGCTTAAGGAGCTTTTGGGCTGAGACGATGGGGTTTTCTAGATATAGGATCATGTAATCTGCAAACAGAGACAGTTTGACTTCCTCTCTTCCTATTCAAATGTCCTTTATTTCTTTTTCTTATCTGATTGCCCTGGCCAGAACTTCCAATATTATGTTGAATAAGAGTAGTGAGAGAGGGCATCCTTGTTTATGCCAGTTTTCAATGGATCCATTATTAAGAAAACTTCTAAGACCTAAAATCTGAAAAAAGAGATGTAAGAATAAGAAATAGAACTTTTCATTCCACGCTAGACAAGTTGTTTTCAAATTCAGAGTATGTGAAAGTAATCTGCATTTATTCTAGAACACCAACCCCTGTGTGACAAGTAGTTGGGAAGCTGGGGAGTGCTATCTGCTGAAGCAGAAACAAATGAATCTGTCAGAATTCTCTGTTTCATGGAACCCATTGTATTAGAATGTGCTGTCCACCAGCTGATTTGATAAATTCCTCTTTCTAAGGCCAAAATACCCCTTGGAATAAGAAAATATTCCTTGGTTCTGTCTATCTGAGAAAAAGAAATGCTTTTACCTTATGATAAATTCCTGCATTGCACAGTGCTTTATAAAGTCAACCAATATCTGGTCTCTAAAGACTTTGTCCAATAACTTTCCCAGTCTGTTCCCTTGAATACGTAGATTTGCCTGACTCAGTCAAAAATGTCATCAATCAGAATTTTCAGTAAATAATAGTGTAGAGATTGTTCCCTGAGCCTCAGTGAATGATTGTCCCAACACATGGTGCTCCGAATTATTAGATGAGTAGGAAAGAGTCACTGCAGGATGAATTCTGCCTATAGTGGCAGGCAAGTGAGTCCTGCTTACAACTGGCAGGAAGCATGTTGTTGGGACATGGCTAAAAAAATATGAAGTTCACACTAATTTTATTCAATAAATATAAAGACAACCAACACCTGGTCCTTGCCTTTGAAAAGGCTCAACATTTTCCCATCAAAGGAGCCAGGGCTTATAAAAGATAATGAAGTAGTCTCTCTCAATTTTTTTTCGACTTTGAAATTAACTTGACGTGATTTTTTCTTGTAATTTGTAAAAATTTTATTAACATGTTTATATATCACTTTTGAAGTGCCTTTGAATAAATTAGGTCTGTAAACTTCTGGTTATAACAGTGTTGTTCTCTGTCCCTAAATAATGTCTTGCTTACTTGGCAAACCTCTAATCAATTTAAGTCAACATTTCTGTCAGTTTCCTTGATTTTGTTTCTCTTCCTCTATCCAAGATAGTGAATTCTTCCCCCAGTTCTGTGCCTGTAATAATAGTAGTAACAGGCTGGGCGCAGTGGCTCACGCCTGTAATCCCAGCACTTTGGGAGGCCGAGGCGGGTGGATCATGAGGTCAGGAGTTTGAGACCAGCCTGACCAACATGGTGAAACCCATCTCTAGTAAAAATACAAAAATTAGCCAGGCGTGGTGGCGCGTGCCTGTAATCCCAGCTACTCAGGAAGTTGAGGCAGGAGAATTGCTTGAATCCAGGAGGCAGAGGTTGTAGTGAGCCGAGATTGCACCACTGCACTCCAGTCTGAGCAACAGAGCGAGACTGTCTCAAAAATCAATCAATAAATAAAATAATAGCAGTAACAATAATAGTGCTTTCCATGAGCCAGAAGTATTATATCCTTTAATTTTCACAAAATTATATGAGATGGGTACTACTATAATGAAAATGAGGCACAAGAGTTTACATATGTTGCTAACAGACATGCAGTAAGTGGCAGAGCTGTGGTATAAACCCAGGATATTGCACGGTTAACCACTATGCAGTTCCTCTCATTAGCACTCATACATACCCATCATATAATATATTAGTGTTTGAGAGTCTCTGTAAGAGTTGTACCTCATTGGGTGGCCAGGGCACAATACAGCCACAGAAAAATTGTTGTTTGGGACAAAGTATAGATTTGTCATTTGCTGTTCTTGGCCATGTTTTAGCTCCTGAATTTTTTCCTAAGTGGTACTTCATTATACAAATTTTTTTTTTATACAACCAGCATTCAAGGTTCATGTTGAATCAGTGTTTCATTATGAACTTATTGGTATTCTTCCAAACTGTGCCATTGCAGGAAAAAGGTCATGTAGCTCCCTTACTTTTGGAGTTTGAGCCACCTTGTCAATTTCAACTGTCTTGAGGTGCTATGCTGGAGGTGTCTGCAGACTTTCTAGGCTACAGTTCCAGCTGAGTCCAGCTTTTCAGCCCTCCCACCAGACAAATGAGTGAAAGGTTCTTGGACCTTCCAGACTCTTTCATCTACTGGTTGAGCTACTGGTTAAATTCATCAAGTGACTGGATTTAATGCTCTTCTGTCATCGACTTGAAATTCTTAATTTTTGGACAAAGTGTCCATCATTTTCATTTTGCCTTGGATCCCATTAATCATTTAGCCAGTCTTAATTATGTCATTGGATATACACACATATATATATATATACACACACAAAATTGTTTGAGGTATCTCTTGTTCATTACTCTCATCTCATTTTGATTATAAGTGTCTTAAAGATAGACCATATAGACTTTCTTGGTCTCCCACAACTCCTCCTTAGTCCTGGGCACAGGAACCCAGTCAATATATTTTGAGAGACTTGACAAAGAAGAAAAAATGGCACGTTTAGTATGTTTAACCCTTAATGGAGTGCAAGCAAAAGAGCCTGAGAATAGCCGGTAAATGTATCCATCTCCTTTTCTCCATGGCACAGTTTCTACTTGGGTCTCCTGGTGGCCCTTTGGTGTCAGGTGTGGCAGAGTAGTTGTAGACAAAAGCTATGGATACACCTCAATGTACAAAAACAGTATTTGCCTTTAGACCCAATTGACGTGTTGTGTGATTAAGCTAGTTAATTTATAATAGCTCTCCATAAAGTGATGGTAAAAGACTAGGTAGAGTAGTATTACAATGTGAATTAGCAAGAATTATTCATTCAAAGGGCACTGAAGTGATTCTGTTGTTAATTATCTTACCTTAACAACAAAACTTTTAAGGTATTTCTTATGAAAAAGATGATCAGTAGGGTGAATAGAACTGTTGTCAGAAGTGCTAACAGAAAGGAGAAAAACAAAGTAAATATACATAACTAGAGAAAGAAGGGGAGAAAAGAAGGGAAACTGTATTCTTATATAAGTGAAAGAACCATCCAGGTTTCAATATTCCTTTGAAATAAGTTTGCCTAAAACCCTGTTATAAATGGTACCTGTCTCATTTAACTACTTGGCAACATATATAGACAGCAAGTGGGTTTCTTGCTCTAGAGATCAATTTTTGACACCGTGTAAAATATTTTTTGGTAGGTAAGGTTGTAAGGATTTTGGAGGTCATTGGATACTATTTCCTGGTATACTACAAACATTTGTGAATGAGTTGGGCTTGCATAAACTTCAGAGAACCAAGACATGTTACTAAATTACTTTGTATCTAAAAGAGCTGATTATGAGTCAAAAGAATTCACTCTGAGCTTCAGTTATTCCTTCACCAAATATTCAGGAGCCTGCTCTGTACCTGGAAGTAGTCTAGGTACCGAGAGAAGTGCTGAAACATAAATACAGTTTTATGCCTTTCACACGCTTCAGATGATGAAGATAATTTTCACTGTGTAATTTTCATATTCACAGACATTTTGTAGAGGACAGTTAAACCCAGCCAGCAATGATAATTGAGTAACATCTGTTGCTCATGTTTTTACTTATTCACAAGTCACTGTTTACCAAAATTATTCAATGGCCTTCCCATCCTGGATCAGACAAAAATCACTCTTTGTCCTAGCTAAAGGAATGATCCACTCCAGGATTTTAAAAACAGTACACCATTTTACTCCAGAGATTACGAGTTAGGTTTTAATGGCAAAAGAAGCACTTTATGTGAGTATTTGAACAGTACCACCTGTTGAAACTTGTAATGTTATTGCTTGAGACTCTTCAGAATTAAAGATTTAAACTTTCCTCTAGTCCTGTGAGAGCTGATGTGAGCACTGCCAAAGACACACCAGTGAGATCCTCTGTCCTCAAAACTCAGGCATTTTGAGCCCTGCTTCGGGGAGGAACAGCTCTCGACACCGGCAGCTTCCTGACACCAGCAGCTGAGGCATGTTATGTCAACAAGATGGAACCCGCCTGATCTCACTTTGCCATGTACACTGGAACCCAAACCTCAGCAGGATGACCATTTGATGTGTGTGGTTACTTGGGAGTAATAGTGCATCCTTGTAGTGTGTTTGGATGGAAAACAGCTGTCACATTTGAAGGCACTTGTAGATAAGGTCATTCTAGGTGTGTGTAGTGACTATTCTTGTTCATTTCTTATTGGTTACCTAGAGCAAGGGTTGAAATTTTTTTTGCCCCCCCCCCACCCCAAATTGTATGTATGAAAGATTTTTCTGAGTGGGACAAGTTTAAGGGGAAAAAATCATGTTACTCCCTGTTATTCAGGGAAATTCAATAATTTGGCCCTAGAAAAGTGGTATTCACTATAAATCTACAGTGATCTTGATGGAGACTGCCTTGGAATTTTGATTTTTCTAGGATAGGGCAGGCCACTGACTCTGGTTTGTTCCTTTATTTAATCTATCCATCTTGCTCCTAGCAGGTGGCTCAGAAAACATAGATACCACTAATTTTAAGAGAAGTGACTTATATTCTTTAAGTTCATAATTGACAATTTCATGGGAAATAAAGAGGAGATAATGGAAAATGATAGAGCCAATCACAATGATAAAAATGGAGAGGGTAAAAGACATTTATCTTAAATGAAAAAATGAACAGGAAAAACAGATGCCATTAATTCTTCTTTCAGGTCCCTTATGGTAATAGAAATAAGGAGAGGAAACTCAAAACATAATGTTGTCTGTCTGTCTGTCTGTCTATCTATCTATCTATCAATCACTGATTCTGTTCATGATTCACCTTGTCGAGTGCCAAGGACTCCCTTGTCTTCAAATTTAGACAAGAGCAAGTTTTCATCCATTTTTTTCATGTTTTTGAACATTTTTAAATGATAGCTGAATTATGAGTCATTGCTGAGTTTTTGGCATCATTGTACCAAAAGCACATAACATGTTTTCTACCTGTCGATGTAAGTTATTGCCTGCATGTAGGACTCCAGGAACGATTTGGCTTCCTGCCCACACAAATGACTTCTCATCGTTCAGGTTTCAATTTAATGCCAGTGTGTGTACTATAAGATGTATGCTCAGTCCTACAAATGAGTTGCATATGCATTTCAGTTTCAGAAAACCTGGGCTGCATTTTAAAAGAAAGCATTTGGGATCTATTGTATTAAAGGTGCTTCTGAGCTAAGTGCATTCTAAATACACTGTAGAATCAAAAATAATGCTGGACTTGGGCACTATGCTAAATTAAAAAAAAAAAAAGGAAAATACACAAATGATATCTTTAATTTTTGAACTTGCTCTTCTAGAAAACTAAAAAGATATATTGTGAACTTTCTTTTTTCCAGTTACCCTTTGTTTTTTTCCCTTCCAATTTGCCTTCTCTCATCTTCTGCCCATTAGCCTAGTAAGTCAAAACAACTTTAAAAGTGTCTTGGATAGAAAGCTTATTCAGAAAGCATTTGTAGTAGAGGCAGAATCTACTCCAAGCACAAACCAGAAAGGTACTTTTAAAACTTCATTTTTTAGTGTAAAGATTCTGTTACTGGATGAAGATCTAAAATATAAAATACATTACAATGTACTTCAAATTTAACAAATTAAAAATACTGCCACATAAAATGTTTTTTTAAGTGTGACAAGCATTAATTTCTATATATCCATGCTAATAAAAAGATCAAGAAACATAATTTTTAAAAAAGGAAGAAAAAACACATATAACTCCCCCCATTAAAAAGCATCAAAGTATAGGATCAGTTGGGAAAAGGAGTGTTTTGAAGTGACTGGAAACAAGAATTGTTTCCTGTTGCTTTACATTAGCAAAAATAGAGTAATATGGTTTGGTCCCTTCAAATCTCATGTTGAAATGTGGCTCCAGTGTTGGAGGTGGGCCTCGTGGGAAAAGGGTCATGGGGCAGGATCCCTCATGAATGGCTTGGTGCTGTCCTCGTGGGAATGTGTTCCTACTTTATGAGTTCACATGAGATCTGGTTGTTTAAAAGAGCCTGGCACCTCCTCCCTCTCTCTCTTGCTCCCTGTCTTGCCATGTGACACACTAGCTCCCCCTTCACCTTCTGCCATGACTGGAAGCTCTCTGAGGCCCTCACCAGGAGTAGATGCCAGCACTGTGCTTCATGTACAGCCTGCAGAACTAGGAACCAAATAAACTTCTTTTATTTTTAAATTACCCAGTCTCAGGTATTTCTTTATAGCAATGCAAACTAACACAGAGATTACAACAATCTACTGAACAAAAGTATAGTAGTGACCAGAAATAGGTCATTCTACTTCACTAGAATTCATGCATCTTCTTTAAAAGCTATTATCTACTTTTGCTATGTAATCACACAGGTAATAAATATCACATGTCATGCCTATTAAGGCCAAGACTATTTTAATGACTTCTCATACACTCAACTGTAGAACAGAACCAATGAAGCAAAACAGTGTTTATAAGTCATTTTCAATATATGAAACTAAAATAGAGAACAAAAGAAAATATTAGCATAGCATAAAAATTCCTTATTTTAAATAATTTTTTTATTTTAATAGAACGCTAGTATCACATTTGATTGAAGATGTAGAACACAGTGAATTGTCATTGAATACTGAGTTGCAATTTTTTCTACTTACCATGATTCTTTTTGGTTACTGAGAATCAGTTCCACATTATTCTTTGATATATGGTTTTATGCGCAAAGAATTGTAACTGTTAGTTGTCATTTATAATCTGAGTTCATTCCTCTGGCACTTAGAACTTTGAACTTAGGTTTTTTTTTTTTTTTAAACATTTCATTATATACTGCCATTTATTTGTTTATGCTTACTTTATGGCCCAAGCTGGATAAGCTTCTTGAAGATAACCATTTTCATCATTACTTTTTACTATAATATTAGACTTTGATACATGATGAAGGCATAATTTTGGCTTTAACTTTCCATGTTTATACCAAGTTTTTGAGTCAAGTCCTGTGCCAGTGATATCAATAATCCCTCCCTTCACTAGCAATCATATGTCCATAGAATTGTAGAATTCAATTGAATTCACAGAATTGAACCTTGCAGTCCCTGTAATCAACCTTTTTATTTCACAGACAAAAACACCCGCAAAGACTAAAAGACATTAAACATTTGGCCCAAAGTCAAAGGAAGGATTCATAGCTTTCAAACATTGGAAAAGAGTTCATCTTATATTTGAGTAAACTCTGGCCCAGACACCTGGTGTTTCTTGGCAGCTTGCCTTAACAAGGATCATAACTGATGAATGGACATTTATGGTTTATTCAAATTAAGATAAATCTCACTTATCAGTTGGCATAAGGCAAATTAATCCCTAAGCATAATTTTTAGAAACCAAATGCTTTGGTGCAAATAGGAAAGCAAGATCAGTAGCCTAAGATGCCAAGTTTTCTAACAAAGTCTCTCTGTAAGGGTTTAGCAAACTACCTAAGGATCATTTAATTACTTTATTCACTCATGCATGCACGTATGTGAACACAGCAATACATCTGGCAGCCTCCTTTCTAAAGAGTTTAAAAGAGTCATCAAATTCTCTAAAACGTGGCTGTCAGGATTTTTCAGGTTAGAGGAATTTGATTGAAATGTCATTGAATATGTTACAGAAATAATTACTTTTCCTTGTTATTTGACAAAAATGTTGCTGAATTAATTGATGTATGAATTAGTAAAAGGACTTTCGGATAAGGGCCTCCTGAGGAAAAAAAAATATGTTAGAACAAGATTAAGGACAGAAGAGGTTACTTATAACAAATATTGCTTTCTTTTCCTAGGCCGTAGCAATCTAAGAATCTTTTTGACATTCCACTGGGTAAGGGTAGAAACAGAAATTTAAGCTTGGAATTTCTTTCTTAATAGATGGTCCAAGAGAAGGCAAAGAAGAAATTAGGAACAGAAAACAAGCTAAAAATTAATGGCACTTTTGTGAAATAATGTTATCCATATTTATTTCTGCAATATGTATAGAGAATATTTATGCTCTATCGTTTTTGAAAATTCAAAGCTATGTCTTGATGTGAACTGAGATAAAATTGTCCAATCAGTTTTTTTGACTTTCTATTTTCAAAATCAAAACTTGATATCAACATAAACTAATACCCTCTCAACACTGTGCCCATCAGAGAATTCACTTCAATTCCTTTCTGTAAAAAATAGAATACTTGAAAATGGATAAGCCTTTTTTTGGTCAAAATGTCAGGATAACTGAGAACTTCATTTTTCTTTTTTTAATAAAGTAAAAATATCCTTTCCTCCCACCCATACTCTTTTATTGAACTATGATTTGCATATTAGGCATATAATTCAATGATGTTTGAAATAATTACACCAGTGTAATCTACAACCCATAAAGTTCTGTTTCACACTACTTTCTGGTTTACTCCCTTTTTCCAAGGAACAACTACATTTCTAATCATAAATTTGTTTTATCTATTTAGAACTTTATATAAATTAGATTATACAGTACTTTTTATGTCTGGTTTTTGCTCAACATAACGTTTTTGAGATTCATCTGTGCTATTACTGGTTTTAGAAACTTATTTTGTATTTCTAAGTGGTATTCCATTGAGTGAATATACCACAATTCGCTGAGTCAGTCTCATTTTGATGGTCATTTGGATTGCTTGCAGATTGTGGCGATTATTTTTAAGAATCTACTACAAATATTTTTGTATAGGACATTTTGCAAACACATTTCTATGTGTTTTGGGGCTATTTCTCTTGGGGCTGTGATTATCTTTAAACTGCCAATTGCTTCCCACCAATAATGGTGAGAGTTTCATTCTACTTGCTCGTCAACATTGCTATTATCAGGCTTTCTAATTTTTGCTATTCTAGTGTATGTAAACTGATATCACCCTAAGACCATAATTTACATTACCATTCACATTCACTCTTACTGCCATATATTCTACAGGTATTGACAAATTTATTGTGACATGCATCCACCATTATAATATACAGCATACTTTCATTGCCCCAAAAATCTTCTGTGCTCTGTCTATTCATCCCTCCCTTCCCCAAGCCTCTAGCAACCACTGATCTTTTTACTTTCTCCATAGTTTTGCCTTTTCCAGAATGTCTTATAGTTGAGATCGGATAGTATGTAGTATTTCGGTATGTAGCATTTTCAGATTGACTACTTTCACTTACTAAAATGCAATTAAGGTTTCTTCATGTCTTTTCATGACTTGATAGCTCATTTCTCCTTAGCACTGAGTAACAGTCCACTGTCTGGATCTACCACAGTTTATCCATTCACCTACTGAGGACATCTTGGTTATTTCCAGATTTTGGTAAATATAAATCAAGCTTCTATAAACATTCATGTCCAGGGTTTTATCTAGATCTAAGTTTTCAACTCATTTGGGTAAATACCAAGAAGCATGATTGCTGTATTGTACGGTAAGAGTAAGTTTTGTTTTCTAAGACATTACCAAACTGTCTTCCCAAGTAGCTGTGCCATTTTGCATTCCCACCAGCAACAAACAAGAGTTCCTGTTGCTCCACACCTCCACAGCATTTGGTGTTGTCAGCGTTTTGGATTGTGGCCACTCTGATAGGTGTGTAGTGGTATCTTGCCCTTTTAATTTGTAATTTCCTGGTGGTATATGATATTCAACATCTTATCATATGCTTTTTGCCACCTGTATATCTTCTTTAGTGAAGTGTCTATTCAGGTCTTTTGTCCATTTTTAAAATAGATTTATTAGTTTTCTTGCTGTTGAATTTTAATACTTATATTTTTTATAAGAACCCTTAACCAAATGTGTCTTTTACAAATATCTTCTCCCATTCTGTGGTTTATGTTCTCATTCTCCTGACAGTGTCTTTTCCAGAGTAGAAGCTTTTAGTTCTAGTGAAATCTAGCTTATTACTTTTTTCATAGATCATGTCTTGGTGGTATATCTAAAACATCATTGCCATACTCAAGGTTACCTAGATTTTCTCCCAATTTATTTCAAGGAGTTTTGTAGTGTTGCATTTTACATTTAGATTTATAATCATTCTGAGCTAATTTTTGTGAAGGGTATAAAATCTCATATGGATTCAATTGTTTGCATGTGGATGTCCAGTTGTTCCAGAACCATTTGTTGAAAAGACTATCTCTGTTCCATTCTGTTACCTTTGCTTCTTTGTCAAATATCAGTTCACTATACTTGTCCGGGTCCATTCTGGATTCTCTATTCAGTTCCAGTAATCTTTTTATTTATTCTTTTACCAATACCACACTGTCTTGATTACTGTAGCTATACAGTATGTCTTTAGGTTTGGTAGTGTCCAACTTTCTTATTCTCCTACGATATCATGTTGGTTATTCTGGATCATTGCTTCTCTATTTAAACTTTAGATTTAGTTTGCCAATATCCTTAAAATAATTTGCTGAGATTTTAATTGGGACTATATTGAATCTATAGGTCAAGTTGAGAAGAACTGTTGTCTTGACAATATTGAGTCTTCCTGTCTCTGAACACAGACTAGGTCTTCATTTATTTAGTTTAGTTTTTTTTTTTTTTTTTTTGACATCTTTCATCAGGGTTTTTTGATTTTTGGTTTTTTTTAGGTTTCCTCATGTGCATATTTTGTGCATATTTTGCTAGATACATACCAAGTATTTCATTTTGGGGGCTCCTCATATAATTGTTATTGAGTTTTTAATTTCAAATTCTACTTGTTCATTGTTATAGAGAAAAATGATTGCCTTTTTAAAGTAACCTTGTTTCCTACAAACTTGCTAAAATGATTTAATAGTTTCAGAAGTTCTTTTGTCAACTCTCTTATATTTTCTCCATAAACAATTATGCAACCTGAGAACAAAGAAAGTTTTATTTATTCCTTCTCAAACCGTGCACCTTTTATTTCCTTTCTCGTCTTACTACATATCTTAGTCCATTTTTTGCGTCTATAACAGGATATCTGAGACTGGGTAATTATTTTTAAAAATAGGTTCATTTGGCTCATGATTCTAGTGGCTAGAAAGTTCATGATGGGGCAAACCATCTGGTGAGGATCTTGTGATGCTTCAACTCCTGGTGAAAAGCAGAAGTGAAAGTGGGCACTTGCAAAGAGACATGCAGGAAGGCTTTCTCAGGAATGAATCCCTTCCTGCTAGAGTGAGAACTCACCCACTTCCATGAGGCAGCATTAATCTATTCATGAGGACAGTACCTCTATGATCTGAATGCCTCCCACTAGGCCTAACCTCTAACACTGCCGTACTGGGAATCAAATTTCAACATAAGTTTTAGCAGGTGGCACTCAAACCATAATATTGCATTAGCTAGGACTTCCAGTACAATGCTAAAAACAAGTGCTTAGAGGGAGTATCCTTGCACTGTTCTTAATTGTAGTGAGAAAGCTTATATTTTCTTATTGTTAAGTATGATATTAGCAGTAGATTTTATGCAGATTTTATTTTTATCCAGTTCAGTATGCTCCCTCTATTCCTAGTTTGTTGAGTGTTTTTACATGAGTGAGCAGTGGATTTTCTCAAATGCTTTCTCTGCATCTATTGACATGATCAAGTAATTTTTATTCTTTAGCTTGTTGATGTGATAGATTAGATTAATCTATGTTCTGGTGTTGAACTAACTTTGAATTCCTGGAAATAATCCCACATAAGCACACTGTATAATTCCTTTATACATTGTTGGATTCAGTTTGCCAATATTCAGTTGAAGATTTTTGCATCTATGTTCATGGAGATATTGCTCTGTAGTTTTCTTTCATGGTAATGTCTCTGTCTTGTCTTGGTATTAGGGCAATGCTGGTCTCATAGAATTAGTTTGAAAATATTCTTTCTGCTTCCATCTTCTGAAAGAGATTAAGAAAATTGGTATAACTTCTTGCTTAAATATTTGGTAGAATTCATCAATGAACCTGTATGGGCCTGGTGGTTTCTTTTTTGAAAGGTTATTAATTATGGATTCAATTTCTTTAACAGACAATTTTAATAGACAATTCAAATGGTGTATTTCTTCTTAGGTAAATTTTGATAGACTCTGCCTTTCAAATAATTTGTCTGTTTCATCTGGGTTATCAAACTTGTGAACAAAAAGTTGTTCATAATATTCCTTTATTATCCATTTGATATCCATGGGATTTGTACTTATGTACCTTGTTCCTTCATGTTTTAATTATTATTTTTAATTGACTCATAACAATTGTACATATTTATAGGGTACAGAGGGATATTTCAATACATTTATACAATGTCTAATAATCAAATCAGGGTAATTAGCATAACTAGGACCTCAATCATTTATAATTTCTTTGTGTTGGGAACATTCAAAATTTGCTCTTCTAGCTGTTTGACAATATACAGTAAATTTTGTTGATTATAGTCACCCTGTAGTGCTCTAAAACACTAGAAATAATTCTTCCTATCTAGCTGTACTTTTGTAGCCCTTAACCTCTCCTTATCCCCATTCCCCCCACTTCCCCATCTCTAGTAACCACTATTCTACTCTCTGCTTCTATGAGATCAACGTTTTTAGCTTCCACATATGCATAAGAACATGTGGTATTTCTCTTATTTTGCTTAACATAATGTCCTCCAAGTTTATGATGTTTTGCTGACTTATAGTTTTTATTTGCATTTCCCTGATGATTAGTGACATTGAGGATTTTTTCATAAACCCATTGACCATTCATATGTCTTATTTTAAGAGATGTCTGTTCAGCTCATTTGCCCTTGTTAAAATCAGATTTTTTGTTTTTACCATAGAGTTGTTTGAGTTCCTTGTATATTACAGATATTAATCCTTTAGCAGATGAATAATTTGCAAATATTTTCTCTCATTCTGCAGGTTGTTTCTTCCTTCTGTTGATTGTTCCATTTGCTGTGCAGAAGCTTTTTAGTTTGATATTATTCCACTTGTTCATTTTTGCTTTTGACTTTCTGCTTTCCAGTTTGAACTCCCTTTATTTCTTTGTCTTGCCTAATTACTTTGGCTAAGACTTCCAGAGTAAATAAGAGTGGCGAGAGTGGGATCTGATCCTTGTGTTGTTTCAGTTCATAGAAGTAAACCTATTCAGTATGATATTAGCTATAGGTTTGTCATATACAGCTAATGTTACCTTGAGGTACAGTCCTTCTGCACCTAATTTGTTGAGAGGTGTTTTTTGTTTGTTTGTTTGTTTTTAATCATGAAGGGATGTTGAATTCTATAAAATGCTTTTTCTGTGTCTATTGAGATGATAATATGTTTTTTGTCCTTTATTCTGTTTATGTGATATATCACATTTATTGATTTGCATGTGTTGAATAATCCTTTCATTCTTAGGATAAATCCCACTTGATCATGGTGAATAATCTTTTTAATGTGCTCCTGGATTTGGTTTACTAGTTTTTTTTAGGTTTTTTTTTTTTTCCATCTATGTTTATCAGGGATATTGGTCTATAGTTTTTTTATGTTGTATCTTTGCATGGTTTTGATATAAGTGTAATTCTTGCCTCGTAGAATGAATTTGGAGGAATTTCATCCCTTTTGATTTTTGGGAAGAGTTTGAGAAAAATTGGTATCAAGTCTTTAAATATTTGGTAGAATTCAGCAGTGAAGCCATCAGGTCCTGAGTTTTTCTTTGATGGGAGATATTTTATTGCTGATTAAATCTTGTTACTCATAATTGGTCTGTTCATTTTTTTATATTTCTTCTTGGTTCAATCTTCATAGTTTGTATGTGTCCAGGAATTTAGACATTTCCTCGGACTTTCCTAATTATTGGTATATTGTTGTTCATAGCAGTCTTTAATGATTCTTCATATTTTTGTGGTATCAGTGGTAATGTCTCCTTTTCAATTTCTGATTTTATTTATTTGGGTCTTTTCTCATTTTTTCTTGGTTAATGTAGCTAATAGTTTGTGAATTTTGCTTATTTTTTCAAAAAACTAACTTTTTATGTTGACCTTTTAGTCTCAATTTCATTTATACTGTGGTCTTTAATATATCTTTTCTTCTAATTTGGGGTTTTGTTTGTTCTTGATTTTCTAGTTCCTTAAGATGTATTAAGTTATTTAATTAAAAATTTTCTACTTTTTAAATATAGAAGTTTATTGCTATAAATTTCCTCTGAATATTAATTTTGTTGTGTTCCACAGGTTTTGGCATATTGTGCTTCTATTTTCACTTATTTTTAATTTTTAAATTTTCTTTTTAATTTCTTTATTGACTGGTCATTCAGGAAAATGTTGTTTAATTTTCATGCATTCATAGAGTTTTGAGAGTTCCATTTGTTACTGATATTCAGTTTTATTTCACTGTGGTCAGAAAAGGTACTCGATATAATTTCAATTTTTAAAAATTTGTTAAGAACTTGCTTTATGGCTTAACATATGATATGTTCTGGAGGATGTTCATGTGCTGATAAAGAGAATGTGTATTCTGCAGATGTTGAATGAAATGTTCTATAAATGTCTGCTAGGTCCATTTTGTCTAAAGTGCAGTTTTAATCAAATGTTTCTTTGTTGCTTTTCTGTATAAATGATCTTCCCAATGCTGAGACTGGGCCATTGAAGTCCTCAAATATTATTGCATTGGAATCTATCTCTCCCCTATATCTAATAATATCTGCTTTATATATTTGGATGCTCCAGTGTTGGATGCATATATATTTATAATTATTGTACCTTCTTGCTGAATTTTTCCCTTTATCATTACATAATGACCTTCTTTGTATCTTTTTACAATTTTTTACATAAAGTCTGTTTTATCTAAGTATAGTTACTCCTGCACACTTTTGTTTTTTATTTGAATGGAATATCTTTCTGGCCCTTCACATTCATTCTGTCTTTACATGTGAAGTGAGTTTCTTGTAGGCAGAATACAGTTGGACCTTGTTTTTATATCCATTCCACCAACTGATATCTTTTAATTGGGGAATTTAGTCTATTTACATTCAGTGTTATTATTCATAGGTGAAGACTTACTCCTGTCATTTTGTTCATTGTTTTCTAGTTGTTTTATGTATCTTTTATTCCTTTCTTCATCTCTTATTGTTTATCAAAGAGGGTTGGTAGTTTTCTGTAATTATAATTTTTTTCTTTTTCCTTTACTTATCAGTGTTCCTTTACTTATCAGTGTTCCTTTCCTTATCAGTATTCCTTTCCTTAACAGTGTTTTATACTTTTGCATGTTTCCATGATGGTGATTATTGCCTTTTTGCTTCCAGTTGTTGGATTTCCTTAAGCATTTCTTGTAAAACCAGTCTAGTGGTGATAAAGTCCATCAGTTTTTCCTTGTCTGGGAAAGACTGTTTCTCTTTCATATCTAAAGATTAGCTTTGTTGGGTGTAGTATTCTTGATTGGCAATTTCTTTCAGCACTTTGAATACACCATCTCATTCTCTCCTGGTTTGTAAGGTTTCTGCTGAGAATCTGTTAGTGTAATGGGGATTCCCTTGTGTGTGACTTGACACTTTTCTCTTGCTGTTTCTCTTTTTACTTTGACTTTTGACAAGTTGGCTATAATGTGTCTCAGATCCTTTTTGGGTTGAATATGTTTGGGAAATATTGAGCTTCCTGGATTTAAATATCCATATTTTTCCAAGACTTGGAGAGTTTCAACTATTGTTTTATTAAATAGGTTTTCTGTGCCTTTTCCCATCTCTTCTCTTGATATTACCAAAATGTAAATATTTGTTTGCTTAGTAGTGTCTCATAAGTCCTTTAGGCTTTTTTCACTCTTTTTATTTTGATTTTTTTAAGCGAACTGTCTTTAAGTTTAGAGCTTCTTCTGTTTTATCCTAATCTGTTGTTGAAGCTCTCTATTGTATTTATTATTTCATTCATTGAATTCTTTGGCTGCAGAATTTCTGTTTGATTCTTTTTTCTTTTTTATACTATCTCTTTTGAAATTTTTCTTTTATATCATTAATTGCTTTCCTGATTTTGTTGAATTATCTGTCTGTAATACCTTGTATCTCACTGAGTTTCCTTAGGATCATTATTTTGAATTCCTTTTCTGGCAATTCATGAACTTCCTTTTCTCTGTGGTCTGTTACTGGAAACTTACTGTATTCATTTTGTGGTGTCATATTTTCTTTCTTTTTCATATTTTTGCATCCCTGAATTGGTATGTATGCATCTATTGGAACAATTGCCTTTTCCAAACTTTCTAGAGTAGCTTTAATAGAGAAAAACTTTCAACTGCAGATGGATTTTGGTGTGGCAGTTGGAAGTGATGTGGTGATTCTGGTTCTAAGTAGATGCAGTGGTTTAGTCTCCATGCAGCTTCTCTAGCTGCAGTTAATGCCAGTGATAACTGTGAATGCCTCACTGACCTAAGCTGTAGAAATTAGTGGCAGTGGCATTGGTAGTGTAGATTGTTAAGGTTCTCGGTGGCAAGGGTTTTTTGAGGTCCTCCTATTCTCATTTTTCTCTGTAATGGGGAGTCTTAGGGATTCTTAACAGTCTGACATGGCCTACTAACATCTGCAGCAGTGCTGGACTCCAGTTGCAGGTGCTCAGAGTAGCTGTGGAGACAGAATCTTCGGCTGAGTCTCAGAAACCATTTTGGCACCTGGGCCTTGAGGTGCCTGTTCACTCTCTGTGATAGAGTTGGATGTAGACTGCTCAGAGAGCCAGGATCTGTGACTGTGAGTATTCTCTAGCAGCTCAGGGCCAGGAGGCTGAGTTGCAGCTATGATTCTGACCCTGGGGGAGCAGAGAACTGGCCCAGCTCCAGGGAAGAAAGGATGCTCTGGAAGTTTGGACCCTGGGCGCATTGTATGGCTGCAATTTGAGGGCCAGAGCCAGTAGGGCTCAATGGTAATTTGAATCCTAGTGGATGAGGTGCCATATAGTGGTGACTCTAGACCTTAGAATGGTGGAACTTGGCAATATACCAAATTCTGTGAGGCCAGGAAGAGTAGCAGCAAAGCCCAGAATGACAAAGTACAGCAGTCATTTGAGCCTTGGGAACCAGAGAACAGCACAGCTATCATTCCTCTCCTCAGGGAGAGGGGTGTGTTACCAGCTCATACTCAAAGAGGCTAGTCCAGCACTATGGAAGCAGGGTACTAGAGTTTTTTAGCCTGTAAGGTACAGACTTTCAGCATGGCCCCCACTCTTTCCCTGGGATGTATTGTATTATTCAGCTCAGTCCTGGTTGTGCAGCCGCCCAGCTCAGCCAAGGCACTAATTCCCTAGGGGCAATGCACCACTTTAGCTCATGCCCAGGCACCATTTCCCTGGGGTTCAAGGTGCCTCTTCAGCTTAGATGCTGAAGCTTGTGACCACTCTGGGCAGCTAAGCCTCTGTATCCTAGGATGCAGAGTACTGCTTCCACTTAGGCAATGGGGAGGCATCACTGCTCTGGGCTGCCAAGGTACTGTTTTCTCAGGAGGCAGTGTGCCTCTTCAGCTCAGGCACAGGAGGGTATGGCTGTTCTGGGTGGCCAAAGCACCATATCCCCAGGATTTCAGGCATGGCTTTAGCTCCAGAACAGGGGGATAGGGTGCAGTAGTGACTGGGAGAGTTATACAGAGCAGCTCCAACATAGTATCATTTCCCTGGAAAGCAGCACACAGCTTCATCTTGAATCCCATAGAACCAGAAACAGCAGCAACTGAGAAGTTCTGCTTGGAGCAGAACTGGGAAGAACTGCAATGGAGCAGTTCTGCCAAGGAACTACTTCTCTGGGATGCAGAGCATGGCTTCAGCTCAGGCACAGAGGGGCAGGGCACAGCACTGACTGAGAGGCATAGACAGAACAGCTCCACCAAGGCACCATTTCCCCAGGAGGGAATGTGTAGCTTTAGCTGTGGTTCCAAAGGTGCAGGATGCAGCAGCCACTGAGAGAGGTCTAGAGAGTGGCTCTGCAAAGGCATTGTTTTCTTAGGAGGCAGTGTGTGCATCAGTTCTGGCTCCTAAGGGCAGATTGCTCCAGAGACTGGAAAGGATAGGTGGAGGGGCTCCGTTACTGCTTGGCCCCACATAAAACAAAGTAACAGCTGCTTGCAAGGTGCCTTGTGTATGTTGGGCCACAGGGCTGGGGTGGTTTGGTGGCAGCTTAGGCTCAGGGATGAAAACAAGCCATGGCTACTTGCCCCTGGAGCAAGAAACACTCCAGCAATAGTTCTAGATCCAAGGTGGCATAGCACATTAACTATGCAGCCACAGGGGATGGGTTACAGTGTTGCCTCCTTCTCTGGAGGGAACACAGCCATGTGAACTCTGGGAAGCTCCCTCAGCTGAGCTTACTGCCTGTGAGGACTGCAGTAGTCCCCAGTGGTAAGTTGTACTTGTCTAAGGTGTTGATGGGGGCTTCTAGGATCCTCCTACTTATCTTTTCCCTGCCAGGAGACGTTCCTCCTGGTGCTTATTTGAGCCCAGCTGGGGGAATGGGGGTGGTGGAGGCCAGGTGTTTCCTTGTGCTATGTGGCTTCCCTGGGTTTCTGGACTGACTAGGGTTTCTGTTACTCCTTTGATGTACTGACACCCTCCTTTAGTTATTTTCATCAAAACATAGTTGTTTATTCATTGTTTTGGCTGTCTTAGAGGAAGTGAGCAAGCACTAGGGGCTTCTAGTCAGCTATCTTGCTGATGTCAGAATCCCCTTGTTCACTTCTGACTATAGTAATTTGTGTCTTTTCTTTTTTTTCCTTTAATTAGCCTGTCTACAGGTTTATCAGTTTGATTGATCATTTCAATGAAGCAGTTTTGGTTTCACTGTTTTTTTTTCTCAATTGATTTCCTGTTTTCAATTTTATTGATTTCTGCTCTAACATTTTTTGCCTTGTGCTAGCTTTGAACTTAATTTACTCTTCTTCACCTAGTTTCCTAAGGTGGAATCTTAGATTATTGATTTAGATTTTTCTTCTTTTTAAATATAGGCACTCAATGCTGTAAGTTTTCCTTTAGGCACTGCTTTCACTGCATCCCACAAATTTTGTTGTTTTATTTTCACTTTCAATTATTTCAAAGTATTTTTTAATGTCTCTTAAGATTTATTTTTGACCTACGTGTTATTTGGAATTATGTTATTTAATCTCCAAGTGTTTTGGGATTTCCCAGCTATATTTCTGTTATCGATTCCTAGTATAATTTCATTATGTTCTGAGACCAGACATTGTATGATTTCTTTGAAGTCTTTAAAGGCATGTTTATGGCTCAGAATATGATCTATCTTAGTGAATATTTCTAATGAGCTTGAGAAAAATGTGTATTTTACTTATGAACTTCAGAAGTGTATCTTAGTGTTTTCTTTTTTTCACCCCCTTAGGTGATAGGATAGCTAGAGTAAGCTGGATTTGGGTATCTGATGTATTTTTCTTCTTCCACATGGAAGGGGACTAGGGTTGAGTATATCCCTTCATTCAGGTCAATTAGGCTTTGATAAAACCTGGCAGGTTAGGCTTTAATATAATAATTTCTCTTAAGGGAAGATCCTATTAAAAATAAAATGCTCTGGTGTATTTCAAAATGATTTCCACTCCTTCTGCAAGAAGCCTGTAGGGACTTGTCTCTTATCTTCATTGTGAGAACCTTATTGAGTTTCTGAAGATAAAACTCGCAAGTGGGAGGGCCCATCTATTATTGCCTTCACCCAGTGTTTTCATATTTTAAATTTTCCCACACTGAGCCTCCAGAAATTTTTCAGTTACAGTTCAGATTTTCCTACCTGGTATTGGTTCCCATAGAGTGTGTTTCTACTCTGATAAATTGTGATTCTCTATATCCATCTGTCTGTCTTTCCAACATAGGGGATAGCAATGAAGCATCCCTCATTGAAGGTATGACTTCATTGAAGGAATGACTTTGCTTCTCTGATCGATCTAAGAAGAATGGTCGATTTTTCAGTTTATTCAGCTTTACTTTTGTAATGGGGTGACAACTGCTAATGCCAGATGTTGTCACATGCCGGAACAGAAACCAGAACTTTTTATTTTTAATCCATCTGTGTCTTTATCTTTAAAATACATTTCTTATAAGCAGTATCTAC
Organism: Macaca thibetana thibetana; assembly: GCF_024542745.1. Classification (NCBI taxonomy): domain Eukaryota; kingdom Metazoa; phylum Chordata; class Mammalia; order Primates; family Cercopithecidae; genus Macaca; species Macaca thibetana. The sequence continues at coordinate 82,222,889 of NC_065589.1, read as the reverse complement.
TGGGTTTTGCCTTTTTATCCAGTCTCTAATCTCTGCCTTTGAATTGGAGGGTTTGGTCTTTGTATATTTAATGTAATTATTGGTAAGGTTAAGTTTAAATCTAGCATCTTACTATTCATTTAATATTTGACTTCTCTGTTCTTTGTTCTTTTGATCATTTTTCTATTCTTTTGTGTTTAACATTGCATTTATTTGTCTCCACTTTTTTTTTATTCATACTTCTTCATGTTATTTTTTTTAATGGCTGCTCTAGGGATTGTAACATACATCCTTAAATTATCCTAGTATACCTTAAATTCATAGCACTTCACATATAATGTAAGAATCTGACCATAGTGTATTCTATTTACCCCAATGTCATTTGTGACATTATAATCCTACATTTTATTTTTATGCATATTATAAACTCCACAATACATTGTTATTTTGCTTTAAACCTTTAATTGTCATTTTTCTGAATTTAAGAAAAGAAAAGGTATATTTCAGTCCTTTCTGTTGATTGGAACTTATATCTGATGTCATTTGCCTTAGTCTAAAGAATTTAGTTTAGAATTTCTTGTAGTATGGGTCTGCTGGCTATGAATTTTCTCATCTTTCATTTATTTGGAAATACCTTGATTTCACCTCATATTTTTGCTAGATATAAAATTCTAGATCGACAATTATTTTTCTCTGTCATTTTGAAGAGGTTCTTTCATTATAAACTTACTTCTTGTTTTTTATTGAAAGTTCACTGTCATGTCTAAGATTTTCCCATCAGGAATGTTCTTTTCCTTGATGCTTTTAACGAGTTTTCTCTTTGACTTTTATTTTTAGCAGTTTGATTATGATGTGCCTAGAAATTTTTTTTAATTTTAATGTTTATTAAGTCTCTTGGATGTGAGGTTGATCTTTTCAGTTAAATTAGAAAAACTCTTAGCCAATATGCTTTCAACTTTTTTCCTACATATTATCTTCCTCTAGAACTCCACTTGCATGTATATCAAATTACCTGGTATTATCCTAGGGTCATTAAGATGCTTTACATTTTTTCAAACTTTCCTCCCTCAGTCTGTCAATTTGAATAATTTTCATTGACATGTCATTAATTTCACTGATCCTTTCTATCTTCATGTTTAATTTTCTGACAAACCTATTTCGTGATTTTTTTTGAAGTCTCAAATATTGCATTTTTCAGTTTAATTCCGAATTGATTTTCTTAGACTCCATTTCTCCTAAAATTTCATATCTTACTCTATTATATCTATTTTACCTACATATTTGTTAACATATTAATAATTTTTGTCTTAAAGTCCTGTTAATTCCAACAACTCAGCCATCTGTGGATCTGTTTCTGTTAGCTTTTTTCTCTTGCTTAGAAGCCACATTTTCCTGCTTCTTTCATGCTTAGTAATTTCTGATTGTATACTGAGCATTATGAATGAGAAGTTTTAGATACTCTGGATTCATTATCTTCCTCCAAACAATGCTGATTTTTGCCCTATCAGGCAGTAAATTGCTAGAGCGTATCCTTGTTCCTTTGGAACCTTGATTTTTTGGCTTTGTTAGAACAAGTATATTTCAGTTTTGCTTTTAGTTCTACCGCATAGACCCTAGTCCTAAAACATGATCCTTACTCATAAACTACAGGCTTTCTGAGGTTTTAATAAAAAAACCCCAGGTTTTACAAGCCACTCTAATTTGGCAGAACTTGAATCCCAAACTCTATCTTCCTAGAAGCAAGGATTTTCTGAAATTTTCCCTGGTATTTTAGTCTTCTAACTATCACTTTCTGCAAGGATTCTTACAGTCTTCACACATGTACAGTTCAAGAGTCAGTGAAGGATATCTATCTATCTATCTATCTATTTATCTATCTATCTATCTCCTGGTGTTTGACCAAACAACTGGGCATCATGGCCTAGCCAAGTTGACACATAAAACTAACCATCACACATGTTTTGACAAATTCATAGCCAAAGATATTAACTAGTTGAAAAATGGTCTATAGAATCACAGCAGAAAACAAAAACCTTAAAAATTATACATTTTTCTATTTTTTTCTCTGATGTCCAGAGACAGTTACTTAGTAATATACTCATTATGTATATTTGTTTTATCTTTTGACTGTAAGCTCCTTGAGGGTGGAATCACCCTCTATTATATCATTGTACATAGTGATATACAACATACATAGAGATATATGTATAATAAACAGTGATATACATTGTACATAGTGATATATTTACCACTTAGTATATATATCAATGTACATTACTACACATAGTACAATGATATACAGTAAGTGGTAAATGGATGTTAGTTCAGATAAATGACAGCTGCTGAGTTTTCCTCCTATGATATTATTAAATAAAAGATAGAAATAATAGGCCAGGTGTGGTGGCTCACACCTGTAATCCCAGCACTTTGGAAGGTTGAGGCAGGAGGATGGCTTGAGCTGAGGGGTTTGAGACTAGCCTGGGCATATAGGGAGATCTTGTCTCTAAAAAAAAATGTTGGTCATGCACAGTGGCTCATGCCTGTAATCCTAGCACTTTGGGAGGCTGAGGTGGCCAGATCACTTGAGGTCAGGAGTTTGAGACCAGCCTGGCCAACATGGTGAAACCCTGACTCTACTAAAAGTACAAAAATATTAGCCAGGCATGGTGGTGCACACCTGTAGTCCCAGCTACTCGGGAGGCTGAGGCATGAGAATCGCTTGAAACTGGGAGGCAGAGGTTGCAGTGAGTCAAGATTGTGCCACTACACTCCAGCGCGGATGACAGAGTGAGACTCTCTCAAAAAAAAAAAAAAAAAAAAAAAAAAGAAAGAAAGAAAGAAAATAAATAATAATCTCTGGAGCTCTGATAATGGTTGAAGACTTTTGAACACATATTCCCAATTATAAAAATTAAAACAAACTAGCATTCACTATCTCCTCTTCTGTAATTTATATTGTGATCTGAAATTAACTACGAAATGATGACTTGAAAATATTCTAATACTTTAATGAAGATTCCACAGTCATTTTCGGTGTAGAACTGGGTCTGCTTCACAAGATTCGCTTGAACCCAGGAGACAGAGGTTGCAGTGAGCTGAGATTGTGCTACTGCACTCCAGCCTGGCTGGCAGAGACAGACTCTGTCTCAAAACAAACAAACAACTTGGCCCTCCTAGAGACCTATATGCGCCTTTCTCATTAAGAAGTGTTGGAGGCTCCACAAGATTCTTTTCTAATGAAATGTTCTTAGAGATATAAACTAACAAGTCATTTTATCTGTCTTTCATTCATTTAAAACTGTTGTTATTTTTACCTCTTAATAACTTTTGATAAATTATTTAAATGTTAAAACAACAAAAGGAATATTGAAAAGTATGGGGGATGGTTTAGAGAGTATTTATAAATAATCTCCTTATATAGTTTCCTTGAACTCTAAGTAGGAAATGTAAAAAAGTGATGACATCCAAAGGCAGCTTCTTTTAGCTACTGAGTAAGAGTGAAAGGGCACACTGTTGATTTTCAACATTAGTTTACCCTAATTCCATTTTGACTTTGAACTCCACGTTTAAAGCCAAACTGAAATCTCATCTAAAAACCTGAAAATGTTGTTATTGACCCACATGTTCCATGTGAGTGTGATTAGACTGTTAGTGATTTAAATTAGGATGTGCATATTTTAAGGATTTTGGTGAGACTGGCTATTTTGGGAGAGGATATTGCTCTGTGTATAAAGAGTTGCCTAAACAGTGCCTACTGACTGGAGTGTATAAATTTGTATAAATCCTTGACACTTAATAGTTCAATCTCAGAATTTATTCTGCAACATATCTGCAGTCATACCTATGGGCCAACATGGCAACTTGTCCCTGCATCAAGCACTAACATGTAGCTTTGGCTGGTATACCACAACTCAGGTCCAGGAAGTAGTAAAGGGCACACACATTTTGGTTGGCTGCAGATTTCTCTGAGAACAGCTTTTCTGATCCAGCATTGCAATGAGCCAATAATGCATCTTTTGAAGAAAAAAAGCTTCCCCTTTGCCATCCCTAGTGGAGACAGGTCAGATATGACATTGCCAATAGAACCACCTGAGGGCTTTCCTCTACTTTCTAATGGTTGCTTGCCTCACAGAATTTTATCTGTAATTAAATCTATTCTATCTAACTTAAGAACAGACTCTGATAAAGATTATGGCTTTAGTGTAAAAGCTAGATAGAGGGTTTTTTTTTTTTTTTTTTTTTTTTCCAGTTACAGACATTTCAGACCTGTATAATCTTTTACTCTCACTTTGTTTAGGTTTTCCAACTAGACTTTTGTCACTTGCTTAAATTTGTTTTTCAATTTTTTAATTTCCCAAAGGGCAGGCAATTTCAAAAGTCTTTGAAAATGGATATATGTACATTTTTAAAGAAATCTTTTATAAAGTATTTAAAATTGACTGAATTATAATGAAATGGATTGGCTTAATATCAGTGCCATAAAATTTAGTTAACCTTAAAGTCACTAAATGTGATGTATAAAAAGTTAGCATAATTCTACATAAAAAAATTGTGTTTTACACCTCATTAGATTTCATTGATCTCAATCATAGTTATATATGCTACAGAATAGCTTAAACAGGATTTAGACCTTTCGGTGTTTCCAGCTTTATATTCCTTAGTTTCTAGAATATCTTTATAATTACTTGCCTCCAGAGAGATTAAAAATCATTATACATTGAAGAGATTAAACATTACTGTGTTTTGAAGAGATTAGTTTCTCTCTGAAAGAGAGAAAATGGTGTGATTGAAAAACGAAATCTTATCACCCTGCCTGATATGTAATCCTGTGCACAAAAGAGTGAGGCAGAGAGGGCAGAGTTTAATGAATGTGTCCCTGATGGTGTTTTCTTGCATTCTATCATGTTGAAAAATAGAACTTAGTTTTGTTTTTTTGTTTTTTTTTAACACTCACATCTAGTTTTAGTAAGTTAGAGTCTGATATGGAGGGAATCTCAGAATCTACCTCCACATCAAATTTTGCTAGCTCAGGCTCATGGCCTGAGAGACAACCAGCTGTTCCATGTTGCACCCCAACCTCGAGGAAGTCAGGGAAGTCTCTTTTCACAGGACACTACAGTAGCAATAACTTAGTCACCACTTGCCTTTGGTGCCTTCACAGTCCAGGATCTTAATAAAACCATTTATATTCTTGTAGTACACTGGATGTCTTCTTCTTAATAGTGGTGGACATCCCAAAAAGCATATTCATACAATTGATATATTTTCTTGTGTTAGTCTTTCTCAAACCTGGACCTGTGGCCCCTTTCATCAAACCCATTAAAATAGCATTCTGGGTTAATTTTTTTTAATTAAAATTATTATAATTTTAACAAGCAGTGAAATTATTCCCTTTCATGTAAGATCACTGAATCTATCACCTATTTCTTCTTTTTTTTCAATTATACTTTAAGTTCTGGGATACATGTGCAGAATGTGCAGTTTTGTTACATAGGTATACACATGCCATGGTGGTTTGCTGCACCCATCAACCCGTCACCTACATTAGGTACTTCTCCTAATGCTATCCCTCCCTTAGTCCCCCACCCCCTGACAGGCCCCAGTGTGTGATCTTCCCCTCCTTGTGTCCATGTGTTCTCATTGTTCAACTCCCACTTATGAGTGAGAACATGCAGTGTTTGGTTTTCTGTTCTTGTGATAGTTTGCTGAGCATGATGGTTTCCAGCTTCATCCATATTCCTGCAAAGGACATTAATTCATCCTTTTATATGGCTGCATAGTATTCCATGGCACATATGTGCCACATTTTCTTTATCCAGTCTGTCATTGATGGACATTTGGGTTGGTTCCAAGTCTTTGCTATCGTGAAGAGTGCTGCAATAAAAATAAGTGTGCATGTGTCTTTATAGTAGAATGATTTATATCCTTTGGGTATATACCCAGTAATGGGATTGCTGGGTCAAATGGTATTTCTAGTTCTAGATACTAAAGGAATCACCACACTGTCTTCCACAAAGGTTGAACTAACTTACACTCCCACCAGCAGTGTAAAAGTGTTTCTATTTTTCCCCATCCTCTCCAGCATCTGTTCTTTCCTGACTTTTTAATGATCACCATTCTAACTGGCATGAGATGGTGTCTCATTGTGGGTTTGATTTGCATTTCTCTAATGACCAGTTTTTTTTCATGTGTTTGTTGGCTGCATAAATGTCTTCTTTTGAGAAGTGTCTGTTCATATCCTTTGCCCACTTTTTGATGGGGTTGTTTTTTTTCTTATAAATTTGTTTAAGTTCTTTGTAGATTCTGGATATTAGCCCTTTGTCAGATGGATAGATTGCAAAACTTTTCTCCTATTCTGTAGGTTGCCTGTTCACTCTGATGATAGTTTGTTTTGCTGTGCAGAAGCTCTTTAGTTTAATTAGACCCCATTTGCCAATTTTGGCTTTTGTTGCCATTGTTTTTGGTGTTTTAGACATGAAGTCTTTGCCCACGGCTATGTCCTGAGTGGTATTGTCCAGGTTTTCTTCTAGGCTTTTTATGGTTTTAGGTCTTACGTTTAAGTCTTTAATCCAGCTTGAGTTGGTTTTTGTATAAGGTGGAAGGAAGGTGTCCAGTTTCAGTTTTCTGCATATGGCTAGCCAGTTTTCCCAATACCATTTATTAAATAGGGAATCTTTTCCTCATTGCTTGTTTGTGTCAGGTTTGTCAAGATCAGATGGCTATAGATGTGTGATTTTATTTCTGAGGCCTCTGTTCTGTTCCATTGATCTATATATTTGTTTTGGTACCAGTACCATGTTGTTTTGGTTACTGTAGCCTTGTCATACAGTTTGAAGTCAGGTAGCATGATGCCTCCAGCTTTGTTCTTTTTGCTTAGGATTGGCTTGGACTTTTGGTTCCACATGAAGTTTAAAGTAGTTTTTTCTAATTTTGTGAAGAAAGTCAGTGGTAGGTTGATGGGGATAGCACTGATTCTCTAAATTACTTTGGGCAGTATGAACGTTTTCACAATATTGAGTCTTGCTATCCATGAGCATGGAATGTTTTTCCATTTGTTTGTGTTCTCTCTTATTTCCTTGAGCACTGGTTTTTAGTTCTCCTTGAAGAGGTCCTTCACATCCCTTGTAAGTTGTATTTCTAGGTATTGTATTCTCTTAGTAACAATTGTGAATGGGAGTTCACTCATGATTTGGCTCTCTGTTTGTCTGTTATTGATGTATAGGAATGCTTGTGATGTTTGCACATTGATTTTGTATCCTGAGACTGCTGAAGTTGCTTATCAGCTTAGTGAGATTTTGGGTTGAGACGATGGTGTTTTCTAAATATACAATCATGTCATCTGCAAACAGGGACAATTTGACTTCCTCTCTTCCTATTTGAATATCCTTTATTTCTTTCTCTTGCCTGATTGCCCTGGGCAGAACTTCCAATACTATGTTGAATAGGAGTGGTGAGAGAGGGCATCCCTGTCTTGTGCCAGTTTTCAAAGGGAATGCTTCCAGTGTTTGCCCATTCAGTATGATATCGTCTGAGGGTTTGTCATAAATAGCTCTTATTATTTTGAGATACATTCCATCAATGCCTAGTGTATTGAGAGTTTTTAGCATGAAGGGATGTTAAATTTTGTTGAGATAATCAACAAAATTATCTGTTGGGATATCTGTTGGGATAATCATGTGATTTTTATCACTGGTTCTGTTTATGTGATGGATTACGTTTATTGATTTGCATATGTTGAACCAGCCTTGCATCCCAGGGATGAAGATAATGTGATCGTGGTGGATAAGCTTTTTGATGTGCTGCTGGATTTGGTCTGTCAGTATTTTCTTGAGGATTTTTGTATTGATGTTCATCAGGGATATTGGTCTAATATTCTCTTTTTTTGTTGTGTCTCTACCAGGTTTTAATATCAGGATCATGCTGGCCTCATAAAATGAGTTAGGGAAGATTCCCTCTTTTTCTATTGTTTGGAATAGTTTCAGAAGGAATGGTACCAGCTCCTTTTTGTACCTCTGGTAGAATTCGGCTGTGAATCTGTCTGGTCCTGGACTTTTTTTGGCTGGTAGCCTATTAATTACTGCCTCAATTTCAGAACTTGTTATTGGTCTATTCAGGGATTCAACTTCTTCCTGGTTTAGACTTGGGAGGGTGTATGTGTCCAAGAATTTCTCCATTTCTTCTAGATTTTCTAGTATATTTGTGTAGAGGTGTTTATAGTATTATCTGATGATGGTAGTTTGTATTTCTGTGGGATCAGTGGTGGCATCCCCTATATCATTTTTTTATTGTGTCTATTTGATTCTTATCTCTTTTGTTCTTCATTAGTATGGCTAGTGGTCTATCTATTTTGTTGATGTTTTCAAAAAACCAAATCCTGGATTTACTGATTTTTTTGAAGGGTTTTTCATATCTCTATCTCCTTCAGGTCTGCTCTGATCTTAGTTATTTCTTGCCTTCTGCTAGCTTTTGAGTTCATTTGCTATTGCTTCTATAGTTCTTTTAATTTTGATGTTAGGGTGTCAGTTTTAGATCTTTCCTGCTTTCTCTTGTGGGCATTTAGTGCTATAAATTTTCCTCTACACACTGCTTTAAATGTGTGCCAGAGGTTCTGGTACATTGTGGGCATTTAGTGCTTTAAGTTTCCCTCTACACACTGCTTTAAATGTGTCCCAGAGACTCTGTTCTATGTTGCACCCCATCCTCGAGGCAGCCAGAGAAGTCTCTTTTCACAGGACACTACAGTAGTAATAACTTAGTCACACTTGCCTTTGGTGTCTTCACAGTCCAGGATCTTAATAAAATCATTTGTATTCTTGTAGTACACTGGATGTCTTCTAAAGAGTGGTGACATCCCAAAAAGCATAGTCATACAATTGCCATATTTTCTTGTGTTAGTCTTTCTCAAACCTGGACCTGTGGCCCCTGTCACAAAACTCATTAAAAGAGCATTCTGGGTTAAACTTTTTTTTAAGAAAAAGGAGAAGCTGTCCATTAGAATCCTAATTACCATACCATTTTTTGTTTCTATAACCTCCTTTGAAGACTTCATTCTTTCCATTTCTTACCCCTTTCTCCCATTATATAAACAAAACAAATTCCAAAAATTTGTAGAAGTTCCAAAATAAATGAACAAATATTCTAAACCAAGGAAGAATGTAGGAAAGGCTGTTAGTGGTCCATCAGTATAAATTTTTCTCTTTTTCCATGGATAACAGAATCTCTGAATATGGCTACTCCAGAACAAGGACTCCTCTCCCCAGCCTTGCTTGCATCAAAACATGGCTGTGTAACTAAGTTCTGGCCAATAAGAAGTATGTGACAATGTCAGGTGGAAGCATCTGAGACATTCCCTAAAAGAAGCATGCACATTTTGCTCTTTCGTCTTTGTTTCTTACTCTCTTCTGGCTAGAATTCACATATGGTGGCTGGAGCTCCTGCAGCTAAGGAAGAACCTTAGTAATGACACCTATTTCCCTAAGGGTCCCTCTTTAGTCTACCTGCTTCAGAAATGTTATGTAAAGAAAAATTCACTTTTGTGTTGTTTCAACTACTATTTTGAGGGGAGCCTGTTACTTTCAGCCATACCTAACCCTAACTTACATATTTAGTTTTTGTCATCTTTATTGGAAAGATTTCTCTCCAAAATACTCATGACAACTATATATTGCAATTGCTATAATTTGCATGTAAAAAGATTAACAAACGTTTGAAGTGTTGGCTTTTTTTATTTTCATGCACCAAAAAGAAAATTTGTGCATCCTTTATGCCAAACATAGTCGTATAAGAATTTTCATCTTTAAAACAATCATGACAAAGAATCAATTCTCTCATTTTCTCAGATATCACTATTTAAGAATAATCACGCTGATACAAATAATCATTGTGGAACTAATAATACCTTACCCCAACTTTGTAGTTCAATTATTTTGTGCCAGTTTTATTATCTTTTGAAACATCCAAAAAATGATGGTAAAGATGGAGGTAGGGTGGGACGAGTAGAAGGTTTTGGAACAAGCAATATTATCGGATATCTCTGCCTGTAGTAACATTTTTATCCAGATGGTATATGTAAAATTATGGATCAAGACAGACCCAGAGCCTAAAACATCAATTAGTATGTATTAGTGATATAGGGAAGAATTATAGTCAAGGACAGCAAACTGTCCGAAGTAGATAAACTCAAGACAAAGGTTGGAAGGAATGTATAGGTTGGCAGCAGTGACCATGTTCTAGTTCAGTTCTTTCAACTACTGCAGACCTGCCCGTCCTCTGCTCTTTCAAAAATAAGACTCCGGTGGCTATCTCAATCTACTAATCCCCGTGGGTGTCTTGGAATAATAAGTAGCTCCCCATACAGTTCAAATTCTTAACATGGCATGTCTACTCCTTTATAATCTCTGCCGTTTCTCCTCTGTTTCCCTCTGGATAACCCCAACAGGCAGGCTATCCTGTCCCCAAAATATTCTAAGCTTTTTCACACCTTGAGTCTTTGTGGGCATTGTTCCCTTCAGCCTGGAATGTTCCCCTCTCCCTTTTCTTTACACCAATGACAGTTCAGACATCACTTTGTGGAGGAATGCTTCCTTCAGTCTCCCTGTGTCCTCCCCAGGCAGAGTAAAAGACTGCATTCTCTGTGCTTCTATAGCACCTGATATAGATCTCTATTATAGCACTTATCACATTTTATTGTGATAAAGTGTATGTTTGGCTTTCTCTCCCACTACACTGAATTCCTTGGAAGGTGAGGCAGTCTTATTCCAGTGCCTACAGGTTTCCTGGGATTATCTCTGTGGGCCCCGTTGCTGCAGAATGTGAAACATGACCCAGCAGCAGAAACATACCACAGCAACCACATTATTTCATACTACATTCCTGAAACGATCTGACTCTGGGCAGAATGTATTTGAGAATAGGCCAGACGATCTGGAAATGCTCTCCCAGACATATGTTGACTCTTCTTAGAGTATAACATCACAAGTCAGGGGGTTTGAGAGTTGGATGTGACCAGATTCCTATCTCATATATTTTGTTGCAAATGCAAAAGTGTGTAGAGGAATAAGTTTTGTGTCTCTCTCTGTGTGTGTGTGTGTGTGTGTGTGTGTGTGTGTGTGTGTGTATTTCATGTAGCTCTAGTGTCTCCCAAATATAACGTTGGAGGTGGTTATCTCCCCAGTTCCTTCCATTTTGGCAGCATTTTTTCTTTAATATTCAAATACAGAAACTTAAACATTTATCTTTCTCCCACATGTCTCCAAGGATTCTTGGATGCCTGACATTTCCCCCAGTTACCTCTGGTTCCAATGTCTTGTATTGAATTTTGATCTCTGATCTGAAACTCACCTTCTACACCCCTGTCCTCCTTCCTCTACCCCCCATCCCCCACGCCATGGAAGTAAGACTTAGATACTTTCATTTTCCTAGTGAACCACTAGAGTGTGTGTAAATCAGGTTTTACTAAAGTTCAAGGGAAATAACATAGGATATTCTAGGAAATAACTTAAAAATTAATAGTAGGCCTCACTCATAAAATGCCAGCATCATTTCCCTGCCAAGGGAATTCCTTACTGGCCAGAATTCCTTAGGCCAGAGCTTGCTACCCTCTTCTCTGGTCTCCATCTCTCCCATCAAGATACTTCACTTTCCCTCTCCCGCTTCAAGCTGACAGTTTTCCAATAGACTTATATTTTATACAGAGAAATTTCACTTTCCCTGTACTCACTCAACCTCTAATAAGTTCTTAGTCTATATTTACATCACCAAAAGCAACTGGGAAACTCTGATAAACAAAGTGTGATCACCTCTAGCCTTCAACAGCACAATGAACCAGCAAAAGCATTGAAAATCCAGTTTGTATTTTAATATAATTGAATTCTTAGACAGAATTCCTTCCCTTTCAGTATGCAAAAGAAAAACAGGTTCACAAAGTAAGCTCCCAGAATTCATTAATAACACACACACACACACACTACTGTAGGTACCTAAATTTTTGGTCAGGTTCTTGTGTATGTGGTTTCTGAATGCTTGGTGAAGTGATTCATAATCCACATTCTGTTCATATGTAACAAACAGATAGTCTGAGATTGGAGGTACGGTTTCCTCAGCCAGAAACCAGGGGCTGAGAATTTTCCTTAGCTTTCCAGGAAAGGTGTATACAGCAAACCATTCATGAGGGTATACAGAATCCATGTCTTTGTGTGGGCTTTTCAGTAGCCTTGAGAATAATGTGTACATTCCCAAAGGCTTCCCAGAGCAGCCTAGGATTGAACACAAAGGCAACATTGTGCCCTGCTTTTTTGCACTAACATGGTAGACTTGTCTAAGCACCAAGGTACTAGAGGACAAGCCCGTGACATTTAGCTGCTGTAGTTGAGAAACACATGAGTATTATCTGACTCCTTGTTCCCATTGTCATTGTCTACACAGTGCAAGGAAAGTGCAATCAAAGAGAAAAACCATTTTTCCGTGAACCTCATCATCTTACTAACACAGCTAATTTGACTGGGTATACTGGCAGGAATGTAGCCAGTGTAACCCAGAGTTAATGAAGACAAGCCTGAGGCCTTTTTCTCTTCATGAGCCCTATATCTAACACGTAAACATCAGTTCTTTATTTAACATATGTGAGCCAGCATTATAAAGAAGACCAAGCACGCATGTATGTACTAATACAAATCACATCATTATCAAATAGAAAAACCAGTGAGTAAATGAAGAGTAGGGAGTGAGCATATTCACACATGCCCCATATTTGCATCAGCAGTGTCCTATGACTTCTGTAAGTTCATAAGTTATACTGGAACAGGAAGCGGGGAGAAAGTGGGAGAAAGGGCAACATATACTAACCTGTTGCTTCACATCTACCCAGCAGCAGTGTGAAACTTAAAACTTAATCACTATAATGTAAATTATTTCATATAGTCTATGTTATCCGCAATTCATAGTTGAGAAAACTAAGGTTCAGAGAAGTTAGGTAGCATGATTAGGACCACATAGCTACCAAAGGATAGAGTATGAACTTAAAGGTGTTGTAATGTCTATATAGATTTTCTTCTATGTGCTTTTCTGGAAACAGGTTTACTCTGCACATGACACAAAAAATTCTGTTGCCATCTCGTATAATACCAGCTGTCTCCAGAAACTTCTCTGCTGAACCATATGCTCAGCTCCTGGGTAAACTTATTCCCATCTTTTTTGTCATTTTCTTATATATTTTCAGATGTTTACAAATCATTATAAAGTGTTGGAGAATGTTAAATAGACAAAGAATATGAAGGTTTAAAAGAAGGTAAATATTTGTCGATTCAGAGCTAAGTTAGAATCACCCTAAAGTCAGACTTTAAATATAAGTCCATGCTAAATATATATATATATCTCCCTGGTTTTACAGGCTTCCAAAGGAAGTGAAAAGACACTCAAAGGACAAGAGGTACAGCCTTTATCAGAGCCCAGATTCTCTACTTTGTGAACAAACAGGAGAGAAATTGTCCTCTTTTGCACTCAAATCTAGGAACACTTGAAGATCTTCTATATGTGGATAGGGTGGGAGCAGAAATGAAATTCAGTTGTCTTCTAAATCTCATCTTTTAAAATGAAATTTTTACAAAAGCAGTCATTTCATAGATAATATTCTTTTAACTTTGCATATATTCAGGATGGGGAGTACTGTTCTTTTATTGCATAATTCCAGTTATTTGTTAAACATAGTTCGATGAGGGAAAAAATAGTTCTCTGAAACCCAGAATCAACATGGCAAGAAGTTTGTCTCTGTTATTGTCTTCTGACCACATTTATTTTAAAATAAGTTAGATGTGACATGGTGGGGCTTCCTGTCTATTTTCTTTAGCCTTGAGAGTTACAGCCCCACAGCAATGAAGCACTAGAAAGAGAGTGTGAGGGAGAGTGGGGAGAGTGGTGAGACAGAGGGAGAGAGAGGGAGAGGGAGGGAGGAAAGGAAAGACAGGTTCTACTCTGAAAAGCGGAGAGGGTAGGGATTAGGGCAAATAGGATGGACAACTTTGACCACAAGTCACAGAAACAAATTAAATCTTAATCCCCCACCCTATTCTGTCCAAGAGAATAGTAGAAAGGAAAAAGTAGAGGAATTTTTCTAGAATTTGTGCAATAGACTGAAAGCCTATTTGAGGCTAACAGTGAAGAACTGATCTTAACTATCTTCTGGACATAGAGTGCATTCAAAATCAGCTCCAGCGTCAAGGAAGATGAGGTTCTTTCAGGTGATGGGCTGAGCTCATGCATTTTTCTAGTCTTTGTCTCTCTGTTTGATGGCAGGATTACATGAATATAATGTATTTATTATTTAAGGTACTTGTTAAACATTTATCTTCAAAGAGGCATTTGAACATAACAGACTTGTCATTTTAGTAAAATGGTAAGTACCTGGATTATGGAGGGAAAGCACCTGCCATAGGGTGATGTTTCAGTTTCTCTCCCTTCCCTAGTGGTAAACTGAGTGCTGGTTTGCCCCTGTAAAACAATAAAAAGGTACTTAGGGCACAGAAAAACAAGTGGAGATTTATTGGCTAGATTCATATACTTGATATATTTTTAAAAGTATTAAAGGCCAATAATCACGCAAAAAGATGCTTAAATCATCAATTATTAGGAAAAGGAAAAATCAAAACCATTAGAAGGATAATAGAGGAAGACTGTGAACAACTTTGTGCCCACAAATTTTATAAGTTAGATGAAATGGATAAATTCCTTGAAAGACACAATCTGCCAAAACTCACACAAGAAGAAATATACAGTCTGGATAGGTCTTTATTAAAGATATTTAATCAGTGACTAAAAACCTTCCAAAAACAGAAAGCACCAGTCCAAGATGTGTTAACTGGTGAACTCTTTCAAATATTTAAGAAAGAAATTATGTATATTCTCTTCCAGCTCTTCCAGAAGATAGAAGCAGTGGAAATACTTCCTAACTCATTCTATGAGGTCATCATTACCCTAATACCCAAACCAAATGAAAACATTATAAGAAAAGAAAACAATATCTCATATGAACCTAGATGCAAAAATCCTCAACAAAATATTGGCAAATTGAATATAACAATGTATAAAAAGAATTATATGCCATGACCAAGTGGGATTATCCCCAGGCATGCAAGAGTGGTTCAAAACTTGAACATCAATTAAGGTAACCCATCAACAGTCTAAATAATAAAAATCCCATAATCATATCAATAAATGCAAAATAAAGCATCTGATAACACTCATTCACAATAAAACTCTTAGCAAACTATGAATAGAGGGAAAAATGCTCAACTTGATAAAGAACATCTACAGAAAACCTAGAGCTAACACCATATTTAACAGTGAGACAATTTTTCTGTTACAATCACGAACAAGTCATGAATGTTCCTCCTCAGGCTCAGCACTTCTTTTTAATCTCATACTAGAAGTCCTGGCTAAATCAATATAGCAAGAAAAGAAAAAGACCAGTTGAGAATGCAGAAATAAAACTTTGTTCTCAGATGACATAATTGCTTATGTAGAAAATCTGAAAGAATCAACAAAAAACTTCTGGAATTATAGGCTGTACGGAGGGGAAAATGGGAAGTTAGTGTTTAATGGGTATAGAGTTCCAGCTGGGAAAGATGAAAAAGTTCTGAAAATAGATGGTAGTAGGGGTTGGACAACAATGTGACTGTATTTAATACAGCAGAACTGTGCACTTAAAAATTGTTAAAATGGGAGAGGAAGATGGTCGATAGGAGACATGGCTAATGTGCAGCTCCCATTTAGAAGAACAGAACCATGTGTGGAGACAAACGTCATGGACTTTTGCTCCAAGACTCACCACAGGAACATACCAGGAAAAATGAAAGAATTCACAGATCCTTTGAAAGACACAGCATGCTGCTGCGAATTCCACGAGATAGGCAAAAAACTGTGAGTTCCCAAAATGTGATGAAAACCTGCCTCCAAACACACATCCCCACTACAAAACCTGAAAATCCAGATTACAGGAGAAGGGTTTAACCATACCGAGCACTGAAATGAATTTACAGTGAAATATAAAAGCAGCAGCAGAAGGAAGAGCCTTGGAGGTACCCCCATTCTCCAGCTTGAGCCCAGGGAAGCCATCCCTGACTATATTTCACAGGGACCCTTGGGGAAGGCAACCAGCAGAATTTAGCTGGGGTCACAGGGTGAAAGAAGCTTTCAACTGAACTTTATAATAATTTTAACTGGGCACAAACTCTCCAGCAGAATCTGGGGGTCAAACGGGAACTGCTGCAGAAAGGAGAGCAGGAGCCACAGCTGAAAGTGTAGGCAGATGAGGAGGGGTGTGGCCTGAAAGCCATGCTTGCTTTCTCAGTGGGGAAGCTTATAGCCTGGGGCAAGGTCTGAGTACACCCCCTCCACCCCCCTGCTCCCCCCCACCCCCGCCCCACCACACAGACTGCTTGGAGATAAACTCAGGGCTATTAGCAGGCCATGGCTAACAGTGCGTGGCTAACAGTGAGACTGGCCTTGCCAACTGCATGGAAGCTGGCTGAGGTCTATTGCCACTAGCTTTCCTCAACTTCCCTGGCAACAGAGGCAGCCATAATACCCTCTGAAACATAACCCCACTGACCTGAGAACCACCCCCAATCCCCCACAGTGACGGTGGCAAGCCCTGGAGCCAAACTCTAGACCTGCCTAACCCTGCCCCCACCTGATGGTATTTCTCTACCCACCCCCATAGGTGATCAGAAAAGACATAAACTCTTGGGAGCTTTATGACCCACCCATCGCCTGAGAAACCAGAATACTTATCCTGGCCAATTTACAGCAAGATTATATCCCCCTTCTACTATCACAGCTAGTGCTCTTTTGAAAGCACCACCTCTGAGCTGGAGGCCAACCAACTCAGGACATTAAAGCAACTCATGACAGAATAACCCTGCTCCAAGAAAGGAGAAAACAACAGCTAATTCCACTGCTTGCAACATCCTGGCTAACCAGAGGTCCTGAGTCTGTTCATGTGACAACTTCACTGCTAGTCTAACCAACATTTGAGAAAGCCAGTGCACTAAACATGTCTACAACCAAGGACTCTCACAAAGTCTACTTCACCTTCTTGCTACCTCCACCAAAGCAGGTGCTGATATGCACAGGTGGAAGACCTGAAGACAGATCACATCAGAGAACTTTTTGCAGACATTCCCTAGCAGCAGCCCACAGCCTGGTAGCCCTGCTGGGGGGATAGACCCAGAAGAGCAATATCAATCACTATAGTCTGGCTCTCAGGAAACCCCATCCATAGGGGAAAGGGGAGTGTACCACATCAAGAGACCACCTTATGGGACAAAGGAATCTCAACAACAGCCTTTGAGTTCTAGATTTTTCCACTGAAATAGTCTACCCAAATGAGAAGGAATTAGAAAAATGATTCTGGTAATATGACAAAACACAGTTCTATAGTAACCCCAAAAGACCACACTAACTTCCCAGCAATGGATCTAAACCAAGAAGAAATCTCTGAATTGCCAGATGAAGAATTCAGAAGGCTGATGATTCAGCTACTTACGGAGATACCAGAGAAAGATGAAAACCAGCCTAAAGGAATTTAAAAAACAATGCAAGATATGAATTAAAAATGCTCCAGAGTAATAGTTATCATAAAGAAAAAATGATCACAACTTCTGGAAATGAAAGACACACTTAGAGAAATACAAAATGCATTGGAAAGTTTCAACAATAGAATCAAACAAGTAGAAGAAAGAACTTCAGAGCTGTAAGACAAGGCTTTTGAATTTATTCAATCAAACAAAGACAAAGAAAAAAAAAATTTTTTAATGAACAAAGACCCCAAGAAATTTGGGATTATATTAAATGGCCAAACTTAAGAATAACTGGTGTTCCTGAGGAAGAAATTAAAAGTTTGGAAAACATATTTGAGAGAATAATTGAGGAAAACTTCCCTGGCCTGCCTAGAGATCTAGACATCTAAATAAGAGAAGCTCAAAGAACACCTGGGAAATTCATTGCAAAAAGATCATTACCCAATCATGTAGTCATCAGATTATCTAAATTTAAGATGAAGGAAAGAATCTTAAGAGCGTGAGGCAAAAGCAGCAGGTAACCTATAAGGGAAAAATTTATCAGATTAACAGTAGATTTCTCAGAAGAAACCTTATAAGCCAGAAGGGATTGAGGTCCTACCTTTAGCCTCCACAGATAAAATAGTTGCTAGCCAAGAATTTTGTATCCAGCAAAACCAAACTGCATAAATGAAGGACAGATAAAGTCTTTTTCAGACAAACACATGCTGAGAGAATTTGCCACTACCAAGCCATCATTACAAGACATGCTAGGCCGGGTGTGGTGGCTCATGCCTGTAATCCCAGCACTTTCAGAGGCCTAGGTGGGCGGATCATGAGGTCAGGAGATCAAGACCATCCTGGCTAACACGGTGAAACCCCGTCTCTACTGAAAATACAAAAATCAGCCAGGTGTGGTAGTGGGCGCCTGTAGTCCCAGCTACTCAGTAGGCTGAGGCAGGAGAATGGCATGAACCTGGGAGGTGGAGCTTGCAGTGAGCCGAGATCGCACCACTGCACTCCAGCTTGGGCGACAAAGCAAGACTCTGTCTCAAAAATAAATAAATAAATAAACAAACAAACAAATAATAAAAAGCTAAAATGAGTTCTAAATCTTGAAACAAAACCTTGAAATACACCAAAATATATCCTCCTTAAAGCATAAATCTCACAGGGCCTATAAAACAATAACACAATGGAAAAAAAAGGAGTGTATTCAGGCGACAACTAGCATGAAATAAAAGAGTACCTCACATCTCAACACTAATGTTTAATGTAAATGGCCTAAATGCTCCATTTGAAAGATACAGAATGGCAGAATGGATAAAAATCTACAAATCAAGTATCTGCTGTCTTCAAGAGACTCATCTAATGCATAAGGACTCACATACACTTAAGGTAAAGGGATGGGAAAAGATACTCCATGCAAATGGATACCGAAAGCAAAAAGGAGTAGCTATTCATATAGCAGACAAAACACATTAAAGAAACAACAGTTAAACAAAGACAAAGAGGGATGTTATATAAGAGGATCAGTCCAGCAGGAAAATATTATCATCCTAAATATATATGTACCTAACACTGGAGCTCCCAAATTTATGAAACAATATTACTAGACCTAAGAAATGAGATAGACAGCAAAAGAATAATAGTGGGGGACTTCTGTACTCTACTGACAGCACTAGACAGGTCATCAAGACAGAAAGGCAACAAATAAAAAATGGCCTCAAACTATACCCTATAACAAATGAACTTAACACATAGTTACAGAGCATGCTACCCAACAACTGCAGAATATACATTTTTCCATCAGCACATGGAACACTCTCCCAGATAGACCATATGATAGGCCACAAAACAAATCTCAATAAATTTAATAACATTGAAATTATGTCACATACCCTCTCAGACCACAGTGAAATAAAACAGAACTCCAAAAGGAACTCTCAAAACTATACTAATACATGGAAATTAAATAACCTGCTCCCATATGATTCTTGGGTTAACAATGAAATCAAGAAGAAAATTTAAAAATTCTTTTAACTGAACAATAATAATGACAATCTACCAAAACCTCTGGAATACAGTAAAAGCAGTGCTAAAAGGAAAGTTCATAGCATTAAATGCCTACATCAAAAAAGCCTGAAAGAGCACAAATAGAAAATCTAAGGTCATATCTCAAGGAACTAGTGAAACAAGAACAAACCAAGCCAAACCCAGCAGAAGAAAGAAATAACAAAGATCAGAGCAGAACTAAATGGAATTGAAATAAACAAACAAAAAATACAAAAGATAAATGAAGCAAAAAGCTGGTTCTTTGAAAAGATAAACAAAATTGATGAACCATTAGTCAGATTAACCATAAAAAGAAGAGAGAAGATTCAAATAAGCTCAAGTAGAAATGAAATGGGAGATATTACAACCAATACCACAGAAATACAAAAGATCAATCAAGACTACTATGAACATCTTTATGTGTACAAACTAGAAAATCTAGAAGAGATTAATAAATTCCTGGAAGTATACAACCATCCTAGATTAAATCAGGAAGAAATACAGACTTTGAATTGACCAATAACAATCAATGAGATTAAAATGATAATTTAAACGTTGCCAAAAAAAGGTCCAGGACCAAAGGGAATTACAGCTGAATTCCATCAGACAGTCAAAGAAGAATTGGTACCAATCTTACTGAAACCATTCCAAAAGATAGAGAAAGGGAATCCTTTTTAAATCATTCAATGAAACTATTATCACCCTAATATCAAAACCAGGAAAGGACATAGGAAAAAAACAGAACTACAGACCAATGTCCCTGATGAACATAGATGCAAAAATCCTCAACAAAATACTAGCTAACCAAATCCAATGGCATAGCAAAAAGAAAATATACCATCATCAAATGGGTTTCATACCAGTGATGCAGAGATGGTTTAATATATCCAAGTCAATAAACATGATACATTACATAAATGTAATTTTTTAAAAGTCATATGATCATCTCAATAGATGCAAAAAAGCATTTAACAAGATCCACCATCCCTTTATGATTAAAACACTCAGCAAAATCAGCATAGAAGGGACATACCTCAAGGTAATAAAAGCCATGTATGACAAACCCACAGCCAACATTACACTGAACACGGAAAAGTTGAAAGCATTCCCTCTGAGAACTGGAACTAGACAAGGATGCCCACTTTCACCATTGTTATTCAACATTGTACCGGAAGTCCTAGCCAGAGCAATCAGACAAAAGAAATAAAGGGCATCCAAATCGGTACAAAGGAAGTCAAACAGTTGCTGTTCACCAGTGACATGATCATATACCTAGAAAACCCTAAAGACTCATCCAAATGCTCCTAGAATTGGCAAATGAGTTCAGTAAAGTTTCAGAATACAAAATCAATGTACACAAATCAGTAGCAGTGCTACACTCCCAAAACAACCAAGCTGAGAATCAAATCGACTCAACCACTTTTACTACAGCTGCAAAAAACAAAATAGTTAGGAATATACTTAAGGAGGCAATAGACCTCTCTACAAGGAAAACTGCAAAGCACCGCCAAAAGAAATCATAGACGACACAAACAAATGGGAACACATCCCATGCTCATGTATGGGTAGAATCAATATTGTAAAAATGACCATACTTGCCAAAAGTGATCTACAAATTCAATACAATTCCCATCAAAATATTATCATCATTCTTTACAGAATTAGAAAAAAAAAAATCCTAAAATTCACATGGAACCAAAAAAGAGCCCACATAGCCAAGCAAGACTGAGCAAAAAGAACAAATCTGAAGGCATCACATTACCAAACTTCAAAATATACTACAAGGCTACAGTTACCAAAACAGCATGATACTGGTACAAAAATAGGCATGTAGACCAATGGAACAGAATAGAGAACCCAGAAATAAAGCCAAATATTTACAACCAACTGATCTTTGACAAAGCAAACAAAAATGTAAAGTGGGAAAAGGACACCCTATTCAACAAATGGTGCTGGGATAATTGGCAAGCCACATGTAGAAGAATGAAACTGGATCCTCATCTCTTACCTTCTACAAAAATCAAGATGGATCAAAGGCTTAAATCTAAGAGCTGAAACCATAAAAAAAATAGAAGATAACATTGGAAAAACTCTTCTAGACATTGGCTTAGGCAAAGACTTTATGACCAAGAACCCAAAAGCAAATGTAACAAAAACAAGGATAAATAGGTGGGAGGGACCTAATTAAACTAAAAACCTTCTGCACAGCAAAAGAAATAATCAGCAGAGTAAATAGACAACCCACAGAGTGTAAGAAGATTTTGACAAACTATGCATCTGACAAAGGACTAATATCCAGAATCTACCAAGAACTCAAATCAGCAAGGAAAAAAACAATCTCATCAAAAACTGAGCAAAGGACGGGAATAGACAATCCTCAAAAGAAGATATACAAATGGCCAAAATATGAAACAGATGAAAAAATGCTTAACATCACTAATTATCAGGGGATGCAAATCAAAACCACAATGTAATACCACCTTACTCCTGCAAGAATGGCCATAATTTAAAAAAAAAAAAATAACAGATGTTGGTGTGGATGTGGTGAAAAGGGAACACTTATACACTGCTGGTGGGAATGTAAATGGGTACAACCATTATGAAAATCATTATGGATGTTCCTTAAAGAACTAAAAGTAGAACTACCAATTGATCCAGCAATCCCACTTGTGGGTATCTCCCCAGAGATAAAGAAGTCATTATATGAAAAAGACATATGCTTATAGCAGCACAATTTGCAACTGGATATATATACATACAATTTGCAACTAGGATATATACACATACATGTATATTATATATATATATATCACAAGTTATTTTTATATATAGACACCATAGAATACTACTCAGCCATAAAAAGGAATGAAATAATGGCATTCACAGCAACCTAGATGGAGTTGGAGACCATTATTTTAAGTTAAGTAACTCAGGAATGGAAAATCAAACATTATATGTTCTCACTTATAAGTGGGAGCTAAGCTGTGAGGACATAAAAGCATAAGAATGATATAACGGACTTTGGGGATTCACGGGGAAGGCTGGAAGGAGGGTGAGGGATAAAAGACTACATATTGGGTACAGTGTACACTGCTTGGGTGATGGGTGCACCAAAATCAGTAATCACCACTAAAGAACTTTCCATGCAACCAAACATGCCCTGGTCCCCCAAAAACAATTGACATAAATAATTTTTAAAAATAAATAATGGTTAAAATGGTAACATTTGTGTATATTTTACCACAATAAAAAAGGAAAGACAGCCTTAAAATACTTAAGATGGTTTAAAAAACAGAAATTCAATGAACTTTCTTGCTCTTATTTTATAGTGTAACAGCAAGCAATAGTCTCACTATTGTTATTATTTTGTTTAAACATGGGTGTGTAGGATACCAACTATTTTCTCAGCTTAGGGCTCCAGATTTTCATTTCGTCCTGAGTAAATCAGTTTTCTGGGCCTGTACAAGAATGTTAATAGGTTAGTCAGAATAACTAGTTTTGTGGGAATTCATGTTCTCTCTCTCGAAGAGTCACAGTAAGAGCAGCATCTAGATATCACTGGAGGTTTTTTACAAGCTTTGATAGTTTGCAAACAGTGGAACACTGTGTCAGGACACTTTCTGTACTATTTTTCCAGTTTACAGAGATACCATGAGAAAGAAGGCTTGGTGTCAGGGCATATGGTAAACATATGTGGTGAGAAGTTCAGGAAAATAAATTGTTGCTATGCCCAACAAAGCATTTAATATAGAAATGCAAATATTATCCAATTGACTTTATAACTGACTTGTGCATTCAACTAATATTGAGCTGCTAGACACTGAGAATAAAATTGAACAAAATGCAGTCCTAATTTTCAAAAGTTTACAGACCAGGAGGGGTGAGTATCTTTTGGGAGGTATCTGTGTCTTCATGTAAAAACATGGCCTCACCTACCAATCCCAGAATTACTGTGAAGAGATTGTTAACTCCTTCCCATAAAGATGTGGAACTTTATGAGTTTGCATTTGCAAGTACTTGTCATTTAAAAGAAATGTATTATTTTCAATCTCAAGTGTACTTGGAATAAGAGAAATACTGTCCCTTTCAATTGTAGGGTAGTGTCTTGTTTGTTTGCCATGGAGGGGGCACCAAATATTCTGTCCTCTTCCACAGTAACTCAGGTTGGGCCTCTGACTTCTGGGATTGCAGCCAGAACAGAGAAACAAAGGCTCAGAAAATCTTTTCCCTTTTTCCATACGTCTTCATTTGATGACACTTACTTATTTACCTTCAGGCCTCAGATTTGTATGCTACTTTCCCTAGTGTGCCATGGGGCATTTTATAAAAAGTTAACATCCCAAAAAGAAATGTTTAGGGAATGTTCCAGATGAACAGAGACGATAAAGATAAAATGAATGCAGTGAGATATCTTGACTAGACTGTAATTTGAGGAAAAAAATTATAAAAGACATTTTGAGACACACATTTCAAAATTTAGAAAATGGACTAGGTATTAGATACATTAAGGAATTATTTTTAGTTATTTTTATAATGGTATTGTGGGTATATAAAAGAATATCCTGATCTTAGGAAATATATGCTGAAATCTTTAGAGATGAAGTGTCACAAGGTGTACAAATTACTTTTAAATGATTTTGCAAATACAGGCAGCAAATATGACAAAATATTAATCATTGAGTCAATGTAGTGGTGGGTATAGGGTGTTCACTGTATCATCATTTTCACTGAATGTTTGAAATTGGTGACAAAGGAAAACTGAGTTCTTTTTTTTTTTTTTTACTTTTTTTTTTATCTCTCTTTTTTTTTTTTTATTATACTTTAAGTTGTAGGGTACATGTGCATAATGTGCAGGTTTGTTACGTATGTATACTTGTGCCATGTTGCTGTGCTGCACCCATCAACTTGTCAGCACCCATCAACTCGTCATTTACATCAGGTATAACTCCCAATGCAATCCCTCCCCCCTCCCCCCTCCCCATGATAGGCCCCGGTGTGTGATGTTCCCCTTCCCGAGTCCAAGTGATCTCATTGTTCAGTTCCCACCTATGAGTGAGAACATGCGGTGTTTGGTTTTCTGTTCTTGTGACAGTTTGCTAAGAATGATGGTTTCCAGCTGCATCCATGTCCCTACAAAGGACACAAACTCATCTTTTTTGATGGCTGCATAGTATTCCATGGTGTATATGTGCCACATTTTCTTAATCCAGTCTGTCACTGATGGACATTTGGGTTGGTTCCAAGTCTTTGCTATTGTGAATAGTGCTGCAATAAACATACGTGTGCATGTGTCTTTTATAGCAGCATGATTTATAATCCTTTGGGTATATACCCAGTAATGGGATGGCTGGGTCATATGGTACATCTAGTTCTAGATCCTTGAGGAATTGCCATACTGTTTTCCATAATGGTTGAACTAGTTTACAATCCCACCAACAGTGTAAAGTGTTCCTATTTCTCCACATCCTCTCCAGCACCTGTTGTTTCCTGACTTTTTAATGATCGCCATTCTAACTGGTGTGAGATGGTATCTCATTGTGGTTTTGATTTGCATTTCTCTGATGGCCAGTGATGATGAGCATTTTTCCATGTGTCTGTTGGCTGTATGAATGTCTTCTTTTGAGAAATGTCTGTTCATATCCTTTGCCCACTTTTTGATGGGGCTGTTTGTTTTTTTCTTGTAAATTTGTTTGAGTTCTTTGTGGGTTCTGGATATTAGCCCTTTGTCAGATGAGTAGATTGTAAAATGTTCTCCCATTCTGTAGGTTGCCTGTTCACTCTGATGGTAGTTTCTTTTGCTGTGCAGAAGCTCTTTAGTTTAATGAGATCCCATTTGTCAATTTTGGCTTTTGCTGCTGTTGCTTTTGGTGTTTTAGACATGAAGTCCTTGCCCATGCCTATGTCCTGAATGGTACTACCTAGGTTTTCCTCTAGGGTTTTTATGGTATTAGGTCTAACATGTAAGTCTCTAATCCATCTTGAATTAATTTTCGTATAAGGAGTAAGGAAAGGATCCAGTTTCAGCTTTCTACTTATGGCTAGCCAATTTTCCCAGCACCATTTATTAAATAGGGAAACTGAGTTCTAATCCTGGATCTGACATGAATACCTTCCTCCCAGGGCTCAATATCCTCATGTGTGAAGTAGAAGAATCGGACTCAACTGCATCTGTGGTGCTTCTGGTCACATTGGTTAGTCAGGAGAAGTCTGTTTCCTTCGTGACTGGTTTTACTTCCAGATACTGTTTTCTACTGTGAAATCTGTCACTGCAGAATATTAAGAGGCAATTCCTCAATCTAGGTGACCACACTGGGGGCCACTTTCTCCCTCACAAATCCTTAGCATCTCAACCAAGTTGAGAAGTCAAAGAGGAGGCCTTCAGAGACAAAGAACTATTCTTAGGGCTAATCAATTTTGCTTACTGACGTAGGGATTTCCCAAGAAGCTGTGAACTTAAGAAGATATTTCAAAACCCAGTGCAATCTTACTTACATTTTCATCCATTGCTTTTTGAATAGTTTTAGATTTACAGAAGAGTTACAGAAATAGAACTGAGAGTTCAAATGTACCTCACACCTAATTTCTCCTCTTATTAGCACCTTACATTAGTATGGTACTTTTTTTTTTTTTTTTTTTAACAATAAATGAACCAATATCTAAGCATTATGATTAACTAAAGTCCATACTTTATTCAGACTTCTTTAGTTTCTAACCTTCTGTACTTTTCTATTCCAGGACACCACATTACATTCAGTCATCATGTCTCCTTAGACTCCTTATGGCTGTGACAGTTTCTCAAAGTCCCCTTGTATTTGATGAGAGCTTTGAGGGGTACTGGTCAGGTATTTTGTAGACGTCTCTCAAATGGGACCTGTCCAGTGTTTTTCTCGTGATTAATCTGGGGTTATGAGTTTTGGGGATCAAGAGCACAGAGGGATAATGCCATTCTCATCACGTCATATGAAGGAAACATACTATCAGCTTGACTTATCTAGTTACTTTTCCCAAGGTGTATTTCAATACTGTTTCATGTACCCTCCCACTGTGAAAATTACAAGGGGATTTTTCTCTAATTTTCACAGTGAGAACTCTGTAGGGTTTCTGGAGGTAAAACCCACAAATGCATGCGGCCCCCAAAGGCTGAGCCCCCAGGAGCTTTTAAGTTTTTGCTGGTCCACACTAACCCTACAGCAATCCAACAAAGTCCTCATTAAATATTCTTACCAGTTTATGGCTTCAGTGGCATCTGCTCCCGGTAAACAGATCACAGCTATATCTCTCTGGATGCACCTGTTTCTTTACATTTTGGGGTGACTGTTTGGCCTGCAACTTATGTTCTCTGATAGGTTCAAGAAAGACAATTAATTTTCAGTTCATCTAGCTTTTTCTTGTAAGACTGAGAGTGATGTCTTCCAAGCTCATTACATGTCAAAGCTGAAAAATTCACTGTTTTAATGCAAGCTTATTCAGCATCACTCCTAAAGGAAATAAAATCGGTGGCCTAAAAACCTTGCTTTAATAGGCAGGTGATCTTTGAATTGAGTTATCTGCTAAGCTGGTTTCACTGTATGAAGTTTAGAGTGCCTTGGAAACCAGCTTTCAACAAAAATGTATTTCTCTCTTGGCTAATTTGGCCTCATTCCGTTCAGAGGTACCATCGTAAAAGGATAAAAGCATTGGAGTTTGCATCCAAAGATACAGACTTTTGGTCTCTACAGCAAAATATCTTACTAGACCATCTCTCTCTCTCTCTCTGTCTCTCTCTGTCTCTCTCTCTCTCTCTCAGACTCAGTTTCCTCTTTTGTCAAATTTATTGGTCACAGGGATGTCCTCTATTTTATGTTTTTATCTGAAGTGTCTAGCACAAAACCTGGTCCATTATAGGCCTCATTGAAAACTGAATTGAAATGCCCGCACAATCCATCTCATGGTGTTATTATGAGAATTAAACAAAATAATGTACATGTAAGCTCTTTGCAAACTTCAAAGAGCCTTACAAACACTGCTCCTTTATTTATCAGTCATCAATCATGAATGCATGTCTGCATGCAAAACACTTCTATGGAGGATTTTCATTTGTTTGCTTGCTTGCTTGCTTGCTCGTGTTGGGTTTGTTTGTTTGTTTGTTTGTTTTTTGACGTGCAGGTAAGGAGGAAGGCAGTATTAAAGAGTTAATTTTCATTCAAATTATAGATTGATTTCAGTTATAGCAACAGTATACATTCCTCAGCTTGTCCAATTAAAAATCCTGGCAAGTGTTTTGATATTTGACAGCTCTGCTGTCAAGCAATTCTGTTCTACAATTAATCATGGCACAGCCATTTCTTCAACTACTGCCACAATATAAAGGCATCATTGTATATGCAGACATAGTACACTTGTATACTGTCTAAAAGGAGGCAGAGCCAATGAACATTAAAAATTCACTACTCTGTAGATCACAGTTGTATGGTCAAGATTTATTATTAAACCCATTCTATTTTAATACTATCACTGCTCCTATCTGAGCTTAGATACAAGTGTTCAGATATTGCAGTTTTCCATTTCCTAGTTTTAGAAATTAAGATTCTGCTTTCTTTGAGTTGTTTTGAGGGTCGGCCAGATAGGTGCACTGTACAATGACTGGGATCCTTTGATGATTGAATGTCAGCTCCTGGGTTTTGATTGTTGTTTCGTCTGGATCAGTGTTAGACACAACTATAGCATCTACCTCCTTTCTTCCCCCACTGTCAGTGACTTCCTGAGGCAAACAAGTTTGCCACAAATCAAAATGTTTGCAACAAACATCTCTATGAATCTGTTCCATCTCTCCTTGGCAACTTGCCACTTTGCTTCACTCTTAGCACTGAACGCCCTGCATTTACCAAATGGCTTGGTATCTTTAGCAGATTAACCATTTCATGGGAATTCTACCCTTACACCAGAATCATGTGTTTCTCATAGAGAGGCATGTTACATTTAAAGCAGTCTCAGGCAGCTTTGAACAAATACATTACCACTGTTTTTCATTAGTATCAGTTCCTGTTTACATGTCTCATTTGTCAAGCAATCTGATCACAAATTACATAAATGGTCATCTACAAACTGCAGATACACTGGTTAAAAATTTTGTGTAAAAAATAGATTTCATCCTTTACCTTTAGAGGTAATTGCAACTACTTACTCTGGTGACAGTTTGTGATTTTTCTGATTTTCATCTTTACAGACTTCCATATTGCACTGCATTACTAATACTTCATGCAACGTTATAATCACCCCTGCTACAACAATACTGTGAGTTGCTATTAAATTGCTTTCCCAAGAAATGTGATATAAACACAATCCCAAAACAACTTCATTTTAATATTTTTTTAAAAAGCAACTGAAAAGTGTGCTTTATATATATGCTGATAAATACCATAATAAAGTCCTGCTGTCAACTTCGGGAAGCAAGTGAATATAATTGTTGAATAAACTTAGTTCAGACTATATTAACTATGTGTGTAAGCAAAGAGTGGGTGCCTGAGCCTAAGATTGATATGAAGTAAATGGAAATTTTCAAGCTCTCAATTTTTTTCCCACTGCCTTATGATCTGATCTTAAATCTGTTCTATGCTTTTTTAAAAAAATAAAACTGATCATTTCTTATTCTAGAAATGCCAGAAATAATGCAACACCACAGTTTCACACTTAGAGACTGCTCACTCTCCACTTGTCAAGACCAAAGTGAATGCAGTTTCATATGCCAATCTGGTTGTGTAGCATGGTTGTGTGGCGTGGTACAGGTTTTGTGGCATGGTAGCCTCACAGGAAAATAGTAATTCTGGATAAGATTATTCTTGCTATGGTTCCTGGTCCTGATATCCTGTCTCTTCATACATGTGTGTACAACTGCTCCTAAACCAGTGCTCCTAAAATCAATGCTTGTCTGTCTTCACTAGGGAAGGGAAGGGGAAGGGAGGGAGAAATTGTTCCTACTTTCAGTTTTGCATTCCAGTAGTGGGAGGGGAGGGGAAGGGAGGAGAGGAAGAAATTGTCCCTACTTTGAGTTTTGCATTCCAGTAGAGAAGATTAATTTTTATCATATCCTCTCATTCAGTCCCTCTTGTCACCAACAGCATTTAGTTTAGTGATAACTACACTCTGTAATCACAAAACGGTGCAATTATGAAGAATCTCTCAAGAACCAAGTTTACACACATGGCATCATCAACACTGATATCCATCTAGCTAAAGTAACTAGCAATTTATTAAAATGATGTACCAAATCAGCAGTAGAGTCAGTCTTTACATATACCTTCCCAGCTACTCATCAGGAATGTGATGAAATGTGGCTTTTGAAATTTAACTCAATGCTCAAGAAATGATTGCACCCAAAGTAGGTAATACTTAACTTTATAATAGTCACGTAGTTTCTCTGAGCCTGAATTTTCTCCTCTGTAAAATGAGAAGTCTGATACCTACCTTTTCTGATAATAATAGCCACTACTTTTTGAACCTCTGCCTTGTGCTAGACACTGTGAAGTAGTTTACATTCATCATCTCCATGAACCACTCCATTCTGTAAGCTAAAGTTACCTCTATTTTAAGATGAAAACCTCAGGCAGAAGTTAAATAACTTGCTCCAAGGCTGTATATAAAGCATCAGAAACATTCTATAAGGCAGTATTTATGAGATTTTAGACATTTGCCCTCCACCTTCCTGCATCTTTGCCTGCATCTACTTACCACATATGTGTGGTATATTTAATATTTTCTGTAAGTCAACTTAATTTTTTACTTAATTTTTTTTTTTATTTTGAAAGGAAACTTTAATGACCTGGAAATGGAAAACCAGCATTAGTACTATGAATAAAAAGTAAATTACAAAAATGAATACAATAAGATCAAAAGAATACTACTAAAGTTTAACTCACTTCCATTGGCCACCTGCTGAAATTCTGAGCCTGTGTGAGATTTGCTTTTTTTGTTGTTGTTAAAAAGGATATCAACAAGGGGGAGAAAAATTAAAAGC
Source organism: Macaca thibetana thibetana (assembly GCF_024542745.1). Classification (NCBI taxonomy): domain Eukaryota; kingdom Metazoa; phylum Chordata; class Mammalia; order Primates; family Cercopithecidae; genus Macaca; species Macaca thibetana. The sequence continues at coordinate 82,192,310 of NC_065589.1, read as the reverse complement.
ACTGGCATAAATACTGAACTTTGTCCTAATATAATCAGGACTGAAAGATTATTGAAAACAGAATACTGTCCCCAATATGGGTTCAAGGCTACATAATGCCACAATCCTGTACTACCTAAGCCATTTTGAAGGTTGGCAGAGAAAGGTGTCCCATCTTTAGGAAACGATGCTTTAAACGAAGTGAGGGAGAAAAAAAATCCAGAATTGTTCTTTTCAAACACTATTTCCCATGTATATTACAAACTGAAAGCAATTCATATTCCCCCTCCACTAAAATTTAAGAATGAACACTGGGCAAAAAGAATATTGATCGTAATGGAACCTAGATTTCCCTATGCTGTTCTCTAGCATGAATAGTGCCAAATGGTAGATGCTGGATGGTGTGATGTGTCTACTCTGAAGCTTTTGTTAAAATAGTTTCCTTTTTGGCTGTCCCAAAGATTTCTGTAGGTGATCTGATTATCCTTATAGAGCCCTTTCTGCTTAAACCAGTTCTAGTGGGTTCTGTTATTGGAAAGTAAGAATCTTGCAGACACGAGTAAGTAGAGTAAACTACCCCTTATATTTCTGGAGAGTTTTATCTTTTTCTTTATACTCTAAGATGCCAAGAAAAGCACACAGATCCTGGAAACCAAAATATTATTTCCTAAATCAGATGGAATGGGAGTGACCCATTAAATCACTTAATAATTTTCTCACAAGACCACTTATAAACAGCAGACCTTTACCGTCTGCGGAGCAGTGAGATCATGGAATAGATTAAGACGAGGAAGATATGTAGAAAATTTTTGCTTTAGGTGGCCCTGATTCAAATCATGAATAGCAAGGGAGAAACGTAAATTTCTATGCACAAAATAATGTGCCTAATGATTGGATCTTTCCAGTAGATTTGTAAGAAAAAAGTGATGACAAGTATGTCATGTGTAAGATTATGTGAGAAGAAACAATAGTGTGGAAACAAAATAGCTAAATTCACATACTGTAATGTACCTAGGTTGACTTTCATATTAATATCTTTGAAATTAGTTTAAACCAGATAGATGGAAAGTTTCCTCTTTTATATATGATGTCTTTTAGAGAAAGAAACTAAGGAAAGGGGAAAAAGATCTTTTCTTTCAGTGCATACCAGTGAGACACAGGACCATATTTTTCCAATCTACTAAAATTTTGGAAGAAATTAACAAATTTAAATTATCTCACTTTTTGGTCTGTTTAGACTTGTATTTCTTTCTGCTTGTTCCTTTCTTTTAAGCAATAATTCTTTTGGAAAACTTCTGCAAACTGCAATCTCTGTGGCTGAGAAGTTATAAGCAATCTCCTTCAAGTTTATAGATCAGCTTCTGTAGGTTGAAAGACTTACATGCAGAAGGAAGATTGAAACCAACAATTCTTATCTACATCTTTCTCCCTAAAACTCTCTTCCCCTAACAAGTCAATATTCTAACAGTTTCTGACTCTGCTATGTCATATGTGATAGTCTGAAGTATAAATCTAATGCCCTGTCTACTACAAATATATTCAGAAAGTCCTTGCCCCAGTAGACCTTTCTTTCTAGGACATTCATTTCTCCATTAGTAAATACCTTAAGCTGCACAGCCCTTTGTACTTTTCAACATATTTTATATTTGTAGGCTCATTCGATTTTCACAATCATGCTAGGAAACCAAATAAAGACATTACTGTCTCCATTTTACAGATGAGCTATTTGAGGTAGGTTGCCCCAGTTCACAGAGCAACTGCTGACTGAACCGAGTCTAAATTCTGTTCTAGCCCTAAGTCCACTCTCTTCCTACTGAAATACATTGGGTGGTCTAGAAATAAAAATAAATTATTTTTTTCTGTTACTTGTGCTACCTTTTTCCCCTCAAGGTGTTTATACTGAGGCCAGTATAAACATTGCATATGTCTTCCTGATAGCTCTAGTCTTTGGGGCAAAAAGATATTCTCTCCTTAGTGCTTTGACCCAGTGAGTAAAATTTCATTTCTATGAATTTAAATAGCCTAGCATTCTTAGCTCGCTGAAGGAACTAACTTGGTATTTCAGTTGGCTAGTTATTTCTCTCTAGAAAATCCAGTCATTAGTAAAGAACAGATTAGAGACCTGAAAGAGTTAATATCATTTCCAAAGGTGAAGTTATAACCTAGAAGTAATTTAGGCAGCAAGAGAAAATGTCTCACTTCAAAGATGGTAATGCTGAACCATGCATACAAATGTGACTGCTAACTCATGTGTGACTCAAAATCAGCAACCATGGGTTCCAGGGGCTAAAAAGGACCTCAAGAAGCCATCTGGTCCACCCCCACTTTCCCATACATGAAGTCTTCTCTTCACATTAAAAAATGTGGCACTTCAGCCCAGAGATACTAGGTGGCCTGGTGGTTAAAAGGAAGGTTGACAGACTGGTGGTTAAAAAGATGCCTAGAATCCAGCTCTCTGGTTCCCTGGTTAGAATGCATTGGTTTACTATGTACTCTGTCTCTTGGGCAGCCTAATTTGTTTCAAAAATAAGGGAATGAACAACATATCAAATGGGTTAAATGGTCAAGGAAGATAAGACCCCAAGGATCCATTAGATTTAGCCTCATGGAATTTCTCAGTGACCTTAGTGAACACAGTTTTAGTGATATAGTGAGAAACAGAAGCCAGAATAGATAATTATAGAGAAATTTTTAAAGACATTGGTTCTAAAGGGAAAAGAAGGGAAATAGCAGCAGCTGGAGATGGATGTGGGGTCCAGGGGGGTTCCTGTGAGGGGTGTGTGTGTGTGTGTGTGTGTGTGTGTTTAAGGGATAAAAGGGGGAAGACTTCCTTTAAGACTGAAGAGACTATAGTATTTTAAAATGCTATTGGGAAGAATCTGGTGAAGATAAAAATTTAGATATTGAAGATATGAGTGAGAGACAGGATGAATTAAGAGTTCCGGAGAAAGTAGCTGTGTGTAAGGTCAGAGAGCACAAAGAGGTGCAGAGGGAAGGATGCCTCCTGCATTACAATAGGAGGGAAGAAAGTGGATGCAAAATCCTTTATGAGCAGAGCTATAGGTCTGCTGAGTAGTAAATGAAGGAGCTCAGTTTCTAAAGGCTTCCATGTTTCCCATGATGTAGAAGACAGAATCATATGCTGAGAATAGGGAGGCACATATTGTTGGAGATTGATCAAAGGTTTAAGGACAGTAGAAAAGCTTTGAGGTGATTGTTAAAAAGAATGATAGAGGCCGGACCCAGTGGCTTATGCCTATAATCTCAGCACTTTGGGAGGCCAAGGCGGGTGGATCACCTGAGGTCAGGAGTTTGAGACCAGCCTGGCCAACATGGTGAAACCCCATCTCTACTAAAAACACAAAAAATTAGCCAGGCATGGTGGTGCATGCCTGTAATCCCAGCTACTCAGGAGGCTGAGGCAGGAGAATCACTTGAACCCAGGAGGGAGAAGTTGCAGTGAGCCAAGATTGCGCCATTAGACTCCAGCCTGGGCAACAAGAGCAAAAACTTCATCTCAAAAAAGTAAATAAAATAAAAATAAAGAGAATCGTAGAATAGTGTAACTAGGTAGTGTTGGGAGCCCAGTTTAGTCTGGAGAACAAGAATGTATAGTGATACCTGTACCCTTAATTGCTGGGAAAATCTATGAAGATGATGTAGGTGGAATTCCTCAAATTGCTTTTTTATTAGAGGTGAGTGTGGAAAATGGACAAGGTATGGGAAATTATATGACATAGAAAAGGAGTGTTTGAAATCATAGAACATGGAATCTGAGCTGGAGAGAATGGGAAGTGAAGATAGCAGAGCTTTGGTAGATTAAGAGGGAGGATAGTTATCAATGTTGATCAAGGAAGTCCTAATGAGGTGAGAGAACACTTGAAGAGGAGGTACTTTACAAAGCATGTTGGAAAGTTAGAAAGTTGTTGTCAGAGAGGGAAATGCTTAAATTAATAACTTCAGAGGTAGAGTCAGTGATGGCAAGTTCCACAGTGAAACTTTGGAAGAAGTGACTACTGTAGAATAGAGGAGACAGACACTGGAGATGAGAAGGTCAAGGGACTCAGAAACAAGGAGGCTGAGTAAGTTGCCTATATGTAGGAGTCTCTGAGGAGAGGAGGACTGACTGTAGGTGTTCAGAGTGTGATAGAGAGTGTTATGGTCAAGTGATCTGAGTCTCACGGGGAGATACACATTTGTTAACAAAAGTATGGAAATCTAGTCTGGAGCAGGAAGCACTGGTGTAGTAAAGGCAATGAGAGAGAGGAGAGAGCACTGACTCTACCTCTTAACCCTGATGAATGTCAATTGTGAGTAGATGAGCAGCCTCAATCTGAGAGTGCTGCGGGAGGAGAAATCTCTTAGGGACAGAAAGGTAGGTTCTAGAGAAGACATAAGATATGTCAAGGAGACAATAAAGACATGGGAGAATTTGCTGATCATCAGGGACTACTTTAGAAGAAACAGTGGAAGGGTTTCAGATGGAGAAGAAGAGAGGCTGTGTCAGAGGGGAGATCCGTCAAGGTCCAGTGCAGATCTGGTTCCCTCATGGCTGGAGCAGTTCACCAAGCTCTCATCTAGTGCTCTGCCCTCATGGGACTCAGCATTTCTGTGTCTCTGCTTCCTTCTGCATATATTTTCACCAAGCACTTTATTCCTTCTTTATATCCAATTTGCCAGAGAGAGGATCCCCAGTTGATTTCTGTCAGCCCTCATGGGCAGAGCTTTCCTGGCAGAGCACCTATCAGCCAAGGGCCCATCCCTGGTTCAGTTGTCCAGAGTAAAAGGCCACATGTACTAGCATGGGGAGTTATTTGACTTGAATCTGGTTGAAGAAAACTGTAGAGAAACCAGAACCCTCATATTTTGTTGACGGAAATATAAAATACAACAGTCACTTTGAAAAAAGAGTTTGGTCATTTCTTAAAAAGTTAAACATACACTTATGCACCCCAATAATTCTATTCCTAGGTACCTGCCTAAGAGAAATGAAAATATATGTTCCACAAAGATATGCACATGAATGTTCACAGTAACATTATTCACGGTATTTGAAAACTAGAAACAATTTATGTCCATCAATTGGCAAATAGATAAACAAAATGTTATATATGCATATAATTGAATACACACAACTGAATACTACTCAAGAATAAAAAGGAACAAATGACTGATACATACTACAGCACAGATAAACCTCAAAGATATTATGATAAGTGAAAAAAGCCAGATATAAAAGACTATATCTTTTCTTATTCCATTTTTATGAAATTTCTAGAAAACGCAAATATGTAGAGACAGAAAGCAGATCTAGGGTTGTCTAGGGTTGGGAGTGGGAGTGAAGATTCACTACAAATGTGTAGGAGATACCATTTTGATGGGAAGAAAATTTTGTAAAAGTAGATTGTGCTATTTGTTGCACAACTTTATGAATTTACTAGAAATCATTGATTTGTATACTTAAAGGGGTGAATTTTATTGTATGTAAATTATGCCTAAGTAAAGTGATTTTAAAATTGTTTAGAATTTTTTAAATGAGTAAAAGATTTGAACAGACAATAAAATAATACATAAGGATGGCATATAAGCTCATGAAAAATGCTCAACATTGTCAAAAGTTTAAAAATGCAAATTAAAACCATACAAACCCATTAGAATGGCTCAACTAAGAGACAGGCAATACCAAAAGCTGATGGGGATTAGTAGCAACTAGAACTTTTAAACAATGCTTATAATCACTTAGGAAAAGAGTTCTGTAATCTCTTAAAAAGGTAAACATAACATTTACTATACAAGCCAGCAATCCTATTCCTACTATATATATACCAAGGAGAAATGAAAAGGTGTATCTAAAAACTTGTACACTAATGTTCATAGCAACTTCATTTTTGGTAGCCACAACTGGAAATAATTCAAATGTCCTCCAACAGGTGAAAGGATAAACAAATTGTGGTATATCCATGCAACGCAATACTCTCAGCAATAAAAAAAAGTGGGGGAGGTGGGGAGAGAGCACACTATGGATACAAAAACATGGATGAATCAAAAAATAATTATCCTATGTGAAAGAATTCATATTCTAAATAAATAATGTCCTAAATAAGAGTACATATACTGTGATTCCGTTTATATGGATCATTGCTTGCTTGGGGATTGGGGTGGGAAGTTAATATGTGGAGGAAGAGATTACAAAAGGTCACAAGGGAACTTTTGCGAGTGATGGGTGTGTTCATTCTCTTGATTTTGGTAATGGTTTCACTGGTGCATTAATATATCAAAACTGATCAAATTGTACATGTCAATATATGTAGTTTGTTTTGCATCAATTTTCCCTCAATGAATCTATATTTTCTTAAAAAACTACCCAGTGTTCCCTTTCCCTTCGGCAGCTATGACAGTATGTCACAAAGCAAAGCTGCTCTAAATGTCCTCTGTCCAAGTGTTACAACATCTAAAAACCCACCGCTGACGTTTTCACTCCCTTTGAGATCATTACTGTCTCTCAAGGCAAGACTCTTGGCTGCATCTTTCCATCTCAAATTGAAACCTAACTTCAACTATTTTAAATTTAAAAAGGTTTTTATTGACCAAACCAGAGACAGAGCAGGCTTGGAAATGGCTTCAGGAGTACGGTCACTTCCTGTTGGTTATGCTCTCCTCCAGCTTTTCTGGTGCTCTTCCTCTCATGGCCTCCCTCTCACACCTTCCTCTCTGGATTTTTGGAATGTTCTTTTTGGGCCTTATTCTCTCAAACTGGCTATCCCCCAAGAGGCCAGAGCAATGGATCCAGTTAGCTCTAGCACACATTCTTAAAGTTTGACAGCCAGAGAAGGAAGGGGGCTCTCTCCATAGCCCCAGGTCAAAAATAGGCCCCATCTTGGGTCCCAGGCTTGCAGTCATCTAATAAGCGGGCAAGCTCACTGGGATTGGGAGAGTCATACTGAAAACTCCACAGTATGTACTGAGTGGGGGCTGGGGAGGTAAAAGGAGAGCAAGCTAAAGTAAACCGCTGTACACAACACATTTTTTACTTCAAGATATTGCATAGCACCAGCCTAGATCCCAAACCCTGCAAGATCCAGACATTGTTTTTGCTTGCTTGCTTGCTTGTTTATTTTGTTGTTTTTACTGGCTGTGGCATACCCCAGGCATGTGTTCCTTTCCCAGAACTGCCTGATCGAGAAGGTAACACCACCCATAGATCACCTCACTTTCTTGCCTATCTAGAACAGTCTTTTCCCAGTCTCTTTTTCTCTCCCATAAAACAGAAAACTAAGATCATGCTCATCCTTCCCAGCTTACTACAAAATAGTGGTTGTGACTTTTTTCTTTATCTCTTTACCCCGTTTATCTGACAAATAGATTTCTCATCCTCTGTCCATCAGATGAAGCCAAGGATGTTTGCATCCAAAATGACTCAGGAAGGAAGTGAGTCTTGGCAGAAGCTGCATGCTTTTTTGTCTTAGGAACAGGCTCCCTCGCCCACAGAGAACAGGGTCAGTTCAGTCTATTCCTGTGGGTAAAGAGCTAGTCAACGAATAGTGATTGAATGTACCCAGGCTGTATTGACCAATAACAGTAAAAATGATGCAATCTAGTAGTATTGTATTCCTAACACATGCTGTGTTAGGAATGGGAAACTTTTTAGGATCATGCAAAAATACAATGATTCTTCATTTTGCAAATGTCTAAACTTCTACATTTCAAGTTCTATTTGGTTTGGACAAAAGTCAAGTTGAAAGTTGCTATTTATTATTATTACTTATTGCGTTCCCCATTACCATTAGAAGCACAAAAACTCCAACTGTTATCTTTTTTGTATTTTGTTTAAATATATGCTTGTTTACCTCCAAAAACAATCATATCAGAAAGATGGCAATAATGGACACGCGGACTACTCATTGGGGAGGAAGGGAGTGGACAAGGGTTGAAAAACTAACTGTTGGGTCCTATGCTCACTACCTGAGTGACAGGATCTTTCATGTTCCAAACCTCAGCATCACACAGTATACCCATGTAATGAACTTTCACATGTGTCCCTGAATCTAAAATAAAATTTGAAAATGTTATTTTTAAAGTTATAAAACTGAAAGTCATTCCTGCTCCTATCCAACTCACCACTTCCAAAAGAACATTCTTTGTGAATTGTTTTTTAGCATTTCTGAATTGACTTCAAAGAGTCTGGCTAATATTTGAAAGGTTTTTTCCAAAGTCTTAGACATTACCACATGCACAATCTTGATCTTCCCATAAGCATTACCACTGCAGACCAATTGGGAATTCTATCAGAAGAATGCAAGTTGCTCTTGTTCTGAACCAAATCTACTGACACTTCTCGAAAACATCTCACACACACACACACACACACACACACACACACACACACTATCCTGACATAGCTACATAATTTCTAAACCATGCAGCATTGAAAAGTTAACTGCACAATTTGGCTTTTAAATTTTTAAGGCTATCTAAAATAAACCACAGGGTCCCAAAGGAGTCAATGGGTGTCATCCACAAATGTAATATATCTCCAAGACAGTAATACATCTTTTCCCAAATCAGAGAAGGAAGCCAGCAAAAGCCTGGATTGTCTGTTTGTTGTTGCTGTTATCATCACTGTTACCAGAAGAAATTATGCTTTTTAAATGTTTACATGTTTTTCTTTTCATCAGTCATCTAACAGATAGTACTGAAAATCTGAAAAGGAAAGCAACAATCCCCTTATTCAGTCCCCACACTTCCCAGCTTCTCAGTTCGACTCACCAGAGGCAACTACTGTTTAGCCTCTTAGCTATTTCATCAGATAGCTACCTTTTACTTCCCAAATAATATATGTATACTGCTACTACTCAATTTGTTGATTTTAGACATTAACTTCCTCTTACGATAAACCAGGATTTAGTTCTTTGAAGTCATTTTCCCAATAGAATTATTCAGCCTGTTTTCAGTTACATAGTTATGACTATATAAATATTCTTCCTAATTTTTTCCAAAAGTGCCATAATATCTTCCACCTGCATATCTTGTTTTTGCTTTGTTTGCTCTTGTTTTCCCAAAGGACCTCTCTTATCAGATAGTTCTTTTCCTGGTGGCTGCCTCTGTCCCAACTCTTCTCTGGACCAGTTGTTCCCTAGGACAGCTGTTCCACTGTCACCCTGAGGCATCTCCTTCCTGTGCTCAATAAGTTGATCCGCTGCCTTCTGGATCCCGTGTCTCCCTCTCCCTTGGCTTAGTAATTATTTTTATTGAAACCTACCCAGCTTCTCAAGAAAGGGATATAGAAAGCAAATTTTCTGAGTCCCAACATGTCAGAAAGTGTCCTCCTCTGCTGTCACACTTGATTAATAATTTGTCTGAATATGACATTCCAAGTAAAAGATCATGTTCTCTTAGATTTTTGAAGTCATTCCTTCTTCTTCTTCTTTTTTTTTTTTTTTTTTTTTTTTTTTTTTGAGGTGCAGTGCCGCAATCTTGGCTCAATGCAACCTCTGCCTCTCAAGCGATTCTACTGCCTCAGCCTCCCGAGTAGCTGGGATTACAGGTGTGCACCGCTACGCCCAGCTAATTTTTTTTTTTTTTTTTTTTTGTATTTTTGATAGAGACAGGGTTTCGTCATGTTGGTCAGCCTGGTCTCAAACTCCTGCCCTCAAGTGATCCACCTGCCCTGGCCTCCCAAAGTGCTGGGATTATAGATGTGAGCCACCCCCCAGACTGCTGCTTCTTTATTAACTAATATCCAGTGATGTTGCGGAGAAGTTTAATTTGAATTTATTCTACAAATACGTATTGGTTGGCTGCAATGTTAACAGGCACTGCTTGAAATACAGCAGTATGAAAAGAATCACATCTCCCACCTTCACAGAGCTTACATTCCAGTGTATAAAAGAGACCAAAAAATTATAATAGTAAACAAATGAGATAATTACAGATTACAAAAAGTTTATAAAGAAAATAAGCATAAAGGCATAGAGTAGAGATGTTACTTATGGAGGTGCCACTGAGCTGAAACCTGACCAGTGCTAGAGAGGTCCAGGGGTCAGTCCGGGCAAGTGGAAACACAAGGCGTGAGGGTCAGAGGTGTATCCAGCTGACTTGTTTGAAGTGGCTTCAGCAAATGGAGCCTGTGAAGAAGCGGTGAGAGATGACCTCACACAGTGGGCCTGTCCTGCTTTCGTGTCATGAAGATTCTTGTAGAGTGTGGACTTTTTTTCTTAATTGCAATGGAAGACCACTGGAAGGTTTTAAAGTAAGGTAATGAAACAATCTGACTTACGTTTATGAAAGATCATTGTGTTGAGTGGAGAACTGACCCTAAGAGTAGAAGCAAAAGGACTGCTTATGAGGCTCTTGCTCTCATCTCCAAGAGAGGTGAACTGCAGTGGTCTGGGATATGGGTAACAGCAGTGGAGGTAGGAGAAGTAACCAGATTTGGGATATATTTGAAAAGCAAATCTAACAAGAACTGTAATTCATGGGATAGGAAGGAAAGAGGAAGTTTTCACATGAGGCCTTCAACTATAAGTGTGTGTGTGTGTGTATATATGCATATGCGTATGTATATATATACACACATATATATGTACACACACACACACACACACATATATATATATATATATATATATATATTTTTTTTTTTTTTTTTTTTTTTTTTTTGAGACAGGTTCTGGCTCTGTTACCCAGGCTGGAGTGCAGTGGCATGATCTCAGCTCACTGCAACCTCCACCTCCTGGGGTCAAGTTAACCTGTCTCAGCCTCCCAAGTAGCTGGGACTACACAATCCTGGGATTGTGCATTGCGTGTGCACAATGCCTGCCTGGCTTATTTTTTTTATTTTTTGTAGAGACAGGGTTTCTCCATGTTGCCCAGGTTGGTCTCAAACTCTTGAACTCAAGCAGTCTGCCCACCTTTGCCTCCCAAAGTGCTAGGATTACAGGCATGAGCCACCATGCTGGCCCGATGTTTTATTTCTTTAAAAATAGATCTATCCAAAGCAAATAGAAAAAATGGCAATATATGTGATAAGTCTGTATCACATGTGGTCATGTTATTCTCTGCAATTTTTTATGTTTCACTTTAAAAAAAAAGGTGGTATGAAAAAGCTAACCAGAGCTCTGCATTTGTGACTAAGGCATGTGAACTGGCAGCTTTGCTGTTGGATGATCAGGCAGAGGTCAGTGCAGAAAGTCCACCATCTTTCTATCTGCAAACATTCAGCTTTCAGCCCTGCATCACTTGTGAGCCCCAAGCCTGTCCCTTTCAGCATGTCTTGAGTAGGGGCAGATACAGTTTTGTGGAACCTGATCCTTTTACAATGTGAGATCATTTTAAATGAAAGAACACAAAATCATGAATCTGAATTCATTATGAAAGTGATGATTTATTTATAATGGGAAAATAAGTTAAAACCAATAGCACATTTAGCAAAGCTGACAAATTCCACAAATGTCACAAAATCTAGGAAAATGACACTTTTTATTAATTCACTCTATAATGCTTTTTATCCTACTTTTTTTTTTTTTTGCTACAGACTCTTTGTCTCTTTATATTACAATCTTATAATATCATTTACTTCACAGAGGCCAGGAAAATAATTCAGTTTTTCCTCTAGCTTTATTAAATTTTTTTTAAACATATTGGTAGTTTAGAAGTTTTTTACAGTTTCACAACTCATTGGTAATGTCATGTAAATTAGGATTGCTGCCAAATTTGGAAAGCTTTCTATTACATTTCTTCCATTATTAACAGAAAGATTTCTGGGCATTTCAAGGTGCCTTGTGTAATGACTAGTCTTAAAAAATCTTTAAACTGATGACATTCATTAACCAGCTTGTCATCAGTGTCTTCATCACGGTGGCATATTGGGAGTTTTATGTTATCTTTATAATATCAATATTTCATGTAAAACAGCAAGAAATTAAATTTTTTACTCTGTTCATATGATTCTCACTTCTTCATTAATTGTATTGCCAAATTATCCAAAAGCCCACTCATTGTTTCTATTCAAATATGTTCTTTTTCAATATCTGGACTTCCATGTTTATTACAGCATTATTATTGCAGCACACAGCCAAGATATGAAAACAACCTAAGTGTCCACCAATGGATAAAAATGAATAAAGCAAATGTGTTATATTTACACAATGGAATATTATTCAGCCATGAAAGGAAGGAAATCTTGTCATTTGCTGCAACACGGATGAAATTGGAAATCATTGTGTGAAGTGAGAGAAGGCAAACACAGAAATATTACAGGTTTTCACTCCTCTGTGGGAGCTTAAAAAGTGATCTCATGGAGGTAGACAGCCAGAAGACAGGAAAGGTATCAGGAGAGATAAGAGAGGTTGGTTAATGGGTACAAAAATATAGTCAGATAGAAGAAAAAAGTTCTAGTGTTCAATAGCACTGTAGCGTAATGTATTGTATATTTCAAAATAGCTCAAGAGAAGGTTAGAAATGTTCCCAGCACAAGGAAATGATAAATGTTTGAGGTTATGAATATCCTAATTACCTAGATCACTACACATGTATGAAAGTAGCAAAATATTACAGGTATCCCACAAATATGTACAATTACTATGCACCAATTTAAAATGATAACAAAAATAAATTTTTCTTTTTCTTGATAAATTATTGTTTTAATATGCCCTCAAGATTATTTGAGTTGCTTTTTTACCCTTAAGATAATTCCTACCAATTTTAATTGTCATTATCACTTTTGTTTCATATTCCTGTAAGTTTTTACCTAATTTTTCTCTCAGTTTCTAAATAAATATACTACATATTTCATCTTATTCTTCAATACATGTATGTATGAGTTTTGACACTAGAACACTTGTTCTAGGCCATTTTTCCTTAAAAGCAATCTGATCCATTGGGAGACATAAATCATGTGACTTTACATACATATTTATTAACTGTATATATGTTTGTTTCCCCATAAATAGGAATTTTGATTTATTCTATTTGGTACAATTCCCATAAAAACATATATGATGCATTTGTAATTGTACACACTGTATCATCAAGTATGTTTCTGACAAGAGAGAATTTCCATTTTGAGCAGACATTGATGGGAACTAAATCCTCTGTTTACTAATTATAAATCGGATGACTGGAAAATCTCTCTGCAGATGAGCTTATTTATCTTTCATTATCTACATATTCCCCATGCTGGGCACCATGGGATACATTCACACCACTGTATAACTTTTGGGCCACAATGGAGGATACTTGGTACAATAGGTAGTCCCTTTTACACTGGAATGGTGAGGAACATTTTATACCCAGACGTGACTACAAACCACACACATGTATCCTGGTAAACCCAAATTAAATGTATCTCCAATTCAACTCTCCCATAGACATATCCCAAAATGCCCATAGCCATGTAAAGCTGTTTGAAATGGGAGGGAGTATGATGGAGAGGAACTTGAATTGGAAGTCTTAAGTTAGCAGTCTTAAATAATTGTGGTTAAAGTATTTTACCTTTGCATTCATAAAAATATTTGCTCTTTCAAATAGGGCTCTTTCAGGCCCGTTGTCTTAGGAGGGGCCTATACAGATGAAGGACCTTGAGGTTTAAGCTTGATTACGTTCTCAGTACGTCTCCCTCTGCTCTAGAGAATGAAGCTCTGGTCTCCTCCTGCTTGGAGAGGGTGTTAATGTGCAGGAATCAGGCATTTGTCTGAGGTTCTGTGCAGAGGGGTTGGTGGTGGAGGTGACAGTGTTCTAAGATAGTCTTTAATTTAGCTCCCATTTTCACCATTTGTTGACTGACTTCCACTTCTGGTTCCTCCAGGTTTTGAGCTTCCCACCAGTTCTGCTGTGTGAATTTGTTATTTTTGTCCAGAATTATTTTCTATAAGCGCCATAAATCATGGCTTCATCCCCATGCTCAGTCAGTTATCAGGCCTCCATCTGCTCTCTGACTACTTTAATTCTCACATATGCCCTAGGGGCTTGGCAGGTCATAGGCTTCTGTAATAGAACCTGTGATCCTAGACTCACCAAGCAGAATTGTTGATACTTTTGTCCTTGGAGTCAGCCTTTTTGTTCTATTATATATCATGGATTAGCTTAGTGTATGTTAGCTAGAGGAACAAAATAGTAATATGTATGTAGCCTCCCGAAGATTAAACCCATTCCAATTGCAAAGCAAATTAAAAACAAAAACCCATATTCACTAATGTTACATATTCCTTTTTCTTTGCTGTGATGGGTTTTATGGGTTTCTTATTTCTTCTTATTTTGGAAAGGTGTTGGAAAGAAATTATCTTTACTGGAATCATCTTTTCTGTGAGTTCAGATAATGTTTTTTAAGTCTCCAAAGCCATGTTTTCTCGTTTGCTCGGATTAAAAGAGAATTAATGTTAAATTCTCGTAAGAGTCAGTCTTACCCAGTAGAAACTTCTGCTTAAAAGTCCAAGTCCCCATGGGAAATTGGTTGGCTCTTGACTCTTGAGTGGCTTTCATTCAGGGTTCAGACATACCCTCCTATGGTCAGGTCTACGTTACTCTGCAGCCCACATTCTGTGGTGATTTAATCTCCTACTACATTCGCTTTTCTACAAATTGACTATGGTACACACAGCTGGTCCTGACCACAAAATGGAACCTGAGAGAACTTTAGCTCTCAGAACTGGGTTCCCAAGCCTTAAGGAAAACCAGGAGCTAAGTTTCTGCTAAGCAATTAGTCATGAGTTAGATATGCAGCTTTTGGTAAGCACAATACTGAGGAGAAAGGGGAAGGTCATTTAGAAATTCAGAACCTGTACTGAATGGTCTCTCCCCTCCAAGATTCCTGGCTTTATCACTGAAAACTGTGAAAAGAAGCAGTGTTTATTCTTTGTGTTTACTGAACACTGTTGAGACTCTCATCACATTTCTTAGCCACTATAAAAAGTGTCAACCTCTAAATGTGCTTCTAAAAATCTGAGGATCCAATCAATTATTTGCCTGCTTGGAATTTGTTTTCATGTTATTACTAGTCTGCAGGGTAAAACAAATAGCACAAAGTTTCATCTCATCTGCCCAAGTATCACCACCTTGAATCAACTGCCTATGTAAACTGTATAGTGTTTGTCCTGGTGTATACATTTGATTTCCCAGAAACTGAAAAAACTAGTAGTAAAAATTTTGACTCCATGAATTCCTTCTTATTCAGAAACTGTAAAATTTGCTTTGGTATGAATTTGGGCATAGCCTTACCATCTCTGATGATTTACAGTAATACCATTTTCTGTAGAATTGTTATTTAAATAAAGGTTACTTGTGCTGGGCATAGTAAATAACCCACAACCATAGTCCCAGCTACTTGGGCAGCCGAAGCAGGAGAATCACTTGAGCCCAGCATTTCTAGGCTGTAGTACGCTATGCCAATCGGGTGTCTACACTAAGATCAGCATCAATACGGTGACCTCTCAAGAGCAGGGGACCACTATGTTGCCTAAGAAGGGGTCAACTGGCCCAAGTTGGAAATGGAGCAGGTCAAAGCTTACATGCTGATTAGTGGGATTATACCTGTAAAAAAACCACTGTACTCTAGCATAGGCAACATAGCAAGACCCTGTCTCTTACCAAGAAACAATTACTTCTATCACTTTTATTTAAGTCCACAATTATAAAACTGTCTTGATTCATTCATTCAACAAACATTTTTAAAAGCCTCGTATGTGCCAAACATTGAGATGTAATCTCCATAAGCTCAGTGACTTCATTTGTTTCATACACTATTGGATTTCTAGCACCATGAACAGTACCAAGACCAAAGAAGGCCCTCAAGACTTAATTGTTACTGTTGAATGGGTAATTGAATAGGTCATAACTAATTAGGGGACTTAAAGCATTCGTTTCTTATTGCTGCTATAACAAATCACCACAATTTTTTTGCTCAAAACAACACAAACTTATTTCATAGTTATGGAGGGCAGAAGTCCTAAAATCAAAGTGTTGGCAGGGCTATGGTCCTTCTAGAGGGTCCAGGGGAAATCCTTTCCTTGCCTTTTTCAGCTTCTACAGGCTGCCGGCATACCCTGCTTGTGGTCCTTCCTCCATCTTCAAGCTCAGTACTCACTCACACTTGTGTGTACTCACTCTTTCCCCCACCTCCTCTGTTTCTTTGGTTCCATCTCCTTCGACCCTCCTGCTTCCCTCTTATAAAGACTCCATGCGTTTATATTGGGTATGCCAGATAAATCAAGATAAGACCCTTTCACCATATGAGATAATGTATTCACAAGTTCTGCAGATTAGCATGTGGACATCTTTGTGGGGGCGTCATTCTCTCTAGCACACAAAGAGTGTAATGGGCCGCAGAAGAAAGAGGCTTCATCTTAATCTGGAAAGACAAGAAAAAGTTTAGAGAGAAGGTTGTTGTTGACCCAAGTCTAGAAGCATAAGTAGATATGGAAGAAAGAGTTTTATAGGCACAGGAAGCAGCATGAACCCTAGAAGATGGGAAACAGCAGGCCTTGCCTAATGACCTCAAGAGGTTTGGTGGGATTTAAGTGTAGAACAAAATGGATACTGGGGTATCAGGAGCTGAACAACAAAAAGTGCTGAAGATACCTGTGGAAATCATTTCATGCTAAGGAGTTTGCACTTTGTTCCAAAGGCAGATTGAACCAATGAAGAATTTTAAGCAGCTTAAGATGTTTCAATGGTTTCTTATTGCACTTGGGATAAAGTTTAACATCCTTAACATGGTGGCATGTTGGTTTCCTTTGGGCATCTGTTAAAGCTTATGAACCCATTTTCAGAATAATATCTTTAAATACATAAAGTAAAAGGGTAACAAAAGAGACCAATTTTACTGAAGTAAAGAGTTTTACTCATCAGCCTATTGGAGTCTGTGGATCCCAGAATAGAAACCACTCAGGGACCTGGCTTCTGTTCTTACTTTCTCCCTTCTCCCACCTTGAGCTCAGAGCCCCAAGAACAATGGCTGTTTCTCTTCTCCATCAAAATGCCATGTTCCTTTGAGAGGCTGAGGCAGGTGGATCTCCTGAGGTCGGGGGTTCAAGACCAGCCTGACCAACATCGAGAAACCCCCATCTCTACAAAAAATACAAAATTAGCCAGGCATGGTGGCACATGCCTGGAATCCCAGCTACTCAGGAGGCTGAGGCAGGAGAATCACTTGAACCTAGGAGGCAGAGGTTGCTGTGAGCCGAGATTGTGCCATTGCACTCTAGCATGGGCAACAAGAGTGAAACTCCATCTCAAAAAAAAAAAAAAAAAAAAGCCATGTTTCTCTTACCTTCATTCCTTGGCACATGTCATTCCCTTTGTTTTTAGTGTTTTTCTTCTCCCCATCCATACCAGGACAACTCCTTCTTGGTTTGAATGCCACTTTATTGGGAAAATTCAATGACCTTCAGACTAAGGTAATTTCTGTATTAGAATATTACTGAATGACAATTTAGTAATTTTTATACAATTAATATTTATATAGTTATATATGTAATTATTTACTAAGGCGTGTCTCACCATTCAGACAATAATTTCCATGAAGGCAGAGTTCATTATCTATAGTCACAGTTCCAGGCACATAAGTAGACACTCAGTATATTCTTTTAAATAATTTTTTAAATTTTAAAACAGTTTTGGATTTACAGAAATCTTACAAAGATAGAATTGCCATATACGCAACACCCAGTTTCCTGTTAATAATATCTTACATTAGTATGGTCCACTCATCACAATAAATAAGTATTGATACATTACTCTTTAATGCCCATTCTTTATTCACACTTCCTTAGTTTTTACCTCGTGTCAGTTTTCTGTTTTAGGATCCCATCCAGGATACCATCTTATGTTTAGTCATTATGTTTTCTCAGGCACCTCTGGGCTGTGACCACTTCTCAGAGTTTCTTTATATTTGATAACCTTGACAGTCTTGCATACTGGCCATGTATTTTGTTGAATGCCCTCCATTTGGGATTTGTCTGGTATTACTCTCATGATTAGACTAGGGTTATGGGTTTGGGAAAGGAAGACCACAAAAATAAAGTGGTGTTCTCATCACATTATATCAAGAGAACATACTGTCAACATGACTTATCACTGCTCATGTTAACCTTGCCCACCCGGCTGAGGTAGTACTTTTCAGATTTCTCCACTGCAAAGTTATTTTGCCCTTTGCATACTATACTTTTTGGAAGGAAGTCACTATGCATAGCTCACACTTAAGGAGTCGTGAGTTATGCTCTACCTCCTTGAGGGTGAAATATATACCTCAATTATTTGGAGTTTTTTCTGCAAGAAACATTTGTCTAGTTCCATGTATTTTTTTATTTATTCAATCATTCATTTATATCAGTATGAATGCATGGTTATGTATCTTATATTTTATGTTATAATTCAATACTACTTTTTTTATCTTATTGCTCAATTTGTTCCAGCTTTGGCCATTGGAAGCTCTTTCAGTGGACACCAGTGTCCCTTTAACATAACCCCATCATCGTGTGTGTGTGTGTGTGTGTGTGTGTGTGTGTGTGTGTATTTCCCCCAGCACTTCTTTACCTTCTGGCATAAGAATATACTCCAAACTCATCATACATACTTCCTGCCTCAATTCTAGAATTGGTCATTTTCCAAGGAGCCCTGGTTCCTTTTATTGGAGAAACAGATTAAAAACCAAGATCTTGGCACTAAGAGTGCTCATTGCTACTGGGAGTACATGAGTCATTACTTTTAGGTCCTTTCAGCTGACAGAGCAAGTAACATGTTTGCATATTAACCCATGTATATAGTCACATTCATAAATATTTTAATATGTGACCTTTTATATCTACATTAAGCTAAATAGAGTCATACTGATGTCTCCAATTCTAATTCATCACTAAACATCATTCTAGCCTCCTACCTTTTGCCTATTGTAACTTGCCAGTGCAACATTGAGAAACCTGGCTTCTAACATCTGCAATCACTTCATTGTGCAATTCCATTATACATGTACAGATGCTCCTCAACTTAGTATGGGATTATGTCCCAATAAATCCATCATAAGTGGAAAATACCATAAGTAGAAAATGCAGTTAATACACCTAACCTACCAAACATCATTGCTTAGTCTAGCCTACTTAAATGTCCTCAGAACACTTACATTAGCCTACAATTGGACAAAATTATCTAACACAAGGTCTATTTTATAATATAGCATTGACCATTTTATACAATTTATTAAATACTGTACTGAAAGTAAAACACAGAATGAGAGAATGGGTACTTGAAGTACAGTTTCTATTGAACGCATATTGCTTTCACATAAAGTCAAAAAATCTTAAGTCAAACTGTAAATCAGGGACCATCTGTATAGTGGTTTCAGAATTATTGACCCGTTGGAAAAACTTTATTAACTGGATTACAGCTTTGTGCAGTTCTTTTGCCTTTAGTCCTACAAACTCCGTTTATTTCTAAAGTTACTTGAGTCAGCACCTCTTTTTCTTCACGCTCTTCAATGATGTTCTTTCATATGTTTATAATACAGTTAAATTATTTTGTCACATACTACATTTCATCCTGGGACCTCCTCGACCCCTAAATGATTTTTTGCATGTTCATACACTCACATTTACTCACTGTAAAGTTTTAGAGGCTTTGACAAAAGCAAAGCATTATGTGTCCACCATGATAGTATCTTACAGAATGGTTTCACCATCCTAAATTATACCCTGTGCTTCTCTTATTCACTTCTCCCTTCTTCCCATCCTCTAGATCCCTGACAAACACTATTTGCCATCTCTGTGATCTTACCTTTTCCAGAATGCCACAGAAATGAAATCAGACAATCTGGAAACTTTTCAGAGTGGCTTCTTTCACTTAACCAAATGTGTTTGAAATTCAACCTGTCTTTGCGTGACTTAAGAGTTCATTCCTGGCCAGGCACGGTGGCTCATGCCTGTTATCCCAACACTTGGGGAGACTGGGGCAGGCAGATCACTTAAGGCCGGGAGTTTGAGAGCAGCCTGGCCAATATGGCAAACCCCATGTCTACTGAAAATACAAAAATTAGCTGGGCATGATGGTGCATGCCTGTAATCCAAGCTACTTGGGAGGTTGAAGCCAGAGAATCGCTTGCACCCGGGAGGTGGAGGTTGCAGTGAGTCAAGATTGTACCACTGCATTCCAGCCTGGGTGACAGGACAAGACCCTGTCTCAAAAAAAAAAAAAAAAAAAAAATTCCTTTTTATTGCTGAATAATACTTTGTTGTGTGAATGTACAGCAGTTTCTCTATTCACTGTTGAGGGATATCTTGGTTGCTTCCAGTTTTTGGTGATTGTGAATGAAACTATAAACATTTTTGTGCAGGTTTTTATGTTAACATATGTTTTCAAAGCAGTTGGATAAATACTAAGAGCACAGTTGCTGGATCATATGCTAAGACTTATATTAAGCTTAGTATAAGACACTAAACTGTCTCCCAAAGGGACTGTATCAATACATTTTAAAATGAAATATAAAGTTATTCAGGTGTCAATATGCAGACGGTAGAAGGGCTTAAATTTAGTTAAGAGACTGCTGCAATGGTTTAGGCCAGAGTTAATGAATTTCTGGAACAAGGAGCAGCTCGGGGGTAGCGGGCCTCCCAGTTTCCAACTCTTAATGACCTTGAAGATAAAGATATGGAATCCATAGGATCTGACCACCAACTTGACGCGAGATTATGATGATGTATTGTGACTCCCAGGCATCCAGTTAAGGTAATTTAGTAAGGGGAAATAGAGAAAAGGGAACTTTGGAAGGAGTGAAGGTTTTTGAAACATTTTGATCATATGAATCTTAGGTGTCCTGTCAGATTTCTCCAAGTGTGGAACTTGGCAGGGGAAATATCATTAAGCAATTGTATCACGAGTCCTGAGCTCAGAAAGCAAACCTGCTTATCAGGTTAGAAAGAAATAAAATTACTCACAGTTGTAAAAAGGCCTGTAGTAAATTCTAACGTACTAAACTGTCAATTTTAGTTTAAGAAACACAGTTTTCATTAAATTTAAATCTTTGCCATGGATGTATTTGTCTAAGTGACAGTGGCTTCACAATGAAGATAGATATCAGCTTCTCCAACCTTGTAGGGCTGGTTGCTAAATTATTTTACCTGCCAGCCTGTATAATTCAACCTCCATTCACCAATTATATTCTGAATATTTCCTAAGATTACCAATATTGTTGTATTTCAGAACCGAGAGAGAGAGAGAGAGCTTGAAGACCATCTAGTTCAGGCATTTATTCTTGAGGATGAGCTTAATCGCATATGTAGTTGAACCTAATCAACTCAGTGACTATCATCTTACTATATGTCTGTGCTTCTTATAAAATCAACTTAGGCCCTTTTGAAGAAAAAGCAACACTTAATTGTTATTCACAAGAATATGTTGTTCCAAAACCCGGGATGAAGGTAATGTTGCATTTCTTTACTTTTCTAAATCTAATCAAATCTAACTCCAATTCTCTGCCTACCAAAATTGGCAAGAGATCCAGTTCCAGCATCAGTACTTTTTTGGGACTTCCTCCCACTCTCTTGGGCACATGAGGTCCTAGAAAATATAGGAGCAGGCCTGGACCTCAGGTTTTGGAGGTTGATGCAGCCGTTGTGCTTTGCAGAGGTCACTGAGGGTTGGAAAAAGATGGCTGCTCTGTGATGACTTCAGTCCCTTATGGCAACCTCAGTCATTAGAGACTCTCACCAAGGCAGAGCAGTTGGTATCACAGGTCTCACAGGCTCCTACCCCTTCCACATCTTGCTGCCTTAGACAATGACCTTCCAGAAGACTCTTTGCTACCCTCCCTTTGTCCTTATTCCATTCCTGGGGGGTGGGGGGTGCCATTCCACTGGGGTTAAATCACTCCCTTCCTTACTCTGAAAGCACAAAACTTCCATTTCATCTGGCGTTCCAGACGATTCATCTTAATTATCTCTACAGCAGGAGTGGTAATTTCTATTGAGCAAACAGGACAACAAATGAGTAAAGCTAGCTAGGATTAAAACAGACAAGTTAGGAACTACATATTCTGTCTACCCTGGGCAGCACTACCCTAACAAATACCACGTCTTTGGATGAACAAGAAGCCAAGAATACACAGTTTAAGGGAATTTCTTCTTTCAAAATATTAACTAACTCAAAATATTTCAAAATGTTGTTCAAACCAAACAAAAAATGCAATTACCCCCAACTGGAGTGAAGGGAAATTCACTATACTTCAGGAGTAAAGGCTGAATGGGCTGCAGACTCATTAAAAAACAACAACAACCACCACCAACAACATATGCTCTGATGGGACACAGAGCATGTTGTTTGTTGTTGTTTTTTAATGAGTCTACAGCAGGAGAATTCATTTGAAAGTTAGTCAACTTTGTTACGTAATACCTTACAATGTTTCGCATGTATGACCTACAATCGAATGATAAATGTCTGTGTTAAAACATGAGACCATTTTGAATGAGGGCTGCGTCCTTTGGTTTCTCTTCTACTGATTTTTCCCAGTGTTCTGCGCAATGAATATTCAATAACTACCACAATTATTGATGGATTAATAGAGAGAAGGAAGTAGACGATCTAGTTACTGTTTCCTGGTAATATAGCAAGTCAATTTAATAATGTATCTCTGTTTGAAGCAATGTACAGATGCTCCTTGACTTACGATGGGGTTATGTCCTGATAAACCCATTATAAATGTAAAGTATCATAAGTCAAAAATACATTTAATACACCTAACCTACTGAACATCACAGCTTAGCTTAGCCTACCTTAAACGTACCCGGAACACTTACATTAGCCTACAGCTGGGCAAAGTCATCTGGCAGCACGGTCCACTGTAGGGGTATTGGTTGTTTACTCTCATGATATCATGGCTGGATGGGAGCTGTGGCGCACTGCCCCTGCCCCCAGCATCACAAGATTGTATTGTACTGCATATTGCTAGCTCAGGAAAAGATCAAAATTCAAAATTTGAAGTATGGTTTCTACTAGATGAGTATCACTTAGCACCATTGTAAAGCTAAAATCTCTTGAGTCAAAACTTCATAAGTTGGAGACTAATGGTAACCCTTTGATAACAGTGTGTGTGGGAATATGTGTGTGAAAAAGAAAAAAAATGTCATGACTATTGAATCACTTTATGAAAATCATCTGAAGGCAAAGGCATAAATCTAGCCACAGGACTTATATAGCAGAAAGGTTCCCACAAAATAAAAGTGCCTATGTTATTAAAGTACGAAGTATAGGCTTTAAGTTATTGAAATGAATTAGTATCTCTGTGGCTTGAATTTTCAGAAAGTAAAAACTCATTTAAATTTATCATGATCATATATTCACAGCAAATCACTACGTACGTTTGTCTCCTTGAAATGCAAAGAGTACCATGCTTAGTATTCAATGCACTATGATTCTGAACAATGGCAAACACTGAGGACCCCCATGTACCACCATGTTCCACATCAGAGGCCTCCTTAACTCAATGCATCATGCATTGAGTTAACGCATCTCATCGTATAATGAACTCTGTCAAAATATTGCCTTACTTCACCTCTGTGGCATTATTCTCCAAAACCCATCATCTCACTCTAATCATGAGGAAAATATCAAACTCAAATTAAAGGGCATCCTGCAAAATACATAACCAGTATCTTTCAAACTGTCAAGGTCATGAAAAACAAGAGATAGCGGAGAAACTGCCACAGCTCAGAGGAGATTAAGAACATGTAACAATTAAATGCAATGTGATATCCTAGACGGGATCCTGGAACAGGGAGAGGACATACATTAGTGAGAAAATTTGTGAAATCCAAATAAAATCTGTAGTTTAGTTAATAGAAATGTATCACTGTTTTGGCAAATGTGTCTTGCTTGTGTGGGACAGTCACAGTAGAGGAAAACAGGAAAAGGTATCTGAAAACTCTCTGTAATGTCTTTGCAGCTTTTTGTAAATGTATAATTATTCCAAAATTAAAAGTTTATTTTTAAAAAATTGTTTTAATGCCCTAAAGTTAGTTTCCAGGGTACCCTGTCTAACTTGATTTCTTCAGTCAAGCAGTTAGTAATAGGCTCTGGACATTAAAGTCTCAGGTGAATACTTTCGTTTTTCATTACTTTGGCTTCTAGAGAGCCTTTCCTAAGTCAATATATTGGTCAGGAAGGAATCTTTTGGGTACAAGTGACAGACATTTTAACTCAAAATAGCAAACAAAAATGAGAATTTCTTGGTTCATGTAATGGAAAATCCAAGGTAGCGCTGGCTCCAGAAAAAAGGGATGTCACCTGTTCTTCCTAGTCTGGGTCTTGCCTTCTGCTCTGTCGGCCTCATCCTCTAGCCCTTTATCAAGACCTCTGCAACTCCAGGCTTATATCCTCTGGGTTCAAGTTCACCAGAAAAGAGAGTATGCTTCTCTTATATAGTTGCATCTACATTAAAGAAATGAAGACTATTATAAATGATAAAAATAAGAGTATATATAAAAGATAATTTTGTTAATTCTAATATCTGTAAAAGGAAATTAAGATGGAGCCTGAAAAAGTTTTTCTGTAAATGGCCAGATAATATTTGAGCTTTGTGAGTCATATAATGTCTCCATTATATATTCTTCCTTGTTCTTGTTGTTGTTTATACAACCATTTACAAATATAAAAGCCATTCTTAGCTCACAGGCTGTATAAAAACAGGTCATGGTCGGGATTTAGCTTGCACGTCATACTTTTCTGCCCCTGATCTAAAGCAGAATACTAACATGGTAGGGTTATATGCAGAAGTAAAATGTGTAAAAACAATAACATGGGAGGAGGAAATAAATGAGAGTGGGAACGCATATACAATGTTTGAAGGTTCTTACACTATAGGAGAAGTTGTATAATAATGTCTGGAAGTAGACTGTGGTAACTTAAAGTGCTTATTGTAAACCCTAAAGCAATCACTAGAAAAATTAAAAAGTGGAGATAAAATGAAATTATTAAAATCTTAAAATATTTTTTAAAAGACAATAAAGGAAAAATAAATGAGATGAGACAAATAACTGGAAAGATGGTAAACTTAAATCCAACCGTATCAATAATTAGGTTAAATATAAACAATCTAAATACCCCCATTGGAAGGTAGAGATTGTCAGACTGAATTAAAAACAATACGCAACTATAATGCTATCTATAAGAAATCCACTTTAAATATATAATGACATACGTAGGTTAAAAGGGTGAAAAAAATATATACCATGCAAACCTAGTTTTAAAAAAACTGAAGTGGTTATGTTAATTAATATCAGATAAATTAGATTTTACAACAAGTAATACTACCAAAAGTAAAAAGGGATATTATATTATGATAAAGGGTCTATTACTAAAAAGCCATAAAAATACAAAAATGTTTATGTATCTATCAACAAAAAGTCAAAATATGTGAAGCAGTAACAGGATTGAAAGACGAAATAAACACATTCACAATAATAGCTGGAGATTTTAACATCCCTGTCTCAGCAAGCATTAGAACAAGGAGACAGGAAAATCAGCAAAGATATAAAAGAAAACAGTATCAATCAACTTGACATCACTGACATATATAAGACCCTTCACCTAATAATGGCAGAATACACACTCATTTCAAGTGCGCATGAAACATTCACCAAGAGAGAGCATAGTCTAGGCCATAAAGTCTCAAAAAATGTTTGAATTAAAATAATATAAATTATGTTCTATGACCACAACAGAGTTTAACAGAAATCAAAAGCAGAAAGCTATCTGGAAAACCCTAAGTACTTGAAAATTAACGCACTTCTACGTTAACTCATGAGTCAAAGAAGAGGACACAAAGCAAATTAGAAAATATTTTAGTTTAATACAAATGAACCCAAAACATATAAACATTTGCGGGAGACTAATATAACAAAACTTTTGCTTTGCTACTATGAACCAAGCACTCTTTTAGATACTGGCAACATACTAGTGAAAAAACAAAGATCTTTACCCTTGAGGTGTTTATATTTCTAGTGG
This sequence comes from Macaca thibetana thibetana, assembly GCF_024542745.1. Taxonomy (NCBI): domain Eukaryota; kingdom Metazoa; phylum Chordata; class Mammalia; order Primates; family Cercopithecidae; genus Macaca; species Macaca thibetana. The sequence goes on along the minus strand of NC_065589.1, from coordinate 82,166,351 downwards.
GGCTGGAGTGGGAAGGTACACCATAAACAATAAACAAATAAATAATCTAGAACATTAGTATATGATGCATGTTTCCAGTAAGAAAAAGTGGAGCAGAGGAAGGGAAATGGAGAGAGCTGGCAGAAAGAAAGTTTGCAGTTCAATTTGGATGGTCACAGTAGGCCTCATTTTGAAGGGGACTTTTGAGCAAAGACTTGAAGGAGTTGAAGAAGTAAGTCAAATAATTATGAGAAGGAAGAACATTCTAAGAGTGAGAACAGTGGATCAAAGTTTCTAGACTGAAAGCATGCCAAGCATGTTCTAGAACAGCAAACAAATAAATGTGGCTGGAACGGAGAGAGGAAGATAAAAGTTCAGAGGTATATCAAGTTATCTCCTCATGTATCATCTTATAGATGATTGGAAGAATTTCAGCTTTCACTCTCAGGGTACAGGATTCATCACAGGGTTTTGAGCAGAGGAGTGATATGCTGTGTTCTGGAATAAACTATAGGTAGTAAGGGTAAAGAAGGGAGACCAATAAGAAATCTCCACCAATAATGCAGGTGGTTATTGCGATAAATTAAGAGAAGAAATGTCAGCAGCTTGGGCCAAGGTGGTAGGAGTAGAGGCATTGAGAATTGGTTAGATTCTAGATATATTTACAAGAAAGAGCCTTAAAAAGTTCCTGATGTATTATATGAGATGTTGAAAGAAAATAAGAGTCAAGGATGATTCAAGATGTTTAGTCTGAGCAATTGAAAGATGGAGTTGTCATTGATTAAATGGTGAAGGCTGTGAGTAGGACAGATTTGGAAGTAAAATTTAGGGTTTAGTTTTGAACATAAAGATGTGGAAGAGGCAGCCGAATATAGGAGTCTGCTGTTCAGAAAAGTGAGATCTAAACTGGAGATGTAAGTTTGGGAGTATCAGCATATAGACCGTATTTCCATCAAGGTCCTAGCAGGAAATAAAGGGTATATTCAAACTGAGTAATTGAGAAGAGAAATATTTTCAAAGGTGTGGGTAGGACTTAAGGAAATCAACAAGGAATGGTAGTCTAGAGCTATTAACATCCCTAGTATAAAAAGGCAAGGGAAGGAACACTCATCAGATCTGAAGAGGGTGGCTGTATAAGGAGGGTGACCTGACAAGAAATGTAACCTTCAATAGAGGAATACAGCCAATCTGTTGCAATTGACAGAGAATAAACACTCCAATCTGTCTTTCCTTCTACCCTCCTGTCACATCCCAGGGCCCTCATGGGCCAAACCCAGATGAAAATTAAAGGCCAAGGAAATGTGTTGCTATGCCTTCCCAGAGAGCAGGGTGGAAAATGGTGGACAGCAAATTTAGAGAAGCCCATAGAAAGTATGAAGCATAAAGATTACGTAAAGCCATGAGTCTGGATGAGATCAGCAATGAATGATACATGGATAGAAAATCAAGAAGACTCAACATTGAGCCCTGGGGCCTTCCAACATGAAGATGAGCTGGGGAAGAGTGGTAACCAGGGAAGTAGGAGGAAACCTGAAAGTGTGGTTCTGGGAAAACAGTGATTCAAGGAGGAGGAAGTAATTTTGTCAGAAGCTTCTAGTGGATGAGGTACTGAAAATTGGCCAGTGAATTTAGTAGCATGGAGGTTACTGATTAATTGAACAAGAGTCACTTGGGCAGGGTAGCAGGACAAACCTCTGGCTGGAGTTATTTAAGAAAACAATGTAGTGGCTGAGTAAGGATGCTCATGTCTGTAATCCCAGCAGTTTGGGAATCCGAGGCCAGAGAATGAATAATACTAATTTTTTAAAAAATTTTAGCTGGGTCTGGTGGTGTACACCTGTTTTCCCAGCTCTTCAGCAGGCTGAGGAGGGAGGATTACTTAAGCCCAAGAGTTCAAGGTTGGAGTGAGCCATAATTGCACCACTGCACTCCAGCTTGGGTGACAGAGTGAGACCCCATTTCTAAAAAAAAAAAAAAATGATCTTCTGACTGAAAAATGTATGCAAAAAAAGGTTTGAATGTAGGAGCACAATGTAGAAAGCTAAAATAGGTTCTGCTCAGTGAAGAACCAGTTCTGATAAATTTGCAATGAAAGGCAGATTTAGTAGAGAAATGTTGACTCTTAAAAATTGTTACAGCCTGGGTGACAGAGTGAGACCCTGTCTCTTTAAAAAAGAATGCAAGGAAAGAAATTGAGCTAAGTGCTATTTCAAGATTTTTTTCTATAAAAAGGAACAAAAAATGGGATGGTGGCCTGTATGGGCAGTATAGTCAGGAGGAGGCTTTGTTTTTTGATGTAGTTCTGTTTTGTCTTTTTAAAGGGAAGAGCTTACACAATGTTAGCCTTCTGATGGGCATGATCTAATAGACAGCTAAATCATTGCTGATGTAGGAGAGAGGGGGAAGAAATGCACACCAATGTCCTCCCATGAGGGAAATAGATATGGCACAAAACCACACACTAAGGAAGATACTAGTACAGAACTCACAGGCCTACTCTGAGGCCTAAAAGAAATAATGCAGGAAAAAGCATTTGTTTCTAGGCTGCAGAAAGTACTCAGCAAATGCTAGCCATTACAACAACTACTACTACTACTACTATTATTATTTTACTAACTTTTCTTGGCCCCCTTTTTTCTCATCTATAGTAATAAGCTGGCATACATTTCAAATGAGCTGGCATACAGCTCTAATAAGCTTTCAGATGAGATTACTCAAGAAGCTGCACGTGATATCTAAAGAGGACCTAATCTCCAAGTCCAGATCACATGAGGTCACCTTGTAATATTTAAGATGAAGCCAAAACACAACCTAAATACATACAATCATAAGTGAAATTTAATGGTGTGCATCAGGGGGAATTATAATGCCACTGGACCTATTACTACAGGAGGAAAATGGTTAACAGAGAATTCTCATAACACCTGAGTTTCTAAGACTCTCTAAAAGCAATTGAGTCTGCTCACTCCAATTGTAGACTCAGTTGCTATGTAAACTGTGCTTCATAAGGCATTTAAAGACTTAGCGCAAGTGGCTTGAGGTTTAATCTTTTAATTCCATTGCGCCATACGTTCCTTGTAGGTTCAGTGAACAAGGAATTCAGATATAATATTAGAAACCCATTTTCAGGAAAGGGCTTAGGGATGGAAAAAATGTGCTGAATTTTTAGTGCACAAAAGAGACTCCAGACTAATCTCTAGATTTACTTGGTCTAAGGGTAATTCTCGTGCAGGGATCCTGCTGCAGAGATACATGCTTACCCAGTAAATTGTCTAGGGTGCACCTCCCTATCAGTCACTGTCCTCCCTGAACAGCACCACCAAAGGCTGTCTTTATTAAAGGGCTTGTGTTGATGGAATCTGTTTACAGACATGCCAATTTGGATCATTTCCTCCCTGATAAAAGGCTCAATTCACTGTGAAACAGTATGTGCCACTTACGCACTTTAGAACAGTAGAAATAGTCAGATGGCCACATTATAAAACACAGGGTGCATGTTGGAACCACTTGTCACCTAGCCAAGTAGAATGAAGGCCACTGGCTCTCTGGAGTGGCCCTGCCACCTCAGACACACATACAGGGCCCTGACTGTGATGCTGCTTCATGCCTGGTGAAAAGCACACGCATACACACACACACACACACACACACACACAGTTTAAGTAAATCTTTGATGAGATCTTGAAGACGAATGGCATGAGGACTAATTAAAGTCATAGATCCCATGAGAGCAAATAGGCATGTTTGGATGGCATTTAGGAAACATCTCCCATATTGAATATATGTACATTAGTGGCCCTGTAAAAGATAGAGAAATTCAGTGTCGGGAAAAACAAATCACCGTTCATCCAGGCTGAATAAACAGAGCTCGTTTACATATATCAGATTTTATTTTATTTTTTACGAGTCACTTGAGGGCCAGGCACATTTTATATTCGCGCTTTGAGGAAATGCTGAACATGCTCTTCTTCCTCTTTCCCTCCTCCCCTCAAGAACTTGATGAGTGGATAAACATTTGGGATACTCCTTGACACTTTTCTAAAATCGCTTATCAGAATTCTCTTCAGTTTTTAATTGTTGTTTCCTTTAACTGTCTCACGGCCCTTAGGCCAGGATTTCAGAAGCTGGGAGCCATGAGCAAAGTGGTTGGGACGGGGAGGCTGTATTGAGATTTTGGCCTACACACAGTGTCCCAAATTTCTAGTTTGGACAAAGAAGATAATTCTATGTACCTACATTTTTCTACCCGTAAAACCCAGACAATGATCATCCCCTCAAAGGAGTATTGCAAGGATTAATAAAACCTTCCAAATTCTCTTGGCATTTCTAGACAATAAATTTCACTATTATTCTACATTATCATAAATATTGTTTTATTTTGACAATGTCACTGTCAAGGACTTTTCTTCTTTACCATCTAGTTCTAGGTATAATAGGGTTTTTGTTTTTTCTTTTTTTTAAAGGAAAACATCTGAAATTTCAGTCAGAGAGAAAAGCATAAGGAAAACATTTTTGGTGTAGTAAAGCAATTTTACTATGAATGTCATCAAGACATAAAGGAGAAAGACAAATTGTGGCATGTTTCATCACATTAAGATAATTAAGCCAATTTTCACTGATGCTTATGAAAGTGTGACACTGAAGCAAGAAAACTCTTTTAAAGTTTTCTATTGGAACCTTTATTATATGTATTCCATTATGACAAGAAGTTGGATTTTTCTTCTTTTTTCCACACTGATGTTCAGGCCTACAAAATTTTAGTGAGTGAGCATGCTAGGGTTGCCAGGGTTAGCAAATAAAAATACAGGATGCCCAATTAAATTTGAATTTCAGGTAAATAATAAACAATTTTAGTATAAATATGTCCCATGTAATATTTGGGACATAAACTGAAAAATCATTCTCATTTATGTGCATTTCAAACCTAACTAGGCATCTTGTATTTCATCTGCCAACCTAAGCATGCTGGTGTTTTCTAATAGATTCGTGGAAGAGATGGGTTAGATGGGTTTGTCAGACCTACAGGGACTGGGGCTGGATGCCCCCTGAGAAACACAATTCACAGCACCTAAGGGTTGTAGTTACCCCTGGTGAAGCCTGACCTCACATCAATACATAAAATATTAGAGTCAGTCGGGAAGGGGGTGGTGGTGGCTGGAAGGAAGCGCAGGCCCACTGGAGTTTCTGCCCTCGCTCTGCACTCACACTCAATGAGGAACCTCACACAGCATTCCAGGGGCCTGTGTGGGGTTGATGCTGGGGTTCAGGGAGCAGCAGCCCAGGGACTCACCTGGAAATTCTGGCTCCGGCCAGCAAACCAAACCAGACCTCACCTGCCAGACGGATTCTCACAGACATGGAAAGCTTAGCTCTTGCAGCTAGATGGAGCTAGGGCAGGCCAAGCGGGATGATGTTCAAATGTTCTCATATTTTAACCTTCATTGAGGCATTATGATTATCCCGATATTATGTTTCATATTTCTGCAGTATAAAACCAAGATTAAAAGCACTGGCTTTCAAGTCAAATTGACCTCGGTTTGAATCCTGGTTTCCCCTTCTAGTTATAAAACTGAGCAAGTTGTATGAACTTCGAATACAAGTTTCTCATCTGTAAATAAAGGTAATACTACTATTTCACAGAGATGCTGAGAGGATTAAACAAAATCATTTCTAAAATTCTTCATACAGTTGTCTGCCATAAAATAAGGTCTCAGTAAATAGTGCCTACGTGCTATTCTAAGCTTCTATAAGGGTCAAATTCCTAATCTGAACTGAATATTACACAAGAAGCCCTGTTATTGTTGTGGACTTAATGGTATTCATTGACAACCTTTGATGAAAAGTCCATAGCAAGTGTTAGATTGGCCTTTAATCATTACTGTCCTATTAGGCCAAAGAAGCCATTAGAGTGTGATGATTAAACTTCCTGTTACATAAGCTATAACCTCATCATTATTGACAAGAGAAACTTTTCTCATTAACTGAATGCATAAGCTCTGAATGTAGAAAACCCTTCAGCTCAAAACAGGTATTTTCATTGATCAAACTGAGTTATTTCATTGATTCCTCAATAATATATTTCCATATGTGAATGCTTCCTGCCCATGTTATTACTGTCACTTTCTCCACATTTATTGGGTTTTGAGTGTCAGCACATGTAGAACAGTGGTTCTCACCCAGCCTATATATGAACATCATGTGAGGGACTTTGTAAAAAAAATACTTACAAAGGGCTCCACCCCAGACCAATTGAATTAGAATCTTGAGGTAAGGCAAGAACATCAGTATAATTGTAACAAGAGGCCACTTCAAAAATGTTAAGTGGAGGAGAGAAAATGGGCTTTAAGCCACATCAAGGTGGGTTTCAACACAGATCTCTGTATTCACTAGCTGTGTTACATTATACAATTTACTAATTTATCACAGTATCGGTTCCCTTTATTAGAAAAATTGACATACCTATTCTCTTAAGGATCCATAGAAGTACTACATAAATGGAAGTTACTCTTCTACAGAATGTGTAAAAGAAGATGGTCTTAGACATTCCTAGCCAACCAGAGCATTTCTTTTTTTTCATGCAAAAAGATTACCAAATCATAGCATGATGGTTTCCATCTTTTTCAGTATTTGTATTGACTGTTCATTTATTTTATTTTATTTTTATTATTTACTCATTTATTTTTAAGGCAGGATCTTGCTCTGTTGCCCAGGCTGGAGTATAGTGGCATGATTATGGCTCACTGCAGCCTCGACCTCCTGGACTCAAGCAATCCTCCCGCCTTAGCCTCCTGAGTAGCTGGGACTACAGGGGCACATCACTACACCTCGTTAATTTTCAATTTTTTTGTAGAGACAAGGTTCTCTCTATGTTGACCAAACTGGTCTTGAACTCCTGGCCTGAAGTGATCCTCCTGCAATGGCCTCCCAAAGTACTGGGACTGTAAGCGTGAGCCACTATGCCTGACCATTTTGTTGCATGCTTGGAATATGGTTCTTACTGTAAAAAATATATATATAATTATATTTATATATTTTTATATATTTCATATAAAAATATATAGTATGTATATATTATATATATTTATATATAACATATATTATATATGTATTTATATATGTATTTTATATTATATATTATATGTATTTATATATAATATATATCAATTGTTGGTTTTTTAAGAAAAGTTTTTGACTTTGTCTCTATCTTAATCACTTTTGTTGCTCTTGTTGCTATGTTTGTTATCTTGGCACCTTCCAGAACCATTTCCGAAACTTGGACCTAAAGAGCTGGAAATTTCGGTAACAAAATTTTAATAAAAGAAATTTAAATTGGTTTTACCACATTACCGTTATTGTTTCCTTACGCTTACTGCCTTTGATTTTTATAAGCAGAAGAATTTCTCCTGCTATGCCATGCTTACTGAAGAGCTTTCACTTTCTTTTCTTAATCCCAAATTTCCAAAATGAGGAGATTGAGTCTCATATTTACGCTTTTATCTGGTGGTAATCTCCCACACCTGCATAACAGTCACTATTATTACCAGTTCAGATTGTGCATTTTATACACACATAAATGGTCCTATGGCAATATGGAGTTTTGTTTTGTGGTGTATGCTTGATTTTTTTTTAACAGAAATGTTAGATTGTATGAGTTTTCTTCACTCAAAAACATGTTGTGATTTTCCCTGGTAATATCCCTTGCTTTGATGTCTACATTATCTGATATTAATACAGGTAAGCTAGCTCTTTCTTCTGATTAGGATTACAATGATATAAGTTGCTCCATCATTTTTATTTTAGTCTATGCCTTTGTTTTCAAAGTATATTTATTGTAGACAGCATAGAGTTGGATCTTCCTTTAATATATAATCTGACAATCTCTGCATTTAATTGGAATATTTAGACCATTTATAGTTAATGTCACTATGGATGTGACTGGATTTAAATCTATAAACTTGTCAGTTATTTGTCTTATCTGTTCTTTGTTCATTTTTCTCTTTTTCTGCCTTCTTTTGGATAAAGATTTTTATGATTCCATTTTATTTACATTACTGACTTACAAACTATACCTCTCTTAATTTTTCTGGTAGGTATTGTGCCGTTTACAATATACATTTTTATTAATAATTTATCACAGTTTACCTTTAAATAATTTTATACAATTTCTAGTATAGTATTAGAAACTTACAACAGTGTACATTCTTTTCCTCCTTTCCATCTTTCGTACTATTTTGGTTATATATTTTATACAGGTTATAACCACATAATACATTGTTACAAATTTTGCTTTAGAAAAGATGTTAGCAAATTATGTGAGCCAGTCACCTGTGTTCTATAAATACATTTTATTGGTTTACAGCTCATCCACTTGTTTACAAACTGTCTTTGTTTTCACACTACAGCAGCAAAGAAGAGTAGCTACAACAGAGACTATATAGCCCTCAAGTATAAAATATTTATTATTTTGTCCTTTAAGAAAAATGCTGTTATGCTTTAGACAATTATCTTCTAAGTTGATAAAAATTAAGCAATGTCTTATTTTCACTGTTATTTTTACCCTGTCTTTTTTTTAACCCCATATTTCTTTATGTAGATCCAAATCCAAAACTTTTTTTGAGACTGGGTCTTGCTTTTTCGCCTAGCCTGGAGTGCAGTGGTGTAATCATAGCTCACTGCAGCCTTGATCTTCTAGACTCAAGTGATCCTCTCATCTGAGCCTCCTGAGTAGCTGGAACCTCAGGCATGTGCCACCACACCCAGCTCATTTTTAAACTTTTTTGTAGAAATGGGATCTCCCTATGTTGCTCAGGCTGGTCTTGAACTCCTGGGCTCAAGCGATTCTCCTACTTTGGCCTCCCAAAGTGCTGGGATTATAGGCATGAGCCACCATGCCCAGCTCCCCGAGTTTTTTTACTCTTCACTTCTTTATGCATATCCAGCTTTCCAACTAGTAAAATTTTCATTCTACCTAAATAAACTCCTATGATATTTCTTGCTTCTGGCAGTGGCTTTCCTTCACTTTTGTCTATCTGAAAAAAAAATTCTTATCTTACCTTCATTTTTGAAAGATATTTTTGCTAGCTATAGAACTTTGGGTTTGCAATTTTTCTTCAACACTTTATAGATGTTCCTCAGTGTCTTCTGGCTTGCAGTTACTGACAAAATGTCTGACGTAATTCTTTGTTCCTCTGTATGTAATTTCTCCTTTTCTCTCTGGTTGCCCTAAAGATCTTTTTATTTATCTTCGGTTTTCAGCAGTTTGACTATGATGTGTCTAGAGGGGTGTGGGTGGGTGTGTATCTGTGTGTGTGTGTGTGCGTGTGTGTGTTTAATTTATCCTGCCATGGGTTCCTGGATCTGTGATTTGTTGTCTTATTATTATTTCGGAAAGTTCTTAATTATTATCTCTTCAAATGCATCTGTTGGTCTATTCTATCTTTCTTCTTCTAGAATTCAAATTACATATATGTTAGACTATTTGGTATTATCCTTAAGCTCTGAAATGCTCTCATCTGTATTTTTTCGCTCTTTTATCTCTTCATATTTCATTTTTGATAATTTCTATTGACCTACCTTTAAGTTCAATAATACTTTCCTCAGCTGTGTTCAATCTATTTTTAAGCTAATTAAAGGAATTCTGCATCTCTGATATGCTTTTTATTTCTAGCATTTTCATTTAACATTTTATATAGTCTAATCTCTCTGCTGAAATTCTTCATCTGTATATGTATATTGTCTGCCTTTTTCAATAGATCTCTTAATGTTAATTATAGTTATTTTAAGGTTCCTGTCTAATAAATAGGACAACATCCAGGCTCTCTCTGAATATGGTTCTGTTATTCACTTTACCTGTTGACAATGAGTCTTTTTTTTGTTATTGTTGTTGTTGTTTTATGGGTCTTGTAATTGTTGATTGAATGCTGGATGTTGTTTGTAAAGGACAATAGAGATGAAACTAAATAGTATTTATTTCTAAAAGTGTCCACTTTTCATCCTGTCAGACTTTTAATGTGAGAATTGAATCAATCAAGTGACTACTTGAGTTCGTTTGGGTCTTACTGTGACAATTGTTATTCTCAGTTTACCATAGGCTTCAAATAACTTCTGCAATGGGCCACCCATATCTTGTGCTTAGTGTGGGGCCTTGGGTGCTAGAAGGTTTTTCTTAGTGTTTTTGCTCCACCCTTAGCTTTCAACAGTCTTTGCATGCCTGCACCACAGAATAGGATCCCTTTCCACGTTCTTGCCTCTCCCCCATAGACTGTTGCTGCTCATTACTCAGTAGGAGGCTTACCGTGTGGTCAATAGGGTAAATTTTAGCTTCTGTTCGTCAGTCTCTGAATTAAGGCCAGGCAGCCAGGGATTGAGGGGTTAAGCCTTCTCCATGTTTCTACCACTCCCCCACCACACCCTTTGGCTGCCAAATCCTGCCTTGTATCTGTAGTGTATCTTGGGAAGTTGAGAGTTTCCTGCCCCTTCCCAAGCAGTAGAAGATTTCTGCTTTGTTTTATTCAGAATTTTGGATTTTTAAAGGGGTTTGTTGGTTTGTTTCTTCACTCTGTCAGAAGCAAGAAACTCTTTCTTCTACCTTTTCTCCACAGCAATGGTTCTTTGCCTGGCTACTGAAGTTGAAAAGAAGAGTATCCTACCCTACCCCTAGAAGCAGATGGGTTTTATTTCTGTCTGTCCTGCAGAGGCCTTGGAGGTGAGAGATTTGGCTGCCTAGCCCCAGTGACTTAAGGCTTTTGCTTCACATGAAAGGATACAGAGAAATGTGCAGTCCTTGATGAGTCTTTCCCAGTGGCAGTCACGCATATCCTGTAAACCTGTGTCCCTGAAGAGGCTGTCTCCAGGCTCCTTCCTTACTCCTAGGCTTTCTCACAAGCTCCTGGAGAAGACAAACTACGAGCTCTTCTTGTATCTGGGCTTTCAGGTACTTTAAATTGATATGCTGGCCCACATTCAGCTTTAGGAATTCCTAAAGTTTTTAGCCAATTTCTTACTCACCTCTGTGTCAGTTATCGCTTCCTCCTATGCTTTACCAAAGATGAAATGATGCTTGTGCCCTGCCTCCAAGATCTCAGCCCTTTGACAGCTTTCAGAAAAGTTATGATTTTGTAAATTATTTTACTTTTTTAGGCTTTTTAAATATTTGGATGGAAGTAAAATTCTCTTGTGACTACTTTTTACATTGTAAGTAGAAACAACACCTTTGTGTTTGTGATTTTACTTTGATGGGATATTCATATATACCTTATTCTTTTCAACTGTGGCATTGAATTCCAGAGTGAAATGTATCATGGCCCAGAAGAATTTACCCCAGTGGTTTAAATAAAGGGACTAAGGAAAGGCTATTCACAGAGGTGTGGGCAGGCTTAAGAGAACTAGCAACTTCCTGGAAAATTCTCAGATTTATGTATACTCAATCTCTAGATGTAGACAAAAGTTGGGACATCATCAGCTTAAAGCAAGTGGGTCTGCCATTGATTATATTTCTTTATTTCAAGGCAGGTATATTAGGGTTCTCCAGAGAAACAGAACCAAGAGGACATGTGTGATGTGTGTTCTCTATAATCTCTTTTTTTTGTTTGTTTGAGTTTGTTTACTTAGGATAATGGCCTCCAGCTTCATCCATGTTGCTACAAGTGACATGATTTTGCTGTTTTTTTGTGGCTGCATAGTGGTCCATAGTATACACATACCACATTTTCTTTTTTGTTCTCGTTGGAAATATTTTCTTTTTTTAAATTATTATACTTTAAGTTCTGGGATACATGTGCAGAACATGCAGGCTTGTTACATAGGTTTACACGTGCCGTGGTGGTTTGCTGCACCCATCAACCTGCATCTACATTAGGTATTTCTCCTAATATTATCCCTCCCCTACTCCCACCCCCTGACAGGCCCCGGTGTGTGATGTTCCCTCCCTGTGTCCATGTGTTCTCATTGTTCAACTCCCACCTATGAGTGAGAACATGTGGTGGTTGCTTTTCTGCTGTTGTGTTAGTTTCTATAATCTCTTTCTATATGTACATTGAAATAGAAAGGAATTGGCTTACGAAAGTATGGAGACTGGCAAGTCTCAAGGTCTGCAGGGTGAGCTGGCAAGGTAGAGACCCAGAAGAGCCGATGGTTTCGTTCCAGTCTAAAGGCCAGCAGGCTTGAGATCCAGGAAAAGCTGATGTTGCAGTTTAAGTCCAAAGGCAAGATAAAAGCCAGTGTCTCAGTTTGAAGGCAGTCAAGCAGGAAGAACTCTCTTCTACTTAAAGGAGGGTCAGCAGTTTTGTTCAGTTCAGAGATTCAACTAATTGGAGGAGGCCCGCCCACGTTAGAGAGGGCAATCTGCTTTACTCTGTCTACCAATTCAAATAAATGTTAATTTCACCCCCAAACACCCTCACAAACAGAACCAGAAGGGTGCTGATCAAGTACAGAGATAAAATTAACCATCATAGCAGGGAATAAGCAATATGTTTATTTCAATTATTGAGACACTTTATCTTTGAGGGTTGTTATTCTTTTAAATCTAAGAGCTATTGGTGATGTCCTACTTGGGTAATGTGTATGTGCACACATGTGTACGTGCATATATATATATTTTTGACAGGAAACACAAGATCTCTGGATCAGGGCAAAGACCATTTATTATTCACTGAGCATCTTAACCTTGAGCCTCAGTCCCCACAGGGCAACTCAATAAAGGCCTAATGTTTCCTTGCACATGCACCATATGCACACATATACCACAGGATAGGAACCCTCAAATTATGAAGCTTAGAGCTTCTATAGACTGCTGACATATCTGCTCATTCTCCCCTCCAGAGAGGGAGAAAAACCTTTACTCTGGAATGTAAACAAATCTTCTCTGGGGAGGAGAGAGAATCATTTCCACTTTTCCTTCACCATCCTAGAATATAATCAGATGGTGCCACAGGAGATAAATCCATGAATCTCTCCAGAGCGATATATTGTCTCTAACTTCTCTAACTTAATGTTTGCTTTTCAAACATCAAATGAATTTTTAAAATTATTTCCTCAGAGTGATTATTAATTACTAAAATTTCAGTTTATTATTAATTATTAAAATTCAAGTTTATTAACAACTGTAAGGTACCAGAAAATCTTTATAAAATCATAAATAAAGATGATTTTTGTCTTTAGTAGTTTTTCTAATTCCTAATTCCTCTCCCCACTCATGAACAATGAAAATAGATGGCTTTGTAGGTTCATCTTCTTTCTTTCAATAATTTAGCTGAAAGCTGGGTTAGCTGGACTGAGCCAGTCTGCAGAGGGATAACAAAGCTTTTAGTTGATGTCAACATTCTTGATCAGCAAGGCTGTTCCCAGGGTCTAGTATGCATACTCCCTAGGGCTTTTCAAATGCCTCGAGGTTTCTCAATATGTTTATTCCAATTTAGAAAAACTGGATGTTCCCAATCCCTTCTAAGCTGACCTATAAATAGGTACTATGGTATGGGGGCAGGGCTCACTTTTGTTCTTGGAGTGTTCTCTGACTGCTGGCCAATGCAAGGCTTTCTTTGCTGGAAACATCTCTGTGATGGATACTGAGTGTTTATGCTAGGAATGTGCTGTCAAATAATTGAAGGGTCGGCAAATTGCACGCACTTTGCTACTTCCCTATTCTTATGTCTTTCCCTTAATAATACAATTTTATAACTATATTGCATATTGCTAATAGTATACAGTCATGACCACTCTGCTTGACAGTAAACAGTGCATATTTGTATATTTTGAAAGCCAAAGATAATTTTTTTCTTTAATCATTTTTCCCAGTTCCTTTTCCCAAGAGACATGCAGTTTTCCTATGATCAGACAGCCCATATTCATTATCTTCAAGCTGAAACTGCCTCATTCCACTTATCCTAAATGGACATAATGAAATTACTGTTCTCAATATTCTCATTGAAATACTTTGTCATTTAGCTTTCATCAGTTTCTAGAAGGTTCTATGAGTGAGATTTCATCCTTCTGATTGTCTAACTTTATGAGATCTGACTTTTTAAGTATAGTTTTCTTCTTCATGATTACAATCATTGAAATAATTTATAATTATAAATATTTTAGAATACAATCAAATGCATTTTGATCTGATTCATAAGTAGAAACTATTAATTGGTTAGATACAGTAGCTTATGCCTGTAATCTCAACATTTTGAGAGGCTGAAGCAGGAGGATCACTTGAGCCCAGGAGTTCAAGACCAGCCTCGGCAACATAGCAAGACCCCATCTCTAACAACAACAACGATAAAATTAGCCAGGCTTGGTGTGTGCCTGTAGTTCCAACTACTTGGGAGGCTGAGGGAGGAGGATTACTTGAGCCTGGGAGGTCAAGGTTGCAGTGAGTCATGATTGTGCCACTGCACTCCAGCATGGGTGACAGAGCAAGAGCCTGTCTGAAAAAAAATAATAAACTATTAGTAAGCAGAATGAATTGCCCTTATAATCAATATCACAGCTATTTTTAAGGAATAAATATTGTTCCCAATTTTAACTTCTTTTGGTCAGAAGGATGTCCATTATCAGAAAATCAGAATAGTGGTTTCTAACCTCAAGTTTCATATGACTGGCATCTCTTTCCCCACATATGGACTATACACCGGGGTGGGAGAGGGTGCAGGGTAGAGTAGGGGCGAGGGAATGCTGTATTCTGGCACTGTTTTAGACACAAACTGTGGCTTCTGCTCTTTAAGATTAAGAACTTTCTTACCCTGCCCTGCCATCTGCCTTCTTCATGCTTATTCTCTTTTGCACCTCTCTCTATCTTCTTTTTTTTTCTAATACTCCTTTCTCTCGACCCGACCAAAGTTGTGGTGATAAATAGGTATGTCTAGTATTGAAAGATGGGGCACATTTCAATACTTATTTTTTCCCCAACCTTCAGAACCACCAGAAACATTCACTTCTGTTTTCTCAGCTCACAGTAGTAGTAATCTGAAGATTTTGCTTGTTATCTTTTTTGCCAGTTCATAACTTACACAGTAGGTACATTGAGTCCTGTTGCATTAAGCTTACGTGGGAGCTCTTTTGGCTACCACATAATTGTCTTGGGAAATAATCTGTAGTTCTTAAAATGGGCTGTAAAAATCTAGTAAAGCTGGTTGTCCTTGAATTTGAGTTAAGGTTTCAGCATTATCAAAGAGTAATGTTTGGCCCTTGAAGATGCCACCAAGCATTTCATGGACTGATTCTCATTCACCATTGTCAACTGCTTATTGAACACCCAGAGTTCATAATATTGTACAAGACAGCCTAGCACAGGGTCTTGAGCAAAAGATACAATAAATCCTGACAGCTTTTAAAGAGTGACTCACAAGCTGCAATCTATTAGGAAATGGCAGAAATCTAAAATATTTTTCTCTCCAAATAAGTCCACAGTGACTGTCCCAAGTGGTAACATAATTATATCATTAATTTGTGATGATGCCACTTTTAAGTCAAGTAGAATCTCATAAATTTCATCTTAATTTGTAGGTGTAGGGGCAGGGTAAGGGTGGTGATGTATGTGAGAAAAGCGTGAGAAAATCTTCTGAAAAAAGAAAAAGCATAGTTGAGAATAGAATTAAGACTCACGTTTACTTTTTAAAAGGTTATTAAACCCTCTTTTGAGACTGGTTGGAAACCAGTTAATTCTTCTAGCAGTTAAAGGTTTAAAGCCCTAAAGCCATTTGTTTAATACATCTATTTAAAGTTGGGGGTGGAACTACGACCAGGTTTTATATACCTCCCAGTAGCTTGTGCTCTGTGTGCCTAGGGGATGTGGGAGGGAGATGGAGAGGTGAGGGTAGGTAGACACCCAGGATGTTTATTTTATAATTAACAAGGCTATAGGAAGTTTTTTGAATCACTAATTGGGGATCCAGGCATTAAACTTAGGCCTTTGCAGGGTAGGGCTTTGCAGGATAGGAGATTTAGTTCATTAATGGACCGGTAATCAGAGTGTGAGCGGTGGACATCATATTGGAGGGTCACATGGCCTAGATGGTGCTGAGCTGCTTCGAGCCCTGGATGATGTTGAAATCTGAAAATTCTGTATTCTTTATACTATACATTATATAGTTGTCCCTCGGTATCTGTGGGAGATTGGTTCCAGGACCCCCATGGCTACCCAAATCCACAGATGCTCAAGTCCCTTATATGAAATGGTGTGTGTGTGTATATGTATATTACTTGCACATAACCAACACACATCCTCCTCTATACTTTAAATCATCTCTAGATTACTTATAATACCGAATACAAGATAAATGCTATATAAATGGTTGTTATACATTTTTTAAATTCGTATTATTTTATTGTGTTATTTTTTCAAATATTTTTCATCTCAGGTTGGTCGAATCTGAGAATGCAGAACCTAGGGATAGAGTTCAGGCCTAGACACTAAAGTTGGTGATTCACAGGCCAATGTTCTTTCCAATAACCCACTAAATAGGTACAGAGGTACATGCAATTCTCGATTCCATGTTCACAGGACTCTCTCAATATCCAGTTTCAGCTTCATCCACTTCTTAGCACCTGTACTCTTTCCTAACTGTAAAATTTATATGCATACAAGAAAAATACCTATAACGGAAAAAAACAGAATTTCTCTTTAAAATCTGGCTTGAGGCATCTACCAGGGTAGACTTTTAATCTCATTATGAAGCTATAACTTGTTGTGATCGAAGTGTGTCTTAATGTGGTTATAACAGAGTAATATTCCTGTGTGATGAGATAATCTTAATTCACTGTAAAACATCTGTCTGTGTGCAGTACATTGTCTGCTGCTCTTGAGTATGAATATTGCTTCTCTAGGTAGAAATTTCAGCATCTCAATTTTCTGTCTGGCTTTTAAATTGTGTCTAATTAAAGGATTTCACATTCCTTCATAATATTGCCTTCTCAAGCAGAAATAAAAAGACAGAACCACATTTTGTGTTTTTCTTATGAAAGACGTTTTGTTAATATTTGGGTGGGTTATTTTGTCTGAAATGTGTTAATTACTTTAATTAGCCTTTCTTCAAGAACAGCAGCTAGGAGGTAGTGGAATGAATCTGAGCTAGATTATTGTCATTCCAACCCCCCCCCTTCCCTTTCGACTTTCCCCATCCTGCCCCATCTTTCCCATTACAAAAAGACCAGAGCTCAGGATCTTGGAAAGCCCTACTTACACAGAATTGCTATCACACGGGTTCTTTTTGAGATGGAAGCATAGATGCAACAAAAATAATATTCAGTGATTTTATCAATTTCATAAAGAATGATGAGGCTCACAGAACAAGAGCACCCAGGAATCGTGAACACATAATACAGAATTCTAATCTTAATGAGCAAGGCCAAGTTGTTCTCTCATTTTTTTCCCCCATATATATTCTTTCAGTCACCTACTTGGAATAGAAGAGAAAAAATAACATTCTCTGTGGGGGTAGCACTGAGAAGCCAGGGGACAGTCAGCTTTTCAACTACCTTTATTGAAGCAGAAAATACCATGGGCTAAACTCCCTCCCCAGACATCAGTCACTATTTTATGGAAATTAAAAAGGACCAACAATTTGTTTTGCACCCTGGTGTTCATGGAAACCATTACATACTCCCCCCCCAAAAATAAAGAGCTTCCTGATATGAATTCAGTCATCATTTCCACAGCAGCCTGTGCCCTATCAACTCTGGCCCTGCCTCCCATAAAAGCAGGCAAGGAAAAATGCCCACAATGCCAGGTCTCTATTCGAACTTTCCAGAGGCGGCAGGTCATTGCCCTCATTCCCAGCTTTCAATTAAATACAGAGTTTGTATCTTACCCTCTTACAGACACAATAAGCTGTTCACTAGGACAGTGCTTTTCAGACTTGACTATAATGCAAATCATCTGGGGATCCTGTTTCAAAATGCAGATTCTAATTTAATACTTCAAGGGTAGGACTTGAAGTTGCAGCCTCTCAATGAGGCTGATGCTGTTGGTTCATACGCTGTACTTTGAGTAGCAGGAGTCTAGGACAGTGACTTTCAAAATGTGTTGATCATGACCCACAGTAAGAAATGCATTTTATATTTTATAATATATTCATATACACGCATGTAATACATGTGTGAATATGAATGAAAATTAATGTAAAACTGTGCAGTTTCATGGAACAATTCTTACCTTAACCTGTACTATTTTCTAGGGTAATTTTATTTCAATAGTCACCTTGATTGTGCTGGTAGTTATACGAACACATAGGATAAAATTGCACAGATCCATACATATACCCACTCATGAGTGAATGCATTGTGGGTGAAATCTGAATAAGCTCTCAGGAGTGTACCAAAGTCAAGTTTCTGGTTTTGATATTGTACTATAGTTATGTAAGATAGTGGCATTGGGGGAGGTGGGATAAAATGTATGTAAGGTCTGGGTATTTCTTTGCAACTTTCTGTGAATAATAATTTCAAAATAAAAGAATAATTCAAAATAAATTTCAATTTAATAATTTCAAAATAGAAAGTAAAAAAAAAGATTATAAATGCATTGGGACTTACAAAATTGGTTTCAAGACCACTAATGTACCGGGACTCAGTGTGAAAAACACTTCTTCAGGACATCATGAAACTTGATGGATTGGTTTCACCAGAGCACCTGCTATAGGTGGTTCAGGCTGAGATGAGTTTTTAACTGGGATTAAAAGGCAGTGTGGTATGAGTGGAATGTGGAGACAAAGGGAGGAACATGGAAAGGGACTTTTCAAGGGCTCCTGGGTAGAGGGCAACGTTGCCCACAAATAGTACATCGTAGTGTTCACCTGTAGCCCACACCAGAGGGGGGAAGAAGAAACGTGCACGGGTGTCCACTGGCTGTCATCTGCCTCCTGACATTTCCAACTTTTCAGAGAGGAGCCCATCCAAAGTTTCTGGTTTTTGTTGCATGTATTATTATTTTTTAAATTTTGTTTGTTTGTTTGTTTGTTTTGAGATGGAGTCTCGCTCTGTTGCCCTGGCTGGAGTGCAGTGGTGCAATCTTAGCTCACTGCAACTTCTGCATCCTGGGTTCAGGTGATTCTCCTGCCTCAGCCTCCCAAGTAGCTGGGATTACAGGCGTGCGCCACCATGCCCAGCTAATTTTTATACTCTCAGTAGAGACGGGGTTTCACCATGTTGGCCAGGCTGGTCTCAAACTCCTGACCTCAAGTGATCCGCCCACCTTGCCCTCCCAAAGTGCTGGGATTACAAGCATTAGCCACTGCGCCCGGCCATGTGTATTTTTTAAAGTCTGTGGTAATGCAGTCTAACCACAAGTCTCTCCGGTACTTGAATGAGAAGTCTGGGGAGCAGGGAATCCAGAGAAACCTTAAAGCATGAGGAGTGGGAAACATTTGGATAAAAGTGAGCCTAGAAAATGGTTCAGGGTGGGAAAGGGCCATGAGTTTTAGCCCTAAATTCAGACCAAGGAATCTGGGAGGCAATTATATGCATTTAACTCATCAGGCAACAGCACAATGCAAATGACACAACTGTACAGTCTTGTTTTCCTCAGAGTAATACAAATCACAAGAAAAATATGGAGGAAGGAAAAGCATATTCCTTGGCCAGAGGCTCATGAATGTAGGATGAATAAGGGGTATATCTTAGTTTAATAAACCACTAGTGTAATGTCATAATGCTGAAAATATGAATCATACAATTGTTCCAAATTAACACCTAATTGATTTGTCTATACATAAAAATGAACTCATACCATTTTCTTAAGGCGTCCTTTTTGTTATTCACTTCATTTTTGCTAAGATGCATATTCCTTTTCTAACTAGATAATTCCGAAGCATTATTTTTGCTCTTGTAATCCAATTGCAGGTAAATCAGAGATATCTGCAAAGTCTAATTTAGAAGAGAAGGCTTTCTCTGCATGGTACAATAATTCATTTCAATTAGCATGATGAAACAAACTGCAGAGCTATTTTTCACTGAAAATGTTGTGGTGGAGTTCAGGGAAATATTAAAGATGTTTCTAGAAGCACAAACAAGCTTACACATGCATTTAGTTGCCCTAAGGAAAAAGAGAAGATTACAAATTATCTCATCACACAGATAAGAATGCTCTGTCCTCTTCAGCACTTCAGGTGAAACGGGATCATATCTGGCTTATTGATAGTCACTCAACGTACAATCCCAGGACATGTCCCATAAAAATATCCCTTTTATTTGCATTATTCTTCTTTAATGCACTTATCTAAGAAAAAGATAAAATACAGACTATTGTGGGTTTTAATAAAAATATGATAGACAGAAAAATATCCATAGGAGCAAATACTGCTTCCAGGAACTGAAGGATGTTGAATAAAACTGATATAATTAAGGGTTACCAAGAAGTTATGATACAAGCTTAAGGGATTTCAAATTTTGTAAATAAGAATTGTAGGGGAGAAAAATCAATCTAAGATAGGGTTTGTTTTGTATGTGAATGTAGGCGTTTGTGGAGATTGAATGTGTACGGCCAACTGACTTGTGACAAACTAAAGAATGCAGTAGTGAGGGAGGAAAAAAGAGCTATAAAACTAACTGGGGTCCAACATGTTTTGGGCTGCATTTAATTTTCTTGAGGGGAAAAGAGGTCAAGAATGGAATGAAGTCAATGAGAACTGGAATAAGACTCATTGGAAAAAGTAAAAAAGCAAAATGGCCAACGTTGAAAGGTCAGTGAATATCCTAGAGACAGGAAATGAATTTCAAACAAAATAGAAGGCAGTATTTCTATCTGTGTTTGAGAGTTGCTAAAATTGCTATTTAAAAGGGCGACTTAAATCACCAGGTGTTGTTTGCATAGAATCTAATTTTGGTGTATTTAATTCATTAGAAATATTAAGAACATAGATGTTTTGCACTGGGCAATAAAATAAATATTTAAACCCACAGCAAAACTGTTATTATTTACCAAGACTTAGTTCCTGTTTTATTATCTTTTCTTGGGAGGAAAAAAAAAAAAATCTCAATCTTCTCTCCCAAGAAGTCTTCATCATGAGAGTGCTGTTAATATAAAACTTTACCCAAAAGTGTGAAATCAAATAAATGTCTTCTTTTGTTAAAAAGGTGCTGCTGTCAGTCAATTTCATTGGGACTGATCATTTACATGTGGCATTTTAAACAGGCAAAATTTGATTGCAAGGTCTGTAGATGCCCTTATGTATCCACTGTCTCAAGCCGTAGCTCTGACTGAATACAGCAAATTCTGGATTAGCATCCAAATGCTTTCCAAAGTAAAACCAAAGCAAATAATTGCTACTTGGAACTGCCACACCTAAGCACATCGTTTGAGTCTACAAAGCTTGATTTGTAGAAATAAATGTTCATGGTTTTACTGAAGGTTAATAATAATTAGAATGAACAACAATTGTTAAGGAGGTTTCTCTTCTCAAGGAGGCATTCGTAACTGTGATGTATTGATGTCCTTGTCTCCTGGCTTCCTGTCTGATGCTGTGAGATTCTGGGAAAGACCATATGATGTGGCAGGATGATGCTGGGGCAACAGACAGAGTAGGCAGGCTTGTAAAACTCAAACAGGTCGCCAACAAACCCACTGTTGTGCCTAGAGCTTCCAGTAACACGCACATTCTCTTTTTTCTCCAAGCATTCTGTTAAGCCTTTCCTCATATATCACCATTGCATGTAAATATTTAGACTGGCCCTTTTTGGCACTATACACCTATGTTATGCTTTTAAAACTGTGACTTGTCCTCTTCCACCCACTTGTGGGAAAGACTGTTTTGCCTACATTTTCCCCCAGTCACAAGTATTCTGAATGTTTTTGGCATTTCTGCTTGGTTCCGCAATGGAGTATTACCAAGTCTTTCTTCCCCCTCCCTTTAAGTAAAGGAATGAATTGGAGTATGTGTTATACTTTGCTGTCTTGGCAAGAAAGGAGGAGGATCAGCAAGGAGCCCAATATGTTCTTTGTCCATGCATGTGGTGCTCCTAGCCCTGATTCCAGAGGCTATATAGAAAGCTAGGATAGGCTATGGCTTCAATCAAATACTGGCCCTGGTGGTATTCACTATAAAGGCATATACACAAAACCCTTCCAGGGATCTTAAAGGCAGCAATCTGATTCTCCATGGGACTAAGGGGCTTGCCTTGAAGCTATATTTGTCCCACAAATGTGTTTCACTTTGCTTGTATGTTTATTTGGGAAAAATGATAGGGTTTAGAATTACAGACCCACAGATTTCCCCTCCCCACCATCACCACTACAAAATAGATTCCTTCCCTCCAAAATTTGGTCATCAGAGAAACCTACTGACATGTATTTCTCCATAAGGTAATTGAACTATGAAACTGCAATATACATTTACAAATTATATATATATGTGTGTGTGTGTGTGTGTGTGTATGTGTGTGTGTGTGTGTTGTCCCTCTGGTCTTTTGTTAAGCACATGAATAGCAAACAGAAAAAAAAACTTATCTTAAAAATCAGCAGGGTAGCACTAGCTGGAATGTAATTTTACAAAACCTGGCCATCTTTCAAAAAGAGTGGGTGGATTTTTAGCACTACAAATGTTTGTGTATTATAAAGTATTTGCCATGGTGACAAAGCTGGGAGAAACATCCCATTAGCCACAGACGGGCTACAGACTGTTCTGATTATCCATGTCCAAAACTCAGTCTGGCTACAGCTTTGTGTTATTTTCAGCATTTATAAGTGCTCCATTTTTTCAACATACTAACCTACAACTTAGTATATATGGATGTATGTAAGCATTTAATATAAAGTTACCTTTAAACATGTTCTTAGGGCTTGTTCATGTAACCTATGTAAAGATTATGTGCTTATTATCATTACATGTAAAATGGATGTGTTTATACTATTCAAAGTAATATGCTTTAAAAGAATGAAAGACTTGTGAAAAGTATCCTGGAGCACTTATTAAAAATAAAATGGTCATGCAGAGAAAACATGAAGGAGAAGCAATGAAGTGTCTGCCCTAATTTATTTGCAGACATTTCTGACTATTGATTTCAGTTTTAAAAGTTATAGCCTCTGTTTTAAAAAGTGACTTTCACCTCATGTGCATGAGCAGAAATGTGAAGGCATGGGGAGAAATGTGAATTATAAATAGCCAGGAGAAACTATGCCACTGCATGTAAAGAATCCACATTCTTCCTTTTCCCAACATTTCTCTGCTGAAGAAAACATAGGGAAAATGTTAATGACTCATTTTTGCCCCTTTTTTGGGGGGAGAATGTTTATAAGCAAATGATGTTTTATGTAGTGGAATGAATAGTCCCACAATAACACCTAGTATTCACACAGAAAATTGCTTTGAAGATACCCATGACTGCACAAGTAGAAGTCAGGCAGAATAAAGAAAAAAAGACCAAAAAAAAAAAAAAAAAAAAAAAAAAAAAAAAAGCTTTAAGGTCATATAAAGGTTAAAGAAAATAGGCCACAGAAAATTAATTCTTATCATCTGAATAGCATTGCTCCAAACTGAACCACACTGGCAGCTAGCACTATCTGAAAATTTAGTGAAAAGACACTACACAATTTATTCTGCAATTCCAACTCTTCAAACTTTTCCTTACTTTTCTGGGTGATTTTTAGTGGGGATGGCACTTCTTTCTCGTATAAACAAGGAAGAAATTCTCATTTATCTGTTTATCGTTTGGTCTTTCAAGGCAGGTAATATAGCAGATCGCTTCACTAAACAGGACTGAAGAGAGAAACATTTTAATGAGGAGGTAAAATGCCTGCTACAGGTATTTTGAGCAAATAAAGTTTTGCTGACTCCTTACAAAAATTGTGCTTTCTTGATGCATTTTGAAAAGTACTAAGTACTAATTCAAGTGCACATTTGTGTAAATGGAACAGTTGTTTCAATAAAATATAATGAGCTTTTCATATTCCCCAAATATGGTCATGTTCAAAAGAGGATTTATCAATACATTACACAATTTTGGAACCGGCAAATTAAAGAACCTTAGTTTGAAAGGACAAAGGATTCTAAGGTCTTGTTTCTAGGGTTCTGACTAGGATTGTATTAAACATTGCTAATAATCGTAATTCCAAGGTTAGTCTGTGTTTTGAGGACCGATTCTAATACTAGTTAAATTTGTTCTTGCCAATCAGCTAAGTAGTGAAGATCGTGAATATACCTTGAAGATTTCAGCACTTAAAGCAGCCCAAGTTCCTAACACTGTTAAGCAATTTTCATGACCAAAGAGTCTGTCTACAGTCAGGATCGGGGTGGGCATCTGGGGCAGTACTTTACTGAATATTTCACAATTGTCATTTGTTTCTACCCTGCATTTGCTTTAGAGTTCACATTTGGCATTTTCCCAAAGCTAATCTGGACCACTGTCTTTCAGACTTGAGCTGAGATGTTCGTCGGATCTTTCTCTATTATATTTTGCTCATGACTAAATAAAACAAGACAGACATAAAAGCCTAAATTCCTGACACATCTTTAATAATGGCAAATTTTCATATTTAAAGAATGCCTTGTACATATTTGTGTTTCAATGGAGCCCTACGCATCTGTTACTTATTTTGGAGCAGCAGCTATCACATATGCAAAAGTCTTTGCAGATAAATTACTGTATTTCAATCTAAAATTACACATAAAGGATTTAATTCTTTAGAAGAAAATTCCTTACACAGTCATCACAGAAAGATCACAAAGGAACTAGCGTCACACTGTGTGTACAAAAATATGTGATCAGTTACTGCAGTCATTGGTACAGTAATAGTATGCATGCTTGCTTTATTTGAGTGCACAGATGCAGAGCAATATCCATTAAGGGTATAGACAAACAAATGCTTCCTATTTGCTGTGCAACTGAAGGCCTAGGATTTATATAGGTTCCAATTTGGAAAGTGCATATAGTATGCACTTCATCCCACAACTTCTCTCCCAAGGCTCTGTGGGCATCAACAGAAAGACATTTGCAGGAGGAACTCTTCCTCTGTATTTGCATTTGCTGCCCACCTGCTTCTTTGCCCTTCTCTCCCATCCAATAAGTACAGCACTATATGCATACCACCCAAAGGCCAACTTTCCAACCCAAAGAAAAAATGTTAATCCCTGGAAGGAATAGCACTGGAAGACCACTTCCATCCCTCTCACTACTCCCATGGGAAGAGGAGGAAGAGTCTCATCAGCCTCTGATTGATGGAACTGGGAGACAGGGCAATACTCCTCACTAGAGATCCATCCTCTTTGATGCTGTCTGGACCTGGCTGCCCACAAACAACCCACATTTTCCTTTTTACTTCCTGCTGCCTTGTCTGAACCAGAGCAGCTGCTCTGCCCACTACCAGACAATGTCAATTCAAGGTGGGTGGAGAGGATGTAAAGCCTATTGGCCTTAGATCCAAGATATGTTCTCCAACCCATTACTAGCAAGAAAGGCCACTTTTTATTCCTGTCTGACTTCTATTATCTACTTTTCAAAGTAGTTCAGAACTCAGAGAAGAGTTAAGTTTTCTGGATCTTGAAAACACCAACTTTCCTTTAGCAATTATCTTACTGTGGTTTAATATTTGATTGACCATACACCTTTGTAGCAGACTATAAGCAATTTGAGAGTAAAATCTAGTTCTTTTTATCTTTTTAAGCCCTGACCTAACACAGAGTAGCATTAATGTTGTTTCCATCCATCAATCATTACACTAATATCTAATAAAATTGTAATAAAGTGATAACCTGGTTTTAAAACACTTCACTCAAGCAATTACATAAGCTGCAGGGGTAGGTATAAAATTATTAACTGGGATAAAGTGCCCTATTGTTGACTGACTTGATCTAATGAGTATTACAAGTAGACTGAAGTGTGAGTACTTAGTTCGGGCTGCTATTACCAAACACCATAAACTGGGTGGCTTGTATGCAACACATTTATTTCTCACAGTTTTAGAGGCTTAAAGTCTGAGATCAGGGGATACCAGTCTGAGATCAAGGTCTAGTGAGGGCCCTCTTTCTGGTTGCAGACTGCCAACTTTTCATTATAACCTCACATGGCAGCAAGATGACTCTCTGTGGCCTACTTTATAAGGGCACTAATCCCATTCATGAGGGCTCTATCTTCATGACCTAATTACCACCCAAAGTCCCTACCTCCTAATACTATCACCCTGGGGTTAGAAAGCAGGAGGACCCAAACATTCAGTCCACAACAATCTCCCTCCTGCTGTTCTCCCTAATCCACATTAGAATACACAATTCTAATGTATTATGTGTGTATGAGGGAGGGCATTGGATATTAGGGATGCCTTATTTTTCTTTTTTTAAATTTTTTTAAATTTTACTTTAAGTTCCGGGATACATGTGCAGAATGTGCAGGTTTGTTACATAGGTATACATGTGCCATGGAGGTTTGCTGTACCTATCAACCCATCATCTAGGTTGCTCCGCATGCATTAGGTGTTTATACTAATGCTCTTTCCCCGCTTAGCCCCCACCCACTGACAGGCCTCAGTGTGTGTTGTTCCCCTGCCTGTGTCCATGTGTTCTCATTGTTCAACTCCCACTTACGAGTGAGAAAATGAGGTGTTTGGTTTTCTGTTCCTGTGTTAGTTTGCCGAGAATGATGGCTTCCAGCCTCATCCATGTCCATACAAAGGATATGATCTCATTCTTTTTTATGGCTGCATAGTATTCCATGGTGTTTATGTGCCACATTTCTTTATCCAGTCTATCACTGATGGGCATTTGGGTTCGTTCCAAGTCTTTGCTATCGTAAATAGTGCTGCAATAAACATATGTGTGCATGTGTCTTTATACTAGAATGATTTATAATCCTTTGGGTATATACCCAGTAATGGGATTGCTGGGTCAAATGGTATCTCTGGTTCTAGATCCTTGAGGAATCGCCACACTGTCTTCCACAATGGTTGAACTAATTTACACTCCCACCAAGAATATAAAAGCGTTCCTAATTCTCCACAGCCTTGTCAGCATCTGTTGTTTCCTGACTTCTTAATAATTGCCATTCTGATTGTCAGGAGATGGTATCTCATTGTGGTTTTGATTTGCATTTCTCTAATGATCAGTGATGATGAGCTTTTTTTCATATGTTTGTTGGCTGCATATATGTCTTCTTTTGAGAAGTGTCTGTTCATATACTTTGCCTACTTTTGGATGGGGTTGTTTGTCTTTTTCTTGTAAATTTGTTTAAGTTCCTTGTAGATTTTGGATATTAGGCCTTTGTCAGATGGGTAGATTGCAAAAATTTTCTTCCATTCTGTAGGTTGCCTGTTCACTCTGATGCTAGTTTCTTCTGCTATGCTGAAGCTCTTTAGTTTAGTTAGATCCCATTTGTCAATTTTGGCTTTTGTGGAAATTGCTTTTGGTGTTTTAGTCATAAAGTCTTTGCACATGCCTATGTCCTAAGTGGTATTTCCTAGGTTTTCTTCTAGGGTTTTTATGGTTTGGGGTTTTACATTTAAGTCTTTAATCCATCTTGAGTTAATTTTTGCCTAAGGTGTAAGGAAGGGGTCTAGTTTCAGTTTTCTGCATATGGCTAGCCAGTTTTTCCCAGCACCATTTATTAAATAGGGAGTCCTTTCCCCATTGCTTCTTTTTGTCAGGTTTGTCAAAGGTTTGCACAAAATCAATGTGCAAAAATCATAAGTGTTCCTAGATAGCAACAATAGACAAGTAAAGAGCCAAATCATTAATGAACTCCCATTCACAGTTGCTACAAGGAGAATAAGATACTTAGGAATACAACTTACAAAGGATGTGAAGAACCTCTTCAAGGAGAACTGCAAACCACTGCTCACGGAAATAAGAGAGGAAACAAACAAATGGAAAAACATTCCATGCTCATGGATAAGAAGAATCAATATCGTGAAAATGGCCATACTGCCCAAAGTAATTTATTGATTCAATGCCATTCCCATCAAGCTACCATTGACTTTCTTCCCAGAATCAGAAAAAAAAAAAAAAAAACTACTTTAGATTTCATATGGAACCAAAAAAGATCCTGTATAACCAAGACAATCCTAAGCACAAAGAACAAAGCTGGAGGCATCACACTACCCAACTTCAAACTATATCACAAGGCTACAATAGCCTCACTTTTCAACTAGTCATTGTGAAGATTGAGTAAGGTATCAAGTATGTAAATATCTCTTATATCAGGAATCTCCAATCTTTTCTTAAAGAATAATACTTGGTTATTTCCATAAAACGGTTGTGATGATTCAGAACCCAATCACGGAGCTGGATGCTGCTTTCCTGTTTCCGTCTTCACAAGAAGGGAAGCCCCAGGAGCAAGACGACACGTATCTCTGAAAGTCTTCATAATCCTGGTGGTATACACAGCTTGAAAATTTTCTTGACACAAAATTTGAATCATGCTAAATACTTTGTCTGTAAGTATATGTGGCATTATGTATGGACCGATTCAAGCAAGTAGTTCTTCGTAATAAGCATTAAGTAGTCATAACCTAATGAGAAAACTTGATTTTAGAGTCACTATAAGACAAACAGGAGAGTGGTCCACATGAAAGAAATGAAACCAACATAGATTATAAGATCCAGAGATTGTTGAGCAGCCATAAATAAACAGTTCCCTTTTTGCTTCAGCTAGCCATGGATGAATCTCCATCTTCTGTTTTGTTGTCATTGTTTTCAATGTTTACATGTTTCTAATAACAGGTGTTCATTGTCATGTGCTTTTATCATTATGCATTCATTCCTGTGATGCTCATATTTTCTTGCAGATAATTATAGCAATTAGCAATTAATTTTTTTCTTTCCAAGAGAGACTATGAAATAAACCTTAAAACCTATTAACACCAATACTTTATTTCTATCCTATGGATTGTGACCCATTAACTTGCATAATCCACCAAACTAATCCACTAATCCACTAAACTAAGTCAAATCTCTTCAAATAACTTGTCTCTAGTCATCTTATTAGAAGCAAGAATAAATTTAGTTAGACAGCTTCCGGGTGGAAGAAAGGATGGGGAAAGTACAGGTGTTTACCTAAAGTGAAACAGGATAAAGAAGGTTTAGGAGGAGGTGGGAGAAAGAGAATGAGAATCAAAGAAAAGGTAATAGTATATCAGTCCTTGGAGACAAGAAGATGAAAGAGGGAGGCAGAGGGCTGGGAGGCAGACCAGGGACAAGGACAGGGAACACTGGGAACATGACCCTACTGTGATTGGGTAGGGTTTTAGGGTTGGCTGACACTGGTGTTCCAAATAGAATGAGCCATTGGTCATTTCAAAGCTGCATCAGCAAACGTCCCTCTTCACCCACCTCCATGTTGATGCAAGATACAACTCCAGCTGAGGGAGAATATATAAACCAACTTCTTTGGATTTCAAACAAGATGTCCCTTTTGCTGTCTGATATTGAAAGTATATACATCTCGTTTCAATATAAAACATATCTGCACCCTACACACTTGTCAGAGAGCTTAACCTGGCCCACTGTGTACAGTTTTATTGTATTTCATTCCAAGGTAATTTCAGGAATAAGTAGGATATAAATTACCATAAATAACACAAACTTAAAACACAGACCCTCCCTCCTGCTCTAGGATTGGTGCACTATTAGGTAACCCTGGATCAAAAAGAAAATATTCCTTGTACTTTCTTTGCTCTGTTTAATAAAGCAAGAAACTGTTGCATATTTTAGATTTTCATCCACACTCTTCACTTAAAGTATAAAAGTATTGGCATGAAAAAGTGTCAGCTCTGGAAAACATGTCTATGTGGGACACCTCATTCCCCAGCAATGTCAGCTAAATGATGTGCTGCTATAAGAAGCAATGATGCATGACATCAAAGAGAGTTGGACCCACCACATTTCATCACAGTTTCTCTGGCATTCCAGAAGACCTCCTTGTTCTGCTTTTTTTAACACTGCTGCAAGAACTGAATCAAATATCCGGACCTTCCCCTGACAATTGAATTGATAATATTTTGATTTTTGAATTTCCATTAGAAATAATGCATGGCTACATGGCAAGGGAAAAGAAAGTAATAATGTGAAAAGCTTAGATACACCATGACATTATCATTTTATATAAATGTACTTACATTTTAAAATAGATAGTAATGAGTCATTAGAGGAAAGATATTGTATCTTTGTATTACAGTGCTACTGAGCTTAATGCTGAATGTCTTTTCAGCAACCACAGATAGAAAGGGAGAGGGTAGGGTTGCTCTTCATTGACCTCTCAGCCATTATTCAGAACTATAGCCACATCATGCAAATATTTAATCAGTCCCTGAAAATTGTCAGCAAGAGGCAGTTAGAGGCAGCATTCTTCATTTATTACTGGCATTGCTATAACAGTACTCAAGAAAGATAGAAGGGCACGCTAATCCCCTGTCCTTCAGCTAGATAACTGAGAATTCTTACTCCATCAGCAAAATGTGTCTATCAAAATCAAGACATAAGGTCTCAAAGACCATTTCACTGAGAAAACATGAAATGGGGCTAAATGGTGAGCACACAGTCTTGAAATAAAAAGATACTTTTGATCCAGGGAGGGAGAAGAGATTGACCCCAAATGATCCTATGTCCAGGGAAGCCAATTTTTAACCCTCCAGTATTTAAATCATAACTTCCAGAAAAATTTTAATCTGAATTTCAGCAAAATTAACACTGATGGAATACTGAATTTGTATGGGAATGAAACTAATCTCGAAGATAATTATGTTTAAAAACCATTTTGAGAGAGAAATTATCACATGTTTGGCTGTACAGGGAAAGTATTTGCATTGACAAGTCAAATAAAAAGGAGGATGGGAACTAGTTGTCCAGGGAGAAGCAGGTCCAGGGCCTCTGAGCCCACTGGCCAGCAGAGCAGGCAGTGCCCTGGCAGGCCTGACTTCGTAAGAGTAGATCATCAGAAGTTAAGGGCCTCACATAACTAATTGGGAAGCCAGCCAGCCAGGATTAGTCCACATCTAAACATAGGCATCCTATCCAAGGTAGACTTCTGGAAGAGGCTCCAGAAAGGGCCAAACATGGCTTACAAAGAGCTTTTGTTGCCCACCTGGTTGTAAATGTCTTTTTTTCTGGTGTTGATGTAGCAGGGCTCCCAAACAGCACCCTCACAATGGTTTTTTCATACTGTCCAGGACACCTCCTTCAGGCAAACATGGAAAACATGAGGGTACTCCAAATAATTACAGAGGCTCTGTCCCCAGGGCCCCTCCTCATCATGGGCACCTTGCAGGGGTGGGCAACAGCACTGGATAACCCCTGTCAGGGAATGGAGGAGGAAGGCAGGGCTGTGCAAAAATGGAGTTTTGCAACCCAGAGATCCCTGTTGATCATAGATCCATAAATTCAGACAAGTCACTTAAGAATAAAGTCAGAGCCAGTTGATGACTGTTGCCCCACAATAATTGTAAATAGTGCTTCCTTACTCTAAAATATCCCCGTTTGGGTTCTGTATTAATACATGGGCACTCTATGACAAACACCATTTACAAAAAAAAAAACTTCTGCTTTTCAGTTCTGATAAATTGGCAATGAGAGGTAGAGTATTATAGAAATGTTGACTCTTTAAAAATTGCTATCTTAACTTCTTCATTTTTGTGTAGACAGTGGTGGTGGCAGCAGGATGGGTGGTATGTGTGCGTGTGGAGGAAATTATTAATACCTCTTAAAAGGCCTTTAGAAGGTCTTTTAAGTAAAGATGCCATACAACATAGTATTATTATAACTTGTTGGAATTGATTTAAAAGGCTTAACAAGCAATAATACAGACTCATTTGAAAAGTCTGTGAGCAGAAGAATGACCAGGGACACGGGTGGAGTGGGTAAACTTCTGAATGGCAGTCAGATCACCTCTTCTGTCTAGGAAGAACATAGAACTGATCTGCATGGGACAAAAAGCACTTGCATAATGAAACCAAAACCCAGTGGGAAAATCAGGACACCACAAGGAGCTCAAAGTTTTGTTTTGCTTTTGTTCTTTAAACAAGGGAGTGGCAGCTAGCCTGATGGAACATTTTTGTGTTAGAACATTGTGACAAGGGGGAGAAACCTTAATTTCTTTAATTCTTTACCGAGAACTCCTTGCTTTGTCTTTGAGAGTGGGTTAAGCTCATTGTCCTGCCAGGGATTACTGGAGAGAGTCAATGGTGGGTGCGTTAAGAGCCTGGAAGCAAAGTGTGAGTACTGTCCCTGGAAGCAGGGAGGTGGGATAAACCCTGGCTGCTTCAGGGTCTTGCTGTGATCTCTTTAACATCCACTGGTCATTCTGAAAATCACAGTCAGCATGGAAACCACTTCACAACACTCGTTTTATTTCCCCTTTTTTTGGTCCATTGCTGAAAAATGCATGAAAATCTTGTAAACTATAACGTAAGAGGGCCCCAAATCATGGTGATTTTGTACCTCTTCATTCAAGAGGTAAGAGTGAGCCCAAAAAGGGCAGCTCGAGAGTGGAAGGTGGGAGGCCCCATTTATTTTCTTGTAATAGCTCCAGCCTAAGTTGCCTTTTATCCACTTAGGCCCACATGATAAGTTCACTCTGGAAATCTCTTCAGCGTGGCTGCGTGCAGATGTAATCGGACCTGGTCTGGGTCGTCCTAATTGCAAACAGATTTCTCCCCCTCTGCGGCCATTCCTAAGCAGGCAGTGGTCAGAGCCTTGCCAGGCTTTTCGGCATCTTCTTCCTGCTTTGTTTCCAAATCTGCATTTTTCTTTGAGAAAAGACGTATGAGAGATTGTAAACAGGATAATTATATGGCAATGTGATTTTCAATGCAGGCTTTCCTTGCAGATTATTTTGAATGTGTAGGGGTTTGTTTTGGTGTGTTTTTTTCCCTCTCTGCCTGTGAGTCAGGGAGATAAAATGTTGTTTTGAAAGTGCAGTATATGGATCCACTAGAAACCTCCTACGATGTTGTTTAGACAAATGGTGAAAGATTATTGGGGGAAGCAGCAAACAAAAAGGAAAAAAGGGAGGAAAGAGTAGGCGCACAGGTCTCTGGCATTCGGCTCCCATCACTGAGGGTGTGGGGTCTGTCCCTGCTCTCCATTCTAGAACAGCACGGAGAAGGAAGGAAAACTGTGCATAAATACAGCTACAAGTTCAGACTATTACTACAAAGCTATCGTTTCTGAAAGGACAGTGCTCTGGTTGAGGAGGTTGAATGTGATTATTTGAAAGAACACATCCTTCTGTGCTACCCCTATGCTTCATTAAATTTTCCACTGCAGTCTGTAAAATCAGATGGCCCTGAATCTAAAGATGGGACAGGGTAATGTTAAACATATGCTCATCCTTCAAGTCACATGCATAGACACAGCACATTTATTTATTTTTGGTGCATAAAATCATATAATTTGTGGCTATTTGAGGTAAGGGGTACATCAGGGCCCACACTCACGGCCACACAGGTTGCTTGGCACAGCTCCAAGCATGCGGAATATGGTGTGTAATTGCTGCCCCTGGAGCTCCACAGCAAGAGAGCCCCGGGACAGTACTGTTTCTCACTGACATTTTGTCTCCTGTGCCAGCATGCTTCCTCCAGTGGCACATACCAGGTAGTCAATCAGTTTTATTGGATAAATTGCCAGTGTGCTTCCAGAAGATTGAACTTGTTAATAATCAAAGTATAGCCAGGTGTGGTTACATGTGCCTGTAGTCTCGGCTACTAGGGATGCTAAGGTGGGAGGATCCCTTGAGCCCAGTAGTTCAAGGCTGCAGTGAGCTTTGATTGTGCCACTGTACTCCACCCTGAGTGACAGAACAAGACAAAAGAAAGAAATAAAGATCAAAGTGCTGCTGTAAAACAAACTATTGATTCCTTCTCCCAATAGCTAGAGATGCAGGGATAAAGAAAGCTCCATCCTGCTCTCAGGAAGCTACAGTTTCGGGGGAGGAACATGTTTATAGGAAGTATATGAACAGCACAGAGGGGTCACAGAAGGAAAGTCAGGAAAGCAAACTCTGCATTCTACAGTCCCAAATATCAAAGAAAACAATGCCCATGTCTGATCTGTGTCATTTCCCTCATTTTCACTGGGAGAGGGGAATGAAATATTGGAGCATAAGGATTACTCCAGATATATTAGAATCTATTCTAGTTTTGAATAATAGAAACTACCATAACCTCTTATGTCTCTCCTTCAAACATAACATATTCCCTTTCTCAAGAATTCTTCCTTCAGATATTGTGGAATGACCTCATGTTATAGTTAGGCAATCCTATGCTGATGCGTATTAGCTGTGTGACCTTGAAAACATTACTTATTATGGTGATTTGTTCCCTATAAAAAGGGAATAATATATATCAAATAACCATAAATGTCATTCCTTCTCCTCCATCTCCCACCTGGAGGTACACTTTGCAAGTTCAAGTTTTTGTAAATAGCCCACTTAACATGGAGAATGGTTAGTAAACATCAAGTGAGAACAAATGCCGCAAGGATTCTTAGATGGCTACTAGTTTACCTCTTAATCATCTTAAGCCTAAACAATAGCACTACTATTTCTCTTCCAAGACTTTCCTCAGGGAAAGAGATAGAAGGTATGGAGTGAGATTCAAAAACTTGAAATATCAATGGTATAACAGTATCTTTTCCAAATGAGAAGTGTCTCCAAATGAGAAGAATACTGTCTCCAGCAGTATTTTTTTTTTTTTTTTTTGAGACGGAGTCTCGCTCTGTCGCCCAGGCTGGAGTGCTGTGGCCGGATCTCAGCTCACTGCAAGCTCCGCCTCCCGGGTTCCCGCCATTCTCCTGCCTCAGCCTCCTGAGTAGCTGGGACTACAGGCGCCCGCCACCTTGCGCGGCTAGTTTTTTGTATTTTTTTAGTAGAGACGGGGTTTCACCGTGTTAGCCAGGATGGTCTCGATCTCCTGACCTCGTGATCCGCCCGTCTCGGCCTCCCAAAGTGCTGGGATTACAGGCTTGAGCCACTGCACCCAGCCTCCAGCAGTATTCTTTATGCACTCCATTCATAACATTAGTAAGGCAAATCTTTCACAGGTTATTTTAAAAATTCAATATATTAAATGTTTATTTTCTTCAGGACTCCTCTCACTATATCTTTATTTTAAAAGTTCTTGACTACTGTGTCTAATTTCACTTTAGAGGCAATTAAAGGCTTACTGAAAAAAAAACATTTCAGGAAAGTATATTTGAAAGAAACACATGAAAGATGGTCAGCAATCTCTCTATTAGTCCCACAGCTAGAACCGGTAAGAAAAATCAATGACATTTTAGTTGATTTCCAAGACTCATTTACAATTCAGTTGAACTTACAACTTTCTTCCTAGAACATTTTACTGATGGCTGCTAAATAAGAAATTTCATTTCTTGGTCTTCTGGTTATGCTATTAATTATCATCAATATGCACCTCCCCCCCATAAAACAGAGTAGGAAGAAAAATTAGAGCTTTATGTAATTAGATACTGGTTAACATACTGGCTCAGTAGCTTAGCTGTGGCTAATTCTACAGTTAACTCTAGATTATCCATCCATAGTTAATGCATAAGGCAGTAATCATATAGCATCCATGGGGTGCCATCTGCTTCAGTAGGTACTGACAAAGATAAATAAGATCATAACCTCATAACCCACCTGGACATTTTTCTCACTACTGTATCCCCAGCACTGAGAAGAGCATTTAGTGTATTATAGATTTTCAATAAATGTTTGTTGAGTGAATAAATGACCACATAGATCTCTCTTTCCAGAAAACCACTGTCTAGGTGGGGAAACTGGTGTGTATACCATTAATTCAATGCTGCACTGCCTGTGGTGGCCTCCCTCAGCCCCTCATCATAGTCTCCAGACTTCCTTTCAACCACCTTATGAAGCTCTTTTTTGATTACAGAGTAAAGTGGAAAGAGATTCAAAGTAACAGAAATCTGGTTTTAATTTTTGGTTCCATTACTAGCTGTATGACTTTAGAAAAATTATTTGCCATATTTTATCTTTAGTGTTTGATGTATCAAATGAAGATACTAATACTTGCCATGTAGGGCAGCTTGATAAGAAAAAAACACCTAGAGGAGGAGAATTAAATGTCATTGTATAAAACCTCCAGTCCAGAGCTGGGCACAGTGGCGCCCACCTATAGTCCCAGCTACTTGGGAGGCTGAGGCAGGAGGATCTCTTGAGCCCAGGAGTTCAAGGCCAACCTAAGCAACATAGTGAAACCCTGTCTTTAAAAACAATAACAACTCAGCTCAGGGCTTGTTACATAGTAATCACTTAAGTAACTGTGAATTTCTTTTTGATCCCTCCTCTTCTTCCTTCCCGGCATCCTCCATCACACTGCATCAGCCTTGCCTCTGCATTACTGCCCTGCTAATCACTCTAAACCAGTGGTTGTCTAGCCTGGCTAATTTCAGAATCACCAGGGCCCAGCCCAGACCTACAGAATTAGCATCTCCTGAGGATGAATAGAAACCTATAGAAGGTGCACTCTCACTCCAGGTGATTCTGATAATAAATTGTGCCTGAGAACCTCTGCTCTCCATCAATGGGATGTTCCTTAGGGCAGTGGTTCTTATATTTTAGTGAGCATCAGAATCAGCTAGAGGGTTTGTTAAAACATAGATTGCTAGCCACACCACCAGAGTTTCTGATTCACTAGATGTATTAGCCCATTCTCATGCTGCTAATAAAGACATACTGAAACCAGGTAATTTACGAAGGAAATTTATTACATGGTAGCATGCAAGAGGGCATGTGCAGGGGAACTCCCCTTTATAAAACTGTCAGATCTCATGAGACTTATTCACTATCACGAGAACAACATGGGAAAAACCACCCCCATGATTCAATTACCTCCCACAGGTCCCTCCCATGGCACATGGGAATTATGGGAGCTATAATTCAAGATGAGATTTGAGTGGGGACACAGAAAAACCATATCAGTAGGTGTGCAGTAGAGCCTAAGCATCTGCATTTCTAACAAGTTTCCAGGAGATGCTGATGCTGCTGGTCCAGGTGAAAGGACACAAAGATAGATGTGTACCCGCCCCCCACCCGCTACACCCTTGTTCTGCTCTCTAACCTTTGCACATACCAGAGATTTCGTAAGTTCTGTGAGTACCTGGTTTTCTGCACGTACCAGAGATTTTGTTTTGCACATACCAGAGATTTTGTAAGTTCTGAGGCAAGGTCACAAGACGTGTTCAAGTAAGATAAACTCTTGCTGCCATAAACCTGCTCTCCCGCCTCAAAGTTTGAACCAAAATATCAGAAATGGCAGGAACCAATCATAGTTAGCCAAATCGCCTTGTTCAAACACTAGCCAATCATATATCTGATTTGTATAATAACTCTATGCCCACTTTTCTTAGACTATATAACATTGTTCGGAGCTGAGTGGGGGAGCTCTCCTGCCCGTCTCGTTTCACGAGCGAGGGAGAGTTCCAGGTTCGAACCTGTAATAAAGATCCTTGCTGCTTAGCTTTGACTCTGGACTCTGGTGGTCTTCTTCGGGGAATAAACGGTCTGGGCATAACAAATGGGGGCTCGTCCGGGATTTCCCCCAAGCCCACCAGACCCCCAAGTCAACGGATCTTAATCTGTAGGTAAGCCGGCTTTGTCACTGTCTCTGTCTTTGTCTCTGTCTGTCTCCCTGAAATTTCGCGAAATCCGTAATCTGTAATCTGTATTGGTCTGTTCTGTAAGTGGCACGGTCTTGGCGGACGCGCTAGAAGACAGCCACTAGGGACTGGTGGGAGACGTTCCCCAGTGCCCATCTGGGGGCCTCCATCCTTGGTTGCCCCGTCTGACTCAGGTCGGAAGTCCGACACGCGCTCGCGAATGTTCATCGTTATTACTGTCTGTCCGTTATTGTTAAGTGTTAAGTGTAAGCCCAAAACGAAACATAAAACCTTTTCTTCCCCTTCCAGGACCGGACCTGTCGGATACTCCCCTCTGCTTCACATTTGTAGGAGCAGTCCAAAGATGGGCAACAACCAGAGCACGCCGCTCTCACTCCTTGTTACCAATTTTAAGGATGTGAAGGCTCGGGGGCGTAACTTAAGCGTAGAACTAAAGAAGGGAAAGCTAGTTACTTTCTGCCGTTCGGAGTGGCCCTCTTTCGGTGTAGGGTGGCCCTCCGAAGGAACTTTCTGTCTCTCTATTATTACTAAGGTAAAAACTAAGATTTTCCTGCCAGGGCAGTCAGGACATCCTGATCAAATTCCTTATATTCTAGTGTGGCAGGATCTTGTGGAAAACCCACCACCCTGGATAACTCCATTCATCCCTGAGCCCTGCAAAGTCCTAGTAACGCGACCTACAAGACAAAAGACTCCCTCTGCTCCCTCGGCCCCTGTGCTGCCGGACAGCCAGGACCCCCTACCGTTAGAACCCACATTTCCCCCACCATATCCGTACCTTATCCCGCAGGACCCAGTCCCCCAGGGTGGTGCTTCCGTAGAGGGAAACCGAGAAGCGGAAGCAGCCGAGAGCGAAAGTAACCTGGGGCGGCCGGCCGGCCGAACGCGAGGCCGCGTACTGCGGGACCAAGCTTCCCGACTCCCTGACTCCACTGTAGCCCTGCCTCTCAGAGAAATAGGATCGCTCGATGATACCGGGCTCTCCCGTCTCATGTATTGGCCTTTTTCCATCAGTGATTTATACAATTGGAAGTCCCAAAATGCTCGGTTCTCAGATAATCCCAAAGATCTAACCTCGTTGTTAGACAGTGTCATGTTTACTCACCAGCCGACCTGGGATGACTGTCAACAGCTCCTCCGAATCCTGTTCACAACGGAGGAGCGGGAAAGAATCCAAGTTGAGGCCAGAAAACTGGTTCCAGGAGATGACGGCCAGCCAACTGCAAATCCTGACCTCATTAATGCGGCTTTCCCTTTGACCCGGCCCAGATGGGACTACAACACGGCAGAAGGTAGGGGACGACTGCTCATTTATCGCCAGACTCTAATGGCGGGTCTCCGGGCTGCAGCTCGCAAGCCCACCAATTTGGCTAAAGTATATTCTGTGTTACAAGGTAAGACAGAAAGCCCCGCTGTGTATTTAGAGAGATTAATGGAAGCCTTCAGACAGTTTACCCCTATGGACCCGGAAGCACCGGAAAATCAGGCAGCGGTAGTAATGTCCTTTGTAAACCAGGCAACACCAGATATTAAAAGAAAACTCCAGAAATTAGAAGGTTTAGAGGGAAAGCAGATTCAGGACCTCCTTCAGATGGCCCAGCGAGTTTATAATAATAGGGATACTCCAGAAGAAAAACAGTTCAAGGCAACCAAAGAAATGACCAAAGTCTTAGTAGCAGTTTTCCCCCAGGCAGGAAATGGCCAAAACAGAAAGCAGAAAAAGCAAAGCCCTAGGCAAGGATTAGAAAAAGATCAGTGTGCTTATTGCAAGGAACGTGGCCACTGGATTAAAGACTGCCCAAAGAAACGGAGACCAGCTAACCCTACCTCCGTACTCGTTACCCAGGACTCTGACTAGGGAGGACGGGGTTCGGACCCCCTCCCCGAACCCACGGTAACTTTGCAAGTGGAGGGGTCCCCAGTTCACTTCTTGGTCGATACTGGGGCGGAACGCTCAGTCCTAACCAAACCAATTGGAAAAATGTCTAAGAAAACATCCTGGGTGCACGGGGCCACAGGCATCAAAAAATACCCCTGGACAACCCAGAGGACTGTAGACTTAGGAACGGGAAAAGTCTCCCATTCCTTCCTAGTTATCCCAGAGAGCCCCTGCCCTCTACTAGGGAGGGACTTGCTGACAAAGATGGGGGCCCAAATCCACTTTGAGCCAGAAGGGCCCAAGATAACTGATTCCCAAAACAGGCCAATATCTATCCTGACTGTCACCTTAGAAGATGAGTACCGACTCCATCAAGAGCAAAAGCGCCCCGATCAGGGAATTGACTCTTGGCTCCAGCGTTTCCCTGAAGCGTGGGCAGAAACTGGGGGCTTGGGGCTAGCTAAACATCGACCTGCCCTATTTGTGGAAGTTAAGCCAGGGACGGACCCGGTTCGGGTTCGGCAATATCCTATGCCCCTGGAGGCAAGAGAAGGAATTACGCCCCATATCCGCCGACTCCTAGACCAGGGAGTCCTACGGGCTTGCCACTCATCCTGGAATACTCCACTGTTACCTGTTCGTAAACCCAACAGTACGGACTACAGGCCAGTACAGGATTTAAGAGAAGTTAATAAAAGGGTCATGGACATACATCCCACTGTGCCCAATCCATACACCCTTCTGAGTGCCTTACATCCCAAAAAACAGTGGTATACCGTTCTTGATCTAAAAGACGCTTTCTTCAGCCTTCCTCTGGCTCCCAAAAGTCAAGAACTCTTTGCATTTCAATGGACGGATCCTGAGAGGGGCATCAACGGTCAGCTAACATGGACCAGACTGCCACAAGGGTTCAAGAACTCGCCAACCCTGTTCGATGAAGCCCTTCATGAAGATCTGGGTGAGTACCGGCAGCAACACCCTGAAATAACTCTTTTGCAATATGTTGATGATCTCTTAATAGCGGCCAGGTCCCCGGAAACTTGTGTTCAAGGGACTGAGGACCTCCTGAAGACTCTGGGGGAGCTAGGCTACCGAGCCTCAGCAACAAAGGCTCAGATCTGCAAGTCGGAGGTAACTTATCTGGGGTACCGATTAAAAGGGGGGCAACGCTGGCTAACCAAAGCCCGAAAGGAAACAGTCCTACGCATCCCTAGACCCCAGTCAACACGGCAAGTGAGAGAATTCCTGGGGTCGGCAGGGTTCTGTAGGTTATGGATACCCGGATTTGCTGAGTTAGCCAAGCCCCTATACCAGGCAACAAAGGAACGGCAGCCCTTCAATTGGACGGAAGAGGCTGAGCTGGCCTTTCAGCAAATCAAAACTGCCTTGTTATCAGCCCCCCGCTGGGGCTCCCTGATGTCTCCAAGCCCTTCCACTTATACGTGGATGAAAGTAAGGGTGTTGCAAAAGCCGTGTTAACACAGTACCTAGGCCCCTGGCAGAGGCCAGTTGCCTATTTGTCAAAAAAATTAGATTCAGTGGCTGCTGGCTGGCCACCCTGCCTCCGGATAATCGCAGCGACCGCCCTAATGGTCCGAGACGCTGATAAACTTATCATGGGGCAAGAGTTGCGCGTTATAACCCCGCATGCCATTGAAGGCGTCCTCCGGCAGCCGCCGGACCGATGGATGAGTAACGCCCGGCTCACCCACTATCAAGGACTGCTGTTAAACCCCCTCAGAATAACTTTTCTGCCCCCAACCTCTTTAAACCCTGCTTCACTGCTGCCAAATCCAGACTTGGACGCCCCGTCCCATGAGTGCACTGAGATACTGGCTCAGGTGCATGGGGTGCGGGAGGACCTGCAAGATCGTCCGCTCCCCGACACAGAACTCACCTGGTTCACTGATGGCAGCAGCTACGTCCACCAAGGCCAGCGGTATGCAGGAGCGGCTGTAACGTCAGAGACTGAGGTAATCTGGGCGGAACCCTTGCCTCCAGGGACATCGGCCCAAAGAGCCGAACTGATAGCCCTTACACAGGCCCTCACCCTAGGGGCAGAGAAAAAACTAACAGTATACACGGATAGCCGCTATGCTTTCGCTACTGCGCACATACATGGGGCCATCTACAGAGAAAGGGGACTATTAACAGCTGAAGGCAAAGAAATAAAAAACAAGCAAGAGATCCTAGCTCTATTAACTGCTTTGTGGAAACCAAAGAAATTGGCTATCGTACATTGCCCTGGGCATCAGAAACCAACTACGCCAATTGCTCGAGGCAACTTCTTAGCCGACCAAACCGCAAGGAGCATAGCAAAAGCTCCCAGTCAGCTCCTCGTGCTCCAGCTCCCCGATCCTGGCCCGCGAAATTTGCCATGTTTTCCCGACTATACCGAACAGGATCGCGAATGGATGAACACGCTTCCCCTAAAACAGGTTAAAAATGGGTGGTGGACTGATATAAATGACCAAACCATCCTACCAGAAAAATTAGGACGGCAGGTATTGGAACATATCCACCGGACAACCCACCTGGGTGCCCGGCGAATGATGGACTTAATCAGGCACGCCAAGTTTAGAATCAGGCGCATAGCTGAACTGGCCAGCGATGTCACAACAAATTGCAAAGCCTGCCAACTAAACAACGCTTGCCCCCAAACCCAGACCACCGCAGGAATTAGGTGTAGAGGAACTAGGCCTGGTATCTATTGGGAAATAGACTTTACTGAGATAAAGCCTGGAAAATATGGGTATCAGTACTTACTTGTCTTTGTAGATACTTTTTCAGGATGGACAGAAGCGTTCCCAACTAAGAGAGAAACTGCTCAGGTTGTAGCAAAGAAAATTTTGGAAGAAATCCTCCCCAGGTATGGCTTTCCCGTCCAAATAGGGTCAGACAATGGACCAGCCTTCGTTGCTAAGG
Source organism: Macaca thibetana thibetana (assembly GCF_024542745.1). Taxonomy (NCBI): domain Eukaryota; kingdom Metazoa; phylum Chordata; class Mammalia; order Primates; family Cercopithecidae; genus Macaca; species Macaca thibetana. The sequence continues at coordinate 82,124,036 of NC_065589.1, read as the reverse complement.
TAAGTCAGGATTTGGCTTCCATTCTGGGGGCAAATTGGAAATTACATTGTGCTTATAGGCCCCAAAGCTCAGGACAGGTAGAAAGGATGAATCGGACTCTGAAGGAGACCTTAACTAAATTGACCATGGAGACTGGCGCTAATTGGGTAGTACTTCTCCCCTACGCTCTGTTCCGGGCCCGAAATACCCCTTACAGACTAGGCCTCACACCATATGAAATCATGTATGGCAGACCCCCACCCCTGGTCCCCAGTCTAAAAGATGACTTACTCAAACCTGAAACTGAAAATGTCTCTGAGCTCCTGTTCTCCTTACAAGCCTTACAGAAAATTCACCAGGAAATTTGGCCCAGACTACGAGAACTGTATGAGGCAGGACCTCCGCCGACGCCTCATCCGTTCCAGCCGGGAGACTGGGTCCTAGTCAAGCGCCACCGGCAAGAAACTCTTCAACCCAGGTGGAAAGGACCACTGCAAGTACTCCTGACTACTCCCACCGCTCTCAAAGTAGAAGGCATCGCTTCGTGGATCCACTACACACACGTCAAACCAGTGGACCCAACATCTGACCTTCTCGAGCCGTCTGGAGCACCGGTTACATGGACTATAGACAAAGCTAAGAACAATCCCTTAAAGCTAACCCTGCGCCGTCATCCCCATAGCCGTAACCATGTCTAGCTTACCTATGCTTTTATGCCTTATGCATCTGACTCTCCTCACTGCTGCGCCGTCTAATCCCTATGTCTGGAGGTTCTGGCTCTATGAGAACAAAACTCACCCCGGGGAAACCCCCCAAGCGGGTAAACTGCTAGCTAGCGCAGACTGCCCCCCCTCAGGGTGTAATAAATACTATAGTTTACCTCAATTTCACTAGGTTCCAGATTGCCCAACCAGCAATACCCATGATCTGTTTTGAATATGATCAAACTGAATATAATTGTAAAAATTATTGGTGGCACCAGAGTGCAGGTTGCCCATATAGCTACTGTAAGACGCACTCTGTCCGATACTGGAGAGAACGACAAGGGTGGTATTTTTACAAAACTGAGTCTCCCGTCACTTACACTTGGATAATTAGAGACCCATGGGACTCTCGGTGGACAACCCCACAACATGGGGGAGTATATTACTCATCAACTAGTACCTGGCCCAGTAGCCATTTATATCTGTGGAGAAGTCTAGTCCAGATTCAACCCTTAATCCACACACAAATCCACAGGCAAGAAACCAAGCTATCACAAGACTTGCAGCCCTTCTCCTGGCTAACTCTATTACGGGAAGGGCTAGCATTCGCCAGCCTCACTGGTTTAGGCGACCTGTCCTCTTGCTTTATGTGTGCAACCCTAGGAAGACCACCATTAACGGCTGTTCCTCTATCCTCCCCTCCCACAAACTATACAGGTTTTAACTCATCGATAGTCACGATACCCGATGTGGCCCTGTACCGTGACCCATACCAAGAGAAATACCCCTATTGTTATTCGGCATTTAGCAACAGCCTCTGTAACCAATCGGCTACATACCCTAATAGTCCCATATATGCTCCCCCTGGTGTGTTCTTCTGGTGTAATATGACTCTGTTAAAAACTCTGTCCAAAAGCATCTCTGACGGACAGTTGTGTATCCCTGTTACCCTAGTTCCCCGACTGACACTGCTAACCCCGGCAGAGTTCATAGGCTGGGCAGGGACCGCCCCAACTAAAACTGCGCGACATAGACGAGCAGTTTTTCTACCACTAATTGCCGGAATATCCTTAACCACCTCTGTCGTCGCAGCGGGGTTAGCAGGAGGGGCCCTACAACACTCCATGATAGAAAACGACAAGCTGTTACAACAATTCTCTGTTGCTATGGAAGACTCCGCCTATTCCCTAGCCTCCCTTCAGCGGCAGCTCACCTCCCTAGCACAGGTCACCCTTCAAAACCGCAGAGCCTTAGACTTACTCACGGCTGAGAAAGGAGGTACCTGTATGTTCCTCAAAGAAGAATGCTGTTTCTATATAAATGAGTCAGGGTTAGTTGAGGAAAAAGTCCAACGCCTACACGAACTAAGCTTAGAAATGAAAAAGCAACAATTCACTACAGCCGCTAACAATTGGTGGAGCTCTTCAATGTTTTCCCTTCTGGCACCCCTTTTAGGCCCCCTAATGTCTTTACTACTTCTATTCACTATAGGCCCCTGTGTGGTAAATAAAATTTTACAATTTGTCAGAGAAAGGTTTGATACCATCCAACTAATGGTCCTCCGTAGCCATCACCAGCCTCTCCTGCACCCAGAAAGTGAGGCTATATTATAAGACTCTGGAAATCCAAGATTGGACATCCAGTTACTTATGAGAAGGGGGGAATGAAAGGACACAAAGATAGATGTGTACCCGCCCCCCACCCGCTACACCCTTGTTCTGCTCTCTAATCTTTGCACATACCAGAGATTTCGTAAGTTCTGTGAGTACCTGGTTTTCTGCACGTACCAGAGATTTTGTTTTGCACATACCAGAGATTTTGTAAGTTCTGAGGCAAGGTCACAAGACGTGTTCAAGTAAGATAAACTCTTGCTGCCATAAACCTGCTCTCCCGCCTCAAAGTTTGAACCAAAATATCAGAAATGGCAGGAACCAATCATAGTTAGCCAAATCGCCTTGTTCAAACACTAGCCAATCATATATCTGATTTGTATAATAACTCTATGCCCACTTTTCTTAGACTATATAACATTGTTCGGAGCTGAGTGGGGGAGCTCTCCTGCCCGTCTCGTTTCACGAGCGAGGGAGAGTTCCAGGTTCGAACCTGTAATAAAGATCCTTGCTGCTTAGCTTTGACTCTGGACTCTGGTGGTCTTCTTCGGGGAATAAACGGTCTGGGCATAACACAGGCACCACAGTTTTTGAGGTCTTGTTTAAGGTCTTGCTACTAAAGTGTGACGCACTGACCAGCAACATCACTGGGGAGCACCTTAAAAATGCAGGACCACGTGCCCCATCCCAGATTTACATTAAAGTTTGAGAACACAAATGTAAGGAAGAGCTTCACAAAGGAAGCTTTTAAAATGCAGATTCCTGGGCTTCATACACTAAAGATTGTGTATGAATAGAGTTTAGGAATCTGCATCTTAATAATCTCCCCCATGACATTCAGATGCAGGAAATTCCTGAGCCAAGAAAAGCCACACCAAGAAAAGCACTGCTCAAGAGATTTGCAACAGCAGTTTGTTAGCTACAGAATCAATAAAGGTGCTTGCTACTGAGTATGCGACTTAGAGCCTAGCCAGACATGCTAGCTGTCTTGCTATAGCAAGGGTCCTACCAACCAGGTAGACACACTGGACTGACTTACTATATTTCTAGGTATCCATCAGAGATTGTGTGTGCTTCCCAGTAATCTAATCATGACCTATTAGAATAAGATAAGGATTGAAATGGATTCTTTTTGAAGACAGATGCCAAGTAGAAGAATGTCTAATATCATTACTTATACCCATTAGTCAAGGCTGTTTTGATTGTTAATTATAGAAACCCCCCTATCTAGCACACATACACAAAATGAAAAGTGGGTTTTATAGAAATATATAAGGTATCTAATGAAATATAAGGTAAGTACAATTGGACAATGTCCTTTGATGATCCAGAATTGAGGTTCTTTTCTGTGGTTGATTGTATTTTCCCAAATTGGCTGCAACAATATTTTACATCCTACATACTCTTCCTGAACCTTGACATTCCCACACCGAGAGCTAGAATCTATGTCCCCTTCTCTTGAAACTATGTGGGCCTTTGTAAATGCCTCAAGAGGTAACAGGGTCATGATGGAGAGTGGTAGGACACTTCCAAAGCTATATTGTAAAAGGTGATATGGCTTCCATCTGGCTCACTGTCTTAAAATTTGACCTTTTGGAACCTTGAGCATCCATATAAGAAGTCCGGCTGTCCTGAAGCTGTCCTGCTGCAGAGACTACTTGGACTGGCCATATGAAAACAGAGAGAGACACCCAAGGAATCTTAGTTGTTCCAGCCCCAGAACCTGACAAGGAAGGTACCCAGAACCTGGTAAGGAAGCCATTGAGATGACTCCAATGCTACCGTCCAATAGCAGCTACATGAGAGATTCCCAAGGAGAACCACCTGGCTGACTCCAGAACTATGAGAGATAATTATAACTGATTGATGCTGCTTTACACTACTATGCAGCAATAGCAACTGGAATACTTTTGTCTAGAGCCCTGTAATTTCTCCTCTCTGTTTCTCTCTGCTTGTCTACTTCATTTTCCTCTTTCTGTCCACAGACAAAGTTCATGCATTTGTCTGTGTATTGAGATCAGATAGCTGTTTGTCCACACCACGTGCCCTCCAGAAGATTTAATGTGCACAGGAATCATCTGGAAATTTTGCTAAAATTTAAAGTCTGATTCATTACTTTTGTGATGGGACCTGAGGGTCTGCATTTTTAACAAGTTCCTAGGTGATGTTGCTACTGGTCTGTGGACCACTAGATTGACCTTTTGCTATTTGCTTTCTCTCCCCTCCCCAATATTAAATTAAGGGAGGAGACCACCCCTCATATCACCTTACGCCCAATTTCTGCCTCCAAAGAAAGAAGAAGTAAAAACTAAAAGGCAGAAATGAAATCCACAGACAGACAGCCCGGCACCGCACCCTGGGCCTGGTAGTTAAAGATCGACCCCTGACCTAATTGGTTATGTTATCTATAGATTACAGACATTGTATAGAAATGCACTGTGAAAATCCCTATCCTGTTTTGTTCTGATCTAATTACCGGTGCATGCAGCCCTCAGTCACGTACCCCCTGCTTGCTCAATCAATCACGACCCTCTCACATGCACCCCCTTAGAGTTGTGAGCCCTTAAAAGGGACAGGAATTGTTCACTTGGGGAGCTCAGCTCTTGAGACAGGAGTCTTGCCGATGCCCCCGGCCAAATAAACCCCTTCCTTCTTTAACTCAGTGTCTGAGGAGTTTTGTCTGCAGCTCGTCCTGCTACAAAATCATTTGAAAACAAGTTGCAGACCTTGTGATAGTTTACCACGAGATTCTCCAGTTTAACTCTCCCAAGATTTTCTATATAATCAGTATATTGTTATATATGCCACAAACTTATTTTTAAAAGCTTTATCTAAAATATAGTCCATATTTAAATTTCTTCATTTATCTCAACAATATCTTTCGAAGCAGTTTTTCCTTCCTTTGATCCAAGATGCAATCAAGATTAAGCACCTTTGATATCCTATAATCAGAATAGTTGCTCTATCTTTTCTTTATATGTCTTTTTTTTTTTTTTTTTTTTTTTTTTTTTTTTTTTTTTTTTTTTTGAGACGGAGTCTCGCTCTGTCGCCCAGGCTGGAGTGCAGTGGCCAGATCTCAGCTCACTGCAAGCTCCGCCTCCCGGGTTCCCGCCATTCTCCTGCCTCAGCCTCCCTAGTAGCTGGGACCACAGGCGCCGCCACCTCGCCCGGCTAATTTTTTGTGTTTTTAGTAGAGACGGGGTTTCGCCGTGTTAGCCAGGATGGTCTCGATCTCCTGACCTTGTGATCCGCCCGTCTCGGCCTCCCAAAGTGCTGGGATTACAGGCTTGAGCCACCGCGCCCGGCCTCTTTATATGTCTTTTAAGAGACTAATATTCTTGGAGAGTCCAGACCAGTTTTCTAATAAAGTGTCACACAACCTGGATTTGACTGCTTCCTCATGAACAAACTCTAGTTACACATTTTGTCAAGAATTGGTGGCTTGTTATAATCACCAATTACGTAGTTTACATGGCAACACATCAGGAGACTCTGAATGTCAATTTGCCCCTTTTTTGGTGATGCTATGTTGGATCACTTAGTTGATAGTTGATGTCTTTCATGTTTCTTTTCCTTTTTGTTGTTTTTTTTTTTAGACAGGGTTTTACTTGGTACCCCAGGCTAGAGTGCAGTGAGATGATCACAGCTCACCATAGCCTCCACCTCCTGGGCTCAAGCAATCCTCCCACTTCAGCCTCATGAGTAGCTGGGACTACAGGTGCATGCTACCATGCCTGGCTAATTTTTGTATTTTTTTGTAGAGACGAGGTTTCGCCATGTTGCCTAGTATAGTCTGGAACTCCTGAGCTCAAGTGATCCTCCCTCAGCCTCCTAAAGTGCTGGGATCTTTTTACAGTGCAAAGAAGTTTTTTAAAGAGAGGCCCCAGCTGTCTTCCCCTCTCATCTCATTGGCCAGATTGGATCACATGGTCACCACTAACCCATTCACTGACAAAGGAGATCAGTGTCCTTTGACTAGCTTGGACCAATCATGATTCCATCCCTGGGGTGAGAATTTGTCAAGCTGTAGGAGAGCTGACTAATGAGGGGAGCTATTAGCCTAGAAGAATGGCTTTTGGGTAGACAACCAAGAGTGCCTGCCACATTTACCCAATATTACAGAGTGAGTTAGAGGACCAACTGCTCTCTGATTCCTATTCCAACATAGCATGTAATAACTGTCATCTAAACCTTTCTCTTCTGCAGAATTGGTTGGATATTTGTAAAATGTAGTTGTCTTATGAGAATTCTGGCACTTTGAAATATCATTCCAGCTGGAAACTAGACATGAAAAATATCAAGGTGATTCCGAATCTCTGAAAATGTTTGGTTTAATTCTGAAAATTAAATGTAGTGCCCTAGGGCGGGGTACAAGGGCCATTGATTGTCCCAACTAAGTGATTCTTTTCTCCTAGTTGTAGTAATCTATTGTTCTGTGCTGTCAGGCAATACTCTATATCTTGTGCTTTAAAGGGTTCAGAGACAGCTCTTTTACTACTAGCTTGCATAGGTCTAAAATTTTAGCATTTGAGTTTCTAAGTCCTCCTTCCCTATTCCCAGCAAGAAACTCCACCTACATCCAACCCCACCCTAACTGGGCCAAAGCTATTTCCCCTCCTGTTTATCTATGTAAGGGGGCCCACAGGCATCTCTGCATAGACCTAAGCCACCGGCACCCTCCACACATCTCTCAAGCATCAGCCAGTACTTTAGCAATGGAACTTTAGTTTCCATTGAGACTTAAGTGCACAGAGACCCAGATAGCCATGTGAAGAATGGGCTTTGGGTAGAGAGGAGAAGTGGAGGTGTGTAGGGAGAGGAAAAGGGAGGGAATATCGCAGGCAATCTTTACCTGCTTCACAATTTTGCCAAAACCAAGCTCCCATTTTTATAGCTCACCACCACTGTTTTCCACAACCACTGACCCTGACATTCACCAACCCTTTCTTTCTTTACTGTAACCTTGACTCCAGTAGAATGGTGCTTGTGGTTTATCTAACCTTGTGTCACCCTGAAACAAAAAAAACAGGAGATGGCCAAATACCACAGAGAACTGTGGGGTTATTTTTGTGTGAGGCCCAAACAGGATTTCTACATAGATTTGTCATCTCTCCCATACAATGAATGGGTTTTAAAAACGTGGAGAAATTTCTCAAAACTATTCCAACTATTTTGTTCTTTGGCATTTACCCACATACCCCAAGAGAGGTAGATATGAAAAAACAATATTTGACCATGTAGCTATAGTTACAGGCCACAGACAGCAAAGGGAACAGAAATTTAAAGATGAATGTAATATGCAACTTTGCCCTGATTCTGTCTCCCTGGATAAACTCTGCTCACCACTTAAATCTAAGTGTTCCCTAGACTCGACAAGTGACAGGCAGTGGGAGAAGGTAAAGTCAAGTCTAAATTGAACATTGAATACAAAAGCACCTCCTTTCCAAGAAAAATTCCATTTTATGGTAAAATGATAAAAATGCCCCATTCTTTTGTTTCGATAAATTCCAGCCCTGTTTATGCTGATTTCTCCAGAGGGAGAAAGAGAGACTGTTTCTTTGAAAAGCGATTGACACAAAAAGACTCGGGTTCAATTTGGTTTTATCCTGAAGGTTTGAAGTAAAACAATTCTTTGTAAGAATTTATAAATAAGACATTCATTAATTAAGCTTCACAATATTGCTTTGAAGTGAATACTACTGAATTCATTTAACCAGTGATAAGATTCTGGCAGGGAAATTGAGCAATTAGACTTGTTCACTAACGCATTTAAAAGCCTAGAAAAAAAAATCCAGGAGTTCCCAATGCCTCATTCTCCATGTTGAATTACTCTTAGGTGTGGAATCAGATATTCACTGTTTAATTGCAGTAGGAAGGGAATTCTTCTGTGACCCAGACAGAATTGTCAGAATAACATAGACAAACTACTTGGAGTATCAGAATTTCCCATCTGAAATGGATATCCAATGCCTGTCACATCTAGAGGAGGCCTCTGAAGTCCATGAGTGCCGTCACCTCTTTCACAGAACTGAGCATCCGCCCTGACCCCTCTCCAGTTCTGAGGCAATCTCCATCCCCAAAGTCAATGCTGCTACTGAACATTTCTGATACTAACAATCCAAGAGCATCTGGAGTCTCAGAGCCTTTCCCTCACGGTCAGTGTAGTTATCCCTGATGTACCTCTGCCTGCGTTTGATTCCTCTTTCCACATCCCATCAACACCCACACACATTGACTCACTGTTGGTCCCCAAGTTCAGCCATTTTGTTGTTGTTGTTGCCACATCAAGTTATTTGGGTCTTGATTACAGTACTGTGTAATCATTATCTTCAACATTCCTTTACTTCCAGTTTATCTTCTGTCCATTTCAAAGATGTCTGCCATTTTGTGTCATAAGGAATACATTTAATATCTGCCCATCACCCTCCAGTCCAACTCACTTCTCCTCATGAACTTCCGGGTCTTCTCCCCGGATGTCTAATTTTCCTAGTTCTCATCTTTTGCTCAGGCAAGCAAGCCCTCTTTGATGGTTAATACTGAGTGTCAACTTGATTGGATTGAAGGATGCAAAGTATTGATCCTGGGTGTGTCTGTGAGGGTGTTGCCAAAGGAGATTAATTAACATTTGAGTCAGTGGGCTGGGAAAGGCAGACCCACCCTTAATCTGGGTGGGCACCATCTAATCAGTTGCCAGTGTGGCAGGAATATAAAGCAGGCAGAAAAACGTGAAAAGACTAGACTGGCTTAGCCTCTCAGTCTGCATATTTCTCTCGTGCTAGATGCTTCTTGCCCTTGAATATCAGGCTCCAAGTTCTTCAGCTTTGGGACTTGGACTGGCTTCCTCGCTCCTCAGCTTGCAGACAGCCTATTGTGGGACCTTATGATGGTGTAAGTTAATACTACTTAAGAAACTCTCATTCATATATATCTTATTAGTTCTATCCCTCTAGAAAACCCTAATACACCCTCCCTGGGGGTCGAGTGATATAAGCACTTTCTTTTACCTCTATGTCTTTGCTACAGTGATGTATCCCTCTGATTTATATTCATGCTTCAGGATCACCTCATTCACTAGCCTTTCACTGATACAGATGCCCCATTTCTTATCCATGCTTTATTTATGCAATTACACATATTAATTTAGCAAATATTTATTGATATGTCCTAAATATGAAGCACCATATGTATTAATAAGAAGGACACAAAGATAATTAAATATGCATCTTGAACTCAAGTATCTTACTGTCTTGTTTGAGAGGTTAAGACACAGAGGGGTAGCATAAATAATCCTAATACACAGATGGTATTAAATACTACTAAAATGATATAGATAAGGTACCATGAGAATTCAAACCCAGAAAAAAATTACTTCCAAAAAAAGATGAGCAAGAGCACAATTGGGAAATAGTTCATGGAAGAAGTAGCTTCATACCATAGCCGTGTACACAAATAGACCAGAGAAAGACAGGTATTTCAGATGTTATGACAGTACCAGCAAAGACATGGCGGTGGGAAGAAACTAGAAGACAGACAGGATGGAGTTCGGGGGGGGGGCTCAAATGAAGAGGATATAAAAGGATGTTTGGGGAAATAAATGCGTAGCAAGGTTCTTAGCATTGAATGATATGCTAAGGTGTCTTAATTGTTGCTTTGTAGCCCTTAAAAGCTTGTGATGAGTAAGATGATTGGAGCTGAACTCCAGCAAGACCCCTCTGGCATGGGTGTAGACAAAAAGGAGAAGTTACTTTACAAAACGTTTACAACTGACTCCAAGGAAACAGCATTGAGACCCTGAATTAGGGTAGTGACAGTAAGAATGAGAAGGAATAAACATATCTAACAGAGATTCCAAAAGTAGAATAAACAGAAATTGGCAACTGGCTAGAATAGAGGATAAGAAAGACTGAGAAGCAGGAAGTGACTCCACGATATTTTATTTTATTTATTTATCTTTGAGACAGGGTCTCACTCTGTTGCCCAGGCTGGAGTGCAGCAGCACAAGCGCAACTTACTGTAGGCTCAACCTCACTTGGGATGGCTCAGTTGACCCTCCCACCTCAGCCTCCTGAGAAGCTGGGACCACAGGTGTACACTACTATGCCTGGCTAATTTTTTTTTTTTTTTTTTTTTTTTTGAGATGGAGTCTTACTCTGTCACCCAGGCTGGAGTGCAGTGGCGTGATCTTGGCTCACTGCAAGCTCCGCCTCCCGGGTTCGTACCATTCTCCTGTCTCGGCCTCCTGAGTAGCTGGGACTACAGGCGCCCACCACCATGCCCGGCTAATTTTTTGTATTTTTAGTAGAGACAGGGTCTCACTGTGGTCTCGATCTCCTGACCTCGTGATCTGCCTGCCTCAGCCTCCCAACATGCTGGGATTACAGGCATGAGCCACCGCGCCCGGCAGCTAATTTTTTTAAATGTTTGGTAGAGTCAGTGTCTCCCTGTGTTGCCCAGGCTGATCTGGAACTCCTGGGCTCAAGTGATCTGCCTGCCTCAGTCTCCCAAACTTCTGGGATTACAAGTATGAACCACTGTGCCTAGCCCCACGATTTTATAATGTAGTGGTATATGGAGGCACTAGACATATAGATGCTCTTTTATTCAGTTAACAAATACTTATTGAGCTTCTGCTGTGCACCCAGAATTAGGCTACAAATTGGAGATACGGTAGCAAATGGAAAAAACAAAATAGAACCCTGCATTTAGGGAGCTGCAAATCTGAAGGAAGAGCTACAGATACAGACGAAAGTATTAGGGATTCTATGGTAGAGGCTGCCTCCTAACAGAGGGAGCCAAAGGAGTGAGTGGTTAAGCCACTGTTGGATGGAAGGATCCTCAGAGACCAGGTTGTGGAAGAGGCAGATGCATAAGGTCATGTGCACCACTGCCAAGAAGCTCGCCTGTGAGAGCCTTTCTCTCCTACTCCTCAGAGGGGTCTTAGCCTCAAATGAAACAAATACATGGATTCTTTCAGTGTTTATGTTATGTTAACAAAAAAATATAATTTCAGTTGTACTTGTATCATGTAATGGTATCAGTTTATATAACTTGTGGTGGGGAAGGAAGGGGATTGACAGCTTGATGAAGTGAAAAGAGTTCTAAATGAAGGCATTAAACCAGGCTTGCTCTCTGCTTCTCCCACTGGCCAGCTGGGTGACCTTTTATTTAACTTCTCTTGGTCTCAGTTTTCTTATTCATAAAATGTCGATTTTTTTAAAAAACCTACTTAAACCTGTTTATGTTGTAAAAAATCAAAAAATAAATATAGAAGAAATGTACAAGCCATGAAATATTAAATAGTTACAAAATATTACTAACCATATCTGTTTCAGTCAAAATTTCTATAGAAAGCAAATGGCAGACTCATATTAGATTGGAAGAGAGTTTATTTACAGAGAGACTGTTTATAAAGTGCAGGCAGGGTTAGGAGAATAGGGCAATGCTCCAGGGAGAGTAACATCAGAGGAGATGTTATCACATCTGGGCCCAAAGGGACAAGAGGCCTGAGTCACTGTGGGAATTGGAAAAGAGAAAATCCTATGAGATGTAGAAGGCATCTGCAAGCAAAACAGTAAAGAGGAAGCCCAGGAAACAAATACCTCGCTTACCCTCCTCCTTTCCTGCAATTCGCCACTGAGAAGTCCACTGGCCACAGAGCCAACCAGAAGCCAGAGAGCGGGAGATACTAGTGGATGCCTCCTTATAGGTCAGCCTCTGGGGTCAATGAGTTGGGAAGAAAAGATACTATCGGACCCAATAGCAGTGGTTATCTATTCATCAACTTCAGTGAATGCAAAATCAACCAGGAGAGCTTGTGAGAAATGAACATTCTGGGCCCTTCCCCAGAAAACTGATTTTGTAGACCTGGAGAAATGGAAAGCAACAATGCACTGGGCATCCCAAGAGTCTCCTACACATGGTCACTGGGCTGCATTTTGAGAAACCAGAAGTAGATATTTAATTTCTAGATAGGTTAATAAGTTATCTGAAGGAGTCTGGTTTCATATATTATGCTCAGCTTAACCAAGTTATCATGGGAAGGATGTTAAGAGTAAGTTCAGACTAATCCTTGAGGAAAGAAGGCATTTGATCATCTTCTCAAGTGGCTTGTGTTTCCTGGAGGCTGCGGGAGCCACAGAGTTTATACTTTTGCTAGGACTCATCATCTGACATAGTTCAATAGGAGCTCTAAGACCTTCCTTTGCTTCTGGATGTTAATAACCAAATCAGTAGAGAAACGAGATGTTGGCTACAATGTTACCTTTCCTTATGCATTTGTTTACCCAAATAATGTAGAACATCACCTTATAAGGAAGAGTTTTTTGTTTTTTACAATATCCTGTTACACTGGAAATCACTGCACTTTTCTCCATCTTTGTATCCCCAGCTCCAACACACTGAGTACATGATAAGTGCTCCATAAATGTCAATGGCCACCATCTTATTACTGGACATAAAGGAAAAATGAGTGCAGTTTAAATGTTTGTTGTAAAATGTAGTTTGCATTCCTAAAAAACAACAAACAAAAAACTTTCTTTTAAAGTGGGGAATTCTACTTTCCACTTAAAACCAAACCCAACAAAAGTTCAAACAAGTTTTTAAAATTGTATGCAGTTGCAACATTCCTCAAACGTACTGAGTGGGTCCAGGAAAGAGAACCCCGCAAATTGCCGTCTGTCATTCCTCACAGGCTCCCACCTACTGTTTTGCACTTCTGTGTAGTTGTTATTCAAAGTAAGTGAAATTTTCTAGAATTAACTTGTGAAGATGATGCAACAGTGAACTGTAGGCTTCACTTTTTAAGAGTATTTCAGTGTTTCCATCATACACGCCATTTCATATGTGTGCACTCACAACACCAAATCTTAGCAACTAGATTACATAGTTTCAACTAGATTACATAGTTTCAGCCTGAGAGTGAATTTATTTCATTCCAGCATACACTGCCCATGCAGCACCTGTTCAGTTCAGAAGACATTAAGCATTTTGCACACACCTACACATCTTCTTGGGGCAGGAATCACAGCTGCTTGTAATTTTACTCTAACTGTAACCCCGAGTGTGGAATATAACTAAAATAGCCAGTTATGAGCCATTAAAATGAGAAATCGTGCAGATGATCCTTTCTTGGTAAGGCCTCAAAATTGTAAAATAAAGAACAAGATAATTATTGAATAATTTCCAAATGCATTAAGCACAGCTTCATTATTTTCTGAATATGAATACTGTTTTCAAGATTTCCTTCCATAGAATGAAACAGTCTATCACCATAGGAAAATATATTTTTACTGCACTTCTTTTTCTACTTTTATGTCCTATAAATATAGAGATGATAATTAATTTCTGGACTCTTAAATGCACCCACTTAGTCTGACCTTCTAGCCAGTGATAGTTCTTCATTATCTGAAAGAAAATGAACCAAAGACCATCATGTCCTTATTTTAAACTCTCTGTGGTTGGCTAATTGTGATTCTATTATGTATGATACTCATTGTTTTCTGATGGTTTCTGTGTTAGTGTGGTTGCTTTCAGCTTCAAGTAACAGAAGACCCAACTTATAAAGGCTTAAAGAATGAAGGGATTTGTTCTCTCATCACAAGAAGCCCCAAATACGGGAGTCTAGAGTTGATTAACTCAGCAACTCAATCACGTTGTCAAACACCCACGTTCTTCCCATGTTTATACTCTTTCATCTCAATTTCTAGAGACTGAAAAAAGACAGTGTAACAGTTAGGGTTCTCTGAGAAACAGAACTAGAGGGACATATGTATCATTTCAAGTAATTGGCTTAGGTGATTTGGGGAGCTGGCAAGTCCAAAATCCCGAGTGAGTTGGCAGGCTGGAAACTCTCAGGCAGGAGCTGATGCTGCAGTCTTGAGGCAGTTTCTCATTCCTCAGGGAGGCCTCATTTTTGCTCTTAAAGCCATTCAGACCGATTGGATGAAGCCCACCCAGATTATCAAAGATAACCTTCTCTACTTAAAGTCAAGTGCTTGTAGATGGTAAGCACATCTATAAAATACCTTCACAGTCAGACCTAGATTAGTGTTTAACTGAACCACCGGATACTATAGACTAGCCAACTTGACACATAAAACTAACCATCGCAGACGGTTCCTTCCTTATACAAATCTTTTTAAGAGCAAAGTACCTTTCCCAGAAGCCCCCCACCAGACTTCCTCTCAGTTTTCATTGGCCAGTGCTGAGATTTGTACATCTCATGAAATCAACCCCTTGCAAAGAGAATAAGATCAAGATTGGTTTAAATCAATTGGATTTTAGCCGAGCTATGTGTGGCAAGAGTTGATGTTACAGCTAAATTTGGGCTGTGCCACATGGAAGAAGGGGAAAGTTGTTGTGTAGGCAAAAAGAGTATCTGGAATAGGGTAGGAGCTCGATAAATATTTGAATGAATAAGTCAGTCAATAAATGAATGGTGAGGCATGCTGAAGATAATGAGTACTAGGGATTTTCTCCAAATATATCCCCCTGTCAAGACATGATTTCAGCAGGCAGTGTATATGCTGTATGCATGAAATGTGACTCTTGTTTGCATAATATCACATTCAAATCTTTGCCACATACTGGTGAGGATTATCACTCATAAATACTAAGTGAATGCTAACTGTGCTCTAGAGGTTGAACTGAAAAAGAAAGGCAAGGAAATACCATTCTAAATTTATAAGCTATTTAATTTAGTACATTAAGGGCAAAGCTTAATGCTGATGTACTTAAACTCCTAATTCTAGAACACGCACTAGGATATTGGTTTTTGATACATAAGACTACAGTTTAGAAAAATCTCCTAGGAAAGCAAAGAACCTCACTAAGGACTATGAATTGCTCCAGGGAGTAGCAAGGTGTGCTCAGGAAAAAAATGGTGCTTTTCTCGTTGCACCTGTTACAGAGTGCTTCCTTTATGTTTAGTTGCCTTGTCAGGGCTTGTTTTGACCAAGAGTCTGAGTTCATATGACATGTGATACAGGAACAAGAAGGATGGAGATATGCTCAGAATAAATGAATACTGACTTATCTCACGCTCATGTACACACACACCACCAACACCACACCTAGTATTTACTACACTTTTTCACTACCTTGATAATTAGGGACTGTGTTAGGCTCCTTTTGTAATAATTTTCAGGAAGAAACCTTTTTATCTAATCAAGAAGATATTATTATGTTCCAGCTGTTTGACTAAAACGCAACTTTATGTATTAAAAATATTAGTGAAAACCTATAAGGACTCCTATGGTTAAGAGGAAGTCTGTGACTAATTCCTCTTTCTCAAGTGCTTTGAAAACCATGTCCCTTTCATCTCCAGTTTTTCTGTGTGAATCCTGATCAACTTGCTGCCATGTCTTGTAACCCTAGCACAGTCCCTTATTCTTGCTAAGATACAGTGGTTTCTTTCCATGAAAAATAGGAAGAACAATAGTTTTCTGAAATGTCTTAGAAGACTTTAGATCTCTGTTTCCAATGTCAGTTTTTTGGCTAAAATGTGATATCTTTCATGGCTGGAATTACACCATTTTAATCTTCATCCCTAGATACTCACTTAATGTTGGCTGGTTAAGGTAATGAAATATTCCTGCTATATCAATTAAGTTTGTACCCCAAGTATTTTTTTAAAACATATCTCTCTACCAAACTATTTTCTGATTGTTCGCTTGAGCTCTTGCTCTGGAACCACTTAGAATTCCCTTCCAAGCTTGTTCATCCCAGTGGGGTTGTGTTGAGTGGGAAACTCTTAAGAAGACTTTGGTTTTGGACCTTGCTTGTCCATGTCTTTCTTTTAAATAAGACTGGTTCAGCAATGGATAAGACTACTAGATGAAGCATATACAAGGTATGAGGTACTCATAATTACACATTAAGAATTATGTTTGATACATACTGATAATGAATCATTACGTGTTGCCTATAATGATATGGTGATCATTTAGATGTTTGAATACGAAGTTGAATTTAACCGAGAAGATTAAGATTCCATTGGGAAAACTGGGAAAAGATGTTGGTTTCAGAAAGACCAAGCAGTGGAATTTAAAGAAACGTTTATTAGTGAAAAAATGAAAATTATGCCCCTGCAAAACTATTTCTATTACACTAAAACAAAGTAGAACAGTGATAGATCTGTATTTTTTAAAGGATGTGGTTTGAACAAAATAACCCTCTCCTCCTTTATTAGTTAAAAGGTTTTCTGGAAGAGGTTATTAAGTGCCATTTGGACAAGATTTGAGAAAGAGCCTGATGACCTAGGAGCAGAACTGAGACTGAGAAAGGCAATCTAGGACCAGAGCGGGTATGTGAGTGGTTCAGACAACAGTGGGATCACAGATGAAGAGAGGAGTGAGAAAAACTCAAGAAGCAACTGTGTATGGGAGTGTGTGAGGCTGTTTTTGCATTGCTATAAAGAAATATTTGTAGCTGGGCATGATGGCTCATGCCTGGAATCCCAGCACTTTGGAGGCCGAGGTAGGCAGATCACTTGAGGTCAGGAGTTTGGGACCAGCCTGGCCAACATGGCAAAACCCCATCTCTACTAAAAATACAAAAATTAGCCGGGTGTGGTGGTGTGCACCTGTAATCCCCCACTACTCAGGAGGCTGAGGCAGGAGAATCTCTTGAACCTCAGAGGCAGAGGTTGCAGTGAGCCTAGATCACTGCACTCCAGCTTGGGAGACAGAGCAAGACTCAGTCTCAACAACAACAAAAACCAGAAAAGAAATATCTGAGACCAGGTAATTTAAAAAGAAAGAGGTTTGATTGGCTCACAGTCCTGTAGGTTTTACAGAAAGCATGGCATGGGCATCTGCTTGACTTCTGGGGAGGCCTCAGGGAGCTTTGACTCATGATGGAAGGCAAAGGCGGAGCAGGCATCTCACATAGCAAAAACAGGAGCAAAAGAGAGTAGGGGGAGGGGGTGGGTGGTGAAGATGCCACACACTTGTAAATGACCAGATCTCATGTGAACTCAGAGCAACACCTCACTCATCACCAAGGGGATAGCCCAAGCCATTCATGAGGGATCTGCCCCCCACAATCCAAACACCTCCCATTAGGCTGTGCCTCCAACACTGGGGACTACATTTCAACATGAAATTTAGTGGGGACAGATATCCAAACTACATCTGGAAGAGACTTAGTCCAAGTTCAACATCTGGATACCTAGGGAAAAAGAGCAGGATCATATACGCTTCCATCCTGAAGTTACTCCTCAGAATTCTTAGCATGTGGAGGGGCTTAATGTTCTTCATTTAATCTTCTTTTAGAAAGCAAAATGAATGAAGTGTTAAAATGCAATCATTACATTCTTATTGCTGGGCATGCCTCTAAAAGTGCAGAGAACAAGTAGAAGATTCTTAAGAGAGGCTGATGCTACAGGAAGTACTTTTGGAGACTTTTTAAAGACTGTTGACATTTCCTTGTTATTTTCCAAATTTGAAGTGAGAAGCCTTCCAAAAATGCAATGCTAAAGGGACAGGGAATATATTTTAATTTACTAGATTGTAAGGGGACAGTAGACATTTTTCTAGTAGTATATTATCAATAGAGAGAAGTTTGGGGTTTGCAGTTGTGATAGGCCAGGGTCCCTCAAGTTGGGATAACAGGAAATGAGGTGTGGCACATCATTACCCTACCCTTCCAGGAGATGAGTGGGGAAGGCAGAGCTTCACCTGCCTTCCCTGCTTTCAGTTTGACTTATAGCATGCAATGGTAATGCAGGTAACCCTTGGCAAATTGTTGGGTAAATTAGACATGTACCTACATAGTGCCAAAATACACCTTGACATCTGTAAAGTCAATTTTTTTCTAGATTCCACAGGATTTAAAGTCTTGTCTCTACCTTCATATTTTCATCTGTAGTATGAAATTATGACTCTCCAAACATATTACTAAGACCAGTTTTCCCCTTAAAGCAAAGCCCAAATGTGTCACTGTAGATGATATGTATTGTTCTATTGAGGAAACTTGAGATAAAATACATGTGCCTGCTTTGTAAACTGTAAAGTGCTATCTACATGTAAGTTTGTTGCTATTGCATGGTTAAGATATACTTTGTAATGGGGAATTGTGATTGAACTGCAATTTGCAGTTTCTGGAGCCCACTTCCATTTAAGTTTGCAGTTTTATCCATTGTTATTCAATTGTTTTAAGTAATTTAAGTGCCAGGCAATGTTTTTGTATTCTTTCATTAGAACAAATATTTGAGTAGGTTTAACATAAAAACTGATATAAACAGAGGCTATATTTTTGGTTCAGGGCCATTAAAGGGCAGATATTTGGGGAAGTGCTTTTGAAAGAGTTTGGAACCTGCCTAAGTCTGTGGCTCTCACCAGCTGCCCTACTAGTTTCTCTCCCTCAGCTTCCTCCCACATCTGTAAGGAGCAGGTATACAGGCACTCCTCACTGAGTCACCCCCTCCAGCAAGCTCCATGTGTAGTCAGGGCCTCCAGAAGTCTAAAGAGGCCCATGGTCACTTTTTTTTAAAGACTCTTCTTAACTTAAAAAAAATAAAGAAATACCACAAAAAGGCTAACAAAATATGATGTATTTTAAATGTTTGCTCTTAATGAATTAATGCCCTTAATACATGTGAATAGACACAGTGACTTAATGAATAGCTTTTTTATCATAGAAAATGTCAAAATTCTAAACTAAAGCTGCTTCCCTTATGGGAGGCTAGGCCAAGTGGCCTTTCTGAACCCCTCCAGATCTCTGAGTGCCCTGGGACTATCTTCTCATCCAAACCCTGCCCAGGGACTCGCTTTCTGGCCATTGAGGCCCAGGTGTACAGCCCTGATTACATATGACCACACCCGTGTTCACTGTTGTTTTCATTTCACAACGGGGAAAGCTCCGTTGTGTCCTGGCCCATTACTAACTGCTAGAGCCTTTTTCAAATTGGTTCTCTTACTTTGAAAACTCTCTTCATATTTCAAAACACCAGAGCAGAGAAACTCATGCTAAATTAAGTAATTTGTAGAGCAATTCCTTGAACTTGAAAAGAAGTTGGTATGGCTGTTTTGTTGCAGTCTGCACAGATAACACTCAACATCCTAATGGAATGAAAATACATCACTCTGCCTAGGGGAGAGAGAATGAGAGAGAAAGGGGATGAAAGAAGAGAGAGAAAAAGAAGGAGAGAGAGAGGGAGGGAGAAGGGGAAGGAGGAAAGAGAAAGAGAGAGGCCACAATAACAAGCAGTCAGTTTTCCCTCCTGAAAATCTTCATGTTTAGAAGACATATACTCTACACAAATCCTAGTTCCTGCTTGCACATTGTGACACCCCAATATACCTGAGGATTCTATGACATAATGAGGTTCCTCCCCAACCCGTGATTCACTCCACATGCCCTATGTATCTCTTGTCTCACTATCAACTCAGAGCAATCGAGATTAAATTCTGAAAAACAAGCCTCATCATAATAGAAAATCCAATTAACTTTAGATACAGTAGCTGCACCAGCAGCAGCACTGTAATTTTGCCTTCTACGAAAATGGTTTAGCTGTTCATTAGGTAGCATGTCAAAAATTAAACAATGCCAATTATTTTTCTTGTCCCTATAGCTAGCATTGTCTGGGGAATTGTATTAGGAGACTGATTACTGATATACATTTTAACTAGATGTAATTCTTGGAATCTTTGTTTTTTCCTGCTATATCCTTTCTTGTATGTCCTGGTATAAGGTAAAATAATTATCTCTGGGGAACTCAGATTGAACTTCTGTTCAGTGGTTTGCAGATTGTAAAATGATGATGTTGATAATATTGATATCATTTTTAGCTGTCATAAGTGAAACGTGATGTCAAATAGTGATATTATCATGCTGACTCTCTCAGCTACTTTGTAAGAAAAGTAAGAAAGTGATTGTTATCCTGGCTTACAGGGAGGGAAACTGAGAAGCCATATGATTGGCTCAAATTTTCATACGGGATGATTGGTAGAGCTAGAAGCAAAAGCCAAGTCTTGACCCCAAGCTAAGTGTTCAGCCTTCAGACTACGCCTTCTCACACTGGCAAAGCTAACACGCCCTGGCTTTCTATTGCATGCTCTGTTTTTATTACTTTTTATTTTACATTTCTGGCTTAGTTGCATTCAATAAGAATATCTACTCTTTACCACAAAATTGTGAAGGAAAGATGATTAAAAAAAAAAAAAAAAAAGATGAGTTAAACATAATCCCTGTTCTCCAAAGGGTTAAACCAGCACCACAAATACAAAGCAGAGAAATAATTAGCATATTAGACAAACAAGAAAATTCTATTAAGGCATTTTGCAAGTAGACATAATGTAAATTATAGGTGAGTGTATGTGCATACTTATAAGAGTTGTATGAAACTTAAAGGAGATTTTATTTGGTTGGGAGTAGGGAGAAATCAGGGAAAGCAGGGAGAAAGCTGGGCTACACTTCCCTCCCCTGTGGTTTCTTTTGGTTTAGCCAGTATGCCCATCCCTTGGGGGAGTTTCTCCAATTTAACAATGCCAATTATTTTTAAGTCTTAGGGAATGTCTTAAAAATGCAGATTCATAGGCCCTGTCCCAGACACTCTGCTGCAGTGAGATCCTGAAATCTGCATTTTTAGCAAGGCTTCCTATGGCTTAGAGTCAAGCCTTTGGACTGACTACTCCTTGGGAAAGAGTGCTTTAAGACCACGCCATGCACCGGTTTCAAGGAAAAGAGAACACTGACTTGGAAGATAGGGATGGTACAGGTGGTCTTTGTAAATAGTGGTCTTTGTAAAGTCTGACATTGTGGTAGAGTAGGACCAAATGAGGAAAGGAAGAAAGAGCTAAGTGATTAACTAAAACAGCCTTCTTACAGCTCACATGCACTTGGGCACGGCCCCAACTGAGAGCATCAGAGAAATCTGATTCCGAACAGTGCTTCAGCTTTCCCTGTCCATCTCCTACATTTCCTCTGACCCTCGTATTATGCTCCATCTGGGGCACGGCTGCTCTCATTTTGCATTTATGAATAATCTGAGGCTATATTTAGGCATCTGCAGTCATTAGGTACCTACATTTCTGTATACAGCCTATAAGGTTTTATTTATTTATTTATTTTAGAATTCTAGAAATTCATGAGAAAGAAAGCTCTTAATATTAGGTCACTTAGTCAATTACCTCCTTTCCTGCCTAATGCAAGATTATTCCCAGTAGCTCTGTTTCTAGCGCTCTGTTGCCTATTTTTAAATGTACTAACTGATGGTGATTCTGCCACCCCCCTCAGGAGACCATTATCCTGGCTCACCACTCTCAGTGTCAGGGAGCATTCCCTGGTAATTAGCTCCAACTTGCTACTTCTTGCTTTTCCCATTATCCTTGGTTATCAATTCCCTTGTAACAACATTATTTGTCTCACATTAGTTATATATTTTTAGATAGTTTCCACGGTTTCGCAAGCTACTCTTAAAAGGAGTTGAGCTGTTCAGTACCAGACCATATCTTAATTAGTCACACTGTGGGAGGATGAAGATGGAGTTAATGGAATCGGTCACTGGGTTCTCCTTTTTCTAGCAATGTATTGCATTATGCTGTGCCTGCATTTCCATACTTGTCCACATTGATTTTATCAGTGGATTTCTCTACAAAGCAATGTCCTCTTTAAGTGTAATGCATCTATGGCCTATGAAGGTGTACAAGAAAGGGCCACTTTCTTATCTGAAAAAATGGGGGGTGAGAATACCCACTATTTAGAGCTCTACAAGTGTTCAATGATATCAGGCATGCAAATAATTTAACAAAAATTCTAGTATGCAGTATACAAAAGAAATCCTGAGGCATATCTGTATACTAAAATGAATACAGATTTGGAAGTCAAATAGACCTCATTCTATTTTTAGCTTTGTCACTTGATGGTCATATGACCTTATAAACACTTACATGCAATTATTTATTATATAATATTTCATAATTTGCTGGACTGAAAATTTCTCAAAGGGAGGTATTATGTCTTACATATATTTATGCCCAGTGCTTCGACTTAAGTTGTTTAACCTTCCTGAGCCTTAGTGTTCCCATCTGGGAACTGAAGTGGGTGTTATATACCTCTGTGTCACAGACATTTTTTGCCCTGGCTCACATCTTCTTAGCCCACCTTTTTTCTCTAGCAATTGCTATAACTACCAGATGTGCATAGGAATAGCCTGATGATAGCTCACCTCGGCTGCACCCTGAGAATTCTGCCGTCACCCAGCAGACATCTTCAGGAGCCTGGCTGCAGGAAGAGAGCCCTCTTCTAACGTTTAATCAGTGGTCCACACTGGGGAGATACAGTTATCACCACTGAGAGAGGGAGGTGCTACTGGAACCTAATAGGTAGAGGTCATTGTAGGATGCTGTTAACATCCTATAATATACAGCATAGCCCCTCACAACAAAGAATTATCTAGTCCAAATGTCAATGATCCCATTGTGGAGAAATCTTGACCTAGAAACTGCAAAAACCTCATCGGAGGCAGATGCTTCATAAGATACTCTCCTCTCCATCATATTCTGCTCCCCTCTCCCCTTGCTGTCTCCAGACTGGACCCAACAGACAGTTATTTCTCTAATCTGTAAGTTTACATACTAAACAATTAGCAGACTCCCTCCATTGGTTCCTATCCTGTGGAGTAAGAGCTATAATGATAGGAATGTTTAGGCCGTAGCACCATTGTGAAGTGTATATGATCCCAGCTTTGGAAGAAAGTAGTACAACCAGAGAATTTTTTTTTTTTTTTTTTTTTTTTTTTTTTTTTGAGACGGAGTCTCACTCTGTTGCCCAGGCTGGAGTGCAGTGGCTGGATCTCAGCTCACTGCAAGCTCCGCCTCCCAGGTTCATGCCATTCTCCTGCCTCGGCCTCCTGAGTAGCTGGGATTACAGGTGCCCGCCACCTCGCCCGGCTAATTTTTTTTGTATTTCTAGTAGAGACGGGGTTTCACCGTGTTAGCCAGGATGGTCTCGATCTCCTGACCTCGTGATCCGCCCGTCTCGGCCTCCCAAAGTGGTGGGATTACAGGCTTGAGCCACCGCGCCCGGCAACCATAGAATTTTAGGACCTGGTTAATGTGCCCAGGAGAAGCCAGGGGAACAAGTGTAGGAGTAGATCTTAGAATGCCCATACACAAGGTTAGCACATAAGGTTGGAGAAGGGAGAATGTATTGATGTTAGAACCCTCTCCCATGACATGGGGTTCAATGTCTTAGCAAAGACACATAGAACTGGTCCTAATACACTGCTAAAATTGTTCCTCACAGCTTGGTCCTTATCAAAGTAATTAGGTAAGTGCAGCCTTGGCAGGGTTTTGGGGAAGGGGTTGAAGGGCTCAGGGAGGTGGAAATGTTGGAATGGATTTACTATGTTACGTCAAAGAACCGACCACCTGACTATGTTGCCTGAGGGGTCCAAAGAACACTCTTACAATCAGTCAATGAAGAATGCAGAGTGAGGAGAGCACCACCATTGTGGTGAAGCTTGGTTGTGTTGTTGACAGTGGGAGGTGCTACGTTGGAACCAGTCTCCCTGGTATCAATGGAATTGACAGGATTCTGAAATAGGATAGGCTAATTTGTCTTACAGAAATAGGGTGGTCATAATTTCTGAAATAAACAGTGAGGCCAGAGTGACGACCTGGGTGTTTTGACCCATAGGAATCGGTAGCAATTGTTAATAAATCATGGGAGCAAGATGAATGGGCAGCCAACTAGAGTTTCACTTCATCTACAGAGCCAGCAGGAGAGATCTGGAAAGCAAAAAACTGGTGTCAGTTGCCCCAATGGGAAAAAACACTCACTCACCCATTTACTAGATCTAAGTCAGTTCCCATACACAGAGCTCAGTCTCTGATCCAGAGCTCACTGACTGTCAAAGAGACTAGGTCCTATTTGGCAATATCCTGCAACACCACTGCAAAAATTTAAAATAAATATCTCCTGATCCTTTGCCAAAGGGACTTGAAGCTATTTACCAGAATATCAGATAGACACTGGGGAAATGAAAATACCCAGACCATGCAAGGACCTTTAGACTCAGAGTCTGAGTTGGCTCTGAAAACAAGGAATTCAAAATGCTATTGTGACCCTTCATTAGAGAGAGGTGTGTAAAAGCTAGGTGATGAATAGAATCCTGGCCCATGTCCATCTCACAGTGGTCCAGTGGGTCCACAGGCCATCTCTGTGGTTATTTGCCCAGTCCCTTACTACAATCAAGATTAGTTCCTTGGCCACTGAAATAAGAGCCACTGTGTGTTTGGAAGGGATGTGGGAAGTTCCCCAAACTGCAATCCTACATCTCAAGAGAAACTGCAGAAATTAGCACCACCACCAAAGACTTGAAGGATGAAGGGATAGCCTCATTCAGTTCACCTATCTGGCCCTTGCAAACACTAGAAGGATCATCATGAATGATAGTGGACCAAAGTTAACATAACCAAATGGCATCCACAATCACATATGCCATGTCAGATATGGTAATGTTTTTTTCCATTGAGGCATTTTATTTGTAAGTATGTATTCCATCTCTAGAAAAAGAATCCCCAGATTTTTCCTCCTGTGTGTTTTTTGTCTTGCTTCTTCATGGCCATGCCAGCTGAGATTGTCAATACAATAAAACCAGGATCAAAAGCAGTTTGCTGTCATGTAGAAAAGACAGTAGTACACATTTACTGTTTTGCCCAGGACCAGGTTAACTATTCTGCTCTCTGTCACAATATAGTCCACAGAGACCTTCATTTTCTTGGTATTACACAGAACCAGCATGATGTTGCTTAACAGCAATGAGGACATCATGGTCCTTGGACCAGGTGAGGACAGACGCAAGTACTCAGGGTGTCCTGGTAAGATACATACATGATAGGAGGAGGATAATAAAACCCTCAGAATTTCAAAGACCTACCATATGTATGATGTCTTTAAAGATTCTATGAACTGGGCCAGGCACAGTGGCTCATACCTGTAATTCTAGCACTTTGGGAGGTCATGGCGGGCAGATTGCCTGAGCTCAGGAGTTTGAGACCACTCTGGGCAACATGGTGAAACCCCACCTCTACTAAAAATACAAAAATTAGCTGGGTGTGGTAGCAGGTGCCTGTAGTCCCAGCTACTTGAGAGGCTGAGGCAGGAGAATCGCTTGAACTCGTGAGGCAGAGGTTGCAGTGAGCCGAAATCAGCCTGGGCAACAGAGAGAGATTCCATCTCAAAAAAAAAAAAAAATTTTCCAATGAACTGGAACATGTGGGAAAATTAATTCCCCTTTAATATAAATGACAAACTTATTGCACCCACACCTCCTACCACTAAGAAAGAGGCACTGTACTTGGTAGTCTTATTTGGATACTGGATCATTTATTGAATGACCTGGGAAGTTGACATTTTCAAGTGTGGTATGTGTTGCCCAGAAAAGAGAGGATCCTATAACAAGTCCAGACTGCAGTGCAAGCTGCCCTGATGCTCAGGCAGTTGACTTAGAAGATGGATGGGGCTAGAGGAAGCCTTAGTGGATTAAGATTCTGTACAGAGTCTCTGTTAAACTCCAATGTAAGAGTTGTAGCACAGACCCCTGCATTCTGGAGCAAGGTTAAACCTTCAAAGACAGGGAACTACTCACCACTTCAAAAGCAACCCTGGTGTGCTTTTGATCCCTAGTAGAGAACATTAAGTGTGATTATACAACGGGAGCTGCCAATGATGAATTAGGATTATTATTTTTTTTTTTACTTTTTTATTTGTTTGTTTTGTTTTTGACACGGAGTCTCACTCTGTCATCCAGGCTGGAGTCAGTGGTGTGACCTCGGCTCAGTGCAACCTCCGCCTCCCGGGTTCAAGCAATTCTCCTGTCTCAGCCTCCCAAGTAGCTGGGACTACAGTCACATGCCACCATGCCCGGCTAATTTTTGTATTTTTAGCAGAGATAAGGTTCCACCGTATTGGTCAGGCTGGTCTTGAACTCCTGGCCTCAGGTGATCCACCCACCTCGGCCTCCCAAAGTGTTGGGATTACAGGTGTGAGCCACTGCGCCCAGCCGATGAGTTGGGATTATGAGATATGCAAAGTCATAAGGTCATGCAGGAATAGCAGGAATCCATTGCATGATATAAATGGTACATTTAGGATTGCACAAAAGTAAGTTGCATAAGTAGGTGGCCCCAGTTTCCATGTGATTTCCTCTGTTACACTGATGCCTCTCCTTCAACTTACACCCATGTTCCCATGAGGGTTTCCATACAGCCAACTCACAGAGGAAGAAATATGTGAGCCTGGTTCACAAATAGGTTAGCTCAACCTATTTATGGTAACTGAAAATGGAGTGCCACCACAATATAGCCCCGCTCAAAGGTGGCCCTGAAAGATGGTATAAAATTGTAATGATCCCAGCATGTATAACTCCAAGCAACTTTGGTCATACACCAGAGAGAAAATGCCTAAAGCACAGAGGCGCACAAACTTTTGGGCTGACAAATGGCTTTGCTGATTAGTCAGGATGCTGAAAGTAGCAAGAATAAGAGTTTAAAGACAAGGATGTTTGAGAAAGAGGTTTGTGGATGACTCGCTGGCAGAGGGCCCAAAGCATGTATGAGTATTTTTATCTTGTATTAATGTCCACTGGAAAATATTCTAGAGCACTCAAAAAGGCACTGGACAACTAGGTAGATAGGATGGCTTGTCCAAGGGATGGCAGTGAGCTTCTGACCTCAGTCACCCAGTGCTTGCACAGAAGTCTCACGCATGAAGCAGACTTGGTGGCAGGGATGAAGGCCATGCACAAGCCCAACAGCATGGACTCTCTCACTAAGACTTGTCTAGCTACTGCCACTGCTGAATTTCTAAACTGCCAGCAGCAGAGACTCAATATAGTGCTTCAATATGGAAACATTCCCCAGAAAGCTGGTCAGTTACTTGGTAGCAAGTTGATTACACTGGACACCTTCCATCCTAGAAAGACAGCAATATATCCTCACCAAAATTCATGCCTATTTTGATTATGAGTTTGCCTTTGCTACCCAAAGTGCCTCCACCAGCACCATCTGAGGGTTTAAATAGCATGTGATTTACCAACATGGAATTCCCAAAACATTGCTTTAGACCAGGGGATGTATTTTGCAGTGCAGAAGTGCCACAATGAGTGCATGAGTAGAGAATCCACAGGTCCCATCATACACCACATCACTCTGAAGAAGCCAGCCTAGTAAAATGATGGAATTACTTGTTCAAAGGCCAGCTAAGGAGCCCGTGTGGGGAACCACACCCAACAAGGCTGCTGCCCTCCAGGATTCTGTAGGTGCACAGAACTGATAGCCAATATATGGTGAAGTAACTAGAATACATAAGCCTGAAATTCGCAGGTAGGATTGGCCCTTCTCATCACCACTCCCAATGACACACTTGTAGGAAGTGTGCTTCCCATCCTACATCCTTAGGCTCTTCTGGATTAAAAGTTCTGAATCCTGATGTGGGGGTGAGGATGGACAGTGCAGAGAGGCTTCCACCAGATAACACAAAAAAGTAGAAAGAGTTCCACCAAATTAAAAGCTATGACTACTATTTTGTCATTTTGGGGCTTCTCAAACTGATGGAGCAGATGGGCTATACTGACGAATAATGATACCATGTAACAAATCTGCACATGTACCTTCTGTATCTAAAATAAAAGTTGAAATTTAAAAATAAATAAAATTTATCCAGAAAAGATATGTAAGACAATAAAAATTAAAAATTAAAAAATAAGAAAAATAAATTTGTAAGTATTTCATCTAGCTTAAAAAAGATATATCTGCCCACTTTTTCACATTTTCAATATGTTTTTTGTAGAGAAACCTTCTGTTTTTCACAAAGAAAAAGAGTTTTTAACTTCTTACTTTCTATTTGCTTTCAGTTTTTTTATTGTTTTTGTTGTTATTGTTTTGAGACACGGTCTCACTCTGTCACCCAGGCTGCAGTAAAGGGATACGATCATAGCTCATTATAATAACCTTGAACTCCTGGGCTCAAGAAATCCTCCTGCCTCAGCTTCCCAAGCTGCCAGGACTGTAGGCATGCACCACCATGCCTGGCTAATTATTTTTTATTTTTTACCTTTTGTAGAGAGGGGGGTCTCCCTATCTTGCCCAAGCTGATCTCAAACTCCTGGCCTCAAGCGATCCTCCCTCCTTGGTCTTCCAAAGTGCTGGGTTTACACGTTAGCCACCTCGCCTGCCTTACTTCCTTCTTTAAGTAGGAAGGCATTGGAACAAATCCCTGCTACCACCACTAGCTTGGTGAAATTGACCCAAGGCCTAGATGTCCTTGAGTCTCAGTTTTGGTGACTAAAATCCTCACCCTTCCCACAGGAACATCCTGGGGATGGGAGTGGGAAGAGAATATACTGTGAAAGATGTAACTACTACTGTTATTATGGTTTTGCTTAAAGTAGACTGTAAAAGGGCATCTACCTAAAAGAAGTGTCTGGTACATCATCAATCCACAGTTAGTCTGTTTACATAAGCTAATGTTGTCAGTTTTGCTGAAAAACCCAGACAGGACTGGTTTTTCTGTGGCCAACCTATCTTCAGTCTCCATGATCTGCCATGTCCTATTTCACTGTCTTTATCATTAAAAACTGTGCACATTGATACACTATTTGACTCTTTCCTGCCTTTTAAAAATTCAGCACATGAATGAATCACCAAGTTACAGAAACTGCTTAAAGGAAAAGCTGAAATATACAAATGTACCCGTTGCAAGGTCCTGGCGGTAAATTTTCAAAATAACTCTGTGCAACAGACAGAATTAACTTTCCCTTTATTCTTCTGGCAGTATGTCTCTGTAGAGTCTGGCAGAGACATTTAACAGAACAAAATGAAACTTTATTTTCTCCTTGTATTGGTCTGATGCTGTCAGCCCAAGAGTCTTTTGGAATGCCCCGGTGCACTCCAAATGGGCTCTGTGAGCTCACAGGAGGCAGGAACAATGGCCTGCAGACTGCTGAAGTGGGCAGTGCTGCAACCTGGAACCACACCAGCCCTGCTGGGAAGGAAGCCTGTCTGTTTATCAAACTGACAGCAAGGCAGCAAAGGGAGCAGCTGAAGCATCCTCTGCCAAGGACGAGCATAATGCAGAAAAATACGTCATTGCTGCTGGTGAATGAATATATTTCTGGTTCAATTGTTGGACCGTATCACCAGTCAACTAAAATAATGGACAGTAGAGAATGACCAAGAGTTATGTCCTCCAAGTAAAGCTGAAAATAGGTTTACCTAAAGTGAGTTATTGAGTTGGAGTCAGACTTGCTGGCCTCATATAAGGAATAGAACACTAGTATCTTACTTGTATCTCAGAACCTATTAAAGTCTTTGCCCTAAGCACACCCAAGGCCTTTTCCAGATCATGAGTCAAGTTTCCCCAGCTTTTGATTATGGTTTAAACTATACTGGCAAGAGGCTGTTACTGTTTAGATAAATTTCAAATAAGCAAAGTCTTAATATAGGAGATGCTACGACTGCCTCTCCAAAGGGTGGTTTAGTATGTGTTTTAAACAGAATGCGAAATATTTGCATTATTTCTAGTTCATATTTCACCATCACTACAAAATGCCATTTGCCTGGGAAAGCCAATATTACTACTGAAACACTGAAGGCAGAGTAACACACTGTCATTCCTTCTTTGCATAATATGCTTTCTTATTATCAAATACCTCTCATTTACAGCACTATCACTATTGTAATTTTACATTAATTTACTTATGTGATTATTTGAGCAATGTTATCTCTACCAGCAAACTATAAACTCCAGGAAGCCAGACTGTGTCTCTTTTTGCTCACCTATTACCATCCCTCGTACAAAACCAAAATATCTGTAGAATGACTATTATTTAGCAGGGCCGTTATCAGTGAGTTTGTATTAGTTACCCACAATGTGCTAAGAATTGGGCAATATGAAAAAGAACAAAGAGCTTAGGCTCTAGTCTTGAGAAGTTTACATTCCGAGATTGTTCTAGCTTACAGTGAACTCCTAAGCACCCATACACCCCACCCCACCCCACCATTCTCTGTCCACTTCTTTCCTGCTGCATTTGTCACTTCTAGCATACTATACAATTTGGTTTTTTGTTTTTTTATTAACTTCTGCTGCCCCTCATTAGAATGTCAACTCCAGGAGGCATACTTTTTTTTTTATCTGTTTTATTCATTGATGTTGTGCAAGTTCCTAATAATTGTACTAACTGATCATTTCTTCCTCTTGGAAATACTTCTATATTTCTGATCTGGTCACCTTTCCTTTCCTACCTTATCTCCTATTACTCTCTCCATCACTCACTCCATTCCAGCCAAGCATGCCAGGCAGCTCCAGCCTCAGGGGCTTTGCACTTGCTATTCCTTCTCAGTAGGAAGCTCTTCCACAAGTTCCCCTGTGCCTCTTTCCCTTATCTCCTTCAGACCTTTCCTCAAGTCACCCTGTCTGTGGCTTCTTCCTTGAGAACCCTATTTAAATGTGAGCCCCACCCCTTCCCCACAACACACAAACACTCCTGGACCTTGCCATCTTCCTGCCCTGCTTGCTCTACAGAACTCTTGAGAGTCTGATATACAATATTAGTTATCCGTTGTCTCTTTCGCTCCCTGACCACAGACACACTGAAATTCTAAGCTCCATGAAAACAGACATCATCCCCTTCTTTACTCCTTTTCCATGTCTAGAAAACTGGGTTACACTCGGCACAAAATAGTATTTGTTGAATAAATGAATGATCAGAAAGGCAATTTTTATACATGAAACACCAGATTTTAGAATATTCCACTTTAGAAAGCATACACATGATTATAATAAGATGTTTGAATTTCAAATAGGAAGTTGAATATGAAATAAAAAGTATAATAAGAAGCAGGTGGCTTGGAAAGGTTAAGTAATACAAGGCATACATCTTTGCTTTTTGATGAATGCAGTGCTAGAATTTAGGTCGTTGATAAATTTTGGATGGAAAATCTTAGCAGTTGTTTGCTATCACATTCTATTCTTGCAGGCAGCAATCAAAACACACACACGGAGACACACACAGACACACACACACACACACACACATACACACACACATCAGCCTTCAAGTATAAGATTGCCTCTGGTGCCCAGGGAAAATGAGAGGAAATGACTTTTAAATGGCTAAGGAAAGTATTCATGATTTATTAGTTCAGTGAAATGGAAGAGCAGGCGCCCACTTGACACAGCAGGCAGAACCACCCTTCACCAGGTAGACTGACGTGGAGGCTCATTGACCAAATGCCTATAGTTATAGTTGTGTGATTATGAATGGCCCTGAGAATCGAAAACCTCAGAGGAACGCTACCAGGTCTTCCTCTTCCCTTCCCGTAAGCTTGGGGACAGGAAATTTGCAGGGAATAATTTTCTCCATGTGAAAACCAGTTTAGAGTATACATTCTCCCTTCCACCCTAGGACTCCTGAGTATGATTTGGAATTGTGGAAGTGGTTGTTTGCTCTCTTTGTGATAATCATAGCATCACATTACTTTAGAGCACCAAGAGACTTACAGAATCATGCTTCTGATCAGAGCATTTTATGAAAGAGAAAACTGAACTAAGCCAAAAGCTCCCCAGCAAATTTGGAGGGGACACCCCAACCTCAAGATCACTGAAGCCCTATATAAGGGTTTTCTCCCACACTGGAGTGTCACTGTTGGTGTCCTAGGTAGCTCTCCAGAGAAAGAACTCATTTCAACCTTCATCAAAGCATTCAGTTACTCAATTCTATGTGTGCCTGCATAGGAGGTGAGATAGAGAGGCATAGCTATAGGTAGAAAATCAATATCATAAACTTCATGATCTTGTTTGCTTTTAATGAAGAGAAGAATGAAGGAGAAAATAAAAAGTGATCCCATAATCTCAGAGCCCTGATAACTCCTGTTGATACTTACATCTTTATATTTTTAATACCTTTATCTCTTCTATTTTAATAATATAAATGTAGTCACCATTTCTTAACCAGTTACTATGCACCAGGTCTTGTCCTGAGTGATTTATGTATTTAAACTTCAGAATAATCTCATGACATAGGTATGATGAGTCTCATTTTACAGAGGAAGAGCTGGAAGATTCAGGAAGTTTACTCAAAAGGGAGACTAGGCCAAAGCCTGGGTATGGCCGGGTCAGTCCTCAAACCCAAGCCAGTGAGGCTGGAGCTGTTTCTCCCATCCCACGCTACATCTCCATCTTCCCTCTGGGAAATAAAACCCCAGTTTCCTTCCTCATCCAAGACAGATACTTAAACCCTATATTTATGAGGACAGCTAATAATATCCCAATTACAATCGCTGTATTTAGATAAAGATGAAATAGCATCATTAATATTTAAATAACAAACTTGATTACAGTTTTAAATCATTTAAGATGTTATTTTTCAATAAGGCATTTGAATGATCACCCTGAGCAAGGCCTGGGGCAGGGAACTGTGCTTCTCCTGTTGTCAGTTGAAGATCTTAACCTCATGTGGAAAAGCAAGCACCTCAGTGGTTTTTCTTGTCCATTGTCTGCCCAGAATGCCTTATCCAAAGCAGAACAGATTTGTAGATTTGTAGGGGAAGGTTGGTTGCACCAGGTGCCGCATCGTGGCTCCTTTTGGAAGGAACAGGCAGAGCTGCGAGGAGACTCTGCTGTGTTCTTCCACAGAGGTAGTGCAGCTGAATCACTGGGGCTTGGCCCAGAAATGTGACTGGGATTCCAAGCACAGCCTCTTTCAGGAAAGGGACAGAGAGGCAAGCAGAAATGTTCGTGCTCCTTCAGATAATTCATTCCTGGCTCCATTCACCCTGCCCCTGCTCCACCCCCTGGCTCCCAAGTCAAGGAAAGATTTCTTGTCAGGATCTTTTGCAGCCAAATCATACGACTTAAAGAGGTTTGTTGGCCCTGGCAGTTCCTGGAATCTTTCCAGAAATATAGCCAGAGGGCCAGAGTGGTACTGCCAGTCATCCTCTTGGGATCCAAGCTCTGAGAGAGCCAGGAGATGGCTTTCCAGAGCTCCACCCTGCCAGCTCTGATTCACATCTGCATTCTCCTCTCTGGGGAAACTTGCAGGGTGGAGTCCAGAGGAGGGAAGGAAATCTTTGGGTCTGTTCTTTATCCATTGTCCCATCATTCTGGTGACTGTCAGTTTTTATTTTTTAAAACATTAAACATATAAACAGCATTGCTTCATTTTTCTTTATAGGTGATAATGCTCCATTATGAAGAAAAAAACTTGTTTTTTGCTTCCAAAGGAAACGAGATGTTTACTTTTCACTTCAAACTGAGAGATTTCAAAATATGCTAAGTGAGTTCTGCCTTTCTGACTTAAGTTATCCTGTTTTTCATTTTCCTATTTTCCCACTGACAGAGAATGCAATTATTGCTACCTTTTTTGACTAGCTAACTGACTCTTCTAAAAATGTGAATTATAACTAGAGAAGGCTACTTGGTGAGCTCTTGCCTGCGATAGGTAACTAGAATGCTCCTGGTAATATTTCCTTGTAATTTTTCTGTTGTCGTGTTCTCAGAAGCCACAATCCATCTATCTATTCAATTGCCTCCACTGGACAACACAGCAAAATTCATCCCAGGAGACCTCCTTTTTAATAGTTTTCACTTTGACCCATCTTATCTCTGTGAGTTATGCTGAAATGTACACATATATACAACTCCCTGTTGATTCCCAGCAGCCAGAATGTCTTAGAGGTGCCGCCACCATATACATTTATGCATGTAAATGTATACATACCTATAGACCTGGTAAGGTTCATGCACTCAATTATCCAGTATCATTGATGCCAGGAACTCAGAATTGCTTTGAGGAATTCAGAATTCTAATTTTAGACTTTTTCATAAATGGAAACATAAGTGACAGTCATGCTATAGAATACAAGATGTTATCCTTATATTAACTAGGAGAACAACATGGATGCTAATATATATAGTTCACTATAGTTCAGCATTATTGATATTCTTTTCCTTCTCTGTATTCAGCTTCTTCACCAAATTAAAATGCTTTGCAAAATGTGGCTTGTTTATCCCTTTCTTTCTCAATCATTTAGAATGTGGATGTGCATGTTCCTGTTTCCTATTTACTAAATTCAAACATAGAAATTTAAACATGCATAGAGGCTAAAACAGAGGATAATACCTCTTGGTGTTCCTACACATTATCTCTCTCAAACCCATTTTATTACCAAATAATACTCAGAGCTTTGTGGAACAGAAAGTATGCTTCTTTATAGAGACAATGAGTCCTAGAACTCAGTTGTTCCATGGTCATTGATAAGATAATAAGTATAACTCAAAAGTCTCATTACTGTCATATGCTTATTTTCCATATGCAAACAGATAGAAAACTGTAGCAAACTTGACTGAAAATGTAAACTCTTGGGAGAATAATTTTTAATGTAAAAGCCTACAGCTAATACCTGTTCAACACTGTGCTTAATGCTAAGAACGAACAAGATGTTCCTCTATATATCTTCCCATTTTATTACCAAATAACACTCAGAGCTTTGTGGAATAGAAAGTATGCTTCTTTATAGAGACAATGAGTCCTAGAACTCAGTTGTTCCATGGTCATTGATAAGAAAATAAGTATAACTCAAAAGTCTCATTACTGTCATATGCTTATTTTCCATATGCAAACAGAAAACTGTAGCAAACTTGACTGAAAATGTAAACTCTTGGGAGAATAATTTTTAATGTAAAAGCCTACAGCTAATACCTGTTCAACACTGTGCTTAATGCTAAGAACGAACAAGATGTTCCTCTATATATCTTCATTCTAAATAATTCATAGCTCTTGAGACACACATGGACCAAGATCTAACTTTTCTTATGAAGTACATAGTGTTCTCAAAGCAGGTTGTTGGCGTTTGAGGCCATGAAAGTTTCAGGAAGATTTTATCTGTGACACCTGCATGCTATACTTAGCCATATGGCAGTGTACCATTGCCAGTGAAGACGTTTGGGAAAGTAATCGCACCACAGGCGACCCAAGCTCTGTCCTATATAACTCGCTTCTGCTGGACCACTAGTGTGAAGTGAATGGATGATGCCAGAATTCTGAAAAAAGTACAGAATCTCTAGGTTAGAAGAGACCTTAAATTTCATCCAATCCCCACCACACTGATGCAAGCATCTTTGAAAAGCATTTTAAAGTAAGATAATATCACAAACTCAGGAAGCATAAGAGCAGACAAACCACCACCATCTATAAATAAAATGTTTTAGGTACACCAAAGAGAATGTGCTTGAAACTCAGAAAAGGCACACTAAAAAGGTTTTGCTCCTCTCTGAAATTTGAGAGGTAATAGTTCCTCCAATGCTTTCCAATACTTCTGCAATTCAAGGGCAAGCATTACAGATTTCAGACTGCTTCTTTCCCAATCCCTTATTCAGCAATATTTATATATAATGCCTACCATGTGAAAACTAATCTCTCAAAATTAGGATTAACACTTATGGCCACCACAAAAGTGATTTTTGTTCCCATAAGAACCTCCATTCAAACTTTTAAAAAATCATGTCCCGGCCGGGCACGGTGGCTCAAGCCTGTAATCCCAGCACTTTGGGAGGCCGAGACGGGCGGATCACAAGGTCAGGAGATCGAGACCAGCCTGGCTAACACGGTGAAACCCCGTCTCTACTAAAAATACAAAAAACTAGCCGGGCGAGGTGGCGGGCACCTGTAGTCCCAGCTATTTGGGAGGCTGAGGCAGGAGAATGGCGTAAACCTGGGAGGCAGAGCTTGTAGTGAGCTGAGATCCGGCCACTGCACTCCAGCCTGGGTGACAGAGCGAGACTCTGTCTCAAAAAAAAAAAAAAAATCATGTCCCTCATAGGTGACCATAGATCATAGGCACTCCCACTTTTAAGAAAAGAAAAAATATTCCATAATAACAAATGCTAAAGGAGAATCTCATGAAAAATGACAGAAAATTTTAGACATTTTTAATAACTCACTCACTAGTTACTGTTACTAGAATAGGCACTAAAATGTGATAAATATCAGAGCCCTAAAATAAAATACCAGGGTATTATTCAGTATGAGTAAAGAGAGATGAGAATAAAGAGAATGGGGTAATGAAATCATGTGAACATGTCAAAGCAGGTGCTGAAGAAAGTTTAAATTATCAACCTATAGGAAGATTATGAAAGTTCAAAGGGCAGAGAGAGGGAATTCTGTGAAAAGATTTTCTGGAGCAAGCTGAAAATTCCTATTACCCTCCCCGTCTCCAGTAGAAGGAGTTGCTGCCGCTTCTCTCAGAAGTATGTGTCCGCTGAATTTGGAAGGTTTGATCATCAGGAACTAGACTCAACTGATAAACTGCAAGCAGTCCATGGGAGCACAGAGAGGGCTGCAGCTGGGATGTAAATACAATTCACTCCCACATCGGGTCAAAAAGGCATGTCTCGGGGACCAGAGGTAGAGTCCGTGGTAGAAATGCTAAGCAGGGAGCATTCAAAATAGGAATCTGTCTAAGAGAGCAGCCTGCCAAGGTGAAAGGACCACAGGAATAAGGGATTGAGACTAGAACATCAGGGGCCATCACGAGTGCTCTCAGCAAGTATATGTGCCCTGAGTCTCAGACCCTTATCAATAATATCCATAACTCTAACTTCCAGGCATTAGATCAAAGTCCATTGTGTCAGGTGGGCATAGTTGTTGGTCTTTACACTCTGGAGTGCCTTGCCTCCAGAGGCTATGGAATGTAGCAGTAATGAGATAACTAAGAATGCCAAGTCCGGCCGGGCATGGTGGCTCATGCCTATAACCCCAGCACTTTGGGAGGCCAAGGCAGGCGGATCACCTGAGGTTGGGAGTTTGAGACCAGTCTGACCAATATGGAGAAACCCCGTCTCTAGTAAAAATACAAAATCAGCTGGGTGTGGTGGCGCATACCTGTAATCCTAGCTATTTGGGAGGCTGAGGCAGGAGAATCGATTGAACCCAGGAGGCGAAGGTTATGGTGAGCCGAGATCACGCCATTACACTCCAGCCTGGGCAACAAAAATGTGAAACTATGTCAAAAAAAAAAAAAAGGAAAAAAAAGAATGCCAAGTCAATATGGCGGACTGAATTGACAGCAAATCACTCTTCTTCTTGGAAAAATTAAGCCCCTAACAATAACATTTGGCTACATGGCCAAATCCAGAGTGTGAAATGCTTGAGTGTAAAAAGACAACAAAAATCAGAGAAGTGAATAGTATCTTCGGCCAAAGCAGCTTGTGGTTTGTACCCTTAATGGATATGAAACCTAGCGGGGCAGTGGCTTTGGAGCCATCACAAGCAGAGGAGTTCAAAATGTCCTTCCACGTGTATAGAAGGACAGCACAGACTGACAGAAGATGCCCTATTGGCAGCAACAGATGCTAGTATGCAATGGAGTAGTATTTTCAAAGAGGTAAAAGGAAGTAACTACCCACCAGTTAAACTATGTCAAGTGAAAGTAAAAAGATATAAAGAATGAAAGAATTTACTGGTCATAGAAGCTTAAATGAAAAAAAAAAAATCCCTAAATAACATTATTCAGCAAGAATAGAGGTAATCTTAGAAGAAAATAGTAGACACAAGAAATGATAATAAGAAAAAGAAGCTAGTAAGCATGTTGGTAAATCTAAATAAAATTTGGATGGAATAATCATTCTAAGTCCTGATATTTGCCAGGAAGAAGATAGAGAACTTGGTTAACTTTACATTTTGTTAAGTCAGATATGCATGTTAGAAACTTAAAGGCTAGAGCAGGTGCAGTGACTCAGGCCTGTAATCCCAGCACTTTGGGAGGTCAGGAGGGGAGGACCACTTGAGGCCAGGAGTTTGAGGTTACAGTGAGCCATGATCATGCCACTGCACTCCAGCCTGGGTGACAGAGTGAGGCCCTGTCTCAAAAAAATTAAAAAAGAAACTTAAAAGCTAACCACTATAAGGAGCAAAAACCAAATGTATAATTACAAATTATTTGAGAGGAAGTAGAGAAAATAAAATCGGGTCAATTCAATAAAAATCAAGGAAAGAGAAAGAAACATGAAATGGATAGGACAAATAAGCATTAATATGTTAGTCATCATAAATACAAAAGGCTGAATTTGCCTCAAATTGGATTTTTAAAAAAGAGAATAGCATCCAGCTATTTTTTTATTTTAAGAGATACTAAAAGGCTGGGTATAATGGCTCATGCCTATACTCCCAGCACTTTGGGATGATGAAGCAGGAGGATTGTTTGAGGCCAGGAGTTCAAGGCCAGCCTGGACAACATATGAGACCTATGCTTTATTAAAAAAAATTTTTTTTAATTAGCATGGTGGCTTACAGCTGTATTACCAGCTACTCAGGAGGCTGAAGCAGGAGAATCACTTGAGCCCAGAAGTTTCCATTCAAGGTTGCAGTGAGCTATGATGATTGCACCACTGTAGTCTAGCTTGGGTGACAGAGTGAGACCCTGTCTCTTAACAAAACAAAACAAAACAAAAACAGAGAGAAACACCCAAAACATAATGATCAAGAAGGGATGGACA
This sequence comes from Macaca thibetana thibetana, assembly GCF_024542745.1. Taxonomy (NCBI): domain Eukaryota; kingdom Metazoa; phylum Chordata; class Mammalia; order Primates; family Cercopithecidae; genus Macaca; species Macaca thibetana. The sequence continues at coordinate 82,085,245 of NC_065589.1, read as the reverse complement.
AATATCGACCAGGTAAATACTGATCAAGACAGCTGGTGTTGCAATATTTAAATCAAACATAGAGTTTTAAGCCAAGAGACATTAATAGAAACATAGATATATAAGATAAAAAGAACAATTCAATCAGAAAATTAAATAGTCATGAACTTTTATGTACTTAACAATATAGTCTCAAAATATATAAAGTAAAAATGACAAAATTACAAAAAGGAATTGACAAATCTACAATCATAGTGGGAGATTTTCATACACCTTTCTCAGAATCTATCTGGCAGAGAAAAGAAACATACTAAGGATTTATAAAATATTTCAGCAACACAATTAAAGAGCTAATCTAAAAGATATACTATACATATAAGCCTGTATATGATGAATAGAAAATATACTCTTTTTTTCAAGCCTAAGGGGAACTGTCTGGAAAAATGACTACATATGAGGCCACAAATCTATTTATATTACATATCTGTATCATAAAAGTAACCTGCTAATCAAAGAGGAAATCATAATGAGGAAATTGTTTTAAAAAAACAAACTTAGCCAGATGTGGTGGCAAGTGCTTGTAGTCCCAGCTACTCAGGAGGCTGAAGTGGGAGGATCACTTGAGCCCAGCCTGGGCAACATAGCAAAAGCCCCTCTCAAAAACAAAACAAAAAACAAAACCCTGAAACTATACAATAATAGTGCTCTATATGCTAAAAATATGGGCATATTTCTAAAGCAATACTTTAGCCTTAGGTGAATTTACTTAACAAGAAAGATAAAAAAATAAATGAGCTAAAAATTCCACTGAAGACTGGGAGATGAAAAGAATAAATGCAAAGTAGAAGAAAGGATGTAATAAAGATAATAGCAGAAATTAATACAATTTTTAAAACTCCAATAGAGATGATGAGGCCACCAAAATATTCCATCTGACTCCTTAAAAGGAGTCCTTCACTGTCCATGATGCAGGACAAAGCTATCTTCATTCCTCACCTGCTGCTGGTATGGAATACCTACTGGTACTGCCCAACAGAAATACAATGTGAGCCACATATACAATTTAAATTTTGTAGTAGTCCCATTTAAAAAACTACAAGAAACAGGTAAAATACATTTACTAATGTATTTTATTTAAAACAATATATCAAAAATATTTCAACACATACTCAATATTTTTAAATTATCAAGATATTTTACATTCTTTTTCCATGCTAAGTCTTTAAATCTGGTATACATTTTACACTTGCAGCTCATTTCAGTTTGGACTAGCTGCATTTCAATTGCCCAATAGCCAACATGCTACTACTGGCTAGTGTCTATCAAATTGGACAGAACAAACCTGTCTTCAAATGGCATCCCATAAAATTTCAGAACTCTTTAGCCTTTGAAGTAATCATTGTATCTTATTTGTTTCTTAATGTGACTTTTGGAACAGGATAAAGACTCGCATAGCCATTTTTTCATCTGTACTGTATGTTCTGCAAGGTGATGGCAGCCCTCCGATAAGCCACCTTGCTGCCAATGTCTAAGTCTTTTCCAGTCAGTTGTAGTGGCATTAGTTCTGATGGTGGCCAAAGTTCTAGTGGCCATACAGTTGACAGCATTTCAAAGAGTTACCTACTTACTTTCCATATTAGTGTTTACACAACAGAGATTCTCTATAGGCATCTCTATTCCCCAAGAATTTCATGTTGAAATAACAAAATGGCCTAGATTCACCCGAAGATAAATTGCTTTAATTATTAAGCGGACTGTGAAGCTCACAGTTTCAAATATCAAGTCAGTGCAGTGCCCAGTAGCTTTGCTGTGCTATTTCTCCAGGTGCTACTACTGAGCCTTAATATTACTGGAACACTTCCATTCAGGACTAGCTTCATCTGTGCGATTTGCCCTCTTCTTCAACAGAAGAAAATTGATCTCAGTAATTGTGAGAGGAAACTATTATTCCCCAGTGTTGTAAACTCTACTGTTTGACATTTTAGTCCAATTGTTGGCATTATTACTAATATCTATGGAAATCTCACATCATAATTATTTCTTAGGTCTTAGAATTGATGATGAAGCTGTATAGATACCTATCAACTCTCATTTTTACACTTTATGTGAGCTCATGAAGAGAATAGAGTGCTTAAGACTAACAGCACATGGACTTCAATTGGACAACCTGGATCTGAATCCCAGCTTCACTTATTTATCAGCCATGTGTCTGAAAATCAGCTTCCTCAGCTTTAAAGTGGAAAATATTAATTAAGATTACAGAAGGATTGCACAAAATAATATATAAGGTGCAGAACACAGGGCTCAGCACTCAGAAGTGTTTCATAAACATTAGCTAGGTCAATCTGTGAGTTCCTAATTTCTTTAAGCAAATTTGGGAGCATTGAAAAAAATGACCATCTAATAGCATTTCTAAAGCTCTGAAGCTTTAGAATTTTGGAATTCTTTTGGAAGCTTTTGGAATTTCTTTCCAAAAGAAATTCCAGTTGACCTGTTTCTCTCTAAAGCTTACATCAGCAAGCTTTCCCTAACTGTGATGATCTCAACTTCCTTTCTGGATATTTATTATGCAACAATACTAACATTTTGGTTTAGAAGCTCCCCCACTCAGGTCCCATTATCAATAATCAAGACTGGTTAAAGCTCTCTAAACATACTTGGTATCAGCAGGTGGAATAACCCAGTTTCGATGACACGTTCCCTAATCTTATTCTGAATCAGGAGTAGGCATTGTAAGGCCAATATTTTTTAAATTTTGGTTTTCCTAGCTATATAATTTTTATATCATTTTTGCTCTGGGTAAGGGAAGGCCAAGTCTGAACTAAGAAAATGAAGTAATAGGGTTTATTTAAGCAGGGTGCTCTGATGGGAATTTTGCCCCAAGGCCACTCCTCTTCCTTTATAGTAGGATGAAGGTCACTCACCTGTTGAGACGGGCAATTCTCCACTGTGTTGCCATTTAGATTTACAGTTCCTCTCTTTAAGGTTCACATTCATTAAAACTATACATTTGATGTCTACACTATTCATCTACTGAAATCATAGTATTCTGGAGCTAAAATTCCACTTTCTGAGACTTTTGTCAATCGAGAGTGTGGTATAAAACAAGACACATTTTGGTAATTTTTCCAGTAAATCCACTTTAACGTTATAACATTTCCTTTTGAAAATACTGATTAATAGTTCATGTAGTTAGCAGTATCCTCCAGGCACTGTTCTATCTGTTTTATAAAAATAATGCTATTAATCCTCACAATAGCCCTAAGTGAGAGGTTCTATTATTAGTCTCACTTTATAGATGAGAAAAGTCAAGTACAAAGAAGTTAAGAACCCCACTAAGGTCTCATAGTTGCAAGTGGTGAAGTCAAGATTTGAATGTGGATCTCATATCAGATCCTAAGCCTTTAACCACTATACCACATTCTGCCTCTCATTTAAAAAGCATTAGAAGCACACCTAAAATCAAAAAGAAGACTTTGTGCATTACGAAGTAAATTTGTCACAAGTTTAGCCTAATCTTAATTTACACATGTCTCAGAAACCGTATGCTTGTAAACCACTAGGAGACGCAGACAAGGATATAAAATGATTATGAAAATCAACCAAAAGGTCAATGTAGCATCCACCATGGTTATTGTGGTATTTTGGTGCTCTTATTTATGAATATTTTTCTTCCTCTCCCAATGCACCCAGAATGTAAAAAGGTAAAGAAGAGATCTTGTGTATTGGACAGTGTTTCTTTTTATTTTCTTTTTTAAATTAATTTGAGCAGGACATCATTATCCAAGCCCAGCCTTGAATATGTGCTATATAGAAAACAATTTATCTACTGGAGTTCATGGGCAGCTGGATTGGGAAAAAACACATTAATTATTATTCAAGTGGAAATGCCCCCATAGACATACCATTTAATTAACAGAGAGGCCAGTATTGGAAATGAATAATTTGAGGCAAGACAGAGAAAGATGTGTAAGATAGACCCTTAGGTGATTTAAGGACATTATCTGTGGATAAACACTTTAAAATACATGAAATATATCTCTATCTTGTAAACTCCTTGTAAACATAAAAGGATTCCTTAGAAGAAAGGCCCCTGTGAGCCTCTTCCTTGCCTGTATTAAAAGTCATCATCTGTGAGTAAGAAGCTTGTTGTGTTCCGCAGGAACATCAACTCCTTTAGAGGCTGGAAAATCCCACTCCCTTGAATTCAAACTCTGAAAGGATCAGAGCTAAAATCACTTCATGTAGCAAGTTCTTCAGTCTTCAAAAACCCTTGAAATTTGTAGCTCTGCCAAGATTATAAATAGAAGTGATATGGCGGCAGCGAATTGATCATTCTGCTAAATGTACTCACCCTATTTGGGATAGTTTTATGAAGCATGGTGGCAGCTGGGACAGAGGTGGCTGCTCAGCTGCCGTCATCACTGTTGCCACTGCTACAAAATGCCTTTCCTTTTTTCAAAATCTCTTTACCAAGGAAAGCCAAAAGACATTTCCCTAAAGCATTAATATAAAAAATAGAATGACAGCCCAAAGGCTGTTTTTCGAAGCAATCTGAGCAACCATTAGAGAGTCTGAAATGAATCATATATACCCACTGACTCCCTGAAAAGAATCCAAACATCAGAATTCCGGGACCCAGTTTGGCATTATAGGTGGATTGCACTTCATTGTTAAGACACTGTCAGATTTTGTGTTATGATTCTTGAAAATATCACCCTTAATAAGAAAGACCAAATGTTCCATCTAGCTTGAGTGGGAGGGGAATGGTGAAGTTGTGCAGCAGGGGAGGAGTTGGGTGTAGATTTTCATGTCTGACCTTGGTATTTCCTTGCAACCCTCTGTAAAAATGAAAAGTTCATCTTCAATGATCCTTCCTTTTTTGTATTCTTCCCTCTAATTTCAACATCTCTTTAACAGTACCAGGATTCTTAATTTAATTCAAGAAGTATATATATAGAAAAGAAATATATATATAAATATATGTATAGATATATAGCATCTTTATAATAAACTCTCTTTAGCACTGGAATAAGAAATCAGGTCAGGAAGAGGAGCTGGGGAAGGAGCTGCGTGACCTGAATGAATTTTTCCCCCTCTTGCCAATGTTGCCTTCATCCTGGAGGCTTTTCCATCTAGTTTCCTTCATCACCCCCAGGGTCACCTCTGGGAGTAAACTCAGTGTAGGCAAAAACTTGTCCCATAGCTTAGTTAAGATACTTTCAACGAAGCTTCTCAAAATTCCAAGAATTAATAAATAAAAATAAATATTGAGAGTTGCTGGGTATGGCAGCTCACGCCTGTAATCCCAGCATTTTGGGAGGCCAAGGCAGGAGGATTGCTTGAGTACAGGAGTTTGAGATCAGCCTGAGCAACATAGTGAAACCTTGTCTCTACAAAAAATAAACAAAATTAGCCATAAGTGGTGACTCTCACCTGAGGTCTCAGCTACTTGGGAGGAGACGGAGATGGGAGGATCACTTGAGCCCAAGAGGTCAAGGCAGCACTGAGCCAAAATTGAGCCACTGCACTCCAGCCTGGGCAACAGAGCAAGACCCAGTCTTAAATAAATACATAAATAATATTGAGAATGCAGAAATCAATTCAGATTACAAAGAAGACCATTTGTCCCCCTAGTCGTTTTTTCAGCAGGAAAAAACCTTTATTTCAAGCAGAATCTTACACAAACCCTAACAAACCACACAGAAATCCTTGGAGCTGCTCTAGTAAGTGAAGAGATAAACTCCATCAGGTTCTACTTTTCTACTGACCTTCACCTTAACGAGATCCCTGAGAGTCCTCTCTGGAACCTTCTGGAATCCCTAAAGAATCTCTGAACATCATTTAAAAATAACCTTAAGTACTCCATGTGACAGATACTGGCTTTAACACACCTCAAGACCACAATCTCCCCACCTCCCTTTCACTTCTACACACCATAGATATCTCAACCCTTCCTCAAAGTCAAGCCCAGGACAGCACTCCCTTCCTCTCTCTGCACCATCTGTGCTGGTCTAATACATATGTTCCTTCCCCTAGTGACAGACACTAGGCTTAACCTTACTTTTCAGCTGCGGCTGCGTCCCTGGTGTGGGTATGACCTAGTCCCAAATACAGATCCACAATACAACACGATCTTAAAATAACCTCAGCATTCACATTATCATGAAGTGATAGAGAGGAAGTCGTTTCCTCCTTAACTGAAGGGATTACCATCCCTGTAAGATTACAATGTTTAGAGGAGACAAAACATGTTTATACATGAAATAACCTCACTTGAAATAGAAAATAAAATAAGGCAGTATAAAAGAAGTTTCTAAACTGAAAGCAAACATGTAAGTTATATGAATGGTAAGAAAAGGCAGAGAGCAATACTGGCTGGAGTGATCAGCAGATATCTAAAAGGGTAGTTTAAAATTAAGATGAATGCTAAAGGAGGGATTTAGAGAGGACAGATAGAGAGAGAAGGGTATTCCCAGCAAGCATCTGGCAAAGTAAGGTGTATTCTCTAGGAAGAAATTTGCATTCTAAATAATAAATACCCAAATAGATCTAAGCTTTACTTAAAAGAGCAAACTTGTAAGAAAAAAACAAGTTACAGTAGATCCTTGACAGAGAAGAGATTTTATCCACTGAGAAGATGTAAGTGGAGCTTCTCAAATCACTTTCAAGAACTCAGAGCTACCTCTAATTTCTGTGTGCTGAGATCTCTGCCCAAGGCATTTTGAGGAGGAATATGAAAAACCTAGTAGTTTGGATTCCAGTGTGTTGCAATAATTTTGAAACATTAAGCAGTAGATTCTCCTTCCTACTTTTATCTCTCTTCACCTTCCATTCCACCTATTCGAAGCTCATTGTCTGATAGAGGATAAGACCACAGAAAGTAGAAAAGAAAGGAATCTTTTCCTGGCTTTGGACTTTCAAAAAATGAGATGAAAGATTTAGAAGAAAATGAGATGATTCCTTGGTAGTTGTCCTCATTTATACCTCCATCTCCAATCCCCTCATCCCCTCAAAGCCAGAAAAGAATTCCCCAGGCCTGGGGGAGGGTTGGGGAAACAGGTGGTGGCAAGTGATGTGAGAGAAAGGTCCTCCTGGAAGATGAAGATGCCCTTCACCTCAAGGACAAGAGTAGAAGCAAGTTTAAAACCAGCTCAGCCTTCACCCAAACAAGATGTACATTAGGGGCTGTGCTACCTGTCCATCCTTCCCATCGGCAACTAGTGAGGACTTCCCTTCCACAGCAGCACTTTGGCACTGGAGCGCCATCTTTTTCTGCCAAGTTATCATACATAACTGCCCAGGCCAGTCCAGTGGTTTTCAAACATTAATGTGCATCAGAATCACTTTGGGGGCTTGTTAAGACACAGATGGTCAGGCTCCACCACTAGAGTTTCAGATTCAGCAGGTCCAGGGCACACATGGAGAATATGCCTTTCTAACCAGTTCCTCAGTGATGTTGATGGTGCAGGTCTAGGGACCACGCTTTGAGGAGTGCCCTAGGCAATGCCATAGGACATTTTACTCAACAACTTTACATACAAGTTGTGGGACCTTAACCACATTTCCTATCCCCTCTGTCCCTCAGTTTACATATTAAAAAAAAAAAAAAAAAAAAAAAAAGGTATATTACCTACCTCATACAGTTGTGGGTAAAGATTAAATGAGATGTTGCTAAAATATTTATCAAGGGAATTGGCTTATGGCCCATTACATTGCTGGTTATTATTTATAACAACACTTAATATAAGGCCTCTCCCCTAATTGTTTTTAATAAATGTTTTCTGGCTAGCTGAATTGTCACCAAACTTTCACAATCCCAAAAGCAAGTTGGGTGAATCTACACACTGCTGTCCCCACCTCTGTTCCCATGTCCATATCCTAACAATGACAGGACCAAGAAATTGCCCTCTGGTCTATCCTGCCTGAAGCCTGAGCATGTGTCCCTCTAAACCCCTCCAGGCCCCGCTATGAAATATAACGAATGTCAGCAGGCAGCAGGCCTCCGTTGTTAAGAAGAGGAAACCAGGAGAGGCCAGCTCCCAAAGATGTGGTCCCAGTAGGAATTCAGAATCGCCAGTATTCTTAGCTCCTGCTTATCTTGGATTGAGCCTTTGTTAGATTTTTTGTTTGTTTGTTTTTAAAGCTAAGCAGTGTTGTGAAAATCAGCTTCTCAGTAAGCTATATAGGCACTTCCTGGTTACCCATGATATGAGAATAACCTTTAAACTATTTCCATTTCTGATCCGGGCTGGAAACAGGAAACGCATTGGGTACAGCTTTAAACAACAACAAAAAAGGGACCAAAAGATAAACCAAATTGTCCCAGGGTTCAGAAGAGGTTTATGCTAAGTGTTAGAAGGTTCAGATTTAGTGAATCCTCCCCCACTTTCTGCCATTCCAGAAATTCCTTTTAGAGGAGGGGTTAAAAAAAAAAAAAAAAAAAGTGAAGAGTTGTACTAAATTGCACAGCACTGCCATCTTCAGGGCCAATGAGGAAAATTTCCCAGGGTCAGCCAGATAAATCATCTTCCTAAACACTTCATTGAAATATAATCAGATGGTTAAAAATTTGACAGCAGACAGACTGGAACAGATTTTTCTACTGTTTCCAATGTTTGAAAAGTCAGTAGACACAGCTTTTTGTGGTGTATGCACATTTAAAAAAATATTTGCTGATTGAAAAGCCATTTACAATAAATAGGAAAGTTTAAATAGCTCAAACTGCATTGCCAAATGATGGGAGTAACACAGGCACAAACATATTGTTCAGAAAAAAAAAATCCTTAAAAAGAAAAGTATGAATCGAATGATTTAGAAGTGCTGTTTGAACAGATGGTGTGATTAACAACTAGTGTGTTAGCCATCTCAGGAGCCTACAGAGAAGTAAACAAATGCAAGGGGAAAAATCACTTTATTCCCCCAAAGAGTGTTTAGTTCATTTCATTATGAAAATTTAGAAGTCTGCATTTTGAAAGTTGGATATCCCCAGGGGATATTGGAAATAAGAAGTGACAGGAGTCTTTTTGGAGAAAGACCACATTAAGACAAATGCGGATGCTCCCCATACAGGCTGAGATGTACAGTCATCCAAAATGCTGGAGGCAGGTGGTGCTGTGCTGAACACACTGGCCATGGAGAAAGAGGCTGGGTTCTCACCCTGGTTGTAGCCCTTGTTGCCACTGGCCTGGAAGGCTAGCCTTGTTCTCTCTGGAGCTCAGTATCTTTCTTCGGAAAGTAAGAGTGAGAACCAGATGAGCTGTACAGCTGTGCTTCAAAAACTTTAATGTGCACCTGGGGATCTTATTAAAATGCAAATTCGAACTCATAGGCCTGGGGTAGGGTCAGAGAGTTTGACTTTCTACTGGCCCCCAGGCAATGCTGATGCTGCTGATCCACAGGCTACATGTTTAGGACCAGGGTTCTAAGTCCTTCCAGTGATGATACTCTATCATCTTCTGATATTCCAGGTGTTGCTCAGGCAGGAATAGAAGACCAACTGTCTACCTCCAAAAGGTATATGACTCAGAAATGGGTAAACATATACATGCATAAACATGTAATAAACACGCCTAATGCTGAATTTTTAAAGTAAATCAAGTATTTATTTGCATTATGTAATTAACAATGGAATTGACTTTTGTGAGCAGGAGAGGTGAAGGGGCAGTCCTGGGAATTGGGTGTGGAGACCACATACTATATAGGGATGAGATGAGGGGGAGATTGAGATTGGGAGCTTGAATCATCCACCAGCATCCACACAGCATATTCAAGACAGATCCTGAGACTTCACCAGAATTTGATACTTTTACTATATGAAAGGCACTGTTAAGAAAATAGAAAGGCTGGGCATGGTGGCTCATGCCTGTAATGCCAGCACTTTGGGAGGCTGAGGCAGGTGGATCTCCTGAGGTCAGGAGTTCGAGACCAGCCTGTCCAACATGGCAAAACCCCATCTCTACTAAAAGTACAAAAATTAGCCAGGCGTGTTGCCGGACACCTGTAATCCCAGCTACTCAGGAGGCTGAGGCAGGAGAATCGCTTGAACCCAGGAGGCAGAGGTTGCAGTGAGCTGAGATCATGCCACTGCATTCTAGCCTGGGCAACAAGAGCGAAACTCCGTCTAAAAATAATAATAGAAGAACTGAGAGAAAATATTTGCAAACTGCATATCCTACAAAGGACTTATATCCAGAATGTATAAAGAATTCTCAAAACTCAACAGTAAGGAAATAACCCAATTTAACAACAGGCAAAAGACGTGAACAGAGACTTATCCAGAGGAGAGATATGGGTGGCAAATTAAAGATGCTCAACATCACTAGCTACTAGGGGAACTCACATTAAAACCATGATGACATAGCACTATACACCTACCCCAATGGCTAACATAAAAAATACTGACAATACCAAGTGCTGGTGAGGATATGGAAAACTGGATCACTCACATATTGCTGATGGGAATGTAAAATTATATGACACTCTTGAAAAGACAAAACTAAAGTGACAGAAAACAGACCAGTGGTTGCCAAGAGGACAGGTGTGGGTACAAAAGGGTAGCATAAAGAAGTTTTGCGGGGAGATGTAAGTGTTCCACATCCTAATTGTGGTGGTGATTAAATCTACACTTGTTAAAATTCATAGAATTAACGCCATGAAAAAGTCTATTTTACTGTATGTCAATTTTTTAGAAAACAGTGATCTGGAAAACATTGAACAGTTGGCTTTTAAAAACTTTGAGTAGAAGTGAAATGTTTTTGAAAGTAAGTATTTGAAGTAAGTGTTTTCTACCACCACTGTAATGCTTTACCAGTAACATTTTAGTCTTAGCTGCCATTTTCTCTCTTCACACAGTCTCAGGACATGTTCCTGTATTCTGCTCCCAACAGTGTATTAGTAAGCCCATGGCACCCTTTCCTTTTCAGATCATATTTTAAGATGTCAAATCAGTCTTTCCCTACAAGTTAAGGCCCTATCATTAACACAAATCAGCAGTGAGTCCAGGAGACCAACAAATTGCTGGCAAGGCCTTGCCTCCCAGAAGCTTAACATTCTTATAAAAATAAATCAGTGGATTCTCCCATTGTTTGCACAACATAAGACTCCCCCAGAAATTTCACAGAAAGAATATGTATTAACGATTCCTAAGAAAAAGATAAACAAATAGCTGTAAGAAAATAATCAACCCCATTAGTAATTGAAGGGCTGTAAATTAGGATGAGATGCATTTTTTAACCCATCAATTTCATAAAGATCAAACAGAATGGTGATATATACAGTGTTGAGAAGAGTGTGGGGAAATGGCGTATGGTGCTGAACTGGCTTACCTTTCAAGAGGCCAGTTTGGCAGTGTGTAGGAAAAGCCTTAAAAATGTTCATCCCCTTTGGCCTTGGAATTCAACTTCTAGAAATTTATCCTAAGAAATAAGTAAGCAAGGATGTTTGGCTTTGCATCATTTTCAATAGTGAAATATTGCATGCCAGGGCTCTAAAATCCCTTTCAGAGAATAAAGATACTATCATTGTCTGATATGCTGGATGCTGCACAGAGCATAATATTATACTCTGAGGGTATAATGTGATTCAGAAATATGTATAGATTATTACACATAAAGATATACTGAAGGGGGGCGCCCAAGATGGCCGAATAGGAACAGCTCCAGCCTCCAGCTCCCAGCATGAATAACACAGAAGTTGGGTGATTTCTGCATTTTCAACTGAGCTTTGAGGAGAGCAGTGGTTCTCCCAGCACAGAGGTTGAGATCTGAGAATGGACAGACTACCTGCTCAAGTGGGTCGCTGACCCCTGAGTAACCTAACTAAGAGACATACCCCACTAGGTGCAGACTGACACCTCACAACTCACACAGCTGGGTACACCTCTGAGACAAAGCTTCCAGAGCAAGAATAAGATAGCAACACTTGCTGTTCAGCAATATTCTCTCTTCTGCAGCCTCTGCTGCTGATACCCAGGCAAACAGGGTCTGGAGTGGACGTCAAGCAAACTCCAACAGACCTGCAGCTGAGGGTCCTGACTGTTAGAAGGAAAACTAACAAACAGAAAGGACACCCACACCAAAACCCCATCAGTCTGTCACCATCATCAAAGACCAAAGGCAGATAAAACCACAAAGATGGGGAAAAAGCCAGGCAGAAAAGCTGGAAATTCAAAAAATCAGAGGACATCTCCCCCTGCATAGGAATGCAGCTCCTCGACAGCAACGGAACAAAGCTGGATGGAGAATGACTTTGATGAGTTGAGAGAAGAAGGCTTCAGTCAATCAAACTTCTCAGAGCTAAAGGAGGAACTACGTACACAGCGTAAATAAACTAAAAACCTTGAAAAAGAATGGAAGAATGGATAACTAGAATAATCAATGCAGAGAAGACCATAAACGAACTGACAGAGATGAAAACTATGACATGAGAACTATGTGACAAATGCACAAGCTTCAGTAACCAACTCAATCAACTGGAAGAAAGAGTATCAGTGATTGAAGATAACATGAATGAAATAAAGCGAGAAGAGAAGTGTACAGAAAAAAAGAGTAAAAAGAAATGAACAAAGCCTCCAAGAAATATGGGATTATGTAAAAAGACCAAATCTACATCTGATTGGTGTGCCTGAAAGTGAGGGGGAAAATGGAATCAAGTTGGAAAACACTCTGCAGGATATCATCCAGGAGAACTTCCCAAATCTAGTAAGGCAGGCCAACATTCAAATTCAGGAAATACAGAGAACGCCACAAAGATACTCCTCGAGAAGAGCAACTCCAAGACACATAATTGTCAGATTCACCAAAGTTGAAATGAAGGAAAAAATGTTAAAGGTAGCCAGAGAGAAAGGTCGGGTTACCCACAAAGGGAAGCCCATCAGACTAACAGCAGATCTCTCGGCAGAAACTCTCCAAGCCAGAAGAGAGTGGGGGCCAATATTCAACATTATTAAAGAAAAGAATTTTCAACCCAGAATTTCATATCCAGCCAAACTAAGTTTCATAAGTGAAAGAGAAATAAAATCCTTTACAGACAAACAAATGTTTAGAGATTTTGTCACCACCAGACCTGCCCTACAAGAGATTCTGAAGGAAGCACTGAACATGGAAAGGAACAACTGGTACCAGCCACTGCAAAAACATGCCAAAATGTAAAGACCATCAATGCTAGGAAGAAACTGCATCAACTAATGAGCAAAATAACCAGCTAATATCATAATGACAGGATCAAGTTTGCACATAACAATATTAAACTTAAATGTAAATGGACTAAATGCTCCAATTAAAAGACACAGACTGGAAAACTGGATAAGGAGTCAAGACCCATCAGTTTGCTGTATTCAGGAGACCCATCTCATGCAGAGACACACATAGGCTCAAAATAAAGGGATGGAGGAAGAGCTACCAAGCAAATGGAAAACAATAAAAAGCAGGGGTTGCAATCCTAGTCTCTGATAAAACAGACTTTAAACCATCAAAGATCAAAAGAGACAAAGAAGGCCATTACATAATGGTAAAAGGATCAATTCAATAGGAAGAGCTAACTATCCTAAATATATATGCACCCAGTACAGGAGCACCCAGATTCATAAAGCAAGTCCTTAGAGACTTACGAAGAGACTTAGACTCCCATACAATAATAATGGGAGACTTCAACACCCCACTGTCAACATTAGACAGATTGAGACAGAAAGTTAACAAGGATATCCAGGAATTGAACTCAACTCTGCACCAAGCGGACCTAATAGACATCTAGAGAACTCTCCACCCCAAATCAACAGAATATACAATCTTCTCAGCACCACATTGCACTTATTCCAAAATTGACCATATAGTTGGAAGTAAAGCACTCCTCAGCAAATGTAAAAGAACAGAAATTATAACAAACTGTCTCTCAGACCACAGTGCAATCAAACTAGAACTCAGGACTAAGAAACCCAATCAAAACCACTCAACTACATGGAAACTGAACAACCTGCTCCTGAATGACTACTGGGTACATAACGAAATGAGGGCAGAAATAAAGATGTTCTTTGAAACCAATGAGAACAAAGACACAACATACCAGATTCTCTGGGACACATTTAAAGCAGTGTGTAGTGGGAAATTTATAGCACTAAATGCCCACAAGAGAAAGCAGGAAAGATCTAAAATTGACACCCTAACATCACAATGAAAAGAACTAGAGAAGCAAGAGCAAACACATTCAAAAGCTAGCAGAAGGCAAGAAATAACTAAGATCAGAGCAGAACTGAAGAAGATAGAAACACAAAAAACGTTCCAAAAAGTCAATGAATCCAGGAGCTGGTTTTTTGAAAAGATCAACAAAATTGACAGACCGCTAGCAAGACTAATAAAGAAGAAAAGAGAGAAGAATCAAATAGATGCAATAAAAAATGATAAAGGGGATATCACCACTGACCCCACAGAAATACAAACTACCATCTGAGAATACTATAAACGCCTCTATGCAAATAAACTAGAAAACCTAAATGGATAATTTCCTGGACACTTACACTCTCCCAAGACTAAACCAGGAAGAAATTGAATCCCTGAATAGACCAATAGCTGGCTCTGAAATTGAGGCAATAATTAATAGCCTACCAACCAAAAAAAGTCCAGGACCAGACAGATTCACAGCCAAATTCCACCAGAGGTACAAGGAGGAGCTGGTACCATTCCTTCTGAAACTATTCCAATCTATAGAAAAAGAGGGAATCCTCCCTAACTCATTTTATGAGGCCAACATCATCCTGATACCAAAGCCTGGCAGAGACACAACGAAAAAAGGAATTTTAGACCAATATCCCTAATGAACATCAATGCAAAAATCCTCAATAAAATACTGGCAAACCAAATCCAGCAGCACATCAAAAAGCTTATCGACCATGATCAAGTGGGCTTCATTTCTGGATGCAAGGCTGATTCAACATACGCAAATCAATAAACGTAATCCAGCATATAAACAGAACCAAAGACAAAAACCACATGATTATCTCAATAGATGCAGAAAAGGCCTTTGACAAAATTCAACAGCCCTTCATGCTAAAAACTCTCAATAAATTTGGTATTGATGGAATGTATCTCAAAATAATAAGAGCTATTTATGACAAACCCTCTGAATGTGCAAAAACTGGAAGCATTCCCTTTGAAAACTGGCACAAGACAGGGATGCCCTCTCTCACCACTCCTATTCAACATAGTATTGGAAGTTCTGCCCAGGGCAATCAGGCTGGCAAAAGAAATAAAGGGTATTCAGTTAGGAAAAGAAGAAGTCAAATTGTCCCTGTTTGCAGATGACATGATTGTATATTTATGAAACCCCATTGTCTCAACCCAAAATCTCCTTAAGCTGATAAGCAACTTCAGCAAAGTCTCAGGATACAAAATCTATGTGCAAAAATCACAAGCATTCTTATACACCAATAACAGACAAACAAAGAGCCAAATCATGAATGAACTCCCATTCACAATTGCTTCAAAGAGAATAAAATACCTAGGAATCCAACTTACAAGGGATGTAAAGGACCTCTTCAAGGAGAACTACAAACCACTGCTCAGTGAAATCAAAGAGGACACAAACAAATGGAAGAACATACCATGCTCATGGATAGGAAGAATCAATATTGTGAAAATGGCCATACTGCCCAAGGTAATTTATAGATTCAACGCCATCCCCATTAAGTTACCAATGATTTTCTTCACAGAACTGGAAAAAACTGCTTTAAAGTTCATATGGAACCAAAAAAGACCCTGCATTGCCAAGACAATCCTAAGCCAAAAGAACAAAGCTGGAGGCATCATGCTACATGACTTCAAACTATACTACAAGGCTACAGTAACCAAAACAGCATGGTACTGGTACCAAAACAGAGATACAGACCAATGGAACAGAACAGAGCCCTCAGAAATAATACCACACATCTACAGCCATCTGATCTTTGACAAACCTGAAAAAAACAAGAAATGGGGAAAGGATTCCCTATTTAATAAATGGTGCTGGGAAAATTGGCTAGCCATAAGTAGAAAGCTGAAACTGGATCCTTTCCTTACTACCTATATGAAAATTAATTCAGGAAGGATTAAAGACTTAAATGTTAGACCTAAAACCATAAAAACCCTAGAAGAAAACCTAGGTAAAACCATTCAGGACATAGGTATGGGCAAGAAATTCATGTCTAAAACACCAAAAGCAACAGCAACAAAAGCCAAAATTGACAAATGGGATCTAATTAAACTGAAGAGCTTCTGCACAGCAAAAGAAACTACCATCAGAGTGAACAGGCAACCTACAGAATGGGAGAACATTTTTGCAATCTACTCATCTGACAAAGGGCTAATATCCAGAACCTACAAAGAACTCAAACAAATTTACAAGAAAAAAACCAACAATCCCATCAAAAAGTGGGCAAAGGATATGAACAGACATTTCTCAAAAGAAGACATTCATGCAGCCAATAGACACATGAAAAAATGCTCATCATCACTGGCCATCAGAGAAATGCAAATCAAAACCACAATGAGATACCATCTCACACCAGTTAGAATGGCAATCATTAAAAAATCAGGAAACAACAGGTACTGGAGAGGATGTGGAGAAATAGGAACACTTTTACACTGTTGGTGGGACGGTAAACTAGTTCAACCATTGTGAAAAACAGTGTGGCGATTCCTCAAGGATCTAGAACTAGAAATACCATTTGATCCAGCCATCCCATTACTGGGGATATACCCAAAGGATTATAAATCATGCTGCTATAAAGACACATGCACACATATGTTTATTGCGGTACTATTCACAATAGCAAAGACTTGGAATCAACCCAAATGTCCATCAGTGACAGATTGGATTAAGAAAATGTGGCACATATACCCCCATGGAATACTATGCAGCCATGAAAAAGGGATGAGTTCGTGTCCTTTGTACGGACATGGATGCAGCTGGAAACCATCATTCTCAGCAAACTATTGCAAGAACAGAAAACCAAACACTACATGTTCTCACTCACAGGTGGGAATTGAACTATGACATCACTTGGTCACAGGAAGCGGAACATCACACATCGGGGCCTATTTTGGGGAAGGCAGGGGAGGGATAGCATTAGGAGATATACCTAATGTAAATGATGAGTTAATGGGTGCAGCACACCAACATGGCACATGTATACATATGTAACAAACCTGCACGTTGTGCACATGTACCCTAGAACTTAAAGTATAATTTAAAAAAAAGAATATACTGAATGCCAAATATCTGGTTTTAAAAGTAAATAATTTATTTAAATTATGCAACTTGAAATAATTTACATATTTAAAAGATAGTTACATAAACTACGTAATATCCAAGCAATACCACTATTAGAAAAAAATCTATGTATTTTTTGATATGGAAAGATTTGCGTTTTGTATGTTTTTATGTGAAAGATATACACTACAAAATAGTACTGTCTTATTTTTATACAAAATTTACAAAAGACAGAAAACGTGTATGGAGAAAAACTGTAAGCATATACTTCAAGACATTTTTTGGGTATTGCTGAGTAATGGGATGGTGATAACTGATTTTTATTGTCTTCTTTATACTTTTCTGTATTTCCTTTGCTTCCCAATGCGGATATATTGCTTTCACGATTGAAAAAAAAAATTTAATATAACTGTTTCTAGAAATAACTAGCAGGTTAATCAGACACAGTTTTCTCTGTACTAGCATTGTTGCCAGAAACCCCCAAAATATTTCACCTGTTGGTTATTCGGAATCTCATCTTTTATCACAGACTTTATAGGCTTACCAGCGGGTTCTAACCACTACCCCCAGAGCGTCTGGAGTCACACGGCAGCCACTGCCACAGTGGCCCAATGCACAGCTGTTATGTCTTGAACAATAGCCCTGTTTGGAGTCCATTAGAAGATCTTGGATGGGTATCAGCCACTTCCAGTGATCTTGCTGTGCCCTCACTTTTTCCTTCATAACTCACAACTATCTGCTTCCAATATTAATTTGGAAATGGAGTTCAGCCTTAACATCTTTCTCTAACATCTTTCTTTGAAATAAAAAAATTAAAAAGCTATGGAACTTTTTTCAAGCAGTTTTCCTTAAAACTGGGTTTCATTACAAATTTGAAATGTTTTCAAATTTTTCAGGTAATAAAAAGTCAGAAAAAGGGAGAAAAATCTGTCTTTTCTGAATTCTTTTTTATATGCTGATCACTTTTCTTATCAGGAAAAAGAGAATAAGTGAATTCATTGGATCTATATTATTTCTTTTTTATCCACAATATAACTTTTCTGTATCTACATAGCTTGTGATTTGATATATTTAAAAATAATCTCATTATTACTGATTTCAGAAAACTTTGCAATGTGCTTCTAAAATTATTTATTTAGTTACTTAATCTTTAGTTCACTCCTAATACCTGGACATTTTGATTTATTTTTGGCAAACAATTTTCATGTATTTGCATTAATGTTTTTAGTTAGCCTCTAGGCTTTTTTAGAAGTTATTTTAAAATCCATTACAGCCAACATTTCTGATATGTGCTTGAGTTGTATTTAAATAGGTGTCTTTGGCTTTACTTCACCTTGCTAAAATGTTGGACTTAATTGTGCTATGATTACCTAAAGGATCACGCATGCATACCTGACTAAACCAGTTCTTGTTCATGACGTAAACACTTTATGCCATGCGGGGTTATTCCCCTTTGTTAGAATTATTCATTTGTCTCATCCTAAAACCTCACTGATGCATTTCCTCCTGAATTAGACAGCTTAACTGGCAAGTAGATAATGGAAGTTTTCAATTTCTTACCTGGCCTAACATTTCAGCTTCCCCAGTTTCCTTGGTAAACTGATTGTCAATATTCTTTTTTTTTTTTTTCTTTATGCTTTATTCAGAAAGAATACTTGCTTACAAAAATATTTAATGTCATTTTGAATGGTAATTTCCCTCACAAAGAATGATACAAATCCCTGAAATCCAGCCTAGATATACCATTTCTTACCCACCTATCTCCAATTACGTAAGGACAACTTATTTCACACTCCCCCACATACCACCAAGCACCCCATCTCATCCAGTTAATAATTTCCATAGTTTTATATTTTGACCTGACCTTTCTCACATTTCCCACAAATGTCAAATTGTTTTCTCCTGACAAATCGGACACTATTTTCCCCAAATAAACAATTGACTTCCCTCCAGTGACTCTAGCAACTTACCATATGCTTTTCTTCTTATTATTATTATACTTTAAGTTCTGGGATACATGTGCAGAATGTACAGGTTTGTTACATAGGTATACACATCCCATGGCAGTTTGCTGCACCCATTAACCTGTCATCTGCATTAGGTATTACTTGTAATGCTATCCCTCACCTAGCCCCCAACTCCCCGACAGACCCCAGTGTGTGATGTTCCCCTCCCTGTGTCCATGTGTTCTCATTGTTCAACTCCCACTTACGAATGAGAACATGCAGTGTTTAGTTTTCTGTTCCTGTGTTAATTTGCTGAGAATGATGGTTTCCAGCTTCATCTATGTCTCTGCAAAGGACATAAACTCATCTTTCTTTATGGCTGCATAGTATTCCATGGTGTATATGTGCCACATTTTCTTTATCCAGTCTATCATTGATGGGCATTTGGGTTTGTTCCAAGTCTTTGCAATTGTGAATAGTGCTGCAATAAACATACATGTGCATGTGTCTTTATAGTAGAATGATTTATAATCCTTTGGGTATATACCCAGTAATGGGATTGCTGTATCAAATGGTATTTCTGGTTCTAGATCATTGAGGAATTGCCACACTGCCTTCCACAATGGCTGAATTAATTCACACTCTCACCAGTAGTGTAAAGGCATTCTTATTTTTCCACATACTCTCCAGTATCTGTTGTTTTTTGACTTTTTAATGATCACCATTCTAACTGGCATAAGATGGTATCTCATTGTGGTTTTGATTTGCATTTCTCTAATGACCAGTGATGATGAGCTTTTTTTCATATGTTTGTTGGCCACATAAATATCTTCTTTTGAGAAGTGTCTGTTCATATCCTTCACTCACTTTTTGATGGGGTTGTTTTTGTCTTGTAATTTTGTTTAAGTTCTTTGTAGATTCTGGATATTAGCCCTTTGTCAGATTGATAGATTGCAAAAATTTTCTCCCATTCTGTAGGTTGCCTGTTCATTCTGATGATAGTTTCTTTCGCTGTGCAGAAGCTCTTTAGTTTAATTAGATCCCAATTGTCAATTTTGGCTTTTGCTGCCATTGCTTTTGATGCCATTGCTTTTGGTGTTTTAGTCATGAAGTCTTTGCCCATGCCTATGTCCTGAATGGTATTGCCTAGGTTTTCTTCTAGGGTTTTTATGGTCTTTAATCCATCTTGAGTTAAGAGTTTCTCTGTAATCCAGAAATTGCTCAATTGACCCAAAAAACAAAAATTTCAACCCGCTTCCTATTCTTTCCTGATCTAGTCACATGCCTCAAAAAGTTTCCTTGTTAACAGTAATCACTACTATTTATCAACTATCATGTACCAGTCACTTTTGAAACATTGCATTATGTTTGTAAGAGCATGTGGAGGGGAATTATTTCAGATTTATAGATGAGGAAACTGACACTCAGGAAGTTGAAGTTACTTGCTCAGCCAAGCTCAGTTAGTATGTAACAGACCAGGGATTCAGAATCATGCCTCTCTGATGGCAAAGCTACTTCTTTCTTTATGCCATTAGCTTTCATGAACTCACCATTCTCACCCAAGTGACCATGTCTGACCATCTTATCTGGTTCTTGGACCACTACTCCAGTATATCTAAGGATTCGTAGCATCTTGCCTGCAATACCAACCTGTGCAAAATGAGACTGGCCTGGAACTAATTGTATGTAAGTGTCTCTCCAATTCTTATTATTTGGCCTTCTTCTTGGGTCATTAAAGGTCCTCCCAAATGCATTATTGTTATTTTTCTTTATTTCAAGACTTAATCCCTGTTCTAAAGTCTTATGTGGTTCCTCAAGTGAGCACTACTTTTCCCTCTTTATAAACAAAGCTGGCTATTGATTTATTAGTTTTTCAGTGTGGCAGCAAATCAATACACTAGAAAGCAGTTTGTCAGATGACCCAAAGAATGCAGAACAATTATTTTTTTGGGAAAATGAACACCAGGGCTTCCTATGTGAGATTTGTGAATGATACCATCTTCCCAGACCTTCTTTTGTTCTGGAGGAGAAAAAGCTGGTTTGGTGATTACTCACATCACATTTCCAGCTTTGCCATTCCCTTGGGCACTAACTTATTTTCTGGCATTTGAAAAGATAACTCCCCCAGGTTTTAATCGCAATTAGAACAGGTTGGAGAGAACATCGAATTGCATTCTAGGGGAAAAAAATATTAACGTGGAGGGAGCTAGGTGGTAAGAAGAAGTTATTAACTTCCAAAATACAAAATACATTGTAATTTTCATTGTAATATATTAATTTTCCAAAATATATTGTAGAGAAACACAAAGCTAGTTATTTATACTTGGAGTTCCTTCTATTTTTGTTATTTGGCTATTGACAGGTAATTTTATTTGCCAATTTTAAATTAATCATGAAATCAAACTGCTGCTTGGCATGTCACTTCCTCCCAGATCATCTCCGCAGCCTTCAGCTGGCAGTTCTGATATGCGCACAGATAGCCCTTGACTGTGAAATGCTGACCTATGTTAATTCCAGATATTGGCATCTCCTCTTCCAACCCCTTAAAGGTAATGTTACCACCTCAATGGAAAAAATCACTACTGCCTCAGCCACCTAACCTTTCTGCAGGTTAACCTTTTGGTTTCTCTGTGTTTAAAAAAAACAAAAACAAAAACTACCTTTTAAAAATCACTATTCTTTTAAGGTTTTTTTAAACTAAGGAATTATTATTTTTGTGCTAAAATATAAAGAAACTCTTTTTAACATACAAAAATTGAGGTTAAATTCATTAACCAAACACCTTAAAATTATATTCAATCCCAGAATGAGTCTTTGCTTTCTCTTCAGGGGTCTAAATTATCCACTTTTATGTGCCGAAGTCCTGGCTCCTTGGTGTGATGCTCCCTTCCCTCCTGTGTGTCTCATATTTTATACTTTTTTTCTAATTTTATTCTGCTGTATTGTTTTTTATATCTGTAGGCCACTTTAGATTCTCTTTGGAACATAGGAAGACATATACAAATTAGTTAAATGAAAAGGCTCTAGACAAGGAATTAAGATTTGCCATTAATTATCTGTGGGATCTGGAGCAGGTTACTTAAATATTCTAGGTCTCAGTTTCCTCATAGTCTACAAAATTAAAAGGTTGGCATGGAATGATCTGTAAGGTTCTTGCCTTTCTAATTCTGACCTTGGTGTTATAAAACTGCTAATCAAAAGAACAAATGAAAACATAAGACATGTCTCAACTACAGCAGGCCTGAATAGGGTCAATTGACCCTTACTATCCATCCCCACTTCTTCTCATGTGTGTTTCTATTTCCAGGGGCTGCAGAGCTAACAATCACATTCCTTAGTCTCTTCCATGTCACGTTCTGGATTGAAACTAAGTTCCATAATTAAAGTACTTGCATGTGATTTTAAAGATGGAAATAAAGCAATAATGATCTTTGTGCCTTTTGTTTTTTCAGTTGCTATTGGGAAACAATGTCATGGAAATGACAAAACCTTTTTCTTTGTCTTGTCACTTCTTCACAGATTTCTTTCTCTTTTTTAAAATGGTATATAAGCTGTCAGGCCTGACTGCTTCTTGGGATTTTCACTTTCTTTTCTGTAAGACTTCTGTGTACACACAAAAATAAAACATTAACATTAAATAAAACTTGTATGTCTTTTTTCTATTAATCTGTCTTTTGCCAGTTTAATTTGCAGTGCCATAGTCATTAAGCTTAAGAAAGTAAAGAATAATTGCTTTTCTCCTTTACAATCCCTAGAGGGCTATTTGATCCCTCTCCTGTAGCCTATATTTATTTTAGAGTTCTAGCATCTTCTTTCTTAGTTCTTGCTAAGTTTGTGTGTATGTGTGTGTCCAGGTATATTTTATTTACGTGATGTAAAATTTGCTTTAAAGGTGAAAATATAATCAACTCAGTCTTGCAAGAGCGTCATTTAAAACCCATTCCAACTCAATCTTTTTAAACACTTTCCAGTCAAGCCAAACGTTCTTCCAGGTTTGTTCAGTACTCAGTGTGATTATCTCCTGACTACTCTTTTGGCATGTATGACTCCAGGATTTTCTTTGGAAACTATTATACTACTCCCATATTCTTTTGTCACTGGTTTCATCTGCTATTTTGAGGTTAGGCTTCTCCCCCTTCAAATAGCTGAATGTATGTGTGTATATATATATGTGTGTGTGTGTGTGTGTGTGTGTATACACACACACATTATATATATGTGTGTATATATATACACACATTATACACACACACACACACACACACAGTGGTCTAGCTTAGCTCTGATATCATGCTACACAGACAGCCAATCTGTCTGCAAAGATTGGGAAAGTATTTTTTTTTCTTTTGTTGACTCCAGGCATTTAGGGAAACTCTGTCAAAACACTAGATGGCCACTAAGTTAATAGAATACAGATTTCAGTAGCTAAACATGACAAAGAATACAGAATTTATAAAAATAGTGATATACTTTGGTTCTGTGTCCCCACCAAATCTTATGTTGAACTGTAATCCCCAATGTTAAAGGTAGGGCCTGGTGGGAGGTGACTGGATCATGGGGGTGGTCCTTCATGAATGGCTTAGCAACATCCCCTTGGTGCTGGTTTTTGATAGTGAGTGAATGAGTTATCATGAGATCTGGTTGTTTAAAAGTGTGTAGTGTGCACCTCCCCCCCCCCCTCTCTCTCTCTCTCGCTCCTTCTCTGGCCATGTAAGACATACCTGCTTCCCCTTTGCCTTCTGCCATGATTGTAAGTTTCCTGGGGCCTTGCAGAAGCCACTATGCTTCCTGTACAGCTTGTGCAACTGTGAGCCAATTAAACCTCTTTACTTTATAAATTACACATATAAATGTATGAGGTAAAACTAGGTATTTCTTCTTAGCAGTGCAAGAACAGACTAGTACAGATAATTTAGAAAAGTCACTGAACAAGCAAACAACAACAACCCCAAACAGCCAGCAACACCAAAACCCAGGGAATAGGGATAATCTGATTTTCTGAGCTGCCACACTGTAATATTCAAAATGTTGAATTTTCAAAAAAAAGAAATACTAGACATACAAAGAGACAAAAGAGGATGGTTTATTCACAGGAAAAAAGACATTAATAGAAACCGTTTTTGAGGAAGAAGACATAGGAATTGGACTTACTAAACAAAGACTATAAACCAACTGTCTTAAATATGTTTATAAAAGATAACACCAAAAAGATAACAAAGAACTAAAGAAAACCAGGAAAACAATGTCTTCCCAAAGTAATCTATAGATTCAATGCAATCCCTATCAAAGTCCTGGCAGTCTTTTTTTTTTTTTTTTTTTTTTGCAGATATGGAAAAGGTCCTAAAATTCCAATGAAATTGCAATAGCCAAAACAATCTTCAAAAAGAAAACCAAAGTTGGAGGACTCACACTTCCCAATTTCAAAACTACTACAAAACTTCAGTAATCAAAACAGCATATCAATCAATGGAATAGAATTGAGAATGAAGAATAAACTCACACATGTATGGTCAATTGATTTTGATGACAAGACATTCAATGGAGAAATAATAATCTCTTGAATATATAAGACTAGAGAACTAGATATTCACATGCAAAACAATGAAGTTGGACTCTTGCCTCACACCATATATAAAAATTAACTGAAAATGGGTTAAAGACCTAAATGTATGAGGTAAAACTATAAAATTTTTAGAAGAAAATATAGGGGTAAACCTAAATAAACTTGGATTTGGCAATGGATCCTAGATACGACACCAAAAGCACAAGCAACAACAAAAGTAGATAAACTGGACTTTATGAACACTAACAACATTTGTGCATCAAAGAACACTATCAAAAGAGTGAAAAGATAACCCACAGAATGGGAGGAAATATTTACAAATCACACATGTGATGAGAGGCTAACAAAGGACTTCTACAACTCAATAACAAATAGAAAATTCAATTTAATTTGAATAGATATTTCTTCAAAGAAGACATAAAAATGGCCAAGAAGTATGTAAAAAGTTATTCAACATCACTAATCATTAGGGATATGTAAAACCAAAACCACAATAAGATAGCACTTCACACCCATATAATTTCTTAAAATGAAAAATGACACACATTGACAGGGCTAGGGATAATGCTTGTACATTGCTGATGGGAATTTACAATCATCCTTGCCATTGTGGAAAACAGTTTAGCAGTTCCTCAAAAAGTTAAGCATTGAATTACCACATGACCCAACTGTACTCCTAATTATATACCCAAATAATTGAAAGCAGGTATTCAAACAAGATTTTGTATACAAATGTTCATAGCAGCACTATTCATAGTAGCGAAAAGGTAGAAACAACCTAAATGTCCATGACCTCTTGAATGGATAAACAAAATGTGGTACATACAATAGCATATTACTCAGCCATAAAAGGAATGAAGTATTGATATATGGTACAACATGGATGAGCCTCAAAAACATTATACTAAGTGAAAAAAGCAGATATATAAGTTCACAGATTGTATGATTATGTCTATATGAAATATCCAGATTGGAAATCCTTGGAAACAGAAAGCAGATTAGCAGTTGCCAGGGGCTGAGGAAAAATGAGAATGGGAGTGACTCTTTAATGGGTTTCCTTTCAGTTGATTAAATGTTTTGGAACTAGACAGAAATGGTAGTTGCACAACATGGAATGTACAAAAAGCCACTGAATTGTATGTATACTTTTAAATGATTCATTTTATGGTATATGAATTTTACCCATATTAAAAAAAAAAAACACTGGAGTTGCTCTCCCTTGTCTGCTGAATAAAGTACCAACTCCTGACTTAATCTGGCATTTTACCACTTTTAATCTGACTCTGTCTCTTTCCAGCCTCATCTCCTTCCATATCCCAAGCCCACCAGGAATGCATTGGTGATAGGTTTGGCTGTGTGCCCATCCAAATTTCATCTTGAATTGTAGCTCCCATTATTCCCACGTGTTGTGGTAGGGAGGTAGGGACCTGATGGGAGAAAACTGAATCATGGGAACAGTTTCCCCCATACTGTTCTTGTGGTAGTGAATAAGTCTCATGAGATCTGATGGTTGGATAAGGGGAAACCCCCTTTCACTTGGTTCTCATTTTCTCTTGTCTGCCTCCAGGGAAGAGGTGACTTTCACCTTCCACCATGATTGTGAAGCCTTCCCAGCCACAAGGAACTGTGAGTCCATTAAACCTCCTTTTCTTCACAGATTACCCAGTCTCAGGTATGTCTTCATCAGCAGTGTGAAAACAGACTAATACGACTGATACCTGCTTGAATCTTCTGTGCTCTCACTTGCTCCCACACCTTTGTATATGAATTGTCCATTCTTTTCCTTTCCTCCTTTGCTAGGCTAACTTCTACTTCTTTAAGATTCTTCTCAGATTGACTCTTTGGAAAGCATTTCCTAGTTCCCTCCCCCAGTCTTATTCCCTAGCTCCAGCTGGAGTATAGATTTCTAACTGTGGGCTCCCACAACACCCTTTGCATACTGCATTTGTCACGCTGTCTTCTAATTATCTACCCCTCCAAACTGTGAGTTTCTCCAGAGCAGAAATTGTGCCTTTCATCTCTATTAATAGCTCCTGGCAGTGGTCCTGGCACACAGCACATGCTTGTGAAGTGTTGAATTGTTAAACTGGATCACAACTTTCTCTAGCATGATTTTTGCTCGTGCGCTTACTCCCCTGTTTGAGCATCAGCCTTTCTCTGTTTCTTTACCTTAGACCACAATCTAACATATTCAGTCCCCTCACCATTATAGGCAAATGGTCACCAGGAGAGCTGGGAGAGTGTAGGACTAGACCCTAGCAAACACGTGACCTCTGCAGGAACAGCTCAGCATTCATGCCCATTTCCTGGTGGATCGGGAATGTCACCTTCAATCAAAGGTATAGAAAAGAAGAACTTGAGGCCTTGGGATCAACAAAGGAAAGTTCAGTTTCCTATTTCCTCATTCACTTATACAGCCTTTGCCCAAGCACCTATGCCCTGTGGAATTCATTTTCCTCATCTATAAAATGAGAATAAAAATAATTACTCTTCTTATTCATGGAATCACTTGAGGATTACAATGAAATAAAACAATGTATTAACATCTATTGTGTTTTTAAATGTTTAAATATTATAGGCCTCAAATCTTCTCAGACTGATTCATAATAGAAACTTCATAATATAGGCAACCCAGATTGACCACCTTCTCAGTCATGGTAATTTTCTATATAACACAAACAAGTAAATAAAAATTCTAACATGGCATGTAAATGTGAATGATTATTATGTATTCATCTTCATCATCTCCTTAAAGCAGCATTATTGAGACTTCATCTGAGAAATAGTAGCATTCTTGGGAGTTTCTGTCCTATATATTAATATATGAGTAACTGAGGCAAGTGGGACAGTCTGGTTAATCCTGTTATCCTGGTACCTGATCAATGACTTTATTGTTGGGAAATGGTGTGGTGTGAAAAAGCTAAGCTATGCTCACTCTCATCATGTGATAAAAGCTGCTTAAACTCTTGCCTAGATGAAATGATCTTTTACCAAAAAATCCCCAATAAATGTCTCCCTAGCTTGAAAGTCTTTAGAAAATAGAGTTGCTTGGTTTTATTATGTTAAATAAATATTGTTTTACACTTTTCCAACAAGTTTTAACTTTATTTTTGCACTGAAATATCTTATAATTTCCATTTTGTGACTCCCACTAGTGATGACTTAAGGGACACTTTAACCTGTCCATTCATCATAAAAACCTAGAGTCAACCAAGTTTGACTACCTTTCCCAGCTATGGTCGGTAAATATTTTCCCCTGTCAATGGCTAGCTTATTACTATTGTAAAATGAATAAATAAGGAAAATAATTAGGTGGTTCATTTAGGCTCTTTTTGTATTTGCTTATTGGAAATAAAAATTGAATCCAGTTTAAATTAAGTGATTCTTGTCATAACCTATTGTAGGAACATGAAATAATCTAAGAAAAAGTTCCAGCCATGCACATCAGGAGAGCTTATCAAAGTAAAGGGGAAACTACTTCTACAAAGAAGGAGAAATATTGCCTCCTCCTTTCAGGTACCAATCTGAAAGCTGTTCTCTTTTCCATCAAAATTAATGGTTGCTTTTATAACTTCCCTCTTCCCTAAAGAGAGAAGAAAGTCAAAGAGACCTAGAAGCAAACCTTGCCTGGTTTTCCAATATCAGCTTACAAAGAATGTTCTAAAGGAAAGCAAACTTTACATTCCAGCTTTGCCTGAATCTGTGCAATAGTAAATTGGTGACAGTAATAGCTTAAGCAATGGAAAAATAATGCATGAGCCTTATCTAAATCTAAGTTTAGACTCAAGTCTAAACATTGAGTAGTTAGTAACCCTCTGTAAAATTAATAGTAGGCTGGGGGCGGTGGCTTATGCCTGTAATCCCAGTACTTTGGGAGGCCAAAGAGGGCAGATCACAAGGTCAGGAGATCAAGACCATCCTGACTAACACAGTGAAAGCCCATCTATCAGGGGAACCCACCCCCCAGTATTTCAACATAGGTTCTTCCTGTTTTCCATAAGTGTTGGCCAGCTGAGAAATAAAGAGAAAGAGTACAAAGAGAGGAATTTTACAGCTGGGCCGCTGGGGGTGACATCACATATCAGCAGGACCATGATGCCCACTAGAGCCTCAAAACCAGCATGTTTTTTTTAAGGATTTCAAAAGGGGAGGGGGTGTATGAACAGGGAGTAGGTCACAAAGATCATATGCTTCAAAGGGCAAAAAGCAGAACAAAGATCACATGCTTCTGAGGAAACAGGACAAAGGGCAAAACGCAGAACTCCTAATAAGTGTCTATGTTCAGTGGTGCATGTCTTGTCTTGATAAACATCTTAAACAACAGAAAACAGGGTTCAAGAGCAAAGAACTGGTCTGACCAAAAATTTACCAGAATGGAGTTTCCCAATCCTAGTAAGCCTGAGGGTACTGCAGGAGACCAGGACATATCTCACTCCTTATCTCAACCGCATAGGACAGATATTCCCAGAGCAGCCATTGATAGACCTCCCCCAAGGAATGCATTCCTTTCGTAGGGTATTAATATTCCTTGCTAGGAAAAGAATTTAGCGATATCTCTCCTACTTGCATGTCCGTTTATAGGCTTTCTGTAAGAAGACAAATACAGCTCATTTTGCCCAACCCCACAGGCAGTCAGACCTTATGGTTGTCTTCCCTTGTTCCCTGAAAATTGCTGTTATTCTGTTCTTTTTCAATGTGCACTGATTTCATATTGTTCAAACACACATGTTTTACAATCAATTTGTACAGATAACACAATTATCATAGTGGTCCTGAGATGACATACATCCTCAGCTTAAAAAGATGACAGAATGAAGAGATTAAAGAGAGGCATAAGAAATTATAAAAGTATTATTTGGGAACTGATAAATGTCCATGAAATCTTCACAATTCACGTTTCTCTGCCATGGCTCCAGTTGGTCCCTCTGTTGGGGGTCCCTGACTTCCTGCAATACCCATCTCTACTAAAAACACAAAAAATTAGCTGGGCATGGTGGCACATGCCTGTAGTCCCAGCTATTCAGAAGGCTGAGGCAGGAGAATGGCATGAACCCAGGAGGTGGAGCTTGCAGTGAGCCAAGATCACACCACTGCACTCCAGCCTGGGCGACAGAGTGAGACTCCATCTCAAAAACAAAAATTAGTTGGGCGTGGTGGCACGTGCCTGTAGTCCCAGCTAGTCATGAGGCTGAAGCAGGAGAACTGCTTGAACCTGGGAGGTGGAGGTTGCAGTGGGTGGAGATTGCGTCACTGCACTCCAGCCTTGGCAACAGAGCAAGACTCCATCTCAAAAAAAAAAAAAAATTAATGCTAAATTATTTTTATGGAAACTTTCAAGGAGCAGGGAAGAAGATGAATTGTAATGACCAAAGAAGATGAAGGTGATTATTTCCTGAATGAGGAGAGATTAAAAGTTAACATAAAAATTGTGCCATGTGGGGGAAAAAAGTACCATGTATTATGTTTAAATTAAATGTTCAAGAAACTCCAAAATATGGGAGATAATGAAGGCTTTTCCAACTGGTCCTAATTGTTTTGTCTCTGACCTTCTTTCCTAGCACCTACTTCAAACAATCACACCCACGCTGCCCCAAAAGATGCTTCTATCCAGGCCTTACTGTTAACAGATCCCTACTCTTTCTTCATGATCCAATTCACTTGTCATCTCTTCTGTGAATCCTTTCATTCCCCAGACTCTCTGCTTCATGGCATCACAGAGCTATATTCGCTTCTCTATTAAAGCACATATCATGTTAAGTTGCAATTCCTTGGAGTATTGGTCTGCTTCACAAGTTTTTTCTATTTTTGTGTTTCTTGGACTTAGCAAACTGCCCAGCATTAAGTAGAGGTTCACAAATGTTTGTCGAAGAGATGAGTGAATCTCTCATTTCTCTCCTAGCCAGCCAGCTTTCTACCTCCACAACAGCCTTGAAATCCCAGTTCCTATATCCTACACAAAGTCCAACATTGTAATCCTCTTTGAGAAACTAACATAGGGGATGAGTGAGTAATTTAAGTTGCAAGATCTTACCAGCATCATTAACTTTGGTTACAGAGAACATGCTAATTGCCTAGCAAAAGCCCAAATTGTACAACCTTGCAGTCTTTGCTACTGGTGAATTTATATTAAAGAAGACCTAAAAGTAGACAGAGAAGTCTGAAAATATATTCATATATGTTGTGCCCTACTCATGGGTGGGAGAAGAGAAGTAAAGCAACTAGAATAAAATACTACCCCACATGATTTAACATTCTTCAGCAGAATTTTTATTGAAGGAGTACTATGATGGTTTATAGAGAAGGGAGGGAATACATATCTGATTTGTTATAAATCGCTTTTTTAAAAATAGCACATAGACACTATGCTGCACTGTCTGGTCTGTCCTGGAAGCTTGATTGCATTTGTTTGTTTTTGCTTGCCACCCCTCATCCATTTTCTGCTCTACTCTCTGCTTTGCTCTCTGCCCCAGGAGGCTGATTTGAACTTAGTACATCACAGGGCTACTTTGCCCTCTCTGGCTACCAGGTGGGTTTGTCCCATAGGAGTCATTGGCCAAGATCAGAGAGCAAGGGGAGAAACTGATCTATTTCCCCTGCGCCCTCCCCACTTGGAGTTCAGACAATACCAGCATTCCATAGGTGCCCTTTTCCAGGGCTCCAGCTTTCCCCAGACTTGGGGAATCCTGTTCCCAGCTGATTGTGCCTGTTTCCTAGAAGAAGCCTGACTGATAGAATGGTCACCGGCCCACAACTGGAAAAGTATGTGAATAAATGAATGCGGCTGGGTGCTTTTATTTCTTACGCTATTGTCTTCCACTGAGCAGTCTGTCCACTAAACTATAATACAGAGGGGAGATTGTAAGGGTTGAAAAGAGCAATAGCTAGAAATTTCATTTATAAGCGCACTGATTTTTGCCCATTTCAGGATCACAGCTTTGATGGGACAATAGGCAGTTCCTCCCGGTGATAGTTTTGAACACTGGCAATTAGACCTCACCAAGGGCACCTAGCTGGAGCCTCACCTCTCCTTACAACTGACCTCAGAAAAGAGCTGTGCAACTGTGGCATCCTTCCATTCCATTCAATTAGCCTGCTTCAAGCATCTTCAATGGTTCATTAGTGTCAAAAAAAAAACACCGGTGAATATCCAGGGAGACTTGTATGTGTTATCTTTGCAAGATTTTACTTGTGTTCTTTTGTTTAAAAACACTTTGGATTCCCTTGAGATTATTATGATGCAGAGCCATATTTTCAAAAAGATTCCTCAATTCTTGCCAGTAAAAGCTCATCTGATCTCTGCTCATTTTTCAAAAATGGCTTGAGTTTCCTCATTACTGGCACCATCTCATCCCTCCCCTTGTTGTTGCTGAATGCTCATAGCAGATTCCACAGGCGTGGGGATAATGTTGTCTGTCACTTAGAGAAAGGCAGATTCTTCTGGGAGTTAAAGGCAATGAATTCCAGAAAATGTTTTTCAGATGTTTGGGGTTTAATGAAACACAGGATGTGCACTGCCAGGTAGCACCAATGTTCATTTTTAAGCTTTCCTTATGTTACCATATATTTGCCTAAAACACTGCCTTATGTTACTTTGCCTCTCTGTTTGCCTACATTTCTATGCAACATTCCTAAGACTCCAGGCTTTTTAAAGCCCATTTAAAAAATAGCCACCAAGAAAAGAAATTTTTTTTTAAAAAAAGGCCTTAGGCAACTGCATTCAGGTAGGAGCAAATAATTTGAAGCTCAGAAGTAATAAGGCTGATGGGAATTCCAAACATGGCCCAGTACTACATGCTTGACAATTCTTTATAAAATGGCCTTCTTGTATTAAAATAACAGTTTAGATATAAATGATATCTACAATATCCATTGTTTTCAGAGCCACATACTCTGGTTTATTGAGGTAAATAGCTGTTCATAACTCTGGGCCCCTGAAAACCTCATTTTTCTGGAGGCTGATGGTTTTGAGTCAGCAGGCACTGTCTGGGTTTCTGTAGCAACCCTGGAGGCCATTGTCCCACACCTGCTTCAGAGGGTAAGAAGACACTATTTCCTTAGCCCTTGATCTATCTGGAGTTCACCATTCACAATGTCATTTGTGTAACAAGAGGGAAAGAAGCAGCACCACCCTGACCTTGGGAACATTTAAGAAGTAAGGAGGACTCCAGAGAAAGTGAGCCCACAAAAGCCATGTCCATGTAAGAAGAATGTTTCCCAACACTATGTAGAATGGTCAAATGAGAATGAAGCTTCAAGAAGTTTATTTCATCCTCCACATTGTGTGTCTGGGAGAGGAAACCTCTGATAAAGGATGTGATCAAAGTGAGTTCAAGTTGTTCACTTTACCAAAAAGCCCTTCTATATTGCCAAGGCTAGAAGCATGCTGATTTACAACCACAGGGTTCATATTATTGCCTTTCTCCATCTTATATTTTAATTAAACAGTTATTGAGTCTATAAAACAACATCTACTAAACCCTATACCAAGAATAGAAATAAATAACCAAATACAGTTCCTGCCCTCAAGTTTGCCATCTGACTGAGAAAAGCAATCATAACCAGCTGATAGGGGTTGGGGGAATAAATGAGTACATGCCCCCAAATATGAAATAACACAGCACATGTTGACTCCTTTGGAGTGAAGGTAGACAACTACCTCTGTAATATAGTTGAGATTGAGATCAAAATGCCTCCTGTCATCTAATCTTTTGGTAGTATAACTTATGTCTCTCAGGAAAAACTTATCATTGAGAAAATTATTCCCCAGTCCTACCAGGCCTTTCCAGAGAGCTACAGTTTTACTCCTCTTGTTCATGCTTGTTTTTGTTTAGATGAATAGTATACTGAGCTTTAAGAGGGACATGACTTCTATTTTTCTTTTGTAATTCTACGTCACTAAGAACCCAATGGCCACAAGATCTGATTTAAGTTTTTCCAAAGCTAAGGTAACAGTTTTCAAAGTGTGCTTCAAGGGCCTCCTACATAAAAATTAATAGGACACATGCTAAAATTTGATTTTCTGGGTTATACCACTCTGAAGACCTACTAACCTAAAATATCTGGTGAAACAGCCCAAGGATCTTAATTTTAATGAGTATCTCAGGTTATTATTGAATTTCCACCACCAGTAGTTTAAGAACCACTGGTTTAGGGGCTGTGCTAACTTTTGGGGCATCTTCCTAACCCTATTCTTGACAATAAAATCTGTAAAGAATCGTCCCTTCGGCTGGGTGCAGTGGCTCATGCCTGTAATCCCACCACTTTGGGAGGTCAAGGTGGGCAGATTACTTGATGCCAGGAGTTCAAGACCAGCCTCACCAACATGGTGAAATCCTATCTGTACTATTAATAAAAGTACAAAAATTAGCCAGACGTGGTGGTGTGCACCTGTAGTCCCAGGTACTCTGGAGGCTGAGGTGGGAGGATCACTTGAGCCCAGAAGGCAGAGGTTGCAGTGAGCCAAGATCATGCCACCACACTCCCGCCTGCATGACAGAGTAAGACCCTGTCTCAAAAAAAAAAAAAAAAAAAAAAAATTCCTTTTAGTTACATTCTTCTATTATAGAAATTCTTAGCTCCAGACCAAAATCAAGGCTGTTGATTTTGTTAGGTGAGATCACTTGAGGAATATAAAATGGGTTTCTACAGAATCCCTGGATGGGCTTCAAGACGTGCTTAAAGACTCCTGCATGTGTAGTACGCAAAATGGTGAACAGGTGTATGTTTCTCTGGGGTAAGAATCCATAGATATCTTCAGATTATCCAAGAGGTTCCAGGACATAGAACAGTTGACCCACTGCTTTGTGGGACTAATGCTATTAAACTAGGCTCCCATTGCTGAAATTAGGTTTCATGGATACTAAGCAACCTCAGCAACAGAATTCTCAAGCTAGGTAATTAAACAAATAGACATTTATGGAGCATCCTGGGTGTTTATGAGGCACTGAAAACATTCATTCCTCACAACTCTTTTTAGTCCTTTACAGTGGAAAGTTGCATTATCTCCATTCAGGTTTCTAATAACAATAATAGTTAACATTTAACATTTACTGAGCACTTACCACAGGCAGGTACTAGTCTAAGTACTTCCTATATAACAGCTCAAGTAATTCTTATTAACATCTCTATAATTCTTTTTTTTTTTTTTTTTTTTTTGAGATGGAGTTTCACTCTTGTCACCCAGGCTGGAGTGCAATGGCATGATCTCAGCACACTGCAACATCTACCCCTCGGCCCAAGCGATTCTCCTGCTTCAGCCTCCCGAGTAGCTTGGACTACAGGTGCGTACCACCACACCCAGCGAATTTTTGTATTTTTAATAGAGATGGGGTTTCTCCATAGGCTTGTCTCGAACTCCTGACCTCAGGTGATCCACCTTCCTTGGCTTCCCAAAGTGCTGGGATTACAGGCATGAGCCACCGTGCCCGGCCAACATCTCTATAATTCTTATGATGCCTCTATAATTCTTCCCATATTTCTATAATCTATAAAGTGGATTCTACTATTACTCCCATTTCACAGATGAGGAAACTAAGATTTTCATTAAGTCTCCTTCTCTCATCTCTGTATCATTAATAATAATAGCTAACCTTCATTGAATTCATTATGTGCCAGGCAGTATTTCAAGCACTCATTTTGTAGAGGAGAAACCTAAAGCACAGAGATGTTAAGTAACTGACCCAATGTCATCCAGGTAGCAGGAGACAGAGCTAGGATTCAAACCCTAGTCTGGTTAAAGAGCCCACACCCAGCCATGCCTACTACTGCCACAAGTTCTAGCCTCTGCCTTACTGGATTGCTAATTCTATAGGCCTAAGTTTCTGTGGATTCCTACCTCTAGTCTAATAGATTTCTTTCTTCATTTTAAAGCTCCATTTGCATCAAGGGCTTTTGGGCATGGCTCCTAAGTTTCTACATGCACACCCCATGCACATGTGCCCTGGGTGACAGTGAGTCAGGCCACCCTTAGCTCTGTTCCAATTCCCAGACTACACAAGGTCACACCAGTCACTCAGGGATGTTAGGGCTCTCAGAGGCCTTTTATGATCATAGATACGATAGCACCCGACAGCTCTGCTGCTCAAAGGAGAACTGGGCAGGATCACATTTCAAATATTGCCTCTGTGTAATGTTCTGAGACCATTCAGAGTCTGGTTAAAAAAACACAGCGACGACTCTCCTCAGAGCTGGGGCTGTTGATTTTGTTAGGTGAGATCACTTGAGGAATATAAAATGCAAGAGAAAGAGTAGCAAAGAGGAAAAACAATAGATGAAAATATAGGGTCAAGCAAAAGTCACCAAGTAGGGGAGGAACTGCCCGGCCACAGCGTTCTGCTCAGCTTAAACCTAGGGTTTAAGAGCTAAAGGAATTCATCAATTTCTTCTTGTTTCAATTCCTTCCCAATTGTAAAATGTTTGCCTGCACAGTGGCTTTTAATTCAGAGAGAGAGCGAGAGAGAGAGTGAGCAAAAGAGAAACTGTGTGTGTGTGTGTGTGTGTGTGTATAACAAAAGTTAAACTATGACTCTCTTTTAAAAGACACTAGCTCATATTTTCCTGCTCAGCACACACACATAAAGGTTTTGTGATCGAAGCACACATTTGTATGCCTAACTATTGATTTATGCTGGGCTTTTAATGTTATGCAAGATTTTTTCCTTCCGTTACCCACCACCGAGTGACTGTGCTGATTCAACACTTTATAAATGCATCAATTTTCCTTTAGAAGCTGTGCCGAGAACGTGTGACTCCCTGGGCCAGTTTCTTATTGAAATCAGATGATGCAGGAAGTATCATCCACATTTCAGTGATAGGCTGCCCCCTAGTGACAATTTTCAGCTACACAGTCAACCTACAAATTTACTGTTAACAAATACTGCAGAGGTTTCTTGACACAAAGGAGAAACATCCTCCGTTGCAGAGGATATAAAAGAATAGTAATTTAATCCTCAGCCTATTTTCTATACATTTCAGTGTTATTAAAGTTTTCTGCGCTAATTCAAGATATCTCTGTTTTCAAAATATAGTCATATGCTGCATAGTGATGTTTCAGTCAACGATGGATCACATACATTTAATACAAAGATGGTCTCATACAATTATAATGGAGCTGAAAAATTCCTATCACCTAGTGGCACTGTAGTCATCATAACTTCATAGCACAATGTATTATTCACGTATTTGTAGTGGTGCTGGTGTAAACAAACCTTCACCGCCAGTCATATAAAAGTGTGCATATAATTATACAAACATACATAATACTTGATACAACTATATCATTGGTTTATGTATTTGCTATACTATTTATCATTTTTTTAGCTTTTTAAAATTTTTATTATTTTTATTAGAGACAGGGTCTTGCTTTGTCACCCAGACTGGAGTACAGAGTCATAATCATAGCTCACTGCAACCTCGAAATCCTAGGCTCAAGCTATACACCTGCCTCAGCCTCCCAAGTAGCTAGGACTACTGGCACACCACCATGACTGGCTTTTTTTTTTTTTTTTTTTTTTTTATGTAGACACAAGTCTTGCTATGTTGCCCAGGCTTGTCTTGAACTTCTGGGCTCAAGTGATCCTCTCTCCTCTGTTTCCCAAAGTGCTGGGATTACAGGTGTGAGTCAGCATTTATCAATATAATAGAGTGTTCTCCTTCTACGCATAAAACAAGTTAACTGTAAAACAGTCTTCTAGTCCTTTCAGGAGGGATTCCAGAAAAAGGCATTTTATCATAGGAGATAGCTCCATGCTTGTTATTGCCCCTGAAGACCTTCCAATGGGCCAAGATATGGAGGTGGAAGATAGTGATATTGATGATCCTGACCTTGTACAGCCTTAGACAAATGTGTGTTTATGTCTTAGGTTTTAACACAAAAGTTTAAAAAAAAAAAATTCTTAAAATAGTAAAAAAGCGTATAAAGATATAAATAAAGGAATTTTTGCCTGTAATCCCAGCATTTTGGGAGACCACGGCAGGCAGATCACAAGGTCAGGAGATTGAGACCATCCTGGCTAACACAGTAAAACCCTGTCTCTACTAAAAATACAAAAAAAAATTAGCTGGGCGTTGTGGCGGACGCCTGTAGTCCCAGTTACTTAGGAAGCTGAGACAGCAGAATGGCATGAACCTGGGAGGCAAAGCTTGCAGTGATCCGAGATCGCGCCACTGCACTCCAGCCTGGGAGACAGAGAGAGACTCCGTTTTAAGAAAAAAAAAAAAAGAGAGAGAGAGAGAAAGGAATTTTTATATAGCTGTAGAATGTGCTTGTGTTTCAAGCTAAGAATTATTACAAAAATGTCAAAAAGTTTAAAATATTAAAAAGTTTATAAAAGAGAAGAGTTATAGTAAGCTAAGGTTAATTTATTATTGAAAAATGAAAAATATTTTGTTATAAATCTAGTATAGCCTACATATACTATTCAGCACGTATAAGGTCTACAGTAGTAGACAGTAACGTCCTAGGCCTTCAC
Organism: Macaca thibetana thibetana; assembly: GCF_024542745.1. Classification (NCBI taxonomy): domain Eukaryota; kingdom Metazoa; phylum Chordata; class Mammalia; order Primates; family Cercopithecidae; genus Macaca; species Macaca thibetana. The sequence continues at coordinate 82,047,047 of NC_065589.1, read as the reverse complement.
ATTCACTCACCACTCACTCACTACTCACTTACCCAGAGCAATTTCCAGTCCTGCAAGCTTCATTTATGGTACATGCCTCATATAGGTATACCATTTTTTATCTTTTATACCATATTTTTACTGAATGATCTAGGTTTAGGTATGTTTACATACACAAATACTTAATACACAAATTGTGTAACAGTTGCCTACAGTATTCAGTACAGTAACATGCTAGACTGGTTTGTGGCCTAGGAGCAATAGGTTGTGCCATATAGCCTAGGTGTGTAACAGGCTACACCATCTATGCTTGTGTAAGTACATTCTGTGATGTTCACACAATGATGAAATTGCCTAACAACACATCTGTTAGAACCCCTCCCTGTCATTAAGCCATGAGTGACAGTCGATAAAAATATCTCCATGGAACTAAGTGAAAAATGCTGATAACCAGTGCTCTCTGTAGTGAGCTGTGTGTGTCTTTCCATTTGTATTTATTTTATTTGGCTATTTTGTGGTATTTTTTCCTATCTAGGATAACTGCACAAAGTAAACCATATTGCCTTATCAGCATTCTAAATCCTTTGGTTTTCAATGTCTTTATTTTTAATAGAAGTTCAATATTTGTCCTCATGCAGGTCTATTAGGTCTATTAGATAATTCATATGAAGCATTTTGCATAGGGCCTTGCATGGGAAGGCTTAGAAATAGTCATTGATACTATTGTTATGAGATTTTCCATTTTAGAGAAAACTTATTTTAAATGTTAAAGAATACAATTAGTGTTTTGTTTACAGATTACTTCTACATTGTACAGAGGTGACACAGTTGTTACGACAGAGTTAAACAGTCTCTCCATAAAAAGTTAATATTTAGAAACTTGATAACAGCCAGGGGCGGTGGCTCATGCTTATAACTCTAGCACTTTGGGAGGCTGAGACAGGCAGATGACTTGAAGCCAGGGGTTCGAGACCAGCCTGGCTTCACTAGTAGAAACCCTGTCTCTACTAAAAACACAAAAATTAGCCAGGCATGGTGGCATGCGTCTGTAATGCCAGCTACTTGGGTGACTGAGGCATAGAATCTTTTGAACCTGGGAGGTGGAGGTTGCAGTGAGCCAAGATCGTGCCACTGCACTCCAGCCTGGGTGACAGGGCAAGACTCCGTGTCAGAAAAAAAAAAAAAAAAAAAAAAAAAAAAAAAAAAAAAAAAAAAAAAAACTTGAAAAGAGTGGCAAATGTGTCCATCTCTGTTTTTTTATTTCTCCATCCTGCACCACTCTCATCTATCTAATATCAGTGGAAGGAATAGCATATTGCCTGAATTAGCCTTTTCAAAACTTGTAGGATGTCAAGGTGTAAAATCAATGACTGTGAACAATTCTTATAACATCTGAGTGTTTGGAAACTCACTCCTCTCTGCTTCTCTTCTATTTAATTTTGTACAGATGCCATCCAAGATTAAAATCAAAAGGTGCTCTTCACTTTATTTTGGTCGTTCTTCCATGGACTGAAAACTCTCCAGAACCAGAGTTCTCTTAGTTTCTCCTACTCATGTACACTGATGAATACCTTCCATTTTGTAGGTAGCTAATTTTGAGGGCTAATTTGTGTAAAACACACAGTGCTGTGAGATAGACATGAGTATACTCTCTTTAGTAATAAGGTGACTTGGCTCAGAGAAGTCAGGTCACTTTCCCAAGGGCAGACAGCTCATTAATAGCCATCAGAATTCAAACTGTGGCCAACTGAGACCAAGTCCCATGCTCTTTCCCATCAAGATTGCCCCATGTCCTGCCTGTGGCGTGTTGTTCATTAGGTCTTAGAGACACAGGCTGTGTCATCCCCGTTTTAAGGGAGAAACTTACATCAAGACAGAAAAAGCCAGAAAGTACATATAAAGGTCAGCATCTCCCTGTTCTAAATTAAGGAAAGCTATTCTCATTGATCCTTGGAAACATGAATGAGAGCTGTCCCTGAGTCACTGAGGACTGGCAATGCCTCTCTCCAGTGATTCTCCCTAGGATTGTACTTTTCTTCCCAGCCATGAATAAGTTATGAAGGAAAATTTCTTTACTTACCCAGAGATGTTGTAATAAAGGAAAAAGAAAGGGAATTCAGAGAGACCCTATATTATCAGAAACAACAAACTGCCCCCTTGTGGGATTACTGTATCGTGGGAGCTCAAGAAAGCCACTCAAATGACAATATCCATAAACTGTGATTCAGAATTGGGTTTGAAATATTATGGCTAAGGGAATATTAGCAATATTTTTTCCTTCATATTTTAAGCTGAGTGAGGTTGGTTTGTTTTGTTTTGTTTTGTTTTGTTGCCTTGTTTGTTTTTTGGTCCATTACTTGCACTCTTAGGATGAATGACAATAAAAAGTTCTTTCTTTTGGAAGTTTTGAGATCTTAATAGAATGTGTAATCTGCCTTTAAAAAATCATGCCAAGGTGATCTGTAGTTATTTTTCCATTAAAAAAATCTAAATTTACTTTTAAAAGGCAGCAGCTTGTGGTCAATTAAGTAATTATTCAGCTAATATTCACTTGCTCTTTTTGGAGGAATATTCTTCCCTTCCCCATTGTTGACCTTAACCACGTGGTTTGCTATGGCCGGTGTAAGGTGGATGGAAGCAAGTGTCCGAGTCCCAAGCCTAGGCCTTAAGCACCCTCATATATCTCTGCTCACCTCTCTTTTACCCCATCTTTGCCTCAAATAGCTACTGACCCAGGAACTGCTATGGTAGTCCTGCATCCAACCCACTCAAAACCCAGTTCTGAGTGAAGCCCAACTAAACACACTTAGACTAGCAAAGTTCCAGCTGACAAGCAGAGGAATAAATGCTTGCACCACTTAGTTTTGGGGTGGTTTGGAATGCAGCATTACTGTGGCAATAGTTGACTAATACAAAAACTAATAACACAAGAGTGAAATTTACATCCTAGTGGATTCTACATTGTGTAAACAACACATTTACCTCTCAGGAAATCATAGATATGTGGTCAGCTTGTTCATGAAGACCACAGTGAAGAATGAGAAGTAAGCAAGACTGGTCCCTGACTTGCCAAAAGAGATATCCCATGGTCTGCACACGAACACCTGAACACTTTATTCATAGCACACTCTTTCGCAGAGTCTATTTACCATTCTAACAAGCTTTGTTATTTAATTTTGCAGCCACTTTATAGTAGGCAGGGAGAAATTGCTAGAAGCAAACTTACTGATAACAAGGGAAAAGTAACTACCTGTGAGAGAGGAGACCAAAAAAACACAAAAAGACAACACAAGAATTTTAAATCATAAGAATGTAAAATCAATTTCCCTGAATGTGTCAGTTTCCCAACTAGTAGCAAATAAGATAGGAAAGTTAATAATGAATTGGAAAAAATTACTTCAAGAATTGATTAAAACAGTAGTTCTTAGTGTTTATAGATTATAGTTCATTTTGAAAAACTTCTAAAAATAATAGATTCTCTCTTCAGGAACATGCATGTGAGAAAAACCCCACAAAATCTTCCATATAATTGTAGGCAGTTCAGAAACTCCCTAGAACTGATTCATAACCCCCGGGTTATAAACCACTAATTTAAAATAAAAATAGTCTTAGTTTCAGGAGGTATATAATTTAATTATCTGAAATTTTTTTATTTTTATGAAATAGCTTATTCCTGTGAAACAAGATTCCAGATAGGTGTCTCAGATTAATAAAGCTGTAAGAGGCCTTCCCTAATCACTACCCCATTACTGGCTAGCCTGGCCCTGGAGAGATTAATAATCTTTACATTTCCAAATACTCCATGATATCCTTTAGTGGTACATTTCCACATCTCTCAACTTCATTCTTACGAACTTCCAAGTTTATGAGAGCTTCATAATTAGATCATTCTTCTATACTCTTGAAATCTTAGCTTCTATGTCACTGGTTCATTGCTTGTTAGAAAAATGAAAGCCACTGGAGCCATTTTCTTCTTTTTGCTGATACAATAAGAGATTTATTTATTTATTGTCATACTTTTCTTTAATTCCCTCTGTGAAATATGAGGCATCCATCTTGATTTTGCTTATGGAGACGCCTAATGTATGAATAGTTTTAAGTTTTTCAACTCAGATTCCTGAACATTTCTACACCTTATTATTTCATCCAAAAAGAAGAAAAAAAGCACCAAACTGACAGTCAACTGGTAGACCCTAGGATCAAATTTATAGATTTGGAAGACCAACATGCGATAAGGGCAACGATTCTTAATAAAATTACTGATATTATGGTACCATTACCACTAGTAATAATACCTTATTATTAGATTTTCAAAATATATTTGTATTTTAAGATAAATTATGAGTAGGACATTTTTCAAAAAGCAAAGAGAAATAACATTTGTTGTATGTCTACTATGCACTCAGCATTAAATTTAATCCCTTAAAACAGTGGTCCCCAATCTTTTCAGCACCAGGGACTGGTTTCGTGGAAGACAATTTTTCCACGGACTTGGGGGGAAGGGAGGGGAGATGGTTTTGGGATGAAACTGTTCCACCTCAGATCACCAGGCATTAGATTCTCATAAGGAGCATGCAACCTAGATCCCTCACATGCCAGTCCACAATAGGGTTTACACTCCTATGAGAATCGAATGCCTCCACTGATTTGACTAGAGGCAGAGCTCAGGTGGTAATGCGGCTCACCTCCTGCTATGCTGCCCAGTTCCTAACAGGCCACAAACTGATACCAGTCTGCAGCCCTGGGGTTGGGGACCCCTCCTTAAAACACTGAAATCACCATAGCACCTTAGGAGTTAAGAATTATTATCTCTGCTTTAGAGATAATGAACCAGAAACAAAAGAAATGAAATGACTTGCCCAAGGTCACACTTCAAGGGACTGTGGAAAACTTAAACCCATGTCCATCTCATTCCCATTATATCATTTATTTTTTGAGAATAGAAGTGACAGGGAGGTTTTGATAGCCTTTTTGAAAAAATCAAAAGGATGATTTTTGTAAAGGATTTGAATTGCTTTTTTAAGTCCAAAAGATGGGATTTATGTCAATGCATGAATAGGCAGATTTGGGTTCAATATTAGAATGTTGAGGAGTGTGCCTGAGAGGGTAAATGCCCACCAAGCTCCAATATTAATGAAAACAAACCCACTCATACACAAAGCTGGGGACCTGAGAGCTGACAGGACTTCCTTATGATGAGGACCTTCTCAGGATGCCTGTACCACAGTATAACAGAAGGAATAACAGTACTGCACCTGATGCTGGGCCCAAGGGACCTGAGGAGCCTTGCAAATTCCTCATGCCCCCTTAAAAACATGGGGAACAAACCAATGTCCTTCCCCAAGGCCAAGTGTTTGAACATGGCTATGAGAGGGCTGGAAAGACTGGAAGCCTCCCAGTTAGAATGAGGAGGGCTCTGTGTGTCCAAGCTAGCAGTAATCAGTGTGGTTCACAGACTGTCAAGGGTCACTGAGATCCTCTCGGGACATCCATGGGGTTGAAACTATTCTCATATTAATACTAAGATGCTGCTTGCCTTTTTCATGGTGCTGATATTTGCACTGATGATGCAAAAGGAACAGTAAGTTAAACTGCTGGTACTTTAGCCTGAATCAAGGCAGTGGCACCAAACTGTACTAGTTGTCATTGTATCCTTTATCACCACACACTCACATTTAATTAAACAAAAAATAAGCCAGTTTCACTTAAGAATGTCTTTGATAATACAGTACAAATTAAAATTTTATTAAATGTCTTGAGTATGAGTATTTTTAATATCCCATGGGAGGAAATGGACAGTGATATGGTTTGGCTGTGTCCCCACCCAAATCTCAACTTGAATTGTATCTCCCAGACTTACCACATATTGTGGGAGGGACCCAGGGGGAGGTAACTGAATCATGGGGGCCGGTCTTTCCTGTGCTAATCTGGTAATGTGAATTAAGTCTCATGAGATCTGATGGGTTTATCAGGGGTTTCCGCTTTTACTTCTTCCTCATTATTCTCTTGCCGCTGCCATGTAAGAAGTGCCTTTCACCTCCCACCATGATTCTGATGCCTCCCTAGCCATTTGGAACTGTAAGTCCAATTAAACCTCTTTTTCTTCCCAGGCTCTATGTCTTTATCAGCAGTGTGAAAACAGACTAAAACAGATAGTATGTATAAAGCACTTTTGCTGCATTTCAAAATGCAATGGTTGTGTAGGGAAAATGCAGAGGATTGGGCAGTGAGCAGTGGCTCACAGCTGTAATCCCAACACTTTGGGAGGCCAAGGTGGGAAGGTCACTTGAGGCCAGGAGTTTGAGACCAGCCTGGGCAATGCACCAAGATCCTATTTCTAAAAACAAACAAACAAAATAGCCGGGCATGGTAGTGCATGCCTATAGTTCTAGCTAATTGGGAAGGTAAGGCAGGAGGAATGCTTGAGCCCCGGAGCTTGAGGCTGCAGTGAACTATATTTACACCACTGCACTCCAGTCCAAGTGACAGAGCAAGACTCTGTCTCATAAAAAAAAAAAAAAGAAGGTAAAGCAGGAGTGCAACTGAGTTGCAGTCTGAACTAAGTGCTTTTTTTCACAGAACAGCATTTTTATTCCCCTAAAAGACTGAAAGATTATGACTATTCAGATTTCAGTATTGGCAGACTTGAGTATTTTTGAGTATTTTCTTGAAAATGAATCAACTGAGTCTGGCATGTCAAAGAAAACAATTAACAGAATTTGTTGCCCATAACTCAGTTTTTGCTTTCAAGTAAAAAATTTTTGAAAACTTGTATCCACCCCTGTGAGCTTGATAGCATCCTGGTACTTAATGACCTTTCTCATGAAATAGATGACATTAATGGATTGATGACGTTAATGACTGTGAGTTTGGATGTTATATAATGAAATGTGTTAGCACTTAGAAGATTTGCATAACTGAGTAAACCAATTTTCCAAAAGACCAGGACATGATGTTATGAAATTATGTATGAGTAAAAGATGTATCCTAAGTACAAGATAAACCAATGGATTTTAACGTGACAGAATAGAAAATATTTATTGCTATGGTTTCAGCTTCCACATTGCAACTAACCTTTAGAAACTACCGGGGATTGCTGGCAAGATGGCTGAATAGGAACATCTCCGGTCTGCAGCTCCCAGCAAGATCAACACAGAAGGCAGGTGATTTCTGCATTTCCAATTGAGGTACCTGGTTCATCTCACTGGGACTAGTTGGACAGTGGGTGCAGCCCAAGGAGGGCAAGCCAAAGCAGGGTGGGGCACTGCCTCATCCTGGAAGCGCAAGGGGTCTGGGAACTCCCTCTCCTAGCCAAGGAACGACATTAGGGACTGTACCATGCACTGAGGCCCAGATACTGCCCTTTTGCCATGGTATTTGCAACCCACAGATCAGGAGATTCCCTCCGGTGCCTACGCCACCAGGGCCCTGGGTTTCCAGCACCAAACTGGGTGGCTATTTGGACAGACACCGAGCTAGACACAGAAGTTTTTTGGTTTTTTTTATAGACTAGTGGCGCCTGGAACACCACCAAGACAGAACTGTTCACTCCCCTGGAAAAGGGGCTGAAGCCGGGGAGCCAAGTGGTCTCCCTCACGGGTCCCACCCTAACAGAGCCTAGCAAGCTAAGATCCATTGGCTTGAAATTCTGGCTGCTAGCACAGCAGTCTGAGCTCAACCTGGGACACTCGAGCTTGGTGTGGGGAGGGGTGTCCATCATTGCTGAGGCTTGAAGGCAGTTTTACCCTGATAGTGTAAACAAAGCCACCAGGACGTTCCAACTATGCGGAGCCCACCACAACTCTGTAAGGCCTCTGTGGCCAGACTACCTTTCCAGATCCCCTCCTCCTGGGGCAGGGCATCTCCGACAAAAGGCAGCATCCCCAGTCAGGGACTTATAGATAAAACCCCCACCTCCCAGGGACAGAGCACCTGGGGGAAGGGGCTGTTGTGGACGCAGCTTCAGCAGACTTAAAACGTCCCTGCCTGGCAGCTCTGAAGAGAACAGTGGATCTCCCAGAACAGCGTTTGAGCTCTGACAAGGGACAGACTGCCTCTCAAGTGAAGTGGGTCCTTGACCCCCGTGCCTCCTGATGGGGAGACATCTCCCAGTAGGGGTTGACAGACACCTCATACAGGAGAGCTCTGGCTGGCATCTGGCAGGTGCCCCTCTGGGACGAAGCTTCCAGAGGAAGGAACAGGCAGCAATCTTTGCTGTTCTGCAGCCTCCGCTGGTGATACCCAGGCAAACAGGGTCTGGAGTGGACCTCCAGCAAACTCCAGCAGACCTACAGCAGAGGGGCCTGACAAACTAACAAACAGAAAGCAATAGTATCAGCATCAACAAAAATGACGTTAATTCAGAGACCCCCTCCGAAGGTTACCAACTTCAAAGACCAAAGATAGATAAATCCATGAAGATGGGGAGAAAACAGTGCAAAAAGGCTGAAAATTCCAAACACCAGAACACCTCTTCTCCTCCAAAGGAACACAACTCCTCACCAGCAAGGGAACAAAACTGGATGGAGGAAGAGTTTGACGAATTGACAGAAGTAGGCTTCAGAAGGTGGGTAATAACAAACTCCTCTGAGCTAAAGGAGCATGTTCTAACCCAATGCAAGGAAGCTAAGAACGTGGAGAAAAGGTTAGATGAATTGCTAACTAGAATAACTAGTTTAGAGAAGAACATAAATGACCTGATGGAGCTGAAAAACACAGCACAAGAACATCATGAAGCATAAACAAGTATCAATAGCTGAATTGATCAAGCACAAGAAAGGATATCAGAAATTGAATATCAACTCAATGAAAAAAGTGAGAAGAGAAGATTAGAGAAAAAAGAGTGAAAAGAAATGAAGAAAGCCTGCAAGAAATATGGGACTATGTAAAAAGACCAAATCTACGTTTGATTGGTGTACCTGAAAGTGATGGGGAGAATGGAACCAAGATGGAAAACACTCTTCAGGATATTATCCAGGAGAACTTTCCTAACCTAGCAAGGCAGACCAAAATTCAAATTCAGGAAATACAGAGACCACCACAAAGTTATTCCTAGAGAAGAACAACCCCAAGACATATAATCACCAGATTCACCAAGGTTGAAATGAAGGAAAAAATGTTAAGCACACCCAGAGAGAAAAGTTGGGTTATCCACAAAGGGAAGACCATCAAACTAACAGCAGATCTCTCAGCAGAAACCCTACAAGCCAGAAAAGAGTGGGGGCCAATATTCAACATTCTTAAAAGAATTTTCAAACCAAAATTTCATATCCAGCAAAACTAAGCTTCGTTAATGAAGGAGAAATAAAATCCTTTACAGACAAGCAAATGCTGAGACATTTTGTCACCACCAGGCCTGTCTTACAAGAGCTCCTGAGGGAAGCACTAAACATGGAAAGGAACAACTGGTACCAGCCACTGCAAAAACATACCGAATTGTAGAGACCATCAATGCTATGAAGAAACTGCATCAATTAATAGGCAAAAATAACCAGCTAGCATAATAATGGCAGGATCAAATTCACATATAACATATTAACCTTAAATGTAAATGGGCTAAATGCCCCAAATAAAAGACAAAGACTGGCAAATTGGATGAACAGTCAGGACCCACTGGTGTGCTATATTCAGGAGACCCATCTCATGTGCAAAGACACACATAGGCTCAAAATAAAGGGATGGAGGAATAGTTACCAAGCAAATGGAAAGCAAAAAAAAGCAGGGGTTGCAATCCTAGTCTCTGATAAAACAGACTTTAAACCAACAAAGATCAAAAGAGACAAAGAAGGGTACTACATAATGGTAAGGGGATCAATGCAACAAGATGAGCTAACTATCCTAAATATATATGCACCCAATACGGGAGCACCCAGATTCATAAAGCAAGTTCTTAAGAGACCTACAAAGAAACTGAGACTCCCACACAATAATAGTGGGAGACTTGAACACCCCATTGTCAATATTAGATCAACGAGACAGAAGGTTAACAAGGATATCCAGGACTTGAACCCAACTCTGGACCAAGCGGACCTAATAGACATCTAAAGAACTCTCTACCCCAAATCAACAGGATATACATTTTTCTCAGCACCACATCACACTTATTCTAAAATTGACCACATAATTGGAAGTAAAACACTTCCTCAGCAAATGCAAAAGAATGGAAATCATAACAGTCTCTCAGACCACAGTGCAATCAAATTAGAACTCAGGATTAAGAAACTCACTCAAAACCACACAACTATGTGGAAACTGAACAACCTGTTCCTGAATGACTACTGGGTACGTAATGAAATGAGGGCAGAAATAAAGATGCTCTTTGAAACCAGTAAGAACAAAGACACAACATACCAGAATCTCTGGGACACATTTAAAGCAGTGTGTAGAGGGAAATTTATAGCACTAAATGCCCACAAGAGAAAGCAAGAAAGATCTAAAATTGACACCCTAACATCACAATTAAAAGAAACAGGGAAGCAAGAGCAAACAAATTCAAAAGCTAGCAGAAGACAAGAAATAATTAAGATCAGAGCAGAACTGAAGGAGATAGAGACACAAAAAACCCTTCAAAAAATCAACGAATCCAGAAGCTGGTTTTTTGAAAAGATCAACAAAATTGATAGACCACTAGCAAGACTAATAAAGAAGAAAAGAGAGAAGAATCAAATAGATGCAATAAAAAAAGATAAAGGGGACGTCACCACCAATCCCACAGAAATACAAATTATCATCAAAGAATACTATAAACACCTCTACACAAATAAACTAGAAAATCTAGAAGAAATGGATAAATTCCTGGATACACACACCCTCCCAAGACTAAATCAGGAAGAAGTTGAATCCCTGAATAGACCAATAACAAGTTCTGAAATTGAGGAAGCAATTAATAGCCTACCAACCAAAAAAAGTACTGGACCAGATGGATTCACAGCCGAATTCTACCAGAGGTACAAAGAGGAGCTGATACCATTCCTTCTGAAACTATTCCAAACAATAGAAAGAGAGGGAATCTCCCTAACTCATTTCATGAGGCCAGCATCATCGTGATACCAAAGCCTGGCAGAGACACAACAAAAACAAATTTCAGGTCAATATCCCTGATGAACATTGATGCAAAAATCCTCAATAAAATACTGGCAAACCAAGTCCAGCAGCACATCAAAAAACTTATCCACCACAATCAAGTTGGTTTCATCCCTGGGATGCAAGGCTGGTTCAACATACACAAATCAATAAACATAATTCATCACATAAACAGAACCAACGACAAAAACCACGTGATTATCTCAACAGATGCAGAAAAAGGCATTCGACAAAATTCAACAGCCCTTCATTGCTAAAAACTCTCAATAAACTAGGTGTTGATGGTATGTATCTCAAAATAATAAGAGCTATTTATGACAGACCCACAGCCAATATCAGACTGAATGGGCAAAAGCTGGAAGCATTCCCTTTGAAAACTCGCACAAGACAAGGATGCCTTCTCTCACCACTCCTATTCAACATAGTATTGGAAGTTCTGGCCAGGGCAATCAGGCAAGAGGAAGAAATAAAGGGTATTCAATTAGCAAAAGAGGAAGTCAAATTATCTCTGTTTGCAGATGACATGATGCTATATTGAGAAAACCCCATTGTCTCAGCCCAAAATCTCCTTTAGCTGATAAGCAACTTCAGCAAATTCTCAGGATACAAAATAAATGTGCAGAAATCACAAACATCCCTATACACCAATAACAGACAAACAGAGAGCCAAATCATGAGTGAACTCCCATTCACAACTGCTACAAAGAGAATAAAATACCTAGGAATCCAACTTACAAGGGATGTGAAGGACCTCTTCAAGGAGAACTAAAAACCACTGCTCAAGGAAATAAGAGAGGACATAAACAAATGCAAAAACATTCCATGCTCACAGATATGAAGAATCAATATTGTGAAAATGGTGATACTGCCCAAAGTAATTTATAGGTTCAATGCTATCCCCATCAACCTACCATCGACTTTCTTCACAGAATTGGAAAAAACTACTTTAAATTTCATATGGAACCAAAATAGAGCTTGCATAGCCAAGACATTTCTAAGCAGAAGGAACAAAGCTGGAGGCATCACACTACCTGACGTCAAACTACACTACAAAGCTACAGTAACTAAAACAGCATGGTACTGGTAGCAAAACCGATATATAGACCAATGGAACAGAACAGAGGCCTCAGAAATAATGCCACACATCTACAACCATCTGATCTTTTTTTTTTTTTTGAGACGGAGTCTTGCTGTGTCGCCCAGGCTGGAGTGCAGTGGCCGGATCTCAGCTCACTGCAAGCTCCGCCTCCCGGGTTTTTACGCCATTCTCCTACCTCAGCCTCCCGAGTAGCTGGGACTACAGGCGCCCACCACCTCGCCCGGCTAGTTTTTTGTATTTTTTAGTAGAGACGGGGTTTCACCGTGTTAGCCAGGATGGTCTCGAACTCCTGACGTCGTGATCCGCCCGTCTCGGCCTCCCAAAGTGCTGGGATTACAGGCTTGAGCCACCGCGCCCGGCCAACCATCTGATCTTTGACAAACCTGACAAAAACAAGGAACAGGGAAAGGATTCCCTATTTAATAAATGGTGCTGGGAAAACTCACTAGCCATATGCAGAAAGCTGAAACTGGATCCCTTCCTTACACCTTATACACAAATTAACTCAAGATGGATTAAAGACTTAAACATAACACCTAAAACCATAAAAACCATAAAAGAAAACCTAGGCAATACCATTCAGGACATAGGCATGGGCAAAGATTTCATGACTAAAACACCAAAAGCAATGCTAACAAAAACCAAAATTGACAAACAAGATCTAATTAAATTAAAGAGCTGCACAGCAAAAGAAACTATCATCAGAGTGAACAGGCAACCTACAGAATGGGAGAAAATTTTTGCAATCTATCCATCTGACAAAGGGCTAATATCCAGAATCTATAAGAACTTAAAACAAATTTATAAGAAAAAAAAAACCATCAAAAATTGTTCGAAGGATATGAACAGACACTTTTCAAAAGAAGACATTTATGCAGCCAACAAGCATGAAAAAAAGTTCATCATCACTGGTTATTAGAGAAATGCAAATCAAAACCACAATGAGATACCATCTTATGCCAGTTAGAATGGTGATCATTGAAAAGTCAGGAAACAACAGATGATGGAGAAGATGTGGAGAAATAGAAACACTTTTACTCTGTTGGTGGAAGTGTAAATTAGTTCGACCATTGTGGAAGACGGTGTTTATTGTTTATTGCAGCACTGTTCACAATAGCAAAGACTTGGAACCAACCCAAATACTATCAATGATAGACTAGATAAAGAAAATGTGGCACATATATAATATGGAATACTATGCATCCATAAAAAGGATGAGTTCATGTCTTTTGCAGGGACGTGGATGATGCTGGAAACCATCATTCTCAGCAACCTAACACAAGAACAGAAAACCAAACACCTCATGTTCTCACTCGTAAGTGGGAGTTGAACAATGAGAACACATGCACACAGGGAGGGGGAATATCATATACAAGGGCCTCTTGTGGGGTGGGGTCTAGGGGAAGGATAGCATTAGGAGAAATACCTAATGTAGATGATGGGTTGATGGGTGCAGCAAACCACCATGGCATGTGTATACCTATGTAACAGACCTGCACGTTCTGCACATGTACCCCAGAACTTAAAGCGTAATAATTAAAAAAAAAAAAAAACTACCACTTGTTGAGTGTGGGGATAGAATTGAGGAGAATAGGGACAGTGTCTGAAAATGCTATTAAGTATTTTTCTATTTTCCAACTGCACATCTATATGAGGCCAGACTACCTTTATATGCTTCAGCCAAAACAGCATATCACAACAGTTTGAATGCAGAAACAGATATGATAATCTATTTTCTATTAAGCCAAATATTGGCTTAATAGAAAGACATTGGGAGAAATGTTTAAATCTACTCAACATTAATTTTTATTTTGCAAAATACATTTTCATGAACAATATGCAATTTATGTTAGCACATAATAGTTTTTGTATTTAAAGCAATAAATATTTCAAAATTCTCTGTTTTAACTTCCAATGTGATAAATATTGATAGATATAACACATAAAAACAAATTATTGGGGTTTCAATAATTTTTAAGAGTGTAAACACGTCTTGAGACCAAAAAGTTTAAGAATTGCTGGTCTAGGCTGATGATCTGAGATAAATGGAACTTGAGCATTCTAGTGGGTACCAATGTGAAAAGGTGCTGTGCCCAGGAATCAAGCAGGACTGTGTCTCACAGTGGTGCCAATGTAGTGCATTTCTTCAGGACCAGACTCCTTCCAGAAACGCAATACTTTTATAAGCATGCAAGGCACTAAATTCTGCCACCAGAGAGATGAGTTTGGCTGAAATAGCTGAGCTTAAAATGACTAAGAAACCTGGGCTCATTTTTCTGTCACTAGGTAGAATAAGGACATAGGAGAGACACTCCTGTCTAATTACTGAGAAACAAAGAAAGGGATGTTGTTAGCAGATCTCACTTTATAGCTTTGAACCATCTTGCCCACTAGAATCACTGGCAGCTCTCAAGCAGAAGTCAAATGACTACTGGGGAGAGATGACACTGGAGCTCCCTGCTTGAAGGAATTTAAGACTACAAGTATTCAAAGTCCTTTCCAAAATTTTCAGAATTCTATATATGCTGTTATTTGATTTTACCAAAAATCCTGTCAAATGGATAAGACAGATAAGATTATTCCCATAGAAAGAGAGAGAGGCAAGGCCCAAGAGGCACAAGTGTACCAGAGGTAGCCAAGGCAGCAGATCCACTAAAGGCCCCATTAATTAAACAGAAAATGTGTGATCAGCTGGGAACTGCAAAGCCTGTGAAATAATTAAATTTCCTCTCACTTCAGCTGAACAAATGTTCACTCTATACCTATCAAGAACAGAGAGAATATTAAGATAAACCAGGATAGTTTCCACTCTCTAGAGATGCTCAGTTCAGGTTGAATGGAGAGTATGCTCCACTAGAGGTGAAATAATGTGCTGTAGGAACATGGAGCAAAGAGAAATTAATTTTGGTATTAAGAGGAGTCCCACATAAGCTCTCCCCAGCCAAGTCTCCCAACATGCAGTTCTGAATCAAACAGAAACATGTGATCACTGCTCAGTACATCTCCTTCCAATGGTAAGGCTGGCCAGTGAGTTGGTTTTAAGACTCACACAAGTCCTCATGAAATTTAGCAGAACACAGATCTTTGTATTCTGTGTCCCTGAGGGGCCCTCCACAGAACTTCACTGCAACCTATCACTCACAGCCCACAATAACACTGGTTCCCAAAGCAATTGGTACAAGTGGTTATTTTTCTTTACATGCTCATGAGACTTGGCAGGAGGACAATGCATTTTGCATGGGGAAATAACAGTTTGTTAGACCAAATTGCCCCAGCAGTAAGTCTGTTTTCTAGGACGACTCCAGGCTCTATGACCTTGACTGCTGAGCAGAGTGCATTCTTTTTCTGGAATGAGTTACTGTTTCCCAAGTCAATCTCCTTACACTTACCAAGGGTAACCAGCTGCTTTGTGTTCTTAAAATATGCCTTCCAGCTGCTTGTCCCACACAAAGATTGCTATTATGCTGCTTTTCCAAATGCAATTAATATTAAAGCTGCGAGTGTCGTAGATGACTGACTGTATTAAGCTTTATGTTTGGTTCCTGGACACAGTAAATAAATCACAAATTTTTTTGTTCACTAAAGCATAATTTGTGTTAGGAACTTCAGTCAGTCATCTGATATATATATATATAAAAAAAAGACATATTTTATATTATCGACATATAAAAATAACAGAATATGAAATATATGTATATATAGTTATATTTTATATGTTGATTCACCCCACCTGCCCACTCCCACTGCTACCCCCACCTTCCCACCCCCTGTGGAAAAAGGAAAAAACCACACTGTGTGTTGGTAACAAAGTGAAATAGAAAACATATGTTCATGGTTAATAGTATACCAAAAAAGCATTATATACAACTGAAAAGAAAAGATAATACATGCCTTAGTATTTGTCTTTAAATGAATATTTGATTCCCCCAGGGTGTCCTTATCATTCAGTCAGTGAAAAGAAAGCACTTCTGAGCATGATCTCTTCTTTCTTCAGATGTGTGAGAATCTGAATGGTTTATTTCTACAGAATACTATGTATTGATTACACTACATTGAATATTATGTGACGCAGTAAAGCTGTTAAATGCCTTCTGATTTCTTTGCGTTCTGTGTGATGCTTAAATAAATAATAATTTTTCAGATTGTGATGAAGCAATGCCATCAAACTGAATCATATAGCTGGTCTATAATTGAATATTAGGTTCCAATCCAGAAAGAAGCAGTCCAAAAGGACTGTGGTAAATACCAATTCTGTGACTGACCACATTCTCATCCTACGGATGGAATACTTTTTTTAAAATAGGGGCATTCTTCCTCTAGATTGAAATCCCACCACACTAACACCTTCTCAATGAACACAATTTTAGAGATATAGGACTCCCTCAGGAGGATCTGGAAGTACTGATTCAGTTAGGGAGAATGGGAGTTCCATAAGAGTGAAGACCATATTCGTATTGCTCATCATTTTATCTCCACGGCCTAACATAATTGTATATGAGAGTTGCTCAATAATTATCATTGAGTAAATGAGTGAAAGAAACAATTCAAATGTCAGAAGAACAAATCAGAGCCGATTGTTGACTCTGATGGTCCTGGAAGAGCAGGAGGTAAGGCAGCCAAGGTGCTGCTGAGCTGGGCCCCACAGAGCCAACCAGTGGTAAGCTGGAGTTGGCTCTTGTTGACTCTCAAGAGGCAAAAATGTACATCTTTTCCCAGCTGTGCATTCAGTCACTTTAAGCTGGTAGCTTGAAATTGGCCAGCATGGGACTATTTACACCATAGAAATCAGCAAACACCATAAATCAGACTGTTTTTTTAGAGATTCAGTCTATTTGTTTTTTTAAGCGAGCCACACCACTAGCATAGCTACCAAACTTGTTTTAGCTCAGAATTTAACACTAGGAAGTCCTCAAAATCCTAACCAAAACAGAGAGGAGAAAGAGAGAGCTGGGCCAGAGAGGATGATGATGGGGTATTCCATCCTCCTTGCAAGGCAGTGAAAGAGTTTCTGATTTATGATTGGAAAAGTTAGGCTAATCTGAGATAGTATATCAATACCTCCAAGAATTCTGTTTTTGTTGTTTTTTTTTCTTTCCAGCTCATGGGAACTCATAATTTCAAATGTTGAATTAGGACCCTAGATCCCCTTCTGATCTAAATTCAATGACATTCATTAATTGAACAAATACTTACTGAGTGCACACCATGCACTAGGGATAAAAAACTATGATAGATCAGCTGTAAATTCCCCCCACCCTTCCCTGTATCTACCTCTTTTGTAAAGTAACATTTTGGCTTCCCCATTAAGGAATAAAGTTTATTTTCTCACCCCTTGAATCTAAACTGGTCTTGCAATTTGCTTTGACCAACTAAATGGAGACAAATAAGGATGCCAATTCTGAACTTACATCTCAAGAGACCTTGCTATCATAACCTCTGCCTCTGCCTTGAAAATAGCCAGGGTACCTAATGGAGAATGAGAGAGTGTGGAATAGAGCCAAGTCATCCAAGTCAAAGTCATCCTAGATCTTCCAACCCCCAATCAATGCCACAGCTAACTGCAAATGCATGAATGAGCCCACTTGAGATCATTAAACCTCATCCAGATCAACAGAACTGAGCCTAGCCAACTGTGCAGATTCTCGTAAAATAATAAATGGCTAAGATTTATTTAAGAAACTTACTGAGGCCAGGCACAGTGCCTCACGCCTATAATCCCATCACTTTGAAAGGCCGAGTCAGGTAGATCACTTGAGCCCAGGAGTTAGAGACCAGCCTGGGCAACATGGTGAAACCCAGTCTCTACAACAAAATACAAAAATTAGCCAGGTGTGGTGGCACACACCAGTAGTTCCAGCTACTCTGGAGGCTACGGTGGTAGGATCACTTGAGCTGGGGAGGCAGAGATTCCAGTGAACCAAGATCATGCCACTGCACTTCATTCTGGGCAACAGAGTGAGACCCTGTCTCAAAAAAGAAAAAAAAGGAAATTTATTTATGTAAAATTAACCATTTTAAAGTGAACATTTCAATGGCATTTAGTACATTCACAATGTTGTGTAAGCATCATCTCTATTGAGCTCCAAAACATTTTATGCCAAAAAGAAACACTCCACTAAGCAAATTTCTCCCCATTTCCCAATTCCTTTAGCCTCCGGCTATCACCAATCTGTGTTCTGTCTCTATAAATTTATCTATTTTAGATATTTCATGCAAATAGAATAATAAAATAGATGACCTTTTGTATCTGGCTTCTTTCATTAGCATAACTTCTCTGAGGTTCATCCATATTATAGCATATATGAGTCCTTCATTCCTCTTTGTGGCTTAACAATGTATATATATACAGGCATACTTCATTCCTCTTTGTGGCTTAATAATGTGTATCTATACAGGCATACTTCATTCCTCTTTGTGGTTTAACAATGTGTGTGTGTGTGTGTGTGTGTGTGTATATATGCATACTTCATTCCTCTTTGTGGTTTAATAATGTGTATGTGTGTGTGTGTATATATATATATATATATGCATACTTCATTTCTCTTTGTGGTTTAATAATGTGTATATATACAGGCGCACTTCATTTTCTTCTGCTTCACATTATTACACTTTACAGATACTGCATTTTTTTCACATTGAAGGTTTGTGGCAACCCTGCATCAAGCAAGTCTATTGGCACTGTTTTATCCAACAGTGTGTGCCCACTTTGTGTCTCTGTGTCACATTTCGGTAATTCACAATATTTCAAACTTTTTTCTTTCTTTTTTTCTTTTTGGAGACAGAATCTCACTCTGTCACTCAGGCTGGAGTACAGTGGCACGATCACAATTCATTGCATCTTCAACCCCCTGTGCTCAAGCAATCCTCCCATCTCAGTCTCCCAAGTAGCTATGACCACAGGTGCACACCACCATGTCAAGATAATTTTTTTTATTTTTGGTAGAAACGAGGTCTCGCTATATTGCTCTGACTAGTCTTGAACTCCTGGCCTCAAGCAATCAGTCTTTCAAAGTGTTGGAATTATAGGCATGAGCCACAGTGCCCAGCCCAAACTTTTAAATTATTTTCATACCTGTTTTGGTGATCTGTGATCAGGAATCTTTGACGTTAACATTTTGGGTGCCACAAACCATGCCTATAAAGGATGGCAGACTTAATCAATAAACATTGTGTGTGTTCTGGCTGCACCACTGACCAGCCATGCCCTTATTTCTCTCCCTCTCCTCAGGCCTCCCTATTCCCTGAGACACAACAATACTGAAACAAGGCCATTTAATATCTCTACGGTGGTCTCTAAGTGCTCAGGTGAAAGGAGGAGTTGCACATTTCTTACTTTAAACCTAAAGCTAGAGATGATCAAGCTTAGTTAGGAAGAAGGCATGTTAAAAGGCAAGACAGGCCTAAGCTTAGGCACAGTGTACCAAATAGTTAGTTAGCCACGTTGTGAATGCAAAGGAAAAGTTCTTGAAGGAAACAAAAAGTGCTACTCCAGTGAACACATGAATGACATGAAAGCAAAACAACCTTATTGCTGATAGGGAGAAAGTTTGAGTGGTCTGGATAGAAGATCAAACCAGACATATTCCTTATATCAAAGCCTAATTCAGAGGAAGGCTCTAAACCTCTTTGATTCTATTAAGGCTGTATTAGTCTATTCTCACAGTGCTATAAAGAACTGTCCAAGGCTGGGTATTTTATAAAGGAAAGAGGTTTAATTGACTCACAGTTCTGCATGGCTAGAGAGGCCTCAGGAAACTTACAATCGTGGCAGAAGGGGAAGCAGGCACCTTCTGCACAAGGTGGCAGAAGAAAGAGAAGTGAGCAAAGGGGGAAGCTCCTTATAAAACCATCAGATCTCATCAGAGCGCACTCACTATTATGAGAACAGCATGGGGGAAACCACCCCATGATCCAATCACCTCCTTCCCTCGATATGTAGGGATTATCGTTCCTTCCCACGACACATGGAGATTACAATTCAAGGTGAGATTTGGGTGAGGACACAAAGCCAAACCATATCAAAGACTGTCTGAGAGAGGTAAGGAAGCTGCAGAAGAAAAGCTTGAAGCTAGCAGAGGCTGGTTAATGGGGTTTAAGAAAAGAAACCATCTCCATAACATAAAAATGCAAGCTGAAGCAGCAATTGCTGATGAAGAGGCTGCAGCAAGTTATCCAGAAGATCCAGCTGAGAACACTAATGAAGGTGGCTACACTAAGCAACAGATTTTCAACATAGATAAAATAGCCTTATATTCAAAGAAGATGTCATCTAGGACTTTCAGAGCTAGAGAAGTCAATGCTTCAAGGGACAGGCTGACTCTCTTACTAGGCACTAATGCAGCTGATGACTTAAATTTGAAGTCTATGTGCATTTACCATTCTGAAAATCCCAGGGCCCTTAAGAATTATGCTAAGTCTAATCTGTCTGTGCTTTATAAATGGAACAACAAAACCTGGATGACAGCACATCTGTTTACAGCAGGGTTTACTGAATGTTTTAAGCCTAGTGTTTAGACCTATTGCTCAGAAAACAAGATTCCTTTAAAAGATTACTGCTCATTGACAGTGCACCTGGTCACCTAAAAGCTCCAATGAAGAGCTTTTACATTACATTAACATTCCTTTGAGACCTGCTAACATAACATCTTTTCTGGAGCCCATGGATCAAGAAGTAATTTTAACTTTCAAGATTTATTAAGAAATACATTGTGTTGGCCAGGCAAGTGGCTCACATCTGTAATCTCAAGACTTTGGGAGGCCAAGGTGGGAGGATTACTTGAGGCCAGGAGTCTAGGACCAATCTGGGCAACCCAAGGAGACCCAATCTCAATTTTTTGAAAAATAGAAAAAAATACCTGGGTATGGTGGTACATGCCTGCAGTCCAGCTACTCTGGTGGCTAAGAGGAGGCAGGAGGATAACTTGAGCCCAGGAGTTCAAAGCTACAGTGAGCTATGATCATGCCTTTGCACTCCAACCTGAGCTACAGAGTGAGACCCTGTTTCAAAAAAAAAGAAATGCATTGCATAAGGCTATAGCTACCGTAAATGGTGATTCTTCTGATGAATCTGGTAAGTTGAAAACCTCTGGGAAGGATTCACCATTCTGGATGTCAATAAGAACATTTGTGATTCATAAGAGGAGGTCAGGATGTCAACATTAACAGGAGCTGGAAGTTGATTCCAACCCTCATGGATACATTTGAGAGGTTCAAGACTTCAGTGAAGGAAGTCCCTGCGGATGTGTAGAAATAGCAAAGAGAACTAGAATTGGAAGAGTAGCCTGAAGATGTAACTGAATTGCTGCACTCTCATGATAAAACTTGGGCAGTGAGGAGTTGCTTCCTAAGGACGAGCAAATAAAGTGGTGTTTTGAAATGGAATCTACTCCAGATGAAGACGCTGTGAACATTGTTAAAATAACAACAAAGGATTTAGAATAGTATATAAACTTAGTTGATAAAGCAGTGGCAGAGTTTTAGAGGACTGACTACAATTTTGAAAGAAGTTCTGCTGTGGGCAAAATGCTGTCAAACAACATCACATGCAACAGAAAAATCTTTTGTGAATGAAGAGAGTCTATTAATGCAGCAAACTTCATTGTTGTCTTACATTTCAAGAAATTGCCACAGCTCCCCCACTCTTCAGCAACCACCACCCTGATCAACCAGCAGCCACCATCATAGAGGTAAGACCCTCTACCAGCAAAAAGATTATGAGTTACTGAAGGCTCAGATAACTGCTAGTATTTTTTAGCAATGAAGTACTTTTTAATTAAGGTATGTACATTTTTCAGGCATAACTCTCTTCTACACTTAACAGACTACAGTATAATTTAAATATAACTTTTAAACCTTCCAAGATGGAGCCAGTAAGAAATTGAAGCCCTGGACAGACCAATGACAAGTTCCACAATTGAATCAGTAATAAAAAGTCTACTAACCAGAAAAAGCCCAGGACTAGTTGGATTCACAGCCACATTTTACCAGCTGTGTAAAGAAGAATTGGTACCATTCCTACTGAAACCATCAAAAAAAGAGGAGGGGTGACTCCTCCCTAACTCATTCTATGAGGCCAGCATCATTCTGATACCAAAACCTGGCAGAGGCACAACAAAAAAAGAAAACTTCAGGCCAATATGCTTGATAAACATAGATGCAAAAATCCTCAACAAAATACTAGCAAACTGAATCCAGCAGGACATCAAAAAGCTAACCCACCACAATCAAGCAGATTTTATCTCTGGGATGTAAGGTTGGTTCTACATACACAAATCAATAAATATGATTCGTCACATAAACAGAGCTAAAGACAAAAACCACATGATCATCTCCATAGATGCAGAAAAGGCTTTCAATGAAATTTAACACCCCTTCGTGTTAAAAACCCTCAATAAAGTAGGCACTGAGGAAACACACCTCAAAATAAAAAGAGCCATCTATGACAAACCCACAGCCAGCATCATACTAACTGGGCAAAGCTGGAAGCACTCCTCTTAAGAACCAGAACAAGACATGGATGCCCACTCTCACCACTCCTATTCAACATAGTACTCGAAGTCCTGGCCAGAGCAACCAAGCAAGAGAAATAAATAAAATGCATTCAAATAGGAAGAGAGGGAGTCAAACTACCTGTGTTTGCAAACGAAAATGCCATAGTCTCTGCCCAAAAGCTTCTTGATCAGATAACAACTTCACCAAAGTTTCAAAATACAAAATCAATATACAAAAATCTGTAGCATTTCTATACACCAATGTCCAAGCTGAGAGTCAAATCAAGAAAGGAATCCCATTCACAATAGCCATAAAAAGAACAAAATAACTAGGAATAGAGCTAACCAGGGAAGTGAACAATCTCTACAATTAGAATCACAAAACACTGCTGAAAGAAATCAGAGATGACACAAACAAATGGAAAAGGATTTCATGCACATGGATAGAAAGAATCAATGTTGTCAAAACAGCCACACTGCCCAAAGCAATTTGTAGATTCAATGTTATTCCTATTAAACTACCAGTGACATCCTTCACAGAATTTAAAAAAAAAAAAACTATTTTAAAATTCATATGGAACCAAAATGAACCCAAATGGCCAAAGCAATTCTAAGCAAAAAGTACAAAACTGGAGGTATCACCACAACTTAAGACAATACAATGCTACAGTACCAAAACAGCATAGTACTGGTACAAAAGAAAACACATAGACCAAGGGAACAGAATGAAGAGCCCACAAATAAAGCTACACACCTACAACCATCTGATCTTTCATGAAATCCAGCAAAAACAAGCAATGGGGAAAGGATTCTCTGTTCAATAAATGGTGCTGGGATAACTGGCTAGCCATATGCAGAAGATTGAAACTGGACCCCTTCCATACGCTATATACAAAAATAAAGTCTAGATGGATTAAAGGCTTAAATGTAAAACCTAAAACTATAAAAAAACTCTAGAAGATTGCCTAGGAAATACCATTCTGGACATAGGCTTTGGCAAAGATTTCATGGCAAAGACACCAAAAGCAATTATAACAAAAATCAAATTTGACAAATGGGAACTAATTAAACTAAAGAGCTTCTGCACAGAAAAAGAAACTATCAACAGAGTAAACAGACAACCTACAGAATGGGAGAAAATATTTGCAAACTATGTATCTGACAAAGGTCTAATAGCCAGCATCTAAAGGGAACTTAATTCAACAAGTAAAAAAAAAAAAAAAAAAAAAAAAAAAAAAGTAGGCAAAGGACAACAGACACTTTTCAAAAGAAGACACACACACAGCCAACAAGCACATGAAAAAATGCTCAACATCACTAATTATTACAGAAACACAAATCAAAATGACAATGGGATATTATCTCATACAAGTTGGAATGGCTATTCTTAAAAAGTAAAAAACCAAAAGATGCTGGCAAAGGTTGTGGAGAAAAGGGAACGCTTATATACTACATGTGGGAATGTAAATTAGTTCAGCCATTGTGGAAAGCAGTTTGGAGATTTCTCAAAGAGCTTAAAATAGAGCTACGATTCAACCCTACAATCCCATTATTGGGTATATACTCAAAGGAATATAAATAATTCTACCATAAAGACACATGCACACATATGTTTATCACTGCACTATTCACAATAGCAAAGACACAAAATCAACCTAAAAGCCCCCCCGCCTTTTTTTTTTTTTTTTTTTTTAGATGGAATTTTGCTCTTTCGCCCAGGCTGGAGTGCAGTGGCGCAATCTTAGCTCACTGCAACCTCTACCTCCAGTTTCAAACGATTCTCCTGCCTCAGCCACACCCAGCTGATTTTTGTATTTTTAGTAGAGATGGGGTTTCACCATGTTGGCCAGGCTGGTCTCAAACTCCTCATCTTGTGATCCGCCTGCCTCAGCATCCTAAAGTGCTGGGATTCCAGGCATGAACCACAATGCCCAGCCTAAATGCCCATTAACAGTAGACTGGATAAAGAAAATGTAGTACATATACACTATGGAATACTATGCAGCCATTAAAAAAACAATGAGATCATGTTCTTTGCAGGAACATGGATGGAGTTGGAGATTATTATCCTAAGCAAACTAATGCAGGAACAGAAAACCAAATACCACATGTTCTTCCTTATAAGTGGGAGCTAGACAATGATTATATATGGACACAAAGAAGGGAACAACAGAAACCAGGGCCTATTAGAAGGTAGAGAGGAGGAGGAGGGTGAAGACTGGAAAACAACCTATTAGGTACTATGCTTGTTGCCTGGGTGATGAAATAATCTATATACCAAATTCCCATGACACACAATTTACCTGTCTAACAAATCTACACATGTACCCCTGAACTTAAAAGTTAAATAAACATAATTTTTATATCCGCGGGGAAACAAAAAATTGTGTGATGTACTTTATTGTTGTGGTCTGGAACTGAAGCCACAATATATCTAAGGTATGCCTGTCTACCATAATTTGTTTATCCAATTCATCCATTGAAGGACATTTGGGCTGTTTCTATCATTTGATTTTTGTGAATAATGTGGTTATAATATATACATGTACTTGTTTGAATACCTGTTTTCAGTTCCTTTGGGTATAAACCTAGAAGTGAAATTATGGTGTCATATGATAATTTTATGTTTAACTTTTTAAAGAAATGTCAAACTCTTTCCACAGCAGCTGGACCATGTCACATTCCCATGAGCAATGTATGAGGGTTCCAATTTCTCCACATCTTCACCAACACTTGTTATTTTCTGTGTTTGTTTTTTAAATTATAGCCATATTATTGGGTATGAGGTGGTACTTCATTGTGGTTTTCATTTGCATGTTCCTAACAACTAATGACACTGAGCAAATCTTATGCAATGGTTAATGTTTCAAGTCATTAAATTTTTGAGTCATTTATTATGTAGCATTATCTAACTGACAAGAAAAGTTAGCAAAATTAAATGGCCCTGTCCGTATCAGGCTAACAGTGTAGTCTAAATGAAAGACTATCATCTAATAATATACAAATAAAAGTTAAGTTAGAACTGTGGTTAGTGCTATGAAGCAGAGATCTTCAGTGCTATGGGAGTACACAAGAGACCTAATTTGGGATGTTAGGTAATTCCCTGAAGGAATTACTACTGATCTACGATCTAAGGATGAGTAGAATTTAACCAGATCAAGAGGAGGGTAAAGTGAATATGTAAAAATGCCTATGCTGGAAGGAAAGATGAAAAACAGGAAGAGTTGAATGAGGTCACAGTGACCCAACAAAGAGAAACCAAAATATACAGACACAAGATGAGACAGGAAATACATGTAGAGGCCAGGCCATGGAAGGCCTTGAAGGCCAAGTTAAGGTATCATACCTCTACCCAAGAGGAATTGGATACAGTGGGGATATCATTAAAGGTTTTTAGGCAGTGTGGTAACACAAAACAAATTTATGTTTTGAAAAGATGACTCCAATACAGGATTGGAGAAGGAAAGGAGTATAAGTTGGGAAATCATTCAGGAGGTTATTTTAGTAGGAGAAAACACTTTGATGTAGCAATAGTAGTAAATATAAAGAGATGAGAAAATTCAAAAGATATCTCCATAAAATCAATTGTTCTTGAAAACAGATCAAATAAAAGGCAGAACAAGATATCGAAGA
Source organism: Macaca thibetana thibetana (assembly GCF_024542745.1). Classification (NCBI taxonomy): domain Eukaryota; kingdom Metazoa; phylum Chordata; class Mammalia; order Primates; family Cercopithecidae; genus Macaca; species Macaca thibetana. Next base: position 82,020,764 of record NC_065589.1, on the reverse strand, counting down.
TGACGTCTCGGTCTCTGGTTTGAGTAAATGGATGCGAGATGATGTCCCTCATTGAAACTGAGAATGCACACTGAGGACTAATTTTGGGACAAGCCTGGAATTTGGCTTTAGACCTGTTGAGTTTGACATGTCATCTAATTAAAGATAGTGAGTAACAATTGTACCTACAAGTCCGATGTTTAGATAAAATGTTGGGTTAGAATAAAAATTTGTGAGTGACATACATGGTGGAGATAATTGAAGTCAAGGGTGTGGATGAGGCCCTATAGGAAGAGAATGTAGAATAACAACAGAAGAAAGCCAGGACTCAGCCTTGTAGAACCAAATATGTCTATGGATTTGTGATAATCAGTTATTGATGACTTCTGCAAAAGTTGTTTCTAGGGAAGAAGCAGGAGCCAGACTGGAGGGGGTTGAGAAGTGAGTGGAAGGTGAGTAACTAACTCTCTAGGACAGTAGTCCTCCTTATCTACAGTTGCCCTTTTTCATGATTTCAGTTACCCACAGTCAACCACGATTTGAAAATATAACATACAAAAAGATATTTTGAGAATGAGAGAGGGACCACATTTGCATAATTTTTATTGTAGTATATTGGTAAACTTTATTATTGTTAATCTCTTACTATTCCTAATTTATAAGTTAAACTTTATCATAGCTATGTATCTATAAGAAAAATATATAGTACATAGAGTTCAGTACCACTGTATCCATGGTTTCAGGTATCCAACTGGGAGTCTTGGAATGTAACCCCCACAAATTAAGGGGGACTACTGTACTGTGTAAGTTATGGCATCATCTTCCTGAGCTCGCCAAATTCAATCACTCCCAAGCCAACTTATCAGGGTTCATTCTGAGATTTTTCTGCCAGCAACCCACTCTAAGTCCAGCTGAGCCTAGGCCTGTCTCAGGCTGATGGAGAACCCCACACCCAGACTCTTAAAGCAGAAGATTCCCTATGTCCTGTGGAGGAAGTAATTTTAGGATATTAAAGTATGAAGGGCCATTTGGTCCAAATATTAATTTAGTCTGAACAGAATCTGGCTAGAAAGTGCACAGAACTGCCCCCCACCCAACCAAAAGTTGTCAATCTGATAAATTACCTTAGTATGCCAAAAATTATCTAGACTAGAGAAAATTTCAGCCAAATGTGAATTGCCTCTATTCCTTTAACAAACACATACTGAACATACTGATCCCTTTCCCTGAGACATAAGACATAAGACATGGTATCCCTTTCCCTGAGAAATTTTTGATCTAGAAAGGATGTCAGAGAAGTAGACCCATGGCTACAGGGTGGAGTGATAAGAGCAAAGACAAGGAAGGAGCAACCTAGACTGGGGTTTCAATGGAGGCTTTTGAGAAGATACCATGGTTGAGTAGCATTTTGAATGATGAATAGAATAAGATAGGAGGATGAAGAAGCAGAGTAGGATGGTGAAAGGCATTCTAGGCAGAAAGCTCAGAGGCATAAAATAGCACGCTGCATTGGGCAATTCAACACCGTATATCCAAAGTGCAAGGAGATGAGTCAGAGGAGGTAACCTGGGCCAGAGCATGAAGAACGTTATTGTATACTGTTGTGTTAGGCAAGAACTTTTTGGTTTCAAGTCACAGAAACACAATACAAATAGCTTAAATAACAAAATGTGGAATGCAGTGACTCAGATACTAGAGAGTTTAGGAGGTAAATGAGTTTTCCAGCACGGCTGATTTCAGTACTCGGCTGATCATCAGGGATCTTTCTTCAACTCAGGCCTAACTTGCAGTGGCCTGAATTGGATTTTGTGCCCATCCCTGAATGAATCTCTAATACTCTAGTTAACCAAGCCTGGGTCACGTGCTCACAGTTAGTTCCAGGCAATTCAGTCGAATCCATCCAATGTGGAGTGAAGAGTGGGGCAGGGAAAAATAGTGGATCAGGAGTCTTCCTTCAATTCAGGCTTAACTTTGCAGTGGCTTGAATTGGATCTTATGCCCATCCCTAAATGAATCTCTAATACTCTAATTAGCCAGGCCTGGGTCACATGCTCATAGTTAGTTCCAGGTAATTCAGTCAAATTCATCCTATATGGAGTGATAGCGGGGCAGGGAAAAATAGTGAATGTCCACCCCACCATGCAAAGAGCTTTAAACTTTATCCTAAGGACAAAGGAAGTCATTGAAGGATTGTAAGCAGGGAAGTGGAGAGATCCGATTTACACTTTAGAAAAATCTGTGCAGTAGCAGCAAAGCAAGTGGGTCAGAGGAGTTCAGACTTGAGGCAAATGCAACTCCTGCTGTTCTTGAGAGGATAGAGATTAGAACCTGAACAATGGCGGTGAGGACAGGAAATTACCTAGTTCCCATCATGGGATTATTTAAAAAATCCATCAGTTAGCCACAATGACCCAGTTTTTTTTAATCCCCACTTTCCACCTAGATTTTAGGCAGAAATCAGAGACTCCAGGCAGAAATGGTTTCTCTTTGCTGGCAGCCACTTCTAAAAGAATAGAACAGATTTTTAAATCCTTCTGATCCCTTGGCCCTATGACTCTACGTAAACCCAGAAGAATTCAACCACGCATGTATATGTTTCATGCCACCAGTATGAGGATCCCTGATATATAACACCGTAGTGTGTTTCTCTACACACATCTGAAGTGTTATCTTTGACTTTATTCAATTGGAGATAGAACTTGGAGAAACTGAGAGACATTGCCTATCGCCCAGCATGCACACTGACTTCTGGTTTACGGTATCATCCCACGAAATGCTGCCTTAGATGTATGGAGAAGGCCACACATGATTATCTTACATATGTACAGCATTTTAAGCCTACAAAAGCACTTTTCTTACACATTAATCATTGATTCCTCCCAGCAACTCTATGACATAGAGAGTAGCATCCCCATTTTATAAAGATAAGAGGCTCAAAGAGGGAAAGTAAATTGCCACAGGTTCCACTCTAGGAAGAGGCTCGGTGGAAGAGAAGAGCAGGTCTTTGCATTAAAATCTTCTCCCATGAGGTCTACTTTTGAGTAATGGTTGTGAGCAAAGACTCTGGAGCCAGACTGCCCAATTTAAAATCTCAGCTTGCTGCAGATTAGCTAAGTATTTTAAGCAAGACTCCAATAATTCGCTGACCCTGTTTTCTCAATTGTGAATAGAAATTTTTAAAAATAATCCACCTCAGAGGGTTGTTGAGGGGATTAAACTAGTAAATACAAACATATAAGATTATCTTATAATTTATTGTCCAAAACATTATATTTCTGAGAGTGAAAAGAGACACTAAAAATTAGTAAAATGCATATTACTTTTGAAATAATGATGCACAGTTCAATTAAACTTATTTACTGACCCCCAAAAATATTTTAAACTTATTGGTGGATCTATAAAATAGTTCTATTTGAACACTATTTCAGAAATAATTTTTTCCCAAAAACAATACATGTCAGTATAAATTTTTTGGGTTTCTGAATATTAAAACAAAAACAATATAAGCAGAATATTCATGTTGGGACCTATTCACATTCTTTAATCAGTTGCTTAGCTTTATTTGTCCCTTTTCTTGCAGGCTATGTCTCGTAGGCCTTGGCACATCTGGTTGGCCCACTGAGTGGCCATCAAGAATCGCACTGTGGAGGTCAGGTGCAGTGGCTCACACCTATAACCCCAGCACTTTGGGAGGCCCAGGTGTGTGGATCATTTGAGGTCAGGAGTTCGAGACAAGCCTGGCCAACATGGTGAAACCCCGTCTCTTCTGAAAATACAAAAATTAGCCGGGCATGGTGGCGCACACCTGTAATCCCAGCTACTAGGGAGCCTGAGGCAGGAGAATCACTTGAGCCCAGGAGACAGAGGTTGCAGTGAGCAGAGATCACGCCACTGCACTCCAACCTGGGCAACAGAATGAGACTCTGTCAAAGGAAAGGGAAGGGGAAGGGGAAGGAAAATCCAGGATAAATGCTAAACTGAACAGGATACAGCAGGACATTCTCAGGCAAGCTGAATACATAATTTATGTACCCTAAGAATAAAGCTCTAGAACAAGGTCTGGCTCACAGTAAGCAATAGGTAAAGACTAGCGATTTTTATTGGTTTAGCTTTCATTACTGTTGTTGCTATTACCATGGTACCAGTTTTGTTCATTTATTATAAACAGTTCACTGAGATTTATAAATATTGTCTTGTTTAATTTTCCCCAAAGCCCAACTGCTGCATTCTTTTACTTCTATCTGCATGGCCCTTCAAGGCATACTGAGTTGGTAATCCCTGGATTTAGTCTGGAGTCTGAATCACTATACTGTGCTTTCTTTTCCTATTCTCTATTCCTGTAGTTGTTTTAGTATGAAGCACAATCTACTGGACATAATCTGACATACTATCTTATATATTCCAGATGTTTCTGTTAGTCATCTCCACCCCAAGATTAGAAATCTCTTGGGAGCATGGACCAGTGTATTGATCACAGTTTTAGATGCAAGCAACAGGAACCAACTCTGGCTAATTAAAGCAGAAACAGGATTTATTAAAATATATTACATAGCTCACGGAATCTACAGAAGGGCTGGAGAACCAGGCTTGGAGGCTGTGCAGCTCAGAACAAGGCCCCAGATCCACCACAGAACTCACTGGTCCTGTGAAGACAAACAAGCAGCATCACTGGACACAGTCCTCCCAACAGCCACATTGCTGGACACGGCAGATTAACTGTTGTCACAAACACTTCAGAAACCTCTAGGTTGCTGCTGTGACCATCAACCTCCCTAAGATAAAAATTCAAGTGTTCTGAGGTTTTTGTTTCATCAGTTTCCAAAAAAGAGGTGAGTGCACCCAATTGGTAGAAGCCAGTCACGTGCCCATCCTCCAGCTGCAAGAAAGCGAGTATTTGGCATTTTCAGCCTCTTTGGTCATGAGAAACATTGCTTTGTATGAGGAAAATTCCTACAAGCCTAGGGAGGGTGCTCAAAAACTAGGCAGTCAAAATTCAAGACAAATGTCTCCTGCATCCATGACTTGCAGTTCTTTAGTATCGTTCTCAGAACTGAGCACCACTGAACACTGAAGACTTGCTCTCTGCCAACATTACAAATTATCCAAGTGATGCTGTGGAGATTAATTTTAAAAGCAAGGCTTCAGACAACAGTGAAAAATGATAATGTAGCTATTTTCTCATTGGCATATCAGAATATTAGCATCACAGAATCCCTTTCTATTCAATCTCTTTGGTAGTACAGAAGTTCAAAGTAGTCTACAAATTCACTGAGAAACTGAGAACCAAATAATTTATAGATGACTATAACTACTACAAGTTCCTTTGATCTCTCAACTTTAAGGCAAAGCAGGAAGAAAAACAATAAAGGAAGGGAAAAGGTGTTTTGCAACCATTAATCAAGTGGCTGCTTTGCAATATAACACTTGACTCCTTCATAGTCACTGTTCAATTAAGTCTCAAATCTTTTCTACCAAAGCCTGCTGATTTCAAGACAACTGAGGTTACAACAGTTGATGTACAGCATCTTTAGCAACATAGTGCTGAGCAAAGAAAACACCCAAGAGAAATGAGAATTTAAAAGCCCAAGGGCCATAATCTAAAGAAACTACCAAAGAGCACAAAACATACAAGTTGACCCCAAACAACCTGAGGTTCCAACTACCACTCATCAGACAAGCCATGGCCGCAATATTGATTGGGATGTGACAACTTAACAGCAAGTTGAGAATTGTTCCCAGACACAAGGCACCTGCCATAAGGCAGAGACTGTTGACTTATCGTGGTTCCTATGCTAGACACTGACAATCTAACTTCTCAAATATTTATGTACCTGGCACTTCACTTGGTACTTTGATGCAAAACCAAGGTATATAAATTGCTATCCCTGATACCCCCAAACTTATCATCTGTAGGAGGTGAGAAGTCAAGAATTCAAATGGCTATAAGGCAGAACACGGTAAATGCCCTAAAGGTGGATTCAATGAGAGAAAGAACATGGAAGTCAAGAAAGGCAAATGACAGGAAGAGAACGCAATGAATTCCTGAAACCTCCTTGACTGCAAGCCATTTTCACAGATTATTAAAGACAGGGCTGAAACAGATCCCTCTACAGATTATCTAACACAATCCTCTCTTTTTAAAAACTTTTATTTTAGGTTCAGGGTACATGTGAAGGTTTGTTACATAGATAACCTACCTATATTACACAGGTAAACTTTGTCATGGGGGTTGGTTGTACGGATAGTTTCATCACCCAGGTATGAAGCCCAGTACCCAATAATTATTTTTTTATGCTCCTCTCCTTCCTCCCACCCTCCACCCTCAAGTAGACCGCAGTGTCTCTTGTTTCCTTTTTTGTGTTCAAAAGGTCTCATCATTTAACTTGTAAGTGAAAACATGCGGTGTTTGCCTTTCCATTCCTGCACTGGTTTGCTAAGGATAATAGCCTCCCATTCCATCCATGTTCCCACAAAAGACATAATCTTGTTCTTTTTTATGGCTGCACAGTATTCCATGGTGTGTACGTACCGTAGTTTCTTTATCCAATCTGTCATTGACAGGCATTTAGGTTGATGCCATGTCTTTGGTATAGCAAACAGTGCTGCAATGAACATTTGCATGCCTGTGTCTTTAGGGTAGAACGATTTATATTTTTCTGGCCATACCTAGTAATGGGATTGCTGGGTGGAATGATAGTTCTGCTTTTAGCTCTTTGAGGAATTGCCATACTGCTTTCTATAATGCAACTGCCTCTTTTTTGCACCTAACATGAGGCTCTCAAGTTCAGTGGCTAGCAGAGTCAGAATTAGAGTCCAGGTTTTCTGACTCCTAAACCTGTATAATCCCTTAGAGTCATGAGACACTTAAGGAAAAGAAAATTTTCCCATCCTTTCCTGTGCCCTAAATGCCACTTCTGTCCTTATGTCCCATTTATGGAGAAAGGCTATTTGATCTTGTCACTTGGCAGTGAAGTATGTATGTTGGGGAGGAGGGTAGTCACAGGGACACAGAGACTCTGAGGGTCTTTCCTGATATTCTCCAGAGAGAGCTGCTTAGCTTAGCTGAGATACTGACCAAACCCCTGTTCTAAGAAAGACCCTCAGCACATAGGTGGGTGGAGATGGTCGAGAAAAGGCCAAGGATTGCCAGTATCTGAACCAGGGACTGAGTCTCTCTGGGAAGAATTGAAAATTCAATCTGAATCTGAGACAATTTGGCTGGAGCTCTGTCTTGTCAAGACAAGAGTGATCAGGGTCTCAGGTGTCTCAGGTTCAGGATATCATCAGTGGGCACCTAAGAACACAGTGCAGGACAAGCTTGGCAGCAGCATGGAAAAGAATGAGAACACCACACACTTTGTCCATAGCCAAGAAATCAAGGCTGTGGAAACCTAATTGGGCTTTGAAATTAGCACTTCATGGAGGGGAGATTGATTCCTCCTTGGTTCTGTTTCCCCGATGCTGGCAGCAGATTCTGTCTAGTAATTAGCTGGTGACAGTCCATATCATTTCCTTCCTAGAATGCTCCAAAGTTTCACAAAGCCTGATACACTTATGTTAATTTTCTTTTTTCTCAACTTTCTGGGCATGGTGTTTTTGTTCTTGTCTGGTTTTGTTTAATTTTGGTTGCAAAGTGGGTTAATTGGCCTCCTTCACTAATCTAGTGAATTCCTCTCTTGATTTTCAGATATTTTCTTTCCTTTAATGTCAAGACCAAGAACTGGCTGTTAGTAAGTATCTTTGACCTCAGGCTAAAGTCTCTGGGTTTTTAGGTTATCATTAAGCTACTTGTTCATCAAGGGCTTCTTGTGGGAACCTACTTCCTGCAAATAATAGGCCCACTGCAGTTAGTTTTGACTGGTTTGGTCTTACTAGCACATTTACTGCCACCAAAACCACAAATGATTCTCAGTACATCACAGCCTGATTCAATTATCCTGAGTCCTCCAGTTCCCACATCCTTAACTGTCATAAACTTTCTGAAAATGAATCTATACTAATTTCTGCCATGTGCTTAAGTCTTTATGGCATGTCTTTTTATGGAAGATTTCCTTAAGGATGCATCGTGGTCAAATTTCCTTTCCTACTGACCAGATTGAGCTCAAGGGAGAAGGGAAAACAACCTATCTGAATCCCAAACATCCCTAGATTGTGATGGCTACTGTAGTTTTTTTAAAAAAAAAAAAAAAGTCACTTTCTGAGACAATAGTCAGATATCATGGCACTTTCTAGATGCCAGGACTATGCTAAATACCTTAGGAGCACCACATAAAGAGATGATTTTGTCCATAAATCCTTTGTACTTTTACCTTGAAGGCAATCAAGAGCAAACTGGTTAGCATGACTTATAATTAGAAGGCTATGTGTATTCTTAGCTCCATGTCTGACAGCTGAGTATGCCTCAGTTTCCTCTTCAGTGCGGTTTCCTCTCCCCCTCACAGTGCAAACAGACTGGAAAAGATATTACCATAGAGACTTTAGAATGTCTACAAGTGCAAGAATTCTTTTTACAGGACATTTCTCCTTTAGTCTATGGCAACGAATGCATATCCTCATCACTTTCAAAGGCAGTGTTGGCTGGATTCAGAATCAAGACAAGAGTGATCAGGGTACTTCATCTCCCTGCTGCAGCCCAGCAGGCAAGTGCAGCTTATCATTCTGGACCAACTCAGCTCCACTCCCTGTGTGAGCTTTAAGGTTCTTAGTCCCTACATCCATGTCTTCAGGGGCAGCCTGATAAGCATAAGAATTTGCCATTTTTATATTTTGCAGAGTAAATTAAAACATGAGAGATTTGGATTAGATAACATGTTACTTTCCTCACTGGAAGTTTGAACACTGGTGTAGATGTTCCCCAATCAGCTTGTCCTATTAGGTCCTCTTGAGTACTAGATATTGAAATATACAGGTTTGAGAAGGTCTCAAGCCCATGTTTGTACAAAAATAATTTACTTATGTCACCTCAAAACAAAGGTAGTCTTCAGAAAATTCGGTAACCTAGCATTTGAGATCTCTATAAAAGAACTGGTCCTCACTATCTGCTCATTGCTGTCCTAATCCTGTCCTTCATTGACCTCCGAAGATGGTTAGCAGATGGGGTTCTCTCCAGGCCAAATATATGGCCACATACTGCTAACCCTCCCCCATGTTACCCCTTCCCTTGCCCATGACACATATCACTAATTATAGTACTCTTTCCTGCTATGGCCAGATGTAGCCTCAGAATCCTTCTCAACATAGCTTCAGACCACCACTAGTGATCATTTAGAATTGGCATTTAGAAGATCTATGCTGCCAAATTGCCCTAGGGACTGCTGAATAGTGAGCTTCCCTTGTCGAATTCTCCCAGAATCCGAGTCACTGTTCAGAGAAGCATCCACTAGAGGATGAGAGAAGAGCTTTGTTCATTACTATCTTAAGAAAACAGACTTGGGAATGAACAAAGCTCTCAATCTTTAAAATGCTTATAAATCACCTGTGGATTTGTTAAAAGATAGATTTTTATTCATTATTTCTGGAATTTATCCCCTCTTAACTTTTCCTCCTTTAGTTTCTATCTCTTTATTTGTGCTGCGTCTTGAGAAATCTTGGGAGTTAGTGTTATAGTGCAATGGTTAAACACAAGGGCTCTTTTTAGATTCAAGACTAGTTGTGTGACTTTTGACAAATTACTTATCCTCTTGACCTTAATTTCCTAATCAATTAATTGGGAATGAAAAGAGAACCTACTTTATATCATTCTTGCAAGGATTAAATGAAATTATACATATTAAATGCTTACAATAATGTCAGGCACAAAATAAGCATTCAATATCAGATAAAACTAATATTTCAACACAATTTTATGATTCACTGATTGACTCTTCAGTTATGTCTAGTTCACTATGTCGAGTCTTGTTATATCAGCAACCTTATTTTTTATTGTCATTATTTCTAATTGGTTCTTTTCCATAATAACCATAATAACCCATTCTTGATTTATAACATCATATTTTATGTATCTATATAGCTATCTATATATCTATGTATAGATACTTTCACCTCTTTATCTCTTTGAAGTTATTAAATGTATTTACATTTTTTAAATTACCCTTTTGATTTTTACTTCCTTAGATGTAAGTTCTTTTTTGAAATTGTGCTTTCCTATCTATCTGGAGGTTTTTAGCTATGAACTTATTATGGTGAGGAGATTTTTCAAGATTTCAAAAATAATCTGCTGGATTATAATTTCCACATATGAGCTTTGAGCAGGGAGCATAGTGCCAGTACACAGGCCTCACTCAGGCATCTGTGTAGAGATCACCCTGCGGAGGAGTTCAATTCCAGGCCCTGTCCCTGCAGGCACAACCCAAGCCTAGCCCGTGGGGTTAGTACAGATGTCACTGCCCTGACCCCTGGCCTTGTGCTGGCCGCTCAGCTCTCACTTCAGGTGGCTCCACTGTAGACTGGCAGGGCAGTTCCACTGCTGGCCATCCTCTGGCCTCAGATACACCTACCTTCTTAGAGCCTTTTCTTTTATCATCCAGGATCAGCCCATTTTTTCAACTGCTTTTGATCCTATTTGGCATTTTTTTTCTGCATTATTCTTAGGCTCCTCCCATGCGCTTAATTGCTTCCCACACTCACTTGTACCACATGCTCTCCTGAACCCTGTCCCCAGTGTTACAATTACATTTAATGAGGCAAGATATTCTGTGTGTGTGTTGGGGGGAGGGGGGGTGGGCAGGGTCTCACTCTGTCACCTAGGCTGGAGTGCAGTGGTGCAATCTTGGTTCACTGAAAGCTTAACCTCCTGAGCTCAAGCGATCCTCCTGCCTCAGCCTCCCAAGTTGCTGACACTGCAGGCATGCACCACCACACCCAGCTACTTTTTGTATTTTTTGTAGATGCAGTTTTACCATGTTGCCCAGGCTGGTCTCAAACACCTGAGCTGAAGCCATTCACCCTCCTCAGCCTCCCAAAGGGTTAGGATTACAGGCGTGAGACACCACGTCCAGCCAAGACATTCTTCATCAGAAACACTTAGGAACAAGTTTGTCTTCCCATCCCTATCACTACAGCCTCAAGCTGCAGAAGTTTTCAAACCCATAGCCTTTCAAAATCCCCCAATCTCTCCAAGCCTCCCATTTCTCTGCAGTCATTCTTATAGGACATACCAATACCGGAAGCTATTTGGGCCTTGGCAACACCAATCACTGGGCATAACAGCAAGTGTTGAAACCAGGAAGGAGGAGGGGGCAATAAAAGTGCCAGCAAGTGGAGAAGCTTACTGTATTCATACAGATCTCAGCTCTCCACAGCCCTTCCCCTTGCTCTATGGCTTTCTCTTTACAGTTGCTACAGAAGTCCTCTACAAGGTGTAGCTCAGATGTAACACTTTAGAACACATTAACTATCATGACAACCTCATGGTAGGCACTTTTTTCCTCTCTCCTGTGGTATGGACTGGACTTAGTAACTGTTTTTCCTTCCAGACACACACACACACACACACACACACACACACACTTCTCAAGATGAAAAAACTCATGTGATAAGACTTGCTGCCTTCTTCCATGATTCATTTCCCCCTTTTCCATATGCTCTCTGCCTGCATAAATACCTTTAGCCTATTCATTAATTCCCTGGTAAATGTATTCAATTCTTCCCTCTGTTCCTTTTTTCCAACACTCCATTTGCTTTTTAGAAGTTTTAGCTCTAACCTTATGCTCTCTGTCTTTCTAACCCTGCAGTGATTGTCACTGTCTTTCTGTGTTTCTCTTTCCTCAGAGTCTTGTAAAATAGAACATACTGCAAAGCAGTGGTGTTCCTGGGATTTAGCATTTGGGGTGGCAGATGGGGTGGTAACAAATCTGCTTGTGGGGGCTGGGTACATCCCCCAGCACTCCCAATCCATTACATACATTTTGAATGAAAAATATTAAAGATAATGGAATTAAAAGCACATTAATGTGCCACTTAATCTATTTAGGAGAAGCTGAGAAAAGAAACTCTTTACTAATACTTAATCTAGTACAACTCACATATAGCTAAACATAATCTCCTTGATCAACAAGCAGGTATGAGAGATTTCACTTTTGTGGTCTCACTGCAACTTAGCCATTGATGAAGAAAGCATTGGCAAAGGCAGATCCAGTATCAGAAGTTAAGGAGGTTGGCTGCCAATCATGTTTCATTTAGAATCTCTTCTTGAACGCTGGTTTTTACTCACTGTTTTCACTCAAACTATCCACAGACTCATTTTTTAATAAGACCAGGATGGTTGTTGCCAAATCTTAATGTTATAATTATTCCTTTTTACATGTTCCTCATTTAGATTGTAAACTCTCTAAACAGTAACGACTGTCAATCTGTTCCATGGGATGCCAATGTGCACAGTAGGAGGGAAGTAGAGCACCTCCTGTCTACAAGCAATACGTACTGTGCAGGCATTTCACCTCTTTATTCTTCTGTAATCACTGCAACCACCTATGTTCACAGATGTCAGTATGGAAATTCATAAAGGTAAAGTAATTTTACCAAGATCATGAAATTAGTAAGAGAGCTTGGATGCAAACCCAAGTCTTGACTCTAAAGCTTATGTCCTTTACACCACACTGTGCCACTCACTGCTGCACGAATACATGATGAGTGATGAATTAATGAATCAATCAAACAAGCCTGGACCTAAGGCACTTAAATTCTGCCAGTTCAACTCTCTGATTGCAAAATAAAGGGTGGCCACTTAATAGTGGATGTGAAAAATAAGTGTTCTGTGAAAAGAATGATATTGACCTCTAAATTAAAATTTTCAACATTCAGATATGCAAAAAACCAACAGCAATAACTCTCCTTAAAACACTAGAAGCTATATCAGTTTTATTATCCCATCTGACAATTGATGGAATAAAAACAGAGAGACTAAGAGAGGCCTGGGTTAATGTCATATGGGCTATCTAGAATTAGAACCAAGAGCCTTTGAAAGTGGCATCCTCTGTCCATCAATCCATAATTTTTAAGATACTAATGTGCAATTTTTCACCACAAGCACTAATGGAACCTGCACCAGGAGTAAAACTTTAATATCAATTAACCAATATTGAATACTTATCAAGGATAGCCATTGTGTGGGTGCTGTTGGGTTTTCTAGAGTAAAAAAGCAGACTTAACTCTAGCCTCCTTTGTGATGTAACCATAGTGAAGCTAGAGAATTACATCAAGCACTGCAGATGGTATAGAATATCCTAATTACAATTCCAAATTGCACTAAATGTTTTTCTAAATAGAAAAAGATCCAGATAAATTAATCTGAAAGGATGTATAAAATTGCAGTCATGGGGAGATAAATCTTTCATTAGCAAATCTTTCCATTTGCCTGACCACTTCTAAGTAACTTTTAGATCACTAAGGATTCACACACAAACCATTTTCCATGGCTTATGAAAAAATAAATGCATTTCCATTATGTTCTGTTTCTTTTGAAGAATTCCCTGAGGAACTGTTCTAAAGTTGAGGCAAATCAGCATACACAAATACATCCATTTATAATCTCCTTGGAAACTAGAATCGCTGGTCAATTCAGGCAGCAAGCAGCAAAATATTTTGTCCAGGTTTCCTTGAAGAGAGAAAAATATTGTGAAAAATTCGAAGGAGGATATACACTGAGTTGCAGGGTTTGATGTGCTAGCCTCTAAGCAACTACATTTCCATGCACCAGAAAGACTGCTGCTTTATGCCAAGTCTACATGCTGTGCCATCAGAATGAAATAAGCCAAAGAAAAATGATAGTAAAAATGGCTACCATTTATAGAGCATTTAGCAGGTGCAGGCACTACACTAAGCACTACACTTACATTACCTCATGTAATTCTCACAACCACTCCAGGATGTAAGCATTGTTTTCCTCATTTTACAAAATAAAACATGGAGTCTCAGAGAAGTTAAGCAGATCACTTAAAGTCACACAGCTAACAGGTGATGAAGTTTTATGAAACTTGGTGCCTGTCCTCTGAACACAATGCTGCGTTTCCACAGGCACAATTGTGTTGTCAACAAGACCACCTTGCCTTCCCTCCCCAGCTCAATGACACAGTTACTGCCAAGCTTCAGATAGGATTTTCCATCAAAAAATGCTTTAAAAGAACCACAGATTTCCAGCAAAGACATGGAACTGTTAAAACAAGATACAGAAACTGTTCCCACTGATTATATGGCCATTTGTTTACCTATTCCTCATGACTCACTTCTGCAAAAATCTATACTGTAATGAAAAATCCATAATGAGGAAAGTAAACTATTTGTACTCTACTTCTAGATGGACAAAAAGATGAAGAGGCATACTGACACACTCACGCACACACAAATGGAAAACACAGATTTGTTTTGACAACCTATTATACTACAAAAATATTTATGAATGTAAGCTGCAGCAAAGTGCATCCATCTTCCAAAAGCACACATACCCCGCCAAAGGCTGCTGAGATTCGGGGAAGGTGAGAATACCCTCCCATTTAACTGCCTTCAGGCTAACGGGGGGACCAGAGGGAAGCCTCCAGTCTTCCATTATTAGGGTTTCTCATAATGTCGTTCTTTTCACAGAACATTCTTATTCTTCACATCCACTGTTAAGTGACCACCCTTTATTTTGCAATCAGAGAGTCGAGCTGGCAGAACTGAAGTGCCTTGGCAGCTGCAGAGATGAAACTCAACTGAACAAACAGATTCTTAAGTGATGCTTAGATGGAAGAACTTGGACATGGTTCAGATTTCTTAAAAGTTCATTTAAATGTGTGATTGAATCCTGCTCATTACCCTCTCGGCAGTATATTATATATTCAACTATTTTATTGTATAATAATATAGAAGGTGGAAAATAAAGGTACAGTATTACCAACTCTTCTTATTATAGAAGAAGAGCAGCTTTGTTTATGTCATAAACAATAGTCAATAAATGCATGTAAGTTAATTTTTCACAGCAATCTATACCCAGAACTTGAAATATGCTATTTTGTTCTTTGGTCCAAATATCTTGAGACAAATAAATCCTTCTGTATGGTAATCAGATTGAAGTTTTGGAGTAAACAGTGTGTGAGAACATGCAGGCCCAATTTTAGAATGTTGCTTAATGTGGACCAATGACAGACGACTTTACTACAGCACTGCCCGCCACCTCTCTGACCTCCTTTCCAAACACTCCTCTCCCCTCACTCACTCTGCTCCAGCCATTTAGATCAACTTATTTTTTTTTAATTTTTATTTCAATAGGTTTTTGGGGAACAAGTGGTGTTTGGTTACATGAATAAGTTCTCTAGTGGTCATTTCTGAGATTTTGGTGCACCCATCACCTAAGCAGTGTACCCAATGTGTAGTCTTTAAGACCCATTTATTCTCCATGAATGTCCCAAGCATGTCCCCTTCTCACAGTCATTGCATTTGCTATTTCCTCTGCCTTAAACACTCTTACACCAGATGGCCATGTGGCTTAACCCTTCACTTCTTTTAAGTGTCTCCTCCAACGTTACCTTCCATCTTCACCCACCACTCTCTGTCCTCCTAACCTACTTAGTTGCTTCATATTTGCATCATCTGATGTATATTTGTTTGATTCCTGACTTTCTTCTCCCACTCGAAGGTAAGTTCCAGGAGCAAAGGGACTTTGTTCACTGCAGTAGCCCCAGCACCTGGATCAGTACTTGCACATAGCAAATGCTCATGAATGAATAAAATGATGAATATCCTCAGAAACAGCTTAGGGCTGGGGGGCACAGTGGGGTGGTGGCCTAAGATGCCCATCTATAAAAGGGGGCTGAAGCTTCACTGAAAAGATAGTGAGATAAAGAATATTTACTTTAGAACTCCTCTGCAAATGTTTAGAGGGAATACTTTGATAAACCACATAAGTCAGGGGAAGGATGAGCCAGCCTCCCACAAGGGTGTTGGCTAAACTGCCCTGAAGGAAGGTAAGTACAATTCACTATAGGGATCTTCCTCTACTGAGTAGAGTTTTCAAGTTTGAGTCAATTTGCTTGGGTCTAATAAAGAGAGGTCAAAAACAGCCGCCAGTAGTTCTCCTTCTCATCTCTTCCCTACGTCTTGCTTAGTCTCTCCTCTACATAAATGTTACATGAATAATTAAATAATTCTGGTTTGAAGGTATGTCATATCATCAGCCTGTCCTGTGTACCTACATACCTTTCCTCTGTTCAAGAATCTACAGTGCTTCTCTATTACCTTCTGTCTCACATTCAAACTTCTCAGCTTGGCCCTTAGTCCCTGGAACCCACGAATATGTTACATGACATGGCAAAAGGAACTTTGCAGATAGAAGTAAGGTTCTGAACCTTAAAACAGAGATTAGGAGATTATCCTGTATTCTCTAGTTGGGACCAGTCTAATCACAAGGGCCCTTAAGAGTGGAAGAGAGAGGCAGAAGAATCAGGGTGATGCAGCAGATGAGTGAGGCACTGCAGTGATTTAAAGTAAGACACAGACTCAAACCACCCTTGCCAGCTTTGAAGATGGAACAAGGGATCCATGAGTGAAGAAGGCAGGTGGCCTCCTAAAGCTAAGAACCACCACCATTCAACAGCTAGCAAGGAAACAGAGACCTCAGTCCTGTAACTACACAGAATTGAATTCTGCCAACAACCTAAATGAGCATAGATGCAGATTCTCCTCCACAGCACAACTGCACCAACACTTTCAAGTTCGTCTTATGAATTCCAAGCAGGGAAACCAGTTGAGTCCACTAGACTTCAGGCCCAGAGAACTATAAGATAATAAATTTGTGTCATCTTAAACTACTACATTTGTGATAATTTGTTATGGCAGCAACCAAAATCTAAAGCAAGACCTTTAGCAATCTGGATCCAACTTATGTATCCAAAACATCCCAGTGCTCTGAAACATGAATCCACTGCTCCAGTCAAGTGGGTCTCCTTTCGGTCCCTAAACATGCTCATTTGTTTTTAATCCCACACTGCCCCTCCACTCAAACCATTTTTCCTGCACACCAATTCAAATCTGGTGCTCCAAGTCGGAGTCAGATGCAAGTGCCAACTCTTTCACCTTTTAATTGGTTGCTCAATATGACTTTCCACTTAGGGACTTCCAAGTGTCACAACATGCTCCAAAAATTATGTATTTGGGGGCCGGGCCCAGTGGTTTTCACCTGTAATCTCAGTGCTTTGGGGGAGCTGAGATGGGAGGATGGCATGAGCCTAGGAGTTCAAGGCTGCAGTGAACAATGATAACAGCACTGCGCTCCAGCCTGGGCACAGAGCAAGGCCCTGTCTCTGAAGAAAAAAAAAGTATATACTTTTGTCATGTGTCTTTATCATTTTCTCTCCCAACAAAACTTTAAGCCCTTTGTGAGCTGAAAGTACATCTCCTTTGTTTTTGTCAAAACATAAAACAACAGATACCCAGGAAACATTTCTTAGGAATTTGCCCACTTCACTTTAAAATGCTCACCTGGAGATTTTTACGTATAGAGAATATTTTCTAATTTGCTAAAATGACAAAATTTGAAAAAGTTTTCACAGCATAGTTGATTTCAGCTTGTATCACAGATCAGGTGAGCAGAGTCCTAATGATATGATCCAGTGACAGGAAGTACTTAATTGCATTCATACCAACTAACTGGATATTCCTTGCTAGGACAGAGTTCTCACCTGACACCTGCTTTCCCACTTTATCCTGTTGCTGAGGACTTAATGCTAACAACATGAAAATCATAATCATACCATGTGGGGACAGCTCACCAATGCTAGTGACAGCAGTATTGTGTCTCATTGCCTAAATAACATCTCCAGCTTTCAGCTTTCATTACAGTAGACAGACCGGGTGAACAATGAAACCTGTTGTCCTCTCACGAATAAGCTCTCATTTTTCATAATAAAAAGAAGCTGGGCTGAGTGCTATGGCTCACGCTTGTAATCCTCACACTTTGGGATGAGAATCAATGAGTTCAAGACTAGCCTGGAAAACATAGCTTTAACTTAACAATGAGTTCAAATGCAGGGATGAGAAATGCCAGGGTTTTTGCCACTGCTGGTTTGTGTAGCTGCTGGAAGATCCTGCCTTCCATAAGTGGCCCATCATTTTTAGGCTGAATTTCAGTCATGTTGGTAAAGCCCATTTCTTTTATTGCCTTCCAAGTGTTTTCACTGACAAAATTAGAGAAGCAAATGCAGTATCCTCATCCCTCTCATTGTCTGGCTTCCCCCTAGTTTTCTGTTTCTTCAAGAGCCTCGATATCATCTTCTTTGGATTCCCCTTTGTTTTCAGTTTTGGCTTTTTTTTTGTATCACGCCCAGCATTAGTCACTATTTTTCTCTTGTTCTCCTTTTCTTTTTTGGTTCTAAATCTAAAGACTGCATTGCTGTTTCTGCACTGGTTAATATGGTAGATTTCTAGTTTTCTTTAACTTTTACATTTTCTACTATTTCTTTAGACATGTCTCCATTTGGGGTTTCTGACAAGCCCACAATCATAAAACGTTTCAGGGATTTTTTTTTTTTTTTAACTTTTCCACCTCCCACTGTTTCTTCTGACACATCTCCATTTTGAGTCTCTGATAGGCTCCCTCCGAGGCCCCCTGTGGCTTTAGGTTTCACTGCCACCATTTGAAGTTCTGCTTCTCCATCTTCTTGCACAGGAGTGTCATCCATAGGTAAGACGTGTTCTTGGGGAGGCGCCTTCACGTCCTCACAGCAGCACCACTGTATGGGTCCTCTGCTCTCCAAACGGCTTTTCATTAATATGCATGGCACCGAACAAACTTGCTTTATGGACCTCATAGAAGCAATCTGAAAGGTAGCAGGTTGTAAAATATCCATTATACTGTTCGGTATTTAAAAACATGTCTTTGTGAATTTTATATATCCCATAATTATCCTCATTGCACTCTTACAGATGATAACCAACAGATTTAGACACTATTCAGTAAGAAAACATTTTTTATACCAATGCTACCATCTTTTATTATAAATTGCATCTATTTTAATGCAGAGTCATTCAGGGAACATCTACTGAGTACTGACTATATGGTTAAAACTTACCACTTGCTATAAGTAGTTTAACTGAGATGAAAACTTGGTTTCTCCCCTTCTTCTAAGAACATGAGGCCTCAGTGATCTGGTCATTCCCTAACTTTCCAGCTGCAGTTCCCACCAATCCCTGCCCACACAAGATACACACCATGAGGTCTGGGTTCTGTGACCTTGTTCATGCTGTCTTCGTTGCCTAAAATTGTTCTATCTCCTAACTCCCCCAGCCGAGTTAGTTAATCCCAATTCATCATTTGGAACTCAGTTTAATGTCACCTCATCCAGGAATCTTCCTTACCTGCCCCTGCTTCACTTAGACCACCTTACCCCCTAAAGATTATGACTTTTTTGAGGGTAGG
This sequence comes from Macaca thibetana thibetana, assembly GCF_024542745.1. NCBI lineage: Eukaryota > Metazoa > Chordata > Mammalia > Primates > Cercopithecidae > Macaca > Macaca thibetana. Next base: position 82,001,398 of record NC_065589.1, on the reverse strand, counting down.
AATGAGATCTTTATCGGTTTTGTAACCTTGGGACCTAAAATTGTACCTGGCACCTAGTAGAATCTCAATCAATACCTGTTGAAAGGAAAAGTTTTAAGCATAGTGGTTAACTCCAGTAGCTCATAAGAAAGTCAAAACAGGGATGCAAATATTAAATACCAGCATAAGATGTATCACAGGATGGAATAGGTATATTTGTTTCCTGGAGCTGCTGTACAAACTACCACAAATGTGGTGGTTTAAAAGAGAAATGTATTCTCTCACAATTCTGGAGGTCAGAAGTCCAAAACCAAGATGCTGAGCGGACCACACTCCCTCCAAGGGTTCTAGGGTAGATTTCTTTCCATGCCTCCTTCCTAGTTTCTAAGGGTGGCTGGCAACCCCACTGTCACTTGGTTTGTAGCCACAGCATTCCAATCTCTCTCTCTTTCTTTACATTGCCTTCTCTTCTGTGTGTCTGTCTTATAAAGATATAAGTGATGGCATTTAGTGCCCATTCAGATAATTCTGGATAAACCCCTCTTCTCAAGATTCTTAATCACATCTTTTGCAACATAAGGTAATATTTCCTCTTTTACCACATAGGGTAATATTCACAGGTTCCAGGGATTTGGATGTATACATATGTTTTCAGGATCACCATTCAATACACTATAGTATGTGTAAGTTAGTGAGGCATCCAGGAAAAGTCATGAGAATTCAGAAGGAAGAGAGCACAATGCACCGAAGTGACAGTCACATGGTCTTAACACTTTAAAGTGTCAAGGTAATTGGTGGTTATCACCATGGCTCCTTTGAGGTAGCCCAGTGATGCCAATTTCCTTGAAGAAAAAACTGAAGAAAGAAAAGGATGTGTGCATATTGCAGAAAGACTAGTGATAAGGCCAAAATCGGGATTTAACTCTCTTCTCTTCAATCCTTGATATATTACCTATACCCCTTTACCATCCAAAAGAAAGACAGATAAATGGCAGACACATCACAGAGCTGCCGCCTATTATTTAAATGGCAGATTTTCAGTTTCTTCTTTGTTCCTGCTGAAGTTCTCATAGCAGAGAAGTTAATGGACAAAAGAAGTGCAGTATCAAAGCTGGGGGCTTCCCATAGTCAACAAATACTGACTCGGCATCTGCCCTCAGCAAAATATTGTGAGGAATATGAAGAATAATTAGACATGCATTCATGCTCAAGGAGTTACCATCTCATAGAAGACATGTGATCAGGTAACAAGCAACAGGTAGTAATTCTCATGTGGCCCAGATAGAAGACGGTGGGAGTTTACAGCTAGAGAGATCAATCCTGGCTGCAGTCATGAGGAAAGTCTTCATGGAGCAGATGGCATTTGAACAGGGCATTGAATGGAAAGCACTTTAATAAGTAGAACTGGAGGTGAAGAAGACAGAGGAATGATCTAGGGCAACTTAAGCAGGATGGAGAATTTTTTTTTTTAAGTGTGGAGATGAAAGACTAGAAAGTGTGTTGGGGAATGAGACATTCAGGGTATATGCAAAGAACCATGGGAGATAAAAATGAAAAGAAAAATTGTTATATCTGGTTCTTGACTGTCAAGCAAATGATATGGACTTTCTTAACTAGGCATGAAGCTGTCATTAAACATATTCTGAGTATAGAAAAGACATAATCAGATATAATCGGAGTTGTTTGAGAAGATCACTCTGGCATCGGTGTGAAAGATATATTAGAAGGCAGTAGAGGCTAGATGCTGGAAAATTATTGCAATAGAACAGACAGAAGCTGAATAAAGGTCTTGATTAGGGAGGCAGCCATGTGAAAGGCATGTGAAAAAAGAAGTGAGAGCAATTTCAAAGAAAATTCAATAGGATATAATGGCTTATTGGAGATATGGGATTGAAGACGTAGGAGACATGTTTGAAATTGAAATATAGTAATGTAAAATAGTGATGCCTTTAGAAGAATCTAGAAAGTCAGGAGGAGGGACACGTTTAACAAATGATTAACAAAAATGATTAACCTAGTTTACAAATGTGAAGTTTCAAGAACCAGCAGGATATAGATACTAAGAAGGACATGAAAGTAAGAATCATTCCCATGGAGAAAATAATTGAAGTCACAGAAATTTATACCATCACAAAGAAAGGGGAAGAACTCCTAAAGCTTAAGGAATGTCCATCATAATTAATGAATGGTAGAAGAACAGAAGCTAGCCAAGAACATCAAGAGCAAGAAGTGATTTGACCAAAGAAGAAACAGGAGTCCAAATGATGAAGTTGATAGAATTTAAGAGAGAGGAGAACTTCAAGGCGGGGTCATTAATATCAAGTAGTTTAAATTCCAAAAATGTATTATCAAGGGGGAGCTGATTATAATCTTGACACAATCTTGTACACCATAATCCTAAATATTGAAATCCTGAAAGATCAAAATCCCTAAAGTCTAAAATCCCAGAAATGTATTTCAGGAAAAAATAATTGTAAAAGTTCTTTAAAAGATATTTCACACTTTAAAAGCAGGGGTTTATTTCAGAAACATATCACAACAGAACATTTCATAGGCTACTTCACACAATAATATAGGCAATAATAACATACATATTGTTGCAAACATAAATACTCTCATATACTAACAACAATCACACAGGTATAACAGTTATGAGCAAACCATATGCATAAATAGAATAAAAAAGGAAATGTATAAAAAGGGAAACACATAAACACATGGCAACTTGGTTAGTAATTGTGTGCACTCAGGTTTATAACTACAGTCATTGGAAATACTGTGATGACAACTGCGTAGATCAATCAAAACCCACAATGGGTCACACTACACAAGCAGTTGCCCAGGCAGCTAAGATCTCAAGAAATTATGCTTTTCACAAATCCAGATGTACAAAAAGCACATCTCTTCATTTATTAAGGAAGTTTCAGTGTTTTTACACACACACAATGCTTATACACAAAGGCCGCGTTGTATGCAGAGACCAAATTGCCAGGAGATAAAGAGTAATTGGTAGTAGGCTGGGCATGGTGGCTCACGCCTGTAATCCCAGCACTTTGGGAAGCTGAGGTGGGAAGATCATTTGAGGTCAGGAGTTCAAGACCAGCCCGGCCAACATGGTGAAACCCCGTCTCTACTGAAAAAAAAAAAAAAAAAAAAAAAGCCTAGCATGGTGTCACATGCCTGTAATCCCAGCTACTCAGGAGGCTGAGGCAGGAGAATCACTCCCGGGAGGCAGAGGCTACAGTAACCCGAGATCGCACCACTGCACTCCAGCCTGGGCAACATCTGTCTCAAAAAAAAAGAGTAATCGGTAGTAAATACAAATGTTTCAAGATGTTTGAGGATAAAATCCAGAAGCCAATATCAGAGGAGGAAATAGAGTCAAAAGAAAGATGACATGTTTAGGTGTTTGGTGCAGTTCTCTTTTCAGAATAAATGGTTACATTTCAATAAACATTTATTTAGTGCCTACATTGTGCTCACTGGCAAGATCCAGAGATGATTAGAACTTGATCCTTATTCTCAAGCAGTATACAATTTAGTGGAGAAAACAGAAATGTAAATACATTGCTCAACCTGAAGCCAGGTAACCAGCAGACTAGGGAAGCAAAGAGAAGCATTAGCCTGGTGGCCTGGTCTGGGGAAAGGGGAGGTGATGGGGCTGAAGGGCCTCCGGAACAGATGATACCTATTGACTCTGAAGGGAGAACTAGAAGCTGGGCTGGCATATTTAAACAAAGGTGTAGGGAAGAAAAGTACCACATATGTTTTCTGCAAAGACAAAGAATCTTACCGGAGGGAAAACATTGATAAGAGAGAAAGTAAGCAATGGCAGCTTGTTTCTGAGTGAGGTGGGAAAGGATGAAATTGGACAGGCCTGTAAAGGAATTAGCCTTTTTTAGGAGGATACAAGAGAGAAGGAGACAAAAATTGATGAAGAAACAGGGCAATAGTCAAGTAGCAAAGAAAATGGCTGAAGGAACAAGGTGTTTTTCCTCTTTCCTTTTTATAAAATGGAAGGTCAACCATCTGCTCAGAGCAGAGTCAGGGCCAGGAAGGGCAGGGAAGTGATGGTTACTAGATGAACAGTCCTTCATTCTTTTAAAATAGAAGCATTCATTTAAATCATAGGTAGTCTGGGGCGCTGTCTCTTTCTAATGTATCTAGTGTGAGAGCCAGGAGGTGCAAAGCTTGGGCTCTGGAGACAGATTGCCTGCGACTGTTTTGTCTGTGTCACATATTAAGGATGTGATGCAAGTGGTTTTATGCTGTAAATAAGCTCTCTGCGCCTGTGTCTGCTCATCTGTAAATCAGACAAATAGTAGGTTTGCTATAAGGAATAAGAGAATTCATACATGTAGAATGCTGAAAACAGTGCCCAGCACATAAGAGGTACACAAAAAGCTTTAGCTCTTAGCATTACTGGACAACTGCTAGCCACTAGAACTTTCTGAGATGATGGACATTCCACTTTGTTGTCTAATACAGCAGTCACCAGCCACATGTTGCTATTGAGCACAGGAACTGTGGCTAGCGTAACTGAAATTTTCATTTTTATTCATTTAAATTCAAAAAGCCATATACAGCTGGGCAGAAGACAGAGCAATCTTTTTTTTTTTTTTTTAAGTTCCAGGATACAAGTACAGGACGTGCAGGTTTGTTACATAGGTAAACGTGTGCCATGGTGGCTTGCTGCACCTATCGACCCATCACCTAGGTATAAAGCCCTACATGAATTAGTTATTTATTATGATACTCCTCCCCCACCAGCCCCTACAAAAGGTCCCAGTGTGTGTTGTTCCCCTCCCTGTGTCTACACGTTCTCACTGTTCGCTCCTGCTTATAAGTGAGAATATATGATTTTGGTGTTCTGTTCCTGTATTAGTTTGCTGAGGATAATGGCTTCCAGCTTCTTCTTTGTAGAAAGTAAAAGTTCCTCTCTAATGTTTTCCTTCTTGTTAAAGAATAAGTCATAAGTGTTAGAAATAATAGTTTCTTTTAAAGACTAACTTTATGCTAGACATGCTCACAGGCACATAGTACATTCTATGACCTTGTATTTTAACCAAGATATCTGTGCTGGACATGCTCATAGGCATGTCCCAACTCGCAGCCTGTGCCCCTTCCTTATTTGGGAATGTTATTACTTTTCTAAGTATTTTCATAAGCAACTTCCTCCTTTCCTTTGTTCTTCTCTGCCATTTTCTCTTTAGGAAAAGTTTTAAACCTTTAGCCAACCAGGAGCAGCCTAGACTGTGAAGTACAATTCCAGCCAATGGAATCAAGACACAGCAGGAGGGTCTGGATGCATCAGACATAAATATTTTTACCCCCTTTGTTCGGTGTGCTCTCGTGGCAAGACTGCTGGTGAACAGCACCCTTTCTGCAGAAGTAAAGGTTGCCTTGCTGAGAGATCCTTTGTCTCCATGCTGACTTTTCTTGGCAACACCGATTATCTGCTTCTAACACCCGTGTTTCTGCAAAGGACATGATCTCATTCCTTTTTGTGGCTGCACAGTATTCCGTGGTGCATAAGTAACACATTTTCTTTATCCAGTCTATCATTGATGGGCATTTGGGTTGATTCCATGTCTTTGCTATTGTGAATAGTGTTGCAATGAACATACATGTCCATGTATCTTTATAATAGAATGATTTATATTCCTTTGGGTATATACCCAATAATGAGATTGCTGGGTCAAATGGTATTTCTGGTTCTAGATCCCTGAGGAATTGCCACACTGTCTTTCACAATGGTTGAACTAATTTACACTCCCACCAATAGTGTAAAAGCATTCCTGTTAGTTTCCAGTCTCACCAGCATCTGTTTCTTGACTTTTTAATAATTTCCATTCTGACTGGCATAAGATAGTATCTCACTGTGGTTTTGATTTACATTTCTCTAATGATCAGGGATGTTAAGCTCTTTTCATATGTTTGTCAGAGCAACTACTTTAAACAGGGTTTTATTGGTATACAAAAAGGCTCAGAGTTCTATCCCCCAACAACGCTGGTCCTGAAGTGCTGTAGAATAGGCCCAACCAATTAAAGATAGAGCTATAACTCTTAGGACGCAGCTTTATTTTGTTGGTGCTGATGATCAAAGATAACATGGAGAAAAAATGCGCTCACAACTCCTGTACCTCCAGAGGAGGTTTCAGTAGCCAGTAGGATATTTGTTAGATACACAAGAAGCAAGTGGCATATCCCCAAGAGAACAGAACAGAGATTCAACCAACTTTCTGCTGAAGTGGGCCATTAAGAAGATGGCTGGAGTTCTAAGTGAAACAAGGAGCTGCCAGCCAAATGTTTTCTTGAACCCTGTTAATGTGTGATGACAATGGAGTAATTTCATATCAGAGACACCAAAAAGCCTGTATCATAGTCTGTGCAACAATATGAAATTCAGACGGTCTACAGTATTGCTAAAACACAAAGGGAGAGGGGAGGAAGGTTATCCATGAATAATGCATTTCCTTTTGTGGAAGCAGGAGGAAAAGAAACAAATGGATCATTAATGGGCTTAATGCGATTAGGCTTCACGGTGGGGCGGGGGCTAGTGAAAGCTCTTGCCAGCAACACCACCAGCAGAGGAGACTGCTGTGAAGTGGAGGGGGAGGGCAAGAGTTGGTGGTAACATTATTTTGGAGTTGCTGCTTTTTCTTCCCAGTATCCAAAGCCTCTTCTTGAATTCAAGATTAGTTGCATTATCTGTTTTCTGTGGGGAGGTTTGTTTGTTTGTTTTGAGATGGAGTTTCGCTCTTGTTGCCCAGGCTGGAGTTTAACAATGGTGCGATCTCAGCTCACCACAACCTCCACATCCCGGGTTCAAGCGATTCTCCTGCCTCAGCCTTCCAAGTAGCTGGGATTACAGGCATGCACCACCACTCCCAGCTGATGTTGTATTTTTAGTAGAAACAGGGTTTCTCCATGTTGGTTAGGCTGGTCTCGAACCCTAACCTCAGGTAATTCACCTGCCTCAGTCTCCCAAAGTGCTGGGATTACAGGTGTGAACCACTGCACCCAGCCTGTTATCTCTGTTTCCAGAGCAAAATAGCCCAGTGGTGAAAACATCATTTTCCTGAGAATATATGAAAAGGTATTATCGCAATTGAAAAGCTTAATTAATATGATAATGTGGAGAAATTAAGGATAAAGCAACCTAAAAGAACAGGAATTAAGTAAAGAATAAAACATTCTTGAACATTGCCAAGAAAACAGACAGACAAAAGTCGCAAGTTGTAGCTTGCTTTATGCAATAACGCACTTTGCTGTAAAGTAGCATACCTTGATCTTTCCAAAATCAGACATTTGAAACTTACTAATAGATTTCACTATTTAGAGGCATTCTGTGTGTATATATGAAAAAAATTCCTTTATGGTGTAAATAACCTATCTAATCATGATCCCATTGCAGGAATTTCTCTTTCTGTTCCATGGAATAGTTGCAGACTTTGCAGTCCAGCAGACCTAGGTTCCAACTGAGCTCCGCCTCGTATTGATTTTGTGACTTTGGGGGAGTTACTTTACCTTGATGAGCCTCAATTTCCATAACAGTAAAATGGCAACAATATATACAGAATGTCATAGAACTCTATGCCTATAGAAAATACTTAAGGGTGCCTGGATCATAGTCAAGGCTTAAAAAATGTTACTGACTCCTTCAGGAAGGGGTCAGGGTATGCATTCTCCTAAGAGGAATCAGATTCCACAGACGTTCAACATGCCAAGGGCCAACTTGACTCTGGTTTAGACACAGAAACCAAGAACACTTAGCTCTAGGAATCCTTCTCCCAGGGAACACTTATCTTGGCGGCTCTTTTAGGTATTAAGGATAAATCTGAGAAGATTTGGGTGACCAGGAATAAAGAAGCAGCTACTACATCAGTCTCCAGATAAAACCCTAACTCCAAGGAATTTTCCATGAGGCTATTACAACCCGGGCTCCAGCTGGCACTAAACCGTGACCCACCCTGACTCCATCTACCATCCCAACCCCCAGTGCCAGGCTACTGCCACAGGCCTTGCATTCTCAACTGGTCAGCTAAGCTTACTGTTCCCATCTAGAACAGGGAATGCTGCCTAGTCCACCAGATGTGAGGGTTTGATTTTCAGATATCATCTTTCCTAACAGTGAACAATGTGTGTTTGTACTATAGCTGTTTTGGAAAAGCAAACTGCTAGCCTCATGTGAGGCAGGCAATGGGGACAGACATAGTCAGCATTGGCAATGAGTGGCACAGGGGTTTGGCATAGGTCAGAGGTTGGACACAGCGTGGAACAAGAAGTTGCCCTGGAGTTAGTCAAGCCAAGTTAGAATGGCCTGACACCAGAGCAGACAGAGGCCAGAGGTCAGGCACTGGTTCATCAAGGAGGGAGAGCTCCAGGCAGAGACAGTCCTGTTTGTGTTCTAGGTTTTTATTAGCGAAATTGACCTGGAAGCTTGTAACTTCTAGACTTCTAACTTCAGAGCTTCATAATTCCAGTATTAGCTCAGACTCCTCTTGGAGGAGAGTCTCTAGATTCTAGAGAAACCATAGTCTTTGTATGCCAGCTGTAGTACTCATGAAATTGGAAAGCATCCTTATGCCCCTATGAATATCTGGTTCCATTTAATAGGAAGAACAATTGTCTAGCCTGACTGAAGCCCCCCAAAGAAACACTGTATCTTCATGAAATCATATCCTCATTATCCTTGGAAAATTTATGAGAATTCAAATTTTCCCCTTTCTCCTCTTTTCCCCTTTCTCCTCTTCTTTAAGGCAGGAAGTTAGCATCAGGCTAAAATCCTAAAACATTTAGAGAATAGGCTATTATAAGGATACTGCAAACTGGCTTATTGATGCAAACTGATGGTCGGGATAAATATGGGGATTGTTTGAAAAAGATACAGATCTCAAACATACAAGACCTCTGTAACTCAGCCCTCAACACGTATCCGTGGCCATGACACACATGCCACAATGGCATGTCCAGATTTTAGGGTCTGGCCTTAACAAACAAGCACACTGTCAGTGGTGTGGATGCAGGGGAGAAATTCTATTGTCCACTGTCTTGATCCTTAAGGATAAAACCGAGTGTTATCATGAGTTTCACTAATGATAGCTCTATTGTAGTAAAGTGAATTGTATCACTTTAAAAGTGGAATTCACTTAGAGACAAAAATATATATATTTACAATCATCTAGGAACTGTATCCCATTTCTAATCAGTGCTTCAGTATTCTTCATAAGCATCCACAGGAATCACTATCTCCTGCACAAAACCAATGAACAAGACACTAAACATTCTAAGCCTCCTCTCACTCTCCACATTTTTTTAGAAAGCTAACAAGAATTTGAGTCCTATGTTGACCCAACAATGAGTTATAGGATGGGGCAGAACACACTCATGTCTCCTTTTCTTGAAATCCTTGTGGAAAATGCATATAATGTTACAGACGGCTTACCAACCTCATAAACAAGACCTGAGAACTTCTAAGACTCTTCAGTTCCTTGTAAGAAGCCCACATTCCTGTGAAATACAAATAGCTACAGAGACATGCCCTGAACCAAAACTTTATTTCCATTTCAAGGAAACTGACTCAAAATATCACTCTGAAATGTAGACGTAAGAAGAATAGCAACCCAGATGTTCCATTTTCCGCTCAGCTGTGAATGCTTGCAGCAGGTCTTGCTAATCCTGAGTGCAGGTGAGAGCCAAATTATAATAATGGAAAACACCTGTTTACTCAAACCTCCTATACTCTAACTTTGACACACTGGCCCCAGGTGGGCCTTTATCACAAAGCACTGGCTCTTCTTTGTTAATAGAACAGCATCATGAACAGATATGGTCAGAGTAATTTCCAAGAAAGGATTACAATTAAAGCCTCTGGACTATTCCAAGGGTGTCTGTAATGGTTAATATTGAGTGTCAACTTGATTGGATTGAAGGATGCAAAGTATTGTTCTGAGGTGTGTCTGTGAGGGTGTTGCCAAAGGAGATTAACATTTGTTTTGAGTCAGTGGACTGGAAGGAGGAGACCCACCTTCATTCTGGGAGGGCACCATCTAATCAGCTGCCAGAGCAGCCAGAATAAAGCAGACCAGAGAACGTGGAAGGACTAGATTTGCTGCGTCTTCCAGCCTTCATCTTTCTCCCATGCTGGATGCTTCCTGCCCTCAGTCATCAGACTCCAAGTTCTTCAGCTATGGACTCTTGGACTTGGACCAGTGTTTGCCAGGGGCTCTCAGACCTTTGGCCACACACTGAAGGCTGCAATGTCAGCTTCCCTACTTTTGAGGTTTTGGGATTTGGACTGATCCACCACTGGCTTCCTTGCTCCTCAACTTGCAGATGGCCTATTGTGTGACTTTACCTTGTGATCATGGGAGTCAATCCTCCTTAATAAACTCCTTCTCATATATAGATCTCTCTTACTAGTTCTGTCCCTCTAGAGAACCCTAATACAGTGTCTCTCTGATATCCCACCATCTCTGTACCCTAATAAATTCTCCTTTCCACTTCTTCCAAAGCTTACTGCTTTTCTCTTATTTTGTCTAGGATTTAAAGTGAAATTTGTGGGGAAGAGGAAGCTACAGCTCATATTTCAAGGACTTGGAGCTGGAAGAAGACATTCACTGTTTCCCACCCTTTTCCCCAGCAGAAACCATCTCTATCTACCTCCCAGATCCTATTTATTGTATTTATTATCTGTGATGCACTTCACACACTATATGTAGTAGAGTTCCCTAAGATTCCCTTTAATTCATTTTAATAACCCATTTATTGAGCACTTATTATGACAAATCAATATATTAAAATGTTTCTTTCCACATGTGGTTTTGTGGAACACACACAAAATATGAAAGACTCGCCGTCTGAATACTCTCATCTCTGGGCCATAAGAACTCAAACAGCCGCAAGAGCAATCAACAGTTCCTTGTTCACTACACACTTGCAAAATCTGTTTTAGAAATGAAATGGGATAATCTATCCAGCTGATAATCTAAAGTGAATTATGTACCTTTTAGCACAGTCTGGCCCAATGTCCCCCTTCTTACATTTCTTGGCGTTGGTTGGTTTTGTTTGTTTCTTGTGGGGTTTTTATTTTTTTACCATTTTCTTTTCTCCTTTAAAATAATAGACATGGTAATTCATTTGTGATGCACTGAGAATCTTAATCTGGCACCAGCATTACTGGTAAATTGCTTCCTTTCAGCATGAGATAGGGCAGCTTACACTTGCTGCAATGTTTAAGACAGCCATTTCCATGCCTATACACAATAACAAGCTAAAACTCACATTTTAAAACATAACATCTACGTTTCTTTCTCAGAAAAACAAGTGAGAACATGATGGTTTATTTTGGATGTGGAGGAGAAAGAATTCCAACACCACCATAGCAAAACACCCTAGTTAGCTTAAATATTTTTTAATTTTAAGGGTTTGGGGTGGGGAGAGGGGATTACAGAAGAGAACTAATTACCTGTTTATTATCTCAGTATCAAATTATAACAATTCACTAACTGAATCCAAGAATCACTGAATTCTAATTGATCCAGGATGCTGGGCAATGAAAAAAGGCCAGGACTGCTAAATTCAATGTTATGAGAATATATCATAATTTGTCATATTGTCTTTTTTCTTCCTTAATTTTCTAATAAGAACCCCTCTAGTTCAGCAATTTCTTTAGGGCCACTTAATGTTCTCATATAGGGGCCTTGGCTGTTGCAGTGTTTCTTGGTCAATGGGAGATTGATTGAAGGTACCTCCCTTGCTCTGTACCCATTTGCCATGTGGTGTTACTCAGGTGAAAAAGCAGCCAAGTCTCTCATTCAGAGCTAACTTCCGTAGCCTAACAAAAGACAAATCTCCTATTAACCAAGAGCAGCACAGTCTTTGAGATGAAGATGCTAACAGCTGTGCCAATACAAAGGAAAATATTTTCTGCATTATCTGCCTAATGTAAAGGCTGTGTCACATCTGTGCACAGGGCCGACTGCTAGAGTGCACTGCATTTTTAGCAAGACAGCCAGAATTCCAACAGGAATATGCCATTCAACGGGCAAATGCAGCAGAGCTCTTATATCATCTCGAATTTTCCCAAGAAGCTGATATTTCCAAATATGTAAGAGGTACACCTTCAGCCCTTTCTACTTGTCATTTTTAATGTTTTGATTCTGGCTACCAAATCCACAATTAAACCAGCAAAACTCGCCATTGCTATCATCTCCCTTCACTTTGGCTTGCCTATTCTTAGCATTACCAACTTTAACGCTGCCAGACAGAAAGCTGTTGACTTTCCCTCTGAGATAGACAATGGCTTAACATGTAATCACTGGCCCCTCTTCATCCCAATTCGATGTTTATTGCTAGCCTGGTGGCACACCCCAGACTGACTGTACCGGTTCTTAGTCTGAAAAGCAGGCATCAGTCTTCACATTTCCAAGAGAAATGCCCCCTCTTGTGGTATTTGCTGAATACTGCAGTCCTCACTTGCAGCAACAGAGCTGCGACACCCCACTTCCCACACACAGACATGTGGGGACACTAGGAACTCCAGTCCACCCAGTATTGAAAATGTTGAGCTTTTTGCTGTGAGAGCTGAATCCTCTGTAACTGCATCAGGCTTTCAGATATAGATTGAACTGTATGAAAGTGCCAACAGTCAACCCTTTTTGACCTATAAAGCAGCAATTTCATACAGTTCCGTGTAAGCTGGGGAGGGAACTTCTTAGCTGAGCCCTATGAATGGCAGCCAAGAGTGGAAATCTTTTCTACTCTAGTAACTACATTAAGGCACAATAAGGTAGAAAGGTAGTTCAGTATATTATCTCTATAATAAATAAATGTTTTTCAAGCCCTATATAGTAGACACTTTGCCAAGTTATGAACATAACCTCCTTAGGTTTCTTGTTCAATTGGCAGTTGATTATAAGGGCAAACTTAGAAAGTTGGACTTGGTAGATTTGTCATTTATTAGGAACCATTGGTAAAATAAATGGCAAAACTATTTCTACCCCAGCACAAGCAGCTAGTTCTCTGAACAGGTTTATTTGTCTCAATGCAAATAAAGTAATGCAAAATGGGATGCTGTAGTTCCTTCTGTAGATGTAATTATTTTGTAAGTATCCTATTTATTTGTTTTTAATATGAGATAATAGTGTGATTATGCCAAGTAATCTTTTTCAGCAATGTTAATTCATCATGCTAGCAAATTCTAAAAATAAAATTTTGTTTAATTATGTAATATTTAAAATCATTGATGTCAAATGGGAATAAACATCTGCAACCTCATATCAGAGACACCTTATAATAAATAAACAGTTCCTAGAAATCAATAAGAAAAATCAACTCAGTATTGCAAAGAATGTTATTAGATGATTCACACATTTTTAAAAAAATGGTTTTAAACACAGGAAAGATGGTTGACTTCACTTAAAATTAGAGCTATGAAAACTTAACTGACATTAAAATATTATATTTACCTTTCAGTCTGGCAAGATTTAAAACTTTGTTGACACCCTCTTGGCAAGGTTATGAAGAAACAGTCACTCACAACATTTCTACTGTAAGTATAAATTGACACACTTCCTAGAAAGTACAATTTAACAAACTAACCACATCACAAATACATACACTCTAGGACTCAGCAAATTTCATGTCTAGGAACATACCCTGCAAGTTTTCTTATAAACATATATGATGTCTGCAAAATGGTAACTGCAGAATTACTTGTACTAGCACAAAATTGCAAACAACCTACAAGTTAGTCAATAAGAATACAGTTAAATAAAGTACATCCATATAATGGAATATGATCCAGCTGTTAAGGAAAAAAAAACACATAGGAAGCTCTCCATGTACCAATGCAGAACATTTCCAAGATAAATTATTTGGAGAAAAAAATAAAGGTATGGAACAATATGCATAATATGGTACTTTTTAGTTACAGCAGGAGAGAGAATAACATATCCTTTTTCTTTTTTTCTTTTTTTTTTTTTTTGACAGAGTCTCATTCTGTCGCCCAGGCTGGAGTGTAGTGGTGTGATCTCGGCTCACTGCAACCTCCACCTCCTAGGTTCAAGCAATTCTCATGCCTCAGCCTCCCTAGAAGCTGGGATTATATGTGCGCACCACCACGCTCAACTAATTTTTATATTTTTTAGTAGAGACGGGGTTTCGCCAAGTTGGCCAGGCTGGTCTCGAACTCCTGACCTCAGGTGATCTGCCTGCCTCAGCCTCCCAAAGTGCTGGGATTATAGGCATGAGCCACCAAGCCCAGGCTAATGTATCTATTAATATCTATTATCTAATATTAATATACCTGTTATCTAAGAATAATATGCTTTATAAACATAAAGAAACTTTAGAAAAATACCCATGAAAGTAATAACATTGGTCCATGGAAATAGACCAGATTGTGGAAAGAAAATGTGTCACTGCATTCTTATGTGGGGCTGGAGGAGAGGGGAAACACATGGAAATAGCACATACATTAAATGTAATAGAATCATTTATGTCAGTAGGTTAAAAAAAATCCCTCTTGTATCTTCAACAGATTTAATGAATTGTGTGTTGATGTGTAGGAAGAGTGTAAGTAAAACTGTTTAGGGCTTCCTTAACATTATTCCTTCATGCTGAAACTCTTGTCTGGCCCCAAACAAGCTAAGGGTGCCGATTCTCAGCTCACCAGCAGTAACAGAATTCAAAACCCAGTGGAGCACCTGACCCCCAGATAAGAGCTCTGCTTAGTGCCCAACTTTTCTTCAAGACCTCAGGCCACTTTTAGCTTGACAGCAGATGTCCAACAGCCGGCAAATGAGCCAGTGTTGCTTGTTTCCATGTGAAATAAGTTTAACTAACACTTAAATAATTTAAAAGACAAGCAGTTCTCAGTCCTTCTGAGCCCTTTTCTTTCTGCTACTGTCAATATTCATGCATTAATTCATAACTCTGAGCACTTACGATACATTGCTTGCTGCTCTAGAAGCACCAGGTGGACAGCTCAAGAGTGCCCCCAAAACACCTCAGCTTGAATGACACATTCCAGGGTCAAGACTTAGCCGTGGGACTATTTCACTCCTTGTTATTGACCTCCAAGAAGTTGAAATTTAGTGATTCACAGCTTAAGGCGGAGAGCATAAATAAGCCCACGCACAAACCTAGAAAGAAATCGAGTTAAAGGAGAGGACATAAGATTGTTGAGCTTGGCAAAGTATAAGTGGTGCATGAGTCTTTTGCCCCTAAAAACAGCAGATTTAAGTCCACACATGCATATACACCGCTGACTAGATGTGTGACTGGGGCAGTCATTTCACTCTCCAACATTCCACATCTGTTCCCTAAAAAGTGAGAGAGCTTGAGTTAGATCAATGCTTCCCAACCTTTTTCTGTGATCACACCACTACAGAGCCTTTTTAGACTCTCTTCCCATATCACCCTCCATCATAAAATATCAATGCCACAGTTAAACTGTACAGCTGAATATGTACTGTATGTATATCTGCACTTTATACATAAAGAGTATTTTTTTTTATCTCCCAAGAGAACGCATCAATTATATCCACAAGAAGGATCTACAAGAGTCTTTCTTACTTTAAAACCAGGAGGCTGGTGCAGTGTTGTGAAGAATAAGAGCATGTACTTAGGTAACAGATGGATTTAAGTCCAAATCCTAACTCCACCTCTTGCTTATCACATGACCTTGAATATGCTATTTAAATTCTCTGATACTAAGTATCTTCATGTGTAAAACTGGTGGAATGATACCTTTCATAAAGGGTTGTCATAAACGTCAACTGAGGCAAAGTGGGTAAAGCCCGGCACACTGAACCTGGCACACTAAGCAATCAGTAATTGGTAACTTTTCACTTGGTTTATTTAAAATAAATCTGTACCTTATATCTGTATATCTAAAAAGTTAAACACTGATCACAATATATGCAATAACTATAATCAATAAGTCAACAACCTATAATGTATTTTCATTTGTACCTGTAATGTAGCCCCAAATGCCAGCTTCTATCATGACTTCAAAATTCTATTCAACTTTCAAGACCAAGATTAAATGTCACCTGCTCCAATGAAACTTTCCTCAGTTTCACTGAATGTAGATCTCCCCATCCTTTCAGCACCCATGGTATACTCTGTTTACATCACTACGGAGTCACATATTCCACTTTATAATTTATATTGATCTTAAGTGCCTTAAGTATAGGAAATCTGTTTTACTCCTCTTTGCTGCACACACACACACACACACACACACACACACACACACTCAACATAATAGATTTTCAGTAACTATTTGCTAGACCAATGAATTCGTGGTGCAAAGTTGGGTCCCAAAGATCAAATGTCACATTAGTACATTAACAGCAAAAGGAAAAAGATAGTCTTATATTAACATCTGTGTTAACATAATGACTTATAAGATAAATTAAAATACAGGTAGAAGTTTTTTAATTTTAAATCCTAAACATGAATCCCAAGTAAAAGCTCATCTTCCCATATCAGAGAGGTTGATGTAAAATCCTTCTGATAATAGTCAATTTATGAGACATATAAAATTTTTAAGAGGCTATTCCAGGGAAGGTAAGGATGCCCCTAATACATATCAAACTTGACTTCTATGAAAAGTGTACAGCGTGTCTGTGTATCAGCCAGAAGAGTATTCTGGATCTCTACTCTATCACTGTTACCACTGGTCATTCTTTGTCATGCTCTTGTCTCAGCTGGGGAAATTCTGTGATAACAGAAATGCATACGTCAAATGTAACAGCAGAAAGCAAAGAGAAGCCGGAAAGAGAGAGTAACTATGTGAAGCATTTGTGTTTTAGACCCTATGATGTTTTAAGCATATACCTAATGCTTTTTACACATGCTGAATAACCAGGCTAATTAAAAAGCCCATACAGCTCTTGTTAAAATCTGTTCAAATTTTTTGGAGCACCTGTTATAACAGAATGCCCACAGACTTGATAGTTTAGAGCCAAGACACCTGCTACCTTATGTCTCACAGTATGTTCAGTTTTATACTGTTAGCAAAAAAATAAACACTTTTTGACATTTAGCAATCTTATACAAGAGATATGAAATTATCAGGAAGGAATGATAGTTTAACCCCTCCTGTGCTGCTCTGGGAAACCACACCCTTTCTTCTCTAGAAGGAAATGGATTTCTAATTTTGTCCCATGAAGTTACTACGGCTTCTCTAAACATCTCTATGCAAGGTTTTGTAAAGAGTACAAGTATCTTCTTGGAAGCTTAAAGCAGGGAATTTTCTAGTCTAAATAAGTTCTCAGTGAGCTAACTTAGATACATGCATTTAAGTGATGGCCAATTTACAAATTAGCTTTTCAGTGAGCCCTTTAACAAAGCACGTGACTGTTTTCACTTAGTCAACTGTTCATGAAATCCCAAGTCAGGTTTGATGTGATTAATCCTGGTGATGTTTTTAACAGAACTTTACTTGAAAATGCATTCACTTTTGAAGAACTATTATTATAATGTTCTATAGTTCGGAATTTTCAGGGTCCAGACATATAAGTAGGAATGTTTGAATATCTCTTTTAGATTCAATTATATGGTTAATAAACAAGTCTTTTAAGAATGACATTAAAATGGTTTTCAAGATACGTACTTTCTAAACAGCTGCCATTTCACCCATAGTATTTCAATCCCTTGAGGTCTGAAACGATGCCTCATTTGACTGTGTTAGCTCAAAGTCAGACAAGTAAGGGAACAAATATTTCACAAATATTTCACCTTGGTTAAAAAAAGTCTTTAATTTTATTGTCACAGTTTAAAATTTAATTTATGCTAATAACATTTCTATAACAAAATCTGCCTTTGATCTAGCCATTCCACATCTAGGATTATGTCTAGTGTAAAGTCACACATATATAGAAATAAATATAAGAACATAACTTTCAGGATTGTCTATATAGAAAAATACTTGAAACAACATAAATATCTATTGATAGGGACCTGGGTAAATAAATTGTAATAGATCAAAATAATGTAATGCTATGTTGTTGTTAAGTGAATAAAGCAGCTTTGTATATAGTGATATGAAACAATCTCCAAGACATACTGTTAAATGAAAAACATAAAGTACAAGAGCAAACAAATAACCAAACCACATACGCACACACGAAAATTATAGCAGCTAGGCACGGTGGCTCATGTCTGTAATCTCAGTACTTTGGGAGGCTGGGCTGGGTAGATCACTTGATGTCAATTCTAGACCATCCTGGCCAACATGGTGAAACTCCGTCTCTACTAAAAATACAAAAATTAGCCAGGCATGGTGGGGTGCACCTGTAGTCCCAGCTACTCTGGGGGCTGAGGCAGGAGAACTTCTTGAACCTGGGAGGCGGAGGTTGCAGTGAGCCAAGATTGTGCCATTGCACTGCAGCCTAAGTGACAGAGACTCTGTCTCAAAAAAAAAAAAAAAAAAGAAAGAAAGAAAAGAAAAGAAAAGAAAAGAAAAGAAAAGAAAAGAAAAGAAAAAATTATAGCAACATTGACTATCCTTGGGAGGAAACACAATAAATTGATAACAGTGGTTAGATCTGAAGGGGAAATTCGAGGATTAGGGGACAGGGATAGGAGAAATACCTGTTTTTCACTAAAAAACTATTTTGTAATTTTAGTTATTTGTATTATGTATACATATTACCTACCAAAATATTTTAAGATGTTAATTATAATAATGTATTAAATTTGGGAGGAAAGAAAAAATGAGATGTATTATGGGCATAGTTTAATGTAACATAATATTGTAAAAGTACTTCAAATTTTCCAGACTGTTACTTGGTTAACTCTAAATCAGTATTTAACAATATAAATCACAATTTAATGTCTAATTATCATGATGAAAACAGCTTTTGAATGTTGAATGTGTATAGCTGTATTCAAATACAAGCTGTTTTGACTTTTAACCAACATACCAGAACTGGGAGTGATTTTATTGCATAATTAGAAAACAAACTGGAATGTATTTTAAGATGTTTTTAAAGATAATGGGAGGCATTTTTAAATGTTCAAGAGAAATGATGTTTTAATTCCTGTACATTTATCAGAAGGGAAATTCTATTTGTGTTGGGCACCAGAGAATGCATAGTTCAGCATGTACCTTGTCATTTTGTGATGGAAGCATCCCAAACCTGATATTCCTGGGGCCCATTTCCTAAAATGGATAAGAATCGATTATGTGACTGCTCCCGGGCTTGCAACTGAGGAACAATATATGGTACATAGCCCTATAAATCCCCACCCTGGTGATCAGGACCTATTCTGGGAAATAATTCGAAGCAGATGACTTCCTTTCAGACATCCTTTCTCCCCTTCTTCAGAGGAGATTCTAGTCTTTCAAAAATAACTTTTCCATCCTCAAGAGCTCTGCATCAGCCAGCCCCCCAAAACCATCAGATGAACAGACTAAATGATGCTGTACTTAATGTTTATATGCATTTTAAAAGAGAACAAAATTATGCCTGGAATTCACATAAGGAGTAAATTCTGACACAGAAATAACAGGCTTCAGTAGGTGGAGAGTGGATGAGGGAGACTGACACTGAGGCAGACTGAGACCAACAATAACACCACATCAGCCTGCCAGCCTTCTTGGGTAATGCTGGATTCACTTTAGAAACCCACATTACTGCATTGTGCAAGCAGTAATGGCATGCCAGTCATTAGTAATGCTTACCATATACTTCTGGTTCTCCCCTTTCTGGACCATGATAGGGTTCTATTTCCTGGTTCCTTTGTCAGGTGCGGCCACATGACTACCCCAGCCAGTGTTTGGGGAAATGGGTGATGTATGACACTTCTGAGCCAGAGCATTTACTTACTCTAGGCCAATGTGAGAGCCTACAGAGCTATCTTTCCTCTGCCATGAAGACTAGCAAGAGTCCATAGCAGGTGCTCTGTTGAGAGCATCCTGGAGGAGGAAATAAACTTACATGAGCAAGAAATAAACCTTTGTTGTTTTAAGTTATTAACACCTGGGGTTATTTGTTACCACAATATAAACCAGCCTCTCCTTACTGATACATATGGGAGATACAGTATACATACATGCACAAGTGACTAAGAACTCCACGGTTACAAAGGTAGTAAATGACTGCTAACTTATCACAACTGTAAGTTTGACCTTTTTATTCTTTCTAGTTTTATAAAAAACGTTTTCCACTTGCTCATTAAGGCCTTTTCCCAAGTACAAATTTTGAATACCTGCCTGGAAGGTGGTCAATTACACAATTTGGAGACAGAGGAAATGAGACGCAATGTCTCTCTTTCTCTTTCTCCCTCCCTCCCTCCCTTTTACAGTTTGATGAGGAATTATTAGTAAGAAAAAAACCCTGAAAAGTGGATATCTAAACAATTTAGCACAAGATATTTTATTAAACTGCTATATAGAAAACAGTCTATTCATGAGAAAAGTTTATATAATTCCATGACACTTTAAATTCCTCAGTTTGTCACATTGACGCTACAGAGGAGATCACATAGTAAATTGTGATAGTTGGAGAAAATCTCAGAAACACTGAATTTGATTCTTAGAATATCACTATCTCATATTTCAATAGCACTTTCCAATTTGAAGAGTACATTCTTGAATATCACCTTTCCCAGGCTCATTGTTTATCTTGCACGTGGCTCCTCTTCATGTGTATATACCTGTACAACAACACTGTACATTTTCTGGGACAAGTTCTCTTACTTCCATACTATTGGAATGAAAACTGAAGTTCAGTGAGTCCAAGTGATTAACTAACACAAGACGTTACGAGCAGTAAGTGAAAAGGTCAAGATTCAAAATCAGATTTTCTTACTAAGTTCAGGGAATTCACTCACTGTTCCATGGAAATAGAAACCACTGAAAAAAAAAGACCCAGAAGAGTATCAGCCTATGGTCAGGGAAAGCTTCTGGGAAAAAGTGACACCTGTGTAGAAGCCTGTCACTGCCCTGCCAGGTGTCTGTCATTGTACTAATCAGTGATTATCTTTGTATCTTCAGTGTGGTGCTTAACGCATGTTGAATGAATGAGCAAATGTATTGAATGAGTAAAGATGTCATTTTTATTTTTTTAAGTTCCGGGATACATATGCAGAACGTGCAGATTTGTTACATAGGTACATGTGTGCCATGGTGGTTTGCTGCACCTATCAATCCATCATCTAGGTTTTAAGCCCCACATGCATTAGGTATTTGTCCTAAATGTTCTCCCTCCCCTTACCCCCCAGTCCCCAACAGGCCTCAGTTTTTGTTCCCCTCCCTGTGTCCATGTGTTTTCATTGTGCAACTCCCACTTATGAGTGAGAACATGCAGTGCTTGGTTTTCTGTTCCTGTGTTAGTTTGCTGAGGATTATGGCTTCGAGCTTCATCCATGTCCCTGCAAAAGACATGATCTCATTCCTTTTTATGGCTGCATAGTATTCCATGGTGTATATGTACCACATTTTCTGTATCTAGTCTATCATTGATGGGCATTTGGGTTGGTTCCAAGTCTTTGCTATTGTAAATAGTGCTACAATAAACGTATGTGTGCATGTGTCTTTATAGTAGAATGATTTACATTTCTTTGGGTATATACCCAGTAATGGGATTGCTGGGTCAAATGGTATTTCTGGTTCTAAATCCTTGAGGAATCGCCACACACTCTTCCACAATGGTTGAACTAATTTACATTCCCACCAACAGTGTAAAAGCATTCCTATTTCTCCACAGCCTCGGCAGCATCGTTTCTTGAAATTCAGTAATCACCATTCTGACTGGCATGAGATGGTATCTCATTATGGTTTTGATTTGCATTTCTCTAATGATCAGTGATGTTGAGCTTTTTTTCACATTTTCACGTTTGTTGCCTGCATAAATGTCTTCTTTTGAGAAGTGTCTGTTCATATCCTTTGCCCACTTTTTGATGGGGTTGTTTTTTCCTTGTAAACTTGTTTAAATTCCTTGTAGATTCTGGATATTAGTCCTTTGTCAGATGGGTAGATTGCAAAAGTTTTCTCCCATTCTGTAAGTTGCCTGTTCACTCTGATGATAGTTTCTTTTGCTGTGCAGAAGCTCTTTAGTTTAATTAGATCCCATTTGTCAATTTTGGCTTTCGTTACAATTGCTCTTGACATTTTCATCATGAAGTCCTTGCCCATGCCTATGTCCTAAGTGGTATTGCCTAAGTTTTCTTCTAGGGTGTTTATGGTTTGGGGTTTTACATTTAAGTCTTTAATCCATCTTGAGTTAATTTTTGTATAAGGTATAGGGAAGGGGTCCAGTTTCAGCTTTCTGCATATAGCTAGCCAGTTTTCCCAGCACCATTTATTAAGTAGGGAGTCCTTTCCCCAGTGCTTATTTTTGTCAGGTTTGTCAAAGGTTTGCACAAAATCAATGTGCAAAAATCACAAGCATTCCCATATACCAACAATAGACAAACAGGAAGTGAAATCATGAATGAACTCCCATTCACAATTGCTAGGAGAATAAAATACCTAGGCATACAGCTAACAAGGGATGTGAAGGACCTCTTCAAGAAGAACTACAAACCACTGCTCAGGGAAATGAGAGAGGCCCCAGCAAA
The DNA here is from genome assembly GCF_024542745.1 of Macaca thibetana thibetana. Lineage (NCBI taxonomy): Eukaryota > Metazoa > Chordata > Mammalia > Primates > Cercopithecidae > Macaca > Macaca thibetana. The sequence goes on along the minus strand of NC_065589.1, from coordinate 81,978,838 downwards.
TGGGAAAAATTCCATGCTCGTGGATAGGAAGAATCGATATCGTGAAAATGGCCATACTGCCCAAAGAATTTATATATTCAATGTTATTCCCATCAAATTACTGTTGAAATTCTTCACAGAATTAGAAAAACTACTTTAAATTTCATATGGAATCAAAAAAAGAGCATGTATAGCCAAGACAACCCTAAGCAAAAAGAACAAAGCTGGAGGCATCACACTACCTGACTTCAAACGATACTACGAGGTTACAGTAACCAAAACAGAATGCTGCTGGTACCAAAATAGACATATAGACCAATGGAACAGAACAGAGACCTCAGAAATAACACCACACATCTACAAGATGATATTTTTAGATATGCAGTCATCCTTGTTATCTGCAGGAGATTGGTTCTATGCCCACTCCCACCCCCTCCCCAGGATACCAAAATCCAGATGCTGAAGTCCCTTATATAACAGAGTGCAGTATTTGCATATAACCTACCCACATCCCTCTGTATACTTTAAATTATCTCCAGATTACTTATAATACATAATACAATGTAAATGCATTATAAATAGTTATACAATCCTGAACTCACAATCCCAGGTCTTGAACCCTCACATTTGCAGGACCAAGGGCAACAATACAAATGGGAGTCCACATACTGTATGTCCAATTGTTTTAAAAGTATAAAGCAAACTGCTAGTGATTAAAGATATTCTATTCTCCTACCTTGACAAACACATCTTTATAATGACAAAAAATTAAAGTGTGTGAAAAGCTACGATTTTTATATATAGTAATTGAAATTAAGCAAAATATCAAAAAGAAATGAATGTAATTGTATCATGCATGTCTGTTCATAGGTTAGTAATGTTTTGATGACTAGTAAAATACATATAATTCATAATTTATTATGTATTATTCCATAAAACATTCTGTCTTGCTTTAATTTCCATAGCATCACAAATGTTGTTATAACCAAGATTTTCATATTATTTGTGCTTTATTGATAAGAATGCCAAATTAGACAAACTTTCTTGAGTCACTGTGGTTTTTAAGTAAATTTTTATTAATTCCTGTTTGAAGAAACTTGGCTCTGCTGAGGCAATAGGGGCAGGAATTGTCAAGTTATTAATTCAATAGATTCAGAAATGAGTAAGACATACATGTCTGGCTCAGATATTGTAACAGGGATATACTGATAAATTACAGAAAATATTCCTTGACCATATGTATAACTATTGCCTATACTGCAACTTTTATCATCTCTTAAAGCAATATGTAGATCTACCCATAATGTAAAAAATCAATATCTCTTACATGCTTCAAAAATTTTAAACTAAACCCTATATATATATACACAAATCTGAGTAATATAAACTAATCCTACAGAATTTCTACAGCTTTGTGCAACTGTTTCAAATACTGCACTAATTTATGAGTACCTCTAGAACCACAAATTGGAACAAGAAGCAAGAAAATAGTCATTCAGCACTGGGATACTTCACCATAACAAGAATCTATTTCATGCATGTTAATTAAGAGAGAGAATTTAACAAGTTAGATATTTATATTTTTATGTACCTCAGTGTTTCCACTGCTCCTGGATTCCAAGTAGTGTGCATCTTCCATATCAATAGTGTTTCAACCCATATACTTCCATGCCATTTGAACAGGTGACTTTTGTTTTGAGGCCATCAAGCAGATTTGAAGAAGGATTTCTCTGTGGCCTGAATGGTGTTTGTCCCGAGATTGAATTTTTAGGATTGCCAAGTGACAGAGGCACCCATGTGTTCTTTAATGAATTCATTTTATGTGTGATACAAGGGGACTTCTAAAGTGTAGGACCTGGACAGAGACTCCTCTTTCCTGGGCTAAGAGCTGTATTCATTGCAGCAATGCAGAGGGACATTCCAAAAGGAATTAAGTCACTTATGTATATTCTTCAGGAGAGATTTTGCCAGCCTCCTTTTCACCTTACCTCCTGTTCATCATTAATTATGCATGGTTGAGAAGATGTAAGAAAGACAAAATGGTATTATTTAGCACGCTTGTCCAACCTGCAGCCTTCATCCCACATGCAGCCCAGGATGGTTTGGTGTATTTTGTGTGTGGCCCAAGACAATTCTTCCAATGTGACCCAGGAAAGCTAAAAGATTGGACACCCCTGATTTCGCATCTCTTACATTCTCAAGCATTGATAGAAGCACTTTATGTGCGTTAACATATTTTATCTTGACAACAACCAAGGAGATAAATAATCTTATTATTCCTTTTTTTTTTATGAGAAAATTGAGACAAAGGTTACACAACGTGCCTCAGGTCACAGAGCTGGGGAGCAGTGGAGCTGGTAGGACAGAAATTAGTCAATGATTCTTTTATTCCATGACTTCTTCCTTCTTCAGGTCTTACTTTTGATTTGCTTTTTGATTAAAGATTTTCTCAAAACAGTGCACGTAGAGGAGAGTAAAGCAATGTGTTAAAACTGCTTGGGTTCTAATCCTGACTCTACCACTTGCCAAGTGGGTATCCTTAGAAGTCACACTCTGTAAAGCAGAGAGAGTCATAGTACCAATCTCGTAGTGTTAACGTGAGAAATAAATCATGTAATAATGTACAGCATTTTTAATTTTAGGTGCCATGTAAATGTTTGCTTTTGTTATTGTTCTGTTATTATGTATGGTTTATTTTCTAAGCTGCACAATATAGGAAAAACGGTGCCTTCCTTAGAGCTCTGTTGTGTGGTAGTTGAGTTAAAATATGAAAGACACTTAAAACAATGCCAGGCCAGGCATGGTGGTTCCTGCCTGTAATCTCAGCACTTTGGGAGGCTGAGGTGATCACCTGAAGTCAGGAGTTTGAGTCCAGCCTGAGCAACATGGCACAATCCCATCTCTACTAAAAATACAAAAATTAGCTGAGCATGGTGGCAGCCGTCTGTAATCCCAGCTATTCGGGAGACTGAGGCAGGAGAGTTTCTTTAACTCGGGAGGCAGAGGTTGCAGTGAGCCAAGATCGCACCACTGCACTCCAGCCTGGGTGACAGAGCTCCATCTCAAAACAAACAAACAAACAAACAACACTTTGCATGTCCGTGTGCCAGTGGGGCTCATTCCAACATTTTGCCCCAGCACACCGAGGCGTGAGGCTCACTTCCAGAAGTAGCAGGGGCTACCGGGATATTTTGAGAGTATTTAAACAGTAAGCAGGAGGAAGAGATAAGGGGAGAAAGTAGAGAATTAAACATGAGAGAGAACGAAAGAACAATGAAAAGTGTGAGGCCTTAGAAGAACTGTGAGAAATGGAATTCAAAGAGTTATTAAGGAATTAACTTCAGGAAGGGAAAGGAGCACATATTCATGTGTAATACAGGGTAACAAAGAATGACTAGTGAGAATGAAGATGTTTACAGATTAGCTGTCAGAATTGGGGAAAATTTCTCTGGTGACCACAATTTTCCCCATAAAATAGGAAGTGAAGTCATCTGTTGGACACAGTAAGATCCACGTTTTGAAGAAGAGAACAGAGGAAGTTTGAAATAGTAGCTGCAGAGAAGGGAAGAGATAATGAGACAGGCTCGAAGACCTAAATGACTTTACAATGGTTCAGAACACATGATGTGGCTGTGTGGTTTCCTTCAACACTGCTCAGAAATATTGTATGAGTTCAGGGAAAACAGCTGGGTTGGGGTTTTGCAAGGCTGTCACTATGGAAGGAAATACAGGTTTAAAGATATTAGCAAAACAAAGGATGAAGTGATAAACCACAATGTCTAGACTCAGTTGAGAAGGACGACGATGGGGGAGTTGGGAGCAAAAAGTGGGGTTTATTTGGGGACATGGGTGACATTGAAGGATTGGGTGGCAATAGCCAAATGTGAAGGTCACAAGGCAGTATAACTATGGTCAGAGATTTCCCAACAGTACAGATTTGAATGTAATATTTCAGAAAGTAACAGTTCTGGATCATGACAGCATCAGGGTGCTGCCCTGGGAGGAGAGGCTGAAGAGAGACAAAGTGAAGGTCCCTAGAGATGAGAAAATAAACTGAGAGGCCAAGCAATTGGATGGTGTATTAGTTTGCTAGGGCTTCCCAAGTGCCACAGACTGGGTGGCTTAAACAACCGAAATTCATTTCCTCACAGTTGTGGAGGCTGGCACTCTGAGATCAAGGAGGCTGGCACTCTGAGATCAAGGAGGCTGGCACTCTGAGATCAAGGCGTGAGCAGGGTCTGTTTCTTTGGAGGCCTGTCTGGGCTTGTAGGTAGCCGTATTCTCCCTGTGCCTTCAAGTGTTCTATCTTCTGTGTGTGTCTGTGAACTAATCTCCTCTTACAAGGACATGGGTCCTATTGGATTGGGGCCAATCCCCAAAGACTTCATAAAACCTTCATTACCTCTTTAAAGACCCCATCTCCAAATATAGTCACATCCTGGGGCACTAGAACTTAAGACTTCAACATATGAATGGGGATGCAGTAGAAAACACAATTTAGCCCACAACAGAATGGTCATTCAGGAAGAGACAGAGGGCACCCAGAATGGTGGTAAAAAGGTAAAATAGAGATGATCAGGGGAAATGAGGTACCAAACTCTTCCATGTTTAAGGTGGCTAATTAGCTTGTTGCTGTTTCATAGAGTTTGTGTCTTCTTGCATATTATTTAGGATTCCAAGCCATTTTTTTTCTGCAGTGTTTTTTTCATAGACCCATAACCCATGTCAGTTTTTTTGCTGTAGTATTATTTTTTGTCTTTTACCATAGACAGGGATTGTGGCTTGTACAACCCTATCCATTCAGCTTAGTGTGAGCCCCTCATTGACTGTGTAGCTGGAAATCTGGCTAGAATGAAGAGTCCCTGGACAGACGTTCATCGTATATGATAGCATAAGACTGACAGAGAACCCACTCTCACTCCACCCCACTCTCACTCCATGGCTAGATTCTCTGACACACTGAACATAGAGCATAAAACAAAGCCGCAATCTACAATGCACACACATACTCCTAGAATTCTTAGAACCTTCCCATTTTCTACCCTTGTCATAATAAAAATGTCTACCACTTATTGAACAAAGCATTGTACAAGGTACTATGCTTTGTGCTGTACATTCACTATCTCATTTAATATTAACAGCAACCCTAGATGAGGAAATTGAGTAGAGAGAGGTTAAATAACCCACTCAGAGTCACCTAGCTAGTAAGTGGCAAGTCTATCTGACTCTTAAGTACTACATTCAACTACAGTGCTTTATTTGTGGGGACCAAATCTCCCCAGATGCAATGGCATGCCACCAATCCCATTCCCTTCCAAGGTGTTTATGAATTGATGTGGAAAGTGGGAGTGAACAACAGTATACACAAAAAGTACTTCTTATGCCATCCATTTTTTTCTTGATTGTTCTAAACCCTGGACCAATCAGCAGGGCTCAGTGGAGAAATACTTGGCTTTTTACCTTCTTTCAGCTTAGCTGTCCTGTTATATTTCAGGAGGCAATGATTAGTTAAGTTAAAAATTGTTTTTCCTCAATCTGTTTTTATTTCCTTGTAGAAATGGAAAAAAAATGTTATAGATTTTAGCAATAGATTATCTGTCAGTTTTAGTTTCAGCATGAGGTAATGTAAAGTTTGCCTTTTACCAATATTTCATAAACATTTTAGTGGGCGAGTGGGAGAAATTGAATCAGTGGCTGCCAATACATGCCATTTTATTATAGGATTTTCACCCTTTATGTTTTTTATACCTCTTTCTTTCTCTCATGATGGTGCTTTCTATTATCTCAGAAAACCATTAGGGTCATTGACAATTTAGTGTTTGAAGTTGCTGAGCTAATGTTGGGAGGGACATTAATGTTAAGTCATAATGAGAATCCACCTACCCATTTATCAAGTAGGTTTTTCCTCTTTATAGACACTTTGGGCTTTGGTGGTTGAGACTAGAAGGATTAAGGCAGAATATAGAGGATAATTTATTGCTATGAAAATTTTCCAACTCTGCTCAACTTGGGTTCAGATTAATAACTAACTCATGAGACACAAAGACTTCATTTAACTCCGAATTTACTTTGTTTTTAGAAAGGATCAAAAAGTAACAGCATAGTATGTAAAGTAACAGTATAGTAGAGGTCTCCCAACTCCTAGGCACAGCTTCTAATGTCCAAATCCCACACACTTGGGAAGTGTATGGTCATAATGACAGATGAAGCTGAGTAGACACAGAATCTCTTCGCTCAAGGAAGCCATATGTCTCAGTCTGTTTTTTGCTGCTGTTACACCACAAACTGGGTAATTTAAAAAGAAGTTTATTTGGCTTATGGTTCTGGAGACCAGGAAGTCCAAGACTGAGAGGCCATATCTGGTGAAGACCTTCTTGCTGCATTGTAACAGCAGAAAGCATCATATGGTGAGAAGAGTGACAGCACTCAAGACAGAGGAAAAGGGGGGCAGACTCTCACAATCACAAACCTATTCCTGAAATAATGTTGTTAATTATAGGTGCATGCCACCACACCCTGCTATTTTTTCTGTATTTTTAGTAGAGACAGGGTTTCACCATGCTGGCCAGGCTGGTCTCGAACTCCTGACCTCGAATTCCTGATCCACTTGCCTAAGCCTCCCAAAGTGCTGGGATTACAGATGTGAGCCACCATGCCCAGCCATAATCACCTCTTAACACTATCACAATGACAACTGAATATCAACATTAGTTTTAGAGGGGACACTCAAACCATAGCACCATCCGTTCTGGCATACCTTCACCTTTCATACCTAGCTAGCTGTGCAGCTGCATCTCATCAATACTTTTACTCACTACTTGATAAACAATGTTAACAGTAAGGTACAGGTGCTAGGTTTCACAGACAGTAGAATTTGCATTTATTTTAGATCTGGCACAGGGAAACTTTTTTCTGATGAAAAATATATTTTTATTTATAATACTTTAACATGTAGGGAATTGCATAAGATGATTGTTTTTATTTTTCTTTAATTTTACTTTAAGCTCTGGGATACATGCGCAGAACGTGCAGGTTTGTTACATAGGTACATATGTGCCATGGTGATTTGCTGCACCTATCAAATGTCATCTAGGTTTTAAATCCCACATGCATTAGGTATTTGTCCTAATGCTCTCCACACTGTCTTCCACAATAGTTGAAATAATTTACACTCCCACCAACAGTGTAAAAGCGTTCCTGTTTCTCCACATCCTTACTGGTATCTATTGTTTCCTGACTTTTTTTTAGATTTTTTAAATTATACTTTAAGTTCTGGGATACACGTGCAGAACATGCAGGTTTGTTACATAGGTACACATGTGCCATGGTGGTTTGCTGCACCCATCAACCCATCATATACATTAGGTATTTCTCCTAATGTTATCCCTCACCTAGCCGCTCCCACCCACAACAGGCCCCAGTGTGTGATGTTCCCCTCCCTGTGTCCATGTGTTCTCATTGTTCAGCTCCCACTTATGAGAACATGTAGTGTTTGGTTTTCTGTTCTTGTGATAGTTTGCTGAGAATGATGGTTTCTAGCTTCATCGATATCCCTGCAAAGGACATGAACTCATCCTTTTTTGTGGCTGCATACTATTCCATGGTGTATATGTGCCACATTTTCTTTATCCAGTCCATCAACAGACATTTGGGTTGGTTCCAAGTCTTTGCTACTGCGAAGAGTGCTGCAGTAAACATACGTGTGCATGTGTCTTTATAGTAGAATGATTTATAATCCTTTGGGTATATACACAGTAATGGGATTGCTGGGTCAAATGGTATTTCTAGTTCTAGATCCTTGAGGAATTGCCACATTGTCTTCCACAATGGTTGAACTAATTTACACTCCCACCCACACTGTAAAAGCGTTCCTATTTCTCCACATCCTCTCCAGCATCTGTTGTTTCCTGACTTTTTAATGATGGCCATTCTAACTGGCATAAGATGGTAGCTCATAGTGGTTTTGATTTGCATTTCTCTAATGGCCAGTGATGATGAGCTTTTATTCATATGTTTGTTGGCTGCATAAATGACTTCTTTTGAGAAGTGTCTGTTCATATCTTTTGCCCACTTTTTGATGGGGTTGTTTTTTCTTGTAAATTTGTTTAAGTTCCTTGTTGATTCTGGATATTAGCCCTTTGTCAGATGGATAGATTGCAAAAATTTTCTCCCATTCTGTAGGTTGTCATGGGGAAACTTTTAACAGTTCCTTGAGTTGTGTTGTAAGTAGCATAAGACAAAGGGCCAAATCCTCAGGCATCCTGAGGCAAAAACAGATTTTAACCCTTTCTTTCAGCCTGCAAAGCCAACGATAAAAATGAACTACAAAAATGAATAAGTTCATTTAATTTACAAGGAGCATTTTAATTTTTCAAAAGACAGGTGGCACCTTTTTTAAAAATGGGGAAAGGGGAATTTCAATTCCTGAAATTTCATTTTCTTTTCTGTAAAAACAAGTAAGTATTTCTCTCTAACTCAAAACACTGTTTCATTTTACCTAGTGTTCTATCCAGTGAACTCACAGAAATGTAATAATTTGAATAATATTTGGGGGATCTAACTGATCCGGAAAACCTATCAAAAATCAGATACATACGTTCATTGATAACTCATTTCTGCTATTTCATTGATACTATACAAAGGAAGATATTGCCCATGATAAGGATTATTTTATTTCCATATGCATGTAATGTGGGTATGTGCAATGTACATTATGTTGTTTAATCTATAAAGTATGTAGTAGCTTTATTTTATATCCTCTTATCCCCCCAACCATCTGTTATAGTTATTTGGCCTGAAAAATAAATAATTAAAAATTTATGCACATATATAAATAAATAAATCTATAACCTAAATTTAAAAAAAATCATTGGGAAAACTTTATTATGCCCTTTAAAATCCTTAGTATTTTGACACATTTCATTGCTAAAATAAAACTTTTAATTTAAGCTAAGAAAACTAATTGGTATCACATACTAAAAGTTCTTGTAAGTTGCTGAAAGTGTTAGTTCTGGGAATAGCATTTTTACATTTTTCGTATTGATTTGCCTTTGAGACAAACTGCAACAAGAAAGCAGGTGATAAGCCTTTGTTAATGCCTCTGAGAGAAAATGCTGTAGCTACAGACTACTGTTGATAAACAGATTTTGAATTAATTAGTTCTACATAATTACATGAGCCATCAAGTCTCTGAAACCAAATGTACTTGGTCTTACATTGTTTTATATATAAAGAAAAGGAAAAACTTTGTTTTAAAATTTACCTCTTCCAGGGTATAATTTTTTACAGGTTTAATTTTTTAAAGCAATGATTGAAATATTTAAATGGCATATGTTCAAGGCATATTAAATATTTATTCTTAGATTTACAAAATTAGATAAGAAGAGATTTGCTTTTTGTAAGCTGTTACCATTAGTGACAGAACTGGGACTCAGAGCAAGCGACTATTCCTGCCTCATACTTCATAAAAGTCATATTTTGTTGCCAGAAGATGCCAAAGTGAACATCTTCAAAAAAATAGCTTGATGCTAAAAGGGCAGGCTTTCAATAAGATACTTTTAATAGTTTTGCCCACACTATTAAACTTTTAATAGTTTTGTTGCTGTTTACAACAGCAACAAAAAAAATTTTGAAGAAAAGCAGAGAAAAAAATTCTTAAAAAGAAATTGGGAAAAACTAGAAATATTTTTGCGAGACATAAAAGAAGCCTTAATAAATGGAGTGATATATAAATAAACATAAGAAGATACAATATTATAGAATTGTGAATTATTACCAAGTCAATATATATGTTTAATACAATTGAATCGAAAGTTCAATTAGTATTTTTGGAGTTTGGGACAATTTTTAAAGAAATTATCTAGGGAAAAAACATGAGGATAAGAAAAGTATTCAAAAGAAAATTTATGTAAAACAACTCACTGTATTAGAAACTGACATATTGTAAAGCTATTATAATTTGCAAAAAGTGATACTAATGTAAGAACAGGCAGAAAGATCAATGAAACAGAATAGATGGCCCAAAGACCAGCGTAAATTAAAATTTACCCTAAGGATATAATTCAAGTTTTGTACCCAGAAATATTCATCTTAATATTGTCTTATAATAAAAATGTTAAGAAACCCCTAAAAGAGTCAACCAAGGTGAGTGGTTAAACAATGATGACACATGTAGGGGATAGAATATTATACAACCATTTAAAAGCACAGTTTGGAAAAATAATTGCATGGAAATATGTTTTCGAAAAAATATTAAGTGAAAAACACATGAGTCAAAGCTATGCATATACTTATATATTTTATATTGTGTATCTTTATATTTTTATTTTTAAAAGATTGAAAGGAAGTACAAAGTATGAAAATTAGTTATCAGTGCATAACGAAACTATGCATTACTTTTTACAGTTTTTACATTTGTTTTTATTTTCTAATTTTTCTATAATTGTTAGCTTCTGAGAGACTTTGTCTACCCATACCTCAATAAATAAAAAAGATATATTAAGAAAAATTTTCAAGCTGGTTTATTTTATTTTTGTAGTTAATTTATGGGTTATCTAACTTTGTTGATACTGACTTCAGCAACTTAAAATGCAGTCAGGTTTCTCTGTTGCCTCAAATTCCAAAATATCAAGTGTCATTTTTCCTTTGGGTACTGCATAAGCCACCAAACAAGCCAACAAGAGCATATAAATAAGTTATATGTGAAGGTAAGGCAAGAATAACTTGCTCTTCCAGGTCTGACTGTTGTACAATTATATTATGCTTAGCGTTATACTTCCCAATGGAAGAAAGCCTACTTTCTTATACCAGGAGAATAGTTATCAGTAGAACAAGGCCTATTTCTAATATATCTTTTTATTATTTTACAGGTATTTGGTTACAATTAACAGAGATCCCCAACTCAAATTTACTTCAACAATGGGAAAATTGATTATCCTACATAAGATGTCTGGAGCTTGGGTGAGCTCCAAGAGGTATAATCAACGGTTATGCCAAAATGGGCCCAAGTCCTTTCCACCTCTCCATTCAGCCATTGTTCATGTGTTGGCTTTATTCCCAGGCTGATTCCCTTCATGGGAACAAAAATGCTACAGTGGTTTTTGTCATAAAAATGCCAAGAGAAAACGAACCATCTCTTCCTGTGTCTCTTTCTTAGAAGCAAGGAAATCTTTCACAGAAACCCTCATCAGACTACTCCTCAAACCTTGGCCAGAGCTGAGACATGTGGCCCTTCTTAAACCAACTGCAGGCAAGGGGGAGGAGATTAACATAATTGTCATAGACAAATCAGGCTTGGGGTCAGCTTCCCCTGAAACACTTGGAGGATGGATATATGCATACAATCTGGTTCTGCTGTGAAAAGGATTGGCAGACTGGGGTGAGGTGGGGCAGTGCATATGGCATGAATGTTGGGTGAGCAATCCTTTCTGTTCCAGTTCTCCATGTTAATGATATGGAAAGAGAAAAGATTCTTTTTTAAGTAGTAACACACTGTGATAGATGCTAATGATATCAGAGTGGACAGAACTAAATCTCTCTCCTCCAGGAGCTGACAGTTTTAAGAGAGAAGATACACAAGTAAACAGGCAACTACAACATAAAATGTTACATCCTGGTGCCAGGGAAGTTCCTTGAATGGGGCACTTAATTGGCCTTGATTCCCAAAGGAGGCAACATACAACTGGGGCCCAGAAAGATGAGGAGTCAGTAATTGACAGGATAGCATATCTGGAGAACCAGCAAGCTTTCAGGTTGGAGGTGAAAACAGGATAGAGATCATATAGGGCCCTGAAGGCCATGCCAAGGAGCTTATATTATCCTGAAGGCAATGGGACTCCAATAAAGGTTTATAAACAAGGAAGTAACATAATCTGATTTCCTTTTCAGAGCATTTATTCTATCTTCAGAATGGAGAATGGATTGGAGGGGGTCAAGCCTAGATTTAGAGAGAAGACAGATATTTTCACAGTAACCCAGGCTAGAAATACACAAATTAGAAGATGATTCAAAGTTCATGACTTAGGCAACTAAATGGATACTGGTACTATACACAAAGTTTAGTTTGGGACATTGTGAGTTTGAATTGCTTAAGGGACACCTAAGTGGAAATATGCAGTAAATAGAACACTTTGATTAGGCTTCTTATGATTATAAACATTATTAAATTGCTACCTAAATATTCTCCAGAAAATCTCAGCAAATAATATTAGTCATTGCCAAATTATCCAAGCAGTTTTTCTTTCTAGCTCTGACATGATTTGAGTGATATGATGAGGAAAATCATAGCAAATGTTTTACATGCTGACAAGTTAAACTAATAGATATTTTTAGATGTTGTGTAAGAAAAGAGCTCTGGGCTAAAAATGATGCTGACATTTAAAGGCTCTCCATAAACTTCAGAAATGTGTAGCCTTAGACACGAAGCCTAGTAGTTTAGAAGTGATGCTTAGCATCTAACCCATGCTTTCTCAACTTTGCTTTCTGTCGTGAATTGCCATTTATTATGACCATTTTCAATATCTTTAAATAGGCTTCAAGAACATGGTTTTTAATGGTTGAATTATTTTCTATCATATTGTATAATGGAAATGGTATTTTACCGAGCAAACTTACTTTCTGTGACAATTCAGGCAATTTCTAATTTTTTATAATATAAATAAATGCTGATTGAACATCACTAAACATAAATACTATACAAACATGTTTTAGTATTTTCATTTTTCCCAATCAGCTTTGTTAAACTTTGGGATTGACTAAGAGGTTCTTTCTCTTATTCTGAAACTGCAGCCATCTCAGAGGAAGCCTTGGATTTGGTACTAGAGAACCAGGTTCTAGTCTTAGTTTTTTGTTTTTGTTTTTTTTAAACAAACTCACAGCATTGATTATGGCCTATTTAACTTCCCTGGCCCTTCGTTTTCTCTGTCCAAATAACAAGGTTTTACTAAATAGATCCCTATAGTCCCATTTACTAAGTAGAACAGCAACAACAAACATTTTGCAAACAGTCTAATGATCTCAGTAAATAAGGTTGTAAAATCTGATCTAAGAATATGTCATGGTGGTCTTTTCAAAGCTTTCTTTTTTGACAAGCTAGCATCCTTCCCATGCATGCAGATAGATTCTGAGGCTTAGACAGGGTGGACCCTGGAGGTAGTGGGGTGGTGAGCTACCTAGGTGATCAGGTATAAATAGACCCCTAATTCTCTACCCCCACCTCATTTATTCCACCATTATAGCTTTATTGCTTACAGCTTGATTTGCTAATAATTCTAGGAGATAAATCATAATCTCAGCCTTCAAGAGGTTAGTCCTCTAGTTGGAGTAGGAATCCCGGGTCCACATACACTACTCTGGATATAAAAAGGTAAGAACCCCTTGGAAATGGTCACAAGACAAGGTCTGTCAAGATGCAAGAAAATTAGATGGTAAAAAAGTCACTTGACTTCATTTATTCCCTTTCTTTCACCATCACTTACGGGCAATCAAAAGTGAGTTTTAGCCATTTTTCTTCTTGCCAGATATTTAAAACCTTTCATTAATCCCCCATTTAAATCATAAGAGGCAATACATCTGCTGAGCAAAATATCTCAGCTATGTTTGATTGACAAATTTTGTATAAGACATCTTTTTCATCTGGAAAAAGAAAAGCAAAGTATTAGTAACACACACAAATGATTAAGTGAAGTCCCAAATTATCTTACAGATAATAGGGTACCATAGGTATCTCTGATTCCTAAGGACCTTTGCTTTGCCCACTATTTACTTATTATAAGCCAGCAGATTTGCAATTACCAAGGATCTTGTGACTCCCATGACAGAACACAGCACTGCAACAAGGATTTGAGGTGAAGGGCAGGCAAGCACCATCATGCTGAGGCCAGCCAGGGTAGGTCCCACAGGAAACTGACCCTGGGATATTACTACATCTCAAATGTATACTATTCAACTCTTAAACCTTGAAAGGTTGTTGAAATATTTGAAATATTAGTGCAAGGTTAAAACCAAGTATTTTTACTTTCTCAGAGAAGGTGAATTGCAACATATTTACCCAAACAGACTCAATTTAGGTCACAGGCAGTGGTTCGCAGCCTTGGCTGTCCATTAGAATCACCTGGAGAGCTTTTAAAACTCCCAAAGCCTACGCAGCATTCCTAACCAATTAAATCAGTATTTCTAAGAGTAGGAACCAGGCATCAGTATTTTTTAAGGCTCCGCAGGAGATTCCAATATATAGCCAAGGCTGAGATTCACTGATAAAAGATTTAACTCAGGTAATATACCTTTGGGCTTATTGTGCTTATTTGACCAACACTGGGGCTTATTGTGTTTACCTGACCAACACAGAGCCAGAACTTATAGAAACCATTGACGAAATGACTTCCCCCAGAGACACCTAACTCTTTTGGCTCTCACCTTCTTCCTAGGCTATCAGGCATGGTGTTTGTCATATCCCAACCTGAATCTGCAACTCCCTGCTTGAGAGTCCTGAGGCTATCCCAAGGGTTCTGACGTACCTCATAACATCTCTTGTTTTTTCTCAGCCTACTGTCAAACCACTTAACTCAGAATTCCCAGAGGCCCCAAAACTCTCACTTCCCTCTGAAACACTAATGTCAGCTAAGGTTGATGCATGTACATTGATGTGAATCTTCTGAGTACTTTTGGTTTTACAAAGCCTTTAGGAAAGTCTAGGGCCTGACAGCATCAAGGCATGGCTATGGGGTCAGGGGAATGAGGAAGAATCTCTAGAACCCCCTCAATTTTCAGCTCCTCTCCTTCCCCTATTCTCTAATATGTATAATTAACATTTTCTGTTTTATATATCTTATATAAGGTGCCACAAAAACAGTTTCAAAGTGCTAAAATGATTTCCTGGACAAAAAGGCAAGCACCCACTCTATCCTCCCCACTTAGTCACCTACACCTTTCTCCTTGGGTGTAGATAGGTGTCACAATTGAAAAATAGCAGATTTGAATTGTCCTGTTAGGAGTTTTTTTGTGACCAATTTATAAACATTCAGTATGATTTCAGCACAACTGGCCTCTCAAATTCAAAGCCAGAATTTTTTAAATGTTGCAGGTTGTTTTTTAAGTTAGAATGACTACAGCTACACCTACATATTTAGGAAGTAGATAAATGTTATTTGTGTGCTGCAATTGTGATGAGCATATTGAATACAATGATTGTCAAGCAAAATTTCCATGTGCAATTTCAGACAACAGACTCCAAAATGTGACCATATATAATCACCCCTTTTCTACTGCATTATGACAAAACAAGTAGTTGAAAATCATGTTTTATTGCTGTCTATCTCAGACAATAGGAATCTTAGTAAAAAATCTATTTCATTTAAAGAACAACTTCAGTTTTCTCAGAGTCACTGAACCCAGATTGGTCATTTAAACTCAGCAGCTTTCTATTTCTGTCTGGTCTTTCATTTTCTAGCTGTGTTTACAGGCTAGAATTGGGTAGCTGCCATTGGGTCTTCCCACTTCATCCCTTAGTTCTGTATACTGTATGTATCCTGAATCATCTAGCAATATAAGGCCACATTGGTCCAGTTCCTGACAACTTACCTATTATGCCTGTGTGCTGAATTTTATTATCTTAGGGAATCCATGAGCTTCCATGATTATGACTTGATAAAATTACAGCTCAGTTCAGATCTCAACACCATGGAAAGAGGTTTGCAGGGTTTGTTTACAAGTGAGGATGCCATATGCTCCTCTAAGAAAAAAATATGCTAATTACCAAAGAAGAAATGAGGTAAGAACACATGCAATTGCTGCAGACCTACTAAGTAAACAAGCAAGATACTTTCTGTGCAATGGGAATAAATGTGGTGAATCCATCCCCTGGTGTTTTTATGTTCAGCTGACTCTACACAGAAAAGACTGAAGAGCAAGAAAAGGCATTTTCTCATAGTTATGCATTATATGTGTAGATTGACATATTTCATATTTGAGGTTCAAACTGGCCCAAAGTCTTATGGGGGTCCTTATTTATATATAAGGTTATAAAGCAAGATATTAAGTATTTAAAGCTGTACACAATAACAACCTGAACTCAGTAATTACAACTACCAAAGTAAAGTAGGTTTTCCTTCTGCTTTACTTTATGCTTCTTGAACTTACTGCTCTTCTCCCAGGTTTCATCTTCACACCAGCACTTGTTGCTGGGGGGAAATGTTAAATTCAGTCAATCATTTGTCTGCAAAATAACTGCGGGTGTTTGAGTTCAGCTCTTCAGGATTTTTTTCTTCCCTCTAGCTGGTTTGTGATTATAGATAAAGCTTTAAGGAAAGAGAAAAAATAAAAAAGAAACCATACAGCTTTTTCATCCAACAACACATTGCCAGGAAATGCTGGCGCAGAGAGTGGTGCCTCAAAGCAGAGCCTGTATACCAAGACACCTTCCTCCATGCCGTACACACTACCCAAGTCTCCCCTCTTTTCAAACACAGGCATCCACATGGAACTTCCTCAAGAAGAAAACTCAGGCAGTATGTCTAATTACCCATTTATAACTTGATATCCCCACAAGTTAGGATCTGTACTGGCAATCTATAACAAGGGCCAGTCACAGCAACATTGTAAAGTAAGCAAACAGGCAAGTCAATTTTGCCTCTGTTTTCTTGACAGAACTAAAATGAGGAAGAGATAGGCTAGCCTTTAGCAAATGACCCTTTGATGAGGTCAAAACGTCTGGGAGCCAACTCCACTTCTAGTCACTTTAGCCAAACATTACAAGAACTCCAAAGGGGCAAACACTTGACATTTAGCCATGGGGTCTCCCAGCAGACATAGAGCTCTCCCAATCACCTTAGATCTCCATAATTTATCTACCAAGGACTTAGGAAGATGTACAACGTTGGAACCACATAGTTCAAACCCTATTAGTTATATAGGACACATATAAGTCCCAGCCTCAGTTTGTCTTTAAAATGGAGATGATCATTTTCCAACAGCAGCATAATTATTTAAGGGGTATTTTCATATCATTTATTTACTTCTGCCCAGAGAGATAATATAACACTCACTAAGCTCTCTTCCTCCAAGATGGTGTGTTGGAAAGAGCAAACACTGTCATTATGTTGGCAAATTCAACATGAGCATACGGGGTCTCCTGCACTAAAAATTTTGGTAGGCTCAGTGACACAGTAAAAACAAACAAACAAAAAACACGGAAGTAGATAACTGTGGCAGAACAAGACTCAGTTTTCTATGACAACAGAGTGAAGCCTTAAGGGCTGCCATAAGGCCATCCCTCAATGCTATCTGACATTAGGACATATTAATTCACAGTTCTGGGCTACTTTGACCTTGTGGGGTCCTTACTCTACCCAGATGGTGACACCCCCAAGCTTCAGGCTTGACCTTAACCACCTCTATTCTCTGGTTAGATAGTAAAACAAAGCAAAAGTGACCTTAAACAAATTCAACTTATCATTCATGGCAAGCCTCAAATCTGCCTGGATTTTGTGGTCAGATTGACAAGAAATTATACCTCACTTTTGAGGCATTAGGTATTCAAACAAAAAAGAAATGTGGAAGTAGGGAATCACTCTCCATGAAACTCTCCATCCCGGTGACTAAGAGAGTGACTCTATAATTGTCCCTTCTACATATGAAAAATGTGGCAGAAATGAAGAGGTCAAAAAGAGGCTGGATATTCACTAGACTATAAGTTGTGCTTACTTGTGCTATTTACCACTGTATTTCCTGTGCATACCACAGTGCCTGGCACATAGTAGATGTGCAATAAGTATTGTTGAATGAACTAATTAACTAATGATTAAATGAACAAGCTGTCATAGTGTCATAGTCTGTTCAGGATGCTATAACAAAATACCATAAACAGGGTGGCTTATACACAACGAATATTTATTCCTCCCAGTCCTGGAGGATGGGAGCCCAAGATTAAGACACCAACAGGTTCAGTGTCTGGTGAGGGCTGTTCCTTAAAGACGGCACCTTCTTGTTACATCCTCACATGGAGGAAGAGCAAGTCAGCTCTCTGGGGCCCCTTTTATAAGTCTGCTAATCCTATTATGAGGGCTGTATCCTTAGGACCCAATCACTTCCCAAAGGTCCCACCTCTTAATATTGTCACTTGGGGATTAGGTTTCAATGTATACTTCTAATCTGGGGGAGGTGGTGGTGGAGCGGGATACTAGTAGCATTGAAACAAGAGTCTAAGGAAAGGATGCTGGACATGCTGGTTCCCCATTTCTTTTTCCAGTTTGAATACCTAATGTCTCAAAAATGAGGTATAGTTTTTTTGTCAAGTAAAATATATATCTACATTATGGCCCAACAATTCCTCTCCTAACTATTTGCCCAAGTGAAATGAAAATGCATGTCCACAAAAAGGCTTCTGCAGGAATATCCATAGCTGTTTTTATGCAAAAATGTTCACAGAAATTCTATTAAAGACCAGATTTATGTAGCATTTGCCAATTTCCATGATACAAATACTCCCATCATGGTCAATTTCAAACTGCTACTGTGATGTCACTGAATGTAGAGTTGGAAAGGTGTGAACTATTGCAAATGGACTCTAGCTGGATGGGACTCAAAATCATTATGTTGAGCAAAAGAAACCAGAGTACACCTTGTATTATTTCTTTTGTATAAAATATAAGACATGATATTGCACAAAACAGAAGTATGTTCCTATTTTTATTGCTGAGTAGTATTCCTTTGTATGAATATACCACCGTATGTTTACCCATTCACGTGCTGATGAACATTTGGCTTCATTCCAGTTTTCAACTATTTTAAATGGAAGTACTATGAAAAAAATTTTCAGAATTGAAGAAAGTAGCACATCTGTGTGATGGAGGCAGTGATGGCTTCCCCATGCTATAGATTTCATATGTGAAACTGAAGACTTCAAGAGTCACTAATGTTGTTAGGAGCTACCACAACGAACCAGGGTTGCCTCCCCCATACTGAGCTGTTTTACTTAGGTTATCTCATCACAGTGAAACAGAAGTTTTAAGCCAAAAGCTTCTATTCTGCCTTAATTTCCCAACACAGATAGTGCTAAACAGTATTCCAGTGATATCTCACGAGTTCCAGACCTCTGTCAAAGATGAGATTCTTTGCTGTCTATGATCTTCTGGACTGACATTCTTGGTTTACTCTTCCTACTCGAGGAGGCATTTGCTCCCAGGATACCCCAAGCTTTAAGGTAGCAAGTGGCAACTGCTTCAAATGGAGAAAGATTCCATCCCCTTTAGTCACCTCTTCTGAAGCAGAAATCAGGAGACTGCTTCCAGAGGTCCTGCATTATTAAAAAAAGCCAAGATGCCAAGGGTGTCTTGACGTACTCATTGCACTAAAAATCAACTTTCTCTCTATTTTCTAACAGAATCATTAGAGAGTTAACCAGCATAATTTCTTGATAACGTATATACAACTGTTGAAGATCATGTTTTCAAAGAACAGTTAATGATATAGGAATATGTGCCAAAATAAATGTATGGTATTTATTTAAATATTTTACAGAGTATTTATAAATGTATAGAATATTTATTTAAAATATCAACATATAAATTCAAATTTCCCCTAGGTCCCACTAGCTTGTTTGTAAGGAAGGCCATTAAATCCAAGGGATCATTATCATTAGCTGTTAACTACAAGACTACAGCCTCGAACGTCCTTCTGCCTGAATATCTCTTTGGAAGTCCCCAAAAGGTACATGGGTTTCCAAGATGAAAAATGTAGGCAAATCCCAGAATGAGGTAAGTGTATGTGCCATTATACCTTATCCCTGCAATCAGCCTGGAACTCCTGCTCCCACCCAAAAAATCAGGCCCTGTGGATGGGAAGGAAACAGAGGAACAGGCCAGGGCAATCACCTTACAGAAAATGGGCAGAAATTGCGCACATGACTTCTGCTTATGTTTCATTGGTGAGAACTTTGTCACGTAACCACAGCAAGCCTCAAGGAAACCTGGGAAATTTAGTTTTCAGTTGAATTGCCCTGTGTCCAGGAAGAAAAGCAGAATGAATTTTGGGGACAACCAGTAGTCTGTCACATCTCATTTGGACAGATTTTTTTTTTTTTTTTTTAATGCAGGAAGGAAATACTGTGGCTATCTCTAAGTTAATAGGGTTTGTAAAGACTTTTTCCTCTACACTTTCTGAATTCCCTAAACTTTGTGCAGTGGCCATCTATTTCTTTCATAACAAGTTGAAACATTATTAATTTTTTTAAAGACCAGAAATAAATACTCTAAAATGTTATCAGCAGTTATCTTTGGAAGATAAGACTCCATGTAACTTTTTTTCATTTTCTTTTCTTATATTTGCTGAATTTTTATAATTTATTTGAAATTTTAGAAAGTAGTTCACCAAATGTCTTAGTTCCTGCAGGGACAGGTAGAAATATTGTTATGGCCTATATTTGGGTTTCACACATGGTCACAATTACAGTGTACTTCTGTCAGAGCCCTCTGTTTTCTTTGTTTTAAAATAGAAAGTAAGCCTGTTTATATATGACTCTCAGTAAGATGATGAACGACATAAAATTCTTCAACCTGCCCCCCACAGCAACCATTTTAAGTAACTCATCTGTTCAACTTCAGAATGGAAGCTGTAATCAGCTGCTAACTAGTTCTCCTAGCAAGTTACAGCACTCCCTGGCTCCATAAAAGTTTCTCACCTTACTGCTGAGCTGTCCTCTGGGAACACGACTGTCCTCCCATCCTCACACTTAGCCTCTATTACATTCAAGCGGGTTTATCTCACTGAAGTGAGCCTACCCCCACCATGGTTTCAACCAACGGAAGCTCAAGGTATTAACTTTCCTGGTATATCTACATTTCATTGGGACATTTTGGAGACCTGAAGAAATCAATTTGGAATGGTTAAACCATAGAAATTGAAAGAGTGAGAAACTAAAATATCTTGGAAGAAATAGAACTCTCTCAATAACATGTTAATCCTACCATAAATATAACAGCTCACTTATAAGGAAAGCTCTGTAGAGAAGCACAGAGATAAATCAATTAAAGCAAGCCTTAAAAAAAAAAAAAAAAAAAAAAAAAAAAAAAAGTAGGCAGCAGGCCTGGCATGGTGGCTCAAGCCTATAATCCCAGCACTTTGGGAGGCCGAGGCAGTCAGATTAAGAGGTCAGGAGACCAGCCTGGCCAACATAGTGAAACCTCATCTCTACTAAAAATACAAAAAATTAGCTGGGCGTGGTGGCAGACGCCTGTAATCCTGCTACTTGGGAGGCTGAGGCAGGAGAATCGCTTGAACTCAGGAGGCAGAGGTTGCAACAAGCCGAGATTGCACCATTGCATACCAGCCCACGTGACAATGTGAGTCTGTCTCAAAAAAAAAAAAAAAAAAGGAGGCACCAGTACTCTGGAAAATGCTACAAAATGTTTAAATGCTTTTCCTATCTTTCCCTTTTCGTACCTGTCCTTTTGTCTATCGTTCCACTCCTGTGATACTCAGAACCTGAACATCACACAGAATGAAAATAGCATTATAAAAACAAGTAATATAGAAACATCATTTTTCAGTATTTACAAGCATAAAAACCACCTTCACTTTTTCAGGGGACCAGTGATATGACTTGCTTCACACTGTGGCATTTTACCTATGATTCCCACCAAATTATTTAGTTGAAATGGGAGTGTTTATTTATTTAAGCACATTTATCAAAATCACTCTGAATAAGGGATACTGACATTCTGGATGACTGGTGTACACCTTCGTGAGAAACAGCCCAGATTGACTCTTCTCACTGACCTTCAACATCATGATTTAGTGGGGAGGAAGAAAATGACAAAGAGAATGATAGAAAGGAATAGAGGTCTATTTTACTTCACAGATTACATTAAGATTCCAAAATGTCTTGTTTGTTTCTCACACACCTACGAATATTCCCGAAACCTACAGCCTGCTTTACTCTTTGTAATTTATTTTCTCATTCAGTTGTTCTCCTGATACTACAGTTCTTTTAGACTTCAAAATATTCTAATTGCTTAATCACCCCTCCTGGCATAGTCCTTATTTCCTTCAGTGTTCTTTCTTTCTCCCATGAGAAACACAGAGTACATCGATTCCTGCCAGCTGTTCTGCATCTCCAATTGTGAAGACTGAGACAAAGAATTAGCTTGGTCTGATTACATTTGTCAGTCAAATTACCCTGGGATTTTGTATTTATAACCACTATTTCATTTATAATTTAAAAAGAGAGGGCAGCGCAGTGGCTCATGCCTGTAATCCCAGAACTTTGGGAGGCCGAGGCGGGCGGATCACGAGGTCAGGAGATCGAGACCCTCCTGGTTAACACAGTGAAACCACATCTCTATTAAAAACACACACACACAAAAAATTAGCAGCCCCATCTCTACTAAAAATACAAAAAAAAAAAAATTAGTCTGGCGTGGCGGAGGGCACCTGTAGTCCCAGCTACTGGGGAGGCTGAGGCAGGAGAATGGCGTGAACCTGGGAGGCAGAGCTTGCAGTGAGCCAAGATCGCACCACTGCACTCCAGCCTGGGTGACAGAGCGAGATATGTCTCAAAAAAAAAAAAAAAAAGAAAAAGAAAAGAGAAAGAAAGAAAAAAGAAAAACAAAGAAAACTTTCATTTCCTTACTTCGAGATTCCAATTTCCTGACATAGACTATCATTTATGAAATACAATAGACAATGAAAACATAGGTAGATAATTCACTTATTTAAGAAAAAGAGGAGGAAGAGGAGGTAGAGGAGGCACTTTTCTGAAACATGTAGTAACTCAGGGATTTGTAGAATAATCCAAAGACTATTGATGTCTTTCTAGACATAGCTTTTTTTTTTTTTTTTTAAATCCCCAACCCTATATAATCCCCAGACCCTAAGCCTTTTTGGCATTCTGAATTAATAATTTGTATAATGCTTTTATCCACACCAGTAGTGCTGGTCTAGGTAAGGCAACATGTAGTGGTCTCAGCTATTCAGGAGCCTGAGGTGGGAGGATTGGTTGAGCCCAGGAGTTCAAGGCCTGTGAGTACTGCACTCCAGCCTATGTGACACAGCGACATTTGTTAAAAGAAAAAATTCAGCCAGATGTGGTGGCTCATACCTGTAATCCCAGCATTTTTTGAGGCTTACACAGTAGGATCACTTCAGCCCAGAAGTTCAAGATCAGCCTGGGCAACATAAGGGAGACCCTGTCTCTACAAAAATAAAAATAAAAAATTAGTCAGATGTGGTGGCACACACTTGTAATCCCAGCTACTCAGGAGGCTGGGGTGGGAGGATTGCTTAAGCTCAGGAGGTCAAAGCTACAGTGAGCCCTGATAGCACCACTTCATTCCAGCCTGGATAGCAGAATGAAACCCTGTCTCAAAAAATGACAGACTGGATTAAGAAAATGTGGCACATATACACCATGGAATACTATGCAGCCATAAAAAAGGATGAGTTTGTGTCCTTTGTAGGGACATGGATGCAGCTGGAAACCATCATTCTTAGCAAACTATCACAAGAACAGAAAACCAAACACCGCATGTTCTCACTCATAGGTGGGAAGTGAACAATGAGATCACTTGGACTCGGGAAGGGGAACATCACACACTGGGGCCTATCACGGGGAGCGGGGAGGGGGGAGGGATTGCATTGGGAGTTATACCTGATGTAAATGACGAGTTGATGGGTGCTGATGAGTTGATTGGTGCAGCACACCAACATGGCACAAGTGTACATATGTAACAAACCTGCACGTTATGCACATGTGCCCTAGAACTTAAAGTATAATAATAATAATTAAAAAAAAAAAAAACGACAGCAACAACAAAACAAACAAAAAAGTAAATATTCAAAGAGCTTTTGTTGCAGTCTATGTTTAGCTTAAACTGACATACCAGGTCACTGCCAATTCTTGACTGAACTAGGCAACCTTTCCTTCTACCAATGGGTCTTCCAGAAGATAATGTCACATCCAGAATGAAGTATCTGATGGTTATAAAGCATATTTGTTTTAGTAGAGCCCACTTTTATTGTCTACTAAAAAGAGAGCTGTCCCTACCGGTTCCAAGACTGCAAAATGGCAGAGAATTAAGCCATGGAACAAATCAGCCATTTAAGCAATGTGCTCCTTTCTAAAATGAAAATATCATTGCTATTTGTTTTGTCATGGAGAGGAAGAGCATTTTTAAAAAAATTATTATTATACTTTAAGTTCTGGGATACATGTGCAGACCGTGCAGGTTTGTTACACAGGTATACATGTGCCATGGTGGTTTGCTGCACCCATGAACCCGTCATCTATATTAGGTATTTCTCCTAATGCTATCCCTCACCTAGCCCCCCACCCACTGACAGGTCCTGGTGTGTGATGTTCTCCTCCCTGTGTCCATGCATTCACATTATTCAACTCCCACTTAGGAGTGAGAACATGCGATGTTTGGTTTTCTGTTTCTGTGTTAGTCTGCTGAGAATGATGGTTTCCAGTATCATCCATGTCCCTGCAAAGGACATGAACTCATCCTTTTTTATAGCTGCATAGTATTCCATGGTGTATATGTACCACATTTTCTTTATCCAGTCAATCATTGATGGGCATTTGGGTTGGTTCCAAGTCTTTGCTATTGTGAAGAGTGCTGCAATAAACATATATATGCATGTGTCTTTATAGTAGAATGATTTATAATCATTTGGGTATATACCCAGTAATGGGATTGCTGGGTCAAACAGTATTTCTGGTTCTAGATCCTTGAGGAATTGCCACACTTTCTTCCACAATGGTTGAACTAATTTACACTCCCACCAACAGTATAAAAGTGTTCCTATTTCTCCACATCCTCTCCAGCATCTGTTGTTTCCTGACTTTTTAATAATTGCCATTCTACCTGGTATGAGATGGTATCTCATCGTGGTTTTGATTTGCATTTCTCTGATGGCCCGTGATGATGAGCTTTTTTTCCTATGTTTGGCCATATAAATGTCTTCTTTTGAGAAGTGTCTGTTCATATCATTTGCCCACTGTTTGATGTTTTTTTTTCTTGTATATTTAAGTTCTTTGTAGATTCTGGATATTAGCTCTTTGTCAGATGGATAGGTTGCAAAAATTTTCTCCTATTCTGTAGGTTGCCTGTTCACTCTGATGACAGTTTCTTTTGCTGTGCAGAAACTCTTTAGTTTAATTAGATACCATTTGTCAATTTTGGCTTTTGTTGCCATGGCTTTTGGTGTTTTAGTCATGAAATCTTTGCCCATGCCTATGTCCTGAATGGTACTGCGTAGGTTTTCTTCTAGGGTTTTTATGGTTTTAGGTGTTACATTTAAGTCTTTAATCTATCTTGAGTTAATTTTTGGATAAGGTATAAGGAAGGGGTCCAGTTTTAGTTTTCTTCATATGGCTAGTCTGTTTTCCCAACACCATTTATTAAATAGGGAATCCTTTCCCCATTTGTTTTTGTCAGGTTTGTCAAAGATCAGATGGTTGTACACCTGTGGCATTATTTCTGAGGCCTCTGTTCTGTTCCATTCGTCTATATCTCTGTTTTGGTACCAGTACCATGTTGTTTTGGTTACTGTAGCCCTGTAGTATATTTTAAAGTCAGGTAGCGTGATGCCTCCAGCTTTGCTCTTTTTGCTTAGGATTGTCTTAGCTATATGGCTCTTTTTTGGTTCCATGTGAAATTTAAGGTAGTTTTTGCTAATTCTGTGAAAAATGTCAATGGTAGCTTGATGGGGATAGCACTGAATCTATAAATTACTTGGGGCAGTATGGCCATTTTCATGATATTGACTCTTCCTGTCCATGAGCATGGAATGTTTTTCCATTTGTTTATGTCCTCTCTGATTTCCTTGAGCAGTGGTTTGTAGTTCTCCTTGAAGAGGTCTTTCACATCCCTTGTAAGTTGTATCCTAGGCATTTTATTCTCTTTGTAGCAATGTGAATGGGTGTTCACTCGTGATTTGGCTGTTTGTCTAGTATTGGTGTATAGGAATGCTTGTGACTTTTGCACATTGATTTTGTATCCTGAGACTTTGCTGAAGTTGCTTATCAGCTTAAGGAGATCTGGGGCTGAGATGATGGGGTTTTCTAAATATACAATCATGTCATCTGCAAACAGAGACAATTTGACTTCCTCTCAGGAAGAGCATTCTTGATGTAATTTTGTAAATCTATTAAATAATGATAAATTGTTCATCAAGGCTGAGATGTTTCTTTTTAAATGAGCTCTATGAATTCAGAATACAGAACATGTAGAGGAAATTTAGTTGCTATTGCCATCTGGAAGGCAAACTAGGGAGGTCAAAGACATCTAAGGCCTGGAGAGATGTAGATGAGCTGACAGGATGAATACCTGCTCCTTTTTCAAAAGCTGTCGATTTTCTTAACAACTAGTAATTCTGGACTTTTTTTTTGGATCCTTCATTGATTATTGTTTATAGCAGTATATGATGAAAAAATATAAATATGCAGACAGGTTTTGAACAGTGAATTTCAGAAGGAAATGTCAAATTTTTAAAGTAAATCTAAACAGGGAATATAAATGGGATAATTCATTTTGATATCCAAAAGTAGTTTCACATTATGAAATAACATAAAATTTACATTTGCCTTCACTTAATAAATGCTTCCCAGATTTGCATGGCCCTAATACAATAAGATTAAGAATATTCTATCATTGTTTATCCTTTGTGATCAGTTGTTTATCCTGTGTTAAACAAATATTGTGGGAAGAATAGATTGGAACAGGCTTCAAAACTATTCCTTGGATGCTCATCAACAGAAACACAGAGAGACAGCAGAGCTCAGAACTTGGACAGATAAAAATCTAACAGGAAAACCAAAAGTAAACTGACTAGAATTTTAAATCTTCAACAATGAAGAGAGTCGTGGGATTACTGGTATAAATGCAAACCTGATGCTGCAGAAAATAACTTTGAATTTTTGTTTCCAAAAAATAAATATATCAACTTGTCTTTCCAAGGAGATCCTTAATGATACATGTGCCAGGGTAATGTATGCATGTATATATATAATGTGTGTATTTTATATATAGTCTTTCTTGAAAAAAGCAAGAGGAAAAAAAAAGCATGAAGAACATATAACATATGGCATTCCCTATCGCCTCAGCTGGTGTTTGCCATTTCCTGCTTGTAACTTTCTTAATTTTACATCTCCTCAATTTCAATATACTAGACATTTTAATCAGATTTGCAAGTTGGCCTTCCATTTCTTCACTTGCAGCCCCTGCTCCTATTAATCTTTTCAATTATGTAAGCAGGCCTATTTGATTTAAAGAAGAGCTAAAAATTACAATGCCTAGGGTGTCTTCATGAATAATCAATAATGTGCTCATTGTGATGTGGCTGTCTGGGTAAGCTATGTTCTGATGCAAGAGGCAATAGAATTCAAAACTATTCTAATATTTTAATCAAATATTATGGGATTGATATATGTGATATTTGGGAGAGCAAAAATCAGTGAGGGGCATAGAGGCATCCTATGAGGGGGGAAAAAAACCAAAACAAAACAACCTTACTTTAAGTCACTCAAGCATTGCCCCCCAAAGCTGGGCCTGTTTTTCTTGACTTCTATGCCCCGCCCACATCCAGGCTGCATATGAAGCAGTTCTCTTTAGGAAAGTCAGGAAAACAAAACTGGTCATTAACCCTCAGGCAAGTAGATTGAATATCTTTCCCAAAGCAATTAATTAGGATTCCAGCATGTTAGGATCTTATCCTTTGCTGGCAAAATCTCCCTCACTAATTCCAAAGTCAAAAGTGGAAACAAAACAAAACAAAAAAAAGTGAAAGCACCTCCACAGATTCTAAAATAAATGCATATTTGTTCTCAACTAGAAACCAGTTGCTGGGAAATGTTGGCAACTCAGGATGATGTCCCATTCCAAGCTTCTCACTGTCATCCTAAGAATGCTGTGGTTCTAAGAGTTCTTGTAGTTTGCTTCAGCAATAAACTCTGTGCCTTTAGACACCCCAAGGAGTTTTCCTGGTAAATGCAAAGAGTAACTTACCCAAAACACAATCTTTCACACTCTAGAAGCAATGCCTAAGGTTAGGCAGTACCATTTAAGAAACTAATGTGACCAGCCAGAACTCAATGTTGACATCTGAGATGTTAGGGTATGCGTGAGGGCTACTTTTCTAAAAGTTTACATACATATGCAGGATTCCATCCATTTTCTCCATCACATTTTCACTAATTAACATGGTTATTAAAGAGCTGGACTTCA
Source organism: Macaca thibetana thibetana (assembly GCF_024542745.1). Taxonomy (NCBI): domain Eukaryota; kingdom Metazoa; phylum Chordata; class Mammalia; order Primates; family Cercopithecidae; genus Macaca; species Macaca thibetana. Next base: position 81,950,642 of record NC_065589.1, on the reverse strand, counting down.
TATTATCCTAAATTTCCTGGCACATGTAATTGCAAACTCACTCCAGAACTTTCCTTTTATACCTCCCACCAGGTTGCCTAATGGTGTTACTTATAGACATTTCTCACTATGAGGGTAATCAGGTTTCAATGAAACTCTAAAATACTTTAGAGGAATCCATAAAATTTGAGAAGAGGGAGATAAGAGAGAAAATTATACATACTCTAGGCAGCCAGTTTTGATGTGGTATCATTGATAGTCATTTTCTATTCATCACCTAGCTCTTAATATAAAACTTCATAAGTCAAAACATAAGTTCACAAATACAGAACCAGGACCCCAGTAAAAAATAAAAATCAGAAGACAATCAGGCAATATAGCCATAGGGAGGAAAAAACCACTATGATCAGAAGCAGAGAACTATAATATAGTCCTTTCCTTACCCTTAAGCCAATAGCCTAAAATGTACAATCATAGAAGAAATTTTTATTTCACACACATGAAAATGGCTAGTACCTATTGCTCATCCACATTTTCCATGTATCAAACAGCATAGACATACAGGAAAACTAAAACTCTCTTTGATGCTCATAAATATTCAGTTAAAATTTTTAAAAATTTACTTATAAAAAAAGAGCAGTTGTTACCTTATGTCTATGTAAAATTAATTTCTCTACCAAATAAAATCAACAAACTAAATTAAAACATCTCAGGATCTCACATGGATCAGAGTTCCAAAACTGGTAGCTGTAGTTAAGACTAGAGGTGTCAGAACAAAATTTTAAGTCAAGAGAATCTTTGAATCTGTATGAAATCATGTCTAAATAATGCTAAATATAAGAATTTACATTAACAAATGAAACAAGCACAAAGATAAAAATTGCACAGTTAGGGAAGGTCAAAATTTAAGCCTGCCTTCACATAAAATTTAACATTTTCATTCCTTGCCCTATGCCTTACCCTAGCCTAGAGAATTAATAGGAAACTAAGACTTCAGGCAATTAGGTACCACCATCTGTAAATTACCCAGAAAATGATTGAGAGTGTAGTATCAAAAGACTGACAAGAAGTAAATTCTCATGATGAGAATTTACAGCATTCTGGAAAAAAGCAGTGAAGCCAGATGTCAAAATATGTATTTAGTGACTCATAAAATTTCATTGCCCCAGAGTGAAAAAAAGAAATACCACAGTTAGGCAACATTTTCAGCAGATGCCCCTAAAATACTTCTAACTTTAAAATAGTTCTTCAAATCTTCTTGAAGTGCTTCCTATTCATTTATATTTCTCTTATTTTATTGGTTTTTCTTACCACTGTCCTACAGGATTAGGAGTGAATCCAGGAGTAGAAGAAATTGAGAAAAACTGAATGTCAAGTTCACTATGCCCTGCTTAGCCTCATCCAACTCAAACTTGCTATCCATATAGTCAGATGGGGTAAGCTGGGGGATAAAATGAGAAATGGAAATGGATCCATTTTAATCATATTCCTCTACTCCACCTTTGTGAAAAGCAGTCTACAAGATACCCCTCTTACATTTAATGTTTTAACATTATTTTTAAAATCTCAAAAGGAAAATAACACTGAGTATTTCACACAGGAGAAACTGAAGAAAACTCCAGGCATGAAGACTTTACACTCAGGTAAAAGAGAGGAACAAAGGCCAAATCTGTCCACAGTGACATTTTGTTAGCTAATGTGCCTTTCAACAGAGCTTCATTCTCCAGTTTGCCACAATCCCCACCACTACTTATTATATTGTACAAGCTGCTTCACACTTCACATTCACCTTTCCTATTAGTTCCTGTATGCATTGCAGACTTTGACCCCTGCAAGTGAAGATTTATCTTCATCCACTCTTACAAACTCAGCTTTGGCAGAGGTCTTTAAAGTCCATCCTCTAGAACAACCATCCATTTGATAATTAGATTCTCTAATACATTTCTGCCTAGCTTTTTGCACATCAGTAACACCAGAAGAACTTAAAAATGAATAAATAAAAAGATGCCTGAGCCCCGTCCCTGACCTACTGAATTAAAATATTGAAGGATGCAGGGGGTGGGAATTCGGGAGAGTTCTAAGTATCTATGCAGGTGAATCTGATGAGCAGCTAGGGGTTACAAACTATTTATTATATCTAATCATGAAGAACTCACAGTTTTCGGATAACAATGTAAGGAAGTTCTTTCCTCAGGCAAATCTTAGTGCTCAGACTAGAGATAGAGAAGAGTTACCTGCCTCTCAGCCCTGGGGTGGTTTGACAGTGTATCAGAGAGCCTTGTCAAAACTCGGAGGGGTTTGTTATAGAAACGAGACTTCACTTCTTCCACTGCCTGCCATATGTTTCATTCCCTGCTGGCTTGATTCTGAGAACATTTTCCATATCTGTGTCCATGTGAAAGCTAAAGCTACCTATTCAGGTGTTGCAGCTGTCACCAACAATATCCTGGTGATGGGATGAAATAGATTTTGCTTCAGAAACTATGAAAAGAAAGTCGGTGTGCAGAAATGACACATTATGAAACGATGAAGTACAACATCTGGCTCAGAAGTGAGTCAGACAGGTGCCATTAATGAGACAAACAGGAAGCTTCTTTATTAAAAGCAAAGTTAAATTTTGAGGCTATTTTGGACTCTCTCTATACAGGTCTATTAACCAATTCAGTTGAAATATCATTACAGTGGATTTGAGCAGATGTTTGGCTGCATTAGCTGAAATGGCTGGTTATTACAGCAAAGATTCATCCCACATAATTGCCCATAGGAATTTAATAGCCATAGGTTAAAAAATACATCATTATTGGGCCAGGCACAGTGGTTCACACCTGTAATCCCAGCACTTTGGGAGGCCGAGATGGGTGGTTCACGAGGTGAGGAGTTCAAGACCAGCCTGGCCAAGATGCTGAAACTCCCGTCTCTACTAAAAATACAAAAATTAGCCGGGCATGGTGGCACACACCTGTAATCCCAGCTACTCGGGAGGCTGAGCCAGGAGAATCGCTTGAACCCAGACAGCAGAGGTTGCAGTGAACCAAGATCATGCCACTGCACTCCAGCCTGGGCGACAGAGCAAGACTCTGTCCTGGAAAAAAAAAAAAAAAAAAACATTATTATACCAGGTCAAAATTGTACAATAGTTTACACCTTTCAAAGCACTCACTCACAAATAATCTCATGGAAACTTTAAAGAAACCTGTTTGTCAGGTGATAATAAACCCATATAACAGATGAAGAAACAGAGACTCCTGTCCCATGACTTGCCCAAACTTATTCAAGTAGGATCACAGCTGCACAGACCCCAGATTCTCCAAATCTAAGGTCAAGGCTCAAGCTCTGAGGATCTTCAGGTTTTTAAACTACAAGAGGAAGTTTTAAGAAACAAAGAAAAACTTTAACCAATATAAACCTAACCATGATTCTGGAAAACCTGGGGCCGAACAGGAAGAAATGTAGGAAAGAAATAAAATGTGAGAAACATCTAGCCCTGGATGCCAAGGCTGGAGACTTGCTAGTTTTCAGACTGAATCCTAACATACTGCTGGTACATACACATCTGCAAGCTATTCCCAGGCCCATCAAGAGCCCCCTGTCAAAGTCACAGGTGTAGGGTAGAAAACAGAAGAATGAAACCACCTTACAGTTGTGCAGCACTTTAATCATCTACACAAAAGAGATAAGACACATTTCCCTGCCAGGTAAGTATTGGCTAAGGAATACTGAAGCACAGGAATATTTTGAGAAAGAACATACGAAATGTAGCTGAAAGGACTTTCTGAATATCAGCCCCCACGGTGCTGACGGTCAATCATGATATTTTGGAACCAAGAGGTCCAGAATAGGTATTCTACACAGTAAAATAATAATAATAACTTTGAAAACATAGTGCATAATGCATTATTTGATTCTGCCATATTTGGTTCAGCATGCAAAGTTAAGTCATGGTAAAATGAGGAAGAATATCTCTTAAATATCAGGAAGATCTTTATGCCTTAAATGAGTAAACCCCTGAACCATGAGTCTGAGACAAGAAGAAATGGACAGTGAAAAGAACAGTGCCTTTTCCATTAAAATGTGTAAGGGTGAAATTAAAAGTAGAATGACTCCCTCTTTCTTTGTAATTACTTACTTATTTAGGACATTTTATTAAAACTCTGCTATGAAGTCATTAGCAGATTGTAAATCTTTGGGCATGAATCACATAATTTCATCTCTTTTCAGTCTCTAAATTTTATTAGTTTATCAATGTTGATTTTAAGGATGATGGAATTTGACCCAAAATATTATGTATCCCTGTACTTACATGTCTTAATAGGACATATATATGTGTGTGTAATCTGAAATATATATGTGTATAATTAATTTGCTTTTCCTAAAGTCACATATATATATGGCTTTAGAAAATATATAGGATAATATATAAAATAATATAGGATAAAATATATAGGATAATGATAGGATATTAATGTGTGTGTCATATATAGATACATATATATATCCTATATTATCCTATATACTTTCTAAAGCCATATATATGTGGTTTTAGGAAAAGTTAATTTAATTATATACATATACATTCCAGCTTAAGAAAAAGCCAATATAATAGAGTTCAAAATAATAAAATGGACCGGGCACGGTGGCTCACGCCTGTAAATCCTAGCACTTTAGGAGGCTGAGGCAGGCAGATTACGAGGTCAGGAGATCGAGACCATCCTGGCTAACATGGTGAAACCCCGTCTCCACTAAAAATACAAAAAAATTAGCTGGGCATGGTGGCAGGCGCCTGGAGTCCCAGCTACTCAGGAGGCTGAGGCAGGAGAATGGCGTGAAAGCGGGAGGCGGAGCTTGCAGTGAGCGGAGACCGCGCCACTACACTCCAGCCTGGACGACAGAGCAAGACTCTGTCTCATTAAAAAATAAAAATAATAATAAAACGAACAATTAGACATAATTATTTACCTCCATTAATTCAGCAAATATTTATCATGTACCTATCTTGTGTCAGAAACTATGTGAGACAAAAGGATGTGAAGATGTGTAACACAGGGCCCTTCCCTCAAGAGACTGACTATGAGAGACTGACTTAAGAGGAAGGCTTAAGTACTACGAGGAAGAAAAGGTATTCAGAGTATGGTAGAGAGACACAAACTAGTAGTCAAAACTCATGTAAGTAGCCTTATATACTGCACTAAGAAATCTGGACTTTTTATTGTAGGCCACAGGAGCCATTGAAAAGTTTTAAGCATTGAGTAATTATCAAAATCACATTTTGAAAATAGCAGCACTCTAGCAATAAGGAGCAAGATAGCTTGAAAGGATCAAGATCAGACATGGGGAAACAAAACAGAAGCTTACTGAGAGAGTTCTCATGAAAAATGATCAGGGCTTAAACTAGAACTGCAGCAAGGAAGATGGAAGTGGGGATGGAGTGGAGAGCAGGATTGAGTGGATTCATATATTGCCTTGGGAGAATCTCCCTTTATAATAAATCCTAAACTAGGGAATTAATCACCTTTTGAGTCAGTAGGACAATAGTCTAAACAACTTATTTTGATTTGCAAATTCCAGGCTTTACTTGTGAAGCGAAATTTTACTTTTCATGAACTAGGTAGAGAAAACTGAAGCATAGAGCTTTACAAGGAACCACAGTGCAGGAGAGACAAGACTATTAGATATAGGAATTTCCTGACCCAAGAAAGGAAGACCTTTTCACACGGTGGCAGGAGATGTCAGCAAAAGAAGAAAAGAAAAACAGGCAAAGAATTTGAATAGACATTACTCCAAAGAAGATATACAAATAGCTAACAAGCATATGGAAAGATATTCAACATTACCACTCATCAGAGAAATGCAAATCAAAAGCACAATGAGATATCACCTCAAACTCATTATGATGGTCATTATATTAAAAAAAAAAAAAAAACAGAAAATCACATGCACTGGCAAGGATGTGAACAAATTGGAACACTTGCGCACTATTGGTAGGGTTGTAAAATGGTGCAACTACTATGGAAAAGACCCAGCGATTCTACTAGGGGCATATATCTAAAAGAATTTGAAGCAGAGTCTTGAAGAGATACTTGTATATATTCATGTTCGTGGTGTTATTCACACAGCCAAGAGGTGGAAGTAAACCAAATGCCCATCCACAGATGAAAGGAATAAAAAAAAGTTGTGTGTGTGTGTGTGTGTGTTTATACACACACAATGAAATATTATTCAGCCTTGAAAAGGAAGGAAATTCTGTCACATGCTACAACATGAATAAAACTTGAGGACATTAAGTGAAATAAGCCAGAAAAAGACAAATATTCTATTATTCCACTTACATGAGGTATCTAGAATAGTCAAATTTATAGAATCAGAAAGTACAGTGGTGGTTTCCAGGAAATGGAGAGAGGAAGAAAAGAGGAGTTGTTTAATGGTAGAAAGTGTTACATTTGCTACATGAAAAGAGTTTTGGAGCTATGTTTCACAACAATGAATATACTTAACGCTGCTGAACGCCATACTTAAAAATGGTTAAGATAGCAAAAATAACTAAATAAATGAAAGAGAGAGAAAGAAAGAAAGAGAGAGAGAGAAAGATGGAAAAAGATGGAAGGAAGGAAGGAAGGAGAAAGAAAGAAAGAAGAAAGAAAGAAAGAAAGAAAGAAAGAAAGAAAGAAAGAAAGAAAGAAAGAAAGAAAGAAAAAGAAAGAAAGAGAGAGAGAGAGAGAGAGAGAGAGAGAGAGAGAGAGAGAAAGAAAGAAAGAAAGAAAGAAAGAAAGAAAGAAAGAAAGAAAGAAAGAAAGAAAGAAAGAAAGAAAGAAAGAAAGAAAGGAGGGAGGGAGGGAGGGAGGGAGGGAGGGAGGGAGGGAGGGAGGGAGGGAGGAGAAAAGAAAAGAAAAGAAAAGAGAGAAAGAGAAAGAGAGAGAGAGAAGGAGGGAGGGAAGGAGAGGGAGGGAGGGAGGTGAGGGAAGGGTGAGGGAGGGAGGGAGGTGAGGGGAGGGTGGGGGAGAGGGAGGTGAGGGGAGGTGGGCATGAGATCAGATCAAATGTACTCACTTCTCCCTTACCTCCTTAGGGTTAAACTTCAGATGGGTTGTGTGGTAGAAACACATAAACTGGTTGATGAGAGCAGGATCCCAAAACAGGAACCTTTCTCTTGGTCAGACTGTAAGCTTCTCAGAGAAATCCCACAGTCATTATGGGGCTTCACCTGACATGGCACTTGAGCAATAGAGGAGAAGTAACTAAAGAAGGTGCCCAACGGGTGGGCCTAAGAGAGCTTCCTGTTCCATAGGGCCAGCATGTGACTTGGGTAGTCACAGAAGATAGTTCAGGGTGCCAACTGTCAAGCTCATGAGAGGTTTACCAAGATCGTGGATGAGATAACTCTTCAGCAGAGGACCACAAAGCAAAAGCTAAGTCAGGGATCACAGCCAGACCCCAGAAGATTTATCTCGCTGCAACTATTAAAGTGAGAGCCAAGCTAGCAAAGAAGAATAGTTTCCATCATAGTTCCCAGGCCCAAGGGCACTTCAGAAGCTCGTTCAGCAAGAACCCAGACATCCCTCACAAGAACAGACATCCCTCTCCCATTGCCAAAAGGCTAGTTAGTATCCCCTCTCACCTCTAGCTGCCACCTTGAGAAGGAGGGGGAAAGGAAGACACACAGAAGGGGAAAGGGGGAGAATCCAGGTTTTGCCTTGCCTGAGGTTTACACAATTTATAGAACCCTCTTTAGGAAAAAGAATACAAAATTATAAATAGAAAATTGCTGGGGCCCCTCCCAGGCCTTGAAATGGTCCTGGGCAAATGAGGGGCCCTGAAGTATAAGATTCCCATAAACTTGCCTCTGAGAAGAGACCTTGGAAAACTGAGTAATTACTGAAGAGACTGTTTTGAACCTGCAGAGGTAAGAGTATGTGTCATTGACATAGCCAGTGTATACTGCCATCAGTGGGAATGAAGTCTCCAGAGTACAATGAAATTGGTCGTAGAAAATAAAGTGAAAATAGGAGTCATAGTGTGTAAATTCCTACCACCTGCTACATTTTCTATGTTCAGAGATTTAAAAGTCACTTTGCAAATTGCTCAAAAAGGAACAAGCTGCTGGAAGTCAAATTTGAGTTTTATTGCTATGTGAGTTTAACCTGATGCATGCCCATAACAACAGGGAGGTAAACCGCTGAAAAGTAATAAATGTGAAGATGATTAGGATCACCAGATATCTGGCTTCCCATGGAGATTTTTCACTTGTCCTGGAATTGCTTTACATACACTGAGTTAAAAGCTACTCTATGACAGTGGGTTCTCAGAGGAACATGAGATCCTCCCTTTTCCAACTATATAGCTGTGTGAGGATGGATTTTTTAAAAATATACACTTCAACCGAAACATTTCATGACAGATTGAATGCAGGAGCAGACATGCAAATCCAGCTGTCTTCTATTAAGCCAGACAGTAAAGAGATTTGCAAAAATGTAACACAATGTCGCTCTCCTCACTAGTTGGTTCTGTTTTAAAAAATAATTAAATATAAATCTATAATATGTAAATATATATGTTGCTTATGTTAATAGTAATAAAACCATCACATTATTTTTCAATAAATAAATATGTTAAAATTTCTCTAATTTCAAATACAGTATATCTTAATATAATCCATATAAACAACTGTTAAGAGTGTAAGGTATCCTGAGACCAGAAAGTTTGAGAACCATGGCTCCATAAGAACCAAAGTGTGTGTTGAATAGCAAGCTTTATTCCAAAGGAATTAATAATTAAATATTGTTCTACTTTTACAGCATGTGAGACCCAGTAGAGATTAAGAAACACATAAATATCACAAATATCATTTTATCAACAACTCTAGGCCCCAGTTGTTCAAAGTCACCCTCTCAAAAGTCTTCTCTGATCACCTTGTCCAAAAGGGCCTTTTTCAGTTCCTCTCTCTCTCTCTCTCTCCTCCCTAATCCTATTTATTTTATAAGATAAAAATCCCTAATTATCTTCTTTCTTTGTTTTTTTTAATGTGTTAATTTTCTGTAGTCCCATTCTTTTCTTGCTTATTATGTATCTCTCCCCTTGAACATCGGTTCCATGCAGACAGGGACCTAGGATGTCATGTTATATGATCTGTCCCCAGCTGCCAGATAAAGATCTCACACATAGTAAGAGCTTAATTGATATTTGTTGACTGAATGAACTAATTCTATTAAATACTTGTTTCCAAAGTTATAACGATAAGCAAAACTGAGAAATCTAGAAAGTACTTTAAAATGTGATATTTGCCCTTCTTTTCTGATTTGCTAAACGTTTCTCAAATATGAAAGGACCCACTGTTCTCCCTATGATTTTTCGTGTGGAACACCATGGTCTTGCCCATAGCCAAGTCTATTCGGACCCCCAACTAGGAATATTTCCATTAGTGGAAGATAACACCCAACTGCAGACTCCGAGGAAACCTGCTGGAGTGCATCTGAGACTGACAGAACTTTGTAACATATTTGTCTCTGACCAGATTTCCTGCTGCTTTTTATCTAAATTTGTTCTAATGACAGTAGCTCAGCCTCAGATTTGGCCAGCATATCAAAGTTTCACACATAAACACATATCTCCTCACACACGTGCCCACACACGTACATATATATACACAAACACACACACACACACGCACACACATATATATATATATATACGACTGACACTGACTGTGATAAACATATATTTCAATCAAAAGGATAAATGCAGCCGGGTGCAGTGGCTCACACCTGTAATCCCAGCACTTTGGGAGACCAAGGCAGGCAGATCATGAGATCAGGAGTTCAAGACCAGCCTGGCCAACGTGGTGAAACCCCGTCTCTACTAAAAAATACAAAAATTAGCCAGACGTGGTGGCACACTCCTGTAGTTCCAGCTACTTGGGAGGCTGAGGCAGGAGAATTGCTTGAATCTGTGAGGTGAAGGTTGCAGTGAGCTGAGATCGGACCACTGCACTCCAGCCTGGGCAATAGAGTGAGACTCTGTCTTGGGGGGGATAAAAAAAAAAAAAGGACAAATGCATGCTGGGGAAAGGACTTCTAAGTGTTTCATCCAGGCAAAGGACATTTGTTATGCATTTATAAAGAACATAAGAGTGTTATGTCCCCTTAAAAAGAGAAGCTAGGCCGGGCGCGGTGGCTCAAGCCTGTAATCCCAGCACTTTGGGAGGCCGAGACGGGCGGATCACGAGGTCAGGAGATCGAGACCATCCTGGTTAACACGGTGAAACCCCGTCTCTACTAAAAAATACAAAAAATTAGCCGGGCGCGGTGGTGGGCGCCTGTAGTCCCAGCTACTCGGGAGGCTGAGGCAGGAGAATGGCGTGAACCCGGGAGGCGGAGCTTGCAGTGAGCTGAGATCCGGCCACTGCACTCCAGCCCGGGCGACAGAGCGAGACTCTGTCTCAAAAAAAAAAAAAAAAAAAAGAGGATCTAACCTTTTCCCGCAAGTAGCTTATGGACGGTGCTGTTTAGGTCATTAAATTACATCTGGGACCATGTCTGAATAGAGCTGAACAGTGTAGCTGCTAAAATGATGTACTATAGTTATAGCACTTGGTATACATATTATATTTCCCCTGGCTAACAGTATATAACCTTGCTTAAATCACTAAACTCTGTACCTGGTGTTTCTATTTGTAAAACATAGATAATAATACCTGTCCCAGGCACTCACCCTAAAAGGATGTCATGAGAATAGATGAGATTAGTGATGGCAAAGCTCTTTGTTTGAAATGTGCTATCTAAATCTCAAGTACTATTATTAGGGCTCCCTGCAATTTCCCAGCTAATGGATTATGCAACAGATGGGCGCTAGAAGATGTTTGATATTATTGATATTTCCCATAATTTTTTTTCTTTTTCCCACCTCTCTTATTTATTATTTATTAAAATTCTAGCTCTGATCTACATAACAAGAAAAAGCAGAAGGCTTCTGTGTTTGGGTTGAATTTGCCAAGATCACCTTATCCAGACAGTTTTTAAATTATTACTTCTATGCATTTGTAAATGCGTTGAGGTCTTCCCAGTAGGAACAACTGACACAGTTGGATTAAGCAGTTACCCAATGTGCCAGGATTTGATGCAGGCTAATAGATGAATTCTAAGTTCCTTTCCTTTCTTCTAAAAATGTCCTTCTTTTTGGTGTTCATGAACTAAAATGGAAAGAAAACAATTTGAACGCCTCATCTATACTAAAAATATTTCTCTGGGAGGTCCAGCATGAACATTATAGACTAAACTAGCAGAGTAGCATTAAGTACTGACCAGAGATATACTAGTCATTTACAGTGTGACAGAGGGAAATCAGAAAGGCTCAAAATGCAGGCACTAGCTGCCAAGAGACAGAAGACTGATGGAGGGTTAGATCTGGAAGGTGGAGGTGTTACAGCAGAGATAGGAAAAGTTTCTAAAAGCCTGATTCATAGACCTAACACAGTGACAGTCTCGGGCTCGGCAGCCTCCATCTGCTTGCTTTCTGCTTACAATCACCTCTGGCCAAGCCAATTCCATTTTGAGTGTGATTTAGTCATCTTCCTTTTAACACAAGTTATTTCAACAGTTAACTCACTGCCATGATGCAGCTTACAATTGGAAAAATATACCTAAGATTTGAGAGGAATGCCAGCAAGGTATTTTTCCTGGTTCCAATTTGGTTTAATCTAGTCACCTAGAAGATGTCACTTCTTATGAAGCAACTATCCAATACAATAAGCAGTCTGCTGCTGGGCAGAATATGAGAGAAAGGAACAGGTTGTGCCTGTTTATTGCTGTTTGGTGTTGTTCCCAAATAAATGGATGCTAATTGAGAGGGAGTGTGGCTTCATATTTTATGACACCCTGGTTATATGGTAAGAAGTCTCAGGAGAGCTGCTTTAAATTAAAGCTAATGTTAAACTCTGCTTAATTAGCATTGCTGTAGCGGGTTTCACTTTTCCCTGTGAGAGCAAGAATATGCTATGTTACAGTTTTCCTGTTGCAAAATACTAAACTATATGATGGAGGTGAAGAAGTGATTTGGGAGCTGAATGACTTTCTGGCAAGGGAGAACCAGATAGGATGGCATTTTACTAATTAAGAGGAGTGGTGTATTAACCAGATGGGAAAATACAGAGTGGAACAATGGATTGAAGTCCTCAGAATGACACCATTACTTTGGAAACTATTATAAATCAGCTGGGGTTGGGGGCCCTATAATCAACTCCCAATAAAAAATGAGTCAGTCACTCCTGAATATTCTGTGATAAAAAGCACTAAAAATGCTCTGAACCAAAATGCCTGAATTCCATATAGTTCATCCACATGAAATGGAAGTATAAAAGAATAGCAGAGATGGGGCTGGGCGCAGTGGCTCACGCCTGTAATCCCAACACTTTGGGAGGCCAAGGCAGGTGGATCACCTGAGGTCGGAGTTCGAGACCAGCCTTACCAACATGGAGAAACCTCATCTCTACTAACATACAAAATTAGCTGGGTGTGGTGGTGCATGCCTGTAATGTTAGCTACCTGGGAGGCTGAGGCAAAATAATCACTTGAACCCCGGAGGCAGAAGTTTTGGTGAACCAAGATCGTGCCATTGCACTCCAGCCTGGGCAACAACCGCGAAACTCTGTCTCAAAAAAAAAAAAAAAAAAAAAAAAAAAGAATAGCAGAGATGGGAATAGCCTCTACTTTTGCCAAATATCATTGTCTATCAGGACACCAATTGCTCTACCACTGGCCTCTTAATCTCGTGCTCCGATGCTTGCTTTTGCTTTCTTCCTATTTATACATAAACTGTGCAGTCTTTATGCAATAGATCACGTTCCTTTCTTGAGTGTCAAAGGAAGAGATGCCATGCTGGCTGCCAGTCACCCAATCTGGTGGCAACTTCATCTACAGCAGACTGGAAGCATAAGAATAGTTGTTTCTGGTGAGGTCAGCAAACTTGCATCTCTAGCCATTGCATAAAGTATAACGGAAGTTTTCACAGGTTGATACAAGTTGATCAGAGAAATTCGAGCTTGTAGTTATCTTACAAATGGTTTGCTAAGTGAACTGTCCTGTTCACTGTCTCGGGAGAAAAATTCTAAGGCTGAACAGTGTTTAGCTACTTACCTCTGCCAAAGAGGGCTATTATCATTTCAGAATAAAGAGATGATTATTCAGCTCTCTGACGCAAGTCAAAACACACTCACATCTCCTGCTCACAGAAGCCAGCATAAAATGGGTATTGAGCTGGGAGAACAGGTGTGTTTGTGCTTGGAGAAAGCAGCGAGGGATATGAAAATGACTTAGCAGCTGGTGGAAAGGAAGATTGAAGTTGTGCCAGGCAAAGGGTGTTTTTTCCCCTAATTATGCAAAAGCCTTAATTTCATTGATCATGTTGTTCTCTTCTTTCTCCATCTAAATAATATGAAATCTGTGTAACAACTCTTTTGGGAAGTCAAAAACATTGCCAGGGATGCTTATTAAGGGAATGAGGGTCAAGAAATACTCTCTAGTGGATAACCTTGCTATTTTCTCAGGGTTTGTGAAGCAGAGTAACTTTAATTAGATAAAAGATAAAAGATGTAATAAAATGAGATGTAGTTATTCAAGCTGAAAAAAAATATGCCAATAGAAAGAATAACCTCTGAAAACAAGACCCAGGAAATCTGGAAGGCTTTCATATTTGTAGTTATTCAATTGTTGGTATTCATTATCTTATTTGATAAAAATTTATCAAGCATGTATTTTGTGCCAGGCACTGAGCTACGTTTTTAGAATACAAAGATTAAAAATGCAATTTCTGCCTTCTACAATGGCTCACAATCTAGGGACAAAAAATATCTCACCCTAACTCAGTTGGGGCAGCTGCATGGATAAATTTTTATTCTAACTAAAAAGCTTAGACTGTCCTTTCATTTCAAGTGCAAATTAAATTTTAAAAGTTGAATCTTAGTTTAAATTTTCTGATGGTATGTGAGAAACTTGGTAAATGATTTTAATTGAGGACAAGAACCTTTCTCACCCATGTATGACCGTGTGTCATGACCCAGAAGGTCTGTGTCTCCCCCTTGCCTTGCTCTGTGATCTTATAAGTGGCCCTACATTTAACCTAGATAAGCTCATCTTTCCCAAACCCAAAAGAAGACGGAAAACAACAGAATGAGAATACCCCAACATTCACACAAAAAAGAACAACTGCTTGAAAATGTGTTAGTGACATCACTGTCCTTTGAGTTGGTTCTCTCTCATTCCAGGAAGGAGCATGTGCCAAGCGACCAAAGAGTTGAGGCTACCTTCTGACTCTACAGCTTGTGGTTCTGAACCAACATTACACATCTCCCCATACTGTCAGAAACTGTATCAGCAGTCCTCAGAGCTGGAAACAGCAGTCACAGAATGAGGTTCCATGTCTCTCTGTTTGACTTATAAAATGTCAATCATTGTGTGGTCTCAGATACATTGACTTGCTCACTGTTTGGTAACATTGCAATGACAATGTGTTTTAAATATATGCTGGAAGGACAATTTAAACACTTGACAGCAGTGAGAGTCAAGACAGACCATATTTTCTGTTCTGAATCTAGTATGCAAGAGAATCTGCACATATTGCCAGTGTTTTATTGTCATTTACATAGTCTTCAATTGTAAAAGTGTTGCTTAAGCAGGCATTTTGCTGGTTAGTTTTACCTTGAGAGCCTGATACGGGGAGGAAGGGTTACTAGTTGAAGAGAACTAAGAGGGCTAAAGCCTAAGAGACCAACTTAAAGGTTTTCTATTTGTACTGCTCACCCTCTGTGCGCACCACCTCTTTCCTTAACTCCCCTCTAACGCCCAGGCTACTGTCTTAGAACTTGCACCCTTAAAACAATCCATGTAACACTCCAAAAATGTTCACCCATTTTTATTAGGGAAAGGATTCAAGAAGAATATAAAGAAGGAAAAGATATAAAACACAGTGTAGCTGGATGATTTATTGGAATACTTAACTGTGCTTTATTCTCAAATTATTTTTCCTCTTCAGACCCTTTCCAGAAAAAGAGCCAAAATCCTTTGGACTCCTTTGCTCCAGGATATGTTTCACTCCTGATTTTGTTTTTCAAAAAGTATAAGCTTCTTGAAGGTATTATGTTATGTGTATAACGAGAAGTTGTCCTAACGGAGAGAGAGGGCTTCCCCTCATCTGGAAAGAGAGCAAGGAGCCTGGGAACTCACTTCCCTGCCTGGGTGGAACCTCAGCAGAGATGCCCGTGCCAAATCAGCACAGAAGCACAGAATCAGCTGCTTCAAGGCACCATACTGGCTTAGACAAAGAGCAGATCAGAAGTGACCATAATGGACCATACTGGCTCTGCCCTCATTTTCGGGGCAAAATGCAAACCTCTAGATTGAAGGAAAAGGAGAACAAGGACAAAAATTAGATTTCCTGCCAGCTCAGTAACTTTAAGAACATTCCTTATCCACACAAATTTGTAACTCCAAGTTCAATAGCTTCAATTAGATGAACCACCTTTGTCAGCAGTTATTTTACTCAAAACAGGTTATCTGTTTCTCCCCAGGGCATGTGTGGTTGTCACTGCTTCTCTGGCTGCACTTTATAGGGTAGTACAGATTTCTCCAAGTACCCTGAATTACCGCCAGAAGACTTAGACTCTATTATTTGGGTCTTGTTCGCTTTTACAATCTTTAATTGAACACCATTTTGTGATTGTCAAGAACTGTGAAGGCTGTGAGATTTTACTCCATTGATTAGCTAACAAGTTAGTCTGCCACAGATTCGTGGATGCTGGCTGAAGACGTAAGACTCTTGGGTCAAAGACAATGGACTTTATTACTGATGGCACAGCAAGCAGCATGAGTACCATATTTTTCCCTTGTCCCCAGATCCCACAGAAGCAATGCAGATTGGCTCAGATGAATGCCTGCACGTGCAGTGGTTTGCATTTCAGGAAAGGGACTTTGAATTTAGGGAACTTGAATCTTTTATACTGGACAGCCAGCATGCCCTGCCTTTGCACCAAAGGAAGATGCTATCTCTGTCTTCAAAGACTGTCTGCTGTACAAACTTCATCAAAGACATTCTTGGGCAAGAGACAGTCGATGTCTCTGCTCCTAAGATATGTGACAGATCCGTGGAAAAGTTCTCCCAGCAGTGCTAAGCCTGCTGTAGCACTTAAAAAATTTAAAGAAGTATGACCTCAGCCCTCCAGAATTCAGTAGAAGATCAACTAGCTGATGTGGAACTATAAGCAAAACATTTCACTTTTCAGTGCTTTTTTTTCTGTAATTACAAAATAGGAATGATATCTGCCCACTCACTGCTTATTTTGAGAAATAAAGGAAAAAGAACAGTCTGACAAACGCTTTGAGTTTCATGATGGACACTAAAATAGGAGAACATCATACAAAAACATACTGGGTCCTATTCACACTTTTATTCTCTAATGACTTTGGGGAAAGTATGACAAATTTACAGATATTTTATTCTGATAAGGTGGAAATACCTTTTTTTTGTAAGTGCTGAATATGAGTTTAAACCCTTAGTTTTGTCAAACTATAAAGCTAACTAAATATGTTTAAACACTACTTTTATTGAAAGCGCTGTTTAGATTTCTTATCAAATAGGTTTGCTGTATCTTTATCACATCACTTTGTAGCTGGAGAAGAGTATGGATCTATGATTCTTGAGTCTTTACATCTTCTCCAGTCCTCTCATCATCTCAAACACGCAGCTGGCAAGGCTTCTGCCCTTTCTGTCTTCCACCTCAGGGGTAAGAGCTCTCTTCTTCGTTCTCCTGGTCTTAACTTCCTCTTCGCTGCCTGGTGAGTTTTGACATAAAGTCAGACTAGACTTTCTGCTTGTAGGCACAAGAACAATTAGATTTTACAAGCTGCCTTAAAAAGTTATCCTAAATGCAATTAAAGATATTCCAGCATTCTGTGGTTAATTTGACTAACATTGTGCTAAATGATATTCTAAATTTCCGTAAAGACAATGCTTACCTACCTGTGCTATATAACCCTCTATGTGAGAATGCCTCAGCCAGTACCCAAGATCTAGTTAATCAGAACATCTGAAGATAGAGCTCAGAAATGTGCATTTTAACAAGTACCACAGGTGATTCTTATAGCCACTAAGGTTTGAGAACAGCTCCTCTGAAATTGTCACCAATAGAATTTCAATAAGTATGTTATCTTATAAATTGTCTCATAAAATATAAGACACAAGCATAAGCCATTTATTAAAAGGCAAACAAGCAAGAGATATATATTTCAGTTAAATAGGATAATTTCTAAAGAACAAGTCTCTCTTAATGATACACACAGTTTAATTTCATTTATCAAAAGGCAAGAAGTCTAAAAGAATTCTTGAATTAAATATCCAACAATAAAAAAACAGTTAAAGTACAATGTATCAACTCATGGAATATTTTTCAGCTTTTATAAATTATCACTAAAACAACCATTAAGCAATATAAAAATATGCATTAGAAAATAGAAAAAAATGTAGAGTACAAAATTGCATGTACATGATTGCAACTAGTATCTTCTGTATTGGAAAAAAAACGACAAGAGAAAATGTCAAGAGTTGTCAGATTACGGGAAAGTCGTCTGTATTTTTTCTACAATTGAGCTAAAGAGACAGACTGTGACAGAGCTTGGAAATCCTAATTGCAGGCTCTGCCTAACAATTCTACTAAGTAAATTAGCAACACTATTTTGTAAGTATTATGAAACAAGAGAATAGGTGAAGGCGACTCATTCTGTTTACCTTGATTTCTCACGGGGCTTAGATTTCACTTTAATACATTATGAATACATTATGATCTTTTTGTTTCCTATCATCTTCCCACTAATATGTAACCTCTTTTCATCAAGACTTCTTAATTCACTAGAAATCACATTCTCTCCCTCTGCCCTTAATGGCCTCAGGTATCTGCATTTTCCCTCCCTGGAAATCCATGGGTCACCTGGCCAAACTAGAATTCACAATAAATTTTGCTTTGAGTGCAAAAGTTACCAACTGGCCTATCGGAATTGAATATATTTGTTTTTTGTTGTAGTTGTTCTTAGGGTTTCAAGTTAGGAAGACATAATTTTTTCCTTCTACCTAGTAAACGTATGATATAGAGGCTCTCAAGATGAAATACTCTTCTTAAACCACCTTTATTTTATAAACAGCACTGTATCTTGTGTCAGGAACATCATGGAATGTTCAGGAGGTACACTACACAGCAGCTCAGGCAAGAGGTTGAGGACCAGCCAACATTCAGCCCAAACTCTCCTCGCCCAGATATGTTCTTTTGTTAACATAAAAGCTAGAAGAGAGAACAAATCAGCTGTAAGTCTGCCTATTTTAAAGCTCCTTCATTGCATGATTTCACCTCATCAAAAATGCCTGCCAGGAGCTGCTTCAATATAACAGATGACTTGTGAATACAGAATTGTTCCCTTTTCTTGTGCTTTTTTGACTGTACTAAGAAACAAAGGTGCTGGATCAGACCCTGCCAAGACCACTGCTAGTATTCAGTTTCTTCAGTGCACATAGACAGCTGAACAGAGTATGGCTTGTATTTCCGTGACTTACAGAGAATGATCTTCAGCTCTAACATCTGCCCTACCCAAGAACAGCCCCAAGGAAGCTCAGTAACAGTGATGCTGGTGTCTCTGGAAATGGCACAGCATTGGAATAAGAGATGTAAGTTGACACTATTTAGCTACAGTAAGTTCTATTTATAAGCTTTTAACTTCAAAACTAATACATGCAGGTATCTAGGACAGTTGTGTATCTAACAAATCATAAACATTATCATCATTCTTATTACTCTCATGTAAATTCTGAGTAAAGAGGAAATCAGTCAAACATTAAGCTGGAGGTGGGAAGAACCCAAAATAATGCACTGAGTAAGTTTCCAACTAGTTACAAAACTGTATTTTCCACTTAGCTAATCCTTACCAGATTAATGAGTGCTCACACTATGTTTAGTATTGAAACCATAACTTGTGACAGTCACGTGCCCATACAGCTGTCCCAAACCAACACAGGACTGCTTCTGTTGCAGAATCCATCTTACGACTATTATCAATTCACTGATTTTTTAATAGAATTACTCATTTCTAGTACCTTTTCTAGTTCAGCCCCAGCAAAACTACAGCTTTCATTTTGGTTATTCAATATTTAGCACCCATTTTGTGGAGTTGCCATCAAAAAAAAAAAAATTCTCCTGAGCTCAGCTTTAGTGATTCAAGTAGTCTTGAATACACCAAATCATATGGAAGAGGAAGTCCCAGTATAAATTTTTGAGAACAGTCTGTTTTATTCAGTCCCATCAATAAATCAGAAATAAACAGGGTCTTAGGAATCCATCATGGTAACTATTGAAGACTTAATTAATCTCTAAATTAGAATGTAGTAGCTGTATGGTGGTAAGATTTCTTTCCTTGCCCATTGCAAGGTTCATGGCTAACATTTCTATAACAAAAGACAGTTTAACAAGAGAAAAGCATACAATTTATTTTACAAAAGGTTTATGTGACACCAGAGGCTTCCGAAATGAAGAACCAAAGACCTAGGGAAAACTGTGTATTTCTGTGGACAGTCATGCAGAAATGATTGGAGGACAAAAGGGTATGAGCTAATGGTAACAAACTGGGGGAAACTCCACAAGGCCTATTTATGCAGATTCTTCTTGACCTTTCTGTGTGACATTCCTTCCCTGGAGGTATAGGTCAGGACACCTGTCACATGAGGATCTTATGACCTACTTTCAGGAGGGGGAGGTCAGAATTCTTTGATGGCTAGCTCTCAGGGGAGAAACATGGGAGGAAGTCAGAGAACTACCTTATTGCTTCAGCTGTTTTCTCAGTTCCTATGGTGCTATACTTTGGGGTATGTGTTCTGACCCCCAACAGAGCCTACAATTTTATTCCATTTCTGTACCTGAGTCTAACACATATCAAGGTTCAAGCACCATGCATCTCTGGCTTTTCTTGGGTACCTCCAGACCTGGGCCAGTTTGACCCTTCACCTATACTTCCAAAGACTGCCAGGCCAGGACCAGCAACTAAAGGGAATCTGGGAGCTGGGTCAGCATTTGGCTCTTCAGCTCCACAAGGAGAGAAGAAGCGTATCACAGGGTGGGAATAGTTGAAGAATTACCAAAAAGAGAATGATAGGAGATGAGGAGAAGTAAAGGGAAATAGAGTTCATGGCCATGGCCCACTGTCATGATGTAAGGCACAGCTGTAGACCTTCAGCTAATATGTGTTTCATAAGTAAGTTGTTCCTTCTTAAATAATTAGCAGCCATCTATTGTGTGTGAGACACATCTTTATGGCTATAAACATGCTAGGCCAGGCACAGTGGTTCATGCCTCTAATCCCACTTCTTTAGGAATCCAACGTGGAAAGATTGCTCAAGTCCAGGAGTTTGAAACCAGCCTGAGCAACATAGCAAGACTCTATATCAACACACCGTTGTTTAAAATAGCTGTGCGTGGTGGTGCACACTTGTAGTCCCACTTGCCTGGAAAGCTGAGGCAGAAGGATGGCTTGAGCCCCAGAATTCAAGGCTGCAGTGAGCCATGATCATGCCACTGCATTCCAGCCTGGGTGACAGAGTGAGACCCTGCTCAAAAAAAGAAAAAAATAAAGAAGGAGAGAAAGGATACTATAGCAGGCTCCTCTCTTCTCTGGAGAGCACAGCATGTGTGCCATAGAAAGACAATAGGCTCTGAAGACCGGCACGCCTGAGTTCAAAAACTGTATCTGTCATTTACCACCTGTGTCCCAGTTACTCAGTCTCCCAGCCTGCTTGATCTTTTGAAAAATATCTAAAGGGTAGTTGTGAAAATGACATGAGAAAACCTAGCCTGGCCCAGAATAGGCATCCAATAAAAGTTAGCTTCTTGATACTTTCCTTCATAGGAATTTGCAAACTAGGCGTCAAGGTAATAAAAAATAATCTCCACGCTTCCAAGATTAGCCTTTTGTGGAGCCGCTCCACTTCAAGGCAGTATAATTAACACTCACTCTTCACCTTCACCCACGCATTCATCAGTTTCAACAACGGTTAATCACTAGCAAGAGGTCACAGAGCAGATCCAGGCCTCTTGAGTCTTAATCCCAATTTATACTTCTGAGTATCTGTTTGTGACAGGAAATTTAAATAAGATGAAAACAAATACTTTATTTGTGGTTTAAAATACCTTCAAATCCATGCTCCCCCTCATCATTCCAAATTCTAACATAATTAAATAAAATTTCTAATTAAATGCTTACTCCAATTTTTGTACTAATTTATATGGCATATATTTATGCTATAGTAGAGCTGCTTTTTTATGGATTGTAAATACTGTTTTTCCCTTTCAGGTCTTTAATTTTATTCCATTTCTGTACCTGAGTCTAACACATATCAAGGTTCAAGCACCATGCATCTCTGGCTTTTCTTGGGTACCTACAGACCTGGGCCAGTTTGGAGTTTCAGGGTTTCTGAAATTTCTGCATTTCAGGGTTTACAATGCAGACCACATATAACCATCAACTGAGGACATTTTTAAATTACTGATGCTTGGGACAGACCTCAGTACAATTAAATCAGAATCTCTATGGGTAGCACCCAGGCACTGGGAGGTGGGGCATTTGTAAAGCTCTCTGGGTGATTTTAATGACCAGCCTGAGGGATGTAGGATGAGGGAGATTTGACTACATTTTCCCCTCTTATTTACCATGTCAGAGTTTCCCACTGTACTCCCCACTGATTATTCTGAGTCCCAACTCCAGCCAAAACACTGGATGGGATTATGGAAGAACCACATCATCTCTTCCCAAGAAGGAGTGCTGTGAGTTTGCCATGACTTTCCAGGCACATCTCAGCAGCATTTCCTATTAAGCAGCTGTTCCTTTCAACCTTCCTGATGTCTTAACCTGGCCCTGTGTGCCCTGTCTGCCCTGGGCTCGTCTCCTAATCTTGCCCTTAGATTGTTCCCATTGTGGGGTCATAATAGACTTTGTTCTGTTTGCTAGCCCTTTTGGTCCTGGTTTTCCTCTACAAAACAAGCAGATGTCCATAAGTATCACCTGAGGATCTTGCTAAAATGTAGGTTCTGATTCAGAAATGCAGGGGCGGGACCCTGAGATTCTGCATTTCTAACAATGGCCCAGATGATGCTGATGTCTCCAACCTGCTGATCACACTTAAATAGCAAGGATATCCATGGTCTTTTTCACCTCTAACTGTGGGCAGAATAGACTTCAACTGTTTGAAGTTCTTTTTTCTTTTGTGAGACATTCTTTGTTTACCATTTCTGATATATTTGATGTTGAGTCTTTGGATGAAAGTATATCCCATAATTAAGGCATTGCTCCTATGGAAAAACACAATCCATTTATGATAACCCACTTTTATATTCAGTGCATAGGAAGCACCATGGTGAAGAGAGAGACTTTCTGGATAAACTGAGTCTGGGGTTTGATGCCATTTTTGCCCCACCCTCTATTCGCTATCCTTCAAAGAACATGGTCTCTTGCTAATTTAGGTTTCCTGTTCCTTTCCCCATTGTTGTATCACTGGATAGTGTGTGGCTTCAATCAGAACTTCCAAAATGTTTGGATTTTATGAAGTAGGTAATATTTTCAAAAACAATTTGGGGACTGATATAAGATCGCTAATCTTTAATTAGCTAAGCAAAGATATAAAAACAAATAACTACCATCCATTAACAGTGTTGTTTTATTTTTTTAAAGCACATGTTAATACCAAGACTTAACTAGGAGGGAACTAATCTCAGAATAAAAAACAGTTCTTTAAAAGTGAATAAATTTAGCTTTAAAGGAAAAATCACTACACTAGCCTTATCCTCTCATTTCACCTGGTCTGATAAAAACTTCATCATAAAAAATAGTCTATACACTCCACTTTAGGTACTACAGTAGGCTTAAGTAACCGGAGAAACTTTTGATGATATTTTCTTCATCAATAACAAAGACTAGGGTCTTTGTGCAGAGAATGAATCTGGTTTGAAAGTCAGTACCAACCTAAACCACTTCCAGGTTTATCATCCTTTCCATGCTCTGTGCAATAGACACGAGCTGTTCCTAAAAGGCTGATTTCTATTTGCCCCATCCCAGCTTCCTTCTCCTACCTTCTGGTCCACATAGATAGGTTCTGTGATGTCCTAGTTATGGCAATCCTCTTTCCTGTGTATTGAGGAAGCGCCAGCCCTAAACAAGAGAGCTTTGTTTTTTCAGTTTTTCCAGAATATAAATGTTTGATTCCCACCAAGTTGCCGCTGATTGCTTTACATGGTGTGGGCTGCATTTATGAGCAGCCCACACAGGATAAGTACCTAAAAGAGAAACAAGTTCCTGAGTCGCTGTCAGGATTTAATTTTGTAATCACTTTTAAGAAGTTCTGTTGGATTTGTAGAGAAGGCAAAACTCTGTTTTCCTATGCTTTGAAACTGGCATCAATGACAATAAAGAAGAAACCAAAGAAAATGCTTTCGAAATTAGAGAAATAAAAACTTCTGAAATCTTTACGAGCAGGCAAGCTGTGAAAGCAGTGGCAGGGTGCTTCCTGCTGAGTCATGAAATGGAATGATTCATAGTCAAGCAATTCAAGGCCACAGACAACAGAACTCAAGCAAGGGAGTAGCAGGAATCAAGCCCAGATTGTAAATCCAGGATTGGAAACATAATTGAAATCAGGAGTAAAGCAGAAATATCACAGGAACACAGGCTGTTTGAGTCTGGTGAACATGCCAAAATTAG
This sequence comes from Macaca thibetana thibetana, assembly GCF_024542745.1. NCBI lineage: Eukaryota > Metazoa > Chordata > Mammalia > Primates > Cercopithecidae > Macaca > Macaca thibetana. The sequence goes on along the minus strand of NC_065589.1, from coordinate 81,926,901 downwards.
GAACATGGTAGAACAGAATTAGGTCATTATTTGAGGATCAGGAACACAGATCAGCGATAGATGGATGCTAAGTGAAGCCCCTTGATTCAGGCTTCCTGGTAAAGAAGGCCTAAGAGACCTTAAGTAGATCTCTTGGAAATCTTCTCTGTCAGCCCTACCTACAAAATTACTCCCATTTACCCAGTCTATCCACTCACCTGTCTGGGAGCCACCCTGAAAGAATGATGAACGTCCCTGAGACTAATTCTACACACCAAACTGGTCCAACCATATTGACTGAAGCAATACTTTGAGAAAACAAGTCCACAAATCAAACCGTCTTGTTCTGTTTAGATATAACCTGAATCTAAACTTTTTTTTTTTTTTTTTTTTTGAGACGGAGTCTCGCTCTGTCACCTGGACTGGAGTGCAGCGGCGCAATCTCGGCTCACTGCAAGCTCCGCCTGCTGGGTTCACGCCATTCTCCTGCCTCAGCCTCCCAAGTAGCTGGGACTACAGGCGCCTGCCACCATGCCCGGCTAAGTTTTTGTATTTTTAGTAGAAACGGGGTTTCACTGTGTTAGCCAGGATGGTCTCGATCTCCTGACCTCGTGATCCGCCCGCCTCAGCCTCCCAAAGTGCTGGCATTACAGGCGTGAGCCACCACGCCCGGCCTGAATCTAAACTTTGACTTCAAATTGTCTCAGTAGTAAAATTACTGATGCATATAGCAGTATATGTAGGTTTTTTTCTGTTACTTCTGATTTTCATCAGAAACCCTAGAACCGAGAAGATTAAGAACCCAAATTATGAATTTAAGAAGCCACTCAAACAGCTGATCTAGAAATTCAAATAGCACAGATAAAAGGCAGTGGTGAGAAAAGAAATTAAGTTGCTTTCTGCATATATCATGCTTAGTTCATCCAATGTTATGGGCTAAAGTGAGTCCCATCAAATTTGTGTGTTCAAGCCCTAACCCCCATAACCTCAGAAAGTGTTTTGGGAAATAGAACTTTTAAAGAGATGATCAAGTTAAAACGGGGCCACTAGGGTAGGCTGTAATCTAATCAGACTGGTGTCTTTATAAGAAGAGGAAATTTAGCCACACACAATCACAAGGGACCTGCCTGTACAGGGAAACCACCCTGTGAAGGAGCAGAAGAGAGCAGCTAACTGCAGGCCAAGGAGACAGGCCTGGAATGGGTTCGTTCCTCATGGCCTTTAGAGGGAATCAACCTTGCCAGCAATTTAATTTTGAGCCTCCAGGCTCCAGAACTGTGAGAAAATAAACTTCTGTAAATACCTGATCAGTGGTATTTTGTTATGGCAGCTCCAGCAGATAGCACATCAAATAAACTGGTTAATGGACGGGGAAAAAAGATTCTGCTACTTATAAGTTTAAGTGCTCTATATCTTATAGCTGCACAAACTTTCTGAACCATACCCCATCAAATTTTAAATTAACCTAAAAAGTCAATTTAGAATTCTGTGTCTTTTATAAAGTTTTAACATCTTTCAAGAAGAGGAAATAAACTTTCATATCTTCAAATGTTCTATCACATAAAGTCTGAAGTTTTGTAGCCTGTTACTACATCTTATCATGTCAGAAATAGAAACAATTTTTCTTCCTAAAGTAAACTTTCCTCATTAACATAAACATATGTTCAGACAAGAGTATATTCAAGGTTTTAACCATGTTTCTGTGGATAGAAAATAAGAGAGAATACTCTGAGAGCTCATTAACATGGTTTGATACCATTTGTCAAAAGTTTCAAGAAAGAATGTTGATTAAAATACAGGCAGTCAGTTAAAGTCCTCTCCTCAGCCTCTTGGGGTAATTTACCACCTTCAATCATCTTAAAGTTTAATAGCCAATAACAGTATAATAGTTCTCATTCATGAGGTAGTTATATTTTAGCTGGGGTCAAAGTATTATACTACAAATAAAGATCTAACCTATTTCAGACATCATTCAAGGAAGATTTGAGGAGCCCCAAGACGTTGGTGGGGACTACACCTGTAAAGACATTTTATAGTTAACATCTGCTTCACTGACCTTCATATAATGTAGGTAATATACTTAAACAAAGCTACTGCTGAATGTTGACATAACAGGGTATAATGAAAACTTATTCCCTGCATTCAAAAGTGTGCCAGCTAAGTATGTATTGCATCCCAGCTTCAAAGCCACCTTTTATTGGCTGCTCAGCAAAAATGAAGCTGGAATGTTGAAATATTTTCTTTGCAGTGACAACAGTGTCAACAGTGTCAAGCTTTGTCAGTATACGGAGGTGGAGAAACACTACAAGATGAATAGGACTTCTCTTCCTGGTTCTGGTGTTTTCTATTTTCTTCTTGTTCCTATCTCATGGCTGCCAACTGTGCATGTAAGGCTGCTCTAGTGACACCCCATCAAGTTGCAGTGGCATACATACTGATGGCTCCTCATCGAATCGCAGTGGCATTCCTATTGACAGCTTCCCAGTGAATCTCACAGGTGTCCCGAAAGTCAGCTTCCCAGCCTTGGCACACGTGCACTTTGGAGGGGTGGTTTACTCATTGCTCAGCATCTGTGGACCAGTTCTGGCCTGGGCAACCAAGCACACTTCTCTGGAATCTTGTGGTCTACAACCACACCTTTTCCACTGTGGTCTGAATTCTGGCCTTAGGAAGGAGGTTCTCTTTCCCACATTTGTTCCTTCTTTGGATACCCTCCCTGAGTCCCAGATATCCTTTTGTGTTATCTTTACTCCTTTATAGATCAGCACGTGGTATAGTTAATAGTTATTTATACTAACCTTCCCCTGTTGAAATTACTATCTGATTTCTGTCTCCTGACTGAACCTTGACTGGTATAAGAGGGGTTGGGGGAAAAGGCCTTCATTCCTAAGGAATAAACTTTCAAAGCACTTATTTAAAAACCTAAAGTATGCAAAGAACCAGAAAGATAGTGTGCCCTTCTGCCAGAGTAATCTATTTCAGACGACTCTACTATCCTGATTACAACAAATGACATAGAAAAAAACCAGTGAGCATTCAAATCCAAGAAAGATAGTTTCTCATATTAAACCTTCAACCAGAAAATCAAATAAAACAAAACCCTGAAACTAAAAATTCAAACTGAAATATACAAGGGACTTAATCAACTGTTAATTTTCAGTGTTGTACCCAAATGAATATGTTCTGTGTTCAGTTTAAAAATTATCTGGAGGGAACAGGAAAAGGAGCCTGACTAGCTAGACTTTATACATCTGTTTTCCGCAAAAATATTATCTCAAACTAAGCCAGGTGCAGGGACATCTGTAGTCTGTAGTCCCATCTACCCAGGAGGCTAAATAGGGGATTGCTTGAGTCCAGGAGTTCAAGGCTGCAATAAGCTATGATCATACCTGATAATGGTCACTGCACTGCAGCCCAGAGTTTATGGATTATCCTTTCCATCTGACCCTCTATTCCCTTCTCCTCTCTTACTTCTTTCTCACTGTCATTGGGTCTTAGAGGTTAGATAGGTTAACATTTGTTATCTTCCTCATTTATAGAGAATTACAAGTATGAACTATTCATCCTGCTAATATTAGAAATTGTATCAGTACCAATAGAGAGACCTCCATCTCAAAAAGCCACCCACTCACCCACCCACCCACCCCCACACACACACACACACACACACACAATCACAAAATAAGCCAAAACAGGTCATGTTGGAAATGCAAGATCTGCAGTCATGATACGTTGAATATGGTATTCAGAGTCCCACACTGAGAGTGGTAATGATTGAGAGCCATGATACCTGTCTCACAGGATTGTTGTAAAGATTAATACTCAGAGCAGTGTTTGACATAGAGCAAATCTCCATAAAGGCAATTTGTTGTGGTTATTGTTGTATTCATGACTCCTTTTTGACCATATAGAGTATTATAGCAAGAAGATTTCAATTGCTAGTAACAGAAAATCCAACTCAAACTAGCTTAAACAATACGAGGGAACCTTGGGGATTACATAATTCAAAAGTCAAGAGGTAGAAGGAGCTTTAAAGTTGTTTGATTCAGTGGCTCAGCAATATTATTAAAGACCCATGTTTTGACCAGGCACAGGGCCTCACATCTGTAATGCCAGCACTTTGGGAGGCCAAGGTAGATGGATCACTTGAGGCCAGGCATTCAAGACCATCCTGGGCAACATGGTGAAACCCCATCTCTACTAAAATTACAAACATTAGCTGGGCACAATGGCATGCACCTGTATCCCAGTTACTCAGGAGGCGGAGGCGTGAGAATTGCTTGGACCCAGGAGGCAGAGGTTGCAGTGACCTGAGATCATGCCACTGCCCTCCAGCCTGGGTGACAGAGCGAGACTGTGTCTCAAAAGTAAATAAATATATATATATATTTTTGAGACAGAGTCTCGCTGTGTGCCCATATATATATGTATATATGTGCCCATATATATATGTGTGTATATATATATTTTTGAGACGGAGTCTCGCTGTGTGCCCAGGGTGGAGTACAGTGGCACGATCTCGGCTCACAGCAACCTCTGCCTCCCGGGTTCAAGCAATTCTCCTGCCTCAGCCTCCCGAGTAGCTGGGACTACAGGCGAGTGCCACCACGCCCAGCTAATTTTTGTACTTTTTAGTAGAGATGAGGTTTCACCATGTGGGCCAGACTGGTCTCAATATCTTGATCTTGTGATCCGCCTGCCTTGGCCTCCCAAAGTGTTGGGATTACAAGTGTGAGCCACCATGCCCGGCCTAAAATTTTTAAAAGACCAATTTTTTCCCCATCTCTCTTTTTGGCCATCTCGTGATGATGGTTTTATTCTGTAGTTGAAGCCCCTGTAGCGTTAGGCTGATTGTCAGCTTAAATAATGAGGGCTGTGCTTCACTTTTACTTTCAGCTCTGTAAACCAAGCAAGAGTCCTGGTATTCACCAATGTTAAGACTGGCTCATGTCATGCACTCCACCCTCAGCCAATAACAAAGGTCGGGGAAATATAATGTACTGAGTGGTCTGAGCCAGTCCTAGCCTACCCATGGACAGTGGGTGGAGTTTGTTTCCCAAACAGTACATAGGCTACAAGGGGAAAAAGGAAAAGGCAATACAGAAGTTGCATAGACAAACAAAAATGATCTTGCTTAAATAATTTCTATCTAGTTTTCCTGCAAAACTTGTATGAATTCACATTATAATTTTTTTTCTTTTTTTTTTTTTTTTTTTGAGATGGAGTCTTGCTCTGTCGCCCGGGCTGGAGTGCAATGGTGTGATCTCGTCTCACTGCAACCTCCACCTTCTGGGTTCAAGCGATTCTCCTGCCTCAGCCTCCCGAGTAGTTGGAATTACAGGTGCCTGCCACCATGCCCGGCTAATTTTTGTATTTTTTAGTAGACACAGGGTTTCACCATGTTGGTCAGGCTGGCCTCAAACTCCTGACCTCAGATGATCCACCCACCTCAGCCTCCCAAAGTGGTGGGATTATAGGCGTGAGCAACCACACCCAGCCAATTCATATTTTAATTTTACAGAGACAATGAAGAAAAACACATCAGTAAATAAAAAAGAACAACAAAGAAACTCTCTTACATAATCTTACCATGTGCTCAGGGTTTTAAATCCTTTACACATACTAATTTGTTCAATTCTCAAAACTACCATAAGTTTGACAAGACATTTGTCAAAGGTGAAGTCAGCATTTGGAACACAGGAATTACGGCTCCAGCACCTATTTGCCTAACTCCTCTGCAAAGAGATGGGTGTTACTTCTGACATGCTGCAGAAAGTGCCACTGGGCTTGGTTCTATGGCTCCCTCTCCCAAGAGGAGATCAGCATATTGCAACTGATGAATGAAGAGTTAAAGAATAAATAAACAACATGAGAAAGAGGTGTTTCTACAAAGTTTTTTTTTTTTCCAGCCAAACAATATTTTAAAATCTGAAACCCAATGACAAAAGAAGAATAAAACACACAAGTTCTTTCACCAATTGAGTAATTAGAAAAAGTTCACCAATTCCATCCCACTCAGCTTCCAAACCATAACAGCATCTTCAAATTATAATGCCAAAGGTGATCAAGTACTTTGAAGCCAGGATCTCTAATGCCAGTGAAAAATTGTCAAAATTATGAGTCAGCTGTTTGATATTTAGAAAATCAACTAATCTCTTTGGGTCTGTTTCCTATTCTTTGAAGTCATTTAACTTAAAAATATCTTTTAAAAATAGCATGTCTACGCACAGAATTACCTCTACACTTTTAGAACTACCTCAATCTTTCCTCCTTAAACAATAGCTTGTGATTTTACTTGAAACCCATGTTTATTGGATATTTTATCATGGCTCCGGCATCCCACCAAATATGATCAAATTAAAAAGGAATTAAACTGGTAAACCAAGGAATAAATAACACACAAGGAACTTTGAAATCTCTCTGCAAGCTTCAGCTAGTTAATCCTCCCAAACATCCCCCTGGAGTCATGCTAAACAGTTTTCAAAGGTCAGCTCTCATCGAGAGTCTGACTTATTTTATTGAAGTCATAGAAAAACTCAGAGTTTATGGATTATTCTTTCCATCTCTCCCTCTATTCTCTTCTCCTCTTTGATTTCTCACCACCATTGTGTCTTAGAGGTTACAGACAGTCTAACATTTTTTATCTTTCTTATTTATAGATAATTACAAGTATGAGCTATTATTAATCCTACTAATATTAGTAATTGTATCAGTACTAAATTACTGTGTTCTCACATAGAAAATTATTGATGACAGGCATCTCATAGTAATTTCGATTTCATAAATTTATAATTCCAAAAAAATATATTTCAGGTAATGCAAATTTGTTTTCTACGATTTATATATTCCTTACCTCTTTGAGGGGAGTTCAGTAATTTCTATTTTATCCTAATATCAAAACCACTTTTCTGGGTTTCTCAATTTAGAAAGAAAAATGCATGTGAGGCTCATTCTTTTGGCTGGTGTTTCTCATCAACTTTAGAAAAAAGAAATCCCAGTGCATAGATCAAAATAGAAAGGTTATTTTGTAATAAACTAAATGTATTGCTATATTGGCCAATAAAACAGAAAGTAGAATGTATAATATCTAAAACAAATTCTTCAATGGTGAGATGCCTCATTTTCTGATTAAATTCTGTCAGCTTACAGAGACTTTTTAAGGAAACTTAAATAGTTCACCTAGTACCCTGTAGAAAGTATCATGTACTTTTTTATGAGACATAGTAAGCTATACATAACAGATTAGAAAGAAAAAAATGGAAGGATGAGTAAAACTGCAGAAACAAATGTGCATTATCATCTTCCTTGACTAATGGTATTGAATCTCCTCCCAGGTTGCCCTATTTTTCTAAATTGGCATTTGAAAAGAGGCAGCAAGGCTAATTTGCTCCTCCACTTCTCAACAAGAGCACCTGTGTTAGTCCGTTTGCGTACTGCATGAAGAACTGCCCGAGACTGGGTAATTTCTAAAGGAAAGAGGTTTAATTGACTCACGGTTCAGCATGGTTGGGGAGGCCTCAGAAAATGTGCAATCATGGTAGAAGGTGAAGGGGAAACAAAGCGCCTTCTTTGCCAGGCTGCAGGAAGGTGGCGTGCCAAGCGAAGAGGGAAGAGTCCTTTATAAAACCATTAGATCTCGTGAGAACTAACTATCACGAGAACAGCATGGGGGAAACCCCCTCCCACCATGATTCAACTGCCTTCACCTGGTCTCTTCCTTGACACGTGGGGATTATGGGGACACAAAGCCCAACCATATCACCACCCCTTCTGCATCTCCCTCCTTTTCCCTTCCCATCCTCCTGCCATCTTCAATTATGCTATTCTTAACATGCCCATCCCAAGACCCAGGTAAGTATTGAGCAGGAACTGACAGTGGTATATTCCCAGTTTATTAAGTTCTTGTCAGCCTGGAAGCTTCCACAACTAGGCATAAGAAGAAATCAGCCCGGGCTCAGTGGCTCACGCCTGTAATCCCAGCACTTTGGGAGGCCGAGGAAGGCGGATGAAAAGGTCAGGAGATTGAGACCGTCCTGGCTAATACGGTAAAACTCCGTCTCTACTAAAAATACAAAAAATTAGACGGGCATGGTGGCACGTGCCTGTAGTCCCAGCCACTTGGGAGGCTGAGGCAGGAGAATCACTTGAACCCGGGAGGTGGAGGTTGCAGTGAGCCGAGATCGCACCTTTGCACTTCAGCCTGGTGACAGAGCGAGACTCCGTCAAAAGAAAGAAAAAGAGAGAGAGAGAGAGAGAGAGAGAGAGAGGGAGGGAGGGAGGGAGAGAGAGAGAGAGAGAGAGAGAGAGAGAGAGAGAAAGAGAGAGAAAGAAAGAAGAAAGAAAGGGAGAAAGAAAGAAGAAATCGAAAGTGGTAGAGAATGCATCTGAATTTTTTTCCGCCTCCGTTAAAATGTCATGTGTCAATGAGTGACAGAATCTTCACCAGATAAAGTGCACTGTATTGGGCAATCCCAGGTGCATTAAAAGTTGTTAAGAGGATGGACTTTGGAGACAGACACCTCAGTTTCCACTTACTATTTAATAGCTACGTGTACTTGGTCAAGCCAGTTTACTTCCTTATGCCTCAGTTTTGAAACTATAAAAGAGTACTTCCTTTACAGGGTATTATAAGGATTAAATAAACTGATACATGTGACGTACTTAGAATTGTGCCAGGACCACAGTAAATTATATACAGGTATTTGTCATTATTAACCCATCTGAGATTTTAATCTCTTCTACATTTCCAAACAATGGTCATTCATCATATGTCTCCTTTCTCCCGGGGAAGAAGGAACTCATTACCTCTTAAAGTGGCCTATCTCGTTTTCTGACTATTGGAATGTTCATTTTCCTGTAACAAGCCAATTTTTTTTTTTCCTTATAGCTCTGGCTCACTGGTCTGAAGACTTTCTTGGAGCTACATAAATGAATTTGATATTTGAATACAGTTCTCTCCTTCTCAGTTTCTCTAAGCTAAACATCCTCCATTCCTGCAATCATACACATGTAATATGGATGAGTATTTGATAACTAGTTTGTCTGCGGTCTTAAAGAGTGGTACCCAGAAAGATGGGTCAGAAAGCAGGACTAATGCATCCCTCATTCTAGAGGGAATTCTAAGGTCCTATTACTTTGGGGATATTTTTAGAATTCCCATATTATCACCTCAAGTAAAACTCAAGTTAGTTTTGTGTGACTGCTACTAATTTGCAGCTCATCAACCCTTTCCGTGATTATGCAATTCCTTTCTAGTTTTTGTTCATTTGTGGGATGGTGGTAGGGAGGGGAGTAGTAACTAACAACTTTATAATTATTCCTATTGAATTTCATTTTGGCATCAGCCTATTACTTGAGTTTGTCAAGAGTTTTTTTTTTTATTTTTAATCTATCTTTGTTTTATCACATATCACTAAATTTCCTCTTTCTTTTGATAGCCAAAAATACATACCTATCATATAAAGGGGAGGACAGAGTTCTGGGGAATCCAGGGTCCCACTTTTATTCTTGTTCTCAAAAATAATGCGCCTAAGTTGCAGAGAAAAAGAAACACACACTGTTGATGGGAGTGTAAATTAGTTCAACCATTGTGGAAAGCAGTGTGACGATTCCTCAAAGACCTAAAAACAGAACTACCATTTGACCCAGCAATCTCAACACTAGGTATGTACCCAAAGGAATATGAATTGCTCTATCATAAAGATACATGCATGTGTATGTTCATTGCAGTAATATTTACAATAGTAAAGACATGGAATCAACCTAAATGCCTATCAATGGTAGACTGGATAAAGAAAATGTGGCACGTATACACCATGGAGTATTATGCAACCATAAAAAAGAACGAGATCATGTTATTTGCAGGAACATGGATGGAGCTAGAGGCCATTATCCTTAGCAAAGTGACGCAGAAACAGAAAAGCAAATACCACATGTTCTCACTTATAAGTGGGAGCTAAATGATAACACGTGGAGATATAGAGGGGAACAACGCACACTGGAGGGAGAAGATCAGGAAAAATAACGAATGGATACTAGGCTTAATACCTGGGTGACAAAATAATCTGTTTAACAAGCCTGCATGACACAAGTTTATCCTGAACTTAAAAGTTAAAGAAAATTAAAAAGACTATGCTCAAGCTACTTCTTAACTACTTAGCCTATGTACCTCACAGATTTATTTTTTAAGGCTAGATGCTAAGAACACTCAAATTGTGTCTATCTATCATCAAGACTATAAGCTGGGTGCAGTGACTCACACCTGTAATCTCAACCTTTTGGGAGGTTGATTGCTTGAGCCCAGAAGTTCAAGACCAGTCTGGGCAACATAGTGAGATCTCAACTCTACAAAAAAATGCAAAAGAAAACTAGCTGGGAGTGGTGGTGCCCACTTGTAGTCCCAGCTAGTCAGGAGGCTGAGGTGGGAGGATTGCTTGAGCCCAGAAGTTCAAGGCTGCAGCGGGCTATGATTGTAACACTGCACTCCAGTCTGGAGCAACAGACTGAGACCCCATCTCAAAAAAAAAAAAAAAAAAAGAAAGAAAGAAAAAAGAGTAAAGATTATAAATAATCCCCTACAATGTTAAAAAGATAATTAAGATTTTTACAATTATTTTACTAAAAAAGCTATGGAAACAAGCAAAAAAAAACCACAAGCTTAGTCTAAAAAAAAAAAATCAGAGTGGATTTATTGAGAATGTGGAGAAGGGTATGAAATAAATTTTTAACCTTTGATTCTCTTGTTTGTTTAATCCCTGGGTATCTAGGCATCTCTTCATGTGTAGCTCGAGCTCTGAGAACTGCCTATCTGCCCACACAGCTAGCACTCGTATGCATCGCTGCTCTTAACTTTGTCAATGAACAGAGTTAAACATTTGCACGTCTATCTCCTCCTTAAGAATATGAGCTCCTCAAGAGCAAAAAAAGCATTTTAAGAACTTCTGCACCCAGCATGGAGCCTAACACATAGTAGATAATATTATATACTATAATAAATACAGCTGATCCTTGAACAACATGGGTTTGAACTGTGTGGGTTCACTTATATGTGATTCTATTTCAAAAAAGTTATACCAAGTGTGCCTACCTCCCCTGCCTCCCCCTTCACCTTCTCCTTCTCTTTCACTCCTCAAACCACTGATACAGCAAGACCTTCTCATCTTCCTCCTTCTCCTCAGCCTCCTCAATGTGAAGACAACAAGGATGAAGATCTTCATGATGATCCACTTCCACTTAATGAATAGCAAATATATTTTATCTTCCTTATGATTTTTAAATACATTTTCTTTCCTCTAGTTTATTGTTAGAATACAGTATATAACACATATACAAAATATTCATTAATCAATTTTATATTATAGGTAAGATGTATTAGTTAAGTTTTGGAGGAGTCAAAAGTTATATGAGGGGGGTTGATGCAACTGTAATTGACCAAGCATGCTAATTAAATGTCCCTACAGGTATAAGGCCAATCATCAACTTAGGTAACATCTTAAGTATATGAATTGTAAAGAGTAAGTACATTTTCCCTATACTATCCCACTCACTACATCCACTATATCCCTTTCATCCATTCACTGTGACCAGAAGTTTCATTAAATGGGGATACCTTTAATTCTACAACTCGACCTAAAATGCAAATATCCTCTATGGAGAAGAAAAACTTTGGCATAAATTTTCATTGAGTTGCAAATAAATGATATAGGTTACTCTGCCCAGTGCACAATTTATTGAGGTTGGGGTGGTCGTGGAAAAAGAGTATCTATCATCCCGGCAGGTCTCAAATTCCCTTAGCGTCAGCCCCACTGTGGCCATGGGCCAATAAAATCCTGAAGCATCAGCCCACCAACAAGTAGAGCCTAGAAAACACTGCTGTTTTCACACATACTGTGCCTAGAGCATGAATTCACCCTGTAGGTGTCCATGTGATCATCTGAACCAAATTTCTCAATCAAACACCCACCCCATGCAGCCTGGCTACCTAACTGGCTACTTGGCCAGAGTCTCAGGCACCTGGGTCTCCCTCTGAAGGAGGGAACCTATTCCTAAATCCTAGTTAGCAATTAGGAGACCTGGCTTTCTTGCTCTCCACTCTCTCTAAAAAAGACTTTCCAGGATTCTTCTTAAGGAAGCCTTTCGACCAGACCTGCCCTGAGAACCCTGCTGCCCCAGGGCAGTGATGTCTGCACTCTTTGACTAGTAACTCCCCTCAGCCATTCTTCTCTGCCTGAATACGAAACTGACTTTTGCCTCCCACCCTCTAACTTGGGCTTGGAGATGCTCCTCCCACTCCTGCCCTGGTCATTATACCCTAACCATTGCCAATCCTGGCTTAGTACCAGTTTGCTTCCTCCTCTGAAGGAATTTCTGCATTTTTGTCAGTCCTGGTCACATGATTTATGACTGAGAGAAAGAAAAAGGCAGGGAGCGGGTAAATACGAAAAGGAACTACTAGAGACAACAAAAATTAAAACTTCCATCTGCCTCACGTATTTTGCCTAGTCTAGAACTGGTCAGTGGCATAGGTTTTAAATTTCATGAACTCAGAATTTCTTCAAAAAGCTTCTCTAACTGTAGCTTCTCTGTCTTGGCCCCAGGACCCTCTCTCAAACAATGCCCCACCAGATTGAGGCCAACACACCCAGGAGTAGCCAGTTCTGCAGGAGGCTGGGTGTCAGCCAAGCTCAAATGCCAAAGTAAATAGAGGAGGGAGGATGAAGAGACCAAAGGGGCATTTCCCAGTCTAGATAGGAGACCTGCTTTTTTTAAAAGCTGTATTTTTAAAACCTTGCTCATTCAAAACTGTAAATTCTTAAGAAGTAAATTTGCCTTTCACTAGTGACTATCTTACTTTTTTGTTGGTTTCTTTTGCCATATTTACAGCACTGGATAGGTTGGTTTTATTTTTCTATTGCACACAAGCATTTAATATTTAACATTTCATCAGTGAGATAGTTATAAAACCCATAGTTCTGAAAGAAATGTAATGCTTCATTGTATGCTAGATGAGTAAGTAGAAGCCTTTTAATCATAAGTTTATTCAGCATTTTAGATACTTTTGAAATTATTTTTTATGGAATAATTTCATCATAAGTAGCATATCTCAGGTTTATTTAACATATAATTTAAGAGAGGGCAGTGTTTCAAAGTGGAAAACAAACTAGACTAAGAATCAGAAGTTCTAAATTCTAGACCTTTTAGTAACTGTTGAAGTTTAGGTAAAACCTCAGACTTCTCATCTATAGAATGCAGGAGCTGAAAAAGGAGACTGCTTAATTGACACAGTTTTTATCCAGCTTAATAACTTTATTTGCCAAGAGTGTAGTGCAGTAAAAAAAAGAAATGCACTTGGATTCAAAAGACTCAGATGTTAATCTAAGTGCTGCTTCTAACTTTACTTGTGACATTGAGCATTTACCTTCTCCTGTTTCCCTCATCTGTAATAAAAAGGAAATGAAACAGATGTTGTCTAAGGTCATTTCCAGCTCTAAAATTTTATATCAAAGAAAAATGTCTGTGGTGCACATGGTGTCTTCCGTTTGCATGTAAAATGTGATGTTTTGCTCTAAGTAACCTACGAGAAATACATGTATTTGTAAAGCATTTCCCAAGTTTGCTGGAACACACATTTATCCCACAAACAGTGAACCTTAAGTTCTCAAGGCAGAAAAGCTGTCTTAAGAGCCTTGTTTGCTTCATCTCTCTTCTGGGTACCTAAGCTCAGACTCTGCAACTGAGCTTAAACCTTATTACTACAAAGCTTCTTCCAAGTGACTTCTGTAAGCCATAAAGACAACTATAAACAAATTTGGTTTTTACCTCCTGTTTATAAATATGCTTCTTAGGTCAAAAAGCCACTTATCAAATAAACTGAACTTTTAAATTTTCTTACATAAAACGCTTAATCCAAAAATATTTTTGTATTTACAGTTCCTGGGTTTTTGTTGTTGTTGTTGTTGTTGCTGCTGCTGCTGCTGCTGCTGCTGCTGTTAAAATGCCTTAACTATTCACACAAAGTATCTTTGCTTCAAAAGGAAGTCAGAACTACAGTCACGAGTGGTTTACAGAATATTTTCTGATAGTCTTTGCTTCATTTCAGTATCGTGCCATGATTGGCTGTTGCTAGCTACAAATAAGGAAGTCTTCAAGTTGGGGGATTTCTCAGTGGAAGTTCCCACTTCAACGAAGGGAGAGCTCTGGACAGTTTGAGCAGCATTGATAGAGCCTGTGGAAAACACTTTCCGACTGTGTAACTGTTTACATCTTTACAGAGGAATAGTCTACAAAGGAAGACTCGTAACCTGGAGAAGAGGTAATCTAATTTCAATAGTTCCTACTGATTCTCAACCTAGCAAGGTGGCCTGGATGTCTTAAACTGAAGTGTTGCAGATATGTTACCCTCTTACTCTTGCTATGTGAGTAATTTATGACATGATTCAATAATGCCTTTGTAGTCAATGTCATAGTTAGAAATTTGGCCTTCAAAAAATGGCTGGATGTGGTGGGTCATGCCTATAATCCTAGCACTTTGGGAGGCCAAGGTGGGAGGATCACTTGAGCCCAGAAGTTTGAGACCAGCCTGGGCAACATAGTGAGACCCCATCTCTATTTAATTAATAAATACATAAATGATAGGGTCCCTAGCCAAGACCAAGGAAAATTTTTTTTAAATTTTCAATTTCTTTCTAACTTTTAGGATAGAATTTATGTCTCTACCTGAATGATTTTTTTTAAGTTTATATCTGGAATGAGAGCCTTCTCCAATGAATGATTTTTATAACATAATGTTGATATTTATGCTGAAAGATATTTGGCTTAAGTTGTTCATAACTTACTAGGCTGAAAAGTAAATTAAAGTAAAAGTGTATTCATACTTTTTGGTTATATTTTTAAAAATCGATCCTGGCCTGATCCAGTGTGTCTATTCAAACATTAACTCAAGGCTGGGCGTGGTGGCTCACTCTTGTAATCCCAGCACTTTGGGAGGCTGAGGCCAGCAGATCACCTGATGTCAGGAGGTGGAGACCAGCCTGGCTAACATGATGAAACCCCGTCTCTACTGAAAATACAAAAATTGGCTGGGCGTGGTGGTGTACACCTATAATCCCAGCCACTCAGGAAGCTAAGCCAGGAGAATCACTTGAACCCAGGAGGCAGAGGTTGCAGTGAGCTAAGACAGTGCCATTACCTAGGCAACAAGAGCAAAACTCCATCTCAAAAATAATAATAATAATAATAATAATTAACTCAAGTTTAGTATTTTTCTCATCTCATAGAAAGCACATGATAGTGAATATTTCATTACACTAAAGTATTAATCTTATAGACAGTGCTGCATCTCCTTGGACCATTTAAACTTACGCAGTTATAGTTATCTAGTCTGATTCTATTACCAATTAGCCCTCATATTTTCACAACCAAAAATGAATATTAAATACCATGTAATATTTCATAAAGTTATTTTCTTAAGAAAAATCATAGGAAAAATGACAGCTCAAAAATATTAAAAGTCAAGAATTATTATCACTATTGTTAAATTATTATAATAGCTGTGATATTCAAGCTTGTAAGTGGCAGAACCAGGGCTTAAATATAAATTCATATCACCTCTTTATCCATGGCTTTCTGTTACTACTGGTCTACCTTTTTATAATATTAAAATAATATTTGAGAGATGTCATATCCCAAAGCATGGAGACTCTTATGATAGAAAAAGGAAGATGACTTGGCCATGTTCACACAGCAACCAAGTCATTTTTAGAAGCCAGGTCTTTCTTCTCACTCACCCACTCCCATCTCCTCACTCCCTCCAGGATACACTTCCACGTGCACACAGGTGGTGCGCACTAGTGTGCCTCCAAGCAGTTAGCTTCAGAGCCAGAAGAAGATGTGGGGTTGTATACCCAGTCTAACCTGCCTGAGGTTCTGCCCGGCAGCCCACTGGGGCTCTACAGCAATGTCTAGTTACTTCTTTTAAACACTTATGACATTGAGTCATAGAGATAACTAACTGGAGGATTAAAAATAAATAAAGGGCTCCCCTGAAAAAGTTCTGATTAGAATTTCATGAAACTTATGCACTAATTTGAGTAAAGTGATCATCCTTATAGCATAGAAACTTCCTGCCTGAATGTTCTATTAATGTGTCTCTAATGTATTAAGGCCTCAGTAGAATACATTTATCATTAAATGTATTCCAGTATATTTTGTTTTGTCTTCTTGTGTGTGTAGTAAAGGTACTTGATAGGGATATTCTTTCCACTATATTTTCTAACTAATTATTGCTGGCTTCTTAATTTCACAATTTTATCTTTCATCTAGCAATTTTATTGATCCCTCATTTTTCCTAAATTACTTTAGGTAACTCACATGTGACGCCTAGACAGAAAAAAATATAATCATGTATTATCCCTTTTTTTCCTCACCACATTGGCCAGAATTTCTGGAACAGTGTTTAATAACAGAGAAGAAAGCAGTCAACCTTGTCTTGTTTCTGATCTCAGTGGGAATTTCCCTAGTGGTTAACATTAAGAATGAGGTTGGCTGTTGGTTTGAGATAAGTACATTTATCATAAAAACCAAATAATTGCCAAGTACCTTGTTTACTATAGGCTTACTTAAATAAAAACAAAATGGAGACTTCATGTTAAACTATACTCAATGTCTTTTTGGTATCATTAGAGACAACTGTATGGTTTTTCTACTTCAAACTGTGTAGTAGTCTGCTGTTACACAAGACAGTCGTTGCATTTTTTAAAACTCCATGTCATCAAAAATCATGATATTAAAATGATTGTTTTGGTAATAAAGGTAGATTTATAGTTATAAGCTATGTTTTGTTGTTGTTCCAATTAAAATAATAAATTGGTAGTTCAAAATAAACCAACCAAACCTACACATTTCCTCTTTTTCTCTTCAATCCACATGCTTAGACACCTCTTCTCTATTATTTTGGCTTCACAATTCTGTTCACAACTCAAACTAACAGAAGAAGAATGAAAACAATGTGACATAAGCCAAGGAACCCTATCCAGGCAGAGCAACCAAATAAACAAAGCAGCTGTTCCTATGCTTTGTGCAAAAAGCCTTCTTCCTATTATGACAGTGCTAGCTGCAGACCACAATTCAGTTACAACTGTGGTAAGCAAAATGTGTGTCCAAATTGATTAATTTTATATCCAACTTACATTAAGAAAATGTATGCTAAAGAGAAATGTTTGAAATTTGCTGAGAATCTTTAATATTCATATTCACAACTAGAAGTTTAGTGTGTATTTTTGTTTTTATATTCATAAGTCTGTAAAAATTAGTCTGTATTTTTATTTTCTAGAACATATCACTGATAGGTTTCAGTATTAAACTGAGACTAGTTTAATAAAGTAAAATGATAAAAATACCAAAATTTCTAAAGAAAATTCAATAGGAGTTATCTGTTCCTTGAAATGTTTAAAGAAGAAATCCATAATACTGTTGGGCCTTGGCATCCCCTTTTGAAAATAATTCTTTAAATGCTATTACAATGTCTTCTATTGTTATTGATCTATTTGGGGTTTATGCTATTTTTCATGCAGCTTAGTTTATTTGCTTTTGCTTAGCAATGATTCTTTTAAAAAATTTTTCAAATATATTGGCATACATGGTATTATCTTGAATGTTTTAAAATTATCTCCGTAACTATGTGGATAACCCTTTTTCATGATGCATTTTGTCCATTTTTCTGTCTCTTTTTTTTTCTGATTGGATGTCACAGAACTAATCTCTTGGATCTATTCCTTCTATAGTTATCTCTTCGTAAAATTGTTTTTGCTTTATCTTTATTAATATTTTCTCAATGCCTTTTTTAGACTATTTTACTTTTCTAAGTTTGTGAGTTGAATTCTTAGTTAATTTATTGTTATTCTTTCTTCTTTTATAATGAAAATATTTAAGGCTAGGAGTTTTTTAGTACTATTTTAACATCTTACAACTTTTGATATACTGCTTTCACATTTCACTCTTACAGTTTTTAATTGAAGTTTTATTTCCTCTTTGAGCAGATTTATTTAGGATAGTGAAGGGTTTTTTTAGTGAATAGTCTTTTTAAAACCATTTTAGATTTAGAGAAAATTTGAGTGAACACTACAGATAATTCACATATACCACCCTTTCTACCCCCACCACTCACAGCATCCCCTATTATTAACAACTTGCATTAGTATGGTACATTTGTTACAATTTATGAACCAATATGGGTACATTATTATTAACTCAAGTCCATAGTTTATTCAAGTTTTCTTATTTTTTCCCTTTTTAAAACTGAGGTGAAATTCATATAACACAAAACTAATCATTTTAAAATGAACAATTCAGTGGCATTCAGTACACTGACAATGTTATGTAACCACCACCTCTATTTAGTTTCAAAATATTTTTACCACCCCAAAAGGAAATAGTGTACTATTAAGCAATTGTTCGCATTTATCACTCCCCTCAGCCCCTGGCAACCACAAATCCACATTCTGTCTCTGGATGTATCTATTCTGAATATTTCATATAAGTGAAACCAGACAGTGTGACTTTCTTTTTTTTACTATTATTTTACTTTAAGTTCTGGGATACAAGTGCAGAACGTGTAGGTTTGTTACATATGTATACATGTTCCCTGGTGGTTTGTTGCACCTATCAACCTGTTATCTAGGTTTTAAGCCCCACATGCGTTAGCTATTTATCCCTCCTTCCTCTCGCCCCTCAACCCTGACTAGCCCCAGTGTATGTTGTTCCACTCCCTGTGTCCATGTGTTCTCATTGTTCAACTCACACTTACGATTGAGAACATGTGATGTTTGGTTTTCTGTTCCTGTGTTAATTTGCTGAGGATGATGGCTTCAAGCTTCATCCATGTCCCTGCAAAGGATATGATCTCATTCTTTTTATGGCTGCATAGTATTCCAGGTGTATATGTACCACATTTTCTTTATTCTGTCTATCACTGATGGGCATTTGGATTGGTTCCATGTCTTTGCTATTGTAAATAGTGCTGTACTAAACATATGTGTGCATGTGTCTTTATAGTAGAATGATGTATATTCCTTTGGGTATATACCCATTATATATATGGATCAAATGGTATTTCTGGTTCTAGATCCTTGAGGAATCGCCACACTCTCTTCCACAATAGTTGAACTAATTTACATTTCCACCAACAGTGTAAAAACGTTCCTATTTCTCCAAAGCCTCGTCAGCATCTATTGTTTCTTGTTTTTAATAATCGCCTTTCCGACTGGCATGAGATGGTATCTCACTTTGGTTTTGATTTGCATTTCTCTAATGATCAATGATGTTGAGCTTTTTTCCATGTGTTTGTTGGCTGCATAAATGTCTTCTGTTGAGAAGTGTCTGTTCATATCCTTTGCCCACTCTTTGATGGGGTTGTTTTTTTCTTGTAAATTTGTTTAAGTTCCTTGTAGATTCTGGATATTATACCTTTTTCATATGGGTAGATTGCAAAAATTTTCTCCCATTCTGTAGGTTGATGTTCACTCTAATGATAGTTTCTTTTGCTGTACAGAAACTCTTTAGTTTAATTAGATCCCATTTGTCAATTTCGGCTTTTGTTGCAGTTGCTTTTGGCATTTTCATCGTGATGTCTTTGCCCATGCCTATGTCCTGAATGGTCTTACCTAGGTTTTCTTCCAGGGATTTTATGGTTTTAGGTCTTATGTTTAAGTCTTTAATCCATCTTGAGTTAATTTTTGTATAAGGTGTAAGGAAATGGTCCAGTTTCAGTTTTCTGCATATGGCTAGCCACTTTTCCCGACACCATTTATTAAATGGGAAATCCTTTCCCCATTCCTTGTTTTTGTCTGGTTTGTCAAAGATCAGATGGTTGTAAATGTGTGGTGTTATTTCTGAGGTCTCTGTTCTGCTCCATCGGTCTATATGTCTGTTTTTGTACCAGTACCATGCTGTTTCGGTTACTGTAGCCTTATAGTATATTTTGAAGTCAGGTAGCGTGATGCCTCCAGCTTTGTTCTTTTTGCTTAGGATTGTCTTGGCTATATGGGCTCTTTTGGGGTTTTCATATGAAATATAAAGTAGTTTTTTCTAATTCTGTGAAAAATGTCAGTGGTAGTTTGATGGAAATAGCATTGAATCTATAAATTACTTTAGGCAATATGGCCGTTTTCTTGATGTTGATTCTTCCTATCCATGAGCATGGAATGTTTTTCCATTTGTTTGTATCCTCTTATTTCCTTGAGCAATAGTTTGTAGTTCTCTTTGAAGAAGTCCTTCATGTCTCTGGTTAACTGTATTCCTAGGTATTTTATTCTCTTTGTAGCAATTGTGAATGAGAGTTCATTCATGATTTTACTCTGTTTGTCTATTATTGGTGTATAGGAATGCTTGTGATTTTTGCACACTGATTTTGTATCCTGAGACTTTGCTGAAGTTGCTTATTAGCTTATGGAGTTTTGAGGCTGAGATTATGGGGTTTTCTAAATATAGACTCATATCGTCTGTAAACAGAGACAATTTGATTTCTTCTCTTCCTATTTGAATACGCTTTATTTCTTTCTCTTGTCTGATTGCCCTGGCCAGAACTTCGAATACTATGTTGAATAGGAGTGGTGAGAGAGGGCATCCTTGTCTTGTGATGGTTTTCAAAGGAAATGCTTACAGCTTTTGCCCATTTCGCATGATATTGGCTGTGGGTTTGTCTTAAATAGCTCTTATTATTTTGAGCTATGGTCCACCAATGCCCAGTTTCTTGAGAGTTTTTAACATGAAGGGATGTTGAATTTTATTGAAGGCCTATTTTGCTTCTATTGAGATAATCACATGGTTTTTGTCATTGGTTCTATTTATGTGATGGATTACATTTATTGATTTGTGTATGTTGAACCAACCTTGTGTCCCAGGGATGAAGCCAATTTGATCTCGGTGGATAAGCTTTTTGATGTGCTGTTGGATTCAGTTTTCCAGTACTTTATTGAGGATTTTTCAATTAATGTTCATCAGAGACATTGGCCTGAAGTTTCTTTTTTTGTTGTGTCTCTACCAGGTTTTGGTATCAGGATGATGCTGGCCTCATAAAATGAGTTAGGGAGGAGTCCCTCTTTTTCAATTGTTTGAATAGTTTCAGAAGGAATGGTACAAGCTCCTCTTTGTACCTCTGGTAGAATTCATCCATGAATCCATCTGGTCCTGGGCTTTTTTTGGTTGGTAGAGTATTAATTACTGCCCCAATTTCAGAACTTGTTATTGGTCTATTCAAGTATCAACTTCTTTCTGGTTTAGTCTTGGGAGGGTGTATGTTTCCAGGAATTTATCCATTTCTTCTAGATTTTCTAGCTTATTTGCATAGAGGTATTTATAGTATTTGCTGATAGTAGTTTGTATTTCTGTGAGGTCAGAGGTGATACTCCCTTTATCAATTTTTATTGTGTCTATTAGAGTCTTCTCTCATTTCTTTTTTATTAGTCTAGCTAGCCATCTATTTTGTTAATTTTTTCAAAAAACCAGCTCCTGGATTCATTGAGTTTTTGAAGGGTTTTTTGGTGTCTCTATCTTCTTCAGTTCTGCTCTGAACTTAGTTATTTCTTGTCTTCTCCTAGGTTTTGGTTTGTTTGCTCTTGCTTCTCTAGCTCTTTTAATTGTGATGTCAGGGTGTCAATTTGAGTTCTAGCTTTCTAATATGGGCATTTAGTGCTATAAACTTCCTCTTAACACTGCTTTAGCTGTGTCCCAGAGATTCTGGTACATCTTCTCGTTGTTCTCATTGGTTTCAAATAACTTCTTGATTTCTGCCTTAATTTCATTATTTACCTAGGAGTCATTCAGGAGCACGTTGTTCAATGTCCATGTAGTTGTGTGATTTTGAGTGAGTTTCTTAATCCTGATTTCTAATTTGATTGCACTCTGGTCTGAGAGACTGTTATAATTTCAGTTCTTTTGCATTTGCTGACGAATGTTTTACTTCCAATTATGTGGTCGATTTTAGAATAAGTGCCATGTGGCACTAAGAAGGATGTCTATTCTGTTGATTTGGAGTGGAGAGTTTTGTACATGTCTGTTAGATCCACTTGATCCAGAGCTGAGTTCAAATCCTGAATATCCTTGTTAATTTTCTGTCTTGTTGATCTAATATTGACAGTGGGGTATTAAAGTCCCCCAGTATTATTGTGTGGGAGTCTAAGTCTCTTTGCAGGTGTACAAGAACTTGTTTTATGAATCTGGTTGCTCCTGTATCAATTTTTGGTCTCATTGATCTGTCTAATATTGAGAGTGGGGTGTTAAAGTGTCCCACTATTATTGTGTGGGAGTCTAAATCTCTTTGTAGGTCTCTAAGAACTTGCTTTATGAATCTGGGTGCTCCTGTATTAGGTGCATATATATTTAGGATAGGTAGCTCTTCCTGTTGCCTTGATTCCTTTACCATTATGCAATGCCCTTCTTTGTCTTTTTTGATCTTTGTTGGTTTAATTTCTGTTTTGTTAGGGACTAGGATTGCAACCCCTGCCGCTTCTTCTTTTTTCTTTCTTTCCATTTGCTTGGTAAATATTCCTCCATCCCTTTATTTTGAGCCTATGTGTGTCTTTGCATGTGAGATAGGTCTCCCTAATACAGCACAGTGATGAGTCTTGACTCTTTATCCAATTTGCCAGTCTGTGTCTTTTAACTGGGGCATTTAGCCCATTTACATCTAAGGTTAATAATGTTATATGTGAATTTGATCCTGTCATCATGATGCTATCTGGTTATTTTGCACACTAGTTGATGCAGTTTTTTCATAGTGTCATTGGTCTTTGTTGATGTTTATATTTTGGTGTGTTTTTGTGGTGGCTGATACCAGTTTTTCCTTTCCATAGTTGTTGCTTCCTTCAGGAGCGCTTGCAAGACAGGCCAGGTAGTGATGAAATCCCTCAGCATTTGGTGGTCTGGAAAGGATTTTATTTCTCCTTCTCTTATAAAGTTTAGTTTGGCTGGATATGAAATTTGGGGCTGAAAATTCTTTTCTTTAAAATATTGGCCCCCACTCTCTTCTGGCTTATAGAGTTTCTGCTGAGAGGTCCACTGTTAGTCTGATAGGCTTCCTTTTGTAGGTTACCTGGCCTTACTCCCCGGCTGCCCTTAACATTTTTTTCCTTCATTTCAACCTTGGAGAATCTGATGATTGTGTCTTGGAGTTGATCTTCTAGTGGAGTATCTTAGTGGTGTTCTCTGTATTGCCTGAATTTGAATATTGGCCTGTCTTGCTAGGTTGGGGAAGTTCTCCTGGATAGTATCCTGAAGTGTGTTTTCCAATTTGGTTCCATTCTCCCTATCTTTTTCAGGTACTCCAATCAATCGTAGGTTAGGTCTTTTTACATAGTCCCATATTTCTCAGAGGTTTTGTTCGTTCCTTTTCATTCTTTGTTCTCTAATCTTGTCTTCATGCCCGATTTCAGCAAGATGATCTTCAAACTCTGATATCCTTTGTTCTGCTTGGTCAATTCAGCTATTGATACTTGTATATGCTTCACGAAGTTTCGTGGTGTGTTTTTCAGCTCCATCAGGTAATTTGTATTCCTCTCTAAACTGGTTATTCTATTTAGCAGCTCCTATAGCCTTTTATCAAGGTTCTTAGCTTCTTTGCATTGGGTTAGAACACGCTCCTTTAGCTCAGTGGAGTTTATTACCCACCTTCTGAAGCCTACTTCTGTCAATTTGTCCATCTCATCCTCTGTCCAGTTCTGCGCCCTTGCTAGAAAGGTGTCGTGATCATTTGTAGGAGAAGAGGCACTCTGACCTTTTGGGTTTTCAGAGTTTTTTGTTCTTTCTCATCTTCACGAGTTTGTCTAGTTTCGATATTTGAGGCTGCTGACCCTTGGATGGGGTTTTTGTGGGGGATTTTTTTGTTGATGCTGTTGTTGTTGCTGTCTGTTTGTTTGTTTTTCTTTCAAAGGTCAAGTCCCTCTTCTGTAGGGCTGCTGCAGTTTGCTGGGGATTCACTACAGGCCTTATTCATCTGGTGTTTGCTCTCGCGCCTGGAGGCGTCGCTTGAGGAGGCTGGAGAACAGAAAAGATGGGTGCCTGCTTCTTCCTCTGGGATCTCTGACCTCGAGGGGCACCAACCCGATGGCAGTAGGAATGCTCCTACATAGGGTGTCTGACAACCCCTGTTGGAGGGTCTCACCCAGTTGGGTGGCATGGGGAGCAAGACCTGTTTAATGAAACACTTTGTCCCTTGGTGGAGGGGGTGTGCTTTCCTGTGAGGGGAACCCACTCATCTGGGCTGCCTAGATTCCTCAGAATTAGCAGGAGGAAAGACTAAGTCTGCTGGTCCATGTAGACTGCAGCCACCCCTCCCGCTAGGGGCTCAGCCCCAGGGGGATCAGAGTTCTGTCCCTGAATCCCTGGTTGGAGTTGTTGGAGTTCCTGCAGGGAGGCCCCGCCCAGTGAAAAGGGATGGGTCAGGGTCAGGCCTGAAGAGGGTCTGGCCGCAGTTTGCCACAGCTGGTGTGTTGGGGTGTGGGAGATACCGCTTGGGACCAAGCCATCCAGCCTCCCTGGCTCCAGCAGAGGAAAAGTGCAGCTTGGAGCTATAGAGATGGCTGTCGCCCTTCCCCAACCCTGGAAACTTAGTGTGTTAGGTGGCTATCGGTTCCAGTATTGGCTACCATCTCTCCCCCAAGGAGCTCGGACAGCTTAGACAGCAGACAGCTGCAGCTGTGGTGCTGACCGCCCCCTGCCCCTGGGAACTTAGCAGGCTTAAGCAGATTCTAGCTGAGCGGCTGTTGAGAATCTGTGCGACTCCGTGGTTGGGACCCTAGGCCCTGGTGGTGTGGGTTCACTAGTGGCATCTTCTGATCTGTGGGTTGCACAGTTCCATGAAAAA
Organism: Macaca thibetana thibetana; assembly: GCF_024542745.1. Classification (NCBI taxonomy): domain Eukaryota; kingdom Metazoa; phylum Chordata; class Mammalia; order Primates; family Cercopithecidae; genus Macaca; species Macaca thibetana. The sequence goes on along the minus strand of NC_065589.1, from coordinate 81,902,066 downwards.
AGCACGGTTTCCCAGGTTGGGTAGCACACTCACTCACTGCCTCCCTTGGCTATGGGCTGGGGGCTTCCCCGCCCCATGTGGCTCTCAGGTGGGCCACTGCACCATAATTATCTTCCTTCCTCTCTGAGGGTCACACCAGCTGCCTGGTCAGTTCTGATGACAGAACCTAGATACCTCGGTTGCCAGTGAAGGATTTGCATGCTGTTATAATTCTTTTTGATGGGAGCCTCCAAGCGCTGCTGCTTCTAGTCGGCCATCTTGGCCTCACCTGTGACTTTCCTAAACTGGCATTTTTTACTTAGCACAATGGTTTTGAGTTTCATCCATGTTGTAGCGTGTATCAATACTTCATTTCTTTTTATGGCTGAATAATATTGTATTATATGTATATACCACAAATTATCCATTCGTCTGTTGACGGATAGGGTATTTGGTCTGTCTTCACTTTTGGACTATTGTAAATCATGCTGTTATGAACATGTATTTACATGTATTTGTTTCAGTACCTGTTTTCAGTTCTTTTGGGTATATACCTGGCAGTGGAATTCTGGGGTCATATGGTAATTCTATGTTTAGTATTTTAAGGAACTGGCAAATTATTTTCCATAGTGGTTGAACTATTTTACACTCCACCCAGCAATGTATAAGACTTTCAATTTCTCCACATCCTCCTCCACACTTGTTATTTTCTATTTGGGTTCTTATTACAGCCATCCTAGTGAATGTGAAGTGGTAATTCATTGTAGTTCTAATTTGCATTTCCCCAAAGACTAATAATGGCAAGCATTTTTTCATGTGTTTGCTGACCATGTGTAGATCCTCTTTAGATAAATGTCTATTCAAGTCAGTTACCCATGTTTTAATTGGCTTGTTTGTCTTTTTGTTGTTGAGTCATGAGAGTTTTTTTTTAATATATTCTAGATTCTAGGTCCTTATCAGATATGTGATTTGCTAATATTTTCTCTCTTTCTATAGACTGTCTTTTCAGTGTCTGGACATCTTTCAATGTATAAAAGTTTTAAAATTTTTTATTAAGTCAAATTTATTTGTTTTCTTGTTTGTTATTTTTGTATCATATCTAAAATCCATTGTCAAATCCAAGGTCATGATGACTTACCCACTTGTGTTTGTCTAAGGGTGCTATTATGGTTTTATCTCTTATATTTAGGTGATTGATCAATTGGGAGTTAATTTTTGTGGTGTGAGGTAGGGGTCCACCTTCTTTCTTTTGCATGTGGTTATCAGTTGTCCCAGCATCATTTGTTGGAGAGACTATTTTTTCTCCATTAAATGGTCTTGGCACCCTTATAAGGGTTTATTTTTGGACTCTCAGTTCTATTCTTTTGGTCCATGTGTATATCTTTATGCTAGTGCCAAGCTGTTTTGATTACTATAGCTTTGTAGTAAGTGTTGAAATTGGGAAGTGTGAGTCTTCCAACTTTGTTTTTCCTTTGCAATATTCTTCTGGCTACACTTGCAATTTAATATGAATATGAGAATCAGTTTTTCCATTTCTGCAAAAAAAAAAAAAAAATAGGCCATTGAAATTTCAATAGCAATTGCATTGAATCTGGAGATCAATTTGTGGAGTATTGCCATCTTAATAATATTAAGTCTTCCAATCCATGGACATGGGATGTCTTTCTACTTACTTACATCTTCTATAATTTCTTTCAGAAATGTTTTGTAGTTTTCAGTCTATAACTATTTTACCTCTTTGGTTAAGTTTATTCCTAGGCATTTTATTTTTTTGGATGCCACTGTAAATAGAATTTCCTTAATTTCCTTTGAAGAGGGTTCATTGGCAATGTATAGAAACAACTGATTTTTGAGTGTTTATATTATACCCTGTAACTTTGCTAAATTCATTTATTAGCTGTAGTAGCTTTCTTGTGAATACTTTGGGAGTTTTCATATATCAGATAATATCATCTAAGGATAGAAATACTTTTACCTCTTCCTTTCCAATTTGGATGGCTTTTATTTCTTTTCCTTGTCTAATTGCACTGGCTACTATTTCCTGGACAGTGTTAAATAGCAGTGGTGAAAGAAAGTGTCCTTGTCTTGTTCCTAATCCTAGGCAGAAAGCTTTCAGTATTTCACCATGTGATATGTTGTTACCTGTGGATTTTTCATAAATGCTCTTTATTATGGTAAGCAAGTTCCCTTCTAATCCTAGTTTTCTGAGGAATCATGAAAGGGTGTTGGTTTTTTTCAAATGCCTTTTTGCATCAGTGGAGATAATCATGTGGTTTTTTTGTTGTTGTTGTTGTTGTTGTTTCATTTTTCTATGATGTGCATTGCCTGGAATGATTTTCTTATGTTGAACCACCCTTGCATTACAGTGATAAATCACACTTGATCATGATGTATAATACACTTAATAGGCTGTTGGATTTATTTTGCTAGTATTTTGTGGAGAATTTTTGCATCTATATTCACAAGGAATATTGGTTTTTAGCTTTCTTTTTTATCACATCTTTGTCTGGCTTTGGTATAAAGGCAATGCTTGCCCCATAGAATAAGTTAGTAAGTGTCCTTTCCACCCCTGTTTTTTATCTAGCAGTTTGAGAATTTGGTGTTATTTAAGTGCATGGTAGAATTCACCAGTGAAGCCATCTGGTCCTGATAGCTTCTTAGCGGGGAGATTTTTGGTTATTGATTCAATCTCTGTATTATTATAAGTCTGTTCAGATTTCCTATTTCCTCTTAGATTTACTAGTCTGTGTGTTTTTAGGAATTTGTACAGTTCATCTAGGTTATCTAATTTGTTGATCTACAACTGTTCCATAACCTAATATTTATAATACTTTGTATTTCTATTTGGTTGTCGGTAATGTCCTCACTTTCATTTTTGATTTTAGTTATTTATTTCTTCTTCCTCTTTTTTCTAATCCATTTAGATAAATTTTTGTCAATTTTATTGATCTTTTCCAAGAACCAACTTTTAGTTTCATCGATTATCTCGACTGTGTTTCTATTCTCTATTTCATTTATCTCTGCTCTAATCTTAAGTTTCATCCTTGCTAGCTTTAGATTTAGTTTGTTCTTCCTTTTCCAGTTCCTTGAGGTATAAAAGTTACATTATTCATTTCAAATCTTCCTTTTTTCTTTTTTTTTAGATGGAGTCTCATTCCAATCTCAGCCTCTCAGGTTCAAGCGATTCTCCTGCCTCAGCCTCCCAAACAGTCAGGATAACATGCACATGCATACCACTACACCCAGCTAATTTTTGTATGTTTAGTAGAGCCGAGGTTTCACCATTTTGGCCAGGCTGGTCTCAAACTGCTGACCTCAAGTGATCTGCTTGTCTCGACCTCCCAAAGTTCTGGGATTACAGGCATGAGCCAGCATGCCCGGCTCTCAGATCTTTTTTAATATGAACATTTACGGCTATTACTTTCCCTCTGAGCACTGTTTTCACTGCATCCTATATATTTTGATACGTTGCAATTTTGTTTTTATTCTTCTCCAAGTAAATCTAATTTTCCTATGATTTATCCTTGTAACTCACTGGTTGTTTAAGAATGTGTTGCTTAATTTGCACATATTTGTAAATTTTTTAGTTTTCCTTGTATTAACTTCTAGTTTCATTCCATTTTGGTTGGAGAAGATACTTTGTATGATTTCAATCTTTTTAAATATATTAAGACTTTTTGTGGCCTAGCATTTGGTCTACCCTGGGGAAGATTCCATATCAACTTGAGAAGAATGTATATTCAGCTTTTGTTGGGTGGAATGTATATTCAGCTTTTGTTCTGCTAGGTCTAGTTGGTTTATGCTGTTTTTCAAGTTGTCTATTTTCTTTTGGATCATCCGTTTTTCTATTTATTATGAAAAGTGGCATAATGTAGTCTCCGGTGACTATTGTAGTACTGTCTATTTCTCCCTTCAAGTCTGTCAATGTCTCTTTCATATATTTTTGGGTCCTGTTGTTTGATGGATATATGTGTATAATTGCTATATCTTCTTGATGAATTATCTTTTTGTCAATATATAATACCCTTCTTTGTCTCCTGTAACAGTTTTTTACTTAAAGTCTATTTTCTCTAATATTAGTATAGCCACAATCTCTTTTGTGGTTACTATTTGCATGAAAAAATCTTTTTCCATAATTTCACTTTAATCTGTTGGTCTTTGCATCTAAAGTAAGTCCTTTGCAGATAGCATATGGTTTGATCATTTGATCACGTTGTATTATCCATTCTGCCAAGCTCTGCCTCTTGACTGAAGTGGTTAATACATCTACATTTAAAGTAATCACTGACCTGGAAGGTCTTACTTCTGCCATTTTGCTATTTGATTTCTGCATGTTCTATACCATTTCTCTGTTTCTCACTTCCTCCAATACTGTTTTATTTTGTATTTAGCTTATTATTAGTGGTATACATTTTATTCCCTTTTCATTTTCTTTTGTGATTTTTAAAACATATTTTCTTAGTCATTGCCATGTGAATTACAATTAACAACCTAAATTTATAACAACCTAATTTTAACTGATACCAACTTAGTTTCAGTAACATACAAAAACTCTACTACTTATCAGCTTAATCACCCCTTACATGTTGTTGTCACAAATTATATATTTATAAGTTGTGTGCCAGATTTATAATTATTTTTAAGCATTTGTCTTTTAAATCATATAGGAAATAAAAAGAGGACTTACAAACCAAAATACAATTATCCTAGCTTTAATATATTTACCTATGTAGTTGTTTTTACTGAAGTTCTTTATTTCTTTGTATGGCGTCAAATTATCTTCTAGTAGTCAGACTGAAGGACTTCCTTTATCATTTCTTTAGGGTAAGTCTACTAACAACAAGCTCCTTCAGCTTTCGTTTATCTCAAAATGTTTAATTTTCTTCTTCTTTTTTTATACTTTATGTTCTAGGGTACATGTGCACAATGTGCAGGTTTGTTACATATGCATGCATGTGCCATGTTGGTGTGCTGCACCCATTAACTCGTCATTTACATTAGGTATATCTCCTAATGCTATCCCTCCCCCCTCCCCCCTCCCCCCTCCCCCCACCCCACAATAGGCCCTGCTGTGTGATGTTCCCCTTCCTGTGTCCAAGTGATCTCATTGTTCAGTTCCCACCTATGAGTGAGAACATACAGTGTTTGGTTTTTTGTCCTTGTGATAGTTTGCTGAGAATGATGGTTTCCAGCTGCATCCATGTCCCTACAAAGGACACGAACTCATTCTTTTTTATGGCTGCATAGGATTCCATGGTATATATGTGCCACATTTTCTTAATCCAGTCTGTCATTGATGGACATTTGGGTTGATTCCAAGTCTTTGCTATTGTGAATAGTGCCGCAATAAGCATACATGTGCATGTGTCTTTATAGCAGCATGATTTATAATCCTTTGGATATATACCCAGTAACGGGATGGCTGGGTCAAATGGTATTTCTTGTTCTAGATCCTTGAGGAATTGCCACACTGTATTCCACAATGGTTGAACTAGTTTACAGTCCCACCAAGAGTGTAAAAGTGTTCCTATTTCTCCACATCCTCTTAGCACCTGTTGTTTCCTGACTTTTTAATGATTGCCATTCTAACTGGTGTGAAATGGTATCTCATTGTGGTTTTGATTTGCATTTCTCTGATGGCGAGTGATGATAAGCATTTTTTCACATGTCTGTTGGCTGCATAAATCTCTTCTTTTCAGAAGTGTCTGTTCATATCCTTTACCCACTTTTTGATGGGGTTGTTTGTTTTTTTCTTGTAAATTTGTTTGAGTTCTTTGTAGGTTCTGGATATTAGCCCTTTGTCAGATGAGTAGATTGCAAAAATGTTCTCCCATTCTGTAGGTTGCCTGTTCACTCTGATGGTAGTTTCTTTTGCTGTGCAGAAGCTCTTTAGTTTAATGAGATCCCATTTGTCAATTTTGGCTTTTGTTGCCATTGCTTTTGGTGTTTTAGACATGAAGTCCTTGCCCATGCCTATGTCCTGAATGATACTGCCTAGGTTTTCTTCTAGCGTTTTTATGGTTTTAGGTCTAACATTTAAGTCTTTAATCCATCTTGAATTAATTTTTGCATAAGGAGTAAGGAAGGGATCCAGTTTCAGCTTTCTACTTATGGCTAGTCAGTTTTCCCAGCACTATTTATTACATAGGGAATTCTTTCCCCATTTCTTGTTTTTGTCAGGTTTGTCGAAGATCAGATGGTTGTAGATGTGTGGTATTATTTCTGAGGGCTCTGTTCTGTTCCATTGGTCTATATCTCTGTTTTGGTACCAGTACCATGCTGTTTTGGTTACTGTAGCCTTCTAGTATAGTTTGCAGTCAGGTAGCGTGATGCCTCCAGCTTTGTTCTTTTGGGTTACGACTGTCTGGGCTATGTGGGCTCTTTTTTGGTTCCACATGAACTTTAAAGTAGCTTTTTCCAATTCTGTGAAGAAAGTCATTGGTAGTTTAATGGGGATGGCATTGAATCTATAAATTACCTTGGGCAGTATGGCCATTTTCACAATATTGATTCTTCCTATCCATGAGCATGGAATGTTCTTCCATTTGTTTGTGTCCTCTTTTATTTCACTGAGCAGTGGTTTGTAGTTCTCCTTGAAGAGGTCCTTCACATCCCTTGTAAGTTGGATTCCTAGGTATTTTATTCTCTTTGAAGCAATTGTGAATGGGAGTTCATTCATGATTTGGCTCTCTGTTTGTCTGTTATTGGTGTATAAGAAAGTTTGTGACTTTTGCACATTTATTTTGTATCCTGAGACATTGCTAAAGTTGCTTATCAGCTTAAGGAGATTTTGGGCTGAGATGATGGGGTTTTCTAAATATACAGTCATGTCACCTGCAAACAGGGACAATTTGACTTCTTCTTTTCCTAATTGAATACCCTTGGATTTATTTCTCTTGCCTGATTGCCCTGGCCAGAACTTCCAACACTGTGTTGAGTAGGAGTGGTGAGAGAGGGCATCCCTGTCTTGTGCCAGTTTTCAAAGGGAATGCTTGCAGTTTTTGCCCATTCAATATGATATTGGCTGTAGGTTTGTCATAAATAGCTCTTATTATTTTGAGATATGTTCCATCAATACCAAATTTATTAAGAGTTTTTAGCATGAAGGGCTGTTGAATTTTGTCAAAGGCCTTTTCTGCATCTATTGAGATAATCATGTGGTTTTTGTCTTTGGTTCTGTTTATATGCTGGATTATGTTTATTGATTTGTGTATGTTGAACCAGCCTTGCTTCCCAGGGATGAAGCCCACTTGATCATGGTGGATAAGCTTTTTGATGTGCTGCTGGATTTGGTTTGCCAGTATTTTATTGAGGATTTTTGCATTGATGTTCATTAGGGATATTGGTCTAAAAATCTCTTTTTTTGTTGTGTCTCTGCCAGGCTTTGGTATCAGGATGATGTTGGCCTCAAAAAATGAGGATTCCCTCTTTTTCTACTGATTGGAATAGTTTCAGAAGGAATGGTACCAGCTCCTCCTTGTACCTCTGGTAGAATTTGGCTGTGAATCCGTCTAGTCCTGTATTTTTTTTTTTGTTGGTAGGCTATTAATTATTGCCTCAATTTCAGAGCCTGCTATTGGTCTATTCAGGGATTCATCTTCTTCCTGGTTGGTTTAGTCTTGGGAGAGTGTATGTGTCCGGGAATTTATCCATTTCTTCTAGGTTTTCTAGTTTATTTGTATAGAGGTGTTTATAGTATTCTTGGATGGTACTTTGTATTTCTGTGGGGTCAGTGGTAATATCCCCTTTATCATTTTTTATTGCTTCTATTTGATTCTTCTCTCTTTTCTTCTTTATTAGTCTTGCTAGCAGTCTATCAATTTTGTTGATCTTTTCAAAAAACCAGCTCCTGGACTCATTTATTTTTTGAAGGGTTTTGTGTGTCTCTATCTTCTTCAGTTCTGCTCTGATCTTAGTTATTTCTTGCCTTCTGCTAGCTTTTGAATGTGTTTGCTCTTACTTCTCTAGTTCTTTTCATTGTGATGTTAGAGTGTCAATTTTAGATCTTTCCTGCTTTCTCCTGTGGGCATTTAGTGCTATAAATTTCCCTCTACACACTACTTTAAATGTGTCCCAGGGATTCTGGTATGTTGTATCTTTGTTCTCATTGGTTTCAAAGAACATCTTTATTTCTGCCTTCATTTTGTTATGTACCCAGTGGTCATTCAGGAGCAGGTTGTTCAGTTTCCATGTAGTTGAGTGGTTTTGAGTGAGTTTCTTAATCCTGAGTTCTAGTTTGATTGCACTGTGGTCTAAGAGACAGTTTGTTATAATTTCTGTTCTTTTACATTTGCTGAGGAGTGCTTTACTTCCAACTATGTGTCAATTTTGGAATAAGTGCAATGTGGTGCTGAGAAGAATGTATATTCTGTTGATTTGGGGTGGTGAGTTCTGTGGATGTTTATTAGGTCCACTTGGTGCAGAGTTGAGTTCAATTCCTGGATATCCTTGTTAACTTTTTGCCTCGTTGATCTGTCTAATGTTGGCAGTGGGGTGTTCAAGTCTCCCACTATTATTGTGTGGGAGTCTAAGTCACTTTATAAGTCTCTGAGGACTTGCTTTATGAATCTGAGTGCTCCTGTATTGGGTGCATATATATTTAGGACAGTTAGCTCTTCTTGTTGAATTGATCCCTTTACCATTATGTAACGTCCTTCTTTGTCTCTTTTGATCTTTGTTGGTTTAAAGTCTGCTTTATCAGAGACTAGGATGGCAACCCCTGCCTTTTTTTGTTTTCCATTTGCTTGGAAGATCTTCCTCCATCCCTTTATTTTGAGCCTATGTGTGTCTTTCCATGTTTAGTGCTTCCTTCAGGATCTCTTGTAGGGCAGGCCTGGTGGTGACAAAATCTCTCAGCATTTGCTTGTCTGTAAAGGATTTTATTTCTCCTTCACTGGTGAAACTTAGTTTGGCCCGATATGAAATTCTGGGTTGAAAATTCTTTTCTTTAAGAATGTTGAATATTGGCCTCCACTCTCTTCTGGCTTGGAGAGTTTCTGCCGAGAGATCTGCTGTTAGTCTGATGGGCTTCCCTTTGTGGGTAACTCGACCTTTCTCCCTGGCTGCCCTTAACATTTTTTCCTTCATTTCAACTTTGGTGAATCTGACAATTATGTGTCTTGGAGTTGCTCTTCTCGAGGAGTATCTTTGTGGCATTCTCTGTATTTCCTGAATTTGAATGTTGGCCTGCCTGACTAGGTTGGGGAAGTTCTCCTGGATAATATCCTGCAGAGTGTTTTCCAACTTGGTTCCATTCTCCCTGTCACTTTCAGGTACACCAATCAGATGTAGATTCGGTCTTTTCACATAATCCCATATTTCTTGGAGGCTTTGTTCATTTCTTTTTACTCTTTTTTCTCTAAACTTCTCACTTTGTTTCATTCATTTGATCTTCAATCACTGATACTCTTTCTTCCATTTGATTGAGTCGATTACTGAAGCTTGTGCATTTGTCACATAGTTCTCCTGTCATGGTTTTCATCTCTATCAGGTCGTTTATGGACTTCTCTGCATTGGTTATTCTAGTTATCCATTCATCAAATCTTTTTCAAGGTTTTTAGTTTCTTTGCACTGAGTTCATAGTTCCTCCTTCAGCTCTGAGAATTTTGATCGACTGAAGCTTTTTTCTCTCAACTCGTCAAAGTCATTCTCTGTCCAGCTTTGTTCCGTTGCTGGCGAGGAGCTGTGTTCCTTTGGAGGGAGAGAGGCACTCTGATTTTTTGAATTTCCAGCCTTTCTGCACTGCTTTTTCCCCATCTTTGTGGTTTTGTCTACCTTTGGTCTTTGATGATGGTGATGTACAGATGGGGTTTTGGTGTGGATGTCCTTTCTGTTTGTTAGTTTTCCTTCTGACAGTCAGGACCCTCAGTTGCAGGTCTGTTGGAGTTTGCTTGAGGTCCACTCCAGACCCTGTTTTCCTGGGTATCAGCAGCAAAGGCTGCAGAAGAGAGAATATTGCTGAACAGCAAGTGTTGCTGTCTGTTTGTTGCTCTGAAAGCTTCGTCTCGGAGGTGTACCCAGTCGTGTGAGGTGTGAGGTGTCAGTCTGCCCCTAGTGCAGTTAGGCTACTCAGGGGTCAGGGACCCACTTGAGCAGGCAGTCTGTCTGTTCTCAGATCTCAACCTCCACGCTGGGAGAATCACTAATCTCTTCAAAGCTCAGTCGGAAATGCAGAAATCACCTGCCTTCTGTGTCACTCACGCTGGGAGCTAGAGGCTGGAGCTGTTCCTATTCGGCCATCTTGGGCACCCCCTTCTTCTTTATTTTTGAAGGATAGTCTTGCCATTTATAGAATTGTTGGTTTACACTTTTTTTCTAGCACTTTATATATATCATTCTACTATTTTCTGGCCTTCATAGTTTCAAAGCAAAATTGGCTGTTAATCTTATTGATGATTCCTTGCACATAATGTGTCACTTGTTTCTTGCTGTTTTCAATATTATCTCTTCATCCTCAGTTCAAAAACTGCCTCAAAAGTTGAGAGTATCTGTACAATGAAATAATATATGAACAGCACCTGACCTGCAGAGGGACCTCAATAAATACTGGGTAATATAAATGATTCCTGTTATTTAGTGGGTGATTCTACATGCATTTGATTTTTAATTTAAATAATTAGCCATAATTATCACTTAAAATATCTTTAAACATTCACACTGAGAAGGTCTAGATGTTAGACTTACTAGAAAAAGAGTAAGTATGCCCAAAGAACTAAAGGATAATTTGATTATAATGTGCTTCAGTGTGGATTTCTTTGACTTCATTCTACTTAGAGTTCATTGAGCAACTTGAATAAGCTGGTTCAGACTTTTAGCAAATTGGGAAGTTTTCAGCCATTATTTCTTGAAATATTTTTTCTGCTTCATGTCTCTCATTTTTCCTTCAAGACTCCCACAATGTATATTAGGTAAGCTTGATGTTAATTATCTTATCACATTCTCTGACTCTTTCTTCTGCTTGCTGAAATCTGCTATTAAACCCCTATAATTAATTTTCTATTTGTTATTGTGCCATTCAGCTCCAGAATTTCTATTTGGTTCTGTTTTATAATTTATATCACTTTTCTATATTCTCCTTTTGTTCATAAATCATTTTCCTGATTTCTTTTAGTTCTTTGTCCATGGTTTTCTTTAGCTCTTTGGGTATATTTAAGGCAACTGATTGAAAGTCTTTTGTAGTAAGTCCAATATATAGACCTTCTCAGTATGAACTTTTAAAGACATTTTAAGAGATAATTGTGACTTTTTATTTAAATTAAAAATCAGTCTGGGTGTGATCCCACTTCACACCTGTAATCTCAGCACTTTGGGAAGCAGAGGCAGGTGGATTTCTTGAGCTCAGGAGTTTAATACCAGCCTGGGCAACATGGCGGAACCTTGTCTCTACAAAAAATACAAAAATTAGCCAGGCATGATGGTGCACGTCTGTAGTCCCAGCTATTCAGGAACATAAGATGGGAGAATCACATGAGCCCAGGAAGTCAAGGCTGCAATGAGCCAAGATCATGCACTGCACTCCAGCCCGGGTGACAGAGCAAGATCCTTCAAAAAAAAAAAAAAAAAAAAAATCAACTGCATGTAGAACCACCTACTAAGTTACAGGAATTTTCTATATTACCCAATATTTACTGCAGTCCTCCTGTAGGCCAGGTCTTGTTCATACATTATTTTGTTGGACAAGTACACTCGACCTTTGATAGGAGAAGAAACTGAGGCACAGGATTAGTAAAGTCATATGATTAGTAAATGGCAATACCAACATATGAACAAGGCAACTTTAACACAGAACTCTCACTTATAATCATCATGCTTTAGCTTCTCTTAGCTGTAGTTTGCCTTTGTGGGGGCAATGATAACCTAGGACTCTGCCTAGTGAGTGTAAGTTTCTTTAACATCAGTCATAATGGCCACCCTAAGGTTAAAAACATCCAAATATGTATCTTGAAATTTCAAGCATAATGCACGTCATAAAGAGGAAAGGACACGGTAAAATAGAAGCCCACAGCTGAGCCCATAGTCACCCTATAAAGGAAATCAAGTGTGGCCTAGCTTAGAATCAGATCTTTCAGTAGAGGACTCAACAGACCAGGTAAAATATGAGCAAAACATGTTCTAGGCTGAGGAAAGCAGCAAATACCTGAAAAGGACAAAAAAGTGATCATTTAAGGTATTAAAAGAAGCCCAAAATCCCCAGGAAGAAGCAGGACATAAGTCTGGAGAGTTAGGAAGATGTCTCATTCCAGGATTAAGAGTTTGGATTTTATCCTAAAGGTGAGGGGTAGACATTTAACGGTTGTAGGTGGTAAAGAAACATAACAACATAGAATCTGACAAGGGAGAAAGTAAGGCAAACAATTAGGAGGCTAGCATAGTAACTATGAGTTGATGGTGGCTTGAACAAGGGGTAGGAATGGAGATAGATAGTGGCAATAGGGACATAGAGTGTAAGCATGCAAGAAATACTGCAGAGGAGTACTCACATGATGTACCTGATTGGGTGACTGATTGAATGTTGGGAATTAAGATGTTTAAATCTTTATTATGTGGACAATGTTTTCATTTCTTTCTTCCTCTATTAACATAAAAATTAAGCATATACTTTTTTTTTTTTTGAGACAGTCTCACTCTTTTGCCCAGGCTAGAGTGCAGTGGTGCCATCTCAGCTCACTGCAACCTCCACCTCCCAGGTGCAAATGATTCTTGTGCCTCAGCCTCCTGAGTAGCCGGGATTACAGACATGTACCACAACACTTGGCTAATTTTTTTACTTTTAGTAGAGACAAATTTTCTCCATGTTGGCCAGGCTGGTCTTGAACTCCTGGCCTCAAGTGATCCACCTGCCTTGGCCTCCCAAAGTGATGGGATTACAGGTGTGAGCCACCATGCGCAGCCAAAAACAAGCGTACACTTTTAAATTCTACTTGTAGTTATTTATCTTCACAGTAAAAAAACCTAAAATGATACATCTTCAATTATTATACTTAGAATGAGATCCTGTAATTTTCTTATTTCTATATATAGATGAGAAAATGAGTAAAATAGCAGAACACATTTACTTCCTGCCACCTCTCTCCCACCCACTTGCATATTTGTTGCTATAATCAGAAAGTTGTGACCATATTATTATTAAATTATTTATTAGGTAATAATTTGTATCTTATGTGTCAAAAATTTCATTTTTCCATTGCTTTGTAATTGCAACATGTTTTTAATGGATCTATGTTTAAATTATTTCAAATGTTTTCTAATATTTATTTTATATCAAAATTTCACCTTTCTTGAGTTTTTAATTTTGACTCCTTCTTGAATAAGGGAAGTATATCTTCAATTGTTTCAGAAAATGGGTGGTATGATGTTTGAACCTTGAGGTATCTGAGAATACCTTTTCTCAGATATTCTAAGAAAACAAAGGTGTCTTTGTTTTCCTTTCTTGAATAAATGATAACTTGAGTAGGCAGACGCTATAGGTCAAATCTTCCCCAGGCAACTGTAGATGTTATTCTATTCAGCTTTTGAAGTTTAATGCTGAAAATAAGTTTTTCTTTTTTTGCAATTAATTAATTTTTTTTTTGCCACCTGGATTTTTGTTGAACTTTTTTCATACCTTAGATACCAGAAGCCTTCCCTTGCCCTCTCAAGACTGGACTATGGCCTTTCCAATGTGTTTTCAGAGTACTATATATTACCCCTAATGTAAAATCATAATACCACATTGTATAATAATTGCCTGATTCTTCTATGTATGTCACCCACTATAGACACCAGTTCTTTTAAGGTAGGACTGTGTCTTAGTGATCTTTCTATCCCTAATTCTTAGCACATAGCAAATATTACCAAAATATTCACTGATTAAATTAATGAATTGATAGAGCATTTAATATTGAAATTTTTAACAAGATAGGTCATTAATATATTTCAAAACACATTGAGTCCTTTTCATTTTTAGGAAGTATTGTATTGGTTCAAAGTATTACTTCAGATAGCTTCTGATATATCTGTGGTTGCCGTCTCTGTTCTATTTACCCTAATCTCTTCTTCAGGAAGAAGCTGGGGCATAATCTTTCTACCATTTCCTTTAATGGTTGTCACCTATTTGTACTTTCCATTCATATTTTGAAAGAGTTTTTCAAGCTTTTACTCTAATCATTGATTTATTATTCTGCAATACTGATTCCATCTTTGATTATGTCCAAATTATATGTGAATTGCCATTGAATGTTGTTCTGTGTCCTTGCAGCCTTAACTTATCCAACTTTGGTTTTATTTCACCTTGTCTCTAGTTCTCTCCTTATCTTAGTCTAATAGCTTATCATATATTTCATCTCTTTTTGCATAGAAAATACAAAGCAGATTCTCTCCATATACTTCTGCTTCTAGTAAATCATTTTCCAAAGTATTCACTTTCTTTGCATTTTGAAGACTCTCTTTCAGACAGCATAATCTTTTCAAGGGGTGCTTTCTCTTGTAGTTACTTGTTCTAAGCCTTGTGTCAACCTTACTACCTGAATGTGTGGATTTTGGTTCTTGGCTCTTCTCATTTTCTGTCTGATGCTATTAGTTCTTCAGCATAGATGTTGAGCTGGAAGACATATAGACATGCACAGTCAACAGCTAACCTTTTGGCTTGAAGCTGACATTTATCAACTTTGACACTGCAGGTCTTTGGCTGAGGTAAGATTCTTTACCTTTAATAGGTACTTACTTTACTATAAAGATAAGAATTCCTAGTTAATCGGAAACAATGATTTGTCTTTTTCTTCATAAGAACCACATATGAAAAACTAAACCCCCAGAGAATCAAACACCCAGTTCTGTCTGCCCAACCCCTTTCATTATTAGTTTCCCAAGCTTGGATACAGAGCATCACACCTATCCACTCCCTTTGGGTTATTGCTGGTATTCTCCATAGCTCCAAATGGGTCACACAGAGAGAAGCTAATGGGAGAGATTAGGGCAAAGAGGTGTAAAATACTTCTTAGCCACCAAGCATAACAGTTGAGTTACTAGTAGGGGTGGTGAGGCTGGTAGCTTCCTTACTATCCTTCCATACCAACACCTTTGCTTGCCTTCCAACAAAAATGTACATGTCCATTTCAGCTTCACACTTCTTGCAATAAGTGCAATATCCTATCAAATTCTGGAACTAGGGTGCTTGTCAATAGGGTTATAGCTGCTCTTATGGTACTTTTCTGTGAGTTAGAAAAAGCACCTCTCTGAGAAGACACAGGCTGAAGGAGGCAAGGCTTTGCAAGTGAGCACAGCCTGCTCAACCATACACAGTGGCCCTCATTGTCAATCTGTGTTCCAAGGCCATTTGAGTTCTCAAGTTTTTCTGATTTTTCATAAGCATTTTAGTTGGAGAGTCTGCAATATAAACAGCCAGTCCAGATGTCATCGTAAATCAGAAGTCAACCAGATTCCATTAATAGTGATATTTCACATCAAAGATTTGACTGAGAACATACCTGACATTCCAAGTCGTAGTAAGTGTTTATATTGGCAGGTTTCTTTGTCCTTAGATTTATATTCAGAATTCTCAATAAATTATTAAGCAGTTTTAAAACTAGGATTCAAAATATTTTTGAGACACAGTCTCTCTCTGTTGCCCAGGCTGCAGTGCAGTGGCATGATCTCGGCTCACTGAAATCTCTGCCTTCTGGGTTCAAGTGATCTGCCTGCCTCAGCCTCCTGTATAGCTGGGATTACAGGTGTGCACCACCACACCTGGCTAATTTTTGTATTTTTAGCAGAAACGGGTTTTCACCATGTTGGCCAGGCTGGTCCCAAACTCCTGACCTCAAGTGATCAGCCCGCGTTGGCCTCCCGAAGTGCTGGGATGACAGGGGTGAGCCACTGCGCCCATCCAGGTTCTAAAATATCTTTCAAAGGCCTGCAATTCCTCCATTTTATTTTAATAATTAATTAATTATGATTATTATTATTAAATAGAGATGTGGTCTCACTATGTTGCCCAGGCTGGTCTAAAATTCCTGAGCTCAAGTGATCCTCTGCCCTTGGCCTCCCAAAGTGTTAGGATTATATGTGTGAGCACCACACCCGGCCAGTTCCCCATTTTCATGCCACCATACCCAACCTCCAATGCTACATCACTGCTCACTAACTTGAGGTATATAATAATATGAGTGAAGGAAAATTTTAATAAAATTATGTCTTTATTTTAAAAGATTATTCCTCAAATAAATATCTCAACTTAATTTCTAACCTTCATAAAACATATTGTATGTGAATTCTTAAAAAATCATCATTATAGGAAAAGGAAAATGTTTGATACCATTTTAGCATTGTTTAGAAAGTAATTCTACCAGCATTTATGCATATTTCACACATAGGGGAATTATGCAGCCACTTCTCTTCAAGACTACAACATCATGGAAGTGGAAAGAGAAAAACATATATTTAAGAAATGTGTATATCTAGCTTATTTCCTTATTCAAAGTTTTTAGCACCTCCGTATTTCAAAATGCCTATGCATTCAGCTTTAGATTCTGAGTATATTACTAAATTCCACTATTTCAATCAGAAATCTTCAAACCAGCTTATTTAATTCACTCAAGCAGTGCTGAATAAACTGGACTTCATCAAAATTAAGAATTTCTGCTTTGCAAAAGATATTGTCAAGAGAGTAAAAAGACAAGCCACAAACAAGGAGAAAATTTTTGCAAAAGACATATCTGATAAAGGACTGTTATCAAAAAATACAAAAACACTTAAAACTCAACATTTGGAAAACAACCTGATTAAAAAATGGGCCAAAGGCCTTTACCTCCCCAAAGAAGATAACCAGATGGTAAATAAATAGCCATATGAAAAGATCCTCCACATCATATGTCATCAGGGAAATGCAAATTAAAACAACAATGAAATACCACACACATCTATTAGAATGGCCCAAATCCAGAACACTTACAACACCAAATGCTGGCAAGGATTTGGAGCAACGGGAACTCTTATTCATTCCTGGTGGGAATGCAAAATGGTAGCCACTTTGGAAGACAATTTGGCAATTGCTTACAAAACTAAACATTCTCTTACCTTATGATCCAGCAATCATACTACTTGGTATTTATCTAAAGGAGATGAAAACTTATGTCCGCACAAAAAAACCTGCACACAGATATTTATAACAGCTTTTTCCATCACACTGGGGTGAGGGATGTTGATAATGGGGAAGGGCTATGCTTGTGTGGGGTCAGAAAGTATATGGAAAATCTCTGGACATTCCTTTCCATTTTGCTGTGAATCTAAAACTGCTCTCAAAAAAGGTTTAAATAATTTTTAAAGCAGTACCGTTATTGTCATGTTTAACTCACTTACTTATTACAAGAAAACTATTCAACTAGTAAAAACGTTATATATAAGAAGTTTCTGTTTGTTAAAAAGATTGTTTCAAATATATTTAGACTTTGACTTTTAAAAGTATACAGCAACATTCAAGATAGCTAGACAGAATGCACTGCACCTTGGCAGGTTTTTAAATCCTTGGACTTACTGGCCTAAGGAAAGATGTGTAAACATCCATGATTCAGAACTACAGGGAGAAATTGGGGCAGCCAGAACCTCATCCTCTTGCCCTAAAGGGAAAAGATATCTTGCTTGCGGTATCTAAGATTTGAATCTTAGAGAATATTCGTGCATGGCTAGGAATTGGAATAATGGGGAAGTCTTAATTCATGGGGTATTTTCTAATGAAGTTCCACCTCCATTTGCAGTCATTCTTTAACAATTTAGCGAAAAATACTACTAGTTGGGGAGAAACCAAATAGGTATGTGTAAATGTAGTGTTTCTCAGAGTGTGGACTTTAACCACCTTTAATTATATACATTTACGAGGATCTGTTGAAAATGCAGGTTCCTGGGCTTCACCCCAGTTGCTCTGAAATGAAAACTGTAGGAGTCGGTTGGCGAAACTACATTTTGTTTCTCAGGTGATTCTTGTGTACTCTAACTCATATATAGGGTGATGTTATTTATTTAGTGGTTATTTATTTACCGGTTATTTATCGTTTGGCAAAAAAATCCAGCAAAGACCCGCAAGTGACCTTTACACATGACATAGGATTCCCTTCCGCGGCTGACGCTTTTTTTTTTTTTTTTTTTTTTTTTTTTTCCTAAGAGGCGGGGAGTTGGCTGGGCGGGGCGGGGCGGGGCGGGAAGGCGCTGGGCGGGGCGGGGAGGGGCGGGGAAGAATAGCCCTGGGCTGGGCAGGGCAGGGCAGGGCGGAAGGGCCCTGGCCTTGTCGGGTGGAAGGTGAAGAGTTAATGGCTCCGCGCTCAGGCACTGCCCTCTGAACTGGAACAAAAAGCAACTTCCGGTTGGAGTCACTGGGCCAGGCGCCGGCGACCTGACGGGAGAGGGAGCGTAGCCGAAACCGTGAACTGTGTGAGTAAGAAACTTTGTGAAATGGTGTGTCCGAATCCATCAAGCACCGCGTCGGAGAATTTGTCTGCGTAAGCGAGAGGAACGCGCTGACAGTAGGGGCGCCGCAGGGAGAGAAGCCGAGGAGCAGCAGAGACAAAACAATTTGCAGTTTGGGGAGGGATTTTTTGCGGGAGAAACCACGCGAGTTCTTCCCCCGGAGCGGACTCCTTGGCTGGGGGTTTCCGGGCCCGCGATGTCAGCATAGCATCGTCGGCCCCTGCCCCAGCGGCTTCAGGGGAGGGACTCGTCCCGGCTGCTTTGCCCGGGAAATGGGGGTGGCAGGGCCTGCGGTGTCGAGGTGAGCAGTGGACCCGCCAGGAACATCCCTGACTTCCCTTCGAGAGAGGGACTGCCTCCTAGAATCAAGTAGTATTCTTTCGAAAACTTAATTGGTTCTTTCTGTTGTTTTCCCAAGGTGGTTGCACAATTCCCCTCTGCCTTCCTGTGGGGTGTCATCATAGCCTGGTCAATGAGAAGTTGGGTAACTTCCCAGAGGGTCACGGAGGGAGTGGGTGGTCAAGGCAAGAAGAACAGAAGCCAACTCCGCCCACAGTGGGAACCCAGGCATTAGGTAGAGTCCCCACGCCGGTAAAAACTGACTAGCAACGAGTTACAGGCAAAAAAGCTGTGCTTGTCAAGAAGTAGAAAGAGGGGGAGGATAATCAGAGAAGAGCTGTGCTTTTATTATGCTATAACGAGCAAAAGTAAAGCAGCCTTGCTATGTAAAGTGGTGTTTAAAGGGAGAGATGGTAGTAAAGGAAGTGAAGAAGCCACGTGAAATTGAAGGAAAAGGAAATGACCTGCCTCCTTACAGCGGTTGGAATACACAAACGAGAGGTAGCAGAGAAGCAAGCGGTGTATTCTGTTAAAAATTATTGTGTCCTCATTTGAGAGAAGAGGGATCCTCAAATAATACAACTTTGTGTAAAGCAGGAAGTGAAACCCTTCTCAGTCCTCTCCCCAATTGTAATCCAAGCCTTCCACATCTTTCCTGTATGTGCATAATCATGTTATTTTGCTTTCTTATGAAAATGAGATTATGCATACTGTTCTATAATCTGTTTCAGATTAAATATATATATATGGTGAAAGTCTTGCCATATGTAGCTCTATTTTATTGTAATGTTGGCGTGGTATTGCATTGTGTAGATGTACCAAATTATAATTAACTATCACTTACTATGTCCTGTCCGTATATCTTGCCCAATATTCTTCAAAATTATCTATCATTAGAATACAGATTTCATTAATTCTTTGTGAAATATATGGCAAATATTTTCAAGAATTATCAATGCTTTGGCTTAAAATGCGCAGGCTTTTTGTCTCAAGTGAGAAGGTAGTCCCCAGTCAAAAATTCTTAAAATCTTCTCCTATATTGCCTGTTAATTCTCTTTTTATGATTTACTCATTAAAACATCCGAAAATGATTTTTGTATACTAAGATAAGGATTTTTTTTTCTTTGTTTTTGTGACTGGGCAGCTATTTTTCCTGAAATCATTTGTTGAAATCATTTCTCTCCTGACTGACTAGAAATACCTCCTTAATATAGTAAATTCTTATGTGTGCATGCATCTTTTCTTTAGACTCATCTGTTTGATCTTTTTGTCTCTTCCTTTAAAAATACCAATCTGCTTTGATACTACATTTTGTAGTAATTCATAGGACAAGTCCCTCTTCATTTTTCCTTTTCAAAATTTTCTTGAATGTAATTGCATTATCTTTGAGATAAAATTTAACATAAACTGTTCATGCTTCATTAAAATACTCTGTTGGGGATGTAACCGTTTTCTTATATTTTGTGACTGGTATGTAGATGAGTGTTTATGTATCTGGCCAACTTTCTAAATTTATTAGTTTTAATAAATTGTTTCACTTGAATTTTCTAGGAAAACAATCATCTAATTATAATTATCTTATATCTTTCTTTCTTTGCTTTAGTGAATTGCTGGCTTCCCCAGAATAGTGGTAAATAATAACAGTGGTTCTGACCATCCTTTATCTTCTTAGTTTGGGGATTTTTTACTATGTCATCATTAAATATGAAGTTACTATTAATTTCTAATAAATTCTATTAGGGAAGTTTCCTTTAATATTTCTAGCTCATGATTTTTACAGAGAAGTGTTTGGATTGTATCCAAAGTCATTTTTGCAACTGGGGATTGGGGAGTGTCTATTGTATTAGATAGCACTTTGAGAACAATTTTAAATAATAGATATTGGGTGTTCATTTGGTGTGTATATATATTTCTTGTTGTGTTAAGATAATGTCTCTTCATTACTTCTTAACATTTTTATCAGGAATGGAAGTTGGATTTTGTCAAATGACTTTTTGACATCCATCATAACCTTTTATAAGTACTTTTCATCTTTGACCTAATAGGATAGTGAATTATTTTAGTATATTTCCAGTTTGTGAACCAATCTTACACATGGTCATGGTATAATATTTAAGTATATATTGGTTCCTTTGGTAACATTTTTATTTAAAATCAATAATTGAGATTCATTTCATAGTCACCTTTTTCTGTTACTTTTGCTAGGTTTTGATACCAAGGTTGTGCTGATTCCTAAAAAGAACTGGGCAGAGTTCCTCTTCCTCTGCTCTGATGTAGTTTAAATAGCCTAAGAACTCTGTTCTTTGAAGATCTGAAAGAATTCACTCATGAAACCATCTGGGTCTGATATTGTTCTTAAGACAGCAACAATCCTCAGCAAAATGGTTCAGAACAAACAAAAACTCCTTTGTGTAAATACAATTGAATGAAAGAGTCTGGGACACCAGTAATGTCAAGAACTAAGAGCACCTGCTGTACTGATGCTGGTTATTTACCCCCTACACACAACTTTTTTTTCATGGGCAAGGAAAAATGCTGTAGGTAGGCTGAGGCTGTTAAGTAAAATGTCTTGCTGTTCTTTCTCTTCCCTTCTCCAGTTATGTTACAGAAGCAAGGGTATTGCTTCTACATGGGCAAGTTCTGTCTATGCCCTGAAAGAAACCAAGAGTGAAACTCAACTGGTGAAGTATCAGTTTCACTTTGTTGTCATTAGTTTCCCAATTTTGCCGGAAAATTTCTTACTTTAAAGGTAATAACCAAGCTGACATTTTACTGTAGCCAAATCCTACAGAGGGTTTCAAAATGAGTGGGTGAAAAAATATACAAGCTTAACATGCTTATACTTATTTAACATGAAGTGAAAAACATTAGCACGGTTCAGGTATGTGCATGGTATGTGCCCGCACATGGAGCAGTGCTGTCATCTAACAAAAGCCCACCTTTTTACTTGACTAATGGTTTACTGTTAATACATAGATAATAGTGTAAGTAATCTTTGATAGACTTTTATAAATGATTATTGCAAATGCTTTTTGATCACCTTCGAGAATATGACCTGAGACAGGTAATGTAATTTAGCAGTTTGTATCTGTGAACTGTGGAGGATACCTACAGACGCTCAAGTGTTATTTACAGTAGGATGGAGGCATTATGTGAATGCTTGGGTATTATATTTCCATTTATGGGCTCTTATTGCAAAAATAATTGGGGACTTGCCCTATGATGAAGAAAGACTGCATGTTTTTTAAAACCATACCCGTTGTCCAAAAGCAAATGGTAAATAAAAATAGCCTGTTGACATAAAGCTTTGCTATTTCGATGCTATGCATTAGCTGATTGACTGTTACTATTTATCCTTTTTGTTCTCTAACACCTTATAAGCATAAAATATTACTGTTTAATTGAAGTTCGTTTGTGTTCAGTTATGTAAAGCCTAGTTTTAGTTTCTATTTCCTGTAGGATTTATGCTGTGGCTGCCATTTCCCACCTGCTATCTCCTATGCTTGCTGCCATGGTTTTGAATCATAAATACAGGGAAAGAGGAGGCTATTATTTAGATATGTAACAAAAATATCTTTATAGTTCAGAACCAAGATTATGTTTACCTTCAGGAAGGGATAACAGAATATGAAATGAACTACCTTTTCAGTGAGTGGTTAATTAATTTTCGAAGTCTTTTGAACTAAGTGCAGTATTTGGCCACTGTTCAAATAAGTTGCGGGTTAACTGGTACCAAGCCCTCTGCAACTGAAAACAGCCTTTGGGACCTATGTAGTACATGTGTCACATTTTCCAATTCCTAATCTGTAAAAGCTTTTTAAATTGTGGTAAAATTCACACAACATAAAATTTACCATCTTAACCTTTTTAAAGTATATGGTTCAATAATGTTAAGTGCATTCACATTGCTGTGCAACCAAGAAAAAATTTTTAAAGGGACTTATTTTTCTTAAGGAAAAGAGTTTGGGAAGTAAACGATGGCAATTGTTTGTCTCATGGAAAATTTCCTGGACTGTAACTTTTTACCTTCAGAGATATATTCTCTATAAATGGTAATTATTAGTAGTAAGTTATGAGAGTAAACAGTTTGAGTACTAGTGATCTATAATAGCTTTTATTTAACACCAATACTTTTTCTTTGCAAAAAGAAGGGTCTACTGAAGATAGGTTGCTAACATTGAAATTAAAGTATTTTAAGTCATTGCAGTAAGGAATTACTGGAAATTGAGTAGACAAAGAAAATTAATATGAGTTCCATTTTGATGGTTACTTAGCAAGTTGAAGTTATGGGAGTCTTTGAAATATTTGCGGTAGAATGAAGTATGGAGAATTGTTCTACTGAACAGCAAAACAACCCAATCAGGTAATAATTTTGCCAGAGAGTGACTTGCTATAAGGGACAGAAGTTAGAGACTTAGATTCTTTCAAAATAAAGGATTTTTTTTTTTATTGCTTGAAGAAAGATTTTTGGAATCAGCAAATCAACTGTTACTGTGAGAGATTTAAGTGGTTTTACTATTCATAACCATTTATCATGTGGCATTTACTGGAATGTGATTTCATAACCTCAAGTATTTGGAATCCCAAAAGTAGAAATGCCTTTCCCTTTATATTGTTGTTTGTCAACCTTTAAAAATCCATATTTCCTTTCTGATAAACATTAAAATCTCGCAAATCCTAAAGGATTGTAATACGTGTTCCTTCCCATACAGTCCTACTCCTCCTTTACACCTTGCTGACTACAGACTTTCTCTTCTAGTTCCCTCATCTGTGAATATTATGCACAGTCCTTCTTTATATAACTTATGTAATAGATTTTTAATATTAACTATTTTAAAATTGTATATCCTTCCTCCCCCATCTTTAGATTCTAACATTGCTCCTACTCAGAGGAGAGGACACCCCTTTAAGATTACTCAGTTGAGTATAGCCCACTGAGCAGTGCCATGTCTATGTTCACCTCAGAGGAGAACATCACATGCCTACTTTCCCTTTTGGTGTTACACTGTTTAGTTGTGCACTTAAACCCATAACATTTGATAAATAGTCTCAGAGAAAGAAGTATTACTGGAGAAAAAAAGGAAGTAAGGCAAAACTGAGACTCATGGGTGTGGTCTTTGACAGTGAAATCTTTTTGCTCTTGCAAGATCACATAGAAAATTTCACCAAGTTCTAACATCCAGCAAAATGGAGAACATGTACTGGGGAGCTTTGTGTTTAACCAGTGAGATTGTCTTGTTTATCCTGTTGCATTTAGCCTGCCAGCTTATGGAAAAATACAAAATTCAAATTCTAACACTGCTGGATTTATGACATTTAAGGTTTCTATTATATCAACTGCCTGGATGGAGCACAGAAACAGTGTAGTACAGTATGCTATGAGTATATTCATGACCAAAGTTTACAATGTGGAAGGAGAATAGAAATGCAGGAAGTTAGTTGGGGAATTAGCTGCTCATGTTATATAACTCCTTAAAAGTGGAAAATGATCATAAGTAACTGTGAGTAGTGACAGTTCTCTTCCATTTCCTTTCTTCAGGTAAGGAAAACACACTTAATATTTTTGAGTGTCTTTAAAGTTAATCTTCCTAACCATCCAAAAGAGAAGATGTCTTGTTTATGTGTATATGCTGTGTTGTTGACTGATTTTTTTGCTTTTTACTCCTGATGTGTTTTGTGGGTGAGGAGGCAAACATACAACTAAGATACAGAAAAGACAGGATGTAGTGGGGCACAGTGGCTTGAAGCCTATAGTCTCAAGTACTCAGAAGGCTGAGGTAGAAGGATTGCTTGAGGCAAGGAGTCCAAGCTGCAGTGGGCTATCATACTCTAGCCTGGGGGGACAGAGTGAAGCTCTGTCTCAAAAAAACAAAAAGCCAAACAAAACAAAAACACAGAATGTATCTTTCATTCACTGATTCACCTCTTTATATGCTACAGTGGCAACTTTTCTGAAACAGAATATGAACTCTTATTCATAGCCCAAGGGGTTGGGAAAGGCTGGTGTCTTTCTTTTCTAGGGCAAAGTGGAAGGGGTAGCAGTTACTCAAGGTGATTTCCTTTCCCCATCCTGAAACTGCTTTAGATTTGAGTTGGTCTCTCACCACAAGTGTGAACTCTGGCAGAACATTTACCCAGAAACAGAATAGGCTCAGCAGTCGGGGAAACCCAGCAGAGGGGCCTTGCCTGCCTCCCAAATTACTCACACTTGTCTCTACCACCTACAAAAAAAAGTAGACCTTACTAAAGAATTACTAATCATCCTGGGGCCAAGATGGTGAAAATACTACCTTTAAGCCTTTGATTCTCTTCAAACGTGGAATCCCAATGTATATATACATAACTGATCAAAGCTCAGATGTTCTGGTTGAACAGGCAGTTAGAGGTGGAACATCATTTGGATCATACACTTTCAGCCTCAGTGCAGCTCCAGAAGCACCATTACTTACCCTTGATTACTACTTTCTTACCCTTGATTACTACTTTCTTTATCCAGGATTGGTTAGCTGTCATTTGGCAGCATAATAATGGCTGCCAAGGACAACAGACTTAAGATATTGTATCTATTGTCAGACTAAAGAAACTGAGGCAAAATTAATGTAGGGAGTTTATTCGGGTAAAGGTTGAGGACAGCTGCCTTGGACACACTTCCAGGTTGCCTTGGGGAGTGCTCCATTCGGCCCTTGTTGCAACCAGGTTTTTAAAGGCAAAAGAGGACAAGGAATGGGCTGATGCTAAGTTATTTGATAGGAATTCTCACTGGTTTACAGAAATAACATTGATTAGTGATTATACATTGTTGAACTATATGGTATGAGTTTTGGTATCTAATGTATGGCATTTTATGGCTACTTGTCATCACATAGTAGGTAGCTTCAAGAGGGTCATTTAGTTCACAGGGGAGAGTGATGTGTGACTGCTGTCACACACTCACATTTCAGTGCCTCTCTGGGCCTGATAATTAAAAGGGGTTTGCACTCCTCACATTAAAAGTTTTTATTTCTCACTATGAAATAAGGAGGGAAGTTCATTTTAAGAGGGGTGGAGGAATAAGGAGAATTAGAGAACCAGTACAGAAGATTCAACACCCAGATAGAAGTCCCAGACAGGAATATAAAAGGAAAGAAATTGCCCCCAAAAATTTTCACGAATATTTCCAAGAACTGAAGGGGGAATTTCCAGGTTGAAAGGACCCACCAAGCACCTATTGCTATGATATAGTCCATGGCCAGGTATGATCCTGAAATTTCAGAATCCTAGGGACAAAGAGAAAATCCTAATATTTTTCAAAGAGAAAAAAAATCGGTTAAGGCTAGGCACGGTGGCTCATGCCTGTAACCCAAGCACTTTGGGAGGCCAAGGCAGGCAGATAACCTGAGGCTGGGAGTTCAAGACCAGCCTGGCTAACATGGTGAAAACCCATCTACTAAAAATACAAAAATTAGCTGGGTGTGGTGGCACGCGCCTGTAATCCCAGCTACTAGGGAGGCTGAGGCACAAGAATCGCTTGAATCCTAGAGGTGGAGGTTGCAGTGAGCCGAGATCGCGCCATTGCACTCCAGCCTTGAGCAACAGAGTGAGAATTATACAAGATCAGGAATCAAAATGGATCTGATCCTCAACAAAAATAAACAGAAGCTAGAAGATAGCATAGCAAAGCTTTCAGAATTCTGAGGAAAAATTACTTCCAACTTAGAACTCTTAATCTAGCCAAACTATCAGTTAAGTCAGAGGGTAAAGATATTTTAGTTATGCAAAGCCTCAAAAAATTTACTTCTCAAACACTTTCTTAGGAAGCTGCTAGAAGATTTGCGTCACCACATGGGGATATAAAACAAGAAAAGATTTAGGAGACCGAAAATGAGGGATTCAATTAGAGAAAGAGATGGACAAAGGATATCTCCAAATTCAAGGTTAAGAAGGTCCCAAGATGAAGGCTTTCCATCAGGCATAGAGAGCAACTAGTCTAGATTGGAGCAAACCAGAAAGCTTACAGAGTGATTCCTCTAAAGAGATAGAATACCTGAAGTGTCTCAATGTGTTGAGGAGTTGTATTAGTGGTAATAGGAAACAAAGCAAACAAAAATTTTCGGGGAAAAAAATTTTCAGGAAAGGAAAAGCATCCATGGTATATTATATTGTTCAGCAGTGAATAGCATTACATAGTAATAAGAAAGTAAAAGCTGAATGCTAATCTAATGAAAAATTAGATATAACTGTATTGGGGAAATGGGGAGAATAGGAGGTAGGGAATGTTTAAAGAGAACTGAATCCTAATTTTCCATGATGGGGAGACAAAAACTGAAAAATCAGTGGTGGCCATATTACCTGTTATTTAGAGATACAGAGATAAATACAAAAAAGAATTAGTCAAAAGAATTGTTGCCAAGGTGAAGCAGGAAATGGGGAGGGGAAAGCAGAGAACTACCGTTTTTCTTGTAGAACTGCTCAACTCATTAAGATATAGGTATGTATAGCTCTGATTAAAATAAAAACTAAATTAGAGGGGAGAGAGCTAGAAATTGTGCTGTAGCAACAGAGACCTAGATTTATCTGGTTCTTCTATTTTCTAATTCTGTGCCTTATGCAACTTATTTACCCTTTTGAAGCTCAGTTTTGAAGTTCAGTTTCCTCCTCTGTAAAGGGCAGACAATATATGCTTCTGCAGAGGGAAGATTAAAAATGGAGTAGTTTTATGTAAAGCACCTGCAAATAGGTATTTGTTCCTACCCCAACCCCAGTGCTTCCTATGATCAAATAGGGAACCACCTTCTTCATTGTTGGGATGATTGCCATTCAAACAGAAGACTGAGATTGTCCTTCTGATCCATGACTCTTTGTACCTCTTTGAATTAAAGGCATGTCTTTGAGATCTATCTTGTCTCTCAACTATCTATAGATAGTTTGAGAATTTAAATAGAATTAGGATGATTAGAGTATTGATAGGGGGAACATCAAGTTAAAAATGTCATTGCTACTTTGTGGGAGATGGGCTATGGTGAGTCAAATTTCTCAACAAGAACTTCAGTGCAAATGCCATTAATAGAGAAAACATTTGTCATACAAGTTGATGAGTTGTGAAAGTTTTATGGAACCAAGATCAATAAAGTGCTGTTGCTCTGGGCCATCTGCCAAACTATCAAAATACCGTTATTTATTTATTTATTTGAGAAAGTCTTCTACCTTAGCAACTGCTATTTTTGTTCCTAAATTCTATATACTTCTTATAGAATAATTAAAAAAGCAGATCACTATGGGAAAAAAGGCAACTTTATGAAAGCCTGTTTCCCTTCGTTGGTGCATATTTGTATAGTGTTTTATAGTGCTTTCCAAACTATGACTTGACCCGCTATGGCAGTAATTTTAAATTTATCTTACATCTCCCCCCTGTACAAAATTAGATCCAGGAGTCTTGGACAGGGTTTGGTAATGTATTTTTTAAAACCACCATGGATGATTCTAATGTGCTGACAGGTTGTGAACCAATGTTCTATAACCTGACTCTACCCCAAGATTCTAAATTGGGAGAGATGGGGGAACAGAGGTCCATAGAAAGGTTAAATGACTTGTTTACTCTCTCCCATCACCAAGCCTGTCTAGACTGGACATGTATTGTGTACTTCAACTCTGATTTTTATCTTCAGTTGACTAGGCTTTTTAATTTAGAGAATCTAATCTAAATTGCCTTAACAGAGTAATTAGTACATTTTACACAAGATGTGGTCTAGTTAAAAATTTGGTTTGCAATCTTTATTTTATAGTGTCTTTTATTTTTTTCCAGAGACAAAAGGAAGTGAAACAGCAAATCTGAGTTTCTAATCAACTATTGCTTCCCAACAGTAGGGTGGCACAGCAAGTGTTAAGATTTACTAGGTCTGAATATTCATATTTGAGGTAAACTGGTGTGGCCTTGAAAAGGGTAGAAAGTTGGGTAATTTTGGCACAGATGCAAGTTTGAAATGTTGGTCTGTTGGGCTGCCCAGGGATTTTTGTAGGCTTCTCTTCAGGAATATTCAACAGTCTGAAGGAGAGAACTTGTTGCATGGTACTGGATTAAAAATATTAGATCTGGTTTTAAGCTAATATATTAAAGTCGTACCCTAAACATCTTCGGAATAACTGAAAATGGAGATCTGGAAATCTCTGAAACCTTATTTATTTTTTTATTCGAGTTCTCACAATTACTTCTAATAAAACAAGTTGTGACTTGCAAATCCAACAGCCTGTAGGTGTCCTCAGGGAAATTAAAAACAAGGGATATGAAGAGCTGTAGAGTCCTGTGCCAGTGGTTAAGAGCACAGAGTAAAGCTTTATAATTATGTAGGTTTTTGCCTGTTCCTATTTATCATTGGTAATGTTCGCAAGGCTAAATGGCTGCTCAGCTATTTTAAATGGTGATTTAAAGAGAAATTAGGCCCTTTTGTGAAAAGGTCCTCTATCTCTTGAAATTTCAACTCTTTTTTCATAGAAGAGCTCTCTTCCTCCATAGTGTTTTTTTCTGATATAGTAAATGACTCAGGGATAATGGAGGGGCAGCCAACCCATTAACTCATAAGATTTTAACTACTTCTCTTTCAAAACAACTTTACCATTTATGAATCTTGTGCAGCCTGTGACTTCTCTTACATTATTGTCTTGTGTTTCGGGGGACCTTTTTGAGATTACTGAAAATATTTTTTTTCAAACTTTTCTGTTTAAGACCAGAAGATAGATACAAACTCTACCACTCTTTTGAAAAATCATTAGTACTACCTTATTAATTATTTATAAATCTGGTAGAGTAGAAGATACTTAAGGAATATCTTGCATTCAAATACTCTGCCAGAGTCGTTTTTCCTGTTATTTAACAGCATATAAAGGTTAACAAAGCAGAGCATTAGATAACATTTCTACATCTTTTATTAATAGTCTTTTTACATAAAATAACAGACATAAACTGTCATACACTATTTTATGCATTTTCTAGTTTTCCTTCTGACCTCCTTCAAATAAATAATAAGTGGGCCTGTCCTCTTTTTTGGTTTATATTTGATAGGAAAAACATGTACATCTTGTGCTATAAGGTGGTGCAATAATGCATATTGCTTTTCTCTATTGTTTTCTTTTCAAAAATGTAGTTTTTTTTTTTTTTTTTTTTTTTTTTTTTTTTTTTTTTGGTAAAACGATTTTGGCCTAATTGGCCATCCAAGGATGTACTAGTATCAGGGGACATTAAAAACAAGTCTTCAAGAATACAAACAATAGGGAAGGCATAGTTAGTCTTCATTTTTTCCTATAGATAATTATATAGTTGTTGCTTTTTTCCTCTTTATTATGATGTCTTTTCTAGCACTGTTGTCCAAAATTGGATTCAGTATCTTCCCTCTCCTGAAAATTTTGTTTCTGTCTCTTTATGTCTGGCTATCACCACTTTCTACTGGGTGTTGTGAAAAATAATGGCTGGTGAACCATCTGCAACAAAATCACCTGAGGCACTGTGCTAGTTAGAATGTAGATTCCGAGGTCCCATTTCAGGCCAACTGATTTGCAGTCACAGGTACCTGAGTTGCTGCCCTCTTGTCTATTGTGCACATCCAGTTGGCCATCAAATCCTGTTAATTCTACTCTTGAAATGTCTGTTGAATCCACTCATCTTTATTTCCCCCGCTCTAATTCAAGCCCTCATCTTTTACCTGGAATACAGCAATAGTTGCCTGTGGTGTAGCGTCACTTTGTCTCCCTCACTAGTTTGTAGTCTGTGTTATCTGTTCTGTCTTTCTAAAATATGTCTATCATCTCCTTGAAAACCTCTCATTACTCCTTGTGTCAACATGTTAAGGACTAAATTTCTTAGAGTGACATTTGAGGTCTGCTATAGTCTAGCCATAACTGAGTCTGCTGCATGTGGTTTATGTGGTCAGTGTACTCTACAGCTCTATGGGATGCCATTCCAATCATGGTCTTTACGTATGGTCTTCCCTAGGATTTTTGTAGTACAGCACAGTCATATGTGCTGACCCTGACTGTAGCTCATTTTGGCACCCTCACCTCTGTATCATCTCTGCACACATGCTAGACTTGCATAAACAGAATACTCACTGTCATCACTAAATGCACCATACTAACGACTCCTCAGGGCCTCTGCTCTTTCAGAATGAATGTACTTTTCCCATTCATTCTCTACTTGTTGAAACTCTTCTCATCTTTTGGGAGCTGGTTTAAGTGTCAGATCCTCTGTGAAGCCTTCCACAATCCTTCTTATTTTAATTCTTCCTTCTATTGAGCCTTTATCTTGTTTATACCTTTTGCTTAACAGTTTTCTTCTTCTTTTTAGGTAAAACTTTGAATGAAATGCGTAAATCTCTAGTGAACCATTGGGGGAGGTCCTACAAATGCTTATACCTGTGCTACCCAGACCTCTATGAAGATGTGCCCAGACCTTTTTTTTTAAACATTTGTAATTGACCTTTTGGCTAATTATTTTCATGTGTGTCTGCCTCACTCCATTATAAGCTTTAATTGGAGAAAAAGGCAAAGACCATGACTGTTTTTTTGTTTCCCAGGGAGAAAAGGAGTGCCTACTGTGTGTTCAACACTGAACCAGTCTTGAACATTGTACCAATCAGGATACAGCTCAGTTAGTTCCTCCTTTAGAGACCCACAAAGCAGTAGTTAAACGTGTTGCCTGCATCACAGTGTTCTAGGTGGCTTGTCACCATAACATTCCATCCAACTGGGAAAGAGAAAAAGGTGAAAGGGAAAACTTGTTATGGAAGTTACACCCATTTGCCAATGACTAGCACATAGTCACATGACCACACGAGCTAAAAATCAGAAGTGTTAGTACTATAAGAGAAGGGGAGAATGGATATTGAGGAACAAATAACATCTTTTGTATATGATCTCACTTAAATTTTACTTTTTACTGTATATATGGTCTCAATTTTTATTGTAACCCTACAAACTATGTATGATATGCAAACTGATGTGCATAGTTCAGTAAATGGCTAGGAAATTGCAGATCTTGGGTCTGAATTTAAAGCCTGTATTTTTTTTTCACTCAGTAAAGTGTTTAGGAGGAAATATATAAACGTTATTGAATAAACAAAAGTCACAGTAATTTTCACAGTATTATTTGTAATCACGTATTTTTCATATCACATATTTTTATAGTATCATATCATCTCTTTACTTCCAGGACACTCTATATAACTTTACTCCTTGCTTCTCACCATTCTGAAATGAAATGCCCTAGCAACTGGTTTGCAATCAAGGCTTAATTTGTAACATAAATTAAGACAAAGCACCTACTCTTTTTAAATATATGATATCATTTATGAGCAAAAGTTTTTGTGCTCTGTATAGTTTGGTAATGCTATACAATTATAAAGTTAAAGGAAACTCTATTATCCAAACTCTTTGTCTTAATAACAAAGAAAATCAAGGCTGTAGAACTTACCTTTTCTTTCATTTCCACCCCTAGTTGCTTTCAGGCATCATGGGAAAAGCTTTAGCCTGATCTGTCATGTTTATAGTAACCATCATTGTTATGCTTAAGAATTGTCTCAGGTTTGTATGGTTGTCCTGATCAGGACAATCAACCTGAGCAATGCATAAGAAATGCATATAATCCTGGCCTGTTTTAGTAAAGAATTGATGTTATTTAATATTAAAAACATCCTTATCGCAGTGGGAAACCTGTTTGAAAAAGGATGACTGCCATTTGATAATTAAATAAAAGGAATGGGTAAGATCATTCCCACCTATATTTCAAAACCCTATTCAAATACCACCTACCTCTCAAAGCCTTTCCTAAACTTCATAAATAGATGAACTTTCCTCTCCAAACTCTATAGCCTTTTGGATATCTTAAGATATTCACCTACTGTATGCTTCAAGTTACAGTTAATGGTACCTTCATGGGAGGAGATTTCATGTCTGTTTTGTTCTCACAGCATCAGTGGTATCCAGCACACTTCTGCTCATAGTTGGCACAAAATATTTTATCAAATAAGCATATTAACCATAACACCCTGGGAGAGCACTTTGCAGCTGGCTTTAATGAACAATCCTTGAACTAAGAATTTTAAAGATTTAATCTAGTTCATAACACAGCTTTATAGCTATAGATAAGTCATTTAAGCCTTCTGAGCCTTATCAGTCAAACAGGAATATTAATATGTAATAGGAAATGAAGAATTGGTGAAAATACTTTGTGAAAGAAACATAACTTTAAGATAGTACTATATTTGAATCCCTTGCTGTTCCCCATATGGTGCCTTACACATAGTAAGCCAGCAAATACTTTGTTCTAATTGAAGGGTAATGGGATATATTTTATTAAAATCAAAGCTTTGTTAGGGCTGGGAAGCTTTACCAAAGGAAGGGAAAATTATCTTTCTTGCTCATGCTGCCTCTCCTACTCCAGGACAGTTTCATTATTGAACCAAGGGATCAATGAAAGAGGAAGCAGGGATTTTCTTGGTATTTCTTCATGGACAGGCACACCATGGTCAATCACTGGGCTGGATAGGTGGGACAAGAACCTGCTGCCCTCAGTTTTGCTTTTCTGAACCACTGGTCTGGGTAGGAAAAAAGGAATTACTGCTAGAGGGACAACAGTGGGTAGATGAGAGTATCCACGCTCCAGAAGAATTGCAGGGGACAAGATTGGGATGGTGATTTGCATTGAGCTAACCCTGCTACCTTCTGGGATTTCAGAATTTTTTTCTCATGTAATGGAAGGAAACCAGCAAACCAAATCCAGAAATAAAGCGAAACCCTAACTACAAGAATGTTTTCAAGGGAGAGGTTGCTGTAGCAGTCTCCTGGGTTTGGAGAATGAGCTTAACCATGAGATTTAGGTTTGAGCATGTTTACTATAAATATAAAACATTCTCCTGGAGTCTGGCAAATATTGCGGAAGGGGTACTGAAATGTAATTGAAATGTAGCTGCCTCTTAAATTAATTTTATACTTAACAAATGCTAAAAATAAATAAACAAGTGGCTTTAAAGTTCAGGGTGTTAATATTTGAAATCTGTCCATTTTAATTAGCCGAGTCCCAGAGACTTTCCTTTTACTCTGGTCAGTGTTGCTCATCTAACACCTAATTCCCTTCTTGGTTGTGAAATAGGAATTAAAAGTTTATCATTTACTTATTTGTGTCAACCTGGAACTTATTTCTTCAGCATACATTCTTATTTCAGGAAATAGGACGCATCTGTGTGGAATTTACTCAGTAGCTCCTCTCTTAGTGACATTTGTGTAATCTAATGCAAGGACCTGAAGTGATGGCTCCACATGATTTACCTGCATACGATGCAGCTATTTTTAGTGCTGCATTTATGTTTTTAAAAACAAGAATGCATCTTGTTGATGGAACAGACATGCATTTTTAACTCATAAACTCAAGAACTGTAGAACAAGGAAGTTTCTTAGAAATTGAGTCCAAACACCTTTTTGTACTGAAGAAAAGGAAACTTTGGTCCCAAAAAATTTAGTGGCCCTTAACTAAGGGTCAGTCAGTAATAGAACAAAGCAAGGAACTAGATGGATTTCCAGTTCAAGGCTCTTATTTGTCCCAGATCTAAAAGTACAGGTGTGGTTTACATTGACAATTTTTCATGACATGCAGCTTTTTAAGGCTTTTTAACTTAGCCACTGAGCTACTTAAAACCTCTAACTTCTGTATTAGTATATTATAGTATATTATAGTCCCTGTGACTGCCTATACTTACTTTTTCTTTCCTCTTTGCATATTTATTTTTAATCTCATGTATTTTTTATAAGTAGCCTTAGTATGTTTTTGAATGAAGCAGTGTCTAAAATACTCAAAATGGTGCTTTTTATTAATGCTAATTGCTTATGTTTCCATATTGTCTATGTCTGGGCAGAGATCCTAGCAATGTTAATTATCCTAACAAGATTTCAACTTTTTCATCTATCAGAGACAGCAGTAGAAACTAACTTCCTAAGTGGAATGCATAGAATTGCCATTTCTTCAGTTTTTCAGAAAGTAATGACATTGTTATCCAAAACCCTGGAATTGTTTTTATTCCAGGTAAATTACTTAAATGTAAATTACTTAAAATGTATCTAGTATCTTAAAATGAAAGACTTTGGCTGAAAGATTACTTGCATGTGGGTATTTAAAAGAACATTGTGATTTATGATCAGTTGATTTTTGGCAAGGGTGCCAAGGCTATTCAGTGGGAAAAGAATAACCCTTTCAACAAATAGTGCCAGGGCAATCGGCTAACCTCATGCAAAAGAATGAATCTGGACCCCTACCTCACACCTTATACAACATTAACTCACTATGGATCAAAGACTTTAATATAAATTATAAACTTATTAAAAAGAAACAGTTGAAAATCTTCATGACCCTGGATTAGGCAACAGTTCCTTAGATATGACACCAATAGTACAAACAACAAAAGAAAAAATAGGTAAATTGGACTGTATTAAAATTAAAGACATTGTGTGTCAGAGGACACTATCAAGAAGTAAAAAGACATCTACAGAATGGGAGAAAATACTTACAAATCGTATTGGATAACAGTCTAGTTTCTAGAAAATATAAAGAACTTTTAAAATTTAACAATAAAAAGAGAAATAACCCACTTACTACAAGTGGACACAGGATTTGAATGGATACATTGCCAGAGATACACAAATGGCCAATAAGCTCATGGAAAGATGCTCGTCATTAGGGAACTGCAAATCAAAACCTTGATAGGGTACCCCTTCACACCCACTAGGATGGCTGTAATTTTTTAAATGGACTATAAGAAGTATTGGTGTGAATGTGGAGAAATTGGAACCCTTATACATTGCTAGTGGAAATGTAGAATTGTACAGCTTCTGTGGAAACTGGCAGTTCCTCAAAAAGTTAAACATAGAATTACCATATGACTCAGCAGTTTCACTTCTAGGTGTATATCTGAAAATACTGAAAACGTGTTCACACAAAAATGTATACACAGATGTGCACAGTAGCCTTATTCATAGTAGCCAAAAGGTGGAAACAACTCAAATGTCCATCAACTGAGGAATAAACAACATGTTGCATATCCATACAATGGAATATTATTTAGCCATAAAAAGGAGTCAAGTACTGTTACATGCTACATCATGGATGAACCTCAGAAACATTATTCTTTCTGAAAGAAGCCAGACACAAAAAGCGTGTATTGTATTATTCCATTTATATGCAGTGTTAAAAATAGGCAAATTCATAGAGACAAAAAAAAAAGATTAATGGTTACCAGGAGATGGGGGAAGAGGAGGATTGGGACTAACTTAATAGGTATGGACTGTTTTCGGGAGGGTGATTAAAATATTCCAGAATTAGATGATGGTGATGATTGCGTAACATAATGAATATTCTAAAAAATACCAAACAGTACACTTTAAAATAGTGGATTTTATACTATATAAATTGTATCTCAATTGAAAATGTGAAAATTTTAAAAGTGTGCCTAAAGATGTAACAAAAGATATTAGGACAGATTAGAGACTGAAATTTTGAAGAATTTTCAGAAATATGAAATAATTTGGTACCCAATATAACTGATAGAGAACTTTGTCTAGTCTGTGGCTTTTAGAGGATTAACAGAAAGGTCCTGTGTTGTGGTTTTTACAGTTGGACAGGAAGAATCGGAGTCATTAGTTAGCCTTCTGCTCAGAGCAAAGGAATGTCATTAAGAGATGTTATGCAAACTGAGATTATAAAACCAAATTACCTCCACTGAGCAAATCACCTGTATTCAGAAACAGCAGGGAAGTTAGAAAACTAATAGGTATTGGGGGTAGGACTGAAGGGATGTAATTTTTCTTTTTTAATGTACAATGCAACAGCAACTCTCCCTAGATTTTGTGCTAAAATAAGAACATTTTCACACATTTTAATTGCTCTGTGATAACAACAGTGTGAACTCCATCCACAAACATTTATTATCTATTTAATTTTGCTCTAATTTCAGTGTAGCAAGAATTCACCTCGTAAGTGGGAATAAGAGTCCATTTAGTAAAACGAAATCTCTTCCCACATTGCTGATCCTATTGTACATTTCCATAATAAAGAATTTAAAATGGCCTTTTATATTTTCTCATTTTTAGGTTAAGTTTATAGATTACTATTCTCAAAGTAGCATCTTCCTGAACTGGAACCCCACTTGCTCCTTGAACATTAGAATAAAAATATTTAAAAATTGTAGAACTTAAGGTTTCATAAGATTTCTAGTCAGGATTTTAAATGAGACTTATGTTTAGTATTTGGTGCTATAATGTTTGTGGTAAACCTTATAGAACTATCTTTAAGGTACATTTTTAAAATGAGATTTATGTAACTTAGTAATTATCTAAATTGTTCTCATTATTTTGCAGACCTGTCATTTACTCCATCCTTTATAGTGATGCTACAGGACGAAGAGGAATGGATAAAAACATTGGCGAGCAACTCAATAAAGCATATGAAGCCTTCCGGCAGGCATGCATGGATAGAGATTCTGCAGTGAAAGAATTACAGCAAAAGGTGTGTGGTTCTGGTTTTGAAAGTTATTCTTTATCTTGGTACATGGAATTTTAGAGCCTTTTGCATCAAAAATGTTATATTGTCAGAAATTGTCCTGAAGAGCTATAATTACAGAAATGCAGGTATATATTAATGGATGAAATTTGAGGTTTTTGTTTGTTATTTTTTTAAAAATATTGCCACCCATAGGAAGAGTTGATTTCATGGGCTCCTTTTCAGGTGATTGTGGAAGATTGTGAATGTTGTCTTCCATAAATAATTTTAAAATATCAGTATTTATAAATAAGGAGGAAATAACTATAAAAACAGTTTTATGACAAAGTTAGAAGTATCACTGTCTCCGTTTGTTTGGTTTTGGTAGTTTTTACGTTGTTATTTGGCTGGCAGGAAAACTTCAAATCTTAAAATATTCAAGAACAAAATTTGTTATTAATTTATAATACTCTTCCATTCTTTATAACAGTTAAAAGTAGACTATTTCAGTGAAATCTTTAATGACTTACTAAAAGTTTCAGCTTTTAAAATTATCCCTGTACACATAACGTTTCTTTTTAGTACTTTTAGTTTCAGAAGAAAGTAAATTGGAGGAAAGGCATATCTAGGCAAAACTTACTTAACCTCATAGTTCTTAAGCACATGTCTGTTACTGGTTCATGATGAGATTTTTCACTGATCTGTAGCAAAATGAGAAAAATAAGGCTAATTATTAAACTTCTCCTAATGCTACATTTATTTCATTTAAAATTCTGCCTTCTATTCTGATGTTATGCTCAATGTTTCCATATGGTCAGAGTAAAGAGCAGAATTTTATTAACATATACTTTTGTGAAATATGATGATAGGATCCTCTCCTTGTTTATTATCTTTACATAGTAGTGTTTCAGAAGTCTCCGATTTCACCTACACGTTCTGTGATTCCCCAGAAGGATTCGTACAACTCAACATTCAATCATACTCATAGCTAAGATTTATTACAGTGACATAGTAAAGATATATAGCCAGATTATTAATGGAAAAAGACATCAGGAGGAGTCTAGAGGAATCCATGTTTTTCAGACTTCCCTATACACCTGTCCTTCAACTTAAAATTCAGTAACGTATGTAGTACATCAGGAACTCCATTTTAGTTTCAGAGTTCAGGGTTTTTATTTTCTTAATTGAGGATTGATCACGTTGGCACCTTCTTGTCAACCAAAATTCCAGACTTTCTCAAAAGGAAAGGTGTTCATCGTAAATCTCATTTTACGGTCTTAAGTAGGCTGGCACAGCAGGCACAACATTATCATTTAGGAAAGGTTTTCAAAAGACAGGTTCCCAGATGCCAGCTGTATTAGTCCATTCTCACACTGCTATAAAGAACTACTTGATGGCCATGTGTGGTGGTTTGCGCCTGTAATCCCAGCACTTCGGGAGGCTGAGGTAGGCGGATCACCTGAGGTCAGGGGTTTGAGAACAGCCTGACCAATATGGTGAAACCCCATCTCTATTGAAAATACAAAATTAGCCGGGCATGGTGGCACGTGCCTGTAATCCCAGCTGCTCGGGAGGCTAAGGCAGGAGAATCACTTGAACCTGGAGGCAGAAGTTGCAGTGCGCTGAGATTTATGAAGAAAAGAGGTTTAATTGACCTACAGTTCCACAAGCTTAACAGGCAGCATGACTGGGAGGCCTCAGGAAACTTACAATCATGGCAGAAGGCGAAGGAGAACCAAGCACCTTCTTCACAAGGTGGCAGGAGAGAGAGCGCAAGGGGGGGATGTGCCACACTTTTAGCATCAAATCTCATGAGAACTCACTCACTATCACAAGAATAGCATGGGGAAAATCCACCTCCATGATCCAGTCACTTCCCACCAGGTCCCTCCCCCAACATTGGGAATTACAATTCAGCGTGGGTACACAGAGCCAAACCACATCACTAGCCCAGGGTAAACTTTTCTGAAGATAACAGCCTCAGGCCTGCTATGTTAAATTACTTCTGCACAGGCAGTTGAAAGTGAGGGATCTTATGTTGGTTTTCTCAATTAAAAAAAAAATTACTAGCCTGTGAAACTCTGAAGTCTAATACGCTAATATTTTGGAAAAAGTCTCGAACTTTGCTTTTCCTCTATCTCACACCACAACAATAATCATCAACATAGAAGAAGAGAAAAGGAGAAGGTCAGAGAATTGAAGTATAGAATTTGGATTTTTTTTTTCCCATTCAGGTTTAAGGCATAACCATTTTTGTTAAAAAAAAAAAAACCAAAAACAAAAATCCTCTCAGCATTTATTCTTCTTATTTTGTGATTAGGTTCATTAAGAAAACTTGACATTTGTGACGAAATGTGTGTGTGTTTCTCCCCCCCATATTAAGGAGTGGACACCAGCTAGATGTCCTCCAATTCAGTTTCAACACCATCTACTCAGAGATAGCATCAGATCCCACAAGTAAAGGGCTCAGTCCCACAAGACCACCCTCTCCCCTCCCCAAGTTGCAAGTCCCGGCCTCCAGAACTTCTAACCGACTAGTTTCCAGTTCGAGTTCCCACAACCCCCTCTTTGCGTTTGATTAATTTGCTAGAGTGGCTCACAGAACTCAGGGGAACCAATACTTACTTTTACCAGTTTATTTTGAAGGATATTTTACAGGATATTAACATCCAAATGAAGAGACATAGGGTGAGGTCTGAAAGGGTCCCAAGTACGGGAGCTTCTGTCTTCGTGGAGTTGGAGTGCACTACCCTCCCAACACGTGGATGAGTTCTTCATCTTTCTGTCAGCTTCCACATGTTCAGCTCCCCAGAAGTTCCCTGAACCCTGTCCTTTGGGGCTTCTATGAGGCTTCATTGATTGTCCATGATTAACGTGACTGCACAAAAAGGGTATGATTTAAATCCAGCAAGTCCTGTCTGTTCAGATTCTTCTTGGTCATTCTGTGCAGCATTCCTTCCTCCAGAGTATGCAGCAGGACCCTCTCTGGAAAGAAGGTCTGATGACCCATAGTCTAAATATTAAGAGTCCTGTCTTCAGCAAGTGAGAGCAGGGCAGGAGAAGGTTAGAGAGAGAGAGAGAGAGACTGTTTCCTGAGGCCTGCTTCCAAGGCCTGAAGCACCGCAACATTGTAACAAAAGACTATAACGAGTTGTGGGAGTTAGGAGCTAGGAACCATGGACAAAAACCTAATCATAATGCCACAGCTAGCCATGCAATTATGAACTTCTTCCTTAAATACAGGAACTACACAGTTTCCTTCTCCTTTCTAGTTGATAAATCTATAAAACTAGCTGTCATTCATAACTCCCTCCATTCTTCAGAAATCGTTATTCTTTGTGAGGCTCCTCTTGGTTTACAAAAAATACTCCATTATGGAATACTTATGAATACTTATGGACTGTAAGTCTTCATTAGGGGAGGATAGGAGGAAAGAGCACACAGTATGAGAGAGGGCTTTCTAAAATTATTGAACTGAAGTTTAGAATTAGAATTTTTTTTTTTTCAGTTCAGGTTTAAGACATAACTACTTTTGTAGAAAACAAAAAACTCAGTGTTTGTTCTTCTTAGATTCATTAAGAAACCATGACAATTCTATATTTCTTCTAGAGGAGTATTAAGATATCTTTTGGATAAGACAGAAACAGGAATTCCTATTAGCTCCTATTTTTCCACTAGCCATTGGTAAGCAATTGAGAGTTGAACCCCTTATCTGCTGTGAAAGAAGCCTTTGCTCACATTAGCATATATTCCAAAGAAGGAAAAGGGAAAATTTTTTACATTTAGTTTTCAAAGCTAATATTTGTTAAGTACTCAAGAATGGATGAAGAAAAAATGTATAATATGTATTGTTATATGTTAAATTCAAAATATTCTGGTAGTTTTATTTAAGAAACATTTATTGAGTACCTCCTAAGTACTGGGCCCTTAATGAAGTTTTGAGAATACTGAAATAAATAAAATATCGTTTATATCATTAAGAAACTTTAAAAAGTTCAAATCATAAATAAAATAGATATTTTACTATATAGTGGAATAAAAAGAAAAGAAGATGGTAGTTATTACTATAGTGTATTATGTGCTACAGTAGAGATCAGCATAGGAAAATACATGAGCACAGAGAAGAAACACTTGGTCTGTGAGAATCAGGTAATAAGCTCAATGTGAGTCCATACTTGAGCTAAGATTAGGAAGACATTAGCAAACTGGGGAAGAAGCAGGAGGAGCACTATATATTTAGAAAAACTCAGAAGTGAGAGAGTGTATGATATATTTCATGTACCACAAGGAATCATATAGCTTCAAAGAGAATGATAGGACGTTCCAGGAAAAGAAACTGTAAAGATAGATTAGTATGGCTAAGTAGTTTGTACTATATCGTTTTTCAGTCAAAAGTTACCGAAGGATTAATATGTGCTTTGGAACAGTCTTCCTGACAGTGGGATAGAGATAGATAGTATACAGAGCAATGTGAAATTGAGCTCAACAAATGTAAATTAAGAACCTATTTCATACTAAGCAAAGTTCTAAGAGCAAACAATATAATATAACTGGCAACTATCCAGTTGCACTTTATGCACTTTAATATATGTATTGATATAAAATCATGTAGTTATATGATACATAACATATATTAATATACATACATACTAAATGTATGCACATATATGTTATACCTGAATTTTTAAAAAAAGTGAATGGCAATCATTTCAAGCAATCAAAATGAGGACACAAATTAAGCATTAGAGGTGAATTGGGGAAAATATTTAAGGTTTATTTAGGAGACAAAATGGAAAACAGGGGCACCTGAATACAGGCCACATCTGAGGCCTGGTACCCTCTCAGATGGTGTCCTGGTATCTGGAATAGATTACTGGATTAATGGTGGTGCTGATGACTGAAACAAAGGATGGATAAGAGGGTACAAATTTGGGGTGGGGAAATAAGATCTATAATTAGGTTTTAGTTAATATTTTTAGTTACCTGTGAGGCTTACAGGTGAAAATGCCAATGGATGGTTGTAAATGTGAATCTAGGCCTAGAAAAAGTTCTGAATTGGAAAATGTAGATATGGAAGTAATGGATTTTGTTGTGGATCCATTACTTAAATGTGGATAACATCTCCCAGTTAAGAGTGCATAGGTTGAAGGAATATTTGAAGGATAGAAGTGAGAGAGGGAGAAAGAAGGGGAGAAGATCAGTCACTTGGCCTCTGGAGATTCAGAACATAGGTTAAGCAATTTGAGAGGCATAGGAAGAGAACTTGGAGAATACCAATATTTTAAAGAATAGGCATAGAGAGGGAAAAAATCATTAAGGAAACTAATAAAAACCACTCTACAAGGTAAGAAACAAATGATAGAAAAAGAGTGTAATATCATAGAAGCCATTAGAAAAGAGCTTCAAGAAGGAAGCACTAGTTAGCAGTACCAGATATCCAAGAAATCTAGTAAGATGACAACTGGCGAAGCC
Source organism: Macaca thibetana thibetana (assembly GCF_024542745.1). Classification (NCBI taxonomy): domain Eukaryota; kingdom Metazoa; phylum Chordata; class Mammalia; order Primates; family Cercopithecidae; genus Macaca; species Macaca thibetana. Next base: position 81,859,351 of record NC_065589.1, on the reverse strand, counting down.
AGTTGCATTTGGCTGTGTGGAGGTTACTGACATTTATGAAGGCAGTTAAGTCGAGTGGGGAGGGCAGATTGTAGTAGGCTGAGGAGAATTAGGGAATGAAGAAGTAAACACAATATAAACCACGCGGTTAAAAGCGTGACTGTGCAGAAGAGAAATAGAGTGATAACTAGTGAGATTTTTTTTTTTTCTTTTGTTGGATAAATGAAACAATGTGGAAGCGTAATAACACAGCAGAGAGAGAGGAGAAAGCTTGAACATAGAGTGAAAAAATAATTGATGCCTTTTTACAATCACATTACACAACAGCCAGAGTGATCCTTTTAAAAAGAAATATTTAAATGTTAATTATATCAGTCTCCTACTCAAAATTTTTCAGTGATTTCTATAAAATATAAGCTAAAGTTATGAACAAATTAGCTGGACATGGTGGTATATGCCTGTAGTCCCAGCTACCCAGTAGGATAAGGTGGGAGAATTGCTTGAGCCCAGTGATCCTGGGAAGTTGAGGGAGAATGAGGCTGCAGTGAGCTGAGATCACACCACTGCACTCCACTCTGGGTGACAGAGCGAGACCCTGGCTCAAAAAAAGAAAAACAATCAAAGTCCTTCCTATGGACTACTAAGGCAGAGCCTAGTCTAGCCCTTACCAGACATTCCATTTATCTCCTACCACTCTATTCTCTCACAGCCTTTCTACCACATGGGCTTCCTATTGTTTTTCAAATATATTCCTATTTCAGAACCTTTGCATTTACTATCCCATTTCATTGGAGTGGTTTTTCTTTGGATATTTTCATGGTTTTCTCCCTTATTGTTTTCCTCCCTTACTGCTTTCAAGGACAGTCTCTTCAATAAACAGTGCTAGGAAAACTAGATAACCATATGCAGAAGAATGAAAGTAGACCCCCATTTCTCACCATATATAAAAATCAAATCAAAATGAATTAAAGATTATATATAAGACCTGAAATTATGAGACTACTAGAAGAAAACATTGGGGAAATGCTTTAGGACATTGGTCTGGGCAAAGATATTTGCCCGGACACAGGCAACAAAATTAGACAGATGGGATTATATCAAGCTAATATTACACAACAAAAGATACAATCAACAAAGTACAGAGACAGCTTACAGAATGGGATAAAATATTCGCAAACTGTCTGACAAGGGCTTAACAAGCAGGCTATATAAAGAACTCAATTCAATAGCGAACCAGCAAAAACAAATCAATTTTGAAATGGGCAAAAGATCTGAATAGACATTTCTCAAAAGAAGGCATGCAAATGGCAGGCATTTTAAAAAAATGCTTACCATACTAATCATTAGGAAAATGGAAATCAAAACCACAATTTGATCTCATCTGGGTATGAGATGATACCATACCCAGTTAATAGTTTTCTTGATTAAAAAATTGGACAAAAAATAACAGATGCCGGCAAAGAGGTGGAAAAGGGAGAACACTCATATAGTTGTTAATAACCAAAAGAGAGCAAGAGTGAATATACTAAAATCAGACAAAACAGACTTTAAATCAAAAATTGTTCCAAGCCGGGCATGGTGGCTCACACCTGTAATCCCATCAGTTTGGGAGGCTGTGGCAGGTGGGTCGTTAGAGCGCAGGAGTTTAAGAATAGCCTGGGCCAACATGACAAAATCCCATCTCTACAAAAGAAAAAACAAAAACAAAAAAAACAGGTCTGGTGGTGTGCTCCTGTAGTCGCAGCTACTCAGGAGACTGAGGCAGGTGGATTGGTTGAGCCCCAGAGGTGGAGGCTGAAGTGAGCCATGTTCGCACCACTGCACTCCAGCCTGGATGACACAGCAAGACCCTGTCTCAAAAATAAAAGAACAAAACAACAAAAACTACTACAAGAGACAGGAAAGGGACATTATATAATGATAACAGGGTCAGTTTATGAAGCAAATATTAACAGTTATATATGCATCATACATCAGAGCTCCAAAGTATATGAAGCAAGCATTGACACTATTGAAGGAAGAAACATTACAGCTTTATGATAATAGTAGGAGAATTAAAGTATTATACTTTAAACACTTTAAATAATGGATAGAGCAACTAGACAAAGATCTATATGGAAATAGAGGATTTGAACAACATTGTAGAGCAGTTGGACCTAACAGACATATGTAAAATATCCCAGCAACAACAGAATACACATTTGCTCAAGGGCATATGGAACATTCTCTGGGAGAGACCATATATTGGCCATTAAAAATGACTTAATACATTTAAAAAGATTGAAATCATTCTAAGTGTATTTTCTAATCACAGTGAAATGAAACTAGGAATCAGCAAAAGGAAAAGTGGGAAATTCACAAATATGTACAAATTAAATAACACTCTTAAACAACCAGTGGGTCAAAAAAGAAATCACAAGGGAAATTAGAATATATATTAAGATAAATAAAAGTGTAAATACAAAGTACCAAAACTTCTAGGATGCAGTAAAAGTAGTTAATAGAGAAATGTTTAGCTGTAAATGTGTATATTAAAGAAGAGAGATCTCAAATCAGTAACTTAACTTTATGCCTGAAGAAACTAGAGAAAGAACAAATGAAACCCAAAACTAGCATAAAGAAGAAAATAATAAAAATGGAAACAAATATAAATAAAAAATAGAAAAACAATAGAGAAAATCAACAAAAACAAGTGTTGACTATTTGAAAAGATCAAGAACAAACCTTTAGTTAGCTTGACTAAAAAGAGGGAAGACAAATAACTAAAATAAGAAAATGAGGACATTATTACCAACTTTACAAAATTAAAAATATCATAAAAGAGTGCTATGAACAATTGTATGCCAACAGATTGGATAAGCTAGTAAAACGTCCTAGGAACATACAAACTACTAAGAATGAATCATGAAGAAAATGAAAATCTGAATAGACCTTTATCTAGTAAGGAGATTGAATCAGTAATCAAAAACTTCCCAACAAAGAAAAGCCTGGGATGAGATAGCTTCTGCCAAACATTTAAAGCAGAATTAATACCAGTCCTCTCAGTCTCTTCCAAAAACTTGAACAGTATGTAACACTCCCTTACTCATTCTATGAGGCTAGCATTACCCTAATACCAAAGACACTATTAGAAAAGAAGACTACAAACTAATATCCCCTATGAATATTTGCTATGGTTTGAATGTTTGTCCCCTCCAAAACTCATGTTGAAATTTAATTGCCAGTATAACAATATTAAGATGTGGGACCTTTAAGAGATGATTAGGCCATGAGGGCTCTGCCCCCGTGGGCATAATTAATGCTGCTCCAAAATGGTCGGTTTGACTCCTGCTGCCCTTTCTCTTTGCCCTTCAGCCACATGATACCTTCCACTATGTGGAAGATGCTAGTGTCTTGATTTTGGACTTGCCAGATACTGGTGTCTTGGTTTTGGCCTTCCCAGCCTCCAGAACTGTGAAGAAATAAATTTCTGTTCTTTATAATTTACCCAGCCTCAGGTATTCTGTTATAGCAGCACAAAACAGACTAAGACAATATTGATGCAAAAAATCCTCAACAAAACACTAGCAAATCAAATTCAACAGCATATTAAAATAATTACATACCATGACAAAGTGAGACTTATTCCTGTAATGCAGTAATGGTTCAGCATACAAAATTAGTCATGATATACCATGCAATATACCACGTTAACAGGGTTGAAAAGAAAAAACATGATCATCTCAATTGATTCAGAAAAAGCATTTGATAAAATTCAACACTGTTTTAGGATTTTAAAAAACACCCAACAAACTAAGAATAGAAGGAAACGAACTCAACAAAATAAAGATCATCCAACATAGGAAAAACCCACAACTAACATCATACTCCAGAGTGAAAGACTGAAAGCTTTTTGTCTACGATTGAAATAAGTCAAGGATATACTTCTATTCACCATAGTACTGGAAGTCCTAGACAGAGCAGTTAAGGAAGAAAAAGAAATAAAAGGCATCAAATTGGATAGGAAGAAATAAAATTATCTCTGTTTGTAAACAACATATTAAGTATAGAAAGCCCTAAAGATTCCACACCCAAAAAAAATCCCACCTGTTAGAACTAATAAACAAATTCAGTAAAGTTACAAAATAAACATGCAAAAATCAGTTGTGTTTCGATAATTAACAACAAGCCATTTAAAGAAGACACAAATATATGGAAACATCACATTTTCATGAATTGGACCCTTGCCTTTCTCCATATTCAAAAATTAAAACAGATCAAAGACCCAAATGCAAGAGGCAAAAACCATAAAGACTTAGAAGAAATCATAGGGGGGAAAGGTTTATGACATTGGATTTGGCAGTGACTTGGGTATGACACCAAAAACACAGGCAACTAAGGAAAAAATAGTTAAGTTGGACTTCATCAAAATTAAAACTTTTGTGTGTCAAAGGACACTATCAACAGAGTGAAAAGGCAACCCACAGAATAAGAGAAAATATTTGCAAATCATATTTGGTAAGAAATTGATATCTAGAATATATAAAGAACTACAGCTCAACAACAACAAAACCTGGATTTAAAATGGGCAAGGGACTTTAGAGATTTCTCCAAGAAGTTATACAGATGGCCAATAAGCATATGAAAAGATGCTCAGCATCCCTATTCATTAGTAAAAACACAGTGAGATGCTACTTCACACCCATTGGTGTGGCTGTTATTCAAAAAAGCAAAATAAGTGTTGGCAAGGATATGTAGAAATTAGAACCCTTATGCATTGCTAGTAGGAATGTAAAATAATGCAGCCATTGTGGAAAATGATATGACAATTCTTTAAAAACTTAAACATAGAATTACCATATGATTCAGCAATCCTACTACTTTTTGGTTACATACCCAGAAGAAGTGCTAGCAAGGACTTAATTGGATATTTGTACATTCAGATTCAGAACAGCATTATGCACATTAGGCAAAAGGTAGAAACAACCCAAGTGTTCTTAAGCAGATGAATGGATAACCGTGAGGTGGTATATACACACAACATAGTAATATTTCGCCTTAAAATGGAAAGAAAATTTTACATGTGCTACAAAGTAGAACCTTGGAGATGTTATGCTAAGTTAAATAAGTCAGTCACAAAAGCACAAATATTATATGATTAAACTTATGTGGGACACTAAGAATAGTCAAATTGATAAAGACAGAAAGTAGAAGGGTAGTTGCCAACGGTTGAGAGGGAGGAAGGAATGAGGAGTTAGTGCTTAATGGATATAGAGTTTCAGTTAGGAAGGATCAAAAAAGTTCTGGAGGTGGATGGTGGTGATGGCTGCACAACAATGTGAATTATTTGATATATATTTTAACATATTTTTTAAAACTCTATTACAAAAAAAAGAATTGGCCTAGCCTAGATTATCTTAGTAGCCATGTTTTATTGCTATTCAACTGTCACTCATCAGTTTGTACAAACTCACCAGCCTTTTACCACTCAGCTGTCTATACTCCAAGTCAGTTCTTCTCTCAGTGTTTCTTCCAGTTCACTGCAATTTGAGACTCAGAAGCTTTTCTTTGAGAAGTTAGTATGCTGTATCCATTAAGGAGCATTCTGTTCAGGAAAGACATCCAAGCATTCCAAATTGATAAGGGAGGTAAAGATAAAACAGATAAGTGATTTTTAAAGTATTATTGGCTTAAATTACAAAAGCACCATGTTTTTTTTTTTTAAGTAAACAAGATGTACAGAATATAAAGTGATAGTCCTCTCCCTCACTCTCTAGGGCTGTCCATTGTTAGTAATTGGGTATATATCCTTTCAGAGTATGTGAATCATATTTTTTCAAAAATGGAATCATTCTAATCTGAAAAAGATTTTAAATGTTTTAATGTCATCATCTTCTCCATTATCATCACTAAGATTTATTGAGGTTTGTTTGCCAGAGAGCTTTACAATTATTTAATCCTTGTATAAATCTAAGAGGAAGTATTATTTTCATTTTTTGAATGAGGAAAATTAAGTGCAGAGAGATGAAGTAACTTGCCCACAACCACATAGCTACTAAGTTAGTAGAATTAGTAGACCTAGAATTTGAAAAAAATGTTTGACCACAAACTTCTTGTCTATAACTTCTCTGCCAAAAATTGTCAATCGTCTTTCAGGTTTGCACATATAAACCTACCTCATATCATGAATACCTGACAATACCTTGTACTACACCTCCTTCTTAAAACACTGTTTTTCTTTTTCTTTTTCTTTTTTTTTTTTGAGATGGAGTATCACTCTGTTGCCCAGGCTGGAGTACAGTGGCACTCGTTGGCTCACCTCTGCCTCCTGGGTTCAAGTGATACTCCTGCCTAAGCTTCCTGAGTAGCTGGGATTACAGGCACCCGCCACCACGCCCAGCTAATTTTTTATTTTTAGTAGAGACAGGGTTTCACCATGTTGGCCAGGCTGGTCTCGAGCTCCTGACCTCAAGTGATCTGCCCACCTCAGCCTCCCAAAGTGCTGGGATTACAGATGTGAGCCACTGCGCCCAGCCCTTACTTTCTATTCTTATATGAACCTTCTCATTTTTTCCTGTGGCTTGAGATATCTGTGACAATTAACTCCTAAATTTATATTCCTAGTCCAGACCTGCCCTCTGAACTGTAGACCCATATATCTCACTGCTACTTGGAAGGCACATTAAACTGAATATCCAGACCTGAACTTACATATTCACCATTTTTTCTCACCTGTACCCTTGCAGGAGAGTAATGAGTTTAATAAGCTGCTGTGTGGAATAATACTACCTTTTATTTACCCTAAATTTACTTCACATAAATTTCAAAGAATAATCTCTCCTCCTACTACTAGCGTCCTGCTATTGATCACGAAGTATATTTATTTTACCTGGACCCTAAATAGTGTTTTTCTCCTTTAGTTCTAGACCAAATTTTCCATTGTTATGCCTAGGCTCTCTTGCCACCATGCTGTTAAATTGTTTTTTTTAGAACCTCTAGTCTTAAAACATGGCTCTTTTTAGCTTATCCTCTGGTACAGCCCTCATTCTAGACCATACTAAAATACCAGACAATTTCAGGTACATAGAAGCAGTGCACTAATCTCAGATACACAGAAGCAATCTTCTTCCCTTCAACATTTAAATTGATATTACTTCATAAATCAGAAAGGAAAATTAACATTTAATGAACATATTCTACAGCTGTTACAGCCCTACAAAAGTATGCATTGTTAGCTTTATTTTCAAACGAAGAAACCGAGACTCAGAAATGTTGATTTTCCAATCTAAGTTGCAAAATCTATGCTGAAACTAGGTTTATCAGACCAAAGACCATATTCGTTATACTAACCTAGCTAAGTCATAGCTCATTCCAGGTTTTCAAACTGTTCTCTTCCCATTGCTATGAATAACTTAATATAGTCTCCTCTCTTCTTGGATGAATCCTTTCTTTGTGACTTATACATCGCTTTTTACCAAAAGAGGCTAGAGTATAATATTTAATATTTCCTTTACTCATCCTTCAATTTATCATGTGCCAGAGACGACATATGTGCTAGCAATTAAAAGATAGATAAAACAGAGCATGCACTTAAAGGGTTCACAGTCAAATATTGCTTATTCCATTTCTTGGCATGTGTAAGCATTCATACATACCCACACTAAGAGGTCTTCTGTTCATTCTAAAGTAGAGGAATCTTTTAATCACAATAGCCTCTGACCAGACAACTTTTAATATGCTTACAGAATAAGACAAAAGATTATTATGGCGAATATAGGGTGGTAGAGTTGATTTGACCCCTGAACTGGTTATTATGTAGGATAAGCTGTTACAAAGAGCCTAAGAAATACAGTGCGTAAATATAAAAGTTGACTTTTGTCTCTGCTTGGCACAAAGACTCACGTGAGTAATCCCAGCACTTTGAGAGGCTAAGGCAGGACAATTGCTTGAGCCCAAGAGTTCAAGACCAGCCTGGGCAACATAGCGAGACCCTGTCTTAATTTAAAAAAGTAAAAAATAAAAAAATAAAAGTTATCTCTTTTGTAGCAGTCCACAGGTGAATAGAACAGGGCTAGTAAGGCAGCTCTACCGTTCTTAAAGTATGGTTTCCCTCTCTGAAGTCACAGTGGCTGCTCTCCTTATTTCCTTGCCAGTGAGAAGGGGAAGAGAAGTGAAGAGCAGACAGCTTTCTTTTAATGATGTTGTCCAAAATTTGTGCAGATTATTTCTGTTCACACCCTCTAGCCAGAACTTAGTCACATGATCACATGTAGTAGTGAAGAAGGCTAGTAAATATATCCTCTAGCTGGGTGACCATGTGCCCTGTTAAAACTCTATATTACTAAAAGAAAGAAAGAAAATGGATATGGGGAATAATTAGCAGTCCTTGCCACATCTTTTAGCTAACTAGTCTAAAATTGCTTGGAGAGTTTCAGGTATCACAAGACTCCATAATATGGAATTAAATATTTAATCAGTTTGTTACTCATACCAAGTTACTTGTCATCAATTTCTGCCACTGTTGCATGGGAGAAATTTCTGTTGCTTCTTTGACCATCTTTCCAAGAGAAGAATCAGTAATAAAAGTAATTAAAACATCTGAAAATGTTAAAACTGATTGCTACAAGTCAGATTACCATAATCATAAATGATTAGGTTATAGAAAACCTGCAGCTGGCCTCTCCTGCTTGTCCCAAGATTCTTTGCGTTATGTAATCAGAAAATAGAAATCTCTTTGTTGAGAAAAGAAATTTGAAATGGAATTTTTCTCTTCTTGCCCCCTCTTGATTAAAAAAGAAAAACTGACAAAGTCTTACATAGAAGGAAGCAATATCCTTAATTATAAAATGATTCAGATGCTGTGTTATATTAATTGCTTTTTCTTTGTACTGAGAAGAAAAGTAAAGGATACATAATATTTAAAACCATCCAATTTGCTAAGCTTATTGACTAGCCAGTAAGGCTGAAGAGAAGGCCTAAAATAAGAGTAAATTTGACTGTGGCTTTTTTATCATAAATTACAGATCTTCTCTAACGTTTTTCTGACAATAAATGTTAAGCGATCAGGACTGTTTTGTTGTCAGATTGCTTTATTCAGGAGCTAGTCTTGACCCATGTGAAATGTAAAGCTTTAACCCTAAGGCTTATGTTACCTCTAAAAGCTTGTAAAACATATTTTAAAGGATTGCAAAAGGCATAAAATACCTTTATTGTAGGTACTACGTTAAAAAAAATCCTTCATTTTCACATAAGATGTAAATGGCCTCATTATGGTTTACCACTCTTTTTTTTCCCCAACAACATATATACTCTATCCAAAGTGTTGACGGGGTAAAGTGGTTCATTCTGGTTTTTTCCTAATGAAGCTACTGGTATTAGAATAAAGGTGCTCCAGGTGGTTTCTGATCAAAGCTTTATTTCTTTGTTTTACATTGTCAGTACTTTGCCAGTAGATTCATTTTCCACGTTATCAGAATGAAAAATATTTGTATCCTTTCTTCCAAGGTTTTACTTCCAGAAATATGTCCTGTTGAAACTTTTAGTCAGGTATGTAGGATATATATTCAAGGAGATTGGTTAATAAAGAATTAATGATATTCATTCAAAAATATATTGAGCACCTACTATGTGTCTGGAACTGTACTAAGTACTAAATCTATAGTGATAAGCAAACAGACATGCTTGCTTCCTGCTTCATGGAATGGTGGCACAGTCTAGTAAAGCAGAGACTAATCAAACAATCTCACAAATATAGCTTGAAACTCTGATCAAAGTATCAAGAAGAAAGGTAAATTGCTATTAGAATGTCTGTTGGAGACTTGACCTAATCCAGCAGGTCGGAGATTATCATTATATAATGATTTTTGAAAGGGCAGGTTTCGAGGGCTTTTTAAGTATAAGGGCCTGCATTATAAAGACCCATTGGCCTAAACGAACTTAAAGTATAAGGGAAATAGTGCAATGAGAAGAGTCAGAGGCTCTTAGTAGGGACTTGGAGACCATATTAAGGACTTTTGGTTCTTTATTCTAGGAGTGTAAGAAGCCATTTAAGGTTTTTTGGGGGACAACGGTAAGGAGTAGAAAAAAAGTATGGAGTAATATGATTACATGTGCATTTTGCAAAGAACACAATGGCTGCTAGAGAATAGTTAGGCTATTGCTGCAGTCCATTAAGGTTGTGGTAATAGATTTAAGAGATATTAATAGTTAAGATTAAACTTGATACTTGGGGCCAGGCGCAGCGGCCAATACCTGTAATACTAGCACTTTGGGAGGCCCAAGCAGACGGATCACTTGAGGTCAGGAGTTCAAGACCAGCCTGGCCAACATGGTGAAACCTTGTCTGTACTAAAAATACAAAATTAGCCAGGCGTGATGGTGGGCACCTGTAATCCCAGCTATTCGGGAGCCTGAGGCAGGAGAAGCACTTGAACCCAGGAAGTGGAGGTTGCATTGAGCCTAGATCACGCCACTGTACTCCAGCGAGCAAGACAGAGCTCTAAAAGAGCAAGACTCCATCTCAAAAAGATAGATAAATAAATAAATAAATAAATAAGATTGATACTTGGTAATGGATTGGCTATAGAACAAATAGATGTCAAAGATGGTCACAGCTTTCTGTATAGATAAGAGCACCGTATACCAAGAAAAGGAATACTAGCAAAGAACCAGACTTTTCAGGGGTAGAGAGGAGAGATGAGGGGGAGTGGTAATGGGGGGAAATCATCAGTTTTGAATATTTGAAGTGCTTTCCCCGGAACAGTTGACCACATAGATCTATAGCTTAGAAGAGAGATCTAAGCTAGAAGAAAAATTCGAGCTACTAGCATGGATGAGATTACCTAGGAAGAGAATATATAGCAAGAGAGGGCCTCATGTGAGCTAGAGGTACTTATAAGATGTGGCATAGTGGTTAGTTAGGGGCTTAGGCTATGTATTCAGGCAAGCCTAGATTCAAGTCTTAGCTCTACTATCTACTGGGAAAGCTTAATAGTTAAGATTAAAATTGATACTTGGGGCCGGGTGCGGTGGCTCACGCCCGTAATCCCAGCACTGTGGGAGGCCGAGGCAGGCGTATCACTTGAGGTCAGGAGTTCAAGACCAGCCTGGCCAACATGGCGAAATCCTGTTTCTTCTAAAAATACAAAAATTAGCCAGGTGTGATGCGGGGGAGGGGGCGCCTGTAATCCCAACTACTTGGGAGACTGAGGCAGGAGAATCACTGGAACCCGGGAGGTGGAGGTTGCAATGAGCCTAGGCAGATTATTTTGTACCTCTGTAAGACTCAATTTTCTCATCTGTAAAATGTGGGAAATAGTCTCCTGGGAAGGTTGGTTTAAGGATTAAATGAGATAAAGAAAATAAAACTGATTTTGGTACATAGTATTTAGTGAAATTATCACATGATGATAATGTGTTGCTGAGTTGAAAAATGTGGTTGCAGAATAGTTCTCATTTGTGAAAAAGTGTGATACATATACACACATGTATACAGGAGTTCTGAAAGGGTATATACCAAAATACCAGTAGTAGTTACCTTTGAGGAAAAATGGAAGGCAAAGTAAGGGAGGATACTGCCACGTTTTACCTTGTACATATCTGTACGTACTTGTACATTATTTTTGTTGTGTTGGTGGTAGTGGTCATTTTGTTATTTGAATTTTTTGACAAAGGTGTGTGATTTTTATAACTTTTAATAGCCATTAATCTTTAATCATTTAGTCCATTTTGTCTCTTTGTAAACTTTGAACAACCAGGGCTTGGTTTTTTGTTTTGTTTTGTTTGCTTGACAGGAATGTTTTTGATTCAATGGAGATGCCATACTGATTTCTCATAAACACCTGAGTCCTAGGTTACAGTGAACTAGAAAAAAGACTGAGAGATCTGGCTTCAGTGATAACCAGAGCTTTTGTTCATAAACATACGTACTACATGCTCTGTGTCTTAGTCCATTTGTACTCTATAACAAAATACCTTATACCAGGTAATTTATAAATAATATAAATGTATTTCTCACAGTTTTAGAGGCTGAGAAGTCCAAGATCAAGGCTCCAGCAGGCTTGGCGTCTGGTGAGGGCCCAGTCTCTGTTTCCAAGATGGCACCTCGTTGCTGCATCATCTAGTGGAGATGAACAGTGTATTCTAATATGGCAGAAGGGATGGAGGGCAAAAAGGACTGAACTCTGTGTGAAGCCCCTTTTATAAAGGCCTTAATCTTATTCATGTGGGAGCAGCCATTATAACTTAATACCTCCTAAAAGGCCCCACTTCTTAATATCATCACAATGGGGATTACGTTTCAACATGAATTTTGGTGGACACACACTTTAAGATCATAGCATTTCACCCCTGGCTCCCCCAGATTTATACCTGCACACATACAAAATATATGAGATACATGTATGTGATACATATTTATTCCATCCCAGAAGCCCCAAAAAGACTTACCTTGTTCCACCATCAACTTTAAACTCTAAAGTTTTCATCTAAACATTATCTAAATCAGATATGGAAATGAGACTCAAAGTACAATTCATCCAGAGACAAATTCCTCTCCAGCTGTGAGCCTATGAAATTATACAGTTATATGCTTCCAAAAGACAACAGTGGGACAGACATAGGATAGACATTCCCACTCCAATATGGAGCAACAGGAAAGAACAAAGGGCTAACAGGTTCTAACCACATCCAAACACCTCAAATAAACAACAACAAACCCAGTAGGGCTAACATTAAACCCTGAAGCTTGAGTGTAGTCTTTAACTCCCATTTCTCATTTTGTGGACACACTGGGGTGAAAGTTGGGCCCCCAAGGCTCTAGGCAACCCTACTCCATCACATTGTCGGCTGCATTTCTTGGTGTTGGAGTTGCATGCCTTTGGGTCTCCCAGCCTGGAGTTGCACCCTGGTGGCTCTACTGGTCTGGGGTCTTGGGGTGGCCCTGCCTGGGCAACTCCACTAGGAATTGCCCTGATGGCAACTCTCTGCATTGGTCTCACTCCCACGGCTTTGGATATTATGTAGATACCTTGTTAGACAGGAACTAACATTTCCAAGGAGCATATTGCAAGACAAATACTTTATATATTCTGTCTCTTTCAGTCCTTCAGGTAAATATAATTTTCGTTTAAAGAGGAAGAAACCAAAGGCTCAAAGAGGCAAGTAAATTAATCAGGACCGAAACACAGGATTGTAAAATAAAAATAGTTTGTCACAGTTTACCACTTGGCATGCTGAGAAATTGGTGGCAGCACTGTCACCTAAAAGTAGATAATTAGATTGGAAATCTGATCTGTCAAATTGCAGATCTTCTAGATAAGTCTTGGTACTGGAGGGTGGGAACGTACAGGGCTTATAACCTAGTAGGCAGAAAACGGTTGAAGAAAGACCTGTGTAAGCCAGGATCTCTGGGTTGCTGATCCTATTTGATCTCATACTTTTTAAAGAAAACTCAAAATTGAAGTTGATTCTTAGCTTACCAAAATTTCAAGATGTATTTTAATTAGATTGTGTCTAAATAAATTAGTTTCTATCTAAAGTGCTATGTATTAGGATAATTAATATTTAATTATCTTCCTTCATGAACTGTGGAGCTTCCTATGGAGAACATTTGTGGTAGCCATGCAAATCCTTCAGTAAATCTTTCATTCTCTTTGTTAACCTTGGAATAATTTGAAAAGTTTTTAAATTGGGACTATTTCAGTTTTTTTTCAATCCACTCAACATTTATTAAATTCCTTAATAAATCATTGGAGGAAAGCAGTGATATTTTTTAGAATATTGAAATTAGTTATTGAGGAGGAGAAGAAATGTTTGACTTAGAATATTATAGATGACTTAAGGGCACTTAAACTTTTTTTTCCCTAGGTAAGAAATAAGTGCCTTGGAAAATACAAAAAAAAAAAAGTTCAATACCAGCAATAGGAAAAAATTCAATTTATTAAAATTCTATTTTAATATTTATGATACTCACAAAAACTTAAACAGGTATCTACACAAAATTATAGGAAATATGCTGCCTTAGTTTTGAAGAGGAAATATTGAAATTTTGCCTGGATAAAAGGGTAATTTTTAAAATAAACTTTTTTTTTTGCTTATCATAATCCAGAGTATGGGCAACCATTTTTAATAAATTTAGGATGTGTGCTCTATTTGATCACCAGTGTTTTAAGTTTTACTTTTGAACACTAAGAAAGAATACAAAGTTAACCTTATGGGCTAGGCGTGGTGGCTCATGTCTGTAATCCCAGCACTTTGGGAGGCCAAGGTGGGAGGATCACTTGAGCCCAGGAGTTTGAGACCAGCCTGGGCAACATAGCAAGACCCTGTCTCTATATAAATAATATAATAATAAATAAAATAAAATAAAAAAGTACCTTATAGCACAAGTACCTAAGTACCTGTTTACCTATTTAGATGCTGGTAGACCACTTGTTTTGCTAGTCTTTGAAACTGGAAGGAGTGTCAAATACACAGAAGCCAGAGTCATCTTGGCCAGATGGTGTTTGATACAGATGGATGGTTAGTTGTCATGCAGATCTCCTAGTTGGTAACTTGTTGCTGCCATCTGACTCAAAGAATCATTCACACACACTGGCTGTCAAAAGCATCTTCTCTTCTGTCTGTTTTAGCTGTCATGTCTGTGCTCTGTACAGAAGTGTTGACAAGACATTGCTGTTGTACATTTTCAATGTGGTTGTTAGTGAGTTTTCTGTTTTGTGGGGTCTTTGATAGTGCTAGAATGTACTTGCTTTGTAATTGTATTTAAAAAAAAATACTATGATGGTACAGCAATAATCTGACCTTGTAAAAGGACTTTTCAGGTTTTAAGTTTAGGCAGGTATGTTCTGTGAACAAAAGCATTTAATAAAAGGAAAAAAAAAAAAGACTAGTTTCGTTTAGTTTCCAAACAGCAAATAAACCAAATTCTACTGGTTGTTTCCCAGTTTGATATAATATTTCCTTTTGGACTTTCCATCTGACAGTCTGTGGTCAAAATCTTTATACTCTTTTCTGAATATGCATTTTCTCAAATTGCTACCTTTTTTCTAATAATATAAGCTTCCCTTTTTTTCCAAAAAAAAATCTTCAAATATTACCTATCTTTTGCATCCATTTTCTCAAACTTAATATCCCTTTGTTGTATTTACCTACTGACCTTGTTTCTGTTTTTACTGTTTCCCTTAGAGAAATATAAGCAAAGGCATTCCTCCATTCCTCCAGATCATTTCTGAAAGCATATCTGTTTCTCTGATACTTCTTTTTTTTTTTTTTTTTTTAAGTGAAAGTAAGTTTATTAAGAAAGTAAAGGAATAAAAGAATGACTACTCCAGAGGCAGAGCAGCAGCATGGGATGCTCAACTGTGATATTTCTTTAACAACTTAATTAGTTTGTTTATTCAACTAATATTTACCGAGCATCCCAGTATGTGCCAGCCACTCTGTAATACTCTGGAGATACCAGGAGGAAATACCCTCTACCCTTGAGAAGTTCAGTCTAGAGGGAAATCAGACATTAGACAATTAGACTAGAATACTGTAACTGCTAAATGTAAGTATGTGAAAAGTGTAGGAGGAAAACATGGGCTCTTGCTGTTCTATTTCCTCTATTATACTTCCAGAGTGTTGGTTTTTAAAATTATTGTAGACTTTGCTCAACCTTTATAATACTTTATTAAGTAGCTTAAGAAGTAGTTAAAACTTCAGCTTGAAATAGCCATTGATCCATTAATTTTTCCTAGCTGTTGAATACATTTTCAGGATTATTTATTATAATATCTTATATGCAGATGTGCTAAAGTATGTTTTTTAAACCAGAGAATAGAAGATAAAAATTAACTGGCAGAAGCTTTCTGAGTTGGTTTCAAAAGAAAATATATGGTTTCTTCATCAAGGTGGGAGAAAAAGACATAGAGACTTGAGTAACATAGACATTTATTCTGGACCTGTCTCTAACTTGCTAAGTTTTTTGGACTGGTTACTTAATCTCTGGACCGTCTAATGTATATACCTATCAAAATAAAGTGAAAAAATAGGTACTTATTGATTGATGTTTGTGAAGAACTTTGAGTTCTTGGAGAAAGCTTTAATTAATGCAGAAATATGTAGAGAAGACTCTTAACTTGTTTACTGATTCTTCAGCCCTGGTGGTGCTATGTAGCCCAGATCAGTCTAAGGTATTTAGAATTTGCTGTAGATTTTTGGGTCCTTCATTCAGTCAGCTTACCACACTGTTTCTAGGGGGTTGGATGTGAATTTATATAGAAATACGATGTCTTATCCTGGGAAGCCAGGCCCTAGACTAGACTTGGGTATCAGTGATCATTTCTGAGACATAGTCATTGGACATACACTTCAGGTAGACCCACATGATTCATTCTTCTGTTCACAATAATAAAATGTAATTGGAATCCGTATTTCCTTTTTAAATTTTTCAGTGAACATATACTGAACATCTCCTATGTATAAGTTACTTAATCTATATGAATTCTGTGGGGAATGTGAAACTATGTAAGACTGCCTTTAGGCAGTGTGCAAAGACAACGCACCACATGGGTTGCTTATCAGCTCTGTCAGTTATTCATATTTGAACTGTATTACTTATAAAAGTTCACCTTTTATTTGGGAAAATGTATTTAGCTTTCGTTTCTTTTTTTTTTTTTTTGAGACAGAGTCTCACTCTGTTGCCCAGGCTGGAGTGCAGTGGCACGAACTCAGCTCACTGCAAGCGCCACCTCTCAGGTTCACACCATTCTCCTGCCTCAGCCTCCCGAGTAGCTGGGACTATAGGCGCCTGCCACCACACCTGGCCAATTTTTTGTATTTTTAGTGGAGACAGGATTTCACTGTGTTAACCAGGATGGTCTCGATCTCCTGACCTCGTAATCCACCTGCCTCAGCCTCCCCAGCTTTAATTTCTTTTTTTTTTTTTTTTTTTTTTTTTTTTTTTTGAGACAGAGTCTTGCTCTGTCGCCCAGGCTGGAGTGCAGTGGCCGGATCTCAGCTCACTGCAAGCTCCCTCTCCCGGGTTCACGCCATTCTCCTGCCTCAGCCTCCCGAGTAGCTGGGACTACAGGCGCCTGCCACCTCGCCCGGCTAGTTTTTTGTATTTTTTAGTAGAGACGGAGTTTCACTGCCAGCTTTAATTTCTTAAGCTAATTTATATTTGCTAATCTATGAACAGCTGTGTAATTTATTAAAATTTTTAAGTTTATTGGTCTCTGAAAATAATAGAGCTTCACTAATTTTGAACTTTAAGAATCAGTTTAAAGTCAAATAGTATCTACTGAATATCATTCTGAGATTATTAGAACTTCATTTTCATTTTATATTTCAAGGAATTTGCAACTTAAACATTATTTATCCCTCCAGGGATAGAAATTGGTTAAAGAAAAAAAAAAAAGTTCTCTGTTACTGTTTGGTGATACGTTTTTAAGACTGTACTAATTTGGTAATTGTGATACAACAGTTTCAAATTTGCTTGAAGGTTTGTGGCATCTGTATTCTTCAGTACAAACTTGTGTCTTATTTCATTGCTGTATTTTCACAGTCATTGCAATAAAATAGCAAAATGAATGGATTAACAATATAAGGGAAACTATGGCATTTAAGATAGACACCAAAGGTCAACCATGGTGTTCTCTTAATTTCTTAAAACTTAGCAGACAAGTTTCTGGTCATTATAATTTTATAATTTGTATTTGTCCCTTTGATTTTTATCAACACTTCCTTAGTGTTTGTGTACCCTAAAAATAAATTTAGAAGTGTGTTTATTTGAAAGACACAAAATCTTAATTTTTTAAGTTAGTGTGTATTTTTTAAAAAATCACTTTAATATAGTATTTGTTGTTTCATTTGTGCTTTTTTTTTCTTTAAGGAATAAATGCTAAATTACAGTTTTGATCCTTACTGAAGGATCAGGAAATCGTAGATTGAATCCTTGACTGATATGTGTTTAAATAAGATAATCCTTTTTTTTTTTTTTTTCCTGAGACGGAGTCTTGCTCAGTCTACCAGGCTGGAGTACAGTGGCACGATCTCGGCTCACTGCAAGCTCCACCTCCCAGGTTCATGCTATTCTCCTGCCTCAGCCTCCCAAGTAGCTGGGACTACAGGCGCCCACCACCATGCCCGGCTAATTTTTTTTGTATTTTTAGTAGGACGGGATTTCACCGTGTTAGCCAGGATAGTTTCGATCTCCTGACCTTATGATCCACCCACCTCGGCCTCCCAAAGTGCTGGGACTACAGGCATGAGCCACCGCGCCCGGCCAAATAAGATAATCTTTAAAACTTTTACGGTGCTTTAAGTGTCTTCAATCACTGATGTTTGTAACAATTACAAGTACATTCCTGGAGCCAGTTTGTATCTCATAAATCACAATACCTGCAAAATGACAATGTGGGCAACTCATATCTATTTATATTATTAATGGATGGTAAATAATGTGTTCATGTCTGTCAGTAAATATCAGGCTAACTGGTTTTTATGTCAGCAGACTGAGAACTATGAGCAGAGAATACGTGAACAACAGGAACAGCTGTCACTTCAACAAACTATTATTGACAAGCTAAAATCACAGTTACTTCTTGTGAATTCCACTCAAGGTATGTGCATGTTAATTTTTTATGTATTTCTAGAACCTCTTGGTGAAAACAAAAGTGTAAGCTGAGTTCTTCTGTTTTATTCCTTTGTTGTTTCTCAGTAGTTTTGATATTATAACTGTGGTACAGTTAAATGTTACATTTATTTAAATGAACACTTGCAGGATATGGGAAAGTGGACTTTCACCTATACTATTCTATACTATACTATACTATACTATACTATACTATACTATACTATACTATACTATACTATACGGTGGAACTCTAAGTTTATAAAACTTTCTAAAAAGCAATTTGCCAGTAAATAGCAGCAAAAGCTTTTGAAAACATCCATGCCTTTTGAACCAAAAACTCAAGTCCTAAGACTATATCATGAGAAAACATTTGTTCAGGTACTCAAAAATATATATGCAAGGATGTGTATCGCAGTATAATTTCTAATCATGGAAAGCTAGAAACAAATATTCAATAGTTACAGTGATCTATATGAATAGCTGTGTAGCCAAGAAAAGTGATAATAGGTATTAACTTGTAAGAATATGTTGATGATATATAGCAAAATGAACGAAGCAGGATACGTAAATAAGTGTTATTTTCATTTATGCAGAAAAAGGTGATTCTTGTGTGAATTTATGTGTTTAGGAACAGAAGTATTAACTGGAATAATTCACAGGTGATAAAAATTTGGGTAACATTTACTTTTTATTCTTTTTGGCTGTCTGCATTTTCTAATTTTCCTATGATAAGCATGGAGTCATAATACAAATAATTATCTTAAATAAGAAATGCATACCTGAAAATATGACTTATATAAAAGTTGAATTGTTGCTGACAGGGGCAAAGAGCATATTTCTAGTTTTCTAAATTCTGTATATTTTACATACTGCTGACTTTTGGAGAGCAGGGGTTTTGTATGTTTAGTGGGAAGGAAAAAATGTAAATGGACAACTTGTCAAAGTAACTATTACCTAAAGAATTTTCTAAAACTCCTACCTTAAAATCTATTCTCTTTACGGTTTTGAGTTTGTATTACTTTTGCTTTTTCAGGTGGTACCAAAAATAAGGGTTTTCTGCTAATATCCAAGAGGTTTTTGTCTTGCAGATGGCAATTATGGCTGTGTTCCTCTGCTTGAAGACAGTGAAACAAGGAAGAATAATTTGACTGTTGATCAGCCACATAATAAAGTGATTTCAGGAATAGCAAAGGAAAAACTACCAAAGGTAGACATTGCTTCTGCAGAAAGCAGCATTCAAATGCTGATGCGTAACCTAGCTTCCTCATTTTATTTTTCTGAAGTGATCTACCACGGGAATTCCAAACAGAAGTTCCATGTATATAAATATGTGACTTAAATATTTCTGAATAGAAGAACTATTTTCAAGTAAAATAAAGGCTAAGGTTTTGTATTTCCTACTAATCTTTTTTCTACATCACAAGCATTTCAACAAAGAAAAGATTTAACAAAGAAATAGGACTGGGCACAGTGACTCACTCCTGTAATTCAAACACTTTGGGAGGTGAAGGAGGGAGGTTCACTTGAGCTCAACAGTTTGAGACCAGCCTGGGCAACATAGGGGGACCCCTATCTGTATAAAAAATTTAAAAATTAGCCACACAGGATGGCACATGCCTGTAGTCCCAGCTACTCAGTGGGCCGAGGTGGGAGGATTGCTTGGGCCTGAGAGATCAAGGCTGCTACAGTGACCCATGATCATGACACTGCATTCCAGCTTGGGCAACAGAGTGAGACCCTGTCTCTAAATAATTAAAAGCCACATCCACATACATATGTACATATATGTGGGTGTGCGTGTGTGTATATAAATAAATAAAAGTTTAAAATCAGGTAAATAATAAGACAGATTAGAAAATAGCTTTCTAGCTTTTTCTTCAATTGTCTGTGCTTAGTTTAAAAAAAAAATCCACCCAACTAGCTTAAGCAAAACTTTATTGAAGTAATACAGAAAGAAATAATACATATCTGCAAGGAGACATATACAAGGACGTTCATGCCATGGGTTAGAAACAACCTAAATATCCACCAATAACAGAATAGTTGATCTTTAGAAACTCTTTCGAAAAATTAAAATATACTAAATATATATTAATTTGCCTAAATTTCAGTAGCAATGTTGAGTAAAGATGGAAATTACAAAATGATAAAATGGGAATACTTTATATAGTTTGTTGTTGTTGGTTTTATTTTGTTTTGTTTTTGTTTTTGTTTTTTTGAAGATGAAGTCTTGCTCTGTCACCCAGGCTGGAGTGCAGTGGCATGATCTCTGCTCACTGCAACCTCCGCCTCCCAGGTTCAAGCAATTCTACAGGCACATGCTGCCACGCCTGACTAATTAGGATACTTTATGTAGTTTTTAAAACATAACGTTAATGTTTGTGAAAACGCACATATGTAATAAAAATATAAAAACCTGGACAGGAAGGGCACACATCTTCTTTAGAAAAACGATCACTTCCAGAATTGGGGAGAAAAGAGACTGTGATACCTGAGAAAGGAATAATGGGGCTTCAGCAGTTATATCTGCAACTTTTTTTTTTTTCTTAATAGAAGAGAGCTAAGCAGGTATGCAAAATGTTAACACTTGTTAACTCGGTAGTATATATGTATATTATATTGTTCTCCATGTTTTCATAAGTCATTGAAATTTTATAAGTTTGAAAAGGATATCTTTAATGAGATGAGTTGGCTTTTAGTGGGATGATACATATTTTGAATAAAATAAGAACTCTTAACAAATAAGATTTCTTAACATTAACAACAATTAAATCAAGAGTGCTGTATTTATTTCTTTCCTTCTAAATAAAGTAGGAGATTTTCACTTTGTCAGGGTTATTCAGTTACTGATTGCATAACTAAGACTATCTTATTATTTAACATCAAATCTGAGAAATCCAATTTCGAGAGCTTTTCTCTATAAATAAAAGTTTTAGAATAAGAAGTTATCTTGGTACCCGTTATTACATATATTTTTATTTGAAACCATTCTTTGAATCATTCAGTTTTCTTCACCCTCATTCGATTTTTCATGTATCTAAAAATGCTGATAAACACTGAAACCATGGCATTGAAATATACTAGGTTTATTTTGCAAAAGAGGAAATTGAGAAACAATGATTCTGACTTTTTGGAATACAATTTTGTTACTAGGCCTATTGTAGTACATTATAAAATTGTTGAATTACTATACTGACATAAATTTAGTGCTTAAATAAACAATATTTCTAATCTTCCTGTTTCAGTGTCTTCCAAATGCCATTACTTTACCACAAATTTAATAATAATTTATAGCGTTCCTTTGAAAGTAATAGGACATCTCCAGTTTACACTATGTAGAAGGTAGTTTTGAAAATAAAACTTTGGTTAGAACAAAAGGGATGATGTGAAAAGCTCTAAGATATAGTAATAGTTTTTTTTTTAAATTTGGATAATTTGTTATTTATGAAAGTTTTAGAGTTTATTTTCAGTCAAGTATCAACAGAAATCTCTTTAAAAATTATATTTGTTTAAATTCTGTAGGCTAATTATTTTATCTGTGAAATATATATCTGGATACCTGGGATGAAATTAAGTTTAAGTAACAGAAATCATTTCAGAGATAGCCTGTGTGCAAAGAATTAATAATATTACATCGATTGTAACTATAGTTTTGGGCAGATGGTAAGAGGAAAAGCTCCAAGTAAGGAATAAATCTAACTTCAGTGAATTATCTGAATTATCTTTACTAATAGGGGAACGATTTATATTATAGCCACATTTTTATACTTTGAATAGCTCATCAACTCAATTTTCTTTGTAACCATTTAATAAAAATTAAAATTAACTGTCTTGTATTTCAGCTTCCTCTCCTTTTATATATCTCTAGCCAAAGTGCTAATGAGCACTAAACGTATAAGGGATTAAAGAAAAGAGAAAATACATTCTAAAAGAATGGATATATTAGATGTATTGAATATTTGAGAGTTGTCTGTATGCTTAGTGTAAAAAATTAGGCCTATGTTAGAAAAAATACTGGCCATCAAGCAATGGAAATTAAAATATGTTCCACTGGCCTATGTGTTGGTCTATACTTAGTGAGTTATAATTCACCTTTAGCTAATACGGGTGAAACCTTTCCTAAAGAACTCTGAATGTGTAGCTATATTCAAGCTTCTTCCACAATGGAAAAAATCCATGTTGGTTGGTTGCATCTCACATGGATGAGAACTAGAAGGCATTATAGAGAAATGGTTAAGGTGATGGTATGATTCTTTTTTATTCTATTTTTTATTTTTTATTCTTTTTTTAGTATATTTTTAGTATACTTTAATATTATTGGTCTTCTGCAAAACTAATCTGTTTCTAGAAATCACATTCCCAGTCAATTGGCCTAGCTTCTATAATGAATTAGTAAGTTAATAGAAATGCTTTGAACCAGTAACAGAAGGAAGCCACTATGAGCCACCCACAGTCCTTTCCCCCTTCTGTTTGGTGGGTGGTTTGAGAATTTGTTTTCTTTAGACTACTTGTTTTGTTGAGGATTTTGTTTTGTCAGGATGTTTGAGAAGGGAAAGGTGGACATTTTAGCAAATAGCCATTCTGGCTGCCTTGGAAAAAGAGACATAAAGTAGAGGAAAGAGGGATATTTGAAGGGGAAAGAGGCGCTTTTAGAAAATTTTACTTAAGAGACATGAAATTTATAGTTCAATCTGTATTCATGTTATTCCTACACAAAAAGCTTGCAAAAATCCTTTGACTTCTAAAGGGACAGAAAGAGGTAAAGACAAAGCCTCTATCATTAGATGACCCTTAGTGCTCTGCTTGAGACAGTGGGGAAGGAAATACTCAGTTTAATGGAAAACTTTAGTTTTGTCTTTTGTACACCACAGTAATTTGCACAGTCTTTTGTATTATCTCTCATATTATTCCAGACTTACCCAAAACTTAGGGCTTAAAAAAACAAATTTATCTGAGTTTCTGTGGGTCAGAAATTCTGGAGTGACTTACCTGGGTGGCCCTGACTCAGGGTCTCTTATGTTGAAGTCAGGATGTAGACAAGGACTGCAGTCATCTGAAGGCTTAACTGATTGGAGGATCCACTTCCAAGATGGGTCACTCACATGACTGTTGGCCAGAGACCTTTCAACATGAGCCTGTCTGCCCGAACTGACAGCTAACTTCACTCGAAGTAAGGGATCTGAGAGAGAGAAATGTGCCCTCTGTGACTTAGTCTCAAAGTCACATTCCTTCACTTCCACTTAATTTTGTTCATTAGAAGCAAGTCACTAAATAGTGGGGCAAGAAATTAAGTTACACCCCTTGAAGGGATGAGTATCAAAGTTTCATAGATGTATTTTAAAAGCAACACAGGTATTGGAGATTGTTTGTGGTGTATAGAAGAGGATGTGAAAGATCAAGAGACAAGGAGACTGATACTTAATTTAATTTACCTTACAACAAATATTGATGAAAGGTAAGGGAACTTAATATTCACTTAATAGTGAATTTAACTTCCTGAATCATGTGATTATTAATCTTAAAGGGAAAAAATATCATAGCCTATCATCTTAAGAACAATTTCAAAAATTCTAATATGAATATACTTTCCAGAGGAGAATAATAGCAATGCTTAGAGAACTAAGAAATTGTTGCATATTACTGATTCTTTTTTATAATGTTAAAAACTGAAAATGCAGATAACAAAAATGCACACAATTATTCTTGACAAAGACTGTTCATCTCTTGTTTACAGGACACCATTGTCAGACATAGTAACTTATGTCCATGTTAGCAGTTACTATTTAAATAACAAGTTTTGTATTTGTGTAACAAATATAAAGGTATTCTATAAAAATATAAAACTGTAAATTATCAGTTTAATTCACTTTTTTAAAAACCAGGATTGTAATGTACTGTTTCACTTTTAAAATCTCAGAAATGAGATTTTTATAATTTACTTCTGCGAGATAGTTTGGTTGGCAAACTAAATACTATCTTGAGTGTCTAGGTTTTGACAGAAATTGTTTGCCCTCATCTTTCTATGCCACTTTTTGTTCCTGTGGAGAATTATACAAAAATTCTCGGGTGGTTTGATGCAAGAAAATATGTAGAAAGCAATAATAAAGAAGACAAAAAATTTGGTGATATTGGTAAATTACTTTTCGTCATTTATCCAATAATTCTGAATTCATGGTGTATACTTAACACTGCCAACCACTGGAGAGCAAAGAGATGTTGTCCCTGTCTTCCAGCTTAAAGTCTTGATTTAATAATTAACATTATTGAATGTTGAAAAGTTATTTCAGATTCTAGGATCCAAAATATGAAGTAAACATGGTATGAGTTCACTAATTAAATAGAGTTTATGTGTTCTCATGCCTATATATTTCTAACTTATTCTTTATACATGTCTTTATTTTTCATCTGAGTTAAAAACTCAAGTATATGACGAGTGCAGTTGTTACTGAAAGATGTCAGTTAAAACAGTTTGCACATTTCAAATATAGCTATCATTGTGATTAGATCAGCAGATATGGTAGCTTTGAGGAACAAGAAAGATTTTAGGTTTAGAATAGTATAAACAGTGATATAGCTGTGGAGCTGGCAATTGCAAGCAGTAAGATGTGCTGTACTGGACAATTGCAAGTAAATATAGAAGCTCTGACATGTTTCAAGAAAGCTGTTGTCTAAAAAGTCATTTGTCAATCACTTACACAAGAAGTAGTTATTGAACTCCTATTTGCCAAGCCTTGCTGGTTATTAACAGAAATACAAAAAACAAAACACAACAATAGCAGTAGTATTGTAAGTAATAGACAACATCTATCCCCTTTAAGGAGCTATAGTCTGGTTGGGGAAATGACGATTTGGAAACCTACAGCAATTAGCAAGCATTATAAAATAATGTAAAGTCCTAATTATATAACAAAATGAAACCCGGTCTCTACTAAAACTACAAAAATTAGCCGGGCGTGGTGTCAGGCACCTGTAATCCCAGCCACTTGGGAGGCCGAAGCAGGAGAATTGCTTGAACCCAGGAGGCGGAGGTTACAGTGAGCTGAGATCACGCACTCCAGCCTAGGTGACAGCGAAACTCCGTCTGAAAAAAAAAAAAATTCTAACTGTAATTTTATGGCACAGATTAAACATATAGAGCCTTAATTTAATTTAAAAATTAAAATTCTCAGCTTAAGGGCTTGATCAAGGGCCCACAATTTAGGTTCCAGTACAGAAAAGAAGACAACTTACTTGGCCTTTATCTTGTTTATGTGTGCATAGATAAGTAAAGTTAAATTTTCTACAAGATTTTGATGGAAAAAGGATACTTTTTAGACAAGAGCCAGAATTATTCTAGGTCACTTGGGAGAACATTATGTAAACCGAAAGCTAAAACTGAGGGTTTTGAATGAGCCATTTCATTTACCATAACCATTTTTAGGTGACATAATCATGGCTGCAGAGGAGAAAGTGCTTCCTACCTTTTTCTTACTTTATAGACAGCCCTTCAGTGAGTGGCATTTACGCATGGTGTGCTCCTTCAATTATGTATAGCAGTTTTGGCAGGCAGTACATGAACTTGAACTCTGTTCTGCTTTCTGATCTTCTGTAGCTAATAAAATCCTAATCTCACAGGTCTAGGTCTTAGATGGCATCCCCATCCTTAATACTGTTTATATCTTATATACACTGGACTTCAAGGGCAGTGCCCACTTAGGGATCATCTGAGTTTTGGGCCCCTATAGCTTCTCTCAATACTCCAGACACTTTCTGTTGCAAGTCTCTTAAACCACATTTGTTTGTTAAGTTGCTATATATTGTCCAAGTAAGTAAAAGCTTTAAACTGGTTTATAGGTAAATGATAAACATGTTTTTCATCATTTGAACAAAAGCTAAAAATTAGGCCGTTAGTCAACATATTTAACTACTAAGTGATTTCTGTGGAAAAGTCAAATCTCATTTACATCATCTAAACACATAGCACCTCTTCTAAGAGAGGAACTTGAAGTAAATTTAACTGCATTTGTTACTCAACTTTTTAAAAATTTGCCCCTGAATTCCTTTAATGTTTAATCTTTTCTTTCCATCTTTTATCATACAGAAATGGTGATTATGCACACTGTACAATGGCACAGGCCAATGTAGGCTGGGGCTTAGAGAACTGGAGAAAAACATGTTTGTGTGTAGTACCTCAGGTAATCCTTGCTTTGCAATCCAGAGCAAATGTACTGCTTCTCCTGGTTTTCTTTCTAGAAACTGCATTATATATACCCTATTTTTATATCTAATGCTTCTATATTACTCCTCTTTGGAGACCAGCCTTTTTTATAGACTTTCTGGTAGAATATCAATTAGAAAGGAAACAACCAATTTATTCATTAAAGTTCAGTTTTCTCCAAAGTGTCATACTACACAAACTTTTTTTTATTTTTAGACAGGGTCTCACTCTGTCACCCAGACTGGCTCACTGCAACCTCCGCCTCCTAGGCTCAAGCGAATCTCCTGCCTCAGCCTCCTGAATAGCTGGGATTACATGCATGCACCACCACACCTGGCTAATTTTTGTATTTTTAGTAGAGACGGGGTTTCACTATGTTGGCCAGGCTAGTCTCGAACTCCTGATCTCAAATGATCCACCCGCCTCGGACTCCTATAGTGCTGGGATTACAGGTGTGTGCCACTGTGGCTGGCCAATACACAAAGTCTTAAGAAAAAAATATTGACATCCAAAACATTTTAATAATTACATTGAAATTTTCTATTGCAGAAACTTTGTTTCCAAATCTAAATTATTAATTCTTCCTAACCCTTTCCTGCTCTAGGTTTGTGTTTTTGAATTCAGTACATCACCTTACAGTTTTTGCTTTTGTGAAAATACTAGAAATAATTTTGAGGAAGAAAAGAAAATAAGAAGTGATATGTCAACCTTCTAAATTCTCTTTCCTAACTTAGAAGCAAATTTGAATGTCTCTAGTATGGCTTTTCTCTCCTTATTTCCCCTTCTCATCCTTTTTCTCACACTTCCCTTTATTTAAAACTCATCTTCAAAGCACACACAATAGAGTCGACAGAGTCTATCCAGCCCTGATTTCTCTTGGCTAAGACATGAAAGGCTGTTCTCTCAACCTCGATAGGTAAGGAATAGCCCCCTGTCCACCTCCATCTTAGTCTGTGTTGCTATAAAGGAATACCTGAGGCTGGGTGATTTATAAAGAAAAAAGGTTTAGTTGGCTCATGATTCTGATATCTGTAAAAGTTCAAGATTGGACATCTGCCTCTGGCAGGGGCCACAGGCTGCTTCCACTCATGGCAGAAGGCAAAAAGGAGCCAGCATTGCAGAGATCCTATGGTGAGAAAGGAAGCAAGAGAGAGAGGGGAGGTGACAGACTCTTTTTAACAACCAGTTTTCTCAGGAGCTAAAAGAGTAAGAAGTCACTCACCTGCTATCCTTACCCCCACAGCCCCCAGGATTTCTCTATTCATGAGGGATCTGCCCCCATGACCCAGACCCCTCCCATTAGGCCACCTCCAACATTGGGGATCAAATTTCAAAATCAGATTTGGAGGCAACAAATATCCAAACTATAGCACCCACAAACCATCTAGTTTATCTTATTATAACCCGTCATCCTAAAAGTTGTCAAAATCTGGCTGGGCGCAGTGGCTTACGCCTGTAATCCCAACACTTTGGAAGGCCAAGGTGGGTGGATCACTTGAAGTCAGGAGTTTGAGACCAGCCTGTCCAATGTAATGAAACCCTGTCTCTACTAAGAATAGAAAAATTAGCCAGGCATGATGGTGGGTGCCTGTAATCCCAGCTACTCTGGAGGCTGAGGCAGTTGAATCACTTGAACCCAGGAGGTGGAGGTTGCATGAGCCAAGATCACAGCCTGGGCAAGAGTGAGATTCTGTCTCAAAAAAAAAAAAAAAAATTTTTCTCTAAATCTGTTTTGAAGGTATTTTTTTTTTCAGTGTTATGAAATGCTTCTACATTCAATCTGCTGTGATTTTTTTTTTGGTTGAATTATATGATGAAAATTCAGCCTCAAATAGATATTGTAGTTGAAAATGGGAAGAGTATTTTAATAGCCTTTTTAGCAATTGTGGATAGTCTTTGATACTGCACTAAAATTTGGTAGTGTCTTAAAATGTTAGCTGCAATATGGAATCTGAAACCGTATCAGTGAACTTTACATTAAAAGCTGTTGGTCTATCTTGTACTTTGAATATGTCTTTTACTAATGTATGATTGTTACATCATGAATCATTTGGAAAATATTGGTTCACTAAGTTGTGTAGATCTTGCAAATGTTGACCTATTATATAATATTTTAAAATCACATTTAACATCATCACTGATCACATCAGAAAAATCTTTTAAGTATTGGGCATCTGTCAAGCTTACTGTGACAGGTACAGGTTTTCCAAAATTTTAATTTTCACTTGGAAGCTCAAATTTTATCATTGGCAACAAATCTTGTCAGTTGCTTTCCTTAACATGACAGGCTAACTTCATTTGGTTTTGAGAAAATGTCTGAATAACCATAGCTTGTGTGTCAGTCATTCTTTCAAGCAAAAATGGCATTCCATTAGAAAAGTAACTGGTTTACTTGGAACTCAAATAGTTGCACAAGTACTTTTCCCCAAGACAATAATTGTACTTCAGTATGCAGCAGAAGTCCTTTTGTGTATACTTCCCATTTTGTCACACAAAATATTAAAAATATGTTGAGATCAAGTTTCAATAAAATTAATCATTTTACTGCCTTATTAAGGACATTCTTAGTTGAAACTGCCTTTTTTTTTGGGCTGTTTTTTTACTGAGTGTGTGACATTGAAGAATACAGTGACAACAGTTTGACATGGCCTTAGTCATACTCGGGCACCAGCAGTTTTACTCACCATTGTTTTTGCATAATCAGCCTAAATGCCAACACAGCAAAAAATGCAAATATTAATAATATCTTAATTGTGACGATAGTTGATTTCAATTATGTCATTATGTCAGGGTCTGGGATTTCATTTTATTCTACTTACAAGCTAGTAAGTTAGCCAGTTACTGTTTCATGGGTACTGGAGAAAAACAGAAAAGTGAATCAGAGAAAAAGGACTTTATTATTTACAGTAAAACGAGTAGCCAAGAACATCTTATTTTCATTAGTCCCACCTAGGAGGTAACACAGATAGACACAGATGATGCTTATACATGCAATGGTTACATTGAAGGAGAGGCATATTGAGCTTGGGGAACCCACCATTTTATAGCAGGCGGTAAGTATGCCTGCTCTTTGTCCAAGAGGGAGATATTACCGAGTCTTTCAAATTTGCTCTCTGCAAACACAAGCCTGAGAAAAGCCCCAGGTAAAGAACAGTGAGATTCTTGTATTCCTGACGTGAACAGCAAAAATGCGCCAGGATGCTCAGGGGCCATGGCAGATTACATCTCCCAACATTGTATCCCTTGAAAGGCACTTGGGACCCTTAAGGATCCTGGACCATATTTTGGGAACCACTGGTTTAACCAGATTATAATATCCTGTTAGAAAAAAAAATCATACTGCCTTTTTCTCAGTAAGTTACTTTTCATCCTACTGAAAAAATGTCATGTTCTAAGAATACTCCAGCATCTCCTCAGGAATGTTTACTTGTACATGGAGGTCCTAGTGCTTCCTCATCACTTCTTTTCACATACATCAGATAATAAATTGTTTTACATCTTCATACTTTAAATCATGATGCTTGTAAATTAATCTATATTAAATCTAGAGCAGACTCTGAATTTTGATTCTAATTTGTTAAAAGATAGTTTGATAGTAGATACCTGCATTTTCTAGTATGTTCCATAAAACCCTAGGACTATGAAGTGCTGCATACTAGGTACTCTGGTAATTTTTAAGGGCACAAGACTGTATCTAGGATATGAAATCAATACTAAGAAAACCACTTAGCTTTGTTTAAGTACAGGATCTTCAGCCAACTCTGTTCCCGGTATTGTATTTTAACATCCTCTCACTGGATTCGTAGTTGCCTCTAAGATACTGCTAGATTTTGAGGGTAGAGGAGGGAGAAGAGTCACCTAATTTTTCATTTGCACCTGTACACTCCGAGCTTCTCTGTTGCTTGGTTAAGCAGTGTCTTGCTGTGTTATGAAAGCTGATTTATTCCCTGAAAGATTTTTTTTTTCTTTGCCAGTTAGTCATCTTTCTATATATTTATGCTCTAAGCTATATATCTTAGAATCCTAATAAAACTATTGTATAGCAGTTCCCACACATTCTGCATTGTCATTGACCTGTGGTTTTTGTCTCCCTCCCTGATAAGTCCCTTTTGGAAACGAATAATTTTAAGATGAGCATCTTTTGTTGTCTCTTTCCTATTATGTTTGTCAATAGTAGTGTGATTTTTGCATTTAAGCTTAGTTTCCTCTAAGTAATTCCATATTTGATGGATTTACTCATTGTTATTTCTACTCCTAATTTCTCTTGACTATTTAACATTAAAGACAGCATGTTACCCTCTATATTTTATCTTAATAATACTATAGGGAGCCACTGACTTGTCTGTATTCTCTAGAAGTTACATCTGGACCATATGTCTGCTAAATGGCCAAATGGCCACAGTGAATCTCCTTGCTTTCCTTCTTGCTTCTGCTCATTGAACATTCTTTCTTGCCTTCTCTTTTTTACCTATTCTGCAGCCTGAGACTCCTCACTTCTGTCCTCAGCTCTTGCTTCTCATCTTATCCTGAGCCGTGAGCATAAAGTGATAACTTTTTGATAAAGCTGAATCTAAAATTCTTCTTCCTACTCTTTTTATTTTTGATAAATGTTCATTCCCCTTTGACGTGAAGAAGATATTAGGTCTTGGTAGTTTGTTTATTTTTTACTAAATTCTTTCTTGGCCAAAAAAAAAAAAAAAAAAAAAAAAAGGTGGTGAGGCCCCCAGTTTTCAATTTTACTACACAGGAAAGACCTAACCTCAGTTTCTTTAGGGTTTCTCCTGCCCTAAGATTTTTTTGATGCTAACAGAAAAGAAGAAAAGTTCTTATTTGCCTTTATCTTGGTTATGTGTACATAGATATGTAAAGTTAAATTTTCTACAATATTTTGATGGAAAAAGGATAATCTCTAGACAAGAGCCAAAATTATTCTAGGTCACTTGGGAGAACATTATGTAAACTGAAAGCTAAAACAGTTTTGAATGAGCCATTTCATTTACCATAACCATTTTTAGGTGACATAATCATGACTTCAGAGGAGAAAGTGCTTCCTATCTTTTTCTTACTTTATAGACAGAGTGCTGCTGTAAACATTTTGTGTACAGGTTTCTGTGTGAACATAAATTTTGAAGTGCCCAGGAGTGCATTCATTGGGTCCTATAGTACTTACATGTTTGGAGTTTTTGTTTGTTTTAAGAAATGGACAAAATGTTTTCTAGAGTGGTGAAGGGTATTGGTAGTTTTGTTTTTACAGGCAGTGAACTTGATTAGCTCAGGGTAACTGTCACTCCTATGGAGAGAGGCAGCTCCAATCTCAGTTCAATCCTTAGAGCTTTAGCTACAAAGCTTTTAGTCTCGCCCAACTTGGGGACTGCCAGAGACTTGAGCTGAATTGAAACTCAGAATTTAAGGTTCTCAAATTCTCTAGGGCTCCTTTCCCTCACTCTCCAGTGACCATGGTTATGATCTCATTCTCCTTCTTGGTTCTTCCAGCCAGAATGTTAGTGGGCTTTTTTGTTGGAATTTCAGCCACTACTGTGCCTCTACTGCAGGGTGGCCATCATCAGGACAAAACCATAGAAAACTGGGAATACACTCTAAGCCAATTACTTACTACACATTTTTGACTCTCCTCCAATATATGCAAAGTTCGGTCTTCAATGTTTTCAAGTAGTTGGGGTGTGTGTGTG
Organism: Macaca thibetana thibetana; assembly: GCF_024542745.1. NCBI lineage: Eukaryota > Metazoa > Chordata > Mammalia > Primates > Cercopithecidae > Macaca > Macaca thibetana. Next base: position 81,826,887 of record NC_065589.1, on the reverse strand, counting down.
TGTGTGTGGATGTGTGTGTGTGTGTGTGCGTGTGTGTTGCCCAAAGTTTATAACTGTTATTTGCAGAAGAATGGTTTGTTAGGTGCTCACTCCTACACTATGGAATCTTAGCTCCTAAAGTCTAGTTTTTTGTTTTTTTCTGGCTGAGTATGGTCAGGATATGGTCCAAAATCACCCAACATATAAAGAACCCAGAAAATGTGACCCAGTTATAAGAGAACAGACACCAACCCTAAGATGATTCAGACACTGAAATTACCAGACAAGGACTTTATCAGCTACTATAACTATACCCAGTCTTTTATTAAAAGATAGCTGGGGAGGCAGGAAGGGAGTTAAGCTTTCCAGAGAGGATAGAATTACCAGTAGGGTACTCTACCCATTGTCATGCTTTGTCAAATGCTTAACTTCTATGCCAAGTTTGAGAAATACTATGAAATTTTGTCAAAGAAAGTACTGCCAAATTGCCTATGTTAACAAGTGACTCGTTTGGCAAAACTTGAGTAAATCTATCTTAAGTTATTTATGGATGTACATTTCTATTTGTACGATACATCCTTGAGAACACAGCAAAAAAAAGGCTATACCAAAGGTTTCCCCTCCCACCCTGGGCAATATTTAAGCATCAAAACGTGGCCTGTAACTGCTTCTCAGTGATAAATATATATATTTTTATTGTATGACAGGAAGATTTTAGAATCTTAAAATTAGTTTGCCTTGGTGCAATATGTAAATGTAACCATTCTTTATCTCCAGCCCTATGCTGGATAACTGTACCACTTAGCTTCTCCAGCAGCCAAGCATTATGGCTAAGTAGTTAAAGCTACTGGGGCAGAAAGGCTTGTGTTCCAGTCACAGCTACTCCGTCTGCCAAACTATATACAAATTATTTGATCTCTTCAAAGCAAATTTTAAAATCATAATTAAGTACAGAATTCAGAAGATTTTGTGGCTTGCCAGGTGCAGTGGCGTGCACCTGTAGTCCTAGCTACTTTGGAGGCTGCAGCAGGAAGACTGCTTGAGTCCAGAAATTTGACTCTAGTCTGCTCAACGTTGCAAGACCTCCATCTCAAAATAAGCAGATTTTGTGATTTAAGTTAAATAAGTAATACATGCAAATTGCTTAAATAATAGCTATTTTCAAGAAGATCGCTTCTGTCCTTCATGGTGTAGTGGTATAACACTAAATTTGTGGTTAAAGGATTTTTCCAAATCAGTTGATTTTTTTCTTTTTTGAGACGGGTTCTTGCTGTGTTGCCCAGGCTGGTCTCAAACTCCTCCCTCTCAACCTCCCTAGTAGTTGGGATTACAGGAGCATGCCACCATGCGCAGCACGGATCAGTTCGTTTTAAATGTAGTATTTGGGGAAAGAGTGAAAGGAGTGTGAGAAATCTTAATTAAATTGGTCACTGAAGTTATGCAGTTTCCGTTTTGCATTAAAAAAGCATCTCCACAAATATTTCTTCCCTTTAAAAAAATAAATTCAGAAAGATATATGCAAAAGGTACCTAATACAAAGTGAAAGACTTAGAAGACAGATAGTAGAAAAGTATTCATCTCATTCTACAAATTAACTTGGATAGAATTGAAATTACAGTAATTGTGGCAGTACTGGTAAAGGATTTTACCTTTTCTGAAACAATATGTTTTATTGTAGCATTGAATCAGTAGAGATTGTGGGGATGGGTTATGTTAAACCACAACCCAATAAAGAACTTGGAAGTAATTAGGGTGTTTAATTTTATTTTTATATTGTTTATTTTCTTGCCACTTCCTTCAGAACTCTGGGATGGATCCCATTTTGCCCTGGAGTTGTTCCCACACTGGCAGTGGGTTTGCCTAGCACACTGTATCACACAGAACAGACAAGGCTCCTAGGATTTGTGTTTCTCTTGCTTTGCTAGATTTTCAGGAATGTTAATGAGGGTGAGAGAACCATAGATTTTATATGGCTATAAGTTCTTTTAGATTAAATACAATATTTTTTTTTAGCGTTTGTCTTCAAACTTTTATGTTACTATTCTTTTATGTTTATTCTTATCAAATATCTTTTTGTAATTTTTTTCTGGTCCTGTTTTATACCTTAATCTTTTTCTGTCTCCGCCCTTTTTTTACTTTCTCCCTAATTCAGCTGTATCCAGTGCTTGACTTCACCATAACATCTTTTGTCACAGTATATGTAAACTGGTAATGAAATACTCAACCTCAGTTCCTCCTTTAACATTTCATTCTTAGATCTCAAAAATGTAAGTGACAAATGAATCTTTATTTTCAGTTTTTTTCCTACTACGTACTTTTCCTTTTTCTGTAGTGAATTTTATCAAGCTAACATTTATACCTATTCCATAGTTTTATATTCCCTCTACCAATCCATCCCATCCCACCTTGGCTTATTTCTTAGTTTATATTGATCCAAGTAAGGATTCTTGTTTCTGCTTAAAAAGCGTATTTCTATTTAGCCTCATCCAGAAAAGAAATAAAACATTGACTACACTCAGTTGCCTGAGCTAGCTAAAAATAAATATTCCTTTGCATGCAAGGATCCTAACTAAAGTTTAAAGGAAGTCTTTGATATGAACACTGGAGTAAAGTGAAATATGTATCATTGAAAACTTAACCTTCTTCACTTAATAGAAGCCTTTTAAAGTTTGGGTTTCTTACATACATATGAGAGAATATACATCTTGTTAAAGAGTTTAGTCAGAATTATCTTTAAAAATTCCATAACTCAGCTGGGTGCGGTGACTCACGCCTGTAATCCCAGCACTTTTGGAGGCTGAGGCGGGCAGATCACCTGAGGTCAGGAGTTTGAAACCAGCCTGACCAACATGCCGAAATCCTGTCTCTACTAAATATACAAAAATTACCCAAGCATGGTGGCAGGCTCCTGTAATCTCAGCTACTTGAGAGGCTGAGGCAGGAGAATCGCTTGAACCCAGAAGATGGAGGTTGCAGTGAGCCAAGATCATGCCACTGCACTCCAGCCAGGGCAACAAAAGCGAGACTCTGTCTCAAAAAAAGAAAAAAAAAATTCCATAACTCAACTTTATTTTACTGACTTTAATTGCTTAAAATTTTTAAGAAAAAAATATGGTTTTGAATGACAATTTTTATTTCTTTTCTATCTTTCCAATTTTTTATAAAAGGAATAAAATAATTTCACTTTTAGTATCAACTGTAACAAAAGCAGGTGTTAAGGAAAACGTACATTTCTTTGAGAGGTTGATATCTAACATATCCTAGAATGCGAAACAAAAACATTTTTCATTATTTTTGCATCAAGAATAAAGCCTGGTTTGGACTAATATAAACCACTTTTTTCTCCTTCTTAAATATCACTGCATATTCAACTGTCCCCTGAACATATATTTTTGATATAATACCCATCTATGAGAAGCTTAAATTGACTTACACTAAATCAAAATTCTCCCAATTCACATAAGAAATTTAAGGAAACATTTTACATCTTCCAACTGTTTCAGATGTGTTTATCTTAATGGATTTAGTTGAATGACTTACCCAGCGACATACTGGAAGTGTATATGAAAAGTATGATGTGTAAAACTCTTATTTCAGCATTCATTCCACAAGTTCAGCATTTCCAAACTAGTACTTGGAACAGTTTATGATGTTAAGTATTTTAAGTTTTAGTACCTCAAAATAAATTCATTTTTTGAATGATTTAATGCTTAAAATCTCCTAAAATATAATGTTCAAAATTCCCTTGCTTTCTTATTTGAAGTTATAACTTCGTCTTCCTGCAGTACAGAGCCCACTTGGATTATATTTGAGAATCGAAAGAAAAATACAAGTTATCCTTACTCTCTGAGATGCTCAGCAAACTGATTAATCTTTATTAAGATCATGCACTGAAAAAGTCTGAGTTTCTGGGAAAGTGTTGAAGTTGCCATTGATTATACTAATCCTAAATCCTCTGAAAAATTAATGATTGTTTTCAGAAAGTTGTATCAGACTGCTATAATGGAAAATAGCATTAACATGTTATGCCCCATTCTAAATAAACCCAACTTCAAAATGTCTGTCAGAAAACTGTTTAGCTTTTTTTTTTTTTCCAAGTAGCATTTTAAGAGGTCCCTTTCTGAAAATTTTTCTTGGGTACTGGGAACTCAGAATTTTCATTTGAAATATATTAACAGGTTTATTTGGCGTGAATGATAAAAGGTGCAGTGTATTGCCTAGTACAACCACTAATACTTTTTTTCAATAACAATAAAAACAAAAATAATAGTAAGCAGAGCTGTGTTTCTAACCCCAAAGAAGCTGGAGACCTTAGTTTAGATACTTCATAGGAATTCCTTAAGGAGTCCTCCTTCACCTCCTGCCAATACACCCAAGGAATCTTTTCTTGATAAATTCACCCACATTAGTTATCAAATCTAAACATCACAGAATTTAGCATCAATTATTTACCAAGTGAGACAAAGGTTTGCCATTTTTTTCTTATCTTTTCCTTCAGTCCTCTTCATCCCCATTAGTTTTTAATACTTCTTTAATCTCAGAAGCAATCAGTCCTAGTTTACGTCAAAGTTAGGACTTTGGAATTTAGAACACTGTCTTTACCACTTTCTGTAACTATCTCCAGTTTTAGCCTAAAACTACAGAGCATTACTCTTTTTTTTTTTTTTTTTTTTTTTGAGACAGAGTCTTGCTATGTTGCCCAGACTGGAGTGCAGTGGTACAATCTTGGCTCACTATAAGGAGGTCATTCTATTTAATCACTTATTTTATGGTTTGTTTGACCATATTAAATTGTCAAATACAAGTATTCTTTCTTCTTCTTCTTCTTTTCTGAGACAGTCTCACGCTGTTGCCCAGGCTGGAGTGCAGTGACGCCATCTCAGCTCACTGCAAGCTCCGCCTCCCAGGTTCATGCCATTCTCCTGCCTCAGCCTCCTGAGTAGCTGGGGCTACAGGCACCTGCCACCACGCCTGGCTAATTTTGTGTATTTTTAGTAGAGACGGGGTTCCACCGTGTTAGCCAGGATAGTCTCAATCTCCTGACCTCGTGATCCACCCACCTCAGTCTCCCAAAGTGCTGGGATTACAGGCATGAGCCACTGTGCCAGACCAAGTATTCTCCTAATATACCTCTTCTCTGATTTTGTTGATATAGACTTAATGATAAAATCTTTGAAAAGTTTGTTTCATATTTGTGGTGTTCTGACTGGCTGGCTAGCTGTAAAATGTTGCCTTTCTTCCTAGTCCACACTAAAATCCATTGAGTGTTCTTACTGCACAAAACACCATAGAAAAACTTTGTCTACCACTTTAAAAAAAAACTGTGAATGTGAAAATATCTTCTGATGTGACTGCATTATAAAGCTCAGTACAGCAGTTTTAATCCAGAAGAATATATGACCTGAATGTTTGTCAAACACATGATATGCAGCAACAAAATAATCTTTATTTTATTTTGGCCTGACAATATAATGTATAAAATCACAAATTGTTTGTATTGGCAAGATTTTATTTTACTAATTTTGAGATACTATAAAAATAATACTCTATATATATTTGAAGTATTTATTTAGAAAAAACTGGGAAATAAATTGAAGAAGATACTAATTTTAAGAAAAACAAACTGAAATCAAGTCTTTGTCTTAGAGAACAAATAAGACTGAAGAAATTGAAAGAAATATTTTGAAAAGCAAGAGTGAGGTACTTAAGTGATAAGACACAATGAAGTAAAGTCTTCCATTTATAATAGCTATAATGACCTTAATTAAATAAAATCTAAATGTCACTAAAGATAGATATCCACTGGTTTGGATTTGAAATTTAACTATACAATTTTGGATGAATTATAACTTATGATTCGGTATTAGGATTCTTCAGATCTCTGGACTTGTCAGTTTATAAGCTTTAGAAAGTACACAACACTTTCTAGGTATGGTGTAAAATTTTTTAAATATTTAAGCCATAGAATACATTATTACAACATGTTCTTTAATGTTGATTTTTAAATGTCAGAATAGATGTAATACCAGTGTAAGCCACAGGGTGGGAGTGAAAGGCAAGAACTTGTGTTGAAGCAGCTTAAATACATAATTGCACCATTTTATAAACCTTTTAAATGCTTGTTGAATTATAAGGAGCCGTAGCTTGGTTTTCTTTCTTCCTTTAATACAGCTGCATTCTTCAGCAAAGAATCTATAACACAAGACAAACACATTAATTTAAATATATAGGCCATTTTTACTGAATATCAAAAGAAGTAAACACATACATTTTATTTCCCCCTAAGTTTCTGGGCATATGAAGTGCTTGGTGAACAGAGCAGCAATTTTGATCAATAGTTGAATTTGAGAAATTTCTTAAATTACCAGTACTGGAAATAGTAATTGAAGTTGCCAGAAATATTTCATCTTTTCAGACTTTCCTTCTTCATTTTCCTTTTTCATTGATTTTTCTCATTTAAAGAAAAAAATCAATTGTATATTACATATAGGTCTATAAGCTGTCTCAAGTTATTTTTCAATAGGGAAGGTAAATAAGTTTTCCTTTGTGTTTTCTTTTTACTTGATCTCATTTAAATTTGGAAGCAATTTAAAGTAGTAATAGTAATCATTTTGTATCTTTAAGGTAAGAAGACAAGAGGTTTCTTCTCCTAGAAAAGAAACTTCAGCAAGGAGTCTTGGCAGTCCTTTGCTCCATGAAAGGTAGTTCTACATCCTTTTTTTTGCCAACTCTTAAAAATTTTCAATACTGAAATATATTTTATATATATATTTTTAAGCTTTAACAATTGCAAAAAAATAGCCTTTTAGAATAAGTGGAAGTAACCATCCCCAGAGTCCTACATGTTAAAAATGACCTAAACAAGTCATGCAGTTAATAGCAGAGCTGGATCTAAAACTTGAATTCTCTAAAGCTCTACTATTTCAATAAACCAAGTGTTAAGGCCATATTTCTTTATATGGATGGATCCTAATGTGAACTTTACCAAAATGAGGAATATTTAATATTCTATTTAAGATGTTTGCAGAGAACAAAAGTCAATGCATTGAAATTTCTAATGTGAGAATAAGACAGCCAGCATTAGTGTATATATGAATAAGTAGATATGCTAGACTATACTATATTTATGCATTAAAACTTTTAATTTATCACTTACTTTGTGCCTGGCCCTCTACAAACACAAGCTGGTTTTTGGGATATTGTCTAGGAATTAAAAATTTTTTTTTAACTTTTAAATATTTTGTGGCACATAAAATGGTACTACATAAGTTTGATTATTTAAAAAACTTGGAAATTATAGCTTTACATTTTAAAATGTTGATTTTTATTTTTTAGGGGTAGTATAGAGAAGACTTTCTGGGATCTGAAAGAAGAATTTCATAGAATATGCATGCTAGCAAAAGCACAGAAAGACCACTTAAGCAAACTTAATATACCAGACACTGCAACTGGTAAGATTTAATTTAATTTACAGTAATATTGATTTGATTGATTGAAATTGATTTCTTTTTGAATGTGAAAATATTCTTGAATGCCTATTAATTGTGTAGCATCTGTAATTTACCCCTCATCCACGTATATTTGAATGTGTACATGCTGTGTAAGTTCTGTAGTGCATTACATATGTATTTGTTGGGTTTTTTTTCTTTGTTGTATATGGTACTATATAGATTGAATTGAAAGACATAATTACTAATTATCTTAATGAGAAATCCCACCTTAAAAAATACAAAATAAATATTGACTATATCCCTGAAAGTTTTCAGTTGTTGTTTGGGGGACTCATTAAACATTAACTCTTATGTGAATAAGCGACCTTGAAGCCATACTACCATATTATATGAGCTAAGTAAAATTATAACATCAGGTTTGTTTGTAAGTTCTGCCTGAAAGTTCATTACATACACTATGGATAGATGTTTTTTTCCTGTTTTTTTTTTTTTTTTTTTTTTTTATTAAACACAGGATCTTGCTATGTTGTCCAGACTGGAGTACAGTGGCTATTCATAGGCGTGATGGTGCACTACAGCCTTGAACTCCTGGGCTCAAGAATTCTTTGAACTCATTTGGTTCAAGAATAAAAATGTGACACTCAAATTTCCTGTTTAATGCACAAAATATACATTTAGTATAAAATACAACTTAGAAGGAACGTTTGTTTTACACATGTGTTATAGTATGTTTTATAAATGCTCCACCCTTTCCTAAAACCCCAGACTGGCTTCCTGGTATTTGCTTCAGTAGTTCTATATGAATAGCAAAATACAAGGGATTAGGTCTGGCAACCAAACACTTCTGCAAACAAAAGGAAGGTAAACTGATCATTTATAATGATAAATTCTCCTTTACCCTTGTGATTTGAGCTATTCTGTAGACAATTCCCAAGGGATGTGATTTACAGTTTTCACTCTGAGAGATGTAGTCTTGCTGACTAACACCCCTTTAATTAAAGATCACTTTCCATTTCTTGCAGCTCTTACATCTAGGCTATTTAAAATAATTTTATAGTGTAAATTCACTTTTTGCTACTACTACCATTTTATATTCAGAAAAGTTACACAATGTGGTATTACAGAAGCAAAACAATCTTTGTAGATACATATAATTTGGTTCTTTCTCTCCCTTCTCCCACCTCCCCAAAAACAACTCTTTTCTTCACCTGAATTTTTGTCATTTTCATGAGAAATTGATCTTTTGTATGGACTAAAGTCACTAGGTACCTCTGAAGTAAATGAATTATTTCTGTTTAAAATATGCTAGCTATGGAGATGTAGTACCTAGAATTCATAAACATGCTTTTTTGAACATCAACATCTTTTCAAGGCATTGTAATGGTGATATATTCTTTGTTACACAGAAAACTTACCTCATTATCAGTGGCTTAATACTTTGACCATTTTTAAATTGCACAGGTCTAAATCTGAGTATGTATCTGTCAACTAGAACACTGAGTGTTTAACTTCAATTTCTTCTCCACTAAAACTGCTTCCTGATGCTTTATTTTTATGCTTTATATTAACAGTGTCACAAATAATAAATATATTATTCTCAAAATATTTTGTGCTACAGACTCTAGTGAAGTTTTGCTAGGGTCCAAAGAGAAACCAAAATAAATATTATCCTCTGACAGTAGTATATCAAAAGGAGAAAGGAAAAAATATTTTTTGAAAAGATGCCTATTCATGGTTTCCAAGTATGTATGCTATACTGTATAAAAATATAGAAGAACTATTTCAAATATGATGTGCATAATATATCTGGGAAAAGGTATGTGTATTGTCCCTGTGTTATTTTGTATTAAAGTTTGATGTTTGCTTTTAAATAACCAGATGATTCATTTGAAAATACTGAGTTAGTAGAATTTTTACATTTCCTTTTTATTATTACTTTGTTTTTTCTACTCATCTACATATGGCAATAGACTTGAGAAATGATAAACAAAATGTATGTTTATCCATAGCTTCAAATAAAGTACTGTTTGGTTCATAAAGGAGTGTCCAATTTCAGTAGAGATTAGGAAAGAAGAATATAGGATTAAGGGTAACAAACATCCATGAGCAGGGTGACAAAAAATCATGAGGTCTTTTTCTTTTGTCAATATACAAAATAATTATACTGAGAAGTAACTAAATGGATAGCCTATATTTAAAATTTGGAAATCTAAAAATGTTTCCCATTTTACTTTTTCCTTGCAAAACTAAGTATTCTTAAAATAGACAAAATAGAAAAGCTATTTGCTCACCTGATCATGTTTCTCAATATGGTGTCAGGATGACAAGTGCTTTCATGCATCTCATTTGAGTTTTAAGTTGTCTCAGCTTAGATTTCTAGTAGCATTAGAAATCTAAGGTTTAATTTTTTTTAATAGATATAACTCTCACTGCTTGAGCAGATTAACTCAGATTATTTTAATGTGGCTGAGTTTTATGCCAGCTAGCTTTGCTGAAAGAAAATATCTGTTTTTTTAGAGCTGTTTGATTTCTCCACGTTTTGTTCACAGCCGGGATAGATCAACTGCTGGAAAAATAATTCAAAGCACATTTCTGTCAATTTGGGGACTTCTCTCTATATCTAGAAACCAACATGTTCAATTTAGCATAATGGTTCAGAGCACAAATCTAGAGTTAGATCGCCTGGGTTCCAGTGGCAGATCTGCCACTTACTATTATAGTTGTGTGGCCTTTGAATTAACCTCTCCAACCAGTTGCTTCACATGTAAAGTGGGGATAATAATAGTGCCTACCTCAGGATTACTTTATTATATGAATTAATGTACATACAATTATTATAATAGTGCTTGCCATGTGGAAGTGCTATTAATGTTAATAGTCATTGCCATTAGCAGCAGTAGCAGATTCTTCAGCATTCACCTTGTTCTCCTTGTGAAGATCATTTGATAAGTCTCTCCTCTTCGGGTGTTACAGAATCTGATTACCTCAACAGTTGATTTTCCTGATTTGTTATTTGCAAGTAGCAAATGTCATCTACAAAGACAGTACTGTTTCCTTGACTTTCCTGCCACTTTCAAGTCTACTGCCAGGAAGAATGACTACTCGAGAGTTAATGGACTTTAAGAACCTCAGAGGCTAAAGAAATCCAGCTAAACAATTAAGCTTGGTCACAATTACTATAGCACTTCTAGTCACAGAATATCTGGTAAATGTTGATTATTATAGTAGGCTCTGTAAGGGAGAGATTACAGATTCATTCAGAATTCGTTTGTTAGGGGCATACTACGTGCCAGACACTGGGCAGGGGTCTGGAGTTAGAGGGAAACAAAACATAGTTTAAGACCTCAAAAAACCTACTTTAATGGGAGAAAGAGAGTTATACTTGGAAATACAGTCATGTGCCAAATGACATTTTCAGTCAACAACAGATTGCATATACAATCATGGCCCCATATGATTATAATGGGGCTTAAAAGTTCATATCAGCCCAGGCACAGTGGCTCACGCCTATAATCCCAGCACTTTGGGAGGCTAAGCTGGGCAGATCACCTGAGGCTGGGAGTTCGAGACCAGCCTGACCAGCATGGAGAAACCCCGTCTCTACTGAAAATATAAAATTAGCCGGGCATGGTGACTCATATCCGTAATCCCAGCTACTCTGGAGGCTGAGGCAAGAGAATCACTTGAACCTGGGAGGTGGAGGTTGCAGTGAGCCGAGATCGCACCATTGCACTCCATCCAGCCTGGGCAACAAGAGCAAACCTCCGTCTCAAAAAAAAAAAAAAAAAGTTCATATCACCCTAGTGACATTGTAGGTAGCTGTTGTTACATTGTATCACACTTTTTTGTGTGTGTAAATTTAGCGTAACCAAAGTGTATAGTGTTCATAAAGTCTACAGTGATGTACAGTAATACTAGGCCTAGGCCTTCACATTCACTCACCATTCACTCACTGACTCAGAGCAACCTCTAGTCCTGCAAATTCCATTCATGGTAAGTGCTCTATATAGGCGTACCCATTTTTTATCTTTTATGCCGTATTTTTACTGTACCTTTTCAGTGTTGAAATAGATACCATTGTGTTACCTACAGTATTCAGTACAGTAACATGTTGTATAGGTTTGTAGCCTAAGAACAATAGGCTATACCGTATAGTGTAGGTGTGTAGTAGACTATACTGTCTAGGTTTCTGTAAGTACACTCTGTGATGTTTGCACAATGACAAAATTGCCTAAGAATACATTTCTCAAAACGTGCCATCGTTAAGCAACGCATAACTATATAACAGAGTGTTTCAGTCCTCAGGGCATCCAAGAGTCATGGGAGAGTCATCCAGAGAAACTTATGTCCAAGCCAAGATGTGAAGGACAAATAAGAGTTGGGCAAAGAGTGATGGGAGGGGACACTTCAGGCAGTCTGCACAGCATGTGCAAAGGTGCAAAGACAAGAGAGTGTGGCTATTTTGGGGAACTATACGAAGTTCATTATAGCCAGAGTATGGAGTGAAAGATGAGCATGGAGAGGTGACCAGGGGCCAGTAATGAACAGTCGATAAGCCTTTTTTGAGATCTGAGGGCCTTGTAGAGCCATCAGAAGATTTTATTAGGAAGGTAACGTGGTCAGATTAGTATTTTAGAAAAACTACTCTGAGAACGAGGGATGGAGGGGAAGTTGCAATGAAGACAACAGATTGGATATGAGACAAATTTAGAGGCAAGGAAGCAGTTTAAAGGCTGTTATAATAATCCAGTAAGAAAGGATGGTATGAAGAGAGGTATAAAGAGAGGCAGTAGGTGTACAACAAGATGAACCAGAGAAGTTGGTTGCATTATACTACACATATCCAAACAGAAAAAAATATATTACATTGGAATGTGCTTTGGCAAAAGACAGAGAGGTGTCATGAGACTGCCAAGACCAAAGGAATATAAAGGAAGTGACGTTTGTTAAGTGCCTACTAACCTGTACAGACACTTTGTATACCTTGTGTTCTGTATACCCTGTCTACCTAAATTTGCATCATTGGTAATGTCTCCATTTGTGAATGTTCAACAGTGCCGATGACAATCCTTAAAATATATGCATTACCAACTTCAGTGCCTTCTTTAAGGGACGTTGTGGAGTTTAATTTGGCTTTTTCTAGTGTCTCAGAATCATCAAGATGGAGAGTACTTTGATTATTGTTTTTTTGTATTGAGCACTCATTGGCTCTGTATTAGACTGTAGTGTTTTCTAAAAGTTCTTGTATCAGCTTTTTTGTCTTTCCTGTCTTTTCCTATGCTTTTAGTTCCTGTTGATATCTATGTCTGCCTTTAGCAACTCATATTCCCTTTTAATTTTTTGTTTCAAACCAGCTATGAGCTAGGGAAATACCATCAGGTTTGTTAGAATAAATCTAAAATGACAATAAGAACAAAATTCACGTATCTATGAACCTTGTGGCTCTAATTCTGGCTCCTCAGAAGCTCTACTTTCCTTCTAGCTTTTGACTGTGTCCTAGAAAGCTGAATTTGTTGGATAAGTGGCTCTAGATAAATGAGCTACAGAGGCTATTTCATCTACCAGATATTTACCTGTTATTTACAGAGGTCTTTTTAAAAAAAAGATATAAGATGAGAAAATAATCTATTCATCCGCAGTTTTCTTAACATGCATCACAATGTTTCATCCTTCCTTTGCCTTCACTGTCTTCCTTTTCCCAACTCCTGCAACCACCAGTCTTCACATGGATTATTGACAGCAGACAGTGGCTAAACTGATTAGTGATATACTTAGTTAGACAGTGACAATAATAAATGACCTAATTTTAGATATACCTAGTAAGATTTTCCCTTTTAACAACTTATTTGTCTAAGCAAACACAGTTATAGCTTCCGTTACTGACAAAAATGTTTAAATGTATACACTACAAGCAAATGTTTTTAAGCTTGGAGCAGTGTAACTGAACAAGATGCAAAGCTTACAGCAGAAGACCTAGGAAAAGACAAAGTAGTTAAATTGCAACTAGTAAGCTGTGTTTCAGTTCACCCGCTGGAGACTGCTAATACTCTGTGTAAGATGGTAGCACATTTTAAAATCCCAGTTGTCTTCATTTGCTATAAAAACCAATAGAAAAAATAATAATAATCTGTCCAAAGCTGATTGAACAGATTTTTTTTTTAATGATTTGAATGTGACTGTTTCTCTTTTGTGTTCTTCTCCCTGCAGAGACACAGTGCTCTGTGCCTATACAGTGTACGGATAAAACAGATAAACAAGAGGCGCTGTTTAAGCCTCAGGCTAAAGATGATATAAATAGAGGTGCACCATCCATCACATGTGTCACACCAAGAGGACTGTGCAGAGATGAGGAAGACACCTCTTTTGAATCACTTTCTAAATTCAATGTCAAGTTTCCACCTATGGACAATGACTCGACTTTCTTACATAGCACTCCAGAGAGACCCGGCATCCTTAGTCCTGCCACGTCTGAGGCAATGTGCCAAGAGAAATTTAATACGGAGTTCAGAGACAACCCAGGGAACTTTGTTAAAACAGAAGAAACTTTATTTGAAATTCAGGGAATTGACCCCATAGCTTCAGCTATACAAAACCTTAAAACAACTGACAAAACAAAGCCCTCAAATCTTGTAAACACTTGTATCAGGACAACTCTGGATAGAGCTGCGTGTTTGCCACCTGGAGACCATAATGCATTATATGTAAATACCTTCCCACTTCTGGACCCATCTGATGCACCTTTTCCCTCACTTGATTCCCCAGGAAAAGCTATCCGAGGACCACAGCAGGTAACTGTTTTGCGTTAACAAATATATTATTATGTGTGAACACACATTTTGCCATACATGGACAGATATGCATCTCTTTTACGTTATCTGACATCCTTTTTAAACTACCGTCTAGCCAAAGTTAGGGGTTTCAGAAAAACAAGTCCTATAATAAATGACATGAAATTAGAAAAGCTGAATATGGTAAAACTATTGTAAAGTATCTTAGAATTTATGTCATTTAAAAATTCATGTTAAGCCTTATCCGTATCTATTGTGGTGTCACTTTCTTAGTTCCTTATTCAAAGCTTGTTTACTCAGGATTAATAAGATTATTAAATTTCATAGTGTGAAACAAATGCTGTTTTATTTAATAGTTTCTGTATATCATATTCATCTTTATAAGAATTCACGATCTTATGTAAATAATTGCATCTTACATTCCTATTTATCAACATAAGTGAACTATCTTTCAATGAATACTTCTACTATATCCTCAGTTATATAGTACGTAGATCTGTAGGGTTTAGTTTTGGTTTTGGTTGCTAATCTGGAAATGAACATGTAGCCTAGTATATTTTTAAAATAGTCTCTGCATGTGTATGATATCAGATATTTTATTTAATGTTTCTAAATCTCACAGACTTATGTCCCCCAAACCACTCCTGCCCTCCCTTTTAGATTCAAGTTCCATCACAGAATGATTCTTTTAGTTAAAAAAAAAGTTTAATGTCTGAAAGCAAATGAAAACTATAAAATTTTTACAAAAAACAGAAGCTTATGAAAATAGATTGATGTAAATGTCTATGTAACTTGCAAACATTTGTCTGATTTCTCTTTGCCTTGAGATTTTTTTTTTTTTTAAGTTGTTAATACCCTTTTGCTTTAAGTACACTTATAGGTTATAGACTTAAATCAGCATGCAAAGAAGGCAGTTGTCAAGCTGTGGTATATTTTAGTAGTGGGAAAAACTAGGCATGGCTGACAATAAGTTTTAATTATAACCTCACTTAGGTTCTTGTTCATTATACTTTATTTCACATCATAGTCTCTGTTATAGTTGCTACTAAATGAAACAAATTAAACAATTTCATTTATTGCAAGTAGAATTCCTGTGGAGCTGTGAAGTGCATCAGTTCTAATGCTTGTTACTTTTTTCTCTATTATATGTCTTGCTTGTTCTTTTACTAGTCTGTGCATTCATGTTTCAGTAGATGGCACCCTGCATTGTACATTTGCTTTCTATACTACAGCAAGGGAAACAGCTGGTATGTGATTACAACTTGATGGAAAAGTATTCAGCTTAAAAAATTCAGGAGAATTAGTGTTGAGTTGTCACAAGACATGGGGCATAAGGTTAGATAATTGATATTTTGGCAGAAAAAGCAAAGAAATTAGTTTGTTTTGAAGACCATGTTACAGTTTAGGATGGAAAGAATATTTCTTAAAGTGAGTTTTTTAAAAAACATTTTAAGCTATTTTATTTGTATTAATAAAGCTAGTATTATACAAGCTAGTATAAGTACAAAATTCCTGAGTTGGGCCAGGTACGGTGGTTCATGCCTATAATCCCAGCACTTTGGGAGGCTGAGGCAGGAGGATTGACTGAGCCTAGGAATTTGAGACCAGCCTGGGCAACACAGTGAGAACTTGTCTCTACAAATACATATAGATATATAGATATTTGTAGCTGGTTGTGGTGGCATGCGCCTATTGTCTCCAGCTACTTGGGAAGCTGAGGTGGGAGGATTGCTTGAGCTAGGTAGTTCGAGGTTGCAGTGAGCTGTGATGGTGCCACCACACTTCAGCCTGGGTGACGAGCAAGACCCTGTCTCAAAATAATAATAATAATAATAATAATAATAATTTTTTTAATCCTGAGTTGTTTGTAGATAGTAACAAAGAGAAGTGAAATTTTTGGCTGCATATTTAAAAATTTTACTTTATATCAATCATTACTACTAAACATCTATTTTATATATTCAGCTATCATAACCAAGACTAAAGTGTATCAGATTATTATTGTTCTATGTGATTTTCTTTTTTACTTTGCTGAGTCAGTGAGTGGGATCCCAACTAAATTCTATGAAGAGATCAAATCTGAACTAAAAGTTCTTAATAGAGAAAAATGAATATGGACTTAATAGGTAAATTGGGAGCAGAAGATTGGCTTACCAAATTTAGAAGCTAAATTGCTTCTGATTTAATTTCTTGCTATTTTATATAAATAAGGACTATCTTTAATAATCTTTTATTTCTGGCCATATCAATTTCCCATTACAGTGATTTGTACTTTTTTGTTTAAAACTGAAAACATTAAAATTAGACTCAAGTTAACTCTAACTAGATTTTTGCTTGTATGCTCACAGTTTTTACTACTTTTACCAAAGAAGTTTTTCCAAAGAAAGTTATTTTACCTTAAATTTTATAACATTTGTTTTAAATATTACTATTTTTGTAATAAAATTGACATTTCTTATGAAAGGAATTGAGTCAGCATTATTATAAGTCCTCCATACTGATATTTGAATGTATCTGGGTGCCTAGACAGACGTTGTATATTTATACCAATTGTACACAGCTGTCCAGTAAACTGTTTATAAGAAGACAGTGATGTCGTGAAACCCAAATGCTTCAATCGGTAATATACTGTTTATGTAAATGATTGGTTAACCAGAATGAAAGAAGTTAGGGGAAATAACAGTAACACTTGTCAGGTGCTAGACTAGGCTGTGTGACTTTAAAAACATATTAGTAATAGGAGGATAAGGGGTCTTTTTAAATTTGACTTTATGAGGTGATTAAAATACCAGAATTTAGTTGTGTCAGAGTAATTTACCTGTGTCCACATAAGAAAGAAATTTTAAAAAATAATTTGTTTTACACAATTCAGGGAAATATTTTCCAGTTAACAAACATCTATTGTGTAGCTATTATTAAGCCAAATGCTATTTCTTGTCCTTCTAGAAGTTTAAAAAAAAAAAAGAATAAATGCAGTTATGAAAGGGTATTTATGTGCTGGTTATAGTGGAGGTGGTTCTATTAGATTATGACTTGCCATAATTCTTTAACCAGGCAACTATTGACAAGTTTCACTTTATTCAGCCACAAGAATGAGTAAGGCCAAACTACCTATTATATAACAGAAGCAAAGTAAGAAGTCAAAACACTGCATGTGTTAGATTTTGTTGAATGATTAAGTATTTGCATTTTTAAAAACAAATAAAAGATAACTGATCAGTGAAATTTGTTCAGTAGTTTAAAAGGAAAATTTTCTTTTTAAAAATCAAAATAATGCTGATTCATGTATGATGTATTCACTGTATTTGCTTATAAACAATAGTGAAATTGATTTTGAGTAAGACGCAATGCACACACACATCATGTCTTGTGTACTGTGTAATAAAGCCCCTATAAGTTAAGGTTTTTATTGTAAAAAATAAAAGACAGAATTTAATTTAAAAGACCAGAGTATTAACTATTGTTCCAAAACTACTCACGTTGTGATCATTGGGTATTAAAAATTGCATGCTAAAGCTGCAGTCTTTTTAAATATGATAAAATGCATAAGTGTGTGTCCCAAGTGGCTTTTAATCAAAGTTTAGTTGTCCCTTTTATGAAACCAAGAATTGAGTCATGTCCTCATGCTAACTTCATGGAAAAGTAATTTGCTTTTATATTAGGGAATTAAATATATATGCTCATACATAACTCATTCAAAAATTCAAATTTGAAGTCCAGTGCTATTTGAATTTAAACATAAGTAACAGATATTTTTGTTTGTTTCCTGCAGCCCATTTGGAAGCCCTTTCCTAATCAAAACAGTGACTCGGTGGTACTAAGTGGCACAGACTCAGAACTGCATATACCTCGAGTATGTGAATTCTGTCAAGCAGTTTTCCCACCATCCATTACATCCAGAGGGGATTTCCTTCGGCATCTTAATTCACACTTCAATGGAGAGACTTAAGACACATTTGAAAACAGACATACCAAGTTCTATGTGATGATTTGGGGTTTGTAATACTATAAATACTTGATTGTAAACTAAATTCAAGATCATTTATAGGAAAATCTAGTTTCACAGCTATTTGAATTGTTTTCTAGATTTACTGTATAACTCTTTCATTTTTTTAAAAGATCATTCTATTCTTTCAAGGAGAAATAAGCCTAAAAGAAGAAAAACAAAAAAAAACTGCATAAAACTGCAATCCTTTGTATTCATGTTTACAGTGCTATTACTATAATTCAAAATTATATATGTGACTTAGTTATATAATCATAATTTATGTTTATTTCAAATATCTAAGTTTATTGCTTGGATTTCTAGTGAGAGCTGTTGAATTTGGTGATGTCAAATGTTTCTAGGGTTTTCTTAGTTTGTTTTTATTGAAAAATTTATTTATGCTATAGGTGATATTCTTTAAATAAACCTATAATAGAAAATAGCAGACAACATAAACATCTTTGTAAATATCAAACCTAATACATTTCTTGTCCAGTGATAAAACAACTGGTAGAATTATTTAAACACTTAAGATTTTTAAAATAATATACATGGCTTTAATTTTACTATGTGTATAGCTACATGATGAAATTAAATATTAAGAGGTACTTATGTTGTGATCAGTAGTGTGTCCTTTGTTCTTGATATAAAAAAAAAAAGGAAGGAATCACATTTTTAGGGAAGTTTATAAAATTCTTGTTTTCTTTTCAGTAACCTAGTAGAAAGGTGATGACCAGATTTGGTGGCATTTATTGACAATTAGTGAATCACTTTGAATTTTAGAATTATTTTTCAAACTAAACTTTCTAAAGAAACATTTGTTTTTAATGGGAGCAAATATAAAACCCTACAAGGACTATCCATATTTGTTAACTTAGATTAGAAATGTTCATATTCTTGTTGAGAAATTTGTTATTCATTGTTAGCGGCCTGATTGATAGCCACTGAAAGACATTTGAGAGAGTGGATACCAAATTCAGAAGGCTGCAAAACTTGTTTAAAATGAGACTTCCCTTTCATTTTTATTCCCTATGATTCTCGCCTTTTAGGTGTCTCTTTTCCCCTGATTCTTAAAAGTGTTTAAGTCATGGCTTCCATTTTATGAAGTAAGCATTGATTTGCAACCCTCAAAAATTTAAGCCTTCTTGAAGCAAGTGCTTTAAACTGGAGGGTGTGGGGTGGGGGAATTTGAGCAGACCTCTGTGCCCCAGTGAAGAACCTTAACTTGTGGAAGAATGAGAGTGGTGCCTCGACTTCTCCCAGTGCCAAGCACATCATATTGACATCTTCCTCACCAAGGTGACAGCAATTATTAGGTATTCACTGCGAAAGGTTCTGAGGCATGTACATCTTTCTTTCATTGCCACTAGGGCTGAATGGAAATGCCTAGACAATTATCCAAGTTTCTTCCCTTCCCCCACCTCCCGCCCACCCAGCCTCCCCTCTCCACACACGCACGCACACACACACGCACACGCACACAAAATTAAAAATAAAAACTTCCCAGCGTGTACCAGCCAGAATATACCACTGTACCTATCTCGTGAAAGGGGATTCTTTTTTTCCCCTGTCCTTTTCTAGATGGGAAGACTTCCTCTCAACACAGTTGACATCTACTAAGTGCTTGCTGACAACCACAGGAAAGTCTATGGCCCAGAAAGTGACTCAGAGTGTACTACTGACCTTCCTCCCCAGCCCATCCTTTCCCCGCCCCCACCACTTTTAGCAGGACTAGCAAACTCGGTTTTCTTTTGCGTTCCAGCGGCACCCTAAGCTCCACGTTGTGAGGGACAGAGACCCTTTGGGGCCACAGGAGAGGCGGCCTGGAGAGCAGCCCCCGCCCTGCTCTACATAGGAAGCGCGGGCCACCGCTCTAAAGGTGGAGTGGGCACCCGCCAGGTCTCTCCCTCTGTCTCTTGACTGAGTCGTGCAGGGGCTGCTGGCTTTTGGCATCTGCTAAGCGTGGCCGGGTAAGAACAGCTCCCAGGTAAAAAAGCTGCACACGCGAAACGCCGAGTCTGAAAAAACCACCCCCGCCGAGGCGAGGCAGTTGTGAGCGGGATGCCTGAGAAGTGGGAGGTGAATGTCCTCGGGAGGGCCCCCCCGGTGCAGCTTTCCCCGGAGGCTGAGGCTGCTGCCAGCGGGGACATCTGCTTTCTTACACTCCAGCCTGGCTCACCCCGCCCCCTCAGCCCCGGGTTGCGTGGTTATTTTACCAACACGGAGGGAGGGAGAGCTCGAGGAGGTAGAAAAGGGGTGGATGGAAGCTTATAAGATTTTCTTCCCACTCTTCGTCCCCTCCTTTCTTCACATCTTTTAACCTTCAAGGTAAAGAGTTTAGGAAACAATAAGCGTGTCCGCCGGCTCGCCGACCCGCCTTTGGCTCGCCGGGGCTCTCCGGCGCGGGGCCTTGCCCCTCTCCATCCTCCCCACGTCGGGCCGCGCTTCGGCGGTTCGGCTGGGCGCAGGGGCCGGCCGGGTGCGCCCAGCCTGTGGCGCCTCCTCTCCCCGGCTGCTGCCTCGACAGCTGCTTGTAGCTACAGTAATTAGACTGTCAGTGCTTGTTAGAGGAGAGAGGGGAAAACACGCTTCTGACAGCAGATTCCAAGACTCCCCAGTTTGTTAATTTCTAAGAGATCTTTAAAGCATTAATTGAGGTCTCCCCAACTCTCCCCTCCCGTCCCTCTCCGCAACTCCTCCCTTCCCAAAAATATCTTTAGGAGAAGCGAGTTCTCTCGGCGTGGAAGCAGTGTTTCCCGCAAAACTGCCAGCCCGCCCCCCGCTCACGCACAGGCACCCAATTTCCCATATACAGATAAATGCACACATGTATACGCGGAAGGTTAACTCGGCGGAGGACTCGCCCAAATAGGCACCGGGATTGCATTTAAAATAATAAATAAATAAATAAATAAATAAATAAACTAGGAAGGAAAGCGGGGGGAGGGAAGCAGAAGTCGGGAAGAAAAGAGAAAAGCAGCAGGCTGATTACGAGGTGTCAAAACTGCCAGGAGCAAGAAGGTGATAGCAATCAGGGGTGAGAAGAGTGCGGCATTCGTGCGGGGCAACTAATTATCCGTCTCATTTGAGAAGAGCAGCATTTGAGGCAGCAGCGTTCGCCTGCTGAACGGTGACAGATTGGCGCGGAGGAGAGGGGAGGTGTTAAAACAATGGAGCCGGGCGCGCGAGCGCTGCTGCATGCTAATCAGCCCTCCCTCCGCCTGCCTGCCGCGCTCCCTCCTTCCTCCCGGCTTCCCTCCTCCGCGCTCCCTCCTCCCGCCTGCGGCGCTCCCTCCTTTCCAGCGGGCCCCGCGCCGCCGTCGCCACCCGCTTCCTGCTCCCTCGCTTTCCCGCGCGTCCTTCCCGCCGCTGGCGAGTGGAACACAGCCACCGCTAGTGAGTCCCTAGCGGGCCGGGAGCCCCCGCGCGGCCCTCCGAGCCGGCCCGGCGGAGCGCGGCCCCGCGCGGGTTCGCCTGAGGGCTCGGTCGGCGCCGCGCGCCCACTCCCCGGGGCGGTGGGGCGAGGACCCGCCATCCAGGATCCACGTCTTGGGGAACAGGCCGAAGAGCCCCGTTCTCACGCCCACTCGCTTTCTGGTGAATCTAACGCGTCGGCCAGCGAGTGCGAGTGGGAGTCCAGGCGAATTCAGAAAGGGCTAGGGACAGTCAAGGCTGGAAAGAGTGGCAGGGCCACAAAGGCCAAGAAGGGTTCCAGGACTGACCGCAGATCCCCTGCCCTGCCCCGCCCCAGCGAGGCCGCCACCCCGAGGCCTCCAGGCGCCCCCAACCCGCCCTGCAGCGGCCGCGCCCTGCTGGCCTGCGGCGAGTCGGCGAGGTCAGCACCCCCCTGCAACGCTTCCCGCGCTGCGGCCCTTAGACCCCTGAAGACACTCTTTCAGTAGAGCGACCGGTCCACGGTTTAAATGATCGCTGCGAAGACACATAAAGGGCCTTAACATTAGCTGGGCTTCCAAGGCCTGACCTCCTGACCCCAAGACTTTACTAAGGGGCCGTCTGCGCCTCGAGAGTTCCCTCGAAAGGCCGTGGCGGGGACAGAAGGTCCTGGAAAGAAGCGGGCCGCGCTCCCCACTGCTGCGGAGACTGCGGGGGTAGATGGGGCCAGGAGCAGATCCAGAGGCCCAGCTCCCCGCCTGGCCGCTCTGTTCTATACTCTGGCCTGAGAGAAGCTGGTCAAAAACAGCAGTGCCCTGGCCGCCCCTCCGACAGAGTCCATCGGAACCCGAGTCTGCTGAAAGAAGCCTTTGGAACCTGTTGATGCAGGCGGGGACCTGAGATTTGATACAACCTCCCGTTACTTTTTGACCGTAAAATCTGATTGTTGCGCTGAAAGGACACTTTTATTCCTACCATTAAAATATTTTTACTGTTACGGTTTACATAAACTATCCTTATAAACATCATAAAACTTCCTTTCCCGTAAGCCGTGGATGGACCGCCAGAGTAACCAAATACCTGTGCAGTGTAATTGTTTCTTCTACTGACCCTTACCTTTGCATAACTTTACACACCATTAGTCCTTTTTAAAAAGTCAATTTAAAATAAGGTTTGCTAAAGCTCAGTCATATATACACAAAGGTTTCATTTATATTATTCTGCTTTGTAATATGATAAAAGTACACAAAAATGAAATTAAAATGAGTAAATTTTGGTATTTTTATACCATCCTCATTGATTCTAGTCATGTGAAAAACTATACAAGTGCCCAGAATGAATCATTTTTCCTTTTAGAATATGCCCAGGCATACCAATAGAGTAGCTGAATGCAAACTTCAGATCTACTAAAATCATACAAAATGTTTTAAAGTTTTTAAGTTGAAAAATCTTAGAAGAGTTACATAAAGGATTTTGTGTAAGTAAATGTTAATGTTTTCTGCTTTCCACTCTTCGGAAAACTACTAAGCAGGCCTCTGCCCTTGGTGTATTACAGACTTTCCGGTGCTGCAGTATTAGCTGGCATTTGGAAAATTCCCTTGTGTCTGAATCTGTTAAAATAGCAACCTATCTAACAGCAAAACAAATTTTAACTTTATATTTATTCATGTAAACGTGGAGATTCAGATGTTCCATCAGCATCAAAATTAAGCAATTTATTAACTATTCACCAGCCTTTGCTTCATTAACCAATTCTATAGAAGTAATGTCTCTCTAAAGCTGTGAATCTGTAGAGCTCAAATAAATGTAGTTCAATTCCATGTCGTTATGTATCTCACCAAATTATTTATTTTCCAATAACTTGGTTTTTATAGGCTTAGTGTAATTTCCTCTCAATCTACAGACCTCACAAATTTGCATGACTGTTTTAACGGTGTATTTACAGATAAGTTTTTATTTGCACATAAGGACAAAAAGGTGAAGTGAAATTTGGTCCCAATGGAAACCTGTTAGGTTCCCTGAACATATGGCTCATTGGGCTGTTACTTCCTTTTTGAGATCATTTTCCAAGATTTTTTAATATATACATCAATTTGACACCAGTTATAAAGAAAATATATTGGCTTTGAAGATTCCTCCACCTGGGGCATATCTCTTAATAACACACCATGTAGTCAGGTGTACCTCTGAATGTACAGGTTTCCAGTCTCTGAAAACAGGGCATAATTTGAAATCAGTCAGAGCTGCCAGTTGATTTACACTGTCTTTGAAATTAGGTAGTTCTTTGGATTCTTAGAATGCCACATTGATTTGATTAATACAGTTTAGGGGTGACTGAGTAAAACTCTTTTTTGGAAGGCTGTGCATTTGGAATCCACAGTATTACAATGATTTCTCTCAGTAGATACAAGTGATATAAGTCTCATTTGTTGAAAGTGGGTGGTGCCAGCTTAAGACTTAAGGGGAAAATCATAGCACTTTGAAAAAGATGTAAATGTTCAATTGGTATAAAAGGGGAAAAAATTGTGCTAAAACATGTGCCTATTTCCATTATGCTTAATTTACTATTCAAAACAAGTTTTTCCTAATAAGCTCTATTGTTTCTTTCTGTTTTGTAAAATTTAATATGTGTGAGACAAAAACCAGATTCAGAATGTGAATGAAGTCTGTTTAGCGAAAGATTGTGGGAGCTTACAGTTGAAGAAGGCCTCAAATTAAAAGAAACATCACCTTCTATCACCGAAAAAATACAAAGAAGCAAGTTTCTTGGGTCATTTCTAGAACCAGTTCCTAGATTGCCAACTTCCTCCATCCTCAGAGCTCCTCATGGATGAATTCACACACTTTAAAGTGCACCAAGCACTAGAATATTCAGAATGATTATGCCACGTTTACTTACTGCATAGCTGTAGCTTTCATCTTACTGTAGTGCTCTTTTTTCTGAAGTATCAATCCCATAATAGGACTGAAGGAAGTTCTCAAACATGTTATCCCCTTCTCTTGCCTATACAGGGTTATGTCTGTCTCAAAGTCACTCACACATCTCCAGAGAATCTGCACTTGATTATGCAACCCTTTGGCGTTTAACCCATCTCCCATGGTTGAATGTCCCTTTGGAATCTAGAAGGCCTGGATATCCTGGCACTTGCCCATGTGTCCTTTGTTGTTTAGAGCTTATTAGGAAAAACTTGTTTTGAATAATAAAGCATAATGGCTATTGTTAATATCCTTTGGAAGGAGTGTACAAATAATGACTTCTCACTTTAAAATAATTCAAGAAATAGTTGTTTTTAAAATAAGAAAATATTGGTCGGGCGTGGTGGCTCACACCTGTAATTCCAGCACTTTGGGAGGCCGAGGCAGGTAGATCACCTGAGGTCAGGAGTTCAAGACCAGCCTGACCAAGAGATGGAGAAACCCTGTCTCTACTAAAAATAAAAAATTAGCCGGGCATGGTGGCATATGCCTGTACTCCCAGCTACTAGGGAGGGTGAGGCAGGAGAATCGCTTGAACCTGGGAGGCGGAGGTTGCGGTGAGCCAAGATCACGCCATTGCACTCCAGCCTGGGCAACAAGAGTGAAACTCTGTCTCAAAAAAATAAATAAATAAATAAAATAAGAAAATATTAAAGACTGCCTAATTCAGCTTTCTTTTTGTGTGGACAAAACAAACAATAAACAAAAAATACCCCACTGTATCTAAAGAGAATAAATGAGTCTATCACACCTACTCAAATAGTTGGAACTCAACTCAAGCTCTCCTGTCTTTTTCAATCTATTGTTTTTTCCATGACCAGCCCCTACCTCAAATAAAATATAGTTTTTCACTGACTTTGTACTTTGTTTCAGAGGATGCCTGAGTCCTACCCAAAGTCTTTTTACACAAAAGAATGAACCACAGAGAGAGGAGGGGGCCTGACATTACCTGACACTGGAGTGGGGTTTATTATTTAAAGGTTGTCGGTCAGGTGAGGTGGCTCACGCCTGTAATCCCAGCACTTTGGGAAGCCAAGGCAGGCGGATCACCTGAGTTCAGGAGTTCGAGACTAGCCTGGCCAACGTGGTGAAACCCTATCTCTACTAAAAATACAAAAATTAGCTGGGTGTGGTGGTGCATGCTTGTAGTCCCAGCTACTCGGGAGACCAAGGCAGGAGAATCGCTTGAACCTGGGAGGTAGAGGCTGCAGTGAGCTGAGATCACGCCACTGCACTCCAGCCTGGGGAACAAAGCCAGACTCCATCTTAATCAATCAGTCAATCAATCAATTAATGTTGTCAATTTATCACCACTCTAACAAGGGCCCCAGTCCATTTCTGCTTGGAGAAGAGGCACCTTAACTCACTGGGTGTTGAGCATCTCTCTGGCCTGCTCCAATGAGGGAAGAGCAAGTCATGGAACATATTTTTGTAGACACAAACTAACATGAGAGAAGATAAAAAATGATTTGTACCTCTAGAGTATGGAGTTAAACTTACCATAACTGCCAAACTACAGTGCTAAGTTTTTTAACTGTGAATTCTAGGTTAGAGTTTGTCTGGGGGAAAAAAAAAATAGCTAACCAGCATGAACTGGAAGTGAGCTTATGTATTTTCTAAAACTATCGATCTGGAACTAAAACATTCTCTAAACCAACCAAATACTTCATTTGGCCTTCACTGTCTGGAGATGGCTGTGCAGCTCAGCAGGAGGTCTCGGCCTTATATTATCTTCCCCTGAGAGTGTTGGTGAATCAACTCTGAAAACAGCACTCATTAGACAAATAGTTTCTCCATTTGCAGCTGTTAAATAGCTCTACCCACCAGTGATAAAGGGGCATCCTGTGTGGGTGTATTCAGACCACTTCAAGCAACTGGCTTAAAAGGAAGGCTAGCTCACTGGGGATCCAAAGTATCAGTAAGGGTGATAAAGCTTGCTTGAAAAAGCTCTCTCTGACTGGGGCTGGGGAAGCAATGCAAGCAGCAGGCTTCCTCCAGAAAGGCAGCTTTCTGACTCCTCACCCTCTCACACACACTTCAATATGCAAAGACCCACTGTTTTGTTGCGTTTTTCCTGAGGTTTTACTATTGACATTGCAAAAGCCTTTTCTTTCAGCATCTGCAAGACCCTCTTTCATGAGATCTATTTCTAAGTTAAAGCCTTTCATACATTTCAAAGCAGACTTTGCCTTTAAAGTTCGCAACTTTTTTCCAAAATAAACTAAATACCAATGGGTAACGTGGCTCCATAGTCAAGGTTTAGGAAAAATATACGCACTAATGCCGGCATGGGAACCACTGTAACTGACATTCCACTTGGAGACATGCTAGGGTACGCTCTATCGGCCAGGGATGGAGGGTTTCTGTGGGCCAGACCCAGTCTGCCAACCTTAGGAAGGGAACCCGGCTCCATTTCCTAGTGAAGTGGCAACAATGACTGCCAGTTCCTCCTCAAATATAATGTAAGGACATTTCCAAGTCGCTTCAGTCATTTCTTCCTCCTCCACCCTACCATGTGCTTACAAAAGTATGCTGTAGGAGAAACTCAATTTCTTTTTCCAGGCAAGGTTCCATTAAACATGTCCCCAATAACCTCATTACATCAGACAATGAGCCTGCCTTCTTGTATGGTTTCTTCAGCAGAATATTTTTTAGTTAGAATAGACAGATTTAGCCAATAAAAATACAGGATGCCCAGTTAAATTTTTTGAATTTCAGGTAGATAACCATTTTTTTACTCTAAGAATGCCCCATGCAATATTTGGCAACCCTATTTTTAACATCACATTGACGATCTAGATATGGAGTTGAATCTTAGCAGATTCTCTCCTAATTTGGGGCTGGGGAAGTGGTTAGGTGTGGAGTTAATATTTACTCTTTTTCCGTCCGGAATTTTCTTTCTTCCGTTCTCCTTCCGCAGGGAACGTCTCGGGGCTTCTTGAACATCTCTCAGCATTTACTGTACGCCCCCCTCCCCTCGCTTTTGCTGATAAAATGGTTGGTGTTGTGTTTAAAGTGTTTATAAAGTCTCCTCCGTGATAACGCGAGCATTTAAGAGAGAGAATTCGTGGCACACCGCTTCCTCCCCTTCAGGGTGCCCCGGCGTCTCTCTAGCCGCCGCCTCCAGGCGGGTGAGGAGGTGACATCTAAGAATTCCTCCCTCTCACCCCTGACCCTGCCGGAAAGGGAAACTGAGATGCCGGCCTTGGGCCCCTGGGAAGCGAGGGGAAGAGGAAAGGAGAAAGCCAGGAGGGCTTTTAGGTCCCTTCCAGTGCCACACGGCGGGGCGTTGAGGGGCCGAGCGAGGCAGGCCCTTCCCTGAGGCCTGGACTGGAGGCCTCCTCCAGGCGCCGGCGATGGCCTGGGCCGCCTGCCGCCACGCTGGGGCCGCGCGCCTGGGCCCCAGGGCCCCTTTGCCGGCGGGAGGCCGGGGGGACCGACTGCTCTCGGCGCCCGGGGTGGGGGGAGGCCGGGAAACCTCGGCTTCCGGGCGAGAGGCACCCAGGCCCTTCTCAGCCCCCCGGCCGTGGCCGCGCCGGGCCTCGCTTCAGCCGGGCGATTCTTCCCCTCATTTGTTGCATTGTTTGCATTAATATGAATATCTTGTTCTGTTTGTTTTGTCTCCTGAGAGCCAATAAAGCTGTGAGTTTTTTCTTTACACCAAATGCAGCTCTACGGGCGATCAATCAATGGGTAGTCTTCGGATAATCTGTGAGAGTGAGAAATCTAATAAAGCTAGCGACTAAAAAAGGAAAACAAAATCTATTTTTCTCTTAGGTTAACTACGTCAGGATTAATGTGTTCCACTTCTGCTGCCTGAGGTGGGTTTAACTCTTGTTCTTCCCCCCTCCCCCCCCAACAAATTGATTTAAATATCAAGATGGGAGGGGAAGAGGGCTGAGGAAAGAAAGAGGAAAGAAAAGGGATGTTTAGGAGTCTCTTAAATTTTCTGATGGTTGGCCGATTCTTTCAAGAAGAGGGAAGACGGTACTTTCTAACGTCCCAGAAAATCAGAGAAATGGAGGATTCCAACAAAATGTAGTTTGGCAAAGAGACCCTCCCTCAGTTTTCCGAACAGACAGGAAATGTAAATTAATAATGACGTTAAATAAGTGATGATAATAAAACAAGTTATTATTAGTGCCCCCTGCCCCATCACTCATTTGCTTTTGCTAGATGCTAAACTTAACTCCTCAAATGCATTTTTTGGAAGGCCCCTCAACCATCCTGAGCAATGCAGGAAATAAGAGAAAGATCATCTGCCTGGGCTGCAGTTCTCCTCACAGCACATTGCAACCAAAATCATTTATAAACAGATCAAAATAACAATCTGAATTATCTAACATTAGCAGCTGAACTGAAGAGCCCAAGATTATGTGATGAATTGTTAAATTGCAGTAGCATTGTTTTGGATTGCTAATTAAAAAAAATAAGCAAACCCCATGACTCTAGATATGACAACTGAAAATACCCACAAATTATTTAATAAATGAAGCGTCTAACAACTTTAACACTTCCTGGTCGCCCTGTTAATAAATGTAATTTGAGGTAGATTTTTAAAATCTTCAATCTAAACAGTGAATTCATTACGCGCCATTCAGATCTCTGGATGCCTATGGACTTCTTGGAATTAGGTGTTAAATAGACAAAAGTGAACCAAACTGCCTTTAAAAGCACAGCATGACCATGTAATTCTTTTTCCAGTTTGTGGTAAAAAATGATGAAACTTCTTTCCAAGTAGCTATCACCCAGATTTAGTGTGAAAAGTAGTGTAATTGTAATTCACGCCATCAGGGTCTATCGCTGATAGACGATCAGCTGTTCTGTAGAGGGGAGAGGCTTTCTTTTCAAATAGGAAAGCTGCCAAGTGCTCTGCGATACCTCCAGCAAGCTTATCGGATTGAGTTCAGAGCCAAAACAGCAGCTGCACACATATGCAAATTGGCAATTAATAGTATAACATTCTGTAAAAAAAAAAAAAAAAAAAAAAAATGTTTAAAAAAATTTTTAAAGAAAATAGAAAGAAGCTACCTGAACATTAACCTTAACTGTAACTGGGACTTCTAAGATGAATGACTAAGGATTAATTACCCTCTGGAGAGGACTTGCTCTTTAATACCTTCTCTCCTGCAGATCAAGTCTTTGTTGTCTTGCTGAGTTTTGTCTGTTCATGGAACACAACAATACACTCTACAGTTAGAACTTTAAAGTAACTAAAAAGCCCTTATATTTTGATTCCAGAAAATGGAGAAATTCAGTCCTTTGCATGGATCATTCCTTCTGTAAACAGAGATCACAAAGCAAGAGCTTTAGCATCCTCGTGAAAAAGACATTTTGTTCTGGGTGTCATCATCTCCTTCCACTACAGCTTGCAATTGGAACAAGCTTCACATCCTGGGGGTGCTGCCTATCTCTGTCTTGATTTCTGTCTGTCTCTTCCTCCCATTGACAGGAATGTCGTTTGTATCCTCCACGCAGCAGTTTGCAGAAATCCAGCAAGGTTTATGGTTTATGTTGCCCAGCATGTATAAACACAACACTCTCAAATGTTTTTTAAAAATCTATGAATTTGTTAGATTTCTTAACATCCTGGTCCTCCTACCCCAATTCACACACACAAAGTACTCTGTTGCCCTGATATAGTCCTACAATAGTTCTGGCCAGGATTAGGTTGATGGTCTAAGCCCCAAGAAAGGCATGGCATTTTCATAGCAGGCTTTTCCCAATGTTTTGAGTCTTCCTCTCTCACTCCCGTTTTCTTTTTCCCTCGGAGGAGGTGATGTTAGGGATGGGGGTTGATTAGCAAATGTTTCAGGTAATCTGTGAATTCTTAATAGTCATATTTCCATGGTGGAAGATCTCCCTATTTCTCTGATATGACAGGTTACAGAAACCTTGGTGTTGGGGGTTTTACAGATATTTCCAAGTTCTAGGAGTTTGAGCTTTGGGTCAAGATGTTGATTCCTTTTAATGTGTGAGGGTGAAGGAGATTTTACTTTGCTTTATTCTTTTGGATGTTATGAGATGAGATTGTATCTAGTCTTGGCTGTAACCTATACCATAAATGCAGAGTTGCAACCATTATTTCTGTCTCTTTCTCCTTTTATCACCTCCACTTCTAGAGATATTACTTTCAGTTTTATTGCAAATCAACTGTGTCTTTAGTTTAAACCATTATTTTTCATATACCCTAGGCACATTTCCCTTATAATGAGAGAAATTTTAGATTATTAATGGCCTACCTAAAAGGATACTGTACACTTTTCATTGCCAATATGGGCTTTGAAGCTTAAATATCAACATTTTTATAGGAAATTTACCCATATCAAATTTTAATATATTTGCTTATATTTCTCCAAAAAAAGATTTTAGATAACCATCAATTAAGCACCCAATTCCATTTGGGATGCAGAAAATTTTGAGCCCCTTGATAAGAAGGAAAAAAAAAAACTTTCCTCTAAATAACCAACACTGGATCAGAAAAATTGAACTTTTCTAAATATTTATTATTAACAAAACTTTTTTTGTCTGATTCCACTAGAAGCATCCTATGTTGTGAACACCATAAAGTTATCCTATGTTGTGAACACCATAAAGTTATGAGGGAAAAAAATCGCAAATCTAAATTTTATTTAGAAGTAAGATACTGTTTTTCTTGATTTGCAATCCAATTCGAATGCATTGTTAGATTTTCTGTTTTATTATGATTAAATAACAATGGTTTAAAATGATAGCAAGTCAACTGAAAAGTTGCTTTGGAATAAAACAAAAGTGGGAATGCCAACTTTCTTTTCTTTTCTATAACTTCATTAACATGGTTGTATAGACATTTGCATGTAAAATGTAGCTAACAAAAATTACACAGAAGTAAATTTAGTCCTCTAGTGCCTACCTCTATGGTGAAATCAGACCATTTGGCATAGTTTGAAGTCTTCCAAGAAGCCTGGTTTCCACCTGGAAAATAAATTACTAAATTTGAATGTGTTACTTATACTATGGTGAGTTGTCTATCTGTTACATTTTATTTTAGTGCATATACTAGAAATTGTATTTAGGGTGTTCTAAAATTGTCATCTGTCAAGGTAGAGAATTATAATAATATAATTATACTCAGAAAGCATTCTGATTTTAGATTATTTTGGCACTGTTACAAATATGATGAATTTTTAAAAACTTCAGAATGTTTATTACAAATTCATATGTTTAATTGTCAAATTTTGAGATTAATTTAGATAAGCTATAACCTAAGTTTATTTTCTTTGCATTTATTGGTACATAGTTAATGCTTGTACACAGGCTTCAGTGTAACACATATATACTATTGCAATATTTAGCTGTACTTATTTGCTTTATCTTTAAATGGTACTTTGTCCCAAAATTTTCTAAGAGTTTGATAAATCATCAAACATTTATCAAATCACTGTTGCACTCTCTATTCATCAGTACATTCTGTTTTAAATCATAAACAGTTTGATTCTGAGTTATAAGAAATATTTTGAGTAATCAAAGATTCTATGTTGTATGACATAAAGTATCATAATGAGATTATTGATGAGATGTCATAATCAGTGAAGACCATACTCAGTGAATTTACCCAGATAAAACTATGTGTTATAATGCTGCAAGCGCACACAGAGGTAGGAGATAAAGGTGTGCTACCATGGCTCAGTAAAAACTCCTTACCACAGCTAGTGACAAGAACAATGTTTTGTTAAAATGTGTAGGTTTTTCTTCATCTCAAAGGATAGTGCATTAATCTCCTAAAGAAAGTAATTTTTCTCTCTGAAATGTACAGTAAGTTGAGTTAAATAACTAGAGCAAGTATGGTTGTGGAATTTTATTTTCTCAAGCTCAGAAACTTCTAAATTTACTACAATATACCCAAATACATCTAATTACTATACCACCCTTGCAATGATTACAATTTTGATGTTTGTCATTTTTTACATCCTAAAGCTCTTTGTGAATCCAGGTGATTATATAATGGATATCATCTTCTGTGGGAGTGAAAAGAAGAAAAACTTGATTCATACTCAAAGGTGCTATATTTGAGGAATGTGATGTTAAAATATTTTCTCTTAGCACAAGGCATTTGTTTTAAAGAATTTATCTGGAGGACTCAGGACATTTTCTATATAATAAACTGAATGATGAACATTATTTAAGATGATAAATGGGAATAAATTTTAGAAAGTCATATCTCTAGAAAAATTTACTTGACCATTGGATTAATAGTCTAAGAAGTGATGGTGATAGAATAATCATAGCGTCTTGGTGAAGCCCTTTCTCTGTGCTAGACACTTCACATACTTTCCCTCATTCAATCGTTAATAATCACCTAATGAACCCAACATGATTTTGTTTTGCTGATGAGAAAAATGAGGCTAAGTTAAGTCACATAGCTTGTAATGGATGAGGCTTTATAGCTGTGGGACTCTAGAGTCCATCTGATCATGTGATGTGGTTCCATTCTGGTTTCTGAAGGACAGAGACATGGAGGAGGATTGAAAACTGTCTCTTTCCTCTCTTAAAATTCAGTTTTTCCTTTACTAAATCCAAGAGTAAGTGAAGTGGTCCAAGAATTTAGCAATGTAGTCAAGGTCCATTTGATTAGGAAGTCTTTATATGACTAGAAACAGGATTGCTTTGGCACATACATAAAGACTGGGAGATCTACACATCCATCCTCAAATTTAGCAATTTGAAGCAGTTAGCTACACGGACAGTTTTGTATGCATTGCTAAATGCAGACACAAAAACTGCATTTGCAAAAAGAGGAAACCCAGTTAAACTAGGTTGCAAATTTGGCCCTAATTTAGCGTAGCATTTGTGATACATATAGGTTAGAGTGACATTTATATAATGGTGTGAAATATGAGAAAGTTCCAATGCTAGACACAAAGACTTTTAAAAATTGCTTTTGCCTACTTTGGTTAGTTTAAGAAACAGGAGGAAGAATTTGGTTTTTCAAGTGATGGGAAGCCTTTAAGGATGTTGGAACACTGTTCAGTCCCCTGGGGTTCTGCCTGCTGTACAATTTTAAATGTCTTTTAGCTAAAAAATTGGCCAACAAGGGAAACATAGAGATGAAATCTCTTATTTCTTATCTAGAAAGTGAGAAACTATAGGTGGCTAACATAATCCAATTTTGAAAGTCGAAAAAATGGTCAGCTTTTGGGGTCAGAAAGTCATAATCCTCCTTGTTAATATGTCTATCTAACTGGAGTAACCACCTACCTATTAGAATTTATCTTGGAAATTTTGTCCTTATGCTCAGTTGTAGACATGTTTCAGCTTAAGAAATACAGCCAAAAATGAGACTAGATAAATATACCATGTTTCATGTAAATGCTGCTATCATGGTACCTGAAACTATTTCCATTTCTTCATTGAAGACCACTGGAGGGCAGTGTTTTCTCCTTTGGGAACAGCACCTGGTTTCACATAGATGTGTTAAAAAGGCATCTGGGTTACGGGAAATGAGTTGTACTTCTTATTCAGGCTGTGCTTGGAATTTACCCCCTCCTGTTTACATGTCATTCAGATTGTTCCTTATCATACTGCCTGTCAAATTAGTTGTACCTGAAATCAGATTCCAAAAGATCATGTACAATACATATTTTCTGTTTTAGAGCTTTGTATTCATTAACTATTTGAGGCATTATGTCACGTTCATTTTGCTAATATAAATAGCAATAAAAAAGGATATATGAGCAAGAGTAGGCAGTTTTAACCAGATGCTTTGCACTTAAAATTTCAATAGTTCATTGATTTTATTTTCAGTATAATTTTATTACATATAATATGTATACATATATTTGTCACCAAATTAGCAAATTCACATTTCCTGGAAAGAACAAATGAAGACTTTTCCTAGAAGCTTATTTGTCATATCTTATGATATGCCTTGTTCCCTAAGGGTGGTATGTGGAAAAATGTTTAGTTTCTTCTATTTTAAAAAATGATCTATTGCTGAGTATTGAATTATAAAATTATACTAATTTGTGTTCCCATTAGTTAAAAAATTAAACTGGATTACATAATAATTTGGTGTGTCAGGGGGTTCATTTAATCTTTATTTAAGGGCATATAATGCAAATTGAATTCTTTTAATTATAATAGTCATATTTCATTGTTAAAAATGAAAATATATATTTTAGCTCTGTGACTTTGTCTAGCAAAATATTGCTATTTTTGCAAAATCAATGTATAATTTTAGTCTAATGATTTACTTGATTTAGTTTTTCAACAAAGTGCCCAGAAGCTTACCTGGAACTTGGCTAAAATAAGGCAGAGCAACCAATCACTTGAGGAAAAACATAAATAACAATATCTGTATCATAAGTGCTCTTTAAAAGTATTTCATTTTTATAACATTATTTCCAATTACAAAAGTAATACATGTTCATTGTGTACAGCCGCGTGGCTAACTTTTTGTATTTTTAGTAGAGACAGGGTTTCACTGTGTTAGCAAGGATGATCTCAATCTCCTGACCTCGTGATCTGCCTGTCTCGGCCTCCCAAAGTGCTGGGATTACAGGCGTGAGCCACTGTGCCTGGCCTCTTATACATATTTTTATGCACTAGTATGTATTAAAAATAATTAGCATATATGACATTACTCATTTATAAATGACACTTCCCTTAAAATATATCACATTTTCCTATGTCAATTAAATACTTACTATAGTATTCCATAGTATAAATGCACCATAGTTTGTCTAACAAGTTCTCTAACACTATGTATTTGGTAATTGCTAATTTTCCTTTTTTTGAGATGGAGTCTCACTCTGTCTCCCAGGATGGAGTGCAGTGGTGCAATCTCATCTCACTGCAGCTTCCACCTCCTGAATTCAAGCAATTCTGCCTCGGCCTCCTGAGTAGCTGGGACTACAGGCATGTGTCACCATGCCCAGCTAATTTTTGTTTATTTTAGTAGAGATAGGGTTTCACTATGTTGGCCAGGGTGGTCTCGAACTCTTGACCTCAAATGATCCACCCGCCTAGGCCTCCCAAACTGCTGGGATTGCAGGCATGAGCCACCATGCCCAGCCAATAATTGTTAATTTTTCTATATCATAAACAATGCTATGTGAACATCTCTGTAGACAAATATTTGCACACATTTATAATTACTTCCTCCAGATAAATTTCTAAAAGGGGAATTTTAGGGTCAAAAATGATTTTTTTATAAATTTTGATACGTAGGCTAAAATGCCTTCCAAAATAGAAGTACATGAGAATGTCTGTTTATCTTTATCTTCACCAACACTAAATGTTATCAGGTTTTTAGTGATATCTAATTTGATGTTTGAAAAAATTATTGTTCTTTTACTTTTAGTTATTTTGCTTACTTGAAAAATTTTAAATTTCATATATTATTTGCCATTTATAATATTGCTTTATAGTATACTTATTCCTATATGACATCCATTTTTTTCTGTTGGGGTGTTTGTATTTTTTTATTTTTTTATTTTTTATTTTTATTTTTTTTATTTTTTTTATTTTTTTTTTTTTGAGACGGAGTCTCGCTGTGTCACCCAGGCTGGAGTGCAGTGGCCGGATCTCAGCTCACTGCAAGCTCTGCCTCCCGGGTTTTTACGCCATTCTCCTGCCTCAGCCTCCCGAGTAGCCGGGACTACAGGCACCCGCCACCTCTCCCGGCTAGTTTTTTGTATTTTTTTTTTAGTAGAGACGGGGTTTCACCGTGTTAGCCAGGATGGTCTCGAACTCCTGACCTCGTGATCCGCCCGTCTCGGCCTCCCAAAGTGCTGGGATTACAGGCTTGAGCCACCGCGCCCGGCCAGTATTTTTTTATTTTTTATAAAGAAAGTTATTTATGTAAAGTTACCATAGTAATACTATGTCATACATTTTACAAGGATCTTTCTAAGCTAAACTGTATCATATTTTGTTACTGACTTTTTCACTTTTAAATTGTCAATATCTCAAGTGTTTTCATTAACATTTCTACCTTTACTTGTAGAAAATCTTCCTCATGGCCGGGCGCGGTGGCTCACGCCTGTAATCCCAGCACTTTGGGAGGCTGAGGTGGGTGGATCATGAGGTCAGGAGTTCAAGACCAGCCTGGCCAGCATGGTGAAACCCTGTCTCTACTAAAACATACAAAAATTAGCCAGACGTGGTGGCACATGCCTATAGTCTCAGCTACTTAGGAAGCTGAGGCAGGAGAATCACTTGAAATCAGGAGGCGGAGGCTACAGTGAGCTGAGATTGCACCACTGCACTCCAGCCTAGGCGACAGAGTGAGACTCCATCTCTGAAGAAAAAAAGGAAAATCTTCCTCAAAAAAGGTTAGATAAATATTCACTTTTATTATTTTTTATTTACTTCTTTATTTTTTTATTCAGACAGGATCTTGCTCTGTTGCCCAGGCTGGAGTGCAGTCGGACGATCATGGCTTACTGGAGCCTCGACCTCTTGGGCTCAAGTGATCCTCCAGCCTCAGCCTTCAGAGGAGCTGGGACTACAGGCATGCATGACCACCTGCTAAAATATTCACTTTTGTTTTCTCCTATATATTTGATGATTTTTTTGTTTTTATTTTATGCATTTAATGCTTTAATATGTCTGCAATTTATTTTGGTTTATCATGTGAGGAGAGGATTGGATCTTTTTTTTTTAACTCTTAAGCAATTGTCCCTGAAAGTTTATTGAATAATATATTTTTTTCCTACTGATTTTAAGATTTTTGAATTTAGCTGAAAGCTTTTATCTTCTAGGGTCCTCTCTTGAGATTAATTTCCACTCCGCTGATTTCTCTATTCTTCTACCTTTATCACAATATTTAAATAATACAGTCTTATATCTGGTATTACAAGTTCTTCTGCAGTTTTCCTTTCCAAAATTTTCTTTGTCATTCTTGACTATTTATTCGTTCATATTATTCTGAATTACATTATTAAGTTAAAAAAAGATTCACTTAAGAACATATGTATTGCTGTGAAAAAATACTCAAGATACATTAAGTGAAGAAAGCAAATTGTACAACAATATATATATTAGCCTGCTTGAAATTTTAAAAGTCAGAAAAAGCCTAGAAGTGTATGTGCAAGCCCGTGTGTATGTGAGGTTGTTCCTTATTGATACATATAAACATTCTGGAAGATTGGCCAAAAAAAGTATTAACAATGGTTAGCTTTGGTTAGTGGGAACGGATATTGTGGAGAAGAGGAAATTTTGCTCTTTATTATAAAGAATCTTCTTAGGTAGTTTGGATTTTCTACCATGAACAAGCATTAGTCATAAAATTTTGGTAAATGTCTTTGAAAAAGATTATTTAAAAGCTGCTTACACACAAAGGACAAATACTGCATAATTCCACTCATCTGAGGTACCTAGAGTAGTCAGATTCATAGAGACATCAAGTAGAATGGTGGTTGCCAGGAGCTGAGGGAAAGGGACAATGGGGGTTGTTGTTAAAGGTGTACAGAGGAGTCTCAGTTTTGTAAGATGGAAACAGTCTGGAGATGGATGGTGGTGATAGTTGCACAACAATGTGAATGTACCTAATGCTACTGAACTGTACACTTAAAAATGGTTAAAACGGTAAGTTTTATTTACCACAATTTTTTTTTTTTTTTTTTTTTTTTTGAGATGGAGTCTTGCTCTATCGCCCAGGCTGGAGTGCAGTGGCGTGATCTTGGCTCACTGCAACCTCTGCCTCCTGGGTTCAAGCGATTCTCCTGCCTCAGCCTCCAGAGTAGCTGGGATTACATGCACGTGCCACCATGCCTGGCTAATTTTTTTATTTTTAGTAGAAATGGGGTTTCACCATGTTGGTCAAGCTGGTCTCGAACCCCTGACCTTGTGATCTGCCCACCTCGACCTCCCAAAGTGCTGGGATTACAAGAGTGAGCCATCTCACCTCGCCCTACCACAATTTTTTTTAAAGCTCTTTACAATGATTTACCTCTGGGGAGTTGGATTGAGGAGTTAGGATGTAAGCCAAGGACAATATTTTTCATTTAACACCTTCTGTATGGCCTGAATTTTTCGGGAGAAGCCCATGTTATTTTCATAATAAAAAAATTTTAGGACTCTCTCTAGACCTATTCTGATTCAGGGGCTGCCCAATTAAAAGAAATCTAATGTCATAGTTAATTTTAAAAATTTATTGGAAATCCTAAGCTGAATTACATTAAATTTATAAATGATGGGATGGCTTTAAAATATTGCCATTTACTCATATAGAAATAGTTTTCAAAAATTTTAATGATCCTTTGAAAATTCTGAAATTTCTTCATATGGGTCCTCTACAAGTTCTGTAGTTTATTAGTTTATCCCTGGGTTTTTTATATCTGTATCTCTATCTATAGATTGATAGAGATATATATAATATTATATGAATTGCCTAATTGCTATTCTTTGTAAAATTAATTTGTCTCATTGAAGACTTTTTTGTAATTATTTTTTCCTCTAAATAACTGAATGAAACTTGATTTTTATAATTTTCTTGATTTGAATGTTAAAAAAATCCTAAAGTAATTGGTCCATTCAAGTTGGTCAGTTCAAGTTCAAGCTAAAATTATTGGTTTGTGTAGAAATACTCTAATTTAGCCAATGTAACTGTTTTTTATTTATGTGATTTTTTAAAATCATGTAAACATGGCTTAAGAAATATCTATTATAAAGAATATAATATAAATGACTGCAGAGTATAATACCTGTCACTCTGAAAAGAAACGCAAAGGAGTAATGAACAAAAAATAATTATTAGTAAGATAGGATTTCCATGAATAATTTATGAGAACCTAGATAAGGAGCAAACAATAGATATCACCCATTTTGAGTTCTATAGACTTTTTCCATATTTGCAGAAGATATTGCTTGTATGTATATTTTTCATTTCTAAGAGGAAAGTGTTTTGCTTTTATTTCTGACTATATATTATTGTAGAAAGCATTCAATACTATTGACAAAAAGCATTTTCTTGTATGAAGATCAACCATAAACCCATCATCCAGAAAAAAACTCATAAATAATATTTTGCCTATTCCTCAAGAATTATATTAACATATATTTCACATAGTTATAAAAATGAGATCACACTGTACATACAGTTTTATAGCCTCCTTTTTTCTCTTAATATATAATCACTGCTGTCTTTAATGTCCATACAGATCTTCATAATTCTTAATGACTATCATTGAAATGTATATTTTATTTTATGGAAGTTTCATAATTTATTTGATCAATCCCCTGTTGATTAACATTTACGTAGTTTCAACTTTTTTACTTTGAATATTGTAATACATCTTTTCACATTTGACAAGATTATTCCTTAAGAAATGGAAATACTCAATGAGTCTGCATAATTTTAAGACTTTCATGTTAAAAATAAATATTTTTTCTTAAAATATGTGTTATTGCTGAACTGTCCTCCAAAAGAGGTCATAGTCATTTTGCTCTCAAGGCTTTTTTTTTTTTTTTTTTTTTTTTCTTTTCAAACTCTGCAAAGTCTCAGAATATATTAGGTGTTAATATAATCTTTAAAATCATTTACATTCCAATAAGTGGGAACTTTTATTTTATTGTTTCTTTTAATTTGCAGAATTTGATTAGTAATGAGGTTTATCTTGTTTCCATGTGTCTATGGCCTATTATGTTACTCCTGTTGTTCTTCTGGAGTATACCTCTTATTATTATTGACTTGTAAGCACTTCTCAAGGATTACAAATATTAAGTTTTTGTTTGTGATGTGTATTTTTTTAGTATGTCTTTAGTGTTTTTACCTTGTTTATGCCATTTTCTTCAAAGTTTTTATGTATTCCAATTAATGACTTTGGTATCACTCTTAGACATTCTTTACAAGATTAGTAAGAAAAAATTCGGTATTTTATTCTAATTATATTATCTTTATCTTTTCATATTTTTCATTTATGTCTCTAACAAACTTAGAGTTTCTTTTTTTTAAGTATACATTAGAGATTTAATATTTCTTCCAAGCGGTTAGTTACTATCCCCCCACCACTTTTGAGCAATCCATATTTTCTCGACTAAATTCTTGGATACGCTGTTATCTATTTCCAGATTTTTGTCTCTGTTTCGTTGACCTTTTTTAGCTGTGTGATTCCGAGGTATTGTTCAGGTTTTTCTGCAATCATGCTAAGAAACACTTCCCCAAATCTCAGTGGCGTACAATAACAAATATTTATTTCTTTTTCATGGGTATCTGGGTCAGCTGTGACACTGCAATGTTCTTCTGGACA
The DNA here is from genome assembly GCF_024542745.1 of Macaca thibetana thibetana. NCBI lineage: Eukaryota > Metazoa > Chordata > Mammalia > Primates > Cercopithecidae > Macaca > Macaca thibetana. Next base: position 81,786,083 of record NC_065589.1, on the reverse strand, counting down.
CAAATGGACTTTGCTCCAAGCTACAGGTCAGATTGGAGTGCTACACATTTCTTTTTTCAGGCTGTGATAGCAATAGCTCCTTGGAACAAATTCTTCTTATAATGGATGGTAAGAGTACAAGAAGGCTGGCTGAAACTTGCCACACTCTTAAACCTCAACTCCAACACACTGTTTTTTCCATCCACCCTGCATTGGTCTGAAGATCAGACAATCAACCCTAAGTGAATGGGAAAGGAAAGTGCATTGTCTCCACGGGGAAGGCATGTCAGGGACTTAGAGAAAATGGAGAACTGTAAGCAAATAGTAATATGTACCACACTGAGCTAGTTATATTTTCTAAGTCTCAGTTTTCTCAGTGTCAAATAGAATAATTGTGAAGACTCAATTATATAGATGATAAATGTCAAACACATTGTACCTGGTATTTTAGTCATTCAGAAATTGTGTATCTGGTTGCTAACAGTGTATCACTGAAATTACTATAGTTTTGCAAGTTTTTTTTTTTGTTGTTGTTGTTTGTTTTTGTTTTTTAGATAGTATCTCGCACTGTCACTCAGGCTGGAGTGCAATGGCGCGATCTTTCGCTCACTGCAACCTCCGCCTCTTGGGTTCAAGCGATTCTTCCTCCTCCACCTCCCAAGTAGGGATTACAGGTGCCTGCCATCACGCCCCACTATTTTTGTAGAGACAGGGTTTCATCATGTTGGCCAGGCTGGTCTTGAACGACTGATCTCAGGTGATTCCCCCCGCCTCCACCTCCCAAAGTGCTGGGATTACAGACATGAGCTACTGCCCCCGGCCAATATTTTTAAATATTTATAAAGGCAGATTAGCTCCTACCCCATCACTCTTTCTTTTAAAGGATTTTCTCACTATTCTCTACCATTTTTTTCATCCAGATGAATAGATTTTAGATTCCATCACATATGTTCATCTTTTTAATAAGTGAGGAAAATATCTTCTCAGTCATACTACTTTTAGACTGATGAGCAAGGTGTTCCACAGCCTTACCAAGAGGAGGTTGAGGAATGACTTGGAACCCATAATAATCAACATATTTTCTGTTTATTCAAAAAATTCAAAACTATACTGCACCAATTTGCAAATGACATTGAATAAATTGGGGTGATTATTATACCAGAAAAATAAACTAAAATTTAAATTACGACAATGATCATATTTTTAAAATGAGGCTCAAAGAAGCAAATGTGAGGTGTACACATAAACAATAACATATAGAATTGTGCAGGAATGTCTAGGCAAAAAGCACAGAAGAAAAAGACTTGAGGGTCTATCTAGACTGCACGAATGGTCCCCAATGTGGATGAAAGAGAGTTTTTATGATTTCTGAAATATTCCAAACAGGCAGGAAACCATTCCTCCTCTGTTTCATGTATAAATTATACTTTTTAAATATATTATTTTTATTTATTTATTTTTTTTAGATGGAGTCTGGCTTTGTTGCCCAGGCGTGATCTCGGGGCACTGCAACCTCTGCCTCCCGGGTTCCAGCGATTCTCCTACCTCAGCCTCCTGAATAGCTGGTATTACAGGCGTGCATCACTATGCTTGGCTAATTTTTGTATTTTTAGTAGAGACGGGTTTTCACCATATTGGCCAGGCTGGTCTCAAACTCCTGACCTCAAGTGATCCACCCACCTGGGCTTCCCAAAGTGCTGGGATTACAAGCGTGAGTCACCGCGCCCGGACCTAATTATACTTTCATTTGAAAATTATTTCCTGATTTGGACCACATTTTTAAAGGATGTGTAGAAATTGATGAGAGTTCAAAGAATAAAAAAGTAGCTAAAAAGATCTCATTGAGGTCCTTGAGACAAGCTAAGGGAACTGGCATTTTTAGTCTTAAAAGGCTAAGGTATGACTTGATTAGTATTCATTTGTAAAATTTATTTCCAGAGAAAAAATACTGAGCATTGTTCCTCTATGTCTAAATAAGAACAAAAAAAAATTTCATGAAGACAATTTATGACTATAAGGAGCAATGATTGTTAAGTCATGGAAATACTAAAGGTAAATATCAAGAAAGATTTAACATTTTCTACGTCTGGAAAGTGAAATAATTCTATTTTATAAGTAAGAGAATAGATAATTATGAATCTGGTTAAAACTGTCATTTGAAGGCTGGTGATAGAGAGATGAACTCTTCTAACACTATGAGCTTATAAATTAATCTCAAGATAAATTGCCTAACATGTTAATCTGTAGTATTCATTAATAAACTTGTGTATTTATTATGTAGCTCATCATAGCAAAATAGCTGACATATTTATGTACATTTTTAATGTAAAATAAAATAGCACAGTTGTCTAATTTACTTCTTCTTGATAAATAGCAACAGATATATTAGGAATTCATTTGGTCAGTTTTGTTCTGTGGATCATTTTAGGCTATTATTCAAAAGCATCCAATAAAATGTGACTCAAACTATACCCATTCATTATTGATTATAACATAGAAATATGGGATTTTAAATGTATTTTTAAACACTACTTTGAGGCTTAATTTTAGAGCCATACATTTTAAGTTATCCTCCAAAGACTCAAGTTTTAGAATGAAAATGCTCTTTTAAATATTATTTGTTAGTCCTGAAAAACTGAATTTTGAAAGGGGTATCTTCCATGCATTTAAAAAGGAGTCTGTAATAATTTTAAAAAAACACATGAAATTCTCAGTAAAAAGACAATTGGGAGGAGCAATATCCTTTACTTTCAGTCTTATGAAGAACTGACTGCTCTGTATATGTGTGTGTATGTGTATGGGTGCATGTGTGTGTGTACATATATATGTATGAGATAAGAATTTTTAAGTGAGGATAAATGTCAGTTTTCCAAATATAAACCTGTCGATTAATTTATCTTTTTTTTTTTTTTTTTTTGAGACAGGATCTCGCTCTGTTGCCTAGGCTGGGGCCTAATGGTGCAATCATAGCTCACTGCAGCCACAGCCTTCTGGGCTCAAGAGATCCTCCTACCTTAGCTTCCTGAGGAGCTGAGACTACAGGCACATGACACTGCACCTGACTAATTTTTAATTTTTTCATAGAGATTGGGTCTCACTATGCTGTCCAGGCTGGTCTCAAACTGGTGGCCTCAAAAGTTCCTCCCATCTCGGCCTCCCAGAGTGCTGGGATTATAGGCGTGAGCCACCACATATGGGCCTCAGTTAATTTAGATCCAATAATAAGAAATGTGTTTTGGTAGAAAGCAAGAATACAGTAAAGTTGTTTTGTTTTTATTTAAACATCTGCCTATAGTTCTATTCCCTACTCAACCCACTGGTATAAACTTTGTATAAGGAAGCAGTACATTTACAGATTACAAATGGGTCAATCCTTTCCAAATTTTTAGAATGTTATTTCCAAACCACTGATATTATTGGCTTTGATTTCATTTTGCCCCTAATGAAGGCCTGTTCTAAATTCTCTCTGCTTTGTTAGTTTTACGTAATTAAATGGCCTTCCCTGCTTGAAAGCCTTCCAATGGGTTCCACTTGTTTACTGTGTTATCTCAACTATTGATAAATTCATGTTTGCAAGACTAATAGGCTGTCAAACTGTGTTGATGTCTGTGTTAGTTGTGAATATCCCTTAAAGTGTTTTTTGCATTGGAACAAGACAACCCATTTAGAGGAGAGTGTGACCAAGTGACAGCCTTGCTTTGTTAGCTATAGAATCATCAATGCATGGAAATATGCACAAGGTGGAAGTAATGTAGGATGTCTATTTAAATTTCTAAAATTAATTTTAATAATATTTTGTATTTTATTTAAAACATTTTTTTTCTTTGTAAAATAAAAAACTATATCACAGGACCCCACTGTCAGAACTGACTATGGTTGTAAAGGTGAAAATAGTGTTTATTCTGCCTTATAGTTTACTTTTCCGCCACTAAACAGCACCAGAGGCATGGCAACACTCAATATTTATTTGTTTTGATTAACTGACAATGTAATATAATGATAACACAACTGACCCTTCTTTGGTTTTTTTAACTTCTACATAACTTTGCTGTTTTTAAAGCCACAGTTAAAAAGTATTTAGCTATTCTCAGGTGATGTGGTTTGGATGTTTTGTTCCCTTCAAATATCATGTTGAAATGTAATCTCCGATGCTGGAGGTGGGCCTAGTGGGAGGTGTTTGGGTCATGGGGGCAGATCTCTCATGAATGGCCTGTTGCTGTCCTCGAGGTAATGAATGAGTTCTTGCTCTGTGAGTTCACACGAGATCTGGTTGTTTAAAAAAGACTGGCACCTCCTCCCTGTGTCTTGCTCCTTCTCTCACCATGTGACATGCTGGCTCCCCTTCGCCTTCTGCCATGATTATAAGCTTCCTGAGGCCCTCACCAGAGGCAGATGCCAGCCTATGCTTTGTGTACAGCCTGCAGAACATTGAGTCAAATAAATCTATTTTCTTTATAAATCACCCTGTCTCAGGTATTTCTTTATATCAAGGCAAAAGGACTAACATATCAGGTGAGAAGTAATTTGACACACACCAAAAAAGTTTAGTTGGCATTTTCTTTCATTGTAGTTGGAAATTTGGCAGTGTTCATCAAAATACAGTACACATGCATTTGACTCAGTAATTCCATTTATTTAGGCCTATACTATAAAATACTCAAGTGTACCCACAAAGGCTACACGTGCAAGGCTACATGTTGCATCATTGTTTTCAATAAAAAACACTTGAAAGAACCTAAATATTCATCATAATTTAATAAAGTAAAGTATATCTTTACTTTGAAACACTATGCAACAATTTTAAAAGGAGGTATATCTATGTATACAGACATGAAAAGATCTTCAAGATGTGTTGCTTAGAGTTTAAACAAACAAACCTCTCCAAACAATGTATGCGATGTAAATGCTAAAGGATATATGCTGAAATAATAGACATTGTCTTAGTCTGCTTGGACAGCTATAACAAAATACCTTAGCCTGGGGAAATTATAAATAATAAACTTTTATTTCTAATAGTTCTGGAGGCTGGGAAGTCCAAGATCAAGGTGCCGCCAGTCTGCCAAGGGCTCGTTCTCTGCTTCCAATATGATGCCTTCACGCTGCATCCTCACATAGCAGAAGGGAACAGAGGGCACTCTTCCCAACCTCATCTATACATGCATTAATCTCATTCATGAGAGTGGAGCCCTCATGACTTAATCACTTCAAAAAAGACCTTACCTCTTAATACTATGAATTGGTGGGAGGTGAGAACACTAACATTCAGGCCATCACAGATGTCAAACTTTTAATCATATTAACCTCTGATGATAAAATGATGTGTTTTAAGATGTGGGGAAGAGCTTTCACTTTTTACTCTAATATATTATTGTATTGTTTTAATTTTTAATGAGCATGCATTTAAGTATGAAATAATTAAACCTTTGATTTTTAAAAACAATAATTTTTATGCAGAGAACCATTTCTCTGATAAACAACTGTTAAGAGTATAACATGAAATACAGTTATCCTCTACTAATTATTCTCTATTAATATTTTTCTTTATGTACAACTTATGTTAGTTGAATCCCAGTATATATTAATATGTATTCATGTATGTTGTTTTGACATTTCATTTTCTATTTATCTGCTTACCTCACACAAGACATTATTTATTGCTGAGATTGTCTTGTCCATATAGACCTTTGTAATTCAAATATTAAAATTACAAAAAACATTACTTACCTCTTGTCATTTCTTAGGCTCTACTTTTGTATGTACTTGTTTACAATCTAAAACTTAGGTACACAATTATTTACTGTTTTTACCTGTTTTATCATGAGAAATATTTTAAATAATGAATAAGGAAGAGATACGCTGACATATAATGAGAAATTGCCTTCCAAAAAAAGTAAATTTTTAAAATGTTACAAATGCTTAAACTTACTTGTTCACTCTCACTAGATTTCAGCTACAGGTTTTGATCTCCACTTTTTAAAATCCTGAATATCTAAATCAAGTCTTTCATTATTTTCTCTGAAGCATAACTTAGTCTTAACAGAGGTCTTCCTTAAAAAGAGGAAAGTTTTTTTTATGTTGAGGCCTGAGGTTGTCTCATTTAAGGCCATTTTAAGCTGACTTCTAATATTAAGATCATTAAGGAGAAAATGTAGGCATCTCTTATCTCATATGGCCTCTACAGAATCTGATCTGGTCAGCAGAAGAACTGCAAATAAAAGCATGATTTCCTAAAGTTTACTGCTATTTTCTCCCTCCTCCCTGGCCCCACCTTTTTTTTTTTTTTTTTTTTTTTCGAGACAGAGTTTCATTCTGTTGCCCAGGCTAGAGTGGAGCAGTGCAATCTTGGCTCACTGCAACCTCCACCTCCCAGGTTCAAGTGATTCTCCTGCCTCAGCCTCCTGGTAGCTGGGATTACAGGTGTGTGTCACCACGCCCAGCTGATTTTTGTATTTTTAGTAGAGATGGAGTTTCACCATGTTGCCCAGGCTGATCTTGAGCTACTGACCTCAAGTGACCCGCCCGCCTCGGCCTCCCAAAGTGTTGGGATTACAGGCATGAGCCACTGCACCCGGCCAAATTTATTACTATTTTCTAAATGAAAAGGTATTATACTAATAAGATGGAACAAAATCTAGTGATAGTTACTGCTTTAACGATTCAGATTCAGAAATAGCCACTCATCTTCCCAGGAAGAAAAGTTTTTAATTCAACAAGTAGAAAATAAAGCTGCTTTCATACATTTTTCTATAAATACATTCCAAGAAAGAAATAGGTAGGTAAAAACCTTAAAGCAGGAAAATTCGGCAATAAATAATGTGGCTTTTTGTTTGGTTTTGATCATTCATATTATTTTCTTTGTTATTTAAATCTACTTCCCTTTTTCTTTTATAGCAGTATTTCTAAAGTCAACAGAGAAAGGATACATTGTTAAAGAACAAGCAACAAAAGACATGTTAATTATATGATACATAAAAATGTTAAAAATCTTACTTAGGTCTTAACAGTCTTCCAGGACATTAGCTTCTCTTTATATTCTGTTTTGTTTATGTTTTTTTCTTTTTTCTTTTAGAGATTAGGTCTTCCTAGGTTGCCCGGACTGGGCTTCAACTCCTGGGCTCAAAAGGTCCTCCTGCCTCAGTCTCCGGTGTAGCTGGGACTACACATGCACACCAGTGCACCCAGCTACCTTCTGTTTTCTTCTCACTTCTCACTACCTCCATTTTTCTTCAGCACTGTCATCTTAATTGAACATTAACAAAATGAATGATGTTATTGGGAGCTACACCTTCCATTTAAATGTACAAAATTTAAATAGTTGATGATCTAATAGAAGAGACAAGATAACCGTGAAATGAATTCACTTAAACTAATATGGATTGTATAGTTATTTGAGATATTTACTTGTAGGTTTGCGTATTATATAGATATTTGTATGCATCTATTACATAAATTATTACATATAAATACATGTACATGAAAGGGAGGAAGTTATTAATTGTTCTGTATTAGTCCAGAGATAGTTTCTGCAAGAAAACATTGATGGCTGATAATTCCATGCTTTTAGAAAGCTTTAAGATTATAATGGATCAAAGCACCATATGAACTTTTTACTTCTAGAAACTGCAATATATTCACAAAAATGATTGGTCTCTACTGAACAACTAGAAATACACATATATAATATCCAACACATATATACACACTCATTACTACTAGTCTGTTCGCCTTAAGGTAAAAAAAATTTCTTTATTTCAAACTTTGTTTCAAACCGAATTTGGATGAACTGGAAATAAATTCATATATGAATAAAAAAATTCTGTTTTCCATTTCTATATGCAGTTTGATAACTGACTTCTACTTTAGAATTATTTTTCACACAAATATAAATAATACACATTGAAAGAAATGTCCAAGTTGTCAGCAGGAATGAAATTTAAAATCGCTTTACTGGAAACATAACCAGTCCTCATGTAAACTTCACTCAAAAGAGCTAATAGTAGTATAAATGCATCACGTTTACTGAAACCTCCATTTATCTTTCTAACTTGGATGACTTTAGTAATGTTATACTTTCTTAAAATTGATAAAGTATTATACTTACCTGTATCTCTATGAAAGAATAAATGAGGCTATACAACTAATTTTACGTATTTGTTAGCTATCCTATGTTTTTACAGGGCCAAGCTCCAATACATCTGTTCCTAATGATCTGCTTCTTGTCCTTGGTCAGGTGAGTTGGAATGCCATTTCTGATATTTTTCTACTGAGGATATTTTCTTAGCCTTTCAAAATCCAAATAACCTTGAAGATCCCATCTAGCACAACTTTGGTTAAAGATATATTACCTACCTGTAACTAAGCAACAAAGATAATTTTTTCCTCAAGAGCAAAGTGGGAAAAGTATTCCGAGTTCTGTCTGAAACTTGATTCATTTCTTTTTAGGGTACACTGGACAATTAAATAAACTATTTTCCTTTTTTTGTTGTTAAGTGATCTTCTAATAATAAAACAAGCCACCTAAATGGTTTTCCATTGAGATGAGAAGTTTTATAAAGACCTTGGGTTATTTTACCCAACACTTTATGCTGTGAACAACTCATGGTTATGTTGAGAACTAGGCTGTTACATGCCTTTCATGGTCTAATTTTAAAGGTTCTGCGGAATGGAGCTTCCACTACTTTACTGTGAAGACACTTCTCCAGTGTAGCTCTTCTAATTATTTAAGGTAGGTCTCCATTGCTTTAAAATAGCTGAGTTATTCAAGTTTGAAAAGCAGCTACTCGCAAGCAGCCTGACTTAAACTGACAAAAGCAAGGAAATTCTGGATCCATAATTCACCTTCCACCCCTTGACCTCACAAACCGCCATATTAGCGTGATCACACCAAAATACCAGCTTGTGTTTACAGTTTCAGTCCTCCTGATGGCGGACGGGCGCGTGTACACGAGCACTCGCTCTGTGTGCACTGAATAGGATCACGATCCGGAGAGCTGAAAATGTAAACACAAGCTGGTATTATGGTGTGACTGGCGGTTTGTGGTTCTTTGTTTGAATACTTTAAAAATGGGCACCCTGGCAAGAACAAAAGAGACAGAAAGCAGAACTGCTCTTAAATGGCTCCTCTCATCTTTGTCCCTCCTCAGGTAGACCCGAAATAACTTACCCACTTGACGGGGTCCCCAGGAACCATGTGTTTTTGCCTAGTTGGCTACGCTTCAATGCAACAGTTTTGTTTTCAAATGCTGGCCGTTAATACTTTGCCTTTGGTAGTTTTAAATTATTTTCTGAGTATTTGCAAGCACTATACTTCTCCAGTTATTATTTGTACCAAAATCTTCCACCTTGCAAATTCATTGCAATTTGATATGTTTAAGTAAGAACCTAAACGTCTTATATGGCCCTTTAAAAAAATTTGCAAATTAACAATGGTTCTTTCACCCCAAATGAAGATTGGCACCAACCTAACTCTATTAAACAACATATCTACCTACCACTCTTGCTTATGCAATTTTAGTCATTGATTTTGAAGTGCAGAAGTTGACCTCAAAAGAAATGTAAAGGGTAAAAAATGTAAAATTATAAGCTTTATTTTAGCGTAGCACCTGGTAGCATAGTTGGTCCATCCGTTTCCTCTGCAGTCGTTGTCATTTCTCCATCTATTTTTCTTTTTCCTTGAGACGGAGTTTTTGCTCTTGTTTCCCAGGCTGGAGTGCAATGGCATGATCTTGGCTCACTGCAACCTCCACCTCCCGGGTTTAAGTGATTCTCCTGCCTCAGCCTCCTAAGTATCGTGCGTCACCACGCCCAGCTAATTTTTTGTGTTTTTAGTAGAGACAGGGTTTCACCATGTTGGCCAGGCCGGTCTCGAACTCCTGACATCAAGTGATCCACCCACCTCGGCCTCCCAAAATGCTAGGATTACAGGTGTGAGCCACCATACCCAGCCCATTCCTCCATCTTAACACTACATAAGTTTGATCATTGGCCCCTTCAGTGTAAACTTTGATTCTTAAATAGATTGGTTTGTAGAGTGAAGAGATTACCATATCATTGCAAGGAGAAAATTCAGACATATAAAGAAGAAAGTTTGAAAAAAACTTATTTTGTCAAAAATGTCAATACAGCACATGATGTGCTTGACTTGATGGTAAAGTACACTGTTTTGATTTTTAGAAAACAACATTTTCCCTTTGGAATTAGGTATATCATTGTTGCCAAAAAAAGGTAACTAAAGGAACAGTGGATAGTTTGGCAGATCCCTTTTCTTAAATAAAAGTTACAAATTGATTTTACACCTATTGAAGCAGTCATTCGCCACTGTAAACTTATTTCTGACAACTGTTTCTTTTAGAATCCAGTAAGTAATTGAAAAACAAAAGTGATTTTCTCAATACAATTGAAAAGTAGTTAATGTAAAGACATAAATACAAACAGCTCCTGGTTGTAGACAGTTTTGATGTAGACTGCAGTTCTTAATAAAGGAATAAAGAGGGATCTTAGCTTGGAATGTTTTAATGAAATGCCACTCAAATGGAAGCAAGTGATTTCAGAAGTGTTGTCAGTCACTTTAGACTGAAGAGAAATAACAAGAAATAGCTTTTAAAGTATCAAATAATTTGCACTAAAACGTTATACCATAGCACCTCACCTTTGAATAGGCCAACAATTTGCCTTGTTTAAAACATACTGTACTTGATCACTTCACGAAACTGCACAACTTGACTGACCTTTGTCATCTTGTATCTTGATTATCTCTCTCCATGTGAGATCCCTCACCAAGACAGCTTGCAAGCATTTCACAAATTATTATAAAAGAACCACCTATATGGATGTCAGTACGGACATATCTGGATCTTGTTATTTTCACCTGGGGTATGGTTAGGCTCAATTGAAAACTAAATTATGGAATGAATAGATTTCCTGGAAGAGTGAGTTTGGTCTTATTTTACATACACACTTTCAGAACAACCATATGAAGCTCTTTTGGCGATTCATTATCTATGGTAATATGTTCAGATATATAAATAATTAATATACAAAGAATTGAATTTTCACAAGTTTTTATCCCCAATATAACATAAACTCCCATCTTGCATGCCATATTTCATATTCTGGAGAAAAAAAATTCTATGCTACAGGAATTCATAACTTTAGCTTTCATTTTAGTGGTTTTAAAAAGTTTTATTTCAAATACATGATTATAATTTTACAGTTAGTTCAAAACATCTATGAGCTTCAGGCATCCTTATTGCTCCTCATAATTTGCATTGGCTCATCCACTTTTTGATGTCATGATTTTACTTAGCTACCTCGTCCTATTAGCATTTACAAATAAATGTGGCCTTTCAGATTAGAAGGTCTTTGGCAAATTTATCTTGTGGAAACTAGCTAAGAAAGGTAGCGTGGGGGTCACAAATGCTGCAACAATTTCCCACTTCTACATCTAACAATGAGGGTTTTTAAGAAAGATGAAAAAGTTCTAGAGATGAACGGCGGTGATGATTGCACAGCAATGTGAATAGTTCAAATGGTTTCATATTAAATATGTTTACAACAATACAAAATAGTTAAGATTAATTTGAATGAGAAATTAGGGACTGACTCTAAGAACCTACTTGTCTCACAAAATGCAACCATACTACAGAAAAGATGCAAAAATATCTGAGAGATTAAGCAGAAAAACCAAACATTCTTCCCAATTCATTGGAGCAAACACTTAGGAATTCCTTGCCACTGGAGTTCATTCAAATTCAAATTAATCATGTAAAGTAGCCAAACGATAATATTAAAGTAAGAAAAAATTTATTAAATATTCTTTATTCTCTCCTGTCTATTTTTTAACTGGTCATTTTTATTTTTCCAGGTTGTTATTTTTTTAAGTCCATGCACATGAGCATATAAGTTATCTGTATGACTACTTCTAAAAATGAAAATGAATAAAGTAAAAAGAAGTGAAAAATAACACTGCCTTAAATACTAGTGAATTTTAAGTAGTTGAATTTTTTAAAGTAAACTCTAAGTCATACTTTAGGGCCTACTTTCCCACTTTTTAATAGCTTTCTAAAAAAAATCAAACCTTGAAGTGCATGCAATTAGAAACATGCAACAGTGAGGCTAGGCTTAGTCACAGTACTATTTCAATGCAAGTGGCTTCTATTTTTGTGTCCTACGGAAAAATAGGATTAGAATGTTCTAACCTCTGCTCATTCTGTAGGTGAGAGTATTAAGTTGGCTGTTTAAAAAATTGGGGGGTTTTTAGTCAGTTCTTTCTCATGTTTTAATTATTAGGTGATTATTTTACTAAGATTTGGAGCATTAAGGGCATATAATTAATTTTTTACTCATAATCAGCTCCAAACTTTCCTGGACAGACTGCTATGGATGCGGCTTATCTATGAGTATCGGGACATGGTTTCTGCCTCATACTCATATTGTCCTACTGGTTTTGTGCCCTAGCGGCATGGTTTTTAAGGCACTGCATTATCTAAATCAGCACACTGTTATATAAATTTATAGAACCTCAGAGCTAGATGAATTTTGAACACATCTTGTTCAAGCACCCATCTGATGATGTTTATACTTACACGGCCTTAGTGTTAATAATTCTAGGGATGGTAATACTTACTATTACAGGGGAATATATAATTGAGAACAGGAAAACTAATAAGCCAGGAATAAGTTACTGTTTCCTCATCTGCAAAAGATGTAAAGGATTAAAGATTAAACGAAATAACCTATATAAGCATACCTAGCACAGTGCTAGAAATATAATACATACTAAAAATAGTTATACTTAAATCCTTTTGCATCACACTTATTACTCTTTATGTTCCCAAGTATCGAGTGCTATTTAATGTCACACAGTTTTTTTTGGTACTTGGTTGTCTATTATGATGTTAAGGTTGAAGTTGTTGAAGTGTCATTAATCTAATATTATGATATAGAACCAGTTCAGTTTTTTTAAATGAAAAAAAAATGAAGATACTTATATTACTTCATTACTAACATAGAATGAAGATATTCTATGTTACTAGAGTCTCGTGACATTAGGGCTTTGGCTACGTCAAGATAAATTTACATAAATATTTACTTATTCATTTAACTTACCTTCCCATTCACTTACTCTAATGCTAAAAGCTTAGTAAACATCACTAGAAATTTTGGAGTCTTATGACAGCCTCAGTGGATGCTTGTTTTTACAAATGCAAAGCTCCTCTTCTACTTCATTCTACATTTTGGTTGACTAGATAACAGAGTAGTTTGAAAACCTATTAACTTCTAAATCTAAAATACCTCACATGTCTATTTCTTAATTTTATATGTAGATATAAGAAAACTGATATCTACCTTCAGCTAAGTATTATAGTCTTTGAGCCATGTTTTCAAATGTTCTTAAATATTTCTAGTTCTATGATTATTATTACAGTAACCTGATTATAAGCAGTTTTGGTAAAGGTAAATTAATTTAAATTATGAAGATGTGACTTAAAAAACCTTAAAGTAATTATCAGCTCTGGTTTACCTGAAAGTCACAGTTATTAGAAGCATGTAATTTAGTATCAGCACATCTCTAATATCAATGTTATTTAAAGCTATACATTAAGAGTCATAAGCATCTGTAGTGACAGAAGAAGCATGCAGCAAAGTACTGAAAAACTGGAATAGAATTAATTAGTTGTGGTCTACCCACTTCAAATTAGAAAATAGCAACAGAAAAAAAATTAAACAGTAAATGTATTTGTTAGGCAGGATCAGCAATCATGCTGCCCACACATGATCTGCAATGAATTTGTAAATAAGATTCATCACCTGGAGGATAATAAACTCTAGTTTAATGGTCCAAAAGACTAGACAAGTAAAAACTACTAATGAATGTACTGTATAAACACAAGAGTAAGAATGTACATTGGTTGAGCAAATAGGGTAACAAGGAGAGTCCGTTTTGTTGTTAAAGTAGACCAAAAGATACACAACATATATCTGGAAATTTTTCTAAGGTGTTAACACTGCTCAAAACAGGGTCACTTAAAAGGAATGGAAAAGTGTTACTACCAAGTAAAGACAGCAAACGTTGATTTTTAGAAAGAGTTGGCATTTTAAAAAGTAAGGATCACTGTAAAAAAAAAAAAAAAAAAAAACTGATATAGTTACCTTAGGCCAGTCGCAGTGGCTCATGCCTGTAATCCTAGCACTTTGGGAGGCCGAGGTGGGCAGATCACGAGGTCAGGAGATCAAGACCATCCTGGCCAACATGGTGAAACTCTATCTCTACTAAAAAAAATACAAAAAAATTAGCCGGGCATGGTGACAGGCGCCTGTAGTCCCAGCTACTCGGGAGGCTGAGGCAGGAGAATGGTGTGAACCCGGGAGGTGGAGTTTGCAGTGAGCTGAGATCACTCCACTACACTCCAGCCTGGGTGACAGAGCCAGACTCTGTCTCAAGAAAAAAAAAAGAAAAGAGAAACTGACATAGTTACCTTAATTTTAGTTAATTTTTCATAACTGCATATTAGAAAGTTTTACTAATAATAATCTGAAGTGATTTTAGTACACTATCTTCAGATGTGATTCCAGCAATGAAGAGATATCTTCAAGTATTATTTATTGAGATAATAAATATTTAATATATTTAATAAAATTTTAAGTATTACCTTACTTTAGTAGAGCCTTTGATGTGAACTACATTTCCTCTTGTAAGTTATAGTTCTATAACACATCTTAATTTTGAATCCAAAACAAAACACTCAACTTCACATCCATTCAAGTGAGAATTTCTTCCTCAGGGCAAGCTAAGAACCTTGACAAGCACAGAGGTAAAAGAATTAATTGCAATATTTATTTAAAATTCATAGTTCTGGTCTCTACCTCATACCAATCGAAACACAGTCTCTGGCATTGTAACCCTGGAATATGTATACAATTGTAACAAGATCTCTACTTGATTCTTATTCATACTAAAGCTTGAGAATGACTTTACTGGTTAATATTCACACTTGTCCTAAGTTTCTTTAAATATTTCCCTTTTATAAACAAAATTATTTTTTCAGTTGTCATATAGAAATACATTTGCAGGCCAGGCATGGTGACTCAAGCCTGTAATCCCAGCACTTTGGGAGGCCAAGGTGGGTGGATCACCTGAGGTCTGGAGTTTGAGATCAGCCTGGCTAATATGGTTATACCCTGTCTCTACTAAAAAATACAAAAATTAGCTGGGTGTGGTGGCATGCACCTGTAATCCCAGTTGCTCGGGAGGCTGAGGCAGGAGGATATCTTGAACCCGGGGGGCAGAGGTTGCAGTGAGCCAAGATCACACCACTGCACCGCACTCCAGCCTCGGTGACACAGCAAGACTCAGTGTTGGATAAAAATAAAAACGCTTAAGATTACTTATATAAAATAAGTTATCAGACCTGCAGTCACTTTAATGGAATCAATAATATTATTAATGCTAAAATTAAAAGGGGACAGAAGTCAAAGGGAAATCTTAATATAGGAAATAACATTTAAGTTTTTGAATGCTGTAGAACTCAGTTATTAATTAGAAATATAATCAATATTTAAAATATACCACTTTTAAGCAACTTTAACTATCAAAACATCTCAGTACTTCAAATGATCTGGATGTCATAGATCACTCAAAACAGATTCCATAAAATATTGCAAAGCCCATGTAATTCACCAATAAGACTTGTATTAGACCCAATTCTAATAACTTCATTTATCTGGTTTATTTGAGCACAGTACATGAAAGGTGGCAATATTTCTAAATGAAAGTTGGAGAAAGAAGACATTTGTTATTAGTAGTTACTTTTAAAAAGAACTATCTGGAAAAAAGGAAAAAAAATGCTTATTTAAAAACAAGCCTCAAATTACAATTCTACTAAAGTACTGTAAAGAGCTATCTCAAAATGTATAATTATCTGGGGCCATTTAATGTAGGGTCAAATACTAGAATAATCTATATGTCATTGTGTAGTACTGTGATTGATGATCACTAATAATTATCAGGAAACAGGTTTATAAACCCTAGTTTAGCAAGGGAGAGAAATGTGTAACCTCTTTTAGATGGAGTGCTTGAAAGTAACAATTCTTAAGGAATTAATAATTCTTTTTTGTTTTTTCTTGAGCCGGAGTCTGACTCTGTCACCCAGGTAGGAGTGCAGTGTCTTATCTCAACTCACTGCAACCTCTCCCTCCCAAGTTCAAGTGATTCTCCTGCCTCAGTCTCCCAAGTAACTGGGATTGAAGGTGCCCACCACCATGCCCAGCTAATTTTTGTTGGGGTTTCACCATCCTGGTGAAGGCCAGGCCGGTCTCAAATTTCTGACCTCAAGCGATCGGCCCACCTCGGCCTCCCAAAATGCTGGGCTTACAGGCGTGCACCAGCATGCCTGCCCACTTTAATTCTTAAAGAGGTGCATTTCACCTATCACGAAAAGTCACCAGTTGGATTTACCTCAAAGGAAGACAAGGTTTTTTCCCAAATAGTTTAACTTAAAGAATAGGGATAGTTACTTAGACATAGGCGCCATCTAGTGGCAAAAAGTAATATGAAACTGACTTTCATATGATAGGTTGTCAATAAGCATTAGTTCAATTCTTTCACCCTTTCATTAATATAGATGAGCAAGCAAGACTAGTCAATAGTAAAAACTGAACAGGTACTGAAGCAAAATATTGTACATTAAATATGATTAGACAAGATAGGATTTAAGATGTTTTGAGTAAGAGCTGGAAGAGTGAGAGATATAAAATGACAAAGAAGGAGCAAAAGGCATATAAGCTGGGAGCATAGTATCCAGAGGACTTGCTAAAATCTTTTTTTAAATTGTCTATTTTAAATTGCACAGATTTAACTAAAGATTGTTTATTTAAGATGAAAGGAATAGAGATGGCTGAAGATAACAAAGTGAGGAAGAAGTCAAAGATGATGAAGATACCGTTAACATAAATAGGGAAGATACAGAGCATACAAAACAAAAGTCAATACCAACAGAGTTTAAGAAAAAACTTCATTGAAGATTGATTATAGATATATTTATTATGTACAGGCATCTTATGGGGAACAGTTTTCTTACATTTTATTATTTCCTTATATTTTATTAATATGGAGTAGAATTCTGTCTTTGATGAGGGTGGTTACATGGGACATTATTATACATTCAAAAATTAGCTGGTCATAAGGCAAACTGGATTTTCTGATTAATTATAGTTAACCCACAAATATGTATTAAATAACTACTCTATATAACTAGACAAATTCTAGGGAATGGATAACATTGAAAGAAATAATAATCTTTGCTCATAATCTAACAAAATATAGCTGAAATGACAAGGGGTTAATTACAACTGATAATATTTCATAGAAAAAATAATATAAAAGGCATTCCAAACTTATGACCACTGTCTAATCAAAGCTTAAGAAAGGGGGTTCCTGCTTATCCTGGTGCTTTGTGCCAGCCTAAGAGAAAGTAACTCTATTAAAAGTTTATAGTGTGGGCTTATTATCTGGTTTGACATATATTTCTGTACTTTTGGACACTCTATGTTCAAACGTAAATACAAATTACATTTTTTCCAAAGTTAAAACAGGAATTCTTTTTTAAATCAGCCACCATTTTGGATTAGTTGGCAGTATATGAGATGAAGAGTAGATAGTGTTTAGAAATAGATGGCCATGGATTGAACCCCAGTTCTGCCAATTTTTAGTTTTTAGCCTGTTTGCAAAATATTCAAATTCTCTGAGCCAACCTTTTGTTCTATAAAGAATTAATAATGTCAATTATGTAAAACCATAAATGGCATTGCCTGGCTATGGTAAGTTTTCAATGAGCTTTAGTTCCTTTAATTCGTTGACCCTTTTGCTACTATAGATATGCAAGTCTAGTCGATAGTAAAAACTGAACGGAAATATGTTAGATGGAATATGATTAGACAAGGAAGGACTTAAGATGTTTTGAGTAAGAGCTAGAAGAGAGTGACAGATATAAAGTGACAAAGAAGGAGCAAAAGGTTAGGAGTATAAGCTGGGCACAGTGGCTCATGCCTGTAATCCCAGCACTTTGGAGGGCCGGGGCAGGTGGATAATCTGAGGTCAGGAGTTCGAGACCAGACTGACCAGTATGTGAATCCCCGTCTCTACTGAAAAATACAAAAATTAGCTGGGCATGGTAGCAGGCACCTGTAATCCAGCTAGTCAGTAGGCGAGGCAGGAGAATCGCTTGAACCTGGGAGGCGGAGGTTGCAGTCAGCCAAGATCGCGCCATTGCGCTCCAGCCTGGGTGACAGAGCAAGACTCCATCTCCAAAAAAAAAAAAAAAAAAGATAGGAGCATAAAATTTAAATTAACATGCAATATTGATGCAGAGGCCAAGGTGGAGAGTAAAAAGAAGTAGCATGAGAATGGCATTAGGATTATGTAAGAAATCATTCCTTAAAGATCTGTTTTATATGATAGACAATAGGGAACCACAGTATTTTCTTGAAAAATAGTGAAATATATTGAAACAGCTATTTTTCCACCTTATGTTGCCATTGAACTGACTCAATCTAATTGCAGAGTGATATGTGAGTCTAAGAAGAAAGAAAAGAGGGTCAAATACCTCATATCTGTATGTGGTCAGAAACCCTAAAGGAAAGTCTTTCTAAAAGATTTGTTAAAATGGTTACTTTTTTCCTAGACTCCTGCAGTGCTCAATATGTATTTGTAGCATTTTCCGTCTCTATCGTTGTGTTTTTTCTTTTTGTCTTTCTTACTGTTTCTTTCTCATTCATCATTTTTATTGTTTTAATAGTTTTTAAAAAGGCAAAGCATAATAACATTTTAATTTTTATTAACAAGTATATCAAAATTCTTAGGGAAAAAATGAGTAAGCAGTTATTCAGCTTTTTGTTTTTGTTTTTGGTTTTTGATTTTTTTTTGAGATGGAGTATCACTCTGTCACCCAGGCTGAAGTAGAGTGGCATGATCTCGACTCACTATAACCTCCGCCCCCCAGGTTCAAGCAATTCTCCTGCCTCAGCCTCCCGAATAGCTGGGATTACAGGCACCTGCCACTGCGCCTGGCTAATTTTTGTATTTATAGTAGAGATGGGGTTTCGCCATCTTGGTCAGGCTGGTCTTGAACTCTTGACCTCGTGATCCACCTGCCTCGGCCTCCCAAAGTGCTGGGATTACAGGCATGAGCCACTGCGCCCGGCCTGCAACAGTTATTCAGCTTTACTTCCAGTATCTGGAAACAAAATATTTAGATATATTAATCTTCCTCGGCTATCAAAACTACTAATCCAGGCTGGGCACAGTGGCTCATACCAGTAATCCCAGCACTTCGGAAGACTGAGGTGGGAGGATCACTTGAGCCCAGGAGTTCGAGACCAGCCTGGTCAAAAAACTGAGATCCCGCCTCCAAAAAAATACGAAAATTAGCTGGGAATGGTGGCATGGTCACTACTCCCAGCTACTTGGGAGGCTGAGGTGGGAGGATCGCTTGAGCCTGGGAGATCAAGGCTGCAGTGAGCTATGATTGCACCACTGAACTTCAGCCTGGATGACAGAGTAAGACATCTCAAAAACAAAACCTATGAATCCATTCATATATTTCTAAGCTACACTATTTAAATTTTCTATATCAACTAATATCTATCATCACAAAATTCCTTTTATAATTTTAATTTTTAATTTGTATGGCTACATAATATTTGTACATATTTACAGGGTACATGTATTTTTATACAAACATACAATGTGTAATGATCAAATCAAGGTAATTGGGATATCCATCACCTCAACATTGTTACTTATTTGGTAACATTCAACATCCATTCCTCTAGTTACTTTGAAATATATTATAAATTATTACTAACCAAAGTAATGATCATTAACTATGGCTACTATAGTTAACAATAATAATCTAGTGTGCCACCTAACACTAGATCTTATTTCTACTACGTAACTGCATTTTTTGCACCCATTAACCAATCCGTCTTTATCCACCCTTAAAAGTATTTAAAGTAAGTCATTCTACCTGAATATGGTCCTTGTCTTAGAAAAATAAAATAAAATGAGAAAAAAACTATCTCTAGGTAAATGTTTAATAAATTGATTCTTAATCATCATAAATGACAGTAGGTCCTGTCAAAAGTATTAGATTATAGTTTTCTTCAGCAGAACATAGACATAACTGATCATTCACAATCTTTTCCTACCTCTTATAAACTAAGCACATGGGCCTCATGTTTGCACACTTCACACTTAATATTTTAACAATGTAAATTTTGTAAGCCTCAGAGCTGTTGTTCTCTTTCTTTCTTTCTACTTTTTCTTTTCTTTCTTTCTTCTTTCTTTCTCTTTTTTCTCTCTCTCTCCTTCCTTCCTTCCTTCCTTCTTTCCTTCCTTCCTTCTCTTTCTCTTTCTTTTCTTCCCTCCCTCTCTCTCCCTTTCCCTCCCTCCCTCCCTCCCTCTCTCTCCCTTTCCCTCCCTCCCTCCCTCTCTCTCTTTCTTTTATTTTTCTTTTCTTTCTTTCTTTTTTTGAGACAGGGTGTTGCTCTGCTGCCCAAGCTGGAGTGCAATAGTGCAATCACAGCTCACTGCAGCCTCGATCTCCTGCCTCAGCCTCCTGAACAGCTGGGACTGCAGGTATAGGCCACCACACTGGTTATTTTTTTATTTATTTTGAGACAGAGTCTGACTCTATCACTCAGGCTGGAGTGCAGTGGCACCATCTCAGCTCACTGCAACCTCTGCCTCCTTGGCTCAAGTCATCCTCTCACCTCAACCTCCAGGGTGACTGAGACTATAGGCATGTGCTACCACATCCAGCTAATTTTTGTATTTTTGGTAGAGACAGGATTTTGCCATGTTGCCCAGGCTGGTCTCAAACTCCTGGGCTCAAGCGATCCTCCCACCTTGGCCTCCCAATGTGCTGGGATTACAGATATGAGCCACTGCTCCTTGCTTTTTTTTTTTTTTTTTGGTCAGAGACAAGATCTGGCTATGTTGCCCAGGCTGGAGAGCAGTTGTTCTTAACCTCTATGTTGAAATTCATTGGTTGGTGTCCCACGGTTGTAAGATTTGCCAAAAGTAGTATGTTACTAATAGAGAATAAACAGCATTTGATCTTAAAGCTTCACTGGTTAAAGATATCCAAGAGGCCAAGAAGTGAATTGGGCCTATGGCTTAGGCCTGTAATCCCAGCACTGTGCGAGGCTGAGGAGGGTGGATCACTTGAGCCCAGGAGTTCAAGAGCAGCCTGAGCAACACAGAGAGACCTCATCTCTACAAAACATACATAAAAAATTAGCCAGGTGTGGTGGCACACGCTTATAGTCCCAGCTACTCTGGAGGGTGAGGTGGGATCGGTTGAGCCCAGGAGTTTGAGGCTGCAGTGAATTGTGATCCCGTGACTGCACTCCAGCCTGGGTGACAGTGTGAGGCTTTGTCTCAAAATAATAATAATAATAAAATATAAGAGGCCAGGAATGGTGGCTTATGCTTGTAATCCCAACAATTGAGGAGACTGAGGCTAGAGGATCACTTGAGGCCAGGAGTTCGAGACCAGCGTAGGAAACATAGTGAGACCCTGTCTCTACAAAAAAAATAAATAAATAAAAATAAAAAATTTGCCAGGGGTGGTGGTGCATACCTGTAGTCCTAGCTACAGAACTGCAGCTAGCCTGAGGCAGGGGAGTTGCTTGAGCTCAGGAGTTCAAAGCTGCAGTGAGCTATGATCCCACCCATGCCTCTGCACTCCAGCCTGGGCAAAATAGGTCTCATCTCTAAAAAACAAACAAAAATAAAAGAGAAGAAAGGGCCAGGTGTTATGGCTCACACTTGTAATCCCAGCACTTTGGGAGGCCAAAATGGGTGGTTCACTTGAGGCTAGGAGTTTGAGACCAGCCTGGCCAATATGATGAAACCCCATCTCTACTAAAAATACAAAAATTAGCTGGGCATGGTGGCGGGCGTCTGTACTGTAGTCACAGCTACTCAGGAGGCTGAGACAGGAAAATCACTTGAACCTGGGAGGTGGAAGGTGCAGTGAGCTGAGATCACGCCACTGCACTCTAACCTGGGTGACAGTGAGACTCTGTAAAAAAAAGAAGAAGAAGAAGTATAAGAAGAAGAAGAAGAAAAGAAAGAAAGAAAGGAAAAGAGCAGCAAAGTTTGCAAATAATTTTTCAAAAACTTACAGCAGAAATAAATTTACTTCTATGATGACATAACTCACTCATTTGAGTTCACCGATTGTTCTTAAAAGAAAAACAAAAACAAGGGGAGGGGGAGTGCTAGAATAAACTTCTGTTCCCGTTTCCAACAGTTGTGTGCATCCTTCAAAATAGGGCTGCATTGTTACAGCACAGATATAAACTCTGTTCAAGTAACCTATGAAATAAATTCCTTCACTATCCATCCTGCAGAATCGTTTTGTGGTTAACATTCATTCATTCATTTACCCTATTTCTTGAGAACCGAGCAAGATACTAGAGTTTTAAGATTAGATTTCTGTATTGAAAGAGCTCACAATAAACTAGAGTGGGAAGTTTGCCGGATATCCAAAATTACAACTTACGGCGATGGTAGGAACGCGATTTTAAAGATAAAATACATTGATCATCTTCTTTTTAAATTTTATTCAGTTCAGATGTAAACACACCCATTTCCTGTTTTTATTTTTCAAGTTTTAATTTTAATTAATTCTAAAGTAATTTTTAACTAATCTTAGGGAAGATGCATATGGTCCCCTAAATTGACTGAATATCCCAGCATGTCCCCTAAAATCAGTGCATTTTTCCTAATCCTTATAACTTTCAAAGTGATTGTCAAGTGTGGTTTGGCCATGAAATTCCTCCTTAGATGTCATTTGTTGAGTTAATTTTCTAGAGCATGATATGTCAAGACTTGATGAGGCTTGCACTGGATGTTTTTTTCCCCTACATTTGTTCTTCACTCTCCCCACTCTGCTGTTTGCCCAGAGAGGCTGGCCTCTAAAGACTTCCTTGCCTTCTGGCTTCTGGTTGGGTTTTGCTAATTGCAGGAGGTAAGGGAGCAAGAAAAGAAGGAAATTAGCACAGGGGTGTCCAATCTTTTGGCTTCCCTGGGCCACATTGGAAGAAGAATTGTCTTGGGCCACATATAAAATACACTAAAACTAATGATAGCTGATGAGCTAAAAAAAAAAAAAAAAAAATCTCAAAAGTTTTAAGAAAGTTTACGAGTTTCTGTCGGGCCACATTCAAAGCTGCCATGGTCTGTGTGTGGCCCTCCTGGCTGCAGATTGGACAAGCTTGAATTAGCGTATTCATTTTTCTGGCTCCCTCCCTGCCAGGTCTCAGCTTGAGAATGTCTGGATTCCACTAAGGCCATAGTTTCTGTCAGATGGCCCATAACCTGTGGCTGTGGATCTCCTCTCAGGTCCTGGTAACAACTACTTCCTTTGCCCGTTTAAGTCTAAGGGTAGTAATGGCTTCCTACAATTGAAGGAATCTAATTCCTTCCTAACACTTTCCCTTGTTGAGTTCCTCTAAACTTTCCCACATCTCTTAATGAAGTCTTCATTAAACTGTCTTTTAAATATGTATCTATTTCCTACTGGGATTCTGAGGGATAGAAGACTCCCAGTCAGAGTCCCAGCAAGATTTTAGAAAAGGGGGATACTAAGCAAGAAAGACCACCTTGGAGAGGCTAGGCTTATGTTGCATAACAAACAACTGAAAAATCTTAGCGGTTTAACAAACAAAAGATTATTTATCAACTGGGCAAGGTGGCTTGCCCCTTTAGTTCCAGCTTCTCAGGAGACTGAGGCAGGAGGATTGCTAAGGCCAGAAGTTCAAGGATGCAGTGAGGTATGATCACACCACTGCACTATAGCCTGAATGAAAGAGCAAAACTCCACCTTTAAAAAAACACATATGTGCCGGGCGCGGTGGCTCAAGCCTGTAATCCCAGCACTTTGGGAGGCCAAGACGGGCGGATCACGAGGTCAGGAGATCGAGACCATCCTGGCTAATATGGTGAAACCCCGTCTCTACTAAAAATACAAAAAACTAGCCGGGCGAGGTGGTGGGCGCCTGTAGTCCCAGCTACTCGGTAGGCTGAGGCAGGAGAATGGCGTAAACCTGGGAGGCGGAGCTTGCAGTGAGCTGAGATCCGGCCACTGCACTCCAGCCTGGGTGACAAAGTGAGACTCCGTCTCAAAAAAAAAAAAAAAAAAAAAAAAAAAAAATATGATATACAAAATATGTGTTAATTGACTGTTTATGTTATAGGTAAGGCTTCCGGTCAAGAATACACTATTAATAGCTAAATTTGAGGAGAATCAAAAGCTATACACAGATTTTAGACTGCACAGGGCTCACTACTGCTAATCCTTTCCACTCCCATTGTGTAAGGGCCAACTGTGTATCTCTAATAGTAGTTACAGATGAAAGGAGTGGAGAGAAGTAGGGGGAAGCAAAGAAAAGAAGATGGCTGAGAATTTTTTTGAAATTGATGAAATACTTGAATTCCTCAAACTGAAGAAGGACACGAAAATCTGAAAAATTAAATTAAAATGAATCTATTGCTAGATATACATATATCAAAATGACACTCCAAATACTAAATTCAAGGACAAAAATCTCAAAAGTAAAAACAAACAAAAAATCACAAAATCAACAACAACTAAAAAAATGGAGTACCTACAACAAAATAGCAAAATTAATGACTGAAAACAACAGAACAATATTTTTAATATTCTGAGGGAAAATAACCAATAACCTAGAATGTAGTAGCTAGTTAAATTATCATACAAGAGTGAAAGAAAATATATTTTCAAAGTCAACAGAAGTTTACTATTCACAGATTTTCACTGAAAGAACTAATAAACGATGTATTTCAATAAGAAGGCAATAAAGTCCATATGTAAGAAACAATGGTAAGCAAAGAAATCAGTAATCATGTGGGTAAGTCTAACATTGACTGAAAAAATAAATACAATGGCTGGGCACGGTGGCTCACGCCTGCAATCCCAGCACTTTTGGAGGCTGAGGCGGGCAGATCATGAGTTCAGGAGGTTAAGACCATCCTGGCTAACAAGGTGAAACTCTGTCTCTACTAAAAATAGAAAAATTAGCTGGGCATGGTGGCATGTGCCTGTAGTCACAGCCACAGAGAAGGCTGAGGTAGGAGAATCACTGGAACCCAAAAGGCGTAGGTTGCAGTGAGCTGAGATCACGCCACTGCACTCCAGCCTGGAGACAGCGAGACCCATCTCAAAAAACAAACAAACAAAAAATAAATATAATGATTAATCATGAGAGTTTCAAAAGCAAGATGAAACTGAGCAACAATAACATGGAAGATAGAAGAGAAGTTTATTGGAGTTCAAGCATCTTAAAGTTCCTGCTTAGGCAGAAATGAGAGCGATACTGATTAAATTTAGACATTGATACGTTAAATATGCACATTAAAAATTCAAGGGCAGGCCAGGCTGAGGTGGGAGGATTGCCTGAACCCAGGTGTTTGAGACTATCCTAGGCAACATAGCATGACCTCAGTCTTTACCAAAAAATAACAAAAACAAACAAACAAACAAAATTAGCCAGGCATGGTAGAGCACACCTGCAGTCTCAGCTACTCCGGAGGCTGAAGTGGAAGGATCGCTTGAGCCCGGGAGACCAAGGCTGCAGTGAACTATGATTGCACCACTGCACTCCAGCTTGGGTGAGAGAGTGAGACCTTGTATCAAGAAAAAAATAAAAGGGAGGAGGTTCCAAGATGGCCAAATAGGAAGAGCTCCAGTCTACAGCTCCTAGCGTGAGTGATGCAAAAGACGGGTGATTTCCGCATTTCCAACTGAGGCATCAGGTTCATCTCACTGGGGCTTGTCGGAGAGTGAGTGCAGCCCACAGAGCAGGGCGGGGCATCACCTCACCTGGGAAGCACAAATGGTTGGGGAATTCCCTTTCCTAGCCAAAGGAAGCCATGACAGACAGTACCTGGAAAATCAGGACACTCCCACCCTAATACTGTGCTTTTCTAACAGTCTTAGCAAATGACACACAAGGAGATCATATCCCGCGCATGGCTTTGAGGGTTCTATGCCCAAGGAGCCTCACTCACTGCTAGCACAGCAGTCTGAGATCAAACTGCAAGGCAGCAGTGAGGCTGGGCGAGGGGCATCTGCCATTGCTGAGGCTTGAGTAGGTAAACAAAGCGGCCAGGAAGCTCAAACTGGGTGGAGCCCACCACAGTTCAAGGAGGTCTGCCTGTCTCTGTATACTCCACCTCTGGGGACAGGGCATAGCTAAACAAAAGGCAGCAGAAACTTCTGCAGACTTAAATGTCCCTGTCTGACAGCTTTGAAGAGAGTAGTGGTTCTCCCAGCACGGAGTTTGAGATCTGAGAACAGACAGACTGCCTCCTCAAGGGCGTCCCTGACCCACTAGTAGCCTAACTGGGAGACACCTCCCAGTAGGGGCTGATCGACACCTCATACAGCTGGGTGCACCTCTGAGACGAAGCTTCCAGAGGAATGATCAGGCAGCGACATTTGCCGTTCTGCAATATTTGCTGTTCTGCAGCCTCTGCTGGTGATACCCAGGCAAACAGGGTCTGGAATGGACCTCCAGCAAATGCCAAAAGACTTGCAGCTGAGGGTCCTGACTGTTAGAAGGAAAACTAACAAACAGAGAGGACATCCACACCAAAACCCCATCTGTACATCACCATCATCAAAGACCAAAGGTAGATAAAACCACAAAGAAAGGGAGAAACCAGAGCAGAAAAGCTGAAAATTCTAAAAATCAGAGCACCTCTTCTCCTCCAAAGGAACACAGTTCCTTGCCAGCAACGGAACAAAGCTGTATGGAGAATGACTTTGACGAGTTGAGAGAAGAAGGCTTCAGATAATTGGTAACAACAAACTTCTCCGAGCTAAAGGAGGATGTTCGAACCCATCGCAAATAAGCTAAAAGCCTTGAAAAAAGGTTAGATGAATGGCTAACTAGAATAAACAGCATAGAGAAGACCTTAAATGACCTGATGGAGCTGAAAACCATGGCATGAGAACTACATGATGCATGCACAAGCTTCAGTAGCCAATTTGATCAAGTGAAAGAAAGGGTATCAGTGATTGAAGATCAAATGAATGAAATGAAGTGAGAAGAGAAATTTAGAGAAAAACAGTAAAAAGAAACTAACAAAGCCTCCAAGAAATATGGAACCATGTGAAAAGACCAAATCTACGTCTGATTGGTGTACCTGAAACTGACAGGGAGAATGGAACCAAGTTGGAAAACACTCTGCAGGATATTATCCAGGAGAACTTCCCCAATCTAGCAAGGCAGGCCTACATTCAAATGCAGGAAATACAGAGAATGCCACAAAGATACTCCTCGAGAAGAGGAACTCCAAGACACATAATTGTCAGATTCACCAAAGCTGAAACAAAGGAAAAAATAATAAGGGCAGCCAGAGAGAAAGGTTGGGTCACCCACAAAGGGAAGCCCATCAGACTAATAGCAAGTCTCTCGGCAGAAACTCTACAAGCCAGAAGAGAGTGGGGGCCAATATTCAACATTCTTAAAGAAAAGAATTTTCAACCCAGAATTTCATATCCAGCCAAACTAAGTTTCATCAGTGAAGGAGAAATAAAATCCTTTACAGACAAGCAAATGCTGAGAGATTTTGTCACCACCAGGCCTGCCTTACAAGAGCTCCTGAAGGAAGAACTAAACATGGAAAGGAACAATAGGTACCAGCCACTGCAAAAACATGCCAAATTGTAAAGACCATTGATGCTAGGAAGAAACTGCATCAATTAACGAGCAAAATAAGCAGCTAACATCATAATGACAGGATCAAATTCACACATAACAATATTAACCTTAAATGTAAATAGGCTAAATGCTCCAATTAAAAGACACAGACTGGCTAATTGGATAAAGAGTCAAGACCCATTGGTGTGCTGTATTCAGAAGACCCATCTCATGTGCAGAGACACACATAGGCTCAAAATAAAGGTATGGAGGAAGATCTACGAAGCAAATGGAAAACAAAAAAAAGCAGGGGTTGCAATCCTAGTCTCTGATAAAACAGACTTTAAGCCAACAAAGTTCAAAAGAGACAAGGCCATTACATAATAGTAAAGGGATTAATTCAACAAGAAGAGCTAACTATCCTAAATATATATGCACCCAATACAGGAGAACCCAGATTCATAAAGCAAGTCCTTAGAGACCTACAAAGAGACTTAGACTCCCATACAATAATAGGAGATTTTAACGCCCCACTGTCAACATGAGACAGATCAACGAGACAGAAAGTTAACAAGGATATCCAGGAATTGAACTCAGCTCTGCACCAAGTGGACCTAATAGACATCTACAGAACTCTCCACCCTAGATCAACAGAATATATATTATTCTCAGTACTACACCACACTTATTCCAAGATTGACCACATAGTTGGAAGGAAAGCACTCCTCAGCAAATGTAAAAGAATGGAAATTATAACAAACTGTCTCTCAGACCATAGTGCAATCAAACTAGAACCCAGGATTAAGAAACTCACTCAAAACTGCTCAACTGCATGGAAACTGAACAACCTGTTCCTGAATGACTACTGGGTACATAACAAAATGAAGGCAGAAATAAAGATATTCTTTGAAACCAATAAGAACAAAGACATAACATACCAGAATCTCTGGGACACATTTAAAGCAGCATGTAGAAGGAAATTTACAGCACTAAATGCTCATAAGAGAAAGCAGGAAAGATCTAAAATTGACACCCTAATATCACAATTAAAAAAACTAGAGAAGCGAGAGCAAAGACATTCAAAAGCTAGCAGAAGGCAAGAAATAGCTAAGATCAGAGCAGAACTGAAGGAGATAGAGACACAAAAAACCTTCAAAAAATCAGTGAATCCAGGAGTTGGGATTTTGAAAAGATCAACAAAATTAATAGACTGCTAGCAAGACTAATAAAGAAGAAAAGAGAGAAGAATCAAATAGATGCAATAAAAAATGATAAAGGGGATATCACCACCAATCCCACAGAAATACAAACTACCATCAGAGAATACTATAAACACCTCTATGCAAATAAACTAGAAAATCTAGAAGAAACACATAAATTCCTCAATGCATACATCCTCCCAAGACTAATCCAGGAAGAAGTTGAATCTCTGAATAGACCAATAACAGGCTCTGAAATTGAGGCAATAATTAATAGACTAACAACCAAAAAAAGTCCAGGAACAGATGGATTCACAGCCAAATTCTACCAGAGGTACAAGGAAGAGCTGGTACCATTCCTTCTGAAACTATTCCAATTAGCAGAAAAAGAGGGAATCCTCCCTAACTCATTTTATGAGGCCAACATCATCCCGATACCAAAGTCTGGCAGAGACACAACAAAAAAGAGAGAATTTTAGTCCAGGGATATCCTGATGAACATCGACGCAAAAATCCTCAATAAAATACTAGCAAACCAAATCTAGCAACACATCAAAAAACTTATCTATCATGAACAAGTGGGCTTCATCCCTGGGATGCAAGGCTGGTTCAACGTATGCAAATCAATAAACATAATCTAGCATATAATCCGAACCAACGACAAAAACCACATAATTATCTCAATAGATGCAGAAAAGGCCTTTGACAAAATTCAACAGCCCTTCATGCTAAAAACTCTCAGTACATTACGAATTGATAGGACGTATCTCACAATTATAAGAGCTATTTATGACAAACCCACAGCCAATATCATACTGAATGCACAAAAACTGGAAGCATTCCCTTTGAAAACTGGCACAAGAGAGGGATGCCCTCTCTCACCACTCCTATTCAACATAGTGTTGGAAATTCTGGCCAGGGCAATCAGGCAGGAGAAAGAAATAAAGGGTATTCAATTAGGAAAAGAGGAAGTCAAATTGTCCGTGTTTGCAGATGACATGATTGTATATCTAGAAAACCCCATGGTCTCAGCCCAAAATCTCCTTAAGCTGATACACAACTTCGGCAAAGTCTCAGGATACAAAATCAATGTGAAAAATCACAAGCATTCTTATACACCAATAACAGACAAACAGAGAGCCAAATCATGAGTGAACTCCCATTCACAATTGCTTCAAAGAGAATAAAATACTTAGGAATCCAACTTACACGGGATGTGAAGGACCTCTTCAAGGAGAACTACAAACCACTGCTCAACGAAATAAAAGAGGATACAAACAAATGGAAGAACATTCCATGCTCATGGATAGGAAGAATCAATATCATGAAAATGGCCATTCTGCCCAAGGTAATTTATAGATTCAATGCCATCCCCATCAAGCTACCAAAGACTTTCTTCACAGACTTGCAAATAACTACTTTAAAGTTCATATGGAACCAAAAAAGAGCCCACATTTCCAAGTCAATCCTAAGCCAAAAGAACAAAGCTGGAGGCATCATGCTACCTGACTTCAAACTATACTACAAGGCTACAATAACCAAAACAGAATGGTACTGGTAGCAAAACAGAGATATAGACCAATGGAACAGAACAGAGCCCTCAGAAATAATGCCACACATCTACAAACATCTGATCTTTGACAAACCTGACAAAAACAAGAAATGGGGAAAGAATTCCCTATTTAATAAACTGGCTAGCCACAAGTAGAAAGCTGAAACTGGATCCCTTCCTTACACCTTATGCAAAAATTAATTCAAGATGGATTGAAGACTTAAATCTTAGACCTAAAACCATAAAAACCCTAGAAGAAAACCGAGGCAATACCATTCAGGACATAGGCATGGGCAAGGGCTTCATGACTACAACACCAAAAGCAATGGCAACGAAAGCCAAAATTGACAAATGGGATCTAATCAAACTAAAGAGCTTCTGCACAGCAAAAGAAACTACCATCAGAGTGAACAGACAACCTATAGAATAGGAGAAAAATTTTACAATCTAACCATCTGACAAAGGGCTAATATCCAGAATCTATAAAGAACTTAAACAAATTTACAAGAAAAAAACAAACAACCCCATCAAAATATGGGCAAAGGATATGAACAGACATTTCTCAAAAGAAGACATCTATGCAGCCAAAAGACACATGAAAAAATGCTCATCATCACTCACCATCAGAGAAACGCAAATCAAAACCACAATGAGATACCAACTCACACCAGTTAGAATGGCGATCATTAAAAAGTCAGGAAACAACAGATGCTGGAGAGTATGTGGAGAAATAGAAACACTTTTACACTGTTGGTGGGACCATAAAGTAGTTCAACCATTGTGGAAGACAGTGCGGCAATTCCTCAAGGATCTAGAACTAGAAATACCATTTGACCCAGCCATGCCATTACTGGGTATATACCCAAAGGATTATAAATCATCCTGCTATAAAGACACATGCACACGTATGTTTATTGTGGCAGTATTCCCAATAGCAAAGACTTGAAACCAACCCAAATGTCCATCAATGATAGACTGGATTAAGAAAATGTAGCACATATACACCATGGAATACTATGCAGCCATAAAAAAGGATGAGTTCATGTCCTTTGTAGGGACACAAATGAAGCTGGAAACCATCATTCTCAGTAAACTATCGCAAGGACAGAAAACCAAACACCACATATTCTCACTCATAGGTGGGAACTGAACAATGAGATCAGTTGGACATAGAAGCCTGTTGTGGGGTGAGGGTAGTGGGGAGGGATGGCATGAGGAGATATACCTAATATAAATGATGAGTTAACGGGTACACCACACCAATATGGCACATGTATACATATGTAACAAACCTGCACGTTGTGCACATGCACCCTAGAACTTAAAGTATAATTTAAAAAAGGAATAAAATAAAATAAAATAAAGTATTTAAGGATAGCAACTTTTAAAAGATAAAATGTATCACTTACAAACTACATAATTTGATTTATAGATTATATGCAACAATAATAAGACATAATACTTATTAAGTATCTTACAAATATTAAGTCATTTGATCCTCACAACAACCCTACTAAATAAGTATTATAACTGTCCCCATTCTGGCCCCACAATTCAAGCTCTTAGCACTCTGATAATAATTTATATATAGTAGTCCTCGCTTATTGGCAATTTTGTGACTAACCATGGTCTGTAAATATTAAAAATGTACAGAAATTTACAGAAACAATTTACAGAAACAATTCTTAAGTTGGAAATCATGCACCATTCTGAGTGGTGTGATGAAATATCACACTGTCCCGCTCAGTCCTACCCAGACAGGAATCAACTCTGTGTCCAGCATCCCCATCTGTAGACTGCTATCTGTTCATTAGTCACTCAGTAGCCATACTGGCTATAGATGGACTGCTGTGGTATCACAGTGCTTATGTTCAAATAACTTTATTTTATTTAATAATGACCCCAAAATGCAAGAGTAGTGATGCTGGCAATTTGGCTATGCCAAGCAGAAGCCATCAAATGCTCCTTTTAAGTGAAAAGATGAAAGTTCTCAATAAGGAAAGAAAGAAAATCATATGCTGAGGTTGCGGAGATCTACAATAAGAACAAATCTTCTATCTGTGATATTGTGAAGAAGAAAAATGAAATTTGTGCATTATTTATATATATATACACACACACACATATATATGTGTGTATATATATGGCTTGTACATATATATGTGTGTGTATATATATGGCTTGGTATTATCTGAGGTTTCAGATATCCACTGGAACATATCCCCCTTGGCTAAGGTGGGGGACCACTGTATGTCTTATTTGATTGCAAATGTAATAGATGACAATTTTTTTACACAGTTGACAATAAAGAATGGTAAATGTGACATGCAAAGTTAAACAAAAAACTAACCATTTGTGTACATAATGGAAAGTCTTCACATTAAAAAAAACCAAACAGGACTACAAGATATTTGTCCTTCTTGGTCATTGGTGAATGGCGGAATGGGGAGAGAACAGAATGGGGAGAGATAATACATTCCTAAAACTTAAGTACCAGAAATTAGAAAGAGATTCCATAATATGGACTTTTTTTTTTTTTTTTTTTTTTCAGACGGAGTCTTACTCCGTTGCCCAGGCTGGAGTGCAGTGGTGCAATCTAGGCTTATTCCAACCTCTGCCTCCCAGGCTCAAGCAATTTTTCTGCCTCAGCTTCCCAAGTAGCTGGGATTACAAGTGCGCACCACCACGCCCAGCTAATTTTTGTATTTTTGGTAGAGATGGGGTTTCACCATATTGGCCAGGCTGGTCTCAAATGCCTGACCTCGTGATCAGCCTGACTTGGCCTCCCAAAGTGCTGGGATTACAGGCAGGAGCCACCATGGCTGGCTGATATGAACAATTTATTATGTGAGAAAGGTGACATTTCAAATCAACAGGATAAAGACAAATTGCTTAATAAATGGAGGAACAACTAAGTAGAAACCTCGAAAAATGTCAAGTTGGAGCCCTTACACTAAAATAAATTCCAGATCGATGAAGGGTTTAAATATGAAAGTCTTTGAAGAAGGAAGAGATGTTTTAAAAGTTTTACACTATAAAATGTTTTTCTGAATATACACAACCCAGAAGCAAAAGCAAAGCCATTAAATGTTTTTTGAAACTTTTATACAGCAAAAAATAGCATAAACAAATCTGGAGAGGGCTCCAGGTTTTCCCACCCACCACCTTAGCAGAACAGCTCTGCATTTATCTGTTTTATATATTGGTGCGCTATGTAAGATTCCATTTGACAAAATGTTCCATTGCTAGAATAAGAGTGAGAATAAGAATAAGAAGTTAAACAGCACTCTCTCTGCACACTGGGGACCAAAGCAGTAAATGACTTAAAGTCACAAAGGTAGCAGCATAAGGTTTCCAGACTTTTTGTGCTTTTTTTTTTTTTCTTTTTACTAAACTTTTGGGAAGATTAAATAAAACATTGGACTAGCCATTGAAATAAATCCTTTTTTACACTAACCAAATCAACAGCATATTGGGTTTTTGTTTTGTTTTGTTTTTTTGAGATGGAGTCTCACTCTGCCTCCAGGCTGGAGTGCAGTGGCACGATCTTGGCTCACTGCAACCTCTGCCTCTCAGATTCAAGCAATTCTCTTGCCTCAGCCTTCTAAGTAGCTGGAACTACAGGCACGTGCCACCATGCCTGACTAATTTTTGTATTTTTAGTAGAGATGGGGTTTCACCATGTTGGCCAGGATGGTCTCCATCTCTTGACCTTGTGATTCACCCATTTTGGCCTCCCAAAGTCCTGAGATTACAGGTGTGAACCACCACGCCCTGCTGGGGTTTTTAGTTTGTATAGTTCTTAGTAGTTTTGATTGGTTTTAAATCTTTCTCATGTGTCCCATTATTATTTAATTACTTATTATAGCACTACAGAGTCCATACACATGCAGGTTAGAAAAAAACAGAATATATTTTAAAATGTGTATATAATATACGTGATTTTTAAGAGTTATTTTTAAATTCCTCCAAGCATTTAAAATTCATTAGAAACATTTTACATACTAGTGAAATATGGCATAATGAATTGATGTCATCCAAATTTCCAAAGCATTTTATTATAAAGTGTCACCTTTGAAGCAATTCCATAGCACAGATACATACCATTGTTAGTATTATAACTCAAGCAAGCCTTTTTGCATTCTAGTCTCATTAAAGTTGCTTTATGAAAAAATATATAAATGTATATATAAGATTTGATGTTGTATTATTATAATGTTTTTCAGTCAGAATAATTAATAGCTCGATTGCTCTTGTTAAGCATTAATGGCCCAATTATGTTTTGTTTGTTTGTTTGTGTTTTGAGATGGACTCTCACTCTATCACCTAGGCTGGAGTGCAGTGGTGCAGTGGTGCCATCTCAGCTTACTGCAACTTTTGTCTCCCCATTTCAAGCTATTCTCCTGCCTCAGCCTCCCAAGTAGCTGGGATTACAGGCATATGCCACCACGACTGGCTAATTTTTTTATTTTTAGTAGAAATGAGGTTTCACCATATTGGCCAGACTAGTCTTGAACTCCTGATCTCAAGTGATCCACCCACCTTGGCCTCCCAAAGTGCTGGAATAACAGGTGTGAGCCACCATGCCTAGCCCAATTATGTTTTGAAGCACAAAATAAAAATTTATCTCTCATTTTAAAAAAGACTTCCCTTTACTTAATTATTAATCAAGTTTTTTGTAGTCTCAGAATTACCACTTTTGTTCCTTTTCATTCAACAGCTGAGATTTTAAAAGCTACCATTTATCTGTTAAAAAATTCTTGTCATTTTGTGAATAAATATCAAATTGTCTCTGTGAATGAGTTCATTTTCACCCAATTGTTAGGAAATGACTGTTCCACAACAACATCTTAAAGCGTTAAGATTATTGCTTAATGTATTAAATTCACAATAATTACATAAAGAAATCACACAATGCTCAGAAACCAATACAAAGATTAGAAAAGGTTTAAAGTAAACTAGTCTACAAATTAAATAAGCTCATTATAAAAATAGTCATACTCTAAAAATAGGACTCTTTATAGACTCAATTAATATTATCCAACAAAGATGATCTTGCTGAAACCACCTTATTAGGGGCTAAGAAGCTTTTGCAGTTTAACTGAGCAATATTCTCTGATACCTAACAAATTTCTGTTTAATCTTCATGTTTGTAAGTGGATCAAGTTTATTTTATAAAAAGTTTAGAAACTTTATGTAAGTCCTAACCAACGAGTCACAAATATTTTGCTCTTAAAATGTGCTTAAAACTATACTTAAACCAGGTGCGGTGGCTCACGCCTGTAATCCCAGCACTTTGGGAGGCTGAGGTGGGTGGATGACCTGAGGTCAAGAGTTTGAGGCCAGCCTGGGTAACATGGTGAAACCCCGTTTCTACTAAAAATACAAAAAATTAGCCGGGCGTGGTGGCATGCACCTGTAACCCCAGCTACGCGGGAGACTGAGGCAGGAGAATCGCTTGAACTCGGCAGGCAGAGGTTGCAGTGAGCCTAGATCGCACCACTGCACTCCAGCTTGGGCAACAAGAATGAAACTCCATCTCAAATAATAATAATAATAATAATTATTATTATTATTATAATACACTTAAAGATTTTTTTGAGATGGAGTCTTGCTCTGTCGCCCAGGCTGGAGTACAGTGGTGCGATCTTGGTTCACTGCAACCTCTGCTTCTCAGGTTCGAGCAATTCTCCTGCCTCAGCCTCCTGAGTAGCTGGGATTACAAGCATGTACCACCATGCTCAGCTAATTTTTGTATTTTTTTTTTTTCAGTAGAGATGAGGCTTCACCATGTTGGCCAGGCCGGTCTCGACTCCTGACCTCAAATGATTCACCCGTCTCAACCCTCCCAAAGTGCTGGGATTACAGGCGTGAGCCACCACGCCCAGCCTCATTTAAAGTATTTTTAAGAGTAAAAATCCAGTCTGAGGATTTTATTTATGTATTTTTTGTTTTTTGGCTTTAAAGTATTTTATTTATTTTTAGTTTTGTAAATTATTTGTTTTTCTAACTTTTATTTTAGGTTCAAGGGGTACATGTGTAGATTTGTTACATGGGTAAATTGGGTGTTGAGAGGATTTGGTGTACCAATAATTCTGTCACCCAGATTATCAGCATAATACCTAATAGGCAGTTTTTCAATCCTCACCCTCCCATCTTCAACACTCAAATTGGCCCCAGTATGAGGATTTTATGGAATTAAGAAAATTTTTTTTTACTCCAATTCTTAAGAAGGGTGCAAAATTTTATGCAAACAGTAACTGAGCATGTTGAAACAAAACCAAATACAATACCATACTTATCTGAATCCTACAATAAAAACCAGTTGGTTAAGAGTCCTTCAGTAGTGATTTGACGTAGTTGTCTTAAGCAATAAGGCACATAAACAGTGTCTCCAAGTGATCACTCATGTTAGTTCAAAAAAATGTCTCCATGATATATATGTGCCACATTTTCTTTATCCAGTCTTATCATTGATTGGCATTTGGATTTGTTCCAAGTCTTTGCTATTGTGAATAGTGCTGCAATAAACATATGTGTGCATGTGTCTTTATAGTAGAATGATTTATAATCCTTTGGGTATATACCCAGTAATGGGATTGCTGGGTCAAATGGTATTTCTAGTTCCAGATCCTTGAGGAATCGCCACACTGTCTTCCACAATGGTTGAACTAATTTACACTCCCACCAACAGTGTAAAAGTGTTCCTATTTCTCCATATCTTCTCCAGCATCTGTTGTTTCCTGACTTTTTAATGATCGCCATTCTAACTGGCATGAGATGGTATGTCATTGTGTTTTTGATTTGCATTTCTCTAATGACCAGTGATGATGTATACCTATGTAACAAATCTGCATGTTCAGCACATGTATCCCAGAACTGAAAGTAAAATTTAAAAAAAAATAATTTTTTTAAAAAAAAGGTCTCATGGTGGTGCGTGTCTGTAATCCCAGCTACTTGGGAGGCTGAGGCAGGAGGGTCACTTGAGACCAAGAGTTTAAAGCCAGAAGAGTAATATAGCGAGGCCACCATCTCAAAGTTTAAAAAAAAGAAAAGTCATAGTTCAGAGATACTGGGCTGTAAGGTCTCCTCCCTCTTCTACTTTCTTTGGCTGCCCTGCATCCTAGTAATTTTAGGGGAGGTACTTTAGCTTCTTTCATCTATACAACTTCTTGAGTAATAAATGGAAGATAGGACATTATTATTAAAAAATTGGTTACCTCCCCATTCATCTGTTTTCAAGGCTCTTAAGAACAAATTTTTTTTTTTTTTTTTTTGGAGACAGGCCTCACTCAGTCGCTCAGGCTGGAGTGCAATGGCATAATTATGGCTTACTGAAGCCTCAATCTTCCCGGCTCAAGCGATCCTCCTACTTCAGCCTCCCAAGTAGCTGGGACTACAGGCATGCACCACCACTCCTGGCTAATTATTGCATTTTTTTGTAGAGACAGGGTTTCACCATGTTGCCCAGGCTGGTCTCAACTCCTGAGCTCAAGTGATAGGCCCACCTGGGCCTCTCAAAGTGCTGGGATTAGAAGCATGTGCCACTGTGCCCAGCCCTGAAATACTTTATCCTTAGAGTTGATAAAGCCTTATTTATAATTAGTAAAGCTCTTCATAATTATCATTCTGTGTCTTCTATGGAATAGAGGACATTCAGCATTTTTCTTGAAATAATTTAGCATTCATTTGAATTCATCCCTTAGTCTTATTTTCTAGGTTAAAAACCCCAAATTATTCTCATCTTTATTCATGTGTTCTATTATTAAAATAATTATTATTGTGGCTTTTTCTTTGTGATAAAGTGTGGTGATAAAAGTTAGATATAAGATTCTAAAAGAAGCCAGGTGTGGTGGTTTGCGCCTGTAGTCTGGGCAATTTGGGATGCTGAAGTGGGAGGACCACTTAAGCCTGGGAGATCAAGGCTCCAGTGAGTCGTGATCACCCATTGCACTCCAGCCTGGACAACAGAGTGAAATCCTCTTTCAAAAATTTAAAAAAGAAAAATAAAAGAAATCATATCACAGGTCTGATATGTTATTTTTGTATTTTTCTATTATACATCAAAATAAGTATATTCCCATTAATACAGAAAATATTCATGAACTATCTGAAATTATCTTGCATTCTGCCTGTGGTATTCATGACAGGCAATAAGAAATTCACTTTATTTTGGTTTTGTGTCTCAATCACTTTAGACAATGAGTAGATACATCTGAAGTAATGGACAGATCAGACTCATATGGGCATGTTTATTACACTACACAGTTCCACACTCCATCACCCAAATATGAGTTTCCCGGATTGGTGGAAAGTTTGTTTGGAAAATTTCCTTAGTTATTTGCCAATATAATGAACAGACCTGTGACTTCTCAAGACTCACTCTGAGTGTAGCATCCCTGAAATAGCATTCCAATCTCACTGGCCTGCAAAGCCCATATGTCTGTCTGGCTCAGAAAGGAGGTGATCATATGCAATCTTAAGTGTCAAACACAATCTTTCTTTTTTTTTTGAGACAAGGTCTTACTTTGTCACCCAGGCTGGAGTACAGCGACACAATGATGGCTCACTGCAGCTTCAAACTCCCTGGGCTCACGTGATCCTCCTGCCTTAGCCCCC
Source organism: Macaca thibetana thibetana (assembly GCF_024542745.1). Classification (NCBI taxonomy): domain Eukaryota; kingdom Metazoa; phylum Chordata; class Mammalia; order Primates; family Cercopithecidae; genus Macaca; species Macaca thibetana. The sequence continues at coordinate 81,746,999 of NC_065589.1, read as the reverse complement.
CAAGTAGCTGGGACTACAGGCACGTGCCACCACACCCAGCTAATTTTTGTTTTGTTTTTGTAGAGACAGGGTTTCACCATGTTGCCTGGGCTAGCTTAGAACTCCTGGGCTCAAGTGATCTCCCAGCCTTGGTCTCCTGTGCTGGGATTACAGGCATGAGCCACCATGTATGGCAACACAATCTTAAGTGTCACTGAAATATTTCATTTGTGTTCACTTTAGAAAAAAAAAAATAACACAGAAGGAAATGACATTGGTTGCATATAAATTGCTTCCCTCCCCCAATCCCACATACTGGTTACTATGAATTTTGAGTTCTGCTACTAATTACATTACCTTTCCCATGCGACGTATCCTCATTTTACTAAGCATGAATGAAGAGTTTGAAAGTATGCAAAAAAAGATAGCTAATTCTAGAGGAAAAAATGTGCCCAAGTCATGAATTGGCATTTCAGAAAAGAAAAAATATAAATGGTCAACAAATATGAAGCACATTCAATCTTATTAGTAATTAGAAACATGTAAATTAAAACAAATAATATATCACTCTACTTTCATTAGATTGTCAAAAATAAACAAGTCTAACAACACTGTTAGTGATGGCACAAAGTCATGAGATTCTGAACATCACATTGTAATACAATTTGGTACTATCTAGTAAAACTGACATGTATGTCTTAGAATCTAGCAATTTTACTTCTAGATATATATTCTTGAGAATCGCTTGATGTGATACACCAGGGGACACACAGAATATTCACAGCAGCATTGTTCATAATAGCAAAAAACTGGAAACAATCCAAATGTCCATCGACTGAAGAATGGATAAATAGTGACAGCCATATAACAGTGAAAAGTCTGGAGAAGACAGATGCACAGACAATAGAAATCTGCAAGTCTTCAGTTTGTAGATGGTAATTCAGATTTTAAGCCTGAAAGAAATAATCCATGGAGTCCTATAGCGTGAGAAAAGAAATGGGTGAAGAGTGACAGAGGAAGAGGGGCTGAGATACCCTTCTCAAAAAAGTAGAGGAAATAAAGGCACATAAAATCTTTGTTTTAATAATAATCTAATACCAGTTTCCTTTTTCTATTGTAGATTGAATGCCATTTTCTGTGTCTTCCTTAATGTTTTTTTCATTAAACATCTTTTTGTAAAGAGGAAAATTGTTTTGTAATATAGTCACCCTCTTTTTTTTTTTTTAATTCTTAATAATATACTGGACCAGGTGCGGTGGCTCACGCCTATAATCCTAGCACTTTTGGCGGCTGAGGCGAGTGGATCACTTGAGGACAGGAGCTCAAGACCAGCCTGGTCAATATGGTGAAACCCAATCTTTACTAAAAATACAAAACTTAGCCAGGTGTGGTGGTGTGCGCCTGTAATCCCAGCTACTTGGGAGGCTGAGGCACTAGAGTCACTCGAACCCAGGAGGCAGAGGTTGCAGTGAGCTGAGACAGTGCCACTGCACTCTAACCTGGGCAACAGAGAGAGACTCTGTCTCAAAAACAAAACAAAACAAAAAGAATATACTGGTTTCTTAACTTTAAGGCAAATCAATTTGTAATCATTTGATTTATTCTATATATTTTATTCACTTTACTAGAATATAGTAAATTAAATTCTAGAGCCTTCTTGAAAACAGAGGTTATGCTTCTCGCCCAATAGTAACTTGAATATATACTCTGGATTCTGATTTATCCACTGTATGGTGTTCTTTCTTTGTAGATGCTAAGGTAATTCTTCATTGAATTGTTGGATCAAACAGTTGAAGAAAACTAAGGAAATTACTTGAAGAGATTATATTTTATTGACACCAAGGATAGACTACATCACCAAAAAAAAAAAAAAAAAATTATGGCAATATCAGTAGTGCCTTTTAAATTAAATGACAAATTGGAAGTGTTTAACAACATATGGTCGCTTTTCTTTGACATATATGATTAAGAATATATCTTTTTATCAAAATGTAAAATACCATCTGGCAGAAGTAACAATTATTCTATTGGCCTTATACATTAACTTAATTCACTGTACTTTAACATGTAAATATTTTCCTATTTTTTCTTTTTCTTTTGCTGGATCTATATTTATTTATAATACTCACAAACTATGTAACTAAAAAAACATAATTAAATATGACAAAGTTGATTTTAAATTTTGAACAGAAAACAATGCATTTCTTAAAAATTCAATTCCTTAAACATTTCTTAAAAATTCAAATGGCAACAGCCCTTTTTGATATTCATAATTGTAAATCTGGGTAATCTGAAAATTTACTTTTACGATTTCGTACTAGACATTTAGTCATACTTTGTATATGAAAGGAGCTGTCCTTAGAGTTCTTTATAAATAGGAAGAAATATTTACAGTAAGGTTGATGCATTTTAATGTTTGGAACATGTATGTAGTAATGCCACTAGTCAGTCCTTCATTTAATAAACCTGCCAGATTCAGTGGATACCAAATGAGCAGGAAGGCTTCTTTTTGACACAACACCACTTACATTACATATTTAATAATGTGAACTCTTGTCATTTTATGATTTTAGAAAACTAAATATTTTAGAAAATTAAATATTTCACTATTCTGTGCACTGCGGTGGTTTCCAAAGCCACCTTGCGTCTAACCCAAACAGTAATTGCTTTAAGGACTAGCATGTGGGCTGGGCGCTGTGGCTCACACCTGTAATCCCAGCACTTTGGGAGGCTGAAGTGGGAGGGTCACTTGAGCCCAGAGTTCGAGACCAGCCTGTGCAACATGGCAAAACCCTGTCTCTACAAGAAATATAAAAAAAAATTAGCCGGCATGGTGGTGCACACCTCTAATTCCTGCTACTTGGTAGGCTGAGGCACGAGAATTACTTGAACTGGGGAGGCAGAGGTTGTAGTGACCCAAAATTGTGCTACTGCACTCTAGCCTAGGTGACGGAGTGAGACTGTCTCAAGAAAAAAAAAAAAAGGCATTAGCGTGTAATATTCGTGTCAGTTATGTAGCTATATAAATTGCATAAATTTGCTTGTTTTTTTGTTTGTTTTTAAGGAATTCATTATTTCAAGAGGAGTTATATCTGGATTTAAAATGTTCCTGATCTTTTAAAGTATTCTTAGCAAGCAAAGTATCTGGACAAGTACCTTCAATATCCAACATTAATTGTAAATTATCTACTATGACCAGGCCATGCTCCTTGCTGTTAAGAATTTTAAAGTTTAGATGGTAAGGCAGACAAGTAAATCAAGGATTACAGAGTAGGGCTATAGGGTAGATTATATGGGAGGGTATTGACTGATCAACACCCCCCCACAAAATGTGGAAAAGAGTGTGGGGATAGGAGATGGGAGAAAAGACATTCAGAGTGGAGAAACAATAGGTCTGAAGATTCTAAGGCATATGATAGCATGATTTAATAGCAAATACTTTGGTGTGGCTAAAAGAATGGGGGAAAATAACAACTTTGAAGTTTTTTCTTTTAAATCAACTTTATGGAGGCATAAATAATCAACCATAAATGCATCCATTTTTAGTGTACAATTTGGTGTTTTGACAAGCTTTCACCACGATAAAAATATAGAACATTTTTAAGAAACCAAAAAGTTCCCTCATGCCCCTGTGCAGTTACTCCTCCCATCTAACTCTACTATTAACCACAAAGACAACAAGTGATCTGCTTTCTGTCACTGTCTATTTGATTTGATTTGTTTAGAGTCTCTTTAAGGGGTATTGTATGGTATGCACTCTTTCTCATCTTACTTTTCCTCAGCATGATGTTTCTGAAATTCATTCTTGTTCTTGCATATATCAGTAGTTTCCTTTTTATTGTTAATATTGCATTGTAAAGACATACCAGACATTATTTATTCACCAGTTGGCAAACATTTAGATTGTGTCCAGTTTAGGGCTTTTATCAGTAAAGTTGCTATGAACTGTTGCAGTCAAGAGTCTTGGTGTGGGCACATGTCTGCATTTATTTTTGGTAAATATAAAGTGGGATTGCTAGGTCAAATGATAATGGCATTTTTATTTTGTAAATGCCAGAACAATTTCTAAAGTTGTTGTGCTATTTTAGTTACTATTTATATGGTATTTTTTTTTCATCCTTTTACTTTCAACATGTGTCACTGAATGTAAAGTGTGACTCTGTGGACAGATATAGTTAGATTTTTTTTTAGCATATTCTGCCAATCTCTGCCTTTTAATTGGAGTTTTTATTCCATTTATATTTAATATACTGACTTATGTGAATCCTGAAAGAGCTAATCTTTCAAGATGGATCCCGAGTGGCTAAGTGGTCCTAAATTCAAAATGGAGCCAAGCAGCCATTTGCTGACTAGAGGTCACACATGTACTCTGTGTTCTGAGAGAACCTACAAGCTTATGAGACTTCGGGTCATTCATAGCTATCTGTTCCTGTTTACTACTGCCTCAATCAACAACTGCTAGAAAGTCTCATTTCACCACCTGGACCTAACTGATACACTGTGACCTGCATCAACCAGTCAGAACTAAACAAGCTTTTATTCTTCATTTGCCTAGCAGACCAGAGGGGGAACCTGGGTGGGAACTTTCTCTAAAGAAGATAATCCCTTTTGTTTTCTTGAACCACACCTTTGTTTGGTACAAAAGACTGCAAACTGCTCACTGGAATAAAGTGTCTTTTTTTTTTTTTTTTTTTTTTTTTTTGAGACAGGGTCTCACTGTGTCACCAAGGCTAGAGTGTAGTGGCATGATCAGGGCTCACTTCAGACTTGATTTCCTGGGCTCAAGCGATCCTCCTACCTCAGCTGCCCGAGTAGTTGGGACTACAGGCATGTGCCACCACACCTGGCTAATTTTCTGTATTTTTTAGTAGAGATGGGGTTTTACAATGTCACCCAGGCTCGTCTCGAACTCCTGGACTCAAGCAATCCTCCAGCCTTGGCCTCTCAAAGTGCTGTGATTACAGGTGTGAACCACTGTGCCCAGTCTTTCTTTTTTAAGGAAAATCCTTTGAAGTGGATTGTTGACATCGATAAGGTGGAATTTACATTTGTCATTTTGCGATGTTTTCTTTATGTCCTGTGTCTTTTTTATTCCTCTATTTCTTAATTGCTGCTGCCTTTTGTTGTGTTAAATATATATTTTCAAGTATGCCATTTTAATTTCCTTGTCCTTTATTCATATATTTTAAAAGTATTTTCTTAGAAGTTGCTCTGGGGATTATACTTAACAAGTTATAACAATCTAGTTTGGATTAATAACAACTTTATTTTAATAGTACACAAAAACTTGCTACTATATGGCTTCATTCCTCCATTATTCTTTCCCTCCTTCCTCTCCCTTCTGTTATTGTCATATTAATATCTTACAATAAGCCCATATAGACTTATAATTATTGCTTCATGCAATTGTCTTTTAAACCAAATAGAAAAATGAGTCACAAATAAAAAAATATACTTTTATATTTATTTATGTAGTTAAGTTTTACAGGCGTTCTTTATTCCTTCATGTGGATTTGAATTACTGTCTAGTGTCAATTTAATTCTGAAGGACTCCCTTTAGTATTTCTTGGAAGGAAAATGTCCTAGTGACAAATTCTATCTTTATATATACATACATTTTGGGAAAGTATTAATACCTCCTTCATTTTTGAAGGATAGTTTTGCTGCAGGTGAAATTCTTACTTGATCTTTTTCTTTCAGCACGTTGAGTATGTCATCCCACTGCCTTTTGGCTTTCATGGCGTCAATTGTAAATCTTATGGAGGATTACGTGATGAGTGGCTTCTCTCTTGACACTTTCAAGAGTCTCTCTTTGCCCTTGACTTTTAATCAGTTAATTACAATGTGTCGAGGTGTAGATTTATGTTACTTGGCATTTGTTAAGCTTCTTTGATGTGTAGATAAATATTTCTCATTAAATTTAGGGAGTTTTGGACATTCTTTTATTTAAGTATTATGCCTGCCCTTTTCTTTTTCTCCTCTCCTTCTGAAACTCCCATTATGCACATGTTGGTATGCTTGATTGTGTCCCACAGGACTTTGAGGCCTGTTCATGTTTCTTCTTTCTCTTCTCAATCTGTTGCCCAGACTAGATCTTCTCAACTGACCTAAATTGAAGTTTGTTGATTTTTTTTTCTCCCTGCTAAAATCTGGGGTTGAGCCCCTCTAGTGAACTTTTCACTTTATTATAACTTGTTACTTTTATTTTTTAAAAAATTAAAAATTGTCTCTGTCATGGCATATTATACTTTTTAACTCCAGAATTATTTTGATTTTAAAAAATGATTTGTCTTTATCATCTATTTGATGAAACATCTCATACTTTCCTCTAGTTCTTTAGACATGGTTTCTTTTAGCTTTGTAACATATTGAAAATATCTGATTTAAAGCCTTTTTATCTAGTAAGTCCAGCATGTAGGCTTCCTCAGGGTGAGTTTCTATTGATTAATTTTTATCCTGTGTATGGGCCATACATTCTTGTTTCTTTGCATGTATCTTAACTATTTTGAAAACTGAACATTTTAAATAATATAATGTGCGACACTGGAAATCAGATTCTACCCGCTCCCCAAGCTTCACTGTCGTTTCTGTTTGTTGTAGTATTTGTTGGTTTAGTGACTTCTCTGAACTCATTCTTTTTTTTTTAGAGATAGGGTCTGAGTTGGTGACTCAAGGGATCCTCTGGCTTTAGTTTCCTGAGTAGCTGGGACTACACATGTGTGCCACTGCACCTAGCTTATGAACGAATTCTTTAAAGTCTGTATTATTGTGTGTGACCACACAGGTTTTTGCTCAGTTAGCTTAGCGGTCAGTTAATGATTAGTGAGACAGGTTTCCTTAAACACCTTCAACCAAAAAGTCTCCCAGTCTTTCCTGAGGGCTTTTGTACTTACGTTGGGACTTCAGCCATCAGTCAAGCACTTTCTATTAGGTTGGTGCAAAATTAATTTCATTGAAATCACAAAACCACAATTTTTTGCACCTACCAACCAAATAATTCTGCCTTTGCCTTCACTTCTTGCTTCTGTAGTGCCTCGAGTCACCCAGAAGTTAGAGCTCAGGGCCCTCTCAGGCCTATCTTGAGTGTTCACATAACCCTAGGCATGTGCACACCCTAAGCACCTTCTACAGTCTCAGGAATATGTTAGCATTTTTCAAAGCCCTATGAACATCTTATTCCCCAGTTAAATACTTCAGTATGGGTGGAGCAAAAGGTGCTCCAAACAAAGTTTAAGGGTTTTTTTTGTTTGTTTTTTTGTTTTTTGTTTTACCTTTATGATGTATGTTATGGGGAGCCACTAGTGGAATCTTACGCAAAGAAGGAGCATGACTATATATAGCACAAACATTTTTACCAATGAGGTGAACAGATTAAAAGGAAGCAGACTGAAGGCGGAAAGATCAAAGAGCACTCTAAAAACATAGCTTGGGGAACATGGTGAAATCCTGTCTCTACTAAAAATAAATAAATAAATAAAAACATAAATAAAAAATTAGCTGGGCATGGTGGCAAGCACCTGTAGCCCTAGCTACTTGGGAGGCTTAAGTGGGAGGGTTGCTTGAGCCCAGGGACGGGGAGGTTGCAGTGAGCCCAGATGGCGCCACTGCACTCCAGCCTGGGTGACAAAGCAAGACCCTAACTCAAAAATGCATTAATAAATACATACAAAATAAAATAAAATAAAATAAATAAATAAAATAAAATAAAATAAAGTGAGGAAGGTCTGAGTTAAGGCCAAAGTGGGGAGTATTCAGAAGGGGAAGTAGTGGATTGGAAAAGCTGTTATGGAAATTACACATTTCATGGTTTCTACAATGGTTAACTGGGAGGCCAGTGGGGAGAGATGAAAAAGAGGCAAGTGTTTATACTCTTAAGTTTCTGACTAGGAAAATTATTTGGAGGATGGGGTTATTCACCCCCTCCCCCCCAAAAAAAGGAATAGAGAGGCACAGGTTTGGGGGGGGGAAGCATAAAGATGTGGATCCAAATATTACCTATGAGTAAAATAATCTTTGTGTTTTTAGAGGTATGAATATCTTAAAGCAAAAGTCTAATGCAATTGTGCTACTCAAATCAGTTTGGATCCACGCGCTGTAATCTTTCCCCACTCTCTGTCCAGTAGATTCGTCGCCATTCTCGATTTAGGAATGCTTTCAAGATGCTTGTTATTTGGAACATATTTGAGAAAGTGAGAGGAACGTGGTAAAGAAGCTGCCTTAAACACAGATCGTACCTAGACCTAGAGTGTAATATCAACTTGTCAAGTATATCCTGAGCAACTTTGCTTTTTGAAAACCTAGCACAAAGTAGATCATGAGTAAAACGTGATTGTTGATAATTACATGGAGAAATGTGAATAAATGACTCTTTAAACCCTGTAAACTAAACTCGGAGTAAAATAGGTGGTTTGAACATTTGGGAAACATTAGTTTTTCCTGAAATCCAATCCTTGCAAAGCAATTATGACAAGAGGTGGATAAAGCGGTCTTATGGAAAAGGGCGTCTTACCGGTCCCCTCTAATCACATCATCCCCCGTCTTTTAAAACATTTTATTCTCAGATAACCAGTTAAATCTAGTTCAAATGAACCTTTTCGTTTTTGAGGAGGACCATAATAGCAGTGAACACCAAAACGAAAGGGGATCTGGGCTTCGCAATACTAACAGTTCCATTTCCTAGCCAGTCGCCTCCCGGGCTGGATGTGCCCCCGTCCTAGATCTCAGCGGCGGCCGGAGAGCGCAGAGGTAGGGAGAGAAAAAGGAGGCGTCGGCAGGGCGCGAGCGGCCAGGGGGCTAAGTTCCGCCTCACGGTACTGGCGAGGACTGGAGACGCCGGGCCGCCCGCGCCGTCTGTCCCAAGCTCTCCTCCTGGACACCCGCCTGTCTCCCCGTCGTCTCCAATTGGCCGTCGGGGAACGGAAGCCGAAGCAGACTAGTGAACCCGGAAGTGCTTCGCGGCAGAGGCCCGGGCAACTCTTTTGAATGGAATCGGGCTGATTCATCGCCGGTTCGCAGAGTCAGAACCGCGTCGGGTCTGCGCCGCTGCTGCTGTTGTCTCTGTCTTCACGTCACCGCAGAGGCAAGACAAGGGTCCAGATCGCGGCATCCAGCTCCCGCCCGCCTTCAGGTAAGACCCAGAAGGCAGGCCTGGGAGGTCCGGGGAGGCAGCCGTGCTAGGCCGCCACCAGCCCCGTGCTTTCCTGAGTCACGTTGCCCAGCTGAGTTGCCACTAGAGGCCTGGGCCTCGAGGGAGGAGCCCGAGCTCCTTCATTCTCTTCGCCTGCTCTCAGGGATCTCTGTCTGGGTCAGGTGTGCATCTTGTCTCCTTTCTCCATTCTTTTCTGCTTGGCCGAATTCACATAATGGGAACCTCTTCTCTCTGAGAGAATCCTTGTTTATGGCCTGTTTGTCTGTGCTCTATCCGTAGTTGTTCCTGTCTTGAAAAACTTCAAAGCAGACCGGAGAAACAAGGGAGAGAGAGTAGAATTAACTTTCCCATTGAATACGTTTGTTTTATCTCCTGTCCTTTCTGTAAGCCTTGACCCTTTTTCTGTTAGTGTTAGGTTTTCAACTTCCTCCAAAAAATAAACAAAAGTCCTGCAGATACACTGGTTTTGGACCTTGAATATCTTAAAAACAAAGTGTGCTACTGTGCCTGTTAACTTACTTTCAATATTATACTAATTGAGTAATTGTTGGTGAATTGATTACATTTCTCGTGTTAAGTAGAAATCTGCTACCGTATGTTCCATCTTGCAACTTAATTTTCCTGGGGATGTAGCTCTGTGTCTGTCAAAAGAAAAAGAATGTAAACTTTTGAGTCCATAAACCTAGTGACTGAACGAAAAATTCTCGAGAAAATAAATGGTAACCAAAAGTTGATAAAAATTTTATGGAAAGGCAGGGGAGAGGGTTTAAAAATTAGCATAAAATAGAGTTCTAGTGTGAAAGTGATTTTATTCCACTGGTCACAAGTATGTTTTTAGTGCTACTGACTTAATGTGTTTGAGAAAAGCAGCAAGACATGCACTGATACTGTTGAAATAACAAAAACATGAACACAGTTTTAGTGCAGATGATTAATATAATGGTGGCCTTCCTGTCACGTAAGCCTACCTACCAGCTGACTCATTTGAAGTTTAGAGGTTAAGATATATAGTGGTTCTGAATTAACTACAGTTAAGGTGTGTTTAGTGAAGTGCTATTTAGTGAAAAAGCCTGAATGTTGTCTTGAATTTGTCCCTAAATCTTGCCAAGGGAGGAAAGGTTTCAAGTTATGATCTTTCATTGATGCTTCACCTGTTGACTTTGGGAGTTTGGTTTTTTTGTTTGTTTGTTTGTTTGAGCCTGAAGTGTTTGGTAAATAATATATTGCCATTTTAATTAAAAGGCTGGATGGATTTTAGGCCGGGCGCGGTGGCTCACACCTGTAATCCCAGCACTTTGGTAGGCTGAGGTGGGTGGATCATGAGGTGATCCAGCCTGGCCAAGACTAGCCTAACATAGTGAAACCATGTCTCTACTAAAAGTACAAAAAAATCAGCTGGGCATGGTGGCACGTGCCCGTAGTCCCAACTACCTCGGGAGGCTGGAGGTAGAATGTGGGAGGTGGAGGTTGCAGTGGGCTGAGATCGCGCCACCGCACTCCAGCTTGGGCAACAGAGTGAGACTTTGTCTCAAAAAAAAAAAAAAAAAAAAAAAAAGCTGGATTTTAATCTCTTTGACATGGGTCTATCTTATTTTTATACTGGCCATGTGCTTGTTAGTATATAGTTTGTGAACCCTATGTATGAAAATCAATAAAAGTTATTATTGCTGTTTTTATTGTTATTATCTTAGAAGTGGAAGAGATTATTTAATCTAGTCCTCTTATTTCAGTAACAAGAAGCAATTATGCTTTTTTAATTTTCAATTTTGTAGTAATGTTCATTTAATAATTCAGTGTCCACCTGTGAAAGCCTTGCCTGAATATCCATGTGATTTCTTGCTCAGGAACTTGTCATATTCCCTGTTTGTTGCAGTCATTTTGACATTTCATATTCTGCTTTGTGTGTGGTACTTTGGTGACCTTATTTGTGAAATGGGAGAACTGGATTAAATAATCTCTGCTAGTTCTAAAATGATAATAACAACAATTATAACAATAAGAATAGCAACGACAACATTTATTGAGTACCTTGAATGTTTCAGACACTATAAGTTGCTTTGAACATATTTTTACAACAGACTTGCAAAGTAGGTATTATCCCCACTTTATAAATGAGGTTCTAGAGTCTAGAAGAAGATAAAAATTAGTGTCATATAGTGAATAGGTGGTGAAGCCAGGATTCAAATCAAAGTCAACTGGTTCAAGAGCCTTTTTCACTCTATACTGCTGTCCTTTCCCTTTACATATTTTTTATGGGTTTATGTCAAACTTCTTCTACCCACCTCCCCCAGTAGATTATAAATTCTGTCAGTGCATGCCACTAAATTTCTTGAGTCAGCCCTCCATATCTCTGGGTTCTGCATCTGTAGATTCAACCAACCACAAATTGAAAATACTTGAAAAAAGTTGCATCTAGGCCAGGCACGGTGGCTTACGCCTGTAATCCCAGCACTTTGGGAGGCTGAGGCAGGTGGATCATCTGAGGTCAGGAGTTCCAGCCTGGCCAACATGGCGAAACCCCTTCTCTACTAAAAATACAAAAATACAAAAATTAGCCAGGCATGGTGGCATGTGCCCGTAATCCTAGCTACTGGAGAGGCTGAGGAAGGAGGATCGTTTGAACCTTGGAGGTGGAGGTTGCAGTGAGCCGAAATTGCAACACTACATTCCAGCCTGGTCAACAGAGTGAGACGCGGTCTCAAAAAAGGGGGAAAAAAAATTGCATCTATATTGAACATGTGTAGACATTTTTTTTCCATTATTCCCTAAGCAATATAGTATAACTATTTCTATTGTATTTACATTGTATTAGTTATTATAAGTAATCTAAAAATGATTTTAAAGTATATGAGAGGATGTGCATAGGTTATATGCAAATAGGGTACTATGCCATTTTATATCAGAGACTTGTGTATCCATGATTTTGGTGTCCTGGAACCAGTTCCTCACAGATACAGATGGATGACTGTACTCAAATGCTGAAATTGGGAGACTCCATAATAGGTTATTTATGATGAGTCCATTCTCACTCTTCCTTTTTTTTTTTTGAGACGAAACTTTGCTCTGTTGCCCAGGCTGGAGTGCAGTGGCGCAATCTTGGCTCACTGCAGCCTCCGCCTTCCAGGTTCAAGCCATTCTGCCTGCCTCAGCCAGCCTAGCTGGGGTTACAGGTGCCTGCCATCACGCCCGGCTAATTTTTGTATTTTTAGTAGAGACCAGGTTTTGCCATGTTGGTCAGGCTGGTCTCAAACTCCTGACCTTAGGTGATCCACCCGCCTCGGCCTCCCAAAGTGCTGGGATTACAGGTGTGAGCCGCCGTGCCCAGCCACCATTTTCACTCTTCTAAGTTGCAGAAATCTTGTTTTCAAAATCCTGTTTATATAATTAGATTTAATGTCGACTCACTCAAGATCTTCCACTGGAAAAAAGTCCTTAAGAAAGTGAGAGTATAAAGTTTTAACTACTTTGCACAAATCAGAAAACAGAGGAATTAGAAATACAGCAAGATAACAAATATGGAATAGCTTAAAAAGGATTGAGCATCAGTCTGAAAAGTAATTTTTTTTTTTTTTTTGAGACGGAGTATTGTTTTGTCACCCAGGCTGGAGTGCAGTAGTGCGATCTCGGCTCACTGTAATTTTCACCTTCTGGGTTCAAGTGATTCTCCTGCCTCAGCCTCCTGAGTTGCTGGGATTATAGGCATCTGGCACCGTACCCGGCTAATTTTTGTGTTTTCAGTAGAGATGGGGTTTTGCCATGTTGGCCAGGCTGGTCTTGAACCCCTGACCTCAAGTGATCCGCCCCCCTTGGCCTCCCAAAGTGCTGGGATTATAGGCATGAGCCACTGCACCTGGCCAAAAATTGATTTATTTTAAATCCAGCATGGACATGATCTAGCAATATCAGGTTCTAATCAGAGATTAAGAGAGAAAGAAAAAGTGGAAAGTAATCAACTTTGGAAAGTACTGATACCTTTTTTGTACTATTTTTACCAATTACGATTCTAAATATTATTGTATGTATGACATTATGTTAGGTATAAACACTTTATTCATATTGTCTGATAATATTTTCCATAAAGTTAATTATGTCATGAATGAGCTTTTGAGTCTTCTGCTTTTTGATAGCTGTAAAAACTTGGTTTAGATCCATCAACCTTTTTATTGCTTTTATTTCTAAGAATTGAAAGTGTTCTGTTTTATGTTAAGTATAACACATTCACTTTGTGAATCTTTCTGCTAAATTCTGCGAAATGCAAGTCCCTATCTCCAATGTGATTTAGTCATGTGAAATACGCCCAGCATTTTGAAACCCAATAAGTGGCGAACTATGTGAGGAAGAAGGATCTGTGTTGGTAGCCATGCTCAGGATGGGGTTGCTGATGAAGTAGCTAGTGTTTATTATATGCTTACTATATGCCAAGCATTGTATTCAATGGTTTTTTTTGGGTCCATTGTTTTTGTTAATCTTTTAAATGGCTCTATGAGATATATATCTCTATTTTGCAGATGAGGAAACTGAGGAGGAGAGAGGTGATTGACTCAAGGACATAGAGCTTGTAAGTGTTAGAGCCAGTATTTGAATCTGGCACTCTGACTGTAGAGTCATAGTACTTGACTCTGATGTACCAGACAAAATAGTCATTAGTCATCGCCATTTACCATCTAGGCCCAGTAGACCATAAAAGGATAGTGAAAAACAACTATATTAGAAATGTTAGTAAAGCTTAAACATAGCAAATACAAATTTTTATATTAATTAATTAATTAATTAATTTTTGAGATGGAGTCTTGCTGTGTCACCCAGGCTGGAGTGTAGTGGTACCACTTTGGTGCACTGCAACCTCCACCTCCTGGGTTCAAGCGCTCCTCCTACCTCAGCCTCCCCAGTAGCTGGGATTACAGGCACATGCCACCATTTCTGGCTAATTTTTGTATTTTTAGTAGAGACAGGGTTTTGCCTTGTTGGCCAGGCTGGTCTTGAGCTTCTGACCTCAAGTGATCTGCCTGCGTTGGCTTCCCAAATTGCTGGGACTGCAGGCGTGAGCCACCACACCCAGACTAAATACAAGTGTGTATTCTGTATTTTCTTGGTTTTGAAGGTACATATATCTTCATATGTCATCCTTTGAATGGGCATCATGGTTTGAATGAACTGCTCATCAGCCACCATGCATGAACCTAGAACATACTTGTCTTGTATAGATCAGTTCTATATTTCAAATACATTTCTAGTAGGCTCTAGCTTATTACTTCTGGTTCTTGTATTTGTTATCCTGTGTGTGTATCTATGTGAAAATATACATCACATAAAATTTACTATTCTAACTTTCTGGTGTACAGTTTAGTGGCATTAAGTATATTCACAGTGTTATGTAACTGTCACCACCATCCATATCTAGAATTTTTTTTGTCCTCCCAATTACTTTTGAAAACATTGAGAGCTCATAATTTTGTTGAAGATTCGATGCCATCTTTCCTTCATAATTGCAAAACATTTATATTTTTAGATTTATAGGCACCATTTAGAATTAGTCCAATGATTTTTAAAATTTCTACATTATCCATTTCCTTTTATTCACATTTGTGTACACTTTAGCATTTTTCCATGTGTGAACTGTATTAACATCATAAGACATCAAAAAATATGTCACACATCTCTTTAGAAAACAGGTTCTCATTGCAAAATGCTGTGTGATGAAGTCCTTTCTTGTTGAATAAGTAACTGAGTAAGAATGTCACTTTTTTGGTTTTAGAAATATGTTGTTCACTCACTGACCCTTTAAAAAATAATCTGTTGAGAAATTCACATAATGTAAAACTAACCATTTTAAATTGAACAGTTTAGTATCATTTCGTCCATTCACAGTGTGCCATTACCACCTCAGTTTAGTTCCAGAACATTTCTGTCATTCCAAGGTAAAAAATCTCTTAGCCATTTAGCAGTTTCTCCATTTTCCTTCCTTCCCCACCCACTGATAACCACCAGTCTGCATTCTGTCTCTGTGGATTTATTGGATACTTCATATACATGGAATCACATAACATGTGACCTTTTGTGCCTGGCTTCTTTTACGTAGTGTGATATTTTGAGGTTCAGCTAACTTGTAACATGTACCAGTAGTACTTCATTCCTTTTTATAGCTAAACAGTATTTCATATTACAATATTCCTTTATGTGTTTATAGTAGAATTTGTTTATCCATTCATTCTTTGGTAGACATTTGGACTGTTTCCACCTTTCGGCTATTGTGAATAGTGATGGTGTAAACATGCATGTACATGAACTTATTTTGAGTATTTGTTTTTGGTTTTATGGGGTATATACCGATGAGTGGAGTTGCTGGATCAAGTGGTAATTCTATGTTTAACTTTTTGGGAAACTGCCAAACTATTCCCAGCACTCATTGGTTCTTAAGTTTGAGAAAATTAATCTAGGGTATTATCATCTCAAGAGAGTCTGAGATTTTGTTTATATCAATGGTTCTCAATTGTGAGTGATTTTTGAAACAATCAAAAATAACTTCAAACATTTGTCCCCCGGGAACATTTGGTAAAGCTTGGAGACATTTTTGATTGTCACAACTGGATAGGTGCTGCTGTTGTCTAGTGGAGCTGGGGATGATGTTAAGCATCCTATAGTGCACAAGACAGCCCCACGAACAACAACAGATTATCTGGTTCTGAATCTCAGTAGTACTGAAGTTAGTAAATCCTGGCTTGTACCGTCAATTTTATTGTCATCATTAGAGACTAGAATGCTGTAATCTGTCTCCTTCACATTCATCTTTGATTTTGTAGTAATGTGAAACATTTTCTTTGTTGCTTTTTTCCTTTTGCCATTATTAAAATGAAAAATTCTGATTTCTTAACCGTGCTAAATGAAGACTGAAAAAAAGACTACAAAGATGAAGTCTCTAGTGTTCTATATCTTTTCGAAAGATGGATCAGTGCTTTGGACAACACAGTAAGAATGAAAGGATGATGTAATAACTATAATTTTTTTTCACTATTGCATTATTTTAGACAGTTCTTTTTTTTTTTTTTTTTTTGAGACGGAGTCTCACGCTGTCGCCCAGGCTGGAGTGCAGTGGCGCGATCTCAGCTCACTGCAAGCTCCGCCTCCCGGGTTCCCGCCATTCTCCTGCCTCAGCCTCCTGAGTAGCTGGGACTACAGGCGCCCGCCACCGCGCCCGGCTAATTTTTTGTATTTTTAGTAGAGACGGGGTTTCACTGTGGTCTCGATCTCCTGACCTTGTGATCCGCCCGCCTCGGCCTCCCAAAGTGCTGGGATTACAGGCTTGAGCCACGGCGCCCGGCCTATTTTAGACAGTTCTTATCATTTTTCCATATTCTTGTCATTTTAGTGTTTTCGGCATAGTTTTGGGAATAATTGATTAAGAAATGATGGACTACTAATGCCTCCTAGTATGATAAAATAGCAAATTTTCAGGGTATAAGAAAAATAACCACTAATATTCCATAATATTTGATAGATTTGTAATAATGTACAATTAACCTATATAGTAATTATATGAGAGAATGAACTGTCCTATTTAAAAAATAAGTAAATTTTTATTTTATTCTTTTTTTTTTTTTTGAGACCAAATTTCACTCTTGTTGCCCAGGCTGGAGTGCAATGGTGCATTCTTGGCTCATTGCAATCTGCCTCTGGGATTCAAGTGATTCTCCTGCCTCAGCCCCCTGAGTAGCTGGGATTACAGGTGCCTGCCACCATGCCTGGCTAATTTTTTTTGTATTTTTAGTAGAGAAGGTGTTTTACCATATTGGCCAGGCTGGTCTCCAACTCCTGACCTCAGGTGATCTGCCTGCCTTGGCCTCCCAAAGTGTTGGGATTACAGGTGTGAGCCACCGTGCCCGGCCTCTTTTGTTCTTTGAAAAATGTCTGGAAAGACTAAAAGTTTTGAAATGTCTGTCTTCAAAGTTAGTGTTCACGAGAGAAACATACACATAAAATTTGGATACAGGGTTACTCACTGTGCTCTGTAGCTCCCTGTAAAGTAGCTTATTCTGTATTCAGAAAATGATTATTAAGAAACAGTTTTGATTTCTACTTCATTTTTAGGAATGTTGATTCTTTTAAAGATTCTGGTATAAAGTTTTTCTCCTTAAATTATCAAAATAATTATATTTTATTTTGTTTACTTTTTTCAGGAGAGAAAGAAAAAATAAAATATACTTGGGGAAATTGTGCCTGCCAGAATTAGCAAGAGCTTTCTTTAAGAAGAAATTTGTCAAACTCAACAAATTGAAGGTTAACACCTTAAGCGTTATAGTTATTGACCAGGTAAGGTTTAAAAATGTATTTTACTTTTAATTATTCTTTTAGGGGTGGATAGAGAGATAGCATGAAAATGTATTATTTTTAACAGATGTCAAATTATGAATATGTTTGATAGATAACCAGATTTTCAAAAGTGGTGTGATTTAGAATATGTATCAATATACTTCATTCCCAAATGTTAGTATTTTTATTAAACCTGGTTATCTCAGCTTAAATGTTTTAATTTGTTAAATATGTTTCCTCTTTGCTGAGACATCTAATTTTGCTACAGAAACAAATTTGACCTGCCAGATTTTCTTTCTTTCTGCTTCTTGCATCACTCATGTATATTCACAGCATCTGGAGTCTGTGTAAAGTCATCAGAAACAACACAGAGGAATAGATAAACTGAACACAGCTGGGAATCAGTTTTGGCCTAGAATAAATATATATATTCTAATGTACACTGTATGTTGTTTGTTTTTCTGTTGATTCTTTAAGTTTGTAAGGTTGAAATGGTCCAAAAGAAATTTTTTTCTTCTTTGGTAATTTATTCTAGAGAATTGCTTTAATATTATAAAATATACAGGATCCCCCGCCCCCGCCCCCCACCCAGTTTACAGCCTTTAAAAAGTGCTGCGTGTTGAATGCCATATTTGATTTGAGGAATTTCAATGAGTATTTGATGGAGATTTTAGTTGTAAGTGTTGGTATTAGGAGGATGCGTTAAGATTGTGAAGTGGAAATTTTGTCTGTATTACCATGTTTTCTTATATGCCTTTTCATTTTAAAAAGAAATTGTTAAAATTGTGAGTTTCATAAACATGTTACATGAAACAGTCCAGATACAAAAAATATATGATTCTGTTTATATAAAATTCAAAAACAGCTGAACTAATCTATGCTGTTGAAAGTTGAATTTTTACCTTTTCAGGGTGGAATAGACTGGAAGAGGGGCTTGGGTGGTGTTTCTGAGGTGCTGATAATGTTCTGTTTCTTGAACTGGGTGATGGTTACATGGATGTGTTCACTTTGAAGAGTCCATGGCTATATCGTTTGTGTTCTTTTCTGTATGTGCACTTGAGTAAAGTTCTTTTCTGTACGTGGACTTGAATAAAGTTTGCAATATTAACATTGTTAAATTGTTACCAGGATTCAACAAATGTGATTGGTGGGGGGGTAATATATAAAGTACATTATTGAGTTTTAGTTTATATAGCAATTTGAACTAGTAAAACAACATGGATGAAGGATGAAATGAATCTTAGCATTTAATTTAGAATATAATTTGTAATAATACCATTTTCTAAAGCATACACTTAGGAAAAAGGAATTTTATTTAAGGACATAGCAGTTTTCAAGTAGAAAAAATTGCTTTGTTGTCATTTTTAAATTACTTAGTTGTACTGCTATTCATTTTTAAAATTTGGTTACTTCTTTTTGTTATTTAAGACCATATAAATACACTTGCTATTTCTTAACTTCTTCTCTGAGGTTTTCAAGCTTGAAGAATATCTTCTGTAGTTACTCCAAACATTAAAACTAAATCAGATTGGTATAGTAAATCCACCTTGTATTGGTTAACTCTGAAGTTATAATTGAGAAGCACAGTTGAATTTCCTTAGTGAAAAAGTCGTGTATCTCTAC
Source organism: Macaca thibetana thibetana (assembly GCF_024542745.1). NCBI lineage: Eukaryota > Metazoa > Chordata > Mammalia > Primates > Cercopithecidae > Macaca > Macaca thibetana. The sequence goes on along the minus strand of NC_065589.1, from coordinate 81,727,942 downwards.
AACATCTGAAATAACACAAAATATCTGTGTAGGTTCTAGAACACTGTCTTAATACGTTTAATGTTTACACTATAGTATTTCTTTTAGTATAATGAGTTCAGTTTTTAAAAGCCTTTGATGCTAATTCAGAGATCCATAATCTGCTCACAATGTCTTTCACATGTAGTTTTGATGATAACTGACAAGCTGTAAGTTAATTAGCACAGAACTTACTAATGAGGATGTTAAAATTTAATTTAAAAGTGAGGATTTTTATTTGTACACTCTGGACAAATTGAAGGAAATTCAATCATACATATGATAAGCATTTCAGGCACTTTTTCTGCATTCAGGTACTTTATTAGATAACAATAAGAAAATATAATTAACTTAATGATAGCAAAGTTTTGAAAGTATGCTAAGATTGCTTGTCTTTAAAACTGGGGATAACCCAAAACCAAAGCAGTAAAATAAGGTCTGTTAATTAGCATGGAAGACAGCTTCTTGAATTAATATGTGGTGTTAATTAACAGGAAGTCTGATGTTGTGTTGTAATTACCACCAATATTTTTGACATACTGAGTGACTGAAAGTGAATTATATAGATAGCAATTGAATAAACACTTTTGTGCTTAGGAACGTTTTTTCTTTGTTTCTGTTTTCTAGAAATATGGACAGACTTCTTAGACTTGGAGGAGGTATGCCTGGACTAGGCCAGGTTAGTATATAGTCTCTTGAGCATTTCCTTGTGTGTAAACTGCAAGCCTTTTTGTAGTTATCCAAAGAGAAAGAAATTATCCCCAAGAAAATCACCTAACGGATAACTTTATGGTAAGAATCTTACCTTATTGATGTTCGCTATCTTGCAACACTAGATAACATGTGGTAAACATTTACTGTCTTAGTTTACTTTTCTCCTGGGAATAAGAATTTTCTGTTATTTGCTTTGTTTAAAATTTTGAGATATGTGAGATTATCAAAGTTGTCTTTTAGGGAAAAAAAAACCCCCTCAACATTGCTTAACTTCCTGAATTTACAATGTAAACTTTAGATGTAACACAAGAAAAAGTAAGCACGTCATCCTGTTTGCCAGATCTAGAAAACTGACCCATAGAATGTTTGTATGTACAGTCTTAACACTGGTAAATTTCTGCTAGTAATTATAATATATAGATGGATTAATGAGTAATCTCTCTCCTTTCCTTTAAATTTGGTATAAATGGTTTCTTTTATAATCTTTTTTAAAAATAAATAAGCTTTCAGTTGTTTTAATATTGTTTGTCTTGTTCCATTTGCTGTTGAGCAAATGACCTCTAGATTTCTGCCTCAGGATAGTCTATATGCTTTCAGGTCAAGAATTTCTGCCTCTTGTGAGTTCTACACTTTTGCTCTGTGCAATCATACGTTGAGTTAATACTAATTAACAAAAGAAATGACTATGTGTTTTTCTCTTCCTAAGACTTCTATGTATGCAATGTATTGTTTTATGACCAAATACTGGAAATATTTTTATAGTCCCTTTTAAAATCTCTTTAGTTTCCAGCTTTCCCACATTTCTTTATTGCTATCAGTGACTTCATCTTTCTTCAAAGTAATCTATGTTTACTGTAAGAAGCAGTTTTTGTTTGAGACTTCATGAAATTCTCAGTGTTTTAGAAGAACTTTCATAAGAACTGTTTGATTAGGTCTATCATGGTTTATGACTTTTAGAAAGTTCAAATCTTTTTGTGGTTCTGTATTGCATTCTTGGATGGCTTTCAGTTTTTTCATTTACTTTTAGTTTTGATGATTTCTCATGTTTCTTTGCTGTTAGCCTATTTCTTCATGATTCTTCATTTTTGTAACACCTGTATAACTCATTCTCTCAAGAGGCCTAAGCCTCTTTGAACTTGATCCTGAACCATTCCCATTTTTTCGTAAACATTCTAGAGAGCTTCTAGAATTTCTCTAATTTATTCTGAAATTAGTAGTAATAATGTTCAGGCATGTGAAAATATGAGAAATGAGGAGAGGTTGTGTGTAGATACTGCAAATTTACCTGCAAATTATAGGTACAGATGTTGCCTTAGAATTCTTAAGGGAAGTTGTATCAAATTTAAATATAAAAATAACTTTCCTTAAGCATAGATACAATAAATTACCCATTTTGGAAATCCATGCTGGAAAACCCCTGGACATGAAATAATGGTTTTACTGACCACAAATTGAGCTACATTATATGTCAATGGCGACTTCAAACCTTTGTATCAAGTGAAAAACTTGATGTTTTCTCAGTAACCTTATTGGTTTCTGATTAATCAGCCATTGTGTCCTTAGTTTGTATTCTTTTTTGAAGTTAAAAATCTGCTTAAGAATCATTTCATCTCAATTAGATGACAAACTCAAGGAAATAATTTGTGGAACTCTTATTTTTATGGTATCTCCCTTATCCTATACTAGGTGTTTAATTTTCTTTTTCTCTAAAATTTTATTTTATCTTGTTACAGGAATAATTTGACAAATACCTATCATGTTACTTTTGCAACATGAAATGTTAAGTGTATTTTTTGCCTAATAAGAATATGTTGTTTATTATTTACTTATTATAATTTTTTTTGAGATGGAGTCTTGCTCTGTCACCCAGGCTGAAATGTAGTGGCATGATCTTGGTTCACTGTACCCTCTGCCTCCTGGGTTCAAGTGATTCTTCTGCCTCAGCCTCCTGAGTAGCTGGGATTACAGGCATTCACCACCACGCCTGGCTAATTTTTGAATTTTTAGTAGAGACCAGGTTTCACCATGTTGGCCAGGCTGGTCTTGAACTCCTTGACCTCAGGTGATCCACCTACCTTGGCCTCCCAAAGTACTGGGATTACAGGCGTGAGCTGCCACTCCCAGACTATTATTTATTTTTAATAAGAAGTCAAAGATCTTTGGATTGATAATAGCTATCTTTTCATTAGATAAGGCAAGGCACCAATAGTAGTAGAGAAAAGGAGACACAAATTGACCCTTCTCTCTAGAAATCAGTGGGAAATGTTATCTTACCATTTAATGGAAAAGGCAGAATTCCCTCCCAAATAAGGAGCAGGTCACTTGCTGGTAAGTTTGTAGATGGCCCTCTTAAAATGTGGCAGTAGGCAGGAGCAGAACAGGTAAGGGCCTCATATGATTGAGAGTCCCTTAAGGTTATTTTATTTCCTTGATTGAAGAACAAGAACCATGGACATTTTATGAGTGAATAGGCCACCTTAAATCATGATCTATACGAATAACCTAACTTTGATGAAAGAAATGTCCAAGACTTACTTTTTTTATATCAGTCTCCAAACAGTTGCTACTTTACTGGCTTGAAGACATTCTGTTGCACTCCTGGTTGACGCAAACCTGGTGGTTAGTGTCCGACTCTGCAAGTTAAAGGCTGACTTCTCCACAGAACTACCCTTACTTCAGATGCCAGCTTCCTGTGTCCCCAAGCCATCCACACTTCTGACCGACACTTTGACCTGACTATAAATTTGGAGGTCCTCACAACCTCCTCAGGTTTGATAATTCACTAGAACAACTGACAGAACTCAAGAAAGTGCTGCGCTTATTATTACAGTTTTGTTATCCAGGAATACAGATTAGGAGGACCAGTGAAATGAAGACACACAGGATGGGGTCTGGGAGGAGATGCAGAGCTCCTGTGCTCTCTCTTCATGGAATTAGGGCTTGTCACCCTCCCTGCACATCAATGAGTTTACCAGCCAGGGAGCTCCACCTGGTGTAGCTTTGGTGTCCAGAGTTTTTATTGGGACTCGGCATACATGAGCTTGATTGATTAAATCATTGGGTGATCAAACTCAAAATTCAAGATCTCCATCCTTCCTTCCCTCCTTGGAAATGGGCCTGGCTCAAAGTCTTAGCCCTCTATTTACCACGGTCTTTATGGTGATCAGCCCTCATTCTCAAGCTATGTAGGGGTGGTCACTGAGTCACTGTGTTAGCATAACAAAAGAAACTCCAAGGGTTTTTGAGGCTTTGTGCCAGAAACTCAGGATAAAGACCAGATTATTTTGCAACAAAGACTTGTTTTCAGCCTTGACTTCATTATTTGTAGAAACAATTCAATATTTCATTTGAATTTTTCTTGTACTATTATTTGATACTGATTTTTGTGCTGTTTCCAAGAGACATGATCCCACCTTGAGTCCCAATGCCTTTAATATAACCCAATAGTAGTAAAAAGGTCTTTGGGCTTTGCTCTATGTGCTAATTGGTTATGTTATCATTATTATTATTTTGAGTCAGAGACTTGCTTTGTTGCCCAGTCTGGAGTGCAGTGGCATGATCTCAGCTCACTGTAGTCTCACCCCCGTGGATACAAGTGATTCTCCTGCCTCAGCCTCGCAAGTAGCTGGGATTACAGGCATGAGCCACCACGCACAGCTAATTTTTTTTATTTTTAGTAGAGATGGGGTTTCACCATGTTGGCTGGGCTGGTCTTGAACTTCTGACCTCAAGTGATCTGCCCACTGCAGCCTCCCAAAGTGCTTGGATTACAGATGTGAGCCGTTGCTCTCGGCCTGGTCATGTTTTTTAATGGAGGAATTCATAGTAGTAATATGGGAATATCAGTATTATAATCACAGTTTATACTGATATTTCATTGTTTTTGAGGCCACTTGGCCTTCGTTGTTTTATTTGGGAGTTGTAGTAGGGCTAGTAGGTAAAAAAGGAACTTGTAAATAATCAAAGTCCCCATTCATTCTAGTCTCTTAATTTTCTCTAAATAGGAGGTGACTTTTCTCTTTTCCAAGGCTATTCCTTGTTCTCAGATCTCATTCTCTTGACACATTGCCTATCTCCATTGACTCCTTTCTCTGCCTACAAAGATGTTTAAGTCTCCTGTATCCAAAAAAGAAAACTCTACTGCATACTGCCATAAAACCTTTTCTTCCATTTATTTCTAGAATTCCTGAAATAATAGCTTAAACTCCATAATCTACTTAATTACCTCTATTCACTCTCATGAGAATGCGTTCTGGCCAACTCCTGTATTACGGTATTGGAATTTTTTAAACTGCCAAGTCTATTGGCCTATTTTTAGTTCTCTTTTAACTAAACTTCAGTATTCCACACTTACTATCTTAAACCTTTCTCTTCCATTTGTTTTTATCATGCTGTCTTTTCCTGTTTCTCATTATGGTATCCATTCCTACAAAACAACTAAGTTTTATATTTTTTAATATCACATTTTAAAATGTTAATATTGGCCAGGCCTGGTGGCTCACGCCTGTAATCTCAGCACTTTGGGAGACCAAGGGGGCAGATCACATAAGGCTAGGAGTTCAGGACCAGCCTGGCCAACATGGGGAAACCCCATCTCTACTAAAAGTACAAAAATCACCTGAGTGTGGTGGTGCACATCTGTAATCCCAGCTACTCAGGAGGCTGAAGCAGGAGAATCACTTGAACCCAGGAGGTGGTGGTTGCAGTGAGCCAAGATTGTACCACTGCATTCAAGCCTGGGTGACAGAGTGAGACTATGTCTCAAAAAAAAAAAAAAGAAAAAAAGTTAATATTTGAATAGTGATAGGCTAAAATAATTAAATTTGTCCTCAGTCCTCTACTTCAGTTTAACTTACCAGTAGTTTGAAGCAGAAATAAAGATGTTTTATTAGTACTATTAAAATCTGTAAAGTAACAGCTTTACATTTTAAATGTATTTTTAGATTTTCTTTGTTAAAGTACTTACAAACTTGAAATTACTAAAAGGTGTGAGATTATTATATTAAAAACATATATTACTATAATTTGGCTACTTCGTTGTCTTTATAACAAACTCCACCTAGGTCTTGGCATCTAAACGATTTCCAAAAGCAGTGAAAACAGAGCCCAAGAGATGAGAATAGCCAAAGCATATTCTGCAGTTTTTTAAAAATTTTGGTTTCTCTCTGGGTTCATTTTAGCTTTGGAAATAGTCAATATAAGCTTGAAAGTAGGTGGAACTTCCGCAGAATGACAGTGGCATTTAGTAACTTGTCTTCAGTTTTAATTTGTTAAGTCAATATTTGGAGTTTCTGTGTATCAGGTATTATATACTATAACGAATTCCAAGATGAACAAGAATATCAATGCCTAATCCAGAGCCTTACATTATAATAGACACACAAGCAATCGTGTTTTAAGTGCCTACCACACATTAACTACTTTGAATCAGTGAAAGCTAATGCTCATTGGAAATAATGTGATTTGTAAGTGCAGTGGAGGTTAGTTTAACTTCTTTTGGGAAAAATGAGACTAACTTGGGAAAAATGGGAAAAATGAGACTAAATTGAGGAGATGATGTTTGAGCTGAGTTTTGAAATATGTGTCAAGGCATATTCAAAAGGCTAGAGAATAAATACATAAGAAAATACTGGGAAAAGAAGCTTGTAAAGGATTCTGAGGTTGGTTATGAAAGGCTTGGAATGCCGTACTTAGTGATTTTTACTTTTTTCCCCTAGGTGTTGTAGTTTCATGAAGATTTTCTTTCTTTTTTTTTTTTTTCAGATGTGAAGATTTTTTTTTTTCTTTCCAGTAGACTTGTGAGATAATTTGATCTGTGTTTTTGAAAAGTAATTCTAGTGGTAGTTTGGAGAATAGGTAAAGGGGAACAGATTAAAGGCAAAGTCATCAATTACATGAATATTTGTGACTTTCAACCTTCCAGGCATATAACAGGATTATATTTTTCTGTCATCTTTGAAGTTAGCATTACCATGATTTTGCTTTGACCAATGGAATGTGATTGGTTAATAGGTCACTTTTAGGTGGAAGCTTTAAGAATCAGGATGTGATTTGTCTGCCCTGGTAATAAACAACATCATGATCATGGAGCCTCTTTTTGCCAGGTCCCTTAGTGAAAATGACATACAACCTGCAAGTGTTTTTTTTTTTTTTTTGAGACAGAGTCTCGCTCTGTTGCCCAAGCTGGAGTGCAGTGGCCGGATCTCAGCTCACTGCAAGCTCCGCCTCCCAGGCCCACACCATTCTCCTGCCTCAACCTCCTGAGCAGCTAGGACTACAGGCACCCACCACCTCGCCCGGCTAGTTTTTTGTATTTTTTAGTAGAGACGGGGTTTCACCACGTTAGCCAGGATGGTCTCGATCTTCTGACCTCATGATCCGCCCGTCTCGGCCTCCCAAAGTGCTGGAATTACAGTCTTGAGCCACCGCGCCTGGCCAACAACCTGCAAGTTTTAAGCAAAGTTAAAAATCATGTGATTTCTGTGTAAAATACCCTAATTTTTTTGGTCTCTTTAAAAAAAAAACAAACACTGTGTAGGCCAAACTAAGCACATATGCAGCAGGCTATATAATGCCTATAAGTTGTCACTTTTTGTCTGTGGTACAGACCTCATTAATTTCAGATGCAAAAATAAGGCAAAATACTGTGGGTGAGTGATCCCAGAAGGCTTCCTGAATGTGGTGAGATATAGTCTACATTTTGAAGAATTATTTCAGGTGGCTAGATTTAAACAATGAAATTCATGAATTGAATAGGATGTATTTTGTTATAACTCCCAAATCCTCACAGTGTATGGATTTTTTGTATATTCACTAATAACTTTTTCTGGTTTCTTATTGTGGTTATTGGACCAGAAATGTTGTTTCAATTGTTTGTCTCAGGTTTTGGTCTAATGTTTGGTAGAGAGAATTAATTTAGCATAGCAATGGAAAAAATGACTGGAATAAATGAAAATATAATACTGTTTTCATGGATGAGGAGTCTTTTTATCACCACATGCCAGTTCTTTCCAACTAATCATACATTCAATGCAATTTCAATAAAAATATCAACTAGAATTTTCATGGAAATAGGCAAACTGACTCTATAATTCATATATGAAAAAATAGTTCAAGAATAGCAAAGAAATTCGTAAAAAGGAAAAAGAAATTTGCTCTACCAGATTTCAAAATATATTTTAATGCTCTATGACTGAAGTAGTAATATATTGTTGCAGAGATAATCAGGTAGACCAGTATAATCAAAAACCCAGAAACACATCCATCAATATATGGGAACTTGGTTTGTAATATAAGTGACATTAAAATAGTGGAGAAGGAGAGGCCTGTTCATTAGATGATGCTGAAGCAAGTGGTAGCCAGTAAGGGGAAAAACTAAAATTAGATTCCAGCCTTATTCTATACAAAAAATATTTGTATCAAATGGATTGAATATCTAAATATGAAATCAAACTTTATAACATTTTTTTTTTTTAAAGATGGAGTCTTGCTCCGTCACCCAGGCTGTAGTGCAGTGGCATGATCTTGGCTAACTGCAACCTCCACCTCCTGGATTCAAGAGATTCTCTTGCCTCAGCGTCCTGAGTATCTGGGATTACAGGTGCCCACCACCACACCCGGCTAATTTTTGTATTTTTGTAGAGACAGGGTTTCACTCTGTTGGCCAGGCTGGTCTCGAATTCCTGACCTCAATTGATCCGCCCACCTTGGCCTCCCAAAGTGCTGGGATTATAGGCAAGAGCCACCATGCCCAGTCCAAACTTTATAATTTTTGAAGATATGCCCATTTGAATGGCTATTATTAAAATTAAACAACAAGAACAACAACAAAATAAGTATTGGTGAGGACTGGAGAAATTAGAACTCTTGTACATTGATGGTAGAAATGTAAAATGGTGCAGATAATATGGATAACAGTATTGTTCCTTAAAAGATTAAACATAGGATTACCGTATAATCCAGCAATTCTACTTCTGGGTATGTGCCCAAACTAATTGAAGGCAGAGACTCCAACAGATGTTTGTACACCAATATTCTTAGCAGCATTACTTATAATAGCCAAGGGGTGGAAACAACCTAGATGTCCCTTATACAAATGAATGGATAAATAAAATGCATACACATTCATTCCTTAGTATCCTTGGGGGATTGATTCTCGGATCTTTGTTGATACCAAAATCTGTGGCTGCTCAAGTCGCTTAGATAAAATGGCATAGTATTTGCATATAACCTATACATGGTCTCTCGCATACATTAAATCATCTATAAATTACTTATAATGCTTAATACAATGTGAATGCTATGTAAATACATATATTTAAAACATTTTTGTTTTTTATTGTTGTATTGTTACTTTTTATTGTTTTTTCCCTCCGGTATTTTGTGTCTATGGTTGGTTAAATCTGTGGATGACGAACCTGTTGATATGGAGGGCTGATTGTACATACAATGGAATATTATTAACTTTAAAGGAGTGAAATTCTGACATACGCTACAACATGAGTGAACCTAAAAGATACTGTGCTAAGTGAAATAAGCCAGACACAAAAGGACAAATGTTATTATATGATTCCACTTACATGAGGTACCTAGAGTATCAGATTCATAATGATAGAAAGTAGAATGGTAGTTGCCAGGAGCTGGGAAGAGGAGAGAATAGGGAGTTATTGTTTAATGGGTACAGAGTTTCCGTTTGGGATGATGAAAAAAGTTCTGGAACTGGTGTTGGAGATGGTGGTGTTGGTTGTGCGACAGTGTTAATGTACCTAATGCCACTGAATTGTTACTTAAAAACAGTAAAAGTGGCAAATTTTATATTTTTACTACAAAAAAGACATTTTAAAGTTCAGTTACCGTATGTTTAAAATGAGGTTGATAATACCTACCCAGATGGTTCTTTATAAGGATTAAATAATCTCCAATATGAACTAGTCAGGTGCATAGCAGATACCCTTCCCCAATCCCCTAGTTTTTGGGGGCAGAAATTTTTATGTCTTTATGACCTCAGTATAAGAAAGCACAACTCAAAGGATTCATAATTTGACTATCTCAAGACAGTGTTACTAATTCTTGTCCCCAAAAGACAACAGAAACAAACTTATAAGACAAGCAAAGATGGAGACAAGATACTGGCAACACATTAATCTGCAACACCATGTGGTTCATTCAGCAGAACCATAGATAAGTAAGACAAAAAAAGACCTCATTTAACAAAAGAATGTGAAATAAGAATGGCCAAAAAAAAAAAATTATGACAAGATACTCAGTGTTGTTTTATATCAGGGAAATGAAAACTAAAACAACTATTAGATTAGTTTTTTAAAAAAAGCAACCTGTTGAATTAAGTATTAATGAAAATTTAGGAAAGCAGTAATTTTCATGTAAGCTGTGTGCATGTGTGTGTGTATGTGTTTGTGTGAGTGTGATGTTGGTTAGGAATTATAGCGCAGTGCTTAGATCATTACCTGGCAAATAACAGACAATAAATATATGTTAAGTGGACACACCATATGTGGTAAATGGTTAAAGTCACTTTGGAGAGCAATTTGACAATATCTAGTAAAGTTGAAAATGACCAAACTTCTGTTACTCAATAATTCCATTTATTCACTTTAGAGAAACTTTTATATGTCAATATCAGGAGACATATTGAAGAATATTGTTAAAGCATTATTTGCAATATTAAAAATTGCAAAATATTTAAATGTCTAAATGTGTTATGATGAAATTAATGCAGCAGCTAAAATGAATGAACTAGGTTCTATATACCAATATGCATAATAGATCTTATAAACATAGTAAGAGAAAAATTCAGTTGTAAAAAGATACATACAACATGGAAGCATGTAAATTTAAAAAACATAAAGTAACACCCTTTTTTAGGGTTATATAACTCCAGAGTAAAAATATTACAAGTTGTTCTACAGAAGCACTGTCTAGTACAACTTTCTGCAGTGATGGAAGTGTCCATATCTGCACCATTCAATACAGTAGCCACTAACCACATGTTAAGTACTGGAAATGTGACTGGAGCAGCTGGAGAACTGAATTCTAAATGTTATATTACTTAAATTTAAAGAATCACATGTACCTGTTGAGCCCATGAGATGTACTTTGTCTAACTGAAAAATGAACTTCTAATTTTATTTAAATTTATATGGTCACATCTAGCTAGTGGCTACCATATTGTACAGCGCAGGTCTAGATAACTCACAACAAATTCATGAAAAGGGAGGGAGGCAAAAGGAACTTCAACTTTATAATGTTCTCTTTTTAGTATACAAACATAAAACTAAAGCAAAAGAACAAGTTGTGGAATAACACTAAATAACATTAAATGACATTAAATAACATTTTTCTTTAGTACTTTTTAGAAGAGCCACCAAATAAAGTCAGAAATTCATTTGAATTTATTTTTTAGTACTTTTTTAATGCCTTACGTAGGTATTCCATTTTCTCTCCCACTCTTTAATTTGAAGGCGATAATACTAGAGAGGTTACCACAGTATAGATCTTGCAGGGCCCTGTAGAAAGTTCTCTTCTGAGTGATTTGGGAAGCTATTAGAGATTGCTGAGCAAAGGAGTTATGCTTATCAGACATACATTTTTAAAGAACTTGGACACACTGAAGATGAAGGTACCGTAATAATGTTTTAAAATAAATTACAGATTATTGTTTTATTTTTATTCTATATCTGCTAGAGCAATCCTGCCATGTAGTGAACCATCATAGATTAATGTGTACAATTAGTCTTTATTTATATGTGTCACATCTGTCATAAATACAGGCTTTAATTTTGCTATAAGCACTGGTATAGTAGTATGCAAATGAGCAGACCTTTACAAAATTTTTTCATAGGTTTTCTTTATATTCCTTGAGTTCTTTAGCTTAGCTGTATTGACAGTATTTATATGCTCATGAATATTCTGGTTCCTTTTTTTTTCTTTGACTCTTGAGTATCTGATGTAATCCTGTGTACATTTATGAAGAGCCTTTCTAAACATTAGTAGATTAATGTGGGCATTTTCTCTTAAGAAGTAGAGAAGGGTCAAGAAATTTTAATTGTTTTATTTCTTAGCTTAACTACAAATAATAGTGATTTTGCTTTAGAAACAAAGCAGCATTACAAGATGCCTTTAACGTTTTTCTTATTTGCTGCTCTTGTGAGGTTATAATTTTATTAAATATAGTTCCTAATCATTCTATTCATATACTCTGATACGTATACGATAGGAAATTAAGAAAGGGGTCAGGTTAAAAGCAAACTAATTAGAGCATATTCTTTCTAGTTGTCATTGTAGTGTGATTATTCTGAGTATGTATTAAACTCTGTGAAAAATAGGGTGCTCCTGAGAGGCCTCAAATCTAGTCTCGAGGGTTCTCAGATAAGTAAAAGGGACATAAATTTTCCATAGGTATATGATAGTTAACCTGTGTCAGTTTGTTTGAATATTTTAATTGTGATAGGTCTTCTTTTGGGAGGAAAGGTCTTTGACACTTGTGAATGCTAAATTTCTATTTTGATATGCAATTGTGCTAAACAATTTTGTTCAAGTTCTTTAGAACAGAAGGGGATTGGTGATAAATTTTCAGTTACAGTGAAACTGTCCTTCAAATTAATCACATTCTGATGAAATAAGAGAAAAAATAAAAATTGTGAAAAGTAATGAAATGTTTAAAGTTTTAAATATAAAGTCAGGGATATGATGGATCTATTACATCCGATACCATTTTTGGTAGAAAGAGTATATGGGAAAGAAGACAGAAGAAGATATCTCTATCTAATATGGGAAATTAAGACATTGCAACTTAATCTCAATATTCCAAATGTATGGGATATTATGATCAAAGATCCCATCTGTGTCTTTTCTTTCCCTACCTTCGACATTGTTTTACATGTTTGATTTACTGGTTACGTTGCTGATTTGGCACATTGATCTTTGGGTTTCCTATCTTAAACTTGCATAATTTTACTTGTAATTTTTCAGTTCATTTTATCATTTGGGAAGTTCTCTAATTATCAGATTCATTTAAAACCCAAGCAGTGGGACTGATTTTCTTACAACACAGACTCAAGGTGGTTCTCTGTGGGATATTGTCTGGGTTGAGTACCCTGAAAGTATGCCACCAGAGCAGGGCAGTGGTCTCCACTGGGCAGCCTCTCAGTGCTGCTTTTTAAGCTGTTGCCAGTGATTGCACAGGCTCTTCCCTTCAGAAGACTGAATGCCTGTGAAGGGCATAATGATTTAGGGACAATAGAGTAAATAATAATAATAATAAAAATTATGATAGTTGTACTTTTCTCTTACTCATTGTACATTTCCCCCTCTTTTTACTCAGTTACGTTCTTGCCTGCCTGTGGTAATTTTCTATTCCCTAGGGTTGTAAATGCTGGAGCCTGAGTTATTAGAAGGAAAATGCTTACCAAAAGTAGACAGTAGAATGACAAAACCTAGTTTTTGAAAAGTGCACCATTCTGTTTTATAGAAAAGGAAAATTTTCACTTCATAAGAAACAATATATTTCACTACCTAGTAGAATACATTTTTGTTGTCATTGTATAGCTGTATCACCACAAAGAGATGATTTTGATTTTGCTTTAATTTGTACCTGGTTTCACGGTTTCAGTTTATTTCACTCCCATTTGTGATTTCTGGTTACTGTATTCATTTCCTGATTTCTACTGTATAGACTAGATGATGTCTTTGGATTTTTTTTTTTTTTTTTAAGACGGAGTCTTACTCTGTCACCCGGGCTGTAGTGCAGTGGTGCGATCTCAGCTCACTGCAACCTCTGCCTCCCGGGTTCAAGCAGTTCTCCTGCCTCAGCCTCTCGAGTAGCTGGGACTACAGGCATGTGCCACCATGGCTAATTTTTTGTATTTTTAGTAGAGACAGGGTTTCACCATGCTGACTGGGCTGGTCTCGAACTCCTGAAGGTGATCTGCCTGCCATGACCTCCCAAAGTGCTGGGATTACAGGCATGAGCCACCGGGCCTAGCCTCTTTGGATATTTTATAGCTCAGCCATTCTATAAGACTTTTGCCTTGGGAGCTTTCAGCTTGAAATGGTATGAAAATTATAGTAATATAGGGAGACAGCCAGATACTGTGAGTAGGGAATGTCATTGTAACATCTAGAACAAATGTATGGATCTATAAAGAGAACCCACATATTTTGAAACTGTATTAAAATTTTCCTCTAGAATTTTAAAAATTGGGGTGGGTGAGCAGAGGAGAGCCAAATGGATTGATGTTGAGTACCTTCCTTATTCTGATATGAGGTGGTTATGCACTCAATCTTTTAATCCTCACAACGATCCTACATGGGTAGGGATAATTATTTTCATATTATAGGGTCAAGTCATAGAACTAACAAGAAGCGGAGCTAGAGTTGGAACACAACTTTTTCTGATGTCCCAGCCTATTTACATCAACATTTCTTTAGGTAGAGAAAATCAATAGTGTTGTCATGGTTACTTGTTTCATAAATTAATAAAATTTAAATAGTCTTGTAATTTTTATTGTAGATCGAAAGTAAGATGCTTGCTTTTTAAAATTTTTGGGAAACTAAAATATTTAGGAGGGTTTTTCTTTATCCTGACGTGTAATACTTGGCCCATGTTTTAAGAATATTTAAGGAATTAGTGAATATTTCATTTTATTCCCTCTGATAATGTGAATTTTGACACATTGGTAAAGGTAGAGGTTACAAAATAGTACAACTTTTAAAAGAAGGTTTACATTTCTTACTTTTTAAAGTTTTTAAAACATTTTCCTTACACTCCAGAAACTGACTAGCACTTCTAATTGCCAAAATACGTTGTTTTATTTTAAAAAATTATTTTGGGAAAAAGGCTTCTCTTGTTAAGCTACTTTCAGTGACCAGTCTTGTTGTACCTTGACTTGTAATAATGAAAAAAGAGGTACAGAAAGCTGTTTTATTTGAATAATAGATTTGCCAATTAGCCATCAAGTGCTTCCATCTGTGAAATTGTTGATCAGATGGGTTAGCTGGGATGTTTCCAGACTAGGGCATCATAAATGGCACTTGAAAACTGTCACTTTAATGATGAGGTTTCAAGTATTACACTGCTTGATGCTGTGGAACCTTTTTCTCCTTTTGCAGTACCATGTTTTTTTAGAACATACTGATCCCACTTATGAATTCTGTGGCATCAAGAAAATTTGGGAGACCTGCCACTGATGTAAAGTTCTGCCTAATCTGCTGCTCTGGCCTGTGCTGGGATTACACCAGAGTGCTAACAGCTTCTTTCATAGCCTTTCCAGTAATGTTGGTTGGGGATCTGACTGGCACAGGCAGGTGATGCTCATTGCTTGTGGGCTATGGAGCTGGCACACTTTGGCAAGTTTCTTTGCACTTTCCCATTAATATAAACTCATTTTCAAATATCTCACCTCCTTAAATAAATGTATAGGAGCATAGTAGCCTAAGGCCACATAAGTGTTGAGATTTCTATGTGTACCCCTTGTGTGAAATGACTTTAGCATCTGTCTTATACATTTTTGAAGGATTTAAATTGCTTATAGGTAATTATTACATTTAAAAATTTGTTTAATAATAGCATAGAAATATAAATTTCTGGAAATAATTGTTGTATGTCTTTCCTCACTGTTCCATGTCTTCATTGCTCATCCTTCCATTTTATGGGAAGTTTCCTTTTTAGTAAGTTGACTTCCTCAATGCCGGTGCGTGCGATTAGATATTAGAGTCTCTGAGTGACATTTTTCCTTGGTAGGACTGTACTGTGCTTTTCTTTTCCTGTAAATCCAAATTCCTGAAATTTGGGCACACTTCTGGGTTACCAGTCTGTGTGGGGTCAAATTCATGGCCCATGTCACTTTTTGGACAACAGGGTGGCCTTCTGCCTGTCCAGGCACAGGTTTCAGACCTACCACTATGAAAGGCAGTATATATTGGGCAGTGGTGAAAACCCAGGGCTCTGGAGTTAGGCTAGATTTAAACACTGGCTGAGATCCATGGAAGAGGAAGAGAGAATGAGAATGCAGTGTAAATGTTCAAGAAAGCAGATAGTTTAGGATCTTGTTCCTATTCTTCTTCCAGAATAGATCACAATTTAGCATCATTCCCAGACCCTTCAACCTCAAGTGGACAAGCCCCTAATGAGAGAAAAGTATCAATGTTTTAAAAATTATGTTATTTTGCCCGGTGCGGTGGCTCACATCTGTAATCCCAGCACTTTGGAAGGCCGAGGCAGGCGGATCACCAGGTCAGGAGTTCGAGACCAGCCTGGTCAGCATGGTGAAAACCTGTCTCTACTAAAAATACAAAAATTAGCCAGGCATGGTGGCATGTACCTGTAATCCCACCTACTAGGGAGGCTGAGGCAGGAGAATTGCTTGCATCTGGGAGGTGGAGGTTGCAGTGAGCTGAGATGGCGCCACTGCACTCCAACCTGGGACAGAGCGAGACTCCATCCAAAAAAAAAAAAAAAAAAAAATAGGCCGGGCCCAGCGGCTCACACGTGAAATCCTAGCACTTTGGGAAGCTGAGGTGGGCGGATCACCTGAGGTTGGGAGTTTGAGACCAGCCTGACCAATGTGGAGAAACCCTGTCTCTACTAAAAATACAAAATTAACTGGGCATGGTGTTGCATGCCTGTAATCCCAGCTACTCTGGAGGCTGAGGCAGGAGAATCGCTTGAACCCAGGAGGCGGAGGCTGTGGTGAGCCGAGATAGCACCATTGCACTCCAGCCTGGGCAACAAGAGTGAAACTCCGTTTCAATTTAAAAAAAAAAAATTGTGTAATTTTTTTTGACTGCCTGGCCACAGTGTCTTTTTTGTTGTCAAAGGTTTGTGTGGTCTCTCTCCATAGCAGAAATGTCCAGTAGTTAATAGATAACCTTGATTAATCAATAGGTTTCCCTTTACAGGTGAGGAAATTGAGGCATGTAGAAATTAAGTAACTTATTCAGTGTATTAAGACATTAAAAAAAGTGCCTTCAGAGCAGAACTGGAAGACTGTCTTGCTTTCAAGTGCTCCTGTGTAGAGCATTAAAGGAAGTATAAGAAAAAGAAAATGTGACCATGTTGATGGAAGAATAGAACTTTCCCTTCTTTGACTACTGCTACTTTTTCATCCTTTTTAAGTATTTTTCTTCTGATGTGTTTTCTTTTTTGGAAAATAGAGACAGGGTCTCACTATATTGCCCAGGCGAACTCCTGAGCTGAAGTGATTCTCCCTCCTCAGCCTTCCAAAGTGCTGGAATTAAACAGGCATGAGCCACCATGCCTGCCGTTTGATGTGTGTCTTTCTATCTCTGTTCCCTTAATTCCTCAGAAATAGGCATCCTGTCATCTTTTGTGTGGTATCTCAAATAACATTGTGAATAGATGAATGCTTAATGAAATTAGGGTAGTGGTCAGCAGTATTTCTAGGAAGCCTCAGAGATGACTTCTGTCTCTTAAACTCTACCATGCCTCAGAAACTCTGAGCCGTTTATGCTTCTCATTAACAGAATTCAGGCAGTTTTTATGAGAAACAAACAAGGTATTTTTTTTTTTTTTTGACAGTTTAGTTAACCAATTTTATTGTTAGGAGCAGTGTTACAACAAACATCCTTGTGCACACTTATAAATGGCATTATGTGGTAGTGTACATGCATGTTCTAATTTATAGATTTTGTTCAATTGCCCTCTAAAATTATTATTTTTTCTTTTTTATTATACTTTAAGTTCTGGGGTACATGTGCACAACACGCAGGTTTGTTACATATGTACATGTGCCATGTTGGTGTGCTGCACCCATTAACTCATCATTTACATTAGGTATATCTCCTAATGCTATCCCTCCCCGCTTCCTCCACCCCACGACAGGCCCCAGTGTGTGATGTTTCCCTTCCTGTGTCCAAGTGTTCTCATTGTTCAATTCCCACCTATGAGTGAGAACATGCAGTGTTTGGTTTTCTGTTCTTGCGACAGTTTGCTGAGAATGATGGTTTCCAGATGCATCCATGTCTCTACAAAGAACATGAACTCATTCTTTTTTATGGCTGCATAGTATTCCATAGTGTATATGTGCCACATTTTCTTTTTTTTTTTTATTATTATACTTTAAGTTCTAGGGTACATGTGCACAATGTGCAGGTTTGTTACGTATGCATACATGTGCCATGTTGATGTGCTGCACCCATTAACTCGTCATTTACATTAGGTATATCTCCTAATGCTATCCCTCCCCCACTACAATAGGCCCCGATGTGTGATGTTCCCCTTCCTGTGTCCAAGTGATCTCATTGTTGAATTCTCACCTATGAGTGAGAACATGTGGTGTTTGGTTTTCTGTTCTTGCAATAGTTTGCTGAGAATGATGGTTTCCAGCTGCATCCATGTCCCTACAAAGGACACACACTCATCCTTTTTTATGGCTGCATAGTATTCCATGGTGTATATGTGCCACATTTTCTTAATCTAGTCTGTCACTGATGGACATTTGGGTTGATTCCAAGTCTTTGCTATTGTGAATAGTGCCGCAAGAAACATATGTGTACATGTGTCTTTATAGCAGCATGATTTACAATCCTTTGGGTATGTACCCAGTAATGGCATTGCTGGGTCAAATGGTATTTCTAGTTCTAGATCCTTGAGGAATCACCACACTGTCTTGCACAGTGGTTGAACTAGTTTACAGTCCCACCAACAGTGTAAAAGTGTTCCTATTTCTCCACATCCTCTCCAACACCTGTTGTTTCCTGATTTTTTTAATGATCTCCATTCTAACTGGTGTATCTCATTGTGGTTTTGATTTGCATTTCTCTGATGACCAGTGATGATGAGCATTTTTTCATGTGTCTGTTGGCTGTATGAATGTCTTCTTTTGAGAAATGCCTGTTCATATCCTTTGCCCACTTTTTGATGGGGTTGTTTGTTTTTTTCTTGTAAATTTGTTTGAGTTCTTTGTAGGTTCTGGATTTTAGCCCTTTGTCAGATGAGTAGATTGCAAAAATGTTCTCCCATTCTGTAGGTTGCCTGTTCACTCTGATGGTAGTTTCTTTTGCTGTGCAGAAGCTCTTTAGTTTAATGAGATCCCATTTGTCAATTTTGGCTTTTGTTGCCATTGCTTTTGGTGTTTTAGACATGAAGTCCTTGCCCATGCCTATGTCCTGAATGATACTGCCTAGGTTTTCTTCTAGCGTTTTTATGGTTTTAGGTCTAACATTTAAGTCTTTAATCCATCTTGAATTAATTTTTGCATAAGGAGTAAGGAAGGGATCCAGTTTCAGCTTTCTACTTATGGCTAGCCAGTTTTCCCAGCACCATTTATTAAATAGGGAATTCTTTCCCCATTTCTTGTTTTTGTCAGGTTTGTCAAAGATCAGATGTTTGTAGATGTGTGGTATTATTTCTGAGGGCTCTGTTCTGTTCCATATCTGGTCTATATCTCTGTTTTGGTACCAGTACCATGCTGTTTTGGTTACTGTAGCCTTGTAGTATTGTTTGAAGTCAGGTAGCGTGATGCCCCCAGCTTTGTTCTTTTGGCTTAGGACTGTCTTGGCAATGTGGGCTCTTTTTTGGTTCTATGTGAACTTTAGAGTAGTTTTTTCCAATTCTGTGAAGAAAGGCATTGGTAGCTTAATGGGGATGGCATTGAATCTATAAATTACCTTGGGCAGTATGGCCATTTTCACGATATTGATTCTTCCTATCCATGAGCATGGAACGTTCTTCCATTTGTTTGTGTCCTCTTTTATTTCATTGAGCAGTGGTTTGTAGTTCTCCTTGAAGAGGTCCTTCACATCCCTTGTAAGTTGGATTCTTAGGTATTTTATTCTCTTTGAAACAATTGTGAATGGGAGTTCACTCATGATTTGGCTCTCTGTTTGTCTGTTATTGGTGTATAAGAATGCTAGTGACTTTTGCACATTGATTTTGTATCCTGAGACTTTGCTGAAGTTGCTTATCAGCTTAAGAAGATTTTGGGCTGAGATGATGAGGTTTTCTAAATATACAGTCATGTCTTCTGCAAAAAAATAAAGGGTATTCAATTAGGAAAAGAGAAAGGCAAATTGTCCCTGTTTGCAGATGACAAACAAGGTATTTTTAAATAGGTAAATAGTTATTTTTAAATAGGTACCAGTATATGACATGTTACTTCAGAATTCAGAAAGTTACAAGTGGGCATATGTTGAATACTAAGTTTCCCTGTTGTCTCTGTTCCCTTCTTTAGAGACAACCTCTGTTACCAGTTTATGTCCTTCCAAAGATAATTTTATGTTAGTATTGTCCAGTGGAACTTTCTGTGTGGTGGAAATATATTATATTTAGCTGCCTAGTATGGCAGCCATTAGCCACATGGTGCTACAGAGTCCTTGAAATGTAGCTGGTATGACTGAATAACTAAATGTTTAAATTCTATTTAATTTAAAATAGTTTAAATTACATAGCTGCATGTGGCCAGTGGCCACTATATTCGACAGTGCAGTGTACATAAAACTGGATCCTGGAGATTGTCTCATCCCATATCCATAGATATAAAGCTGCATGTATTTTCTTAAAGAATGGCTTGCTTTCCCATTTTTTAGACAAACCATGGTTTACTTAATTAGTGCTCTACTGATATACACTTAGGTTGTTTCTTATCTTTTGATTTACAAACCTTGTTGTAGTAAATCCCTCGTTGAAAGCGTTATTTCACATGCATTTTTCCAGAGGGTAAATTCCTAGAAGTGGAATTACTGTGTTTAATCAGTGTAGTTAGCCTGATATGGTAGAAAGAATACAGGATTTGGCTTTGAATTTAGGCTTTACTAAGTCACTTTTCAGACATTGATTAACTTCTGTGAACTTCAGTTTCCCCATTTATAAAATAGGCACGGTAGAATCCACTTTGCCAGGGTTGTGTTATTATTAGAAGTAATATATGTAATGGTCTTCTCAACTGGTATTAGGAGCTTAAATTAGGAATGGTAGATAATGAAAGCCCTACTACTATTACTTGTTTTACTAATAAGGAGACCATTATAAGCCTAGAGGCCTATGTTTAATGCTGAATTGCGGCAGAACCTTCAGAATAGCTTTGCTTAGCCCATTTTAGGTTTGTAAATATGGTCTCCATCTTTTATTCATTTGGTCTCCAGCTTTTATTCATTTAACTTGCCTGAATTATATATCTATATAGCCATCTATATAAATTACTTTTCATGTGCTAATTTATCGCTTTTTTATATCAACTGGCAAAACTGTTGTGCCCTGCCTGTCACCTGATAGTTAAATTTAAGCAGAATCACCATCTTAATAAATCATTGCTTGTATTTGAATATTTTATGGCATATTGGTCAAAAACAGGGAAATGAAGATATTGATTACTATTTACAAGGAGCTATAGGTTCTAAAACTGGATAAATTATGGAAGCATATTAGGAGTTTGGATATCATTTTTTTCTATAGTATTTTCAGTGATGTTACTTATTTGAAACCTTCAGAATTACATTGAAGAAGTAAACTTTGTAACTTGATTTCTTGAGCACAGTTATTTGTTATTTATTTATTTAGGATGAAATCTTGCTCTGTCGCCCAGACTGAAGTGCAGTGGCATGATCTTGGCTCACTGCAACCTCTGCCTCCCGGGTTCAAGGGATTCTCCTACCTCAGCCTCCTGAGTAGCTGGGACTACAGGTGTGTGCCACCATGCCTGGCTAATTTTTATATTTTTAGTAGAGATGGGGTTTCAGCATGTTGGCCAGGCTGGTCTTAAACTCCTGGCCTCAAATGATCCACTTCCTCAGCCATCCGAAATGCTGGGATTGTAGGCGTGAGCTCATCCTATTTGTTATTTTTATATTCTTAATACACTGGCAACTATTAATAAGCTCATTTTAAATTTTCCTTGACTTCATTTTTTATAAACATTAAGTGAGGTCTTTTTTCAAGAATTTACACTTTCATATGAATGGTTACTTTAGAAGTAACTACTTATTCAAAGTCATTTAAAGAAAAATTAATCTTTTAAAAACCGTTAACCAAGATTTTTACAAGTATGCTGATTAAGAATCAGTTTCAGGAATTCTCTGTATCTGTATGAGCAAGAGGGAAATGTGCTTTGCTTTGTTTTTTGTTTTCGTTTTTTTTTTTTTTTTAATGGTAAATCTGAGTACCTAAAAGCCTCGTTTGGGAGTGAAACTCAAGGGAAAAAACAAACATTGTTAAATTTTATACCTAAATTTAGTATTTGTTTCTACATCATATATATTATGTTGAAATTATAATTGCTCTTTTTTGGTATCAGTAACCTAAATATTAAAAGAAGTTTATTGTTAGGAGTAGTAGTAGCAGCAGCTGTGTGCCAGACACTATACCAAATGCCTTACATATGTTATCTCATTTAATCTTTACATTAACCAGTACCATGTAGTATGATTAGCACCATTCACAAGGGAAAATGGGTCATAGCTTTAAGTGGTTAAGAGAGGATTAAACCTCAGACTTGGTCTTTCTAATTCCAAAGTATCTCTGTATCTAATCAATATTTTAGTTTGGGAGAGTGTCATTCAGGTTGTTGATAGGCATTGCTATCTTTGTATACTGAACTTACGTGAATTACCCAGTGCAGAAATGATTGTTCTTAGTTTATGGTGATGGTCCCATGGCTCCCAGTGCACATGACTGTGAACAGTAAGTAGTATATTTTTCAAAGTGTATAAATAGGTACATTTGCAGTAATTGAGATGATGTGCTGTAGCAGGAAGGGGATTCGACTATGGATCAGGAGATACAGGTTCTGGTTCTGAATGTATGTCTTGACCTGTAGCATGCACAAGTTATTTATATACATTTATTTTTCTATCTGTATGCCGTTAAAAAGTATGATTATATGCTCTGGCTACTTAATTGTTATAAGAATAAAAAATGATGAGAAAAATCTAAAAACATTTTGTAACATCATCTAGCACTCACTAAGTAATTTAACCTAAAAGATGAAGGTCTCTAAGCACATAGCCTTGTGGTGAGTTGTAGAGCCTTGATGAAGCATTCCTAAGGTAGTTTCTTCTTTTTTGCCTAAAATTTCTCTCAAAGAATCGTTGGAACTATATTTAGAGCTATAGATTATGAGAAATGAAGTTCGGAAACTTCGTATGTGTGTGCACACGTGCGTGAGCATGTATTCACAGGTCCTATAACGCAGTTATATTGTTGGTAGGGTTAGGAGAGTTTTTTTTTTTAAAGAAAAACTTGTCTTAAAAATTTTTTATTTGTTGAGCTGCTGTAATCATATTATCTACTCTGTAAGTCTTTTTTCTACTCTTTTAGACTTGGAAAAATATTTTACTTTGTAATCATTGTATATGAGAATGATCACTGGAAAAGCATTTTACTTTGTAATCACTGTATATGAGAATGATCACAACAGGAAGTACTAAAAAAGGCATTCAATAACTTTATAATACTTTTTGAATTTTGAGAATTTCAGTATAAGAGTATTTATAGGCCTTTTGTATGTTTTTAATAGCTTAATTGAGATATTACTGACATACAGTAAACTATACATATTTAAAGTGTATAATTTATTAAGTTTTGACTGTATTTACTCAGGAAACCATCACTACAATCAAGATGGTGAACATCCATCACTCTCAGAATTTACATATGCCCCCTGGTGTAGTCCCTTTTCTTGCACTTCTCCCCCCACCCCCAGACTACCACTGATTTGCTGTCACTATACATTACTTTGCATTTTCTAGCATGCTAATCAATGGGATCATATAATAGGTACTCTTCTTTTTGTCTAGCTTTCATTACTGCAATTGTTTTGAGGTTCTTCAGAGCCTGTATTAATGTTTTTTTTTTTTTTTTTTTTTTTTTGCTGAGTAGTATTTCATTGGATGGATATATAACACTTTGTTTATCCATTAACTTGTTCATGGATAATTTGGTGTGTTTTGGTTTTTGGCTGTTACAAATAAAGCTGCTGTAAACATTATGTACATGACATTGTATGGACAGTTGTTTTTATTTCTCTTGCTTAAATACCTAGGATTAGATTGGCTGGACCATATGGTAGGTATATGTTTAACTTCTTCAAAAACTGCCAAATTGTTTTTCAGATTGGTTGTATCATTTATATTCCTACCAGCAGTGTGTGAGAGTTCCCATTCTTCCACATCCTTGCCAGTAGTTGATATGTTTAATTTTTTAAATTTAGCCATTTTCTAGTGGGTAAATAGTATCTGATTGTGGTTTTAGTTTGCAATTTCTGGATGACTAATGATGGTGAGCATCTTTTTATGTGCTTATTTGCCATTCATATATATGTTTTAGGGATATATTCATGTGTTGCCCAGTTTTTACTGGGTGGTTTATTTTGTTAATGAATTTTATGAGTTCTTTATATGTTCTGGATATGAGTTCTTTATCAAATATATCATTTGCAGATGTTTTCTCCCAGTACATGGGCTTATCTTTTTATCTTCTTAATACTTTTTTGAAGACCAGAGTTTTTAATTTTCATAGTTTAATTTATAAAAATTGGGGCCAGGCACGGAGGCTCACACCTGTAATCCCATCATGTTGGGAGGTCAAGGCGAGTGGATCACAAGGTCAGGAGATTGAGACGATTCTGGCTAACACAGTGAAACCCCGTCTCTACTAAAAATACTAAAATTAGCCGGGCGTGGTGGCATCTGCCTCTAGTCCCAGCTACTCGGGAGGCTGAGGCAGGAGAATCTCTTGAACCTGGGAGGCAAAGGTTGCAGTGAGCCGAGATCACGCCACTGTACTCCAGCCTGTGTCTCCAAAAAAAAAAAAATTATAAAAATTTGTGTTATAAATTATACTTTGATGTGGTAATTAAGAAGTCTCTTCCTAACCCAAAGTCACAAACATATTCTCTTGTTTTCTTCCAGAAGTTTTATAATTTTAAATGTCGCATTTATGTTTGTGTTCCACTTTGAATTGTTTTTTGTATATGGTGCAATATATGGGTCATGCTCAGTTTAAAAAAATATTTTTTGCATGTGGATATCCAGTTACTACAGCACCACTTGTTTAAATCCTGATGGCCTTTTATTTCTTGCCTTACTGATCTGACTAGAACCTTTAATAAAATGTTAATAGAAATGGTGAAATGAGCGTTCCTGTCTTGTCCTGATCGTAGGGGGAAGCATTCATTCTTTGACCATCAAACATGATATTAGTTGTACATTTTTTATAGATACTCTTTATCAGGTTGAAGAAATTCTCTGCTATTCCTACTTTGTTGAGACTTTTTTTTTTTTTTTTTTTTTTTTTTATCAGAAGTGGATCTTGGGTTTAGTCAAACACCTTTTCTGCATGTATTGAGATGATTATATGACTCCTTTATTGTAATAAGATGTTTTTTTTTATTCCTTATAACAATTCTTTGCTCTGAAATTGGTTGATGTAATATAGGCATTTCAGCTTTCTTTTCATTAGTGTTAATGTGGTCTATCTGACTGTCTACCTATTTGGATCTTTATTTAACCTATTGGAAATAAGTTTCTTGTAGGCAGCATGTAGTTAGATTTTGAGGTATTGTGTTTTGCTTTTTTTTTTTTTTAAATCCAGTCATAGCCTCAGCTTTTTAATTCAGATATTTAAGTAATTTACATTTCACAAAATTATTGAATGTGGTTAAGTTTAAATCTTTCATATTGCTGTTTGCTTAATAATTTTCTCATTTGTTCTTTTGTCATTTTTTCCTTTCTCTGACTCCTTTGAGATTAATTGGATATTTTAATGATTCCATTATATCCCCTTTGTTGGATTTCTAGCTATAACTTGTTTTGTTAGTTTATTAGTTTATTTTTTGCTTTAGGGTTTATAGTATACATCTCTAACTTACCATAGTCTACCTTCAAGTGATACACTACTTTATTTATAGCACGTGAATGTTATAATAATATACTCCATATATACTCTCCGGACCTTTGTGCTATATGTTGAAACTCCATGCTTTATTTTCGTTATTTTTATCTAAATAGTCAGTTGTCTTTTTTTAATTGTGATGATATATATGTAACATAAAGCTTACCATTTTAATCATTTTAAGTGATCAGTTCAGGTATGTTCACATTTTTGTGCAACCACCACTACCATCTGTCAGAACTTTTTCATCTTCTCAAACTGAAACTCTGTACCCATTAGACCATAATTCTTCATCTTCCACCCCCTCATCTCTTGCAACCAGCATTCCACTTTCTGTTTGTTACGAATCTCACTATTCAAAGGAGCTCACATATATGGAATCATTCAGTATTTGTCATTTTGTGACTGGCTTAGCATAATGTCATTAAGGTTCATCCATGTCGTAGTATGTGTCAGAATTTTATTCCTTTTTATGGTTGAATAATATTCCATTGTATGTATGTGTACCACGTTTTGTTTGTCCATTCATGTATTGATGAACAGTTGGGTTGATTTCACCTTTTGGCTATTGTGAATATTGTTGCTATGAACATTGGTGTAGAAATACCTGTTTGAGGATTGAGTATGGTGGTACATGCCTGTAACCCCAGCACTTTGGGAGGCCAAGGTGGGCAGATACCTGAGGTCAGGAGTCTGAGACCAGCCTGCCCAACATGGTGAAACCCTGTCTATTCTAAAATTACAAAAGTTAGCCATGCATGGTATCCCACCCCTGTAATTCTAGCTCCTCAGGAGCCTAGGGCTGGAGAATCGCTTGAGCCTGGGAAGTGGGGGTTGCAGTGAGCCAAGATTGTGCCACTGCACTCCAGTCTAGGTGATGGAGTGATACTCTGTCTTTAAAAAAAGAAAAAAAGAAATATCTCTTTGAGTCTCTGCTTTTAGTTCTTTTGGGTATATAGGTAGCCCTCCTTATCCATGGGTTCTGCATCCATGGATTCAACCAACGTTTACATCTGTACTGAACATGTACACTTTTTCTTGTAATTATTCCCAAAACAATATAATAGCTATTTGAATAGCGTTTACATTGTATTAGGTATTATAAGTAATCTAGAGATTAAAGTATATGGAGGATGGGCATTGGTTATATGCAAATACTAGGCTATTTTATATTAGAGACTTGGTGCCTGAGGGAGGTCCTGAAACCAGTGCCCCGAGGGTACTGTGGGATGACTGTACTCAGAAGTGAAGTTGATACATCATTTAGTGTCTTACTCTGTTGGGGATGTTCTAACAAATTACCGTAGATTGGGTGGCTTAAATAACAAATATGTATTTCTCACAGTTCTGGAGGCTGGAAGTTGGAGATCAGGGTGCCAGTGTAGGGCCTGCTTCTGTGTTGTAGACTGCTGGCTTCTTGTTGTATCCTCGCATGGCAGAAAGAAAGCTAAGAGTTTTCTGGAGACCCTTTGTAATAAGGGCACTAAATCTCATTCATGAGGCTTCCACCCTGGATGTCAACATATGCATAAGAAGGAGGGGGCACAAATATTCAGTCCGTAATAAAAATTACTTTTTTGAGAAAATGTCGTATTGTTTTTCACAGTGAATGATTATCTTTTAAAGATATTTAAATAAGAAAAAAATAACATTTAATGATGTAGTTAACATTTCTGGTGTTCTTCTTTTTGTTGTGTAGATCCGTATTTTTATCTGGTATCATTTTCCTCCTGCTGGAAGGATAAAACATTTTTGTAAGGAGGTCTGCTGCCCATTTAAAAAATTAAGTTATTTTTCTTTTTATCTTTGAGTCGTAAGAGTTCTTTTTATCTGTAGACACAAGCCTCCTCATATCTGAAAATTATCTCCCAGTCTATGGCTTATCTTTTCACTTTCTTGAGGGCGACCTTTGAAAAGGTTTTAATTTTGATGAAGTCCAGTGTATCAGTCTTCTTCTCTTTTTTGACTTCTGCTTTTGATATCATGCTAAGAAATGCTTGTCTAACCCAAGGTCATGAGGATCTACTCTTCTGTTTGCTTCAAGAGTTTTATTGTTTTATCCCCTATATTGAGTTCTGTGATCCATTTTGTGCATATTTTGAGGTGCGAGTCCAAATTTATGCTTCTGGATGTAGATACTCAGTTGTCTCAACACCGTTTGTTGAAAAGACTATTCTTTCCTCATTTAATTGTCTTGATCCCTTTCTTAAAGATCAGTGGACTGTTAATTGTTAGAATTTATTTCTGAAATTTCAATTTTTTTCTCTTGATCTCTATCTTTTTTTTTTTTTTTTTTTTTTGAGACAGTCTTTCTCTGTCGCCCAGGCTGGAGTGCAGTGCCGTGATCTCAGCTCACTGCAACCTCTGTCTCTTGGGCTCAAGAGATCCTCCCACCTCACCCTCCTGAGTAGCTGGGACTACAGGTGCATGCCACTATGCCTGGCTAATTTTTCTTTTTTGTTTTTTTGTACAGACAGGGTTTCGCTGTGTTTCCCAGGCTGGTCTCGAACTCCTGGCCTGAAGCAATCCGCCCACCTCTACCTCCCAGAGTGCTGAGATTATAGACATGTGCCATGTGCCACTGTGCCTGGCCTCTATATCTGTTCATATTGTTGTATAATACATTTAAGATATTTTTATTTATCACTGATTTTGGGTTAAGACATTCATTGATGTAGTTTTCTTCATGTTTCTTGTGCCTTGGTTTATTCAACTTCATATGTCTGAAGGCCTGTTATTTTAATCACATTTGGACAAATTTTGGTCACTGTTTCTTATTTTTTCTATTGTCCTACCACCCTTCCCAGGAATCCCAAAGATATGTATATTTTTTCTGCTTATAATTGCTTATAATTGTAGATGGCTTAATTTTTTTCCCTGATCATTTTGCCTTGTGTTTCATTTTTCTATTGCTACATCTTCAATTTCATTATTTTTATTACTATTTTTATTTTTTCTGAGACAGGGTTTCACTCCCGTCACCCAGGTACAGTGGCATGATCACAGCTCACTGCAGCCTTGACTTCCAGGCTTAGGTGATCCTCCCACCTCAGGCTCCTGACTACAGTCATGTGCCACCACTCCCAGCTAATTTTTTTGTATTTTTAGAAGAGAGAGGGTTTTGCCATGTTGCCCAGGCAATTCTTGAACTCCTGGGCTCCAGCGATCCGTCCGCCTTGGCCTCCTGAAGTGCTGGGATTATAGTTGTGAGCCACTGTGCTCGGCCATTTATTTATTTATTTATTTTGTTAAATCTTCTATTAACCCCATCTAGTGTATTTTTTTATATTGCATCATTTTTTCTTCTGGCCAACTATTGACAGCCTAGAGATAAAGTTTTGTCATGCCTCTCTCAACTCACCCCCTGCTTTATCCTATTGCTAGTGGTACATTGTCATTTTCATCCCAAGAAGTTTGATTTGGGTCATTTTTATGTTTTCCATGTGTCTCCTTAACTTTTTGACAGTTTTAAAAACTTTTAAGTGTCTTTGCTAATTTTAACATCTTTGTTGGTGCTCAGTTTCAATTGACTGACTTATCTCCTTACTGTGGGTCATATTTGTTTTGTTGCTTTGTATGCCTGATAGTTTTTACTTGATGTTTCACATTGTGAGTCTTATCTCATACACTGGCTACTTTTTATTCTTAGAAATATTCTTGATATTTGTTATGGGATGCAGTTGAATTACTTGGAAACTGTTTGATTCTTTGTAGTTTGGCTTTTAACACTTGCTAGTTAAGACTGGGGC
Organism: Macaca thibetana thibetana; assembly: GCF_024542745.1. Lineage (NCBI taxonomy): Eukaryota > Metazoa > Chordata > Mammalia > Primates > Cercopithecidae > Macaca > Macaca thibetana. The sequence goes on along the minus strand of NC_065589.1, from coordinate 81,698,599 downwards.
AGTGCCTTGTTTAGGAGTCATTATTTGCTACTATTAAGGCTAGACCCTTCTGTCTCTTCTAATTTTGTGAATTCTGAAATTTTCTAGTTTGGCTGGTGGGAACAGGAACTGTTTCCAATGCTGTGTGGGAGGTAGGTATACTCTTCCCTGTAATCCTTTTGGGTGATTCTTTCCCCAGACCATGCACTGATTGACTCCTCACACATGCACTGATCATTATTAAGCTAAATACCCAAAGAGGACCCTGTGAAGATCTCTAGGGTTTTCTCTCTTTGCAGCTATTTTTTCTGTGGTACTCTGTCCAGATTACTAGCTGTTTTGGTCTCAGTAATCTCAGCTCTGTCACCTCAACTCAGAGAGTCTACTGTTCTCTGCCTGGGTTTCTTCCCCTCTGCACTGCAGTCCAAAAAGTCTCTTAAGGCAGTAAGCTAGGGCAGTAGTAAGGCTCACCTCATTTGTTTCCCAATTTTTGGAGATCATCGTTCTTTGTTGCCTGATCAGTGTCTTAAAAACTATTGTTTCATAGAATTTTGTTTATTTATTCTTTGCTTTAGGTGGGAATGTAGATTTAGTTTCTGTTACTCTATCTATCTTGGACATAAGCAGATCTCCCTTTTATCTACTTTTATTTATTTATTTTTTGAGACAGAAGGTCTTGCTATATCAATAGGCTGGTCTCAAACTACTCAAGGAATCCTCCCGCTTCAGTCTCCTGAGTACCTGGGACTACAAGCATGAGCCTACTGCACCTGGCTTATTTACTTTTTAATGGGAAAAAAATTGTGTTGGAATATTCTAGATGGAGTTCTCTCTCTACTCAGATGTTAGAGAAATCAGTGTTAAGATAGTGCTGAGATTTTAAGAAAATCTGTTCAAATTAAATAGTTAATTGATACCAGATTAACAGAAAGTGCTATTCTTAGCATTCAGAGATAGTGAATAAATAAGATGAGGTTTAGATTTATATTACTTTATGGATACTTAAAATTGAATATATAGGGCAGGATTTCTTAAACAAGATAGCACAAATAATAAAGGGACGATTGGTTCATTTTCATCTAAAAACACTATAAAAAATAAACAGCTAATATTTGTGGAGCACTTATTGTGTGCCGGGTACTCTTCTAATTACTTTAAATATATTAGGTCATGTAATCTTTACAACCCTTTGCAGTTTGTTTATTGTCACAGTGCTCATTTTTCAGATGCAGCTGAGGCATGAAGCATAAAAAGCAAACAGGGAGCTATGGATTGGGAAAGTTTTATCTAACATATAATTGACAAGGTATTAGTCAATTATATGAGCTTTGACAAATCAGTAAGAAAAAGATATCCATTTAAAAATGGGCAAAAGATACAAACATTAGTAGAAGCACAAATGTTCCATAAACATGTATAAGCTAGTGAGAGTATACAACCCTCTTGGAAAAACTTTTGGCAGAATCTATTAACAATGAAGATTTGACTAACCTACAACCCAGCAAATCTTCTAATTACATTCCCTAGAGAATGTCTCCCACATGGATACTGGGACATTCATAACAGCATTGCTTATAAGGGGGGTTGATAATCTTTTCTTTAAAGGGCTAGATAGTAAATATTTTAGACTCCTTTAGATATCCATATGATATCTGTTACAACTACTCATTCTGCCATTGTAGTGCTAAAGCAGCCATATATATTACAAAAATGAATGGACCTGGCCATGTTCCAATAAAATTTCACTTTAAAAAACAGTCAGCTGGTTTGCTGATAGGTTGTAGTTTGGAGATCCCTAGTTTATAATTTCAGGAAATTGAAAATGGCCCAACTATCTATCAGTAGGAGAATGTGTACATAATTGTACTTAATAGTAGAATTTTGTAAAGTATTGAAAAATGAATAATCCTCACCTATTAACATGATTAGTTCATATTAATGAAAAAGCACATAGAGGAATAATTCTATACAATTGTTTTTATGTACAATTTTAATATATGCAAAATGATACTGTATGTTATCTGTGTATACTTATGTAGTAAAGGTATAAAGAAATGTATGATCACGAAGATTAGAATAGTGGTGACATCTGACGGTATGGAGTAAGGATGCAGTCAGTCAGGGAAAAGGATACAGGAGCTTCAACCCAGCTACTTTAGTGATGTTTTATTTCATAGGCTGGGTAGAGTGAGCTTATTATATTATTCATTAGACCTTTTTGTATTTCTTAAGTATTTCATAATAAATTTTAAAAGAAATAAAGTAAATGGCAGTGGTTAGAAAAAACATTTGTTCCTATTCCAGGTAGTTGTTGCGTGGCTCTTTCTTCCTCTCTGCTGCTCACATACCTGGTTCATTGGCCTCTCACTCCCAGAGAGGCATCTTTCTATCTTAGGCCCAAGACAGATCAGCTTTCTGAGTAAATGACCCTTTTGCTCAGTCCGCTGCCAAATTGGTTTACTATAGGTTGGTGCAAAATTCACTTTGATATTGAGAGTAATGGCAAAACTTGCAATTACTTTTGCACCAATGTAGTAGCCACAGTCTCTTGTTTTATAAGTATGCGTCAAATCCTAATAGTTTCCCTTTCTTTAGCCTCTCATTTATTTTGCCTTTTGGATATACTTACTCTTCCTAGAGAAAGGATCTAAATTTCTTAATGGAGACCACACAGGCAAAGGATTGCCTTTGGCATTTTCATGTATGCCTGGCTCACAGAGGCATCAGAATGCCTGCTTGGCATGTCTGTGGGTGAGATAGTGAGTCAAAAATAAAAGCTAAAACTGCATTTATTTATAAAGAGATTGAAGAGTTATTTATTGAGCATCTTTTTTGTGTGTGTTTGGTAGTCTTTCCTAGTGTGGAGTTATTTCAATTATTTCGGTACCCTGCTCTAAACTTTTTGACTTTTCTATTAAGATTTTCGATCAGGTAACAGATGTAGTCTGTGAAGCAATGACCTAGATCCTGTGTGAAGTTACAAAGAAGTGAATGCCAAACCCTTACAGAGTGTTTGAATTAATGGAGACTTAATGACATGATGAGGAGAAGAGCTGTAGCAGAGAATATGTAGGGCAGCTGAGGTGCGCTGCTTAGAGGAGGGAGGAGTCTTCTGTGAGCCAGACCAGCAGGGTGGAGTTGGAGAGACCCGCAGGGCTTGCAAGGTGTGGTCTAAACTGTGAATGTTTTCTTGCCTGAAGTAAAAGACGTATTTGTTGGTTAATGAATAATTATGTTAGCATTTGGAGAGAGAAGATACTTCAAACTTGATATTGATTTCCAACAAGATTAAAAATACGATATGTATAACATTGAGATATAGATTTAATTTGTATTCTTTTCATAAGAGGGAACTGGGAATGTCCATTTGGTGAGGGTACTTAAGTCTTAAAAGTATGCTTATTTAAAGACAAATATGTGATAACATTTTAAAATAAATGTTGGTATGTTTAGTAATATAAAGTTACCTTTGGCTTAAGTAAGCTAGGCAGAACAAATAAAATGTGTAAGGAACTTAGAATAGAAAGTACTTGGGGATAGTGTTGCCAGATTTAGCAAATGAAAATACTGGATGCCCAGTTAAATTTGAATTTCAGATAAGTAATCATTTAGTTTTAATATAAGTGTGTCCCAAATACTGGGATGTACTTAATAAAAATACTTATTTATCTGAAATTCAAATTTAACTCAGTATCATGTATCTGGCAATCCTATTTGAGGATGAAGAACTTCAGTAATTTATACCAAGAAGGAAGTTAACTAGTCCTAAAACTAGATGTGATGATGTTTAATTCTGAGTGAATAACTGACTGTTGTAATGGTTTTGAATAGTCTTAAACCATTCCATTTTGGGCAGGGCCTAACCAGCCATTTGCAGACAGACAGATAAAATGTTATTATAGTTGTGTTGACTTAACTTTGAACTTTGTAATGTTGTGTCTTGATTAATCAAGGTAGCAGGAAGGAGAGGAGATCTCAGATCATTTCCAGTAAGAGTAAAAACAAACTAAAATGAACAATAAGTGGATTTCATGTTCACATAAATACATTTATAGTTAATCACTAGATTGCTGTAATGCAGGTATGGTTAGAAGCAGTTAGATTTTGGAGATTTTGGATATGGCCTGAAGGTATTCCATATCTTGGTTAATGGTATTGATATTTACCCTGCTGCCTAAGGCAAAACCTGCAATCTTATTGTACTTCTCCATTTCCCCCAATTGTACTGTGGAGTGTGCTTCAAATGTTTATTCTCGTCATTGCCTCTGCTTATTTCAGCCTTTCTATAATCCTGTCTGTGCCCTCCTTTGTCCAGTCTTCCTTAGTAAATCTTCCCACCACCAGAAATTCTATAGTTCTTTTTAAAATGTGGGACTTACTACTTTATTTATTTGTTTAAATATCCTTAATGAGACCTCAATCATTTTCAGTTTAGGATAAAAATTATGGTCTTCAGGCCAAAGTGTAGTGAAGGGGGATGGGGAAAAGGGGATGGGAAAGAGAGGGCCACCTATCCCTTTTGGGTGTGATCAGGATCATCTGGGAGCTTTCTAAAATGATTTGTATGGTTGTGTGTCATTGTTGCTGGTGAAAGTGGCCTTATCACTTAGCTTATACTAGGGCAGAAAGAAAGTTGCAGCGTAGTATCACAGAATGGCTCCTTTGGCCCTTTTATGAGTTGATCTACTGTCTAGAATTTCTGTCCTCATGATTTGTCTCTTTCTACATTCATCTTTTGCTCTGAACTTCTCATATCTCAAACTAGCCATGTTATACTCTATAAGTCCTCAAGTTTCCCATACTATTCTGCTTATCCATTATATTACTTTTTGTAAGGTGTTCTCTGTAAAGGAAAGCCCTTTAACCCCATTGTGTATTTAATGTATTTACTACTTTCTTTCTAGACTACTTAAAAATGATCCCTTACCCTCCTCTTTCCCCTGGAAGTCTTCTGTGGTGTGCTAGTTAGGAAAGGTTGATTATGTTTCAGGAACAACCTCCAAATCTCAATGGTTTAAAACCAGAAGGCTTTCTTTTTCACTCATACTATATGTCTACATGGGTCGTCTGGGTGCTCTGTTCCGTGGTATCATTACTGTGGGACTCAAGCTGACACAGCACTATCGTTGAACACTGGCTCCTTAAAAAGCTTTGATTGAAGGTGACACTGGCCACTCTGCTTACATTTCCTTGGCTGAAGCGAGTCACATGTTCATACCTGACCTCAAGAGGTCAGGGAAGTGCAGTCCTATTACGTGCCTGAGAGAGTAACCAAAAATATTTCATGGAGAGCAGCAATTAGTGCATATGATGTCTCTAGCCTGATAAATCTCTCTACTTCATATTTCTGTGATAATTTGTAAACCTCTGTATCTCACTAAATTGAAATTATAATAAATGTTGTAGTAATTCAGAATTTGATGCATTTGGTGATTGGCTCTAGACCTCTGAAATTCCTAGACAACTGGCTGGGCAAACTAACTGTAGCCATTTCATTAACCTCACAATAATGAAATTCTTATTTTGTAAGTTTATATCAGTGGTTTTCAACCTTGATATAAATAACTTGGTTATTTATATCCTTGATTTAGAATAACTTGGGGAGCTAAATAAGAAAAGATTCCTGAGCCTCAATCCATAGCAATTAAATCAGAATCTCTGAGGGTAGGCCCAGGTATCAGAATTTTTAAAGCTCTCCTTGTAATTCTGAGCTATAAATACAGTTAAGAACCTCTGGCTTACATTCACTGCTTATTTGCTTTCTGAGGAGGCTCTTTGAAATAGGGCCTTGCTTTTATTATATTCCCAAGACTTACTCTCTTTCCTTTTATTTTGCCACTAAAATAATAAACTACACCGGGTTACAATCAAGTATTAATTTTTATGTATACTGTGTATTTTATGTCTCCTATGTTACATTTTAAGGACTAGGACCACATCTAGCATCATATACCCAGTGCATGTCATAGTATCTGCCACCCAGTTTCCCAGTCTTTTTTCTCTTCCTTTTTTTTGGATATTCATGCCCACATTCACCCATTTTTTTGGATTCCCTCTCTTCTGTATGTTGCTTTCTTTTTCTTGTATTGTTTCTTTGTCTTTCTCTTCTTTCATTAGATGAGGTAAAATAACATTTGAGAAATAAAGCAAAATGTAATTATATTTGAAAAATGTAAAGCAAGATACACACAAACAGAAAGGTTATTTGTATTCCGTGTTAACACCTCCAGGGCCCAGCTTTTATGGCTGCTTAGTGGCTCTAACAGCTGATCACTGTAGCATCCACTTAACCTTCAGCTCCTTTGATCAGTGATCCAGCTAATCCCCCAGTCTTGAACTCCGTGTCTTCTTATCCATTGGTGTCCATTGCTTGGATGTCAGATAATCAGCTGTTTATAATATTATTTATTAAAGGAATATTTTATTCTGAGAACTGTATATTAAAGAGAAATAATCTGGCTTTAAGACTATGAGTCAGATGTAACATTTATACAAATTCTGTAAACTGAAAAGATGCTCTATATCATAATAGTGAAATCTTGAGTCCTTAAGACTTAATATTTTGTGTGGAAAATATATCATCTTATCCTTCAAATATTGTCTTATAACTGCGTATTTATTTTAGGCATGTCAGGGAACTCCAAAATGATTTATATTCTTAAGTGCTGAATATTTTTCATAAAGCCAAAAGTATGGATAAGGAAGAGCATGTCTCCTTTAAAGATGACCCTACTTATTTGAAAAGTCACATCCTCAGAAAAACAACCACTGAAATTTAAACAGTATTCACTCATGTTTGACTAATTAGAAATCCATGCTTTAGTTAGCCCATTTTATTGTTTAAAAAGCTTTGAGTGGTAATGTGTTTTATGTCTCTGTGCCTTTCAATGTGTCGTTTTTATCTTCCCAGAATGCCTTTATCCCCCTGCTGCTTTTCTTACTTGGAAAAGGTCTATATATTCCTTAATTCTTAGCATAAAGGAAGATTTTATCAAATAGATTGCTATCGCTTATGTGTTTGTTCCCTATTTATGCATCTATTTTGGTACTTATTCTATATTGCAGTTATGGTTCTTCTCTTTCTTCCCTGCCCTCTACTTTGTAAACCTTTTTAGGGCGAGGACTTTCCTACTTGTGTGTAGCTAGTACATAGTACGTGGGCTGTCAAGTCTAGTTGTTGAGTGAATAAATAAAAATGTAGATTCTTTGTATGTCTCTCTGTGTGTAACATTTCATACATGGCTTTGCATAGTATAATTTAGAAGATGGTCTAGTTAATGAATTATGAATTATGGGTGCTTCCCAAAATAACCACTTAATTTATTTTTTATTTATTTTTACATGTTTTGTAATTTAAATACATAAATAGTACCATAGCTGAACAGTATTTTCAAAAAGGCCACTGGCACTATAAGAACTCTAGAGCCAGTTGCAGTCTTTTGTGAAACAATTCTGATACCTCAGTGTTCTGTTATGAGACATTCACATTCTGCTTGATTCTGGGCCCCTCTTTCCAGTTATAAAAGACAGTATGTTTTTGCCAATCTTAAATGTTTATATTTTCTGGTTTCTGAAGTTTGAACTGGTCTCCGTGAATGATGCTGCCTTTTTGTATGTGTGTCAGGTGGTGAGGGGTTGGTGGAGACAGAGTATCACTCTGTTGCCCAGGCTAGAGTGCAGCAGCACAGTTTTGGCTCACTGCAGCCTCCACCTCCCAGGCTCAAATGATCCTCCCACCTTAGCCCTCCAAGTGGCTAGAACTACAGATTTGAGCCACCACACCTGGCTAATATTTGTAGTTTTTTGTAGAGACTGGGTTTCGTCATGTTGCCCAGGCTGCTGAATGATGCTTTTTTATAACAAAGGTAGTTGAGCATTGTGCTTGGTCCTTTCTCATTGCAATGGAGCATAGTGATTGTTACCCAAAGTGGGAGACAGCCATTTCCTATTCTGATGAGACAGATTTCATAGATCTCTAAAGTGATTGGTGCTCATGGTATATTTCACACACACATAGACACTTTTTGTTTTTAGTTTTTGTGGGTTGATAGTGGGTATATTTATTTATGGAGTATACACACACGTTTTTTAAATAGGTGAGAATTGTTTCAAAGTGAGTACCAAGGGTGGTCTTAAAGGGAAAGAAATATCAGTTAGGCATTGTGCACTGGGCTGACAGCCCCTATGTTACTTTGATGGGGTCTCTTATAACCAGATAATGGTGTCATTTACCCCTCTCCCCTGCTAGTACATTGCTTCACCCACTGCCTGTTTCTTGCTGCAGTTTTTATATTCTCAAAATACTGGCTGCAGGGCCACCAAACTTAGGTGTGCTATATTAGAGGAACTCAGTAGGCCTAGGAAAAGAAACTTTTCAGAGAGGCAGGAACCGAATTTGTTAAATAATTAGAAAATCGGAGAGCAGGTGGGTGAGGTAGGAAAGGGATATAGAGTATGGTATAGGAATATAGTATACTTCTCATTGTTTGACATCCTTGAACCATTATATTTCCCATTGTTTTCTTGTCTCTTGCTAATCAGATTTTTAATAAAGAACTATGTCATTGGTTAAAGTTACTCAAGAACCTAGGTATATTTCAGCAGTGGATGAAATTATGTCTCTGTTGTTATGTTGGCAATTATTTATTTATTTATGTATTATACAAGGTACATAGTGTTAGGTATGTTTTCTAATGTTTAATTCTTACTCTGATATTCTGAGTTTTTACTAAAGTCAGTACTTTCAGGATTACTCAGATGAAAGATGCAGTATATGTATGTTTTTATTTGTAATATTTGTAATATTATATAATTGCATTTTATTTTAAATTTCTATAATCCTTAAAATATATGGAGATATTAGTATTTATAAATGTAGCATTTCAAAAGCAATGCATCATTATTTTGACATTTCCATTCTTACTTTCTTTCCTTCTTTTTGTCTTTCTTTTTTTCTTTTAAAGAATTAATGCACCATCTGGAAACCTCTGAGATCATGCCATAAAAGGAATTTGGGCTTTTTTTGGCAACCAGTCATCAGGCTATGCTGTGATTATGCACCTTATCAGAATAATAAAACATAATTAGAAAGGTGTATTAACTCGTTTATGTTTTAAAACACTTTTATATTGAGGATTCTTGTATAGACATTATGGGAATAAAAAATTACTACTTCTCTATCCCAAGGTTAAGATGATTAATGGGACAGTTGTTGGATCCGCAAACAGAAATGTAAATGGAAACCCTATGTGATTAAATTGTTCTGAGCTATTTCTAAACACTATCTCCTCTATCTTCTTTTCAGTGTTAAAATAGGCAAATACAATTAGTTTATATGTTTTTCTGAGGGGAGATTGCAGTATTACATTGCAATTAACTTGCTCTGTTCTTCTCTTCTGAATAATATAGTCATTGGAACTGTCAGCCAAAGAATCTTTTTTTTGGAACATTTTTTTTTTTTTAACTCTAAAAAGTAACAAGTTTTTTAAATTAATTGAAAGCAAACAGCTGAAATCATGCATTGAAAGGGTTAAGTCGACATGAAAGAATTCATTTCCACTTTAATGACCTAGCCTTGCTGGGTTAGGACGATGGGGAACATGCTTCTGACTTGTACTCCTATTGCCAATTAACACCTCCTATAACAGGTTGCCTTAGCTAGTCATTGAAGCTCATGCAGTAGAAATAGTTTACATGCAGCTTGTTTTTCACACTAGTTGTTTAATACTCACAAAATTAAAGTATTAAAAGGTTGTTTCTTACCTTGCTGGGTAAGAGATAAACAATACAATGGTAGTTATTTGTATGTGTTTGAATTCACTTGTGTTGTTTTTTTTTTTAAAGAATTTTTAATTGAGGAAACAATGTAGTGGTTTCATCAAAAGTTTTGATTTTATGACAAAATTTGTTGAGGGTTATATTAGGTACCATAAAATTAAGAATTATTTTCCATCAACTCAATAAATTATATGTTTAGGTTTTGTTTTAAAACATATAATCACCTTCATTTGTTCCTAAAGCCTATTTTCTTTTTTGTTATAAAGCATATATTTTAACAGACTTTTAAAAATAATTTTAAAACACAGGACTAGATATGTACTTTTAAATAGCCATTATAAAAATAAGCCATATGTAATATTTAAATATTCAAACTCCTGTTTTTTTTTGTTTTATTTTTACAAATTTTTGAAATGTTTAATGTGATTTCCCGAGATAAATTTATATTTTTAGATATTTTTGGAATGTTGCAATTCAGTGATGCTATTTATTTTACATTTCTTTTAAGTGACACTTTAGTTCATGTTTAATCAGCAGGTATTTTAATAACATAATACAATTGGCTAAATAATTGATACCAGTTCACACTAAGAGAAAGGTGGAGTAATAGAACTAATAGTGTTAACAAATTTGTTAAAAGGCCTGAGTAGGTAACACTTTGAGGCGTTAGTTTTTATGCTGTTATAATGGCAAATGCCTTTTTTTTTTTTTTTTTTTTTTTTTTTAGCACTTAGTCAACAAGGGCTACCCATGTAAAAGTCACAGGTTTTTATACTAGATCAGAGTTTAGTCTTCCAAATGGAAAAAAAAATCCACCTCATGCCTCAGTTAATTTAACCACATTTAAAATTTGTAAACCTGGATGATAATATCTGTCTTCCTAAATATGGCAGATCAAAACTCATTGTACTGAGGTTTATTTGCCTTTGCGGAATTAATAACAGGTTTTATATCACTGGTTGCTTAGATTTTCATGAATGAATAAAGGCTGATTACACTGCTTGTGCTCAGCTCTTTACCCTACAGTTCTGTTAGATCACTGACTTACAGTTTTAGTCTATTTAAAGGTGTGAATTTTCCCCCTTTTTATAACAAACTTATTTTCAAGAGTCAGAATTACTTAAGTGATTTCAAAGTTGCTTATAGGAATTTAGTATTGAGGATTTATATAGCAAAAGTAATTATTTCAATTCCTTATTTTTACAAGGGAGATGTGCATTTTAGTTTCATATTTTTTACAGAAGTATGTAACTATAAATCATATTCCAAGTTTCAAGTGGTAACATTCATTTAAGTTTTAGCAGCAGACTGTGAAGTTGCAGAATGTTCAGATGTTTCTTATTTACTTTTCTATTGTCAGTGATGTGTGTGCTTATTTTATAGTGGCATTGTGTGAAAGACAGACTATTTATATAGCTTAAGTACCTCTTTAGTTATACTGGTGCCTTGGTTTATTCTAATAGTTATTATTAAGTGACCTTGAAGTTTAAGTTACATCACATTCAATCTCCAATAAATGACTTCTGTTCTTTTTTTTTTAAATGGTGGTGAAATAGTTGTTATAAGGTCAACAAAGTTAACTTGAATAGTTCACATACTACATAAGCTGATAATTTTAGAACTATGCTCTTGATTAAGCACCAGAAAAAAGACTTTTTTTTTCCATTACTGTTTTTTATAGTAGTAGCAGCCTAAGCCAATTTTAAAAATTCAAAAAGTATTTGGAGGCCAGGTTTTCATTTGGTTTATATCATTATATAATTTTTTTAACCTCACTTTACCTAGCATTTCACTGACTTTCTTAAACATAATAATTTCTCAATAAATAAAAGATGATTGAAGGATTGATACTCTGTAAATTTATTCTGGTCTTTTTTAGTCCTATAAATAAGACATGTATAATTTGTCCTCATGTGATCACTTAGTCCATTTTAGTTGAATGTAAATATAAACTAACAATGCAGTAGTTACAACTTAAGTCTAACTTGAGAAAACATGTTAACAGTTTCTACTTGTGAAATCTTTAGTTTTTCATTGAAGTCTAGGATTGGAAATATGAGACATAAGCGTTGGGGTAGAGGGACTTGGAAACTTACTTGTGGGTGAGGGATAAAAACCATGCGCAGTCTCCTTTCCACTAGGTAGCTCCTCCCAATCCTGAAACTTTGTGTCTCTGCCCGTTACAACCTCATTAACCTGACCACTCCTACTCGACATTTCCCCTCACTGAAACTCTTGACTCATACGTTTTTCCCCTTAAGTTTTTTCATATTTAAAACAGAGTCTGGCCAGGCACAGTGGTTTATGCCTGTAATCCCAACACTTTCGGAGGCTGAGGCAGGCAGATCATGAGATCAGGAGTTTGAGACCAGTCTGGCCAACATGGTGAGACCCCATGTCTACTAAAGATACCAAAAATTAGCCGGGCTTGGTGGCACGTGCCTGTAATCCCAGCTACTTGGGAGGATGAGGCAGAAGAGTCACTTGAATCCGGGAGGCAGAGGTTGCAGTGAGCCAAAATTGTGCCATTGCACTCCAGCCTGGGCGAGAGGGTGAGACTCTGTCTCAAAAAAAAAAAAAAAAAAAAAAATAGAGCCATACCTCAATATCTATATTTGCTCAGGGCATAGCCATCTAGCACATGAAGTATCTTGAAAATCCTTCATATTTGAGACTTCTGTTTCTACAAGGAATTAGTGTCTTATTTTTGTTGTTTATTCAGTTCTTTTTCTGAAGACAGGGCCTTGTTGTGTTGCCCAGGCTGGAATGTGCAGTGACACAATCACAGCTCGCTACAGCCCCAACCTCCTGACCTGAAATAATCTTTCCACCTTAACCTTCTGAGTAGCTGGGAATACAGGCACACACCACCATGCCTGGCTAATCTTTAAAAAAAATTTTGTGGAGATGCTGTCTTACTATGTTTCCCAGGGTGGTCTTCAGCTGCTGGGCTCAAGTGATCCTCCAGCCTTGGCCTCCCAAAGTGCTGGGATTGTAGGTGTGAGCTACTGCGCCCAGCCCTATTCTAATATACAACAAATTTTGGGATTATAGGTGTAAGCCACCGTGCCTGGCCCTACTCAGTTCTTTAAAATACATTAATACTAAGAATATAATTTTATATTCTTATATATATGCATCCATAATTTAATTCTTTGGACTGGTAATATATTTGAGAACTGTGCTTGCCTGCTTTTTATTTTTCTATCATTTGTATGCCGTGACTTTTAAAAAGTCTCAAATGCTTTGTGTGACTTAAATTTCCCATAGCTTTTAATAAAAAGTTATTTTTTTAGGGCAAAGACTTTTTTTTAATTGGACTTGGAAAAAGGCATATTAATTTTTATATTAGTATCTATACAGTGTATAGTGCATTTTGCTCTCTATAGCCCACTGTGCCCATCTAGACTTCAGGAAATACGGGGAGACACTGAAGTGTTCCCTGTTCTCAGTGAGCATACTAACTACTTTTGAATAGGAAGGACATCTCAAGTTTTCTTTCCATTTTCTTTAATAGGAAATGGCTCCAGGAGGCAGAAACTTCTAAAATTATAAACAATGAAAGTGAACTAAGCTCCCAGAATAAAAGTAGATTGGGGCATCTGAAAATGGGATGGCATACTCTACTGGAAAGTATATTACTAGTGTCAGAAGTTGCATTTTAGCTCTGATTATAATACTTTTAAGCCTTGTGGTATATGTTGATGCATATTTTGACTACCTCACAAGCTTCTCGAAGCTTTTGTTTAACCACGCAGTTTGTGGCAGCACAAGTATTATTTGTAGTTTGGGATTGGTATCTATCACACATTTGAAAAAAAAAAAAAAAGGTGTGTTTTTCCAGAGCCTGAAAAATTCCAGATTTTCTCTGATAGGACTATGTGGCTCATGGAATGATTTAGAAAACTTAAGGTTAAACAAAGATAAACAGCTTTTATTACACCCTGTAACATATATATATGTGTGTGTGTATGTGTATATATATGTGTGTGTGTGTGTATATATATATATATATATATATTTTTTTTTTTTTTTTTTTGAGACAAGGCCTCACTGTGTCCCAGACTGGAGTGCAGTGGTGAGATCATGGCTCACTGCAGCCGTGACCTGGGCTCAAGTGATCCTCCACCTCAGCCTCCCAAGTAGCTGGGACTACAGGCATGTGTCACTGTGCCTGGCTGAGCCTTTCATATTGTTTTTTGTTTTTTGTTTTTTTCACCCGCTCTGTCACCAAGGCTGGAGTGCAGTGGCATGATTTTGGCTCACTGCAACCTCTGCCTCCTGTGTTCAAGCGATTCTCCTGCCTCAACCTCTGAGTGGCTGGGATTACAGGCACCTGCCACCATGCCTGGCTAATTTTTGTATTTTCAGTAGAGGTGGGGTTTCACCATGTTGGCCAGGCTGGTTTCGAACTCCTGACCTCAGGTGATCCGCTCGCCTTAGCCTCCCAAAGTGCTGGGATTACAAGCGTGAGCTACTGTGCCCAGCCCTATTCTAAAATACAACAAATTTTGGGGGTTAGGGTGGATACACAGTATATTCCAAACTTACTTGCCTAGGAGTGAACTCTTTGGATGTTATTTTCTTGCCACTCATTTCTCAAAAATGAATATTTAAAAAATCTCTGCCCACACTGCAGAATAACCAATAATTGATGAAACTTGGTGATATATTGAATATAAGGACTGAAGGAGAAAGTCAACAAAAATTTTGCCTAGATTCATAGTTTGAGACTCAATGTATTAATTAGAATAAGTTGGCAAGTTAGTTTGTAGAGAAACATGGTTGAGTTTGAATTTTGAAGGCCTTGAATTTGAGATTTCTCCCTTGGGAAAGAATGTGATCATAGTAAATTAGGAAGGAACCTTTAAAAATCATGTAATTTTTTTTTTTTTTTATTTGAGATGGAGTCTCTCTCTGTCACCAGGCTGTAGTGCAGTGGCACGATCTCAGCTCACTGCAACCTCTGCCTCCTGGGTTCAAGTGATTCTCATGCCTCAACCTCCCAAGTAGGTGGGGTTACAGGCATGTACCACCACACCCAGCTAATTTTTGTATTTTTAGTAGAGACAGGGTTTCACCATGTTGGCCAGGATAGTCTCGATCTCCTGACCTCATGATCTGCGCCCCCCTTGGCCTCCCAAAAAAATCATCTGATTTAATCAGTCATTGAATGTGTAAGCTTTTTCTGTAATACTTTTACCAATTTGAACACCTGTGTTTGATTAACTCCAAATATATGGGTAGCTTATTAACTTAAACTCTTCTTTAGATAGTTTGGACCAATACAAAATTTGTGTGTGTGGGGGGGGGCGGGCGGGGTTTTTTTTTTGAGACGGAGTCTTGCTCTGTTGCCCAGGCTGGAGTGCAGTGGCGCGATCTCAGCTAACTGCAAGCTCCGCCTCCCAGGTTCCTGCCATTCTCCTGCCTCAGCCTCCCGAGTAGCTAGGACTACAGGCGCCTGCCACCACGCCCGGCTAATTTTTTTGTATTTTTAGTAGAGACGAGGTTTCACCGTGTTAGCCAGGATGGTCTCCATCTCCTGACTTTGTGATCCGCCCGCCTTGGCCTCCCAAAGTGCTGGGATTACAGGTGTGAGCCACCATGCCTGGCCCAAAATTTTTCTTAAATTGAACCCAAATTCACTGTCCTATAGCTTCTTCCAATTAGCTCATAGTTCTGCATAAAATGTAGTCTGAATCAGTAGTTCACACACTTTAGCATCATAATCACCTGGAGGGCTTTTTAAAAACCCACATGTCTGGGCTCTGCCTCCAGAGTTTCTGATTCAGTAAGAATGTGCATTGCTAACCAGTTCACAGGCGATGCTGACTGTGAAGGGTTCAGAGACTACACTTTGAGAACTGTTAGTCTAAACTTTGTCTATCTGACAGCTTTTCAGATTTTAAAGAGAGGTGTTTTGTACCTTGGGTCTTCTGTTTCCCAGACTTTATCAAGTTCTTTTGAACATTTCCTAGATATCATGCATGATTTGAAGTCACATTCCTGTCCTGGGTAGCTCAGATTTTGAGAGTGAAGAACTCTCTGAAGTGGAATCTCTAAAGAGCCAAGACTTGCCCAAAAAAAGCTGTATCCTTCAGTGCCTAAAATACTTTGCATGTGTAAACATAAGCCTAGCTGGTTGTTGCATGGGTTAATCTGTAATTTACCTCTTGTTTTTGTAGCCTCCAAGAAAGGAGAGAAATCTGCCTCCATGTGAATGTACTTGGTAGCCAGGCTCCTTTCTCTTAGCTTTTTTTTTTTTTCCTCCCAGGTTTGTTGAGGTATAATTGACAAAATTATATGATCTTAAGGTATACAATGTGGTGATTTGATATACATGTATTTAATGATGTGATTATCACAATCAAGTTAGTTTACATGTGTCACTTCATTCGATCCTCTGAATTTATTCATCTTATAATGAAGTTTGTACCCTTCAACCCACATCTCCCTTTTCCCCACACCCCTAGCTAATGGTAACCACCATTCTACTCTCAGTTTCTATGAGTTCAATTTTTTTAGATTGCACGTATACATGAAGTATGTGTTTTTCTCGGTCTTGCTTATTTCATTTAGCACAATGCTTTTGAGGTTCACCCATGTTGTCACAAATGGCAGGGTTTTCTTTTATGGTTGAATAATATTCCATTTGTGTGTGTATGTGTGTATATGTGTTTGTGTGTGTGTGTGTGTGTGTGTGCATCACAGGTTCTTTATCAATTCGTCCATTGACAGACACTTAGATTGTTTCCACATCCTGGCTATTCTGAGTAATGCTGCAGTGAGCAAGAGACTGCAGATATCTTTGTATGGTGTTGATTTCATTTCCTTTGGGTATCCAAAAGAGGAATTGCTGGTCATATGGTAGTTCTGCTTTAATTTTTTGGTGAACTTCCATACTGTTTCCATCATGGCCATCTCCACTTATGTTCCCACCAACAGTGTATGAGGTTCTCTTCTGTCTATAACATCACCTTTTTCAAGTTAGAGGAGGGTTCCTTCAAGATTGTAAATTAAAATATTCAGTGTAGGAGTAGGTTAGAGTTCTTTTAACTTAAGGTTATATTACTGGTTAAAATGGCTAGAGTCATCAGATATCTCAGAGAAGGAGACTTTCAACAATATTCTTTAATTATAGGTTAAGTTCCTAGGTTTATTTGCCTTATTAAAAGAACTATCATGAACACTCTGATTTCTGCAAACATCTCTGCTTATTTACTTAAATAATGTCTAGGAGTGAAAAAGTAGGTCAAAAAGTTCGTGCAGTTGAAAGGCTCTCGATATACCTTGCCCAGTTGCTTTTCTGATAGACTATCCCATTTTACATTCCCATCAACAATGCTGATAGTGTTTCTTTTATTATACCTTTTCTAAAATTGGGCTTTGTAAAGCTTGTTTGGTAGACAAACAAACCCCCACAATATCTTAATGTGTTAATTGGCACTTCTTTAATTAAAGAAGATCAACTAGGGAGCTTGAACATTTTTCATATTTCTCCCCTCCCCTCCCCCGCCTCCCCTTCCCCTCCACTCCCTCAGAGTCTCACTCTGTCACCCAGGCTGGAGTGCTGTGGTGTGATCTCAGCTCACTGCAACCTCTGCCTCCTGGGTTCAAGCGATTCTCCTGCCTCACTGAGGCTCCTGAGTAGTTGGGATTACAAGTACATGCCACCATGCCTGGCTAATTTTTTGTATTTTTAGTAGAGACAGGGTTCCACCATGTTAGCCAGGATGGTCTCCATCTCCTGACCTCATGATCCACCCGCCTTGGCCTCCCAAAATGCTAGGATTATAGGCATGAGCCACGGCGCCTGGCCTTCATATTTATTTCATCACGTTTTCTGATGTAATTAGTCTCTTTATTATTCTTTGCCCATGTTTCCATTATGGTTTTAGTATTTTTAATTTGCTTGTGTACTGACTTTTAGTCATAAATGGGAAAACTATTTTTTCAGGGTGTTTTGTTTTAAATTCTTTAAGTATTTAGAAATTTAGATTATGTTGGCAATTTTATGTTCCTTTATTTGTTCAGTTGGGTTTGTACCTAAAATGTGCTTCCTCACCCAGATCAAATAGACATTCACCAATATTTTTGGCATAGCATTTGTTACACTTTAATTTTTTAAAAAAACATGTAACTCTTTAATCCATCTGGGTGGTGGTATAACATGATATAGGGAAGGAAATTTAGTTTTAAATGCTTCCAGTACTAAGAAAAAATGAAAAATTAAAATAGAATATGTTCAATTCTATGGTGATAACTTTGAAATCTAAATGAAATGAAGCTTTCTGCAACACTATAATAGTTCATCTGGCCTCAAGATATAGATAACCTGAATTTATCAATACAACTGAAAAGGTTATAACACTTAGCCACAGAACAGCCTCAAAGCCAAATGTTTTAATAATGAACACTTCCAAAATTGAAAAACATGGATAGATTTTTTATTCACATACATTTTATTGGAACATAGAAAATGGAAAACTTTGTAATTGGGAAACTTGTAAATTTTTCAGTTTGTTTTGTAACTAATATAATGATATCAAAACCTGGCAATTTTCACACACAAAAAATGCCAGAGCAATCTCACTTATGAGAAAAAAAAAATCAATGAACAAATAGTAAAGAAAACATGAACAATTAATCTAGCAGTACAAAGATGATTTAATAGTGGGAAATATTAATGTAATACACCACTGAAGAAAGGTAAGGTGAATGAACTGGTAGCCATTGTGGCTTCTTTTAAACAAAAAATGTTGGCATCTCATTGACAAATTTTGCTCAGTCTTTTTGTTTTAATTGTTACTTGTAAGCAGCATACACATGAATTTCCATTTTAAACCCATTATGAGAGGCTTTTATCTTTTAACAAGGGACTTTAATCCATTTATATGTTTTCATAACCAATATATTTGATCTTACCTTATGTTGCTTGGTATTTTTGTTTTTCTTCTTTCTTGATTTCCTTCTGTTGTTTTACTGTCAGTATTGTGTTTGGTTTTTCTTCCCCAGTGACTTACTAATGTGTACATAGCTTTTTAATTTTAGTTTAAAAATTTTTTCGAGACAGGGTCTCACTCAGTTGCCCAGGCTGGAGTGCAGTGGTCAACTATGGCTCACTGCAGCCTCAGCCTTTTGGGTTTTAGCCATCCTCCCACTCAGTCTCCTGAGTAGCTGGGATTACATGCTTTTTAATTTTTACAGTGGTTAAAGTTGTTCAAAAAACTAATTTATGTTTCTAGAATAATAAAAGTCAACACTTACATCTGTATTTTCTCCTATTATATAAGATAGAGCATATTATGTACTTCATTTCTCCCTCCTGCCTGTATAGTTACCTGGATAATGGGGAGTTTGGATCCTGATTACATTATTTGTATCTGTATCTTTTTAACTGCATTCACTGGTTGTAACAGATTTCTTTATATGATGACTCTTCCATTTTTTAGCCTTTAATTTTTATTTGAGGAATGGGATGCTCAAGTGGATCTTTTATTCAAGAAGCTCTTTCAGGGAAGATACATGAAATCCTACTTTCTGAGCCCTTATATATATTTAGTAATATATTTGTGGGCCTTTGGATGTTTTTAAAAAATTGAATATAAAATTCTTACTTTCAGTTTTTTACCTAAAACTTTGAAGATTTGCTTCATTGTTTTCTGCCATCTAATGTTGCAAATAAATCCAAAGTCAACCTGTGTTGCATTTTTTTCCCAGCAGGCTGTTTGGTTTCTCTACTCATATGGTTTTAGACATTTTACTTAAAGTAATTGAGATTTAGCTAAGATTTTTCAAGATACAGTTTTTCTTTCATTGCTTATTGCCTCACATATGATGGTCCCAAAAGTGAACTTTTTTTTTTTTTTAATTCAAGAAAGTTTTCTTCAGCTTTGCCTTTGCTTGTTGTTTCTGTTTATTTTATCCTTAGAAACAACTGTTTTTTTTAGCTTAGAGTTCTTGTCTGTCCTGTAATTCAGGTGTCCCCATATGAGTCTGTGACCATAGAAACCGGGCCACACAGAAAGAGGTGAGCGGCAGGCAAGTGAGCATTACTGCCTGAGCTCCACCTCCCGTCAGATTAGTGGCGGCTTTAGATTCTCATAGGAGCACAAACCCTATTTTGAACACCCATGTGAGGGATCTAGGTTGCATGCTCCATCTATAATGCCGGATGATCTGAGGTGGAACAGTTTCATTTCAAAACCATCCTTCCCAAAACTCGAAAAGTGGTCTTCCATGAAACCAGTCCCTGCACCAAAAGGTTGGGGACTGCTGCCCTAATTTTATTGTATTTCTAAAAGTTTTCATCTCTAACTTTTTACTGTACATTTTGGGACATCTAGACATTTATATTGTATATAACTGAATTAAATTTGTTATAATGCTTTTACCCTTGTTTCTCTTAGTGTGATTTTAATTCTTAATTATTTTTCATCTTTTTATCTTGTTCTGTCCTTCAGCTTTCCGTTTCAAAGATAAGGAACTTCTATTTTACTGATGTCAAATAGTTTTCTAAAATTTTGTTCACGATTCCTATATTTAGGTGACTTTTCTTTTTGAATCACCAGAATACTGCCCCCCAGGAGTGTTTGCCAAAAGATAATGTAGTTAGATGGTCCACAGCCCCACATTTTTCTCATCTTGGGAGCTAATTGGGTCATCTTTGATCTGTAGCTGTGAAACGGGAAAAGTTCCCTTGTCCCCTTCACAGGGCATTCAATTGGGATGTGGCTCGCTTCTTCAGTGCACCACTGCTCACACCTCTAGGGGAGCATACAGACAGGCAGGCTGTGGGGCTCTGACCCCCAGCAGTGTCTAGGATTGAATATTTACAGCTGAAGCCCCAGTGGGTGTGTGTTACAGGGTGCTCTTTTAGTTTAGCCATCCATAGGTGGCTTGTGTTAGACAGCTCAATTAGACCCTCTGCCTTACTGCAAGGACAGAGGCCTTTCTGTATCTGGGAATTCTTGCCTTGGTTTACTGGAAGAATCCGATCACATGTGGGCTTGGAGAATGAATGCAAGGTTTTACTGAGCGGAAGTAGCGCTCAGCAGATGGGGGAGCCAGAGGGAGATGGTTTTCACCTGGAGTCAAGCCGCTGTCCTCTGACTGCCTTGGCCAACTCTGCTTCATTCTGCTGGTTGATGGCCTGCTTGCATGCTGGTTTGCTCCTACCCGGTGGTTTCTCTCCACATCCAGCCATCCGTGTGTTCCTCTGCTGATGTGCTCCTCTCTCATGTTCAGCCACCGGTGTCTTCTTCTGCTGATGTGTTCTGTTCCTCTCAACGTCCAGCCACTTGTGTCTTTGACTGCTTGGGTCTTGGAGTTTTAATAGACACAGGATGGTCTTGGAAATGCAACATTTGGGCAGGAAAACAAAAATGCCTGTCTTCACCTAGGTCCATGGGTGCAAGCCTGGTGGTGGTGCCCTAGCCAGGGGCCACACCCTCCTCTACCCAGCCCTGCCCTGGCTCCCCTCCCCCCATATCAGCTGTTCATGTTCTTACGTACTTCTCTGAGCTTAGTTTTGAGTCTTTAATGGGGTTTTCTTCTGTTGCCTGGTTTTTGCTATTCTGAACAGGTGAGCATGTAGGAAAACAACAGCCTTAGTCACTGCTAGCCAAGGTCTTTAGTATCTGTCCCATTGACAGTGTATTATATGCGATTTCTCTCTCTCTCTGGCATCATTTCACCGCTACCAACCTTTATCTAGTTCTTGCCAACAGTAGTGAAAGGGGCAGCAGTAAGTATCACTGGCTGCTGTTTTAAAAACAGCACTCATGGCTGGGTGCGGTGGCTCACGCCTGTAATGCTCGCACTTTGGGAGACTAAGGTGGGTGGATTGCCTGAGCTCAGGAGTTCAAGACCAGCCTGGGCAACACGGTGAAACCCCGTCCCTACTAAAATACAAAAAATTTGCTGGGCATGGCGACGTGCCCCTTGTAATCCCAGCGCCTCAGGAGGCTGAGACAGGAGAGATGCTGGAACCCTGGAGGCGGTAGTTGCAGTGAGCCGAGATTGCGCCATTGCACTCCAGCCTGGGCGACAGAGCGAGACTCTGTCTAAAAAAAACAAAAATAAAACAGCACTCATACAATAAACAGCTGCATAGTCTTCTCTTAGTACATGGCTTTCTTGTTTACTATGTTTCTGAATCAGAAGAAAATCCATTGTGAGTTAGTATGTTTCTGAATTAGAAGAAAGGCCACTGACATATGGCTTGCTTCCTGTCTCTCAAGGTAACTAGCTGGTATTTCTCTTTTCTGTTCCATTGGCTTGCAGTAGCACCTTAATTTATTCATTCATTCTTTCAATCAGTACTTAAGTTCTTACTACGGCCGAGGTACTTTTCTAGGTACTGGTTATATATATAATATTAAACGAAATAGTGTTTCTTCCTTCTTTGGTGGCAGAAATAGTTTCTGGATTCTGTCAGTAACGCATTTTGGTGATGGTGTGATGTTTTATTTCCCTTTTTTTCTAAAAAAAAAAAATATTTTCGGGCAAGTTGAGAAAGGCTGTATTAAAGCTACAGTCAAGATACCAGTTTAACTTCTTTCTCCATATGCAATGTATAAGGTTGCTCTGGATCTAGGAATAATTTTATGAATACAGTGTTCGTTAACCTATTTTTCTAGTTTTATTTTATTTTAAATTGGCAAATAATTATATATATTGGTAGGGGTAATGTTTTGATAAATATGTATGTTGTGGAATGATCACATAAGGCTAACGTATCCATCACCTCAATATTTATCATTTCTTTGTGCTGAGAACACTTGAAGTCATCTTTTAACTATTTTGAAATATACATTATTATTAACTATAGTCACCAGGCTATGCAGTAGATCACAAGAATCAATTCCTTCTGTTTAACTGAAATCTTACTATTATCCTAACCTTTTAAGGCTACTACTACTTCCCCTAAACCTCTCATCACAACTAATTTATTGTTGTCCTCACCTTTTCGTTAATCTTTCTTAACTTTCTAAGTGAAATGAGTAAAATTATTATACCACTAAAATTAGGTTTGTATGATGACTTCAGCAAGATGCTTTGGCCTGATATTACTTTACTTTAGCAGAGATTTCATTCTGAAGGAGATCTTAGCTATTTGAAAAATAAGCAATAAAACTGCATTAGGTGATAATAGATGAAGAATTTGGTCAGTTTCCAACTTTATTGCCTGGCATTTATGATGAAAATTAAATTTGAGGGACTTGATTTTTTCCACCACTTTGAACAGAAGTAAATAAAAAAACAAAATTATTTTATTTAGAGAAAACTCATTCTAGAACCTTTTATACTTAATGCTTCCAGTAAATATTATGAACTTTTGAAACAATATAAAGTAGTAGAATTTAACACACACACACACACACAAAAGCACGAGGTACACATAGACCTATAAGTATGGAATGTAAAGCGATTGTTTACTTTCAGTATGTAAAAGTGTAAATGGGAGAGAGAACATAGCTTACAATTTGGATAAGGTAACATGTTGTTTACCTAATTTGTAATAGGGTTACTGTCAGGGAAAGGGAACTTTAAGCAAAACAGGACCTGGCAATTATGTCATATCTCCTTTTAATTTCCTAGATTGTTCAATATTAAAAAACAAGAAGCTTTCTATGTGCACTAATTGTGGGGCAGAATCACATTTATAAGACTGTAGGCCTCTTGAGGGTAAGAACTATATGTCAGTTACCTTGTGCAGCTGAATGTTATAGTCAAGAGAAGTTTGCTTCCTTTCAGGAAGAAGATAGAATCCTTAGAGGAGAAACATAGTGTCTTCCTTAGCCTGTAATAAGATTGGTAGTAATACTTGTTTTAAAGATAGTGGTTAGGATTTTGGAAGTATTTTCACGTCAGCTATACCTGTCTCAACTGGTTTGTTCACACCTGGGGCAATTGTGTTAAATTTGTTGTTGTATAGGGGGAGGGGAACAGCTTCATTAGGTGACGTGCAGAGGATGTTGTTCACAGCTCTTTCACCCAGGGATTAGAAGTCTTCTTTCCCCTTCTCCTCCACTGTAGCGATGAATTTGCAGAGGAATCCCATAGCCTTAATCTATTAATACATGCTGTCTTTAGCTGAAAATCAAGAAGCTCAGAGAATTTGCTGTTTGATGTTGATGCTTTAGTTAATTGTGCTAGTCCAACAGCATTTCACATATACACACTGTGGTAACAAACGTGGCTGATTGGTAAATTATAGCCATTTTGTAGCCAAGGTAGATTGGCATTGCCGAAAGACTTAAACTTTGTGTCCGTTAGACCCTTGGCTTAGTATTAAGTTTTACCTGTTTTCTACAGGTTTGATATTTGCAAATGTGTTTTGATTGTGTCGTAGCCAAATAAAAGGGTACTTGACATGTTTTTCAAAACTATTTTAAAAATATCAAGTTTATACCACGTGTAACTTGAATTTTAAACTCATAAACTCTCTGTGTGTGTTTGTAATAATTGATGTATTTGTTTCTAGGGGCCACCTACAGATGCTCCTGCAGTGGACACAGCAGAACAAGTCTATATCTCTTCCCTGGCACTGTTAAAAGTAAGTAGTGAATGTAGTTACTTGCTTTAGAGAACTCTTTTGCTTTCATTTGGAGTATTTGCTTTGGAGTATTTGTCACCTTAATCCTCTCAGACATAAATAAGCTATTGTTTTAGCTACATTTATAAAAAGAGTTTTTTATTTTCGCTGAAACGAAATTTGGTTTTTGTTTTATAAAGAGGAACCAGAGACCTTAACGAACTTTGCTTGTATCCCCATCTCTTCCTTTCTACAGATGTTAAAACATGGCCGTGCTGGAGTTCCAATGGAAGTTATGGGTTTGATGCTTGGAGAATTTGTTGATGATTATACCGTCAGAGTGATTGATGTGTTTGCTATGCCACAGTCAGGAACAGTGAGTACTTTTATGGTTGCCTGCTGCAAGTAAATGTGTTTCTTTTCATTTTTCTTTTCCTATGCAAACTAACTCATCATATTACATTTTCTCTTTCCAATAGGAAAAATTAATCGTAAGCTTGATAGAAATTTTAGATTGTATTGAATGAAATCATTAATCTTTAAAACACAGCATAACTTCTTATAGGTCTACAAACTGAATGATGCTAATGCTAAATTTATTTTCTCATGCCTTCAGCTTAAACTGGTAAAATACTGGATTTAAAAGTTACTTACCCTATAATAGCAGAGTGTTAGTTTCATTTTGAACCAAGTTTTCAAAAGATTTGAGATTCTCTTATTTAGATTTTCAACTCACATGCACTAGTTCTTATGTCTTATTCCCATTGTTTTGAAATATGTCATTTAAAAAATGTTCTATATGGTGATGAATGACTTTTAAGCTTTTTTTATTTAAAATGTTAAGTTAAAAAACAAACAAACACACACAAAAAACAATAGCAAACCTGAGTATTTTTGCCCAGGCATGGTATTTTGTTTATATGCACCGTACTCCATACAAATTACCTGTATAGAATACATTATTCTTTCTAGAGATTTTTGTTTTGTTTTGCCTTTTTGTTTGATGAACTT
The DNA here is from genome assembly GCF_024542745.1 of Macaca thibetana thibetana. Classification (NCBI taxonomy): domain Eukaryota; kingdom Metazoa; phylum Chordata; class Mammalia; order Primates; family Cercopithecidae; genus Macaca; species Macaca thibetana. Next base: position 81,673,293 of record NC_065589.1, on the reverse strand, counting down.
GTGTTGATAGATGTGCATTTTGACTGAAAGAAAATAGCAAAAAACAATAACCATTCCATCTACCTTCCAAAAACATAATACATATATCCTTCTCACCTGTTTGTTTAGGAAAATATGCATGCATTTTTCCAAGGGATATTTCTTCTTTGCTAGGCAATATTTCTCTTACTGAGCCTTGTAAAAGAAGGATTAAAGAAATTGTGTTATAAAGCTGTTTGTTCTGTTCGAGGCTCTGTAAGTTTACTTTGATAAGGTAGATGCTAGAGAACAAATTACAATTTCAAGTACTGTAATATATATAGTATGTATATTAAAAATAAGCATTTAAAATAGAATATTTGCTACAGAATGCAATATATTTATAAATGTAAGGTTTTCTCTAAATAGATGAATTTGTTGAGGGAAACTAATTTGGATCTACTGATTTTATCCATCTCGATATCCATTATATTTATTTTATACATTTGGAAATAGAGAAACACTCTACATGTTAACTAAAGGTTTAGATTTAAATCTTAGACTATTTATTACGTGTCTCTATCTTTTTATATTTGGCTACATGAAATACATAAAACTGACATATATGTTATGGGTACTTACGTAGATATCCATTATAATACATTGTTCTTAGGCTTTAATATCATTACTTCCATGTAAATGCTTGTTTGACAATGTAAAATAAAAGATTTTGATCCCTATATTCACTCTAATTCTATTTCCTAGTGTCATAGAATTAGAAAGTTTTCCTTCTGACCCCAGAGTCAGTAAACTTTTTCTATAAAGACATATGTCTCTGTTGCATATTCTTCTTCTTTTTTTTTAAGACAGTCCTTTTAAAGTATATATATGAAAAGAAAGAAAAAACCCGAAAACATTCTTAGCCTATAAGCAGCAGATTGCATACCCCTGTTCTTGAGGATGTACTCTCTGTTGGAATTCAATATGCGTACTGTTTGTTTTGGTGGGAAGGAAGTGCTTATGTTAACTAGTTTCTTTAAGTACATTTGATTTAGATTCCTGAGGTTAGAAGAAAGCCCTGGGAGCTTTAAAGACAATACTCTATAGCCAGAGAGATGATCTGAACCTTTTAATTCTTCCATGTTCAAATATTTTATTTTGGTTGAACTAGCAAAATAATGCTGTACGTAAGAGACTTGAGGCTGTTTCATTATGATAGCTGAATATTTGTAGAACTTCGGATGAGGCTCATTTTAGTTATCAGTTATGATAAGATGGCATTAGGAAGTATGCTTGCCTAGATAGGTCTAACCAATAGCTATGGTTGATTCAATTGTTTTCGTATTTCTGGTAAACATATACATAGCAATGGCCATTATATTCTTAAGAATCCTGAAAGTTGGCTTAACTCATTAGCCAACAGCAGTTTGTTAGTTGGCAATTTTAGAAGCTTGATTGGTGTGAGGTTTATAATTGAATGACTTGAGTAGGTATCAAATGTAGGTATCAAAACCTATAAAATGATTTTGGCAACCCCAAATAATATACATAGGGAAGCTTTTTTTTTTCCAAATTTACAAAAATTAATAATTTTTATTTCTTTCTAAATCAGGGTGTAAGTGTGGAGGCAGTTGATCCAGTGTTCCAAGCTAAAATGTTGGATATGTTGAAGCAGACAGGAAGGTAAGCATTTTAAGTGATCAGCTAAAGAAATAATAGGAAATATTTATAGAAACATACCTCAAAGTTATAGATGTTTATCAGTATCATTTCTAGAAAAAGAGGTCACATAGTTGACATAAAAGTATATGTAAATATCGGTGCCATGCACCGCCTGTCTAGTATGTCTTCCCTTTAGAACCAAAGAAATTTGCCCATCAGAGAACTGCCTCATGTTAAAATTCTTGACTGTCACATAGTAAGCTTGGGCTGTGGCTTCCCTCTGTTTAGCATATGGAGTTACTGTCTAGTCACTTATAATTGAAAGAGCTTGTATGTTCCATGTATTTGAGAGCTGCAACTGAATGAGATTATGAATATTTAATTATGTTTGTAGGCATAGTTTTAAAGACAGAGAAAGTATAATCCAAATATTCTGAAGTTTTTTTCCTCAGACCAAATCTCTCAAAGTTGCCATTCTCTTGCTCAAATTCTTCTACTGTGGAAAAAACTTCAAAATTAATGTTAGCAAAAGGCTCAGCAGCTGAGCAGAACAGTGCAAATTGGTTTTTGACTGAGTTCCTAGTTCTACTGCTGGTTTAATTGATATTTAATCCTTTCACAACAGTGGATCCTGGTGTCCATTGTTAAAAATGTACTCTGTGCCTGGAAAATCCAACTCCCAGAGCTAAGGAGTTAAAGAGTAGATATTTACTTGAATGCTGAAAGGGTAAAAACTGGCTCTGAGAAACTGTGGTAACAAGGTGAAAAACTGAAAGCCTTATCTACCACTGCTAATGTGCATCTCTTAATGATAGTACTCCTTTGTCACACATATTCATTTCCATGTTTTCTGGATAATATGGTGTACAATTTCAGGGTTTCTAATGGTGCTTTTTCACACCTGTGTGTTTTTCATCTCTTCTTAATTTATACCCCGTTAGTGTGTTGTTTCTTTTCATATCATAAATGTATTACTTGTTCTGTTCTGAGCATCTGAATGCCCTCTTTGTTTCAGGCCGGAGATGGTTGTTGGTTGGTATCACAGTCACCCTGGCTTTGGTTGTTGGCTTTCTGGTGTGGATATCAACACTCAGCAGAGCTTTGAAGCCTTGTCGGAGAGAGCTGTGGCAGTGGTTGTGGATCCCATTCAGAGTGTAAAAGGAAAGGTAGAGTAGATTCTATCTTTATTGCCATCTACTGCCACATTCTGTTTACAGATACATTAAATAAAAATCCATTTTGTTCAAAGCAGGATTCTTAATTATACAGAAAGCTGCTATCTGTTTACTTAAAAAACAAACAAACAAAAAAACTTTACAAGTTGATAACTGTGTCTTGGTATTATTAGCAATTTATTTAGAGATTTCTTCTTTAATCACTTGTGTAATTGTCATGAATATTTATCTTTAAATTTTTTGAATTTCATAAAATTAGGAAAGTTAAACCATACTCAAAGCCTGCTATAAACATTTTATTAATATTTAAATAAACATTGCTTTACCTTTATTTTCAAATGATGAATTTGGAATTGGCAGAACATTTTAAAAATCTATTTAAAGGGCATTGTTTTGCAGACATTGTGCAGAACATATTCTGGAGGTGTGTTTTCCAAATATTTTAGACAATGAAAACTTGCCCAAAGACTTGGTATCAACCATTCACGTTTTTGGAGTGAGGATGCAAATGAATGATTAAATATGCTAAATAATTCTGAAAACAGATTAACTTGGAAAGCATATTGTGTTATAGTTCTTTGTTGAAACCCCTTTTGTTCTTGTTTAGTTCTTTCTCTTTTTTTGTTCATTCTTTTTTTTTTTTTTTTTTTTTTTTTTTTTTTATTTCTTTCTTTCTAGCCCCATATGCCATTTTCCTATTTCCTGCCTCATGACAGCAGGGAGCAGCTCTATTATCACCTTCACAGAGCTGTCTGCAAATGTGAGAGGCAATTCGATTTTGCTCAACCACAGGGAGAGTGGATTAGAAAAACTACAGAACATACAGAAATTGGCTAGGTGGTTACTGCTTTAAAATACTGCTGAGGTGTCTTGTTTGAGCATGTACTTCCATTGTAGTGTAGAATAATTGTTAAAATAAAATCACAAGATATTTATGCAATCCTTTTTATGCAGGTTTTACAAATAATTTTTAGAGCACTTAGAAATAAATATTAGCTTGTTATCTATCAGACCTGGAGTTTGATAGTAGTGCAGATTACATTTATATCTGCTCACCAGCTCAAACAAACTAAACATGGCTGTTAAAACATGGAGTTTTTATGTGTCATAAATTTGAAGTTGAATGTTTTCTGACATCATACCATTATCATGTATAAAAATTGAGGTCTTCTCTAAATCGTCATCTTATTTGGTGTGATTTAGCTTTTCAGAGGCAAAAACTATCCACAGAAACAATAATAGAAACTGATATACTAGACCATTCAGAATGGATAGCTTCTGATTCTTACTATATGCCTATATTTCAATTTATTTACTTTTTTTTAACTAAATGGGTTAGATAAAAGAGGTTGAAAAATCCTTGATTGTTATTGGCTTTATGAATTACAGTATAATATCTCTTAAGTTTAATTCTATATTTTAAGGTACCTTTTTAGTAACTCGGAAGTAATTTCATTTAAGTAATGATTACTGTTTTACAAATATAACAATTATCTAACAAAGTCCTCTACCACAATATTTACAAGTAATAATTAAAGCTTAATTTTAAATATAATTAGAATTCTGTTTCGTAGTAATTAGCTTAACTTAGGTTTTATGATATCTTGACTCGTGATGGTGGCTACTTTGAAAAAGGAGAGTAAAAACAAACACAATGAAAGAAAGTATTCTCAAAATACAGTAAATAAATGTAAATGTAAATAAATGAGTATGTATTTTATTTTTGGTTATCCTTTTGTAATGTTTAAAATGGCAATTTTAGTTTCCAAACCTAGTTTACGTGTTGTATAATATTGGAATTTTCATTATTTCTAATTAATTGTAATTTATATTAAAATGATGAATTTCATTTAATAATATGCATTCATCACATGTCTTAACAATGTTAAATTTAGTTTTTAAAAATAATATATCTAAAATTTATGAAGTCATATGTATCACTGTCTACTTTTGTATAGTAGGAAGAAATCTTTTTGAAAAAATTTAGTGTAAATACCTATCATTGATGATTTGCATCACTTGTTGGACCTAATGTCTAGATTCATACTATTATATCTCCTGAAATAAGGATCCAGTTCTTTGTCAGTAATGCAACTTCATCTTTAAGGAGTCAGAGTTTGATTGTAATTTATGGTTCTTTCAGTGTCAAGTCCTCTCATCACTATGAATCAGATTAAATGCTAGTAAATCCTTAGGGTGTTTTAGTTAAATCATGATACTTAGGAATATAAACTTATAAAAATGAAGAATAGCATAAGAGTCTCCCTCTCCTTTCCCTGTGTGTGATTTATGAAAGCTGTCAAAATATTTAGTAAGGCAATGATTAGATCAAGAATTAAAATGACATTTTATATATAAATGATTTAAGTTGGGTCTCTGTTCACTTTTTTTAAAACCTCTTTCTTGAACGTTTTGTATATTTCCATCTTTATAAATTCCAATATTTCTGTCTTTGAGAAATTAGATAAGCCTGGATTCTTTCTTGGTAATCTCAATTCATTCACAATTAGTTTGATTTTCTTTTATGCTGACTTGATTATATTTTTTATTGAATAATTGCTGTGAGCCAGGTATTGTGAATAACCATTTCAACTTATTTATTCTTTGTTATAATCCTAAAGATAGGACCTGTTACTATTACATGTTATTAGCGGTTAAAAAAAAAAAAAATTAGGGCCAAGGAGGTTGCTTTGCCAAAGTCAGACCATGAGTTAGCAGCAGAACAAAGATACGAATCCAGTTCTGTAAAATTTCAGAGCTCAGGCTTGTTTAATGACTCGTTAATTCTTTAATATTAAACCATTATGAATGATATAATCAGAGTAACTGCAGAATGCAAAATGAATACCAGAGGTCATTGTGAGGCCATTCCTTAAGTTACTGTGGATAGGTGTCACTCTCTTCAGCATAAGTCAGGGGAAAGAGCTGTACATTTCCTCTAAGTTCTCCATAGTTTTCTCTAGGTATTATGTATTATATATTAATTGATTTTTTAAAAATGTGTTGTTCCATTAATTTTAAAAACCAATTTAGACAGATTTATTCCTGTTGACTTTTGTGACATCCCTAGGAGTAAACACTGAAATTAACATAAATAATGAAGTACACTATATGATAAAGAGTCTGTAACCCTACTATAAATGTTTTTAAATGATACAGGTGAAAATCAATGGTAATTGCATTCATAATTTAAATGGAGAGTAAGCTCACAGAAGTTACCAGTGAGTTCTGCTCTAATCAGGGAAATAGTTTATAAGATCTGCTTGCAGCATTTTGTTCATTTGTAAAATATACATATTTACATATTTTAAACTTTAGTTCTCAAATGGCACAGTGGGGACCTCTTGCTGAATGTTTTATTATCTTGTATACTCAGCCCACAACTAGATCCAGCAGCAAATTTAGAAGTTAATTCAACTTGTAATGTGACTATACTTCTTTCTTGAGGCAAAAAGAATGGTCACTTTGGGCAAAATCATAAAACTAGCATACAACTTAATTAGGATATTGTAATATATTTATTAAAAAGCATTACTGCTTTAAAGAACTCATTTTCCTTGACGGGGTTCCTATTTGTAAAATGCTCAGTTGTTACCAGCTAACTAACTCCTAACAATCATTGTGTCTGTTCTCTCTTTTGAAAACATAAAAAAAGGAATGACTATGTCCAAATGTGTCTTCCACTGGTTAGGTTTTCTTGAAACATTTTTATTTAATCTGATCAAAACACTCAATAGACTTTAAAAAATGTGATGTTTATTTAACTGCAGGTCAGCTTATCTGCAGGTATTTCTTAAGGATACCTGATCTGTATGCTAATGATTCTAAGGTACAAAATAAATTTTTAAAAATGGTCTTTGTCTTCTTTGAGAAGATAAATTATATCCATTTAGTGTTAGTAGTGAGCAAGATCTCATTCTGCCAATTATATACTGATAACCTATACTGATATTTTGCATACTGATACAAAATATACTGAAATTGCTTGTTTCTGTAAGTATTAAATTGGTTGCTAGAGACAGAAATAATTCAACAAATACTTATTCAGAATTTTGTATGTGCCAGTATACAATAAAGTATTACTTGTATAGCAAACACAGTAAATGTAAATTAAAATTAGAAGAAGGGAGAAAAATCAGTGTAGGTTGCACAGAATAGATAAAGATTGGGCTGAGTTTTGAGAGGTAGGCGGGACATCACTCAGAAAAGAGGAGCTTGTACCGCATGGGAAGAATGTAGAAACAATATCATTCCAAGAGGTACTCACCTCTTTGTTCATTCCTTTTCCCACAGATATTAGAATGTAAAAGGAGTGGTTTCATTGGTTTTAATTTGTTTAAACAACTAGCATTTTACAAAAGATGGGGCTTTGGAGAATAAATACAAATGCAAGAAGAAAGTTAGGGAATGTGGCCAGGTACCATGGCTCACATCTGTAATCCCAGCACTGTGCGGGACCAAAGTGAGTGGATCGCTAGAGCCCAGGAGTTTGAGACGAGCCTGTGCAACATGATGAAACTCCGTCACTAGTTTTTAAAAAAGTTAAAATAAAAAAAAAAGTTAGCGGCCGGGCGCGGTGGCTCAAGCCTGTAATCCCAGCACTTTGGGAGGCCGAGACGGGCGGATCGCGAGGTCAGGAGATCGAGACCATCCTGGCTAACACGGTGAAACCCCGTCTCTACTAAAAAATACAAAAAAATTAGCCGGGCGAGGTGGTGGGCGCCTGTAGTCCCAGCTACTCGGGAGGCTGAGGCAGGAGAATGGCGTAAACCCGGGAGGCAGAGCTTGCAGTGAGCTGAGATCCGGCCACTGCACTCCAGCCTGGGCGACAGAGCGAGACTCCGTCTCAAAAAAAAAAAAAAAAAAAAAAAAAAAAAGTTAGCGAATGAATGTTGTAAGAGCGTACCCTTTATTTTCAGATATCTAGAAGGTTGTGTCTTTTCTTTTAGGGGTGGGTAGCAAATATTTTACTTTTCCAAGAAATTTTATATTAGAAAGTTGTAAGATGGCGAAGGTTTTTAAGTACTCAAAATAGTTTACTCAAATTTTAGTCTTATTTTGAGCTTCTTATTTTATATATCTATGTGTGTGTATATATATACTCTCTCTATATATATATAATATATTATATATATTAGTAGTAGGCCATAGCCAGGGCATAGAGTAATGTAGAACACAGACTCAGGGGTCAGGCCTGCATTAAAATCTCATTTTTATCTCCTCTTTACAGTGTGACCTTGAACAAGTTACCTAATTTTCTTGAGCTTCAGATTTTTCCTCTATATAACAGGAATCTTAGTACCTATTTCATAGCATTATGACTATCATGAGGTAATATATGTAGAGATTAGAGTACACATGTCATATTAGGAGGTGTGCAATAAATGATACTTTATTCTGAAGATTAACATAATTCATACTTAAAAGGATCAAGAACGGCCGGGTGCAGTGGCTCACGCTTGTAATCCTAGCACTTTGGGAGGCCAAGGCGGGCGGATCATGAGGTCAGGAGATCGAGACCATCCTGGCTAACACGGTGAAACCCTGACTCTACTAAAAATACAAAAAATTAGCTGGACATGGTGGCAGGCACCTGTAGTCCCAGCTACTCGGGAGGCTGAGGCAGGAGAATGGTGTGAATCTAGGAGGTGGAGGTTACAGTGAGCTAAGATCACACCACTGTACTCCAGCCTGGGCGACAGAGCGAGACTCCATCTCAAAAAAAAAGGATCAAGAACTAGAATATTAAAAAAATAGAATGTGAATGTTTCTGCAAATTTTGATAAGAACAAGCCTAAAAATTAATCTCTAATTTGCTACATTTAGGAAGATGGTAATGACTACAAAAGAAATGAAGTCTTCCCTTCTTATATTTTGTACATGCTAATTAATCTAGGAATACTCTTCTGATTGGCCAACTTTTATTTAGCACTTACCATTTTCTAAGATATTTTCCTTGGGCATGCTGATGAAACTGAAGTGAATATATTACTTTGAAACTTGGGCCTATGAGGTGATTAATGTATTGCACTTAATCATTTTGTGTTTTATTCATCTGTCTGTGTTGTCTTCCCCACAAGACTGAGATGTCTTTGAGGAGAGATACCAATATCTTGGAATTTAGTGTGTTGCAATAGTTTTTTCATAAATGTTTATAAAATAAAATTGAGGAATGAATTTGCATCAGTGTTCAGCCATTACCAGTTCTATTTTTTTTTAGCTTTTAGCATATCCAAACAACTGCAGTTAATTTTGTGACATTTATTAATTTTTTATATGTCAGCATAGAGTCATTTATTAAATAACTGGAACATGTGATTGACAAGGTCAGTTAGCCAGTTTACTTATGAACATTATCCTTGGTCAATTTGGACCCTGTAAAATTAGAGCTAGAGTTCAAGTTTAATATGTCATTTGTCTTCTAAAAGTAGGAAAAGATATTTAGCACAGCTGTTATATTTATAAGATTAGTTTTTGATCAGTATCCCACAAGTGTCAGCTAGGGATGGGTAGTCCTAATCATAAACTGTGCACACTCATGCACACCCCTTTTCTTTGTCTAGTTTTCCAGGCAAAAAGAGAAAAATAGGAAATAGAATACATAAAAAAAATCTATTTCCATTCCTGATATAGCTCTGTGAGCATACCCTTCCAAGGTATTCTTGGAACACATTTTGTTACTGTATTATCTTTTGTTTGCTTCCTGTCTTTCACTCTTATTATCAGTTTGAAGTTTTACAACACTTTCAGATCTTGTGAGGATGCCTAAGAAAATATTACAGGTTCTAATGTTCCTATACTATTTATGATAGAAACACGTGTAATAGTTTATCACATTTATTTAGCTGATATAAGGAATTGTCAGCTAGGAATGTAGAAATAATTTTACTTTTAAAATTCTAAGAGCATAAGTCGTATATAGAGGTAAGAGTTCCTATGGAGTTCTTTTAACCTGGAGCTTCTAGATTAATAATATAATCTCTGAGCTAATTTGTTATGCTTTACTACTTGCTGTGCATTTTGAATGATGTAAATGTGCTTCAAATTAGTTTGAATCCAACTGTTTCAGTAAAAATACATCATTCATTACCTGTAAGAATATTATTTATTGACTCTCACTTCTTGAATGCTTTTCTTTCTGTAGTCATCTAATTATCCCTGGTCATTGGTTCAACAGTTGATCACTACTTTATGCCAAGAGTACATTGGAGTTATAGAGAAGAATATGATTTACTCCCTATCCTTAATGCCAGTTTTGAACTAGCAAGTGGAAACGTGGAAACTATGACTTTGATTGAGAGGCCTTTTCAGAGTCTATATATTTTAATTTTAAAAGATCACACTCTAGATGTGACGTTAGCCATTGTTAGTTGTGAGGATATTTCTGGACCTGGGACTTAGTTTTGTCAGGTTTAATGTCTTCTTGTCATTGTAATTTCCTGAAGAGGGTAGAAATGAAGTGGTAAATTTTCTTCAAAGTCATAACTGATCCCTCGGTTGTGATTTTTAGGCTACTAGTAAGCTGATTAATAGATGCTTACAGCCACTTTTCACATTCCACATAGCTTTACCATATGCAGTTTTAAATCCAAATTAAATACAAGTCAGTGGTCTATGAGTTTCTCAGTTTAGCAGGTCACAAAAAAGTATTTCATGAATTCAGAACGGAGCAGTGATAAGTAAAAACTATATTGTTAACAAGCTAGTGATTAGATTTTGTTTATAGATAATGGATATTTTTCTTTTCTTTCCTTTTTTTTTCAGGAAAAATAAACATAAGTGTTAAAAATTTCTATAGCATAGTAACCAAAAGTGCTTTTTTTTTTTTAGTTTTTCATTTCAGTAGATACTTATTTTGCGCTGTATTTTGTGTGCCACTTACTCTGTTATAGAATGGATATTCAGTGACGAATGAGACACAAACCTTGCTGTTGAGCAACTGAACCTAGTAGTAATCCTTTCTTGTTTTTGTGTCAGGACAGCTATTATAACAAACAGCTTCATGATGAAGAGTACTGGCTTTGGCAGGCTGTATAGGTACAAATCATAGTGGTATCATTTAGGTTGTGTCATTTCATTTAATTGATTTAAATTCTCTACACTGCAGTTTCCTCATCCATGGATTGATAATATTAATACCTAAACTTGGTTGAGAGGATTCGCAAGATAATTTCTATATAATATTTAATTGATAAGCAAAATAAAAATACACAAAAGTGATACACAGCAAAGTAACTGGCCTTTACATATTTTTCCTACTAAAATGCCTATTCAGTGGATATACTTTGTATTTTTCTTTGAATGTGGTGTTATAGCACAAGCAATGTATATACATCCCTTATTCTCATCCACATGCTCTACTGCCATGCTAACATAGTTGAGCCCATCTTTGTTCTCTAGGGCCCTTTATTCCTTTGCTTTATGTGGAATTGCCAACAGACAAACCACTTGTTTTAATTTTTCCACTAGAAAGGGATCTGAAGTCACTGGTTCCATTTTATGTAGACTGAATAGCCACTAGATAGAATTGATATCAGATTAGTGATCCATAGGTGATAGTCTCTTGTAGCTTATTAGTAGTCCCCTGAGGAGTTCAATTTTAAGCTCACTGTTTGTCACTTATGAGTCTAGAAACACTGATCATGCAGGAGTAGTATCAAGATTCTAGGCATATTCAGTCATTTTTAAAAGAGAGATAATAACCTTCAGTGTAATTATACGCTTTCTTATGGTAATCAGGAATTTCCCTAAGGAAATACATCTTAAAGTGTCACTCTCTAATTTCCTATTGTTTTTTAATACTTCAGGTGTCTCCTGAAGCAAAATTTATAGTTATAACTTGATTTTTAGGGTAACTTTTTTCCAATTTTAACACTCCTCATGATACCAGTACTCTGCTTTGTTAACTGTATCAGTTTGGGTCCTCTGTGGATCAGATGCCAAAATGAAATTAGACATGCAAGAGATTTATTGGGGGAGACACCCATGTTGGAGAAAGGGGAGAGCCTTCAGACAGCAGTGAAGGTTTGACCCTGCAAAAGGAGAAAGTGAAGGTAGATTGGGTAGAAGAGCCACAGACTGTAGCTAGTGCTCAGAAAATTTCAGCCAGGCTGCTGGGGAATCCTTGAGCCAAAATTAGCCTTTACAGGAATCCCTTATTTGGCAGGAATGACTAGGTTCTAGTACCACTGCTGTGTTCAGTTGTTGGCTGGGAGCTGCCCAGAAGAAGTATGACCTGGTGTGAATGCCCAGTGGATCCAAAGGTGTAAAAGCTGGAGGTTGTAAGTCAGTCATACACTCCATAGCAGGTTCTGTTGAAAGATCTGAGCTGGGCAACTCCATCACTGCCACGGTTAGTAACAGTGAAAACTATAGTGGCAGAAACACATATATTATTTTATTACCAAGTCTGTGAGGCATCGTCATTCATGAGCAAATGGAGAAATTGAAGGGTTAAATAACTTGTTTGAGGTCCCTTAGCTAGTAAGTGATAGACCCAGAATTCTAACTTAGGCAGGATTGACTCCAGAGTGCCTCAAGCATTTAAACCTCTACACCATACTGACTACATGCATATGTTGAAAAAATTCTGTGAAACTTTATTTTTATTATAACTTAAGTAAATTCTTTTCCCAGTGTTTCATGAATCTAAAAATGTCTAATTACCTTTTACCATACTAGTTTCTAAAGATCGATTTGTTTTCATTAAAGCATATATGTTCAAAACTTGTGGATTTACTCTTTGAATTTTGATGCATGTCTTCACTTGTCAAAAAAAGTAAATTATGCAAGTTACACCCCATCCCCCTTTTCTCCCAATATACTGAAGTTGTACTACAGATCTCTAGCTACAGTAAGCAATTCTCCGAGGATGAAGAAAGAAAATGTACATACACATAGGAATTTCTTTTCCAGAGCTAAAATTGACATTTTATAAATAATTTCCGTGTTGCAAACTTGAGACTAAGAAATCACAGCAATTCAGTGATATGCATTTGGCATGAGTCAGTTTTAGTTCTTAGTGCTTTTCATTGGAAATGGCATAAAAAGTAAGATTTCTCTGAATTTTTTATGCTGTGGGCTTACAAGAGACATAAGATGTTTTTCTCTTATAGATGTCTGGCAGTGCATGGCAGCAGAAGTAACGAAATGGTCACAAACCCCAGCAGTACTTCCCAGGTCACATGCACTCTTAATTTTTAAAGAATCTAGAACAACCTAAGCAGTTGATAACAGGTCATTTCTAGGTGATAAAGAGTATTTGATATGGGTTGCCTCTCTTTCCACACCTTTCATTTTTATAATCATTTAGAGATTTACTTTACATAGTGATGGTTTTATGTTTTAAAATATGTAATCTAACTAGTAACTGAATTTTTACTTTCTTTTTAGTGTTTGACATTGATTTTGAGGCCTTAAAATTTTTTTCAAGTTTTTAAAAATTATTTCAGTTCATTGCATATATACAAGTTACAGTTCATGTATATATGATGAATAATTTTTATTATATATAATATATAAGTATACATATATAATATATATAATATATATAGTGAGCTGACCTGAGGTTATGGAAGATTCTGATTGTTTCATTTTTAAGCTCAAGAAAATGAATGCATTATAAATTCTTAAAACATTAGTTCTACTCTGTAAATACCCATAATCATTGACTGTGATATAAGTACAACTGGACCAAAGGCAACTACTGAAAAGAGAGAGAGAGAAAAAAATTACAGCTACTGCCAGAAGTGTTTGTGTATTTTTCTTTAAAACACCTTTGTATTAAACTAATTTGAAGAGCTTTGCTTAAAAATAGCTTCCTTTGGATGTAAAAATTGGGAACTATAGATTGGTGCTTTAGAAATTTAGTCTAGTCTTTCAGTGACCTAGCAGTTGATGTGAAAACACGAATTTTAAAATAAATAGCATATTGGATGAACTGTATTCTACTCATGAAAGAAGCCAAAAAATTATGGATTAGACTGAGTTTTAAGTCATAAACCAGATTCGTCATTAAAACGAAATGATAGATCCTTGACCCTTGGGCATGCTTGGAATAAATACGGAACTCAGTATTGTTTTTAAAACTATTTTGCTTTTATAATCTAAGACAGATGTACAAAAAACATGCAGTTTTTATTTTGTATTGGCAGCTTCCAAATATTTAGTATCTATTTCCAAGAGTTGCAATTAGTAAAGCAACCATGGTACTGAAATCTGCACATCCCACAAGCTAATTATATTTGCAAGGTCAGAGTGAATACATATTTTCAGAAAAATAAAGGGTTATATAAATATGTGTCTTCTACTTGGCTGTTATATCACAGTTTGTTGATCTGGAGTATAATGTGTACAATTCACAAATTTGTCTGATAACAGAAAGTGGTGTGTGATTGTGTTTATTTTACTAACCAGTATATTCACAGCAATCACTTCCAAATATCTCTCCAGTAAAGATGTGTTAATTACAAAACAGACAAGGTCTTCTATTATATTAAAGCTACTAACAAGAAGACAGCAGGAATCACACATGTAAATAGCATCATCAACCCCTATTTTAGTCCTCTGTTTTGATCTGTGAGTTGCGCATAGACCAAAGGTGCTATTAAAGACTGAGTGTATGAAATAGGCAGCATTATATGAACAAAATTTATTCAACAAGAAAACAGACCTTTAACATGAATTTAACAAGCCTGAGAAATTATAAACTATCATATGCTGCAGATTCATGCAGTGATAATAAACAAAAAAGGAAAGTAAGAGGTTTCCCTAAGCTAGCCAAACTGCTAATGGTTTTGTTATAAGCTGTCTACTGTTGCAGTGACCTCTGAAAAGTCTCAAGGCACTTGTACCAGAAAAAATTAAATGGTCAGGCTGGTGAATAGAGACTCAATGTGGTGTGTAGGCCTTCAGTATGGAAAGGAATTTTTCAAAGTCTAGCATCATATTCCTGAAAATATTCTTCATACTTTACTCAGAGGTTTTTGTTATTATATATTAAGGAAATACTTTTTGTGTAAAGTTTTTTGGTTAATTACTGCTTTAGTTTATAAGATACAAACTGAACTAATTTAATGTCTATATACTTCAAAATGAACTGTTTAGAAAACTCAGAGAGCTCAAAAAAATGGATTATTTTCCCTACCCACCCATACCTTAATTAATTCTTGGGGGTTCTTTGTTCAGTGTGTTGTATCTAAGATTTCTGTTCTTAACCATGGAGTGATCATTTTGCTGTCATTCTGTTGCATCATGCTGTAAATACATAAACATGGAGAAACGCTTTCAGCTTATACACACCATCGAGTGCTCACTAGGGCTTTTTTTTTTTTTTTTTAAATCTTACTGTGGCATAATTAACACCTTCTTCACCCGTTGCTCATTAGTGCACTGGACATTAATGAGTCTATTTTGATAGGTTGCTCTCAGGGATAAATCCACTTATTTTCACAGCGCAAAAAGCAATGATAAAATTATACAAAAATTAAAATGTAGACTATATTGCCATGTTTATATTTTATTGCATACTAAATCTAATTTTGGTCTGCAGGTTGTTGAACATGTTAGTTTCCTTAAGACAGTTGCTATAGTGATGGCAGCAAATTCCTTTAATCTTAGTGTAAAGTAGTCATTTTCTATAGGCCATCATTGATACTTAGGAATTGTCAATGAAAGCATGTCATTTTATTAACTTCTTGAATTTTTCTCTTAATTTCTTAAGAAAATTTAAAAAATTTGTTTTTAACAGATCATGATACCTACTTAACTGGTATTTTCATTTCCTTTTTATGAAGTTTCACACCTGCTTATAATATTTCAGAGAAATAATACAGACTTCTACAAGTAAAATAGCTGTCTGCCGTTTTAGTTTGAAAGCATTCACTATAAAAAAGTATACAGGAATTTTGTTGTGCTATATAATGAAATTTTCATAGTTTTGTAGCAGCTTTTTCTCCCCCTCATAAATGATTTTACTGAAATCTTGAAATGGACCAAAATGATGCTTTGCTCTTAAATATTTACCATTAATAGTTAGGGTGGCAATTCTTAATTTTGTGTTTAAGTTATATACCTATCTTTGAAAATGGTCACCTTCTTCCTCCTTTGCCAACATTTTAACTTTATCTTATTTAGTATGAGTGTGAGAAAATTTTACTTCTGTATTTTTAACAATTGTTTGAAGTTATTTATGATAACATCTGATTAAAATATGTCTGATATTAGTACTTGTTTTTATTGCTTTTTTAAAAAAAGAATATGTTTAGAAAAAAATTTTAAGTATAAGCAATGTAGGCCGTATTTATTTATATATAAACCTGAAAGTTAAGTGTGGATTGAGGTTATTGTATAAAAAGAAAAAAGTTTTCACAAACCATTAAATCATTCATGTTCTTGGGATACTTGGCTTTATTTTGATGCAAGAGGAATGAATCTTTGGGAAAATGTTAACTGTTCAAAATAAAAGTAAAATTCAGAGTTGATATTGTAGGCCAAATGAGTAGACAGAAACTTGGATTGATTCACTTGCCATCATGTTTTAGTCTAGGTTTGTATTTTTTGTTATTGTCTTTGGACCCATCATAGCAACCTTACAAAGGGTGATTTCTTTCTTTAAATCTTGTTCTTTAGCCTACAGCATGCAGTAATACTTATTACAAACAGAATTTTCAGACTTGATTAGATTTGGTTGGCTTAAGTATTTTTAATCTCTTAATATCCTCAAGTAATAATTGTACACATAAGAACAAATCTAGTTGACACAGCTTTTAAAACATTGATTGTTCAGCACTTTTAAAGGCAAAATATAGAAATACTCTGCTACTATACTATCTTGCTTTGATTGTTTTATGTGATAAATCTATTGAGTTAAATTCCCTTAAAGTGGCAGTCTGTCTTAAAGTCACATGACTTTACATAAAACTTTACAGTGTTGAAAAGCTTTAGCAAGTATGTGATTCTTGTCAATCTCTTTATATGTAAGAGCTAACAGATGTTATTGTATCATAGAAGAATTTGAAGTATTTCTGTACACACAAAAAGAATATACCTATTGTAATTTCTTTACCATGAATTTAGGACCTTATCATTCCATACCATGTTCTTGGCTTAAAGCATGGATGACCTTGGTTTTCTTATATTGTGCCTTCTATACTTGACAGTGGCTTGGACATTTAAGGCCATCAGACAAGGTATAAAGTCTTTCATAGTCACAAGAAGTAAAAGGTATCTGACTAGAAGAGAATACGTGGGCAAGTGCCTTGCTGGCTGTAATTTTGTTGTCATTTCAAGTACTGTGGTGGTGTAATTGATGTGACAGGGCTGGGCTTTAGATGTGGTCCCTTAACTTGTGCTCACTTTCAGTTTTAGTTTCTCTGTCATTCATTTTGATTAGGTAAAATTTAGGTGACAAACATATGCACACCAGTGAAGGCTGTTTGGTGTAAGTTTAGTAATGACATATTTCAATAATAAAGATGCAAAGTTAATTTTTTTCTTTACTGTTTCATGAAAATTGCAATAATTGGTGTCACCTTACATTACAAGATAGAGGGTGGTGTGCTGATGGCACAGTCAGCAGGAGGTTCTTTTTTATTAATATTATAATTAAATGATTTTCTGGATATAGTCCAGAAACAGATGCACGTTGATCATGCCTTGTCCACTGTTGCTTGGCATTATCACTTGCTTTTAAAAAAAGAATTGACTTGACACCTTGTTTTTACAGGTTGTTATTGATGCCTTCAGATTGATCAATGCTAATATGATGGTCTTAGGACATGAACCAAGACAAACAACTTCAAATCTGGGTCACTTAAACAAGCCATCTATCCAGGTATTGCCTATATTTGATAATGTGTTAAAACTCTGTTTTACATTTTAAAAGCCTGCTATAAGTAGTCTTTTTAAGTTCTAATTCTTAGTATTTTAATTTGCTTGCACATTAATTTTTCTTTTGTTTTAAAAGAGAATTGTAGAAATACTGTAAAAGTTAGATTTGCTCATGTGTGAGTCAATTTTTAATGGGGTCTTTAAATTTTCCTATCATATTTGAGGACACCCTTTTTGGGAGCATAGTAGATCCTTTATCTTGAAAGC
This sequence comes from Macaca thibetana thibetana, assembly GCF_024542745.1. NCBI lineage: Eukaryota > Metazoa > Chordata > Mammalia > Primates > Cercopithecidae > Macaca > Macaca thibetana. The sequence continues at coordinate 81,655,402 of NC_065589.1, read as the reverse complement.
ATTCTGGCTTTGCATGGTTAACATTATAGAGAAGGACCAATAGGAGTTTCAGGTGAAGGACATAACTATTATCATTGCTTGATTAGTAGGTATTTTTCATAGCAGAAAACAATGGAGAAATTGCTGTATATTTTAAGATATCCCTAGAAATAATTCTTAAATATACTTAAAATTTTCTTTTTTAAAAAACCCACCTTTAAAATAAACCCTATAAAAGACCTCCATGTGTTACTTGTGATGAGAGTTTATATCTTGTTTTTTATTGTGATAATCAGTTACCATTAATTGCAGTTACCGATATTCAGACACTTAATATCCTCTTGAGTGATTGTTTTCTTTGTATCATTCACATGCCATGTTGTTTTTATACAAATCTGTATTGTCTGCAAAAATTATTTTAAATGTGTTTTTAAATGCACCACAGTCTGTGGCTATCTAGTTAATTACTTCTCTAAAGATTAATTAAGTGGGCAGAAATACCACGTTTGGTTAAGTAGAATACATAAAACAAAGACATTTTAGTAGTTATTGCTGCTCCCTTCTGAAACCTTGCTCTGTCATGAGGTTGTCTTTGGGGAGTTATGGCTTTGACAGTTAACCATGGTTAAGCCTTAGTTACACTTTGATAACTTTATAGTTTTAAATGCTTAATTTTGCGGCAGTCACTCTTCCGAAATCTTCATCAAAGTGTAGTGTTTTGTTTTAAAGGATTGAGGTGTGATTTGAAAAAAAAAAAAAAAAAATTGCAAGTCAAGGAAAACTGCAAAGTATAATGAGTATGAAATAAGCTACCAGTGGTTTTGACTGGGTACAGACAAGCCCGTACTTGCATGTTCCAAGAGAATATATTATTGGACCTGTTTAGCCTGTGATAATGACCTTTTTTTATAAACTCCAGTAGCATCATACTGCTTCATTATTTTTTGCAAAAGGTTAAGTAGCATCTCACAAGCCAAGATCATTGTGATTACTACATGGTATGTTTCTGCCAGAAGTTTTTACTAATTGCAACTCACTCACCACCTGTTGCAGATTTCTTTTTTAAAATTAAAGCACTGCTTTTTAACCTTAAAAATCGACTGTAATCAATATTAATAATGTGTTTTTTTAATACCAGTCCAGTTTGTATTTTTTAATCTTACTTTACAGCCTGTAATTTAAAGTGCACCTTATAAAGCAGGTTCCAAACCTGTGTTAAACAACATGTGTATATAACAACTACAGCATCATTATTTTTCCTTTCATTTTAGTTTGTTTTACCTTCCAATTAGAACTTCTAAATATATTTATTTCACAGTTTATATAGCACCCATCAGAATGACATCTATCTGGGTGCTCTATAGTTTTAAGACAATTTCAATACTAAAACACACAAATGGGACCAAGCCAACAAGTCACAGAACAAAGCCACATCTTAATGTACTTTCTTATTTTTCTAAGACAAGCTAGAAAACAACCCAGAAGAGCCTGAAGGGAATAGTAATATCTGTAATGAATTTTACTTTATGTTAGCAGAATATTTAACTCTGGGATCAGAAGCCTTTCAGAAATGCCATGCCTTTTATTTTGAAGGGGAAATTAGCTGGTGTTAAGAGGGGCCTTGCTCTTAAACCAGCTTTCAAGTAGTAGGGATAAAAGTCTGATAACAATCATCAGCTCACATGCTGGTGGTCACTAATGATTTTCTAACAGATTTTTTTTTTACTATTATACTTAAAGTAGTAGAGAAAAATTATGATTCATTGTAGACGGCTATTTAATAATTTGGGAAAAGTTCAAATACGTTAAGTAAGAAAAAGATTATACAGCAGAATACATCAGTTCTGCATTCTGCAAGCGTGTATTTTATAGATGGTGCCTGTATATTTTATACCAGGATATTAGCATTGGTTACCTTTGGATGGTAGAATTGTGAGATTTTTTTGTCTTTCCTTGCCCATATTTCTTAAATTTTTGTTCAGTGAAACATACATTGCTTTTAGAAAATGTTATTTTTAAAGTACTAATTGACAGTGTTGAAATAAGCTAAGAGACAAAGGTTATTTTCACTTTCATGTTTTATATAATAGAAGCCACTAATAATCTTCATAGAGAGGAGAAAGTATAATGCCTGTACTCTAGGCTTTTATATTAATATATGATAATGTATATTATTTTGCACTTGGAACATTTGTCTGTTACTGTCAAATGTTTAGAATTGAGAGTTAACAAGCATTTATTTTAGTGACTAAATTTTTTAAACTATTCCATTATAAACTGTTCAGTGACATTTTGGATTCTTAAGTGTCACAGTAAATTTGAAGATTGGTAGTCAGTCTAATGGAAATTTAGTAAATATTGATGCATAGATGCATGTGCTAAGGCTAAGAGCCTCTAAGTATAGTGTTGAGTACAGTTGCATTGTTTAATAGAGTTAAGCTATTTGGAAAACATTGTATCAGTAATTACTGAACATATAAGTTATAAAACAATTGCACTAGAAAGGAGCCATTGTAATCATTTCGTACATGAGGAAACCTGAGGCCCATAAAGGTGAGTTGCCCAGGTTGCCCAGTGAGGTAATGCAGGAACTAGTACTCATAACCAGATTGCTTCATTCTTTTATATTATCGTTGGAAATTTAATTAATTAATTTTGGCATAGATAATATATATACAGTTAAAAAAAATTTAAAGTACAAAGTCATTTAGCAAAAACTCTCCCTTCCTCTTTCGCCTTCTGCAACTCGGTTCTCCACTCTAGAGGGAACCACAAAACACATTTTGTTTCTTTTCAGTTATTCTATTTATATTCAGAAAGCTTCATTTTAGAACGTGATTTAAAGGATATCAGTTACCACCATATTTTCAGTTTATCAGTATAAAATAAAGGCAAACAAATTTGTCTTTAGATCCAAGCACACCTTTTTAAGGAGCATGAAAACTTTAAAAACGTATCAGGAACCCATGAATAGCTTATATATAATTCGTAAACTGTTTTTATAATGCGCCTGCTTTTCCACAGCAGTGAGTGCATAGAGGTAAAATCATAAGTCAGTTGGTCGTGTGTAGTTCTACATGAACCCAAAAAGGACATGGCTGGTTGACTTATGATTTGGGAGGAAGGCACTGGGGGCACCACAGCAGGTGAGTAAGTGAAATTGAAAGACTACTTGAGGATATCATTTGATTTAAACTTACCATTGTTTTGTTATTGTTATACCTGCTGATCTTTCTTGCTGTCTGTGTTAGTTTTATTGCTTTTATCTAAAAAATTGATTTTCAAGTAATAGGGATAAAAGTCTGATAACAACCATCAGCTCACATGCTGGTGGTCACTATCAGGAACCCATGAGTCACTATCATGAACCATGACTATCAAAATGAGACTATCTGATTTTGATAGTCTCAAAAATATAGGGCCTAGTATCTGTGGGTCCATCAACTGGCTTCTGTATGTATTGGCTATAGCAGTTACTAGCTTTATGACCACCATGTAGGGTTGTGCAATTAGTGAGTGCATTGCGCAAACATGCTTGGATGAGGGAGCTTCCAGCTCAAGCTCCACTGTCTGCAGCCAGACTATGTCTGCTTAGAGGACTGAGCACCTTCTTCTAATTCTCTACCAGGATGATTCATCTCCTAATGTACACAAATAGCACAGATTAAAGGAAGCCCTGATCACTTCTACTTTTTGGTCTGTACAGAATAGCATTTTTATGCACTAAAATTTAATTCATTGCTCCCGATGATTATTGAAATGAATAAGGATTTAATATATACCCTTGGTACTTTACAATCAGTCACTGCTTCCTATGGAATTTCATAGCTCACTTTTATAACAGACATTGGTAAAATAAGAATCTATTGTTAAAGTACTCATCTAAAATATTTTCATACTCATTGGAGTGATTTTTGCTAGCAAAGCTTAAAAATTAACATAATGCTTTGTTTCATCCTGATCCTTAAAGTACACAGACTTAATCCAAGAATTTCCTGACATGTATTGTAGCATAGTATGTTAGAAAGAACATAGGCTAGGGAATAAGAATGACCTAGGTTCAGATCCCCATCTAGCCTTTCACTAGCTATAAACTTGGACAAATTACTATTTGTGTCTTATTTTCTTTTTTGTTGTTTTTGTTTTTTATAGAGATGGGGTCTTGCTATGTTGTCCAGGCTGGTCTTGAACTCTTGGGCTTAAGTGATCCAGTGCTGGGATTACAGGCTTGAGCCACTGAGCCTGATGCTGCATTTTATTTTCATCTGTCAAAATACAAATTGAATTGCCCTACCTCACAGTACTGTGAAGATTAGAAGATTTAATGTGTAAAGCAGATACTAGCTGCTCATTAAATGTTCTCTTTTTTACCCCTTCTTCCTCTACCTCGGTGACATCTTAAGACCTACATTGTAAAAGTCCATTAGTTAGAGAAGTGGTGATTATTTTGGTTAGCTTTTGTCTTTAGATTCCTGAGGGTTAACTCCAAAGTCCTTTTTGTTTTTATACTTGTTAAAAATATCCCTAAAGGTGTATTTCTGTACTTTCATGTTTTTCTAGGCTGCCAGAGGGTCCTTTAGGTCCACCACAATACTGTTGAACCTCATTTGAACACTTGATGTTGTTAGACTTAGATATGGGGGCAGTTGTGATTTGATTTCAGGACATCCAGGATTATTGTTTCTTAATAAAGCCATGCCGTTAGCTTAAGATTTTATTATGATTGGACTGTTCACCTTGGAAATAGAGTGAGGTGAAAAAAATTCTGGTTAGTGAGACTGCATGTCACTGGATAAGAGCATTAGCTAGACAGACCTAGTAAAGACCAAAATCCACATTGTTAATTTGGAGACATGCATAACATAATTATCTGAATCAATCATAACTGAATGAGGAAAAGGGGAACTCCAGATTAATGTGGGTAAAGAAACAGTTGTGTTATTGTAGCTTTTTAGGCTTTTCATTTGAAATACCCATGAGCCCCCTAGATATCATAAAGTTAGATTTAATAAATTATGAATGATTTATAAACTTAGCTTACAATAAGATCAAACCTTATCTCTGACTGAGCAAGGCTACTGAAACTGCTTAATTTGTGCTCCTCCATATCATGCTTTGAAGAATGTGTAACCCATTCCTCTAAACCTTAGGTTTAAACTTATAGCTAAGAAAAATACTTTAATTTTGTCTTAATTTACTTAAAATAAAATGCCTTTATTAGAGGATGGTACAGGTATTATGTAAGAATATCAACAGTTTCAAACATTTTTATTAGGTGAAAAATAGTAATGTGTCCTTTTTAAAATCATTTATCTATATAGGCATTAATTCATGGACTAAACAGACATTATTACTCCATTACTATTAACTATCGGAAAAATGAACTGGAACAGAAGGTAAGTTTGAATTTTTATCTTATAGGAGGAAAAAAGTCTTTTTCAAACCATTTAAACTATTACCTGGAATGTGATTTAAATTTGAATTTTTGACCTCTTTCAGTGTTTCCAAATATTATTCCATTATTGATGAATTGCAGCACAAAATAAAGGAATATTTTATTGGACTATTTAAAAACACATTTTACCTTATTGGTAGGTGCTGAAGTGGGAGAGGAAGTAGGAAATAAATCAAACACTCCACTTTGGTTTTATGATAAATCATAAAAATATTTCTTTTAGTTCTGTGATTTTCTGATTAACTTATCTTCTTCAAGAAAAAGGCTTTTTGTAATTAAATTAGTAAATACATTGCTCTATAAATTTGAGAGGAATGACTTAAATTGCAGTTGTGTCATGCTTTTTGATTGTTTGTTTTAAGAGAGAGGGTCTTGTTCTGTCTCCCAGACTTCAGTGCAATGGTGTGATCATGGCACGCTGCAGCCTCAAACTTTTAGGTTCAAGGGATCCTCACTCTACAGCCTCCCGAGTAGCTGGGACTATCGGTATGCACCACCACACCTGGCTGTTTTTTGGGTGGTGGGTGGGAGGTAGAAACGGACTCTTGCTTTGTTGCTCAGGTTGGTCTTGAACTCCTGTGCTCAAGTGATCCTCTCACCTCAGCCTTCTAAAGTGCTGGGATCATTAGCATGAGCCATTGCACCCAGCCTAGTGCTTTTAGAAAACATACCATGTTTACTCTAAGGAAAACTAAAAGTGAGTCAAGGAGAAACAGATAGGGTTTTCAGATAATTTGTACTAGATTCTTATCCCATTTTATACCAGTTTTCAAGTTTGATTAGTTTTTAACATTACCTGACATTTTGATGAATTAGCATTCTCATTTGTTTCTACTATTTTAGGATTATTTCTAGTATAGTTTTTCTCTCAACTAATGCCAAGTATTTAACTCTGCCTGTTGTTTTTGATATTACAATCTGAACCACTTTCCCCCTCTTTACTATTACAATTAGTCACCCACCTAATTAGTTTCTTGTATTTCTCTCTGAGAAAGTTAAAAGCATTTTTTAAAAGAACACTGAGTTTACTGTTGATTGATAGCCAGTAAGTTTTGGTTAGTGAGACCACTCTCAAGTCTGAAAGTGATAAGTAATCAGTAGCAAATAAGATCATTCTATCTAGCCCAAACTGTTTCTCACCAAGGTGTCTTAGACGGGGATTCTGGTACATGGCAAGTGGCGGATGGAGTGAGCTGGGCTCTCCACGCTTACCCCCTCTTTCAACCAGATCACGTCCATTTTTAATCTAATCTATATACTGGGGGGGGAGGGTATGCAATATAAGATTTTCTTTGAAATAAGAATTCTAATTTTGTTTTTTTTAAGTTTGTTAAACTAGAGTTTTAAAAGGTGAAATCCACTTATAAACTCATCTGAAGAGCCCAGTGCTTGAGCATGTAATGAGCGAGGGGAGTGGGGGACTACTTCCCCCTTGGCCTGAGGGGATCCTATAAAGCTGTCTTCTAATTCCTGCCTGTGTACCACAGTTTACTTCTGCTGTGATAGATTTAGTTGATTAACTATATTTTTAACACTTATTTTTAATTTTACATGGAATGAGTACAGGCTGTGAAAAATGGCACCACTCAGGTACAAACAAAATTCAGAATATAAATATTTTATCAGACTGCTATCTGATACCCATCTATTCGGAAATGTCTAGCTAATTACATCAATTTTTTCTTTCTCTTTTTTGGGGGAGTATCTCATAAACTTAGCCATTTTCCTTGGCATAAACAGCAAATATATAAGCACTTACATAAATTACTTAATGTTATGTTTATGTTCTTAATAGCACAGTTTAGCTGTTAAACTGCCTTCTTGGTAACAAAAGCTCTGCCTTTACTCTTATCCAGACAACTTGTATATTTAACCCCAAGCCTTACTTGAGGGTCTCAAGGGAATCCTTGTCCAGGTATGATAGGAATATCCTGCTGCTCCTTGGGAACTGTCTTTGTTTGCTTTTGAAGTGGTAGGGAAATCTTAAGTCTCAACACTTAATTATAGGTGGCTATATAGCATAGGTAGTTGTAGCAGCATCCACATTTCTCAAACATGTATTTTCTAGAATGGTATCAGTGGAGAAGCTAGGAAGCAATCAAAGAAACTGAAATCATCTGTGGAGGGTTTTCCTAATTTTTTTTGGCATACTCTCTTTGCCCCTGGAGCCATAGTAAGAAAATGGGAGAATTAGTGCCTTTGGAACCAAAGGAAGGGAATGGAGGAGTTTTGTATCTTGAAAAGCCTTATAGGTGATTTTGACAGGCAGCTTATTTTCCAATATACGATAAAATTTGTACCACAAATAGCTGTAAACTTCTAAGCAAGTAGGATAATTTTTCTAAACGAAACCCCCATATATCTCCAAGTACATCTTCAGATTCTCATGGGTCAGGGATCTCATTTAAAGTATAACGGTTCTATTGACAAAACAACAATCATTTTATAGCCATCATTTTTTTTCTTTTACTTTTCACAGTTTTGTGAATCATCCAAAGGGGAAAACTTATTTAATGATAGTCCTCAATTGAAGAAAATTTGTAGGGTAGGACTTTAAGAAAAACTGTCTTAAAATATAAACTTGAAAACTTAAAAACTTCTAAGAATAAGTACTCAGAATTGTAAGTCCAATTTGAGAAACGTTGAACTAAGGTGTTTAGTTTCATGATCAGTAATATAGGGTCCAACCCCAATTTGCTGGTGTGATTGCACATGAGTTTTTTTTTTTTTTTTTTTTGGAGTCTCACTCACTCTGTCACCCAGGCTGGAGTGTAGTGGCGTGATCTCAGCTCACTGCAACCTCCGTCTCCCGGGTCCAAGTGATTCCTCTGCCTCAGCCTCCCAAGTAGCTGAGATTACAGGCGTGTGCCACCACACCCAGCTAATTTTTGTGTTTTTAGTAGCGACGGGCTTTCACCATTTTTTTTGGTTTGTTTGTTTTAGAGGTATGAAGTAGGAGATCAGGGGTCTCACAGCCTTCAGAGCTGAGAGCCACGAACGGAGATTTGCCCACGTATTTATTAACAGCAAGCCAGTCATTAGCATTGTTTCTACAGATGTTCGATTAACTAAAAGTATCCCTTATAGGAAATGAAGGGATGGGCTAAAATAAAGGGATGGGCTTGGCTAGTTATCTGCAGCAGGAGCATGTCCTTAAGGCACAGATGGCTCATGCTGTTGTTTGTGGTTCAAGAACGCCTTTTTTTTTTTTTTTTTTTTTTTTTAAATTTAAGTTCTAGGGTACATGTGCACAACGTGCAGGTTTGTTACATATGTATACATGTGCCATGTTGGTGTGCTGCACCCATTGACTCGTCATTTACATTAGGTATATCTCCTAATGCTGTCCTTCCCCTCATCCCCCTCCCCACAATAGGACCCGGTGTGGGGCTTTCACTATTTTAACCAGGCTAGTCTTGAATTGCTGACCTCAACTGATTCGCCCGCCTTGACTTCCCAAAGTGCTGGGATTACAGGCATGAGCCACTGTGCCCAGCCTAGATAAATCTTTTATTCTCAGCTTCATGGCTTTTCATCCTAACAATAAGGAAGTTATAGATGGAATACCAGAATGTGAAGGAAACTTTGAGATTACCTAATACAAGCCCTTAATTCATAGATCTCTAAACTGAGGATCAGAAAGATTGACACAAGGTCACTCAGTAAATAGGGCATTTATCTCGTTATCTTAGCATTGAAAAGCTAGGCTATATGAAAAATTAGAGATACTTTGTGTAATATTAATATGAATGTCCTTCATTCATCAGATGTTTATTGAGCTATTATTAGATATTGTTCTAGAATATAGACCCTAGTGGTCTTGAAATGAATAGGTCAAAATCCCTGCCTTCTTGATTTCCCTTTAGTGGGAGAGAAATGCAGTAAACAAGTAAACAAAAATTTCAGGTCTTTGTAAGCGTTATACAAGTAATACAGCAGGTTAAGGGAAGAAAGATTTTGATTTTGTTTAAGGTAGTGTAGTGCGACTATTTTAGGTATAGTATTGTTAGGGAAGACATCTATCTATAAGGAAGAGAGGAAGGCAAGTTATGCAAAGATGAGAATAGCCTTCTAGGTAGAAGGACAGCAAATGCAAAGGCCTTGGTGTTGGAGTACTCCTTAAGTTATATTAATATAAATACAGGAGCATTCTAATTGGAGTTTATTTGCATTAATAAAGTTAAATTTAAATCATTAAGTCAAATTTTTTTTTTTTCTCTAGACAATGAAGGGGGTATCCTCAAGGCAGAAAAATAATTACTTTTTCTTTATTTTTTAGATGTTGCTAAATTTGCATAAGAAGAGTTGGATGGAAGGTTTGACACTTCAGGACTACAGTGAACACTGTAAACACAATGAATCAGTGGTAAAAGAGATGTTAGAATTAGCCAAGAATTACAATAAGGTAAAAGTTACTTCCACCATTTGTTCTTTATAATCTTTGGAATACATATGATTAGATGCCAAGCATTGTATAAGTAATTAAAAATAGAGAAGCCTTTTTTGTAAATAAAATAGTAAATATTTGCTTAGCAGTTCATCTGGTCTGCAACTACTCACCCTTGCCTTTGTAATGCAAAGGCAGCCTTACACAATATGTAAAGGAATGAATGTGTTTGGGTTCTATTAAAACAAGCAGCTAGCCAGATTTGTCCCATGGGCTATAGTTTTTCAACTCCTGTTGAAGACCATGTAATACAGTTGCATATTTGAAATCTCTTCATTATTTAAGGTATGTTTTTCTTGAAGGGGACAGGGAGTAAGGGAACATAGATAACGATTAACAGCACTTACTACTTGCTGTGTATAATTTATATTATGAATGTTTCTATTTTTCATTTAATAATTATTTATTGGCTGGGCGTGGTGGCTCAAGCCTGTAATCCCAGCACTTTGGGAGGCCGAGACGGGCGGATCACGAGGTCAGGAGATCGAGACCATCCTGGCTCACACGGTGAAACTCCGTCTCTACTAAAAAATACAAAAAGCTAGCTGGGTGAGGTGGCGGGCGCCTGTAGTCCCAGCTACTCGGGAGGTTGAGGCAGGAGAATGGCGTAACCCGGGAGGCGGAGCTTGCAGTGAGCTGAGATCCGGCCACTGCACTCCAGCCTGGGTGACAGAGCGAGACTCCGTCTCAAACAAACAAACAAACAAACAAACAAAAAAATAATTATTTATTAAAAATCGAATGTGCCAGGCATATCATACATGTATACATATAGATTGCAACTCATTAATGGGTTGAAAACCTGCAATCTGAAAATACACATTTATACATTATGCAATGTTACATTAACAAATATTTATTGAACATCTCTTATACAAGTTATAGTAAAAAAATGAATCCTTGCTTTATTTATAGGAAAACAGGAACAGTTAGACAAGCTTCTAAATAATCAGCGCATTAGTTAAAAATCAGTCTGTACCATAACACCTTCATATTCAGATTGTCCACAGACCAGCTATATCAGCATCACCTAGGATCTTGTTAGAAATGCAAACTTTCAGACCTACTGGCTCAAAATCTACACTTTAACAAGTTCTCCAGGAGATCTGTATACTCTTGAAATTAGACATTAGGAAATACTACCATAGAGAAGACCATGGGAAGCCCTGTAGGAGTTCAGAGGCTCTGACTTTGAAGCTGGCCAACATTCAGGTTGCTGTCTTACAGATAAACAACAATCGAACTAGGCCTTAAAGCATAAATAAGGCTTGAACATACAAAGAAATGTTACCCTAGGCAAAATAAACATCACAGGCAAGGGCTAGGAGATAGAAAAGGCATAGAACAGATCCCGCAATCCCACCACTGGTTGCACATCCAAAGAAATGAAATCAGTATGTTGAAGAGATGTATATACTCCCATGTTCATTGGAGCATTATTCATAGTACCCAAGATATGGAGTCAACCTAAGTGTCAATCAACAGAGGAATAAAGAAGATGTGGTATATAGATATACATACAATGGAATACTATTCAGCCATTAAAAAAATGGACATCCTGTCATTTATGACAACATGGATAAACCTGAAAGGCATTATTTTAAGTGAAATAAGCCAAGTATTGAAAGCCAAGTACCACATCATCTCACTTATATGTGAAATCTAAAAAAGTTGAACTCATGGAAGTAGAGAGTAGAATTGTGGTTACCAGGAATGTGAGGTTTGGGTGGAACAGGGTGGGTGGGGAGGTGTTGGGGAGAAAACAACACACAGGACATGTTTAGGAAACAATATGCTTGGCTAGTATGCATAGTACCTGAGGGTGAACAGTGGGGAATTAAGTTTTGAAAAGTTTTTGAAGTCAAATAACAGCACTTGGGATGTCAGGATAAGAGGTTTTTTTGAGGAGTTTTTTGTTTTGTTTGTTTTGTGAGATGGAATCTTGCTCTGTCACCCAGACTGGAGTATAGTGGTACGATCTCGGCTCACTGCAACATCTGTCTCCTGGGTTCAAGAGATTATTCTGCCTCAGCCTCCCAAGTAGCTGGGATTACAGGTGCCCGCTGCAACACCTGGCTAATTTTTATATCTTTTAGTAGAGACGGAGTTTCACCATGTTGTCCATGGCTGGTCTCAAACTCCTGACCTCAGGTTATCGACCCGCCTTGGCCTCCCAAAGTGCTGGGATTACAGGAATGAGCCACCGTGCCTGGCCTAAGAGTTATTTTTGATCAGAGGCATGATATGCTTAGAACCTGACTTTAGAAACATAATTTCACAACAGTATAGAAGGAATGCTGCAAGAGAAGATTTGAAATGGAGAGTCTGTTTGAGAGGAGCTTGCTACTACCCAAACAAAAGATACGAAGAGTCTGTATTATTACCATGGTAGCAGTGGGAATGGAGGTATCAATAGGCAAATAAAAAAAGCATGGTACTGGTTGGATAGACGAAGTAAAAGCAGGAGGAGGAATCAAAGAGGAATTCAAAGTTTCCTGCCTGGGTGACCAGTAGTATGGTAGTACCACTAGCATTTTCAATTTAGGTACAAGTAGAAGGATTGAGGAAGGAGGTAAAGAGTTTATTTTTAAGGAAGCAATTAGAAATGTGGGACTAGGAATTAATGGTAAGGGCTAGAGCTCAAGATTTCAGGATCATAGTTAAGATTGTTGTTAGTTATTACACCAAAACGTAATATTTCCCTTTTAAAAATAAATACATCTTTTATCCAAGAGACAGTATATAACATTTACCAAGTGTAACAAGAAGACTTTTGAGAGAACTAAGCTTTAAAATAAAGTTGATGGGCCCATGCAAATGGAAATCCCAGCAGAATTAGGGTTGGCTTTGAAAAGTATGCCCTGATTATAGTGTTTCAACTGGAAATCCCCATTAGTGCTAGATCGTAGGGAAAATATTTCTTATCTTTCTAGTGTATGTTTTCATGCTGTGGAGATTAGATAAAGAGAAATAAATCACTTACCATATTTTAAATAGTTAACCTTTTATAAGTAAAAAAGTTATGACTTAAGTAATTATTCAGCAGACTGTAGGAATGGTTTTCATTTCTCTGTAACATTACACGTTTAAGTAAATTTGTATTGGTACCACTGCCAGGAAATAACCTATTTATGGTTACTGCTGCCCATCTACAGAAGTTTTTCCTATTTTACAGTTTTAAAAAATCTCTGTAGTACTCAAAAACTTGTAAGGTTTGGTTATAAAATGAAAACAATGTGTAAGCTGTGATATGAAAGAGTCCAAATTTGGGAATGTAATTCCCTCTGTGATTGAAAGAAATACGGTGGGTTTTTTTAGTAACACTTAAAATATAAAAAGAAAGGCCCATGCTACCAATTCTTCATAGTATTCTTTTTAATTGGTTGGTGTTTTAAGCTAAGGTAATTACTGTTGGATGCCAGTTAGGTCCTAAAGTAAAAGAAGGTTAGAAAATAATTAAATTCTTATGTCGCAAGTTTTCAGTTTCAAGTCTGAATTCCACACAAATTCTGCTTGATTATTATTAGTCATTTGATTTTTTTCTAATTACTGAACCACAACACCCACAGTTCTGTTTTTCCAAGTCTCCTAATTTATTCATGCCAAGATGCATCTGCTATTTTTTTTTAAATTTTGATAATGTTTGATTACATACTTGTAAATGAATGTGCAGGTGAAAAAATGAATTGCGAAGAACATTTTAAGAATAGCATAGAAACAAAAATTTACCTTTTTTTTCCCCAAGCATGTAGCGCTATAAATTCTGAGATCTGACAGTTTACTGTTCAGGTGGAAATATTGACCTACTTAGTAACCTGAAAGAAAGTTTGAATATTTCTTTTATATGCTTACATATGAAATATGTAAATATACAATTACATTTGGTTTAATACAGTAGCTATACTAAATGCAGATATCTCATTTGGTAGTACAATATGATAAAAACAACAGATATAAATATTGGGGAAAAGAGGTAAGATTATTATTATTTGGATGTGATAGAATGTGTTTGCAATCAAATATAAAAATCTAAGAGAATAAACTTAGAAAACTCTTAGAACTGTTTTAATCAAGAATTATATAATTGGTAAACACAGTTATATAAACTGAAAACAGTCGAAAAATAGGCAAATCAGTTACAGTAGCATCTAAAATTATAAAATATTCAGGAATTAACCATCACAAGAAATGTAAATGTGTAAGTGTGTATGACTTATGTGAAGAAAACGAAAAACATTTGTAAATAAATTGGGACATACCATGTTTCCAAATGGGAAGACTTAGTATTGTAAAGCTGCTGTCAGGCTTCCCAAAAGTTACTATAATTCTAGTAAGAATATTAATGTGAGCTTTGAAAAATTTGATAACGTGACGTTAAAGTTTATCTTCATAAAATAACAACTAGCATTTATTGTTTGTTATGAGTCAGAATGGGAGAAAATATTTTTACCTATAACACAGAGTGAGCTAGTACCCAAAAATGCATAATACTCAGAGAATTCCTATAAAATATTTATTTTATTTTTGTTTTTTATTTCTGTAAGTTACTGAGGAACAAGTGGTGTTTGGTTCCATGAGTAAGTTCTTTAATGCTGATTTGTGAGATTTTGGTGCACCCATCCCTTGAGCAGTATACACTGTACCCAATTTGTAGCCTTGGCCTATAAAATATTTTTTTTTAAATAAGTTGAGCAAAAGAGAAAACTCACTGACAAAAAAGACAAATGGTATATAAACATGGAAAAGTTCTAGCCTTTTTAAGTAGTCAAAAAAAAGTTAAAATAAGTAGAAAATTTTTTTTTCTTTTTAAATAAAAAAGAATTTTTTAGGAAAATATAGCAGTAATGGGAAAGTAATTGATAGAACATTTTTGGAGGCCATCTTTCAGTTTTAAGTGCATATAACTCTTTAAACAACATGTTCTCTGTAGAGGATTTATTATGAAAAATAAAATTTCACAAAAACTAACTTAGAGAAATATCTACAATCTGCTGTTAGATGTACAAAATTAAATTGTATAACAATGTGAAAATAATTCCTATCACGTTATCTTCTCTCCCTTTTTCAAAGTATCTCTATCTTGCATATATGTCAACATATTGTGTTGGTAGCAGTATGTGTGAGGCAGGAGACTCTATATGTAATGCCTGAATTATTTTCAGTTTTTGCTTTAAGCAAGTAATACTTATATGTAAGGTTGTGTTAGCTCAAAATAACAATGGCTTAAACAAGGTAGAAAGGTATGTCTCATATTTCAAGGCCAATATAAAACTTCAAAGACATTAGAGACCCAGGTTCATTCTGTCTTTCTGCTCTACTTTCCTTGTGTTGGCCTTCTTCCTTTAGGTCACCTCATGATTCATTGTGATTGCGATAGCTTCAGCCATCTCATCTAAGTTTCATGCAACAGGAAGAGAAGAAAGGGCAAAAGGGGGATAAATCAGTTTCCTTTCAGGATCCTTTGCATAAGTTCCACACAGCACTCCTGATTACAACCGACCCTGGAACTATATGGATTTGAACTGTATAGATTCAAATATATACATGGATTTTTCTCATAAATATACTAGAATTTTTTTTGAGATGTACAACAATTTGAAAAACACCTCAGACAAACTGCATAGCCCAGAATTATTATTATTATTATTATTATTATTATTATTAAAGACAAGGTCTCACTCTGTCACTCAGTCTGGAGTGCAATAGCATGATCATGGTTCACTGTAGCTTCCACCACTTGGGCTCACGCAATCCTCCTGCCTCAGTCCCCCGAGTAGCTGGGACTACAGGCATGTGCCATCATGCCTAGCTAATTTTTTGTAGAGATGGGGTTTCACTATTTGCCTAGGCTGGTCTTGAACTCCTGGGCTCCAGCAGTCTGCCTGCCTTGGCCTCCCAAAGTGCTGGGATTACAGGCATGAGCCACAGCACCTGGCAGCCCAGAAATATTGGAAAAAAAAAAAAAAGGCATGTCACAAATGCATAAAATATAGGAGACACTAGTCTGTTTTATCATTTGCTACCATAAACTATACACTAATCTATTATAAAATAAAAAATTGTCAAAACGTATACATACAAACACAGTTGTACATGGCCCCATGCTCAGTTGAGAAGGTTGAATTGCTTGATATGTACTATAGATTGAGGTCCCCAGCTGCTGTTGCCTGCCATTTCAGACAGGTAATTCACCTTGTAAACAGATAATGTAAACTTATTGTATTGATAAATAAGTATGGTACTGTAAATGTATTTTCTTTTCCCTACACTTTTCCAAATAACATATTCTTTTCTCTAGCTTACATTGTTGTAACAATATAGTATATAATGTATATAACATACAAAATATGTGTTAACTGTTTATATTATCAGTAAGGCTTTCAGTCAACAGTAGGCTATTAATAGTTAAGTGACACACAGATTCTCACCTGTGATGGGTTAGCCCCCATAACCCTCATCCCCATTTGTTCAAGGGTCAACTGTATATCTCATTTGGCAGGACGTAGTTAAATGGACACAACTAGCTGCAAGAAAGTTTATGCAATGTGGTATTTTAGCTGGGATCATTGATACCTGTAGTAAAATCAGGGTTATGTTACAGAAGAAGGGGAAGATGGACATTAGGAAGGTGACTATCAGATTCTGCCATAGAAATGTTTTCCAACAACCTTAACTACAGTTTCTCTTACATGCACATGTACACACACACAAGCATGTGTGCACATACATGTATGATCTTTATTGTTCATCTCTATTTCATGTAATTACATTTTGAAATTGAATTCTCTGTGAAATTTTTATGAAGCATCTGTGTTGTTTAGGGCCACTTAATAAATCATGCATTTGACATTATTATTATTACTCAAGTTGTATCAGTGAAAAGTAATGATTTCCCCAATTGCCATGAATGTTTCTTTGAGGTCTTTGGAGATACATAGGACTGTGTTTAAGCCACAGTTTCACTGCTTATTGCGTGTCTGGCTAGAGGCAAGTCAGCCTTTCTGAACTGTGTTTCCTTATCTCTAAAATTAGGTTAAGGATTGTGATATATGTGAAGCATCTGGCACATGATAGGCATTTAATAAAATGATGGCTACAACCACTTCTGATGTTATTAATATTATTCTTGACTCCTCTCTCTTTTTCTCACATCTACTCAATCAGTAAACCATTCTGACTAAATTCTTGAGTTAATCTGCTTCTTTGCATTGCCACTTCCATTGCCTTACCTCCTCATTGGTTTCCTTGCATCTCCAGTCTTTCCCATTCAAATCTATTTTCCATTCTGTAGAATGATCTTTCTAAAATGCATATTGGTCATGCATCAAAGAAAACTATTTAAAAAAGAGAAAAGACAACCTACAGAGTGGGAGAACATTTTTGCAAATCAGATATCTGATAAAGGTCTAATATCTAGAAAATAGAAAGGCATGTGTGGTGGCACATGCCTGTAAGCCCAGCACTTTGGGAGGCCAAACCAGGAGAGGATCATCACTTGAGCCCAGGAGTTCAAGACCTGGGCAACATAGGGAGACCCTCTCTCTACACAAACACACAGAATTAGCTGGGTGTGGTGGCCTGTACCTGTGGTCCCAGCTACTCAGGATGTTGAGGTGGGAGGATCACCTAGGCCCAAGAGGTCAAGGCTGCAGTGAGCCATGATCATACCACTGTACTTCAGCCTGGGCAACAGAGAAAGGCTCTGTCTTTTAAACAAAACAAAACAAAACAAAACAAAAATGAAAAGAAAGTATACAAGAATTTAAAATAGGAAAAAAAAAAAAAAAGAAAGAAACCATAAAGAACTCTTGCAATGCAGCAACAAAAAGATAGAAATTTCCCAGAGAAGATATGAAAATGGTTACAAACACATAAAAAAGATGTTCAATCAATATTATTAATCATTAGAAAAATGCAAATCAAAACCACAATGGCTATAATCAAAACAATGAAAAATAACAAGTGTTGCCAAGGGTATGAAGAAATTACTAGTGGAGATATAAAATGGTACAGCCACTGTTGAAAACAGGTTCCTCAAAAGGTTAAACATACAGTTCCCATATGACCCAGCAATTCTGCTCATAAGTATATACTCAAAAGAACTGAAAATCAGTATTCAAACAAAAAGCATGTATACGAATGTTCATAGCACTATTCACATTAGCTAAAGTTGGAGACAATCCAAATGTCTGTCAGTAGATGAATGGATAAACAAATTGTGGTTTATACAGACAACATACTACTACTCAGTCATAAAAAGGAATGGAGTGCTGATACATGCTACTACATGGATGGATCTCTAAAACATGGTAAGTTAAGACAGATGCAAAAGGCCACATATTATATGATTCAATTTATATGAAAAAACCAGACTAGGTAAATCCATAGAGACAGAAAACAGATGTGTGGTTGCCAGGGACTTGGGCAAGGCGGGAATGGGGAAGTAACAGCTTAATGGGTACTAGGTTTTCCTTTGGGGTGATGGAATACAGGTGATTGGGGCACTAAATGTGACTGAATCATACACTTTAAAATGGTTAATTTTATGTTATGTGAAATGTACCTCATTTTTTAAAATGCAGATTCGTTCATGTCACTACCTTGCTTTTAAAAAGCCTTTGATGACTGACTTCTCATTGCCTTAGAATGAGGTCCAAACCCCATTTGGCTCCTGCTTGCCTCTGTAGCTTTATTTCTTACCACTCTTATGTTGTTGAAATACTGAGTAATTTGCAGTTCTTCTAACTTATAATGCTTTTTCTTGCTTCCTGGACTGAAGCACTCCTTACCAATATATCCCCATCCCAACTCCTTCTTTTCATTCAATTCTCAGCTTAACCCTTTCTCACTTTTGAGGACCTCACCATACCACCAAGAGTGCTATTTACTCCTTCTTTATTTGCCAATAGAACTTTGTTCTTCTATCAAATGAATTTAATTTTTTTTTAAGGGACCAGGTCTTGCTCTGTTGCCCAGGCGGGCTGCATGATACCATCATATCTCACTGTAGTCTTGACCTCCTGAGTTCAAGCAGTCCTCTTTCCTCAGCCTCCTGAGTAGCTAGGACTCCAAGCACTCACCACTATGCCTGGCTTTTTTTTTTTTTTTTTTTTTTTTTTAAAGATACAAAGTCCTGATGTGTTTCCCAAGGTGGTCTCAACTTCTTGGCCTTAAGTGATGCTCCCCCCTCAGCCTCCTGGGTAGCTGAGATTATTACAGTCGTGAGCCACTATGCCCAGCCTAATTACTACTTTTTAATTTCCTGGTTTTTACAGCTAGTCTATAAGCTCTGTGAATTCAGATATTGTCTCATTTTATCTTTAGTACACTGCCAGATAAATGGTAGATGCTCAATAAGTATTTGTTAAATGAATGGAATTATGCTATACTTGTATTTTTTTACCAAAAATGTAACTTTATTAAGTGGCCAATCATAAGCACTGTTATTAACTAATATTAACATAATATAAACTAAAATTTAAGGAAATGCAATGTCCTCTGAGGGGCACCTTTCTTTCTAATCTTCAGCTGTTCTCTATCATGGCACCCTTTGCCCCTCTCCCTTCCTTAAGGCTAACTGGATAAAATATAACCTCCTACATCATTGATCATTTCCTTCCGCCTGCCTCCAGTGTTCTCAGAGTCATAACCTTTTCATGACAGAGTACAGTGCTGATGACAATTTGCTGTTTCCAGCTTGTTAAAAGAGATGAGTGATTTATTTTCTTAGTGCACTGAGTCTTGCATCTCTTTCAGTTATTTTCCTTGTCCTCTTGCCTTCACATCATACCTTTGAACTTCTGAAGTCTCTTCTTTTTACTTCCATGGCCATACAGTCCCATGGTTCTCCTGACTTTTTGGCAACTACACACTCTGCTGCCTTTGCTAGCTAGCTTTGCTGCCTTTGCTATGAGCATTTCCAAGATTCAACCCTTGCCTTTCTGCTCTTCTGTTTTTATACCTTTCTTTAAAAGTCTGTTTTCATAGTTTAGCAATGCCAACAACTTTGAAATCTCTTCATTTCCTCTCATTTGAAATGTATTATCATCTCCACTGTTTGAGACCTTTCCACTTACATATTCATTACTTCAGATGCTGCTGTTCAAGAGTAAGCAGTATTGTCTACCTTACTTTCTACTTTTTCATGACAGTTCCCTCTACCAATTAGGTTATAACTGACACTCATTTTTCTAGGCATCATGTAGGTCTGAAACTTTGGACTCGTCTCTCTTGCTCTTCTTCCACATCCAGCCATTCTCTCATGGTTTTTCCCTTTCCCTATTACTACTAAGTATCACATGATGTGTTACTCCCTAATGCATTCTTTGTGCTCTCACCCTGACTTTCCCTCTCTTTCCTCAGGTGATGCACAAGAAAAAGTTAGGTACATTTACTTAACCCCTATGTCCCTATCGTGCTTTGTGCACACTCCTTTTTTGTATGTTTCACACTGCATTATGATTTGAGATTTATGGGCAAGTAAAGCCCAAATGTGAGCTCCTTGAGATCAAGAAGAGTTTGAAAAATTCCTTTTATGTTAGAAATTTTGCTGGCATTAACATATGAAGTGTAGATTAACTTCTTTATTGAGATGTTTTAAGGATTCAGTAAATTAATATTTGTAAAAATCATGCCTATATTGATGTTTAATTAGTGATGGTAGTAGAAAAGCTAGTTTTAATGTCTCCATATGTAAGCCTCTTATACCTTCTCAGTTTTCTAATTGCTAAATGTTTGTTAATTTTGCTTTCCCAAGTATGTTTTATCAAAGCCAGTTCTTTAAACTTATTCTCAATCCCATAACACATGATGTTTATATAGTCAATACTTTAAAAATCATGAAAGAAGTAAAATACATTGTCTTGAAATCCACTAGCAGTTATGCGTTGATTGCTTAATAGTGAAAAATTAGTATATGCCATTTTAGCAGTTTGTGCTGTCTTATGTAAAAATTGCCGTAATGGTGATATTAAAAAGATATTTAAATGGGATCATGGCATGTTATAGTGTGAACAAAGTTAACATGTTAATGTGGGAAAAAGAAACCAAAGGAATAGTGAAAGAAGCATGATGTGGAATAAGTGACAGGGTGGCAAAAGCAAAGGCTAAGGGAATAGAAGAGAAAACAGATGTTGGAGTAGCTCTAAGTATGTTCAGAAAGTTAAAAAAAAAAAAAAAGGTCCATTGGAATTGACCTCCTGGAGATCCTTAAGAGTGTTAGTGAAGTGCTAAAGATCCCATCAGTGTTTGTAAAAGGGTAAATAAAGTGATGGAATTTGAGATGCAGATTGTCCATATAAGAAACTTGACTATTAGCAGAAAAAAGAGAATGAGGTTAATGGGTTTAGTAAAAGCCTCTGTAAGATAGGGGGTACATTGGAGGGGATTATGATCACATAACAGACCAAATTCCAAGGATTTCTTAGAACTGTGCAGACCGTGCATGATGGGATAGCCATCTGGGGGTCTTTGTTGATAAACTGTTAAAAACGTTTCTAGTGTGAATAGCCACAAACATTTTCAGTGCTTTTTTGTTGGTTGAGTAAACCGAAGAGCACGAATGCAAAAGCAAAATTTGACGCCAAATCACAGAAGTTGCCATAAACACAGAAGTTCCCTAGTGAGGACACTGCCTGTGCCTGAATTTCATTTGTTTCTGCTGCAACCATTTCTTACATTTTTCCTGGTGACTAGCCAGATTAGAACTGTGAATGAAGACAAACTGGTCTTGCTCAGATGGTAGATGAGATACAGGTAACTTGGGTAGATAGAGAAAATATTTAGGCATTTGATTTGGAATATCTTAGAATCAAAGAGATATGCTTACTCTTTTGTCATGGGGGTTTGCAACCTTAGTATATGCCTAAATCTACAGCTGCTCCTCATTTCCCAGATGGCATCTATGGCTGGGAGTACTTTTTACCATCTGTACTTCTCAAAGAGTTTGTGAACTCTCTCTTTTAATTATTGGGAATGGAAAAACTAATTGGTAAAGTGGGTAAATGATGTAAAAGATTTTTAAAATTTGAATTAGCGCTTTTTATACCTATTTAACTTTTCAAATAAGATCAATACTTCAAGTGCTTTTTGACCTTCATCGTTCATTGTCTATCTACCATCTTTGTTGTTTGCAATACTCCACAATATTCCCTAATAACTGTTCTTTACATGGATTGGTATTTTGAGCCAAATTCCAAAATTTTTGCCTCCTTCCAATACTGTAGTAAGTACTGTTGTTGGCATGTACGTAGAACAACTAACACTGAATGGGTATGTAGTACAAACTTAGTGAATTGTTCCATTCATCTAAATGCTTTTAAGTCAATAAAGTATAGTGTCACAATTTGTGAAAGTAATTCAGAAAAACATACTCTTAATATGTTTTGTCAATGTTTCCATTTATGTAAAACATTGAATAGTGGGAGAACCATTTCCCAGTTAGGAAATACTTTTATAACTGAAAATAATAGAGTGACATCTGACTCTGAAAATGAGCATATTCTCTGTCTAGGGATTTCTAGATTTGGCATGTTATTAACTTTTACTTTTTCTTCTTTTGGGCTTATGAGTCATAAATGCATTTCCTAATGATGTGTTGTAAATAAGTATCTTCTGATAATCAGTAGATACAATACCTATTCACTATCTTTTCTCTTTAGGCAGGTTCTACTGGGGAAAATTCTCTAGATAGTTTGTCCATTTATAAAATTAGACACTTGCCATCTTTGCTCATTTTCAAGTTCTCTGTTTACAAAACTATTAAGAAGGTGTGAAATGCAGCCAAACTTCCCAGTTTATGGGGAATGTCTGATGATTACATTTCCTACATGTTCATTGTTCGCACATGAAGAAATTTGGCAGCTGTGAGACTATAAAGTTCAGAGTATCCAAATCTAACCCTCACTGGGATTTTGGTTCCCTGCTTTCTGCCACCACCATCTCACCCCCTTTTGTAACTCTTTTTTGTGGTAAATGCTGTGTTGGCATTTCTTAAGGTTAGTGATCCTTACATTTTCTTGTTTTTTCAATTTATCAGATGCTATGAATAAATCATAGACTAAAAGTTCACCTGATACAGAGTTTTGTCTTCAGGCCATAACATACCTAAACTGTTAAGATTTCTTATGTGTGAAATTCTCAATAAAGAGGTTTTATATTGGTGCCATTATTGGGAGAGGAGGGCAGTAGTGGTAGCTAATCTAAATGTTATAATTATTTCAGAATTACTCTGCCAGAAAGTTATGATCATACATAGAAGAGTTTGTAGCTAACTTTGAAAGTAGTGGAAAGTGGTTTTCATGTATTGTTTGGGTTAATTTAATTTTGATTATATTTGGTTTTTAGTTCAGGTAATTTTTTGTTGAAAACTTCAAATGACAGTTTCTTCATGGTTACTAAAGATCACTCATGTGGAGTAGTTTCAGATTTTTTTCTGAATACATGTATTACTTTTAGAGATTTAAAGATGTGAAATTACTAAGAGAGAAACCCATGTGATTTGTTTAGTGGATCAAAAGTCAGTAGCTCCTCTGATCCTAAGTGCTATTGATAGTTAAATAGATACTGAAGTTATGGGCAGGCTGGATTGATGAGAAAAAAAGAGACAGAGAAATGGGAAACTGGGAAAGAACTGTGCAAATAGGAAAAGGAGAGGGCAACAGAACAGAATTAGTTAGTACCACAGTGCCATAAGTGCCACTGCAGGTACTTCCATCTCCCATCTCCTGAAGAATTCAGTAATGGTCAATTTGTGTTGCAAATGGTCAACACAACCATTTAGTGATCCTGTTAGATATTTTCAGTACTTTCTGTGTATTTCTTGTCTGTTTTCAAAATGATGCTGCTGATAGTTTTTATTGCCCTGAAGGTTATTATGAAGTTTAGCATAATTTTATTCAGTAGATTCTTTGAATAAAAGTTCTATGAATGAAAATTCTGGTCATCATTTTTGGTGATTATCCTGCAGTGGGAATAGAGAATTTATAATTTTAAACTCTGTCCTTTGTGTTTCATTCACAGGCTGTAGAAGAAGAAGATAAGATGACACCTGAACAGCTGGCAATAAAGAATGTTGGCAAGCAGGTGAGGTATACTGTTAATAAGTTATGCAGTTGCATAATAACGTGTTCTTATAGAGTTAAAACTGTTTTACAGCCTATATAATTTTTTTCCTGTCCACTCTACATTTTTCTTCTGTCATGTAAATGTGATACTAATTGTAAAGGTCACTAAATTTATTTGATGTCAGGTTCTCTATAGAGAAGTAAATCACAAATACCTATGAGATACTATCTTCAGTGAAAATAATTTACCAGGAACAAATTAGGACACTTGTGTTCTGAATTAATTTTTTAAGTATTATTTTAATCTACAGATAAATAAGATAATAGAAAAGATAATAGAAGGGTAGATTTATTTCATATGTAACAAGTTTTGTTAATTATGTACTTTATCAATATGTAGGTAATATTCCTGAGAAAGGTTAGAGCCTTATTGGGTTACACTGAGTGAAGAGAAAGGGCTTTAAGTATTTGCTCTTTCACTTTTCTAAGATGAAATATATATTTTAGTCTCTATTATCTGAGGGTGGGGGAAGATACCAACCAATTAAAGGAATCTACAGATTAATTAGACTGTTTTTTAAAGAATGTCGATTACATTTTTTCCCCATTTCATGGAACATGGTTATCATATTGCTGATGTTGGCAGAATCTTGATATTTCAGATGCAAGACACTAAGCTGTCTTTGCTTTCAGCCATCCTACCATATGCTCTGATCCCATCACATCTCACAAGCTATGTAGGTTTGGGCCAGGACCATTCTTGGATGGGAAATCTCTAAGAATCACCCAGCTGCCACAAGAAGTAATGTAGATAACTGAGGGAAGCATGTTACCAATTCACTATAAAATGAATTACTCCAACAGAGCAGTAGGGGCAAAGGTCTGACTTTATCATATGTCATAAATGAGAAAATCAAATTTCACTACCTTCTGAGTATTATAATTTAAAAACAAATACCCCCAAAAAGCAAAATGAAATACAGTTCATTTTGTTTTCTCATCTTATGTGATATCACCCTTGTTATCTTTCCACTACTTATTTTAATCATAATACTAGATCACCAACTTGGAGCCTTATACTTTATGGAATTCAGTAACTGTTTTTTGAATAAATGTCTTTCCGAGGCCATAGTTTCTTGATACAGATTTAAAGCAGCAAATAAAAGGTCTAAATAAAAAATGAAACTGAAAAATATGTAATTGGCAAAGTTTAATAATCATCAGAGTCATTTTTAAAAATATAGTTATTACCTCACTGGTTTGGCCTACGGCGTGGCAAAAGCAAAACCGTCTATAATGGAATTAAACCAATATCTTTTTTTCTCCTGCCAGTGTTTCTCAGTCTTTTTCACCTAAAATGCCCTGAGACTTATTTCTGAAATAAAAAATATATTGTAGTCTAGTCACTTGAAATTATTTGTAACATGTTGTATCTCTGGGTTGTTTTAAAAAAACAGTGTATTAAAATAAGGGTTAGAAAAGCACGGCCAAGAAATAATTCCAATAATGAGCATTTGTTTAAAGTTAGGAGTCTTGGGTATTTTAACAATAACCGTAAGAATATAATCCTTTAAATTATAATTTTTCTATTGTGTATAATGTATATTCCTTATTTCAAAACTTTCAAATTTTGCTCAAATACTTAATCCCACCTAAAACATAAATACATACTAAGCATTTTAATTTAAATTCCTTTATTACAATACAATTTTAAGCCTCCTTTTTAACTCAGTCTATTTCAAAAATAGATATGATCGGGTTTAAGTTAAAGGATTGTACCTATATAATTTTCGATGATACATTTTTTCAGAATAGCTACATGAAACATTCTTAACATTTTAGAATTGATCCAAATTGTATTTAAATTCTTCAACTACAAACAGCAACTTTTGATCCAAGAATATTTTCTGAATCATTTAAAGCACTACTCTTAAAAGATTAAGATTGTACAGAATTCTGATTTTTGCTATTATAAAACATAGAAGAAGTGCTGAGAATTCACACTGAACTCTTACCCATTGGTATGTCCGCTTTGAATTAAGCATTCCCTCAGACATTCAAGATATATGAATGGTAGAGAATATACACATCTATGCAGACAGGTAGACATATGTAAATGAACTTTTAAAAAAATCAGATGATTGTAAGCTGTATAGAATTCCTTGTTACTCCTCATAAAAATCTCTGGTACACAGTCATTGCATTGTGTAAATCAAGCTTTCATTGTGTAATCTATTATTTTATTAGCTACTTAACTTATTGATTTAGAAATTCTAAGAATGTAACAATATACTAGTAAAGTTAAATTGTGAAATATTTAAGTTAGGTCTGGCTTTCTTTACCAGTTTCATCGGCTACTGAAAAAAATTTAAGTAATTTATCTACCAATAATATGGTTCTGTTTTCTCTCTCCTTATTTTTGCTCTTTTAGGACCCCAAACGTCATTTGGAGGAACATGTGGATGTACTTATGACCTCAAATATTGTCCAGTGTTTAGCAGCTATGTTGGATACTGTTGTATTTAAATAAAGCAACGAAAAACGCTATTGATGATGCTTTCAGTGTATATTCCTCTGTTGTTCCTCATGCTCAAAATCAAGGGACCTCTGAAGGTGTACTTGGCTAAATGTAAGACATCTGGCATCATCTGCAGCACCGTAACACCTTCAGTCTCAGTTGTGCAATTACTTCTGTTTCTTTAGTCAGGGTCTTTGCAGATTCTAAAGTTATACATGAGTACATCAAAGTGGACAAATTTTGTTAAGATCCCATTTAATATTTGAAAAAATCAGTAGCACAAATATATTTTGATTGTTACTTACAAAATAAAATACATTTACAGTCTATGCTTCCTGAGGTCTTTTTGGCAATGGGTGGGATTGATGGAATAACGTTTGACAGTGGTCTAGAAATCTCACACAAAGATATGTTTCCCTTTGCATTTTAAGATCTTATAACACATAAAACATCAGTGTGATAACAAACTTTCACAAATGTATAATGATTTCCATTAATGAGTGGCTACCTAATTAGTAACTCAGAAAAAATGTTGACATTTTATTAGCATTTGTCATAAGCTAAATATTGTATACTCACTCTCTTATAAACATATTATACTTTTAGGATTTTGGAGGAGTACATTTACAAAGAAAAGGGAGCAATTTTAATTTAGACTTTATCATGTTTTAAAAGAGTACATTTCTACCAACAGTTTTGAAACTGGGAACTGGCTACTGCAGACTCTACTGGACTTTTATCTAAAATAACCACAGAAAGTATATAATGTCTAAAAAGCAAAATGAGAAAAGTAGTCATAATGTGAGGTTAATATAAGCTTATAAGCAATAATTTTGTCATTGTTTGGTCTCATCTTTTCTAAATTAGGACTACCCAGTTTTCTAATAGAGAAAAAAAATGGCTAATACCAACTTCTAATGTGATGTACAAAAGTAACTGCCCCTGTTATTACTTACGGTTCAGAACCATACTGATAATACCAAGGAGTATGGCAAAAGATAGAGAGACAAAGATCCAATTCTAGTCTGCACCCTTGCTTGTGAAAATGTGGTGAGAGTATTACTAAGGCTTCATTAAAGGAAGGTTTTACATGGGGACTTGGAATTTAACTTAACCTACTAGAACTGTTATGAGTGCTGTGATAGATAAAGTTACTGTCCTACTGGAACAAGTCTAGGCTCTTATTGGTTGCCTAGTGAAGTTACCAGAAACTGAAAGTAGAAATGGCTTAAATTCCCAGTATGTTTCACAATATCTTTTTTGGTGGATAAGAAGTATTCTGAGCATTTCTTGCTTGTCCTGTGGTTTATTGTTTCAGATATAGTGACAGTATATTTTATGTAGGACATGTAAAATGTATTAAAGTTGTTGGGATTACATTTAACCATTTAAAATTAAAATATAAGTGGAAGTTAGTGAAGTTTTATTTTGCCTAATTCAAACTTGTGTGTAGGCTTTTTGGATATGATTTTTCCCTTTACAAATAAGATTCTCTAACTTATTTCGCAGATGTTGTTAATGAGTGCTAGTCAGTGATTTCTGGGGGGCACAGTGCCCTCAGAAGAAGGCCTTAACATTTCAAGAACTATTCTCAATATGTGGGTTGAAAGGGTTTTTTGTTTTTGTTTTCCACTTAGTCCTCTGAAAATATCCTGAATCCTGTGACTGGGAAGGCTTACCTTGCCTGTTTTTGCCCTTATTTGATCACCCCATCTTCCTGGACTCCCTGTAGCCACACACCACTTACTGTCACTTGGTTCATGTTGGTGACATTCCCAATTTCAGAACCTTGTCAAAATCTTTGCTAGCAAAAACCTATATTTTTGTAGATTTGGAGTCGATCAAAATCAAGATGCCCTAAGAGGCGAGGCTCAGTGAACACATTTGTCTTGGAATGTACAGCTATTTTCACAGCAGCCTGATGTCCCAGGCCCAGTTAGGCATTGAAAAGATGCGTTTAATCACAAACTCAGGAAGCTGTTTAAGACTATGTGTGCGCACACACGTGCATGCATTCAAGCATGCTTATGTGAGCATATCTACCCCTCCACCATGCAGAGGTAAAGCAGCTCTGGAAACAAAACTGTTTGTCTCTAGTGCAGAAATGTCCCTGCTTTTCTCTCAGACTAGTATGGCGGCACTGAAAGCTCTGGCCTCACCATTCAAAGTGTCATCTGCCTGGACCAATAGCATCTGGGTCTTATGGAAATTTGTTATATATACAGAAAGCAAGCCCCACCCCAGGCCTATTGAATCATAATCAAGAATTCTGGTGTGGTTCATATACACTTTAAGGTTTGAGAAGCCCTGGCCTTCTTTTAGAAGTATGGTTCACAGGCACGTGTGGTGATTCTGAGGAAAGCCTTAATTTTCCTTAGTATATATAAATTCAAGGCATAGCCTATATTTGAGCAGTCACTGAATTTGTTACTGATAATCCAAAGTGGGTCAGAGAGCACATCAATTCCTTAAAAACTCTGAAGAAGGTGCACTCTTTCCCTTTTCTATCCTTTAACACCTTAACATCTCATTTTAGCATTCTTCCTTTTTAAAAAAAAAAAAAAAAAAGAAAGAAAGAAAAGAAAAAAGCAGTTTAGGGTGTCCAGAATGGCAAAGCCTCAAAAAGAGCCCAGGTGATGTCTCACCTCTTTACACACTTAAGGCTCTGTCCCACTGAGAACGGAGGAAAGTACTGTTTTCCGAAGCAACGGAGGGAGAGGCACTCAGGGACAGAGAAGTTGAAGATGGGAGAAAGACGGAAACGAAAGTAGCCAAAAGTAGTCAAGAGGTCAAAAGCCTCTCATGAGGCAAATGGCGGTAGAAGGTCAAGGGCAGAAAAACAAGTGTCAAATGGCATCCCCTACTCCCCTCCCCCGCACCCCAACGACTCAACAGCTAAGACTGCTTGTTTATGAAGCTTCCTGACCAAGAGCTGAGGTTTGCTTTCGAAAGGAAAAATGGGTCTGGCTCTCTTTTTATCCCAGAAAATTGTCTCGGCTTTAGTCTGGGACATCTGGTCATCAACCTGCCCTGTCCAGGCCGCCCGCGCAGGGCCTTGCCCGCGGCGCCCTGATGGAGGCCGCAGCTGGTGCCCTCTGTAGCCAAGGCGCCCAGCCCGCCTCGAGGGGCGCAGTCTCGGCTGAGCGCTGACCGCTCAGCCCACCGAGGTGCCGCTCTGAAAATGCACCACAGTGGCGAAGCGGCGAGTCTGGTTAACCCGTCTCCGCCCATGCTCAGGACCCCACCCAATGTCCCCAAGCGCTGCTCTCACTCTGGGAGCTGCCCCAGGTACGGGTAGGACAGACGCGCTCGCTCGAAGCCAGAAGCTCCCCCGGCTGAGGTGCCCAGGCCGCGCCTCCGGCACGGAAAGAGTGTGTGCCCCTGGGGTCTGCACCAGACGCAGCTCAACCCGCGCTCCCTCACTCCCCCGGGCGGAGCCCGCCCTCGGGCCGGCCAGCTCTCGGGGCCGAGCGGAGCTCCGGGCGGCGCTCCTCCTGCTCATTCCCGCGCGGCTCGGCGTCCGGGACGAAAGCCGCGGGAGGGCAGGTCAGCGAGCGCCGGGCCGCGGGAGGCAGTTTTGGGCAGATAAAAAGCCTCTGCCGCTGTTGGCCCTCTGGCTCAGGCCGAGGGCTGGGCTCCTCTGTAGAGCGGATGCTGAGAGACCTCCTTCCTACACCTCGGGGTCTCTTTGGGCCTCGTGCTATTTATTTGTGCCAACATCCTTTTAAATTGGTTTTTTTCTATTCCTCTTTAGATTCTTTTTCCTTTTAAAATTACTGGCATGGATGCTTTTTCTCCCCTCCAGATTATATAAACATTAAAACACACACACACACACACACACACACACACACACACACACACACACGTTTTCAGTAGCGATTACTGTGTTGACACCACTTCCACTCTGTCTCCCCAGATCAGCGCTTCTGACGAGCCCATTTGCACGGGGACTCGGCCCTCTCTTTTCCTGGCGAAGCTTTTGAACCTGTCGCCAAGCCAGTACCTCAGAGAGAAGGATATACAGAGGGACGAGAAGGATGCATGGCGCCTACCCCCAGTTAGATGCTCTTCAGATAATCTGCAACCAAGTTCGCTGATAAAATATTTAGTAAAGACCCGGTAAACATCACTGCAAATACATTAAGGCATTTTAGCCCGACAGCTTATGATTATTTCAAAACTTAAAAAGGAGATCATAGATTGTCACTGTTTCTGTGCTCAAACAAGAAACCGAACCTTCCTGAGGTGGGTGGATTGGTGGGTGAGTTGCTGCTTTTCGCCCCCTCTTCTCCCCCCCTTCTGCTTGTCGCTGTGGCTCTCAGCAGCAGGGATTTATTTATTTATGTTTGCAGTTTAAAAGGTGGGGGTGGGGGCGCCGAGGACACGTAGGACCTGCTCACAAAGCACCAGCTCAGGTGTTGTGTGCTTTTGTATTAGCTGGAAAAGACAGACTCTGGAACTTTTACAGGGCGAGAAGAGGCCACCGGCTCGCGCTTTGTATACTTTGCACTTGAAATCGTTACATTCAACTGAATATTTGGCTCATTCAGATCCGAAAAGTCTCCTAGCATCGTCGAATTCCCTCCTCCGCCCCTCCGCTCTAAATGGGGGAAGGGGGGGAAGGTAGGAAATGTTTAGTAAATTGCACATCTTTGAATCTTCCTAAAGCAGTGGTCACAAAGCTTAAAGGTGACACAACAGTGCTCACGTAAACCAACACACATTCCCCACCCCCCAAGCCAACAATAAAATCATCCCCTTCAATTTGCCATGATCGTCGCTACCAGGAGCCAGGTGATTATCCTAATTAATGTCTATCTAATTAAATTACTGTCAGCAGTTAACCAATGGCAGGAGCCGTTTCATCGGCAGCACAAGCAGCAAGATCAAAAGTGAGCCTTTTCTGATTGCTGCATAGTGTCAATTGGCCAATCTCTTCTCCCAGGGAAAAAAAAAGTAAATCAAACCTTTGAGAAGCATTTGCTGGTTGAAGTGCTTTCTGTCTAGTGAGGGGGTCTGTGGATTTCTAGTTTATGATAAATAGGACTTTAAAAACCAGGGACGGGAGGGCGAGTGTTCAGGTTCTAGAGCTATGCAGCTGGAGCACTGCCTTTCTCCTTCTATCATGCTCTCCAAGAAATTTCTCAATGTGAGCAGCAGCTACCCACATTCAGGCGGATCCGAGCTTGTCTTGCACGATCATCCCATTATCTCGACCACTGACAACCTGGAGAGAAGTTCACCTTTGAAAAAAATTACCAGGGGGATGACGAATCAGTCAGATACAGACAATTTTCCTGACTCCAAGGACTCACCAGGGGACGTCCAGAGAAGTAAACTCTCTCCTGTCTTGGACGGGGTCTCTGAGCTTCGTCACAGTTTCGATGGCTCTGCTGCAGATCGCTACCTCCTCTCTCAGTCCAGCCAGCCACAGTCTGCGGCCACTGCTCCCAGTGCCATGTTCCCGTACCCCGGCCAGCACGGACCGGCGCACCCCGCCTTCTCCATCGGCAGCCCCAGCCGCTACATGGCCCACCACCCGGTCATCACCAACGGAGCCTACAACAGCCTCCTGTCCAACTCCTCGCCGCAGGGATACCCCACGGCCGGCTACCCCTACCCACAGCAGTACGGCCACTCCTACCAAGGAGCTCCGTTCTACCAGTTCTCCTCCACCCAGCCGGGGCTGGTGCCCGGCAAAGCACAGGTGTACCTGTGCAACAGGCCTCTTTGGCTGAAATTTCACCGGCACCAAACGGAGATGATCATCACCAAACAGGGAAGGTAATACTACATTTTTGGCTGCCGCTGCTCCAGGCGCAGCCGGGGACAAGTGCACGTAGGTTGTGACTGCCGCGGCAGCGACGATTTGGGGTCGGTAGAGGAGTGGAAGGCGCCCTAGAGTTGGCTGGTTTTGGAAAGGGGGAAAGTGGAAGGGATAACCGCCACGGGGATGTTGGTGGGGGGCACCCCGTTCTAGGTACGTGGCTGGAGAGCCAGTCAGTGGCCAGAGGAAGGCAAGAAAAAGGAAGAGCCCCGGCCAGCGGCTGGGCGATGGGAGGGACGCATCAACACTGGCATGCACGGACAGGTGGAGACGCAGGTCGCCAACCTCTCTCTCCACCTGGGCAGTGATACCTGCCGCCTTCCCACTCCAGCTCACCCGCCGCTCTCCCTGATTTGGGTTGCACTTCTTTTCTTCTCCCACCACCCTTTTTCTAACCCATCAAATATTCGTCCCTATTTGCTGCAAG
The DNA here is from genome assembly GCF_024542745.1 of Macaca thibetana thibetana. NCBI lineage: Eukaryota > Metazoa > Chordata > Mammalia > Primates > Cercopithecidae > Macaca > Macaca thibetana. The sequence continues at coordinate 81,622,683 of NC_065589.1, read as the reverse complement.
AACAAGTTTTGCTTTGCTATCTGGCGCCCCGCTTCTTGCATTTAATCTTTAACATTTATGTTTCTTTTTTCCTTGTTTTCTCCCCCCACCCCTTAATTTAAATAGGCGCATGTTTCCTTTTTTAAGTTTTAACATTTCTGGTCTCGATCCCACGGCTCATTACAATATTTTTGTGGATGTGATTTTGGCGGATCCCAATCACTGGAGGTTTCAAGGAGGCAAATGGGTTCCTTGCGGCAAAGCGGACACCAATGTGCAAGGCAAGTCCTTCCAATTAACACATTTTCTTGACACTTATTTAGGTGAGAATGATTAATTAAAGCCTTTGTGGACTGGCTCGAGCGACTTTTAAAACGATCGGCCAATGACTTCTAAAAGGAAACGAGGGGGACAGGGGGACAGACTGAGCTGCGAGAAGGGGGAGGATTATGCAAAAGCTATTTTAATCACCCCCAGTTAATAGGAAGAAAGAACGGCCTAAAAAAGCCCCAGCTAATGGGCTTCACGGTGGAGTAAGGTGTGTGTGTGTGTGTGTGTGTGTGTGTGTGTGTGTGTGTGTGTCCTACGTGGTGAGGAGCTGGGACTGGGCAGTGCCGGGGGCATATGTAAACAACGTATTTCTTTCTCTAGGAAATCGGGTCTATATGCATCCGGATTCCCCCAACACTGGGGCTCACTGGATGCGCCAAGAAATCTCTTTTGGAAAATTAAAACTTACGAACAACAAAGGAGCTTCAAATAACAATGGGCAGGTCAGTGGCTCAAGCGCTCGTTTTCTCTCTCACCCCTTCCTCCCTGACATCCAGTTCGTCAGTGCAAAGCAGCATATGGAACTGGATACACGTTTCTTTGCTTCATTAAAAAGACTTAAAAATTGGATTTCCACCCTCCAAATTTATGTTAAATTTATGAAGTTGTTCTCATTGACAACATCCCCGTCGGCCCAATTTTGGAGTGCCCGACCTTCCCAAGTACTAATACTGATTGATTTTGAGAAGAAACCCCACAAGATCTGCAGGTTGTGGAAATCTTTGTTCCTCCTTACAGGAGGACTAGGAGAAGGGCCCTGAGGATCGGGCGGTCGGCTTCCCCCTTTTCTCCGGTGCCCCGGCTTATCTTCGCTCCCAGAGGTGCGAAGGCCGGTCTGCCCCAGCCAGTCAGCCGCCAGCCAGGCGAGTCCCGCGGTCAGTGAGCCTGGGAGGCTGGCTGCAGGCTGCCTCCGCCAGTCCGGGCGCGCAGCGGGGCGCCCACAGCCACGCGCACAGCGACCGCGTTAACACGCCACCCGGCGCTCCCCTTTCTTTCTGCCGGACAGATGGTGGTTTTACAGTCCTTGCACAAGTACCAGCCCCGCCTGCATGTGGTGGAAGTGAACGAGGACGGCACGGAGGACACCAGCCAGCCCGGCCGCGTGCAGACATTCACTTTCCCTGAGACTCAGTTCATCGCCGTCACCGCCTACCAGAACACGGATGTAAGGAGACCTAGGGGCTGGGCGCGAGGCGGGCGGCACAGACATCTCTCTCCTACCCTCTCACATCCTCCCGCCATGCAGGTCTAGGGTACTAGCAGCGCTAACATCAGCAACAGCTGGCTCCGCTGTGCGTTTTAAGGCCTAGGGCTAGGGGCCTGCCCACGGCACCTTTCCTAAACACGAAGCCGGTGGGAAAATGCTTTCTATTTGTTTTCGTCGCGGGTTACCCGGGCCACCTTTGAGGTGGCCAGGATTTCTAAAGACTCTTCTTTTGGGAGTTTTAATTTGGGATTCGAACTAGAACAGATTAAAATCTTTTTTTTTTTTTAAAGTCTCTCTTTCCTTTAGAAAACAAGCAGATTTCCCCGTGCATTTTATTCTTGGCAAGCTTTGGCATCTAAAAAAAAAATTTCTCTCTCTCTCTTTTTTTTCCATCTCAGAACTGATGGCTGAAATGAACAAACATCACTGTTCTGGGAGATCAAAAGAACATACACATTCATATATGTGAAAACTACAATAAATCAAATTACTAAGGGCTATGGATTGAGCTTTCTAGCACTTGAACCTCTTCTGATTTTGCAAGTTTGCAAAAACTGATTTTAGTGGCTGATTTGACTACTAGGAGTGATAGGGGTTTTTGTGTTTGTCTTTTTTTTTTTTTTTTTTACTTAAATGATAATATCAGAAATTAAAACATGTTTTTAAATCCAACCTCATTTTAAGATGCAACTTGTGGTTTCTCAGGTTGTGAGTCAGAAACGACAAATGTTTTAAAATATAAAATACTTAAAATAGTCAACATTTAGTGATGAATTCAAGTTCTCCTTAAAGATTTTTGTCTGAATAAGTACACTGTGTGTAACAAGCATTTTAAAAATGTGATTTTGAATCAATTTAGAAAAAACAGGAGAGCTAACTGAAAGCAGTCCTTTAGTTATAGGTATCGTTTATTTAAACATGTTCCTCATAACTTTCATGATACTTCCTTTCCACTCAATCCCTCAAATTTTTCAGTTAGGAAAACCTTGCTATTTAATAAATTGTAGGCCTTAAGCCCCTGTAAAAGTGGCAGATGATATATTCTCAAACACCCAGTCTTCATGTAAAAAAGGTGAGATAACATTCATTTTTTTCTTTGCCAGATTACACAACTGAAAATAGATCACAACCCCTTTGCAAAAGGATTTCGGGATAATTATGACACGTAAGTAATTTTGTATCTTCCTTTTCAAATAGTTGTGGAATTGGGCTTTAGGTCAAAGGTGGATTATTATGTACAAGGATTTTGAAAGCTGGAATGTGTGAAGACAAGGTTGTTTTAGAGGTTTTCCCTTTCTTGTCCTCCTTCTTCTTTTTTTTTTTTGGTCGTCGTTGTTGTTGTTGGCTCCCCTTCTCTCTGGTGACCTTGTGGCTTGGTACTTGTGTGGTTTTTGGTCAGAGGTTTCCTCCACCTAATTTTAGCTTTCCTGTGGATTACAAAGTTGTTGGCGGGCCTCTGGGGCTGGCTGGCTGGCTGGGGAGGCTGCCCTGGTTCCCGGATGCGAGTACTGTATGTGGCGCTGCAGATGCTCAGCTCAGATTGTCTATGTCTGAAACGGGCAATTCTGCCTAAAAGTGCATGTGGCTCCTCTGGCAGTTGTTACCAGTCTCCTTAGCATATGTGACTTTTATTTACCTATTTCCAAGTTTTGTGTAATAGCATTTCCTGTGCAAGTTTACCATGGACTGAATACAAATGTGCACCCACCACAGGCGAGTTCGTGAGCAGAACCGCTGTTATGGTCATTTTAGGCTTTTGGAAAGATTCAGACGGTGTTGCTGTGTATTATTTATAAACCAAAAGAAAAATATTTTCCTCTTTCTTTTGTATCTAGGTGTGTTTTAATTAAACATGCTGGTGCCCTTTTCTTTAGGCCTCCCTTACCTCCCTCTTTTGTATCAAAAGGCTGTTCTCTGGGGGCAACAGTAGGTGTAAACTGAATGCTTTCTGGGCTTGTTCTGCAATTCTCACTCAGGGTCCATAGTGCCTAAGAGTTCAGATAGTGTTATAAATCTAAATCTGGATTGTGGGGTTCCCCCATGTTTTCTGACCATAAAAGGAAAGGGTACATACATCTTAATTTCATGGCTTACATTGAGCGCCGGAGACAGAGCTAAAAAGTTGAAGCTGCCTTTGACTAGCATAGATTAAGTGTGTGGAGAAAGGGACAAGTGACTGCCTCTATTCCATCTCCAAGCGGATACTAACTATCCCTCCTGATATTTGCTAATAATTTAAAAGAGAGTCATTGATATTACTGCCTATAACCACTATATATATTCTTCAAAAGTACTCCAAAGGAAGCAAGTCTCATCAATATGATTCCCCAGAATAAAAACTTGGCTACTCTATTCCTCACAATCTAAAAAGGTGTGCCCAGCACAGTGGAAAGTGTGTGGCCCAAGAGACTAGAGATGTTGGAGGAGAGTCCTGTAGATTTTGAGATTTTAATTCTGTTGTGAACATCTGTTCAAAAGCATTTTATTTTGCACAAATCAATTCAGCAATCCCAAGTGGGTGGGACCTGGATGGGCATCTAAACTGTATCTTTTGCAGACTGCTTTTTTCTTTTTAAAATATTGTGGTGATAAACAGAGAAGATATTTGCACCTTGCTAGTTATGTTCCCTTCCTGCCTCCCTCTACTTCTCTTATTTGAAACTGGAATTCAATTTCAAGAGGGAAATTTTGTGCACTAAACAGAATGGACCTGAGCAGCCACAGCAAAACTCTCACATGCCCCTCCTCCTCTGGCTGCCTTCTGTTGGAAAAGCCACTCCTCTTTGATGTTAAATCAATTTAAATTTTTCATAAAAACTTCTTTACCTCTACAAAAAAAAAAAACAAAGCAAAACAAAGAAACAAAACAAAAAAACACCTGATATCTTTAGGGGATAGGGAAGAGTTGACTGGTTTATGACACTCTTCCTTTCCCCTTTTACATTGGTTACTTGGGCATGGCTCAATTTTGGAGAAAGAGGGAGAAGTATAAGGGTTCATGGGGTACCAGGAGCTTGCTTGGCCACTCACCAGGGAATCTCCTCCCTGAAGGATTAAGGTCTGACAAGACTGAGGTTCTCCTTCAAAACAGTCTGTTGACTAAAGATTAAAACATTTATGTGTGAGCTAAATAAAAAGGGAGGCATGTGTGCATGTGTATGAGAAAACACTTCTACCAATCTTCATCCAACCCTTGCTTTCCTCTCAATTCTAATGTGATTTTCTAGGCCCAGGGCCTAAAGTTAATCTTTGATTATTTTATCTAAGGTAATTCCCAACAACACAATCACTGTCGGTGGTTGGGCAAGTTATTTAACGTCCTTTTGCCTCAATTTCCTCATCGGTAAAGTGGGATAATAAAAGTTACCTAGCTCGCAATGCCTGGCATATAGTCAAGCTCCGTAAAGGTTAGCTATTATTAGTGGTCCACTGCACGGAGTAGGCTGGTAAGTGCACAGTAGGTTTGCACCGTAGGTTTGCCCCGAAGTTTCTGCCGTAATGGACTAAAAGCTAGGAAAAGCAGGTCAGAGTAAAGAACACCTTTTCTTTTAAGAGAGTATTTCTGATTGATGACTACTGTTTCTGAGTAGTAATTCTTGTTTGTATTAATAGACGTGGGAGTGAAAGTTTCACACAGGGGAAACAATAGACACTAAGTACCTTGCAGGCTTCCAGCAGCAAACCTCGAGTTCCAGAACACGGGTGAAGATCAGTCTTTGATGATTTCTGCGTGTGCGGCTTTTCCCTAGGGGTTTCTGAAACAATCTAGAAAAAGGAGAGAAATGACCTGAACAATCAAACGGACATAGGTCCTAAAAGGGTGGAGGAGTGAGTACCTTGTTTAGAAATTTCACCCAGAAACTCTGACCGCAGAGGAAAGGCCCAATGGGCAAAGAGCATCTTAGTCCCTAGGTAAATCTGCCTTAAAGTGCACACAAATGTTGGAGAAGTGGGATGAAAGCCCTTGCTTGTGCCCCTCTCTCAGTACCCCAGTATACTTGACGAGAGCAAGAGAAGAGGGAAGTCGTTCCCTTGATGGTCTGCATCTTGCTCAGGTCCCTGCATAGACAGATTGGCTCCTTCATAATACCATGATTTATTTTGGGAATGATAGAGGTCTGTGGCCTCTTGTATTCTCCAGGAAATTCTGGACTGCAAGTTTGTAGATGGAGGGTGTGGGGGTGGGCGAAAAGTGGAGGTGGCCTTCCCTTCTGCCCCCACCCCACCCCAAGGGACCTCCGCGCCACCCCTCGGCTCTCTCTCTCTCTCTCTCCCTACCCCGCAGGATCTACACCGGCTGTGACATGGACCGCCTGACCCCCTCGCCCAACGACTCGCCGCGCTCGCAGATCGTGCCCGGGGCCCGCTACGCCATGGCCGGCTCTTTCCTGCAGGACCAGTTCGTGAGCAACTACGCCAAGGCCCGCTTCCACCCGGGCGCGGGCGCGGGCCCCGGGCCGGGTACGGACCGCAGCGTGCCACACACCAACGGGCTGCTGTCGCCGCAGCAGGCCGAGGACCCGGGCGCGCCCTCGCCGCAGCGCTGGTTTGTGACGCCGGCCAACAACCGGCTGGACTTCGCGGCCTCGGCCTACGACACGGCCACGGACTTCGCGGGCAACGCGGCCACGCTGCTCTCCTACGCGGCGGCGGGCGTGAAGGCGCTGCCGCTGCAGGCTGCAGGCTGCACTGGCCGCCCGCTTGGCTACTACGCCGACCCGTCGGGCTGGGGCGCCCGCAGCCCCCCGCAGTACTGCGGCACCAAGTCGGGCTCCGTGCTGCCCTGCTGGCCCAACAGCGCCGCGGCCGCCGCGCGCATGGCCGGCGCCAACCCCTACCTGGGCGAGGAGGCCGAGGGCCTGGCCGCCGAGCGCTCGCCGCTGCCGCCCGGCGCCGCCGAGGACGCCAAGCCCAAGGACCTGTCCGATTCCAGCTGGATCGAGACGCCCTCCTCGATCAAGTCCATCGACTCGAGCGACTCGGGGATTTACGAGCAGGCCAAGCGGAGGCGGATCTCGCCAGCCGACACGCCCGTGTCCGAGAGCTCGTCCCCGCTCAAGAGCGAGGTGCTGGCCCAGCGGGACTGCGAGAAGAACTGCGCCAAGGACATTAGCGGCTACTATGGCTTCTACTCGCACAGCTAGGCCGTCCCTGCCCGCCCCGGCCCCGCCGCGGCCCGGACCCCCAGCCAGCCCCTCACAGCTCTTCCCCAGCTCCGCCACCCCATACTCCTCCTTGCGCACCCCCTCATTTTATTTGACCCTCGATGGCCGTCTGCAGCGAATAAGTGCAGGTCTCCGAGCGTGATTTTAACCTTTTTTTGCACAGCAGTCTCTGCAATTAGCGCACCGACCTTCAACTTTGCTGTAAACCTTTTGGTTTTCCTACTTACTCTCCTTCTGTGGAGTTATCCTACAATCCTCTTCCCCCTCGTCTTTCTCTTACCTCCTACTTCTCTTTCTTGTAATGAAACTCTTCACCTTTAGGAGACCTGGGCAGTCCTGTCAGGCAGCAGCGATTCCGACCCGCCAAGTCTCGGCCTCCACATTAACCATAGGATGTTGACTCTAGAACCTGGACCCACCCAGCGCGTCCTTTCTTATCCCCGAGTGGATGGATGGATGGATGGATGGTAGGGATGTTAATAATTTTAGTGGAACAAAGCCTGTGAAATGATTGTACATAGTGTTAATTTATTGTAACGAATGGCTAGTTTTTATTCTCGTCAAGGCACAAAACCAGTTCATGCTTAACCTTTATTTCCTTTTCTTTCTTTGCTTTTCTTTCTCTCCTCTCTCATACTTTCTCTTCTCTCTCTCTTTTAATTTTCTTGTGAGATAATATTCTGAGAGGCTCTAGAAACATGAAATACTCAACAGTGATGGGTTTCCCACTTCTCCTCAATCCGTTGCATGAAATAATTACTATGTGCCCTAATGCACACAAATAGCTAAGGAGAATCCACCCAAACACCTTTAAAGGATAGGTGTCTGTTCATAGGCAAGTCGATTAAGTGGCATGATGCCTGCAAAGCAAAGTCAACTGGAGTTGTATGTTCCCCCCCTTCCTTCTAAATAGAATAGCTCGACATCAGCAATATTATTTTGCCTTATTTGTTTTTCCCCAAAGTGCCAAATCCATTACTGGTCTGTGCAGGTGCCAAATATGCTGACAAACTGTTTCTGAATATCTTTCAGTACCCCCTCCACCTTTATATGCTGTAAATCTTTGTAATGAATACTCTATTAATGATATAGATGACTGAATTGTTGGTAACTATAGTGTAGTCTAGTGAAGATGAATTGTGTGAGTTGTATATTTTACTGCATTTTAGTTTTGAAAATGACTTCCCCACCACCTAGAAACAGCTGAAATTTGACTTCCTTGGGAGAACACTAGCATTAATGCAAGTAAGACTGATCTTCCCCTAAGTCTTGTTATATTTGATAAGGAGCATTAATCCCCCTGGAAATAGATTAGTAGGATTTCTAATGTTGTGTAGCAAACCTATACTTTTTTGTATTTAAAAATTAATGTGAAATATGCATCATACACAATATTCAATCTAGATTCCAGTCCATGGGGGGATTTTTTCCTAATAGGAATTCAGGGTCTAAACGTGTGTATATTTTGGCTCTTCTGTAAATCTAATGTTGTGATTTTTATATTTGTTTCGTTTTGTCTGTGAACTGAATAATTTATACAAGAACACACTCCATTGAGAAACGTTTTGTTTTTTGCTCGTTTGTATCGTCTGTGTATAACAAGTAAAATAAACCTGGTAAAAACACTAACTATGGTGTTTGAAAGCAGTTTACAGTTTGAAAATAATTTAATTATTATAGGTGATGATATTTAAGGGTTAAGGAAGACTAGCCCGTCCCCACTCCAATATGGGCAGCCTGTGTAATGGAAGCCACCTCCCATTCCCCCCTTAAATTTGTTTTATAGTACTTCCAGGAACTACTTTTTTCTTCTTATTTATAATTATTTGGCTACCTATGAGCCAAATTTCACTTTTCTGTGCTCATTTTCTTTTTTCAGGAAAACATATGCACTTTTCTCATCATATTTATCTGATTCTCTCTGAAGTTGGAAGTAATGCGAACAGGAAAAGGAGGTTCTTTAAATAAGGAGTTAAGAATTTCTTTAAATTTCACAGAGTAAGGCGGGAGGCGTTGGCTGAAAGTAGGGTGTAATTTAAATGCATGTCAGAATAGGATGTTGACCGCAGATTTAGTAAATTCTGGTTGTACATACGAGGCCTTGGAGGTGAGTGGCGAATCTGTAAACGCAGACACAGAACAGCCTACGTTTCTCGAGTGGATGGTTTCCGAAGATTGGGCAGGGGTAGGGTGGCGAAAGACCCGTAGAACAAACTCGCGAAAGGGCCGTTTTTTAACCACTGAGCTTAGAACTGCTTCTGGGAGGTATCTGGGGTGGGGGTAGGGGCACTGCTCTGTCCCTTCTGTAGTGGAATCTTATGCCAGTCCTATCCAGGCCAGATCCACACCTGGGGAACAAATGCAGAAATGCAAAATTCCAACCTGGAGGGCGCTGCGTCTTAGTGGAGCCCGCAGAACTGTTTACCTCGTGGAGAAGAGACTTTTGTACTTTTGTCTCCAAAGAAAGGTGATCCAGGCAAGAGGCGGAAAATGGTTAGATATTCTTGCTTAGTCTGGGCCAGCCTCAGGTTACAGGACTAAATTTACCTTTACCTAGACATTGTCCTGTGTCCTCTCTGCAGTTTGACGGATGTAAAGAGGCCTCAAATTTCTAATTAAAATGAAAATTCGTGGGAGGATAAAACTAACTTGCCTTCCCTGGACAATTCCACCACTAGACGGCGTTCCGTGGAGTTTTGTCTGCCACATAGAAAAGCAAGGACTGAATTTCCTTTGTGTTTCTTTTCCCTCCTCACATCTAAGAACTAAGTAAGAGGACAAAAGTACAAGACACGGTGCATGTGTGGCGACTGAAGTGGAGCAGTGCATTTGTGTCATCACCTACTCGACCCCGGCTGCGCTCCTCGGACCCCGCCGCCCACTCCTGCCGAGGAGGAGGAGCACGTGCGGTCGGTGGGGCGCAGGGCCGGGGAGCCAGGGGGGTGCCGGGGCTCTAGGCCGCGGGGCCGCGGGGGCCGCCCTCTCCTTTCCTCCCAGGCCGGGTCGCGGGAGCGCTGGAGCGCGGGAGCCCAGGAGCCCGGAAACCCGGCGCTGCCCGGCCCTGCCCGCCGCCCTCTGGACAATCACCGTGAGCAAAAGAGCCGGTGTCATGTGCGTAAACGAAGCTCTTAGGAGCCGAGGATAGATTTCACAGGAACGTAGTGCCTTGTTCTGAAAGACGCGCTTTGGTTGATATTAGGAAGTATTTTTAAAAAATTGGGGAGGTCGTTTCCCTTGCAGCTCTGCCACCATCTGCTGTGTGGACTGAGTCAGCGTGAGGTAAATTTGCAGCTTCGCGCTCCTCTCGGAGGCATTGTGATTTCTTGTCCCTTTAAAACATGATCATTTCTCCTCGCTTCCAAAAAGTCTTGGGTGTCTGGTGAAATGACACTGTCCGTGCGTCTGAGAGGCTGCTGCTGTTCCAAGGAAATCAAAGTCTAGATTTGGGAGGCCCTTTGGGAATCAAAGTTCGCGTCCCCTGTTAGAGTTGCCTTTTCTCTCCTGAGACAGCCTGAGAGGAACGACGATTCCTTTCCGTAAACCCAGATTTCCCCAGTTTTTAACAGTGTATTTTCAAAAAGAGGTAGAAAGACGACGAGCGTGCGGCTAGCACTGTATTCTGGCTCGTGCCTTCCCGCCACTCGCAATCCGCGCCATCTTAACTAATTTTCAATGTCCCTCGGGGCTGAGCGTGCCGGCGGCGAGTGCTGCTCGGGCCAGGAGATGCTGCGGCCTGGGTTCTCAACCTTCTGGTTGGACGCCGCCCGTCGGGGTAGACAGAGGCGGGAACAAGGCGCGCTGCGGCGGTGGGAGGCAGGCTGGTCTTGCCCCCGCAGGCGAGGTTGCAGCTTGGCCCTGGTGCACCCGAGCCCAGAGCGGCGGGGACGGGCGTCCGGGGAGCTCGCCCGGGTGCGGGGTGGCTCCTGAGGCCTGGGCCGGGGCTTTCCTGCTTTGCCGTCGGGCGGGCAGCGGCGCCCGGGGCTGTCCCAGTCAGGGATCCAGGTCAGAGGTCCAGGCCGAGAAGCAGGCTGTGGGGCGAGACTGGAAGTCCAGGCCTAACTCAGGCCGCGGGTCTCAGCCCGGGTCCAGACAGTTCTCTGAGTAGCCCCGACCGCAGCATCGGTTGAGAAGGGCCGCGGCCTGGGCCCTGGCCTAAGCGCGCAGCCTCTCTCTGCTGCTCTTTCAGAGCCAGGCCTGGCAGCCGCATAGGATTGAGGGCGTGGACTTCTGTTTCGGACTACCAGAAACTTACTTAACAGTTTGTTTCAAAAATCAGGTTGTTTCCATCTTTTTAGGACCGACTTACATCACTGGAGCTTTTAAATTGTAGCAATTTAGGGTCTATAGATAACTTTCTGAACCTCTTATCTCCTGCAGTTAACATTTTCATATAAATATCACTGCTACAACTCTTTGTGACCCATCTTTTTTGGGGGTGATATTGAGTATTTATATTTTTAGCACTGAAGCTTTAAAGGATGCTCTGCTTTCTGCTTAAGCTGCAGGTTTGGAACAAAAGCTTCGTTGAACAGAGACCGTTTCTATTCCCAGAGTTTAAAATGCTTCATAGGTATTTGGACAACATATGTGTTCATGAGTGATTTTTATAAGATATTCAGCCTGTCCTATCTGGTGCAGCACCTTTTGTGTGTGTTTTTGAGTTACATTGTCATATAGGCATTTTGGCCATGAGACGAGGGAAAAAACGTAGAACCCATGCTCTTGTATGAAAACAAACCTATGTAGACTCCCGGGAAAGAAACAGCAACAATTATTATTTTTAGACAAATGTACTTATGAAGTAGTCAGCAACTTTAAAGGTAGTGATCAATTTTAAACATATTTAATTGACCCTGGTATGTTGGTGATTGCTTGATTAATTTTGATGTTTAAAAGAGTAATATTTTAGCCTAATATCAGTAAAATCAGTTTTTAAAAAAGTAACTGATACTTTTTAAGGAAGTTGAATGTATGTGATTTATTGAAGTTATAGTCTGAGTGCAACGAGATTTACTTTTGGACAGTCGGGTTTTCTTTTACCAGAACAAAATAAGAGTCTCCCAGAGAAGACTAGGCAAAATTTTAGGCATTGCGTTATATTTGGTTTAATTCAGTTGCTCTGAGATTTGTGTGTTTTCCTGGTTCCCGTCCTCAGTTTGTATGTTAGGTTGCCACACACATTAAAAAATATATTCACTTGAAAGAAAACTCCATTGCTTTCACAATAAAGTAAACTTGATGGTGTACAAGTCACTGGTCTCATCTGAGCTGATTATATCTTCCTTGCGTGTATTTTACACCCACAGTATGGTTTGCAGTGGTGTTCAAGGCATGGCGTGAAAAATTTGATTTGAATAGTTCTATTAAAGCAATGAAAAAAAACACATGGCTTAATAGACCTTCTAGTGATAGCTCCCCCTCTTACTATGCTAACTCTGAAATAAATATGTAATCTAGTATTAGGAACATGGCATTTAGAAGACCCTTGCTGGTAATATTTAATTTAATAAACATACTAACTGTGACATTATTAATGCAATGAGGCTTGTACTATAAGCTGATTCTTACAGGTTGTTTGACCTATTACTTATCACTAGATTCCTTATAAACATATCCTGCAATTTAGAACTTGAATTGTGTATTAAAATTATTTTGAATTCAAATCCTTAAAAATATCAGCATGACAGGGCACTCATTTTATATACAAAGTATTTATACTTGGGTACCCTGGCATGCCTTTTATGAGAAGGAAGAGGGAATTTAGGAGGGGAGGGTGTCTCTAGGGATATGTGTCTGGTTGTTTTAGTCAATATAGTTATTTTGTTCCAACACTAGCAGAAAAAAGAAAGAATATAAGTTTAAATTTTGGAGCAAGAGTTGACTCTATATTTTGATGGTTACTAAGTTTTAAGAAATGGCAAATTAATTAAACTTTTTGGTTGACAAAGAAAGCAAATTGTGCTTATATTAGGTTAAGTGCTTATATTAGGTTTCTTTAGCTTTAGATTTCATACATGTCTTCATGTTAGCAAAAGGGTACTGTGTGGGAAAAAGCCTTTACATTACAGTCTTATTTCAGGTGTCTAAAAAAAGAAAAAAGCCAACAATGTTGTTCTCAAACCACAGGGTCTTCCTAGCTCACATTTAAACTTTCAAGATGTATTTGTCATTTATTTTGCCATTCCTAGTATAAGAGGGAAGGCATTTTTCAATCTCAGGAAAATTCAGAAGCAATTTTTTGGTTCTCAGTTAATTCAGTTTCATCTTAAAAGTTCAAATTTAGCAAAGCACATGTTCCCTTGTTCATGCCAAGTGTGATAAAAACTAGTCGAAAAATAAAACCATTGCAAACAAGTAGAGCACTGCATTTCACTGCACACTATACAGGCCACATCATTTCTAGGACTGATGTCACTGCCTGCTGGGTTGCCATTTGTGGGCACACGTAAGTCTGCCTTTGAAGGCTAATAGAAAGCATTAGTACTTCAGATAACTATGTGTGTTTGAATCATGCATGCATATCCTCTTTGAGTTGTGATATGCACACCCGTGAACGTTCAAACATTTGCCATCTTTTATCAACAAAAGGTTATTCTTTGTAGAACTCCAGGATGTTGTTATTTTCTCCCGTGCACTAGGAGATAATACTTTCTTTGTATTTAAAATATGAATTTGCAAAATCACTTTTACCCCTTTGTAATGTAGTCAATTTATAGGCTATTTTGTGGAGTTACAACTGCTTAAATTAGTTTAATCTTTGTATTGACAATATTAAGCTGTCACATATGTTTTTTTAGTTCAACATCCTTGACCTTAATGAATAAAATACACATGCATGTTATGCAGATTCAGGTTAGGCCATAACAATCAATACGGACATTTTACGAGAACTTTTCGGTTGTCATATAGTTTTCTATTATTTTGAATGGCTTGCTCAATTGAGAATTTACTGAAGGCCAAAGTATTGCTCCTAATTAAATATGTTTCAAAAGGTGGCTAGTACTTTTATAACCGAATGTGTTTTTGAATTGCAAAATTATAATTTCAGAGATAATTTTTACCAAATAATAGCAACGTTTACTACTTAGCACCTTTCTTTGAGAAAATAGAAACTATAATGAGGACTTATCCTTTCACAGTTTACTTACCATTTAACGCTATATATTTTGTTCAAATAAAATCTTTTTTTTTTCTACCTCTGCCTTAATTTGCTATTTGTTAAAATGACTGTGTTCTTAATAATTCTTAGAGTTCACTCACCTTTGGGATTCACTCTTTTAATTTATGCTTTCATTCTGCTTTGTTCCTGTGGAGAAAGGCAAAGAAACATACTGACTTCCTTCTCAACAAATTTGTTCTTTCCTCCTCAACTCTGCTCTCTCTGACACTCATTTTGCCCTTGTTGACTCTCTTGCCAACAACTTTTTTTTGTAACCTACTCTTTTTTTTTCTCGCGCTACCACCCTGAACTTGAATCTTTATAAAATCTATGCTTGATTCATCAGTGTGTTTATTTCAGGTCAGAACTTTTCTATTTCCCCAAAAGCAACTGGGGGAAAAAAGCAATGTTTTTGGGACAAACATTGGGTAGAATATGTTTTCCTGTTTCACCTCCTCACATTATTATACTTTTTTCCTATGAACTTCTATATTACTTCATCTCTTGATAGTCACTTCTCCATTATCTTGTTTCTTTTTTGTATTTGTGAAATGACAACTTGATATTTTTGTCTCTTATTGGTATTTCTGTTCTCTTCTTTACACATAACATTCTTAGCTAGGTGAGGCACTGCATTTATCCCTGCTCGCTTTTGTTGTACTTAGGACCCATATTTCAATACTTTCTTTGATCCTTTTCAGTTCAGCTTTCTCATTTGCACGGACATTACAATCTTTCTTACTAAGTTCACCAGTGTCCTCTTAACGAAATGTAATGGCCTTATTACAAGCTAATCTTTATTCTCTTAGCTATTTAAAATCATAATTAGCCCTTTGGGTGATTGAGAATCACAGATTCTGCAACTCCTTCACTTTTCCCTTCCTTCTTCCAGCTTTTCTTTCATGGTTCTCACTTTGCTCGCTCATTCATTCATTCATTTATTTTACAGGTTTCCATAGCGTTTGCTTTTCACAGGGTATGTCCTCATATGGCTCTCCTAAGAAAACTTGCCAGACATGTGACATGTGATATGGAAGAATAAGGTGGAGGAAAGAAGATCTGCTAATGTTTTTCTTAATAGTCTTTTCAACCCATTTTCTAACAGCCTTCCGCTACTCCATGGTTTCTTATTTCTTGTAGCCTAATACATTTTAATTGACATTCTGGATTGTCCTTCCTTGAACCATCTGATACCAATTCACTTTCTCTGTACTCTTCACCTAAGTTTATCATGATCAAGATTAAAAGGAATTTTTTAAAAAGCTAAGTTTTCTTAGTTAATATTAATTTAACCCCTTGAGAAGATTGCAATATGAAGTGTACATGCCACTATTAAATAGGAAGGGTTTCTACAATTATCTGCACTATATCTTATTAAGTAAATACATCACTATCAGCCCTTTCTCAACATAGCCACAAAAAAATAAGGTACAAAACCTAAGAGATTCAGGCCTTGCAGATCATGAGAAACAGTTTTACTTGCATTACCACTTCTTTAGGAAACTGTTCCTGAGTTTAAACTTTAAAGTAACACACATTTTATTTTAAATTCTTTTTGCTTTAGGGTTATATTTCAAAATATAAATTGTGTGTATGAGTGTGTCTGGTGTGTATCTATAGCAGCCTGATGAGTCTGGAGAAAAAGAACATAAAATCAAGAAAAGCAAATAGGGGATTTTTGACACTCCTTGCATTTTGCTGCTCTAGGTGCTGTCATGACTGTGTGCTCTTTGAGGATCTCCTGTTGGAGTCCGAAGTGCTCTTTTAATAATCTCGTATTTGTGTAAATAAGGATCTGCTTCCTAACATTAGTATCAAGAGTCTTTAAATTTATTATTACTTAATTTGCACATAGTACAATTTACATTTGAGTAAGAAGTTGGTAAAAATGCCATGTCAAAAAAGTGTTTATATAACTGAAAATTTGTAATTAGTGTCATGGAAATTTAGTATGTAAGATATCATATTAAATTAGTTTTGAAAATACAGATTTCAAAGATACTTGATTCCTATGGTACAGTAAAAAACTATGGGCACAAGTAAGAGGCTTTTTTTTTTAATGATTTCCACTATCCTTATTTGTAAAATGAAATTATAATTAATCTTTCAAATACCTTCCAGACTTAAACGCCATGGGTTTTGTGGACTTCTGACTGCCTATGCAGTTTGAGTTCAAATGTTCTGAGCTAGGGTAGAACTACCTCTAGAGCAGTGGCTTTCAAAATTTTTAAACTGGGACTCACAGTAATAAACATACGTACATGCCCACAAACAAAAGTTTCACAAAATAATGTTTACCCTGTGTCACATTTGATATACTCTGATATTTTTCTTTTGTGTTTAATTTCCTTGAAAAGAAAATTCTGGTTATGACCTAGTAAATTTATTTCATGATTTTCTAATATATAGAGACTTGAAGTTTGAAAAACATTGCCGTAATGATACTGTTAATTTAACTAGCCTAGAATGTTCTGTTGCCTTGTAGGTCTCTACACACACATTTTGATATTGCATTTCTAGAATGGTAAACTATACATGTTAGCAACCGTGGGAATCACTTTTTATGTAATAACACACTTAAGTGTATGGCATAGAGTGTGATTGGGAGTAAAGATGGAGAAACTGTTCTTTACAATATTCCATGATGATCTGCAGGGGTTTTTTGCTTGTTTTTTAAAATCATTAAGGCATTTCTCTTTAAGATTGCTTTATTTTATTTAGGACTTTATCTTATCTTTATGTTTCTTTTTTTCGCATTTCATATTTTTCTCCCCTTTCTCTTTCTCTCCCTGCCTCCCACCATGCGCACGCGCACACACACACACACATACACACACATACTTCCTCCAAACATACTGATTTATTGAAAATCAAGGTGACTTCTGGTCTTGGAGATAAGCAAGCCCACACTTGTTAGTGTGGTTCTTTGCATGAACTACCTCCTTCCCTTTCCTGACACTAAGGCACAGCTGAGTGGAGGGAAGACAATAGCAGTGAATTCTCCTATCCTCTAGGTCATTGGCTTCACATTAGAAGCACCAGGGGAGTTTTAAAAATTGTCATTCCCAGATTCACACCCCATCCCAAATAAATCAGTATGTGAATATCTTGTGTTGAAATACACGTATCTGTATTTTTTAAAGATTCTTAAGTGATTCCAGTGTGCTGCAAAGTCTGCGATGCAAAGTCTGGGAGACACTCTAGGTTTTTTGTTTGTTTTTATAATGAAACAGTAGTGTGTGTGTGTGTGTGTGTGTGTGTGTGTGTGTGTGTGTTTAAAGTTTAACAGCTATTAATGGTGGCATAGTACCCTGCAGGTAGTTTTTCAATCCTCACCCTCCTTCTAACCTCTCCCCTCAAGTAGGCCCCTGTGTCTATTGTTCCCCTTCTTCTATCCATGTGTACTCAATGTTTACTTCCCAGTTATTAGTGGAAACGTGATATTTGATTTTCTGTTCCTGCATTAATTTGCTTAGGATAATTGCGTCCAGCTGCATCCATGTTGTGCAATGGACATGATTTTTTTTAATGGCTATATAGAATCCCATGATGTGTATGTACTGCATTTACTTTATCCAGTCTACCATTGGTGGGTGTATAGGTTGATTCCATGTCTTTGCTAATATGAATGGTGCTGTGATGAACATACAAATACATGTGTCTTTTTGGTAGAACGATTTACATTCCTGTGGGTGTATACCCAGTAGTGGGATTGCTGGGTTGAATAGTAGTTCTGTTTTAAGTTCCTTGAGAAATCTCCAAATTGATTTCCACAGTGGCTGAACTAATTTACATTCCCACCAGCAGCGTATAAGTTTTTCTCTGTAACCTTGCCAACAGGTTATTTTCTGACTTTTTAATAATAGCCATCCTGACTGGTGTGAGATGGTATCTCATTGTGGTTTTGATTTGTATTCCTCTAATAATTTGTCATGCTGAGCATTTTTTAATATGCTTGTTGGCTACTTGTGTGTCTTCTTTTGAGAAGTGTCTGTTCATGTCCTTTGCTCATTTTTAAATGGGGTTGTTTGCTTTTTGTTGTTGAGTTTTGTTTAAATTCTTTATAGATTTTGGATATTAGAATTTTGTCAGATGAATAGTTTGCAAATATTTTCACCCATTCTGTAGGTTGTTTGTTTACTCTGTTGATAGTTTATTTTGCTGTGCAGGAGCTCTTTAGTTTCATTAGGTCCCATTTGTGTATTTTTGGTTTTGTTGCATTTGCTTTTGGAGACGTTGTCATGAACTCTTTGCCAAGGTCTATGTCCAGAATGGTATTTCCTAGGTTTTCTTCTAGGGTTGTTGTAGTTTTAGGTCTTACATTGAAGTTTTTAAACCGTATTGAGTTGGTTTTTGTATATGGTATAAGAAAGGGTCCAGCTTCAATCTTCTGCATATGGCTAGCCAGTTATCCCAGCACCATTTATTGAACAGGGAGTCCTTTCTGCGCTGCTTGTTATTGTCGACTTTGTCAAGTATCAGATGGCTGTAGGTGTGCAGCTTTATTTTTGGGTTCTGTAACCTGTACCATTGGTTTATGTGTCTGTTTTTTTATTAGTACCCTGCTGTTTTGGCTACTGTAGCCTTGTAGTATAGTTTGAAGTCAGGTAGCCTGATGCCTCTGGCTTTATTCTTTTTGCTTAGGATTGCACTGGCTTTGGGGGCTTTTTTTGATTCCATATGAATTTTAGAATATTTTTTCTAATTCTGTGAAAAAATTATGTTGGTAGTTTGATAGGAGTAGCATGGTCACCTTTTAGAACTGGCAGTTTATCTCCTTGACTATAAGAGAAAAGTGACCTGAAGTACATTGTCTTCTCACTTTCTGTATAAAAGAAGCATTTGCACTTTTGCAATGATGTGATGATGATTAAACATGATGATTACTGCTGTATCTGGAAACTCTGCAATCATCCATAAAGTAGCCTTTATCTAGATAGACTGAAATTGGAAGGTTGTCTGTAAATAATGTGTGTTTGACATCTGATGTCATTCTTAAAAGAATAAATGCCAGAGCATCAAGAATGGTCCCAATCCATGGAACAATACAGAATTCTAATGGTGGGAAGTCTGTACAAGCAATGCCATCCATATACCATATTTTAATTCTGTTACAGAGGGATTACCTCTAAATATGTCAGATGGAAAAATTTCTTCCTCTCAATATAGGCCAGATACAAGCAGCTTACTTACTCACATAGCTTCATAGTCCGTGGCAGCCTCCCAAGTCATTCATTTTTAAGTAGTTGCATCTATTTGAGTCATGATGTGAACATTACCCAGCAAACTGAGTCACAAATTGATTTACATATTTGAGAAGTTGTTGTATTTGGTATATTGCAATAGAAATATCATAGAAGCTTTTTATTCTTGTTTCATTCAGATTCAGAATTCACTAAAGTATGAAGAGTTATTATTGCTATTATTATCCCTAGGAATAAGTGAATATTAATTGATTGCATTTGTGTTTTACGTGATATTTATATGTGGGAACATTATACCATAACTAGAAGATAGAATGCAATGAGAAACATAATTGTATAATGTGAAAATTCACCAGTTGTAAGATTCAAAATCGTTAAAATTCAAAAAGGTAAAAGGAAAATGCTTGGTTAAATATACTGGGATTTTCTAAGCTTACAGTATTAGAAAAGCCATATAGTTTTTGTTATGTACAAATAATTCAGCTTATACAATCTTTAGAAAGCTTCGGGTTCTGGTATTTAAAAACAAAAGGGAACCAACCAGAAGAAAAGTTAAAGTTATTGATTCTACTTAGTTTTTATACCACATAGTACCCACCTCTCCAAATGTAATATTTCACGTAAGCTGGAATTAAGTATTTATTAATGTTCAAGAAACTAGGCAGTCATATGATCGTGGCTTATTATAGCTTACTCCTAAATTTAGAAGTGTTCCCAGATTGAAAAATGGTAAAATGATTAGAGAACAAATGCACAGTTTGTAGTTTATTCTTTGTTTTAGATTTAACATATTTTTTGAAACTAGGTTTTATTTTCCTAATCATACCGTATTGAACCTTTTAAGAGAATAAAATAAGATTGTGTTAGAATTTTTTGAGATCCCCAAGATTTATTTGTATAATTATGCTTCTTTTGTTTGTTCAATTGACATTCTTTCTATAAATGAAATGTCAAAGTTTTCTTATTTAGGCATTTCCTGTTTCTGAATTATCTGTGTACATTACTTCTCACTTGTCTCCATCTGTGAAGCTTTTGGTTACTTTTACTTCTTATTTTTACTAGACAACAAAAAGATAAGTGTATGGTAAAAATGAAATCTGTATATCAGTAAATGCAATTTGGCAAGAAGGAGGATACAAATATTTCTAAACTGAAATCTTTGGACTAATATATTTTATTTATTCTTGCTTTTTTTGCTGGTTTGAACTATGATTAAACAGAAAGGTCCTAGTTTATTTATTTGCAAACTCCAAGCAACATTACAATAGTTCATTTCATAGAAATCCTAGTGAATATGTACTTACCAAGGTGAACTAAGATAGAAATACCTGAACAAAAGCTCAGGACTTCTCTGCTGTTAGTTCAATAGACCTCCAAGCTAATATCTGACCATTCCTCTTTTTTCCTGTGGCTTGCCAGTTGAGAGAAGAGCAATAATGGACAGTGTTACACTCCCATTTCATGTTTTTGTTTAGGGTTATTGTGGTTTAGATTAATTTCCTTTCTCTCTTTCTACCTCCTTTGCTCTCACAACTTTGAGAAATGAAAGTAGCTTCCCTTCATAGAAAGATTTGGGATCCTTTATCTGATCATATAAACTGATATAATAAATACTTTTTATATGGATTTGATTATTTTGATTAGCAAGCCTCTGTTAATTGCTGACTATGATTGAGGCATTATATAAGGCATCTTGGGGATTGTAAGATGAATTAAATATGGATTCGCTATAATTTGTGAAAACACTATTACAAGATAAAAAGTGGTGAGAGTAGTGGGTTCTAGAATAGAAGCATAGGAAAAATCCTTTAGAAGCACAAGGGAGGGTGTGGTTATGTCTACCTGAGAGAACTATGAAAACCTTTATGGCTGTGATACTTGTTGAGGTTGTACTTGCAGATTTCCTGGGGTGGAAAGGCATTCTGGACAGAAAAAAGGTCATAAGCAAAGTCTATGAGGTAGGGAAGCAGAGACCTATTTGAGAAACAGGTTTTCATGCCTGGGAAACAGAGTGAGTAGAAGAGATAAAAGAAAGGTAAGACTAGAAAAGCTGGGTGCCAGACCGGGCGCGGTGGCTCACGCCTGTAATCCCAGCACTTTGGGAGGCCAAGGCGGGCAGATCACGAGGTCAGGAGATCGAGACCATCCTGGCAAACACGGTGAAACCCCGTCTCTATTAAAAATACAAAAAATTAGCTGGGCGTGGTGGCGGGCGCCTGTAGTCTGAGTTACTGGGGAGGCTGAGGCAGGAGAATGGCGTGAACCCGGGAGGCGGACCTTGCAGTGAGCCGGGATTACGTCACTGCACTCTTGCCTGGGAGACAGAGTGAGACTCCGTCTCAAAAAAAAAAAAAAAAAAAAAAGAAAAGCTGGGTGCCATATAATGGAACACTTTGAGTGTTAGGTTAAGACAAATTGGGCCTCTGATCAAATGGAAGTAAGAGTTTGATTAAACTTAATTCACTTTTATTATGAATTCCAGTAGAAGGAACCATGTGAACTGTTGTGCAACTTATATTTGATCACATTGATAAGATTAAAAACTGGCATCTAAAATAGGAAGACATTCATTAACTAGGGAACATATAATGCTGAGAGATGTGTAATCTTGGAATGGGATGATATAAGAGAAAACGCACAGGAATAATATGACATACCTTTCTAGATTGTTAATTCGACTTAAGGATTTGGGAGGAGTGCATGTTAATTTCATTTTAAAACAAGTTGAAAAATACAAAGGTAAACTTTATGTTATTTCTTTTTTTATTAATAAAAGGAACATTTATTCTATTTCACTATTAAATAATATATCTGACAGCACTTTGCATATTGGGAACTACTATAAAAATCTCTTTCACTACTGAACCAAACCGTCAATATATAAGAAAAAGGAATGACAAATTGTTTATTTATTTAAATGTTTCGATAGAGTTGCCACATATGCAAATCAGAAGGTATCATAGGGTAGTTAACACCTGCTTCTCTTTTTTCTTTTCACGTTGTAAACTTTTACATTGCTTTAAATAACTTCATTGTAATATGTGTTTGTTAACATGTTTTGCTTTTAATGAAAAAGCCATTTCTTACAGTTGCAGGCATTAGTTTTTTTTCTGTCACCATATAGTTTACAACTCTCTTAACTGGCAGATGAACTGAAGGAAACAGGCTAAAAGTACTTAGCAGAATCCCAGAAAACAGGACTCTAATTTCTCAGCAAAATTCCATCAACATCAATAAAATATTTTTTGTCTATTATTTTTGCCATAATTACTTACACATTTCTCATATACTCAGTTCTAATTCAAACTTATTTAAATTCAAGTTTAAGATAACACATTAGGGCGAGGTGCAGTGGCTCACGCCTGTAATCCCAGCACTTTAGGAAGCTGAGGCTGGTGGATTGCTTGAGCCCAAGAGTCTGAGACCAGCCTTAGCTGGGCGGGGCGCCTGTAGTCCCAGCTACTTGGGAGGCTGAGGTGAGAGGACCACTTGAGCCAGGGAGGCTGAGGTTGCAGTGAGCTCAGATTGTGCCACTGCACTCCAGCCTGGGCGACAGAGAACCTGTCTTAAACAAAACAAAAACAAAACAAAACAAAAAGAGATAACTCATTCAAAATAAAGAAGCACTAAAAAAAGATTTTGAATTTTCTGTCTATGTTTACCAGGGAGGATGGTGGTCAACAGAACTCTTTATCAAAATGCGTTGATATGCATAATATAAAACATGTAAATGTAGAGCTGTTCTGTTGAAGCAGGGTGAGGTCCCTGGACTTCTGGTCACTGGGCCTTTCTTGCTCAATTCATCCAGTGACTCCTAACGTGCCTCCAACAATATCTAGGTTATTGGGAACACAGTGCAGGAAAAATGCTCTTCTAAGCGATTCTGATGCCCCTGCTTTTCAGGAGACACTAGAGAAAAGCCCTAGTTGCTCAATGGATTAATCCGTAGTCTATTCTAGGAAGACAATAAGTCCTGAATTTAATATATGAAAAGCTAAAAGCCCAAGGTTTTAGCTTTCAGGTTTCTTGGTGAAAGCAGACAGGTCTTTGAACTTCACTTTGTTTATTGATTTCCATGAGCTGAGCAAACATAATAATAAGTTACCTCTGTGACCCTTGAGGAACTTTTCTATTGTGATTCATTGATCCTTTCTTTATGGATTTATTTTAAAACGTGAGACTTGAAGGGAATTTTACAGCTGGACTAGATGCTTTGGGCTGTGCTCCTGATTTATAGGATCTCCTAAGCCAAAATAGTAACTCTGGTGGAAAAGCTAAAAAAGAACTCATTTTAAAAATAATGATCATGTGTTTCTGAGATAAGTTAAGCTTTGGTGATTGGCTTATTGATTCATTTTAAAGGTAGCTTTATTCCAGGAATTCTGCCTTAAATATTCTGTTATAAGAATACCGCTTTTTAATGATCATGTTACAGATAAATCTGGCCACATAGACAGAGAGCAATGAAATGTGACAGATAGACTAAGCCACTAATGCCAACTCTGTGCATTGAAACTTGTGATTAAATCCAAAAGGAGGCTAGAAGTGCCATAAAGTGCTCCTACTGATCTTCAAAAATTATGAACCGAGATCAAATTGAAAAGGCTTTATAAATTTAAACTTTACAGAGCTTTAATGTTTTTGTTTTTTGGTCAACATTCTTTAGGACTTTAAATTATTATAGTAGTTGTTAATAAGCAGAGGACTCTAACCTGGAATGTTCTGGATAATCCTCAATATAAAAGTGCGCATGTCCATCAAATTAGTGTCCTTGTTTAATGCCACATCTTACAAAGGTATTAAGTAAACTATATTTACTTATGGATTTAATTAGAATTTTTACAATGTTCTTTTTACCTTCAACTAATGAATGGATGAGAGAATTGGTTACTCTGCATTTTCTAAAGTTCATAGCTTCTTCTTTCTTTATTTATTTAATATGAGACAGAGTCTTACTCTGTAGCCCAGGCTGGAGTGCAGTGGCGGATCTTGGCTCACTACAACCTCAGCCTTCCAGGTTCAAGCGATTCTCCTGCCTCAGTCTCCCAAGTAGCTGGGATTATAGGCCCCTGCCACAATGCCCAGCTAATTTTTTGTATTTTTAGTAGAGATGGGGTTTTACCATGTTGGCCAGGCTGGTCTTGAACTCCTGGCTTCAAGTGATCCACCCACCTCATCTCCCAAAGTGATGGGATTACAGGTGTGAGCCACTGCGCCTGGCCCTCATAGCTTCTTTAGTTCTGGTCAGCAGTATATGAATTCTCTGACCATTTAAGTAATTTTCTTAAAGAAAATATTTATGAAACACTGATAAACTATTAAGTGAACAAGTAATACAATATGTGATAATTTTTACACCCTTCCTACAGTGTGTAAAATTTTAATACAAACTTGGTGTATACTTGATAACAATTTACATGTTTATTTTACCATCTGGTAAATGTGTAAACGATATTTTGAGAAGCACATTTCATATTCACTTTGACAACTTATCCTTGACAATATGTGCCCTATCTTATGTATCAACTGGAAGAATCTTGGAAATTTTTGAAAAAGATGAATCCAGGAAAAAAAAATTCATGTCCTAGTTTGTTTGTTTTAAAAATATTATGGAGATTTGAGGCTTAGATTTTTTGTACTTAACTGAGGAATTTTGTTGTTTGCTGACTTTTACCAGACATCCTGCTAATTAGGGTAGAATAATCAGAGCAGCTTCTAAACATTATATCATGTACATCAAATCAAGTTTCCTGCTAACACTATAGGCCACATAGGTAGTAATAATAAAATGAATATGGTTCTGTGTGTTGTTGTATAACAGTATCACATCTTTTACAGAGTATTTGGTTTGCTATCACTTATGTCTAAATTCGGGATGATCATTTTTTCCAATGTGTTGTAGTGAACCTCAAGTGAATAGCTTCTATCGAATAACAGCATTTATGACACTTTGGCCTTCTGCCTTTTTTCTTTCATTCTCTCTGCTTATTGGTCTCACTGGAATAAATCTCAGGAACTTACACAAAACAAGCAAGCAGATAATTTCCATATTTAGTTTTAATGCACTATTTCTTAGCTGGTAATGATGTAAGAACCTTTGTAGGATATCATGAACTACATCTACATACTAATTACTCTCTTTTCTAAAGTAAAGTGGTTTGATAAGCAAATTACAAATTTTGGCTTGACAAATTTATCTCTTATTACAAAGTATTTAAATTGAAGTAAAAATAAAAACTCAAAGCTACATTTTAATCTCTTAGATTTAGAAATCAAAGTACAGTGGTATCTTAAAAATATTTGTTTAAATGAATCATACCATCAATTACTTTTGTATTCTAGATAGCCATTTGAAACTTTTCAGTGTAGTTATTATCATTTGCTTCCTCATAGAATAAACATCTTACTGTTGAAATGATCATATAGTATAATTTTGAGAAATATTTTCTGTTTATATCTTTATCTGCAGGTATGGTATTGAACTACATTATTCCTGATGCTGTATAAAGCTTATAACCTACTCTCTGCAACAACCTTGCAGGATGAACACCAACTTCATTTTATAGATAAGGAGATTGAGGCACAGAAAGTTTAGGCTATGTAAACTTTCCCATGGTTTATACAAGGAGCAAATGTTAAAGCAAGAATTTAACTCCAGATTTGTTTTGCCCGAAACCATGTTCTCTTCACTATACTATTGTCTCAAATATTTAGTCAGGCGGACATGAAACCTTAAGTATTTAAAAGCTCAACATCATGTCATTTAGTCTTGGAAGCATGAAGCTGCTTGATATAGGTGTGAGATGGTAAAGGTGAAGTTCGGGCTGAAAGAGAAGAAATAGGGCTGACCTCCTAGAATCCCTGTAGCATTTTGATTTTATGTCTTTTTTTGTTGTTCTGGTTGAGACGGTCTCGCTCAAGGTCACCCAGGCTGGAGTGCAGTGGCATGATCTTGGCTCACTGCAATCTCTGCCTCCTGCCTGAGTAGCTGAAACTACAGGTGTGTGCTGCCATGCCCGGCTAATTTTTGTATTTTTAGTAGAGATGGGGTTTCACTATGTTGACCAGGTTGGTCTCAAACTCCTGACCTCAAGTGATCCATCCCCCTCAGCCTTCCAAAGTGCTGGGATTATACAAGCTGATTTTACAATTTAAAAATCTGCCTCTGTTCAAACTCTTATCATGTATCCAACTCATCTCAGACCAATGCACAGGGTTTAGTTTGTCATAAAATGGATTTGAAATTCAAACCAAGCATCTAAGAATCAACTACTCAGATTTTTTTAAAAACCAAGCAAACATAGTATCTCAGACACCATGGCAACTAAAAAATTTTTTTTGAAATACCTAAAGTATTATAGTGATAATATTAATGATACTTAGTGAATGCGTCCTTCGTGACACTGTTCTTCTACATATATAACCAATCCTCACAACAATTATATGAGATCAATGCTATTATTATTTCCATTTTGCAGTTGAAGAAATTGAAGTATAGAAAGGTTAAGTGATTTGCCTAAGGGCACAGTAAATAATAATTGAGCCAGAATTCGAACTCTGGCAATCTGGTATTAGAGTCGTGACTATTAGTAGCAGTAGTATTAAGATCAATGGGATGGTAGCTGATTTCTCTTTCAGGGTGATTACTACAAGAAGTATGAAGAAAAATAATGGATCGAATGGAAGCTAAGAACTTGAAGAAGAAAGCTAATCTGCAATATTTTACATTTGTGCGAAAGCAATTGCGATTTTTGCCATTAAAAACAACAGCAAAATCAATTGCAAAACCCCGCAATTACTTTTGCACCAATGTAATATTATTTAGAACCTTAGTTTATTTAATGATGTAAATATGAACAAAACAAATGGATAATTTGCTTTTCATTTTACTTTTCTTTCTTTCTTTTTTTTTTTGAGTCTCACTCTGTTGCCCAGGCTGGAGTGCAATGGCATGATCTCCGCTCACTGCAAACTCTGCCTCCCAGGTTCAAGTGATTCTCCCTGCCTCAGCCTCCCCAGTAGCTGGGATTACAGGCGCCTGTGACCAAGCCCGGCTATTTTTTGTATTTTTAGTAGAGACCGGGTTTCGCCATGTTAGCCAAGCTGATTTCAAACTCCTGACCTCAGGTGATCCACCTGCCTTGGCCTTCAAAGTGCTGGAATTACAGGTGTGAGCCACCGTGCCCGACCTGCTTTTTATTTTTCAAAAAAGAATTAGGTTTTTATTTTAGTTATACAGTATTTATTGTTTCTTCCAAATGGAATAATGATTCCTCTTTATTGGTCTCTCATGGTTCTTTATAGTTTACAATAAGTGGGACTATTTAAGAATTTTTAAAAGTTTAAGCTATGTAACCTTTTTTTAAAAAAATAAATAATGAAGAGAAACTTTTCAACTTTTGCTCAAAATTATCAGTGCCTCAGTGATATTTTTGTTGTACAACTTCCTTTGTACAAAAAAATAAAATATACCTTGGTAAAATAGTTATAATTTTGAATTAGAAAAGTTATTTTTACCAGTAGCATTGCACATTTTAAAAGAGTTAATCAGAATCTTGTTAAATTCATGTGGAATAATCTAGTTCCTTATTTGGCCAATAACGATGGTCAGAACCTCTGAAAGAGATTGCTAAAAGGAAAAGTTTTAATAGTGTTTTGAATGTTTTATTGAACACAAGGTCAGTTAAAATGCTTATGTGGAACATATGGTAGGCTGGTAGGCCTAATCATCAGGTATTTAAGCTTAGAGATCAAGCTTTTTTGAAACAGTTTTCATTCTAAAGTTGACTATTTTATGCACTTTATGATTTTTCTGTTTGTTTGTTTGAGATGGAGTTTCCCCCTCCTGGGATTTTCCAGCCTCAGCTTCCCGAGTAGCTGGGATTACAGGCATGCGCCACCATGCCTGTAAATTTTGTAGTTTCAGTAGAGACGGGGTTTCACCATGTTGGCCAGGCTAGTCTCAAACTCCCGACCTCAGGGGATCTGTCCGCTGGCCTCGCAAGTACTTGGGATTACAGGTGTGAGCCATCGCACCCAGCCATTTCATGCGCTTTATATTTATTGTTAATTTCAAAATGTAAATATGCGTCTTTTTCTTAAAAAGAGGAGCAATTGCAACAAAAAGGAAAACAAATAGGACATGTGAAAAAAGAAATAGTAAGAATTTATTTTTTATTTATGTGGCTTATTTTACAGATTCAATAAAATATATATGTCAAATTGAGAAAAATTTCCTCCCATATTTTAAAAATGTTTATGTTTTATGAACAGTGTTTTACTTTGTGGTTTCAGCTTTCAAATAAGGCTGTAAAAGAGAGTAAATACTTCTGCGCTAGTAACTATCTTTTTTTTTTTTTTTTGAGGCGGAGTCTCGCTCTGTCCCCCAGGCTGGAGTGCAGTGGCCAGATCTCAGCTCACTGCAAGCTTCGCCTCCCGGGTTTATGCCATTCTCCTGCCTCAGCCTCCCAAGTAGCTGGGAATACAGGCGCCCGCCACCTCGCCCGGCTAGTTTTTTGTATTTTTTAGTAGAGATGGGGTTTCACCGTGTTAGCCAGGATGGTCTCGATCTCCTGACCTCGTGATCCGCCCGTCTCGGCCTCCCAAAGTGCTGGGATTACAGGCTTGAGCCACCGCGCCCGGCCAGTAACTATCTTTAATAGTTTATTTTTACACTTTTCTTTTGGCAGTAGCACTGCCCTATGCCTCCCATTCCAATACTGTCCCAAGGAGCAAGTTGTAGGTTTACATTGTTGGCCAAGGCAAAATTAAAACTCTTGCTTTTGACTGCCCTAGCCTCCTGTGTCTGTCTGTCTCTATTTTGTATACTGACTGCTTCTCCAGTCTTTTTTCAGTGACTACATATCCTTTTGCTTTCTCTTGTACTTATTCAAATTTGCTTGAATATCTTACTGGTAGTTCTTAACGATGGCTGCTCATTATAATCACCTATCATGCTACAAAAGAAAACAAACAAAAATAAAACAAAACAAAAAACCAAATGCCCAGGCTAAATAAGAATCTTTGGGACTGAAGCTAGGGCATTGATATTTTTAAGAAATGCCTCAGATAATTATAATAATTAGCCAGGGTTGAGGACCACTGAGCTAAAAGGATGAAATGCGAATGCTTGCTTCGGGAAACAGCAGATAGGATAGAAAGAAGATATTTTGGGCCTGAAGGCTTTCTGATATCCTAGGCTCACATTACATAGTGCCTCCTTAGTTTATGGTTAGCCATGGTGTTGCCAGTAACCCAGTGAGGAGTGGCTGTGTAGCAGTTTGTAACGATAGTCTATGGAATTCGCTTCATTTGTGTTTATTATCCCCAAGAAGCTGACATTAAGAAAACAAGAGGTCAGATTTATCTGTTCCCACCTCCGACAGCCTACATTGTCAGTTCTCCTAATATTTGGTATTTGGGATAAGACAAATTATTCTGACTGAGTCTATTCCTACTTTGTGTTTGCAAAAATTTCAATACATTATATAATGGGAATTGATGCTGGTCTTGGCAGCTCATCCATTATTCAAATACCTTTGTTGAAAAAAATAAAAACAACTCCCATTTTTTGGGTAAGTCAATAAATAATAGCCAGAGCTTGATTACATCTGGTCACAAGCCCTGGCATTTAGATTAGGTGTTATCTGAAACTTACATGGATTAATCTATTATTTTCTTTTAAAGATCTTACACTGAGATGCACCAGAGTGGATCAAATACTTTTAATTAACTCAAATGAAAGCAATATCCAGCACCTACCTATAGTTTCAGAAAATGTTTTGCTGTTCGGTTGAACTAAGATTGTTCAGACTACTTGATAGAACTTGTTCAAACCGGCTCAAAAAATTAAGCTTATTTGAGGAGACTTTAAAGCCTAATTTACTTTGGAGTAAGTAGCATTTCTGTAGAAAATTTTTAAAGAAAAAAAATATGGCACTGGGAGTGACTTTTGAGTTCTGTAAGTCATTTAATTTTGTTGAGCCACTATTTCTCCACCAATGATTTGGGTATAATGATGCTTGCCCTGCACATATTAATATTTTAGAGGGATTTGGAGAAGGAAGATCTTCCTATAAATAAAATATTGTTGAGCCTTCGGTAAAGCTTGGTTGACATCTTTTAATAAAATGATATCTTCTTATAAAGATAGTAGAGCAATAAAAATTGCTAATATTATTGAGAAACTAAGAGTCACAAGTGGCATAATGTGATGTTTCCCTATAGCGCTTTGTGTTACCTTTCCTGTATCATGTAGACAATTTTAAAATATTTGTTTTTTTAGAGACTGGGTCTCCCTGTTTCCCAGGCTGGTCTCAAACTCCTGGGCTCAAGCAATCCTCCCACCTTCCAAGTAGCTGGGACTACACTGTGTGCAGCTTGAGACTTTTAATGAATTGCTTATATCTATTTCTTCTACTAGTGAGCAGACTTTCTTACTAGACTTTCATCTTACTAGGCTGTTCTTGAAAGCAGGGTGTCTATTTGTCTTCGTATAGAGTCTGGTGTAGGCCTTGGTACACAATAGATTGAATAAATATTTTCTCAGTGAATGCCTTTTTTGCATTTTGGATAAAAATATTAGCCATTTACAAAAACTATTATATCACTTTTTTTCTTTTTGGGGGAGGTATACTGTTAGAAAATATAATTATACTGTGTTGTAGGTATGTACACATAAATTTATGAAGAGATTCAGTGCTTTTGAAAATGCACATTGGATTGGAAAGTGCATAACATTAAGTCAAAGTGACCTGGTGGAGGATGGAGTTTGCTATTTTACAGTAGTAGGTAAGGTGTCAAGGCAAGATCATGGACTTTGGAGCTATGCTGACCTGGATTTGAATTAACAACTTTGAAGTGTGTGATCCTGAGCAAATTTCTTAATGTCTTAGTTTCAATTTCTTTATCTGTGAAATAGGGATAATACTATTTATTTCATAGATAGTTGTAATGATTAAGTAGAGAGCTTGGTAAAACATCTGATACAATGTCTGGACATATTAGAGACTATGGTAGCTGTTGTTATTAAATTAAATTATTGAATTAGGAAAAGGATTATTTTTAGGTAGAAAATGATTTAAAGTGTACTTCTATTTTCCAAAGACAGTCTTTTCAATTGGATAGCAATCTCTGTCTTTTGTCTTCTTCTTTTACTTTAGTTAGCTGGAAGTTAATTTCCAAATGTTTCCAAATTAGACGTTATAAGATTGTATAGAGTATATTTTGCTCTTTGCTGATAAGGGATCTTGTACTACCAGAGGATTACAAGGTGAAGCTAAGCTGGTGGTTTTCATTCTAGCCCCTGTTAGTCCCTGTCACCAAACTACCACACAATTTGGAGCATTTGCCAGAGTTGGCTCAAGAGAGGCCAATCGAGACACTAATAGATGCATTTTCTCCATGAATACACCCTTGGATCACACATAGAATTCCTATTAACAGCAATGAGAGTTAAACTTGTAAATCCCTTATGCATTGATGGGAGAATAGACCTTTTAGTTTACTTAGCCATCTTCCAGTTATTTGGCACTTTCCCCATCCCTTGTGAGTTCTCCAACATTTTCATTAAAGGCTTTTCTATTTTCTATTCTGCTTCATTCAGTTTGGGTAGTAATTCATGTTGGCCTGATGCCTTGGCAGCAATGAATGATTCTAATTGCCTCACTATCTATCTAGTCTGGCCTACCCATAAAGCCTTTCAACTTTTCATTCAAGCTTCCTGCAGTATCAACTTCATGGGTCACGAACTTCCCACTCATGTCCTTTCATTGCATTTTAGCTGCTTACCTCTTGTGTATTTAAGAAACTTGAGAGAGTTTATCATTATCTCACTACTTTTCTGTTACACCACTTTATCCTTTTTGTAAAATTAAAGCAGCATTGCAGAAACCTAAGGATGCAAGGAGGACTTTTCTCTAGACATTGTATCAGAAGAGCTAGATACCCGAGTTCACATTTACTTAAGTTAGCTAATAGTAAATGGTTAGAAAATAGAAAATTTTAAGTATCCTTCTATATCTACTCTGTTATCCCTTTCATTATTGTCCATTCTACTTTCTTGCTCACTCACTGAAATACACATTTTTATCTTCTGATTCTGAGTATGGATGTAGCATGTGGATCATAACAATAAATGGAAAACAAAGGTCTTGCTTTGAACTTGTGATTTTCTGGCAGACAGGGAGGCTGCTTCTGTACTTTGTATAGTATGGGTGTTCTGCTTTGATTCTATGTGACAGTGCTTATTTTGGAGGTTTTACAGGAAGCTTTCTCATATGATAAAAAAAAGTAGAGTAAATAAACAGCCCTAGAATATTTAAAAGGAAAGAATTACATGCTAATAGATTATGAGATATTTTATTCTTTGCCTGCTTTTATAATAAAATAGTCTTTTTTTTTTGACAGAGTCTTGCTCTGTTGCCAGGCTGGAGTACAGTGGTGCGATCTTGGCTCACAGCAAACTCTGCCTCTCGCGTTCAAGTGATTCTTCTGCTTCAGCCTCCCAAGTAGCTGGGACTACAGGCATGTGCCACCACACCTGGCCAATTTTTGTATTTTTTAGTAGAGGTGGGATTTCGCCATATTGGCCAGGTTGGTCTCGAACTCTTGACCTGGTATTCCACCTGCCTCGGCCTCCCAAAGTGCTGGGATTACAGGTGTGAGCCACTGTGCCCGGCCTAAAGTATTCTTAAATTTAAAAAAGGTTTTTAATTTAGAAAATTTTAAGTATTGCATAATAATATAAGAAACTCTCATTTATCCATCGATAGATCTATGAGCCTTATCAGAATCAGGTTGGATTTTTGTGGCAAAACTACTTCATACATGATATTTTGTACTTCTATAATGTCTGATTGTCTTTTTTTTTTTTTTACAGCCAAAATAGATGTCTTTTTTGTCTATCAGCTGAGATGATTATTGTCAAAACCAATAATTCATTTGATTTTTGCATAATGAGCTTTAAAAATTCTATCATTTCTTCATTTATTACCTAGAATACTTATAAAAAGTACTACCCTCTCTATTTGGTTACAACAAAGTAAATTAATTCATTCTCTTTGTCAGTTTTGAAAATAATTACTTGGCTTCTAATATTTTCCAAAGGTGAACAATGAGGTATTTTCTTCTATCATCATGAATTCATGAATTTAAACATATTTGATGTGTTTGCATCCATTGTAGTAATCATCAGATCATTGCGTCTTTGGCCTGTGATGGCCTACTCATTGTAACTCTTGACTCCTTTTGACAGGACTCCACTAATCATTGATAGCATCTTTTCCTTTCTTGTATAGCAAGATTTTAGCTTCATCTTGAATTCTAAATAGTTCATCTAGATTTAGTTTCTTTAAAAAAAAAAAAAAAAAAAAAAAAAAACAGGATCTCCCTCCTTCCCTCTGGCTTGAGTGCAGTGGCATGATCTTGGCTCACTGCAACCTCCACCTCCCAGGCTCAAGAGAGCCTCCTGCCTCAGCCTCCTAAGTAGCTAGGACTACAGGCGTGAGCCACCACACCCAACTAATTTTTGTAGTTTTGTAGAGACAGGGTTTTCCATGTTGCCCAGACTGGTTTTGAACTCCTGAGCTCAAGTGATCTGCCCACCTTGGCCTCCCAAAGTGCTGGGATTACATGTATGAGCCCCTGTGCCAGTCTCCTTTCCCACCTTTAACATATTCTCTAGGGAGCTCTAGTTAATTTTTGTGGAAATAGAAATGAAAAACAATCTGGATGCTACAGGTGCTCATTGCTACTGGATTGATCCTTTCAGAGGGTTGTGCTAGGGAATTTTATGCACACATATAAGATTATAAAATAAAATACATCCTGGGTTGAACATACCAATATTTCTACTCCCAATGTAGGACTCTAGAGTTTTTATTTAACCATCTCTATAATCTTAAATTTTTATCTCTTTCCTCTCATGCTGAAATTCCTATTCCCTACCTTAGTGATCTAATTACTTATTTGCATTTTGACCACAGTACACTCACAATAACAATACCAACAGTACTACCAATAACATGACCACGGAAAACAGTTTAAGATTTTTTGTTTTTGTTTTTGTTTTTTAGATGGAGTCTCGCTCTGTTGCCCAGGCTGGAGGGCAGTGGCACAATATTGGCTCACTGCAACCTCCACCTCCTGGGTTCAAGCAATTCTCTTGCTTCAGCATCCAGAGTAGCTGAGACCACAGGTGTGCGCCACCATGCCTGGCTAATTTTTGTATTTTTAGTAGAGATGGGGTTTTACCATGTTGGCCAGGCTGGTCTCAAACTCCTGGCCTCAAGCGATCTGTCTGTCTCAGCCTCCCAAAGTTCGGAGATTACAGGCTTGAGCTACTGCCCCTGGCCTGATTTCTTTATAGTTCTTTTCATGCCTAGGATATATCCCATTAAGTAGGTATAGTCAAATCACTGTCTTTTAAAGGAATGTGGGATATTCCTTTCTTTGGGGTTGTGCCATCAACTGATGGGGTAGGCAGAATAATGGCTTCCTTAAAATGTCCATGTCTTAATCCCTGAATCCTGTGAATATGTTTCCTTACATGAAAAAAGAGATTTCCTGCACTAAATGATTAAGTTAAGGACTGGAGATGGAGAATTTCCTGGATTATCCAGGTAGGCCCAATGTGATCACAAGGATCCTTAAAAGTACAAGAAGGAGGCAGAGTAGAATAATGTGATGTGAGGATTAAACCCACCATTGCTGGCTTTGAAGATAGAAGGGGACCATTGACAATGTATGGTACTGTATTTCCATCACTAGATTACCCAGGCCTGGTAATGAAAGCAAGGTGAGCCTTGTGCTTATTGCAATTACACATAATAATCTATTTGCAAAATTTTTACTAACAGTGCTTATAATCCTAGGGTTTGGTAGTAAGGGAATTGTTCATCAGAAGCAGGAATATAGCTCTTCACTTTTAGCAAGGTTAATTGGGCATTAAAAAATATTGATAATTTTGAGTAGTAACTAATGGGCACTGAATCTTCCCCTTAGTTTTATGTTTCCATCAGACTAGCATCAGGTTCCATGTGTGGCTTCAAACATTTTTCTCCTCTATTCCTCAGATATTTCCACTGTGTGAGCTGTAGGACACATTCATCATGCAATGTGACCTCTGCTTCTGCGCCTTCATTGGGTGAGTCAGTACAGTGCGGGGTAGAAGTATTTCTGAAAGCCATTTCTATAGTGGGATGGCTAGAAATAACTTGTGGAGATGACCACATATATATCCAACAAAACCAAAACTGAGTATGTCCCTGACTCAACTTTCCTGTGGCAGAATCCCCAAAATGCCTGAAGCCACTTCAGCACCACCCAATGTGAGGAAAGTGGTGAAGAAGCTGGAGTGAAAAGAGACAATGGTTTTAACTGATGGTGGCTAAAATATATTACTTTTGTGAATGTTACAAAATATTACCATGGGAGCCCATTGCAAAAACCCTTTCCAGGAGTTTGGAAGGGTATTAATTTCCTACTGCTGTGGTAATAAATCATCGCAAACTTGGTTGCTTAAACTAACACAAATTTATTAGCTTACACAGTTCTGGAGGTCAGAAGTCTGAAATGTATTTTGCTAGGCTAGAATCAAGGTGTCAACAGCATTGTGATTCTTCCGCAGGTATGGGAGAATCCATTTCTTTCCCCTTTTCAGTTTCTAGGGGCTGTTTGTGGTCCTTGCTTCGTGGTCCTCACCTCGTGGTCCTCCTCTCTCTTCAAAGCCACCAGATAGCGTCTTCAAATCATTATCTCTGACTCTGATCCTCCTGTGTCCCTTCTATAAAGGTCTTTGTGATTACAGATAGGCCACAGGCTAATCCCTCATCTCAGGATCCTTAAATTATATTTGTAAATTTGCAAGCCCCTTTTACCATGTAAGGTAACATATCCACCGGTTCTGGATACTAGAACATGGACATCTTTGGGGGGCCATTATTCAGCCTACCACAGGACAAATGCAGGACCCTGAAACTAATGAAGCTTTTTTTTTTAAGTTTCACAGTAAATCTGCCTCTGCCCTTCAGTAAGATTTAAAAAGTTTAAAAATATAGGTACTATATGGTCCTTGTTAAATATGCTTTTAAATACTTGGTTTATATTGTTCCAGTTATGAAAAGCCTTTCCCATTTCCATTTCTAGATGGTTATGGTGATAAAGAGAAGTTACTACTTTTTATATGTTCCTTCTGTATTAAAAAGACATAGTACATTTCATTATTAATTCTAGTGTTTTTTACTAGAATCAAACATTTTCTGGCTATATAATTATATCATTAACAAAAATATTGTTCTATTTTCCCTTACCAATTGTTTTATTTATTTTTTCTTATTGCATTCACAGTCTGCACTCAATGCCCAGGTTTTACTGAAATATTTTATTACTTTAGTTCCAGATTATTATTAGATTTTTAAATAGCAGCATGTCTCATCTATTTCAAGAATTCTTATTTAGCACTTACATTACAAACTTTTGTCAATCTGTTATTATCTAAATGAATAATTATAAACTATGTCAGTGGTTCTTAACTTGGGTTGATTTTGTCCCCTAGGGAACATCTGGCAATATCTGGAGACATTTCAGATTTTCACAACTGGGAAGGGGAGATGCCACTGGAATCTAGTGAATAGAAGGCAGAGATGCGGCTAAACACCCCACAATAGACAGCCCACTCCTCCTCTTCCCTAACAAGTAATTATCTGATCCATTATGCCAAGGTTAAGAAACACCTAAGTGTATTACGAGGCTTACTGCTTACCTGTGTCCCTCTCCTCTTCATTTTCTCATATCTTCAGGTTGTCATTCTGATGTATGTGCTGTTTTTTTAAGTGTACTATCTTTAATATTTTTCCTTATGTGTCTTATGTTGATAATATGTTCTCTGTATTCTTATATCTATGCAAACCATCTTTATTATAGTTGACAAGTGAATGATACAATTTTTCCATTGTAAATAACTAGAGATTTGAAGATATCTTGGCTAAGTATAGGACTTTTGAATTATATTACTTCTCAGCATTCTGTCAATGTTGTATTCTTTCTGTTTTCCAGTGTTGCTGGTATCAATCTGACTTTTTCCTTTTCTTTATTAAAAATTTGCTTTTTAGCTCCTTAGTTGATTATATATTTCCTTTTATCCTTGAAACTTGAGACTTTTATTAGCATATGC
Source organism: Macaca thibetana thibetana (assembly GCF_024542745.1). Classification (NCBI taxonomy): domain Eukaryota; kingdom Metazoa; phylum Chordata; class Mammalia; order Primates; family Cercopithecidae; genus Macaca; species Macaca thibetana. Next base: position 81,585,467 of record NC_065589.1, on the reverse strand, counting down.
TTAGCTATATTTCTTTCCTTCCTTCCTTCAATTCTTTCCTTCTTCCCTCCATCCCTCCCATTCTTTCTATCAGTGAAGTCTTTTAAGTGCAGACTTGAATGTTTTCTTGTTTCAGGGAGAGTTTCTTCTTTTATTTCTTGAATTATCGCCCCTCTTCTATACTTCAGTTTTTTGATTATTCACATTTTAGTCCTCCTCAATCTCTTCTCCAAGTTTCTAAACTTTCCCCTCATGATTTCTTTTTATATTTTTTCCTTGGAGCCAAACAAACCCTTTGAACTTTAAAACATTGAGATATTATTTACATATAGTGAAATGTACAGATTTTAAGTGTACAGATTTGTAAGTTTTGACAAATGGATACACTCAATGTAACCCACACTCTGAGACGATACAGAACATTCTTATCATACCAGAAAGATTCCTCATGTTTCTTCCCAGACATTTTAAAGCCCCCCACCAGACAACCACTCTTCTGATTTCCTTCACCTTAGATTAGTTTTACCTGTACTAGAATTACATATAAATAGAATCACATTTAATTTAATTTAATCACATATAATTTAATCACATAACTCTTTTCTATCTTTTTTTTCTGGGTGTTATATTTGTTGAAGTTTATTCATGGATGTTGCATGTATCAGGAGATTGTTCCTTTCTATTGTTGAATAGTTCCATTGTTTGGATATATCATGATTTATCATTTCTCCCTATGTGGAATATGAGTTTTTTTCCATTTACGTACTATCACAAATTTTCTATGATCGTCATTGTGCAAGACTTTTTGTGTACATATGCTTTTATTACTCTTGAGTAAATATATGGAAGTAGAATTGTTAGGTCACAGGTTAAGCACATATTTAACTTTATAAAAAAACAGCTAGACCAATTTCCGAAGCGGTTAGGGAGAATATCAGATGTACAACCATTAATCTATTTCTCTATTTTTACATCAGTTTCATACTGTTGTGATTACTGTAGCTTTATAATAAGTCTCTAAAACAGGAATATTCTTTTTCAAGGTTGTTTGGCTATTCTAGGTTTTTTACATTTCTATATGAATTTTAGAACCAGGTTGTCAATTTCTATAGAAAAACTTGCTGTAAATCTGTAGATTAATATAATAATATTGAGCCTGTTAATCCATGATTGATTATCGTATATCATATTTATTGGCCTCTTGTAATTTTTATTACCAGTGTTTTATAGGTTTCAAAGAAATCTTATACATATTTAGTTAAATTTGGCCTTATGCAAATTTTCTTTTGTAAATAGTCTTGATTTTAAAATTTTATTTTCTGATCATTTATTTCTAGTAGATTAAAAAAACTATGGCCACTGACCTTCTACTTTGCAGTCTTGCTAAATTCACTTATTAGGTTTAGTAGATTTTTTTTAAAATAATGACTTAGGATTTTCTATGTACATGATAATTTAAATGGCAAAAACCATATTTTTACTTCTTGTTTTATAATCTGTATATCTTTTACTTCTTTTTCTTGTCTTATTGCACTTGCAAGGATCTCAGTAGTATACCCTCCCCACTCCACCAACCAAGAAAAAGAAGTAGTGAGAGCAGATGCCTTGCTTTATGCTTGATCTTAGGGGGAAAACATCTAGTATTTCACCATTAAATATGATGTAAGCCATAGACTTTTGTAGATGCTCTTTATTAGACAGATGAGGAAGTTTTCTTCTCCTAGCTTACTGAGATTAAAAAAATCATGATTGGGTGCTGAAATTCAACAAATACTTTTTCTGCATCTATTGAGGTTGTCATGTAATACCTTCTGCTAATGTGATGGATTCATTTATTTATTTTCAAGTATTGAACTAATCTTGCATCTCGGGATAAACTCTACGTAATCATGCCATATTATCCTTACTTCATATTCCTGAGTTCGATTTTCAAATATTTTGCTAAGGTATTCTTGTGTCTAGTAAATGATATTCGTTTGTAGTTTTCTTTCCTTGTTAAGGTTTTTTTTTTTATCATGGATTAAAAAACATAACATTATATTTTATGTATGCAATATAATACATAATACGTATTGTATTTATTTACTTATTATACTTTAAGTTCTAGGATACATATTTTGAAAAGTGTCTGTTCATAGCCTTCACCCACTTTTTGATGGAGTTGGTTTTTTTTTGTAAATTTGTTGAAGTTCCTTGTAGATTCTAGATATTAGCCATTTGTCAGATGGATAGATTACAAAAATTTTCTCCCATTCTGTAGGTTGCCTCTTCACTCTGATGATGCTTTCTTTGCTGTGCAGAAGCTCTTTAGTTTAATTAGATCCCATTTGACAATTTTGGGTATTGTTGCAGTTGCTTTTGGTGTTTTAATCATGAAGTCTTTGCCCATGCCTATGTCCTGAATGGTATTTTCTAGGTTTTCTTTTAGGGTTTATATATATGTATAATATATAGGTCTTACGTTCAAATCTTTAATCCACCTTGAGTTAATTTTTATGTAAGGTATAAGGAAGTGGTCCAGTTTCAGTTTTCTGCATATGGCTAGCCAGTTTTCCCAACACTGTTTATTAAATAGGGAATCATTTCCCCATTGCTTGTTTTTGTCTGATTTGTCAAAGATCAGATGGTTGTAGATGTGTGATGTTATTTCTGAGGCCTCTGTTCTGTTCCATTGGTCTATATATCTGTTTTGGTACCAGTACCATGCTGTTTTGGTTACTGTAGCCTTGTAGTATAATTTGAAGTCAGGTAGCATGATGCCTCCAGCTTTGTTCTTTTTGTTTATGATTGTCTTGGCTACATGGGATCTTTTTGGCTTCCATATGAAATTTAATGTAGTTTTTTTTTTTTTAATTCTGTGAAGAAAGTCAATGGTAGCTTGATAAGAAGAGCATTGAATCTATAAATTACTTTGGGCAGTATGGCCATTTTCACGATATTGTTTCTTCCTATCCATGAGCGTGGAATGTTTTTCCATTTCTTTGTGTCCTCTCTTATTTCACTGAGCAGTGGTTTCTAGTTCTCCTTGAAGAGGTCCTTCACATCCCTTGTAAGTTGTATTCCTAGGTATTTTATTCTCTTTGTAGCAATTGTGAATGGGAGTTCACTCATGATTTGGCTCTCTGTTTGTCTATTATTGGTGTATACGAATGCTTGTGATTTTTGCACATTGATTTTGTATCCTGAGACTTTGCTGAAGTTGCTTATCAGCTTAAGGAGATTTTGGACTGAGACGATGGGGTTTTCTAAATATACAAGCATGTCATATGCAGAGATAATTTGACTTCCTCCCTTCCTATTTGAATACTTTCTTTCTCTTGCCTGATTGCCCTGGCCAGAACTTCCAACACTATGTTCCATAGGAGTGCTGAGAGAGGGCATCCTTGTCTTGTGCCAGTTTTCAAAGGGAATGCTTCCAGCTTTTGCCCATTCAGTATGATATTGACTGTGGGTTTGTCATAAAAAGCTCTTATTATTTTGAGATATGTTCCATCACTACCTAGTTTATTGAGTGTTTTTAGCATGAAGGGGTGTTGAATTTTATCAAAGGCCTTTTCTGCATGTATTGAGATAATCATATGGTTTTTGTCACTGGTTCGATTTATGTGATAGATTACGTTTATTGATTTGCATATGTTGTGCCAGCTTTGTGTCCTAAGGATGAAGCTGACTTGATTGTGGTGAATAAGATTTTAAATGTGCTGCTGGGTTTGGTTTGCTGGTATTTTATTGAGGATTTTCACATCGATGTTTATCAGGGATATTGGCCTGAAATTTTCTTCTTTTGTTGTGTCTCTGGTAGGTTTTGTTATCAGGATGATGTTGGCCTCATAAAATGAGTTAGGGAGGATTCCCTCTTTTTCTATTGTTTGGAATGGTTTTAGAAGGAATGGTACCAGCTCCTCTTTGTACCTCTGGTAGAATTTAGCTGTGAGTCTGTCTGGTCCTTGGGCTTTTTTTGGTTGGTAGGCTAGTAATTACTGCCTCAATTTCAGAACTTGTTATTGGCCTATTCAGGGCTTTGGCTTCTTCCCGGTTTAGTCTTGGGAGCGTGTATGTGTCCAGGAATTTATCTGCTTCCAGATTTTCTAGTTTATTTGCACAGAGGTGTTTATAGTATTCTCTGATGGTAGTTTGTATTTCTGTGGGTTCAATGGTGATATCCCCTTTATCATTTTTTATTGTGTATATTTGATTCTTCTCTCTTTTCTTCTTTATTAGTTTGGTTAGCAGTCTATCTATTTTGTTAATCTCTTCAAAAAACCACCTCCTGGATTTTTTTATTTATTGAAGGGTTTTTTGTGTCTCCATGTCCTTCAGTTTTGCTCTGATCCTAGTTATTTCTTGTCTTCTGCTAGCTTTTGAATTTGTTTGCTCTTGCTTCTCTTGTTCTTTAATTGTGATGTTAGGGTGTCATTTTTAGATATTTCCTGCTTTCTCCTGTGGGCATTTAGTGCAATAAATTTCCCTCTAAACACTGCTTTAGTTGTGTCCCAGAGAATCTGGTATGTTGTGTCTTTGTTCTCATTGGTTTCAAAAACTTATTTATTTCTGCCTTCATTTTGTTATTGACCCAGTAGTCATTCAGGAACAAGGTGTTCCATTTCCATGTAGTTGTGCGGTTTTGAGGGAGTTTTTAAATCCTGAGTTCTAATTTGATTGGACTGTGGTCTGAGAAACTGTTAGTTATGATTTCCACTCTTTTGCATGTGCTGAGGAATGTTTTACTTCCAATTATGTGTTCAATTTTAGAACAAGTGCAACCTGGTGCTGAGAAGAATGTATATTCTATTGATTAGGGGTGGAGAAGTTCTGTAGATATCTATCAGTTCCACTTGGTCCCACTATTATTGTGTGGGAGTCTAAGTCTCTTTGTAGGTCTCTAAGAACTTGCTTTACGAATCTGGGTGCTCCTGTATTATGTGCATATACATTTAGGATAGTTAACTCTTCTTGTTGCATCAATCCCTTTACCATTATGTAATGCCCTTCTTTGTCTTTTTTGATCTTTGTTGGTTTAAAGTCTGTTTTATCAGAGACTAGGATTGCAACCCCTGCTTTATTTTGCTTTATTTGCTTTGTAAATGTTCCTCCATCCCTTTATTTTGAGCCTTTATGTGTCTTTTCACATGAGATGGGTCTCCTGAATACAGCACACCAATGGGTCTTGACTCTTTATTCAATTTGCCAGTCTGTGTCTTTTAATTGGGCATTAGCCCATTTACATTTAAGGTTAATATTGTTATGTGTGAATTTGATCCTGTCATTATGATGCTAGCATATTAGTTGATAATATTTTGCATATTAATTGACACAGTTTATTCATAGTGTTGAGAACATTTACATTTTGGTATGTTTTTGCAGTGGCTGGTACCAGTTTTTCTTTTCCATATTTAGTGCTTCCTCCAGGAGCTCTTGTATGGCAGGCCTGGTGGTGACAAAATCTCTCAGCATTCGCTTGTCTGTAAAGGGTTTTATTTCTCCTTAACTTATGGAGCTTAGCATGGCTGAATATGAAATTCTGGGTTGAAAATTCTTTTCTGTAAGAATGTTGAATATTGGCCTCCACCCTCTTCTGGCTTGTAGGGTTTCTGCAGATAGATTAGCTATTAGTCTCGTGGACTTCCCTTTGTGGGTAACCTGACCTTTCTCTCTGGCTGCCCTTAACATTTTTTTCCTTCATTTGAACCTTGGTCAATCTGATGATTATGTATCTTGGGGTTGAGTTTCTTGAGGAGCATCTTTGTGGTGTTCTCTGTATTTCCTGAATTTGAATGTTGGCCTGTCTTGCTAGGTTGGGGAAGTTCTCCTGGGTAATTCCCTGAAGTGTATTTTCCAACTTGATACCATTCTCCCCATCACTTTCAGATACACCAATCAAACATAGGTTTGGTCTTTTCACATAGCCCCATATTTCTTTCTTTCTTTTTGTTAAAAAATACTTTAAGTTCTAGGGTACATGTGCACAATGTGCCGGTTTGTTACATATGTATACATGTGCCATGTTGGTGTGCTGCACCCATTAACTCGTCATTTACATTAGGTATATCTCCTAATGCTATCCCTCCCCTCTCCCCCCACCTCCACAACAGGTTCCGGTGTGTGATGTTCCCCTTCCTATGTCCAAGTGTTCTCATTATTCAATTCCCACCTATAAGTGAGAACATGCCTTGTTTGTTTTTTTGTCCTTGCATTAGTTTGCTGAGAATGATGGTTTCCAGCTGCATCCATGTCCCTACAAAAGACGTGAACTCATCCTTTTTTATGGCTGCATAGTATTCCATGGTGTGCATGTGCCACATTTTCTTAATCCAGTCTATCATTGATAGACATTTGGGTTGGTTCCAAGTCTTTGCTATTGTGGATAGTGCTGCAATAACCATACGTGTACATGTGTCTTTATAGCAGCATGATTTATAATCCTTTGGGTATACACCCAGTAATGGGATGGCTGGGTCGAATGGTATTTCTAGTTCTAGATCCTTGAGGAATCGCCACACTGTCTTCCACAATGGTTGAACTACTTTACAGTCCCACCAACAGTGTAAAAGTGTTCCTATTTCTCCATATCCTCTCCAGCACCTGTTGTTTCCTGACTTTTTAATGATCGCCATTCTAACTGGTATGAGATGGTATCTTGTTGTGGTTTTGATTTGCATTGCTCTGATGGCTAGTGATGATGAGCATTTTTTTCATGTGTCTGTTGGCTGCATAAATGTCTTCTTTGAGAAATGTCTGTTCATATCTTTTGTCCACTTTTTGATGGGGTCGTTTGATTTTTTCTTGTAAATTTGTTTGATACTGGATATTAGCCCTTTGTCAGATGAGTAGATTGCAAAAATTTTCTCCCATTCTGTGGGTTGCCCGTTCACTCTGATGGTAGTTTCTTTTGCTGTGCCGAAGCTCTTTTGTTTAAGTAGATTCCATTTGTCAATTTTGGCTTTTGTTGCCATTGCTTTTGGTGTTTTTGACATGAAGTCCTTGCCCATGCCTGTGTCTTGAATGACATAGTCCCTTATTTCTTGGAGGCTTTGTTCATTCCTTTTTGTTCTGCTTTTGCTAATCTTGTCTTCATGTTTTATTTCATTAAGCTGATCTTCAATCTCTGATATCTTTTCTTCCAATTGATTGATTCAGCTATTGATACTTTTGTATGCTTCACGAAGTTCTTGTGCTGTGTTTTTTAGCTCCATCACATCAGTTATATTCTTCTCTAAACTGGTTATTCTAGTTATCAGTTCCTGTAACCTTTTATCAAGGTTCTTGACTTCTTTGCTTGGGTTAGAACATGCTCCTTTAGCTCGGAGGAGTTTGTTATTACTCACCTTTTGAAGCCTACTTCTATCAGTTCATCAAACTCATTCTCCGTCCAGTTTTGTTCCCTTACTGGCGAGGAGTTGTAATTCTTTGTAGAAGAGGCATTCTGGTTTTTGGAATGTTCAGACTTTTTGCATGGGTTTTTCCTCATCTTCGTGGATTTATCTACCTTTAGTCTTTGATGTTGATAGCCTTGGGATAGGTTTTTGCATGGTTGTCCTTTTTGTTAATATTGATGCTATTGCTTTCTGTTTGTTAGTTTTCCTTATAATGGTCAGGCATCTCTTCTGCAGGTCTGCTGGAGTTTGCTGGAGGTGCACTCCAGACACTGCTTGCCTGGGTATCACCAGTAGAGGCTGCAGAACAGCAAAGATAGCCGCCTGCTGCTTCTTGTGGAAGCTTTGTCCCAGAGGGTACCCACCAGATGCCAGCCCAACCTCTCCCGTATGAGGTGTCCGTTGACCACTGCTGGGAGGTGTCTCCCAGTCAGGAGGCATGGGTTTCAGGGACCCACTTGAGGAGGCAGTCTGTCCCTTAGCAGAGCTTGAGCACTGTGATGGGAGATCCGCTGCTCTATTCAGAGTTGGCAGGTAAGAATGTTTAAGTCTGCTGAAGCTGCTCCCATAGCCTCTCCTTCCCCCAGGTGCTCTGTCCCAGGGAGATGGGAGTTTTATCTATAAGTCCCTGACTGGGGCTGATACTTTCTCTCAGAGATGCCCTGCCCAGAGAGGAGGAATCTGGAGAGGCAGTCTGGCTACCATGGCTTCAAGGTGCTGCAGTGGGCTCAGCCCAGTCCGAACTTCCCGGCAGCTTTGTTTACACTGTGAGGGGAAAACCACTCACTCAAGCCTCAGTAATGGCAGTTGCCTCTCCCTCCACCAAGCTCAAGCGTCCCAGATCGACTTTAGATGGCTGTGCTGGCAGCCAGAATTTCAAGCCTTTCAAGCCAGTGGAGCTTAGCTTGCTGGCCTTCTTGGGAGTGGGATCTGCTGAGCAAGACCACTTGACTCCCTGGCTTCAGCCCCCTTTCCAGGGGTGTGAAAAGTGCTGTCTTGCTGGCATTCCAGACAACACTGGGGTAGGAAAAAAATCTGCAGCTAGCTTGGTATATGCCCAAACGGCCGCTCAGTTTTGTGTTTGAAACCCAGGTGTAGGCACTCAAGGGAATCTCTTGGTCTGGGGGTTGCGAAGACTGTAGGAAAAGTGTAGTATCTGGGCAAGATAGCACCATCCCTCATGGCACAATCCCTCACAGCTTTCCTTGGCTAAGGGAGGGGGTTCCCCAACCCCTTGTACTTCCCGGGTGAGGCGGTGCCCCACCCTGCTTCTGCTAGCCCTCTGTGGGCTGCACTCACTGTTTAATCAGTCCCAGTGAGATGAACTGGGTACCTCAGTTGGAAATGCAGAAATCGCCTGCCTTCTGCATTGGTCTTGCTGGGAGCTGCAGACCTGAGCTGTCCCTGTTCGGCCGTCTTGCCCAGGAATTTGTTTTATTTTTAATCTGGTTTGGTATTGGTGGAATGCTGACCTCATAAAATGACTTGAAAATTGTTTTTTCTCTAATTTCTGGCTGAGTTTGTGTACAATTGGTATATTTTTTCTCTCAAATGGTTCATAGCATTTATTGATGAAGCCACATGGACCTGGAATTATCTTCGAGGGGAAGTGTTTAGTAATAAATTTCTTAAGAGTACAGGGCTTTTCAGAGTTTTAAATTTACTCTTGTGTCAGTTTTAGTAATTTCTACCTTTCAAAGGATATGTCCTTTTCAATTAATTTTTGAATTTACTATCATAAAATTATTTGTGATATTTCATTATTATTCTTTTAATGTCTGTAGTATTTATAGTAACGTCCCTATTTTATTTATAATATTGGTAATTTGGGTTTTTTTCTTCTCTCTTTTTGTCTTGCCACTGATTTATTAATTTTGTTGCTCTTTCAAAATACCAGCATTTGGTTTAATTATATTTTATATTATTTGTTTTCTATTTCACTACACTATTATTTCCTTTTTTATACTGAAAGTTTTATTTTCTAGGTACTGAGTTCTTGGTTGACCCTTTTAAAAAAGCACATACAAAATATAATTCCATTGTTTTTTAGCCAAAGTTTCTGACAAGAGGTCTCTTTTCCTTATCTTGGTATCTCTGTAAGCAATGTATTTTTTTTATGGATGCTTTTAAGCTTTTATTATTATTAATATTATTAATTAATTAATTTTTTTGAGGTAGGGTCTCACCCTGTTGCCTAGGCTGGAGTGCAGTTGTGCAGTCTCAGCTCACTGCAGCCTCAATCTCCTGGGCTTAAGCAATCCTCCCACCTCGACCTTCCAAGTAGCTGGGATCATAGACATGTGTCACCATGCGTGTTAGTTTTTGTTTATTTTTTTGTAGAGATGAGGTCTTACTGTATTGCCCAGCTTGTCTTGAACTCCTGTGCTCAAGCCATCCTCCCTCCTCAGCCTCCCAAAGTGCTGGGATTACAGGCATGAACCACTGCACCTGGCTTAAGGGTTTTTTTCTCTCTTTATCACTGGTTTTCAACAATTTGATCATGATGTACTCAGTGGTTTTCTTTGTGTTTCTTCTGCTTAGGGTTCACTAAGCTTCTGGGGTCTCAATGAGTTTATATTTTTCATAATTAAGAAACATTTTGGCCGTATTTCCTTAATTTAATATTTATTTATTTATTTATGTATTTATTTTGCCAGAGTCTTTTCTGTTGCTCAGGCTGGGAGGCTGGAGTGGAGTGGCATGATCCTAGCTCATTGCAACCTTGAACTTCTGGGCTCAAGTGATCTTCTCCCTCAACCTTCTATGTAGCTGGGACCACTGGCATGCATCACTACGCCCAGCTAATTTTTTCATTTTTTGTGGAGATGAGGTCTTGCCATATTTCCCAGGCTGGTCTCAGTCTTCTGGACTCAAGTGATCCTCCTCCCTCAGCTTCCCAAAGTGTTGGGATTATAGGCATGAGGCACTGCACTTGTCCCCTTAATTTATTTTTCTTTACGTCTCTCTTCCTTGGACTTTAATTACGTATGTTTTAGACATTGACATACTGCTTGACATTGTCTCACAGGTTATTGCATTATTTTACAATCTTTTTTCTTTATGAGCTTCATTTCTGGATAATTTCTGTCCATATATCTTCAAGTTTATTGGTCATTTATTTTCCCATTATCTGATCTGCTATTAATCCTTTCCAGTGAATTCATTATTTTTAATAATATATTTTTAATCCCTAAAAATTATATTTTGTTCTTTTTTACTTCTTTTTTTTTTCTCTTCTCATGATATTGATGTCTTTCTTCTTCTCTCTCTCTCTCTCTCTCTCTCTCTCTCTCTCTTCTGTCTTTGAGTTGTGCTCTGTCGCCTAGGCTGGAGTGCAGTGGTGTGATCTTGGCTCATTGCAAGCTCTGTCTCCCGGGTTCCCGCCATTCTCTTGCCTCAGCCTCCTGACTAGCTAGGACTACAGGCGCCTGCCACCATGCCCGGCTAATTTTTTGTATTTTCAGTAGAGACAGGGTTTCACCGTGTTAGGCAGGATGGTCTGGATCTCCTGACCTCGTGATCCACCCACCTCAGCCTCCCAAAGTGCAGGGATTACAGGCGTGAGCCACCCCGCCCGGCCGATGTTTTTCTTTAAATATTTGAGCAAGTTATAATAGCTGTTTTAACATTCATGTCTACAATTCAATTACCTCTGTTATTTCTGTGTCTGTATTATTTTTCTCTAGTTATGAGTCACATTTTCTTATTTGAAGGCCTAATTTATTTTCTTCTGATTTGTTGGGTTTTATTTGCTCTTCTTTGATTTATAGTTCTTAGTGTGTATACTAATGTCATTGATTTAGGACATTTAAATTTGTCTCCAAGTACTTCTTAGCTGCATCCGCAAATTTTGATATGTTGACATGTTTCACTTTATTCAATTCAAAATATTTTATAATTTCCCTTGTGGCTTCTTTTTTTACATAATAATTTGGGGTGTGTTTTTTAATTTGCAAATATTTAGGAATTTCCTATTTGTCTTTCACTATTGACCTCTAGGTTAATACTGTTATGGTTAGAGATCATATTTTGTATGATTCTAATTATTTAAATTTTTTTGAAGAGGGTTTGTTTTCTGATTCAGAATATGATCTATATTGGCAAATGTTCCATTTACACTTTTGAAAGGAATGTGTGTCTGCGTTTGTTGAGTAGAGTTTTGTGAATTTCAGTTAGGGTAAGTTAGTTGATAATGTTGCTCAGGTCTTCTAACTGTTATTTTCTGTCTACTTTTTCTATGATTTTGGATTTGTTTATTTTTCTTTTGAGTTCTGTCAGTTTTTGCTTCATATATCTTGAAGTTCTGTTGTTGGTACATACACATTTAGGATTGTTATGCCTTGATGAATTGATGCTTTTAACATTATATTTGACGCTATTTGTTCTTGCTAATATTTCTTCTTTTGAAGTCTACTTTGTATGATTTTAAATGGCCACTCTATTTTTTCATTAGTGTTAGCACTGTACATCTTTTTCTGCCATTTTACTTTTAATCTATCTACATTTAAAGTGGATTTATTTTCAATAGCATATAGCTGGGTCTTGTTTTTTTCAGTATAATATGATGATCTGCATCTTTTAAATGATGTTTCTATTATTTATATTTAATGAAACTATTGGTATTTTTGGATTTAGGCTTACCATTTTATTATGTGTTTTCAGTTTGCTTCCTCTTTTTTGTTCCTCTGTTCCCTTTCCCTATCATCTTTTCAATTATTTAAATATTTTTTAGTTTTTTATTTTAATTCATCTGTTGACTTTTTCATTATATTTGTTTTGTTAATATTTTAGTGCTTCTTTGGATCACAGTATACATATATAATATTTTATAGTCTATTTAGTATTGTACCATTTCATGCAAAATGTACATGTCTTTTAGATTTTCCCAGATATTTATCATTTTATTATTTATCCCTTATTCCTGAAATTCAGATTTCCTGCTGGAATCATTTCCCTTCAGTCAGAAGAACTTTTCCTTCATCTCAGAATGTCTTTACTTGACCTTCAGTCCTGAAGGGTATTTTTGCTGGCTATAGAATTTTGAGTTAACAGTAATTTTGTTTCATCACTTTAAATACATGATTCTACTGTCTCCTGACTTTTGTGGTTTCTGATGAGAAATTTAGGTAATTCAATTATTGTTCTCCTATATGTGCAGCCCTGTACAACTTCTGTGGACCATAGTTCCAATCCAAGTTCAATTTTCAAAGGTCTTGATGTGTTGATTTAGTCTGTCTTGCATATGAACCATTATGGGTGATATTTAAAGCTTAGAACAGTTTCTAAAGCCTTTGCTACACTACCTTTGGTTCTCTTCCATACACACACATCCTCAAAAGCGAGCCCATGATTTTGTGGGTTTGTATACAGAATGTGAGAATCCCTTTATCCAGCTCTATCTTATCTGAAATCTCCTCACAGTTTCTGGCCTAGAGGGATTTCTGTTCCTTGTATTTCTGGTCAGAAAGATAGGATTTATTTTGGAATTGTAAGTAGGAAGCTTACCCTCTTGCAGGTTGCTTGTCCCAGTTTGAATCACTTTTTATAATCAGTCATTTTCTAAAAAATTATTTAACAGTAGAAAATTTTTAATTGTGGTAAAATATGTATTACATAAAATTTATCATTTTAACCACTTCGAAACATACAGTTCAGTGGTATTAAGTATGCTCACATTCTTGTGCAACCTATCACCAGACAGACACCAGAGCCTTTTCTTTTTCTTTCTTTTTTTTTTTTTTTTTTTTTTTTTTCAGATAGAGTTTCACTCTTGTTGCCCAGGCTGGAGTGCAATGGCGTGATCTCACCTCACTGCAACCTCTGCCTCCCGGGTTCAAGTGATTCTCCTGCCTCAGCTTCCCGAGTATCTGGGATTACAGGTGCCCACCACCATGTCCTGCTAATTTTTTGTATTGTTAGCAGAGACGGGGTTTCACCTTGTTGGTTAGGCTGGTCTCAAGCTCCTGACCTCAGGTGATCCACCCACCTCGGCCTCCCAAAGTGCTGGGACTACAGGCGTGAATCACCACGCCTGCCCAACACCAGAGCCTTTTCATCTTGCACAATTCTATACCCATTAAGCAACAATTTTCCATTTTTCCCTCCCCAACCCCTTGGCAACCACCATTCTGCTTTTGCTATGAATTTGACTGCTCTAGCTACCTCATAGAAGTGAAATCATACAGTATTTGTCTTATTTTGTGACTGGATTATTTGACTTAGATGAATGTCTTCAACATTCATCCATGTTGTACCATGTGTCAGAATTTCATGCCTTTTTTAAAGCTGAATAATATTCCTTTGTATATATATGTGATGTATGTGCCACATTTTGTTTATTCATTCGTCAGTTGATAGACACTTGGATTACTTCTACATCTTGGATATTGTGAATAGTGCTTCTTTGAACGTGGGTGTGCAAATGTCTCTTCAAGATCCTGCTTTTAATTATTTTGGATATATAGCCAGAAGTGGAAATTGCTGGATCATATGTTAATTCTATTTTAAAATTTTTGAGGAGCCACTATACTATTTTCTATAGCAGCTACCACCATTTTTCATTTTCACAACAGTGCACAAGAATTCCAGTTTCTTCATGGCCTCACAAACACTTGTTATTTTCTGTTTTCTATTTTTTTTTGTAATAGTCATCCTAATGAGTGTGAGGTAAAATCTCACTGTGGTTTTGATTTGCATTGCCCTAATGACAACCTAATTACTTTTGTTCACTTATCATGGTTAACAGATTTTTGCCTTTTTTTTTTTTTTTTTGGTATTTTGCCTAGTTTTAAAAAATTGTAATCAGTGGGAGAGATAAGCTTTGGGAAGCTAATCTTGCCATAACAGTACCAGAACTCTAGTAATTTTTAATTGACTGTCTGACATTGTGAATTTTATGTTTTAAGTGATAGGTCTTTGTGTGTGTGTGTGTGTGTGTGTGTGTGTGTGTGTGTGTGTGTTGGACTTTGTTCCAGAAGGCAGTTAGATGTTTTGGGTAGTAGCTTGATGTTAGAGGACTTGTTTTTAAATCATTATAGGGTTACTATTGAGTAGCCTTTACTCTAGGGCTAGTTTATTTAGCCTTAGTACTAAAGAATACCCATCCAGCATCTCTACTGACTACCTCATATTTTCAGCAAGATCTCTTCAATCTGGTTGGTGGGAACTTGAAAAGTTCCCACTCCTAAGTGAACTTGGAAATTATTCAGTGTGCAGTTTCCTGGAAATTGTTCTTTTCTTGGCAGCTTTTTACCTGGCATTGTGGAATTTCACACTCTGGGCACACAAATTAGTATTCAGCCAGAAACTCAAAGACCTTATATAAGTTTTTAGAGCTCTTTGTGCAGCTTCCTCCTATGTGGTATTACCCCATAACTTCTATTCTTCTTAGTTTACTTGAATTCCAATTTCTGCCTCCAACTCAGTGGCACTGATGGACTCTGTTTTGGTTCTACTCCTTGCACCACAGGCATTCCTGTAGGGATTTTCTTGTTTGTTTCCCTTCTCTTAGGGATCATGGTCCTGCACTGCCTGTTGTCTATTTGAAATTAGCTGTTTTACATATTTTGTCCTTTCTTACAGTTGTTTATAGCAGAAAGATAAGTCCCAGAGCAGTTACATTTTTGTGGATAGAAGCAGAATTCCATCTCTTTGTAGTTTTGCTTTGTGTTTTGAGCTGTTTCTTCCACTTACGCTTCTTATTTGATTTTCAGCAGTGATAATACTTCTTTTCAATTCAGCTATGGAATTTTGGAATCAGAAAATCATACTTAATTCTAAAAAGTTATTTTTCTGTTATAGTTGAATCTCATGTATTCTTTTTATCTTTGTGTTAAAGTTTTTTAGTTGTTTATCCTTTTTTTTTGTTTGTTTTTAGCATTTCTCTTTCATTAGTGGCTTCTTGATCTTTTTCTTGAGTTGTTTGGATTACATTAAGCACACTGTTAGTTTTTAAAAATCTTACTTATATTCACTCTCAGGGTATACAGCTTTTGGAGGTACCTGGAGTATTAGTAGCAAACTCCTGAATAGAAGGAAGGAAAATGGTTTCCTCCTATGGGTTGTTGATGTGTCAGCTAAAAATCTGTAAGACTTTTGTTCTGTCAAAATAAAGTCCAACATTTTTAGCATGGTAGATAATGTCCCTATCATTCCACTGACATCTCTTGCCATCTTTTTAAATGCATCCTGTGTTAAGATATTCTAATTGGGATTCCACATACAACCCATTTTCTTATCCTTTTGTACTTTTGTAACCACAATATCTTCTGCCTGGTATACTTTTCTCCACTCTTGTCCTTCCAGGATATTCTTTCTTATTGATACTTTTAGATTCAGTTGGGCAGGACTTTCGCTTCAAGAGTGGCAGGGCATGGCTCAACAGGCTGATCAGTGATGAGGGAGGATCAGAGAAAAGAACACCCACTGGGCAGGTTATTCTGAAGTAGAGAGCCAAATAGTTTCTGTGCTATGTACGTGCAGTACATTAATCATATTCAGAAGAGAAGTAGGTACCATAGGGTATAAGTCTTCTATCATATTTCCAGAAAATCATTAAGGAGAGGTGGTGAAATGACAGAATCTTATTCCCCAATACTTCTGAGAGGCTAGGGGCTTCATTTCATGGGCCAAGGCAGGAACACTGAAGAGAAAGAGAAAATGGTTCTTCTTACAGTCCTGATTTTCCTCCTCACACACAACTCATGATTTTGTCACTGGGCTCAGAGTCTTCTCTGTATTCCAATTCTTGTGATCCTGGAAACTACAGTTTCAAAGACCCATTCAAACATTCTCAACTTCAGTGATGTTCATCTGCCCTCCAGACAAAAAAACATTTCCTTTGGCCATACCTGAGATTTGAACTGCCCAGATTTGAAATTTTAATCTTCAAATTTTATTTTTTACTAACTTAAAAAAATTAGACTAGTTCTTACACATCTATACACATTATACTTTTTTTTTGGGTACATGTTGATACTTTGAGTCCTTGAAGCTCTATCTCCTTTCAAAGTATCAGCACCCTTCTAGTTGTATTATTATCCAGCATAGACACCAGGGTACATAAATTCAATTACTCTCTGGTCAGTATTCTCAACGTTCCTACAGTTTGTCATTTCACTGTATATAGCTCCACAATCACAAATAAAAAACAATGCAATCTTGGGATTTCCCCCATATAGGAAGGGTATTTGGAAGCTGTGCTGCCAAAAATAGCAAGGGGAGTAGGGATTGTCTTCTTTATTTCAACATATGGGTTTCTGGAAAAAAATAACAACCACAAATATTAGTATTAAACATAATAGAAATGTGCTATCGTTAATAATACATATATATTTACATATAAAATGTAAAGCCAACCAATTCCTTATGGAAATCCAAGTCTTCATGGTACTATGCCTAGACAAAGATTGGTCCCAAAGTTCACATAGAGAGAATAACATGTTGTTTTGAAAATATAAAAAAAATAATGAGAATGTTAGAGTTGTATCACAACATACCATCGTGGTATCACGTGAAAGTTTACCTGACTAAAGACAATTTTAGGAGGTCTGCATTATATGATTAGGGTAGTTAATTTACCTAATTTAATCCATGAAAAAATATCTTAAACACTCAGTATTCTCAATTGCAAACAAAATAAAACCAACTGTCTAAATTAGAAGCAAAAAGAGATTTTTTTTTGAAAGATATCACACAGAATAGTTCATAAAAAGTTTGGAGAACAAACCTTGAAAAATGGGCGGGAATCAAGGGAGGAAAGGCAGAGAAAAGATCCTATCATAAAAATAATCTACAAAGGACATTTATTGTACTGTTGCAGATAAACTTACTCCCATTCTGTTGATTCTTCCTTCTGTTGCCACTACTAAAGAAAATCATGATACAAAGCCCCAACTATGTTTCCTGCCAGGAGCCAAAAAGAAACAAAACAAAACAACAGAGTCCTAGTTGATTAAGCCTCCATCCAACCTATCAAGCCTTGATCACATGTATACCTCTAGCTTCTAGGGAATGGGGAGAGGGAATATTTGTTCTTTGGTGTTTGCAGAGGGAAGCAAGGTCCTGCTTCCCCATATCTTGGGATTCTCCCAATACAGGAAGGATATTTAGATGTTTAGCTGCCAAAAACAGCAAGTGTCCACTCTATCCTTCAAATAACCCTTTCTAAGTATTATTTATCTCAGCCAAGATTTTGATCTATATCGGACAGTATGAGTTCAAGATTGTATTTACTGACAACTACCTGGAGTGCTGCCAGTCAGTGTTGCCAATTAAATAACAGACAGTTGAATTGCTTTAACAGAGAGTTGAATTGGGTGTAGGATTAATAGCCTATTGTAAATTAAGTTTTCTGAAGTAGACACAGGCCTGACTAGAAGGCCACCACTGGTGCAAAGCAAGTTGTGGGGGCATCCATTGGCATGGCCAAGAGTCCATTTTAAAAATGTTTATGAACTTTAAAAAATGATCATGAGGCTGGGCGCAGTGGCTCACGCCTGAATCCCAGCACTTTGGGAGGCTGAGGTGGGTGGACCATGAAGTCAGGAGATTGAGACCATCCTGGCTATCACGATGAAACCCCGTCTCTACTAAAAATACAAACAATTAGCTGGGCATGGTGGTGGGCACCTGGAGTTCCAGCTACTTGGGAGGCTGAGGCAGGTGAATGGCGTGAACCCGGGAGGCAGAGCTTGCAGTGAGCCAAGATCATGCCACTGCACTCCAGCCTGGGCGACAGAGCAAGACTCTGTCTCAAAAAAAAAAGAAAGTTCATGAATTTGCTCTAATATACAGACAGAGGAACATTTATGTCTCATTTATCAAAACCATAATAATATTAGCCTAGAAAAATTCAAGACAGGGATAATTGATGCCTCCTTAGCCATCAAAAAAAATCAGTAAAGGTCCCATAGAACAGCAGTTCCCAAGCTTTTTTGGTATCAGGAGGGTCCAGTTTCATGGAAGATAGTTTTTCCATAGATGGGAGTGGTGGGGTAGAGGTTGAGGGGGTGATGGTTTCAGAATGAAACTGTTTCACCTCAGATCATCAGATTTAGATCATCAGATTTAGATCATTAGGTTTTCATAGGGAATATGCAACCTAGACCCCTCACATGTGCAGTTTACAATAGGGCTTACACTCTTATGAGAATCTAATGACATTGATGATCTGACAGGAGGCGGAGCTCAACTGGTAATGCTTGCTCACCTGCCTGCTGCTAACCTCCTGCTGTGTGGCTCGGTTCCTAAAAGGCCATGGACCAGTACTAGTCCATGGCCCAGGAGTTGGGGACCCCTGCCATAGAATACAATGCCTAGCTTTGAAAGTTGCTACTGAGTATTGCTACTATTTGGTATATTTTTTAAAAAGGTGATTGAGAAACATACTCCAAAGCAACTGAAAGAGGAAAGTTTCATGAGATTTTTTCTTTTGATAAAAATGGATGTGGAAAAAAATTTATGTTAAAATTGTATTTTGTATAGATAATGTGGTTACATGGCTAAAATAGTACTGAGTGCAAAATTTCCTCACATCCCACCTGCCCAGTGCTTTCCCCACCATAGTTAACTACTTATTGATTTTTATAATCCTTCCAGTCACTTTTATGCAAATTTAAGCAAATATATACATATAGTTTTGTTTACCCAGTTTATTTATTCATTTATTTTATATACTTATTTTAAATTTATTTATTTTTAATTTTCATGGTTACATAGTAGGTGCATATGACACCTTTAAAAAAACACAAAAGTATCATACCATATTCACTTCTTTCCACCTTGCTATTTTTTAAAACTTACATATTAGAGGAACGTGCAAATTTTCTCACTCTTTTTCCTTTAAATAACAAGCCATTGCATGCACATACCATAATATTAAAAAATTGAGTCCTCTATTGAAGGAGATTTGAGTTGATTCCTCCCATACAAGAACACAGTTTGTTTTAGCATTTGACATCAAGTGTTCTTTGGTGTCTTTGAGTAGTGTGTTCAAGTTTTCTTTTTATTGGTCTCGACCACTTCTTGTCAAGTTTATTACGCATATTTTGGGAAAGGGTATTGAAAATGAAACCCTCCCACAATTTATATTTTCTACCAGTTGTTTTTATATATAAACCATAGTGATTTATAGATAATGATTTTGCATTATACTAATGTATTGAATTATTTTGCTATTTTTGGTAGTTTTGCAGTTAATTCTTTTGGGTTTTCCAAATATTTAATTACCTGCATTTTTGTGATTGTATTGGCTAGCACTTTCAGTCCATGTTAAACAACAGTGATGACAATGACCCATTTTACTGTATTAAAGAAGTATCTTTCTATTTCTATTTTATTCCGTTTATTTTTGTTTTAAATAAAAAATGGTTGTTGGATTCTTTCCTTTTTATTTTCCTTTCCTTTCCTTTTCGTTCTCTCTCTCTCTCTCTCTCTCTCTTTTTTTTTTTTTTTTTTAGATACAGTCTGACTTCCATTGCCCAGGCTGGAGTGCAGTGGCACAATCTTGGCTCTATGCAGCCATGACTCCCCAGGCTGAGGTGAGTGTCCCATCTCAGACTCCTGAGTAGCTGGGACTACAGTTGTGCACCACCATGCCTGGCTAATTGTTGTATTTTTTTGTAGAGACGGGGTTTTGCCATGTTGCCTAGGTTGGTCTCCAGCTCCTGGACTCAAGTGATCCACCTGCCTCAGCCTCCCAAAGTGCTGGCATTACAGGCATGCGCCTGGCCAAATATGCTTATGTTTAAATTGTGATGTGTTATCCTAAAAAGTTATCCTTTGAATCTCAATTGTTATAGGTGAGGTAATCAGTGAACATACTGTTTCTGCCAACTTCCTATACTTCTCCGTGGAACTTAATTCCTTTTGGATTTATTTTTAGTGTCTTTCATTTTATCTCAAAAAGCTGTTCATTTTTTCCCTCCGTGCTTTGAATCCATGCTTCTTACCTTCTTACTGAGATCCTAATTCATCATCTTCTATTCTTTACCTTCAGTATTTTCTTTTCTATAGGCATTTTTCTTTCATTGTATGCACATTCTTAAGTCTTTATCATCTTACAAAATAACTGGGGGCTGTGTGCAGTGGCTCATGCCTGTAAATCCCAGCATTTTGGGAAGCTAATGTGAGAGGATTTTTTTTTTTTTTTACAAAATGTAAAAAATATTAGCCGAGCATGGTGGTGTGCACCTCTAGTCCCAGCTACTTCAGAGGCCCAGATGGGAGGATCACTTGAGCCTAAGAGTCTGAGGCTGCAGTGAACTTTGATCATGCCACTTCACTCCAGCTGGGGTGACAGACTGAGATCCTGTCTCTAAAAAAACCAAACAAATAAATAAGCAACTGTCAACAAAGTCTCAGGATACAAAATCAACGTGCAAAAATCACAAGCATTCCTCTATACCAAGAACAGACAAGCAGAGAGCCAAATCATGAATGAACTTCCAATCACAGTTGCTACAAAGAGAATAAAATACCTAGGAATACAGCTAACAAGGGAAGTGAAGGACCTCTTCAAGGAGAACTGCAAACTACTGCTCAA
Organism: Macaca thibetana thibetana; assembly: GCF_024542745.1. Lineage (NCBI taxonomy): Eukaryota > Metazoa > Chordata > Mammalia > Primates > Cercopithecidae > Macaca > Macaca thibetana. The sequence goes on along the minus strand of NC_065589.1, from coordinate 81,564,572 downwards.
ACAAATGGAAAAACATTCCAGGGTCATGCATAGGAAGAATCAATATCATGAAAATGTCCATACTGCCCAAAGTAATTTATAGGTTCAATGCTATTCCCATCAAACTACCATGGACATTCTTCACAGAATTAGAAAAATCTACTTGAAATTTTATATGGAACAAAAAAAAAAATTGCCCGTGTAGCCCAGACTAAGCAAAAAGAACAAAGCTGGAGGCATCACACTACCTTACTTCAAACTATACTACAAGGCTACAGTAACCAAAACAGCATGGTATGAGTACAAAAACAGACACATAGACCAATGGAACAGAATAGAGAACTCAGAAATAAAAGCACACACCTATGACCATCTGATCTTTGACAAACTGACAAAAGTAAGCAGTGGAGAAAGGATTCCCTATTTAATAAATGGTGCTGGAAGAACAGCCTAGCCATATGCAGAAAATTGAAACTGAACCCCTTCCTTACGTGTTATACAAAAGTTAACTCATGATTGATTAAAGACTGAAATGTACAACCCAAAGCCATAAAAACCCTAGAAGAAAACCCAGGCAATACCTTTCAGGACATAGGCATGGGCAAAGATTTTATGACGAAAACATCAAAAACAATTGCAACAAAAGCAAAAATTGACAGATGGGATCTAATTAAACTAAAGAGCTTCTGCACAACAAAATAAACTATCACTAGAGTCAACAGACAACCTACAGAATGGAAGAAAATTTTTGCAACCTATCCATCTGACAAAAGTCTAACTTTGAGAGTCTACAAGGAACATAAATTTACAAGAACAAAACAAATAACCCCATTAAAAAGTGGGCAAAGGACATGAACAGACACTTCTCAAAAGAAGACATTTATGAGGCCAACAAACATAAGAAAAAAATTTCAGCATCACTGATCATTAGAGAAATGTAAATTAAAACCACAATGAGATACCATCTCATGTCAGTCAGAATGGTGATTATTAAAAAGTCAAGAAACAGCAGATGTTGGCAAGGCTGCGGAGAGATAGGAACAGTTTCACACTGTTGGTGGGAATGCAAATTAGTTCAACCACTGTGGAAGACAGTGTGGTAATTCCTCAAAGACCTAGAACCAGAAATACCATTTGATCCAGCAATCCCAATGGGAACGAACTCATTTACATTCCCACCAACAGAGTAAAATTGTTCCTATCTCTCCGCAGCCTCACCAGCATCTGTTGTTTCTTCATTTTTTACCTAAAGGAACATAAATTATTATATTGTAAAGATACATGCATGCGTATGTTAATTGCAGCACTATTCACAATAGCAAAGACATGGAATCAACCCAAATGCCCATCAGTGATAGACTGGATAAAGAAAATGTGGTACATACACACCATGGAACACTGTGCAGCCATAAAAAGGAATGAGATCATATCCTTTGCAGGGATATGGATGGAGCTGGAAGCCATCATCCTCAGCAAACTAACACAGGAACAGAAAATCAAACATTGCCTATTCTCACTCTTAAGTGGGAGCTGAACAATGAGAACAACAGGAACACTGGGCGGGGAGCAACACAGACTGGGTCCTGTCGGTAGGGGTTGCTGGCAGAGGGAGAGTGTCGGGAAAAATAACTAATGCATGCTAGGCTTAATACTTAGGTGATAGGTTGATAGGTGCAGCAAACCACCGTGGCACACGTTTACCTATGTAACAATCCTGCACATTCTGCACATACACCCTGGAACTTAAAATAAAATAAAAGAAAATAATTGAAAAAATTCTCTCTTAATCAGCATATACTATTAATTTGATAAGGAGGAAATTTCTTATCAAATGAGTGGTATATGCTTCCACATCAGTTATTCACTCATGAACCACTACAATGTGGCTGTCACCTCAGTCATGCTATTGAGAGCATTCTTATCATGACCATTAGTAAATTCTTGCTTATGATTTTCAGCTAATCTTTCATGACCTGTCTGTACCATTTGGCAATATTGACCACTGTTTCCTTCTTGACTGTCAAGATAGTGTATCTTCTCACTACTATGACTTCTGAATTTTCTTCATGGATTTCTATCTCTTTGTACCTGTTCTGCAGGAATAAAAAATTATGTATTTAGTTATCTTCTTTCCTTTTGTAATCTTGGAAGAGCTCACCTATTCTTACAACTTTCAGTTCCACCTTAAAATAGTTCAAGACCTGGCTGGGGACAGTGGCTCACACCTGTAATCCCAGCACTTTGGGAGGCCGAGGCTGGTGGATAACCTGAGTTCAGGAGTTTGAGACAAGCCTGGCCAACATGGCAAAACCCCGTCTCTACTAAAAATATAAAAATTAGCTAGGCGTGAGGCTTACGTCTGTAATCCCAGCTACTTGGGAGGCTGAGGCAGGAGAATGGCTTGAACCTGGAAGGTGAAGGTTGCAGTGAGCCGAGATCGTGCCATTGCACTGCAGCCTGGGCAACAAGAGTGAAGCTCCGTCTCAAAAAAAAAAAAAAAAAAAAAAGTTCAAGACCTTTGGTCTTCACAGATTTATAAAAAATCTATAGTTTTAGCATAGCATAAAATATTTGAAATCTCTTGTCTGTGTTTTCTTTCATTATTGCTTTTGAAAAATTATATATATTCACTGTAAATAATTCAAAAAATGTAGAAAGGTACAAAAATTAAAGAAAATAGTCTAAGTTCCACTATTCAGAAATTACCATTACTAACATTAGGTAAATATTCCGTATATCTTTTAATGCTAATGTGTAAAGTTGGCCCTTCATATCCTGTGTTCTGCATTTGTGTGTTCAGCCAAGTGCAGATCAAAAATACCGTATTTGTGGGATGTGGAACCTGTGGACACAGAGAATCCCCTTTTCCTATTTCAAATTCTGTAGGGCCTACTGCGGGATTTTACCATCAGCAGATTTTAGAATGCTTGGGGGTCCTGGAACCAATAGCCTGTGGACACCAAGGGATGACTGTGTCTATATCTATATATATGTGTGTGTGTGTGTGTGTGTGTGTGTGCATGCATGTGTGTATAGGCAGAAATGTGACATTAAAAATAGTTTAGGTTGGAAGATATAAAAATAATTTTTTAAAAGTGGATCATATTATTCTATTTTAAATAAAATAATAAATTTAATTTTATGTAAATTTCATAGATGGAAAAGAGACTGCAGTTAATAAAGCAATGTTGACCTTTAAGCCTATTCACCAAATTATTTATTTATTTTGAAATTCTTTTTATGGTTAAATAGTATTATTAAAAAACCCAAGAAGTTGAAGCATGATGTTTTATTTAATGAATGTTCAATTTCAGACAGTATTGCTTGATACGCTGGTATGGAAAATAAGAATATTAGCACTCTTATACATCCTCCTGGCTTAACACCCTTCAACTTGTATAAGTTACATTGTTTTATTGTCTATGTTTATGATATTCACAGTCTATTTATTACTGTAATTCTTGCAGTTGTTTCATTGTTCTTTATTTGTAGTATATGTGAATTTACTGTTTACCATCAATCTTATTATTTTTTCACTATGGCTTCTTTATTCCTGAATTTTTTAGTTTGATTCATCTTTTAATTGTCTGATTCATTGGCAAGAAGGAGTTATGGTTTTGTAATCTCTGTGTTTTTTAATATTTTGTGATGTCTGCCTCTTGTCTTTGTATATGAATAACATCTTGACTCTTAACATGTTCCCTGGTGAAAGTGTACCCACTTTAGGGAGCAGGACCCCTAGCTTTACCCAGCCCAGAGCTGCAATGATGAGAAATGAAGTCCTCCAATAGGTCATTGGTAGTAACAGTGAGGCCACTCCTGCTTCTACCTTTTAGTTCCAGACCACATATTCTTTCTGTTGTGACACTGCTTCATATAAAAGTCTTCGATACAGGAAGTGTTGTACTTAGGGTTCACACTCCATTCTTGAAAAGTATTGTTGAAGAGACTTGGAGCAAGATGGCTGATTACAGACACCTGATGCTTGTTGTTTCGCCAACAAAAAAGGACCAAGACAATGAATAAACAGATAAAATTTGATTGAAGCTTCAAAGGGAGAGTGCTGAAGTGCAGTTGGGGAGTAGAGATAACACCTGTGGTGATTAGGAGTCCAAGAGGGCAGAGTGGAGGCAGCTGGCCTCGGCAGCCCCATCTTTCCTGCTTGGATTGAATCTGCCTGGAGTCAGGAGAGACTTCCCATTTCAGGGAAAAGGTAAGCAGAAGATAAGCCCCAATTTCCATCACAAACACCTACAATTCTTACTACAGGAGAACCCCACAGTCCTCGCAAACCCTGAGTCCAGTTTGGAGAGCTGCTGGGAATTTACATAGCCGTATTGCCCTGATTAGCAGCACAAGGTGGGCACTCCCCACCCTCCACTTACCTGCTGTAAGCCAAGATACTTGGCAGCTTGGTACAGGCATGGGATTATCTTGAGATCAGAGCAACCTCTGGAGTGTGCCCTCTTCGAGGGTTAGTAGCCACTGCACTTCTCCAGCACTGTGGCTACATCTTCATTCCACCAAACCCACATTGGTGGCTGAACACTGCAACCCCAGCAGTGGGGAGCATGGACCTAGACTGGCTTATCCTGCACAGCAGGGAAACTAACTCCCACTGCCTTCACTTCCAGCTGAAGGAAAAGCCTGGCAGTCCCACCCAAGATGAACCCACTCTACAGCTGCCCAAGCTGTTGCATGCCTCCCCCAGGTAGGAGAGGCCCTCAAACCTTTGAGTAGTTGACATGGTCCTAACTGGCAGGACAGTTATGTACCCATACCCAGGGTCTGATGAAGAGCCCTGTGGTGCTTCACCCCCTGCAGACAAGCCCTTGGCCAGCCCAATGGCCTTGCGCCTGTAGTCAGAGACTTAGAAACAGCTTTGGGAGCTGCTCCTGGCAGAGGCGCCCCAGGTTCAGCTGAGCAGCTATGTGCCTGCCGCCTAGGCCTGAGAAGCAGCCCCACAGGCTGCCACTGGCAGACACATCCCCAGGCCAGCCAGCTGAGCAGCCATGTAGCTGCATCTTGGGCCTAAGAAATAGCCTCCTGGGCCATGTGCATGCCCCTAGGCCAGCTGAGCAGCCATGGGCCTGTGTCTGGGACCTGAGAAAGAGCCCTGTGGGATCCCCCAGCAGACGTTCCCCCAGGTTGGCCAAATAGCCTTGTGCTTACATCCCAGGTCTAAGAAACAGTCCTGTGGGCTGCTCCTGGCAGGCACACTCCCAGGCTGGCCAAGCAGCTTTGCATTCTAGGCCTGAGAGAGAGCCTTATGGGGCACCCACCCTCAGAAGACACACATGCAGGCCAGCTGAGAAGCTGTGTGACCACATCCTGGAAATGAGAAACAGCCCTACATCCTGTCCCTGGAAAATACACCTCTAGGCTGACAGAGTGACTCTGTGCACATGCTCCTGACCAGAATAACAGCCCCATATCCCCAAGTTGGCTTACCCACTGTGGCACGCCTGTTCTCCTAACCTGAGAAACAGCCCAGTGTATCCACTCCCAACAAAGCTGTGCCACTGCTGCCACAAACTCTCTCAGCCTAGGCCACTGAGACACTTGCAAACATTACTATTATAGCAGGGATTAGTTGAAGAAATACTACACTATTGCATCCACTTACAGCCAAAACCAATGCACTCCACTGAATTAACACTTTAAGACCCATTAATATGAATAAGTCTTTCCATATGAAACCTACTCCATAAAATTGGAAGAGATGACTTTTCTACCAGATATGTAGAAATCAATGTAGGAACACAAACATGGAAAAGTAAGAAAATATAACACTTCCAAAGGGACAGACTAATTCTCCAGTAACAGACGCCAACCATAATGAATATATTAAATGCCAGAAGAAGAATTCAAATAAAAAATCTGAAGGAAACTCAGTAAAATATAAGAGAATACAGACAGACAATTCAATGAAATCAGGTAAACAATTCATGATTGAGAAATTCAGTGAAGAGATAGATGTTACAAAAAAGAACCAAACAGAAAGTGTACACCTGAAGAATTCATTGAATGAAATAAAAAAAGTCATTGAGAGCTTTAATAGCAAACCAGACATACTTAAAGACTTGACATTTGAAGTAACACAGATAAAAATTTTTAAAAAAAATAACAGAAAAGAAGATGGCTGAATAGGAACAGCTCCAGGCTACAACTCCCAGTGTGAGCAACACAGAAGACGTGTGATTTCTGCATTTCCAACTGAGGTACCGAGTTCACCTCACTGAGGTGTGTCAGACAGTGGGTGCAGGACAGTGGGTGCAGCCCACCGAGCAAGAGCTGAAGCAGGGCAAGGCATTGCCTCAACCAGGAAGCACAAGAGGTAAGGGAATTCCCTTTCCTAGCCAAGGGAAACCGAGACACACAGCACCTGGAAAATTGGGTCACTCCCACCCTAATATTGCACTTTTCCAAGGGTCTTAGCAAACGGCACACCAGGAGATTATATCCTGCATCTGGCTTGCAGGGTCCCATGCCCATGGGGCCTCCCTCATTGCTAGCACAGCAGTCTGAGATCTAACTGCAAGGCGGCAGCGAGGCTGGGGGAGGGGCACCCGCCATTGCTGAGGCTTGAGTAGGTAAACAAGGTGGCTGTGAAGCTTGAACTGGCTAGAGCCCACTGCAGCTCAAGGAGGCCTGCATGCCTCTGTAGACTCCACCTCTGGGGACAGGGCATAGCCAAACAAAAGGCAGCAGAAACCTCTGCAGATTCAAATGTCCCTGTCTGACAGCATTGAAGAGAGTAGTGGTTCTCCCAAAACGGAGTTTGAGATCTGAGAACAGACAGACTGCTTCCTCAAGTGGGTCCCTGAACCCTGAGTAGCCTAACCGGGAGGCACCCCCCAGTAGAGGCAGACTGACACCTCACACGGCCGGGTACCCCTCTGAAATGAAGCTTCCAGAGGAACGATCAAGCAGCAACATTTGCTGTTCAGCAATATTCACTCTTCTGCAGCCTCCGCTGCTGATACCCAGGCAAACAGGGTCTGGAGTGGACATCAAGCAAACTCCAACAGACCTGCAGCTGAGGGTCCTGACTGTTAGAAGGAAAACTAACAAAGAGAAAGGACATCCACACCAAAACCCCATCTGTACGTCACCATCATCAAAGACCACATGTAGATAGAACCACAAAGATGGGGAAAAAACAGAGCAGAAAAGCTGAAAATTCTAAAACTCAGAGCACCTCTCCCCCTCCAAAGGGACGCAGCTCCTTGCCAGCAATGGAACAAAGCTGGACGGAGAATGACTTTGACGAGTTGAGAGAAGAAGGCTTCAGATGATCAAACTTCTCCGAGCTAAAGGAGGAAGTTTTAACCCATCGCAAAGAAGCTAAAAACCTTGAAAAAAGATTAGACGAATGGCTAACTAGAATAACCAATATAGAGAAGTCCTTAAATGACCTGACAGAGCAGAAAACCATGGCATGAGAACTGCATGACAAATGCACAAGCATCAGTAACCGATTCGATCAACTGGAAGAAAGGGTATCAGTGATTGAAGATCAAATGAATGAAATGAAGTGAGAAGAGAAGTTTAGAGAAAAAAGAAAAGAAACGAACAAAGCCTCCAAGAAATATGGGACGACATGAAAAGACCAAATCTACGTCTGATTGGTGTATCTGAAAGTGATGGGGAAAATGGAACCAAGTTGGAAAACACTCTGCAGGATACCATCCAGGAGAACTTCCCCAACATAGCAAGGCAGACCAACATTCAAATTCAGGAAATATAGAGAGTGCCACAAAGACACCCCTCGAGAAGAGCAACTCCAAGACACATAATTGTCAGATTCACCAAAGCTGAAATGAAAGAAAAACTGTTAAGGGCAGCCAGAGAGAAAAGTCAGGTTACCCACAAAGGGAAGCGCATCAGACTAACAGCAGATCTCTTGGCAGAAACTCTACAAGCCAGAAGAGAGTGGGGGCCAATATTCAACATTCTTAAAGAAAAGAATTTTCAACCCAGAATTTCATATCCAGCCATGCTAAGCTCCATAAGTTAAGGAGAAATAAAGCCCTTTACAGACAAGCAAATGCTGAGAGATTTTGTCACTACCAGGCCTGCCCTACAAGAGCTCCTGAAGGAAGCACTAAACATGGAAAGGAACAACTGGTACCAGCCACTGCAAAAACATGCCAAAATGTAAAGACCATTGATGCTAGGAAGAAACTGCATCAACTAACGAGCAAAATAACCAGCTAACATCATAATGACAGGATCAAATTCACACATAATAATATTAACCTTAAATGTAAATGGGCTAATGCCCAATTAAAAGACACAGACTGGCAAATTGAAAAATGAGTCAAGACCCATTGGTGTGCTGTACTCAGGAGACCCATCTCACATGCAGAGACACACATAGGTTCAAAATAAAGGGATGGAGGAAGATCTAACAAGCAAATGGAAAACAAAAAAAGGCAGGGGTTGCAATCCTAGTTTCTGATAAAACAGACTTCAAACCATCAAAGATCAAAAGAGACAAAGAAGGTCATTACATAATGGTAAAGGGATCAATTCAACAAGAAGAGCTAACTATCCTAAATATATATGCACCCAATACAGGAGAACCCAGACTCATAAAGCAAGTCCTTAGAGACCTACAAAGAGACTTAGACTCCCACACAATAATAGTGGGAAACTTTAACACCCTACTGTCAACATTAGACAGATCAACGACACAGAAAATTAACAAAGATATCCAGGAATTGAACTCAGTTCTGCACCAAGTGGACCTAACAGATATCTACAGAACTCTCCACCCCAAATCAACAGAATATACATTCTTCTCAGCACCACATCACACTTATTCCAAAATTGACCACATAGTTGGAAGTAAAGCACTCCTCAGCAAATGTACAAGAACGGAAATTGTAACAAACTGTCTCTCAGACCACAGTGCAATCAAACTAGAACTCAGGACTAAGAAACTCAATCAAAACCACTCAACTACATGGAAACTGAACAACCTGCTCCTGAATGACTACTGGGTATATAACGAAATGAAGGCAGAAATAAAGATGTTCTTTGAAACCAGTGAGAACAAAGATACAACATACCAGAATCTCTGGGACACATTGAAAGCAGTGTGTAGAGGGAAATTTATAGCACTAAATGCCCACAAGAGAAAGCAGGAAAGATCTAAAATTGACACTCTAACATCACAATTAAAAGAACTAGAGAAGCAAGAGCAAACATATTCAAAAGCTAGCAGAAGGCAAGAAATAACAGATCAGAGCAGAACTGAAGGGAATAGAGACACAAAAAACCCTTCAAAAAAGCAATGAATCCAGGAGCTGTTTTTTGAAAAGATCAGCACAATTGATAGACTGCTAGCAAGACTAATAAAGAAGAAAAGAGAGAAGAATCAAATAGATGCAATAAAAAATGATAAAGGGGATATCACCACCGACCCCACAGAAATACAAACTACCATCAGAGAATACTATACACACCTCTACCCAAATAAACTAGAAAACCTAGAAGAAATGGATAAATTCCTGGACACATACAATCTCCCAAGACTAAACCAAGAAGAAGTTGAATCCCTGAATAGACCAATAACAAGCTCTGAAATTGAGGCAATAATTAATAGCCTACCAACCAAAAAAAGTCCAGGACCAGACGGATTCACAGCCGATTTCTACCAGAGGTACAAGGAGGAGCTGGTACCATTCCTTCTGAAACTATTCCAATTAACAGAAAAAGAGGGAATCCTCCCTAACTCATTTTATGAGGCCAACATCATCCTGATACCAAAGCCTGGCAGAGACACAACAAAAAAAGAGAATTTTAGACCAATATCCCTGATGAACATCGGTGCAAAAATCCTTGGTAAAATACTGGCAAACTGAATCCAGCAGCATATTAAAAAGCTTATCCATCATGATCAACAACCATCTGATCTTCGAGAAACGTGACAAAAACAAGAATTGAGGAAGGGATTCACTATTTAATAAATGGTGCTGGGAAAACTGGCTAGCCATATGTAGAAAGCTGAAACTGGATCCCTTCCTTACACCTTATATGAAAATTAATTCAAGATGGATTAGAGACTTAAATGTTAGACCTAAAACCATAAAAACCCTAGAAGAAAACCAAGGCAATGCCATTCAGGACATAGGCTTGGACAAAGATTTCATGTCTAAATCACCAAAAGCAATGACAATAAAAGCCAAAATTGACAATGGGATCTAATTTAACTAAGGAACTTCTGCACAGCAAAAGAAACTACCATCAGAGTGAAGAGGCAATCCACAGAATGGGAGAAAATTTTTGCAATCTACTCATCTGACAAAGAGCTAATATCCAGAACCTACAAAGAACTCAAACAAATTTTCAAGAAAAAAACAACCCCATCAAAAAGTGGGCAAAGGATATGAACAGACCCTTCTCAAAAGAAGACATTTATGCAGCCAACAGACACATGAAAAAATGCTCATCATCACTCACCATCAGAGACATGCAAATCAAAACCACAATGAGATACCATCTCACACCAGTTAGAATGGCGATCATTAAAAAGACAGGAAACAACAGGTGCTGGAGAGGATGTGGAGAAATAGGAACACTTTTACACTGTTGGTGGGATTGTAAACTAGTTCAAACATTGTGGAAGACAGTGTGGTGATTCCTCAAGGATCTAGAACTAGATATACCATTCGAGCTAGCCATCCCATTACTGGTTATATACCCAAAGGATTATAAATCATGCTGCTATAAAGACACATGCACACGTATGTTTATTGCGGCACTATTCACAATAGCAAAGACTGGTAACCAACCCAAATGTCTATCAGTGACAGACTGGATTAAGAAAATTTGGCACATATACACCATGGAATACTATGCAGCCATTAAAAAAGGATGAGTTCATGTCCTTTGTAGGGACATGGATGCAGCTGGAAACCATCATTCTCAGCAAACTATTGCAAGAACAGAAAACCAAACACCACATGTTCTCACTCATAGGTGGGAACTGAATAATGAGAACACTTGGACACAGGAAGGGGAACATCACACACCGGAGCCTGTTGTGGAGTTGGGAGAGAGGAGAGGGATAGCATTAGGAGATATACCTAATGTAAATGACGGGTTAATGGGTGCAGCACACCAACATGGCACATGTATACAGATGTAACAAACCTGCACATTGTGCACATGTACCCTGGAAATTAAAGTATAATAAAAAATTAAAAAAAAAAGAATTACTCTCCCAGGAACCATTTAGATGAACTTTGCAAAAGGTATAAAAATATATTTAGGTTCGATCTCTTTGTGCTTTGTTAAAATTTTTAATAATATGAAAATTTGCTCTTTTTAAATAATAACTGGTTTATAAATAAAGATGGATGGAGAAGCAGTTTATGTAGTGGGGGGTTGTAAGCTGGTATTTCTTTCTGAATTATGTTTTAATATTCTATTAAGCTTTCACTTATTATGTATATGAAAAGAAAATGGGTTGTGAGTTATTGCATGATATCCAGGTTTTAGGAATCCTTACTTAATAATTTTACATATATACCATCTATATGTGTAAGATCTAGCTTAAATACAAAAAGGCAATAAAAATGTACAATGAATAGCTGAAGAAAAATAAGAGAAAAGAATAAAAAAATATAGAACAAAACCTACAGGATATATTGGACACCATTAAGTGAACATTATAAGCATTCCAGAAGGAGAAGAGAAGAGAAAAGGTGAGGAAAACATATTGAATGAAATCATAGCAGAAAAGTTCCAAAGTCTTGGGAGATAAATGGACATTCAGGTTTAGGAAACTCGAAGAATGCCAAATAGATTCAACCCAAACAGGTCTTCTTGGAGGTACATTATAGTCAAGTTGCCAATGTCAAAGATAATGAATTCTAAAAGAGAAAGAGAAAAGCATCAGGTCACATATAAAGGAATCCTTATTAGACTACAGTGGATTTTTCAGCAGAAAGCTTATGAGCCAGGAGAATGGAATGATATAGTCAAAGTGCTGAAAGAAAAAAAAAAGAATATTATACCCAGAAAAACTATCCCTCAGAAATGAAAGAGAAATAAAATCTTTCACAGACAAGCAAAAACTAAGGGCGCTAATTACCACTAGACTGGCCTTACAAAAAGATGCTCAAAGGAGCTTTACATCTGTAAGTGAAAAGACTACAATCATCATCATGAAAATATTTGAAACTGTAAAACTCACTGATGGCTGGGTGTGATGGCACATGTCTGTAATCCCAGCACTTTGGGAGGCCAAGGCAGACAGACTGCTTGGGCCCAGGAGTTCGAGACCAGCCTGGGCAACATGTAAAACCCCATCTCTACAAAAAAACGCAAAAATTAGCCAGATGTGGTGGAGCATGCCTGTAGTCCCAGCTACTTGGGAGGCTGAGGTGGGAGTATCACTTGAGCCCAGGAGGTCAAGGCTGCAGTGAGCCAAGATTATGCCGCTGCACTCCAGCCTGGGTGACAGAGTAAGATCCTGCCTCAAAAAACAAAAAACAACCAAAACCCAACCAAAAAAACCTCAACAGCAACAGAAAGCAACTCATTCATAGAGCTGATACACAAAGGAGAAAGAGAAAGGAATCAAACTGTATCAGTGCAGAAAGCTACCCAACCCACAAAAATAAGTGAGTAGAGAGGAAGCAAGGAGGAAAGGATATACAAAACCACCAGAAAACAATAAATAAGATGACAGGAGTAAATCCTCACCTATCAACAATAACCCTGAATGTAAATTGATTAAATTTCCTATTTAAAAGATATAGTCTAGACCAGGTTCAGTGACTCATGCCTGTAATCCCAGTGCTTTGGTAGGCTGAAGTGAGAGGATTGCCTGAGCCCAGGAATTTGACACCAACCTGAGCAACATAGTGAGATCTTGTTGCTACAAAAAATAAAAATAAAATAAAAAATTAGTGTTTGGTGACATGTGCTGTGGTCCCAGTTACTTGGGAGGCTGAAGTGGGAGGACTGCTTGAACTCAGGAGATTGAGGCTGCAGTATAGACTGGCTGAATAGATTAAAAAACCCAACAAAACCTAACTATGTGCTGCCCATGAGAAACTCACCTCTAATGACACACATAGGCTGAAAGTGAAAGGATGGAAAAGGATATTTTATGCAAGTGGAAAACAAAAGCAAGCACGAGTAGCTTTGTTTATATCAACAAAATAGGCTTCAAGTCAAAAGCTGTAAAGGGAGGCAAAGGACATTATATGATAAAAAAGGGAATAATTCAGCAAGAGACTATAACAATTGTTAACATATATGCATCCAATACTGGGACACCCAGATATATAAAGTAAATATTTTTAGGTTTTAAAAGAGAGATAGAGCCCAATACAATAATAGTTGGGGACTTTAACAAAACTCGAGTATCAGCATTGGACAGTTCACATAGACAGAAAATCAATAAAATTGGATTTAAACTGCACCATAAACCAAATGGACTAACATACATTTGTAGAACATTTCACTCAATAGCTGCAGAATACAATTCTTTTCATTAACACATGGAACATTCTCTAGGACTGATTGTATGTTAGGACACAAAACTAATCTCAACAAATTTTTAAAAACTGAAATCATACCAAATATCTAACCACAATGGAATAAAATGGAAATTAACAGTAGAGACATTTGAAAGTATATAAATAGGTGAAAATTAAACAACATGTTCCTGAACAAACCCATGGGTGAAGTAGCAAATTAAGAAAAAATTTAAAAATTCCTTGTAACAAATGAAAACAAACACAACATACAAAACCTATGAAACACAGCAAAGCAGTATCAAGAAGCAAATTTATAGTAATAAATTCCTACATCAAAAAAACAAGAAAGATTTCAAATAAATAAGTTAACAATGCATCTCAAAGAGCTAGAAAAGAAAGACAAGACATACCCCAAATTAGTAGAAGGAAAGAAATAATAAAGATCAAAGCGGAAATAAATGAAATTGAGACAAAAATATAAAAGATCAACAAAAGTTATTTAAAAAGATAAATAAAACAGACAAAACATTAGCTAGACTAAGAAAAAAAGAATCTAAATAAATAAAATCATACACGAAAAAGGAGACATAACAAGGTACCACAGAAAGGAAATGATCTTTTTTGGTTAGTTATTGTTATTATTATTTTTTTAGACAGGGTCTTGCTCTGTCACCCAGGCTTGAGTGCAGCGACCTGAACATGGCTCACTGCAGCCTTGATTTCTTGGGCTTAAGTGATTCTCCTGCCTGAGCTTTCCATGTAGCTGGGATCACAGGTGCATGTCACTGTGCCTGGCTATTTTTTTTTTTTTTTTTTTTTTGAGTTTTTATAGAGATGGTGATTCACTGTGTTGCCCAGGTTGACCTTGAACTCCTGGGCTCAAGTGATCTTCCCATCTCAGCCTCCTAAAATGTTGACATTATGGGCATGAGCCATTGTGTGTGACTAATGATATTTAAGACTACTATGAATAGCTATCTGCCAATAAACTCGTAAACCTAGAGGAAATGGATAAGTTCCTGGACACATACACCTACCAACATTGAACCAAGGAGAAACAGAAAACCTGAACAGAAAATAGCAAGTAGTATGATTTAATCGGTAATAAAAAGCCCTCCAACAAAGAGAAGTCCAGGACCAGATGGCTTTACTACTGAATTCTACCAAATCTTTTAGAGAGAAATTAATACCTACTTTTCTCAAACTATTCCAAAAAATCAAAGCAGAGGAAATTTTTCCTAACTTACTTTATGAGTCTAGCATAACCCTGATATCAAAACCAGACAATGACACAGTAAAAAAAGAAAACTACAGGCAAATATCCCTTATGTACATAGATGCACAAATCTTCAATAATACTAGCAAACCTATCTAGCAACACATCAATAAGATAATACCACCATGATCAAATGGGATTTATCCAAGGAATGCAAGGATGTTTCAACATATGCAAATCAATAAATGTGATACATTACATTGACAGGATGAAGGACAAAAACGATATCATCATCTCAATAGATGCAGAAAAAGCATTTCATAAAATTCAACATTTGATGAAAACTCTCAATAAATCAGTTATAGAAGGAAAGCACCGCGACACAACGAAGGCCATATCTGACAAACTGCATCATACTAAATGGGGAAAAGCTGGAAAGTTGTCCTGTAAGAACTGGAAAAAGGCAAGGATGCCCACACTTACCACTCTTATTCAACATAGTACTGGAAGTCCTAGCCAGAGGAACTAGTCAAGAGAAATAAAGGATATTTGAATTGCAAAGGAGAAAGTAAAATTGACTCTGTGTGCAAATGACATGATATTACATAGAAAAACCTGAAGATCCTATCAAAAATACTTAGAACTGATAAATTCAGTAAAGTTGCAGGGTACAAAATCAACATACCAAAATAAATAGCATTTCTATACACAGACAACAAACTAGCTGAAAAAGAATTCACAAAGATAATCCCTT
Organism: Macaca thibetana thibetana; assembly: GCF_024542745.1. NCBI lineage: Eukaryota > Metazoa > Chordata > Mammalia > Primates > Cercopithecidae > Macaca > Macaca thibetana. The sequence goes on along the minus strand of NC_065589.1, from coordinate 81,549,121 downwards.
TAACAATAGCTACACACACATAAAAGAAAACTCTAGGAATAAATTTAACTGAGAAGGTTAAAGACTTCTACAAGGAAAACTACAAAATGCTGATGAAAGAAATGGAAGAGAATTGAATGCAAACAAATGGAAAAACATCCTATGCTTAGGCTCATCAGTTGGAAGAATTAATATTGTTAAAATGGCCATACTGCCCAAAGCAATCTACAGATTCAATGTAATCCCCATACAAATACGAATGACATTCTTTACAGAAATAGAAAAAAATCTTAAAATTTGTCCAGAACCACGAAAGACTCCAAATAGCCAAAGGAAACCTAAGCAAAATAACAAAGCTGGAGGCATCATACTAGCACACTTTAAAATATACTACAAAGTTATACAAACCAAAATAGATGGTACTGGCATAAAAACAAACACAGACCAATTGAACAGAATAGAGAATCCAGAAATCAATTCATATCCAAAGCCAACTGATTTTTGACAAAAGTGCCAAGAACATACACTGGGGAAAGGGCAGTCTGTTCAATAAATGGTGCTGGGAAAACTGGTTATTCCTATGCAGAAGAAGAAACTAGACTCCCACCTCTCACCCTATACAAAAATCATTCAAAATAGATCAAAGACCTAAATGTAAGACCTGAAACGATGAAACTACTGGAATCAAACACAGGGGAAAATGCTTCAGGACTGGGAAAATGCTTAGTCTGGGAAAAGATTTTATGAATAGGACCTCAAAATCATAGGCAACAAAAGCAGAAACTAATAAATATGATAATATCAAACTAAAAAGCTTCCACACAGTAAAGGAAACAGTCAACAGAGGGAAACAACAGCATGCAGAATGGGAGAAAATATTGGCAAACTATTTATCTGACAGGGGATTAATATCTAGAATATAAAAGGAACTCAAATATCTCAACATCAAACCCCCAGATAATCCTATTTTAAAAAGGGCAAATGATGTGAATAGTCATTTCTCTATTCAGAAGTCATACAAATGGCCAAAAATATATTTTAAAATGCCAACATCACTAGTCATCAGGGAAATGTAAATAGCAACCACAGTTAGGTATCATTTCACCCTAGTTAGGATGGGTACGAAAAAGACAAAAAATAACTCATGTTGACAAGGATGCAGAGAAAAGGGAACTCTTACACACTGTTGGTGGGAATATTAACTAGTACAACCACTATGGAAAACAATATGGAGATTCCTTGAAAAACTCCAATAGAACCACCATATGATCCAGCAATCCTACTACTGGACATTCATCCAAAGGAAAGAAAATCAGTGTATCAAAGAGATATCTGCACCCTCTTGCTTATTGCAGCACTATTCACAATAGCCAAGATAAAGAATGAACCTAAGTATCCAACAACAGATCAATGGATGAAGAAAATGTGGTTTATATACATTGCAGAATGCTATTCATCCATAAAAAAAGATGAGATCCTGTCATTCATGACAACATAGATGAAACTGGAGGACATTTTGATAAGTGTAATAAACCAGGAAGAGACAACACTGCATGTTCTCACTCATATGTAGAAGCTAAAAAGGTTTTGATCTCATTGAAGTAGAAAGTAGAACAGACCATACTAGTAGCTGGGAAGGGTCTTCCTCACTAGTTCTTAAACCAAGGACCAATATGGAGGTTAGAGCAACAGCCAAATATATCAATCTTAATTATACATTTGAAGACCAGGGACATATATACTGGCTGGGTCTGCAGATCTAGTGGATCCACTGTATGCTGGATCTTGCTCAGGATTGCATTTATTACTTAATTCATATTTTTCTAATGAGAAAAACACGATGATGTTTCAGGTCTTTAGGTATTTATGAAGTTCGCACTCTGTGTCCACTAGTCCTCAAAGTGTTTGAGTATGCCTCTTTTCTCAGTGTGTAGTTTCCCAAGTAAATGTCCCTAGGCCCTTACGGAGAAGGACTGAGGAAGTTATTACCATGTATAACTTCTCGTGTTGTTACAGGGTCCTTTCTTCTGCAGACCTAGCCACCTTTTCAATCATTGGGGTTTAGCTCTGAAAATTGGTTCAGATCCCAAAACCAGGTTAGGAGTTGTTAATTTTTGTGTGTGTGCATGATCATTCTCAGTCTCTATCTACATTTAATTGATTCTGGTACAATATGAGTCATACCCTTCCCCCGCCCCCCAACCCTGTCACCCAGTCTGGAGTGCGGTGGTGCGATCTCGGCTCACTGCAAGCTCCGACTCCCAGGTTCACACCATTCTCCTGCCTCAGCCTCCCAAGTAGCTGGGGCTACAGGTGCCCACCACCACGCCCAGCTAATTGTTTGTATTTTTAGTAGAGACGGGGTTTCACCGTGTTAGCCAGGGTGGTCTTGATCCACTGACCTCGTGATCCGCCCGCCTCTGCCTCCCAAAGTGCTGGGATTACAGGCGAAAGCCACCGTGCCTGGCCGAGTAGTACCCTACTTAATTGCCCATCTAATTTTCCTCTAGATAAATGTTCTATTAACCATCTCTATAACCCTCTACACATCAGGACCCCCTTGGCTGCCATTCTTGCCCTTTTGGTCGTTACAACAATTACGACTCCCCTGGCTTCTGGCCGTAAAGTGTCATCACCTGACTCTTACTTTCCCATTGCTATTTCTGAAGCAAGTTCTCCTACTGCCGTCCCTGGCCAACAGAGGAGAGTCATCACTACATATTTTAGTAATGCTGGTGCTTCTCTTACCAGTATATTTCGTATGGCCTTGGTAAGTTAAATGGTGTGTCTTCTTGGCCTTCCAGTGGAACATAATCAGCTGGTGGTCTTTTAGCTATACATCAGTTTCAGTGTGCATACATCTCTGAGCCGTTTAATCCTATCTTCCACTGTTTTCTATGGCCGTTATGGCATTTCAACTTCACTTAGTGTGTACCATCACTTTTTAAAATGTTTCTAAGAGCCATCCTAGTAATGAGTTTACATTATCTCCTAGGAGTCCTAGCCAGGGTGTTAAATTCTGCATCTTGGGAGAATTTTCCTAGGTGACTAAACTATTCCTGATACAATTTATGTTCTGGTGCCTTAATTAAACACCTTCAGAATCGGGTCCCACATGTACTCCTGAGGTTCTTGTTGGTATATACCGCCTAGATTTTGCACTTGTTTCAAGTATAATTTCCTTCCCTCCTTCCCTCCTTCCCTCCCTCCCTCCCTCCCTCCCTCCCTCCCTCCCTCCCTCCTTCCCTCCTTCCCTCCTTCCCTCCTTCCCTCCTTCCCTCCTTCCCTCCTTCCCTCCCTCCTTCCTTCCTTCCTTCCTTCCTTCCTTCCTTCCTTCCTTCCTTCCTTCCTTCCTTCCTTCCTTCCTTCCTTCCTTCTTTTCTCCTTCTTTTTTTTTTTTTTGACAGAGTCTTGTTCTGTAGCCCAGGCTGGATTCTTTTTCTTTTATAGGGCTACAATTTCCTCGGTTGGATTGGGCTGGAACTTAATTTTAATTATGGGTCTCATAGCTCAGAGGAGAGCCAGGGCTAGGTACTAAAGAGGCATATATTGTCTTGCAGGGCAGAGGCCTCTGAATTATCTTCTACCACATGGGGTGGTGGTGGGTGGGGAGGTATGGCGATGCATGGGAGCTGGATGGAGGATGGAGGTCAGCTGTACTAGCTCTCAATGAGGAGAAGTCTATTTTTAAAGTCTCAGTAGGTTAAGAGGAGTCTAAGGAGTCAAAATCTTTGGTAATATCCACCAAGATGTCCACATTTCATGTGCTCCAGTTACGTTTTTTCAACCAAGTTCTTGGCCTTTGTACACAGACCTGATTTGGTTGCATATATAATTGTCTTTGAAGTTCAGCCACTCTGACAATTAAGTCCTGAGCTTAGTTCTTGCTTTCTGTGCCCTCCCACTGTGGGAAATGATAGTATACAATTGAAGAGGTCTGCTGGCTTTCACATCTGGCTTTCAATTGCCTGTTACTCTTATTCGTTTGGTATCTACTATTGGGCATCAATGGGGCTTGGAAATAGTAATCTAAATTTATTACCCTTGTAGTTACTGTTTCCTCCATGCTAGTGTATTGCCTTCTATCAGTACATGCTCCCAATTTGTTACCAGGGAATGTTTCAATAACTGGATGCCACTTGACTGTCTGTGCTCTACCTACCAATCACTGATGGAATCTTCATTGTCATTTCATGCTCCATAGTTTCACCTTACTGCTCATTTTGAGACCCAGGGCCAATTTTCATAGGCTGGGTTCTCTGGAAGTCAGCATTGAGATGGAATTTGGGGTGCAAGATGTCTGTTAGGGATCAACTCCTATTAAAGGCAAGGGCAGGGGAAAGTGGTATTGCAAAGAAGAAGAAACTGAACCGTGAAGTGGGCCTGACAAAGTCTTATCCAACTCAACAGGGAGCTCTAGAGTTGCCCCATGTCAGGCCAAAATTGCTCTCATATTAGGTGATTCATTAGACCTAAAGTAATTGTAAAGAGTAAAACCAACATAGGTACTGAAATTACATGGTAGTATATAATGTATTCTTTGAGATAGTCTTGCTCTGTCACCCAGGCTGGAGTGCAGTGGCCTGATCACAGCTTACTGTAGCCTTGAACTCCTGGGCTCAAGCGATTTTTCTCACCTCAGCCTCCCTATAGCTAGGACTACAGGGACGTGCCACCACCCCTGGTTAATTTTTTTATTTTTATTTTTTGTAGAGATGAGGTTTCCCTGTGTTGTCCAGGCTGGTCTTGAACACCTGGACTCAAGCAATCCTCCCACCTCAGCCTCCCAAAGTGCTGGGACCATGCCCGACAAATTATATGGTAATATTATTGGAAGGCAAGCATTCAAATGATAAGTAAAGTGGTGATAATAATTTCTAAAAATTAACATGTAAATTAGAATATATAAAACAAAATCACGGTCCGGTGCAGTGGCTCACGCCTGTCATCCCAGCACTTTGGGAGGCCCAGGCCGCAGATCGCTTGAGCCCGGGAGTTCCAGATCAGCCTGGGCAACATGGCAAAACCCCATCTCTACTAAAAAATACAAAAATTAGCCAGCCATGTTGGCTCACACCTGTAGTCCTAGCTATTTGGGAGGCTGAGGTGGGAAGTTCGCTTGAGCCCAGGAGGCAGAGATTGCAGTAAGCCATGATCACACCACAGCACTCCAGTCTGGGTGACAGAGTGAGACCCCTCTCTCTCTCTCTCTCTCTCACACACACACACACACACACACACACACACACACAGAGAGAGAGAAAATCCCACAGAAAATACATGTTGAGACTCCCTGGGACCATAAACCCATTGTGAGACACATTCATTTCCATAGCTTCAGCCTGGCATAATATCTAAATCATAGTCAATGCTCTGTAGATATGAAGGAATATATTCCTTCATGGTGCCCTTTATTAACACTGACTGCTGAATTCCTTGGCAAACTGCTTATTTTCTGTCAGTTGATTTTGGACTCTGAGGGTTTTCAAGTGTTCCTTCTTTTCACTATTTAGACATAGCAGATATTTACCCCTCAAGTGAAGAATTTTAGAGAATTTTTCACCTTCAAGCCTTTTCCACCCTCTGGAACAAATGTGGATTTAATTGTTACCAGGTGGAATGGAAAGAAGCATCAGGAAAAAGATTCAGTCTTATAATTTCCAACCCATTGGTCTTTCCACTAGACTATGCTACAGATCTATTCTATGAAGCTAGATTTGTCCCATCACCTTAAACAAGGATCTATGGATAGGAATGCTATGCAAACTAATTATACTTATATCGTTAATATTGCATAAGAATTATATGCACATGATATACTGTCCTAAGCATGTGGAGTTGATACTACTGATTTACTATCACTAGGACATGCCTGTGAATGAACTGCTTTTCAAATATAGTGTGATACTATTTGGTAATCTATATACTTTGATGACCTCCTCTAATACTGGTGAAATGGTGGGCCTTTTACCAACCCTTGAGATATAGTCTGGGATCCTGAAGAATAATTTTGTGTTTTTTTTCCTAGCTAATTGGTTATTATAGCCCTTGAGCTCACACCCTTGGCTTAATTAGTATAAGGTTTCACAACTGAGTAAAGTGGCTTAGATATTTGATCTTTGAAATGTCATTGCAGAAGATAAAAATGTGGATATAATGTCTGTGAACATGAGGATATTAGAATGTTATAAATGTGTTCAATATGTCTAAGAGTCAAACAACACATAGAAATCATTTTTTAGAATAGTAGAGATACAGAGTTTATCAATGTCATCCCACTGATGGCAGGAGAAGAAAGGTCATATATACAGTCTGCTCGTTGAAATTAAAGGCATCACCAGGATGGGAAAATTCGTTGAAAATGATGGTGTGCGAGATGAAATAATCATTTCCTTTTGACAATTATGAAGTTAGGATAGAGAGTGTGGGAGGTGTAAGGGTTACAAAGAGGATTAGGTGTAAGAATAAGAAGGCAGAGTGGGAGGATAGCATTTAGTGCAGCTGGTAATTAATGTATTGTGGCTATATTGTTGGGCTTACTAAAACTGGTTAAAGAGACGATGTTAAAGCTGGTGAAGATGAACATTTTTCAAATTTTTACAAAGAACAGGTGTTACCTTTTTATCAAAATTAGGAATGGTTGATCCATTTATGAAATGAAACATATTTTGATCATATTAACAATAAAATGGGTGTCATGGGGGTTTATGGAAGTCTCAGTGAAGTGTTTGTACCTATTCTGATGAAATCTCTATAAATGGTATATGCTGAAGCATGGTACTACTCTCTTTGAGTAAATATTGCTTTGGACAGTTGTGGCCTAAAAATGGTGTAAAATAGCTTGTTGAACAAGTTGGGTGGAGTATACTGTGAATTTAACTTTCTTAACTAAACTCGCAGTGACACTATAGCTCATAGATTTATACATTAGAAAAGTTCCCTTATAAATTTTATAATTTCATAACATCTGTACTGCCTACAGTAAATCTGCAAACAAGTGTTCCATAGTAAAGAAGTCTGAGTAATCCACAATGGTTGTTGCTCATAAAAAATGCTTCAGAAATGTATTTATTCTCAGAAACACCTAATAACACAATATTAGGAGGGATAACTTTCTGTTGAAATGAAAGCCTGCTCTTCTGTGGGCAATATATTTGTGATCCAAGAACACTTCATGGTCCCTTGCTGATAGTAGGCACTCAATGATGTTTATTGAATGGCTGTTAATGAATGACAGTTGCATGCAGTAGGGGTAGTATCATAAATAGTCTGGCAATAGTCATTAAGTGATGTCATTTGAGGGATTTTAGAAAGGCTGTCCTGCTCCAATTCATAATCCCTAAGATCATATTGCCTAAAATGGAATATCAGAGGTTTTTGCTGTTGAATTAAGGTATTGCTTTCTACAGGATTCCTTATAAAATGAGAAAAAATGTTTAGAAAAAGGTAACAAATTACCTACAGCACAGCATAGCATATGGATTTATAGGTTAGAAAATTTCTCCCATAAAACTGAGAAGTAATGAATCTGAGGTTAGGAGTTTGATTAGAGGTAGACAGAAAGCATGACCATTGTGATGAGGAGAAGAAGGGAATTTCTTAGGATCTCTGGCCTTATTTGTTGCCTTATGTAACTGGTTTGAAAATCTGTAGCCCTTAATGGGAAGAGGAGTGAAAGAAAATAATCAAAGAGGAAGATCTACTTTGTTATTTTTATATTGGAGAAGAGTTCAAGAATCTAAGTGCCTATTATGTTATTATACAAACTCTACCTGAGGAAAATAGCCACAGGTGACTCACTGAATATAAGATTTCATGATTTATGCCATGTGACTCTGGTACTCTGCTAATAGAGACTGAAGACAAGATACTGCTGCTGTAGCCAAGCCACCTATCTGGCTACTTGTTGGGTGACCTGACCTGAATAGACACTCACGATTAGATGGTAATTAACTCATGAAACGAGCGTCTGTCTTGAGAGTTTTGAGTTCAAGATAAATGGAGGCAGACTAGTAGAGAGAAAGGCAGAGAGACATAGGAAATAATTAGTTTTTTAAACAAATATTAAATGTCTGCTATGTGCTGGGTTCTATGATGCTCAAGATGCAATAGTAAACAAAAGTTTGCCTTCATGGGCTTAATTCTAGCTGGGGAGACTGACTACTATATAAAGAACAATTATAGGCCTGGTGTGGTGGCTTATGCTTGTAATCCCAGCACTTTGGGAAGCTGAGGTGGGAGGATCACTTAAGCCCAGGAGTTCAAGAGCAGTCTGGCCAACATGTTGAGACCCGGTCTCTACAAAAAAAAAAAAAAAAAAAATGCCAAGTGTGGTGGCATGTACCTGTGGTCCCACTTACTGGGGAGGCTGAGACAGGAGGATCACTTGAGGCTGGGAGGTCGAGGCTTCAGTGAGCTGTGATCACTGCCACTGCACTCCAGTCTGGGTGACAGAATGAGATTGTGTCCTCCCCCCAAAAAAGAACAATTTTATAATATTATTTCAGGTAGTGATAAGTCCTGGAAGAATGATAAATTGGAGAAGGGACTAGAGTCATTTTTTAGTTTAGGTGGCCAGGGAAGGCCCCTTTTAGAAGTTAGAGAGACACTTGGATAACATAAGGAGGAAGCCATGAGACTATCTGGGAAAAGAGTATTTCTAGGTAGAGAAAATAGTATGTGGAAAAGCCTCGAGGCAAGAGTATGCTTGTCATATTTGAGGAACAGCCAGAAGAAGGCTACTATTAGAAGAAGAAGGCTTCTTCTAATGGGATTGACAGCTAATGAGACTGGGTTGTTTCTAGGGATCAGATTATATACAGCTTTACAAACCATAGCAAGAAACTTTTGTTTTATTTTAATGTAATGATAAGTCACTGGAGGGTTTTGAACAGGAAAGTGACATGATATGATATGCATTTTAACAAGATTATTTGAGCTACTGTGGGGAGAGCTGACTGACTTACAGTGGAAATAGAAAGATGGGCTAGTAGGGAATTGTGGTAGTCCAGGAAAGATGATGGTGGTTTGGAATAGGGTATTAGCTGTGGGTCATGAAAGTGGTTGAATTCAGAATATATTTTGAAGCTAGAACAGACAGGATTTCTTTCTTTCTTTCTTTCTTTCTTTCTTTCTTTCTTTCTTTCTTTCTTTCTTTCTTTCTTTCTTTCTTTCTTTCTTTTTTTCTTTCTTTCTTTCTTTCTTTCTTTTTCTTTTCTTTCTTTCTTTTTTTTTTGTGGTGTGTGAGGGAAAGAGAGGGCTGAATTCCAAAAATGGCAGAATTACCGTAAGACAGGCAACATATACTTGAGACAGAGGAGATCAGTATATAAGCAAGTTTTCAGGGCTCCTAGTTGGTTCCTAGAGTTGGGCTTTAAAACCACCGTTGTATCCAGAACAAGAAGGAGCTGATTTTATACTTCTCCATGTTGTTTGAGTGTTGTTTGCTGATTCGGTTTCCTGAGTTTTCTTTCTTCCTCGTGTATTTGTATAGTAAATCTGTTTCACTTCAGCGTACCTATATTCCCTGCAGTGCAAAAGACCCTAATTAATATAGTTTTGCTGAGTACTTCCCAAGTTTGCATAAATATTATTGATGTTATAATGTTAATCCAAAGTCTTGGCAGAATTGTCAAGCATTAGGCTTTAATCTCTAAAATCTCTGGTAGCTCTGTTTAATCTTAATGTCTCAGGTCTTAATAATATTTTTACAAAGCAAATTTAAAAACGTTTGGAATTAAAAAAAATACCTTAATGGAGGCCTGTCATGACCCTTTAAAATTATTTAGTTATTTGAATAGTAATATGATTTAATACCCTGACAACAGGATAACCTCCTTCAGAATAGGAAATGTGCTTGTTCTCAGATGTATCATTAGTGCCTTGCTTGTTATCTGACAAGCAGTAGATTTTTAATAGATCTTAAGGAATGAATAAATTGATGCATGCTAACACTTTATATATACTTTTTATATAGAAAGCCTATCACCTTTTTTCCTTGGGTACCCTGACAGGTTTAGTGGCCTGGCACAGAACTCCTTACATTTAATGTAGTCATTGAATTAAAGGAGATATAACCACAGAGGGTAGATTTCAACTTGTAGGAATTGAGCCAGAAATTTATTTGGGTTTAAAATGTAGATGTCATTTGTTTACTTAAAAAAAGTCCCAATTTTGTGTGTTACATAAAAATAAGCACAACTAGAATAACAAGAGGTTAGGTTTTATAACATCTTTGTACAAATTATTATTAGCATTGCTAATCCAGGGTCTTAATCACTGGCATGATACCTGTATCACCACCAGATGCAAGCTTTCTGAACCTAATGGTAAATCAATGATTTAGAATAACTTTAGTATAATTTTTAAATGAAACAAAAATGTAAACATTTTTTCCCCAAAGCTAGCTCAGTGGTCCAAAGCTAGCCCATTTATAAATGAATATTTTAAAAATGTGCCATTGTGTTTCTAAATTTCAGTTTTCCTTTCATATAAAACAAAAATAGACATCCATGAATAGTAGTTGTTATGAAAACAGAATTTTAGTGGCTGTACTAACATAATTAGAAAAAAATACAGAAAGATTTTCAAACAAACTCATTCCTCAAGACAAGGAATTAACTTTTGTTAAAAATGGAAACCTACCACCAGCCACATCTGTCAATGAAATGTTTTGTAGACAGGCTTGGAATAAAATATTTTAGTGGCAAAAACCATAATTTACTTTTGCAGCAACCTAATAGGTCTGAAGACTCAAATGGACTTATATACATATAGTGAATTAAGAATAAAGAAACTACTATGTGGAGTTGGTCCACAGTTTTTCTGACCCAATATTTAGTCTACTAGTTAGAACCAAGGAGCATATTGAAGGAGGCAAACATTTCTCTCCCTCATATCAATCAAACTAAATCATTGTAAATTTCCTTAAGACTTTATGATTCTATCATATTTCACTTTAAATAATTTTGAAGATATTTGTATAATTAGTTTGTACATTCTTCTAAGTAATGAATCCCATGTATTCACTACTTCTTACTATTGTAATTCTTTCTTTAAAAAAATTATTCATTGTTGCCATGAAAGACAGGGTCCAGACTGTCTTATACTTTGCCCTCTCTTCAAGTCTTGGCAGTAAGTTTATTTTAATTTTTAATTTTTTAATAGACAGGGTCTTGGTCTGCTGCCCAGGCTGGAGTGCAGTAGCACAGTCATGCTCACTGCAGCCTGGAACTCCTGGGCTCAAGTGATCCTCCTGCCTCGGCCTCCCGGCTAAGTAAAAAAAATTAAAAACATTTTTTTTTAGAAATGGGGTCTTACTATGTTGACCAGGCTAGTCTTGAAGTCCTGATTTCAAGCGACCCTCTCACCTCAACCTCCCAAAGTGTTGGGATTACAGGTGTGAGCTACCACATCAAGCCTTGACAATAAGTTTAATACTTTGTATTAACTTTGAAAACCTTTGTAAAACTGATTACCAATTTCCTTACTTACTTATGAGGAAAGTTGGTATTACTAATTTGTTACCATTTGAACATGATCATTGAATGAATATATATATAGTGGCCAAATACGTATAACATAAAAGTCACCATTTTAATAATTTTAAAGTACCCAATTCAGTTACATTTAGTACATTCACAATGTTGTGCAACCATCTCTAAGGTCCAGAACATTTTCATTACTCCCAAAGGAAACTCCAGACCTGTTAAGTATTAACTCCTCATTTCCCTCTCTCCACAAACCCTGGCAACCATTAGCCTGCTCTCTGTATCTGTGGATTTGCCTATTCTGGATCTTTCATGTAAATGATATTATATAATACATGGCCTTTTGTGTCTGGCTTCTTTCACTTAGCAAATTGTTTTCAGGTTCATTCATGTTGTAGCATGTGTCAGCATTTCATTCCTTTTTATGGCTGAGTAATATTGCATTGTATGGATGTATCACATTTTATTTATCCATTCTTTTGTTGATGGACATTTGGGTTGTTGCCACCTTTTGGCTATTGTGAATACTGCTGCTACAAACATTTGTGTATGAGATTTTTTTTGAACACCTGTTTCGGTTTATTTGGGCATATATCTAGGAGTGAAATTATGGAGTTCATATGGTAATTCTATGTTTAACTTTTTGAGGAACCACACGGAATTGTTTTCCACAGTGTGGACACCACTTTACATTTTTACAGCAATGCAGGAGGTTTCCACTTTCACCACATCCTTGTCAACACTTACATTCTTTTTCTTTAAAATCTTTTTTGTAGCCATCCTAACGTATTTGAAGTATTATCTCACTGCAGCTTTGATTTACATTTCTCTAATGACTAAGGGGGTTGAGCATCTTCTCATGTGTTTGCCAGTCATTTGTATATCTTCCTTGAAGAAATGTCTATACAAGTCCTTTGCCCATTTTGTAACTGAGTTTTGTGTCTTATTGTTGTTAGGTTGTAAGAGTTCTTTAAATATTCTGGGTGTTAGACCCTTATCGGATATATGATTTTCAAATATTTTCTCCCATTCTGTGAGTTGTCTTTCCACTCTGTTGATAATGTCCTTTAATATACACACATTTAAAATTTTTATAAAGTCCAATTTATCTATTATTTCTTTAGTTTCTTGTGTTTTTGGTGTCATATCTAAGAATCTATTGCCAAATTCAAGACCATGAAGATTTGTCCTTATGTTTTTTTTCTAAGAGTTTGTAGTTTTAGCTCCTGTATTTAGGTCTTTGATCCATTTTGAGTTAATTTTTGTATATGGTGTGAGGTTAGGGTCCAACGTTGTTCTTTTGCACATGGGTATCTAATTGTCCCAGCACCATTTGTTGAAGACACTACACTTTCCCCATTGAGTGGTTCTGGTACCCTTGTCAAAAATAAGTTGACCATAGATACATGGGTTTATCTACGTACCCATCAATTCAATTCCATTAATGTGTATGTCTGTTTTCCTACCTGTACCACTGTTTTGATTATGGCAATTTCATGGTTTTGAAATCAGGAAACTTGAGTCCTCCAACTTTGTTTTTCTTTTTCAAGATTGTTTTGGCTGTTTGGGGTTCCTTGGGATTTCATATAAATTTGGGAAGAGCTTTTCCATTTCTGCAGAAAATGTTGTTGGGATTTTGATAGGGATCACATTGAATCTGTAGATTGTTTTAGGGGAGTATTGTCATCTTAATAATATTAAATCTTCCAATTCACGAACACAGAATGCCTTTTCTTTTCTTTCTTTCTTTTTTTTTTTTTTTGAGATGGAGTTTTGCACTTGTCACCCAGGCTGGAGTGTAATGGTGCGATTTTGGCTCACTGCAACCTCCGCTTCCTGGGTTCAAGTGATTTTCCTGCCTCAGCCTCCCGAGTAGCTGGGATTACAGATGCCCGCCACCACACTCAGCTAATTTTTGTATTTTTAGTAGAGATGGGGTTTCACCATGTTGGCCAGGCTGGTCTCGAACTCCTGACCTCAGGTGATCCACTCAGCTTGGCCTCCCAAAGTGCTGGGATTGCAGGTGTGAGCACAGAATGCCTTTTATTCTGCTTTATGGATGTATAATTAACAAATAAAAATAGTATATATCCAAGATGTACAGTGTGATGTTTTGGTGTGGGTATACATTGTGAAATGTTTACCACAATTAAACTAATTAACATCTTTATTTCACATAGTTGTCCTCTTTTTTTGTGAGACTAAAGGTCTACTTTCTTAGCAAACTTCAAGTGTACAATACATGATTTTTTTTTTTATTATACTTTGAGTTCTAGGGTACATGTGCACAACGTGCAGGTTTGTTACATATGTATACATGTGCCATGTTGGTGTGCTGCACCCATTAACTCATCATTTACATTAGGTATATCTCCTAATGCTATCCCTCTCCTCTACCCCCTCCCCACAATAGGACCCAGTGTGTGATGCTCCCCTTCCTGTGTCCAAGTGATCCCACTGTTCAATTCCCACCTATGAGTGAGAACATGCGATATTTGGTTTTCTGTTCCTGCGATAGTTTGCTGAAAATGATGGTTTCCAGTTGCATCCATGTCCAAACAAAGGACACGAACTCATCCCTTTTTATGGCTGCATAGTATTCCATGGTGTATATGTGCTGCATTTTCTTAATCCAGTCTGTCACTGATGGACATTTGGGTTGATTCCAAGTCTTTGCTATTGTGAATAGTGCTGCAATAAACATACGTGTGCATGTGTCTTTATAGCAGTTTGATTTATAATCCTTTGGATATATCCCCAATAGTGGGATGGCTGGGTCAAATGGTATTTCTAGTTCTAGATCCTTGAGGAATCGCCACACTGTTTTCCATAATGGTTGAATTAGTTTACAGTCCCACCAAGAGTGTAAAAGTGTTCCTATTTCTCCACATCCTATCCAGCACCTGTTGTTTCCTGACTTTTTAATGATTGCCATTCTAACTGGTGTGAGATGGTATCTCATTGTGGTTTTGATTTGCATTTCTCTGATGGCCAGTGATGATGAGCATTTTTTCATGTGTCTGTTGGCTGTATGAATGTCTTCTTTTGAGAAATGTCTGCTCATATCCTTTGCCCACTTTTTGATGGGGTTGTTTGTTTTTTTCTTTTAAATTTGATTGAGTTCTTTATAGGTTCTGGATATTAGCCCTTTGTCAGATGAGTAGATTGCAAAAATTTTCTCCCATTCTGTAGGTTATCTGTTCACTCTGATGGTAGTTTCTTTTGCTGTGCAGAAGCTCTTTAGTTTAATGAGATCCCATTTGTCAATTTTGGCTTTTGTTACCATTGCTTTTGGTGTTTTAGACATGAAGTCCTTGCCCATGCCTATGTCCTGAATGGTATTACCTAGATTTTTTTCTAGGGTTTTTATGGTAGTAGGTCTAACATTTAAGTCTCTAATCCATCTTGAATTAATTTTCATATAAAGAGTAAGGAAAGGATCCAGTTTCAGCTTTCTACTTGTGGCTAGCCAATTTTCCCAGCACCATTTATTGAATAGTGAATCCTTTCCCCATTTCTTGTTTTTGTCAGGTTTGTCAAAAGATCAGATGCTGTAGATGTGTGGTATTATTTCTGAGGACTCTGTTCTGTTTCATTGGTCTATATCTCTGTTTTGGTACCAGGACCATGCTGTTTTGGTTACTGTAGCCTTATAGTATAGTTTGAAGTCAGGTAACATGATGCCTCCAGCTTTGTTCTTTTGGCTTAGGATTGTCTCGGCAATGCGGGGTCTTTTTTGGTTCCATATGAACTTTAAAGTAGTTTTTTCCAATTCTGTGAGGAAAGTCATTGGTAGCTTGATGGGGATGGCATTGAATCTATAAATTACTTTGGGCAGTATGACCATTTTCACAATATTGATTCTTCCTATGCATGAGCATGGTATGTTCTTCCATTTGTTTGTGCCCTCTTTTATTTCACTGAGCAGTGGTTTGTAGTTTTCCTTGAAGAGGTCCTTTACATCCCTTGTAAGTTGGATTCCTAGGTATTTTGTTCTCTTTGAAGCGATTGTGAATGGGAGTTCATTCATGATTTGGCTCTCTGTTTGTCTGTTTCTAGTGTATAAGAATGCTTGTGATTTTTGCACATTGATTTTGTATCCTGAGACTTTGCTGAAGTTGCTTATCAGCTTAAGGAGATTTTGGGCTGAGACAATGGGGATTATTAACCATGGTCAGCATGCCATACATTAGATTCTAGAACTTATTCATCCTAACTGAAACTTAGTACCCCTTGACCAACATCTCCCCATTTCTCCCACCCTTCATGGCAACCACAATTCCACTCTCTGCTTCCATAAGTTTGACATTTTTAGATTCCACATATATGTGAGCTCATGCAGTGTCTGTTTTTCTGTACTTAGCTTATTTTATTTAGCATAATATCCTACAGGTTCATGTTACAAATGACAGAATTCCCTTCTTTTCAAAGGCTGAATGATATTCCATTAAATATCTGTGTATCACATTTTCTTTATTTTATTTTATTTTTTGAGACAGTGTCTTGCTCTGTCACCCAGACTGGAGTGCAGTGGTGTGATTTTGTCTGTCTGCAACCACCACCTCCCAGGTTCAAAACAATTCTTCTGCCTTTGCCACTGAGTAGCTGGAATTACAGGCATGCACCACCATGCCCAGCTAATTTTTAAAATTTTTAGTAGAGACAGGGTTTTGCCACATTGGCCAGGCTGGTCTCAAACTCCTGGCCTCAAGGGACCTACCTGCCTTGGCCTCCGAAAGTGCTGGGATTACAGGCATGAGCCACCACTCCCAGCCTACATTTTCTTTATTCATTCATTCAGCAACACTTTGTTTCTATGTCTTGGCTATTGTGAATAATGTTACAATGAACATGGGAGTGCAAATATCTCTTTGGGATACTGATTTAATTCTTTTGGATATATACCCAGAAGTAGGATTGCTTGATTGTGTGATAGTTCTTTTTTATTTTTTATCTTTGTGAGAAACCTCCATACTGTTTTCCATACTGGTTGTATTAGTCTATATTTCCACCAACAATATATATGGGTTCTTTTTTTATTTTTTTCTCCACATTCTGGACAGTACTTATTTTTTGACTTTTTGATACATAAATAGTTATTCTAACCCTTGTGAGGTGATATATTATTATGGTTTTGATTTGCATTTCTCTGATGACTAGTGATGCTGGGCACCTTTTCATATACCTATTGGCCATTTATGTCTTCTTTGAAACAATGTCTATTCAAGTTCTTTGTCTATTCAAAATATTGAGTTATTTGTTTTCTTGCAATTGAGTTGTATGAGTTCCTTACATATTTTGGATATTAACCCCTTATCAGATATTTGGTTTGTGAATAGTTTCTCTTATTATGTAGGTTACCTTTTCATTTTGTTGATTATTTCCTTTGCT
The DNA here is from genome assembly GCF_024542745.1 of Macaca thibetana thibetana. Lineage (NCBI taxonomy): Eukaryota > Metazoa > Chordata > Mammalia > Primates > Cercopithecidae > Macaca > Macaca thibetana. Next base: position 81,532,262 of record NC_065589.1, on the reverse strand, counting down.
GTGGAAAAACTTTTTCTTTTGATGTAGCTGCACTTGCTTATTTTTGCTTTCATTACCTGTTTTTGGTGCGATATCCAAAAACTCATTGCCAATACCAATGTCGTGGAGCTTCCCACCATATTTTCTCCTAGTAGTTTTACAGTTTCAGGTCTTACAGTTAAATCTGTAATCTATTTTGGGTTGATTTTTGTGTATGGTGTAAGATAAAGATCCAATTTCTTTCTTTCTTTTTTTTTTTTTTTTTTTTGCATGTGAATAACCAATTTTCCAAACATAATGAATTGAACAGATTATCCTTTTCCCATTGTTTATTATTGCTGCCTCTATAGAAGAATATTTGAGTGTATATGCATGGGTTTATTTCTGGGCTTTCTATTCTGTTCCATTAGTGTATGTGTCTGCTTTTATACCAAGACCACACATAGTGTTTTCATTACTATAGCTTTGTAATGTAATTTGAAATCAGCAAGTGCGATGCCTTCAGCTTTGTTCTTTTTGCTCAAGATTGCTTTGACTGTTGGAGTGTTTTATGTTTCTATATGAATTCCAGGTTTGTTTTTATATTTCTGTGAAAAATTACATTGGAATTTTGATTAAATCTGTAGATTATTTTGGGTAGTATGGACTTTTTGATGGTATTGGTTCTTATGGTCATAGATATTTTTCCTTATTTGTGTCTTCAATTTCTTTCATCAATGTTTTGTAGTTTTCAGTGTATCAGTCTTTGACTTCTTTTGTAGAATTTTGTTCTCAGTATTTTATTCTTTTTAATGCTATTGTAAATGAGATGGCTTTCTTAATTTATTCTTCAGTATTTTGTTGTTAATATTAGAAACACAACTAATTTTTGTATGTTGATTTTGTATTCTGAAACTTTATTGTATTTGTTTGTTAGTTCCAGCAGTTTTTTGGTGGAGTCCTTAAAATCTACTGTCTATGCAATTATGTCATTTGCAAAAAGAGGCAATTTTACCTCATCCTTTCCAATTTTGATTTTTATTTTCTTTTTCTTTTTTTTTTTTTTTTCTTTTTTTTTTTTTTTTGACAAATTGCTCTGCCTAACACTTCCAGTACTATGTTAAGTAGAAGTGGCAAGAATAGGTATCCTTGTCTTGTTCCTGATCTTTGAAAAAAATCTTTCAACTATTCACTGCTTAGTACATATGATGTTAGCTGTGGGTATGTGATATATGGCCTTTATTGTGTTGAGGTACATTTTTTATATCTAATTGTTGACGTTTTATCATAAAATGATGTTGAATTTTGTCAAGTGCCTTTCTGCATCTATTGAGATGACAATACGATTTTTATCCTTCATTCTGATAATGTAGTGTAACACATTTATTGATTTGCATATGTTCAACCATCCTTTCACTTCAGGGGACTTATCCAATTTGTTGGTGTTCATTGTAGTCTCTTATGATGCTTTGTATTTATGTGGTGTTGGCTGTAATGTCTCATCTTTACTTCTGATTTTATTTATTTGCATCTTCTCTCTTTCGCTCTTGGATAGTCTAGCTAAAGATTTTTCAATTTTGTTCATCTTTTAAAAAATCAACTCTCAGTGTTCTTTTCTATTTTTTGGGGGGGAGTCTTTATTTCATTTTTTTTCTCTTATTTTTGTTATTTCTTTCCTTCTTCTAACTTTGGGCTTAGTTTATTCTTATTTTTCTGCTTCACTGAGGTGTAATATTAGGATAGTTTTTCTGATATCTTTGTTCTTTTTAAATGTAGATGTTTATTTCTACAGACTTTCTGTTTAGAACTGCTTTTCATGCATTGCACATGAACATAAACAAGAACTATCTTTTCTATTAATTTAGGGGTTCTTTAATTTAATTCAGCACTGTTTTGTAGTTATCAAAGTCTTGCACCTTCTTGGTGGGCTTTATTTCTAAATATTTTGTTCTTTTTGCTGCTATTGTCTATGAAATTATTTCTTAATTTTCTTTTTGGATTGTTTACTGCTAGCGTACAGAAGTACAATTGAGTTTTGAGTGTTGGTTTTGTATCAGGCAATTTTGCTGAAATCGTGTATTAGCTTTTTGTGCATTCTTTAGGATTTTATATGCAAAATCATATTGTCTACAAATAAGGGTTTTTTTAAACTTCTTTTCTATTTGGATAATTTCTTTCATTTATTTGCCTAATTACTCTGGCTAGAACTTCCAATATAATGTTGAATAGAAATGGTGAAATTGGGCCAATGTCCTTCATTAACATAGATGCAAAAGTCCTCAACACAATACTAGCCAAGCAAATCCAGTAGCACATCAAAAAGCTAATCCACCATGATCAAATAGCCTTCATCCCTGGGATGTAAGGTTGGTTCAACATACAAAAATCAATAAATGTGATTTATCACATACACAGAACTAAAACCAAAATCCACATGATTATCTTAACAGATGCAGAAATGGCTTTTGATAAAATTTAATATCCATTCATGTTAAAAACTCTCAATAAACTAGGCAGTGAAGGAACATACTTCAAAATAAGAGCCGTCTATGACACACCCACAGCGAACATCATATTGAATGGGCAAAAGCTGGAAGCATTCCCCTTGAAAACTGGACTAAGACAAGGAAGCCCTCTCTTTCCACTCCTATTTGACATAGTACTGGTAGTCCTAGCCAGAGCAATCAGGCAAGAGAGAAATAAAAGGCATAGAAATAGGAAGAGAGGAAGTCAAACTATCCCTGTTTGTGGATGATATGATTCTGTACCTAGAAAACACCATAGTCTGTGTCTAAAAGCTCCTTGATGTGATAAACAACTGCAGCAAAGTTTCAGGATACAAAATCATGTACAAAAATTAGTAGCATTCCTAAACATTAAGAACATCCAAGCTGAGAGCCAAAGCACAAATGCAATCCCATTCTCAGTAGCCACAAAGAGAATAACATACCTAGGAATGAAGTGAACCAGGTAGGTGAAACATCTCTAAAATGAGAGTTACAAAACACTGCTCAAAGAAATCAGAGATGATACAAGCAAATGAAAAAACATTCCATGCTCATGTATTGGAAGAATCAGTATCATTAAAATGGCCATACTGACCAAAGCAATTTACAGATTCAATCATATTCCTATCAAACTACCAAGCACACTATTCGTAGAACTAGAAAAAACTATTTTAAAATCATATGGAAGCAAAGAAAGAGCCGGAATAGCCAAGACAATCCTTAACAAAAGAACAAAGATGGGGGCATCATGCTACCTGACTTCAAACTATACTATAAGGCTACAGTAACCAAAACAGTTAAAAAAACAGACATAGACAAATGGAACAGAATAGAGGGTCCAGACATAATGCCACATATCTACAACCATTTGTATATTGACAAAGTTGACATAAACAAGCAATGGGGAGAGGACTCCCTATTCAATAAATGGTGCTGGGATAGCTGGCTAGCCATATACAGAAGATTGAAACTGGACCCCTTTCTTACACCATATACAAAAATTAACTCAAGCTGGATTAAAGACTTAAATGTAAAACCTAAAACTATGAGAACTCTGAAAGATAACCTAGAAAATACCATTCTGGACATAGGACCTGGCACAGATTTCATGACAAAGACATCAAAAGCAATTGCAACAAAAACAAAAATTGACAAATGGGAACTAAATAAACTGAAGAGCTTCTGCACAGCAAAAGAAACTATCAACAGAGTGAACAGACAACCTACAGATTGGCAGAAAATATTTGCAAACTATATAACTGACAAAGGTCTAATATCCAGAATCTATAAGGTATTAAACAAATTTGCAAGCAAAACCAAACAACCCTGTTAAAAAAATGGGCAAAGGACATGAACATGCACATTTCAAAAGAAGACATGTTTACGGCTGATGGCTGGCAAGATGGCCGAATAGAAACAGCTCCGGTCTGCAGCTCCCAGTGAGATCAATGGAGAAGGTGGGTGATTTTTGCATTTCCAACTGAGGTACCCATCTCATCTCACTGGGACTGGTTAGACAGTGCCTCACCCAGGAAGAGCAAGGTGTCAGGGAACTCTCTCCCCTAGCCAAGGGAAGCCATGAGGAACTGTGCCATGAGGAATGATGCATCCCAGCCCAGGTACTAGGCTTTTCCCATAGTCTTTGAAACCCACAGACCAGAAGATTTCCTCAAATGCCTATACCACCAGGGCCCTGGGTTTTAAGCACAAAACTGGGCGACTGTTTGGGCAGATGCTGAGCTAGCGGCAGGAGTTTTTTTTTGTACTCCAGTGACACCTGGAAAGCCAGCGAGACAGAGTCGTTCACTCCCCTGGAAAAAGGGCTGAAGCCAGGGGACCAAGTGGTCTAGCTCAGCAGATCCTACCCCTGGGGAGCCCAGCAAGCTAAGATCTACTGGTTTGAAATTCTTGCTGCCAGCACAGCAGTCTGAAGTCAACCTGGGACACTCAAGCTCGGTGTGGGGAGAGGCATCGGCCATTACTAAGGCTTGAGTAGGAGTAACACTGTGAGTTTACACTGTGAGTTTCCCCTCACAGTGTAAACAAAGCTCCTGGGAAGTTTGAACTGGGCAGAGAACACCACAGTGCCACAAAACCACTGTAGCCAGACTGCCTCTCTAGATTCCTCCTCTCTGAGCAGGGCATCTCTGAAAGAAAGGCATCAGCCTCAGTCAGGGGATTATAGATAAAACTCCCATCTCCCTGGGACAGAGCACCTGGGGGTAGCAGCAGCTGTGGGTGCAGCTTCAGCAGACTTAAACATTCCTGCCTGCTGGCTCTGAGAAGAGCAGTGGATCTCCCAGCACAGTGCCTGAGCTCTGCTAAGGGACAGACTGTCCCCTCAAGGAGGATCAGGGACCCCTGATCTCATACAGGAGAGCTCTCTCATACAGGAGAGCTCCAGCTGGTATCTGGTGGGTGCCCCTCTGGGATGAAGCTTCCAGAGGAGGGAACAGGCAGCAATCTTTGCTGTTTTGTAGTCTCCGCTGGTGATACCCAGGCAAACAGGATCTGGAGTGTACCTCCAGCAAACTCCAGCAGACTTGCAGAAGAAGGGCCTGACTGTTAGAAGGAAAACTAACAAATAGAAAGGAATAGCATCAATATCAACAAAAAGGACATCGTCACAAACACCCCATCCGAAGGACACCAACATCAAAGGCCAAAGGTAGATAAATCCATGAAGATGAGGAAAAACCCATGCAAAAAGGCTGAACATTCCAAAAACCAGAACGCCTCTTCTCCTCCAAAGGATCACAACTCCTCACCAGCACGGGAACAAAACTGGATGGAGAGTGAGTTTGAGGAATTGACAGAAGTAGGCTTCAGAAGGTGGGGTAATAACAAACTCCTCCAAGCTAAAGGAGCATGTTCTAACACAATACGAGGAAACTAAGAACCTTGATAAAAGGTTACAGGGACTGCTAACTAGAATAACCATTTTGAAGAAGAATATAAATGACCTGATGAAGCTGAAAAACAGAGCACAAGAACTTCGTGAAGCATACACAACTATCAATAGCCGAATTAATCAAGTGAAAGAAAAGATATCAGAGATTGAAGATCAACTTAATAAAATAAAGCATGAAGACAGGATTAGATAAAAAAGAGTGAAAAGGAATGAACAAAGCCTCCAAGAAATGTGGTACTATATGAAAAGACCAAACTTACATTTGATTGGGGTACCTGAAAGTGACAGGGAGAACGGAACCAAGTTGGAAAACACTCTTCAGGATATTTTCCAGGAGAACTTCCCCAACCTCGCAGGACAGGCTGACATTCAAATACTGGAAATACAGAGAACATCACAAAGGTAAGAGCACAAAGAGAAGAGCAACCCCAAGACACATAATCGTCAGATTCAGCAAGGTTGAAATGAAGGTAAAAATGTTAAGGGCAGGCAGAGAAAAAGGTCGGGTTACCCACAAAGGGAAGCCCTTCAGACTCACAGCAGATCTCTCTGCAAAAACCCTGAAAGCTAGAAGAGAGTGGGGGCCAATATTCAACATTCTTAAAGAAAAGAATTTTCAACCCAGAATTTCATATCCAGTCAAACTAAGCTTCATAAGAAAAGGAGAAATAAAATCCTTTACAGACAAGTAAAAGCTGAGAGATTTGGTTACCACCAGGCCTGCTGTACAAGAGCTCCTGAAGGAAGCACTAAACGTGGAAAGGAAAAATTGGTACCAGCCACTGTAAAAACATACCAAATTGTAAAGGCTATTGACACTATGAAGAAATTGCATCAATGAGCAAAATAACTAGCTAGCATCATAATGACAGGATCAAATTCACACATAACAATATTAACCTTAAATGTAAATGGGCTAATGCCCCAATTAAAAGACAAAGACTGGCAAATTGGGTAGAGTCAAGATCCATTGGTGTGCTGTGTTCAGGAGATTCATCTCACATGCAAAGAGACACATAGGCTCAAAATAAAGGGATGGGGAAATATTTGCCAAGCAAATGGAAAGCAAAATAAAGCAGGGGTTGCAATCCTAGTCCCCAATAAAACAGGCTTTAAGCCAACAAAAATTAAAAAAAGACAAAGGGCATTACATAATGAATAGTAAAGGAATCAATGCAACAAGAAGGGCTACCTATTCTAAATCTGTATGCATCCAATACAGGATCACCCAGATTCATAAAGCAAGTTCTTAGAGATGTACAAAGAGACTTAGACTCCCACACAATAATAGTGGGAAACTATAACACTGCACTGTCAATATTAGACAGATACATGAGACAGAAAATTAACAAGGAAATTCAGGACTTGAACTCAGCTCTGGACCAAGCAGACCTAATAGACATCTACAGAACTATCCACACCAAATCAACAGAATATACATTCTTCTCAGCACTACACCACACTTCTTCTAAAATTGACCATGTACTGGGAAGTAAAACACTCCTCAGCAAATGCAAAAAAATGGAAATCATAAAAACAGTCTCTCAGACCACAGTGAACTCAAATTAGAACTCAGGATTAAGAAACTCACTCAAAACCACACAACTACATGGAAACTGAACAACTTGCTCCTGAATGACTACTGGGTAAATAACAAAATTAAGGCAGAAATAAATAAGTTATTTGAAACCAATGAGAACAAAGATACAACATACCAGAATCTCTGGGACACAGCTAAACCAGTGTTTAGAGGGAAATTTATAGCACTAAATGCCCACAGGAGAAAGAGGGAAATATCTAAAACTGACACCCTAACATAACAATTAGAAGAACTAGAGAAGCAAGAGCAAACAAATTCAAAAGCTAGCAGAAGACAAGGAATAACTAAGATCAGAGAAGATCTGAAGGAGCTAGAGACAAGAAAAAAACCTTCAAAAAATCTGTGTATTCAGAAGCTGTTTTTTTGAAAAGATTAAAAACTAGATAGATTGCTAGCCAAACTAATAAAGAAGAAAAGAGAGAAGAATCAAATAGACACAATAAAAAATGATAAAGGGGATGTCTCCACTGATCCCACAGAAATACAAACTCCCATCAGAGAATGCTGTAAACACCTCTGTGCAAATAAACTAGAAAGTCTAGAAGAAATGGATAAATTCCTGGACACATACACCCCCCAAAACTAAAGCAGGAAGAAGTTGAATCCCTGGAAAGACAAATAAAAAGTTCTGAAATTGAGGCAGTAATTACTAGCCTACCAACCAATAAAAGCCCAGGACCAGACGGACTCACAGCTAAATTCTACCAGAGGTACAAAGAGGAGCTGGTACTATTCCTTCTGTACCTATTTCAAACAATAGAAAAAGAGGGACTCCTCCCTAACTCATTTTATGAGGCCAGCATCATCCTCATACCAAAACTTGCAGAGACACAGCAAAAGAAGAAAATTTCAGGCCAGTATCCCTGATGAACATCAATGTGAAAATCCTGAATAAAATACTGGCAAACAGAATCCAGAAGCACATCAAAAAGCTTATCCACCATCATCAAGTCCGCTTCATCCCTGGGATACAAGGCTGGTTCAACATTCGCAAGTCAATAAACGTAATCCATCACATAAACAGAACCAATGACAAAAACCACATGATTATCTCAATAGATGCAGAAAGGCCTGTGATAAAATTCACCAACGCTTCATGCTAAAGGCTCTCAGTAAACTAGGTATTGATGGAACATGTCTCAAAATATTAAGAGCTATTTATTATCAGGTTCCAAGATGGCCAAATAGGAACAGCTCCAGGCTACAGCTCCCAGCATGAGCGACACAGAAGACAGGTGATTTCTGCTTTCCAGCTGAGGTACCAGGTTCATCTCACTGGGGCATGTCAGACAGTGGGTGCAGGACAGTGGGTGCAGCCCACCAAACAAGAGCTGAAGCAGGGCGAGGAATCGCCTCACCTGGGAAGTGCAAGGGGTAAGGGAATTCCCTTTCCTAGCCAAGAGAAACCATGACACGGAGCACCTGGAAAATAGGGTAACTCCTACACCAATACTGCACTTTTCCAAGGATCTTAGCAAATGGCACACCAGGAGATTATATCCCATGCCTGGCTCAGAGGGTCCCACGCCCACGGGGCCTCACTCATTTCTAGCACAGCAGTCTGAGATCTAACTGCAAGGCAGTAGCAAGGCTTGTGGAGGGGCGCCCACCATTGCTGAGGCTTGAGTAGGTAAACAAGACAGCCAGGAAGCTCAAACTGGGTGGAGCTCACCACAGCTCAAGGAGGCCTACCTGCCTCTGTGGACTCCACCTCTGGGGACAGGGCATAGCCAAATGAAAGGCAACAGAAACCTCTGCAGATTTAAATGTCCCTGTCTGACAGATTTGAAAAGAGTAGTGGTTCTCCCAGTACAGAGTTTGAGATCTGAGAATGGACAGACTGCCTCTTCAAGTGGGTCCCTGAACCCTGAGTAGCCTAACCGGGAGGCACCCCTCCAGTAGGGGTAGACTGACACTTCACATGGCCGGGTACCCCTCTGAGATGAAGCTTCCAGAGGAATGATCAGGCAGCAACATTTGCTGTTCAGCAATATTCACTCTTCTGCAGCCTCTGCTGCTGATACCCAGGCAAACAGGGTCTGGAGTGGACCTCGAGCAAACTCCAACAGACCTGCAGCTGAGAGTCCTGACTGTTAGAAGGAAAAGTAACAAACAGAAAAGACATCCACACCAAAACCCATCTGTACGTCACCATCATCAAAGACCAAAGGTAGATATAACCACAAAGATGGGGGAAAAACAGAGCAGAAAAGCTGAAAATTCTATAACTCAGAGTGCCTCTCCCCTTCCAAAGGAACGCAGCTCCTCATCAGCAATGGAACAAAGCTGGACGGAGAATGACTTTGATGAGCTGAGAGAGGAAGGCTTCAGACAAACTTCTCCGAGCTAAAGGAGGAAGTTCGAACCCATCGCAAAGAAGCTAAAAACCTTGAAAAAAGATTAAACGAATGGCTAAATAGAATAACCAATGTAGAGAAGTCCTTAAATGACCTGATAGAGCTGAAAACCATGGCACGAGAACTGTGTGACAAATGCAAATGCTTCAGTAACCGATTCGATCAACTGGAAGAAAGGGTATCAGTGATTGAAGATCAAATGAATGAAATGAAGCAAGAAGAGAAGTTTAGAGAAAGAAGAGTAAAAAGAAATGAACAAAGCCTCCAAAAATATGGGACTATGTGAAAAGACCAAATCTACATCTGATTGGCGTACCTGAAAGTGACGGGGAAAATGGAACCAAGTTGGAAAACACTCTGCAGGATATTATCCAGGAGAACTTCCCCAACCTAGCAAGGCAGACCAACATGCAAACTCAGGAAATACAGAGAACACCACAAAGATACTCCTTGAGAAGAGCAACTCCAAGACACATAATTGTCAGATTCACTAAAGTTGAAATGAAGGAAAAACTGTTAATGGCAGCCAGAGAGGAAGGTCGGATTACCCACAAAGGGAAACCCAGGACCAGACGGACTCACAGCTAAATTCTACCAGAGGTACAAAGAGGAGCTGGTACTATTCCTTCTGTAACTATTTCAAACAATAGAAAAAGAGGGCCTCCTCCCTAACTCATTTTATGAGGCCAGCATCATCCTCATACCAAAACTTGCAGAGACATAACAAAAGAAGATTTCAGGCCAGTATCCCTGATGAACATCAATGTGAAAATCCTGAATAAAATACTGGCAAACCGAATCCAGAAGCACATCAAAAAGCTTATCCACCATCATCAAGTCCGCTTCATCCCTGGGATGCAAGCTGGTTCAACATTTGCAAATCATTAAATGTAATCCATCACATAAACAGCAGATCTCTTGACAGAAGCTCTACAAGCCGGAGGAGAGTGGGACCAATATTCAACATTCTTAAAGAAAAGAATTTTCAAGCCAGAATTTCATATCCAGCCAAACTAAGTTTCATAAGTGATGGAGAAATAAAATCCTTTACAGACAAGCAAATGTTGAGAGATTTTGTCACCACCAGGCCTGCCTTACAAGACCTCCGGAAGGAAGCACTAAATATGGAAAGGAACAACCGGTACAACCACTGCAAAAACATACCAAAATGTAAAGACCATCGATGCTAGGAAGAAACTGCATCAACTAACGAGCAAAATAACCAGCTAACGTCATCATGACAGGATCAAATTCACACATAACAATATTAACCTTGAATGCAAATCAGGTAAATTCTCCAATTAAAAGACACAGACTGGCAAACTGGCAAATTGGATAGAGTCAAGACCCATTGGTGTGCTGTATTTAGGAGACCCATCTCACATGCAGAGACACACATACGCTTAAAATAAAGGGATGGAGGAGGATCTACGAAGCAAATGGAAAACAAAAAAAGGCAGGGGTTGCAATCCTAGTCTCTGATAAAACAGACTTTAAACCAACAAAGATCAAAAGAGACAAAGAAGGCCATTACATAATGGTAAAGGGATGAATTCAACAAGAAGAGCTAACTATCCTAAATATATATGCACCCAGATTCATAAAGCAACTCCTTAGAGACTTACAAAGAGACTTAGACTCCCACACAATAATAATGGGAGACTTTAACACCCCACTGTCAACATTAGACAGATCAATGAGACACAATGTTAACAATGATATCCAGGAATTGAACTCAGCTCTGCACCAAGCGGACCTAATAGACATCTACAGAACTCTCCACCCCAAATCAACAGAATATACATTCTTCTCAGCACCACACTGCAGTTATTCAAAAATTGACCACATAATTGGAAGTAAAGCACTCCTCAGCAAATGTAAAAGAATGGAAATTATAACAAACTGTCTCTCAGACCACAGTGCAATCAAACTAGAACTCAGGATTAAGAAACTCACTCAAAATCACTCAGCTACGTGGAAACTGAACAACCTGTTCCTGAATGACCACTGGGTATATAACGAAATGAAGGTAGAAATAAAGATGTTCTTTGAAACCAATGAGAACAAGGATACACCATACCAAAATCTCAGGGACACATTTAAAGCAGTGTGTAGAGGGAAATTTATAGCACTAAATGCCCACAAGAGAAAGCAGGAAACATCTAAAATTGACACCCTAACATCACAATGAAAAGAACTAGAGAAGCAAGAGCAAACACATTCAAAAGCTAGCAGAAGGCAAGAAATAACAGATCAGAGCAGAACTGAAGGGGATAGAGACACAAAAAACCCTTCAAAAAAGCAATGAATCCAGGAGCTGTTTTTTTGAAAAGATCAGCACAATTGATAGACTGCTAGCAAGACTAATAACAAAGAAAAGAGAGAAGAATCAAATAGATGCAATAAAAAATGATAAAGTGGATATCACCACCAACCCCACAGAAATACAAACTACCATCAGAGAATACTATACACACCTCTACCCAAATAAACTAGAAAACCTAGAAGAAATGGATAAATTCCTGGACACATACACTCTCCCAAGACTAAACCAGGAAGAAGCTGAATCCCTGAATAGACCAATAACAAGCTCTGAAATTGAGGCAATAATTAATAGCCTACCAACCAAAAAAAGTCCAGGACCAGACGGATTCACAGCCGATTTCTACCAAAGGTACAAGGAGGAGCTGGTACCATTCCTTCTGAAACTATTCCAACTATAGAAAAAGAGGGAATCCTCCCTAACTCATTTTATAACATTATCCTGATACCAAAGCCTGGGAGAGACACAACAAAAAAACCAGAATTTTGCAATAACATCCCTGATGAACATCAGTACAAAATCCTTGGTAAAATACTGGGAAACCGAATCCAGCAGCATATTAAAAAGCTTATCCATCATGATCAAGTGGGCTTCATCCCTGGGATGCAAGGCTGGTTCAACATACACAAATCAATAAACATAATCCAGCATATAAACAGAACCAAAGAGAAAAACCACGTGATTATCTCAATAGATGCAGAAAAGGCCTTTGACACAATTCAACAGCCCTTCATGCTAAAAACTCTCAATAAATTCAATATTGATAGAACATATCTCAAAATAATAAGAGCTATTTATGACAAACCCACAGCCAATATCATACTGAATGGGCAAAAACTGGAAAAATTCCCTTTGAAAACTGGCACAAGACAGGGATGCCCTCTCTCACCACTCCTATTCAACATAGTGTTGGAAGTTCTGGCCAGGGCAATCAGGCAGAACAAAGAAATAAAGGGTATTTGATTAGGAAAAGAGGAAGTCAAATTGTCCCTGTTTGCAGGTGACATGATTGTAGATTTAGAAAATCCCATCGTCTCAGCCCAAAATCTCCTTAAGCTGATAGGCAACTTCAGCAAAGTCTCAGGATACAAAATCAATGTGCAAAAATCACAGGCATTCTTATACACCAATAACAGACAAACAGAGAGCCAAATCATGAGTGAACTCCCATTCACAATTGCTTCAAAGAGAAAAAAATAGGAATCCAACTTACAAGAGATGTGAAGGACCTCTTCAAGGAAAACTACAAACCACTGCTCAATGAAATAAAAGAGGACACAAACAAATGGAAGAACATTCCATGCTCATGGATAGGAAGAATCAATATCGTGAAAATGGCCAAACTACCCAAGGTAATTTATAGATTCAATGCCATCCCCATCAAGCTACCAATGACTTTCTTCACAGAATTGGAAAAAACTATTTTAAAGTTCATATGGAACCAAAAAGAGCCCTCGTTGCCAAGACAATCCTAAGCCAAAAGAACAAAGCTGGAGGCATCATGCTACCTGACTTCAAACTATACTATAAGGCTACAGTAACCAAAACAGCATGGTCCTGGTACCAAAACAGAGATATAGACCAATGGAACAGAATGGAGCCCTCAGAAATAATACCACACATCTACAACCATCTGATCTTTGACAAACCTGACAAAAACAAGAAATGGGGAAAGGATTCGCTATTTCATAAATGGTGCTGGGAAAACTGGCTAGCCATATGTAAAAAGCTGAAACTGGATCCCTTCCTTACACCTTATATGCAAATTAATTCAAGATGATTTAGAGTCTTGAATGTTAGACTTAAACCCATAAAAACCCTAGAAGAAAACCAAGGCAATACCATTCAGGACATAGGCATGGGCAAGGACTTCATGTCTAAAACACCAAAAGCAATGGCAACAAAAGCCAAAATTGACAAATGGGATCTAATTAAACTGGTAGCAAAAGAAACTACCATCAGAGTGAGCAGGCAACCCACAGAATGGGAGAAAATTTTTGCAATCTACTCATCTGACAAAGGGCTAATATCTAGAACCTACAAAGAACTCAAATAAATTTACAAGAAAAAATAACCCCATCAAAAAATGGGCGAAGAATATGAACAGACCCTTCTCAAAAGAAGACATTTATGCAGCTAATAGACACATGAAGAAATGTTCATCATCACTCACCATCAGAGAAATGCAAATCAAAACTACAATGAGATACCATCTCACACCAGTTAGAATGGCGGTCATTAAAAAGTCAGGAAACAACAGGTGCTGGATAGGATGTGGAGAAATAGGAACACTTTTACACTGTTGGTGGGACTGTAAATTAGTTCAACCATTGTGGAAGACAGTGTGGTGATTCCTCAAGGATCTAGAACTAGAAATACCATTCGACCCAGCCATCCCATTACTGGATATATACCCAAAGGATTATATATCATGCTGCTATAAAGACACATGCACATGTATGTTTATTGTGGCACTATTCACAATAGCAGAGACTTGGAACCAACCCAATTGTTCATCAATGACAGACTGGATTAAGAAAATGTTGCACATATACACCATGGAATACTATGCATCCATAAAAAAGGATGAGTTGTAGGGACATGGATGCAGGTGGAAACCATCATTCTCAGCAAACTATCACAAGAACAGAAAACCCAACACCACATGTTCTCACTCATTGCTGGGAATTGAACCTTGAGAACACTTGGACACAAGAAAGGGAACATCACACACTGGGGCCTGTTGTGGGGTGTGGGAGCGGGAGCAAGCCTACAGTAACCAAAACAGCACAGTAGTGGTACCAAAACAGATATATAGACCAATGGAACTGATCACAGTCCTCAGAAATAACGTGACACCTCTATCACCATCTGATCTTTGACAAACCTGACAAAAACAAGCAATGGGAAAAGGATTCCCTATTTAATAAATGGTGTTGGAAAACTGGCTAACCATATGCGGAAAACTGAAACTGGACCCCTTCCTTACACTTTATACAAAAATTAACTCATGTTGGATTAAATACTTAAACATAAGACCTAAAATCGTGAAAACCCTAGAAGAAAACCTAGGCAGTACCATTCAGGACGTAGACATCGGCAAAGACTTTATGACAAAAACACCAAAAGCAATGGCAACACAAGCCAAAATTGAGAAATAAGATCGAATTAAACTAAAGAGCTTCTGCACAGCAAAAGAAACTATCTTCAGAGTGAAGAGGCAAGCTACAGAATGGGAGAAAAAATTGCAATCTATCCATCTGACAAAGGGCTAATATCCAGAATCTACAAGAAACTTCAACAAATTTACCAGAAGAAAACGAACAACCCCAGCAAAAAGTGGGCAAAGGATATGAACAGAAACTTCTCAAAAGAAGACATTCATGAGGTCAACAAGTATGAAAAAAAGCTCATCATCACTGATCACAACCACTAAAATGTAAGATCTAAAACCATAAAAACTCTGGAAGAAAACCCAGGCAATACCATTCAAGACATAGGCAAGGGCAAAGACCTCATGACTAAAACAACAAAAGCAATGGCAACAAAAGCCAACATTGACAAATGGGATCTGATTAAACTAAAGAGCTTCTCCACAGCAAAAGAAACTATCATCAGAGTGAACAGGTAACCTACAGAATAGAAAATTTTTGCAATCTGTCCGTCTGACAAACGGCTAATATCCAGAATCTACAAATAAACAAATTTACAAGAAAAAAAACCAACCCCATTAAAAAGAGGGTGAAGGATATGAACAGACACTTCTCAAAAGAAGACGTGTATGCAGCCAACAAACATAAGAAAAAAAAGCTCATCATCGCAGGTCATCAGAGAAATGCAAATCAAAACTACAATGAGATACCACCTCATGCCAGTTAGAATGGCAATCGTGAAAAAGTCAGGAAACAACAGATGCTGGAGAGTATGTGGAGAAATAGGAACACTTTTGCAAGATATTGTGGTGATTCCTCAAGGATCTAGAACTAGAAATACCATTTGACCCAGCAATCCCATTATTGGGTTTATACCCAAAGGATTATAAATCATTCCACTATAAAGACACATGCACATGTATGTTTATTGCAGCACTATTCACAATAGCAAAGACTTGGAACCAACCCAAATGCCCATCAATGATATACTGGATAAATAAAATATGGCACATATACATCATGGAATACTATGTGGCAATGAAAAGGATGAGTTCATGTCCTTGGCAGGGACATAGATGAAGCTGGAAACCATCATTCTCAGCAAACTAACACAGGATTAGAAAAACAAACACATCACATGTTGTCACTCATAGGTGGGTGTTGAACAATGAGAACACATGGACACGGGGAGGGGAACATCACACATGGGGGCCTGTAGTGGAGCGGGGGACTAGGGGAAGGATAGCATTAGGAGAAATACCTAATGTAGATGATGGGTTGATGGGTGCAACAAACCACTATGGTACGTGTATACCTATGTAACAAACCTGCACATTCTGTACATGTATCCCAGAACTTAAAGTATAAAAAACAAACAAACAAATAAATGAAATGTTTCCAAAAAAAAAAAAAAAAAAAAAAAAAAGAAGACATGCATACGGCCAACAATCATATGAAAAAATGCTCAACATCACTTATTATTAGAGAAATGCAAATCAAAACAACAATGAGATACCATCTCACACCAGTCAGAATGGCTATTACTAAAAACGTGAATAAATAACATGTTGATGAGGTTGCGGAGAAAAGGGAGTGCTTATTCACTGCTGGTGGGAGTGTAAATTTGTTCAGCCATTGTGGAAAGCCGTGTGACGATTCCTGAAAGAACTTAAAACAGAAATACCATTCAACCCATCAATCCCATTTCACTTAGCATAATGTCCTCAAGGTTCTTCCATGTTGTAGCATATGCTAGAATTTTCTTCCTTTTTAGGTTAAATAATACTCCATTATTACTTGTTACATTTACTCCATTATTACATTATTATTGCCTTCCTTTTTAAGGCAAATAATACTCCAGGCGTATCTTGCATTTTGCCTATCCATTCAGCTGTTGATGGACACTTAGCCTGCTTCCGCATTTTGGCTATTGTGAATAATGCTGATATGAACATGAGTGTACAAATATTTCTAAGAAACCCTGCCTTTAGGCTGGGCATGGTGGCTCATGCCTGTAATCCCAGCATTTTGGGAGGCCAAGGCGTCCCTTTGGATCATGAGGTCAGGAATTCAAGACCAGCCTGGCCAAGATGGTGAAACCCCATCTGTACTAAAAATACAAAAATTAGCTGGGCACGGTGGCGGGCACCTGTAATCCCAGCTACTTGGGAGGCTGAGGCAGGATAATCACTTGAACCCATGAGACAGAGGTTGCAGTGAGCTGAGATCATGCTACCTCACTCTAACCTGGGGTGACAGAGTGAAACTCCATCTCAAAAAATAATAATAAATTAGCCAGGCATGGTGGCATATGCCTGTAATCCCAGCTACTTGGGAGGCTGAGACCTGAGAATTGTTTGAACCCGGGAGGTGGAGGTTGAGGTGAGCTGAGATCGCACCATTGTACTCCAGTCTGGGCAACAAGAGCAAAACTCTGTCCTCCGCCGCCCAAAAAAAAAAATTAAAAAGAAAAAAAATAAACCTTGCTTTTAATTCTTTTGGATACATACCCAAAAGTAGAATTACTGGTTGATATGGTAATACTATTTACAATTTTTGAGGCTGTACTAAACTGTGTTCTATAGTGGCTGTTGCAGTTTACATATCCACCAATTAGTGCACAAAGCTCTAATTTCTCCACATCATGTCTTTGCCATCAATAGTATCACTTGTTATTTTCTGTTTGTTTTTTAAGAAAATAGTAACTATCTTAATGGCTGTGAGATGGTATCTCATTGTAGTTTTGATTTGCATTTTTATAATGATTAATGATGTTGAGCATCTTTCCATGTGGTTATTGGTCATTTGTCTATCTTCTTTAAATAAATGTCTGTTCAAGTCAAATTCCCAATTTTACACCAGGTTTTTTTGTTGTTGTTGAGGTTTAGAAGTTCACTATATAGTGTGTATATTAATTACTTAAAAGATATATAATTTGCAAACATTTTATCCTATTTCCTGGGTTGCCTTTTTACTTTGTTAATATTGTCTCATTTGGTGCTCAAAATTTAATTTTTTTCACTTTTTCTTGTCGACATTCATTTATTTATTTTATTTAAATAGGTTTTTGGTGGGGAACAGGTGGTGTTTGGTTACACGAATAAGTTCTTTAGTGGTAATTTCTGAGATTTTGGTACACCCATCACCTGAGCAGTGAACACTGTATCCAATGTGTAGTCTTTTATCCCTCACCCCCTCCCAGTCTTTCCTCCGAGTCTCCAAAGTCTATTGTATCATTCTTATGCCTTTGTGTCCTTAGAGCTTAGCTCCCACTTATGACACTTATGAGCGAGAACATTAAACTTTATTAAGTCCAATTTATTTTTTCTTTTGTTCCTTGTGACATATTCTCTTTTTTTCTTAGCATATCATTTGTTCTTTTCAACTTTTTTAGTGTTTGCCCTAAAGTTTTCAATATACATTTACAACAAATTCAAGTCCACATTATTTATTTATTTATTTAGTTAGTTATAGACAGGGTCTTGCTTTATCACCCAAGCTGGAGTGCAGTGGTGCAAACATGACACACTGCAGCCTTGACCTCCTGAGCTCAGGTAATCCTCCCGCCTCAGGCCCCCGCCAAGTACCTGGGCTACAGGCCCATGCCACCATGCTTGGCTAATTTTTGTATTTTTTTCTAGAGATGGAGTTTCGCCACATTGCCCAGGCTGGTCTAGAACTCCCAAGCTCAGGCAATCCGCTCACCTCAGCCTCCCAGTGGGCTGGAATAACAGGTGTGAGCCATTGCTCCTGGCCCCAAGTGCACTCTTAAATAACACTATACCACTTGATGGGTAGTATGAATTATTATAGTAACAAAATAATCCTAATACTTCCCTTCCATCCTTTGTGTCATTGCTGTCAGTTATACATAAACATGTATGTATACATATATCCCCATATATATATATATATTCATAACATACACAACCAAAAACATTATTACCATTATTATTTTGAACAAACTGTTATTTGTTAGATCAATACAAATAAAAAATTTTTTATTTTATCATCACTGGTCCCTTTTCTCATGCTCCTCTTACGTATATTTGGGTTTCTGATGTATGTCATTTTTCTTCTCTCTAAAGAATTTCTTCTAACATTTCTTGCAAGGCAAGTTTACTGGCAACAAATTCCCTCATTTGTTTATCTTTCACTTTTGAAGCATAATTTCACAGTGTACAGAATTCTACATTAGTGTTTTTCCCTATTAACACTTCAAATATTTTACTTTACACTCTTCTTGCTTGCATGGTTTCTGAAAAGAAGTCTGGTATAATTCTTTTCTTTACTTCCCTATAGGTAAGGTATCTTTTTTCCTGCCTTTTTTGAAGACTTTTTTTTTAATCTTTGATTTTTTTTTTGTAGTTTGAAAATGATATGCCTAGGTATCATTTTATTTTTTTATTTTTAAAAATGTTTGTCTTTCTTGATGTCCTTTTAGCTTCCTGAGTCTGTTACTAGGTTTCTGACATTAATTTGGGAGAAATTGTCAGTCATTGTTTCAGGTATTTCTTCTGCTCTTTTTGCTTTTTCTTCTCCTTCTGGTATTTCCATTATGTGTATGTTACACCCTTTGTAGTTGTCCCCACAGTTTTTGAATATTATGTTCTTGTATTCTTTTCAATTTAAAAATATTTACTTTTTAATTTTGGAGGTTCTTATCAATACATCCTCAAGCTCTGAGATTCTTTCCTCAGCAGTGTCTACTAATAAGCCTATAAAAGGCATTTTTAATTTCATTAACAGAATTTTTAATCTCTAGCATTTTTTCATTTTTTCTTATAATTTTCATCTCTCTGCTTATATTCTGCTCATTATCAGTACAATGTTAAATAGCAGTGGTACAAATATGCATTCTTGTCTTGTTCCTGATCTTAGGAGAACATCCTTCAGTTTTTTTTTTTACCATTGAGTATGATGTTAGTTGAGGGTTTTTCATAAATGCTGTTTATCATATTGAGATAGTTCTCTTCTATCCCTAGTTTGCTGATAATTTTTGTTATGAAAGTGTGTTAAATTTTGTCAGATGCTTTTTTCTGTGTTGATTGAAATGAACATGTGTTCTTTTTTCTATGTTCTATTAATGTTGCATTACATTGGTTAACTTTCTTATTTTGAGCTACTTTTGCATTCCTGGGACAAATCTTAGTTGGTTACAATGTATAATTTTTTAATGTGCTGCTGAATTTGGTTTGCTAGTATTTTGTCAAGGATTTTTCATTTATATTCATAAAGGGTATTGTTCTATACTTTTCTTTTCTCATGATATATTCTTCTGGCTTTGGTAATGCTGGCATCCCAGAATGTGTTGGAAAGTGTTGCTATCTCTTCTGTTTTTTGTTTCAATAGTATTGGTGTTAATTCTTTAAATGTTTAGTAGAGTTCCCCAGAGAAGCCATCTGGTCCAGGTTCTCATTTGGGGATTTTTAATTATTCATTCAATCTCTTTATTTATTATACGTCTGTTCAGATTTTTCTCTTTCTTCTTGAGATACTTTTGGTAGTTTGTGTTTTTAAGATAATTTGTCCCTTCCCTTTAGGTTACCTAATTTGTTGATACACAATTGTTCATATAATTCTTTTGTAATTCTTTAATTTATGTAATCCTGTAGTGAAGTCTACACTTTTATGTCTGATTGTAGTTATTTGTGTCTTCTTTCTCTTGATCTTAGTTAAGAGAACCAACTTCGGTTCCATCGATTCTTTGTACTACTTTTCTATTTCTGCCCTTTTATTGCTTCTTCCTTCTACTAGTTTGGAGTTTGGTTTGCCATTTTTACTAGTTTTTTAAGTTAAGTTAGGTTGTTAATTTGAAATCTTTTCTTTTTTAAAAAAATATATGCTATAAATATACCCCTGAACACTGCTTTCACTGTGTTCTGTAAGTTTTTGTACATTGGGTTTTTGTTTTTATTAATCTTATTTTCTTATTTCCCTAGTGAGTTATTTGACCCATTGGTTGTTTAAATGTGTTGTTTAATTTCCATGCATTTGCAGATTTTTCAGTTTTGCTTCTGTTATTGACTTCTAGTTTTGTTCCATTATGGCCTGAGAAGATACTTTATATGATTTAAATCTTTTTAAATTTATTGAGGATCTAAAAGAGTGCATCCTGGAGAATGTTTCATGTGTACTTGAGAAGAATGCATATTGTGTTGTTGGAAGGAGTGTTCTGTATCTCTTTTTGAGGTATAGTTTATGGTGTTCAAATTCTCTATTTCCATATTGATCTTCTCTTTAGATGTTACATTCACTACTGAAAGTAGGGTATTGAAGTTTCCAAGTAATATTGTAGAACTGCCCATTTCTCCCTTCATTTCTGACAGTTTTTGCTTGCATATATTTTGAGGCTGTATGCAATGTGTGTATGTTTATAATTGTAATACCTCCTTGATGAATTGATTTTTTAAATCAAGATAAAATGTCTTTGTTTTTCAAATAATTTTTATCTTAAATTATATTTTGTCAGATATTGGCATAGCCATTTCAGTTTACTTTTGGTATTATTTGCATGGAATATCTTTTTTCATCCCTCCACTTTCAGTCTGTTTAAATTGTGTCTCTTTTAGGTAGCATAGACTTAGGTCATATTTTATAAAAATTCAACCTATTTGTGCCTTTAGATTTAAATTGTGTTTCATTTAGGTAGCATAGAGTTGGATCATATTTTATAAAAATTCATTCTGCCAATCTCTGCCTTTTAATTGTAATTGAATTAATTTACATTTGAAGTAATAATGACAAAGGAAGGTCTTGACTCTGACATTTTGCTATTTGCTTTCTATGTGTCATATCTTTTTTGTTTCTCAATTCCTCTATTACTGCCTTCTTTTGTGTTTAATCAATCTTTTTCTAGTATACTGTTTTGATTGCCTTTCCTCCTGCTCCTCCTCTTCTTTTTCGTGGAGTATTTTTTAGTTATTTTCTTAGCTGTACTTGAGGATTACAGTCAACATTTAAAATTCATCACAGTCTAGTTTGAATTAATAGCAACTTCTTTTCTTTCCTTTTTTTTTTTTTTTTTTTGAGACAGGGTCTTACTCTGTCGTATGAACTGGAGTGCAGTGGCATGATCTTGGCTTACCGCAACCTCAGCTTCCTGGGCTCCAGCGGTTCTCCCACCTCAGCCTCCCAAGTAGCTGGGACTACAGGTGCACACCACCATGCTCAGCTGACTTTTATAATTTTTTGTAAAGATGGTGTTTCGCCAAGTTGCCCAGGCTAGTCTTGAACTCCTGAGCTCCAGCAATCCACCTTGCCTATAAGTGCTGAGATTACAGACATGAGCCACCATCCCTGGCCCTTATTTTTAATGGTACACAAAAACTCTTCTATTAATAATTTCATTTCCTTTTATATTTGCATTGTCACAAATTACCACTTTATATATTATGTGCTTATTAACATAGATTTATAATTATATTTATGTATTTGCATTTTAAATTACACAGAAAACAAAAAGAAGAGTTACCAACCAAAAGTACAATAATACTAGCTTTTATATTTACTTACTTAGCTACTTTTACCAGTTTTAAATTTCTTCATATGGCTTTGAGTTACTATCTCATGTCCTTTTTTTTTTTTTTTTTTCTGAGACAAAGTCTCGCCCTGTTACCCAGGCTGGAGTTCAATGGCACGATCTTGGCTCAGTGCAACCTCTGCCTCCTGGGTTCAAGTGATTCTTCTGCTTCAGCCTCCTGAGTAGCTGGGAATACAGGTGCACGCCACCACACCCAGTTAATTTTTGTATTTTTAGTAGAGATAGGGGTTTGCCATGTTGGCCAGGCTGGTCTTAGACTCCTGACCTCAGGTGATCCACCTGCCTTGGCCTCCCAAAGTGGTGGGATTACAGGTGTGAACCACTGTGCCCAGCCACCCCCCTCTTTTTTTTTAATTTTAAGGACTGCCTTTTGTCATTTTCAGAGAAGGCCTAGTGGTAATGAAGTTCCACAGTTTTGGTTTATCTGGGAATGTGTTAATTTCTCCTTCATTTTTTAAAGGATATTTTGCTGGATATAGAATTCATTATTAACAGTTATTTTTTTCCCTTGCAGCACTTTAATTAGATTATTTCACTGCTTCCTGGCCTCCACAGTTTTTGATGAGAAATTGGTTGTTAACCTTGTTGAGATTCCCTTGTGTATAACAAGTTGCTTGGTTTTGCTGTTTTCAAGATTCTGTTTTTGTCATTTGACAGTTTGCTCATAATGTGTCTCAGTATGGATCCCTTTGTGTTTTTCTTATTTAGCATTTTTTTAGCTTCTTGGATATGCAGGTTCAGTATCATCTGGTTTGTCATGTTATTGACATTATTACTTAAAATATTCTTTATCTCTCATCTTCTTCTGGCATCCTATCTTGCAATTTTTTTTTGTTTTTGAGACATGGTCTCACTGCATCACACAGACTGGAGGGCAGTGGTGTGATCATGGCTCACTGTGGCCTCAACCTTTTGGGCTAAAGTGATCTTCCCACCTCAGCTTCCTGAAGCTGAGACTAAAGGTACACACCAGCACACCCAGCTAATTTTTGTATTTTTTGTAGAGACAGGGTCTCACTATGTTGCCTGTGCTGGCCTTGAACTCCTGGGCTCAGCCAGTCCTCCTGCCTCAGCCTCCCAAAGTGCTGGGATTAAAGGTATGAGCAACCATGCCCTGCCTTGCATATGTTGTTATGCTTGTTGGTACCCCACAGGTCCCTTATGCTCTGTTTTTTTTTTTTTTTTTTTTTTTTTTTTGAGATAAGAGTTTCACTCTGTTGCCCAGGCTGGAGTGCAGTGGCAGGATCTTGGCTCACTGCAACCTCCCCCTCCTGGGTTCAAGCGATTCTCCTGCGTCAACCTCCTGAGTAGCTGGGATTATAGGTGCCCACCACCACGTCTGGCTAATTTTGGTTGTTTTTTTCTTTTTTAGTAGAGAAGGAGTTTCATCATGTTGGCCAGGCTGGTCTCAATCTCCTAACCTCAAGTGATCCACCCACATTGGCCTCCCAAAGCATTGGGATTACAGGCGTGAGCCACAACGCCTGGCCTGCCCTGTTCATTTTTCTTTACTTTTTACATCTTTGCCCCTCAGATTGTACAATTTCCATTGGACCATTTTCAAGTTCTTTAAGTCTTCCTTTTACCTACTCAAATTTGCTGTTGAATGCCTCTAGTGAATTTTTTACTGTAGTTAGTGTACTTTTCAGCTCCAGAATTTTTATTTGTTTTCTGTTTATAACTTCTATTTTTTAAAAACTGATATTCACTACTTGATCATATATTATTCTTTTGATATCCTTTAGTTTTTTTATACAGAGTTCCTTAGCTCTTCAACATATTTAAGACAATTTAAAGCTTTTTCTCTAGCAAGCACCATGCCATGTCACTGTTTCCTCAAGGATTTTTTTCTTTAAATTTTATTTTTTCTGTGAGTGAGCCATGTGTTCCTATTTATTTATATGCTTTGCAAAGAGGACACTGTAAATATTGTAATGTGTCTACTCTGGAAGCTGGAAGTTCCCCCTTCCCAGAGAATGCTGTTGTTGTCTTGTGAGGCTGCAGTTATTTGTTTATTTAGTGAATTTTCCATATTATTTTTACAAAGCTATATTCTTTGTCCTGTATGATCTGGAGGTCGGTGTTCTGGTAACTTCATGGTCAGCCAATGATCAAGCAGAGATGTCTTTAGATGTCTGATCTAGTAAGAAAATAAAAGAAATAAAAAGGTTTTCTGTCCTTAAATTTTTTTGACAGAGACTTCCTGGGAAACTGCTTCAGATTAATGAGGTTTAAACAATGTCCAGCCCCTGTACCAGTCCCTCAGTGTATTGCCAGGCAGATAAAAACACATACCCTGATTTTTGGAGGGTAATGTTATTATTGCCCATTTTGGCAACATTCAGTTGCACCAAGAAAACAGGCTGCTGTCCCCATGGCTGCCTGCTGTGTGCTCGGAAGATGGGGAATAGTGGGTGATGGTAGGTGCTATGCAAAACACTGAAATTTATCAAAGTTTACCAGCCTTTCTTCACGAAGCACTCACTTGGATGCTGCCATTGTGTGACTAGACTGCAGTTTTGAAATAGTGGAATTTTAGGTTTTTAGCTCCATAGGGAGATTCCTATTGTGCTATTCTCTGTAACTTCACTCCGAGCTATGTTTTCAAATGCATTATGCTAATTGTATTTTTAAATTTGTGTATTTATGTCATTTACCTGTAATTTAATTATTGATGGGTCTTTTATTTTATTATTTGTTCTTCTGCTTTTCATTTCTTTATTTCACTTTTCTTGTCGTCCTGTTGGTTACTTGAAATTATTTAGCATTCCATTTTGGCTTATCTTTTGAGTTTATAAATGTATTTCTTTTTACTAGTGGTTTTCTATGTATTAAATTATATATACATAACTTATCATAGTCTTTACTGATGTCAGTGTTTTACCAGTTCATGTACAGTGTAGATACCTTACTTCCACTTGAGACCTTTTTTATGCCCCCTTTATAATATAGTTGTTCTAAATACTTAGTATATATACATTGAGAACTATATCAAACATTATAATTTTTACTTTAATTAACTAACATAATTTAGAAAACTCAAGAGGAGAAGGGTAATCTATTTTATCTATCCATATTTTTTACTCTTTCCATCATTCTTTCTTCATTCTCAGTATTCCAGATTTTCTTCTTTCATCATTTCTTTTCTGTTTGGACAGCTTCTTTTAGCCCTTTGTTGTTGTTGTTGTTGTTGTTGTTGTTGTTGAGTAGGTCTGTTAGTAACAAGTTCTTTTGTTATTTTTTTTTTAGTCTAAGGATGTCTTGATTTTTCCTCTATTACTGAAGAATAGTCTTACTATGTATATAATTCTTAGTTGACAGTTTTTTTGTTCTCTTTATCCCCCAGCACTTGAAAAATGTGCCATTTCCTTTTGGCTCTCATGGCTTCTGATTTAAAAAAAACTTTCATTTCAATCATTCTGCTTCTATAGTTATTATCTCTCCCTTAATTGCTTTCAATATTTTTTCTTTGTCTTTAGATTTTTAAAATTTGAATATGATGTGTCCTTGCACAAATGTGTATGGGTTTAGTCATTTGTGATTGCCTTAGCTTCTTGAATATGTAAGGTTGCATATATATATATATATATATTTTTTTTTTTTTTTTTCCTAGATTTGGGAATTTTTTAAGCCACTATTTTTTTTTATTATTATTATACTTTAAGTTCTAGGGTACATGTGCATAACGTGCAGGTTTGTTACATATGTATACTTGTGCCATGTTGGTGTGCTGCACCCATCAACTCGTCAGCACCCATCAACTCGTCATTTACATCAGGTATAACTCCCAATGCAATCCCTCTGCCCTGCCCCCTCCCCATGATAGGCCCCGGTGTGTGATGTTCCCCTTCCCGAGTCCAAGATATCTCATTGTTCAGTTCCCACCTATGAGTGAGAACATGCGGTGTTTGGTTTTCTGTTCTTGTGATAGTTTGCTAAGAATGATGGTTTCCAGCTGCATCCATGTCCCTACAAAGGACACAAACTCATCCTTTTTGATGGCTGCATAGTATTCCATGGTGTATATGTGCCACATTTTCTTAATCCAGTCTGTCACTGATGGACATTTGGGTTGATTCCAAGTCTTTGCTATTGTGAATAGTGCCGCAATAAACATACGTGTGCATGTGTCTTTATAGCAGCATGATTTATAATCCTTTGGGTATATCCCCAGTAATGGGATGGCTGGGTCATATGGTACATCTAGTTCTAGATCCTTGAGGAATCGCCATACTGTTTTCCATAATGGTTGAACTAGTTTACAATCTCACCAATAGTGTAAAAGTGTTCCTATTTCTCCACATCCTCTCCAGCACCTGTTGTTTCCTGACTTTTTAATGATCGCCATTCTAACTGGTGTGAGATGGTATCTCATTGTGATTTTGATTTGCATTTCTCTGATGGCCAGTGATGATGAGCATTTTTTCATGTGTCTGTTGGCTGTATGAATGTCTTCTTTTGAGAAATGTCTGTTCATATCCTTTGCCCACTTTTTGATGGGGTTGTTTGTTTTTTTCTTCTAAATTTGTTTGAGTTCTTTGTAGGTTCTGGATATTAGCCCTTTGTCAGATGAGTAGATTGCAAAAATTTTCTCCCATTCTGTAGGTTATCTGTTCACTCTGATGGTAGTTTCTTTTGCTGTGCAGAAGCTCTTTAGTTTAATGAGATCCCATTTGTCAATTTTGGCTTTTGTTGCCATTGCTTTTGGTGTTTTAGACATGAAGTCTTTGCCCATGCCTATGTCCTGAATGGTACTACCTAGGTTTTCCTCTAGGATTTTTATGGTATTAGGTCTAACATTTAAGTCTCTAATCCATCTTGAATTAATTTTCGTATAAGGAGTAAGGAAAGGATCCAGTTTCAGCTTTCTACTTATGGCTAGCCAATTTTCCCAGCACCATTTATTAAATAGGGAATCCTTTCCCCATTTCTTGTTTCTCTCAGGTTTGTCAAAGATCAGATGGCTGTAGATGTGTGGTATTATTTCTGAGGACTCTGTTCTGTTCCATTGGTCTATATCTCTGTTTTGGTACCAGTACCATGCTGTTTTGGTTACTGTAGCCTTGTAGTATAGTTTGAAGTCAGGTAGCGTGATGCCTCCAGCTTTGTTCTTTTGACTTAGGATTGTCTTGGCAATGCGGGCTCTTTTTCGGTTCCATATGAACTTTAAAGCAGTTTTTTCCAATTCTATGAAGAAACTCATTGGTAGCTTGATGGGGATGGCATTGAATCTCTAAATAACCTTGGGCAGTATGGCCATTTTCACGATATTGATTCTTCCTATCCATGAGCATGGTATGTTCTTCCATTTGTTTGTGTCCTCTTTTATTTCACTGAGCAGTGGTTTGTAGTTCTCCTTGAAGAGGTCCTTCACATCCCTTGTAAGTTGGATTCCTAGGTATTTTATTCTCTTTAAAGCAATTGTGAATGGAAGTTCATTCATGATTTGGCTCTCTGTTTGTCTGTAACTGGTGTATAAGAATGCTTGTGATTTTTGCACATTAATTTTGTATCCTGAGACTTTGCTGAAGTTGCTTATCACCTTAAGGAGATTTTGGACTGAGACAATGGGGTTTTCTAAATATACAATCATGTCATCTGCAAAGAGGGACAATTTGACTTCTTCTTTTCCTAACTGAATACCCTTGATTTCTTTCTCTTGCCTGATTGCCCTAGCCAGAACTTCCAACACTATGTTGAATAGGAGTGGTGAGAGAGGGCATCCCTGTCTTGTGCCAGTTTTCAAAGGGAATTTTTCCAGTTTTTGCCCATTCAGTATGATATTGGCTGTGGGTTTGTCATAAATAGCTCTTATTATTTTGAGGTACATTCCATCAATACCGAATTTATTGAGCGTTTTTAGCATGAAGGGCTGTTGAATTTTTTCTAAAGCCTTTTCTGCATCTATTGAGATAATCATGTGGTTCTTGTCTTTGGTTCTGTTTATATGCTGGATTATGTTTATTGATTTGTGTATGTTGAACCAGCCTTGCATCCCAGGGATGAAGCCCACTTGATCATGGTGGATAAGCTTTTTGATGTGCTCCTGAATCTGGTTTGCCAGTATTTTATTGAGGATTTTTGCATCGATGTTCATCAGGGATATTGGTCTAAAATTCTCTTTTTTTCGTTGTGTCTCTGCCAGCCTTTGGTATCAGGATGATGTTGGCCTCATAAAATGAGTTAGGGAGGATTCCCTCTTTTTCTATTGATTGGAATAGTTTCAGAAGGAATGGTAAGAGCTCCTCCTTGTACCTCTGGTGGAATTCAGCTGTGAATCCGTCTGGTCCTGGACTTTTTTTGGTTGGTAGGCTATTAATTATTGCCTCAATTTCAGAGCCTGCTATTGGTCTATTCAGGGATTCAACTTCTTCCTGGTTTAGTCTTGGGAGAGTGTAAGTGTCCAGGAAATTATCCATTTCTTCTAGATTTCCTTGTTTATTTGCGTAGAGGTGATTATAGTATTCTCTGATGGTAGTTTGTATTTCTGTGGGGTCGGTGGTGATATCCCCTTTATCATTTTATATTGTGTCTATTTGATTCTTCTCTCTTTTCTTCGTTATTAGTCTTGCTAGCGGTCTGTCAATTTTGTTGATCGTTTCAAAAAACCAACTCCTGGATTCATTGATTTTTTGGAGGGTTTTTTGTGTCTCTATCTCCTTCAGTTCTGCTCTGATCTTAGTTATTTCTTGCCTTCTGCTAGCTTTTGAATGTGTTTGCTCTTGCTTCTCTAGTTCTTTTCATTGTGATGTTAGGGTGTCAATTTTAGATCTTTCCTGCTTTCTCTTGTGGGCATTTAGTGCTATAAATTTCCCTCTACACACTGCTTTAAATGTGTCCCAGAGATTCTGGTATGTTGTATCTTTGTTCTCATTGGTTTCAAAGAACATCTTTATTTCGTTATGTACCCAGTAGTCATTCAGGAGCAGGTTGTTCAGTTTCCATGTAGTTGAGCGGTTTTGATTGAGTTTCTTAGTCCTGAGTTCTAGTTTGATTGCACTGTGGTCTGAGAGACAGTTTGTTATAATGTCTGTTCTTGTACATTTGCTGAGGAGTGCTTTACTTCCAATTATGTGGTCAATTTTGGAATAAGTGGGATGTGGTGCTGAGAAGAATGTATATTCTGTTGATTTGGGGTGGAGAGTTCTATAGATGTCTATTAGGTCTGCTTGCTGCAGAGCTGAGTTCAATTCCTGGATATCCTTGTTAACTTTCTGTCTCGTTGATCTGTCTAATGTTGACAGTGGAGTGTTGAAGTCTCCCATTATTATTGTATGGCAGTCTAAGTCTCTTTGTAAGTCTCTAAGGACTTGCTTTATGAATCTGGGTGCTCCTGTATTGGGTGCATATATATTTAGGATAGTTAGCTCTTCCTGTTGAATTGATCCCTTTACCATTATGTAATGGCCTTCTTTGTCTCTTTTGATCTTTGATGGTTTAAAGTCTGTTTTATCAGAGACTAGTATTGCAACCCCTGCTTTTTTTTGTTCTCCATTTATTTGTTAGATCTTCCTCCATCCTTTATTTGGAACCTATGTATGTCTCTGCATGTGAGATGGGTCTCCTGAATACAGCAGACTGATGGGTCTTGACTCTTTATCCAGTTTGCCAGTCTGTGTCTTTTTATTGGAGCATTCAGTCCATTTACATTTAAGGTTAATATTGTTATGTGTGAACTTGATCCTGCCATTATGATATTAACTGGTTATTTTGCTCGTTAGTTGATGCAGTTTCTTCCTAGCCTCGATGGTCTTTACATTTTGGCATGTTTTTGCAATGGCTGGTACCGGTTGTTCCTTTCCATGTTTAGTGCTTCCTTCAGGGTCTCTTGTTAGGCAGGCCTA
Organism: Macaca thibetana thibetana; assembly: GCF_024542745.1. Taxonomy (NCBI): domain Eukaryota; kingdom Metazoa; phylum Chordata; class Mammalia; order Primates; family Cercopithecidae; genus Macaca; species Macaca thibetana. The sequence goes on along the minus strand of NC_065589.1, from coordinate 81,502,067 downwards.
GTGGTGACAAAATCTCCAGGCATTGCTTATCTGTAAAGGATTTTATTTCTCCTTCACTTATAAAACTTAGTTTGGCTGGATATGAAATTCTGGGTTGAAAATTCGTTTCTTTAAGAATGTTGAATATTGGCCCCCACTCTCTTCTGGCTTGTAGAGTTTCTGCCGAGAGATCTGCTGTTAGTCTGATGGCTTCCCTTTGTGGGTAACCCGACCTTTCTCTCTGGCTGCCCTTAAGATTTTTTCCTTCATTTCAACTTTGGTGAATCTGGCAATTATGTGTCTTGGACTTGCTCTTCTCGAGGAGTATCTTTGTGGCGTTCTCTGTATTTCCTGGATTTGAATGTTGGCCTGCCCTATTAGGTTGGGGAAGTTCTCCTGGATGATATCCTGAAGAGTGTTTTCCAATTTGGTTCCATTTTCCCCCTCACTTTCAGGCACCCCAATCAGACGTAGATTTGGCCTTTTTACATAATCCCATACTTCTTGCAGGCTTTGTTCATTTCTTTTTCTTCTTTTTTCTTTTGGTTTCTCTTCTCGCTTCATTTCATTCATTTGATCCTCAATCGCTGATACTTTTTCTTCCAGTTGATCAAGTCGGCTACTGAAGCTTGTGCATTTGTCACGTATTTCTCGTGTCATGGTTTTCATCTCTTTCATTTCGTTTATGACCTTCTCTGCATTAATTACTCTAGCTATCAATTCTTCCACCTTTTTTTCAAGATTTTTAGTTTCTTTGCGCTGGGTACATAATTCCTCCTTTAGCTCTGAGAAGTTTGATCGACTGAAGCCTTCTTCTCTCAGCTCGTCAAAGTGATTCTCCGTCCAGCTTTGATCCGTTGCTGGCGATGAGCTGCGCTCCTTTGCCGGGGGAGATGTGCTCTTATTTTTTGAATTTCCAGCTTTTCTGCCCTGCTTTTTCCCCATCTTTGTGGTTTTATCTGCCTCTGGTCTTTGATGATGGTGACGTACTGATGGGGTTTTGGTGTAGGTGTCCTTCCTGTTTGATAGTTTTCCTTCTAACAGTCAGGACCCTCAGCTGTAGGTCTGTTGGAGATTGCTTGAGGTCCACTCCAGACCCTGTTTGCCTGGGTATCACCAGCAGAGGCTGCAGACGATAGAATATTGCTGAACAGCTAGTGTACCTGTCTGATTCTTGCTTTGGAAGCTTCCTCTCAGGGGTGTACTCCACCCTGTGAGGTGTGGAGTGTCAGACTGCCCCTAGTGGGGGATGTCTCCCAGTTAGGCTACTCAGGGGTCAGGGACTCACTTGAGCAGGCAGTCTGTCCCTTCTCAGATCTCAACCTCCGTGTTGGGAGATCCACTGCTCTCTTCAAAGCTGTCAGACAGAGTCGTTTGCGTCTGAGAGGTTTCTGCTGCTTTTGTTGTTGTTTAGTTGTGCCCTGTCCCCAGAGGTGGAGTCTACAGAGACAGGCAGGTTTCCTCGAGCTGCTGTGAGCTCCACCCAGTTCGAGCTTCCCAGCGGCTTTGTTTACCTACTTAAGCCTCAGCAATGGCGGGCGCCCTTCCCCCAGCCTTGCTGCTGCCTTGCGGTTACATTGCAGACTGCTGTGCTAGCAATGAGGGAGGCTCCGTGGGCGTGGGACCCTCCGGGCCAGGTGTGGGATACAATCTCCTGGTGTGCCCGTTTGCTTAAAGTGCAGTATTGGGGTGGGAGTTACCCGATTTTCCAGGTGTTGTGTGTCTCAGTTCCCCTGGCTAGGAAAAGGGATTCCCTTCCCCCTTGCGCTTCCCAGGTGAGGCAATGCCTTGCCCTGCTTCAGCTCTTGCTGGTCGGGCTGCAGCAGCTGACCAGCACCAATTGTCCGGCACTCCCTAGTGAGATGAACCCAGTACCTCAGTTGAAAATGCAGAAATCACCGGTCTTCTGTGTCGTTTGCGCTGGGAGTTGGAGACTGGAGCTGTTCCTATTCGGCCATCTTGCTCCGCCTTAAGCCACTATTTTTAGGAATACCTTTTCAGTTTCACACACTTTATCTTCTGTTTTTGAGACTCTGATGATATGAATAATAGATCTTTTATTATTTTCCTGCAAATCCTTTAAAGTCTGTTCAATTTTTCCTGATTTTTTCATTGTTCAGATTAGACAGGTTGTTTTTGTTCTTTTTATTTATTTGTTTTTTTGAGATGGGAGTCTCACTCTGCTGCCCAAGCTGGAGTACAGTGGCATCATCATAGCTCACTGCAGCTTTCAACTCCTAGGCTCAACCAATCCTCCCACTTCAGCTTTCCAAGTAGCTGGGATTACAGGTGCATGTGACTGTGCCCAGATAATTTTTAAATTTTTTTTTTTTTGTGGAGACAGGGTCTTGTTTTGTTGCCCAGGCTGGTCTCAAACTCATGGCTTTAAGTGATCCTCCCGCCTTGGCCTCCCAAAGTGTTGGGATTACAGGCATGAGCCACTGTAGCTAGCCAGTTTTTTGTTCTATCTTAAAGCTGACTAATTCTTTCCTCTGTCATATTTATTCTGCTATTGAGCCCACTCAATGAGACTTTTAGTTATTATATTTTTAGTTATTGTATTTTTTATTTCTAAAATTTGCATTTGGTTTTTTTCTTATATCTTCTATTTTTTTTTCCTGAGGCTTTCTGTTTTTTTTTAATTATTTGTTTCCAGCATGTCTGTAATTAGTTGTTGAAGTGTTTTTATGATGGCTACTTCAAAATCCTTGTCAGGTAATTCTAACATCTGCATTATCTCTGTTTTGATGATCTTTTCTCATTTAAGCTAAGATTTCCCTCGTTTATGGTATAATGAATTGTTGTTTTACTGTATCCTGGATGATTTTGAGCATTATTTTGTAAGACTCAGCATCCTATTTTACAGACAGTCTTCATGTTTAGATGTAGTGCGTAGGTCCAGGGGCAAGTAGATATTCAGCTCCTCACTGAGTTCTGCTGACACAATCCTGGCAAAAGAAGAAAACTGCCTCACACTATCTTATTGCTGATAGGTGAGGGTGGAAGTTCGGTTTTCCACTTACCCCTGCTGACATCTCCCCAGCATAAGTGAAGTACCAGCTTTGAAAGTGTATCATGAAGCAGAAACAAAGAACTCAGAGAAGGGATTGCCACACAAGAAATGAAGTGTATTAGTTTTCTATTCCTACCGTGACAAATCACCACAAATTTAGTGGCTTAAAGCAACACAAAATTTTATTTTACATTTCTGTATGTCAGAAATCTAATTCAGATACCAAAAGGACTGAAACCAAGATGTTGTCAGGCTACATTCCTTTTTGGAGGCTGATATGGTTTGGCTATGTCCCCACCCAAATCTCCTCCTGAATTGTAAAAATCTCTATGAGTCAAGGGTAGGGCCAGGTAGAGATAATTGAATCATGGAGGTAGTTTCCCCCATAATGTTTTCGTGGTAGTGAATAAGTCTCATGAGATCTGATGGTTTTATAAATGGGAGTTCCCCTGCACAAGCTCACAAGCTGTCTTTCCTGCTGCCATCTAAGATGGGTCTTACTTCTCCTTTGCCTTCTACCATGATTGTGAAGCCTCCCCAGCCATGTGGAGCTGTGAGTCAATTAAACCTCTTTCCTTTATAAATTACTGAGTCTCAGTATGTCTTTATTAGCAGCGTGAGAACAGACTAATACAGAGACTGTAGGGGAGATTTCATTTCCTGCTTATTTGGATTATTAGAAGAATTCAAGATTATAGGATTGAGGTTCCCATTTTCTTACTATAAACTGAAGGCTGTTTCCACTTTCTAGGGGCTACTGCTTTGCTTGGTCTGTGGTTCCTATCCTTCGTTTTTAAAGGTTGGAACAACAGATCAAATTCTTCTTACATAGCATCTCTCTGACCCGCCCTTCTTCTGTATCCTATTTGTAAAGATTCATGCAGTTATATTGGGTCTATCAAGAAAATTCAAGATATCTCCATTTCAAGGTCTCTAACATTATTCACACCTGAAAAGTCCCTTTTGTCATGTAATGTGACATAGTCGCAGTTTCCAGTAGTTGGGATGTAGACATCTTTGGAGGGCCACCACTTTGTCTACTACAAGAAGTCTGAAGAAAGAAAGATGGGTCTTATTTTATAAAGGCATTAATTAGAGATAACTAGACAAAAATTACTAACCTTCCTAAATATCAGGAAAAGTGCAAAAATAAAAGAACAAAGAAAATTTTGCAATGTTTTTAAAAATATGATATTGGATTGAATCAAATAAGCCATAAATACATACATCCTAATTTCAGAGAAGTTCAAAGGGGAAAAAATGAACAAAAGTGATTGTAAAACATTAGTTGTAGTACACAAATCAAAATCAGGGATCTCAAAATGTGGAAAAAAACACATGTTTTTAAGAATAGATATACAATATACATAAATTAAGTCCAGACAAATTACAACAATAAATGTAAAATAGCTTACCTCAACTATAAAAAGAAAAATTGCAGATCTTACAAAGAAAAAAACCACCCCATGCTATGCATAAGATACACTTAAAGTGATTAAGAAAGGAGGAAAATTAAAAGTTGGGCATTAACATTAAAATTTTTAAATAAGTAAAAAATTAATATTAGCATTAACAAAGAAAACAGAAGTCAGAATTTTGATACCACAGAAAAATATTTCAAACCAAAAAATTATTAAATAAGACAGAGATGGACCCTCATAATGTTAAAGATTACAATTCACAATGAAGATCTAACAGTTGTGAACATCTATGTGCCAAAAACCCAACAACAGATTACAGCATATACAAGAAAAAGTAGATAGAAGTACATTAAAAATAGGAGTGATTATCACACTTTCTCTTGTCTCAAGACTGATCTAGCAGTTAAAAATTAAAGACAGAAAACAAAAACAATATAACAAGAAAGTTATGTTTTACAGATATGTATGGAGCTTTCTGTCATGGCAATAGGAAATACATCTTTATTTTCAATGAAAGTTAATTATTAATATATGATAAGCCACAAATGAAACCTTAATAAAATACAAATATAGAAAGTTTACCAACATTATCTGATTATAGTACAATGATATTAGAAATTAATAACAAAATTAGAAAACCTAAAGGAACTTAACTGAAAAAATAAAACCAAGGTATAGAATAGAATATATAATGCTACACTTTTTGAAAGAAGATTAGAAGCATACACATTATTTGGGGCATGATGGCAGAATAGGAGGTCCCAGACTTTATTACCCCTCACAGAAAGTTTAACTAGCAACTATCCACAGATGAAAAGGCCTGAGTCATCTGCATGGCTAACAGAATGTAATCAAAACTGCATGGAAAGGGTAGTTTGACCACATCGCCCTTTCCCTCTCCCAAATTGGCAGAATGAGGAAAGAGATAGAGGAAAAAGAGAGCAAGAGATGGATATTCAGCCTTCCTAGCATTCCAAGACATTTCCCAGGAAGCCCACTTCAGTCTCACCTCATAGAGAATACAGGAGGAAATGTCATGGCTAGACCATCTGAAGTCAGGTAGAAACAAAGCAAGGAGGTAGAGTTCACAGCCCCAAACACACCTTAGACTCTGCCCAGGTTGGGAGACAACTGCTGCAGTGAAACAAAGAATAAGGGGTAGATCTGCCCCTGCTGAGTTCAAGCAGTGCTCAGTTCAACCTCAAAGTCATCCCAAGGCCCCACCTAGGCAGGGAGGCAAACCTCAACTATATATTTCTACAGATCATAACAGCTGGTCTCATCCACTCAGTCAGCACTCCACTTAATCTCTGTGGCTCACTGTAACCCTGTCCAATTGCTGAACTCAAATAGTAGTACCATTTGACCAGGGAATACACCTTGTGGCTCAGCCTGATCAGAGGTGATTGTAGTGTCCATCCAGCACCTCAGCCTGATTGTACTGTTCAGCCAGTGCTTTTAATGAATAGCAGAGCCCAGCCAGCAGCCCCATCCAAAGTCAGAGCAAAGGCAGCTGCCCAGCCATCTAGAGAACCCAAAGCAAGCTCTGCCTGCCCAGAATTGTTACCAGTTGGCTCATCCAGAATCACAGACTAAACTAAACAGTGAAGATATAGCTGTGACAGCCAGAAAAGGTGGCTGTCTCCTGAAGTTCACGGATACCAATGTGAAAAACACAGATATTACAAAGACTCAAGAAATCGTGATACAGTCAAAAGAAACTAACAAAGCCCCATCAATGGACCCTAATGAAAGAGAGATCTATGAAATGACAAGGAATTCAGGATAATCCTCTTAAAGAAGTTTAGTGAACTACGAGAATATGGTAGTTCACTCTTATCTGCAGAGGATATGTTTCAAGATACTCAGTGGATGCGTGAAACTGTGGCTAGTATTGCACCTTATATATCCTATGTTTTCTTTTATATGTACATACATACCTATGTAAAGTTTAATTTATAAATTGAGAACAGTGAGAGATTAACACAAACAACAAAATGAAATAAAACAATTATAACAATATAGTGGCATCTCTACTCTTGCACTTTGGGTCATTATTAAGTAAAATGAGAGTTAGTTGAACACAAGCACTGCAATACTGCCACAGTCAAGCTGATAATTGGGATAGCTACTGAGGGACTAATGAGCAGATAGCATATAGAGTATACTGCATTGGACAAAGGGATAATTCAGGTCCCAGGAAAGATGGAGTCATACCGTGCAAGATTTTATTATGCTACTCAGAATGGTGAATAATTTAAAACTTATGAGGTATTTATTCTGGAATTTTTTATTGAATATTTTTAGACCATAGTTGACCATTGGTAACTGAAACCATGAAAAGTGAAACTGCAGATAAGAGAGAAGTACTGTATATAAATAAAATATTAAATGAAATTTGGAAAACAATGCAGAAACAAAATGAATGGTTTAACAAAACATAGAAACAATTCAAAATAAACAAATATAACTACTAGAGATAAACCAAACTGAAAAATATAATAGAAAGATTCAAAAGTAGGCTTGATCAAGTTGAAGAAATAATCAGTGAGCTCAAAGACAGAATATTTGAAATTATCCAATCAGAGGAGTAGAAAGAATAAACAAATGAAAAAGATTGAAAAAGGCCTATGACAATTATGGGATAACATCATATAGAAGTTAAAAATGGAGAAGGAAGAGAAAAAGACCAGAAAGCATATTTAAAGAACAATGGCAGAATTATTCACAATAGCATAAGCATGAAATCAACTTAGGTATCCATCCAATAACATAATTTCATTCTTTTTTTATGGCTAGGTACAAATTAAAGAAAAATGTGGTGCATATAAAACATGGAATACTACACAGCCATAAAAAGAACGAACTCACATTCTTTGCAGCAACACAGATGCAACTGGAGGCCATTATGCTAAGTGAATTAGCACAGGAACAGAAAACCCAATACTACATGTTCTTACTAGTGGGAGGTAAACATTGGGTACACATGGACATAAAGATGTGAAAAATAAACACTGGGGACTACTAGAGCAGGGAGGATGGAAGTGGGGCAAGGCTGAGAAAACTACCTATTGGATACTATGCTCACTACGTGGGTGACAGAATCATTCATACTCCAAACCTCAGTGTCACACAATCTACCTATGTAACAAACCTGCACATGTACCCTTTGAATCTAAAATAAAAGTTGAAATTATTAAAAAAAAAAAGGCTGAAAACTTCACTAATCTGCAAAAAGATACTAGCATCCAGGTATGGAAAGCAGAAAGATCTCAATGAAACTTAACTCAAAGGGAATTCACTAAGAGACATAATAATCAAACTATCAAACATCAAAAACAAAATATTCTAAGAGCCTCCAGGGATAAGAAACAGATCACATACAAAGGAGACCCAATACAGTCATTGATGAATTTCTCAGCAGAAACTCTGGAAGCCAGGAGACAGTGGGGTTATATAGTCAAAGTGCTGAAGGAGGAAGAAAAAAACCTCTTGCTAACTGAGAATATTTTACTCCGTACAGCTGTCTTTCTGAAGTGAGGGGGAAATAAAAACTTGCTCAGATGAAAAAAATGAAGGGAGCTTATCACCACCAGGCCTGCCTTATAGAAACTGCTAAAGGAAATTCTTTAAGCTTAAACAAGAGACCACTTATTGATAATGTAAAACTTACAAAAGCACGTAACGCAATGGCAATACACGGACATATTCAGAATAGTCCAGGAAATGTAATGGTGGTGGGTGTTTAAAGCAATTTTATCCTTAGTATGAGGGTTAAAAGACAAAACTATTAATCATAATTATAGTTAAAATTAATTTCCAAGAAAACCATATTATGGAATGATATAAATTCTGATATCAAAAACATAAAATGTGGAAGGGGGAATAAAAGTGTCCGGTTATTTTATACTACCAAAGTTAAGTTGTTATTAGCTTGAAGTAGACTATTGTATTCTATTTAAGCCTTATGGTAACCACAAATCAAAAATCTACAGTAGCTGTGCAAGACAAAAATAGAAGGATTCAAAGCACATCACTACAGAAAACCATCAAACCATAGAGGAAGGCAGCAAGAGAGGAAGAAAGAAACAAAGTATCTATAAAACAACCAGAAAATGATTTAAAATGTCAGTAATAAGTGTTTTCTATCGATAATTGCCTTGAATCTAAATGGATTAAATTCTTTAATAAAAAGAATGCCTGAATGGAGAGAAAACAAGATCCAACTATATGCAGCCTATAAGAGACCCACTTTACTAGTAAGGACAGAGAGAAAGTGAAGGGGTAGAAGAAGATATTCCATGCAAATGGAAACAAAAGAGACTATACTTACATTAGACAAAACATACTTTAAGTCAAAAATGATTTTAAAAGACATTATATAATGATAAATGGGTCAATTTATTAAAAGGATATAAAATTGTAAATATATATGCACCCAACTTTGGAGCACTGAAATATGGAAAGTAAATATTAAGAGATCTGAAGAGACAGATTGAAGTACAATAATATTAAGGGATTTTAATACCTCACTTTCAATGATAGATTATCCAGACAGAAGATTAATAAGGAAACACTGGACTTAAATGGACCTAAAAGATGTATGCCAACAGAATACACATTCTTCTGAAGTGTATACAGAACATTCTGCAGAATAAGTCGTATTAGGCCCCAAGACAGAATGAACCCAAGTATAAACCATGGACTCCTGTTAATACTAATGTATCAATATTTATTCATCAATTATAACAAATACACTACACTAATGCAGTATGTTAACAGGCCGGGTGTAGTGGCTCATGCCTGTAATCCCAGCACTTTGAGAGGCTAGGGTGGGAGGATTACTTGAGGCCAGGAGTTCAAGACTGACCTGGGCAATATGGCAAGATCATCTCTACAAAAAAATAAAAAAATTAGCTGGGCCTTGTGGCACACATGTAGTTGTAGTTACTCTGGAAGATTATATGGTAAGATCCTTTGAACCTAGGAGTTTGAGGCTGCACTGAGCTATGATTGCACCACTGCACTCTAGGCTAGGTGACAGAGTAAGACCCTGTTCCTAAACAAAGAACCAAAAAGATGTTTATAACAGGGGGCTGTGGGGCAGGGGAAGGAGTCGAGGTGGTAGTGTATGGGAGCTCCCTGTACTTTCTGTTCACTTTTTCTATAAAACTAAAACTGCACTAAAAGTGAAGTCTATTAATTTATTTTTTTAAAAAAGGACACAGGAGCCAGGTTGGAAGGACTCTATTGGCCAAAGTTGTGATGATTTGAACATCTAAAAGATTGTTATTCAGTCCCTGGCCAATCGTTCATTGTCTTTCCTCCCTGCTCTATTCTCATCCCTTGGAAACTGCTGAATGGCTTCATATTACTATAGATAACTTGCACTTTATAGAATTTATAAAAAAGGGAATCAAATTATAAGTATTCTGTTTTGTCTGGCTTACTTCATTCAGCTAGTTATTTTCAGATTAATCCATGTTTGTTGTGTGCAGCAATAGTTTGTTCTTTTTGAGTAATATTCCATCGTGTGGATATACCACAATTTGTTTATTCACCTCTTAATGACATTTAGACTGTTTTCATTTCTTGACTATTACAAATAAAGCTGCTATGAACACTCTTATAAAAATTATTATTTAATAATTATTGAGGCATTTTGAATCTGCAAAAAATCCATACATCCTTAATGATAAAATGATAATGCCATAAAACCAATTTATCTCTATGGGAGGCTATTATTAAGCCAAATAATTAATTTGAAAATTATTAACTTGAGGGAAATAATTAAGCATTTATTTGTCTTTCCAATAGGAACTATATTTCAAGGTAACCAAATGAAAAGGGAAATTGTATGTTACACAATGATGCCCCATTTAAAGAAGAAAGCTCCGGTTTTACAAAACAATGGCATAGGTGTAGGGAAAAAGGCTAGAACCAGAAAATTACCATTTCACAATACCTATCAAAATTATTATAGTAGAACATGAGTATTCATTGGTGTTAAAACAAATAGGTGAATGGTTGAAAGTAAACTGGACATTTGATGCTAAAGTAATAACATGCAGATTCCTCACTGAAAAAAAAAGAAACTGTATAATGGAGGTGTTGTGCTGTCACCACTAGCACAGTGATTAATGGTAGGAAACAATATTATGTATCTTCAGCCATGATGCAGTATGAACCATGTAACCTCACTTATGATGTATTTTAGCCAAAAAAAATTTTAATTTGAATCCAGGCAAATCTTTAAATCTAACTTCTAGTTGATTTTTTTCAGGAAATTCAAGGGATAGTTACTGAACTAACTAAACCACAAGGAAGCAACCAGATAAATCTGGAAAGGTGAGATTTTATGGGACAAATGCCCCTATAGCTTCAACCAGTTGGTGTCATGAAAAAGTGAAGGATTTAAAAGAGACTTAATGGCTGAACAACCAAATGCAATGTGTGGTTCTATTTTGGATGCAGTTTTGGAACACCAGCTGTAAGATATTTTGATAGAAATTGCAGAGGGGGGTGGGATTTTAATGAACTGGCTATTAGATGATACTAAGGAGTTTCTGTTATATTGGTGAAAATGTTGTCTTAGCTGTACAGAAATGTCTAATTGCATGAAGATAATGTGGCACAGAGATAGACAAATTGACTGATGGACTACAGAATCCAGAAACAGTTTGAGGCTTGATATAGTACTAACATGGCACTACAGATCATTAACAGAAAAGTGGTCTATTTAATTAATGGTACTGAAATAAACTGATTCACCATAAAGAAAAAAATGAAATTGAATTTCTACTTTACACCATATATAAAAATCAATTACAGGTGCACAAAAGACATAAATGTGAAAGACATAAATTTAAGACTTATAAAATAGAACACAATCTCTTCATGATTTTGGTGTAAGAGATAATTTCCTAAATGTAACTAAAAATTTTTAACCATTTAAAGAGTAAAAGATCAATAAATTTGATTTCATTATAATCAAGAGCATGTAAAGAAAATAAAAACAAAAAAACAAATCATATACTGGGAGAAGATATTCACAAGACATAAAATTGGCATAATGTTGTTATCCAGAATATGTAAAGAATTTTTATAATTCCATAAGAACAAATAAGCAATTTGAAAATATAGACAGTGAGCATTTTAGTGGAATTATGATTGCAAGTAAATCAATGAAAAAGATTCTAAACCTCACTAGTAATAGATGATTTATCATAATGAGATATTATTTTACACTCATTAGTTTGGTTAAATTAAGTCTGGCAATTAAAAATCTTGATATGTATATGGAGGAACAGGAACATTTATATATAGCTAGTAGGAGTGTAAAGTACATTCCTTGTGGAAAAAACTTTTAAATTCAAATTGTACACGTGGTCTATACCTAGCTATTTTGTGTAGGTATAGGTTTTAGATAAACTCTTAAGTACATCAGCATACATGAACAAAAATACTTGTAGTAACATTGTGATAGCAAAAAAACTGAAAATAAGTCAATCGTCATTTGACCGGAGAATGGATTAAGAAACTACATTGTCACACAGCAAGAATGAATATAACAGCTTCACATAATAATATAGATGGATCTTAGAAATAATGTTGAGTAAAGAAATCAAAACAGTTTGATATTTTTATAATGCTTTTAAAAAAGGGAAAACTAAAGATTACATGGCTTAGTGATCCATATATATGTGGAAAAAACTTTTTTTTGTAAGCAAGGGAATAGTACTATTCAGGATAGTTGTCACTGAGGGAGGCAGGGATGTGATCAAAGAGGTAACACAGGCCGGGCGCGGTGGCTCAAGCCTGTAATCCCAGCACTTTGGGAGGCCGAGACGGGCGGATCACGAGGTCAGGAGATCGAGACCATCCTGGCTAACACGGTGAAACCCCATCTCTACTAAAAAATACAAAAAACTAGCCGGGCGAGGTGGCGGGCGCCTGTAGTCCCAGCTACTCGGGAGACTGAGGCAGGAGAATGGCGTGAACCCGGGAGGCGGAGCTTGCAGTGAGCTGAGATCCGGCCACTGCACTCCAGCCTGGGCGACAGAGCGAGACTCCGTCTCAAAAAAAAAAAAAAAAAAGAGGTAACACCGTGTTAATGCTAGGGGTAATGTTCTCATTCATAAAATAACCGGTGGGTTAGTATATTTTGGGTATGTATTAATTATTTTAAAATTGAAATTAAAATAGAATTTATGAAGGATTTCTGGCAAATGCTGGATTGCATTCTTCTGTATGAATATTTATTCACCAGTAAGGATGAAAAATAATATTCTTACCTTTAGAATATTTTGTTTGATGTTGAAAATAGTTTAATAGCTAAATAGTTGAGATGGTGCTTTTTTTTTTTTTTTTTTTTTTTTTTTTTGAGATGGAGTCTTGTTCTGTCACTCAGGCTGGAGTACAGTGAGGTGATCTCCACTCACTGCAATCTCCGCCCCGGGGTTCAAGCGATTCTCCTGCCTCAGCCACCCTAGTAGCTGGAATTACAGGGCCCTCTACCGTGCCTGGCTAATTCCCATGTTTAGTGGAGACAGGGGTTTCACAGTGTTGGCTAGGCTGGTGTCGATTTCCTGACCTCAAGTGATATGCCCGCCTGGGCCTCCCAAAGTGCTAGGATTACAGGAGTTAGTCACCGCACCCTGCCAAGATCGTGCTATTTTTACTAGATCTTTCCTAGGAGAAAAAACGGTGTTAACTCTGTTTCTTCATTTGGATAGCCTAATGTACATTTCCTAATTCCTTTTCCCCATGGCATCTAAAATGGCATAATCTCTGAGAGGATACACCTAATTGAAATATCTCAATGGTGTTGAAGTAAGCCTTGGTATAGATTTTATTTCATTTGATATAGTACCTTAGAATTCATTAGTATGAAATTTATTCTGGAAGTAAAGTGAGAGTAACTATATATTTTAGTGTTTTATTACTATTTTAAAATATTTACTAGTCTGTTTTCACATTACTATAACGAAACACCTGAGACTGGGTCATTTATAAAGAAATACCTGAGACTAGGTAATTTATAAAGAAAAGAGGTTTAATTGGCTCACCATTCCCCAGGCTGTACAGGAAGCACGGCGGCTTCTGGGGAAGCCTCAGAAAACTTTTACTCATGACAGAAGGCAAAGCAGGAGCAGGCATCTTACATGGCAGGAACAGGACTGAAAGAGAGCGAGGTGGTGCCACACACTTTAAACCAACCAGATCTTGTGAGAACTCACTCACTATTGCGTCACAATACCAAGGGGGAAAATCTGCCCCCATGATCCAATTGCCTCCCACCAGGCCCCACCTCTAACAATGGGGACTATAATTCTTCAAGATATTTGGGCGGGGATACACATCCAAACCACATTGTTAGACTCAGCTGATCTTTTAGAAATGTGTAGTTTTACCAACTGTATGGAAATAATTCCAAGATAATGTGATGAATTTTGTTTCTTTTTCTATAGTACACGTTCTCAGCGGCATTACAAAAATATTCTTCAGAAACGACTTAGGCACTATATACAAGCTTTTAAAATCCTATTTGTCGATTTCATATAAGGCACAGTTCAGGGAAGCAGCCACCAAATTTTCGTATGGTGCTAGTTAATAACTAGATGTGGATAAAATACTATCACAAAATATGAGCCAAAACTGTTCCTAAGGATCTCTACCAGAGATAGTTTAGATTTCACAGTGGCTGCCAATTTATAACTGGGTGAGGGTACTGCCTTTAGGCAAAATTGCTAAGCAAGCAAAATATGTCTTCAGTGTTTCATGAGTCTTACCCCCACCCATCCATCTTTAAACTTTATTTACAATTTGTATTAGTTTCTTTTTTCTTTTCTTTCTTCTTCTTATTTTTCTTTCTTTCTTTTTTTTTTCTTTTTCTTTCTTCTTTTTTTTTTTGAGACAGTGCCTCGCTCTGTTGCCCAGGCTGGAGTGCAGTGGTGTGATGTCAGCTCACTGCAGCCTCCTCCTCCTGGCTTCAAGCAATTCTCCTGCCTCAGTCTCTCAAGTAGCTGGGATTACAGGTGCAAGCCAGCGCACCTGGCTAATTTTTGTATTTTTAGTAAAGATGGGGTTTCACTATATTGGCCAGGTTGGTCTTGAACTCCTGACCTCAAGTGAAACACCCGCCTTAACCTCCCAAAGTGCTAGGATTACAGTCATGAGCCACAGGGCACGGCTGAGTTTCTGACTTTTCCTTCCAGGCTTTTTTTTTTTTTTTTCAAGCTAGGCAAACACATATGTACACACAGACACATTCTTGCATCTCCTTTTTCACAAAAAGGGTAGCATGTTTTCTGTCTTGCTTTTTTCATAAAATAGATCCTGGAGTTCATCCCATGTTAGTATATAGAGGTCTTCCTCATTCTTTTCTGTAATTGGGTGTTATCTATACATTTTGTGGAAGTATCATAGTTCAGCTAACCTATCCCTATTAAATGATATATTTGAATTGTTTTCAGTTGTTCGGTATGACAATGCAACGGTGAATAACCTTGTTCATATGGTGTCTTGTATTTCTTGAAGTGGTTCTTCAGGGAAGGTTGCTAGAAGTAGGATTGCTGGTTCAAAGGTAAATATATATATCTGTATTTTTTTTTTTTTTCAAATATTACCAACTTCTCAGTAGGAATCACACAATTTTGTACTTCAGCCACAAATGTTTGAGAGTGCCTGTTACCCTACAGCCTTGACGATGGAGTGTGTTGTCAAACTTTTGGATTTTTGTTGATATGATTGGTTAAAAAAATGAATCTCAGTATAGTTTAATTTGCATTTCTGAGATAGGTAGAGTATATTTTAATTTGTTGATGGGTCATTAGCATTTCTTTTTGTGTAAACTGTTATTTTCCTATTATTCTGTTAGATTTTTGGTCATTTTCTTCTTAGGTTTTTAGATCTCTTGGTATATATCTGTGGCTACACACATAATACAGATGTATATACTTTTGTCATGCAAATTTATTTTGTATTTATAAAATCAAACATCATATTTGTTTTATGCCTTCTGGATTTTAAGTCATAGTTAGAAAGGCTTTCCCACTCCCAGGTTGAAAGGTATTCAGCCATTTTTTTCTTTGAGTACTTGCATAGTCATAATGTTCTCTGTTAAGCATTAATTAGAACAAGGGAATTAGATTAATTGAATCCAAGAATGTTATTTTCAGTGGGTTTGGTTTTGGCCCAAACAGATTCTCCTGTGTACAAGTGCTTGGATGAGCATTGCCAAAATACTGCTTCCTAAGCCTTGTTTTTCCATTTGCATTTGATTGGCCAATTCCCCTTTTGATTGACACATTTAATAAAGCATGGTAATATAATTAATCAAATAGCAGCCAAGGCTTTCAGGCCTGTCTTTCATTCATCTTTAAAGGTGACTTTGCTCTCTACTCTCATCCATTAGGCATTTAAAGTTTTACACTTATGAGGCATTCTTAACTTTCTAATTTCCAGGTTCTTGTGAGAAGCCTTACTGCTTACAAGTACTTAGAATACGTTGTATTAAATAATTGTGTTTAGGCATAATTTTAATGAGTTACTCAAGAACTATTTAGCTATCTCAATTGTTTAAAATACAGATAATATAGAGTGAGGGAGGGGAGAGATGGAGAAAGGTTATGAGATGTGTTCAATACAAAGAAAGCTTTTAATGGGTGTTAATATTCAGTAAAGTATTTCAGAAGTACACTGCTTTTCGTACATTTTTTGCTGCATGCTCTAGCTTTAGCCCTCAGACCTCCCATGCAGACAGCACATATGTTCAATGGGGCTGTGCTGTTACAGTTAGTATCTAATGATGTGTGCTCTTAGTCTGTGGTAATGTTCTCGGGGAAGCTGAATTAGGCTCAGGATGTTACCTAAAAAGGACTTCATTGCTTACTAAAGATGTATTTTTGTTTCTTTTCCCCACTTTATTTGATACTATGTTTCTAAGATTTTTCTTTCTATAAACCACCACATTTCTTAAATTCTATTCTACTCCACCCTGAAAATCAAAAGCTGACCCAATCACCACAATTTTATATAAATGCATACTGTTAAGCAACACTCAGTCTTCTGAAGCAATCTCTAGTTGAGGAGCTCTAAGCATTTATTAAGTACAGCTTTCTAGTCTTTTCATTTAATCAGAATTAGGGCTAAGGGGGCAGGGAAGATGGCAGATTTTGAATTTTCTTCAATTCTGTGATTCCTACATATGCAATATGGGGCACATCATGAAGTGATTTTGTATAACTGGTTGTGGTGACAACTTTTTCAAAAGGAAAATTATTCCTTTGTATGAAACTGTTACAACTGGGGCAAATTCACATATATGGCTTTGGGACTTACTACTTCTTCCTTATAGAACTGGGGAGATTGACAAATCTTTTTTGTGACTAGAAAAATACCTTATATGGTTAGTAAGATAAAACCAAAAAGTTCTATTTAAAAAATTATTAATAGTTATTTCTGAGTTTTGGGGTGGGAGGTGATCAAGTGAAGGCGGTTGTATTTAAGAAGACTGTACTGGACTCGGATCATTTTTGTTATGTAGCAGAAGACTTGGTAATATTTCAAGAGGGAGATGAGAAAAAGAGATCCCAAAGTTATTCCTTGTGATTTGAAGTTAGAGAAAGCTTCCAGGAATGAACAAGGCATCTCTGAGGAGGGCAAGTTAGAAAGGGAATGGGCCTGGTTGACAGAATGAGACAGATGTGAGAGTGGGAGTGGGTGGTAACGGAGGTAGTTCTGAATCTTTGAGGCAGTGGATTCTAAAACTAATTCCAACATTTTTGGGATCAGTTTTAATAATGGGAAGAGGTTGTATGTGTGAACCTGGATCTGGGCCCTAAGAACTGAAATATTTGGCACTTGGGCTTGTTAAAAATGATTTTGCCTTTATTGAGCATAACATGAGGGGTCACATTCAACTTTCAGAGAAGAGGACGCAGGCTCCAATTCTACATTCTGTTTCTATCCTTCAGCGGTAGTTTTTCAACCTCAGAAAACATTTTCTGAGTTTAGGTTGTATTTTGCTTCCATGAAATTTGTTTTAGTTCAGGCATTTCTTAGAGAATTTTTGTTGTAACAGGATAGAGTTGGACTTTTCCTGCTAAGATCCTAATGATAAGGTTGAGCGTACAGGCAACCTTTTATGTTTTAAGGCATAAACGGGGGGCTAGACTCTGCACCTGCTTGGGGCTTATTAAGAAATAAAGAGACTCTGCTGTTCCTAATCATCCCATCAGCACCAACCTTGTCATTCTCTCTCCTCTCCTCCCTCTCAGAAGCAGATCAGAAGACTGGGGTGAAAAAAGCATTGGAGCTATGAGTCGTTAGCCTAGAGAGAAAGGGCTGTGGTTTTTATTTTCTTTTCTCGAGGGGAAGAAGAGGGATACTCAGCACCCCAAAGCCAAGCAAGGGGACAGTTATGTGTAATGGTTTTTGTGTTCTCCTGGTTTGAAGTTTGCTTATGCTGCTGACTTGGTGATCTGCCCGGTTCCCATTTGAACAGGAGGATAGATAATTGGAAAGAGAGTGCATAATGGGGTGAAGGGCAGTGGGGAGCAGCCTGCAGTCTCATGTTAGGCTTAGAAAGGATGTGTGAGTTTCTTGAGTCAAGTGGAAAGGTAGCTGGGCCTTAGCCATCTTGACAGAAGCCTACCCAAGACAGCTTGCCACCAGGCAAGTATATCTGGCAGAAAGAGGATGTAAAGTGAATTGTTCTCCAGGGTACACACTGAGGGAGCATTGGAAGAGGATAAACTGGAGACAGATTTACCACCTTATGAAACCACATTTGCCTAATGAAAGAACCAGCATTTTAATGCCTGCCACACAGAGTTCATAAATACCCAGCTTTGGCCAAGAAAGGATAACAACAGGGATCCGATAAGAAAAAGCCACTTGTCTCTTTTCAACTTCTTCCTCCTTACCACAACAAGCCAGGACAAAGGGGCCTGTAAATGGGGCTGGGGGAGGAAGAATGAAAGATCAGATTACTTTCTTTCTTACTCTTAAGTCTTTCAGGCTAAGGATTGGACAACACTTCAGGGGAAGGGATGAAGTGAGCTCTTAAGTTGGAAATTTCAAACTGGACTGGGCTGTTTTATATCTGAAAAATGATCCAGAAAGGTCTTCAGTCCTTCCAAGATGTCAGTTAGGAAATGACAGGGATGGGAAAAGGTAGAATGGAGCTAGTACAGCTGAAGGCAGCAATGGGAGAAATATGAAATCCTTCAATGCCTTGTATCCTGTCTCAACCTACAGCTGCCTAGCCCTTCATGTTCCATTAAAGGCCCTGTTTCATAAAACCCAAAACTTATCTTGATTCATGCCTATATGTTGACTGTCACCCGAACCTGACCCATGTTCACTTGTAGGACTGTGCAAAAGTGACTGAGGGAAGGAATGAAAGGAATTACAGGACCTAGTAGTCCCTGTTCAACTTGACTGCAAGTCCTCTTCCATGAGTAGAATAATAGGATGATATTCTGGAAGACTTACTACCACCAGTCCAAGGTATTGTCCAAGCACTCAGATTGTTATGGAAGTAGGAGCTCCTGCCTTAGATTCTGGGTTCAGTTTCTTCCTGCCAAGGCCAGCTTTTACCTAACAGTAATACTTTTTACAGCTTACAGTGGGGATAGACTGTTTCCTCAACTACCTTATTACTAATGGCCTAGACAAACAAACATTGCCCCTGAGATGATTTTTGCGCTCCAAATTATGGTTAAGTAATATTCTGTTTATGTATCATAACTTTTTTAAATTTTCCACATAATTTACATAGTCCACTTAAAATTCTATTAGGAATATGTGTCATACTTTTCCCAATTTTGGACATTGAGGTGTTTTTTTCCTTTAGAGTTGTTGCTATAATTTTTGTGTACCTATTATTTTCTTTTTGTGAATTTTGAATTTCTTTATTTTAATTTTTGTGGATTATTTGTTCAACAGAAGAATTTACTGGTTGTAAACATTTAAACATTTTTAATACTCTTGAAATATGTCAACAATATATCTTTTTTTTTTTTTTTTTTTTGAGACGGAGTCTCGTTCTGCTGCCCAGGCTGGAGTGCAGTGGCATGATCTCAGCTCACTGCAAGCCCCGCCTCCCAGGTTCACACCATTCTCCTGCCTCAGCCTCCCGAGTAACTGGGACTACAGGCGCCCGCCACTATGCCCGGCTAATTTTTTTTTTTGTAATTTTAGTAGAGACGGGGTTTCACTGTGTTAGCCAGGATGGTCTCGATCTCCTGACCTTGTGATCCACCCTCGGCCTCGGCCTCCCAAAGTGCTGGGATTACAGGCGTGAGCCACCGCGCCCGGCCTCCACAATATATCTTTAAAAATATTTTAAAATTGTCATTTGCTGTTTTCAAACTTTCCTATACACCCCTATTAATCTTTTGAACACACTTTAAAAAAGTCATTCTTGTGTTAAAAAGTTTTAATGGTTCCCATCATCTCTTAGTTTGGATGAGTTAAAACTAATATTAATTTTTTATTCTGGTCTGGTTCCAAAAGTTCTTTTAATCCTTGTACCTACTACTTTCTAATGTGAAATCCTTGCTCGCTATCTTAAAATATACTACTTCAACATCTTTGCTATACTATTTCATCTACATAGAATGCCCTCTCTCCACTTTTAGGTCTCAGGAAATTCTATCTACTTATTAAGGTGTACTTTTCAGGAACATACTATTTTTATAAAGTTTTACTTGCCCATTCCTGCCCTGTACAAACACTTCTCTCAGCTGTGAACATTTAAAGTACTTACTTTTTTATGTTAACTTTTACCATCATTTCTTTTGCTGTCTTGTATTGTAACTATAAAAGATTGCCTGAGATAAAATGCTCCAGATTGGACAAACAGAACAAAAAACAAACCAAACCAAAAAGACCCCCAAACACACCCACTTTGATGAGAACAGTAGAAGCTACAAAAACTGTTATTTCAAAACGGATGCGCTCTGTCTTGCAAGAAGAGATAGAGATTTGAGCAATTCTAGGTGTAGGTTCTTTATTTCGGGGAAAAAATGGAAAGGGTTCTTTAGCTGAAGTGGAACTTCGGCAACAACATACATTTTAATCCTGTAATAGTATAGCGGCATAACCAGAAAAATATATGATGATATTGCTGTCTTGAGAAAACAAGACCATTACATATGGTGAGTAGAACGGCTAAAAATCTTACTCTCTAAAACTCTGAGTATGTATCTCTTGAATTATTTAACCCTGCAAGGGGTGGAGCATTATGCTGTTGTCTAAAATTTATGCATGTCTAGGAAATGATGTCTGTATCTTGTGAGCACCAGGGATATTCTTACATTAACCTAAATTTTTGTATGCAGGGTAGAGGGAAGCCTGCCTTACTTCCTCCCTCAAATGTTCAAGCCTGAATGGAACCTCTCTGGCACTGGCATTTCATGCAGTATCAGCTCAGCTTGAAACAATGAAAGTAGCATATCCGATCACAAGCAGTTGATCCCCAGACATGTTTATTGATGGCACTATGAAAGAAAACAGCATACTGACATACAATACAAAGATACTTGGCAGACTTTATAGTGGCAATTCAGTTTTGGCATTTATATTGGTAAAAACAGATTACAAGGCTTAGTGTAGCTCAAACCTTATTTAAGCTTGCAAAATGTCTGATATGATCAGTTGGCATTCCACTGAGAGCAACACCTCTATCTCTAGGAATTCCTCTTAAGCAGTTTACATTCATGTAGTGTCTGTGCTTTGCTTTAAGTGTGTTATGTAATCTAATCATTTTTATTTTTTCTGATTGACCCCATTCAAAAGATTCTGAGTCACCATGCCCATCAGCGTAGTTAAAAAAAAATTTAAATGAACAGTGACACTTAGTGGCTAGAAATATTCATTACAGTGCTCTTCTGTAAGAATCTCCATTAACACGTCCCATGGTAATAAAGTAAATGATACCAAAATTTAGTCTTCTTGGCAAAGTAATATACAGTATTTGAAGTGTGTTGGTTTTGCAGCAGCTGTCATTCCATACCAATTCATTTAGTTAAAAAGCAAACAGGTGGCTCACACATATTGTTTTTACTACATAAATTTTTAAATTTTCTTCAGTCCTACTGAAATAAATGGGGCATTTTTGCTGTTGATTTCAGTTCACTAGAAAAAATATATGACAATACAGTGGAGATATTATTAATAGCACTGTTCAAAGTGCATGCTTTCTTCTAAGCAGATATCTATTGACCCAAAATATGGACAAGTAACTTAAGTGAGACAAGTAAGTTACACGTATACTTGTGAGACTGAAACAAAACAAAACAAACAAACACAAGATTAATGTGTCCTAATTAATTCCTTTGTTTTGGTACTATGGCACACAAAAAGTAAAATTATAGTGAGGTTTTAAAAATATTTACTCCAAGATCAAGACTTTATTCCTTTAAGGTTTAGGTTAAGTTTTCCCTCAATTTTATTGCATTTATGGATTTATTTTTGACCTTTAAGGAAGGCTTTGTGACAATAATTAGTGTTTTACTTTCTTGCAAAATGAAAGCATGTTATCTTGCCTGAGGTTAATGTGTTTTTAAGTCTTTTGAGGTGATGCAGTTGGAAAGCAATTTAGAATATTGTCTTCTGCCAGCTTCACATACAACAGAGAGATGAGTGGAAAATATCTGATTAGTGGGTGTGACAAAATATGGCAAGACAGTTATGGAAATATATGTAAACCATGTTGTTTGACTTACATATTGGTTTTTTAAGAACCAAAACAAATACAATGAAAAACATTTTTGACAACTTAATTAGAGAGTGGGAAGAGGGAGGTGATACAGTAGTCTTTTACAAGTGTAGCAGGAAGTCTCTTTTAAGTAAATTCAGTGTGTAAAAAGCTGACTTTACAAAATAGATAAGTTACAGTGTGATTATGAGGTTTATAGAAGCATTTACCAAAGCCTGGAAGTAAACCATGTATCACTTAAAACATCCAAAACAATTATTTAGTTTAGATACTTTCCCAGTTGAGTGAATCGAGTAATTCAATAGCTTAATTCTCCACTCAATGGTTACATTGCACTCTCACTCCTCCTTCTCTCAAATCCCTTGCTATTTGAATCCTCTCTCCCTGGTCAGTAGTGGATGATGCCTGTGCTCTCAGGGTAATATGGATTTACTCTTAATCCTTCATGTACTGTACTGTAATTGCCTCTAATTGTCATCTCTCACAGATGACAACCTCCTTGAGGATTGAGGTTGTATATCTTATTCACTGTCTAGCATGTAGCACAGTGCCTGGAATATAATAGGTGCTCATTAAATATTTAATGTTTGTAAGTGCCAGAATGTTGGAATAGAGCTAGTGGGATGAGGCAAAGTGAAATTCCTTTCTAGTCCCTTGGGGACAAGGGGAACCCCCTATTTGTGGGGCTTTAATTTGTGCTTGCCCGGGTGGGATACATTTCCAGACTATTGATGTTTCTTTTTGCTATTGATAGCTTTGAGATATGGGTTTGGAGATCAGCCATCCTGTATAAAAGAAGCCATTCTGTTCCAGAGAGTGTGTAGTTGGAATTCAGCTTCAGATGGTATTCAGCTTCAGATGGTATACAGATTCTTAAATAATAATGCATATAAAGGAGGCTGTCTCTTCGTTTGGGAATGTGTAAAACAAAGTACTATGATAAAAAGAATGTTGTAAATCCTTTTGTAGTTCATGAGATGATGATTGGGTGTTCACACGCATGTGTGAAATGTGCCACCCTCAACCTTATTATGAGTTCGGCACATTACCCGTCTGACATGAAAGAAAGGAAAAACAAAGAAAAGTGTTGTATTGAGAAATGGGACATTAGGCCTTGTTTCACTACTAACTCTGTATTTAACCTTGACCTTATCATGTATCTCTTTTGTCTTAAATTTCTTCTTTTAATTATTTTTTATTTATTTTAAATTTTTAATAAATTTAGAGGGTTCAAGTGCAGATTTCTTACATGCATATATTGCATAGTGGTGAAGTCTGGGCTTTTAGTGTCCCCATCACCCAGATAGTGAACATTCTACCCAATAGGTAATTTTTCAGCCCTCATCCCCTCTCCCAGCCTCCCACCTTTTGTAGTCTGCAATGTCTATTATTTTACTCCGTATGTCCATGTGTCCCCATTGTTTCACTCTCACTTGTAAGTGAGAACATGTGGTATTTGACTTTCTGTTTTTGAGTTATTTCAGTTAGGATTCTGGCCTCTAGTCACATCCATGTTACCAAAAAAGACATGATTTCCTTCTTTTTTATAGCTGAGTAGTGTTCCTATATATATGTGTATATATATACACATACCACATTTTCTTTATTCAGTCCTCCATTGATAGACACTTAGGTTGATTCTGTATCTTTGCTATTGTGAATCGTTTTGAAAGAAGTGCAGGTATCTTTTTGGTATAATGAGTTCTTTCCATTGGGTATATACCCAGTAATGGGATTGCTGGATTGAATGATGATTCTATTTTTAGTTCTTTGAGAATTCTTCATACTGTTTCCCATAAAGGTTTTACTACTTTATAGTTCCACCAACAGTGTATAAGCATTCCCTTTTTTTTTTTTTTTTCCCTACAACCTTGTCAACATCTATTTTGCGTTTTTTTTTTTTTTTTTTTTTTTTTTTTGACTTTTTAATAATAGTCATTCTGACTGGTATGAGATGGTGGCTCATTGTGGTTTTTATTTGCATTTCTGTTATGATTAGTGATTTTAAGCACTTTTTCATATGTCTATTGGCCACTTGTATGTCTTCTTTTGAAAAATATTTGTTCATGTCCTTTGCTCACTTTTTAGTAGAGTTATTTGGCTTTTTTCATGTTGAGCTGTTTGAGTTTCTCATAGATTCTGGATATTAGCCCTTGTTGGATGCATAGTTTGCAAATATGTTTTCCAATTCTGTAGGTTTTGTGTTTACTCTGTTGATAGTTTCTTTTGCAGTGCAGAGGTTTTTTGGTTTAATTAAGTCTCATTTGTCAATTTTTGTTTATGTTAATTTGGATTTTGAAGACTTGATAACAAATTCTTTGAATAGGCCAATGTCCAGAAAAGTTTTTCCTAGGTTTTCTTCTAGGATTTTTATACTTACAGATATTACATTTAGTTCTTTAATTTAACTTGAATTAATTTTTGTATATGGTAAGAAGTATGAGTCCAGTTTTATTCTTCTGCATATGACTATCCAATTTTCCCGGCATCATATATTGAAAAGGGTTTCCTTTCCCGAGTGTATATACATATTTTTTACTTTGTAAAAGATCAGTTGGTTGTAGGTTCGTTGATTTATTTCTGGGTTCTCTATTCTGTTTCATTGACCTATGTGTCTATTTTTAGACCAGTACCATGCTGTTTTGGTTATCATGGCTGTGTAGTATGATTTGAAGTCAGGTACTGTGATTTTTCCAGCTTTGTTCTTTTTGCTTAGGATTGCTTTCACTCTTTGGGCACTTTTTTGGTTTCATGTGAATTTTAGGATTGTTTTTTTCTAATTCTGTGAAAAATAATGTTGGTAATTGATAGGGATTTCATTGAATCTATAAGTAACTTTGGGCGATGATATGGTTTGGCTCTGTGCTGCCACCCAAATTTCATCTTTGAGGTCCCATAATTCCCATATGTTGTGAGAGGGACCAGGTGGGAAATGATTGAATCATGGGGGTGGGTTTTTCCTGTGCTGTTCTTGTGATAGTGAATGGGTCTCATGAGATCTGATGGTTTCAAAAACAGGATTTTCTCTGCACAAGCTCTCTTTTTTGCCTGCTGCCCTCCACATAAAATGTAATGTGCTGCTTCTTGCCTTCTGCCATGATTGTGAGGCCTCCTCAGCCATGTGGACTGTAAGTCCAATTAACCTCTTTCTTTTGTAAATTGCCGAGTCTTGGATATGTCTTTATCAGCAGCATGAAAATGGAGTAATATAGTAAATTGGTACTGGGAGCGGAGCGCTGCTGAAAAGATACCTGAAAATGTGGAAGTGGCTTTGCAACTGGGTAATAGGCAGAGGTTAGAAGAGATTGGAAGGCTCAAAAGGAGGCAGAAAAATGTGAGAAAGTTTGGAACTTCCTAAAGACATGTTGAATGGCTTTGACAAAAATTCTGATAGTGATATGAACAATAACGTCCAGGCTGAGGTGGTCTCAGATGGAGATGAGGAACTTGTTGGGAACTGGAGCAAAGGTAACTCTTGTTACATTTTAGGAAACAGACTGGTGGCATTTTGTCCCTGCCCTAGAGATTTGTGGAACTTGAAACTTGAGAGAGATGGTTTAGGGTATCTGGCAGAAGAAATTTCTAAGCAGCAAAGCGTTCAAAAGGTGACTTGGGTGCTGTTAAAGGCATTCAGTTTTATAAAGGAAGCAGAGCATAAAAGTTTGGAAAATTTGCAACCTGACAATGAGATAGAAAAGAAAATCCCATTTCTGAGGAAAAATCCAAGCCAGTTGCAGAAATTTGCATAAGTAACAAGGAACTGAATGTTAATTCCCAAGACAATGGGGAAAATGTCTCCAGGGCATGTCAGAGGTCTTCATGGCAGCCCCTCCCATCAAAGGCCTGGAGGCCCTAGGAGGAAAATGTGGTTTCTTGGGCTGGGCCCAGGGTCCCTGCACTGTGTGCAACCTAGGGACTTGGGGCCCTATATCCTAGCCACTCCAGCCATGGCGGAAAGGGACAAATATATAACTCAGGCTGTGGCTTCAGAGGGTGCAAGCTTCAAGCCTTGGCAGCTTCCACATGGTGTTAAGCCTGTGAGTGCACAGAAGTCAAGAATCGGGGTTTGGGAACCTCCACCTCCTAGATTTCAGAAAATGTATGGAAACTGCTGGATGCCCAGGCAGAAGTTTGCTCTTGGGGTGGGGTCCTCATGAAGAAACTCTGCTAGGGCAGTGCAGAAGGAAAACATGGGGTGGGAGCCCCCACACAGAGTCCCTACTGGGTCACTGCCTAGTGGAGCTATGAGAAGAGGGCCACTGTCCTCCAGACCCCAGAATGGTAGATCCACTGACAGATTGCACCATGCACCTGGAAAAGCCACAGGCACTCAACACCACACCATGAAGGAAACCAGGAGAGAGGCTGTACCCTGCAAAGCCACAGAAGTGAAGCTGCCCAAGACTAGGGAACCTACCTCTTGCATCAGCATGACCTGGATGTGAGGCATG
Source organism: Macaca thibetana thibetana (assembly GCF_024542745.1). Taxonomy (NCBI): domain Eukaryota; kingdom Metazoa; phylum Chordata; class Mammalia; order Primates; family Cercopithecidae; genus Macaca; species Macaca thibetana. The sequence goes on along the minus strand of NC_065589.1, from coordinate 81,475,475 downwards.
GAATCAAAGGAGATCATTTCAGAGCTTTAAGATTTGACTGCCCCACTGGATTTTAAACTTGCATGGGCCCTGTAGCCCCTTTTTTTTGGCCAATTACTCCCATTTGGAATGGCTGTATTTACCCAATGCATGTACCCCCATTGTATCTAGGAAGTAACTAACTTGCTTTACCTTTTACAGGCTCATAAGTGGACGGAATTTGTCTTGTCTAATGAGACTTTGGACTGTGGACTTTTGAGTTAATGCTGAAATGAGTTGAGACTTGGGGGACTGTTGGGAAGGCATGATTGGTTTTGAAATATGAAGATATGAGATTTGGGAGGGGGCAGGGATGGAATAATATGGGTTGGCTCTGTGTCCCCACCCAAATCTCATATTGGAGATTCCATAATTCCCACATGTTGTGAGAGGGACCAGGTGGGAGATTATTAAATCATCGTGTGGGTTTTTCCTGTGCTGTTCTCATAATAGTGAATGGGTCTCATGAGATCTGATGATTTTAAACATGGGAGTGTCTCTGCACAGGCTCTCTTTTTTTTGCCTGCTGCCATCCACATAAGATGTGACTTACTTCTCCTTGCCTTCTGCCAAGATTGTAAGGCCTCCCCAGCCACGTGGAACTGTAAGTCTAATAAACCTCTTTCTTTTGTAAATTGCCCAGTTTCGGGTATGTCTTTATCAGCAATGTGAAAACAGACTAATACAGGCAGTATGTCATTTTAAAAATATTGATTTTTCCAAATCATGACCAAGGGTTGGAAGCATGGTATGTTTTTCTGTTTGCGTCATTTTGATTTTTTATATCAGTACTTTGTTGTTTCCTTATAAGAATTTTTTACCTCCTTGATTAAATATATGCCCGGTATTTTATTATTATTATTTTTTGTAGCACTGTAAGTGGAATTGCCTTCTTGATTTGGTCCTCAGCTAGATTATTGTTGCTGTATAGAAATAGTACTGATTTTTGTATATTAATTTTTTATCCTGAAACTACTGAATTCATTTATCAAATCTAAGAGTTTTTTGGTGGACTCTGTAGGTTTTCTGGATATAAGATGATATCATTAGCAAACAGTGATAATTTAACTTCCTTTTTTCTCATTTGGATGCCTTTTTTTTTTTTTTTTTTTTTTGCTCTTGTTTGATTGTGCTGGTGAGGACTTGTAGTACTACGTTAAATAAAAGTAGTGAAAGTAGACATCCTTGTCTCGTTCCAATTCTTAGAGGGAATGCTTTCAACCTTTCCCTGTTAAGTATGTTGCTGGCTGTAGGTTTGTCATATGTTGCCTTTATTATGTTGAAGTATGTTTTGTTCTATGCCTAGGTTGTTGAGGATTTTTATGATGAAAGGTCATTGAATTTTATCAATTGCTTTTTCCACTTTCATAGAGATGATCATACGGTTTTGTTCTTAATTCTGTTTATGTAATGTATCACATTTATTGATTTGGGAATGTCGAACCATCTTTGCATTCCTGGTATAAATCACTCCTGATCATGGTATATTCTCTTTTTAATATGCTGTTGGATTCAACTTGCTTGTATTTTGTTGAAGATTTTTGAATCTGTGTTCATCAGAGATATGGGTCTGTACTTTTCTTTTTTTGTTGTGTCCTTGTCTGCTTTTGGTATCAGGGTGATCTTGGCCTTATGGAATGAGTGAGGGAGAATGCCCTCTTCAATTTTTTGGTGTAGTTTTGGGATAATTCCTCTTTGTTTTTCTTTGTGTGTTTGGTAGATTTTGGCTGTAAATTTATCTGGTCCTGGGCTTTCTTTTGGCAGTTTTTTAAAATGACTTTGAAAATGCCGTTTAATGTTTTTCTGGCCTGTAAGGTTTCTTCAGAAAAGTCCACTGTTAGTCTGTTGAGAGTTTCTTTTCTTTTTCTTTTTCTTTTTTTTAATAGATGACTAGGTGCTGTTCTCTAGCCAATTTAAAAATTCTTTCTTTCACTTTGACTTTAGACATTCTTAATATAATATGCTGTGCAAAGTCCTTTTTGTAATGTATTTGCTTAGGGATGGCTGGACCTTCTCTATCTGGATGTCAGCTCTTTTGATAGACTTGGAAAATTTTCACTGATTATTTTCTTAAGTAGATTTTCTGAACTTCTTGATCTCTCTTCTCCCTTGGGAATATTGATAATTCATATTTTGTCACTTTGTATAGTCCCAGATGTCTCAAAGGCTTTTTTAATTCTTTTGTTTTTTTCCTTATTTTTGTCTGACTGGAATAATTCAAAAGACCTGTTTTCAAATTTACAAGAAAAAAAACAACCCCATTAAAAAGTGGGCAAAGGACATGAGCAGACACTTCTCAAGAGATCACATTCATGTGGCCAACAAATAAATTTTAAAAAGCTCAACATCACTGATCATTAGAGAAATGTGAATCAAACCCACAGTGAGATACCATTTCATGCCAGTCAGAATGGTGATTATTAAAAAGTCAAGAAAGCATAGATGCTGGTGAGACTGTGGAGAAAAAGGAACACTTTTTCACTGTTGGCGGGAATGTAAGTTATTGTAGAAGACAGTGTGGTGATTTCTCAAAGATCTAGAAGCAGAAATAGCATTTGACCCAGCAATCGCAATACTGGATATATACCCAAAGGATTATAAATCATTCTATTATAAAGATAAATGCATGCATGTGCTCATTGCAGCACTATTCACAATGCAAAGATATGGAATCAACCCACATGCTCATCAATAATAGACTAAATAAAGAAAATGTGGCACATATACACCATGGAATACTATGCAGCCATAAAAAAGGAATGAGATCATGTCCTTTGCAGGGATATATATGGAGCTGGAAGCCATTATCCTCAGCAAACTAACACAGGAACAGAAAATCAAATACCACATGTTCTCACTTATAAGCGGGAGCTGAAATGATAGCAACACGTGGACACATGGGGAGGAACAACACACACTGAGGCCTCTCAGAGTGTAGGGGGTGGGAGGAGAGAGCATCAGGAAGAATAGCTAATGGATGATGGGCTTAATACCTAGGTTATAGGTTGATCTGTGCAGCAAACCACCATGGCACACATTTACCTATGTAACAGACTACACATCCTGCACAGGTACCCTGGAGCGTAAAATCAAAATTGAAGGAAAAAAAAGATTTGTTTTCAATTTCTGAGATTTGTTCTGCTTGATCTAGTCTATTATTGAAGCTTTCAAATGTATTTTGCATTTTCTTCAATGAATTTTTTACATCCACAATATCTGCATTTTTTAAAAAGATACCTATTTCCTTGGTAAATTTCTCATCCATATTCTGAACTTTTTTGTACTGTTTTTCATATTTCTCTTGCACCTCATTGAGCTTTGTTAAAATCAATATTTTGGATTATTTATCTGGCATTTTGAGGCATTATTTTTTATTTGGATCTGTTGCCAGACAATTGTTGTGGTCCTTTGGTGGTGTCATAAATCCCTACTTTTTCATGTTTCCTATGTCCTTCCATTGATATCTGTGCTTCTGGTATAGCAGTCACCTTTTCATATTTCTTGTCCACATTAATAAAAAATTTACTTTCTATATAATTGTTACAGATTTTAATAGTTTTATTCTTTTCACTCCCTCTTCTTGTTCTAAATGCCATTTTAAATTGTTAACTACGTATTGAAGTCAGCTCCACTATATGCCTCTTGTAGTTCCAAAGATTTCTTAAGTGATATCCAGGTCAACACTACTTACACCAGTACTGAAGCTTCAGATGCATGAAACCCCAGCTACCACAGAGGATGAAGTATCCTGTAAAGAGCATTGTGATACCACTGACTCCACTCTTCTTTATGGTGGTATTGCCCTTAGTCCAGCCTTTTTGTACAACTCCCAAGAGCTTCATTAGAGAGAATTTGGAGATTGTAAGTCTGATTGGGGGTTTCAAACTTCTTATATCGTCAAATTTCTTTCCAACAAAGGAATTGTGAAAGTCTTCCCTTCTGGGGACTGATAAACTGTGGTTTCTGGGCCATTGCATTCCAACACTGAGGCTTTCCTGGGAACACCCCTAGTCCAAGATAGGCAGGAAACAACTCCAGCCCTATGGAGCTGGAAGGTCCTTTCTGTCAGCGGTTGTAGCATGATTGGTGAAGGGGCTCTGAGAAGTGTGATCCTGGGTTGAACCTAAAGGGCCCTGTCACTAAATATGCAATGCTTGGAACTGAAGCCAGATATGGGCTCCAGAGAGACTTGTTCTTTACTCTCCACTAATGCCTTTACATCTGAGACTCAATTATGACTGCAGTCTTTTACTTTCTCTTCTTGAATACATTTTGTAGACAGAGAGGCAAGACTTTGGCTGCTTGGTTGTGTTACAGAAAGAAACTCATTGTAAGTTATCGCCCTTGGAATGAACAAGCTTAAATGGAGTCTTCATCTTGAGATTTCTTCTCTGTGGCTGAATCATCAGTGTTGAAGTCCTCAGAGCCATGCTCATGGCAGTCCATTACTGCTTTTCTGTCCCAGACACACTTTACTCCTGCATTTTCTCTACTCTGAGGCTAAGTTCTTATTCTTGGTTCCCCATGACTCAGATTTTGCCTAATGAGCTATTTTTAAGGCTTAATTAGTATTCTATGTTCTTTTCCCAAGTCTCAGTGTCTCTAATATCAGTGGAGACTCTTGAGGGGTGATCTCTACCTTTGGAATCTCTCTCATTGCTTGACAATGAGATTGTTACTGTTATAACTCCATCAGTGAGATTCTTTGAACGGTGATAATCACCAGTAGGCATATCTAGTACTTTTACTAGATGCTGTTATCTTTGGGGATCATTTTTTTTTCAATTTCAGATCAACAGAAACTGCTTACACATCATTAAGTATGGCTGAGGAATATTTTCTGTCTTGTTTTGACAAAGAAGTTTTCATTGAACTAACCAGTAAAGGTGCTTCAGTTTCTGAAGGATTACATCTACATTCCCCTGATTTAGGCAAATCTTTGTTAAGTTCTAGTTTAGGAACAATGTTCTCTGATGCATAAAATGGAGCCTTGGTTTCTCCTTGGAAAGTACTCTTTGGCTCAGTACTTTTTAACATTTTGAAGGAATTTGATTGTTGATGTCTTTGTCTGCTTTTGTAGTACTTGCTCTTTCCAAACCAAGGCTAGCAGTGGAAAGGACTTAATTGTCCATTCTGGTTTGCCCCTTATCAACTTAGTATTACTTACCTCACTCACTCTCCATTTCTAACTCTCTCCTTTTAGCTTTAATTAAATTTGTGTTTGTCACCACCCCCCCCCCCTTTTTTTTTTTTTTTAGCTTGTGGGAGTATAGCTTGCTTGAACTTTTTGATTAGCAGGTATGATTGGTGTGGTCATCTTACAATATGGCAAATGGAATTTTAATCATCTAAATGGCTTCATACAATAAAGACAGCCTTCTCTTTTGGATGGAATATCACTCATCCTCTTCTGGTGCTCCTTTAGGGGGATACTGATTTTGCAGTTGTTTCTCCCAGATCCCCATGTTTCCTAATCACCATTTCCGAGTTTGGCAGAGTTTGGCAGTTTTCATGTCAGTCTTGGAAGAGCTGAAAGCCCAGGAAACCCCCATGATGACCCCCACAGGGAAGCCCCATTCCAATTTTTTGAAAATTATTTTCATAGGGGAGAATTTTTTCCTAAAGATGTGTGTATATTGTTGGTTGAACAGGATATTTTAGCTTTGATTGTGGGTGCCTGTGATAGTGTGATCTTTGCGTTGACTTCTTCAACAGTACACAGGGTCAGTGGTATCTGTGATTTTCCTGATGGATTAGGGTACATTTATTATTACAGTTATTAGTCGAAGTAGTAGTGAAGTTTTGCTGGGGACTTGGATGTCTAACTGAGCAGGGCCTATGGTGGCAGCAGTGGGGCAACGTGCCTTTTTTTTTTTTTTCCTGGACTCAGAACAGCTTATACCGACTCTGGTCTTTGCGGGTCCTGGAGGGCTGATTCTTGGGCATTCAGGTAGTTTTCTTAGAAGCTATAAGTGGCAGCAGCGGGCCAGGAGTGTGGGTGGGTTCTCAGGTCCCTCTGCTGTTGGTATTGTGTGGGTGATGGCAGTAGCAGTGGTGGAGCAACCTACTGGGACTTAAACAGTCTGTGTTGGTGTTCCTAGAAGCAGCAATGCATTCAGCAGTCTAGTCCCCAGTCTCACAGCTGCATGTAGCAGGGCAGTGGGTATTGTCTTTAGGAGAGCTTGGTTTCCCTGTCCCTCCTACTGCTGGGTGGTGGCTGCAACCACATCACCTCAAATTTGGCCCGAAGGTAGGACACAACTCACTGTTAAACTCTCAGAATGGTGCCAGCTGTGGGCTGGTGTCCAGAGTGGGTAGGCCCTCCCACCTCAGGCGAACATCATGGGGAAGAAGCTATGAAGAGTGTAGTCTGCTCAAGTCTCAGTCTCATAGGAGCCTGTGGCAAGGCAGTGGATATTGTTCTAGGTATGTGTAAGAGAGCTTTGTTTCCTTGTCCCTCCTTGGCTAAGCGGTGGTTGCAACCACATCAACTTGAACTTGGCCCGAGGGTGGGGCCTAACTTAGCATTAAACTCTTAAAATGATACCTTGGGCTTGAGACCAGAGAGGGTGTTGCCCCTCCCAGGCAGGCAGTGTGGTCAGGAAGCTGTGGAGAGTACTGGCCACTCACATCTCGGTCTCAATAACATACTGCATCTGGGCAGTAGAGACCCTCCCAGAGGAGAAAGGGAGAACCTAGTCTCCCATTTCCCTGCTTGGAGCTGCGCAGTGGCAGCAGCCACATCTGTAGGTCCCCTGTAGCTAAGATCTCAAAGTGGCACCTTGCTGAGGCTGCTCTAGGCCTGGATGCCTGTGGGATTTCATGTGGGTTTCCTTTCTGGAGCAATGTCTCTGTGAAATCTTTAGGCAGCTCCGTACGTCAGGCTCAAGGGCCTAGTGGGTCAAGGGTCTCCCCTGTAGTCAAGGTCATAAAAGCTAAGCCCTTGGGGTTTCTCTCTTCCTGTTTCCCTGTGTTTAGAAGCCTCTCCCAGCTCTTAGTGAGTACCTGGCTGAGAAAGATGCCTCAGATCCTCTACTTACTTCTGATGCTTCCCATCTATTCTCTGTGAATCCCAGCATGCTCTCCTAGACCATCTCTTCAAAAGGTGAGTATCTACTTACTATTCTGATTCCTCTCTGTGGAAGAGGCACATACTACCTACATCTAGTCAGCCATCTTCCCTGAATTTCATAAAATCTGATCACCCATCTTCCCTCAATTTTTTCTTCTGTAAAATGAAAAAGTTGAATTGGATGACCTCTAAGGTTCCTTGTGACCCTTTACACTAAACTTGCGTTGCCCATCATGACACAAAACAAGGATGTTGAGTTGGGTTTTAATTACCTACACGGTCAAGACAGGGCTATCCATCAGATGAAGCATAGACCAATAGGAATTGCCTAGTTGTTTAATCATTCTTCGATTTAACACTATATTTAGGAAATGTATTTTGTTGACTATGGGATACTCACTATTGTTTCCTTATTCTAGTTCTTTAAGAAAAATGATGTTTTTTTTTTAAAACTTAGAAATTGGATTTTATTGTACATTTATGTATACTTATAAGAAATAATACAGAGAGATCCTGTGTACCCTTACTCTTATAATATTGTGATATTATGCTATAGTTTTACAAGATATAACCATTGGGTAACATTGGGAGATTGATATTGATACAGTCATGATACAGAACATTTCCATCACCACAAGGGTCCCTCATGTTTCCCTTTTATACCCACACCCAATTTCTTCCTGCTCCCCACCCCTTCCTTAATCCCTAATAACCCTAGTATGTTCTCCACTTCTGTAATATTATCATTCAAGAATGTTATATAAATGGTACCATACAGTATGTATGAGTTTCTCTGCATTGTTACCAGCATTTGATTTTGTCACTATTTTTAATTTTAAACATTCTGATAGGTGTGCAGTTGTATCTCATGGTTTTAATTTGCTATACCACTAATAACTGGTGATATTGAATATCTTTTTATGTGCTTCTTTGCCATCTGTGTATCCTCTTTGGTGAAATGTTTTTTCATGCCCATTTTGCCCATTTTCTGTTTTTTGTTTTGTTTTGTTTTGTTTTGTTTTGTTGAGATGGAGTCTCACCGTGTCACCCAGGCTGGAGTGCAACCTCTGCCTCTCAGGTTGAAGCAATTCTTTAGCCTCAGCATCTCCAGTAGCTGGGATTACAGTTGCCTGCCATCATGCCCAGCTATTTTTTTTTTTGTATTTTTAGTGGTCATGGGGTTTCACCATGCTGGCCACTCCTGACCTAAGTGGTCTGCCCGCCTCAGCCTCCCAAAGTGCTGGGATTACAGGTGTGAGCTACTGTGCCTGGCCCTTTTGCCCATTTTCTAATAGATTTTTTTAAGTGCTGAGTTTTTAAGAGTTCTTTTTATATTTAATGTATCATCATTTTTTTGATATGTGGTTTGCAAATGTTTTCTCACAGTCTATAGTTTGTGTTTTCGTCTTAGTAACAGAATCTTTCAAAGAGCAACATTAAAAAAACTCAGAGTACAAGAATTTATTACACAATGTACATTAATTCTGATATGCCTCCAACTTTTATTTAGTTTTTGGAGTACATGTTCAGGTTTGTTACATGGGTAAATTGTGTGTCTCTTGGGTTTGGTGTACAAATTATTTCATCACCCAGGTAGTGAGCAAAGTACCTAATACATAGTTTCCCCCCCTCCATTCTCACTGTCCTCCCATCCTCCACTCTCAAGTAGGCTCCAATGTTTATTGTTCCCTTCTTTGTGTACATTTGCACTCAATGTGTAGCTTCTACTTATAGGTAAGAACATGTGGTATTTGGTTTTCTGTTCCTGCATTAATTTGTTTAGGATAATGGCCCCAAGCAGCATCCATGTTGCTGCAAAGAAAATGATTTCATTCTTTTTTTTTATGGTTGTGTAGTGTTCTATGGTGTATATATGCCATATTTTCTTTATCCAGCCCACCATTGCTGAGCATCTAGGTTGATTCCATGTCTTTACCATTGTGTGAATAGTGCTGTGATAAACATACAAGTGTATGTGTCTTTATAGTAGAACAACTGATATTCCTTTGGTTATATATTGCTTTCCACAGTGACTGAACTAGTTTACATTCTCACCAGCAGTATATAAGCATTCCCTTTTCTCTGCAACCCTGCCAGCATCTGTTGTTTTTTGACTTTTTAATAATGGCCATTCTGACTAGTGAGAGATGGTATCTCATTGTGGTTTTGATTTGCATTTCTCTAATGATTAGTGATGTTGAGCATTTTTTCATATGCTTGTTTGCTGTGTGTATGACTTCCTTTGAGAACTTTCAGTTCATGTACTTTGTCTATTTTTTAATGGGGTTGTTTTTTTACTTATTAATTTATTTAAGTTCCTTACAGATTCTGGGTACTTGACATTTGTTGGATGCATAGTTTGCAAATTTTTTCTCCCATTCTGTATGTCAAAGAGAAAAAGTTTTTAATTTGGAGGAAGTCCAGTTTGTCATTTTTTTCCTTTTATCGATTATGCTTTTGGTGTCAAATCTTAGAACCTTTTTGCCTAACCCTAGATCTTGATTTTTTCCTATGGTTTTTTTCTAAAAGTTTTACTATTTTATACTTTATTTTATTGTATATAACTTATTTTGAGTTAATTTTTATACAAAGTGTGAGATTTAGGTTGAAGTTCATTTTATTGCCTATGGGTGTCCAATTGCTCCAACACAGTTTGTTGAAAAGTCTGTCTTTCGTCCCTGAATTGCTTTTGTACTACTGTCGAAAACCATTTGGGCATCTTTATATGGCTCTATTTCTGTGTTCTCTGTTCTATTCCATTGATGTATGTATCTGTAGACCAATATCACTTAGTCTTGATTACTATTGTTATATAAATAGTTCTGAAATTAGGTATCTTGATTCTTCTTCATTCTTCTTTTAAAAAATTGTTTTAGCTCTTCTAGTTCTTTGATTATTCATATAAATAGTAAAATAGTCTTGTCTAAATATAAAAAAAATACCTACTGAGATTCTGATAAGAATTGCATTAAACCTATGCATCAATTTGGGGAGAATTAACATCTTTAATATATTATTTCAATGCATTAACATGGTAGTTTTTATTTTTTTTATTTTTGGTCCTATCTTTGGTTTTGGGCTAAGTGTAATACTATCTTCATAAAACGTATTGGAAAATGTTTCTTCCCTTTCTATTTTCTGCAAAAGATTATGTAGAATTGGTGTTATTATTCTTCAAACATTTTGTGAAATTTTCCAGTGAACCCACCTAGGCCTGCAGATTTCTTTTTTTTTAGTTAAAAATTCAATTATTTTAGTAGTGATATGGATTTTCAAATTATGTATTTCATATTGGGTGAGTTATGGTGATTCGGGTTTGTTGGGGAATTGGTTCATTACATCTAAGTTGTCAAAATTATGTTTGTAGTGTTGTTCATAGTATTTCTTTATTATCGTTTTTGTGGCTGTAGGGTCTTTAGTGAAACTTCCTGTTTTATTCCTGATATTGGTGATTTGTGTCTTCTCTCTCTTTCTTTAGAGACAGAGTCTCACTCTGTTACCCAGGCTGGAGTGAGGTGTGATTATAGATCACTGCAGCCTCAAACTGCTCAAGTGATCAAGGGATTTAAGTGATCCTCCCCTCTCAGGCTCCCGAGTAGCTGGGACTATAAGCACATACCACCATGCTGGGCTAAGTTTGTTTTATATTTTTGGTAAAGATGGAGGTCTTGCTATATTGCCCAAGCTGATCTCAAACTCCTTGCCTCAAGCAATCCTCCTGCCTCAACCTCCTGAAAGCACTAGGATTACAGGAATGAACCACTACCCCTAGCCTGTATGTTTTTGTTGTTTTAAAATCTATTCATCCACTGTTTTTTTGTTTTTTGATTTTTTTCATTAGTGATATGGGATAGGGAGCAGGGAAATGCTAGGAGGAGAAGGCTGGGGTCCCTGGCCAGCATTCCACCCCCGGGCCTGTGCCCATGGACCTATGTAAGGACAGGCATTTCTGTTTTCGTGCCCAAATGTTGAATTTTCCAAGACCACCTGGCCTGCTATGCCCCCATCCTGTTCCTGTAAAAACCCTGAGACCCTGGTGGGCAGAGATGCAAGTGGCTGGACGTCGAGAGGATCACACTGGTGGAAGAACACACAAATGGTTGAACGTTGGGAAGAACACATTGGCTGAAGAGCACACTGACAGGCACCAGCAGTTGCTGGCGGGCCATCAACTGGCAGAACAATGCAGACCTGAGGGGAATTTGGCTGGAGTGGTTGGAGGATAGTCTGGCCGCTGGGCACCCCAACTCCAGGGGAAAACCACCTTCCCACTCCATCCCCCTTCTGGGCCTCCCCATTCACCTTGATGAGAGCTACCACCACTCAATAAAAAACCTTGCAGTCATTCTCCAAGTCCATGTGTGATCCGATTTTTCTGGTACACTAAGGCAAGACCCTGGGATACAGAAAGCCCTCTGTCCTTGCGATAAGACAATTTGCACTGGTTAACACAAGCCGCTTTTGAACGGCTACACTGAAAGAGCACACTGTAACACATGCCCACTGGGGCCTCAGGAGCTGTAAACATTCACCCCTAGACCCTGCCATAGGGTAAGAGCCCACGTTCCACATGACCTACCCGTCTGCCTGCTATCCCTAGGGGTTTCGAGCAGCGGGTCATGAAGAAGCGAGCCACACGCCCGGCATATGAACTGTTCCTATTTCAACAGGACTTAAATTTACCCTATATTTTTTCTTTTATCTTTGTTCTCTTTTCTCAGCTCTCTGTTTTCTTCTTGTCTTCTAGTGGGTTGTTTGAACAAGTTTTAGTGTTCCATTTTGTTTTATTTATAGTGTTTTTGAGTGTATCTCTTTGTATAATTTTTTTTTAAAGTTTGCTCTAGGTGTTGCAACATATATAGTTTATCACAATCTACTGGCATCATTGTTTTACCAGTTTGTGTAAAGTATATGAATGCTACCTGCATCCTTTTCCTCTCCTTTGTTTATAATTGTCATATTTACTCTATATCTACATTTAGAACCATGTAATAGAGTCTTATAATTTTTGTTTCAATGGTCTATCATAATTTAGAAAACTCAGGAGGAAAAGGAAAGCCCATTTTATTTACTCATATTTCTGTTGCTGCATCCTTTTTTCATTTCTGATGTTCCAAGCTTCCTTCTTTTAACATTTGTGTTTAGAGAGCTTTTAAAAGCTGTTATTTTAGGGTAGGTCTACTTTTGAAAAACTATCCTAATTTTCCTTTACCTGAGAATGTACTGCTTTCTCCTTAATTCCTGAAGGGTAATTTCACTGGGTGTAAAGTTCTGGGTTGACAGTTCTTTTCACTTGAAAGATACTGTGCCACTTCTTTCTGGCCTCCATGGTTTCTCCAGGGAGAAACTCACTGTTATTCAAATTGTTTTCCCCTACATGTACAGTGTCATGGCTGCTTTCAACACTTTGTCTTTAGTTTTCATAATTTTAATTATGGTGTGTCTTCCTGTGTATTATTTTGTTATCTTGTTTGGGGTTCACTCAACTTCATGAATTTGTAGTTTTATGTTTCTTGCTAAATGTGGGAAGTTTTCAGCCATTAGTTCTTTAAGTACTTTTTCATCCCTGCCCTCATTTTTCTCTCCTTCCAGGACTTCAGTGGCACAAATTTTACATTTAAAAAATGCTTCCAAAGGTTCCTGAAGCATGTTCACTTTTTTCAAGTCTTTTTTCTCTATGTTGTTTGTATTGAGTAATTTGTATTGTTCATTCTTTCTGTTCATGATTTCTTTCCTCTATTTCCTCCATTCTGCTGTTGAACTTATTCACTGAGCTTTTTAAAATTTCAGTTACTATATCTCTCAGTTCTAAACTTCAATTTGATTCTTCTTTATGTCTTTCATTTGTTTGTTGAGACATTCTTTTTCTTTGCTAAAGCTTTTTATTTTTTATTTGTTTCAAGCCTGTTTGTAATTACTCATTGAAACATGTTTATAATGGCTGCTTTAAAATATTTGTTAGGTAATTCTAGCACCTTTGTCATCGGTTGTTGGCATCTATTACTTTTTTTCATTCAGTGGAGACCTTTCTGGTTGTTAGTATGATGTGTGATTTTTGATTGAAATCTGGACATTTTCATATTATGTTATGAGACTCTAAATCTTATTTAAACCTTCCATTTTGACTGGCCTTCTCTGACACCACTCTAGTAGTGGAAGGAGGGAGGTGCCACCTTGTTAATATCATGCATAATGGAAGTCTAGTTTCTCCAATTGGCCTTGTTGACACTTGAATGGGAGGAACTACCTATTACTGCTGGGTGAGGGTGGGGATTCTGGCTCCATTGACACTGTGGTGGAGGTGGCCTCATTATTGCTGGGTGATGGTGAAAGTCTTGATTCTTTAGTAGGCCTCCTCTAACACTACCTCAGTGGGGTGAGGAGGGTGCCTCATTACTGCTTGATGGGGGCAGAAGTTCTGGCTCCTTGTGTGGTTTTTACTCACACTGCAGGGAGGAGGAGATCATGTTATTGGCCAGAGGGATGAACGTCCTGGCACCCTACTTGGCTTTCTTTGATACCACTCTGGTGAGCGTGTTGGAGCACCTCATTACTGTCTCATGAGGGTGGAAATGTAGGCTCCCCACATGGTCTTCATTGGCCTGGATGGGAGTGGAGCAACAGCTTTTTCTGTGGGGTTAGGCTGGAATAGAGTTCTTCTTGTCTAAAAATTTTCTGTCTGACTAGGCCACCCTTTTCCTGGCCTTCAGCTAGAGAGAACAAGCTTTTGTTCAGGCTATTTTGCCCATGCATGTTGATATTTTCTTGTTTCTGGCTTCTTCAGCTGCAGGTCTCAGATATATTAGGCAAAAATGAATCCCAAGGAACACACGACCATGTTGTTCTTTGGGTTTTGATGTTCCTAGCAAGCAATCTTCTCTCCACCTTTCAGAGACTTCCTGTGTTTGCTTTACATATTATGTCCAGGGCTAATAGTTTTACCTAATAGGTGGAATAAGGAAAAGTACATTTATTTCATCTTCCTGGAATAATGTGTCTTATAGAAAAGATCTTTTATTTGCTGCTGAAGTTAGGAGTTTTAGTGGATGAGAATGGGGTAGTTGAGGGGAGGAGGAAGAGAAAGGAGAGGAAAGAAAAACAGATTCTACCACTCCTAAAAAACTCTGTGAGTCCTGATTGAATATTTGTTCATTCATCATTCAACAAATTTTTTTTTTATTATTATTATTGTTATACTTTAAGTTCTAGGGTACATGTGCATAACGTGCAGGTTTGTTACATATGTATACTTGTGCCATGTTGGTGTGCTGCACCCATCAACTCGTCAGCACCCATCAACTCGTCATTTACATCAGGTATAACTCCCAATACAATCCCTCCCCCTGCCCCCTCCCCATGGTAGGCCCCGGTGTGTGATGTTCCCCTTCCCGAGTCCAAGTGATCTCATTGTTCAGTTCCCACCTATGAGTGAGAACATGCGGTGTTTGGTTTTCTGTTCTTGTGATAGTTTGCTAAGAATGATGGTTTCCAGCTGCATCCATGTCCCTACAAAGGACACAAACTCATCCTTTTTGATGGCTGCATAGTATTCCATGGTGTATATGTGCCACATTTTCTTAATCCAGTCTGTCACTGATGGACATTTGGGTTGATTCCAAGTCTTTGCTATTGTGAATAGTACCGCAATAAACATACGTGTGCATGTGTCTTTATAGCAGCATGATTTATAATCCTTTGGGTATATCCCCAGTAATGGGATGGCTGGGTCATATGGTACATCTAGTTCTAGATCCTTGAGGAATCGCCATACTGTTTTCCATAATGGTTGAACTAGTTTACAGTCCCACCGCAGTGTAAAAGTGTTCCTATTTCTCCACATCCTCTCCAGCACCTGTTGTTTCCTGACTTTTTAATGATCGCCATTCTAACTGGTGTGAGATGGTATCTCATTGTGGTTTTGATTTGCATTTCTCTGATGGCCAGTGATGATGAGCATTTTTTCATGTGTCTTTGGCTGTATGAATGTCTTCTTTTGAGAAGTGTCTGTTCATATCCTTTGCCCACTTTTTGATGGGGTTGTTTGTTTTTTTCTTGTAAATTTGTTTGAGTTCTTTGTAGGTTCTGGATATTAGCCCTTTGTCAGATGAGTAGATTACAAAAATTTTCTCGCATTCTGTAGGTTGCCTGTTCACTCTGATGGTAGTTTCTTTTGCTGTGCAGAAGCTCTTTAGTTTAATGAGATCCCATTTGTCAATTTTGGCTTTTGCTGCCGTTGCTTTTGGTGTTTTAGACATGAAGTCTTTGCCCATGCCTATGTCCTGAATGGTACTACCTAGGTTTTCTTCTAGGGTTTTTATGGTAGTAGGTCTAACATTTAAGTCTCTAATCCATCTTGAATTAATTTTCGTATAAGGAGTAAGGAAAGGATCCAGTTTCAGCTTTCTGTTTATGGCTAGCCAATTTTCCCAGCACCATTTATTAAATAGGGAATCCTTTCCCCATTTCTTGTTTCTCTCAGGTTTGTCAAAGATCAGATGGCTGTAGATGTGTGGTATTATTTCTGAGGACTCTGTTCTGTTCCGTTGGTCTATATCTCTGTTTTGGTACCAGTACCATGCTGTTTTGGTTACTGTAGCCTTGTAGTATAGTTTGAAGTCAGGTAGCGTGATGCCTCCAGCTTTGTTCTTTTGACTTAGGATTGTCTTGGAGATGTGGGCTCTTTTTTGGTTCCATATGAACTTTAAAGCAGTTTTTTTCAAATTCTGTGAAGAAACTCATTGGTAGCTTGATGGGGATGGCATTGAATCTCTAAATAACCTTGGGCAGTATGGCCATTTTCACGATATTGATTCTTCCTATCCATGAGCATGGAATATTCTTCCATTTGTTTGTGTCCTCTTTTATTTCACTGAGCAGTGGTTTGTAGTTCTCCTTGAAGAGGTCCTTCACATCCCTTGTAAGTTGGATTCCTAGGTATTTTATTCTCTTTGAAGCAATTGTGAATGGAAGTTCATTCATGATTTGGCTCTCTGTTTGTCTGTTACTGGTGTATAAGAATGCTTGTGATTTTTGCACATTAATTTTGTATCCTGAGACTTTGCTGAAGTTGCTTATCACCTTAAGGAGATTTTGGGCTGAGATGATGGGGTTTTCTAAATATACAATCCTGTCATCTGCAAAGAGGGACAATATGACTTCTTCTTTTCCTAACTGAATACCCTTGATTTCTTTCTCTTGCCTGATTGCCCTAGCCAAAACTTCCAACACTATGTTGAATAGGAGTGGTGAGAGAGGGCATCCCTGTCTTGTGCCAGTTTTCAAAGGGAATTTTTCCAGTTTTTGCCCATTCAGTATGATATTGGCTGTGGGTTTGTCATAAATAGCTCTTATTATTTTGAGGTACATTCCATCAATACCGAATTTATTGAGCGTTTTTAGCATGAAGGGCTGTTGAATTTTGTTAAAAGCCTATTCTGCATCTTTTGAGATAATCATGTGGTTCTTGTCTTTGGTTCTGTTTATATGCTGGATTACGTTTATTGATTTGTGAATGTTGAACCAGCCTTGCATCCCAGGGATGAAGCCCACTTGATCATGGTGGATAAGCTTTTTGATGTGCTGCTGGATCCGGTTTGCCAGTATTTAATTGAGAATTTTTGCATTGATGTTCATCAAGGATATTGGTCTAAAATTCTCTTTTTTTGTTGTGTCTCTACCAGGCTTTGGTATCAGGATGATGTTGGCCTCATAAAATGAGTTAGGGAGGATTCCCTCTTTTTCTATAGATTGGAATAGTTTCAGAAGGAATGGTACCAGCTCCTCCTTGTACCTCTGGTAGAATTCAGCTGTGAATCCATCTGGTCCTGGACTTTTTTTGGTTGGTAGGCTATTAATTATTGCCTCAATTTCAGAGCCTGCTATTGGTCTATTCAGGGATTCAACTTCTTCCTGGTTTAGTCTTGGAAGAGTGTAAGTGTCCAGGAAATTATCCATTTCCTCTAGATTTTCTAATTTATTTGCATAGAGGTGTTTATAGTATTCTCTGATGGTAGTTTGTATTTCTGTGGGGTCGGTGGTGATATCCGCTTTATCATTTTCTATTGCGTCTATTTGATTCTTCTCTCTTTTCTTCTTTATTAGTCTTGCTAGCGGTCTGTCAATTTTGTTGATCTTTTCAAAAAACCAACTCCTGGATTCATTGATTTTTTGGAGGGTTTTTTGTGTCTCCTTCAGTTCTGCTCTGATCTTAGTTATTTCTTGCCTTCTGCTAGCTTTTGAATGTGTTTGCTCTTGCTTCTCTAGTTCTTTTAATTGTGATGTTAGAGTGTCAATTTTAGATCTTTCCTGCTTTCTCTTGTGGGCATTTAGTGCTATAAATTTCCCTCTACACACTGCTTTCAATGTGTCCCAGAGATTCTGGTATGTTGTATCTTTGTTCTCATTGGTTTCAAAGAACATCTTTATTTCTGCCTTCCTTTCGTTATGTACCCAGTAGTCATTCAGGAGCAGGTTGTTCAGTTTCCATGTAGTTGAGTGGTTTTGATTGAGTTTCTTAGTCCTGAGTTCTAGTTTGATTGCACTGTGGTCTGAGAGACAGTTTGTTATAATGTCTGTTCTTGTACATTTGCTGAGGAGTGCTTTACTTCCAATTATGTGGTCAATTTTGGAATAAGTGCGACGTGGTGCTGA
Organism: Macaca thibetana thibetana; assembly: GCF_024542745.1. Lineage (NCBI taxonomy): Eukaryota > Metazoa > Chordata > Mammalia > Primates > Cercopithecidae > Macaca > Macaca thibetana. Next base: position 81,457,735 of record NC_065589.1, on the reverse strand, counting down.
GAAGAATGTATATTATGCTGATTTGGGGTGGAGAGTTCTATAGATATCTATTAGGTCTGCTTGCTGCAGAGATGAGTTCAATTCCTGGATATCCTTGTTAACTTTCTGTCTCGTTGATCTGTCTAATGTTGACAGTGGAGTGTTGAAGTCTCCCATTATTATTGTATGGGAGTCTAAGTCTCTAGTAAGTCTCTAAGGACTTGCTTTATGAATCTGGGTGCTCCTGTATTGGGTGCATATATATTTAGGATAGTTAGCTCTTCCTGTTGAATTGATCCCTTTACCATTATGTAATGGCCTTCTTTGTGTCTTTTGATCTTTGATGGTTTAAAGTCTGTTGTATCAGAGACTAGTATTGCAACCCCTGCTTTTTTTTTGTTCTCCATTTTCTTGGTAGATCTTCCTCCATCCCTTTATTTTGAGCCTATATATGTCTCTGCATGTGAGATGGGTCTCCTGAATACAGCAAACTGATGGGTCTTGACTCTTTATCCAGTTTGCCAGTCTGTGTCTTTTAATTGGAGCATTCAGTCCATTTACATTTAAGGTTAATATTGTTATGTGTGAACTTGATCCTGCCATTATGATATTAACTAGTTATTTTGCTCGTTAGTTGATGCAGTTTCTTCCTAGCCTCGATGGTCTTTACATTTCGGCATGTTTTTGCAATGGCTGGTATCGGTTGTTCCTTTCCATGTTTAGTGCTTCCTTCAGGGTCTCTTGTAAGGCAGGCCTGGTGGTGACAGAATCTCTAAGCATTTGCTTATCTGTAAAGGATTTTATTTCTCCTTCACTTATGAAACTTAGTTTGGCTGGATATGAAATTCTGGGTTTAAAATTCTTTTCTTTAAGAATGTTGAATATTGGCCCCCACTCTCTTCTGGCCTGTAGAGTTTCTGCCAAGAGATCTGCTGTTAGTCTGATGGGCTTCCCTTTGTGGGTAACCCGACCTTTCTCTCTGGCTGCCCTTAAGATTTTTTCCTTCATTTCAACTTTGGTGAATCTGGCAATTATGTGTCTTGGAGTTGCTCTTCTCGAGGAGTATCTTTGTGGCGTTCTCTGTGTTTCCTGGATTTGAATGTTGGCCTGCCCTACTAGGTTGGGGAAGTTCTCCTGGATGATATCTTGAAGAGTGTTTTCCAACTTGGTTCCATTTTCCCCCTCACTTTCAGGCACCCCAATCAGATGTAGATTTGGTCTTTTTACATAATCCCATACTTCTTGCAGGCTTTGTTCATTTCTTTTTCTTCTTTTTTCTTTAGGTTTCTCTTCTCGCTTCATTTCATTCATTTGATCCTCAATCGCTGATAGTCTTTCTTCCAGTATATCGAGCCGGTTACTGAAGCTTGTGCATTTGTCACGTATTTCTCGTGTCATGGTTTTCATCTCTTTCATTTCGTTTATGACCTTCTCTGCATTAATTACTCTAGCTATCAATTCTTCCACTCTTTTTTCAAGATTTTTAGTTTCTTTGCGTTGGGTACATAATTCCTCCTTTAGCTCTGAGAATTTTGATGGACTGAAGCCTTCCTCTCTCATCTCGTCAAAGTCATTCTCCGTCCAGCTTTGATCCGTTGCTGGCGATGAGCTGCACTCCTTTGCAGGGGAAGATGCGCTCTTATTTTTTGAATTTCCAGCTTTTCTGCCCTGCTTTTTCCCCATCTTTGTGGTTTTATCTGCCTCTGGTCTTTGATGATGGTGACGTACTGATGGGGTTTTGGTGTAGATGTCCTTCCTGTTTGATAGTTTTCCTTCTAACAGTCAGGACCCTCAGCTGTACGTCTGTTGGAGATTGCTTGAGGTCCACTCCAGACCCTGTTTGCCTGGGTATCAGCAGCAGAGGCTGCAGACGATAGAATATTGCTGAACAGCGAGTGTACCTGTCTGATTCTTGCTTTGGAAGCTTCCTCTCAGGGGTGTACTCCACCCTGTGAGGTGTGGGGTGTCAGACTGCCCCTAGTGGGGGATGTCTCCCAGTTAGGCTACTCAGGGGTCAGGGACCCACTTGAGCAAGCAGTCTGTCCCTTCTCAGATCTCAACCTCCGTGTCGGGAGATCCACTGCTCTCTTCAAAGCTGTCAGACAGAGTCGTTTGTGTCTGCAGAGGTTTCTGCTGCTTTTTGTTGTTGTTGTTGTTTAGCTGTACCCTGTCCCCAGAGGTGGAGTCTACAGAGACAGGCAGGTTTCCTTGAGCTGCTGTGAGCTCCACCCAGTTCAAGCTTCCCAGCGGCTTTGTTTACCTACTTAAGCCTCAGCAATGGCGGGCGCCCGTCCCACAGCCTTGCTGCTGCCTTCTGGTTAGATCGCAGACTGCTGTGCTAGCAATGAGGGAGGCTCCGTGGGCGTGGGACCCTCCCGGCCAGGTGTGGGATATAATCTCCTGGTGTGCCTGTTTGCTTAAAGCGCAGTATTGGGGTGGGAGTTACCCGATTTTCCAGGTGTTGTGTGTCTCAGTTCCCCTGGCTAGGAAAAGGGATTCCCTTCCCCCTTGCGCTTCCCAGGTGAGGCGATGCCTTGCCCTGCTTCAGCTCTCGGTGGTCGGGCTGCAGCAGCTGACCAGCACCGATTGTCCGGCACTCCCTAGTGAGATGAACCCAGTACCTCAGTTGAAAATGCAGAAATCACCGGTCTTTTGTGTCACTCGCGCTGGGAGTTGGAGACTGGAGCTGTTCCTATTCGGCCATCTTTCAACAAATGTTTATAATTCAACACTGTATGCCTAAGAGTGTGATTTGTGCTAGGAACACAAGGATATGTAAGATTAATTTTTGCTTATTAGAAGCTTGATATCTAGTCTTGTAGAGGGCAACACCCAAATAAGCAAATTATTACATGTTGTAATAAGTGAACTGTGTCCTGAAGTATGAGTAGAAGTTCTCTAGGTTGCAATTCCATGCAAACCATCCAACAGACCCTGGCCTGCAGGACAGTGGATGGCAAAGTGGTGTCTGAGACCAACACCACCAAAGTTCTGAGGCACTGAGTCAGCAGAAACAGGGTTCCCTTTGGGGAGCAGGAATCCAATAAAAAGTTTAGAGGTCAAAAAATAAAAGTAACTAAAATAATGACTTCTTAATATTTATATCTATGTCTACGCATGTCTTTTAACATCCTTTTACATGTGTTGGATGTAAGACTTGCCACTCTGCCTTCATCTATCTTTTCCTTTCTACCTATTCCCGTATTACATCTGTGACTAGAAATAGGGGAGAGAGATGTTTGGTTAAACAACCAGAGTTACTAGATAGAAATGTGTAAATGTAACAGATGCACAAGTGGAGCTCAGGATGAAGCTATTGTTTTAAATCTGCTCTCACAGACAGTTCTGTTTTCACTAGTTGTGAGTGTGTGTGTTTAAATGTAGTAATATCCAGTTAATCCTCATAGTCACATCACAGTTCCTTCATCCCTTTACAGTCATTTCAGCCTACTTATCAACAATAGCTTTTCATAGAATCTACTAGAATTATACACTGATGGGACTATATTAATTTTAGGAAATGAAATACTCATATTTTACCCAGGAAACTGGTGTATTAGGCCATTCTTGCATTGCTATAAAAAATACCTAAGATTGGGTAATTATAAAGAAAAGAGATTTAACTGGCTTGTGGTTCTGCAGGCTGTACAAGAATCTTTGGCTTCTGGGGAGGCCTCAGGGAGCTTTTACTTGTGGCAGAAGGTGAAGTGGGAGCAGGCATGTCACATGGCCAGAGCAGGACAAGAGAGAGAAAGAGTTGGAGGTGCCATACACTTTTAAACAAACAGATCTCGTGTGGACTCACTCAGTGCCAAGGTGATGGCACCAAATACTTCATGAGGGATACACCCCCACAATCCAAACATCTCCCACTAGGCCCCACTCCAACACTGGAGATTACATTTCAACATGAGATTTGGCGGGGACACAGATCCAAACCATATCAATGAGAATATATGGTCTGGCTCATTATGTTAAAATAAATAAAATAATTTTTATCATGCAGAGTGTTATGCTAATTTTCATTGTTTTCTTACTCTCATTTGCATCTATGGTCATTATCTTTCCTTGCCTTCAGTATTAGTATCTGTAAACTTTCTCTCTTCTGGAATAGCATGTATTCAAACCTTATGATATCCCTAATGTATTGGTGTATTTTTAAAAAGCCCATATACAATAACACTTTATTTTTATGCTGTCTAAATCTTTTATTTAAAGACATCTGGTATGTTTGGCTCAGCGGACAAAATATGACAGTGCTGAAAAGTAGTATTAGCAATTCTTATGACTTTCTACATATTTTAAGATGTTTATGGCAGAAATTACATACTGTGGTGGATAGAGTAGCAGACTAAGAAAAATTTATCATTGACATGCTATTACTTACTTTTTTGTGACCCTGAGAAAACCAGTAGCCTTTTCTGTGATTCTGATTTTTAACCACAATTTTATAGCTATGAAAGAAGAAAACAATTGTTCCAAATATCTGCACAATAGGAATACTGAGATTTCAAGAATAATTCTTTGTGTGTTTTTTTAAAATGTAGCATAATCTATTGCTACTGTTAGTGTTTCCAAAGTGGCAAACTTGAATTCAATTTCTTGTAATAAGTAAAAACATGTCCTGTATATGGCCAGTGGTAACTATTTGGTTTGAACTGCTATATGAATTAGGAATAAAAATATCATATTGGATTGAACTTCAACTTATCACAAAAATTGTTTAACTATTAAGATATTTTAGGCATTAAAATTCAAATAGTATTAATCTAAATTTGAAAAATTATTATAATATTTCAATTATGTTTAGCTGCTTATAGTTTTAATTCAGAGACATTAGTTGATTAAATACTGTCCCTGTAACTAGACCATGATAAATAATGCTCTTGTGTGTGACATGGATAAGAATCAGGTCATTGTTTAGTATTTCAGCTTATAGTTTGATATTTCAGCTTGTGTGCACTGTCCTTTGCTGGAAAGAAAACATCATCCAGGTTCAAATGATCAATACATTGCTAATTTATTAGTGATTTATTTTCCTTAAACTTTGAAAGTCTTTTTGTTATATTTGCTGAGGGTAGGGTAAATCAATTTGTACTCACATGCCAGATTATATCAGATGTTATTGATTCTGGCTACTTCCTTGATTTATGGAATGATTAATTTCATTATAAATATTTCAGTCTTCTGGGAAATTGGTTAAAAAAAGAGGAACTTAATTTAATTTGCTATGGTATGTCTATATGTATATTTATATCCCTCTTATTTAAGGCAAAGATAAAGATCTAGGCCAACTAGGGAACTCAATAGGCCATGATCATTGGAAGTTGTATGTGTAGTGACTTGACATTGTGATTTCTGTGCATTTCTTTTTCAGACTGACGTTATTTAAAAATGGTGCTTGCTTAGTAGAGGTGCATAAGAAGAGGAATGTTGGATTTTTATCTTATTCACAATACACACGCCAGATATATTTTGCTTTCCTGAAAAAGTTGTACTATCTTTACTCCTTCTCTAAATCTGTTGCCTTTCTAAGCATGATACCAAAGGCAAATATCCTGAAGAAAAGAGTGATAGATTTTACTACAAAAAATTTAAAGCTGTCTGCCAAAATCCACTATAAACAAGATTGAAAGGCAACTGACAACTCGGAACAATGGGAGCAACACATATGGTGAACAAAGGGTGAAAATCCTTCTTATAAAGAGCTCTTAAAATATAAGAGCATATTGTACATACCAGATCATCTTTTCATCTGGAGAGCTAGGTACTGTTATTATCTTTATTTTATAGATAGATAAAGAAGTTAAGGCTTAAAGAGGTCTTAGAGTTAGTCATGAGTGAAAGATTAAAACCTGGGTTGTCTGACCCCAAAGTCTATGCTCTTAACCACTAAGCTACACTTCCCTCCATTCTTACAGATGGCCAGAGACAAGAAAAAGCAATTTACAAAGACACCCAGCAGCTAGTAAACATATAATATTTATTTTCTCTCTGGAAATAAAATAATGGAAATGAAAATAATTAGAGAACATTTTGTCTATCAAACTGACAAAAATTTTAAACAATGGTTATGTTCATTTTTGGCAAGATATGGAAAAACCAGACAATTGATAAATCCTTTCATTGGGAAAATTACCCACAAAATCCCTTAAAACCCAGTTATAGTTTTTAACCTTGCAATTTAATTTTTAGTTATTAATCCTAAGAAAATAACTGTGTATATATGAGATTTAGTTATGAAGATATTAACTCAATATTTGTTTATAATGCTAGAAACTGTAGACAACCAAAATGTTCAACAATAGAAGACTGATTAATTAGTATACATCTATAAAATGGAATGCCAGTAGTTGTTTAAAGTGGTATTTTAAAGAGTTGTTTGGGCAGGGTGCGGTGGCTCACACCTGTAATCCCAGCACTTTGGGAGGCCGAGGTGGGTGGATCACCTGAGGTCAGGACTTCAACACCAGCCTGGCCTGGTGAAACCCCGTCTCTACTAAAAATACAAAAATTAGCCAAGCGTGGTGGCACGTCCCTGTAGTCCCAGCTACTCAGGAAGCTGAGGTAGGAGAATCACTTGAACTTGGAGGTGGAGGTTGCAGTGAGCCAAGATCGTGCCACTGCACTCCAGCCTGGGTGACAGAGTGAGACTCTGCCTCAAAATAAATAAATAAATAAATAAAGAATTTTTGATGGCATTTTATGTGTTAAGGGAATAAATCAGATCATTAACTCATTAAGATTCCACTTAAAAGTTGTACATTATTGTATTGATAAAAGACTGAAAAGGTTTTTATAAAAATATTAACAGTGATTTTCTCTAGTTAGTGAGAATATGATGGGTCTTATTTTTAATTTTCCAAATTTTCTACAATAAAGAAATTTTATTTTTTTAAAAAACAAAAGTTACTGGCCAGGCATGGTGGCTCATGCCTGTAATCCCAGAACTTTGGGAGGCCGAGGTGGATGGATCACCTGAGGTCAGGAGTTTGAAACCAGCCTGATCAACATGATGAAACCCCGTCTTTACTAAAAATACAAAAACTAGCTGGGCGTGGCAGCGGGCACCTGTAATCCCAGCTACTCAGGAGGCTGAGGCAGGAGTATCACTTGAACCTGGGAGGCGGAGGCTGCAGTGAGCTGAGATTGCACCATTGCACTCCAGCCTGGGCAACAGAGAGGGAGACTCCATCTGGGGAAAAAAAAAAAAAAAAAAAGATTACCAGAAAATTTCTTTAATTTACTTCTTGTTGCATGTAAGATTTTAAAAAAGTGTAATCACAGATTTGCAAGAGAAAAATTTTGATCTTTCCATACTTTTTAAATTTCTAATGAATAGTACATGGTGGATCTTTATTTTAGTCTTCTAATGGGTAGTTATCATAATGTTATTCCCAGGTAAACTTGAATGATGTTTTATTTAGTATTTCCATGTGAATTTTTTTTGACTCATTTTTTGGCCATAGTTTTATCTTTATTTCTTTTCTTTAACTTCTTGCTGTTCATATTTTCCAATTTATATTCTTTCTAATATATTTCTTATATTGTTTTTTATTAGAAAAGCTTCTCCAGTTTTTAAAAATTTTAAACAATAATTTTAACTTTTATTTTAGAGTCAGGGGCTACATGTGCCTCTTTGTTACATAAGTGTATTGTATGCTGCTAAGGTTGGGGCACAAATCATCTCATCCCTTGGGTAGTGAACATAGTTACCCAGTAGTTTTTTGGTTGTCCCCCTCCCTCCCTACTCTAGTAGTCCCCAGTGTCTATCGTTGGCATCTTTATGTCCGTGAGTATCCAGTGTTTAGCTTTGAAATTCATTGCTTGGTAATAAAATATACCAGTGTTCATCCTTCAAAATTTTCTTTTCTACAGAATAAAAATTTTGCAAAATTGTCACAAAATTTGTTGTGTGAAATGGAAGATGCCGGCTTGCTTATTTTACCTTATATTATTTAACAGAATTGAGATTACATAATCTAGTTCTCAATAACTGGTGGTATTTGTTCATAAACTTCTATTGATATGTTAATTTTCTGTTAATATGGGACTTATTAGTTAGGTCTCGTTCCTGAATTCGTGAAACCTCCCCTCCCCCAAACAAATGATGTCCCTCTCTCCTCTTCTTTCAGTAAGTCAATTTATATTTGGAGACGTGGCACAGTACTAGATGATTCAAGCTGAGAAAGAACAAAAAAAGATATCTGGCACTCATTCCTTGCTTTCGTATGAGCTAACTCCTGACAGGTATCTAGTATATGCTGAGTTTCCTATCTTTCTCATACATATCAGGCAGAGTAAAGCAGGTAGGAATCAGAAGTCTCAAATTAATGTCTGTAAATCCTGAGGAGATATTTTGAGGCTGCAGTAGACTAAACGATGCCAGATTTGGTTTGATTTGCTGTAATTCTATCATTTGAACACTAAGTGGCACTAAAGCCTAGGTCACAGATAATATATTGTCAATTCAAATTCTCAGATTTGGGGTCTATTGGTGGGTAAATGGCTTTGGAAAAGTGATAAAAGGATTAGTAAGAAAGTATTCTGAGCTTAGAGGAAGACAGAAAAAATAGTTTTACAATCAGTTATTTTTGGGAACTGGAAGTTTAACCAAACTCTCTTGCTTTTATTTGCAAATTATTTAAAAGCAAGGAGTAAACCACTCTTAAAATGACCAAAGATGATTAATCTCACTCCATCTATCCTTGAATATTTTCCCTTTTTCTTTGAAAGGACGGAAAATCTATACTTAGAAAAAGGTTTTTAGATAGAAAGCACTCATATGCATGTTGAACCTTAAGCTCCTGTGTACCCATAGATGACAATACCCATAATAAACATTTTTTTTTCAACTCTGGTTTCTTTTGAGACTATTTACTTATACCTATAAATGTGTATTTTTACATTGGACCTAATTTGGGAAATGTCAGTATAATTTGAGTTAGAAAAAAATCAAAATTTGGTTATTCTGGAGGGGAAAGAAAATCATATGTTTTGTTACTTATCTGAACTTTAAAAAATTAAAATAATCTTTCCCAAGATTTATTGAGATATATAATTGACAAAAATATATGTGTTTAAGGTATAGAATGTAATGATTTAATATGCATATACATTGTGAAATTATTACTGCAATCAAGCTAATTAACACATACATAACCTCGCAGTTACCATTATTTATTTCCAGCTTTATTGAGGTACAATTGACAAAAATGTATATAATGTATATACATATGGTGTATGACGTGATATTTAGATGTATGTATACATTGTGAAATGATGACTACAGTGAAGCTTAATATCCGTCACCCCACATAGTTATCTTTTTGTGGGGAGAACATTTAAGATCTCACATAGTAAATTTCAAGTATGCAATACATTATTATTAACTATACTCACCATGTTGTACATTAGATCTCCAGAACTTGTTTATCCTGCGTAACTGAAACTTTGTATTGTTTGACCAACAGCTCCCCATTTCCCCAGCTTCCTAGCCCTGGGGCAACCACCATTCTACTCTCTGCCTCTATGAGTCTGACTTTTTTAGCTTCCTCAGACAATTGGAATCACGTAGAATTTAACTTCTATGACTGGCTTATTTCTCTTAGCATGGTGTCCTCCAGGTTCATTCATGTTGTTGCAAATGCCAGAATTTCCTTCTTTTTCTAAGGCTGAATGGTATTCCATAGTACACGCTTGATATATGGAAAAAGAAGTATATACAAACATACACACACATATACACACAAACCCCACACTTTCTTTATCCATTCATCTGCTGTTGGACACTTAAGATTGATTCCATGCCATGCCTATTGTGAATAATGCTGCAATGAACATTGGAATATAGAAATCTCTTCAAGATACTGATTTTATTATCTTTGACTATATACCTAGAAGTGGGATTGCTGGAACATATATATTCCTGTTTTTAATTTTTTGAGGAGCTTCCATACCGTTTTTTCATAATGGCTGTATCATTTTACTGTCCCACCAACAGTGTACAAGGGATCCTTTTCACGTTCTCACCAACGTGTTATCTTTTGCCTTTTTGATAACAGCCATTTCAACAGAGGGGGCATCCTTATTTTGTTCCTGATCTTTTTTTTTTTTTTTTTTTTTTTAAATAAAAATAGAAACATATTTTTATTTTAAGAGGAAAACAGATAAGCCCAAGACATATAAAATATAATGCAGGACAGGACTAAAATCCCCCCTTTTGAAAGTCCCTTTCTTTAGCATCCTGATTTTGTAGAATTCTTGCTCTCTTAATATTTCTTCCTCATATTTCCCCACCCCCCATTCAGAGATGGTTCTGGTCTGAGTCCTCTAGTCTTCTCTTTTTTTTTTTTTTTTAATTATTTACCTTATTTAATATCTGAACTTTCTTTTTTTTTAAATTTATTTATTATTATTATACTTTAAGTTGTAGGGTACATGTGCATAACGTGCAGGTTTGTTACATATGTATACTTGTGCCATGTTGGTGTGCTGCACCCATCAACTCGTCATTTACATCAGGTATAACTCCCAATGCAATCCCTCCCCCCTCCCCCCTCCCCATGATAGGAACTATGTTCCTGATCTTAGAGCTTTCAACTTTTCATCATTGAGTATGATGTTAGCTGTGGGACTGTCACATGTAGCTTTTATTATGTTGAAAAACTTATATACATAATTTGTTGAGAAGTTTTTTATCATAAAGGATACAGAGTTTTTTCAAATGCTTTTTCTGCATCTATTGTGATGACCATGTGATTTTTATACTTTTCTGTTAATGTAGTATATCATATTTATTGATTTGTGTATGTTGAATCATCCTTGCATCCCAGGGATAAATTCTAATGGTGTATGAGCCTTTTAATATGCTGTTAAGTCCTGTTTGCTTGTAACTTAAGATGTTTGCATCTATGTTCATCAGGGATATTGGTATGTAATTTTCTCTTCTTGTAGTGTCCTTGTCTGGCTTTGGTATCAAGGTTTAATTCTTGCTTTGTAAAATGAGTTTGGATTTGTTCTCTTCATTTCAGTTTTTTGAAAGAGTTTGAGTGAGGGATTGGCACTTATTCTTCATTAAATGTTTGATAAAATTAACCAGTGAAGCCATCAGGTCCTGAAATTTTCTTTGTTGGGAGATTATTGTAAAATTACTGACTCAATCTCTGTATTTGTTATTGGTCTGTTCAAATTTTCTGTTTCTACAGGATTCAATCTTGGTAGGTTGTATGTGTCTAGGAATTAATCAACTTCTTCTGGATTATCCAAATTGCTGGCATATAATTATTGAAGTAGTTTCTTATTATTCTTTGTATTTCTGTGGTATCAATTGTAATGCCCCCCTTTTATTTCTGATCTTACCTATTTATTTGAATTATCCCTCTTTTTTTCTTAGTCTACCTAAATGTTTGTCAATTTGGGTTATCTTTTCAAAAACAAATTTTCAGTTTCTTCAGTCTTTTGTGTTGTTTTTCTAATCCCTATTTCATTTATTCCTGACCTTTTTTTATTGATTTCCTTCTTCTAACTTTGGATTTAGTTTTTTTCTAGTTCCTTGAGGCATAACATTAGATTTTTTATTTAAAATTGTTCCTCTTTTTTGATATAGGCATTTGTTCTTATAAATATCCCTCTTAGGATTGCTTTTTGCTGCATCCCATAAGTTCTGGTATGCTATGTTTCCATTTTCATTTGTCTCAAGGTAGTTTTTGATTTCCTTTTTGATTTCTTCTATGGCCCATTGGTTGTTTAGCAACATGTTTAATTTTCACATATTTGTGTAATTCTAACTTTTTTTCTATTATTAATTTCTAGTTTCATGCCATTGTCATCCAGAAAGGTACTTGACATGATTTCAGTCCTCTTGAATTTGTTAAGATTTGTTTTGTGGCTTAACATGTGGATCTGTCCACATGTTAATGTTCTGTGTGTACTTGAGAATAATATGTATTTAGCTGCTGTTGAATGAAATGTTCCATATATGTCTGTTAGTTTCATTTGGTCTAAAATGTAATTCAAGTCCGGTGTTTCCTTATTAACTTTCCATCTAGATGATCTGACCATTGTTGAAAGTCGAGTACTGAGGTGCCTACTATTACAGCTTTGCATCCTATTTCTCCCTTCAGATCATTTAATTGTTACTTTATGAATTTAGGGGCTCTGATGTTAGATGCATATATATTTACAACTGTTACATGCTGATGGTGAATTAACCGATTACATACAGACCTTCTTTGTCTCTTTTTACAGTTTTCACTTAAAGTCTATTTTGTCCGATATAAGTTTAGCTATCTCTGATCTTTTTTGGATTCCATTTGCATGGAATATTTTTTCCATCCCTTTACTTTTACTTACTGTGTGTCCTTACAAGTAAAGTGAGTCTCTTGTAGGCAGTACATGGTTGGATCGTGTGTGTGTGTATGTGGGTGTCTGTTTAGAGACAGGGTCTTGCTATGTTGCCCAGGCTGGAGTGCAATGGTGTGATCATAGCTCACTGTAACCTCAAACTTCTGGACTCAAGCCATCCTCCTGCCTTAGCCTCCCAAGTAGCTAGGACTATAGTAACTACAGCCATGTACCACCATGCCCAGCTTTTTTTTTTTTTTTTTTTAACTTTTTTGTAGAGACAGAATTTCACTATATTGCCCAGGCTGAGCCTGAAATTCTGACCTTAGGTGATCCTCCTTTGCTCTGGGATTATAGGCATGAGCCACCACAGCTGGCCTGGGTCTTGTTTTTTAAAAAATCTATTCAGCCACTCTTTTTTTTAGTTGAAGAATTTAATACATTTAAGGTAATTATTGATAGGTAAGGACTTGCCATTGCAATTTTGTAATTTATTTTCTGATTGTTTTGCAGGTCCTTTGTGTCTTTCTTCCTCTCTCACTGTCTTCTTTTGTGGTTTCATGGTTTTCTGTGGTGTTTGATGGTTTTCTTTGGTGGCATGCTTTGAATCCTTTCTTTTTATCTTTTGTGCAACTACTATAGATTTTTGCTTTGTGATAACCACCACAAGGTTTGCATAAAATGTTTTATCCTTATAACGGGCTACTTTAAGCTGATAATAACTTGACTTTAATTGCATGCAATAACTATATGCATTCACTCCCCTCCATGTTTTATAATTTTAATGTCAGTATTTACATTTTTTGTAATTTGTATTCTTTAACCATTTATTATAGCTGTAATTTATTTTTTAAAAGTTTGGCTTTTAACTTTTGTAATGGGGATAAAATTGCTTTACATACCACTCTTACAAAATTAGAGAATTCTGAGTATGATTATGTATTACTCATAATTGAGTTTTTACTTTCATCTGTTTTTTTTCTTAAAAAACAAATTGCAGCCTTTATCTTTATTTTAGCTTAAATGATAGTCTTTAACAATTTCTATGAAGCAAGACTACTTGTGATGTACTCCTTTAGGTTTTGTTTGTCCGAGAAAGTTTTATTTCTTCCTCATTTCTGAGGCACATCTTTGCCAGATAACGTATTCTTGTTTGGCAGTTTTCTTCCTTCAGCACTTTGAATACATCATTTCACTCTCTTTTGGCCTGAGTGAGATACACACACACACACTCACACTCACACACACACTCACACTCACACACACACATATGTGCATGTGTATCTTGCTTTCAGTTTTCTCTTTTTTTGTCTCTGATTTTTAATAATTTGATTATGAGGTATCTTGGTGAACTCCTCTTTGAGTTGAAGTTCATTGGTGATCTCTGAGCTTCCTGTACCTAGATGTTGTCATCTTTCCCCAGATTTCACCATTTTTCAGTCATTAATTTCTTAAATATGCTTTCTAGGACTTTTTCCTTCTTCTTGTTCTGTAACTTCTATTATGTAAAAGTTAGTTTGTTTGATGGTGTCCCATAATTCCCATAGGCCTTTTTCATTTTTTTAAATTCCTTTTTCTTTTTGTTCCTCTGATTGGAAAATTTCAAATGTCCTACATTACAGCTCACAGATTTTGTCTTCTGCTTGACCAAGTCTGCTGTTGAAGTGTTCTATTGAATTTTTCATTTATTATATTCTTTCTCTCTAGAATTTTTCTATTTTGTATTGTTTCTATTTCTTTGTCAAACTTCTCATTTTGTTTATGAATTGTTTCCCAAATTTTAATTTTCTGTCTGTATTTTCTTGGAATTTCCTGAACTTATTTAAAAGGATTATTCTGAACTTTTTGTGAGTCATTTCATAGATCTCCATTTCTTTTGGCCCCATTATGGAGCTTTATTAGTTTCTTTTGGTGGAGTCATATTTCCCTGATTTTTCATAATTTTTCCATTCTTATGTTGATGCCTGTATATTTGAGGAGATGGCCACCTCTTCTGGCCCCTGCAGGTATTCTTTGATGGTTGATAGACCTTCACTATTTAGTGTAGTCCAGGATTATGGATGAGCTGATTGGTAGTGACCCTGGGCAAGCAGACCTTGGTGTCAGGGTTCTCTAGTTGGGCTGGATTGCTTCCTGTGCTCTGAGGCCAAATGGTACTTCTGGCTGGGCTCTGTTGTCTAAAGAGACCACTGGATGGATTCTGCCATCAGGTAGAGCTGCTGACTGGGCTCTGCAATTGTCTCTGATTGGGCAGGGATGCAAGTTGTCTTCCCCGACTGGGCAGTACTCTACTATTATTTATAAACTGCAGTTACAAGACAGGGTTGTGTGTTATGCTCTAAGGCTAAGTGAAGTGTCTGGAATTGCTGTTTGGCCATATGGGGTGGGCAGGGCGAGAGGCTGTAGTCCACAGATATGTGTGAATTTGGCCTTGGTTCCTTGCCGGTGGCAAGGAGCCCTGAAGCTTGGTAGAGTTGCTGCTCAGCAGGCAGGGTTGGATGGGGCCAGATGCTCCCTCCTTGAGGGATCACTGACCTGTCATTGCCTCCCAGCTTTGGGAAGACTTAATGTGTATTCCAGATTTGTGTGGGGAAATTGGCTAGAGACTCAAGCCTGTTTGACTTGTGGACTATACTTTATGCAGCACAATGCTATTTGCTAGTCTCTCCGGTGTGATGTCTTTCTTGGCTGAAATGCAGAGCAATGACCAAGATTTGTTTGCTGGCAGCTGTGAATCCTAATCTTGTATTTCTAACTGTCCACTGGTGGTCTAGGCTCTGCTGGCACTCCCAATATTTCCATGGGACAACACAGGAATGAGCCTGCTGTGAAGGGTTCCAGAATGGTGGGGTAGCTGAATATTTGCCTCCAACTTACTTTTCCCACTGTGGAAACTGTAAGTCCAAGGGAATCTTCTCTGTGTGGCACTGTGTCACTTGAGGTATGGGCGGCCTAGTCAATGTGAACTGTTCCTCTTACCCTTCAAACTAGGCTTTTCTCAGTTCTGTACTCTAAGTAGGTGTCTCAGCCTCACTTTCAAGGTCTAGGATATTCATGAAAGTATTCTTGCCTGTGGGTAGTTGCTAACTGGATTTCTGTGGGTTAGGGGAGTAGAGCCAGAAAATTCCTATTTTGCCATCTTGCTCCATGCTACAAATTTTTAAAAAGACTAAAACTATTAAGAAACAGGGGTTGGAGTCATATTTTACAGTTGATAAAGTTTCATGCTTGTTTAAAATATTAGGACTTTTTCTTATCTCCCATACTTAAAGGACATAAAAGTCGTTGGCTACATCAGTTTTCATGGTTTGTGAAGAATAAAGTAAGAGTGAAGACAAAAGTTAATTTGTTAATCTGAATGTAAAAATAGGAATTTAAAAAGTTATTCTGAGCAGCCAGGTAGACAGTAGATGAAGAACTCATTTTGAGCTTGGATAATGGAGGAAATGAGAGAAGGACCTTGAGCAGGAAAATGTAGCCCATAAAAATAGTAGGCAAGTGTCCAAGGAAGAGGCAGAGTGTAATAAATTCCCTGTGGTTGGAATGGATAAGGTATTATAAGAATCATACCAGTATTCAAGTTCAAGTTGTTTCTTGAACAAATATGTTGTGTTTTACTCAAAACATCAATATAAGCCTTTATGGCTGGATGTGGTGGCTCATGCCTGTAATCTCAGAATTTTGGGAGGCCGAGGCGGGTGGATCACTTGAAGTCAGGAGTTTGAAAGCAGTTTGGCCAACATGGTGAAACCCCATCTCTACTAAAAATACAAAAGTTAACTGGAAATGGCGGTGGGTGCCTGTAATCCCAGCTGCCCAGGAAGCTGAGGCAGGAGAATTGCTTGGACCCAGGAGGTGGAGGCTGCAGTGAGTCAGGATCGCACCACTGCACTCCAGCCTAGATGACAGAGCAAGACCCGAACTCAGGAAAAAAACAAACAAACAAACAAACAACAAAAAATATATATATATATGTATGTGTGTGTGTGTGTGTGTGTGTGTGTATACATATACGTGTGTGTGTGTATGTCTGTTACAATGGCTGGGTAACGCTTTTGGGATCAAAGGAGTTGTGGTTATATCCTTTCTTAGGGAAGATCAGGATGAAAAGAAAATTGCAGTTGTAAGAGGTAGGAGGTAAGATGGTGAGAGATGATTGAGAATGTAGAAGTGGGAGTTCAGAGCAAAATGTGATTAAAGGTGGAAGTTAGGCTTTCTTAGTTTCCACTGGAACTATTTAAAAATATTCAGGGAAGGGTTGGGTACTAGACTTCCCATGGTTATATAGAATGGGAACTCGACTCATTTTATTTGGCTATTAAGGGAAAGGCCACAGAAAATAAAAGAATTTAGGGACATTCAAGTTCTAATAAATGAATGAGTCACCTACTGTGTAAGTCCATGAAAACTTGAATGGTTGCATGTCTATGGAGTGCTGTGGAGAAAGCACCTTGAACAACTCAAAGCAGTGGTGAATTCTAGCTGATTATGGGAATTATATCTATAGGTTTAACTTGGAACCTAGAGATAAAGGGGACAGGTTCTCTGCCTTTGGAAATATTTTTAGATATCTACTTAGGAAATTATTTTGTTGAGGTCAGAGTATAACCTACTGGAAATTGATGGTTTCCTTAATGTGATTATGACTGAGTTTTTCTTCAGGCAAGTGTTAAATTTTTAAGCTTTTCTTCCCCCGTATAAATGTTTTATACATATTTGTATATTCAAATATATCAGTCATTTCCTTTATGGCTTTTATGGTTTCTGTTTTACTGAGAAATTATAAGGAAACGTATGCCTTATGTTTTTGTCTCCCACATACACATATGTATTTCTTCTAGAACATGTATTGATGTAAGAAATGAAATAATAATTTAGCTTTATTTTATTTTTAATGATAAAAATGGCTAGCCAGTTAACTCTTTATTAATTAGTGAATATACCTCTGTCATTTGAAATGATTACCTCTTTTTCATGTAGTAAATTCTTGCATGTTCCAGTGCTTCTCAAATTTTAGTGTGCATCAGAATCACCTGGAGGGCTTTTAAAAATAGAATTTGCTGAACATCACCTTTCTCTAACAAGTTCACAGATGATGTTACTGATGTAGGTTTAGGGAGTCACACTTTGAGAATAGCTGCCAAGTCTAATTTCATTACCATGGCTATTAATATCCATGATGAAATAGACATAAAAATTCTCAACAAAATCCACCAAACCAAATGCAATAGAACATCAAAAGTTAATTCACCACAATCAAGTAGGCTTGGGATGCAAGACTGGTTCATCATATGCAAATCAGTAAATGTGATTCATCACATAAACAATTCAAGGCAAAACTCGTATGATCATCTCAACAGACACAGAAAATGCTTTTGAGAAAACTCAACATTGCTTCATGATAAAATCCCTAAACAGACTAGGCATCAAAGGAACATACCTCAGTGTAATAAGAGCCATATATTACAAATGCACAGCCATCATACTGAATGGGTAAAAGCTGGAACCATTCCCTTTGAGAGCTGGAATAAGACAAGGATGTCCACTCTCACTGCTCCTATTCAACATTGTGCTGGAGGTCCTAGTCAGAGCAATTAGCAAGAGGTCATCCAACTATCTCTCTTCATTGATGATGTGATTCTACACCTTGAACACCCTAAGGACTCCACCAAAAGGCTACTAGAAATGAAAAATGATTTTAATAAGGTTTCAGAATGCAAAACCAATGTACAAAAATCAGTAGCATTTCTATACATCAACAATATCCAGGTCGAGAGTCAAATAAAGAACATGATCCTATTTACAATAGTCACAACAAACACAAAAGACCTAGGAATACAGCTAACCCAGGAGGTGGAAGATCTCTACAAGGAGAACTACAAAACACTGCTGAAAGAAATCAGAGATTACACAAATAAATGATAAACATTCTATGCTCAAGAATTGGCAGAATCAATATCACTAAAATGCCATACTACCTAAAGCAGTTTACAGATTCAATGCTATTCCTCTCGAACTATTATATAAATGTCATTCTTCACAGAATTAGAAAAAACTGTTCTAATGGAATCAAAAGAGAGCCCCAATAAGCAAAGCAATCCTAGGCAAAAGGAGCAAAGCTGGAAGAATAACACCATCTGACTTAAAACTATACTATAAGGCTACAGTAACCAAAACAATATAATGGTACAAAAAGACACATAGACCAGTGGAACAGAGTAGAAATAAAGCCACACACTTATACAACCATCTGATCGTCGACAGGGCTGACAAACACATGCAATGGGGAAAGGATTCCCTATTTAATAAATGGTGCTGGAATAACTGGCTAGCCTTATGCCGAAGAATGAAACTGGACCCTCACCTTTCACTGTATACAAAAATTAACTCAAGATGGATTAAAAATTTAAATGTAAGCCCTCAAATTATAAAAATCCCAGAAAAAAACCTAGGGAATACTCTTCCCCACGTTGGTCTTAGTAAAGAATTTTTGGCTAAGTTCGCAAAAACAATCGCAACAAAAACAAAAATTAACAAGTGCGACCTTATTAAATGAAAAAGATTCTCTACAGCAAAAAACAAAAACAAAAACAAAAAAACTATTAATAGAGTAAACAGAGCCTACATAATAGAAGAAAATATTTGCAAACTATGCATCTGATAAAGGTCTAATATCCAGAAGCAACAGGAATTTAAACAAATCAATAAGCAAAAACCAAATAACCCCATCAAAAATGGGCAAAGGACAAGAATAATCCCTTTTCAAAAGGAGACATACAAGCAGCCAAGAAACATATGAAAAAATGTTTGTCGCTAATCATCAGAGAAATTCAAATTAAAACCGCAATGAAATACCATCTCACACTAGTCAGAATGACTATTATTAAAAAGTCAAAAACAAAACCAAAAACAAACAAGCAAAAAAACAGATGCTGGCGAGGCTCCAGAGAAAAGGAACCACATATAGACTGCTGGTGGGAATATAAATTACTTCAGCCTCTGTGGAAAGCTGTTTGGAGATTTCTCAAAGAACTTAAAACAGAGCTGCCATTCAATCCAGCAATCCCATTACTTGGTATGTACCCAAAGAAAAATACATAATTATATTAAAAACATACATGTACTTGTATATTCACCACCAAACTATTCACAGTAACAAAGAAATGGAATTGATCTGGATGCCCATCAATGGTGGATTGGGTAAAGAAAATGTGGTACATATACACCACGGAGTACTACACAGCCATAAAAAAAGAATGAAATCATGTTCTCCACAGCAACATAGAAGGAGCTGGAGGCCATAATCCTAAATGAATGCAGCAACAGAAAACCAAATACTGTGTGTTCACACTTATAAGTGGGAGTGAAACATTGAGCACACATGGACATAAACATGCGAGCAGCAGATACTTTGGAATACTAGAGAAGAGAGTACAGTAAAGAGGTGTGGACTGAGAAACTAAATATTGAGTACTATGCTCAGTACCTGGATGCAATATACCCATGTAGTAAACCTGCACATGTACCCCCTGTATCCAAAATAAAAGTGGAATAAAAAAAAGAGTTCGGGCTTTGATTTAAATGATGACTCAACCAATTAATACTTTGGGTATGTGTAATTCTCTCTATTCGGTTTTTTTTTTTTTTTTCGTTTTAAAATGAAGATAGCAATTGTGTTATCTCATATAGTTGTGAGAATTAAATGAGATAATCTGTATAAAATTCTTCGAATATTACTTGGCAAATAATAATAATTTCACTGCTACTTATCGTTATCATTTTCATTATAATTATTCCCATCTGTATCTTCTCTCAGTAGGCTTAAAGGTTATTTCCAGGTTTTTGCTACTATAAATTTTGCTGCCATGAACATTTTTGTACATTTCTACAGGCACACTTATAGGAGAGTTTCTGTAAGGCATATTCTTTTTTTTTTTTTTTTTTTATACTTTAAGTTCTAGGGTACATGTGCACAACATACAGGTTGGTTACATATGTATACATGTGCCATATTGGTGTGCTGCACCCATCAACTTGTCAGCGCCCTTCAACTCGTCATTTACATCAGGTATAACTCCCAATGCCATCCTTCCCCATCCCCCTCCCCACAATAGGCCCCGGTGTATCATGTTCCCCTTCCTGTGTCCAAGTGATCTCAATGTTCAATTCCCACCTATGAGTGAGAACATGCAGTGTTTGGTTTTCTGTTCTTGCCATAGTTTGCTGAGAATGATGGTTTCCAGCTGCATCCATGTCCATACAAAGGACACGAACTCATCTTTTTTCATGGCTGCATAGTATTCCATGGTGTATATGTGCCACATTTTCTTAATCCAGTCTGTCACTGATGGACATTTGGGTTGATTCCAAGTCTTTGCTATTGTGAATAGTACCGCAATAAACATACGTGTGCATGTGTCTTTATAGCAGCATGATTTATAATCCTTTGGGTATATATCCAGTAATGGGATGGCTAGGTCATATGGTATTTCTAGTTCTAGATCCTTGAGGAATCGCCATACTGTTTTCCACAATGATTGAACTAGTTTACGGTCCCACCAACAGTGTAAAAGTGTTCCTATTTCTCCACATCCTCTCCAGCACCTGTTGTTTCCTGACTTTTTAATGATTGCCATTCTAACTGGTGTGAAATGGTATCTCATTGTGGTTTTGATTTGCATTTCTCTGATGGCCAGTGATGATGAGCATTTTTTCATGTGTCTGTTGGCTGTATGAATGTCTTCTTTTGAGAAGTGTCTGTTCATATCCTTTGCCCACTTTTTGATGGGGTTGTTTGTTTTTTTCTTGTAAATTTGTTTGAGTTCTTTGTAGGTTCTGGATATTAGCCCTTTGTCAGATGAGTAGATTGCAAAAATTTTCTCCCATTCTGTAGGTTATCTGTTCACTCTGATGGTAGTTTCTTTTGCTGTGCAGAAGCTCTTTAGTTTAATGAGATCCCATTGTCAATTTTGGCTTTTGCTGCCATTGCTTTTGGTGTTTTAGACATGAAATCCTTGCCCATGCCTATGTCCTGAATGGTACTACCTAGGTTTTCTTCTAGGGTTTTTATGGTATTAGGTCTAACATTTAAGTCTCTAATCCATCTTGAATTAATTTTCGTATAAGGAGTAAGGAAAGGATCCAGTTTCAGCTTTCTGTTTATGGCTAGCCAATTTTCCCAGCACCATTTATTAAATAGGTATTATTTCTAAGGGCTCTGTTCTGCTCCATTGGTCTATATCTCTGTTTTGGTACCAGTACCATGCTGTTTTGGTTACTGTAGCCATGTAGTATAGTTTGAAGTCAGGTAGTGTGATGCCTCCAGCTTTGTTCTTTTGACTTAGGATTGTCTTGGCAATGTGGGCTCTTTTTGGTTCCATATGAAATTTAAAGTAGTTTTTTTCCAATTCTGTGAAGAAAGTCATTGGTAGCTCAATGGGAATGGCATTGAATCTATAAATTACCTTGGGCAGTATGGCCATTTTCACGATATTGATTCTTCCTATCCATGAGCATGGAATATTCTTCCATTTGTTTATGTCCTCTTTTATTTCATTGAGCAGTGGTTTGTAGTTCTCCTTGAAGAGGTCCTTTACATCCCTTGTAAGTTGGATTCCTAGGTATTTTATTCTCTTTGAAGCAATTGTGAATGGAAGTTCATTCATGATTTGGCTCTCTGTTTGTCTGTTACTGGTGTATAAGAATGCTTGTGATTTTTGCACATTAATTTTGTATCCTGAGACTTTGCTGAAGTTGCTTATCACCTTAAGGAGATTTTGGGCTGAGATGATGGGGTTTTCTAAATATACAATCATGTCATCTGCAAACAAGGACAATTTGACTTCTTCTTTTCCTAACTGAATACCCTTGATTTCTTTCTCTTGCCTGATTGCCCTGGCAAGAACGTCCAGCACTATGTTGAATAGGAGTGGTGAGAGAGGGCATCCCTGTCTTGTGCCAGTTTTTAAGGGAATGCTTCCATTTTTTGACCATTCAGCATGATATTGGCTGTGGTTTGTCATAAATAGCTCTTATTATTTTGAGATATATTCCATCAATACCGAATTTGTTGACAGTTTTTAGCATGAAGCACTGTTGAATTTTGTCAAAGGCCTTTCCTACATCTATTGAGATAATCATGTGGTTTTGTTTATATGCTGGATTACGTTTATTGATTTGCATATGTTGAACCAGTCTTGCATCCCAGGGATGAGGCCCACTTGATGATGATGGATAAGCTTTTTGATGTGCTGCTGGATTCGGTTTGCCAGTATTTTATTGAGGATTTTTGTATCGATGTTCATCAGGGATATTGGTCTAAAATTCTCTTTTTTTGTTGTGTCTCTGCCAGGCTTTGGTATCAGGATGATATTGGCCTCATGAAACGTGTTAGGGAGGATTCCCTCTTTTTCTATAGATTGGAATAGTTTCAGAAGGAATGGTACCAGCTCCTCCTTGTACCTCTGGTAGAACTCAGCTGTGAATCCGTCTGGTCCTGGACTTTTTTTGGTTGGTAGGCTATTAATTATTGCCTCAATTTCAGAACCTGCTATTGGTCTATTCAGGGATTCAACTTCTTCCTGGTTTAGTCTTGGGAGAGTGTATGTGTCCAGGAATTTATCCATTTCTTCTAGGTTTCCTTGTTTATTTGCATAGAGGTGTGTATAGTATTCTCTGATGGTAGTTTGTATTTCTGTGGGGTTGGTGGTGATATCCCCTTTATCATTTTTTTATTGCATCTATTTGATTCTTCTATCTTTTCTTCTTTATTAGTGTTACTAGTGGTCTACCAATTTTGTTGATCTTTTCAAAAAATCAGCTCCTGGATTCATTGATTTTTTGAAGGGTTTTTTTTGTGTCTGTATCTCCTTCAGTTCTTCTCTGATCTTAGTTATTTCTTGCCTTCTGCTAGCTTTTGAATGTGTTTGCTCTTGCTTCTCTAGTTCTTTTCATTGTGAAGTTAGGGTATCAAATATAGATCTTTCCTCCTTTCTCTTATGGGCATTTAGTGCTATAAATTTCGCTCTACACACTGCTTTAAATGTGTCCCAGAGATTCTGGTATGTTGTATCTTTGTTCTCATTGGTTTCAAAGAACATCTTTATTTCTGCCTTCATTTTGTTATGTACCAAGTAGTCATTCAGGAGCAGGTTGTTCAGTTTCCATGTAGTTGAGTGGTTTTGATTTTCTTAGTCCTGAGTTCTAGTTTGATTGCACTGTGGTCTGTGAGACAGTTTGTTATAATTTCCGTTCTTTTACATCTGCTAAGGAGTGCTTTACTTCCAGCTATGTGGTCAATTTTGGAATAAGTGCAATGTGGTGCTGAGAAGAATGTATATTCTGCTGATTTGGGGTGGAGAGTTCTGTAGATGTCTATTAGGTCCGCTTAGTGCAGAGTTGAGTTCAATTCCTGGATATCCTTGTTAACTTTCTGTCTCGTTGATCTGTCTAATGTTGACAGTGGGGTGTTAAAGTCTCCCATTATTATTGTGTGGGAGTCTAAGTCTCTTTGTAAGTCTCTAAGGACTTGCTTTATGAATCTGGGTGCTCCTGTATTGGGTGCATATATATTTAGGATAGTTAGCTCTTCCTGGTGAATTGATCCCTTTACCATTATGTAATGGCCTTCTTTGTCTCTTTTGATCTCTGATGGTTTAAGGTCTGCTTTGTCAGAGACTAGGATTACAACCCCTGCCTTTTTTTTGTTTTCCATTAGCTTGTTAGATCTTCCTCCATCCCTTTATTTTGAGCCTATGTGTGTCTCTGCATGTGAGATGGGTCGCTTGAATACAGCAAACTGATGGGTCTTGACTCTTTATCCAATTTGCCAGTCTGTGTCTTTTAATTGGACCATTTAGTCCATTTACATTTAAGGTTATTATTGTTATCTGTGAACTTGATCCTGTCATTGTGATAATAGCTGGTTATTTTACTCGTTAGTTGATGCGGTTTCTTCCTAGCATTGATGGTCTTTACATTTTGGCATGTTTTTCCAATGGCTGGTACTGGTTGTTCCTTTCCATGTTTAGTGCTTCCTTCAGGATCTCTTGTAGGGCAGGCCTGATGGTGAAAAAATCTCTAAGCATTTGCTTGTCTGTAAAGGATTTTATTTCTCCTTCAATTATGAAACTTAGTTTGGCTGGATATAAAATTCTGGGTTGAAAATTCTTTTCTTTAATGTTATTGAATATTGGCCCCCACTCTCTTCTGACTTGTAGAGTTTCTGCCGAGAGATATGCTATTAGTCTGATGGGCTTCCTTTTGTGTGTAACCCGACCTTTCTCTCTGGCTGCCCTTAAGATTTTTTCCTTCATTTCAACTTTGATGAATCTGACAATTATGTATCTTGGAGTTGCTCTTCTCGAGGAGTATCTTTGTGGCATTCTCTGTATATCCTGAATTTGAATGTTGGCCTGTCTTACTAGGTTGGGGAAGTTCTCCTGAATGATATCCTGCAGAATGTTTTCCAACTTGGTTCCATTTTTCCCCCTCACTTTCAAGCACACCAATCAGATATAGATTTGGTCTTTTCAAATAATCCCATATTTCTTGGAGGCTTTGTTCATTTCTTTTTCCTCTTTTTTCTCTAGACTTCTCTTCTCGCTTCATTTCATTCATTTTATCTTCAATCATTGATACATTTTCTTCCAGTTGATCAAGTCAGTTACTGAAGCTTGTGCATTTGTTACGTAATTCTTGTGTCATAGTTTTTATCTCTATCAGTTCATTTATGGCCTTCTCTGCATTGATTATTCTAATTATCCATTCTTCCATTCTTTTTCAAGATTTTTAGTTTCTTTGTGCTGGGTACGTAGTTCCTCCTTTAGCTCTGAGAAGTTTGATCGACTGAAGCCTTCTTCTCTCAACTCGTCAAAGTCATTCTCCGTCCAGCTTTGATCTGTTGCTGGCGATGAGGTGAGTTCCTTTGGAGGGGGAGATGCGCTCTGATTTTTTGAATTTCCAGCTTTTCTGCCCTGCTTTTTCCCCATCTTTGTGGTTTTATCTGCCTTTTGATTTGATGATGGTAACGTACTGATGGGGTTTTGGTGTGGGTGTCCTTTCTGTTTGTTAGTTTTCCTTCTAACAGTCAGGACCCTCAACTGCAGGTCTGTTGCAGTTTGCTTGAGGTCCACTCCAGACCCTGTTTGCCTGGGTATCAGCAGCTGAGGATGCAGAAGATAGAATATTGCTGAACAGCGAGTGTTGCTGTCTGATTCTTGCTCTGGAAATTTCGTTTCAGAGGTGTGCCCAGCTATGTGAGGTGTGAGGTGTCGGTCTGCACCTAGTGGGGTATGTCTCCCAGTTAGGTTACTCAAGGATCAGGGACCCACTTGAGCATACAGTCTGTCTCTTCTCAGATCTCAACCTCCATGCTGGGAGACCCACTGCTCTCTTCAAAGCTGACAGACAGGGTCATTTACATCTGCAGAGGTTTCTGCTGCTTTTTGTTTAGCTATGCCCTGTCCCCAGAGGTGGAGTCTACAGAGGCAGGCAGGCCTCCTTGAACTGCGGTGGGCTCCACCCAGTTCGAGCTTCCTGGCAGCTTTGTTTACCCACTTAAGCCTCAGCTATGGCGGGCGCCCCTCCCCCAGCCTCGCTGCTGCCTTGCAGTTAGATCTCAGACTGCTGTGCTAGCAATGAGGGAGGCTCTGTGGTTGTGGCACCCTCTGGTCCAGGTGTGGGATATAATCTCCTGGTGTGCCATTTGCTAAGACCCTTGGTAAAGCACAGTATTAGAGTAGGAGTTACCCAATTTTCCATGTGTTGTATGTCTCAGTTTCCCTTGGCTAGGAAAAGGGATTCCCTTCCCCCTTGCGCTTCCCAGGTGAGGGGATACCCTGCCCTGCTTCAGCTCTCGCTGGTCAGGCTGCAGCTGCTGAGCAGCACTGATTGTCTGGCACTCCCCAGTGAGATGAACCCGGTACCTCAGTTGAAAATGCAGAAATCACCTGTCTTCTGTGTCACTTGCGCTGGGAGCTGGAGGCTGGAGCTGTTCCTATTCCACCATCTTGCTCAGGATCCATACGGCATATTCTTAACGATGGAATGTGGGATTATAAGATATTAAGAAGTTCAGTTTTACTAGGTAAAGCTACACTGTTTTCCAAAATGATTGTGTCAGTTTCCATAGTCAGCAGTAAAGAATGAAAATTCCTGTTGCTTCATATTCTTCCCAGCACTTGGTAATTTCCATTAAATCTTTTCTTGCCAATGTTGTGGATATGAAATTGTACCTTGTTTTATTTTGCATTCTCTTGATTACTAGCAAGGCTGAGCAGCTTTTCTTATATTTACAGGCCATTTGTGTTTCATTTTTGGAGAAATTCCTGGATTTTGCCAATTTTTTTTTTTTTTAATAAATTGGGTTTTGCTCTTTTAGCAGTTCTTTTTTATTTTAGATTAGATACTAATTTTTTTTTGTCAGTAGTGTGTTACAAATATGTTCATCAAGATCAATTGCAGTCATATATGTTGCTGGAGAGTGGGCAAGGAAGTATTAACAAAGAAGGCTTTTCTCTGGAGATGAAGCATTTTAAGGTCTTTCATTTTCGAGTGTGTACCTCTTTCCAAATCTTTGTCATGATTTGGAGCCACTTTCTCGGTTTCTGCTTTGGATCTCTCTCCAGCTGTTATATACAGATTAGGAGCCATGCCTTCTCCTTTCTTCCTGCCCCTACTAATCTGGTGGATCTCCACTTTGTTTAAAGAACTATCATAGCTTTATCACAGTGAAAATCGCCTTGTGTCACAAGAAGGGAGATGAGAAGAGTGTATCTTACTCAGCATGTATCAGACAGTCTTTAAATTTACTGTTGATTTGTCTAGTGGTTCTCAAATTGTGCTGCACTTTGGAATCACCTTGGGTCTTTAAAAAATACCTATGCCTGGTTCCTATCTTTCTATATTCTGATTTAAATGGTAATGCCTGTGACCCGCAAAGAGGAATTTTTTAAAAAGCTCCCCAGGTGATTTTAATGTGCACTGGATTAGTCCTTCAGACTTAAAGTGTTATATGTGAACCAGTAGCATTCCTATCACATGGGAGGAACTTTTTAGGACTGCAGGATTTCAGGTCTCACCTCAGAATTTGTATTTTAGTAAGAACCATACTTAATAAGAAATAAGTGCATTGCGTTCATATTCAGGTTTGAGAAATGCTGGCTTGTCTACAGTCAGCTTTTGCTCGGATTGTTAACCCAGAATTTTTCTTGAAAATCTTTAAGGATGCTACCTTCTCAGTAGCTCTCAGCCATACCTACTTTGGTTGTGGTTTTTCTGTTCTGATTGCTCTCTTTTTCTGATCCTATTAGCTTTTAGCTTCCAGAAAATCCTCACATTTCTCATCCATTCTCACCCTCACATTTTCTCATCCATTCTCATTCATTCTTTCCTGTTTTGTAACATGGTTACAGATTTATTCTTTTTCTTATGTATTTTCTCTCATTTCAATGAAATACTTTTGAGCAAGACAATATTGTTACTATAGCAATACTTTCCAAAGTGATCTTTACAATTCATTGCAATCCCTATCAAAATTTCAATAGCCTTTTTTGCATTTATGGAAAGACTGATCCTCAAATTCATATAGAATTACAAGGAATTCTAAATATCCTAAACAGTCTTGAAAAAAACCAAGTTGGAGGACCCATACTTTCACATTTCAAATTTACTACAGAGCTACAGAAATCAAAACAATGTGGTACTAATATAAGAATAGACATATGTATATACAAATGTAATAAATTGGGAGTGTAGAAATAGACTCACTCATACGTATATGGCTATTTGACAAGATGACCAAGTGTGTCAAAATCATTCAATAGAGAAAGAATAGTCTTTTCAATAAATATGCTGGGGCAACCAGATAGCCACATATGAAAGAATGATATTTAACTCTTGAGAAATTTAATCCTCATGTATTACTGGTGGTAACTTAAACTGATGGAGCCAGTTTGAACAATAGTTTGACAGTTTCTCAAAAATTAAATGTAGACTTACCATATGACCCAGCAATTCTACTCTTAGGTATACCCTCGCCAAAGGAAAATACATCTTTAGCTAAAAGCTTGTCTGCAAATTCTCATAACAGCATTATTCAAAACAGCCAAAAAGTGGAAACAACCGAAGTGTTCATTAATTGATTATTTAATATAATGTAGTATATCCATGTAATGCTATGTTATTCACTGATAAAAAGGAAATGAAATAGCTATACACTACAACATGGATGACCTTGAAAACATTATACTAAATAAAAGAAGCCAGACAGAAGGCCATATATTGTATGATTCCATTTATATGAAATGTCCAGAATAGGCAAATCCACAGAGACAGAAACAAAATTAGAGATTAGTAGTTGCCAGTGATTAGGAGAGGGACTTCTTTTTGTGGTGATGGAATTTTCCAGAATTAGTGCTGTAGTTGCACAACAGTGTGAATATGCTAAAAACTATTTTAAAAGTTAAAAATGGTGAATTTTATGTTACATGAACATGATCTCAATAAAAATGTTTCTGATAAAAAGAATGATTGTTTGTTTGTTTGTTTTTTTGGTAGAGACAGGATTTCATCATGTTGCCCAGGCTGGTTTTGAACTCCTGGACTCAAGTGATCCACCCACCTTTGGCCTTCTAAAGGTCTGAGATTACAAGCATGAGCCACTGCACCCACCCAAAAGAATGAGTTTGACTCTTATTTCATACCATATACAAAATTAACTTAAAGTTAATCAAAGACCTAAAGGTAAGAGCTAAATTATACGACTCTTAGAGGAAAATATAGGAGTAAATGTCACGACCTAGTGTTTTGCTTTGGCTACTTAGATATCACAACAAAAACACAAGCAACACAAGGAAAAAACAAATTGGTCTTCATCAACATTAAGAAACTTTTGTTCATGAAAGGACACTATCAAGAAAGTAAAAGACAACCCACAGAATCAGAGATAATATTTGCAAATCCTCTATCAGATAAGGAACTAGTATACAGAATATGTTAAAACACTAACTACCCAACAACAAAATGACAACCCAGTTTTTAAAACGAGTAAAGTCATAAATAGACATTTCTTCCAAGAAGTTGTACAATGGGCCAGTCATCAGTCACTACAGAAATGTAAATCAAGACCACAGTGAGATGTCATTTTCCACTGCTAGGATGGCTATAATTTAAAAAATGGCAAATAACAAGTGTTGGTGCAGATGTGGAGAAATTGTAACCCTCATACATTGCTGGTGGGAATATAAAATCATGCAGTTTCTGTGGATAACAGTTTGGCAATTCCTCAAAAAGCCCTACTTATAGTTACCATATGATCCAGCAATTCCACTTCCTTGGTAAACAATCATATGAAATGAAAACAGATGTTCAAACAAAATCTTATAAATGAATGTTCATAGCACTATTCACAATATCCAAAAAGTGGAAAAACTGCAATGTCTATCAAGAGATGGGTGGCTAAGCAAAATACAGTATATGTATTCAACACAATATCATTCAGGCATACGAAGGAATGAAGTACTAATTCATGCTACAACAAGAATGAAGCTTGAAAACTTCATGCTAACTGAAAGAAGCCAGTCACAAAAGGCCACATATGGTATGATTCCATTTGTAGGAAATATCCAGAATAGGCAGATTCGTAGAGGCAGAAAGGTTACTGGTTGCTAGGGCATGGGGTTTGGGGTGAATGAGGAGTGACTGACTGATGAATGGGCATGGGCTTTCTTTTGGGGCGGGGAAAATGTTCTGGAACTGGATGTTGGTGGATGGTTGCACAACATTGTGAATGTTCTCAATGCCACTGAATATGCACTTTAAGATGACTAAAATGGTGTCTTTTATGTTATATGACTTTTACCTCAATAGAGTATTCTGATTGTAAGATGCCTGAACTTCTTATAAAATTTATTGGGATGAATTAGCCACTTTTTTCTCTTCATCCTAATCTTTAAATTGTGCTTTAAAAAATTGTGTTTTGTATAGTAAATAGTCTCTGGGTCTCACTAAATGAGATTAACAAATATGCTCTATAGTATTATATAAGCTGTAGCCAAATAAAAAAGCTCTTATTATGCTGAATTATAAATATGATTATTTCATTAGGTCTGAGTTGCCTATTCATTTATTTTATGTTAAAGGGGAACGTACATTTAAAGTGTTATTCATAAAGCAATACTTGGGGTTATAACATTTAATTTCTCATAGTTTAGTAGTGTACTGATCCATATGCTTTCATATTAACTATTGGAGAGTTGCTTAATGAATATTGTACTTGCTAAATGAAAAATTAAAATAATATTTTTAATGTTTTTAACAGGAAGTGAACTTACTGTGTAAAATGCTGAACACTACACATAACATTCAAAGTATGGTTTATATATTATCACAAACTTGTGCTGAAAAGTAGAAATATGTAAACACTTAGAGTCACTAAATCTTACTGGAGCCCAAGTATTTCCCAGAGAGTTATTACATATTAAAGTATGTATGGCTTTTACATGTAAACCAAAAATAAAATCTTGTAATCAGATTAAAATATGTTTTCCAATTGATATTTTCCCTTAGCTTTTGTTAATTGACACACATAATAATTTCAAGAGATGATAGTATATATATAAGGTATACATGGCACATGCAGCAATCTGTACACTTCTCTAGCATATACTAATATATCCATTTGAGATCTAGCTAAAACAACTGAGATGAGTGCTAACAAAATTTGGGTTATTTAAACCAGGCTGTATGAGAGTACAGTTGGTTTTCAACTGTGTGTGACAGAAAATGATTGTTGACTCTAGCTCAGTGTTCTTGAATACTTGTTTCTAGTCTTAATATAAATGTAATTTGTATATAGATACATAATGCTAAACTGACTTCATTTCTTTATGGATTTTAGGGTACAAGTTTCAGAGTATTCATTTGGGCTTAAGCAGCAGGGAGCAGAACAGAATTGAGACTGGGATAGCTTAGCATTTGGGTATACTAGATAATGTGCCTAGAGGCAGATAATCGGAATTTTTGAGTCAGATATGAATTGAGACTCCAGGTGAAGAAGTGAATCTGAAACCAGGGAGGCAAACAGAATTCAGGTTTATAGATAAACCAATTGAACATTAGGGGAAAGCAGAAGACCAGAAACTAGGCAGACAAGTTAGCAGAACAAGATAATGAAGTACTATTAAGGCAGATACTTTAATCTAGACAGATAATTCATAGGAACCAAAAAGGCAATAGCTGACTTTCATTTTGAAGCATGCTTTTGATAAAAGGTGATGATTTTCATAAGCTTCCCATTAAACCAAACGCCAGTCTCAAGTTTTGGTTTTTATAATACTTGTTGGTATTAATAGAAGTAGAAAATAATGACAGTCTAGCAGGAATAGAGAAGGTGCCCACAGCATATAAGGCCACATTCTAAATACTACTGGGAATATATATTCCTTTGCTTTTTAATTTTTTTTGCCTGGTTGGATTTAAAAATTCATATTTCTGAAGTTTGTCTGAGACAGAAGTTAAAGATTTTTTAACAGTTCACAAAATCAATAATTCTTTCTTAATTATATATTTTATTATTTCATCCCAGAAAGGAGCCACATTCTTAAAAGATAACTCTCAGAAAACCATATGAGTGGCTTTCAAATTTGTATTTATCCGTCGGCCATTCTTCAAATCATTCAGCTGTCATTCGACATAATATTTATTACTCATCTGCTATGTGCTGGGCATATTTTAGAATAAAAAAGCCGGGAATAAGGGAGGAAATTGTATGTAACAGATTAACAAAATACCTTATAATAAATGTGTAATTGATATGGAGGAGTATACCTAAACCACCTTGCTATTTTTTTTCTATTTGACCTATTCATTCCCTTTCTTTTTCCTGTATTCTTTTAGAGTGTGTAATTTTTATGATGACATTTTATGTTTTATTGACTGTTAAACTATGCTTTTTGTTTTGTTTTTAGTGTTTGCTTAAGCATTTACAGATTATATTTTAACATGCCACAGTCTACTTTCTAATAATATTTTTTTTCACTTGACATATTGGATAAGAACCTACAATGAATGGTGTACTTCCATTTCCTTTTATTCTCTTTTGTGCTAGTTTTGTCATATATTTATTACTGCCTATGTTATAAACTCCATACGACACTGATAATATTTTTGCTTTAAACAGTTACCTGTTAAAAGTTTTAAAAAATAAGAAAAAGCTTGTTTTACACATACCACATATTGACCATTCCCAGTACTTTGATTCTTTGTGTAGATCTACTTTTCCATCTGATATTTTTCCTTCTTTTTGAGTAGTTCCCTTTAAGTTAATTTCTTGTAGTGATGGTCATTTGATAACCTCCTTAAGGTTTTGTATTTTGTCAGATCTATTTTATATTTGTCTTTGCTTTTTATTGAAAGTTTTATTGGGGTATAATTTGCATCCATACATTTACCACTTTTAAGAATACAATTCAATGATTTTTAGTGTATTTAAAGGGCTGTGCAACCACCCCCACATTCTAACTTTAGAATGTTTCCATCACCCTGAAAAGAAACTTCATTTTTATTTGCGGTCATTCCCACCCTGTCTTAGGCAATCACTTATCTACTTTTTGTCTCTAGATTTGAATTTACTGGATGTTTTGTATAAGTAGAATCATACAGCATGTGGTCTTTTGTATGTGACTTCTTTCACTTAGCATAATGTTTCTGAGGTTCATTCATGTTGTACTGTGTATCAGTACGTCCTCATTTTTTATTATAAAAAAGTATTACGTTGTAATACCCCTTTTTGTTTATAATGTATCAGTTGCTGTCTGGCATTTGTGTTGTTTCCACCCTTTGCCTACTATGAATTGTGCTACTATTAATATTTGGATACCATTCTTTTTGTGGATAGATGTTTTCACTTTGGGGGAAATACCTAATTGTCTTACCTAGGTTGGTAAAATTCTGGATGTATACCTTGGAGTGAAATTGAAATTGCTGGGTTATATAGTAAATTTATGTTTAACATTTTAAGAAATTGCCAGACTTTTTCAAGGTGCCTGCACCATTTTACAGTCCCAATAGCAATATAGGGTTCTCCAATTTATCCACAGCCTTCCAACCCTTATTATCAGTCTTTCTGATTATAGCCATTCTAGAGGATGTGAACTGGTATGTCATTGTGGTTTTGATTTGTACTTTCCTAATGACTAGTGATGTTGAACATCTTTTAGTGTGCTTACTGGCTGTTAGCATATCTTTTTTTGGAGGTAAATATATCGATTCAAATATTTTGTCCTTTCTTATTGAGTTTTAGGAGTTCTTTATGGATTATAGATGAGTCCCTTATAAGATCTATAATTTGCAAATGTTTTCTGTCTGTCTAGATCATGTCTTTTTATTTGCTTGATAGTGTCTTTTGAAACACAAAAAGTTTACATTTCTTTTTATTATTTTTTCTTTTGATGTCCTGTCTAAAAATTGTTGCTTAACCAAAAGTCATGAAGATTTACCCTTATGTTTTCTTCTAAGAAGTTTTGTAGTTTCAGTTCTTACACATAGGTCCATGATTTATTTTTCATTAATTTTTGCATATGGCGTAAGGCAAGGGTTCAAATTAGTCCTTTTGCATGTAGATAACTAATTGTTTTAGAATGATTTGTTGAAAACACCCTCTTTTCCCCATTGAACTGTCTTGCACCTTATAAGAAGTATGTGTTGTGTATAATGTGAAGGTTTACTTTACTCCTGGGCTTGTCTGTCTGTCTGTCTGTCTATCTATCTATCTATCTATCTATCTATCTATCTATCTATCTATCTATCTATCTATCTTCTTATGCCAGTACCACATTATCTTGATTAGTGTAGCTTTAGAGTGAGCTTTAAGATTAAGATGTGTTCATACCCCAAACTACTTGTGTTATTTTAGATATTCTGTTTTAGATATTCTGTTTCCTTTGCATTTTCATATGAATTTTAGGTTTGCCTTGTCAATTTCTGCCAAAAAAGCCTCCTGGGAGTTTGATAGAAATTGCCTTAAAATTTCTGTCTAAAAGAAGTCAATTAGATTTATTGCCTTAGATTTATAAGATGTAACATTTGCCGTCTTAACAAGAAGACATCTTAACAAAGTCTTCTGATTCATGAACATGGAATGTCTCTTCCTTTATTTGCATATTCTTTAATTTGTTTGTTTTAACTTTTATTTTAAGTTCAGAGGTACAAGTGCAGGTTTGTTACATAGGTAAACTTGTGTCATGGGGGTTTGTCGTATAGATTATTTCATCACCCAGGTATTAAGCCAAGTACCCATTGCTTGTTTTTCCTGATCCTCTCCCTCTGCTCACCCTCCACCTTCTGAAAGGCCCCAGTTTGTGTTGTTCCCCTCCCTGTGTCCATGTGTTCTCATCATTTAGCTTCTACTTATAAATGAGAACATGCAGTATTTGGTTTTCTGTTCTTGCATTTGTTTGCTAAGGATAATGGCCTCCAGCTCCATCCATGTCCCTGCAAAGGACATGATCTCATTCTTTTTTATGGTTGCATAGTATTCCATGGTGTATATGTACCACATTTTCTTTATCCAGTCTACCATTGATGGACATTTATGTGGTTTACATGTTTTTGCTATTGTGACTAGTTCTGCAGTGAACATATGCATACAAGTGTCTTTGTAATAGAATGATTTCTATTCCTTCAGGTATATACTCAGTAATGGGATTGCTGGGTTGAATGGTATTTCTGTCTTTAGGTCTTTGAGGAGTCACCACACTGTATTCTACAATGGCTCAACTAATTTACACTCCCATGAACAGTGTATAAGTTTTCCTTTTTCTCCAAAACCTCACCAGTGCCTGTTTTTTTTTTTTTTTTTTTTTTTTTTTTTTTTTTTTTACTTTTTAGTAATAGCCATTCTGACTGGTGTGAGATCCTATCTCGTTGTAGTTTTGGTTTACATTTCTGTAATGATCAGTGATGTTGAACTTTTTGTCATATGATTGTTGGCCACATGTATGTCTTCTTTTGAGAAGTGTCTGTTCATGTCCTTTGCCCACTTTTTAATTTTTTTTTTTTTATTTAAGTGCCTCATGGATGCTGGATACTAGACCTTTGTTAGATGCAGAGTTTGCAAAATTTTTCTCCCATTCTGTAGGTTGTCTTTTTACTCTGTTGATAGTTTCTTTTGCTGCACAGAAGCTCTTCAGTTTAATTAGATTCCATTTGCCATTTTTTGCTTTTGTTGCAATTGCTTTTGGTGTCTTTGTCATGAAATATTTGCCCGTTCCTATGTCCAGAATGATATTACCTAGGTTGTGTTCTATGGTTTTTATAGTTTTGAGTTTTATATTTAAGTTTTTAATCCATCTTGAGTTAACTTTTGTATATGATATAAGGGAGGGATCTAGTTTCAATCTTCTGCATATGGCTACAGCAACATTTATTTAACAGGGCGTCCTTTCCCCCGTCTTTTTTTTTTTTTTCAGCTTTGTTGAAGATCAGATGGTTGTAGGGGGTGTGACCTTATTTCTGGGCTCTTTATTCTGTTCCGTTGGTCTATGTGTTTGTTTTTATACTAGTACCATGCTGTTTTGGTTATTGTAGCCTTGTAGTAGAGTTTGAAGTCAGGTAGCGTGATGCTTCCAGCTTTTTTCTTTTTGCTTAGGATTGCCTTGGTTATTTGGGCTCTCTTTTTGTTCCAAATGAATTTTAGATTAGTTTTTTTCTAGTTTCGTGAAGAATGTAATTGGTTGTTTGATAGAGATAGCATTGAATCTATAAATTGCTTTAGGCAGTATGTATGCCAGATAAGTTTTTATTAGTTACTAGACTAATTGTGCGTTGTACGCTATTGAGTACTGAAAATTCTTTTGTTCCTATAAATATTCCTGAGCTTGTTTCTTTTTTTTTCATGATACTGTTAAGTTACTTGGAAGTAGCTTGATCTTTTCAAACATTGCCATTAGGCTTGGTTAGTTAGAAACAGAGAAGCCTTTAAACTAGGCCTCATTTTCCTTATTCCTGAGGCAATAAATTTCTGAGTAGTCTAGCCAATGTCCTGTGATTTGCAGGGTTTTCCACTGGACTGACGGGAACATTAGTATTCCTGGCGCTGCTTGAGTCCTGAGGATTATGATAATTCCTTTGCTTCCTTTGCTCTGTACAAGTGATTTCTTCTATGCCCCATCTCCACCCCAATTCAAGTAGTTTCTTCATATACCAGTATTAAGCATTACGGAGCTGAAGACTGGAGAGATCCTTTGCATATCTCTCTCTCTGTGCATCTCTCTCCTCTTTGGTATCTGCTTTGTTAAACCTGGGCCTGTCTGGACTCCCAGCTTCATCTCTTCAACTCAAGAAGAGCATCAAATTCTGTCTGGATTTCCTTTTCTTGTACTACAGGCACAGCAACTGGGGCACTCAGAGAGCTCAGTTTGTTTTTTGCATTCAGGGATTACTGTTATGCATTCCTTTATGTCAAATGTCCAAAAACCATTGTTTCATATATTTTGTCCAGGTGTTATGTATTAATAGTTTCATGCAGTAGGGTAAATTGGGTCACTGTTACTTCATAATGGCTGGAAGTGGAAGTGGAGCTTATATTTTTCTAGGAAGAAACAGATAGTAAATAAAAAAATGAGTAATGCAAATTCAGATTTGGGTTGTTTAGAGAGTGTTCAGAGAATACCTCTCTGAGGACTGACTTTCAGCTTGAGACCTGAGTGGTGAGAAGTAGCAAGCCATTCAAAGATCTGGAGGCAGAGGAATCTGGCATAGGGTAAAAATCTGGCATG
Organism: Macaca thibetana thibetana; assembly: GCF_024542745.1. NCBI lineage: Eukaryota > Metazoa > Chordata > Mammalia > Primates > Cercopithecidae > Macaca > Macaca thibetana. The sequence goes on along the minus strand of NC_065589.1, from coordinate 81,420,635 downwards.
CGTTAATTGCTTTATTTCCCAGAGGATCTACAACTTGGCTTGTCACAATGTAGCTTGTATACCAGCAGTATTGCCATTACCAGAGGTCTTTTGAGAAGTACAGATTCTCAGATCCCATTTCACACCTACTAAACTAGAATCTACATTTAACAAGATTCCCAAGTGGCTCATAGGCACAGAGCACTGGTTTTGTTTATTTTTTATTTTTTGGGGAGAATAAATTGAGAAAGGTTTAGTGTTTTATCTTTGTGCAGAGTTATCACACTAAATAAGTATTTGAGGAATATGAAAAGAATAACTATTTGTTGAGAATAAAAAGCTTCCAGAATGAAAAACAAGTAATAAGTATTTATTGAGAATAAAAAGCTTCCAGGTCAAGTATGATGTGTACTGCCAATCCTTTATTAGAAAATTACATTGAATAGAAACTTAATCAGTTTTGTAAGATTAGCCCATTTGCTAGATAATGTAGTTCTTCAAACTCCAAACCCATCAGTTGTCAAGTCTTTGCAATATGTTTTATAAATATTCCAGAACTATCAAGATGCCCATACTACAGAATTTTTTTCATAGGGTAATAGTTAATGAAGGGGGATTGGCTTTGGAATCAGAATTGTTTGCTGGTCATTTTGACCGGGGGTTGGGGGGGGGGCAAGACACTTAAGTTCTTTGAGTTTCGGTTTTCCTATAAAAATGTAATCAGCATGTTTCTAGACCTTTCCAGTCTGTGGCAATAAAATGAAGTGACACTTTCCTTTAATGCCTCTGTTAGGCAGGATTCTTCTGATTGTAAGAGATGGATATCCAGTTTCCATTAGCTTAGGAAAAAGGATTATTGGCTTTGGTGATCAAACCACAGGAAGTGCTGGACTGTGTCTAGATCTCAGCAATAATTATTATTTGTCACTTATTACATTTCTTCTCAGTTATTTTCTGTGATTTAGATTCATTGTCCCTCAGGGATTTTTCTTCTAGTGAGAGACATGGTCTCCACCTGCTCTAAAACTTAAAATTTCCTCCATTAGAGAGGTTGGGAGACTATCTGTCTCATATCAAGTGGAAGAATGCAGGGAAAGAGCACTGATACTGATTGGTACACATGGGATCAGATGCCCATCCCTGACCCAATAAGTCTGGCTGAATGAAAGGTTAGGTGTGACATTTTCTAGAAGGAAAGGACTGATCTTCATGATTGGCAAAACAATACATTTTAAGTATGAGATCCAAAATATGACTACAAATTTTCGTCCCATAGATAGGTTAGTTAAGTTTTTTTTTTTTTTTTTTTTTAATTTATTTATTATTATTATACTTTAAGTTGTAGGGTACATGTGCATAACATGCAGGTTTGTTACATATGTATACTTGTGCCATGTTGCGAAGTTTTTTTCTACTAGTTTCCTTCACCGAGTTAATGTGTGAGACTACCAAAGGAATTTTAATATGTTCCATTAATCTGTCTTATTGGCTCTTTATGAACCCTACCAGCTGTCCATACTCTCAATCATTGTTATTCCAGGGATGTAGTGATGAATAAAGACAGTCTCATAATTCTCCAAGCTATGTTTCCTCATATTAATTTGCTCCCATGTGGCATTACGTGTCAGGGAAAGCTCAGTTCCCGCCAAAGAAAATCTATAGGAATCCCAGACCCAGAGTCCTAAGTCCTCAACTATTATTTCAAAGAAACTCCTTTTCATGCCCACTCCAAAGCCTGCCCCATGATGGCTGACAGAATTCTTTCAGAGGAATTCTCATCCACACCCACAGGTATGGTTGAATCTCCATTACTCAGACAAGAAGATGGAAATACTGAATATTATACTTCTAAAAGTCTGTGTTATTTATTCATAAATAACACTATGTGGTTAACATGAATGAATATGTAGCACATCTTTCTCTTGTTCTAGCAGGGCACAGTCAGGCTAAAGATGAATTCAGTTTACATTGTTTAAACATTACACATCTGAATCTTCAACACTAACATTCATATTTATCGTGACTTCACAGATTTCCTCATGATGATTCTCTCAAAATATGTCTTATTCTTAAGAACAGCAACTGATGGAATCCCCCGTGCTAGTTTTATAAAATGAACAAGGCCAAATTAAGTTTTTCTTCACCAGGCATATCAATGAGGTCAGTAATAATATCTTCTTTGGATAAACAAAATAGATACCATATGGGTAGTCTTTAAAGTGTTCTATATTTGCGGTATGAATAAATTGTGGTGGTTATTTATTATAGAAGCAATTTATCAGATGAGACTCTTGAGTATGCCTGTGATTTATCATCTATTATAGTTCCATAGAGTTAAGGTGGCATTCACTCATTTATTCATTTAACTGATTTTGCATGCTTTCATTCACTTATTGAGAAATTTTATTGAATTCCTATTATGCATTCAGCAGCATGATAGACCCTGGGAAAACAGGGAACAAGACAGATTTAGTCTATACAATCATAGAACATAGATGGTAGTGGAATCTTTTGAATGAAGTCCCAAATCACTATCTGTTTTCCCTCTTGGTGGAAAAACACACCTAAAAAATCTTCCATGCTTTCATGAAGAGAGCTGCATTGTTGTTATCCCTGATGTCCTGACCTGACTCTGGGAATTATACTTGGTTTACCATAATGGTTCGTTCATTCATTCAGCTGAATGGCATTCTTTGCTTCCTGTCTCCAGCAGATCTATGTCTACTGGACCACAGGAATTAAAATTTCATGATGAGAGAACTGATACCATGATACAGTTTAAAAATATTTGTGTCCTTCTTATGTAACCAGGCATTTTTAATAAAGGAAATAACTCTTATTTATTGCTGATTATACTACTAAACTCTTTTCCCAGTGGATGTTCTAGTGGGAAAAAAAAGATTTGCTGCTAAAAATGATTTGCTGCTAATTTTGTACTTGTTCTTGAAGTATTTTGAGACATTATTGTTATACTGTTGTAATTTGACTTGAACTAGTCCAATAGCAATTGTTATATTAACTTGCTATTCACAGGGAAGTAAAAAGAAACACAAATAGGATATGGTGAAACAACCTGAGAAAACAAGATAATCTACATATTTTCATTTTACTTGTGTAGATTGCAAAGTAAACAATAACTATTTTCTCTTTCTGAGCCCATTTCTCCCTCTGCCTCCTGCCCTAATTCTTTCTTTGTTCCTCTTTTCCAATCTTCTGGAGTACAGTTGTTGATACTCCAATTTCTCTCATCCTATTGTCTCTTAAATTGTCCTCTCTCACTCTGTTGAACAGCTCTTGTGAAAGTCCCCAACAACTTTTTTGTTTCTACATATAAGTTCTCAGTACTCATCTGTCTCAGGCAATGGAAATGCCATCCTTCAACTTTCTCAGGCCAAAAACCTTGGCATCATCCTTGATTTCTGGTTTTCTGACCCCAGAGTCAAGTGGAGCAGTGACATCTTGGGGTATGATAGCTGCTCACTTGTTAACTCAGCTGTTCCTCATTTTTCCCATATTATTCTTTGTCTCTTTTGCTGAATATTGCATTATATTTTTTGAGGGCTAGTATCCCTATCTTTGTGATCACCCCTGCTTTAGGCCTTAAAAGTATTGAATTTCTTGAGAAAGCTCTGTTGTTCTCTCTTAATATCTTTAAAGTGGAAAGGAAATATTACCAAGAGAAGCCCCTTTTGACAATTTAAGTGAATGAGGACCTTAAAGCTAAGAAGCAGACTATTAGATTAGAATGTAGGAGAATCCTGACTGAGATTGCGGCAAGCGGTGCCATCAGACAGATGCCAAAGGACAAGGACTCCTTCCAAACCCACTTTTTGTCACATTTTTTTTTTTCTGGAGCTAACCTGCCAGTGAGTCCCAATAGCTCTTCAACAGGAGCCAAAATTGTACATGAAGATAGAAATCATGAATAGCTCCTCATAATATGTGGATGATATTTGTATCAGCAAAGAAGTGTTTTAGTACATATGGAGCCCTATTGAGTCTTGCTCTAAAGGATATGGTAGTTTTCTAGGAAAATTGAAATAGACGATTGTACATTAACACAGATTTATACAAATAAAAACCATAAGAATAGATTGTAAGAATACTTATAAAGGATTTGGACGTTTGATTTATTGGAAAAAATATTTGTAGACTTACAAACTGTGACCCAACAATGGTTGAAACAAAAATTTAGGATAATTAGTGCATCAATACAAAGTCAGAAATCCTTTTAATGTTGGTGTTTCCATTCATTGTGTTATTCTAACTCTATATAACCTCTTAAAGAAACACCATCCATACTTAGAATTTCTCCTGGTCCCAAATCCATATTTCTAACTCTTTTCTGACAATCTGCATTTGGACATTCTCTAGCCTCCTCAAACTCAATTAAACAATGTTAATAGCCACAGTTTGTTGAGGGATTACCATTTTTTCTAGGCAGTATTCTAAATGCTTTATTTGATTAGTTGATTTAACCCTCAGAACAATTCTAAGTTGGTTCTTTTATTACCTTAGTTTTATAGATAAAGAAACAGTCTTCAGGAGTCATTTAATATCCTTGTGACTTGCCCAAGGTCACATGGATATTAAGTGACATTTCTGAGTGCAAAGCCTATATTCACAACCACTGTGATTACTTTCAAAATACTATTCTTCAGGTGTTCTCTCAAATTGCTTCTTTTACTGTTTTTTATTTGTGTGTATTGTTTAACAGTACCACTATCCATCAAGCCAGAATCCTAGACATATTTCTCTTCCTCATTCACTGCATCTGAATAGTCAGCAGTTCACATCTATTTTTCCTCTTATATCTCTTGGGACCATTTCCTTTTATCCATCATCACTACAGCTTCATAGCTCAGGCTCTTATCCTCTTTTATTAGCTTACTAACTAGTCTCCCTGCCACCAACCTTGCCCCAACATTTTTCATGTTATAACTTAAGTGATCTTTCTAACTGTTTAAGATCTTTAAAGAGCTTCTCTATCACCTATAAAATAAAGCCAATCTCCTGAGTATGGCAAATATGGAATTTTGTAATCTGGTCCTTGCCTCATGTTCATCCTTCTTTCCTGCTACATCCTTTGATATATCCAGCGTTTCAGTTATAGAAAACTTTTTATAGTTCTTGAACATGCTATTCTTCCTTTCTGGAATACTTCTATTCTTCCCTATAATCCATTTTACACCTTTATTACAGTAGTTATCATATGAACTATTAAATAAATGTTTGTCTTTCTCCACTTCCAAATACTATCTTTTACATTAAGTCAGAATTTATTGGAATTGTGTGAATTGTTATATCTGAAGGAGAGACAGTGGCAGACTTGGAGAAAGCAATGTTCTGTCTTATTTGGCCAAAGAAAGACTTAAACCACCTGGCTCAGGAGATTACCATTGTAGGATTTCTCACCCTGACACAGTAGTTATCAGCCCAATTATTTTCTGTCAAGAAATGGAATCCCATGCATCTTCCTCAGTGTTTTCTGAATGAACTGGAAGAAGCCTAAATATAAAGCAGCATTGGCATAAATCATTCTTGATAGAAATATTTTATTTTTGGCTTGACAAGTTTCATTCTTTTAAAACTGGCCATAGTAACAACACTGAGTTTGGATCTGGTGCTCTTATTCTTCTTTGTGGTAATTAGAATTGGAGCAAATATTTCACTGGCAACCTTTACAAGTTAGAGATCAGTTATAACATGATGCAGAAAGTAAGTGCCTTGGAGGCAGATAGCCTGGGTTGGGATTTCTGCTGCTTATAGCTGTATGAAGTTCAGCAAGTTATTTAACTTCACTCAGCTTTAGTTTCTTCATATATAAATGGAGGTAAAATGCATACTTCTCAGGGTGATACGAATGGTAAATTAAATAATTATATAAAAGATTTGGCACATACCTGACATGTAATAAACACTAAGTAAATGGTCGGTTTCATTTTTAAACAGCGGATGGCACATTGTCCTAATAATCCTAATATAGTGCTACATGTTGTCTTCTAAATAATTATAAATATTTAAGCCAAGTGTGTGTGTTTTTCTTTTAAGAGTTGTAGTTAGAGTAATGGAAAGTATGTATATCAAATTTGGAATAGGTGATGCATAGGCACTTCTATCAGAATATCCTTTGAAAAATACAGAATCCTTATCCTCACCCCAATTTACTAGCTTAGGATCTTTGGATATGGAACCTAGGAATCAAAAATTTTCAGAAGCATCTGAGATTATTCTGAAGCACCTCAGGTTATTCTGACAAACTCTTTTGTATGTTTTAAAGTTGACCTCAGATATGATGTCCATTGGGAAGTCTTCTCTAATATCCCCTATAAAATAAAGCCAATCTCCTGAGTACGGCAAATATGGAATTTTGTAATCTGGTCCTTGCCCTCATGTTCATCCTTCTTTCCTGCCACATCCTTTGATATATCCAGTGTTTCAGTTATAGACAACTTTTTATAGTTCTTGAACATGCTATTCTTCCTTTCTAGAATACTTTTATTCTTTCCTATAATCCATTTTATACCTTTATACCTCCACCCCAGTCTGGAACAGGTGCCCCTTCTATTTCTGTAATATACCTGTCATATTGTCCTTGGACATGTCTGATTGTTTGTCTCCCTTCCAGACTGTCAGATCTCTGGGGCAGTGACTTTGCCTTTCTAGTGCTTTGCATAGTATTTAGCCCATAGAGGGTATTCAGTAAATATCTATTAAATGAATAAACAAGTTTTGTGCATCTTTCTGGATGTATGATGTTATGTTTCTGAAAAGTATCATTTAATTCAAACACATATCAAAATTAATTTTCTCACAAAAATAAAAGCAAATTTCAGTTATTTTGTTTTTTACTATTTTATTAATATTGAATTAAGATAATATTTTAAAAATCTTAATGAAGTTTCCCCCATACATTTATTTAAGTGCCTTGTTTTCTTCATTTAATCATTGGCATTTCATATTTCAGGATGGATAATGCAGCAGACAATCTGGCTTTAAGTTTCAGAAGTCTTAATCTAGTTGGACACAGGTTCCAAATAATAGCATTGTGAGAAAAGATGAAGAGCCAGGCTGTCCGTATCAAAAGATTCTCCAGAATGGAAGAGAGGAAGAATTGGAAGTAGTAAGAACTTCATCTGTCAATGTGTAACCTTAAGAAAAGGCTGTGTGCTTTTTCCACTAACTGAGCCCTGGTTTGGGTTTCGGAAGAGAGAAAATAACAGGTAATTCAGTTAGGTTTATAGAATTTTAAAGAAGAGACAACTTGTGTCCCATTCCCAGTTAGAGGATTTGAAAGTTTCCCTCATTCCTGAAGCAGGCTGGGAGAAGTAGGATAGACATATTCATATAGTAATAAAGGATCAAATCTAAGAAGTTATTTGGATATTACATTTTTCTAGTAAGAAGTTCCATTTCATATGTGCAACATAATTCCATTGCTTTAAATGTGATGGAAATAATAAATATAAAAGAATATCATTCTCCACTCCCAGAACTGGTAAAAGAAGTCTATAATGAAACATGCTGAAATGTTAACAGTGACTATCTCTGGTTGGTGGGATTATGAATGACTGTCATTTTCATCTTTATACTGCTCTGAATTTTGAAAAATTTCCATAATAAAAGGGCTTTTTCACTTTGGTTTGCCATTACTCATCCTTTAGTTTATGTTTCATCTCCCTGATTTACAAACTCATTAGTTGGGCATTATGTCCCTATTTGATACTCCTTTATATTTTGGACAGCTCATTGTCTTATCTCCACAGTACACTGAAATAATCACCTGTTTCAGATTCTAGAGAGTCGGGGATCCTATCTTACTTATCTTTGTACCATCACAGAGTAAAAAATCTGTGCTTAATCTTTGTTAAATCAACTAATAAAAAAGGTCTACATAAGATTATTTTATGCTTTGCCCAAGGTACAGTTTCAGATAAGATTTTCTCTCTATTAGGAAAAAAGTCCTTTACATAAATAATACGTAAACACATGTGAATTGTGGTACAATCTGAAAATTACAGCAAAATGAAAAAAAATTCAGATTCTTAGGTAATATAAGACCATGTAAAATGCATCTGAACACTCTTTGTTCACTAATAGTTCGGTTGCTTATGATGAAGGTGAGAAATTGCTATAGGTACATTTTGATTTTTTTCTTATATTTTTCCCATATGACATTTGCCATCTTTCTTTGACAGGCAGAGTGCAAAGTCAATAATAAACACAAATATTTTTCTTGTTTGTCATCATTTGAGAATGTACACTAAAATTTACACATAGAACACTGTGAATAATGCTTATTTTAGTATAATTTTTCATAACTTGGGATAGAAAAGGACACATTAAGGATTGGTTACAAGATTAACTCTGTAAGTGTGATATTGATTATTTTCAAGTTAGGAATAGAAATGACACATTGTGGACCATTTAACAAAGACAGTGATAATTAGGCTTAAAGGCTGATAATTGGAGAAGTAATAAGTTGAGGCATGCATATATTTCTTGTTTATATAACAAGCAAAGGAAAATTAGATCTTTCCATAAAAACAAGTCCCCTAAGGATTTTAAATCTCTGTAGTAAAGGTGAGAAAAATGCTATTAAAAGTTAGTCATTTTGTTTTCTGGCCTACCTGTGATTTTTGCAGAATTTTTAAAAATTTAAATAGCACCTTGCTGAATGATGTGATCTTTGTTCTCTTCTAAATTATCTCTTGAGTCCAGGGGCTATGTCTTATTATTTGTTTCTGTATAGTTGCTAGCACATGGTAGGTACTCAAATTTTTATTGAATTGAGTTAAATTAAATTAAGATGCTGCCATCTAGAACTAGAGAGTAGGCCTTCTATGAGTTTCCCTGTAGGAGGAAATTGGGACAAAAAGTGAAAATCAGGTCTTTGTTCCAATCTTCAGAAGTAGAAAAACCAGTCATGAACTAAGAGAAGTGGGACATTAGCCCAATGTTGGAATGGGGTCCCTAATTACTTATTTTATATATTCCTTTTCATAGTTGATGACCAGAGTCACTATCAGGTTGGAGTCCAAGAACATCTGTAAAAACGTAGTGTCATTTGACACCTTTAAATTTTAGTATTATATAAAGAAGTTCCTTATGATATGCCAGGTTTTAGAATGGGCATTCTTACCCTTTTTCTTAATGGTTAAGTGCCATCATTTTTAAGCTGTCAAGAAAGCGTTTTTGGTATTTCTTGAGTTGGTCAAATTCAACAAAATGCTTTTATATTAATATACAGTTGACCCTTGAATAACAGAGGTTTGAGCTGCATGGGTCCACTTATATGTAGATTTTCTTCTACCTCTGCCACCCCTGAGATAGCAAGACCAATCTTCCTCTTCCTTCTCTTCCTCAGCCTACTCAAAGTGAAGACGAGGATGATGATCCACTTTCACTTAATGAACAGTAAGTATATTTTCTCTTCTTTATGATTTGCTTAACACTTTCTTTCTTCTAGCTTACTTTATTGTAAGTATATAAAACATATAACATAGAAAATATCTGTTAATTGACTTTCTGTTATTATTAAGGCTTCTGGTCAACAGTATTGTAGTTAAGTTTTGGGGTAGTCAAAAGTTATTATGCAGATTTTCAAATGCTCAGAGGCTTGGTGCCTCTAACCCCTACATCACTAAGAGTTTTAATACAAACTTCAGTCAACTGTATTTGGCAAGAGTCAACTGTATTTGACAAATCTTCAAAATAATGCTTTAAGTTGTTGAGAACATTTGTATAGGTCTCAAGGGATAAGAGATACAAAGGAATGAAACATAAATAAATGACATAAATAGTGCAGTGATGCATTTTCATATGTGAAAAATAGTAATTTTTTGAAATGTTATTCTTGAACTGGTAAATTACCACTAACATAGTATTACTGTTCAGACTATATTTCTGAACCCATTGCAACCTAAAATTTAGTTATTTTATGTTAAAAAGGGCCAAAGCAAAGAACTTTCAGATCTAAGCGAGAAACTCAATACCACCAGGACTGAAAGTGTTTTCTTGAAATACCAGTGTTGGCAATACCTTTAGAATCCAGTGTTTTCTTCCAATACAATCAATAGTAGATGGTCTTTTCTCTAAGACAAACATTATGTTAATGTGCATATCTTAACACCAGGGGCTTAAAATAGCACAAGGGGGTAGGAACTGAAAGTACATGGAATCCACACTGACTTGCATACTTAAGGGATTAGTAAAATTTGAGGTCAGCAAGAGTCCCAAGATACAGGAAAGATCAAGGAAGGAAGCACACCATGGTGGCTGTATTCCTTTCCTACTGGTCACAACATGGGCAGCTGGACAGGAAGGTGGCTCTTCTGTTTAGTGCTTTCTGTTATTCCTCTGTCTGTATGGTTGGCTTGTGGCCGATCCCTACTTTTATTTCATTCTTCAGAGAGAAAAATTCCACTTTAATATTGCTGTGTATGACAGCAAGTAGCATAGTACCTCACACATAGTAGGACTGACTGAGTGAAAATCAGACTATTGTCTTATTCTAGTAGGATGTCTGGAACATTTAGTTCCTTGGACAAATTCAGTCTTGCATTACTTTAATGTGATGATTGAAATCATTGCTGTCAAATTGTACTAATAGAATCTCATTGGATTTCTAAATAGGAGCAGGCTAAACAGGAACCTATTTTTATCATCTCGGATCCAAGGAAACTTTACTGTAGTAGAAAGAGCTCCAGACTGGAAGAAATATAATATTTACCTGGGAATATCTTTCAAAAAGTATATCCTCACCTATTTCTTCTCCTCATCCCCACCAAGGACATAGAAGAATCTCCAAGGCAGATAATATGTAGTTGAGAAAAAGTTGTTCATGCAATTTGTATTTCCTGTTCCCATCTGTTTCTCTTCACTTTCTGAGTTTGAAAATCAATGGAGAAGTTGAGCTGTAAAATTCTATGATTTTGTTAGGAAAAATTTCACTACCTACTCATTGTTTTCCTCCTAGGAGTTATTAGTTTTATACATATCTTCTTCATTGGGACTTATTTAGTATGTGGATGCATTCTCTCAGGTCATGGGCATTAATTCTAATATATTCTATTAGATAGGCAGCAGATTAAATGAGGATCATTTTCTCTTTCTCCACTTTGTTGTGCTAGGCTGGTAGTTGACATCTTGGATCAGATAACTTTAGATCCATAGGCTTTCTTGATCTTTAGAAGTAGACTGTCTGCTGTTGCAACCCTGGCTAAGTCCTATTATATTGGCAGAAATAGTAGCTCTGTCATATCGTAAGCACTCAAGCAATGGTTGTTCCAGCAAAGTACCTTTGTCGTTTAATTATACACATTTAGGAAAATATTGATAAAAAGTAATTTTAAATACAATATTACTTTTATTTTGACTTTTGGAATTAAGGGCCAGACTTTTTCTTAGTTATATTTAAATTAATTTTGAAGAAATATAAGTGGGACAACATAGGCTTCTCAATGGGATAGAAACAATCTTTCTGAAGTGAAGTTACTATTTTTACTCTAACAAATTGTTTGTGATTGTTGATTATGGTCACTTGAATGGGAAGGTAGCTTTTATTCATCAGTCTGTGGTAGAAAATAAAATTGACCCCCATATCAGTAAATTCCCAGTCAGATATCTTGTTATGTAAACCCTTGGTATCAACTCAGTATGCTATGCACAAAGTAGCCACTTAAATATATTAATCATTAGGGTTTTAAAAATAATTGTTTTCTTATAAAAATATTAGAAGCTTGTTTTAAAGAATTGTATTGAGAAGGAAAGCAGATAAAAGTTATCCATAATTCCACTTGCAATGAGCATTATGGGAAATTTTGGTGTATTGCTTAAAATTTATTCATTTCTGCTTATTAAAGGTTTTAGAATCTGGTAAAATTTTTCTTATTTAAGGTAAACTACGTTAATAGTTTTTAGTCAACCTCTTTCAATCCCCGAAAGTTCTTTATTACTCTTCATTTGTAACCTCCATACATTTAGTCTGGAGTTCAGTGATATATGGGCTTCATTACTTAAAATACTCTAGATCTATAATCACTTTTAGGAAATATGTGTAGTCACTTGATGATCCTCACAAACTACTTCTTCCTACGAAAGAGCGTATCTTTTCTTCTGTGGATTATTTAAATAATCCCCTACCCCTATTTTGTTTAAATTTTTAGGCAAAGGGATATATGCTTGGGCTGTTCTTTTCAGATTCATTGTCTTTTCAAAGTGCTTTAGTATCTTAATCATTCCTGCTATCAAAATATTTTCTTTCTCTGTCATTTTTGTTGGGAAATCATAGAAAAACAGATACTTTATTTTTAATAATGTGTGACTTACCTAAGTTTTTCACTTTTAAAATGCTGAAAATATCTGTCCAATCCTTATTGAGTCAACAGTGACTTAAATGCTTGATTTTGTTGTCGTTGGTGGTGAATACTTCAGCCTCAATAAGACTTGCTAATATTAAGGTCATCTTATCGGTTTTAAAAGCCCCCAGGTACTCAGAGCAGAACACCTAGTAAACCTTATTGACATCATCTTGCTTGAATTATGTCTCCTATGGGGTTCTGAGAATGAAGTGAGTTACTTCAAAGTGTCAAAATCAGACTGATTTGGTTGGAGGCCAACTTGGACTAGTATATATGAAAAGTGAGCATCTTAGGTGAGATTCTTAATGCCCATTAGACTTGTAGCATTGTCTGCTGTATTTTATGCTAGTAGCCAGGTGTGGGCAGAGATATAGGGCTTGGGGGATCTCTCTTACCGGCCCAGGGATCCAAGGCATTCAGTGCAAAACCTGGCCAGCAGCCCGAGTGAGTAGGAGCCATGTGACTCTGGTGAGTTGGAGTGTGCAATTGCCTCCTGCTTCAGAGCTACCTGATCCGAATACTAAGCAGAGCGAGTGCCGGGCTGAGTGTAAGACACTGAAGACACTGCAGAGCAAGGTGCTTATTCCAGAGGCGTTACAAAACATGGAGATTAAAGACCAGGGAGCCCAAATGGAGCCGCTGCTGCCTACGGTAAGAGACAACCTGCTATCACATAGATTAACCGTGTTTGCTGCAAAACCTGTTAGGCAAGTGGTCTGCTAGCTAGGTGAAGTGAGTGTACTTTTGGGGTGGTGGATAGCTCCTACGACATATGGACAGGGGTCTCCTCCCATCTTGGGAGACTGAAATGCATAAAGCAAAGCACACGATTCTCCCCCCCTTCTCAATATGGATGCACTACGGTGATGAAATGTCTCATGTTTGCTGCTGTTTGAAGAAATGGCTAGGTTTTAGCAGCAGGGGCAGTTATGTGTCTCTCTGCCTGCCTGTTACTGCTTATCTCTCTGTTTCTCAGACTGTGTACTGGTTTAAGCCCTTGCAAAGAAGCCCCCTTTTATCATGTTTAATCCCTGTCCAATTTCCTCCCCCTGCCTCATCCCCAGGCAGTGAGGTGAGGGAATCTGCTGCTGTTGCAGCTCTAAAGATTTAGTCTCCACAGAAACCAGGGGAAAGAACAGGACGATCGTGTATATGTGTGTGTGTGTGTGTGTGTGTGTGTGTGTGCGCGCGCGCGCGTGTGCGTGTGTGTGTGTTCAGTCTCTTTCTCAAAGGGAAATGTATAATGGTTTTTATACAAAGAAGGTATGCATTTTTGGGGGACAGACACACAATTCAGATTTGAATATCAGAAAGGTTTCTGAACTGTCATTTGGTAATAGCCTATCTGTTTATCTCTGGGTTCTTAAGCTGTTTCCCTAAATTTAATTTTTGAATAAGTGATTGATTTGCTTATCCTCTCCACAATCTCTCTGTCTGGCTCGCAGACTTTGGAGATCTTCAGGCAACATCTTTTTGAGTCTGGAGCAGCTGCTGTTGCTGTGTTTAAGGAAAAAAGAAAAAAAAACCAAAACAGTATTTTCTTGATGCAACAGAGATGACAGTCATAGCTTCCAGCCATCTATCAGTGCTACCACAGCAGAAATCCCCTCCCTGCACCAAAGCAGACGGAGGGGCTGTTTCTCAGCTCCCTGTTACTACGGTTGGTGACCCACCTTGCACGGAAGGGACCGGCGGTGAGCTGTCCATTTCCGAGTCCATTCCTAGGTTTTCAACAAAATGCTTCCGTAGGAGGAGTGGGCAAATTCTGGGCCACTGTATTTTCAGGGCCTTACCTCTCCTGCCGGGCTCACATGCTGCAAAAAGATTCCAGTTTGCATCCCCGGAATCAGCTGTGGCGACTGAGCATGCCCAGTTCTCCTGCGGACGCCAGGTTTGAGCAGGGAGGGAGCAGAGTGATGGGAAGAATGCAAGGAGTTACCACAAGAATAGAGTCTCAGTAGAGGACAGGGGCAGCGTGGGGGTAGGGGGCCGGGAGAAAGGGAACGGGAGAAAGAAGTTTGTCAATTATCCTGCCTGCCTAAAAATAGAGATATTTCTTTGTGGCATCAAAGTGGAGTTATAAAAAAAAGTGTAAAAGATTTGTCCATCTTCCCAAACTTGAACAAATACATAAATTAGGATTCTGTTAGTATTCAGAATAAATAGTGTTAAGAATATCAGGGAACTCTTGTTCCCTGGATGAGACAGGAACTATACACAGGAATCGTGGTATGGGAGTTAGGGAAGGTTTAGGGAAACCCCAACTCTTTTTTTTTTTGGCTGGCAGTGGGGGTGGGGTGGGGTGTTGAAACCTGTCCTAGAAAAGCAGGCTGAAGCCAGTTTGATGTGGCTTATGGATTGTCACTTGTGGGGAACAGTTAAAGGGTTTAGGACCAAATGAGGATTAACTAGAGGAATTTAAGAGGATGACATTACTGGGCTAGATGGGCAACCAATTTATAGCTTAAAAGAGCAGAGAAAAAAAGTCTTTCCAGAAAAGGTCTACAATACATCTCAGGGAAATTTTTGAAAGCGAGAGTCAAAATTTGCATGCCATGGGGTTAATGGTCAGTACAAAATGGTGACAGTTTAATGGTAAAAGAGAATCATATTAGCAGATCATTACAAGAAAAACAAGCCCGATGGGCTAGAGAGGATGCTGAATTACTGGTCCAGTTTTATACTTGTATAGGAACTCCCCCAGTTGCTTTTATGAAAATCTTTTTTTGTTTAGTTTTCAAAACAAACATGTTATGTAAAGCAGATTTTATTATTTTCATTTTCAAGGTGAGAAATTGAGGTACAGGGAGTCTGAATAACATGTCTAAGATCACCCAGTGATGAAACCAGGACTAGAATTTAGGTCATCTAAAACTAGTTCAGAAATTTTAAAAAAAATTTAATATTTTTTACGTTACATTCTTAACCAGGCTTAACATGATCCGTTCCTGGACTGAAGTTTTTATGCTTGGAAGAGAGCTTTGGGCTTTGTTTTAGAAAATTAATCAGACTACTTTGCAAATAATTATGTGAGAGGCAATATGGCATAATATTTAGAACACAGTCAAGGCCCAACACTGCTATTTATTTGTTAAATGATATTGGGAAAGTTATAAGTCATAGTGTCTTCAACTGAAAAATGAAAAGGGAATGTTACTATATATCTCTTGAGTTTTGGAATGAGCAAGTTAAATAACTTATATGAAGTTTCTGACATTTAGTAAGTGTTCAATAAAACTTACTTGCTATTGTCATTGTCAATCTTGCTGTAAATGAATATGTTATGGTTATATTCATCTCAATATAGATACTGAGATGATGCATAGGTTTCAGGTTTTTACGAAAAGTGGCTTGTCAGTACTGTCTACCAAGAAGGAAAAGTGGAAAATGGAGAACTGGAAAAGACTCTTCATAGTGGAGGTGGGAGGTGGAATTTTTTAGTTATTATTATGAAAACTTTGCAATATGCTTGGAGAGCCAATTGGACAGGCATTAAAAGCCAGTATTAGATATGGGACAGAAGCAGTCAGAGGTAGAAAGTTAGAGAAGTGAAAAAGAAAGAAAAATAAGAATAGATAAGAATGTCAGATGAGTGAATGTATTAATCCTGAGTCAAGTGAAATGGAGGAACAGATTCTCATTAAGCCTCCCAGGGTTTACCTCCATTTAGTATAGTATATATAAAGTACATTTGAAGGATATGGGCAGAGAAGGCCTAGACATGTTTCTCTTTTTTTCCCAGTGCTTCTTAGGAAGCTTCAGTGATAATTTCCTTTTGCTGGACAAGCCATCATTGCATTTTGTAGACTCTAATCACTCCAAGGGTTAGGGCGTTCACTCTTGTTGGCTAAGTGTATAGTCTGGTTTTGGTAGCAACTGACTGTTATGTCTGAAGTTATAGAAAAAGTGTACCAGAAAGATGCATTCTCTTAAGTGCCTACTGTTGGCCAGTCCCATTCTTGGTGCTGGAGATGCAGCAATAAATAAGGCAGGCAAACACCCTATATAAGTGAAACCTCACACTCCAGCTAGACTAGAAATAGGACTCGATTTACCTTTTTAAGAGACTGCTGCTTTCTCCTCAAATGTTTAATAATTGTTATAACCTTTTTGAGATGGATGTATATGGGGAATATATGTAACAGTAATAATGGTGATATCATTTTAGTAAGGATGAAATTAGCCTTTTAAAAGTACAAAGCCAAATATTTAGGATTACATTATGATTTCACATTTTCGTTTGATATTCAATGTTGAATTTGCTTTTAGGATTAACCTAACAATTTAAAAATTATCAGGCCATGGAAGAAGCTTCCAGGAGAATATATAACAAATATTTATATCTCATGACATTTAATCTTGGGTGATCTATAGTGAGTTCACTTTGGATCCCTTCTAAGATTCTGATGTCTGAAAAAGGACTTAAGTTGAGCTTACTCGTAACATTTCCCTAAGGTATAAAACTACAGTAAAGTTCACTTTTAAAATGTAATCTGATAATATAGGATAGATGATTGGATTTAGTACTTTTAGAAAGTGCTAATTCCATATTTCCAAGTGGCCCAGTTTATTGAATTGTTTTATTTGTGGAAAAAAGTTATAAAAAGTCTTTAATATTATTAAATCAGGGAAAGGAAAATGGGACTAAAATGTCAAAGTAACAAAAAGAGCACATGGATTGGCTAAGTAATATTGTTTTTTCTTTTTAATTTGAATTGAAATTTAAATTATAATCTGAGTTTAAAGAAAACATACTCACTACACTTCATAGTCAGTAGGAGGCAAAATGCAGTATAAGAAATTAATCCCCATTTCTACTTTCATGATTTGAATTGTTACTCTAGCATGGTAAGTGACTATAGAAATAAAATATATGTATAGAATGCTAAGGTTGGGAATGAGTGGTAGAATCTGAAGGCTATAGGAATTAAGTTTACTTCTTTATTAATATTATGTTTATGATAAAATATTGAGATCAGATTAGGAAGTAGGCTAGTTTATGATGAAGAGTTAGAAAATATCTGGGCCAGGGTCTGGAACTCAAATAGAGTCAGAGAGCATGGTCAGAATACAATGATACTGCCAGTGTATCATTTCTTTCTAACCTTGAATAATGCTTGCTTCAGAAGTCCAAACTGGGCATGAATAGATTGCAGTGTATTTTGATGTGCTGCAAGTAAGTGGAGAAATGTTGATGCCCCTCTCAGCCCTTCTGTGAGAGAGACTTCACCTCTTCCTTTCTGATATCACATAGGACACATGACAATGATCACTTGACTTTCTGTGAGGACACCATTGTCAATCTATATAGTAAATATTAGTTAAGTTTTATGCTTTATTTTTAGGTAAAATAAAATTAAAATGAAGTTTTAATATATTCTCGCACCACAAACAGTTGTCTCAGATACTATTTGGGGTGTACTGCTTTTTTGTTTTTTAGAAAAAGGGAATAATTTGGCATCTTTTATGGAATTACATATATATATATATATATGTATGTCTTATTTTTTAGAGCATTATAGGTTCACAGCAATATTAAGCAGAAGGTACAGAGATTTCCCCTATATCCCCTGCCCTTTACACATACATAGCCTCCCCGATTAACAAGATCTCTCACCAGAGTGGTACATTTGTTACAGTTGATGAAACATTATCACCCAAAATCCACAGTTTGCATTAGGACTTGGTGTTGGGCATCCTATAGCTTTGGACAAATTTGTAATAACATGTATCCACTATTATAGTACTATACAGAGTCACTTCACTGCCCTAAAGATCCTCTGTGCTCTGCCTATTCATCCATCCCTTTCCACTAAACCCTGGCAACCACTGACTTTTTTTACTTTCTTCATAGTTTTGCATTTTTTAGAGTATTATATAGTTGGAATCACAGTACATAGCCTTTTCAGATTGGCTTCTTTCATTTAGTAATAGGTATTTAAATTTTCTCCATATATTTTCATGGTTTGATATCTCATTTCTGTTTATCACCGAATTATATTTCATTGTCTTGATGTACTACAGTTTATTTATCCATATACCCACTGAAAAATATCTGGGTTGCCTCCAAGTTTGGCAATTATGAGTAAATCTGGTATAAACATCCATGTGCAGATCTTTGTGTGGACATATTTTCAATTTCTTTGGGTAAATACTAAGAAATGTTATTACTGGATTGTATAAGAGTATTTAGTACTTTTAAAAACTGCCAAGTTGTTTTTAGTAGTGGCAGTACTACTTAGTATTCTCACCAGCAATGAATGAAACTTCCTCTTGCTCCACACGCTTACCAGCATTTGGTGTTGTCAGTTTTTTATACATTGTCGGATTTGATTTGGTAATATTTTGTAGAGAGTTTTGCATTCATGTTTATGAGGGATATTGGTTTGCAGTCTTTTCTTATAATATCTTTGTTTGATTTTGGTATTAGGGTGATGGCCTCACATACTGAGTTAGGGAGTATTCCTCCTTTCTATTTTCTGACATAGATTGTTTTGGGAGGTTATTCATTATTGACACTGTCATTTTTAATAGATAGCTTCATATATGTTTTGACCAGAGGACTGTAGAGATCAACCGGAGTCTAGATTTTAGACTGGCTCCTTAATTTATGGATGATGGAGCTGGACATCAAAGATGTAAAGAGATATATTTAAGGGTATGCTACTTATGATTCTAGTTAGTGGCAGAACTCAGCCTAGAGTCCAAATCTCTTGATTATTCACTTATCATTCTTTCCACTATTATATAGTCTCTATTACTATCATAGCATCAACAGCTGAGTTCCAAATTAAAATGGAAATTAGGCAATGTTTGTAAAGTAATACTAGATATTGTCTCAGGCTCATGATAGGTACAAACATCTGTAATCCTCAGGATAATCCTGAAAAGTTGCTAATGTTTTCCAGCTTTGCAGATGAGAAACTGAGGTCGAGAGAGTTGTATAAATTATGCAAGTTCACATAGCTAAGAAGTGCTAAGCTAGGATTTGAAAATATTTTATCTAGTTAATAACTAACTTGTCTTCCTTAAAGCTAATTAAACAATAAAAAAGAATTCCATTATGAAATGAGCTTTCACATCTTCCCCTCCAATAAAATATGAAAGTACTCTGCTACAAGGTGCTATAAAATGTCAGGTCTTTTTGGACACATATTTCATGATTCAGTTTATATGAAATGTCTAGAATAGGCAAATCCTTAGAGATATAAAGTAGATTAGTGGTTGCCAGGACCTGGGATATAGGGGAGAGTTAGGAGTGACTGCTAATAGGTACAGAGTTTCTTTTTGTGGTGATGGAAATGTTCTGGAATTACGTGGTGGTGATGGTTACACAACACTCTGAATATACTAAAAACCAATGAATTGCACACTGTAAAATGGTGAATTTTATGTTACGCAAATTTTATTTCAAAAAATTATTTTAAAAGTAAGTTACTGTTTAGCATTATCATGAACAAGGAGAAGGCTGAGGATCTAAAATGCTTATAAGAAGAGGGCAAATAAAATATTCACAAAATAAAAATAACTTCCACCCCCCACAAGAAATTCTTTACTACAAATTTCCTTCTCTTTGTCAAGATGATGCTGAGATTGGTCAGGGTTTCAGGTTATTTGCAGACCTAGAGGTCTTGGAATATATCTTCAAAGCTGAGTTAAGAGAATATATGGTACATTCTATGTACCAGAGAGAGAGATAACTATTTCACTTGAGTCACACTGTATTTAGATATTTAATTTCTTATGGCAATATTTTGTAGTCTTGTCTTAGTGTAAATTTCTATGCAATATAGCAAGAATAACACAAGAAAATGCAGAAGTGCCATTTATATAATGGTTCCTACATTGAGCTTAAATACCAAATTCATGTTGAATTCCAAGTAGCTCAGAACTCGAGAGGTGTTCTCAGAAGATGAAAATGGAGATTAATATACAAACTCAGTTGGATAGAGTGAGGATATATTATAGCCAAAGACTCTTGGTATAGCTTTGAATTAATGACAAAGTCCCTCTACCAACATCAGCACGACTTGCTCATTCATCATGAAAATTATGCTCTAAGGATCTAATAAGCAAGTTTTTAAGGCAGAATTTTCCCATTGCATATTGAATGTGCTAGGTTGCTGGAGTGCCTCCAACATTTATTTGTAACTCCACTTGTTCTTGCTAATTCTGGAAAACCAAAATTATTTAGAGAAGGCTATTTCTTTCTAGTGTCTTTTTTCCCCCTTTTGAGTAATGAGGCTTTGATATCAAAGATGATGACCTAGTCAAATTTCAGAAAGCAAGTGACATGAAAAATAGGTATATAACAACTACCAGATGGGATCAAAACATAGCTCTGCTTAGGAAGCACATTTCATTATTGTTAGATCCACACTGCTTTTTTCATAAAGTGGTGAATTTCTGTTGATATTTAAGCTTTTCTGGGAGTAAGCCTCTCCAAATGCTTCTGATTTTTTCAGATATATGAATGTGGTTTAAAAATGAAAAAAAAAAAAAAACAAAACAAAACAGCACATACGCACAACAAACCCAACACAGAGTCAGCAGCAATACACACCCTTAAGGTATAATATAATTTGTTATTTGAGTGTATAACCATGTACTTTGTAATATAACTTTATGATATAAATGTCTGTTAAAAACATGTGATATATAATTGACAGAGCACTTATAGTAAATATAAAAATTTGGTATTTTTTTCCTAAACAATGGGATTATTGAAAACCTTACTCTTGAGGACCACCTGCATCAGAATCGTCAGGAGGGCTAGTTAAAAATTCAAGTTCCAGACCTCATCTAAGCCCACAGTCTGAGAATGTTAAAGGGTAGTAGTAAGGACACCAGCATTTAAAAAACTGCTAGGTGATTCTTATGTACATTAAATCTTGAGAATTTTTGCCTTAAATATCAACAAAATAGAAAGATCATCATATATTTATAAATTATTTTAACTGTAAGAATGCTGGGAGACTAAGTTTGCCACAAAACAGCCTTTTTACCAATAAATCATAATGGGCTAGAAAAATTAAGTGCTTATTTACTTATTAAGCATATTACCTATTGCTTTGCAATATTGTGTATATACATGTATATATATCCTGATGATTTCAATTTATGATTGGTTGCTTATGATTTTTCAACTTTACCATGGTACAAAATCTATGGACATTCAGTATACTCCTCAACTTTGCATGGTGTTACCTCTGGATAAACCCATTGTAAATGGAAAATGCCATATATGGAAGATGCACTTTTAACTTATGAAATTTTCAGTTTACAATGGATTTATCAGGGTATAACTCCATTGTAAATTGAGAAGCATCTGTATGTAAATTATTTTGCTTAAATGCAAATACATATAACTTGTTGCCTCAATCAGTAGCTAGATTCTTGAAAGCAGCTTATTTTAGATAATTTTTGTGCTGCTCTCACAGAGCCAAGTGCATGGAACTCCTTGTTAAATATATCATGGGTAATAGATTAAGCAACAACACTAGCAGACATTAATTGTTAAGAGTTTGGACACTGAAGTTGGACAATTCTAAAGGTTTCGGTTAGGAGGTATGTCAACTTTGGCAAGTTATCTAGGTTTTCAAAGTCTTACTTTTCTTACCTATAAAATAGGAATGGTAATAATATATCTATCTCCCAGGTTTGTGAGAAGCAATGAAAAGATACATATTATATCATTTAGACTAAGGACTTAATAACAGTAGCTGTTATTCTTGACTTAATAGTTTTCCTTTTGAATGAAAATCGTTATCTGATATGCACAATTAATTCAATCCTTGATTCAATAATGCTTACTCAATAACTTGATTTATCCAGTTGGCAATAATATAGAAGTATGTCAATAATATAAATTGATAATTATAATACAATGCAATCCTTTTTCTAATTATAAAATTAATACTTGATTTTTTAAGATAGTTTAGAAGGCATCAAAAGTAAATATAAACTAATTTTGTCATGTTTTAACTATTTTTACTCACAGAATGCTTGCAAAAATAGTACAGAATTCCCATATACTTTTCATCCACCTTACCCTGTTAACATCTTACATAAGTATTATTAATGATAAGAACTAGAAAGTTAACATTGATACAATTATATTAACTAAACTACTATATTCGAATATCACCAGTGTTTTCACTAATGTCCATTTTCTGTTCTAGGATACAATTCAGAGTACCATATTGTGCTTAGATATCACATTTCTTTAATCTCCAGTTTGTGACAGTTACTGAGTCTTTTTCTTTCATGACCTTGCCACTCTTGAAGTGTACAGGTCAATTTTTTGGAGATTGTTACTCAATTTGTGTTTGAGGTTTTCATAGTTAGATTGAGGTTATGCATTGTTTGTCAATAATACTGTAGAAGTGATATTCCATTTTCCATTCATTATATCAGGATATACATATCTTACTTCTGGTGACATTAACTTTGATTACAGAGTTATCTTCTGTTTTTTTCCCATTGAAAATTCAAGAAAGTTTCCCTTTGTAATAATATATTTGGGGAGATATTTTGAGACTATGTGACTATCCTATTTCTCCTCAAACTTTTGCACACTAATTTTAGCACTCATTGGTAAATATTTCCTGTTTCACTTATGGAGGTGTCTGCCTCATGACTTTTTAAAACTTTTATTTGGTTTTTAATAGACACATAATAATTATACATATTTATTCTATAAATATGTATGATACGATGTTTTGACACAAGTATATATTGTATAATAATATAATAATCCAATAAGGGTAATTAACATATCCATCACCTCAAACACTTACTTCTTTATTATAAGAACATTCAAAATCCTTGATTTTAGCTATTTTGAAATATACAATACATAAGTGTTAACTATAGTCACTGTACTGTACAATAGAATACCAGAAATTATTCCCCCAATCTAACTGTAACTTTGTGCCCGTTCACCAACTTTTCCCCATCATTCCCTTCTCCCTACCTTCCCCAGCCTCTAGTAACTACTATTCTATTCTCTACTTCTATGGAAATAACTTTTTAAGATTCCACATATAACAAGACTTCAAAAGGTTTGTAGAAACATGTAATTAAGAGATAAAAATAAAATATAAACTTTATTTCTCAATATAAGCTCTATCAAGTTCAAGACACTTTTGTAAGTGATGATAACAGCCATTTAATTAATCCCTAAAGAACCGAGGGTCTTGGAATTTAACCATGTCAATGCAGTCTTTCTTTTACATTATTAACTGAAGAAAAATGGGTGCCCTTTATGGATTTTTTAAAAGATTTACACAAAAAAGAAATTAGAATGAGCCAAACCAGGACTTTAAGGTGGATCCCTAATAATTTCTCATTGAAACTCCCTCAAAATTGCCCTTGTTTGATGAGAGGGATGTGTAGGAACACTGTTGTGGTAGAGAAAGACTCTGGTGAAGTTTTTCTGGGCACTTTTCTGCTAAAGCTTTGGCTACCTTGCTCAAAACATTCTCATACCAAGCAGATGTTGTCATTCCTTGGCCCTCCAGAAAGTCCTCAAGCAAAATGACTTCAGCATCCCAAAAAACCGATGCCATGACCTTTGTTATTAATCAGTCTGCTTTTGCTTTGACAAGACCACATCCTCCTCTTGGTAGCCATTGCTTTGATTGTGCTTTGTCTTCAGGATCATTCTGGTAAAGCCATGTTTCATCTCTTTTGCAGTTCATCAAAGAAATGCTTCAGGATCTGGATTCCATTTGTTTAAAATTTTAATTGAAAGTTCTGCTCTTGTCTGCAGATAATTTGGGTGCAATGATTTTGACACAGTTTTAGTTGAAAGTTTGCTAAACTTTAATTTTTCAGTCAAAATTGTGCAAGCTGAAGTATTGGTATGGCTATGGTGCTGGCTATCACTTGTGCTGTTAATCATTGGTCCTCTTCAATTAGGGCACAAACAAGATTATTTTCTCCCTTGAAAATTGATATAAATGATCTGCCACTGTGGGCTTCAACGTTGTTTCTTCCCTTCTTAAAATGAGTTATCTATTTGTGAACTGTTGACTTATTTCAGGCATTGTCTCCATAAAGCATCAATGATTTCAGCATTCTTCCACTCAGTCTTCACCATAAATTTGATGTTTGTTCTTGGTTCAATTTTAGCAGAATTTGTGTTACTTTGATATGGGCTATTTTCAAACTCATGTCTTATCTTTCTAGGTGCCTCTAGATACTCATCAGACATGTTATAACAATTTAGTATGAGTTTATTTTGGTGCAATGTTTTTTGAAATTCATGCAAATTTCTTATAATACACATTTTCTGTGAACTTTTTGAAGACCCCTTGTAAAAGTGAGATCATGCAGTATTTGTCCTTCTGTGCCAAACTTATTTCACTTAACGTAATGTTCTGTAGGTTTATCTATGTTGTAAATGACAGGATTTCATTCTTTTTGTGGCTGAATAGTACTCTATTGTGTGTGTATATTACATTTTTATTTTTATTATTTATTATTTATTTACCTTTTTTGAGTCAGAGTTTCATTCTTGCTGCCCAGGCTGGAGTGCAGTGGCATGGTCTCAGCTCACTGCAACCTCCACCTCTTGGGTTCAAGCAATTCTCCTGCCTCAGCCTCCTGAGTAGCTGGGACTACAGGCACTCAGCCTTATCTTGCTGAGTAGCTGGGATTACAGGCGCCCACCACCAAACCTGGCTAACTTTTTTGTATTTTGAGTAGAGATGGGGTTTCACCATGTTGGCCAGGCTGGTCTGGAACTCCTGACTTTAGGTGTTCCACTCGCCTTGTCCTCCCAAAGTGCTGGAATTACAGGTGTGAGGCACCATGCCTGGCCTTTTTATTTTTTTAAGAGACAAGGTCTTGCTCTGTCACCCAGGCTGGAGTTTAGTGGTACAATCATAGTTCACTGCAGCCTCAAGGACCTGGGTTGAAGTAGTCCTCTCACCTCAGTCTCTTGAGTAGGTAGGACTACAAGTGTGCACCACCATGCCTGGCTAATTAATTTTTTTTTTTTTTTTTTTTAGTGTAGAGACAGGATCTCACTATGTTGCTCAGCCTGGTCTTGAACTACTGGCCTCAGGCAATCCTCCTGCCTCTGCCTCCCAAAAGCACTGGGATTACAGGCATGCATCACTATATCTGGCCTACATTTTAATTTTTATTTTACATATATATATATTTTATTTTATTTTATTTTATTTTTTATTTTTTTTGAGACAGAGTCTCACTTTGTTGCCCAGGCTGGAGTGCAGTAGCGTGATCCTTGGCTCACTGCAACCTCTGCCTCCTGGGTTCAAGCAATTCTCCTGCCTCAGCCTCCTGAGTAGCTGGGACTACAGGCACCTGCCACCGTATCTGGTAAATTTTTTTGGGTTTTTAGTAGAGACAGATTTTTACCATGTTGGCCAGGCTGGTCTCGAACTCCTGACCTTAGGTGATCCGCCCACCTTGGCTTCCCAAAGTGCTGGGATTACAGGTGTGAGCCACTGTGTCCAGCCTATCTGGCTTACATTTTTAAATCCACTCATTCATTGATGGACACTTAATTTGATTCTATGTCTTGGATATTGTGAATAGTGTTGCAGTAAACATGGGAGTACAAATATTTCTTCAACATACGGGTTTCATTTCCTTTAGATATATGGCCAGTAGTTGGATTGTTGGGTCATATAACAGTTCTATTTTTAACTTTTTGAGGATATTGTCCATAATGGCTGCATAAATTTACATTCTCACAATTGTGAGAAAGTCTCCACATTCTTGCCAGCATTTGTTTGTTTGTTTTTCTCTTTTTGTAATAGCCACTCTAACTGGGGAGTGACATCTCATTGTGGTTTTGATTTGCATTTCCCTGATTCTTAGTGATGTTGAGCAGTTCTTCATATGCTAGTTAGGCACTTGTATGTCTTATTCTGATGAATGTCTAATCAGATATTTTGCCCATTTTTAAATTAGGTGATTTAATTTTTTGCTTTTTAATTGAGTTTCTGGTTTAATTTTTTGCTATTTAATTGTTTGAATTTTTTATAAATTCTGGATATTTACCTTTTGTCAGATGCAAGGTTTGCAAATATTTTGTCCAATTAAGTTGTCTTTTTGTTCTGCTTGTTGTTTCCTTTACTGAGCAGAAGCTTTTTAGCTTAATGTAATCCCATTTGTCTGTTTTTGCTTTTGTTGCCTGTGGTTTTGAGGTCTTATCCAGAAAATCCTTGCCCAGACCAATATCATGAAGCATTTCCTCTATGTGTTTTCTTCTAGTAGTTTTATAGTTTCAGGTCTTACATTTAAGTCTTTAATCCATTTTGAGTTGATTTTTTTATATGGTGATACATAGGGGTCTAGTTTCATTCTTGTACATGTGGCCATAGTTTTCCCAGCATCATTTATTGACAAGGCTTTTTTCAATGTGTGCTCTTGGTGCCTTTGTCAAAAATAATTTGGCTGTAAATACGTGGATTTGTTTCTGGGTTTTCTCTTCTGTTTCATTGATTTATGAGTTTGTTTTTATACCAGCACCATGATATTTTGGTTACTATTGTTTTGAAGTATATTTTGAAGTCAGGTAGTGTGATACCTCTAGCTTTCTTCTTTTTGCTCAGATATCTTTGGCTATTTAGGGTCTTTTGGGCTTCTGTAGAAAATTTAAGATATTTTTCTATTTTTGTGAAGAATGTCATTGGTATTTTGATAGGGATTACATTAATTCTGTATATTGCTTTGAGTAGTATGAGCATTTTAACAATATTAATTCTTCCAAATCATCATCATGGGATATCTCTTCATTTGTGTCTTCTTCAATTTCTTTCCTAAATGTTTTATAGTTTTTATTTTAGAGATATTTCATCTCCTTGGTTAAATTTATTTATAGGTATTTCTTTTTTTTAAGGTAATCAAATAGATAAATCTTGAGCTAGACCAATTAAGAAAAAAAGAAAGACAAATAAATACAATCAGAGATAAAAAAGTAGACATTTCAACTTATGGTCAAAGAAACACAAAGGATTATTATGAACAACTATACAACAAAAAAAAATTGGAAAACCTAGAAGAAATGGATAAGTTCCTAGACACATACAACCTGCCAGGACTGAATCATGAAGAAGTGGAAAACCAGAACAGACCAATAACAAGTAATGAGATTGAATCAGTAATAAAAAGTCTCCCATCAAAGAAAAGCCCAGGTCCTAATGACTTTACTGCTGAATCCTTCCAAACACATAAAGAACAAATACCATTCTTCTCAAACTATCCCAGTAATTGAAGTGAGGGAAATTTTTCCTAACTCATTCTTTGAGGCCAGCAATACCCTGATACCAAAACCAGACAAGGACACAACAAAATAAGAAAACTACAGGCCAATATCCCTAATGAACATGTACATAAAAGTCCTGAACAAAATATTAGCAAAATGAACCCAGCACATCAGAAAGATCATTCACCACAGTCAAGTGGGATTTATTTCAGGGATGCAAACATATGTAAATCAAAAAACATGATACACCACATTAACAGAAAGAAGAACAAAAACCATATGATCATCCCAAGAGATGCAGAAAAAGCAATTGATAAAATTTAATACCCCTTTCTGATAAAAACCCTTCCAAATTAGATAGAGAAGGAACATACCTTAACACAATAAAGGCCATGTATGGCAAACCCACAGTTAACATCATACTTGAAAGGGGAAAAGTAGAAAGCTTTTCTTCGGAAATCTAAAACAAGATAAGGATGCCCACTTCGCCACTTTTATTCAACAGAATTCTGGAAGTCCTCGCCAGAGCAATTAGGCAAAAGAAAGAAAGAAAGGTCATTTAAATTGGAAATGAGAAGTCAAAAATTGTCCCTGTTTGCAGACTACATGATTTTATATATGAAAAACCCTACGCACTTCACCAAAATACTGTTAGGGCTAGAAAATAAATGCAGTAAAATTGCAGAATACAAAATACAAAATGCTAATTAGTAGCATTTTTATATGCCAACAGGAAACTATCTGAAAAATAAATCAAGAAAGCAGTTCTGTTTGTAATAGCTCATGGTGACTATTTCTCTTATTCTTTCTGCATTTAGATATTGGAAATCTGTAGAGAAGACCTGTTACTTCTCCATTTTTTAATTCAATTATTTATTTATTTCAGTATGGACTCAAAGGTATTTAGTTTATTTTCTGGGTCATAATCCAGTACTTTGTGGTTCAGATTGTTTAATCTGTGGACATTGAGAACTCTTTCTCAATGAATTCTGTCAGTTGAGAGCTCTCATGTTTTTTTAACATGCTTCCATCCTTTTGTGAATACTTCCTTACAGTCTGGTACCACAGAGTTTTTCAGCATCATCTTGTATTTTCCCTGACTCCACTCTGGAATGAACCATGTCATTAAGGAGCTGCTGGGCTAATTTTCAAGGCTATTTATAAGTATTATTAAAATTATTTCCAGAAAGATTGTATACCAGTTTTCACTTTCACTAGAAGCCTCAATGGTATTTAACAAATTTTGTCAATTAACTCAGTAAACATTTTACTAAGTTTCTTTTGTATTCCATTTACAAGTTTTCTTTCTTTCTTTCTTTCTCTTTTCTCTTCCTTTCCTTTCCTTTCCTTTCTTTCCTTTCTTTCCTTCCTTCCTTTTGAGAAGGGGTCTTGCCATGTTGCTCTTGCTGGAGTGCAGTGGCTGTTTACAGGCATGATCATCACAGTGCACTGCAGCCTCCGAATCCTGGTCTTAAGCCAGCCTCCTACCTCAGCCTCCCAAGTAGCTGGAACTGCAGGCACACACCACCCTCCCTGGCCTGCTTTTTCTTTTTTCTTTAAAAATAACAGCTCAAAAGAAACATTGAACTATTTGAAACATTATTTAATTTAGTTTACCACTAAGGTGAATTTCATGAGTAATAAGGTATTACTGAAATACTTGTATACTTGACTCCCTTGTACATTATAAGGTATAAGTTATAAGTCTCCAGCCTCATCATTACAGATCCTCACTAGATACCATTTTGGCCATGACAATTTTCAGTCTTTGAATAATGAATGCAATGGTTCCTTTCCTTCCTCAAAAATGGCATTCTTTTTGATTCTTTTTAATTTTTAAGAGCAAAGTTGAAAGAGATCCAATTAACAAGGTGTTTCAGTGTCTTATCCTTTTCCAGGCTTACTGTTTATTACAATATGATAGACTAGACAGAGACACTTATTTTTATTTATTCTATTAAGATTATTTTACATACTTTCATTTATATCACTTCTTATGAAGATATTCTTATTTGAACTATCCAGTAGCTTTTGTATCATCAAAACCACGTTGAAGAACTGCCCTAAAGCCATAATATGTGACAAATTTGACAAAAGTAAAATTTCTAGGCCTCACCATATGTTGTTAATGAAATGAAGCATGATTATTTGAACCTTGCTCATAATGCTCTGATTTAATAATCCTGCTTTTTAATCTTTAAGTGGTTTGAAAAAACAATTAGTTCTGAAGAGCTGAAATTAGGAGTAATCTATTTTAAATTGAGTAATCTTGTAACAGTTATACCGTAGTAATTGTTTCACATTCATTATGGTATTGTGAAAATAATAGTACTTTCTATTTAGATTTTTAACATATTCATTATAATTGGTTATCATGAAGACTAAACAACAACAATTTTCTAACATCAATCCTCTTAGCCTGATATTAGAAGTTGTTTAGATAGTAGTGCTAGTGTAATAAAGGGAGTTGTAATCTCCAGTAAAGACCATTTGTGTAATATAAGGTAATATAATATTTTTCTAAATCTTTATGAGGATAATGAAAAGGTGAACTTAATATCCACATTATCCATTAAAAACACATGAAGATGCCTCATAATTCAGGAACTTATAATTATATGATATTAATTTAGAAGGTATTGATTCAGCCTTGAATGCTGCTTTAAAAAATCAACTTTTCACAAAATTCCTTTTAGTATCTTATAATTCCATCTGTTTCCTTTTATAATTTCAAGATATTATTCCATCTCTTTTCACATAATTAATCTTCACTATCTCTTTTAGCAATATAATTCAGTATTCCTAACCTTTCACATCCATCTAAACACATTTCCCCCATCTTTTCAGATGGTAGCATGGCCTGGTATAGAACAAAAAGGATATGTTTATCTTTGATTCCGTAGTATAGTGATATATCCCAATGTAAAAATAGTTAACTAAGTAGCCATTTTGATTTCAAATAGACCAAATATTTTAGGTTGAATCCTAGAACCTAACTTTCATAGTTGTACTGAAACTTTTGACATTAGAATCAGCTTTTCTTGAAAAAATACATTTTTTTTCTGATGTTTTTCTTGGTTCAAAAAGTGAAGTATCTTGAATGGGAATGGAAAGGCTTTAAGTTTACTGAATCTCAGATTGTTCCATAAAAAAAGATTTGATGATTATGTTTCAATAATTTATCAATACACATTTACATTTCTCTTAAAAATGATCTGCACATTTAGAAAACAAGGCACAAGAATGTTTGGCAAAATGCAATTGAAATTTAGAACAGTGTTAAAATATGAGTGGTTCATATATTAATGAATCAAATTTTAGTTAATTCATTTACATTAACTTAATTTCTGTTAATGTTTTATTGAGTAAGAATGGAAGTGGTAATGAAGTGGCTTTCCTGTCTTGTAAGTAATGCAGTAGGAATTCAACTCATTTAGGCAGGTGAAATTCTAATCATAGGCATAAGAAAAATATTGCACTGCTTTGATCGTAATGTCTTTGTGCAGATGATCCATTATTCATGAAAAATAGGTTGGTACAAACAAATAAGACTCAATTAAATTTCTCATTTTAAGTCAATAGTTTCAGCCTCTGGTTTCTTAAACTTTTCACTAAGATTTTTGTAGAGAAGACAAAACTCATTTCGTTCGAGGTTTCTTTTCTCCAGTTTAGGTTATACTATTAATGCTTTTGAGCTATGAAATCTTCTAATGGAAATCTCATCCAAATTCTCATTTATTTTTGTGGATCTGTATTTCATATCAAACTCCTTTAATATTTTTAAGTATTCTAACTAGAAATAGTGAAAGGGAAACAACCTGAGGCCAAGGTAATATGTAATTCAATATAGATAACTTATGTCAATGCACCTGACTGTTTTATGAATTAAATCATGTTTCTTTGAAAATTTGATAGAAGCTTACATTTCCACTGAATTTAATAATGAGGAATGTGCTGCTGTGCTATTAAATGAATAGAAATCAGACTTGAGGAAGGCAAAGGCCAAAAGGGTTTTACTTTTTATTGTTGCAGTTTGGATATTAGCATTTGAGAAAGCATTACTTTACTGAATCTTTTTTTTTTTTTTTTTTTTTTTTTTTTTTTTTTTTGAGACGGAGTCTCGCTGTGTCTCCCAGGCTGGAGTGCAGTGGCGCGATCTCGGCTCACTGCAAGCTCCACCCCCCGGGTTCACGCCATTCTCCCGCCTCAGCCTCCCAAGTAGCTGGGACTACAGGCGCCCGCTACCACCCCCGGCTAGTTTTTTGTATTTTTAGTAGAGACGGGGTTTCACCGTGTTAGCCAGGATAGTCTCGATCTTCTGACCTCGTGATCCACCCGCCTCGGCCTCCCAAAGTGCTGGGATTACAGGCTTGAGCCACCGCGCCCGGCCACTTTACTGAATCTTAATTCAAAATGAACATACATTCCCTTTAAATAGTTTGAATATCAGTTAATTTGAATTTTGAATTATGCATGCCAATAAGTGCTTAGTATTTTGGCTACTTTTAATTCAATTTTACTGGTAGTAATTTACTTATAATATGGCATATACACTTTTGATGAAAAACTACATCCAAATATGAGTTGATGTTTAAAAATGTTTTACATAGAAATGATATATATCTTACATATGACAAAAGAGATAGTTTTTTCGTATACAGTTTAAAAGTTTATCAGGTTGACTTTACTAAGAGAGGGACTGGTAACTACATTTGGTTCTTATATTTGTGACTGACATGGTCTTGCATTAGAAGACTTGCATAAGGCAAGATATTTAAATATTTTCCATTATTTGTCCATTTCAAATATGTCCATGTTTTTATTATTTGCATGCTATTCTATCATGAAGTCACTTAAGGAAAACTTTTATTCATTGCAAGGTAAAATGAATTGATTCAAGTAGAACATCTACTTTTGAACCTAATAGCAATCTATTAGGTTCACAATAGGGGTGGAGTGGATTCAAAATAAGAGAGACGGTTCAAAATAGGATGGGATGATTCCAAATAAGAGGATTTAGGGTGGTATAATTCATGTTTGTGATGGCAGCACAGTGTGTTTGCCTGTCTCTTTACCCTTCTTTTATGTCCTGGTTTATGTATGCTATACAAAGACACTCCTTTCCTTCTGGCCTCTGATCCTTTTTTTCTTTTTCTTAACAACACTTATTAGATACTTATTTGTGTATATGGAAAGTGGGTTAAATATCTTAAGAGGTTTTAGATACATGAAATATCAAAGACAGAATGGAAGATTATGTTCCATAGAAAACAATAACACGACTGGACATAGTTGCTCATGCCTCTATTCCTAGCACTTTGGGAGACCAAGGTGGGAAGATCGCTTGAGTTCAGGAGTTTAATACTAGCCTGGCAACACAGTGAGAACCCATCTCTACCAAAAGTTAAAAAATTAGCCAGGCGTGGTGGTGCATTGCTGTAGTCCCAGCTACACAGGAGGATGAAGAGAGAGGATTGCTTGTTAGAGGCTACACTGAGCTGTGATTGCCACTGCACTCCAGCTTGGGCAACAGAGTGAGACCCTGCCTCAAAAACAAAAACAAAAAAACCCCAGTAAATTAATGAATTAAAATTGCTTCACATCGTGGTGAAGTCTTATAATTTATTTTAAGAAAATTCTGTTTTTAGATTGACTCTATGAATGGATTTGAATAACTGTAAGTACTTGATCATATACAACTTTTGACTTACAGCAAGGTTTCAGGCTCAGCCAACATTTTGGTGTGCTCACAGTAGTAACCAAACTATCCCTTATTTAAACTAAGACATTAATAACCTTTGAAATGGTGTTTATGATCTTACCAATTGTTCTAGAGATATCTTGGAGATACTCAGAATCTTCTGTCCTAAGCCAGAAGTTTTCATAAAAATTTTTATTTCTATCCACTATTTTTCAAATAAAAAACATACATACAAATGAAACAAAATAACATTTATTTATTAAAATATTTTGGAGCTTTTTTGGACTGCAGTTTGGAGTGATAATAAAGTTACAACAATACAAGAAGGACTGGATCTTAACCCATCTAATGCTTTATACAGTAAATGATGAGGCATGAGAGAGTTACAGACCATTTGATTTTCAGAAGTAATAATTTAATAAGCAGAAGCAATTGATAGTTGGAAGAGACTGTTTTTATTCCCAAAAGTAAAATGGTTATGCTATATTAACCTATAAGTTGTCCTTAAAAAGGAAATAGAAAAAAGTATGTGTCAGGCCAGGTATGAACATCCTACTTTATTTATTGACATCCACGTGTTGGAAGCAATTCGGGAATTTCCTATAATTTTTTTTCTCTCTTGGCTTTATATGTTCCCACGAAACTATGGGCTTCTATGGAAATCTTATTAAAAATTCCAAATATACTAGTAATATTTTTCATACTACAAGAGTTCTTGTTATAATATTTGCTCATAGCTAATATAGTCAGAGCTACACTTATATATATGGATTATGACAAAACATTTAACAATATAACCACAAAGAGAAATGTACAGAAAATACAACATACAATTTTTGTTAGCCTCATCCTGATATTTTTCTCCAGTTTTAGTAATTAGTGAACTAGTAATTATGTCATATTAGTGTGACTTTCTAAATGCATATTCCTTTCTCTAAAGCTATTACAGCGATTTTATATTATGTGAATAAAGATGCAAAAGTTCACCTTTGGTTATTTTGGATAAAACCTGCAGTAGGAAACACACTGTATTGTTTGGACTTGGTTATATTTTCAAGAAGCTAAGATTTTTTAAAAATATAATATTCCCAAAGAATTTAAGTGTTGGCTGGACATTCAAATTGAAAACCAAGTAAAGTAATTTTACATAAATTTGAGAGCCAGTCAAAATAATGAGCAAAGAACATTTATTGAGGCCGGGCGCGGTGGCTCAAGCCTGTAATCCCAGCACTTTGGGAGGCCGAGACGGGCGGATCACTAGGTCAGGAGATCGAGACCATCCTGGCTAACACGGTGAAACCCCGTCTCTACTAAAAAATACAAAAAACTAGCCGGGCGAGGTGGCGGGCGCCTGTAGTCCCAGCTACTCAGGAGGCTGAGACAGGAGAATGGCCCGAACCCGGGAGGCGGAGCTTGCAGTGAGCTGAGATCCGGCCACTGCACTCCAGCCTGGGCGACAGAGCGAGACTCCGTCTCAAAAAAAAAAAAAAAAAAAGAACATTTATTGAATGCCGAGGGATGTTTGGAAACTTCCTTTTAATTCTTGTTCACTTTTGAGAATCTGTATTATTTACAAAACTCCTTTTTAATATTAGTAAGCATTTACCCATGGGTGGGGAAAGAAAATAGTCTAAAAAGGTGATAATATACTTCAATCTATATAACTTCTAATAATGCACATGACTATGAATCAAATCATATTTTTAAAAAAGTTTGACAGAAGCTTAAATTCCCACTAATTTAATAGTGAACCATGTGCAAAATTTATCTATTACACCAAAAGTTTTCAGCTTCTAGTGCTAATAGCTTTTTTTGGAAAAGCGTATGTTATTTCATGATCTATTTATAATGCAGCTAAGCAGATAAATTGATTAAGTTTCCATAGGGTCAGATTCAGAATCAGGCTAGAGATGCATAAAAGTAAAGTATTTTCATGACTCATAGTGATAACTTAGAGTGCCCTCTGTTTAGATTCCTTGGTTTAATCCCATTAAAGACTAGGTATTTTTTGTGATGTTCTTCAGTTTTAGTAACTGAAATTTGCTTGATGATGCCTTTAAACCAACTGTAAAGGGATGGTTACTAAAAATAAAGCAATGCAAAGTTTCTAACTGGTTTGAATTATGCATCATAAATAACTTGGAAATATTTTGAAGCTCTGAGACAGAAAACACCAGGCTAAATTAATAATTTCCACACTATTATTCCAGATAGTGTGAAAGTCTTTATACCTATACTTTAGAGCTCAAATTCATCCTTGTATAGCCCATTAAAATGTGAAAGTCCTATGGGTGAATCAGAAGAGATTTTAGGACATATTTTCAAACATCTAAATAAGTAAATATATATTTTGTAATCAGCACTGCTGATAATGCTCTAAAATTATAATTAGAAAATTATTTCTTCCTTTTAAATTAAATAAATTTCTTCAAAATTAGACATAACCAGTGTCATAGATATTTTTTATCCTTGATACAGTGACAAAAGTTTATGGAAAGCCTTGCTACTGTGATAGGAAAACATTTCACATTTGTTGAAATCCTCCCTTTCACCTGGTTTTCATATGTATTGTTTTGAAATTTTCATTATCTTAGTTAGCAAGAGTTTTATGAGAGCATAATTTCTAACTTTTCCTCATTTATTCGCAGTTCTAAAATAGGTACTATTCTTGTAGCAGTGGCATATCTTTAGTGCTTAGAGATTTTAGAGTAGGCTTTTCAAAAAATCAACTTTTTCTTCTTCTGGAATGATTATACAGGATCTTTTTAATTGAAAACTATTAACGAAATCTGTTGTGGTTCCTCTTTCGTTTGGAGAAATCACACTGCCCTGATTTAACATTGAAACTTAGTACTTCCTCGTATGTCCTTGTAATCCCATAGTTAACAACATTTACATGCTTATCATGTTTAATAGTATATTTCCTCAAGTAATTGAACAGATTAATTTCAGGCATTTCAGCCTGTCAGGGTGATTGTCAAGGAACATATTTATTTTCATGTCCAAATTAGAAGAGATTAAACTATGAAGAATTTGAAATATTAATTGATCAAGATGATATGTCCAAATAAATGTACGTCTCATTTTTCTGCTCACAACTATAATGATAAAAATATTTTTTTGATGTTGTGTTTGATCAATCTTAGATCATTTACTGTGAAATAGTTTATATATTAAAGTAGTGTAGATATACACCAAAATTTGAAATGAATTTTAAAGCCAACTTAGAATTTATATGTTTAAGAAAGAACTCCAGGAAAAAGATGGAAGCACAACATAGTAATGGAATGATTTTCTTGTGTTCTTAGAGAAAAAAGGGAAAACTAGGTTGACTCAGCTAACCGTAAAAGTTTTAGCATGATATTATTGAAATGTATAGTAATTCTCTTTCAAACTGTTTTCTCTGTAGCTTCAGTTTCTTTAACACTTGAACATAGGTAATTTCTAGTTCTACATTTTATACGTTATAAATCTTCTCTCTGTCATCCAGATGTCACAAAGATAAGGCAAGTTGGATTAGATGACCAGGTCCAGTCTCATGTTCCACTTTTTACTACTACCACTCGCTGCAGGGCAATAATACCAACCCAAATAAATGGCATGATGGCTGGTTTTTAGAAGCTCTTCAAAAGTTCTTTTACTAGTAGTATAGTATTCATGCATTTTTCAAAATATTACTATGTCTATGACATCATTTCTGCCTCTGTCCTCTATATCTCTATGGAGTAATTAAGGCAGCAGCATTATTTTCCAGAAAAAAATGATATACACAATCAGGCTCAGTTGGGCTAATTTAACTGTGATGCAATAAGTCAATGGCAAAACCCAGACTAGAACTCAGATGTTTGGAATCTTAATTTGGTTAATTTTTTTTTCTGTTACTCTGTGAAATGGCAGCATTCTCTTATATTTTATTTATCTGAGGCTGCAACTGTACTTTTCAAAACAGATAATCTTATGTGGTTACTTACTCTTTCACTTACCCTCCATTTGAATATTTATTGAAAACATACGGTATATGCTATTGAGTGTTAAGGACTTGGCTCCGCTGACTTCAATTTCCTATCTAAGCTTAGTTCTTGTTTGGTAAGAACTTTGAAGTGCTTATTGCGATATTTATTGGAGTATTGTTCATCCTGAGACTATAATAATTGATAAATAGGACCAAATGTTCTTTAAAAATAATAAATTCCAAATATTTGAAACAATTAATATAATTTAGTTGTAAAAAATAGAGAGTTAAGGTTTCCATTGATCACCAACCCTTAGTGCTAGCCTCCTCCAATTTTCCCAGAATTAACCACTGTTTCAGTTTGGTGACTATGCTTCCAGACCTGGCATGTATATAATACATAACATTGTGGGTGTACCCCAATATGGTATACTATTGCTTTATAAATTGCTTTTTTATTTAAACAATATGTTTTGGAGATCTATGCATGTTGGTTGATTGATCTATCTCATTGTTTATCTGTTGCCTATTCCATAGTCTATGTAACTATTTCTCTACTGATGGGCATTTAGGTCATTTAAAATTTTTTTTTTTCCTTTTATAAGTAATACCTCAGTGAAAAACTTATGTGTGTTCCTGATAGATATTGAGATCCCTAGTTGCATTAAAAATTATACTAGATTTTGAGAAAATTGTCCTCCAGATTGGCTGACCCAATT
Source organism: Macaca thibetana thibetana (assembly GCF_024542745.1). Taxonomy (NCBI): domain Eukaryota; kingdom Metazoa; phylum Chordata; class Mammalia; order Primates; family Cercopithecidae; genus Macaca; species Macaca thibetana. The sequence goes on along the minus strand of NC_065589.1, from coordinate 81,382,678 downwards.
TTTATGCAGTCTTTGAGATTTTTAAACTTGCACTTTCTCCCAAATGTGATATTATTAAAAAATTGTGGGCCAGGAACAGTGGCTCACGCCTGTAATCCCAGCACTTTGGAGGCCAAGGTGGTGGATCCCTTCAACTCAAGAGTTTAAAACCAGCCTGGGCAACAAAGTGACACCACCATTTCTACAAAATTAGCTAGGCATGTGCCTGTAGTCCCAGCTACTCAGGAAGCTGAAGTGGGAGGATGGCTTGAGCCTGGGAGGTAGCAGTTGCAGTGAGCCAAGTTGCAGAGTGCCACTGCACTCCAGCCTGGGCGACAGAACCAGACCCTGTCTCAAAAAAAAATTGTTTTTGCCAATCTAATGGTTGAAAAACAATATGTGTCTATTTTAAAAATTGGATTTCTTTAGAATATATTTCCAAATTCAGTGGCCATTTCTTTTTCTGTGAATTGCCTCTTCATAGTTTTATCCACTTAAAAACATAGACTACTTTTTCTTATAGACACTTAAGATTTCTTATAGATTCTGACATTTTGTTTATTAATTATATTTCACATCTTGTTTTCTAGGTTTATTTTATTTTTAAATCAATTTTATTTTATTTTGCCTGTATATTCGTGGTGCTTTTCTATAGAGGTTTTTCATAGGGTAGTTAAATTTATCAATCTTTTTCATTTGTCAATTTTTGCTTTTTGTATTTTAGTCAAGTTCAAAAATATATTCTCTCATATGTATTATATGTTTTAATACTTTTTTGGTCTTTAGGCATAAATAGACATTTTTTTATAGTGCTTTAAGACAGGTATTTAACCTTATTAAACCAAATCTAATGCGCTTTAAAAAGCTAATCTTTTTATTTTGGAATACATTCAGATTTATAGAAAGGATACAAAGATAGAGGGCCCCCATATATTCTTTACCCAATTTCCTCTACTATTAGTGTCATGCATGGTAACTTTTTCCAAACTAAGGAATTAACATTGGTGTATTACTTTCAACTAAGCTATAGATTACATTCATATTTCACCAGTTTACCCACTAATGGCCTTTTTCTGTTCCAGGTTCTCATCAAGAATACAATATTGAACTTAGTAGTCATATCTCCTTAGTCTTCTCTGATTTGTGACAGTTTCACTCTTCCTTTGTTTTTCATGATCTTGATACTTTTGAAGAGTACTGGTCAGATATGTTGTAGAATGTTCCTTCATTTGGACTTTATGATGTTTTCTGCATGATTAGACTGGGGTTATGTGATTTTTGGGAAGAACACCACAAAGGTGAAGTGTCTTTTCTCATTACATCATATCAGGTGGTGTGGTACGTGATAATGGTGACAGTAGTGGCCCGTCTGGAGCAGCTGCTGCAGGAACACCAGCTGCAGCGGCGGAGGCCTGGCCAGGGCTGTGTGCTTGGCCATGGAGCCAGCAGGGACTGGGAGCAGGAAGGAGGCCCACCCCCTACTGAGTTGACCCGACTGGGGACCTCCGCGATTCTGCGTGCAGCTGCAGCCGCCTAGCTGTGGCTGTGGACGTGGGCATCCCTGCACTCTTGGGGGTCCTGGGAAGACCCCCTGCCCTGACAAGCTTGGAATTGTCAGCTCCTGTTCCTCCCGCCTGTTGACACCTGCTCTAATTTCGGAGCAAAAGTTGAGACCAAGCCCAGGGGCTGTTGCAACCTGGCTGGGTGTGCACCCACTGAAGGCGGCACTTACACACCAACCCCCTGCTGCCTTGGCCTCCTGTGGACTTTGGGTGCCAATGAGCACGGGAGGGAGGCTGAGTGGGGGCTGAGGGCAGCTAGGCATGGGCCTGCAGGTGTACCTCAGCAGGAACAGCCTGGGCGCCATGGACAGCATGTTGTTGGCGGCAAGAGGCAGACAGGCTCTTGGGCAGAAAGGGCAGGTCCCTGGAGAAGCCCCACCTTCGAGCCAGAGACGGCCTGAAGCCTGGGGGCTGAACTGTCAGTTCTGGGTGGAGTCTGCCACCTGGAGTGAAAACTTATGGTGCTTTTTCTAGGCCTTTCCATGATCACCCATGGATCAATCAGCATGCACTTCCTCCCTTCTGAGGCCATAACCCCACCCCCGCTCCGGACTCAGCCAGACTCATACAGATGTTGGGACTACCAGCTGTAGGAAGGAGCTACCCTCTTTGGGACTCCTCGCCTGTTCAGGATAAACTGCCTGTGGAAAGGAGCTACCCACTGTGGGTCTCCTCTCTGCTGAGAGGACACTCATCTGGACAACTTGCCTGTGGAAAGGAGCTACCCACTGCTGGTCTCCTGAAAGCTGTTCTGTGGCTCAGTGAAGTTCCTCTCCACCTTGCTCACCCTCCAGTTGTCTGTGTACCTTATTCTTCCTGGATGCAGGACAAGAACTTGAGACCCACCCAATGACAGGACTGAAAGAGCTGTAATACAAACAGGGCTGAAACATGCCCCCCTGCTTGCCACGTTGCAAGTGACAAGAGGAGACAAGAGCTTCAGCCTTTCAGGGAGCCCAGATCTATGGGCTCCCTGAGCCAGGGCTGTGACACCCTTTTTGGGGCTCTGTGGTATCTGGCATCTTCAAACTTCTGGGCGCCACCAAATTCCCCAATTCCAGATGTGGGTGCCCACAGCAGAAGCCACTAGTGGTACATCTGGTCCTGCTGCAGACTTGCACGGGGCCAGCACCTGTGCCGGCGCCTGGAGCTGCCTGCCCCACCACAGCAGCTGGCATGCCTGACTGTGTGCAGTGGCCAGACCCTGAGCTTGCTTACCTACACACCCCTCACTGCTCCGCACCTAGCTTGCCCTTGGCAGGTGTGGGATCCAGCACCTGCTGGGCTGAATGGGCGGAATGAGCCCAGTGGACCTGAGCAATACTCAGGCAGAAGGCGCCGCTGGCCACAGAGGTTTCTGGTTGGCAAAGTGACACCCCAAAGATCCTGTGACAATATCAACCTGACTTATCACTTGGTGATGTTAATCTTGATCACTTGGTTACAGTGATGTCTGCCAGTTTTCTCCACTGTAAAGTTACTATTCTATCCTTTTCACGCTTTACATTTTAGAATACACTCATTAAGTCCAGCCCACACTCAGGGGAGGGGAAGCTCCACCTCCAGGAAGGGAGGAGGTATCTATGTGCATTATTTGTTCTCATTCATTATTTGTACTTTTTGTTCCGTGAAGAAAGTTTATCCCTTATCTTCCATTTATCTGTATTCAATCATTTATTTATATCAGTATGGCTCATGCATATTTCTTTTACATGTTGAGGTATAAGTCAATACTATGTTATTTATTTTCTTGCTCAAATTGTTACAGCTTTGGGCATTGGAAGTTTTTTCTTGTTTTGAGGGATCATGTTGAATGAAAGAGAAAAGATATATATATATACACGAAGAATTTTAAAACTTCAGAAGTAATAACATATACAAATATATTTACGCTTCTAATATATTGACCTCTTCCTTTGAAAATACTTAGGGCTTAAAGTGATATAGGACATTTCAGTTTTCAGGGTTCTCTTTTAAAAAATTTTATTTTATTGTGGCAAGAAAATTAGCATGAGGTCTACCCTCAACAAAAGTTTAAATGTAAAATACGGTATTGTTCATTATAGGAACAACGTTGGGTAGCAGATGCCTAGAAAATTTTCAGTTTCCATAACTGAGATTTTATGATCGTTGATCAGCAACTTCCTATTTCCCCTTTACCCTGCCCCTTGAAAACTACCGTTTATTCTTTTTTTTTTTTTCTGACCTAACTGACCTTTGTAGAACGCTTCATACAACTGCAGAATATACATTATTTTCTTTTTTTAAAAAATTATACTTTAAGTTCTAGGATACATGTGCAGAACCTGCAGGTTTGTTACATAGGTATACACGTGCCATGGTGGTTTGCTGCACCCATCAACCCATCATCTACAATAGGTATTTCTCCTAATGCTATCCCTCCCCTATACCCCAGTGCCCCGACAGGCCTCCGTGTGTGATGTTCCCCTCCCTGCGTCTATGTGTTCTCATTGTTCATCTCCCACTTATGAATGAGAACATGTGGTGTTTGGTTTTCTGTTCCTGTGTTAGTTTGCTGAGAATGATGGTTTCCCGCTGCATCTATGTCCCCGCAAAGGACATGAACTCATTCTTTTTTATGGCTGAATGGTATTCCATGGTGTATATGTGCCACATTTTCTTTATCCAGTCTATCATTGATGGGCATTTGGGTTGGTTCCAAGTCTTTGCTATTGCCAATAGTGCTGCAATAAACATAGTGTGCATGTATCTTTATAGTAGAATGATTTATAATCCTTTGGGTGTATACCCAGTAATGGGATTGCTGGGTCAAATGGTATTTCTAGTTCTAGATCCTTCAGGAATCACCACACTGTCTTCCACAATGGTTGAACTAATTTACACTCCCACCAACAGTGTAAAAGTGTTCCTATTTCTCCACATCCTCTCCAGCATCTGTTGTTTCCTGACCTTTTAATGATCGCCATTCTAACTGGAATGAGATGGTATTTCATTGAACCCCCATTTATTATGCTTTCTGTTTCTATGAGTTTGATTATTTTAAATACCTTACATAAGTGGAATAATGCAGTGTTTGTCTTTTCAAGACTGGCTTATTTCACTTAGCATAATGTCCTCAAAGTTCATCTATGTTGTCAAATATGGCAGGATTTTCTTCTTTTTTAAAGGCTGAATATTTCATTGTATGTATATACCACATTTTCTTTATGCATTCGTCCATCAGTGGACATTTAGGTTGATTCCACATCATGGATACTGTGAATAATGCTGCAATTAATATGGGAATGCAGGCATGTAAATATCTCTTCAAAATGCTGATTTCATTTCCTTTGGATATATACCCAGAAATGGGATTGCTGGATTATATTCTATTTTTAATTTTTTTGAGGAATCTCTATACTTTTTTCCGTGACTACTATTTTGCATTCTCCTTTTGCATTCTCACTAACAGTGTATAAGTGTCCAATTTCTCTATATCCTAACACTCGTTATCTTTTGTTTTTTTGAAAATAGCCACCATCACGGGTGTGAAGTGATGTCTCACATAATTCAATTTGCATTTCTCTGATGATTAGTGACAATGACCATCTTTTCATATAATGCTGGTCATTTGTATGTCTTCTTTGGAGAAGTACCTCTTCAAGTCTTTAGCCCATTTTTAAATTGGGTTATTAGAGTTTTGCTACTGAGTTATAGGAGTTCTTTATATATTTTGGAAATTAAACCTTTGTTTGATATATGACTTACAAATATTTTCTTCTATTCTGTAAGTTGCCTTTTTACTCTGTTGATTATTTCCTTTGCTAGGCAGAAGATTTTTTGTTTGTTGTAGTCCCATTTGTATATTTTTGCTTTTGTTGCCTGTGCTTTTGTTATTATAGTCATGAAATCATTGTCAAGACCAGTGTCATGAAACTTTTCCATGTTGTTTTTCTAGGAGCTTTAATTTCCAGTCTTATGTTTAAGTCTTACATCCATTTTGAGTGAATTTTTTGTAAATGGTATAAGGGACAACTTTCATTCTTTTGTATGTGAATATCCAGTTTTCCCATCACCGTTTGTTGAAGAGGCCGTTCTTTCCCTGTGTGTATTCTTGGCACCTTTGTCCAAGGTCAGTTGGCCATATAGGCATGGATTTATTTCTGGGCTCTCCATTCTGTTTCATTGGTCTGTATGTCTGTCTTTATTCCATTGCCATGCTATTTAAATTATTGTAGCTTTATGATGTATTTTGAAATCAGGGAGTGTGGTGCCTCCCGTTTTGTTCTTTTTTCTCAAGATTGATTTAGCTATTTGGGGTCCTTTGTGGTCTCATATGAATTGCAAAATTGTTTTTTCTATTTGTAACAAAATGCCATTGGGATTTTGATGGCGATTGAAATGAATCTGTGGGTGGTTTTTGGTAGTATGAATATTTAAACAATATTAAGTCTTTGAATTCATGAACACAGGATATCTTTCCATTTGTTTGTGTCTTTTAAAATTTTCTTCTTCAATCTTTTGTAAGTTTCAGTGTACAGGTCTTTCACCTCCTTGGTTAAATTTATTCCTAAGTATTTTATTTTTTCCATGCTATTGTCAATGAGATTGTTTTCTTAATTTCTTTTTTAGATAGCTAATTGTTAGTATAAATACAAATAATTTTTGTATGTTGATTTTATATCTTGCAATATTGAATTTGTTTATTCTAACAGTTTTTTGGTCGGATATTTAGGTTTTTCTATATATGTAAAATCATGTTCTCAGGAAATAGACAATTTTACTTCCGTTTTTGATTTGAATGTCTTTATTTCTTTTTTTGCCTTATTTCTTTGGCTAGGACTTCCCGTACTATTTTGAATAGAAGTGACAAGAACGGGCGTCCTTGCATTTTCCCTGATCTTCGACAAAAAGCTTTCAGTTTTTTCACATTGACCATGATGTTAGCTGTGAGATTTATATACATGACCTTTACTTTGTCAAGAAGATTAAATTAGTCACCAAAAACCTCCCAATGAAAAGCCCAGGATTAGGTGGCTTCACTGGTGAATTCTATCAAACAGTTAAGAAAGAATTCATGGCAATCATTTTTAAGCTTTTCCAAAGAACAGAAAAGGAGGAAATACATTTAAATTCATTTCATGAGGCTAACATTACCCTGCTACCAAAACCAGACAAATACATTATAAGAGAAAACTATAGGCCAATATTGCTGATGAAGTACATGGAAAAGCAAAATACTACCAAACTGTAGTCAAGAGCACATTAAAAATTCCTTTATTTTTTATTTATTTTTTTTTTTGGAGACAGAGTCTCACTCTGTCAGCCAGGCTGGAGTGCAGTGGCATGATCTCAGGTCATTGCAATCTCTGTCTCCCAGGTTCAAGCAATTCTCTTACCCCAGCCTCCTGAGTAGATGAGATTCGGGGTGTGTGCCACCATGCCTGGCTAATTTTTGTTATTTTTAGTAGAGACGGGGTTTCACCATGTTGGCCAGGCTGGTCTCAAACTCCTGACCTCGTGATCCACCCCCCCCTCGGCCTCCCAAAGTGCTGAGATTACAGCCAAAAATTCTTTTAATACATCATGACCGAGTGGGATTTATCCTTAGGATGTAAAGATGGTTCAATATTCACAAATCAATAAACGTGATACACCACATTAACAGAATGAGGGATAAAAATCACATAATCATCTCAATAGATACAGAAAAAACATTTGACAAAATTTGATACCTTTTCCTGATAAAAACTCTCAGGATTCTTTTGTCTTTTGAGATATCTTTCTTAAGCTGTTTCAACATATTACTGTCTATATTTTAGCGGCAGAGTATTAAGTAGTGAATGACTTGTTCACTGTATATAAAGATTGGCAATTTAAATTAAAAATATTCACACACAAGAACATAGAAAGTGACATCACTTATCTATTGTATAATTATTTATTTTTAAATAAATGAGGAGGTGTAGAATGTATTAAAACAAATGTGATCACTACTCAGTTATTACGTATTCTGAATATGGCTCAACTTTGAAACTGTATTCTAATAACATGTATAAAATACAAATATAACTCGATAATTGAATAATGTATTTTTGCATGAAAGTGATATCTTTGAATTAATGTTTGGTGCGTGAGTCACCAGTTGACCATTTAAAAATTTCTACATTGACTGGCATTCAAGCCAATAGAACTTAGGCCTGAGAATTAGAAATTCTATTATAAGAATTTTCTAAAAATGTACTTTGTTTTATAAGTAGATAGCTATATTGTGAAATGTATATATGTTCTTGGTTAATATCGGTGTTTATTTCATTAGGATTTACATATTTCATTTGGTTCTCATAAAAAATTGAGAATATTATAAGCTTAAAAATGGTGTTGTGAACATGAAGTAAAAATATTATGTAGTCAAATTTGCAAAGATTTATAATTTGTTAGATTCTGAGATGTAATATTTCAATGATATTCAAGAGTTGTCTGATGATTTCTTTCTACTTCAGTGAATCTATTATTATTAAAATGTCTAATAATTGTAGGAAGCTTTAATAATAAACACAACAAATTTGCAGCATTTTAGAATAAATAATTTTCCCTTCTGAATATTTGTTTGTTATTACTTAATATATATGAATATTGGGAAGAAAGATAATGAGTTTTCAGTATTATCAAGCTTATTCTCTGAATTTCAGTTTATCTATCTGAAGAATAGAGATATAATACCTATTTTGCATGGTTTTTGTGGGGATCAATGAGATGACATTTTAAAGTCCCCTAGGATAAAGCCTGTCACATAAAAATATATCCAAAAATGTTAATTATTTTATTTTCTACCACAGCAGGTAAAATTCATAAAATTAACGTGTTTCCTAATATATTGATCTAAATTATTTCTAGATTTAAGTCATTAGTTGAGTAAAGTTATTATAACCTACTCGTCATATTTTATCCACTTACCTTGCTCTGAATACCCATGAAGAATAAATAAATATTTCATCAGGATTATTATTATTTTTTTAACAATGAAGCAAATGTTCATAATTGACCGTGAATATTTTTTATCAAGAAAATACACCAATTTTTAATTTTATATGATATGAATGATGGGCCTTTATGATACATATGATAAATTTGTTAAAGCTGTTTCTGTTATTTCAAAATTGTTAACATAGGGAGAAAATAAAATCTTTTTATGAAATTAAAGAGATAGCTTAAAAAAACTAAAATGGGAAATTATAATACAACAATATGCAATTAAAATAACAATCTACAAAAAATACAGGAGTAGTAGAAAATATAGATGAATGATGAGAGATTATAACTTATTTTGAGTTGGAGTTAAATTACAATATACCAAATTATAATAGACCAACATGCAATTATAATTACTTAATTAAATTATAATAGGACAATACACAATCTTCAGGGCAATGACTGTAAATGACAGAGTTAATAGCGTGGCTTTTTTCTTTTCTATTTATGATGTGCTCATGACACAATTTGTCACTTATTTTTTTCTTTTCCTGCAAGCAATGAGTAGTTTTTAGATGTTAACTGACTTGTTAATTTAGGAGATAGTCTTTTCAACATATGTTTACAGATTGATTTGCTGTCCTGAAAAGATCTAATGTTCTTGGTGTTTAGTCTTTCTTTTAATTTAAAGTCTGTTTGGGCTTCTTGACTTTGTTACTTGGTGGTTTTTATTCGTTTTGAGAAATTTTTAGCAATTATATTTCAAATATTTCTTTCATTGTTATCTCCTGTCCTTCTGTAACTTCAACTTAATGTAAGTTAGGCCTCATCATATCATCTATATTTTCTGTATTTTCTTCTCCTCCTGTATTTTCTGCAGATTGTTTTTCTACCCTTTTTTCTATTTAATGAATAATTTCTTTTGACCTATCCCTCATCCACTGAGGTCTTAATTCATGGTAGATTTTAGTCCTATATTTCTAGTTGATTGTTTTATAAATCTGCTGTGCTACTTTTTATAGTTTTTAGTTATAGATCATTGCTGGAAATTTTAAGTTCAACTTTTATTTCCATCATCACAGTGAGCACAGGCTTCACATTTTTTTAAACATTTTGTTTCTGTGATAATTATTCTACTTGGACAACTGGTGGGTCTGTTTCTGTTGTTTATAATTTATGGTGGCCCTTATTCTTGTTATCATAGCTGGTTAGATTTTGACCGTGTGCTACATTATGTGTTTGTCGAATTACTCATAGAAGTAATTTAAGGTTTATGATAATAATAGCTCTGACATTTTTTTTTTCTGCTGCTATTGCCAGGCATCCAGGGAACTAGCAATTCTGGATCATCTTTATCTGAATTCAATGTTTGTGATTTTCTGTGCTACCCAGATAATTCAGTGCATGACTGAAGTCAATGTGAAGGCTGTTTTCCTTATCATCCTTACATTTAGGGCACAGCCTTTTGATATCACATCACAGCCGCAAGCCCTCCAAATTTTGCTTTCTAATCTCAAGAGGCTGTCAGAAGTAGTGTTCAGTCTGTCAAACAGATAAGAAGTGCCCAGAATAGCAAGTGGCATCAAATGCTATACTCACCTGTTTGGTTTCCCCAGTAATTCCTTACTATCTGATTAGCTCTTCTGTGCTTGTAGAAACATGTTATAGTTCATCCATATTTTAGTTCTTATAAAGGATTTTAAAGTTATCATTGGGCATGTGGTCTGAGTTACCTGGCCCACTGTTACCAGAAGTGCAAGTCCCTTTTTAGTAACTGTTTATGTAGATATTAAAATACATCTCTAAGCAGTTTTTTTTGCAGGAAAACATAGACATATAAATCCAATTTTATTGTATATTGGAAATTAAAAACAAGTCCTGATGGCTATTTTATTAGTTTAAAATGGGATCTATTCTCAATATGTCTCAGAGTGAATTATTAATACTACATATAAATTCAGAACTTTATAGGTATCCATATTTGTTAAATAATTAACTTGTAAAGCAAAGTATTAATGAGTATATAGATAATCATGTTGTTCCATAAGAAATAAAATTTATAACACATGTTTAAAATTTGAAGTAGATATGAAACTTCTTTTGCTCTGAAATTTTTTTAAGGGGAAATTACATTAATTGTCAGAAAATAGCACTGCAATAATTCAGTTACATCTAGTAAGAAGATTAAAAATGTCAGTTCTTGTCTAAGGTATTCAATTTGACTTTTCATCTTCTGTTTGACAGCAATCATCCATGGGTCCCAACAACACTCAAAGGGAGGGGATTACACAAAGATATGAATACCAGGGGCTGGGAAGCATGGGGGCTGCCTTGAAATTCTGCTTAGTACTGTACTGATATAATTTTGGTCTCCACTTGTAAATAATTTAACAAACAAATTGAGAAGCTCTATTTTATGAGTGCCTTGAAATTTTGCATTAAAAACCTTTAGCATGAATCTTTACTGTTTAGATTCAACATAGAACCTCAACCCAGAAGCAGAAAAAAATTAATTTAAAGAAAAATCCAGATGAATTAAAACACTTGAGATAAAACAATTGATAGGATTTGCCTTGCTGTTTAATAGGTTCATGCCTTTTTGGTTTCATTGATAGAGAGTAGGAGAAAGCATTCTTTTTTTTAATATACTTTAAGTTCTAGGGTACATGTGCACAATGTGCAGGTTTGTTGCATATGTATAAATGTGCCATGTTGGTGTGCTGCACGCATTAACTTATCATTTACATTAGGTATATCTCCTAACGCTATCCCTCCCCTCAACCGCTCCCCACAGTAGGACCCAGTGTGTGATGTTCCCCTTCCGGTATCTAAGTGATCTCATTGTTCAATTCCCACCTATGAGTGAAAACATGCAGTGTTTGGTTTTCTGTTCTTGCGATAGTTTGCTGAGAATTATGGTTTCCAGCTGCATCCACGTCCCTACAAAGGACACAAACTCATCCTTTTTTATGGCTGCATAGTATTCCATGGTGTATATGTGCCACATTTTCTTAATCCAGTCTGTCACTAATGGACATTTGGGTTGATTCCAATCTTTGCTATTGTAAATAGTGCTGCAATAAACATACGTGTGCATGTGTCTTTAGCGCAGCATGACTTATAATCCTTTGGGTATATCCCCAGTAGTGGGATGGCTGGGTCAAATGGTATTTCTAGTTCTAGATCCTTGAGGAATCACCACACTGTTTTCCACAATGGTTGAACTAGTTTACAGTCCCACTAACAGTGTAAAAGTGTTCGTATTTCTCCACATCCTCTCCAGCACCTGTTGTTTCCTGATTTTTTAATGACTGCCATTCTAACTGGTGAGAGATGGTATCTCATTGTGGTTTTGATTTGCATTTCTCTGATGGCGAGTGTTGATGAGCATTTTTTCATGTGTCTGTTGGCTATATGAATGTCTTCTTTTGAGAAGTGTCTGTTCATATCCTTTGCCCATATTTTGATGGGGTTGTTTGTTTTTTTCTTGTAAATTTGATTGAGTTCTCTACAGGTTCTGGATATTAGCCCTTTGTCAGATGAGTAGATTGCAAAAATTTTCTCCCATTCTGTAGGTTATCTGTTCACTCTGATGGTAGTTTCTTTTGCTGTGCAGAAGCTCTTTAGTTTAATTAGATCCCATTTGTCAATTTTGGCTTTTGTTGCCATTGCTTTTGGTGTTTTAGACATGAAATCCTTGCCCATGCCTATGTCCTGAATGGTATTACCTAGGTTTTCTTCTAGGGTTTTTATGGTTTTAGGTCAAACATTTAAGTCTCCAATCCATCTTGAATTAATTTTCATATAAGGAGTAAGGAAAGGATCCAGTTTCAGCTTTCTGCTTATGACTAGCCAATTTTCCCAGCAGCATTTATTAAATAGGGAATCCTTTCCCCATTTCTTGTTTCTCTCAGGTTTGTCAAAGATCAGATGGCTGTAGATGTATGGTATTATTTCTGAGGACTCTGTTCTGTTCCATTGGTCTATATCTCTGTTTTGGTACCAGTATCATACTGTTTTGGTTACTGTAGCCTTGTAGTATAGTTTGAAGTCAGGTAGCGTGATGCCTCCAGCTTTATTCTTTTGGCTTAGGATTGTCTTGGAAATGTGGGGTCTTTTTTGGTTCCATATGAACTTTAAAGCAGTTTTTTCCAATTCTGTGAAGAAAGTCATTGGTAGCTTAATGGGGATGGCATTGAATCTATAAATTACCTTGGGCATTATGGCCATTTTCACAATATTGATTCTTCCTATCCATGAGCATGGTATGTTCTTCCATTTATTTTGTCCTCTTTTATTTCGCTGAGTAGTGGTTTCTAGTTCTCCTTGAAGAAGTCCTTTACATCCCTTGTAAGTTGGATTCCTAGGTATTTTATTCTCTTTGAAGCAATTGTGAATGGGAGTTCATCCATGATTTGGCTCTCTGTTTGTCTGTTACTGGTGTATAAAAATGCTTGTGATTTTTGCACATTGATTTTATATCCTGAGACTTTGCTGAAGTTGCTTATCAGCTTAAGGAGATTTTGGGCTGAGACAATACAGTTTTCTAAATATACAATCATGTCATCTGCAAACAGGGACAATTTGACTTCTTCTTTTCCTAACTGAATACCCTTTATTTCTTTCTCTCGCCTGATTGTCCTAGCCAGAACTTCCAACACTATGTTGAATAGGAGTAGTGAGAGAGGGCATCTGTGTCTTGTGCCAGTTTTCAAAGGGAATGCTTCCAGTTTTTGCACATTCAGCATGATATTGGCTGTGGGTTTGTCATAAATAGCTCTTATTATTTTGAGATACATTCCATCAATACCGAATTTATTGAGAGTTTTTAGCATGAAGGGCTGTTGAATTTTGTCAAAGGCCTTTTCTGCATCTATTGAGATAATCATGTGGTTTTTGTCTTTGGTTCTGTTTATATGTTGGATTATGTTTATTGATTTGCATATGTTGAACCAGCCTTGCATCCCAGGGATGAAGCCCACTTGATCATGGTGGATAAGCTTTTTGATGTGTTGCTGGATTTGGTTTGCCAGTATTTTATTGAGGATTTTTGCATCGATGTTCATCAGGGATATTGGTCTAAAATTCTCTTTTTTTGTTGTATCTCTGTCAGGCTTTGGAATCAGGATGATCTTGGCCTCGTAAAATGAGTTAGGGAGGATTCCCTCTCTTTCTATTGATCGGAATAATTTCCGAAGGAATGGTACCAACTCCTTGTACCTCTGATAGAATTCGGCTGTGAATCCGTCTGGTCCTGTTTTTTTTTTTTTTTTTTTTTTGGTTGGTAGGCTATTAATTATTGCCTCAATTTCAGAGCCTGCTATGGGTCTATTCGAGGATTCAATTTCTTCCTGATTTAGTCTTGGGAGAGTGTAAGTGTCCAGGAAATTATCCATTTCTTCTAGGTTTTCTAGTTTATTTGCATAAAGGTGTTTATAGTATTCTCTGATGGTAGTTTGTATTTCTGTGGGGTCGGTGGTGATATCCCCTTTATCACTTTTTATTGTGTCTATTTGATTCTTCTCTCTTTTCTTCTTTATTAGTCTTGCTAGCAGTCTATCAATTTTGTTGATCTTTTCAAAAAACCAACTCCTGGATTCATTGATTTTTTGGAGGGTTTTTTGTGTCTGTATCTCCTTCAGTTCTGCTCTGATCTTAGTTATTTCTTGCCTTTGCTAGCTTTTGAATATGTTTGTTCTTGCTTCTCTAGTTCTTTTAATTGTGATGTTAGAGTGTCAATTTTAGATCTTTCCTGCTTTCTCTTGTGGGCATTTAGTGCTATAAATTTCCCTCTACACATTGCTTTAAATGTGTCCCGAGATTCTGGTATGTTGTATCTTTGTTCTCATTGGTTTCAAAGAACATCTTTATTTCTGCCTTCCTTTCGTTATGTACCCAGTAGTCATTCAGGAGCAGGTTGTTCAGTTTCCATGTAGTTGAGTAGTTTTGATTGAGTTTCTTAGTCCTGAGTTCTAGTTTGATTGCACTGTGGTCTGAGAGACAGTTTGTTATAATTTCTATTATTTTGCATTTGCTGAGGAGTGCTTTACTTCCAACTATGTGGTCAACTTTGGAATAAGTGTGATGTGTTGCTAAGGAGAATGTATATTCTGTTGATTTGGGATGGAGAGTTCTGTAAATGTCTATTAGGTCTGCTTGCTGCAGAGTTGAGTTCAATTCCTGGATATCCTTGTTAACTTTCTGTCTCGTTGATCTGTCTAATGTTGACAGTGGGGTGTTAAAGTCTCCCATTATTATTGTATGGGAGTCTAAGTCTCTTTGTAAGTCTGTGAAGGACCTGCTTTATGAATCTGGGTGCTCTTGTATTGGGTGCATATATATTTTGGATAGTTAGCTCTTCCTGATGAATTGATCCCTTTACCATTATGTAATGGCCTTCTTTGTCTCTTTTAAAGTCTGTTTTATCAGAGACTGTGATTGCAACCCCTGCTTTTTTTGTTTTCCATTTGCTTGGTAGATCTTCCTCCATCCCTTTATTTTGAGCCTATATGTGTCTCTGCATGTGAGATGGGTCTCCTGAATACAGCAAACTGATGGGTCTTGACTCTTTATCCAATTTGCCAGTCTGTGTCTTTTAATTGTACCATTTAGTCCATTTACATTTAAGATTAATATTGTTATGTGTGAACTTGATCCTGTCATTATGATATTAGCAGGTTATTTCGCTCACTAGTTGATGCAGTTTCTTCCTAGCATCGATTGACTTTACATTTTGACATGTGTTTGCAATGGCTGGTATCTGTTGTTCCTTTCCATGTTTAGTGCTTCCTTCAGGATCTCTTGTAGGGCAGGCCTGGTGGTGACAAAATCTCTAAGCATTTGCTTGTCTGTAAAGGATTTTATTTCTTCTTCACTTATGAAACTTAGTTTGGCTGGATATGAAATTCTGGGTTGAAAATTCTTTTCTTTAAGAATGTTGAATATTGACCCCACTCTCTTCTGGCTTGGAGAGTTTCTGCCAAGAAATCTGCTGTTAGTCTGATGGGCTTCCCTTTGTGTGTAACCCGACCTTTCTCTCTGGCTGCCCTTAATATTTTTTCCTTTATTTCAACTTTGGTGAATCTGACAATTATGTGTCTTGGAGTTGCTCTTCTCGAGGAGTATCTTTGTGGCATTCTCTGTATTTCCTGAATTTGAATGTTGGTCTGCCTTACTAAGTTGGGGAAGTTCTCCTGGATAATATCCTGCAGTGTGTTTTCCAACTTGGTTCCATTTTCCCCCTCACTTTCAGGCACCCCAATCAGACGTAGATTTGGTCTTTTCACATAATCCCATACTTCTTGCAGGCTTTGTTCATTTCTTTTTCCTCTTTTTTCTCTAGACTTCTCTTCTCGCTTCATTTCATTCATTTGATCTTCAATCATTGATACTCTTTCTTCCAGTTGATCGAGTCAGTTACTGAAGCTTGTGCATTAGTTACGTAATTCTCATGTCATGGTTTTTATCTCTGTCAGTTCGTTTATGACCTTCTCTGCATTGATTATTCTAGTTATCCATTCTTCCATTCTTTTTTTAAGATTTTAAGTTTCTTTGTGCTGGGTACGTAGTTCCTCCTTTAGCTCTGAGAAGTTTGATCGACTGAAGCCTTCTTCTCTCAACTCGTCAAAGTCATTCTCCGTCCAGCTTTGATCTGTTGCTGGCGATGAGGTGAGTTCCTTTGGAGGGGGAGATGTGCTCTGATTTTTTGAATTTCCAGCTTTTCTGCCCTGCTTTTTCCCCAATTTTGTGGTTTTGTCTGCCTTTGGTCTTTGATGATGGTAACGTACTGATGGGGTTTTGGTGTGGGTGTCCTTTCTGTTTGTTAGTTTTCCTTCTAACAGTCAGGACCCTCAGCTGTAGGTCTTTTGGAATTTGCTTGAGGTTCACTCCAGACCATGTTTGCCTGGGTATCAGCAGCGGAGACTGCAGAAGATAGAATATTGCTAAACAGAGAGTGTTGGTCTCTCATTTTTGCTCTGGAAGCTTCATCTCAGGGGTGTACCCCGCCGTGTGAGGTGTGAGGTGGGAGGTGTTGGTCTTCACCTAGTGGGGTATGTCTCCCAGTTAGGCTACTCAGGGGTGGGACCCACTTGAGCAGGCAGTCTGTCTGTTCTCAGATCTCAACCTCCATGTTGGGAGATCCACTGCTCTCTTCAAAGCTGTCAGACAGGGCCATTTACCTCTGCCGAGGTTTCTGCTGTTTTTTGTTTAGCTATCCCCTGTCCCCAAAGGTGGAGTCTACAGAGGCGGGCCGGCCTCCTTGAGCTGTGGTGGGCTCCACCCAATTCGAGCTTCCTGGCAGCTTTTTTTTTTTTTTTTTTTTTTTTTTTTTACCAGTTAAGCCTCAGCAATGGCGGGCATCCCTCCCCCAGCCTCACTGCCACCTTGCAGTTAGATCTCAGACTACTGTGCTAGCAATGAGGGAGGCTCTGTGGGCATGGGACCCTCCAGTCCAGGTGTGGGATATAATCTCCTGGTGTACCGTTTGCTAAGACCCTTGGTAAAGTGCAGTATTAGGGTGGGAGTTACCCAATTTTCCAGGTGTTTGTGTCTCAATTTCCTTTGGTTAGGAAAAGGAATTCCCTTCCCCCTTGAGCTTCCCAGGTGAGGCGATGCCTCTCCCTGCTTCAGCTCTTGCTGGTCTGGTCGGGCTGCACCTGCGGACCAGCGCCAACTGTCCGACATGCCCCAGTGAGATGATCCCAGTACCTCAGTTGAAAATGCAGAAATCACCCGTCTTCTGTGTCGCTCATGCTGGGAGCTGGAGGCTGGAGCTGTTCCTATTCAGCCGTCTTGGGCATGCCCCCAGCATTCTTGAAAAGTTCTTGGTTTTGTATCTGTTGAAACAAATCTGGTGTTCAGCTTAATGGATAGTAATTTTGGCAGAACTCAGCAAAATCAAAGGGTAACTGGATTTGCATATAGTATGGTGAATTTTGCTTACATTTTATTTATGACTATGAACACCAACAAAAAGTATTGAGATAAGTATAAAATATTTTTACCGTGTGTTTAAGAAAATAGTTTCCTTTTTTTTTTTTTAATGGAGTCTTGCTCTGTGGCCCAGGTTGGAGTGCAATGGTGCAGTCTCAGCTCACTGCAACCTCTGCATCTTGGGCTCAAGCAATTCTCCTCCTTCAGCCTCCCAAGTAACTGGCATTACAGGCACACACCACCACACCCAGATAATTTTTAGATTTTTAGTAGAGATGGGGTTTCACCTTGTTGGCCAGGCTGGTCTCAAACTCCTGACCTCAAGCAATCTGCCCACCTCAGCCTCCTAAAGTGCCAGGATTACAGGCATGAGCCACTGTGCCTGGCCAGTTTTTGTATTTCTTTTTAAAATTAGTATTTAAAAATTTAATTGCCACTTGCATGCTGTTGGTAGAAATGTAGATTAATATAGCCTCTATGAAAAACAGTGTGGAGATTTCTCAAAGAATTAAAATTAGGATTACCATTCAGTCCAGCAATCCCACTACTGGGTATATATCCAAAGGAAAAAAAAAATCATTATATAAAAAAGATACCTTCATTCCTATGTTTATTACATATGGATGTAATATGGAGCAAAGATATGGAATCAATCTGTGTGTCCATCTTCGGTTGATTGGATAAAGAAAAGATGGTATATATACATGATGGAATACTATTTAGCCATAAAAAAGAATGAGGTCTTATCTTTTGAAGCAACATGGATGGAATTGGAGGCCATTATCTTAAGTAAAGTCAAATACTGCATGTCCTCACTTATAATTGGGAACTAAATAATGTGTACACATGGACAGAGAGTGTGGAATGATAGACATTGGAGACTTGGAAAGGTGAAAGAGTAATGGGGAGTGAGTGACGAGAAATTAATTTATGGGTACAGTGTATATTTTTCAGGTGATGGATACACTGAAAGCCATTATGCAACGAAAGTAGGTAGGAGAGTAATGGGGAGTGGGTGAGGAGAAATTACTTTATGGGTACATGTGTATATTTTTCAGGTGATGGACACACTGAAAGCTATTATGCAACATATCAATGGAACAAAATTGCACTTGTACCCCTTCAATTTATACCAAAATAAATAAATAAAAAATAAACAAAAAATGAATTGCAAAGGAAAACATATGTCCACAGAAATACCTGTAGAGGAATGTTCATAAGAACATTTATAATACACAAAAAGTGAAAAATCTCAAATGCCCGTCAACTGATGAATTGTTATATAAAATGCAGCATATTCATATAGTGGAATATTATTTAATATTGGAAAGGAATGAAGTACTGATATATGCTAAGATATGAGTAAACCTTAAAACATTATGTAAAGTGAAAGAAGCCAGTCACAAAAGACCACATATTGTGTGATTCAATTTATATGAAATGTCCAGATTAGGCAAATCCATAGAGACAGAAGTAGATTAGTGGTTGCCTGGGGTGAAGAGGGGATGAGGGTTGGAGGGGGAAGGAAAGCCACTGCTGATGGGCACAGAGTTCCTTTTGGGGGTGATGGAAATCTTCTAAAATTGATTATAGTGATGGTAATACAACTCTGTGAGCATACTAAGGACCATTGAATTGTGCACTTTAAATGGTTGGGTTGTATGGTATATGAATTACATCTTAATATAACTGCTAAAAATGAAGAATTGCATGGCATTCTAGCATTTGCTTTAAATCCACAGTAAAGGTTTATTTCGGCTCTAACAACTTCTAAGTTATATTCTAGCATTCTGCTGAAACCAAATTATTTACTGCTCTCCTTACTTCTTTTGACTTTGAATATTTTATTGTATGGCATGTTCCATCTGCTAAGGCATGAGTATCCAAAATTGAAAAATACAGTTATGTATTGATGCATTTTCAGTAAGAACCAGTGGGAGTATATGAGAGCATTATTGTTGTCCAGGACTTCTACCGTATTTGGCCAAAAAATCATGTATCCTTTTGGATGAAAAGTAAAAAACAAAAGTACATTAATAATTTGTGTATTCATTTTTCTTTTTTTCTTTTTCTTTTTATTTTTTAATGAGATGGAGTCTTGCTCTGTCACCCAGGCTGGAGTGCAATGGTGCGATCTCGGCTTACTGCCACCTCTGCCTCCCAGGTTCAAGCAATTCTGCCTCAGCCTTCCAAGTAGCTGGGACTACAGGTGCCCAACATCATGCCCGGCTATTTTCTTTTCTTTTTTTTGTATTTTTAGTAGAGATGGGGTTTCACCGTACTAACCAGGATGGTCTCGATCTCCTGACCTAGTGATCCACCCACCTTGGCCTCCCAAAGTGCTGGGATTACAGGCGTGAGCCACCGCACCTGGCCATGTATTCATTTTTCTATTAAATTAGATTTATGAATAAGCTTTGATTACATGAGTAATATTTCAGGAGCACCCCAGATCACATATTGTCAGTTTAAAATTATAGCCTTAAGATTTTTAAATTTATATCATATAATTGCCTTTTCTCACTGCTGTTCATTAGGGTCTTTCAATTTAATTTGTTTCTCTTCTACTGTAATATGAACATCATGAAAAGGCAAAACAAGAATAATGTTGGCCAGGCGCGGTGGTTCACTCCTGTAATCCCAGCACTTTCAGAGGCTGAGGTGGGCAGATCACAAGGTCAAGAGATCGAGACTATCCTGGCCAACATGGTGAAACCCCATCTCTACTAAAAATACAAAAATTAGCAGGACATGGTGGCGCATCCCTGTAGTCCCAGCTACTTGAGAGGCTGAGGCAGGAGAATCACTTGAACCGGGAGGCAGAGGTTGCAGTGAGCCGAGATCGTGCCACTGCACTCCAGCCTGGCAACAGAGCAGGACTGTGTCTAAACAACAACAACAAGAAGAATAGTGTTTAATGACAGTATTGAAACAGAATGAGTGGAAGTCTTTCTTTTGATTAGACTGAGTTTGGAAATCTTCAGGATAGTCTAATACTTAGCTTTCTATTTGAAAGTGCTTTATGGAATTTTACTGTATGAGATTTTCCTAGAACGCCTGTGAAAATGTACTGCTTTGCCTTTTTGCATTGTTTGTTTATGGATCTCTGAGGAATTCACTAATACTTTTAGGCTTTCTATTTGTTGGTTTCATTCCCATTTTTCAAATTGAATTATTCAAACTGCATAGTTAACATAATTTGTACAATCTTAGTAAGAAGTAAAAGTGTTGAAACTTAAGATTTCAGCTATATGTATTTTATATATATATATTTTTTTCACTATAAATGAATATTTTCGTACTTTAGGATACCTTACTTCAGGCAATGGAATTTTAGTTAAACTTATAATATTCTCAAGCTAAGCATGGGATCTCATACCTTGTACTTTGAAAAGTGAAAGCAGTAGTTTCAAAAAATATGCTTTATGGAGATATTCTACTAATTAATAGTTATATTTAAAATGAATAGTATCCTGACTCTTTGGACTTTTTAATTTCTCCCTAATGCTGTAACCTAATATGAATGTTTGGGTAATATATATATTTTTTATATCATAAACAATTGCTAAAGAGACTAAGAGATCATCTAGGCTCTTTCCTTATTTCTGGTTAGATTATATCTAAATTGTTTTACAGCTTATTTTTTCTACAGTAAAAACAATATTGCTTAAGCATTCATTTTTTTAAAACTGTGTGCAGAACAACCAAACCTCTTTATTCATTGTTTTGAGGAGACAAATATGGAGTGGCTTGCAGTTTCCTTAAAATTGTAATTTATTATAATTAGTGTGTGTTTAAAAGAGTTTTCTCTTTAAGGAGATGCAAGATTTTTTTTAAAAAAACTTTATCTTCCAGTAATTTCTGTGACTGGAAACTATTCTACCCTATCAAAATAGGTAGCCTGTATTACAAAAATAATACAACAATAATAGCAGTAATAAAAACCAACAATTTTCCTCTTGTTTGTAATTCCCTTGTTTCCCTGAACTTTCCCTTCAGGCATCTTGACTCATGGTTAATCAGATTTCTATATGATTTACTAGCCATGAGAATGTCTGTATATTTAAGATTGAAATCGGTACATTTCAGCTTCACTCACAGCAGGATCTTTGAAAGTCATATGCATATATTTATAAATTTACTTCTAGGCCTTAATGCCTTCATATTCCGAAGCTTTTTGTTTTGTTGTGTTTTGTTTTACTCAGGAACTGCACTCAGTAACAGTTACCTATTGCTCTCTAAGCTGACCAACCATTGCTATATCTGTATGTCCTACATAAATCTTGGAAGTGTCCATTGTATTTTGAAGTGGATATTACTGCAAGAGTAGCTGGTTGATGAGGATGATTGATAGGTTGCCAATGCATTTGTTTTTAACTTCCAGTTGAGAGGAAAGATAGATGTGGACCTGGCAGTTTTGGTCATGTGTATTGTCCACGCCCACCACCCCACTTAATTTTGTGTCCTTATGGGACCCCGTTAGGTAATGTGGTAAATTGCTCTTGTAAATTAGATGAGGGACTGTAGTATCATGCTCTTGTTCACAGCACCTCACTTGCCTTTTAGATAATTTCTAAGAAATCTTTTCATAACAGCCATATCCTGTTTCATTTCTGAAGGGTCTAAAACAATTTTTAAAATACTGGAACCAAGTTAGAAGAAAACAGCCATTTAACAAATCCATTTAAGGGAAATAAGAATACCAAACACATAAAAAATGAATTTAAAACCTGAAGTGACGAAGGTGTTTCTTTTTGCTTATTTTGTGTTTACACCCTTTCATCTTTTTCTTTGATGATTTGGGGCTGTATTTCCATTTTCTCTACACAATTATTTTTAAGTTTAGATTACCTACCTTTTCATTTTCTTTCTGAGTTTTTGCTTTACCTTTTAAAGGCCATATGTTAAGCTTTGGGTATGATATTGTGACTATTGCACCACATTGAAATGTAATGTTATTAAACACTCCCTTTTAACATACTTGAATCTAAACATGTTACTTATTAATGAAAGAAAGAAGATATAAAGTGAAGGAAAATATAAATTATAAAACTATTTAATGGAGGTGGAGGCTAGGAAAGTGTGGGGTGGGGATGGGAGTACAAAAGGGGAAGCAGGACACTCTGAAATATGATTACACATCTGTGTTGCAGGGTATTACAAAGTTGGAGTAGCAATATGAAATTTATTTTATCTGCATATTTTTTGTTTCAATTGGTTTCCAAAGATGTTGAAACAATATAATCTTGTCAAATTGTTGTTATAATATGAATTTTCTTGAACACCTGTTGGTTTGACCAAGAATTTTTGATGTTTCTGTAGCATTGGGGAGGTTGTATATTTCATAATTGCATACATTTTTTGTTAATAGATATTTATAACATTTGTTTTCCTCCTGCCAAGAAATTTCCTGAGACAAGGAAACATGATGTTGGGGAGCATTTCTCAGTAAGGTTTTCTTTAGTTTTGCTTTAGATTCACACTAGTGAAATGTTAGGCTTCATTTAGGGAATATTTTTAATAGTGGCTGTGGTCTACTGGACATGAAAAAAGTAGAAACAAGAAGCTCTGGGATTCTAACCCTGATTCTTTTTTTTTTTTTTTTTTTTTCTGCATTGTAGTACTGTTTTCTTAGTAAAATGAATGAGAGTTTTGGTCATCTCTTTAACCATGTCATAAGAGTTATTATGAAGCAACAAACAAAATAGTTGAACCTTTTGTGCCATATTATCATTGAACTCATAACTAAAAGTCACTTGAGCTAACAAACAATCAGGACAGTATTTGTATTTAAACCTTGGTGAATTGTACAATGTTGATACAAGATCAGATTGAATATGTAATATGTAATGAGTGAACCAATAAAAAATGGTTTTTAGAATTTGTAATCAAATATAATGACACATGCAGGAGCTATTATGCATTCTATTACAGTGGCTTCTTGTAAATAAAGTATTTTTAGTATATTTACAGGCTATGGCATCATTGCTAGACTATATTAGATCACTTAGATATTTAGTTCATATTTGAAAATAGACTTTTCCCATAATATTGCTCTCTTTTAAAACTGCTGTGAGAGGAATATTAGGACTTAGAATGAAAATATTTATGGAAAATATTGACTTATTGTCTAAGTTTAGGGATTTTTCTCTTTTTGGTTTTTTTCCAATTTTTGGGGTTTTGAGTTGATATAACATTAGAGAATTATATAGTACCCATATTTGCTTTTATGGGCAAAGCCAACTCCTTTAGCTTACTTGCATTTAATTTCATATACCTTATTTATATATACACATGGTTTCCTTAATGAACATAATTTTTTATGTGAGCTTTTGAAGCTTTGGCAAATAGTCTATGAAGCAGAGGCAACATCACAAAATTCTATTTAATATTTTTATTTAACTTTAATAAATGTGCTACAGTTAAAATTTAAAATATATTTCTAGAAAAATCTTGTATGACATTTAGTATGCAAGTTATTTCAGAGATTGAAGAATGTATTTCTGTAAGTAGAATTGCAGGAGTGTAACTGAAGCCATCCTATGAAAGATGGGTTCAATCCAAAAATAGTAGCAGCTTTTGATCAATGCTACTTTGGTAAGTTGAAATAATCATGCTCTTTGACTTTCCAAAAGAGTTCATTTTATTTCATTCAATTCTGTGCATTTTCAAGATCATATATCTGAGAGGCTACGTAGTGTAATGATGACAAAGGTAAAATTGATATTTTAGTCTTGACTACAGCATGAATGGAATAATATTTTGATTGGAGCCCACTGTGATGTTCTGGATTACTAACTAAATATGACACTTTTGTTCTAATGTTGGTGGAATCATTTTGTTTATGTAGTTAAATTCTGTGTGAAGTGTTAATTTTTGCAAAGAAGAAGAGGAAATAGGAAAAAACAAGATAAGTGAAGTCCTGTGGGAAAAAAAAGCATATTTGAATATTGATTGATTTCACTATTCATGTTGGGCTCTGGGGATTTCAATTATGGGCTGAATATATAGTAGTAGACACAATTCTAAAAAATGGCCAAATCTTAAGCTATTTGATAGCTAGAAAGAAATGTTTATTTTTATTTTCAAAAATATACCTAATTTAAATATACAAATTATTTTGCACAAGCAAACTTCACATATAACACTGAGCCATAGAAATTGGCTTGTGTGATTTGAATGGTAATCTTGGAGGTAGCTAATAAAACTAGAAAGAGTCCAGAGGCCGTCTTTTCAGTACAATTTGTGTGTTGGTTGTCACGAGCATCCAAATGTTTGCTCTTTCTATATTCAAATTCAGGTCTTTTTGTGGAAAATCCTATATATAGACTATATTATATATATATATAAAATATATAAAGGCTATATTAATATAGTATTTGAAAAGCTTTCATTTAATAGGAAATTGTTTTATTGTAATGATGCTACTTGTTATTTCTTTTGCCTTACCTATAAATGAACACATATATTCTCGGGTATTTAAATTTTTAATGTTAAAAAATCCAAAATAATAAAAGAAGGACAGGTATCATGTATTTTTTATATAGGCCAATCTGAACTGAGATGAAAAAGCTGTACTAGTCAAACAGCAATTGCAAATAATGAACTGTTTTTGATAATATCCAAATTAACCTGTAGTTTTCTCATGACAGAATATTGTACCAAATAAAATTTTAGAAGCTTTGAAATGATACTCTCTTTGTTAGAGTGCCAGTTCCTTTGGTATGTGTTTCTTTTTGTCACCTGGGGCAATTTTTCCAACACGTAACACATGTGATTTTTTTTTTTTTTTTCTGCGTTTGGAATAATCAGCTTTTCCCTGTGCTCATTAAGGGGGAAAAACTGCAGCCAAGGTATTAGCACAAAGCAAGGTATTAATAGGGCCCAATCTCTACCAAATACCAAGTTTCTTTGTCTACTACCTAATTAACATACTTTAATGAGTTCACTAAGTTTAATGAATACTTCATGTAAAACTCAGCACTTTCTACCTCTAGATAAATCTGACACCTGATGTAACAGAGCTGGCTGATATTATGAATAATTCATGAGCTAGTATTTCTCAGATAACAAATAATAAAGAGTATGAGACATTTAATATGGAAGGAGTTCTTAAAGATTTGCTATATACTTACTGGAACATACTATAATTCTTTCCAGAAGTCTATTGAAATGCATGTTCTAGTTAATAATAGCTTGAAAGAAACAATGTAATTTATGTAAATATATTTCTGCTCATGTTAATGATTTTTAAAATGCCATGAACCATTTAATAGTAACACTTACTGCTTATAAGTTATATTCTATTAATAGACTTGGTTACCTTGACACTATTGGGTTGGTATGCAGTCTTTTTTAGTTTTAAGATGTGAATGATAAACATTTCTAACGTTAAAAATTGACTTTTTGAACTGTTGAGATTGGAAGGAGTATCTATAATGAGATTGATCACTGTTATTGATATTGGGCTAATAAATGTAGATGTGCAGTTGGTGTATTCACCTCAATGTGAAGCCTTTCATTTGCATTATGTTGAGTGATATAATCGAGCTCAGAATTTTAAGCACCCCGCATCTGGGTTTGGGTTCTATTTCTACCTTGTTTTCTTCATCCTACTGAAAAATGAGGCAAGGAGAAATATGGATAAATTGTCTAATTTTATGATTTTATTTTAGCAAATATTACAAATATTTGCAAAAATTATTACTGTGTTCCAGATTCTGTTCTAGGAGCTGGTCAAACAGAAGTGAAAACTAATGTCTCTGCCTTCCAAGGGCTTAGACTCTAGTGGGGAAGATAAGTTAATTAATAATTGCAATAAAGTATGACAAGACCTTTGAAGAAGGTTATCAGATACAAACACTTAATCATTTATTATTCAGCAACAAGAAGTAAGCTTTAATTTGACATTGCACAGGGTGGGATGGGAAGATACTGTGACATCCATAACTTTTCAGCCATATGTCCAGTGTAATCTACAGCCATAAGCTAGTGTTGTGGACTTTTATAACATTGATAAAAATGTACCTATCACAATGAGTTGTAGCAGTTACTTTGAGAAAATATATTTATGTATTGAATATATATTTACATGTGTGTGTGTATATTGCAACTCTCAAGTAATACTGCCATCATTCAAACTACTTTTGCTCTTCTTTGGGACTTGTCTTCAGGTCCTATGATATACTGTTATGATTGTAGTAGCAGATTTTCGTATTTTGAAGTTATATTTAGTTTCTTAAAAGAATCAAAAATCACTCAGAATAAAATATGTTGTATGAGGTAGCTAAACAGAGTAAATTCATTCTTGTTTAAAATAATAATAATAGAATAATAAAGACACAATCAAACAAAAGTATGGTATGAGACAGGATCTTTATTTTCTATACTTATAAACTCACTTTAAAGGTAGTTTCAGAAAAAGTATTATTATTCATAGCAGCAATGCTGGTACATGTTGCTTCGGTAACAGAAAAATTGTAGTTGCAGTATATATGTTAGTTGTCTAATAAACAACTCTGGCAACAAAACTTTGAAATACTCCACTGATTAAAGTATGGAATGTCAGATTGTCATGAGTTCTGTTCAGGTCTGACTATATACCCAGAATTTTGCAGTTAAGATAAATGCAGCTAAAGGGGAGAGGAAGAGGGGAAGAAACTTGAATATTCCTCTAAGGAATGGGTGAAGGCATCAAGAAAATTCAGCTGGGAGAAGAGAGAATGCCAAAAGGATATGATAGCTGTTTGAAATGATCTGGAGGACTTTCATGTAGAAGAATTAGGTTGACTCTGTTTGTGACAAGAGGACAAAACTAGAGCCAGAGAGTAGATTATACAGAGAAACAATTTACCCCAAAGTGGAGCAGGCAGCCTCAGAAGTAGTGAGTTTCTCACTACTAGAAGTAATCAACTAGAGAACACGTGATCACTTTCGATTATTTTGAACAGGGACTTTAAATATTAGATGATAGTGTTTTATCAACCTTATGATTCTATGACATCTGGAGATTTTTCTTTCCAAAATATGTTTTACTGGTGCAGGGAATCCATAACTTTCGTTACATATATTTCAATTTTCATATGTTGGAATATATTTAAGTTATAATATAGTCTTTTGGAACACATTACTTGATTTTTTTTTATTCCCAGAGAATATGGATATGCAAAATTTCACCCTTTTTAGTGGAGTCTTTTATAGAAGATTTCTAAATGGATTAATTTATCTTTATTCCTGGTTCTCTACATTTAGTTTGTGCAGAGAGCTAAGGCTGCATTTTCACCTTTCAATTTATTTCACTTTGAATGTTCTAAAGAATGCCTTAATTCATTATTAAATGTGCATTGTGTCATGCTATCAAGTTCTAGCTTTTCAAGCTTTATGATAAGAATTTTGTGTAGAAGGTATTTTCCCTACTTTAAATGAATTATTTTATATCTGCCTCATGTTGAAGCTTGCCTTCTGTCAGTATTTGTGATAAATTAGCTTCTGAATATCATTTGAAATGCTAGACACAAACTGTATGACTATGTAACAATTTCAGTATATCAGATGAAACAATTTATTTTTAGCCCTCTAGTTTGACTGTCTTTTATTTTTATGAAGAAACAGCTAAATTCAATGTCTTTCCTACCAAATTGGGATTATGGGATCATGTAGGATTTATGGCCTTTGTAGGCAAACATTGCTTATGAGGAACAGTGAAGGATATATCCAAGTAAAAAGTCACTTGGTCTGTTTCATTTATTTAAGGATTTGTATATATACACAGACACACACACATAGAGATGTACATATAACACACAGACATGCACACATATATAACATAAATATGGATTAGTGTTTTATTGGACTGCCTCTTTTCAGGTTCAAGCAGAATAATTTGGTAATTAAATATGCCATAGTTACTTTTAGTACAATTAATTTGTCATACAAATACTATTATATACATTGCTAATGTTAGTAACATACTTTGATGGAGAGATCATTTTATAGTGATGGACAACATTTTGTAATAGTAAATTGGTAATAAAATCATGTGGTATATAAACATAGGGCATAGTTGATATTTTAAAATATGATTAACCATCACTATTTATTTAGGGCAGGCAGAGGAAAATATGTTGCTCTTATTTTTGTTTTAAAGATGAGGCTTGTTGCTTCCACTGTATACAAAATAGTGAGTTGAATTATTTGGAATACCAATCCAGGCCTCCAATTGGGTGACACAGTGAAACTAAATAGACTTATTATGAAGCCATGGTTTGTTATATTCGGCAGTGGTTTGATATATTCTGCAAAGACTAAAGAAAACTGTGACCTCTTTTTCAGAGTTATAAATCCAAGATCTGATGTTAAACTGTTAAAATCATGACTCCATTGCCTACTGTCTGTGTGTGTCTTGCTATTTCTCTGATCCTCAGTTTTTGTATCAATAAATTTGTGTAATAATTATACTCACTTGGTGGGTTGTGGTGAAGATCAGATGAATTAATACATGTAAAGTGCTTATAATAGTGTCTGGCCCACAGTAATGAATAATGTTATCTTTATTATTTTAGTCTTTAGGGTCTTTCCCAGTATCTAATTTTCTGAGAAGGCACCTTTTAAGTTGCTGCTATTCAGAGCTCTCTTGCCCTCCCTTTCTTTTTTTCTCTTCCTCCCTCTTTTCTTCTCTTCCTCCCTTTCATCTTCCTTGTTTTTTTTTTTTCATCCACAGGATTTATTGAGCATTTACTATGGTCTAGGCATTGGATATAAGGGGAGGCAATTTCTCTTTTCCCTTTTCATTAAATATGCAAACTCTGCTGGTCTAGATTTTGAGTTTTCCAGTCATTCCAGAATGAATGAGGCAAGGGTATTAGAATTTTTGATCCCTCACTTCTTCCTACATCTCAAGTTTTGAGTCCTTTCTGTGCTTGGCCAGGTTTTATCTTGTGGGTACATAATTTACTCCCTTAGTAATCTTTTTTATAAGTACTAACAAGGTATTTATTATGGGGTATTTATAATATAGGTTTATAAATACTAACAAGGTATTATTAGGTCATGAGGTTAACTCTGCAAGTGTTTTTATAGTTTGGTCCAACCCAGTTTCCGTTTCTTAGTTTTGCAAAAAAAAAATCTTACTTCTCTTAAGCATGTCTCTCTCCATACTTTCATATTTTTCTCACATAATTCTCTCTACTTCAGTATGACATCTCCTGTAGTCAGGAAATTAAATTCTCCAGGGTCCAGATCAAACCTGCCTCTTCTATGTAGCTTTCTCAGACCACACTAAGTGTAAAGATATGGCTTCCTCCTCTAAGAGACTATTGTGTTCATCTGAGCCACGCGTATGCTCCTTGCTGAGTGTTCTTTTTGAATGCAGGTCCCATTTTAATATTTCTTTCTTTCTTTTTTTGACGGAGTCTCGCTCTGTCGCCCAGCCTGGAGTGCAGTGGCCGGATCTCAGCTCACTGCAAGCTCCGCCTCCCGGGTTCACGCCATTCTCCTCCCTCAGCCTCCCGAGTAGCTGGGAGTACAGGCGCCCGCCACCACGCCCGGCTAATTTTTTTTTTGTATTTTTAGTAGAGACAGGGTTTCATCGTGTTAGCCAGGATGGTCTCGATCTCCTGACCTCGTGATCCTCGTGATCCTCGTGATCCGCCTGCCTCGGCCTCCCAAAGTGGTGGCGTGAGCCACCGCGCCCGGCCGTTACTTCTTTGTATCTTTTCCCCAATAATTTGGTACTGAACAGCTACAATGATAACAGATCGTTGGTAAATATCAGTTCTGTGGTCTGAATGTGTCTCCCAGAATTCGTATGTTGAAACTTAATTGCCAGCGTGATAGTATTGAAAGGTGGGTCCTTTAAAAGATGATTATGCCATGAGGGCAGAGCCCTCATGGATAGAATTAAGACCCTTATAAAAGGACTTGAGAGGTTCCCTCCCTTCCAACTCTTCCACCATGTGAGGACAGCTTCATCCCCTCTAGAGGATGAAACAACAAGGAGCCATATTGGAAGCAGAGAGGATGGGCTGTCAGCAGACACCAAACCTGCCAGCACCGTAATAACTTCCAGAACTGTGAGAAATAAATTTCTATTGTTCATAAATTGCCCAGTCTCAGGTATTTTGTTATAGCAACACTAATAGACTGAGACAATCAGTTGATTTGATTAGTTGACACGAGGAACAATTCTTTTACCTTTCTTGTGTTAAATATAATGTAAATTCAAAAATTATCTGACACTGGGGACTATCAGAAGGGAAGAGAGAGAGGGAGGGAGACAAGAGCTGGAAAACTACCTGTTGGGTATTATGCTCGCCACCTGGGTGACAGGATCATTCATACCCCAAACCTCAGCATCATGCAAAAAGCCTATGTGACAAGCCTGCGTATGTAACCCCTAAATCTAAAATAAAAAAGAAAACAGACAAAACATTGTCTGAAAATAATCCAACTCTGTTAAACGTTCTCATAGCATTTCAGAGTTTAGGAAATTTATAGCTTTTAAATTATAGTTATAGTGCTAGGTACTAGAGGGGACAGATAGATAGCTAAAAATTATCTCTGATATCAAGGAACTTGCATTTGAGAATGATCAAAAAACCCTATAAATCAAGCCAAAGGAAAACAGGTTCTTAAAGAATGGGAAGATAATGTGTTTTGGTGATGAGGGGAAAGGACTGTTTTATTTTGATTGTGTGAATTAGGGATTGCTTCATCAAGAAAGTTGCATTTGAGGTGAGCTTTGACTCTTAAAAGGAATTTGTGAAAAAGAGAACGGGGGGTGTGGACAAGCTGTCATGATAAGCATGTAGGGTACATGGTGGGATGTACTGAGAAGTGCAGTTGGGTGAAGTGGTTTGGGATCAGTTCATTAAAGACCTGATGGCTTTTGAGAGCAGAATGACATGGTCTAAACTGTTTAAGCATAACAGCCCTGGTGACCTCTTTAGAGATGAAATAAGATTTGAGTAATTTGAAAAGGAAACTTTAATATTATAATAATCAGTTTTTCTTCTTCATGCATTTTTACAAACCTGAGAAATATCTAAAGAGTGCCTTTCAAAATTTAATGTTTAAAAAAACAAAAAAAAATTAATAAGGAATGAAGTGACCATGTACTCCTGCTTCCTGGCTTTTTCAAATTAGAGACCATATTGGGAGGCT
This sequence comes from Macaca thibetana thibetana, assembly GCF_024542745.1. Lineage (NCBI taxonomy): Eukaryota > Metazoa > Chordata > Mammalia > Primates > Cercopithecidae > Macaca > Macaca thibetana. The sequence goes on along the minus strand of NC_065589.1, from coordinate 81,351,110 downwards.
GAGGTAGGAGGGTCACTTGAGGACAGGAGTTCAAGACCAGCCTGGGCAACATAACAAGACCCTGTCTAAATTTTTTTTTTTTTTTTAAATTAGAAACCACAGTCTTTCTGATTGAATTATATCTTTGTCTTACTGATTTTCTTCATCAACTTTTACTTCGAGGGGTGATAGAAACATTTCATGCAGCATTACTTAGCTTTGTGCATATCAGCTTCTGTCCTTTCAAGATTATATATAAAACAGCAATTCACAATTTAGCAAAATGCGTCATAGGCATTAACCTCATCATTTAAATTATTAATCTAATTCTGAGTCAGTATTAAATCCCAATGCCAGGCCGGGCGCGGTGGCTCACGCCTGTAATCCCAGCACCTTGGGAGGCCGAGGCCGGCGGATCACAAGGTCAGGAGATCGAGACCACGGTGAAACCCCGTCTCTACTAAAAATACAAGAAAAATTAGCCGGGCGCGGTGGCGGGCGCCTGTAGTCCCAGCTACTCAGGAGGCTGAGGCAGGAGAATGGCGTAAACCCAGGAGGCGGAGCTTGCAGTGAGCCTAGATCGCGCCACTGCACTCCAGCCTGGGCGACAGAGCGAGACTCCGTCTCAAAAAAAAAAAAAAAAAAATAAATAAATAAATAAAATAAATCCCAATGCCAAATTATATCAAAGGGAATATCCAAATTTATACTTCTTTAAGTATAACTATGTGAATGGATTTTTGATCTTTTTCATTTAATTGTCCTTCTTTTGGCTATGTTAAAAATATGTATTCAGAAGTACAAGGTAAAAGAAAAACATTTTGGGATGGTACAGTTCTGGAAATGAGGACAGTTATTTGTAGGTCATCAAATAAAGGGCAAACCATTCTGGAGCTTTCTGAGTCTCAGGCTAATGCGTATATCATGTGCATATGTGAGTCCAGTATTACTGCACTAGGAAACTGCGCCATGGAGAGGGGGATTAACTGTTTACTTACTGATACACTAAATGTCCAGCTAACACTCTTGTTGAAGTAGTGGAATAGCTAACAACAGAATTCACTACAACATTCATGGATGAGTGTTGAAAGAGTCTGAGGTTGTATCTGGACTCTCCCTAACTCACCCTATGACCCTGGGATTTTAGTTTCCTTGTCTCTAAAATAAGTCACACAATGCATTCCCTTGATTCCAGTTGATGATGGATTTGTTGTGAGGGTCAGTTCCATAAGGTCAGGGTGTACTCTGAAATATTTGATAGAAATACCTGAGTGAAATTGTAATCATGGTTCCCAATGTAGGTAGTATTTTTAAAAAGAGAAGTTAGCATTATTTTAAAATAATTGACTGGAAGTATGTGAGGGAAGGGGAAGAATAAACACTTTTTCAAAATTCTATAAAAGGTACAATCTGGTAAGATTTTCCTAGCAGTGATGAATATCATCTACTTTGACAAATAGATTAAATAAACAATGTACCTTTGCTTCTCTATTTCATTAAAATGCCACTTAAAAATTAAAAAGCTTTCCTTGAAACACAAGAATCTTGGGTATAAAGTATTTAAGTATTTATACATTTTTAAAAATGAGAATTAGAAGTTCATTAACAATGACTGGTCATGGTGGCTCTCACCTGTAGTCCCAGCACTTTGGGAGGACAAGGTGGGCGGATCACTTGAGTTCAGGAGTTCAAGGCCAGCCTGGCTAACATAGTGAAACCTCGTCTCTACTAAAAATACAAAAATTAGCTGGGCGTGGTGGTGCACACCTGTAGTCTCAGCTACTCTGGAGGCTGAGGCAGGAGAATTGCTTGAACCCAGGAGGCAGAGGTTGCAGTGAGCTGAGATCACGCCACTATACTCCAGTCTGGGTGACACAGCAAGACTCCATCTCAAAACAAAGCAAAATGAAGTTCATTAACAAATATATTTGAAAAAATCCACATTTAAAAATAGGTAAGTTTTAATATAACAATCACATTTAATATCAGCTAAAATGATTAAAAACATGCTTGTAAGAATCATTAATTGGATATGTATTCATTTATCAACTCCTAAGAAGGCAGTGTGGTGCACTAAATTGATATGGAATGTGGCTTTATGCAGGTCTGAATTTGAAATATTCCTAGATGTATGACTTGAGAAAAATATCTTAACCTCTCTGAACTTCAGTGCCTCTATCTGTAAATGGGATAAAAATTTCTACCTCATAGCATTGTGAAGTAGCATTGGCATTGCATTTAATATTTAATTTTAATATGAAGTAGCATCGATAATGCTACTTGAGGGGACAACTCCTACCTGATCACTGACTTAATTGTGACCCTGAGGCCTTCTTGAAACCTCATGAGTTTCCTCCCACTCTGTTTTTGTATTTTATTCTCCAAAGATGCCATAGATGATCTTCATGAGGGTGATTATCTTTCTGATGGAGGGAGAATAGACCTGAAGCCTTGTCACATGGCATCTGCCCAGCTCAGATAGCACAGAAACGGCACCCCAGGTTTCCCAGGATCCATGTCTTGCCTTGGTAGCATTTTTCAAATAATAATTTTTCCAAGAATAAAAAAATCAGCTTCATTAATGTTTATTTTGGGAAACAGCTATAGGATTTAAAAAAATGAGATGTAAACGTAAAAAAACCACATATGCTCCTACTGTTAACCATGACTTTGTGCAAAGCTCTTGACTTCTATGGGTTGACTTTTTCCTTGTGCTGTAAAATAAGAGGACTACTAGATCTTTTTAAAGCTCTTTTTAAAACCTTAAAGAATTCTATACTTTTATAATTCCATGGACCTTTCTTTCTAATATTTTCTGTTAAATGATTTCTACATTTTGTTAAATATAAAATAGTTAATAGTTCATTTATAAATAGTTATTTTTCTTCACTTTTACTGAAAAATCATGAAAAACATGCACAGCATATGCTGTTTATTTTTAAAAGTCATTTCAATATAAACATCTTATATCAAGATGGCTTTGTTCCTCTATGCCTATTTTAAATTCTTCTCCCACAAGTATTTGAAGCCCTCAATGAAATCATATACTTTTTCCTTTTGGATTTTCATTTAAAATCAGAATTCTGTTTTTTAGTCAGCCGGGCTTGGAAAACATCATTTATGCTAAATTGCTACACTAGAACCTCAGGACCAAAGATCATGGGTGGATTTCAAGTGTTCCAGGAATCACTTGAAATTGTAGGTAAACACTTTGTGGGTATGCCTTGTATACTTATGTGGGCAGAAAGCTGTCATCAGATGATCAAAGGAGCCCATAATCCACCAAAAGTTAAGAACTACTTTCTGCATCAGACAGATCTGCAAAATAGTGTTACTTTGAGATTCTTGGTAGCCCTTACAATATAACATGGGATCAGGGAGAATGGGAATGACTAGTTTATATCCCTTCTGAAAAGACTGTGGGCTCTGTCATGGAATGCGGATGCGGATGTTGAAATGCCATTTAAAATAATCTGGTCATTTATTGCCTATTTTTTGCTAGACTTTTGCTGGTATTTGTATGTCAAACTTCTCATTTCTTTTTCTTACTTTCACATTTTATGGCAAATTTAGGTGGTATGGTAATATTTGGTTATATTTTCTATTTAGGAAACTCACTTTGTAGCTGAGACAGATTTTTAAAACTATGTTATAAATTCAATGAAGTTCTTTATTCTAGAGGCTAAGGCATTTAAGTTTTAAGTACTCTATTGACATAAACTGAGAGTAATTATTACAAAATGGAATGAGCTGTCCCTTTACTTTGGAGCATTTAATTTTTTATATATCTACATGTTGAAAAGAATTGATATGAGAAATTTACCTTAATTCAAAGTTTCTAAGAATTAGCTGTAACTTAAGTTGCTTCACAGAAAAATCTTCAGGTACATTTAGAAAATGCAGGGCTGCCATGCTCTGCACTCATGTTTGTAGTTCTATGTAAATGGAACCCTGCAGGGTGAGCTGTTTGGTGATTCTGGGTAAATGCTATAAATATATCACCTCTTAGCCTATTAAAGGCTCTACAGTAACAGTTTATTTGATTACACAATTTAAAATATGCATAATATTGCAATGGTTTTGATATGGTTTGTTTGGCCTTGCCAAATCTCACGTTGAAATTTGATCCCCAGTATTGAAAGTGGTGCTTGGTGGGTGATGTTTGGGTTGTTTGGGTTGATCCCTCATGAATGGCTTGGTACCATTCTCGTGGAAGTGAGTGAGTTCTCACTCTTAGTTTTCTTGAGAGCTGTTTGCTGAAAAGAGCCTGGTACCTCTTCCTCTCTCTCTCAGTCCCTCTCTCACTATGTGACCTCTGCATATGTTGCTCCCCTTGCATTCCACCATGAGTGAAAGCAGCCTGGATGCCTCAGCAGAAGCAGATATTGGTGCCATGCTTCTTGTACAGCCTGCAGAACCAGGAGCCAAATAAACCTCTTTTCTTTACAAATCACCCAGCCTCAGGCATTCTTTTATAGCCACACAGATGGACTAAGACAAATATCTATTAATATTTGATGAGGCTGGTGCTCTTCAGAACACCAGAAAACTATTACAAATATACTTAACAAGATATCTTATTCTTGAGATACAGAATATTTTTCAAGAACATACTGCTACAGAATGTTGCCTCGAAATATTCAGTTCAATATGAATTGGGAAGACACTCAGAGAGTTTTCCCAGAATTTCTATAAATTTTTGGACAAGTAGTGGGAGGTAGCATTTATCAAGCACTTATTATGTACAAATCTTTATCTTAGGGCTTTATATCAGTTATCTCATGTAATCTTCAAAATAAGTCATGTGATAGGTTCTGTTACTGCGTTTGTTTTATATATGATAAAACTGATACATAGAGAACTAAGTGGCAGCAAGATTTGGCAAAGCTAGTGAATGACACAGTCAGAAATGAACGTGGACAGTTTCACAATGGCACATGGGACTTTTCTGTCTATGATTCTTACCGTGGCAGTACAATGTTACTTTAGGAAAAGGTAATAGATCACAGGGAGGGCAAGAGGTATATCCTGAAATCACATTGTCCTTCCTTTCTTCATCTACCCTGCTCATGGGGTCTGTTAACTTCCAAAGGCTTAGATAAGAGGCCTTTTTTGCCCATTATTTTCACTCACATCATTTTCTTGTTTTTATCTTTTTTCACTGTGCATTTTAAATGCTAATTTTAGAGAGATACATCTTTCCTCATAACCTGACTTCCTTTAGGCCCAGATGAATTCCTCTGAGGACCCATATCTGTCCTAATCTGGATTATTGGCTTAGATCATGAATCTGGGAAGTTGGGACGTGACAAGGTACAAAACGAGAATAGCGCATTGTGTTTGAACTCAGAAGACTTCTGATATCTCCTAAGAGATAAATAAAATGCTTTGCCTCCTTAAAAACTTGGTCGTTTTTGCTATTTATAGAGAGGAAGTACTGTATACATGAAGCTGAATGCTCATCAGTTCCCCTCAGAAATGGTTTTAAATAAGTATAGAAAAAATTGATTTTATTAATGCCAAAGTGAGAGAGGATACAGATATTTTTAAAACTTTTATTGATTTATAATATACATACAATAAGGTGCATTAATCTTATGCGTGTATTTGAATGTTCACAAATACGTATGTCTATGTAACCATCACTCTGATCAAGGCATACAACTTTTCCCACACCCAAAAGACTCCTCTATGCTTCTTTCTAGTCAATGACCTTCAACCACAGATAACCATTATTCCAATGTCTATCATCATAGATTAGTTTTACCTCTTCTTGAGTTTCATACACATTGAAATAATATATATGAACTCTAGTGTGTGACATCTTTTGCATATCATTATGTCTGTGAGATTCATCCATGTTCTTACACTGAATGGTTTACTATTTTTTCTATGTAGTATTTCATTATATGAATATACCACAATTTATGTATTTCTCTATTTTACTATCGATGGACATTGGATTTTTCCATTTTTGGCTGTTATGAATGAAACCAATATGAATATTTTCAAACATTTCTTTTTAATAGACATGTGAAGCCTTTCTTTTGGGTATATTACTGGGAATGAAATTGTTAGGATGTGAATACATTTAGTTTAGTACCTATTACCCAACAGTTTTCCAAAGTAGTTTTATCAATTTTTTCTCACCAGTAATCTATGAGAATTCCAGTTGCTCCACATACTTCCTAAACTTTGGAATTGTCTGTCTTATGTTTTAGTCATTCTGGTGTTTAGTGACTTGGATATTTTATGTACAAGGGAAATTTAAAGACTCATGTACTCTAGGTTGTTTTTCAGTTCAACAAATACTTATTTCAAGCTTATTGTGTTTAATGTGTGCAAATGCACTTATTGCTGACCCATAGTCTAAGGTAATAAATCATATTTTGCTTAAGGAGCACAAATTCTTTTTAGTAAATATTTACTAACACTTGCTAAGTACTTAGTAGTGTACTTAGTAGTGTACTTAGTAATGGGAAGGATATAAAAGGTAAAAATGAAAGGCTAGTCCTTGCCCTCAATGATTGTACAGTCTGTTTAGGGAGGTAAAAACAGTGTACATTAAATTAGCAATCCAAAATTACATGATGACATGTAAAATAGACTGTAAGTAGTGTAGGAAGAAAGAATTGAAATTAGTGTTCCTAAAGTTACCTTTAGAGATTCTTTTCCTCAGTTTCTCATGTTGAATCAATCACTATATGCAGTCATTTCTGCTTTCTAATTCTCTGGAATCTGGTTTTATTTTATTTTTTTACCTCAATTGTAGGTCAACGTGTGTGTGTGTGTGTGTGTGTGTGTGTGTGTGTGTTTGTGTGTGTAGTATATCAAAAATGCCTTTCAAGTGGCTTCTCTGCTTTTATTTTGAGTCCTCTTTTATTTATTATTTTATCAGAATATTCTTCCTGAAAGCTAGGTCTTGTTACTTGTAGTCATTCTACTGCTTAAATTCTTCAACTTTTTCACATTGTTTTGGGGCAAAATCAAACTCTTCAGCATGTCACCTAGGACTTTATCATACTCTAGCCATGGCCTGTATTTCTAACCTTATACCTTGCCGCCTCTCCCAAGTGTACATGCAATTTTTTATATACCTTGAATTACTTTAGTTTTTCTGAATTCAGTATGCTATTTCATGCCCTTGCATGTGGTGTTTCCCTTTGTATTTCTTTTCCATAAAGACCTGGATGAAGGTTCACTTCATCTAGGAAACCATTTCTGATCCACCGTCTATGTCTGGTTTAAATGTTCCTCCTCTGTGCTCTCACAGAGAGCTCTGTTCACAGAGTGTTGTCGTTGTTGATTCACTTACTCATTTTCTCTACTGGACTGTGAACTTATTAAGGGCAAGGTTGCTGTCATTCACACTTAATAGTAAATAAATATTTAGATGAGCTAGAATTTAAGCCACATGCCAGGATATGTATGGGATTTTAGTAGATCAGCAGGGTGGGATAAAGCATTTCCAAGAGATAGAACATATAGCAAAACAATGGAGGTGGGAATTAACATTGTGTGTACAGGGAATAGGAGAGGGAAGTGGGGCAAGGGGTGTGGGAAAGATGGCCTGTGTTGGAAGTATTGGACTGGAATGGCTAGTTTATGTCAAAGAATATGGGAGTAAAGGCTGAAAATGTGGGATGAGGTCAGATTATGGAGGACCTTGAGGGTCTGATAGAGAGTTTTAAGCTTGATATCAATGGCAAGAGGGAGTCATTATAAGTTTGAATAAGGGAGTAATGTGAAGAAAGCAAGTTTTAAGAAACATTATTTGATTTATTATTTATTAATTTATTCTCCCAGCTTTAAGGTATAATTTACAGACAAAAATTGTACATATTAATGGTATACAATGTATTATTTATATATATATATACACATTATGAAATGAATAAGGAATATTATTTTAATAGCAGTCTGCAGAATGAATTTTAGAGGAAAGGATAGAGTTAGTGAGATCACATAAGGCTTTCATGGTAACCCAGATGAGATGATGAGAACTCAGGCAATGGTAATTAACAGTGCAGTTACAGAGGAAGAGATAGATACAAGTAACATCTTGAAGGACAAATTAATATGACTTAGCAATAAGTGAGACATAACTTCAATTTAACTTTCCTAAGTTCAGTAAGAAGCCAGGAGGTACTGGCTTATGCAATGTAACTTAAAGAATATCAAATGGCAACCTTCTCTCTTTTTCACCTTGCTTGAAGTTGATGCCACTTACTTCAAATTCTCATTATCACTTACTATCCACCTGAACCCATTTATAACTAACATAGAGAACATAATGGACTCTCAATCTTCCTTTCCCTGCAGTTGGCTGCCAACATTCATGCTCATGACTCATAATTCCTCATTGTCACCATTTCACATGGTGACAAATGCACTGCTAAAAACTTAATCATCATGTGGCATTTATCCAGCTAGAATCAGAGACTCACAGAATTTTGAAACGAGACAGGAATATACAGTTGATATTCATTTTGGAGGTGAGGATCTGAGGCCAGAAATATTAAATGACCAGCTAGTGAAACATGGCTAGTTAGTTCTAAGTCTTCTGAATTTTAATTCAGTATACATTTCTAATCCTGAATTTCTAATATACATTTCTAATATACATTTTCTAATCCTGAATTTCTATGTCCCAAAACATGGATAACCTTTTCTTAGGTCAAAAATTTAGTAACTTTGCCCTTGTATTACTATATTCACTGAACAAGTTCCTCCACTTTATAGGATTCCTGCCCTAAGGAGTTACTGTACTCAAATAAACACCTTCTGATCACATATAACTCCTTGTTTCACCTGCAGGACATTTAGAGCTATTTAAATACTCTCTTTATTAATATACTAAGCTTTCTCACATTTTAATCTTCTAATGTGTCACAGTGGCTCTTCCTTCCTCTTTTCAATTTCTGCATTTGCCTTCCTGGAATGCAAATCTAATTGAGGGAAAATGGGATCATGGAATTATGTTGACATAATCCTCTACAGTTTCATGCTGTTTGTTCTTAGTATTGTCATACCTATCCTTCTCTCTGCCTTGAGCTGATATTTCTATTTTTTGTCTACTTTTTTTTTTAAAGTACAGTATACATTTTAATACATTTAAAAATGTGTTTTCACTTTGCTTTGACTTTTGAGAGAATGAAGACCTTCAGGGACAATCAGACTTGTCCTCTTTTTTCTTGACTTTAATATGTAATTCATCCTTACTTTGTCCATTTTCCAAATATGGCAGTCCCAAAATGTGTTTTATAAAATACCAGTCCCACCAAATACTTTTTGGGAAAAGGACTCCGTGTCGAGTATGTTTGGGAAATATTGATTTTACATCCCTCTCTCGAATTTTAACAAGCTAAGTCTCAGAGAAATCTAGTAGTAAAGACATGTTTATAATTTCATTTAATCCAGAGTTGTAAAAACTTGCTTGCCTATGGAATTATTTTGTTCTAGCATTTATTAATATCCTTTAGTTCTAGTATATTATCAAATCAGTGAGTATACATTATGTTTTTAAAGCTCTATGCTTATGAGAATCGTAAGTATTGCAGGTAAAGGGAAGTTAACTTTTTCAAGGTGGAACTTGAATGGTAAGGCAAATGAATTCAATTTTTAGGTGTTAAAATTGTAATGGTGACACAAAAATGGAATTTTACAGGATTTGAGTTCAGTGAGATGCTGTTTTGTTTATCTATTACTGCATGACACACTACCCTAAAATTAATGGCTTACAATCATTTTATTTGCTCATCATTTTGCAGTATAGGCTTGGTTCATCTGTATGCCTTTCGGCTGTTACTGTGGGTTCTCATGTGTGTGGCTGCAGGTGTCTGGAATTGGGTAGGGGCTGGGGTCAGCTGAAAAGCTGAATGGCTAGGTATTCTTTCTCTCTTTAGATGTAGCCTGAGAATCTCTCCCCCTCTGCGTGGTCTCTCCACATGGTGTCTCCCGTAGGGTAGACAGATCTTTTATATGGCAGTTCATGGCTCCCCATAGTACAAAAGTCATAGCTGCTGGGACTCCTAAAGGCATAAGCTCAGAGATGGCCCTGCATAATTTGTAATGAATTTGTAATATATAAAATCATAAAATGTTATGCAATATTTAATTCATATGACATTTATATATAACATAAACATAAATAATCTATAAATAAGTTTATAACAAAATACTGCATTTTTTGCTTAAAGCGAGTCACAGGCCTTGTTGAGATTCAGGTGAGGGGACTGACTACAGAAGAGTGTGAATACAGGGTGCATGGTTGATTGGGGGCCCCTATACAGCAGACTACCACAGATATCATGTGGCAAATAGAATAGAAAGTAGATCAGCTTGAGTAATAGTTTGAAAATTTCCTATTTAGTTGTCTATTTCTCATATTAGAATATTGAGGAACAAGGACTGCATTTGGTTTACTAGCCCTTAATACAGTACCAGGTACCTAAGAGGAATTCAATAAATGTTTGTTTAATAAATGAATATATAAAGGAGAAGAGCAGAGGGTTAAATACTGAAACTTCTTTTAGAAATAATTTGCGGAGAGGGTATTTAGTGAACAGTGAGAGAACCAGCCAAAGGGACAGTTTCAAATGAAAGAATAGTGGATGGTTGTATTAATTGTAGAAGAAAAGTCAAGGAGAATGGGGTAAAGAAAAGCCTATAGGCTTCTATTAGCATTCCTTGAAGTTGCAAATGGCATTGCTTATTCTATTCTTTTGTTGGTTGGTTGAAATGTTTAGAGATTTCTTAGGTTTTAAAATCTCTAGTCAAATTTTTTGCTTTTAGGTACTTTATAGTGTAATGACTCCAGTAAATCTGTTTTATGGTAATTAAACTGAAAGAGGAATAATATTTGACTTATAAGCATTTTTGTAAAATGTTATCATTTTGTAACATCTTAAGCAATAGGTAGGGAAAACAAAAGTAAAACTAGTAAGATAAAGAAAGACAATAGACTCTAGAGTTACAGTTAGAAATGAAAACCACATTCAATTTTTTTTTTTTTTGTGGTAAAATGTACATTGGCTAAGATTTACCATTATAAACATTTCTGAATGTTCAATTCTGTAGCTTTAAGTACATTCACATTGTTGTGCAATTGTTACCACCATTTACCTCCGGAACTTTTCCATCATCCTATACTCAAATTCCATGTGTATTAAACAATAACTCCCATTCCCTCCTTCCCTCAGGCCCGGACAACCAATGTTCTTCTTTCTTTCTTCATGAATTTGATGACTCTAAGTACTTCATATAAGTGGAATCATACAGTAATTGTCCTTTTTGTGTGTGACTCACTTGACCTTAGCATGATATTTTCAAGGTTTATTCAGGTTGTAGCATGTATCAGAATTTCATTTCTTTTTAAGACTGAATAACATTCCATTGTATGAATAGATTACATCTTGTTTATTCATTCATCTGTTGACAGAAATTTGGGTTGTTTCTGTCTTTTGATTATTATGACCATTTTTCTGCATTTTTTTTCTCCTTGAAGTCTATTTAAGTTTTTCATATTCCCTTTTCTAGTTGTGCTCATTTAGGAAAATTTCTGGAAAAGTGCCCTGGAGAGATCAGTGAAAGACATATTCCCAGCTATAGGTAGAAAACAAGGCCATTCTTTTTCGTAGTTGGAGAAGAGCTTGAGCAAGGACTTGAGAGAAAAAGAAAATATTTGTCTGGGGATAGGGTATTATAAAAGGAAAGAGAAAGAATGTCGTCACTTATGTAGCTATGTTACCTTGGGCAAGGTACTTGATATGATTTTGTCTCACTTTCCTCAACTCTAAAATATATAAATAATATCAATCTCACCAGTTTGTTGCAGGGATTAAATGAAAATGCTTGGCTCATAGTAGGTTAATAAATAAAATGAAGTTGTCTCACTTTCCTCAACCCTAAAATATAGAAATAATATCAATCTCACCAGTTTGTTGCAGGGATTAAATGAAAATGCTTGGCTCATAGTAGGTTAATAAATAAAATGAAGTTTCTTTGTGTGTGTGTTTTTGTTCTCACATCATGGAAAACATGGCTGGTGGATTTTCACAAATTTAAGTTGAATGCTTGGAATTACATAACTTAAAATACAGGTTGTGTCATACTCAGGGCACTGAAGGTGGTATAGCCAGAAATAGGCAGTTATCTTCCTGTGTTGCTGATTCTGCGGTACAAAAAGAGGCTGGTTAGGAGGTCAGATGATGTGTGCATATTAAGATGCTGTAGGAAGATAAGCAACAAGTTTGCATATGGACCCCATAGAGAGGCATAAAGCCAGTCTGCCTAACAGTAGGCATTGATTTGCATGATTTGTAGTTGATCTGCTTACTGCCTGGGCAACTCAATTTTGCTAGATTCAGGATGATTACCAGCAGGGATTTATTTATTGAGTTATGGTTAATGATTCTCCTTAGCAATACTGGATAGGCCAGTTAAAAACTAATGATAGCTGCTATCATTTATTATTTAGTATGCTCTAGACCCTGGACTAAGTGCATTACATATGTCATCTCATATCCTGGCAGTCATTCTGTGAGGTATGTTGCCGTTACCATTCTCACTTTACAGATAGAGAAATTGGTGGCTCACCCCTGTAACCCTAGCCCTTTGGGAGGCCGAGGTGGGTGGATTATTAGAGGCCAGCAGTTGGAGACCAGCCTGGCCAACATGGCGAAACCCCATCTCTACTAAAAATACAAAAAAAAAAAATTAGCTGGGCATGGTGCTTGGAATTACGTAACTTAAAATACAGCTTGTGTCATACACGCCTGTGATCCCAGCTACTTGGGAGGCTGAGGCATGAGAATTGCTTGAACCCAAGAGGCAGAGGTTGTAGTGAGCTGAAATCATACCACTGCACTCCAGCCTGGGTGACAGAGGGAAAGTCTGTCTCAAAAAAAATAAAAAAAGAAAAGAAAGAAATTGAAGTTTAGGGAGATTGAACAATTTGTCCAATATTGTATACTGGTAAGTGGTGAAGTTGGTATTTCAGTTCAAGCACTTTGACTTAACTGTACTTTAACAGCTGCACAAAGATGAATTTTTCATTTGTTTTATGTCCTGATAACTGTATCATCCAAGGTTATTTGACTTAACTCCAATTACATTTACACAAAATTTGTTAACTAAAGGAAAAAATCCCTCTACTGGAGATTTTGTGCTATGAAGTTTGCAATATTAAGAAAGACACAGTCTCTGCCCTCAAGGAGGTCATAGTCTGGTGATGAAAATGGACCAGCAAGTGCTATAATAAAACACGAGATTCTGGGGCCAAAGGAGTTAGCCCCCAACAGGAAAGTGGAGCAAGGAAAATCAGAAGAGAGAGAAGCAGGTCAAAGCTAAGTTGCCTAAAGTTCAAGGGGAATTGATTGAAAATAGAACAAATAAAAACCAAATGACAAATTTGGAAAAAGATTTGTAGCATATATGATACTGAAAGGGTTGATATTTTTAGTATATAAACCACTTGTAGAAACAATCTTAAAATCAAATCCCTTAGGGATATGAAAGATGAAGTTTTAAAAGTACATTGTTAATGTTCTTATGGATAAAGAACAAGCAATTCTCAACGGAATTACAAATGGCTACAATAGTAATAAAAATTATAAATTTCTACAAAATTAAGATATGTTTATTCAAATATCAATTTGTTAAATATTAAAAGTTTGATTATAACTAGTATTGATAAGGCAAGAATAAAGGGCAGAGCATTATCATTCACTTACAGGTACAGATTTTAATAGTTTCATTCTTCTTAAAGGACAGTTTGACGATATGTATGTGGAGCATCAATTTCTTATGTCAGATAAATTTTACTTCCAGTAATTCATTCAAAGGAAACAAATAATCAGAAGTCTGGACAAAATTATATATAGGAGTTATATTACAAACTTGGTTACAATAGAAAAATATTAGAAATCATGATGGTTAATTAATACGTATGCCTTTATAATAGATTGATGCCCTGCCTTTGGCACTAGGTTGTAGAAGACTTTTTTATTTTTTAAATTGTTTTATTTATTCATTTGCAAAGCAAAAACAAGTTTATTAAGGAAGTAAAGGTGTAAGAGAATGGCTACTCCATAGGCAGAGCAGCCCTGAGGGTTGGGTTGCCCATTTTTTTTGTTATTGATTGTTTCTTTTCTTTTCTTTTCTTTTCTTTTGTTTTTTTTTTTTTTAGATGGAGTTTTGCTCTGTCGCCCAGACTGGAGTGCAGTGGCATAATCTTGACTCACTGCAACCTCTGCCTCCTGGGTTCAAGCGATTCTCCTGCCTCAGCCTCCCGAGTAGCTGGACTATAGGCAGCCTCCACCATGCCCAGCAAATTGTTTTATTTTTAGGAGAGACAGGGTTTTTATTTTATTTTAGGAGAGACAGGGTTTTGCCATGTTGGCCAGGCTGGTCTCGAACTCCTAACCTCAGCTGATGGGCTTCCCAAAGTGCTGGGATTACAAGCATGAGCCACCACCTCCAGCCTTAAGAAGACTTTTAAAACGATACCAGAACTTGTGCAGTATGAATTGCTAAGTGGAAAAAAGAGTTACAAATATATACATTATCATTATATATATAACACATTATGAATGTGTGTTAAAACTTCAGGTGAGTTTTTCTTCTCTGTGCTCTTTTTGTTTTCTATGCTTTCTGTAATAAGCAAGTATTATTTTAGGAGTTAGAAAAATATATAATTTTAAAATGATGTCTTGGATTTATAAAAGAGAACAGTCATAGAGTAATTCAGCCAATGTTTTTCATTTTAATTGACATAATTAACTGAATTATAACAATTTAAAGCTTTAATATAGCCTTTCCTGATTTCACTGTTTTTTCTGTCTATTCTATACAGTTTCCAAAGAAAATGTCTTATGGACATTTGTTAAGCAATATTGATGTCGTTCGGCACTGTGTCCCCACCCAAATCTCACCTTGAATTGTAATAATTCCCACGTGTCAAGGCGGGGACCAGGTCGACATTAAGTGAATCATGGGGGCAGTTCCCCCATGCTGCTGTCATGATAATGAGTGAGTCTCACAAAATCTCATGATTTTACAAGTGTCTGGCATTTCCCCTGCTGGCACTCATTCTCTCTCCTGCCACCTAGTGAAGAGGTGCCTTCTGCCACGATTGTAGGTTTCTTGAGACCTCTCCAGCCATGCGAAACTGTGAGTCAGTTAAACCTCTTTTGTTTATAAATTATCCAGTCTTGGGTGTATCTTCACAGTAGTGTGAGAATGGACTAATACAAACACCTACACATTAAGACACATGGCAGGCAATGTTCTGCTTTCTACCAAAGTAATTATTTTTTATTGTTTATACATAAAAGACAATAGAAATGTGTTTTATTCAGTGATAAGAATAAAAGGAAATAGGCTTAAATTATAGTAAAAGAATTACTTAGAAAATTACTTAGACTTTTTTAAATTTCAAAGAAAACACTAAAAGTGTTACCCAAGAAACACTCTTCATTCTCTATTATGTCTAAAAATAGGATAGAAAAATCATCTGTTTTAGAAGGTTTAGGTGTTAAATCTTTATTGAGACAGGATCATTTGACTTAATGACCTCTTGCCATCTCTTATAATGTTGTAATTTTATAACCTAGAATAAGTAATATTTTCTTGTTTTTTTGGTGTAGAATAATTAATATTTTTTGATGCAATGATTATAGTTATTGACCCAAATGGAGTCTAAATACATCTCTTGGATAAAGTATGCGATGCATCAGTACTCCCTGAGGTTTGATAGTTAAGACCACAACTATTACATTATTTCACGGGTTTGTTCTCTAAATTTGTTAGGTAAAACAATTTCATAATCAATACTATATTTTGAAAAGTTTTTAGAATTATTTTTTTAATGCAAAGAAATATCATTTTTATTGGATAGTAATTAACTATCTCTTTTGGTGCCTTTATGTCCTTTCTTTAGTCTTTCATTTACAAGTGAAGAATAACTTCTATTCACAATGTAGCTAATGTAATTTAATAGTTGGCTTTCATTAGTGGGAAAATCATGAAAGTAAGGATAATGGTTGTCCTACCATAGATTTTCAATTTTCTATTATGGTCATGTGCCATATGAGAAATATTTTGGTCATTGAAGGACTGCATATACCATAGTGGTTCCATAAGATTATAATGGAGCTGAAAAGTTCCTGTTACCTAATGATATCTTGGTGATCCTGACCCTGTGTTGGCCTAGGCTAATGTGCGTGTTTGTGCCTTAGTTCTTAACAAAAAATATGTAAAAATTAAAAAAGAACAAAAAATTTTAAAAATAGAAAAAAGATGATAGGACAAGGATATAAAGATTGAAAATATATTGGTACAGCTGTACAATGTGTTTGTGTTTTAAGCTAAATGTTGTTACAAAAGAATCAAAAAGTTTAAAAAATTAAAATGTTTGTAAAGTAAAATTGTAAGCTAAGGTTAAGAAAGAAAGTGTTTTAAAAATAAATTTATTGTAGCCTAAGTGTATTGTACAGTGTTTATGAAATCTACAGCAGTATACAATTATGTCCTAGGCCTTCACATTCACCACTCATCACTCACTGACTCACCCAGAGCAACTTCCAGTCCTGCAGGCTCCATTCACAGCAAGTGCCCTATACAGGTGTACCATTTTTTATATCATATTTTTACTGTACCTTTTAAATGATTAGATAAGTTTGGATTCACAAATACTTACCATTGTGTTACAATTGCATACACTATTCAGTACAGTAACATGCTGAACAGGTCTGTAGCTTAGGAGCAATAGGTTATACCAGATAGCATAGGTGTGTAGTAGGCTATCCCCTCCAGGTTTCAAGTACACTCTATGATGTTTGCATCATGACATAATTGCCTAAGAACACATTTCTCAGAACATGTCCCTGTCATTAAGTGAGGCTGTACTTAATATAATTAGTACTGTAATTAATATTTGGAAATCATAGTCTTTAAAGAAATAAGATCTTTCCAGATATTATAATATATTTTCTATTAATGCTTTTGGGCACCAACATTTTTTACTAGTTAAATCAACACTTTAGTGGGCAAGACAACCATGCAATAAGCACAGCAGGCTCTTGGCAAAATCATGAAGCAAAAAATATATATCTTTTGAACTTTCACCTTTTCTTTTGGTGCATTTTCATTCAGATTCTTTATTCAGGTTCTCTTTTTGACATGCTCTGCCCTGAGCACACCAGGCTCCCAGACTCCTCAAAACTTTTCTGTTGTCTAAAGAATATAGTGGATTCATGGCCTATACTAGTGTTCAAAATGAATTCAAAAGTTTCACTGACAGAATAGGAAAAAAGTTTTGCAATCTATTCATCTGACAAAGGTCTAATATCCAGAATCTACAAGGAACTTAAACAAATTTACAAGGAAAAACAAACAACCCATTAAAAAGTGGGCAACGGACATGAACAGACACTTCTTAAAAGAAGACATTTATGCGACCAACAAACATATAAATAAAAGCTCAACATCACTGATAATTAGAGAATTGCAAATCAAAACCACAATGAGATACCATCTCACACCTGAATGGTGATTATTAAAACATCAAGAAACAACAGATGCCAATGAGGCTGTGGAGAAATAGGAACACTTTTACACTTTTGGTGGAATGTAAATTCGTTTAACCATTGTGGAAGACAGTGTGGTGATTCCTTAAAGACCTAGAACCAGATATACTATTTGACCCAGCAATCCCATTACTGGCTACATACCCAAAGGAATTGAAATCATTCTTTATAAAGATACATGAATGCATACGTTCATTGCAGCACTATTCACAATAGCAAAGACGTGGAATCAACCCAAATGCCCATCAGCAATAGACTGGATAAAGAAAATGCCCTGGAATACTATGTAGCCATAAAAAGGAATGAGATCATGCCCTTTGCAGGGACCTGGATGGAGCTGGAAGCCTCCTCATTAAACTAAAGCAGGAACAGAAAACCGAACACCACATGTTCTCACTTATAAGTAGGAGCTGAACAATGAGAACACATGGATACAGGGAGGGGAACAACACACACCGGGGCCTATGGCAAGGTGTTGGAAGAGGGAAAGCATCAGGAAAAATAGCTAATGCATGCTGGATTTAATACCTAGGTGATGGGTTGATAGGTGAAGCAAACCACCGTGGCACACATTTACCTATGTAACAAACCCGCATGTCCTGCACATGTATCCCAGAACTTAAAGTAAAATAATATTAAATTCAAAAAAAAGAAATTTGAAAGTGGTGAAACCAAATTATATCTCTAATTTGATTTCCATACGCATATAGAGACTATATGTGTACATATAGATACATACATGTCTTTTAAATTGTGCTTTAATTTCTACAGTCCAATGTGATGTGGTGAGATACAAGTATAAACTTTCATTATACATCAAGAAAATCAAAAGCTCATTTACAGATTTAACCCAATAGTTGTATTCCCTAGAAAGTTTTGAATTTAATTTAGAAAATTAGACACTATGTTCCCATGGCTGTAAAATTTAATATTGCCGTGAACACGTGGAGATAGAGAGTAGAAGGATGGCTATCAGAGGCTGGGAAGGGTAGGTGCAGGGTGGGGTGGGGGTGGCGATGGTTAATGGGTGCAAAAAAAAAATAGAAAGAATGAATAAGACCTAGTATTTGATAGCACAACAGAGTGACTATAGTCAAAATAATTTAAATATACCTTAAAAAATAACTAGAAGAGTATAATTCGGTTGTTTGTAACACATAGAATAAATGCTTGACGGGATGGATAGCCCATTTTCCATAATGTTATTATTATGTATTGTGTACCTATATCAAAACATCTCAGGTACCCCATGAATATATACAACTACTGTGTACCCCAAAATTAAAAATTAATATTGTCATTATTTTAAAAAGTAAATAAGTATTATTGAGCTCTTATATACTCAATTCTGTGATTTTCAAGAAACATAAAATATGGTTTCTGCCCTCAGGAGGGCAGAATCTCATAGAGGAGATAATCTTGTGTAGGAAACAAGTCTTCCATCCTTTGTTCATCAAACATTTGTTGAATGTTTATATATTCAAATTAGAAATCCATTCTTTTGAGGAATTTACAGGTTAAGAGACAAAACATACATAAACGTTATGAAACAAGTTTGTAAATGGTGAACGGACATAATAGAAGTTCAAATAAAATATTATTCATTTGGAGGTCATGTACATAAAAAGAAAAGTGTCCATGTGAAATAATGTAGGCTACATGTCAAATAAATGAGGTTAATAACATGGAGCTTTAGAGGACATGTTAGTCATGTAGTTTGGGGGAAGTTGGGGAGGATTTTATTTAGGAGATAAGACAAATTCTTCTTAAACAAAGAAAAGAAAGGAAAAGAGCAGTGGAGTCTGTGGAAAGGACACTCCAGAAGGAGGGACTTGTAAACATGTGGTTCCACATGTTAGAATCCTCTGCCTTTCGATATGATCCTCTGCCTTTTTATAAATTAGCACTTTTAAGGCTTAAAAATTTTTATGTAAATATATAGACAGATAATTATTCAAAGAAAAATATATAGGACTATTAAGTGTTATAATACATTTTTCTATGGGCTGAAATTTGGATTGTTGAGCATACTTGATTCCCTTTATTGTGAGAATAATATTCCTTGTCTGCATGATTATAGAATGTTGTTATGGTGAGTTGCACCCCAAATATTTGAATATAAAGTAGTGTTCCTTAAGAGAACTGAACTTTTAAGTCAGTACTTAACACGTAATATGAAATATTGTTTTAAAGAGACCAAATGACTCCAAGCCTAAAATAGTTTAATGAAGTCATTTTGAACGTTAACATTGCTAATGAAAGACTCTTCAATCAGGTGGAGGAATCGTCAGCAGCCAAGATGGCATGGATAAAGGCAGGTCGCAGGGGCAAATGATGGAATATTTATCAAGTCCAATGTAGGGCATTGAGCACTCGATCTAAAAACCTCCAATGACTTATCTAGATATAGATGGTATATTTTTATCTTATATAATCAGATGTTTAAATTTTAACGAACTCATCCAAGTTCGATGCTACATTTGCTAAAGCAATTTTCATTACAATTTGACTTTCCATGGTGGTGGACTGGAGAGGAGTTAGCAGCCTTAGCAGCCATGTATTGTAAATTAACAAATCTTGGTGAGCAAAAAAAATTGTATTGTTTTTAACAATGTAGAAAGGCAGTTATTTATTTTCAGGTTGCTTAAATTGAAATAAGCAGTGTTTCATAGATGATTGGCATGTTCCCTTTTATTCCAAAGGCAGATGAAAGAGTGATTCTCTCAGAACTGGAGAAAAAGGCAAGTTCGAGTAGCATCACTTTAAATTTTGTTACGATTTTTACACCTTAGATGGCCCCTAAATTACAAAACTTCTGTATGGTTTCGAAACTTTAAAGACAAAGGGAGCATCTTGGTGGTTTGCTGGCAGTATTGTTCTATACCATTTGGGTAAGCCCTGGGGCAAATGCGTTGGTCAGAAATTCCAGAACTATTGTTTATTTTAAATAATTTAAACTTTTTGGATATTAACTTAAATCTTATCTCTAGCATTCACTCAAACAAAAATATCCTCAAAAATGACAAAATGAAAGTGACAGTTTAAAGTATGGATCTGAAATTTGAGGTGTAAACTGTTGTCTACTTCCTAGAAATCTGCGGGCCAACTGTGCTCGTAACAAGATCTCATCCAGCAAAGAGTTGCAGCAGTTTTCCTTTTTTGCTATATCTGGCTTTATTTTTTTCAGGTCTATTGAGTTTAATTAACAAATGAAAAATCAAAGTTTGTACCATTTGACCAACATCTCCTCATTTTCCCTACCCTTCAGCCCCTGGCAACCGGCATTCTACTCTATTTCTACAAATTCGACTTTTTTTTTTTTTTTTTTTTTTTAAGATTCCACATATAAGTGATATGTATAGTATTTGTGTTTCTTTGTTTGGCTCATTTCACTTAGCAAAATGCCCTTCAGATTCAGGTTGTCCCAAATGGCAGGATTTCCTTCATTTTTATGGCTAAAAAAATAACCTGTTGTCTATATATACTACGTTTTCTCTATCTATTTGTATATCCATGGATGCATAGGTTGTTTCCATATTGTGGACATTATGAATAATGCTGTAACATTATTCTAAATGGGAGTGCAGATATCAACATTGTATTTCTTAGGGTGCAGGTTTAAGAGAAATACTTAAAACTTGGCACATTCACAAAAGTAATACCAATCATTGAGGTCTCTTGAGAGACAGCTGACTTTTCCAGATGTCATCCACTTTACCAGATGATAGCCCCTTTTCTTTTATTACTCACTTTACCTTTATGCTACAATAATTTTGTTGAAAACATGTGTGACTTTGAGACATATCATTTATTATTCATGACCTGATATCATAGTTGCTTAGTATAAATACATCAAAATTGTAAGGTCAGAGGAACAAATTATTTGAATTTAGGGATTAATGATGGAAGACCTCATTAATTAAGGCAAGGATTCAGACACCTTAACTCCCTTAAAACTTGCATGTACAACTCACATGTTGTGCTATTATTTGTGCATAGGTATTTTTTTCCCCAGACATACTTTATGCTGCTTAAGGCTAAGACCATATTTTACTTCCTTTAAACCTCACAATGTTAAAGCAGAAATACAATAAAATGTTTAATGAATGAAATTCAGAAACTACAGCAGATTGTTAAAAAAAAAAAAAAACAGGAATAAAGCCGTTCCGTTCCTATATATGCTGTACATATTTAAAAAGAGGAATTTACTTTAGAAGTAACAGGAAAAAAAAACCTCTCACTTAGAAAGGATTAAGGCTTTAGTGGAGAAACATAAGGGCATAACAAACTATTATGTTTGAGGCTAATGGACAGAATAATTCAGATTCCTGTTTGATTTTATGTTCTTTGAAGAGTTGCTAGTTCACCTAATTAATTTAAAACAGGCTTTAAACCTTAACCCAATTTTAAATCGAAATGGTAACCATCAGTCAACAGAAGATAAAGTTGCAGAATTATCTTTGGAAGAAATGTTAACACATCCCCTTTGGTCATTATTATTTTAGTTTAAAATTACTGCTAGATGTTAATGATAGTGAGATAGATTATTTAAAAAATCTTAGTATGTCGACACTGAATTTTTTATATCTTTTTATCCCATAATCAAAGTTATTATGACCTTAAGCTAAATTTCAATATTCCGTTTAACTCTCCAGGTATCTATAAACAAAAAAGACTGAATGTGAAATTGTAACTAAGCATAAATATTTGTATATGTGAATATGATATAGTAATTACTTCTTTTCCTAGAAAGATATTTGGAGTTCAACAAAATATAGACTGGATAAATATTATAACTTCACAATACAGAGAAATTAAGAATCCCTAGAGCCAACTGAGTAAAGGAGAAAATGGTTTTCGATTTTCCTTTATTCTGTATTTCTGAAGTTTTCTGTTCTGTGCCATGGACTGAAACTGATTTTTAGCACACCTATAATTAGCATTGATTTTAAATATTATTTACAAATCAACTCTTTTTGCTGATGTTTCATTCATACTACTTAATTTGCTCTTATATACCCAATACTAGTTGTTCTTGGAGGGAAATGAAGAATAATTTTAAAACTTCATTTTCTTTAACTTTTGCATACTGTTGCATTTTCATCCTTCAGGAGGTATGATTTTAGAGATAAATTCTCCTTGGTCATCCTCTCAATCTAAAATTACACTGGTATCAACTCTTAACTGTCATTTTTTGAGGATTTTAACCTACATATGTATAATCACTTATGTTTAACAAAACATTTATTGATTAGCATTTAGAGGCTTCCCAATAGTGTGCTGTTACAAATTCTGTTGCTATAGTCATCATTGCACTTATATGTCTGTGCTGTCATTCCTTAGGCTATTTTTATAGAATGTCTTCTCAAGAGTAAGAATGTTTAAAATTATTATAGTTCTATTTACAGTCAGGCTTAAGAAGCACTCTTTCATTGCATTTAAGAGCTTCTTAATAGGCTAATTCCTGCATTCTACAACCATATACACTAAAGAGAACAATAATTCAATGGAACGAATGTTTAATGATAGCAGTTACATGGCTACCTCACATGTATTTATTTATTTATTTATTTATTTTATTATTCTTATTCTTATTTTTTGAGATGGAGTCTCAACCTATCACCCAGGCCACAGTGCAGTGGCACAATCTCAGCTCACTGCAAGCTCCTCCTCCCGGGTTCACGCCATTCTCCTGCCTCAGCCTCCCGAGTAGCTGGGATTACAGGCGCCTACCACCACACCTGGCTAATTTTTTGTATTTTTTTAGTAGAGACAGGGTTTCACCATGTTAGCCAGGATGGTCTCGATCTCCTGACCTCGTGATCTGCCCACCTCAGCCTCCCAAAGTGCTGGGATTACAGGGGTGAGCCACCGCTCCTGGACGACATTTATTATCTTTCTCTTGTTTGAGTCACCTTTGAAATTGTTCTTTTATTTACCATAAGAGTAGCTTCAAAGGTGACTCAAACAAGAGAAGTATGTTTTGAGTTTTGAAATAGCCATCCCGGCACAGAAAGGTAATTTTAGTGGCCTGAAAAATGTCTTCATTTTGAACGATTCACAGCATAGTTTAAGGACATATTAAGTTCAAATGTTGCCAGTGTATTTATTAGGTGTGATGGAGGAATATGAAAGTGAATCATACAGATGATTTGTCTTAAGGATCTTAATAATTGTAAATGAAAGACAAGATTAAGCCCAAAAGAAAGTGAAAATATTTCAGAGTAGTCAGAAAGTTAAAATCGAGGATTAAAAGGCTTTGAGAAAGGGAGGTGGAACCAAAAACATGTAGTCAAGGAAGGTTTCATGGAAGATGTTCTTTGTTAAACTTTGATGGATAGATAGGATTTAAAACTATGGAGATGAAGGAGAGAGGCCTGCATTCTTACAACAACAACAAGAACTTTTGTTAAGTACTTCTTATTTCCTGGATTTGAGGCACTTTATGAATTAAGCACTTTATAATTTTAGTTAATCTAATTTTTCAACAAACACTATGTAGATAGATACTGTTACTATCTACACTATATTGATAGGGAAACTGAGGTCCACAGAAATTTTGTAACTGGTAAAATGTCCGAGGGTTATTAAATGGCAGCACTAAGATCTGAACCAAGGTCAGATGTAATAGCATGAACAAAACTTGAGGCCTTAAAACACAGAATGATTATTGGGAATGGTGAGCTATTGGGTTTAGGCAGAGTAACTGACAAATAAAGGCAAGTAGTGGTTGATGAGATTGGAAAGATCTCTCAGGATCAGTTATGAAGGTCATCAAATACTAGCTTAGGAAACCTGTAGAGAGTTTTTGACTAGCTAGTGACATAGTGGTTTTGGACAGGTTGAAAATAAGGCTAAAGAGTGGTTACTGGATTTTGTGACTAGGTAGTCATTCGTATAGCCATCACATTTATTCAGTAATTTCTGTGTGCCAGGATTGTGAGGCAAATGTTGCCAATGTTGAGAATTAGGATAGAGAAATGGCCATTGGATGTGGAAAGAGGAAGGAACTGATCCTCCTCCGTTATGTACTTTCTCTCCTACATTTAGCTTATCAACTTTTTAAAGGATCCGTTGGATCTTCTCTTACTAGTGAAGATGATAACAATAATAAAAATAATATCATTTATTGAACTTATATTTGCTAGACTATGTTGATTGCCTTATGTATATTGTCTTCTTTAACCTTCAAAATAACTTTATGAGGTAAAACAATATTAACTGTATTTTACAGATGAGGAAACTTAAGGTTGGAAGCTCAACTTGCTCATGGTTACTAATTGGTGAATCCAAGATTTAGTCAGTATTTGACTCCAAAGTCATCAGAATATAAAAGCTATGTTATAGCACTGCATTTTTTAAAAAACAGGTTCTGCTCTATGAGCTCTGAAGGGACTTCACTCTTATTCTCAGATCTTAGAAACTACTGCTTAGCCATGTATTTTGTGTCTGATTCAGTCTGATTATTTCATAATTTTAGTTTATACAGTTTTTTCTTTTTTTAATACTATAAGAAGTCAATCTTTTTTAGAGTGATAGTAGCAAAAATATATTCAGTAATTACTCTATGACAGGCAGTGCACTACCTGCTTCACACATAATAATCACGTTTAATCCTTGCACAACAATTCCACTAGGGTTATCATCATTTTACATTTGAGAAAACTGAGACAGAAAGCATATATACAGATACCAAGGTCAAAACCAGGATTTGAAACTGGTAGTCTGCCTCCATAGCCTGTGCTTCTAAGCACAGACATATGAGTCCTTTTGACAAATAAAGGATGAGTTTCGAGGGTTTTTAGTTTTTTCTTTTAGGTGTTTTTTGCTGTTAACAATCATATTTATTTATGATCTGTGAACCTATGTTAGATTTTAAAAAGACAAAACCTGTCTTTAGCTTTCATAACTGTCACTTTAAGTAGAATTTTAGTGTTGCCAAAATTGCATTTTTCACTGCACACTAATTATTTATTTATTTTCATTTAAAAATTTTAAAATAATATTAATTTAATATATAATAGTTGTACATAGTTAGGGATATATTTGATATTTTGATCCAAGCATACAACTGCAATGATCACATCAGGATAATTGCAATATCTGTCACCTCAAACATTTATCTTTTCTTTTGTTGGGAACATTCCAATTCTTCTCTTCTAGCTATGTTGAAATATGCAGTAAGTTATTGTTGACTATAATCTCCCTACTATAACAGTGAATACTATAACTGATTCCTTCTATCTAATTTCATTTTTGTACCTATTAACCAATTTCTGTTTATCCCCCTGCCTTTTACCCTTCCTAGCTTCTCATAACCACCATTCTACTCTCTACCCCCATAAGATCCACATTTTTAGCTCCCAGATATGAATGTGAAATCATCAGAGATATGCCAGTCAAAACCACAATGAGATATCAGTTAAAATGGCTATTATCAAAAAGACAAAAAATAATGGATGCTGGCCAGGATGCAGAGAAAGGGGAATGTTGGTACACTGTAAGTAAAAACACAAAGTAGTACTGCCACTGTGGAAAATAGTGTGTGGAAGTTCCTCAAAAACTAAAAATAGAACTACCATATGACCCAATTCCACTGCTGAGTATCTATCCAAAAGAATGGAAATCAGTATATTGAAGAGATATATGCATTCCCATGTTTATTGCAGCATTTCACAACAGCTAGGATATGGAATCAACCTAAGTGTCCAACCACAGATGAATGGATAAAGAAAATGTGGTATACATACACAATGAAATATTATGTAGCCATAAAAAGAGCAAAATCCTGTCATTTGCAGCAACATGGATGAAACTGGAGGTCATTATGTTAAGTGAAATAAGCCAAGATTGCATTTTAATGATAGCTAAGTTTATCAAAAAATTTCACTTAAGGGATCATTATTTCATTGAATTTTGTAAACAATGAAAACTTTCAAAGATTGAATTAAATGCAGATTTTTATTTATATATTCCTATCATTTACTTAGCACTGGAATAGTGCTTGGAGAGAATAAGTTGACACATTAAAAAATATTGTCTTTACACATGGTATTTTGGAGACTTATTGGTGGCTTTTTGGTCCTCCCAAGTTATTCCTTGGCTGAAGGTATATTTGATAGTCATTTGGAAGGTTTCCTAAGGCTACAAAAATCTGTCTTTCTGTTTCAAAGAGTAAAATAGCTTGCCGTGGGAAAATGACTCTCTCTTTAGGTCCGCTCATTCTACAGATGTCACAGAGAAAAAATAAAGTCTATGTCTACATTTATCATTGCGCTGGTTTTCAATTAGTCTGCTTTGCCATCTTTTAGTAATTTCTATTCAAAGAGTTGTTTTGTCTTACAATCCTAGGTATGTTCTTTATGGATCAGCAGTGTATCTTTGTCTATAAGCATAGAAACAAGGAAGCTTTATTTATCCTAAGTTTTTGTTACCTTTCCTTTCCCATTTTCATATTAACTATTTGAGACTATTATTCTATGTAGAGAGTGTGTGATGACACAGTTTTGGCCAGACAATGAGGAAACAAGGTATTTCTATTGCAGAATGTAAATAGATATAACCCTTCTGGAGGGAAATTCAGCAATTTTTACCCAAAGCCTCAAAAACATTTATATTATTTGATCCAGTAAGTTTACTTATTGGGGTTTATTGTAAGAAAATAGAGGATATGTGTAAGGCTATGTGCACAAATATGTTTATTACATTGTTGTTTGTAATATTGAAAAATAGAAAAAATAGAAAAGTCTAAGAATAGGAGATTGGTTCAATAAAGTATGGTACCTCTATATTATAGAATACTAGTTAGCCATTAAACATTATGTTATAGAAAAATACTTACTGACATAAGGAAATGTTAATATAATACTTGGTAAAGATGAATAGTTTACTATCATTTTATGTGTATGTTATTTAAAATACTAAAACTAAAATATCAACAATGGTTATCTTTGTATAATGAAATTTTATGAGTGATTCTCCCCACCTTTTTGATCTTTATGTTTTCTTCTGTCTGTATAGATATGAAGCACTTTTATAACTGGTATAAAAAGTTAGCCAAATACAAAGTCAGTATTATCCAGAAAATTATTACGTCTCTTGTTTTCCTCGATTGTGTGATCTACTATACAGTTTTACTGATGATGATGAAATTAGAAATAAAAGAAATCTATTAATAACTGCAGTAAAAAAAAAAGGTGTATTATTAAGGTTTGCTGCAGTCATTTGTATATTGAAAGGATACCATATCTTTACCTGTTTAGAAAAGCAAAGGTGTTTTATTTGAGGCACAAACACTTCATCTGAACTGACCCTATATGTTGTGACACCCTACAACATCTACCCCAACAAGCGGTGTTGATTATTTGCCATAATAATTAGGATTTCAGTAGAAATGGCCAGCCTCCATCTATAAGGTGTTCTTTCCTAATAGCTTTGTTGTACACTATACATACGTGGTGACCTATGCCCCCAAGTTCAACCATATTCCTTGTAAATGTGAAAATATGGTAGTTTCATCACTTCTCAAAAAAAGAGAAATAGGTACTCTGCAGCACTCTCAGTGCTTTCCATTGTCCTGCTAGTAGTGAAAATCACTTAAGATAAAATCTAACTAACAATGATTAGTTAGACAAATAGTGTCAAAAAGTTATGCCATACAATTTTTCCAGTTTTTTCATATAGCACTAAAACTGTTGTGAGAGTGAATTTGTCAAAAACAGTCTGTACCAGCTTTAGCCCAGTATAGATAAAGTGTGAAAGTAAACAATCAATCACACACACACATAATAAATAATATGCGAGGCACATAAGGAATGATTTTTTTTAAAGTTTAGATAGTCAATGAAAGTAGATTTGAATATTTTTATGAAATTAGACCGGAAATTTGAGTACAATATTAGAAAGACTGAAATCTGAAGCAAAATTTTTAGTGAAAAGAGGAAGCACATGAGAAACAGGGGTATTTGTTGAACTGTTGAAATACTCCAAAGAAACTAGTTTCTATTTTTATGAAAAACAATGAAGTCTGTAGGTAAATATTTATAAGATAAGTCATATTGGGAGCCATCTTTACAAAATCAGACATTTTGTCTTTTTTTTCAGTGTATGTTTTACATAGTTGAGGTTGTACCCCACAAATATATTGATGTCTTACTTTCCATTTAATATGCTATTATGCTATATATTTTCCTTTGTCATTAACTACTTTGTTCTTAATATTCAGTGGTTACATGGCATTACAGCTTTGGTGTTCCATAATTTAATTAATCTTTCTCTTATTGTTTCTATATATATATTTTTTTACTTTTAAATAATGTAGCACTAAACATCTTGGAGCATATATCTTAATCTGCACTATTGCCTTCAGACAGGAAATACTAAGGTGAATGATTGAACATTTTTAAGACTCAATACATTTTGCCAAGTTATTTTGAGAAGATGAACTAATTTATACTTTTTAAAGCAATAGTATGTAAAACAAAATGAATTACTTGCATTTACTGAGGTATTTGAAGCAAGTCACTTTTGAATACAAATAAAAGGTAAATTCTTTATGATAAAAGTAAACTTTAATATAGAAACCTTTTGATTCTTATAGTTTTTTACTGTTTCTCAACTAAAAATATTAAAATGAATGTTATTCGAATGACTAAGATATAGTGTATTTATACAAAAATATAATTTCGGCCGGGCGTGGTGGCTCAAGCCTGTAATCCCAGCACTTTGGGAGGCTGAGACGGGCGGCTCACGAGGTCAGGAGATCGAGACCATCCTGGCTAACCCGGTGAAACCCCGTCTCTACTGAAAAGTATAAAAAACTAGCTGGGCGAGGTGGTGGGCGCCTGTAGTCCCAGCTACTCGGGAGGCTGAGGCAGGAGAATGGTGTGAACCCGGGAGGCAGAGCTTGCAGTGAGCTGAGATCTGGCCTCTGCACCACAGCCTGGGCGACAGAGAGAGACTCTGTCTTAAAAAAAAAAAAATATATATATATATATATATATATATATATATATATATGATTTCAAACAGTAGTGACTTCTATTGGGGAAAACCAGGAAACAGGAATTCTGAATTTTGACCTTGGCCCTCCTACTAACTGATCTTGGGTATGTACTTAGCTCCCCTAAAGTTTAGTTTTCCCCATCTGTAAAATAAGTGTATTGGATCACATGATCCCTAAGAGATGAAAAGCCAGAGCTAAATGAGTAGTAATTATTATAAAGAAGTTCTTGCTCTTTTTAAGATGCTAATCCTTTATTATTTGAGATGTTCTCATGTGCAGCAAGTCATTAAATAAATAGAGTTACCTTCAATGTGTGCTTTTTACCCTGCTGTGGTCTGACTGTTGTTGCACCTCCAAAGTTCGTGTGTTGACAATGGAATCACCAATATAATGGCATTAGGTGACACATTTGGGAGACGATTAGACCGTGAGGGCAGAGCCTTCATAAATCGAATTAGTGCCCTTATAAAAGAGCCCCCAGAGAGTTGCCTTGCCCCCTTTTCTGCCATGTGAGGTTAGAGTGAGACTTCTCAGCCTTGAGAGCTGTGAGAAATAAGTATTTGTTGTTGTGGTATTTTGTTACAGCAGCCCAAATGGACAAAGATACACTCTTTTGGCTCTCTCTTCTTTCAGTCCAAGGGTGTTCTGCTAGGTTTTGGCTACTTTTCATTTCTTTTATCAAATATTTGTTAAGTCTTATTAGGGAAAGTCTAGAGGTATTCTGCTTTACTGGTATGACCATATCTTAATAACACTGGTATGAGTAACATACTGTATGAATAATTAATTTGTTTTAGAGCAATGGTTTTCTAAAAATGGGGTATCATAGTTTTTAGTAATTGTGTTAAATTACTATTAAGAGGGTCAAATAATAGATTTTAAGTAATTTTTTGGTTTAAATAGATCTTGTCAACTAGATAATAGAGAGATTAAGAGCTGCTTTGCACTCAGGTTTCATGTTTTTATTGCAAAGATCAATTGTGCTTACAAGAAAACACTGAAGGAAATTAGATTATATATACTAATTAATAACATCCAGAGAATGATAAAAATATCATTGTTTGTATTCATGCTGTGAGAAAATACCTGAAGGAAAAGTTCAATTTTCTTATTTTTCATTATTGATTCATTTAATAGCTTTGATATGTAATCGTATAGGAGATTAGGAATGAACCTTGCTTGATGTTTCTCTTTTCCTCATTTCTCACATTCAGTCCCTGAATTCTGCCTTTTTTCAGTAAGATGTGGATCTTTCAGTAAGATCTGGAATCTATTCATTTCTCTTCATTCCTACTGCCACTTCTTTGGTTCAGGTCATCATCATCCCCTGATTGAAATTATGTAACATTCTTCTAATTTGTCTCTCGTCCTCCAGTTTTGTTTTACTCAATTGTCTATAGAGTAGCCAGGATATTTTAAACCTGATTATGCTGACGGTTTCTCATTTCCCTAAGGGTAAAGCTCACACTCTTTAAATGGCTCCTGAGACTTACCGTGACTGGGCCTCGCTTCTCATCTCTCCCCTCTGTTCTTACACTTTATGGTCTAACCTATTCTGTATTTGCCATTCCTTGAATGTGACTAGCTCAGAATCTTCTGTTTTAACAGTACTTCCCTAGGGAAATCCTCTCTGATCCCTAGATTAGGGTAGGATGCCTTGCTACTGCTTTCATATCAACTTTTAATTCTTCAGTTATAACAAAACATACTTGTTTGATTTATCTGCTTTCTGTGATGTCAGGTTTTGTGTTGTTTGTTATGGAGTCCCTAGCACCTATACGGTACCTGACACACAGAAGATGTTCAATATTTTCTACAGGAAAGAATGAATATAGAAAGAGAGATGATGTAGCTTAGGGAGGCTTTATTAAGAGGATAGGTCTTAAAGGATGAGTACCTATTTTGATTAAAAGAGGGTAAATACTACATAGATAGAAATATTTGTTTACATGTGATTTTTCATTCAGATGTGTTATAGTACACATACAGCAGAATACCAAGCTCTGTGTCTCCAACCTGTGCAGTTAGAGGCAGTAGTTTTTCTAAAGGTATAATTTGGATCAGCCCGGTTTCTTAAGACTCATTATGGCTAGTCTCCATCAAATGTTGTGTGTGAAAGAAGGGAAACTATTCACAGGTAAATAAAGAGTTCATAATCAAGAATTCAGGCTGTTCGTAATGTGAGGGCCGTTTCAGGATAATATGTTGTACTTGTACTTGGTGTCTTAATTTTGAATGTAGTTGAATTGAGTATAATCTTAGTCTTTTTTTTTTTTTTTTGGTTTGTGTTTTCTTTATTTCTAAAACACAACCTTTTGTCACATGGTAAAGAGAAAGCATTTCTAATTATAATTTTTGAGATATTGATTCTATTATTAGAACACTTTATCAATCTTAAAGTTTCCTGATTCTGCTATGTTGTGGTAAAAGAAAACAGTACTCAAACTTTGATAATTAAGACACAGTGAAAATTCATAGTAAAAATGCCAATAACTTACATAGGTTTCATTACTTGACTTAACTATGCAGTTTTAGAATTTGGTAATACCACATTATCTTTTACATGTAAACTCTTTAGAAGACATTAAATAAAAAGATAAAATGTATGTTGGTCTGAAGAATCTGAAACATAAATGAAATCCCTGAAAATTAAAAGGGGAATATGTATTTGCCTATTTACTATTTACACAACTATCAAAGATTGCCAAAATAAAACTCCTGTGTAGGCACTCATCATTTTGATTTGTGGATAAGTGATGATACCCATAGTCTGGAAGGAAGATTCCTTCAAGACAGTACAATTTTGCTTGGCAAATCTTTTGCATGTTAAACTCTTTAGAAAAAGAAATTAAATAAAAATATAAAATGTATGTTCGTATGATGAATCTGAAACATAAATGAAATTCCTGAAAATTAAAAGGTGAATATGTATTTACCTATTTACTATTTACACAACTATCAAAGATTGCCAAAATAAAAATCCTTTTTAGGCACTCAGCATTTTGATGGGTGGATAAGTGATGATATTCAGAGTTTGGAGGGAAGATTCCTTTAAGAGAATATAATTTTGCTTGGTAAGTCATAAAGCCTAAAGCTTAGTCACGTATAGAGAAAGCTGCCTAATAATTAAGAGTTGACATTTTAACACGGTATTTGCAACAGACACATTGGATACTTAATTAAAAGGAGAACTGCTTATTTTTAAAGGACTGAAAAAATTTGACTCTCCTTGGCAAATGAAATCTTCATAGCATCAGAAATGGGAAATCTGAAGGATGTGGCTCATTCTCTGTTTGGATGATGCAGAATTGCTCTAAGCAGTAAGCTTACTGTTTTCAGACAGCATTAGCAGCATCAGCAAATACAACTGTGTCAGTCTCTCTTAGTATGGGGTGTTTGTAACTGCACAGGGGAGATGATAAATAGTATATGATTTGACATCTTGATGATGGCTTAAACAGATACTGATGGACAGATCTGCTGTTTGATATTTTTTTCACTAGCCCTGAAGATGCTGAGACATAGAGATCGCTGTGATTATCTTTTGTAAGACAGGAAATGCAGTCTTTAGGGGTTTCTGGAAATAGAAAGGTCATGCAGTCTGGAACCTGTGAGCCTTTTCAATCTCTAAGTCATCAGGTATGACCTCATGAATTATGATGATAATATTAGAATGTAGGGTGCTTGTTTTTTCTAGTTCTTACTCATTGAAAATATATTGACTAATGTAATTGTTTATTGTCAGACTTTCCTTAGGATATTTGAACAAGTAAGATTTACGGCAGCTGAACAATATGATTATTAGAAATGTGTGTGTATGTGTGTGCCTGTGCATGTGTATGTGTTTAAATTTGTGTTTACTTTAGCTTTTTGGGGGAGAGGGCGGTAAAGGAAGAGATTCTTTGAATGTGATTAAAAGCAAGGTTTGGGGCGCTTCAGATTTTTCCAGAGTAAGCCTGAATAGAGTCAATCTTTATATTTTACTTCAAGTGATAAAAATAGTATAAATTGATCAAACTGATAAGGATACATCATAGCTAGCTGCTTACAGATAGTGATATATTACAAATATTTTTATTATTTGGAATTTTTTTTAAGCATAGAAACTGACGCTGCTACCACTGTAGTATGCTATATAGCAATGAAAGTTTGGTGAATAGAATCGTCTTTGCAGCATCTGACCTATAAACTAATTTCCTGAAATTTATGTTGCATTATCTAAACCGTTTTAAAGACATTGGTTTTAATCATTTCTGAGATCTATTGAAATACTGATGCTCTTGGTGCTTTTAAGGTAGATATATACTAATGCATTGTTCATAGATGAAAGCAGACTATAAATCTGTTTTTCACAAAGAAAGCTTGTGACATTTAAGCTTGTTGAAGATTTTTTTACCCAGAGAGCTTCGTCCTTTGCTTACTTTCATTTTCAAACTGAAAATACTTGACTATATTAAACATGCAAATGATTTGGATTTCAATGTCCATTTTGTCCTGAAACTCTGCCATTTATTTTAAACTATTTTCACCCATCAAGTTATATATAATGCATTAACTTTGATTTGTTATAGCATATCCTCAGAATTATATACTTGGGTAAGAAACTACCTATATTTGACATTCAGATTTTGAAGGAAATATATTTCATTTTTAAAAATATTGCACATACTTCTGCCTCAATGTTAGAGAACTTTTCA
This sequence comes from Macaca thibetana thibetana, assembly GCF_024542745.1. NCBI lineage: Eukaryota > Metazoa > Chordata > Mammalia > Primates > Cercopithecidae > Macaca > Macaca thibetana. Next base: position 81,316,842 of record NC_065589.1, on the reverse strand, counting down.
GGTACTTTATATTAAATAAAATAATCAAAAAGAGATAAACATGTTGCAGCAGTTCTCAACAGCAAGATGGTTTTGTCTTCATGATTCTGTAGCCTGATTGTAATTTAATCCTTTATCAGGGTGAAATGACATAGATTAAAAAATGAATATATTTAAGGAAGTCTGAAACAATGAATTGATTCAGTTAAGGGGTAAGTTTCTCCTTTTTAATTAAAAACACATTCTGCCTACTGATATTAACTATAATTTATATGTTATTCAGGCTACTTAGCCAGCTTATATTCTTATTAGTAGGGAAGATTGGCATATTCTTAAGCTTGATTAATTTTGAAATGATTTGAATATACCTTTTAATTGCAACAAAACCTGTCTAATCTGTTAGAATTTATTTCCAGTATTTGCATGTATTAGTCATTATGAGTACATTCTGTTTCTTGGCATTGCTTTGGGATTCCTCTTGGTATTGGTTTCACAGCATTCTGCTATTTTTCACTGTATTCCTGACCTTTCAAGAGAACCAAACTGTAAAGATTTTTGGTTACTTTCCTTTAGTAGCATTTAAATGAGGATATCTTGATAATTTTGTAAGGTGGAAAAAAATTACTATTTTAGAATTGTCATTTCTGTAACAAATCAGAGAAATTTTTCTCTGTTACTATTTCAAAATACACTACAATAAAAAGCAAAGACTGGTTAGAATGTAGTTAAATGCAATGTCAATCTTTTTTCTTGCATGGCAAGATAATCTTGCCCTTTGGAATGATAAAACTGATTGTAAACTTGCCCAGTAATGATTGGTCATCTTCCTTACAAAGGTTGCCTTCATTTATACTATTTTACATGCATTTCATGATATATCATAAAGGTTTCTAAAGGTAAGCTGCCAATAAAAAACTATTTGAGTAATTTTTCAATTCAGTAAACATAGTAAAGGCTGATCATTGCATGATACTGTATGTATTTGGTGTTATGAGGAATGCAGAAAAGAAAAAGTCATTTCCTGCTTTCAAGGAGATTAGAAAATGTATACAATAAACTGTGTTCCCATTTTGAATTGACTTTTGGTAGGCAGTATGCTACAGTCAGTTTTAACTTAATCTATAAGCTGATTAATCCTAGAAGGAGTTACATGTAACCTCTTTTTCCTCATGTAAATTTCTTGATATTAGATAAATGAAGGCTTAGGTCAAACTGTTTAATTATGCATCCCATAACTTTATTTAAAATTGCATTAAAGACTTTTAGAGTGCATGATTTCTTGTATAGGGCTTTATAAACTGTGAATCAGTAAAATAGCTTTGCATGTTGTATAAGCCATCATTGTCAGTTTGAGACTGAAGGTGGACCTAGTTCACTGGCAGGAGGCAGAAGTCTCAGCTCAACATAGAGACTTGATCAATCCTGTCTAATTCCAGGCTCAGTATTATGGAAGGGGTTTTTACTGTATAGGGATAAAACTTGGAAATAAAGAGTAGCAAATATGGAAGTGTCTGTTACTAACTAGGTCATTTGGAGAGTCCTTTGAATAAAATGGGGGAATAGGATTTACCTCAGGCTCTGAGAAGGCAGATCAGGACCAACTAATTATGGAAGCGGACCTTAGCTGCTGCTTGGTGAAGAGTAAGGCCATTGTTCTCTTCTCTTTTATTCCAATATGCTTGCTGAAGTTGCAGGAAGGTGGGTAGAGAAGATGCAAAGCGCTTGTTTCCCCAGAATCCCAAACTGGAACACGCTTCCTGATAGTGCCTCCAAAGTGTCTGTTTCCTTGTATTAGAGCAATAGAAAGTTGATTTGCAAATTCTTCTGGTTTGTAACGGCTGGCTGCAGTAAGAGGCTAGTGCAATAGTTCAGTGTCTGGACTGCCATGTTCTCTGGGTTCAAATCTTAGCTATGCTAGTTACTAGCTGTATCATCTTGGCTTGTTTCCTGATATGTAATATAGGGATAATAATGGCACCTACCTCAGAGAGTTGTGGTAAACATTAAGTGAGTTAATGTATATGAAACACTTTTAAGAGTACCTGACATATAGCAAATATATTATTGTCAACATCCTTTGTCGACAGACTTTGTTATAGACATTCTAAGAGGTTGGATGGGCTATTGGCAGGACTTTGTAACAGTCATCATGCAGTTTAGTTTTGTTCCCTCTCCCTTACTCTCTTTATCAAATAAGAAATTATATATGCTACACTGAAATATAGTTATAAAAATGCAAACAAAGAACAACATGCTATATCCATTTCAATTCTAACATTTACTGACAATAAGAATTGTGACTTGATGAAAGATTTTGTGTTTAAACTTTGCATCTACCTACCAGGCTGATTCAAACTCTCTTAGAATTCTGTGTGCAGATTCTTTGCTTCTCTGTATTATACCAACTACTTTATTCATGACTGAAAGATTACTAGGACTTTGGGAAAATTTAACAGCAACTTAAGGTCTTTCTTGTTTATTGTTTAAGACTAAAATTAAGGGGTTAAAGAAAAAGCCTTTCTTTAAAGGCTTAAAGAAAATAATAGGGGCAAATTTACCTAGATTTAGTGATACTTAGTCATCAAAAGTGTCCAGGACAAAAAATTATTTGAAAGTCAAACACAACTTGTTTTTAATAATTTTATTTCTTGGCATTTTTATTCTAGATGAAACACTAAATGAAATATATTATAAATAGAATACTACATATATAAATAGAACAATTCAAGTTCCCATTTGATAGAGTATAATATTTTAAATTGCTGGTGATTATTTAATGTAAAAACATTAATCTGCTTAAAATTCTCAATAAACTTCAAAGACAAGTGAGTAATACGATATTTGGATTAAATTTACCTGCTTAAATATGGCATTTTGTTACATCTCTGAATTTCACTTCTCTTCTCTGAAGAAATTTCCTCAGTGTGCTGCTGTTTCCCCCAAATTGGCACAGAGTCAGTTGAATCTCAGAATAGTGCAATTTTTAAAAACAAATATACAAAACTCTACAATGTTCTAGAAAGAACTGTACTGGGCAAGGATATAAAAGTCTGTAGGTCTCTGCCTTCAGGAGGTCACAGGTAATGGGTTGTAACTACAAAATACAAGTAACTATGGCAGAATATGGAAAGTAGTGAATGCCATGAGGTAAGTCTTGAAGACTGGCCAACATAGAGAAAAGGTCATTTCAGGCAGAAGAAACATCATTAAAGGTAGGGAGGCAGAAAGCGAATAATAGAATAGTTCATTTTGGCTATAGCCTAGTGGGATAACTTAGACTTATCACAGAAAAGGTTTCTTGGGACCAGATAAGTATAGAATCTTGAATGCTAGATTATGATTTCTAAACTGAGAACATTTCTTTGCTGATGTACTTATTCCTGGAAAAAATAAAATATAAAACAAAAGAGCAGTACCTATATTTTGAAGTCATTTTCAGAGCTCTAACCCTCTTGAGACTTTGAGAATGAAAATTAAATTCCTGAGTAGATTTAGTAGTTAGTAGACAAGGTAGGGGGTAAAAACAAACTGAAGGATTTTAATAAAATTTTCTATCAAAATTGCACATGAGAGCATTTCTCAGTCTATCCACAAGCACTCAAAAGTCCTAGATTTCAGATCCTAAGAGACCTCCTGCTTGTCCGTGATGTAAACTCCATTTTATTGGTACGTAATCTGATTTAGCTTTGGCTTTGTTTTTGACATTTCCTAAAGCAAGGACAATCTAGTGGGATCATTTTAATACAATGAATACTCATGTTACTATGGTGAATAGTTGGATAAAAAGGACTTTGTCTTAGGGAAAATTGGAAATTAAAATTGCCATTTTGAATCACGGAAGTCACTGAATATTTTACCTTTGTTCTTTGTTCATTTAAAAATGATAAAGTAAACCATGTTTGCAAATACTTTTAATATCGCCTTCTTCTACTCCATACACCAGAGGCATTTTAGTATTGCCTGAGGTTAGTAAAAAAGCTGGATACCTTCCAAGAGCAGATTTCCTTTAGATATGACAGCTGGGATGTGATTTTTGGTATCAGATGCAGGAAGACGTCATTTGTACATGGTAATTGTGAAAAAATTGGAACCTATTACTCTCACTTAGTATAAATGATCCGTAAAAAGTATGTCAGAAGTAAAACTCCTGGAATTCTACAGGGAGAGTTAAAATAAAACCAGACACAGGTGCTCACCTGACTCTATTTTTAGAACAATAGGAGACTCATATAACGGAGAATACTCTGTACTTCCTGTATAAATCTACATTATTTGAAAGTCGTATTTTCTAGAAGTTCTTGTGAAGTTGTACTTATTAGTCTTTGCAATTTCACATTGCCTAGGAAAGAGCCATTCACCTGGTAGGAACCCAACAAATTTTCAGTACTTGTTTTAGAATCAGAGTCCCATTTCTGAAAGAAACCTTGGATATCATTGGGCTTCGAGTTGCTTTAAACGTTTAAACACGGTTTTGTTTCTCAAAAAGCAAATAAAAGGCATTTAGAGGAAAAGGACCCTTTCTTCATCTTAAGACTTTTAAAAATGGCAATACAGGAAGATTAATAACAACAATAAGTTAAAGGAGAATTCAGTATTCCTCCATGAAATTACTCTTTCTAAAAGGCAACAGAGACTGGTTCCAGTGAAGCATATTATGATGTGTGGCATGTAAATGTATACTATTATTTTTGTATACCAAATGTATACTACTCATTTTTTCCCCAAATTCAATTTAATCTCTTAAGATTTTATCGAGGCTACTGTATAACATGGGGGAAAGCTGTATACCACAGTAGCAAGGAGCTAGGGTTCCAGAGCGGGACTCCTGTGTTAGAATCCTGTATCTTCCACTTTACTGGCAATTTTTGACTCAGGAAAGTTACTTAATCTCTCTTTTCTTCAGTGTTTTCATCTGTGAAATGAGGACACTAATGTGTTAATCTCTAGAGTTGTAATGAAAATCAAATAAATTAATAAATTAATAATTCAAACAGTGCCTAGAGTGTTTGGTACAGTGCCTAACTTAATAAACATAGGTTATTATAATTATCCCCACTGAACTAGGTAGGAGCTACAAATATGTATGTATATATTAAATATGCATATATATACACACACATACTATACATCCTATGTAAACACAATTTTAGTATGTATGTATATCTATACATACGTTTACATTCTACCTTAAGCATATATAGTATACTGAAAAAGAAATGTAGTAGCTTGCCCAAGATCAAAATTGCCAGCAAAGTATAGGATGATTTAAGTTTCAAACCCAGAAAGTCTAGCTCTACAGCTGTTGGTCTTAACTACTGTTTCATACTGTTTAGAGTATAAACACCTGAATTAGATAGCTATGTATAAATTAGTATATTCTAAATGCCAAATTGAGACTGAAGACATGAAGGTAAACTGAAACTACTGTGAAAGACTTAATGGAAGAATTGTGACTTTTATTTTATTTTAAGTTCTGGGGTACATGTGCAGATACACAGGTCTGTTACATAGGTAAATGTGTGCCAAGGTAGTTTGCTGCACCTATCAATCCATACCTAGGTATTAAGCCCAGCATGCATTAGCTATTTTTCATGATGCTCTCCCTCTTCTCTCACATGCCGCAGCAGACCCCAGTGTGTGTTTTTCCCCTCCCTGTGTCCATGTGTTCTCATCTTTCAGCTCCCAGTGAGAACTTGTGGTATTTGGTTTTCTGTTCCTGTGTTAGTTTTCAGATGATGATGGCTTCCAGCTCCATCCATATCCCTGTAAAAGACATGATCTCATTTCTTTCTATGGCCACATAGTGTTCCAGGGTGTGTATTATACCACATTTACTTTATCCAGTCTATCACTGATGGACATTTGGGTTGATTCTATGCCTTCGATATTGTGAGTAGTGCTGCAATGAACATATGCATGCATGTATCTTTATAATAGAATGATTTATATTCCTTTGGGTACATACCTAGTAATGCGATTACTGGGTCAAATGGTATTTCTGGTTCCAGGTCTTTGAGGAATTGCCACACTGTCTTCCACAATGTTTGAACTAATTTACATTCCCACCAAAAATGTAAAAGTGTTCCTATTTCCAGCATTTGTTGTTTCTTGACTTCTTAATAATCACCATTCTGACTGGTGTGGGATGATATCTTATTGTGGTTTTAATTTGCATTTCTCTAATAATCAGCAATATTAAGCTTTTTAAAATATGTTTTTTGGCTGCTTATATATCTTCTTTTGAGAAGTGTCTGTTCATGTCCTTTGCCCACTTTTTAATGGGGTTATTTTTTTCATGTAAATTTGTTTAAGTTCCTTGTAGACTCTGGATACTAGGCCTGTGTCAGATGGATGGATTGCAAAAATCTTCTCCCATTCTCCCTATAGGTTGTCTGTTTTCTCAATAGTTTCTTTGGCTGTGCAGAAGTTCTTTAGTTTAATTAGATCCCATTTGTAAATTTTTGCTTTTGTTGCAATTGCTTTTGATATTTTTGTCATGAAATCTTTGCCTATGCCTATGTCCTGAATGATATTGCCTAGATTTTCTTCTAGGGTTTTTATAGTTTTGGGTTTTACATTTAAGTCTTTAATCCATCTTGAGTTAATTTTTGTATAAGATGTAAGGAAAAGGTCCATTTTCAATTTTCTGCACCATTTATTAAATAGGGAATACTTTCTCCATTGCTTGTTTTTGTCAGGTTCATTGAAGATCAGACAATTGTAGATGTATGGTCTTATTTCTGAGTTCTTTGTTCTGTTCCATTGGTCTATGTGTCTGTTTTTGTACCAATACCATGCTGTTTTGGTTATTGTAGCCTTGTAGTATAGTTTGAAGTTGGGTAAGGTGATGTTGCCAGCTTTATTATTTTTTGCTTAGGATTGCCTTTATTTTTTGCTTAGGATTGCCTTGACTATGCCAGTTCTTTTTTGGTTCCATATGAATTTTAAAATAGTTTTTGCTAATTCTGTGAAGAATATCAATGGTAGTTTAATCATTGAATCTATAAATTACTTTGGGCAGTATGGCTATTTTCATGATGTTGATTCTTCTTATCCATGAGCATGGATTGTTTTTCCATTTGTTTGAGTCCTCTCTGATTTCCTTGAGCAGTGGTTTGTAGTTCTCCTTGAAGAGGTCCTTCACATTCCTTGTTAGCTGTTTTCCTAGGTATTTTGTTTTCTTTGTAGCAATTGTGAATGGGAGTTCATTCATGATTTGACTTTATGCTTGTCTGTTGTTGGTGTATAGGAATGCCTATGATTTTTGCATGTTGATTTTGTATCCTGAGATTTTGCTGAAGTTGCGTATCTGCTTAAGAAACTTTTGGCCTGAGATGATGGGGTTTTCTGGGTATGGGCTCATGTCATGGACAAACAAAGACAGTTTGATTTCTTCTCTTTCTATTTCAATACGCTTTATTTATTTATTTTTTGCCTGATTGCCCTGGCCAGAACTCCCAATGCTATTTGAATAGGAGTGGTGGAGAGCATCCTTGTCTTGTGCCAGTTTTCAAGGGGAATGCTTCCAGCTTTTGCCCATTCAGTATGATATTGGTTGTGGGTTTGTCATAAATGGCTTTTATTATTTTGAGGTATGTTCCTTCAAACCTAGTTTATTTAGAGCTTTTAACATGAAGGGATGTTGAACTTTATCAAAGTCCTTTATCTGCATCTATTGAAATAATCATGTGGTTTTTGTCTTTAGTTCTGTTCATGTGATGAATTATGTTTATTGATTTGCATATGTTGAACCACTCCTGCATCTCAGGGATGAAGTAGACTTGATTATGGTGGATAAGCTTTATTATGTGCTGCTGGATTCAGTTTGCCAGCATTTTCTTAAAGATTTTTGCATTGATATTCATCAGGGATATTGGCCTGAAGTTTTCTTTATTTGTTGTCTCTCTTCCAGGTTTTGGTGTCAGGATGATGCTGGCATCATAAAATGGGTTAGAGAGGAGTCCCTCCTTTCCAATTGTTTGGAATAGTTTCAGAAGAAATGGTACCAACCCCTCTTTGTACCTCTGGTAGAATTCAGCTGTAAATTCATCTGGTCCTGGGCTGTTTTGGTTGGGAGGCTATTTATTACTGCCTCAATTTCAGAACTTGTTATTGGTCTCTTCACAGAATCAACTTCTTTGTAGGTCAGTGTGAGGAGGGTGTATGTGTCCAGGAATTTATCCATTTCTCCTGGATTTTCTAGTTTATTTGCATAGAGGTGTTTATAGTATTCTCTGATTGTTGTTTGTATTTCTGTGGTGTCAGTTGTGATATCGTCTTTATCATTTTTACTGTATCTATTTGATTTTTTCCCTCTTTTCCTCTCTATTAGTCTAACTAGTGTTCTATTTTATTAATTTTTTTAAAAAACTAACTCCTGGATTCATTGATTTTTTGAAGGGATTTTCTGTGTCTCTCCCTCCTTCAGTTCTGCTCTGATCTTGCTGATTTCTTGTCTTCTGCTAGCTTTGGGGTTTGTTTGCTCTTGATTCTCTGTAAGTAGTTCTTTTAGTTGTGGTGTTAGGATGTGGGTTTGAGATATTGCTAGCATTTTGATGGGAGCATTTAGTGCTATAAATTTCCCTCTTAACACTGCATTAGCTGTGTCCCAGAGATTCTGGTATGCTCTCTTTGTTCTCATTAGTTTCAAAGAACTTCTTGATTTCTGACTTAATTTTATTATTCAGCCAGAAGTCATTCAGGAGTGGGTTGTTCAATTTCTATGTAGTCATGTAGTTTTGAGCGAATTTCTTAATCTTGAGTTCTAATTTGATTGTGCTGTGGTCTGAGAGACTGTTGTGATTTTATTTCATTTGCATTTGCTGAGGTGTGTTTTACTTCCACTTATGTGATCAATTTTAGAGTAAGCAGCATGTAGTGCTGAGAAGAATGTATATTCCGTTGTTTTGGGGTGGAAAGATCTGTAGATAACTGTCAAATTCACTTGATCCAGAGCTGACTTCAAGTCCTGAATATCTTTGTTGATTTTCTGTCTTGATGATCTGGCTAATATTGACAGCAGGGTGTTATTATCTCCCACTGTTATTGTATGGGAGTCTAAGTCTCTTCATAGGTCTCCAAGAATATGTTTTATGAATCTGGGTGCTCCTGTATTGGGGGCATATAGAATTAGGATAGTTAGCTCCTCTTGTTGAATTAAACCCTTTACCATTATATAATGCCCTTCTTTGTCTTTTTTGATCTTTGTTGGTTTAAAGTCTCTTTTGTCAGAAACTAGGATTTCCTGCTTTTTTCTGCTTTCCACTTGCTTGGCAAATTTTTCCTCCATGCCTTTATTTTGAGCCTATCTGTATCTTTGCATGTGAGATGGATCTCTTGAATACAGCACACCAATGGGTCTTGACTCTTTTTTGTTTGTTTGTTTGTTTTGATACAGAGTCTTGCTCTGTCACCCAGGCTGGAGTGCAGTGGCATGATTTTGGCTCACTGCAACCTCCATCCCCCAGGTTCAAGCCATTCTCCTGCCTCAGTCTCCCAAGTAGCTGGGATTACAGGCATGTGACACCATGCCCAGCCAATTTTTGTAGTTTTAGCAGAGATGGGGTTTCACCATGTTGATCAGGCTGGTCTTGAACTCCTGATTTCAGGTGATCCACCCACCTCAGCCTCCCAAAGTGCTAGGATTACAGGCATGAGCCAGGGTCTTGACTCTTTATCCAGATTGCCATTTTGTGTCTTTTGATTTGGGGATTTAGCCCATTTAATTTAAGAATAATATCGTTATGTATGAATTTGTTCCTGTCATCTCGATGCTAGCTGGTTATTTTGCAGACTTGTTAGTGTAGTTGCTTCATAATGTCATTGGTCTGTGTACTTCAGTGTGCTTTTGTAGTGGCTGCTAATGGTTTTCCCTTCCATATTTATTGCTTTTTTCAGGAGCTCTTGCAAGGCAGGTAGGCCTGGTGGTGACAAATTCCCTCAGTATTTGTGTTTCTGAAAAGGGTTCTATTTCTCCCTCACTTATGAAGCGTGGTTTAGCCAGATATGAAATTCTGGGTTAGAAATTCTTTTCTTTAAGACTGTTGAATATTGGCCCCCAGTCTCTGCTGGCTTATAGGGTTTCCACTGAGAGGTTTGCTGTTAGTTTGATGGACTTCCCTTTGTAGGTGACCTGGCCTTTCTCTCTGGCTGCCCTTAACATTTTTTTTTCCTTCATTTCAACCTTGGACAATCTGATGACTATGTGTCTTGGGGTTGATCTACTCATGGATTATCTTACTGGGGTTCTCTGGATTTCCTGAATCTGAATGTTGGCCTGTCTTGCTAGGTTGGGGAATTTCCCTTGGATGATATCCTGAAGTATGTTTTCCAGTTTGGTTCCATTCTTTCCATCTCTTTCAGGTACCACAATCAGTCATAGGTTTGGTCTTTTTATATAATCTTTATGGTCCTTGGAGGTTTTGTTTGTTCTTTTTCATTCTTCTTTCTCTAATCTTGTCTGCCTGTCTTACTTCAGCAAGATAGTCTTCAAGCTCTGAGATTCTTTTCTCCACTTGGTCAGCTATTGATACTTGTGGTTGCATTGTGAAGTTATTCTGTTGTGCTTTTCACCTCCACCAGGTCATTTATGTTCTTCTCTAAACTGTTTATTCTGGTTAACAGCTCCTGTAATGTTTTATTATGATTATTCACTTCTTTGCATTGGGTTAGAACATACTCCTTTAGCTTGGCGAAGTTTTTTATTACTCATCTTCTGAAGCCTACTTTTGTCAGTTTATCTATCTCACCCTCAGCCCGGTTCTATGTCCTTGCTGGAGAGGCGTTGTGATCATATGGAGGAGAGAGGCACTCTGGCTTTTTGAGTTTTCAGGATGTTTGCATTGGTTCTTTCTCATCTTCATGAGCTTATCTACCTTTGACCTTTGGGGCTGCTGACCTTTGGATAGGGTTTTTGTGGGGTTCTCTTCTGTTGATGTTGCTGTTGTTGTTGCTTTCTGTTTGTTTGCTTTCCTTTTAACAGTCAGGCCCCTCTTCCATAGGGCTGCTGTAGTTTGCTAGGAGTCCTCTCCAGATCCTATTTGCCTAAATCCCTTCCACACTTGGAGGTGTCACCAGTGGAGGCTACAGAACAGCAAAGATGGCTGCCTGCTCCTTCCTTTGGGAGCTCTGTTCCAGAGGAGCACTAACCTGATGCTGGCCAGAATGCTTCTGTATAAGGTGTCTTGAGACCCCTCTTGGGAGGGTCTCACCCAGTTAGGAGGCATGGGATCAGGGACTTGGTTAACAAAGCACTCTGGCTACCCCTTGGCAGAGCCGGTGCACTGCTCTGGGGAAAATCCCCTTTGTCTGGTCTGCCTGGACTCTTCAGAGTCAGCAGGCAGGAAAGACTAAGTCCACTGAAACCAAGGGACTGCATCCCCTCCTCCCCACAGGCCCTCCATCTCAGGGAGATCATATTTCTCTCTGTAAACCCCTGGATGGAGTTGCTGAAATTCCCAAAGGGATGTCCTGCATGGTGAGGAGGGATGGATCCAAATCCCACCTAAAGAAGCAATGTGGCCACAATCTGCCACAGCTGCTGGGCTGCACTGTGGGGAATTCCTCCAGGTCCAAACTACTCAGTATCCCTGGAACTGGTAGGGGAAAGCAAATGACTGGTGCTGCAGTGATGGTGGCTGTCCCTTCCCACTAGTTCGTCTTAGGCACTCTCCAGCCTGCTTCCCGTGGTCACAGCCTGAGCCTGCTGAAAGTCTGCACAGCCCTGTGCTTGGGTCCCAAGGCACTGGTGGCATGGGCTCATGAGCGGATCTCCTGATCTTCAGGTTTCACAGATCCATGGGAAAAGTGTGGTTTCCCAGGCAGGGTAGTACAATCACTCACCTCCTCCCTTGGCTGGGGGTGGGAGCTTCCCTTGCTCTGCGTGGCTCACGGGTCGGCTGTCGCTCCACCTTGCTTTTTCTCACTCTCCGTGAGTCACGCCAACTGCCTAGTCAGTCTCAATGAGAGAGCCTGGATACTTCAGTTGAAGGTGCCGGATTCACTCGTTTTTATTCTCCGTGACTTGACTTTCATGGGTTTCATTGTGCTTCCTTCTGGTTTCCTTTCCACTAGAAATAATATGTGTAACACCATTAGCACAGTTCCTGGCATAGCTTCTCAATAAATTGCAGTTATTATTATCATAATCTTTCTGATAATTTTGTCTCAATCTTCCTCAATGTGTGCAACCTACTGTTTGGAAAAAACAAATCTGATCTATATCCATGATTTAAATGAACTGTTTGTTGGTGGTTCTTAATAGTGACTATGCATCAGAATCAAATGTGTAGGTTTTTAATAACATTGAATCCCCAAACTTATTTCAGAAGCACTAAATAAAATCTATGGAGATAGAATCCAGGCTTGAATATTTTCGAAAAACATTCCAAGTAAATATAATTAGCAGACAAGAAGGCCGGGCGCGGTGGCTCAAGCCTGTAATCCCAGCACTTTGGGAGGCCGAGATGGGCGGATCACAAGGTCAGGAGATCGAGACCATCCTGGCTAACCCGGTGAAACCCCGTCTCTACTAAAAAATACAAAAAACTAGCCGGGCGAGGTGGCGGGCGCCTGTAGTCCCAGCTACTCCGGAGGCTGAGGCAGGAGAATGGCGTGAACCCGGGAGGCGGAGCTTGCAGTGAGCTGAGATCCGGCCACTGCACTCCAGCCTGGGCGACAGAGCGAGACTCCGTCTCAAAAAAAAAAAAAAAAAAAAAAAAAAAAAAAAAAATTAGCAGACAAGATTGAGAATTGCTGCTTTACATAGTGATGACTTCCATATCTTTAGCTGAAATCTGTACCTTAACCTCTGTTTAGTGTTGTAGACATTGCATCCTGGTAGACATCTCCGCTCACTTGTCTTATAAATATCTCAAACTTGATATGTATTAAACTAAATATACTATATTCTCTTCAAAATGTTTTTGTCTTTCATAGCATGACAACCTGACAATCATCCTCAACTTCCTTATCCCAACCTCAGAACCAATTAATCAGCAAGTTAGGTAGATTCTTTCTCTGAAGGAGTTCAAAATCTTCCCGTTCTTTTCTTTCTCTTCACCTGGACTATTGTAACCATTTCTTAACTGGACTTTTTCTTCCCCTTACCTCAACCATGCAAAAACCAATTCACTCACCCCTGAGCTGCCAGAGTACTCTCTATAACGTATAAACCAGGATCAGGGCTTTGCCTGCTTAAACTCATTGAAAGGCTTACTATTACCTTTAAGACAATTTTTAGAGTTATTTTCATGGCATAAAGGCACTTAGTGCTTATTGGTCATCTCCTGCCACATCCCAAATACACCCTTCAACCACTTCATCTATATTGAGGCATTGGTAGCTTCCTCACATGTTTATTCACCACTTATTTATTTGCTAAACAAGTACTTTGTGAACATCTATTATTTCTCAAATGCTGTGGGAGCAGTGTGAACAAGATAGATACAATCTTTAGTGAAGCATGCTGTGGGGATCTGAAACAGGCAATTTACCAAATCTGGGGATTGTCAAGAAAAGCTTCTCTGAAGTAGTGGTTTTTAAACAGTCATCTTAAGTTTTGTCTTAAATTCTACTGTTTAGATAGAAAGAGGCAGACTCTCTCAAGCCTCTTAAAATGTGGTCCCTTCTGTCTTTAATGCCATTGCCCCCTCATTTATGTTTGTTTTTGTCTTACTGACCTTTTCTTATTCCTTAAGATTTATTGACGTTAAGCAACACCTCCTTTTGAAACATTCCCACATCCCTGAAACAACTAATTCTTAGTCGTTTTCTTCTCATGCTTTTTCTGGATTCCAGGATTTACCTTGGTTGAAGCACCATATATGCATTATTATAGTGATTGATTTTATTCTTTCTTAACTATGAACTGTTTAAGGGCAAAGGCATTAAATAGGCATCTTTTATTTCTTTAAAGCCATAACTTATACGGTGCTTGGCACATAGTTACTGCTTACTAAATTTTTTGTTGAATAAGAATGAAATGTTCATGAGCAAATATGGCCTAAATCACTTTGAACACTAGTAGGAATTCATATTGTCTGAGGTATGTAAGTATGGCTGGACCAGACTCTGAGGTGCTTTAAAGTGAAATTGAGGAATTTCAGATTTTACGCTTAACTAATATATTACCTTTGTAGTGTAGCACATTGGCTAGAAGCATTGACCTGTCTTCAAACTCTTTCCGCTTCTTGTAGCTGACTACTCCTGGGAAACTTTCTTCACTGCTTTAAGTCTCAGAATACTCATCTGTTTTAAACATTTTTAATGAGATAATGTATGCAAAGTTTTAGCATTTTTCCTGGCACATTGTAAGCTTTACAATGAATGTTAGTTATTACTCTAATTATATGCAACACTGAAAAAAATAAGACAGCTAAGGAACTAACAGTTTCAGAATGCAGAGTCAGAATAATTCAATGATTAACCACTCAGATAACAGTCAGAAAACCAAAATTTCAGTTCTAGTTCTAGCTCTCCCATTGGCTTGATTGTATCTTAATTTCTCCTACAAAAAAATTACAGTAAAATTACTAGATTTATGCTCTTCTCACCTGGGTGGTGTGATCATTTGAGATGTCTAAAGAAAAAAACTCAAATTTTACAAAGTGAGGATTTATAACGTTTGAAATCAATTTTCCTAATGTATTGGCTTAATTGATAATGTTATGCTTTTGTCAAAACTGTGTCATCTGTCTGGAATACCCTATTCACCCTGATCCTGTTTGTCCTTTAATTGTTGGTTTTAGCATAAGTTAGTGGGATTAGGTGCTCACTTATATATCCCTTAGAATACTAAACCTACTTCTGGCATAACATTTACCATGTATAGTATTTAAAAGCACATACTTGCATGTCTTCTCCCTTAGAATGTGAAGTCTTAGAAAGCAAGTGTGTCTTTTAATTCAGTATTCTCATTACCTAGTACAGATTGTGGCACATGTTAAATGATTATTAAGTATCATCTATTAATGGTATCACAATAGATTATGTTTTATAGATTTAAGAATATTTAAAAATGCTTTTGGGTAACAAAAAGAAGATTTCTGAAGTTCATTGAGGGGTTGTTTACTGTGAAGTGCAGATTAGAAAAATAACAATTACAATAAATAATAATAGTAACAGAGTAACTATTAGAACAGAATATTAAGTATCAAATAATAGCGATAAAAATATATTATTTTGGCTATTTACACTGAAAACATAATAAAATTAAAAATGAAGTAAAATGAGGAGGCTTTAGGTAAAACTAGCTAATACAACATACACAGCTACTTTTCCTATCTCCAAAAGTCCTGTTAAAAAGACAACTAGGGTATTTTTTTAAACCGTTCCTCTCTCCCAAAACTAAATCAATGTGAGGAGAATGTTAGAGGGAAAAAATTGACACAATTTTATAAGCAGAAAGGAAGAATGAAAATGCTAAGTGTCTTGGCCCGCTGAGAAATCAGAATTATGAATTGGCAGTGGCAAAAGCTGAAATCCAATCCATTTTACACTGACACAACCTGAAAAGGCACCAGGTACCTCTGTAAGAGCGAATTGGCCGGGTGAGGTGGCTCACACCTGTAGTCCCAGCACTTTGGGAGGCCAAGGCAGGCAGATCATTTGCAGTCAGGAGTTGGAGACCAGCCTAGCCAACATGGTGAAACCCCAACTCTACTAAAAATGCAAAATTTAACTAGTGTCATGGCACATGACTGTAATCCCAGCTACTTGGGAAGCTGAGGCAGGAGAATCAATTGAACCTGGGAGGTGAGGACTCAGTGGGCCGAGACTGTGCCACTGCACTCTGGCCTGGGCAACAGAGCAAGACTTTGTCTCAAAATGCAAACAAACAAACAAAAAGAGACTCAAATTGTTTAAAAAAAAAAAAAAAGACTATTGATCTAAAAGTTAATCACATTTCCAGATACTAGCCAAGATTTTTCACTGGAGAATTCTATTAAAAATTAAAAATTAATGAAGAAATAATGTCAATTCTACATAATTTCTTCTAGAAAATAGAAGACAAAAAGACACTTCCCAAATCATTTTATGAAGCCAGAATTAATCATGATACCAAAATCATACAAAGGCAATACAAGAAAATGTGCAAACTAATATCCCTCATGAACATCAATGCAGATGTCTTCAACAAAATATTAGCAAATTAAGTCCACAAATCTATGAAAACACTAATATATTGTGACCAATTAGGTTTTATCTTGGGAATGAAAGGCTGGTTCAATATTTGCAGACCAAGCAAAGTAATCCACATTAACAGAATAAGCAAAACCATATGATCATTTTAATTGAGGCAAAAAATGCATTTGACAAAATTTCACAATTGTTCTAGAAAAAAATCAGGAAACTATAAATAGAAAGAAACTTCTTCAATCTGAAAGGGCATCCCTCAAAACCTACAGCTAATGTAACACTTAATGGTAAAAGACTAAATGCTTTCCACATAAGATGAGGAATAAGATAAGGACGTCAAATATCACCACTCTTATTCAACATCATACTAAAACCTAGCAAAAGCAAAAGGCAAGGCAAGGAAAGAAAAACCATGAAGTATGGAAAGAAATAAATAAAACCATCTATATCCACAAACAGCATAATTGTTTATGTAAAAAGTCCCAAGGAGTCTAAAAAACAAAGAACCCCCCCAACTCATAAAACTAGTTTAGCCAAGTTTCCAGATACAAGGTTAAACACAGATATCAACACACAAAAAAGTGTGTTCAGAAAGGTATAGCATAAAGGAATTTTTTGAGGTGATAGAACTAATCTGTATTTTGATTGTCATGGTAGTTATAGGAATCTATACATGTGATAAAACTTACGGAACTATACACAAAAGTTTTTAAAAAATTGTAGGAGAAGATTATACAATTTATAAGATGCACTATAATAGTAATGAATGCAAAAATTTTTGACTAAGTTTTAAAATAAAGGGATTTTTTTTTTTTTCACAGAGGAAGTACACCTCTCTATTCCTTAAGAATAGGATTGTATCTGAAAAATTGTGCTCAGATTTGGGTCCTACATTTAAAAAAGTTAGCAAACTAGAATTTCCAGAGAAGTTGATGCAAAGAGGGAAGATCTAAAATGTCAGATTAGGAACTTTTAGTAGGAAGCTGTTGTTGCCTTCTCACCACCTTTCACTAGGTCTTTTCCATAGGATGAGAAGTGACTTATTTGATTGGTGAGGCCATGTCAGTTTGGTTTTCACTGGTCCTCTTTTATTTGTAACACTGAGTTAATGTGGCTGCCCAAATCCATATTAGGCTTGCTGGAATATAAAGCAGGCCAAGATAAGGCTGCTTGGGTTACTGAATGCTCTGCAAACCCAAACAGGCTAACACGTAGATCCCAAGGCCTCAAATGAGAGGAAAGAGTGAAGAGAGCATTTTAGCCTCAGGTCTAAGCTGTATTTTACAGAACAATACATTAATAAATTAATAACAACTGATAATTTTATTACTGTCTTGTACTTTTATCTCGGTCTCAGAGAGGAGATGAACATAATTCATACTTTCTCATTAGAAACTTAAACATTTACTTGACAAAGGGAAGACTTAGGACTAACAGTATTATCTTCAAATATTTAAAACATCATCAAACAAGGAAGGACTAGAATTAGTTATACAACTTCAGAATGTGAAAAAAAATAAAACAAATGCATTGAAATAATAGGGAGATAGATTTTGGTTTCATTTGTCCATTCATTTGTTCACTCATAAAACAATCTATTATCTATCTATCATCTATCAATCATCATCATTATCTTCCTTGTTGTGATAAATCCTGAGAATGTAGGGTGGTCTTACATTCTAACAATATTTCTGAATATTATAATTTTCCAAAAATAGAGCAAACTTCCTTGTGTAGTAGTTAGGTCTCTGTCCTGAATTTTGTTCAAGCAAAGGTTAGTTAGGTATGTCGTAGTTGGATACGGTGAGACATTGGACTAGATGATCTCTAAGAGTACTTCCAGAAAGCATCAAAGTGTAATTTCCCATTGGAAAATAAGGGAAGAACTAGTGTCAGTGAAATAGAATCAGAACCACATCTCAAGGCACACTTTCGTTTTTCATAGACTATCTATTACACTATTGAACCTAATTTTAAACCATCTTATAACTGGTAAAGAGCTCTGAGGTTAACCACGTAAGAAGTAACTGATATTATTTTTATTTCTCTTTTGCGGGTTGACCTATAGTATTTACAGTTAGATAACAAAAATGATATCCTAATTCCAATAATAATTGATGAATCATGAAGATGTACATTTCTAGTCATTTAATAAATGCTATTTTGAATTGAAATTGTGTTAGTTTGCTTGTTTGAGCAATCCAACAACGACTTTAATGAAAGAAAAAGTATTGTTTTACTTTTTTTTTTTTTTTTTACTATTATTATACTTTAAGTTCTAGGGTACGTGTGCATAACGTGCAGGTTTGTTACATATGTATACTTGTGCCATGTTGCTGTGCTACACCCATCAACTCGTCAGCACCCATCAACTTGTCATTTACATCAGGTATAACTCCCAATGCAATCCCTCCCCCCACCCCCTTCCCCCCTCCCCATGATAGGCCCCGGTGTGTGATGTTCCCCTTCCCGAGTCCAAGTGATCTCATTGTTCAGTTCCCACCTATGAGTGAGAACATGCGGTGTTTGGTTTTCTGTTCTTGTGATAGTTTGCTAAGAATGATGGTTTCCAGCTGCATCCATGTCCCTACAAAGGACACAAACTCATCCTTTTTTATGGCTGCATAGTATTCCATGGTGTATATGTGCCACATTTTCTTAATCCAGTCTGTCACTGATGGACATTTGGGTTGATTCCAAGTCTTTGCTATTGTGAATAGTGCCACAATAAACATACGTGTGCATGTGTCTTTATAGCAGCATGATTTATGATCCTTTGGGTATATACCCAGTAATGGGATGGCTGGGTCATATGGTACATCTAGTTCTAGATCCTTGAGGAATCGCCATACTGTTTTCCATAATGGTTGAACTAGTTTACAATCTCACCAATAGTGTAAAAGTGTTCCTATTTCTCCACATCCTCTCCAGCACCTGTTGTTTCCTGACTTTTTAATGATTGCCATTCTAACTGGGGTGAGATGGTATCTCATTGTGGTTTTGATTTGCATTTCTCTGATGGCCAGTGATGATGAGCATTTTTTCATGTGTCTGTTGGCTGTATGAATGTCTTCTTTTGAGAAATTCATATCCTTTGCCCACTTTTTGATGGGGCTGTTTGTTTTTTTCTTGTAAATTTGTTTGAGTTCTTTGTAGGTTCTGGATATTAGCCCTTTGTCAGATGAGTAGATTGCAAAAATTTTCTCCCATTCTGTAGATTGCCTGTTCACTCTGATGGTAGTTTCTTTTGCTGTGCAGAAGCTCTTTAATGAGATCCCATTTGTCAATTTTGGCTTTTGCTGCCGTTGCTTTTGGTGTTTTAGACATGAAGTCTTTGCCCATGCCTATGTCCTGAATGGTACTACCTAGGTTTTCCTCTAGGATTTTTATGGTATTAGGTCTAACATTTAAGTCTCTAATCCATCTTGAATTAATTTTCATATAAGGAGTAAGGAAAGGATCCAGTTTCAGCTTTCTATTTATGGCTAGCCAATTTTCCCAGCACCATTTATTAAATAGGGAATCCTTTCCCCATTTCTTGTTTCTCTCAGGTTTGTCAAAGATCAGATGGCTGTAGATGTGTGGTACTATTTCTGAGGACTCTGTTCTGTTCCATTGGTCTATATCTCTGTTTTGGTACCAGTACCATGCTGTTTTGGTTACTGTAGCCTTCTAGTATAGTTTGAAGTCAGGTAGCGTGATGCCTCCAGCTTTGTTCTTTTGACTTAGGATTGTCTTGGCAATGCGGGCTCTTTTTCGGTTCCATATGAGCTTTAAAGCAGTTTTCTCCAATTCTGTGAAGAAAGTCATTGGTAGCTTAATGGGGATGGCATTGAATCTATAAATAACCTTGGGCAGTATGGCCATTTTCACGATATTGATTCTTCCTATCCATGAGCATGGTATGTTCTTCCATTTGTTTGTGTCCTCTTTTATTTCACTGAGCAGTGGTTTGTAGTTCTCCTTGAAGAGGTCCTTTACATCCCTTGTAAGTTGGATTCCTAGGTATTTCATTCTCTTTGAAGCAATTGTGAATGGAAGTTCATTCATGATTTGGCTCTCTGTTTGTCTGTTACTGGTGTATAAGAATGCTTGTGATTTTTGCACATTAATTTTGTATCCTGAGACTTTGCTGAAGTTGCTTATCAGCTTAAGGAGATTTTGGGCTGAGACAATGGGATTTTCTAAATATACAATCATGTCATCTGCAAACAGGGACAGTTTGACTTCTTCTTTTCCTAACTGAATACCCTTGATTTCTTTCTCTTGCCTGATTGCCCTAGCCAGAACTTCCAACACTATGTTGAATAGGAGTGGTGAGAGAGGGCATCCCTGTCTTGTGCCAGTTTTCAAAGGGAATTTTTCCAGTTTTTGCCCATTCAGTAAGATATTGGCTGTGGGTTTGTCATAAATAGCTCTTATTATTTTGAGGTACGTTCCATCAATACCGAATTTATTGAGCGTTTTTAGCATGAAGGGCTGTTGAATTTTGTCAAAAGCCTTTTCTGCATCTATTGAGATAATCATCTGGTTCTTGTCTTTGGTTCTGTTTATATGCTGGATTATGTTTATTGATTTGCGAATGTTGAACCAGCCTTGCATCCCAGGGATGAAGCCCACTTGATCCTGGTTGATAAGCTTTTTGATGTGCTGCTGAATCTGGTTTGCCAGTATTTTATTGAGGATTTTTGCATCGATGTTCATCAAGGATATTGGTCTAAAATTCTCTTTTTTGTTGTGTCTCTGCCAGGCTTTGGTATCAGGATGATGTTGGCCTCATAAAATGAGTTAGGGAGGATTCCCTCTTTTTCTATAGATTGGAATAGTTTCAGAAGGAATGGTACCAGCTCCTCCTTGTACCTCTGGTAGAATTCAGCTGTGAATCCATCTGGTCCTGGACTTTTTTTGGTTGGTAGGCTATTAATTATTGCCTCAATTTCAGAACCTGCTATTGGTCTATTCAGGGATTCAACTTCTTCCTGGTTTAGGCTTGAAGAGTGTAAGTGTCCAGGAAATTATCCATTTCTTCTAGATTTTCTAGTTTATTTGCGTAGAGGTGTTTATAGTATTCTCTGATGGTAGTTTGTATTTCTGTGGGGTCGGTGGTGATAGCCCCTTTATCATTTTCTATTGCGTCTATTTGATTCTTCTCTCTTTTCTTCTTTATTAGTCTTGCTAGCGGTCTGTCAATTTTGTTGATCTTTTCAAAAAACCAACTCCTGGATTCATTGATTTTTTGGAGGGTTTTTTGTGTCTCTATCTCCTTCAGTTCTTCTCTGATCTTAGTTATTTCTTGCCTTCTGCTAGCTTTTGAATGCGTTTGCTCTTGCTTCTCTAGTTCTTTTAATTGTGATGTTAGAGTGTCAATTTTAGATCTTTCCTGCTTTCTCTTGTGGGCATTTAGTGCTATAAATTTCCCTCTACACACTGCTTTAAATGTGTCCCAGAGATTCTGGTATGTTGTATCTTTGTTCTCATTGGTTTCAAAGAACATCTTTATTTCTGCCTTCATTTCGTTATGTACCCAATAGTCATTCAGGAGCAGGTTGTTCAGTTTCCATGTAGTTGAGCGGTTTTGATTGAGTTTCTTAGTCCTGAGTTCTAGTTTGATTGCACTACGGTCTGAGAGACAGTTTGTTATAATTTCTGTTCTTGTACTTTTGCTGAGGAGTGCTTTACTTCCAATTATGTGGTCAATTTTGGAATAAGTGTGATGTGGTGCTGAGAAGAATGTATATTCTGTTGATTTGGGGTGGAGAGTTCTATAGATGTCTATTAGGTCTGCTTGCTGCAGAGATGAGTTCAATTCCTGGATATCCTTGTTAACTTTCTGTCTCGTTGATCTGTGTAATGTTGACAGTGGAGTGTTGAAGTCTCCCATTATTATTGTATGGGAGTCTAAGTCCCTTTGTAAGTCTCTAAGGACTTGCTTTATGAATCTGGGTGCTCCTGTATTGGGTGCATATATATTTAGGCTAGTTAGCTCTTCCTGTTGAATTGATCCTTTTACCATTATGTAATGGCCTTCTTTGTCTCTTTTGATCTTTGATGGTTTAAAGTCTGTTTTATCAGAGACTAGGATTGCAACCCCTGCTTTTTTTTGTTCTCCATTTGCTTGGTAAATCTTCCTCCATCCCTTTATTTTGAGCCTATGTATGTCTCTGCGTGTGAGATGGGTCTCCTGAATACAGCAGACTGATGGATCTTGACTTTTTATACAGTTTGCCAGTCTGTGTCTTTTAATTGGAGCATTTAGTCCATTTACATTTAAGGTTAATATTGTTATGTGTGAACTTGATCCTGCCATTATGATATTAACTGGTTGTTTTGCTTGTTAGTTGATGCAGTTTCTTCCTAGCCTAAATGGTCTTTACATTTTGGCATGTTTTTGCAATGGCTGGTACCGGTTGTTCCTTTCCATGTTTAGTGCTTCCTTCAGGGTCTCTTGTAAGGCAGGCCTGGTGGTGACAAAATCTCTAAGCATTTGCTTATCTGTAAAGGATTTTATTTCTCCTTCACTTATGAAACTTAGTTTGGCTGGATATGAAATTCTGGGTTGAAAATTCTTTTCTTTAAGAATGTTGAATATTGGTCTCCACTCTTCTGGCTTGGAGAGTTTCTGCCGAGAGATCTGCTGTTAGTCTGATGGGCTTCCCTTTGTGGGTAACCCGACCTTTCTCTCTGGCTGCCCTTAAGATTTTTTCCTTCATTTCAACTTTGGTGAATCTGGCAATTATGTGTCTTGGACTTGCTCTTCTCGATGAGTATCTTTGTGGCGTTCTCTGTATTTCCTGGATTTGAATGTTGGCCTGCCCTGTTAGGTTGGGGAAGTTCTCCTGGATGATATCCTGAAGAGTGTTTTCCAACTTGGTTCCATTTTCCACCTCACTTTCAGGCACCCCAATCAGACGTAGATTTGGTCTTTTTACATAATCCCATACTTCTTGCAGGCTTTGTTCATTTCTTTTTCTTCTTTTTTCTTTTGGTTTCTCTTCTCGCTTCATTTCGTTCATTTGATCCTCAATCGCTGATACCCTTTCTTCCAGTTGATTGAGTCGGTTACTGAAGCTTGTGCATTTGTCACGTATTTCTTGTGTCATGGTTTTCATCTCTTTCATTTCGTTTATGACCTTCTCTGCATTAGTTACTCTAGTCATCAATTCTTCCACTTTTTTTTCAAGATTTTTAGTTTCTTTGCGCTGGGTACATAATTCCTCCTTTAGCTCTGAGAAGTTTGATGGACTGAAGCCTTCTTCTCTCATCTCATCAAAGTCATTCTCCGTCAAGCTTTGATCCATTGCTGGCGATGAGCTGCGCTCCTTTGCCAGGGGAGATGTGCTCTTATTTTTTGAATTTCCAGCTTTTCTGCCCTGCTTTTTCCCCATCTTTGTGGTTTTATCTGCCTCTGGTCTTTGATGATGATGGTGACGTAATGATGGGGTTTTGGTATAGGTGTCCTTCCTGTTTGATAGTTTTCCTTCTAACAGTCAGGACCCTCAGATGTAAGTCTGTTGGAGATTGCTTGAGGTCCACTCCAGACCCTGTTTGCCTGGGTATCAGCAGCAGAGGCTGCAGAAGATAGAATATTGCTGAACAGCGAGTGTACCTGTCTGATTCTTGCTTTGGAGGCTTCCTCTCAGGGGTGTACTCCACCCTGTGAGGTGTGGGGTGTCAGACTGCCCCTAGTGGGGGATGTCTCCCAGTTCGGCTACTCAGGGGTCAGGGACCCACTTGAGCAGGCAGTCTGTCCGTTCTCAGATCTCAACCTCCGTGTTGGGAGATCCACTGCACTCTTCAAAGCTGTCAGACAGAGTTGTTTGCGTCTGCAGAGGTTTCTGCTGCTTTTGTTGTTTACTGTGCCCTGTCCCCAGAGGTGGAGTCTACAGAGACAGGCAGTTTTCCTTGAACTGCTGTGAGCTCCACCCAGTTCGAGCTTCCCAGGGGCTTTGTTTACCTACTTAAGCCTCAGCAATGGCGGGCGCCCCTCCCCCAGCCTCGCTGCTGCCTTGCCGCGAGATCACAGACTGCTGTGCTAGCAATGAGGGAGGCTTTGTGGGTGTGGGACCCTCCCGGCCAGGTTTGGGATATAATCTCCTGGTGTGCCTGTTTGCTTAAAGCGCAGTATTGGGGTGGGAGTTACCTGATTTTCCAGGTGTTGTGTGTCTCAGTTCCCCTGGCTAGGAAAAGGGATTCCCTTTCCCCTTGCGCTTCCCAGGTGAGGCGATGCCTCGCCCTGCTTCAGCTCTCGCTGGTCGGGCTGCAACAGCTGACCAGCACCGATTGTCTGGTAGTCCCTAGTGAGATGAACCCAGTACCTCAGTTGAAAATGCAGAAATCCCCGGTCTTCTGTGTCGCTCGCGCTGGGAGTTGGAGACTGGAGCTGTTCCTATTCGGCCATCTTGCTCTGCCCTCCTGTTTTTCTCTTCATAAAATTACTGAATGCCTGGCATGTGGTAGGTATTCTGAGAGTAAATGTGAATGCATGAGTTCTCCATGGATTAAATGAGAATATCATTTAAAAAATATTTATGTAGTTGAATTTATCTGACTTCATGGTTTCAGTGTACCACTGGTCTTTTGAATATTTTCCTCTATTTTTTGTGATGCTTGTTAAAATGTTACATTTAGGGGGAAATCTTTTGTGATGCTGCTAAAACCATGCTTAGAGGAAAATTTATAGCTTAACATCTATATATTCAAAAATAAATAACAACAAGTACATGTTGTTTAGTGCTCTTTAGTAAGGAAAATTTAAACATTAGATACAAGAATTGGAAGTAGTTACTTCTACGGAGGAAGAATTGTAGGGGCAGGTTTCTTCATAGCAACACTGTAAAACTATTTGACTTTTAACTTAACATACATATATAACTTTGACAAAAATGAAGGTAGGAAAATAATGGATGTTTACAGCTTTATTTGAAATTAAATTCAGTTTAACTTATTACCCAGAAAGTAATTTAAATGAATAGGTGTCAAGAGATCTAATATGATGAATGGAATGAATCAGTCCTATAATTTCTTTCTTTCATTATAATCTCTGTTTTTTGATGGGTTACATGCTTAACCCATGGTTTAAAATTTGCATCTTATTTTTAAATTTTTTACTCTTTCTGGGCTGTTTTCCTGTCAAAATTCCCTCAATATAATTTAAAATGAGAATTAGACACATATCAAATCAGTAATGCAGACAATATTCAAAGGTTACCTATTTTCTGTGGTTTCTCATTAATTACTTAATCATTATGCATATTTAAGGTATATGACATGATTTTTGTATATTTACTAGTTTATTACAAAGGATATGGCAAAAGATACCAATGAAGAAATGCATAGGGCAAGGCTTGGAAAGGAGTGCAGAGCTTTCATGCCCTCTCCGGATGCAGTGCTCTTCAGGAAGCTCCAAGTGTTCAGCTACTCAGAAACTCCCTTATCGCTGTTTCTTGGAGTTTTTATGGAAGCTTCATTACTAGCCATAATTGAGTAAATCATTGGCAATTTGTGATCAACTTAACCTTTAGCATCTGTTTACTCCACAGAGGTTGGGGGGTGGAGCTGAAAGTCCCAACCCTCTAATTCTGCCTTGGTCTTTCCAGTGACCAGTGTCCATCCTGAAGCTACCTAGGGGCTGCCAGCCATTAGTTAGCTCATTAGCATACAAAAAGATTCACATTTTGGAGATTCCAAGTATTTCTGGAGTTGTATGCAAGAGTCAAAGAACGAATATGTATTTTACCATGTCACAATCTACCCCCTGGTTTTCAAACACAGATCCCTTACAGTGTAAAAATGTAAAACTTAAAAAATACTGACACATTGCTAGATTCCCATTCAGTCACTAATACTTAGAATGGTACATGATCATATTTTATGAGTATGTCTCCCAGAGAAAGGCCATTCAAGTTTGCAGGCTTCCATTGATCTTGTCACATCCCCAAAGCAGGAGTGATCTCTGAAAACATGTACCTTCACCATTTCAGGCAATTTTTATGCTCTGTTTCCCTTTTAAATAGAAGTTCCAGTTTCTGATAATCTCTTTTTTTTGCACATATGAGCATATACTTTTAGAAACAGCCAGGTCACATCTTTAATGCTTTGCTGCTTAGAAATTTCTTCCACCAGATACACTAAATCATCTCTCTCTCAAGTTCAAAGTTCCACAGATTTCTAGGGCAGGGGAAAAATGCTGCCCATCTCTTTGCTAAAGCATAGAATGAATGATCTTTATTCCAGTTCCCAATAAGTTCCTTATCTCCATCTGAGACCCCCTCAGCCTGGACTTCATTGTCCACATCACCATGAGCATTGTGGTCAAAACCATTCAACAAGTCTCTAGGAAGTTCCAAACTTTCCCACATTCTCCTGTCTTCTTCTGAGCCCTCCAACTGTTCCAACCTCTGTCTGTTAACTAGTTGCAAAGTTGCTTCCACATTTTCAGGTGTCTTTATAGCAGTGCTGGTACCATTCGTCCATTCTCACACTGCCATAAAGAATTTTCTGAGACTGGTTAATTTAAGAACAAAAGAGGTTTAATTGACTCACAGTTCTGCAGACTTAACAGGAAGCATGACTGGGAGGTCCCAGGAAACTTACAATCATGGCCAAAGGGGAAGAGGAGGCAAAGAGATTCTTTACATGGTGGCAGAAGAGAGAGAGAGAGTGTGTGGGGAAGTGCCACACACTTTTAAAACATCAGATCTCATGAGAACTCACTATCACAAGAACAGCAAGGGGGAAATTTGCCCCCATTATCCAATCACCTCCCACTAGGCCCCTCCTCCAATTTAACATGAGATTTGGGCGGAGACACAAATCCAAACCAAATAAAAGACTGTCCCGGCTCTCTATGAGTCTATGCTTAACATTGGATTTATATCCTTAAATACTAAATTTGTTTTCTAATTTAGGTTTATGGTATTGTTTATTATATGGGTTATCATAGGTAATTTGACTTGAACCATGGAATTTATTAAATTGCATATCTAAACAATTTTGTACTGGTTGATAAAAATCTAGCAAAGTAATTTTTTTGGTGTTTAATTAATTTTTGTCCTCTTTTGATTAGCAGTTTTATAAATCAGTTTATCTATTAGAGTTTTGGGAATTATTAACCAGTCTAAAGGATATGATCCTAAAGTCATGAGAAACCTGTTTTTTTTTTTTTGAGATGAAGTTTTGTTCTTGTTGCCCAGGCTGGAATGCAATGGTGTGATCTCGGCTTACCTGCAACCTCTGCCTCCCGGGTTTAAGTGATTCTCCTGCCTCAGCCTCCTGAGTAGTTGGGATTACAGGCACCTGCTGCCACACCCAGCTAATTTTTGTATTTTTAGTGGAGATGGGGTTTCACCATGTTGGTCAGGCCGGTCTTGAATTCCTGACCTCAGGTGATCCACCCACCTTGGCCTCCTAAAGTGCTGGGACTAGAGGTGTGAGCCACTGCGCCCGGCCAGAAATCTGTATTTAAGAGTACTTTTCCAGTTCCTTTTGATCCTTTCAATGAACTTTTTTGAAGACTCAACACTTTATTTTCTAGAGAAGAGTTTTTAGAAAATGTATCAGAATTAAGTAATTAACTGTGGAAAGACTTAATATAGTCAGGATTAAATATGCAATTGACAAGAAAATGTGGTTATTTCTGTGGCCTACAATAACTTAACATAATCATAATTATGACTGCTAACATATACTGACATATCAGAATTTTAAGAATCTTACAAAATTTTGGAACATATATTAATAGCATAGACATAAGTTTTCTGAGGCATTCCAAGCCATGAGAAACTGTAAGTCAATTAAACTTCTTTTCTTTTTAAATTACCCAGTCTCAGGGAGTATCTTTATAGCAGTATGAAAAAAATATATATATATTATACATATATACAATATACATATATTAATTAAAATTTTAATTCTTAGTAACCTTACTTTTTAGTGAAAACATAGGAAGTAAGTAATTTCAAACTGTTTTATATTAGTATTTGTAGATGAAAACCATCTTGGAAGTTTTTAGAAAGACATGTTAAAAAAATACTTTTTCATTAGCAAATCTAAATATATTTAGGTTTTTGTACCATATAAAATAAATGTCAAAGTACATAAACTTAAATTAATTTTAATAATTAATATTTTAATATTTTTACTTATAAATGATTCAGACATTTCATGATTATCTATTACTTAATTTAATATGACTTTAGGATTTTAAGTTACAGAAAATCATTTTGAAAATATGACACAAGTACCCTTCCTAATGCCTTCCCCAGTCATGCTGGGTCTTAAATAACTATATGGCATCCAGGACAGCTATGAAGGGCAGGGCCAATCTGGGTCCTGAGTTTACATACCAGGTGTAGAACTCAGGACAGAAGACAGCTATGAAGATGATGTCTGAAGGATCCAATGCTTCGTAGAATGGCCTGGAAGCAAATCTAAGCCAGGGAAGAAGTGGCATATTGGGCTTGACTCTGTCCTGTAGCTGTTGATCAAAGCACTGAGGACATGTCCCCAGATCTTACCATGGCCAGCGATCAGACCCCAAAATCTAGAGGTTCAAAACTAAAAACATAAGCTTACAGTCAAATTAAGCATCAAAAATATTAAAGAAGCAGTAGTTTCATGGCTTTAAAACATGTGTCAGAGGTAGTATAAAATTCTCTGACCAGTATACGCCAACAAAATGTCTGAATTATATTTAACTGACAATTTTGAAGTCATTTGTGTTTTATCATAATAATTTAAAACTAGTTTTATTTACCAAGTATTCTGTACACATAATACATATAGACATAGACAAAACTAGATTTTATAGTTTTTGTAAAGAATTTTTATTAATTGGCTTTTAAATAGTTTTTTTCTGTTTAGATGACTAACCTTTTATTTATCTGTTTTATTGTCCTAAGTAATTGATAGGCAACAATTTGTCCTTTAAAGCAATGACTCTTACATGAAACAAGATAAAAAATCTGTACCTTGAAAGTACAGAGCTGAGACTTCAGGCTTAAATGTTGTACTATTATTTGTTCAAATCAAAAAGCTTTTATATAAAATCCCAATTAATACAAGATGGCCAGGAAAAGCATATTAAACAAATGTAAGACTTTGTATTAGTCCATTCTCGCGCTGTTATGGAGAAATACCTGAGACTGGGTAATTTATAAAGGAAAGAGGCTTAATTGACTCACAGTTCTGCATGGCTGGGGAGGCCTCAGGAAACTTACAGTCACAGTTGAAGGGGAAACAAATGAGTCCTTCTTTACAAGGGGGCAGGAAAGAAAAGTGCTGAGCAAAGGGGGAAAAGTCCATTATAAAACCATCAGATCTTGTGAGAACTCATTCAAGATCATGAGAAAAGAATGGGGGTAAATGCCACCATGATTCAATTACCTCTCATTGGCTCTCTCCCATAACACATGGGGATCATGGGAACTAAAATTCAAGATGAGATTTGGGTGGGGAGACGGCCAAACCATATCAGACTTGTTGTGTAAATTTAAAACAATTGTTAAGAGTTTCTAGTCACTCAGTCATCTCTCTTAAACATCCTTATAAATGGAAGTATTATTATTATTATTATTATTGAGACAGGGGTCTCACTCTGTCACCCAGGTTGGAGACAGTGTGCAGTGGCACAATCATGGTTCACTACAGCCTTGACCTCATGGGCTCAAGTGATCCTCTCACCTCAGCCTCCAGAGTAGTTGGAATTACAGGTATGCACCACCATGCCCAGTGATTTTTTTTTTTCCCATAGAGACAGGGTCTCACCGTGTTACCCAGGTTGGTCTTAAACTCCTATGCTTAAGAAATCCTCCCACCTCAGATTTCCAAAGTGCTTTGATCACAAGTGTGAGCCACCATGCCTGGCAAAATTTTCTCTATAAATGTAAATTTTTTTGCAAAAGGGTTTTCATATAGCCAGCTAAATGTTAGAAGGGTGTAATTTGAAGACTAATTTAGTTTAATAGGTGGTCTTTTTAACTTCGTTTTTGCCTTTTAGTTAAAATTACTGAGTTCAGGTTGGAGCTCATCAGGGAATAGGGTAAAGAAATGATTCTCTATGTCTGGACTCCGCATAAATAGCTCTGAAAAAGAAGAAAGGCTACTTTTTATAAATACTTTATCCAGAATAGCTTTTTTTTTTTTTTTTTTTTTTGTCATGGGGTAGTAACAGCCAAATGTTTAGCAGATGTAGTTTTTCTTATTAATTAATCACTTGAGATTTTTAGTTGTCTTTTATAAAGAGTCTTTAAAAAAAAAGAATAAAAATATTAAAATCTTTTTAGAAGCTTTTCTACATCAATAGGCATTCCTTCACAGACCTAGTTCAGGAGCCCTCATTTAAAAATGTACCTTTACAAGTACAGTGTTGTTCATGTGGAATGTTCTACTGTAATTTTAAATTAGTAAGCTTTTTAAAATTTCTATAAGCATTTGTTGCTTTTGAGGCCTAATACTTATGCATGGAAACATAGGTGTAGCTGGTAGGTAGAGTAGGTAGAGTTCTTAAGGATATTTGCTTTGGTTCTCAGATCCCCTTGATCTACTTAGTAAATGATTTTTTCCCCACTTAAGCATTCAAGGAAAAGAAACAAAGGGGATAGAACACGAAAAACACGAATTTCTGAAAGCCAGAGTTGGCACATTCTGCAGCATTTCTGTTTACTCTCAGTTTCTGCCTGACCTAGTCAGACATCTGAGGCCTCTAAGTGGATCCAGGTCAGTTAGTTTTCAGGTTTATTCTGATACTGGATCCAGACCAGTTTCTGTTGTGATGTCTGAACAAGTTTGGATTTAAAAACATTGTTCAAACAACCATGGACAGCCCAAAAGACAAATCTTTGGTGCTTCAGAATTTGAGAGAGAACTTATTTATGATCCCCAAGCGCTGTAAGAAAGCAATGGACAAAATGGCCTGGAAGGTACTTCTTTTTGTTACTTGATGATCTTGGGGGTCACTAGAAGCTCTACTTGGGATCCCTCTTCTGACACTGACTGTTAAAAACTGTAGGCAAATTATATTTAACAGGGTTTAATTTAGCAAAGAACAGTTAACAAATTGGGCAGGCCTCTGAACCAGAGTAGATTTAGAGAGACTCCAGCACTGTCTCATGGTTGGAGAGGATTTATGGACAGAAAACAGAAAATGCTGCGCAGAAAATGGAAGTAAGGTAGAGAAACATCTGCATTAGTTATAGTTTGGTGTTTGTCTTGTTTGAACAGTTATCTGCCTGTGATTGGCCAAAACTTTGTGATTTGTACAAGAACAGATTACATAGTTTGTTTACACATCCAGTTAGGTTACAGTTCACTGTGTATGGAGAAATCTTTAGGCCAAATCTACAAGGAGGAAGCTTTAGGCTAAACCTAATTTAACAAGTGTTACTGTAATATTGGATTTCCCTCAATTCCTTACTTGTTTAGTCATTCCTTTACCCTCAGCTTCTATTCTTTTTTCTCTTCATTTGTACCCAAAGTTTTCTACCTTTGGAGAGGGCATTAGGTTTAGCCACTGTGCTTGTTTAGACTGCAAACAGCAATATCAGTCTAGCAAATGCCTCCCTCTTAGTACACTCCCATTTAGATAGGGTAAGGTTATGTAAGTGCAGAACTATTGGGCCATCTTCACTATCAACCAATATATAGCTACATTCACTTTTAGCTCCAATTTTGCCAGATGGGGCGAAGATATAAACCCATCTCTATCAGGTCCTCAGGAATTCTAGCATAAGATTTAAAAACACAGTTACAGTTTCTTTTTTAGGAATAATTTATGTTTCCAGAAATTGTAGTTGATCCTTGGCCCTAGGACCACTGCATCGAGTGGGTGGGTGGGGGGAACATGATATGGGGAGGAAAGAAAAACAGTAACATCATTATACTAGCATCCTCCTTCCTTGCTAAGAATTGCATAGTCATACTTGCATCCTTCACTATCCTCTTTTACCCAGATTAAGCAGAAAAATGGAGGAAAATCTAGTGGGAACACTCTTTTAATCCCACTCAGGTTGAGTGTGAGCATACACTTTTGAAGGCATGTAAGCAAGTCTTTCATGCTTTTCTCACCTCCTATTTTGGCCAACCAATGTTTTAATTTCCCATTTCACTTCTCTATCAAACTATTACTCTAGGAGGATATTTTCTTGCCTACTATGGGATATTATGGGCTGTACAGTGTGTTCCTTGGTCTAAAGACATACGGTTGGTCTTCCAAATTGTGTAGTATCTTCTGTGTTTTTTTATAGCACTCTGAACGTTTGCATCTTCTACCAGGTAAGCAAATCCCAGTCCAGAATCAGTGTTTACTCCTATCAAGATCCATTTTTAGCACCCCCATACTTATCAGCATCAATCTCACTTACCAACTATGTTTAGGGCTTCCCCAGTAGGAGTGTAGACCCATAGCCATCAGCAGTCTCTGTGTCTTTTGCTGGCAGACAGAACAGTTCTTATTGGCATTATGTGCCTGAGAAGTTGCAAAAGGAACATACTTGGATTCAGCCCATCTCTGCATTGTTGCAGTACCCCCATTTCACGGACCCAGGTGGCCACCTTTAATGAGCAACTGCTGATAGCTGCTTGACCTTTTAATCCTGGAAGGGACTCTTTCAATGGACATACTCTGCTTTAATGAACCTCTCAAATTTCCATAGGGTCATGCCTTACATGGGCATGCCTTCAATAGGCCAGGTTCCCAGCATCCTCTTGCCTGAGTGTATGACCAGGCCATTGGCTACTGCCCACAAGTCAGTAAAAAGCCAAAGACAGGCTTTTATCAGGCTTTTGATGTTCGATTCTTTCATCGCTGCTAGAAAACAGCATGCAATTCAGCCCACTGAGCTGATTTGTTTTTAACGTCTTTGATCAGTAGCATCCTTCCAAATAGTATGTTGTCTGTTCACCTTGGAACTCCTATCCACAAACCAAGCAGCTCTTGGTTGGTCAGTTGAAAGCTATTTATAGGGCACTGTAAAATCCACCAGCTCCTCACACAATTCCAGAGTCAGTCCTAGTACACAAGTCCAGAGTCAGTTCTAGCTCCCTGCTTGTATCACCTCTTTGCATTCCCCAGGTAGCATGAACCTATATAGACCATTTCTATTTTATTATGGAACTCTTCTGGGCACTGTCATTCCCATTAGAGTATTTCTCTGACATCACTCAAGACAGCATGGGTATTTCTGGTTTCAAGCTTATTTTATGTACTTCAATCATAGGGGTAGCTCTAATTAATGTTTGATAGCAAGGTGGTACATGCCCCTCAAGTGGGAATTCTGTAGTCCAAAGTCCCAGGAGTTGTTACTGGGAGGTGCTCATAGGCTTTTGCTATAAGCTCAGGCCTAGGCTCCACATAGGCCTATTTATTGCACAGAGAATTTCCTCATTCTAGCACTCCAACTTTTATTCTTCACTATATGGGCTTGGAAATCTTACTCGTTCCCTTTTAGCATTTCCAATTAATATAGCTTGAAGGGCAGATTTACATGCTTTCTGTTCTATGATACTAGGTAGTGAGAACATTCCTTAGATACAATTTCTATATGTTTTAGGTGCACAGTTAGAGACAATATCTATATATGTTTAAGATATATTAAGATGTTTTAATATACACAGTGAAATGCTTGCTACAGTCAAGCAAATTAACATGTTCACGAATATCTCTCACTTCAAATAGTTACCTCTTTTATGTGTGTGGCAAAAGCACCTAAATGGCCAGGTATGGTGGCTCACGCCTGTAATCCTTGGCAGGCCAATGCAGGCAAATTGCTTGAGTCCAGGAGTTCAAGACCAGCCTGGACAACATACTGAAACCCTGTGTCCACAAAAAATTAGCAAAGTGTTATAGTGGGCACCTGAAGTCACAGCTACTTGGGAGGCTGAAGTGGAAGGATTCCTGGAGCCTGGAGATGGAGGTATAGTGAACCGTGATCACACCACTGCACACTCCAGCCTAGGTAATGGAGTGTAACTCTCAAAAAAAAAAAGAAAAAGAAAAAGAAAAGAAAAGCACCTAAACTCTACTGTTCGCAAAATTTCAGTGTACAATAAAATATTATTAACTTTAGTCATACTCTACATTAAATCTCTAGACTTATTATTCATCTTACATAACTGCAAGTTTGTACCATTTGACCTACATCTCCCCACTTCTTCCTGCCCATCCCCACTCCCATAACCACCATTCTATAGTGCTGTTTCTGTGAGTTTGATTTGTTTTTTAAAAAGATTCTACATTTAAGTGTAAAAATGCAGTATTTTGCTGTGTCTGGCATTTACCTAGCACAGTGTACTCCAGGTTCATCTGTGTTGTCACAAATAGCAGGATCTCCTTTAAATTATTTTTATTTTTAGTTTTTATGGGTACATAATAGGTGTATATATTTATGGGGTACATGAGGTATTTTGATTCAGTTATACAATATGTAATTAGCACATCAGGGTAAATGGAGTATCCATTGCCTCAAGCATTCATCATTTCTTTGTGTTATGAACATTCCAATTTTACTCTCTCATTATTCTAAAACGCACAACAAATTATTGCTGACTAGTCACCCTGTTGTGTTATCAAATACTAGGTCTTATTCATTGCATCTAACTACATTTTTATACCCATTCACCATCTTCATTCCTCTTCTCCCCTTACCTACTACCTTTCCCAGCCTCTGGTAACTATCATTCTCCTCTCTATCTCCATGAGTTCGGTGATTTTAATTTTTAGCTCCCATAAATGAGTGAGAACATGTGAGGTTTATTTTTCTATGCCTGGCTTATTTCACTTAACAGTGTTGTCAAGTTCCATCCATATTGCATCAATTCACAGGATCTCATTCTTTTTTATGGCTGAATAGTTCTCCATTGTGTATATATACCATGTTTTCTTTATCCAGTCATCTGCTGATGGACACAGATTGATTTGAAATCTTGTCTTTTGTGACTAGTGCTGGAATAAACAAGGGATTGCAGATACTTCTTCAATACACTGATTTCCTTTCTTTTAAAGGAATACCTAGCAGTGAGGTTGCTGCATCATATGGTAATTCTATTTTTAGTTTTCTGGGAAACCCGCGTACTGTTCTCCGTAGTGACTATACTGATTTACATTTCCCCTAACATTGTACTAGGGTTTTCCTTTCTTTTTTCTCTTTTTTTTTTTTTTTTTTTTTTTCTTTTTGAGACTGAGTCTCGCGCTATTGCCCAGGCTGGAGTGCAGTCACTGGTTTCGGCTCACTGCATCCTCCACCTCCTGAGTTCAAGGGATTCTCCTGCCTCAGCCTCCTGGGTAGCTGAGATTAGAGGTATGTGCCACCACACCTGGCTAATTTTTGTATTTTTAGTAGAGACGGGGTTTCACCATGTTGGCCAGGCTGGTCTCAAACTCCTGACCTCAAGCGATCCTTCTGCCTCTGCCTCCCAAAGTGTTGGGATTACAGGCATGAACCACTGCGCCCAGCTGGGTTCTCCTTTCTATACATCCTTGCCAGCATTTGTTATTGCCTGTATTTTGGATAAAAGCCATTTTAACTGGAGTGACATGATATCTAATCATACTTTTGATTTGCATTTGCATTTTTCTGATGATCAGTGATGTTGAGTGCCTTTTTACATACCTGTTTGTCATTTGTGTCTTCTGTTGAGAAATGTCTACTTAGATCTTTTGCCCATTTTTAAACTTAGATTATTAGATTTTTTTTTCTATTGAGTTGTTTGCACTCCTTATATATTGTGGTTATTAATCCCTTGTCAGATGGATAGTTTGCAAATATTTTCTCCCATTCTGTGGGTTGTTCTCTTCACTTTGTTGATTGTTTTCTTTGCTGTGCAGAAGCTTTTAAACTTCATATGATCCCATTTGTCTATTACCTGTTTTGGTTGCCTGTGCTTTTTGGGTATCACTCAAGAAATATTTGCCCAGACTGATGTCCTGGAGAGTTTCCACAATGTTTTCTTTTAGTAGTTTCATAGTTTCATGTATTGTATTTAAGTCTTTAACCCATGTTGATTTGATTTTTGTATATGACAAGAGATAGGGGTCTAGTTCTGTTATTCTACATAAGAATATCCAGTTTTCCCAGCACCATTTATTGAAGAGACTGTCCTTTCTCCAATGTATGTTCTTGGCACCTTTATCAAAAATGAGTTCACTGTAGATGTATGGATTTACATTTGGGTTCTCTATTCTGTGCCATTGCTCTATGTGGCTATTTTCATGTCAGTACCACACTGTTTTGGTTACTGTAGCTCTGTAATATAATTTGAAGTCAGGTAATGTGATACTTCCAGTTTTTTTTTTTTTTTTTTTTTTTTTTCCTGTGGACAGCTCTGACCATTCTTGGTCTTTTATGGTTCTATATAAATTTTAGGATTTTTTTTTCTATTTCTGTGAAGAATGTCATTGGTATTTTGATAGGGATTGCATTGAATCTATAGATTGCTTTGGGTAGTATAGACATTTTAATAATACTGATTCTTCCAATACATGAACATGGAACATCTTTCCATTTTGTGTGTGTCCTCTTCAATTTCTTGCTTCAATGCTTCATCTTTTTAATTGTAGAAATCTTTTACCTCTTTGATTAAGTTTATTCCTTGATATTTTATTTGTAACTATTGTAAATGGGATTACTTTCTTGAATTTCAGATAATCTGTTGTTGGCATACAGAAAAACTACTGATATTGTATGTTGATTATGTCCTGCAACTTTCCTGAATTTTTTTTATCAGCTCTAGTAGGCTTTTTTTGTGGAGTCTTTACTTTATTCCAAGTATAAAATTATCTAATCTGCAAAGAAGGATCATTCTATTTATTCCTTTCCAATTGTATGGACTTTATTTCTTTCTCTTGCCTGATTGCTCTAGCTAGGATTTCCAGTACTATGATGAATAACAGCAGTCAAAGTGGGCATCTTTGTCATGTTCCACATCTTAGAAAAAAGGCTTTCAATTTTTCCCCATGTAGTATGATACTAGATTTTGGTCTGTTATATATGGCTTTTATTATGTTGAGGTATGTTCCTTCTATACCCAGGTTTTTTGAGGGTTCTTAACATGAAGGGATGTTGAATTTTATCAAATTCTTTTTCAGTATCGATTGAAATGATCATATAGTTTTTGTCCTTCTCTCTGTTGATATGATGTATCACATTGATCGATTTACATTTGTTGAACTATTGCTACATCCCTGGGATAAATACCAATTGGTCATGATGGATTATTTTTATAATGTATTGTTGAATTTGATTTGCTAGTATTTTGGTGGTATGTTTTAATTTTTTGTTTTATATTTGTTTTTGTATCTGTTGTAGGATTTTTGATTTGAAGCTACTATGAGGCTTGTAAATAACATCTATAACCCATTATTTTCAATGGATGACAACTTAACTCTGATTGCAAACACAAAGAAACTAAAAAAGGAAACACAAAGAGAAAACTAATAAAAACTCCACACTTAAACTTCATCCTTCTTGTTTTTTAACTTTTTGTTGTTTCTATTAATTTCTTACTATGTCATCTATGTCTTAAAAAATGTTGTAGTTATTATTTTTGATACGTTCATCTTTTAGTCTTCCTACTCAAGATATAAGTAATTTATACACTCCAATTACAGTGTTGTAATATTCTGTATTTGTCTGTTACCAGTGAGTTTTGTACCTTTAGGTGATTTCTTGTTGCTCATTAACATCTTTTTCTTTCAGATTGGAGAATTCCCTTTAGCGATTTTTTGCATGACAAGTCTTGTGTTGACAAAAATCCCCCAACTTTTGTTTGTCTGGGAAAGTCTTTATTTCTCTTTTATTTGAATATTGATATTTTTCTCTACGTTTGGAAAGTTCTCTGTTATTATCTCTTTGAATATATTTTCTATGCCAGTCTCTCTCATTACCTTCTCTTTAAGGTCAATAACTCTTAGATTTGCCTTTTTGGGCTATTTTCTAGATCCACTAGGTGTGCTTCATTATTTTTTATTTTTTTATCTTCTGACTCCTCTGATTGTGTGTTTACAAATAGGCTGTCTCAAGCTCACTAATTCTTTCTTCTTCTTGATCAGTTCTGGTGTTGAGAGACTCTCATGTGAAAGTCTCTCTTTAGTTTGTCACTTGAACTTTTCAGCTCCAGAATTTTTCCTTAATTCTTTTACATTATTTTAATCTTTTTGTTACATTTATCTGTTAGGATTCTGAATTCCTTCTCTGTGTTACCTTGCATTTCATTGAGCTTCCTGAAAACAGCTCTTTTGAATTATCTGTCTGAAGAGTCATATACCTCTGTCACTCTGGAATTGGTCACTGGTGCCTTGTTTTGTTCTCTTGCTAAGGTCACGTTTTCCGGGATGGTCTTAATGCTTGGGATATTTATTGATGTCTGGATGTCGAAGAGTTATGTGTTTATTCTAATCTTCCCAGTGTGGTCTTGTTTGTTCCCATTGTTTTTGAGAAGGCTTTCCAATTATTCAAAGTGAATTAAAGCTTGTAATCTAAGCCTTTGATTGCTGCAGCCATATCTGCATTAGGGGAAACCCCAAGCTCGGTAACACTGTGACTCTTGCAGACCAATAGAGGTACTGGCTTGGTGGTGTTGTGTAAAATCTCAAAAAATTACCCTGGATTACCAGGCAGAGTCTCTTGTTCTCTTTCCTTACTTTCCCACAAACAAATGGAGTTTCTCTCACAACTTTAGGCTAAGCTGCCTAAAGTTGGGGGAGAGGTGATTCAAGCACTCCCATGGCCCACTGCTGGAATCTTGTTGGGTCGCATCTGAAGCCAGCGCAGTACTGGGTCTCTCACCAAGCCCTGTGGTGACTATTTCCTGGCTACTGCTAATGTTTGTTCAAGGCTTAAGAGCTCTTTAGTAAGTGGGTAATAAATCTTCCCAGGACTGGGTCTTTCCTTTCAGTGTAGCATATTCCCTTCTGACCCATGGTGGATCTAGAAATGCCATCCAGGAGTTAAGGCCTGGATTTGGAGGTTTAGGAATATCCCTGGTGATTTATTTTACTGGGACTGAGCTGGTACCCAGGCTGCAAGACAAAAGTCCTCTACTTTTCCCTCTCCTTTCCTCAAGCAGAAGGAGTCTCTTCCTGTGGTCACCACTACCCCAGGCCTGTGATGACTACTGCATGACTACTGCTGATGTTTATTCAAGGCCCAAAGACTATTTAGTCAACAGGTGGTAAATTCTGCCAGGCCTAGGTCTCTCAATTCAGGGCAGCAGTTTCCCTTCTGTCTGTGGCAGGTGTTGAAATGTCCTCTAGGAGCTGATACCTGGAATCAGTGACTTTAGGAGTCAGCTTGGTGCTTTATTTTACTGTGGCTGAGCTGGTACCCAAGTTACCAAAGTCCCTTTTACTCTTCCTTCCCCTTTCCTCAGCAGAAGTATCTCCCTGTTGCCACCATAGCTGGGAATGTGCTGGATTACACCTGAAGCCAGCATGGTACTGGGTCTTGCCTAAGGCCTAAGGAAACTGCTGCCTGGCTTCTGCTGTTGTTTATCCCAGGCCCAAGCACTCTTTAGTCAGCAGGTGATGAATTCCAGGTCTGGGTCCTTGCTTTCAAGGCAATGGGTTTCCTTCTGGGTCAGAGTCAGTCTAGAAATGTTGTCTAGAAGCTATGGCCTGAAATGGGAGTTTCAGGACTCTGGTTAGTGTTTTATTTTACTGTGGCTGAGCTGATATCCCAGTTGCAAGCCGAGGTCCTCTTTACTCTTCCCTCTCCTCCCAGAGCTGCAAGCTGTGATGCCTGGATTTGGGGGAGGAGTGACACAAGCATTCCCTTGGCTGCCACAGCTGGTGTTTCAGTGGGTTACATGCACCCCAAGCCTACTGGCTCTGAGCCCAGCACAGCACCAGGACTTGCTTAGAAATTGCAGCCCTTGTGGCCTAGACTGCCTTTCCAGTTTATTTAGGAGCCCAAAGCACATTAGCCCATAGTGGTGGGGCTAGCCAGAATTCAGGTTCAGACTGCAGGGATGGACAATTCCCCTCTGGCTAGGGCTGGTCTAAATGTTCTCTCTGTGGGTGCTGGACAAATTCCGCCTTGTGTTGTTTTCTGCCGTGACAGGATAGCACTGTGTTCCAATGCAAAGTCCCACAATCACTTTTCCTCCTCCAAGCATATAGTTTCTCTCCAAAACACTGCACTGCCGGGGGTTGGAGGAGGAGTTTTGTCAGCAATTCAAGACTGCTTTCCTGTGCTGTTCATTGCCTCTTTTCTTGGTATGATGTTAAAATCAGGTACTGTGATTACTCACCTGATTTTTGGTTCTTATGAAGGTGCTTTATTGTGTGGGCAGTTGTTCAACTTGGTGTTCCTGTGAGTGGGATGATCATTGGAAGGTTCTGTTTGGCCATCTTGCTCTACCTCTGTCTCCTCCACCTTTTTTTCCCCAAAAGACTGGATGTTATTCTGTTATTCTA
The DNA here is from genome assembly GCF_024542745.1 of Macaca thibetana thibetana. NCBI lineage: Eukaryota > Metazoa > Chordata > Mammalia > Primates > Cercopithecidae > Macaca > Macaca thibetana. Next base: position 81,276,320 of record NC_065589.1, on the reverse strand, counting down.
TTTCTATCACAAAACGCTTAAGTTGTTTCCATATCTTGGCTGTTGTGAATGCTGCAATGAATATAGGAGTGCAGATATCTGTTTGAGGTGTTGATTTTATTTTCTTTGAATGTATACCTGGAAGAGGGATTGATGGATCATATAGTAATTATATTTTAAATTTTTTGAGAAAAGCTCCATACTGTTTTCCATAATGGCAGTATCAATTTACATTTCTATCAATAGTGAACAAGGCTTCTCTTTTCTTTGCACTCTCACCAATATTTGCCTTATGTCTTATGTCTACGGATTGATATCATATTGTGGTTTTGATTTGCATTTTTCTGATGATGAGCACCTTTTCATATATCTGCTCGCTGTTTTTATGTCCTCTTTGGAAAAAATGTATTTTCAAATTATTTGCTCATTTTAAAATTGAGTTATTTGGGGGGTTTTTGCTATTGAGTTGTATAAGTTCCTTATATATTTTGGAAACTAATCTCTTATGAGACATATGATTTTCAAATATTTTCCCCCGCCCTGTAGCCTGCCTTTTTTATTGTGTTGATTGTTTCCATTGCTCTGCAGAAGCTTCTTAGTTTAATGTAGGTCTACCTGTTCATTTTTGCTTTTCTTGCCTAAGCTTTTGGTTTGATATCCAAAAATATTATCACAAAGCCCAATGTCAAGGAGATTTTCCTCTTTGTATTCTTCCAAAAGTTTTGCAATTTTAAATCTTATGTCTATGTCTTAATCCATTTTGAGTGTGTGTGTGTATGTGTGTGTGTGTGTGTTTCGTGTAAGATATGGTTCCAGTTTTATTCCTTTGCATGTGGATATTCTACCATTTGTTGAAAAGACTGTTCTTTCCACATGGTATCATCTTGGTCGCTTTGTCAAAAATCGGTTGAATGTATATGTCTGGGCTTACTTCTGGACTTTCCACTCTGTTCCATTGACATGTGTCTGTTTTTATGCAAATACTGTACTGTTTTGATTACTGTAGTTTTGTAATATAACTTAAAACCAAGAATTGTGATGCCTCCAACTGTGTTTTTCTTTCTCAAGATTTCCTTGGCTATTTGTGGTCTCATGTGGTTCCATATGAATTTTAGAATTGTTTTTCTATGTGTATGAAAAATGCCATTGGAATTTTGATAGGGATTGTGTTGAATCTGTATATTGCTTTGGGTAGTATAGGCATTTTTAACAATATTAATGTTTCCATTCCATGAACATGTGATATCTTTCCATTTAATTGTATCTTGTTCAATATTTTTTTTTAACATTTTATAGTTTTCAGTGTACAGATCTTTTAATTCTTTGATTAAATTTATTCCTAAGTATTTTATTTATTTTGATGCTATTGTAAATGAGGTTGTTTTATTGATTTTCTTCTCAGATAGTTTTTAATGTAAAGAAATGCAACTGATTTTTGTGTGTTGATTTTGTATTTTGCTACTTTTCTGACTTCATTTAGTTATTCTAATAGTTTCATGGTGTGGATTCTTTAGGGTTTTTACAGATAGAATTATGTCATCTATAGACAGGGATAAATTTTCATTGTTCTTCCAATGTGGATGCCTTCTATTTCTTGTCTAATTGCTCTTGCTACTATTTTCAGTATTACATTAAATAGAAGTGATGAGAATGGGTATCTTTTTCTTGTACCAGATCTTAGAAGAAAAGCTTTCAGTTTTCCCCAGTTGATTATGATGTTCATTGTGGACTTTTCACAAATGGCCTCTATTATGTTTAGGGAATTTATGTGAGAGTTTTTATCATAAAAAGGATGTTGATTTTGTCAAATTTTTTTTGGTATCTATTGAGATGATCATGTTTTTTTATTTTTTATTTTTTATTCTGCTAATGTGATATATCACATTGATTTATTTGCATTGGTTAAACCATCCTTGCATCCCCAGGATAAATCCCACTTGGTTGGTCATGGTGTATAAACTTTTTGATGTGTCACTGAGTTCCATTTTCTAGTATTTTATTGAGGATTCTGTATGTATATTTATCCAAGATAGTGGTCTGTAGTTGTTGTTTGTTTGTTCTTGTGGTTTCTTTGTCTGGCTTTAGTATCAGGGTAGTATTGCCTCATAAAATGCTTTTGGAAATGTTCACTCTCTTTCTACTTTTTGGATGAATTTGAGAACGGTATATACTAGTATTTTGAATGATTGGAAGAATTCAGATGTGAAGCCATCTTATCTTGTTCATTGGGAGATTTTTGATTATTACTTTATTATCTTTATTATCTGTCTGTTCAAGCTTTCTGTTTCTTTTTGATTCAGTTTCAGTAGGCTTTATGTGTCTAAGAATTTGATTTCCTATAAGTTATCCAATTTGTTGATGTATAATTGTTTATAATAGTCACTCGTTATCCTTTTTATTTCTGAGATCTGTTATAATGTCTTCTCTTTCATTTCTCACTTTATTTATTTGACTCTTCTCTCTTTTTTTCTTAGTCTAGCGAGGGGTTTATCAATTTTCTATATTTTTCCAAGAAACCACTTTTAGTTTGATTATTTTTTCTATCATTTTTCTTTTCTCTATTGATATATTTCTTCTCTCATCTTTATTATTTCCTTCTCTCTGCTAACATTGGGTTTAGTCTATTCTTCCTTTTCTAGTCCTTGAGGTCTAGAGTTAGGTTCATTTGAGATCTTTCTTCTGTTTTAATGTAGGCATTTATTGTTATTAATTTCCCTCTTAGTACTGCTTTTGCTGCATCCCATAGGTTTTGCTTTATTTTCTGTTGCCTTGAGATATTTTTAAGATTACCTTTCAGTTTTCTTCTTTGTTTCAGTGATTATTCAAGGATATGTTATTTAGTTTCTATATATTTGTGGATTTTCTCATTTTATTCCTGTCACTGATTTCTGGTTTCATGACATCATGGTTGGAAGATACTTGGTATGATTTGTCTTCTTAAATGTCTTAAGACTTGTTTTGTGACCTAACGTGTAATCTGTACTGGAGAATATTCTGTTTGTGCTTGAGAAGAATGTGTATTCTTCTACTGTTGGGTAAAAAGTTGTGTATATGTCTGTTGAGTTCATTTGGTGGTGTTAAGTTTGTTGTTTATTTTCTGGGTGTTCTATCTATTATTGAAAATGGGGTGCTGAAGTTCCATACTATTATTGTGTTGCTATCAGTTTCTTCTTTCAGACATGTTAGTATATGCTATATATACTTAATTGCACTGATAGTGGATCTATATATATTAATAATTGTTATATTTTCTTGTGTATTTACCTTTTATTATTATGATACAACTTTCTGTGTCCCTAGAGACAGTTTTTGACTTAACGCTTACTTTGCTCTGAAATAAGTATAGCTACTCCTGCTTTTCTTTGGCTACCATTTGCATGAAATACCTTTTTCCATTCTTTCAGTTTCTACTTCTACATGTCCTTGAATCTAAATTGAGTTTCTTGGAGACAGCATGCAGTTGGATCTTGCTTATTTATTTGTTTTTTTGTTTTCATTCAACTGCTCTGTATCTTTTCCCTGGGGAGTTTAGTTCATTTACATTTAAATAATTATTGACAAGTAGTATGTACTGTTTTCCTTTTGATACTGGTTTTCTGTTTGTCTTGAGGTTCTTTTGTCCCTCTTTTATGCTGTCTTTGTTGTGTTTTGCTTTTTTTTTTTTTTTTTGTATTGCTAGGTTTAATTACTTTCCTTTTTGTTTTTGTATAACTTCTTCAGGTATTTTGTTGTGGTTTCCATAGTACTTACATGAGATGTTTTATAGTTATAATAGTCTATTTTAAGCTGAGAAAAACTTAACTTTTCCTGCATGCAAAAACTCCCTTTATTCTCCCCTTGATTATATGCTACCAATGTCAAAATTCTCGGAGGGAATTGATCATATATAGATATTCATTGAGTATATTTGTGGGAGGAGGGAAAGTCATAAACCTCCTATAGTGCCATCTTGCTGACATCACCATCCTCCTTTTTTGGATCTTTATTTATTATTATTATTGCAAATTCCTTTTTAAATAATCTAATCCCTTTTGATTCTCTAGAAAAATGTCATTAAGTTATATAGGGTCCTTTTATCTTTTCTAAATGAAGACTTAAGTGTCATAGATTGGGTAAAAAAACGTATCTTCCAAGTAGGAGTTTTCTTAATTAAATAAATGAAATTTTATTACATTAAATGCATACATGTTTACTCAGATACATCTTTATACAATCCTAACCTCCCTATGTCTCAGACCTTTAGTTAATAAACTGTATGAATTGATTAGTTTAGCTAGAGGCCTTAGCTAGTCATACATAAGATCAATTCAATTTTTCTTGCTCACCCATTAAAGTGGAAACCTTTTTTGCTGCTAAAGAAATGGAGGGTTGGGTTAGTATTTACCTTTTAAATATCTGATTCGAATTGTTTATCTTTCAAGAAATATTAGTTAATTTCCAAAAGGGAAGTACATCTTGTGTTAAGTGCTGACCTATCTCACTTGAGTAGGTTTTACATGCATCTTCCATAATTTACTGTTTTCTGGCTCCAGTAAGGACCTATTTTATTTTATTTATTATTATTATTTTTTTGCCTTATCTAATTAATCCTCTCTTGAAGAAGAGGTCAAGAGGATGAAGCACTTGTATTTCTTTCGGCCCACAAAGAGCTCAAATTTAAAAAGCCTTTCTATATTCTTCTTAAGGTGATGAATTGGTAGTTTAAAATCAGGTGGCCCTTCATCTCTGAACTAAATGCGTGGGCCTCTGTTTAAAGAATTTCTCATCATATGATCCAGCAATCCCACTTCTGGGTATATATCTGAAGGGTATGAAAGCGGTATGTCAAAGAGATATAAAATACACCTCTATGTTCCTTGCATTATTCATAATAGCCAGGTTATAAAATCAACAAATGTATTATAGACACACAATGAAATAATATTCAGCCATAAAAAGAAAAAAATCTTGTCATTTGCAACAACACAGATGAATCTGGAGGGCATTATGTTAAGTGAACTAAGCAAGGCACAGAAATACAAGTATTGCATGATCTCACCTATATGCAGAATCTAAAAAGTTGAACTCATTTAAGCAGAGAGTAGACTGGTGGTTACCAGAAACAGGAGGAATATCCTGGTGGACAGGAGGACATATCATGGTGACTTTATTTAATAACAATCTATTGTATACTTGAAAATTACTGAGCTGATTTAAGTGTTTTCACCACAAAAAATGACAGGTAAGGCAGTGTGTATGTTAATTAGCTTGATTTAGCCATTCCACAATATCTACATATAGGAAGATATGTTTTACACTATAAATATATACAATTATATTTGTCTCTTAAATAAATAAAATAAAATTAGCATCAAAAAAGAGGATGAGGGGGGCGCCAAGATGGCTGAATGGGAACAACTCCAGCCTCCAGCTCCCAGAATGAGTGACACAGAAGATGGATGATTTCTGCATTTCCAACTGAGGTACTGGGTTCATCTCACTGAGCCATGTCAGACAGTCAGTGCAGGACAGTGGGTGTAGCCCAACGAGTGAGAGCCAAAGCCGGGCCAAGGCATCGCCTCACCCAGGAAGTGCGAGAGGGGAGAGAATTTCTTTTCTTAGTCAAGGGAAACCGTGACACACAACACCTGGAAAATCGGGTCACTCACACTTTACTGCACTTTACCAAGGGTCTTAGCAAATGGCACACCAGGAGATTATATCCTGTGCCTGGCTTGGAGAGTCTCATGCCCACAGAGCCTCCCTCATTGCTAGCACAGCAGTCTGAGGTCTAACTGCAAGGCAGCAGCGAGGCTGGGGGAGGGGCGCCTGCCATTGCTGAGGCTTAAGTAGGTAAACGAAGTGGCGGGAAGCTCGAACTGGGTGGAGCTCACCGCAGCTCAAGGAGGCCTGCCTGATTCTATAGACTTCACCTCTGGGGACAACTCGTAGCTAAACAGAAAGCAGCAGAAACCTCTGCAGATGTAAAAGTCCCTGTCTGACAGCTTTGAAGAGAGTAGTGATTCTCCCAGCACGGAGGTTGAGATCTGAGAACAGGCAGACTGCCCGCTCAAGTGGGTACCTGACCCCCAAGTAGCCTAACTGGGAGACATCCCCCACTAGGGGCAGACTGACACCTCACACCTCTCATGGCCAGGTACAACTCTGAGATGAAGCTTCCAGAGGAACAATAAGACAGCAACACTTGCTGTTCAGCAATATTCACTCTTCTGCAGCCTCTGCTGCTGATACCCAAGCAAACAGGGTCTGGAGTGGAGCTCAAGCAAACTCCAACAGACCTGCAGCTGAGGGTCCTGACTGTTAGAAGGAAAATTAACAAACAGAAAGGACATCCACACCAAAACCCCATCTGTATGTCACTATTATCAAAGACCAAAGGTAGATAAAACTATAAAGATGGGGAAAAAGCAGGGCAGAAAAGCTGAAAATTCAAAAAATCAGAGCACCTCTCCCCCTCCAAAGGAACGCAGCTCCTTGCCAGCAACAGAACAAAGCTGGACAGAGAATGACTTTGACGAGCTGAGAGAAGAAGGCTTCAGTTGATCAAACTTCTCAGAGCTAAAGGCAGAACTACAAACCCAGCACAAAGAAACTAAAAACCGTGAAAAAAGATTTGATGAATGGATAACTAGAATAACCAATGCAGAGAAGTCCATAAACAACCTGATAGAGATGAAAACCATGACACGAGAACTGTGTGACAAATGCACAAGCTTCAGTAACTGACTTGATCAACTGGAAGAAGGAGTATCAGTGATTGAAGATCAAATGAATGAAATGAAGCAAGAAGAGAAGTGTAGAGAAAAAAGAGTAAAAAGAAATGAACAAAACCTCCAAGAAATATGGGATTATGTGAAAAGACCAAATCTACGTCTGATTGGTGTACCTGAAAGTGACGGGGAGAATGGAACCAAGTTGGAAAACACTCTGCAGGATATTATCCAGGAGAACTTCCCCAACCTAGCAAGGCAGGCCAACATTCAAATTCAGGAAATACAGAGAACGCCACAAACATACTCCTCCAAAAGAGCAACTCCAAGACACATAATTCTCAGACTCACCAAAGATGAAATGAAGGAAAAAAATGTTAAGGGCAACCAGAGAGAAAGGTCGGGTTACCCACAAAGGGAAGCCCATCAGACTAACAGCAGATCTCTCGGCAGAAACTCTACAAGCCAGAAGAGAGTGGGGGCCAATATTCAACATTCTTAAAGAAAAGAATTTTCAACCCAGAATTTCATATCCAGCCAAACTAAGTTTCATAAGTGAAGGAGAAATAAAATCCTTTACAGATAAGCAAATGCTTAGAGATTTTGTCACCACCAGGCCTGCCCTACAGGAGATCCTGAAGGAAGTACTAAACATGGAAAGGAACAACCAGTAGCAGCCATTGCAAAAACATGCCAAAATGTAAAGACCATCGATGCTAAGAAGAAACTGCATAAACTAACGAGCAAAATAACCAGCTAACATCATAATGACAGGATCAAGTTCACACATAACAATATTAACCTTAAATGTAAATGGACTAAATGGTACAAGTAAAAGACACAGACTGGCAAATTGGATAAAGGGTCAAGACCCATCACTTTGCTGTATTCAGGAGACCCATCTTACATTCAGAGACACACATAGGCTCAAAATAAAGGGATGGGGGAAGATCTACCAAGCAAATGGAAAACAAAAAAAGGCAGGGGTTGCAATCTGAGTCTCTGATAAAACAGATTTTAAACCATCAAAGATTAAAAGAGACAAAGAAGGCCATTACATAATGGTAAAGGGATCAATTCAACAAGAAGAGCTAACTATCCTAAATATATATGCACCCAATACAGGAGCACCAAGATTCATAAAGCAAGTCCTTAGAGACTTACAAAGAGACTTAGACTCCCATACAATAATAATGGGAGACTTTAACACCCCACTGTCAACATTAGACAGATCAACGAGACAGAAGTTAACAAGGATATCCAGGAATTGAATTCAACTCTGCACTAAGCAGACCTAATAGACATCTACAGAACTCTCCACCCCAAATTAGCAGAATATACATTCTTCTCAGCACCACATCACACTTATTCCAAAATTGACCACATAGTTGGAAGTAAAGCACTCCTCAGCAGATGTAAAAGAACGGAAATTATAACAAACTGTCTCACAGACCACAGTGCAATCAAACTAGAACTCAGGACTAAGAAAATCAAAACCGCTCAACTACATGGAAACTGAACAACCTGCTCCTGAATGACTACTTGGTATGTAACAAAATGAAGGCAGAAATAAAGATGTTCTTTGAAACCAATGAGAACAAAGATACAACATACCAGAATCTCTGGGACACATTTAAAGCAGTGTGTATAGCAAAATTTATAGTACTAAATGCCCATAAGAGAAAGGAGGAAAGATCTATATTTGATACCCTAACTTCACAATGAAAAGAACTAGAGAAGCAAGAGCAAACACATTCAAAAGCTAGCAGAAGGCAAGAAATAACAGAGATCAGAGAAGAACTGAAGGAGATACAGACACAAAAAACCCTTCAAAAAATCAATGAATCCAGGAGCTGATTTTTTGAAAAGATCAACAAAATTGATAGGCCACTAGCAACACTAATAAAGAAGAAAAGATAGAAGGATCAAATAGACGCAATAAAAAATGATAAAGGGGATATCACCACCGACCCCACAGAAATACAAACTACCATCAGAGAATACTATACACACCTCTATGCAAATAAACAAGGAAACCTAAAAGAAATGGATAAATTCCTGGACACATACACTCTCCCAAGATTAAACCAGGAAGAAGTTGAATCCCTGAATAGACCAATAGCAGGTTCTGAAATTGAGGCAATAATTAATAGCCTACCAACCAAAAAAAGTCCAGGACCAGATGGATTCACAGCCGAGTTCTACCAGAGGTACAAGGAGGAACTGGTACCATTCCTTCTGAAACTATTCCAATCTATAGAAAAAGAGGGAATCCTCCCTAACACGTATCATGAGGCCAATATCATCCTGATATCAAAGCCTGGCAGAGACACAACAAAAAAAGAGAATTTTAGACCAATATCCTTGATGAACATCGATGCAAAAATCCTCAATAAAATACTGGCAAACGAATCCAGCAGCACATCAAAAAGCTTATCCATCATGATCAAGTGGGCTTCATCCCTGGGATGCAAGACTGGTTCAACATATGCAAATCAATAAACGTAATCCAGCATATAAACAAAACCACATGATTATCTCAATAGATGTAGAAAAGGCCTTTGACAAAATTCAACAGTGCTTCATGCTAAAAACTGTCAACAAATTCGGTATTGATGGAACGTATCTCAAAATAATAAGAGCTATTTATGACAAACCCACAGCCAATATCATACTGAATGGGCAAAAAATGGAAGCATTCCCCTTAAAAACTGGCACAAGACAGGGATGCCCTCTCTCAGCACTCCTATTCGACATAGTGCTGGAAGTTCTTTCCAGGGCAATCAGGCAAGAGAAAGAAATCAAGGGTATTCAGTTAGGAAAAGAAGAAGTCAAATTGTCCCTGTTTGCAGATGACATGATTGTATATTTAGAAAACCCCATCATCTCAGCCCAAAATCTCTGTAAAGTCTCAGGATACAAAATTAATGAGCTTTCAGCAAAGTCTCAGGATACAAAATTAATGAGCAAAAATCACAAGCATTCTTATACACCAATAACAGACAAACAGCAAAATTATAAATGAACTCCCATTCACAGTTGCTTCAAAGGGAATAAAATATCTAAGAATCCAACTTACAAGGGATGTGAAGGACCTCTTCAAGGAGACCTACAAACCACTGCTCAATGAAATAAAAGAGGACACAAACAAATGGAAGAATATTTCATGCTCATGGATAGGAAGAATCAATATCGTGAAAATGGCCATACTGCCCAAGGTAATTTATAGATTCAATGCCATCCCCATTAAGCTACCAATGACTTTCTTCACAGAATTTGAAAAAAACTACTTTAAATTTCATATGGAACCAAAAAGAGCCCACATTGCCAAGACAATCCTAAGTCAAAAGAACAAAGCTGGAGGCATCACACTACCTGACTTCAAACTATACTACAAGGCTACAGTAACCAAAACAGCATGGTACTGATACCAAAACAGAGATACAGACCAATGGAGTAGAACAGAGCCCTTAGAAATAATACCACACATCTACAACCATTTGATCTTTGACAAACCTGAGAAAAACAAGAAAGGGGGAAAGGATTCCCTATTGAATAAATGGTGCTGGGAAAACTGGCTAGCCATAAGTAGAAAGCTGAAACTGGATCCCTTCCTTACTCCTTGTACAAAAATTAATTCAAGATGGATTACAGACTTAAATGTTAGACCTAAAACCATAAAAACCCTAGAAGAAAACCTAAGCAATACGATTCAGGATATAGGCATTGGCAAGGACTTCATGTCTAAAACACCAAAAGCCATGGCAACAAAAGCCAAAATTGACAAATGGGATCTAATTAAACTAAAGAGCTTCTGCACAGCAAAAGAAAGTACCATCAGAGTGAACAGGCAACCTACAGAATGGGAGAAAATTTTTGCAATCTACTCAGCTGACAAAGGGCTAATATCCAGAACCTACAAAGAACTCGAACAAATTTACAAGAAAAAAACAACCCCATCAGAAAGTGGGCAAAGGATATGAACAGACATTTCTCAAAAGAAGACATTTATGCAGCCAACAGACACATGAAAAAATGCTCATCTTCATTTGCCATCAGAGAAGTGCAAATCAAAACCACAATGAGATACCATCTCACACCAGTTAGAATGACAATCATTAAAAAGTCAGGAAACAACAGGTGCTAGAGAGGATGTGGAGAAATAGGAACACTTTTATACTGTTGGTGGGACTGTAAACTAGTTCAACCATTGGGGGAGACAGTGTGGTGATTCCTCAAGGATCTAGAACTAGAAATACCATTTGACCCAGCCATCCCATTACTGGGTAAATACCCAAAGGATTATAAATCATGCTGCTGTAAAGACACATGCACACGTATGTTTATTGTGGCACTATTCACAATAGCAAACATTTGGAACCAACCCAAATGTCCATCAGTGACAGACTGGATTAAGAAAATGTGGCACATATACACCATGGAATACTATGCAGCCATAAAAAGGACGAGTTCGTGTCCTTTGTGGGGACATGGATGCAGCTGGAAACCATCATTCTCAGCAAACTATCGCAAGAACAGAAAAGCAAACACTGCATGTTCTCACTTACAGGTGGGAATTGAACAATGAAATCACTTGGACACAGGAAGGAGAACATCACACACCGGGGCCTATTGTGGGGACGGGGATGGGGGGAGGGATAGCTTTAGGAGATATACCTAATGTAAATGACGAGTTAATGGGTGCAGCACACCAACATGGCACCTGTATACATATATAACAAACCTGCACATTGTGCACATGTACCCTAGAACTTAAAGTGTAATAAAAAAAAAGAGGATAAAATGAAATATTTCTCCTATGCAGAGAAACAATTTATTTACAAAGTGTTAAATTATAAAACAATTCATAATCTTTGCTCATATGATATAAAATATGAGTCTCACCATGATTTTTATTATGTAGATATACTCTCTCTTTTCAGCTTCATTTTTATACTTTCAGTGGGCACCCTGACCTCTAATAATCATATCTATCAATTGGAGTTCCCCAATTAAGCAATTAAGCTAAACTTTTTCTGTGTCTTTATGTGTGTGCTGATCACACTGATTCATTTCCCATTCTTTCCACTATTTCAAAAACTTTATCTCTTTTTCAAAATAGGCTGACTCAATTTTTCTGAAGATTTAAATTTAGCCAAATAACATGGCTTTGGAGTTAGGCAGATCAACGTTCAAATTCTGCTTCTCCACTTATGAGTTCTATAATCTTGAGCAAGTTACTCAATCACTCTAAGCCTCAGTTTCCCGTTTGTAAAGTGGAGACAATATCCTATGGGGTTTAATGAGATGGAATTTGAAAAGCACCTAATATTGTCATAGCTGTTAGTAGTAGTAGTGGTAGTAGTAGTAGTGATAGTCTTAACTTTTGATGAAAGAGTGACCAATGAAGAAATTATCAAACTTTACTGGTTATTTCACTTACCTTCTGTAAACTACATACATCTATAAATTGCAGGCACAGATTCTTACATAAAACTCTCAAGCTCTTAAAAAAGCAGCCCTTTCATGAAACTTCAAGGTACTTCCATCTTCAACAGTTCACTTTGCTGTTAAATAACACTTGAATTATTTATTTATTTGTTTTTGAGATGGAGCCTCACTCTATTGCCCAGGCTGGAGTGCAATGGCGCAATCTTGGCTCACTGCAACCTCTGCCTCCCAGGTTCAAGTGATTCTCCTGCCCAGCCTCCAGAGTAGCTGAGACTGTAGGCATGTGTCACCACACCCAGCTAATTTTTTGTATTTTTAGTATAGTCTGAGTTTCACTATGTGGCCCCGGGGTTTGGCCAGGCTGGTTTCAAATTCCTGGGCTGAAGTTATCTTCTCCTTGGCCTCCCAAAGTGCTGGGATTACAGCTGTAAACCACCAGGTCTTGCTGACCTCTTGAGTTGTATTGTCAACTTCTAAATAGTGCAACCTCTAGTTTAATCTCAGGGACTGTTAAATAGCCTGTAAATAGCCCGTAAACAGATTTAGATTCCGAGTGGGAGGGTGAACATAACACTTTTAAAAATTGCAATCGAATTTTTCTATAAAACAACTCTGTGACAAAATTAGGAACCATGAACAATAAAATTAATTTTTTTGGCTGCTAGGGTAAAGAGCTTTGGAAAAAACACTAAATATCAGACTCTGAGACATTGTTCTCATATGAATTATGGCTTTTTGCCCAAAATGTGTCTTCTTCAAGGCAGAAAGGCAATCAAAATTTCTTCTCATTTACTTGATAGGACAGTGGTGGCTAATTGCATCTGGCTGCTTGCCAATCATGTGATTGACTGAGTCACAGGGATGTAACATTTCTGTAGGATTTGAAGTCATATGTCTGTCTTTGTTTTTCCTATCCCCCTTTTCTCCACATGATTAGGAATAAATTAGATATATGTGCAATGCATTTTAAAGGATTATTTTTCAAGTTACTACTATGTAAGAAAATAAAATATATTCTTGTATATACTTTCATGTATGTACTTTTTTATGTTTTATCTATTAAAAGAGCTTTTATTCATTGGAAATAGCAAGTTCATAAGGAACAGGTTTTATTTTTCAATATTTCACATTTTTAATTACAAATGTAACTACTACTTGCTCAATGTTAAGGAATTTAGCATGTCAAAAGCAGGCAAGTTGGCATTTATCAGATGCAGGCAAAAACTTGAATCTAGACACCAAAATAATATAACTGACAAAATTTCCGTGTCTCCCTAACTTGTTCTTTTTAGTGTTCAGATATGAAAAATATCATTTTAAAGCAAAGAACTGACTCATATAAAAAAATAAATTGTACATCAGACTCATTGAATACAATTTTTGCTACAAGGAGTTTCGCTTAATCGGTATGCAGTTTTCCCCCTAAATTCTTTCCAGATCTTTCCTCTAATTCTTCTTTGTTGTCATTTATGGGCTTCAGCGATTTTTTATTTGCCTCAATGAAAAAAACTTATATTCATGTCACATTAATTCATCATTTCATTTGGTATGTGTTTTCCAAACTGAGATTAATTTCTTTTACAAACTACAGAAGATGGAGGAATCTGAAAGGGAGAAGAAATAGAAGCTGTGTTGTGTGATTAGCTGAGATTTTTGGCTTAACCTTTGGGAAGCTGAGTTTTCTCATCTTTAAAATAAGGATCATAGATTAGGTGATTTCCAAGGGTTCTCCAGCAGCCATTTTCTAAGTCCATTAACCTAATAGTTCTATTTGTTAATTTAAGCCAACACCACCCTCTCTTTTCTCACATACTCACAAATATCCCTTGGGAGCATTGAGAGTTTTCATTCCTTTTCTTCCCATAATATTGACCCTGTCTTTTAGGCATTTTACATTTGTTTTTCTCATAATTCCAATATCTTCATCCCTTTAGAATACTTGCTCTCATTTAGCTATTTCTGTGCCAAATACTATTTTCTTTACTGTCTGTTGTCTTAACTTGTTCCTTAAATTTGTTTTGTTTTGTTTGAGACAGAGACTTGCCCTGTCGCCCAGGCTGGAGTGCAATGGCGCGATCTCGGCTCACTGCAACCTCCAACTCCCAGGTTCAAGCAATTCTCCTGCCTCAGCCTCCCAAGTAGCTGGGATTACAGGCCCGTGTCACCATGCTAATTTTTTGTATCTTTAGTAGAGACACGGTTTCACTATGTTGGCCAGGCTGGTCTCGACCTCCTGACCTTATGATCTGCCCCCCTCAGCCTCCCAAAGTGCTGGGATTACAGGCGCGAGTCACTGCACCCTGCCCCTTTAAAAAGTTTTTTAAATGTCATTTTAAAAGTATGCTGTACCATTTGATTGGATTTTGATGGAGTGCTTTTAATTAAGTACCCATTTGTGTTCACATATTGATGCAGTAGACACTAAAGATAATTTACTTATCTTCTACATGCTTTTGTTAAATTTTCCAGTGTTTAATTTCTACAAATATGGATATTGTAAAATTATTTATATTAATGAGAAATTACATACAAATCTAAGTTGTCAACACTAGAGGAATAATTAAACAAACTATATGATATTAACCTGATGAAACAGTATGCAGCAATTAGAAAGTATGATTTTGAGAAGTATGAATATGACAATGTTTATTTTCTTATTAGTTAGGATCTGCTAAGTTGTATTGCATAACAACTATAAATTATCAGTTGCTTAATGCAATAAACGTTAATTTCTTGCTCACATACATTTTTAGGATGAGTCAGGAGCACGATTATGGACTTCTGTTCCACACAGTCACTCAGAAATCCAGGGTTACATAGATTTTATAGCTACACCATTTGGGCCACGTAATCTCCTTGCCCACTGTACCTGGGAAGAGAGGAACATGGAGAAGTCAAACCTTTTGTCCTGTACTTTGGCCCAGATGTTACATATTACATCACTTTTGCTGATACCTTTTGGGTCATCACTATTTCTCTTCTTACAGTCCAGGAAGAGAAAGAAGACAGCATAGCATGATACCGTGAGTATTAATAATATAAGCCACAATTACAGATTAAAAGAATCAAAATATATAACTGTATGTGCATATATATTCTTATAGACATGAATTAGGGAAAAATATGAAAGATTATAAGATTCAGAAAGAGATCTGGAATGTTATTTTGTCTATTTAGAATTTTTATTATTGTTAATGTTATTTATGTGGTATGTAAACAAAAAAATGGCTAAGCTTTTGAGAAAATGAGGCAGTATGTGCACAACAGAAAGAACATGAATTTTAAAGTCAGCTCACTTATCAGCGAAAGCTAAACATTGAGTACACATGGACATAAATATGGGAATAATAGACACTGCGGGCTACTAGAAGTTGGGGAGTTGGGTTTAAAAAAGCTACTTAGTACTGTGCTCCCTACCTGGGTGACAGGACTTCTACATCAAATCTCAGCATCACGCAATATTCCCATGTAACAAAACTGCCCATGTACCCTGTATATCTAAAATAAAAGTTGACCTTAAATAAAGAATTTTGATTCAAATCCTAACATTGTTTCACATTAATTGGGCAAGTTATGCTGTAATACAAGTCATTTAACCTTTTTAAATTGAGCTCCTGATTCCTCATCTTTGAAGTGGGGATCAAAATATTTACATTCTAGGGCTCTTGAGAAGATTAAATAAGATAAAGTATGTTTATTTCACTAACACTAATATAGAACTCCCAGATAGCATTATAACCGTATTAGCAACTTGTAACTCATTTACTCTTCATAACCATAATATCCAAGTAAGTAACATAATCCCAATTTTGCACATAAGGAAATTGAGGCACAAAGAACTTGCTTAAAATCACATGGCTAAATAAATAAGTGTCAGAACTGGATGTGAACCTAGGCAGTGTGGTTTCAGAACCTTTCTTACTACCACTCTACTGCCTCTTATAAATCTAAGCTTAGTGCCAACTGACAGTATGAATTTAATACTTGGGAACTATTTCTAGCTACAGTGCTAACTATAAATTAGTTTTAGCTGTTTCTGTCATATGCTAAGTAGAGGAGATCAGGTTAATGACGTATATTTCCAGTAACTGAAGTTCTTCTAAATAGAAAAAATTCTATCACCTCAATTACATACAAATTTAACACAAAGAATAAATAATTTTTGGTCTTATGAAGAGAATAAATAATGCAGGAAATTTAAGAAGTTATTAATCAAGAATCCTATGTATATTTTTACTCATCCTTTTTTTTTTTTTTTTTTTTTTTTTTTTTTTTGAGACGGAGTCTCGCTCTGTCGCCCAGGCTGGAGTGCAGTGGCCGGTTCTCAGCTCACTGCAAGCTCCGCCTCCCGGGTTCCCGCCATTCTCCTGCCTCAGCCTCCCAAGTAGCTGGGACTACAGGCGCCCGCCACCTCGCCCGGCTAGTTTTTTGTATTTTTTAGTAGAGACGGGGTTTCACCGTGTTAGCCAGGATGGTCTCGATCTCCTGACCTCATGATCCACCTGTCTCGGCCTCCCAAAGTGCTGGGATTACAGGCTTGAGCCACCGCACCCGGCCTTACTCATCCTTTTTTATTCCCTCATGTCCCATTTCAAATCTGATTTTATTTTTTCTATGTTGAGTATTTTTATTTCTTCTATATATTTTGAGTTTTTAGATATTTTTAGTGTTTGTATCATTAAGAAAGTTGTTTTGCTTAAAATTGCAATGAAATGTAGTGTCATTGTTTTAGTAAATTACATGTATACTAATAATTCTACTGCTTTTTAAGTTATATGATAAAACATATCACTAGTAAATAATCATTGGGTTTAAAGAACAATCCTGATTAGAGCTGTTACTTTGCTTTTAAAATTAATTACTTAAACACTACAGTTTTCATAACTTATACTCATACCTGAAATACAGTATTTTTTCTGCTGCTTGTTTTACTTATCATTGAAGTTTGTCTCCTCATGTTTTATTTGTCTCCCTCCTTATATAAAAAAACTTGAAGTTTCTCAATTTACTGAATCAATAAGCCTTTCAAATATTATTTTATTATTTCTACTCTGCTTTGATTTGTTGGTTTTACTTGTACCAGGAAACTTCTTTCCAGCTTCATTTTGAAATTATTGACCGTTCAAATCTTATTTACCTGTAAATCATTAAAATAACAGACACTTTTGGCTTATTTCAGTATAAATAATTCACATCATTGACTTTTGTATATGTGGGCCAACTCAGAACTGTCCTAATTAATGATAAGAAGGCTGAACATTGTATAGTATTCTGATATTGTACATTATTACAAACTTACAAACAGCAACATTTTATTAATGATGGAGAAGGTAGAACTTGTTAATTGCATTTAAAAATATATACATCTATCCTCATCCCCTTCTTGCAATTGACACTTACGTCTCCTACAAGTCCATAATATATAAACTTTGTCCGGGATGGACAAGGATACTGATATTTGAGAGCATTACAAACGATATAATCTTAGATTGAAACAAAGATAGGTACTTGAATACAAACCAAAATATGACCCTTACTTTCATCTAGAAAACAACTTAATTTAAAATTTCAAGTATTTTACAAATAAAAAGGATCTAGCAATAATAAAATTGATTTTAAACTCATTTTATTTTATTTAGGTCCATCAGTTTATTGGCTCAGCATTTCATCTTCCACTTTAGATATCCCTTCTGGTATCACTTTATTTCTTCTTGAAGCGTATACTTAGAAATTCCTTTAACAAGGGTGTCTTGGTGGGAAATTTTCTCAGTTTCTGTTTATATTAAGTGTCTTTCCTCAACTTTATTGAAGTATAATTGACAAATAAAAACTGTATATATTCAAAGTGTACAGTGATGATTTGATATACATTTTATAATGATTACCGCGATCAAGTTAATCAACACATCCATCAGCATATATAGTTACATGTGTGTGTTGTGTGTGGTGCGAACACTTAATATCTACTGTCTTAGCAAATTTCAAGTAAACAATATGATATTATTAACTATAGTCACCATGCTGTACATTAGGTCCCCAAAACTTATTCATCTTATAACTGAAAGTTAGTACCTTTTGACCAATATCTCCCCATTTCCCCATACTCCTCAGTCCCTGGCAACCAACCTTCTACCTTCTACTTATATGATTTTGACTATTATTTAAGATTCTACATGTAGGTATGATCATATAGTATTTGCTTTTCTGTGTCTGGCTTATTTTGCTTAGCATAATGTGTATCTGTTGATCATTTTTATGTCTTCTTTGGAAAAATGTTTACTCAGTTCCTATGCTCATTTTAAAATTAAGTTTTTAAAAAGTTTTTTTTGCTATTGGGTTGTATTAGTTGCTTATATTTTTTAGATACTAACCCCTTACCCCTTATCAGATACATGGTTTGCAAATATTTTTTCCCATCCTATAGGTTGCCTTTTCATTTTGCTGATTGTTTCCTTTGCTGTGCAGATTAAATGTCTTTCTTGAATGATGGCTTAGCTAGGCATATACTTCTAGAGTAACAAAAATTTTTCCTAGAGTAACAAAAAAAATACAGATATTATTTTATTGTCTTGTTTTTTCTGTTTTGATATTTTGTTGTTTCTTTGTAGGTGGCTTTTTTCCTGGATGCTTTAAAAATGTCTCATTCTGCTGTTTCATGTGGGCATGCATTTTCTTTCAGTTTTCTTCTTGTGATTCCTGAATCTGAGGATTCACGTCCTCTATCAATTCGGGAAAGTTCTTACCTATTATTTTAAAATAGTACTCCTTCACTCTCCATTCATACCTTATACAATTTCAATTAGGTATGTGTTGGACTTTCTCATATTAACCTCCATCTCTTTAGTTGTTTCTCTTGAATTTTTTATATTTTTGTAATTCTATGCTATGTTCTGTGTAATTTCTTTAGATCTTTTTCCTGGTTCCCTTATTCTTATATCATCTTTTCAGTTAACTGTTTTGCCCATCCATGGAATTTGCAATTTTAAGAATTATATACAAATACATATGTACATATAATTTCTCAAAGTTCTATTTTTTTACATCAGTATTTTCAATCCTGTCCCAGGGTTTGAGAGAAGTTTTCTATCCAGGCATTGAGATTTTAAGGAGAACCAAATCACTAGCTTGGAAGTTTCGCAGCAAATCAGACTTGCTCTGGGTTCTGCTCATGTCTTTCCCCCTTTTTCAAATAACTCAGCTCTTGTTTTGATACTTATCACTAAACTATCACTTTTTCCCTTTGTCAGCCCAGCAAAGATTCATTTATCTTTTAAAAAACAGCTCAAATGTCTTTTTCAATGGAGCCTTTACTGACATTATCCAAAAAAACTAACAATCTTTATGATTGAGTGTTGCTTGTTGTATTTCCTTCATAATACCATTGTATTATTGCACTTACATCAAGTCTGTAATCTCTCTGAGGATGGAACCATGTCCTATTGGCTTTTGTGGCCCCAATAGTACATAAGAATATATCAATGGATAAGTGGATAAAAAAATGTGGTATATATATAAAATATACATATGTATATATCTATACACACACACCACACACACACCACATGTACACACACAGAGTCACATTCCTGAGCCATATAAAAGAAGGAAATCCTGCAATATACAAATAATATAAAAAACAATAATAACATTTATTGAAAACCTACTACATGCCAGGCAAATTCATACATTTTACATGTGTTAATAAGTCCCTCAAGACAGAGAGATTACATAAAATACACAAAGTTGCATAGCTAGAAATTTATTAAAACAAGACTTACATCTAGATGTTATGTGGCTGCACATACAAACTCTTAGTCTCTATACAGCACTGGCTTTCTGATGCCCTCCAGAATGGGAGAATAGCAGCAGAGAGATAGGATATGCTAGAAAGAATGAGGACTTGGGCATCAGTCTCAAGGAATATATGGCAGATGCTTAGGGAAGGACACAGCAGGACAAATAAATGAAAGCCTGCAAGACAGATGGAGCCTTGTGGTAAGGCATTTATGAGCAAGTTAACATGACGAGAGTAAACACGGCATGGACAGGAATATCCTGTCCATGTTCCAATAAGAAAATCTAGCAGCAGTTAATATCAGGTTCTGGGTACAAAATTGGATTCATAGGCAGAATGAAGGTTCCAGAAGGACCCTCAAGAACAAGTCAGGAATCAAATCTAGAATTAAAAACGAGCAAACCAGGTAGGCAAAAATGCAGGTTTCGCTACCCTTTAAAATACTTTTGACTAATTAAAACTTTTCTTAACTTCTCAGATACCTTTTATCCTTTAATTAGTAGATGTTAGGCCCACTAGGAGAGACAGTATTCCTTAGGTCACAGCAACAGTCAGAAGTATAACACTATATGTTGTGATGAACTTAATCCTGAACCGGAAGGAGCTCCAGCAGTGGAGGACTTTCACCTCTGAAACTTTGAACCCTGAACCTGACCCTGGGTTATTTCGTTTCAACAGACCAGAGCCTCCCTGACCTAACTGTGTGGTCCCTCAACTGGTCTTTCCATTTTGGATTGGTGGAGTTTTCCAAGTAAATGAAACACTATTCTTACATTAGAGGATTTCACCCTCTAATTCTTATTCTCAGTTCTATTTTTTTTTTTGTAGGTATAAAGATGAAACAACACATTCGCTTTGCATAAATAAATGAAACCTAATTTGGTTGGTTGGTATTCCAACACCCCAATTTAGAAAGGAACTTAAATGCTTCTTTAATAAAAACACATAAGACAGAGTGATTTATTGGACCACCTTAGAAGAAATATATTTTATATGATTTACTTAATACAGTAGATGAAACAGATTTAACTTGTATTATCATGAGATGGTATAGTCTATGTCATAGAATAAATATGAGTTTAAAAACCTAATTTCAAATAATATTCCAATAAATTTTATGGCACTATAATATATGAGGTGAAATTAAAAGTTAGGCTTGACTTATGCTTAGATTTCAGTTCAGTTAATATTTAAATTCTTTTAACACAGCAATCTCTGAGCTGATGTTTGTATATATATTGCCCTATTTAAAGCAGTATGATACAATTAGACCTTAAGCAGTTGAGTCTTTTATATTTGTATTGCACTTTAACTTATATGGTAATGAGCAAAATGGAATGACTTTAGAGTAAATAATGGATGCATATGTTGAATTTTAGCATTGAATCTAAATGTTAATTTTCAATTTTCTTATTTTTAGAATTTAACATAAAAGTAATAAGATGAAAAGAAAACTAAGAAGTTAAATTCTTGTATCTGTTATTTAATGAAACAGTAGCAAAACATTATTAAATCTGAATGTGAAAGTAATATGGTACGTGAGATGTTACAAGTTTGGAAAATTCATGTTTTAACATAGTGAAATGAGTAAAATCAACCTTTGTTTTCTATGAAGTATTTTAACATTAATGAGAATTGCGAAGTCTGAAACCTTTGAAAATAAAAAACACTTAAAAAACTAGCTCTTAGGTCATGTTTATAAAATATATGTGTCCATATATTTTTACTGCTCCTTAAATTAATATTAGAAAATGTTTTATTTATATTAATGAAGATAGTCACCCATAGATTGAGAGAGACCATGCATTCCTTGAGTTATGAGAAAACTTCTTTGAAAGTGTTCCATACTTGTATTTTATTAGTTATTCTTTTTCACTTCCTTTCACACATCCAGAAGTTTATTCTTATACTCTCTTTTTTATTTCCCTGCCATTTTCTACTCTACCCTTCATTCAGCAGTATTTTTTTGAAAGATTTTTCTTACTCAAAGTCATGTACATAGATTGCCATCTTAATTACATGTCCATTTCCACACAATTTGAATCCATGGAGTTTCAGTCATTAAAATAAACATGACACATATGTATAGGTCAGAGTCATAGCAAGAAACAGATGGTCACTCCAAAGGGGTGATAAAGCAAGTTTAATGAAAGGACTATTTGTAATGGTGTGGGCAAATAAGAAATAAAAAATACATATAAAGGTTTAGGCAGGATAAAGGGAAATCAGCTAGGGTTCATGAAATCTTGGAGACCTGCAACAACAGGAATCTAGTACTACCCCTAGGCCTAAAGGAATGAGGTGTGGGAGCAGTTAATAAAAATTGGCAAGAGCTATAGGTGTAAAGGAGTCATAGGGCAAGAGCTTTGGTCTATGATAGAGGAATGCAGCAATTTCCATACTATGGCCTAACAGGGGCTATGCCTCTCTTCTCCCATGGTCCAACCCTCTGACATGGTCTCCCCTTGGCTGAACTTAACCAGAAGGTGGAAGGCAAGGAATCTGGTGATGTAGTTTATAAAGAGAGAGCGTGGGGAAAAGAGTGCTAAGCAGATTTATAAGGGTTAATGGAGAATATATAGTACATCATACTGTCCTAATAGCGAATTAAAAGGCAGAAATGGTGGTTGCTTTTTAAAAATTGATATGATAAATAAAGCGGGGAGATACAACCTTACGAAGGGGAATTTGGACCATCTGGCAGAATGGCAGATTCATCTAATCTTTTGACATGGCAATCCACTTCTAGGAATCTATCTCAAAAAATAAACTGGCAAAAATATAAAGTGATATATGTACAAGGTTATCTATTGCCAATAATTGTAATAGCAAAAGACTGGTGGCTATTCAAATGCTTGTCAATAGGAGACTGGTTGACTGAATTATGGTGCATCCATACCATGGAGTATTATACAGCTATAAAATGAATAAGAAGGATCTCTACATACTGTAAAATAATTTTCAGGATATATTGTTAAGTAAGAAAAGCAAGGCACAAGAAAGTGTTTCTAGCATGCCATCTTTTTTTAAAGGAAGGATAATATATTAACTTATAAATATAATTGCTGAGATTATCAAGTGGTAATAGTGGAAGGCTAAATAAAAAATCAATGAAAATGGAGATTTATAGGCAGAGGAAAGGAACAGAGTAGAAGGACAGAGTTAGAAGTAGTTGAAGAAAGAATTCAGAATTGAAAATAAACTGCTTTGTCCTCTATTCATTCTAGAATGCAAAGAGAATTACTAAAAGGCTCACATAATGGATATAAAATATTTGAAATTTACAGCTCATGGCATTATTGTTAGTTTTATTTTGTAAAACTGGAAAAAACATATTTTTTTCAGACCATAGACAAGAGTTATAGTAAATCAGAATAATGTATTTTTAACATATTCATAAAGAGATTAATGATATTCACAAACAATTCCAGAAGAAATAGTTGATATTTTTATGTGAACATTGTAACAGTGAAATGCAGTGGCCCATATTAGCTGCTCTTCCATTAGGGAATGCACTGGTTCAGATGTGAAAGTTGAGCTAGCAATCTTTTTTTGCTATTGCTCTCTAATATTTGCTTAGTAAAATGTAACAACAAAAAATTCTTCTCTTCCTAAATTAACACAACTGACTCTTCTAAAATGGGAAAATACTAACTTGAAAAGTAATGTATTCGAGTTTGTTCATTTGATTAGAAGCCTGTGTAAATGGACTTAAGGTGTGATTTCTGTCGGATTAGTTACTGTTACTGTGTTCCAGGGCAATAGTCTTTACCAGAGCTTTTTAACTTGCAGGTAAAAATCTATTAATAAGTCTTGAAAAAAATTTAATGGATAGTGATGAGTATTTTTAAATGAAGTAGAATACCACAGAGTAGAAAATATCAGGGTGCATTGTTTTTTTATTTATTTATTTTTTTTTTTGAGACAGAGTCTTGCTCTGTCACCCAGGCTGGGGTGCAGTGGCCGGACCTCAGCTCACTGCAAGCTCCGCCTCCCGGGTTTAGACCATTCTCCTGCCTCAGCCTCCTGAGTAGCTGGGACTACAGGCGCCCGCCACCTCGCCCGGCTAGTTTTTTTTTGTATTTTTTAGTAGAGACGGGGTTTCACCGTGTTAGCCAGGATGGTCTCGATCTCCTGACCTCGTGATCCGCCCGTCTCGGACTCCCAAGGTGCATTGTTAATGGTAAGTATTGGTTTGTGAAATTTTTGTTTTGTTTACACATATATAAATATGTGACTATGTTGAGATATAAAATGTATTTCTCACTGTGGGTCATGTCCAAAAAACTTTTAAAACACTGTCCTATACTACTTACTGGAATTGATTATCTTATAAATGTTTACCCAGTGGGGCTGGGCGTGGTGGCTCACATCTGTAATCTTAGCATTTGGAGGCTGAGGTAGGCGGATCACCTGAGGTCAGGAGTTCAAGACCAGGCTGGCCAATGTGGCGAAACCCCATTTCTACTAAAAATGGAAAAATTAGCTAGGCGTGGTGGCACGTGCCTCTAAGCCCAATTAGTTGGGAGGCTGAGGCAGGAGAATTGGTTGAACCCAGGAGCCCAGGAGGCAGAGGTTGCAGTGAGCTGAGATCATGCCACTGCACTCCAGCCTGAGTGACAGAACAAGACTCAAAAAAAAAAAAAAAAAAAAAAAAGTTTACCTGATGGTATAGCAAGGGTAGATTATACTAAGGGACAATGCAAAATGCAATATGTTTACATGTTTTCTTCCTTACACAGTGCTAAAGTTTACTCCTAAATGAGCAAATACATGTGGAAATTAGGATGCATTAATGTGTTTGATGTTCAATAAATCTAGAGAGTAACTCAGTACAAAATGAAATAAAAATTTATCTTACTATGTGTTTGGGGTAACCAAAAGGCTGGCACCCAGTGCTGTATGTCCCTCTGCATTCCCTTCATCATGTCCCATGTTTACTTGCTCTTGATAACAAGGAGGAAGGGAAGTGCTCTATTAAAAATTTTGAACAATATTGAAATGATCTTTCAAACTGTAACAAAAGTAGAGGACTTTTAGTACATGTATTAGTGTTAATTTGTATCTTGGGATTTTTTTTTTTTTTTTTTTTTTTTTTTTTTGCCTAAAAGAGTATACATTTGATTTTTCTGTGAAGCATCCAACGAGTATTTAAAGGGGGTACTGTATATGAAGCTTCAAAATGAGACACGTACATTGAATTACATTCATATTCTAGCTTCTTGTATTTTTCTTTCAAATAAATGTTACAATTAAGTCATTTTTCCTTGCAACTTGTACAGGAATTAAATAATCAACTATTCCGTATTTAGATTCTACTTCTACTTCTGCTGTAAAATTTCACTCTCAGTATCTTTCCAACTATTTAATGGAATTGTCTTTTGGTTGAGGATAGCATAGGTGCCTTATATAAATAAAGAGAAAAATCATTCATATAAGTTAAAAATTGATTCAGGTTCTTGAAATAAAAATTAAATGTTTCACTGCTTAGGGGAAAACATCTTCTGGCCTTTTACACAAAGGTTTACATTTTGCAGTTGTTTTTAAGAGACTGCCATCGTAAGATACAGTGAAATAGTGCTTGTTTTGACTTTTGAACATGGATACATGACTTAGCTTTTGGCATTCTGCCTAACACCACCTCAGAGGGCAGAGATTCATTCTAATGTGACATATATTTGACTATGTCTTGCAAAAAAAATAATAAATTTGCTTTGTAAATATATCAGTAACAGAATCTTAATAGGCTTCAACTTGTATTTGTCTGGTTCGGGAAAATTATATAAACCCCATTTTTAGTTTTTTTCTATTGCTTTTATTGCTCAAACCAAGTCTTTTTAAAAAACTGCCCAAGAGCAAAGCAATGGCTATGAATCCTGTTTTATTTTCATTAAAAATTTTTTTTCCATTCATACATTTCTTTAACTCTGATTGCAAGCACTTAGCCCTGATCTGTCTCAGCATATGTTGTCAGAAAGATACAAGACCACAGGCTAAAAAACATATCTTTCCATTATGTATTTTGCTATGTGTGATGCACAGGAGAGCTGACCTCCCTGGTTGAAATGTATCTATAATCCTTTACCTGAAAGTACTGATTTGTAAAACATGGAGGCAAAAATCTTTATCAAGATTATGTTGAAGAATTAAGAAGCATATCTATATATATATTTTATGTGTGTGTGTGTGTGTGTGTGTGTGTGTGTGTGTGTATTCAGGCTTTTTCACAGACATGAGCATTTTTAAACTTTATTTGGTATAAAACATAATGCGTGTTAGTTGTACTTATCCCTACTTCAGACACCTGACTATAACGTCTTGTGTTTTAACACTGCTATTTATGCCATCCTCATAAGTAGTAGGAAAACACTTAACCATATACCTCACACCTCATTTACCAGTTCAGTATCTAACTCCCTGAACTCTTTTCTAAGACAGTAGTAAACCAATCAGAAAAGCTAAGTGGAAACAGATTGTTAATGTCTAAGAATGGTGGAACTTGCTATACTCTGCTCTTACGGGGGTTTTAATTGTTTTTAATGTGTTATCCAAAGGAAGCAGAAAATATTGTGGTATTTTTCTCTTAGAATCCTTTGCCTTGGTCATCTGAAATTAAAACTGATGGGAATAGTTATCTGTTCTGAGTACCCATAAAAAGGCCCTGATAACATCAGCTAAAATATCATTCTCAAAAAGGATTTGGAATTTGTATTCTCAATGTCTCAGTTTCTTCATTTACTTGCTCTGTTACTGTTGGAAGATGATGTCACCTCTCAGTTTGCCCCCAAAACAAGGCCACCTAGTAGAAGGTTCCTCACCTACCATTTTCTTTGTTCAGAATATCTCTGAATACATAACAACCCTTCCAATATTCTTTCCCCCAAACCTCAGAAAAAAAGAGTCCCTATCTTTAATGCTAATAGCTTACTCCTTAGATCAGAGTCATATTCTTTCTTAGCACCTGGGCTAGGGGTAATTTTTATTTACTTCTTTCCTAGCATCTTAGTTCTCTTCTATATTGACACCTTTCCTTTAGCCTTCAGATATGCAAAGGTCTAACTGACTTGAAAACAAAACAAATACTCTGATTTTGAAGACTTCTCAATTATAATCTATTTTTCTTTCAATTATTCATTCTTGAACTGAGGAAACAACCACAAGATGTGTTCAGAAACCCACTGGATCCACAGTGAGACAGATTTCAGCCAGAACTTCACTGACTACCTGACATCCATAAGTCCCTACTCTGGCTGGTGAGCCCAAGTGACATTTTCAGTCTGTTTGGAATAGTGTCAGTTCAGAGACAGCGTCCAGTTATTTCCCTCAAAGTCCGATTATTTCCTTTTCCCCAATGCACAGTCATCCTGGTAAAAGATGGTAGGTCTCTTTGGGGAAGGCTGTGAGAAAGACTACAAATTTTTGGCAGTGTAGCAAGATCCTTTCTCTAGTGGATCTGGCCTCTCCTTCATTCAAGAGGTTCTGGGTCTGTAAATTGGCTCAAGTATGGACATTGATTGAGAGACCATGACTCTTCTTATGATTCAAGTTAGACTTGTTTACTGACCTAGAACCTGACCTTTTGTGCTTCTACAGATCATGTAAGAATTTAGTAGACTGCACATCTATTTCACTTCTAGTGACACCTTGATCAACTAACAAATACCATAGTCTCTGAATCAGACTATTCTGATTACTGTTTTTACTACTGTTTATATGTTAACCACACCCATCTTTAGTGACTATGTGCTGTCTTTTGGCTCCTGTCCTGCCTCGGATCTAATTATCCAATTCCATTTTAGGATTCCAGTTTGATGACAGCAGTTTCCTTATAATTCCTGACCCACAGAGGAAAAAGACCATAGAGCTCTTCAAGGATGCTAGGGTTCCCATCACAAATTCGTTTCCCATAGTCCTGGTGAAAGATGTGTCTTCTGGACCCTCCTGGTATGGGCAAGCAGGCCTTAAATTATAAATCTACTCTAACATTTCAGTCTTCCTAAGCCTTTATATACTTTCCTCTGCAGTGTAACAAAGCAGTTCTGGAATTTCAACTTCATTTAGCATAGCCCATTTTTTGGTTCATGTTTTAGCCAACTAACCAAACTGTTGGAGTCCTTTCTAACCCCTTGAGTGATGACATTAAATATAGGATCTCTGTTTAGTGGGTCCATATCAATAAAGTCAGCCTGAGCCAATGTTATATTCCTTCCATTATTACCTCAACACCCTTAATATCCATTCCCACATATGTTTCCTGTATTTCTGTCTGTATAGATTGGAAACATCTTGCAGTTATTTGGAATGTAGCTCAACTCCTTGTGGGTCACATTTTGTACCTCACCTTTCAAGGCCCACTGGAACTTAAGTCTAGTCAAAGGTCTAAAAGCAAAGACATGCAGTGGGGGGTAAGCTAATGAGAATCAGCAGTGCTTTGCAAGGCAAGAACTATATCCTCTTGCCCCATTTATTCATGATAGATCACCTCATTAGTTTTGCTTGATTAGATTTTGACTTTTGCATTTTCCTTATATGTTCCCCTCACAAAGTTACCAATGATCATGTAGTCCAAGTTCAACAACTTTGGAAAATAATTTTGCATCATTTTAAAAAATGTCTATATGTTGTTTGACATTATTGATTCTTCTTTCATTTCTCTTCTCCTTACTCTAATTTTCATGTGCCTTATTTATAAGAATTCTCCAACATTGAGACATTGAAAATTTTTTTCCTCCCCCTCTCTGTTCTGTCCATACTCTTAAATTAACAGTAATTTATTTCTTTTCTGGATTCCCATGACTCTTGTATTCACTGCTACATATTATGGCACTCTGTCAAAGATTTCTTCCTTAATGGAAGAAAGGCAGGTCCCCAATGTCTGATGCTCTAATGTATTGATGGATAGAAGAAAAAAAAGTTTTTACATTTTAAATTTATTTTTTTTATTTTCTTTTCAGCATACTCTGGCTTTCAAAGAAGAAACAAAAACCTTTTTTCTACTAGTCATATACCAGAATAGACAGGAATAGATCTTGGAAGCTTCACTCACCTTTAGTCTATCTTTTTATTTCTCCTTTTGTGCTCAGTGTTCACTGTTAAGGTAATTTTTATAGAGGTGTGCACAACCAGATAAAAGTTGGAAATATAATAGTTTACATTTTATTTCTTTCAGAATTTTGTATTTTGTCTATTCCTGCATTGTCAAAATGGATTGATTATACTCAGCCCCCCTTCCATTATTTTTTGAGTACCAAATTAGTGACTATAGTATTTTGAGCATATGTTTAGTACTCAGAAGACATAGCCTCTATCCACTCATTCTAAATTGGCAAAAATATAGAGAGACACTAGAAGGTTTAGTGCACATGATCATAATTTACTATTTAGTTAGAATAAAATGCATTATACTGAAGCAAAGTAATTAGAATTGCCTTTTACCTAATAATTGCTACTAATTGCTTTCAAGAGATTAGATCCCCCAACCCCATTTTTAATGACAGTGGAATTATTTTACCTGCCATAGCATTAATGGTGTTAATACTATTGATTTTCATATTTTCCTTGCATAGTTCAAAATGTCGTCTTGTTAACAAGAATTCTTTATCAAGGATAAAAATGCATGTTACTAAATAGATAGGATAACTATTTTTTTTGTTGTTGTTTTTCATCTCACTAACAAATGGTGCCAACTGGAATGTTTGACTGCCTCCAATGTTATAAAAAACCAGATGATATTTCTTCAAATATATGGTCAAATTTATTTTAGTCTTCTTTTTGAGCCAACACTTAATAATCAAATAGACTACTCATGAACAACTAGATTTAAGTGACTGAATTAAACTTTGAAATATCAGATTTTATCAAGGTTTGTTTTTTGAATTAAGATAATACGTGTGTTATCATTTAATCTTCCTTATCCTCATTTAACAGAGAAATGATGAAGAAGCAGTTGTGGATAGAGGTGGAACTCGTTCTATTCTCAAAACACACTTTGAGAAAGAAGATTTAGAAGGTAAGACCTTTTTTCTTGGGATAGCTATTAGTATGCTTTCCAAAAGTATTTCAAAGATAAATGTAGTTTGTCACATTGTGAAGAATTGCAAAAGTTGATATCAGAGTAATGGTAGCTTATTGGGGAGGAGTACATCTGATTGTTTTGGTACAGTCTGGAATGTCAGTAGGCAGACCTGAAAACAATGAGAAGCATCAGTTCATCAAACAGACATTTATTGAACCCCTACTATATTCTAAGCACTGTACTCTGTGTCAATCTTTCAATAATCCCTGCTTCGTGTAATTACAATCAATTGAGACATGATGACAGATCAGCATATCAAGTGCTATATGAGAGGTGAATGTGGGACAGGAGGGGCATCTAACTCAGCCTGTGTTGTCAGAGTAGGCTGTCACTGGAAGAGAGGTAAGAACAATTGGAATTCTCATTTTACTCATATATATGTGTGTGTGTGTGTGTATGTGTGTATATATATGTATACACCCACACACACATGTATAGGAAAGATATAGGCACCATTTTTGTGTGTTCTCTTTAATAGGAAGAAGGATGACTAATTCAACAGGGAGGTAGTATGGCCCAGTGGTTAACTGTAAAAGTTCTGAAACCAGACTGCAGTGGATTCAAATACCAGTGCTGCCCCTTATTTATCATAGGAACTTCAGCCGGTTAGTTACCTTTTCTGCACCTCAGTGTCCTTAACTGTTAAAGCAAGGATAATAATGGAATACATTTCCTAGTTTTTCTATGAGAATTAATGGAAAATTACTTAGAATAGTACCTGGCAAAAGAGTTGTATAAATATTGTCAATTATTGTTATACCAACATTTAATGTACATACAGGATTAGCTAATTGTCACTAATGAGAAATTGTTACTAATGAGATACAAGGTATAGTATTTGTCATCTTTTGATTGAAAAGTAAAAGCAAGGTGATCTTAAGTACAAGTCATCAGAGAGAACTCCCAATAAAGCACTGAATTGAGAGGTAAGAGTTTTTTCATTTTAAGCCTTGTAATGTAACCATTTATAGTACAATTAAATTAATTCTTCTTGGATCTTATCTTTAGTCACAACACTGACATAACAGGAGACTTACTATAACCTTTAGAAACAACTCTCAACAACTATATCGACTCTTTGCCTGACATTTTTCTTGTTGCACAAAAATACTCAGATCTAAGAAGGTTATGCTTACTGGGTAGGCCTATTGATTTGCTATGTTATCCACATTCATTACATAAATTTAAGGGAGCAAAACCTTGAAAAATCTAGACTGGTAATGGATAATATTTTAAAAATTATCTTTGGGTTTGAAATGCCATTACATTTTTTTAAACAACATATTTACCTTCCTATTTATGTCATGCTATGACAAGCTATCCCTATCTTTTTTATTTATTTATTTTTTTAATACTTTAAGTTCTAGGGTGCATGTGGATAACGTGCAGGTTTGTTACATATGTATACTTGTGCCATGTTGGCGTGCTGCACCCATCAACTCGTCATTTACATCAGGTATAACTCCCAGTTCAATCCCTCCCCCCTCCCCCCTCCCTGTGATAGGCCCCGGTGTATGATGTTCCCCTTCCCGAGTCCAAGTGATCTCATCGTTCAGTTCCCACCTATGAGTGAGAACATGCGGTGTGTGGTTTTCTGTTCTTGGGATAGTTTGCTGAGAATGATGGTTTCCAGCTGCATCCATGTCCCTACAAAGGACACAAACTCATCCTTTTTGATGGCTGCATAGTATTCCATGGTGTATATGTGCCACATTTTCTTAATCCAGTCTGTCACTGATGGACATTTGGGTTGATTCCAAGTCTTTGCTATTGTGAATAGTGCTGCAATAAACATACGTGTGCATGTGTCTTTATAGCAGCATGATTTATAATCCTTTGGGTATATACCCAGTAATGGGATGACTAGGTCATATGGTACTTCTAGTTCTAGATCCTTGAGGAATCGCCATACTGTTTTCAACAATGGTTGAAGTAGTTTAAAATCCCACCAACAGTGTAAAAGTGTTCCTATTTCTCCACATCCTCTCCAGCACCTGTTGTTTCCTGACTTTTTAATGATTGCCATTCTAACTGGTGTGAGATGGTATCTCATTGTGGTTTTGATTTGCATTTCTCTGATGGCCAGTGATGATGAGCATTTTTTCATGTGTCTGTTAGCAGTATGAATGTCTTCTTTTGAGAAATGTCTGTTCATATCCTTTGCCCACTTTTCGATGGGGTTGTTTGTTTTTTTCTTGTAAATTTGTTTGAGTTCTTTGTAGGTTCTGGATATTAGGCCTTTGTCAGCTGAGTAGATTGCAAAAATTTTCTCCCATTCTGTAGGTTGCCTGTTCATTCTGATGGTAGTTTCTTTTGCTGTGCAGAAGCTCTTTAGTTTAATGAGATCCCATTTGTCAATTTTGGCTTTTGTTGCTGTTGCTTTTGGTGTTTTAGACATGAAGTCCTTGCCCATGCCTATGTCCTGAATGGTATTACCTAGGTTTTCTTCTAGGGTTTTTATGGTATTAGGTCTAACATTTAAGTCTCTAATCCATCTTGAATTAATTTTCGTATAAGAAGTAAGGAAAGGATCCAGTTTCAGCTTTCTACTCATGGCTAGCCAATTTTCCCAGCATCATTTATTAAATAGGGAATCCTTTCCCCATTTCTTGTTTTTCTGAGGTTTGTCAAAGATCAGTTGACTGTAGATGTGTGGTATTATTTCTGAGGACTCTGTTCTGTTCCATTGGTCTGTATCTCTGTTTTGGTACCAGTACCATGCTGTTTTGGTTACTGTAGCCTTCTAGTATAGTTTGAAGTCAGGTAGTGTGATGCCTCCAGCTTTGTTCTTTTGACTTAGGCTTGTCTTGGCAATGGGGGCTCTTTTTTGCTTCCATATGAACTTTAAAGCAGTTTTTTCCAATTCTGTGAAGAAAGTCATTGGTAGCTTGATGGGGATGGCATTGAATCTCTAAATAACCTTGGGCAGTATGGCCATTTTCATGATATTGATTCTTCCTATCCATGAGCATGGTATGTTCTTCCATTTGTTTGTGTCCTCTTTTATTTCACTGAGCAGTGGTTTGTAGTTCTCCTTGAAGAGGTCCTTTATATCCCTTGTAAGTTGGATTCCTAGGTATTTCATTCTCTTTGAAGCAATTGTGAATGGAAGTTCATTCCTGATTTGGCTCTCTGTTTGTCTGTTACTGGTGTATAAGAATGCTTGTGATTTTTGCACATTAATTTTGTATCCTGAGACTTTGCTGAAGTTGCTTATCAGCTTAAGGAGATTTTGGGCTGAGACAATGGGGTTTTCTAAATATACAATCATGTCATCTGTAAACAGGGACAATTTGACTTCCTCATTTCCTTACTGAATACCCTTGATTTCTTTCTCTTGCCTGATTGCCCTAGCCAGAACTTCCAACACTATGTTGAATAGGAGTGGTGAGAGAGGGCATCCCTGTCTTGTGCCAGTTTTCAAAGGGAATTTTTCCAGTTTTTGCCCATTCAGTATGATATTGGCTGTAGGTTTGTCATAAATAGCTCTTATTATTTTGAGATACGATCCATCAGTAGCAAATTTATTGAGCGTTTTTAGCATGAAGGGCTGTTGAATTTTGTCAAAGGCCTTTTCTGCATCTATTGAGATAATCATGTGGTTCTTGTCTTTGGTTCTGTTTATATGCTGGATTACGTTTATTGATTTGCATATGTTGAACCACCCTTGCATCCCAGGGATGAAGCCCACTTGATCATGGTGGATAAGCTTTTTGATGTGCTGCTGGATCCGGTTTGCCAGTATTTTATTGAGGATTTTTGCATCAATGTTCATCAGGGGTATTGGTCTAAAATTCTCTTTTTTTGTTGTGTCTCTGCCAGGCTTGGTATCAGGATGATGTTGGCCTCATAAAATGAGTTAGGGAGGATTCCCTCTTTTTCTATTGATTGGAATAGTTTCAGAAGGAATGGTACCAGCTCCTCCTTGTACCTCTGGTGGAATTGAGCTGTGAATCCATCTGGTCCTGGACTTTTTTTCGTTGGTAGGCTATTAATTATTGCCTCAATTTCAGAGCCTGCTATTGGTCTATTCAGGAATTCAGCTTCTTCCTGGTTTAGTCTTGGAAGAGTGTAAGTGTCCAGGAAATTGTCCATTTCTTCTAGATTTTCTAGTTTATTTGTGTAGAGGTGTTCATAGTATTTTCTAATGGTAGTTTGTATTTCTGTGGGGCCGGTGGTGATATCCCCTTTATCATTTCTTATTGTGTCTATTTGATTCTTCTCTCTTTTCTTCTTTATTAGTCTTTCTAGCAGTCTATCAATTTTGTTGATCTTTTCAAAAAACCAACTCCTGGATTCATTGATTTTTTGGAGGGTTTTTTGTGTCTCTGTCTCCTTCAGTTCTTCTCTGATCTTAGTTATTTCTTGCCTTCTGCTAGCTTTTGAATGTGTTTGTTCTTGCTTCTCTAGTTCTTTTAATTGTGATGTTAGAGTGTCAATTTTAGATCTTTCCAGCTTTCTCTTGTGGGCATTTAGTGCTATAAATTTCCCTCTACACATTGCTTTAAATGTGTTCCAGAGATTCTGGTATGTTGTATCTTTGTTCTCATTGGTTTCAAAGAACATCTTTATTTCTGCCTTCATTTCGTTATGTACCCAGTAGTCATTCAGGAGCAGGTTATTCAGTTTCCATGTAGTTGAGCGGTTTTGATTGAGTTTCTTAGTCCTGAGTTCTAGTTTGATTGCACTGTGGTCTGAGAGACAGTTTGTTATAATTTCTGTTCTTGTACATTTGCTGAGGAGTGCTTTACTTCCAATTATGTGGTCAATTTTGGAATAAGTGTGATGTGGTGCTGAGAAGAATGTATATTCTCTCGATTTGGGGTGGAGAGTTCTATAGATGTCTATTAGGTCTGCTTGCTGCAGAGATGAGTTCAATTCCTGGATATCTTTGTTAACTTTCTGTCTCGTTGATCTGTCTAATGTTGATAGTGGAGTGTTGAAGTCTCCCATTATTATTGTATGGGAGTCTAAGTCTCTTTGTAAGTCCCTAAGGACTTGCTTTATGAATCTGGGTGCTCCTGTATTGGGTGCATATATATTTAGGACAGTTAGCTCTTCCTGTTGAATTGATCCCTTTACCATTATGTAATGGCCTTCTTTGTCTCTTTTGATCTTTGATGGTTTAAAGTCTGTTTTTTCAGAGACTAGGATTGCAACCCCTGCTTTTTTTTGTTCTCCATTTGCTTGGTAGATCTTCCTCCATCCCTTTATTTTGAGTCTATGTATGTCTCTGCATGTGAGATGGGTCTCCTGAATACAGCAAACTGTTGGGTCTTGACTCTATCCAGTTTGCCAGTCTGTGTCTTCTAATTGGAGCATTTAGTCCATTTACATTTAAGGTTAATATTGTTATGTGTGAACTTGATCCTGCCATTATGATATTAACTGATTATTTTGCTCGTTAGTTGATGCAGTTTCTTCCTAGCCTCGATGGTCTTTACATTTTGGCATGTTTTTGCAATGGCTGGTTATCGGTTTTTCCTTTCCATGTTTAGTGCTTCCTTCAGTGTCTCTTGTAAGGCAGGCCTGGTGGTGACAGAATCTCTAAGCATTTGCTTATCTGTAAAGGATTTTATTTCTCCTTCTCTTATGAAACTTAGTTTGGCTGGATATGAAATTCTGGGTTGAAAATTCTCTTCTTTAAGAATGTTGAATATTGGCCCCCACTCTCTTCTGGCTTGGAGAGTTTCTGCCGAGAGATCTGCTGTTAGTCTGATGGGCTTCCCTTTGTGGGTAACCCGACCTTTCTCTCTGGCTGCCCTTAGGATTTTTTCCTTCATTTCAACTTTGGTGAATCTGGCAATTACGTGTCTTGGAGTTGCTCTTCTCGAGGAGTATCTTTGTGGCGTTCTCTGTATTTCCTGAATTTGAATGTTGGCCTGTCCTACTAGGTTGGGGAAGTTCTCCTGGATGATATCCTGAAGAGTGTTTTCCAACTTGGTTCCATTTTCCCCCTCACTTTCAGGCACCCCAATCAGACGTAGATTTGGTCTTTTTACATAATCCCATACTTCTTGCAGGCTTTGTTCATTTCTTTTTCTTCTTTTTTCTTTAGGTTTCTCTTCTCGCTTCATTTCATTCATTTGATCCTCAATCGCTGATACTCTTTCTTCCAGTTGATCGAGTCGGTTACTGAAGCTTATGCATTTGTCACGTATTTCTCGTGTCATGGTTTTCATCTCTGTCAATTCGTTTATGGCCTTCTCGGCATTAATTTTTCTAGTTATCAATTCTTCCACTCTTTTTTCAAGATTTTTAGT
Organism: Macaca thibetana thibetana; assembly: GCF_024542745.1. Classification (NCBI taxonomy): domain Eukaryota; kingdom Metazoa; phylum Chordata; class Mammalia; order Primates; family Cercopithecidae; genus Macaca; species Macaca thibetana. The sequence goes on along the minus strand of NC_065589.1, from coordinate 81,240,047 downwards.
TTCTTTGAGCTGGGTACGTAATTCCTCCTTTAGCTCTGAGAAGTTTGATGGACTGGAGCCTTCTTCTCTCATCTTGTCAAAGTCATTCTCCATCCAGCTTTGATCCATTGCTGGCAATGAGCTGCGTTCCTTTGCAGGGGGCGATGCGCTCTTATTTTTTGAATTTCCAGCTTTTCTGCCCTGCTTTTTCCCCATCTTTGTGGTTTTATCTGCCTCTGGTCTTTGATGATGGTGATGTACTTATGGGGTTTTGGTGTGGGTGTCCTTCCTGTTTGTTAGTTTTCCTTTTAACAGTCAGGACCCTCAGCTGTAGGTCTGTTGGAGATTGCTTGAGGTCCACTCCAGACCCTGTTTGGCTGGGTATCAGCAGCAGAGGCTGCAGAAGATAGAATATTGCTGAACAGCGAGTGTACCTTTCTAATTCTTGCTTTGGAAGCTTCCTCTCAGGGGTGTACTCCACCGTTTGAGGTGTGGGGTGTTGGTCTGCCCCTAGTGGGGAATGTCTCCCAGTTAGGCTACTCAGGGGTCAAGGACCCACTTGAGCAGGCAGTCTGTCCGTTCTCAGATCTCACCCTCCGTGTTGGGAGATCCACTGCTCTCTTCAAAGCTGTCAGACCGAGTCGTTTGCGTCTGCAGAGGTTTCAGCTGCTTTTTGTTGTTGTTGTTGTTTAGCTGTGCCCTGTCCCCAGAGGTGGAGTCTACAGAGACAGGCAGGACTCCTTGAGCTGCTGTGAGCTCCACCCAGCTCTAGCTTCCCAGGGGCTTTGTTTATCTACTTAAGCCTCAGCCATGGCGGGCGCCCCTCCCTCAGACTCCCTGCTGCCTTGATCGCAGACTGCTGTGCTAGCAATGAGGGAGGCTCCGTGGGCGTGGGACCCTCCCGGCCAGGTGTGGGATATAGTCTCCTGGTGTGCCCGTTTGCTAAGATCCTTGGTAGAGCGCAGTATTGGGGTGAGAGTTACCTGATTTTCTAGGTGTTGTGTGTCTCAGTTCCCCTGGCTAGGAAAAGGGATTCCCTTCCCCCTTGCGCTTCCCAGGTGAGGCGATGCCTCACCCTGCTTCAGCTCTCGGTGGTCGGGCTGCAGCAGCTGACCAGCACCAATTGTCAGGCATGCCCTAGTGAGATAAACCCAGTACCTCAGTTGAAAATGCAGAAATCACCTGTCTTCTGTGTCGCTGGCACTGGGAGTTGAAGACTGGAGCTGTTCCTTTTCGGCCATCTTGCTCCGCCCCAAAAAAAGTCAGCTATCCCTATCTTTACTAAACACACACCAAGAAAACCTAACACCGCAAGATGGTAGCCTAGAAATATGCTCAGTTCCAAGAAAAAATCATCTTGAGTTTAAAGATGGTAAATGGTCCTTTTTGTTGGAAAATACTTAATTAAAAAATAGGGTTTACTAAGATCATTTTAATTGTTATACCTACATATATTACATATGCTTTGCTTGGCATAGTTAAGAAATATAGATAACAGTGTGCAATGCTTACTAAAAGAGATTTCTGATTGGTTTTGCACAATCGGATTAGCCAGATTTTGTTCTATTTACTGATTTCAATAATACGTAATTGAATCCAAGAAGTGAATAACTGTGATTAAGTCACTGGTGATTAAAATTAACTATAGAATGCAAATTAACATTGAATTTTAGAATTTTGAAAGAAAACAGGAAAAAATCTGATTTATATTGACGTTCTAATATTTGTTTTACACACAGCCCATACTAAATAAACAGTCTAACATTTGAAGATGCTATGGAGCGTTCTCTTGTGATGCACACAAAAATTTAATAGATCTATTAGTTGTTCTGGATCGATTAGCCAGAGTCAGGAAATAGTGCAAGAGTGAGGTGATGGGTATCATGGTTCAGCAAGAATCAGCTGGCAGCAGAACATCACATGAGTAAGTGGGAGAGCACCAAGGAGAAAGGTAGCATTATTGAGATAATGGTGATAGTAATTCATCTTCTGTTTGGTGTTATGGTAATTCATCTTCTGTTTGGTGTTACTATAACAGAATGCCACAGACTGGATAATTTATAAAGAAAATAAATTTATATCTAACAGTTCCAGAGACTGAGAAGTCCAAGATTGGGAGGTCCATATCTGGTTAGGACCTTTGTGCTGTATCATCCCATGGTGGAAGGTGGAAGGATGAGAGCGGGGAGAGAGATTGAGCTTACAGTCTCAAGCCTTTTGATAATCCACATTAATCCATCCATTCCTGAGAGTGGAGCTCTCATGACCTAAACACTTCCCATTAGGCCCCACCTCACAAATTGTTGCACTGGGGATTAAATTTCCAACACACGCCTCTTGGGGACACATTCAAACTGTAGTGTCCTCCTTTTGTGCAATTTAAAGGAAAAGAACAAAACTCCACTTTTAAAGAGCTTCTTTATTAAGGCAGTTAATACACAATAAATATTTTAAATAAAATGGATTTGGGAATTGCTATCATAAACACATTTTAAAAATATGTAAACTCTTAAAATTTTACATTTGAAAATGAGTGTTTCTCAGGAGTTATGTGTATATATTTATTTAATAAAATTACTGGTGTAATATAACATCCTGAGTACAGATTGTAGAAATGCCAGATGTTTAAAAATATCTGTAAAGTCTCAGGTGCAATATATTTAATGGGAAATGATCCCCTGTTCAATAACAACAGGTTGGTATATTAGTTAATTTCTTCATATGTATATTATACATTCTGCTAAATGATATATCAAGTGTATAATTTTCTCTCTCTAAGTCTGTTTCTTTATTTTATGTATATCTTGTACAATTTTATGTCTTTTCCTCCTATTAAAATAGAAAGAAAACAATCTTATTAGATTCTTCTATTAACCTCCTATTTTTGTAAATCATGTAGTCAGTCAGTACATTCTTTCAGTTCTATCTCAGTGGTGTCTCTACTCATCTCCTCTCCCTTCCATTCCCACTGCCACTGCTCTACTGCCCTCTCTCTCCTATGTACTTTGCACTGAGTCTTTCCCATTATACAGCCTCCTTAATACTGCCAGAGTGTTCTTTCTAAGCCTACTTCTATTTCCTGCAATAAAAACAGTGAAGGGTATTGAATCCCTGTCATCAGATAACTTCAGGATTCTGAGTAGAGCAAAAATTGTTGAGGTTAAGCGATTTCTGTTTTTGGCCTCCCATGTCAATGTGAGATGAGTACTATCTAAGTATAAGATTACAAAATGGGAAATACATTAATACCCTTAAAATTCTTTCTTCTACTTGCCCTTTAACACATGTCAGATAAAACATAAGATACCCAGATACATTTGAATTTAAGGTAAATAATAAACAACTTTTTAGTATAGGTAACATCCCATGCAATGTTTTTATTTATTACTTTTTATTTGCTAAATCTGGAAAACTTAGTAGTGGATATTACAGTGAACCACCAATATTCCCCTTTAAGGACTGAGGTATTTATTTCCTTAGTTGCCAGAGGTGTTGCCTGCTTGATGGCTTATACTTACTTCCTCCCCAGGAATTACCTTCAGCTGAAAGGAGCTGCCTCTTGCCTATGGGAGCTGCCTTCCTTGTGGTTTACTGAATGAGTACAATTCAATGAGTACATGACCCTATAGTCAATGAAGGCTTACAAAAGTCTGGCCCCCTTGCCCCAATATGAGACAACTCTGAAGGGTTGTCCCAGCATCAGAGTTCCATTTGGAATCTATTGAGACCTCTACTGCAATTGCACCATAATTTCAAGCTCGCCCTGTACCAAAAAAATTCCCGTAATCCTTCAGTGTTGTTATTGCTGACAGTTCTCCTCAACAAACTCCCTGAACACATATCTCAGAATCTGTTTCCTAGGGAAGCCAGTCCTCCAATTGATCATTTCCCTGTTCCCTAAATAGTACCGATAGACGTACTTGATAGTTGGCAGGAGCACTATATTGATTATTTAGCTTGTGGAGTTAAGAACTATTGTAGTGGCTTAGGGGACTCTAAACTACTTGATTTGGCCATGATAGTAAATGAAAATCAGTGTTGCATCTGAGGGAGAATGGCAGAGTTTCTTCTCAAGTTTCTGCTGCTTTTAAAGGCCTAAAGTATGTGTCAGTGTGGCCACAACAGAAACTTGTCACACCCTGGAGGATGACAATGGACTACTTCAAATTCACCCAACTGGTAGCACCAATTGCAGCTGCTGTATCAGATGTGGGATCTTGGCTACAGCAGGTTAACATGGCCTCAGGAACATGGTATGCAGCTATTGATCTGGAAAATGCATTTTTCTCCCAATTACTATCGAAAAGGAGTACCAGGGGTAGTTACCATTCCTGTGGGAAGTACAACAGCGCATATTTATAGTCTTGTTCCAGGACTATGTTAACTCTCCTACCTTCTATCATAATAGAGTCCAAGGGGATTTGGATGAGTGAATGTCATACAGAACATCACATTGTTTCACCATATTAACCCAATGACCAGGAAGTGGCAAGTATGTTGGAGGTCTTGGTAAGAGAGACACATTTCGGTTTCTGTTTCTCAGTGAATCTGATTAAAAAACAACATGAAAGAGAATGCCACTCAATACTGAGCCTTCAGCTCCAGGGTGAATGCATGGATAGGTGACGTGAGTTTCTATAGGAACTCAGTGAAAATAACCCAGTGCCCCTTCAGTTACTCTTATTCACCTCAGTTCTCTCTTCATTATTCACCTTTGTCCTGTCCAGTTTTTCTCAGAATGAATGATGGCACTTTTTAAAATTTAATGGATATTTTATTTTTTTCAGATATGAACATTGTTTTATCTTCTGCAGGCATAAGGGTAAATTTACCCAAATAGTATGATCTATTAACTACTTAAATGATCATAAAGAAAATTTAATAGCTAAAGGTGATGTGCTATAATTTCAGCCATTTTGAATGCAGTGATCAACTACCAATCAAGGAGATGCTATTAAAAAAAATGGGACTGTTTTTCTTAATTATTTGAAAATATTTTTGTGTAGATCATATAGGAATAGCGTAAGATTTACTATCTTAAACGTTAGCTGAAATTGGTGCTACGAGTAAGTCGAGTTTGAAGTAGTCCAATCATCCTCTAGGATGTGACAAGTTTCTGTTGTGGCCACACTGATGCATACTTTAGGTCTTTAAAAGCAGCAGAACTTGAGAAGAAACTCTGCCATTCCCCCTCAGATGCATACTGATTTTCATCAGTATTGCAAGTGTACAGTTCAGTAATGTTAAGTGTATTCACATTGTTGTGCAACTAATATCCAGAACTTTTTTCATCTTGCAAAATTGAAACTTGCTATACAAACAATAACTCCCCTTTTCTTCTGCCCCCAGTTCCTGTCAACAACCATTCTACCTTCTGTTTCTATGAATTTAGCTACTTTAGATATTTCATGCAAATGGAATCATATACTATTTGTCTTTTCGTGACTGACATTTTATTTAGTATATAAAGTTCTCAAGTTTCAGTCACGTTGTAGCATGAGTCAGAATTTTCTCCCTTTTTAAAGTTGAATAACATCTCATTGCATGTACCACATTTCCCCTGTCCTTTCAACTGTAGAACTTTTGAGTTGCTTCACTATTGTGAATAATGTTGTTGTGAACATGGATGTGCAAATATCTCTCTGAGATCTTGTTTTCAATTCTTTTGAAGATACACCCAGAAGTGGGAATAGTGGATCATGTGATAATTCTATTTTTAATTTTTTGAGGAACTGCCATGCTGTTTTCCATAGTGGCTGCACCATTTTATATTCCCAACAAAAATGCACAAGGGGTCTCCACATCCTTGCCAACACTTATTTTCTGGTGTGTGTGTGTGTGTGTGTGTGTTTTGATAGTTATGGTAACGGATGTGAGGTGATATCCCACTGTAGTTTTGATTTGCATTTCCCTAATACTGATGTTTAGCATCTTTTCATGTACTTGTTGCTCACTTGTATATCAACTTTGAGAAATGTCCATTCTAGTCCTTTGTCGAATTTTTTAATAAGCGAGTGACTTGAATGGACATTTAACCCTATCAAATTTTTAACTTTTTAAAAAAATATTAAAATTAACTTTTTAATTTTAAAAAAATTTAATAGGGTCAAAAAATTTTTAATTAATTATTATTAGGTTAACATGGCTGTCTTATTGTTACTGAGTTGTAGGAGGTCTTCGTATATTCTAGACAGTAACCTTTTATCAGATATATGATTAGTCAATATTTTCTCCTATTCTGTATGTTACCTTTTAAATCTATTGGTTGTGTCCTTTGATGCACAGACATTTTTTAGTTTGATACAGTTCATTTTGTATATTTTACTTTTATTGCCTATTCTTTCAATGTCATAGCCAGGAAATCTTTGCCAAATTCAATATAATGAAATGTTTTCCTATGTTTTTGTATTAGTCCATTTTCACGCTGCTGATAAAAACATACCTGAGATTGGGCAATTTACAAAAGAAAGTGGTTTAATGCACTTACAGTTCCATGTGGCTGGGAAGGCCTCACAGTCACGGAAGGCAAGGAGGAGCAAGTCACATCTTACATGGATGGCAGCAGGCAAAAAGAGAGAGAGCTTGGGCAAAGAAACTCCCGTTTTTAAAACCATCAGATCTCCTGAGACCCATTTACTATCGTGAGAACAGCACAGGAAAGACCCACCCCCATGACTCACTCATCTTCTACTGGGTTCCTTTCACAGCATATGAGATTTATGGGGCTACAAGATGAGATTTGGGTGGGGACACAGAACCAAACCATACCAGTTTCCTTCTAAGAGCTTTATAGTTTTGGGTCTTGAAGTTTAAGTTTTTGATTCATTTTGAGTTAATTTTTGCATATGGTATAGGACCCCAACAGTTTTACTCATTGTATCTCTTTGTTTCTTAACATTATACTTGTTACAACCTGCATTAGGTTTACACAGGTTGAATTTCTTTTCCAAATCATTGTTATATAGACAACCTACTTAGAGAGAGAGAATGTTATTTCCCATGTTTGAGCAAGTGCTTATAACATAATTTCTGCTACTTTCTACAGTCTGAGAACATAGAAGTAGTAAAACATTAGGAATATTATTACAGACTTTCTGTTAAAAAAGTTTCTATATTGTCCAATGCCAAATTAATGCCTTATCATATCCTTCATTTGCTAGTGTTTTCCTCTGCACAAAAATAGAATGCTCATTCTGCCCATCCATTAGTGTTAGCTTCTACGAGTTATCATCTTTCCCCGCATAATAAGAATTATCTTTCTCCTCTTAACCTCTCTTTATGAAAGTTTATGCCTTTTCTTATATGATTGTTTTACATATCTATACATCTTTGTTATTTGATTATAAACTCATTGAGGGACAAATTTTCATCTTTTACATTGTTGCATTCTCCCTGGGATCCAGCACTTTTACTTAAACTGGATAGGTACTAAAAAATGTGTTGCATTGAGTGCCATTCATATATATTTCAATAATACGTTACTGATCATGTGATAACTTTAATTTATAATGTAATTAGATGCATAATTAATGTTCATCAGATATTCAAACATTTAACACATAAGTACAGAAGTTTCTAATAATGTTGCATATGCTAAGATAAATACATCTGATTACATTTTAATCTGATATTCAGGAATTCATAAAAGTATAACTTTAATGAAAAAGTTAAAATAATAATAAATTCTTGGCCTGCAAATTAAATTTAAAGATACTTTAAAAAAACTATATTGCTTTTAGCAGATATTAATATCTTTTAAGTCAAAAGTTTAATAGAGGGCCAGGCGCGGTGGCTCACACCTGTAATCCCAGCACTTTGGGAGGCCGAGGCGGACGGATCACGAGGTCAGGAGATCGAGACCATCCTGGCTAACACGGTGAAACCCCTGTCTCTACTAAAAATACAAAAAATTAGCCGGGCGTGGTGGCGGTGCCTGTAGTCCCAGCTACTTGGGAGGCTGAGGCAGGAGAATGGCGGGAACCCGGGAGGCAGAGCTTGCAGTGAGCCAAGATCGCGCCACTGCACTCTAGCCTGGGTGACAGAGCGAGACTCCGTCTCAAAAAAAAAAAAAAAAAAAAAAAAGTTTAATAGAGAAAATAATGCCCCATCTTGATATTCTTTTGCTTATTGCATTTGGGCAAAAATAATTGGCTTACTAGTTTATTTCCTTTTGGGGCCAAATAGTACACTATAGACCTTAGTTTGTTTTGTGTTGCTAAAACAGAATACCTGAGTAATTTATGAAGAAAAGAAGTTTATTTAGGTCATAGTCCTGTAGGCTGAGAAGTTCAAAAACTATGGCAACAGCATCTTCTTGGCTTCTGGTGAGGGCTATTGTGCTTCATCTTAACATGGTGGAAGGCCAAAATGGAAGTGGCCATGTGTGAAAGGGCAAAACTCAAGAAATATCCTTGCTTTATAACAACCTGCTCTTGAGGGATATAATCCATTTTTATGAGAACTAATGCCATCTTGCAGGAGTGAAAACTCCCTCACTACCATGAGAAGGGCACCAAGCCATTCATAAGGGATCTGCCCTCATGAACTGAACACCTCCCACTAGGCTCCACCTCCCATCACTGCCACATCAAATTTTAACATGAGGTTTTGGTGGGGAAAAACCATATCCAAACCATAGCAAGACCCAAAGTTCAAAGATAATATAAGTAAAGCACCTAGCACTGAGCTATTATACAACATAATTCTGTCAATGGCAGTATTCTTCTACTTTTCTCATTTCGCCCAGTGCATTCTTGAGCTCTTAAAGATAACTAAAATTGTTTTCTAACTAGAACTATTGTAATTTCAAGTGTTTTAGACTAAAAAGCCAAATATAGTAAGTGCATATCTCGTAATTATAATATTTTGCAACTAAAGTGAAAATTAGTTTTAAAAATAAAGAAAAAAAGTGAAAAATTAGGGCTGGGCCTCTACTTTCTAACATTTTGCCTCTAAAATCTTATGCCAAGGATATTGGCAAACAATAGCCTATTGGCCAAATTTTTTTTCTGCCACCTTTATCTGCATGGCCTTTGAGCTAAGAATAATTTTTACATTTAAAAGTGATAGGAAAGGATCAAAATAATATTTATGACATAAAATTACATGAAATTCAGACTTTAATGTTTCTTAATAAAGCTTTGTTGGAACATAGCCATGTTTTTAATTACATTTTGTCTATAACTGCTTTTGCACTACAATGGTAGAGTTGTGTCGTTGTGACAAAGAATATACGTGTCTCCATTTTGGTTCACACTGCTACTCAGTGTACTACAAATCATAGTGAGTTTGAGTGCCATTCATATTACTGCATACAACATTGTATTTATTTTTATTACCAGTGCATATCCATCATGTAAGAACAAGAAAATAAGAGAAAAATGAACTTTGATTGTCTTGCTTTTATGGCACAGTGGAGTATGGATTATTTTATTTAAATAGATGACAAAATGCTTATTTATTATGTAATGACACTATAGCTATGCTAAAAGAAAAGAATATATCTCCACATAACCAGACTAACCACTCATCACAATATTCCTGACTCACAAGAAGACAACAGTCATAAATATTAGAAGGCTTAAAATGGAATTTCTCATTATAGCAGAGTTTTCTCACAAAACAAAAAGGACAGTGAGACTTCAACCAATGTACATTTCTGAATGGATCATTTGTTAGCCAAGTATGCCCTTACAAGACTGTGACACTCTAAGCAGGGCTATCAAAATGTCCACCCACACAATACCTGCCTTAATGAAAAGCTCAGTACCAGTTTCAGGCCATTTAAAAACCTTAGCCTTTATTATATTGAAATTAAGTAGCATTATTATTCTATTATGATCCCTTTTGAAATAAGCTTTTACACATTTCTAATGCTTTCCTCAGAGCAGCTCATATAAATTAGTGATTTTTTAAAAAAATTCTTTCATTTCAAGTTAATCTATTAATACTTTAGATCTCATTCTCAGGAAAAAATTACTTTATTTCATGTACAGTAATTGCAAATAGAATATAGTTTACGATTTTCTTCCAAATGAAGCTTGAGCCTGGATAAAAATATTTTTAAGTGCCCAACAATATTTAGATATTATTTGCCATGTTTCTGTTTTCATAGGAAGAGATTACATGTTTAATAAAAAATGCATCTCTAAAAGGATAATCTGACTTTGTAAAATTATAAATTCTAATTTTCAGTCAAAACAACCCTGAACGTGAACTTATCGGAATCTTGTCTGAGTGACTACAACCCCCTCCCCCAACCTTAAAAAACACACCACCAGCCCCCCTCGCCACCAGTATGGCCAAACCAAAGGAAACGAGAAGCAGGAACATAGCTACACAGGTCAGAGCCAAATATTAAGAGTAAAAATAGTATCTTGAGCTTTCAGAACCACAAATTTTCAAAGTGAGTCAGAGGACAGAGTAGCAGCTCCATTTTCAAACAGAAGTAACTACATTTTTCTAATCAACTGCCGTGTTATGGAGCATAAACTGCAGGAAATGATGGATTAATGTCATTTTATGTATCAGATAAGCAAGAGGAAGTATCAGTGGTGTGCTTTATTTGGTGAGTCGATCTTGATAAACATATTCAATAAACATCTTCCACTTATGTCCTTTAATGCAGTACAATGCTTTTTAAAAAAATATTCAATTTGTGTGTACATCAACCAGAAAATGTTCTATATAAAAACTGTATTTTGCTTGGGTTTGGAGATGAATGTTTCATAAGATACCTATATATGTATTAAAATTATTTAAATATGAGGAAAAAGAACTTGTTTGCTGTTGGTGATGAAATCATGTTTAATTATAGTAGCTGAAAAAAATGTGCCAAGGGTAAACAAACTTGTTTAATGCTATTAGTCTTCAGGTGAGAACAGTTGCTTGAAGAGTTGGGGACACTGGGAGCAACATAGATGGTCAATGAAAAAATGACAGAAGATTAATGTCACCCATGTGTGGAGTAGGAAACCTTCCTCCTCACCACAAACACACCAATTCAGGAACAATTCACAGAAAAATTCCCTTTGTGGGAAATTCAGCAACTAATTGAAGGGCTCCTGCACCCTGGGTGAATGCAAAATCAGATCCATTGAAGCTGGTGAGGATATTCAGGACAGCTGTTTGCCAAAATTTCTACCCCCAACGCAACACCATACAATGGGGAAAAGAGTCCCAGCTCTCAGCTTCTCCCAGAGGAGGTTTGGGCATCCAATACCCCAACTTTGGTGAGGGCTACCCAAAGGACTGGCTTCTGTCTTCTCTGTCTTAAAGTGCTAATGGTGTGGAATTATCTAGCCACCTGGGGGAGAACAGAGATGGTGGCTTAGATTGATTGAACAGAGATGGTAGCCACTATAGCTTTTCCTCCCTAGCTCAGAGCATAGAGCTGGCAAACAAAATCCCTACCTTTCAGCTTCTCCCTGGGAATGGAAAGAGTTGGTACATACATTAAACTTTCCAGGGGTGTTCCAAAGGATGGGCTGAAATCCCAAAGAATTCAGTCTCACTCATCCTGGTGCACTCACAAGACCTGGCAAACCCTAGACACCTGGGGCTACAATAAATACACAAGCAAATGAGTTGAACAAGCAATAGGTTTAAGAGGCTTTAGAATCTCTGTCTGGACTTATTGGTGGGGATCTTCCATATGAGGCCAACTCTTTGTGAAGACTGAGAGAGAAGGCTGCTTTATCTGATGCAAAGACACCAATGCATAGAGTCAAGTAAGATGAAAAAAAAAAAACAGGAAAATATGTTCAAAACTAGGTAACAGAAAAATCTGCAGAAATTGACTCTAATGAAACAAAGATACACAATTTACCTGGAAGAGAATTTAAAATAACTGTTATAAAGATGCTTACTGAGGATAGGAGAACACTGCATGAACAAAATGAGAATTTCAGCAAAGAGATAGAAAATATTTTAGAAGTACCAAACAGAAATCATGGAGTTGAAGAATAAAATAACTAAATTGAAAAATTCACTAGAGGGTTTCAACAACATACTAGATCAAGCTGAAGAAAGAATCGGTGAACTTATGGACAGGCCATTGGAACTTGCTGAGTCAGAAGAACAAAAATGACACCATAATGCAAACGAATAAAGAAAGCTTAAAGAACTTATGGGACACCATCAAATGGATCAATATATGCATTATGAGAATTCCAGAAGGAGAAGAGAGAGGGAAAGAACCAGAAGTCTTATTCAAAGAAATAATAGCTAAAAGCTCCCAATTCTGGAAAAGGAAATGTGCAATCCGAGGACCCCCAAAAAGGAAAACTTAAAGATATCAACACTAAGACACCTTGTAATCAAATTGTCAAAAGTCAATCACAAAGAGAAAAAGCAACAAGGGAAAAGTTACTTGTCAGGTACAAGGGAAATTTCATAAGAGTATAAGTAGATTTTTCTTCAGAAACTTTGCAGATGAGAAGGAAATGAGATGATAGATTCACAATGCTGGGAAAAAAAAAAAAAAGCCAACCAGGAAAAGTAGACCCAATGAAACTATCCATCAATCATGAAAGAGAGATAAAGTCTTTTCCAGACAAACAAAAACTAAGGAAGTTCATCACCACCAGACCTCCCTACAAGAAATGCTAAGGGAACCTCCTCTACTTGAAATGAAAGGACACTAAACAAGAACAAGATATCATAAGAAAGTATAAAAAGTATTGGTAAAGGCAAATATATAGACAAATGCAGGACTGTAATACTGCAATAGTGGTAGGTAAACCACTTTTAATTCAAGTAAAGTTAAAAGACAAAGTAGCAAAATACTTTCAATAACTAAAATACTTTTAATAAGTAAAACTATGGTAATAGATACACAATATAAAGAAATGTTGACTGTGACAACAATAACAAAATGTGTATGGGAAGGAGAATAAAAAGGGACATGTTTTTGTATGTCATTGAACTTAAGTTGTTATCAGAAAAAAATAGACTATCATTACTATAAGGTATTATATAAGCCCCATGGTATCTAATAGGAAAATACCTAAGAAAGGTATCAAAGATCCCAACAAAAAAATCAACAAAACATAAAAAATGACAGCAAGAGAGGAAAAAAATGCACAAAATAATTACAAGGCTAACAGAAAACAGTACATGACAATAATAAATCCTTCTCTATCAATAATTACTTTAAGATTAAATAAATTAAACTTCCCAATCAAAGACATAGGGTGGTTAAATGGATTAAATGTATAACCCAATTATGTGCTGTTAACAAGAGACTCCCTTTAGAATTTAGGACATACATAGGCTCAATGTGAAAGAATGGAAAAAAAATTGCATGAAAATGTTAAAGAAAAACGAGCAAGAGTGACTATACTTATATCAGATAAAATAGACTATAAGTCAAAACTATCTCAAAAGACTCAGAAAGACATAATGATAAAAGGATCAATTCACCAGGAATATATAACAATTGTAAGTAGTTATGCACCCAACAATTAAGCACCTAAACATATAAAGCAAACATTGACAAAACTGAAGAGAGAAATAGGCAGCAATACAATAATAGTAGGAGATTTCAGTACCTCACTTTCAATGATGGGTAAAACATATTACCCATTATCCATGGGCAAAACAGACCAAAAGGAAATAAAGGACTTGAACAACCTTATAGAAAAAAATGGGCCCAATAGACATGAACATTTCACTCAATGGCAGCATAATATGCATTCTTTTCAAGTGCAGCCAAATATTCTCCAGAATAGATCACATATTAAGCCAAAAAGTATGTTTTAAAAATTTAAAGTGATCAAAATTATACCAACTATTATTTCTGACTACAATGGAATGTGAAACTAGAAATCTATAGCCATGGGAAAACTGAAAAATTTATAAATATGTGGACATTAAACAAAACACTCTTGAACAACTAATGGGTCAAAAAGAATTCAAAAGAGACATTAGAAAATATCTTGAGAGACATGAAGATGAAAACATAATATACCAAAACTTATGGGATACAGCCAAAGTAGTATTAAAAGATAAATTTATAATGATAAAAGTCTATATGAAAAAAGAGGAAAGATCTCAAATTTGCAACCTAATTATACACTTGAAGGGACTAGAAAAAAAAGAACACACTAGACCCAAAGTTAGCTGATAGAAAAAAATAGCAAAGATCAGAGCAGAAATAAAACAAAATAGATAATAGAAAACAATAGGAAAAATCAATGAAATTGAGTTTTTTTAAAAGATGAAATTGACAAACCTTTGGCCTGACTTAATAAGAAAAAAGAGAAGATTCAAATAAATATAAATCATATATGAAAGAGGAGATATTACAACTGATATCACGTAAGTTGAAAAGTTCATAAGTATCTATGATAAAAAATTATATGCTAAGAAACTCTATGACCTTAAAAATGGATAAATTCCTAGGAACATAGGAATTCTACCAAATCTACCAAAACAAATCTACCAAACATGAATCATGAAGATATAGAAAATCTGGACAGACCAATAACAAGCAAGAAAACTAAATCAGTAATAAAAGACCTCTAAATAAAGAAAATTCCAGGAACAGATTGCTTCACTGGTGAATTTTACCAAATATTTAAAGAAGATTTATGTCAAACTATTTTTATCTTGAAGAAGAGGAAATACCTCCAAACTCATTGTATGATGCCAGCATTACCCTGATACCAAAGCCAGACAGGGACACTGCAAGATAAGAAAATTACATAATAATATCTCTAATGAACATAGATGCGAAAAGTCTTAACAACAAAGAAAACCTAGCAAGCTGAATTCAACAGTACATTAAAAGGTCATATGACATTTATTAAAGGAAGCAATTGATTCATTCCTGGGCTGGGGTTCAATATATACAAATCAATAAATGTGATATGCCACATTCGCAGAGTAAGGAACAAAAAATATATGATTATTTAACATCCTTTCATGATAAAAACTCTCAACAAATTAGCTATAGAAGGGATGTAGCTCAACATAATAAAGGCCATATATGACAAGTCCACAGTTTACATTGTAATGATGAAAAGTTGGAAGCTTTTCCTCTAAGATCAGGAACAAGGCAAGGATGCCTACTCTTGCTACTTCCATTCAACATAGTACTGGAAGTCCTAGGAAGAGCAATTAGGCAAGAAAATTTTTCATGTGCAGATGAGAAAAAATGTACATTCTGTGGTCATTGAATGGAATGGTCAGTAGATATCTATTAGGTCCATTTGGTCAAGAGTGCAGTTTAAGTTCAGAGTTTCTTTGTTAGTTTTCTGCTTCAGTGATCTGTCTAGTGCTGTCATTGGGATGTTGAAGTCCTCCACTGTTATTGTATATCCATCTCCCTCTTTTCTGAGGTCTAGTAGCATTTGCTTTATAAATCTGGGTGCTCAGGTATTGGGTATAAATATATTTAGGACAGTTAAATCTTCTTGTAGAATTGAACTCTTTGTCATTATATAATGCTATTCTTTCTTTCTTTTTTTTTTTTTTTTACTATTATTGGTATAAATTCTGTTTTATCTGATGTAAGAATAGCAACCCATGCTCTTTTTTGTTTTCCATTGTGTGATATTTCTTTCTCCACTCCTTTACTTTGAGCCTGTAGGTGTCCTTTCACATTAGATGGATCTCTTCTAGTCAGCAGATGTTGAGTCTTGTTTCTTAAATGTAATTTGCCAATCTATATCTTCATTTAGGTCATTTCTGTTCAAAGTCAATATTGACATGTGAAGTTTTGTTCCAATCATAGTATTGTTAGCTAGTTGTTTTGTAGTCTCAGTGGTATAATTGCTTTATAGGGTCTTTGAGTTTTGTACTTATATGAGCTTTTATGACAGGACAGTATTGTCATATATCATTTGATGACATAAAAGAGTATACTCTTTTCTGATCAAAGTTAACATTTTATGACATAAAAGAGTATACTAATTTCTGTTCAAGGTTAATATTGACATGTGAAGTTTTGTTCCAATCATAGTATTGTTAGCTAGTTGCTTTGTAGTCTCAGTAATATAATTGCTTTATAGGATCTTTGAATTTTGTATTTATATGAGCTTTTATGACCGGAGAGTATTGTCCTATATTCTTTTATGACATAAAAGAGTATACTCTTTTCTGTTCAAAGTTTATACTTTATGACATAAAGAGTATACTCATTTCTGTTCAAAGTTAATATTGACATGTGAAGTTTTGTGCCAATCATGGTATTATTAGCTAGTTGCTTTGTAGTCTCAGTGGTATAATTGCTTTATATGATCTTTGAATTTTGTACTGATATGAGCTTTTATGACAGGAGAGTATTGTCCTATATTCTTTTATGACATAAAAGAGTATACTGTTTTATGACAACGAGTATTGTCCTTTTCCCCCATGTTTACAACACCTTTGAACATTTCTTATAGCAACAGTCTCGTGGTGATGAATTTTCTTAATATTTGCTTGTTTGAGAAATACTTTATTTCTCCTTTGTTTATGAAGCTTAGTTAGGCAGGATATACAATTTGGGGCTATATTTTTTTTTTTCCTTAAGAAGGCTAAAAATAGGCCCCCTATCTCTTTTGGCTTATATAGTTTATGTTGAGAAATCCACTGCTAGACTGATGGAATTTCCTTTATAGGTGACCTGACCCTTCTCTCTAACTCTCTTTAAGATTTTTTCTTTAGCACTGACCTTGGTTAGTCTGATGACTATATGCCTTGATGATATTTGTCTTATATAGTATCTTGCAGGTGTTCTCTGAATTTCTTTTATCTGGAAGTCTACCTCCCAGCAAGATCAGGGAAATTTTTCTGAATGATTCCTTTAAATGTGTTTTCCAAATTGCTTACTTTCCTTCTTTCTCAGGAATACCTATAAGCTATAGGTTTGGTCAATTTACATAATCCCATCTTTCTCAAAGCTTATTTTTCAAATGCTTTTCTATTTATTTTTGTCTGACTGGATTAATTTGAAAGAACAATGTTTTAGCTCTGAAATTCTTTCTTCTACTTGGTCTAGTCTTTTGTTAATGTTTTCAATTGTATTTGGAAATTACTTTTGTGAATTTTTTTATTTTCAGAAGTTCTATTTTTTTAAATATAGCTATGTTTTCTTTCATTTTCTGAGTTGTTCTTCTGGTTTCTTTTACTGGTTTTCAACATTCTCTTGGATATCATTGCACTTCTTTAGAATCCGTATCTTGAATTTTTTATCAGTCATTTTTTATTTTGTTTAGGATTCATTGCTAGAAAGGTAGCCAGATCCTTTGGAGATGTTAAAACACTCTGTCTTTTTGTACCACTGGAGTTCTTGCACTGATTCCTTCTCATGCGAAGGAGTTGTTGCTTCTAAGTTTTGAATTTGCTATTGTTTGAATGGGACTTTAGCATGTTTATTCTTTTTTCCCTTGAGGGTATGGCTGTGGTATATGTTGTGTGTGATTGTTTGGCTTCTTTTCTTGGGCTTTCACAGTGCCAAGACTCTGCATGGGCTCCTTGGTTATGGGTAGCCTTTATGTGGTGGCTTTCTCAAATGCTGCTTGTTGTAGACATGTATCAGGCATATGAGCCAACACACTATCTTCTGTGTAACTAGGAGAGCAGAGGTCTCAGGAAACTTATCTTGTACACTAGTGCTATACCCTTCTGACAGTAGGTTTTTTATTTGGTGTTGCAATTCAGTCTCCAGTCAAGTAGATGGTGCTTAAGAGTAAGAATCCACTCACACTCAGGCAGTCTAATGATGAATGAAGACACGGTCCTAATTGAGGTTAGTGTGGGGAGCTTGTGTTGGAGTGAACTGGTCTTGGTGGTAGAGGCAGGGGGCTGCATTAGCCCCTCATCCTGGGCAGGCAGGAATGTGGTCCGTTTTCCTATCACACATTTCTCTGTCACAGGGTTCATGATCTTCAGCACATAGACATTGTTCTTCGGCTCCCAGGCTAAAGTGTGACTGAGGTCTGCAGAATTGCCCCTCTGGCGGCTACCACCAAAATGGGCTCAGGGCAGAGACTCTTCCTACGGCCCAGAGCAAACAGTTCTTCAACTTGTCTGCCCTTCATTGCTGGGACACTGCCATTCCGTGTAGGGATGGGGAGACAGGTCCCACCCTTCATGCATGCCTGGGTGGCATTGGCTCACTTTCAGTGAGGTGTAGCTGTCACGAAGAGTGTTGGAAAGGCTGTCTCCAAGTGCACTCACATCAGCCCTCAGCAGGAAAAGCCTCTGCTGCATCCGCAACAGTGCATAAGGGGAGCAGGAGATGACTCGCTCTCCTCGTCTGTTTCCAGCCACCACTGCCACCCCCTTCAGCCATTGGCTGTGTTTCCTTTTCCAAAGTGGGGCTTCGGCAGACTGTTCTCTGCCCTCCCATAGGAGCAGCCTGCACTGAGGGCTAGATTTCCATGGAACCTGCAGCTCCCCAGAGACCCGCCAGTCTCCTGTGGTTGCCAAAGTCAGAACAGGTTCTGAGGTATGTTTGCAGGGGATCTGGTAGTGTGGCAACACAAGGACTGAGGTTCCCTGGACAGGGCAGTGGCCCATAACGAGTGCACAACCAGTGTGGCACCTGCTCTGTCAGTTAGGGCCTGAGGGGAATGTGGGAACACCAGCACGAGCTGGCCACCTGAGGCTCCCACCCCAGAGAGTTCCTAAATTGCCACCAACTGCATTGCCTGGGATTTCAAGGGCAGAGGCGTTCTGTGACAATTTGTCAGCCAGCAGTTTGTCACAGGAGTGAGGGGCAGAGAAGAACCCCAACCTACCCTTTACATGGGACTCCAAGTTCCTCATGGGACAGTGTCTGCCAGACTTTTGCTACTTTCCTTGTCTGCACCCCAGTTTCTTCCTGTGGGCTCTCTGAAAGCTCATGGCTCTCTTCCTTCAGCTTTCCATTTGGATCATGACCATTCAACTGTAACTTTGATCTTTCTATAAACTGATGTCTGACATCCCAAGTCAGTTATCTTGGGAAAAAAAAAAAAAGCTACACTAAGGTTATAAAAATAAAAGTAATTGCACTGTGACGTTACAAAGCCTACTATATCACTAGGTGACAAGAATTTTTCAGCCTCATTATAGTCTTATGGTACCACTATTTTATATGTGATCCATCATTTGACTGAAACGTCATTATGTATGACTGTACATAACAAATTGCCAATATAATTAGAAAGTGGATTCTACTTCTGGAAATCAGTGTTGTCTTCACAGAGACAGAGGTGGGCTTTGAAGGATAAATAGGTGTTAAGAAGGCAAAGAAGGAAGGATCTGTTATATTCTGGAAATGGCAAATATGATGTGGCTAAAGCATTGGGATTGTGTCTCAGGGCATAAAATGTGACTGGATATAAAGTTTAAATCATTACATGAGGTAGGTCAAATTGTAGAGAATGAATTAATCCTTGAAGTCGCTCTATGAGATAAGGACATTATTATCTCCATTTCACAGATAAAGAAACTAAGGCACAAGGAAGACTTGTACATATTTATTGACTTTTTCATGACAATTTTTAAAAAGGTGAGAATATTCTATTATAAAGCAGTAAGGAATTTGATATTTAGTACCCATATCACAATAGTTTTACAAATGTTTTTGCAAAAGTTTTAGAGTTAGAAAATTCCCATTGAACTAAGATTTATCCCCATAATTAGGAAAGCCACCCTCCCATTGGAGACTACTTTTATTATAGCCTCCTGTTCTCTTACTTTAAATTATCTTGTCTGCTGTACCACAAAATAAAAAGTCTTATAATTTCCTTATTTCAAATGTTTTTTCTTTGAAAAAGAAAGAACCGGCCGGGCGCGGTGGCTCAAGCCTGTAATCCCAGCACTTTGGGAGGCCGAGGCGGGTGGATCACAAGGTCAGGAGATCGAGACTATCCTGGCTAACATGGTGAAACCCCGTCTCTACTAAAAATACAAAAAACTAGCCGGGCGTGGTGGCGGGCGCCTGTAGTCTCAGCTACTTGGGAGGCTGAGGCGGGAGAATGGCGGGAACCCGGGAGGCGGAGCTTGCAGTGAGCCGAGATCACGCCACTGCACTCCAGCCTGGGAGACACAGCGAGACTCCGTCTCAAAAAAAAAAAAAAAAAAAAAAAAAAAAAAAAAAAAAGAAAAAGAAAGAACCATTTTTTTCTGATATTATTGGTTGATTAATTTTTGTGCAACTTAGTAGTGTTGATATAGGATCAATATCAACTGGTGGAGCAATTCTAAGGGTGTTTGCTCCATTAGTAATAACCAGTGGAGTTAATTAATTACACAGGGTTCATTTGAAATTGTAGGTTTTGCCTGTCAAACACTGGATATCTTAGGATGATAAATGTGGAGATGGACTAATACTGAATATTTCATTTCAGAAAATACAGCCAATAGTAAATTTCAGCCTTTTATTGAACTTTCTTTGACACATCTTATAATAAACTGTTCTATTTTTCAATGGGTATCCTAGGAATAAGAACTAAATAAAAGACAATTATTTTAAAGTCTTAAATAATAGAATTTACTTTTATGTGGGCAAAAGACACAAGTAGACACTTCTCAAAAGACATACAAGCGGCCAACATAGGAAAAACAAAAAGCTCAACATCACTAATCATTAGAGAAATGCAAATCAAAACTTCAATAAGATATCATCTCACACCAGTCAGAATGGCTATTATCAAAACATCAAGAAACAACAGATGCTGGTGAGGTTGTGGAGAAAAAGGATTCCTTTACACTATTGGTAGAAGTGTAAATTAGTTCAACCATTGTGGAAGAGAGTGTGGCAATTCCTCAAAGACCTAGAGGCAGAAATACCATTTGACCCAACAATGCCATTATTGTGTATATACCCAAAGGAATATAAATCATTCTATTATAAAGATACATGCATGCATGTGTTCATTGTAGTGCTATTCACAATAGCAAAGACATGGCATCAACTTAAATACCCATCAGTGATAGACTGGCTAAAGAAAATGTGGCACATATATACCCTGGAATACTATGCAGCCATAAAAAGGAACAAGATCATGTCTTTTGCAGGGACCTGGATGGAACTGGAAGCCATTACCCTCAGCAAACTAAAGCAGTAACAGAAAACCAGATACCACATATTCTCACTTATAAGTGGGAGTTGAATGAGAACACATGAACACATGAGAGGAAACAACATACACTGAAGCCTGTTAGAGGGTAGGAGGTGGGAGGAGGGAGCACTTCAGGAAGAACAGCTGATGGATGCTGGGCTGAATACCTAGGTGATGGGTTGATATGTGCAGCAAACCACCATGGCGCACATTTATCTATGCAACAAACCTGCACATCATGCCCTTGTACGTCTGAACTTCAAAATAAAAGTTGGAGATTAAAAAAAGAATTTACTTTTGTTACAAAATTAACTCTCAGATGTTCCATGTTTCATCATTTTATTGTCTCACATAATTTGTGTATGTGACTCACATCAGTTCATTTTGATATATAATTTATTTTGACTTTTTTTTTATTTGAAATGAGAGGTAACTGGGTAATTATCTACACTCTGCTTTACCATGTATTTTATTTCCAGGTAAATTTGAAAAATATAAAGTATTTTCCTATATTTGATCATGGCTTATTTGACAGTTTACAAGTACTTAAAGGCATGTGTTTGCATGTGGATAATAACAAATCGCTAAGAAATCTTACAAAAGTGTAGTTTCATAATTTGGGGGTCTTAGTTAAACATTTTACATCTCTAGGTTAGGAACTCATATTGTTAATCTCCCTTCATAGTTCCTTATAACTAAACTCTGTTTAGTACGATTTTCTGCTTCTCAAAGGCATAATAACTCACTATTTGGAATATTTTCTCTTTAATGTGACATATGACATGTTTTCTGTGGATAAGGAGAACTGTGTATTTGTGTGCATATGTATATATAATGTTTTCAACCAATCACTATTTCAGAGAAAAAAATAGATGAAAAGAAACTTGTTTTCATTACATTAAATACAATCCTATACATATTAAGAGGAAGTTTTATAGCAAGAACTTGTTCCTTTAATCATTATTTTTCTTGAAAATTATTTAATACTTTTAAGACAAGCCACAAATGACCAAAGTCTCTTAATATTAACCACATAGATTTATATTAACACTATATTTTTGTTTTGAATTTTCTAGACATCTGAGACTTAAATATGTTCTTATTTAGTTAAAGAGTTTAATAGTATGGGAGTAGTACTGTGAAGGTGACATTGTGAAGGAGATCAACTTAGTTTACTTTTTGACTGAATTCTTAAATCTCTATTTCAGCTGTCTTCCTCCTAGAACTATAGCTTAAAACTCCTCAGCTGCATACAGTACATAGCCTTCACAGGTTATCTCCTTTCTATACAGTCCTCTCACAATATAAACAGGTGTAGCTACCAGTCAGTTAGGACATGTCTCAAGAAATTATTAGCACTCACCAATATTAATTCAGTGCTAATAGGGTACTGAGCCAAACACGGAGGGCACTGAGCCAAATTTCCATTTCACATTCTTCATTCTCCAAGGAGGTTTAGATACTGGTGCTGCCAATAGGGTGACGGAGCTCTAGAACCCATTGGGAAAAATAAATTACTGTGGCCACTTTGCACATAAATGTTTAAATTTAAAATAGCAATTGACATAAATTCTGATAATAATGAATAAATATTAAATAATAATTGAAAGTGATGATATTCTTGGTTTGGGGGATAATACCCATAATCTTAGCAGTACCAGAATCATTGCAACCCTAATAGGATTAATTAAATTTTGGAATATCAGTATTCTGAGATTACTATTTTGAGTGTTCTCTTTTATATTTTCTCCAAGTAAACTTTTTGCTTCCTCATTGTTTTTTAGAAATTATATTATTTGTTTAAATTGACAGATAAAATTTTATGTATTTATTGTATACAACATGATGCTTTGAAATATATATATATATATATATGCATTGTAGAATACTTAAATTTAGCTAATAAACATATGCCTTACCTCACATAGTTATTATTTTTGTAGTGGGAATACTTATCCACTCTCACTATTTTTCAGGAATACAATATGTTATTAACTATTGTCACTATGCTATATAATAGATCTCTTGAACTTATTTCTGCTGTCAAACTAGAATTTTATATCCTTTGACTAGCATTACCCCAGCCCCTTCCTCAGCCCCCCAAGTGCCCCAGCCCCTAGTGGCCATCATTCTACTCTCTAGTTCTACGTGTTTGCCTCCCCATTCTATCTTCCCTCTTCCTCACTACCTAGTCATTCCTAGGGCCCACAGTGTGTTACAACTGCTGAAAGCATGGTGAAAAATATGTTTTCTTCCCTTCTCTCTCTCTTCTTAATGCGTTTCAGGTGGGAAGATAATAAAAGAAACCAAAATGATTGAAATCATTATTAGCAGAAAGTAAAATTTTAATTTCCTGCTGGTACAATAAGCTTTTGTCTGGTCTCTGGGGCAGGAAGATTATGAATATTCTTTTTTGCCACTTTCAAACTGCTTCTAAATGCCTCAGGTACATTTGTAATACAAAAATATGACAGCCTTATTAGCAAAATGATTTCTAATTTTGAGCTAAATTATATAAGATTATGCCTGTTTTTCTGTTGCATAATTCAATTTGTTTCCTGTAATGATAATTGCCATGATTGACTTAGAGGACGATATAGCATTAAAAATATTTTATGACATCACAGTGATTAATCCAAAACTATCAGCATCAATAAAGTTAATAATATTGTTCATGAAAACAAAGGTCATGTTTATGAAATTGAAACATTGTTTATATGTGAGTGGCCTATTTTTCTCATGCTACTGCACTGATTTTCTCTTAGGGTTTATAAATATGAATCCTAAATATTAAAGTAGTGCTATTTATTGCCAACTCTAGTGGTCTTCTGTCCTCAGCCTTTTTGAATTCACAAAATTCCTGTAAACTGTAGACTATTTTCCCCAACTTACAAATAAAGAAATTGAGGTTCAAAAAAGTAACTTGCCAATAAATAGGTTCTAGAGATCTACTATACAGCATAGTGCCTATAGCTAACAATACTGTATTGTATACTTAAAGTATTCCAAGAGGGTGAATCTTATGTTGTATTTTTACCACGCACATACAATTAATAATAATAATAGTAAACGCATTAGGAAGCTTTGGGATGTGATAGATATATTTCCACGTATAAGTGCTATAAGAGTTCACATGGGTATAACTCAAGTGCCCCAGATATGTCCTGTGGCCCTTCTGTATTGAATATACATAAGGTAGACACACTGAAGAAGATGGATATATGAAAAAGTCTAATATGCTAGCCTAATTAAGGTAAATTGGGTATAGAACATTGTCAACAAGAAAAGGAATATTAGGTTGTTTCGTCTCTATGTTCACACCGGGCATGAGGCAGCAACGTTCTAATAATCCTCCTGCTCTTCCCCCTTGCCTCCTCAATAGCCTTAATTGTAGCATTTGTCAATATCTGTGGTTAAATATTTTCTCTATGGCCAATTTTATACCACAGAGGTGTTTTCACTGAACATAAAGTTAGGAAGAGATGCACGTAACTAGCACAGGTGAGCTGTGGTAAGCCAGCTCTAGCATACCACTGCTGCCAGGTTATCTATGGTAGAGTGTAAGCCATAGTTTTCATCAAAAGTGTCCTGTAAAAAAACATTGAAAAATGAGAAATACAGTTTCAATTGTGTCAATATAAGTCAATTTTTATTGAAATGAACATTGAAGGAGGTACATTTTTTTTAACTTCCTGACTAAAACAGATGAAGTATGTTAATATACGTCCCTGGGCCCTCTGTGTTCTTGTGCCTCCCTTCACAAAGCATGCTGTTTTTCTGTACCTGCCAATACATATCTTGTCTTCCTTACCGACTTCTCTCCTCTGTTTTTGACTATTTCTGCTTACTCCAGCTTAAAATGCTGTGGAAAAGGCTTTAGATTTGGTGTCATTCATTTATTTATTCAAAAAACACTTATTGAGCTGTTAATATGCCAGGTACTGAGAATGTAAACATAGTTAGACAGACCATGCTACAGCCTATCATAGGCACTATACACTTGGTTGTATAATTTTACTAAATTGAAATTTTGAAAAGTTTTATAAGGAAGCAAAAGGTGTTAAGAATGTATACTGGCAGTTATAAGTGATAAATTTAGATTTGGTAGATCTGATTTTGAACTTTGATTCAGTCTCTGATTGTGTGGCTTTGGGGGAATTGCTCTTTGTTTTTTAACTTGAGGGATGATTGACATGTAAAAATCTGTACATATTTAATGTATACAACTCAATGAGTTTGGAATATACACCCATGAGATCATTACCAGCCTCAAAGCCACAGATATATCTATCACCTCCCAAAACTTCCTAATGCCTTTGTTTTATTATTATTGTTGTTGTTATTTGTGTGTGTGTGTGTGTGTGTGTGTGTGTGTGTGGTAAGAATACAACATAAGATTCACCCTCTTGGAAGATTTTAAGTATACAATACAATATTGTTAGCTATAGGCACTATGCTGTATAGTAGATCTCTAGAACCTATCTATCGGCAAGTTACTTTTTTGAACCTCAATTTCATTATTTGTAAGTTGGGGAAAATCATCCACAGTTTGCAGGGATTTTGTGAAGATTAAATGAGAAAATATAAATAAAACAGATACCATAGTAGATGGTACATTGTAGATTTTCTATAAAGGCTAGTTTCTTTTTTTAAACTCTAAACTCTTATCTTAAGTGCCAAATGAATCGGCATTTATTTATATTCTGCCTCGGGTTTTGTTTGCCTTCTCTAGTATCCTCAGCTTGTACCTTTATGCAGGTTCTTACACATAGTTTGTTGTTCCTACCAACATTGATCACAATATAGTATCAATACTTTTTGATTCCTGATTCTTAATTTGCCTGCCCATTGAGATATTGGTCATAAGTCAACATCTTCCCATTATTTTCCATTTTGAATCACTTTCCTGGTACTTTCAGTTTTGTATTTTATATCCTGTCCATCTGTCTTTTATAATTTTTAATTTTTTCTTCCAAATAAATTTTAGCACTCAGCTATTGCTGTGTCACAATCCATTTCCAAACTCAGTGGCTTCAAACAGCAACAATTTTATTTAGGTCATAATTCTGTAGGTTGTGAATTTGAGCTGGACTCAGCTAGTTAGTTCTTCTAATGTGAGTCAGCTGGCACCTGCTTCTACAATCAGCTGATGATTTCACAACTGAGGCTGGCTGGTTTGTGAAGTCCTCAGCCGGATGACCGCCAGCTAGGGCTTCTCTCTCCATGGTCTCTGATCATCGAGCCGGCTAGGCTGAGCGTGTTTACATGGTGGTATAAGTTCCAGAAGCAACAGCGGGTAAGAAGCTATGCATGAGAACTCTTCAAACCTCTGTGTCACATTTGCTAATGCCCCATTTATCCAGATTCAAGGGTTGGAGGAATATATTCCAACTCTTGATGGAAGAAGCTGCTAAAATATTGTGGCCATTTAAAAATAATCTACCACATTATCTATGTATTTTTCATTTGTAAACATCTATACAGAAATGCCAAGTGTTTTTATCTTTGCTTTCAGATATTTTAATTGTTTCACAGTTGAATTTCATAAACTTTCCTCATGGAAATCTGTTTTTCTCCTCAGCAACTCCTCAGTTTTTCCAGGCAAGCCTTTCTGTTCTTAATTACTGTAATTTTCAGAATGAGCTACTTTCTACATGTGCACATGTCTTTTAAATTAATATAATACAAAACTAAATCTGGAAAATTTTAGTTTTACATTTTTTGTTCATTTCCTAACCTATTTCCCTGAAGCAAAGTGACAGGGCTGTTCAGAATTTATAATTTAATTAAGATGAGATTGGGGACGTAAGGAAGTACCACTTTCTCTTTTGCATTCATTTTTTAAGGATCTCAGGACATATGTTGATCTATTTTCTCTCTCTTCCTTGCAAATTAAAACAACAAAATGTTTTAAAATAAATGTTTTAAAATAATAGTGAAATTGCAAGCTTTGCTGATTATAAAAATGTATGCTCTATCTCATCTCGCCTTTTCTTCCCTGCTCTAATACGAATTTCACATTATCCCCTCAATTGCTCTTCTATTTTTGCTCACATTATCTCCTTTTTCTAAACTTTTCATTCCTCTGCTGATGTAAAACCTGTTTATTGTTTAAGAGCAACTCAAGTCCTACATCTTCCATGAAATTTTCACTGATTGCCCAGGTTATCCTTGATTTTACTCTATTGTGAACTCCCACAGCATTTAATGGCTAGTACCACACAGTAACATTTGCTTCATTACATGTTGGTATTGTTTAATGCTTTTAATGTGTATTTTTAATTTGTATTATTTGCTGCTGTTTTCATTGCTGGGCTTGATTCATTAGCCACTTTTTTTTTTTTTTTTTTTTTTTTTTTTTTACTGATTTGCACTCCTGGCTCTCTAAGTGTGTAAATTTCCAGGATTAAGCTGTTTTATAATATACCAAAATTGGGAGTTCTCATGTCATTTTTTTTAAGAAAACACATATTAGGTTTCATTCACTTATTCAAGATACGTTAAATGCTTATTATGTGTCAAGATTAAAAATGAACACTATCTCAAGATACCAAGTTAATTTAGTTGCTATATTTTGCTCAAGACAGTGTTATAAACTTGTAAGAAACAGTATTTTTGAAAATGTACCACAGTACCTTCTAAACTAGTAAATCTCAGTTAGTGGCCCTTTTGATGAGCAACTTTAGGACTTTCAAGATTTCTAATTTCTATCTAGAATAGTCATAGACATGAAGCCTTTTGTTTTATAATGATTACAAATACCTTCCCAGGGTCAAGTGACTATGACCAGCACTAGTTTAACACTGTCTTTTCTTTTAGCAAAACAACGCAAAGAACAATGTTGCAGTAGCCTAATAATACCTCTTTGCTATAAATGCACACTCATTCCCATCCTCTCAGTCTCTTTGTTTCTCTGTTACTCTCCCTTAGTAGAAATTTTCCATTGGACTTCGAGTGCTTTGATGTATTATGATCAATGATGACTTGTGTTTTCTGACTTTGTTAGAGTCTCCATGGAATTAAAGATTATATGCTTATTCAGCTTAATGTACTTGACCTTTCCGTATGATTGACACGTCTAAATTTCTGTAGCAACTCAATCATTATGCAACAGCTGTGTTATATTCATTTCATGTAAAAAACAAAAACAAAAGACATACCATTCTCTTCAAGAGTAGATACCTTGACCCCTTCCCTCCCAGCTAAATGAAGGATAATAGTTTATCAACAACATTATTAATCAGTTTCCAAATGTATCTCTTTCCTCACTGCATTTTGTAAACATTCAGTATACTGTGACCATAGTCACATCAAGAATCATTTCAATACTGGTCTTTATTATATAATTAAAATATTCAATAATTCTGAGTCTGTTGAACATAGTAATATACACACAACTGAAGTGTCAAACATCTGGGATTTGTTAGCAACATTTGTGCTCAGAAAATAATATATACAAACCTTTGATTTTCTTAATGATGAAACTCTATTTTGTCTGAATTGACATATGTATCTTTAAGTTAAAGAGAGAAAAGACCTTGACATTTTTCTGTGACTTTTCCATATCAATAGCTGTGTTCTACCTGCATTTATTTTTCTCAGAATTCATTATGAATTCTGTATAGGCCTTTGGAAGGCCTATACAGGCTTTCTAACAGAGATTCTATAGGCAAAAGTTTTGGTTAACTGTTTTGGTTAAGTGTTAGTTGAAGAAGGCATTCTAGATAAGGTTTTACAAGACAAAAGAAAAGAATCTACTTATTTTTAGTTCTGAGCCTGAATTATGGAAATGGTACTAACTGCAGATAAATTCTGAATAAATTCTAGCATTCTCTGCTTATCTAAAAAAATCTTATATTTTAATGATACTGTTCCATGCTCACTAATGTTTTCAAAACATATTCATATCTAAATGGTTTTGTATTTTTATTAAATTTTGGATTTTTAGCATTATATAAAGTTAATTTTGTTGACTATTTTATTAATTTAAGAAATGTCTTCCTTTAATTAAATTTTTGGGCTTTATTTATAAAATAAAAATTATTCTTTATATATTCTTGAAAAGTAAATCAGATTGGGATTAATAATTGTCAAGTCATTTTAGAACAATGATATCTATCATTAAATTTCTCGAATTTTTTGCCTTCTCAACTGATAGCTATCAGGGTAAAAAATTCAATTATGGATATTGGAAAAATTGATGGTAATATTAATCTGAAATGTTATTTCTGTACTATTCTTTATAGGACCTGAGGGGATTCTCTAGTTCTTTAGGCCAGTGTTATAATGTTAGGATTTAGAAAAGATGGTAATATAGAGAGAAACAGGAAGCAAATGAAATGGGACAGGAAAATATCATTCTGTCTTTTTTTTTTTTTTTTTTTTGAGACGGAGTCTCGCTCTGTCGCCCAGGCTGGAGTGCAGTGGCCGGATCTCAGCTCACTGCAAGCTCCGCCTCCCGGGTTTACGCCATTCTCCTGCCTCAGCCTCCCAAGTAGCTGGGACTACAGGCGCCCGCCAACTCGCCCGGCTAGTTTTTTGTATTTTTTAGTAGAGACGGGGTTTCACCGTGTTAGCCAGGATGGTCTCGATCTCCTGACCTCGTGATCCGCCCGTCTCGGCCTCCCAAAGTGCTGGGATTACAGGCTTGAGCCACCGCGCCAGGCCTCATTCTGTCTTCTTATTCCTTCCTCTAAGTCACTAGCATTGTGAAGGGAAAAGGGAACTAACATGTATTATTGTCTACCATGTAACAGGCATCGTCTTTCATATTTTATATTTATTATATTAGCTCATGTAATCTTTGTAGAAAATCTCCTAAATCTATTAGTAAGTCTTTAATATCTATGTTTATTTATTTTTTCCTGAAAGCAAATGAGATTTTTGGATCAAGACAGACAATTATTATTGCTTATAGCAATAACCACCTTGGAAAGAAGGCACACAGTTACGTACACAGGAGGGGAGCCCTGAAATTACGAATCTGGGAATTTACATAGGAATTACTATATAAACTCTTTATATAGGAATTGCTGTATAAACTCTTTATATAGTAAATGGTCTTCTCCTGTCTTCTTTTCTGGAAGAGAAAGAGAAACCTTATCTCCCTCATATAAAATAAGCAAATCTTCAGGGGAGAGAATGAGAAGGTCCCAGTTTAAACCCTTTGAAATGTAAACCAGTAGCTGTAGGATTTTGTTCTCCTTTGAAATGTGAACACAGAGCTGTAGAAAATAAATGTCTGCATATCTCTGAAGGTCTCTGTCTATTCAGTGCACATTTAATCCAGATTTCAGTCTGTCTTGCTTTATAAGTCCCTAACCATGCAGAAGCATGAAAACGTTTTCTCCATAGTTCCACAATCATGAATTTTAGCAGTTTTAGAGTACTGTTGCTATAAAATTGTGGCTATTAGCTTGTTTCCATTCCTTTCATAAAGTGTTTAGTAGCATAATGCATTATTAGGTCTACTATCTATCTATTATACTTGAAAATCATCCTATGTAAAAGAACTATTTATTCAATGGATATTTATTGAGCACCAAAAACTGTCAAGCATTGTTCTAGGTATTTGGGATATATCAGTGGACAAATCAAAGATACCTGCCTTGCTTATATGGAGGGGTTGTAATTATTGCCAATGAAAAGCCTAGGATGAAATATCATTGGAAGATTAAAGTTTAAGGAACTGAAAGGCCAGAATATCACAAGAATCATCTATATGTGTTTCAAAATCTTACAAATTAAGTCAGTACTAAAGAGAATGACAGTATACAAAGAACTCAAATGGTTGAGTGGGAATTACCTGGACCTTAGTGGATAACAGCAACCATGAGGCAAAGTATGTAGTGAGTAATGTCGACCATGAGATTTAAATCTGAAGGATGTCAGGAAGGATATGGGGAAATGGTCTGAAAATGTCAGAATGGAGCAAAGAAATGCCACTTTGCTTATTCCACTCACCCAGCCGGAGGTCACAGGGACAAGACTGACACCTTTCCATCTTGCATAAGAACTGTGGGAGAGAAGCAGCCATCACTGAGAGATTGTAGGGGAGGCATTTTCCTCCAGAGAAAGACAGGTTTATGTTTGAGCTAGGAAAGTAAAGGGAACACTTAGAAAATTGATTTTTGGCTCACTAGAAGGATTTCAGCAGTTGGGAGAGAACAAAGGTAATTTTCACCAGCTTGTAACTTTACATGTATTAAATGTGTTACAAAACTAATGAAATGTACTGTCTTTTCTCTTGATTTATCTGATCATATAGAAATGGTGTCACCTGTAATCATTGTTACCATATTTCCTGAGGCCATTTTCTTATTCTCATATAATTTTCTACTTGTTTATTCTTCATTTGTATTTTTTTTCCTTTTTTAATTTTTCTCTTTTTATCATTTCTGTCTCTTCATATCCTACTTACCTCTTCGTCTTTTTTGCCCAGCTTCTCTCTTAATATTTTTTGTTCTTTACTATTTCTCTTATCATTCTATTTCAAAATTACACTGTCTGCTGTTTTCTCCAACCCCTGGTACCTCACTTTAGCTGTAGTTGGGACTGTGCAATATGCCATCACACAGGTAGTACTAATTTTGACAGGTAGCATCTCTACTTCAAACAAAGAAAGCTTTAACCAAAAAGGAATTACAGGAGAGAAGACAGTATTCTCCCCAGCTGATGCTAACATTGCCACCTACACTTTCGATACTTTCTTCAACAGTTAAGAGGTGGCAACTTATTACTTCCCCAAATTCTCTGTGCTCTGTTGATGTGTTTTAAACTCGAAAGGAAGAGAAAGTAGTTTTGTTCATTAGCTGTGGGACTTAAAATGTGACTTAACTTTTTTGAACCTTTTGTTTCGTGAATGATAAAAAAAAACTTTCTGAATGATATAGCTACTAATATTTTCATTTTATAGATAAAATGAAAGATAAAGTACTTTTTTAAAAGGTTGCATAAATATAAGTGACACAGACTGGATATGAATGTAAGCATTTGACTCAATCTCAGAAATCATGCTTTTAATGAATATTGTTTCTCACATAATATAACTTAATATTGTGGTCAATAAAATAATAAATAGGACCAGACACATATATATACATTAATTCACTTCCCTTTATTTCCTTTTTCCAAAATTGAGCCTTATTGGTAAAGGGCTTTTTGTGCATTTTAATTGTCTATATTTACTCAAACCAATTATAATTTTTCACTTGCCTGCATGAATCCATAAAGGACAAAAACCTGAATATACAAACTATTTTTCAGCTTTCAGTTTGCCAGAGGATTGATCTATAATTATTTTTAGGATTATAAAAGATTTACATCCATTATTAAAATATATATAATATCGGATTTTTTTCCAGCAATAGAGGAGTAACTAATTCTATAGTTTCATGCCAGTCTCACCTCCAATCCTTCTAGAATTTGGAGGTAATTTAACCCTGTATATAAAAAATAAATATTTTCTTTTTTGTGTTTTATTGAAAAAATCATGTAATTTAAGTACAAATATATCCACTAAAGTAGGCAAATTTATTTTAATAGAATTCAGTTATCCCTTTCAAAGAAACACTATCAGCCTAAGTGTTATACATTGAATATTTTAGAAATCTTACAATTTCAATTACATGTCTTCTGAAACTTATTATTGTAAGGCTTTGTTTTAGGCCTTCCTTGCTGTATTAGTTGACTGGGGCTGCCAGAAAAAAATACCACAGGCTGGGCAGCTTAAACTACAGAAATAAATTTTCTCACAGTTCTGGAGGCTAGGACACCTAAGATCAAGATGGCTAGCCAGGCAGGTCTCATTCTGAAGATTTCTCTCTTGGCTTATAGGTGGTTACCATCTCCTTGCATCATTGTGTTACCTCTTTGTGTGCTTGGAGAGAGAGCAAGAGAGGTAGCTCTTTGGTGTTTCTTCTTTTAAGAACACTAATTGGATGGATCCAGCCCCACTCGTATGGCCTCATTTAACCTTAATTACCTCTATAAAGGCCCTATCTCTAAATACAGTCACATTTGGGGTTGGGACTTTAAAATATAAACGTCAGGGGGACATAAGCCTTCATCCACAGTATTGCCATTGTAATATTTTGTATACTTTGGCACTTAAGAAAGTAAGATTTTTTTTCTAACCTAGTAATTTAATGTTTTCTTTAGAGGTTTCTTCCCTAATATGACACTCTCCTATATATAATCTACTTGGTGATACAAATATCCCTTTGTTTGCTTGTACTTTCGTTTCCTCATAAAGTAAATTTTTCTGTAGCTACTAGTGCTATGAATAGCTATGAATGTTAGCTTTCTTGGATAGGCTTTACCTTTTAGATCAATTTTAAGTTTATAAAAAAATTGCACAGACCGTTCAGACAGTTCCCATATATTTCCTCTCCCTGCTGCACACAATTTCTCCTCTTATTAACATTTTACATTAGATCAGTACATTTATTACAATTGATAAACCAACATTAATAGGTTATTATCAACCAAAGTCCATGGTTTACATTAGGGTTCATTCTGTGTTATACAGTTCTATTGGTTTAGACAAATGTTTAATGATATGTATCTACCATTACAGTATCAAGGATGGTTTAACTTCCCTAAAAATGCCCTGTGCTCCACTTGTTCATCCCTATACCTTCTCCCTGATGCCCTGACCACTGCTGATATTTTTACTGTCTCTATAGTTTTAACTTTTCCAGAATGTCATATAGTTGTAATAATATAGTATGTAGCTTTTAAAACTTCTTTCACTTAGCAATATGCATTAATCATTCTTTCATGTCTTTTTTTGTGGTTGATAGCTCATTTCTTTTTCCAGTAGTCCCACTTTATCTGTAGGGGATACATTCTAAGACCCCCAAAAGATGCCCGAAACCTCAGATAGTACTGAACCCTATGTATACTGTTTTTTTCCTACACATACATACCTGTGATAAAATTTAATTCATAAATTAGGCACAGTAAGAGATTAACAATAGATAATAATAAAATTGAACAATTATAACAATATGCCAGAGTCACAAGTCTTGTGCCTTGGGACTTTTATTAAGTATAATAAGTGGCCAATATCAAGTGTAACATATAGAAATAGAAGAACAGAAAAACCTCTGTGGGATTTGGCATTAACATAGACCTTAGTGAAACCTGTTTTATTAGAGATAGTGATTTTTAAAAAACACTTAATTGTGAAGGGAAGGGAATTGATGAGATAACACAATTTTCTGAAGGTAGAGAGAAGATAAAACAATTTTTTTGTTTCTAATGAGAAGAGTATAATTAAGCATGGGGAATAGATACACAGAGATTATAAAGACAGTGATGATTACAAAATATTTAACCAAATAATTAGTGTTATACATGTTTGTGATAGAGCTATGGTACACTTATTTAAGTAAAATGCCAAAAGACAGCGCCAAGCTCCAAGCTTTATGTATCACAAACATCAAAAATGACTTGCTGAATTAAATTAAATTGAGTCTCCATTAACATGTAAATCATCATACTGTGCCCTGGAATAATTTAGAGTTTAATTTTTGTGTTTACTTCCATATGAAGGTCATCGAACACTATTTATTGGAGTACATGTGCCCTTGGGAGGAAGAAAAAGCCATCGACGTCACAGACATCGTGGTCATAAACACAGAAAGAGAGACAGAGAGAGAGATTCAGGATTAGAGGATGGAAGGGAGTCACCTTCTTTTGGTAAGAATCCTTCTCCTTGTTTTTATTAAATTAATTATTGTAATATACTTGCTGGTACAATTATCATTAGGAGTAATACCTTATACTCATAAAATTGTTTATACTTTTTTAAAGTATGTTGGGCAGGTTGGAGAGAAGTGGGAGAGATAAAGCTTGATCTTTGTTTTTCTCTTATATATTTGCTTTGAGAAGCTGAGTATTAATGAAGATTTATGATGTAGGAAATACAACTGAGTAAAGCTCAAAAATTCTTGTTAATTTGTACAAGTAATCATCATTACTCAAAGTGGTTTGAAAATCCAGGAGAAAATGCCTTAATTTAGTTCCCATTTGCACTTTTACTGATGGTGCCAAACTTTCAGTCTTAGGATGTTATATTAGTTCATTTTCACGCTGCTGATAAAGACATACCCAGACTAGACAATTTACAAAAAAAAACAAAAGAGGTTTAATTGGACTTACAGTACCACGTGGCTAGGGAAACCTCACAATCATGGTGGAAGGCAAGGAGAAGCAAGTCACATCTTACGTGGATGGCAGCAGGCAAAGAGAGCTTGTGCAGGAAAACTCTACCTTATAATAACTATCAGATCTCATGAGACTTACTCACTATCACAAGAACAGCACAGGAAAGACCTGCCCTCATTATTCAGTTAACTCCCGCTGGGTCCCTCCCACAACATGTGGAAATTCAAGATGAGATTTGAGTGAGGACACAGCCAAACCATATCATTCTACCCTTGGCCCTTCTCAAATATCATGTCCTCACATTTCAAAACCAATCATGCCTTCCCAACAGTCCTCCAAGGTCTTAACTTGTTTCAGCATTAACTCATAAGTCCATAGTCCAAAGTATCATCTGAGATAAGGCAAGTCCCTTCCATCTGTGAGCCTGTAAAATCAAAAGCAAGCTAGTTACTTCCTAGATACAACTGAGGTAAAGGCATTGGATAAATACAAACATTCCAAATGGGAGATATTAGCAAAACAAAGGGGCTACAGGCCCCATGCAAGTCCAAAATCCAGCAAGGCAATCAAATCTTAAAGCTCCAGGATGATCTCCTTTGACTCCATGTCTCACATGCAGGTCACGATGATGAAAGAAGTGGGTCCTCATGGTCTTGGGCAGCTCCGCCCTCGTGGCTTTGCAGGATATAGCCCCCCCTCCTGGCTGCTTTCATGGGCTGATGTTGAGTGTCTGTCACTTTTCCAGGCCCACTATTCAAGCTGTCAGTGGATCTTCCATTCTGGAGTCTGGAGGACAGTGGCCCTTTTCTCACAGCTCCACTAGGTGGTGTCCCAGTAGGGACTCTGTGTGGGGGCTGTAACACCACATTTCCCTTCTGCACTGTCCTAGAAGAGATTCTCCATGAGGGCCCTGCCCCTGAAGCAAATTTCTGCCTGGGCATCCAGGCATTTCCATGCATCCTCTGAAATCTAGGTGGAGGTTCCCAAACCCCAGTTCTTGACTTCTGTGCACCCACAGGCTCAACACCATATGGAAGCTGCCAAGGCTTGAGGCTTGCACCCTCTGAAGCCACAGCAGGAGCTCTACATTTGTCCCTTTCAGCCATGGCTGGAACAGCTGAAATGCAGGACACCAAGTCCCTAGGCTGCACACAGCATGGGTACCCTGTGCCTGACTGAGAAAACCACTTATTCTTCCTGGGCCTCTGGGTCTGTGATGAGAGGGGCTGCCATAAAGACCTTTGACATGCCCTGGAGACATTTTCCTCCTTGTCTTGGGTATTAACATTTGAGTCCTCATTACTTATGCAAATTTCTGCATTTGGCTTGAATTTCTTCTCAGAAAATGGAATTTTCTTTTCTATTGCATTGTCAGGCTGCAAATTTTCTGAATTTTTAGCCTCTGCTTCCGTTATAAAACTGAATGCCTTTAACAGCACCCAAGTCACTTCATGAATGCTTTGCTGCTTAGAAATTTCTTCTGCCAGATACCCTAAATCATCTCTCTCAAGTTCAAAGTTTCACAAATCTCTAGGGCAGGGGTAAAACACCACCAGTCTCTTTGCTAAAACATATAACAAGAGTCACCTTTGCTCCAGTTCCCAACAAGTTCCTCATCTTCATCTGAGACCACCTGAGACTGCCTCGACCTTATTGTTCATATCACTATCAAGCTTTTCATCAAAGCCAGTCAACAAGTCACTAAGAAGTTCCAAACTTTCCCACATTTTCCTGTCTTCTTCTGACCCCTCCAAACTGTTGCAACTTCTGCCTGTTATCCAGTTCCAAAGTCACTTCCACATTTTCAGGTATCTTTTCAGCAGCACCCCACTCTACTGGTATCAATTTACTATATTAATATGTTTTCAGGCTGCTGATAAAAACATACCTGAGACTAGGCAATTTACAAAAGAAAGAGGTTAAATTGGACTTACAGTTCCACGTGGCTGGGGAAGCCTCACAATCATAGCAGAAAGCAAGAAGGAGCTCGTCACATCTTACGTGGATGGCAGCAGGTAAAGAGACCTTGTGCAGGAAAACTCCCCCTTATAATAACCATCAGATCTCATGAGACTTACTCACTATCATGAGAACAGCACAGGAAAGACCTGTCCCCATGATTCAATTACCTCCCACTAGGTCCCTCCCACAACACCTGGGAATTCAAGATGAGATTTGGGTGGGGACACAACCAAACCATATCAGATGTGAACCTTTTACTATTGTGAATGCTCTCTCTTTGGAAGTATATTCAGAATACCATAGTAAGTGTTTTTGTAGTTGTTAAAAGGTTCTGAGTGCCATGAGAGCCCATGTACATGACATAACTGAGAACCTGGCTTTCAGTTCCTTGACCATCCCATCTCTTGTGACCTTCTCTGTCACTGCACTTAGTTCACCTTCTCATCCATATTCATTCCATCCCTGAAGTCATCAATTCATTTATCTTTCTTTCTGACCACAGCTTCACTCCTTTCTTGCTGTGCAGCTACTTAACCCCTCTACTTTTCTTCTATCCATAAGTTTGTCTTTATTTGTTTATCCTACTCTGATTGCATAGCATGCAGTTTTAGGAATACTTTAGCATTACTAGTATTCCATCAGTATTACTAGTAGTCTATTTAGTAATACTAGTATTTTAAATGTCTTAGGTTCTAAGTTTTAGTTTTATTCATGCCTTTACTACCTCTTTTGTTTTCATTTTTAATAGGAAACAGCATTTTATTTAAAATATTTTTAATAGATTTCTTAAAGATGTAAATAATTGAATTAAACTTAGTTTATATTACTTGTATGAATTAATTTACATTTTGTTAACATTCATGAAAAATAGGTGGGAACTGAACAATGAGATCACTTGGACTCGGGAAGGGGAACATCACACACCGGGGCCTATCATGGGGAGGGGGGAGGGGGGAGGGATTGCATTGGGAGTTATACCTGATGTAAATGACGAGTTGATGGGTGCTGACGAGTTGATGGGTGCAGCCCAGCAACATGGCACAAGTATACATATGTAACAAACCTGCACGTTATGCACATGTACCCTAGAACTTAAAGTATAATAATAATAATAAATTAATTAAAAAAAAAAGAAAAGGAAATATATTCAGATAAAAACTGGAAAAAAAAAGAAAAATACCTGGACTCACATGTTTATCAAAGCAATATTCACAACAGCAAAGATATGGAATCAACCTACCTGTTCATCAACAGAGAACTGAATAAAGAAAATACAGTGAACATACAAAAGGGAAAACTATTCAGCCATAAAAAATGAAATCATGCCTTTTGCAACAACATGGATGGCAAAAGGAAGCCATTATCTTAAATGAAACAAGTCAGACACAGAAAGACAAATATCACATGGTCTCACCTACAAGTGGGAGCTAAATCATGTCCACACATGGATACAGAAAGTGGAATAACAGACAGTGGAGACTCAGAAGGGTGATGATAGGAGGGGTGAAGGATGAGAAATTATTCAATAGGTACAATGTACTTTATTTGGGTGATGGACATCCTAAAAGCTCTGACTTGACCATTAGGCCAACTGTGCATGTAATGAAATTGCACTGTACCTCATAAAATTATATAAATAAAAAAACTAATCATTTGACCCCCAAAAAAAAAAATTCATGAAAAATAATTTAGCTAGGTATGCAATTCCAAATTGACAGGTATTTTAACTCAGAACTTTGAACATAATATCTATTTATCAATTTCATGAAGCTGTTAAGAAAGGAGGTAAAAATCTATTGTTGCATTATGGTTAATTTGGATTTTATATTTTTATGAGTTTAAATCATTTCCTTTATTTTGGTATTTAGCTTTACATTTATTATGATATTTTCAGGCACATATATATGCCTTTTATGCTTGTCTGGGTTGATATTTAATGAAAATGTGTATTAATAGTTCTTTAAAATGCTTAAACTTGTCCTATTTCTATTATTTTCTCTCCCATTTATTTAAATTTGTTTTTTCAAATATTCATTAGGCCTATTCCTTTCAATTTCATTTTCAATTTATTTTGATCCATCTTTTATATTTTTTCCTTGTCCTGACATTGAAGTGTTTATTTTAGCTAATTCATTTATTCATATTTTAGCTCACAGTTTTTGCCTTGCTCATATCCCTCTACTTTCTTTAAACATTTTGACTACATATGTCTTTCATTTCTTTTACTTTGGATTTAGGGGGTACGTGTGCAGGTTTGTTACCTAAGTATGTTGTGTGATGCTGAGGTTTGGGATATGGATGGTCCTATCATCCAGGTAGTGAGCACAGAGTATACTTTTACAACCCTTGTTCCCCACCCTCCTTCCCAGCTCTGGTGATTCTCAGTGCCTATTGTTCCCATCTTAATGTCCATGAGTACCCAATGTGTAGCTCCTACTTATGAGTGAGAACATGCAGTATTTGGTTTTCTGTTCCTGAGTTAATTTTTTTAGGATAATGGCCTCCAGCTGCATTCATGTTACTGCAAAAGGATATGATGTCAATCTTTTTATGGCCACATAGTATTCCATGATATATATGTATCACATTTTCTTCATCCACTTTACCATAATGGAATCTAATTGATTCCATGTCTTTGCTATGGTGAATAGCACTGCAGTGAACATACAAGTGCATGCATCTTTTCGGTGGAATAATTCATTTTTCTTTGAGTATATTCCCAGTAATGGGATTGCTGGGTTGAATGGTAGTTCTGTTTTAAATTCTTTGAGATATCTCCAAACTGCTTTCCACAGTGGCTGAACCAATTTTTATTCCCACTGACAGTGTGTAAGCATTCCGTTTTCTCTGCAGCCTTGTCAGCATCTGTTATTTTTTGACTTTTTAATATTCACCATTCTGACTGGTGTGACATGGTATCTCATTGTGGTTTTGACTTGCATTTCATTTTTTCACAGCTTGTATGTTTTCTTTTCTTTTCCTTCTTTTCTGTTCATGTCCTTTGCCCATTTTTAATAGAATTATTATTATTTTTTGCTTGTTGATTTGTTTAAATTTTGCTTGTGGATTCTGGGTATCAGACATTTTTTGAATGCATAGTTTGCAAATATTTTCTCCCATTCTGTAAGTTCTCTAAAATAGTTTAGACTATTGAGATTTGCTGTGCAGAGGCTCTTTAGTTTAATTAGGTCCCACTTGTCAATTTTTGTTTTTGTTGCAATTGCTTTTGGAGACTTAGCCGTAAATTCTTTGTCAAAGTTAATGTTGGGAAGGTTATTTCCTAAGCTTTCTTCTAGAATTACTATAACTTAAGGTCTTACATTTAACTCTTTAATCCAACTTGAGTTAATTTTTGTATATGGTGAAAAGTAGGGATCCAGTTTCGTTCTTTTGCGTATGGCTTGATAACTATCCCAGCACCATTTATTTAATAGGGAGTCCTTTCTCTATTAGTTATTTTTGCTGACTTTGTTGAAGATCAGATGGTTGTAGGTGTTTAACTTTCTTTCTGGGCTCTCTATTCTATTCCATTAGTGTATATGTCTGTTTTTGTACCAGTACAATGCTGCTTGGGTTAATGTAGCCGTAGAGTACAGTTTGAAGTCAGGTAATATGATGCCTCTGACTTTGTTCTTTTTGCTTAGAATTGCTTTGGCTATTTGGGTTCTTTTTCAATTCCATATTAATTTTAGAATAGTTTTTCTAATTCTGTGAAAAACAACATTGGTCTTTTGATAGAGATAGTATTGAATTCTGTAAATTGCTTTGGGCAGTATGGCCATTTTAATGATATTGATTCTTCCTATTCATGAGCGTGAAACATTTTTACATTTACTTGTGTTGTCTCTGATTTCTTTCAGCAGTGGTTTGTAGTTCTCCTTGTAGAGATCTTTCACTTCTTTGGTTAGATGTATTACATTTTTTTGTGTGCATTATAAATGGGATTGAGTTTTTAACTTGGCTCTCTGATACAATGTTATTGCTGTATAGAAATACTATTGACTTTTGTAAGTTGATTTTGTATCTTGAAACTTTACTGAAATTGTCAATTCTAGTAGCCTTTTGGTGGAGTCTTTAGGGTTTTCTATTTATAGAATTATGACCATCAGCAAAGAGAGATAGTTTGACTTCCTCTCTTCCTATTTGAATGCTCTGACTAGGTCTTCCCATGCTATGTTAAATAGGAGGGAAGAGTAGGCATCACTTTCTTGTTCTGATTCTCAAGGGGAATAGTTAAAGCTTTTACCCATTTGGTATGATTTTACCTGTGTGTTTTTCATAGATGGCTCTTATTGTTTTGAGGTATGTTTCTTCAATGACTAGCCTGTTCAGGGCATTTTATCATGAAGGGATTTGAGATTCTCTTGAAGGCCTTTTCTATATCTATCGAGATAACCATATGGTTTTGATTTTGATTCTGTTTATGTGGTGAATCATATATATTGAATTGTGTATGTCAAACCAACCTTGCATCCCAGGAATGAAGCCTACTTTATCATAGTGAATTAGCTTTTTGATGTGCTGCTGAATTCAGTTTGCTAGTATTTTGTTGAGGATTTTGTGTCTATATTCATCAGGGATTTTAGCCTGAAGTTTTCTGTTTTTGTGTCTCCACCAGATTTTGGTAAAAAGAT
The DNA here is from genome assembly GCF_024542745.1 of Macaca thibetana thibetana. Taxonomy (NCBI): domain Eukaryota; kingdom Metazoa; phylum Chordata; class Mammalia; order Primates; family Cercopithecidae; genus Macaca; species Macaca thibetana. Next base: position 81,198,262 of record NC_065589.1, on the reverse strand, counting down.
GATGTTGGCATTGTATAATATGTTAGTGAGAAGCATCCCCTCATCCTCAATTTTAAGAAGAGTTTGAGTGGGATAGGTACCAGTTCTTCTTTGTACGTCTAGTAGAATTCAGCTGTGAATCCATCTGGTTCAGGGCTTTTTTTGGTTGGTATGTTTTTAAAAAATACTGATTCAATTTCAGAACTTGTTATTGGCTTATTCATGTTTTCACGGTACTCCTTGTTCAATCTGGATGGTTTTGTGTTTCCAGAAACCTATCCATTTCCTCTAGATTTTCTAATTTGTTTGCATAGAGGTGTTCATAATAGTCTCTGAATATCTTTTGTATTTCTGTGAGATTGGTTGTAATGTCATTTGTCATTTCTGATTGTGCTTATTCTCATTTTTTGTTAATCTAACTAGTAGTCTATCAAGCTTGTTTATTCTTTCAAAAACAAACTCTTTTCATTGATCTTTTGTATGGACTTTTGCATCTCAGTTTCTTTCAGTTGTTCTCTGATTTTAGTAATTTCTTTTCTTTTGCTAGCTTTTAAAGCCATACTTATGTTGGGGTTCCTCCATTTTTCCATTTTCTCCTTGCCTCCACAAGCAGATATACTCTGCTGGAAATCATCATCCAACAAGGCAGATTGTAAGCATTATAAAGTTATGACTCAAGGAGACCTTCAACATCTCCTCCTAATTTCATTTTGTATCTCTGACATTTGAAATATTTATTTTTCAACTTTCTTTACCTTCTTCATCATTCTCCAATATCCTCTCTTTTCACCATTACTTAATAGTAATCTTGCTTTCTATTTCAGAGGGAAAATATATCATCAGAAAGAACTCACTTTACTTTCTTCCTATTAAAAAGTTATAGCTGCAAACTTTCTTCCTATTAAACAGTTAAAACTGCAAGAAAATAAGGACGTTTTATTTTTCTTTATGTTTATTTTCTATTCCCTCTCACCACTCTGGAAACTTATGCCATTTCTAATTTAATTGACCTCTTCCTCTTCAGATGAATTTTTCTTATCATCTTTTAAACATGATAGAGTCTCCACCATTTTAAGCAGTTCCCCAACCTCCTGCAAACCCACCTTTATTCATTCAGATATGTAAGTTAACTACATATAAATGTTTGGGGTAACAATTTTACTTTTAAATATCTCTCTATATTGCTTTATTTGCTTTATTCAATATCTGGCTTCAGTAACTATTGCAGATAAGTCTATAGTCTTTCTATTTTTATTTTATTTTTTGGGTTTATGTATTTTAATCCTGAATGTTTATAGACATTTTTTCTGTGTCCCTTAATGAAGAAATTTGCTAAGATTGACCTAATGGTAGGTGTATTAAAAAGCTTTTACATCCTGCATACACTAATCGTTTTCCACCTAGGAAACATTTTCCTATTATATTTTATTCTGTTCCATTTACTTTGATCTCTTTGTGAAGACTTTCTTTGCTCATATCCCTCTACTTTCTTCAAACATTTTAACTATATATATCTTTCTTTTTTTTAACTTTGAATTTGGGAGTACATGTGCAGGTTTGTTACATGATTGTGTTGCATGATGCTGAGGTTTGGGTATGGATGGTCCTGTCACCCAGGTCGTGAGCATAGAGTATAGTTAGTTTTACAACCCTTGTTCCCTACCCTCCTTCTCAGCTCTGGTGATTCCCAGTGCCTATTGTTCCCATCTTTATGTCCATGAGTACCCAATGTTTAGCTCCCATTTATGAGTGACAACATGCAGTATTTGGTTTTATGTTCCTGAGTTAATTTGCTTAGGATAATGGCCTCCAGCTGCATTCATGTTACTGCAAAAGGATATGATGCCATTCTTTTTATGGCTGCATAGCATTCCAAGGTGTATATGTACCACATTTTCTTTATCCACCTCACCTTAATGGCACTTAGTTGATTCCATGTATTTGTTATGGTGAATAGCACTAAGATGAACATACAGGTACACATTAGATTTCTGATTTCTGCTCTGTATACTTTTCCTCTGTAGTTTAATGTTAGTCTTTTATATTACCATTTGATTATTGGCAGTATAAATTCTGCATTTTCCTACTTTTATTATGAGTTTTGATTTTGCTGTTGCATTTTTAGTTTTCATGAATTTCTTTCTTATTTCATCCTGTTTTCCTTACATTTTAGCCTGTCCTTTCCTGAATACTTTTTACTTTTTTCTGCTTGGTAGAGTGTATTCCCAGTGATTTCTAGACATTTTCTTTTTATCCTAAAGTAGATAATTTTCAGAGCTATGATCTTTCTTTGGACTGTCAGATTATTTTTACTCTCCATTGATTTTTAGTATTTTTTATGGACTCCTAGGTTTTTTCCTTTTTTTTTTCCATTTTTAAACAAGGCAAGGTAGATTCATGCTATATCTACCCAGCTATATCCTAAGATTGCTTAATGAGGTTGATGTCAGTATGCTTCATGTTTCCAAGAGTATGTATAATAAACATCACACTTATCCAAATGCCCTGTACTTCTGCCAGGGGCAGCATGGTTGTTGGTGGCAGAGTGTGTAGAGAAAAGTACTCTAGGTATCCTGCATCACCATGATAGAAGGATGGTTGTCCATAAGAATGGGCAGATGGGCTGAGAGTGTAGGATGTACTAGGTATCTTCTGCATTTTCAAATGTTTTCTCTTTCATGAGGGGAAGTCTTAGAGTGTAAAAAATGTGACAATTTGGCATATTTTTCTCATTCAAGTTCCATCTGCTTATAGTTAGCAGAAATGCCCTCTTAGACTCTAGGAGTGGATTATCTGTTGGGCTATGATCTAATGATGAGTTTTCTTCATTTTCTAGTATTTGTAGAAATACATTTATATCATCTTACAAATATTTCATGAGCAAATAAAAATAAGCTGTATTTGTCATTTGTTTGTTCTCTGTGCCTCTTCTTATTTTTCCCTAACTGAATACATTATTCCAGTTTTTCTAGAACAGTGGTTCTCAATATTGACTGCATTTGAGAGTTCTAAAACCGTACTAATGCTCAACCCCTACACCAACCAGAATCTCTGTGCCTGGGACCTAAGCATGGGTATTTTTTGAAAAGTACTCCCAGGTGATTCTTCTGTGGAGCTGTTGATAGCTCCACAGAAGGTTGATATCCACTGTTCTGGAAACTTTGCTATTTAAATTTGGTTCATCAAGGGTCTAATATCCAGAATCTATAAGGAACTTAAACAAGTCAACAAGCAAAAATCAACGTGATTAAAAAGTGGGTAAAGACATGAACAGACACTTCTTAAAAGAAGACATATAAGCAGCCAATAAACATAAGAAGAAATGCTCAATATCACGAATCATCAGAGAAATGCAAACCAAAACCACTATCTCTCACGAGTCAGAATGGTGATTATTAAAAAGTCAAAAAACAACAGATTCTGATAAGGCTGCAGAGAAAAGGGAATGCTTACACACTGTTGGTGGGAATATAAATTGGTTCAGCCACTATGGAAAGCAGTTTGGAGATTTCTCGAAGAAATTAGAACTACTATTGAACCAGCAATGTCATTATTGGGCATATACCCAAAGGAAAATGAATCATTCTATCAAAAGACACATGTGAGTGTTAATCACAGTGCTATTCACCATGATAAAGACATGGAATCAACCTAGGTGCTCATCAACAGTGGATTGAATAAAGAAAATATACATGTACTCCATGGCATACATTGCAGCCCTAAAAAAGAGCAAACTCATGTCCTCTTTGCAGCAACATGTATACAACTGGAGGTAATTATCCTAAGTGAATTACTGCAGGAAAAGAAAACCAAATCCACATGTTTTCACTTATAAGTGGGAGCTAAACATTGGGTAGTTGTGAACATAAAGATGGCAACAATAGACACTGCAAACCACCAGAGAGGAGAGGGAGCGTGGGGAACTAGGGTTAAAAAAGTAACTATTAGGTACTATACTGCCCACTACTTGGGTGACAGGATCAATCATACCCCAAACCTCAGCATCATGCAATATGCCCATATAACAAGCCTGCACATGTACTCCCTGAATCTAAAATAAGAGTTGGAATTATTTTTAAAACTCACCAAACGTAAAGAAAGCTGTACTGCTAGCTTTTAAAAGTTATTTAATAAATAAACCTTTTATTTTATAACAAAAATAGTAAAAATAAATTTCTACTTCAAACAAAGTATAAAGCCAATAATATTAGCATTACATTTAAGCTTGCCAGAAATGCAGAATCTCAGGCCCCATCCAGACCTCTTGAGTCAGGACCTGTACATTAAAAATATATTTAGGTAACTGGTATGGTTTGGCTCTGTGTCCCCACCAAAATCTCATCTCCATTTGCAAACCCCATATGTTGAGGGAGGGACCTGTAATCTCCATGTGTGGAAGGAGGAAGGTGATTGGATCTTGGGGGCGGTTTCCCCCATGCTGTTCTCGTGATGGCAAGTTCTCACGAGATCTGAGGGATTTATAAGGCAGTGGTCCCTGTTCTTTGCTCGCTCTCGCTTCTGCTGCGTTGTGAAGGAGGTGCCTGCTTCCCTTCTGCCATGATTGTAAGTTTCCTGAGGCCCCTCCAGGCATGCGGAGCTGTGAGACAATTAAACTTCTTTCTTGTATAAATTACCCAGCCTCAAGGAAATTCTTTATCTCAGTGTGAAACAAACTAATATAGTAACATATATGAATTTTAAAATTTGACGACAAGCAACACTCTAGAACATTACTTATCAAACCTTCTGGCACATTAGAATCACCTGAGGAGCTTTTAAAAAATTATTGATGCTAGGCTTCACCCTCAAGGATTTTCATTTAATTAATCTTGGGTGTTTCCCTAGGAACTGGTATTTTTTAAAAGTACCCCAAATTATTTAATAACCACTTAAATAATTGATCAAGAATCAGATTCTGAGAAGCTTCTGCCTCTCAATTTGGTAAAACGTGGAAATAAGTCCGGTGGCCCAGATTCTCACTCTTATATTTTAGCCGCTATTTTTGGATGCCACCTACCTTTTTCCTTCTTCAATCCTCTGAGTATCTTTACTGACATTTAGACCTGAATGTGGTTTATCAGTGACAAATGTTTGGCACTTGGTGGTTTCTAAGCAGTGGAACTTTCTAGATTTCACTTTTTTCAATTTCTCTAGTACTAATCATCTACCTTCATCCTTATTCCACACTCAGTTTCTTTGCTATAGTAAGTACTCAGTCACACACAGAGACTTCAACCAAACCCTAAACACCATCCTATCGGATTTGGGTTTTGATATTCTGCATAGTGAAAATATATGATATTTCCATACTGAAGGCATTAAAGAAAATTTCTGCCTACTTAAGAAATAGTTATTTTACTTGGAAGCATTCCAAAAAAAATATTTTGAAGATATTTCTGCAGGTTCCTCAAAATTCTTTGGAATTCAACTTCCAAAGAAGTATAGGAGAGAGGAGAATTTAAGAGAGTATCAGGTCTCTCTGCTACAAAGCTAGATATATGTTGTAAATTAGAGTATGAATCTGTGAAGTCATGGAATAATTTGGGCCCAAATTATGAAGCAAGCATCAATTTAGCAAAACGATTTTTGGGAAAATGTTTGAATTTGGGCACTCTTAAAAAATTTTATTACTCCAATGTATAAGCAACATCAGCAGAATCCTACTTTATTATAAGACCCAATCATAAAATACAGTGTTGTTAAAACATCCTAGTTGCATTAGTGTTGCATTCAGGTAAAAGAATAGGCCTTTAATATAGCGGGAAGAGTTTATGCTTACGTCACAGGAAAACAATGACTGGTTCCAGCCTACTAGATGTCATGGTTGGGCTAGGATTCCCAGGTGAGTCTAAAGAGGGACTGTGTGTCCGACAAAGACCGGCTTTTGGTCTGTGTGGTAGTGGTGGTGGTGATGTTTGCTCATACAGAAAACTTTTAATGGCCACAAATAAGTTCAACCTGCTTTGGCTACTGTACTTAATAAATATATTAATTTATTTATATGAATGTGATGATGATTAATTAATTCTCCTTCCTATTGCAATCAACTCCCCAGTAACAGAAAACTGCTAAAATTTCACATTTTTTTTTTTTTTTTGAGACAGAGTCTGACTCTGTTGGCCAGGCTGGAGTGCTGTGGCACAGTCTTGGCTCACAACAATCTCTGCCTCCTAGGTTCAAGCAATTCTCCTGCCTCAACCTCCTGAGCAGCTGGGATTACCGTCACCTGCCACCACACCCAGCTAATTTTTTGTATTTTTAGTAGAGATGGGGTTTCACCATGTTGGCCAAGCTGGTCTCGAACTCCTGACCTCGTGATCCACCTGCCTCAGCCTCCCAAAGTGCTGGGATTACAGCAGTGAGCCACTGCATCCAGCCCACATTTGTTATTTTTAATGTCATCTTCTATTCACTTTGTATAATTTGAAATTATATTTTCAACTGGGAACATGTATGAGCTGCTTTAAATTGGTGAGTTTGAAGCATAAGCTTGAAGTCAGTGAAAATATGAAAGATGATGGGGGAAATTTGTAACAATTTAACATTTATTTTTTTCCTCACCCTCCCAGAAAAGAATCTAATATGAAAGATGATAGGATTATGCCAATTACAATTAGCTAATCTATAAGAAGTGGAAATAAATATAAAAGATACAGACTATTAAACACATGTTTAAAATATGGTATGCAAAGATACTGAATAAATTAACACAGTCCTGGATTTATAATAGGATTTTGCCAGTCTTAGGTGGTAAGTTGTGCACACACTTTAGGAGAAATTAAGCAAATATAGAAAGCATGACTTCAAAGAGCTATTTTTTGATGGGCAATAGCTTAGATTTGTGACAATTTGAAAAAAACTCACAGATAAACTGCATAGCCTAGAAATATAAAAAAAGTCAGGAAAAAAGTATGTCATGAATGCATAACATATATGTAGATGCTAGTCTATTATATCATATACTAATGTAAAATCTACCCAAATCTATTATAAAAGTTGAAATTTATCAGGCCTTATGTACACAAACACTTATAGACTGTGCATGGTGTCATTGGCAACTGAGAGAAATGTAAACAAATGCAAAAATGCAGTATTAAATCATAACTGCATACAATTTACTATTGTACTTACTGTACTACTGTAATAATGTAGCCACTTGCAGTTGCTATTGTGTGAGTCCAAGTGTTTCCAGTGTCCACTTAAAACACCTGGTGATGCTAATCATCTCTACCTGAGCAGTTCATCTCTCCAGTAAACAGCACATTGCCATAAAAAGAATGATCTCTCATGGTTCTCATGTATTTTTCATCATGTTTAGTATAATATTGTGAACCTTGAATAAAACCATGGAACCCATACAAAGTGCCACAGTGATGCTCAAAGTGCTCCCAAGAAGCAGAGAAAAGTCATAACATTACAAGACAAAGTTGAATTGCTTGATATGTACTGCAGATTGAGGTTTGCAGCTATGGTTGCCCACCGTTTCAGGCAGATGATATAAAAAGATGCATAAACTTACCAACAAATATAGGACAGTAATGTAAGTGTATTTTCTTTTATTTATGATTTTCGTACGAGAAAGGATATCTGCTTGAACAGGTTTTTTTTGTTTTGTTTTGTTTTGTTTTGTTTTAATTTATTTATTATTATTATACTTTAAGTTGTAGGGTACATGTGCATAACGTGCAGGTTTGTTACATATGTGTACTTGTGCCATGTTGGTGTGCTGCACCCATCAACTCGTCATTTACATCAGGTATAACTCCCAATGCAATCCCTCCCCCCTTCCCCCTCCCCATGCTAGGCCCCGGTGTGTGATGTTCCCCTTCCTGAGTCCAAGTGATCTCATTGTTCAGTTCCCACCTATGAGTGAGAACATGCGGTGTTTGGTTTTCTGTTCTTGTGATAGTTTGCTAAGAATGATGGTTTCCAGCTGCATCCATGTCCCTACAAAGGACACAAACTCATCCTTTTTGATGGCTGCATAGTATTCCATGGTGTATATGTGCCACATTTTCTTAATCCAGTCTGAACAGGTTTTTAAAGCAGACAAAAGTGCCCAATTCTGGGGGGAAATGCCACAAAGGAAGAGAGCATGAGTATTTAAAGCAGGAAGGAGTAGGCTAATTCCGCTGTTTTGTGCAAATGCCACCAGGTTTATGATTAAGACTGACCTTTTCTATAAAACTACTAACCCCAGATCCTTGAAAAGATGAATACTACCTGCCAGTCTTTTGGTTGTACAAAAAGGCCTGGACAATGAGAACCCTTTTTCTAGTTTGGTTCTATCGATGCTTTGTCCCTGAAGTCAGGAAGTACCTTACCAGTAAGGAAATGCCTTTGAAAATCCTTTCAATATTGGACAATGCCTCTGGCCGTCTAGAAACCCAGGAGCTAATGCTCATGAAGGTGTTAAAGTGGTCTACTTGCCCCAAAACACAATACTTGTAATCAGCTTCTAGATCAGGTTTTGTAAGGACCTTTAAGGCTCATTACACACGGTACTGTATGGAAAGCATCATCAATGCTGTGAAAAAGAACCCCAATAGAGAAGATGTCATGAAACTCTAGAGGATTACACCATTGAAGATGCCTTCATTGCTACAGAAAAATCCATGAAAGCCATCAAGCTTGAAACCACAAACTCCTGTTGGAGAAAACTGTGTTCCGGTGTGCATGATTTCACAAGATTTACAACAGAGCCAATCAAGGAAATTATGAAAGAGATTGTGAATATGGCAAAAAAGGCGGGGGTAAAAGGTGTTAGGATGTAGATCTTGGAGAAACTAAAGAGCAAACAGATACCACGTCAGAGGAATTAATAGAAGATGACTCGATGAAGATGAGTACTTCTAAACCAGTGCCAGAAGATAAGGAAAAAGACATTGGAAAAGCAGTGCCAGAAAACGAATTCACATTAGACAATCTGGCAGAAGAGTTACAATTATTCAAGACTAGGTTCAACTGCTTTTACGACATGACCCCTCTATAATATGTGCACTGAAACTAAAGTAAATGGTGGAAGAAGGATCCTATCTCATGGAAACAGTTTTAGAGAAATGAAAAAGCAAAAAGGTCAGAAATTGCAATGTATTTCCATAAAGTTACATCAAGTGTGTCTGCTTCTCTTGCCTCCCCTTCTACCTTTTCTGCCTCTGCCACTCCTGAGATAGCAAGACCAACCCCTCCTCTTCCTCCTCCTCCTCCTCAGCCTACTCAACATGAAGACAATGAGGATCAAGACCTTTATATAATCCATTTTCACTTAATGAGTAGTAAATATATTTTCTCTTCTTTATGATTTTCTTATTTTTTTCTCCAGTTTATTGTAAAAATACAGTATATAATATACACATTATGTGTTAATTGACTATGTTATTATTAAGGCTCCTGGTCAGCAGTTGGCTATTAGTAGTTAAGTTTTGAGGGAGTCGAAAGTTATATACAGATTTTCAGCTGTGTGGGAAATCAGCACCTATAAGACCTGTGTTGCTCAAGGGTCAACTGTAGTTGCTTTTTTTTTTTTTTCTACCTTGAACATCTTCCTCTAGATGCTCCATCATCTTCCTAGCTCTAGTTTCTTATCTCTCTAATGGTTGTAAAGCAGGAAAGTTCTTACTTCACTGCTACTGTGGCAAGTTAATGTCACACTCTCTAGGCTTAGCAAGAGTTTGAGTTTACTCATTCTCTCCTGGAGATTTTCTCACCTGCACTCTTCTCTGCCTTACCATTTATTCCTTTTCATCCCCTAGGCATTCAGTTATAGTGATAGAGTCTCTCTGCTGAAATCTTCTCAGTGCTCTGTGGCAGACCAAGATGACTGTATATTTCACACCCTCTCACTCTCTTCTCCCCGCTCTCCTCTCATGTGTGTGGCTTATGTATGATTCACAGAAGACACACACACACTCTCAGATTGAGTGCTCTGATAAATCCTGAAAGTGTGTGTTACTGAATGCAGCAATATCAGGCATCAGCAGCTAGGCTGACTTTATGTTTCTCAGGCAGGAATCATACCCCTACTACCATCCCTTTTAAGGAGAATAAGGAAATGTCAGACTCATGTTACAGCTCTTTCTGAAGAACTCTAAAATGTGTCTGTTTCATCTCATGACCCTTTATAGCCTCTGTGTGGGTGAAAAATTAGAGTCACATAACTAGGCTTTTAGAGCATGGTTTGCAAATTCTGCATATAATCTTTTATCCCATATGGACATAAATATCTGTTTGTTCTTGGTGCTTCATCTGAAACATTCATTTTATCAATCTATTACCCTGTAATGAAATTACTAATTAGTATTGATAATATTATATTATTTCAATTATGTAAATGAATTAAAATATAGAAATTTCAATGAATAGATTGTGCATGACATTCAAATACTATGAACAAAATTTTAAAGTTCAACTAAAAATGGAAAATATTATTGAGCTTCAAGGAGACTGGAGACATAAATTTGGAACAGAACTACCAAACTTGTCATAATTTCATAAGATAGATTATCTGAATATGGATTCATCTGAAGTATAACAAGGATAAAGAGGAAGAAAAGTGTCTGTGATTCAGAAATGCACAATGGTAAGCGTTTTGTGAATCTGTTCTCTTAAGCTAAGTGTCATAGTAACCAAGGCTTGTGTACATCATGACAGCAAGATCACATATTAAAATGGAAGTTTTTCAATTCACGTCTGTCATTGTACTTGTAATGCTGGCATGATAAATAAATATTCTCAACGTATTTGTAAAATATTGTCCAGAAAGGGTCTAAAAATAGAGTGCTTTTGGAGAAGGCCTGCAAAAGGAGAGTATTTTCACTGATTATTAGGAACAATCTCTTTAAGACCCTGGTTAATTAGTATGTGAGTTATTAAGGCAGTATGAGTAATATAGCTAATAATGCAAAGATAGAAGTTTGCTAAGGACTTTGCTTGTTTCCATTTATGATTCTACAAGGGCTTTCCTCAAATAGTATAATGATTTAAATTTGATTTTCTTAACTAATTATTTGTTGAAAATATAGTCCATATTCCAAATGGAAATACCTTATTTGTCTATTTCTGATTATAACAGTAATACATGTTCTTTGGAATTCCAGTGCTATTGAAAATTAGGCTATCCAGAACCTCTTTGTTTTACACAGGTCTTATTGACTACCCTACAAGATTCGACATTATTAACTTCTTATTCTTTTTGAAATTCTTTTCTACTTTGTTCCTATTTATACTACTCTCTCCATGAGATGGATGTTCCATGAAGGCAGAGGCTTTTTTCTGTTTATATCTGTCATATTCACTATTAGAGTGGTATCTGACAAAAAGAAGGTGCTCATTAAATATTTGTGTAATGTAATAATCCTTTTACATATTTATTCCATTTCTGATTCTTTTGTTAACTTGTCTTCCTTCTGCCAAATCTTAAACCTTATTACTTTTCCAGCGTTGAGTCTTCTTCTCTCTCAAGACTTTCATTTTTGAGTCGTCATCATCATCGTAATTATGTGATATCTTTAGTTAAATGTTATATATATCTCTATCTCCAACCCTGCTCTCTCTTCCAGCGTCCGATCTCAAATCTCCAACTGCCTTATGACCTTCTTCATATGATGGTCCTTAGTCACCTCAAAGTTAGCTATGCAAAAGTTATCTTTGGAGCACCCAACCTACAATGTTGGCTCTCATTCTGACAACTTTCTTTTAATTAATGGCATGATTATTCTACCTGCTTCAATTTGTAAAGCTCTCTATTTCTGGCAGGCAATTCTATATCATCATTATAACCATCACCTCTACCACTAATATCATCATCAGTAATATTTATGTGATTCTTTATCACTTGAAAAGTATTTTTACATCTATAATTTCCTCTTTTGGGGCTTGTTTCAATCTTCTGGGAGACTAATTCTGGCAGGTAGAAATATAAGGAGCCCAATATCAGTACATTGCTTATTCACCATTGCAAGCATCTTACTCCTGGGCTTCCTCTGACTTTGGTCCCCAGCTCTCCAGTGCTATTATTTCTTTGCTTCTTTCTGTTATCCATGTTCCTGTCTTGCAACCAAGTTTCCCTTTAATGAGATATTCTAATTCACTCCAGTTTTCCGCTGATGAAACCACTTTGCTAGGCAAAGCCTGCACATTTAGACTTGTGCTTATTACATGATACAAACTAGTGTGATAAACCTATTGTATTTTATTACATTCTTACAAAACAGCATTCATGACTCACTTGTTCCTTTTCTTCTGGCTGCAGATCTGCTTTTTGGAATTTCATTTTTGTGCTACTGACCCTTGGATTTGCTTACAAAACTAAATTACTGTTTCTTTCTTGAGCTTTTGAATTCTTGGTATTGACTGCTTCCAGTTTGGTCCATACTAATTTCAACCAATCATTAATTATTAAAGGTATAATCCTCATTTAAAATGTTATATATTTCTATATATTTAAAATATGTAGTATAATTTTATATATATTTATTTTTATTTATATGTATAAATATATACATATTATTTACCATATATTATGTATACATGCATAGGAAAGGACTCTTTCTGGTTCCCTAGCATTGGAATTTTTGCTTTTCTTCTCTCTGGTATTTTTTCATCCTTGTTTGATTCATACAACCTGGCTATTGTTTTACTGCTTACCTGGGATCTTAATGCTTCAGGTTTGGCTGGATTCCAGCTTTTCCTTGGTTTTAATTCTAATTCATATATGTATATATCATATATATGACAATATGTGTATATATATATATCATCATGCATATATATGATTATATATATAGATATATGCATCAAATTCCTCTCTAGAGCATGCAGTGGATTTCAGACCTGGGATTTCATCTTGAACTTCAGCTACTGAGGTGTTTTCTTGCATTATTCTATTTCTAAGTTATTCTGTATTATTGTATTTCTAAATCTGTTGCCTAAACCAAACCATTAATTTTGTCTCAGTAATCCTGGATCTTTTTCTTTTACCCTATAGTCAAAAATATTATGTTCATAATGCTGGTGTGGCCTGACTTAATCCCACCTCTTCTTGTGAAAACCTCCTTAACCATTGTAGCCTTCATTTATTTTTGCACCTCATTACCCTTACAGCACTAAGAACCAGACATGTTAGTGCTTAATTATTATTGCCTTACATTGTCTGTTACTATGTATTCATCTTATTTTTCAAACCAGATTATAAGCAATTTAAGAAGAGTAAATATGGTATAGCATTTATAGATACTATCCTACAGTTAATGAATTGACCAAGCAACTAATCAAAGGACAGCTAGGCTGAAGACTGCAGTATGTTATTTTTTTTTAAAGATACTTTATTTGCTCGATAAATCTAGGAAGAAATCAGCCTCACATTTTTTTAATTTATTTATTATTATTATACTTTAAGTTGTAGGGTACATGTGCATAACGTGCAGGTTTGTTACATATGTATACTTGTGCCATGTTGCTGTGCTGCACCCATCAACTCGTCATTTACATCAGGTATAACTCCCAATGCACTCCCTCCCCCCTACCCCCTCCCCATGCTAGGCCCCGGTGTGTGATGTTCCCCTTCCTGAGTCCAAGTGATCTCATTGTTCAGTTCCCACCTATGAGTGAGAACATGCGGTGTTTGGTTTTCTGTTCTTGTGATAGTTTGCTAAGAATGATGGTTTCCAGCTGCATCCATGTCCCTACAAAGGACACAAACTCATCCTTTTTGATGGCTGCATAGTATTCCATGGTGTATATGTGCCACATTTTCTTAATCCAATCTGTCTCTGATGGACATTTGGGTTGATTCCAAGTCTTTGCTATTGTGAATAGTGCTGCAATAAACATACGTGTGCATGTGTCTTTATAGCAGCATAATTTATAATCCTTTGGGTGTATACCCAGTAATGGGATGGCTGGGTCATATGGTACATCTAGTTCTAGATCCTTGAGGAATCGCCATACTGTTTTCCATAATGGTTGAACTAGTTTACAATCCCACCAACAGTGTAAAAGTGTTCCTATTTCTCCACATCCTCTCCAGCACCTGTTGTTTCCTGACTTTTTAATGATCGCCATTCTAACTGGTGTGAGATGGTATCTCATTGTGGTTTTGATTTGCATTTCTCTGATGGCCAGTGATGATGAGCATTTTTTCATGTGTCTGTTGGCTGTATGAATGTCTTCTTTTGAGAAATGTCTGTTCATATCCTTTGCCCACTTTTTGATGGGGTTGTTTGTTTTTTTTTCTTGTAAATTTGTTTGAGTTCTTTGTAGGTTCTGGATATTAGCCCTTTGTCAGCTGAGTAGATTGCAAAAATTTTCTCCCATTCTGTAGGTTGCCTGTTCACTCTGATGGTAGTTTCTTTTGCTGTGCAGAAGCTCTTTAATTTAATGAGATCCCATTTGTCAATTTTGGCTTTTGCTGCCGTTGCTTTTGGTGTTTTAGACGTGAAGTCTTTGCCCATGCCTATGTCCTGAATGGTACTACCTAGGTTTTCCTCTAGGATTTTTATGATATTAGGTCTAACATTTAAGTCTCTAATCCATCTTGAATTAATTTTCGTATAAGGAGTAAGGAAAGGATCCAGTTTCAGCTTTCTACTTATGGCTAGCCAATTTTCCCAGCACCATTTATTAAATAGGGAATCCTTTCCCCATTTCTTGTTTCTCTCAGGTTTGTCAAAGATCAGATGGCTGTAGATGTGTGGTATTATTTCTGAGGACTCTGTTCTGTTCCATTGGTCTATATCTCTGTTTTGGTACCAGTACCATGCTGTTTTGGTTACTGTAGCCTTGTAGTATAGTTTGAAGTCAGGTAGCGTGATGCCTCCAGCTTTGTTCTTTTGACTTAGGATTGTCTTGGAGATGCGGGCTCTTTTTTGGTTCCATATGAACTTTAAAGCAGTTTTTTCCAATTCTGTGAAGAAACTCATTGGTAGCTTGATGGGGATGGCATTGAATCTCTAAATAACCTTGGGCAGTATGGCCATTTTCATGATATTGATTCTTCCTATCCATGAGCATGGTATGTTCTTCCATTTGTTTGTGTCCTCTTTTATTTCACTGAGCAGTGGTTTGTAGTTCTCCTTGAAGAGGTCCTTTACATCCCTTGTAAGTTGGATTCCTAGGTATTTTATTCTCTTTGAAGCAATTGTGAATGGAAGTTCATTCCTGATTTGGCTCTCTGTTTGTCTGTTACTGGTGTATAAGAATGCTTGTGATTTTTGCACATTAATTTTGTATCCTGAGACTTTGCTGAAGTTGCTTATCAGCTTAAGGAGATTTTGGGCTGAGACAATGGGGTTTTCTAAATATACAATCATGTCATCTGCAAACAGGGACAGTTTGACTTCTTCTTTTCCTAACTGAATACCCTTGATTTCTTTCTCTTGCCTAATTGCCCTAGCCAGAACTTCCAACACTATGTTGAATAGGAGTGGTGAGAGAGGGCATCCCTGTCTTGTGCCAGTTTTCAAAGGGAATTTTTCCAGTTTTTGCCCATTCAGTATGATATTGGCTGTGGGTTTGTCATAAATAGCTGTTATTATTTTGAGGTACGTTCCATGAATACCGAATTTCTTGAGCGTTTTTAGCATGAAGGGCTGTTGAATTTTGTCAAAAGCCTTTTCTGCATCTATTGAGATAATCATGTGGTTCTTGTCTTTGGTTCTGTTTATATGCTGGATTATGTTTATTGATTTGCGAATGTTGAACCAGCCTTGCATCCCAGGGATGAAGCCCACTTGATCATGGTGGATAAGCTTTTTGATGTGTTGCTGAATCCGGTTTGCCAGTATTTTATTGAGGATTTTTGCATCGATGTTCATCAGGGATATTGGTCTAAAATTCTCTTTTTTTTGTTGTGTCTCTGCCAGGCTTTGGTATCAGGATGATGTTGGCCTCATAAAATGAGTTAGGGAGGATTCCCTCTTTTTCTATTGATTGGAATAGTTTCAGAAGGAATGGTACCAGCTCCTCCTTGTACTTCTGGTAGAATTCAGCTGTGAATCCATCTGGTCCTGGACTTTTTTTGGTTGGTAGGCTATTAATTATTGCCTCAATTTCAGAGCCTGCTATTGGTCTATTCAGGGATTCAACTTCTTCCTGGTTTAGTCTTGGAAGAGTGTAAGTGTCCAGGAAATTATCCATTTCTTCTAGATTTTCCAGTTTATTTGCGTAGAGGTGTTTATAGTATTCTCTGATGGTAGTTTGTATTTCTGTGGGGTCGGTGGTGATATCCCCTTTATCATTTTTAATTGCGTCGATTTGATTCTTCTCTCTTTTCTTCTTTATTAGTCTTGCTAGTGGTCTGTCAATTTTGTTGATCTTTTCAAAAAACCAACTCCTGGATTCATTGATTTTTTGGCTTGCCGTCATTTTATTAGTTGCCAAGTTACAGGACCCTCTTGGCTAATAAGATAGCAAAATTGTCATGGATTCTCATGAATCTCAATATAATTGAACTTATAATTCCTCTAAGTTATTTCACTTTGTTTTTTATACTATTTTCTGTAATTTCATTCCACTTGAATAATAAGGTAATGTTTTTTCATGTTCTGTAAATATATTATTTGAGGATATTTTACTTTTTTTCTATATTTATGTATTAGTCTGTTTTCATGCTACTGATAAAGACGTATCTGAGACTGGGTAATTTACAAAGAAAAAGAGGTTTAATGGACTCATAGTTCCACATGGCTGAGGAGACCTCACAATCATGGCAGGAGGCAAAAGGTACATCTTACATGGCACAGACAAGACAGAATGAGAGCCAGGCAAAAGGGGTTTTGCCTTATAAAACCATCAGATCTCGTGAGATTTATTCACTACCACGAGAACAGTATGGGGGAAAATGTCCCCATGATTCAATTATCTCTCACTGGGTCTCTGCCACAACACATAGGAATTACGGGAGCTACAATTCTAGATGAGATTTGGGTGGGGACACAGCCCAACCATACCAATTTCTTTCTATAGAATATGCGTTTAAAAATTGACATAAGTGTGCTAAGTGCTCTGCACGTTTCAGCTCCCAAGGAATGTGTATTGTAGGAACTAAAGCAAACAAACAAACAAAAACAAAAACAGGGCAGTTTTATTGAGTTAGGTAAAGAATATTTTTCCCTATATTTTAATAACCACATTTATTCTTATCTGATTTACCTTAAGAATTCGTTTTCCTCTTTAGTGCAGTTAACTAATATTATTTCTTACACAATGGTGGTTTGAAATATCAATGCAAACATTTTTATTATTTTTCTATCCATTTTCATAACATGCCAGTGTTATATTTAGTTTAACAGGCTAAGGTTACCTTTCATACCGATGGATTTACTCTGAACTTATAGCTGCTCTTAAGGTAGATGTGAGGTTTTTTTTTTTCTGTTAATTGTAATTACAGTTACAGAATAAGACTAGAAACTTTGAGCAATCTTATTTTCTGTTAAAAAAAAAAAAAAAAACAACCCAGAAACAAACAAGCTGAGATGTTGGTGAGATATATTTTGTTACCCTACTTTACCCAGAAAGCTATGTATAAAGTTCATGCAACAAGATAAAATTTATCTCAAAAAAAAAAAAAAAGCTGAAAGTGTACAAAATACATCTTGGTTTCATCTTTTAAATAAATTAATACTTGTTAAACCTTTGATATTTACTGAGGATATAGCAGTGAATAAAACAAACATGGTTTCTGCCTTTATATTTCATCTATTCTAGCAAAGAGATAGATGTCAAGTCAATTACTGCACAATTAAGTATTAGTTGAAATTGAGATAAGTAGAACAAGAAATGTAGGGTGCTATGAGTTAGGATAGCAGGGGCCTGATTTGTTTGTATATGAATATGCTTAGATGTGGATATGTATGTGTTCATATGTCTGTTTTACAAGGATGATTAGGTAGGTGTGCCAAAGTATACTACACTTAAGCAGAGAGTAGATGTATAAGACAACTACAAGATTCTGAGGTGGGAAAAAACATGATTTTTTAAGAGTCTTAAAGAAGGCTAGACTGTAATAGCAAGGGAAAGACTGGCAGCAGATGAGGCTAATGAGTTAGGCAGGAGTTACCACAGATATTTATTTACACAACAATATGACACTGTTTTATCATTGTGTGTTTATTTTTCACCTTTGCCCTCTGAAATCCTCTCACTTATGACTTAGTTGTAACCTAATTATTTCAATAACTTATTAATTGGTTCATTTTCATATACAAAATGATAAATATGGATTTCAGTAATTACTATATACTTGTTACTAATTTACTCATTCTTTTGTGTTTTAAAATGTTTAAAACATACCAGATGTTTTATGGACTAACATTGAATTCATGATTTTTTTTTATTACTAAGCCTTCCCCATCAATATACCTTATGCATTTATTTGGATCTTCTTTTATATCATTCAATAAAGGTTTATTATTTTTATCACAAATGTACTACATAATTTTGCTGGATTTATTCCTAATCTTCTGTTTTTCTTCTAAAGTAAATGAATTTTTTTCTGGCTAGACTAATAATTTTTGCTGCCATATGGAAATAGTATGGATTTTCTGTTTAAAACCTCATGAAGATTTCTAGGTAACAATCATATAATCTGTACAGAATATAATGAAAAAGGAAATAATGAAGGCAAAATCCCAAGAATTCTTTCTCCCCCCTCAAAGAATGCACTGAAGAATGGGAAAATAAAATTGGGAATATTTAGAGGTAGAAGGGTGGTGAAAAGGTTCACAAAGAAGTTTCAGTTTTAACAAAAAGCTTTAATTCAAAGATTTTTCTTTCTTTTTCTGAGAGTGATCAGAACATGAAGATGGCTGTTGGAAGACAAATCTCCATGTATCTCTTATGTTCCCAAACATCTTTTGGGCAGAGGCACTAACTGACTTTGTGCCTGTCTATCTTTACAAGTATGTTTGTATCATGAACACACTAGGAAGATATAGATAGTGTCTCTCTTTGCAGCAAAGGGTAGGTTTGTTATCTTTATACAGTAGAGATAATGTCTCCTTATGGAGCAACAATCAGCGAGGATTGTTGTCCATTATGAAAGAGTTGAGTTCCCTACCTTGATTCTCCCCTGTCACACATCCCACTGCATGTGCAGCATCTCCTGGCCCTTTGCACACCCTTCTGTGGGAGTTGGGGCTCAGAATGCGACACAAATGATGATACTCTAGGTACTACTATTCTGTGCATAATAAACTGTCTTTTGTTTCTGACTCAAGAGTCTCATGGCTTTTGCTAGCATCCATAAAACTCGCAGGGCAAATGCTGATACCCTTCACAATTCTTGGCAGTTTTGGCAGTGAGGAAGGGATACTGACAGAGATGTGGCTTTTGGAGAAAGAAGGGTGATGGCCTCACAGTTAATTAATAGACTTTGAAAGAAGTCCATTGGTATTGGTAGCAAACTTGTGGACCAAATTGTCTAGTAAGCAGAGCAATAAATATTATTCTACTCTATTGCTCATTAATGAGGAGGATTTGGGGAGGTAGTTGAAAGCTGAGAACTAGGCAGTAGATATGGTTTACCTGTCCTTTAGGCAGGGAGATTACAGTCTGGCAGTAGTTTCAGGTTCACCCATTGTAACAATTAGTACTTAGATTCATTTGGGCTGTGGGGTGGGGAGAAAGGAACAAGTTTGCATTTTCTTTTATTTCTTTTCTTTTTTCATTGTGTTGTTGTTGTTGTTGTTTGTTTGTTTGTTTTGGTTTGGTTTTTTTTGAGACGGAGTCTTGCTCTGTTGCCCAGGCTGGAGTGCAGTGGCATGATCTCGGCTCACTGCAAGGTCCACCTCCCAGGTTCACGCCATTCTCCTGCCTCAGCCTCCCGAGTAGCTGGGACTACAGGTGCCTGCCACCATGCCCAGATAATTTTTTGTGTTTTTAGTAGAGACGGGGTTTCACTGTGTTAGCCAGCTTGGTCTTGATCTCCTGACCTCATGATCTGCCTGCCTGGGTCTTCCAAAGTGCTGGGATTACAGGCTTCCAAAGTGCTGGGATTACGAGCCATAGCACCGGGCCGCATTTTCTTTCAAACAACAATTTTAGAGATACATACCTACAGTGAGCATGAGAGGAAAATTTATGACTATTATGTACAGAAACAAGGCAAATCATTAGAACTTTGACTGGTTTTCTTGGAAAATGAGTGAGGTGGGCCATGTAATGTTGGTAACAGAAGAATGGCCAAAACTGGGATATCTTTTTTGCTCAGACTCTCCTACCATCATGCCAAATTGTAATCCATCTGGAGATGACAGTAAAAAGTCTTGGAATTTTCTGTAACGGGTTCTATCTGCTGTAAAAGAACTTTGGCCCTTTTGTGGAGATTTCTCTGGAGGAGACAATCAAGGGGAAACTATAGATGAGGCATTAATTACACCCCAGATTGGTTTCATAATGCTGATATAAGAGACCCACTGGAGAATGAAAAGGTCAACAAAGAAATTCAGATGAATTCTTGTGGTCAGCCTGAAGTTCTAGAAAAGTTCTGTAACCCTTATGTTGGAACCAGGCAAGAACTTAATAAATGTTGTATTGATAGTAGGGCAGCAGACACATCTAGTCTGAGGATGTTGCTATTACAGCCAATTAGTTTATTCTAGACACACCATGTGACCTTGAAACAAATCTATGTTATGTATTCAGATTTCTGAACCATTTGCAGTCAGAGAGTCATGCACTTTTTAATCCCCAAAGCCATGCAACAATTGGCTGATGGTCAAGGTATCTGACAGACCTTCCACATTTCCTATCATCCATGGGCATCTGGTATTGTTAAATGTTGGAAGGGCTTCTTCAAAAATTAAGAAAAGTTTCCACCTCTGCCTCTCTCACCTCCTCCTGGTGCACACATAGAAGTAAAATGGTTTGGTCACTGAATGTGGCTTCTTCAGAAAGAGATCATCTCCTCTCAGCCTCTAAGCGGATAATAATCAGAACGAAAGGGTTAAGATTTTGTATAAACTTATATTGAAAAATTAGTATTCCACCATGACTATTTCTGGGCATGACGCATTTTTCTTTCTTCTTACAGAAACTTCAGGCCAGCCTGATTGATATATCCTCCAAATGTTAGTCTAGCTAAAGGGAGGCCTCAGGAATTTGTACTTAATTCTTGTATAGCTAACTGGATATGCTTGTTGGCTTCATTTGGTCCTACATTCTAAGAGTAGTAACCATTCAGTTGAGTACACTTCCTGCCAAGACCCCCTACAATTGCCCAAATGCACCATTAATGTAGGGGACATAACAAATCTCTGTAAATTTTATAAAAATGCCCTTTTCTCCCTTATTCTGACCCTTCCCAACAAAAGGTTTGGGTATGATAGCGGATGGTTAGAACAAAAAGTGAAATTGTAGCTACTGAAATGGAACACACTCTACGTTTCAGGTGCAGGAGTAAAATTAATGATCTTTCAGAACTTTCCCTGGAGACTCCCACATAAAGAAAAGTCCTTGGTGTGAGTCTGTCAAACTGTGGTAAATGCTTTAAATGTAATTGCCTGCTGGCTTAACATTCTTCATCAGATATCTCTGCCTGCATCTTGATCATCATCGCTTTTAACCTTGAGAAGTTTATTAGAAACAGCAGGGAAAGATCCTGTATCTCCTACACACACACATACACACACACACACACACACACACACACACAACCTATTAACACCTTTGGGTGTCTTCTTTACACCTCTTTCTATAACCATCAATCACTCATTCCATGGGATGGATGAATGCCACGTAGTGGCTGGCATGGACAAATAGATCAGATTGGACTGCCTGTCCCCAAGCAGTTTCTCTCAAAAACAGGGATAATCTCAATTATCTGAACTGAACTGAGAACCCCAAGGCCAACTAGCTGGCCTGGAGGCCCTGTTGGAGACATTGCCAACCTGTGTCTTCTAACTGACATCAGTCCATTTTTGGGGACACAGTCATTGTAAATAACATTCTTTCTAGGGCCATTGTGTGAGCCCTTAAGACCATAAGACCATATGTCTTTTTTTTTTTTTTTTTTTTTTTTTTTTTTTTTTTTTTTTTTTTGAGATGGAGAGTTGCTCTGTCGCCCAGGCTGGAGAGCAATAGCGCGATCTTGGCTCAGTGCAACCCCCGCCTGCCGGGTTCAGGCAATTCTTCTGCCTCAGCCTCCTGAGTATTTGAGACTACAGGCACGTGCCACCATGCCCAGCTAATTTTTTGTATTTTTAGTAGAGATGGGGTTTCACCATGCTGGCCAGATTGGTCTCAAACTCCTGACCTCGTGATCCATCCACCTTGGCCTCCCAAAGTGCTGGGATTACAGGCATGAGCCACTGTGCCCGGCCAAGACTGCATGTCTTATGTCCAAATCATGCGTTATTTTCCCTTCCTATCAAATAAAACACAGTGACTTGAACCACAGGGATGGTTGTAAGAGACCTTTGAAAGTTTAAGCAAACACCACCAGTAGATTATGTAAGCTTTAGACGATTTTGGAGAGAACTCCAAAATCTACACTTGGCTATGAGGATGAGCTTCCTGGAGGGATAATTGACTTATTAGTTATGTGTGCCCTAGACAGTTATCCCTACAATGGTAATCATCAAATTAGAAAAATTGGTAAGAAATTTGCCCCTGAATTTAATCTAAAAGATTAATGATACAATTGCAGTCTTCTTTAGCCTCAGTTCAGGGACTAAGGTTTTTATGGATGATAGAATTGCCCTCAGCTACCTCCTTGTGGTCCAAGGAAGAAACTCTGCAATTGCTCATACATCCTACTGTACCTGATCTAATGCCTCCAGCCACGTGGAAAGGTTAATATAGAAACTAAAGGAGAAAGTCACATGGCTTTGTAAGGGAAACCTTCATGGTTTGGGGGATTTATTCAGTTGGTTGCGTTCAGCAGCTGAATACATCGGCAGTGTGGTTGAGGTATATACTGTAGATTGGTCCATCCTTCTGCTTTGAGTCCTGTTGATAGTAACCTTAAGTAAAGACATGTATGAGACAAAGTGGATGAGTTTGTTTCCAGCCTCTGTTGGTTAGATTTATTAAAGTGATTGATGGCGTATTTATGGGAAAATTAGAGAAAAGATGATGTCAAAACAAGCTGTGGCTATTGTTAATGACCATTCTCAGTGGATTCTGCTATCAGTATATCAGAAGCAAAAGAGAAAGAGTATGAAGCAAACAGATAAATAGAAAACTATGGAAGAAATAATTGCTGAAGAACAGGTGTGGTGGCTCATGCCTGTAATCCCAGCACTTTGGGAGGCCAAGGCGGGCAGATCACTGGAGGTCAGGAGTTTGATACCAGCCTGGCCAACATGGGGAAATTCCATCTCTACTAAAAATACAAAAATTAGCTGGATGTGGTGATGCATGCCTGTAATCCCAGCTACTTGGGAAGCTGAGGCAGGATAATCGTTTGAACTTGGGAGGCAGAGGTTGCAGTGAGCAGAGATCACACCACTGCACTCCAGCCTGGGTGACAGAGTGAGACTCCATCTCAAAAAAAAAGAAAAAGAAAAAGAAAGCAAGCAAGCAAGTGAGAAAGAAAGAAAGAAAGAAAGAAAGAAAGAAAGAAAGAAAGAAAGAAAGAAAGAAAGAGAGCGGAAGAAAGAAAGAAAGGAAAGAAAGAAAGAAAAAGAAAGAAAGAAAAGAAAAGAAAAGAAAGAAAGAAAGAAAGAAAGAAAGAAAGAAAGAAAGAAAGAAAGAAAGAAAGAAAGAAAGAAAGAAAGAAAGAAAGAAAGAGAAAGAGAAAGAAAAGAGAAGAGAAAGAAAGAAAGAATTAATTTCTGGAAAAAAACCCCATAAACTTACACATTCAAGAAGCTCAGGGTTCCCACAGGATAAATGCTAAAATAAACAAGGATAGATGCTAAAATAAACAAACACCAAAACAAAGCCCCAAATCCCAAAATTATTCAAAAGTATCATAACCAAGCTTCTGAAAACTAAAAACAAAAGATTCTAATAGTAGACAGAGAAAAATGGAACAATGATCCCAATGATTGCAGATTTCTCATTAAGAAACATGAAGGCTAAAAGGAAGTGGAATAGCATTTGAGAATGCTGAAAGAATATTTAGTCCAGGATTCTATATCCAGTGACTTATCCTTTAGGCATGAAGGTTAAATAAAGGCATTCTCAGATGAAGGGAAACTAACATCATACTTATTCATAAAAGGCTGTTTTCCCCCTGCCACCAGGAACAAAGTAAGCATGGCCACTCGCACCACTGCCACTTAATATTGTACTGTAATTCTATCTAGTACAATAAATAAACAAAGGGTTTGGAAAGGAAAAAATAAAACCGTTCATATTCACAGATGACATGATCGTCTACCTGGAAAATTCCATGGAATCTACAAAAAAAATTTTTAGAAATAATAAGTAAGTTTAATAGGGTTGAAGGATCCAAGGTCACATGAAAATAACATTTCTTTATACTAGCATTAAAAATTGGAAATAAATTAAAAAATATAATAACCTCAAGAAATGAAATATCTAGGTATAAATTTAACAAAGCAGGTATAAAATCTGTGTTCTGGAAATTATAAAACCTGATGAAATAAATGTTTTGAAATGAAAGAAGACCTAAATAAATAAAGATACATGTAGTTTCCATGGATTGGAAAAAATCATTACAGTTAAGATACTATTCTCCCTAAATTGATCCATAGATTTAATGCAATTTCAATCAAATTCCAAGCAGGAACTTTGTAGATACAGAAAAACTTGTTCTAAAATGTGTATAAAAAGGCAAAAAGATTAGAATAGCCAAACAGTTTTGAAAAAGAAGAGCAAATTTGGGAGACTCATACCATCTGACTTGAAGAATTACTCTAAAGTTATAGTAATCAAGAAAGTGTGGTATTGTCAAAGGAATAGACAAAGCAATGAACTAAATCTTTGTGTTCCCCCAAAACTCCTATGTTGATATTCCAACCCCAATATGATGGTATTAGGAGATTGGGCATTTGAGGTGAAATTAGGTCATGAGGGTAAAGCCCTCATGATTGGGATTAGTGCCGTATAAAATGAACCTCAGAGAACTTTCTCAGCCTTTTCAACCATGTGATATTACAAGGAGAAAACAGCAGTTTGCAACCCAGAATAAGGCCTTCACTAGAACCTAATCACACTGGCACACTGATTTCAGACATCCAGCCTTCAGAAATGCAAGAAACAAATTTCTGTTGTTTATAAGCCACTCAGTCTATGGTACTTTGTTATAGTATCCTGGACTGACTGAAATATAGGCCTAGATCAATGGAACATATTAGAATGTCCAGAAAAATAGTCCAAACAAATATAGCTAATTGATTTTCGAAAACAGCACAAAGCATGAAGAATACACTTTTTCTGTGTCTTTTATTTGGGTCTTTTCCATAAATGGTATGATATTGGAACAATTTAACATCCATATGCAAAAAATAAAAAAAACCACCGTGAATTAAACCTCATATCTTATACCAAAATTAACTCAAAATGGACCATAGCTCCAAGATGTAAAATATAATATACAAAACTTTAGAAGAAAACATAAAAGAAAATCTTTGTGACCTTTAGGCAGAGAGTTTTCAAATTTAATACCAAAAGCATAATCTATAACACACACACACACAAATTAGAATTTATCAAAATTTAAAACTTTTCCTCAATGAAAGACACTGCGAAAAGAATATAAAGACAAACTATAAATGGGGAAAAAAGACAAATGTTGCAAATCATACGTTCAAAAAATGTCGTGTATCCAGAATGTATAAAGAAGTCTCAAAACTCAACAGTAAGGAACAAACAACCCAATAAAAATAAGCAAAATATTTTAATAAACACTTTGCCAGAGAATAAATATGGAAGTCAAATAAACTTAGGAAAAATTGTCAGCAATAGCCATTATAGAAATGTAAAGTAACACCACAATGAAATATCACTACATAGAATGGCTACAAAACAACTGATAATACCAAGTGCTGGTGAAGATTCAGAACAACTGCAACTCTCTTGCATTGCTGCTGGGAATGCAAAATGGTACAGCCATTTTGGAAAGCAGTTTGGCAGTGTCTTATAAAGCTGAATGTACACTTTTTGTGTAACTAGCAATCTTCATTTTAGGTATTTACCCTAGATAAATAAAATTTATGTTTACACAAAAGCCTACACAAGAATACTTATAGCAGTTGTATTTATAATTGCCAAGCGCTAGAAATCCAAATGTCCTCCAGCAGGTGAATGCATAAGCCAAGAGTGGTACATTCCTACAATGGACTGTTACTCAGCTATGAAAAAGAATGAACTGCTAATACACACATTCACAGATAAATCTCAAAATCTCAAAGGCATTTGCTAAGTGAAGAAAGTCAGTCTCAAAAGGTTATATGCTGTGTTTCCACTTACATGACATTTTGCAAAGGCAAAGCTAGCAGAAGAGACCAGATTAGTGGTTGCTGGGGGCTACAAAAGGGAGATAGGAATGACTACAAAGGAGGATCACAAGGGATTTTTTTTGGTGAATAACACTCTGCATAGTTTTAGTATAAATGAATTTTATCATAATCTACTCTCCTGAATATTACCCATAAAATATACCATATATGATGAGAGAAAATGAGTATATGTGTCTGAGAAATAGGAATAGCTTCCATGAGTGTTAAAAATAATCCAAAATAATCATTTATTTATTTATTATATGTATACATTAATATATACATTTTATATATTTATGCTCCCAAATTATACTGGACTTCATGTAATGATGAATTTGGTTTTAGTTCCTGAGTTTGTTTTGGATGAGTGTTGCAGTGGGGAGCAGGGGAGGTGTGAGCTTGGGGTGGTGTTGAAGGCAGTGACTGGGATATTTTAAGCTCAGGGTCATGGTAATACATGTTCATGGTAATACATGTCTCTGATTTTTTAGACACCCCATCACAGAGGGTACAGTTTATTCTTGGAACCGAGGATGATGACGAGGAACACATTCCTCATGACCTTTTCACAGAACTGGATGAGATTTGTTGGCGTGAAGGTGAGGATGCTGAGTGGCGAGAAACAGCCAGGTGAGGATTTTTGTTAAAGGGTGAAGGCATACTAAATAATTTTCATGTTACTAGAAAAAGAGTTTTCTAACACAACGATTTTGCAAACATCCACGATTGCTGCTGATTTTAGAAGTTGCTCATCTAGCCTGAGCATATCCTATAACGGGATATGGGTCAGAAAGAAATCTGAAGGCAGTAATTACAGTAAACGGTGATGCAGAGCCAGCAACAGCTGCAGTCTTAAAGATAAACAGTAACATAATTTGTGTGTCATCAACAAAACAAAAGAAATCTAAAAGTAGTTTATTTCTGTTTTTTCAGCTGCTGGCTTGCACCTAAATTTATGATATTATATGATAACTTGAAAGTGGGCTTTTTTTAAAAGAAGAAAGGGCAAATATCATAAGATGCTTTATGTATAGTCCTGGATTTCATGTGCTCTTTCATGAGAATAAAAATAATTTGTAATATATTTCTAGGATATGCATACATTTAAGTATAGTGGTTTTTAAAAATATCTTTTAAAATCACTTTTTCTGTCATTTCTAATTAAGATTTTTACATTGCTATATCATTGATAGAGTTCTGTAAAGGTGGAATTAAATTTTGTGTTTACTTTTTGTTCATTCTTTCTGATTTGCTCAGTTAACAAACATTTATAGAGTGTCCATAATGTGCCAGGTGCAATGGATATGGCACAACAACAAAAATCTTAGATCTTGCCTTTAGGGATCTTGCAGTCTAATTTAGACAAGAACACAAAATTGTAAATGCTGTATAATGAATGCTACGATGCAGGTATGCACAAGAAAATGTGGGCACACCCAGGGTTGTCATTTACCCACTGTTTCACAAATTTTAATGTGACTACAAATCACCTGGAGTGTTGTTTAAAATGTAGACTTAGTAGGCCTCAGGCATAGAGTCAGATCATGAGGATGTTGTGCAAAATGTTTTGGGTTTGAGAACCACACTTTGAGTAGCAGTTATCTAAACCACAAGGTGAGAGAGACTATCAGGGTAGCTTCCCTGGAGGAGGCGATGCTTGAGCTGGCTCTTGTGAGTTGGGTTGGAGTTAGCTAGGCAGAAAAGCAGAGGGGACAGTATTCTAGGCAGAGATAGCAGGATGTGCTTCAACACATCATTGACACCGGTTTAGTGGTTTTGTTTTTGTTTTTGTTTTTGTCTGAGACAGAGTCTCACTCTGTCCCGAAGGCTGGAGTGCAGTGGTGAGATAGCGGCTCACTGTAACCTCCGCCTCCCTGGTTCACGCAATTCTCCTGCCCCAGCCTCCCTAGTAGCTGGGAACACAGGCGTCTGCCACCATGCCCAGCTAATTTTTGTATTTTTAGTAGAGATGGAGTTTCACCCTGTTGGCCAGGCTGGTCTCGAACTCCTGACCTCAAGTGATCTACCCACCTCAGCCTCTCAAAGTGCTGGGATTGCAGGTGTGAGCCACCATCCCCCTGCCAACACCGGTTGTATTGTTTTGTTAGGCTATCTTTTCCATCATAGGACAGCTTTATTGTTAGAAAATCTTTATCTTAAGCATATTTTTTAGTGGTCCTCGGATTGCAATTGCTGTCTGAAAACCACAGAAATTCCACTGGATCATGTTAAACTCGTAGTTGCATTTATTCATTGACTTTACTCAGACAGTGTAGAATTCAATTCTCAATTATGAAAATGAATCTTGTGAATAACACTGGCCCAATTAATTCTTGTTTAATATATTTTCAGTGGTCTTTACAGCTCTCCTTTATTTAAAAAACACTAAAAACAAGACAATCAAAATGGCTACCACCTAGTTTATCCTTATTAACATTTTAAAATAAATAAAACTAATAACTGCCAGTATTTAAAATTCACAAGGTATAGCATGGCAGAAAAGTAAAAGTACTTCTCTACGCTTATTTGCAATATCTCTTTTCAAAAGTAATCACTGTTAATCTTTTTTGTGCATCTTTCCCCCCAAATTTAATGCCTAAACCTGCATGTAAATATATGCCCTTTTAAATTTACACAATAGGGATTATACAATATACAGTGTTCATATCTTATCTTTTCCACTTAATATATTTGGAACATTTTCCATACCAGCAATTCAAATTTACATTATCTATTTGATGATTGCATTGCATTCAATTATATGGACGAACTTTCCTTTATTTATTTATTAGCTAGTCTTGATAGACATTTAGGTTGTTTATATTTTCCCATAAAAACTGCTGCAATGATTGTTCATACAAATATTTTGTCATTATTTTGTAGATGTTTCTATAAAGTAAATTTCTAACAATGGGAACCTATGTAGCAAAGAGAGCAGACATTTTTTTACTTTGATAAATACTGTAAACTTACCTTCATAAAATGTTTTTGTAATTTACACTTATATCAACAGTGTATGAGAGTGCTTATTTTTTTCCTCCACATCTTTTCACAGTAAATTATCAAACTGCTTAAAATGTCTTTTCTAGTTTTATAAATAAAACATAAACCTCATTGTTTTAATTTGATTATTCAAATTATTAGTGAGGTTCAATATCTTTTCATATGTTTTTATTTTTTTCATGTGAACAGACAATTATTCATTTCCTTTATCCGTTTTGTATCAAATCATTCATTGTTTTCTTTATTTGCCTTTTTGAACACTTTAAATTGGTGGCATGTTATTCTGTATGAACTAATCTTTTTAATAAAAGAATTTACTTAAGTTTCCTCATAATGTTTTGTATTGTAATATTTTAAATATAGACTTAAATTTAAAATAGTTTTATATAACCTGGTACGTATTAAGATGAAGAGACTTCTACCTTACTTTTTGTCCCAACTGCATCAAAAACTACCTGGGAGTTTTAGAAATATGTAATATATGTGCTCATCCTCTTGGTGAAAGAAAAGGAATGTATGATCATCTTTTCCACAAATTAGTGATATAACTTGCTCTTTTGTGATTTTGATAAGGAAGTTAAAGTGCCTCCCTCCCTGTTTAAGACCAGAAGCATCTGTCTACTACGAGTTACAAGGAACAGATGTTCCTGGGTGACTTGAAGGAAGGAGATCTGGTGATTGTGGTGACTAGATACTTCTAGTTGGTTAGAGTCTTTTTAATCAACTGCTAAGAAGTAATTTTTTGAAGCATTTCTTTTAGAGTTCCTTCTTTATCCTCATACTACATAATAGAGCTGAAAAGTAAGATTGGAATATATATTTTGGCAAGAGAAACTCCCTTATTCTTATAGTGGTTGGTGATTTTTCATCTTACAGATCAAATAGTGATCCATTCATTTTAACCAATAACTTCTTGTAACTTGCCCACTCTCATAAAGCTAGGAGATTGCAGAAGTGATACTAGAATGTAGCACTCTCACTTTGCTACAGTTGAGCAAGTAGGTTTTTGTTATAATCTAATGGATTAACTCAATAACATGTTTGTCGTAAACCACCAAAATATATTGCTGTTGATTTATAAAGAATAAAAAGATAATCCAGTTAATTATTCACATTCTCTAATATTATTAGATGGACCTGTGTTTGTAGTCAAGCTTCTAGAATCTAATGCATGGTATAGCTGTTTGAGCTTCAGAGAGACATCTGGTGAGCAATGGAAATAATAACAGATATTGAAGGGGAGGGTAGATGAATTTTTAACTGAGACACAATGCCTCAGGGAAAGGCAGAATATATTTATTGAGGATTTCGAAAAGTAGCAGGTTTTAAAGTGGCAGAAGTAATTTTGTTCTGATTGCCCTAGTTCATCTAAAAAAGCTAATTTTTGTTAATCCATGACTCCATCAGATTTTTCAAATGCAATTTAATTCTAGTAAATCATTAGAATCACCATTTAAAGCACTTTTTTAAAAAAATTTATTTATTATTATTATACTTTAAGTTGTAGGGTACATGTGCATAACGTGCAGGTTTGTTACATATGTATACTTGTGCCATGTTGGTGTGCTGCACCCATCAACTCATCATTTACATCAGGTATAACTCCCAGTGCAATCCCTCCCCCCTCCCCCTCCCCATGATAGGCCCCTGTGTTTGATGTTCCCCTTCCTGAGTCCAAGTGATCTCATTGTTCAGTTCCCACCTATGAGTGAGAACATGCGGTGTTTGGTTTTCTGTTCTTGTGATAGTTTGCTAAGAATGATGGTTTCCAGCTGCATCCATGTCCCTACAAAGGACGCAAACTCATCCTTTTTGATGGCTGCATAGTATTCCATGGTGTATATGTGCCACATTTTCTTAATCCAATCTGTCTCTGATGGACATTTGGGTTGTTGATTCCAAGTCTTTGCTATTGTGAATAGTGCTGCAATAAACATACGTGTGCATGTGTCTTTATAGCAGCATAATTTATAATCCTTTGGGTGTATACCCAGTAATGGGATGGCTGGGTCATATGGTACATCTAGTTCTAGATCCTTGAGGAATCGCCATACTGTTTTCCATAATGGTTGAACTAGTTTACAATCCCACCAACAGTGTAAAAGTGTTCCTATTTCTCCACATCCTCTCCAGCACCTGTTGTTTCCTGACTTTTTAATGATTGCCATTCTAACTGGTGTGAGATGGTATCTCATTGTGGTTTTGATTTGCATTTCTCTGATGGCCAGTGATGATGAGCATTTTTTCATGTGTCTGTTGGCTGTATGAATGTCTTCTTTTGAGAAATGTCTGTTCATATCCTTTGCCCACTTTTTGATGGGGTTGTTTGTTTTTTTCTTGTAAATTTGTTTGAGTTCTTTGTAGGTTCTGGATATTAGCCCTTTGTCAGCTGAGTAGATTGCAAAAATTTTCTCCCATTCTGTAGGTTGCCTGTTCACTCTGATGGTAGTTTCTTTTGCTGTGCAGAAGCTCTTTAATTTAATGAGATCCCATTTGTCAATTTTGGCTTTTGCTGCCGTTGCTTTTGGTGTTTTAGACATGAAGTCTTTGCCCATGCCTATGTCCTGAATGGTACTACCTAGGTTTTCCTCTAGGATTTTTATGGTATTAGGTCTAACATTTAAGTCTCTATTCCATATTGAATTAATTTTCGTATAAGGAGTAAGGAAAGGATCCAGTTTCAGCTTTCTACTTATGGCTAGCCAATTTTCCCAGCACCATTTATTAAATAGGGAATCCTTTCCCCATTTCTTGTTTCTCTCAGGTTTGTCAAAGATCAGATGGCTGTAGATGTGTGGTATTATTTCTGAGGACTCTGTTCTGTTCCATTGGTCTATATCTCTGTTTTGGTACCAGTACCATGCTGTTTTGGTTACTGTAGCCTTGTAGTATAGTTTGAAGTCAGGTAGCGTGATGCCTCCAGCTTTGTTCTTTTGACTTAGGATTGTCTTGGAGATGCGGGCTCTTTTTTGGTTCCATATGAACTTTAAAGCAGTTTTTTCCAATTCTGTGAAGAAACTCATTGGTAGCTTGATGGGGATGGCATTGAATCTCTAAATTACCTTGGGCAGTGTGGCCATTTTCACGATATTGATTCTTCCTATCCATGAGCATGGTATGTTCTTCCATTTGTTTGTGTCCTCTTTTATTTCACTGAGCAGTGGTTTGTAGTTCTCCTTGAAGAGGTCCTTTACATCCCTTGTAAGTTGGATTCCTAGGTATTTTATTCTCTTTGAAGCAATTGTGAATGAAAGTTCATTCCTGATTTGGCTCTCTGTTTGTCTGTTACTGGTGTATAAGAATGCTTGTGATTTTTTCCCATTAATTTTGTATCCTGAGACTTTGCTGAAGTTGCTTATCAGCTTAAGGAGATTTTGGGCTGAGACAATGGGGTTTTTCTAAATATACAATCATGTCATCTGCAAACAGGGATAGTTTGACTTCTTCTTTTCCTAACTGAATACCCTTGATTTCTTTCTCTTGCCTAATTGCCCTAGCCAGAACTTCCAACACTATGTTGAATAGGAGTGGTGAGAGAGGGCATCCCTGTCTTGTGCCAGTTTTCAAAGGGAATTTTTCCAGTTTTTGCCCATTCAGTATGATATTGGCTGTGGGTTTGTCATAAATAGCTGTTATTATTTTGAGGTACGTTCCATGAATACCGAATTTCTTGAGCGTTTTTAGCATGAAGGGCTGTTGAATTTTGTCAAAAGCCTTTTCTGCATCTATTGAGATAATCATGTGGTTCTTGTCTTTGGTTCTGTTTATATGCTGGATTATGTTTATTGATTTGCGAATGTTGAACCAGCCTTGCATCCCAGGGATGAAGCCCACTTGATCATGGTGGATAAGCTTTTTGATGTGTTGCTGAATCTGGTTTGCCAGTATTTTATTGAGGATTTTTGCATCGATGTTCATCAGGGATATTGGTCTAAAATTCTCTTTTTTTGTTGTGTCTCTGCCAGGCTTTGGTATCAGGATGATGTTGGCCTCATAAAATGAGTTAGGGAGGATTCCCTCTTTTTCTATTGATTGGAATAGTTTCAGAAGGAATGGTACCAGCTCCTCCTTGTACTTCTGGTAGAATTCAGCTGTGAATCCATCTGGTCCTGGACTTTTTTTGGTTGGTAGGCTATTAATTATTGCCTCAATTTCAGAGCCTGCTATTGGTCTATTCAGGGATTCAACTTCTTCCTGGTTTAGTCTTGGAAGAGTGTAAGTGTCAAGGAAATTATCCATTTCTTCTAGATTTTCCAGTTTATTTGCGTAGAGGTGTTTATAGTATTCTCTGATGGTAGTTTGTATTTCTGTGGGGTCGGTGGTGATATCCCCTTTATCATTTTTAATTGCGTCGATTTGATTCTTCTCTCTTTTCTTCTTTATTAGTCTTGCTAGTGGTCTGTCAATTTTGTTGATCTTTTCAAAAAACCAACTCCTGGATTCATTGATTTTTTGGAGAGTTTTTTGTGTCTCTATCTCCTTCAGTTCTGCTCTGATCTTAGTTATTTCTAGCCTTCTGCTAGCTTTCGAATGTGTTTGCTCTTGCTTCTCTAGTTCTTTTAATTGTGATGTTAGAGTGTCAATTTTAGATCTTTCCTGCTTTCTCTTGTGGGCATTTAGTGCTATAAATTTCCCTCTACACACTGCTTTAAATGTGTCCCAGAGATTCTGGTATGTTGTATCTTTGTTCTCATTGGTTTCAAAGAACATCTTTATTTCTGCCTTCATTTCGTTATGTACCCAGTAGTCATTCAGGAGCAGGTTGTTCAGTTTCCATGTAGTTGAGCGGTTTTGATTGAGTTTCTTAGTCCTGAGTTCTAGTTTGATTGCACTGTGGTCTGAGAGACAGTTTGTTATAATTTCTGTTCTTGTACATTTGCTGAGGAGTGCTTTACTTCCAATTACATGGTCGATTTTGGAGTAAGTACGATGTGGTGCTGAGAAGAATGTATATTCTGTTGATTTGGGGTGGAGAGTTCTATAGATGTCTATTAGGTCTGCTTGCTGCAGAGATGAGTTCAATTCCTGGATATCCTTGTTAACTTTCTATCTCGTTGATCTGTCTAATGTTGACAGTGGAGTGTTGAAGTCTCCCATTATTATTGTATGGGAGTCTAAGTCTCTTTGTAAGTCTCTAAGGACTTGCTTTATGAATCTTGGTGCTCCTGTATTGGGTGCATATATATTTAGGATAGTTAGCTCTTCCTGTTGAATTGATCCCTTTACCATTATGTAATGGCCTTCTTTGTCTCTTTTGATCTTTGATGGTTTAAAGTCTGTTTTATCAGAGACTAGTATTGCAACCCCCGCTTTTTTTTGTTCTCCATTTGCTTGGTAAATCTTCCTCCATCCCTTTATTTTGAGCCTATATATGTCTCTGCATGTGAGATGGGTCTCCTGAATACAGCAGACTGATGGGTCTTGACTCTTTATCCAGTTTGCCAGTCTGTGTCTTTTAATTGGAGCATTTAGTTCATTTACATATAAGGTTAAGATTGTTATGTGTGAACTTGATCCTGCCATTATGATATTAACTGGTTATTTTGCTCGTTAGTTGATGCAGTTTCTTCCTAGCCTCGATGGTCTTTACACTTTGGCATGTTTTTGCAATGGCTGGTACCGGTTGTTCCTTTCCATGTTTAGTGCTTCCTTCAGGGTCTCTTGTAAGGCAGGCCTAGTGGTGACAAAATCTCTAAGCATTTGCTTATCTGTAAAGGATTTTATTTCTCCTTCGCTTATGAAACTTAGTTTGGCTGGATATGAAATTCTGGGTTGAAAATTCTCTTCTTTAAGAATGTTGAATATTGGCCCCCACTCTCTTCTGGCTTGGAGAGTTTCTGCCGAGAGATCCGCTGTTAGTCTGATGGGCTTCCCTTTGTGGGTAACCCGACCTTTCTCTCTGGCTGCCCTTAAGATTTTTTCCTTCATTTCAACTTTGGTGAATCTGGCAATTATGTGTCTTGGAGTTGCTCTTCTCGAGGAGTATCTTTGTGGCGTTCTCTGTATTTCCTGGATTTGAATGTTGGCCTGCCCTACTAGGTTGGGGAAGTTCTCCTGGATGATATCCTGAAGAGTGTTTTCCAACTTGGTTCCATTTTCCCCCTCACTTTCAGGCACCCCAATCAGACGTAGATTTGGTCTTTTTACATAATCCCATACTTCTTGCAGGCTTTGTTCATTTCTTTTTCTTCTTTTTTCTTTTGGTTTCTCTTCTCGCTTCATTTCATTCATTTGATCCTCAATCGCAGATACTCTTTCTTCCAGTTGATCGAGTCGGTTACTGAAGCTTGTGCATTTGTCACATATTTCTCGTGTCATGGTTTTCATCTCTTTCATTTCGTTTATGACCTTCTCTGCATTAATTACTCTAGCCATCAATTCTTCCACTTTTTTTTCAAGATTTTTAGTTTCTTTGCGCTGGGTACGTAATTCCTCCTTTAGCTCTGAGAAATTTGATGGACTGAAGCCTTCTTCTCTCATCTCGTCAAAGTCATTCTCCGTCCAGCTTTGATCCATTGCTGGCGATGAGCTGCGTTCCTTTGCCGGGGGAGATGCGCTCTTATTTTTTGAATTTCCAGGTTTTCTGCCCGCTTTTTCCCCATCTTTGTGGTTTTATCTGCCTCTGGTCTTTGATGATGGTGATGTACTGACGGGGTTTTGGTGTAGGTGTCCTTCCTGTTTGATAGTTTTCCTTCTAACAGTCAGGACCCTCAGCTGTAGGTCTGTTGGAGATTGCTTGAGGTCCACTCCAGACCCTGTTTGCCTGGGTATCAGCAGCAGAGGCTGCAGAAGACAGAATATTTCTGAACAGCGAGTGTACCTGTCTGATTCTTGCTTTGGAAGCTTCCTCTCAGGGGTGTACTCCACCCTGTGAGGTGTGGGGTGTCAGACTGCCCCTAGTGGGGAATGTCTCCCAGTTAGGCTACTCAGGGGTCAGGGACCCACTTGAGTAGGGAGTCTGTCCCTTCTCAGATCTCAACCTCCGTGTTGGGAGATCCACTGCTCTCTTCAAAGCTGTCAGACAGAGTCGTTTGCGTCTGCAGAGGTTTCGGCTGTGTTTGTTATTGCCCTGTCCCCAGAGGTGGAGTCTACAGAGACAGGCAGGTTTCCTTGAGCTGCTGTGAGCTCCACCCAGTTCGAGCTTCCCAGCAGCTTTGTTTACCTACTTAAGCCTCAGCAATAGCGAGCGCCCCTCCCCCAGCCTCGCTGCTGCCTTGCCGGTAGATCACAGACTGCTGTGCTAGCAACCAGGGAGGCTCCGTGGGTGTGGGACCCTCCCAGCCAGGTGTGGGATATGATCTCCTGGTGTGCCTGTTTGCTTAAAGCGCAGTATTGGGGTGGGAGTTACCCGATTTTCCAGGTGTTTTGTGTCCCAGTTCCCCTGGCTAGGAAAAGGGATTCCCTTCCCCCTTGCGCTTCCCAGGTGAGGCAATGCCTCGCCCTGCTTCAGCTCTCGCTGGTCGGGCTGCAGCAGCTGACCAGCACCGATCGTCCGGCACTCCCCAGTGAGATGAA
This sequence comes from Macaca thibetana thibetana, assembly GCF_024542745.1. NCBI lineage: Eukaryota > Metazoa > Chordata > Mammalia > Primates > Cercopithecidae > Macaca > Macaca thibetana. The sequence continues at coordinate 81,161,360 of NC_065589.1, read as the reverse complement.
CCCAGTACCTCAGTTGAAAATGCAGAAATCACCGGTCTTCTGTGTCGCTCGCGCTGGGAGTTGGAGACTGGAGCTGTTCCTATTCGGCCATCTTGCTCCGCCCCCTAAAGCACTTCTTTCTTTTGATTAGTATTCCAGATGGGATTAATAATTGTCTACCCTCACAGCAGAAATAAAAAGGATATTTTATCAGCACGTTGCACCTGTCACATATCACATCTTGCATAATTTATGCCCACTGTCATTGCCAAGTAAAACTTAAGCAAAGTTTTAGATTTTGAAGCTAAATTTTTGAATCATAATTATTTAATAAATGTTTGTAAAAACCAGCTGTTCACTTTTAAAAACCCTAAAAGAAGCCATATGAAGAGACTAATGAAATCAACACAATTACAATGTCCTGCTTATAAATAACAAGTAATGTTATTAATAGAAAAGTGAGCAAAGTTACCACAGCTGTGCAATTGTGGTGACAACATGTTTGACTGACTGTAGTTGCCCTTTATAAAAGCTTCCCACAAATGAGCTCAGAAGAGGCAAAGCAGGGGGTAGCAGTTAGGCTTCTGGTACATACATGGCAGCATAGAAAAGGATTATTACATCAAAACAATTTTATTGATGCTGTGAAGGCATTTGATATTCAAAATTAGTAATGGTTTAAGTCATCTGGATTTTTTAGTGGAAAATAATATGGATTAAGAACAGGTGTGAAAATAATATAGATTAAGAACAGTTAATGTCTATAAACACTAAGTTTGGATGTATTTCATTTCCCCTTAAGATGACTATAGGTATTCTTTGATTACATGTTATTCTCTAGCTCCACCCTAGCCATGTCCCCCAACTATCCTAAAAGAGGATGTTTTTTCTTGAGACATCCATTATTTCCCCGAAGGCTATAATTTTGGATGATGTAGTAACTCCTTTTGGATGATAGGCTTACTCTTTTTTGTTTGGGTAGAATGAGAGAATTAAAAATCTTAGAAAAGTTAAACTGAGTTAGTGAGAATAGAACACCCAGAAAGAGTTAAATTCTCTAGAAAAAGCCTTCTCTAGAAGCACCTAATTGACAGAATAATTTTATTCTGTATATTTTAATATGAATATTATAGAGGAGATTATAATAAACTTAATCCTCAAAGAATTCGTGAAACATCTATTTAATGTTGCTTATTGGAAAGAGACTCCAATGTGCTAATCTTGGATGAAACAGATCCAGACATACTGAAGGAAATGAAAATAATCTCAGGGTTTAAATCCTCCCTTCTCCCCCCACAGAAGAGGTTGTGCAATTGGCCAACAGTTTTATTTATTTATTTTTTAGCATTATCCATCACATCTCATTCATGCTTTGAAACTCTTGTTTGCTTTGGTTTGCTATTCAAACAAATGTCAGCAGAGTTTATTTGAAAACTGGAACAAATTGCAGCACTTTAGGTCATTAATTGTAATCAGGCATTTTGCAACTGACAGTATATTCAGTGACTACAAATCTTGAAACGGTGTCTGGTGTGTTCCCAGATCTGTTCATGTCTATCTTTGAAGGATGAAATGGGATTTAAAAGAACAGAAAAGAGAGCTATAGTTACGTATTTATGTGTATGTATTATTTTTAATAGTCTCTTTAACAATATTCATTTAAATATCTCTTAAAGAATTGGCATCATTCTGGAGCTGGCATAAAGCACTGAATCTTGAAATGTTTAGTATCTTTAGTAACTTGATATTTGTAACATGTGGGCACCTTTTTATGGAAAGTACCTTCTGCCTCCTCCTATAATACTCATAAAACCTATGGGTACATCAAACCATCCATGCATATAACTTATATTTGGTCATCTTAACTAACAAACTGTTTGGAACTCCCTGAAGTTCCAAACTCCCTGAAAAGAACTCCATTCTTTTCTCATAGAATTAAGCCCTCAACTTGAAGAAAATTATTCTAAAGGAAGGAAGAATAATTGGATTTTTTAAAATGTCATTTCAGACACATAAATCACTGGAACAGAATAGAGAACTAAGAAATAGACCAGCACAAGTAAAGCTTACTGATTTTTGACAAAGCACAAAAACTATTAAATGAAGGAAGAATAATCTTTTCGAAAAATAATGTTGGAGCAATTAGACAATTTTTTGCAGGCAAAAAATTAGCCTCACCAATTCAAAATAGTTTATAAATTTAAATTTCAAACATAAAGCCATAAAATTCTTAGAAGAAAACATAAGAGAAAATCTTCAGGACCTAGGGCTAGGTGGCAAGTTTTTAGACATAACATCAAAAGCACAATTCGTAAAAGGAAATATTTATAGATTGAACTTTACCAAAATTAAAATGTTTGTGCTGTGAAAGATTCTGTTAAGTGGATGAAAAGGCAAGCTACAGACAGAAAGTATTTGCAAACCAGATATTCAACAAAAGTGTTATATGTAGAACATATAAAGAACTCTCAAAGTTCAACAGTATGAAAATAAATCAACTAGAAAAATGGGCAAAAGGCACAAACAGACATTTCACCAAAGAAGAGATACATATGGCAAATAGCACATGGAAAAATGTTCAATATCATTAGTCATTAGAAAAATGCAAATTAGAGCTTCTCTGAGATATTACTGCATACCTAATAGAGTAATAAAAAAGTCATAATAACAAATGTTGGTGAGGATTTGAAAAAACTGGATCTTTCATACATTGCTGGTGTGAATGTAAAATGGTAGAGCCACTTATGGAAAACAGTTTGACAGTTTCTGATAAAACTAAACATGCATTTACTATATGATCCAGCGATTGGACTCTTGGGCATTTATCCCAGAGAAATGAAAACATGTTCAGACAAAGACCTCTGCGTGAGTGTTCACAGCAAATTTCTTTCTTTCTTTCTTTCTTTTTATTATGCTTTAAGTTCTAGGGTACATGTGCACAACGTGCAGGTTTGTTACATATGTATACATGTGCCATGTTGGTGTGCTGCACCCATTAACTAGTCATTTATGTTAGGTATATCTCCTAATGCTATCCCTCCCCCCTCCCCCCTCCCCACAATAGGCCCTGGTGTGTGATGTTCCCCTTCCTGAGTCCAAGTGATCTCATTGTTCAATTCCCACCTGTGAGTGAGAACATGCGGTGTTTGGTTTTCTGTTCTTGTGATAGTTTGCTGAGAATGATGGTTTCCAGCTGCATGCATGTCCCTACAAAGGACACAAACTCATCGTTTTTTATGGCTGCATAGTATTCCATGGTGTATGTGCCACATTTTCTTAATCCAGTCTGTCACTGACGGACATTTGGGTTGATTCCAAGTCTTTGCTATTGTGAATAGTGCCGCAATAAACATACGTGTGCATGTGTCTTTATAGCAGCATGATTTATAATCCTTTGGGTATTTACCCAGTAATGGGATGGCTGGGTCAAATGGTATTTCTAATTCTAGATCCTTGAGGAATCGCCACACTGTTTTCCACAATGGTTGAACTAGTTTACAGTCCCACCAACAGTGTAAAAGTGTTCCTATTTCTCCACATCCTCTCCAGCACCTGTTGTTTCCTGACTTTTTAATGATCGCCATTCTAACTGGTGTGAGATGGTATCTCATTGTGGTTTTGATTTGCATTTCTCTAATGGCGAGTGATGATGAGCATTTTTTCGTGTGTCTGTTGGCTGTATGGCAAAACCTGCAAACAACCTGAATGTCCCCCATGGGTGACTGATTAAACAAACTGACACATTCATCTTTGTAATGGAATATTACTCTGTAATAAAAAAGGAACAAACTACTGATACAATAACTTTAATGTATATCAAGGGCATTATGCTTAGTAAAAAAGTGTCAGTCTCGAAAGGTTGCAAACTGTATGATTCCATTTAGATAACACCCTCAAAGTGACAAAGGTATAGTGACGAAGAATAGATTAGTGGTTTCCAGGAGACAGAAATAGAGTGAGGATTGAGAATATAAAGGTGCAGCACAAGGGATTTCTTTTGTGGTGATGGAACAGCTTCGTATGTTGATTGTGGTAGAGGTTACATCTATCTATACATGGGATAAAAATGCATAGAACAGAGGCCGGGCATGGTGGTTCATGCATGTAATCCCAGCATTTTGGGTGGTCAGCTAAGGCAGGAGGATTACTTGAGGCCAGGAGTTCAAGACCAGCCTGGGTAACTTAGTGAGACCCCCATCTCTATAAAAAAATATTTAAAAATAGCCAGACGTAGTACCTGGCTATATAGTCCCAGCTACTTGGGAGGCTGAGGTGGAAGGATCACCTGAGCCTGGGAGGTTGAGGCTGCATGAGCTGTGATTGCACCACTGCACTCCAGTCTGGATGACAGAGCGAGACTGTATCTCAAAAAAAATTTTTAATGCATAGAACTACACACACACACACACACACACACACACACACACAGAGCCCACATCTTATCAGTATTCTTTTTTCTTTCCAATTTTTATTTTAGATTCAAGGGGTATATGTGCAGGGTTGTTTCATGGGTAAATTGTGTGTTACTTACAGGTTTGCTGTGCAGATAATTTTGTCAGCTGATAGGTAGTTTTTCAATCCTCCCCCTCCTCCGCCTTACCTAATAGATATTTTTTGTCACCCAATAGGTAGTTTTCGATCCTCCCACTCTCTACCCTCAACTAGGCCTCAGTGTCTGTTGTTCCCTTCTTTGTGTCCATGTGTACGCAATGTTTAGCTCCCACTTGTAAGAACATGCAGTATTTGGTTTTCTGTTCCTGCATTATTTCACTTAGGATAATGGCCTGTAGCTCCATTCATGTTGCTGCAAAGGCCATTATCTCATTTTTTATAGCTATGTATTATTGCGTGGTGTATATGTACCACATTTCCTTTATACACTTCACCATTGGTAGCCACATAGGTTGATTCTATGTCTTTGCTATTGTGAATAATGCTGCAATGAACATACACGTGCATGTGTCTCTATGGTAGAACGATTTATATTCCATTGATTATATACTGAGTAATAGGATTGCTAGGACGAATGATAGTTCTGTTTTAAGTTATTTGAGAAATGTCTAGACCGCTTTCCACAGTGGCTGAACTAATTTACATTCTCACCAGCAATGTATAAGCGTTCCCCTTTCTCTGCAATCTTGCCAGCTTCTGTTATTTTTTGACTTTTTAGTAATAGGCATTCTGACTGATGTGTGATGGTATCTCATTGTCGTTTTGGTTTATATTTCCCTAATGATTAGTGATACTGAGCATTTTTTCATATGCTTGTTGGCTACTTGTATTAGTATGTCTTACTTTGAGAAATGTCTGTTAACGTCTTTTGCCCACTTTTGAAATAGGGTTGTTTTTTGCTTGTTGATTTATTTGCGTTCCTTAAAGATTCTGGATATTAGACCTTAGTCAGATGCATAGTTTGCAAACATTTTCTCCTACCCTGTAGGTTGTTTACTCTGTTGATAGTTTCTTTTGCTGTGCAAAAGCTCTTTAGGTCAATTAAATTCCACTTGTCAATTTTTGTTTTTGTTGCAATTGCTTTTGGCATCTTCATCACAAAGTCTTTTCCTTGGCTGATGTCCAGAATGGTATTTCCTGGATTTTCTTCTAGAGTTTTTATAGTTTTTGGTCTTACATTTAAGTCTTTAATTCATCTTGAGTTGATTTTTTAATATGGTGAAAGGTAGGGGTCCAGTTTCAATCTTCTGCATATGGCTAGCCAGTTATCCCAGCAGCATTTATTGAATAGGAAGTCCTTTCCTCATTGCTTATTTTTAATTGGCTTTTTTGAAGATCAGATGGTTATACATGTACAGCTCTATTTCTGGGTTCTTTAACCTGTTCCATTGGTCTATGTGTCTGTTTTTATAATGTTACCATGCTGTTTTGGTTACTGTAGCCTTGTAGTATAGTCTGAAGTCAGGTAGTGTGATGCCTCCAGCTTCATTCTTTTTGTTCAGGATCACTTTGGTTCTTTGGGATCTTTTTGGGTTCCATATGAATTTTAGATTTTTTTTCTAATTTTGTAAAAATGCATAAATTTTTTCTAATTTTGTAAAAATGTTATTGGTGGGTTGATGGGAATAGCATTGAATGTGTAAATTGCTTTGGGCAGTATAGCCATTTTAATTTTGATTTTTTTCCTATCTACGAGCATGTAATGTTTTTCCATTTGTTTGCGTCATCTCTGATTTATTTCAGCACTGTCTTGTAATTCTTGTTGCAGAGATCTTTCATCTCCCTGTTTAGTTGTATTCCTAGGTATTTTATGATTTTCATGACTATTGTGAATGGGATTGCATTCTTGATTTAACTCTCAGCTTGAATGTTGTTGGTGTATATAAATGTATACTATTTGCATATTGATTTTGTATCCTAAAACTTTGATGAATTTGTTTAGCAGATGTAGGAGCCTCAGGCAGAGATTATGGCTTTCCTAGGTATAGTATCATATCATTTGCGAAGAGAGATGGTTTGACTTCCTCTTTCTCTATCTGGATGCCTTTTATTTTTTATTCTTTTCTGTTTCTCTGGTTAGGACTTCCAGGACTTATGTTGAATAAGAGTGGTGTGAGTGGGCATCCTTGTCTTGTATCAGTTTTCAAGGAGAATGTTTCCAGCTTTTGCCCATTCAGTATGATGTTGGCTGTAGGTTTGTTGTAGATAATGCTTACTATTTTGAGGTGTATACCTTCAATGCCTAGTTTTTTGAGGGTTTCAAACATGAAGGATGTTTAATTTTATCAAAAGTCTTTTCTGCATCTACGGAGATCATTATGTGGTTTTTGTTTTTAGTTTTGTTTATGTAATAAATAACATTTATTGATTTGCATATGTTGAACCAAACTTGCATCCCAGGAATAGAGCCTATTTGATCATGGTGGATTAGCTTTTTCATGTGCTGCTGGATTTGGTTTGCTAGTATTTTATGGAGGATTTTTGCATCTATGTTCATCAGGGATGTTGGTCTGAAGATTTTTTTGTTGTGTATCTGCCTGGTTTTAGTATGAGAATGATGCTGGCCTCATAGAATGAATTGGAAAGGAACCCCTCTTCCTTGTTTTTTGGAAGAGTTTCAGTATCAGTTCTTCTTTATACATCTTGTAGAATTTGACTGTGACTCCATCTGATCCAAGGCTTTTTTTCTGTTTGTTTGCTTTTTTATTACGATTCAATTTTGGAACTCATTATTGGTGTGTTCATGGTTTCAATGTATTTCTGGTTAGGCCAGGTGCAATGGCTCACACCTCTGATTTCCAGCACTTTGGGAGGTTGAGGTGGGTGGATCACTTGAGCCCAGACATTTGAGACCAGCTTGGCCAAAATGACGAAACCCTGTCTCTACTAAAAATACGTAAAAATTAGCCAGACACGGTGGTGTGTGCCTTTAGTCCCAGCTACTTGTGATGTGAGGCAGGAGAATCACTTGAACGCAGGAGCAGAGGTTGCAGTGAGTCGAGATCGTGCCACTGCACTCCAGTCTGGGTGACAGAGAGAGACTCTGTCTCAAAAAAATAAATAAAATAAATAAACAAATAAATAAATAAATAATAAAAATAGTTTATTTCTGGTTTAATCTTGGGCAGTTGTATATTCCTAGGAATTTATCCATTTCTTCTAGCTTTTCTAGTTTGTGAGCACAGAGGTGTTCATAATAATCTCTGAGGGTTTTTGTATTTCTGTCAGGTTAGTAGTAATGTTTCCTTCGTTTTCTGATTGTGTTTATTTTTATCTTCTTCCTTTTTTAAAATTAATCTAGCTAGCAGTATATCAATGTTATTTATTCTTTCAAAGAGCCAGCTCTTGGTTTTGTTGATCTTTTGTGTGATTTTTTTTCATCTCCATTTTATTCTGTTCAGCTCTATTTTGGTTATTTCTTTTCTTCTGTTATATTTGGGATTGGTTGACTTTTGCTTTTCAGATTCCTTCAAGTGTAATGTTAAGTTGTTAACTTAAGATGTAAGTTGTTGTTTTTTTTTTTTTATGTCAGCATTTAGCAGTATAAACTTTCCTCTCAACACTACTTTTGCTGTGTCCCAGAGATTCTAGTATGTCTTATCTTTGTTTTCTTTTTTTTCTTTTTCTTTTTTCTTTTTTTTTTATTTTTTATTATTATACTTTAAGTTCTAGGGTACATGTACATAACATGCAGGTTTGTTACATAAGTATACTTGTGCCATGTTGCTGTGCTGCACCCATCAACTCGTCAGCACCCATCAACTCGTCATTTACATCAGGTATAACTCCCAATGCAATCCCTCCCCCCTCCCCCCTCCCCATGATAGGCCCCGGTGTGTGATGTTCCCCTTCCCGAGTCCAAGTGATCTTATTGTTCAGTTCCCACCTATGAGTGAGAACATGTGGTGTTTGGTTTTCTGTTCTTGTGATAGTTTGCTAAGAATGATGGTTTCCAGCTGCATCCATGTCCCTACAAAGGACACAAACTCATCCTTTTTGATGGCTGCATAGTATTCCATGGTGTATATGTGCCACATTTTCTTAATCCAGTCTGTCACTGACGGACATTTGGGTTGATTCCAAGTCTTTGCTATTGTGAATAGTGCCACAATAAACATACGTGTGCATGTGTCTTTATAGCAGCATGATTTATAATCCTTTGGGTATATCCCCAGTAATGGGATGGCTGGGTCATATGGTACATCTAGTTCTAGATCCTTGAGGAATCACCATACTGTTTTCCATAATGGTTGAACTAGTTTACAGTCCCACCAACAGTGTAAAAGTGTTCCTATTTCTCCACATCCTCTCCAGCACCTGTTGTTTCCTGACTTTTTAATTTATCTTTGTTTTCATTAGTTTCAAATAATTGCTTGGTTTCTACCTTTACTTCATTGTTTACTGAAATCATTAAGGAGCAGGTTGTTTAGTTGCCATACAATTGTATGGTTTTGAGATATCTTCTTTGTATTGATTTATATTTTTATTGTGTTGTGTTCTGAGATTATGTTTGGTATGATTTTGGGTTTTTTAAATTTGTTGAGAATTGCTTTATGGTTAAGTATGTGGTCAATTTTAGAATATGTGCCATGTACAGATGAAAAGAATGTATATTCTGTTTTTGTTGGGTGGAGTGTTCTGTAGATGTCTGTTAGGTTCGTCTGGTCAAGTGTTAAGTTTAGGTCCCAAATATCTCTTGTTAGTATTCTGCCTCAGTGATCTGTCCCATATCATCAGTGGGGTGTTGGAAGTCTTCCACTCTTATTGTGTCATTATCTAAGTTTCTTCATAAGTCTCTAAGAACTTGTTTTATGAATCTAGGTATTCCAGTATTGGGTGCATATATATTTAGGATAGTTAAGTCTTCTTGTTTGAACACTTTATTTTTATGTAATCCTATTCTTTTTACTTTTTGATTGTTTTTGGTTTAAAGTCATTTTTTTCCGAAATAAAAACAGGAACCCCTTTCCAGCATTCTTAAAATTTAAAATTTTACTTTCAAAGGAGTCAAGATGAAATGATTTAGATGCTTTGTCACTTATTTAGTCATCTTCACTGTTATCCAGTAGTAAATTTTAACTATAAATTTTATTATAAGAAAGGGTTTTATCATGGTATATAGACCAAGAGGCCCAGGAGTATTTTAAAAGTGAATTTGTTATTCATATTATTACAGCTTACAAACAATATTATTGTATGGGTAAGTTTCTAGAGTTACACTTAAGTAGTTGGGAAACAATATGATTTTTTAGTAATGTACAAAGGCTTTTCAGGATTTTGTACTTGAGTGTAATTTTTGGAGATTACATTTAATTTAATTTATTTATTTGTTCTTTTGAGGCAGGATCTCACTCTGTCACCCAGGCTAGAGTGCAGTGGCATTGTCATGGCTCACTGCAGCCTCGATCTCCTGAGCTCAAGCAGTCCTGCCATCTCAGCCTCCTGAACAGCTGGGACTACAGGCATGCACCACCACACCTAGTTAACATTTTTAATTTATTGTAGAGACATCATCTCACTGTTAACCATCGTCTCACTGTTACAATATTTTAGAATCAATTTTATAAACAGGGATGACAGAAAGTACCATAGCTCTAGAAACCTTAATTGAGGACATTTTCCATAGAGGAAAACCTACATTTCCTTAAATAGTATTACACCCTTTTAAACCTCTAGGTTTCCTATACCACCAAATAGACTAGAAAGTAAATTTCCAACTTCACAAAGTTCTTCAGTCAAAATAACACCAGCATACGTGCTATTATATAGTCTCCCTTCCTTTTGCTCTTTTTATCTGAAATCCACAGCATATGTCAGTAGATTATAATTTAATTAGGAGATTTAATAAAAGTTGTATCCACTCCCCTGATGCCACTTCCTTATGGAAAGTTTCATTTTAGCCCTTCCACAGAATAGTATGTTTGAGTCTTATTCACAAAGGAAAACCATCTATTTTTATCTAGCATAGTAGATAATAAAGAAAACAAATTGGAATAATATGAAAGAAAAAGTGAAAACAAAGAATATTTTGCAACTTAAGATTGGCTCCAGACATGGATGAAAATTCAATGTTAAATCAGTTGTTTCTACTATAAGCATTAGCATAAGATCTTTGAGCTGAAAAGCACTATAAGTTCAATTCAAATTACTGTATTATGGTGGGAAATGGGCACAGACTCTGGAGAAAAACAAAATTTAAAAAAAAAACAAAAAACTTAAGAGTTGGATCCTGGTTTGACAAGGTCACTGGCTAGGTGATCTCTGGAAAATTATTTAATGTGTTTAATTTGTCTCATCATTTTACCTGTGAGAAAAGTGACCCAGAGAAGTTAAAAGACTTTCCTTTTATTACAACGTGGTTTTGCTGTAGAGTATAGAAAAAATATACATTTCTTTTTATTCTCAACTATTTGAAGGCACTTTATATAATACTATAGCATTAAAATGTCTGCCAAGAGGTTGCTCCTTTGTGATATTGAAATAATAGTGTGACTATGGCCTTATTCTCATATCTGACAAGAAATAATAATTTATTATATTTATTAAAATCACATTTGCTTTCACCATTAATTCTGATTAGGATTTTTATGCTGATATGAATAACTAAAATGATGATCTAAGTCAGTTGGGATAGGCTAAATTATGCTATAAAAATATCCTGCAATCTCAGTGGCTTAAACCCATTTGTTTATGGCTCACAATTCATGTCCATCATGGATCATTGGGATTTTGCTCGTCTGTTCACTGTATTAAACAGTAACTTAGAAACCTCAGCTGATAGATCAGCCTTCATCTTGAACTTTTGCTTGTTGTATGTCAAGGAAAGGGTGAGCTCCAGAGGATATCCTCTTGACAATTAAATACTCCAGTCTGGAAGTGACACACACATAATTTCTGTTCCCATCCCATTTCCAGAATTAATCACAGACATGGACTCACCCAATTAAAAGGAAGCCAGGTAGTGATATTTTACTCTTTCCTAGGAAGAGAGGGAGAACAGTTACGACATGATATTACCATCACATGATTTATGAGGTATTATGGCCCTGTTTAGTACTGAAAAACTTTAAGAATAACTAATATGAAAACTTTTTGTGTGGACAAAAATGTTCTATAAAATGCCCAGCCTTGAAGAGATACTGTTGGTGATTTGTGGCTTAAATGTACGCTTTTTCAATGTGGCATTGCTATTCTTACCTGACTGTAAGTTTTGGCAGGTATAAGTATTCTTTTCTATTGGTTTCCTCTTCACCGTCTGACATTTTTTTTTTTTCTTTTTGCTTCCTAAACACTAGAGACAGATCCATAGCTTTGCTGATCTCTCTTACTACTCTGGACATTAATCATTCTGACTGGCTCTTTTGGTTAGTTACTTTTGGCTAATCCACTTGATTCCTTAACTAGTTACTCCCACATATTTGTTCTGTGTTGAAGTTGTATCATTTTGTTACACAAAATAATAATATAATATCGTATAGAGGATTTGAATCGTATTGCTTGGAGAGAGAAATTGTGGTCAAAAATGACTAAGGAGAAAAGAAATGAGGGAAATGGTGAAGATGGAGGTAGGCAAGAATATTTAGGCTAAGGTTCATTAGAAATGGTGAAATTAAATTGGTCATCTATTAGGATTAGAGACCAAGTTCCTAAACAGATAAGAATAAAGTGGCTTTTGCCAGAGTGATAAAATCATTGGTTTCTCTTTATCTGTTCCATTTATCTTGCTTGCAGACAATCTAGGTATTACTATTCATTTCGGTCCAAGAAGACAATGGTCTCCTGTTTGACATCATGACATCAAGGTTCTTCTCTGATTATCCATCCTGGCAGAAACACCCAGGGATGGGGTCTGAGCTTAATTCTCACATATTCAGTCCCTATGAAGTGACTGCTATCACTAGCTTTCATCCAAGCAAGCCTAACAAAGATTTTTCCTATACAACAGGCCCCAAATTATGCTAGCTTCCCTCAAGATCTTATAAGAAAATTACCAAGAGACTAAAATTTTCAGGTTTAAGACCTCCCACCAATGAAAAATAAGTATTCTTTCATTTTCTTTTTCAATTACCATTAACTTTCCATGAAGGATACACTCTTTATTAGTGCTACATAAGATTTTCTGTGACCACTGGTTAAACACTTATATTTAAATGTTTCTTCAGAGTTAGACAAGTTAACAAAATAACATGAGTTTTCCTTTATTTTCAATTATTTTTTTAATTACAGAAAGAATGTAAGCTAAATGGAATTAAAATGAAATAAGCCAAATGGCTTAGACTAGCTTTTATATACTTCCAAAACTTATGAACCAAGACACAATATGACTGCTTTTCTATTTCAGCCTTTTATTTTTGGGATAAAGGATCATTCACCTACAATATAATATAAACTGTGCTGATAATATTTATTTATATAGGTGGTTGAAGTTTGAAGAAGATGTGGAAGATGGAGGAGAAAGGTGGAGCAAGCCTTATGTAGCTACTCTTTCATTGCACAGCTTGTTTGAGTTGAGAAGTTGTATTCTGAATGGAACTGTGTTGCTGGACATGCATGCCAACACTTTAGAAGAAATTGCAGGTATATCTTTTCTCCCTTAGTCTATTTTATAGGTACAACTACATTTTTGTTATTCTCTTTTCCTTGTAATTCAATATATGCATGAACTTTGGAAAACTATTCTCATAATCACTGTATGAGGCCTTAAAAGTCATTTTCTTTTACCCTGTTATTCGAGATAAAAGAAGTTGAATCTCAGAGAAATATGCTCTAGGTTGGCAGTGCCAAGTCTAGGACAAGAACCTAGATATCTTGATTCCCATTCACCTTTCATTTTCATTATTAGACTCTCACCATTAGAAATTTAAAGGAAAAACCCTTAAAGCTACTTATTTTCAATATGCAAACACATGAAATCACCAAATGAAAAAATTTCAATAAACAGAAAAATGTTGGTTTAGAATGGACACAGAAGAGTATGGCCATTTATTTTAAACTTAATTAAAACCCTTGAATTCCAGAGGAAGCCAAGTGTTATAGTTAGGATTTGTTTTGTAATTCAATACTGCAACCTGATAAATGATTAGTATTAGAATTCAATGATGTCTTATAATATAGACAGCTATATTTAGGAAATGTTATTATTACAGAAATTGAGTCAAAGAACTCCTGTATCTTTTGACCAGAAGACAAACATATTTTAGTAAAGACAAAATAATACAAAAACACAGAAATAAGTTTTGAAGGTATATAAATGAAATAATTGATGGAGGTTTTAAAATACAAACAAAGAAAAGAGACAGTTTAAAAATTATTAGTTTGGGAAAAAATAAAATTTGTTCCATATGATATGTATTTGTGAAGTGGAAAAACTTAGTATCTTAATTACATTGTAGAAATGAAAAATAAATTATATGTGTGTTAATCATATATATAAGAGAATTATATATTAGAAAAATAACATATCTACTCTAATCTGCAGAACAGCCCCATGAAGTAGATGTCATTCTCATTTTCCAATCAGAAAATAGAAACTCTAAAATTGTCATGACCTAGATTTCACCCAGGGGCCCCTGACTTTAAGCCCGGTGTCTTTTCTGTTACACTACAACTGCTGTCTGAAGAAAAAGAGATGTCTTGAAGTGAATGTCACCCAAATTTTGATGGCACACTTCTCACCTTAAAAATTATTGATTTAGTCATTGGTGCTGATAGGCATTGCAGTATATGTGAAAAGAACAGTAAGTACTAAAAGATACTTTGGCTTGATTTATTAAACTAAAATTCCAAAAAATCTAAAACACATACACGGGTGCGCGCGCGCGCACACGCACACACACACACACACACACACACACACACACACACACACTCTGCCCCAAACAGGAAAGATAAGCAGTCCTCTTCTGTTTCATGTGACACCTGTAAAGAGATTATTCTTTAAATTACATAACTAGAGCCTAAAATACTTTATAAAGTTAAACATATATGTATAATTTTCAGAAGTATCCAGGCTACTGTAGCTGCAATAAATCAAGAAAAAATGGAGAAAATGATTAACTCAGAAATAAACAAACTCTCTAAGAATGCTGAAATAGGTAGCTATCCAGCTCAGTTTCTTAGCTTTACGTTATATGGTCTTGCTAATACCCATTAAACATTTTTATATTTTAATTAGGAATGAAACAGCCGGGCTTTTCACAGTACTTTGAAGTATGGGAAGCTCTTAAGTTTGTAATTATCTTTTTCATACTCAAACCTGGTTCTTAGTGTTATTATTGTTTTCCTTATTTAATAAAGAAAGAAACTAAGATTTAAAAGGTTAGAGGCCTTGTGCTAAGGGATTTATTTTCGCTGCTTGAATTGATGATGACGCTACCTTTGAAAATAGATTAATCCAAATACATTTTGAAATGGGAAGTGAAACTGTCACATTCTACCACCTGGCAAAATTAGCCTCAGAACACACCCTTTACACTTTTACCAGTCTTCACATTTCTTAAGTTATGTAATTTCTAATGCTTTCCTCAGAAAGTTATTCTTATGAAGAAATTTTCTCCCAGTAATTTGACTAAAACACTGTTTATTTTATCACCTTAGTTCACTTTCATTGTCTAAAATTATGCAACTTTTTCCTAACTCTGTCCCTTTCCCAAGCTCAATTCTGTAGAATATGTGAAGGTTAACTGGGTTAAATCTAGCCTTTTCAAGCAAATTACATTCTCTAAGTCTATCCTTACAGTGAAAGTAGTTCAGTTGACGTCTTGATACCCTAAATAGCTTTTTAGTATTCTTTCTGCTCTTCTAATTAGTGTGTATCTTTCTGACTTTGAAGTAGCCCAACCTGAATGTCCCATTTTTCAGTGCAGAGCAGCCTGTAAAATGACATTTAGAATATGTCAGTGGTTTAATGCTAACATCACAAAGAAAAATATGATTACAAATATCTCTGTTGATCATTATTACCTTAGATTCCTTTACAATCATTACTGAGAAGAGATTTCCTCTCATTGATAACTATAATTTGACTAAATTTAAAAGTTACTTATGTATCCCCTCAATATAATCTCATTAAAATATTTTCTCTCCATAGTTTGTAATTATATTCTTATTTTTTACTTACTCCTATTTTCATTTTATAAAAATTGAGCTGTGTTACTAAGTTTGTAATAAATAAGCATGCTTCCCGTTTTTAAGACTTCTAACTTTACAAAGTATTTTCACATAATTATGTTTTATTATCAAAGCAACTTATAAAGTAGGAAAGAAACTATTTCACCGTAAACAGATAAATAGAAAGTTCTTTATCAAAGATGACCTTTGCAGAAATGGAAATAATTTTTTTATTAACCTATAATCATAATTTTTGGGGTATGGGGGTCTCACTATGTTGCCCAGGCTGGTCTTGAATTCCTGGGTTCAATCAATCCACCTGCTTCAGCTTCCCAAAGTGCTAGGATTACAGACATGAGTCACTGTGCCCAACCATAATTTCTGTTTTATTCTGTTTCATGATCATTTGTGGCCACAGTGATTAACAGTCAGCTCTGAAACTTTTACCTCAACTCTTATTTATCATGATTTTTCTCTGTTAGCCATAATTCACATACATTAGTCACTCATTTCAGTTTTACAAAAGCTAAGTGTCACAGTTTACCTTTAAGATTTCCAATCCCTAGTACTTTGTGAATGCACAGGCTTTGCAGTATTGATGTTTTTCAGACATTTCCTACTAGATGAATATGACCCAGATATTGTTTTGTAATGATCAAGGATTTTTATATCAATGTTCTGATATGTTTTTAACAGACTCAGATAATTCCTTAAGATATTTTCGTAGACTTAGTAGCAGAAAATCCCATTTGTATCTGGCAAGTCTGTCAAAAATTTCTGGTATAATTAAAGTAGGATTTTCTTTTGGCTAAAGTTAATTTAAAATGTATCTATTTCCCAATGTTTCAGGAAACTCAATAAATTTAAACTTTATCCTTCAAAATATTACTTAACCTTTTCAAATCCAAAATTCTCCGGATATATCTTCTTACCACAATTTACTCTGATATGGAGATTAATTATATTGAATATGCTTCTGAATTATATTCATATAAATTACAGGGAATTTTATGGTCTATGTTAATCTCTTTGAAATTAAGCATTATAAAGATTAATGATGGAAATATCCTCTCTTCAGTGTGTGTATACTTTAACCTAATTCTGTCAATGAGAGTTAGGAAGAAATTAAAACCAAACCAAAGTTAGTACCATGGACAGATTATCAATCATAGCTCCCAACTCATTTAAACAACCTTTGTTGTTTAAAATCTTTCATTGAAGGAAGAATCTGCAGTTTGCTCCACTGAATGTAATCTGTAGATATGGGAGTATAGGAATAACCATATATTTTTTTTTTTAAATTTATTTATTATTATTATACTTTAAGTTGTAGGGTACATGTGCATAACGTGCAGGTTTGTTACATATGTATACTTGTGCCATGTTGCTGTACTGCACCCATCAACTCGTCATTTACATCAGGTATAACTCCCAATGCAATATTTTTTAACATGCCTATACTGTGACAATCCTTGGTCTGAAAAGTAAATATTCTATTACAGTTTACACCTTTAGCACACACATCCCTGTTAGTGCTGGCAACCAAACCACAGAATTTAGGAATTTCATATCATATTCCCCCCCACCTCCCCCAATATATTTTACAGTTAAGACAATGGGTTTTCAAAGCATTGATATGATGATCTTCAAAAAGACAGAGATTTATATAGAATCTGCAATATGTCATAGCCTCTAGGGGCTTTCATTCAAGATACGTTATGATAAAATAGTTACTTGATAGGATGAAAAACAATTTTTCATTTTTCTGAGGCCGTTTTCCACAAGTGCTACTAGTTTTTCTTTTTTTCTTTTTCTTTTTTGAGACGAATTCTCACTCTGTCGTCGGGCTGGAGTGCAGTGGCGCGATCTCAGGTCACTGCAACCTCCGCCTCCCGGGCTCAAGCGATTCTCCTGCCTCAGTCTCCCAAGTACCGGGGACTACAGGCGTGCGCCACCATGCCCAGCTAATTTTTTGTATTTTTAGTAGAGATGGGAACTCACCATGTTGGGCAGGATGGTCTCAAAGTGCTACTATTTTTCTAGAACCTGCTTAGTGTTAGCAGAGTGTGAGAGTGTGACCTATTTGTCCTTTTTTTTCTTGCTTTTTCGCTTTTCATCCAGATCCTGGGGCAGAATAGACTGTATTATGTAGGCATCATAGCGTGCTGAGATTGCAGGACTTCACTCTGGACCAAAAGTCATTATGGTCCATTATTCTTTCACACTTTTCAAGTTAATACTGATATATATTGTAGTGGGGAAAAGAACAATGTGAGTGATTACTAATTCAGATTCCTTTTGGTACCTAAATGTCACCCTAATATGTTATATTCTTAAGCAAAATGAGTAATTTTTTTCCAGACAAGTAAGATATAATTTGATACAGTTATACTTTGGAGAAGTTTGCTGTGTATTTCTCTGTAACTAATGAACAGATGAGTGTGTTTTTTAATATTTACTTTTCCTTACGTAACTGTTTCAAATAAAAATCTTATCTTTGAAAAACTGTGAAGATAGTGACCTATGGGTTTTATAGTGTTTGAGCCTGGAAACATTGTGCTTTAATAGAAATTAAAAATCATAAACATATGCAGGGTTTATTATGTGATTACTTTTGATTCTGACTAGAATATTGAACTGGGAATTCATATCATGGCTTATATTTGGAACTGCCTTACAATAATATCATATTGGTATTCTAATAACCTACTTTACAACTTCCATTATGAAGCATATGCATATTTTGTATACATTTTTCCATCTTAGCAAGGTTTCAGTGTAATGTCATATATGTTGACAATTTATTATTTCCTTTATTTCAGATTAACCCAGGGGTATTATAACTACTGATCTCCAAAGAACTGAAAAATAGATTTAAATATTATTCTATAGTATAATACATTTTCAGAATTGGAAGGGACCTTTGAGGTAATTATAGTGACTGACTTTCAAACATTCCAGGTATATATTATGGGTGACTTCCAAATATTCATTCTACCTCTTTCCATTGTAAACACAAAAATGATACAGCACACTATATCCCATGTGCCAAATATGGCCGACTGCCTGATTTCATAGGGCATTTGAGCTAAGAATGGGGATTATATTTAAAATGGTTGAAAAATAATAAAAAAGAAGTTAATATGTTGTGATGTGAATGTTATATGAAATTTGAGTTTCAGCATCCATAAAGAAGTTGCACTGGAGCATAACCAGGTTTATTTGTGTACATGTTGCCTGTGGCTGCTTTCCTGCTACAAAGGCAAAATTCAGTATTTGTGACAGAGATCAGATGGCCTACAATGCCTAAAATATTTGTTATCTGGCTCAGGACAAAAAGAGCTTGTCTATCTCTGGTTTAGAGAATTAACTCTAGATTGAAGTGCAGTTCTTGATTAGCCTGTCAGTAATATGAATACCATCTCCTTTGCCAGTGATTGGGTTCAAGATGGGCAGGGCTATGTCAGTAAGACTTAGGATAATTTTTTCTGGCCAGGTGAAAAATAACTCATCTAAGAGAAAGTCACAAAAAATATATTTCTCACTGCATATGAACAAAAATATATATTTCCTTGTTGTGGCTGGAAGCCATCTTATGACCATAAGGAAAATCAGCCTGAGGTTAAAGCTTACCCTAGAGGAGGGGGAAGTTAACAAAATCACAGAGAAGCAGAATTAGAGCCAACCTAACTTTGATCTTTCTATTATGTGAGCCAATAAAATTGTTTTAGGTAGTTTAATTTAGGTTTTCTGCTATTGATAAGCCCAGCTTTGTCTCTAATTGATAAACTGTTATAAAATATGAATATATTGAAACCACCACAAATTTCAAACCAGGAACCCATAATCTATGTAATGAAAATTGCAAAGAAAATCCTGTTCTGGGAAATATTTACTGATAGCCTCAATATTCCAATCAGTGCATCAGGTGCCT
This sequence comes from Macaca thibetana thibetana, assembly GCF_024542745.1. Classification (NCBI taxonomy): domain Eukaryota; kingdom Metazoa; phylum Chordata; class Mammalia; order Primates; family Cercopithecidae; genus Macaca; species Macaca thibetana. The sequence continues at coordinate 81,141,886 of NC_065589.1, read as the reverse complement.
TATGCCAGTCTTGGCACCAACATGTGATATAGATATTATTATCTCCATTTTATAAATAAGGACACTGAGGTTATTCAACTTTGCAAAGTCATCTAGCTAGAATGTCATAAAGTGGCCCAGATCTGTCCCCTAGTTCATTTCGGCTTCACACTGAAGGGAAATACTGTTGGTAAGGCAGCATTCTGCTAATTTTGAAACCTTTATTGTACTCAAAAAGGCAGTGGAAGGCAGCTCATTGCGATCTGCTTTACATAAGATGTTAAATGCCTTAAAAACAATTAGAGTTAATATTTGATAATCAGAAAGCAAACTGATTACACAAACATTCACTGATGTGATCTTTATATCACTAAGAAACTTAAAATACCTTTGCTTATCTACTTTATTGACATTTTTGATACTATGTATGGTAAATAATCTGCTTAATTATAGACTTCTGAAATCTCACCTTCCAGTCTTTGTTTTGCAGGTATAGAATATCTTTTTAATCTAACATTCTCAAGGGAGTGTGTTTCCAGGAAAGTTTGAGAAAGGGCTGATTTTCTATCCATATGAAACAGAATTGTTTACTCTCCAAATTCAGTAACTATATCACTTCATAGGCCTCTTTGCATCAGATTTTCACAGATAGACTTCTGTTCACTTAACGAGGAAACAAGGAAATTAGTCTGTACTAGAAAATGGGAAAAATATTAAAATATAAGTATAAAACCAATTTCCAAATTCAAACACATTGTGAATTGTGAATTCAAACACATTATGAATTTTCATATCATCTCTACAGCTATTCCACCCATCAGTGTGAATAATGAAGAAATAAAGAACTTTCTTCTCAATGCAACTATTCCCCTTTGAAAAATAATACTTCATAAGAATTACATATTTAAAATAGAATGATTTATAATGAAAATTTGCCCAAATCTTTCTTGTGCAACACTTCTACAATGGAACATAAATTTCCATTTATAACACCATGCTTAGGAATTTTTTTAAAGAAGTTATTTCTATTTCAAGATGACTAATATTGTTTAGGGCTTGCATATTTGGACTCAGTGATTCATGGCTGGCACATGTTCTAGAGGAAAGCTGTATTCATCTTCTTCCGGCCTCTTCTCTTCAGATATGGTTCTTGACCAACAAGTGAGCTCAGGTCAGCTGAATGAAGATGTACGCCACAGGGTCCATGAGGCATTGATGAAACAACATCATCATCAGAATCAGAAAAAACTCACCAACAGGATTCCCATTGTTCGTTCCTTTGCTGATATTGGCAAGAAACAGTCAGAACCAAATTCCATGGACAAAAATGGTAAATGTTTGTTTATTGTGCTCTTTATGTCTACTATAGGTCTCTGACATATCAAAGTGCTTCTAAATCTTTTAAAATTTGTTTTATTTGAAAATGATTTTTTGAAATTCAGATTATTGTAGAATTCTTTTTACATGAGGATATAGTCTTATTATCAAGCATCAAATTGTAAAACTTTTAGAAAAGAACTTAAGTTTCCTGAAAGGCTCAGGAAAAAATACAAAAAAAACCTAATATTTAATAAAAAAAAAAAAAACTTTTAGATTTGCTGCAGAAAATATAAACAGAGCATCTGTGGCATAACAAATAAGGTCCTAGTCTCTGTCCTGTAGCTTAAAAATGTAATGCGGGGCTTTGACTTATGCCATAGATGGTGTTTTCATTTAAAGGAATCATGATCGTCATCTAGTGTTTGTGGAAAAAAGATATTGGTTTCATGTTGCTCATAGTTAACAAATTCCATTAGAGAAAATGATTGAAAAGACCAGCCAGTGCATTGCTTGTGACTTTACCTACATTATGGCTGATTCCGGTTCAAGGGCTCATTGCTGTTTGTAATGTGGCATCTTCAACATCCATGGAGCCACCCCACTGACCATTTTCATACACCAATATAGATGACCACCATTGTTTCCTAGCAATCTTGACTTTCTATGATTTATGCTTCGGACTCTTTTATCTTTCCTGTATTTTTTGTTCTCTCCTTGCAATTATTTAACCCCTGATCATTTGCACTAAGGAAGTTGCTTAGGAATCTCCTATTGTCATCCATCCTTTCTATTAGTCTCATGAAAGAAAATGAAGTTACCATGAAGATGGTATGAATTTGTTAAACTTCTATCAGCTTTAAAGTTTCCAGTTCTAAAAGATAAAAATTAATGAAAAGTATTTTCAAATGCTTTACTGGAAAGACTGATTTCCACAAATGGATGAAAGCACATGTAGTGACAGCATGAAATATCATGTAATCTCACCCTATTTTCAAAAGCTTCAGAGATGCCTTAAATAAAATGTATGAAAATTAGTTTTCTCCAGATTTGCTTCATATTAATCAGTTTCCATACTACTGAATCAAATATACATAAAAAATGTAGAATAAATGCTTTATTAAATAGATAAAGATGATTAGATGTAATTTTGTCTCAGAGCATAGAACCAGTTCTTAATGACAAAATCATTTTTGAAATACTCATTTGATTTTTGGGACTTTTCAGTGACTGAATATAAGTCATTTTTGTTACATAAAAGAGTCTATAGTTGTGCACACATTAAGTTCAATAAAATTATTATGAATACTTTATAGTAAATATCAACTTATGTTTGTAGAGTCCACTGAACATTCTGAGGAGGTATAACTTGCTTTGAATCAAATCATATATTTAAAACATATTTTATTCTAAATCACAATTTGCTTTAAAATAAGTGATATATAAGATAACAAAACTTGAGGCTTTTATATTCTAAGAGATGTATTACAAATGCTGTGCTTTTGTTATGCTTATAATGCTAGTATTTATTTGGTATGGCAATGTTAAAACAGAGTCAGTTATTTACAATTTTGGCTATGGGCTTATGTCTACATGACTCCAAAAACTTTATTAAAATATTCCCAAGAATTAACTTCTAAGAATGCATGCAGATTTTATAAAAATGGACTTTTGCCTTCATAACTTTTGCTAGAAATCAGATAATAAGATATATGTCTTTAAGAAAGAGGTATGTTTCTTCAAAGAGGCAAGGATCTTGCATTTTGAACTAGTTAAAATTTATACCTTAAATTTCACTGGAGATAATGTTTACTCTAACAATAATTTCATGACTTTTTTTTTGAAGTAAGATGCTATAGAATTTATTGGATCAATGATTTATTGTAATATGCAGATCTAGGCACACTGTTTGTTACTGCTTTAAACTTCTATTAAACATAAGAGGAGATGGTAGAATTATAACTGTGAATTACAAATCTACATATAGTCACAAGGTTTTCTGAGAGCCCGCTTTTTGTCTTATTTAAGAAACGGTTTAGTTTTCCCGAAAACTAGAATCTGAGTGATTCTGAAGTGATTCTGTCACCATCTGTACAATCAGCCTTTATCTGAACACATACAAATCTTTTTGAGGCATACGTAAGGGCAATAAAAACTTGGAAACATTTCTAATAAGATTCATATACCCAATTAAGTATTGTTGTAGAGTATGCTGTCAGAAGTGGTTTTCTAAGCCTAAGCTTATAACACCTCCTTATGACTCTGTTTTGCTTCCTCACACACTTTGCATAATTATGTGTGTTGAGAATTCTGAAAATATGTATAGACTTCACCAATTTAGAAATAAATCTCCTACCCCAAAATGAAAAAAGTACGAAAGACCTTTACTACTGAGGTTCTCAATCTACTTAGGAACTCTAAGGCCTGACAAACTCTAGATATATAAACAAATTGAAATTAATAGCCATAAATATGAATTGGACCTTATGTTCTAAATATGCAATCTAGATTTAAAATTTTGTGCAATAGTTCAGAGAGATGCAAAAGGATTTCAAAACATCAAAAAAGTAAAGGTAATACTATTAATTTTTTAAAATCCTTAGTAAAATCCATTATGCAAAAAGATGGACTTTTTTAAAAAAGATTATAGAATAGAAATTAAATAGGGCAAAGATTTTTCCAGAAACTTTAAAACAGAATACATTTTCCTCCCTAAGCATAGTGGTAGAAATAAGTCCCCGTTTCTTGTTTAATGTGCTGAAATTGTCTCAAAAACAAACGGAAGCTTATGTAGATAAGCCTGAAAGAGTCGTACAGAATAAAGTTTCTACTTCCTTAATTGACTTGTGTCTTGAGCATGTTACCTTGTTAATACTCTCTGGGGTTAAACATTCAGACACTGTATTTCAAATGGGGTCTTCACTGTTTTATAGATTAGATTAATAAAATAGTGCATTTCCTTGCTCTTCTCCTTCCCAAGTCTACCATTCTTTGTCCATTCCTTTTTTAGTGATTTGTGATAATTTGTCAGTCTCATCTCAAAACACACTAGTTAACTTTTCTTGGTATTCTGCATTCTCTTCAGGGCTAATGTGAAGGATGCTATGGATTCACCATGCATTTTTAATGCCACCATGCTGTGTTTAACTTTCACTTTTCATTAAGCATCAAAACTGTGAGAATTAAATATCTGATTCTGATATTTCAATAAAAAGTGACAGTTACATTTGGCAAAACAACAGCAAAAATAATAGAAAAATAATATCTACTTTGACATTAGCACCCTGAAAAGGGTATGGATGGTAAAACACTCAAGATAAATATATTGAAAATATTAAAATAATTATTTGGACTAGGAAGATTTTCTAAAACTAAAAATAAGACTTTTGTGTTAAGTGATCTAGAAGGCAAAATTTATCAGTATCTGTATTTATCATTTAGGTCATGTATTCAATTACCTTTTGAGACATTGGGATTATAAATCTATTATAAAATATTATTATCCTTATGATAACTTTTATTTTTTGAAGATAATTTGGGATTATTAGTTTTGTTAAGTATAGGGTGTCTTTATTCTGCTCTGTCCTTTACTAATAATTTCTAACTCTGTTTGTTTTCCTTCACATATCTTTTGTCTCTCATAATCTGAATACTTTCCACTTGTACCTTTTATTTAGGATCTCAAAAGGAGTTACAGTGCAGAAAGTCTCTAACTACTGTTCAATGCCATAGTTTACTGAAAAACAGTTAGACTTGGGAGGACGGGACATAAAGTTCACTCTTTAGGCCTGGGTAGATTTCAGACCTTAAAGCAATGTACACATATGTATTGTGCATAATATTTATTTATACTTTTGGAAATCAGATCTATTGCATTATAGTTACTTCTTTTACAAATGCTGTACTTTTAATTTTCAGATGCATGTTGTCTTTACGTATTTAGATATTATGTATTTTGTATTAGATATTAAAAAATGCTTTCTTGCTTTTTTAATACAATGGTCTCATAAATAAGATATCCAAGGTGTAAAATTTATCCCTCATAATGTTCTACCTTTGAAGAAAAAATAAAGCTAGAATAATAATTCTTAAGATTGCTTGAGAGAAACTTATTAAAACATTTGTGTATATTAAATAATTAAACATTGTTTAATAAGTATGATATTTTCTACTCTTCCAAGAAAATCAAGATGACATTGTTGGCACAACTGATGGGCCTGCCCAGAGGCTATATTGTCATTATAGTTTTGGAATGTCAAGACTAGATCTTAAGAGCGAACATAATTCTAGTATGATGTGTTTGGATTTGTTATTTCTTATATTGCATTAATGATTTTCAGGCACACTAATTTTTCTCCAAGTTTAATTGTTTGCATACTTTTCATGTTTTTGAAGTGTAGCTCACCTAATCAGCATTTTCTAAATATTTAGCCCTTCTTTCTTTATGTTTTCTATTCCCATGAATAAATGTATTGTTACACATGTATGTAACTTTGTCATTCATCTTTATATTTCTTTATTTTGCTCTGTCTTATGTCTGTCTCTAACAGGCTCATCTCATCTCTGTACTCCCTCATCTCCTACCCTTTGGGTACTCTAAATGCGTTGAAGGTTTCTGAGGTAGTGTAAACCAGCTTGGTCTCTAGGTTAATAGTAATGTACCTCCATGTCTTCATCCCAGTTTCCTTCTAGTGCATGTAATTTACAGTGGATTAAGCAGTAGAAAATAATGATACATTTATGCAATATATTCTATTGATATGAATTTGGCCAAATATAAATTTAAAAGTTGCTAAGCTGCTGTTTTATAATACATATGTGCATACTTTACTTAAAGAAGAGAACTATAGCTAATACTCAACAGGGTTTTTGAGAATATACCTTTTTTTCCCAATAATGAGGTGCTTTAATAATACTGCTATTACTTAAAGTCATAAAATAGTACTTTTGATGTAATCTCATGTTCCTTCCCTACAACTTTATGATAAAGAAAATGACTTTGCCAGTCTCATAATACACTTAGTGAAAAATGTATGGTGTAACAAGCAGAAAAACAGCTTCATTTTTCTAGTTAGTATTTACTCAAAATATTCTCAGTTTTCTCCTATGCTAGCCCCATATCTATTATAATTTGCCCTAGAAAAATACATAGTCTATAATAATTTTTATCTGACACGTGTGATCTCTCCATGAAGGCTCAGAGGAAAAAAATGAATTCATAACTCAAAGAAAAGTAATTCAAACAGGTGCTAATATGAATACTATATAATATATATCTTAATTGATAAGATGTCAAACAAATATTAGAAATTTTGATTTAAGGTGAAGAGCTCTTGAGCTTAACAGGTCAGAAATATGTGTTTAATAAATAGCAAAGAAGATATTAGGTTTCTCAAATGTTTCCATTTACATTTAAATAGTCACAGATACTAGTTAACTTTAGTGATATCCACTTTTCATCAGTTTTTAAATAACTTACCCTGAATATAATAAGATTACTCAATTAGTGTCTTTTTTCATAGTCATCCTCATGCCTCAAAATTATGTATGTATTATAAAAACAGAAATAATTAAACATTGCAGTGACATTCATTTATAGGAAATAATATGGGCAGTGATTAGTGGACAAAGGTAATATAAAGAAACAGGTAAAAAGCATTTGTTTGTAAGTACTGTGGCATAGCACTTTAAAAAAATTACTGTATACAATTAGCATTCATAAAGCTTTCACACATATATGAGTGCTAAATCATAACCTTATACTAATTTTTTCCATGAGGGGAAAATATCCTAGCAAATTCTTTGTTATTCTATTAGGAAAATATTCACTTCTGGCTGAAGATAAAATTCTGTACATGAAAATTATCATTCTGTGAACCACTATTGCCTTAGACATCAGCAAGAAAATAAGAGATGCCCTTCCAAAATCTGAATTTATTGATTCTTCTTGTGTAATAGCATTTCAGTTAATGAAATTAATTTTGAAATTTAATCCATCATCTTCTTCTGAAAGGTGGTAATAATTGGCATAAACTAATTGGCATAAAGAAAAATATATTTAAACAATGATTACAATTGATAATAGAACTATAAAATTATTTTTAATTTATGAGGTTTCAATTCATTCTATATACTATAATTCATGCATGAATATTAGTTTTATATATACAGCAAATAAAATGTTAAACTTTTTAAAAGACTTCTATTTTTTCAAAATAACCCAAATCAAACCTGTTAGGTTAATTTTTAAATAGTATCTCTTCATTGTTCTATATACTACCAAGTTGTGAAAACTGCCTTGAGGATATACACATTTAAAGTGTATTGTTTCAACTTTAGCAAATTAACTTACATTTTTGGAAATAATAGACAAGAAATAATAACAAGATTTGAAATGCTATTTAAACTTTGCAGGACTTTTGATGTCATTAAGTATATTTAACTATGAATATTAACTCCTATTATTTAACTACTGCTCTGAAATATAAAAGATATACAATTTTTGGTCTTTTTGTCTGTCATAGGCTAGTTTTCGTGACTTTCTATATTAGCATACATTCTATAGACATATCTAAAATCTAGGACTAGCAAGAAGTTTACTGTCATCTGATGTGTCTCCTGCTAGTTAAACTCTCAACTAGGTCATTATCAACATCACTTAAAATATTTATAAAAAATAGTTTCTAAATCCCTTGTTCATTATCAACCTTATAAAGTAATATTTTATAAAATTGTTCTTATTTTAGAACAAGAATAGCATACAACAATAAATCTCAAAATATATTACTTATTATAATTATTACATAAATATTAGTTATTAATTACTGTAATTATTTACAAGGAGAAATACAAGTGTTAATATTTTAAACATACTGCCTGAGCTGAAGGTAATTTATGAAATGCTCTACTTAAAGTATACAAATGAATACATAACGTATTCAAATTTGTTCAAATTTTAAGTTCCACATATTTTCTATCCAATTCAAAATTTAATCTCTTCAAAGTTAATGACTTTGCACTGGGTTGACTTTTGTTTTGTATGTGTTTGGTGATATAACTAAATAATTGTTCTTCTGTGTAGATTTATACCACATGAAATGATTTATTATAAGAAAGCAGGTATATGTGTATTTAATTTATCCATGACTTGAATTTCACCACTCAATTTTACAGAGCATTCAATAAATTTAATTTTAAATATATCTAATGTTCTAACTCTTTAAAATATGGAGAAATGATGTGAAACTGGTGATTGAAGACATCCGTTAGTAGCACAAATGCATTATATAAAAGGTTTTTTTAAAACTATAGTTATTATTTTGAGAATGGTAAATTGAATGGCTGCTAATGAACAGTTCACAGTCATAGCTGCACATTGCGGTTAGAAATGGGAGAATGAAAATAATTTATGTAGCTTGTATGACATTTTTCTGAAGTTTACATATTTCCCTAGAATATGCTATAATCAGAATTTGTGAACATGGTTTGAGGTGAACTTATTTTAAAAAGTCATTTTATTTTCATCTTCTCCAAATATATTATTTTACATTTTTTAATGAAAGTAGTGAAATCCTTAAGTTCTAGAATAATATTAGAATAATATTAAGCCTATGACTTTCTGGCATTATAACAACTTTAAACCATACAATTATTCCTATTAATAAATGACCCCTGCTTGAGAGGCTTACTAGTCTAAAAAGCAAACTTATAGTAATTTTTGAAAGTAAATAATTAGTATTTTTAACCCCAGTTGTTAATTTCTAGGTAACAAAGAATAAGTGGACTTTCAGGAGAGAATTTAAAGGAAAGGGTTTTTGTGGGGGTTTTTTGCATTTACCCTGGGAGCTTAGAGAAGTTCAGACAGAGACCAAAGGGATTAGAGATGACACTAAAGGTGAATTTAGAATAAAGTTGGGATTTAGGTAAGTAGAGAGAAGAGCCAGGCAGAGAGAGTGTTTCTAACATCTACAACTGATGTGAATAAAAGCACTATTTTGAGTCATTGAGTTATTATCATAAATATGGGCAAGACTTCAAATTTGAATTGTCATTATTCATTTCACAGAAAAAAAGATGGGGAGACGTTTAATTTTCATTGCATTGCTAACTATGAACAAATTTAATATGACTTACTGCAAACAATGTTTCATATTTAGTGAATGATGGAATTTAACCCTTTCTAGTCATTGCCACACTCCCAGTGCTACTATCCACTGAACTCTCATCATCTTCCCTATAATAGGGAAAAGAGCTACAAGATAATTATGTTTTAGTTTAGTGTTAATGCAAAACTAATACAATTCAAGTTTTTATCTTTTCTCATATCACAGACTAATATCAGTATGCTTACATAATAGAATAATCAGAGGCATAAAATCATATCCGTAGTGTTCATACTATGTGAAATAAAGGTATTTCTAACCGAACCCCCTTACATAGACTGTAAGAGTTATGGCCAAAGAACTTTTTTTCATTGGTTTGGCTTTTTAGATGCAATAAAACCTAAAAATATACTGTGTATTTTTCTGATAAATATCCGTCCTTTTTAATGCTTTACATTTTAAATTATTCAGGCTGAGCTTAAATCTTAACAGATGTCTATCTTGTCTTTTTATATATACCATTAGTTTTGGTTGAAATCTAGAAATCAATGATGCTTCAAAATCCTGGTAACATTTACATATTTTTGTATATAATCCTTATTGAAAATAATCTTTTAGAGTTTTTATCTGAAAATTGGTTTAATTTTTTACTGAATTCTCCCATTTCTACCTGTAACTAATAATAAGAATGTTTGTATTAATATAGATCTATTTATATTGACCCTTCATGCTTACATCATAAATTCATTAAGAAACCTGTTAGTCTAGTTTAATTGAAGTGCCTATTTCACTCAGTATGTCTACAACTATGTAAGTAATTGTTTGTATTCTGTCACAACAATCTCTTTTAGCAGGTCAGGTTGTTTCTCCTCAGTCTGCTCCAGCCTGTGTTGAAAATAAAAATGATGTTAGCAGAGAAAACAGCACTGTTGACTTTAGCAAGGTGAGCTTTTCTCCCTCTCATCTAAATAAGTTGCTAAATTACTACTAGAAATTACTACCCATTTTAAGAGGTGTTGACACAATATTTTGCATGCACTTTTTTTGTTTCTTGTCAAAGCTTGATATTGTTACAGATAATGTTAGCATTAAGTCCACATGTAACATTTTGCCTATTCAAAAAAAATAAAAAATAAAAAACCTGAACCTGTGAGTTTTATGCATAGTATTCATGTTTCAGCCACTTGGTGTAATGTTCTCTCTTCCAATAAAAGGAATAACTGGGCTTCACAGGGAATTTAACAAAAGTTTAATCTGTTTTTGTTGTTCTTTGTTTGAGACAGTCTCGCTCTGTCACCGAGGCTGGAGTGCAATGGCATAATCTCGACTCACTGCAACCTCTGCCTCCTGGGTTCAAGCGATTCTCATGCCTCAGCCTCCCGAGTAGCTGGGATTACAGGCGTGTGCCACTGTGTCTGGCTAATTTTTGTATTTTTAGTAGAGACGGGGTTTCACCATCTTGGCCAGGCTGGTCTCGAACTCCTGACCTCAGGTGATCCATCTGCCTCAGCCTCTCAAAGTGCTGGGATTACAGGCATGAGCCACCACACCCGGCCAAGTTTAATCTATTGTTTAAAAACTTTGGCTAGTATGTGTTCAAAATGTGTTCAAAATCACTTTTCCTCTATTTGTGGGAAAGCAAATCACAATATAAAACTGAATTGTTAATGTAATCAAGGAAAAGTCATTACTATAAGGAAATCCTAGAAGGACATAGTAAAACTGAGCAGAATTTTAAATAAAAACATATTAAGAACTGACTGTGTTGAGGGATACATCTAATTGGAGACAACTGAAATGAAATCATTAACTTGAATGTATTCTTAGAAAATGAGTCAATGACGATAATGTGATTTTAATTAGCAAATTTCTGACATCGTATATGTGCCATTGCAAGCTATGGCAAAGTAACAGTTGAGTAGAAAAGAAGAGTTTCTAGCTGGGTGTGGTGGTACGTGCCTGTGGTTCCAGCCACTTGGGAGGCTGAGGTGGGAGGATTGCTTGAGCCCAGGAGGCAGAGGCTGCAGTGAACTGAGGTCATGTCACTGCACTCCAGCCTGGGTGATGGAGTGAGACTCCATCTCAAAATAAATAAATAAATAAATAAATAAATAAATAAATAAATAAAGACAATGCAAAAGAGGAGTTTCAATACTTGGTGAAAATATGGCAGGTTAACAATTCTCTTTATCTGAGTGGCTGAAATAGAAGTAACTCAGAGTAATATTTTAATAAAGCCCTTAGCACTGGCAATAATTGTAGTAGTGGGAGGAAGTGGGAATGGGTGAAAGCAGTAGAGAAAGTAGCCTGAACCAAGGTTCTGAAAAGATTAATAGTGATCAGCTCCTTGGACCTGTTTCAGAATCCCTCTGACAATGCCTAAATAATCTAGATCTAGTTATGTGCATGCTCTCCCTCTGGTGCCTGGCGGAGTCTCCGTGGGAGCATGGTGTACCAGCTTAAGTCTGTTAATTATGCGTGCAGGGACTGGGAGGCCAACAAAAGGGGCATACTAGTCCATGTGGGATGAAACAAAGGCATGAAAAAGGACCTCCACACCAGCAAGAGAGAGAGGTGAGGGCATACTTGGGCTCTATTTCTACAGTGGTTCAAAGCTCATTTCACTGTATGGAGACATGTGATTCAAACATTAAGCCAGTTCAAATGTATTCCATCTGCCACTCTAAGAGCTATCTTTTCAAAGCATTGCATCTTCATTCATCTGCAAGTTGGAAAAAGTTGTCACAAACTGCCATACATTTAATTTCTGATATTCTTAATTTGAAATGATCTTAAAAGCAATAATATAACAAGCTGCATATTTATGTATAAACACATTAACAGCATAAAGAAGGCATATTTAACATCCTCAGAAACAATCATTATAAACCACATAGCTCCTCCTTTCAAATAAATTGTGATTTAACTTTTTAAAAATAATATAACCTTTATACACTGATTGTATATCTCCATATCATTTTGCTTTTGGTTGTGTGACCTGTCTTTGCAGCCTTCAAGAATTCTTCATCACATATGAAAGAAAATGAAGATTGCCAGTTGTAGGCAGGAGTCTCATCTTCTGGTCCCCCCAAACAGTTAAAACTATGGAAGAGTCAAAAACCGATTTCCTTTCTTTTAATCCTTTTCTTTCTCACCACATTTGTGATCACTGGCCCGTTTCATCTTTTAATAGGCAAGTTAAATTTCTAGAGCCCTCTACTTAGTGTCAACTGCCTTTAGGCCTCAGTCTCTTGTTCATAGCATGGCACACTGGAAAGAATGTGGCTTTTGAGAAAGAGTGTGAGATCTTGAATCCCAACTCTGGCATTGTAAACTCTCTGATCTTGGAGAAGTTCTCTAAAGTTCAGCCTTCTCATTTGCAAAGTAGGAAAACTATTTACAATTTCATTGTGAAGATTTAATCAAATAATATATAGAGAGATCCTGGGACAGTGCTCGACTTATAGCGGGTGTTTAATAAAAGGTGGTTACACTTATTATTGTGGCTATTAGTAGTAGTAGAAATAGTAGTGTCAGAAATAAAACACCAGATCATAATTTAATGTTTTGGTCTCCACTGGGTCTTTAGTGCCTTAAATAGTATTTGGTATGTATTTGTTGAATGAATCCTTCAAGAGCCAAAGTAATGTAAGCCTGATTTTGAAATTTAAAAAAGACTGAGTAAGATTTTTTACTTTAAAGCCTGAGAAGGCAGAAAAGTAGAGTTTGAAAAGAGCAGTTGTGATCTATCACTATGGAAACAAATTTTAGTGCCAGATTTTGCAGGTGCATGAGTTGATTTTTTTTAGCCTTATGATTTTAGTTTTAGTAGTGAATTTATCAAAATTCACCTAGTTTCCTGGTTAGTTTTCTATTTTAATATTTTAAGTCTTAATATGCAGATTCCAAAACCTCAGCATCTTAATATGCAGATTCCAAACATTTTGAGGTGTTAAGAAAAACAAGGTCTTTATTCCTCTCATATGATTTGATCATATTTATTCCATCTACATTCAACCTACATATTTGTAATCCTTCCAATGTATAGACCTGTCACACTTACTTAAGTAATGATTTAGAAAATAACTGAAATTATCAGGTTTTAGCTTCCCATAATACATTTAAAAAGCAGATGTTTCAAAACACTATTTGTTTTTGTTTTTCAAGCTGACAGTAGAACGTAGCTATTTTATGTTGATGGTGTTTTCTTTTACTTCAAATGACCCAGAGATGGCTTCACATAATTTTCTACATAGAAATAACTTTCTTCTGCATCTAGCTTTAGTGTATGAAGCATAGTACAAAGAGTTGTATTATTTAATCCTAGAACTGTAGGAAACCTTAGACATCTCCTCATTTAGTCAGCAAGAAAGCTGAATTATAGAGTGATTAAGAGAGCTGTTCAAGATCACTGGCGAGTTAGTGTCAAGACACCATTTCTCCCCAGAGAATCCCTGTGATGTTTCTTGTACTTTCTATAATGGGCTGAAGGCTTAAACTTTCTCCTTAAATTTCCATCTGTTTTTCCTTTAATTCTTAGTGTGTAGTTTGCCCAGACACTTCCAATTTCACCTTGATCTTCTATCTAATTTCATTCCCTGTTCCCTAGAAATGTAACTGTTTCTCATCCACAGCTTAAGTATCAAAGGCCCAGAAAGAAATCTTTCTGTTATTAACATAAAGATGAGGTCTGGAGAGCCCAGAAACATGAGTGTAAATACAGACCCAGAAGAGTATAGCTTGATTTCTTCAAGATCCTATCCAGAGGACCAGAATCTTCCAGGATTTCCTTCTTGTCCATTCCAAGTGTTTGTGTTCCACTTGACAATTGTCTTAGGGATGTAGTTCAACCTAGATTCTCTAGACCTGCTTTACGTATTTATAATTTCGTAAGAGGTCACAGTCAGGTCTTTAAACATAATATTTTGTTATATTAAAAGTTGCTTAGGGGGCCAAGGGCATGGTGGCTCACACCTGTAATCCCAGCATTTTGGGAGGCCAAGGCAGGAGGATCACTTTAGCTCAAGAGTTCGAGATCAAGCTAGGCAACATAGTGAGACCTCATCTCTACAAAATCTAGAAAAAATCAGCCAGGCATGGTGGCACACCTGTAGTCCCAGCTACTCAGAAGGCTGAACTGGAAGGATCAGGATGGCTTGAGCCAGGAAGTTCAAGGCTGCAGTGAGCTGGGATCGCACCACTGCACTCCACTCTGGATGACACAATGAGACCCTGTCTCAAAAACTTAACCAAACAAAAAAAGATAGTTTGTTTGTCAAATAAGTTTCTTCATGAAGTATATAGTACACAAACACAAAATATAGGGTTGCCCCATAAATAATATAATATATAATTTTACCTAATATAGAATAATATAATTAGATAATACATAATCAATTACTTCCCAAAATATATGATTACTTCAAGAATAATGTAATGAGTATAATACAATGGCTGCCTCAGATATGTGCTATAGAACTATAACTTATTCCATTTGAAGTCAAAAGATGAATTTGCTTATCCTGAAATTAAATTCTGTATATTTTAATGTTTTCTCTAAATAACAGGTATCAATGACATATTAGCTATTTTGTAAGCTTAAAGATCATGTGTAATGACCATATATTTTCTTTTACAAAATTCAACTATTTTAACATACTATGTACTTATTGATTTAATTAAATTTCATCTTTAAAAAGTTATTTCTATGATCACCACCTCCCTGAGGCACAGACTTTAGTAGTTAAGACAATGGCATTTGTCAAGCAATAAATGAGTTTATAGAATTTTCAAAGTGGAATTTAAATTTCAGGCATTATCAATATAATTTATATTATCAATTACTAGATTTTTTTTTTTTTTTTTTTTGAGACGGAGTCTTGCTCTGTCGCCCAGGCTGGAGTGCAGTGGCCGGATCTCAGCTCACTGCAAGCTCCGCCTCCCGGGTTTACACCATTCTCCTGCCTCAGCCTCCCAAGTAGCTGGGACTACAGGTGCCCGCCACCTCGCCCGGCTAGTTTTTTGTATTTTTTAGTAGAGACGGAGTTTCACCGTATCAGCCAGGATGGTCTCGATCTCCTGACCTTGTGATCTGCCCGCCTCCCAAAGAATTACTAGATTTTTTAAAAAGATGTTTTCTCATTTTAAATTTTATTTCAGTATATTTATATTGTATCATTGTTCTTTCCATTGAGAGAGAAAACTGTTTATTCTTTTAGTAATAGAAAGGATTATGAAATTTATTATGTTTTCCTCACAGAGCTAACAGTCTATGGGAAATCTTCTATTCCCTCCTTGGGAATTTTTGCATTACAATGAAAATGTAAAGCATTACTAATTTAAAGCATCTTAAATCTGTACATTTCTCCTAGCTAGATAAATACCTACAAAAATACCACAACAAATCGCATGAAATTTAACCTTACTTATTATAGTAAATAAATACTTTTGCTATCTATACATTAAAAGATCAGGTCCACAAAAGCAAAAATATTTGCTATATAATCCAGTGTACATGAATTATGAATTTACAAATGTATATTTGGGAGTACATTTGTAGCTTAAAAACTTTGGATGTATAATATTATACATTTTTATAGGCAGTTTTGCTTTGTTAAATCATTCTTCCTTTCCTTTAAAATAAAATAATGATTCTATTTAATATTTTTGATGGAGTACTGTAGGATATTTTTATATTTAATCCTTGTGAAAGAATACATGCTTCATATACTAGGTTATATATTTTGTGGTATCCTTATTCTTTGGAAAGATTAATTAGTTGTAAAACTTCCAAATAGTTGTACTATGATCTTGATTTCAGAAAGAAACATATTTAATGTAGTCACTAAAGTATTACCATGGATTTTTTCATTTTAAATTTTTGAGAAAAATATTCTCAAATCATTAAACCTGCAGAAGAACTATCTAGGCTAAAAAAATCTTCTCAGCCTCCTCATATTTGCCAGAGCTCATTCCTCTCTCTCTCGGCTATTCTCACTTTGATCTTTGGCCCTCATTTCATTAATATCAGAGCATAAGATCAATTACTAGAGCAGATAAATTCTTATTCCCCTAAAAACAGAGCTTCATAAAAAGTAACTCAAGTGAATTAGAAACAAGACATAGATCTTGTACAATTTACATTAAAGTCACTGCTTGTCTTTCACTGAGGCCCTGTACATAAAATTGATACTTATTGTTAAGGATATTTTGCATTCGTTTTTTAGACTTCAGCCTTTATTTTTAGCATTTCTTCTTGTTAATGATCACTTTTGCTTTGTGTACATTCATTTCAATCACAAACATCTCATGTCAGAAATTCAACTATAGCTCTTCAGTAACTCCAAATGTTAATATTTTATTCTGATTTTTTCTACTGTGTCATATCTAAATTCTCAGATGAAAAACCAATATTGAAGAATTACCAGGCCAAATATAGAATGTGAAGAATATAGAACAACTAGAAAACAGAAGAAGGTTAAAGTCATAATTTATACTGTAAAGAGAAACATGATTATATTTCTTTTGACATAAGCATATTTGAGTATTAATTAAAATGTATTATGTACAAAAGTTAGGTAATGTAGTATAGAAATATTAAATCTGTTGGCAAATGCTAATTAAATTACGGTTAAAGAATAGTTATTTAACTGAACTCACATACTTTTACCTGTCTAAAATTTCAAGATTGTTGAGACTGGAGAAACTTTGTTTAAAAATAATAAGTAGAAGAACTAGAGTGCTCATCTTATTGATGACAAGTTAAAATAATCCACAAGTAAAGAAAAAAGGTTATTATAGAAAAAGGGCAAATGAGATGTTTAACTGTGTGTATTTATTTAAACTATATTTATTCATGGATTACTATATGTGAAGCACTGTGCAAGAATATGATTTACCAGATTTTTCCAATTTTGATTTATCATATTTACCTGGTGATGCTTGCAGGTTGATCTGCACTTTATGAAAAAGATTCCTCCAGGTGCTGAAGCATCAAACATCTTAGTGGGAGAACTGGAGTTCTTGGATCGAACTGTAGTTGCGTTTGTCAGGTTGTCTCCAGCTGTATTGCTTCAAGGACTGGCTGAAGTCCCAATCCCAACCAGGTAAAGAGTATAAAAGCGTCTTTTGTATTTTTCTTAAACTATCTTTTTGTGGAAAGAAAATGAGGATTCAAGGTAATTTTCTGTTAGAGTTTTGACTAGAAACTAATGTGAAATCCACAAAACTACTATTAATTTTTGTTTGTGGAGGAGGGGAAAAGTGCTTTAAAAATTATTCTATTATTTCCTCCCTTCTCTCAAGCTTCTGTTTCATTTTAGGCATATTCCTCATCTCAAGGTACCTTGAAGCCATATGAATTTTTTTTTTTTTTTTTTTACATTTTTGGTAAAAGAAGTGGTAACATGTTAGCTTTTTCTCAAAGGTTGCATTAAATTGTCTGCTAAAGAAAGAAAGGATCCTGTGTATGAGTGTGGTCAAATTCAGAAATAGCAAAGTTACTAAGGTTTGCTTACACTTGAATAAGAAGGCCTTCAAAATACATGTAAGTGCCATCGTTAGGATAGCATCAAATATATGTTTCAATCCTAGGCATAGTGGGCTTCCCACACACAGGGTCTGTAGAATCACTGGTAGAAGTATTATCGCAGTGTGGTTGAATCAGAGTTAAAAGTACAAATTTAATTTGATGATCGGAACTTGTTTCTCATTTAACAATAAAATAACAACTTAGGGATAATACAAACTGAATTATGCTGTTTCTCATTTTTTAGAATAAGGCTATCCATTACTAAAACTGTAAAAAAAGAAAAAAAGAAAGGAAGGAAAAACAGAATATCGACTTTAGCACATTAGGTTCCAAGCAATTTACCCAGGAACCTTGTTTTCTTCCATACTCCTACCATCAGTGTGATTCCAAAATGCAGATAGCCTTTTACTCTAGTCCTTTCCTGCAGCAAAACATGTCTATTTAGGGCCCTGTTCCCATATGGCTGGTGCCCTTTGTTTGATGCTACAGCTATCTCAAAAGCTGTTAGTGTGCCTCCTCTTCCAAACATTGAATGCCTTAGCCAAGTTACTTGATGAAAAGTTCAAGTACTGTATCAACTGTAGAATATATGTCCTCTATGGATCTTTGGCCTTAACTCAAAATATAGCAGATTACATAACTCCCTGCTTTGATTATGGATAAAATATTCTACAACTATGGAATACACAGCCAGGAGAGGCCTCATTTTGTAAGAACTCAGCTGACTGGAATGGGATTCAGTGTTTAAGTACCTATGTCTGACTATGGTTTGGGGGAGGAATCTAGTTACTGTTCAGATTATAGAAAGAAGTCTATATTTATCCTGTTTGAGGGTTATTGAGATTTCTGATACACATCAACTTTTATGTACAAAGGGAAAGGATGAACTGAGCACATTAAAGTGGCATCTGACTATGTGATTCAGGTTATATATTTTCTATGGACAACCTGTAACCTATCCAAGGTTTCTGGGAGTCTGGGATTCATATGTAAGATGTTAAACTTGTTAATTGTAGAGTTACTATTATAGCAGTTGAAAATTTCTTTTCAGTCTGCCAAGCAGTGCCTTTGTGTTCCACCACTTAGGAAGGTGTCTGGTGAACTATGAGCAAATGATGGCTATTTATGACAATGATAGTTCTTGTATTTAAAAAGAAGGAAAAGAAAAATTCCCACAAGTAGAAAAAAGCCGTGATGGGGTTATATACCCTTATTTGAAAACTGTCGGGTTTAAGTGACCTTATTTCACACGGAGATAGCAAAATATGTGTAGAGAACAATGGAGAAAAAAATTAGGGCCACTGTAGAGCAACTGTATGAGAAGAGATTTAAAGACAAGACTATTTAGTTAGGGAAGGTGAAAAATAGAAGAAGATTAGTTGGACAAACAGAATAAAGAAAGCCATTCAGGGTTTCTAATTATCCTTTTTTGGGGAGGACAAAAGGGCATCCTGTTAATACAATGGCAACACACAGTAGAAATGTCAGAAAATAATCTTTTAGAACTTTAAAAATAGCCCATGGAATGGAAACCTGAAAAATAGCAAGATGTACATAGGTTAGGAAGTTTCTTAAAAAACTATTATAGTTGATAAAGCACCTGCCACCAAATTAAACCATTCCTGTTTTTAATGTCAACTGGACATTTCTACATAGTAGAAATTGGCTTGGGTTCAGTTGTCACTGACACACACACAAAAATATTGTCACATCCTCTAAAATTGTGTAATATTTGCCTCATGTAAAAACATGTACAATCTCTAAAGATTATGCCTATATGAGGAGTAGAATTATAGTAACTATTTTAGTACACTTTGTAAAGCCATTAGTCTTCATACTTAATAGCATAAACCATTTAACAAATTAACACCATAGAATGATATGGCAGAATATAGGGCATTCTTTAATTTTCACAATTTCCCAGAAGGATTGACCTTCTCAGAGACAGAACAATCACCAGTCTGCTAAAGTTAGAGTATCTATTGATTTCTTTAAAAGCACCACTTGTGATGATGAATTTGCCAAATGTTCGACCTAATTTAGATGGAATATTATAGTGCAGACACTATTTTTATTCCTCAGCATTACAAATAATAGATCATTAACTCCCCATTTTCTTCTACCTGGCTGATCTTTGATTCCTGACAATAATTTTTTGTAATGAAAATTGCACATACACCCACGGTTTTTTGACTCTATATTTTCTCTGTTTTGCTACTGTGTTACCTTTGCCCCCTTTGAACTGTTCGCCATTTTGCATACAAGTGAGTTTTCTTCCTTCCTATTTAGAAAGGTCTAATCAGATTTTACTTTTCACACTTTCCTTCTTTAAGGATCGTAGAATCCTTAAAATTCCCAATAGCAACTGCACATACTGTACAGATAACTAAACGGAGAAACACTGTGATTAAAAATCAATCAAAAAAACAGAAAACCATGCATTCCCATTGCTTGAGGATCTTAAGCATAAGAGTCAATCATGGTAAAATTTTTGAAAATAATAATGAACTATGAAAAACTATGAAAGTATTTGACATCATAATCTCCATTTTCAGTAATTCCTTTGAGATGAGTGATTCTGTATTACTAAAATTATTTTTATATTTCTACCTTAAAACATTTTTTTCTTCTTAATTACAGATTTTTGTTCATTCTTCTGGGACCCCTGGGAAAGGGTCAACAGTACCATGAGATTGGCAGATCAATTGCAACCCTAATGACAGATGAGGTATTTATTCAAGTTCATTGGGAACATTTTCCCACACTAGGTATACCTAAAACTTTTGGAGGTCCTCTTTTCAAGACAGTTTGTTGTGAATCAGATTTCTCTGTATTGAATCCCATTCTCCCATGTCTCCACTATAAAATCTCCTTTAGAAAAATGTTTTCCAAAGGGATAATAAATTAACACCCATGAATATAATATTTTAAAACTTCATAGTGTAAAGAAATTTTTTCAGTGACACTTAGAATATATTATTAATATTCCCTTTATGGTATATGTGCTGCCAAAGTAAGCACCATTGTTAATATCCTTGGAAATCTTGTTTTGAGTTAATAATTTCAAAGTCTAAAGAAAGAACAATAGCAGTTTATCTGAATAGTATACATGACCCCAAAATGCATGCAACATCTGTCAACTCTCTACAGTTGCCTAAATATAGATGTTTTTAACCTGGGAGTTTGGGAACTATTAGAGAAGCTGTAGATAGATTTCAAGGGGTTTGTGATTTCTGTGATAGAGCATGTAAATTTTTCTATGTAAAAAATTTGTCTGTAGATTTTTGGGACTGGAAAAAGCTTTCATCAGCTTTTCAAACAGGTGTATGTCTCAAAAGTAGAAGATCTTTAAAGTAAGAACATAAAAGATGCATCATACCACTATTTTCCTTGACTTAGATTCTCCAACCTATTATGGAAATTTGTTGTTATTGTTAACAGGAAGAGCAGATGCAGTAGATCACAGAAGGGGCACTAAATCAAAATTCAGTTGTAAATGAACAAATGGGATTATATACATCTAGATTTCATCTAAATAATGTAATAATGTTTTCATTGAAATACATGGCTGCAGATATTTGAAAATTCTGTAAAAAGAGCCAATTAGTATTATATATTACTTTTTCTATGTTTACAATAGCTAAAATTTGAACTTGTTTAGGGGGTTCAATATTATAAATTCTTCAATCTGTCCAAATTATGTTTTACAGTGTTATATGAATTAGTTTTTGATATTTACACATAGGAAAGCAAAAGCTAGAAGAAAAACATTTTGTTCCCTCAGTTTTTAAAAGGAACCAACTTAATGAGTGTATTAGTTTACAATGACTGCCATAAGAAACTACCACAAATTGGGTGGCTTAAAATGACAGTAGTTTGTTTTCTCATATTTTTGAGGCTAGAAGTCTGAAGTCAAGGTGTCAGCAGAGCCACACTCCCTTCGAAGTCTCTAGGGGAGGATCCTTCCTTGTCTCTTCCATATTCTGGTGGCTCTTGGTCTTCCCTGGCTTGTGGCAACAGACCTTTGTTCTCTGTCTCCATCTTCACATGGCTTTCTCCCAGTTATCTCTGTGTGTCTTCTTATTTTCTGTTATGAAGATAGACATTTATTTGTCATTTGATTTCGGGCCCATCCTAAATACATCCAAATCGTTGAATTTAGGGCCCATCCTAATTCAGGATAATTTCATCTTGAGATACTTATCTTAATTACATCTCCAAAATCTTTATTTCAAATAAGGCCACATTCTGAGGCTCCAGGTTGATGTATATTTTGGGAGGAAATTATCCAATCCACTATAATGAATAACATATTCTATTTAGGAAATTTGCAAAAAGACAGGAGAATGAAAAAAATAGGTTAATGAGGGCCATACACCTGATTTAACAGAACTCTCTCTGAGAAAACACTCACAGTATAAAAGCTCTTAGTATTTCCATATTGATTTGTATTAGTATTCTACAATTTAAGTATTATCACTTTCACATACATTTGTTTAATATTTTATTATATTTCAGACAAAAAATGTGTCCCCATCTAAGAAATTAGGGCATTATTTTAAGATATCTGTGGGGCATGAGACATGTGATAATGTGAGAGAGAATCCTACTGTGTCATGGAATGTACATGTACATCAGTGTATCTCTCTCCTCTTCATCCTCTACTTCCCCAATTGGGAATCAGCATTTTTCTCAACAGAAAGATGTCAGTTCTAAAGATTTCTTGACTAATCAAGTGAACACAGAACAGGGAAATATCCATGTTCTATAAATTTCAGATTTAGGATGAGAACAGAGAAGGGGCTTCCATCTATTTATTTGATTAGTGAGAGCTACCTAATTTGAGAATAAGCATCAGTCATATAATAAAGACTGAAATTTGAGCATAAGCATCAGTCACCTGATTTAAAAAATACATTTTTTCAATTATTTACCCTTGAAAGTTTTAGAGCATGGCCTTAGGTAATCTTTGTAGATTATAGGATACAGAAGCAGAAACTCAACCAGAAAGCTACTCTAAAAGATAAGAGCTGTTAGTTTTAATAGGACATGGTAATTACAACAGGACATTGATTGAATATCAAAGACTGTTTAAATATTTTTTTAAAAAGAAAACAGATTGTATTGTTCAAAGCCCAGGTAAAGCAAGTATTCTGCTTATCTAATTTCTTTGAAGGCTATGGAATAATTGTACTAGGCCAGGTGTAATGGCTCACAACTGTAATCCCAGCACTTTGGGATCGCCAAGGTGGATGGATCACCTGAAGTCAGGAATTTGAGATCAACCTGGCCAACATGGTGAAACCCCGTCTCTACTAAAAATACAAAAATTAGCTGGGTATGGTGGCGTATGCCTGTAGTCCCAGTTACTTGAGAGGCTGAGAGGGGAGAATCACTTGAACCTGGGAAGTGGAAATGGCAGTGAGCCACGATTGCATCACTGCACTCCAGCCTGGGTGACGAAGCGAGACTCTGTCTCAAAAAAAGAAAGAAAAGAAAAAGGAAAAGAACAATTGTACTCATTAAGAATAGAATTTAATATGTTGATTCATTATTTACTTTGGTTAAAAAAATAGTTTATTGGATTGCATTATCAAACATAAATTCCATGAGAACAGTTACCATTTTAGCATTCAGTATTCACTTTTTTGCCCTGATTTTGCCAGGTGCTCAAATAAATATTCGTTGAGCTAAGTTCTATTTTTTTCCCCTCTCTGTACTTTGAACACTTAGTAGGTAGACTGTCTTCCTTTTGTATTTTTAGATGTATCACAGTGTCTGACCCTCAGTCAGGGTTCAATAAATTTTTAAAACATGAATCAGATACTGAATATTCTAGTCATCATACCAATATTCTATCTTGAATCAAGCCAATAATTTATTTTCTTCATTTCTGTTGAGCTTTACTAGAAATAAATCATATGATTATGCTTACCAACACTGCTACCAATGTGTTGATCCCTTCACATTCTCAAAAATTATTAAGCACCCCAGAGCTTTTGTGTACATAGATATGTTGGTATTTACCATAGGAGAACTTAAAACAGAGAAATTTTTAAAATATGTGTTTATGAATTCATTTAAAAACAGCAATAGGGCAGGTTCAGTGGCCCACACCTGTAATCCCAGCACTTTCAGAACCTAAGGCGAGTGGATCACTTGATGTCACAAGTTTGAGACCAGCCTGGGCAGCATGGTGAAACCCTGTCTCTACAAAAAAACTCAAAAAAAAATTAGCTGCATATAATCCCAGCTGCTCAGCTATTTGGGAGGCTGAGGTGGGAGGATGGCTTGAGCCAGGGAGGCAGAGGTTGTAGTGAGCTGAGATGGCACCACTGCTCTCCAGCCTGGGCAATAGAGCCAGACGTTGTCTCAAAATAAATATATAAATAACAATAGTAAAACCATTACATGTTAGCATAAATAATACATTTTAATGAAAACAAAAACAAACGAAATACTAAGAGAGGCTTGTTTTTCTTTTTCTGGATATTTGAGCTAACAGTTTCCTCTCTCTTCTAGATCTTAAGTGAACCCTGACAGCAAACCTGCAGAACACATAGTAGCTACTTGGAAGAAATACACATGAAATGAGGTCTAGGTTTACCCCATCCTTTAAAAAAAATTCTTTACTACTTAGAACAGCATATACTTTTGAAGCACATACTTTTGAAGAAGTGTTGGTTCAATCTGAATCTTGAGAGTTTTGAAGGAGTAGTCTCTACTTGATTCTGAATATTTTTAGATTCATTCATTTCTTATCATATTGCAGTCTGACTTTGGCACTGCCATTCTACTTGAACTGCTCTCAATAAAATTATCATTGACTAAGAATGTTATTACATGTTCAGTATGACATTATTGAACATCGCATTTTTCTTTTTTCCCATAAGAACTGCTAAATTTTGTTGTGTGCTTTGTTTTGACACTAAATCTCTGAAATCTTTTTTAATTGAAAGAATTTATTTTTATACAATTTTTAGTGTCATTTAGGATAAAATCAGGAAGAAAAAAATTGTTTGGTTGCTGTCTCAACCCCCAAATCATCATCAATCTTAATTTTTTTCTTTGAATTTTTTAATATACTTTAAGTTCTAGAATACATGTGCAGAACGTGCAGGTTTGTTACATAGTGTTACATAGGTATACACATGCCATGGTGGTTTGCTGCACCCATCAACACGTCATCTACATTAGGTATTTCTCCTAATGCTATCCCTCCCCTAGACTCCCACCCCCGAACAGGCCCCAGTGTGTGATGTTCCCCTTCCTGTGTCTGTGTGTTCTCGTTGTTCAGCTCCCATTTATAAGTGAGAACATGTGGTGTTTGGTTTTCTTTTCCTTTGTTAGTTTGCTGAGAATGATGGTTTCCACCTTCATCCATGTCCCTGCAAAGGACATGAATTCATTCTTTTTTATGGCTGCATGCTATTCCATGGTGTATATATGCCATATTTTCTTTATTCAGTCTGTCACTGATAAGCATTTGGTTTGGTTCCAAGTCTTTGCTATTGTGAATATTGCTGAAATAAACATACATAGTAGTATGTTTATATCTTTATAGTAGAATGTATCTTTATAGTATAGTATCTTTATAGTAGAATGATTTATAATCATTTTGGTATATACCCAGTAATGGGGTTGCTGGGTCAAATGATATTTCTGGTTCTAGATCCTTGAGGAATCGCCACACTGTCTTTCACAGTGGTTGAACTAATTTACACCCCCACCAACAGTGTAAAAGTGTTCCTATTTCTCCACATCCTCTCCAGCATCTGTTGTTTCCTGACTTTTTAATGATTGCCATTATAACTGGCATGAGATGGTATCTCATTGTGGTTTTGATTTGCATTTCTCTAATGACCAGTGATGATGAGCTTTTTTTCTTGTTTTTTAGCCACACAAATGTCTTCTTTTGAGAAATTTCTGTTCATATCCTTTGCCCACTTTTTGCTGGGGTTGTTTTCTCTTGTAAATTTGTTGAAGTTCTTTGTAAATTCTGGACATTAGCCCTTTGTCAGATGGATAGATTACAAAAATTTTTTCCCATTCTGTAGGTTGCCTGTTCATTCTGTTGATATTTCTTTTGCTGTGCAGAGTTCTTTAGTGTTATTAGCTCCCATTTGTCAATTTTGGCTTTTGTTGACATTGCTTTTGGTGTTTTAGTCATGAAGTCTTTGCCCATGCCTGTGTCCTGAATGGTATTGCCTAGATTTTCTTCTAGGGTTTTTATGACTTTCGGTCTTATATTTAAGTCTTTAATTCATTTTGAGTTAATTTTTGTATAAGGTGTAAGGAAGGAGTCCAGTTTCAGTTTTCTGCATATGGCTAGCTAGTTTTCCCATCACCATTTATTAAATAGGAATCATTCCTCATTTCTTGTATTTGTCAGGTTTGTCAAAGATCAGATGGTTTTAGATGAGTGGCATTATTTCTGAGGTCTCTATTCTGTTCCATTGGTCTACGTATCGCTTTTGATACAAGTGCCGTGTGGTTTTTCCACATAGTATAGTTTGAAGTCAGGTACTGTGATGCCTCCAGCTTTGTTCTTTTTGCTTAGGATTGTCATGGCTATACGGGCTCTATTTTTGGTTCCATATGAAATTTAAAGTAGTTTTTTCTAAATCTGTGAAGAAAGTCAGTGGTAGCTTGATGGGGATAGCATTGAATCTATAAACTACTTTGGGCGATATGGCCATTTTCACGATATTGATTCTTACTATTCATGAGCATGGAATATTTTTCCATTTGTTTGTGTCCTCTCTTATTTCCTCGAGCAGTGGTTTGTAGTTCTCCTTGAAGAGGTCCTTCACGTCCCTTGTAAGCTGGATTCCTAGGTATTTTATTCTCTTTGTAGCAATTGTGAATGGGAGTTCACTCATGATTTGGCTCTCTGTCTGTTATTGGTGTATATGAATGTTTGTGATTTTTGCACATTGATTTTTTATCCTGAGACTTTGCTGAAGTTGCTTATCAGCTTAACGAGATTTTGGACTGAGACTGTGGGGTTTTCTAAATATACAATCATGTCATCTGCGAACAGAGGCAATTTGACTTCCTCTCTTCCTATTTGAATACCCTTTATTTCCTTCTCTTGCCTGATTGCCCCGGCCAGAACTTCCAATACTATGTTGAATAGGAGTGGTAAGAGAGGGCATCCTTGTCTTGTGCCAGTTTTCAAAGGGAATGCTTCCAGCATATTCAGTATGATATTGGCTGTGGGTTTCTCATAAATAACTTATTATTTTGAGATCTGTTCCACCAATACCTAGTTTATTGAGAGTTTTTAGCATGAAAGGGTGTTGGTTTTTATTGAAGGTCTTTTCTGCATCTATTGGATAATCATGTGGTTTTTGTCATTGGTTCAATTTATGTGATGGATTACATTTATTTATTTCTGTGTGTTGAACCAGCCTTGCATCCCAGGGATGAACCGGACTTGATTGTGGTGGATAAGTTTTTTGATGTGCTGCCGGATTTGGTTTGCCAGTATTTTATTGAGGATTTTTGCATCGATGTTCATCAGGGATATTGGCCTGAAATTTTCTTTTTTTGTTGTGTCTCTGCCACATTTTGGTGTCAAGATGATGCTGGCCTCATGAAATGAGTTAGGGAGGAGTCCCTCTTTTTCTATTGTTTGATATAGTTTCAGAAGGAATAGTACCAGCTCCTCTTTGTACCTCTGGTAGAATTCGGCTATGAATCCATCTGGTCCTGGGCTTTTTCTGGTTGGTAGGCTATTAATTACTACCTCAGTTTCAGAACTTGTTATTGGCCTTTTCCAGGATTCAACTTCTTCCTGCTTTAGTCTTGGGAGGGTGTATGTGTCCAGGAATTTATCCATTTCTTCTAGATTTTCTAGTTTATTTGTGTAGAGGTGTTTATAGTGTTCTTTAATGGTAATTTGTATTTCTGTGGGATCAGTGATGATCCCACATTTTTTATTGTGTCTATTTGATTTTTCTCTCTTTTCTTCTTTATTGTCTGGCTGGCAGTCTATCTATTTTGTTCATCTTTTCAAAAAACCAACTCTTGAAATCATTGATATTTTGAAGGGTTTTTTGTGTCTGTATCTTCTTTAGCTCTGCTCTGATCTTAGTTATTTCTTGTCTTCTGCTAGCTTTTGAATTTGTTTGCTCTTGCTTCTCTAGTTCTTTTAACTGTGATGTTAGGGTGTCAATTTTAGATCTTTCCTGCTTTCTCCTGTGGGCGTTTGGTGCTATAAATTTCCCTCTAAACACTGCTTCTGCTGTGTCCCAGAGATTCTGGTATGTTGTGTCTTTGTTCTCATTGGTTTCAAAGAACTTATTTATTTCTGCCTCAATTTTGCTATTTACCCAGTAGTATTTCAGGAGCCGGTTGTTCAGTTTCCATGTAGTTATGTGGTTTTGAGTGAGTTTCTTAATCCTGAGTTCTAATTTGATTGCACTGTGGTCTGAGAGACTGTTCGTTAGGATTTGTGTTCTTTTGCATTTGCTGAGGAGGGTTTTACTTCCAATTATGTGGTCAATTTTAGAATAAGTGTGATGTAGTGCTAAGAAGAATGTATATTCTGTTGATTTGGGGTGGAGAGTTCTATAGATGTCTATTAGGTCTGCTTGATCCAGAGCTGAGTTCCAGTCCTGAATATTCTTGTTGATTTTCTGTCTCGTTGATCTGTCTAGTATTGAGAGTGGGGTGTTAAAGTCTCCCACTATTATTGTGTGGGAGTCTAAATTACTCTTTGTAGTTCTTTAAGAACTTGCTTTATGAATCGGGGTGCTCCTGTATTGGGTGCATATATATTTAGGATAGTTAGCTCTTCTTGTTGCATTGATCCCTTTACCATTAAGTAATGTCCTTCTTTGTCTTTTTTGATCTTTGTCAGTTTAAAGCCTGTTTTATTGGAGACTAGGATTGCAACCCCTGTTTGTTTTTTGCTTTCCATTTGCTTGGTAAATGTTCCTCCATCCCTTTATTTTGAGCCTGTGTGTGTCTTTGCCCATGAGATGGGTCTCCTGAATACAGAAACTGATGGATCTTGACTCTTTATCCAATTTGCTAGTCTGTGTCCTTTAATTGGGGCATTTAGCCCATTTATATTTAAGGTTAATATTGTTATATGTGAATTTGATCCTGTCTTTATGATGCTAGCTGGTTATTTTGCCCATTAATTGATTACCCGCAGTTTCTTCATAGTGTCAATGGTCTTTACAATTTGTTGTATTTTTCAGTGGAAGATACCAGTTTTTCCTTTCCATATTTAGGACTTCCTTCAGGAGCTCTTATAAGGCAGGCCTGGTGGTGACAAAATCTCTCAGCATTTGCTTGTCTGTAAAGGATTTTATTTCTCCTTCGCTTATGAACTTAGTTTGGCTGGATATGAAAGTCTGGGCTGAAATTTCTTCTCTTTAAGAATGTTGAATATTGGCCCCCACTCTTTTCTGTCATGTAGGGTTTCTACAGAGAGATCCACTGTTAGTCTGATGGGTTTCCCTTTGTTGTTAACCCGACCTTTCTCTCTGGCTGCCCTTAATATTTTTCCCTTCTTTTCAACCTTGGTGAATCTGATGATTTTGTGTCTTGGGGTTGTTCTTCTTGAGGAGTATCTTTGTAGTGTTCTCTGTATTTCCTGAATTTGAATATTGGCCTGCCTTGCTCAGTTGGGGAAGTTCTCCTGGATAATATCTTGAAGAATGTTTTCCAACTTGGTCCTAGTCTCCCCACCACTTTTAGGTACACCAGTCAAATGTAGGTTTGGTCTTTTCACATGGTCCCATATTTCTTAGAGGCATTGTTCTTTCCTTTTCATTATTTTTTTCTCTAACCTTGTCTTCATGCTTTATTTTATTAAATAGATCTTCACTCTCTAATATCCTTTGTTCTGCTTGCTTGATTCAGCTATTGATACTTGTGTATGCTTCACAAAGTTCTTGTGTTGTGGTTTTCAGCTCCATCAGGTCATTTATGTTCTTCTCTAGCTGGTTATTTTAGTTAGCAATTCCTCTAACCTTTCTTCAAGGTTCTTAGCTTCCTTGCCTTGGGTTAGAAAATGCTGCTTTAGCTTGAAGAAGCCTTCAGAAGGCTTCACCTTCTGAAGCCTTCTTCTGTCAATTCATCAAACTCATTCTCCATCCAGTTTTGTTCCCTTGCTGGCAAGGAGTTGTGATCCTTTGGAGAAGAGGCATTCTGGTTTTTGGAATTTTCAGCCTTTTTGTACTGAAAAATGTTCTTTTTTTAATTAAACCAATAGTCTAGTGAAAAGACAGACTAACATATAAAAAGTAAAAATATGGCCTTTGGTGATAAGTGCTGTGAAGAAAATAATCGTGAAAGCAGAAAAGGGAGGTAGAGGTGGGCTGGGGAGAGTTATAAGTTAAAATAAAGTGGTCAGAGAAGATTTTACTGAGGAGATATTTTACAAAGATCCTAAAGGAAGAAAGAGAGTGACCTATGTAGTTACCTGAGGGAAGAGCTTTCCAAGCAAAAGGATAAACAAGGGCAAGGGCTTTGGGACAGGAGTGTGCCTGGAACATCTGGGGAACAAGGAGGACAACATGGCTGGACAGAAGTGAGAAACGGAGGGAGCAGTAGGGGATGAGGTCAGAGAGGTTGTTGGATGGGGGTCAGTCTGTACCGGGTATTTGTAGGTCATCTAAGGACATTGAGTGAGTTGGGAAGCAAACGGAAGATTTTTATTAGAGTTGACATGATTTGTCTTACATTTAACAATGTCAGCTGGGCGCGGTGGCTCATGCCTGTAATCCCAGCACTTTGGGAGGCTGAGGTGGGCAGATCACCCAAGGTCGGGAGTTAGAGACCAGCCTGACCAACATGGAGAAACCCCGTCTCTACTAAAAATACAAAATTAGCCGGACGTGGTGGCACATGCCTGCAATCCCAGTTTCTCAGGAGACTGAGACAGGAAAATCACTTGAACCTGTAAGGTGGAGGTTGTGGTGAGTCGAAATTGCACCACTGCACTCCAGCCTGGGCAACAAGAGTGAAACTCCATCCAAAAAAAAAAAGAAAAATTGTCACTTGGCTGCTGTGTTCAGAATAGACCATGGAGGAGCACGGATGAAAGTAGAGAGACCACTTCAGAGGTGATTGCCACAGTGTAGGCAAGCAGTGCTGGTGAGAGAGAAATCAGTGCAATTCCAATCCAAATTCCAACAAGATTTACTGAGGAGCTTGAAAAGCTTATTCTAATATCCGAAAGAACTATCAGAAATATCTGAAAATCCAAGAATAGTAAAAACATTCTTGAAAGAAAATGAAATAAAACCTCATATGCTGGAATTTCTTCCTAATTCCTTGTTGAGAACTTTTCTCCTTAATTTTTCATTCTGGTTTCTTCATCACAAGTTTTTTCCTCCTTCCTATATCATTTCTATCTGTTCACAAGGATGATGTAGAATCTCCTATCTTATAAGAAGAAGCAAATGAAAGGAAGCAAGGAAGAGGAGGAGAGGAATGGAAACGGAGGGAAGAAGGAAAGGCATTTCTTGGTGGTATGAATTTGGACAAGTTAAATAACCTGAACTCTCTCTGCCTCAGTTTCCTCATCCTTAAACCGGGAATGATAATAATTGTACTTATTTCATGTTTTTTTGTGATTAGTATATACTTATTGCCTACTATATATTAGAGATAAGGTGGTAGAAATTAAAGACATGGTCACTGGCCTCATAGAACAACCCTGAAATAATCCTTGACTGCTTTAGTTCTTTCACATCCCAAATCCAATCTATCAGCAAATCTTCCTGGGTTAACTTTCACAATAGATCCAGAATCTTACCACTGCAGTTCTCATTTTCTGCACTGTTACCCCCTGGCTTCCACTGTCATCACTGGGTTCATGTCACCATTATTATTCTATTATTGCAATAGCCTCTTTTTTTTTTCTGCCCTTACCCCACTTCATCCTATTCTCAACACAACAGCTAGAGCAATCCCTCTTCTGCTGAAGACTTTCTAATGGCTTCCTAGCTCATTCAGAGTAAAAGTCTAAGTTCTTATGATGACCTACAAAGTCCTACAAGATGTCCTTCCACCTCCTCCACCTTGCTTCTTAGATGTCATCTGCTACTTTCCCTCTTGCCACTTCTTAAAGCATGCTCCCACCTTGCCTCTTAGACGTCATCTGCTACTTTCCCTCTTGCCGCTTCTCAAAGCATACTCCACACTGGTAATTCTGTCTGCCTGGAAAGCTCTTGTTCCTGATAATGACAGGGCAAGCATCCTTACCTTCTTCAGGTCCTTGCTGAAATGTCTACTCATTAAGACCTTCCTTAATCACCTTATTTAAAATTGCAACAGTCCCCAGTCATACCCTTATTCCCCTTTTCTGCTTCATTTTTCTCCATAACACTTTCCATCGTCTACCAAAATATACACTCATTTATATTGTTTATTTTCCATCTCATCCCTCCCCTTAGAATGTAAGCCCCATGAGGGGGTGAATTTTTCTTGGTTTTGTTCACTGCTCTATCACTAGCACTTAAATAGTTTGATAAATATTTACTGAGTGAACGTTCAAAGCTCATGTTTTATCAGAGAAAACAGGCATTGAACAACTAATTATATAATTAATAATTAATTATAATGAATAATTATAATTACAGTGAAAGCTATCAAGAAGGAGATGATGTTAAGATTATTAACAAAGCATATCATCTTGTTTGAGAAGGGGATCAGGGAAGTCAGGGGGTCAACTGAAATCAGACTGTTAGGTTAGCTAGACAAAGAAAAGGTAGAAGAGGAATGTAAAATAATTAGGTTATTGATAAAATTGGTGATAGGGAAACAATAGTAAGTACTATGTATGATTTAAAATTATACAAATTATGGCATCTATACCTTTAGGGAGCTTTAAAATAATAGGAAATCTGTTGTCCTGGATGAATTTGGATATTTGTCTACCTAAAACAGGGTATAGGATCATGTGATCTTTCAAAGCAGTTTTCTAATTAAATGTGATCAAATTAAGAAAGATTTCAAGAGAGTTGTTACTAACAGGAAAATAGTAGAGTTGCTAAACTCTCATTGAGGACTAAGAACTTTTGCAATTCTTAAGTGTTCCAGTTAGGTCTCAGGGCCATGTAACCATCTCTAGAAGAGGCCTGTGGCATGGAAATCTGTATTTTTAATATTTGAAAAATCTCCTTCTCAAAATACAACTAAACCATTAATAGATCTTTGATATTTTTGTATTATCCTAAGCAAAGTCTGTTTATCAGACCAATAATGTTTTGTGAAGTGTTCTTAGTTGGAAAGTCAAGAAAAAGCTTTCTAAAATGATCATTATTACTT
Source organism: Macaca thibetana thibetana (assembly GCF_024542745.1). Classification (NCBI taxonomy): domain Eukaryota; kingdom Metazoa; phylum Chordata; class Mammalia; order Primates; family Cercopithecidae; genus Macaca; species Macaca thibetana. The sequence continues at coordinate 81,108,664 of NC_065589.1, read as the reverse complement.
AGCAGTTTATATGGAGTATCAAACCAGAAATGGAAATAAATGGTCTGAAAGTAGAATAGAATATTTGAAAGCAGGATTTTCCTGGCAATTTGGGGACATTTGGTCACTGTAATTTAGGCCAGCATAAAGAACACTATAGGAGTCCCTAGTCTCAAATACTTGTATCATTTCATCCCAAGTGAAATTTAAAGTTCCAGAAATATTTACATTATGTTCAGTGTAAATCAATTTTTTCTCTTTATCTTTTATTTTCCACACTTACTATATTAAGTACATAATTCCTGTATATGTTAAGATAAATTAGGTTAGGCTACAGGAATAACCAACTAAAATATTAATGGCTTAAAACAATAAGGGTTTATTTCTATCATGCTAAATGTTCATCAAGATCTAGGAGAGAGACTCTGCTCATTATAATCACTTAGGCTCCCTGCACTTATAGAAGCTCTATCTGTACCTGTGTTTTCTCAGTCACTAAACCAGAAAAAAAGCAATGTGATAAATCACACATTGGTACTCATAACTTCCATTCAAAAGTGACATATGTACACCCAAGTAGAATATACCTAATCCAAATATCAAAGAAGGCAAAGAAGTACAATCTTACCACGTGGTCTAGAAGAAAACCTAGAATATCTGTGAACACCCTAAATGACTAACACAGCACATGTGTGTGGAGGGGAGGTGGAGGGAATAAGTATGAAATGTAACTCATACTTTGTGTGGAAATACACTTTCTGTACTGCAAAGATATAATATGTAGTTGGCCCTCTGTATCTTCAGGGTCTGCACTCTTGAACTTAACTAACTGCAAATCAAAAATATTTGAAAAGTCAGGGTACAGTAGCTCACACCTATAATCCCAGCACTTTGGGAGGTCAAGGCGGAGGATGGTTTGGGACCAGGAGTTCAAGACCAGCCCAGGCAACATAGCAAGACCCTGTCTGTACAATAATTTTTTTAAAAAATTAGCCAGGTTTTGTGGTACACACCTGTAGTCCCAGCTACTCAGAAGCTGGGAGCTTAAGCAGGAGCTTAAGCCTAGGAGTTCAAGGCTGCAGTGAGCTATGACTGTGCCACTGCATTCCAGCCTGCATGACAGAGCGAGACCCTGCCTCTAAAAACAAAAATCAAACATATTCCAGGGGGGACAATAAAAAATAACAACGTTACAATAAAAACCATATGCATAAAAATTATACAGTATAACAACTATTTATATAGCATATACACTGTGTAGATATTATAATAATCTAGAAATGATTTAAAGTACAGATGCTTCTCAACTTTCAATGGGGGGTTATGTCCCCCCATTGAAAATATCGTAAGTGGAAACTATGTTTTTGACTTACAATGTTTTCAACTTGTGATAGATTTATCCAGACTTAACCCCATTGAAAGTTGAGGAGCCTACTCAATGCATGTCACTTTTGCACCATCATAAAATCAAAAGATTGTAAGAGAAACTATAGAAAGTTGGGGACCCTCTAAATACAGGAGGATACGCATAGGGTATGTGCAAATACTGCTCCATTTTATATAAGGAACTCAAGTATCCATAGATTTTTTGTATCTGCAGGGAATCCTGGAACCAGTCCCCCAAAGATACTGAGGAATGACTGTATATCCAGAAAATACTAATTTATAATCTTAGTATTATTTTCAAAATTGAAATAAAATTAACCCTTTAAATTAATTAATTTATGCCAGGTATAAATACTGCTGAAATTTCCAACACATTTTACAAATTTTTATTTCTATTTTTAAGCAAACGCTTCCTCCAGGAACTGATTTTCCCATACATAAATAACTTTTGCCTAATTCTAGTTTAATGAGCTTCCTTTCATCCTCCTTTTTCTTTCCCTTCCTCCTTCCCTCTAGAAATTTCAACATTCATCTGACATCTTAAGAAAAATAGTTACCTATATGGATCCATAAAATAAATTATAATATTTTACATTATAAACTTCTTTAGAGTCAGAGCTGTCTGTTTCTTCAAATTGTTATAATCACATGTGAGATAACTGTGTTGAAAACACCGAACACATTAATATTTTATAATTATTTTTAAACTATAAATAATATTTCTATTTCTTCTAAAGGTATTTCATGATGTGGCTTATAAAGCTAAAGATCGTAATGACTTGGTATCAGGAATTGATGAGTTTCTGGATCAGGTTACTGTTCTCCCTCCTGGAGAATGGGATCCAAGCATCCGAATAGAGCCTCCCAAAAATGTACCTTCCCAGGTATGTATATTTGAAGACATTCTTTGAAATTGAATATTTTTTGTCTTTTAAATGCATGTTTCAAAATAGCATAATCCATCAAGAAGATTCAAATGATTTAAATGATAGCCTCGAAGGCAGAAGGGGCATGAAGTTACAAGATATTTCTTAATACTCTCCAACACACATTACTGAGAAACTTGGCAGTTTGATGACAACCTACTAATCAAACAGTGCCATATACCTGGAAAGATTTTAGCTCCTACTTAACATGTATTATACAAGAGGAAGATTAAAATTGTAATAACAATATAAAATATGGCCTGAGAGAAAGCCCAGTACTGTCCTTCTATGTTTTGATACATCACTTTGAAATTGGCAAGCATTAGGAAAATTCAAAGACATGACTTAATCATATTATGTAGAAAACTCCACATTTATTACTGCTAATCACAGTAAATATTGGGAAGATTTTAAAATTGTAATTCTTATATTTGTGTTGCTTTTGTGTGGATGTGTGATATAAAGATTTTTTAAATTTTGCTTATGAACATGTAATGGATATTTTACCCATCATACAATCCAGAAAGATAGAAATATAAAGCATTGCTATTTTCTAGGGTCACTTTTTAAATTGCAGTCATGACTATTAAGAATGATGACCAAATGTTTGTTAAGCTCACTCCTCACACTGCCACCTCTATGCCTACTGAATCTGCCTCCCACAGCCCTCCCAAGTTGTTACGTACTTAGTCTTGCCTTTGGCCTTTGCCCTGCAGAGTTCAGCCTGGTCTGACTCTGCTGCCCTATTGGAAGCGACAGATGGTCTAATTGACCCAGCTCTGGAATTAGAAATTTTCCTGCTTTGCCAGAGGTGGGCAAATGAGCAGTTGTACCACTCAACCATGAGTACTTAAAAAGGGTATCTCAATTTCACTGTCAGTTTAAAGAAACTCTATGGATACCTCATTTTTATATTTTCATTTTGAAGTCATTTCATAATTATTAAAGACTGTTTCCTTTTCTCAAAACTTAACCATTTTGTGATTCTGTAACTGCTACCACATATTTCAGTTGATCTATTACTAAAATAAAAACAGTTGCCTAATAATTAATTATAGGGGTTATAGATTGTCTCATTCCTGTACTTGTAGAATACATCTTTATACTAATGATATTATAAAAGGCAATATAATGCTTCCTGAATATGTAGAAACTCCTTAATTAATATTATTTGGAGAAATTCAGCAAAATATTAACACATTCAGAATGAGGCTTTAAAATTCACTATAACACCAATTAGCTATTGAAACATTAAAGATGAAGTTAAGTGTTTTTGAAAACAGCTTTGTGAACAATAATGTTTTTGAGGCAAGTTGAGTGACGGGAGGCCAATATTGTTTATGATTTTATGACACCCCTTAAAATCAGAATTAATTATTGGATTCTCGGTATTGAGAGGCAGTCGTAAAAAGAACATCGAATTAAGAATCAGGGCATCTGGGTTCTGCAATTGTCTATATATGTATGACCTTGAACAAATGTTTTAACCTCTCTGTTGATGCTCTATATCAGCACTGTCCAACAGTCTTCTGCAATAATGAAAATATTCTATATCTATGCTGTCTAGTAATCAGGCCACTAGTAAGCATTAGAAATGTTGCTACTGTGACTAAAGAACAGAATTTTTCAGTTTAATTACCATAAATGTAAATAGACATATGCAGTTTGTGGTTATCATATTAGACAGCATAGTTCTATACAACAAATTTGAATTTCAGATATGCTTTATGCTTCTTTTCAACATTCATGTTTTAAAAATGCATGTTGTAATTGAATAATAGATAGCATGAGGCTATGTTTTCTATTAGATGGAGTGAAATGAGTTAATATGTATTAAACATTCTGACCTCATACTCATTCAAATATTTTTTTTTTTTTTTTTTTTTTTTTTTTGAGATGGAGTCTTGCTTTGTCGCCCAGGCTGGAGTGCAGTGGCGCCATCTCGGCTCACTGCAAGCTCCACCTCCCGGGTTCATGCCATTCTCCTGCCTAAGCCTCAGAGTAGCTGGGACTACAGGCGCCCACCACCGCGCCCGGCTAAGTTTTTGTATTTTTAGTAGAGAACGGGGTTTCACCGTGTTAGCCAGGATGGTCTTGATCTCCTGACCTCGTGATCTGCCCACCTCAGCCTCCCAAAGTGCTGGGATTACAGGCGTGAGCCACCGCGCCTGGCCCAAATATTTTTACCATTGGGATAATTTCCATCTTTTTTATTCATTTGAAATGTGCAAATCCCAGCATTTTAAATACTTTTTTTCCTTTCAGTTAAGAGAAGATTAACCTGTCACCTCCAGGGATAACTGTGAAAATATTCATTAGAACTTTGTGTCAGTCATTAAAATCACTCCCTTTTGTGTACCCTCAACTTATTTGCTCTTCTCTTATATCATGTACTTGCTTATCAAAACCATAACCCTGTGAGAATTCCAACACTTCACTCTGTACCACATTGATGAAGCTGAAGCGGAAGGAAAACATGTAACTACACTGACTGGTCTCACATAAATTCATGACCGCATACCTTAAGTGAGCCCTTCGTGTTGCAGGTTCATCATACTACACTTCCCTAGTCCAATCATTCTCACTTGATAACTAATTCACACTTATTCTTCTCTCCTCAAGCCTTCAGCACATCCTTTCTGACCCTCACTCTGATATGCTGATGTGCCTTTTACTTCCCTAAGAAATTTGAAACAATCAAAAAAGAACTCCTATAGATTGCTACCATCATACCTACCCACCGGCCAGCATCTGCATGCACATACTCTGCCTTCCTGTTCATTACTATTGATGAACTAGCCAAAGTCAGCCTTCTACTTGTGCACTAGAAAGAGCCTATCTCTTCACATCTACTCAAGAGCGCAACTCTACCAATTCTCCTCTTTCTCTTCTATATCATCAAATCCTTTTTTCTGTATTTTATCACTTTTATTAGCATACAACATACTATTAAATTTACCAATCTTAAATAAAAGAACTCTCTTGATACCACTACCCAGCCTGCCACTCTTATTCATTCCCTTTTGCAACAAAATGCCACAGAAGAGTTCTCTACACTACTTGCCTCCAGTTACTCTCCTCTAATTCTCTTTTAACACTCACTCCAAGAGGCTTTTGCCCCTACCACTTCACTAAAATATGTACGCGAACAATGATCTCCACAATGCTAAGTCCCATGGTCAATTCTCAACCTGCATTTTATCTAACCTATCAATGAACAGCATTTAAGAGTTGATGACTCCCTTTTCCTTAATATACATTCCTTGCTTGGCTCCCAAAACATCACCTTCTGTTAGTTTTGTCATTGTAAAATAGAGTTAATTTATCTAGTCAGTAGTATTCTCCCAGAAGACCACATAATAATACTTGCTTTCTGAGACTTGTGAAAGCTATGAATTGTTTTCCTGGGTGATTGGGAAGTAGGTACTGAGGATAACTCTTAAATCCCTTTATTAATGTATCCTATTTACCTGTAAAGACAGTTCCTTCATCAGTTAACAGATGCTTCTCTTTTATCTTTGAACTTTAGTCTTATTGCGTCCATCTATTTACCTGGGGAAATTGTTAAATATTAAGCAATAAACTTTCTTATATTGTGTATTTTTCAAAACCTTTTTTATATGTTAAACCTGTATCATTCTACCTAGATGTCTCCTGGTAAGTGAGATCAGTTTATGAGTCACTTTTGTTTTTCATGTTTATACTAATTCTATTTTGGAATGGTGGTCAAGTAAAAATCGTAATTTCACCACTTAAGATTTTTCCTATTATCCTTTGAAGTGCTTTTGAACACACTGGTGTGCTCTAAGATCACCATAGGTAGGATTTTAGGTAGAAATTTCTGATTTTTAAAAAAATCATATTCACCAACAAAAGTGGATGGAATAGACCTTTGGGAAAACAATACTTACCTGAATCTCCACTAATTTGTCATTGGTTAAATTAGATGCCTCCTTTTACAATCGTCTTTGACACTCTATGAGTTAAAGAGACCCATATCGTAAACTATTTTCTGGGTAGAAAGATACTAGCTGGAATCACACAGGGAAATATACTTTAAAAATAGTGATGATGGTTACTGTTCTTTGAACAATTAAACTATGCCAGGCATATAACACCACCATACTTAACACCTCCTCACGCCAACCTACCCGCATCCTGATCTCTCTCTTTCCCCTTCCCTTACTTCATTTTTCTTCATAGCTCCCATCTGTACCTGATATCTTAAGGTTATTGTCTCTTTTCACTAACAGGATGCTTTTTCTTGCCCACCTTTGCAGCTCTAGCATTCATTACAATGAATGGCACACACTAGGCACTCAGTATTAGTTGAAAGAATAAATAAGTGTCCATCACCTCATTTAATTCTCTTAGCCACACTATAAGATAGATACTGATGTTACCCCCAGTAAACAGAGGAAGAAACTAACACTTTAAAAGGCTAAATAACTTCCCAGAGGTCAAGCAACAAATAAGTACAGAGCCTAGGTTCTCAGCTATTGTGCATATTGCTTCAAGGAAAATGAACTGTTATTGTTATTTACAATTAACACCTGAAATTAAAATAAAACAAAACACACGAACAAAGAAACTCTCCACAGGAGAAGAGGAAGATTCCTGCTGTACCAAATGGAACAGCAGCTCATGGGGAAGCAGAGCCCCACGGAGGGCATAGTGGACCTGAACTCCAGAGAACTGGAAGGTTAGTGAAAATCACTTCTATGGGACTTCAACGACCAAATGACATACCATTCTTCTCTGTTAGGAATTGCTATTTTGAGATCTAATTTATTTTATACTTTTAATAGCTGCTTTTTGAGGGTGAAAATGCCATTTAGTTTGATTTCTCTGAAGTTGCTAATGATTGTCATTACTGTTAAACTAAAACAGTGGAGACACCCTTCCATTATACTTTACCTAGTCTTTCATTTTGCTGTGCATAAAATGCATTCCCAGATTCTTAGAATGAAAAGGAAAACCGTCAATTGACCCTTCCAAAAGAACCCATTGAAAGCTTCAAGTTCAAGATAGAAATAAAACTAAATACCAACAACTCAGTCTTGTAGGCCCTATCTCATTCAATGCAAGTAGGAGGTATATAATGGTATTTTTTATTTTTACGGCTGTGATTTGAAAGAGCTATATGATTTATTTTCTAATCACACATCTTTGAAGAGATGAAAGCTTCAATTTATTTCTTAAAATGGTGCTTTATGGTTTTTTTTGACAGCTTGTCTCTCTCTAAGCAATGTGTGAGCAGAAAATCAGAAACCCTTGGGTGGGTCTCTCTTTAGGGAATATGTGTATAGCCTCCATTGTAATTAAAGGCAGATGCAAAGACTTTGCAGGATTGGTGCTCCCCTCCCCTCAAGGCCATTTTCTGTACTGCTTGCAATGTGTCCTCTAAGCTGACTTTCCAGTTCCTGAGCACTCTGCATTTTAATTCTGTGTTCTTTCCATTTATCTATGTGTTGTCTCTGAAGAAATGTCCTTTAATGTCTTCCTCAGGCTTGATACCTAATTTGAGATGGTTCAAACAATTTTTTCCTTTTCCCTTCACTGGAACCTTTGTTACTCATTCTGTTTGCTTTCATACTTTTGAATGCTGTCTTTTTATTTTTGTTGGTATTTTTTTCTCTTTCTCAGGTGTAACATGCCACATAGCTTAGATTTTTTTCGAAGTTCACTTTTCCTTACTGCTTCCTAAATCCTCCCAGGTCACCAATATCCGGTATCTTCGCTTCTCCAGAGTTCTTCCACAGATTCTGTTGCTGACATGACTTGAAGTATCCATTACTCATCTGCTCTCCTGGAGTTGCTGGTGTACATCTGGGCTGCTCTTGCACTGTTCTCTGTAATGAACTCCCACTTCCGGATTTAGATTTTTACTGCTAAAAGCACATTTATACACAGTACTATAACAACTATTCAGACTAATGTATGCTCTAATAAGTAATTGATTAGAATCAATGGTCTAATATAAAGTGCTATCAAAACTATAAATATTAATTACTAATTAATAGCTCATAACCACCTCAAATTCTTTTTGGGATTAGGTGGGATATAAATCATAAATGAATGCCTAAATAGACTGGTAGAGTAAATCTGTTTTGAATTGTGACTTTGATAAGTTAACAAATTATTCAGAAATGATCCCCAAAATAAAAAAATATATATGTGTATGTTTTACTAAACATGGGTAGAGAAGCCTAAGGTGATCTTTATGTGTACAAATATTTCACAGGTTCTCTGCAAGCTTCTCTGAGTTTCAAATGTCCTTTTATTCAATTGAAGTTTCATTCTTCTCAACCCTCTCCTACTCCATAGCTCTCTGATGGAACCAATCATAGGAAAATATAGTGATCTTATACCTGCGTAATAGTAGAATAGTTATTATTATGTAACTATTACAGATAAATCAGATCAGAGAAATTACATGGTAAAATATTTTAATTATTCATAATATGTACATCTTTTATTTCAAATTCTAACCAGAATTTTTTTCTAAAAAGAACAATCCTTTCTGAAGTGATTCTAGGACTGCCAAATGAATATTCCTATATATAAAATAAATAAGAAAAATGTAACAGTTTTGTGTGATCCAAGTATACTCAGCACGCTGGCAGTTTATTGGAGCATAAGTTTTTTTCACCATTAACATTAACCTTCACGTAGGAACTTACTCATAGTCTAATTCATTTTGCTATCACATCATTATTCCACGGAACAAAACAACTTACAGTAGACAAATGTTAAGTCTGCATATTGTTATTAGATGTTCATAAAATGAGAATACCTACTTATTAATGGTCTCATTTCTAATAGATTTTTTTAAAAGCTCTCAAATTTAAAGCACCATTTCACAGTTTAATACTTTTCCCCCAAAAAAATTCTCTTTCAAGTGTTTCAATATGGTTTTGGATATATTTGGAGTAAATGAATTTATACCAAGTAAGGTCACTATTGTCTTGTGAATCACAGATGTTGGGATGTGTTAACGTAAGAGTGGATCAAAATTACATTTATCTAGTTTGATTATTATTAAGGACTCCCTCCTAGTTTTCTAAAAATGAAAACAGCTCCGGAACCTATCTGTCTCTACTAAGTATTGCTGCCATCCAAAAGGACATTTAGATGTCGTCCTGCAACCATATCTAGTGAGGGATTTTTGTTTGTTTGTTTGTTTGGCTGAGAGAGTAGGTAACTGGAGCTATGGTTAAACATTGCTTTTTCTCTCTAGGGTGATGCTCACTACTGGAGTATAGAAAAGCCAGCTAACCCTCCCTCCCTCCCTCCCTGCTATGCTAAATGGAATTAAACATTTAGAAATACTGCCAATAATTGAGGGTGGTAGGCCTGAGTTTAGGAGGAGTAGGTTGACGTAGAAATGGCACAGAGATTAGAGTAATCCTTGAATCTCATTATTTGGATTATGATTGGTGAACAGCTCTGAACCTTGTTTAAGAGAACCTGGGATTTTTGGTGGTTGACACGATATTGGGTTAGGAATTGAGTAACATAGTTGTGCAGTGCCTCCCTGTAGATTATTATAATACAATGCAGCAGGTTATGTGGGTCTCACCTCTGCTGATGGAAAACGTATACTGTGACCTGGCAACAAAGCAAATGAGCATTTTGACTTGTGTGTTTTTTTATATTTGGGTTTCACTATTGTGTTTTCCCCCCCTGTCTTAGGATTTTTGGGGGACTTATTTTAGATATCAAAAGAAAAGCTCCATACTTCTGGAGTGACTTCAGAGATGCTTTCAGCTTGCAGTGCTTAGCATCTTTTCTGTTTCTCTACTGCGCGTGTATGTCTCCTGTCATCACATTTGGAGGACTGCTGGGAGAAGCAACTGAAGGGCGTATAGTATGTATCATGCTTTTCTCTGAACTTTGAAACATAATCCATTTTTAAGATTCAGTTAGATAAGTAAGCATTTAATTTTGGAGAGATTTGAGATATGGTCTGCTAGATAAACCTTATATGAATTTCCTGGATGGCTAGTGGAACTTGTAATCTGGGGGTGGAATGTCTCAGAATGACTAGTTCTGAGTCTTACAAAAGGTTCTCATCTGATGCCTTGCCCTCAGCCCCCCAATCCTAAGCTAGGTTTAGGCTCAGTTCTTGTCTCACAAGAGGTCCATTTGCTATATACCTGGGCCATGTTTCTGTCCAGATGCTAATCCTGAATACATTTAAACCTTTTGTAAGGCAACAGAGATGTGAGATAAGAAAGTGAAAAGAACACCTCCACCTTTGCTACTATGCATTTTCTTCTTACTGTCAGCCCCTTTAGTCATCATCCTACCCCACATGTTGCCCAGGATTGCTAGGCTTTTCATGGTGAAGGAGAAAGCACATATCCGTGTATTTTAAATGTCTTCTCCTTAGCTACAATGGCTTCCTGTACAGCTTAGGTAATTGAACCATTTATATCTCTACACAGAGTGCAATTGAATCTCTCTTTGGAGCATCCATGACTGGGATAGCCTATTCTCTCTTTGGTGGACAGCCTCTTACCATATTAGGCAGTACAGGACCAGTTTTGGTGTTTGAAAAGATTTTGTTTAAATTTTGCAAGTAAGTGTTATGTACTTTTCAGCCCTTAGCCTCTTCCTTTTCTCTTTACTATATTTATACTTCTCCCAACATCACTTTTGGAGGTCTGTTAATAGAGACAGAATTGCCTGGTTTGATTCAGTTTATCATTTTTGCTTCATCATGGGAACAGAGGAAAAGCAAAAGATTTATGTATATTGTTATGTAATATTTTTAAAGAGTAAGACTCAGTTATAAGCGCTGAGAAATCCCTTTTAATTTTGTCCCTTTAGATGTTCCCTTTAGACCACTGGTCCCTAACCATTTTGGTGCCAGGGACTGGTTTCATGGAAGACAATTTTTCCATAAATTGGGTGGGGGAGATGGTTTTGGAATGAAGCTATTCTACCTCAGATCATCAGGCATTAGATTCTCATAAGGAGTACACAACCTAGATCCCTCACATGCACAGTTCACAATAGGGCTTGTGCTCCTATGAGAATCTAATGTCGCCACTGATCTGACAGGAGGCGGAGCTCAGGCTGTAATGCTCACTCGCCTGCCACTCACCTCCTGCTGTGCAACCCCGTTCCTAACAGGCCACAGACAGAGGGTTGAGGACCCCTGCTTTAAACAAGACTTTAGACAAAGTCTTGAATTTAGATACTCATAGGATGTGAAGCTTATTTACTTTCACTTCCTGAATGAGGTTTATTTTCATTTGCTTAAAATGATAGCAAGCTGTTGAATGACCTTCTTTTCACTGTTCTTTCCTTTTCCTCCTCCCAGAGAATATGGGCTGTCATACCTATCTTTAAGAGCTAGCATTGGACTTTGGACAGCAACTCTGTGTATCATACTTGTGGCCACTGATGCTAGTTCCCTTGTCTGCTACATCACTCGGTTTACTGAAGAAGCTTTTGCTTCCCTGATTTGCATCATTTTCATTTATGAGGCCCTGGAGAAGTTGTTTGAACTCAGTGAAGCTTATCCAATCAACATGCATAATGATCTGGAACTGCTGACACAATACTCGTAAGTACCATTTCCCCTGCTGGCTTTGAGGCTTTTCTTTTTACAAATATTGCTATTGTTACAAGAAATATGAGGAAATTACTCAGCAGAGAATGTGCCTTAAGTTGATTCATGACCTAAATCCTGACTCTCAGAGTTGAACAGGATTTTAAAAGTTATTTAATCAGCCACTCATCTGATACTTGCATTATCATTATACCATCTCTGCCAAGAGTATCTTTTTAAAGTTCTATTTGTCTAGTGTTCTCTAAAATAAGTAGATAAGGAACCAAGTCCATCTTAATATACACCAATTTTACTTTAGCAAAATATATGCTATTTGGTGTTATTTCAGGGTCTTTTTAATTTACAGTAATTCAAAGAAACATAGTAATGAAAATATAAGGTTTCAAATTTAGAGCAATAAGGTAAAATAAACTTATTGGGTCTAAATCTTACTAGATGTTTGAAAGTGTGGTAAGAACATAAATCACTGAATGAAAAATTTAATTTTGGTTTTGGCACGTGTGACATTTGTGATGGAAATACTCAGGTATTACTTGTTGAAAGTGATGTTACAGTCCAGGATTAAAGATGTGATTGGATCTGTTGCTCCTTCTAGTTTTGGTATATCAACAGTCTGGAATGTCTCTCAGGCTTTGTCTGCAGACTATATGTGGCCATTAAATGGCCCCATTATTTAATCGTATAATTTTTTGTTGTGTTTATATACAGTTTTTTATACTGCAAATATCTGAAGCAATATGTTCTTTAGGAGACAGTTATCATCTCTGCATCAACCACCAATGATTTCCATATAAACTGCATAGATATGGCCTTGAACCCTTTTAATATTTTTTAATCTTTATTTACTACAAGAAGTTTAAATTGTTGAAGTCAGACCAAAATCGTGCAATGTTATAATTTTGTTAAGAATGATGTAATGATATAATGTTGAAAATAATGTGAGTTTTAGTGCTTTCACTTTTATTTTATATTTAGAGATAACTTTAAACAACTGACCCCCATTTTTGAATAAGAAAAATCAAAGTGGAAATATAAAATAACTTTCCCAATAAAAGCAAATAGTGAGAATGTTGTAAATAGGGCTAAGAAGGTACTGAGCATAGTTGTCAAGGAAATGGGAAGGATAGTTTGATCAAAACCAGGGATAATATTGATACATGCCTTTTCATTTATCCTTATCTGAAAGAGAATCTCACTGAATTTGGATATCCTTGCTGAGATATGTAATTATCTCTGGTTGGATTTTCAGATCTACTACATGCCAGGCACTATACTAGGTGCTAGGAAAACCATGGTGATTAATATTCTGTCCTCAGTGAACTTCCAGTTGAGTAGGGAATGTAGACAAATAGACAGCATGAGGAAATGAGTGCCAGATTAAAATGTTGGTACAAAATGCTATAGCACCGCATCAGGAGAGCACCTAACCCAGATTTGAGGTTCAGAGAAGCCTTCCTGGAGGAAATAACGTAGAATAAAAAATGCAGTAGAAGTTAGGAAGGTGCTAAGGAATAGGGCAGAAAAGTAGTTCAGACAAAGGGCATTCACAGGACTAGATGCAAGAGATGCATTCATGCTTTAAAATATTTGTGTAAAGTTATATAGATAGTGGTAAAACAAGAAATGAAATCCAGGTTTTATTACTGATATAATTTTCAGTACACTGATGAATACAAATAAACTCTCCAAAAGAAACCAAGTAAAACAAATAAAACAGGTAAAATCAGAACTATTCTGTTTCAAGTGGTAGGAAGGCACCCATTGCCTACCCTGTCAGCTGTTCTTTGAACCTTAGTGATAGCTTCTCAGGTACTTCAGACTGAGGAACATACTTTAAAATCCCTTGGTCTAGAAAGGAAAAGATTGCAAAAGCAAGGTCTGAGCCCTGAACAATTTTCACATCTTAAAAGTAGAATGAGAAAAATGCAACCAATAGGCAAAAAATAAATAAATAAACAAACAAATAAATAAATAAAAATAAGAAAGAAGCATCAGAGGAAACTATGGATAATGTCAGGTCACAGAAGGCAAGGAACAAGAAATGTATCACAAAGTCTTTAGAGAGGACAGCCGGTTGGATATCAAACAGAACAAGGAAAAGCATTTGAAAAGAGATACTTGGTAACTTTAAAAACTGGTATTGGTGTGGGAGAGGAGGCAGAATGGGAGGTCAGTTTGCAAAAACTAACAAGGAAGTGGGTGGTAAGGAAATGGAGAAAGCTGCATAGGCCAGTTGGTGTCAAAGAAAGTGGGAAACAGAATGCCTTTTGAAGAGGGCAATGAAATAATAAGATTGATAATTTGTGACAGAGAAGAACTATGCATGTTTAAAAATGGGAGAATAGAAACTGAGGAAAGGGAGACAGCAAAAATGGAGAAAGAGTAGATAAACACGGGATTGCAACCTCCCAGGAGTCAAAAAAAATGATGAGATCAAGGGGTTAAGTAAGACAAATGCTCAGAGGGTAATTTGAAAGCTAAAATAGCTTTATGTGGCCATGATCCCCGCCTGTCATGGTGATCAAAAGAGGAGTGACAGAGGTCCTGACTTTCTCCACATTTCCATCTCTGCTTTTTAAAAAGTGATCCTGCATGTTTAGGTTTTACTTCGATCAGTGTGGGCATCTAAAACCTAATTCTTCCAAGGCTGAACATGAATGTGTGCTGATGACTGTGTTCCATTGCCCAAGTGCCCTTCTCAACCCAATTTAGGGAGATAGAAGGGATGGAAAGACTGGTTCATCCTGATGGGCATGAGGTTTTAGTGCCACCTGGCACCTGAAATGGGTGTGTGTGACGGAAACAATGACAGTCTCATGGGAAACGGGATCTGACGAGATATCCTCATTGCACTGGTTCTTCACTCCAGTTGTTAAGCCTTGATTGTCTGGCTTCCAGTACCACTTACACTGTGTACATGAATCTGATCAGGTATTTCCATCACTTGCTCCTTGGAGTAGCAAAATTGATCTTTTTTTGCTATGCATAGAATGCATATATTTATTAGTGTACTTTTAGTTATGTTCATTAAAGAAAATAATACATTATTGTTAATTACTGCTATTTTAATGTATTTTGTAATCTCATACTTTTGCACAAAACATTTACTTTGTCTCATGAAGTCCAGATGACACTTTTAGTGGCTTTCTTGTTACTGTGACCTTTTCACATTTAATCAGTGTCATTTATAACAATGTCCACCTAAAGTTTTCTACATTAGATGTGGCTGGCCTCATATTTGTTATAAGATACTATGCAGGTTCATTAGAAAAATTCCTAGAAAATGTTATAGCTAGAACATAATATATCTGAGATTGCAACCTTTGCAAGCAATATGCCTATAATGTACATATTTGTTTGGGTATAAGATATTTGAAAAAAGTCATCATGTTTAGGATCTGTATTTCAGTTTTTTTTTAATACTTAGCCTCCTACAATCAGATTTTCTTAAATTCATAGTTTATCAACCAAATAACAAGATGTCTTTGACTTTTTGAAGACATATCCTGCTCCTCTGTCATCCTAACCTTATAATATGGTAATATACAGACCTTATATTTGAAAATATAAGCTTTTCTTTCATTGTGCCAAGATCAAGTGTCAAGATCATCTATTTATCTTTGAGAATACATACATTGCACCAGACGATTAAGCTGAATATGCCAAGTTAGCAATAAAAAACAAGTTTATGAGAATAATCTTTCCTTGGTTGCTTTGATTTTAAGAAATGGCAAAAATAGAATGAAGTGTTGTGCTTTCATAAGATGAAGTGTTTCTTTCAGGTTTGGGAATAATAAACTTTTGAAAGACAACTAGCTAAAGAAAAATTGGGAATGTATTTATTAATGTTTTGTAATCAATTGGGTCAAAGCAGTATGTAGGGTCTGATTATCTCTCTCGTTTCTGATATATATGTAGACTAGAGTGAAATAAAATATAATGATTAACAAGCTGTTGAAGGAGTGTTCTCACTAGCAGGTTATGAGAATTTTTTTTTGTTTTCTTTTCCTCTTTTTTGTTTCTCCAACACCCAGCCCTTTACATAACCCAAGATAGTGACCTGTTTTAAATAAATGTTATTTACTGACTGACATACAGAAGAATATCCTCTTTCTTATCTTCTCAACTAGATTTGAACCTCCTTTAAAGTAGAAAACATGTAACAATGAGAATTTCATTCTCACTGTCCCTAATTTTATCTCCCACAGTCCCAGCATAATATTGTAAATACGGTTAAGTGATACTTAATATATACTGATTAATGGAACATATTGCAAAATAATTGACATTATTTTGCCAATCTTGTTCTCTAAGTAAAGAAAATAGTGCTTGTTTCCATTATCTTTAACAGCACTCTTAAAGATTTTAGCTAGAAGTTTGGGATAAATTTGACACATTATGAAATTCTTAATATGCAATAAAGGTATATAAATTTGAATTGATAAAACTAATGATGACTGAAAATTTAGACAGGGTGCCAACATTGTGGAGAAATCATCTGAAAAAAAAAGGCAAGAGAAACAGGAGTGCAATTTACAGCAGAACTCCCAAGGGTGATAGATGTGGGGAGAAAGAAGATGAAACAGAGTAATCATACTGCATGAACCTTTTTAGTACTCACCAGTCAAAAAATAGAGAATAAAACAGATTTAGAGAAATATCTGTTTCAACCTTTTTAAATTACATTTTTTGCTATGTATACACTTGACTGGATTTATCCAGAATTGCTTGCAACATAACATGATAATTATATTTTTAGGTGTTTATTTGTGTACCTCCACTAGATTTATCTTTATAATGATAGATCATGGCTATTAGGCAGATCTATGTACCTACTATATCTAGCAAAGTGCTTGGCACATATTATATGAACATGTCTATTCATATTTTTACATTTCTGAAAATGCTTCTCACAACTGATGGGCACATTTCATATATTGCTTCCCCCAAAAAAGCTAGATTGTTTGACATCTTAGATTCAAATAAATATAATAGTAGGCACTCAGTAAATTATGATTCAATAAACTTTTAGCAGCTTCTCACCTCATTCTTGATTCTTGATCCAAACACTTGCTATCCTTGTTTTCTGTTCCTGCTTTTAAAGTAAATTATTTTAATGATAAAGTCTCATTTCTAGTAGCAGTAGTATCCAATATAATAGTTCATTATTTACTTGTTTTATTCTCACTGTCCCTAATGAATTATGAGCCTTTTTGAACAGAATTTGTGTTTCTGTATCTTTCTACCTACAGAAAGCTAAGGGATTGGTAGATAGTAGTAAAGCTTTATTAAGTGTCTTTCAAGTAAGTTACTCTTCGTGTCTACTTTCAGATCTTAAATGGAATTATATTTCACACTTTCTTGTCAAATAGGTATAAAAAGGCAGCTATTTACATGAGAACTCAATATCAGAGGGCGAGTACTAAACAGGTAACAGTGATTTCTTGGTTTCTTTCTTTAAAGAAGTTTAAATAGTTATGTGGCCATGTTTTGGTGAGATGTGATGAGTGTTCTCGAGGAGTTCACAATCTTTGAAGTACTGACCCCATTTCTCTTTGCTTCCTGAATTGATCTAGATTCAAGCATATATTCTGAAATATTTTAAGTGGAATGTAGTAATGTTTTAACTTACATTAAAATACCTCAGCACAGACACTGTGGTAATATATCAGGGGAAAACCCACCACTGATATTCAACGTGAGTCCTTTTCTATTTTCCCTAAGTGTTGGCTGGTCTGAGAAATAAAGGGAAAGAGTACAAAAGAGAAATTTTAAAGCTGGGTGTCCAGGGGAGACATCACATGTTGTGGGGTTCCGTGAGGCCCCCTGAGCCATAAAACCAGCAAGTTTTTATTAGCAATTTTCAAAGGGGAGGGAGTGCATGAATAGGGTATGGGTCACAGAGAGCACATGCTTCAAGGGTGACCAAAGATCACAAGGCAGGAGGTCATGGCAAGATCACAAGGTCAGGGCAAAACTAGAATCATGAATGAACTTCCATGTCCAGCTATGCATGCATTGTCATTGATAAACAAGGTTCAAGAGCAGAGAACCGGTCTGACTAGAATTTGCCAGGCTGGAATTTCCTAATCCTAGCAAGCCTGGGGGCACTGTAGGAGACTAGGGCGTGTTTCATCCTTATCTACATCTGCATAAAGGCAGACACTCCCAGGGCGGCCATTTTATAGGCCCCGCCATAGGAATACATTCTTTTCCCAGGGCTGTTAATTATTAATATTCCTTACTGGGGAAAGAATTCAGCCATATTTATCTTACCCGTTTTTGGTAGTAAGAGAAATATGGCTCTGTCCTGCCCGCCCACAAGCAGCCAGATTTTAAGATTATCTCCCTTGTTCCCTGAGAATTGCTGTTATCCTGTTCTTAGGGTGCCAGATTTCATACTGTTCAAATACACATGCTCTACAAGCAATTTGTGCAGTTAACACAATCATCACAGGGTCCTGAGGCAACATTCATCCTCAGTTTATGAAGATGACGGGATTAAGAGATTAAAGTAAAGACAGGCATAGGAAATCACAAGAGTATTGATTGAGGAAGGGATAAATGTCCATGAAATCTTCACAATTTATGTTCTTCTGCTGTGACTTCAGCTGGTCCCTCCGTTCGGGGTCCCTGACTTCCCGCAACAGTAATATGTGTATGTTAGGTCAAGTTACAACCATGGTCAGCTAATATTCTGATCAGGAGTCCAAACTCTAGAAGTGGTCAGCTAGCATTAAAGCAGAGAGACTACACTCCAGAAAAGGCTACTACAAACCCCGAGACTATTTGCCATATCTCAGTCAACACTGATGCTTTGCCAGATGTCAGAAATGGATTTTCATTGGCAATATCACTGACTTGTTAATCAGTATACTGAAATGTGTTGGTAAAAATTAAATGTACTCAGGATATGTGGATTGACTGTGACCTCTCTAGTTTTGCCAGAAGAGGATATGAGAATCCAGCAGGTGAATCACATAGTCTCAACTCCTAGAGATATTCTCAAGGCTTAATTCATAACTGATCCTATGTCCAGCTATTTTTGGTGCCGGATGTCCATACCAGAATCCTGCTTATGAAATACTGTCATATCATCTTTGAGTAAATCTTTCATGCAAGATGAAGTCAAAGTATCAAAAACAGAAGAGTTGGAACTTCAGTAAAGTAATGAAACAGATTATAGGAAGTACTTTGCCCATATTTCCCAATAAATGTTTGTTTACTATATATGTCTGTCTATGTAACTGAAAAAATAGTATACCTCATCTTTGCCTTTCCAAGACACACTGTAGTATAATTTACCTGTAGTCTGTGACATCATCCAGCTTCTTAATATTTCTTTCAAGTGCTGGAACTTTAAAATGTCTTTTAAGCACTGTTTCTCAACCACTAATACACATACCATCATTGAAAAGCAGAATTTTAAAGAGTTTAAAGGGATGTTTTTCATAGGAAAAAGTTCTTCCAAAAATTTCACTGGCTTTTTATATCCTTAATAACCATTCTAAATGAAAAATGTAATAAATAATAAAGCCACTTGACAGAATATACAGAAATACAATAGCTATGAAAAGTTGTGAACCTTTGCTCTTGTAACTCTGTTGCAATTTCAATTTCTAAAACATCAATTAAAAATAGTTCATACTTCACCAAAGTTTTAACTCCACAGAAAGTAGCACATTTTCTTTTCAAAGTCCCTCTGAATATTCCTCTTTACATTTACTAAAATCTTCTGGGACAGATAAGATCTATTTTATTGAACAAGTTATGACTTATGACCTACCAGTAATCAAATGAATTATAGTGAAGAGTAGAACCCTTTTTTTGTCTTCAATGTAATGCTTTTCTAAGTAGATGGTATGATCTCTTTCTTCCACTCAACTTGTTCTCACCCGTTGTTCATATTGTAGCAGGACGAGCAGCATACAACACTCCTCAGACACCGAGTTAAAGAAGGAAGGGGTTTATTCGGCCGGGGGCATCACCAAGACTCCTGTCTCAAGAGCCAAGCTCCCCGAGTGAGCAATTCCTGTCCCTTTTAAGGGCCCACAACTCTAAGAGGGTGCATGTGAGGGGGTCATGATTGATTGAGCAAACAGGGGCTATGTGACTGAGGGCTGCATGCACCGGTAATTAGATCGGAACAAAACAAGATAGGGATTTTCACAGTGCATTTCTATACAATGTCTATAATCTATAGATAACAGAACCAATTAGGTCAGGGGTCCATCTTTAACTACCAGGCCCAGGGTGCGGTGCCGGGCTGTCTGCCTGCGGATTTCATTTCTGTCTTTTAGTTTTTACTTCTTCTTTCTTTGGAGGCAGAAATTGGGCATAAGATGATATGAGGGGTGGTCTCCTCCCTTATTCCCCCCTTTTGGGACTCTCACTCATTTTATTAGTGGGAGTTCTAATATTTTCACTACCTGTATCTTCTCGCAAGACAGATCAATAGTGATTCATGTAGTATACTTGTGCTGAAGCATTTTCGTGAACTAAGGTAGCGATGAAGCTTTTTATCATTTGAAGAAGTGCAGGTATCAAACAAGGGAGCAGTAGGCAGGTTCCTATTACTATTATAACTCTTATTATAAGAGTTTTAAATCCTCCTAGCACTGGGAACCATTTTCTAAACATGGCCCTAGGATTAAATCCATGCCACACTTGCATGGGCACATGTGCCAGTTTTGTCATATCTCTAACCATGTCTTCAACTACTTGCCCTTGCTTATCTATGTGTAGACAGCAATTAGTAAGGTTAAATTTCCTACAGGCCTCTCCTTCAGCTGCTAGCAAGTAGTCGAGAGCTAATCTATTTTGATAGATAGCATTTCTCATCTGAGTTTCTTGCTGGGCCAGAATAGTCAAGGCTCTACTGTTTTTATTAGTGATTATTTTTAAGACAGCTTGTAACTGTATGATTCGGTTGATCATGTAAATGGGGGCCCAGTATCCCCATGAGCCGTCTTGTGCCTAAGTAGCAGGCCTGTAATATTGTATGATTCTCTCAGGGAGCCATTTATCATTTTTTCAATTTCTTATAGCTATGCTTCTCTTTTCACAGGAAGCATAGACAAGGAAGCCCAGGAGTTCGCCTGTTTTTATGGGCAGTAGGAAGAAAGATGGTTTAATAGTGCCAATAACACAACTGACCTGCCCACTGGTCTGGTAATTTGGCATGAGCTCTGTGCCCACATACCCAGTATAATCCAGTGGGGACTGTCCTGTCCTGGTGGGACTCCAGGTGGGTCCACACAGTTTGCAACTTTGGAAATTTACTAAATGGATTTCTCTCTGTGTGATTTGAACTCCACCAAGTGACTGTTTTTGTCATACCATTATACAGTTTCTGTCTCAGACAACTAAGTCACCTATGGGGTGAGCAAATTATTTTCCTTCTCTAGCTATGCAATATTGTCCAATAATTGAGGCTTTTAGGACCCAGAAATTATCAGGGTGATTCTTTTGAGCCGGGAATTCATCAGGAACTGGGTCTGTAGGTACTAATTCTCAGGCTTCTCATGGCCATTGATCTCCTATTACAGTTCCTCCACATGCATAACATTAAGTGACATTGAGAGACTGGGCTACATGCTCGGCTAATTGCAAAAACAAATTTTTTTGTTTTTCCTGGAATTTTTGGTACTGGCACTTTTAGTTTATCATAGAAGGTTTGAAATACTGGCTCAGGAGAGCATTTATAAACTTTTTCTCAAACCATGATATTTACTTAAAGATCCAGTCTAACTCCATCAATTTTTAGGGTTACACGTTCCCCCTTTTTTTCCAGTGAGGATCAGGGGATTGGTTATTACTAGCTCTAAGGGGTTACATTGTCCCTTAGTACAGGAAGGGCCATTTTTTCCTTTCTGAAGGTGGACTGGATCCTTTTCTTTTTTTTTATACAAGTGGCCTAAATGACACAAGGCCAGTATTTACATTTATTTCCACATAGTCCTAATTTGTGACAGATGTAGTTATTTCCTGCCATATAGCCTCTTTTCTAATTAAGAGAACTACACTTTATTCCTAACTTATTACTATTAATGACAGCACAGGCATCAAATTTTAAGGTGACTTATTTGGGCACCCTTTTTTTTCTGTTTTGGCTAACACTTTACTCGTATTGCTTATGAGTCCCTACCAGTCTTCAGTTCTTAATCTTATTTTAAAAACTGTGGTCATGGGAGGCTCAGATGGCTCATAACACACATCAGGTTGGTCATTTGCTGGGCTACATACCTTGCATAGAATAACATTATACAAACAAGTTCATTCTAGAGTTCCAGTACCCTTATAATAACCATAAAATAATAGGACCATAGCAACCTTTTGTTCTACCTCAGTGACTTGATGTATACATTGGGAACAGCCCTCAGTATGAGGAAGGTCAGTTGAAGTCCTTACTGTGCAAGTCCAGATTTTAAGGAAAATGAGTTCTGCGATGAGTTTCCTCATGCTTCGGCTCCGAGACCATCCTTAAACATCAGTAGACTATAAGCAGTGCATGGACCAGTTAGCTTCTGGGTGTGACTGGAGCAGGGCTTGTCATCTTCTTCAGAGTCACTTTGCAGGGGTTGGCGAAGTTGCTCCTGTCCACATGCTGCTTATAGTCTACTGATGTTTAAGGATGGTCTCGGAGGTTGGGCCTGCTAGAATAGACTAAGTCCAACACCTCTACACAGTTATGTTCAACTGGGCACTCTGATACTGGGAGCAAGGTGGTGGGGTTTAGGATGTTGCAAATTTCAGTGGTTATGTGGGAATTTTCACATAGCAAGCTTTGGTACTTGGTTAATCTAGCATTTGCTAACCAATGATGTCCTTTGATATTTATTAAAGTTACCACAGCACAGGGGGCCTTTATATTCAGGTTTTGCCTAAGGGTTAGTTTATCTGCTTCTTGTGCTAACAGGGCCTTAGCTGCTAGGGCCCTTAGACCTGGGGGCCAGCCTTTGGAAACCTTGTCTAGTTGTTTTGAGAGATAGGCCACTGGCCTTGGCCAGGGCCCCACAATCTGGGTTAAAACTCCAACATACATTTTTTCTCTTTCTGACACATAGAACGTAAAGAGTTTTGTCAGGTCAGGTAGCCTCAGGGCTCAGGCCGACAGGAGTTTTGCTTTTAACTCATGAAAAGCTCGTTGCTGTTGGTTGTAATACATGTAGTTTATCTAATCTACATTTTTATTAACTATCACCTACTAAAATGTTGACTCAAATCCTGCAGCTATTTGATTTCAAACTTTAAATTGATCTGGTATTCCTCGTGGCTCCAATTGCGTCTAAATAGACATGAGAGTTGAAAGACCCATAAGGGGCTTCTCTTGCTTTATGATGTCTTATTATTTTTTTCCTTCTGGTTGATGAAATGCCAGGGTGAAAGGGATAGCCAATTGGACTAAAGTACAAGTACCCCTCCAGTTATTCAGCAGAATGTCCAGTAAAGGTCCACCACAATACCACCACATATCTGCTCAGGGATGAACAAGGGCTGACTGATTGATAAGCTCTTGAAAATTCTTAAGCTCACTGCATCCTTTCAAGTCTCCAAGAAATTCTAAGTTTCCCCCCTGTCGTGAGAGACATGAAGCGAACTTAGTGTTGGGAGACGGAAGCTGTATGGCCCTTGAGGGCTGAACCACAGGGTGCCGGACTTTGGGATATAGCAGAGAGAGAGCTTGGCACAACATATTACTCCAGGCTGTAGAATCCTGGAAAAGAGCTACCATGCAGCCTACGCCTTGTCGACAATCTGGGCCTCTGGCCTGCCACGTGCACAAGCATAACAATTGCTTTTGTTTAACGGGCAGATGGAATATTTGATCCATTTTAACCAGGCATTTGCATCTTGGTATCCTGTCTTAATTGCTAAAGTTTGTTTTAAGTCTTTAACTTCTATGATCCTCTAGTAAAATGAATGTATGGTTTTAGGGAAATTACAAAAACTGGACCGGTTGGGGCAATCCATCCTTACTCTTTAGTGGTCCACAGAATGTTGGACCAACTATGGCATGAAAGCCCTACATCGGGGGGCAACACTCCTGGTTGGCACTGGGATCTTTATCAAAATCTCCCTGGATTAAATGGTCCTAGTTTACTAATGCCTAGTCTGAGGAGAGTCAGGAGGCACAGAAGTACTTTTCTGAAGTAGAAAGCTGTCTTTGACTTGGCAAGTCCTCACGGGGTATAACAAGGCAAGCATTAAATGCAATAGTTTGAGGTGAAATTGACTTGGTTATATTAATAACTAGATGGTCAGCAATAGAACAAGGAAAGAAGAAAGAGTAATAGAATAGATTAAAAGAGTTAAATTTTTCTTAGCTTTAGTTTGGTAGGGTTTTCCCCTGGGACTATGGCCCACAACTCTGGAGGGGGTGGCGCTTTCTTGTCTCAGGTGTGACGAGTCCATCCTTTTTTTTTGCTCTATGAACAGCAGTCTTGGTGGTAAGCAGCACAAGGTAGGGTCCTTCCCAGGCTGGCTCGAGTGTTTCTTCTTTCCACTTTTCTACGAGAACGTGATCTTCAGGCTGGTGCTGGTTTACCAGAAATTCTAGGGGTGGTACATGTGCTGAAGAGACTCCTAGTTTTTTGTTTGTTTGTTTGTTGTTTTGTTTTGTTTTGTTTTTGCGAGAAAGGAAAGTGGAAGATAAACCAAGTATACGATTTTTAAGAAATTGACCTTTTGTTTTAAATGTGGGGACCTTGGCAGTGGCCTTTTTTTTTTTTTTTTTTTTTTTTTTTGAGACAGAGTCTCGCTCTGCCGCCCAGGCTGGAGTGCAGTGACTGGATCTCAGCTCACTGCAAGCTCCGCCTCCCGGGTTCACGCCATTCTCCTGCCTCAGCCTCCCGAGTAGCTGGGACTATAGGCGCCCGCCACCTCGCCCGGCTAGTTTTTCGTATTTTTCAGTAGAGACGGGGTTTCACCGTGTTAGCCAGGATGGTCTCGATCTCCTGACCTCATGATCCGCCCGTCTCGGCCTCCCAAAGTGCTGGGATTACAGGCTTGAGCCACCGCGCCCGGCCGGCAGTGGACTTTATAGTCCTTAGTTCCTTTAGCACCTATTTTTATTAGTTTTTAAAACAAAGAAAGCCAAATACCATTTTACATTTAACAATGCTTCTCTTATGATTTTTACACCAGATAAGTTAAATTTTATCTTTATATTAGTGTGTTATTAATGTTAAACCTAATTTTAATAAAACCTTGTAGACATATTTATCTAATTTTTAATGTTTGATGATAAGGTAAAATTTTATAGACTCTTTTTAACCTTTTATAATTTTTGCTAAAGAGCAGGTTGGTGCTTTAAGAAAAACCTGTTATGCTTTTACTTTAACGTCTAGTTCACAGAGAAACTGGATGATACTTCTTTAACTTTAGCTAATATGTTTACACACAGAATTTGCTTTAAAATTAACGTTTTAAAACTTGCTTAAACCCGCAAAACAATAATTTTTTTTAACTTTTTAATGTAGGTAAAAATGTACATTCTTATGCCTCCTTATAATCCTTTTACCAAAGGTATATTTTACTTTTCTTATACATCTTGCACATAAACTGTGTTTTTTTTTTTTTTTTTTTTTTTTTTCCAATAGTTTTACATTCAGGAGGCCTAGTTACTTATAAATTATTCAACTTTTTTTTGCACAAAATCTTTTTTTAATACTTTTTTTTATAACCTTTTTTTTTCTTTCATGACTTTTACAGGCAATTTTTCGACATGCCTTAACTTTCTGACTTATTACAAACATTTCTTTAAACAACCAATTAATTTATTTCAGGACAAGAATTTACCATATAACACTCTTTTTATATAAATTCCGTCCCCTTTTTGAAGATGATAACCATTATTTTCCAAAGCGAACCTTTTTTTTATGTCTGTGGACTAGACTGTCTAAGGCCACAAGATTAGAAGTTACTATTATACATATTACACTGTTAACTTTTAGCAAACTTTACTTTTGTTGAAAACCTTGTAAGTTTGGGATTTTAATTATCTTTTGCTATTAATAAGATCTTGTTTTGTCCAAATTAGGATGGGTATGATGGCTTTTAAAGGAATAGGGTACACTTTTTTTTTCTTAACTGCTTGTACTCTCTTTCTTTCTTTCTCTCTTTGACTTTGTCTCTCTCTCTTTGACTTTCCTTTTGCCTCTGTCTCTTCCTCTCTCTCTCTGCCTCTGTCTTTCTCTCTCTCCTTGACTCCCTCTTTGTCTATCTCTTCCTCTCTCTCTTTGCCTCTTTTCCTCTCTGTCTCTTTCCCTTCTCTCGCTCTGCTGGTCTTTCCTTGCCTCTGCCAGCTGCTTATGCTGTTGTTCTCTCGACCACTGTGTGAAGTACCACAGTACTTCAGAATGTGGCTCTTGAGACAGGAGTCTTGCCGATGCCCCCGGCCGAATAAACCCTTTCGTTCTTTAACTCGGTGTCTGAGGAGTTTTCTCTGCCACTCCTCCTGCTACATTTCTTGGTTCCCTGACCGAGAAGCAAGGTGAATGGCGGATGGTTGAGGCAGCTCCTTAGGTGGCTTAAGCCTGCCCTGTGGAACATCCCTGCGGGGGACTCCGACCAGCCCGAGCAACACAGATCCTGAGAGCGTTCAGCTTATGCATTTTACATTTATTATTTAACATGTGGGAAAATATCAAGTGAAGAAGTGTAAATACAACTCTGAAAAAGAAAAGTTTAATTTATGAAAACATTCTGTGGTCATAGCTCTCAGTTTTAGGCAAGGCAGTTTTTATATAACACCCCCCAAAAGAAAAACTATCATTATTAATTCTCTGTCTACAAGACTGTTTAAATATTATGAGAAGGGTCACGAAATATGTTCTGTAAAGCAATACTCATGGCCGTGCTCAAGGAGGTTTGCGTCCAGGCCAGTCCTTCTGCTTCAACTCCCCCTACTATAATATATCACTTCTCTCTTCATTACAAATGTGGCTGGTATCTTCACCATCTATAAAACTTGTTCTAAAGATGATCAGTAGGAGGCTAATTTTATCTCCTCCCCAAATTTTGCATTTTAATATCTAAATGAATGAAGTACTCATGGTAGTTTTTTGTTTTTTATTTTTTTCAATTATAAAAGCAGGTTTTGGGGAGCTAGCAGGAATATTTCTCCTCATTCTGAAATGATATTACTCAATGTTATAGGCTGAATTGTGCCCCTCCCAAATTTCTGTGTTGAGGCTCTAACCCTCAGTACCTCAGAATGTAACTGTATTTGGAGACAGGACTTTTAATAAGATGATTAAGATTTAATGAAGTCATATTGATAGTAACAGGAAGCAGAGAAATTCTAGGCAGACAGGAGTGAGTCCCTGGCAAACTCCACCTTCGAGCCAAAAAGCCTGAAACCCACAGCCCAAAGTGGGAACTTCCATCCATGTGTGCCTCTCTCTCCTGATTGGTTCGTTCTGAATAATATCTTTTTTACCAAATGTTGCCTTTTCCAAAACTACCTATGACGCACCCCACACCTTATCCTGTGCCTATAAACACCCCAGACTCAGCCAGTAGAGAGGATAAGTGGCTAGACATCAGGGAGAGGCAACTTGACTTCAGAGACAGTGGCTGGATGTTGGAAAGAGGCAACTTGACTTCAGAGGAGAGAGACAGAGAGGCACCTTGACTTCAAGGGAGAGCAGCCTACCTTTCCTGTTCCCTTTCCATCTCCCTGTCTGCTAAAAGCCTCTTTCAGTGCTCAATAAAATTATTTGCATTCGCTATCCTTCCATTTGTCCATGTTACCTCATTCCTCTTGGGCACCAGACAAGAATTCATGACATGCCAAGTGAATTACAAGACTTGACCTGAGTTTTGAATGAAACTTTTCAAAACTTTTGTACCTGATAATTCAAAATGTTGGTACTCAAAGAGGCCATCACACTAGCCCACTGCTCTCACTGATAGAGAGCAGCCTCCCCATACAAAGAGGCAAAGGACACACTAGCTGATAACACACTGCTGCCTGTGAATGGTGGAGATAAGAGACCATTGTAACATGCCCTCTGGGGCCTTGGGGTCACAGGCATCCCCACCTGGACGCTGCCACAGAGCATACACAGAGTTTCTTCTTGCAGGCACTAAAGCAACCAGCCGGTTCCTGCACTTGCTTGCTCTGGTTCCCACACTCATTCACTCATGCACTCCTTCCTGCAAGGGTTGAGCTGGGTGGGCTGAGCAAATGAGGCACCTGTGTCACAAGTCCTGTGAAGGGGTCAAGAAAATATCCTGCTTCAATTGGAGAGAGGGGTCCTAATCTAATCTTTTTGGTGTCATTATAAGAAGAGAAAATTTGGACACACAAAGAGACACTAGGAATGTACATTTAATTATAGTTGACCTAAGTGCTATTGTATAAAGGAATAGGATGCCAAGAGAGAGAAATATTTCCAAACTTATAGAAGAGACCATGGGAGGACACAGCAAGGGGGTGGCCATCTGTAAGCTAAGTAGAGAGGCCTCAGAGGAAACCAACCCTGTTGGCACCTTGATCTTGGACTTCCAATTTCCAGAACTGTGAGAAAATAAATTTTGGTTTTTAGGCCAGCCAGTCTGTGGTATTTTGTTGTGGCAGGCATAGCAAACTAATACATTGAATAAATGCTTATATTTTAGTCCTGTTTATGTTTAAAGTTATGAGCAAACTCGTGCAACTGTTTCCTCCTCAGTAAATGACAATCACATCCTTTCAGCTGCTCAGACTAAAACATCATGGATTTATTCTTGTCTATTCCCTTTCTCACACATCCAGATTTTCTAGCAAATTCTCTATATAGAATACAAACACTTTTCTTTACCCTCTCTACTTCTATAATCTCTTGTCTAGATTATTGCAATTGTCTTCTAACTGGTGTCTTTAATTTTATGCATACTCTTCCACAGACTGTTCTCTATGACGCAGCAAGAATTATTCCTTCAAAACTCAAGTCAGGTCATGTCACTCTGCTTCTCAAAGCCCACTGATGGCTTCTTGTGACCTTTAAGGTGTTGCTTCATCTGTTCCCCAGTGCCTCTCTGCTCTCTCCTCCTGCTGCTTTGCCCTTCTGCTCCAGCCACACCAATATGATCTCCTGGCCCTTCTGTAAACACATTTGACATGTTTCTGCCTCTAGCCCTTCACACTGTCTTTTTAAAAATGTTTTTTGGCCTAGAATTCCTCTCCCAGATATTTATGTGGCTTCTTTTACTTCCTTCAAAATCACCTACTTGAGAACTTTCTATGAAATGTTCAACTCCCTTCTCTCTCTCTCTCACCTACCATATATAATTTACTTATCTTTTTAAAGTAAAAATTATTAAAGGATCATTTATATACAATAATATTCACCCCTTTGAAGTATGCCCTTAAATGAGTTTTGGCAAATAAATATCATCATAATCAATGTATAGTACATTTCCCAAAAATGTTTCCTTGTGCCCCTTTGCAGTCAATCTTTCATCCCCACCTCCTGGCAACCACTGATATGACTTACATCTCTAAAGTTTTCCCTTTCCTAGAATTTTACATAAATGGAACCACAAAGTATGCCTGCCTTCTTTCACTTACCATAATGCTTTTGAGATTCACTGATTCTGTTGCATGTATCAATTTATTCCTTTTTATTTCCAGGTAGTATTCTACTATATGGATGTTCCACAATTCGTTTGTCCAATCACAAATGAATGGACATCTGGGTTACTTCTGGCTGGGGGCTATCTTGCTTCACATGCAGGTCTTTATTTGGACTGTTTTAACTTTCTCTTGGGTAAATACCTAGAAACAAGATTGCTGAGTTATATAAAAAGTGTATGTTTAACTTTATAGAAACTGCCTTGAACCCCTGAGGTGGAGGCTGCAGTGAGCTGTGATTGCATGCACCACTGTACTCCAGCCTGGACAAAAGAGGGAGACCCTGTCTAAAAAAAAAAAAGAAAGAAAGAGAAAAGAAAATGAAACTGCCAATGTGGTTGTAGCATTTTGTATTTGTAACGTCAGTATATGAAATCATATTCCAATTTTTCTTCATCCTCACTATCACATAGTATTGTGTTTATATGTAGTGATATTTTTATTTATCAATCTAATTTATTGTCTCTCTCTTCTCTAGAGTGAAGGGATCATTAGAGTAGGGAATTTAGCATGTTTTCATTACTGCTTTCACAGTGCCCAGATCAATTCCTGGTACAAAGTAGGTGTTCAATAAATATTTCTTAAACAAATGAAAGAATTTTGAATGATTATCCCCTCAGAGTTAAAAACCGAACTGAGATTCAGAAGGTTTTATTGCTTGCCCAAATGAAAGAGCTAAGGTAAACCCCAAGACATCTAACGCTTTGTCAAACACTTTCAACACTGCACTGCCTTGTAGGTCACTGGTTTGTATAAATTCATTCTATGATTAATACTTAGATTATAGGAGAGTTTGCATATATTATTATTTTACTTAGGTAACTTAAATATCTTCAAGAAGTTTTTTTGTTGTTGTTGTTTGTTTTGTTTTGATTTGTTTTGTTTGAGACAGAGTCTGTCTCTGTCACCCAGGCTGAAGTGCAGTAGTGCAATCTCAGCTCCCTGCAAGCTCTGCCTCCTGGGCTCAAGTGATTCTCCTGTCTTAGTCTCCTGAGTACCTGGGATGACAGGCGTGCACCACCATGCCCAGCTAATTTTTGTATTTTTAGTAGAGACGGGGTTTTACCATATTAGCCAGGCTGGTCTCAAACCCCTGACCTCAAGTGATTTACCTACCTTGGCCTCCCAAAGTTCTGGAATTACAGTTGTGAGCCACCACACCTGGCCTAGAAGTTTTAAATTTCAAACAGGAAATAAAAATATAGGAATAGAAGGATTTAAAACATAATTAAAATAATATGTATATGAAGTTACATAGTCTCTTATTTTAGAGCTTATTAGAACATAATAGTGCTTATTTTGATTATAAAAATTCACCTCTTATAGGTATGTGACAAGGAGGGCAAAATACCTTGGCTGGAGATGAGTTTTTCTGCATCACACTGAAGCTCCACTTCACCTTGTTCCTTTGAGAAACTTGGTAGTGATGGCAGCAGTGGCCCATCTGAAGTGGCTGCTGCAAAGATGCCAGCTGCAGCAGGGGAGGCACGGCTGGGGCTGCATACTCTGTGGCGCAGGTGGGACCCAGGAAAAGGTGGAAGCCCCGCCCCCTTCTGAGTTGGTGGGGCGGGAGCCCTGTGCTCCCCAGTGCAACTGCAGCTGCCCAGCCATTGCTGCAGACCCAGTTATCCCTGTGCTCTCAGGGACCAGGAAGCCCCCTGCCCCCGCAGGTTTGGAAGCACTTGCTCCTGCTATCTGACTTCTCCTCCCACCGGTGGCTCCTCTGATTTTGGAGCAAAGTTGTAGCCGAGCCCGGGTGCTGTTGCAACCTGGCCAGGTTTGCACACACTTGGGGTAGTACTGACACCTGCCACCTCAGCCCCCTCTGGACTTTGTGCACTGACAAGCATGGGAGGGAGGCCAAGGTGGGGCTGAAAGTGGCTCGGTGCAGGCCTGTGGGCACCGCCAAGCACAAACAGCCTGGGCACTATGAATGGCAGCAGGAGGCAGACAATCTCCTGGGCACAAAGGGGCTGGTCCCCAGTGAAACTCCACCTTCAAGCCAGGGACAGCCTAAAGTCTGGGGGCCAGGCTGCCAGTTCTGTAGACTGGAGTGAGAAATATGGTGCTTTTTCTGCTCATCCATGGCCACCCATGGACCAATCAGCACACACTTCTACCCCTCTGGAGCCCATAAAAACCCCAGACTCAGCCAGACTCAGACAGACGAGTGGACTGCCTGCCTGCCTGCAGAAAGGAGTTACCCTCGCTGGTCTCCTCTTGGCTGAGAGCCACACACTTGATGGGATGACTTGTCTATGGATAGGAGCTAGCCACTTTGGGCCTCCTGAGAGCTATACTGTCACTCAATAAAGCACCTCTTCATCTTGCTCACCCTCTAGTTGTCTGTATATCCCATTCTTCCTGGATGCAGGACAAGAACTTGGGACTCACCAAGTAGTGGCACTGAAAGAGCTATAACACAAACGGGGCTGAAACACACCCCTGGTTCACCATGTTGCAGGTGAGGAGGAGAGAAGACAGAAGGAGGGAAGAGTTGCAGCCCTTCAGGAAGCCCAGACCTAGGAGTTCCATGAGCCATGGCTGTGACACCCTCTATGGGGCTCTGCAGTTCCTGGCATCTCCAAGCTTCTGGGTGCTACTGCTTTCCCCAGAGCCTGCAGTGTAAGCCGCTTGCAGTATGCCTGGTCCAGCCACAGCCTTGCATAGAGCTGGCTCTTGTGCCAGTGTCTGGAACTGCCTGCCCCACCATAGCAGCTAGCATGCCTGGCTGTGCATAGTGGCCAGACCATATGCTTGCTCAGTCATGTACCCCTTGCCTCTGTGCCCTTGGCAGGCCTGGGATCCAGGCTGTTAGCACAAGCTGAGCACAACCTGCCAGGCCTAGTGGGCAGAATGAGCCCAGAGGGCCCAAGTGAAACTCAGGCAAAGGCACCACTGGCCACAGAGGCTTCTGGCTAGAAGAGTAACACCCCAGGGACCTCATGACAGTGATAACTTGGCTTAAAAGCCTGGGATAGGGATCTATGACATTAACCCAATTAGTGGCCTTGGGTAAGCCCCTAAGAACAACCTCTAGAGACAATGTCCTAACTCAAGAAAAAAAATAGGAAGAATATGGGAAATACATAGGGAATAAGAAGTCTGGAAGTATTGTATTAATACCAAACTTACAGTACTAAAGGACAAAACAAAGGGTTGCAAAAGAGTTCACCTTGTTGGTGAAGGAAGCCTTGTGCTTCTTATTCTCTGCATATTTTGAATTGTTCAGCTTGCATTGTATGCATGCATTATTTTGTCATTTCTTTCTAAAGATGAATTTTGTGTTGGGAAATTCAAGTCCTGTGACAAACCATAGGATGAGCTAATTTGAGCGAGGTGGTGCTCTTCAAATTAGTTTCCACATAACAAAATTTATTTTCAAATTCAGGAAAAGAGCAACCTACAAAACTCAGAAGTAGAATAGGGCAAAATGCTCAAGGAATAGTAAATAGGTTTACTGTTCTGTTCACACATGTGCTTACTCATTCACTCACTTAGCTCATTCCTTCAACATCCGTTGATCTTCCTTGTGTGTGTCAGTGCTGATGGTATAAATGAATGCAATATGGTCCCTACTCTCAAAGACCTTAGTGATTATCAGACAGTGTCTGGAGATGTCCTTTGGACATGATATCCACTCAAATAGTATTTGTTGAATTAATAAATGAGGAGGGAGGCTAGAGGATACACAGTTAAATAATTGTAACAAGTACTATACAAGATGTCTGTATAAAGACCTAAGAGAAGAAGTAATAGACTGCCCTGGGGAGCTCAGAAACATTCACAGAAAAAGGAAACCTGAACTTATCCCTCCATTTCTGTTGTACCTGCCACAAGAGTTTATTGTATGTGGCATACCTATGTTTCTTTCTCTCTGTCTTCATTGTACCTGTAAATTCCCATGTTCAGATCATCACTAGAGCTGAGAGTAGTTACGCAGAGTAGAATGGACCTCTGGAGACCAATTGGCAGAGAGCGTTAAAAGTTCTAAGTTTTATCTGGTACAAAGGCCATCAGGGATCATGACAAGGCTCTGGGAAGATTTATGTGACATTTGGTTAGAAGGTGATCCCAGGAAGCAGAGCAAGGAGCAATAAATAGCCTAGGCATAGAATGGTTAAGTCCTGACTACTGGCTGAGACAATGGTAATGGGAAGAAAGCAAAAAAACAAAAAATGGAAAAAACAAAAAGCAAAAATTATCAAGGATTTATTCACTTATTCAACAAGTAATTATGGAATAATCTCTAATTTCTAGGAGCTATTATGAAAACTTTGCCTATATGACTTCATTTGAACCTCACGAGAATCTTATGGGACAAGTATTATCCCTGCTTTACAATCAATCCAAGGCTCCAACAAGTTAAATAATATTCTCAATATCACATATACAATGAATGGTAAACGGGGTTAAACCCAGGATCATTTTGTCTTAAAGCTCATAAACTTTCTGACATATTAAAGTAAAAATAATAGCGAACAATTGCAATGATTATGACTCCTTAAAGGTAGGGACTGTGATATATGTCTATGTATCTCCAGTAGGACTTAGCACAGTAATCTGTATAAAATAATTTTAAATTGTTAAATCAGTCAATTGTCAGACAAGGCTGCCTGCTATGTGCCAGGTGCTTGATTTAAAAAAAATGACCACATAGACAGGATTCCTTCATGGAACTTATAGTCTATTGAAAGAGTCAGACATTAAATATTACACAAAATTACATTACACAAATGACATGAGTTTTATCATATAAAAGTATAGGATGCCAAGAGAGTGAGAAATATTTCCAAACTTACATATTTATAGGCTATGGGGAGGATATGTCTATTTGAATGAAGATAAATTTCAGATGAGAAAAAGTTTAGGAATTTAATGGAGAGAGTATTTATATTTTTAGTGTTAGCTAATGGTGGTGGTATTTTACAAAGCTATGATGCATATTTTGAAAAGCTATTTTCCTCATGATATATTATGGTTATATACTTAAGTGATATCTTAGAAAAGTATAAGTACTAAGCACATCTCTTCAAAGAATAAGCTCAAAATATGGAAACAGGTGTATTCATAAAACTATTGTCCCTATATTATTTAAATAGTCATCTTAATAGTAACAATTTAATTAAATGATTAATAATACAAGAATAAGTAAACTATGTTGTATCCCTTACAAATAATGGCTCTGAAGGGTAATGTAGCAATAGGAAAATGCTTGCATTATAGTGCTATGTAAAAAAAGAATAAAAATATTGTATGCTCATAAAAATATGTTGAAAATATTCATAAGAACTACTGAAAGAAGTATACCAAAAATTTGTAACAACTCTGGTAGAAACACTATGAGAGATACCTTTTTCTTTTTTATTTTTATAAACATTCTGTAGTGTGGTTTTATTATTGCAATTAAAAATACGTTCTGAAATAGAAAAAGAATAATCATAACAACACATTTGGCTCCTATGGATAGATCCTGATTCTCTGATTGTATGTTTTGTATTAATACCTGGCTTGGTATATAGCACTCTGGGAGATAATCAAGTCATTAAAGAGAACTGAAAAAAATGAATCACAAGCCATAACTGTTTAGTGCACACAGGAAGGTACTATTAATAACTACAGAGGCAAAAGGAGAGCATCTGCAACCTAAAGACTAAAATTAGTAATAACTTTGAAGGGAGTTCTACCAAATTATGTTTTCCAGAAGACAGCCGCAGGCCCTTCTTGTGTAACAAGACAGATTACTTCCATTAGCCTTGAAACAAAAGCAAAGACTTCTGCATGAGGGCATTTAATTATAATGTTTATGTAATCACTCTGTAGCCATTTATATAAACAAGATCGCTTAGAGCACTGCTTTTCTGTGGGCAGTAAAGGGTAGTAAAGGATGTATTTTGTAAAAAGTGTATTTTAAGCCAAATAATTCAGCACCACGAGTGAAAATTATTGGCGTATTATACTGGTATTTTTAAACATGTAGAGAAGTGCAGATACAACCCTTTTTCTGCTTTATGATTGTTGGACTTTTCAGTCTATGAGCTTGTGATAGTAACAATAATAACCAAAATGAAATACCTAACAATTAATCTCTATTTACTTATGTCAGGGCCCCATTCTAGGGGCTTTTATGTATATTAATTCATTTAGTTTTATAATAACCCCATGAGGTTGATTATTGTCATTATCTTCACTTTATACACAAGGAAACTAAAACACAGAGTGTTTAAATGACTTGTCCAAGGTTGCTCAGCTAAATGCTTGGATTTGAACGAACATAGGAAATCTGGCTGAAGACCTCAGTGTTCTAAGCACACACTATGCTATGCATCTAAAGAAATTTTTTGCATTAATACTCCATCTTATTGCCAGAGTCACTAGAAATTATTTTCAATGAGAATAACAAAAAAGCTTGTTCCAAACTCATTTTCTATCTCCTCACAGTGCTATTTCCATTTTTCTTTTCTCTTTCTTTCCTTTTTTTTTCTTTTTCATTTCTCTTCTTTGACTTTTTGTAGTTTTATAAATAAGTTCATCAATACAGAGGAAAGACAGGATAACGGGATTTTTTTCTCACGTTTTTCTTAATTGATTTATTTAGCATATCTATTTTTGATGTTTAAGAACATAAGAAGTAAGTAGTCAGAAGTCTTCTTTGAGCCACCAAGAGTTGGGACAGAGATGTCAAACGTCGTTACACAATTGGGCAGCCTCTGAGAACTGTTTGCTGAGATTTTAGATGTCAGAGGTGGAGACTCAAGAAAGAACAATAATTTGCTTGGGTATACGTGATATCTGTGATTTTATACATATATAGATGCAAACATATCTTTAACTTATTTATTTTTAAATTTGAATTCATTTATTTATGACATATATAAAACTTGTATATTAAAATGTATTTTCCACTTTGGAATTGATTTATAGGTGAGTAATGTCATAACCTAGAGATAGCTTTGACAGGGAGGCATGTAGGTAACTAACATCCACTTGTAGACTCAACTCTCCAAAAAATGTCTCTCCTATGACATTTGTACATCAAATTTCTAACTTAGCATTTTCAAAAAGTCACTGTTAAAATGTAAGCACACTACCAGGAATGGAGTAACACATGCCGTTGTACTCACTAACACAGTATAACCACTTTGGAAAGCAGAGACCATGTTCTTGAGGGAGTGGTGAAGCAAAGTGAATGGAGAAGTCATATCATCAGGTTTCGATGGGGTTATAGGAAACTGGACAGTGGGGCTGAGGAAAATGGGGATGGTGTAGTTTTCATGATAGGAGGGCAGAGCTGCAGGTGTTTTGGAAAAATATCTTATAGAAGAGAGGTCTTGAAAGTGGAAGCTAGCAGAACTACATGGTGAAATGTAGATTACTTCATTTGTTCTGGAGTCATCTCACTTTTCTGGCTATCTTGATAGAAATGGCACCAAGTCACATATTGAGGCAGCATGTAATACCTAAAAGAGTAGGTGTTTCAGGTTGGGACAGACCTGGATTCAAGTCTACTTCTATCAGTGTAGCCTTGGATAAGTTATCAAACATTTAGTTCCTCCCATCTATAAAACGTAGCAATTAAACTATTAGACTAGAAAATCTACTATATTCCATGCATATAGTGAATGTATGCATACCATATCTATATGCATAGATATACAGTAGCTATAGAAAACATATATGTGTGTATATACACATATACATTTGTACATGGAGGTATTCACATTATCTACTATAGTGCTATCTTTCTCCCTCGTTATGTTACTTCTGCAAGAAACTTGCCATATTTTCTTTATTTTATATTTTAGTTTCTTATATATGTATTTACTTTTAACAAATTTTCAAAATATGCAAATAACTTTCCGTTAAACTATAGTACTAGCCCTTTTATTTCTGAGGTAAACTAACTGACCATCTTAGGGAATTCTTTTTTGTTAGCTACCAAAAAAAATAGGATGTTTGCCACTTAATAAACAGATTCAGACAATATATTACTAATTTACTTCAATGAGAAAGAGAGTCTTGCTCCTGGTGAATGATATTACACAATTTGTTTTGTTTTGTTGATAGCACTACTGTGCAATGGTCACCTGTGATACAATTATTTGAATTCATGACAATGATGGGTTAGGAACTGAGGCAGATCCACTGTGCTTCTTTATGTTCAGATGTTTTGAATCAGAATTCTAGGACTATATCTATGTGCCTAGGCAAATATATAAAATAATTATTCCATTATTCCACTAACAGCTTAAACACGTGTTATAATTCTAACAGACTTTAGAGAGCATATGGCAGTTTCAACAAGTCCAACATATTTTTACGTGCACCTAAGCTAGGGACCCCTGACTAATGAGTTGAACATCATCTATTAGGATGCTCCTGATAGATGACAGATCTTCAACCAGCTAGCTCTCCAGGCCATTTCTGCTTCCTCAATTCCACATGTGTAATTAGTTGGGATTCCCAGTCGGGAGGCAAAGGCAGGTAGCATTTTGGGCCCTCCCTTTACTGTGCTCAGTTCAGTTTGTTCATGGAAACATCTCCAAGGATCTTAAAACTTTAAGAAAATGGAAAATATCTCCTCCTCACAAAGTTGGAGGCCCTGAACCTGAGCCTTAAGAGATTTATTTTTACATTTGTTTTCAAATTCTCACAATTTATACAGAAAAAAAAATCAGAGTATCCATCCTGGGTTTTAACTTTTTTATTTATTGCCATAGTATTATATATCAATAATATTTATAAGAAGGAAGTCGTTAATACATATTTGTTATCTAAGTATAATTTGAGACACTATATAAATCTTTTAGTTTGTGGGTTAGTTCTGTACCCTGTCATCTCCTAAGCTACCTGGTCTTCTTGGAATAATAAATATACATACCTGATGGGACCAAGATCTATAGTTTCACAATATTCATAGCCATCTGGTTCTGCTACAGGGTAAATTTAGACTGGAAAAAAGACAATAAATTAAGTAAGAGAACCTTCCTTTGTTTAACCTACCTCCCAAAGGCTCCATTTGTAAAGAGTACAGTCCAGAAATCACATGCCCTACTGGATTCTTTCCATGGGAAAAACCTGTGCTGAGCTTTAGTTTCTTCATTTTTTAAACAGAACAAAAATCTCTCCTACCACTCATAGGAGTGATCTGCAGATTTAATGCAATTATGTCAAAGTAGTTTTTAACCTATAAAACACAAAGTTGTATGATTGTTAGTTTGTATTGAACATCCATGAAACTCTAGGAATAGTACTAGAAGCTTTATATACCATTATATATAGAATGGTGTCTCTTTTAATTCTCAACAAATCCTGCCCAGTTGTTATAATTATACTTACTGAATAAATTATATTAATTTATATTATAATTATATTAGTTATATAATGAATTCATAGAAACTCAGGGGTTGGGTGATTTGCTAAGATCAATAGCTAGAAAGGGGCAGAATCAGTATTCAACTCAATATTACCTCCTAATGAAAGTAATTCAGTGTTACTGAGTATTACTAATTATAGAAGTAATACTTTTCCTTTCTACTCAGAGCTAACACAACAGCATTATCTAATGTTGTTAAATGGTAGGTGGAATTAAAAATGGTAGGTAAGATTAAGAAAGGAGGGAAATCACTGAATAACCTGCCCTTCCAGCAAAGTTGACGAAGTAGATAAGATCTCTGGTAAGATCTAATCTTCATCTCATTCTGCCACATGTTTTTGTTTTGTTTTTTAAGATGTATCTCGCTCTGTCGCCTAAGCTGGAGTGCAGTGGCACAATCTTGGCCCACTGCAACCTCTGCTTCCTGGTTCAAGCAATTCTTCTGCCTCAGCCTCCTGAGTAGCTGGGATTACAAGTGTGCACCACCACTCCTGGCTAATTTTTGTATTTTCAGTAGAAAGGGGATTTCACCATATTGGCCAGGCTGGTCTCCACATGTTTTTAATCGAAGCCCCTGTGTTCTCAGTATCCTGAGATGATTGGCTGATTGGCTCTTGCCCCAGCCATTGGCTTCAGCTGCTGTTCTGGCCTGGATATCATCTTGTGCATGTTGAAGACAGGATTCTGGCCTAGTTTCTTTCAGGGACTTTCTACCACAGAATGACCAAAGGTGATGTTGGGAACAAAATACCTATACATTTCATCCAGTTGCAAATAATCAGCTCCAGCATCTGGAGTTACTTGGTACCTAAATTGACCAGGTTGCTGTTGAGGATGAATGGGCCAGTCTTACAGCTGAACACCATGATACTGGTTCCCAGGAGCCAAGCATCACCCCAATCCATCCTTTTTTATTTATTTTAAAAATGTGTTAATACTTTTTAAATCTTTAAGCAATGACTAATTTTCTTTTAAATGAAGATTGTTTTCCCCCAGGATACATCAGAGTAAAAGCATAAGATGGTGCTTTAAAAAAATTAATTTAGAATCAGTTATGTCTTCAGTTTACTAATCCACTATTCAAATGAATAGAACTTACAATTTGCTCTGGTTTTGTTACTTGGGTGGGTAAGATAACTTAGAAGAACTGACAGTGATTTTGCTAAAATATAAAAATGGGATAGTTTTAAATCTCTATAGATGTGACCCTTGGTAGTAATATAAAGGAGATCAAAGGACTAATGTGTTTGTTCCCAACCTATCTTCAAATAAAATTGTTTTATAGATGTTATAAAAGTACATATACATATACTTTATGTACACACACATGCATTTCATGTATATATCCACTATAATGCTAGTTCTCTCTTATTATGATACTCCTGCCAGAAATTTGCCATATTTTCCCTATTTTGCATTTTAGTTTCCTTTTTATCATTAATAAATATACTTACACTAGGTTTTCAGAGTATGAAATTGTTTTCCCATCAAACTCTTATGGTGTTGGGCCTTTTTTTCTGAGAAAAAAGTAACAGAGAAATCAATTTGGGAGAGTCTTCCCATTAAGGGAATATACTACTAGTGAACTGGCTTACAGACTGAGGTTGGTAGGTTCAGATATGTATGAGAAGAACAGTTGCAAGACATTTGAGGACCTATGATCCTTGCTTGTTCACCTAATGCCTTTTACCTAACACTGCCACTACTGTAAAACCAAAGCAAGACATTCAGAACAAGACATTGCAGACCCAGTTGACACTTTGAGGGAGGCTGCTGCCATGGTTATAATCTATAAGCCTCCATTTGGAGCAGGATTCAAGATCAATATGGAGACATTAGATTCTACTTTTTAAAATAAGCACTCATCTCATTTCAGACTATGGACATGCTACTGAGCTTTACTATCCTTAGTTCTTAGTCTAGTACCTGGGTATCTTTATTAAGTATGAAAGGTTATTTCCATTAGGACTTGCCTCTGAGTCCCAAACTGGCACTCACTATTGGGATCATGGAGGAAAATGCAACTTTTACATGGATGATGACATGGATTAGGCATCTGTGGTGGTTCTAGAAGTTCAGGATTCACCTGATCTGCCTCCTACTTCTCTTTGGAAAAATGCAAAGTATAGGATCTTTCTACCACAATTCTTTACTACCGTAAGGAGTTTGGTCCACTGACTCTGCAAAAGACCTCTCAGTGTTGAAGTGCTTTTCTTTAATGCCATTTCTTGAGAGTTGGAGCTACAGTTGCTCTAGATGTGTCTAGGTCTGATCTTTTCTTCCCCTACTCCTTGAGCCCCTGATAACTACCATTCTACTTTCTATTTCCATGAGTTCAATCTTTTTAGATTCCCCATATTCGTGAGATCACAAGGTATTGGTCTTTCTGTGCCTGGCTTATTCCACTTAACATAATGTCCTTGAAATTCATCCAAATTGTCAAAATGACAGAATTTTGTTCCTTTTTAAGCCTGAAAAGTATTCCACAATGTATATATGTGACTTATCTCTCTTTCTCTTTCTTTCTTTCCTGCCTGTTTTTCTTTTTTCCTTTCTTTCTTTCTTTGTTTTTCTTTCTTGCTTGCTTGCTTGCTTGCTTGCTTGCTTTCTCCTTTCCTTTCCTTTCCTTTCATTTTCCTTCCTTCCTTCCTTCCAGTTGTCCCAACACCATTTATTGAAGAGACTGTCCTTTCCCCACTGTATGCTGTCAACATCTTTGTTGAAAATCATTTGACCTTAAATACATAGATTTATTTCTGGGTTATCTATTCTGTTCACTGGTCTCTGTCTATTTTTATGCCAGTACCATGCTGCCTTGTTTACTACAGCTTGGTGGTATATTTTGAAGTTCGATATTGTGATACCTCCAGGTTTGTTCTTTTCACTCGAGATTTATTTGGCTATTTAGAGGTTTTTGTGGTTATACAAAGTTTAGGATTGCTTTTTTCTATTTTTGTAAAAAATGTCATTGGCATTTTGACAGGGATTATATTGAATCTATTGATAGTTTTGGTTAGTATGGACATTTTAAATATCAGTTCTTCCAATCCATAAACAGAGGATATTTTTCCTTTTATTTGTGTCCTCGACAATTATTTGATCAATGTTTTATAGTTTTCAGTGTACAGGTCTTTCACCTCCTTTGGATTAAATTTATTCCTATGTATTTTAAATTTATTTTGGTAACTATTGCAAATAGGATTGTTTTCTTGATTTTCTTTTTCAGATAGTTTGTTGTTAGGGTATTAAAGTGCTACTGATTGTTATGTGCAAATAGGGATAATTTTATTTCTTTTTTTCCAATTTGGATGCCCTTTATTTCTTTCTTTTGCCTAATGGCTATGACTAGAACTTCCAGTACAATGTTGACTAAAATTGGCAAGAGTAGGCATTCTTGTTTTATTCCTGATCTTGGAGGAAAACCTTTCAACTTTTCAGCATTGAGTAAGATATTAGCTGTGGGTTTATCACATGTGGTCTTTATTGTGTTGGGGTACTTTCCTTCTATATTTAATTTTTGAGAGTTTCTATCATGAAAGAATGTTGAATTTTGTCAAATGCTTTTTCTGTGTCTGTAGAGATGATCATATGGTTTTTGTTCTTTATTCTGTTAATGTAGTGTATCACATTTATAGATTTGTAAATGCTGAATCATCCTTGCATCACTGGGATAAATCTCACTTGATCATAATGAATTATTCTTTTACTGTGTTGTTGCATTTAATTTGCTAGTATATTTTGAAGGTTTTTGCATTTATGTTCACCAAGGATATTGACCTATAATATTTTCTTGTAGTGTTCTTGTCTGGCTTTTGTATCATTGTAATGCTTTCCTCATAAAATGAGTTTGGATGTACTTCTCTTCTTCAATTTTTTGAAAGAGTTTCAGAGGAACTGGTGTTAGTTCTTCATTAAATGGTTGATGATTTCAGCACTGAAGCCATCAGGTCATGGGCTTTTCTTTCTTGGGAGAGGCTTTTGGTAATTGATTCAATCTCCTTACTTATTGGTCTGTTCAGATCTTCTGTTTCTTCCTGATTCAACCTTAGTAGATTATATGTGTCTAGGAATTTATCCATTTTGTCTAGGTTATTCAATATGTTGGATCTATAATCCTTTGCATTTCTGTAGTGTGTTTTAATGTCTCCTCTTTCATTCCTGATTTTATTTATTTGACTCTTCTCTCCTTTATTCTTGGTCTAGCTCAAGATTTGTTGATTTTGTTATTATTTCAAAACACCAACCTTTAGCTGAGCTGTTCTACTGTTACATAGAATAGAATAGAACGTTCTATTTCAACAATAGAATGTTGAACAGTTCTATTGTTTTTCTACTTTGTATTTCACTTATTTCTGCTCTGATTATTATTTTCCTCCTTTTAATAACTCTGTACTTAGTTTCTTCTTATTTTGTGTGTCTGAAGGTACAATGTTATAGGTTGTTTGAGATCTTTCTCCCTTTTTGATGTAAGTGTTTATTGCCATGAGCTTTCCTCTTAGAACTCTTATTGCTGCAACCCACAAAAGTATTTGTTTTTGGCAAGTCGTGTTTCCATTTTCATTTGTCTCAATACATTGTCAAATTTATCTTTTAACTTCTTCATTGTCCCACTGGTTGTTGAGGAGTATGTTGCTTAATTTCCATATATTTCTGCATGTTCTAAAATTCTTCCTGTTATTGATTTCTAGTCTCATACCATTGTGTTAAAAAGAAAAAAAAAAAAGATACTCAATATGATTTAAACTATCATTTCAGTTAATGATCTGGACCTTAAATGACGGCAGCATAATCAATGTTAATCACAAACCAAAGGCTATTTAGTGTTATTATTTTAATACGCAGTATACTTACCAGGGCCCCCAGCACTCAGTCTGCACAGTCTGGGCCCTGCCTGTCTCAGATCCATACCCCATCTCTTCCTCCACCCCTTCTGTTTCAGCCACATTAACGCTGTTTGCTCTCTCTAGTTCCCCACCCTCACTGCCATGCCCACACTATGCCTTACCAAATTCTGTTCCTCTTTTAGATCTGTTTTCCTTGAACACCCAGACTCAAGGTGTGGATGCCTATTTGTTTATCTTTTTAGTAGCCCAGACTTC
Organism: Macaca thibetana thibetana; assembly: GCF_024542745.1. Classification (NCBI taxonomy): domain Eukaryota; kingdom Metazoa; phylum Chordata; class Mammalia; order Primates; family Cercopithecidae; genus Macaca; species Macaca thibetana. Next base: position 81,064,695 of record NC_065589.1, on the reverse strand, counting down.
TTTATAGTACATTTTACAGATGTATTCAAATAATTGTGTAATTGGCTACTTAATATTTTTCTCCTGCATTTAAAGAAAGACCCAAGATTATATCTGTCTTATCCAACACTACACTTAGCATGGTATATTGCATGACAATCATTAACTTTTTATTGAGTTAATTAAGCATTGTGCATAATGCCTAGATGCCTAAGCTTTCAATGTTACCAAACACGTGGAACAAAACTTACTGCAATCTAGGTTCCCCTGAAAGCACAGCCTGAAGTGGAGGCTTACTTGAAGGTTACTCTGTCTTAAGGAGGAGAAGTAAAGAACAGGGAGTTATTGTTATAGACTGAATTTTTCTCCATACCCCACCCAAATTCATATGTTGAAGCCCTGTTAACTAAAGAAAAAAAAAATCAAGCTTTTAAAGTTTCAGGCCAGGTACATTGGCTCATGCCTGTAATCCCAGCACTTTGGGAGGCTGAAGCAGGCCGATTGCTTGAGGCCAGGAGTTGGAGACCAGCTGGCAACATGACAAAACCCCATCCTGTACTAAAAATACAAAAATTACCCAGGCATGGTGGCGATCATCTGCAGTCCTAGCTATTCGGGAAGCTGAGGCACGAGAATCGCTTGAACCTGGGAGGAGGAGGTTGAAGTGAACTGAGATCATGCCACTGCACTCCAGACTGGGAGACAGAGAGAGACCCTGTCTCCAAAATTAATTAATTACATTTTTAAAAGTTAGCTTTATTTGGAAGTCTGAGGACTACGGACCAAGGCCTATTGCCTGGGATCAGTTCTGTCAGACGGTTCCAATGCAGCAATTGAGTTCACAGTTTATATACAAATGGTGAAGATTCATTACATGCAAAATCGCATCAGAGTTTGTGTATAATAGTTGATATTTATAGATTATTATTATAGATTATAATTATAGATTATAGACTATTATCTATAATAGTATTTATTATATAATAAATATAAGAATTATTATTACATAATTTATATTATTATCGATAATAATAATCTATAACCTATAACATGCTAGGCTGCCTTCTGCTGTTGAAAATAATCCAAATATCTTGGGCATATAATTCTCATTGAGGAGGGCATGGTATGTACAAAAGAAATATTCAACTGGCTTTCCCATGATTGCAAACCTTTCAAACTTTTAGAAGAGAAAAAAAGAGACAAAGCAAATATAAGAGAGATTTTGAGATAATTTGTACACTCTGAAATGAGAAAACAAACTTAGAGCTGACACAAGAAGAACTAATTATTTTTTTCAAGTACATTTTATTGTTATCAAAATAGTCCATACACATCCTGGGGGAAAAAACCCCCACAAATAGTACAGGAAGATTATAATTAAAAGCACCAGTTCACTCAAAGGCAACATTTTTAATAAAGTTTTTTAAAAAATTATTTTTAGTGATGCCTCTAAATTTCTAAATAATATGCTTATATTTTTATTTCTTGTTTTACCAATGTTAAGTGTGACAAATTTACTTTTTGCTCTTATAAATATAGATTTAGCTAATTTTTATTTTGTTTTGTTTTATTTTATTTTATTTTATTTTATTTTGAGACCGGTCTCGCTCTGTCGCCAGGGAGAGTGTGCAGTGGCGCAGTCTCTGCTCACTGCAACCTCTGCCTCCCGCGTTCAAGTGCTTCTCCCGCCTCAGCCTCCTGAGTAGCTGGGAGTACAGGCACTTGCCACCACACTCCATTAATTTTTGTATTTTTAGTAGAGACAGGATTTCACCATGTTGGCCGGGATGGTCTCTATCTCTTGACCTTGTGATCCGCCTGCCTCTGCCTCCCAAAGTGCTGGGATTACAGGCTCGAGCCACTGCACCTGACCGGATTTAGCTAATTTTCTACACTCATCCCCAGCCTGCCTCTTCACTCTACCTCCCTTTTCAATATGATAATATCACATCTTAAGTTCCATCATCCCTGTAACCTCTGTAGCTATAAGTAAATAGCCACAAATAACATATGTAGATTTCCATTTCTGATTCTATCAGCCATAGGTAACTCTCTTTACAATCTACTTTGTAAGAGGAGATGAATAATTCTCACTTTTCCTCCCAATATTCTCTTCGCCTTCTACATCCCCACCCCCGGCTCTATTGTAATGGCTATTAACATATGTTATTTTGTAACCATGGGTAAGTGTTAAGTAATTTGCCTAAAGATTGATTCTAAAAAATTTAAAAATGTAGAAATCTTTATGTAATTATAATTATGTAAGTATTATTTACTGTAGAACCAAGTTAATGTGCAGTGCTTCCCTCTCCATGGCTCCAGTGTCATGACTTCTGTAGCACTTTACAAATAATGTTATGAGTATATACTTCCAGAATGGTGGTATAAGAAGCTCGGCAGACCCTCTCCCCAGTGAAACAACTGTACTGGTTAAAGTAATTTTAAAAGGCAATCATGAAAAGTCTGGAAATTTTCTTAAGGGTATACAGCAAATGAAGAAACATTTATTCCAAAAAGTGTACTAAATCTTGGTAAGAACAATGAGTCCCAGGCACTTGAGTCACAACCCACTTCCCTTCCTCTCCTCCCAGCTCAGCATGACAGAAGCTTAACTCTGGGCAACTTTGGCCAAGAACACAGGGCTTCCTCAGCTTCCAGTTGAGGCCAACTGTATGTTCCCAAGAGGAGAAGGCTGACAGCATTTCTTGTCTCTCTTCACCCTTCCCCTCCAGAAGCTAAATTCTGGCTAGATGAATCCAAGAGATTGGGGCTTCCTTCTCTCACCCAGCTCCTACCCGTAGGGTGGCGGTTCAACCTCAGGCCTGGGACACTGAGAATAGTATGGGTTCTCAATTATTAATGAGGCTCTGATTATTGCCCATGCTCAGCTCCCTGCTCCTAAAGCAGGGGAGTCACTTACAGAGGAACACAATGCTGTCCCCATCCCTAGTTCTGAAGCCATGCATCCGAGATTTTCCCCAGTGGAAACACTGAAGCTCTTTGCAAAGGAACTAACTTTATTTGAAGCAGAGTAAAAGGAAGTTCAAGATAAAGGTATTCTCACAAATAATGTAAGTTCTGGTGGAAAGCAATTAAGAGGAGGTTGGTAGCTTCATGAAAGAAAAGCTAAACCAGATCAGCTAGTGTATGAGAGAGAATCAGGAAAAGAGATAGCTAAGAAGAGCCCTCCTGGGTCAGAACAAACCTCAAGCACTGACCACAGCAGGCAGGGCACCGTGGCTTACACCTGTAATCCCAGCACTTTGGGAGGCTGAGGTGGGAGGATTACTTGAGCGCAGGAGTTTGAGATTAGGCTGGGTAACATAACAAGACCCTGTCTATATTTTAAAAATAAAAAACAAAAGGCTACTGCAGCAAACAGGCTGGAATTTAATTGGAGCAGACCCCCAGAGCAATTTATGTCCCAGGACATTGTAAAAAACAACAGAACAATCTAGAACAGAATAGCTGGATATATGTGATAAGCCTTAGAGCAACCACTAAGAAAATAACTCGAAAAATACATAGTGAAGGAAAGAAAACAACAATGTTCCTAACTTCACAATCAAATGAATTCTCCTTTTCAACATTTCACCAGTGGCTCAAAATCATTCCACTTTTAATTTTTTTTTCTTTTTATAATGTCTACTGAAAAAGTAGCAAAATCTACGGAGGAGAGCTTTATTTCTGAAAGGGGGTATCACAACCTGCAAGTGGGAAATGGAGCCTCTGGTTAAAACTGAAAAGCAGGTGCTTCGAAGGAGGAAAAATGAAACAGGAATTCATACTGAATGGATTGGTTTAGCATACATATTCAATCGACTATAGGAGGAGCTATGAATATTCATGAAGGGGCACACGTGTAGTAAGCTAACATGTCTGTTACATATGTCCCATGTTCACTTCGTGGTGGAAACAACATTTAAATGTACTAAAATTAAGCTCTATATGTCAAAAGGTGAAGCAGAGGACATGAAGGGACTCAGCATGCAGTCTCCGTAAACTGGCCAGAACCACTCCATGTTCAGTGGTCTCTTATCAGGAAGGAATGCTAGCCAGTTGCTGTGTCGAAACTACAAAAAGCAAGGGGCAGTGTAAAATGGTTGGTTGAAATCAGCCATGGAGCAAGTCTTTCAGAAGAGCTTGTTTCTGTTTAACCCTTAGGAATGAAAGCCTACTGGTGGTTAGCAAGGTAGGGGGTGTAACTGGGTGTGGCTGACCTACTGTTCCGTCATGGTCAGGAGCTCAGTTTTTAAGGTTTCTCTGGGGTCTCCAAGTGAGCCTCCCTGGGGAATCCTCCAATTTCCCTAGTGAGAGCAAGAACCATATCTATCTGTACTGCCCAATTCAGGTTTGTTTGTTTGTTTGCTGTAATAGACAATAACTATTTAAAGAATGAATAAGTGGTGGTAAAGTGAAACAGACTAAGTTCCTGATGTAGAAGGCAGAAGACTGTTGCTTAGGCAGACCAAGTAGAAACTATATGATATTTTTCTGTAGTAATAACCTTAGAAATGGCAATTCGGTTCTATAGTACAATTAATATCACTAAAAGAACGGTCCAATGAACTTACAAGTTATGTGGTGTATGTGGGTTAATCTGGGAGACCAACCACCATTTATTAAATTCTTCTATACAAAAATGCTTTCTGAAGGGCAAATAGCAAGTTTACAAATGAATTTTTGGAAAACAAATTGTAAATTAAAGTTCACTTCTAAGGCTATTAATTTGTGGGTATCTTTGTCTATATCTTCTTCTCATTGATATATCCTCAGGTACCTAGAGTTCTCCCTTCAGCCAACCTTAATTTTGAATTATATGCCAGTTATAAATGATCTTCAGAATATGAATTAAATACCCCCTTTAATTTTAATTGATACGATTTTACAATATTAACTACATAGTGACAGTAGATTTGGATATTTATCATTTTTCTATTTGACTTATAATTTAGGGCCAAATGGGTATCATAAGGAGCTCTCATTCCAGGAAACACTGTAGAGTAGTCTAGTATCCTAACAGTCCATCCTTCTTGATTTTTGAAAATAGTCTGTTGTGGAGTAGTTTAGGATAACCTAACTACTTGTCTGTCAAATAGAGGAATGCTGTGACTGGAGAAAATGGAGCCATTATACATTATTCTTTGGTACAGTCACAAAAAGCTACTTATTTCACAAAAGACACTATTTTGCCTTTTCAGCTGTAACTGTGTGGAACCGCATAATCCCAGCAATGATACATTGAAGGAATGGAGGGAATCCAATATTTCTGCCTCTGACATAATATGGGAGAATCTAACTGTGTCAGTAAGTAAAACATTGAAAATTAAGTCATACCTAAGAGCTTTTGTTGACATTGTGACTCAATTATTGCCATTACAGTAAAATTTGTTTGAATGCATAATATTATAAAACTAATAGTTGTGTTTGAATTTTAATTTCATCATTTCAGATGCTCATCAGTAAACTGGGGTTATCTTTCATTATTAAGGTTGTTCTAGTAGAAGACCAGAATTGCTCAAAAAGCTCATTTATACAGAATTATGTGACTGAGATGGACTGAAAGCACATTAAATATGAGTGGTGTTGACCTAAATGAAACCATATGGCAGAACTAAGTCTGCCTTCTGTGTAAAGAACTCAGAATGCTCTTACTTTACTCTGTAATGCTGCTCCAGCTGTTCCGGATCTGCTGGGGGGAAGGGGATGTTTCTAATATTCTAGTGTCAATACTAAAGTCTTTGGGAGGAACAAATATCACTTTTCTTCACAAAATTCTGGCACCTCCCTCAACAAGATATTTCTTTTTTCCATTTTGTTGTTATCTCCCACTCAAGAAAGGGCATGGCAACATATTTTTCACCTATAACAGTTAAATCCTGTGCCATTGTCTTATTTCCTTTGACATTTCTCTGCTTTGTAATTTCTTTCTTTTCATACCTGCATTTCTCTATTTTTCTGAATCTATTATAATTTCTGTGCCTCTTTACCTATCAATATTTGCATTCTATACTTCTGGTTCAATAAAATCTTGTAATTTGAAAATGTATTCTGCTTTTAATAAGTATTAAAATCTGAGTAGCCCTACTTTCTTTTCTACTCTTCCCAGTTATAAACATTACAGGTTCAAACCTTCTGCCACTTTACCTGCCCATATAGGCTCAAATTTTATTATGACTATCAGCAAAAAACTATATGAGTTCTAGTTCATTTGATCAAATGCATACTATTTTAGTAAATGGTCCAGTTAGGGAACATAGAAATCTTTTTTTTTGTACAGATATTATAAAACTCTAAACATGATTCTTGTAAAGAGCATATGATCTATTGACTATTTTCTTGATTTTCTCTATTGAACATGTTCTTTCAAAATTGAAATCAAATTACTTACTCTTTATTTAAAATTCTATCTTGTCCTATATTTTACTACTTCTATTCTTACCCTAATTGTATTCTGTAGAATAAGCCTTCAGTTACTCTTGTTGTTTTGTTATTGTTAACATTTATTCAGTTCCACCTATTTTTTCCTAGAAAAATAACATCGCCAGGCTGCTTCCACTCAAAGAGCCATTTTAACTGAACAATAAAAGAGTTGATGAGCTGATCAAGAAAAAAAATGCTATAGTTATTCAGAATTTAGACATGGGGTCATGATTAATGAAATCAGTAGTGGGTCTTCTGTCTACATTTTCTTTGGTAGACTATATTATGTTTACAGAGCCTCTTGATGTCTTCTTCAATATGAAAACCCAAATGATCCCATCTCTAAGTTATATAACATGATAGTTTATTCTATATGTATTTTGTATTATGTGAATAATTTAATACTAAATAATAATATTCATTCTATGTATTAGAAACTTCTGAATTTTTAGAGTTCTAAGAAGCAGACATACAGCACAGTTATCAGGCTAGCTGTGAGTTAGATACCGTAAGTTTTAAGGTCAAGTAGAATAGTGAAAAATATTTTACAATTGAAGCAAACACAGCATTGTGGGGTTGTTGGGTTTTTATCTTTTTTTGTCATTTTAAAAAGTTTTGTACTAGGTGCTAACATTCAGGCAGAAATTTTCATATTATTTTTCATTAGTTAAAAGCAGTTTTTGCAATGGATAATTGCTAATCTTGACCAGAAACAGTCTTTATCACCAGAGGGAATACTATATAAGGAAAACAATCTTGTAATGTTTAAGTAAAAAAAAAGACCATTAAAATTTTTGTCTAATTTTTATGCTGACTTTTTCCTCAATATGTTCATACTGTCATCAAAAATATTTTATTAATAAAGCACTGAACTAGTGGCTTTTATAACTAATTTTGTTAAAATAGTGATATAACATTTAATTTACATATTATTTATTTGGCAGGTCCTGTAATGTTTCATTGAGTTGTTACATATCTCATGAATTATAATTTATACCTTGCCAACTCAGCAAGGGCAAAGAACTTTAGCTTTCTTTGATTCTCCCAAACTGCTCTATGCATAGTAAGTGTTAATCATTTGATAAAAGTACTTAATGTCTGTTTTGAAACAGTTTCATCTTACTATTTAATGCAAATATTTATGGCAAGCTAGAGTACTTAAGTGTGTATATATATGATCTCAAAAATCAGCCTTTATAAGAAATCCTTAGGCACGATTTAAAATATTCATAAGCAGTTAACCAGCGTTTGGTGTTTTGTTGCCTGAATTACATATTTAGCTTGTACATATATAAGGGGCAGGACACTAATGCCAACTTTAATTTCTTATTTTATCTAACTTAATTTTTGCCAACTTATAGAATTGCTGAAACTTAGAATGTGTTTGAAGAGTAATTAGTAGAAATCAGTTTGTCAACAAGCATTTTTTGAGTACCCATTGTAACTGAAACCATATGTTAGACTCAAAAGAAGAGAGCAGGATTTGGATTTGGTTTTCATTTCTAAATTTCAGGACTTACTCTGTGTGTATGTGTGCATGTATGTATGTGTGCATGCGTGTGTGCCTCCGTGTGTGTGTTTGGGATACAATTCGTATAAAACTGAAAATAAATGTAGAATTTAGCAGGTCACAATTTTTCTTTTTTAAAGTTAGCATTTTGTTTACTCCTAAAGAGAAAATAAATAACATTTTCAAATATGCTTTAAATTAATGTAACTAGGCAGGCCATTGGCAAATTATAGAGTGTAAGACAGCTAAGGGATCCTTTAAATGTCATCTATGTTCTTAAGAATTGAGAACAAGATCCCGCCAAATGACTTTTATACCTGTAGAAATGACAAAAGATGCTCACAAATTTATAGATAATGTGTTTATCATGGAACTTTTAGCTCCTTTTTCTATGTAACCATTTTGCTACCCATTATATTGCTTAATAATTGCTCTGCTAGCATTTCTGGACAGGTGCAGAAGAGGAAGAAAAACACAAGGATTCATTTTTGCCACCTTATCTATTTTTACGGCATTTTGAAAGAAGGAAAATTAAAACTTTAATTAAGGCCTGGGGGATTTTTCTGTGGTTTTTCAATTAGCCAAGTTGCTGTGCTCTGCATTAGCTTAACATGAATAACTGGAATTTAACTTTGCCTATCAAGGAAGATGTTTGCAGTTAAATTAGAAAAGGGGACAGATTCTTTAAGACAATGATAAGGTATATTAACTATATTTCTCAAGACTCTCAGGCTTAGGGTAACTAGCAACTCCAAGTAGATTTTACTAGTTGTTTGTTTTCAGATGACAGGGTAGCTATTTGTGATTTATTCTACAATCTTTGGAATGTATTTACTTTTTGCTCTACAAGGATTTCAGGCCTGAAGTTAGGCAGACTCTGTGTTTGTGGTCAATCTATGAGTTCATATTTTTCTCCAAGATCTCTCTGCAATTCAATTTATGTTCAGGGCAAGAATATCTCAAGGACTAATGAGATCACTGGATCGTTTAAACTATTATTTCCTGTTTTGAAATGTAAAAATACTTTAGTAATCTAATTTTTAGAAAGATAAACCAAAGTAAGTTTAAAATAATTTTTTTCTTTCAAAATATTTGTTTGAAATGCTGTTTTTCCTGGAGAAAAAAAATTTTTTTGACTTTGCTGCCACCTCATGGCTAAGGCAGTAATTAGAAATAATTCTTCAGGCTCTTACAGAAGAAAAAATAACCCATGGAGAAGTCATAGTAAATATGAGCTTTGCCTTGCTCATGTAGTAATTTTATCTCATTTGTTCTTTAATCCAAGTTCGATAGTCCCATCTTTGACTTACAATTTCATTTCAGTCATTGTATGTCATAGTTTTCTTGTTGCCTTTCTCATCTTTCTTGGCAGCTTTTGGACTAGATAATTCTACAAAACATTGTTGTCCGTCAATAAGCAATAATAATCTCACTGCAGAAGTCGTGTTTGTATCACAGCTCTGCGGCTGCCCCCCAGTGGTGAGGCCACAACAAATTATTTAACCCCTCTATGCCTCAGTTTCCTCAGACATGGAATATAAATAATAACATGAACCTATTTTATGGGATTGTTGTGAAAAGTAATTTAAATGATGTATTTAAATAGCTGGGCATAGTGTCTGACCTTAGTAACCAATCACTATTACGTATGTCATATTTTCAATACATCTGGTGTTAGGAACTTAGTAGGTATTAGATTTAATGCACATTAATTAATTGGTAAATCAATTAGTCTTGTACATTTAAATTTAAAAAGTGGTTCATGTTCAAATTTTTCATAAACCTTTGATATTTCTCACCACCCATCCAAGTTGAACTTGAAAGTCGTAATGTAATGCCTGTTAAATCATTGCGAGAGCCATAAAGGAAAAGCCTCAGCATCTGAACTACAATTGATCAGAAGGTGTTAGTTTTCTGCAAGAAATGTGTCTGGTTTTTTCTTAGTAGCTCCATTTGTTTTACTTCCTCTGGCAGGAATGCAAATCATTGCATGGAGAGTATGTTGGACGGGCCTGTGGCCATGATCACCCATATGTTCCAGATGTTCTATTTTGGTCGGTGATCCTGTTCTTTTCCACAGTTACTCTGTCAGCCACCCTGAAGCAGTTCAAGACTAGCAGATATTTTCCAACCAAGGTACTTAGACTATAATTTTCTTGATCTAAGTGTAAAATAACATAGGACAAAAGAAAGAGTAATTGGTGTAATAAAGGGAGCCACTGAAAGGCTTTTGTGTGAGTGAGCTGCCAGGTTAGTTGTGGGGTGAGATGAGGGGCTGAAGAGAAAGAATTTTGTGATGCAGGTGCTGGGAGTGCATATGCAGGCTTCTCTCCTAACTGCAAACCCCGCGGATCAACTCCTACTTTCCTACCGACGTTTTTGGAAATTCACAGCACACACTGCATTACTGATTGTCACTTTTTTGCCCAGTGAACAGTGGGAACTATTCCAGCCTGACAGATACCTCAGAGGAGCCTATATTACATTCTCTAATTGGGGAAGCCCCCGCAAGACTCATTGGAACAATATTCTCTTTTTCAGTGTTTAAACCGTCAGTCCCTCCCCCTAACCCACTACGTTTGCATCTGCATATTTGGAAAGGAAAGTAAACAGAGAAACAGCTTAGTTCAATATTTAACACTGCAAAGTAACACCTATAATGTCTGATTCCGCCAAAAAAAATTTTAAAAAAAGGAAAAGAAACAAGGAAACAAGCTTCTTAGGGATGAGCTATAGATTATGATCAAAATTCCACTCTGGGAAAATATTTCAAGAACTGTTCCTTCCGAAAGGAGCTTCTTTTTTGTCACCACTTTCTTCCCTAAAGTGGAAGATTCATTTATTTCCCCAAAAAACTTACTCTGATTAATACAAAAACATTTTTATAAGCTGAAACAATAATCTTAAGCATTTTGTGTATGCTTGTGTGTATGTCATAAAGGCATCTTAAAATAGACTAGATCTGGATAATAATTGTATGTGAATATTTGCTCAGAATTGGCTTTATAAATGAGAAATGGCTTTAAAAATTGGCTCACATAGAATAAATTTTAAATTTGCCCACTCTGTTGTGTACATTCCCAACTGTCATGCTTATATTCTAGATAAACTAAAACATTATGTTTCTTTGATAAAAACAGATAATTTTATTTTATGATGCTTCAAGTTTATCATATTAAAATGTTACCTGTGTGAAAGAGATCCCTAAAACCCGCCAAATTCTGCCCATGCTACCTTATTCTGTGTTCTGAATATTCACATGCATGGGTTCATCATAAAGTTAGATTTTAAATAAACATTGAAAACAACTCAACCACGATGTAGCTATTCCATAATGCCTCATTCTGGAAAGGTTGAGTGTGTACCAATCTTAACGACAGTGATACATAAATATATATTCAGGTTCTGACAGAGCTAATGGTAATCTTATAGTTTGCATAAAATATAATATTATGATATTATGTCATAAAGTGTTTATAAAGTGTGACTCTAGATTATGTTCCTGAGTATTCCTTGATATTTATAGCTACTTTAAGTGACAAGTGTTTTCATTATTTTTAGGTTCGATCCATAGTGAGTGACTTTGCTGTCTTTCTTACAATTCTGTGTATGGTTTTAATTGACTATGCCATTGGGATCCCATCTCCAAAACTACAAGTACCAAGTGTTTTCAAGGTGAATTTATCATAGCACTTACTATCTCTCTCCCTCTCCCCATCTCTCTCAGTCTAATCTTCATTTAGATGATACCTATAACCCTAGTACTTAGGATTTTCATGAAAATATAAAGAATTTAGATTAGAAGAGCAGTAAATGAAATGCACACAGCATGGCTAAAATTGGGGTCTAATGTTTAAAAAAATAAGAATTACAAAATATAAATAATTATAAATATAAAAATTGCTTGAAAAAATTTCCTGTCAATTCTGACAGTTGAAATATATATATATATATATAACATTCTTAAAAGATAAGGAAGCATTTGAAACTAAGAGAAAAGGATTATCTTGGCAGAATTGTACAGTGAACAAGGCTTGAAAAACAGATAAAAATAGATTGGAAATAGAATTCTGACCGTGTTACTAATGAGGTACAGTTTGAACATTCCTTATCCAAAGTGCTTGGGATGAGAAGTGTTTCAGAGTTCTTTTTTTTTTTTTTTTCAAATTTTGAAATATTTGCAAACACATAATGAGGTATGTTGGGGGTGGGACCCAAGTCTAAACACAAAATTTATTTTTGTTTCCTATATACCTTATACATATAACCTGAAAGTAATTTTATACACTATTCTTAATAATATATGTGACCTATCACATGAAGTGAGGTGTGAATTTTCCACTTGTGGCATCATGTGAGTGCTCAAAAGTTTCAGATTTTGGATCATTTCAGATTTCAGCTTTTCAGATTAGGAGTGCCCCTTTGTTTTCTCTGTCAAACAGGGCTGGGGACTTCTATATAGGACTCTTGTCAGATGAAATTTTGAGAATCATCTCAGACAGCAGTCATGTTTGGAACCCTTCCCTGAGCCTCTGCTCTGACCAAGTATCTTTTTTTCCATTTTCACTCAATAGCCTCTGCACATCAAAAATAACAGTTACAATACCATAATGATGTATTCTGTTTAGATGTCTGTCTCTGATTCTAGACTGAAAGAAGCCTCTGATTTATCTTTGTATCTCAGTTCTAGCACAGTGTTCTATGTGTCAATGTGCTATTTGTAAATTTCAATACATTTTCCAATAGTTAATGGTAAATATTGATATTATTTTATTTAATACAGGTATTGATTAAGAACACAGATTTTTCAACAAGTCTGTCAGAGTTTAAATCCCATCTCTACCACGTACTAGCTTTGAGATCTTGGGCAAGTTACTGGATCTCTCTATGCCTCAATTTTCTTTTCTGTGTCATCTTTAGAGTGCTGTGAAGAAAAAAAATGAGTTAAAATATTTAAAGCACTTAAAATGGTTTTAAGTGCTTTATGAGTATTATTATTATTTATTGTAGCCCACTCAGCTCCTCTGTTTATAATTAGGGCTTTCCTGGTAGCATCTGTAAGACTTAATTTGATCAAGTATTCATTAATCCAGTTCATAACTATGCACATCCTTTACTTTATACAGCCCACCAGAGATGATCGTGGCTGGTTTGTTACACCTTTAGGTCCAAACCCATGGTGGACAGTAATAGCTGCTATAATTCCAGCTCTGCTTTGTACTATCCTAATTTTTATGGACCAACAGATTACAGCTGTCATCATCAACAGAAAAGAGCATAAGCTAAAGGTATATTTTAGCATTCATTTTAATGTAAATCATTATGACTTAACTGATATTAACTGATGTTCATTTGACTTCTCCTGTATTCTTATTCATTTGTACAGTGAAATACATAAAATAACATTTTCAGATGTATAATTTTTATTGTCTTACAAGATACTTGGTCTTACAATGCTTTGAGAATTTACTTATTTGTAGCACTTGGCTGAGCTCAAGTCTGAGAACTCACCTCCAAGGCATAAAATAAAAAAACATTGTCAAAGTTCTAACTTTACCATATTTAGCATATTTTAGTGAAATAACAATCTGTTCTGGTGAAGTACAACCATACCAACTTGTCTTACATCTGAGATTCCTCTATTCCTCTATTTAACCCTAAGTGTATCTATTACATTTAATTCATTATCAGAATAAATTACAACTTCAACTATTTCTTATTTTCTTTAATTATTTTTCTTTCTGCCTATAACAACAAAATCCAGACATAAACGTCACAGTTTGGAAGTGACATCTTTGAGTTTTATTGCAGATTTCACTGTCTCTTTTATAAAAAGAATAAGTAAATATAGATGTGTCTTGGTTACATTCTGACCTTGCCATTTTGCAGTTGTGAATAATCAAAATTGTTCACTGGTATGCAATTTGCCTGAGATTTGTAATGTAAGCACTATCACTTACTTTCAGGAATATGTTAAATAAAGTCAATGAAATCATTAAATGGTTAAAAATAATCTGCATCAAACCTTGTAAAAACAGAACATGCACAATCTTGTTTTTGTTTTGGTATCATGGAGAAATTGCCAGCTATTTTCACATACCCTTTAAACTCTAGGAGAAAAAAATCATTGTCAGATTTCTATAAAGAAATCATGCTTTATAGGATTTCTTTTGTAAGAATGTTAGAAAGATGAAAAAAATCTCTGATTAAACTCTGATGCAATATATTACGTTAGTGCAAAAGTAATTGTGGTTTTTGCCATTGCTTTTAATAACAATAATAACATAAATGTAAGAAGGCACACTTATTTGCAATAAATCTTATGAAGAAGGAATTTTGAGTATATGATGGAGAGAATGTGTGTCTGAAAGCAAAGGACATTCTTCATTCTCTTTGTAGAATGTAACTTCAGAATTCTCACAACTTTATGTATTTTATTAAATGACACATTTTTAAAAATCAACTAAAAAACTGTTTTAGGAAGAAAGCAAGCCATATAATTATTATTTGCCTTTCAAAAAAGATTTTTTTAGCCTTCATAGTTAGGCAGAAATTCTAGTGAGTCCACTGAAAAAATTATCCTTTGTAAGGGCCATCAGTTAAATGGATTCAGGCAGCATTTTTTTCTTGTTGTAAGTGGAATCATATTAAAACAAAGTGTGGAAGTGAAATGTGTGCTGAGATTGTTATTACCTTCCTGGCCATTCTGAATCTTTGCCCTTTCCTGGGCCCTCAACCTTATAAATCACATGGCACTTGCTCTTACTCCATGTTCTTCATGAGCCCTTGACATTCATAGCCTTTCCAAAGCTCCACATTGACAAATACACTAATTTCCCCCTTCACATACACTGTGGAATAACAAAAATGTAATAAAGCATTCTTCAAGTGGTCCTTTCAAGTACTTGCATTTATAGAATTAAATGCAGAACTAGAACTATTTTTGTCACTGAAATAAACCTAAGGCTACATTACTAAATCTGTTTTATTGTGCAAAGAAATGATTATGTAGTCAAAAGTTTCATATTTTTGCCCCTTACTACTCTGGATTTAGTAAGTGATATAGCAAATCTGGCTAATCATAAACTCTGCTATATGGCCACAGGCAGAAGAGTCAGCCCGTTCTTGGCCACTGCGAATCGGAACTCTCCATCCTCCTCCTTAGATATGAATACTTTAAAAGCAAATTTCTTCCAGTGAAGATGTATTTTGTCTACATTGAATCCCTATTGGGCCTACAACTCTTATCTCCTTAAGCTTCTGTAGAGTGTGGTCTGATGCTACTGGGTTTCCCGTTAACAACAACAAAATCACCTTCTCAGAATGTTATTTACTCAGAGTAACGGTTTGTTCCATAGTACTTCTCCCCGCTTCACTGAAATGTTTGCAGTCTCCTGGCTTTGACTTGAACCACATTTTCACTAAAAGATGTGTTTCTTGAGTATATCACCAGACCACAAGCTAACCACTTGTGAAAGCATTTTCAGCTTTTACTAATTTTCTTTTCTCACTTTGAGAAACCCATTTTTGCCTTAGTTGGAGCATTCCCCGAAATTGTTTAATGAATCATGTTTTGTAGTTTGTGTATCAAACACTTGGTAGACTCCACATCATGTATCTAAGTCTACATACACCCAAATCAACTCAGAATTCCTCTTTTCATTCTTTATCTCTCCCAAACATATTTTAGATCTTTTTACTTTTTCTTCACCTCTATTGCCAGAACTAGTAGCTGGTTTTCTTTTGGACGATATTTCTCATGCTGATAAAAATGTTTTTATTGGCCAGGCACAGTGGTTCACGCCATAATCTCAGCACTTTGGGAGGTCGAGGCAGGCAGGTCACGAGGTCAGGAGTTAAGAGACCAGCCTAGCCAACATGGTGAAACCCCATATCTACTAAAAATACAAACATTAGCTGGGCGTGGTGGTGGGCACCTGTAATCCCAGCTACTCGGGAGGCTGAGGCAGGAGAATCATTTGAATCCAGGAGACAGAGGTTGCAGTGAGTTGAGATTGCACCATTGCACTCCAGCCTGGGCGACAGGGTGAGACTCTGTCTCAAAAAAAAAAAAAAAAAAAAAAAAAAAACTGTTTTTATCATTTCATGAGTGTCACTATGTACACAATAAAGCTGTGTTGCACTGTATTGGTGACTTACTACTCCCAAAGAATGCGGGAGCTCAAAATTAGTAAAACTCGAACTCATTGCATTCTGTTATCCTTCGGATGGCTCCAGAGTGAAAGAAGAGGCAAATATAAAAATTTGAGAATGTGAAGTATCATGTATATTATACATAAATGTACATATAAATCCATACTCTCTCTAGCATTTGTTTGTTTGTTTGTTTGTTTGTTTCTCCCTTGGAGAAGTGGATTAGGCATAAGTTAACTGAATCCCTTTGAAAAGCATTAAAAATATCTACTTGGGTTTTTTAAAGCACATTCTCTAAATGTGAAAAGAGAGATATAATCTTATAAAAAAGAAAGTTTCTGTTAAGATACAACTGTGGGCTTTTCTACATGTTTCTGTAGACAGTTCAGGCTTCTTTTGACATCATTTTTAATAAACAGCAATACAATCCCGGATCACTTGAGTAAATGAATGCATTTGCAACATTCATTTGGCACCATATTCTCTTGATGATTATGGCATTTGATATGTTCTTTTTTGCCCTCTTTGTCAGCCTGGTTCTTCATGTCAATCTATAGTCTTTTATGTGGTTAACTTGACAGATGCAGGAAATTGCTGCCAAGCTTTGAAATGAATTTTTTCAGCAGTGGCATCTGGGTATCAGATGGTCCTCTTGGCTGGCCTCTTGTCTTGCTGCATGTTGGTTTTAGTGGGGTCTGGTGTAGCATCACCTGTTGCTATGCTCCCTTTTCCTCCCATATGTCCATTTCCTGTGATTCATGGATGAATGTGAGAATAAAAGCTCTAGCTCTGTCTTTATTTGAGAAAAAAAATCTACAGAAATATGTTAGAAGGTGTAGAGTTCTCTCTCTGACAAAGGGGTACTTCTCTTTGGCTGGCATGCCTATCAGCTAATAATTTTGTTACAAAGTCCAAGTTTTTAAAGACATTTTAAATGAAAGGCAAGAAGGATACTGGTTAGTTAGGGGAAGAGCAAGAAGTGCTTTATTTATTTCCTTTGGTTTACATTGAATCGAGATGCTCCCATTGTTGTACAGCATAATTAGGGGAAATTATATTTTTGTTTTTGTTATATATTTATACATTACAAAGCTAGCTTTATGAATTTAGAAAAGAAATTATTTCCTCTGAAAGAATTATTTTGCCCACTTCCTGCAATTCAGAATCCCACTGTTTACATTTGTATCATATTTTTTAAACATTCAATAAGAGCTATTGGAAATCACTATCATGATGAAGGTCTCCCTCATATTATTGAGCTGTAGTGAATGTGGACTCTGAGAAAGTCCAGGTGTGCTAAAAAGTACAAGCCTGACTCTCAAGGCCCCCTGTCTTCTGCCCTCCTCTGATGTTCATCTCACAGCCACTAGCTCCTCTTACATCTTTCGTTTTCTCTTAGCAGTACCACAATTTTGCAAAACAACTCCAAGGGAGCAGCATTCACATTGTACTCCCTTAGAGGCAGAGGCTTAAGTATGAGGTCCTTCACTGTTCTACATCCTTCTCCCTCCAGAGTTGATAGGACAAAACACTTCTCAAGCTGCTTAAGACGTTGTCCTTTAAAGGGACCAAAATCTGAGTTCTATTCTACGGAATTACACCTTCCAAAATGTTTTACAAAAGGCCAAGGTACAATATTACGGTCCTGGCAAAGCTTTTTTCTATGCTTTTTTGATTATGCTGACACCAGGCAGTTTCTCTTCCTACTCTTCAGCTCTTACTAATCAAATTCTTTCTTGAGTTACTTGCAAAGAAAAGTTTCCAGAGTCATATTCATTCAGGAAATTGAGTTAGACATTTTGGTGAATTGTAGCATTGCCCCAGTAAGCTGAGCCAATGAAGGGTACCACTGCTTTGGTGCCAACATAGGAGGAACCGGTCCTTAGGTACATAACTCTCATTTTCTCCTCACTATCATCTCTTGCACTTTTATAATTTGGAAGGGATGAGCAGAAAGGAAAGAAAGTACAACTGAGTTTAAGAATCTTGTTACTAAGAAAACAAAATCACAGAGAAAGACTACCATGACAAAATGCAACAGTGTGTTTCACACTCCAGGCTATAAGAGCTTTCATATTAACTGCAAACTGCTTGAAGTTATATAAAACTACCGCTAAAAATCAGACTATTATTCTCCTAGAAGAATTGGTAATTTCTGCTCATGATCATAATAACAAATTTAACTGCTGTATTTATTTTAAAATTACACTTACTAAATTTGATTCTGAAAAGTTTGATGCATATTTTATTTTCAAAAAAGTCAATTTGTAACTTTTATTGATTGCTTATTGTGTGCCAATGATTGTGCTAAAAACAAGAGGAAATGCTGAGAAGTTATGTAAGTTATCTGCTCTTAAGAAACATATTAATAGTTTTATTAAGGAGCCTTGAAACCTAATGAGTACAAAAGAAACATTTATTGCTTAACCATTAGAATATAATAGTACCTAACATTTTCTGGTCGCTTTCTATTGAACAGATATTATTCTAAATTATTTACAACATTAACTAATTTAGTTATCACAACGGTCCAGTGAGGTGCCTTCTACTGTCATCATCATCATCATTTTTCAGATAGGGAAAAAGAGACACAAGAGCTTAAGTGATTTATTGGTTGAGCTAGCATTTCATTCCAGGCAGTCTGACTCCAGAACTTATATTCTTAACCACTTTATTATACTGCCTCTCATGAAGCAGTCACTAAAAATTAAAAAGGAAAGGTGGAACATAAAGTAGGCCAAACCTTTGGCTGCTTCTGTGGCTCTACACTTTTGGTTCCTACAGGGTATGGAGGGAGTGCTCTTCCCGATCTTTGATTTCCCTCTTCCGAGAGCACCCTGTCTGTGCAAGAGGGCAGTTTCCACACACCCCACTGCACCTATTTTTCCTCCTTTACATTTCCTACCTGGGCCTAGGAAGCACTTAGTTTGCAACACCTGGAGGTTATTGACAGTGGAGTAGCATAACAGAGGAAATAGAAAACAAAAAACTGTGATTTCTAAGGAGGGGCTTAATTTGTCTAGTGTTGAAACTTAAACAATTTAGAACAAGATAGCACTATATTAAGGAAAAAAATGACTATACAGGGGAGCTTAGGCTCCATGATATTATTTTTTTCTAATAAAAGTCACCCAATGAGACAAAAGAGGGCAATTGGAAACTGAATGTTTGTTTAAGAGTTTACTCCAGGAGATCTGATATGAAGGGCTTGTTGAGTATCATCAGGAAGTGGTTTCTATTCGCAATCAGGCCATCCTTAGCCCTGTTGTTGACACAGTTTCTTTCTCTCTTTCTTTCTTTTTTAAACAGAAAGGTTGTGGGTACCATCTGGACCTATTAATGGTGGCTGTCATGCTCGGTGTATGCTCCATCATGGGCCTGCCATGGTTTGTGGCTGCCACAGTCCTCTCCATCACTCATGTCAATAGCCTAAAACTGGAATCAGAATGTTCAGCTCCAGGAGAACAACCCAAATTTCTCGGCATTCGGGAGCAAAGGGTTACAGGGCTTATGATTTTTATTCTTATGGGTTCATCAGTCTTTATGACCAGTATTCTGAAGGTAACGAAATCTGTCTTTATGAACTTGAGTGAAAGAAGAATATATTTATCATAATTTAATATTTTCATTTGAATCTGAGCCATAAATTTGCAAATATTGTGTGGCATGTGATGAAAGTGATGAATTTCTTAACCATGTTTATATAATTCTTCATAACCTAAGGGAGGGAAATTATGTCCTATATTTTAAAACCGTTAAATACATAAAAATTTAGTCTGGCAAAGTAAAATTTGATGAGTAAATTATTGTAACAATTTTGAAATGGTGATCAAGCTATGGGAAAAAGTCACTCATTGTTTCTGACTGACTTGTGACCTGAATTCATTACAGGCATTCATAAAGATTCTATTTTCTTGTCAATGGATAAATATATTAGCAGTTAATATTACTTACTATTAATAAAATATAGAGGTGAAGGAATGAGCCTGGTCCATTTTAAGTGCTCTATGAAACCACTGTCTGGACATCATCTTTGCATATACTGATTTTTTTCCCACAGAAAACTTGAAATCTATTTTAAAGGGGATTAACTAGTAATTATTTTGTCATGTAATTTTGCCAGATATATCCAAGGTGTGTTAATTGTGCTATAAATTACAACACATTTTATTTGCCAATAATTTGACATTTTAATTAAATTATTTAATCATTTACTAGTTTACTAGTATTTGATCATTAACACAAGTACCTTTGCAAGAATTATGTAAGTAATTATGTTATGTAAGTAATTATCTTATAGACATAAGATGATGGTGAACTATTCCAATAAAAAGAGAAAATCTGAGTAATCCATATATTTACAAATAC
Source organism: Macaca thibetana thibetana (assembly GCF_024542745.1). NCBI lineage: Eukaryota > Metazoa > Chordata > Mammalia > Primates > Cercopithecidae > Macaca > Macaca thibetana. The sequence continues at coordinate 81,044,261 of NC_065589.1, read as the reverse complement.
CTGGCATAATGCAGGAAACACATCTAAATGTTAGCTTCCTTCTTTACCTTTAATCCAAATATCTTATCTTTGTAAAACAAAATTCAAATTGTCTCTAAAGTGGCATAATAATAGTATTATTGTTCATTATATACTACATGGTTTTTAAAAACAGATTTTGACTTATTAAATAATTATAACAGCCCTATTGTTATCATCCCCTTTTAGATATTGGAAACTAAGGCACAGAGAGCTTAAGTAACTTCCCTAAGGTTACACAGCTAAACAGTGCTAGAGCTGGAACTTGAATCCATGTCTTCTGAATCTGTACTATACTGTTTCTACTTAAAAATGCCTTTTTTCTCCATTTTTTCTTTGATAAATGCAAAACCACAATATATTTGAAAATGATTTGTACCTTTTCTCCAATTGTTCTTTTACAGTTTATTCCCATGCCAGTGCTATATGGAGTGTTTCTTTATATGGGTGCTTCATCTCTAAAGGGAATTCAGGTAAATTACTTACAGTACTACAGGCATATCTGTGATGACTTATCTTAAGATCTACTGATAAGTCATGTGACAGCTAAGAAAATGATGCCACCTGAGGAACAGCTTTTAGACCACAATTAAATTTCTTCAAACTTGTTTTTCTTCAAAACTTGTTTGAAGAGTTACAAAAGTTAAAGAAGATACTCTCCAGCATCTAAGGTTCATAAACTTATGGTATTTTATTTATCGTAAGTATATTAAAACTGTAAGAGGCTTAGATTTTACAGCATTTTTAGAAAAATCATAGTAATATATTTCAATACATATCCAAATATTTATAATATTTGACACTTTAATCTTGTGTATGGACATCTGTTGGTAAGAATAGGAAAAATCTTTATGTACAAAGATGTTCATTTTAACACATACTGTTATAATATTGGAAACAACCCAATTCTCTAACAGCAATAAAATAATTAAGTAACCTATGGTATATTCACTGAAAATTGATAATTTTGTATCAGTTAAAGTTCCAATGTACTTTTAGGAACTACAAAAGTAACGGCAAAAATGCTTATGACATAATACACAGTAAGAAACTACTGACCATAGGTTTATAAAGCCATGAGTTTGAGATGGGTTGTAAAGGAAGGTGTAGAAATAAAAACAATTTGTTGAGATAGTGATATCCTGGGGTTTTTACACCTTGTTTTGTTTGTTTTACTGTTATATTTATAGGATTATTTTAAAATTAGACTAAAATAAAGATATAGGCAGTTTCAAGTATAAGGGGAACTTTGTACATTATTTAAGTAAGTATTGGTTAAATAAATATTTTAGGCATGAATTTGGCAACAGATCAGCCAGATGGTTCTGGTTCAAGATGTCCCATGTGGTCACTGTCAGGGTGTGGACAAGGTCCACAGCATCTGAAGGTTTGATAGTGCTGGAGGATCTGCTTCCAAAATGTCTATTCCACAACTGTGGGCATGAGGGCATCAGTTCCTTTCTACCTGTTGGTAGGATGACTCAGTCTTTTGCCACAGTAGCCTCTCCATGGAATACTTAGTGTGTCTTCAAAACATGGAATGTAACTCCTTCAGACTGAGCAATTTGAAAGAGAGAGAGAGAGAAAGAAAGAGAGTGAGAAAGAGAGAGAGGAGAAAGAAGGAGAAGAGAATGAGAGAGAAAGGATGAAAAGTGCTTTTTGATTTAGTCTTCAAAGTCATACATGGTCATTTCCACGTTTTCTATTTGTTAGAGGCTATCCACTAAGTCCAGCTTGCACCCAAGTGAAGGGAAAAGGGAGACTCTATCTCTTGAAGAGAAGAGTATCAAAGAATTTGTGGACACATTTTAGAACCTCCACAAGTGTATTCTAAATGTTTACAGAAGCTGTAGGCAAATTCTTCCCACATATTTCTTTTATGATACTGTTATTGGTTGAATAGTGAGTGTTTCCTGAAAATTTATGTCCACCTGGCGTCTCAAAATGTGACCTTATTTGGAAATAGACTATTTGCCTATGTAATTAGATACGGATTTGAAGATAAGATAATCATGGTTTTAGGGTGGGCCCTAAATCTAATGACTGTGGTCCTTATAAGAAGAGGAGAGGGGTTGGGTGTGGTATGGCTCACGCCTGTAATCCCAGCACTTTGGGAAGCCAAGGTGGGCGGATCATGAGGTCAAGAGATCAAGACCATCCTGGCCAACCTGGTGAAACCCCATCTCTACTGGAAACATAAAAATTAGCTGGACGTGGTGGCAGATGCCTATAGTCCTAGCCACTCGGGAGGCTAAAGCAGGAAAATTGCTTAAACCCAGGAGGTGGAGGTTGCAGTGAGCGGAAATCACACCACTGCATTCCAGCCTGAGCAACAGAGCAAGACTCTGTCTCAAAAAAAAAAAAAAGAAGAAGAAGAAGAAGAGGAGAGGACACAGAGAGACACAGGGAAGAAGGCCATATGAAGATGTAGGAAGGCCGAGCATAGTTGGCTCACACTTCTAATCCCAGCACTTTGGGAGGCCAAAGTGGGTGGATCACCTGAGGTCAGGAGTTTGAGACCAGCCTGACCAACAGAGCAAAACCTAGTCTCTACTAAAAATACAAAAATTATATGGGTGTGGTGGCGCATGCCTGCAATCCCAACTACTCAGGAGGTTGAGATAGGAGAATCACTTCAACCCAGCACACTACTGCACTCCAGCCTAGATGACAGAGGGAGACTCTGTCTCACAAAAAAAAAAAAAAAAAAAAAAAAAAAGGAGAAAGAGATTAGAGTTTTGCTGCCATTAATCAAGGGTGCCAGGAGCCACCTGGAGCTGGAAGGCGCAAGGAAGTTTTCTCCCCTAAGACCTTCAAAGGGAGTGTGGCCCTGCCAATATCTTGCTTTAGGCTTCTGGCCTCCACAAGTGTGAAAGAATATATTTCTATTGATTTAAGCCACCAAGTTGTGGTAATTTTTTAGGACGGTCCTAGCAAACTAATAGATTTCTACTTAAATTGTCCCTTGAATAATCTTGTTTTATAATTTAACATTATTTAGCCCAACGCTCCAATGTTCTTGAAAAAGAGACTAGAGGCTTATTTATCATATAGTATTTTGTCAACTGAAAAGCAAAAATAAATTGCGGCTTTTTCTGTGACACAGCTAGACTCACTGCTGTTCATAGCATGTAAGAGGATAGTTAACCTGCAGGACAGGCAGCACAGGATCTCTGTTCCTGAGCAAATAACTAACCAGCTTGTGACTTTGGAAGAAGCAGCAGCACTTAGGCCTTAAGACGGTACTGGGTGCCAGTCTGAGGCAAACTTAAGTTTGAAGTCATTGCAGGTCACGGAACACCCAAAATTGATAGTATGACTGACTCTTCATCCTGACACTGGGAAACAATTAACTGGGAGAGGGAGATGGTTGAGCCATGTTATGTGTTTTAATTTTACTCAAATTAGATTTAATTTGCTCATTTAAAATTTCATGTATGGAAAGTGTAGTTTGATAGAATTGGTTTTGTAAGGCATTAGAGAAGAATACTGAAGAGGTTTTGTTATGTTTGTTTTTCTTTTTTCCTTTTTTTGTTTTTTTTTTTTGCCTTTGGCAAAAGTTCCATGAGTACTAATCTCATCTGTAAGTGAAAAGTATTTATTATTAGGCCCCAGGCTCACATAAATACAGCAGCAGAAGTTTAAGAAACAAAGTAAAATCATTTTGATGATAGGTTTCAACAGATTTTTCCCTCTAATTCCACATGATTTTATACCCATGAGGTTTAGAATTAAACAAGAATGTCAAGTTTTGGAGTTATTTGGGATGTGAATCTTTTAAATGAAAATTGAAGAAAACATTATGAAAGGCCCACGAGTTAAATATAATGAGTTTTAAAGAACACAAATGAAACAGCAAGCTGAGGCACATGTTGACGAACAGGGTCTCACACTGAGAAACAGGGTTTGTGAAAATGTAAGTGACCCCAAGCCCAGGAAGTTGAAATTCCTATTTGGAATTGTAGCTAACTGGGTGGGGAAATGTGATATTGATTCTAGGATATAATAAAAACCAAATGTAAAACTCAGAATACATTTGTCATGATGATGATTATTATTTAAACATATACTGAATATCAACAGTTCCAGGAGCATGTTACTCTCTTACCCTATTGAAGGAATCTATGTTACCTGCTTGTTTGGCAATATTAAGAAACTTATTATCTGAGCTTCTCACTGTGAAACATGGCAGAAAAAACAGATCACAGTGTTCTCATGAATGCTGTTTCTGTATTCAGATATATACCCACATCTATATTCATTCCAACACTGCAGGAATCCAAAGTAAAGCAAATGTGCCATTTAAACAATAACAATTGAAGCACCCACACACTGAAGTACACTTATGCAATAACATAGCTTCACAAATGGAGAAATGGTGGCTGGGAAAAACTAGTTCTATAGAAAAGGAAATATTCCATTGTAAGCCAGAAGATTTTATTTTACTTCTTTCCTATTCCTACCTCTACCATGCACCAAGTTTTTGTTTATTTAATGACTTTTAAGTTTAAATAATATTTAGGAAATAGAAATTTTAAAACCTAATGACACATACATGGACAGAATGGAGAGAGATTAGTCAGGAATGAGTTCAACACTTAGTAGTCTGCATATAATGTTTCAATAATGTTTTTGGAATATATAAATAAATATGAACAAATGAATGGTCGGGGACTGAACTAATGTATGTACGATTCTTATTTAGATAACTGAGGGAAGGAAGGCCGTGTCATGCCGTAAGACATAGAACACAGAAGGGAAGATAGGTTTATGTTGAGTTTGAGATTCTTACTATATATACAAGCAGGTCCTGGTAAAACAGGGTGTTTTGACTCTAACATTTTAACTCAATGGACAACTGTTCCTTTGCATATTAATTTGACATATTTGATGAGAATTGCCTACAGTTTTTAAAATAAATTAGTTAAAAAATAAAATCTAATATTACTTTTTGAAAATGCGTAATAGATATTACTGTAGAGATGGCATGAAATAAAACAGTGACTGACAGTGATTGAAACCATTATTTTCTAAATAATCGCCTCTAGTTGGAAACACTGAAAACTGCAAAACTTGGCCGAAGAACAATAAACCAAACAATCTACATAAAATAAAACTATCATGTAGTATGATTTGTTAATAAATAAACTGTGATTAAAGATTTAACCTTCCTGTGTGCATTTAATTTATAAAATTCAAATTGAGAAAAATTGGTTTGCTTGATTAAAAAAAGCCCTCAAAGTCAAAGCTGTAACATAATAGTATGCAGTACTATAACAATAGTTTTATGTAATACTATGTACTATCTTTATGGCAAGATTGAAACAGAAATAACATTGATTGAGATGAAAGTTATTTTAATAAAATACAACTGAAAATATACAAATGACAGTGCTGCATATAAAGTTAATCAAGAAAAAATAGAGTTAACAAAATTTGCTCTGGAACATACTTTATTAACAAAAATTTATTTAGGTTAAATCTTTATGGTTAAGATGTTTGTGTTCATAAAGACAGCATCTAAACTTTTGTTGGGGATTAAGCGGGCAAAGTCAAAACAGCAGAGTCAAAATAAGGAGGTTAAAATACCATACTTAGCAGCTGGTTAAGGGTCTAGAACCCAAGAGAGAGCTCAGGCAGAGATGTAGGTCTGTGAATCATTAGCAAGTATGTGAAGGTCAAAGCCATGGGTATGGATGAACTATTCCAGGAGAAAAGAAGACAGAGAATGCAAGTCCAGAAATCCCAATATTGAGGGGCAAATAAAGGAAGAGTTTGTGATGTGGCAAGGAAAAAGAAGATGGTAGTTATGTTTTGCTTCACAGGGCTCCACTCTTCAAGGTAGCAATATTTAACATTGGCTTTCTATTTTTAAACTCTTCTAAATTGTAACCCGTCTCCATATTCAAGAAAATGTGGGCTATTATTAAACTGAAATTGTAGTGTTTCAGAGGGTAAGCGTAACAATCCCATTGTCCTGATGCCCAGGTATCAACTTAGTGTTATCCAGGTATGTCATTTAACCTAAAATTTTGAACCATATTAAACATCAACTTGTCCTACTTTTATTGTTGTCTTACACCTAAAAACAATTTAGTCTGTTTAATCTTTTAGTTCTTTGATAGGATAAAGCTCTTCTGGATGCCTGCAAAACATCAACCAGATTTTATATACCTAAGGCATGTACCACTTCGAAAAGTGCATCTCTTCACGATTATTCAGATGAGTTGCCTTGGCCTTTTGTGGATAATAAAAGTTTCAAGAGCTGCTATTGTCTTTCCCATGATGGTATGAAACTTCTGTCAACTCTTTTTCTCTTTCTCTGATTTGCTGGTCTCTTTGGAAACAAACACATGAACTGAAATTGGAACAACTGAGTCATTTTGAACAATTATTGGAAAATATAACTTTTGGCACTAAAAGTATTGACTAAGATAGGGTTTGAGAATGCCTATGAATTTCAGTGATTCTTATTTTTGTCTCTATCACTCTGAATGTTTGTGATTGTCTGAATTAATTGAAGCTGGATGGAAAAATGCATCCTTCCAAAATTTAACATTAAAGATACTAGCAAATGTGAAAAATTAGGAGGATTTTTAAAATAACGTTGTATTAAATGTTTCAGGCAAGTTTCAAATACTTCAAAAACTATAGTGAATTTGAATGACTAAATAATTTTGTAATTATTAATATAGATAAAAATGTTCTAGTGTTAATTTAATATAGTATAAACTATTAACTACATGTATTTAAGGAAACATAGTCAAATTCATGTTATATATATTTTTTAAATAGCTTATTTAATTGACTCTCATATTGGGTAAAATCATAGTCATTATTTTGGGGATGTAGTAAGAAAAGAAAATGAAGGAAGCAGAAGACTAGATAATGTTTTATACATATATATCTCTTTAATTTTTACTTTAATCTCAGGCCTAATAGAAATTGTTTCTACCAGAAACCATACCGGCAAATCTACACCACTCGCTTTAATTATTTTTCCACTTTAAACTAGTTTGTTATTCACTTCAGGTGTTAGCCCTGGTATTTGTAAGAAAGTTGATGGACTTGTTGTTCACGAAGCGGGAACTCAGCTGGTTGGATGATTTAATGCCCGAGAGTAAGAAAAAGAAACTGGAAGATGCTGAAAAAGAAGTAAGAGCAAAATCAATGTTTCGTAAAGAAAGAAAAAAGGAACATAGTAATATTTCTTTGCAAAACTAAATTATTGTTTTTATATCTATACAGTTGTGTCTTTAGACAGTGATCACTAATAACCACAAGTAGACTAGTTTGGAAGTTTAATGTTTAAAATCATAAAGATGTGAACAGAGAGAGAAAGAAGATCTTACAGGAGGAAACCAAATCCTAATGAAATACAGAAATACCTTGTACTAACCCTCCAAATTGTAAGGCTCATTTTTCTGATTCCTCCCCCATGGATGGCAGAAACTTGCTGATACTTAACTATTTCCAAATTATGATCGTGCAGTCATTGTTTCGTTGTTACATATGTGAGAACAAAAAGAAGAGACATTATTACTGTTGGCATTTTCCTAGGGAACAGAGTTTTAATCAAAATATTCTAATGAAGAATTATTTATTCTTGAAATAGGTGAAATGTTTACTAGGAAAAATGTTGATCTGATTTGCTTTTGAAGTGATTTAAGATTGAGTAGATGTTGGAGAAACTTCTGGAATTTATTTTTACAGGCTACTTATTTATTTTATTCTATTTTATATGGTATAACAATGTATTTTAAGTTTCATGGCATATCTAAAGTTTATATCTAAGCCTGAGTCTATTTTGAAAGCTACTTAATCAACATTTTTTTAAGTGTATAAAAATTACAAAGAGTGTAAATGAGGGGAAAATAAGAGCCCATACAATGTAAAACACAACAAAATTTTCACATAAATAGAAATGAAATTGAAATAAAATATTCAATGAGAATTACGCTATTTTTCTCTATAAGTAGTCAGTAAATGTATCAACTTTCTATTTGCTCAAACCATAGATATATCTCCTATTTCCTTTGGGAAATTCATTTGCAGATGTTTCGGAGGTCTTAGTCATTTAGTGAGGTCAGATCAGGCCATAAATCAGATGAGGTTTTTTTCTCAGAAATTTCTACCAATATGGCTACATAATGTGTGATTGGTAATTCCCTTACTCTACATGGTGTTCTATCACTGACAATGGATTCCCACAGATAGATTCATCATCATCATGATGTGTCTTAATTCTGTAAGAATATTTCAATTTTTCCAAATATTGTAGACGGCAATACTTAGAATCATACTTCTAGTAATATTAATGTTAACACTAAAGATCATATTATACAATTGTTATTACTTGTTTCTATTTGATATATTCTTATTTAGATATTAGTGCTTTTTAAAAAAAATAATACTTTGAGTCAGGCGCGGTGGCTCATGCCTGTAATGCCAGCAGTTTGGGAGGCTGAGGCAGGCAGATCACGAGCTCAGGAGATAAGACCCAACATGGTGAAACCCCATGTCCACTAAAAATACGAAAATTAGCTGGGCATGGTGGCGCACACCTGTAGTCTCAGCTACTCAGGGGGCTGAGGCAGGAGAATCACTTGAACTGGAGGCAGAAGTAAGCCTGGTGACAGAGCGAGACTCCGTCTCAAAAAAAAGAACTTTGACTAGGATATTTTGATAGTCTCTATTTCTTTTTAGGGCTTTAGTAAATGTTTGCTTTCATCCTCAGATACTCTTCAAGAAAAATATAGTATAATTTGGCACAAGTTAAATTTAAATAAAATGGACACTAGAACACAGAAATACTAAAACCTTAAATTATCCGTATTTGATGTAAATAAAATTATTGACATCAAACACAATACCCAAGAAGGTTTAAATTAATTTAATTTTGATGAAAAAGCTCTTGGCTATGAGCTTCCCTTCCAGTCTTTTTGATAATGTCAGTACAGCAGACCCTTGAATAATACAGCATTTTTAATAATGTTGATGAAAAAAAAAATCCCTGGCCAGGGCCACTGTCTGTATGGAGTTTGCACATTCTCCTCATATCTGTGTGGGTTTTCTCTGGACACTTCAGTTTCCTCCCACATCCCCAAAATGTGCCCATTAGGTTCATTGGCGTGCCTACATTGGCTCAGTGTGAGTGAATGTGGGTGTGTGTGTGAGTGTGTGCTGCAAGGGAATAACGTCTTGGCCAGTCTTAGTTCTCATCTTGTACCCTGAGCTGCCAAGATAGGCTCCAGCCACCCTCGACCTTGAACTGGAATAAGTGAGTTGGAAAAGGAATGAATAAATGAATATAAATGACTGTAAAATAAAAATTCATCAAGTATACGAAAATCACACAAATGTACAAGAACAATTTGGTATGAAAATGCTCAGTGAACACAGCCATATTGCTATTGTTTTTGAAGTGCTTGGTGGTAGGTTGTGCTCCTTACAATTTTCACTTTGCAAACATTTATTCCTTGATTTGATCCATCCCCACTATGACCTCAGTCATTCACTGACTCACCAGAAATTTGTTAATTCAATATCTTACGTGCTTTTATTAATTTTTCTTACGTTTGTATAGCTCACATTTATTTCAATGTTTAATATTAAAAACATTTTGGGTCTTTAGTTAGAAGTTTGGTGATGTTTTTGTCACCAGAAATTGCCATAGGAATTTAACTCTTGTTTATATCAATTAGCCTATGGTAAAATTGATTTTATTTGTTCTTTACTTAATGTCACAGTCTCCAGGAAGCTATCAACAACTTTATGTGAGCACTTACTATACTATTAATTATACTCAAACAGTAACTTACATATGTAATTTTGCTTCATTTTTCTGCTTTTTTTGTTAACTGTTTTTATTGCTTCTGGAAAAAAAAAAGAACACAGCCCCAGACATATAGTCATCTCTTTCACAGTATTCTCCTTAGATCATACTCATACCGTGAAATATTCTTGCCTTTTAGAAGTTCACAAAATGAAAAATGATATGTAATCTGTTATGTAATGTTTAATATTTTTCTGATTGTAATTCAAAGAAAATTTCAGATTCTCCTTTTATTCTTCTGTGAAATAGGAGAGAACAAGTTTAATAATAATTGTGAATTTATTAGAATTTGCCATTCCCACTTCCCAGAACCACTCACATAGCTATGCATGTATGGTACTTATATGTGTGTGTGCCATATGCCCATTTTGGAATTTATGAATCTCATAGGGCAGAGAACATATGTAATCAGTGTCTAATGTTTTTATGTTATATACCCACTGTACTTTAATGGGCATTTACTGTTCTCTGATTATGAAGATAAAGATTTTAGAAGTAACTAAATATTAGTAAATTTCCTAGAACTCATGCTTTCTGAAAAGACACAAAAATAGATTAAAGATTTACTGGGCAATTTTACTGCTAAATCCTTCATATCCAAGTTAGAGGGAAAAGCCTCATAGTACATTAACTAGGCAGGTTTATAGATCTTTAAAATCTCAAATGGATTAATATGATGATACTTTCATGTGATCCTCAGTACGTGGAAAGAAACAAGAAAACCAATAATACAGTCAATAAATAATCTATAATTGAACAATAAAATACAGCTCTGACTAGTGCAAAGACAGCTAATTCTTCATCGAACAGCAGAGAAAAAAGGAAGTTTAAAGAGGTTCACTTTCTAGCTTAGAATTAGTATTCAAAGAGTATGGTCAGTAAAGACAGTAGGAAGATTTAGGAAGAACTATACTAAAAGTTCAATTCCTGGTTGATTTTCTACTTGTTTGCCCAGATCTTGGTATTCTATTTTCTTGAGGCTTACAGACTCGGTGGAAGGATGTGATCTTACCGTGGCATCTTATACTAAGGCCCAGTCTTCTAGGAGATTGTGTGTTAAGGTGGTAAATGGACAAGTTCTCCAGAAATGTTGCATTTCTGCAATTGCTCAAATTAATTGAGTAACTTTGATCATGAACTGGCAAGATGGTAAATAGCAGAAATGTCTCAGCTCCCTGAGACTTGAATTTAAAGTAGGCTCACCTCTTGTCCTTTTGATGATAGATACAAGCTTGTACCTTTAGCCTCCAGGGTTTTCCTATCAGTAGCCCATTTCTGGTCTTATGGCACTGAGAAAACATTCATTTGACCTTAAAATTCAATAATGAGTTAAGCAGAATAAATAGCTACACAGGCCAGTCCAAGGTCGCAGAGCTTCTGTTCCAAATTTTCATGTACTTCATGCATATGCATATGCATATGCTTCAGTTTTTAGAAAGAAAGGATTATAATCAGGGTAGAAATGAATATTGGAACCCTGACATTTTGCACATTGCTCTGTGTAAAGGGAAGACTGCAGAATCAAATTCTGGATGTCCAAATGTGCTCAGAGTACCAACATGCCTTCCTTCCTACTTAAATATTCTCTAGGCCATTGTACACATTTGACAAAAGGCTACTTACTGTTAAAGGCAGAAAATCCCAGCAGAATGTTTGCTCCTGGGTAGGAGGAAAGAGGGTTAGTGTTGGATAAATCCTAGAAATTCTACTCTGTGGAAGTGATCATGATAGTGATACTTCTTGATTTACTGGGGGTTCACTCTAACATATACACTATAGGGGAAAACAAGAAGAGGGCAAATGGGAACCTGTGATCCCAATGCAGGATCATGAAAAAGGCCAAGAAAACATAAAAGCAATCAAAAACAAGTGCAACCAAACAAATTACAGAGGATGTCTTACTGCTAAGATAGATCAGAATTGGTTATGGATATGGAAAGCATGGCCAAATTATTACACAGAGAAATGCCATTTCTAATTGAATCTTAGGGTGGGGCAAGCATATTCTTCTTCCATAAGCAGTGGTTGCCCAAAGTGTGGTTCCAGAACCACTGTCACATCAGCCAACACCTGGCAACCTAGAATGCAAATTCTTGGGCGTTACTTCAGACCTATTGAATCAAAACTCTGGGGATGGGGCCAACCATCTCTGTTAATAAGACCTCCAGGTGATTCTGGTGCTAAAGTTTGAGATAAGTCCTTTCCTAAAACCACAGAATCAAATATAATCTTCTAAATACAAGAATACTCTATCAGAATTTTTTACTTAACAGTAATTTACGTAATTACTTAGAGAGACAGGATCAAATATTCTGATGAAAAATATATGTCACATTTATGTATTGATATAAACTCTATATGGGCCCTCCATTTTTCCTTTTCCACTTTCATTGTTAGTCTTATGTATTGGCTCTTCTATCCATTGGAAATCATAAGTAATACCTGTTATAAAAATAATACTTGAGGTTTTCAAAGATTATATGTTTATGTAATGTTTGCAGCATTGTCTATTCTATTAGTAGCTGAGGAAGAAAATGGTTTGACACTTCTATGTTCTGTAGACTTTGTTTTACTCTTGGGCAAAATAAAAGGGTTGAGCTCAATTTCTGAAGAATCTTCCATTTCTTAGGATGTGAATTCTAAAATTGCTGAATATTTTCCCTCTCTAACACTCTAAGCATACTTGTGAATATTGGTCTCTGCTGCCGTTGTTTGTACTTTAAAATATTTGAGGGCTCCTACATAGATACACACTGTGTCTGAAAATGGATGTAGCTGTAAATGTAACCTATTTCACTAAAGGTAATTAAAAGATAACTATCTTTGTTATTTGTTAGGTATCATGATATATGAATCATAATTTTAATGCTATCACTAAATACAATTCGAATTCATGATGTAATTCGATACATAACACCCTACTATCAGACCACACCAGGATTTGACTTCAATTTATCTCTTCCGCCTCTACTCAGCACAGACTTTTGGCTCCAACCAGGCTCGTTGTTCACTGTCATGCAAACACATCTTATTTATTCCTCACTTTTAGGGTTGGCCTACATTGTTTCCTCCCACCTAGAGTTTCTTCCTTGCTACAACCTTGACTTTGGTACTTTTCATAATGATCCCTTAAATTTTCTGAGAGTCGAGTTTATAGCTTTCTTTTCATTGTTATACACCCAGTACCTAACAGACTACCTGCCCTTGAATGAATTAATAGCCCCTGGATGATTATTCTTGTTAACTATGTGCATAGCACATAATACATGCTCAATAAATATTTGACTGTTCTGGAGTAGACTTGTTTTTCTAAGCCTCAGTTTTCTTGCCCTGTACTGGATGTAGCATTAATTGTCCTTCACTTATTTTATATCTGAAAACTGCTTTGACTGTCTTAATTAAAAGATGACATTTAAATCATAGCATAAACACCCCCCTAGTTAAATTGGTGAACTCTCTCAAAGGTTCTTGGGTAAACTTTCATCATCATCCCCTTAACATCTTCCCCATGTTGTAGCTTCACAGAGAACAATTAAGAGCTGAATGGAACTTGTTTTAAGGTACTTTTCTGACTTCTAAGCTGTCAACTACTCAGCTTTGTGCTCTCACTGTCTCTTTCTTTTCTGATCTGATTGAGATAACCTAGGTTGTGGCTGTCGTGACGGCTACTGCCTGATTTGACTGCTCCTCCTCAGAAAGCCTCAATTTTTGGCTTTCTCACAGTGCTGCCGGGATGCAGCCGGCCCTCCATCCCCGCGCTCCGGGGCCCACCCAGCTTCCTTCTGGCACTGAAGGCAGCGGCTGCTCTGCCACCCTTCTCTTCAGATAAGCATGGCTTGGAAAAGCTATCTTTAGAGGTGATGAGTTTTTGTTTGGATAGAATTATGACTAGTATAAAGCCCACACATGCTAACAAGCCACAGAGTGCAAAATAATTATTGAAAGCAATTTGAGAGAAAAGTGGAAAATCATCTGAAGAAAAACCAAAATTGTTCCCAAAGCTTTGGTCCAATTTTTTGCTGTTAGATTGAATCTTGAACATTTGTTTTCTGCTGCCAGGTAACCTAAGCACCAACAGCACTGTTCTTCTCTTCAGCTTTTTTTGCATTTTACTCTTTCTTAAACCATTCTACCTTGCTTCTTGACATTTTACTCTTGATGAGCCAGAAATGTTATCATATACCAGGCTTCACCTTTCAGTGGACAACCAAGGAAAGAATTGCATCTTGTCTTTGCTTATGTAGCCTTTGGTATCACTGAGTGTCTACTTTTTATGTCCCTCCATGTATCTTAAGATAACCTTTGCTATAGATAAAGGAACCTTTTCTACCTGAACTGATACATATGCTCTGCCCATGACTGCCAGGATGTGCCTACAAGATATATTATGTATGTAATATATTTCATATATTATGACTAACTCAGTTGAAGGCAAGCCTCAATCTAGGCTGCAGATCAGCTCTGCTAAAATGCCTGAATGGATGATTTCAAACCAATGGTAATCTCCGTTCACCTTGACTTAGTTCTGATAGTGTGGCCAAATGACAAGGAGAATAGGCACAATATACAAGTAGAATACATTTGATAGGCCATAAAAGAAAACTTTCTCCTTGAAGAACAGCAAAGAGAGAAAATAAAATTAGTTACCAAAAAGGGTAATGCACATGCCATTAGCTTCACAGAGAACAAATACAACATAGGGTTTCTGGGGAAAGCTTCTAAGCATGGAAGTAGCAGAGCTCATGCAGTCTCTGGCATCTCCATTATCCTGAAGCATAGAGCGGGCATAGAGACTCCATATGCACCACAGTCAAAGTCCCAGGAGAGAGGGGCTTTCCTTGACCAGCATGGGAGAGTACTCCAAGAGAGAAATGAGATCTGCTCCCACATTGCATTGTATGTTCATAGGTTAGCTGAAGAGGCACTAGAAAACACTTGTTTCTTTAGGTAACAAGAAATATGGCATGGAATATTCAGACTATGGGATATCCGAGAGGGGATCAAGGTCTGATTACCAAGGACACTAGGAAAAGTCTTGCATGCCGGGAATAATAAAATCAGCCAAAGATCAAGGTGTCTCCGGAAGCTGGTTCAGGCCGGCTTAGCTCTGCTAAGCTACTGAAAGAGGAAATGAGCCTTTGGGGTCATCCCTATTTTCTTTCATCAGTTTCTATTTGGGCAGCGGGTCAACTCATTTTTTATGTTTATAGATCTTAAAATTCCATTTCTGGAGTTCAAACCAGTAGTTCTAACATTTTAAATGGCCTGAAGTAATTATCTGAACTGACCCATTTTTAAATAAATGTATTAAATAAAAGCTATAATCTATGAATAACTGTCTTTTTTTGGTTCATGGAAAAATTTTGATGATAACATTATTTGAAAACGAAACCAGAATTTTTTGGTATGGTAGCCGTAAGATTATCTTCATCCCAAAGATTTAGTTTTAAAATGCTATGTATGAAGAAATGCATGTATGAATATAAAAATCATTTCCACCCTTTGAGGAAAGATGGAATATTGTCATTATAAGAAGAAAGTTGAAGTGTGAAACAAAAGCCTAAAACACATCCAAATGGAGTCAAACCTTCCATTTCCTCCTCTCTCAAGACACATCTGTGTTTTGATCCATACAGGAAGATATTAATATCTTTTACTGTCTCCTTCCAACTCTCTAAAGTAGTGGTTCTTTAAATATGGTCACCAGACCAGCATAATCAACATCACCTGGAAACTTGTTAGAACTAGAACTTCTTATGACCTCTATACTCCAGACTTATGGAGTCAGATCTTCTGGGGAATATTGCTAACAAGCCCACCAGGGAATTCCGATGTAAACTGAAGTTTGAGAACCACTGTTCTGAGTACATCCGTCAACCCCTCCTCATAGAACATTCCAGGAATATAATTTCACCTTTATAACAATAAAACTGATTATATCACCCATACTTTTTTCTTATGAAAATTAGATTAATTTTTTTAAAGTATGCTTAGAAATTAACATGTTTTTTATTGAGTGACATGAAGGAGATTGTTGTTAGCATTTAAATTACTTTGTGTTATGAGACTCTCATTAATTACTTATGTTCTTGGTAGCTGATACTTTATTGAAAGGACCTATGCTAACATTAATAAATGCAAACAGAGTGGAAGGTCTTGAGGTTAATGAGATAATGAAACATTAATCTGTGTTTCTTCTTTAATGTAAAATGGAGACTCATCAGGTTCACTTTATACACTTTACATTTGTCTTTTCAGGAAGAACAAAGTATGCTAGCTATGGAAGATGAGGGCACAGTACAACTCCCATTGGAAGGACACTATAGGTAAGACATAAATTTAAAAACACATCAATTTAAGTAATGCATTGTTATATAATTTATTTAAGAATTTCATACTGTGTAGATCCTCAGAGAGGTTTCTTGAATTTGTATTAGAGTAGAAAGAACTAAGAGTTAGATAACCTGGGTCCTACTACTAAGTTTTGCCAATAATAGGTGTGTGACTATAATCAAATTGCATTACATGAAGTGAAGCAGGAAGCTGTTGTCTGAAGTCTTTCCTTCTCCTGTTTTATAATGTGTATGGAAGATCCCTTTCATATTCTCAGAAAGTAGCACCAGAAGACAGATCAAGGGTCATTTCTGGTATAAATGACCTAGGTATTCACTAAGTTGATCACAATTAAATGTTTTATCTCTGGGAATTTGCCCCTAAAAAAAGGAATTTCCAAAAAGATAATCTATTTCTTAAGTTAAATGATTCAGTCATATCAGTCATTTTAGGAAATATTTATGCAATTCTCCAAAATTTGCTCATCTTTATGTACAAAGACATAGCAAAAGAAAGCAAACTACTGAAGTTATAAAGAAAACATTTGCAAACATTTGGCCCAAAATTCTCCCCTCTCTCTCTCTTCTCTGTCTCCCTCTCAATATAGTTTAGTTTAAATAGTTTTCTTGTACAATTCTAAGTATCAATTAGTGCCGAATTTTACAGTCTCAAAGTCTTTATGAATAATTTCAGGTTATGCCAATAAAAATGCAGAGACTTTTTCTGAGAAGGGAATTTGTCATGGTGTTAAAAACCAAAATAGGAGAGAATTTTCTGGATCTTTAGGGTTTGACTCTAAAATCATATTCCCTAGAACTTAAAAAAAAAATAATCATCTCCCACTTAAGAGGGAGCACAAGTATAAGATGTTTTACCGTTTTTTTTCTTTTTTACAACATTTAAATTTTAAAATCCTGTTGATTGTTTAGTTGAACCAGCATATTTCCAAGTGTATTCAATAGAAACCTAGTCTCATGTGGTACCACTCTCAAAAGGGCTGTGTGGTTAAATAAATTTGAAAAAAATGTTCCAAACTGCACTCCAGTTTGAAGATTCACAATGCATATTAGCATATGAAACAATCTAAGTAGTGCTGCATTTAAAAAAATTGTATAGCTGCCTTCAATCAAGTATTTTTAAAAATCTTTCGCTCAGAAGACTCTTCCTCACATAATATCATGAAAAATGTCTATTCCACTTGATGCTTTTTTTAAGAAAGTAGTCAATCTGATGCTTTGAATTACCAGGAAACTATCTTTCTATGAAGACCAAAACAGTTGGAGGGTTTAGAGGAACTGAAGAACACATTTCCAGATTGGGCAAGAGAGGGAGACCCAAGGTTTTGCTCCTCTGAAAAGTTGCATTTGTTCCTCTCTTGTGACCTATCACCAATCAGGGTCATATGAAAAGGTGGCATTTGAACAAAGAAGGGGCAGAGTTGCTTCATGTGAAGGGACATGATGAAAAGAGGGAAGAGCAAGGACAAGGCCCCCAGGGAGCACCATGCCCATTGTGTTCCTAAACAGTCAGGAGGCTACTGCATTGGTGGTGGAAAGGAATGAGCAGGGGTGCAGTGGCAGGAGGTGAAATCAGAGTGAGGTGGGGACAGAGCCTTTAGGCCATTATAAGGACTTGGCATTGACTCTGAGTGACTGGGAGCCACTGCAAGGTCTGAGCAAAGGAGGGAAGTAATCTGGATTTTATGATGTTAGGGGCAAGAGTTTAAGCAATGGACATGTGGAACCCATTCTCTGTAATTTGAAATGAATTAAGAATACCACAGGCCAAATCAGTATCCATACAACTAGCATATTTTCTTTAGATTTTTTTATTTTTCACAGATTGTTTTCAATAATTAAGAGAAATATTCAATACTTCTTCATTTTTAATTATCAAAAATACTGTACAATAAACAAATTGGGGCATATACATACAATGGAACATTATCCGGGTTTAAAAAGGAGGAAATTCTGACATATGCTACAACACGGATGAACCTTGAGGATATTATACTAAATGAAATAAGCCAGTCACAAAAAGACACATACTGTATGATTCTGCTTATATGAGGCACTTAAAGAAGTCAGAAACCTAGAGACAGAAAGTGGAATGGTGGTTGCCAGGGACTGGAAGGAAGAGGAAATGGAGAGTTATGGTTTAATGGGTACGGAGTTCCAGTTTTATAGGATAAAAAGAGTTCTGGAGATGGACGGTGGTGATGGTTGCACAACATTATGAATGTATTTAATAACCCTGAAATGTACTTTTAAAAATAGTTAAGGTAGTACATTTTATGTTGTGTGTATTTTGCCACAATTTAAAAATTGGGAAAAATGCTCTTCATAGATACATGATTTTCTTATATTTAGTTTCTGTCATTGAAAAACTGCAGTTACTATGTAATGCTTATTATTTCATTTGGGGAAACTCCTGTCTAGAGATGATCCATCTGTGATCAATATATCTGATGAAATGTCAAAGACTGCCTTGTGGAGGAACCTTCTGATCACTGCCGATAACTCAAAAGATAAGGAGTCAAGCTTTCCTTCTAAAAGGTTTGGATTTTAAAATAATAAGAATTTATACTAATTCCAGTTGTTTTTTGACATAAACCATAAGCAAAAGAATAATATTGGTTTCCATCAAATTTAGATCTAAAATATTCCAGAAAATTCTTTCTGAAAGTGGATATAAATTGTAATTATTTCAAATGTTGGTATGTTTTTCAACATCTCCTTTTCAAATTAATAACTTACTCCAAAGCTATTACTGTGGTGGGGGAACTGTGCTAGAAATGAGTCACAGTGCATGACATTTTTGGACATTCATCTTGGCCTACTATTTTTCAGTATGATTTTATTTTATTCCCTCATCACTCACTTCCCCCAGGACCCCTTTAGATGTCTGGCCACATTTTGCACTCCCTTATTTTCCCTTTTTTAGACTGATATGCATTGTGTGTGTTTTTATATTTATATTTTATAAATATGCATAAATGTTTATATTTAGTGTAGCCCTAGTCCTGATTCCAACCCCCTGAAAAGTCTTCCCTAAACTTCTTATCCCAAAACTTTCAACTCCTAAAAGTTCTATCCATTCTTACTTCTCTGTGTGTAAACGTACAAACAACTCCTGCAGTTGTGGATGGTAGTTTTAAGTGCATGCTGGGGGAAGAGTGTGTCCCTAAATATCAACAGTCATCATAGGATTTCCAGCTGAGTTTTCCAGGATTTATAAATAAGAGTTCAAATCACCCAGTCTTCTTAGATGCTGATCTGAAGAAAAAGGAATTTGTATGTTTTGCTAATATCTCTTTTTGTTAGAGAGTGATTGAGGGATTTGGGGCAGTGTTTACTATAATTATTAAGTTCCTTTATTTTCGTAACCTTAAATTAACTTTTTCTACTTAATTTTTATATTACATTTTTGTCATAAGCTCCCCTTCCTAATCACTCTAGAAGCTGATTCCCCAAAGGTAAGACCCTCTCCCTCAAACCTATTCCTTGGTTGCATTTCCTTATGTTAAATGGTGTCTTCTAGAAACCTGGTCAGTCTATGTCCTCTGTGTGAGTTTTGGGGAGGCAAAAGGCATGGAGAGTGTTGGGCTCAGGTCCAGTAGCAGACTAAGTTTGATGGTATTTCTGTAACGACTCAGCTCTTTAAGTTAGTCTGAAACTTGAATAAACTTTATTCCTTCCTTGATTTATACAGATGCATCATGTATAATCAAAAAGTTTCACAGAACTATAGTTAGTAATGGCATCAAATTTATGGATAGGGAAAATTAAATTTGTCCCTTTAAGAGATTGAAAAGCTCACTGGGTGCAGTGGCTCATGCCTGTAATCCCAGCATTTTGGGATGTCAAGGTGGGCGGATCACTTGAGGTCAGGAGTTCAAGACAAGCTTGGCCAACATGGTGAAATCTCCTCTGTACTAAAAATAAAAAAAAAAAAAAAAAATAGCTAGGCATGGTGGCGGATGCCTGTAATCCCAGCTATTTGGGAGGCTGAGGCAGGAGGATCGCCTGAGCCCAGGAGGCAGAGGTTTCAGTGAGCTGAGACTGTGCCACTGACTCCAGTCTGGGCAATAGAGACTCTGTCAAAAAAAAAAAAGAGAGAGAGAAATTACAAAGCTGAGAGCCTCCATTATGTACCACCATGCCTCCAAACTGGCAAGCTGTATCTTACTTCATGAGACATCACTGGAAACAGGGGCAAGAGAAAGAGGCTACATTAGACTTGGAGAATATATCTCTTATTGCTGGTTTTTGTCACCCCAAAATGGCATGCTGCTTCAGTGTCATCTCTATACCAAACAGTATGAACAAGACAAGACAAACAGCAGGTGTATAGACTCTTCATCCCAGAAGCTGGGAATTAGTTCTCTCTCTGTCTCTCTCTCTCAACCACCTTTAATATTTACTACAAATGAAGATAATATATTAATAAATAACTCAATGGGCTCCCTCTCAAAGGCTTTTGGTTGGTGTTTTCTGTCTTAATAGGACTTTAAAACTTTCATGTATTTCTTTGCTTGGCTCAGGACAAAGTAACATTTTATTCTAAAACATGCTATAACTTCTTTTCTCAAAGATCCTTGCTACAGTTCTGATAAATATTTCTCATAGTAATTCTCTGTTTTGCTAGTACTTTTGAAGAAAATCAGAATTATGATAAGGGCAGTTTCTCAAGCCCATTGCAATGTGTACTTGTCACGTGAAAAATATGACATTTTTCTGATTTTTAAAAAAAAGGTTAAATCCAGGCTGATGAGCTCAAAATAAAATGCACTTGATGGTCAATACGTGGAAAATTTGAAACAATCAAACCTGTAAAATTTTTTCTTCCTGTATTAAATGGATTCAAAGTCCAAACTTTTCCTCTATTTTTCTTTGGTTCTAGCAAAAGTCTTGTGACATGATATTTTAACTACTCCTTAAAGTCAATTGATACTCTTCACCAGAAAAATCTTTTTGTTTTAAAAATATGTATCTAGATGACTTTATACAATGGGTTGACTCTAGTGAACAATATAATGTGCTTTAAAGGAGGTCCAATTTTCAATAGACTATCCTTTATCTTTAGATGGAACTACTTGTTTCTTATTATTTAAATGTATTTTCACTAATGTGAGATTCAAACTATTGTAGAATGAAAGTTTATCCAGCTTTCCTTACGTTTTGATGTGATCGCATTTGTGGTTTTCCATGTGAGAAACATCCTTGGTAGGTAGTTAATCTCTTTTATCTTCATTACAGTAGAAACTCTGGCAGAAAGTGTATGACTTACAGAATTCTAAAACCACTGATACTAATAAGGCTCCCAAAGCCACTTCCTTTTCATGGTATCTGTTAAAGGCTTTAAAACATCATGACCAGGAGCTGTGAAAATTTAGTAGAGTAAATTTTAGTAGAGTAACTGGTAGAGTATCCATTGGCAAAAAGAGGCCCAAAGAGCAGGTTACTAGGGTCTGTATCTCCTGAGTCCTGAGCTGGCATCCATGCAACCTTTGACACCCCCCGTTCTGAGTTGTTTTCCATCCTGTGCTATAATATGTGTCAGAGAAGCCTAGAAACCTGTTTTCATGGAATTTTGAATCCAAGTTATATTTTCTCAATTATATCATTCACTTTTTGTTGTCAAAAATATTTTATCTAGTTTAACTGACAGTAGAATCTGAGAACTAACTGCAAATTCTGTCTTATCTGGAGGATGTCTAATTTTGATCGTGATGTCATACATATGTGTGACAAGAGCCTCTGCAGCATATTCAATGGGCTGGTGAAAATAGGGCTCATTAATGACCAAATTGCATCAGAACAGGTTAACAACTGATCCATTTGATAAAACCCATACCCAAGATCAGCGTGTCTGGAGAAGGTCCTTGGCAATGTGAGGAAAAGCAGCACTTAGCTTTGCCTTGGTGACAGAGGCTAGTCTCTGGGACTATCTGCTCTACCCCCCAACACCCACTCCTGCACTCCCCCACCACCTTTTTCTATCCCAGATTCTCTTTCTTTGCAATGATTGCCTAGGCTTGGGCTCTCTCATGACTTCTTGGAAATATTATTCATAAAAACGACTTTAGGCTGGGTGTGGTGGCTCACACCTATAATCTCAGCACTTTGGGAGGCCGAGGCTAGCGGATCACTTGAGCTCAGGAGTTGAAGACCAGCCTGACCAACATGGTGAAACCCCATCTCTACTAAAAATACAAAAATTAGTTGGGTATGGTGGTGCACACCTGTAATCCCACCTACTCAGGAGGCGAAGGCAGGAGAATCACTTGAATCTGTGAGGCGGAGGTTGCAGTGAGCCAAGATTGTGCCACTGCACTCCAACCTGGGCAACAGAGCAAAACTCTGTCTCAAAAACAAACAAATGAAACAAAAACAAACAAAAAAACACTATTTTAGTGACGTTAAAAAGTAATAGTTTCATAGTTTACTTAGCACCACGTCACTTTTTGCCCTCTCTTAAAATATTACTTCCTTATATTTTAAATTTTAACTCCGCAAAGGCAGGGACACTCTTATCTATCTTGTATTCCTAGGTCATTGTGGAGTTCCTGGCATATAATAGATATGCAATGTATGTTTATTACGATGACAGATAACAGATGCATAATACATGCCTGTTACAATGAAAGCTTAAAATTGATTGACCTCCACAAAAGTGAACATAACAAGTAATTCAGAACAATAGATCCTAGAGGTCTTGAGCTGGTTATAAAATTTCTGCTTCATAGTTTGTGAAATCTAATCTGATACCAAAACTATGGTTATGATGAAGAGGGAAAAAAAAACCCCAGTCTTTTAATAGGTTATCGTTTTGTAACCAAACCACCAAAGCAAGGAATCAGGAGGAAGCACATCTGTGGATCAAATTGATATTATGAATATTTTTATTTACGGCTTGGTGACTAATAGTGCCACTTGGAACACATTCATTTATCAAAAGGTTGTGGAACACCTCCTACGTTTCAAAGTATTGTGCACACAATAATTGCACATGTATAGAGACCAGTATGTTTCTGTCCTATAATCTCCTACAGATAGGATCCGTTATTCTATCTTTCAAAAAAAAAAATAAGAGTTCATTGGAATTGGGAATACCAGCTCAGAATTCTGGAATTCACACTACAAGAGAAGCTAGAAGCCATCTAGTCCAAAACCAGTTTTACAGATGAAGAAACCAAGTCTCAGAGAGATTAAAAAACTAGTCCAAGGTCATGCAGCTCATTCTGAGCTTCTGAAAACTGAACCTAGATCTTCCAACACCCAGCCCAGTGCTGCCCTTTTTCATTGACTTTGTTTGGCAGAAGAGACTGGAAGGCAGGTAGAGCTTAAGGAAAAGTTAATTTGGAAAGCAGGAGAGCAGACACTTGTCATATAAAAGGAACTTAAAGTAGAAGAAAGTGAGTCATACAGATAGAGGAGTTAAAAATACGAGTTAAGGCTCTCAACACATCATGTGCACACTGTCATCTTTTCTCATGGAAGGAGAAAAGAAAAGGGAGAAAAGTTGCTTTGCTCTGACCTGTAAGTAGTATGTGCTGAGAAGTGTGGCAGGCACAAACCCGGGCGCCATAGACACGTGCTCACACCAGCTCTCAGAGCTGGCAGCGTGCCACAGATGGCAGAAGCTCCGGCACTTCTTACCTGATGGTGCCGGGTGGTGGTGACAACTGAGAAGGGCTGTTTCTAGCTTGAATTGGAGGAAAAACAATTTAAAAAACATACTCTTAGAATGTGTCTAAGTTATTGACCACTTAGAAAGCTGCACGGGAGTCCCAATAGAAAAATGGAGTTTTATTACTTTATTACTTGGAGAAGAGTTATAAAACCAAGGGTGCGGCCCATCATCAAGTGTTTCATAAATTTATATTAAGGGCCGAAGTTAATAGTAAAAATGTATGGATTTGTCCAGCCCAGGGCCTTAGTAGCTGGCTATGGGCTGCCCTTTGTGTCAGTAGTGGGGAGGATCACATAGAAGCCTCAGATGAGGAGGGTTTTGCTGTGCGCTGCAAGTATCAGAGAGAAAGCATTTCTGCCCTCTCTGGAACATGGTGTGAACTTCATCCCTGTAATGACATTATTTGAATTTTCCATGAAAACTGTCAGCATGAGAGTAAGAAAACTATACAATGGAAAAACCAAATGGACAAATAGACAAATAGACAAAAATGGTAGAGTCACATGACCAGTTTGCTCATTGGTAAAGTTAATGAGAGGGTGAGATTAAACAGAAGCCATTTGGGAATGAGTTTATCTGAGAATGAATGAGTTTTATGAGAAGCATCATTCCTCTGATGTACAGGGTAAAGGTTTGTCTGTAAAAAGATAGCACAGGTGTCTGGAGAGCAGCGTGCATGGTACCCTGTCCTCCAGGCCAGTGGAGCTGTCTGTCTAACCTGGTCAAGGTACAGTCTTCATCAAAGGTCAAGATCCAGTCCATGCACAAGAGAGGAGCCATTTGCAGCAGAGCCCAGAAATGCCTCCTGCGACATCTTGTTTGTGTCATTTACTAGAGTTGGCGCTGTCTTAAGTTGGGGGCATGGCTGACATTTCCAACAATCATCAGTGAGTCACTTGCCCAAATGAGGACCATGGTATTAATCTTGCATGTTTCTGGAGCTGTTTAAAAAATGTCTGATTTTTGTTGTTTATTGTCTGTTTTTGAATATCCCCTTCTCTGCAGTTCTTGGTTTCTATCTCACTGAGTGCAGAGGATTTTAATTGTTGCTGTCTATCTGTGCTTCGCAGCATGAGAGAGCAATGCCTAAGGGCTCTTGTGGTGCTTTGGGGTTGATGGGTTTTAAGTCTGAGCAAGCAGATCTCATTGTAGCCATGCTGGATTGCAGTAATAAATGTCTCCTTTTTTTCCTTCTGTAGCATTGAAAGCCGAAAAGAGAAGAAAGCTGACTCAGGGAAAGGTGTTGACAGGGAGACTTGTCTATGACTCGATCTTCAATTTATTTTTTACATATATATGAGAAGAGTGTCACAATTATTAATAAAACTGCTTTGATCATGTAGTGTAAATTCTGTCCCTCAACCCAAATACACCTTCACACTGTAAGTAGTGCAATACTTGTTTCATTTCTGTGTTTAAACTTCTGAGCAGTGAGACACCCCTGCGAGCAGATACAATAGCCAAGGCAAGAATCTGTGTTTTCCTTGCTGTACCTTAGACATTTGTAAACTGGATTCTGATTGTCAGTTTTATGAGAGCAATAGCTTCCTTAAAGAGATAAGTCATATTTACCTAGTTTGTATTTTCCTACTTTAGTGACCTGAAGATGCCTGATAATTTCATTCAGAAGAATTTTTGAAAGGTTGTCTTACTTCTTTTTAGTTTTTATAGCTTAGTGTTAGTGACTTATTTCAAAAGACCCAAATCAAAAAGTTAGTTTGAAAGCATTTTTTAATAATTGTATTTATGCATTTCCTTGATTTAATATGATACATTTAATACTTAACAATTTGTATGTAACTAAAACTTAAAGTCACTTGAAAAACTATATAGAAACCTATTTACAACTTGTTAAGGAGAATCAGACATAATGCAGAGTTAAGTAGTATTTGCTTAAAATTCAAGTTGTGACTAATGATCAAATACTAGGCTTGTACGAAATGCTTTAGAAAAACTTTGTAACGGTTTTGTGGGATTTTTCAATATAAACCTTTATCAGAAATATGCTAAGTTTGTCTCCCACTGACAACAGATGTTTTCCAAATAAACATATACTTGTGGAATGCCACATGGTGAATCATTGTATGTGAAATTCCACTCCTGTACAGTTACTCTGCGGCTAATGGTCATGCACTGCTTAATGCTGATCCTGAATCATGTTCTCATGTTAGACCAACAGGTGTCCAATTGTCATTTTTTTCTGCAGTTTTTTTTCCACTTTTAAATTAAATGCATGTTGTGGAAAAACAGTCTTTTAAAAGAAAATTTCAGATTCTATTTGAGAAGGTTCTGTAGATATTTCAGTCCATATAAAATAATACATCTCTACTAAACTTATATAAGGAGAGAGAAAGTTAAGTTTTGGACATTACTAAAAATACAGTATTTCATTTCACTTTCAATGAATGTGAAGTTAATAAAACTAAATCTCATAATGCTCTTGCTTCCTAAGAATGAGCAGTAATCATCAACTTTATAATACTCCAATATTCCGTTACAATAATTCAGAGCCCTGTGGCTTTTACAGACTGTTAATTATGTACTCTGCTTGGAAGTGCACATGAAAAGTGAGGAAAAGTTCCTCTTGTGATTAAACTAATGAGAGGAAATAAAATCAACAAAGCCTCCATTAAGTTCTACATTTTGATACCTTTTAAAAATTCCCCTCACAATTCTTTAAGGAGCCCCCCTTTTTATGGAACATGAGCCTAAAATTTATAGAAAGAAGAATTTTAAGTTAATGAAGTTCATATTTATAAGTGCTGAAAAAATACAGAAACTTTCTGTTCCAAATGTGTTGCCTTTGTGTATTTTATAATACAGATACATTGTAAACATTTTCATTGTTTTATGATTTAGCCAGTGATTCCCCAAAGCAGTCTCTTAGTGTTTTAATATATTAATAACTGTTCTGTTGAAAATGATCATAGTGAATTTAAATCTTCACATGATCACCTATTTGAATAAGCAATCATATCCAATGAAATTCTGTATTTCTGAGTATTTTTATAGTCAATTTGTTCTTGTGTGAATTTTAAAGCTATCCCTATGTTAATCCTAATATTTTGAAATCATATAAAATATAAGAAAAATGTAGTATTATATATTTACTTCTAATTTCAGATTCCTGGTCAAAATTACTGAATATCTTGAATGTAATTTAGCGAAAAGTTTAAGTAATGTGTAAATGTGACTAGGATATTGTGTTTTTCACAATTAAGAAATGTTATGTGGAAATAAATATTTATCCTAACTAATTTCCTTGCACATTTTAAATTGTGATACAAAGTGTCTTGTCTTTTTTCTTTGTTTTAATTAGTAAATCAGTGTAAAACATTTTGATTGTTTGAATATAATATTTAAATTTAGACACCCCCAAAGCTAAGAACTCTTGGTGATATAAACAATTTAAGAGTGTGTTTCAAGAGTAAACAATTTGAACTTTATGAACAGAAGATTATGAGAACTATATAAGGATATATTTACTCATTTTTCCAGAAATGGGTGCAGATGACATTGTTTCTTATGTTAGGAAAAACCTCCAAGGTCGTTAGTAGTATTCCTCATTATTAGAACTCTATTTAGACTTCTGTTTTTAACTTCCATGGGGAAAGCATTTCCTAAAATTTGTCTCCTCCCTGTTTCTTACAAAAGTCAGATGGGACCATTATTCTTTTGGAGCCATCTGGCAGTGTGTTGTGGAGATAATTGCATTCAGAATTCTATCTAACCTACTGCTTGGTATTTTTCTCTTGACTACTGAGTTTACTTTGTAATTGCTCCTGTTTCACAGCCTACAATATTGGGAAGTTTTTTCCTGTATAATGTAATATAGAAACATATAATCTGAATGTCTCCTTGATATAGTTTAAACCCAGAGTTTGATAGAAACTCTCCACTAATGATCCAAAAGCAACTTGTATTTCAACATGATTGCTAGATCTTTTAGGATTTTTGACTTTTAAAATTGTGACTTATTCTGTTTTCTATGGCACTGACCTACCTCTGTTTTGGCTTAACTTTAGCCTATTTGCTCCTGGGCACTTGTCTATTTTACTGTCATTGCAAGATTGCGTTCTAATTTTTCTAATATATTAGTATCTATCTCATATATTCACATAATGAAATGAAATGAAATGAGATTACAGGCATTTGAAAGTTTTATGAGAGTCATTTGGATAATATGATGGTTCTCTAAATGTCTACATTGAGAAGCTAATTATATTTAGTCCCCTTGAAGAGGCCTAATAATCAAAGATTACTGGTAATACTTTTACTTTAGAGATCTCCTTTAATGTTCTCTGTGGAAAGCTGTGGCTAACTGATACAACTGTCACACCAGTTCAGTTCCTGTTGGTGTACTGGATACTATCCTTTCTGCTGGTACTTTGAAATAGGACTATGATCCTTGCTTCTAAGGACAGGGTGGATACATAGCTATAAATAATGTGACATGTGCTGAGTTGGTCATATGAGTAAAGCCATTTTTTGAATAGGGCAGACTTTGAGGAAAACATTATAGAAGAGGTAGCACATGAATTAGAATGGAAATGGGGAAGGAAATATACTCCAGATATTGAAGGAACCCCTGCCCACTAGGCCTCTGGTCTAACGAAGTATGACCAGAATGATTCCATCTTGAAGTGAAGAGCTAGAATGCTCTTAAGGCACCTATAAGGTTAATGTTTATGGTCTGAAAACAGCCACTTTCCAAGCTGGCTACAACCTATTATTACAGAATACTTATGACCATACAGAGCATCTCCCACCATGCCTGCAGAATGTCCCAATGTCCTAAGAATTCAGCCCTCTTTACTTAGAGGTAACATTAATGAGCAAGCTTAGGTTAAAAGATTAAGTGTCATGTAATATCAGTCGCACCGAAGGCCCCTGCCTTCAGTGAGCATGTAGGCATATTCCAAGTTTCATTGTAGCTCTTTGTAACTCCTTATAAAAGTGGAGGCACTGACAAAGGACAGGGCATTCCTCCTTTTGCTTCCTGAGAATACCCCACACTGTAACGAAGCAGTTTCTGAAAAACTTGCTTCTTCCACTATGCCGTGGCTTTCCTTGAATTCTTTCCTTTGCAAGATCCAAGGACCCATTTTTGGGGTCTGGATCAGGACCCCTTTTCCAGCAACACCGGAACTGCAAAGATTCTCAAACCTATGTCAGTATTGAAATAAAGATGAAATTTAAAAGTAAAGCTATATGGCATAACTAGAGCCTGGCATATTTTATGTATGGCATATTTGGAACCCAGCAAACAGCCCAATATGGTGGAGTGTTAGAAGGGTAGTGAAGACTTGTAGGAAAAGATAGAAACACAAGTCAGAGACATTACAAATGATGTTAAGTTCTATCCTAGAATTGTTGGAATTTTACCCATTAAGAGTTTTGAGTAATGAATTTTGAAATGATTAATAGAGCAGCACAGTAGAGAATATAGTGGGGAAACAGTGGAATCGTCTCCTTAGGAATTTCCCTTCCAGGATGACTCTCAGATGACAAAACTAAGTTTTCATGAGTGATGTATAAATTTGTATTAGGGTAGAAATGAAACAGGCTCAAGTATACTCCTTAGGCACCTAACAAGTAACTCCAGACACAATAGCTTTATTGTAATTACTTTTATGTAGTGCATTCCCTTATATATGGAGACTATATATATATATTACACATATTTGTGTATATAGTTGTAGTTGAAAAAAAACAAAGTGTTCTGAAAAGCACAGTGTCCACAGCAAGCCTGAGACTGTTAAACCTAAGCATGGTACACAGTTCAGACAATGACTGCTTCATAATAATCCAGAAACCACCTTCTCTATGCTCACCCTTGAATCCTACCCTACATTCTCACCCTGGACTCAGCTTTCTGTCTGGAGCCTCTTGCCTTCTGGTGTGTGTAGAGTTACACATTTTTTTCATGTGACTTCTTTTTTCCATTTATTTATAAGCCCCTTGAAGGTAGAGATGGTGTTTGGTGTTTTGTCCCTCTTTTGTAACTCTCCAGAGCCCAGATCTGTGCTCTGCTGTTTACCCAGCCAGCAAAGGCTCTTGATGTAATAAGTGAAATATACCAGGAGATTCTGCTGCTCAGTTTATTAAGAGTGATTACAAATCCAAAAGGAATTGTCACTGACATGTCAATATTGGAACACAGCAAGTGCTTAATGAGTACCTTCAAGTGCCCAGCACCCGAGGACACAGAAGACCAAGGCGAGAATCTGTGTAATCTATGGAGCCATCAAGAAGCAGCAGCTAAATGGTTATTACTAGGAGGAGGGAAAAGGTGAAAGGAAGGTGTCAGGCATTGTATCTATGTAAATCTTCATAGCAATGCTACAGTTCTGTAAGGTAGGTCTTTTTGTACTTTTTACAAATGAAGACACTGGAGTTCAAAGAGGCTAAGTATTGTTCTTTAAATGTTTCCCACTAGTGAGTAGTGGTACTGAGACTCTAACCCAGGTCCATCTGACCTCAGCTGCAGTGCACTGTGTCTCCAGCAGGAGGTGAGATGTGACCGCTTTCCTCCTTATCAGGTTATTCATTCTGGCTCATGGAACCAGAATCAGGTTATGATGATTAATATTTCTGCTTAATGTGTTACATTTTCTTTGCCACCAATCTTTCTGTTATTAACATTGGAAACCAAACTTACCCAATGCAACACCTTTTTTGCTCGTGAGTCACAAATATCAGGACTTTGGATAGAAGAAGCTTAAACAATAAATAAGGGTTTTGATTGTTGGATGGTCACACTTCACTCCATAATCACACATGCTTTTTAAATAATTGAAAGAGTTGGTTCAGATCAAAGGCTATATAGAATAAGAATTTATCGAGTTTGTTGAGGCTTAAAGCCTGCAAGCAACCAAAAAAAAATGTTATTCTCTCAAGTAAGGAAGTTATCTATTAATTCAAATTCTTGATTGTAAATGTTAATATTGTAACAGAAAGAAGACCGTGCAGAAAGATGATACATTTCTACAGAGCATAACATTGGTTCATTCATACCATGCTGTGAGCTTTCCTCATGAGATAGTGATGTTATACTTTATTTATTTATTTATTTATTTATTTATTTTGAGATGGAGTCTCTCTCTATCTCCCAGGCTGGAGTACAATGGTGTGATCTCGGCTAACTGCAACTTCTGCCTCCTGGGTTCAAGTGATTCTCCTGTCTCAGACTCCCGAGTAGCTGGGATTACAGGAGCACACTGCCATGCCCGACTGCTTTTTTGTATTTCAGTAGAGACAGGGTTTCACCATATTGCCCAAGTTGGTCTCGAACTCCTGATATCAGGCAATCCACCCACCTCGGCCTCCCAAAGTGCTGTGAGTACAGGCGTGAGCCACCACTGCACCCAGCTGTGATGTTATACTTTATAACTCCCACTTGTCTGTCATTCTCAATCATCTGTATCCCTCAGACATCCTGAATACACACTCTAGGTCACTCAGGATGTACACTAGAGGGTTCCTGGACACCACTGAAATAACTGCCACAGAGTGCACCAACAAAATCCTCTTACCTTATGGAAAAAAAGCCATGCTTGCGTTTTGGTATGTTTTTTATTTAGAGTTTATTGAATTGTAAATATTGTGCAAATCTAGTAGTCTTACAAATCAGTATTCTCACATCAACTTTGAGCAAAAGTAACAAATGCCAAGAAGTGGAACCGGTAGCCTCAGTGACTACCTGCGTATAAGAAAAGAAACAAAGTATGCAGAATGACACAAAGCCCAATACGTTCATTAACTTATATGGTAGTGGCTCTGAGTTATCAAGGATGCATTGAATTATATTCTGTGCCTGATATTTAAGAAAGTATGAAGGTATGTAATCATATTTAGCAAAATTTCCAACAAAACATGTTAAAATAATTCCTAGTCATTTTCTAAAAATCTTGATAGAAACTTAAAAAACAAACCCTGTACCCATAGAAGAGATGTAAGCCATTTCTCCCTTCTTTTCGGGTATGTGCCTCTGGGCCCTGGTGTACTCTCACAGGTTGTTTATGAAAGGAGTCTTAGCCATTCCTGTGTCTGCAGAGGCTGCAGCTATGAATATCAAGACAAGTCTGCACATCTTAGTGATATGACTGGTTCCTGTATGTTTTAAACTTATTCTCAGATTATCTCTAATTTATTTGTCCATTTTCTTCTTTTTCCATAAGCTAATTTAAAACTCTCATTGGAAAAGAAAACTTGTCCTATGAGGGTCAAATGAAAACTACTTTGACTTTACTCACATCATTACCTTTTGCAGCCTTCAATGCCTGAAAAATATGTGCTGGGATTACCTCGCTCCAGAGAAAATACTCATGCTTAGAAACTAAAGGAATATTAATCTATATTATTTTGATATTGTACAAATATTAAATAGTATCTGACTTAGATATTATGATTATAATATCTGGCTTGTATAATATCTGATGTTGTACAATATCTGACAATGTACAATGTCTGGCTTCAATTAAGATAAAAGAAGAATATCTATTTAATTTGCTAATATGCTTTGCTAGGCCAAATTCAGCATTTAAAGTTTATGCTTTCAGTCGGATATGGTGGCTCACGCCTGTAATCCCAGCACTTTGAAAGGCCAAGGCGGGCGGATCACCTGAGGTCAAAAGTCAACATAGCAGCCTAGTCAACATTAATGCTGTCCAGGATGTGAACATATATTACTACTGCTTCTTGATATACAATTCTGCAAATATTGGTCCAGCTACTCACAATGATTGAACTGTATTAAGGAGCAGAATTTTGACAAGAGCCCTACAGACTGGAAGGTCAGTTTGTGGTTCCAGTGGAGGAGTGGGAGTTGAGATTTAATTAAGGTGAAGCTACTCAATGGCACACTCTGAAGCTGTAGTTGAAGACGGATTTCACAATCCACTGTCCATGCCTATGCATGACTCATCAGTCTTATGTTGAATTGATAGATTTCTTTTTTCCATTTCTTCCATTTTTAGGTTTTTATGCTGTAGCTCACCCTGTCTGGGAAAACTTTGTCTAGCAAATGGTCTGAAGCTAAGTTTAAACTCACAAAGTCAAATTTTTTAAAATGAGGCTGTTTTGCAAATAATTGGAAAAAAAATGACGTTTTCTGTTATCTAGACATTGCTTTGCTAGGCCAAATTCAGCATTTAAAGTTTATGCTTTCAGTCGGATATGGTGGCTCACGCCTGTAATCCCAGCACTTTGAAAGGCCAAGGCGGGCGGATCACCTGAGGTCAAAAGTCAACATAGCAGCCTAGTCAACATGGTAAAAACCCGTCTCTACTAAAAATACAAAAATTAGCCAGGTGTGGTGGCATGCACCTGTAATCCCAGCTACTTGGGAGGCTGAGACAGAAGAATCATTTGAACCCAGGAGGTGGAGGTTGCAGTGAGCTGAGATCATGCCACTACACTTCAGCCTGAGCAATAGAGCAAGACTCCGTCTCAAAAAAAAAAAAATTATGCTTTTATTTTTATACTAATGTCAACCACAAATAATTAGTCAACCACTTAAGTAATTGACTTGACTACTTCTCCTGAGCCATAAGAACTGCCAGAATGATATTTCTGATCGTATTTGTTCTTATATGAGCCTCATCATAGTTCCCTGCAATAAAATTATAAATTGTGTATGATATAAATAACTAAAATATTTGATTTCTCAAAAGCTATATGTATTTATGATAAGAGAATTGCATATTATTAGGCAAAAACCTATGAACTATTTAGCTTAACACATTTTTATATATCTAATTTTTTACCAAAGCTGGACTATTTCCATGTTTACAAGGGATTACTAACAAAATAAACAAGAGTCTTTCTAGATAAATGTGTCCATATGCCAGTGTGGTTTAGGTCTGATTCAAGACACAAGTCATTACTTCTGAAAAAATGAAGGCACATTTATTAAATGACCAGGAGAAATTCCATAGTATGTAGAATGGGAATAATAATACATAACATTCTATTTTATGTTCCATTTTTTAAAATGAGTCCAAGGAAGTTAAAGTATTCTTTTAATGAAGACACTCAAAGAAATGAAATAAGAAAAATTGAGGCAAGGACTCCTTCAAGTTAAGATTTGCAATACAAATATTTTCATCTTTTAACAGGGCAAGCTGATGTGTTCACATCTCAGTTTCAAGCTGCCTCTTTCACTAGGAACATCAGTATGTTTTTTTTTTAAAGCACATTTACAATGCTTTCCCATCACCCTTGCTGTGTTTTTGTAGCACCTATAGCCATAACTGGCACCTGGGGGCCTGCATTGCTGGCAGTTTCCCTTACATTTCTTTGGAGTCTTTTCAACTGCTGTGGTTTTACTTAGAAGTCAGTGCTTTGCATATTTGATTTCCTGAGACTGTTTGAATAGTCTTTCTCAGAAAACTGTGCCAGTCTGGCTGTGAACAGATCTTCTCCGAGGGGAGCTGACAGTAGCCTGCTCGTGTTGGTATGCTTGGACTTGGGTTCCCAGCCATGCCCTGCTATCTTCTCTCCCTAATCCCTCTTATCCTGTCCCTGCCCTAGTGACATCACTGCCCACATCTTGCCATCCTTTTAAAGAAGAGAACAACATTTGAACCAGTCCAGTTAGAAAAAGATTAAAATCCTGCTCAGGGAATCTATGCAAAGCTTCCATAAAAACAATTCCTATTTGTTGTTTCAGCAGCTGATGCGGAAATGATTTTAAACAATAAAACTCGACTGGATAATTCAAACTTCTGTAAGGTAATAATCTGTTGTGAAGACAGAAGTCCCTACTTAAGATGATAGGTATGAAATTTGGGAACAAAGGTAACCTTAAGTTTCTTGATTTGAGTGTATATTTTTAAGATCATCATCTTGACAGTGCAGTTTTGAGATAATGAAAACAAAAATGACTTTTAATAAGCTTTAAATGGCATGGTGTTTTGAGGTGCTAAGGTAAAGAGAAACATTGTTTTATGAAGTGGCTCATGTGGGTGTATATGTGTTGGTGTGCTGTGCTGCTAGCGATTCCATGGTCTTCATCAGTATACCACTAGAGAGAGAAAGAAAAAAAGTTAGAATTAGGAAGTTAGTTGTCTTCTTTAAAAAAAAAAAAAAAAAAAAACGTAAATTCAAATGAGTTCTCACGAGCATACATGGTATAAAACAGAGTGTTAGTGTTTTAATTCCTGAAGCAGTTTATGAACTGAAACAGGGTCAAGGAGGGTGTCTAATTTTCCCCCAGAGCTTTTCCAGGGCATGTTGTTCTGTCCTGCAAAGTCTCTGATCCTCTTTTGCAGGTGCTGAGAGAACTCACTGTGAATTTGGCTTTATTGAATAGTGCTTTAAAGATATGTAAATTTTAATTAAAACACTCAATCCATTTCCAAATTTGACTCAAAGGTCACTTAGAAATACACCATGCATAGGAAGGAATGCTTATCCCATTAAGCCCACTTGTTTTAATTAGAGTGTTATCAAGTGTTAAATTTCTGTATACTCTAGTAAGATAAACTGTATTAAAATAAATGATTTTTAAAAGCAATGTTGCCTAATATATAGCACCAAGAAACTAGAAAAAAATCTATTTCAATATTACATATGTGTGTTTAATAGAAGTGAAGTCAAAAGTCAGATGTATTATTTGCAAACACTTAAGATTTTAAACTGGTATTTTAAAAATCTGTATATTTGACATTTATGTAAAAGGAATTTATGATCTGGGGCAAAAATTTATCAATTCATACCTTATTAAATAATTGGGAAGTCATTACTGGGCAAACATAAATTACGGAGACATAAGTTAACTTAAAAAAAAAAAAGCTTAATTTAAGTAGCATGTGTTTTTCCTTTTAATAGTAGAAAAATAAACTTCAAACTGTTATAAAGCACTGACCCAAAAGATAGCCAGTTTTTCTCAGTATCAAGTAACTGTCCCACTCCTATGCATTGGGCACCATTTGAACTGAGCACATAGCAGATCACGTGCGTTAGAGGACACATAAATACATATACATACATACATACATACATACATACATACATAAAAATACGTATTTTTTCCTTCATCTGAAAATCTCTAATGCAGAAAATGAATTTGACATAATAACCAGAAATATCCTCTGCATAGACAACAACAGCTCTAGCCATTTCTGACTTTATAAAACAATCCTAATTGTTTAATAAATAAACTGTGGTTATTTAACAAAAGATCACCTTGCAATTGCAAAAACTGAAGCATGCTGATTATTAAGATCCCACTGTTGTTCAAATGGCTAGTAATACGTACCAGACAGAAATGGATTTTCATATTTGAGCTGAGCTATTATCATGCTGGTTTCACTTTAGAATTACTCTGCCACACATTTACTGAATAAGTGATTACTTCTGAATCAAAATAGGGAGAGACTGAACAATCACATGAACAGGAGAGCAGTGTCTTGATACTCCCAGGATATGCAATATTGTGCTTCTTAACCACAAACTCACTAATATTATTGAACATCACTCTGTGCATGGCTCAAGGATACCACTCTTCTGACTTCACGTTGAAAAAAAAAATTGTTTTAATGTTTTTATTCTGTCCTGTCTCTGGCACTGCTAAGAGAATTGGCCCAGAAAGAGGAAACTATACCCCACCAGCAACTTCCCTCCCCTTGCACAAAGTTTTTCTATACCATTGCCTGGAAATCCACTCCAGCATCGACCAGGGCTTTGGAGATCTGAGCTGACTGCTGAAAGTGAACGTTATCTGCAGGGAGAGAAAGGAAACATAAAGTAGCTAATAGCCGCTCCAGTTTTCTGGTACCAAGGGGTGGGAAAGGCACAAGAAGAAAGGGACCGTTTGAAGTTCTAGGACTCAGCATCCCATTTAGCCCAAGACAAGTGACTTGTGGAAAGCAACACTGTTTTATTGAAGTAAATGTAACAGTCTTGCCCCTCATGCTTTTGTTTTGTCAGTAGTGAAATTGCAAACCTGTCTGTGATACTAAAAAGTCTAATTAACTGAAACTCACCATCTGCTGTTCCATGAATAAGGAGGTACTCAACTTGTTTAAAATTTTCAGCTCTGCTCATGACTGTTGAATTCTGGAATTGGGAAAAAGAATGTCATTATTCAAAAAAGGATCTGCCATAAACTGATTTTTCACTTCAGTTTACAAAATAAAATGTTTTCAGCTGGGGCCCCCTTTGATACAAAATATAGCAAACCGATATTCAAGCAAATGCTGTCTCCATGCATGGCAGAATGCACAGCATGCCCTGTGCCTAGGAGACAGGACTGGAAGGGAGGATGCCACATCTTCCCTGAACATGCAGGAAGAGGGCACCTGCCACCCAGCCTGCATGCAAAACCCCTTGAGTCCCAGATCCCAGATTGGCTGTGTCCTATGCATTAGCACAGGGCAGAGTCTCATATTAGCAATGTATGTTCCATGGGCTTCTGCTGTAGTTCAGCCAAAAAGTGTATTGCCATGGCAACCATGTGTCACATGGTGCCATACATGCTACATTTCAAAGAGCCTGTACATAGCATTTGCAACTAAACATACTCTGCAATATGTCATGTGAACTTTGGTCCACATTGCTAAGCTCTGAATGAAAAGCAAATATTACCTCTTTGGGAACAGATGTTAAAAACCTAGGCAAATGTAACATATGGGAGGGGAAGAGGGTAAAAAAGATCAAAAATGGCCTTAGAAAATCAGTGGGTTGTTGTTGTCTGCCTCATTCTGTGTATTAGAGGAGATACTATTAGATCAAGTCATACCCAAATTAGTCAAGGAAATAGGATTAAAAAAAAATTGGGAACTCAGCTTTTTGAGACTGCTATGTGGCCTGAGCCAGGGCTCCTATAATGAGGGTCAGGAGTTTTGAATGAAAAAGCCATTGAAAGCATCTAGAGCTGGTCATCCAATTTTGAGGATATTTACCAAAGTTGGGATGAAGGTAAAAATGCCACAAAATACTGTAGTGCCTTTGGGAGGGGGTGAGCTAGAGTCCACTTTGATGGTCCTGTTATGGATTGGGCAGGAAAGGGGCAGCAGCATCTCCATGGGTTTAAAAGCAGCCAGCTGGTCCTGCAGCACCTTGGTGAATCAAATTCAACTTTATGAAAGCCAAGGTTTATATTTCACAGATATCTCTGTAGCTCATATCAGCTTATATTTTTGATGGGAACCTTGGTGGCCTGGCAGGAAGGGAATGGGGCTAAAGTAACCGTGTTTGTATTCAAGTTCCAGTTTCAATATCAGTGAACTATGCAACTGGAGATACGCTGCTCTTTGAGCTTTGATTTCAATAAAATTGGAATTGAGTAGTCCCCCCTTATTGGCAGTTTTGCTTTCTATGGTTTCAGTTACCTGCAGTATAGTACAATAAGATATTTTGAGAAATAGAGACTATACTCAATTAACTTTTATTACAGTTTATCATTATAATTGTTCTATTTTATTATTAACTATTGTTAATCTCTTATAATGCCTAATTTATAAACTTTATCATAGGTATGTATATATGTAGAGGAAAAAAACCATAATGTATAGAGGGCTCGGTACTATCTACAGTTTTGGCATCCACTGGGGGTCTTGGAATGTATTCACCTTAAATAAGGGTGGGCTCCTGTAACTCCTCTTACTCTGTCACAATTATAGGAACCAAGAGGCATGGCAAAAGCATTTTTGGGGGTTAAATTTCTGATGCTGATGTGAGAATTCTTTAACAGTGTTTCTGGAAAAAAGACATTTTATCTATGACTTTCAGGACAGAGCCACCCAAAATGTTTCAGTTGACTGAATGTCCCAAGGTCATCCTGGCCTGTAGGCTTCAAACAAATGCGCTTCCTCTTCTGTGCAGGCTAGTTCCTACTTGTTCTGACCATATTCCATTTCTCACCCAAACTGAGAATTTTACTCATGAACTCTCAGAATAAAAACCTGAGTGAGACTCCTTTTATTTTTGAGAAACTTTTTTGTCTGGTAAGATGTCTCAGATAAATAAATCTAAATATAAATCCATCGGTCCATCCATCCCAACATCACCATTCATCCCTCCATTCATTTTTCATCTAGTCAATCAACATTTACTTATTATGTACTCCACTAAATGATAAGATCCATAAGAAAAAAGATTTGTCTACATTGTGCATTACTCTTAACAACTAAGAGAATGCTAAATATTTATCAATTAAATGAGTAAATGAAATAAATTATCAAGCACTTGCAGTGTCCACTATATTTGGTCCTAGTTTTGCAGAATCAAGTGTTATCAGCTGTGGTAGGCAGAATAAAATATGCTCATTCTGAAATGTATTGAGATATGTTTTGCCCACTTTCAATCCATACA
This sequence comes from Macaca thibetana thibetana, assembly GCF_024542745.1. Classification (NCBI taxonomy): domain Eukaryota; kingdom Metazoa; phylum Chordata; class Mammalia; order Primates; family Cercopithecidae; genus Macaca; species Macaca thibetana. Next base: position 81,005,062 of record NC_065589.1, on the reverse strand, counting down.
CCATGCCATTCATGATAATAGCTAACACTCAATTGAGCATTTACTCTGTGCCTGTCACTGTGTTAAGCATCACATATAAATAAGGGTTTATAAAAGCACTGTTATATCTAATCCTTGCAATATTCACTTAAAATAGGTCTAGACCAATTCTGCTTTCTAGATGGAGGCACCGAGACTCAGAAGGTGAGTAACCTGCACCAGGTCACAACTACAGCAAGTGTCAGAGCTGGACAAAGTCTGACAGCAAGTCCTTTTTACTTCCTACATTGCGCTGCGTCTCTACTAAAATTCCAAGCTGTTTATGATGTGATCTTCTGGCAAAGAAACAGTGTGAAATAAAATGTTAATTAACAGTCCTGGAATCTGAAGTGCACAATAATAGTGGGTATCCTTTGAGATCCTCCTAAGACCCCATGCCTTCTCAGATTGCGCTAATCAGAAGAGAGATTGCTCTGCACAGCCCTGGGTGATTTGGGAGGCATATTCTGTGACTACGCAAGTGACGTATAGCCTAATGGGGCAATAGAACTCTGAGCAATTCTCTGTCCTTCAGAGAGGAATAGGTCAAAATAAATCTCCCTAAAAGACAGTTTTGTGCAGCATTCAAAGCTGGAGACAAGAAAGGCTGAGGCTTGAGTACTGACTGTGAACATTAATCGCCTGAATTGCAGGTCCAGGTGCCCTCGTGTGAGTCCTCTTTGGTGATCCTTTCCGTTAGCCATGCTCTCAGCCTGCACTGACTTCCTGCCTCCTTGTTTCTCTCCAAATTAAATTTAGCTCTTTGCTCGCAGAAGACAGTCAACTTTAACACTCAGACCTGACCCAAATATACAACTGTGCCACCTCACCTCACCTCCAAAAGCCTCATCGGCCTGCCTTGCTTGGCAGCTTGAAAAGCAAAAGCTGCTCCTACAACCTCCCCGAGCCATGAAACTGAGAAATGTCATTGAAACATAGAGTAATAGTTAGGAGACATATAAATACGCAGGACAGTTAGCAAGGAATGTGATAACTACTGGAGTTTGGACCAAAACAGTTTCTGGCTGCCTTTTTTTTTCTTAAATGGAGTGAATACAGGCTGAAAGAAGACAATTTTTATAAACAAGTAAAACCCTGAGCCTAAGATAAATGTTGTGATGTACACACTGTAGCTGTGATGAACTAGACATGGTGAGAAATGCAACATACTGAGAAAAAGACGAAAACTGTGATAAAAGTGTCATGATGCAAATTGTTTTACATTAACAATATTACACTACAAAGAAAGAAAGACAAATACTTTAATGCAGCAAGAGAAAAATAAAACAAAAGCTTCCCCTGCAACTGCAAGATAAGTGTGCCATTTCAAATGCGCACTTCCCCTGCTCACTGGGAGAAGCCTCCAGAGGGACCTCTCTGTGACAGGGAGAGAGGCAGCCGAGAGACATACACCCACTTTAAGGCTCTGAGGCTACACAGAACATTTTTCCCCCAGAAAAAGGCAGCTGTGTCACCTTGCCTCTGGAACCATTGATCATTCCCTACTCAACTGTGCACCCTGGCTTCTCAATTAACACCCTTTACAGTCCACTGTATGGCACACTTGAAGCTGTAAAGGTAACACACAAAGCCAGAAAAGGAAATACCGGCATGAATTTAAGGTATGATTAATGATTAGAAAAAAATTAATTGTGCTATTTTAACCTACCAAAAGAGGATAATCCCTCTTTGCCTATCCATGGAAACAGAAATAAAAAAGGAAATGGATGACTAAGTTAGAAGCCGAATAGTCTATCACCAACTACTAAAAAGGAAACTCAGAGTGATAAATGGGCAAGGATGCAATGGTGGTGCAGTTGGCACTCTCCTGAGGCTAGAAACTTCCGGAGAGCCCCGCTGCCAGCAACAGCCTGGCAAGGAGAAGTGGGAAGGATCGGTCCAGTGGCAGTGCCGACTCCACAGCATCTCTGAGGAGCTTTTCCTTCAGTCCCCAAGAAGAACCATCTGTAGCTGCTCGTTGGATCATGCTGGTTCTTCAGTTACCTTCCAACAAATAAATCTTTGTATTTTTGAATTAAAAGAGAGAGCTGATAAGAGGAGGAGAGTACTATGAGAAACAGAAGGTATAACAATTTTTAAACTACCCCTAGTGCCATCTAGGAACCATAAGGACATTTTGCTTCCTGGAGATAATAGTGGTGGCAGCTGCCATGTTTTGAAAGCTTCCTTCATGGCAGGCACAGGCATCTCATTTAATGATTTCAATAACCCTGTGAGGTAGGTCTGATTATCCCATTATCCAGATGAGGAAACTGAGATTCAGCGAGGTTAAGTAGCCTCCTCAAGCTCATACTGCTGGTAAGTGGTTGACACAGAAATTGAGGACATGTTGGCCTAATCCCAAAAGCCCATGTCCCTTACTGTCATATTCTATTGGCACTTGACATCACAACCAAACAACTCCTCCCATTTATAAGATCTTATAGAAAGAGCACACAGTCATTGGGTCTAATGGACAGCAACCCAGCACTTCAGTAAGATATGACCTTGGGTTTAGCGGCTTGCTCTGTGCATTCTCCTACTCGTAACCAAAGCTCCATAATTAATATTAAATGATGCCATTTGGGGAAGCACCATTAATGCCACAACAGGGGCCACAGAAAATGTTTAAGAAAAGAATGAACTCAACTCACTAAATCAGATGTTTTACTTGTTTACATCTATCAAACAACTGTACTCATGGGATGCCAAGGAGAGCTCCCATCAACCCCAGACAGGGGGCTCTACCTCAGGCCTCACCAAGCAACACTGGCTTCTTTAAAGATCACACAGCAGTCAACATTTTATCAGCACTCAACAAACAAGTTAAGGTTTGGCTTAAATCTGAAGGTCTCTCTCCCTTTGGCATATTCTGGGATAATAGAACAAATGTCAAATCAGTACAAGATGGCATATTTACAAAATTGCACCCTGTTTTGCATAACCTAACGATGCAGCAGTTCTTAAGGATTGAACATTTCAAATCTGCTAGCAGAAGACTGCCAAATCTATGACTGTTTCATACACTTGCCAAAAGCCTATCAAATTTTGAGCAAAATGCAAAATAAATCTCCTCTACAAGTTAAATCAGTCCCTTCTGTGTGTTCCAGGCTGCCCTCTTCTCTTGGCAACAAGGCTCAGGACTTGGGTCCTATTTCCCTTGCCCTTGATCTGATACTTCTGTGTGTATTCATAAATCCATCCCCTCCCCAGGCTTATGTCCTGCCTTCTTGGCCAGCATTTGGCTTGCTCTTCTCAGAGCCCTTCTTCTGTTATCCCTCAGTTCATTGGACCTGCTTCACACATCACCAGAAAACCACTCTTCCTGCTATTCATTTGTCTACTGTGCTGATCTGCCTCCCCCCAATGTGTAACCTATTGAGAACATCATGCTCATCCTCCCCATCTTCTGAAATCTTTCTCTAATGATTCAGATTAGTGCCCTCTCTCCCTTTTCTAACCCTCAATATCAATATGTTGCATAACATCTTTGTGCCTCAGTTTCTGTGTCAGTAAAATAGAAACACAGTACTTACCTCGGAGGATCGGGAGGAAAATTAAACCTGATAACCCATGTAAAGAGCTTACAATGATGACTTGCCATAGAAGCACTTAATAAATGAATGAAAACATGAATGAAATAAGTGAAACTAGATCCCCTCTGGCTAGGGAGTGGAGAAGGGGAAACCCTAACTTCTCGGCTACTCCCCTTCCCCTTCCTACATGCTCCTAAGGTATAGAATTCCTGGGGCTTCATAGTCACAACTGGAAAACCACAAGTCTTTTTCATACATATTGGCTACTTTGTCATATTCAAATTCATCTTTTATTTCCTACTGTCTTTTATTTCTCTCCCAAAATACTGTTTTCTCTAACTGACAAAGAATAAACTTCTGAATGATTAAAACGCCAGGCACCTTGAATGGGTGAATGAAAGTCTACCACATGTTAACATTTTTTACAAGTTTGACTAAAAGACCTGTGACTGACCACATGAGAGACCATTCCTCACTGTTAGGAGGCCACTCCGCAAGGTGTGGCTACAGCTGCTGTCTGCTGATTGACATTGGTTGTGAGGGTTGCCTCTTTGGATCTGGTTCCTTTGCTCAAACCTGTCACCATATCTGTCTGCTGTGGACTGAGACACATTGCAGAAAAGATGTTTCCATAGAGCTATACTGCCCTTTAGCTCAGATTTGTCACCCCTCCACTTTAGCTGCCCATTTAGAGCTTCTGGTATCAGCTCCTTGAGATAAGGGGGGATGAACATCTCCTTTCCTCTTTGAGGTCTGGATATCCTTTGAAAGTGCTTCTCCCTTGCCTCTTGCCAGTAGATGGATGATTATCTCCAAAAAGAGTCTTATGGAGTCACTGTTTGTGTCACTGCATTGGGTCTAAGCCTTAGTCTCAGGGTCCCCTAATCCACATGGCAGCTTTGAAAGAATAGGAAAGGGTGCTCCATCTGGTTTGACACAGCCTTGGAGGTGTGTGCCTTAGAAAATGGAGTGTGGTCTGGCTTTCAGCAGGGCACAGGCTGAACAACTGCACATGGCATCCCCGCCTGTTCCGTTCATGTATGCAAATGGCTCTTCTAATTCCCTTTCCTCAATGGTGAGAGGGACTTTGATTTCACGTGATGTGCTTCTCTTGGTGATGTGGATTTCTCTAAATTCTTCCAAATCCAGACCAACAATCACCTAATAATAAATCCTTTTCTTATTTGAGTTTTATTAAAAACTGCATTTTCTTCCAGAGGCTATAATTCTGGCCACCGTATCAGTGGCTATTTAGCTGAAAACATGGACAAAGATCAAGGCCTTACTTGTTACACACTTTGGTCATTCCTAATCCTCAGTGTACTGAAAAGAGTCACTGATCCAGACTAAATGTGAACCGCTTTAAAAATATTTCCTTCTGATCCACTGAAATGCACAGGGTGGTGAAATCCTCTAAGGAATTGTCTCCTTTGTCTTTTCAAAAAGGATGGGAGGAAGACAGAAAGGGAGAGAAGGAGAGAGAGGGAGAGAGAGAGAGAGTGAGTGAGAGAGAGAGGAGAAAAGAAAAACAACCTGGGAAAGAAAAGTAAAAGATGGGGTCCAGAGGGGCAGCTGGGGCCTTGGAGGAAAATAGAATCTTTGAATGTATTCCTGCCAGAGACAAAAGCACAGGCTCATTTAAAAAACAAAGGAGGGCAGCTTTATTCTAAAGCCTGCTGTGCACCAAAAATAGGCACTTAGATTCAGTTCTCCACATAGATTCAGTTCTCCACATTTCGGAGGAAGCAACTTACCACGGTGGAGACAATTCAGTTAGTGCATTTGCCTCACTTGTATCCTGCCCACCTTAACTATCGCCCTCCCAAATAATTCCTCTTAGTAACACATTGAGAACCTTTAGCTCCCTGGTACTGGCAGTTTTAATGTGTCCATTGCCAGCAATGAATTTTGTGCCAAGAAAACCCGACTCCTGGCGTGGAAGGATTAAACAGTCCTCGGGTGCCATCTGTGCAGTGAAGTGAAAGAGTGACTTTGTGCACCCAGTGTGCGTGTGTTGCCATTGGCAGGAGGAAGTGACTTCTATTTACATAACTACCTCATGCAGCGAACACCTAAAGGGGGAGATGGAAATGGCCACCGCAGTGGGGGGTAGAGCTGGAGAAGAGGGGGATCTATGTGGGAACGAGGAGTCTATAGGAAAGACTGGAAATGTATGCAGGTTGAAATGGCAGACCACAGCCAATTATCCTATCTCATTATATAGGGAGGGCTGGTTGAAGGGGAAATACCCCATTGGCTGATGTTCTTTGAGGAAGTAGGGTAGGTGCCATGAACCTCCTTAGATGTGAGGGTTAGGGCTTGATCTTGTGCTTCCAGCCTCCACTTTTTAGAATATAAGTTTTTAAAAGAACGTTTTGGATTCATCATCCACCATGTTCAAGTGAGGGATTGGGATCCGAGGCAGTTACACCTCTAATGTTTCAGGAACTTTCAGTATTTTCTAGGAGAAAACTCTTTGACAATCAAATTTAAGTAGTCTGGTTGGGTCGTTAACAAGAAAATTTGAACTGGAAAATGAAAGCGGCAATGGAGAAATTCTTGTATAACAATGTTTCCCTTCAAAAAGTGTTTAAATTAAATCAGGAAAGGTTTGGGGATTTATACTCCCTAAAGGGGAAGGCAAAGAATACAATGTTGAATAGCTTGTACACCTTGAAGAGCTAACAGTACTGAAGAGGGGAAAATTCAGTACAAGATACCTATCAGTTCAAGGTGGAATAAAATTGAGGATTCAGAGATATACAAGGAAACTATCAAAAGGGGATTCAAAAGACAATGCTACTCCACTGAGAGGGCTGTATACGTTTCTGAGTGGGTGGAGATGGAGGGGAAATGACACTCCAGGTGGAAGGAGCAGAGGGCAAAGGCACAAAAGGGAGAGCCACGGAAACATTCAGAGAACAGCAAGCATTCCAGACAAAGTGGGCTACTGTAGGAAGGGCGCCGAACACCTGGTAAAGAGTGAGGACTGGGCTTAGTCGAGTACACAAGAAGGAACCATGAACATGTTGTGGGTGGGAGTCAATCTCCCAGCTCTGTGCGCAGTAGACTGGAGTGTGAGAAGACAGGATAAGGGGAGACAAATCGGGTTATTGTTATAAAAGGAGATAGGTTATATGACAATAGCAATGTGGTTACAAAGAAGGAAATGAGTGTCTAAAGCAGCTTATGGGAGGTGGAGGAGAAAGAATGGGAAGAATTGAGCCCTAAGTATTAAATGCGACCCTTAGCAGAAATGGGGACAATGTAATTATGGGACTTTTTTGTAGGGGTAGATGATCTGTGCATCTCACTTTGCAGATTGTTACTTTTCTATCTTAACTGATAAACAGACAGGAAAACCGTCATATAGCCACTAACACAAAAACATTGCTATCACAGCTCCCTGCACACACGCACACACACACAGACACACACACACATACACACCCCTTACTCATTAAGCTGAAAGTAATTGGTAAAACTAAATTGTCTATACTTGTCTTGCAAAACTAGAAACTTTTGAGTTTTACTGTGTTTTGATCAGATGACTTCAGCATCCATAGTAATAGTGATGACATCTTACAAAAACATAAGGATATTGCTCGGAGCAATGTATTAATATGAAGTCATGACACAGATGAGAAGAAATTGTGTTCTTAAGTTATTCTTACTGTTTTTCTTTCTCTTTAATTCACTGTCTTGGAAAAAATTGTGAACATTCTTTGGAAAATGTAAACATCATAGATGATTTACCTTGTCAGCTGTAAGTTTCAGGGTTTTAAAACAATTTTTTTCCAACCTAACATGACAAACAGAATCAGCAAAGTTTTGGAATGATCAAAGTGCCAGAAGGGTCCCTAGTACTTATGCTAGCACTTCCAGCTGCATCAATGTGGCACCAAAGACAATGCTCTGGCTTTGCCGTGGCATCTACACTAGCACATGGGGGCTGTCAATGATAGTTGCACCCACACCATATTTTAAATGCTATAGCCCATCTGCAGAGCAACCTGCCCACTGGTTCTCCCATCAGGCAACCAGCCTGTTGGATGCTATTCAGTGATTTAGGTTTAGGGCTTTTTAAGGGTACTGCCCAACTGTACCTACCTCTCACCTGCTTTACTTAAATCTTGTGTGAACAAAACCGTACATAATTGGCTATGAGTAAGAAAATTATAGTCTCATATATACATCTTATGATAATACTGTAAGAAATTTCAATATATAGCTAAAGGTTTAGAGAGTCTTCTGGGCTCTAAAGGAATACGTTGAATTTCTAATAGGTTTTCTAAACTGAAATTTTATAATTAAAGTAATTATCTGATGTTGCTTTGTATTTCTAAATGAATGCATATTGTGACCTATATAGCATACGATAAAGACTGTAATTATGCAGAATATAGTAGGGGAAGCTATTGGAGTATCTCTAAACCACCTGTGTTATTTCTTTTTAACAAGAATTTTGTTGGAAATAAAAATATATATTTTCTAGAATAGATACACTTAAGAAGGTTCTTAAACCACTTATAAATAGGTTATAAAATAGGCATAGGTCCTCATCTCTTACCCTGTAATGGTCAAGGTTGTCTTCTGGAGTTGGGAGACCCATGTAACGTTCTGTGTACACTGAATCTGTGAAAGAAAAAAAAAGTTTAATTCATACAATAACAACTTTTCTTGCTTTTAATGGGCCACTTCAGTGTTTCCATATGTCTTCACTCATGTATAGGAATATAGAGTTACTCTCAGAAGTATCTCTGTGTGGTTATGAACAAGGAAAAGGGTGGCTAAAGCAGCTTATGGGAGGTAATTTTTTACTTGCCTTGCTCATATAGCCAGAGATGCTAATTCCCAGCTCCCTGCATACTCATACCTTTCCACACTCAGCCCTAACCCATTCTCACTTTCCCCTTACAGTGGGGCAAAGGGAGATCAAACCAGATGATCTAAAATCCAATCAATAATCCACCTACAGGAAAGTCATATGTGAAGTGCTAAGGGGTAAGGGATCTTAACATTATCATATGACCCTCTCAAAGAATTTTAGTTAGGAAGTCACTTAATGCCTCAATTGTGTTGAAATTTTTTGGTTATAATACAAGTATGTGCCCTGATTTATGATCATCTATTTCCTTTTGGAGACCCCTAATAATGTTCAATTACTAGTTGCTGATTTAAATCATATTTTATTTTGGGGGTCAGGCTGGAATTCACTATAATAAAAAGAAATAATTCAGTTATCATTTATTTGCTATATATCCTCACATTGGCTCAGCTACTCCATCATAATGGAAGTTAAACATTTGTTTTCTCTCATTTTGTGGTGAAGCCTCAATTTTTGTGGTATAACAGTTGAGCATTGTGAAACAGATTACATTAATATCTGTCTGCTGAAATGACATAAGCTTTTTTATCTATAAATATGGTTGAAAAACAGGTTGCATAATTGGTTTGGTTATTTTGGATAGTTAAACATATTTTGCCTGATTTAAAAAAAATTAAATGATACATTATATATATTTGGCCTAAAATATCAGTAAAAAAAAAAATTATTGAGACCAAATCGCAATAAACTTTAAAAACCTGACATAACTGCTTTGAAAACTGCCTCCTTAAGTGACCAGATTACAGCTAAAAAGTCTAAGAATTTTATCTTGCCATTGTGCTGTATAGGTTAGTGGCTTGAATTTCACTATAATTTACAAGTATTTCAAAGCCAATTCCATTAATTTTAAAAGTGGGTATATTATCTAAATTCAACATTCTAACACTTTTTGAATGACTGGTATTGTAGATTAGAAACTACACTAATGAGTGTTAGTTGCTCCATATGTATACTTTATGCCATTTCTATGAAAGTCAAAATATTTTCCTCCAAAATTACTAACAGTGATATTTTATCATTTTGATTAACATGAAAACCGACTATATGTAATTTTATGTACTTAAAGGACACTAATATAAAAATAGAATATTTTTAAAGATACTTTGAAATATAAGATCTTCGTGAAATGCTCGTATCTTTTTTAACTTTAGTATTTAAATATTAATATCTCAGGCTGTATGTTAGATGGGGGAAAATGACCTTAAAGGGCAAAACACATTTTCCTCCAGGTAGCTGCAGACTTTAATTCTGCTTGTCATAGAACACAATACTCCTTTCTTATTTATGCTAACCAGCTTTACGTGTATAAGTAGATCTGAAATTTTAAAAATAACATTTAAAAAATACTGCACAATGCAATTGTAAACTTTTTAAAAATATGCCTTAAAATACCATTTACGTATTCCTTTTGTCCCATCTTTGAATAAAATTGTTTAAATTTACACATATGTAAGAACTCTAGACAATTCCTATGTATTATGTTGGTCTATATACATTAAATGAAGTTTTCTTCTCATTTCATATTTTTAAACTTACAAAGATTTACTCCATTATTTTATTGACCACTAGAGGTCTCCAAAAACAAGCCATCCAACAGAACAATTAATATCAAGCAGAGAAATATTATGAAAACAAATTCATTGTGTGTAGATCAAATTATAACTATGCCCTCCAATTTTCTTAACAGAAAGATAGAAATATATTTCTACATTGGTTTATCTTGACTGGGAGAGACTTTAAGAGTCTTTCCTCTGGGTACTACCATATTTCTGGATATAAAATATTTAATGAGCTATTCATCATCAACCATTCTTTTCTTACACTAGACAGAAGACTTCAGATGGGGTCAGAAGAGGTGCAGGAAAATCATTCATCTCCTTACCACCCCTGACTCTTCCCTCCTCCCTCATCTTCCATCGCTTACTCCCTCCCCTTTGAGAATTGCAGTCTTAGAGGTGTACGATGCCTTGCAAAATAATAGTCTCTTAATGACCAAGAGCATATTCTAGAGTAGCTTTCACCTATTAAGAGATAGTGAAAAAAAGAAACCAACCCTCCGATAGGTATTTCCACTGTTTCTCCTCTCCTCTTCCCATCCAAAGCCCTACTTATATTTGACATTTAATTGAAGGGAAAGAGATACACACTTCTCTCACTCTGCTAATATGTGAAACCCAAGAATCAAATTAGAGTAAAGATAAGGAACGATTTATCTGTAGAAATGTAGCATTGGGGCTGTTTTGAAATTTGGAAAACAGAATTTGTTGATAAAAAACCAAATGTGTAATAAAATATACCACCCAGCTTTGCACAATAGCAGAATAAATGAGATCATCTTATTATAGGTATCCAAAAAGAACCTCTAAGATGAATCAGCCTATTATTCGCTGTAAAAACACTGAAACTCAGAAAGGAATGGCTTTGTTACTGGCATTTTGAGGTCAACACTCCGTATCTCTTTGTACCTGGCAGCAATTACATACCATAGTACTCCCACCGGGATACAGGCGCCACGGCTATTCCACACTTGAACACGCCGCTTCCCGATCCCAGGACCATTGAGGTTACGTACCCTCCATATGACTAAGGAATGGAAACAGTTATTTTTATGGAGGTAAAAGAATAAGGACATATGGTAAGCGAATCGCAGTTTCCACATTTCTCACATCTTTATATACTGTGCCTCTTTAGAGATAAAAAGCATGGTATAGGAGGCTTAAATTGGCCTTAATTGGACAGTATCTTTAAAGACTACACTTTCAGAGCCCTGATCCCTTTCTTGGTAGGTATACGGGGGAAAATATGGAAAATTTGCTGACCCTAGTGACTGGGTGGTACCAATTATAGAATATTTAAAAACAATAACACGAAATCTTTACTGACTGATGCATAAGAAAAAGTCTCCCTCCTTTTTTCCCTTCCCTCTTCCCTCCCTTTCACTCCTTCCTTCTTGCTCTTTGTACCTCACCTCACTCGCTCATCATAATAAACAAAGGTGTAAGCCTGACTCAGTGGAGATTCTGTAGGGTTACTGCCCAGAGACCTAAAACTTGATACATGTGATTTTCACCTCCAAATATGTATATACGAAAGATAAATTAACCTACTCTGAGTGATATTCACTAACGAATGCATACAGATTCATCAGTCAACTACTCACCCAGCCCCAAATTGCAATTCGTTTGTTGTCCACAAATCCCATTTTTGAAAATTGTCTAAAACACATGGAAAAAGTCCACAGATCAGTACTGCATTGTGTATAGAAAACTTAGATAAGGCACAAATGTGAAACTCTGCCATTTGTTCTCTGCTTCATTCTATTTGAGACTAAAAATTGCTGCCAGTAATCAAATAAACACCCAAGATAAATATCTATCATTTTAACCTAAGATCCAGATGAACATGGTTTACTTTCGTTGTTCATAAAAATTGTGTGTGTGTGTGTGTGTGTGTGTGTGTGTGTGTACGATTCACAGAAAACAAATCCTGGCAGTTTTTTTCACAGCTTTATACAAAAATTTGCAGCCCAGATGCACTTTTCTTTACATAATTGAATGTAAATCTCTCCAGATGTTTTTCAGTTTGGGAGAGTCTGCCCCTGCAATGGAGAAAGATAAGGGCATGAAAAACTTCTGAGTAGGGCTTAGAAATGTCTCTGGGCCCCCTACCTGAGAACTGAAACACCATTCTCTAAATAAATCCCTTCTTATGCTGGGTGTTGATTAGTTAGCTCAGCACCATGCACTCAATAAAAATAAATTTTTCCTTGATGGATTAAGAAGTCTTCTTTGCCACTAAACTGTGTTCAGAATTGGAATCCAGGTAAAGAAATAAGAAAAATGTTTTATGCACCTATTTCTTAATATTAGCCTGACATCAAAAGAAATTTTTTTTTTTTTACTTAAAAATACCTGATAAATGAAACTCAAATTTTTAGCATTGTGGATGGTTGCAGACCTTTGCATTAACCTATCTTGATTTTGAGAGTCTTTGTGTTTTCACATAATGATATATGTCCTAGGTTGCCCTAAGTTAAGCAGTGTTAGAAAAAAAATTAAAACCGTTTCCAACTCATCTTTTCCATGTAAACTTTGTAAAATTGAAGGAGGCAGACATACAGCAACGTGCACCAGATCATTCGTGTATAAATTGATCAACCTTTACAAAGTGAACGTATCCTTGAAATCATGGCCTGTGCATGTTATCAGAAGCCTCTAAGGCATTTCTCTCTTTGCAAAGGGACAAAAGGAAACGTTTTTCTTTTATTGAATTCCATAAAAATTTCACTGAACTTTTTTGCCTGGTTTTTATCTTTATATAAATTGGATCTTGTAATCATTCAACAGTATATGCGATTCATCCATGTTGTTATATGCTTAACTCTTTTTAGTTGCTGCAATAGTGTGTTCCACTGTATAAACACACTACTTCTCATTACTTATTTAACTGGGGTTGTATATAGTAGATCCTCAATTTTGTAATTTTAGGACTTTCGTTAGTCAGATTTGAGAGGCCCTGGAAACTATGCCCTCTCTCACAGGGGAGCAATCTGGATAGATACATGTCTATTTTTAAAATATCAAAGCCTCACTCTTGAACAAACGTATCCCATTTATTCTAAATCTCTATTTTTTAATTGTTAAGGAAAATAGCTAATCATTAACTTTAGTGAAAGAGAATTTCTTTCACTCAGGAATCCCTAATAAATTGTCATCTCCTCTCTCCATCTACTTAATCATTCATGGATCCTTCTGCATTTCCTAGTCTATGATTTCATAACATCATTTTCAACCACCCTCCCAATTATGCTTCCCCAGACATCCATGCTGTTGGTTGTAGAAACTCAAAGTTACATTTCCCACATACCAGTTGAATGTAATTAAATATAAGAGTTGGAATGAGACTGGCTTCAAATCCTGATTCACCTTAGCAAGGTACCTAACCTAATAGTCTCCATTTATTTAATTAAAATATGGGGTAAGAAAACCCACCTTTCAGGGCTTCAGCGACAATGCCTGTAGGTAAAGCACTTCCCATGTAACATGCATATTATGAGTAACCATCATTCATTGTTAACATCTCTTGAGTCAGATCACATCTGTTTATAGTCCCATAAGTGAAGAGCACAAGAATGAGATGTGGTTCATACTTATCAGAGCCCTTATACATAGGACCGATGATGGCTATGCTCCACAATTTTCCCAAAATAGCAGAGTCACCCTCATCCAGACTGTAGGAGCTACTCCTAGGACTTCATAGTTGTCACTGCCTGTGATGTAAATGTACACTGAAGTCCTCTCTTTATTCTTGACTGTGAAGGAATGGGCTTGGCTTGTTTAGTCAGATGTTTACTAGGGTACATTTATCCCTCAGTTTGTCCCCGAGTCTGATGAATTTTGAGTTTCTGTTCTTAGAAGGTGGTAGGACATATGCCAACTCCCTTTCTAGAGTCTCATACAGAGATGAATTTAGGAAATGCTTTTTTTTTTTTAACTTCATATAAATCTATAATGTAATATATTTTTATCTAAACATAACATCTTCACTAAAACCTACCGTAAAGATAAAAGATTACAAATTCATCCCAGAACACTTTAAATTATTTACACTTTACAGCTTTAAAATGTAAATTTTAAAGGGGAAAAAAAATCAGATGACCTTTGACTTCATCTCCTAGTCACTCACCTGGCTGCTTCAATTTGATCTTCAACTTCAAATGTTCCCAGTCTTCTGTTGATTGCATGCATGATCTTATCTCCTTGGTAACCACTTCCTCTGCCATCAAAGCTAGCTACTATAATGTTTTCTGTGCTTGCAAGGTAAGTGGCCCAGTTGAGTCTGAAGACAGCGTCTGCTTTTTGACTACACGGGCCTGCATACCTATGAAAAATACCAAATTGTTAGCTTTCATGGTTTTCCTGAATCAAATGAGGAATGCTTACATTTCTCTTCCCCGTGAACAAGAATTGTGCATTCTTCCCAATCATGAGCCTGAAACTGTGCCAGCCTATGGGGTGTCCAGAATGAGTCCTCTAAAACTTAGCAATACAACTACCATGGTTGTGTATTTCCTTCAAAGATACTTGTCAGTTTTGTCTTTGAAGATAGTTATCAAACACAGACTTCATAGGCCAATATTTAAAAAGTAAACATAATCTTGGAAATTAAAGAAATAATTTCTCTAATAGTTAAGAAAGGGGAGTTGTGTTATAAAAAAAAAATGATGATGACAACAATAAATGCAGCTTTGGATATCTTTCCATCTCAGCTTACAAATACTCCTGGACTACAAGTTTATTTCCTTCTTTTAGGACTTGACTTCTGCATCATATACTTTGCATTTCCCATCCCATAGCACCCAGCACAGTCTTGCTCACAATGACTGTAAATCATTGTGGAATGGATTGCAGTAAGAATGAATGCTAATATTTAAAACTTCAGAGGAAGAAACAGGTTGCATTGGAAAACGGGCATGTCATTGGGCATTCTATTTACTAGCAAGTTTAACTCCCTTGTATCTGCCGTCTTCACAGGTTACAACTACCGTACACAGAGCTGTGTGCACAATCTCTGTAAAGCTCGTGAAGTGCTCTCTTTTCTGCTTGTTAATCAAGAGGAGCTCCTTATAGCTCATTTCAATTCATTTAAATATGTCATCTTTGCACCATCTACACGACTCCTGGACATGGATACTCTCCAATAGCTTATTCCCTCCCCAGCCCATCTCTTCACTCATCTGCTCACTGTCCCCCACACAGGATAGGACAAGTCCTGCTTACATACCTTTGCTAGTGTTTTCCTTCTACTTAGAGATGTCAGTCAAAAGAACTTTAGTTTTAAACAAAATACTATAACATTCTAACTTTAAACAGGAAAATGCATTCATGCATTTCTTGAGCAAGCAAACATTTTTTCACAACATGTGAAATGTCTTGCTCCTCTCAATTATATTAAATTTGGTAGATTAAGAGTTTGCCTTAATATTAGGTATATATCAAATTCCCTAACCCCAAGATTAAACAAGATTATTTTTTAAAGTAGAAAAAAATATATAGACCTTAAAAGAGGAAAAGGAAAATAACTGAAAAGAAATATGTATTAAAGTTAGCATTTTTAAAAACCTTTTCTAATGGAGATCAAATCATTACTTACTAGGAAGTCAAAGAAGATAAAAATATCACTCTAAAGGACGCTTTTTTAGCATTGGAGCTGAAGCCTAAAACAAATTAGTGTCACGAATGAACTGACTTTATTTGCTACAATTATTTTACTTGAAAAAAAATCAGATAGTGCAACTGGAATTTTAAAATACCTGTCTTTTCCTTTCTTTATGTTTGGTTTTCATGAAACTGTGAATATAGTGCATCAAAGCTGTGTCTGATACTAGTATCTGTGTCCTCCCTTCCTCTCCCCACTTTTTTTTTCTTACTAGTAACAACAGAGACATTATGTCCCTGAGCTTCAATGTCTTTTCCGTATAATGGAACAACAGAACTTACTACATGGGCTTGTTGTGTGAATAAGGCAAATGATGCCAAGCACCCGGCATTCAGCAGTTCCCTGCACAAGCGTTGTTTCATTTTGTTTTTGATATAGGAAATGATGCAAGCCAGGACAGGAAGAGTCTGACATTATGGCATCATGGGTGACCGTAGGGCAATTTTAGAAAAATTAAAGTAGGGTGTATTCCTAATGATTATAAAAAATATTTTACAAAGCTGTCATATTTGGAATTCATATGAGTTCACATTCACTGTTCAAAGACCTGTGACTTCATAACTTTCTCACAGACTTAAAGTTTTTATAATGAACATTCTCCTCTATCACTTCTCTTCACCAAAAAAAGGAATAGAAAATAGCCGGCAGTAATATTTCAGGAACTAAAGGAAGAGAAACATGAGGCAGCCAGTGGGAGCTGGGGTAAGGGAACTGTAAAGACTGTTAATGGCCATCTCTTGCTTGTTAAAATGTCCACGAGGTTAAGGATGAAAATGCAGACTTAAGAAATCCTTTGAAATTCCCTTGGAGTTCAGAGAAGCAAAACAAAAGAAAATCTATATGCCATTATGACAGAAAAGGAGTCTCTCTCTTCTGTATTAAGAAGATGTGAGAAAACACAGGTTGAGTTTAGTGGCTGTACAATGAAAGGAGGAAATAGTAAACAGTGATTCAGGAAGAGGGAAAGGATGCATTTGGCTCCATTTTTCAGTAAGCTGCACTGAGAAAAATATATATGACTCAATATTTCTAAGTTACTCCCTTCTCTTGAATACTTACACATCTAATAGTAGAGGATATTTCTTGGATTTATCAAAATGGGGAGGCAAGATCATCTGATACCAAAATTCTAAACAAACAGAAAGATTAATTAGTGAGGTAAGAAAAATTATTAGTACAGGATTTTGTTCCTCATCTCCCTCAGTAGCAAGTCATTTCTAGAGTTTAACAATTTGTTAAATGAGAGTAGAAAAGGAAAATGAACTGCTTGGATTCAGCACATTTTTAAGATATTACAACATTTTCTTTCAGGTTAAAATACTAGTTAATGTTAAAACATAAAGTTGTTTCTAATGTATCTATTAAATACATTGGTGCCTAGTAAAATAAAAGTGCATCTTAGAATTTCTAATGTTTTGTTTTTATGATTCTGTTCTTTGGCATCCGATCTACTGATCTAGTTTGTTTATGGCTTATGTTCTAAGTTTTCCTCCAAAATGTTTTCCTCTTCTTGAATTTCCTTGAAGCTGTTTAGGATTTTTAGTTGGCCCCAACTCTATTTTAGAATTCTGATTTAATAACATTTTTGTAATTCTTATTGCCATCCCAGACCGCAAATCTGAGTTCCCATTTTCAGCTCTGCGTTTCACAGAATGAGATCGGGTTTATATGGAGCAAACTGTTGCGTACGTTCTGTATGATCTCCCACGGGTCTGTTTCATTCTGTGCTTGATTTAACATCAGTTTAATAAAATTTGTCCCTAAATAATGAGTCAGTTTCCTTTGCTCCCAAATAAAAGATGAGTTATAAAAGTGTTTTTCCACATTTAAATAAAATTATTCCAGATTCAGGAGATTTAAACTGTAGGCAAAAAATTCTTATCTCTAGAGCTATTTTTATCTAACATTTATCTTCCTTTTTGTTTATGTTTGTTACAATTATTTTACTTGAAAAGAAAAAAAGATTTGGGAGTAAAATACATAGATAGATTTATCTTCAATTTATATTTTGCTGACTATTGTCATGCCTTCTGATTAAATGTGCTTATAAGAGCAAAATTTAAGTCTCTATTATAATTGCAGTAGAACACCAAACTATCAGTTGACCATGATACTTTTAATGAATATGCAAAATACATCATTTGATCTCTGCTTTGTTTGAATTGGCATTAGTTGATGGGAAGGTGTTTTAGTCCCACTTTTTTGGAGATGTACACTCTTTAGTTTGGGGGGTTCTTTCTATTCAGAGTCACGCCTTCCCAGCTCCCTCCTCCCTGACCTACCTTTCATCCTTCCTTTCTGTTCTTTGAATGGCTATAACCACCTCCCAATGGGACATCCCCATCCCCACAGCTCCATCCTACATCCTGTCTCAAGTCATCCGTCTACTAATGTGGCTTCCCTGACCTGAAAACCTGCAGGGGTTCCCCAGTGTTCATGACTGAAATAGAATGTCACATCTCAGTATTCAGTGCCTTCTGTACCAGGCTGTCAATGTTAGCTCTGGAAAACTCTAAGCTCTTGCCCCTCACATGTGGCTCAAGGGTCAGTAGCACTAGCATCACCTAGAAGCTTATTACAAATGCAGAATCCTGGACCTTCCTTAACCCGCTGGGTCAGAATGTCCTTGTTAACAAGGTCCCAGGTGACTCACATGCACATTCAGTTTGAGTGGCACTGCTCTAAACTGTTCTTCATGAGGATGCTATACTTTCCTGTGCTTTTCCTGATATTTAAAATTAGATGTGTTGAATCTTTTCTAGTATCCTAAATTTTTTTAAAGCCTAAAATGAATCAATCCTAATATAACTGATTCCTCCTTCTCATATAAGCTGTTAGCCTTGAGTGGAAAAAATAAAAAAAAAAACAAACAATAAATAACAAGATTTTCTACTCAAAGAACCTCATTGTTCTTACTGGTCTCTGAATATAATCCATGATTACACAACCAGGCCGGGGACCACACTATGGGAGGTCAGGAGGGTTTGGAAAAATTCAAAATTTCTCTTCTGAGACTGAAGTTTCAATATTTTATAGCAAACACGAATTGTTTTATACAACCATCTCAGATATCCTTGATCTCTTTGGGTTAAAGGTGAAATACGTTAGGATGTCATTAAGTTAAACATACAATTAATACTAGTAGAATAATAGAGTCGCTAATGGGATAAAAGTGAACTAACTATGTTCTCCAAATCATTTCCCTTTTGACAGAATAAGTTTTATGTAGAATGGTATTGTATTTTAAGACAAAAGGATATAAAACTAGTATTTCTTTTGACAAGACATTTCATGGAGAAATAACCTTCTAAATTAGATTTATATATAACAAAATACATATTTTCAGATCAAATTACTATAGTTAGAGTGCATTGGTGTTTCCATGAAAAGTACTGTTTCAAAGGAATTTAACTTACTTGTTTCATTCAAAATAATGAAGTCCAGTGTTTTGGAGGGCATCTGGACATTCTGCAGCATTTTATCCAAAGCTGAATTATCTTCCAGGACTCTCGGCCCTAAAGAAACACAGGAGACAGCAGTCATTCATTACAATGTGAAAAATGTGGATTATACAGTGCAATAATGAGCAAACATGAAATTCACTGACGGACTACACATACTTCAGGTTATAAGGTTTGTGTTCAACTCACTGTCAAGACACAAAGCCAAAGAAAATCACACAATGCTAAGTACATGATGGTCTTATTGAACACATTTTCTTAAAAACGAATGAAGAGTAAAGTATGAAAAAATACCTTTATCATTCACACTGCTGTGTAGAGTATAGAGGGGCAGACCAGGACCTGTTAACACAATCAGGAGAAAAATGTTTTGGATGAATACTTCTTTGGAAAAGACAGTATACATGACTTTTCAAAAATATCATTTGTTACCATTTGACTTTGATGGAACATATAAATATTACAATGGATAAGAAGTTTAATACATATTAGCTGTTTCTCCTCCCTCCCTCTTTAAAATAGTTGCAATTTGAGAGTAAGAAGTATTACTGGAAAGGCACAGGGCTCAGTAGAATGAAGTAGGAAATGAATCTGTGCCCTGCTAGGCAACTTGGGCACATTATCATCTCCGAACTTAATATATTCATCCGCAAAGTAAAATGTGAGCTGACGTCCTTCCCCACTGTAAATCCGTGATCTCTCAGGGTTTTTCAGGCTCTGCCCAGGTGGGCTGCAGAGCTCTGGAGCCAGCCTCCCTAGCGAGGAATGGGTTTCCCCCCGCTGCCCCCACTCCCACGGAGTCCCAGAGCCAGGCGGCACATCTGCACAGTGCCTGACTTGGATAAGCGATTCCTTTCTGGCATGCAAAAGTGTTTTTCTCACAAGCCCATATCGTCACTATTTATCCCAACTGTGGTAGTTGCAGAGTGGAAGGTAATGTATAGAAAAGCTACTTTGTGAGCTCTTTAATTTTATGCGTTTGGATGATAATATTAATTTTTATACTGGGTTAGAAACACAGTGAAGGCACTTTCCATACCTGGGGATGAATCCTGGCTCACTGGCTCTGTGACTTAGGACAGCAGAGCTGTGCTTTGATTTCCTCATATGAGGAAATGAGGATAATAATATCTACTTGATAGAGATTTCTTAAAGATTAAACAAGATCTTGAATATAAAGCTTTTAGCACAGTGCTTAGAATAAAGTGCATGCCCAAGAAATAATTGCTAAAAACAGTCATAGTAAAGAACCATAAAGAAAAGCATAATAATAAAATATACTAGTGAGGGAAGACTCAGATAACTGGTTTGAAAACATTTATTTATTTTTGTGCTATGGACAGTTCTTTTCAGAATATCCAGATCCTTTCTCTCATTTTGAGAAGTAACCGGGCATACTGTTTAAAAGGAAGTGCTAGGAAGGCAGAGGCCTGTTTTGAATCCTGCTGTGCCTGTAACTCGCTGTGTGACCACCTGCATAAGTCACTTGGCCACTCCTTGCCTGGGTTTCTTCATTTGTAATTAATAATAGCAACAGCAACAGAAGATGGAGCAGTGAGCATGTTGAGTGACATGCACCAGCCACATATATTTTCTCACTGAAAGGGACGAGTGCATAAAATAATCATCTAAAACCCCACAATATGTATGTGTTTAAGACTGAAGTGCTTCTGTTATACACAAGGGTGTGTGTGCATGTGTGTGTGTGTGTTCGGTCTAAAGCAAGCTATGCAAGTCTGTCAGTGATAAGGCGAAGAAAAGATTGTTTATGCTCACTACTTAAATGTGAGTGGAGAGAAGGGGACTTAGGTGATTTCAAGAGCTCCTCAGATTCAAAAGGAACAGAGGGAGCTGCTTGGAAGTGAGTAACAGCGGCGACTGCCCTCCCTCCCAGGGAGCTCAGACTTACCGGAACATCTCAGCTGATAATACTTCGCCTCTTTACTGAATGACACAGAATAGTACTGACACCTTTCCGGATTCAGCTCACAACTAAGGCATGTCACTTTTGTATAGTCACTAAGTTGGATTCTGTAAAACCAACAATGGAAATTAAGTGCTTGAAGAAAAGATAAGTGAAAAGAAGGAACTGAATAAAGCCATATTCTAGTTTCAAAGACAGCAGAATGCCAACGCAATCTTCAGGACTCTTTTTTTTTTTTTTTTTTTTTTAACTTGAAATAAATACATGAATTAATAGTAATCTCAAACCTCCCATTGTTTGGAAATATCGCAAAACATTGAATAAAGCCATTCTCTTTTGTGGACATGCAGATTGACTTATGAAGGAATAAAAAGTGCTCAATAGCATTACCAGGTTAATATTAGTTAGGACAAGGCAAAAAATAAAAATGGAGTTCAGAAATTGTTCGTCAGCTAAAATGACTCAAGTCAAGCTCTTACTTATAAAGATTCCTTCCTCCTGGCATTCCTTTATATTCATTACTAATGTAGTATCTGGGAAGAGAAAAAAATGAAATATATATTAATTATGTTTTATAAGAAGTCAGAGGCAATCCACCACACTCAGACCCCAAGCCTAAGTGTGCACCGAGCACGCGCACGGGTGCCCGCCGCCCTCCGCCATTGCTTCCCCGGCCCTCACCCCCCAGAAGCCATTTTTCTCCGTCATCTCTACACGGAAAGGTCTTGTTCTTAAGAGACTAAAATATGTAAAACCAGGGATTTCTTCCTTAATTAGAGTGACAAGTAAAAATTCAAAAGAAGGCTTCTGTCAAAAAATAGGACTGGACAGT
Source organism: Macaca thibetana thibetana (assembly GCF_024542745.1). Lineage (NCBI taxonomy): Eukaryota > Metazoa > Chordata > Mammalia > Primates > Cercopithecidae > Macaca > Macaca thibetana. The sequence continues at coordinate 80,983,185 of NC_065589.1, read as the reverse complement.
TAACCTGAAATTGAGACCCCACTCATTGATCCCGATTGCTTTATTTTCTGTCTTATAACATAAGCTACTAGACAGCAGGAGCCCCACGTTCCTGAGAGGCAGAGCCACTGCTGAAGAAGGCCTTCAAAAGCTACTTCGGGCGGCGGCCAAATTCCTCCGCGATTAGACCAATAAAGAATCATAAAAGGGCCTAAGATTCTAATGAAAAATAACACCCCCTTTTCTACCAACTCATATATAGCAGTTGACAGCCTCTGCAAAGCTTTTCATTTTGCAGAGAGTAAGGACGGGACATGGACAGATAAAATTGCCTTTCCAAGCCTTCCAAAAAATCACTGCCAGTTGAAATTTAACAATACGCCCCTGACTGCTAGTTCAGCGTTCCACGACGTTCAAGTAAAAGAGGATACAGCTCTTGTAATGTAAAGCAGGTAAGAGCAAGAGGTAGAGCTGTCTGGTGGCATGGTATCAAATCTGCTAAGCATATGTGAAAATCATTAAGGCTTCCGTATGTTAAAAAGAAAAAAAGTATTGAACACATTCCAAAAAGACTACTCTTTATTTGTAGGAGATTTTTTTCCTACTTCTGGGCAAAGAGGGCACGATTATGACAAGTAGGTTTATACCCTGTCAATTGTTACAATACTCACAGATAATCGCTGGTTAGAGCTTCTATCCCGATGACTTCCCAGGCTCCTTTTGTAATAAATGTGCAGTTCTAATGTGTTTTGTTTTTTTTTTGGAAAAAAAAAAAAAAGATTGATTCGACACTCTCTCTGTTCAAAGTGGAGGATTAAATCATTTATATCAGGAATTCAAATAACCTTGGATTTTCTTGTTGGGTTTCCCCACCTCGTTCCACATTACACAATACATCACTGAGGAGTTTAAATTAATCTGATTTTTATACACATTGATCCGCCTTACCAAAAGATTTCCACATCAAATTGGTTTCCAAAAAAAAAAAAAAAAAAAAAAAAACCAGAGGTCAACATGAAATAAAAATTATGTAAGAATACTCACTTTTTTATTTATTTGAAAATAACAAATGTGTCTGTAACCTTCTTCATTGCTGATGATCTTGTAGAAGCTATTACCATCAGAGGTAAAATGAGGTTCCGAAGGCCTAAACTAGAAAATAATAGAAAACAAAAGAACATTAAAGCACAGGTCTCATCTCAGTACCAACTTTAGTTTTAGAAAGTCCTCTCCAATACCTATGCTGAAAAATCCATGCTCCATTTATACGCCAAATTAAAATTAAATTAAAGTGCCTCAAAAAGAAAATTCTCTTTCTATAAAATGTGAACAAAAACACCATACTCATAGATAATTTTTGTGAGCAGTAAATGAGAGAATGCATATAAAGAGGCTTGTAGAAAACAATAAATAGAAGTTGTTGCTGATTTGGAGACATCTTTTCTCTATGGATGATAACTATGACTTCTGGTTGCAAGCACCTGGAAAATAGCATTAACCTTTCAGTTTGGAGCAGTAAATTTCCTCAATGTCACAAATGTGCTCTCTTGAAACAGACATATTATTTTTTATTGTTTCAGGTTGGGGGTGGTTTGTAATTTGGGGATATTTTTCTTTCCTGTTTTTACACATATTTCTTTTCGAAAGTCAGACTTAGTATTTAACCATTTCTGGACTACATACTATAAGGAATGTCTGTTGTATATTTCATAGGAAAAAATTCGTATATTTTTATTATAAGCCTTTTCATTTTGTTAAATATGATCAACAATTTACAAAAAATATTTGTATAGAAATATAGAACAAATTTCCGTTTTTTTACAGTTCAATAAAATACAGTACTCAGAACATAATGCAGTTTAAGTAGAAGAGAGTCTATCCCAGCCTGAAAGGAATATGTTGGTTTACGATTTTGATTTCCTAGCTACATTTGAGAGCAGGTAGGAGATGGTCTTTTAAAATTGTTGGTTCACTTCGCCCTCGATGTTTCCTCTCTCATCAGCTCCCATTTTGGGAAGGAAGAAAATTGCTTCCCTCTTCTATTTAGTGATTCAAAGCGAATTCATTTATGGAGCAAGCTGAGGCGTGCGGTACACTTGGTGTTCTCATTACAGAGCTTTGAAACACATTCCCCTCTCTAGACCTGTGTTCACAGCCTTATCTTTTTAATACATTTCCCTGTTTCCCCTGGATGGAGTTGTGCCTAGTAGAAATGTGTGAAAAGTGGCATCTGTCTGGTTAAATACAGAGAGGAAAAAACATATTTTTTTCAAAGAGTCGTGAGGAAGTGTAGCGTGTCTCTTGCCATGGAGGAAACCACTTTTCATGTTGGCAAACCTCTCCCCTCTGCCCAATCAATGCCTGAAGAAAAAGGACGTGTGAATGCTGCCGGAGCTCCAAGCCCAGCTGGAAGGGGTTGTCTTCTTGGACTGGGGACCTCACCTCTATGATCCAAGAGGTGTAAAATCTTTACATTTTGGGGGTCACTTTATTTCCCTCTTAAAGGGGGCTTAATCGAAGTGATCATAAAAATTAAGTGAGATTCATTCCTCATCTACTATGCAAGGCGACATGATGAATGGAGTTCCTTCATCAACTCATTATATTCCATGGTCATCGCAATCTGGGTGGTAATTCTGTACAAGGAGTATATAACTCAGTGGGACTGAGAAGCATGACAAGTCCCTAAGGGTCACCACACTTTCCTGGACAAAGCTCTGCATCTGGATGCCTAATAAAGCATAAGCCCACGAGTATTATTTCCTCCAAAGAGAGGTGCTTAGTGGGCAGTGTGTGGTTGCTGCTGAATTTTTTTGCTGGTTGTAGTCACCTCTCCTTAGGCATCTGTGCACAATGGGGACAGAACGTATGTTTTCTGTCTTTAAAGCACATAACTTCAAATGTGAGGTCAACGACCACATTGGACACCTTGGCCGACTTTCAGCCATGGTTACCCTTTAACTCACTGGGAGCTACAATTTGCCGGGAGTGCGTTACGCTTTGTCTGCTCTGATTTTGATTTTTCACTTGTCCCCTTACTTTTTCCAACTGTGTGTGTTATATATTCTCTACAAAAAGATATCTTTATAGGGAGCATTTACAAATTTTGAGAAGTAAGTTAACTAATATTGCTATTAATAACGTATCACTTAGAGCCCTAGTTTTGAATAACTGCATATCAAATAGCTGAGTAGCTGACTCATCCATAAAACCCCACAACTTATAATACTTACTCTTCCAACCCAGCCAGTAGTACTCGTTTCAATGTGTTGCCGTGCCTAGGAAGGGAAAGACACAATGACAGCGTTTCAAAGAGAAATAAGATGAAATCTATAGCCATAATTTGTGGTAATATAAATAGAACTGTACTTATAATAATTGAAAACTATATCCATTCATATATTTCTATTTATGTTAGTATTTTTCAAGTCTTTACATTAGATCATTTGCCTCTCTTGCCAAAAGTTATATCCTGGGTCCCTCTGGAAGCTCCGCTGGTGCTTTAAATCCAGAATGCACAGAACTAAAGAGAATTTCATTTGTTTTCCTCTGTCCCACCAACCTGTTCTACTCCTTCATTCTTCTTCTAGTTAGTGGCACCTATTCACCCAAGCTGGAGACCCGGGGGTCATTCTAGATTCTTGCCCTCCTCATAGTCACCTCCTTCAGCCCCTGTCACCTAGTTCTTTGACTTCACTGTCCTTCTCTACAGCTAAGGACTTTGTTCATGTCCTCAGCAGGTTGCCTGGGGTCTGTTGCCAGAATCTCCTTGTTGGAGATCCTGCTACTCTTCTCTGCTACATTAGTTAGCAATAGATAGGCCTGTCCCATTGTGATACTCTTTTGTTTAAAACCTTGAAACAGCTCCCCATTTCTTACGAGATAAGTCCAAACTCCCAGAATGGCACCTTAGCCTTTGCCTATATCTCTAGCCTCAGTGCTCCCCACTATGCCTCTCCCCCAGTCCTTAGTTCCTGCATCATCCAAGCTATTCACATTGGATGCCTTTGCACAGCCCTCTGCTCATACGGCCTTCTGTCCTTATCTGCTCAGCACATGGCAACTTATCCCAGGCTACTCTATAGCTCTCCCACATCATCTCCTTCCCCACCCCGCCTGCCCTCAGTAGAGCTGATCATCTTCTTTTGCCCTCTATTCCTTCTGTGGTACTTGGTTGAACCCTTTTTATGGTACAACCTTGGTATTATGAGGATTTCACTGGCAGCAAGCAAAGAGCTTGGGTTTTGCAGTTTGAATTCTGACTGTGTCCTGTGACCTGAGCCAGCTCCTCAAACATTGATCCTCAGCTTCCACAATGCCTGGTATACTGTAAGTGGCAGTTTTTATTATTTATTTTGATAATATTCCCAACTAGAACAGAAACTTTTTGGGGGCAGGCATGCTAACTAATTCACTTTAGAAAAAAATCCATAGCTTAGCACAGAGCTTGGAACATAACAGGAATTCTATGTTTGTTACATAAATAAATAAGTGAATCAAGTTATGTGGGGCTCCAGTTCTGGGAGGTGAGAATATACCCTGAGCCTAGCCAGGATGGCAGTAGGAAGGGTAGGTGTGTAGGCACAGGGTCTGTGACTAGATAAGGGGGATTGGGGAGGTGTCCTTGGCATATGCCAGCAAACCTCTTCCAGGATCCACCCCTCCGAGCCTGTGGGCTCCCAGAGGGACTTTAACTTTGACCATCATCTTAATTGGACCTCGTGGTCTCCTGGCTAGAAGCCTCCCAGCACCTCAAGGTTGGATGAACAGAGTTGGCCTCAGGATTGCCACCCTCTCAGACTGGCAGTTATTTATTTGCATTCTAAAGCTGTTTCCTGCTTAAAGACAGTGACAGTATGGTAATGGGTTTGTGGCCTCATGTATTTGTTTTGTTTCACACACACTCAGCCAATTATTCCCCATTCCCTATATTATCTTTATTAAAACACACTTTGTTGAGCTTGCAGCTGCTGGCCCTCTTTGGTTTTTAAAATATTGACATCAGATTCTATCTTGTGGCCAGTCACCCCCTCTCCCTTCCCGAGTGATAGTATCCATAACTAAAACATATGACTAGTCAGTGTAGGAGAAATAGAAGCACCCCGGGATGGCAGGTTATCTAGGAGTTTTATTTAAGATTTTATTACCTCAGGATCAGACAGAGTCAGAAAGAAGAGAAACTCAAACCTCATTTCCTGAGTCCCAGCCTTCACTCTCCCCGACTGCACAGACCCTCTGATCACATGTTGCTTTAGAAGCCGAACATCCCCATTCAGTCTCACCACTAAGCAGTTCCATCTTCCACTGGACTCATCATAATCACAAATATCCATGACCGAATAGTTCTGAATCCTCCTGAGCCACTGCAAAGAAATTCTTTCTTGTGTTGCCCATGTCACATCACACAAGTAGTGATCCCTGGAAGGAAGAAAGAAAGGAAGAACAGAGCGAGAGAATGAATATGACTATTGCCAGACCTTGGTACAAATAGATATTTTATTCAGTGAAAAGAAATCAATCTTAATGGGAAGTAGAATTATAAATGGTTAATGAAACCATTTAATATAATATTTCACCTTTTCTTAAAGCTTAAAGTGCAATTTAATTTGGGATGAAAATTAAAATATATCCAACAGGAAAAGCAGCAACAGTATTCTACAGTGGCTTAACACGCGTGACTCAAACCACGAGCTCAGGATTTATCAAGTCCTCAACTTGGCCGCTGGTGGTGCCAGGGACTCAAGGGTGGTGGTTTTGCATCTCCTTTCTGCTGTCATGAGGGAAGTGAGGCCATGGACACTGGCTAAGATTTGAGTATTTCTGGCATTTTACGTGCTTCTCCAGAAAATTCTTTCTATTAGGGTGAAACTACAGCTGACCCTTTTCTCAACTTCATTTTCAAAGGGGAAAAAATTGACTCACACCTCCACAAACTTTGAAAATCAAAGTATACTGTAAAAAGACATTTCTCAAAAGTCAAACCATGAACCCTGAAAAGAAATGAAAGAACCCTGCGGTATGTTCACATAAATTTATGTAAACAGAGGTATCTCTAGCAGTACATCCTCCCCAACACATACTGAAAAAAAAATTTTGGAACCACCTTCTGATTTATAGTGAAGTGCATGGAATTCATCATTTACTTTTCTGCTGGCCTCCCTCACATTATTGGCAATGGATGCTTTATGTTTTTTGCTCCCTCCTCCTCCCCCAGTGTGGTTTTGGATGACTATTCACAAATCCCTGCTCTCAAGTGTCTGATTGCAGCTTTGCTCTTTTTTGTCAGAGGGTTCCAAATGAGTGTGTTCATCCCCCTCTTCCTGCCTGGTCTGGTGGCCGCATCTCGTCCCCATCCCAGATGCTCTCACAAGATCCACTTGCTCTCTCCTTTACAGACTGGGCCTGCCCTTCTCCTTGCTTGACTGCAAGTTCTTTACAGGGTGTCCCCAGGGCCTAGCAGAATGCCTGACTCAAAACAGGCACTAATTATATGTCCATGGAATGCAGCACTGAAGAAAGGAAAGCCCTCTGCTGACCTGTGGGAACTGTCATATTGTCATACTGAAGGACTATAGCTTTGTCCTTCCTCGGAATTCATAGATCAGTTCCCATCTCCACTCCCTTCGCAGACACCTAATCACACAACAAACATTTACTGGGCACTTGGGATGGGTCAGGTGCTGGGTAAAGCCCTTTAAGCCCCTCACAGCTTCATCATCCCCATTTTACAGCTGGGAACACTTAATGTGCGAATGTGCCTAGTGATAACGGGCTTCCATGCTACCCTGCTGCAAGCCGCAGGTACTGAAACAAGACCGAACCCCTTCACTCAGCAGCAGAGCACCGCATTTCCGTAAATAGGGGTCCCTTTTCATTTCAGTCTGTTTTCTTGCTTCTGGAGAACCTATATACTACCGAGTCTGGGTGGCTAGTATTCTCACAACACACCATGAGGTTCCCCAGTTGCTCCCTCTTTGTTCAGTCTTGCTCTTCAGCCTGAAGTGGCTGCCAAGCTCTAACTTCCTTAGGTCTTGGCCTAAATGTCCCCTCATTCACGATGTCTTCTTGGAAACCTCCTTCTCCCACACCACTCTCCCAGGTCTCACTGCACTCATCACAAACCGCCAGGCTGCAGGGGCTGCGAGTGCAACCGCCTCTTTCCATGCTGGGGAATACAGACATCTCATCCAGTCTGATGCTTCTGCGTCTGCCCAATGCAGGGGAGCTAAATGAGAACACGGAAGGGCGAATACACTTTACCCAAGACAGGCAATAAATCCGTGAAAAGAGAATGGAAGTATGAAAAGCACAACAGAAAACGAAGCTTTCTGAAATTAGTTTTTTAGACCAGAGGTTGGAAAAGTTTTTCAGTTAAGAGTCAGAGAGTGAATATTTTAAGCTTTGTGGTCCACATCTTCTCTGTCACTACTCCACTCTGCCTTTGTAGCACAAATGCACCCAGAGACCATAATTAAATGAATGAGTTCATTTAGTGTTCCACTGAAAAGCTAAAATTTGAATTTCATTAAATTTTCACATATCACGAAATATTATTACTCTTTTGATTTTTGTTCCCAGCCACTTAAAAATGTAAAACCTGGGCAGATCACCTGAGGTCAGGAGTTCAAGGCCAGCCTGGCCAACATGGCGAAACCTTGCCTGTACTAAAAATACAAAAATTAGCCAGGCATGGTGGCACACACCTGTAACCTCAGCTACTCAGGAGGCTGAGGCAGGAGAATTGCTTGAACCCAGGAGACAGAGGTTGTGGTGAGCCAACATCGAGCCATTGCACTCTAGCCTGGGCAAGAGTGAGACTCTGTCTCAATAAAAAAAAAAAAAGTAAAAACCATTTTTACTTGTGGACCACAGAGAAATAGGCAGTGGACTGCATTTGGCCCATAAACCCTGGTGTGCTAACCCCTGTCCCATATCAGTAGTTCTTATCTTTTCAGGCCAAAAACCCTTTGGACAATCTGATGAAACTGATGTACCTCCCTCTAGGTGGGAAAAGCCTCTCCACCGTTATATATACAACATCTGAAAATTCCATGGGCATAGATGAGGAATTTAGGCTCCAGAAATATTCTTCTTTTTTTAAAGTGTTCTGGTTAAGCGAAGTGTTAGGTGATGGGGGGAAAAAACTTTTAACAATAATTAGTGGATCACCCAGTACTAAATAGTTTTATCTACTAAAAGTCATAAGTTAAATGTCACGTTCAGAAATCAGCAATATAAAAGCAACTTTTCCCCATTTGAAAACATTGAGTAATGGAATTTGGGAAGTCAGCCAGGAAACTCACGTGCATCAATCATCCTCCCTGCCCATTTTCAGATCAAAGGTTCATGGTCCTGGACCCTGCATGGCCTGGGTTACTCTCCATGACCCCAGGTGTACTCTGCACCCTGTGCATGCTCAGCAAGGCAGTTCACCCCTGGCGCAGACAGGAATTTTTGAATTTTCTTATAAACATACTTTTCTTCAGTGGCAGCCCTGAGCCAAGATTATGCCAGTCTGAGATGTCAAAGAATCATTTAAAAAAAAAAAAAAAAAACCTGCCGGGGGTAGTGACTCATGCCTGTAACAGCAGCACTTAGGGAGGCCAACGCAGGTGGATCATTTGAGGTCAGGAGTTCGAGACTAGCCTGGCCAACATGGTGATCCCCTGTGTCTACTAAAAATACAAAAATTAGTCAGGCGTGGTAGGGCGCATCTGTAATCACAGCCACTCAGGAGGCTGAGGCAGGAGAACTAATTGAACCTGGGAGACAGAGGTTGCATTGAGCTGAGATCATGCCATTGCACCCCAGCCTGGGCGACACAGCAAGACCCGGTCTCAAAATAAATAGATAAATAAATAAATAAAGCCAATGGCTCAATTGTCCTTTTTACTGAAAAGTTTAAGTCCCACTTAAAACCAGAAAAATCCAGCCAGCAGTATTATCATCTATGTTTGCACACTGCATGCTGCTTTTATTCTGCAAAAACAGGCCAGTATTGAGTAGTTTTCTTATGTAATGATTTTGGTGGGGTGGAAGAGGGACCGCCCCTGCAGTCCAGGCCTTCCTCAGAGCCTGGACAACTTACCAAGGTTAGACATATGAGCCAGCAAGCTCTTCTACCTTCTGCAGCTGGATTAGTCCAACGGGAATACGGTTGATTTTAATACTAAAATGATGGAGTAATTTTTGGATGTAAAATAATGAGTCCACACCCCTGTGGAGTCTACTATGTGCCAGGAACAGTTCTAAGTGCTTGACATAAGCTCATGACCACCCTATAAGGTGAGTATTGCAGTTCATTGTCTGCAGACAAGGAAATATAACAGCAGAGGATTTAAGGAACTTCCCCACTATCACCCAACTGGGAAGTGTTGGAGCCGGGATTCAATTCAAGCTGTTGGCTTCAGATTCCCTGTTCATACTCGTTCCCTCTATGAAACCTCCACCCATCCATTTGGGAAATGTTGCTAGCTAGCTTCACCTTCTTGCTTCTTTTCAGCATAAAGTTCCTCACTTAAAGAAATCTATTCCTAGAGAGCTGTGTGTAAACTAAATTCTATAAGGCAAATTATATGTGAATGCACTGAGAAAGACTTGTTAAAAATCACACAACAGAGAATCCCCTTGTAAAGTGACCACCTGTCCCAGCATAATTCTTTGCAAACAGTAGGCATTTAATAAATGTCTGTTAGGTACTATTAATTCCCTTAATTTGTGTAAATGTTTCTTTTGGTGCATTAAGGATACTTAAAATAAGGAATTTATTACCAACTGGAAATAATACTGGAGGGAAAAATGCTACCAAGAGCAACTGCGACCGTGGAATGATTAATTCAGTGAATCACCCGAAGAAGCGGGCGTACTGCCAGTGCTGGCCGCAGGCTCCATGCCACCCTCTGCTCTGATGGGGATGCCAACCCTCCCAGGTTCGCTGACAAATCCCTCAAGAGAGGAATGGGTGGGATGAGATGAAGCAGATCTGAGTGCTGCAGCACCCGTACACCCGCACATTCGTAGCATGCCAGTCCTAATGTGCCTCTTGCAGGTGTCACTAGCTTCCAGTTTCTTTTTCTCCTGTGTGACAATCTGAGGCTTTGATGTTGCAGCTTTATAGGCCAGGGTCATAACAGTTCAGAGAAGGCATAGCAAGACTTTATATCTATTGTGTCATTCAGGAGCAGAGAGAGAAGGGACGGGGTATGTCATGAGCTGCGTGTGATGAGCCCGAGAGCCATTCAACAGATGTTGGGTGGGGTTACCGCAGTAGAACATGCCCTCTCCAATCGTCTAGATTCAGGTCACAACATTTTGCAGAGAGGAGATAAAAAGGAGGGATTTCTATGCAAGGTCATTTTGAAGTCTATCCATGGTGCTGGCAGCGTGAACCACTATTATACACACACACAGTCACCTAGATAACTTACTCATCCATTCATCCATCCACCCATCCATCCATCCTCTGCTTATCTATTATTCTACAAATATTGGTTGGGCATGTGCTATGTCGCAGGCACCCTGCTACACACTGGATTGTAAGATTGGCCTCTACCGCATAGAACCTGTCTTACTTCAGTCAACAATGAATGTACTGCTCTAGATAAAAGTTAGGAGATTTATGATTTTACATTATGTGCTGTTTTCCTTCAACTTTTTGAGCTTTCCAGTTCTCATTATGAACAATGAACACAAATTAGCAGCATAACAAATCTAAAGCATAGCAAATCTAAACTTTAGCACTAAATCAATGCAGGTAGCAGGGAGACTCACCCTGGTTCAAGTTCAGGCCTTGGTTGTTGGAAACGCAGCCTGTCTGCCCTTCTCACTTGTTATCAGAGAAGCAGGGCTTCCACCCATTTCTGCTAATTCCTAACAAAATCACAAACCAGCCTCATACTCCTGTGGATATCACTTGCTGCAGGCTCTGTGGTGAAGACATACGGCCTAACAGGAAAACTAATGAGGGAAACATGGGCAGAGAAAGGAGGAGAGGCACTGATCCTGGCCAGGCTTTCCACTCCAGGAACTAGTAAATCACCGGGTAACAGGCTGGGCAGGTTATAAGAGGCATAACTCACCTGGATTTACTTGGCCCTGCTGGATCTTTGCATGAGGCCAGAAAACGGTGCATCATCATGTACTAGCACATTTTTTCCAGAGAGCATCTAGAGTCTAGTTCTAGAAAAACCACAACCTTACCAGTGTTAACGGAGACCAGAGCTATATTTTAAATTCCCTAAAAAACACGTTCCTGTGGCATTTCCAAAAAACAATATTCTCTGGTAATATACATTCCACACAAAATCTCCATAGTGAGGCTTAAGTGTGACTTAAAGAACTACTGAGAACAAGAACTTATTGACGAATTCACATAAGGCCAAAAATCCGTCCTGAGAATTGCTTGTTTCTTGAGCCCAGCACTTCACACAGCTGTGCCTTGGAAAGGGATCTCTAAGTGGGAAAGACTTCGTCTCTTTGGAGAATAAATGAGACAGCAAGAGCAGAGCACTGAGCACAGTCCCAGCCCATGAGAAGGACTCAATACATTTTTAACTAAATTATTCAAATATTTTGGTCCAGCAGGCATAGGCCTCGGTCCTTTTCCCAGCTTCCACACTCATTTGCTGTGTGACCTTGAGCAAATGACTTTACCTCTCTCGGTAAAGTGGGAAGTTCTCTCACCTGTGCCTCACAATGGTGTTGTGACTGTGTCCTGGAACCACTCCAGATTCTATCTAAGCTCCCAGGACTGTTGGGCGAAGGAGGGAGGACAAGGACTAGGCCTGCCAAAACTGAGAAGCAATCTCCCATTTGCTTTCTGGCCATACACTTCTGTATTATATCTCACTTGAACAAAGGGTTCCAGGTCCTTAAAAAGTTTGTAAACCATTGATAAGGTCTAAAGCCCCTTCCAGATGGAATCTTTTTCAGAGCAGGTGCTCATGGCTCATCCTCCCTACAGGCAGATATTGGTGACAGACCAAAAGGCAACACCAGGCTCTACTGGTCTTCTCCTGGGAAGCCCTGACTTTTCCATGCTGTTTTTTCCACCTCAGTGTCCTTCCTCCTCACTGCGCCCTGCTGGAAGCCAGCCTGCTCAATCGGCACATTCTCCAGGGGGCATTCTTTGGTCCTGGGGTCATGAAAAGCCCATGTTCTTCTCCTCAGAATGCCTCCATTCTATTGCTCATACGTCTCCTATCACTCCTGGGGGCATTTATCTGAATGTTTTCTATCATCTACTGATGATAAGCGCTACAAGGGCACAGGCTTTCTATGGACATTTGGCAGTAGAAACAGAGGCTGCCCATCAATGATGATTAAAGAGGTGACTGGATGGAACCAAAAGGCAAACTGTGAAACCTTTGGGTAAAATTTTACTCCATTGGACAAACCCAGAAAATTTTTTAAAAACTTACTAATTGATTTTCCCCCAAATGAATGGGTTACTATAGATATTTCTAACCAAAATAATGCATTACTAACCACAGAGCACAGCCCACAGCCTTCCTGATGTAGTTAATGCAACCCCAGAGAAAATGGATGCTTCCACCCTGCTGTGACGGTGCCTTCGGGAATCTTAGGGCACCAGCCGTAATCACCCAGAGAGAGACACGAAGCAGTGTCTGATAGCTTGTTCTTTCAAGCCAGAAAGTCAGGTTTGAATACAGATTCCTACTTCGTCATTTTCTTAATCTGTAGGCCTCATTTTCTTATCTGTGAACAGGCACACGATGATAGTTGTTGGAAAGACAGAGTGACTTTGAAGAGTCCTAAGATAAAGCATGTGATAATCCCTGTGTCTGGCACATGGTGAGTACTCAATGTATGCTAGTTGTTATTTAAAAACAGCAACAGGCCGGGCACGGTGGCTCTCGCCTGTAATCCCAGCACTTTGGGAGGTCAAGGCAGGTGGATCATGAGGTCAGGAGTTCAAGACCAGCCTGACCAACGTGGTGAAACCTCGTCTCTACTAAAAATACAGAAATGAGCCAGGCACATACCTATAATCCCAGGTGTACTCAGGAGGCTGAGGCAGGAGAATGGCTTGAACCCGGGAGGCGGAGCTTGCAGTGAGCCGAGATGGCACCACTACACTCCAGCCTGGGCAACAGAGCGAGACTCCGTCTCAAAAACAACAACAACAACAACAACAACAAAAAAAAAACAGCAACAAGACCAAATAAATAACAGAAATGAGTGAATATGGAGCTATCAGCCAGCCATAAATTGTACCCAGTACATTGGTTCCTTTACAGGAAAATAAACAAGGGGCTGAAGGTGCTCCCTGGTGGAATTTCAAACCACTGACATGATTCCAGCAAGTGAAGTCTTGGAGCACAAAATGACCTTGGAGCTCCCTAAACTTAACCCACAGATTTCCTGTATTTTCTCTAGGCCTTACGAGGCTCTGTGGGACCTGACCTTGTCCGCTCCACTCTCTTGTTCACTGAAAAGGCTCCAGTCACCCCAGCCTCCTCGCGGTTCCTCCAACACCCCAAGCACATCTCCTCTGCACTTGCTCTTCCTCTGCCCCCTGCTATCGGTGGGGATGGAGCCCTCCTGCTCTTCACATCACTGCCACAGGTCATTTTATCCATGAGGCTTCCCTGACCCTCCCTCATCAGCCCCATCCGTTTTGCTCTGCTCAGGTTTTCTTCACCACATTTATCACTACTGGCATTTTACACTGTTCTTTGTTTATCTGGTTTTTGTCTGTCTCCCTCAATTTGAATGTAGGCTACATGACACCAGGGACCGGCTGCTCTGTCCATCGTCATCCTCATCTCTAGAGTTGTGCCCAGCCTGAAGACGTGAAGATGCTCAAGAAAGAGTCGCTGAAGGGAAGAATGAATGACTGTCAGTGGGCATGACACAGCTGTGATCCACTCTGCCATTCACTTTTGAAAAGTTCTCCCTAGAAAGTGTAAAACTGTTTACAAGCCAAGCATTCAGGACAAGAGTCTTACCCTATCAACATAGAAGCAGGCGCAGTGATTTGTATGGAAGTTGCATTGGTGGCTGAGCTGAGAGAGTCTGTATTTACAACAAAGAACTTTACAGTTGGATTCACAGCTCCTGCCTAGGAAAAAACAATCACAGAATTGGTATTGACAAAAAAAAAAAAAAGTAACATCATTGCACACATTTTAAAACAGCACAAAATGTCTGCATTATGGCCATAAAATTATCACAATCAGACACATTCCAACAATTTAATATAAATAAAATGAACATAAGGGAGAGTCATGAAATGCAACCTTTTCATGGTCAGGCAGAAACAGAATACGTGTATATATATATATACACACACAATACACACACACACACCGAGTATATATATAAAACCGGAAGGTCCAAAGCACTTCTGTTTAAATAATGAATGCTTATACCTTTATAATTTATCACTTTGAGAAAGCAAAGATAAACCTCTTAAAATCAACTCTATTATTTGCAAATATACCCTGTCTCCCTGAGACCAAAAGTCTTTGACGCCTGTCAGTATGAAGAACACCTTGGGTTCTGCCAAAGACACCATCCACCAGAAAAATCAGTTTACCTGAGCCAACGATGTCAATTAGGAAGCCATCATTTCCACTCTAAATTCAGGTTCACTATGATGGAGCTTTACAATCAATATTATGACTGAAACCTATAAAACCTTTTTAAATATACACATAGATCTTCGATTGACAGATTAGTTAGAAATAATATGATATTTTTAGTGAGAACACTTCATGGAGTTTTTTTGTGTGTGCCAGTTTCGCTCATCAAAAAATAACATTCCACTGAAAACACATCTCCATATTTAGTCTCTGATCTTTTTTTTTCTTTTAACTTCCTCTGTCTTCCTAAAATGGCAGCTCTTCATAAAGCAAATTGAGTGAGTTGGTAAAAATAAAAATCCCCTTTTCCAAATTTCTTACAGAAAAAACACTTTACTATTAGATTTTCCGGCAGACAATACTGTAGCCATTATTATTACGGTACTAGTGAAGAATCCCTGGTTCCCTTCTAAACTCCATCTTCCCTGGCTTACACTGCTTAACAAGGCTCTTCAATTTTAGTAAACACGCAACCCTGAGGGGGAGAACAGCTTTGAAAACCAAGACGTGACACTATTATTCCAAATGTAGGACATGAAAAATTTACATTAGTGCCAAATCTATAATAGAACCACTAAAACTAGTCATGTATCCCGTTAATTAGTAATACAATCTGATATATAACCGAGCTTTGCAACTTCGTCTAGGGCACAATCCAACTTCTACAAATGAGATGAGCTTCTGATTCAATTATAGCCTCTCTTTTCCTCCATTCAAACATTTTCATTCCCCTTATCTCTTTCAAAAGCATTTTCCCCATTTTTTCTGCTTGTCATTCCTCAAAGTTTTTGGAGAAATTACAAAACCTTAAATCACACTCTTTCCTGGGATAATAAAAATACTTTAAAATTGCCAGATGCTGTTGACTTCAGCAAGAGTAATCACAGCAAGCTGTTGAAGAGAGACTGACAATATTTTCATTAGCAGGAAGGGATTAAATGAAACCATTCTCTTCCCATCAAATCATGGAACCACTGTACGAACGGGAGCACAGACCTTTGGATATGGAACCTGTACAGTCTTTGGGTACTGCAGTGACTCATCAGAGTAGAAGGAGTATTCAATAAGTGGGACTTCTGTGTCGTTAAATTGGGCATATGCTAAAAAAGTGCCGTTTGGAGACCACCACAGAGCAGAGTAGGCACTGAAGACTTCCTCTGAAAAAAGACATAAATTGTTCTGTTACAAGAAGTAGCTGATAAATTGGCTTTGGCATTCAAAATATTGTTCTCATTAGCTTTAGTAATTACAGTAGAGTTCAACTAATGAACCACTTTGCATTTGCTGGGCTTCCAAAATCAGAGTAATACAAATGAATAAAAATAAAATCTTCAAGGATATATCTGGATTGTAAAAATAAGTAACCCGTTGGACCATTTTAGAATATTTTAGCATGCAATATTTAATATAAGCTCTACATTTTTTTCTTTATCTTATAATCCTCTAAATTTATGCCTCAAAACATACTAAAAGTAAATTTCACACAGGAGGCTGATTCTCCTTTCTAATTTTCAAACAGTCAACATGCCAGCATACTCTCCCCAACTGGGCTCAGTTTGTACTGAGCCCGCAGGGTACTGGTGGGTGGTGTGTAGCTCCAGGCTATCAAACCAATATGGTGCCCAGAGTTTACTACTCTTGGCACAAACAAGGTGTGGGAAGGATGGATTTAGAACGGCAAGGAGCTCCATTGAGACCCCTACTGAGAAACATCTCCTTGCCCAGCCCAGAAACTGAAAACTCCCTTAGATTAACACACTGCTCTGGTGTATAAGAGAAGAAGGTCTTATACATGATGGGTAAGAGAAGAGGATCAAAGAGGGAGGCAAATAAACGACAGGATCTTGCTTTCCAGTACATTGTTGGGCTTCTTCTCAATCTCTGGGAAAGATAGCTCGTCCCTATGATTATTATGGCATCTACACATGGGACATTTAATCACTGGCTCTTAATATGTTGAAAACTCCTTTACCAACCGGGAAGGGAGGAGTTAAGTAGACTGAGTGGAGACTCCTATATATTCCACAAGTCTCATGTAAGTGTAAATGTAAAAGCAAAAGCATAGAAACTAGAATCTTAGGGTTGGAAAATCATGCATTCTAATCAGTTTTCAGATGCCTGATACTTCCTTACAAGTTATTTCCAAATGCTTTTTTTCAACAACAAGAATAATAGCAAAAATAATTACTGTAATAAATGTAATAATAATTATTGTGATGAGCAGCTAACATTCAATGAGTGCTAACTATGCACCAGGTATTGATAAGCAATTGACATAAGGCTCACAATAACCCACTGTATTGATAAAGTGAGACAAGCTTGAAGAGGATCAGAAATTTGTCTAGGATCACATGGCTAAGAATTGGTAGAATCAAAAATCAACCAAAATCTCCTTTGACTCATGCTTTTCATCTCCGTGCTATATTGCCCTTTCCTGCCTCTATTTTAGTATTTCCAGTAACAGAAAACCTACTACCGGGTAAAGCAGCCTATTCTTCCTTTGACTGTCTCATATCTGTATCATTGATCTATACACGCTTATGTAGCAATTTAGAATTTACAAAACATATCACACTTAGTCTCCACAAAGATCTCTGAGTGATGATTCATAGCTCATTGCACAGAGAAGGAAACTGAGGCATGGAGTGATCCAGTGAATTGCCTGAGACAAGAACTAGAACCCAGCCCTTATGACTCCAAGTCATGGTTGCTATTATACTAAGAACTTGTTCATACTGAGTTGACTTATCGTTCTTTGTAACTTTTACCCATTGACTGCGGTCTATAACACAGCTGCAGTTACATAAAATCAATATAATCAGACCAAGATTTTGGTTTTTAGAATTACTTGTAAGTGTAAGTAGCAGGTAGTGATCTTTGTCTTGAATTAGTGGTTATTTGGAATGCAGGACATGTTTTTCTGTGTTGACAATATCGTAATTTCCTTCTAGGAACTGAAGCTATTAGAGAGGCCCAAGTTGGAACTGTGAAGCTGTTCTGCATGAGAATGGCCTCGTCATGAACATGCAAAAGTCTCCCTCCAGCGATCATCTACTTTAGAAAGAATGAAAGTGTTAGCTGCCCTCTTATCTTCCACAGGGCCAGCTGTTTCTGAGGGAGGGTCAGAGCTTTGGAAAGAGGCCACTCTTGTCAATGATCCTGGAGACTGGTTTGTGCTGTCCAAGGGTTAAAGAATCTCTAAGTAGCTAGTGTTAGTAAATTTCACTGTAAGTTTTAGTCAAGGACTTATTTCTAGGACATGAAAATTTATCTTTCTTTCAGTGTGATTTGTTGTTGCTGTTATAATGAGTCAAACTTGACTTGGACTTGGTAAGAACTACAATTAAGTCATGAAGAAAAACTATTTTTTTAAACTACAAAGAAGAAAAAAATATTACGATGAAATATAGATGAGTCTTTCTAATAAGTATGAGGGAACCTTGTGAACAGTTTGGAACAGCCCCAGAATGCCTTTTATCTTGGCAAATACAGACATAAAAAATGTTTTTCTAATATTTTCTAAGTTTCTAAAATGTGTTCCTAATAGTTTCTACAACTCTGTATCCTGAAAGGGAGAATATTCCTTTTTAACTTTTTTAGTTTTATTAGTCACTTTTTCCTAAGCCTTTCTAATTGCTTTTTCATTCTTAAAAACAGGAAATCATAATTTGTCCAAGTTCAAATAAATACAAATCCTCTATGAAATAGGCATTTTCTCTCCAACCTGTAGATATTATTTTATCATCTTCTCAATGTGATGGGATTATTTAGCTTTCCTTAGTAACTTCTGGGTTAGATAGGCCTAGTTAGCGAAATATCTGATGTTATTCTGGAGGCTTTTATGTTCCAGTAAAGGCAGAAAAGGTCTATCTACACAGAAAAGCCCTTTGTATCAATAAACCAGAGACAAAAGGAGTATTGTCAGGACAGAGGAGTGCTAGGAATAGTTAAGTTCTTGGTCTAGGAGACACCTGGTGCTGTGAGTTCTAAGAGAAGTTTGATGCCGTTTTAAACAATGCAACTTATTTTGAATCTCATTTAAATTTTCCCATTGCAAAAGAAACACTTAACTATTTTAAAAGCTTATAGATTTTCTGATTTGAAAAAGCTTTAAAGTTTCTACCTTCATAAACCCAGTCAGTTATTCCATTATATATCATATCTTCTTTCCCAGTCGATGTGATTCTGTGACTTGGTAAATTTGGTTCAATTTTAACATAAATGTCATTGTTCCAAACATATGCCTAGAAGGAAAAAAACAAGCATTGATATCTATAATAACATGTTATATTTTTATCCTGGAGTTTTAGAAACACTTATCTATTGCAAATGTAAGGATTACCATAGTCAAATATTCCATTCAAACAGGAAGAGTCATTTACTCCTTCCCTCTCTTTCTTAAATTACAAGTATACAGCCTATAAACCCAAAATAATCCTAAAACTATTAATAATGTGTTAAAAATAAGAAGCACACAACCATCACTATTTGAATGCTAAAGTATATGCGAAGACCGAGAAGGCTGACCACTTCTACAGGATGATATATGCTTGTATATTTCTTTATTGGGAGAGTGAGTAGAGGGAAGGCAGTTGCATTCTGGAAGAGAGAAGTTCAACTGCAGACAAACATTAGATCCTCTTGTTAAGATTCTTTTGGACTTCTGACATTCTCCTAGCACTATAGAACCTAAAGGTATATCTATAGTAACACAGAAGAACACAGAACTAGCAGAAAGCAGGTGTGACTCAGAAAATATCTAAGTACAATAGATAACTAGAACTTAAGAGTTCAATATGCATTTTCCCGTGAATAAATATTCCCAATGGATACTTTCAGGAATTATATTTATTTTGTTAAGCTAGTAAAATATTATCTTGGGCAATAACACTATATTCTAGAGTGAAGTATTGACTTCCTAAGATGACTGCTTTGTATCAGGGTTAGTAACTTCTGCCTATGAAAAATTTAGCCAATATTTTTCTGACAACTGGAGAGACTCACTAACCAATTTATGACCCACTGGTGACCATGTGACCCACTGTGTGTTGTTTGGAATCCTCTCTTCTGTAATCAGCTGCCTGGAAAGAAGATGAAAGGAAACATTACCAAAAAGAATAACTCACATTGGGGTTTCCTTAAAAATATGACAGTAGAAAAGCCTAATAGATTTTATTGGGAAGTCACTGACCTTTTATTTAAATCATAAATGTCATATGAAGCTGTGTAGGAATGCCTCCATTGCTATGAAAGAAAACAGACATTTCAGGCTTCTGTGATTCTTGATAATTTGGCCACTCACTATAGGAGACCAAAACGATAGATTTGGCAATATATGATTGTATAATTCTCACATGTTTTCATATCTTATCATTTCTTCTGAGAATTTTGGGACTCAAAAGTATCCTGGAGATCATCTCATACAAACTCCTCTGGAGTTCATCTACAACCTAGCTCTGGCACCACCTCCTCCAAGGAGCCTTCCCAGTACCACAGTGCACCAAAAATGTCATTTTGTACAAACATTATCCCTAGCACTCACCATAGTATGCTAAGATTGCCTACTTAGAAAAATGTAAATTTTCACTTTTCACCTATCTTATCAGCAAAAGATTTCAAAGATACATGATGCTATTGCTGATGGTGATGTGAAGAAATGTTTAACTTCATACGCTGATGATGAAATGTAAAGTGTTATAAATTTTTTGAAAGCCCCCTGGCAAGACATATTAAAATTAAAATACATGTATCATCAATATTTTAACAACCATCTCAAAAAGCTAGAGATGAAAGTCAAACTTTCAGTGACTGCAGAAGCATAGGGAAATAAAATTTTTTAAAAAAAGGAAATCAAACTAAATCCAAAGTAATTAGAAGAAATGAAATAATAAAGGTAAAAGCATTGATAAAGTAGAAAACAAACAATAGAAAAAATCAACAAAGCCAAAACTCAAGTCATTGAGAAGACTAGTAAAATTGCAAATGTGGTAAAACTTAGGGGTAAAACAGCACAAATGACTGGTATCAGGAAGGAAAAATGGGACATTACAACAGACTCCACAGACATTAAAAGATCATAAGAGACTATTATAAACATTTTTTTGCCAATACATTTTAAAAATTAGAGATAAAGAAAAAATTTCTTAAAAAATAATTTCTCAAAAGTGAGAAAAATTCTGAATAGTCTTATATTTAATAAACAAATTGAATGCAGATATAAGAAGCTTTACATAGAGAAAAGTCCAAGGCAAAATACCTTTACCAGCAAACTCCTAGTTATTTATTCAAATGAGTTGAGAATTTATGCCCACACAAAAATCTACACACAAATGTTTATAGCAGCTTTATTTATAATTGCCAAAACTGGGAGGCAACTAAGATGTCATTCAACAGGTGAGTGAATAAACAAGCTGTAGTAGATCCATACAATGGAACCTCATTTAGAGATAAGAAGAATGAGCTATTAAGCCACAAAAAGACATGGAGGAGTCTCAAACACATATTGCTAAGTGAAATAAGCCAACATGGAAAGGTTACATATTGTACGATTCCAACAATATGAGTTTCTGGAAAAGGTAAAACTATGGAGAGAGTAAAGAAATTAGTGGTTGCTTGGAGTCTGGGGGAAGGAAGAGATGAATAGGGGAATCACAGGTGATTTTTAGCATAGTCAAAGTCATCTGTATGATACTATAATGGTGATACATGTCATTATACGTTTGTTAAGAGCCATAGGTTTGTCAGAATCCACCACTATAATGGTAGATACATGACATATGTTTGTCAAAACCCACAAAGAGTCAAGCCTAATGTAAACTATGGACTTAAATTGATAATGATATATTAATATTGGCTCATCAGTTGTAACAAATGGACCACACTCATGCAAGACATTAATAATAGGGGCAAGTGGGGGAGGGAGGATAAGGGAGTATGTGGGAACTCTCTGCTTATTTTCTATAAACCTAAAGCTGTTCTGAAAAATAAAGTGATATTAATTTTTAAAAAATGAATCAGAGCTAACCAGATGACTTGGAAGGAGTTTCACATGGTATCATTGAGTGAGAAATGCAATTTACAAAAAAGTATAGGATTTTATTTTTATAGACCAAGCAATAACTAAAAACATCCTATATATTTTCATAGAGTTATATGAACAAGAAGAAAAATATAAAAATATGTAGAGATATATATTAGACTTTAGAGAGCCAAGTGAAAAAGGGAAAAAATAAGACCGAAGATAAAAATGTATATGATCACATATTTGCATTTATGAAAAATTATGTCTGAATATAGATGCATATATAAATTAAAGATATTTTCAAATAAGGTACTTGTCTGTATGTCTGCCCTCTCTACCATACTCCTAGAGGTAAGAAATTGTATCTTATTTATCTTTGGATGCTTGGAATCTATTCTAGTGCAAGTCACATAGTGAGTGTTCAAGAAATACACCAAATTACAGGAAAATTCAAATTGTACCAATGAGGATGAGATGGATGAAACAGGTATCCCAAGGACACCCAGCTATATAACAGCAGAGCTGAGACACAAAGTCAGAGTTCCTAACCTTCACTGTTTATCACTTCTCACCCTCCTATCCTCTCATGTCAACAAATATTTATTAAGTTCTACTTTTTGCTAGTCATACATTCCTTTCCTGAATCCTGGATTATTTTGACACACCCCATGCTTGTTTCTGGGCAACCTCAAGCAAAATATTCACTAAAGCCAAAAGGTGTGGTACCAGCTAAAAATATTAAGATGGACTGAGATTATTGAGCATGACAAACCATCACGGGTTGTAAAAGAAAAGCCATGATGTTCGGTATGTTCACTTCATCTTTTGAAACAGATTCATTATTCTATTTAGTCTATAAACACTGGCAGCTATCATCTATCAGACATTACTGAATAACACAGGGTCCCTCCCGTGGAGGAGCTTATAGTGGAATGGAGGATATGCAATAGTAAATGACAATAAAAGAATCACGATAGGATGTGCCAAGAGATATCATGGAGGTGGGTGGGAGACGCAGGAATCATAAATTAGGCCTTGGAGAGGCAGAGAGGATTATGGAAAAGAGATTCTTTGGCTGAGGTTAGTGACAGAGGGTGGCTGGGAAAGAGTAAAAGAGCATCATAGCAAAGAGAAGCTGAATGCAAAGATAGAAAAGATCACATTTAAGAGCACAAGCTTTGGAGTCTTCTAACCTGGATTCAAGGTTTCACTGTGTAATGTGAAGCAAGCTTCTCTCTAAGCTTCAATTTTCTTTTTAGACAAATGAGGATAATGCCAGCAACAATCTCAGATGCATGAGAATTCATGGGAAGCACTTAGCAGGGTTGTGGAACATTGTCAACATGGAATCGATGACAACTATTATCAGGATTTTCAGAGCACTAGGTAATGAGCAGAGATGCTAGGAGAGCATTCATACCAGACTGTGGGGGTACTTATCCACTCACTCACTCACTTGCTTGTTTATTTATTTGTAGCCACAACTTAGAAGCGATAGCACTAACTCAGTCATGGAGAAGTCACATAGTAGGATCTAAAAAACACTAAAAGGTAGACCTCCAAGGAAATGTAATCAAATTAGACTTTTATTTTTTCTAGATACGTTTCATAAGAGTCACTTAGTCAAAATATATATGCTGTACAGAAAATTCTATTGGACCCTCTTGAAAAAAAAAGGAAAAAATGTTGAAGATATAGATCCCTACTTTCAATAGCTTTATCATTTAGCACTTTGCAATAAAACATGTATTCATTTATCAATGATCTTCAGCAACTGCTACGGGGCCCTGTCCTAGGCACAGAGGTGTGGCAGTGAATAAATCACAGGGAAAATGGCACGAAATAAGGCAGGCAACAAATAAGCAAATAAATCAATGACAAAATATCACAAAATGTTGTGATGAAACTAAAATGAGTTAACGTGACAGAGACTGATTAGTGGGGTGTGGCTGGAAGAGCGTGGCAGCGGGCAATGTTTGACAAAGTGACCCAACAAATATGGACCTGAGTTAATAAAGAGAGAGAAGCATAAGATGATGGAGAAGCTTCCATGAGGAAGCAATAGCAAGTGCTTTGGCCCTTAGATGGGAATGAGGGTGATGCTTGAGAAAAAGAAAGAGCTGTGCACTTACAGGTTCTCAACTCAGCACCGTGGAATCTCCAGAGGCCCACAGCTATGCTGATTTAGTTGCTTTAGGGTAGGCCACAGATATGTTTTTTCAAAAGCTCCTCAAGTGTTCCTCAGGTGAAGGTGAGGCGAGAAGCACTGGCCAAGCATGCAGAGTGCAGGAGAAGCGGGTAGATGTGTTCAGTCAGGCAGACTGTGTTCAATCACACAGGACTCAGGATGCCAGGGTTAGAGCTGGTGTTTTATTTTGAGTGTGATGGGAAGCCACTGTAAGTGGCATAGGTGTGGCATAAACTAATTTAGAATTTAAAAGTAGTACTTTGGATACTGTTTGAAGTACAGATGGCAGGGGGAAGGGGACAGAGTGTAAAAAGCAAAAGCCAGTTAAATACACGGGTAAATTCCAGTGACACAACAAATACAAATCTCCAACCCTGGCTGGCCAACTAAGGGTCACCAGGGGAATACACGCATTAGTGCCCATCAAATGGCTTTTGCTGAACTGGGCTATATAGTAAGATGAGCTGGAATTATCTTTCTCTTTCTACCTTACCTTCATATGTTAGTCTTTAACATGGACAACTGTTATTCAGTGGTTCTCAACCCTGGTTGCCATTACAATCACCTATGACAGTTGAAAATATACTGATGCTCACCAGGCACAGTGGCTCATGCCTGTAATCCTAGCACTTGGGGAAACTGAGGTGGGAGAATCGTTTGAGGACAGGAGTTTGAGACCAGCCTAGGGAACATAGTGAGACCCTATCTCTAAAAAAAAAAAAAAATTGAAAATTAGCAGGGCACAGCAGGGCATGGTGGTGCACAACTGTAGTCTGAGTTACTCAGGAGGCTGAGGTAGGAGGATTAGTCAAGCCCAAAATGTTGAGGCTACAGTGATCCATGATCACACCACTGCACTCTAGCCTGAGTGACAGAACGAGACCTTGTCTCAAAAAAAGAAAAAAGTACTGATTCTGGCATTACCCCAGAAACTTCTGTTTACTGATCTGGGGATTGAACCTGGACACTGGGAAGTTTTAAAAGTTTCTCAAGTAGATTAAGTGATGTATTCTATAGATAGTAATAAGAAGCACTTCATTAAACAAACAATAATCCATTAATTGGCAACAGATGTGTTAAAGTTGGTACAAGATTCTGATTCACTTACAGTTAAGTTTAACTGAACATAGAGTCTTCATGTCCAGGAAAGGGAGCCCCGCCCAGCAAATCCAGGGTAAATGTTATGATTGAGAGTCACCATCCTGAGATGGTCAATGCAGTAGGGAATGGTTTGCTTGGCCTGAGCACAGCAGAGTTGGTGTGTGAGTGTTGGTGTGTCCTCAATATAATTTATCCTGGAAAAGAAAGGTCAAGGGTGGGAATCCCCAGCTTTGTATTTTGCTTGCAATACAGGGTATCTCTACAAATTTTTAATCTTCACTATATGTCTCAAAACTTCCTATACTTGAACAACTGTTGTCAAATCCATGAGTAACCAAAAAGCTGCCATTAAAGTTATGGCAATCCACATCCATCCTAAACATGAAGAGGATGTATGATTAAGCTGTAACCTTTCCTGAACGTGTTAGGATGTGGAGTGGGGCTGGGTGACTGGGGGAAGCTGAGTGCTCATGGTGGAATCTTTATGATCTGTGGTGAGGCTCTCCTCCTTAGAATAGTTTGCATATGGTGGGGCCGAAGGTTAGGAGACGGTCTGGGCCATCTTGTGGAATCTTTTCTGGAGGATGGAAAGTTTAATTCTTTCTTTTTCTTTTTTTTTTTTTTTAGACGGGATCTCACTCTGTCTCCTAGACTGTAATGCAGTGGCACAGTATAGCTAACTGTAGCTTCCAACTCGTGGGCTCAAGCAATCCTCCTGCTTCAGCTTCCCCTTCTAAGTAGGGGACTACAGGTGCATGCCACCATGCCCAACTTTAACTCTTTTAAAAACACATATTTATAGAGGATCTTACTACACATAAAGCTGTGACAAAGGAAATAAAGGGTTCTGCCATTAGGTGTACAAATCAGACATGTAAACTTACTTTTAAATATGTGTATAAGGAAAAATTTTTATTGACTTATGTTATTAGTATATATAAGTACAATACAATATTAACTGTGCTTTTTAGTATTTGAAAGCACTAAAAATGAATTTCTTTTAAAATATTGGACTTGTCTTTAAGAATGAGAATGACTCTGATTCTGAATTAATGAGTTTTAGTGCCCATTACATTACTTAGATGTTAATTTTAAGTATCCATACACTTGAAATTGGTTATAACATAGCATACTCTTGGATTATTTAAATGTTACAGTAAGAAAGCATTTCTTTTACCTTCACATAGTTGTATTCTAAGAGAATAAACTGCCCATCAGGAGATATTGAATAATCATTTATAGAATGTCCAAACTCATCCTGTCAAACAAGAAGAACAAAGAAAAATTGAACAATTCCATTTCACTGCCATCACTGTGCACTTACTTCATAGGGGGTATTGTTCTAGACATGTGGCTTTTGCCTTGGGAGTTCCTAATCTAGCAGAGGTGGCATATCCACCCACACAAATGACCGTGATGCCAGGTGGGTGGTGATCAGTGTTAGAAAGCCAGAAAGGGAAGGATTAATCCGAAGAGGAAAGATGCCTGCGAGAGTTAGGATGAGGAAAAGAGAACTTTCTCAACAGTGGGAAGAGCAAATGCCAGGCATGGGAAAGGACATCATGTTTAGAGACTCCTTAAGGGTCATGTGTAACCTGAATATAGTTTGTGGGGGCGCTGGTGTCAGACAGTGGAAGGTGAGAGGACAACAAATTAGAAAAAGAGTTGGGACCTAAATATAAGATGTGGAACTAGACCTATGTTTTTGCAAGTGATAGAATCATATCTATCTTTTACAAAGATACTCTGGTGACACAGTGGCTGAAATGAGAGGGAAGGACGGAGGGCTGATATCAGCCTGGATGTGGGGAGTGCAGAATGCGATAGGGACACAAGTTAGAGCACTCACTACCACAAGATTAAACGAGGGTTTCAGCAAGGACTGTCCAGTGGAAATGGAAACTGCGATATACCTGATGTGCAGATGGAGAATTGACAGGGTCTGTTGTCACCTACTGTGGGGGATGACATGAGTCAATGATGATTCTGAGATTTCTAGCTTAAGTGGCTTGGAGGAGAATTAAGTAACTTTTACCAATACTGGGAACTCACGAAAAAGAATAAGATGCTTTCAGTGTGCTAGGACAGCTGAGGAAAGATAACCAGTTTAGCTTGGGATTTTGAGTTTGAAATCCACATGTAGGAGCCAGCAGTCTATTAGAAATTAAAGTTGAGATCTGGGAGAAGGTTAGTGTTAAGTGAGTGTATATGAGAGTCAAGCCAGAGAGGAGGGCAGTAATGCTGTGGGGTTGCATGAAATTCACCAAAGGAGAGCATGCAAAGTGAAGAGGGAGGCAAATGAAGACAGAGCCCCAAGGAACACTTACATTTAAAAATATGGGCAGAGGAAGAGGAATCGTCAAAGGAGACTAAAAAGTAGTCAAGGCAGGGAGCATTTCAAGAAGGAGAGAAAGATCCACTTTGCCATATGCTGTAGAAATAGTCCAACAGGTTGAGAAATGACAGTACTCGTGATTTCAAAGGTAATGAAAAAAATCCCCAGAATTCTATGCGTGAATTAATTATGTGATTAAACATACAAATGTACTGTTCTCCAAGAAAACCGAGCTGTTTCCATATTCAGCATTGAATACCAAGATATTATTTTCTTGTTTGTAGAGATATTCATGATCTAAAGAGAGAAAACAACCAGATCAAAATTTCAAGTTGTTACTAAACATCTTCATAAGCTGAAAATTATAGAATACAATTTAAGTTCACAAATACCAAATAGGCATTTCTAAGATGAGAAAACATGAATGATATTATACTAACATTCATTCATTTTTTCATCATTATTGTCAAGGTTTCAATTCACATTTAATTTTTTATTGTACATGTCAAAGAAATACTTGGGTTTCTTTCAGTCTTTCTCTCTTTGCACTTCAAGTAGAAAACAAAAAACAAAAATCAAAAACTCTCCATAGACTTTTTAAAAACAAAGATTACCTCTTCTGAGTGCCATAAAAGCACCCTACATCTCAACCTAACTAGAATGAACGTAAGCATAAAATCTGCCCTACCCAAAAAATTCTTACCTGAAATCCATCGTAAGGAGTACAACTTCAGTCTATAAGTATTTTTTAAGTAATCAGTTAGAGTGTAAGTTTTGCGACTGTCAGCTGTAGCATCATCTGCTGGTTGAGAAAAAGAGCCAAATGTTCAGTAAGATGGAATAACCTAAGTTTTGGATAAAATAAACAAATGGATCACTACAATAAACCCTGCTCACAAAATTCAGAAATACCCTCACAAAATGCAAGACACATTTTAAAAGACTTCAGACTGAATACATAGAGTAAAAATCATTGAACTATGAAGTGTGTGTGTGTGTTTGTTTCACTGTGCTGTATTGTGCTATACTAGTGCGCTTTACTGTGAAGGTCTAGATCAGCAATGTCCTATAGAAATACAATGTAAGTATATTTTCTAGTAGCTATATAAGAAACACAATCTTAAGGTAAAATTAATTTTAGTAGCATATTTTATTTAGCGCAATACATCCAAAATATCATTTTGCCATGTAACGAATATTTAAATGTTATGAGAACTTTCGTGTTCTTTTTTTCATTCTAACTCTCAAATCTGGTATGTAGTTTATACTTACAGCATATCTCAATCTGACTAGGTACATTTTAAGTTAATAGTTACATGTGACCACATGTTCAACGACTACTGTGGTGGATGGCCTGGAGATAGATCATCCTTTTCGGACACTTTGGGGCCCAGTTTCAGGCCCTCCTGCTTCTCAGAGACCCTTAGGACCTGCTGATCACCCAATTCAGGGATCTTCATCAATATCATCACTTTTCTTTGAACTTAACAGAATTTGTGTGGTTCTGTATTCTACTACTGGTGACCCAAATTCAAAGTCTGAAAATCATTTTTGATACCTGTCTGTTTTTCCACCATGCCCATCTAACTGACCTTCTTGATTATTCCTGGAAACTTTTTTTTCAGGTATCCCTGCCATTAGATTCTCCCAATTCTATCCATTCTCTGCACCAGCACTAGAATAATTTTTCTAAACCACTACTTTCATTCTGGCGATCCCTTCTCCAAAACTTTTCAATGTTTCCTCATTGCCTACAGGAAGAAGATTAACACTCCTTAGCCTGACACAGCCCTCCACAATTGACACAAGAGTGTCTTATGTCACTCTCTCCTTGCAGGGACCATCTCATTCACTCTTATGACCGACACACTGAACCCAGAAGATCTTCTTGGGCTTCTCCACCTCTGCTCCTTTTTCTAAACCACTTCTCTGCAGTGTCTTCCCTGCTTTCCTGGTTGTCAGAATCACTACCCTCCAATCCCCATCTCTTTCATGAAGACTTTAGTTCTGCCCCCTCTGACTTTTGCCCCAACGCTACTAATTTGGCTCTTGTCATTTAATGACAAAATAGTTGACAGCTCTTTTGCTCTGTCTACCCATGTGGTGTCCTCAGTTAGGCCATGTAGTCTTTGAAGACAAGGCCTTGTTGCTTGTTCGTTTTAATTTTTACATCAACCTTTAGCAGCTAACACAGTTCAATTCCATAGTAGGCACATACTCAGAGAGGTTTTATTGGTTGATGTAAGATATCATCCTAGAAGCATAATCAAGCCAATGTGATTCCTCTTCTCCAATCCCAGAGTCTGTCCACCGATGAAAGAGCTTAAAGTATTTTTTCTCAAATCCTCTACTTTTTCCACATATACACAAACATACACTCACATAATCAGCCACCATTATAAAATTCCTATAGCTGCAGTTCTTACAATTTGTGGGACTAGGAAGCCAGCAGCCCTGTCTCTTGTTAATTTTCTTGCAGGAAATGCCTCCCTTGTAATTTTCTTACAGAAAATGCTCTTTCAAACAATGTTCTTAAAATTTTATTTCTTCAAATCTGGTACACATACACCATGGAATACTATGCAGCCATAAAAAGGAAAAAGATTGTGTCCTTTCAGGGACGTGAATGAAGCTGGAAGTCATTATTCTCAGCAAAGTAACACAGGAACAGAAAACCAAATGCTACGTGTTCTCACTTATAAGTAGGAGGTGAACAATGAGAACACATGGACACACGGTGAGGAACAACCAACACTGGGGCCTGTTGGGGGTGGGGGTGGGGGTAGGGAGAGGGAGAGCATCAGGAAGACTAGCTAACGGACTCTGGGCTTAATACGAAGGCGATGGGTTGATCTGTGTTGCAAACCACCATGGCACATGTTTACCTATACAACAAACCTGTACATCCTGCACATGTACCCTGGAACTTAAAATAAAAGTTGAAAGAAAAAAAGAAAAAAGATAAGAAGACTTCTGAGGTGGGCCATTCCCTCGGTTAAAAATGACAAAGCTTTCCGTTTTCATCATTATAAGTAAAGATAATAAAGAAAATACAGGTCAAGTTGAAGGTTAAAAAAAGATTTTATTTCTTCAGATCTTATCTGATAATAACTTTGTGTCTGCCTAAAACAACTTTGTTTCAAGAAATAAAAATGCTACATTTCACTTTATTACTTTATTGATTTTATTTAAACCTTCTTAGTTTATAAGTTAAAGAGAGCTTTAAAAAAGCAAACTATTTTTTTTTTGGTCAATTTATTCCTGCATTTCATCCCTAAAAGTTAGTAGAAGATTCGTGTTTGCTAGTAGAAATATAGCAAGCAGGTAAAATCAGTCCTTGAATTTGCCAACCTTCAAACAAGAAGTAAAGCCTTATGCTACAGAAAATATTTGAAACTCATATTGGGAATAGGAACTGGATTTGTTCACAAAATGCTCTCAATTGCTTGTATTCATCCGACTATTCTTTCATGCATCAAATAGTTAAAAAGTGAGTACTATTTGAAAAATACTATTAAGGAGTTATACTCTGTTATCAAGAGGTATTAGTTTAAAATGTACATAAACACACCCCAAATTAGTGTAATTTGAAATACAGATGATTATTGACATCCACAATCCTGATAGTCTGCTGATGTAGATATCTAGACAGATCTGCACACACACATATATGTATATATAAAAAAATAGATATATCAACATGGAACATCTATCATTAATTCTTGATTTTGTAAGAAAGGAATTAACTTAATACCTATAAAAGATCACATATAGTATTATCTCATTTAAATGCATCTCACTTAAAGGTATTTACCCAGGTTTTTCAGGTAACACAGTTACATTGGGAATGTTGAAATAATTGAGGCAAAATTCCTTTGACAGCGCCTGCTGCCCAGGGTGCTTCATCTTGAATTCATGATGTGCTCTTCTCTGTGCACTTAACTTGCCTGCCCTCCTCAGACCTTGCTGGGTTCGATCTCTCAGAAGTCCAGTTCATTCTCTCACAACTCCATAGCTTTTTTTTTTTTGACAGGATCTCGCTCATGTTGTACAAGGTGGAGTGCAGTGGCACAATCACGGCTCACTACAGCCTCGACCTGCCAGTCCCAAGTGAGTCTCCCACCTCAGCCTCCTGAATAGCTGGGACTACAGGCACACACCAGGCTAATTTTTGTATTATTAGTAGAGACAGGTTGTTGCCATGTTGCCCAGGCTGGTCTCCATTTCCTGGGCTCAAGCAATTCTCCCACCTTGGCCTCCCAAAATGCTGGGATTACAGGCGTGAGCCGCTGCACCTGGCCTAGTCCACAGTTTGAAAACCCATCATCTCTATCACATTCAGGTTCCCTTCTGCTCATGATGGCTTCCTGTGAGTTGGATCCATAGGCATATTTTCCAGATATGAACTCTGATGGCACACTTACTAGAGCTTAGGACATTCCTGCAAGCCCTAGGCTTACCCTGGTCTGTGTCAGGCTCACTCAGCTGCTTTAGAATAACCCTGCAACCCAGTTTCCACATATTAGCTGCCAGTCCAAGAGCAGTGCGGCTAAATTGGAGCAAGCAGAGCAACACAAATGTTCCTTGTTTTTCGCCTTGCTGTTTGATAAGCAGGGCACATTGGAAGACGGTTTTGAAACATCAAGATACGCGAGTTCTGTGAGACAAGAGTGCCAACTCCAGGTTTTGACCTTTAGCAAGTTCATAGTTTGCTGCCAAGTTACAACCTATTTTGTCAAACTCTTATAAGACATGCTCATGATTCGTCTTCCTTGTCTACTTGCTCACTGACAGGGCACTGCTGCGGCAGCAGATGAAGGTCTTTGGCTGCTTGCATGGTTTTCTTCTTAGTTCGGCCTGGGACATGTTCATTTGACTTATCAGTTCAAAGCATTGTGCAGCCAAGTAAAGCACTTAATCATATGTTACCCATCAGTTTATACAGAAACTCGAGTTTCAAATCTTTAATTTAAAAATAAAAATATAGATTTATAATTTTATACTTTTCTTCTTTAGCTAAAGCACCTATTAACTTGAACCATATGAAAATACCATTTTTGTTAGTTAAAAAAGGTAGAATAGCGGCATTTAAAATGGCTCAGTCTAATAATAAATTCTTATCAAAGTGTTAAGGTATCTTAATGAATCCTTGCTGTAGTGTCAAAATTATTTCTGAAAAACAATAATTCCAGAATGATAAAATCCAAATAAGAGAGTGGTACAGTTCCATGGGATATCCTTGCTTTGATCAATTGCTTCTGTATGATTACAAGATATTTTGAATATTGTCATCCATTCATACTAAACTTTTTTGTCTATATTAAATTAACATATAATGTTTCCACTCCACAAAAATAAACTGTTTTGGTAAATAAATGGCTAATGAAATACATCTAAAAAGAAATGTGCTTGTTACGGCGCATAACTGTGTAAAGTTGTTAAAAACAGGCAAAAGAGATATCTGGTTATAAAGTTCCTGTGTTCCATATGGTAATCAGCTAACATTCCATACTGATGCTTGTATCCATGATGGGTATAAAGAAATAAAACGAGTGGTTACTTCAAAATTTGCTCTAGCAAATTAACAGCCTTGACACAGGGGTGGTAGAAGAAAAATCAAGGAGGTAAAAGAAGAAACTGACTGAATGTCCCCTCATCCTGTGGCTATATCCTCCAGCAGCACATGCAGGCTGCCACCCATCTCCATAGATTCAACAAACACCAGTCAAGGGGTTCAGCAGCTGGTTGCTTTGAATCAGAGAGCCTGGATTTGAAACCAGGTCCATTTCTTGCCTTGGGGCCTTGGGAAAATTATTGAATCTTTGCTATGATTTGAAAGATGGTGTCCCTTCCAAAACTCACGTTGAAACTTAATCTCCATTGTGGTAGTGTTAAGAGGTGGAGCCTCTTTGGGAAGTGATTAGTGCTTCATAAAAGGGCTGAAGGGAGGCCAGGTGCTGCAGTTCACGCCCGTAATCCTAGCACTTGGGAGGCCGAGGTGGGCAGATAACCTGAGGTTAGAAGTTCGAGACCAGACTGACCAACATGGAGAAACCCTGTCTCTACTAACAATACAAAATTGGCAGGGTGTGGTGGCACATATCTGTAATCCCAGCTACTCAGGAGGCTGAGGCAGGAAGATTGCTTGAACCCGGGAGGCGGAGTATTGGTGAGCCGAGATAGCGCCGTTGCACTCCAGCCTGGGCAATAAGAGCGAAACTCCGTCTCAAAAAAAAAAAAAAAAAAAAAGCGAGGGAACTCGCTGCTGCCTTTGTGGCCTTCTACCTTTCACCATGTAGGGATGCTGCCTCGAGAGACAATGCCATCGATGGGGTGGGATCTCACCAGACACTGACCTGCCTGCACTTTAATCTCTGACTTCTCAGCCTCCAGAACTGTGAGAAATACATTTCTGTTCTTTAAAGGTTACCCATTCTTAGGTATTTTGTTATAACAAGACAAATGGACCTAGAAAGAAACTGGTACCAGAGAAATGGAGTGTTGCTGTTACAGATGCCTAAAAATGTGGAAGTGGCTTGGAACTGGGTAATGGGTGAGGCTGGAATAGTTTTGAAGAGCAGGCCAGAAAAAGCCTAGATTACATCTACAGAGTGTTAAACACAATTCTGGCGAGGGCTCAGAAGAGGAGAGCTGTGGATAGAGCCTCGGTCTTCTTAGAAATTATCTAAGTGATTGTGATCAGAATGCTGGTAGAAATACGGCAGTAAAGGACCCTTTTGATGAGATCTCAGACAGAAATAAAGATCTCATTAGAACTGGAGAAATGGTCATTCATGCCAGAAAGTGGTAGTTGGCTGCATTGTGTCTGTGCCCTTCTGGAAGGCAGAATTAGAGGATAAACAAGGATGTCTGGCAGAAGAAAAAAACACGTTCAGGGTGCTGAATGGTTTCTCCTGACATCCTATAGGAAAACGTGAGAAGAGAGAAACAAATTAAAGACAAAATTCATAATCATAAGGGAAGATTTGGAAAAGTCTCAGCCTGGCCTGATCCTGCTCAGGTTGGAAAGACAAAAACCGCAAGTTCAGAGAGAATACCAAGGGTGTGGCCAAGCAATGTTTAAGTTTAATAAGGAGATTAGTATGGAGAATAGGAAGCCAGATGCTATTCATCAGGACAATGGAACAATGACCCTGAAGGCAGTTTGGAGATTATTGCTACTGCCCCTCCCATCACAGGCCCAGAGTGCCACGGCCTAGGGCAGGGGTGTCCAATATTTTGGTTTCCCTGGGCCACAAGGGATTGTGGCCACACATAAAATTGTCTTGGGCCACACATAAAATACACGAACACTAATGATACCTGAATAACTTAAAAAAAGAAAATCACAAAAATAACTCAGAATGTTTTAAGAAAGTTTACAAATTTGTGTTGGGCTGCATTCAAAGCTGTCCGGCCACATGCCACCCGTAGGCCACAGGTTGGACAAGCTTGGCCTAGGGGAAAGAACTATGTCAAGAAAAGGAGCCTTGGGCACCCATGGACCCCATCATTGACTCCCCTGCACCTCCTTGTCTCTGCTCTCAGCTTTCTGGTGCAGCACTCTTCAGCTGCCACATATGTGACTCAAGCAGGCTCAGCTGCCGCTCTAGCATGTACAGGCTATAAACCTTGGCAGCACCCATGTGGTGCTAATTTTGCAGGAGCATAGAGTACACAAGCATGGGGGCATGGCGACCTCCTCCTAAATTTCAAAAGATTCCTCTGAAAGGCTAGTGGCCCACGCAGAGAACTGCCACAGGAGCTACTGCAGAGTCCTAACTAGGGCAATGCTTAATGGAGCTGCTGGGCAAGGCCACCCTTGAGGCCCCAGAACTGTAGTCACCAGCATGCAATGTCAGCCTGGGGGAGCCACAGGCACAAGACTTCAATCCATGAGAGCTACACCATGGGCCGTGCCCAGCAAAGCCATATTGGGGCCGTGGGTGGTCCTCTGAGGCCTTGGGAACCCAGTCCCCACCCTAGTATGTCTGAAACATGGGACATGGAGTCAAAGATTATTTTTAAACCTCAAGATGTAATGTTGCTTACCCTGTTGGGCTTTAGATTTATTTGGAACTTGTTAACCGTTTCTTGTTATTTCTCCCATTTGGAATGGAAATATCTATCCTATGCCTACCCCACTGTTGTATTTTGGAAGCACACAACTTGTTTGATTTCACAGATTCACAGCTGGAGAGCAATTTGCCTCAGGGTGAAGCTTACCTTGGGTTTCACCTAATTTAGGTGAAAACTAATTTAGATGAGACTCCGGCCTCTAGCCTTCTGAGTTGATGCTACAAAAAGTTAAGAGTTGGGAGGCTATTAGGATGGAACGAATGCATTTTGCATATGAAAAGGACATGAAGTTTGGGATTCAAGGGCGAATGCTATGGTCGAGTGTACCCCAAAATTCAAGTCTTGAAGCTAAATCTCTGTTGTGATATTAACAGTTGGGACCATTTGAAGTGATTAAGTCGTGAGGGCTCCCCACTCATGAATGGTTAGGTGCCTTATAAAAGGGGTGGAGGGAACTAGCCTAAGCCTTTTTGCCTTTCTACTCTTCTGCCGTGTGAGAATGCAGCAAGAAGGCCCTCACCAGACACCAAATGCCAATGCCTTGATATGAAACCTCCCATCTCCAGAACTGTGAGAAAATAAATTTCTGTTGCTTATAAATTACCTAGTCTGTGGTATTTTGTTACACCAGCACAAACTAAGACATCTTTTAAAGTTTCATTTTAAAAATCTATAACACGAGACTAATAGCCCATGGAGATTTTCAATGATTAAACGAGATAACGTATGTTATATGCTTAGCTCAGGACTTAGAACTTAGGAAGCACCTGTAGGTATTTACACTATGCATTACTGTTTTGTTCCAAGCATATGCTAGGCAACCAGAATACAAAAAAGAATATAAAAGAGTCTTTCCTCTGGAGCACCTAAGAGTGAGATTAAGAATTTAACCACAGTAAAATAAGAGCCAGTTAGGTTTCACTATGTTCATAATGAAAACTGATCCTAATAAAAAAGCATGAGATAATTACATTGAGAAAAATATTTAGGATAAGTGCAATCTAATTATTTCCTAAGGGCCAACGCATATCACTTTCTCCCTTCTATTAATACATGCCTAACACCATCCATAGCATCCATATTGGAAGTCAGCAGTTTTGAGTATGAAGGGAAAACATTGGAGCTAATGGAATTAGAGGATGTCTGAAGACTGATATTTCTCTCATTACATAAGAGACATTAGAATACAATCACAATAGCAGATTTACCTTCTCAACAAAAGACACTGTGGTACAGCTGGGTGCAGCGGCTCATGCCTGTAATCCTAGCACTTTGGGAGGCTGAGATGGGTGGATTGCCTGAGCTTAGGAGTTCGAGACCAGCCTGGGCAACATGGTGAAACCCCGTCTCCACTAAAATACAAAAATAAAAGTCATCCAGGCGTGGTGGTGGGCACCTGTAATCCCAGCTACGCAGGAGACTGAAGCACGAGAGGTTGCAGTGAGCCGAGACTATGCCACTGCACTCCAGCCTGGGCAACAAAGTGAAACTCTGTCTCAAAAAAAAAAAAAAAAAAAAAAAAAAAAGAACACCATGGTACATCCAGGGGCATATGATAAATGCATTGCCATCTAGCTGGAGGCTGTAGAATGTTGGGACTGTCAGGTGACCAAACTTTGGTTAGGGACATAATCACGTTCCAATGTGTTCACCTGAAATAGTACAATGCACATTTCCCCAAATAGCAACACTTTGAAAAAAATAAAACATTTTAATGGGTTTTAGCACCCCTCCTCCTCCATCTCCTCCTCCTTTACCTCCTCCTCCTCCTCCTCCACCTCCTCCTCCTCCTCTTTTGCCTTTCCACTTCATCCACACTGGCCACCCAGTGGCCAGACACACCAGGCTCATGCCTGCCTCAGGGACTTTGCACTTGCTATATGCTCTTCCTGTAATGTTCTGCCCCCAGATATGGCCAGGGCTTGCTTCCTCACCTCCTTCAGGTGTTTATTCAAATGCTGCACTCCTTCCCTGGACTGGCACTGCAGCCTTCTCCCCCAGGGTATTCTCTACTACTCTTTCCAGCATTAGTCATTTTTTCCTTAGCAATGATACCATCTAACTTATTATACATTTTACTTTTTTATATTGTTCACTCTCTGCATCCCTTAATTGGAGGTAAGCTCCATGAGGGCACTGATTTTATTTTGTTTCATTCTGTTTACTATTATATTACTGCAGCCTAGAACAGTGCCTGGTGCACAGTAAGCACTCAATAGTTGTTGAATGAAAACATAAAAGTCAGACAATCTGAAAATAAGAACCAACAGCTCCAAACACAATATGTGAACTCCAAGTGGCTGTAGTGTAGGAAGAGGAGTAATCTTAGCCAGACAGGACTAGACACATTGAGCACAGGAGCCTCTGAAACAGCCTTTGCAAAAATTATGACAGTGAGAGAAATCTAAACTAATTGACTCCATCTTGCTTCTAACCTCACAAGCTAACTACCTTTGCTCATTACCGGGTGTAGGCCACGCAAACTATGGAAGAAATTTAGTTTATAGTTTAACTTTGAAGCAAGGATGATAATAGTCCCTCCCCCAACTGGCCCACTCTGAGGACTGAGACTGCCTTTCTAAGACTAAGAAAAAGCCACAACTGAGGATTACAGGAAGGGCCTGAATTCTGCCAAGATGTAGGCTAGTAGTTAAATGATAACCAGCCATCATTCCAGAGGTCAGAAGATTTGTAACTTTCCCAACTACTCTTATAGATAACATCACTATTGTCAAGTTGTCAAGACCTAAGATTGGTCTTTGAGATATTTTTCAGACTTTTGCATTCAGGTGGACCTGCTGACTCCACCTGGACCTGTGACTCATACCAAGGAACTAAATCCAGCAGTCTTGTGACCCTCACCCAGAAAATGACTTAGTGCACAAAGACCATTTTGGACACTCCTATGATTTCATCCCCAAACAATCAACAGCACCCATTCCCTAGCCTCCTGCCTACAAAATCATCCTTAAAAACCCTAGCCTCCAAGCTTTGAGGGAGGCAACTTGAGAACTGTCTCCTGTCCTTTCACTTGGCTGGTCCTGTGATTATGAAATTCTCTATTGCAATATCACTGTCACAGTGAATTGGTTTTATCTGTGCAGCAGGCAGGAAGAATCTGTCAGGCTATTACAACTCAGGTTCTAGACCACTACTAGCTACTGTTAGGTCAGCACACTTCTGTAAGCCTAAGCCAGTCACCTACTGGCTTTCACCTCCAAATATACATATCCTTCCTTGCTCAGTAATTCTGGGGAAGGGTTTTAAAGCTGTATTTCCAAGAAGCCTCATCTGCAGGATTCTTGCTAGATTCTGTTAATAGGGGAAAAGAGAGAAAAAATTAGATGGCAATTAGAGGAGGGGCTCCTCCTTTCCTTTCTTGCTGACAGTATGCACCCAGCAGTAGCACCTGCTCTAGCCTTTAACTTCCTTTGTAATATCCAGAATCTGCTTCATCATGCCTCTCAGAGGTACCAGTAGCAGCTGGGGGTGTTATAAACTTTAGAGCTTTGATCTGAGATCTTCTGTGATCCTCTTCTTCCTCTTTGTTCCCAAGCCCTAGAGGTGACTCCTTCCTGCAGTTACTCTTTCTCAGTTACCTCAGAGTTCCTCTTTTGCTCTTTTATCTGTGTAACGAATTTTCATATTAAATCTCTCTGCTGAAATATGTAGTGGGATTTCTTTTTTTTTTTTTTTTGAGACAGAGTCTCACTCTGTCACCCAGGCTGGAGTGCAGTGGTGCAATCTCGGCTCACTGCAACTGCTGCCTTCCTGATTCAAGTGATTTTCCCGTTTCAGTCTCCCAAGTAGCTGCAACTTCAGGTGTGTGCCACCACATTTGGCTAATTTTTGTATTTTTAGTAGGGATGGGGTTTCACCATGTTGGGCAGGCTGGTCTTGAACTCTTGGCCTCAGATGATCTGCCTGCCTCAGCCTCCCAAAGTGCTGGGATTACAGGCCTGAGCCACCATGCCTGACCTCTAGTGTGATTTCCCTAACTGACATAAGAACTTATTCATCTTACCTATTGTGATGAAATTAAATAGAACTTAAAGCTGTTGGAACTTTAGGTTATTTTGAGCCTTGAGAGGTATGTGGCCTGAGTCACATATCATGTAGCTGTAACTTCTGCTTTTTCCCGTAAATGACCAGAAAAGACCTTGTGGTGCCAGAGGTAGGAACCCCTCAGATCATCACCCCTGCTCATGGAAAGTTAAAGGAATTTTAGTTGGAATATACCAATCTGTCACCAATAAAATCACTATAATATACATACTGACCTTGTATGGAAAATGTTGCAACCCTGCTAACTGCCTATATGAGTGAAACTTTCAATTCCTCACTTTGTAATGCTAACCCCATTTGTCTGGAGTATGTTTTCTGAGAGGTCATCCTCAAGCTTTGCACTTGAATAAACTCTACACTTAATCATTTTTCTGAATCTTGTTATTTAAGTTAGACATTATAAAGAAAGTATTTTTAAGTGGTAAGAATACAACATCTAGACCTGGAGTTGGCAAACATTTTCTTAAATGGCTGGTTGGTCAATAGTGTAGGCTTTGTAGGCCTTACAGTCTTTAGTCTCTGTTGTAGTTACTCAAGTCTGCCATTGTAACTCACAAGCAGCCACAGCCAGTCTGTGAGTGAGTGGGCACAGCTGTGTTCCCATCAAACTTTACTTTTACAACATCAGGTGGCCAGTCCTGACTATAGTTTGACAACCTCATCTAGACATTCCTCAAAATTGTGAGTGACATTAAAACAAAAACAAAAACTTCTCACAGGACTGGATTTGAAAGACAGATGTTGAGATTGAAACTCCAGTTACCCTGAAACAGTATCAGTATACAAGTCCAATATATGTAGCAGAAAAGTGAAAGTGGGCAGAATATTTATGCCTCAGTATTCAAGCATCAGATATCTATTTTCATCTTAACCCAAATATGAACATGTTGGTAAAGAAATGCAAAGCTAAGACTGAACTAAGCCCGATTACATTGCCTGGTTCCCTCTGCTATCACAGCAGGGTCAGGAAGCTCTACACACACAGGCAGCCAGCACTAAGCAAGGTGGCAGGACTGCTTTATCCCTTTGTGAAATGAAATTGTTTTTTTTTTTTCTGATTATAGTCACTCCCTCTTTTCTTGATAGAACTTTTCTGGGAATAAACAAGACTGATACAATAATGGCCCAAACTATTATGTACAGGGCTTTTATGCCCCATGAAGTTGACTGGCATTAGGCTGTGTAATCCGAGGTGATGATAAACACTTAAAAGGTGCAAAGTTCTTAAGTGTATGACTAAATGACCCACAGGCCCATGAAACATGCAACTATTTTAGCAAAGGGCTAGTTTCTCTTGACATATACATAAAAGCAGTTGTAGTGGGACTTCAGTGGAGGGTATTAGAGTGCAAACTAAGAAAGATCAGATCATGTTTGAAAGAAAACTGAGTAAAGGAAATCTGTATTTATGGAAACTGAAAGCTCTAACACTGACTCATTGAAGTCTCTCGAAGATTTATAAGTGTAATCAACAAGGCTATTCTTTGTGACAAGCATTTGTCATCCCCGATATAAGAAAAAACAATCACTGGAAAACAAAACTGCGACAGGAATTGCCCCATTCCCAGTATTTGCCAGGCAAAACATTCAGGAGCTGTTAAAACAAACAAACAAAAAATGTTATAAATATATAAAGAATAATAATTACACATTCTTACGGTGTTCTTCTAGTTTGCTGGGTTGTTCTAGGCAATGCAGACTTTCAACTCATTTATTCTTCTTATGCTCATTCCCATTTTACAAATAAGGAGACTGAGGCACAGACAGGCACAGCCAGTAACTAGACTAAAATCCTGTGATTTGTATGCACCAAAGCCACATTTGGACCAGGCAATATGGTGCCAAAGCCTGTGGTTACAATCACTCTTCCAAACCTCTCTAAATCTTTGGGACAGTGATTGCATGTAGTAAATGCTTTCTTGGCATTTTTTGTGAATTGGTGGAGATGAATTAGGCTTTATGGAATGTTTAAATTCAGTGTTTGCAACTATTTAAGCAGTTGCAATAAAGTAATAAAATAAAAAAAATAAGCAGGTTGGTAGTATCATGAGGACTTGGGTCAGCTGAAACTTAATTTGTTCTGCTTCAAAGTCAAAAGAGTGCAAATTCTCTCAGAAAACTCTAGAATGTTTGCTCTGGACAGTAAGAAGGATGGCAACACTATGGCTTCCTAGAAAGGAAGTTATACCATCTCTATTCTCTTTTCCATGGGAACACCTAATAACTTTTATCATCTTTTTCTGAACTCATAAAAAAGTAGTCATGTAAGCTTTAAAACAGGGTTCTTTTCTTCCCTTTTTTTCATGTTTCCTAGATTTTAAATATTATACAACGTTGAACAACTCAGGTCCTGCAGTATACATTTTGAAAAAATTATAAAATTCGCCAACAAAAAAATTCAATGATTCCTCCTTTACAGCAAAAGCTACCATAAGAAGCTTATTTTCTACCAAGCTCATCAGTTCTCTGGTATCTGTCCCTCCTGCCATTGTTTAACTCTTTCCTTAGAACTCTGAAGGAGAGGTGAGCTTCCTTCTCGATCCTTCCACACCCCAATCTGTGACTCAGATGCTTGTCTTCTTGTTCCCAAGGGATTTTTTTAATCTTACCTTTTCCCTCTAAAACACCCTTCCTTCCTTCCTTCCTTCCTTCCTTCCTTCCTTCCTTCCTTCCTTTTTCCCTCCCTCTCTCCCTCCCTAGCTTCCTTCCTTCCTAGAGTTCTTCTTTCCTAGCTTCCTTCTTTCCTTCCCTCCCTCCCTCCCTCCCTCCCTTCCTCCCTTCCTTCCTTCCTTCCTTCCTTCCTTCCTTCCTTCCTTCCTTCCTTCCTTCCTTCCTTCTTTCCTCCTTTCCTTCCTTCCTTCCTTCATCTCTCTCTCTCTTTCTTACTTGAGACAGGGTCTCACTCTGTCACCCAGGCTAGAGTGCAGTGGCACTATCATGGCTCACTAAAGCCTTGAACGAACTCCTGGGCCTCCCAAAGACCTAGGATTACATGTGTGAGCCACTGTGCCCAGCTGCATCTTCAGTTTCTTTCCACTGCTCACTTCTGCTCTATGGTTAAGCATGCAGGGTGTGTACCGATCTTAAAGAAATACTTACCTGATCTTGCTGCATCCTCAAGCCATCTGGACAAACTTCTCAACCAAACAATCTACATTCATAGCCTTCATTTTCCTACTATTCCTCTGCATTCTCTCTCCTCATCTTATTTTCTGTACCACATATTTTGCCAATTAATCAAGTAATTTTATATCTATTTAGGTACTTACTTTAACAGTTTTTTCTTAACTAAACTATTAATAAGCCATGAGCCATGAACGTATTGTATCTTTTTTCAAACAGTTGCTAGCACTTACAAATTGTAGGTATATACAATTTAGTACTGAGTGGTTTATAAATATAAGAATTTTAATCAGAATTACAGCAACATTAATAAATATTCATTAAAAAATTTTTTCTTGCCTGAGCTCCAAGATAACTTCTTTAATTCACCAAACATTTACTTAGCACTTACTGTGTTATTCAGTGTTCTGGGCATCAGAGACATCACAGTGAATAAAGCATGAAAAACTCCTGCCCTTATGAAGCTTATATTTTAACTGGGGGAGACATATGAACAGACAATGAGTAAGCAATGCCATATGTTAGGTGGTAACAAGTGCCATGGAGCCTTCACAATGGAAAGCCAATGACCGGGGTTAAGCAGAGAAGGACATGATTTGACTTATGTTTAAATACGATCACCAGCCTAGGCACGGTGGCTTACACCTATAATCCCAGCACTTTGGGAGGCTAAGACAGGTGGATCACCTGAGGTCAGGAGGATGAGACCAGCCTGGCCAACATGGCAAAACCCCATCTCTACTAAAAATACAAAAAAAAAAAAAAAATTAGCCGGTGTGGTGGTGCATGCCTATAGTACCAGCTATTCGGGAGGCTGAGGCGGGAGAATCACTTGAACCCGGGAGGTGGTGGTTGCAATGAGCCAAGACTGCATCAATGCAGTCCAGCCTGGGTGACAGAGCAAGACTCTGTCTCAAAATAAATAAATAAATAATAAATTAAATAAATAATAAATTAAAACAATTTGATCACTATATTATTAATAGTTTTCTATTGCTATGTAACAAATCACTACAAACTTAGTGACTTAATACAGCACACATGTATCAGTTCAGGGTTCTATAAGTCAGCAGTCCAGCCCATTTTGCTGAGTTCTCTGTCCAAAGTATTGTGAGGTTAAAATCAAAGTTTTGGCTGGAATGAGTTGTCAGCTGGAGGCTCTGGGGAAAAATTACCTGCTTCCAGGCTCACACAGGTTGTTGGCAAAATTCAGTTCATTGAGGTTGTGAGAGTGAAGTTCTCATTTACTTGTTGACTACAAGCCAGGCTGTTCTCACCTCCTAGAGATGACCCACATTCCTGGTCATATGGCCCCTCCATCTTCCAAGTCAGCAATGGCATGTCAAATCCTTCTCATGCCTGGGATTCCTGACTGCCTGTTCTGTGACGAGTCAGAGAAACTCTGCTTTTAAACGGTTCATGTGATTCAGTCAGGCCCAAGCAGGTAATCTCCCCTTCTTAAAGCTGACTGTGCATTATAATGAAACTTAACTACAGGAAGAAAATCCATCATATCCACAATCTCAGAGATTAGTACACAGGAGGGGAGGTGGGGGTTCCTGGGGGTCATCTTAGAATTCTGCCTACCACAATCACCTTATCTGTTGTGTTGAGAATACACCACAGGGGGAAGTAAGAAAAAGAAAGAGAGATGTTGGCAATCATTTAGGGGAAGGACAATTGTGTCTTTGACCAGGGTAGTAGGAGATGAGGTGGTGAGATATGGTCAAACTCTGAGAGAATATGAAGATACAGATGATAAAACTGCTGACACATTGGATGTGACTTGTGAATGAAAGAGAGGGGTTGGGGAGAACTTGCGTGGATATTGGCCTCAGTAGCTACAAAATGGAATTGCCACTTGCTGAGATAAAATGTACTAAGGGAAGACAAAGAGTTTTGGAAGATGTCAGTACGAGATGCCAATATCACCTCCGAATGGAGATGTCCAGTAAGCAGTTGTATACTGCACCTAGAGCTCAGTAAAAGGTCTGGTTTGCAGATAAAATTGGAAAGTTGCCAAGGGAGCCCCAGAGTAGTCCAAGGTGAGAAGTTGAAGATATCAGGAAGAGTACCTAAGAAGGCTGGGAAGGACTGCACAGTGAGGTAGAAGGACAACCAGGAGAGAGTGAGAGCCCCGAGGGGAGGTGGAGAAGAAGGATGACTAATTGACAGGCACATGAGACGCAGACTGAGAAGCAACTCCAGATCGGCAACACAGAGATTAGGGACCTTGACAAGAACTGAGCTGTTTTAGTGGTGTGGTGGGGATAACCCTTATTCCACGGGGCTTAAGAGGAAAAAAAAAAAAAAAGAAGAGGGGTAACAGATGGTGATAATAGAAACTCTTTAA
This sequence comes from Macaca thibetana thibetana, assembly GCF_024542745.1. Classification (NCBI taxonomy): domain Eukaryota; kingdom Metazoa; phylum Chordata; class Mammalia; order Primates; family Cercopithecidae; genus Macaca; species Macaca thibetana. Next base: position 80,938,335 of record NC_065589.1, on the reverse strand, counting down.
GAAGTTTTGTGGTAAAGAGAGCAGAGAAAGGAAGTGGTAGGTTGGCAGGGATGAGGGTGGAAAAAGATACTTGCCTTCTTATTTTTTTTGTAAGAATATGAGACACTATTGCCTGTTCATGATCAAATAGGGATGGAAAAAATGATGATGCCACATGCAAAGGGATAGCTAGAGTCTAATCTTTCAGTAAGCAAAAGGGATGGGACCCAGGGCACAAACAGAGGGCTTGGTCTTGGATAGAAGCCTGAGCATTCATTCCCCTAACTTAGGAGGGGAGCCCATGCAGGTGAATGCATTGATGAACCGGTGAGAATTGAAGTTCTCTTCTAATGGTTTCAGTTTTCTTATCAAACCAGGAAGCCAGGTCTTTAGCTATGAATTTGCATAGGGTGGAGATGTTGGAAATTTGAGAGGAGAGGAGATACCTGGAATAGTTCACCAGAAGAGCAAGTGAGTGAGCAGACAGGGAAAATAGGTCCGGATTGCCAGGAAGAAATAAAGGTCCACTGGCTGCTGGGTTCTTGGTTCTCCTTTCAGTACAGCCAAACCCTTCTCATTTTAAGAAAATTATTACCATGCAGAGTAATTTTTTCCCTGGAAATTTTAAAACAAAGATTTGAGTCATCAAGTAGATTTTTTTTTGCCCTTGTTAGATTAAATTATAGCTTTTAGACCTTGTGAGGTTATTTTGTTTGCTTCTGTTATTTATTTATTTATTTATTTATTTATTTATTTTTATGGTTATTAATTATTTTAAGTCCTACTTTCCTGGGTTGACTTTCGCAGATCTAAGTTTTAGCATTTTTTAAAAACTTTGCCCATCTTATTTTATGTTGACTATTTCTGCCACTTTCTGCTATTACGAACTGGATTAAATATGACAGTTTATGTGGATTTTCTAGGGGTAAATTGTGAGTAATTCCCCTCAGATATTTCTGACCTGCTCTATTGTCTCAGATTTATATTTTAATATTGCAATTCAATTACTTCCTCCTCTTGGTCACTTTGGATGCCAAGAGAAAGAAAGGGCTGAGGTCAAAATGTCCTTGAGATCAGAAAGGCAGCAACAAAGCACACTGGTTTGCAATAAACCCAGTTAGGAAAGAAAGTGAGAAGGAAAGGAGAGAATTGCCGCTCCAGATTTTTGGAGATCAGAGCTGGCTTGATATCTGTCCTCTTTTGTTGAAAAATTAAATCTTTCTAATGTAATGAAAAGAGAGTAATAACCAAATACACAATATGCCTACATAGGCCGTCCCCCCAATTTCTGTCTTTCAGAATTTTCAATTCAGCTTAGGTATTTGCCCTTCTCCTTCCATGTGCTAGCAAAGGAAGATACTCTCCAGTCCTAGAAAGGTGAGTCTTGATTAGTCTAGTTCAATCACGGCAATTCTTTCTCCTTGCCAGTGATTGGTTTAGATATGGACAAGTGACACAAATGTAGCCAGTAAGACCTGAAAGTTTGTGTCCAGTCAGAGGACTTATGGAAACGGCTTTCCTCCCTGATACAGCAGAACATGAATGAGGAAGAGCATCCTCTTTTGCCCTGTGAAAGGGCTGTATGAGCAAGTGCTGGGCTGAGCTGCAGAAGCCATGCTCCACCATGAGATGACATACTGGAGGTCAAAAGACAAAACTCCAAGGATGGCAGAGCTGAAAGGTGGAAAGACCCCGTGTTCTTGATGTGTTCAGGCCATTACATTAACAAACTCAAGAACCACTTTACTTCTGCACTTCCAATTTTAAAAGATGCTAATGACAACACAATAATAAAACGCTATCATTCAAATAATTTTTGGCCAGGTATTGGGTTCCTTGAAGCCCAAAACATCCTGATACAATCCTCTTACAGCATCAGGGGACTGTAAGTCAGTGAGGACCGACATGGAGGTGCACTGCATGCCTCAGAGCCAGTTTGGTGGCTGAAGGATTGGAAGGATTGTATTAAGACCCACTAATTATTAACGCTTTATGCTCGGTTGGTTATGTAGAAACTTCCCGGGGCAGCATTTATCATTTGGTCACTAGTGCTTCCATAGCACTTTGATCATTTACTAGAAGGGCACTTAGCTCTGATTATAGTTAATGTTTATGCGTCCTTTAATGCTGTCAATAATTTGAGGACAAAGGCCATATCTATTGTCTTTCTATCCCTAACGACCCACAAAGTACCTGGCATGTAGAAAATCCTCAATAAATATTTGCCAAGTTGGAGAATTACCTTCTGTCAACAAGTCTGTGCTGGGTAAATATGAAGTAAGAGGTGTTCCTGAGCACATCCTTGAAAGGGCAAGCCTGATCCCATAGGAAAGGGGAGTTAAACCAGAGGAACCTCTGCAGACAAGCTCTTACAAAAAGGAAACAGCCAGGAGGCAAGAGAAATTCTTCACTTAAGCTATCTAGCCAGCTGTCCAAGGAGCCATCCTTACCTTCTCTCCTTCCCTCACTCTTCGCATGCCTGCCCACTGTCTTACTCCAAAATACATCCTACATTTCTTTAAAAAAAAAAAAAAAACAACTTAATTTCACCTGCAGTGCTATCATCCTTGTCCAAGCCACCATCATCGATCACCTGGACAAACCACACCAACCCCAAACTACTGTCCACACAAGAGTCAGAGCATATTCTTGAAATGTGAAAAGATCATGTCACACTCATGTTGAAATCCTCCAGGAGCTCAAAATCATGCTTGGAATAAGAGAGAAACTCCTTTCTGTGTCTGTCAGTCCTCTCTATCCCACTTTATTTTTGTCATAGCATTTGTTACCATCTGAAATTATTTTTGCACTTGCCTATAATTTGCCTGCTCTATGGATTGTAAAGGTCCAGTGGAACAGGGACATTATCTATACTGCTTAGGGCCAGATCTTAGCTCATTTTGTGTTGCTATAAAGGAATATCTGAAGCTAGTAGTTTATTTCTTTTGAAAGGATTATTTGGATCATGATTCTGGTGGCTGGAAAGTTCAAGATTGGGCATTTGCATCTAATGATGGTCTCACGCTGCTTCTACTCATAGCAGAAGTTAAAGGGGAAGCTGGCATGTGCTGAGATCACATGATGAGAAAGAAAGCAAGAAAGAGGGAGGTGCCAGGCTATTTTTAATAATCAGCTGTTATGGAAACTAATAGAACAAGAACTCACTCACCCCTGTGAGAGGGCTCTGATCCCATTATGCAAATATCTCCCATTAGGCCTCACCTCCAACACTGGAAATCAAATTTCAACATGACATTTGGAAGGGACAAATATGCAGTCATAGCAGGCCATATCCCCCATACCTTCAATAACACTTGACATGCAGTAAGCCTTCAATAGCCATATCCCCCTACTCCCATACCTTCAGTAACACTTGACATGCAGTAAGCATTCAACATATGTTTTTGAATTGAAAAATATTGTCTCTGGCCACTGTAGGACCTTGGCCCTGAAGAGGTTTTAAATCTCATACTAAAAGAGTTTTATGCCTGTAATCAAATAATGGAAGAATATAATAGAGAAATAAGAGTCATCCATGACACTTATGGAGATGAGTTTGAGCAGGGTGGGCTTTAGAACAACTGAGGAAAACAAGAAAAGAGGGTTCCACAGAAATGGCATTAGGGCCCCAGGGGCCACTAAGCTCAGTTTTGGGGTCCCCAGTTTTAAGAAGTCAGGGAAAGGGTGGATGATAAGACCTGCTTGATACTCACCTCTCCTACTCGCTCTACCTCAATTATATATCCTGACCCACCATGGCTCCTGAGTGCCATTAATAAAATATCTGGTGGCTTTGGCTCTGTCTTACCTTACCTCCTCTTCTAGGGCCTTAGATGTTGAATTATGTAACTTGAACTCATAGGTCTACTTGCTTCCTCACTGAACCAAATAATTAAGAAATGTGCACATTAATGCCCCCAGTTGAAGAAAGCACATAGTTTATCTTCAAAATTTAAAAGCTTCCTAGGAAGTTACAATTTTGAGAAACAATATAAAACAATACAATGTTCGGCAAATAATAAAACAGTTTACTCAGAAGTTCTAATTTCATGGTTTCAGGTTACTCTCAAATTGAGAGACACACCCTCTTTTGGAGGTCATAATGGAACTGTGAAGACTAAAGGTAAAAATATTTACAAGATATTGATTTACAGCAATGAAAGGATCAGCATCCAACCATAAAGTAATGATTAAACATTAACTCCGAAAAACTCTCACCAAGGCATTTCTATAAATTAGCCATTCATGGGAACCAGCAGGCTCAGGGAAGGTTGGTAGCCAAAAAGTTTGGATTCCCAAGATCCAGTACTTACTTGCAAACCCCTAAACTTTCACATGTAAAAAGTCAGGATATTAATATATCTCTCTAACATGAACTTCTCTGTGAAGATCAAATGAAATAATTTAACTTACATCAGAAGCAAAGCAAGTGTAATTTAGTGTAAGTAGGTAAATCTGAATCTATTATTACCACTAATACTAAAAATCAAAACCATTCAAAAGCTTGAGATGTCAGTCATTGCCTATATACATACAGCTTTATATGAGAATGAAGACAGCAGAGGTAGGCTCTTCCTCAGGATACTGAACACATAGAGATTATGAAGGGGTGGCCTGCCCCTCCACACCTGTGGGCGTTTCTTGTTAGGTGGAACCAGAGACTTGAGAAAAGAAATGAGACACAGAGACAAAGTATAGAGAAAGAAAAAGTGGGCCCAGGGGACCGGCGCTCAGCATACAGCAGACCCACGCCGGCACCGGTCTCTGAGTTCCCTCAGTATTCATTGATCATTATCTTTACCATCAAAGAAAAAGGGAAGTGGCAGGATAATAGGATCATCGTAGGGAGAAGGTCAGCAGTAAGACATATGAATAAAGATCTCTGTGACATAAGTTTAAGTGCTGTGCCTTGATATGCATATGCAAATATCTCCATAAACCTTTTTAGTGCATGAAGAGCAGCGTAGTGCTAGCACGTCCCACCTTTCGCCCTAAGGCGGTTTTCTCCTTTCTCAGTAAATAGAACATACAATCGGGTTTTACACCGAGATGTTCCATTGCCCAGGGACGGGCAGGAGACAGATGCTTTTCTCTATCTCAACTGCCAAGAGGCTTATTTCCTCTTATACTAGTCCTCCTGAGCACAGACCCTTCACGGGTGTCAGGCTGGGGGATGATCAGGTCTTTCCCTTCCCACGAGGCCATATTTCAGACTATCACATGGGGAGAAACCTTGGACAATACCTAGCTTCCCTAGGCAGAGGTCCCTGTGACCTTTGGCAGTGTACGTGTCCCTGGGTACTTGAGATTAAGAGAATGGTGATGACTTTTCACAAGCATACTGGCTTCAGGCACTTGTTTAACAAAGCACACCCTGCACAGCCCAAAATCCATTAAACTTTGAGTCACCACAGCACATGTCTCTTGCAAGGACAAGGTTGGGGGTAGGGTCACAGATTAACAGCATCTCAAATACAGAACAAAATGGAGTCTCTTATGTCTCCTTCTTTCTATATAGACACAGTAACAGTCTGATCTTTCTTTTCCCCACAGATTAGAAGCCATGAAATGATAATATAGCTATGCAAATGAGAAGTTATAACAATTGTGCCAATATGGCCAAGTTGATTTTATACTTGATTACAAGCTGACAGAATGATATGCAGTTGAACAGTACTGAGTATCAGCTGTAAAGTCACATTGCCTGAGTATGAATCCCAACTTTGTGGAACTTTAAGCAAGTTCCTTAACTTCTTTGATAGTCATTGGAGCCAGCCTCCATCATGGTTCCCAACGATCTCCACCTCCTGGTATTTATGCACTTGTGTAGTGCCCTCCCACATTGTATCAGGGTTGGTCTGTGTGACCAATAGTACACAGCAGAAGGAATGGTATACCTGCCACTTCTGAGGCTAGATCATAAAAGGCAACTCAGCCTCCTGCTTAGTTCCTCTCTTGGACCCTTCATTCTAAGGGAAAGTAGCTACCATATTATCCTAAGTATAATTTCGTGTAAGTAAGTAAATCTGGACCTATTATTACTACTAATACTATTAAACAGAACCATTCAAAAGCTTGAGATGTCAGTCATTGCCTATATGCGGCTTTATATAGGAATGAAGGCATCAGCAGTAGGCTCTTCTTCAGAACATTTAGCACACAGAGATTAGAAGTCATGAAATTATAATATAATTCCCACATGGTGGGGAACTGGGGCCCATACACTAGGGAACTGAAGCCTCTAGCTAACAGCCACATAAGTGAACTTGGAAGGGGATCCTTCAGCTGCAGTCAGGTTTAGGCTTTCAGATAACATCTTGATTACAACCTCATGAGAGACCCTGCGGCAAAACCACCCAACTAAGCCACTCCAAAATTCCTTATACACAGAAACTATGAGATAACAAATATTTATTGTTTTAAGTTCTGAGGTGATTCATTATGCAATTATAGATAACTAAAGTACCCTCTCGAAGTTCTGATAAATCTTCTGTATGAATGGAGAGGGTAATAGTACCTTTCATTCAAAGAGTTGTTCTTCAGATTAAATGAAAAATACATTGAAAGCCCTCAGCCCCAAATTTAACACTTAGTAAAAGTAAATGCATATTCGCTATTATTGTATGCTTGCATGCCTTCTCTTCCTCAAGTAAGGCGCTCCTGCGTGTTATTTACAGCCACGTTCTCCATGGGCCTCAGTACTTTCTTAAGTCATAAAATTTGAAAGACGCGATCCAGCTCCACTCTTTTTATATTATCTTTCTCTGACCATCAACTGGATAAATAGTCTTCATTTTCTCTCTCTTTCTGATCCCCTTTGAAAAGATAGGCAGATATTTCTAAGAGAGAGAAACTTAAGGCATATGTTATGGCTAGAGAAAAGCCAAAATAACTGGCCTGAAAAAGACTAACCTGCTGACCTCATGAGCATTCCGAAAAGGTTGACAATAGTTAACTGAGCAAGCTGGAGTCAACTCCAGTTTTTATAGAGCATACTGTTTAGAAATTGTCCCCTGAAATGTACAAAGCTTTCATTCAGGCTCGTTTCTGTGCTTTTAAACCTGGAAGAGATCCTGGACTTTCTCAGGCAAACCTCATAGATGCTATCTTTTCTCTCTGATTATTCCTGTCTCCTTCACATTTGGGTTTTCTCTTATTACTGAAGGATACTGATGGGTGAGCAGTCAAATTTCCTTTCCACCGAAAGAAGGTGTAGAGGAAATGTACTACTAAAGCAGTGAAAAGAGCAAAAGAAGAGATATAATTCTATTCCATAATAAAATTCAATAATAATAAAATTATTTGACAGATAACCAAATATTTCCAATTTCAGCATATAATATAATGTAAAAGAAAAAATAAAGAAATCATAAATGCTGCGTGAGAATTTTATTACCACTAAGCCATGAAGAGTTCTACAATTCCATACAAGTATTTTTATATATTTCTCACTGATTCTTGAAAAAACTGAATGCTTACATATGCAATATCCTCCTATAGTAGGAGGATTGAGAAAATTTTAAAACATACAATCATTTATTATATACACAGAAGAGAGTGAACTTTTAATTGTGCTTGGTGAAATGAATAATCTGAATTCAAGGAGTTTTTATTCTTAAATATATGGCAATAGTCCAGTATTAAGCCTCTCTCTCTCTCTGTCTCTCTCTCTTTCGCGCTCTCTCTCTCTCTTTCTGGCTCCCCACTCACTAGCCCTCCTCCTGTTCTGGGTGTGTCTAGTTTTGCTAAAGTATGCATTTCATATGGAAACACTTGACCTCTTAAATCAACCTCTCAGGAGATGAACTTGGGTTTGCTTCCTCCTTCCTTTTGGCTGTTTAATTCTTTAGTTTTCCCGTAATTTAGGTATTTGCTTTGTTTTTCTATCAAATTCCTATCCTTCTTTCCTTCTTCCTTTCCTTTCCCTTCATATTTCCTTTCTCCCTACTTCCTTCCTTTCTTCCTTCTCTGTATTTGTTTACTTGAAAGCTTGATTGACAACATAGAGGGCATTTCTTGGGTGATGACTTTGAGTTTTTTGTAAGGAATGCTGACCTTTATTGTGGCACAGCCCAGGAAAGGTATTGCTGATTTAGTGAATATGCTGCATTCTTGAGCTTTTATCTTTATTCCTATGATAAGGCAGAAGTGTTAACAAGATGACTTCCCTTTTTTCCTTAAACAAACATACCTACAAATTAAGAAATACAGACAAGAAATAACTAGAGTGGTAAATAAATAAAGCCACCATGAAACAACATCTCCACCTGGTTGTCCAAGAGTTATCCTTAGCTACACTCTCCTTCACCTCCCTCTGTTTAACCAGTTACTGAAGTTCAGTCATTCACATTTCTGAGTAGCTCTGGAGCCTCCATATTCTGATCTGTACTGTAAGTGCCCTGGGCCATTTCCCTCACTTCCCCCTTCAGTGTTGCTCCATTGCAACTCACCTTCCCACTGTCATGGCCAACAGTTCCGGCGTGCTCAAAACCTCATTCACTGCATCATCTCCAGCTTCGAATCAAACTCTTTTGCCTGTTTCCCACCCTCCTCTGGGGCTCTGGATCCTTTCATAACCCCTAACACGGGATGTGATCTCATGCCTCTGTGTTGAAATGCAAGACATTCACATTTTCTGGAATATCCTATCTTCAGAAACTGATGTTATCCAGAAACTGATGTTAACTATTCAAGCTTCTCCACAAAAGAAACCTCTTATAAGAAGTCTCTTGGCTGGGTGCAGTGGCTTACACCTGTAATTCCAGCACTTTGGGAGGCCAAGGTGGACGGATCATGAGGTCAGGAGATAGAGACCATCCTGGCCAACATGGTAAAACCCCATCTCTACTAAAATACAAAAAATAAGCCGGGCATGGTGGTGCGTGCCTGTAGTCCCAGCTACTCAGGAGGCTGAGGCAGGAACCCGGGAGGCGGAGACTTTCCCAGAAGTGTTCCTTCTAACCTACAGAGCAGTTTGCTCAAACACCTCTAAGTTATCCTTTTGAGTCATAAGAGTAGTTATATGGAAACAAGTGAGTGTCTCAGGAAGTCCTCCTCAAGAGACCATTCTTGAAATGTGTTCAAATTTCATTTGGAGAAGACAGCAGGTGCTGTTTAGCAGAAATGGCAAAACAGCTCTCCCTGGCCTGTATACCCTACCTAGCAAAACAAAATCCTCAGAGTTAACTGCAGCAAGCCTCAGATCCCTAGGGCATTTCACTGGCCATCTCAAGTGGCTAATCAAAATACAGTATTCCTTTCAACTTGCTTTAACGGAAGTTCTGATAATTACAGTTTTACCCAAACTTCCAGCAATGCTGTGATGCCTCATTTATGTTTTGGAGACAAACAGGCTATACAGATTATTTCTATTTATATATATGTGTGTATCCACACATACACATACATACATATATACGTAAAACAAGTCGTATTTGTTTGCATATTCCCACCAGCTTATACAGTTCTTGAGGTCAGGGGCCTTTATATTTATATTTACAAAATTTAATCTTTGTATCTGCAGCAACTAACACAGTGCCTGGAACATAATGTAAGCCTGTAAGCCCTATATTTATCGATTGTACGACTAGCACATTCTTCTCCCACGAGGCTTTGCATGTATGGTTTATACAAAGTGTTGCTTTATGAAAATAATTATATTTTAACAGTCCACAAAAAAGAGTCAAGCTTAAGTGGACTGTCATTTAATGGTATAAAATAGTAGCAACCACTGGTTTCTTCAAATTTCACCAGCAGTAGGTCAACCCATTCAGTTATTTAACCTTTGGCACCTTTGCCCTGGCCTTGAATTGCACAGCAAGTATGGTTTTCATAGCTCCACAAACTAATTCTGAACTGTCATCCTGAAATCTAGATAAGATACCGTGAGTATGCAAGCACAGACTCTACATTCCTCAGTTGGCTAAACCATCCAGAGAGAATCCTTTAACTGGCTAATTTATTGTGTGTAATCCTGAAATGAAAGCAAGTGTTTAAAAGGAAAGTAAGGCCAGGGGAGACTGAAACTAGTAATTCTCACTTGCTTGCATCCTACAGTGAGTATTCCATTATCTGAGTGTTATATATTTAGGCAAGCTAAAAAGACATGAAAGTCTTTAAGTAAAAGAATCCACCAAAACATCACTGATTCCAGCCCCTTCTGAAATATTATCATGTATACCAGCTTTATATGATTTAGCTCTGCAATACCACTAAATTGGTCAAATAATTACTTCCCTGCCTCCCCACCCTCCAACTCAATTCTCACCACCCTGAGGGAAAACAATCTGGGTTCCCCGTGCAACGACTTTTCTCTAAACTGTATTTTGGGGCTTGCTTTCTCATTTTTCCTATCCACTTCAGATATCCTTACTGCTGTCTTTGGGTTCTTTAAACACTGCCTTTTTTCCTTTGCAGATCACACCCAAAAACTTTTCTTAAAAATTATATGTAAATCTAAAACTTTACAAAGTAAATTTAAAATTGAAATTTTTAAAATCCCGACTCTCCCTAATTTCAGGAAGCATGCATTTATCATACATAACAAGACGTGAAAGCGGCAAGAGTTGCAGCCTAAACACTGAAGACCCCGCGAAGTGAATCCAGCTGCCGCTCTGCAAGCAGCAACAACGCCTGGGAAGCCTTCTCAGCTACATCTCGGGGCACTGGTCCAACCTCCCGCAAAATCCCTCGTTTCCCTTCGCATGGTAAGACGGAGGCTGACCTGAGCTCCAACTGTCCTATCTGTTTCAAATGTTTCAAACTTACTGCCTTTGTTCAGCAGAACCACGGGCACGGTGATGATGGTGACAAGCGCAGCAGCACCCAGCAGTCCCAGGAGAACCTTCCACGCTGTCTGCAAGCCGGGCAGATCAAGTCCAATTAGAGGGAAGCGTGTGGCCCCAGTTTCCGTAGGAGGGTCGGAGCTGCTCCAGAGGCAGCAGGATTTGCAGGTGGGAGTGCGTTACAAGAGGGACACTGTGGACTGGGGGTGGGGGTGGCGTCTGGAGTGCGCCAGTCGGAGTTCTCTAAGGCGGGTGCCCTTGAACTTGTGCCTTCAGAGCACATTAGTGTTGGTTTCTTTACCCCTGCCCGAGTTTAGGCGTGCGATCTGTGGGTGGCTTTCCGGGACATTTAAAGCTGGACGCCAGGGTCCTAGCAGAAACCAGAGTCCGAGAGCTAAGAGACAGCTCTGGGACGTCCCTTCACCTGTCAGAGGGTAGCCTTGGGGCTTCTGCCTAAGGGGAGTCCCTGCTCCGGTTTCGCCAGCTTTGGGGCCATTTGGGGAGTTTGGCGAAGAGGTCCCCACAGCTCGCCCCGTGGGCTGGGGAAGTGCATGGCGTGGAACTCACCTTCATCGTCGGCGTCTCCTCGGAAGTGTGCGTTCAGTGAAGGAGCGCAGGCAGAAGTCACAGCCGGCGGCGGAGAGGCGCGTCCTGCTCCACTGCTCCGGGCGGTGGAGTCACTCGCCGCTGGCAAGTTTCGGCCCAGAGTTAAACATTAGTGAGCGCCCAGCCCGCAGGGTATAAAGGCGCCGCGGGTAGGCTGCTGGACAGGCGGCGCCGGAGCAGGCGCGCGGGGCGCGGGGCACGGGCATTCCGGCCTGGGGGGGGCCGCGAGGGCCCCCTGAGGGCGGTGCGGGGCGCTGGGCGGCAGCCGGGGCGCTGGGTGCGAGGCCCAGAGGAGCCGTGGGGGAGGGGAAAGGGCGCGCGGCCTCAGATGCGCAGACCCTGGGTCGGCGACGCGAGGACCCTGCTCCCTCTTAGCTGAAAAGGACGTCGGCGTTCAGCTCCTCCAACCTCGCGTGGACAGGCGAGGGACCGAGGCCCAGAGAGGGCAGAGGGCTTTGGTAAACTCACACAGCTCACCGCTGGCAACTGAAACTAAAACCCAGGCCTCTGTCTCTTGCCAGTGAAAGTTATGTTAGGAGGCAGTCAGGTGTCTAAAGCTGTATGAAAGGCAAAGAGAAAAGGTGATTGTTCCCTCATGAATGGCCCTTGGAAGCTGAGTATCTGGATTCACCCTCCCCAGAGAATTTCCCGATTGTCTTGCAGGCTTACACACTCATCAAAATGCCAAAAATAATGACAGTAACACTTATGTGGAACTTGACTTTTTCCCAGGTGCTGCTCTAAGCATTTACTGTGTTTGTTTTACAGGAAGGAAGCCTGTGCACAGAGAATAAATAACTTGGCCAAGCTATTCAGCTAGGAAGTTGTAGATCCTCAATTAGGAGTTCAAGGTCTTAATGGCTAGTCTATGCGGCCTCTCCTCGTTCAGTCTTTTCAAGGGTTTTGGAGAAGAATAAAAGATCAGGTATGGCTTCTCCCTCCCCCAGCTCCCTGTTATTCCCTGAAGGGTTATTCATTCGTTCATTCATTCCTGCATCCTCCCATTTATTCCACTCATCCACAGATGTTTGAGAGGTTACAATGTGCCAGCCTCCCTTCCAGGTACTGGAGATAAAGTGGGACAAGAGAGGTGAGGTCTGGACCCTTGGCACTTTCACCATAAAATACACAGGTAAACATTTGCCTTTAGGGCCCCCTCCTTGATTCCTTCTACTCTTGCAGATAAGAGGATCAGGCCTCTTCAGCTTGTTCGCTGCAGGTGAAAAGCAAAGCCTCTCTGTCAGTAGAGGTAAAAGATTAAGAATGCAGAGTCCTATGGGGCATTACCACATGATTATGAATTAATGCAATTTTCCATCTTTTATTTCCAATCCAGACATAGCTTTTGAACTCAGTCATCTTTTCCCCCTTGCCCACTAGTTGCTTGTGGTACATCCGCATCCTCACCCACCCCCAACTCCAGAGGCTGAAACTGACTCTCCTCCTCCCTTTTCCAACTGCTGATGAAGGTGAGTCAATGGTGTTACTGGACCTGTGAGCCGATGCTGTGAAGAGAGGCCATCTAACACGGACTACGGGGAATGGTGCCACAGGGGCCTCAGTGCTGCCCTTTGCTCTCAGCATTTTGCTCACTCAGCATTGGTGGTAGCCACATCAGCCTCGGTGAAGGAAGTCCGGAGAGTTGAGCCTGTGCTTCACCTCCATGCCAGCACCATGGCACTCACTGTACATTCAGCAAGCTCCAAGGAAGCTGACAGGAGGCTGGCTGACATCTACGGGACAGGTCAATTTGTTCTCTGGAGGGCACTCCATGAGACGCAAATATCTTCACACCCTGTGCCCATTTCAAGAGACTCTTTCACATGCCTCCCCCACCTTGACCTCTGTGTCACCACTCTTTCAATCTTGTTTATTCCAAATCCTTAAGGTAGCAGCTGGCCAACACATTAGCCACCGAAGATGAGTCAGTGTAGATCTTACATCAGGCCATCTCTTTTTCCTTGCAAAATAGAAAAGCAGATGTTCTGCTCAGAATTCTGTTTGTTAGTAAGATTTCCCCTTCTGCTGTGTTTCAGGACATCCCTGGGAGGGACTCTGATGCAGCAGCCATCTACTTATTGCTAGTGCCAGCTTACTTTGCGTAACGTTGACTCCTTTCCCTCATCTGTTGCCTGGTTACAGGAACCTCCTTGTGAAGCTATAGGTGTGCACTGAGAGACATTGAGGCAGTGGGAGAAGGCATCATAGAGTCTAAGTTTTCTGCTAGTCTGAGTTTCTTGTGTCTTGTGGACCTGGTGGGCTTATCTCCTTTATCATGTAGATACCATTTTCACTTAATAATAGAATGCTCCTGCAAATGCCCAATTTTATCATGTGGTGTGTTAGGCGACACTCAGTTCATCAGGGTAGCTAGGTTGTGCAGTTACTTTGGTGTTATGGTGTTATGGATTGAATTGTGACTCCCCAGAAGATATATTAGAATCCTAACCTTTAGGACTTCAGAGTGTGACATTATTTGAATATAGGGTTTTTACAGAGTTAATCAATTTAAAATGAAGTCACTAGGGTGGGCCCCAATCCAATATGACTGATAATCTTATAAAAAGGAGAGATTTGGATACAGAGAGAGACAGAGTGAAGACGATGTGAAGAAACACAGGAAAACATGGCAGCTATAAGCCAAGGAGAAGCTTGCAGTATGTATTCATCTGTTCTCATGCTGCTAATAAAGACATACCTGAGACTGGGTAATTTATAAAAGAAAGAGTTAATTGACTCACACTTCCACATGCTGGGGAGTCACAATCATGGCTGAAGGCGAATGAGGAGCAAAGTCGTGTCTTACATGATGGCAGTCAAGAGAGCTTGTGTAGGGGAACTCCCCTTTATAAAATCCTCAGATCTTATGAGACTTATTCACTATCACAAGAACAGCACAGGAAAGACCTACTCTCATAATTCATTTACCTCCTACTAGGTCCCTCCCACAATACATGGGAATCATGGGAGCTACAATTCAAGATGAGATTTGGGTGAGGACACCGCCAAACCATATCATTCCACCCCTGGTCCCTCCCAAATCTCATGTCCTCACATTTCAAAACCAATCATGCCATGCTAACAGTCCCCCAAGTCTTAACTCATTTCAGCATTGACTCAAAAGTCCACAGTCCAAAGTTTCATCTGAGACAAGGCAAGTTCCTTCCGCCTATGACTCTGTAAAATCAAAAGCAAGTTAGTTACTTCCTAGATATAATGGGATTATAGGCATTGGGTAAATACAACCATTCCAAATTGGAGAAACTGGTCAAAATGAAGGGGCTACAGGTGCCATGCAAATCCAAAATCCAGCGAGGCAGTCAAATCTTAAAGCTCCAAAATGATCTCCTTTGACTTCATGTCTCACATCCAAGTCATGCTGATGCAAGAAGTGGGTTCCCATTGTCTTGGGCAGCTCTGCTCCTGTGGTTTTGCAGGGTTCAGGCCCCCTCCTGGCTGCTTTCACAGGCTGGCGTTGAGTATATGTGGCTTTTCCAGGTACATGGAACAAGCTGTTCCTGGATCTACCTTTCTGGGTCTGGAGGACGGTGTCCCTCTTCTCACAGCTCCATTAGGCAGTGACCCAGAGGGGACTCTGTGTGGGGGCTCATATCCCACATTTCCCTTCTGCACTGCCCTAGTAGAGGTTCTCTGTGATGGTTCTGCTCCTACAGTACACCTCTGCCTGGGCATCTGGGAGTTTACATTCATCCTCTGAAATCTAGGCATAGGTTCCCAAACCTCAATTCTTGACTTCTGTGTACCCACATGCCCAACACTACATGTAAGCTGCCAAGGCATGGGGCTTGCTTCTCTGAAGCAATGGCTTGAGCTCTACATTGGCCCCTTTTAACCACAGCTGGGACACAGGGCACCAAGTCCCAAGGCTGCACAAAGCAGCAAGGCCCTGGGCCTAGCCCATGAAACCGTTTTTGTTTCCTAGGCCTCCTGGCTCATGATGGGAGGGGCTGTGTGAAGACCTGACTTGCCATGGAGACATTTTTCCCATTGTTTTAGCGATTAACATTTGGCTCCTCGTTTCTGCAGGCAGCTTGAATTTCTCCTCAGAAAATGGGGTTTTCATTTTAATTGCATCATCAGGCTGCGAATTTTCCAAACTTTTATTCTCTGCTTCGCTTTTAAACATAAGTTCCAATTCCACACCATATCTTTGTGAATGCATAAAACTGAATGCTTTTAACTGTACCCAAGTCACCTTTTGAATGCTTTGCTGCTTAGAAATTTTTGCCAGATGCCGTAAATAATCTCTCTCTAGTTCAAAGTTCCACAAATCTCTAGGGCAGAGGCAAAATATCACCAGTCTCTTTGCTAAAACATAGCAAGAGTCGCCACTGCTCCTGTTCTTAACAAGTTCCTCACCTGCATGAGACCACCTCAGCCTGGACTTTATTGTCCATATCACTAACAGCATTTTGGCCAAAGCCATTCGACAAGTTTCTAGGAAGTTCCAAACTTTCCCACATCTTCCTGTCTTCTTCTGAGCCCTTCAAACTGTTCCAACCTTTGCCTGTTACCTGGTTCCAAAGTCTCTTCCACATTTTTGGGTATCTTTACAGTAGAACTCCACTCCTGGTACCAGTTTACTGTATGAGTCTGTTCTCAACACTGCTAATAAAGACATAACCAAGACTGGGTAATCTATAAAGGAAAGAGGCTTAATTGACTCACAGTTCCACATGTCTGGGGAGGTCTCACAATCCTGGCTGAAGGCAAATGAGGGGCAAAGTCATGCCTTACGTGGTGGTAGGCAAGAGAGCTTGTGTAGGGGAACTCCCCTTTATAAAACCATCAGATCTCGTGAGACTTATTCACCATCATGAGAACAACATGGGAAAGACCTGTCCCCCATGATTCAATTACCTCCCACTGGGTCACTCCCACAACATGTGGGAATTATGGGAGCTACAATTCAAGATGAGATTTGGGTGAGGACAAATCTCAGCCAAACCATATCACAGTGAATCTTTCTGTGTCTCATAGTCCTCAAAAGGAATCAATCCTGTGATCTATCGATTTTGAATTTATAGCTCCTAGAAGTGAGAGATAACAAATTTCTGTTGTTTAAGCCACCCAGTTTGTGGCACTTTGTTATAGCAGTCCTAGTGAACGAATGAATATACTAGATCCATGATCATGTAGTCTCTACAGGAGCCCAGTAGCAAGAGAGTTGCTGCTTTTTAAGTAGTGAATTGTCGTTGGTTATTGTAGGCAGCCTCCAAGATGGCCCCTAAAGTTTTGGAAGTAATTTGTTATGCAACAATAGGTAGCTAATAAATTGGCAAAGAGTATATGACTTTGCTCTAAGAGTCATATATCTTCTGTGATTCTCCCACTGGGGCTTGCCAGAGGCTTCATACAGTGTCTCCGACTGCCACATACATTTTAAATAAGTATTGTGCTTGTTAGGTCATAAGATCCAAGTACCACTTGCACTATAGCTTAAACATGCAGAGCCCTTTTTTTGCTCCAGGATCCATTCAAAACCGACAGCCTCACAAGTTGCTGAGTAAATGATTGGAGAAGTATAACCAAGCATAGTATATGGTGTCTCCAAAATACAAAGAGTTCTGGCAAATAGTGCTCCTCTTCACGGTGGATGTACAAGGTGTAGTGACTTGTCTTTCACATTAGAAAGGATACCTTGACATGTTCTAGACCACTGAAGCTGTTGAAACTTCGCAAATTTTCCATGGATTTTATTCTCTACCCTCTGTCCACATTTGTCTTACTCAAGAATGTAAGGAACTTGCTACTTCTTGTTCCTCAGGTCCATGTAGCATAGTCATCAATGTAGTGGACTAATGTGGGTCTGTGGGATGGCAAGATGATCAAGGTCTTTGGAGATTTTAATATGACAGAAAGCAAGAGTTGTCACAGCCCTGGAATAAGATGGTGAAAATACACTGCTCTTCCTCCCAGGTAAAGGCAAATTATTTTAAATACTTCTTACTTATTTGACTCAAGGAAAAAAGTGTTTGCAGCTGAACAGCTCAGATGTCCATGTTGTTTGATTCAGCAAAGTTACTCATCTGAAATGACAACTGAGTTATTTTCCATAATCCATCCTAGTTTTGCACAAGCTAAATGTGAAAGTTAATTAAGTATGGGATGGGGGAAACAGCACCTCTGCATCTTTCAGATTTTTACATAGTGGCACTAATTTCTGCACTTAGGGATGCAGTATTACTTTTAGTTTTCCACATTGTTGTGCAGGGGCAGTACCAGGGTCTTCCACTTGGTCTTTCCTACCTTAATGTCCCTTCTTGGGTCAGGGGATAAATGAGCAAAGAAAAGTAGGAAGGCTCTAAGAGCTGGAAAAAGCAAATAAATAGATTCTCCCCTAGAGCCTGCAGAAGGAACAGAGCCTTGGTGATGCCTTGATTTTAGCCCAGGAAGACCTATTTCACACTCTGACTCCTAGAGCTGTAAGTTAATAGATTTATATTATTGTAAGCCACTCAGTTTACGGTAACTTGTTACCGCAGCAATTGGAAACCTAACATAAAGAAGGACAACAGTGATGTTTTTAACTCCAAAAAAACTGGCATAAACCCAGGGCTCATATTTAAAAACTCCAGGGAGGTCTGAGAATGTCCCTTTTCATGGGGCATTTTCAAACTTGGCTATAAGTCATATGTCAGGTGTATACTGTGACAGCATTTCAGAGTCCCTCCTGAAAAAGATCTGACCTCCATTTCAAACAAGGCTTTCTGGGTCTATTAACTGGTTTGAGTCTGAGAACTTGGTGAGAGGCCGTTTATTACTACTGTGAAAACTTAAGTCAAATTTCTGCCCATCACACCTAGAATTATTTTGATTATTTAAATCAAGCTATAATTTAGAATGCTACCTACTGACTTCATTCTTAAGTATCTCATGATAAATGAGCCACCACCATAGAAGTCAAGTGCCCTGATTATCATATTGTTCCTGCCACCGTTTATGGCAATATCCCCTTTTGAGAACCTGAGTCTTGGAGTTGGGGTTACCTAGGGTGAACTGTAGCCTTGGAGGGATACAGCCACTGCCAGATTGCAGCACAACAAAGCAGATAAAAAGCTTAAGGAGTAAATACCTCAGTCTCTTTCTCTTCTCTCCTTTCAGTATCTTGCTGGTGCTTCCCATCTGTTGAGCCCAATAAAGACAGAGGGCTAAGGAGCCTGGCTAATAGAGAATGTATATTCAGGGATCAACCCTGCAAGGCTGTGCAATGCAGGGAAGAGAAGGGTGGAGAGTGGATAGAGGGAGGGGGAACTTGAAAAAGAGCCACATAACCAGGCAACTCCATATAGTACTTATTATTTGCTAAACTGTCTCCTTATGGGGACTGGAAATGTTCCCTTTATTCCTTTGTCTTCTCATCCGTCATTCTCTCCAGTGCCTAATAAAGTGCCTGAAATATATTAGTGGTCAGTAACTGTTGGTTAAATAAATTAAAAAATGAAATGATAACCGAAGAAAAGTTAAGATCAAATCCTTCTCTGTGTTCTTGGGGGCTGGAACTAGAAGACAGAAAGAAATAGGATCTCATATGTGGAGAGATGGCAGGGTGGAGGGTGGGGAGGTGAGGTGTGGTGGGGAACAGGGAGGGAAAGGAACAGATTTACTTCTTGCCCTCAGCTCTGAAGGATTAGTAAAGGACAATACAAAGGTACTTAATTAATTGTTCCTTTGATCAGTGAATATTTGCCCTCCACCTAATCAGAGAACGCTGCTCTACCTGTGTGGGAATGACTTCCTGCAGCCTTAGTGCCAAACCCCACATTTCAGCTCCTTTGGACTGAAGATCAAGTCTCACATCTTCCATGTTATCTTCACCATCTGTTTTTGTTTTATTTTCCCTACCAACCATACTCGGGAAGATTACGCTGCTTGTGTTCCAGGTTGAAGCAACCTTTAACAAAATTTATTTCTACCAAGAGATATGTATTAATAGATGGCAACTAGCTAGCTAGATCATTCTATGGATTTTGATAGATGAAAGGAAGTTTCAGGCCCAAGGGATAACACAAATAAGGGCTTGAGTAAGAAAGCTGGAAGATTTTTAGGGAATATGTATTACTTTCATTTTGCCAGGATATAGAGTATTCAAAAAAGTATTGGGAAATGAAAGTTGGTCATGGACATATTCTTGTCTTAAGTTCAATATTCACTATGTACCAAGGAGCCACTGAATTTTTTTTCTTTTCTTTTGTTTTCTTTTCTTTTCTTTTTTTTTTCAGACAGTCTCGCTCTGTCGCCCAGGCTGGAGTGTAGTGGCGCGATCTCGGCTCCCTGCAAGCTCCGCCTCCCGGGTTCACGCCATTCTCCTGCCTCAGCCTCCTGAGTAGGTGGGACTACAGGCGCCCACCATCTCGCCCAGCTAATTTTTTTGTATTTTTAGTAGAGACGGAGTTTCACCGTGTTAGCCAGGATGGTCTTGGTCTCCTGACCTCGTGATCCGCCCGCCTCGGCCTCCCAAAGTGCTGGGATTACAGGCGTGAGCCACTGCGCCCGGCCGTCACTGAAGCTTTACCTGGAAAAGAAACCCAATGAGACTTATACTTTAGATAAAAGCAAGCAAACAAACAAACAAACAAACAAACAAACCAGGCAATAGTGTCTGTTGAATGGAATGAGAAAGGGAAGAACTTAAATTGGGGTGAGAATCAGTATAAACTCTTGGTGTTAGAAAATTAATTGGGTAAGTGCCTCTCTGCAAAGTTTGTTGTACAAGCATGTAAACCATGCTTATTTATTCTTGTTGAAATATGACTCTAAAAGCTGTTTCTCAGCTATGGTCATGGTGTTTTCCTTGCCCCAATTATCCGTAATACCAAATGAGGGGTTCTTCTAACAGCACTCCATAAAGAAGTGCTTTTTCTACCTTTTAGACTAGAACCCAGTCAAGGGGTAAGGGCACTTTGTGCTCCTCTTTGGATGGTATCCTTTGGATAGTCTGTGGGTTTTGTAATTTGAAGAATTTGCTTATATTAGCCCCTGACTTATGGAAAAAAATATGACTTAATGAAGAGAACGTGTTTAAAACTCGTGGAGCCTGATTCCACAAAGTGTCTGTAGCTCTAATGATGTCTCCTCCTTAGTGTTCTCCAAACTGTGAACATGGGCTAGATGTGGTGGCAGGATAGGGGAGCCAGAGATCACCTCCAACCCCCCTGTAGCTCTTACGTTGCTCTTCTAGATTCAGCCATAGAACTGAATCTAGAAACCAAACTGATATCAGGCAGATTAACAAGAGAAAAGCAAACAGGTGTTATTGGTTTTTCATGTACATGGGGATCTTCACAAGAGATTGAAGTCTGAAGTGGCCAAAGCAAGATACTTTCGTACTTTTTAGACAAAGAATAACAAATCTGAGAAGAAATCACAGGACAAAGGGAATCTGACTAAGAGCAGTACATTTCTAGGGGAGTCACTAGGAGATACATGAGGGGAGGATGTAAACCTACTGGAAGATAAGGGCTACTTCATTAAGTATATTTATTCAGGTTCATTGCAGCCTCCGATCCCCAGTCTCTGTTGACAAGGGTTATTTTCTTGCTCCAGTAAGAAAATATTCCTAACACACTGTAAGAAATATTTCTATTTTCTTGCTCCAGCAAGAAATATTCCTTCCAGAGGAATCTACGGCTTGCCACAAGCAGGAAAAGACAGGTCAACTAGCCCTTTCTGATGCTACAATTCTCCCAATGCTTTCAACTTGAAATAATCAATATACCAATTTGACATACTTTGAGATGACATATCCTTCACTCCTCCATTTCCCCTGTCTGAAACTTCACTAGACGTTTCCAACATTAAAAGCTGAGGTGATGGTTGTGGAAAGAAATGACAAGTTAGTAACTGTGTCATAAGGATTTCAAAACCAGAAATCAACCAATCTAAGCATTGTTCCCCACACTCCATTAAACCAGCCTCCTAATCCTGGGAAAAGTTCTATCCAATAAAATGGTTTAGCCTTATTTATTTGACGAAGAGTATTTGTCTTGTCTTTTAAATGGTACAGATTAGGCTCTATTTGTCCCCAGGGATTTACATAGAAGCAGTGTTCTTCTCCAGTGTTCGTCAATGCATCAAGGACATGGGGAAATACAGCAATGGCTAAATATCAGCTTCTGACTGGAGTGCTTTCAATGCTTGCATAGAAATACTGAGCTCTGATTCTATAACTATGGAAAGATTTAGAATTGGTTTTTTAATCTCATAAACTCCAGTGCTTGGGAAAGAAGCTCTCAATATTGAAAAGAACTTAGAATTGTGACATAAAAGTGAGTTTTGAGTAGTACATCTAGTACATTTGTGTGGTACCACTTTATAAACAAAAGAGCCCAAGTTTGTAATTTGGCTAGCATTTAAAGTAGGGTACCTGGAGACAGAGGTGTTAAATATATGAGTCCACATTGCCTGGACCATCTAGGTGGGAATCCTTCATATACCTTGTTACCACACAAGAAAAAAGACCAGTATTGTTCACAAATAAGGTCAGAGTGGAATATGTGACACCACAGGTTGGGGTTTATTGCACCTTGTTTTCTAGCATATTGACATCTGCTCATGTCTATCCTCCATGAATTCTGTCAGTCCATAGGAATGCAAAAGGTTGTGAAATATCTGATATAGAAGGCTGTTAGTTCAGTTTTGGCAGCTATAAGGCTTAATTTTATTAAGCCAAGTCAGTCTAGAATTTTGATCAATTTATTTGTAATCTTTGGTGTCTGCTAGCCTAATGAGTTTCCCCAAGTTACACAGGGCTGACTTTGGAAGTTTTTATAACATCTGTTGATTTGGCAAGTGTTTGCATCATAAGAGTCAGTGTCAGAGCTGCTTATGACCTTCATGAAAGGCTGAAGGGTGCCATGGGCGGAATCAAATCACAGGCTTTGACTGCCATGCCTCATTGGTATGTTACTTAAGGAAAGTCCAGCATTATCCCTGCTTATATTGCAGAGGGAAAAATTCCTTTCTAATGACTTTATTAGAGCAAGGACAGTCTTTGAGCTCTTACAGAGATTCCTCTGTGTCCAACTGACTCACTGAAAGGAAAAATAATGTGTTGTTGTTGTTTAGGTGGTGAATGCCATACCTTGACATACATTCATTCTCCAAACTTGATCCACTGGACACTTGCATTGTCAGGAACAAAAATAAGTTCAGGGTTTTTCTCCGCATAATCTGGATGTTGACATAATCAATAGTCAGACTGATTAGTTATCGTAGCCAGTGTTTGGAAGACTGGTACAATGAGCTGCTGCATCTATGCCTGGCCTATTGGAAAAATAGTGAGGGCTAATGAGAGCGAGACACAGTTTGAAGAAAGGTGGTAGTGGAGGAGCAGAGGGAGGATAGGTAGAGGGAGACAGTTTTCAGTCAGCTTTTGAAGTAGGCTATCGATAAATGGGGGTGGGAAGCATTTGTCACTAAAGAAGAGATTTTTTTATGTTTGCTTGTTTGTTTTAAGGAAGAGTATTAGGGAGACTTAAAAGGGGGGAGAAAATAGGTGGGAGTAAAATTTCTTCATCCCTGGTCTTGGGAAAAGCTGTCTACTTCAAAAAAGTGCCATCTGCTTCTGGGGCCTGAGAATTAGCCCTTGAAATCCTTACTTTAAGGTCACCTGTAGCGGTGATCTTTCAATTGACTTGGATGTGCTGATCAGGATCTAGCTTGGGGTCACTTGTTTTGTGAACTCAGGAGGGTTTTTCTTTTAATGGCAGCATGGATAGTCAGCTGTACCTCATAAGGGCCTTCCCAGTGAAATGACAGTGTGTGCTTTTCTCTAAAAATGTTGATCGACTCTCCGTCTCCTGGTTGAAAAGAATAGCAAGGCCTGTCATTTGGCAGAGGCCACATCCTTTTTACCTGATGGTGATATGCTCCAAGTATATCAGTGAGTGCCTGTACATAGCTAGACATAACATCACATTGTTTACTTAAATCCACATACAGTCTATTCAGTCTAGGAATGGAAGGTTTAGAGATGCCAGTAGGCATAGGGTAGCCAAACACTATTTCAAAAGAGGTTAATCCATATTTTCTATTTGGAGTATTTTGCCTTTTTATAAGGGCCAGAGGTAATGCTTCTGGCAATTTAAGTCCAATTTCTCTAAAATCTTTTTCTAAAGTCCATTTAATGTCTAGATTTGCCTTCAGGATTGGGGATAGTATGGGGTATGAAATTTTAGTGAATACCCCAGAGTTTTTGCAAGCAAGTGGTTTATCTCTGCTATAAAATGAGTTCCTTAAAATCCATAAAATGATGTGAAAGCAAGGAATAATCTGTTACTCATTTCTTCACCATTGTTGTGGTGTTAGCATGTCTAGTCCAATGGCATGCAGTCCACCCACTACACATACAGACAATAACCAAACCGTGAGAAAAGCCTAAAGCTGGAAGTGAATCTATAAAGTCTATCTGGAGTTCTGCAAGGGAAGTGTGCGCCTTGGAGAACTTGCTCAGGAATGTTGGTTTCTTCCAGAGATGTGGTGAGAGTTACAAGTAATGCACTAGAAAGTAATTTGGTCAGAAATTTTGTAGCTCCCAGGGCAATTATAGATCCCAATTATCTTTTAGAACCTAAATCATCATATATATATATACACACATATATATATATATATATCTCCCATCTGAAGATCATTAATATCAGCCAAAGATGAAGGCAAGTTTACAAACTGGGTGGAAAAAGAATCAGGGGGCCTGTTTTTGGCTGCACAGTTAACAGCCTTGTCTGCCCTATCATCTCCTTAAGATACACTATCAGTCTCCTTTGTGGGCTGGACAATGAACACTGGCCATTTTAGCAGGAAGATGAATAGCCTGTCATAAGGCAGCAAGTGTATGTTCACTGGCAATAGGTGTACCAGCATAGGTTAGCAGTTCACAGAGTGGCCAGGTTGTGCCAACAGCATGGCAGACTCTGAGAGCATATGTGGAGTCTGTGTGGATACTGGCATTGTTCCTTTTGCCAGTGTGCACATCCTTCACTCGTTCAGTAGCATGTGTTTGTAAGACAGGGATTGGGATCAGGGTGGAGTGGTGGAGCTGCACTGTAGTTGCCATGATTTAGGGAAAGAAGTTGCAAGGACCAGTAGCAAGGACCAGAACAGGGCTGGGGGCAGGCCTCAAACTATACTAAAAAGAGACAGCTAATTTGCCAAGCCAGGGAACACTTATTCTTTCTTGAGTGGTGGATCACATAATCAGAAAACCGTATATAAGAGGGCCTCCTAATTTTTATGTGTGCTGATTTGTGAATAACAATAATCAAGGAATGAGAGTTCGTGCTTATTATTGGATTAGAGTGAAAAATGTCTGTCATCCATTTCTTTTTAAAAAAAATTAGTGGTGAAATACACATAACATTTACCATCTTAACCGTTTTACAGTGTACAGTTTTTTTTTAATGAAAGCAATCTAAAGCTTATAATGTAATTTTAGTGAATTAAACATAGAGCTTAAAATTATTCATCTAGGACTCCCCTTTTTCTTGGCAAGATGGCAGAGTATGACTTAACTACTCACATCATATCTCTTTTGAACTGGCATCTTGTTTCTGCTGCTTGAGTTGCTCTTTATAAAGGAAATATAAGAGGGAAAATGATAAATACATGGGAAGTTGGGTCTTCCTAGTGACACCGCATAGTAGCTTTTCTACAGTGTATGCAAATACCTTTATTCTGGTGAGATTCCTCATGTTTTGAGAGGAGAAATGACAATAGTTGTAGTCTTTCAAATAGAAACAGTACCAATTGGAAAGATGTTTGGAGAGCCAGAAATTACAAGGCAAATGCAGTCCAATGGGAATGGTCAGATGCTGTTTGGCATCCCAGCTGAAAACTACAGTTTTGGGTGGAAGTATTTACTTAGGTTCTGCAGACTGTTTCTCAGTGTTTTTTTCTTTTTCTTTTTCTTTTTTTTTTTTTTTTTTTGAGACGGAGTCTTGCTTTGTCCAGCTGGAGTGCAGTGGCGCATCTCGGCTCACTGCAAGCTCTGCCTCCAGGGTTCACGCCATTCTCCTGCCTCAGCCTGCCAGTAGCTGGGACTACAGGCGCGCACCACCACGCCCGGCTAATTTTTTATATTTTTACTAGAGACGGGGTTTCACCGTGTTAGCCAGGATGGTCTCGATCTCCTGACCTCGTGATCCGCCCGCCTTGGCCTCCCAAAGTGCTGGGATTACAGGAGTGAGCCACCGCGCCCGCGTTTCAGTGTTTTTTTTTTTTTTTGCTTGTTTGGTTGGTTGGTTTTGTTTCGTTTGTTTGTTTGTTTTGTTTTTAATTTAGTCTCTACACTAACCTCCCTGACCCAAGCATTTTTGTTTTTTATTTTTTTGAGACAGAGTCTCGCTCTGTCACCCAGGCTGGAGTGCAGCGTGCGATCTCGGCTCACTGCAACCTCTGCCACCGGGTTCATACCATTCTCCTGCCTCAGCCTCCCAAGTAGCTGGGACTACAGGCGCCTGCCAACACACCCAGCTAATTTTTTATATTTTTAGTAGAGACAGGGTTTCACCATTTTAGCCAGGATGGTCTTGATCTCCTGACCTCGTGATCCACCCACCTCGGCCTCCCAAAGTGCTGGGATTACAGACCCAAGCATTTTTTAGACTTTTTTTTTCTCCTGCTCATCCTCCATGAAATTTTAATAGCACAGATATACTCTATTGTATTTATGTTTATGCACTATCTGGAATACATATATATATACACACACACACACACATACATATATACATATATATTTATATTTATTCTATGCTTCACTTATAGGGAGAGTGATGCTTTTGCCCTCAATAACCAATTTTCATTCCTTGGGGGCAATGTTGCCCTCATTCAGAATGCATGCTCTGGAGACACATGCGCTTCCAGCACGAACGTGTCAGTGACTCAGGATCAGCTGAGTATCACTGCTGCTTCTAGCACATGATAGAAATACTGAATTCATTCTGGGAAAGCTCATCTCTGAAACCTTTTTTGGTTTGTTCGCTTGTTTGTTTGAGATGGAGTTTCTCTCTGCTGCCCAGGCTGGAGTGCAGTGGTGTGACCTTGGCTGATTGCAACCTCCACCTCCCAGGTTCAAGTGATTCTTTTGCCTCTGCCTCCCGAGTAACTAGGATTACAGGCATCTGCCACCACACCCAGCTAATTTTTATATATTTAGTAGAGACAGGGTTTCACCGTGTTGACCAGGCTGGTCTCGAACTCTTGACCTTAAGTGATCCACCCGCCTTGGCCTCCGAAAGTGTTGGGATTAAAGGCACGAGCCACCACACCTGGCCTCATCTCTGAAATCTTAATGCTGAGAGACTGAATATGCAAAGAGTCAGTGGTCAGACTGTACCTGACAACTGGACTCTGCCCCACAACCTCTATTGCAATCAGCCCAGAATAGTCAGGATTATAAACTTTGCTTCTAACTCAGGACTAACCAGAAAAAGATTTCTATGCTCCCCACATTCTAACTCAGGACCAACCAGAAAAAGATTTCTATGCTCCCCACACCAATCTCGTCAGATGTCCTGTTTTTAGTTAGCCTACCTCCTGTTTCTTATGCCAACAGGCTTTGATCAGCGCACACCTGAACCCTTTCCTGTTTTCTCTATAAATCTTTCCCCCTGCCCTTCCTGCCTTTGCATCTCTGCCACCTGCTAAGTGATGGTGACTGACTCCCTTGCTACAGTAAACATTGAAAAAGTAACCCTGTTTGTTCTCATTTGGGTGGTTTTCATTTATTTCCACAATGCAAAATGGGGATGCAGCCATGCAAGGTCTCACACATTTAAGACACCATTGATAATAATTGTTACACTCCAGTGTTTTGGCAACAAACATGTCTCATTCATTGGTCTCCGTTGTTTTCAACCACCCCTACTGTGTTACCATTATTTATCTCACCCTTTTCAGCCACAGTATTTTAATAATTCAGATGATGTGTCTCTGCTATTTGACTACAGTAGCCGTAATAGTCAAAGGTGCTTGGAAATGCAGGAAGTTGGTAAAAGACCTAGTCAAAGTCTTTCAAAAGAAATCCTACACATAAAAACCCTACTACTGAGCTGGTTGAATGCTTTACTTTGATGGTGACCAGAGAAAACACCCATGCTCAAATGTCTACTTTTTGAGGATTTCATTAGAAATATTTGTATATTTATATTTAAGACTTTCTGATATATCCACCAGAGTATTAGGATTAGTATGTTGGCAGATAAACTAAAAGTGGTCTCAGGAGAAGCCGAAGGATGACTCATACTTATTGAGAAATTACTGTGCCAGGAAATGACTTGGGAATGTTAAGCTGAACAAATCAGGAGCATCTCCAGGATTACAGTTTACAAACCAGTTTACAGTTGTTAATCCATCTGAGCTTGCTAGCAAAACAACACAAAACTAAGTCCAAGATAACTAGGCTTTACTGCCCCCAACCCCAACCCCACATAAGCATTTTTCAGAGGAAGCGGAGGGAGGAGATTAGAATTCCTGGAGGCCACATTAATCCACTGGGCTATGGATCTGATGTTCAGAGTGAAGTGGTCCTCCTGGCTCCATCCTGTAAGTGCCCTGTTTCCCTCCTAGGTCCTGCCATCTCTTTTTCAATGTCTCTTTTATGCCAAGAATCCCCTTCTGTAGTATTTCCTTCCAACCAGTCCCCCTCCAAAGGCCCAACCTCTTCCTCCCTTTCTCTGCTATCAAACTTCATATTCTAACCTATTTCATTTTTTTAAGATTTCATATATAAATGACAGCATGCAAAATATAGAGATAGAGACTAAAACAGTGGTGACCAGGGTTGGGGATGGGGAGAAAATGGGGAGGTGTAGGTCAAAGGATATAAAGTAGCAAATGTAGGATGAACAAGTTGAAAGATTTCATATACAACATAAGACCGCTAGTTAATACTGGTGTATTGCATTCAGGATTTTTGCTGAAGGATTAGATATAGCTGCTCTTGCCATGATGGGGATTGGTAACTATGTAAGATGAAAGGATATGTTAATTTGTTCCACTATAGTAACCATTTTACTATATGTATATATCTTATATTGTATACCTTTTATATACATAATAAAATTTATTAAAAAAGAAAACCATCTATTCTGATATACAGACTTGATGGAGGTTGATAGGATTGACATATGCATTTTATCAGGACTTTTGAGACTGAGAGGCCCTTCCCGATTCTCAAAAGTTGTCCCAAATGTGTGCCCTGCTCACATCTCCTTCACTGCCTTGAGCATATTTTATTAAAATGATCTGTTAAGTTTCTGTCTTTCTGACCTTGCTTTCAGTGTGGCAGCCATGCTCTATTGTTTGTATTTCTAGAAACTACACCAGTGCTGGGCTAGAGTAAACTTAGCCATGTGCCAAAGCTGGCAACACGGAAACAGCTGCTCCTAGGAGTCACTCACCAGGCCACCTGCAAGGCCGTGGGGAGAAGAGAAACGAGCGAGGACTTCATGGTTAGACAAGCCTGGGTCTGCAATCCAATTATATGCCCTTGGCGGTTTTTAAAAAACCTTTATGTGCCCTTGACTGTCTTTTAAAAAGCTTCTTCCCAGAGTTGCAGAGATTTAATGAGATAAGAACTTAGTCATCTCAGTTACTCCCAAGCCTTCAAATATATCTCTATGCTGATGGTTTCTGCTTGTATTTCTCTAGCTGGGATCTCTCTTCTGGAGTCTGAGCCTCCGGAAGTTCCCCACCTGGATGACTCATAGGCCTATTAATCTAATTTAGCCAAAGTGGGTTAATAATTACCAACACTACTCCCCTACCCACTAGTCACCAAATTAGGTCCTTCTCCATCATGCTCTTCCTCCATGAGAGTATCACCACCACATGGCCCAAGCCAGAAATCCAGGAGTCCTCCTTGATGCCTGCTCACTCCTTATCCCACACGCAGACCTCTCTAATTTCCCTTCTCTTTGTCCACATCTCTCTGTGGTCTCTCTTGCACCTTTGCTCAGGCCTTCCTCTCTTCCAGATCAGTTCATTGCCCAGCCCATCTAACTGGCTCTCCTCTTGTCATTTCTCTCCATGGCAGCCTTTATTACTTTCCTGCTTAAAACTAGTGGCTTCCCCTGCTGCAGGATCAAATCCAAATCCCTTATCCTGTTCTGGTCTCCGCTTAGCCTTCCTTCTCATGGCTCCTCCCCAGCGTCCCGCCACCTACACACTAAGCTACATGCATTCATTTCTAAGAATTGAAATGCAATCTCTGTTTTGCTCTCTCTTTTGCTTTTGGAACTTCAAACACAACGTTCCCTCCACCTGGAGTTCATTCCCTTTGTTTTTCATGTGGCTAAGGTCCTAGTCAATGACTGCAACTCCAGTGCCATCTCATCCAAGAAGCTTTGCCCACCCACTGCCCTAGCAAGGTACATGGCTTCTGTGCTCTCCAACAGCCTTGTGCCTCACTGCTTTTTAACAAAGCACTCATCACTCTGTAATGCAATTATCTAATGTAATAATTTTTAAGATTCAGGACTCCATGCTAGGTGCTGAATATTCCCCTAAGCTCTTTACTTGTAATAGTTCATTTAATCCTCATAACAGCCCCATGCAATAGGTATCTTTATCATCCCTGCTTTGCAGATGAGGAAATTGAGGAGCAGAGAGGTACATCCTCTTCTCAGTATTACACAGCAAGTATTTGAACCCATGAGGCCTGACTCCAGAGCTGTATAATTATCTACTATTATCTAGTAATATTCAAGGATTTTGTCTCTATTGTTCACTGATGGACTCCTAGAGCCTAGAATAATGTCTGGCATAATAATAATTGCTTATTAAGTGTTTGCTGACTCACTGAGTGAACAAATGCTGACTCAATGTGTCATTTCCTTCCTGATGGGCAGAGATTAGACTTTATTCCATTTATTTCTAGCAGCTAGCTTGAATCCTGGACATATGAAAATTGTTAAGTTTGTCTGTCTGCATAGGGTCTTTGCTACTCTGTGAGATCCATGATTCTGTTTTGCCTTTGTGCTCTTCTGAGACCCCGTATTCACCCTCCCACACCACAGCACACTTTGCTGTGTGTCAATTTTTAGTGCGTAGAAAAAAATCTGGTCAGCTGCTGCTTGACAGCTGGAAAAATAGAGCTGTACCTGAGCCAGTTTTGTACCTCAGAAAAGCAAGGGGGAGAGTCTCCTGCCTCACGCGGTGTGTGGGTGGAGGGCTGAATCATCAAGTTCTTTGAGTTCCTTGGGAAAAGATAACTCAAAGGAATATTACACAACATGGAGAAATAGGAGGAAAATAAGCAGAGACACAAAAAATGACTCAAGTGTTGAAAAATATGATCCACACAACTAAAAATATATTGCAATTGAGTTTGAAGAGGAAAAGACTGGGTGTCAACACTCCAGTGGCCCAAATGGCTGTGTATGAATGGGCTTTGGTTCGAAGGATGGTGAGCCAATGGTCACCGGCCTCACAGAGAAGAGGGATGTGCAACAGGGCCTAGAGGCCCTCTGAGGATCTGAGACAAGGGGAAGAGGACAACTTTACCAGGAACAAGACAGTCTGAGCTTCAGCAAAACATTATAAAAGAGTATCCTCGGTTCCATGTGACCCAGGCAGAGGGAGGAGTGATGGTAAATCTTGGGGGATTGGTGTATTGTGCATTTTTCTTTTCTAAATGAGCACTTACAATTCCCTGTAGATTAAACAATTTTGTTGTAGATTTTTTTCTAGAAACTGAAAACTTTGGGTGGGAAGGGTGGGTCAGGCTTTCATGGATATGCAAACAATTCTTATGTTCCATTCTCTGGCTTCTCTAGCAATTGGCATTTGAGAGATACGTTGGTGTAGTAGATGGAACATGGACTTGAGGCCCCTACTGTTCTGTAACCTAGGGAAGTTGCTGCTTCAGGCTCTACTTCAGTGTCTTTTTTGAGCAACACTTTGCAAATAGCTTTGTAAATACTAAAGAGGTATAGAGAATATCTAAAACACTACCTCAAGGGCACATGATATGCTTAATGAACGAGAATGAAGTTGTCATTAGTATAATTTTTTAGCAGCTTTATTTTCTTAATTTCTGAAGTATTGCCCTATCATAAAAAGATTAAAGTAGATCCCAAAATCAGAAGAGTTCTTGATTAGAATGAAGGACCTGAATTGTTTTTCCAGATGGACTCACTTGTTAAAAGGGGATTGTGACAAGTATTTATTCAACAGTTTGTTCCACAGCCGGTGTTTGGGCTATTGGAAAGGAGGTGCTATATAAGTGTATTGTAATAATGAATGCCCTTAGGGAAGAGGGGAATTGTGTAAGGAGATGTATTCTGTAATTCTTTCATGTATATTCATCTTTTCTGTCCAAGTAGAATATACACCCTTTATGGGCAAGGACTACCTCGTCTAATTTGTATTTATAAACTTTCTTTTTTCTTTCTCAGGGCTTTCAAGGACTGAGAATGCACATATGGATAGAACAAATCTAGAAATTCAAGCTACTTCTATTGCTAAACAAGTATAGAGTTTCATATAAATATAATTCATAAAAGGTATAAACGGCAAGAGTTTCTACCCAAAGATTTTGTGAAACACCTGGTATTCTGGCTACAGTGGCAAATTATGGCATCCCTTAGCCCTTCAGAGACCTCTGTCCTCAGCAGATGTGACTGCTTTCTTGGATCTCAGCAGTGCAAGGGTCCAGTGTGCCAGCATATCTACCTCTGAGGTCCTGTTGTCCTCTCCAGGCCTTCCAGCTGCTTTGAGAGAGAAGTGACCAAAGTATTCTCACTTTTGGGGGTAGTGAAATAAAACCTGGACAAACCAGGTTCTCAAATTAAAATTCATGGATCTTCCTATTTTCCCAAGAAGAGCCTTTTTTTTTTTTTCTTTTTCGTATACTCCATTGAAGGCATTGCTGGTGGACAATTTTCAGTAGCATTTTCTTCTATTTGTTTTGAAAGGCATTGATTAGTAACTAGGACATTTCTGTTCAGCAATTGCCCTTTGAGATTTTATTCAAACACAGAATTTACTGTAAAACAGACCAGTCTTTATTATTTTAGTGAAAATCATAAACTCTTAAGCATATACACAATCATATTTCTGGACCTCGAATCTACCCAGGCACCCCTGTGTGAAGTTAATTCTTAGGGATTGGTGAACTACTTTTAACGAGAGTTAAAAAATGATATTGGGGTTAACATATGGGATGTATTACTATACGGATGTTACTTGCTTTAGTTATTTTACTTAATGATTATCAGACAGTGGTTCCTGATAATGGAAAGGGATTTTAAAAATGCATGGAAATATTAGATTTGAGCCATACAAAACTGGTGATCCTTGACCTTTTTTGACCTACAAAAATAAATATTTAATGTAATACAACCTAATATGTTAAGGTTTGTTCATAAAACAATACAGTCTATATTATGTCAAGTATAAAATTGACATTGGAATAGTGGCATAGTACACTTAAGAAGATAAGCTCGAAACTGTTTTAAATACAGCTATAAAATGCCGTAATAAACCAGTCATTGATGACAAAATTATGGCTTTTTGTACCCAGTAATTAAATAGAAGCCTTATAATTATGGTAACTGATATAAATGAATGTATTTATATTAGTTTACCATAAGCCTTGGAGTCAATAACATTTTATGAAACAACTCTTAACTGTGTTCTACGAGGTTTAGGAACTCTTCCTTTATCTCCCCGGAGACTATACATTTGTCTTAGTCAGTTCCGGCTGTTACAGCAAAGTACCATGTACCAGGTGGCTTATAAACTACAGAAATTTATTTCTCACAGTTCTGGAAGCTGGAAATCTGAAGTCAGGGTGCCCACATGCTTCAGCTCTGATGACAGTCCTCTTTAAAACTGCAGGCTAGGACTCTTTGGATCATCATGTGGCAGTCATGGAGCAGGTTAGCTCTCTGGCTTCTTCTTGGAAGGGCACTAATCCCATTCATGAGTCTCCCCCTTCATGACCTATTCTCCTCCTAACTGTTCCATCTCCAAATACCAGCACATTGAGATGAGAGTCTCAACATAAATTTTGGGGAACACAGACATTTAGTCCACTGTAATATTTCAATGAGAAATACTGTAAGAAAATTAAAACTACCCTGCACATGAATAAAATGTACTAACATGTAAAATTAATGAAATATGGCTGATAATAATTTGGGTTGACTGTTATAATAAGAACTCCAAGCAATATATGAAATATTTTTGTTTTGAAAAGGTTCTGGCTAATGTCCAAAAGTAATCCCTCCCCTGTTTATATTTTGGTCCCAGGTACAGTAATAATTTACAACTCTGAATTATCCAAAACAGTGAATGCTCTTCTTCAGTCTGTGTGCATCTCATAGACAGTCTTATTAATAAAGGAACTAATTAGTAGCTGATGGCATGGTGCAGCATAAACATAAGGAGACACCTAACAGGCTCACTAATCTAGGGGTAAATCGCATCCTGTGGGAGGCAAGAAAATGCAAAATCATAGAATGACTGCATCTTCATCCGAGAGAAAAAATGGACTTCCCCTCTGTCAATCCCAGGGTGCCAGATTGAAACTCCCCAATCCCTTCAAAGATAAATATCTTAAAACACTTGATTACTTCATTACTAGAGATTTTCCCTCTGGATGCTGCAGTTTTTGTTTTTATTTTTTCAATGGAAGAGTTATACTTTAGCACTTATGAGAAATCTTTACTTTAATCACTGGGGAGTGGTCATTTAGAATTGTTTCCATGGCTGGGCGGGGTGACTCACACCTGTAATCCTAGCACTTTGGGAGGCCAAGGTGGGCAGATCACTTAAGGTCAGGAGTTCAAGACCAGCCTGGCCAACATGGTGAAACCCCGTCTCTACTAAAAATACAAAAATTAGCCAGGTTTGGTGATGTACACTTGTAATCCCAGCTACTCGAGAGGCTGAGGCAGGAGAATCGCTTGAACCTGGGAGACGGACGTTGCAGCGAAATGAGATCACACCACTGTATTCCAGCCTGGGTGACAGAGGGAGACTCCATCTCAAGAAAAAAACAAAACAGAATTGTTTCCATGTGGAGTTCTGTGTGATGGGATTTGAGCTGTATCAGTTGTCTCAGTGTTTTCCCTGCAATATTTCTGAGGAACGCAACCAACCTTCCTAGTAGCCTACAGTGTGTTCTCCTTCCATCACATCCAGTCGCCAGACTCGGCCTTCCCACATCCCAGTCCCTAGTGCCACTTAGGACTGCAGGTTACCAGCACTTCTCTTAGCTGGCCTGCTGACTCCAGGATTCTTGCCCACCTCATTTCCTACTGCTCCATCAATTCTCTCTACTCTGCTCCGTGAGACTGTCCTCAAATGCAAGTGGGATCCTATTGTTTCCAATCCCTTAAACATGTCTGTAAATTCCTCTGCAATATCGCCTCCACTCCCTGCCACCTTCTTTTTCCTGACCTTTCCTTCATCCCAGGCATTTGCTTATTCAGGATCCTCTTTCAGGAACGCTATCCCTGAGAGCACTCCCAGTTGCCTGCACCTGTATAGTCCCTGTTTGTTTGTAAAGCTTCTGCTTGGGTGCTGCTTCCTCCAAGTTGCCTTCCTGGATCTGGAAAATCTGAGTGTCCCTGCTACCTGTAGCTCCTTCCTCCTAGAGCACTAACTGCACTGTATTTTATTGTCTTTTTGCTTTTCTGCAATCCTCTGCAGTCTGCAAATATCACTATTGTATTCCGAGGGCCTAGCACAGTGCCTAGCTCACAGTAGTCACTGAATGCAGGCTTGTTGAATGAGCAAATGAATGAATGAATGAATGAATAAGGACAGGCCTAGAAAATACACAATAGTGCTTTGAGCAGAGCTTCTATTTTTGAAGAGATTACAGTCTGCTTTACTTTCTGTATATTGGATGATTATGTGGAATAATAAAAAGAATAACTTTTTAATTAGACCTGGCTTTATAATTTGCCAGTCCTGTCAATTTGAGTAATTTATCCAAATCTTCCTGAATCTCAAAATATAAATCAGTGCAGGGATAAAAGATGTCCTCCTGTGGGGTTCTTGTGAGCACTAAAGTAAGCACTGTTAAACGTGTGCCATAATAGGCGCTCAAAGATGCTGGCTCCTCCCCTCTCCAATGCCCAGCTCTGCTTCCACTTAACTCACATCCTTGCTCACCATGTCAGTGAACTTGAGATGCTCCTCCATCATTTATGTGACCACGAGCCTACGTAATTTTAAAAATCATACTGAAGAAAAAATTAAGATAATTTATATTTATTAAAAACAATATTGATACCCGTAATACATTAAAATTACATGCATAGATCAATAACTTATAAATGTTTAAAGCATTGTGTGTCAAATGTCATACCCTGTTGAACAGGATAAGTAAACTTAAAATTAGATTTCAAGTCCGGGTGCGGTGGCTCATGCCTGTAATCTCAGTAATTTGGAAGGTCAAGGCGGGCGGACCACCTGAGGTCAGGAGTTCAAGACCTGCCTGGCTAACGTGGTGAAACCACGTCTCTACTGAAATTACAAAAATTAGCCGGGCATGGTGGCACACGCCTGTAATCCCAGCTACTCGAGAAATTGAGGCAGGAGAATCGCTTGAACCTGGGGGGTGGAGGTTGCAGTGAGCTGAGATTATGTCATTGCACTCCAGCCTGGGCAACAGAGTAAGACTCAGTCCCTGCCTGCCCTCCCCCCATCAAAAAAAAATATTTCAATACGCAGAGCTCAGTTCTATGATGTAGGGTCAAATTTTAGGCTGCTACTTAATTTTTTTTTTTTTTCTTCTTCTTTTGAGACGGAGTCTCACGCTGTTGCCCAGGCTGGAGTGCAGTGGCGCGATCTCGGCTCACTGCAAGCTCCGCCTCCCGGGTTCCCGCCATTCTCCTGCCTCAGCCTCCTGAGTAGCTGGGACTACAGGCGCCTGCCACCGCGCCCGGCTAATTTTTTGTATTTTTAGTAGAGACGGGGTTTCACTGTGGTCTCGATCTCCTGACCTTGTGATCCGCCCGCCTCGGCCTCCCAAAGTGCTGGGATTACAGGCTTGAGCCACCGCGCCCGGCCATGCTGCTACTTAATTTTACAGTGCATTATTTTAAATATCATTGTAACTAAAAAATACTCTTACAATTTTATATTTTCAATGGAAATAAAATATATAAATTGGAGTTGTCTTTTTAAACATGGTAACTAATGATATAAATTTTAGACTACATTTTTTCTCTAAATAATGGTAGTAACTATTTGCTTTATTTCACTATGTAATGAATTAAGAGACACACAGAAAAAAGATAGAACTTCTTCATTACTATTATTTTCCCAGTGAAAGTATATACCCTAAACCAGGACACAACAGAGTGTACTGAGATAGCTTTATTTCCACAAAATTTACAACCCAGTGGCTAGTTTTGCATGCTTTTCTCACCGGCTGGATTGTGGCTAATCATGGCCAAGTGTTTTGATGCTGTTGGTTTGGCTCTTAAATGAAACTGGATCCTGACAACAAAGTTCAAGAATTATTGTCGGCTTCTCTGCATAACTTAGAAGCATCTCCAAAGGCATATGTACTATTGCCCTGGCAGACATATATACACGAGTGCAGTGTAACACCTCTATTCTCCATGCTTGGCAAGTTAATGTGGATGTTCATTTTTATAGCCGCTAACTTATTAGCTGTGGATTACGTTGTCACTTTGTGTGTTACATTTCCAAGCATAAGAAGTGTGAGTGAGTTCTAAGACATGTGAAATGAAGGATCAGCTCGCAAAAGCTGGTCTTGAAGGCATCAGAGAGTAGGGATAAAGACTTCATCATGCAGTTCATAGAGCCTGCCAATTTCTTGATTGACAGCTCTCTGTATGGCAAGTCTTGAGGGATTGGGTATTTAAATCTTAATTACAAAAAAGTGTTACAGAATACTAAAAATCATTCAAGGAAACTGGAAAGCTTATAATGTAGCATTCCTCTATTAATCTCTTATA
Organism: Macaca thibetana thibetana; assembly: GCF_024542745.1. Lineage (NCBI taxonomy): Eukaryota > Metazoa > Chordata > Mammalia > Primates > Cercopithecidae > Macaca > Macaca thibetana. The sequence continues at coordinate 80,900,999 of NC_065589.1, read as the reverse complement.
CAGAGTAGATTTGATTGACAAGATCCATACAAATAGTGTAAAGGAATTTAGAAAATCAGTACAAAACTGAAGGGAAAATTTAAAACTATGTGCCATAAACGTGTCCTATCTTATAAATTAAATTGCTCCACAATCATGTATGCAAAAATAAAACAGATTAAAACAAACTTTGTTTTAAAATGTGATTCTAGCTGGCCTAATAACTAAAATCTCATTAACAAGATTTAAACAAATAAAATTACAGTATAAACAACTGCTTTGCTTAGAAAAAATATCACAAGAACTTAATACAGAAAAAAAAAGAATTTGATTTCAACAGAAATAAACCAACTATAAGGAAAAGTCATTATAATAAAAATTGAGCAACATTCAAGGACATGTCTTTGCATATCCATGTCATTCTCTTGCTAATTCATTAACTTAATTCGTTAACTCAACAAACACTAATTAAGAGACCTTAATTTAGGAGACCTAAATTAAAAGTCCAAACCCATTGCCAAGTGCAGAGAATAGGGAGATAACAATGTCAGGGTCATGGTCCAGTGGAAAAATACTCATGAAAACAGGTCATAGCAATAGAATGTCATTGAAATATGAGTTAAAAGTCTGGATACTTTTTTCTCTCACATCCCTGTATCCACTCTCTATCCTTCTTATCTTTGCGCTTTTCCTTGGGGAGGCTGATTTATATGACTGTATCAGTGGGTTCTTGTGTTAGTCAGAGTTCTTTAGAAAAACAGAACCAATAGGATATGCAGTTGACCCCTGAATGCAGGGCTTAGGGGCACTGACCCTCTGCACAGTCAAAAATCCATGTATAACTTTTGACTCCCCAAAACCTTAACTAATAGCCTGCTGTTGACTGGAAGACTTCACACAACAGAAACAGTCAATTTACACATGTTGTGTGTTATATGTATTATATACTGTATTCTCATGATAAAGTAAGCCAGAGAAATTGAAGTGTTATTAAGAAAATCATAAGGAAGAAAAAACGTACTTACTATTCATTAAGTGGAAGTGGATCATCATGAAGGTCTTCATCCTTGTTGCCTTCAGGTTGAGTTGGCTGAGGAGGAAGAGGAAGAAGAAGAGCTGGTCTTGCTGTCTCAGAGGTGGCAGAGGCAGAAGAAGAGGTGGAGGAGGTAGAAGAAAAGGCGGGAAGGCAGACAAACTCAGCGTAACTTTTATGGAAAAAACCAATGTATAATCTCTCTCTCTCTCTTTCACACACACACACACACACACACACACACACACACACACACATATACACATATATACACGAAGGCCCGAGAACTCTGAGAGTAAGTCCTAGTCCAAGTTCTGAAGGCCTAAGACCAGGAGTGCAATGTCCAAGGGCAAGAGAAGATGCAAGTCCCAGCTCAAGCAGAAAGCAAAATCTTTCTTCCTCTGCTTTTTTGTTCTATTGTGGCCTTCAACAGGTTAGATGATGCCCGGCTGCACTGGTGAAGGTGACCTTTTCTATTCAGTTTACTGATTCAAATACTCATCTCTTCCAGAAACATTCTTATTCTGTTTCTGGTAAAACAGTGAGAAATAATGTTTTACCAGCTATGTGGGCCTCCCTTAGCCCAGTCAAGTTGACACATAAAATTAACCATCACAATTTCTTTGCCCTTTGGCTGCTAGTTGGGTTCAGCCAATGGGGACCCTGGTAGCAGATAAAAGGAAAGGAAAAGTGTGAGGTGGGTTACTGAGTGTGTCCTTAGCTTCTTCCACAACCTATATCTGTTTCTCAGAAGTCACAATGCCTTTCTAGTAATGTCCTTCAATTACTCATTGGAATGTGCCATGTGTTTCCTGCAAGGCCCTGACTGATACTGATACTAATAAATCCTGCAGGAATTCCAGAAAGACTTCACAGAGGAAGCAGCACTTGAGCTGGGTCTTTATGGAGGAGTAGGAGTTCCTGAGGGCACAGGGGAGAAGCTCCAGGGACTTGAGCAGAGGGCAGGTACATGAAAGAAAGAAAAAAACTAAGATGATTTTGGGTGTGGATTGGAAGGACTGTTTAGACTTAATATAAAGAATATATGCAATAGGGTATTTTGGTGAATTTTTAAGCAGAAGGTAACTGATAATAGTAAAAAGTGGTGTTTCTCAAATATAATTATTATGTTAATCCTTTCAATGAAAATATTTTCGTGGACATTTTCAGGATTGACTTACATTGTTTTTATTGTAACGTGTATCCTGTATGTGTCGGTTTTAACTAGTTATATATAAATTCATTTTCCTTATAATTTTTACACAGCTGAAGAACCAAAATCAACTTACATAAAAGATAAAAACAAAACCATATAAACTCTAAAATCCAAGTTAATGTTAACTTCATGCAAAGGATGATGTTTTGCTGAAATAAATGTGTGAAAAAATGATTGAGTTCATTATTCGTAAAGGAGTTTAATGCGCCTGTAATATCTTGTGTTTTAGGATGATTCACTTCTTCTATCCAGTCTTTTCACTGCTGCAACTTTTGTGTGTCTTCCATCTGTACAATGTGCTGTGATGTCATTTGACCTTCATTTAATTTATTGTCTCCCTCAAAAGTTAGCTGCTTAAACAACGACTATATGATGCTTATGGATTCTGTGAGTCAGGAATTCAGACTGAGAGCAGTGGGAATGGCTTGTCTTTGCTCCATGATACCTGGGGTTTAGCTGGGAAGACAGGTGCTTTGATCTTGACTGTCACCAGGGACCTCAGCTGCAACTGTTGCAGAAGCCTGTACACTTGCCTTTCCATGAAGCATCACCTTCCTCAGCATCATACCCTCAGGGTAGCCAGACTTGGCTTCCAAATGTCGCGGTTCACAAAGTAGAAGTCTCCTCATGTCTTCCATTCTTGCTTCAGAAGTCACAGGATGTTACTTCCGCTGTATTCTACTGGTTACAGCAAGCCACAACTACCCAGATTTAGAGTGAGGGGGCACTGACCACCTCTCAGTTTCTTGATGAGAAAATGGTCAAAGGCTTTTTTGCTACTTTATAAAACTATCACAGTCTGTGATAATTGATCTTGTTAGACACCAATACAGATTTAGGACACTTAAAAAGCATATTTTTTGTTTTGTTTTGTTTTGTTGGTAATGTGGTGACCATCTGAATGACCCAGATGCTTATACTCATTAACAGTATCATAGTTGGGAATTTTTCCTTAAACTTTAAAAATGGTCATTAAGACCAAAAGCTGAGGACAAATGTGGTGGTAAGTATTTCCCACTTTAAAGGGCTCATCATTAGGCATTAAGTACACCATTTAGGACATAAGAAGTAGCAAAATGACAGTTTTCTCCTTTCTCATGGAAAAGAGAGTACAATGAGGTCTGCATGGAGAAACATATAGTGCTTGCTATTCTGCAAACCACACTGCATGGTCACGTGACCAAGGTGGCACTCTGCCATCTGGACATCAATCTCCTTCACCAGCCAGTTGCAAACCACTTATTCTGGCCAAGGGCCGATACTGAACAGCACTTGCGAATCACTTCAAATCCCCTCAGTCTACCTCTTCAGCCACTGTTGTGGTGAACAGTTCCACGCAGACTTAGTAGCTTCCCTCAGGTACCACCAGACAGCAGCTTTCCTTGAGACAGCTTTCCTCCCATGTGCCTCTTGCTTCCTGCCCCACACTTCTCAGGTGCCATGGCTTTGGGTTCCAGTGAGGACCAGCTTGGCACTCATGCATGCACAGCCTGGAGGTGTGCGGAAATGAACGCCTACAAAGCCATGTCTGATGCAGGAGCTGGAAACTGACGAATCAATGCTTTCCCTTTTTATTGCGTGGCAGCATTCTAAGATACATTTCAGAAGAATCCCCAGAAGGTCCTGTGGATTGAACATCAGTCACCCATAATGGCAGCCAGTTTGTAAACACACCCTTTGATTGATTTTCCCTTTCTCTTGTTTCACTCTCCCAGGTTCTAACCCCTGCACTCCGGACTCATTTCCCAGATAAACTACCCACATGCAAGCCTTTATTTCAGGGTCTTCTTTCTGAGATCCAGACTATGCTAAAGTCCATGGAGCTGGAGCTGCAGCTGCAGGTGGGAATTCATATTATAGGTGCTCAAGGAACATGGCTCCAACTCAAGACCAGCAGTGAGGGGAAAGAGAGGGTGCCAGGAGAGCTAGGCTGGGGCTCCTGTGACCTTAAGGCCCCAGTCTCTGTCTTCACCTGTACTGCATATCTGTCCGTTTCTGGCTGATGTGCTCATTAGTGGCATGGAAACTAGACAAGGTGGCTACTCTGTAAGGCATAAATGTATTCTGTAAACTAGAACTTCAATATGATTTAAAATAATTAATATGTGTGGTAATTTCCTTCCAAGGTGGACTCTAATGGTTCTTGTCTCCTCAAAGTCATGCCCTACAGTCCCCTTCCACAGTGGATAAGGCTCACTGACTAATCAGTAGGATATTGCAGAAACAACATCAAGTGTTCTATTCAAGACTAGGTCATGAAGAATACTGTAGCCTCCACCTTGCTCTCTCGAATCCCTTGCTCTGGAAAAACCAGCTGCTAAGTCATGAGAACATTCAAGAAGCCCTGTGGAGATGTCCATGTGGCAAAAAACCAAGGCCTCCTGCCCACAGCCAGCAACAACCTACCAGCTGTGTTAGTTTTCTATTGCTACTATAATGAATTACACAAACTCAGTGGCTTAAAACAACACAGATTTATTATCTTACAGTTTTGGGGATCAGAAGTCTAAAATCAGTCTTACAAGGCTAGTGAAGGGGTTGGCAGGGCTTCTGGAGACTCTTAGGGGAGAATGTGTTTTCTTGCCTTTCTCAGTTTTTTGAGGCTACCTTCATTCCATGGCTCATGAATCTTCCCTTGTATCACTCCAACCTCTTGCTTCTGTCTTCACATCTTCTACTACTCACCCTACTCCTCTTGCTTCTCTCTTAAAAGGATCCCTATGATTACATTGGGCCCACATGGATAGTTCAGTATAATCTTCCACCTCAAGATCTTAATATAATCACACCTCAAGATCTTAATATAATCACACCTGCAAAAACCCTTTTAACGTATTAACAAATTTTTGGGGATTAGGACAGGGACATCTTTGATGTGGCCGTTATTCAGTCTACCACACCAACTATGAGAGTGAACCACCTTGGAGGCAGACCTACCGTCACCACCCAAGCCTTCAGATGATTTGCAGCCTCTGCTGACAGCTGGACTGCAAAAATGCCCAGCTAAGCCATTCCTAAAATCCTGATCCACAGAAACTTTGTGAGATGATACAAAGTTTGTATTCTTTTGTTGTTTGTTATATTGGTTTGTTTTATTATTTTGTTTTTTATGGTTGTTGTAAGCCATTAAATTGTGGGATGACTTGTTACCCAGCAATAGATAATACAAAATGGAAAAGTTTATTAATATTTAAAAGTCTATTTACATTTTCATAGGAAATTTTAATACTAGATTTATTAAGGAAGAAATGACTTTTAGATTCTTTAGATTCTCAGATTCTATATTATAATTTTAGCTGTCAGAAATATTTGATGAGTTGTAAATAAATGAATTTACGTTTTTACCTACTTAGAAGAATAAAGTTTTTATTGATGCCAAATTCCAAAAAATATAAAGAGAGATTGTAAAATCTTATTCTGGGCCTGGCATAGTGGTTTACACCTGCAATACTAGTGCTTTGGGATGGTAAAGAGGGAGAATCCCTTAAGGCCAGGAGTTCAAGACCAGTCTAGGAAACATAATGAGACCCCATCCCCACAAAAAAATTTTTGTTTAAAGTTAGCTAGGCTAGGCATGGTGGTACATGCCTGTAGTCCTAGCTATTCACAAGGCTGAGGTGGGAGGATTACTTGAGCTGGGGAGTTCAAGGCTGCAGTGAGCTATGAGTGCACCATTGCTCTCTAGCCTGGGCAACTGAGTGAGACTCTGTCTTAGAAAAAAAATAAAAATCTTATTCTGGGCTGATGGAGGGCAGTGAGGGAGAACAGGGAGTGAGTGCCAATGAGTATGGGTTTTCTTTTGGGGATGGTGAAAATGCCCTAAAATTAGATTGTGGTTAGGGCTACATAACTCTGTGATATCAAACTTGTATTAAAAACCACTGAAGTACACAACTTAAATGGACAAATTATATATCATATGAATTATATCTCAATAAAGCTGTTAAAAAACCTTATTCAGGCATAAGTAATCTGAAGTTAGAAGTCAGGAAAATGGATTCCCTGTGGAGGGGAGAAGTGACTAAGGAAGCACCAAGTGGGCTCTGATGAGAGTTTTATTTTATTTTATTTATTTTATTTTTGAGACAGACTCCCTCTCTGTCACACAGGCTGGAGGCTGGGGTGCAGTGAGTGGCATGATCTCAGCTCCCTGGGACCTCCGCCTCCTGGGTTCAAGCTATTCTCGTTCCTCAGTCTCCCAAGTAGCTGGGATTACAGGCACATACCTCCATGCCCAGCTAGAGAGCTTTATAAAATATCTGGCTGCTGGCAACATGGATGTATTCATTCTGTGAAAATTATTAGGTACTTACAATTTACCTCCTCTTCTGTATGATTATTATACTTCAATAAGTTTTACCTTTAAAAAATACACAAAAAAGACAAAATGGCATTATGCAAATCCTAGTTCTCAGTGATGTGTATAGGAGTACATAAAAATCATGGTTCTAGGCCGGGCGCGGTGGCTCACGCCTGTAATCCCAGCACTTTGGGAGGCCGAGGCGGGCGGATCACAAGGTCAGGAGATCGAGACCATGGTGAAACCCCGTCTCTACTAAAAATACAAAAAATTAGCCGGGCGCGGTTGTGGGCGCCTGTAGTCCCAGCTACTCGGGAGGCTGAGCCAGGAGAATGGCGTGAACCCGGGAGGCGGAGCTTGCAGTGAGCCGAGATCGCGCCACTGCACTCCAGCCTGGGCCACAGAGCGAGACTCCGTCTCAAAAAAAAAAAAAAAAAATCATGGTTCTATCAAACAATGAAAGATATGCATAGAAATGAAAATTGTGACAGGAACGATGACCTTCAGAGTAGGTTTACTCACCGTTCCTGTATGCACATTATTCTTTCATAACAAAATAATTTATTTTAAAACATTAGTATATTAATGTGGCATGTATAGAAACTTATCATTCTAATAGTTATTACTAGAAAAGCCATGTTTAGAAAGTACATGGAGAGGCCGGGCACGGTGGCTCAAGCCTGTAATCCCAGCACTTTGGGAGGCCGAGACGGGCGAATCACAAGGTCAGGAGATCGAGACTATCCTGGCTAATCCGGTGAAACCCCGTCTCTACTAAAAAATACAAAAAACTAGCTGGGTGAGGTGGCGGGCGCCTGTAGTCCCAGCTACTCCGGGAGGCTGAGGCAGGAGAATGGCGTAAACCCAGGAGGTGGAGCTTGCAGTGAGCTGAGATCCAGGCCACTGCACTCCAGCCTGGGCGACAGACCGAGACTCCATCTCAAAAAAAAAAAAAAAAAAAAAAAAAAAAAAAGAAAGTACATGGAGGCACTTCATTTCAAAAAATCTGGTATAAAGACTCTGTTCAAAGAAGCAAACTCCCTTCACTTCTTACTGAATATTTTGAAAAAATTTCATTTGGAAGTTTTACAAAAATTCAATATTTGGTATCCTCTCTCATGCATTGTATTGTGTTTTATCATGATATAATGGTATAATATAAAAATAATGTAATAAATTTTGTACCAGTCCCCAGAAAACCTTCAGGTTCATTCATGACGTGCCCACAACTAATATCATTTTATATGTTTATGAGATATTGAAAAATCTCTAGGACACGGTTTTCAAAACGTAGATGTCAAGAACTATGAAGTATCTGAGATTTAATCTTACTTCAAGCTAGTAGGTCAGCCTGGCACAGTCACAGATGCTGGCAGCAGCCATGAGATTCCTGTATCAGAGACAACAGTCTATTATTCACAACCATAGCAGTAGCCAGAGTACCATCAGTTTTGCACTAAGTTCATGAAAGCCCATTTCCAACATAGCAACATGAAAAGTATCAGGTGATATCTCCACATGCAATGGACTGTGTTTTAAGAGAGGAACTCCAAGCTGTGGGAAACAAAATCTTTTATAACGGGTATTAGTCTTTTTTTAAATAAACTTTGGGGCCGGGCGCGGTGGCTCACACCTGTAATCCCTGCACTTTGGGAGGCCAAGGCGGGCGGATCACGAGGTCAGGAGATCGAGACCATCCTGGCTAACACGGTGAAACCCCATCTCTACTAAAATACAAAAATTAGCCGGGCGCGGTGGCGGGCGCCTGTAGTCCCAGCTACTCGGGAGGCTGAGGCAGGAGAATGGCGCGAACCTGGGAGGCGGAGCTTGCAGTGAGCCGAGATGGTGCCACTGCACTCCAGCCTGGGCGACAGAGTGAAGACTCCGCCTCAAAAAAAAAAAAAATTAAAATTAAAAAAAAATAAAATAAACTTTGTCACAGAGGGAGACATTCTCTCTATTTTTATTTGACAGTAAACAAACCTGCCCTTTGCTCTGGAGGTAAATATTGTCTATATTCCCAAGATTGTTCACTATATAAACATCCTTGAAAAGATAGTCTCCATCAAAAACAGTTGGCGCCTATGCTGAAAGGCACACAGAAACATGAGAGATTAATGGAGAATTATATCCCAACAGTTGATGGGGATCTCTGAAGGTCCAGGAGACCTTTACATGGGGACCCTATTAGGCCAAAACTTTTATAATTATGCTAAAATATTATTTTCAGTTTTCACTTTCATTCTTTCATGAATTTACAGTGGAGATTTTTAGAGGCTTACATGAAATGAGATGATGGCTATGTTTTTAAAGTTTCTGTTTTAATTGCTAATACAGTAGATCTCAATAGACATGGTCCACATAAACAAACACTCTTTGAGATCTTCAGTATTTCTTAGGATGGCAAAGAAGTCCTGAAACCAAAAAGTTTGAGAACTGCTGCCTCGAGACAATCAAGAAAGAGAGAAGACCTTGGAGTGCTGTTTGTATGAGACTCTCTCTCTGAGTGGGAGGGGCCTCTGAGACAATTGCTTCCAGAGATTGAGGGTACTCTAAAGGGAAGAAGAAGGGGAGGCAATATTTCTTTCCTGAGCACATGCCTGCTTATGTAGTTGATTGCTGAACTGCTACTATGCTAATCCGAGCAGAAAGAGCAGAAATTCGAAGAGAAATGACAGGGTGGTGTGAAGAGCCAACAATGCAATTGTGGGCACTCCTGTTCATTGATGTGGGAAGGGTGCATGGTTTTCCTGAGCCACTCAAATGCTTTATGCAATAATCAAGCTTCAGTCATCTTGCCAGCACCCCTTTCCCAAAGGGCTGTCCTCTGGATGAAGCTGCAAGAGACTGTGGGGTAGGTCACTCGGGAAAGGAGGTGAAAGCCATGGACATTCCAGTAAGTGCTAGTATATGTTTGACTTTCCAAGAGAAAAAAGAAAGTAGACTAGAGTTGTAATTTTTGCTGATTTCTGTAGTGTAAATTTTCTCACCATGGTCGATTTCAAGCTACCAATGGATTAACAACCAGCTCACAAAATTCCTGAAAATTTAACAATTGGCTGATAGGAGCCAACTTTAGTGTATAACTGGATAAAGAGATTGGAATAAGTGGAATCAGGACAGCTATCCTATACCCAAAACAATGAGGTGAGTGGGTTCTCCCACAAGAACACACTGTGCCCCAAAGTGAATTTGCACTGTGTCCCCCCAAAGAGCTAGTGTCTGGACTTCTACCACATCAAGAAAGTGTAGCCCAGAGAGAACCATATGACAGCATTTATTAAGCAGGACTCAATTATCCCTTTATATAACTCCTATTCCTCCACCCACCCAGTCACCTAGACAGTGGGGACACCAAAAGAAAGTAAGGACCACACCTTTTATGTCCTTCAGGTTTCAGGCCATGGGTCAAGCAGCATGAGCTCTGGGCAGAGGAGGGAACTCTATGAGAATAATGATTTAACTGGATTAAAATAAATTAGGCTGGAAGTAACCTAAAAGTACCTGATAAGGAAGGTTTATCCTAGCACAATTGAATGCAGCAAATTGGAGGAGAAAAAGAAAAAAAAAAAACTGTTTTAGGTTTGAATGTTTCCAGTTCAGACTGCTTGATAAACTAATTATGTGCATATTTTATTGATTTGAAGTTCATCATTGAAATAAACACCAAACAAAAACAATCTCCTAGATAACAGAGAGAAAGACACTCTAAATACACTGAAATGGAAAGGTGAGTTGTAGAAAAGAACTGTGGGACTGGCTGAGGCACAAGAGGCAGGTTCCTACTGTGTCCTGGGTCAGGTGCGGTGGGGACAAATTTTCAGGCATGGCCATCAAAGTTTTGGTTCTTTGGAATCAGAGAATCCCACTTTTCTAAGAAAGGCAATAAGTAACGTGAAGAGGCCAGCACAGAGCAAAGGTTGAATGTACGGTCTTCAGGGGCTTAATTGTTCCACTTATGTTTCTAAGATTTATCTGTAGTCAGCTGTGTATAGCTGTAGTTCACTCATTTCCCTGATGTGTCTTCTATTGGGTGAATATATCTATTCTTCTTCTTATTCTTCTTCTTCTTTTTTTTTTTGGACAGAGTTTTACTCTTGTTGCCCAGGCTGGAGTGCAATGGCACGATCTCAGCTCACTGCAACTTCTGCCTCCCAGGTTCAAGCGATTCTCCTGCCTCAGCATCTCGAGTAGCTGGGATTACAGGCATGTGCCACCACGCCCGGCTAATTTTGTATTTTTAGTAGAGACGGAGTTTCTCCATGTTGGTCAGGCTGGTCTTGAACTCCTAATCTCAGGTGATCCACCCACCTTGGCCTCCCAAAGTGCTGGGATTACAGGCATGACCACTGCCCCAGCCCTGACTATTCTTTAGTTGATGGATATTTGTATTGGTTTCAGTTTTGTGTTATAATTGTGCATATCATTGTGAATATTGTCATGGTATATATGTCAGGGATGCTATGAGGAAGAGGACAGGTATTTAAAATCTTTTAATTCTGAAGTTGGTGGTGGACTTCATAAGGGTTTATTTTATTGGTATTCTTTATAGTTTTTATATATAAACTCCTATGGTCAGGAGTTTGAGAGCAGCCTGACCAGTATGGTGAAACCTCGTCTCTACTAAAAATACAAAAATTAGCTGGGCTTGGTGGCGGGCCCCTGTAGTCCCAGGTACTAGGGAGGCTGAGGCAGGAGAATCGCTTGAACCCAGGAGGCCAGAGCTTGCAGTGAGCTGAGATCATGCCACTGCCCTCCAGCCTGGTGACAGGGTGAGACTCCATCTCAAAAGAAAAAAAATATGTTATTTTGTAGGCATCAAATATTACATTTTAAAAGATAATAAAATAGTGCTATGGAGAAAATAAGTAGAAAGGCAGAAAACAAAATGAGATATTATGATATTATTTATATAAAGCTCTAAAGCAAGCAAAACAATGTTATTATCACTAACTTAGTACATTTCACATGCTAAAACATATTCATCAGCTTTAACTTAGTTTATTGTCCAGATAGGACTCTTCCAACTTCAGCACCAATGTAAATTATGTCTTCTAAATTGAGGACAAGCAGCTAGAATCTACAGACTACCTTAAAGTCTCAATTTTTACCAAGTATCATACTAGGATTCCATGCTTATTTGACATCTTCCTATGGTAGAGTTTTGGACAGCTTAAGTTCCAGAAATAGGTATAAAGATTAACTCTTCACTTTCCTTTTTTCTCAGGATGTTAGTTATATGATATACCATAATTTTTGTTATAAAAGCAATACATGTTCATTACAGTAAATTTGGAAAAACATAAGGAAGGAAAAATCACCCACATCCCAACCATCTTAACTATGTTCATGGGATTCTTTCTAGTCTTGTTTCTGTGAGTGTATTTATATATGTACCTGTGTGTGTATAGGCATGTGTATTTTAACAAAGATTGGGGATGCTCTACATACACTGGTTACGTGGTCTGCTGTTTACTTAACTCGAATACTTTCCATTTACAAAGATTCTTTGAAAGCATAGTTTTGTTTTTGTTGTTGATTGTTTTTTAGGTACATGGTCTCACTATTTTGCTCAGGCTGGTCTCGAACTCTTGAGCTCAAATGTCCCTCTTTCCTTGGCCTCCCAAAGTGCTAGGCTTACAGGTGTGAGTCACCATGACTGGCTGAAAGCATAGTTTTTAATTGCTGCCAAGTACTTAGTTGTACACAACATTTATAAATCCTTTTGTTATTTTATTTTTAAATGCGTAATCACTTTGACAATCACATGGCGAAGCCTAAGCTAGTAGTCAGGACTACAGCTCTGAATCCAATGTTTATTTAACTATTATAAATACTTGAGGCTAGGTATGATGCTTGTTTGTCCTGGTTACTCACTAAAGACGGTCCCTTAACTAACCACACTTACATTCATAGTCTTGGGTCATCTTCTCCCACAGTGAATCTGGGCTTGTCCTGGATAGTCGATAGAATTCAGTGGAAGGGAGGGTGCATGACTTTGGGCTAGGTTGTAAGAAGCCTTACAGCTTCTGGCTTGGTCTCTGTGCTCCAGAAAAACTTGGAAGACATCTGACTACCTGAGGTTGCCTTGCTTAAGGAAGCCCACGTTGGCCAGGTGCATAGGCCATATGCACAGAGAGAGAGAGAGAGAGAGAGAGAGAGAGAGGGAGAGAGGGAGGGAGAGAAGAAGGGGGAGAGAGAGAGAGAGAGAGAGATAGAGAGACAGACAGAGAGAGAGAGAGAGAGAGAGAGAGAATGGTCTAGACAGCTCCAGATGTTTCTAGCCATCTCAGCTGCGGGCACACAAAACAACTTGGATGTCCAGACCAGTCAAGCCTTCATATGCCTCTAGCCCCAACCACTATATCTTTGTCACTACATGAGCAATGCCAAGTGGGAACTGTCCAGCTGAGTCCAGTGAATTCACTGAAAGAGCATAATGAATTGTAGTTTTAAGGCATTGAGTTCTGAGGCAGTTTGTTACACAGAAACAGAAAATCAAAACACTGCTTCACTTCTATGTCTTCAGCACCTGGCATGAGGCTGGAGTACTTGGTGTATTGTAAACACTTCAAAAACATTTGTTACATGAGTAAATAAGCTTACAAGATTACTTGCACACACAAATAATATGTGTATAATTATGAAATTTCCTTATAATTAAAGGCTAAGAAAATAACTCACTTTCTATTTTGTTATTTCTTGTTTTTCTCAGTTTCATTTTCCACTGGACTGACTGGGTCAATAAACATTGAGTTGGTGTTTGTACAAACACAGTAGAGCCAAATGTCATAAATGGCTGAAATTTTTCCTTTCTTCAGAGTCCCACTTCTTTGATGAGATAGGCAATGTGTTACAGGATGGCCCAGTGGAGAGCAAAGGCTCAGCAAGTATTACCATTTCTTGTTGTTCAGACTCCTGGTTGCAGGAGCCTCAGTGTTCGCACAACCACACTCTACAACTTCCAGGGAGATTTCTGCACATCTGAAGCATCACCTAAAATAAAGAACATTCTATGCCACTCAATATCAAAGTCTCTTTAGATGTTAGCGCAGGCCCTGAGATGGGCTCTGTCATGTATGAGAGGGCACCCCTTCCACTCTGAACTTGTACCATCTTGCCCCAACCATTGAGAAATGTGGCAAGCATAAGCAAACCTTAGAACTCCCACAAACAATTCCCATAAACACAAATCTCATTCCGAGGGAAAATTTTAGTAGAAATTACAAGCACCAACTTGAGACTTCTATAAAAACGACATGAAACACATTGGAAAAGGTGGGCCTACCTAGGTTTCTGCCAAATTTCTAATTCACAAAGTTTTGCACTCTTCTCAGGGTTGTTATGGAGTCCTGGCCACTTGCTGTGTACAATGGGAGATGCCTGGAGAGGCTCCTTCTCACTTTAACTTTTTTTCTAACTAATCTAATTCTGATTTCAGCTTTCAACATTTCAGTGCTCAGATTATTCACTTTAAACGGGCAACCCATGGGCTTTCTTCTCTGTTCTCCCAGAAACTGTGGAAGCTGAGTGGCTTTCCATAATATGCGCTACTTGGTCTCACCCTGAAGCGGAGAAGACTTTGCCTTGTACAACTTCAAAAGGCCCTTTGATAAGTTGTTTTGGCTTCTTACTTAAATATAGAGCAATCCAGCTTATTATCACTTCCAGTTTGTTTTTAAAATAAATTCTTCCTTTATCACACCTTCAAATCCATCTAAAGAAAGTTTAAGTTCTCTTTAAACAATTAAGAAAAGTCACCCAAGTTATTAGCTGCAGCAAGGGTGAGACTTGTGGTGTGATGCAATGTCTTTCAGGGTCCCCTCTGCTCCAGAGTCTTGTCCCTTAGTCTTAAAATGCAGAATATTCAGTTAACTGGCCACCTACGGAGTCTTACTGCATGCAGTAATTCACATTTCCTCGTAACATACTTTTATTACTACTTTGTAATACTATAGCAGTATGAACGTCTTGTAGGGAGCCTGAACTGTGAGTATTTTGATAACCTTTCTTTATGGTCATGCTTGGTTTAATTTGGACATGATTCAGGAAAAAGAAAAGAGAGAAAAAAAAAAGGGCCAGATCATGACAGGCTAGTTCTGAATGGTCAAACCCAGCAGGCCCCTTGGTGGAACAGTGGGCCAACATGAATCATTTGCAATGAATGACGAACCAGGTCAAAGCCCAGAGCAACTGCTGCTATAGGCATACTCTATCATCCACAGAATATTTATTGTTATTAAGCCTCATATTAGTGTTCCTTCATGTGTAGTTTGAGAAGTGTTGATTTAGACAAAATGGATTGAAACAATATCTTTAGTCTCCACTTTAAAGATTCAGCTGAGTGTCAGTTGCTCCAGGGAGCCTTATCTGACCCAGAGCAGTTTATCTCTATTATACCACTATTGTGCAATGCAGTGCTGTGGTTAGATGTCTGCTCCCCCACTGCATTTCTTTCTCCTGTTCTCCTTGAATACACTAATCACAAGTTTGGCTTTGAAGAGTTCATGAATGGATGGATGGATGAATGAATGAATGAGTGAATGTGGTGTCAGATGTGTAATATTGGAAGAGCAATGACCACAATGGTAGCTGTAGAACTCCAGAACTTCTCCTGAGTAGTAGTGATAGTATTATCCTTTTTGCAAGGTTGTTGAGGAGTAAAACAATGAGATAATCTGTATTATTTTATTTAGCAAATATATAATTGAGTGTCTACTTGGAGGCAAATACTGTACAAATATTCCAAAGCGCTTTAAAAATGATATCGTTTCTCTTTATTTTATAATAGAATTTGGTTGGCCAATTTCTCTAACTGTACATACACCACTAGGCAGGGTGGCTTTCCATTGTTCTCTAACATCCTGTTTTTAGATTTTCCAGCTAGGAATTCACATTTCCTCATAACATACTTATATTACTACTTTGTAATACTATAGCACTATGAACGGTCCTGTAGGGAGCCTGAACTGTGAGTATTTTGATAACCTTTCTTTATGGTCACGCTTGGTTTAATTTGGACATGATTCAGGAAAAAGAAAAGAGAAAAAAAAAACAGAAAAAGCAACACTGCAGATTTTTTTTTTAATAATTCAACATAATCCTTTAAGGATGCAATGCTATTTTATTTTAATTTTTTATTTTAGTTTTTATTATGCTTGGTGTGTTTAATTAGAGTGGTTTGGATACAGAAAACAAGTTTGATAGAAATTTGAATTTAACTTTGTTTGGCAATTGGATACCAAAGACAAATGTAAGAAATATTTTCAAAATTTGAGAACATTTTGGTTCTTAAAAAGTATGTATTATGTAAGTTAATGTTTACATGGCTTTGAAATGGTACAGGCACTAATGTATGACTGAAAGGAAAACTTAGAGAAAAAGGCATCTTCACTTAGGAACAGCTGAATTTGGGAACTAACAAGAGCAAAGCAAATAATTCAGTTAGTTGTTGCATGGAATAAATTTACTATGGTAAAAACACCATTTACTTTGAGAACATTCCTATATTTTTCAAAATAACTCATAACATCATTTTGTATAATGGATGAGTTTCTTTTAGTGGTCATGGTTTCATAATTTGTAAAACCTAAAAAATGTCTAACCTTCTAGTTAGTTTTTATTTTTGTACTTCTTTTAGAAGTACAAAATTCTATGCTATGACATATTAATTTGCTATGGATTGAGTGTTTTAAATTCCAACAGATATGGCTTCCAAAGGCACTCAAATAAGCAGGCAGAAAGGACAGAGTCATTGAATCCCAGCAGTTATTTAAGTCAAATGGAGCGTATGTGATCACAGCTTGGATTGTCGTTCTGAACCAAGGCAAAGGTTGAGTTTCAAAACTACGAAGTTAGAGTCTCAGACTCATTTTCATAGAAACCCTGATGTAAATGACACGTAAATTCCCAATTTAATGGGTATGGTTGCTGGAAGGGTAACCCCAAGTCTGAAGTTGGGGACTTGTCTCATTGGTGATGACTGTACTTGAAGGGTTGTTTGTAGTATTGAGTGAGTGGTCTCCGTGGTCCTCATGTCCTGAGGCTGAAGCCCTGTGAAGGGAGCTGCGCAGCCTCGTGTGGAGGATCACAAAGGTTCGATTCTGGAAAAGGTGTCAAAGGCAGCAGCTGCTTCAGGCAGCAGACGGCTGCAGAGGGAGAGTTTTGGGTTCTGTTGCTAGGGTGTTGTGGTAGTTGTAGTCCAGAGACTTGGAGCAACACTAGGGAAGACTCGGATGGTATTAGAAGACATGCTTGTGGGAGATGCTGCCATGTCAGAGACAGGGCAGGTGTGACTGGGCTGCATATCCTTCATAAGTCCTGTCTCTAAGTCATGCTATTCTGGTTACTCGGCTGAGTAACAAATGACCCCAAATCTAGAGGTGGAAAACAAACTTTTATCATGTTCATGGATTCTTTGGACAGGGGACTGCGAGGGCAGTTTTTTTCTATGAGGCCAGGAGCCATATCCAGAAGACTCAAAGGCTGGGGCTGGAATCATCTGAATGCTTGCTCACTCACATGTCTGGGGGTGCTTCTGGCTGTTGCTGAGGGTATTTCTAGGACTATTGCTGTGGACTAAATGTTCGTGTTTCCCACAGATGTGTATGTTCAAATCTAATCCACAGTGGGATGACATTTGGAGGTGGAGCCCCTGGCATGTCATTAGGTCAGGAGCAAGGAAAACTCAATAATGGAGTTAGTGCCCTTATAAGAAGAGGCCAGAGAGCCAGCTCATTCTCCTTCCACCATCTGAGGACATAGCCAAACGTGGCTGTCTGTAAACCAATAAGAGATCCCTCACTAGAACCTGACCCTGCTAGCACCATGATCTTGGAATTTCAGCCTCCAGAACTGTAGGAATAAATGTTTGTTGTTTGAAACACCCAGTTTATGGTATTTAGAGCCGTCCAAGTTGACTAAGCAGCTGTCAAGTGGAATGGCTACACATAACTCCTCCATTTGGGATGGGCTTCCTCTCAACATGGTGGCTGGTTTTCAAAGATAAGCATCTTAAACAGGGATGGCTTCATGGGTTTGTGTCCTGTGTAGTTACACAAGGCTAACACACAGAAGAGGGCTCTGTGCTTGCCACTCTTTTGGAAGTCTTAATTTTGAATAAGAGGCTGCTCATTTTCATTTTCTCCTGGGTTCCACAAATTTCATCACTGGTCCAGATTAAGACAGACAGAGAGAGAGAGAGAGAGAGAGAGAGAGAGGAGAAAAATAGAAGGGGTCGGGGAGAGGAACTAGTCAAAAGCTATATTGCCTTCTTTTACTTCATCTAGGAAGTCAGGCAGCATCATGTCTACTACATTGTATTTGTTAGAAGCAAGTCATTGAGGTGTCCCATATTCAAAGGGGAGATAATAGATTCCACTGCTTGATGGAAGGATGTCAAGGTTCTGGGAGAGTATGTGGGAACATAAATATTGCTATGGCCATTTTTGGAAAATACAATCTGCCACAAATGCTCTGCATATATTTCTGCAGGTGCCACCTACTGGGGTAGTTTTTATTTTGTTTCTTGTGTAATAGAGTGTTAAAATTAAAGTTAGAGACTGAGACACCAAGATAGAATTGATGTGATATTCCAAAGCCAGATCACAGTGTGTGAAATTTACATTCCATGACTTGAATCCCCTCAACCACTTTCAGAATGGAAAGAGTTGACGTGGAGGAGAATTTTGAAATGACTTATTTGGAAAGATCAGTTGCTCCATTCAGGTTTACCCCATGTTTAGTAACGGAGACCTCCAGGAGTTCATTTGGAAAGTTCTGAATCACCTTCCTTAAAGCTAGAAGCAACTTAAGCTGTAAAAAGTCAAAAAGGGTAAAGGCAAGAGGATAAGGCATTATCTTTATTTTTTATTAAAAATCTTGTATGTTATTAAAAGTTTGTATTTATTTTTTCATTTAAATTCACAGCTTTATTTTATTAAAATTAGCATTTTTTTCTTTCTTTCTTTATTTTTTGAGACAGAGTTTTTGCTCTGTTGTCCAGCTTCGAGTGCAGTGGCACGATCTTGGCTCACTGCAACTTCCTTCTCTGGGAAGTGATTGATTCTCCTGCCTCAGCCTCCTGAATAGCTGGAATTACAAGTGAGCACCACTACGCCCAGCTAATTTTTTTTTTTTGTATTTTTAGTAAAGACGAGGTTGTCACCATGTTGGCCAGGCTGGTCTCGAACTCCTGACCTCAAGTGATCTGCCCACCTTGGCTTCCCAAATCGCTGGGATTACAGGTATGAGCCACTGTGCCCAGCTTAAAATCAGTGTTTTTACAAGGTGATTTAATCAGTAAGGTATTTATTATCACCATATAAAACAGACCCAGATAGGGGCCTCCATGGTTAGGGAAGGTAATTTGTAGGCTCAGCTGATACAACATAAAGGTGATAGCAGATTTGACCACATCTACAAAAAATACTCATCTTTCCAAGAAGTCCAGACTAGGCACCCCTTGAGGTCCCTAGGCCATTGCCAAGCCTTCTCAGAGGTGATGGGAAGGAATCTGTTCTAATGGGCCCAGGACAATCCTGAATCCTCTCCAGAAAAGTGGAAGGGCGGCCAGGGAGCTGCTTTGCCTATGCACATGGA
Source organism: Macaca thibetana thibetana (assembly GCF_024542745.1). Classification (NCBI taxonomy): domain Eukaryota; kingdom Metazoa; phylum Chordata; class Mammalia; order Primates; family Cercopithecidae; genus Macaca; species Macaca thibetana. The sequence continues at coordinate 80,881,871 of NC_065589.1, read as the reverse complement.
GATGACCTTCACAAACATTGAATCCAGGCAGAATGGAGAGCTTATACCTTCAGATTCCAAAGGGTAAAGGAATATTTTCTGTGGACTAGCTCTGTGTGGGGTGATTGGGCAAGTGAGACAGTGTGGGTTTTTTATGAATTTGTCCAAGGGCCCTAGATGGTTGAAGGGCCAGAAGCCAGAAGTTGAAGTTAATATCAGATAATTGAGGGCTGCAGAAGGACTCATGAGTAACCCCTGACTAACCATTCTGGTTTGCCCAGATCTCAGAAGTTTCACAAGATGTGGGACCTTTAGGCTAGAATGGGAATATTCCTGGACAAGCTGGGATGGATGGTCACCCTACCTACCTTGGACCACCCATAATAAGATGCATTAGCCCAGGACAGGACTGCAGGGCAGGGGCCCACCAGGGACCCTACAGGATGCCCGTGAAAGCGCCCATGAAAGAAAGACTCATCTGCAAACGTTTGCCAGGCCTGGAAAGCCCAAAGCCAGCACAAGAAGGACATTTCCTGGCCCTTTACCATGTCTCTCTTCTGGCTCTGGCATTAACCCAGAAACTGGCTAGCAAGCTGCGGGAGGGCATCAGAAGGGAGGAGGGAAAGCACTAGGTGGAGAATAAAGCATAAGCCATCCACAGTGGAGCAGCTGAGGTACAGGGACAGGAAAAGGTTTAGTGCTAAATCAGTTTCAGTTTCTGGTTATGTAAGATGTTCTGATTACTGAATTCCACTCACTTGTTACTAAAGGGATTGTAGGATGTTCTTGTCCTCATATACACATCCAAGAGTATCTAGAAAAGTCCTGGGATGCACCTGAATGTTCAAGTAGGGGCAAGGGAAGCTTAACTCTACTGAACACATGAAGGGGAGTGCTGTGATTTCACGATGGGCTGTCCTCGTTCAACATACTTCTTATACTTGAAATTTCAAAAATCCTGCTCCAATGTGAAGTGACAAATGACAGGTCAAGGAAATAACTTGTTTGTTCCTCTACTTTGTAAAGATTATGCACTTTCCATGGACTGTTTAAAATTCCTCAAATAATGAATTTAAGTTAAAGAGGGAAAGAAATCCATCTTTCCCGTCTCTCGCTCAGTCTCCAACAGCTATTAAACATCAAATATTTTCTTCTTCCCTAGGCTGGAGGCCTAACAACTCCAGGAACTAAATATCAGATTTTCCACAGAGAATTGTGGGATCATTTATTCTTTGGGATGACTGTCAGCTATTACTTGTTTTCCTCTACCTCCACCGTACCCCCTCAATCAGGTGAACCCACCTGCTGCAGCTACCTGTTTCAGCTCAGCTCAGCTCATCTGCTTCTACTGCGGTCCTGACCCTCATAAAGTGCCCCTTTCACAGATGCTGGCTTGTCAGTGTTGCTACTTATTTTCACCCAGCCCTGTGCCATCCATATCTGGCATACAGTCTCAAGATCTGATGCTGATTCTCTGATCTCTCTCGACCAAGCCATCAGGTGATTCTGACTCAGTTGCCCAGGATTTCTGTGTTAGAAAGGAACTGCCTGGGAACTTCTTCTTGATTTTTCTGGATCAGGCTTCTAGTCCCAACTCTGTTAAAATTCCAGTATAATCTTAGACAGTTGTTTTAACCTCTGCAAGCCTCAGTTTCTTCATCTATACAATTAAGATAAAAATAGTTGTATTGCTTAGGGATACTGTGAAGAAATCAATAGATGTGAAAACACTTTGTAAAAGTTAGACAGTAAATATATGCATGGTAGTACATATGTATGCATTAGTACAATCTGGTTACCACACTGGAGTTGGGATTTTTGATATTATTACCCTTATCTTTACCCTTCCCTGTCATTACTGCATCTCTTGGCTTTTTGCTTAGATCCTTGATCTTCAGGACCTGATGTGCTGAATGTCAATATCCATCCGTTCACTGAGATGATCTTACCAGGCTCAATGTCTTCTTATCGCTTCATGCAAAGGTCATTTTCTCACTCTCTTTCAGTCCCAGGTGAGCCACCTGAGCCTTCTCTCTTCAACTACTTTTCTTTCTGACCTAATGTCCTAATGAATATGGAGATCTGTGCAATTCCAGTTCAACCAACACTCTGCTCTTTTCTTCCTTCATAGCTGTCACACAGAGAAAACCCAAGACAGCAACATGTTCTGGAAGCCAGGTGAGGAGAGATTTTTAAGAGGGAGAGAGTGAAAAATTCTGTCGAATGTCAAATTCTTTTCAAGGAAGGTGAAGCCTGAGAATTGAGCATTGAATTTAGCAATGTGGAAGTTACTGGTGAGCTTGATAGGAGCAAATTGGGGGAAAAAATGAAATAAATTTCAATTAGAGTAGATTCAACAGAGAGCAGGAAGAACTAAATTAGAGGCAATGATAAACAGCTCTTCCAAAGAACTGTGTTTTGTTTTGTTACTTTTTTTCTTAAGATAAGGAAAAGAATGGGCAATAGCTGGAAAGACAATAGGATGATGAAAGGTTTTACCAGACAATACAGACAAAAAAGAGGGATACATTGATAAGACAGGAGAGAAGAAAATTGCTGGAACAATGACTTGAGTAGGTTAGAGCCATACTGGAGGGGCTGGCCTTCTGAAATGCAGATGGCTCAACTATATCACAGGAAGAGAGCTGGAACATGTGTACACACATGCATCAGGGGAGGACATGGAGGGTGTCTTCTGATGGCTTCAGTTTTCTTAGTTACACAGGAAGCAAAGCCATCAGCTGGGAATGAGGATGGAGGAGGAGGTGTTGGAATCTGAGAAGAGGGAAGGTAAGAAATAACCACATAGGAGAGTAGAACAGTAAATTATCTAGGGATATACAGTACAATTGCTAGGCAGTGTTAATCACTCTCGTAATGTTAATGATCATTAATCTATATTGATGTCATTAGTGGATTTTACTCTAGATATGTTCATTTGTGTGAGTGTAGTCACAGTGTAGGCAGAATGTCAAATTTAACTAGGGTTTGGCTTTATCCAAGAGAGTTTGATGAACAAGAGTAAGGTAGAGAAATTGGGGGCAAATTTAAGGGAGTGATTATAACGACAGACCATGAAATGTAAGCAAGATAATGAGGAAGTGAGGGAGGCTGCAAGGAAAACCAACAGGATCAATAGACAGAAGATGGCAGGATGGATTTAGCCAAGTGACTAATCAGGGAAGAGAGCTCCAGGCAGATTGTAGATGTTTGTGAGGCTGGCCGACTATTGGAATTGGGGTTCAGGAAATGTGTTGAAAAAATAGCAGTTATTGACCAGAATAGTAAGCTGCTCATAATTGATATTATGGAGGGTTTGCAGTTATGGTAAAAGCACAAGAGTTTATCCATGGGAATCAGTGGCCAAGGTAAAGAGGAGAACAAGATCTCTAGAAGTGGGGAGGCCAAGGAACTGAGAGAACAGACATTGGAAATGATCATCTATAGGGATATTGAGCTCACTAATAAGTAGAAGAGAATTAGAGGAAGACAGAATGAATCATAAGTTAATTATCTCCAAAGACTAACAAGGAGTAACCAGGAAGTGCTGGTGATAATGGCGGCACGAGGTTAGGGATGACCTCAACAAACCCAGTCACTTCCAGAATGCATACAGATCTGGCTTAAAAAGTTCTGGTCAGGTCAGGCGCCGTGGCTCACGCCTGTAATCCCAGCACTTGGGGAGGCTGAGGCCAGCGGATCACGAGGTCAGGAGATCGAGACCATCCTGGCTAACGCAGTGAAATCTCGTCTCTACTAAAAATACAAAAAATTAGCCAGGCATGGTGGCGGGCACCTGTAGTCCCAGCTACTCGGGAGGCTGAGGCAGGACAATGGCGTGAACCCGGGAGGCGGATCTTGCAGTGAGCCGAGATCGCGCCACTACACTCCAGCCTGGGTGACAGGGCGAAACTCCGTCTAAAAAAAAAAAATGTTCTGGTCATTCCACACAAGCAAGTGGGTAATGAGGGGCCATTGTTTCATGCTAGTGTCCTTATTCTCGCCATTATTCTTTTTTCAGTTTTAATTGAGCTCGTGAATCTCGTGAATAATAGAGAAGAAAGAAAAAAGGAAAGAATGTGGAGTGATGATAATTCAGTTAGTTTAATCCAGCTCAGTAATTAATTTCAAAGTTTTGGGAACTCCTGGGGTTCCCTAAGACCTTTTTTCGGATCATAACTATTCTCCTAATGAAACTAAGATGTCATTTGCTGGTTTTGCTTTTTCTGTCTTGGGAGTGTACAGTGAAGTTTTCCAGAGGCTAGATAACATATGATAGCAAAATATGATAAAAACTGAGTACAGAAGCAAACATGAGAATCTACCTGTCTTCTATTAAGTCAGCAATTAGAGATTTCAAAAAATGTAAAACGATGCCATTTTTCTTGATATTTTTTCTGTTTTGGAAAACACAATCTTTTTCATAAAAATTATTATTTATGTTAACTTGTAATGGAACTATTCTTTTAACTTAAATGAATAAAATGAATATTTAGGACTTTCTGTTTAATTTTGGATATGTTAAATGTTAATAGATATAACCTGAATAGACAAAAGTCCTTTGGGGATAGCCAATTTTTAAAAGGGGCCTGAGACCAGAGAGTTTAAGAAACTCTGATTTTTGTCACTTACTAGAAGGCAAAGACTGGGAAGGCTGAGAGGTTGGACGTATCTAGAGAAATGGAGGTGAAGAGTCCTGCATGAGCACTTCTAACCACTGTGACCTGCAACATGTTATAACATCACCTCCCTGAGGCTCTAGCAGGGGACATGCACAAGTCATAAAGTGTCTCTCCTAGCTATGGAAGTTCTCCTTACTTTGAATATCATTAGACATATTTAATGAATTAGTAATTGTTATGAAAAATTGAGCAATAAATCAATCTGTATAAGACAATGGTATATCTTTGAAATTTCAATAAAGCTCAATTGTTTTAAAGGTTTAGAAGTTTGCTTTTCTTTTTTGATTATGAAAGCAATATAAGTCACTGTCTAAAATGTAGAAAATTCTGAAAAGCATTAAGAGAATAGGAGTTAGTTATAATTTTACCTCCCAGAGAGAATGAGTTAGCTTACTACCTGTTTTCTTCTGTCTCTCTTTTTTAAACAAATATGTTATCATGCTGTATATATAATTTGAAATCATTATGTTTAATGGAGCAAAATATCCCATTTGAATTATATAATAACAAATTTAGTCAATCTACCTATAGTTAGTTAGATGTGAAAAGGTTCCCCTCCATTTTTTTCATCTGTTATAATGTATGCTTGAATATGCTTCTCTCTATATCTCTATATATTACTTTATTCTGCACATGTACACACACACACACACACACACACACACACGCCAAAAACTATGTATATGCAGTTGTCTACATCACTGGTTCAAAGCATTCATTTTGCTGAAGGAAATAAATACTGCAAAGTTGGAACTTCCTTCCAAACTGACTTATATTTATTGTTATTGCTATTGTTAAATTTACTAGCAATTCCAGTACAAGTGCCATTGTAGATTTTTTAAAAAAAACTGATTAAATAAACCTAAATTTCATTTGGATAAATTAATGGATTAAAAAATATTTTGAAAATGAAGACATAATTGAAAATGAATAGTGGTGACAGCAGGTTTTAGAAGGTATTGTAAAACAAAAATAATTAAAACAGCATGGTTTTATAGTAAGGATTGACAGATAAAGGAAGGAAATTCCTAGGAAATATTGTCTAGCATATTTAAAAATTTAGTATATGATTAAAGGCAGTATCACAAATAAGTAGTGACACTAATGAATATTCAATAACTAGTGCGAAAATATCATTAACTCTGTGGAAAGCAATAAACAAAAACAAAAACGCAAATCCCGTTTAAGTGACTGAGATAATTAGAATAAAAGATGTATGGTGCCATCTAGTGGTTAAACATGTAATTGCATACATATTGTTCTACGTGGAGTCTAATGGCAGAAATTTAAACCTGATGGAGACTTGAAGGGAGGTAAATTATTCATTAATAAAAAGGTTTACATCTCACACTTCAGCACTAATTTAAGAAAACATTTTTAAATACTGACTGTTTCTGAGAATATTATAAACGGTAGCCTATATAGTGATCCCGCATGAACATACAAGAAATTGCAGTTCCAGACATTCACATAAACAAGCATGCCAACCTGTCAGACTTTTTTTAGTAACACAATGAAACAAAAGAACAATTTGAGTAAAAGCATGCTGACTGGAAATTCATACATGAGAGCAGAGCCTTCCAGCAGTTATAGTTTTGAATAAAGAACACCAGGGGAGCAACCTATCCTCTGGCCCATGGGGACGAATGGAGGGCCAGAGCTTGCCCTGGGCCAGTGGCCAGTGCGGTTGGGTAGTTCTGGCGTCAGTGGAGACCGCACATCTCCCTTTTGGCCTTAGGCACAAGCTGTACACACGCAACCATCTCTACACTGGTTCTATGCCTCCAGTCTTCCCATCCGTCAATCCATGGAGGCTGCTGCAAGGACACATGGCTCATCTAGAAAGCAGCCCTGCCTTCCATCGCTGGGAACGCACTCTCCTTCCCATTCAGTGGCTGCAGCACCAGCTGCCCTGTTGGAATGCACAGAGCTTCCTGGCCCCAGCTCCTTGGTCCAGAGATGAGCTCCTAGACTAAAGTTGGGCCTATAAGTCCTCTTCCTTGGAGTTTTGAATTTGGAAACAAGAGAATTGGGCCAGTCTATCTCTGGATTGTCAAGACTGGGAGCTTAAAACCCAGAAGCTTTGGGTGTCCATTAGTGTAAGCTGGAGAAACAGAAAGAGCAAGTGGAGAGGATGAAGCCCAAAGCAGCAGCAGCGGGCGATGAACGAGGCAGCACCACTGTGCTCCCCCTCCCCAGCTCTGTTGCTTCGCTCCTTTTGGATGCTCAGTTTCTCCTTGGATTCCTTGGATTCCCAGTATTCCTCAGATAAGCCTTTCCATTTTCTGAAGCAAATGTAAACGATTTTTTTCTTGCCTCTACATTCAAAAGTGTGCTAATAAATCTTTTGAAAGGACAAATCTGATCTGTATCATTCAACAGCTGCTCATTACCTGCACATCAAGTGCAAGTTCTTTAGCATGGCCTTTGAGGCCTCTCATGACCTCTGAAGCCTCATCTCTGACTTGCCCTTGCTTTCTCCCTTCTCCCAGCCCCACTCTCTCCTCCCTGTCCGTTCTCCATGCTCCAGCCATACCCCGATGCCTCTCACCTCCCATACTGCTGCATTCTGCCAGCTTCTCACCACACTGTTCCCTCTCCATGAAATACTTTTCCACCACTCCTGCTCCCCCAGAAGCACTGATTCGTCCTTCAGATCCCAGCTTAGGCATTATTTCCTCCCAAATCTTCTTAGGTCCCCGAAAACGGGGTTGGTTGCTCATCATATGTTATCCCGTAGCACCTTGTTCGTGACTGTGTTATAGTTTTTATTGCTTGGCATCAAAATGGCCTGTTTATTTGGAGGAGACACTAAGTTCTGTAAGGGAAGGACAGTATTTGCCTCATTATTGAATCCCCCACCCCCGCTGCAATGCTCTGTACTTTACCTAGAATACAGTTTGCGCCCAAATATTTGTTCAATAAACAAACAAATATATACAGAGAACCATGTCTGCTATCTAAGTGAGAACAACTGAGGCCCAAGTGTGCTGTAAACTTTTTTTCAGGGAAGTGTCCAATCAGCCTCATTTCTGCTTAGACTAGGGTCTGTAAATCTCTGATAACATTTTTGAGGGCTGCTCTCTCAGGCTTCACAACCAGACAAATGCTTTTAATGTATGCAACTTTCTCTTATGCAAAATCAGAGTGAAATGCACATGAATCGATATAAGGATTATCTGCATTTTGTGGACATGGGTGGTCCAGACACCCACAAGGAGATAAATAAATGTTTGAGGTGGGTCCTTCAATGATTTTTACAACGGATGCCAATTTGGCAAGCTTGACTGGGCCCTACCAGTGTGAGGAACCATGATTTTGGTATGATGTTGGGGAATTTGTGGCTTCCATCTGCTGGTTATCTCACAAAATGTAGAGCTGAGAAAAATCACATACTGATTAAATCATAGAATCCCACACTTGGAAGGGACTTCATGAGATGATCTGGGCCCGCCTCCTGAAGGTCAATGCATAAATCATCTTGTGCAGATGGCTGTTTATACTATTTTTAAAGCTCTTTAGGGATGGAGATTACACAGCTTCCCTTGGTAGTCTGATCTTCATGGTCAAGAACTTCCTTTTTTAAAAGCCCAGCTCCTCACTGCAGTTTGGCTCATTTCCTCTTTTTTTCAGCTCTCTGTGAACATGGAGAACACATGACCAATCTTTCCTGCTAATTACCTCTGGCCCACACCTGTACCCTTGCAATTAATTATTAGGATTTGTGCTATTTTCCCCCTTCCAAGCTACACAGTTGCAATTCCTTAATTTTTTCACAAGACTTATTTTTTCCTCCTCAATTACTTTTGTAATTTATACTTTTTCTCCTTAGAGTCTGTCCCATAGCTCATTATATAAAACTAGTAATACCAGCTCTCCTCAAGTCCTAATCAGCTGTAAATAAACAGCAAAGCTTGCGTCTTACTTACTCTAGTATCATATTTGCTGTTTAGATCACAGCACTTTCTTTTTGTTTGTGGTGTAGATTAGGTTCCACAATAAACCTCGAGCCTTTTACTGTCAAACTGCTACTTTCTACATGCCATATCTGCGTCATTTGCCTTTGTTTTCTTGATAGACTGAGTAATGCTTCCCCACCCCAAAGATGTCTGTGTCCTGGTCCCCAGGACTGTGAATATGTTACCTTGCCTGCCAAAAGGGACTTTGCAGATGTGAGTAAGGACCTTGAGATGGGGAGAGTATCCGGAATTATTCAGGTGGGCCCAGTGTAATCACAGGGGTCCTTATCAAGTGGAGGCCAGGAGGATCTGGGTAGGAGAGAAAAGATGGCGGCAGAGATGAGAGTGATGGGTTTGAGGATGGAGGAAGGTGACACAAGCCAAGCAATGCAGCTGCAGGAGCTGGAAAAGGCAAGGAAATGGACTTTCCCCTGGAACTTCCATGGAGAAGCATGGCCCTGACTTGCCCACACCTTGATCGCAGCCCATTGAAACCTGTTTGGGTTTCTGATTTGCGAAGCTGTAAAGCAATACATTCGTGTTGTCTTAAGCAGCTAAGTTTGTGGTGATTTGTTAAAACAGCAATAAGAAACATACAATTAACTAATGTAATGATCTGTGCTTGTCTTGAACTTCATGGTCTTATTCAACAGAGCATTTTTTGATTTATAGAGGTTTTCTTGATACTGTGTTCTCATCATCCAAAACCACATCAAAATGAGTGGGTATTTACTAGACTATTGATAACCTGAACTTCTTATCAACTGTTTTAAAGTAATTTATGTACTAGATGATTCCATTTATTGAACAGGTTCTATGTACCACGTATTTGAGCTTGGAATGTGCTATCTCACTTAAGCGTGACAACAAAACCACGAGGCAGAGATTATTATCCGAGCCCCGTTCTCCTGGGGCGTGGAGCGGTGCAGCAGAGCAGCTAGTTGCTGACGAGCTGATGGTCAAGCTCCAGTCTGTTGATTTTAAAGTCTATCTTCTCTCTACCATGATGACCTGCCACTGTGCTGTGCTCACTTTCTCTAGTGGAGTGTAAAATTGTGAAGAATCTGAAGCGTTGAATTTTCAAGGAAGATGTGTTACTATATGTAATTTTCTTGGGGAAAAAAAAACTGGTTTCCTAGAAACGCTATGTAATTATTCCAGATGTCAGATTGAAATGATTTCAAACACCAAAACCAAAATTATAATTGTTGAAAAGTGAGAGGGATCACTCAAAAACATTAGTGGGGAAAGCAAAAGCTCTCTCTGTCTTGGCAGGAATCTATAATTTCCCTGGGGAAATATCATTTCTAAGGAGCAAAACTTCTGAATTAGTTTTCAGCAAAGTATGCTTTAAATCTTCTGTCCTATGAAAGTTTCTGACATCGTGTTATTCTTCAGTTGAATTTTGTTGCCTACATAATTTGACATGTGAGACAAGGAGGGATGCTATTTTGCTTCCATGATCCTCTTCCTTTTCTCGGTTCTCTCTGTTTGGGAGCGAGGAGAGTGCAACTTTATTTTTAATACTAACCTTTTCCAACGACGCTTTCCATGTGGTCTGCTGAGGCTGGGAGCATATATACATTTGTTTTCAAGTCATCTTATTTTAAACTGACCAGCAAATATTTAATCAGCCAACAACCTCCCCTTGGTTCTGCTAATTATCCCTCTCCCTCTCCCTTTTTACTGACCAATTAGTACATTTTCTTAATATCATAGTAAACACTATGCAGATACAGCTTCAATTTCGGCCTCTCTTCCAACCACACTGCTGCACCTATGTCCCTGATACATAAATCTGACAGCTTCCCTCCCTCTTGTACCTCCTGGCAAATCTTAAAAGACCACAATGATCTATACTGTTATCTGCATCCCTTACTTCCTTGTCTCTTCTTACTGTACTGTAATTCACTCTGCCCCATGATTCCTTTGTGAGACCATGAAACTTGTCTCACAAAAACTTGGGTTCTTGTGGGTGGCAGTGGGAGTAGATGTCAACTTGGTATCTTTTATGTGTCCCAAGCTAAACCTCTTGTTTCCCCTTCAGCCTCTAAAACTCACTCTTTGACCTGTTTTTACCTTTCAGTGAATGACACAATTTTGAAGTCAAGCCAGAAATCTAGGATGTAACCCTATACTGCTTTCTTTTATCTATGTCATCTTCATTACCTTAAAAGAAGTGATTCTAGGTCAGGCACAGGGGCTTATACCTGTAATCCCAGCACTTTGGGAGGCTGAGATGGGAGGATCGCTTGAGCCCAGGAGTTCAAGAACAGCCTGTGCAACATAGTGAGACCTCGTCTCTACATTAAATAGAAAAATTAGCTGGGCATGGTGGCATGCACCCATATTCCCAGCTACTTGGGAGACTGAGGTTGGGGATGGCTTGAGCCTGGGAGGTGGAGGTTGCAGTGAGCCAAGATTGTGCCATTGTACTCCAGCCTGGGCAACAGCAGAGCGAGACCCTGTCTCAAAAAAAAAAAAAGTAATTTCACTTACCTCCTTCTGCTCACTCTTGGTTTTTTAATTCAACCCTTCATCTTTAAAAAAAAATTAGTTTTGTGGGTACATTATAGGTGTGTATATTTATGGGGTACATGAGATATTTTGAAACACATTAGGATAAATGAGATATCTGTCACCTCATTTATCCTTTGAACTGCAAGCAATTCAATTATATTCTTCTGGCTATTTTTAAATGTGCAGTTAAATTATTTTTGACTATAGTAACTCTGTTTCACTCTCAATTACTAGGCCTTATTCATTCTTTCTATTTTTTTTGGTACCCATTAACCCACTTCCCCTCTCTTTCCTCCACTGCCCTTCCCAGCCTCTGATAACCTTCCTTTTACTCTCTATCCCCATAAGTTCAATTGTTTCAATTTTTAGCACACAAAAATAAGTGAGAACATGTGAAGTTTGTCTTTCTGTGCCTGGTTTATTTCTCTTAACATAATGACCTCCAGTTCTATCCATATTGTTGCAAATGACAGGATCTCATTCGTTTTTACAGGTGAATAGTACTCTGTGTATATGTACCACATTTCCTTTATCCATTCATCTGTTGATGGACGCTTAGGTTGCTTCCAAATCTTGGCTATTATGAACAATGCTGCATTAAACATGGGAGTGCAGAATCTCTTTGATATACTCATTTCCTTTCTTTTGAGTATGTACCCATCAGTGGGATTGCTGGATCATATGGTAGCTCTATTTTTAGTTTTTTGAGGAACCTCCAAACTGTTCTCCATAGTGCTTGTACTAATTTACATTTCCACCACCAGTGTACAAGGGTCTCTTTTCTCTATATCCTCTGTAGCATTTGTTATTGCCTGTCTTTTGGTTAAAAGCCATTTTAACTGGGGTGAAATGATATCTCTTTGTAGTTTTGATCTGCATTTCTCTGATGATCAGTGATGTTGGGCACCTTTTCATACACCTGTTTGCCATTTTCGTGTCTTCTTTTGAGAAATGTCTATTCAGATCTTTTGCCTGTTTAAAAATCAGATTACTAGACTTTTTTACTAGATAATTGTTTGGGGTCCTCATATATTTTGGTTATTAATCCCTTGTCAGATGGGATTAATATTTACAAATATCTTCTCCTATTCTGTGGGTTATCGCTAAACCTTGTTGATTGTTTCCTTTGCTGTGAAGAAGCTTTTTAACTCGATGTGATCTCATTTGTCCATTTTTGCTTTGGTTGCCTGTGCTTGTGGAGTATTACTCAGAAAATCATTGCCCAGACCAATGTTTTGAAGAGTTTCCCCAATGTTTTCTTTTAGTATTTTCATAGTTTCTGGTCTTAGATTTAAGTTCTTAATGCATTTTGATTTCGTTTTTGTACTTGGTGGGATATAGACATCTAGTTTCATTCTTTTGCATACAGATGTACAGTTTTCCCAGCACCATTTATTGAAAAGACTATCTTTTCCCAAATGTATGTTCTTGGCACCCTTGCTAAAAATGAGTTCACTGTAGATGTTTGGATTTGTTTCTGGATTCTCTTTTCTGTTCCACTGGTTTATGTGTCTATTTTTAAGCCAATACCATGCTGTTTTGGTTACTACAGCTCTGTAGTATAATTTGAAGTCAGATAAGATGATTTTTCCAGTTTTGCTCTTTTTGCTTATTATAGCTTTGGCTATTCTGGGTCTTTTGCAGTTCCATATAAATTTTAGATTTTTTTCTATTTCTGTGAAGGATGTCTTTGGTATTTTGAGAGATTACATTGAATTTGTAGATTGGTTTGGGTAGTATGGAAATTTTAACAATATTTATTCTTCCAATCCATAAACATGGAATATCTTTCCACTTTTTGGTGTCCTCTTCAATAGTCTTTATCATTTTTCAGCTAAATTACTGAAACACTCCCCAAACTGCTACTTTCCTTTAATTTTTAAGTTTTGTTGTTGTTATTGTTGTTGCTGTTGTTGTTTTTATGAAACCAATGGGAACTTCTTAGGTGGAGGTGACTAGATATATATGTTCAAAGCAAAAGGCACCTATGCTATTAAGATGGCCAAAGGAAGAATTTTATTACTACACTTATTATTATTATTTTGAGATGGAGTTTCACTCTTGTTGCCCAGGCTGGAGTGCAATGGTGTGATCTTGGCTCACTGCAACCTCTGCCCCCAGGTTCAAGCAATTCTCCTGCTTCAGCCTTCTGAGTAACTGGGATTACAGGCGCCCGCCACAATGCCCAGCTAATGTTTTGTATTTTTAGTAGAGACAGGGTTTCATCATGTTGGCCAGGCTGGTCTCGAACTTTCAACCTCAGGTGATCCACCCGCCTCGGCCTCCCAAAGTGCTAGGATTACAGGTGTGAGCCACTGCGTCCAGCCAAGAATTTTATTTTTAATGGTCAGAGAAATTGAAATGAGACTGAAGACATGGAAATGTAGGGGACAGCTTTGAAACATATGTGGACTAGTGGGCTCCTAAACACTCACCTCTCAGAATATTATGCTATAATTGAACACTGGTAGATAAAATGTAGTCTATGTGAGCATATATTATTCCATGAATGCTTGTGGTGGTGAAAAGAGCTGAGTTTTTAGAATTGTAACTGGAATCACCAGCTATGGCTTCAAAATAATGAGTTATTATTACTCAATATTATCATTATTTTGTCTTCATGGGTATTTTATTACTAACTTGGAACATGATAGCTTTTTTACTTTTTCTCTTTATTTTTATTTCATTTGTAATTTATTATGATACACTTATGACACTCAAAAATATATAAAGAATTATTAAGCCAGGCACGGTGCTCATGCCTGTAATCCCAGCACTTTGGGAGGTCAAAGCAGGCAGGTCACTTGAGGTCAGGAGTTCAAGACCAGCCTGGACAACATGGTGAAATCTCATCTCTGCGAAAAAATAGAAAAATTAGCTGGGCATGGTGGTGCATGCCTGTAGTCCCAGTTACCAGGGAGGCTGAGGTGGGAGAATCGCTTGAACCTCGGAGGTGGAGGTTGCAGTGAGCTGAGACCATGCCACTGTATTCCAGCCTGGGCATCAGAGTACCAGAGTGAGACCCTCTCTCAAAAAATTAAACAAATAAAGATAAAGAATGATTAAGTGAACACCCATTTACTTACCACCAACCTTAAAATATAAAATTCCAAATACAGTAATGATTGGAGCACCTGTGCCCAGTGCCCCCTTCTCCCCTGCACTCCCCCGATTCTGAAATTTGACTTCTTTCTCCTTCTCATGTATATTTACTTTTAATGCCCCTATTTACAAGGGCTCTCACTTACCTAATGTAGGATCTCAGCTACTCTACCCATCCGTTGAAAGCAGAAACTTAGGCCTAATTCTTGTTTAATCACTTTTTTTTTTAAATTCTTGGGTGTGTTGGCACTGAGCTTGCCTACTGAGGGGAGGCAGTTGTGCACATCTCTTCCTAAATCCACGTTCAGTTTGAGATCACCATGGTGGGAGTAGTTACATCATGGAAATTGACAAATACTACAAATCAGGGATCTTCCTTGACCCTCCCAGGAGAAAGGTCTTACCTGCACAGTACTGCCCACTGCTCGTCTTCCACATCCAATTAGTTCTGTTGGTTATCTCCCTGATTGTATTTCAATTCTGCCCATTGATCTCAAATCTATTGCTACATCCTTGGCCAAACCATTATTAGCTTTTTCTTTTTTGTTTTTCTTAAATTAAGAAGTTTCAAATACAGACAATAATAGAGAGGATAGCATAATAAACTCCTGTACATCCATTACCCAACTTCAATAATTACCAACATTTTGCCAGTATTGTTTTATTTATTCTCCACTCCCTGCTTTTTTTTTTGTTACTAGAGGGAAAGGAGCTGGAGTAATTGAAAAAAATTTCTATATTATTTCGTTCAAATTCTTAATATTCATCTCTAAATTAAGTCTATATCAGGAGATTATTACTCATTAAGAAATTAATGATTATTCCATAATATTATTTAACACCCAAATTATTTTCAAATTTCCCAAATTTTAACACAGTGCCTTTCTACAGCCTTTGTTTGCTATATTTTTACCGTCTCTTGTTTCTGTAACAGATTCTTTCCTTTTTCTTTTTTTTACAATTATTTGATAAACTCAATAATGTGTCCTGTAGAGTATTACACATTTTGCATTTAGTTCACAGCTTCCTCGATATTCTTTATTAACTGATATTTAGATTAAGAGTTTCCATTAGATTCAAGTTTAAGTCTTTAGGCAGCACTAGCTCAGGGTGGTGTGTTCTATCACATCACATCGTAATTAGTAGGTTCACATATGGCTAGCTTGATCCATGCACTACCCAGTTCCACATCAGTTTTTCACCTAATAGTTTTAGTATCTTCTCATGATCTGGATTCAGTTTTTTTTTTTTTTTGAGATTGCAAAATGGTATTTATGGTATTTTTCTAATTCTATAATTTTATTTTCTATTTTTTAGCTGCATTTCTATACAAAAATCTTTCTCTCGCCAACTTTTTAGTTACTCTGAATAATAACTGGTGCAGAAAAAGTATAACAAATTCCTCTCTCTTTTCCTATATCTATAATTTTTTAGAGTAATGAGTTGGTATCTCAGCAATCATTAATGGTAATAAATAGTTTTTAAAAGAGCTTTTATAGGCCAGTCATGGTGGCTCACACCTGTAATCCCAGCATGTTGGGAGGCCCAGGTGGGTGGATCACCTGAGCTCAGGAGTTCCAAAGCCTGACCAATGTGGCGAAACCCCATCTCCATTAAAAATACAAAAATTAGCTGGGGGTGGTGGTGGGTGCCTGTAAACCCAGCTACTCAGGAGGCTGAGGCAGGAGAATCACTTGAACTCAGGAGGCGATGGTTGCAGTGAGCCAAGATCACACCATTGCACTCGAGCCTGGGCGACAAGAGTGAAACTTCGTCTCAATAAATAAATAAATAAATACAAATATAAAAGTTTTTATAGAAAAAAATTAAACCTGAAGAAAAGTTGAAAGAATAGTATAATGAACATTTATATGCTATTCACATTCCAGGTACACCAATTAGTAGCATTGTCACATTAATACCTCTTCCTCCATTGGCCTTTGAGTGCTTCCATGTTTTCTGGCACCACAAGATATTCCAAACTCACCTTGCACTTTACATATCTTGGAGGATACAAGCATTTCTTTAAGGAGACTTGGATTTTTTAGAGGGTTTTGAAACCAGAATTAGTGTGTGTGTATTCGTGTGTACGTGTGTATACACATATGTACATATACACTTACATATTTATTCATACACACACATCTACAGACATATATTCATGTATATGTATGTACACAAATACACATATATTCATGAATATACATTTATATTAATATCACCAATTCAAATCCACATAGCACTTACTCTCACCTTTTTTATTCCATGTATGTTTCTCTCTTCTCCCTTCCTAACAAACTCAATATATTTACTCATTTGTTCTCTCATCCACCACACATGAAGGAGGAGTTTCAGAATTAGTGTATCAATAACACTAGTAAAAACCAAACCTATCTTTATGAACTGATACTCATCCTTTTTTTTTTTAATGGTTACATAGTTCCCCATTTTGTGAACATATCTTGATTCATTCAATTAGTATCCTATGGATGGCAGTTTTGATGGTTTCTCAGTTTTCACAATGAATGATCAATACCCACAAAGAATAACCTTGTGCATATGTAGTTTTGAATGTTTGGATGTGCATCTTTAGGGTGAATTTCTAGAACTGAGGCTGCTGGGTAGTTTTGGCAGACACAGTCAAATTCCCCTCCCTGAGCAATGATTACATTTTGCATGGTAGTCTTCACTGTTTGGAAGGCTCTGTGTACTCACAGACTTGTCAACAGAAAGTATTGTTAGGTTTTCGAATTAGAAATACTAACTCATTGTAGTTTTATTTCATTTTATTTATATAGGGTTTGCGTATTTAAATTTATTTATTAAGGCATAGTTTAGTTATCGATTGTGAAATGCACAGGTCTTAAGCATTAATTTTGTTGCCTTTTGATAAATGTATGGGGTTGCCCAGGTTATCCACACCCCAATCAAGAAATAGAACATTTCCATCACTCCAGAAAACTCTTTTATTCTCATTTCTACTCAGTTCCACACTTCCTTCTCCCAGAGGCAACCATTAAACTATTCTACCACCATTGCTTAGTCTGTCCTGTTCTTAAACTTTATATGTACAATCTTTTCTACCCATTCTTCTATTGATGGACATTTGGGTTGTTTCTAATTTTTTGGCTGTTATGAAGGCCACTGAGAACATTCTTATTCAAATCATTTAATGACTATGTATTCCTCAATTTTGTTGATGTAACTTGATTTATTCAACCAGTATCTATCTTACAGATGGCAATTTAGGATGTTTATATATTTCTATTTGTTTATATATACAAGATAGGTGTATGTTTAACTGTATAAGAAATTGTCAATTTTCCTAAGCAGTTGTCCAATTTTATACCATCACCAGGAGTATATGACACTTCCAGTTATTCTACATTCTTGACACCATTTAGTCTGGTGCCTTATGCAGATTTGATATAAGTATATAATGCATTAATTCTGTTTACTGACACTTTAATGAGGAATAGGTGTTGATTTTTGTCAGAGGTCTATGCAGTACGTGTGAAGTTCATGATAAAAATTTCTGTTTAGATCTCTTAATATGATAGATTACATTAATAGATTTTCTAATATTGAGGTACCCTTGACAATTTTAGAATACATTACATTTGGTCATAGTGGATTATTAAAAATTTTAATATGCTATTAAATTCTTTTTTTCTGAATTTTAAAAGATTTAAAAATCAATATTCATAAGTGAAATTAATCCATTTTTCTTTATCAAGTTTAGGCATCAATGTTATACTCATTTTATAAAAAGAGTTACGACTTTTTTTTTGTTCTGGCCTCTGGAACAATTTATATAGCATAATTATCCATTCTTTATGAGTTCGGTAGAGGTTACATGGGAAACCATCTGGACCTAGTGCCTATTTATGAGATAGCTCTTTGGTTCTTTTCTCCATTTCTTCTATGTAAATTGGTTTACTTTTCACTTTCCACTGGTATCAATTTTTTTTTTTTTTTGAGACAGTCTCGCTCTGTTGCCCAGGCTGGAGTGCAGTGGCGCGATCTCGGCTCACTGCAAGCTCCGCCTCCCAGGTTCATGCCATTCTGCCTCAGCTTCCCGAGTAGCTGGGACTACAGGCACCTGCCACCACGACCGGCTAATTTTTTTGTATTTTTTTAAGTAGAGACGGGGTTTCACCATGTTAGCCAGGATGGTCTCGATCTCCTGACCTTGTGATCCGCCCGTCTCGGCCTCCCAAAGTGCTGGGATTACAGGCTTGAGCCACCGCGCCCGGCCCCAAAGTTCAATTTTCAAAAATTACATTTTGTAAAATATTTTACCTATTTCTTCCAGATTTTCAAGTACATTTGTTCAACATTTTTAATAGTCCATTTGTTTTGATTTTTTCTGTTTCAATGGTTGTTTCTCAATTCATTTTATTTTAAGTATTGTTGGTTTCTTTTTTCCTTGCTTAGGTTGACTAGTAATTTTCTCTTTTATTGTTTCTCTTCAGAGAATTATCTTGATTTATTAGCACTATTGTTTTTGTTTTGTTTTCAACCTATTTTTTTACTTTTATTATTTCCTTCTGAGAGTTTTAAAAATCATAAATAGGTTTTGAATTTCAACAAATCTGTTTACTTCACTTATTAAGACAATCATATAATTTTATCATTTCTATTTCCGTTAATTACATCAATTGCTTTGCAAATTACAAATCAGCCCAGAATTTCTGGAATATACCTTGTTTGTCTTTACTGTATTATTTCTTTTATATATTGCTGGATTTGATTCTTTGATGTTTATATAGGATTTTTCATTTATTCTCATGAGTTAGATTGGTCTGTTGTTTTTCTTTCTTGTAAAATCTGTCAGATTTTTGTATTAAGGTTATCCTGGTTTTATAAGCTGAGAAGTATTCCCTTTCTTCCTCCCATGCCTTGAAGAGTTTATGTAATATTGGTATTTTTTTTTCCAAAATGTTTAGAAGAATTCACCTGGAAAGCCATCTGGCCTTGGAACTCTTTTTGCAGAGATATTTTTTAAATAACAGATACTATTTCCATAATAGATAGAGGACTATTAAAATTTTTCTATTTTTTAATCTGTTTCAGTAACATTGTTAAAATAATTTTTTCATTTCATCTAACTGTCAAATTTATCAGGCATATGATTGGTATGTAATATATTTTTATTGCCCTTTTATTGTCCATAAGATTTTTAGAGATGCCACCTTTATTACGTAGTGACATTTTTCTTCTTTTTTTTTTTCTTTACTAGTCTTGCTAGGAACTTATTAATTTTGTTAATCTATTCAAAGAACTAACTTACAGTTTTTTATTTTTATGATAGATTTTCCCTACTTTATTTTCTCCTCTTTTTTTATTTTCTTTGTTTTACTTTCTGAGATTTTCTGTCCCTTTTTTTTCCAAACTTTTGAGATAGAAGTTTTGCTATTGATTTTCAAAATTTTTTCTTTCTTACCATTGCATGTAAAGCAATACTTTTCCCTTAAAAATTGCATTAGTTGCATTTCAAGTTTGAATTTTATTGCATCTTCATTAGCAGACAGTACAGAAGTATTTTTTAACATTTTCTTTATGAGTTCTCCTTTGACCCATGGGTTATTTAGAAGTGATTGTCTAATTTTAAGCAGTTGCGAATTTTAAGATATCTTGTTATTGATTTCTAGCTTAATCCCATGGTGGTTAGAGAGCATAGTCTGAGTGATTTCAGTCTTTGAAATTCGTTGAAATTTTAAAATCCAGCATAAAGTCAATCTTGGTAAACATTATTTGTGCACATTGAAAAAAATGTTTGTTTTGTTGTTATTGGGTATGATATTTATAAATATTGTTTACCTTGTTGATTGTGTTATTGAATCTTACAGACTTTTCTGTTTTCTCTGTCAGCTATTAAACAAGTTGTTTAAGTCTTCCACTATAATTACAGATTCGTCAGCTTTAAACAATTCAGCCATTTTAAACCTCATCTATTTTTAAAACTATGTTATTTGTTGCATAAATATTTAGAATGATTATTTATTACTGGTGAATTGATTCTTCTATCATTTTTAAATTCTCCTCTTTATCTGTAGAATGCTAGTTTTTAAAAAGTCTACTTTCTGATATTAATATATCCACATACACTTTCTTGTGTTAGTATTTGCATGTTATAAATTTTAAAACCTTTTTATTTTAATGAATTGATTTTAATAAAAATCCTTTTATGTTTTTGTATATATATAATATATTTCTTTTAATTGTTGGTTGAATGTTTGTACTCAGTTGATGACCTTTGTCTTCAATTTGAGTATTTAATCCTCTTATATTTAGTTTACAACAAAGTATGTTTAGTTTTATTGTATTTTGGATTATATCTGCCACCTTGCTCTGGTTTCTGTTTGAACTACAGTTGATTCTCATTATTTACAGACACCATATTTGCAAACTCACCTACTCTCTAAAATTTATTTGTAACCCCCAATCAATACTCAGAGCACTTTCATGTTTACTCACAGGCATGTACACAGTGGTGAAAACTTAAGTCCCTCCATGCACACAATCCCAGCTGAATTAGAAAAAAGGTGACACTCTGCCTTATTGTTTCAGCTCTCAGGCAATAAACAAGTGTCCTTTGAGCAGTCAGTTCAGTACCACTTTTTCACATTTTTGTACTTTCTTTGGTGATTTCTGTGTTTAAAAATGGCTCCTGGCTGGTTGCTGTGGCTTTCGCCTGTAATCCCAGCACTTTGGAAGGTTGAGGCAGGCAGATCACTTGAATCCAGGAGTTTGAGACGAGCCAGGGCAACATGGCGAAATACAAAAACTACACAAGTTAGCTGGGCATGGTAGTGCACACCTGTAGTCCCAGCTACTTGAGAGGCTAGGGTGGGAGGATTGCTTGGGCCTAGAAAGTTAAGGCTGCAGTGAGCCATGATTATGCCACTGCACTCCAGCCTGGGTAACAGAGCAAGACCCTGTCTCAAGAAAAAAAATAAAAAGGCTCCCAAATGTAGTGCTGAAGTGCCGTCTAGTGTCTGTAACTGCAAGAAGGAGCTGAATTTGTGGATTCATAAAATGACTGCTAATTTATAAAATCATAATGGACAGCACTGCTGTAAGGTTGAAAGCTAAAGAATTGTGTAGTCACATTACCCAACGTCAAGAAAATGTTAAATCCTTTTTTTTCTTTTTTTTTTTTTTTTTTTTTTTTTTTTGAGACGGAGTCTCACTCTGTTGCCCAGGCTGGAGTGCAGTGGCACGATCTCGGCTTACTGCAAGCTCCATCTCCTGGATTCACTCCATTCTTCTGCCTCAGCCTCCCAAGTAGCTGGGACTACAAGCGCCCGCCACCGCGCCTGGCTAATTTTTTGTATTCTTAGTAGAGACGGAGTTTCACCGTGTTAACCAGGATGGTCTGGATCTCCTGACCTCGTGATCCGCCCGCCTTGGCCTCCCAAAGTGCTGGGATTACAGGCGTGAGCGACGGCGCCCGGCGTTAAATGCTTTTTAGGTAGTCCTGGCTTGTATATTTCAAAAGGTGATACAGCATGAAAAGTGTTAAACTTGCAGGTGAATGAGGGAGCTTCTGCATATCAGGAGGCTGCAGAAGAATTTTTAAAATACCTGTTAAGTGTTACGTGGGGAAAGATTATGTGGAAAAGCAGATTTTCTTTTCTTTTCTTTTTTTAGCGAAAAATCTCTAATTCTTTATTTGAAACAATGCAATCAAAAGAATAAAAACACTCAGATTCTAGAACATAAAAGCAAAAAACTTGCAAAATTTGCAATAGAGAAAGTAAAAGCGTGACAAACCAGCAAATACTGTATACTCAGTCTCAGCAGAAAGGGAATAATTGCAATTTAAAACTCTTGAGTATTCCTAATTTGACCTGTCAAATAATATTATTTTTTTCATGTGATTATGAGAAATAATCCAAGGATGCTGACCAACAGCCTGCAATGAGCAGGTCACCCCACAGCACAAAAACTATGTAGCAAAAATGTTAACACTGGGGAGGTTGAGAGGCTATTCTGTCCAGAATATGTCCAACCTCAACGCGTATATGATTCAACTGGGGATCTTGTTCAAATGTAGATTCTGATATGGGGCTTCTAGGATGGGTCCAGACATTCTGCATTTTGTAACTGTTTCCCTGTGGATATTGATGTATCTGACCTGCTGTGTGGTCCACTCTTTGAGGATCAAGGCTGTGGTCTCATATTAAACTCACATGGAAATACTTTGAGGACATCTCCAGCAAGAATCCTATGACATTTTATATTCAAAAATATATTTTGAATATTTTTGAATGTATCTACCTCCTCATTTTCTATTAACAAAATATTATATGTTCATTCAACTTGATTCATTTACTCCTTCATGCTCATTATTTAATCTGCCTATAATTAAGGATATAAAATGCTGTAAAAGTTTTATGCTGAATATTCTTCAATAATTTGTTTTCTTTTGTTTTGTTTTGTTTTTTGAGACAGAGTTTCTCTCCTGTCACCCAGGCTGGAGGAGTTCAATGGGGTGATCTCAGCTCACTGCAACCTCCGCCTCCCAGGTTCAAGCGATGCTCCTGCCTCAGTCTCCTGAGTAGCTGGGATTACAGGTGCCCACCATCACGCCCAGCTAATTTTTGTATTTTCAGTAGAGACAGTGTTTCACCATGTTGGCCAGGCTGTTCTTGAACTCCTGACCTCAAATGATCCACCCACCTCCACCTCCTAAAGTGCTGGGATTACAGGCGTGAGCCACCACGCCCCGCCTCTTCAATAATTCTTTGTTGGATGCTTTACTTTTATTCCATTCTGAGGGAGTCCAAGGTTCCGGAAACCTGCTTGAACTTAAATCAGGCCAACACATCCCCACACTACAAACATGACAGTAAAGTGAGCCCTGGGTATTTCAACTCTGACTGTGGAAATATGCCCTTTAATTTTAATTGTCTGTATAATATTTATTCTTTCCCTTGTTCTTACAATAGAATCCTGAATTTTCTATGGGATCCAATATATCCAGCTGAGAGACATTTCCCAGCCTCCCTTGTAGCCAGGATGGGTCATGGGACCCATTTTTGGCCAACAAGACATAATTGAAAATCTGTTGGGTATTTTTTGGGAGTGTTTTGCTTTCTCTAAATTGGTACATCACCA
Source organism: Macaca thibetana thibetana (assembly GCF_024542745.1). NCBI lineage: Eukaryota > Metazoa > Chordata > Mammalia > Primates > Cercopithecidae > Macaca > Macaca thibetana. The sequence goes on along the minus strand of NC_065589.1, from coordinate 80,858,503 downwards.
TCCTGATTATCAATTCTCCTTGCCTACATTTCTTCTCTTTTTTGTCTTTATCTTCTTCCTCTTTCTCCTTCTTCTCCTTCTCCTTTTCCTTTTGTGTCTTCCGTGGAAAGTAGATAAGAGCTGAAGATGGAGCAGCCACATTTCAATCTGGAGCTACCATGGGAGGAAAGCCGTTTGTTAGAGATGGCAGAGCAGAAAGAAAAAGACCACAAGCTATCCCTGACATGTTTACCTTTGATCTTCTTGCCTCTGGGCTTCTGATTTTGCGAAACATATAACCCTTTTATCAGTTTAGTCTCTGTGGCTAGATTTATATTACACACAGTCAAACATAACACCTAACTGATATATTTCACTTAATTTCTACACTTGAATGACTCCTCACTCACTTCCTTAGCTTCCTTTTTCAATGACATCCCTTCGTTTGCCTCTTGAAATTCAGGACAGACTTATCTTTTCTATTTTTGACCCTTGGCACTCTTTTGGGCTTGACTCACACTCACTATCTTATGGTCTCCCTTCCATTTACCTCTACTACGTGCCAGTTTTCTTTGTGGACTACCTCCTCTCCTTTGTGTGAGTCTTTTTCTGAAGGATGATGCCTCACTGCGTGTGTCCTGAGGTGTTCTCAAGATTTTGACTTTGGTTTCATGAAAACACACACATACACACATGCATGCATGCATACACGCACACAGAGGTATATATTCAGTTTCCAAATCAAATTTTAGTTATAAATGGGACATTTTAGGTCACCTGTGGATAATTGGTGTAGGGGTGGTAAATATAACACTTTGCATAAAAGAAAACATAGTGAACATCTGAAAGTTGCCTTGAGCTCCTTCAGTGAGAACTGTGAAAAATACTATACTTTGATCTTACCAATTGAATACTTTAACAATCAACATAGCCATCTTCTACCTAAAAAATAAGAAAATGAACAAACAAAAACCCTATGTGTGAATATGCTTTTGTAGCCTGTGAGCCTCCCTCATTGAGGTGTTTTGGAGGAAGATATGATGGTTTGGGTTCTGGAGAAGCTGACAGACATAATTTTGACACATACAGTGGTAACTTCTGCCCTGATCTGCTCCATGACCACCATTTTAGGATGAATACTTCAGGATGCTATTTTTACTGAAACCTCATTGTAAGGCAAAAAATCAGTTATAATCGAAGACTTCTTTAAGAAATGATGGTGATTGGACAATTTTAACTTTATATTTTCACATGAGGAACTTAGTTCCAGAGAGTTTATGTGACTTGCTCAGGATCCTACAGCTAGCAGTAGCCTTAATTAGACAATTCTGGTCTTAAGATTTCTATCCATTTCGGGAAAAGCTCATCACTATGTCAACAAATAAGAGTGATCATTACAGGTATTAGTTCAAATTCACTACTGCTGATCAAAATATATAAGTAATTTGTAAACGTTAGAATCTTATTGGTGGGTAAGTCTACCCTGTGGGAGCACTATAGAGATAGAGAAAGAGAGTTGGCAATGCTAAATACAGCAAAGAAAAGTCTCAGGCTTGGCAATCACTGTCAGACTGTCCCAAGATATTGGCCATTGCAGGACAAGGAGAACAGGGTACAAGGCATGATGGGAAAACTCAAATGCCTGCAAGTGCAGTATGCAAGTGAAGTGGGCCAGAGGTAAGTTCCTTGATGTCTCCATTATGTAGGTGAGGTGTGGGAGCATGCATGGGCAGGTGCTGGGGACCTACACAAGCCGGGGAGCACCTGATCCTTTAGTAAGAGGCAGCTGCTACTTAGTTACAGGATAGACTTGCCTTTTGGGTCTAATATTGCCTGATGACCTACATTTTCAGGAGATGCTACAAATCAATAGTTTTCCATGAAAGACCCTGATTTTTCAATGTTGGCTCAAAATGTTAAAAGTTCTGTGCAGCCATTTGAAGCATGAAGTCATGCCTGTGCACCAGATTTGACTTGTGGACTGCAGCTTAGAAAACAGGGGTGCTTGGAAGGAGTGGGGCATGAAAAAGGGGGACATAAAAAGCAAACAGACAATGATAAAGAAGCTTGAAAATTTTATTTAATTGTATCTTTGATACATTGAAAGCTGATTATTTTTTAAGACAAAGGTTTCAAGAAGAAAGTTATCTTTCCAGTTTCACCACTGTGGCTACCAGTTCTTCTCTTCTCCTATTATTATAATGCAGATATGTCATGATTGGAATAATTTACATTTATAAATTATATCATAGAAAAATAATTTTATCACTAAATGTAAACAGGTTGGGGTACTTCATCCAAAATAAGAAGAAAATAACAGAATCTAGCACTTTCATATTTTATAGCTGATATTTTAGCAATATTTTCACAAAACTTTATTCCATTTACAATTTTTGGCTACACAACACTAAAAGAAAATTTATTTATTGGCATGCAAAGCAATATGGCCTCAGAATACACCTCTTAAATTTACAGGACTTAACGTTTCAAACATCCCACGTGACTGGCAGGTGATGTTGTGAAGATGATCTTGAATAGTGATATAGTTATTTCCTAGAGATTGAAAAAAGAAAATGATTTAACATAATTACAATGAGAAGATGATATGGTTAACTTATCCAGAAAGTATTTCAATGATTTATTTTGATAAAAGTTGTTTATTAATCCCTTTGCCTGTAAATCTCTCCATCCTTTGGAGTCTTAAAATATTTCCATTTAAAGATTATTTATCCTAAAATCTGCCCATCAAAGCTATCAATTATTAATAATTATTAAAAAATAAAAATTCATCAAGATAAGTATTTTTTGGTGTCCAGTTCTCACTACTCTTCTTATTAAGCATGTAATATTGTATATGCTGCATTTCACCATTGTGCTAAAATTTCAGCATACATAGCAATTTTCAATGCGACAATATGTGAATGATGTAATATTTCCAATGTTTCATTTCTATCTGTGTTTCTAGCTTCTTGACTCTAATAGACACTCAGTAAATGTTTCTGGAATAAATGAATAAATGTATACAAACTGTAATGATACAAAACAAACATAACGATGTACTCTTATATGACTTAAACGCGCATAATTATTTCTTATATAACGAGAGATTACAGACTTTCCCCCTACATGGGGAATAGCTTGTAGCAGTATGGCAATCAGTACTTATGAAAGTTTGATGGTTTTCAGAATTAACTAAAAAGCAATCACCTGTCAGTGATTTTGGTCTGAATCAACCAGTTTATAAAGTCCCTGGTGGCAAGATTATCAAGAACCGTGTTCATCTCATCAGAGAAAGAACCATCAGCATGTCTGCGGCCAAGTTCTTCAACAATGGCGACCTCTTCTGGGAAACTAAGAAAATAAGGGTTAAAATTAGCGTTTGATTAGACATTTTAAATAAATGATCATAGATTGTCTACCACTGGTAACATGCACAAGTGTCTTGAGGAAACAGGAAAGGATTCTGTTTTTAAAGGGCATATTATGAAACACCTGATAAAAACTCACGTAGACCAGTAACTGCCTGAAAGAGAAAGTAGTAGAGCTGAGATCTAATACCAAGCCTGCATAATTTCATGCCCCTTTCAATCTTCCAGGTTGTTTTGAAGATTTTAGTATATTGACAACACAGGAACTATTGTTGAGATTATTAATTTGTCTGTAGTTCAACAAAATATAGCATATCCTATAAAATCAGAGATTGCTGAAACAGCATTACAAAATGCAGTATTAAGAGGTTAAAGCTTCATCTATATTAGATTTTTCTCTTTCACTGGTTTACAATTGCAGAATTTTTGCTATCCCTTTAAAACACTACAAAATACCGTCAAGAGTAAGAAACTATGTTACCACTGGTTTTATAAGTTTAATTATTAATGTTTTAAAAACCAACCATTATGCTAGTTCTCTTTCATCTTGAGATCTCTTTAAATTTCAGTAAGCTTGTTTTAAATCTAATTTAAAAATCAGAGTTGAACATATATTCTCTGTCTCTCATATTTCATCTCTCCAAAAAAATCAGGAGAAAATGAGATGGTTCACGGGTCTGTTTGGTTGTGTTAAGATCCAAGCAAGTAATGAATGGTCTTGGTTGTTTTTCAACTTTGATTGTTTAATAGATATCTATATGACAGCCCCATACAAAATTGGATATGTAGTTAAATATATGGATGTTTTTACCTGTTTGTACTTTGAATATCATTTTATCAACATTTTATGTTTGGTCACTTTCAATCTTCATCAAATTTTTATCTGAATGTTTATTAACATATAAATATATGTTGATCACATATGTAAATATTTAAAGTTAAGCTTTAAATATTACATGTTTTCTTTAAACATTGGAAGTTTTCAGCACCATTTCTTCTTTTTCCTTATCTCTAGCTCCCCTGGAACAGTCCTAGTTTCAACTTGTCTCAGTGTAGTTATTAAAAACACCCTATTTACTCTCAGAGGTGGCCTGGTTTGGCCAAAGATTTAATACCTAATTATAATGTAACTACAAGGGGGATAAAAATGTAACTTGTTTGGCTCTATTATTAATACTTAGTACCAAAAACAAAATGGACTCAACTTTTGTATACTGTTTCTCATCAATAGGAATTATTTCCTTACTTTGCAAGACTACTAATTGCTTCTGTAATCCAGATCCATATATAGATAACTGTAGTCTTAAATTTTCTGCATCAAGGCAAAAAATGTCAAATAAGAATGTACAGACTTACTCTCGCCTTCCTCGGCCTTTCACCAGCCAAGCAATGAATTCCTTGGCAGCTTGGCCTTCCAAATAAGAACTTACATCACTGGTAAAGGTCCCTTCAGCATGTCTCTCAAATTCATCGTGACGTTTGGCAATGTTATTCCTGAAAGAAATGTGAAAGTTAAATTGAAGATCTGTCTCTTTGGCAATATGGTTCTCACCTATAAGCAGTGGCAACTTTGGGTTCAGGATTCTATATAGAAGGGGCTTAGGGAGTTTAGGCGATGAGGGTTGCTAGGGGATTTGTCATGAAGCTACGTTAATGTTCTGGATTGAAACTGGTGGAAGAGGGCTACTAACAATCGGTGGGCTAAAGCTCCCCCTCCCTTCCCAGCATACCCATCTGCAATCCCCTGCTTGTGTATGCCATTGGTTATTAAAGCTGCCTTACCTTTGACGTTAGCCTCAATGAATACAGGCTATTCACTGTGCTATGTGACTTGCAAGCAAGGCAGCTGTTTATTATTAGTAAGTATGGGGTCAGAGTTAGTTAATTGATTTGAGGGAAAGCAAAGGACCATCTTGAATTGTCACCAAAAGGACCACTTGATAATGGATTAAAGAAAATGTGTGATCTGCTAGCAACAAGGAAAGCAAAGAAGATGACCCCATATCAACATCAAGTATGTGCAGAGCACCGTGGAGGTGAGCCGTCAGCTGCTGTCAGTCTCCCTGGCACATATTATGCCATATCACCTCATCTTAAACATGTAGCCAACCCTGCTTGAGTGTGAGGATTGCTTTACATCAATTTACCAAGTTGTGGCATTCCCATTCTACAAAATGAGGACAGTTGTTTGCATTTTTATAAATTTGTGATTTCTCACCTTTCACTGTAGTCCTTAACAGGGACCTCTCCCAGTGTCTGCTCTGACCATGATAGCCATCTTCCTGTGGTTGTACCCTCTATTTTAAGAACCTTTGGTTAGCAACTCTATTTCTCCTATTCCTCCTGCTTGCTTGTTCTCTCTCCCTCTCTCTCTGTCTCTCTCTCTCCCTTTCTTACTCTCTCTCTCTCTCTTCTCCATTCTATCCAGACAAATCTATGTCCTTTTCCTGATTTTTTTTGATTTCTTCAGCTACTTTCTATGCATAACTCCCTTCCCCTTGTGGGCCACCCTCCAAAAAAATTGTGAAATTCCACCATCTCTGTGAAACCCTTGCGGATAATTTCCTCCAGTAGCCTAGATGCAGCAAAAAACCCAACACTCGTCAAAGAAAATCCAACATTAAAATGTATGCCTTCCGATAGGCTTGTGTTCTTATTTGCTGCCTTCTCTCTCTATGCTGTGCAGCTAGGCTGTAATTTTAAATGCATGTCTTGGATTTTATTCTACAAGAAAAAGAATGCATCTGTTTCCAGTCCTTACCCTTGGCTGGGGGATAATTTTAATGTTGGGTTTGAACCCCACAAAAGAATGTTACATTTGCTCTATCTTTCGGTAGAAATTAGATTGGTAACCTCGTAGGTCCACAAAAGTAAATTTTCACTTTAAGGGAAAGTGAGTAAGCAAGTAAATATTGCTAGGACTACCACTGGGAAAATAATTTAAAGTCTATGTCACACTGGAGGTTGGGTAAGTGGTTTAGAGGGGTGCGGGTTAAGACATTCGGAGGCATAATACAAAGGAGAGCATCCACAACCCTAAATATCTTCAAAATGATCAGAGCTTATGGGCACTATTTGACGAGCATAAGAACTTAATAATGTCAATAGAAATTTTAGACCTATTTAATACATTTATGTGCAAGTTTGAACCAGGTTTAGACTCTTACCTGTTCCTCTTGGTATTCATCAACCACTGCACAAAATCTTGGGCACGCCTGGAGTCCAGATACTTGCTGTAGTCACTGGTGAATGTGCCCTGTGAATGGCGCTTGTCCTCATTCATCTGATCAGGATCACCGAGTGGGTCTGTCTGGGAAGCTGAGACTGATCTGTGAAGAACAGTGATTGGTACAACATAAATCTCTCTTCAAGAGTAGACTCACTTGAGAAGCATCTTCACTACAAAAATACAAGACCATATAAAACAGTAAGGCAGGCATCTAGAGTATTTCAATAGGTAGTTTAGAGAGATCTTCCTCAGCTTGTCATGAGATCCCATTGTTTTCGTATAGTTGCATACGCTATTATTCTGAATTCTAGTAACATGTTTCTCAACTGACCTCTTTTTTCCTGAAATAGGATTAAACAAATCTTTTTCTACTAATTAATCTACCCATGATTATGCTAATAGTGACAGAAGAGAGTATTGACTTGAATGTTTTAAAAGAGTGAAGAATCCCAAATCATTTCTTTGAGCAGCAGATTTATGTTCCCAGTTTTGTTTTGCATATATTAATATGAAAACAGCACAATTATCTAGTTATATGGTGGCTAATAGTGGAAAGAAGACAATTAAAAGTTCAAAGAAAGGCAAGAAAAAGGACACTTTCTAATTTGAAACTGTATCATGAATAATCCATATGCCACTAATCAACAGTTGGTTGGCATGGTAAATACACGGAGAAATAGTCAATGTAATTAATACTCAGAAATGAGATACTATTTTTACCTATGAAATTAGCAAACATTGAATGCTGAGGAGGATATTATGAGGAGTATTTCTACACTGCTGATGAGAGTGTGCATGTATATGAACTTTCTGGAAAGCAAGTTGGCAAGATATTATAAAAGGTTTAAACTCATTCAGACCCTTTGATATAGTATTTTTACAACTATAAACCTATGTACAAAAAATAGTAAGAAATGTAGGAAAGTGTGTATATAAAATGTTGTTTGCAACATTCTTCATGGAAGAAATCTGAAGACCTCTTAAGCTTCCCAAATAAATAGCTAAACAAATATTGTACATTTATGGGATGACATAGTATGCAGCCATTAAATATCATATGTTTAATAGATATTTTTAATAATACAGTAAAATTATATAATAATACTACATTAAGATATCAAGCATGATACAAAGCCATATAATGAGCCAAGAGATATTTATGTACGGTTTACATAAAACACAGGAAAGTAATACACCAAATTTGTTTACTTTGAACAGCTTTCTTTGGACAGTGGAATTTTGAGTACTTAGTATTTTTTGCATACTTTTCATACTTTCCATCATGAACATGTATGGCTTTTACATTTAGGAAGAAATAATGTTATTTTTTAAAGGAGGAAAAAAGAGAAAAGGGTTGGTGTGAATAATTGAAATAATCTATTATGCAGTGTGTGAGTAATGAATTGACAGATAGAATCATCTGTAGATTTCAAAGAGCTATAATTTCCCATGTAACATGTTTTTCAACATTTCTCTCTCCTTTGATTATAAAAAACACATACTCTGATCTACATTCCAACAAAGTCTGCTTTTATCACAAGGATACTTTAAACATTTGATCATTGTGCAGAACATTTACTCTAAATTACTGAGACCCTATTCACTAATCATAGTTTTCACAGGCTTTATTCCAACCATATTGATACGTTAGTTCAAGACTATGGATTTAATACCTGGATTTCTCCTCTGTGTCTTGAAGGGAACGTTGCCAGCTGCCTTGTACCAGCATTACAAACAATCCAGCCACAAAGTAAATGCTTTTCATTTCTGCTGTCTGTCAGAACACAGAATGGGGGTAGGGTAAGGGGGGCAGGCAAGCATTTTTAAACACGTTAGGCTAAATTAGTTAGATTCGACTAGATAAATATCGTAAGTAGAAAGAAAAAGCTAGTGTTATCAGTTTTATTCTGATTATATTTTCAGCTTAATTTTAAATAGTGGATTATGATTTTCCCCCAGATTTTTTGGAGGCAAAAAAGGACACAAAAGATGTGTTCCACCATTAAGCTTTTTCATTAATGTAGGGACACTTCTGTTTAATAATTAGAAGGCTCATTTCCAGACTGGAAATTAAAATGTCCACAATCAACATTTAAAATACCCACTGTAGATGATATGCTACATATGGTTAGCCTGAATGGCACCTTATCCATCATGCCACCCCCCTCACTATCAGTCTGGCTTTCAATTAATAGTCCTTCACTTCCAAGCATTTACATTATACTGCATTTCAACTATCTTAAAGCAGCCTCAGGCTACAACTTGGCATACCAGCTGTCGGTTCAGATGTATTATTCATTTATATTTTAAATAGTGTAACTTGGTCTAGACTTTGTAATTATAAAGCGGCCAACAGATTTGAGGTATTTTAGGGTGCTTTGACCTGTTCTAAATTAAAGGGAAAAAATCATTTTAAAGACAAGCAATTTGCAGCAAGAACTAATGCTTCTGGCAACGTGAACAATCACAACTAAAAAACTAAGAGATTACTATCTAAAAGAAAATTAGAGCTTACTTCTAAAGTCATAAAAGTCCCCAGGTTGTTTTCTAATTGGACTTAGATGAGGACATGTTATTCACTGCTAGTGACACCATAGACTTGGTTATAGGATACACCTAATTGCTTGTCCTTGTGTCACAAGCGGATGCCCTGTGAAGCCATAGTATGTTAAGGACATGATGATGCAGTGTGGATGGGGACTGGGACCAACATGAATGTGGGACAGAGTGTCCCCACAGAGCAAGCTCTTCAATTTTCTGAATGGGGACATCAAGTCCAGTATTTGTTATGGATCTCTGCTACTTTGAAACCCAATGGTGTTTCCTTTGAGAAGTGGGCATTTCAATCCAAGTTTGACTATGCTTATCCACAAATAATTTGAATGAGTATTTTTAGCAAATGACATTTGTTTGGAATAAGGATTTCACAAATATTATCATTTTTAAACTATCAATCTTTTCCTTAACATCTTAGCTGTATTTGCTATCACTGGCAATAAAAGATAGACACTGTAATACCTGCAGCAGTAACTTTTTTCTTTGAAATATTAAGTATTTTTGTAGACTGAATGGACGATTAGACAAAGGAACATAGTAGGAATGATATATTCACCCTTCTTCATTCATCAACATCAAATTACCATTTGACATTTTGCTATGTTTCAGTTTCACCAGTTGGCAGACGTTGGAAACCTTGCCATATATTTAGGTAGTGTCTTCTGATTATAACTCTCAATTGTTATATCCATGCTTTCAGGAATATTTAAATATTAAAGTAAGCACTTCTTTTTACAATTATACCACTGTTGGAAAGTTTCTTGTAAAAGCTTTAGTCTTTCACAAGACTGAAAAAATACTCATTCCACCCAAAGTCCTAAGCATTTTGCAACATCTCCTATTATGTTCCATTGAGGCAGATTTAGAGCAGAAGGTATCCTGCCACTTCAGGAACCGATGGAAGAAAGAACAACCATAAACAACATAAAGAAGTGAGCGTTCTGTATCTTATAATATTACCAACATTAAATGGCTTCTTCTGAAGAAAGACCTGGCTTTAGAAATCTCACTTATTTGTTTGTGAAAGTCTACCAAATTGTGGGAAAAAATAAGAATAGAGTTAATTGTTTGAATACAATTGCTGAGAAAGTAAATATTTATGTTATTTTAGTATCAAAATCTTATTCGATAAGAAAATAATTTCCAAATTTCCCCCTCTTTAGGTAGTCTAAAGAGAGGCTACAGTTTTGTAAGAACTACAAATTTCCACTTAAATTTAAAGGAAAGTGTGGTAACAATAATAAGTAGGAAGTCTTAGAGAAAGATTAATCTTAGACCTAAAAAAGAAGACATTATATTCTATCCCCAAATATATTGGCATTGTAGTCCACATAAATCCTTTTTTAAACTGGTTAGCTCATTTTATGTAATAGGTCTTCAGTATGTATGGAAAAATACACCACTTAATCATTTACTCCATTGAAGATCTTTGTAAATTTGTGTTTTGTCTTTAGGAGCTTAATCTAAAAAGACAAATTAAAATTTTATTCCAGAGGGTAGCTATTTTAGATTTTATTACTATTTGTCCTCAATACATAGTAAATAGTTATTAACTATGACTTCACTCAGATCCATCCAAAGAAAACCCCCAAATAGATACTTGTTCTCCGCACCAAGTATGCTATGTTTTATTTACAAAGAGTAGATTTCACGGACTTTGGCTTTCTGATAGATGTCTGAAATTTGAATATTTGAAAGATGATATTTAATTTGCTCTTTTGGAAAACTAGAGATTTTAATTGGTAAAAAGCAATTTCTGTTATAGGCTCCCTAATGGACACATTTCTGCTTACTTTAAAAGGCGCCTTCTGTTCAAAGTAGTGTACACATCTATCAAGTCCAAGAAAAATATTTATTCTTCAAAATGTTACCAATTATTTTAAAATACAATTCTTATAACAGTTAAGTATTATAACAAGTGCATTGATTTGAATCTTTTTTTTTCTTTCTATTTTATATTTTTGCGTGGAATTATTTTTCCAACTCGCTTTGCAACTTCGCTATATTAAAGTACACGTAAATGCATTTGATATAACCTTTTCATCTCCGTTCCTCTCTGTCTGCTATTAGTAATAAAGTCTAAGATGAAAGAACAACATTTTAATTTGTAATACTTTGATCCCTTAAAAACACTTAACTGTCCCCCAAACAGGATTTACAATTTTATAATCATCTTACCTTCCGGTAGTGTGCTGTAGAACAGAGCAGGTGAAGAGAGAGCAAGCCCTCTTTGGGAACTTTTGATGTGCTCTGTGTCCTAAGCTCTGCACTTCTGCACCAAGGCGCACTGCTTTTATATACTCTCCAGCTCTGTTTAGCCTCACAGATATTACGCTGACAATATAAATTTCTCATCTGTAAATAATGAGTTTTTGTTACAAATGACTTCCCTCGCCCACTCACTTTGCTCATCTGCATTCTACGCTTACATTGGGTGACAAACCTCAGAGACCTGGAAACTTTTTATGCACTCTTGTGTCTTTTTTTTTTTTTTTTTTTTTTGGTTGGGAATGGGAAGAGCAGCTTGGAAATTCACCTTGCACTTTCAGTCACGCATGAAAACCACTTAAGTTCTCTAAAGTGAATTTTGATGTTGAAGACAAAAGACCTTGAAATTACATAGCCCATGGCCAGCCCTGTTTTGTGCATGGCCTCATTTGAGGTTCTTGTAAGTCTTTTGGTTTGCTACCTAGCCATGATGAATTTACCTGAATATAACAATCACTTCAGTCATTCTTCTATCCAAAAAATGATCATTCATTCAACAGGTAAGTATTAAAAATCCTCTCCCTCACTACATGGAGTTTATTTATGTTGTGTTTATGGAAAATTTAAGGATATTGATTAAATCCCAATGTGTCCTGTTTTAATAAATGGAATTCAGGCAGAAAGGATGGAGCCAAATGAAGATTAAACATCCAAGATAGCTGATGCTAATAGGAAATTATCTGGCATTTTTTCCCTTCTAATGTACATTTAAAATCTAATTTTACTGATAAGAGAGTGGGGTACTAAGTTACAGAAGAATGAGATGAGGAAAACTGTTGAGATGAGATGCATGTTGTCATGTTTCCTGAGTTTTGTGACCGACCACATAGGCCTTTAATGATCTGTAAGATTTAGCAGAAATTGTTCTGGTCACTGTAGAGAAATAGAAAAATGGTAAACAGTCTGGACAGAGAGCATAAGACGTAGTGTCAGCATAATTCGATTTTAGTTTTCCTGTTATTGACCAGCTGTGTGACCTTGGTCAAGTCACACATTCTCTTTGTGTCTCTCCCTCCTTATTTGTAAAATGAGAGGGGTTGGCAAATGTCTTTTCTAAAATAAAAAAGTTTATTCCATATTGCAAACTCATCACAATGTTTCCTAACTAGATTCCAATATTCTAATATAACCAACCGCATGATGTAACTGATGACTTGCATGGAGGTAAATCATTGAGGCAACTGGAGAAATATTCCAAATGAACTTAACTGTTCAATTTGTGCATGAGACCAACGTTGGAATGTAGAGCTACTTAAAGGCCATAGAGATCAGTTTCAAGTCAGACTGGAAGACCTCATTGAGGGGTTTTTGTGCTGGTGATTATTGATGCTAGAAAGCCTTGCTTTGCAAAGTGTGGTCCAAGGACTAGCATCATTTGGGAGCTTGCTAGTCATGCAGAATCTCATGCCCATCAGAATCTGTATTTTAACAAAATCCTAAGGAAATCTGTGTTCGTATTAAAATTTGAGAAACACAGCTATATAAAATATCCTTCTCACTTTATCTCCTCGTTGGTACTGCTGGTGTCTTGATCTGAGACCGGTTTCTTGGCACTACCAGCAGAGGGGGTGAAAGAGCAGAGAAAGGTGTCACGCCCCAGGTCAGTCTAGAGAGTAACACTTATAAATACGGTAATAGTTTGAAAGAGTGGATTGATTTAATGTATGATTAGCTTGTCTTTCTGTTTGGCTAAAATCTTCACATAGCTATTAGCTATAGTTTTAATTGTTTTGGCAGATTCAGTTCTGTTTTTCCTGTTGTCTATTTGTCTATTTAAGTAAATGTTTCTTTCTGTCTCTGTCTCTGTCTCCCTCTTTCCTTTTCAGACTGTACTTGTTTATGGAGCAGCCCTAAGAAAGAAGATCTGCAGATCATGTATATAAAACTTTCAAGAAAGCACTGGTCTTGCAGTAACTATCCTTTTCCGGTATTTAACTACCAAACATTTTTCTTTCCCTCCACTCTACTTGCTTCCATTATTCTAGAAGTGACTATCCCTAGTTGTTTCAGAAAATTTCCTGTGACTTTATCTCCAGCCCACTGACATTGCTTCTTGGGGCTCCCAGTGTCATAAGGGTAAGCATTCTGAAGATGTATAAGCAATAAGAACCCCACTGCACTGTGCCCTGCTCTCCTCTCTAGGAGGGGCAATCAGGCTTCTTCATGGACACCGCACTGTCAGAAATTAAGACAGAACCCAAGTGCAATTTGGACTTGCAGATCTTCTTTCAATGACTGTTCCAGCATGAGCCTCTACTTGGCCTATTCCCATCAATACAGTTATTCATTGATTTAGATGTGAGGCAAGGAAAGTGGCAGCCCTGTATTTCTATGACTAGTGTCGTATATGATTTCTTTATGATGTTTAGTCCTAAGGACAATTTCCACAGATTTGCAATCTGTCCAGTTGCATGAGGCTGCATGCAGGACCTCATGCTTGCCTTAATGCTTTTACCATCTTGAAATTCTTAATAATTTACACAAAACCATGCCTTGTGGGGTTATTGTATGTTTATTTTCTGTAGCTGCTCAGAATACTTAGGAATATTTGAGTATGGTAGAGATCCAGGTTCACAGTGAGCTGTGGTGGGAAGTCTATGGTCAGGGAGAACTCTCAGACGTTGCTGATTGGAGTACAAAATATTAACTCCATTGAAAGGCAGTTTGGTAATACTTATCAAAGTGACAAATACCTATAGTTCTTGGCCCAGTAAAGCTAAAGCACTATTCTGAACATTTATCCCGTACATATTGCTATGTAGATATGTAATGATTAGGTACAAGGTTGAGTACAATAGTAACAGGTGGGAACTAATCCAAGGGGTCAGCAATAGAGCACTGTTTAGAAAAAAAATGAGGATGCTGTCTATTTACCAATATGGAAAGACTCCAAGATATGCTGTTAGTTGAAAACAGGAAAGTGCAGAAGGGGTATGTAGTAGGCTACCTTTTGTTTTAGAAGGTAGAGGGGCAGAAATACATGTTTATTTTTCGTAATTGCGTCAAAAAATTAGAAAAAACAAGAAGCTGATGAAAGTGCTTACCTGTAGGGGGCAGTGTGGATAAGTGAGGTGCATGTGGACAGGGACAGGATGCAAAGAATACTTCTTTATATATACCTGCTATGTGGTTTGGATTGTTTGACCATTTGATTGAATTATCCATTCAAAACAAACCAACAAAATGTAATTTAAAAAGGAGTGACAGTACAACTACTTTGGAAAAAGGTAAAACTTTAGAGCTAAATGTACAATTACGCTTTGACCTAGCAATCCACTCCTGGGTATTTTATCCAAGAGAAATAAAGCATATGTCCACAAAATGACTTGTAAAAAAGTGTTCAAATAAGCTTTATTTACAATACTTAAAAACTGGAAACAACTGAACTATCCATCAACAAGAGAAAGAATAAACAAATTGTGATACGGAATTCATACGGCAACAAAAGTTAAGCAACAGCTGACTCAGGCAGCAATGTGGAAGAATTTTGCAGACATTATGCTGCATAAAAGAAGATGGACATGAACAACTATATACTGTATGAATCCATTTATAGAAGTTCAAGAACAGGCAAAACTGAAGTTAAAAAAACTCAGAACTGTGGTTGTTTCTTGGAAGAGGATGGGAGAGGATTGCCTAAGAGAGAACTTTCTGGGAGATGGAAATATTCTATATTATGGGTATGTGTTACCAGGTTTATCCGATTATCAAAATAGTACAGCTAAGATTCGTGATTTTTAATTTATGTAAATTTTACCTAAAAGGAAAAAAAAAGAATAGTTACAAAAAGAAGAAGTCTGAGGTGTGGGTGGAGGTACAGATGACACAACCATGGCAAAATACTGATAATTGTTGAAGCTGGCTCATGTATAAACAGGGTTCATTGTGCGATTCTGCTTACTTTATGTTTGAAATTTCCCATATTAAAAAGTTAAAGCCATAATAGAATGATTGTGGGGATGGAGCATTAGTACTAATTGGTTATTTATCACTTTGGAAGTCAAAGAGTTAGACTTTTCAGTGACTAAGGATTAGCTAGGTAAAATAAGTGAACTTCACAGACACATGGTGGCAACAGAGCCTGGATGGAAAACAGTAGCATAGGACAGGGCGAAGGTAATGGAAAAACAACTGCAATGAAGGCAGAGAGAGGAAGATACCACTCAGAGGTAATGGAATCAAAATCACTGCTCCCTTCTTCTCAATGTTATTCAACACCCATCCCTAGGATTTGCCCAGCTCTGTTTGATAAAACTGTAGTAGCGACCAGTCAAGCTTTCCTGATATGCTTGAGGTTTGTTTTTGATTCTTGGACAGTATTTTAATACCCTGTGCTCTAACCTAGAAGAGCACAACGCATTTAGATACCATCCAAGGGTCCATAACAAGGGTCTTCTGAAAATAGGTGTGAACCTTCAAAAGATCAAAGAAAAATTATGTATAGCATTTGAGGAAAAAATTTTATTGATTAGTTTTAACTTTGAAGATAAAAGGATCAAGAGCCACTTAACAAGAGCATTTGAAAAGCTAAAAATTAAGTACATACAATATAATAATCAGATGTCCTTCACATCTCTATGGGTGACTTAATAGGCTCAGGGATCCAGGGGTAATAAAAGAAGAACTTTCAGGGGAAGTTCTGAGTTTGCCAGAGGATGTGAGAAATACCCTTCCTGAGAGATATTTAAAAATCAGTTCATGACCCATCCATCTGGAAGGATTCTGAGGAAGCCTGCTGGGGTGGAGGGAAGATTCAGTAATAAGATCAACGGACAGTCTTCCTGCCCTGAGGCTCCGAGACCCTGCAGACAGCCCGCTCACAAGTCTGTGTAGGGGACTTTGTGGCATCATGGCTTTGCATTCGTTGATTTTATCTTTTGCAAGATCTCTGGTATAATGAGATGTTTAAAATTGTTCTAAGTTTCAGTTGTTATTTTTATTCCTAAAGGGAACAAGAAAGAGAAAGAAAACAAAATCATATTTGTACAAAAGAATCTTATCTCATAATTTACAAGCAGAATATATATTTATATGTATAAATACATATATATCATTGAATACATGTGTTATGCTACTATTTTTCGCATATTGTAGCTATAAAAAACAAACCATATGTCATTACATTTATCCAACCTCTTGCTCATCTGGAAAGACTTTTTTTCTTCAAGCTTCTAAGAGTCTTTAATGTGAACCAATTAAAACATTGCAATTTTTTAAAGTCTTCTGTAAAAGGAAGTAACTTCAGCCATTAGAAAATTTAAAATTTGAAGTCTGTATAGTAAGAAAATGCAGAGAATGCAAACCTAAGTTATAAAGACTTTTTCTTGTTCATTATACCTTGTAGTAAGATTTGCCCCCTGCCTGAAACCTACTCAGTATTGCCAATTTGTATTTTATCACATGTATTATCAAGATATGCCCAGTTTTCTGGTGAAATTGAAATGATAT
The DNA here is from genome assembly GCF_024542745.1 of Macaca thibetana thibetana. Lineage (NCBI taxonomy): Eukaryota > Metazoa > Chordata > Mammalia > Primates > Cercopithecidae > Macaca > Macaca thibetana. The sequence continues at coordinate 80,841,655 of NC_065589.1, read as the reverse complement.
AATCATAGAAGGGAGGAAAATTCTTAAAGCCATCTAGGCTATTACCCTATTTTAAAGCAGAGCTTTATTTAATTTGTTACAATTCATTGTTTGGCTATTTTATTCTTCAAACCTGGAGAATAAATTTCTACATTTCCATTTTGCAAGAAATGACCAAAATAATTTATTTCTGCAGTTAGAAACATTTCTATGGCCAAAAGTATTTCATATCTGTGTTCTAGTCCTGGCTCTTACTGAAAGGTAAATCATTTCTTTGTTGCCATGTTGTCAGAAGATGTAAAAGCTGACTTTTCACGTCCGTTTTAATAAAAATTCTTTTCTCCTCATAAAGCACAGTCGACTAACCACAAGTCCTTTCTAAGGCTGAAGAAAGAATCTCCCTTTGTTTCTTATATGTCTAGTCCATGATTGCCAGCATTCTCCTCCATAAATACTTATGAACCAAACTCTAGAGGTTGAAGACCATGGCTTTTATACCTTTGTTTGCATTCTTTTTTTTTTTCTTTCTTTCTTTTTTTTTTTTTTTTTTTGAGACGGAGTCTCGCTCTGTTGCCCAGGCTGGAGTGCAGGGGCACGATCTCAGCTCACTGCAAGCTCCACCTCCCGAGTTCACGCCATTCTCCTCCCTCAGCCTCCGGAGTAGCTGGGACTACAGGCACCTGCCACCATGCCCGGCTAAATTTTTTTTGTATTTTTAGTAGAGGCGGGGTTTCACCATGTTAGCCAGGACGGTCTCCATCTCCTGACCTGGTGATCCGCCCGCCTCGGCCTCCCAATTTGTTTGCATTCTTTCCCCAGAAATAATAGGCAAAACTCATAGTGGAAAAAAAGGTGATGCAAATAATATCTTAAAAAATTATTTGATTTATTAAACATCAATTTGCATCTAATGTTTTTATGGACACTTGTCCTAATAAGTGTATTGTTGAAGACTCTTGACATTGATGCAAAGAATCAAGTAAAAATTATAAATTCAGAGATACATTTGACTATTTGACTAAACACCAGGGGTAAAGTGTAATAGTCATTCCTTCCATTGGTTAGCACATAACTTCAACCAGCTGATTAGCTTATTACTTTTTTGATTTCTCATCTGGAATTTATATGGAGATTTAACTGTAAGCAACAGATTTAAGAAGAATAATATGAGCACCAGTATTTTTTACAATTGAGAAATGAGGATCAAGCACTCTAAGAATAGAAGTAACTACCATTTCCTGAATATGTACTAAAGGCAAAGCTGAGTATATTATTGTCTAATACTCGAAATACATAACGAGTTTAATATTTTTGGCTTCATTTTACAAATAACAGGACAAGGGCTTAGAACAGGCAACCAAATTGCTTAAAGCCATATCTGGGTCCGAATACAGGACCCCACTACTTTGTAACCTTTCTAGAGTAAGGCTTTGCAAAGTAGTCCTGGAAGCACATGCAAAATCTCCTCAAATCAGAGTTGACTGCTGTCTAAATCTATTCAGAACTTCCAGATAGCTAAGATAGCAAGACACCTAAATGCTAAACAATTGGTGATTGAGGTATTTTGGGGCTTAGTTTTTTTTTTTTTTTTTTTTTGAGATGGAGTCTCGCGCTGTCACCCAGGCTGGAGTGCAGTGGCCGGATCTCAGCTCACTGCAAGCTCCGCCTCCCGGGTTCACGCCATTCTCCTGCCTCAGCCTCCCGAGTAGCTGGGACTACAGGCGCCCGCCACCTCACCCGGCTAATTTTTTGTATTTTTTAGTAGAGACGGGGTTTCACCGTGTTAACCAGCATGGTCTCGATCTCCTGACCTCGTGATCCGCCCGTCTCGGCCTCCCAAAGTGCTGGGATTACAGGCTTGAGCCACCGCGCCCGGCCGGGCTTAGTTTTTTAAAAATGTATGATTCAATAGTTTTTAGTATGTTCAGAATGCTGTGTCACCATTACTATTATCTAATTTCAGAACTTTTCATCACCCATAAAAGAAACCCCATACTCATCAGCAGTCACTCCCCCTTGCCCTCTTTTCCAGCTCTTGACTACTGATCTACTTTTTCTGTATACACATTTGCCTGTTCTGTGTATTTTATATAAATGGAATCACTCAACATATAATCTTTTTTGTCTGATGTCTTTTATTTAGCATAATATTCTCAAGGTTCATCCATGTTGTAGAAGGAATCAGTACTTCATTCCTTTTTATGATTGAAATGATTCCATTGTATGTATTTACCACATCTAGTTTACCCATCTATCAGTAATGGACATCTGGATGGTTTCCACTTTGGGGCTATTATGCATAATGCTGCTGTGAACATTCATGCACAAATTTTTGTCTGGGCTATGTTTTTAATTCTCTTGGGTAAATACCTAGGAGTAGAATCGCTGGCTTATATGCTAACTCTATGTTTAACTTTTTGAGGAACTGCCAACTGCTTTCCAAAGCGACAGTGGAGATTCTGTTTTTTAAGAATCAGATCCACGAATTTTGGATATGTCAAACGATGGACTTTTTCGTCCTTTTCAACAGCTACAGATTTCAATGAGGACAATAAAGGAGCATAAGATCGAGAGGTCAGTGGTGGGGCAGGTCTTGGTAAGGAGGAGAGACTTTGCTTTTGTTTCCTCTAGACTGAATTGGAGCGTCAATGAGAAGGAGGCAAGATGAGGCTGGATGTTGGAAAAAGTCTCCTTGGAAGAGCTGCTCTGCAGAGTGCAGTTAAGCAGAAAACTGAAAGATGAAAATGTAGGGGTCAGAAAAGGGATTTTCTTATATGATAGGTTTAAGCATTTTGAGTGCTCATGGGCTGTAAAATGTAGATCTGGAATAAGTGGCGGGGGTGGGGTAAATCCTGTGGTTTCCTTTGTGCTTTGTACAGAGACATAGTGGTGTGAGTGGCAACTGGGTAAAACAAGTGTAACTGAAATTTTAATTTTTTTCTTTCATTGAGAATAAAAATATTCCTGTTATTGGCAACAACAATGGATCACAATAGATTTTTCTAAAGCACCTAAGAGCCTAATTTCCTGGACTAGTCTATTCTCTTATAACAGAAGCTTTAGTCTATGATCCAGGAATAATGCAATAATTATTATAGATTACTTATACTGAAAATTATTATAAATAAAATTTTTAAAAGAAGTTTTAAAAAAATTATTGAGGTGACATTTACATAACAAAATAAATCCTTTTAAAGTGAACAATTAAGTGACATTTAGTACATTCATAATGTGTGCAACCGCCACTTCTATTAGGTACCAAAACAATTCCGTAATTTCAAAATAAAAACCCATATTCAATAAGAAGTTTCTCCTTACATCTCTCTCCCCACATCCAGTGGCAGCCACCACATTGAATTCTGTCACTATGGGTTTACGTATTCTGAACATGTCGGATAAATTGAATCATACAATAGCTTTTTGTGTCAATGCATTAGAGATTCATCCATGTGGTAGTATATGTCAGTACTTCATTACATGCGTGGTGCAATAATATTCTGCTGTATGTATATACTACAATTTGTTCATCCATTCACCCATTGATGGACATTTGGGCTATTTCCGCTCTTTGAATATGGTGAATAATACTGCTGTGAACATGTTTGTACATGCATTTGTTTGAGTACCTCTTTTCAATTCTTTTGAGTATATATATATATATATATATATGTGTGTATATATATATATGTAGGAGTGGAATTGCTGAGTTATATGGTAATTCTATGTTTAACTTTTTAAGGAGCTGCTAAAGTGTTTCCCACAGTGGCTGAAGTATTTTACATTCCCACCTGCGATGCGCAAGAGTTCCAGTTTCTCCACATTCTTGCCAATATTTATTTTTTGTTTTTTTCTGGAATAGTTATAGCCTTTTTTGTTGGCATAAATATACCTCACTGTGGTTTTGATTGGTATTATTCTCATGACCAAGGATGCTGAGCATCTTTTCATGTGCTTGTTGGACATTTGTATGTTTTGTTTGGGGAGATGTCTCCTCAAATCCTTTGCCCATGTTAAAATTGTGCTGTCTCTTTTCTTATTGTTGAATTGTATGTGTTTTTAATATATTCTGGATACTGAACCCTACAAATAAAGTTATATTTGTATATATGTAAATATGTAAGTATATATAGCTATGAGACATACATACAAATATATATATAATGTATAAGTTCTTTATAAAAAATGAATAAAATTTTAATGATAAAAATTATACATTTTTAATAATTACATTCATAGTTTCCATGACTTTACTTACTTTCTGGAAAATATGACACAAAGATGATTTGAATATTGAGTTGCTATTTATAAAGTTTATTATAAAATTGTAATACTTTGATAGTGATAGATTCCTAATTTTTGTTAAGAGAAAAACACATGCAGAAGGCTCTAAGTTTACATCAAGAAACTGATAGGATTTCCTCTAGCAGGTTTCATTGAGCACGGCTTTTTCATCAAAGAAGATTATGTCAACAATATTTTATGACTCCTGATACTGTAACTTGAAAAAGTAAATAGCAAAAGTATTCCGGATATGTTGGGAGTACTTTTGCAACCTGGAGGTACGTGTGTGACCCTTTGAAATCATAAATTGATAGCCACTAACTAAAAATGGCGGGGAGACATAAAAGGCTTTTTTTTTTTTTTTTTTTTTTTGAGACGGAATCTCGCTCTGTGGCCCAGGCTGGAGTGCAATGGAGTGATCTCAGCTTACTACAACCTCCGCCTCCCGGGTTCAAGCGATTCTTCTGCCTCAGTCTCCCGAGTAGCTGGGATTACAGGCATGTGCCACCATGCCCGGCTAATTTTTGTATTTTTAGTAGAGATGGGGTTTCACCATGTTGTCCAGGCTGGTCTTGAACTCCTGACCTCAAGTGATCCACCTGCCTTGGCCTCCCAAAGTGCTGGGATTACAGGCATGAGCCACCGTGCCTGGCCATAAAAGACATTTTACCTGTAATCTTCTAAATTGTACCTTTTTGTTCTTCTAAAAACTTAATCTAGAGGAATAAAGCCTCAGGTTTATACACGCATTGTTCCTTATTTCTGGAGCCTCTGCTTTGGCGGCCTGGGTGCAGTTGGCATGACACACTCAATGCCAATTTGGGGACCATCCCTGGGTGATATCTTGCAAGTGTCCCCCACCACCCTGACCCATCTATAGTTCCACAGTCATGGTGTGGAAGTTGGCAGGAGAGCAAGTGTGGGAAGACACAGTGCAGAGGTGACATTGGTGAGAAGACATCATCAAGCAGCAGCGACGCGTGGAGGAGAGGCCATGGGAAGACTGGAAAGCCAACGCCATTTAGAGTTCAGTCATGAATTGGATTTGCATATTGATTGACTTGTTTGGACATACACACAATTTTGCTGAGGCCAGAAACAAGATGTAGACCCTGTAGAAGTTATTAAGTTATAGACGGAGGCACAAAACTTCAGTTTCAAAAGCAACCTTCAAATGTTTGTTTAGCAGTCACTTAATGGTGATTTCATTATGTGTGCTTAAATTCTAATAATGGCTTATAAGGGCCTGCTATTAGGGTCGTGTTTATTGATACTCCATTATATATTCATTATTTGAATAATGACATTAATAGGCAAAAAAGCTATCTGAAAAGGCATTCCACATATTTCTTCTAGAATACCTAAGAAGAGACACTGCCACTGTGGTACAGAAACTGTATGCCAATTCAATTGGCATACAGGGAGTAATTGAATTGACCTGGATCTATGGAATCTTAGGTGAGTACTATAACTTACACCTTATTTTCCTAGTCAGAAATACATATATTTTAATTTCTAATTTACAGAGTTTCAAAAATTAAATGGAAGAATATATACGGAGCACCGGTATACAATTCACATCCAAAAGAAAGCAATCAAATTATTCCTTAAAATAGAAATTGATACCCAAAGCCCAAATCTGGCACGCAGATGAGTTTCCTTTACTCATAAATTAGTTGTCAAGGGTTCAAAATTGAGAGGGAATTTACATTTAAAACTCCAGTTTTCCGGTTTCTCTCGACAAAAATCACAATGTCTGGCAACACCATATTTCCAATGGCAGCAGTTTGAGTCAGTAGTTGTTATCCCTTTAGTGCAGTCACCAGCTCATTAGAGTCCCAGCCTTATTTTACCAGGAACCTCCTTGACCCCTTTCTTGGTTTGCTTCATTTGTTCTGATCACCTGCCTGAACTCAGTAGTTCTTGAGATTGGAAACTCTACTCCAAGACTCCTGTTACATTTATCCAATACAAGATTTTCAGCTATCAACTTAACTCATATAAAATAAGTTTTATGAAATAAGATGTTGGATGGTGATGGTGATGGCAATCCCTTTGAAAATGTTATTGCCGGGCATGGTAGCTCACTCCTGTAATCCCAGCACTTTGGAGGCTGAGGCAGGTGGCTCATTTGAGGTCAGGAGATCAAAACCATCCTGGCCAACGTGGTGAAACCCCGTCTCTACTAAAAATACAAAAATTAGCTTGCCGTGGTGGTGGGTGCCTGTAATCCCAGCTACTTGGGAGGCTGAGGCAGGAGAATTGCTTGAACCTGGGAGGCGGAGGTTGCAGTGCGCCGAGATCGTGCCATTTCACTCCAGCCTGGGTGATGAGAGCAAAACTCTGTCTCAAAAATAAAATAAAATAAAATAAAATAAAATTTTATCATATGACCATCAAACAAGATGCCATGGTGGGTCCCTGCCCTCACTTTTACTGCCTAAGTAGTTAGAGACCACACTCCAACCTCAGTGTTTCTAAGGGATCTATGGTTGCCATCCAACCAAATATTTCCCACTCCAACCCCATAAATATGGCCTAAAAAGAGACCCATGAGACCTCCATATTGAGAGAAACCACTGTAATCCCAGTGGATGTTGAGATCCAGGAGAGAAAATAGTAAATGAAAACACAGGACTGACTCCTATTATTTAACTGACAGGCCTCCAGTTGTGGAAGATGATTTAGGGATCAGGAATTGTTTTGCAGTATGCCCTAAAGGGACAGAGAAGAATTCTTAGGGCTTGCAAAATGTGATTTGAAAGCCATAGATCTAGCCCAGTATCTGTGGTATACAGGGAGTAATTGAATCTCAGGAAGAGAAGGAGCTTGCCCGAATTACAAGAATTAGAACTCAGTTCTCTTGAATCTGTTTGGCAACTTTGCAGGCACACAGGACTACATTCAGTTGCATCAATGGGATACTAGGAAGTTCAGTTCACCCATGTTGAATGATCAACTAAAAAATATGATCTAAAATGCACAACCTTTACAAGAGACATTTCACTGATTTATTTTTCATGACTCCAAGTTTACAATCTGAATTTAAAAGAACCAACTTTTCAAACCAACCAGACTTTCAGGGTTTGAACATATAATTTGATCATGAGACAGAAACAGAATAAGCATGGGTATCCTTGTTTTATAATGTAAAAAAAATCACTAGTACTTGAAACATACTTATTAAGTAAAATATATTTTTAAAAACTAGTGCTGTTTTTTAAATAAAAGCTGCTAGAGTAATCAATCACATTCCAGATATTTATTTGTCATTTTCCAGCCTGAACATTTGTGCCAAACTTCCTCAGCCTGCAGTGTCCCGGTGGTGATTCATCTAGAGGCAGCAAGTATCTAAGTTAGGACAGTGAAGTAGGCTGTGTTTCCATTTCCTAATCCAAATTATTTTTGTTTCAAAGACTAACTTCTTTTAGATCTCTGGCTAAAATTCATGTCCTCCCTAACCTTATTCTCCTGACCGGGACACCTGCTGCTCAGGGATTTTTCTTTCTCTTTGCTTTGAGGAGGACAACAGCAAGTTCCTATTATATACTAAGTTCCAGAAAGGGCATGATCTGTACCCACTGTCAGATTGCACATCAGGATTCCAGTTTCATGGGCTCTCTCATCCACAGAATGTGAGGATACATTCAGCAAATACTGACTTAGGTCCTCCTACGTTATTCCAGGTACTGTCTAGGAGACAGAGAGGTGAAAAAAAAATAGACAAGCTCTCTGCTCAGAGGGGGCTTGTACATGAATGGAGAATCGGAACAACCAGCATAAACATAAATCAAAGAATTTCTGATGCTTCTAAGTGCTGTCAAGGAAACAAGATTAAATAATGTGATTGGAAGTCTCTGACTGTGGCAGAAGCAATATGAAATCCAATGATCAGGGAAATTCCCCCTGAGACAATGACACCTGAGCTGAAACCAAATGAGAAGGAGACAGCCAAGTGAAAAACTGAGAAAAGATGTTCTAGACCCTGGCACAGAAATAAGTTTGGTCCACACAAAATCCACAGAGGAGACCAGGGTGACTGGAGTTTTGTAGGTGATGAGAGAGCAGTGGAGACAGGGCCAGAGAGGACGGCCACTGTGGTGCTTTGCAGTCTTCACAGGAAGGTGGGTAAATTTACTGCCCATGTCCTTCAACTACACATTACCCTGGCTGTTTGTCTTTCTCAAAGGTGTTTCAATCACTGCTATCAAATATTAGACTCCTTAGACAGGTGTTGAGTGAGATACAAGGATGAACAACTCATTTAAGATAAGTACCAAGGAAGATGAGCTTCCTTGGATATGCACGACTTCAATATTGGTTATTCCTAAAAGGCGACCTTGTTTTAGAAATAAAGACTCATAAAAAACATAAAATAAAGATTCATGTATAAATGATCAAGGACACTTATACTACATTCTCTGGTATGGGAAAGAAACTATTGGCTTCTGACTGAGGCTATTAATTTCTTGAGAATTAGTTCATTGAAAATAACCATTAAAAAGTAGTTCATTTTATGCATCTAACAAACACCTACAAAAGACCTACTATGTGTCAGATACTGCTCTACAAATGATAACTATTTGAAAACAACAATCAATTCCATGGGGTAAGAACTGTTATTATCTCAATTTTACATATGAGGAAACTGAAACAGAGAGAATTTATGAAAATTTATCAAAGTTGCATAGCTTATGTATTACTGAACTGGGATTCAAACCAGATAGATTCACTTTAACCTCCATTCCCTTACCCACTACAGTGCTGTCCCTAAAATGCGCTGTCGTGAACATGTTCTGTTTACAAGATTGACAAGTGAGCTATGTTGTGTTTCATTTGAAAGAAAGAGATTTATAACATTGCAAAGTATTGCCTTAATCTTCCGAAGGAAATTAGAGAGCAGCATTGTTTCCTGTGGGTGTACAAAGCACTTGTATATATGTTAAAGCATCTTCACTTTTTAATGATCATTTCTCAAATTTGGAAATTTCGTGTAGTACCAGTGGGGTATAAGGAAATTTCATCACATATCTATAATGTTCTGTTGTGTTCATGGATATCTAAAAGGATGTTTCAATAAGAAGCCTAATTTTCCAAATGGGTAGTAGTTTTTTAACATACAAATCACTTCTTAATATTCTACTGTTTCATTATGACACTTATTTCAAAAATTCACCTTCTGTAGCATTGACAAAAGTTCCTGGCCCTAAAAATTAATGGCTAGCAAAGATGTTCCTATCTTTGTTTGTCAACAGATAGTACATATGAAAGAAGGAAGATGAGTTGTCAAGCCATCGTGGCATGACCTTACCTTGATTGTACCTCTCTCTTGTTCACACAATACTGATTCTCTATAACCACAGAGCAAAGGATGGAGTGCTATACCAACGAGTATCTGTTAAAACATATACTGTCAATACAATGTTTTAAGTAAGTAAAAAATGGAGTATTAATTAGAAACCAATGGAATAAAATCAGACTGCTCTAGCTTGCCAAAGATGTTACCTGTGTGTCAAAAGAAGTGTTTATGACCAGCATGTTAGTATTGCATGCCAGTAATCTGAGCAGGTGGTCATTAGAGGCTTATGCTAGAAGCCAGATCGTTTTCCCCATGAATAGCTTGGTAAGGTCTAAGCACTTATTTCTTCCTGAATTAAAAATTATTCCACTTCAAATTGCCAAGGTACCTGTCCATAATGCCAAGGAAGTGTTTTAGCAGTTCCCCTTCACAGACTGAGAATGATTTACTGCGTTCAGAATTTTTCAATCTGTTTTATTGGATAAACTCAAAATATCTGCTTTATTGGATAAATTCAAAATCTCTGTTAGGTGCCTTCTTTCTTCTTTACAAACAGCATAATTGAAAGCATTGTTTTGGTAGAATCTTCTCAGAAGACCACATTATCACCATTTAAATTAGCCCCAATTCATTTTACATTTGCTTATTTTACTGTTAACTTTCCCAGAACTATTTTTTTTTTTACAATTAGAACATCTGAATTTTAATTACATTACCATCAAGAAGCTCATTAAAGTCACTTAATTGGCAACATTTCCAAAAAAACCTTAGCTGGGTTTAATATATTTTAAAGAGTTACTGTCAAAGTATAATTTCACCATTACAAACAGCTTGGCAACAACATTTGCATAAAGATCTGTCAGTTTCTGAAAAATGCTCAAATGTTGGGAAAATCAGATTCGTTAAGTCGCCTTTACTGAAACAGTCTAGAAATGGAGAAACTGTCATATATATTCATCTTTGTAACCCCTGAAGTACCCAGAATACTACTGTGCACAGCATAGGTAGTCAATAAATGTTTTCTTAAGGAAATAAGTAATGCATCTTATAAATAAGGGAAGGTTTTTTTTTTTTTTTTTTTAAAAAAAAAAACATTTAAAACTCCAATAAAAGTTCTCTCATTTGTGTTAAATTTAACCAAATACTCAATTGCTTGCTCCTTTTTATCTTATTTACTCTAAGAAATATTAGATGCTCATCTAGAATTTTGAAACCTTTAAAAATAGCCCTCAGGCCAGCCTTATGGGACTAAAAAATGAAATAATGTTTAGAAATTAATTGTTTTATGACTTCCCTCTTGCACTAGATTTTTTTTGGGGGAGAGTTCTTACCTACAGTACCTAAAATAGTGGCCTGCAATTGCAGTCACCGAATGAATGAATGAATGAATGAATGAATGAAAATCTTGTTTGTCGAATGTGAAGGATGATTATACTTTGCAGCTTTAATTAGGTTATTGGGATACCCCCTTTCCCATGTGTCATATCCAAGAATAAAATGTGGTAAATGATAATTATTATTATACTCCAGCCTCTTATAGACAGAAAAGGCAAGATATTTTTAAATCTTTCTTTTAGTTTGGCATTTTCTACTTAAAATCTCTCCCTTTTGTACTTCATGTACCTTTTATCTTTCTAGCCAAAATAAGAATCTAATAAAGCTGCATGAAAGATGAACACTTAAAAGATTGCCATGCAAGTTGCTGCCTTGCTCTTACTACATCCTCAAAGTCTTGCACAGTGTTTGATATACAGTCAGACTCAGTAAATGTTTGTTGAATGAATGAATGAATAAATAACTGAAAACATATTTAGAGTTTTGAGGAAGTCCTGGGAGATTCTACCTGAGGGGGTCAGGGAAGGCTTCATCAACAGTAAGTAGAAAACCTGAATCATCCATGAACACAAAGTCTTTCATTAATTCAACAATTGGTGACTTTCTGTGATATGCCACATTTCAAGACAAGGGCGGTGAAGATTTCTCCAGGGTAGCATTAGGAAGATTTTCTCTAAGGTAGCACTAAGGTGTTCAGCAGCACTTTCTGTGATGATGAAAATGTTCTACATTGACATTGTCCAGTATAGTGCTGACTAACCATGTGGCTACTGAGCAGGGAAATGTGGCAAGTGGGACTGAAGAGATGAACTGTAGTTTTATCTAATTTTAATCTAACAGTCTATAGAAGCTGGTGTCAGGAGAAGGGTTTGGAAAACATGCATGGGGACAGATTGTCAAGGGCTCTCTCTGTCACGCTGATTTTGAATATTGTTTTGTAGACAATGGAGAATCACCAAAGGGTTCTAAGTGGGAAAATGGCACTATTAATTTTGTCTCAGCAGTTCCCTCTGTGGCAGTGGGAGCAAAGGCCTGAGACTGGAGACCACTTACTGCACATTGATATTAGAATCCAGTTTTGCAAAGTTCACAAAGGCAGAAAATAAGTTGGAGAAATAGGATTTTTGTTCTTTCTATTTGCAATGACCGTGTGGTATCCCTAGATAGAGTATTAGACAATGACTGGTTGTTTTTCTCTCCCTAGATGGAGAGAGTGAATGATGAGAAAACTATGAGAAAATCTCTTGGGCTTGCTTCAGAGGCTGCTCTGTGCAGAACAGAGAGGGAGGTGGTAGCTTACTCTGATCCTGAGGGCAACAGCCATTGCATGGAGGAAGAAAAGAGGGGCTGTGGCCAGTCGTGAACCTGGGAAGGTGTTGTCCAGAATTCCTGACCACCACAAAACGTCCCTTCCTGATGTGTGAGGTGGAGCTATGTGGCCTGAGTTGGGGGCAATGGTTTCAGAAAGCTGAAGTGGAAAGAATGCTAGATTGGGAAAAGTCAGAAAACTCTAGAGAAGACTGTTTGTGCTCTTTGTGGTCTTCCTGCTGCAATGTTCCAGGCCAGGATTGATTCTTCTGGCTATAAGGCATGAGGGGATTCAACCTGCAACTGGAAAGAAAGTATCAAGCTAGGGATGGGGAGAAATTACCCAGGGCAATCCAGTGCTGGGGATCACACAATGAAAAGTCCCTTAGACAGCAGTGTGGTGGATACTTCCAACATTCATTCAATAAATATCTTCTGGTGACCTGGTATGGATCTTTTAATTCTGAGGCAGTCACAGAGATGGCAGGTCACTGGTAGTTTCTAAATGTAGGTGGTAGTAATTGGCAATGCGTTGCTTTAGGACTGTAGGCATTACAGCTATTTTTTTTCAATATGAACTTTATAATGTAGAACTAAAACCCCAGAAAAACCTCATAGATATAAAATTTTCCTCTCTAGCCATTGATGTCCATTTTATTGATTGATTGATTGATTTTTGTTTGGTTTGATTTGGTTATGGGTTAGCAATCTGAAAGCAGTTACCATTACTAATTCTAAAAATGGATTCAAAATAGGAACACTTCCAAATTAGAAGCATTTTTTTAAAAGGAGCCTGAATTCAAAAGTCTGACTTTATCTTTATCAAATGCTTTTGGCAATGTTGAAGAAATCTTCTGGGAGAAATGAAATAAACATTTCTTGGAGGGACAGCATAGAGTGCAAACATCTCAAACGTGATTCACTTGCATTTTCTGAACAATGCTTTTGCCTACTCTGAGCTGTTGGTTCCAGTATTTGGAGTTCTCATGACAGAAATCCAGAACTGCTTCTAGATTCTTCTCCTCCACGACCACCCTAATATTCATGCCCTTGCTTTGCACAAACACTTCTTTCTGTGATAGAACCTGGAACCTGAAATCAGTGAATACAGACAGCACAATAGCCCTTGAACTTCTGACTTTATTATTTTTCTTTAAATGAACAGGTGATAAAACACTGTGTCCAAAGCAAAATGCATGACTCCCTTTTCTTTCACAGAGTACCAGAAAATGTAAACAATATTTATCATGAACTTTTTAGTCCTCATCATTTTTTTACCAGCCTTCAGAACAGCATTCATTTGTTTATACCAGCATTTTACAACATAAAAAATAAAACAAGCAAATCGTCTGAGGGATTTATATAAAGTTTTCAGATTCTGATACAGGCTTGCATCTGCATCGTTTTTAGTCCGACAAAGAAAAACACTGCTTTAGAAAGTGGGTCATGTGGGTGTATAAGTGGTTCGTGGACAGGCCGGATAAGCCGTGGTTCTGGTCAGAGTACCACTGAAACACAAAGAAAGAATCTTGTTTTATTCTTGCAGTCACAAAATGCATTTAGCTTGGACTTTTTTGTGTTCTTAGGACCTGATAATCTTTCTATTATGGGGAAATTCTATCTAAGAACACTCGAATAAATAAAATAGCTTACATGTAAATATTTACAGCAGGAAGAGCTTTCGTTAACCTCCACTACTGTTTCACATGCTTTAAACATATTTTAGATCTCAGTGGCTGAGATCTCACATCATCCAGCATCCTGGAAGATCAGGATCAGGAATCAGAGTTACCAGAAGTGATGCACTGAGTCTGTTACTTTGCTTCTTTGGAGTTTGGTTTCTTCATTTGAAAAACAAAGGGGTTGGAGCTGATTTTCCCTAAGATTCCTTGTAGCTCAAAAATTCCATGAGGCTTTCAACTTGTGAATCTAATTCGTCTCTGTTGCAGAAAATCCACAATATAATGTATTCACATATAGCCATAAATACCATTTATAGGAGTTAAAAATAGCATTTTAAAAAGTGAAAGATAGTATTATAACTTTAAACTTCACTCTTGGAGAGATGCCACTAACATTATTGCTTTCACTGAATAAAGGTAGCAGTGGTCACCATGTAATAACATATATATTTACTAAGTTGAATTTACTTTGGGGATCACAATAAAAAAGGTCAGAAAAAACTCACCTCACTCTTTGTATGTTTTTAAACATTTGATATATAATAGTTGTATTATCTTTTGGGTGTACAGTGATATTTTGATAGCTGAATACAATGTGTAATGATCAAATCACGATAACTGAAATACCCATCACCTCAAACAAATTTTGTTTATGTTGGGAAAATTATAATTCTTCTCTTCCAGCTATTTTGAATTATACAATCAATTATGATTGACCATAATTTCCCTACTGAACTTTCAAATACTAGAACTTATTTTTTTCTATCTAACTGTCTTTTGTACCCCTCAACCGCCTTCTCCTTATACCCCCTCCCCCATTTCCTTCCTAGCCAGTACATTTTTTTAAACAAATGTTGAAAAGATGGGGGTTTCCTTTTCGGGGTTCTTGTTCAACTCAAGCAACTGAGGGAGCATTTGTGAGAGGAAAAGGTAGCTACCAAGAATGCCCCCTCCCCCAACTTTGGCTTTCACCTTATTTTCTTTTCTGGTTCCATTTTTCATTCCTCATGAAACCTGGATTTTACATTTAGCTCATTCATTCATTCACTCAGTAAGAAGCTGAGCATCTGTGATAGGCCAGGTGTATGCCAGGGGATGAGAATACATAGGTGAAAAGTCCTCTAACCCCAAATGGAGCCATATGATTTCAGGGAGCCTTGTAGGTTTGTGATGACATTCTGCAGCTGCTTCTTCCTGAACAAACAGCATCTTTTAGCTGCTTAAGGATGCTCAGGTTTTGCAGGGACTCTAAACATATAGCTGCTTATTCACATAGGATTTCAGAACTACTGAATGTTTGAACTAGAAGATCATTTAATCTTGTGAACTCCTTTATTTTACATGACTCAACTGGGAACACGAGAGGTGATCTGGTTTGCCTTGGGTCCTTCAGGAGTTAAAGAAAGATCCAAGATTCATTTGCTAATGTTCTGCCTACTCTATCCTGCAGTCTCTTTGTCAGATTTTACTTTAAAAGTTAAAAAAAATAAAAATATGAACCCCTCCTTTTAGCTTGAGGGTCTAAGGCCATGAACAAGAGTAAAACAAAATTATGTACCATTGCCTGGAAATCCACTTGTGCATTAACCAGAGCTTTAGCAATCTGTGCTGAGTTTTGAAAGTGCACATTATCTGCAACAAAGAGAGAGAGTTAAAGTGCGGCTAAATACCAGAAAGCATAGAGTGACAATGTACTGCCTGGAAATGAACACCAACAATTATCTAGTCATGCATTTGACATTGTCAGCAGTGAGGAATCACACTCAGATATGGAAATGTCCCTGACTCTTAGGTACTGACCCTGAGCATAGGCATAGGAGGATGCTTAATGTTTCTTAAACAAAGTGATGCTGGCTCAGTATTTTTATGTGTAAGAGTCTTGCTTAAACCTCACCATCTGCTGTTCCGTGGATGAGAAGATAGTCTACATTTCTGAAATATTCTGCTCTTGCCATCACAGTTGAATTCTGGAAAAGAGAAAAAAATTAACATTTTAGTTGCTGCAAGTTCTAATAGAAAACTAGCTAAATCATTGTGCAATGGACTTAGCACCAATACTGAAATTATGTATTGCTTTGCTTGATAAATATTTAAGAGTCAGAGCAACACATTTTCATCATCATTTGCATTACTTCCATCTGATTCTTAGTTTGAAAAACTGAAAGTTTATGTGTCATATGTTACATATGAGTGAGACCTTAGGCATAAATGATGCCCGCTCAAGCTGTGTAGGGGTTGGGGGTGGGGAGGAAGATTGAGAAAAGAGAGGTTAGGGAAGGGAGGATGGGAAAAGCAAGAACAGAATCCAAAAGGAGTAAAACCCTTTCTAATGAAGGGTTTTGCAATTAACAAAAGATTATATTTGCTTGGGGACCCAGAATTAAAACTCTAAACTCTGAACTACGGCTTTTAAATTATTTAGCATATTAGAAATTAATTAATAACCTAAATAAAATGGAAACACTTACTTTGTAGTGCTCAAGATTATCATCCTTTGTGGGAAGACCCATGAATCTTTCTGTGTAGACAGACGCTATAAAATATATAAGAATATACATTGTTTGCATGTGATGCATGTCATTTCATTAACCAACAAGACCTTCTAGTTTAATAACTGTTTCTCAATTTTCCCATCCTGAGCTCTTGAGGTAAATTCTTGCTTTACTTGGCTGTAATGGTTGGTCTCAAAGAATATGTATAATCTCTGCAATTTGCCTCAACAGAGCTGGAGAAGTACGAAGGAAGAGATTATGGAAACAGGAGCATCTAAATATTTTCTTTCTATGACTAGTCTTAATATTTTTCACTTCTATCCTCCTAGGAAGAATGTTGAAGTAGGAATGACCTGTAGAATGGTCTCAATATATTTTAAAGGAAATCACAAAACAAGCCATCTTTAGGACTTTTACTGGTGTCTTATTTCATCTGGAATGAAAATATGTTCCCCAAATCCATCCCCCCTATACACATACATAGATGCACACACTTTTTTTCTTAATCAAGATCCCCTACAAGTCACAATTGTTTTATATCTACCCCAATACAGAGGAGAGAATCCGATGAAGCTAATTTTTGTATAATTATTAGAGTTCCTTCCAAATAATCATCCTGCATTGATGTAATGATAAAAATAGGAGCACACAGGAGTATTTCTCCAACAAACTTTTTGTTTCTTTGATTTCTGGGGCAACAGAGCTGGCAATTGCTAACTGTGGCATGGAGGTGAATTGCTTGGCCTCTGGCCTGACTGTGCAGAAGATGTGCTTAAAAGTCAATTATGCTGTAGCTGTGTGCCTGCAAAAACAGAGTTAGCTCTGATTTTAAAGATTTGGTTCGGCAGGGGCTCAAGGTTTCTGGGAGAAAATAAGATATAGTGGATTATGGAAGAAGAGCTTTTCCTCACTCTTGAGGTTTCTTCAATTGTTACAGTATGTTTATATAAATGATATAAACAACTTTGTTTATAAATTATATTTTCCCCAGTGATGCTGGGGTGAATTTTACTGCATAATCCATTTTTCTAGCAACATCAAATGTACAGTAATTACGTGTTAAATGCTTTCACGGTAACATTCATGAATGTTTCCATACCGTAATATTCCCAGCTGGAGACTGGAGCCACTGCTATCCCACATTTGAAAAGACCAGTTCCAGATGCAAGGGCCAGTGATGAAACGTATCCTCCATAGGACTGTAGAGACATTGTTATGAGTCAGACTCAGATTTACTTTCATAAGCTTTCCTCCATGTGTTTATAGCAACTCTACTCACAATCCGGACTGAAGGGAGCTGGAGAATGTGGCTAAGGGTGGATTACACGTCTATCTTGCATCCTCAGCAGCAAGCTCCAGATAAATGACCAGACATAATGATCGTTTCATCCCTAATGCATTAGAAATACTTGGTGTGCTGATCATAACAGACCCTCTTAAAACATGGTAGGAGCAGTTTAAGAGATAGAATTTCAATTTTTTTTTTTGCAAAAAACTTCTTTTTTTCTCTATATCTTTCCAACTAGGACTGTGCTGGAACAAAAACAGGATTTTACTTGAAAGAGATGACTTGAAAGAGATGCACAGAAAAAAAAATTACCAAAATTTAAATGTAAGATACGTCCTTGCAGTTTGCAAAAGTCCTGTGAGGCAGAACATGTATCTATGTATTTACTTATTTATTTTCACAACAGAATACCAAAGGAAGGCCATAAGAACTTTTTGGATAATTTAAGACATGGCCATAGTTTGTGTATGACGTAGTGGTACATATTCTGTTTTAAGGATTTCTGACACAGCAGCTCAAAGGAGGAAAAGTCATCGGTGTCTTTAAAAACCTTATACTTCTTCCTGCAAATTTAAGGAAAAGGAAATAAATACAAAGCAGGATGCAATTTGCAGAGTCAGGAGTAGGTTTAGCTCTCATAGATTTCCTTCTCCAAGGAATCAAGAGGTGATTCAGAAATGGGATCCTGTTAAGAGAAAGAGATCTCTGACCATGTCATTTGGAAATTTGAACATTTTCTTAAATATGAAGAAATGAACAGGGCATCCAAATAAAGTTGCATTGCCTCGTGAGAAGCAAATTTGGTCTGTACAAACATGCTGTGAGAGAGGTGCTTCTCCTGGGAACGTGGACTAAGCAGTTGTCTGGGACATGGACCAAAAAAAAATGTGTGCACTAGATGAGGAAGTGATTCTCTGTGTTTATTCTTGCCCTGATGCAAGAACGTCTCTAAAAATCATAAGGGGACAGCGTGACTCTCCAGCTAAAGCCAAACCGCGTTTTTAGGACCTTATGACCACAGATTTCTGGGAATCACTTCCCTCAGATCAGGACAGATCATATCATCTTTACCAGAGAAAGTCATTCTTTAGATAGGGAGAATGAGTGAGTGTGTGTGTGTGAGAGAGAGAGATGTAGACAGACATGGTGCTGGTAATAGGTCAGTGGTAGGGGTCTATTTTTGATTCATGAAATGCATGGAATGGGAGAATCAGCTAAACAATCTTGCTGAATCTAACAGTTAAATGAAGAATTCTCAAACTAATTTACAGTTTTATGTTTTTAGCTCTGGGGAATTTTATTGAAGACCTTTAGCTACAAAACACAGAATAAAAGAGGGAGCTCCGATTGTACCATGGCCTCTTTTCATTATACTTGGAGGAGAATTGAACCATGTTTTAACAGGGAAAAAGTATATTTTAAAAACAGAAGATACATTTGGGTTTGAAAATCCTTATTGCAAGTGAAAATTCTCTGTCTGGTTTAAACTTTCACTTATAATTTTAAAAATGACTTGTTTTGATTAGCAGGTTTGGAGCAACTCCTGCTGAAATGGGAGGGCTTTCCTTCCTTCTTAATTTCAAGTTCAAATGAGAGCAGAGTAAGCCAGAGACCTTTAGAAAAAAAGTATTATCATTTATGGTTTTATTGGCAAAGTGTGTTTACTGCAAATAAAAATACTGGTTCCTGCTTCTCCTTTCCTATGCCCCAGAGCAGGAAATAAAGTGAGACCTGAGATTAAAATAAAAGCCTTTGCATATCATGAAAAGGTTTTTGAATATTTCTGTTGAAAATCTTAGGAATTATTAATCTGTATCTATTCAGTGATTGGGTGAGAGTGTTGTATTTAAACAAAACTTTCCTGTTTTCAGAATGAATACAAATTTTCTCTGGGAATTTGTAAGAGCAAAAGCGACTGTATCAGCAGCACAACAAAAGAAGGTGTACTTTAAATTCTCGGGCAGCTTGGAAAAGCTATTCCTATTGTAGAAAGGAAGAGGGGGAAAAAAGAAAACCCGAGTTGACTTTTTCCTGCCCCCCCTCCATGAGTGGGGCTCCCAGGCAGAGTGGGTGGCTGTTGCAAGAAAAGAACCCACAGAGCAGATTGGCCATGAGAATTCTGGAATTTTGTCCTTTGCACTTAGACGCCTTGCCATTTTGTTTAAATGAAGGATATCTTTAAAAACATTCTTAGAAGGGCACAGGATTTTGAAGGAAGGTTTACGAAATACTCTTATTTGAGGCATAATGCACACTGGAACATTTTACCTATAGGCAATAATAATAACTCGCTAACATTTATGTGGTCAGGGTTATTGCAATGGCCTTTATGGTCTCACACAATCTGTCTCCCTTCTCCCACCTCATTTCTCCCCTTCCTTTCCCTTCCCCTTGCTCACTGGCTCTCTTGATGTTCTTTGAACTCTCCAAGCATGCTCTGGCCTCAGGACGTTTGCAAATGCTGTGACCTTCTGCCTGGAATGTTCTTTCCACAGACACTGGCATGCCTCACTTCCTCTCCTCTTCAAAGTCAAATGTCACCTCAAATGAGCCTTCTTTGCCGTTTTGATTTAAAATTGTACCAACTTGCACCATTCCTCTTTCTTGTTTTGTCTTTTTCCATAGCGCTTAATGCCATTAAACACTCTCTATATTTTACATATTTATCTTGTTTATTGTCTTACTCCCCAACCATTCCCAACTCTGTAAGGGTAGATATTTTTGTCTGTCTTGTCAATGAATGTATGCTTGGCACTGAAAATATAGCCTGACACACAATAGGAATGGAATAAATATTTGTTGAGTATATGACTTTGCTATTACTATGTCTAATCCTCACAGTGTCTTGGTGAGGAAATTACTGCTGCATTTCACAATGAGGAAACTGAGGCTCAGAGTAAACTTATAGTGGCTATGGAGTCAGTAAGCAGCAGAGCTGGGACTCAAACCCAGGACACTTGACTCACCAACCCATGCCCCTTCCTCTGTATCCCTATACTTAGGGCAACCTCTTTTGGGGAAACTGTAAGTTCAGAGTCTAATATAGTCTCATTAGAGGTGCATTTGTCCTACTTTTACATCGTTGATCACACATAGCAATTCAAATTACTTATAATTAGTCACTGGGAGAGAAAGGAACTAAGATTAAATCATGAACTAATGCTTATTCAACACCACCTGGCTAGGCCTATATTAACAAAGCGAAGCCCAGAAATGAGGCTGTTATTCTAATAATTTAGGCAAAACCCTCGCTGCTCTTCAATTGTCAGAATAATTGTGTTGAGTTTTCACTGCATATCAGGGTTTTGCAACTCTGACACTATTGACAGTTTGGGATGGATAATTCTTTGTTATAGGGGGCTGTCCTGTGTATTGTGGGATGTTTAACAGCATCCCTGGCCTCTACCCACTAGATGCCAGTAGCACTCCCCCCGCGTGACAATTAAAAATGCCTCCAGACGTTGTCAAATGTCCCAAGGAGCAAAATCGTCCTGGTTAACAACCACTGTCATAAACTGATACTTCTTAGGCACTGTGGTGGGCACATAGTGAATATTTATCAAGGAGCTAAAACCAGGGCTAGTGGGCTTTGTTTTATGCGAGCCAGAAAATGAAAGGGAAAGATAAAAAGGTTTCTTCCCCATTTCTTGAACTCGATAATGGAGAGTAATGTGGGATTTGGAGCTTATTGATCAATCGACTTCAAAAAATATTGTTGGGTATGACGTATTTCCCAAACCACTATACTGTCTAATACTTCACAGAAACACATATATTCTTCCCTAATACAAAACGCAGTAAGAGCTAAGTAACCCTTACGGTAGTTTTCAATGTCTTTCTCCTTTCCATCTCCAATTTGCCATAGGTCCCTGCTTATTATATTGTATAAGAGCACACAGAGATATAACCTCTTCCAACTGCTACTTCACTGACTAATTTAGGCCTTTAATACCTGTCCCTGGTATTACTGCTCTTCTAGCCCCTTGGCCCATCCTCTTCCCACATCTCAGATTATCCTCCACTTTGCAGCCAAGATTATCTTTCTAAGGCACCAATACCTCGCCCTATTGACTTCAAGAGCACTTAAAAAGTTGATGTCCATAGAAAACATTGTCAATATGTGTTCTGGGATGGTGGAGGAATAAGGAATTATGGAATCAAATACTTTTTGGTAATACTGTGTTAAACAAAACTTGACAGTATTTTTTACTAGTTTTTCTAGAGCCTATATACACTGTTACATAGAATTCATGATTTGCCAAAGTATTAGACTATAGAACATTTTCCTGAAAAATCTCCTGGTACTAGTGGGATACATTTGAGGGGAGACATTGATTTATAGGATTAAAGTCAGTTTAAACAACATCATAGATGCTTGATGTGGCCAGGCATTGTGCTAAACAAGCACAATTCTAACTCTGCGCTCAGAAAGAAAGCAAAAATGAGACACAGTCCATTCCTTTGATGAACTTACATTCTTATGGGAGAAACGAACAGACAGACAAGATACAACATAGTAATTCCTGTAAGAGAAATACAAAGAGCTTCTGGAACACAAAGAAAATAATATCTGAGTTGAATCTTAAAGAGCAAGCGTGAGTTATCCATTTGGGAGTGAGGAAAACGTGGGGAATGGAAGACAAGAATGGACACTACAGATGCGAGAAACAGCATGTACAAAATGTGGGAACGAGGAAGCACGGATATAATTTTTCTTTTTTTTTTTGAAATGGAGTCGTGCTCTGTTGCCCAGGCTGGAGTGCAATGGTACGATCTCGGCTCACTGCAACCTCTACCTCCTGGGTTCAAGTAATTCTCCTGCCTCAGCCTCCTGAGTAGCTGGGATTACAGGTGCATGCTACCACAACTGACTAATTTTTGTATTTTTAGTAGAGACGAGGTTTCACCATGTTTGTCAGGCTGGTCTCGAACTCCTGATCTCATGATCCACCTGCCTCGGCCTCACAAAGTACTGGGATTACAGGCATGAGCCACCGCTCCCAGCCATAATTTAAATTACTTAAGGTACAGGGAAAAGCAGCACGAGATGAGATTGGAAGATAAGCTGGAGTCAGATTGCCAAAGGCCTTGCATGCCATGAAAGGTATCTGGGCTTTGTGTTGCAGGCAATGCAGAGTCCTATAAAATACATAAGCAGAAAAGCCACACAGTAAAAATTATTTTGGAATGATAACTTCATTAACCACATTGGAGCTTGTGAGGCCAAAGCAGGAAGACAGGTAAGAAGCAATTAGAATAGTTAAATTGAAGCATGCAACCTGTGCTCCATGGACCCAAACATCAGCATCACCTGGGGTCTTGCTGGAAACGCAGACTCTCGGACCCCACCCCAGAAGCACAGACTCAGAATCTCTAGTGTCTTAACAAGCTCTCCAGGTGATGTTTGTGCAAGCTAACGTTTGAGAATTTCTGGCTTAAATTACAAATGAAGAAACTCAAACTAAGGCAGTGTCAGTAGGGATGATGAGAACAGACTTTGATGTTTAAAGGTAGAATTGACAGAACTTATTAATCAATGGAATGTTGAAGTCAGGAACAGGGGGAGGTTGAAAACAGCTCTGAGGTTTCTAATTTGGGTGAATAAGTGTGTGGAGAAGCCTTAATGAAGATTAAGACTTGTTTTAAAATAGGCCTTAACAAGTTTACCTTAGGCATAAGTTGAGGACCATATGAGACATGTGGGAGAGATAATCAGCAGGCATTTGAAACACGAAGCACAGAAGAGAGGTGTGTGCTGGTGCCAGGGATCTGGAAGTCGTCATCATCTTTGACACCACAAGCGTTTGCAGAAGGAAAGGAAGACTAATGAGGGTCAAGGTGAGATCCAGACCCAGAAAAACACCAATATTTAAATAATAAATGGAGGCTGGTGCCATAGCTCATGCCTGTAATCAAAGCATTTTGGGAGGCCAAGGTGGGTGAATTGCTTGAGCCTAGGGATTTAAGACCAGCCTGGGCAACATGACAAAACCTTGTCTCAAAAACGAAAAAAGGAGTATCAGCCAGATGTGGTGGCATGTGCCTGTAATCCCAGCTACTCGGGAGGCTGAGGCAGGAGAATCGCTTGAACCTGGGAGGTAGAGGTTGCAGTGAGCCGAGATCGCACCACTGCACTCCAGCCTGGACAACAGAGAGCAATTCCGTCTCAAAAACGAAAAAAGGAAAAAAAAAAAAAGGTATAACAACCATAGAGGCACAGAAGAACAAAGAGAAAGGTGTCACAGGCATGCACAAAGCCCCCTCTCCTTTAGGTGGCCTAAGAGACTGTGTATTGTCTGTGTACTTACTTATTCAGACTCATTTCCTGTAATTTCCTCAAGATACTTTAGACTTTCAAAGTTTCAGGCATCCCTGGCCAGCTCAGTCTCCCCGTGTGCACCATGCTCTTTAACTCAGGTCCTGGGCAATGTGGTTTTCACTCTGCCTGGAATGCTCCGTTCCTCAGCTATCTTCACCAATCTCAAATGCTAACTTATTTTGGAATCCTCCCTTAGCTCCCACAGCCATAATTATCCACTCTTGTCCCCCTGTACTCCACAGCAAGTTGCATCTCTCTTAACACTTGGAACATTGCTGAGCCATTGCTTATTTTGTTGTCTGTTTCCCCCACAAGAGGGCCAGGACTATGACTTACTCATCTTTTCATCCCTTAAGGAACCTAGTAGAAGACCTTGTAAAAAATGTACTATGTAGATGAAAGAATGAACAAGTCAGTGATTAGACAGATGGATTAATAAACATGTCTTAAACCTGAACAGCTGATTTTAAAACCCAGTATAGTATTAATGTCTTTATCCACACACTAGTTCCTTCTGCTCAGATGTTATATCACGTGGCAGCCCATTTCTTACTTTCTTTGCTCAGACTTGCTCTCAGAGTCGACCTTATAGTCATCACCATGTTGGAAAGTAAGCAATTGAGGGGTGGGGGTTTTAATGTACTATTTCAGTGGCATTTGCCCAACTAGATGCAGTGAGAATCTATTATTGAAGAATTTCAGGCTGATAGGGATATATTTTTGGGTGATGAGTGGGTTTTTAGAAAATCATCCCACGTAGATGGTTTTCTACCAAACTAATACCTAGAATGTTCTATAAATAAAATAAAAAGTTCTACTTTATGGTTATTTCAAAGCCTGCAGCAAAAGCAAAGTCCAACTCTAAGAGAAATGTTAATGATTATATGTACATGTTCAACTTAAAATTAGAATCTTTCAAGGATTTGCTTTAGGAAACCATTTATAAAAATGGATGATAGGGAAGGTATTATCTGGAATATTTCACTATAGAAATATTTCATTTATTTCTACTCATTTGAATTTCATTCTGTTTAGATATTTAACATTTGATAGTTTTAAGAAGGACCAAATGGCATGAAGTAACAACTTTCTTCAAATTCCTAACAGCTCTTCATCTGGTCACTGAGCTGAGTGGAGCTGAATCCTGCAGATTCCCTTCAATATTGGGTTTCATTCCCTTCTTCTCGTGCAGGCCGCTCTCAGAGAAAACAGCCAAGAAAAACAACCCAGGCACAAATGGCTGCAAATTGACTTGCAAATGTACAAATTCAGACCAAAAAGTGAAACAGGAAATCTTCTTTGAAGGGTAATTATCATAATTTATAATGGGCAAATTTAAACTCTTTCCAATATTTCTCTAAACTTTCCAGTGACTTCATTGCCCGTAAGTGATAAGTTTTGCCACTTCCTTGAAATGTGTATTTTCAAAATATGTACAGCTCCTCAAATGTGAAAAGTTATCTTCATGACCTATAATTAAGAAACTAAATAGTACTTTTCTCCAGTTAGTACAAATGAGCATTCGGTCTAGTAAAATAATTTGATTGCCAAATAAAAAGAAACAAAATTAAACAGCTAAGATATGACTGCTAGGCTAGGTACTAAGGAATTTATATTCTGAAAGTCCCTGTGATTTCAAATTGTAGCTCCGATTTTTATAAAATAGAAATATAAAATAAAAGATATATATTTAACTTTAAAATAACGAAGGAAATTCACCCTCTGATGGATATGGTTCAGTTCAGTATGCTATAATCTAGTAACAAAGACTTAAGTAAAAATATGTTAATTATGAGTTAACTTACTGTACAGAAAGAAAAGGAACAAACACTTAAAACCACCATTTTGAAGCCCAGATTATCCAAACTGACTGTTTCCATTGACAGATTAAATTATGTTGCAACATTAACATTTCATGAGAAACCTTCTAAACGAACACTTTAGAAAATGATGATTGCTGAACTGAATAACAGGCATAAAAAAATATAAAACAACTCACCCAGCCCCATATGGCTATTCTTTTTTCATCAATGAAACCCATTTCTATGAATTTTCTAAAGTAAAAGAAACAAATTTTTAGAATGTTAAGTGTGTACACATGACATTTACTTCATTACACAAGCATATTTAATCCAAAGATTTAATAGAAACGCTACATTTTCTTTGTTTAAACACATGCATAATAAGGCTGCATTTACAAATAATTAAAATAATATTATCATGTTTTCTGCTAAGAGATAAAAGGATTCTCTTACACTCTATCGTACAGTTATTGAGTGGTAATCTCAGAGCGATAAGGCCTTGTATTCTAATCGTGGGGGCATACCTGAGACTCAGAGAGGCCAAGATACGGGGTCATAGTGACACAAGAAGTAGCAGTACCATCGAGCAGGACCAAATTTCCAAATCCCCAGCCATCGGAAAGAAGGATTTTGTTCTTGCTGCTTTAAATTATATTAATTTCTTATCATATTGTTTGTTGAGTTGTTACTGATAATCACCACTTCATTTTGAGTGACACTTGAGAGAAATACACAACTCTCTTCCATTTCATATTTAGGCATCCTCAATTCATCTTGCATGGGGTCATTACATGTGTCTTTTAGAATATGGAAATAATTCCTTTGTAGCTCCATCCCAGAAGAACATTCATTTGAAAACTATTTTGATAATAACTCTTTCCTTAGGAGCAAGGGGCTACACTGAAGGACAACCTTTAAAAAGTCATGGGAAACCCTCAAAATTGAGGGTTTCAAGCTAATTTCTAACATGCTCCCCTGAGGGCTAGTGTTCTAGAGCAATTGTGATTTATCTGCGGATTGATTTCATAAAAACTCAAGAAAATCTCAGAGAAACAGAAGCCGGAGTGGAATGTAGCAAACTGTATCAGCCATTGCAGTAAACACTGTATGCAACAGTAACAGGAAGGAGGGGAGAAGACCAAAGGGAGACATATAGTCCCAGAAAAATACTATCTTCTTGTTCCATTCAAGTACTGTTAATGACCTTCCTCATCAGTTCTTCTCTGGAAGTAGAACTGAGTGATTTTCATTACTTGAATAATGTAGTTTCTTAAAGGGATTTCACAGCAACCATTTCGCTCTTGCATTGATTCAACATGCACGTTTCCGATGCACAGAGGAGTTGGGCAAATGCCCGGGACAAACAGATGGGAAGAGGCCCCGTTAGTCACAGCTTACCCGACACTGATTCTGAAGGACACTGAGGAGTCTACAGAGAAGAAATGCAGTAGCAAATGGAAAGTTGCTACCTGTGTGGATGCTGCTCATGGTATGGAAGAGAAAATGTGCAGCAAATTGTGACACTTGAGCAATTCTTGCACAAACTTCAAAAACCAAATGAAAGAAGAGAAGGTTCACTTTCTCGTTAAAAAAAAAAAAATCTTGCTACTAGGGCTTGAAGACAGTTCTGAGAAATAAAGTCAATTGTGATTTTATGATCTCCCAGAAGCTAGCAATCATACCGCCTTACATCTGGGGTAAAAAGCAAATAACAGGTGATACATGGGAACAGGAAACTCTTAACAGCTCTCTTCCTAGGTTTATTCTGAAAGGATGACATTTACAGGAAAGGGTAGTGCAATAGTTAACATGGAAATGAAACATTAACACTGAATGTGGCAGGACTAGGTTAAAGGTTAGCTAGATAATCTCAGCACTTCCAGACCAATGAGGCACTATAAAATTCACCTTCAAATTATGAAGAGTTTCCCAGAGGGTTGTAAATACTGTTGATAATGTGGTTATATCAACAAAATGTCAGTAACAAATGAAAAGGATGTTTTTCTAATTTTGGAGGCTGGATGAACTTTATAACTTTTCTCTCATAAAGATGGCCCGAGGCCAAGGTAAACTTGGAATCCTAGTGATCAATTATTATCCTATTTTATAAATATTCTTATTCATACCATCTATAAAAGCATGATAGAAAATTTCATCTCATGTAATTCTTCCCCACCACTAACCCTCAAGCTATATCAAATTTTAAAGTTGTGGGAGTATCAAAAACGCCAAATATACTCCAAATGAGCAAAGTTGCCCTTATAACCACCAAAGTTTTAAGGGTCTCACATATGTACTATTTGAAGAGAAACCTAAAGAAAGCAGGTTCCAGTCTCCCTTATGTCTGTAGCTTCACAAGCATCTCTTCTGAAGCATTTTCTTTCATATAGACAGAAGTTATAAGATGATATGACTTCTTTTTTTCCCCTACTTTGCTTTGTTTAAATCTATTTGCTGCCCTTGAGTAGTATTTACTGTTGTTTCCAAATATGTACGTACGATTTTCTTTTGGTATGTCAAAAGCTTAGCCAGACTGCATTTTATAAAAGATTCAGGGGACAAATTTTATTCTCTGAGAGACAATTTAAGGGCTACAGTAGAAGGATTGTAATCTCAATTTCCCAGGTCAGGCATTTGGTGTCTGATTCCTGAAACACTTCCTTAGGAGGTATATTGAATCATCCCCAGGATTATTATTCTAAATCAATTCTATTTTGCTTTTGTTTTCTCAAAGCATTGGATTATAAGGCTTCCTTTTCACAGTTGCATAAGAATGATTTCAAGCAAAAACCAAGGCCAGCTCTGGCTGTCATCTCCACTGTTGTTTATAGGCTTTGCATGGGTCCACGCAGCTGCCCATACTCTCTGGGGTGTTTACTAAAAGTTTGATCTAACGACAATGTTGTCCCTTCAGAGTGTAGGTGGCTTATTTACTTTTACCAGATTGTAAGCACATTGAAAACAGAGATTGCAAATTGCACAATTTTATACAAAATGTACTGCAATGGCATGTATTAACATTAATATTTGATATGTTGTTAAATGGCTGAGTATATGGGTGAACATATGTTTTCCCTACAGCAGGAAGACTTTCTTCAGATTCCATCCTAAAAATGGCTCAGAGAAAGTAAAGGTATCCAAT
Organism: Macaca thibetana thibetana; assembly: GCF_024542745.1. Taxonomy (NCBI): domain Eukaryota; kingdom Metazoa; phylum Chordata; class Mammalia; order Primates; family Cercopithecidae; genus Macaca; species Macaca thibetana. The sequence continues at coordinate 80,812,728 of NC_065589.1, read as the reverse complement.
TACCACCTCTAGTCCGTCTTCAATTCTAAATGCCAAAGACAAATTGGTATTACTGCGAAAATCAGTAGAAGGTAGAATTTATGGCTTTGTGTCCTTTGTGTTGAACATCATGGCTCAGGTTTAAAATTTCATTTCATACAAGGAAAATATTAAGAAGTTATTTCTTCTTAGGTTCAAATGGTGCATTTGTGGTGGTAAATAAATGCATAAAAGTATAATGACATATTTTGTTGTTACTGATGGGTTGTGATGATAATGATGATGAAGACAATGATTTTTTAACCAATGCCAAAATAAACCACTTTTTAGCTCTTTTAGCTTTGGAAAAGATCTAAATAAATTATAGATGAGGCATATTTTTATCTCTGTTTTCATGTAGTACCAGGATTACATGTCCTTGATGTTTATTGCATGGTTTAAATGCAAATAGATGTAAGCCATGGTGCTAAAAATAAGTCCCTCATGGAATTAGGCTATAATTCTGAGGATGGCGTTAATATTCTCATTAAGGCACACTACAGTCTTTATATGAGAAACTGATACCTCAGTGGGGTTTTTCTTTGAACTATCTCCTCCAAACAAGTGAATAGTTGAAAGGCCAAAGTCTGAATCCGTAAGAAAGAGGGAGCTTCCAGAAATTGAGTGATAGCTACAGATTTTAGTGTTAGTAACCTACTTACTAATTTGTTATATCGTACTCAGATAGACTTTGTTTTTTATTGAGCATTTTGTGTGTTCCCAGAATGAAAGAAGCACTTGAAAATGTATGGGTTATGGACACCTTTCTATTTTTAAAAATAATTACTTGTGAGTCTAAACTCTTCTGCTTTGATTAGAGACAAAATTACAAAAAAGTGTTGTCTAGGCCTGGCTCCTGGCTGTTAAATACAATCTTTGTTCTGCATGTTGCAGTGAACTCATTAAGTATTAAGGACATTAAGGAGATAAAAAATGTACTAAAGAAATTTCTAAATTGCTCTTTGCCTGTGAAACAGTGTTTGACCTTTAGATCCGCACATGCGTATATATTCATGACTGAGAGTGCAAGTAGCCTGCTACCTTTTAGATTTACGAACTATTATTCTCTAGCTTCACCTACTCATAACATAATAACAGAAATTCAACAACTATAGAGACATTGCAAGAATTATTTGCACAGTGTTTCTAAAAAAGCCACAATTTTGGTGCCTATGTAGTCCTGTTTCAGGAAAAGATGATTGAACCATAAATCATGGTTGAAAATATATGTAGTTGAGAAGAAGAAATCAGATTATGAATCTGTCTTTCCCCTAAATGTTTTCATAATATAATTTCTGTGTGTAAAATGACTTTGTTTTTGTCAAATGAAAATAGGCAAACACTTTCATGCTACAATGGCTGACTGATAGCAAGTTTAACCCCAAATGAATGCCTGACATCTAAAAGCATGTAGTGCTGATAAAATCTTGAGCTATTTCTAAACTTATGAGGTAGAATCCACAATGCTTGAGCAAATTCAGATATTTGTTTCCCTGAAGATCATCATTAGAGTTCAAAGTTTTTCTATCAATTGTAAGAAATGGAACTAAATTAAAAGATATTAGAATGAATGACAACTCTTCAAAAGAGGGTATTTGTGATTTAGCGCTTGAAATCATTTTTCTACACATTTATCAGTGCTCTTCCATGAATACTTTTTTTTTTTCACATTTGGCAAAAATACCCCTGTAAGATTAGTAATAATTTTAGACTAAGTTAGAAAAAGAAAAAAAAAAAAGAATTAAGTCATGAAGAATGGAGAAACACAATAGTGATTGCATGACTTTTGTTGCATGTTGACATCTGCTTGAATGAGAAGGTGCTCACCTGACAGCTGTAATCTGGTCTTCAACTTCATAAACACCCAGCTTTCGATACACTGCATACAGGAGTTTGTCACCTTGGAAAGCTGTTCCTCGACCATCCACCAAGGCAATGACCATCCCTTCCTTACTTGCAAGATAAGATATCCAATTAACAGCAAATACAGACCTTACACTCTGACTGCAGGGACCACCATACCTAAAGGAAAAAAAAAAAAAGAATCTTTGATTTCTTTGTAAAACTCTATTTCCCATCCTGGCCAAGCATTGCTTCTAGTAATTCCAGTACAATTATGTGATAAAATAACAATGGCGTTAGAACTGGCTCAAAATCAAGAGGAGTCCAGGCTTTTCCCAGAGGTTTGCTACAAGGAAGTTGTTTTGGGACACAGCCTCTCCTATTCCCCAAAACGGATACATCTAGGGTTGGCATTTCAAGGAATATGTGTGGGTTTTTCGTCATTTCTGCCACCTGCCACTTGCTAAAAGCAGACATAAGATATACTAAAAAAAATGCATGGTGTTTTAAGCAAATTGTGTGTAGGTCAGCACTGATTTTGGGTGTGATTCCACTAAATGTATTCTATTCCTTTATTTCATTTCTAACTCAATTACATAAGATGTGAAGATGATTTACAATATTTTTTTGGCTGCAATTTCTCTATCTCCAAGGTATTCTGACACATTCGGCAAATTGCCATACAAAGGAAATTTAACACAGCCAATGCAAGCAAGTCCAGCTAAAATCTCAAAACTTCCTCAATCTATTTTAAATAGCCATATTTTATTTACTCTGATTAGTTGAAGAATATATAAAAACAGCATCAATAGGAACTGTTACCAAGGAGAATGGTTCATTCTATTTCATAAATGTGTATTTCATCTAACATATTTTCAGTAAATAGTTTTTACACCAAAGAAAATATTACATACACTTGAATTAGCAAGGGATACTTCTTTGATCTGTCAAATTGAGGAGGAAGAATCATCTTGTACCATAAAGCTTTGAGGAAAAAAAAAGGAGAAAAATCTTCATTCCACAGTACTCATAGCATCATTTATTATCTTTAATAGCAATATATGCCATAAAATCAATTTTCAACTACTAAATTGTTAAGAATTGAGGATATATTGAAAGTAACTTTTATTAAATTTTTGTGTTAAATGTATAAATGACTAGAAATCTTGAATTACTATTTGTTCTAGAAGGACACATTTTAAAATTAAAATTAGATAAGCTCTTTTTGAAAAATGTCAATGTGGAAAGGAAGCTATTGAAAATGTATAAGATCAACCATGTTTACAAACATATTAAAGATATTTAGTAAAACTAAAAATTGTTACCATAACATTATTTTAAATGAAATCCTGTAATATTAATAGATCACAGAATTTGCACTGTAACGTTCACCCTATGCTTTTTTAAAAGCAAGAAAATTGCTCAGCTTCATATCTATAAACGAGAAGTTTTTAAAAGATCTTACTAATTTCATCTACTTCAAGTTTCTTAATTTCCTCTTTAGGCAGCTGGATATTTTTCAAAGCATTTTCCAATTCCTTGTTTTCTTCCAGGATTTTAATTTCTGAAAAAAAGTTAAATGTTCATTTTTAATCAATAGTATTTCCATAAACAATTTTTTCCCTTAAATTCCTTTGACTTCAATATGGGTGAAACTGAAACTGTGAAAAGCTTGCTTAAGAAGTGACGTTTCATATTGACAAATGTATTTATAATCAGCCTTTAGACCATAATCAGCCTTTAGGAAGGACATCACATTATAATCACTGTGTCTTTAACTAATTCTAACAGCATCAAAACACATTTTGAGCAAGATCACAGGAGCAACAATGTTTATTCAATCACGTTTTCCCATCTAAAACTGTTTTGTTTTTAAGTTTAAAGCCATGACCTAAGCACGTGATATTTATTTTATCATATACTAAAAAAAATGTAGTGGAAATACAATCTGGATTACTGGGGCCTCAAATTTAAAATAATTAATTGTGTAATTTCAAAATTTGTTTTTTAATTTTTAATGTGTAAAGTTGAATATTATTTCTGTGATTTTTAAAATCTTTCTTTCTTACACTTTCCTGTTGTACTTGATTAATATAGGACATTCTCCTTTTTTTGGAAATTGAATTATTGTGTATGCTATTCTTTCAGATCCTTTCTCTCAAGGTAGTGATATATCTGAGTAAGACAACAATATATATTGTGTATACACACACACACTATGCTCTTTCTCTGTCTTAAATCTTTAAAAAATCTAAAACCTGCTATTTATACTTCAGCTCAGTTATATTTCACACTTTAATATTTGAAAAGGAAGAAATCCATTGATCTCTTGAATCTGTAGATTGGTAATACATGCAAATAGGTTTCTAGCAATAGAGGGCTTTTTATAGACTTTATTTTGAACTTGGGATTGACATCAGCATTTTCTAGGGAAAAGTTAGTCTTTCAAATAGTATGTGGAGTTTTAGCTTTATATTTTAAAAGAGGGGCTGGATGACTTGTGAGGTATATTTATTGCTACAAAAGATGTCCATGGACTTCTTGTTTTTATGCCTTTTTGAAAGAGTGGTCTCTGAAGAGAGAGAGCTGGAGGAGTGCTTGTAACTATACTAAGTTTGCCAAACCACTTCTCTTGTAACTCTCAGTTTTCATATACTCATGGCATTTTGCTCCAACATGTTATATTTAATCTTAGCACAAGTATAGATGTTTTGGGTATGATTTGTATAAGATACATAATGAATTTCACATTAACTTTGGGTAATCCATCAGGGAAGAGATACTTGTGACACCTTAAAAGTTAAAACCAAAAAAGTAAAATGAATACACAATTCTAAGTACAGTAGAGCCAACCCTTCATTCTTGCGTGGATTCTATGTGTGGAGCTGCCATGGATAAATAGACTCCTGTGTGGATCAAGCGCACAGAGTGGCTGATTGATTGACTGATTACTATTTGTATTATTTTACCACAAGCACTGGAAGTGGGAGACAGTATCCGGGTGTTGTCACGTGCTTATGGCTTTGACTCTTTCTCTGTTCTGTTCTTAGCTCCTGAACTTTTCTGATACATGGCTTAATGAAATGCCAAATTTAATCTAAATGCTTTTAGGGTTCAGAGTTGCATTTTTATGGATAGTGAGTGGGCAATTTTTCCACCTCTTGGAGCACAAACAGAATCTCACAGGGGGCAGTGGGGAGAGTGAGAGTTGACAGGTGGGCTTCTCAGTAAGGCTGTGAATTAAAAACCTATAACCTAGCAAGGGGAGTACAGGTCAGACTATACCTTTTACTTTCTTTCATCCATCACTGTATACTCAGTACCAAGCACACACAGCACCTAGTATCTGGCATGTAGTATCTGCTCCACATGTATTTGTAGGCTCTTCATTGTGATGAAATTGAGTTATAACAGCGATGGACCTTATACTTGATTTCTGTTTGAATCATTTTAAAATCCCACATTGCTCATTAATTTAATTATGGGAAGAATCCATGGAAAGGCTGATTAATAAGGGCCTGTCATGAATTAGTTAATTTTAATGAGCATTTTCTGTGCCGAAAGCAACTAAGCTTTAACTGGGCCCTCCCTGTCAATTCCAGCTCTTCTGGATTCCCACAGAATCTGGTTCAAGTACTACCCGCTATGTTCAAATAACCCTCCCCCTCTTTGCAGGGAAAAGGAAGCCATTTCACTGTGTTCCAACTTTCATACAATTATACCAACAATTTCTTTATTCTCTCCCATCACATCACAAGAGATTAATCCTCTTATCTGTCTCTGATCTTCATCCTTTCTCAACTTCTTAGGGACCTCCCTCCTCTATGTTTTCATTCCATTTTTTCTCCTGATTTCCTCTATCAACATTCACTCATAATCAAATGTTTATCCTCTTTCAAAACCAAAATTAAACCTACATCAACTTTTTACAGCCATCATCCCACCGATCCCCTCTTCTCATCACACTCAGGCCAACTGGAAATACTGCTTTTTTTTTTTTTTTTAACTTACTTATGCAGACCTAATTTTGCTTTAATCTGGCTTCCACCTCCACTGCTCCACTGAAATGGCTCTGACCAAGCTAATGTCAATCTCCCTCTTGCTAAGTCCATTAATTTAGAGCAAGTCTTCCTTCACTCTCTGCAGCATCTGGCACGGATGATTATTTCCTCCTCCTTGAGTTCTTCTCCTCCCCTGCTTTCCACAATACCATACTCTCAAGTTTATTCCCCTCCTTCTGTTCCTTCTTGGTCTCCTCTCCAGGCTCATTTTTCTCCTTCCATTTTTCAAGCGTTGATGTTCCACACAGTTTTGTTGTAGGCTCACTCCCCGCTAACCCTATCCACTCTTGTATTGTCACTCTGCTCATGCCATCCACTTCCAAGGCCTTAGTTACCACATGCTCCATAAACTAATGAGTTTCATCAGTATCTTCAGTCCAAACTGATCTTCTGACATCCAGATCCAAAATGATGTCATTACAGAGCAGCTCCACTTAGACATCCCATCAGTGCCTCAAGCTCAACATTTAAAACAAAATTCATCATCCTCCCAAAACCTGATCTCCACAGTGAATCCTCTATCTCAGTAAAAAACCATTATCAAGCCAATCATCCAAACAGCATCAACACCTACTTCATATTCATAAGTCTTGGGCTTGTGGTAGCTATCTTTAGTAAACATTTCCTAATCCCCCAAACTCAGATGAGCTGCTCTTCCTGTGGGCTTCCAGGCTTTCTGTAGTTCCCCTATCTTAGAACTTACCCCACTGTATTGTAACTGCTCATTTCCATGTTCATATTCCCTACTCATCTATAACCTCCTTGAGGACAAGGACATCATCTAACCCAGTATCTCTTTATTTTATAGATAGATCCAGGACCTAGCACAGTGCCTGGCTTAATGTGGTAGAAGTTCCATACATATTTTTAAATGAGATTGCTGACACCAAATGCGATGTAAACAAGAGACACAGCATCTGCTCCAAAACAGCAGTTGAACATTTACTATCAAAAATACAAACTTCCAAGCATAACTTAAGATATACCATATTAAAATCTTTGGGGAAGGCCTAGGAATCTGTATTTATAATGAACATAGGAGAATAATTTCACATTAGGTAAGTTGTGGAACTGTGCTCTGAAAGAATTTGAATTCTATTTTTTCAGTTAGCACTTATTTAATTACATCTGACATATCTGAGGATGTACCTATTTTGTAAATAGTGAGTGAAATAAAGGAACTTCAAAATCAGTACAGAGACCTGCCAGGAATCTAAGAAGGATCTCAAGAAAGTAGAAATCCATGCTATGGAAAAAGAAAGGCTGGCTATTATTTTGAGTCTTGATAAAATGGGAATTATACACTGATGGTGATTTCTATTAAAACAAAACGTTGTCGACTTGAAATCCATTTCACTGACTGAGATGGTCAAATTAAGAAACATAATCGTTATTCTTACAAGTATTTCCTTATTAGACACAAGGTTTAAAAAAAATCTTAAAATGAAACTAAATTCACAGTCCCATTATCACAATGCCTGTCCTGTCCAGAGTTCCCAAATTGATTCTGGTTTTTTTTCTCATTATTTTCACCTATACTTGAGCCATTGAGCTGACAGCCAAACTAATCCCAAGGCAGTCTCCTGACTTGTCACCAAAGCTGTCCAGGAGCAATCGCAGGCATGAGTGCTGAAGAAAGTGGCATCTGCCTCATTGTCCCTGGCCTCCAACAACTCCAACCCTATAATGTTGTTTAATAGTAAATCAAAAGATAATGGAGAGCCAGCAGGAGAGTATCAGAGCAATTAGACACTCGGACAACTCTGTTGAGAGCAAAACCAGTCGTCTTTGAGATGTGAACTATTTTGAACCAATATCACAAATACAGGATAGAGGAGGACTGTCTTGATAGCAGTTGAAAATGGAAAGAGCCTCCAAATTTCAGGGCGTTCATACGTGGCAACAATGTGATGTAGCTGTTAAAACAAAAAAAGCTGGCGTGACAGTCACCCTCTGCTCTGAATTGAAGAAGTTACACGTAGAATTTGTTTCCGGTTTGGGATGTTACCACACACACACACACACACAAACAACCCCCTACCCCCAACCCCCTGAGCAAAAAAAAAAAAAAAAAAAAAAAAAACTAGAAATTCTATTTTGGAAGGAAGATCGTACTGAATGTGCTAAGTTTTTTCCCAATTCTAATCTGTGCTTTTTATAAGGCTGATTGGAGAAGATAGAATTAAACCCTCTGATATAACTCATCTGTGTTATGCCAGGTTCTCACTGCAAAGAATTATTAAATTTCAAAGGATCTTGTTTGACGCAAATAATATCCAAATCTGTGCAATAATAAGTGGTGTGATAACAGGATTCCACCGCAGTTCCCTTGGTGGTGTGGAGAAACTGTCCTGCTTTCTCTTGCGGAGCATCGCAGAGAGTTCAGGATTACTTGAGACAAGATAAATAGCATGCAAGAGAGAGTACCTTGATCAGTGCGTCCGTCATGAAGGGTGGAAATGGGGATGCCTGGGCCTGTGTGCAGGATGAAAACAAAATCATGGCTTAGTGTTAAAATAACACTTTGTTTTCAAGACGGGCTGCTGGTAGTATTTGTGATTAGTGTCAAGTGCCAGTACATCTTTTAATTCTGCAGCTATTTTTTTCCCCATAGAGAAGAAAACATCACTTTTAAGTTACATTTAAACAATACATGAGATCAAAGCCCACTCAAAGAACAGCTGTGAGAGAGGCCTCGCCTGTGCACTTTTCCAAGACTAATCCTGAATCGTTAATATCTAATTACACAAATGCACCCCAGAAGCTGCAGTGACAAATGGCCTTCTGGGAAGATGTCATGCTGTATTAGGCCAGTTTTGGCTGTGTCTTTATTAACAAACAACCTTCACCAGTACCCAGATTGTATTTTCAATCTGGTTTCTTGGTTCAATGTTCAGCTTATTGAGATGGGTAAAATCTAGTATTTCTTCCATGTGGTAATACATGCAGAAATCTATATGAGATACACTTCCTTTTAAAATATGCTGTGGCAGGTCCCTGGGAAGCAGTCCTGGAAGGAGGTTTGTGGGGGTGGTATTGGGATACACACTTGTGGGGGAAGAGGAGGAAGAATGGGGCAGGGGAGGAAGGTAGATGTCACTGCTGTCACATAGAGACTCCTAGATGGCTTGTAGAATTGTCTCCAATGTGGCAACAAGGCCGGCCTTTACCCCCTAGCATGGAGCAGTCATTGGATGTGGCCTGGGAGAAGAGAAAACTCCAGTGTGTTGGGGAGAGTTAGGGTTAGGGGGCTGTTCAGCTGTAAGCTGTCAGCCACTAGCACTCTCATAGCTGAAGAAATGACTGAGTCAGTCCTGAAGATGGGGATGAAGGGATCTGGCTGGCACACCAGTGTCCACTACATATTCCAACATGCATTCAGCTTCTCTATGCAGAAACTGGCCATTTTTAGCAAGATATACAAATAATTAAAAACGAATTATTCCTTACTTGAAATACAGGATCAAATAATGTCTGGAAATAAATCTTTTAAGCATAAATTTGCTCCGTCAGTAGGTTAAAAGCAACAAATGTGGAGGTTGGAGGTACATGTTCATTTGCCCCCCCCCAAGATAGGGTGAGGATGCTACCTTCTATGTGGAGGGAACCCATTAGAGTAGCATGCTTGGCCCATGCAAAGCAGAGGAGAAATGAATTTTTTGTAGAGTTCTGAGAAGACTTGGGTATGAGTAGCTCCTTCTGTCTTGCCTCTGGCATCTTTCTGCCTGCAGAGAACATGCTTTTGATCTGTTCCTCGGTGCTGTACCTGTGCCAGTGCCAAGCCCCATGGAGGAAGATGGTGGCTGCCCTGTCATACCCGTATTTGTGTAAATATAATTCTGGGATGCAATATTGGGAAACCACACAGCTTTACCACATTTTCCAACTAGCCTTTACAAGTAATAAAGATAATATTTTGGTTTCCTGCTTGAATCCTAGTCTAATTTGGAAATGAGGAAAAAGGATAGTATTTATTAGGCTCCCTCAAGACCCAAAAGTTCCTGTGTGGAATCTCAGAATTTTATAGAATGTTATTGCAGAGATTTTCATTTTGGCCAGTTTTTCATCAAAGTTATGAAAAAGGACAAACACACATATTATATTTTCAGCCAGAGTGCAAAGAAATGAGACATGAATATAAATTTCTAGAGTCTAATCAACCAGCATCTACCCTGTGGAATTTTCGTGGGTGTGTAGTTTCAATAACGGAAACTTGCACATTTTTTTTTTTTTGCCTAAAAAATGAGATAAATAAATGACTGACTGCATTTGACACTGGACGGAAGGTGTGATCCTAGTGGCCTAAACATCAATCCTTGAGAAGCCTACCTTGCATGCTTTTGTTCCATCAGCATCATCGATATGATTTTACCTGTTTTGATCCTATCATCTGGGACTTACTAACCATCCCTCGGGAGAGTTTGAAGTTACATAATGAGGCTTTACTCTTAGTCCTGAAGGGAAAGATTTCAAGGTTTTTCCTATGATGGCGCAGTGACTCATTTTACTGGAGCTTCAAAAACACCAGACGATGTGATGCTTCCCACACAGTATATTTTTTGCTAAATGGGAAATTACCATACTGCCGAGGAAGAGTGAGTGGTGGAAAAGTCAGGCGATTCAAGTTCTAGAAAGGACTCTTCCACCAACTTTTGATGAGAGCTTAGGCTTTTATTCTTCATCTCTTCAGTGGGCACACAGGCTCAAGTATATATTAGGAAGACAAACTAATATAAAATGTGAGATAGTGCCTTCCAAAAACATTAAAGCATTATAGAAATGCAGAATGCATACACATATAAATGCATGGATGTAAATGTAGTGTCACTGATGCATTCATCAGCAAATACATCAGTATAAAACCAGTTTTTTGGTAGACTTTGCAAGGGACGGCAATATTACCTCATATCTATGTTAATTCCACAAGCATTGAATGTCTATTATGTATTAGACATTCTTCTTGGTCTTAGAAATACAAAGATTAAAAGAAAGTAGCCCCTGCCTTCCAGAAGAAAAAGATAGATAAACAGATGACTCAGTATGGTTAGCTCAATGATACTATGTGCCTGGCATGTAAGCTTTCAATCTATGTTGCATAAATACATAGCTTAGGTTGAAAAATGTTGCATAGAACTTGAGAGGGACGTTTAATGCATACCTTTAAATGTCAGTAACCACAATCAGCACATATGGTCATGAACAACAATCTCTTGACATTTCAAAGATGCCACTGACCAAACATTTTATGAAAGTGTTATTTCAAACTGACATCTTTGTGCTATCTTGAAGGGAGCATTTGGGTTAAAATGCTTATTCATGTCCACATAGTCAAATGAGCTGCAGCTCAGGTTCAGGGGCCAGGTGGCTGGACTGAGGGAAGTGGCATGTTAGGGTAGCCTTCACTCTGGTTCCCTTTATGGGATCTTCAGGGCCTCTGCAACTAAACCGGGATATCAAGCAGCCAAAGATTCCATTTGTTCTTTAAGCCACATACCCCCACCAGGGGAGCTGATACTAAAATAGGAGGGTAGTATACATTTTGTAATACCTTTTTCCAAGTACTCTAACTCCCAGCTCCAAATTAGGAATAAGCTGGGGGAGGTGACAGAGATTGGAGAATTAGAGATTCCCAAGTCAGTTTTCCAAATCTCCATAATGACTTAGACACCAATATATTTCATTGATCTATATTGGCCTCTTAACCTAACCTGTTTTATTGTTTGCCACATGCTCAAGATATAGATAAAAGGTTGTGCATAAAATAAAATTGTATGGGTAGAAATTATTCATTAAATGTACGTATGTCCTAAACAATCAGGAAATGTTTCGTAGATTTTCTTACTTATGGCTTGTTATATTTGAATGTATTACTCACGATGTTTTCCAAATTTAGAAAGGACATCTTGAGTGACAAAGGTTCATTTTCTATCCCCATTGAAATTACAGTTTGAGGAATGATTGACCTCCGAGGTGGGGATCTCAGGTTTCTAAGCCTTTGTCCATTCCCCCGGCTATGAGAGTTTGATATTTCTCTGGGAGAAGGGGGCAGAGAGTCCAGCAACCATTTTATCAGAGAACATTTCTTTTATTGCTATTGCTCAAATCCTGTGAAGCCTAGCTGATAGGTTGCCTCTGCATGCAATCTTAGTGCTGTGGAATGCGGTGGTTGAGAGCATGGGACTTAGAGGCAACAGACCCTTGCTTCAATCCTGGCTGATGCTTAGCCGCAGTGTGGACCTTTGGCAAGTTACTCTGTTTCCCCGAGCTCTGTTTCCTCAGCTGCAAAAAAGTGAAGGTAATAATACCCTCCTATCCTCCTTTCATTTCTTTTTCTATAAACACAAGATAAGATTCTTACATATAACAAGTGCTCATTAACTGTAGCTAAGAATTGATCAGATAGAGGTGAGGAGGATGACAACAATGCCCGTGGGGATGGTGTGCTTGTGTGAGGTCCGTTACCTACCATAGCAGACAAGTGCATAGTACTTGGCGTAGTCGCTGAAACTTGCTGTGTAATATTGGCACCTTTCTTTCCTTAGATGGCAAGTAACACACTTCTTGCTTGGAGGATAGCTTCCAATGCTAATTCTAGAGGGAAATGAAAATAAAACTAAGCTGAAATTTTGAGATTGTATTTATCAAAATGTACTACTCCATGTAAAGTGACTAATTTACATATTGACATCAAACCCACTCTATTTTTCTGTTGCCAATATCATTTAAAGTAAAGGGGAATCACAGTATTTTGATGTAGCTTGATTTTTGATCCATCTTTGCCTTAATAGGCACAAACCTTGAAGAAGAAGCCCTATGTGGTTTCCCTGGAGTGGGAGAAATATCTAACACCTCAAATGGCAGTGAGGTAGTCATTTCCCATAACCATTCATCTTTTACACTTTACAAAGTGCTTGGGAATGCATAGTTCTTCATCTTCCTATCTCTCTGTTTCCACCCCATGGCAAAACATAGAAGGAAAATCTGGCAGTATTATCAAGAAAGAGTCCCTGTTCTTACCATATATCAGGAAGGGTAAATTAATAATAGGCAAATTAGAAATAAGAAATGACAATTCTAAGTGCCTCCTGTGCCTTCATTCCTTTCAGCAGGAAATTTGGGCTCGTGGAAGCTCAGGCTAGGAATGCCCCCTCCACACAGTCTACACAAGCCAATCTGTCCTGCCCACATTGCCCCCACACTCACTCTGCAGAGTCATCTGTGTGGTTCCTGAACAGAGCGATTGGCTTCAATACACAAACTCAGGGACCTTATCCTACACCCTCAGAATCAGAATTCCATGTGGAGGAGTTTAGATGATGTCATGCCAGGGTCTGGACAGGTCAGGACCCCATGGTGGCTGTCAGGGTCTCCTGTGCCACCTCTGAGTTTCTTCTGCTGCTGTCCCTGACTTTGCCTTGGGCATGGCAGAGAGTGGCCAGGCCAGAGACATTGCTGGACCCAGAGAGTGATTCTTCTTCACGCATAAAGTAAGATCACGATCCAGGAGGGAACAGAGAAATATGACAGAGGGCAAATTTATTTCCTCTGTTAGGGTTAGTATGTTAGCGTATGTCCCTATTTGGGTGTGACCTTGGAAACATTAGGCAGGCAGTTAACAGCAAGGGCTCAGAGATCAGCATGCCCAGGTACAAATCCTGGCTCCAACAACATTACCTGCCTCATAGTGCTGTAGGAATTAAATGAAATTACATATGTCAGTCAGATTAAAAGGTGCCTGGCATATAATAGACTACTGGCATGTAGTAACTATCGCTTTCCTTTCCACATCCAGAAAGGGCTGTCGAGGGCACCATTTCAGTCATCAAGGGGACAACTGGACTGAATTTAAGCACTAATATAGGGACAGGGATGGGTGGTGCCAAAGTGAGCCAGAGTGAAGGAAATCACATATTATCAGAATAAAAACAATGCCTGGTTCATACTGGGTATTCAGCAAATGTGTGTTAAATAAAGAAATGTCCTCAATTTAACTATATGTAGTTAAAGTGTTTAGTACCAAAATAGTATTTAGTATTTATATGAGCATTAGAATTTCTTGTTTTTTCCTTTTGAAAACAAATACTTTGAATTGGCTAACATTTTGAGAGTGTGTGTTTTTTATACTGATGTAGTATACAACATTCTCCAAATGTTTTCTCTCAATTCATAAATAATTTTTATTACGTGCCACAATTTAAAAATATTTTCCATCTCCTGGAGATGATGACTTTTTATGTTAAAATGTCAATATACAGAAATAACAGAATGAATGGACATAAATTACCTGTAGATGTTTCTTCTTCCAGGGTAATCTTCAAATTCATTGCTAGAATAAAACCTGAAAATATATTCAGAAATTATTAAGTATTGATAAATAAGTGATAATAGAATTGTTAGTATTAATACTAATATAGTATCAATATAGGTAAGCATTCATCTAATGAAACTATTTATTAATTGGTGCTTAGGTACACAAATAACTGCTGTTAATAACCTGAACTTTGCATGTTTATTCTGACTTCCAAATCATCAGAGGAAGATTCAATTATGCTGAATACTGTTTTTATTACAGGTATATTATATTCTGATTCATTATGAGCCATGCAAATTAACTAGGAAATTGTATTAATATCATACTTTGCCTTTTCCATGATTAAGAACAGTTTACCTGTTTCTCTGTACTATGTTATTTAATTTTATCTGTGATTCTGAACATACCTTGAATTTATTTTATAGAAACCCTGTCAATAGATAGGTTTGCTACAAATTGAGGATATCACACTGGATACCACACACAGGGCATGTAAATTTAGCCAAATGTAAAACAAGTCAGAAGAGAACATGCTTGTTACTTAAGTATCCAGGTTCTGATTCTAACCGTCTTAAAATAGCCATGAAGTGGGAAATTCAGTTTTGTGACGTGGTTTTCACTCTGCTGTATGTTCATCTGAGTATCAGAAACTGTCATTATTCTCCCCCCACGAATGTGAAAAGTTTGGGATAACTGAAATTTGATTTAATTCTCAGGACAATTAGGCAGTCCAGTTCTCACTCTGTCCTAGGTATCTTGAAAATCTTATTAGCACCAAGTAGAAGAAAAAAGCAATGGAATACAACTTGTTTATAGCACCAAATTTATCTCCCAAACTAACACCTTTCTATGCATCTTTAGTAACTTTGCGTGACTCCCATCATCCCTTTCCCTTGCCCTCCCCACATAATCTCAAACAATCTGTGAATAAAGGACTCAGGATCTTTCCCCAGCAGCCCCCTGCCGCTTCCTTGTTATGTGGAAGCTTCCCTGATTGTCTCCCTCTCTAACCTTTGCAGCTGGGTCCAGTTTGTCTCTTTTCTCTCTGTTTTCCCAGACAGTCTCCCTTCGCCAGTCCTGTTTAGCCTCCATCTGTCTTTACTGTCTATTCTGTTCTCTCTTCCATTTAGATAATGTGTGTTGAACTCCTCTGTGTCAGGCGCTGTGCTAAGTGCTAAGGACGCAAACAAAGAAGGAGGTGCAGTTTTGTCCTCAGTGCATCTACTGCATTGCCACTATTCTAGTCCAAGTCTCTTATGACCAGAGCTAGGGCTCTCCGCCTTCAGTTTTTCCCCACCTCCTCAACACATCATGTCTGAAACGAATCTCCCACCAGTTTTGAGCATGTCCCTTCCCTTTACTCTAGTGATTTTAATGGCTGCTCCAAAGAAAGTCCAAACACCTTTACCCTCCTTTCAAAGAATTCCAAAGATTGATAATAGATTTCTGACAGGCTTTTATTCCATGAGCCTGGACTAATGGTCCTCACCTTTTTGCTCCTAGAATTTCAGCTAATAGCGGGCAGATTTTCAGCACTAAGAGAGGATCCCTAGATGCAGATTGTATTAGAAATTATAGAAAGAAAGTATACTTTTGTGATTAGAGCAGTTTTATCATAAATGATTATTTGAAGATGGTTTATTTAAATAGTAAGCAGAATGGACTGAAGAGGAAAGAACTGTAAGAAAGCAGTCCTATGTTCAGGTTAACAATAACAGCCTTAGATTTAATGCTTTAGGATTGAATCTTAGTCTGCTACTAACTAACTGTGGCCTTTGGCCAAGTTAATTAAATTTTATGAGTATCCCTTTTCTCATCTGCAAACTTAGGATAACCATTTCTACTTTACAGTATCTGGTACACAGTAATTGCTCCATAAATGATAGCTGTTATAAATAATAATGTTCAACTTATATAACAATGAATCACTACAAAAGATGCTCCATATCTATGGGCTGCCCTCCAGGGAATTTTGAAACTTGCTCATTGCTTCAAGTGCTGAAGGGTAAAATTTGCCTTTAGAACCAGTTATTATCTTAAAATTTGTATACTTTTTATATAATTACCTACCAAATATCAGAAGAGAAATTATCACCTACTGAAGACTTTTTTCCAAAAGAAAATCATTTTGACTAGTTATTTAAAATGTACAATTGTAAATGAACTCACAACTGTCTGAATTATAGAGTAACAAAAATCTTCTTAACTAAGAGAGTTGGTACAGTATCATTTACGTCCATCGGTGCCAATTAAAACCTGAATGGTGCATCGCGCTTCGTGCAATACTTACAGTGAATCCTGTGTTACTCTGAATATATTTATGGCCTCCCACTTGCCACTTGTAATTTGAATAGCATTTTCCTATAAAAAGACAAACATTATGTTGTGTGAAACCGAGCGTTATTTGAGCAACCTCAAGTGAATGATCTTTGAGGAGATAAATCTTGGAAGGAACGTACCACAGTGTCTTTGATATAGTGAATATGTTTGTAGCCATCCTTGTCACTAAATATTTTGTAGTATGAAATGGCATCATAGCTGAAAACTGGTGTTGAAACAAAGAACTGAAAAAAATTAACAGAGGTTATGTTCAAAAGACAAACCAAACTAAAACCATAGATTTTGTTTTAATATATAAAAGCAATGTATGGTCATAGTTAGAGGAATCAGAATGTCTTGCCTCCTCTGTCTTCTGTCATTCACATCTGGAATCTCATTCTTTCAGATAAACAGCTTCTGTAGTGATTCTAACAGGCACTTGAACATCCCAACCACTGCTTGGCTGCTACTGCATACCCCTGGATTCATGATGCTTAATTTGATTAAATTTCTAAGTCGAAGGTTATGTGGTTTGAAACGGAGTTGGAAGAATCACAAACGAATGTTGATATTTAACCAACCCAAACTTCAAATGAGGTATTTGACCACAGTCTGATGCTCGTTAAGACTTATACCTCTTTTAATTCTTGATTTGTCTGATGCCAAGCACCTAATACCAATCATTCAATGAAGACATTTTGAAGATGAAAAGATCATGACTTGCCAGCCACAGTTTTTAATGGTGAGGAGGGGCTTCTGGACTTGAGAGAAAAAGGTTGCCTACGTTGGGAGAGGTTTACTCCTTGAGCACAAGAAGCAGACTGCAGACTGTCCTCAATGCCCTAGTTTGACCTCTAACAGGTAACCCCACACAGAACTTGCTGGGAACCACTTAACTACCTAAGGCACGCTAGGCTCTTTAGTGTGCCTTGAAACAGAACAAGTCACACTTCAACATTCTAAATGATAGAGATAACTGAAATTCTGCAAATGTTCTTACACTAAATTTTTGAAAATAGTTTCATACATTTCCCATTAAAAAATTAATTGGCTTGTCTTACATTTGCTGACTTTTCTTTCTCCATTGGTCATTGTTTGGTGAAATGATGGCAAATCATTAAGAGAATTACATGAGGAAAGAGCTACTCTACATCATGCAGAGCAAATTTAAAGCCAGCTCGCTCTAGTTGGTATCCCTCCACATGAGAACTGCATCAAGCAACAGCAACAAAAAGCTACCAGTATCTTTTAGCTAAAATACCTATCCTGGTGAGACCTAACGTGAGACCCATTGTGGAGCAAGAAGAGAGCGGGGGAAGTCACTGTAGGCTCCTTTAATGATGATCCCATATTTGATGCCTTTTTGATACAACTGATCATTATTTCTCATGAAATAATTATAATCATGTGACATTAAAATACAACTTATTTGATGTGATGTCTGTAATGGACTAAGTTCCCCCAAAATTCATGTCCACGTGGAGCCACAGAATGTGACCATTTTGGAAATGGGGTCTTTGCAGATGTGATCAAGGAAGAAATTGAAGATGTGCTCATACTGGATTAAAGTGGGCCCTAACTCTAACGACTGGTGTCCTCATAGGAGGGGAAGACACAAAGAGACACTGAGAGATACAGGGAAGAAGGCTATGTGAAGACAGAAGTAGGGATTAAAGTGACACAGCTGTGAACCAAAGAATGCCCAGGGATTTCTAGGAGCCATGAGAAGCCAGAAGAGACAGGGAGGATTCTTCTCTTGAGCCTTCCTAGGGAGCATGGCTCTGCTGACACCATGATTTCTGACTTCCAGCTTTCAGAATGACGAGAGAATAAATTTCTGTTGTTTTAAGCCACAAAGTTTGCCATAACTTATAGCAGCCCTAGGAAACAAATACAGTACCCTAAGTCTTACCACATTTACCTAGAATCAATAAATCAGTTAAATCAAATAAGCAAAAGGCCATTAACCTGAGGCTGTCTCTATAATTTGAGTTCCTATATAATGAAACACAACCTTAGTACGTATACAATCCAAAACCTAACTACAAGTCCAGCAAAAGGGTTTCAGCCAATCATAGGCAGCCATCATATCACACCACATCCAAATAAGGTAGATGCCTCATGGCTCTATGACCCAATAAGGCTGATTCCTAGTGTAGCCAACCAGTGATTTATCTACCTTGCTTCTGTGTTTGGCCTATAAAAGGTGGCAGCTCACATTGCTGGACAGAACTCTCAGAACCTCTTCTGGTTCTGAGTGCTGCCTGATTTATGAATTGTTTGTGTTCAAATAAACTCTACTACTTTTAACTTGTCTAAAGTTTTTCTTTAAAATGAAAAAATGCAATAACGAGAAACAGCTGCCTCCTTACATGATTCCTGCGTTAGTTTCATTAATAATAAGACCAACTTTGGTAGGCTTTTGCATATTGAGACTAATGCTTCCAAGTGAAATTTATAACCAAGAGGCCCAGGAATAGAAAACTCTGATTAGCAATTTTGTAGGTAGAATTTTATTACTATAAGTGTTTGACAAAATCCTTCTTTCATTTCAGAATGAAATTTCACCCTCTTATCTAAATGATAATATACATACTAGTAACCTCTTTCAATGTCTCCTCTGTTTTTTTAATGGAGTTTCATTCTTGTTGCCCAGGCTGGAGTGCAAAGAGCATGGTCTTGGCTCATCACAATCTCCATCTCGCGGGTGCAAGTGATTCTCCTGCCTCAGCCTCCCAAGTAGCTAGGATTACAGGCATGCACCACCATGCCCAGCTAATTTATAGTTGGTCAGGCTGACCTCAGGTGATCCACCCACCTTGGCCTCCCAAAGTGCTGGGATTACAGGTGTGAGCCACTGCACCCAGCCTATGTCTCCTTCTTATTCCTCGTTGTGAAACACAAAATTTGGTTCTACATTGCCTTAATTACTAAAATGAAACCTGAGTCACAACATTTTTTAAGGTACCACAGTAAAAAGAAAAATTGTCTGCAAGCCTGCAGTCAGTTAGTAAAGGACTTTTGAAGGAGCTTTGTTCTAGATTAAAACTTAACATCTCATTTTTATTGAAAATAAAAAAAAAACAGGGCAGAGCATTATGTTTTAAGATATTAGAATCAGGCAAACAGGAAGAATATTTCTGATAAGCAAGGACTGTTATCTTCTCCCCTTTCATTGCATACATTGAAGACAGCTGCTTTAGATGAACAGGTAACTTGGGTGAGGTAAAGAGAGTGTGAAATATGTCCACATTCATTTTGCTAGAGCTAGGCCCATAAAGTGTTCCGAGTTAAGTGCTTCTTGCAAGTCATACCTGGACCCTAGATAAGCACCCACATTAAGTTGTCCTCAGTTTTAATGAGGCCCTTACACTGGTTTCTTTATCATGCTTAGATTTTTTGATAGATTACTCATCTCTATATGAAGTGCAAAGCCATTTAAAATATTTTACCTGGAAGGTGAGATTATTTACTGCCATGTAATATCTTGCCATAGCTGTTAAATGACCTAAAGCGGATGCCCTAAACTGAGTGCACATTCAATCAAAAGCACAAGCTTTCAAGCATCAAGAAGAAAATTCATTTTTTTTGAACCAAGGGATTTTGCCAGCTGCCTAAAGAAGGTGTAGTGTGTTGCTTAAATTATTTTAAAATAATTGGTGTGACTTTGCAGTCTAAGCATAATGCCTTCAGTGCTTGTTCTCCAAATTTAAGGAACTAAGCACTAGGTTCCTTTGATTAACTCTTCACTTTTCTGTCTGTTCTCTACAGAGCAAAAAAACAAAACAAAACAAAACAAAAAATGTTTCAAAAGCAAGTTTGTTGTTATTTTTCCTGATTAAATACCAAAAAAGAAGTTAGGTTTTTAATCCTAAATTAAGAGACTGGATGTGCCAGTGCTGGAGGGAAAAAGTGGTAAGTAAAGTTCTCAGCAAACCTATTTGCTAGTTCTGTGCCTGCAACTAACAGACCAGTTACTTTTAACTAGACATTTAATCTCCCTTTTCTAATTCATTAGGTGATTTCTGAGAGTCTTCTTCCATTTTAAATATCTCTGACAAGTTCAAAAGAAACCACATATCAAAAATAGCTTTTAAAATTTATATTAATATGACTAGCATGTATACTTTATCTAAAGACCCTATAAATGTTACTTGAACGAATGTCTGAAATACATACACATTTCTAGTTTTTTTCTGGTTAATTTTATTAAGCCACTAGTTTCATTATAGGTCAAAGGAAGCTATTAAATATACAATACATTATTACATATGAGTTATGGCTATACAAAATTGTGGCCAGACTTTTTCAAAAGGCATGTCAGAACTTACAAAAGCTAATTAATAATCTATTTAAAGCAGGTGTCTTGGGAGAGTGTAAACTTAAACTCTTGAAAACAATCATTGCAAATAATTTTTGATAATTTGTCTTCTGGAATTTAGAAGTTTTACTGACTACTGAATACATGTGAAGAGATTGAGATTAGTATATAAAAATAAGTTGCTCCCAATAGAATTATAAAACTATGAATATTAAAATGATCTGGCACAAAAATCACAAGTCCCAGATAAGTAACTCATTTACTCTGTAGATTTAGTTGGGAATGACTTTTGATTTAATACGAGGACCTCATCTTCTCCCAAAGGAGAGGTATGCGCCCGCACTGAGGGTATTTTTTTTAAAAAGTTCTTCAGCTGGACTGGGCACGGTGGCTCATGCCATTTAGTTGGGAATGACTTTTGATTTAGTGTAAGGACCTCATCTTCTCTCAAAGGAGGCATATGTGCCTCCACTGAGGGTATTTTGTTTGTTTGTTTGTTTGATTGATTTTGAGGTGGAGTCTCGCTCTGTCGCCCAGGCTGGAGTGCAGTGGCGCGATCTGGGCTCACTGCAAGCTCCGCCTCCCGGGTTCACGCCAT
This sequence comes from Macaca thibetana thibetana, assembly GCF_024542745.1. NCBI lineage: Eukaryota > Metazoa > Chordata > Mammalia > Primates > Cercopithecidae > Macaca > Macaca thibetana. The sequence goes on along the minus strand of NC_065589.1, from coordinate 80,791,258 downwards.
TCTCCTGCCTCAGCCTCCAGAGTAGTGGGACTACAGGCGCCCATCACCATGCCCGACTATTTCTTTTGTATTTTTAGTAGAGACTGGGTTTCACCGTGTTAGCCAGGACGGTCTCGATCTCCTGACACTGAGGGTATTTTTTTAAAAAGTTCTACAGCTGGGCTGGGGGCGGTGGCTTATGCCTGTAATCCCAACACTTTGGAAGGCCGAGGCGGGCGGATCACGAGGTCAAGAGATTGAAACCATCCTGGCTAACACGGTGAAACCCCGTCTCTACTAAAAATACAAAAATTAGCTGGGCGTGGTGGCGGGCGCCTGCAATCCCGGCTACTCGGGAGGCTGAGGCAGGAGAATCGCTTGAACCCGGGAGGCGGAGCTTGCAGTGAGCGGAGATCACGCCCCTGCACTCCAGCCTGGCGACAGAGTGAGACTCCGTCGCGGGAGGGAAAAAAAAAGTTTTAAAGCTTTGCAGGCAATTCATTCATTCATTCAGCTCAATTTGATGAGAATGCAAGGTTAGTGCAATACAGATTTTTAAATATAAGATGCTGAAGATGCTTATAAATATGAACTTTCAAAAGATGCATTCTAAAGTGTTTCAGAGTGTTTTGAACACTGCAGCATTTTCAAAATAAATGTGTATAGACGCTCAAGATAATGTCTTTGAAAGGGTTGTTGGTATCATTGCTGATATAATTATAAAATTACATTATTCATATAACTGTATAGTAAATCTAGTTATATTATCATCTTGGAGAACATGACTAAAGAATATTTTCAAGCATTATTTCTTCTCTTCATTCTTTACTAGAAATATTTGTAATGGGAATGGATTGGTAGATTAACTTTTTTTCCTCAAAATTTCAAATACCGATCTAAGAATTACCTTTCTGAAAGGTGAGAGTCAGAGATTCAGATTGATTAAGAATCCATAAAATTGAGAGACTACTTTTCTTTCACTGAATACTACTCTTTTTTCCTGTGATATTTAGCACAGTAGAAAAAGTGAGTTCAAATAGGAGTGGTTTTTTTTTTCTGAATTACATACTTATCTTTATTATCTTTTTACCACAGAATGTAATTTACATTTACTGTATATAATAAATAAAGTAACTATTCCCTAGTTAATGAATAAAACTGCAGTATCTTTAATTAAACACAGAGTATAAATTAAACAGCATGTAAGCCAAAATCAACTGGATCCAGAAAAGTGTACAATTAAGAGTTTTTAATATTTGAAGATTATCACTTTATAATTTATCTTTTTCCCAGCCAATTTAAGTTTAAATTTTTATATAATTTATCCTCTTATAATTGATTTCTGACCTTTTTTTTGTCCTTGGATCATGAGCTAATGTGTTAAACCAGGTCTTAAGAGTTTCCTTTTTCATTGCATAATGCGTCCAAATCTTAGAGAAGTAGCCTTTCGTCTTCAAATACTAATTGAATTGAATTTCATGTTTGTGGTAAGTGGCAGCATCTACTAACCTTCACTTATTCTCTTGTCTTAATTTTTATTCTTCATATATGATATAAAATACAATTGGTATTTACCTCAAGCATCATTTTTACCTTAAAAATCCTCATCAATTATTGAATAAATCTATCCTAAACTTCCAAATATAAATGATCACAAAAAACAAAACACACGTTTTCCTGTTTGTTACCAAATCATTAAATACTGGAAGGAGTATACATATATGAAATTTAGTACATGTTATATGAAATTTAATAAGAGGTAGATTGTCTTTAAATTACAAGGATACCCAATGTATTTATTTTTTTTAGATTCAGATGGCTAGTAATTATTAAGATTATTTTAACAGATCAGGGATTTTGTTTACTTTTGAAAAATGATCTATATTGTATTTGTTTAAAAAGTAATATTAGTTCTAGATATCAAGGATTCAGTTGACAAACTTAAAATTGGAACATGAGGAGTATGAGTTATTTTCAATAGAATTCTAAAAAGATGGACATTGAAATTGTCTGGCACAAAATCACTCAAGAGATCACTACCTATATGTTTTATACCTTGCTATTTTTTCTATGAAAATAAGTAGTGCCAGTTTGGGTACATTGCAAATAGTCCTTTGATAGCTGAGAATCTGTCAAATTTCATTTGAAATTTACATAAGAAAAAGATAGCAAAATCATACTCCACCAGCCCATCCAGTTCTGCTTTCTTCTATATGCTCCTGGGTCTAAAAGACAAAAGATCACATCGAACACAGTATTAGGAGAACATTTTTTTCCTAAATATAATCTGGACATTTGGAAACAGTTAAGCTGCCTGATCAGAGTGTACCATTACTAGTCAACTAACTTATTTGAGTTTAAAAGGATAATATTAAAACTCTCATATAACAGCACTGTTGTATATACATGGGTAATTTTATTGCAGATCCTTAATAATTATGCCTAAACCTTCCATGAGGCAGTGACTTGGAATTATCACAACATCTATGGAGGCCCAGCACAATCCACTTGATGTGGTGTAGGTAAAACAGTGGAGTTTAGGTTAAATTCTTTCTTTTCTGGGTCCCATGAAGTAGCTAAAATTTTAAAATTTGCACTGAATCTTATTTTGGGTTATATTTTAACATAATGTAATTGATTATTTACTGAACAAACATTTAGTAATCCTAAAAGAATGACTAGACTTTTCTAGACAAATAATTAGAAAAAGAAGAACATTCTAGGTAAAATAAATAGCATAGAGACCAGACCAGCTTAGTCACCCAACAGATGGTTCAGTATGGCTGAGTGGAGAGTGACTACAGGAAAGAGTTAGAAGATGAAGGAGAATGCATGTTTATGAGCAAGATCTTGGAGAAACTTTATGGCACCCTAAAAAGTTTCAATTTCTCCTGTTTGGTAAATCTTTTGAAGGTCTTCCAATTCACAATTTGGAAAATAAAATTATGAACATGATGCAGAAGATAAACTAAAAGTGGGTAAGAGGGAAGGAGGTAGAGAGACCAACTGGAAGGCTATTGTAATGTTTGGGAAAAGAATGATAAAGACTCTAATCAAGCTCAAGGCAGTGAGAATGGAACAGAGAAAATGAAGCCATGCATATTGAAAAGTTCAAATCCTCAGAAATGAGTCTGAGAGTTATTGGCAAGTATACCAAAAAACTCTGGTATAGATTAAAATTACCCAAAGTGAATAAGTACAGAGTTGAGACAGACAGGAGGATAATCAGCAGACCATTTCCTCTTTTTGCTAGGGATACGGGTAGGAAATGTATTTCTCAGCCTTCCTTCAGTTGACTGTGGTTATTTGATAAGTTCTAGTCAATGGTGTGTGAACAGAAATGGGTTGCTTTTGGGCCTAACCCATAAAAGCCTCTCTTACATTATCCTTCATTCTTTTCTCCATCCCTCAACTGGATGTTGATGCTCATGTTTGACCAACTTTGGAATAGTGTTGGAAGCCAGTTAGCAGAAATGCCATCACCTGGGTTCCTGAATGACTATATGGAGCAGAGTACACCATTCCCCAACCCCCACCATACCCCACTTACCTGGACTCACTATTGGATGGTTACATGAATGTGCAATAAATTTCTACTGTATTAACCAACTGAATGATTGGAGGTTTTTATTGTTGTTGTTACAGCAGTTAGCCTACCTTGCAAATACATTAACTTGGAGAATAATAAGATTTCTAGAGAAGTCAGAAGAAGAGCTGGAAAGGAAAAGAACAGTCAATGAAGCAGAAGGAGAACCATGAGAGGGTGTACTGTCATAAAAGGCAGGGGAATAACAAATTTTAAGAACACAGTCTGGATTTTCTCTTATAGGGATAGGCCAATGCCTCAGAGAGAACAAGTAAGATAAGACTTGGAAAAAATAGTGAAACTTTTTGGATTTATTATTTTTAGCCATAAAAGTAAAATTAATTTTAATTCCCTTTTCAGAGGAGGAAGCATAATATAAAAGATGTTTCTTCCCCTAACTACAAACTTCTTAATAAATCTCACTATTAGAATTTATTACAAGTCATTGTTATCAGTTTTCTTTGCCTCTTTGTTTTGGGCGTGACTCTCAGCATGAATAAAACGTTGCTGGGTCACTTAACCTTAAATATTGTTTTCATAGTGCGTGCACACACACACACAGACACACACATACACACACATCAGTCATGAGGATGGTTTCTGGGAAATTCAACACTGTTGTTCTCAAATCTCAAAATGTGTTGCATGTATTTATCAAACTATTTTGAAACAGAGGTGTTTAGAAATTCTAAGGTTATTCAAACATGATATTCTAAATTTAAGCACTGTTTTCTGGCTGCAAAACTAAAGTTTATATTCCAGGGACTTCCACACCTCATTGAATGAGCATCTTAAATGTTCTGTCAGTTTGGATTAAAGTTGTCTCAGATTTTGATAAATTAGAATTTCAGATTTCAAAGCAATCACAGTTTTAAAATTCCTAGTTTTAGAAGCTAAAAATTGTGTCTAAATTATAAATCTCATCATGTTCAAACTAATAAAATTAAAGCAATAGTCCCTAATACCTAGATTCATTGAAAAGTTTAAAGATATAGTCACCCAAAGCTGACTAATCAGACCAATTGTTTCTAATTAACTAGCATAATCAAGATTAGTCTATCCTTTCTTTGCCTATGATACTGCATTAAAGCCAAAATCTTCCTGCTTTGTATATCAAAATATATATAAGATAAAAATACGCTTCTAGCATATTCCATCAAAATTAGTCAAGCCTCTCACAGACACAGTAGTGATTTAAAAAAATATTTTTAGCCTGAGTAATGTTGACTATTATAGTCCTGATATATTTCCAAACAGACTCATATGACTTTTTTCTTGCAAAACATAATGTCCTAATTTCTAGATGAAATTTAGTGATTTACTTTGATTGTTCTGTGCTTTTCTTTTTACTTTATAAAATATGATTATTCTATATTTGCTTTAATGAAACATTTCTTCATAATTAGAAGCCTCATAAAATGTACCCATCAAATATCCTATTTAAAGAAAACATTTTGTATCTCTTAGACTCTAATGTGAGTAATTAAGAACAGGCTTATTTTAAAGTTTATACATTGGTTAAGCAGTTTTTCTGACTCATTAATTCAACAGATTATGTTTGAATTTGAGCAATAGAAACAATTAAAACTCAACAATAAATCTGTGCTTAGTTTTCAAGGCTTTTCTTGCCCAAAATTAGTAGATATCGGGTACTGTCCTAAGATAACCTGATAACAGAATAATTTGGTCTAATATCTTATGTCACATTCTCAGTAATTCTCATTTGATTTTAAAATCAAAATATTTGGGTGGGGTGTGGTGGCCCACACCTGTAATCCCAGTACTTTGGGAGGCTGAGGTGGGCGGATCATGAGGTCAAGAGATCGAGACCATCCTGGCCAACATGGTGAAGCCCCATGTCTACTAAAAATTAAAAAATTAGCTGGGCGTGGTGGTGCATGCTTGTAGTCCCAGCTACTCAGGAGGCTGAGGCAGGAGAATCACTTGAACCTGGAAGATGGAGGTTGCAGTGAGGCCAGATCGCCCACTACACTCCAGCCTGGCGACAGAGTGAGACTCCATCTCAAAAAAAAAAAAAAAAAAAAAAAAAAAAAAAAAAGAAATCAGAATATCTGGATTTCCTTTGATAATATCCATTTCCTTTATAATTTTTCATTTTTCATATTGAATAGAACATGCATGCCCCATTTGCATTTCTTCTCTGGTTCTTTTGTTTAAAACATATATATTTACCTAGTAGACCCATGTTATGGTTTCATCTGCATTATTTTGCTGTTTATTGGACTGCCAATGTTATAATGTCAAAAGGCTGGTTTACCATCATAATTGAGAACCAGATATCTGATTTTCCCAATGTCATGTTGTCCCATTTTTAATTTTTGGCTATTCAATTTCAAGGTTTAAGTCATTCAAGAAAATAAAAGGCATCCTATTTATTTAATAAAAAGATGGACCCGTGAATACTGAGTGCTTTTTTGCAAAGCAGTTGATAGTTGAATGCAGTAATCCTGGCTTTACAACATAAAATGTTAGCTGTAGATGAATCCCCACTATTGTGCCTTGATCTTCAGAAATATGTATCTGTGATCTTAATATACCGTACCTTTGGACAATCCCATGTCTGCCAGTCTTCCCTGAAATCACATATAGACAAGACCGAAACATTCTGGACTCTTTTTAGCCACTGCAAACATACTCGTTCATCAGTAACCCACGTGAGCCAACTGAAATAATAATCACTGCAAATAAAATAGAAACAGGGAGTCACAACCATAAACCAGTTTCACACAAACAATAATTTCTTAATTTTTGTTTTCTGAAGAATATATGTCATTAAGATACAATACTTATTTAATAGCTAAGGAAGAAAAAACATTCCTTTCTCTGGAGAGAAAGTTTAAATAGCTCTACTTAAAAAATTTCTATGAGAGTTTCTTCATCTAATGAAATCATTTCATATGTGAGTTTTCTCCCCGTTTCTGGATTTTAACATCTTAGAAAAGAATTTAAAACATAATGCCAAAGCTACTGATCAATCTAGAGGGGAAAAAAAGCATTAAACTGGCATTTTGCACAAGTAAACTCAATTTTTCACCTTATAATTAGTTGAGAGAGAGACAAGTGTGATAAAAGGATAATCTTTGTCTCCTGGCGGATTCATGTTGGAAGCTGTTTTAGCTGTGACTATGGTCAGGTATTGAAATTCAGGCTTGTGGAATAAATCACAGATGATGTATGCGAAACAACTCAAATAGTGTTTGGCACATACTAGATGTCAGTGAATGGCAGCAATGATTCCATGACTCTGAGGATGAACTAGTAGGTAGAGAACATCAACATAAAATGAATCACAAACTTCTGGAAAATTGATGTAAAGGAAATCATAGAGCTGCAAGGGGCTTCAGGCTCAAATCTGGGCTTTGTGTCCTAATAGTTATATACCTTTAGGCCAGTTACTTAACTATTCTATTTTTATATAACATCAGAATAATAATATTACCTGTTTTAAAGATTGCTGTAAATATTAGCTGACAGGGCTTAAACCACTTAAGAACTATGTCTGCTACATGATGAGTGTTCAGAATATGTTTGCTACTACTATTTTATTGTTAGTATCTTACAGCTGTTCAAACAAGCCTCTGGAATCCTTGTATTTTGCTCATTTGCCACCTATGGAGAATGACACTTTTAAAAAAATGATGTATTGAGTTAAGTTTTTATCCACTCGATCAGGGTGGGGAAGAGCAGATAATTAAAAAATGTAAAGTCACGTTTGATTATACATGAGTGGACTCAGCAAGGCCCAGTGGAAGCCTCTCATGGGGTTCTTTTAAACCCTATTAATGATCAGTCACTTGATCTTGGCTATTCTTCATAAGGCAGAAGGAGAAGACCCAAGCTTGGCCCGCTAGGCATTGGGAAGTGTTAAGAAAGCCCAACAGGCAGGGCCTGGGCACCTCTTCCCCTTAGCCACTTCAACCAGAAAGACCACAGAGGACTGACTGAAGTTTGCTGTAATCTGGACTAATCAGACAATGAGACATAGGGCATCATGCTAGGGAAGTGAGAACTCTTCACGTCTCTGCCTGCCTACAGTTCATCTCTAGACAACTCTAAAACCAGATAAATGAGAATATCCTGCTTCATAGCGAAAAATGCTAATTTTTGGAGAGGGTCAGCTTATCTTCTCTTATTTACCGTACACATGTGATCCACATAGATCCCCAAATCCTGGCTTGAGATAAAGTCAGCCAAACTTGAAAGAAGCCAGGGTAAGGGCATGCATAATTTTACTATCTGCTTGCTTGTCCCAAGTTCACATCTGTACATCTGAGGAAGGTTTCACTTAGATTGATCACTGAGGTCACATTTATATGTGTAAAAGGGCTAATTTTGTAAAACCAATTAAGGAAACTTATTTGTCACCTTTAATTTTGTATGTCTTTAGCTTTGTGTGCAACTCTTATTTACTTATTTGTTTTTGCTTCTAGCATGCACAGCATAAACTCACTAGAATGTAGGATAGAAAGATGGGAGGGATCTGAGATGAATTACCTTGAGGCTATCATTGCTGGAACAGGCACTTCCTGGGGACCTACATATGCAGGGTAAGTGGTATCGATAATAAATATCCGAACAAAAGGATTCTTAGCTCCGGCCTGCCAAAAAAATTGAGATATATAACCTCCTAAAATTCCAATTATCACCAACATTTTAAATAAATTGTAGGAATTTAGACACATTTTTCTAAGTGAATAATCTTATGTATATCACTGTGGAATACATTCTATTTATAACATGACAAGAATTTCATTTCAATTTTACCTGCAGGGCAATTACAAATGTTGCGTCAACCAGAGTGAAAATAGGTGTTTTAAATGCCTAATGAGAGAGCTTTAATTTATAGGGAAAATCATTTTGGATATGAAAGTGCAGTTCTGTGAACCATATTCTCTTTTCTGATTTCCAAGACAGAGCTCTCTCATTTTTATTGTTGGGATAATTATAATAATAATCATATCTCTGTATACCAAGGAGAGTTCAGAGGGGGATTAATTTGAGAGGAGAACAGAAAGAAAAAATAAATGAAAGACATTTTTTGCTTTTGCCATATGATTTGGTCTAGGACAATCACCAAATGCTCAGTCTCCTACCTGCTTGTATTATTACCGCCACCATCTCCAAAAGATTAGGGAAATTTCACCTCCAAATGAAGTATCCATGAGATTTACACTTTTCTTGTTTTGTGCTTTCTATACTACTGCATACTTAAAATTTACATGACAGTATAGCTCATACCTAGACAGTTTCTTAGAGTTTCTCTGTTATTTTACCGTAGAAAGAGAGAATCTTGCAGTTGTAATAAAACTTAAATTTATGAAATGTAGGTACACAGTATTTAATGACTCAGTGCTGTTTGAATTCATCCAAAGAACCATTCAATCTCCCTTAAGACCTCCCTGTTTCACTCCCAAGTTTATCAGGGGCTCCCTTAGTTTTTTGGAATTGTCCCACATCTCCACCTAATGCCAGATGTTTTAGCAACTTTAAGCCTCAAGGAAATATGAGAATGTGGGTCCCAACTTCCCAATCAGTGCCAGTCACTTTTCGGTTCTGGGTTCCCCATCTCTTCCTGCTCCCTTAGGTCCTCCCAAAGATCTGAGTTCTTTTACATCTTGGGTCCCCCCAAAATGCTAGGCCTCTCCCAAACATCTCCAGCTTTTAGCGTTTTTACACAGCTTTTAGACTTTTAACATAAATATTAGACTGTCTGCAATTCTATTTCTTTCTCTATGGCCACTTTGGCTTGCTTAGAATTCATTTGTGTGTATGCCACATCCATCCATCTTTGTCACACAGGGACCCACTGTGTCCATCCATGACAATGTTCCTCTTGGCGAGTAAAAGGAATAGCATCCAAAGAACAAAGAAGTAATTCTAAAATCGCATCCGATTCCTTGTGCAAGAGGTGAATTTGTACTTTGATTCCATTTTTTCTGATACCATTTTTACATTGAAATTAGGATATAATGCTTCTTCACTGAGACATAACCCATTCTCCTACTGCACACTGAGGTCTCCTCCCTCCAGACGTAAGACTGGATAAAAAGAATGTATAACAACTCTACAATGTTAAATATTCAAAAAACTATGGGCTCACACCATATCTAATTCCTTCAAGGGAGAAATTGAGACTTGCAAATTTAACCTATCTTGTATATCCTGAAAAGATCATAACCCATGCCTGCTTCTACCTGACAGAAACATCAAATTCAACATTTGTATTTCTTATTCTAGTTTGCATTTACATGAGAATTCAAGAGAGAATTGCAAAACAGAACTTTACCCTGAATTTGGAGCATGAAATATGAAAAAAAATTAAAATTAAGTTAAGCTTGTTTTTCCTCCATGATCAAGACCATATGTTTTTCAAAGATTCTGCAATAGATTTTGCAAAGACTACTTCATCCAGCACAACCAGATGTCCAAAGCAACAGATGTCCACATAAATAATAGAGCACAGTACAATGTTTGCCTTACAATGCACAAGGATAAGAAGCTCTCCAAACTTGTTGATCCCACCTTCACTCATGGTAAATCATTGCTCATTTTGATACTAGGAAAATGAAAGCATCTGCTGAAAGTATTCAACATACCTTTGGGTATGGAATATTTATTGTTCTGGGATATTGTTCATCGCCATAATAGGAATAGGCAATAACTGGTATATCTGTATCATTAAATTCCGCATATGCCAAAAATTTTCCATTAGGAGACCACCAGAGAGCATATTTTGTAGCAAGCATTTCCTCTGAAAAATAAGTACTAGGATATTAACTATAATTACATCTTACTCTTAAAATCATTGTAAATACTTCTGAATAGCTATTTATCAACTGAAATAATTTATTTAATGTGGATGTGACATATGTCATACTTTGGTTATTAAAAAATTACATAATCTGAGTTAAGAGGAATAGTTTAACCTTTTACTCTATGTCAAACATCAATTAGCCTTGTTAGAAAATGACATTAATCAGAAATGTAATTTTTTAAATGAATAATAAACACATCGGCAATAATTAATTTTTTCTTTCAGGGCAGCTTCAGGTTTTTTAGTCACCTAAAACAGCCAAAACAGAAAGAACTGTAATTGTACTAGAGAGTGGCATAAACATTGAAAGTTACATTTCCCTCCTAGGAATTAAAAAAAAAGCAAAAAAACAGAGTTAGTTTAGATAAATAGATAGATAGATAGATAGATAGATAGATAGATAGATAGATAGATAGAGACTAGAAGTCTTTTTAAAGTCCAGTTAATTCCTGAATTCTACATTACCAAGAATGAGAACAAAATCAACAGAGTATCAGAAAGTAAAAATATTTTCCCATAAGATAATATAGACAGTTGTTTAGTTTTGAAAAAAAAATTGTTTTTCTAAAGAAAAAGTAAACATGAAAAAATGTACTAATGCAGCACCTGAGGACCATATACGTTTTTGGATTATAAATCATTACTACTACTTCATAGTAATGTTAATGAAAATCAATTCTACCAGTCTTCTGATAACCACAATTTGTTCTTTTAAAATACGTATGCCCTATTTGTAACCTACAGACAATTTTCAGCAATGCTACCCTTCATGGAAATAAGATACTACTCATCTAAATCTTACTAAATATATGAAATTATTTTAAACTAAAAGCCTAAAGCATTAACAGTAGAAAAGGAATACAGCTTACCTTCATAAACCCAGTCTGGGATTCCATTAAATATTTTATTTTCTCTTCCATTAAATGTTATTTGAAAAGGTGGATCTCCTGGTCTTTGTTTCAAATAGATATTGTTTTGATAGACATATGCCTAGAAGTGGTGGTAAGGGGAAATTCCCCAACAAATTAAATGAAGGCTGTATATTTGTTTTAGTTATTCCTCTAATACCTTTAAACAGAGTGGTAATAAAGATACGAAAAAGATTCACAACTAAAATATCATTTTAATAGGTAAAAAAATCCAACCACCTTACATTAACATCAATTATAAATTTTAAAGTCTGAATGAAATAAAAAGTAAAGCCTATTATTTTCTTACTTGTTTCATTACCCCCAAATAAATAATTATGTATATTGACAGAAAGTCGAATAAATCTCTGAATATTAATAGCTAGCCAGATCTAATCTTTATTTAGAGTCCTTAAATAAGAGCTTGGACCAAATTTCATGTTGTCTGAAGCTAGTCTGGGAAACTTGTGAAAACCATATTTTTCCTGAGCTTTCTGGCACAACGCATTCTGGCTGAGTATAAGGATAAAGTTTTTGACTGCTATATTTAAAGAAGTCTATCCATGAGCTTGAGATTTTGCGGAATTCTCAGATGGGTTTCAATTTATCAAAACTCTTCCCGTTTTTAACCACTAAAATAGTCATGAATGTATTTTTTTTTTTTTCTTTCAGGCAGGGAAATTTAACAAAGGCCAAAATCAAATGGCTCCTCTTTTATTTACATGATTAAACACTTCAAAAATTTAAACACTTACTAATTTACTCCCAACAGGCGACCAGCATAAATACTGAATTGGACGAGGAAGCTCATTTCCTCTTACAAATTCTCTAGAAGGAAAGAAAGAAAGAAAGAAAAACAACAAATCTTGCTGTTTAATGCAAAAAAATTAATAATCTGTATAAACAGAAAAAATAAACAAACAATTAAAATTAAGGCTCATTCCCTCTGCACCTACAAACCTAATGAAAAGAATACAGGAATGAAGAACTGGAGACATAGGTGTTGATTTCTGTTCTTCCAGTAGTTACTTAAGAGTCACTTAACTTTTCTGGGTGTCAGTTTTCTGACCTTTATCGTGAGGTGAATGGATTAAATACTTACAGACTGTCAAAGTGGAGAACATCTCTAGAAATTATCTAATACAATCCTTTCATTTTATAGAAAGTAAATATGAGGCTTAGAGAGCTGATAGAACTTTTTCAGACCACATTGCTAGTTCTTGGCAGACCTTGAAATAAACTCAAGTCCTTTTAACCCCTGGGATTGTAAAATTTGCACACACTAGACTGAAATGGTCACTGAAGTGCCTTCCAGCTCTGAAATTCTATAATTGTGCTGAAGTTTAGTATGTGCTCTTCTACATTCTCATTCACAACCCCCATCTCTGTGAATGCATATGCATTTCAAATTTTTGAAAATAAGATGCCATTTGACAATCTCCCCAGGGATCTGACTTGAAATCAGAAAAGGAAAGGAACATCTGATCTCAAGCTAAACTGAAAAACGGATTGTATACTGGGCAGTATGCCTTAAGCTTGTAAAGTCCTCCACCCATGGGGAAATTTCAAATAGTCTATTGGCCAAAACTCTCACTTTGATGCTTAGAGTCACTCTGCAAGTATTCAGTTAAGTGACTTGCATTGTGGAGCTTTTGTAGTTCTTCAGCAAGAATGCATTCAGATTTTTATAACTGTTACAGAGTCATAGGATGTCATGCTTACTTTTTGATTTTTGTCATCTTGAAGATTGGATTAACAGTTTCATCAAGACTGCCTTCATGGGAAAGCAAAGCAAGACCTGCCGCCAAAGCACAATTTGAAGAGCCTCAAAAAAGACCCAACCTCTCCAAAAAAAAAAGAGACTCAAAAAAGCCCAACCTCTCCAAAAAAAGCTCTCCAACCTGGACCTAATATGTGCCTGACATTTCTGCCTTTCCCATTCTTTTAATGTTTGGACAATTGTGAAGATCTGTAACACACACTGCCTTGATGTAACTTTTTAGGTGCTTGCATGAGACCTAGCAAGTAACAAGGGAACATGGCATAGTTTTGAGTGGGGAAAGTGATTCCCGTGGAAAGTGACCATTGGCTCTGCAATGAGAGTCTTGGCCGCCAGAGGGCAGTACATGAGCACCAGGCACCTGGGTGATCGGGAATACGTTGAAAGGGATGCGAGAGCCGGGTTAAAAGATTGACCCAGGCCTGGCCCGCTCGCTCACGCCGGTAATCCCAGCACTTTGGGCGGCGGATTACTTAAGGCCAGAAGTTCGAGACCAGTCTGGCCAATATGGAGAAACCCCGTACCTACAAAAACACAAAAATTAGCAGTGGTGGCACAAGCCTGTAATCCCAGCTACTTAGGAGGCTGAGGCAGGAGAATTGCTTAACCTCGGGAGGAGGACGTTGTGGTAAGCCGAGATCACACCACTGCACTCCAGCCTGGGCGACAGAGTGAGACCCTGTCTCAAACAAAAGAAGAAGACGTTCTTCACCTGGTTCACAATTTGTTCTCAAGCTCCTGTTACCTTTGATACTGTAACATTGTCTCAGTTTTCTGTATGCAGTGGAATCATCTATGCAATCACACAGGCAGCACTAAGCTAAAAATCTCAGCGCATGTCTCAAGCCACCACAGCTGCCATTTTCTGTTTTCTAAGTCAGTAAAGGTATGAGAAAAGGCGAGGGAGGATGCTTTACAAAGGCGTTAATCTCCTCAGTTTTGCCTACCTAGCTTGAAACCAGTACTGTCTTATTTTCTCTATGCTAGATTTTTATAGAGTCTTCAAAGGCATAAAAAAGACTTGAAATTAGTGGTATTCAGGGAGGCCTGGAATCTCAAACAAGTTTGCCATCCATCCTTCACTTCCTAAGTTATGCTGTATTTACCTGACCGCCCCCTCCCCAAATCTGAAATACCAGATAGTTGTGCAGAAAACAAAGAAACAAACAAACAAAAATAGTGATTTGATTAAATTCACTGCAGAGAAACTAAATATTTAATGCGATTTTAGGCCATAAAGCTTATCTAATTCATGATTAAAATATTAAGATTATCATTTTTTTGAATGCTGTTCAACTTGGCGAGCCTCAACAAAAGAATTTCAAAATGATTAAAAGAAAAACAAAGACATGATGAGAGCCTTGAGAAACTGGACTGAAAGACTAAGATTCCCCACTCACTAATAGAAAGAGATCTTAAGAGTAGGTAGGGCTGGTGCCCCAAGCTCATTTGCATCTCATTGTTATATGTGTTTCACATAGAAGGGGCTCAATAAATATTTTTAAAATTTGGTGATGATATGGATTCAGAGGCAAGAAGGACTCGGAATGCATTAGATGGATTTGAGATTCTACTTTAAGAAGCAGTTGCTATTTCTTAATTTGACAGTTTAAGTAGATCAGAGTAATTCTCTGAACATTTGAAAGAAGCAGATAGATAATTTTTTTAAAAAAAAATTGTGCTCTTGCTAGACAAAAGGGGAAATAGACCAGAAGTTTTTTTTCAATACCTCTTCAAGCCATATAATTATTTCCCCTTTTATATAACAGCAAAGAGGATATCACATTAAGGTGAGTAGCTAAGGCAATTCATTGTCCAAACTTAGCCAGGGTGATTTTTCTAAAGTGCAAATCTGATCATGTCATTTTCCATTTAAAACCCTTGAATGAATCCTTATTGTCATCAGAAAGAAAGATCTAAACTCATTTTAATGATTTCCTCATTATTAATTGGCCTATGCTTCCTGGCTTGGCTATTCCCCAACCTTACACCACCTCCTACTAGTCAGCAGGCCCCTCCCTCAATTTCAAACAAATTGACCTACTTTGCATTTCCCAAAAGCACAATGCTCTCCCTCCCCCTTTTAGGCCTTTACATATTCTTCTTGCTGCCAGAAATTCTCTTCGTCAATCCTTCGCCTATCTGCACATCCATTTAATTTTTTCTTTTAAACGGTAAATGCTTCAAACAGTTAACATATATATATATATATATATATATATATATATATATGGAAAATGGTATTTGACAATTTATCTACCAACTAAATTAATTCAAAAGAACATTTAGTAGTTTACATGTCAAATATCTTTCCATTTTAAAAATAATTTTAATATTTTGTCATTTTTATAATAATTAATTTTAAAACAATTAATGGAGTATGTGTTCAGACACAACTAATGCTGCATCTCTCTCCCTCCCTTCCTCCTCCCATCAGTGAAATAGCCGCTCTCCTAAAAATAGTGTCTCATTCCCAAGAATGTTTTTGTGCTTTCCTATATATGTTTTTTTCATAAATAGCACATGTTTAATTTGATCTTCAAAAACAGAAAATCCAAAACAATATTGTGAATAAAAATACAAAACATTAGTCAAATAAAGAGGTGAGTATCCCATATAAGTATTTTCTTGAATTTTGTAAGCTTTTTGGGTACATATATACTGTATTACTAAAAAGTAAGAAACAATGATCAGTAAGAAGATAAAGTCTTCTTAACACCAAATCAGAGTTTGGAATGAAAACATTCTAGGTATTAGATTTAAGTAGTATTGATAAACAGAGGTGATTTACCCATTGCTAAGGTCATAGATGTAATATGTTGCTGTGTAAGAGTATCTCCAAAGCTGTCAGAAAGAAGAAAGACAAAAAAACAAATTGCAATTGTTAGAAAGCTTACATCAATAATGTATAATCATATATCATCCAATTCAAAGTTCAGAATTATAAAAGGACTACTTTCACAAGGCACAAGGAAGAATATGTTTCAATTCCAAATGAGTCTTCATTTAAAGAGTCTTACTGTGGACTTTTGTGCCGTTTGTGCAAGTTCCAGAACTAATCTCAGCAGTGATTCAACCCTCACTCCATAAAAAGCATACCCAAAGAAATTTCCTAACATAAAAAGCTTATCTTTGCATACTCTATCCCAGAAATTTTCCCTTCATGTTTTACCTGTATTGAAGTAAAACCACAATGATTTCCACAGTCCATAAGGAATACCCTGCACCTGGGTAATTCATTCTAATTATACCCCTTAAAATTGGGTAAAGAGAATTTCATTCAACATGTATTTTTGCTGCAAAATGCTTGCCTTTCTTTGAGTATAGTTTTAAAAATAATAATTGAAACAAATGAATAAGAATATTTGGCTTATAATTCTTCGTGAACAAAGCTCTTCATTTTCTTGTTAAGTATGTTTGTGCTGTTGTTAATGAATGATGCAAGTATTATTTTGGACTCTGTTCCTTAAAGCACTTTCACACTTAAACAAGCTCCATAAGATTGAAACGTGTCTTGCTGAAGATTATTGGTGACCATTTAGAGGTAAAGACAGACTCTTGCTTTCTCTCACTTTTTTAAACCACCTTGTGGATTAGTAGGAGATATAATTGGATATAATCAAATTAAATAGTTGATACCTTTGAATAATCACTTTCTAGATATACAAATTGCCGATCAGGTGATAAGCCATAATTTGAAGCATTCACACTTTTCTGAAATAATGAAGAGGTTGATTAGAATACAGAAAAGATAACAAAGAGCCATGTAAATTTGTAGTTTTAAAAGAATATTATATTATTAACATACTCCTACATACATAGGCTTTCAATGCAATTGAAAAAAATATTTTGTGGAACTAAACTATAATTCAAAGAAATTTGCTAGATACTGTGGGAGAAGGATGCAAGAGATAATATATACTTTGTGATTTCAAGAAACTTATGAACTTGTTAAGGAGTATCATACTACAAATTAGAATGTCCTATAAAAGATTCAATATAGCATTGCAAAATTATTAAGAAAGAAATGATTAAACTCAAATCAGAGGATTATTGATTGCAAAGAGAAAGAGAGTATGATCTAAACTTGGTTTTAAAAGATTAGTAGGTTTTTCAGAGTGGAGAAAGTTGGAGGACTGGCAGCCCGAGGGACAGAACAGTTAAGTGCCCATACTTTATAGCTACCACTTATTAAGCACTTATTCTATGTTAGGCACTGCCCTACGCACTTGCAAATGTTATTTCATTTAATTCTTTTATTAAACAAAAGAGGCATTATTATTCCCACTTTACCAAGGAAAACACTGAGGCATAATAAGATTGGTGTAGTAAAACCCTTTACCCAAGGTTTCACGACCAGTAAGGGACTGAGCCAGGATTTGAACCTCAATTGGCCTGACACTAAGGACTGAGTTCTTAACTCCTATCTTATGCTATACTATATTCAAAAAGGAGGAAAGATGTAAAGATGTTAGGTGATTTAGAAGAAGCCAAAGACAGTAGTCTAATAGGATTAGCAGACAGAACTGGAAGACTCTAGTGGAGTATGGAGCTGGGAAGGCAAGTTGTGTCCAGATCAGGTGCTAAGACTTTGAACTCTGTTTCTTGGTCAATGAAGAGCTGGCAAAGGTTTCTGAGGGGGAAGATGATGTTGGATACATACCATGGTTCTGTTACTCAAAATGGTATATGATTGTCCTGTTTCAATATTATAAAGTACTATATTGTTATCTGCAGATTGATGAAGATATTCTTGTCCTTTAAACAAGAAAGAAAACAAAATTTAAATGATCTCTCTTAACAGGAAATGCATTCCTAACAAAAGAAACCTCTCCTATTTCACAGACCTACTTTGTTTTTCCTCTCTGTCCAGTACACATTGCTTTGTGAGATGTAAAATCGTAGGTTGGTGGTAGAAGGAAGAAGGTAGAATGCTTTCTTCTACTTCACACGAAGATGCCACATTTGCAAACAGCAGCCCTATTTTAGCTGATTCAGGGTGCTTAGGAACACAATTTTGTTTTCTCTGGGTTACAAAGGGGATAAACTAGTTTGAAATGTACATTTCTTTTGCAATAATAAACATAAATTACATTTAGATTGTGTTTGGTTCAACTTAAAACTCACTTTGCATTAGTTTTATTTTCTTAAGAGAAAAAATTAAAATATTCCATTTTGTTCAGTGACACTTAAGATATGCAACTAAAACTTCATAGACTATTTAGTTGATCTCACTATTTATTTGATTAGATTTGTTTTATAACATCCTATTTTGAAAAGCTATATGAAAATACCGATTTCATGACCCTTAAAGGGTTCATTGTCAGATTGAGATTTGCCTGTTCTCCAGATTATCCAGATTAATAATGGAATTTCTCTTTTGGTAAAATTTTTGTGGCTTCTCCTAAATAAAAATATATCTACCATTCTGAAAAGTGATTACAGACGTTCAAATTATTTCAACAATACTTTTTCAACTTTTCTTTTTCTATTTAAAACTCTATTGGCCTCATTACTATGGGGCAAATCCAGTATGAATGGTTTCGTCAAAAGCGCTTTTTTGAGCACTTGAACCATTCAGATAATTGTTCTTTTGTACATTTCAACTGATACGGCTTCAGTTACTATAGAGATGCATTGGCACTGAAATAAAAACCAAACAAAATACATTTTAAAAAACCCCTAAAGATAAATAATGCACTTACCTGAAATCCAGTTTGGAAAAAATGTTTTATAAGAAAATGTCCCATTTAAAATATCCTTCAGTGTGAGTGCTCTCATTGTATTTTCTTCAGAGTTATGAACTTTGGGGGAAGAGCAAACACATCCTTATTAAAAAGAAGGTTAACAACTCAAATAAATGCTAAGCCTGGCCTTCATCTGTTCTTTCTAATATAATAATATCTGCTATTTGCTAAGTGATTGTTGAACTCCTTTCATAATAACTATTAATTATTAATAATAGTATCTCCTTTTTTGTAGATAGGATAAGTAAGAATTAGGGAGGTAGTTTCACTGCCTGGAAGGGAAAACTGGCTGGAAACTGTAGGGGAAGATGAAGATTACAAAGGAAGGCCATGCAGAGCATGGTTCTTCAGGCAGTGAAGAGTTGTCAAGGTTTTCCAGAAGGAAGATGAGATGAGGTTCCAACAACTCTAGTCTTTGCAGAGCTGGGGTTACAGACCAGGTAGGTTTGGCTAAAATCTCACTCTCTTATGCAATTCACTGTACTTCCTCACATAGGTTTGGTTCAGATTTCAACTGATTTATCAATGATGTATTTTAGCATCCCAGTTGGTCAAATGAGATTGGCCAGAACCCTTGCCTTCAGAAATCTCAAGAGAGGTATTATGAATATAGGCTATTTTCTCATACTATGGACTTTGAGGAAAAGGAAAGCAGACAGAAAGGAAAGAAAACCCCTTGATCTATACAAAATATCTTAGAAGTCCCAAGAGTAGAGGGTTTTCTGTAGAAAAGCTAATCTAATGTAGCTCACAAACCACAAACAAATTCAATCTATATTTGAATCCTTCAAAACCATTGTGTTTTTCAAACATGATCTTATTCTCAGAACAAATATTCATTACAGAGCCCTGAAGCAGTCAGATACACCAGGCAGATAATAAGGCAACCAAATTCCAATGCCCTTTTATATCCATATTGCCATTCTCCATCTCTCCCACCTTACCCCTTCCACAGGCCACTAAAACTTACAGGAAGTTCCTATACCTTGAATGCCATTTATGAATCTGGCATTTGCCCAGGTGAAAACAAAACTGTCAAAGATGGGAGTTGTAACTTTATCCTGCTATAAAACTCTTTCGTAGCCCTCCATGACTCTTCCGGTAAAGATCACAAATGATGATCTGGATGGACTACAGGCACTTGCTGGTGTGGGGCAGTCTACCCTGTCAGCTCTTCTCGCTCCTCTCTCATTACTTTCTAGACACTAACAAGCCAGGCTTTCTTTTCCTCAAATACTCTTTCTGTAAGGTGTCTACAGCCTTTTCTAGTCTCTCACCTTTACTACTCAGTCCAAAAGCTATATACGTCCTCTGAGAAGCCCTTTCTGACCCCCTGGTTTAGATCAGGTTTCCTTTTACACATTCCCATATACCATGTTCCTTGCTTTTAGAACACTTGTCTTGGTTTGTAATCGTGTGTATATTTGAGTGATTATTTGATTAATGTTTTCCCAAAGTTACCATAAGGCCAGGAATCATGTTTTGTTTTTCTCATAGCACACTCCAAACTTCTAGCACATACAGGCATCTAATAAATAGTTGTTGAACGAATGAATGCATGAAATGAAGACTGGCTGGATGGCTGGATGGCTGGATGGCTGATTGGTTGGCTGGCTGGATGAGATGTGTGCCTTTTCTGAATTCCCTGCATGGTTTTTGGTAAGAAGATCTCTGGTGCTTTGGCTTGCTCACCAGTATTACGAGGTACTGGACTAAAAGGTGTTGGCAATCTCTTTCAGCTATGCCATGCTAGATTTTGAAATCTGAAACTCAACCTGCTCTATTAACCTTGTAGTTACATTAATGTTCTGCTATGTATGTAGTAAGATCAAAATAATAAAGTGGAATAATAATATCTTCTGTTGTTTTAACTGATTTATACTGATGCATGTATGCGCCACACATTTGATTAGGACCAGGAGTTTATTTCTTTCCTTAATTTGCGGCAACTTATTCCATGGCTGTAAAAATAGTGGCTGGTGAGCCCCTTTGCAACTAGACACTGAATACTTAATAGAATTGTTATTCTATTTTTTAAATAATTATCTTTCTGTATTATCTGTGCATCATAAACAAGGTTGTGTACACTATACATTTATTTGTAATGAAATATCTTCTGTTTAATGAAATGGTCTTATGTAGAATTCGTACCATTGATTTTTTAATTCTCATTCAGTGAATAAAAGACCGTTTACTACAATAGCATTAGAATAATTGCCAAGTATTGTATTTAATGCAATTTTATTTAATTTTCCTAAGAACAAGTTGCAATCCATTTCTAATGTAATAAAGGGAAAATTATAACACTATTTATAGTGGAACTTATTTTCCATTTGAAACACACTTAGTTTGTGCCTACACAATCCTGAATATCTAGATGGAAAATTTAAAAATGTATTAAGTCATTTTACTGTGAATACCAAGATCACCATTTTTTTTCAAAGAATGTTTTTGATATTAATTCAATAAATGAATATAACCTTAGTAAGTTTTTAGAAAGTATAAATAATGCTTCAGTTATGGCTGGTGACATAGTTTTCCCTATTGAAGCATCTTTGCATATAATTTTCCTTGTATTATGCTTAATTGAGACATTTATAGCTGTAATTAATCTTCGTTTTCATAGAAGGCTAAATTAAGTGAGATAATTCAACTAAAACATCTAGCTCTATGTGTGGCACATGGTAGCAGTCAATACATGTTACCTTTTCGCATTATTGTAACTCATCAGTATTTTTCAAATAAATATTTTAGATCAGTGTTTCCCAAACAGATTTGTCCACTGGGATTTTTGCTTCTGAATATCTACTAAAACCACAGTTTGAGAAACACAGTTCCAGACAAAGCTATTAGTATATACAATTAAGCTTTACTTTTATTTTAGTTTAACGAAATTCATCAGTTATGCATGAACATTTTGTCTATTGCCTAGCTCCATAACTGAACTGTTACAATTAAAATCATAAGTGTAATTAGTACTAATATTGTACAATGAATAAATAAAACATAAAAAACAAGAGTTTCAAATTGCTTTTTAAATACCTACTCATTTTCCTTTTCGTATCATTAAAAAGCATTTTGATCTTATCAGATTTCTCAAAAAGATTCTAAGAATTAATTATTTATTCCTTTAAACCTCTAATTTTGTTTATTCAGGAAGGTTGGACTTGATACTATATTTTATATTACTTCCTAGTTAGCAATTAATTTTATATGAGTGCACAGTAGCTATAAATGGCAACAATCAATATAGATAACTTAGCATATGACTCAAAATATCTGTAAAGCAATTTTAAACATGTACTAATTGTACTACTGATTGCCATAATGAGAATAATCCTCACCATCCCCCAGGAAGTGATGAGTGGATGTATGAATAACATATCCAGATGAGCCAGCTACATGTATGTGGGAATGGATTTCAGGCACAGATTGGGCTGGGATGATTACTCCTAACCTCATGTTAGCTTTGTAAACCATATCATATGTCATGTATCCAGGGCTTAGAAAGTGTAATTATGTTGATGTCAGGCTGGGTACATTAAGTTCATCCCCAATATAATCAGAGAAATTTAATTAGGCATTCTTCCTGCTAAACATGACCACGTATTCATAAACACAGTGCAGTAATGTGTCACATGTTAGAATAAGAATAAAACATAAAGATTACTTAGAATTTTCAATCCAAACTTTGATTCTTTGTACATATGGGATTTTGCTTTCTCAACATTTATCCAAATTTATTGAACATGAATTTTTTTTCATCTCTGTGTGGCAAAGAATTGTATAAGACATAGGTCTCCACCCATAAAAGTAGAAGCAGTGATTGATTTTTCTCACTATTATATGTTCAGCTGCTAGGACAGTCCTTGACATAGCACGGGGGCTCAATAAATATTTGCTGAATAAAAAAATAAACCAACTTGACAGATTTTGTGTTCACTCGTTTTGGATAATTCCTCCGAGAATATATCTGCCCTTACTTTCTACCCTCTATTACAAGTTGTAAATTTCATGTGTAGACTCTTTTGCCTTCATTTAAATATTATAAAAACTTGGTCCTTGGAGCCCCTTGGAGTGTGCTTATATAAAAAACAGATTCCTAGTACTTATCTCAAACCTACTGAATCCAGATCTCTGGGGGTGGGATCCTGGTAGTTTTAGTTTTTACCCAGCCTCTTTGATGATTCTTCTGCAAAGGTTCAGAATCTCAGTTTAATGATTTCACTGAATCTATTTTGCTCAATGCACTCCTGTGCCTATCAATAGGAATCATTCCTTGACTACAAACTCATTGTAGGTGGGTGAGGCTGGCCTGTGAAGCAATCCACATGTCATGGAGAAGAGATTCCACATAACTGAGTGTTGACCATGGCTTTCAAGGAATGTAAATGGCCTACTTTAATGTTTGTTCCCCTGTTCAATGACCTTGCTCATTGCCTTCAAATGCTCTCCTTTTTAAGTATATTCCCTTTCCCAGACCCGGAAAAGTGGACAAAAGGCAAGGGGACTGATTCTGCCCTAGACTAGACTTAAGTAAGATTATAGAAAAAGCACTGGGGTCATTATTGTCTAATGTTTGGAATGTGTGTATGTGTGTGTCTGTGTGTAAATCAGTATAAAATATATCTCCATAGCACCAAATACACTAAATGTTCTAGTCACCCAGAAAATATTCCATTAATAATTATTGGATGAATAAATGAATTTTCATGTCCCCTTCCAAATAATGTTTTAATATTAAATGTAATTATTTGATGATTTTGGAAGGTTAGCTTTGACATCTACAATTTTTAAATTCTAGTTATTGAACAAAAGTAAACATGAATTCTGAAAGCATATCTCTCCTCTGTATATGTTAACACTTACTTGATTAGCTCTTAAGTTTTGCCAGTGCTCTTAACTTCGTTTTGGCCCATCTTTAGCATAGTTACTCATACATTGCTTAAACACTCTAATTAACTATACTTTAATTATTTGCATTTTCAACTTATTAAAGCAAAGCTGAAAATTATTTCAATTATGAATCCAAGAAATTACAATTCACAGAAATGATTCACAAGCAAGTAATGATTTACTATTCTCTTAATTCTTTCTTAAAATGTTGTGCTTCTATTAGGTTTCTGTGTCTGTTTCTGCCATGTGATTTTCTAGTACTGAAAAATTAGGAATGGATGTCAGAGCAGAGACATTGGATGTTAGTTCTAACGTTCAGCATAAACCAAATCAGAAAATTAAGTGGGCATACAAATGGCTGGCAGATCCTTTTGTTCTCACTTTTGCACTTGATTTGTAATTGATGCATATGAGGTCATACCAAGGAAAGGAACTAGGGCTCCCAGGGAAAACACATCCTGATGGCTCTGCAGAGGTGCTACCTATGGGGAGGTATCATCTCCAATCATCACACTGGGTTTTGTTTGTTTCTGGAGTGCGTACCACAGGGGCAAGGACAGTAAATATTAGGGCAGGAAAGATACTATTTACAAGCTAATATGATCAAATTGGAACAAGACTGACAACTTTGAAAAACAAGTACATGAGGAGGCTTTAAAGGAGTAATAGAAAGTGTTATAATTTATAAGTTATTGTACGTACCAAGCACTCTACATGTAGAGTGTAGAGTTAAATCCTCACAGCAACCATCTGAGGTAAATACTTTTGTGGACACCATTTTACAGATGAGGAAATGAAAATTAGCAAGGTGAGCTAACTTGCCTAATGCAGAGAAAAGCTGGGGTTTAAATTCAGTTGTATCTGGTTTTAGATACTTTGCCACTATACTATAATTAAAATGTAAGTGTACACATACAACAACATACACCAAACACAAAAATAGGCAAGAACCAAGCAACAAACAAAGGGGTAGAATAATTACACCTCAAAACTTAGGTTAAGAGAAAGTGAGGCAATTTGAGCTTTTTCAAAGCAAATAGGTTGCTAGCTATTATAAAGCTACTTACTGCTACTATTATTGCTGTCTACTTGAAGAATGTCTCAGCTCTAATAGCAATTTTCCATGGTTTTCTCTATGAACAACACTGAATAACATAAGTTATTCAAAGGATTTGCTGGGCTTTTAAAAATAGCCCATTTGTGTGTTATTTTACTGTTGTGTTACATTATTTTAATTAGGGTTCATTTATTTTTCAGGATAACTAAGGCTTTCAAAGATCCTAAGATATAATCAACATAATGTGTAAGAACATGAATGGTAAATGACCCTCTGGTGACCCTGAAGATGAAAGCAAGCCTTGTTTATTTTTGAAGACCTCAGTCTCCTTTGCCAGCTCATTTTCCTCTAATCTCTATTTGACATTTTGTCATGGCTGTTTCTGCTGCTACATGGGGCTGGAGAAAGAGCAACTTTCCCAGGTCATTTCATTCTCCCAGGGTTTCTACTACATACCCCTGGGCTGAACCACCCCCTGACCCCACTACCACACCTGACTTTCACTGGATTGTCTTTTTATCTCCAGACATGTCTATTACACTTCCTCTTTAAAATCCCCACTATATATCTCACAAGCACTTCAAAATCAGTATGTTTAATGCTAAGAAAAAAATTCCATGCTTCTCTTCCAAATTTATCCAAGTAAATGGCACCACCTACCATTCATGTAGTTTCTCAATACAAATATTTTGGTGTGATCCTTGACCTTCCTCTTCCTTAACCAGCTCCCAGGCCTGCCAACCCTGTCTACTGCTTGTCTCTATTTCTACTGCACCCCAGGGACAAGCCATTTCACAATCGGTAGGCTTTAATGGATGCCTAATTGCTCCTCTGCAATTTCATTCCTGGCATTTTGTTGTGGTTTTGTTTTGCATTTTGCAATGTCTAATGGCATTGTGCATCATTCATGTGCTTATTAGTCATTTGCATATCTTCTTTAGCAAAATGTCTGTCCTTTGTCCATTTTTTAATGGAGTTATTTATTGGATATATATTTGCAAATATTTTTTCTCATTTTGTAGGTAGTTTTTTCACTCTTTAAATGGTATTCTTGGCCATCCTAAAATGTTAAATTTTGATGAAGTCCAATTTATGTATGTTTTCTTTTGTTTCTTGCATTTTTGGTCATATCTTAGAAAATTTACCTAACTCAAAAACATAAAAATGTATCCATATGTTTTAAGAGTTTTATAGTTTTTAGCTCTTACATTTAAGTCTTTGATCCATTTTGAGTTAATTTTTGTGTATGGTGTGAGGAATTGGGTCCAACATCTTTTTTTTTGCACATAGATATCCAATTGTTTCACCATCATTTGTTGAAAAGACTTTTCCTGTTGAATTGTCTTGGCATCCTCATCACAAATCAATTAACTAAGTATAAGGCTTTATTTCTGGACACTCAATTCTATTCCATTGATCTATATATCTATCCTTATGCCAGTAACACACTGTCTTGATTACGGAGCTTTGTAGTAAGTTTTAAAATAAGTTTTAAAATAAGGAAGTGTGATTCCTCCAAGTTTATTATTCTTTTTCAATATTGTTTTAGCTATTTTGGGTGCCTTGCATTTTTGTATGAATTTTAGGATCAGCTCATCACTTCCTGCAAAAAAAGAAAACTATGCAGGATTTGGATAGAGATTACATTTAATCTGTTGATAAATTTAGGCAGTATTGCCATCTTAAAAATATTGAGTTTTATGATCCATAAACATGGGATGTCTTTCCACTTATTTAGATCTTTTTGGATTGCTCATTGGGAGTGTATAGAAATACTATTGGTCTTTATACGTGGATCTTGTATCCTGCAACCCTGCTGAACTTTATTGTTAGTTCTAATAGCTTTTTAGTGAATTCCTTAGGATTTCTACAAACAAGATTGTGTTATCTGTTAGTACAAAGAGTTTTACTTCTTCCTTTCAAATCTGGATACTTTATATATTTTTTTCTTGCCTAATTGCCTTGGCTAGAACCACTGATAAAATGTTGAATAGAAGTGATGAGAGAGGACATCAAGTCCTGTTAATGATCTTAGCAGGAAAACAGTGTGACATTAGCTTTCATCTGTAAGTGTGATATTAGCTATGTTTTTTTATTTTTTTTTGTAGGTGTCTCTGATAAGGTTGAGGAATTCCTCCTACTCCTAATCTATTAAGTGATTTTATCATGAAAGGGTGGCATTTCGTCAAATCCTTTTTCTGTATCTATTATAATGACTATGAGGTTTGTGTCCTTTTTTCTATTAATGAAATTTATTGTATTAATTGATTTTCAAACGATAAACCAACCTTGTATTCTCTAGCTAAATCCTAATTTGTCATGGTGTGTAATCCTTTTTATATATTGCTGGATTTGGCATGCTAGTATTTTGTGGAAAAATTTTGCATCTATATTCATAAGAGATATTGATTTATAATTTTCTCTTCTTGTGACATCTTTGGTTTTGGCATTATAGCAATGTGGGTAATACTGGCCTTATAGAATGAGTGGGGAAATATTTTCTTTCATTTTTTGAAAACATTTGTGAAGAATTTGTAATAATTCTTCTTTAAGTGTTTGGTAGAATTTGTCAGTGAAGCCATTTGAGCTTAGGAAGTTTTTTTTTTTTGGTTGGAAGTTTTAAAATTACTAATTCAATCTTTTTTGGTGTTATAGCACCATTCATGTTTTCTGTTTCTTCTTAAGTATTGGTAGTTAGCATCTTTCTATGTGTCTATTTCTATCTGCTTATTTCATTTGTTATCTGATTTTGTTTTGTTTTTGGTGGGGGGTGGGGAGACAGAGTCTTGCTCTGTTGCCCAGGCTGGAGTGCAATGGCACGATCTCAGCTCACTGTAACCTCTGTCTCGCAGGTTCAAGCAATTCTGCCTCAGCCTCCTGAGTAGCAGAGATTACAGGTGTCTGCTACCACTGCTAATTTTTGTGTTTTTGTAGGGAGGGAGTTTCTCCATGTTGGCTAGGCTGGTCTTGAACTCCTGGCCTTAAGTGATCCTTCGTCTTGGCCTCCCAAAGTGCTGCGATTACCACTACGCCTGGCCTGTTATCTGATGTTTTCTTTTTTAACATACAATTGTTATGTCCTGTTCCTTAAAAAGTCCTAACATATCTGTTTTTCCACCAAGTATAAATCATAACCTGTATTCAAAATTTTAATTTAGATACTAAGTAATACTATTTTTATTATTAATGGGAATAAATATTAATAAATATTATACGTTATTCTGTTCTTACTGCATAATATTAGTCAATTAAGAAGGATACTGGAAATGAAAAATAAGTTCTTGGTTCTCTATACACGAGAAATAAAATAAAAAGAGACTGATTGCGGGGAGGGGGGAGGGATGGCATTGGGAGTTATACCTGATGTAAATGATCAGTTGATGGGTGCTGACGAGTTGGTAAGTGCAGCACACCAACACGGCACAAGTGTACATATGTCACAAACCTGCATGTTGTGCACATGTACCCTAGAACTTAAAGTATAATAATAATAAAACAAAATTTAAAAAAGAGACTGATTAGTATTTGATTAACTGTTCTATGAGAAGATCGTTTTATTACATGCCTACTGTATTAATTATTGCTTTTTTTTTATTATACTTCAAGTTCTAGGATACATTTGCGAACATGCAGGTTTGTTACATAGATATTATATGTGCCATTGTGGTTTGCTGCACCCATCAACCCGTCATCTACACTAGGTATTTCTCCTAATGCTATCCCTCCCCTAGTCCCCCCAACCCCCAACAGGCCCCTATGTGTGATGTTCCCCTCTCTGTGTCCATATGTTCTCATTGTTCAACTCCCACTTATGAGTGAGAACATGCAGTGTTCGGTTTTCCGTTTCTGTGATAGTTTGCTGAGAATGATGGTTTCCAGCTTCATCCATGTCCCTGCAAAGGACATGAACTCATCCTTTTTTATGACTGCATAGTATTCCATGGTGTATATGGGGCACATTTTCTTTATCCAGTCTATCATTAATGGGCATTTGGATTGCTTCCAAGTATTTGCTATTGTGAACAGTGCTGCAATAAACATACATATGCATGTGTCTTTATAGTAGAATGATTTATAATCCTTTGGGTATATACCCAGTAATGGGATTGCTGGGTCAAATGGTATTTCTGGTTCTGGATCCTTTAGGAATCACCACCCTGTCTTCCACAATGGTTAAACTAATTTACACTCCCACCAACAGTGTGAAAGCATTCCTATTTCTCCACATTCTCTCCAGCATCTGTTGTTTCCTGACTTTTTAATGATTGCCATTCTAACTGGTGTGAGATGGTATCTCATTGTGGTTTTGATTTGCATTTCTCTAATGACCAGTGATGATGAGCTTTTTTTCACATGTTTTTTGGTCGCATAAATGTCTTCCTTTGAGAAGTGTCTGTTCATGTCCTTTGCCCACTTTTTGATGGGATTGTTGTTGTTTTTTTTTTTTCCTTGTAAATTTGTTTAAGTTCTTTGTAGATTCTGGATATTAGCCCTTTGTCAGGTGGAGAGATTGGAAAAATTTTTCTCCCATTCTGTTGGTTGCCTGTTCACTCTAATGCTAGTTTCTCTTGCTGTGCAGAAGCTCTTTAGTTAAATTAGATTGCATTTGTCAACTATTGCTGTATTTTATGGCTCAGTTTGACTGTCTCTGGTTCTTAAGTCCTGATTCCACACCTCTGGCTCAAACTTTTGAATCTGGTTTTCAAGGTATATCTATGACTGGATGTTCTCGTTGAAGTTGTAACTCAGTTTGCTTTGGAAATCTCAGACAGGTAAACGCCTCTCCATTATGAGAATCATACAAAGATTTGGATTTCTTTTTAAATTATTTAGAATTTGGCAAAACTCAAACGGAGTTTGCCAAGATTCATCTGTGATTTTAAAATTCACGTGCAAATTAGAGAATTATAAACTGCAAACTTGATTTCTTTATCTTGACTTAAAAACTCTTTTATATTCATAAACTTTCTGAAACTTCTCCTTAACCTTTTAGACTTTCCCATATTTTCTCCAGAAGAATAGTGAAAAAATAAACTTAAAATTCTTAAGATGTTTGAGGGAATCTGTTTCACAGACTGAATGTTGGTCCTGGGAAAATATTTTAACCTTACAACTTACATATTTATATCTCCTTTGAAGATGATTTTATCTCACTTATATCTTATTTTACCAAAGGTGATTGTTGAAGTTATAGTAGTAACAGAATAGTAATGGTAATAATAACAACAACAATGAATTTCTGACTAAAATTCAGACTTCCCAAATGATATTTCTTCTTAAAAAATATTGATCTCTGTTCTATCCAAATTGTCTGTGGCCTTCACATATTTTCTTCAATGCATTATAAAAGGCAGGACTCAGCTAAATAATTACTACATATTGTATATATGTGTGTGTATGTATGTAGAATCACAATTACATATGCATATACATATTCTCTTTGTTCATTTGTTTAAATAATTTTGGCGTCATGCTCTATCAGTTTCCTTTTGGTTTCCTGAACTTCCCAAACACTTTTCTGATATGCAGTCTCCTAAATAGCTGGGACTACAGGTGCATGCCACCACGCCCAGCCAATTTTTGTATTTTTTTTTTAAATAGAGAAAGGGTTTCACCATGTTGCCCAGCCTGTTCTTAAACTCCTGGGCTCAAGGAATCCTCCCATCTTGGCCTGCTGAAGTGCTGGGATTACAGCCATAAGCCAACACAGCCACCCACCCTTTCCTTTTTTACTCTCACTTAGCCTTATTCTCCATTCCTCCACCCTTCAACTTCTTATATCTTTCTTCTTTCCTTTTGTTTTGCTTTTGCCCTACAGCCATCAATGTTCTGTATGAGTTCTTCAGACACAAAAGTTTCTGAAACA
Source organism: Macaca thibetana thibetana (assembly GCF_024542745.1). Lineage (NCBI taxonomy): Eukaryota > Metazoa > Chordata > Mammalia > Primates > Cercopithecidae > Macaca > Macaca thibetana. The sequence goes on along the minus strand of NC_065589.1, from coordinate 80,760,604 downwards.
TTTGTTGTTTTTGGTTAAAAAAAAAAAAGTTGGGGATAGGAACGGGGATGATATTCTGGGATAAAGGCTCTCTACTCTCAGAATTAAGACATTTTTGAAATTGAAATACATCACACAGAATGGAATAGTTGCTATTGTTGAGTGTATAAGTATATATTCTCAACATGGAGAACACAGACACAAATGCTAGCTATCATTTACTACATGTTAGAAATTTTAGAAAACTAGTAACTAACATTTGAGTATTTGTTCATCACCATGTGGGGAACTCTATACTGAAAATAATCTCAAACGAGGTCAAATAGCTCCTACAATTTCTTTCTGTAAGCCATGGAGGACTGGTCCAGGTATTCAGAAAATATAAATCATGAATCAAGTTTGTGTGGAATTTACCTGCAAAATTCCGCAACCTCTGTAACTTTTCACTTCCAGTTTTTTGCTTTTGTAACATCTGTTAAATCTCTTGAAACAAGAAAGTATGTATGTTTGTCTTTGGGGTGAACAAAAATAAGGGGAGCCTTAGTTTCCACTCTCAGCCTTGTTGCATATTCACACAGGAAGAGAAGTGATGCTTGTGAAGAAGAACCTCAAAAGAAAAAGTGATTGGAGGTAAGAGAGAGGAAAGGAGTCAGTTGAAGGGGTGTAAGCTGAAGACAACCTGGGAATAAGGGGTAGAAACTCATGTGTTTTTCACACTTTGGCAAAACCAAAAAGGGAATATTTTATAAGTTTCGAAGAAAGTTTTTCCTTATAGTTAATATTTTGTAAGTGAGCTAAATGGATTTTCTCATTTCACTACTACATTTCATATTTGTTCCTACAATCCAGTTTAATTATTCCTAAACGCTTTTAATCCTGAGGCTGGTTCTCCTGGGATGGAAGAGCCTTTCTCTTTTTTTTTTCCTTTAGACCTGGTGTGAACTAACAGAAATCCTTCTCAGGTATCTGTGGTGTTGACCATGCATCTTTGGGTGCAGAAAGCACTGGATTCTTACTCCCCAACTTGCAGAGGAAATTCTAGACTGCTGTACCTCCATATCCTCAGCAACTGGCATGATGATGGGCAGGAAGTTAGTAGGACTAATACACTAATATGTAAATGAGTGAATGAATGTTTCCTGAGTGTGGCTTTAAGTTTCTCAGAAGACTGTTCATACACTGGTTGATGAAATTCTGGGCTGAGGATACGAGGGCACCTAAGGCAAATCTGAGGTAATGGGATTTCTGATGAAGTGTGAGAAGGAGGCTAAGTAGGAGTTCACTTGGCTTTGAATTCTCTGTTCTTTTTACCCCTTCCTCCTTCCCTTTCCTGCCTTGCCATCTCAGATCCTATTCTCATAGGCACTGGGCAGATGTGAGAGTGAGGACTGGACCTGGCACTCCAGATGGGAGATGATTGACGAGTGAGATGTGAGAAGAAAGGAGGAAAGTCAGGAGGAGGCCACCACGCCTAACTTCAGGGCTGCCCGTGGCACTGACTTGCCCGGGTCCTGCTCAGGAAAGTAGGGGAATGACTGGTGCCATTCACAAGCTGTTTAGCTGACATTCTAAGAAGTTATTAAGCAAATTTAGAACAGAAGGAGAATGATATAGTGGATCAAAAAACAGCAGTTCTCACCTTAGTTATGATTTTTCTATTTCTGAATGAGTACTCAAATTTCATTGAGTACTCGAGTTTAATTTGATTATTTCACCCTATCAAGAAATCACTTTATTCTTAGAATTTTCCTATTAGTTGAAAACAGATAATTGTATTATAAATTACATAGGACTTTTATACTGTATATAGTTTACAACATATATTTATATGTAAGCTATACATAACTAAACTTGGAAAGAGGGTAGGATTGAGATTATTTGTGATCACACAAATATCTGTGTATGTGTATCTCTATACATCATTTGTAAATATGTAAATATAACGTATTTCTTATTAGAAATTATAGCTTGAATTCCATAGTGAAATTCGTCCTTCCCTGTGGACATGGTGGCAAGTGCCCTATAAAATTAACAAACTTTTGTTCCAAGAACGTTTATTTCTGAGAGTGCAGAGTATCAATTTCAAGATTGAGTTTCTTTTAAAATCAGGAGCTAATTTTTAATGAATTAACATTCAAAGGATCTATATGACCTAATCCACTACCTGATAACTGCTGGTATGAGGGAAATGTGGCCCCAAGACCACTGAGTTGAGAGATGGGTCTGAAAATAATTTTAACATGAAAATTTATGAAAGATATGTACACGCACAACATACCTCTCAACTGCCTAAGAAGAATCTTGTGCTGGCAGAGAACAGAAACAAAGACTGAAATGAACACTGAAGATATAAGCTGACTTCATCTTATGGATTCACCTATTCTATTTTGTAATTCTGTGAAAATCTCATGATTATTTTCAATTTTCCAAAACATTTTTCTATGTTCTTTTTAATAGCAATAGTCGTTCAGGACTCATACATTCTTTAGCTGAAGTTATTTTATTGATCTTCCTTTACTATCAGTTAACTTTTAACCAAGATATTTCCCACATTTGTTATCATAAACTTTTAGTATTTATCAGTACAAATTTTTCCCCTTTTCCTAGACACAAAGACATAAGATCTGTTATTACTGGATTTTTTTTTCTATTTTAGAAGCTTGAGTTTCTCTTCATAAATATTTTCATAAAAAGCTATTCCCCTAATATCACTGGATTATCTATCAACATAGTCCTACTTTATATTTAAACTAGCTCTGGTATCAGCCCATAGTACCTTCCAATTTTTAGTAAAGTGAGATCAATGTCAATCTAAGCCTTTTTTGTAAAAGGATACAATTTATGACTGATCATAATGCTTGCTTAACAATGTTTAGTTTTCTAATTTGATGTGCAGTGCTACTACATCTAAAACAACAACTTCGCTTTTTCTATACAGCTATTCCTGAGATCTGTATTCTCAACTTCCTCCCTAAATTTTTGGAAAGACTATTTAGTAATAAAAAAAGTCCATAGATTCTGTTTTAACTTTTCCATTCTTACTCATTTTTACTTTCCACGAGACAAACCTAATAATGAAAAGCAATGTTAGTTAAAAATGTTGTCTCTAAAGGCCTGTCAAAGCTTGTATTTAGCATATATTTTTGGGGGTTGTGGGGGTGATGCAGCATAGTTCTTAGGTTTTTCTATTGCTGAAATAACACTGTAAATCTCTTCCTACCCATGCCTTAAATTCCTCAGTATTTCTGGTCTTGCACAACAACATATCTGTGAGCTTATATGTCTTCTTAGAAATAACAGACTTACTTTGGAACATAAGCACTTAGGAAATGTTCAGCCACTTGTGATCTTGCATTAGTACATTTTCCAAGCTATTCTAGGCAGATAGAGCAAATCAGAGAAAGTTCTTACCTCTTGAAGGGCGTAAGACAATGCACATCACCAATAAGGCAAGCACAGCAGAGGTGGCAACTCCAAATACGATTTTTACCCAAGTCTACATAAAATAAAGAGAATTAGGCATACACATAGTTCCTGCTAAATAGTAGAAATGGCAAGATTTTGTTTACACCTAAATCCTATTTCTCTCGCCCCACGAAGCTTTTGATTGTCTTCCACTGATCCGGCTATAATTGCTGGAATTCTTCCAGCTCTGCAAGGACAAATGTTTCTATAGTATATTTGAACAATTTTCCAATCCCAACCCATTCAGGAAGTAAATACTTATGTACAAATCCTCACCTTTTAAACAATAGAAAACTCTGATCACGTTCAATCCAGCCAACCTTAATTTTTTTAACGATACTTGAGGTTGCTTATACTAACCTTCATTTTTCCAGATGTTTTTGAAAGTTAGCTAATTCTGCTTCAGAGCGTGGGTCACTGGATCTGTGAAAACCGTTGAAAAGGACCAAGTCTGTCTTTGTAGTTGGAAGCTGAAGCCAGGACAAGGTTTTTTTCTTTCCACGGACTTTCGAATACCGTGCCAAGTTTCAAAAGATTTCTGTAAAATTAGAAACAGATTTTGGGGGCGTTCTTGGCCCTCAAATGAACTGTGAGTGACTCAGGGAAGGTTTTATAGCCTTCTCATCCTTGTAAATTCTACACCAACATCTGCTTACGTTGACATACAGAGGTTTTTATTTTTTCTTTTTTACAAGTACAGGTTTATGTTGCATTTTCTTCTAGAATTCACTGAGAGATCGCTTTAGCAAGTCATTGAGTTTCCTATAACATTTTTATTTGCCACTAAAAGATGAATTTAAAATAATGAAACTTGCAGGTCTGTACATTAAACATATATCTACTTTTTAACAGAGGAAGAACATTGAAGCCACATAAGATTTTGTGAGAAATGCACCATATAACTGCACTTTTTTTTCCTCTGGAAGATTCTGAGGTATTGCAGACAGAAATGTTTTTCTTTCAGCACAATTTCTTTGTCCATATAGCACCATATGCACTTTCAGTAAATACAGAAGTTTAAAAATTCAACTGTCTAAACCCACGGCTGCTTTACTTTAAAGAAATAAAATGCCATCTGGTGAAATTTAGTATGGGTTAGGTGTGTATGCACAGGCTAGAAAGATGGAAAGATCAGTAAGAATAATTTACCAGCAGACCTTTGGAAGAATGGAAATGGCTTTACAAGAGTGGTATTTTTGCTTTCCTCTCAGAATATCTTCTGAGAGAGAGAACATTTAGTAATTATAAAGATTTAAAAATAAATAAAAAAGCATCTGAAAAGAGAAGTAAATCTTATGTACAATTTCGTTTGGGCTAAATCTACATAATTCCAAAGAAATTGGTCATCTTGACAGATTAGTAAAATGGTTGACTGAATTAAAAAAAATACACATACAACAGTTTCTTGGAGTGTTCTGTCTGTTTTAATGCAATTCACTTGGATAGATTTTGTGGTTCCACGTAAACACAGTTGTTAAATCTACTGTGTCCTTAATTTTTCCACTAATGGTTTTCTTTTTTGGAAGTTTATAATGTTCCCAACCTGATTAAAACACTTCATGGCAACCTTTCTTGGATTGTACATGAAAGGTAATGGGGAAATGTTACCAAAACATGTTGCTGTTTGCCTTCGTCAACTTGTCTGGCTACCATGGGACAGTTTCTCCAGCAAAGAGCAGGACAGTGGCTTGTGAACTTCCTTTCAGACATTCTCCAGACATCCCTCCCTGAATTCCAGCCTTATGAAACTTCTGTTGAGGAAAATGAGTCATTAGGCACTTACTGGCAGAGAACTGTGTTCCTCGTGGCTTGGGGCTGGGCCCTCTCCTTTGCTGTTGGTGGAGTCACCTCTTTACAAACTGAAGTAATCATTAAGAGTAATATCCAAGGTGTGCTATACACTTGTAGGTATCTCCAAGTGATTGTGAAATCCTCAGATCTGAGATAAAAGCCAGCAGCCAGGTCCTGAATGAAGTGTTTCTCTGTAAGTCCTCTCAGATTATCTTCTCTGGAACACACCGTGTTCTCAGAAGTTCTGTCCTAGCCTGCCAAAGCCCCAGAGTACACAGGTACTTTTTAGTGGGTGATTTCCAAGACTTTACATTGTAGAAAGAAACTATAATAAATTATTAGGGTGTAATTAACAGACCATGCTGAGAGCATATTAGCTGTAGCAATTAAGAATGCACTGACATGTGACTGGTCTGAGCACCACTTAGGATTCTATGACTGTGTGTGGGGGTCCACAGGATACTTATTTAACAGGCATTATGAAGAAGTTGGAGTGCTTTAAAACACATTTAAGTTGCAACTATTAGTAAGGGGGGGAAATGATGAGAGTGAAACAATGTCTGTTTAAGTTTTTTTGTTTTTTCCTTGGAAGGTTGGGTGAGTCAAGCTGTAACTTCTGGAAAATTCTTACTAGTTTGAACTGTTTTAAGAAAAATGAGACTGACTGCAGAAATAAAGATGTCGAGTTTTTCCATCTGATTTCATGCTTTAGGGAGGTATTGTTTTTATAGAGTTACACATGTTCGTTCGTTTGAGACAATGTGAATGTGTTCTAATTTTCATCCAGACAAGAACTCCCATAAAATTTGGATTTTTAAAATATTATAACATCTTTATTAGCTTTTTTAAAATTTTGGAGTCAAAGTGAAAATGCTTTTGTTAACTTTTTAAAAACATTTAGGAAACTGACTCTTATTCCTACTTTATACAATTAGTTAACACCCAATCAACATTTTTGTTGAGAAAACAAAAAGGAATCAGGCACAGTATGTGCCCTTAAGGAACTTACATCCTAGTACAAATATGGCAGGTCCATTCTTACATACTTGCTTCCTTTTGCTTCCTAAAGCTCTTGTTCAGAAATAGCCTGAAGCTGAGTTTGTGTTTTGTAGGAGTGTTCTCACTGGTTGGTGATTTCTGCATGGACCTGGGAAGAGGACTGGAAAGGACACATATCACATGCATGTAATCCTCAGTTCAAGTGTAACCTTTGTTAGGACTGAGACTTTTCTCAGAAAGCAATTCTGGGTCTATAAAAATGCTACAAAAGCAGAAAGGATGATGATTTGGCATGTACAAAGGTAAGGCCAGCAATTAGGAGAGTAGAGGCTCATCAATTGAGTTCTTTCCAGAGAGGGACCTTGTAAGACTGACTTTGGAATATGACTGCATTCTGGTAAGCCTGCTGGATAAATGAGCTATAACATAAATCCTTAGGTTATAAGGAGGAGAGCTTACTAGAACAGTTTATTAATAGCCAATGTATGTCTGCCAAAAGTGATTTTAATTTATATGTTTTCCCAGAAAACACATTCAGCTGTGTATTTCTAGAGTCTGAAGGTAAGACCATGCTGAGAGCATAAGGATGTTATCTTTTTATTTTATGGTGGGGAGATGAAAGAGAGATGTGTTTATTAACCAAAAGCCATGACAAATTATTTTAAAGACAAGTTACAAGTAAGGGGAATAATGATAGAAGTGCAGTAAACATAAGCCTGATTTTATACTCTAAAGTAAAAATTTGCTTCTAGAAAACCTAAAAGCTCCTAACATCCTACCCATTTGATTCCTCAGATTCAATGAACATTTACTGTTTACTGTTATCTACAAAGTGATTTAATGCATTATTTCATTTGATCCATACCAAAACTCATTTTGCTGATTAGGAAACAGCCTAGAAAAACTGGATAACTTGCCGAAGATTTTAACAGGATCCAGTGTTGCTATCTTACATTGCTTCTTTGTGATACTTCCTAAAATTTTATTCCAAAGTGATAAACATATATGTTTTAAAATTATAATTGACATTTCACCAATTTGCTATTGGGGGACACCTTAAGGTTGTGAGGGTAAAATAATTAAGGCTAAAATATTAATGATCTTCACATCCTGAAAGTACCTTGTTACATATGTCTCAAAAGAACACAATTTCACTCTACAAGGACTGTGTTCAAAATATTAATTTGTTTAGAGTTTTCTTGAAATTGGGGTCTAGTAATCAGATAATTATTTATACAGTGCCTGGGTTAAAAGCTCTTCCTCCAGGGACTTGCTTAAATCAAAGGATTGATCAAAATACCCATCAACAAAGAGATTTTTGAGTTCCAAGCTAGAAAGAGTCCTGAGGTCTTCAAAGCTCAAAATAACTATTACATAGTTATAGATCTGGAAGAAATGGCATAATATAGCATCAGTGGGAAATGATATAGCTCAAACTATTTTTTGAATCTGATCTCTTTTCTAAAACCACAGTGTTACATAAGGAAGAATATAAAGCCACATGACTCCCAGTTTGTAATTGGTATCTGCTACCTTCATAAAAGTTGTAATTAGATGTCAGTGTTTCATTATCCTATCATAATTAGGGCAAGGGCTCCTTGGAGACCCAAAGGATTAACTATCAAAATGGGATTAGAAAAGAAACAGAACAGAGACACAACCCATTTTTTTGAGTGCTGAGGGTACAAAGACTCAGAAGAGAAATCAGTGCTTCATTGTCATTTAAACAGGGAAATACTACATCTCTTTAGAAGTGGTTAACTTACAAGAAGACTATTTAAACAGTATAAATAGAATGTTTAAGCACCTATAGACTTTAACATAACTTATTAACACATATTGCTTTTTCACTAGCATTTTCAGGTTAAAGAATATTACTACTACTAGTTAATGTCTATTGAATACTTTTATTGATCATGACGTTTCTTCTCAGCACTTTGCATGTGCTATCTCCTTTCATCCCCAGAACATTCATACTATTATTATCCTCATTTTACACATGAGGACACGGATGCACAGAAAATCTAAATAACTTCCCCGAAGTCCCACAACTTATGAGTGGTAGGGATGGGATAAACCCAGATAGTCTCACATTATAACACAATTGGATTGACCCATGCTTAGGGCTCTCAGAGGAGGGTATATATTGGTACAGTGATTGGGATGTATGATCCAGCTGGAACTAGGAAGAGATGAAGATGGAAGGAAAAAATACATGGGCTAAAAAACTGGACATTTTGATGAGTTCAAAGTATGAGTCCTAGTAGTAACTAGCAGTAGGATAGGAAATAAAAGAGATTTTTTACCAGATAGCTGCAGGTTGTATTTAAGATTTCAGTTCAAGTTACAACGAGACCTAAGGTATGGTCACAGAAGTAAGTAGCTGAGATAGAAGAAAGAAGTGAAGGTCCTTAGAGATACAGTTGGCAAAGCAGTGAGAGGCTAAGGTATCCTTTGGGATGTTCATCTGGGAACTTAATTCACCTCAAATTATGTCGATAATTAAGGGCAGCAGAGAAATGCCCTGAGTTATATCCCCAATTCTGTATAAAATGGATGGAGAGATTTCCAGTTTAAGATGCCATATTGAACATATACATTGATCTCTTTGCCTTTGGAAACTCCATTAAGCTGATTGTAAAGGACGAAAAGGATACTGACATGACAATGAAGAGACTGAAGAAGTATCATCAATGGATAAAGCAAAACAGAAATAGCAGCTGCCTGGACCACGCCTAGAAAGGAATCCTTTTGCCTGGCAGAAGCATGAAACAGTTCCATATTTGAGATGGCATTTACCACTGAGGGTAAGAAAGGGAGATGGGGGCTGAAAAAAGAGGACTGTTTGGAAATCCATACATGGACTCTTCACCTCTGGGTGAAAAAAAAAAAAATCTGCAGCTAAGCATTTATCCTAGGAGCATGTATAGGAGTCAGTGCACCAAAGTCAATCCAGTCCTCCAGTTTAATGGCTTTCTGACCTTTATCCTTAAACCCACCAATTGTATACCAGGATCTCTCCAGTCTCACCTCATTCTTAATCTGCAACAAAAATAAGAATCAGTAGACAAGAATAATATTTTTAAAAAAGAAAAAAGAAAAAGAATCAAAACCCCAAAACATGAAAGAAAAAACAATTTTTTAAGCAAGATGAATAAATTTTGAAAATGACCATAGAGATAATTCTGGGAACAGAGGCCTTTTAAAATGTTTGAATTAGCATTCTCAGTGAGATTCAACAAGATATTGCCACAATTTAGAGACCAAGTTTAAAAAATGTAACATTCGAAAAAACTTCTTATGATAGATAAGTTTATGTGTCAACTTACTGGGATAATAGATAAGTTTATGTGTCAACTTGCCAGGATAAGGAATGCCCAGATAGCAGGTAAAACATTATTTCTGAGTTTATCTTTGAGGGTGTTCCTTGAAGAAATTAGCATTTGAATCAGTATCGAGAAAAGAAGATCAGTCCTTAACAGTGTGGGTGGAAATCTCCCAATCTACTGAAGGTCTAGATTGAACAAAAGGGCAAAGGAAAGATGATTCTCTCTCTGTTCTTGAGCTGGAACATCAATCTTGTCCTGCTCTAAGATCCTGGTTCTCAGACCTTCTGACTCTGAAACTTACACCAGGGCCTTTCCCCACTTTTAACCTCTATAATTGCATAAGGCTACCCATAATAAGTCTCCTCTTATCTACCTATCTAACATCTATCTATCATCTATCTATCTATCTATCTATCTATCTATCTATCTATCTATCTCCCATTAGTTCATTTCTCTGAAGAATCTTGATGAATATGCTCTAAGGTATTGAAAATATGATCACCAAAGTTTATTTAAATCAAAATAGGTTTTGTGAAATAAAATCGAGGAAGCCCCTCAGAACAGAAAGGCAAAGTTGGATAATATAATGGAAAGTTAAGAGACATAAAATATAAACTCAGGAAGTTTGAGGAATAAAGGGCAAAGAAGGCAGAGGGGAAGAGGTTATTACAGGATGAATACAAGGGAATTTCCCCAAACTGTAGAAGAAAATATGTTTTTCAGGGCCCACAAAATATCCAGCACAAAATATGATAAAAGACTTATACCTAAACACATAATTGTGAAATTCTATGATATTGATTATAAAGATAAAATTTTATATTCTTCCTTAGGAAAAAAAATAAGTATCATGTGAAAGAATCAAGAATTGGACTGACCACACACTTGTCACTGCCAGTCAGATTCTGCGAAACAATGGATCTATTTTTTCAAAGTTCTGAAATAAAATACTAATCAAACTAGAATCTACTTAACTAAGACACTGTTAAACATGAGGACAAAATAAAAGATTTTCAGATGTGTGATAAATCAGAGTTTATACTCCGAGCATTCTTTTGTAGAAAGGAACTCAAGGGTGTATTTCAGCAAAATAAAGAAGTAAAGTACTAGAGCCATCACTCAGAGAGCAAATGACGAGACCAGATGCTAACAACAAACGTTGTGTGACTTCCTATCTCCAGCCACTTCTGAAGTCAGATCTACTTTCTTGAGTAAGTAATTTTTTTCTAAGTTTGTGTTGTTTTTCATACCATTTGGAACCAAGAGTCCTGGTAGTCACAATAATGTTTGGAGATACTAGATGGACTGTAAAAGCAGAATCTCTAAGTACCTTCTTCGATGAACAGCATGGGAATTGGTGCCACAGAGAAAGAAATGTGATCCTACCAAACCAGTTAGCTCAAGAGCAGTGCTTAAGTAGTCATAGTAATTTAAACTGTTTATTGATTTAAAATTTTTAGAAGTCACTGAGACCTTTATAGTCAGAGAAATTGTCAATCTTAAGAAGTATAAAAGTAAATGTACATGTAACCAAAGTTGGGAAGTGAAAGAGAGTGAAGAAAGGTAGGTAAGGAAGACAGAGGGCAGGAAAGCCCATGTCCTCATCTCCCAAAGCAGATAGTGAAGAGATCTCACCTGTGAAGACCAGAATAAGAATTGGAGGCACACATAACAGTCCCTGCCATGATATCACCAAATGGTGTTGAGAACACATTGTAGGAAGGGAAATACATTCATAGAAATACAGAAGCCACAAGATTTTTAAATGTAATTTCAGAACTTCAAAAATAAGTCTACAAACTCATGTGATGGATATTAGGTCTATTCCTAACTAGTCTTATACTATAGATGAAATTTGTGCTTGGCATCTTTTTCCCTTTTTAGGAACATTTGCTCCACAGCGCAGTAAAAAAAAAAATAATAATAATAAAAATGGGTAAAGGACCAAAGCAGGCAGTTCATGCAGGCAAATCCACACATTCACAAAAGGTGAAAATATAAAATTAAAAATGTTAAATATTTCAAAATAGGATCATTTTAATTTGGATTATCAGAGATTAAAAAGACTAGAGAACCCTACTGGTAGCAAGGCTGTAGAGAAGCTGGCACTTTCATACTCAGCTGGTGGTAGAAGAAGGACTGAAAACTTTCTGGAGGGAAATTTAGGAGTAAACGTCAAAATTACACATATTTTTTGGTATAGCAAACCTAACTCTAGGAATGTGCTTTAAGGTTAACATGGATAAGTGTACAAAGATGCAAATTCAAGAATATTTTTTGAAACTCTGTTTACAGTATCCAGAAATTAAAACTATTTGAGAATTCATCCAGACAAAATTAGACAAATAAATTATGTAACACATAAAAATGAAGGATACAGGTCTAAATTGGTTGACATGGAAAATGTCTAAAATCTGTTGCTTAGTATATACAATATGACTTTATTTTTGTGGAGGGGAAGAAGGAAATATTTATGTATCTGTGTACATAGTGGAAACTCTAGACATACATGTCTCAGAGCCATGAGGACCAAGGTGGGGCTTGGTGCCATGGTGCGTCCTGGAAGCAGATAAGAAAAGCGGTGCAATGCCTACGGTATATTTATAAATAGTAGTAAATATCACTAAAAGTTGGTCTTCTGTTTATTATCACCATGTCCAGAAATTCTAAACTATTTTCAAGATAGAACACTTTTTCCTGCTGAGGCAGATGACTCTGCTCCTACTGTACCCCTTCCTTGGTGTGCTAATCTATCAGAGGTCAAAAATATGTATCCTAGTGAGAAAATAAAATTAGGTAAGAGGGCGAGCTGATCAAGAAAGTTATAGAACATATTTCTTTGTGTAAGTAAAAAATACCAGGTCAAGTTTAGGACCTTCCAGTCCTTGCCTGGTCTGCCATGTGGACTTCCTGGACTCCCTGTCCTCCAGTTTGGCCCCTGGCCCATCAGAGGGAGCCTGGGGTCCACTCTCCACAAACCTGCCGGCCATGCCACAAATGCAGCCTTTTTCTTTCATGAGCTTGAATGATTTTTTTAAAAGTCTTATTCCCGTGGCAAGTTTGAATTTTAAAAGAGAATCACTAAAAATGCCATGCTTTAATCTAAAGTAATGAATATCTTAACAGTGGTGAATTCAGGCAGCATGGCTGGCTGATAGGAAAGTTATGTAACTATTTCAGGAAGTAGATTTTAAGGCAGTAAAGAGTCTGGGAAAGGAGGAGACAGAAATTTGTGTAGCACATCTTATATCATATCATCATATCATACAGTTACCATGAGTAAGGCCAGGCCTCAGGTTTTCCAGATATAAATGAGATACTATCATAAAAAAATTAACTGGCCCTGACTCAAGGTCTGTGTAGTTTTAAGCCCATACATACATAATATTTCTTATGGGTCTGGTAGAAGGCCCTGAGAAAGAAAAAGAGAATGATAGGAACTTAAGATTTATGGATGAAAAAATAATAAAGACATTACCAAAATGGGCTAAGTCCTTGCTCAAATGTTACCTTCTAAATTAGGCCCAATTCCCCATTTAAAATCAGCTCCCCTTAGCTTCCCATTTTTCTGATCTTACTTTTTTCCCCCCAATATATCTTACTACCATCCAACATCTTATAACATTTATTATTTTTATTGCTTATTGCCTCTTTTCCCTGCATGGAGCTCCATGAGGGCAAGTACTTTTGTTTGTTTTGCTCATATATCCCAAGAGCTGAGGAACAATGCTTGGCATAAAATAAGTATTTAATCAGTATTGTTGCCTGAATGAATGAATGAATGAATGAATGAAGGACAGAGAGGATACGGAGCTGTCCTGCAGCCCTCTGTGGCCCAAGCTAGATGACACCAAGAGGGAGCACTTCCAAGTGTGACCAGGAAAGGGTCAAGCTCCTTTTTTTAATTAAATGATTAGATGTTAACCATTATTATCTAAAAATGGTCATTTAATCCTTGTGCTACTGCTTCAGGGTGCCTTTCAAGATAAATTGCAGGTTTTAAAAAAATTGTAATGTGGAGAACTAGTAATAGGAGAGTTTACTGCAGCTATTCAGTTATTTTTCCTGAGAACTGAGGAAAGATTACCAGCTATTTATGGGAAGTATCTGTTTCATGGATTAGTAAAGTGAGAATTAGTTGAACTCCATGTCTACTTCCTTTTGACATTTTAATTAGTGAAATTTGAATGAATGTATAATCTAATAATACTGTGATCCAATGTGATTCTTTTCAGCAATTTGTAGTTTATATAAAAATATACGGTAGTACTAGAATACTATAATTAATTATAATAACAATCATTTGATTAAATTCTGGAAATGCTAGAAATCTCAAAAAATCCTTGTCAGGTTCATGTGCCAAAACTGTGGAACTCTTTTTTTAACAAGTGATTTACCATGCTCTTGGGGGATGACTTGGTATAACATCAATTTTAGTAGCAATGCTAAGCTAATGTAGACAAGGAGTTGTCTGGGGGCCTCTGAGCTCTGCAAAGCCTATGGGGCCATCTGGACCATCAGGCTGCTGAGGGATTGAGCTTTCCCTCCAATTGGCACAAACTCTGATGCAGCAAGTTCTCCCTTTCATGCTGCCTCCTCCTCCAGACTCATCCTCTGGAAGAAAGCGTCACAGGGGAGGGAGTTGTGAAGAAGGATGGAGGAAGCAGTAGGCAGGAGAAAGGAAAGCCGGGGAAGGTGGACTCTCTGGAACTGCACAATCTGTTCAGGCATTAATTTACTGTCCTATTATGTGACTGCCACTACCAAGGGCAGGACTTTGTGTAGCAGACAAGCCCAAGTTTTAAGACAAAGAGGATTTGATCTCCCTACACACCATCTTTTAAAGTGTTAAAAGACTACCAGACAGGACTAGACTACCAGTCTAAGGCAGTGAAGAGAGTGTTTTGGGAAAGCAGGGACCCACAGACACCAGCATGGGGTCATAAATATAAAGGCTAGAAGGGTGGAATTTCCCTGAGGAAGAAGAAAGAAAATGAAGGCAATGATTGCATTAAAAGATGAAGCTACTAATGTCAATGGCAAAACTGCTCTGCATCTCTACCCATGCAGATCAACCCTGGAGAGTCAGGAAAAGTAAAGACAAGACAGTACTCTGGTGGTGTCAATACATGTATGGGCTACCATATTGTGCCATTGATATCTTTTTCATTTGGGGATATATTTCTCATGCTTTGACCCAATGCTGTTGCTGAAATTCAGTTTTGACCATGCCCTTTACTCAGTTGTCACTTTGATCTTTGGGAAAAATATAGGGAAAGAAAGGCAATGGGAGTGAGCAGACATGAAGAGCCAGAGGGTCAGAGTATGTCCTAGCCTTGCTTGCATGTGGGGAAGTATAAGACATAAAAATGAATCAGAGCCTTGTTCTGCTTTTCCTCCCCTACCTCAAACACTGCTAATGATCTTGCCTTGGTAAAAAAGAGACTACTTTATATTCTCTTTTAAACTGAGTTTCCTGGAAACAGATTTTGAGATGAAGAGATGCAAACAGAGTTAGTTTATTTTTTTGGAAGGAGTAAGGGGGGGTTGCTCTTACAAGAGACACCTGTAGGAAAGTGAAGGAAACAGGATGGGGCAGAATGAAAAGCTGAACTGCAGTACAGTGGCAAAGGAGGCCTCCGTCAACCCTTTAGAGACTTCAGGATTTGGACTGTCCCTTCAGAGTTGTCTCAAGTGGAGTAAATGAAACAGACTTATGCCCCTCATCAGTCATTATTTGGCTTCAGGCTACCCTCCAGAGGGCATAGCCTGAGGGAAAGTAGTTCCCCACAGCCTACGACAATTCCCATCAAGAGAGGCAGCTGTGAACTGTCAGCAGCCATATTCGTAGCCCCAGGAAGGTGAGTACCTTGACCCTGAAGAGGGAATCTTCACAAAAAATCTGTCTTGGTCCATTCCTCTGCTATAACAAAATACCTGAGACTGGGTAATTTATAAACAATAGCAATTTATTTCTCACAGTTCTAAATGATACAAAGCCCAAGATTAAAGCATTGGCATTTGGGTGTCTGGTGAGGGCCTTCTTGCTGTGTCTTCATATGACAAAGAGTGGAAGGGCAAAAGGAGCCTAAAAGCTCACTCCCATAAGCCTTTTTATAAGGGCATTAATTCCACTCATAAGGACAGAGCCCTCATAGTCTGATCACCTCCTACAGACCCTTCTTAATACTATCACATTGGGTCTTAGGTTCCAACATGTAAATCTTTAGGGGACACACACTTTCAAACCATAGCAGGACCACAGTGTCCATTATGTAGTCTTACGATTAATTGTTTTATGATATAAAGATGGGCGCAACCAGAAAGAGAAGACTTCAAGGAGTTAGGAGAAAAATAAGGGACTTTAAAGCCGGCTAATAACCCTCAAGAAGAAAACTAGGACTTCATATTTAAACAAACTGTGTCTATGTCTTTCTTAAAAAAATGAAATGTCTAGAACTGCACTATCTGGTACAGTAGCCACTAGCCACATGTATCTATTGAGCACTTGAAATGTGGCATGTACAAATTGAGATGTGCTATAAGTGTAAAATAGCACATCACAACAATTTTTAAAGACTTGGTAGGAAAAAAAGTGAACTATCTTATTAATAATTTTTATATTGGTAGCATGTCTATAATATTTTGACTATATTGAATTAAATGAGTTATTAAATTTAATTTTACCTACTTCTTGTGACTTTTTAAAATGTAGCTATTAAAAAATTTAAATTAGTTATGTGTATCCCACCATAGTTTTATTGGACAGAGCTTGTCCAGGATAACCTTAAAGTCTGATAAAGTTGTTATCTCAGGCCACAGACTATAGCAGAGTAAAAATGGAAAAAGCAACATAATGGACATTCTCGTTACACAACATTCTCAGTAACACATTTCCCTGGCCTTTCTAAATTGGTAACCTTTTGGGGTCCTCATTTGGCTATTGAGAGGCTGTATTAGCTCAAGCTGCCATGCAAAATGCCAAAGACTGGGTGGCCTGAACAACAGAAATTAATTTTCTCCTCACAGTTCTGGAGACTGTAAGTCTAAGATCAGGGTGTCAGCATGGTCAGGTTCTGGTGAGAGCTCTCTTCCTGGCCTGCAGATAGCCACCTTCCTACTATATAATCACAAGGCAGAAGGATGGGGGAGCAGGAGGAGCTCTCTGGTTTCTTCTTTTGCAAGGGCACTAATCCCATCATAAGGGCCACACCTCATTACCTCATCTAAACCTAATTAACTCTCAAAGGACTCATCTCCAAATACCATCACAGTGGGAGTCAAGACTTCAGTATATGAATTTGGAGTTCATAAAAAAAATTCAGTTCAAAACAGAGACCAAGATAGCACCTAGGTCATGCCACTAGTTTACCCCCATTGATAGAGCGGCAATGAACATAGTAAGTACTCAAGACTCATTATGTCACTCTTCTAGGGAAACAGAATCTCTGGGAAGTAAAAACGTTTGCTCTATTCCTATTCAAAAGAGATTCTGACTTGCTTTAAACATTTTCCTCAGGACAAGAGAATTATATCTGCCATGGCTCAGTGTGGATAGACTATGAAACAGCTGGAGCCCAGTGAGCAAGTTTTTGGGTACAATAAAATAGTTATTCCACATGCCAGGAATATGACTACATTTGGCACTAGTTGATGACCAAGCAGAACTATGAGTCATATTTAGGGCAAAAATAAGGTGATGCAAATAAATTACTTGCATTTGTTTCTATCACCAACTGTGCTATACTTTCATATTTATTTTATTTATTGCCATCAATGTCATGCTAGCCTCCTTTCCCCAGCTCATGATTTTATTTGAACGTCATCCAGAACCACTCATTCCTCCCATTCCCCCTCCCACTGCCAATGACCAAATCCAGATTTTTGTTAACCTCAGCTAGAATGAATGCAACCAGATTTTTCCTTGATCTTTTTCCTTCCACTTTTTTTCTTCAATCTTTGATTTAGCCTGTTAACTCCTTGTGGGTCATCTTTTCTAAAACATGCCATTTTCCTGCTCAAGAATAACTTCATATTGGTTACCAATCAAACCCAGATACAGTATAGCATTCTAGTACACAAGCAAAATGTGTTAGGCTTTCTTCTTCTTTCTTGTTCTTTATCTCTTTTTGGAAAACACTTCTTACTCCTTTCCTATCTTTAAATTATATTAAATATGGATCTAACACCTCATCATTTGAATTATTTATTTATTCTAATTCAGAATCTTTTCTAAAATAATCTAGAACTTCTCTTGATTGATCCCTGACTTTTATAAACTCTACAGTGCCTATAATTTGTATCCCATGTTGTTGTTGTATGCCTATATTTTTTCTAATAATTTTATACCTATAATCATTGGCCTCTCAACCAATTTGTTAACTCTCCCAGGTCAGAGATTACATTTTATATCTCAAATCAGAAAAGGAAATTAATATTTGTTGAATGCCTCCTCTGTGCCAGTAACTGTAAAACGTTCAACATTTGTTATTCAGAATTCTCTGAGTCCACGTTTTTGTGTGTGTGCATGCTCTCCCTTCATCATTTCCACATTGCCCTGCCAGACAGCCCTGACTACTCATGCCAAATAACAGCAAACCAAGTAAGTAGCAAGTTTACTAGTGTTTTAGGACAATGATGCTGGAATTTCCACTACTTATTTCTTCTACTTGGGTTCCAGACTCCTGCCTGTTCCAAGGACTTTGTCTTTCTTCAACATTTTCTTGCTTCCTTTCTATCTCCTTCTAAATGATCCTGTTTTGTGCAAAACAGGTAAGCTATTTCTTTGATTCATTCACAGTAGAGTCACAACAAGGTCTCATCTTAAAAAATAAATTCGCCTGTTAGGGGGTTTCTAAAGCAAAGACAGTTTCTCTTTCTGTCTCTCTCTTTCTCTCCCTAAAACAAAGGCAGTTTAGTTTTTTGCAAGCTATAATTTTTTAAAAATTACTATGCAAACATTTTCTCATTTAATCCTCCCAACAATCCATTTCACAGCAGCTAGTGATACACATTTAATGCTTACTATGCACCAGGCACTATTCTAAGTGCATTATTCATATTATTTCATTTAACCTGCACTATAAACACAAGACACAGGTATTGTTATTATTCACATTTTACAGACTTGGAGTGAAGATAAGCACTTTGTCTAAGAGTAAGCGAAAGAGCTGGAATAAAAACCTAGGCAGTCTGATTCCAGAGCCCAAACCCTTGATGTTGCTGTCCTGGCCCACAGAGAAGGAAGCAGACATAAGAGATTAAGTGATCTTCTGTGGTCACTCGGATGGTGACTAATGTTACTGAAGTCCTTGCTCTGGCTGCCAGGGTCTCGTGTTCCATTCTTTGCTTTGTTAGGGAAAGCATTATTGTCCTTCCCTTGTCGCCCTCACTTGGCTTCCCCAACAGGTACTTAATGTAACTTAATTGTGTATATTAAATTCATGGAGATCTGAAGGGGAGGTCAGTACTTTTATAAGACTTACCCTCAATTTCTCCTTTTGTTTAATTTCCTCATATCCTGTTTATCAACAAATTTGCCACCAGTATGCCTCTTTTCTAGTCCATTCCATCACTATCCCCCATTCCACACAATAGACTTGCCTAGTACCATCTAACTGCTCTCTCGGCTTCTATTTTGTCCCTTTCAACCAACTTGTCAGAGTAGCTGGAGTGTATATCACTTCTTGTCACTCTCTGGATGAAAATCTCCACCGGCTTCTGATTATCCTCAGACTGAAATCCAGCTCTAGACAGTGGCCAGCGGGGCCCTGTGTGAGCTGGCTCTGCCCTTTTTTCCAACCTCATTTTAGGTCATTCTCGTTACTCATCACTCTTCAACCACCCTGGCCCTGTTGCAGTTCCTTGAACATTCCAGGTTTTCTTCACGTGGGACTCAGCCTATGCAGTTGTTTTTGTCTGGGAAGCCTCTTCCCTCCACCCTTTAAGGTGGTCCTTTTCTTGTTTTCCTCTTCTTGTTTTCCAAGTCACCCTCTAAAATGTCACCTCCATTCCGAGTCCTCCCTTAACCTTTATATTCATTACATGCCATCTCTGTTTCTTATGTAATAGATGGATAAATAAATGGTGAGTAGATCCACTGGAGAATGGGTATATAAAACAGATGATATTGAACAGATAAATAAGTGCAATGACTACTAGATCCATTGGAGACATAAAGCAAAAGTACATACAATGACTAGAAAACAAGTCTAAGGTAATATGTAAAAAATGTCAGTGTGTACAGTTTAAAAGCATGATGTGTGAGGGAAGCTAAAATAAAAGAGAGAAGATTAACATGGGGCTTACTCAGAGATGATTTATTGGAGGTTGGGAGACTTTGTTGTGAAATACTGCATGGTTTTGTACTGGAGGAAATTTTTATGCATAGAGGGAAACTGTAAGAGATCTAACTTGATAGGATCAGAGAGGTTATGCTGGAAGGTAATAATAATAATAATGTGGGGTCAATTTTTGATGGACACAGAAAGTGACATGTTCATATAGCAATTGTAAATTTATGTTAGTAATTGATTTTTTTTTTTTTTGACGGAGTCTCTCCCTGTCACCAAGTTGGAGTGCAGTGGCACGATCTCGGCTCACTGCAACCTCCATCTCCCAGGTTCAAGTGATTCTCCTGCCTCAGCTTCCCGAGTAGCTGGGACTACAGGCATGGACCACCATGCCCAGCTAATTTTTGTATTTTTAGTAGAGACGGGGTTTCACCATGTTGGCCAGGATGGTCTCTGTCTCTTGACCTCGTGATCTGCCTGCCTCAGCCTCCCAAAGTGCTGGGATTACAGGCGTGAGCCACCACGTCCGGCCTAGTGATTGATTTTTTTTTTAAAGTGTGGTAGAAATTTCACAGTCTAATGCTGTCATTGTTGCTCAAAAGATTTTTGAATATTTCCTATGAAATGGCCCAGAGAGTATGATACGCATTTTTTTCTTCAATTTTTTTCTCATTTATTTCCTCTAGCAAATTTCTGCTCTTTTGCGTTAATGTCATTTTTGAAAATAGACAAAAGTTATGTAGAGCCAAACCCAGTGAATGAAATGGTGATATGCTATTACTCATATCTAGGGTCAAATGTAATACCTCACTCTAATTATATTAATATCTTTATCTATATCTAGCTAGTTTTCCATCTATCTGCCTTTGTATCTAACTATCTATTCAATATGTTAATCTATTTAATATGTCAATAGTGTGCTCAGAAGGGCTTACAACTGACGACATTCCAAGACTTAGTGAGGGAGTTCAGCGTAACTGGAATTTGAATACACCTCCCAAGGGGGAAAAAATTTCATGTACAAATATGGGTTCTGGTGTTCTTAAAAAATAAAAATTAAAAAAAAACTCTTCCTGCTTTTTTTAAGCTCCATTTTTTACTTAGCTCATAAGATTCTAAACACCTGTATTGCATGTAAATAGGCAGATTTTATAAAAAGAAAAGTGTCATTTTAAAGAACTGGCTATATTGGTCAAGTCAGAGATCCCTAAGGGATTTCTGTCCTCAAAGTCACAATACAGTGATTCTTTATAAGAGACGCAATGCTTGCTTTGGGATTCTAAAGGGAACATTAATATGTCTCATAAAAATAAGGAATCCTTAAATGAATAATTTGTGTACAACACTACAGATAGTGCCTGGCACATATGGTATATTTAGTAAAAATTGGTTCCTTTTCCACTAATCATGGTTTGAGAATTCAATATCCTCTATAGTTTTATTTTACCTTTATCAGTTGTAACCTGCATGTTTTGAACAGGAGCAGGTACAGAAGTTTGGTAACAGGGGGCCAGGGGAGGGAGAGCGTCCAGGTAAGTGGCTAATACATGCTGGGCTTAATACCTAGGTGATGGGTTGATAGGTGCAGCAGACCACCATGGCACACGTTTACCTATGTAACAAACCTGCACATCCCACACATGTATCCTGGAACTTAAAAAAAAAATTAAATACAATTTTTAAAAAACAAGAAGTTCAGTAACATTGTCTTTTATAGGAGATAGAAATTTTTGTTTCCATTACTAGTATTGCAAAAGGGGTGTTTGGATTGAGAAAATTAAACTATCTTGTTATAAAATCCATTCTGTGATGTTTCTAAATTATTTGGTTAGAGAATTGGTCAGATGTACTTGAGTCATTTCCTGTGTGAAATTGAATGCTCATACATAAGAGCAATTGGCTCTTTGGAAATTATAACTTCTTATGAAGTAATTCTCATATTTCGTTAGTTATGATTGAATCAGTATGAGTCCAGTCTGAAGAGAGAAACCACATAGTAATATGAACAGATAAAATTTGATATAAATAATTATGAACTATATCAGTATTGAAGTAACAGAGGATTACCTAATAAGAAGTAAAACTAATTATAAAGGACATAGAAATAGCAGATATATGAAGCAGCCACCACTGTTAGACCTGAGAGAGAGTATGCAAGGCTGAAATCAAGGCGTTACTGGAGAAGGCAGTTATGGGTGTGGGTCACTGAATGGTGGAGAAGTTGCTGTGGTGCCAATGGAACTTGCTGGAAATGTTCCCCCTAGGGGGCTAGGGAAAGCTGTTCATAAGAGGTGTCACTTGAGGCACTCAACACAAAACTGCCTGAGGAGGTGCCAGCAGAGTTGCTGGCCACTGAACACTGCTGGCTGCAGTGCACTGTAAGACCTTGCTGCTGGAGAAAGCCACATAGACTACAGGAACTGGATGCTAGAGAAGCCACCCACACTGCAGGAGCTGGCTAAGCAAGCACACAAGAAGCAGGAAGCAAAACCCAACCCTTTTTTCCTGCAATGTCTCTCCAGTCCCTCCCACTTGCAAAGCCTAATATCTTGCCAGGAGGCAAAGAAAAAATATTTAAAGGGCCCAGATGCATTTTCAGAGACCTGACAAAAAGGTTGAATTTGGAGATAAAAGTCAACAAATTGATAACTGGCACTGTTGTTTTCTGATATTGTAGGGACTAAAAATATTAATATGAATATTCACAGAATTCCCCCTCCCCCATTCCCATTTCTAAGATATAAAAACCATTTGTGGTTCAGGCATCCATCAAGTCTGGGATACTGAACAGAGTGAGGCAAAGAAATAAACATAGTAAAACCATATTGATTTACATTATGAAGGAAGCAACCAGGGAGACCTTGGGAGAAGGGGCCAGGGAGATAAACAGCTACACATGATGATTTTAGGAACATAATTTTAAGGAGAAGTACACTAAGAAGTAGTGTTCATGCTATACTAAATGGTTCTTTGGGAAATACAGAGTTAAAATAATTTTTTAAAATATTGTATAATATATAATTTTTTTTTGGAACTTTTTCATTTGCATGTCAGGAATAAACCTTTAAGTTGGTTTTATATTAATTTAGACACTGTTGTTGAGTTTCTTCTAAATACAACTCCCTGCTGAGAGAAACCACGAAGAGGCCCAGCTTCAACTGGGTTACACTGATCACAACATTTTAAAGCATTGCAGATCTACTTGAAGATGAGATTGGAAAGTGCTGAGCCTTATTTATTAATTCATAACTTTTAAATCCAAGTTAAAGCCCAGATGGTAGATGGGGCTATGGGAAGAAGACCATTTTTGGAAAGTAACACTTATGTGTATATATTGATGATATGTATCTTTTTGTTATGTCCATAGAAGATCTGGACATTAAATTGTCCCCCGGCTACACTGAATAGCATATTCATAGCAACGATATTTCATTACAGATACTACTTACTTTTTTGGGATGAGTCTTTTGAGCTAACCATTGATGAAAGGGAGAGGGCTCCAATCTTGTTTATATCCTACTTAAATGTTAAACATAGATCTAAAATTCACTATTAGTATGCTATACCGTTACCCTATCCACACAGTAGACTTGCCTAGTGTCATCTAACTGCTCTTTTTGCTTCTATTTTGTACTACTGCAACTTATGTAGACTGTTTTTGAGGTGTCAACAAATATCAGGTTTTTTCATCTATGTTTTTCATAGTAGTAGCTGAGGCTACTACAATTGCTGGTATTCTTCGGGCAACTCCTGCTCCTATATTCTATACATTAATTCCTATGAGGTGACAACAACTAAACATGCTCCATGAAATATCCAAATTTTCATTAGAGTCCCTCAAGGTTGATATTATTATAGTTCCCTATGGTCTCAGAGAGATTAAGTGGCTTGCCCAATCACAAAGCCAGTGAGGATCCAAACCCAAGTTTGTCTCACTCTGTGCTGTCCCTATAAAAAGGCTGTCCCTATAAAATATATAAAATCATCTATCTAGTAAGACTAAGTAGAAATGCACAAACTGAAGAATGCAGAAGAAATTTCAAATAAACTTCATAAGTCTTAGAAGGAAAAAACTAATTTTCTTATTTCTTTATTGTTATGACTCACATAATTGTTAGCCAGATTTTGGGAGTGAGCGTTTTATCACGCTCAGGAGGAGGGAGAGATACCTTCCATACATTTTTCTCCATTCCAGTTTAGAAAATGTGAACGTGCTAGATTCTGGGAAGTGACATTTGGGTTTTGTGTTTGAAGACCATAAAGGGTATCTGCTGAAGAGTTGGCAAAGAACAACTTCTAACCACGTGCAGAGGCACTCATTTGAGAAAGGATAAGGGAGACCAGAAAAGACTATAGCAAGAGCATTTGGTAGAATGTATCAATAATACCCAATAAGCAATTTATTTTGGAGTCGGACAATGCTAATATTTTATCACTCTCTATTATTCTTCCCCATTGGCACATATGTGTGTTTGAGTCTCTTAAATCTTAAAAGCAACAATGATAAGAGAAACTCCAACCCTCTTTGGCTTTATGGTCAACTGAATTGAAAACACCAGAATTCTTTTCTCTAAGGCATACCACTCTGCTATAGGGACTATTAGACTGCAGAGAGGAATCTATAGCATTATGCACTTTCACAATTACTTGTGACATGCACTAATTAATCATCCTTTGGAAAATCGTATCTTATTTATGTTTGTGTTGCCATAATCAACGCCTTACATTCAAGATATTTACATAAACTCTAAGTTGCTGTATTTTAATTTCATGTGGTCTGAAATATTATGCTTTATATTTCTTATCAACCAGGTCTGTCAATAATCTGTTGGTTTGAAAATACTTGTTCTATAATTTCCTGGCACTTGTGGGCCTTTCGAAACTGCCCTAAGACACGTGACTCCAGACAGGGTACCTGTTCTGTGAGATCCTTACAATGCCTTGTAACATACATGAGCTACATTTCAATATGTATTATACTGAGCAGGTATTTAGCCTCGGTTGATATTACTACAAGTAATATCAAGGTCTTAATGAATGGACAAGGTCTTAAACTGAAAGCAGGAAGTGAGCCAGAAGCATGGAACTATGAGGATGCTATAGTTGTAAGGGTCCTTTGATATTATCTAATCCAATCTCTCATTTTCCAGGGGAGAGAATACTGCGAACTAAGGTTGTTCAAAGTTACCCACCGGTTGAAGGTGGTCTTTTCTTTGGTTTTATTTTGTGAGGCAGAGTCTCCCTCTTTCGCCCAGGCTGGAGTGCGGTGGCACGATCTTGGCTCACCACCATCTCCGCCTCCTAGGTTCAAGCGATTCTCCTGCCTCAGCCTCCTGGTTAGCTGGGTTTACAGGTGCCTGCTACCACTAATTTTTGTATTTTAGTAGAGATGGCTTTTCACCATGTTGGCCAGCTGATGTTGAACTCCCAACTTCAAGTGATCCATTGTCTCGGCCTCCCCAAGTGTTGGGATTCTAGGCGTGAGCCTCTGGGCCTGGCCGAAAGTCTTATGGAAACTAAAACTCAGGCATTCTCACAGGCTGATGTCTAACATATTCTGTAAGTGACCCTAAAATATCACGAGTATTGAACTGTTCAGTGACAATCAGCTGAAATGCTACAATAATCATCATTATTTTTTGAATGAAACATATGCACCATAGTTCAAGTTTTCAGGTACCATCACATATTAAGTTTCACACTATTTGAAACATGTATTTTAAAACTTTAAAGTAGAAATAACACTTTTTTAATTGAAAAAAGTTACTGAAAAACATAGATGAAAAAACCTGATATTTGTTGACACCTCAAAAACAGTCTACATATGTTACAGTAGTACATTTAGCTATTTTATGCATTTGGTTTCTTGCATAGTTTCCAAAACATTCTAGAAGACAGCAATACTTTAAATGGAGTCAGCTGGAGTTTTAAAAAGTATTTTAAGAAAACTATCAATTATGTGTGTCTTCTTTTGTCCTCCTGTATACCCAAGAGATCTCATTGGTTAATATTGATCTCTGCTTAGGCGTTATCAAGGAAAGATTCAAAACTACTGTAATATCAACTCAATTAATCCATCAAAGCTTCAGAAGAATGTTCTTTTCACACCCTCCAACATTTTGTTTCTCCTTAGTCACAGGAGGTAACTGTTCCCTTGGAGCAAGCCATCTGTGAGACTTGCTAAGTTTTGGTTAAAATGGTCAATTGTGGCTTCTGTCTGAATCATGCGGCTCTTCCTTGTCAAAAGAGGCTGATTTTCTACTGGGAGAATTGTCCGCAGTGTTCTGGGAGGGGCAGAGGCAGACATTTTTCTCTTTATTCTCTAATAACACTCAGCATCTACTCCCTGCTAACTCCAGTGTGAATCCTAGAGTGGAAGGTGAATGGCTGTCCAGGGACACGAGTAATCTTGTTGGCATTAATGGTCAGCCTGAATTTAGCCACTACTCTGTCGTTAGGTAGTTCTGCAGCATAGTGCTATGTTCGTGGAAGGGAAGATCTAGGAAGGAAGCCTTAAGCTACTTGATGCTGCTTCTTAACCGGTCTTTGATGGTATTTCATAGTTTTTAAAGTGCTTTCCTATGATATCATTTAGTTGCAAAGACTGGGCAAGTGATGTAGGAGGCAAAGCTCTAAGATGGTCTCCATGATTTCCACTGGCTGGGGTGACTCCCTGAATAATCCCCTTGCGGTGAGTGTAAGCAGAACCTACAGATATGATGAGACAGTCACTTCTATGTTTACAGTTAACCTATTTAAGACTCTATCTGAGCAGACTTGAAAGAGAGATTCTTCTTCTGACCCTGAAGAAGCAAATATCTGTGCTGGGAAAGAGCCTTGAGCATGCTGTGTGGTAGGGGCATTGCTGGAGCTGAGAGCGATCCCCAATGGACAGACAGCAAAACAGCCATCCTAGTCAGACAGCTGCAAGGAAACAAACTCTGCCAAAACTCTGAATGAACTTGGAAGTGGATTCTTTCCCCAGTGCCTCCAGATGAGAACACAGTCTGGCTGACACCTCAATTTCAATTTTGTGAGACCCTGAGCAGAGAACCCTGCCCTTCTGACCAACAGGATATGTGTTATAATTAATAAGTGTTGTTTTAAGCCACTACATTTGTGGCAACTGGTTATAAAGCAATACAAAATTAATAAAAAGCAAAACCACGGAATGTTATGACCATTTCATCAATAAGGAGACTGGTTCCGAAAGATGAACTGATTTTCCTAATTGTATTCTGAAAATTAGTGACAGACCTGAGACTGATACCTTGAATTTTCATTTGTACTTCAGCATTCTTTCCACAGGACTGTAATGCTCTACACTAATGAGAATTATTGGGAGATTTTCCTTACCCCTGCCCACCAACAAGATGGATCATGCATAATATATTGTGTTCTTAAAAAGTTCAATGCAGAGTAAAACAATCATTTTATTGATTCTTATGTCAGTTCTGTAGCATAATGAATACATTAATCATAATCTTATTAAATGTTTAACTGATAGTATTTTAAAAGAATCTTGAGTCAAGTGTTAATCCTCATCACTAAATAAACAGCATTCCGAATAGTCAAGATTGGGAAATGTGATAGGTAATTCAACCCACTTTTTGTATTGTTTCTTTGTTGAATTATTTTTGAAAACCACTACAAAATTCCTTATTTTGAGACAAGGCAAATCTAAGCCTTTGTGCACCATCATTGTTCCCCAAGCCTGAAAAACAAAAGAGAGAGCAAGAGGAAAATTAAATGCACATGCAATTAAACATTCCTTTTGGCTAAAGTAAAATCAGGCCCACAGCAATTTACTCACCTGGCCACATTTGCAGATGATTTCACCATTTGTTTGATAGTCAGCACACTTCTTTTGCAGGGCTTTATTTTCTCTTACAATGTAAAGTTCCCTGTAAGTATCAAAGGGAAAGAATCATCACAGAGAACTGACAAAATACCAATGTGTAGTTCATGGGTTTTTGGACCTGGAGCTCAACCACATGCCTGCAGTATACATGGCATTCCTTCCTTCCCTCCTGCTTGCCAGGCTTGTTATGGCAACTAAGGCAATGCTTCTCTTCTACACATACCTCTCAAGGGGCATGTTACCTTTTGTAACTTCTTTCAAGTCTGTTGGTTATATTAACTTGACTTTAGTTGTTCAAAAATTTGAGAACAAATGATGAGCATACAAAAATACATGCCTTGGATCAAAATGGCTTTGGTTCTTACACTTCTCTTTTCCTGCACCAGTGCAGTTTATTTAAAACATAGACATTTAAAATAGGAATATAATTGAGAGGCTAAAGGAGAGGAAGTTGTAAAATAAATGATTCTCATTTGCACTATTTTGAAAGAACATTTACAATGCAACCTGCCTCACCCCTTGTGGAAAATTTTAAAGATAGGTCTTTCTGGACTCACTTGAATTCTGAGGTCATATTGACATGATGCATTTTCTCAATTACGTGGATATCTTCCCCAGAGCAGGCTAGCACGCTGCAGTTTTTGCAAAGGAAAGTTATTAGTGATGGGTTATTCTTGTAATGCTTGGCAATACTTCTCTTGGTTTTCATTTTCTTTTCCATTATACTTTGCATCTGTAATTCCAAAATCTGGACAGAGAAAGGAATAGTTAGTGGTTTCAGGTTTGTTTTCTTTTCTCAGTTTCATAGAAGTAAGTCTCCTGAAATTTGGAGGTCTTAGTTGTGAAAATATACAGTTAGCTCATGGTCTAGGAAATGAAAATAATGAGGTAATAACCCTCCCCGCAAAGAACTTGGTACATAATAATCTCCTGTAACTATGAAAATATGCAATCTTTAGGTATTCAAAAAGTAGCCCATTCCATTTCAGAAAAGTTCTATTGTGAGAAAGTCCTTAGCAATATTCAACAAAAATTCTCTGTGTAGCCTACCCATTTGTTTTATTTATTTATTTATTTATTTATTTAGATGGAGTCTTGCTCTGCTGCCCAGGCTGGATTGTGGTGGTACTATCTTGGGTCACTGCAACCTCCATCTCCTGGGTTCAAGCGATTCTTCTGCCTTAGCCTCCCGAGTAGCTTGGATTCCAGGCACCTGCCACCATGCTCAGCTAATTTTTGTATTTTTAGTAGAGATGGAGTTTTGCCATGTTGCCCAGGCTGGTCTCAAACTCTTGATCTCAGTGATCCACCTGCCTCAGCCTCCCAAAGTGCTGGGATTACAGGCGTGAGCCACTGCACCGGCCTACCCATTTGCTTTAATTCTGTTCCATAAAATAGGTCTAAACTTCCTCCCACATGGAATCTCTTTACTAAACACTGTTATTACATTACCAACGTCTTCTCTAATCTATGCTAAGCACCTAAATTCCTTTAATCTTTTTTCATCCTTTACAATTTTCAGACCCTTCACCATCTTAATCAGTCTACTGTTTACACATTTGTGGCAGAAACTGCTAGTTTTGCCCTCAGTGTCCATTTTCCCTAACAGAGTCATAATTTTATTCTGGGTGGAAATACGCTAGCTAAATGACTACATTTCCAAACCAGCAGTCAATGACATGTAAAAAGCTGTTGAGTGGAATTTTCAGAAAATCTTCTCAAAAAGTAGATAGCTGGCATGTGTACCTTTCGCTCTTTCCATTTTCTTCTTACTTCCTGCCTAGAATGAGGATGTGGCAGCTGAAATTCTAAAAGCCATCTTCGACCATGAGAATGAAAGCCCAATGCTATAATGGCATAAAAGAGAGAGAAAAGGCCTGGATTCCTCATAACATCATGGAGCCAATACTGCCTAGATTCCTTATGTGAGAGAATATGCCCATAAACATCTTTATTCTAGGCTCTGTGACTAGCAGCAGCACTTATTTTATAACAGAAATAATCTAGTTTATGTAACACATGAAAGTTGACATAGGGACTGACCAGTGTTTATACTAACACAACTTCATGGTAGAAAAATCTGGTTCTTGAATAATTTACCTCCAAACTGACCTGTCATAGATGAAATATTTATATTAAATTATGGAGGAAGTAATTGTTTTCTTTAAGACCGAGGGGAAATTTTCAGTAGAAGTAAGTCATCAGTGCAGATGAACAAAGCCCATCTCTTTGGCTCCTAACTCTACATTTTAGATCTCCCTTCAAGGCAGCCACATATAGCATAGAAAAGAGAATAAAACCTTGCAAGCAAGCTCGGAGGCTATATAATAGGTTAATCAGAAAAGTACCAAGATGAATTTTCCATGTAAATTATAGAAAAATACATTGAAATATTTTTCCCTAAAAGTTAAAATAGGTTACTTTTATAAGACATTTACAGTTCAGTGAGCTGATAAGGTAATTATAGGATCACATACATGTGGGAATTAAGAAATGTGTATGAATGAGTCAGAAAAAAATAAAGCCAAGGTAAGTGTATGGATTTGTAATCAGGACATCAGAAGCTAAAAGACTAACTCTAAAATAGCAAAGGAATTTGAAGTAACTAGAGGGGCAAACAAACAAACAAAATAACTCATAATAAATATACACGAGGCAGAGCTACAATCAGCCTAAGTCCAAATAGAGTGTAATAATGTAGCAAAAATTGAATCAATGCTAGAGAAAAACATTTATGATGATCAACTTGCTCCTATAAGTCTGATTTAATTTTAAGAAGCTCTGTTATGTATAAACTGTGTTTATGACATGGAAAAAATATTTCATCTTATCTGTCAATTCTCATTATTCATTAGTGGTTGCCTGAAGATTGTGTTGAGAAGGATGCTCAAATTAGAAGAAAGTAAACATCTTCCCAGTAGCAATGTTTTCTACAGGCTTTGAACAGGTTACTGGTGGCGTGTACCCCTCCTTCCCCATTGCCACTCCTACTTTCAGTTCATCTACCTGAAGTCGTTTTAGGAGGGCAGGTTTCTTGGCCAAAGGAGACCTAAAAATACAGTCCATTCTGGGGCCTCCAAAGGGACAGTGTCTTACTCTAAAGAATGTCTGGAAGAGTTTAACCCTTAAACTCCAGAGATTGTCCTAGTGTGGACCCCCAAACAACTACTCTTAAAATATCAGTCTTTGTAAACATCTACTTGATTAATTCTCTTAGGATATTAACTGGGAGGCAGTAACTTTCCAGTGGCATAACTTGGTGACAAAAGTTTGATTTGATACTCTAAAATGTTTGCTTTGCCTTGTATTTAAAGCAGTTTTAAAATAAAGGTTTGTGCAGAAACCTGGTCAGGAAACCTTGGAGTTGGTAATAGCAATGCACACCAATTTGAAAGCATTCCTTTAGTGAAACTCTATTTAAGGTAGAGCCAATTCCAATGTTAAGAAACTAACATTCACACCCATATGCAAGGGTGTGAATTTTCTTCTAAATGGATTGTTTGCTATTATAGTAGTTACAGTCTTTAATTCAGTGGTATGGGGGATTTCCTGAAATACTATAGAAATACATTCTTTCTTCACTGCATTCCTTTGCACAACTCAAATAACTGTGCGTTAGTAAATTGAGATGTAGCTATATGACATATTCTGTATTTTCTTTTCATTCAGATGCAGCTTCAGTGTCACTCCTTCTAAGAGACCTTCCTCAACCACCCAGTTGAAAGTATCCATCTAGTCTATGCAGCCATAAAAAAGGATGAATTCATGTCCTTTGTAGGGAAATGGATGAAACTGAAAACCATCATTCTGAGCAAACTATCGCAAGGACAGAAAACCAAACACTGCATGTTCTCACTCATAGGTGGGAATTGAACAATGAGAACACTTGGACACAGGGCGGGGAACATCACACACCAGGGCCTGTCGTGGGGTCGGGGGAGAGGGGAGGGATAGCATTAGGAGATATACCTAATGTAAATGACGAGTTAATGGGTGCAGCACACCAACATGGCACATGTATACATATGTAACAAACCTGCACGTTGTGCACATGTACCCTAGAACATAAAACATAATAAATAAAAAAAAAGAATTTCAAAAACTACAAAAAAAAGAGAAAGTATCCATCTAGTCAGTTGTTTCATATCATCCTATTCTAATTCTCTTTACTTATCTTGATATGTTATATTTCTTGTTTTTTAATGTTTGTTTACCGTTTCTGTCCTCCAAATCTCACCAGGCTCACACTAGAAATATAAACTTCATGCAGCAGGAGTCTTATGTGTTTTGTTTGCCTCTGTTGGCTATTCCTATAATGTTACCTGGCACACAGTAAGCATTTCATCTACATTTCTGAAATTAAAAAATGGTGCCTTTACAAACAAATTGGGTCAAACCAAAATTACCATGTTGGATTGAATCAGTGAGTTGCAGCAGTCTTTCTGGAACAAGGCAGCGTAAATTTATATTATCAAAATTTATGGTTGGTTTCACTGGGAGGAGCAACGGCTCCCCGATAATTTCCTGCCCACTATGGATCTCGATTCTCTGCATGTGAATCCGGATTAAGCACAGTTCACTAAACAGAAACTTATAATTCAGCACAATTTTTTTCTGGAGAATGAGCCACAGAGATATCAATGGCAACCACATGTGGCCATTTTTAAATAAAAATCAAATTCAGAGGTAGCCAACAATACCTTATGAGCATAATCCTCTGGTTTCATATTTTGAACACAGTGTATAGCTTTATACATCATCTTCTCTCGGAAATCATTAACTGTCTCACGTTCGATAACTCCTGAACCGCTGTGAGCAACCAGGACATAGGTGCTCTCATCAGCTCTGGCTCGACCACGGGCCTGAAAACACAAATAAATCAAGTAAATGAAAGGGTACGCTGTGATACAAATCTTCCTGGTTTTTTCTGGGAATGATATTCATTGCTCAGAATGAAATGATATTGGGTTGTTCAGCATGCCAGTCTTTAAATGGGTAAAGTTAGTTATTAATCCATCCTTGTAAGTCAGCTCTTTGAAACTTAAAATAAGCTTTAATACAGAAACGGTGTTCTACAGTGATGATGATTAGGCCTCAATGACATAATATCATCCTGTCCAGCCTTTTTGCTCTCAGAAATTCTCTCTCAAACTATGAGAACCATGATCAATGACGTGGACTGAGGAGTCGTCTTTCTTGGTAGGAAGCTGGGAGGAATGAATGGAGAGAAGGGTCATCTCTGACCTTGACACCAGGGCTGGTAAGAAGGCAGGTCAGTTTCTGGCATCCTACGTTACATTCTTAGCACATTTTCCCATGGGAATATATTTAACATGGTGATAACTTTCTTGATATTCAGCTATATTTTGACTAATAGAAACTTCTGTGGCCTGGCCCAGGAGCCTATCAACTATAAAATTATTCTCAAGGAAAAATGTATTCTAAGTTTTATTACTAAGTTTATCACTGACTTACAAATAAACTCCTGAAATAAAATTATTTGCTAATTTGATGGCAGTCTGGTTATCTTAGTCTTCTATGACTTGCCTTTTATTCAAGGATGCAATTTAAATTATTTTGAAAACCCTTCAGTTAATTTTATAGGAAGAATAGTATATTAATCAGCATAAACCTATGCCTACTCAACAGAAGGTTACAATAATTCCATTAACACAGGTGGGTAAGAGATAATGTGAAATCTGAATGAAAACAGAACACCTCACTCTTTTATTTATTTTTGCATTTATAAGTCTGCCCCCAACCAACATTTTATCATGAAAACTTCTAAACATACAGAAAATTGGAAAGGATAAGGGAGTAAAATGCAGAAACAGCAGGGCTCCCTCAGGTTTGGGCATGTTACTTCATCAGACAATTGTGGGACAGCGTACTTTAGATTCCCGGTCCAGCCGGGGGCTCACAGACATCCTAGGAATGAGGAGGCTGCTTTTGACTCTTACAAATGGGGCTGGTGTCATGGTCCTGGAAAGCCTTAGGGTACAGAAATAGCCAAAGAGGAGTTGTTGTTTAAACATACAACAGGTATCTGGTTATCATATGAATTGACAGCAATATGAAAGGCAACAGTGCACAGCATTTAAAAAATGCTCTTTTAACAGGAAAAGGGCTTTGTTTTAAAAACTAAAAAGATGTTTTGTGCTGTTTAACTAAAAGAAAGCAATTAAAATAGGAACACACAAATAAAAATTAACACAGTAAGTAAAGGTATTTGAATGTACCTGGACCATGGCTATTTCATTGGTGACAAGACCATAACGGATAACAATGTTACATTCTTTAATATCCAGACCTTCTTCTGCCACTGTGGTAGCGATAAGCAGATTTATTTTTCCAGTGCGAAATTTACTAATTACTTCTTTTTGTTCATTCTGTAGAAACATTTTAATAAATTAAATTTTGTGATGCTAAACACATTAAAATCTTCTAATTAGAGGAAGAAATAATAAATTGCAACTGGTCAGTGTAAATCAAAGGATTAGATCATACATGGATTTGTTGCCATCTGTTTTTGGCATTGAACAAAGACATAATGGTGAGACAACATTTGATTTCCAATCTGGGATTACCACACAATAACAAAAATATTTCCATCATCCAGTCTGGAGGTGGGAAGACCATATTTTATGCCAAGGAAATAAACTGATGGGTGACTCCAGAGGAAGAAAGGAGGAGCTGTCGGTTGAGAAGAGGATATGACAATCAGAAACTAAAATGGGCTTTTCCCCCACTACATTAACTTCAGAATCTTTAATATTTAGAGGATAAGATGCAGAGATGCTTTGATATATTGTTTTCAGTCACAGAGAAAATGCACACTGTATATGCATTTGGTCACTTTAAGAACCATTTGAGTGAGAAGCTATGGAATATTCCTAAAAGGACACAAGAGAAACTGAAAACATTGGCTGCATCTGGGGAGGGGAGCTGGAAGACTAGAAGTCAGTGGTATGCCTTGTGCTTTATTAATTTTGGATGAGGTAAATATATTTTTGATTCAAAGGGATAATATAAATAAAAATAAAAGAAGAGGTTATACAACTGTAATTAAAACTATTTTCAAATGAAAAATCTCTGAATTTTTAAAGTCAATATAAATAAATTAAAATATGCCCTCTTATCCTTACATGGGAGAAATGAGTGAGCACAAACCTAGCTTGATATGGACAATGTGGTTTTATTTTCATAACCACTCTCATCAAAGCTGTTGGTCCAGTGGGCATTTGGTGCACATCCACACTGTGTTTTGTCCCCATACACTAAACAAAAATAAAGCTGCCAGACCAAAACTATGTTCTTCCATCCCCTTCCCTTTCTTCTCAGAGGAGCGTGAGTCCTTATTTGACTCCTAACTGTTGGAGAACCCTGTAGAAAGGCCTCTTTTGAGTCTTCTCTGAAAATTTCTCCCTCCTGCCCTCACATCTCCCGATAAAAACTTACATGTCCTTGGGTTTTAGTGGAAGATGCCTGTGTCTTAATTTGAAGGAGTAAC
This sequence comes from Macaca thibetana thibetana, assembly GCF_024542745.1. Taxonomy (NCBI): domain Eukaryota; kingdom Metazoa; phylum Chordata; class Mammalia; order Primates; family Cercopithecidae; genus Macaca; species Macaca thibetana. Next base: position 80,725,378 of record NC_065589.1, on the reverse strand, counting down.
TTTAATAACAAAAATTCCAGACAGTGTCAGATCTTCAAGTCACATCACGTAGATGCCTAACACCATTGCTAAGGAGTTTATCCACCCCAGTTTACAAGGTGAGGATGCAAGGAGTGGGGAAAGAAGGGAATATGTTCTGAATTTTGGCATACAGCCCCTAGGTTTGAAATGAATAAGGAGCAGAAAGTAGATTGAACTAGGCTTTTCATTTGCACTCTACCTCTTTTTAAAGAGAAGCTTAGCCGTCTTACAATGAAAGTCATAATGCTAAAGCTAATATAAAAGAAATTTAAAAACAGGACTCATAAGAATCAACACAGACGCTGTGAGACTGAACTTGAATTTTGCCTGCTAGCTTTCTGGAAGCTAAGGCAAAAAGAAAAACATATTAAGCAAACTACATCTCATCAAAAAGAAGGAAGCAAACTTGTTACCCAAGGAAAACAGTACTTTCTCTGGCATTAATTTTATTGGCAGCGCTCACAAGAGTGCACGTAGAGGGTATATAAAGAGTTATAGTGAACCATTTCAAGAATTTTTTCCCCAGCAAACACTGAAACAGAATTAATTTGCTCCATTGGCTTGAATAGTGATAACTGTAATAGAAAGGAAATATCCATTTGTCCAGAAAGACTCAGGGTCAATATGACCTTATCCCTCAGAAGAATATTTTACTCTAACAAGACATCATTGCTTTATGCATGCTTGTTATGTCTACAAGTGCCTTTTTTTCTTACCCAAGTGTTTTTTACTATGCTCTCAGTAAGCAGCATGTAAACAAAATAAAACAAAACACCTTAAAAAGGAACAGAAAACCTACTTATCAGAAACCCAAATCTCTAATGTATCAAATTCTTTAATTTTTCCAAGTTTCCCTATAGGTCTCATTCTATGTAAACATATTTTGCATAGTTCTAGTTATAACGCACACATTTTTGTGGGAGTTTGAATTTTCCACTTGATACTATATTGCAATCATTTCTGAACTTTGTTATTAAGTTTACCTGTCACTCATTTTTGCAAGGGAAACTTAGAAAGTTCTTCCAATTACTATGTGGGAAAAATGACTCCTAAAACAACACGTAACCTCTCAAAAACCACAGATTTGGTTGCTATTAGACTTAGATTTTATTTCAAGAACACATGTTTTATCCTGTAAATGTATTTGTGGATAGTGAGAGGATTGGTAGGAAAAGACTAAAAACAATTTGAGAAGAGTAATAACAGCATAAGAAAAGAAGTTCAGGCTGAGCGCAGTGGCTTATGCCTATAATCCCAATACGTTGGAATGCAGAGGCAGAAGGATGGCTTGAGCCCAGGAGTTTAAGACAAGCCAGGGCAAGATAGTGGGACCCCTTTTTTACAAAAAAGATAAAAAAATTGGTTGGGTGTGGTGGTGCACACCTAGAGTCCCAGCTGTTTGGGAGGCTGGGGCTGGAGGATTGTTTGAGCCTAGGAGGTCAAGGGTGCAGTGAGTCTTGATTATGCCACTGCTCCTCAGCCTGAGTGACAGAGGGAGACCTCGTCTGAAAGAAAAGAAGAAGAGGAGAAGAGAAGAGGATAAGAGAAGAGAAGAGAAGAGAAGAAGAAAAGAAGAGAAAGAAAAGAAAAGAAGTCCAAAAGGATATTTATACCTGTGTCATGGGTTTGAACTCACTGCTGTGTCCAGCTCCTATCAGATGGTGGGCTTTGACTCCTACTTCAGCAAATTTTTCATTTTCAGTAATCCACTGGGAAAGTGCATATGCACTCTGCCGTGTTTTTGTAAAGATTATTCCTCGTGCTGATTCCTCAGTCCTAGTATATTGCTCCATTATGGTATTTCTTAATTTGGTCAGCTTTTCATTTTCATATTCTGGGTTTTCAGCCAGTTTTTTCAACATTTTATTGTTTTCTTGAAGAAATAATTACAGTTGATATGTTAACAAGCTTTATTTAGCCATTCCACAAGGTATAGATATATCAAACATTTTGTACACCAAAAAATATTCAGTTTTGTTGATTAAAAATTAATTAATTTTAAAACTACTTGACAGAAAAGTTTAGTAAAGCATACAACAAATTATACTAGAAGGTTTCATGAATTGTGGCTCATCTCCAATCTTGCACTATATCTAATAATTAGGATGGTTTAATAAATAAATTCATTACAATTGTTTTGACAATAAAACTGAATGACCAAATGACTGACTGTGATCATATAACTGGTAGTTAATCTGGTCATATAATTAGAAATAGTTCCAATCTGAGTGGGATTTCTTCTTTCAAAACATGTTTCTCTTTTTGGAGAGCTTATGAGAAGCAGTAACTTCATGTTGAAAAGGTAAATGAATGAGACCAGTATATGCTACTTTGAATCTTACCAAAAAATAAAGTCATGAGAAATCTATCTGTTTCATCCAGTTTCAAAGGTTTCTTTAAATCATCCTCATCTTCATCACCATCACAATACTCATCATCACCACCCTCATCACTATCATCTTCTATGACTGCAAACTTCTTATCTTTCTCTTCATTATAGAAAGTTTCAAGATGATTATATGCATCTATCATTCGAATTGTGTCATTAATTTGTAAGGCCTCATTGTACTTCCTCAAATGTTCTGCACAAACACGGTCTTTGCGATTTCCTTCTTTTGCAGCTGTGAAAAAATATATTATGTAAGTGAAATAATAAGCATATAAACCCCCTAAAATTGTGCCATGGACTTAAATATATTTATGTTACTAACTCCAAAACTGGCTTGGTTTTAAAATGGGCAAGTTAAGGCTCAAAATGTGTCCTGAGCTCTGAAACAGGGCAAGTTTTCCAACTCCTAGACTTGCTGCTTGAGTTCTGCCTGAGCAAAAACATGTAGCTGATGCACAGAGGAATGGCATGAAAATATATTAGTTGAGTTTGCCTTTGGAGACAGAGCTATTAATATTTATCTCAATACTTTAAATATACAATAAATATAAGACTGGAGACAAAGAGAAAATTGGATAGTATTGGAATCTCTTTTCTTAGAAAAGGAATTAGAACATGTTTATTATACTTGTCCTACACAAAACACAAAAATTCTATTTGGAACTACTTTTGCTTTTAATTTCTTGGGGGAATCTGTGATATAGTCATCTGAAATCTTGGCATAAACATGGGATAAACTAAGTGTTAGGTCCAAACCTAAATTACCTTTTTTTTCCATTTGAATGGCCCATTGTTCATAGGGTTGAGTTCCAAAATCTGACATTGGACTCATTTGACAATAAGTTTGAATCCTTGTCATTATTTCTAGAAGTTTCTCTTTAAATGGATCCTAAAAATAAAGTACAAACTTATTCTTACGTATTCTTATTGTTAAAAGAATAACATTACTTTTGTTAAAATAATTTCTAGGTTATAAGAAATCTGATTTGGAATCTTTGTTTAGACAAAGTAACAGGTTAGTGTCCCATCACTTGTCTGTACATTTATTTTTGTCAGCTTCTCTTTTAAGTCTGCCATCAAGCCACACCCACACCAACACCCTGTTACCTCTGCCATAATCTCCAACTTAAAAAGTTAATGAAAGTAAAGTTAATGAATGATATAAACCTTGTATGTTAAAGGTAACTTAGAAAACACATATTGCATTAATGCCACAATTATTTAGAAAGCTTACAATGTAATTTAAGAAACATTCCCCTTTTGTAAAACTGGTTTCAGTATTATTTCGACCAAAATAAAAAGTTGAAGTACAGTCTGAATAAAAGCCAGAAATAAAGGAGTGCATGTTATATGATTCCATTTATATAAAGTTCAGAATCAGTGAAAACTCATTTTTGTTTGAGAAGTCAAGATAGTAGTGATTCCTGGGGCATGGTGACTGGAAGGGGGAACCAGGAGCTTTTGGGATACTGGCAATGTGCCATCTCTTGATGTGGATTTTGTTTACATATGTGTATTCAGTTTACAAAAATTCAGCGATCAGTACACATATGAATTTGTACTTTTCTGTATGTATGTTATGCTTCAAAGTATATAAAAAATTAAAGTAAGTTTAAAAAATGGCAAATTCTTTTAAAAATGTACCTGAGAAATGTAGTTTTGAAAATCTTAATGAGTAGAACTATGCATTTAAAATTATCAAGTAAAACCAAATAAGTAACAAAAAAGGGAAAGTGAATAAAATATATTCAACTGTAATAGTACAGCTGGAGTAGATAGCAGTCTTTTTCAGAATTAAAAAAAAAGAGATATACGGAGGCTAGTTACTAACATTGGTTTAGTGCCTACTATATTTCAATCTTTGTTTTATCTACTATTCATATATCATATCATTTGATCCCAACATTCTTATTTTCAATGATATTATCAAGTACATATGGCCAGAATTTGTAACGCTTTCTAAATTTTACAAAACAAAGTATTGACATAATTTACTGGCCATAATGTCCAAATTGACTCTCAGTTTATTTTTATAATTCCTGAAAAATTCATCAGAAAGGCATCATTACAGTAAATATTTCACTTGTTTACCACTGCACTGTTTTCCTAAGAAAGTAAATATGCAAGTATGCAAATTAGGTAGGATTCCCATTATCATTGCCAAATGTAATTTGATAGCAACAAAATGGCTCTGTGGCATATCAGAAAATCAATCCTGGAATTCACCAAGAAAATTAAAAAGGCTAAAACGAACTGTCATAACCCCTCCAGCTTAGTTATACATCCCCCTGGTCATTGCCCCCCACTGTCCCTCATAACTCATATGTAGCAAACAATGAATGAGCTATTCCTCATGTAAACTAGAAAACTAAAAGAGGACTAGAGGGGAGAATTCTATGTAGTGCTTCACTGCCTAACATCAATTAAAAAAAAAAAAACCTGAAACTTGTTTGCTTAAATTTTTAAACAATATTGTTCAGATGGTCAGTATAAAATAGTCTTTGCCATCTTTCAACTGAATGTGGTATTGCCAATCAAATAGATATAAAACGTTAAGCACATACTTCTCTGGTGTCATCTGCAATTGCAAACTTCTTGCATGGCTCCTGTATTTGGTTTTTCAGTTGATCAAGGTTTTCTTTAACAGTTTTAATAGTAAATGCATCAAGATTGGCACATAGCTGGAAAAGAGACATTTTTAAATATTTATGCAATTATTTTTCCCGTTCACTTTATTCAGTGTAGAATTATTTTTCATGTAAAAAATATGTAGCATTAAATTGTAGTATAAATATGTAGTATAAAATTTCATGCAAGTAATATGTAGCATTGCTTGCTAAATATAGCATTTTAACATTGTTTTATTATGGATCTCACTAACCAACCATCAGTAACATTTGTCCTAATATAGGAAATAGGAGCTTCTAAATCAAGTTGGTGGATAATCCCAGAGAAAAAGGTGTATTGATATTCAGTTCTTAAATTGCATTTTCCAGGTGGAAAACTGACATGGAAAGAGTATAACAATTTACCATCATTGACAGAGAATGATTTTGAGATAACCATGTTACATGAGGCATGTCGAAAGTCATCTTGACATCCATGAATCATACTACCACCTTCTTCTACACATAAAGCAGGCGATGCAAAGCTGGGAGCATCCTTAGCCATGTTCCTGGATTATTAGACTGGAATTAGTCCTTAATCCCAGTAATAAATTATATTTTGGAGTCTATAATTGCATCTCTGAATGTTGTGTCTACTCTACATAATTTGTATTGAATTCAACTTGAAGTAAGGGACTTAAAATTCAAATGCAATTGCCTTGGTACCAAAATACTTCTTGGGCTACTATGATTTATGTAACACTCAAGCTTAACAGTAGCACTGTACGCGGTGTTACCATTTTGGGGCCGCTGACAAGCTCATCTTTAAAGATCTTCATATCCCTATTTCCCTTTGATTTGAATTACCTCGGTTCCTAGAATCACATAAGAAACACAGAAAACATGTAGTTTTGAAACTCTTGGAGCAAGACTTTATCATGTGTGACAACGAGAAACTTTCACAGTTTATGCATATTTCTATATCAAGTAGATCATTAAGTTTAACTATAAGAGTAGATGCAAAGAAGGCATTCTATTTGTCTCAACTTTGCATTAATTATATCACTCTCCATCATTTTTATGATATTGTTTTGTGTTATTGATATTTATTAAGGCATATTCGTATTTTATAGAAGACTGAGTATATTTATTGTACTAAAGCAAACAGATTTCACTTAACTGATGATCACAACACTTGAACTCAACCTTATTGAACAAGACCAAGAAGTCCTGGCGTTTGTTTTAGCTTTGCTTTCATTGGTTATACATAAAATTATGACTTACTTTTAAAATGTGTTCTTCGGCTTTAGCTTGCTTTGTGGCCCCTCCAACACCAGGTGAAGCTGTTAGTCCCAGCATCTGAGGAAGAGGAATCACTGGCTTGTTTTCTTTCTTGAGTCTATTGTTTTTCAACTTCTGCATCAAATAACGCCTCATGATGTTATTATACACTGCTTCTTTGTTGGTGTGATGACATTCATCAATGATAATGAGGGAAAAGTCTTCAAAGAAAATTCAAAGAGTTCATTTCTCCATACCAGCACACTACAGTGAGAAAATAACTTTAGACCAGTAATTGAGCTGCCTTGGGGATGCCTTCTCTTGGGCAGGACACAAGAGTAATCCACTTCCAGTTTTCAGGAGGGAGATCCAACTACACTAGCACCTGTACACATACAAGTTCATATATACTAATCATGAAACTCCCTGTTAGGCATTCTCCTTCTTTAATAGATACGATTCAGAAAGTTTGCAGAGCTAAAAAGCACTAGATGTGGAATTCACATCCTGGCTTATTATAAAACAAATCTCAGGATTATACTTTTGTTCTTTAATAAAATATTTAATTTTAGGTTAGTGAATTTTATTTTTATTACATCAAGTGAAAACCACACTATTTAAAGAGGGAAAATTTTGCCTTGTTTTAACATTGCATTTAGTTACTATAAATTATTTTTACTTTTTTCCCATTCTTTATCCTATGTTCTCATCCTATACCCCACAAAACACAAGATTTGTATTTTTATTCTAGGTTTCCGGGAAGCAGATCTAACAACATTCACTAGCAAAAAAAGGAACTTGTCAGAATAAATGGAAAATCCAGCAAGTGCTTGCCTTAATAATGGTATTCTTATGCAGAATAAAGTGGTCTAATTAAAAACTTACTTTTTTTGTTTCCTCCAGGAAGTAGAAGGATTTTAATAAAACCATAAGCAATAAAAAGCAATTTAAACCAAAGTTAATTTTTATAAACATTAAAAAAATTAACAAATATAGACTTGTTATCATTAATATTACTATTAATTTTTTTTAAAAAAATAAACACTTAAACTGACCTGACAATTGAACACCAGCATCTTCTCCATTTTCCAAGTTTAAGAGGGAATTTTCAAGGATTTGAGCAGTACTGATAATAATATCACACGACTTGACAACTTCTGGAAATGATATTTTCAGTTGGGTATCACCACTTAATCCAATAACACGATACCATTTCTTCAAAAATGGTTTGAACTCCTTGCGGAAGAGCTGTTCAACTAACAGTACCTTAAAAAAAAGTGCGAAGATTTTTTTAAAAGAGAGAAAGTTAGTCAAAGCCAAAGGAGTGTTGATCAGAGGCCTGTTTGGCGTCCAGCAATAAAAGAGGTATTTACATCACCGGTGAATCAGGCATAACAACTTTCTCATCATTCCTTTCATTCATCTGTCAATAAGTATTTATTATACCCTTGTTAGGTATAGGCATTTATGTCTGGGACATAAAGATGTTTAAGATATGGTTGACAACTTTGAGGAACTCTGTCTAGCTGAGCATACAGACCAAGACTAGACAAAGCAAGACAAATTATTACAACACGAGGTAATAATGCACCCCTAGAAACACACACAAAGTGACAGTTAAGAGAAGAAGCAACTGACCACTCAAAAAAGGGGAATTTGAAGGAATTTGAATCTAGTAAGCCATGATTCAAGTAAGTGAAAAGATAAACTGAAGCTAAGGTTGAATAAGAAATACATTTTTAAATTTGTAGAGCAGGGCCAGGTTATAAAGGGCTGCAAACATCAAGCAGAGTATTTTACATGTAGTATAGCAGTTTACAGGATCCCTACAAGTTGTACTGTTGAAGTGATTTATTCCTGTTGTTTGTTTTGGATTAGACCAGAAGCAACAGGCCCACAGGACTGGAAGAATCAGGGAACCACAAGTGAGGAATTAGGGCATTGACTAGGAGAACAGATGTGAAGTGAAGAAATGAGCTGCTGAAATAGCTGTGGTGGCTGAGCAAGAACAAACCCACAAGTAGACTTGGCAAAAGAAGTGGAAACTTGTGGTCCTTTTCAGCTGATTCCGTATATTGTAGCATCTGCTAAAGGTAGCTGGGTTGATACCTCAATGCTACACATTACTAGTCACTCAAAATACCTTCTGGATTAGGGGAAAAAATACAAGGCCATCTTGAAGGTAATATCCTAGAAAGATGTATGCAATGGAAGCCCAGCAGTGTACAATATGGCAAACGGAGAGTTGGCAGGAAGAGTTTCAAGGGCAAGCTTTGAAGAATGCCCATTATATTCTTCACTCTCCATATTTCTACTGGAAATGCAATCAGTGGTTACCTTTCTCCTAGTCTGTAGGGTTTGTGTTATTCATCTTTTTACTTGAGGTAAGCCCCACTTCGGTGTTAAATAAGGAATGGTTGATCCCCCTGGCTCAGGGGAACACCTTATAAAGAACACTGGTTTACATTGTTATTTAGTGGAAATGATGGAGGCTTCCAAAAGTAGATGTCTGGGGGGCTAGAAGAAGGGGTGGGGAAGAGTTAAAATGAAATCCATAAATTCTAATGAAGCAAAGTGGACTTAAAATCAGTAATTAAGTTGGTGAGTGGAAAAGAACATTACCTAACCACAAGGTGGAAAGGGCAGAAAGAGTAAGAAGAAAAACTTTCACTTCGTTCGTTTCTTTCTTTCTTTTTTTTTTTTCCAAAGTAAAGTCTCTCTGACCTACCTGTTACAAAAACACTTGAGAAGTTTGGAAAATGCTGACTCCTAAGTCCCACTAAAGAATTACTGAATCTAGGGACCATCTATGGGGACAGAGGCTTGAAACCTTCACTTTAATGACTTTTAAGCCTTTAAAATTTGAGAGCCATGGTTCTGCTCTTCTCTCTCTCTTCCACAAAGCCATTCCTGAATCATTTTCTGGAAGTATTCTTTCCATTCCACTTACGCAAGACAGAAGACTTCTGAGGAAAAGAATGGAAATTAAGTTTAGTGGAAAGAGGTAGCATGATGCAGAAGGAAGAAAGCCCTGAAAACAGCTACTCTAGCCACTTACTTCTTGTATACCTTGGACAAGGTCTGAATCATCTCAATGCTCTCATTTTCCAGATTAATAAAATGAGGATAATGTTAACCTATTATAGGGTTGTGAAAATTAAATGAAATAGAGGGTGCCATATTGTCAGTACTAAAATTTCCCTGATATTTCACCCATCCTTTTATTCTAGGAGGGTGCAGTGGCAAAGGAAGACCAGTCGACTCAGAAGATAAAAGTTCATATCTCATTTCTGCTGTTTCTTGGCTGGATGATCCCTGAATTGCCGATTAAAGTCTTGGAACTTCAGTTTTCTGATAGGAAAAAATGAGAATAATAAAGACTACCTTATGGGGTCGCTGTGTAGATTTAATAAGATAATATATTTGAGAGTGCTTTATAAAGTACAATAAAATATTAATTATCATATTATCAACATATATCTCTCATCTCTCTTCTAGACTATATTCCTTGAGGACAAGATCTGCATTTGATTTGTCTTTAAATACACTCATGCTGAATGATTTAATTAAGAATCTCTGTATTATGGAGTGACATCGCACCACAAAATTCTGCCCATAAAAGGTAAGTCAAAAATCTTCAAAAGAAGCAGCACCTTCTGATGTACAGAACAAAAATAAGTTGTCACAGGAGAGAGCAGGTGCTGGAAATCCTGATACTTGCTCTGGGTGGTGTTGACTTCCTACTGAAGGACACAGAGAAAGCCAGATGCAAGTCTGACATGGCTAATTGGGAGGTGTGTGGTCCTCTTGGAGCCTTTTCCTGAGATGTGACAGAGTGCCTGCCAAGACTAATCAAACCCAACTGCTACCCACTTCTGCTGAATCATATGGGGCTGCATTGCAGCATCTGAAGGAACCTGGGATTTATCTCTCATGATGTTGAAGCCCTAGATAGGAAATGGAAAGTCTGGGAACACAGGTGGTGTTTTCATTTCTCCCTGCATTCGAAGGCTATAACTTTGGAAAGGACGGAGGAAGGGAGATGAAAGTAAATGGTTTTAAAGAAAAGGATTTCTCTTTTCTAGATCAAGGGTAACAATATCTTGTTGTTGGGGCAAACACAGGATTCAGGTTACGTAGACTTATTGGGCCAGAGGTGTTCTGACTCAATCAAAAAGAATTAAAACTGAAATTAATTTAAAATTCAAAAAGATGGTATAGTAAACAATTATGACATAGATGGAAGAATTAGTGGAGGGATTTCTAGTAATTCTAAGGAGAAAAACAATAGAAAAGCGATAAGGAATTAGAGTCAAGTCCCCAGGTGTCCACACAACAATGCAGTGAATGTGAATAATTAATGAGGATCAATTAACATTTACACATAGCCATAAATGTGCATTCCTAAGAATCACCTAGATCCAATGCAATGAAAGATTCCTGGCTAGAATATAGCATTGAGAGGAGAAGGGAATATTATAGAAGGAAAGATGCATTAGACACATACAAAAATATGAGACTTGAAAAGATCAATAGTTAAAGAAATAAACCTAAGTATTTGAATTTAGGCTCAAAAACTGACTGCACAAAAATAAATTAAGAATGTTCTACTTTAAGAGATTTTCAAATAAAAAAGAACTGCAGATTTTGAATTTATGACAAGGTCCAGATAAGTCTGTGGATGCCAGAGGCAAACACGGTCATAAGCTGAGTGTCACATCTCATCTGTCCTACGCTCTGTACTGGTAAGATCTTATCTGTAGTATTTTGTGCAACTCTGGACACCGCATTTAAGAGTGTCCTAGAAAAATGTCTGAAGGAGTATGAGCACTAGGAATGATGACAGGTTTAGAAACCATGTTATATGGAAAATAGTTAAAGGAACTGTGGACATTTATTCCAAGGGACAAAAAAAAAAAAAAAAAAGTAACTTAGGAGCCACATGATACTGCCTTCTCGATGTGAAGGGCTGTCATTAGGCTGGAAAATTAAGACTTCGTGTGGTTGCAGAGGAAGTAACTCTAACCGGTGATTGTGGGATTCCAGAGAAACAGATTTGGATGAATACAAATAGGGCTTTCTAACAGTGTCAGTTGTTCAAAGAATGGCTGTCTTGTTAGAAGGCGGACCTCCGTGATATTAGGAAGTTACCCTGTAGAAGTGAGAGAACCATTCTGCAAAGGAAGAAAACTGAATCTCGAAGCCCCTTTTCAACTCTAGTAGCCTATGACCCCGTGACCAAATAAGGGAAATAAAGGAAGTAGTTGAATTAAAACTAACTCCTAGGTGTGGGGGCTGCATGCTTTGGAGGAGGTGGTATTACTAACAAAGAGACAGGTAAATGGGGAAGAAGAGCCTTTGGGAGGGTAGATGGTGAGGCTGAGTTTGAGAAAATGGCAGATGCTCAAATGGTTTCAAAATTATCAGTTTAAGTAGCTTTGAATCCAGTTAACGTGGTTCTTTTCTCTGGACTTGGCATTTAAGAGCCTCTCTGATTATGTTACTCAGTTTCATGAGTTATGAAGGTGAAGAGAAAGGAGCAGGAGAAAGCTAGTATTTCAGAGTGAAAGAAAGAGTCATTACTAGGCCATATATAATCCAACTGAAATTTCAGAGCAGGGTAGTTATTATTTCGTTCATTTTACAGATTAAGAAATCAAAGTTAGAGAAGTCACTAATTTGTCTAATTCAAACTACCGGTAGGTAGAAATAGGATTCAAACCTATTTCATTAAAAAAAAAATCCTGTACAAAGGGAATATATGCAAGGCTATTGGCAAACAAATTTGAATGTGTCACCATTACTAGCAAAAGAAATAAAAGTGTTTTAATAGTGAGTATACAAGTATAAAGGAGAGCTCTTTGGACTTAGCAGATGCACACAAAATGCATTTGGAACTACATGATAGAAATCATTCAAATCATGGATTCTAAGTACTGAAAAACAGGATGTAACTAAAACTTTTGGCATAATAGAAATAAAAAATAGAATATTTTACAGTCTACTGCTTTTTTTTATAAAGGAATAGATAAGAATGAAAAAAAGACTTTCTGATGGCGGAAAAGTATACTCATTTTTGTTCCATAAAATAGTAAATATTCATATCCCCAGTTCATATATTTATAAATTAATAAACTCATTTATCTGAATAAAGCTCAAATAACTAGATTTTGTTTTACAGGGAAGCAGACATATTTACTTAGGAAGATGGCCTTCAAATACCCTAAGATATAAATTATTGAAGGAAAACTTCAGTTACATTTAATGTAATATGTGTGTGTATATATATGTATATACGTGTGTGTGTGTGTGTGTATATATATACTTCTTGAGCATTTTAAAATCTATTTAACTTGATTTAGACATCAAACATTCACTTAATTTTATCTCCAAACCGCATTATATGTATTCTGGATAAAGAGGACTTGCCATCTTTGACTAAGAGTCAACAGCTAAAGAGAAAGTAAAAAACAATATTTGATCCTTGATTCCAGTGATATTTTGGGGTCATTCATGTTCATTTGCAATGATAAATTAGCCAGTTAACCTTAAAGTATATCTGGGTTAATATAACCTGTGACCAGATAAGGGAAATAAAGGAAGCAGATGAATCAAAACTAACTCCCAGGTTTTGGGGCTACATAAGTTATAGTTATTTGGTATAATGTCCTAGTTTTATTGGAAAATTTCTATGTTTAGGTTCATCACTTAGATATTACATATGCCTAAAAAAGGATTAAAAATAAAATAAAGAGCTTATTTTGACATTACTTTTAAGTAAACTGAACATGTGTGAGTCAATGCCAAAAATGCCATCATATAAAAGTTTCAGAATAATACAATGAAAATGAACAACTAATGTTATATGTTCTTTGAATACCTTATTGACAAGGACTATAACTTTTCCAGGCTCAGATGCTTTTTTCTTCTTGTCTAAGTGATCCTTGGCAATGTAAACAGCCACTCTGGTTTTTCCACTCCCTGTAGGAAGGCAGATGATGATATTCTTCCCTTCCAAGGCTGGTTGGGCAACTTCCATTTGGTAAGGCCTGAGCTGGAGTTCTGGCTCTGGGGATGCTCTTGCTGCCACATTCTCTTCATCTGAAGAAGATCGAAAAGAAAAATAAGAGAAGGGACAACAAAATAACAGAGCTTAGGAAGCCTGAAACTGAACGTAGGCTTCTTCTGCTTTAAACTCCTTTTCACGTGTGGTCCAAACCAATTCATTTTCTCTTTTCTGTACCAATGAATGTCTGCTCTCTACATTTGCAGAATACAACCCAGGATCCCTCTCACAGAAGGAGTCGGGGGGTGTGGGGGTGCAAAGGGAGTCAACTGATTAGAGGACTGGGAAGGAGCAACATGGGGGAGTGTTTTTGCAGAGTGGGTGAAGCCAAGGCAAATCTGTAGAAAGGGCTGTGGTGCGGGATTGGCAGGTATGGTTGTTAAGGCATCAGGCTTCCCATTTCTTTGTGGAGCCATTATGCCCTGCTTGTTTCACCTAGCCCTTCCACCTACAAAATCAAGAGGAGCTGAGAAAGTAGGAATCATTAGTCCTCCCAGTTCCTTATTTCCCCTTATTTTTTATTGCAAAGAAGGTATTACGGCTGATACTACTTTCTTTCATTTGTGGAAACTTTATCTGACAATCAAATACCAAAAAGCACACATACACACAAACACACACACACACACACACACACACACACAGACACCCTATCTATCTCAAGTTCCTTTTTCCATCTGAGGCAACTACGTTGTACAGAAGTGATATTTAGAGAGTAGGGGAAAAAACTCTTCCTATGCTAGCCTTTAATTGGTAGGTTTCCCTTAAAAGGTAAAATATAATTGTGTTGGTTTAAACTAAATTATGACTAATTTTGCCATTTAGTTGTGAATTGTGATCTTTATTACTTTCTTATGTTTATGGCTCCAGATATTCCTACTTTTTCTAAAATCCAAAGTATAATATATTGAAAATATTTTAAATTAACATGGATTTTAAATTTAAAATACTGATAAAGTAAGTTCTAACATAAACTTTATGAATATTAAAATAAAATTATTATAATGTATCTTGTTTTAGCTAGAATATATTTTATTTAGAAGTGACCATATTTAACCTATATTACCAAGGGAAAAAGATCTAAAAATGCATAGCTTATAATGTGAAATGAAGTAAAATAAATATTACACCAATTTAAAAGCCCATCTTATGCCTTATATAATCACAAGAAAAAATGAATAACAGTATTTACCAGTATTTCATCACACATGAAATAACTTCTTTTTCTTATCAATGATTGCAATAAAACTAAACTAACATAGTCCCATTAACTTCAAAAAAACTTGCTGATGGCTCCATTTCAGCCCCTGGATAATTCTATTTGAGTGGGTTTTAACTTGTTGTGATAGTACTATCTGAACAGGTAGGAAAATTCACACCAAATTCCACTTAGGATCATCTGCTAATCTGGCAGGAAATTTGCCTTCTGTATGGATGAGTAAAAGCAGATGCAATACATTTAAGCTATCATTAGATCATCTGCTGATTCATTCAATATGATTTTTATGAAAAACTCATTTAAAATCACCAGCATTTAAAATATACTTTTATAAGTTTGCATGCTTGTTTTGAACTCTACATTATTTACAATAAGTCATCTTGTATTATATTTATGTAAGGCTCTGATTTATTTAAGAACAATGTTACCCCTCTGTAGCTTTTATAGATTATCAAAACCCTGATATTTCACCTCTATTAAGATCATTTATCACCTAACTTTTCCAAAAGAGCCAGTATATTTGCAAAGGAAGATGCACTATAAAGTGTCTAAACAAAGACTCAGAAATTTACTACCGCTAAATTTTTATTTGATCTAGGAAGTTTGTTAAATATATCAATAAATCCTCTTTGTTTAATTTCATCTAAGGTACATTTTTGCATAGATTTTAAGAATACTAATAAAATGATGCTTCCTTCATAATAGTAGCAGAGTAAACTATTAAAAGAGTACATTTTAATAATGATTTCCCCCATTTTTCATGCTTACGACTATATCCTTGGATAAGAAATATTAACAAGAGAAACATATAGTGATTTCCTAAGTCTCTTTCCCGAGAATATAGAACCAAATCAAATGAGTAAAATATTAATATTACTCATGCATTCTAAACATTTATTATGCTGATACATTTAAGAAGAGTTAGAATGTTAAAAGGACTATTGTGTTTACAATTTAACTTCAGAACCGAAGTCATGGGGTTTTACTGCTACTTAAGTAGGCATGTACCACAAATTTATTCTTCAGTCAACATTGACTGGACACCTATTATGTGCCAGGCACTCCCAATAATATAGTTGTTGTCTTGAAGGACTTCAGAGTGTGGGGCACTATACCGCTGTTACATATATAAAAATACCTGGTTAGACAGATAGCTCAATAATCTTCCATATTTTTGATTTAAGACTAGGAGATTTGATAGGTGGCCCTAAGTTTAAAAAGAAGCACAGTGTGGATACAGAAAAAATTAGAGTTGGATTCAATGTGAGACTAGCATCCAAAGAATAAAAGCTGGGCGAGTGCTAAATATTCAGCCTGATTCTTGCCTTATCACATCCTCTGACATAGGGATGGAAGAATTTATCCACAGAAGCAATGAAAAGAGAGTTTTCTCTTCTCTGTCACCAGAAGGAGAGAACTGGGCTGGTATCAATGAGCCAGGAGCCAATTTCCTTTATAAAATAAATGTTTGGGTTTTTGTTTGTTTGTTGTTTGTTTGTTTTTGGCTTTCTCTGAAAAGCATAATCAATTAAATGAAAATAGCATTTAAAATATGCACAAGCTTGAATAACACTGTGCCCTCCCTCTACAACAAGTATTGATTAAAGACTTAAAATTATATTATACCATATAAATGGTCAAAAAAGAAAATCAAATAAGGCTTAAATAATAATATTCTATTGGAACTACACCATGTGGCAAATTTCATTCTCACATTGATTTTGACAGCTGAGTTATTCTTGGAGAGAAAAGGTCTGTCACTGCATGTGTTTGAAATCTACAAAGTATTCCTTTACCTATAGTATGTAACCACAGAAAAATACACCATTCCAGCTGGACAAATATTAATAGGCATTATCTTGAAATAGTAAGGAAACACTTTCTACATATCAGGCCAATGTGTATTGCCAAAAATATTGCCACTTTTTGAGAGGCAGTATATCTTTCTGAAAATGGGAAACAGAAAAAAAACCTTTCATAATATAATTAGAAAATTTGTACTTTAAAAGTACCGGTAATTATGTTTACTATGGCATAACACTTCCACAAAGGAATAGAACGTGATTGCTTTAGGTCACACCTTATGGCCCATATATGACCTCTGGAGGAGGAGGAAGGACATATAGAATAAAGTCCCTTTTGATGTCAGCTTCAAAGATTAAAGCACAGTTGCAGATTCTGTAATATTTTTCAGTGCCTCAATATGTGTTTAACAGTTCACCAATTTATCCAAACCTCCTTTTGAATTGATTCCTACTTTAGCTTATTCCAGGCACTTGTGGGCAAGGAATTTCATAATTTTACCATTTCAGAGATTGACTACCCACTAGGCAAAGTAATTCTTTGCTCCTAAGTACTGATCCATCTAGAACTTCAAGTGGTGTTCTTTCAAATGTGTTTGTCTTCAAAAATGTATTTGCCTTGAAAATGTATTTGCTTTTCAAAAGTAGATTGCGTTCAGATTTATCATGTGTTTCATGCCACATTGAGGACTAAAAATCAGCAAATACATTTGTTAACAGCTCTAAATAGGCAAGATGCCCTGCACATAGAAGGTACACATTAAATATTTATTGAATGAATGGACATTGTTGAAAAGCCCTTACTTAGACGAATGAAAATTAGCATGATCTCCAAAAACTTTAAACAACCTATAAAGATGTTAAATATTAGCTAGAGTATCTATTTTGAGTTCTAGCATAGCATGTAATAGAAATGTTAATTATTAAATTGAACAATTTTATGACAAGGATAGAAAAAACAAATATAATCCAAAGAAATAAGCACATGGCAAGAACTCAATAAACACTGACTGAATTGAACAGAAAATGAATTCACCCTTTTAAATGAAGATTAAAGTTGTGAATGACATTTGATGAATTGGGTTTCCTCAAACTAATTCGTTCTAAGGGATTTGGGAGTGTCATTGTGATAAAAGGATATATGAAAAAAGAGGTGCTACAATCTAATTTGGAAAACATTTAGGATTGATGACCATCTTTCTATAAACTATTTTGCCGCCTTAGGCCTCTTGTGGATATCAATTTTTATAATTCTTCTGACAAGGCAGGATAATCTGAATTATATAATATATTCTTAGGGGAAACAACTCAATCACAAATGAAGAATAAAGTAATCTGTTTCTTAATTTATCATTTTTCCAATGCTTCTTAGCTGGCCCCTTGCAAAGCGTTTTCTTTTTGTTTGTGATTTGTTCATTTTAATTGTGAAATACTTCAAACACTTAGACAAATATAGAAAGGTATATAATAGACACCCACTAACCCATCGCTACATTTAATAATGTTAACATTTTAGCTTAGTAGTCATCATGGAAATACACACTCAAAGAAAAGAAAGAAACAATTTGAAATCTATCAGACTAACAAATCAGGAAAACTGATAACAGAAAGTACTAATGAAGGTGTGGGGAATTAGGAAGAGGCGCACTCATTTATTGCTGGTAGAATATACAACTGATATGGAGAGTAATTTGGGAAAAACCTGGTAAAATTTTCATTTGGTGACCGAAATATTTTGCCTAATATCAAAAGATATTTATATAATTTGACTTCTTTTACTTATATATGTAATTTCTAGTTAGTCATACTTCTCATATCGATAGTATCAATTTTTTATTAAAAATGCACTTTTATTTAAAAAGTAGAGTTTGGAAGTAAATAAATGTACCAAATTGAATACAGTCTATTTAAATGCAGTCAAATTAATTGAAACAGATCTCATAAATAAAATAGATGACATGACTCTATGGAATGTGGCATATGCCAGATCAAAAAGATACGTACTGGATCAAAATTAGAGAGTTTGGTTCTAAGACTTTTGTAAGTTACACTTTTAAAGAAAGTGAATGGCAAAGTTCCAAAACTATTTCACTGTAGAAAAGAATTGCTTTAATTGCATAAATACATTAGGGAGGGTATGAACAGCCCCCATGCTTCCACTATATGGCGTCTTATTTCACACTTTTTAAGGTTTACACAACAGTTAGGCAGTACCTGAATCACTTCCCATGGTGCCTGAATCACTGCCCATGTTGCTGTTATGTCCAAGACTTTCATCTAAGCAGCTGACACTTCCTTCTGCCAAACTTGTGTCTGATTCTGCAAAGGAAAACATTTTAAAATATTTTTAAAATATTTCTGAGAATAAACGTATTTTAACTGCACACCTCTACAGCACACAGTACATACAGTTCAATTCAAGTGGGGAAGGCACACCCAGACAATTATGAATAAAAGGTAAGCGCTTCTGGCAGGCTACATTAAAAAAAATCCACTATGGATGAGCAGCTGCTGGGTAGTGATTCAAATACATATTACCTACTTAAAGTACTACACATCCAATATGAGAGCTAAAGCAAATTCCTAAGGGTTTATAACTTTTGTTGTCCTGCTACATGTAAATGTTGCCCAAGAAAACAATATTTAGGTTTGATATGTCTTCTAAACAAAAGTAATACATAGAAACCTTTGAGCTCTTTTGATTCAAAATGATAGGGAATTGATGAAGTACAAAAAAGTAATAAAGTACCTGGATCTACTGATCAGTTATGAAAATGATTGTTTGGCAATAACATAAATGTAAAATCTTAAAGAGAATTTGTTCAAAAAGAATATCACTAAAGTCTGGCATCACAGTTGTACTAGAAGCTCATGTGAGGTTGGAAATAACTGTTTTTCTTTACTATAATTAGACTAAGCCTCTATCAAAGAGTTATGGTTAATATGGATGGATGGCAGTGCACATCCTTCATTTATGAATCCCGACATTCTGTTTTCAGAACTCAGGATCAATTCTTTTTGAAAACCTTCTTTCCCTCAAGGGAAGAATTCTTTTCTTACAGTTTATTTCCAAACACTTAACACAATCTCATTCTCAAGCACCAGAACTACCATTAAACTGGTAAAAATAAAGCAATGGTGGTTACTAATATCGGCTTTGGAATCAGAAGGACTTGCAAAATTTGCTATCCACTTTGTTCTGAACCTAACAAGTTCCCCTTATTTTAAAATGAGGCTAATCCCACTTACTTCACAGCCCTTGATAACCTTTGAGTAATATTAGGTACAATAAGCTCTTGGCACAGGACTTTAATTGCTGGTGATTAGAAAATGAAATAAAAATCAAGAAATGATATATTCCTAGGATAGGAGTTCCATTAATGTTCTTCTTATAATTAAAAATATTTTATAATATTTATGCTTAGATAATATTTCATCCTAAAGCCCCTTAACAGACCAATGAGGTAGCTCTTAGCTATTTAAAACTAGTTTGAGTGTCATATTTAGGGCTGGAAATAAAAATGGATGAAAAAATAGACACATAGTGTGTTTTAATAAACTTCTCTGAAAAGAGATGATATAATACTCAAAACTGCAAATATTTCCTTTTTCCTTAACTAGTTAATTTTTTCAAGTCAGCCATATTAAGGTATAATTTACTTACTAGAAAGAGTACTCTTTTTATGTTTATAGTTTGAGAAGTTTGACAAATGTATACAGTTTTGCAACTTTAAAGAGTTTGACATATGTATACAGTTATGCAACTACCATCATAATTAAGATATTTCCAGCACCCCAAAAGTCTCCTCAAGCCTTTTTGTAGTAAATCCCTCTGGTTATCTGATCTGGTTTCTGTTCCAATAGTTTTTCCTTTTCCAGAATGTCATATGAATGGATTCACGCAATGTGTAGCCTTTATGTCTGTCTTTTTAAACTTAGTTTATAATAATTGTGATTCATCTATGTTGTTGTGTGTATTACTAATTTGTTCCTTTTTATTGCTGACTAGTATTCCACTGAGAATCTGTGACATTTACATCTCCCATCCAATTTGGATGAGCCTATTTAGTTTAAGAGCTATAACAGAATTATAGCCAATGCCAATCAAATATGTAAGATATCTTTCTTAAAAATTAAAAGTAAGCTGATAAGAAATTTGTAGAAAAATTCTCAATGGACACACATACTGTTTAAGTATATTAGCACAACATAAATATACTAATGTGAAAATACTGTGCTTATCAGTTGTCACAGATTAGTTCTAAAACTCAGATTTGAGGAATCCCTTATGATCACACGGGAAAACCTGCATATCTCACTGAGAGATTTAAAATATGGCACTTTGCAATTCCCAGAGGTATGTCTTGTTAGAAGCTCAGAGGCGAGTGTAGGATAGAACTGTCAAGTAGAACAGCGTTTTGGGCAGATATACTGATGAAAAGAGAGTATGATTTGTAAGCAAAAGGCAAGGTGTAAAATGAGATGGGGAAAATGTCATCGTAAGAATAATTCTAGATCTAGAAATATAGGCTAAGATTTTTGAGGCAAAAAAGTGAATTTTGACATGCTTTTCATTTGCTGTTTTAAATGTAATATTGAGAACTGAAGAGAATATAAAAATTACTGAAAAAATACTAACAATTATCTAAAATCTAAGACTGTATCATTAAATTTTCCAAGTATAATAGAAATAAAAATTATATTTGATTTCCGCTTCATTTTCTAATCGCTATCAGTTAAACTTTAATCTTAAACCTACTTCATCTACATGTAGAGTCAAGATTTCTCCCAAGCTTTGTTTTAACATCCATAAGTTTTGGGAAGGAGCTATTTATGCAATGTGCACGAATAATTGATGAATTGTTTTAAAAGTTGCTACCCAAAATAGGGTATTATTAATAAAGTCTATTATCTGGATTATTTTGATCTAACAAACCAATCTGCAATGTGTCAGGAAGACACTGAACTCAGATATTTCACAGATGTAATGTAAATTTCATTTTAATCTCTCAACATTCTATGTGGTAGATACCCATTATCTCCTGTTTCATAGGTGAGAAACCAAGGCTCTGAGAGGTTAAGTGGTATATCCAGATCACACAGCTACAGTGGGGCAGAATCCTTATTTCTGCATCTAAGTCCAGTGTTCCAGTGCTTTTTCCCCTAACACTAAGCATGGCTGATGATTTGGGTGAAGTTTTGTCAACACAGTGTTAAGAGCTGTGGTGTTGTTGTTTTTTAACAGCAAGAGACATTTTCATTGTATTGTCACATTTTCTATCCATCTTGAAACAGAGCTTATCTTTCCAAGAAAAGAACTTAGAGAGACGATTTTACTTTGCTAACATTTCTGGTTTCGTTGATAGATTTTCACTAACTTTACATTTAAGCGTCCACACTTCTTTTTAAACTTTTTTCTGCACTCAAATAAAAAGAACACCTCTGTTCTTGTTACATAAAATTAATTGCAGTAATCCTGTAGAGATTATTATGAAAATGAAAGCGAATATATAGAGCTCGATTTCTTTGTCATTTTAAGGGTATATAAATCTTCAGTTTCTCCACATAAAAATAATATTTTTTCCTAGGCAGCAAATTCTTATGCATTTTGATATGTTTTTGCTTTCATAGAAATGTAAGTAAAATTTAATAATAAAAGAAAATATAATGTATTTCTTACAATAGGGAGAACGCCTTCCCCAGAGATCTTCCTCCTGCATTCACTTTAAAAAGTATATTACACACAAACATACACGCACTCCCAAAAAAGCAAGATCAAGAAAGTGCTTGCGTGAAGCCAAAATTAAACCAACCTATTGAGTTTAAATGCCAAGAATTTCTGAAATTGATTTATTTAGGTTTATCTTGTTTTGTTCTTTGTATTTTTCAGACTATGTCAGTCTGGATTTAACTCCTAATGAATAAAGTCCTGCGTTTATGATTTTACAAGTAGATCGTATGGAGTCAATTGGAGGCAGGCCTTGCCGTGAAAAGAATTTGTGCTTTGGAGTCCAACAGATCAGTCTCCAGATCTGAACTTAGCCACTACTTACAAGCGAATTAACCTCCTGTTTTAAAAAATATATATAGAGAGGTAGTAGTCTCTATTTTCTCACTTATTGTGAGAATGATTCGGTTAGACCAAAAAAATGAAACTTGAAGAGAAACAAATTTTAAATTCTCATTAGAGGAGCTTTGAATATTGAAGTTATATTGTATAATAAGTTTAGTTAAGTTTTATGTAGGTGTCATTTCCTCTAGGGAAAATATCAAAGCTAGCTATGAAACAGATTAGAAGATGATAGTAATTGAACTGTTAAGGAAAAGCAGTTATTCATATCAAAAGCTATTGGAATGAACGAAAATTATAACTATCCAGTTAAGAGACAGGATTTTCTTTAGCAATTTTGTAAACAACACAAAGAAGAACAGCTTTGCCTACAATGACAGAAAGTGCCTAAGACCAGCCCAAAAGCCATGGAAAAAAAAAAAACGCCTTATTTTGCAATCACATCTTGAGTATTTTGCTAATAAGGCAGAAATATTAACTGAAATCCAAGAAATTTCTTATTTAACATACTCTAGACCTTAAATACTTTAAAATGTTTTAAAATAATTTAGAAACCAAAAATATTGAAGTTAAAAAAAATTCAAACCGAAAAAAAAAAAAAAGAAAAACCAAGAGGTTGAAGGCCTTTTTAGATCTATTTCAATGTAAAGTCTGCCCTCTGCTGGAGAAAGCTAACATAGCAAGTAGTGGACAAGTAGGTATTCTTTACTCAACGAGCTAAGCTTCATTAGGTAAAATTCAAATTGATTCTTGCTTCTATTCCTACCAGGTAGTGCCTCTCCTACTTTTGGCCTAGAGGCATTTATCACCCCACAGAATATCTTTCCTTTCTTTCCCCTGGCCTCAGTCAGTCACACACTATTTTTCCCGAAAAGTGGTTTTGCATTACAGCAGGAAACGTGAGGGGAAAGGGCCTCTGTGCATATTGAGAAAGAACAGCACCAACTGCTCCTGTTCTGCGAGTCAGTGGTGACAAGGTCTTTAGTCCACTTTCACTTTTCATGATAATTTCATGTTCATTCTAGTTCTGACCTTGTGATGCATTTTAGCTTCACCTTTGCAGCTATCCCCACCTTCCCTCCAGTTTCATAATCCTCATGCCTGGAAGGTCCAAGCTACCCTGAAAGCTTGAAACATGTGAGCACGTTTGGGCATACACACACAAAGACTGCATGGGCTTCTCAAGTGGGCTTACACTCATACTGCTAATAATATATATTTCCTTTTCTTTTGAAATAACTTAATCTTTTTTGAGAGGAAATAGATCACTTTTATTTTCAGCTCTATGTATATGGATCTACACACACACGCACGCGCGCACACACACACACACTCACATTTTGGTCTGTCAGATTTTCCTCTCCGTGCCAGGGAACATGTGTTCCCGCAGAATGGAGAGAAGCCACCTCCACCCACCTTGCATATTCTCTCCTGGATCCAAGCTTCTAGGAAATGAGTTCCCCAAAGAGAAAAATCACTCTCCTAGAGCCACAGGCCCACATGGCTATCCATGGAGCTCCTCTGCTCCTGTTTATAGAATTTCTACTGCTGAAATGTTTCTAACAGAATTAAATTTGAATTGTGTGTAATGAGGTTGGCTTAGATTGTATCATTGATGCCCTTTAGCCTTTGCACTTAGGTTCTAATAAAGAAAGGTAGTTTTTAAAGCACAGGTTTCAAGGATAACAACCCCCACCAGAATGACCCATTCATTCACTGCCAGTCAGTAATGGAGGCAGAAAGTCCTAGAGTAGAGTCAGTTAAGAGTGAGGAGCCAGATAACCACATGGGAAGTAAATCTTGGCAATAACAAGGTTTGGAGACGGCAAGGTAGAATGTGAATTAGAAACCTCTTTGGCTGGTAAGCACCTTTCAGGAAAGGCTATAGGAGTTAAGCAAATTTAAGTAGACATGAAAGGATGGAGGGAGATATGATTACATTAAGGGTGCCCAGGTAAATGTTCAACAACTGGCTCTTTGGTGGAGGGAGATATGATTTTTAAAAGGTTTGTCAATTTCCATGGTGTAAATATTCGCACTGTGGCCAGTTTCCAGCATGATATCCTGAGTGGAGCTGGAAAGAGATGTGCATGCTGGGCTCTTACAAGCCAGTAAGATCCAGTTCCAGCATTCTGCTAGATATATTCCTCTACCTAAGGACTTCCCTACAATCATCATCTAAGATGATGCTTGTACACACATACATTGTGCTGGTATTTTATAATTATCCAAATGATTAATGGTATACTTTTAAAAGTGTGTGTGTGAAGAAAAGTATTGTAAAAATTGCTGAGAAATTCACTAACTTCCAGTGATCTTAGAAGTCTTAAATCCTACTGCCCTCTCCACAAATGCTCTCTCTCATCAAACTGTTCCTCTGAACACATTTTGAGCTTTCTTGTGCCTGTGCTTTTGCTCATGATGTTTCTGAAACCTGAAATGTTGCCTGCTGCCTCTGTTTACAAATCCAGCATAGTGCTCTCAAGGCTCAGATGAAATATCTGATATTCCTCATCTGGTAAGCTTTCTCATCAGTCTTCCTTCTTTCACAGATCTTGTCTCTTCATCCTGTAATACAGATCTTGCATCTCTTTTACCATGGCTAGATTACGGTTTCTTTGTGGAGGCATGTCACTTGCTTTCCTGCATTAGAGTATAAACTTTTTGA
The DNA here is from genome assembly GCF_024542745.1 of Macaca thibetana thibetana. NCBI lineage: Eukaryota > Metazoa > Chordata > Mammalia > Primates > Cercopithecidae > Macaca > Macaca thibetana. Next base: position 80,700,256 of record NC_065589.1, on the reverse strand, counting down.
GCAATTCCTCAGTGCTTGGTTCTCTCAATGAGACTGTATTATCTGACCAACTCACCTCCTTCTTCCTATTTCTCTGGCTTCTGACTTAATTCGCATCCTAAAATTGTGAAGGGAAGATCTGATGGTCTAAATTAAAATCACTGCTTTTGTTAAAACTCTGCTAAAAAAAAAGCTTTACGTTTGTAGTCATAAACGGGTATCATGAAAATAAATCCAACACGTATTAACTGCACACTAGGGAGATTTCTTTCTGTCTTTCTGTCATAATATCTATGTCCCCATTCCTGAGGTATGAATGGTAATCCTCCTAGAACTATTATGCAACTGTAAGCCATATAACTGACCCAGATACCTCATGCTAGGTTGCAAATAAAACACAAACTTACATAATCCTTTAACAAGTACCAATATCAGTATCAGCATCAGCATCCCTCTCTTTCTCTCAGCTCAAATTAATATCTGTCTTTTGGATTGCCTCAGTAGTACTGCTAGTTCTCAATAATCAATGATAACTAAATTTAGAATAATAAAAAAGTAAAGGAGTGTGCTATCTTACTTCAAACAAGTTCTGATATAGCATGAGTGATTCTGAAACAGTCTTATTGTAAACTACTGTATCAATTATTTTTTTCCACTTAGGTTTCAAATGCTATGGTTTTATTTCTAGAGATTCTAAAAATCTCTAGATTTCTAGAGGTTAGTGCTACAGAACATTATTCTGGTCCTCAAGTGCAAGGATAAATTTTGTGGCACTTTTACAGAAATTAGTATAGACCAAATCTAAGATTGGACTTCAGTCTATAAAAAGGCAAAACAAAACAACAACAAAAAAAAGTGCTATAACAGATTGGGCCAGGGAGAAGAAGGCTGTTTTATAAAGGTCAATTTTTAAACCCCTCCTACAGAACATGATCTATGCAAAATATATCCACAATATATTCCAAAGCATAATGTCACCGGATAAACCTAAGGAGTGGAACATATGGGGAAATATGAGAAAGAAGGTATTAAAGTCTGAAAACAAGCAGGTTGGTAAGCTCATTAGCTGGGGTGGAATTTTAAAATCTTCACGTGAACGAATATATAAATCAAAATACACACATGCAATCACAGTCATGCGCACTGTATATTCACACATGGCACACTCTACAGTTACATTATAATCTTTCACGCTGAAACAGTGAAATTCCATTGGCTTTATAAATGTAAAGGCGCCCTCTGCTGACCAATCTGAGGCATTTGCATTTTCTAGTTTTCACAATAGGGCAGCTCTAACACAATGATTAAAGAAGTTTAGGGGGATTTTCTGCTCCACTCTGCATAAAAGTTTATATCAAATGCAATAAAGTTAATTTAGTTTTATGTCACTTAATTTTCTTTGATTTTATTGTAATGCATTAATTCCTAAAATAGTATAATGAAAAAAGGTTAATGTGAAGTAACTACTCACTTGTTTTGACAAAGCAACAGTAGCAGACAATTAAAGACTGATTGCACAACTAATTTTACTGTAAACTTATAGAGGTCAAATAATCCAGTCAATTATTTGCTATAATTAAAATGCTTTTAATAGAAAATGAAAGCAGGCTTTGTGTCCCTCTGATGTTTCCTAGGGAAATCTGGTCTAGAGAAACACCAAAGTTTTGCAGTTATCTTCTTGTTATAAGACGACCGGTGACTTCAGAAAGCAGAACTATAGCATCCAGCATTAAATTCCCATTAATAGTCTGAGAACTGTTCAAATGTTGTTTAGAAATTTTGTTAATTTGGAAAAGGGCAAATAAAAAAATTGATATATCTTAATTACTAACCACTTTTGTAATGAGAAGCAATTGATTGTAAACAGAGGTGGGAGGAGGAAAAAGGACACATATCAACCCCCAAGTTTGGAGATATGACGAAATCACTCTCTAGAACAATCCACTAGAGAACTCTGATATGACCTCTAGTGCCAAAGAGATATGTGTTTAAAATTAGTTTCAAGGTGGGCCACTGTTACTGATGGTGGTGTGTCTTATCCATCAGATGTGTTACACACACACACACACACACACACATAATCTTTGCATTAAAGCTATAAATAATTAACAACATTTGCATAGCACTAAGACTACTATGCACTGAGAAAATATTTGAGAAACTGGTTCAGAAATAATAATTATAAATATCTTAATTTAAAATTACAAATAATTTGAGTCTTTTTACACATATAAAAATCATATTTACAGACTGTGTGCAGCTTAAGGGACAAGTTTTTTTCAATGCTATCTTGGAAACTATTTGAAACTTTAACCTAATACAATGGAATTCAAAATAAAGACTAAACATTATCAATATCAAGAAGATACACAAAACAAAACTGCACAAATGCCTATTAGAAGCTATGGAGTACCTCCACAGTTACCTCGATTGTTACTTCTGTCAGAAAATGCTTATGCAGGCAAAACCCTTCCATAGTAAATTCTGCAAGAAAAACTTCAATCAAAAGAACTCCAATAATTTCTCTGGACTAATGGTACTTTATAAGTTACTAATATCAGTAATTCTTAGTCCTGAAGATCACAAGGAAACAAACAGACACTTGGAATGCCAGCAGCGGTCTCTAAAGCAAAGGTCTGAAGCAAAGTACTACATTTTCATAAATAAGTGACCCTTTGCTAGTGCTCTGGAAAGGGCCAGAATGGATTAAACTAACCTGCTCTCAAATCCACATGCGAAATCCATATACCATAAGGAATCTAAGGACTAGAAGACCGTTAAGATGTTTGTGAATTGGATGGTTCCTCGGATTACTGTGCGGTTTACTGTATACTCTTACATGCTCTCAGACTATTATATATTTTAATACCCTGTACTATTCTTTCATGGCACATACTGCAAGTGTAGTTATACAGTTACTATTGCTGGGCCAACACCTCCCTCAGTGGAAAGTTCCATGGGGGCTGAAGCCATTTTTTTTTTTTTTTTTTTTTTTTTTTTTTGAGACAGAGTTTTTTTGCTCTTGTTGCTCAGGCTGGAGTGCAATGACGCAATCTCAGCTCACTGCAACCTCTGCCTCCTGGGTTCAAGCAATTCTCTTGCCTCAACCTCCCGAGTAGCTGGGATTACAGGCACCTGCCATCATGCCCAACTAAGTTTTTGTATTTTTAGTAGAGACAGGGCTTCACCATGTTGGTCAGGCTGGTCTTGAACTCCTGACCTCAGGTGATCCACCCACCTCGTCCTCCCAAAGTGCTGGGGTTACAGGTGTGAGCCACCACGCCTGGCCTGACTCATTTACTCTTAATTATCTCTTACCATCACAATCTCCAGATAAAGTCATATTAGGCTCTGTGGCCATGAAGCCATTTCTATTATGTTCCTGAGTTCACAGTACACAACAAGGTGCCTGGCACATGACAGGAGATTGGAAAATAGTTGCTAAATTAAAGAAGTGAAAGGAAGAGAGGGAAGGAAGTTAGAGTGAAACTTCTAAAATAATAAACTTCCTTCTGAAAGGAAGGAGGGAGATAGAGAGAAAGGAACACAAGAGGAAAAAAATAAATAAAAACCTTTTCTGTCCCTTTTCTGTCATATATATTCTGATATAATGTCTAATATCATTATTAAGATTTTTTTCACAAGATGCATCTTTAAGTTTTATACTAAGAAGTAAAAATTTAAAAAATTTTAAAACTTTTGCCTTTAATTTTGTTCACTCAAAATTCAGAGTAGATTAACTACAAGCTAATGCAATGCATTAGTCTGGTAATCTTTGATGATAAACCCTCATTTAAGATGCAGCGTCATCTCTCAGCATTAGCTCCATCTTCACTTCTTTCTAGTGTGGATTTACAGAAAATGGGCAGTAACTCATAGAGATGTCGGGTAGCCTGTAAAGGACATTTATTAAAACATGAAAACTCCACACTCAGATAGTGGATTTTGGCATTCCTATAGAATCATGATTTCTAAAGGAAAGTGCAGCTGTTCAAATGAAAAGCAAAACAACAACAGCAGCAACAAGAACAACAAGAACAACAACAACAAAACTATCCTGTATAAGCTTTGCTATTAGCAGCAGCAGCATCACCAGAGTTTCTGAGAAAGGTGGAATCGCATTACATTAAAAAACAAACAGCAGCTCAAGTCTATAATCCCAGCACGTTGGGAGGCCAAGGCAGGAGGATTCCTTGAGCCCAGGAGTTTCCAGACAAGCCTGGACAATATAGTGAAACTCCATTCTCCATAAAAAATACAAAAATTAGCTGGGTATGGTGGCATATGCCTGTGATGCCAGCTGCTTGGGAGACTGAGGTGGGAGGATTACTTGAGTCTGGGAGGTCAAGGCTTCAGTGAGCTGTGTTCGTGCCACTGTACTCCAGCCTGGGCGACAGAGAGACAGCAAGACCCTGTCCCTGCCCGCCCCCCTCCCCCGCAAAAAAAAAGAAAAAGAGAAAAATCCACAATCAGGCTAAAAAGCAAGCCAACCGTGAAAACAATTGGTGCTATTTATGACAATGAATTGATATCTTGCAATACTTAGGAAGCTCATATAAGCCAACAAAAAGATGAATACTCCAATAGAAAAATGAATTTTGAAAGTATTGATAATTAACGAAACAAAGAGAATGAAGTTGTGAAATTCTTTTTCAGCAGAAATAAGAAAATGTAAATTCAAATAACAAAATACCATTTTTAATAGCAGCCAAATTGAAAAAGATTGAACATGATAATATTATTCGTTCTCATAGAAGAGAATTCAGGGAAATAAGCACTCGTATCCCATACTGTTGGAGAACATGTAAATTGGTACAAGTTCCTGGAGTGAGATTTGACATTAAGTATCAAATGTGTTAAAATTGTATAAATCATTTGACCCAGAAATTCCAATTATATAATATGTTTTTAAGAAGCAAACTGTGACATAAGTACAAAGAGAGCTATCGAGGCATTATTTAAATGTTCAACAATTGGTCAATTAATTATACTGCATCCAAATGGTGGGACCATTATTTAGTCATTAAAAATCAGGCTGTAGAAGAATATTTAATGAACATAAGAGAAATGACACTATATATACACGTTCAGGTATTTTAAAAGCCCAGAAGCACACATAACCAAATGTTAAGTGTAATATCCATACTCTGGGAATATTGGTGACTTCTTTGTGTGTTTCTGTATATTACAGATTTCTTGCAATGCATGCATATTACTTATCTAAGTACAAAATAACAAGGCCAGGCGCAGTGGCTCATACCTGTAATCCCAGCACTTTGGGAGGCCAAGTGGGCGGATCACCTGAGGTCAGGAGTTCGAGACCATCCTGGCCAACATGGTGAAACCCTGTCTCTACTAAAAATACAAAAATTAGCCAGGCATGGTGGCAGGTGCCTGTAATCCCAGTTACTTGGGAGGCTGAGGCAGGAGAATCGCTTGAACCCGGGAGGTGGAGGATGCAGTGAGCCAAGATCATGCCACTGCACTCCAGCCTGGGTGACAGAGTGAGACTCCAACTCCAAAAACAAAATAAAATATAAAAATAATAAACTTTGCAGTGGTGTGCTAGAGTTAGTGTATATGGGCTCACAGGAGCTAACTGGTAACTTTTCAGGAATTTTCTGAGTTTTTAACCATAGCCATTACAAAAATTAAATTATATTACATTATATAAACTTACGATTAAAGAAATTATTTCCAAGCAAAGGTAATAAGGTATTTAAAACTCATCACTTAATCATTTAACTGTCATCTTTGATCTGGAGGCTATCTCCGTCTTTTGCATCTGTATGGTGGGAAAGCTGTACAATGCTGTGCCACTGCACAGCTCTTCCCAGCTTTGTTTTCAGTGAGCTTATGTTGGAGGCTTGAAATAAACCTGAACGAGAACATTCAAACCACAGAGACTGGCAAATGCTACAAACTAGGGCTTTTTCTTTTCCCCAGAGAGCTACGTGTTACATTTACTAGCACACCACAGGCTTTAAGCAACTATTTCTTGTGAAAACAGAATAAGGCCTTTTGGCAGTGAAGGGGAGAGGTGGATTATCCTATTAAGAGCAGATTAGAAAGGGAAAAAATAATTAAGTAATTTATTTCTACCAGGGCTGTTTCAGTATCAAAAAGGTGGACATGGTGGTCTTCAGTCCTCACTGATTAGTTAAGGCAATTCAAGCCAAACCCTAGTTCTGCATCTGTTCATCTTCCTTTTTATAGCTTTGATTTTAATTTTTACAATCCAGTTGAATCTCTCTGAGCCATCCCAGTTTAAACCAGAGAAAAAAAGTAATGGCTCTGTTTTATTTTCAGGGTTTTGGGTGAATTAAATTGACTGATCTATTTGAAAGTACTTTGAAACCCATGAAATATAGGGCATTCTTATGATATTTATCTTACAATGACTATGGATTTCTTATAAATTAAAATTAGATGCAGTTGTGTTCATATTTATACCACCTTGATATTGGATTAGTTTTAGAAAGCATTTTGGCCAAGAATTATTTTATTTTAATCTCCTCTAAAAATATTATTTTAATATAAAAGTTTACTAACCTTAGTGCCCACATTTTCTCCCTCTGATTAATAGGTTCTGCCCAGTTGGTTTTTCTGGAAGTAGTAATTACTGTATTAAAGTATGTATGTGTTTCAAGTACCTGAAACTACAGAAGAATCTGCAAAAGATGATTCTGATGAGTTATTCTCCATGCCCCAGACCTCCTTCTCCAGATTTGGCTGAACTGTGGTTGAAAGAAGTTGCTCTTCCACTTGAGGACCATCATCTTGTGATAAATTCTCAATCTCTGTGAATAACAATATTAGAATGCAAATCATAGGGCAACACAAGTTTTTGTAGAGCATACATAACTGTTATTGTTATTTTGAAAACAAACCGGAGGTTCCTAATAGAGGTTGCCTGAATATATTTAAATACTTTGAAGTTCTAAACAGAATGTAAATTGTATTACAATGGAAGATTTTATACAATATAAATAGCTGTTATTGTTATTTTGAAAACAAAATGGAAAGCCCCCAATAGAGATTTGCTTTAATATATTGTAATATGTTGATATTTCGAAAGGCTTTGAACGTGCTTCTGTTATGGTACAGTATTTTTAATTGTAATATGAACACGATGAGTAGTTCTTTGTAATGATTAGACTGTAGCTAAGAAAAAAAGGTAACGATTATGCTAATGACAAGAAAAGTGATTTCCTGTCTGACCATCACGTTTAGGAAGTAAGTTACTTATTCAGTGACACAAAGTTACATTTAAGGCTGAATTAATGAAAATGCAAATTTGGTAGTTTTCTTTAGCTTTGCTCTTGCCATTTTGTTTCCTCACTGTGTGTTCTGCACGAGACGTACATCTGCTTTAATGTCAGCCTATATTCATGTATTCTGAATTTCTGGGGATTTTTAAAACTTAATGAAATATTCTGTGTCCTTCCTTTCTTCTTTCCTCCATTCCTCCCTTCCAGCTTTTCCTACTTCAACTGTATGTAATGGGTATTTTATTAAGGGCTTATGTGGGTTAAAAAGAAAATCAAGAGTTTTTGCCTTTATGAAGTTGCAATCTGTCAAAGACTGATGCCATAAGGAAAAATTTCTAACATATCATTTTTTTATTATCTCATCTTAAAGAACACAGGGAAAATGTGCCCCACTTTGTATGGAAAATTTCCTAAAGAAAACTGTTGTGACTTTGGACAAGAAGAAAACTTGGCAATGTTTGCAGTTAGATATTAAGTATGTTAGGGACTATTATATTAGTTAATTATTTTGAACTCACCATATAAACATTTTACATATATTAAGTTATTTAATTTTCAAAATAAACCTACATGGTAAGTAATATTATTGTCTGCATTTTACTGAGGTGATAAGTAATATTATCTCCATTTTATTGAGGAGTAAACTGAGGCACAGAGAAGTCAAGAACCTGGCCAAAGGTCACACATTCAAGGAAGGAGCCAGGATTTGATAAGCATCAGGATCCGGTATGTATCAGGACCCAGAGTCTAAGCTCCTACATTAGTCTGTTTGTGCTGCCATAACAACAGGACCCAGAGTCTGAGCTCCTATTAGTCTGTTTGTGCTGCCATAACAAAACACCATCAACTGAGTGGCTTAAACAACAGACACTTCTTTTCTCACAGTTCTGGGCACTGGAAGTCCAAGATCAAAGTGACAGCAGGGTCAATGTCTGATGAGGGCTCTCTCCTTGATTTGCAGATGGACATATTCTCCCTGCGTCCTCACATGGTTAAGAGAGAGAGAGAAAGAGACAGATGTTTCTCTTTTTCCCTCTTCTTAAAAGGCCACAATTCTATCAGATTAAGGTCCTGTTCTTATATTCTTATGACTCATTTAAATTTTTTTTTTTTTGAGACAGAGTCTTGCTCTGACACCCAGGCCAGAGTGCAGTGGCACAATCTTGGCTCACTGCAACCTCCCCATCCTGGGTTGAGCGATTCTTTTGCCTCAGCCTCCCGAGCAGCGGGATTACAGCTGCATGCCACCATGCCTGGCTAATTTTTGTATTTTTAGTAGAGATGCAGTTTCGCCAGGTTGGCCAGGCTGGTCTCAAACTCCTGACCTCAGGTGATCCGCCCACTTGGCCTCCCAAAGTGTTGGGATTACAGGTGTGAGCCACCATGCCTGGTCTGGCTCATTTAATCTTAATTATCTCCTACTATCACTATCTCCAGATAGAGTCATATTAGGCTCCAACATATGAATAACGGGAGGACAAAATTCCATCCATAGCATTTTACCATTGGCTTCCCAAAATTCGTATCTTTACTACATGCAAAATACATTCATCTCTTCTCATCAGCCCAAGTGCCTTAACTCACTGCAGCATGAACTCTAAGTTTAAAGCCAAAGTCTCACCTAAACATTGTCTAAATCAGACATGGATGAGACTGGAGATGTGATTCATGATGAGGCAAATTCATCACCAGCTGTGAACCCGTGAAACCAGAGGAGCTACACGTTTCTTTTCCATAATACAATGGTGGGACAGGCATAGGATGGACATCCTATTCCAAAAAGGAGATATAGGAAAGAAAGAAAGGGTGATGGGTCCCAAGCAAATCCAAAACTTACTAAGGTAAATTCCATCGTATCTTAAGACTTATAAGGCTTGAGAAAAGCTCTGTTTGGTTTGATGCACTGCCTTCCAGGTCCATGGAAATGGCAGGTTCACTTCTAGGGCTCTGCAAGACAGCCTGCTCTCTCTAAGGGCTCCATCCACACAGCTTTCTGTGATGATAGCTCTGCTTCTAAGACACTGGGCAGGGTCATCCTGCCCACTGGGCAGGGCTCACTAAAACCTGAGAGACAGGCTTGCCCTTTGAAACCAAAAAGGAAACTGCCTTGGCCCCTGGGCCTGTGGTGGAAGTAGCAACCCTGATGACTTCTGAATCACTTTTTGGGGCATTCTTTCCTTTCCTTGAAGAACAGCACACATTCACAGCCAAATAGCTCTACGGTCTGGTTCTGTAGAATCCAGAAAGTCCAGTATCCTTTTCTCATTCTTCCCTGCCTTCTCTGTCTCCTTCAGTTCAAACTGAAAGTGTATTTGCTGGTATAATGTATCTCTATTCCTACCTTCTGCTGAAATGACTGATTAAGTCCATGAGTGGCACCCATGATCTTGTTATCAATTGGTTGTTCAGCCACACCCTTGGTGTTCTCTTTATAACACAGTTTCTCATTTTTTGCAATATGAATAGGCTGAGGATTTTCCAAATATTTAAATTTTGGTTCCTTTTTTCGTAACAACTCCTTCAATTAACTTCTCTTCTTTTGCATTTTACTATAAGCAGTCAGGAGAAACCAAGATGCTCCTTAAACATTTTACTAAGAAATTTTCTCAGCCAAATATCCAAATCCATCACTTGTGAGATCAAGTTTTATGCCATTTTATAAAAGGATCACCTTTCTTCCAGTTTCCAATGACATTTTTCTCATTTCTTTCTGTGACCTCACCAGAATCACCCTTAACACCCATATTTCTACCATTTACCAAAAACTCTTAAAGTCTCTATCAATTACCCAGTTCCAAAGCCACTTCTACATGTTTAGGTATTTGTTACAGCAGCACCCTACTTTTTATACCAAAGTTTTCATTAGTTTGGGTCACCAGAACAAAACTGCAATGATTATAATTAATTAATAGTTAACTTTCAATTTGTCTTTCATATGATATTTTTGGAAACATAGGATGCATACTACGAAAAGAAAAATAAGAGAGCAGTTTAAGTGAGGTTTACAAATAATGTATGAGAAGGAGCTATAAAATGTTATGTTATTACCGTCGTTGAATGCTTTTTAAAATCTCACATTAGGTAATGTTGAGATATATTGACAAAACAATCCTTTTATCAAATGCTTAATACATTGCTTAAAAATGTATAAAATGTTCAGAATAATATGCAGCAGATTTTTTATAACCACTAAAATACTTTCTTCCAAGGTATTTGTGTATATTCAATGTTAAATAATCTTGATAAAAATTTCTGGTAGTCATATCATTTCTAAAATAAGGTAGTAGAAAGAGTGTTGGTTGAACTAAAAATGGTCTTTGATCAGTTGATTTTTTCCCAGGCATCAATTTCCTCATTTGTAAAGGTGATAAAATAGATCACCTTTACAATGATGATATATCACATATGTTCCACTCTTAAAATTTTGATTCTAAAAATCTTGGTGTTTAGCATTGTGTCTGTCTGCTTTATTGAACTCTCAATCACTAGGCAGAATTGGAAAAATCTTCCTAGGTAAAATTACCTGCATTGCTTTCTGAGCAATCAGTGCCTGTTAACTCTTGGACAAGTTCATCGTTTCCTGTTTGACGAAGAACATCCAGAAATGCAGAGAACCAGTTTTCTTTCTGCACAATCCTTTTTAGTAGTTCTCTTACACCTGATTCATTTCCGTTGTTTTCTGCAGCAGCAATCTGTTGTAAGAGAAAATTAGAATTAAGTAAGATCAAACATCTTCTGAATAACCTTAAACAGGAAATACCATTTAGAAAAACTGAGCAATTAAGCATAAGTATAAATAAAGGCTTACATTGAAACATTGAAGAAAATAGCTATGTTACCTGTAGCAATTCTGAAGTTGGCAGGGATAAAAAAAAGTCTCTGGACAAAAAAAAAAAAAAAATTCTCTGGACCAAGTGTCCTTTTAAATATGAACCATTTTTTTAACTCTATTGAATTATTCAAACCTGACACCTACAAAATAAATTTTACCTCAGCCATTCCCGAATAAAGGGTAGAAGAGAAAGCATCTTTAGTTTGTAGCCATGTTATATCTGTTTTCACCAATTTCTTTCTGTATATCTAGGACTGGCTATATTTTTTCAATCTATGGAGTCTGTAAATAGGAAATCAAACATTTCTTATGTAATTCTTCTTTCTTCATGATTACCATTATGAAATAAGTAATTGCTACTGCAGATTTATGTTCTTTCCTATTCAATATTTGCACAGTTGATTATTACTATAATCAATTTTTCTCAAATTTGTGTTTATTTAATGTTATGGGAAATTTGTTTTTATATCTTTTTTTAGAAATATGGGGCAGAATTATTTTTATATCCATTCATTAGAGTCTTTAGACTTCATTTATTTTCTCTTTTAGGTTAATCTAGTAAATTCTTTTTAAATGTGGATCATTTGTGTAATCATTGTTACAGCGCATCTTCTTAGGTCATAATACAGCAATAAGGATTTGGAGGAAAGATGAACTCAAGCCATGTTTAGACATGAAAGAAGTTAGGCAGGACATCGTTAGCTTTCTGTGGCATTTAGCAATTTACTTCATCTTCCTAGACCTCGATTACAATATGTGGAAAACAAGGCAGCTGAAAAGAAATTTCGGAGTTTCTATATCTTAGCTGCACATTAGAAACAATCGTAGAGCTTTAAAAAATACTGATGCCTAGGAAACACCCCTAAAAGATACTGATTTATTTTATCTATGTTAGGAACTCAGATATTAAAGAAAAATTAAAGCATCTTATGTGATTCTATCAACCTCCCAGATAAGAAATATTGCCTTTGATATTATCAAAGGTCCTTCTCAACATTTGCCAATCTTCCACATGTAAAATTTGGATTGTTTAGTTCTTTCCTACAAATTTATGTATTTTCTAGTCCTATAAATATATTCCATAACCTTTTATGTCAGCAATTTGTTAATGTTTTTGGAACAATGTCTGGCACTAATTCAGTGTTAGAATTATTATGGATGACTGGGAAGAGTCATTGTTACAAACACCTCACCTGCACAAGCACATGCTGCATGGTCTCTACCCAAGGGATATTTCCGTCTTAATATCTAGTAGTTAAGAATGCTGTTCTAGGGGACTTGTATTAATCCAGCAGCCCAGAAGTAGGTACCAATATTAACTCATTTACAGATCAGAAATCCAAGGCACAGAGATGTTTAGTTATCTCTCTGAGGTCACAAAGCCAGTAAGTGGCAGAATTAGAATTCGATCCCAGGCAATTGAATTTAGAGGTTGAATCCTGCCTTCTTGAACTATAATTATAGCTTATAATTTTCTCCAATTTTAGTTCATTTTCTGGCAAGAAGTGGTTAAAAATAACTATTTGAACTCAGTAAATTTCAAGTGAATTCAGTCCATGTCATCCACAACATTTTCTAAGCAGATTTTTGCTCATTTTTTACCATTTTTTTTCTAACTCTCTTAGTCTCCTAGTGGAAATTCTTTGGCTTCCCTGGTGTTGTAACATCTTTATTATCATCTGCTAATTTAACAAGTAATTGCTATAGATGTAAATAAGACTAGTTTCAGTGCCTTCTTTTAACTCAGCCATTCTCATATTTTATTACCCCATCCTTTAATCAGCTTTAAATACATTTGAAAGAAGCAATCAGGAAGGATTTCCTTAAAAAGAACCAGTGAGGCACTGTAACAAATACTGTTATTAAAAAATCCCTAAGCATATTCTATCCACAAAAGTTTCTTCAACTACTAATCTATTAAGTCAACTTTTACTGTGGAATCATATTTGTCAAGCTTTCTTTGCCTTTATTGAGTCCAAGCATGTAAGGATCATGATGTCATTATTTCCTAAACATATTCTTACAATTTGAATGTGGAACTACATATATCTGTGCAATTTTAGCAGCCTCATCAAGATGCTGAATTTTTAAGAAATCTTCTCAGTTTTGGTGCTGGAAAGTACATCAACTCCCTTTGACGCAATTATGTAATTTTAAAAATTTAATCTGTTCTCCTAAAACATTGTAAAGATATTAGATCCCAATATGTAAACACAATTACAGAAATTCGTGGAAGGCAAATATTTAGATTTGAGACTGCAACAAGTCATAAAACGATTGTCACCCATGCCCCTACTCCACTCGAAGTTTTCTCTATGAAGTTAAAAATGGATGGATGTTATCATGACTATGTAGTCTATTAACACATTGTTAACTAAACTATGAAATATAAAACAAAATTAATTTGGGGATAATACAATTCAATGCTTTCATATTCTAAATTATTTGATATGTTTTTTCTTTCCAACAGAAATCAGTGAAGAAACCAATGACATTTCCATAAAGCACTGGCTTGCCAACACAATTGTACAGTTTAATGCAAATGTTTTCTTCCTTTTATAATAATCTTAGATAGCTATTTAAATATGATGGTGATTTTTTTAACCCAGCAGAGTTCAACTCTCAGATAAAAGTAAATCAAGAAGCAAAACCTGTATGTTAAAAATAAAGAATTTTAAAGAACCAGTTTCCCACAAAAAGTTAATATCTTAACCCAATGAATATTTATTGTCACATTGACATAGCTAATTTCTTAGTCATACTTTTTTTTTTTTCAAATGAAATTCTTATCCTTCCTAATTTGCCAGACAATACAATATTCTTGGGGAGATTGACTTGGGTACTCAACTTGATGTTGGGAGAACTGGACTGTTTTCAGCTGGACTAGTCATGGCATCTCTGGTTCTCCTGTGTAAAAGAAAGGGGTGTGGAGTCTCCAGGACTACAAATGCTTTGTGTTCTGAACTGGCCAGGGATGAAACATGCACCTCTCTTTAGCTGTTCAGCTTGATTATTAAGACACTATGGAAATGTTTATATGATCACTTCAGTTCCCAGAGTTCATGACTGCCTAAGTTGATGGGTGTGCCAAGTTGTAACAATGCCAAGTTGTAACTTAGCATCCTAAAAGAGGAGCAAGGCAGTACAAGGATCGCTTTATTATAATGATTGATAAAATGGCATATATATTACTGCTGAATCTCTGGTATTTAGAATAGTCCCTTGTATACAGTAGACATTCTTCTTTCCTTCCTTCCCTCCCTCCCTCCCTCCCTCCCTCCCTCCCTTCCTTCCTTCCTTCCTTTCATTCTTTCTTTCCTTCTTTCCTTCTTTCTTTCTTTCTTACAGAGTCTTGCTCTGTCGCCCAGGCTGGAGTGGAGTGGTGCGATCTTGGCTCACTGCAAGCTCTGCCTCGCGGGTTCACACCATTCTCCTGCCTCAGCCTCCCGAGTAGCTGGGACTACAGGCTCCCACCACCAAGCCCGGCTAATTTTTTTGTATTTTTAGTAGAGACTGAGTTTTACTGTGTTAGCCCGGATGGTCTGGATCTCCTGACCTCGTGGTCCGCCCTCCTCAGCCTCTCAAGGTGCTGGGATTACAGGTGTGAGCCACCGTGCCCGGCCTACAGTAGACATTCTTTCATCAACACTGATGAACACTATAACACAACTTCAAGAAAGGACAAAACAGTCTCTGTGTTTTTCTCCTGTCTTTTCACCACTAGCATGGCATCTGGCACAAAGATGCCACTCAATAAATTCAAACTGAATGAATGAATGAATGAATAAGTTTTTGGGTACTTGCTGGACACAAACCTATGTCTAAAGTCATTTTCAGAAGGCCTGCTGGAATCAGGGGCAGGGGCTAGGAAATGGGGTGGGAATCCTAAACTGAAATAATAGATCAAGTAGAAAATGTCTATGGTAAAACAGAAAAAGAACAAAAATACCAGACCATTTTATGGAAGTCTTGATTACTTATTTTAAACCATCAAAAAAGCAAATTTGGAAATCTTATTTTCATCATTCATCCATTCTTTAATGCCTAGCAACACAATTCAATACATCATGTGTTTTCAATACTTATTCCAGACACTTTCAGAAATAAATTCAATCAGTCTATCAATCAAGTAATCAATGCTTATTAAACACCAACCCTATACCTAATCCTGGTTAGGTTCTGGGATGAAAGAGGTAATTTCTTTTTCAAATCAGTATAATCTAGGGACTTTAAGAAGTATATCTCAATTGCAACATGGGGAATTTACCTAAATCTCTCAAACTTAAATTTACAAGGAAATGTAATCTGATGAATAGTAATAAAAGTCAACACCATTATCATATCAAATAGCTCTGATTTATAAGCTTTTTCATAAACACTATTTCTGATTTGATGTTGAATAAAATACTGTGAGAAATTTTATGATGTCCATTTTCACAGGTAAATGTAGCATCAGGGAACTTAAATAATTTGGCCCGAAGTAACACATACAGTAAGAAGCCAAGATAGACCTCAGATCCATGTGTTCCCCTTCTACAGTCTTATCACACTTTGCTGCTGTAAGATAAACCTTCATCAATGACCACCACCTCAATATAGATTATTCTTCCAAACATAATGCTTGCTTCTCATTGTCCACCATAGCTTATTTTTGGAACTGATAATATATGTAAAATGATGCACACAACAATTATTCCAGACTCTCACAGAGATACTATTACTTCCTAGAGAGCCTGAAATGTATAGCTGCTTAGTCTTTCGGGGCCTCCTTTGAAATGTGAATCAGAGGGAGAATTTGGGTTGCTTTGGCCTTAACTGCTACTAGTACAAGAAAGTCCCTTTACTCTATATCTTCTTTGTGTCAAATCCCTTGCATTACTGCTAGCTGCCTCCAAGCTTGCCAGAATCAAGAACTTGGATAAAATCTAGCTGGCGGAAATTCAATCCAGGCAAGACAAAAGTGATGCTGATAGGCAGAAGTATTTAGAGTAAATAGGGAGAAGTGCTGTTTCGCTGGCAATCGGGACATCATACCCACCAAACATAAACAGCTTTGTGGTGTTACTGGACTCTGTTGCTTCTGGACTTCTAACAGCTACTGTGGCTGGAAATGCCATCTTCCATCTCCAGCTGGCTTGAAGGCTGCATACTTTCTTCCAAATTAAGATTCTGCCACAGTGATGTACACATTTGTCATATCCAGCTGGACTACTATAATGCGTTCTAGCTTGTTCTCAATACACAAAACGACATAAACATTACAGACAACAGTGCAAAGTAATTTACTTGTTGGGAAAACTGGCCATCAAAATTAGATGCATGTTTGGGTCTTTGGACAGGCCCTGTGTCTGTCAAGTCTACAAAAGATCACTAACTTTATTCACTAAAGACTAAATTACATCATAGGCTATAGCCAATCAATCAAATGCCCAGAAGTTAGTAATGAATACACAAACAATGGATGAACCAAAAAGAGAGGAAAAAAATGTGAAAATCATACAGTGGTGTAGACAAAGCCTTTGACTTTTAGTCATGGCTTTATTCGTCTACATGTCTTCCAAAACAAGACTTTTGACTTACGAGCCTGAGTAAGTCAAATGCAAACAGGTCAGCATTTATACACACCTCAGTACATCTTCACTTATCAAAAAACAATTCATATCACATTTAATGTAAAGTCACCAGTAAAATTCGCCCTGTCAAAATGCCACCTTAAGAAAAATCCAGTTTCTTCACTAATATGAAAAACTGAAATTAGCAACACATTCTTTCAATGAATTGTTTTTAAATTTTGATTCTCAGAAAATGTAGAAACTTTGATTAAAGAAAGAGAAAAGGGTGTGTGTGTGTGTGTGTGTGTGTGTGTGTGTGTGATTGCAATTTACCCATTTGGGCTAAGAATAAATGGCACAATATGTAATGTGGGGCAAAGATTGGAAAACTTTTTCTCTAAAATGCCAGATAATACATATTTTCGGCTTTAAGGGCACATAGTCTCCATCCAATTGCCTTTGGAGTAGAAAGGCAGCCACAAACAATATGTAAACAAACGAACATGACTGTGTTCCAATAAAACTTTATGAACACTGAAAATTAAAAATTGAAAAATCTAGAGACCGTCCTTAGCCTGTGGGCCTGAAAAAAACAGTAGCAGGCTGGATTTAGCCCGTGGGCCGTAGTTTGCTGACCCCTGCTCCGTGCAACTACATTAAATAAGAAAAACATTCAACACTTTGGGCAAATTATTTAATCTGCCTCAGGTTTTCTCATCTGCAAAATGGAGTTAATAACATTAGGAGCCTCAGTGGGTTACTCTGAACATGAACTGTAGTAATACATTTTGAAAATGATACCAAGTGCACATAGTAAGTGTTCAATACATGTTACCTGTTAATATACATTACAATTCTAAAGTTAACTCCTTTTTAGTTCAGTGAAAAGATTAGAAAAGTAGTTCTTTTGTGTTTAAATTTTCAACATTGTCTTAAAGTGCCTAGATGTTGTCTTCTCAAAGGAAGAAACTAGATGTGCCCAAAGATGTCATGCACATTTGGAAAGGGGCAAACGCACAAGGAAACCTGCTTTGCAAAATCTGCCTAAAAGGCTAGCTCCGTCTGAACAGACACCTACCCGGTTTCTGTCTTCAATTGTCAACAGTTCCTCCTCCATGCACTTATCCAAGACGTCTCGAACTAGAAGCTTGTCCACCAGAGTGGGCTGAAGGAGGTTCAGCAGTTGGAGACATTCATCATGAGCGTTCTCAAACGATGGAGAGGGCAAGTCAGTGAGCTCAGGGTTCATGTAGCGGGCGGCCAGAGGGCTGCCCGCTCTTCGGAGGGCCTCCACGAATTCCCGAGTCCAACCAAGGTGCCAGACTCCCTTCTCCAAGGTGCTCAGGAGCAGTTCAACTGCCTGCATGTTCCCGGAGGTGGCGACCGTCCTCTGAATCTGCTCCTTCACCTCTGCAGGCAGAAAGGTCAGGTAGTCCAGCACAGGCTCCACCTGGATGTACATTTTCACCCTGGCCCTGAAGCACGAGATGAGATAGCGGAAATTCTCGTCTGTGGAATACCCATTCGACATCTTTCTTTCTCAGAGAAGGGAGAGGGTTCTCCCAAGCAGATGGTGCTGTTCTTTGCGGGACAGGTGAGATGTGCGTGCCGCTGTCCGCTGCCCACTTGGAGGAGAAGGGTCTACCTCTCTGTGCCTGACAACGACCAGGTTGCCCGCAGAGCCCTCCGGCCGGCTCGCGGGGCTGCGGTCGCACCTGGGCAGGTGGGCAGGTGGGCAGCGGGGAGGCGCGCGGGGCCGCGGGCGCGGCACTTTGGACTCTGCGGTGTGCACCCCGGGTCCCGAACCGGGTCGATCCGGCTGCACAGACTGGTAGGAGCTTCGAGTCTAGCTTTCTGTCAGGCAGTTTTTAAAGAGTTTCCCAGACTTTGGTTTCTGTTTCGATTCTCTTTTCAGGACTTTGCAAACGTAATCGGCCTAGAGGGGAGGGAGTTTCCTCAGGGAGGCGCCACCTTTTGGTCGGGGCGGGTGAAGACGGGAGGCCTTTGGTCAAGGACACCGCGGGAAACAGAAAAGGAAAGCGAATTCTCTCTGGCACCAAGACCAACACTCTAGCAAAGCTCCTCCTGCGGTTATTTTGTTTTCCCAGCGGGGTTCTGCCTTAACAATCAGGTCCTTTGTAGGTCAAAACGTGCAGTGCATAGAAGCCTGTGATTTGGGACTTTCCAATGGGGAAGTGAACAGAAACTGCCACAGACCCGGCCGTGAACAGGGAGTTACCCTCGGCTGGTGAATGCAGCAAGGCAGGCCTGGCTGAGGTTGGTGAGACTGCGAGGGACAGGTGAGAGATGAAGCTCAGAAGACATCTTTGCAGAGATGTGGAGAAGCCAGGAGGAAGTCACCTCTGTGCCCTCCCTAAAATAAACCTGACCTCCCGTGGGTTCCCAGACACTAACTTGTTTCCCTGGGAATTTGCAGCTGGGTACGAAAAAGTGAGTAACAATAAACAGTTAACTTTACTGCCTCATATTTAGATTGCTGGTATTTATGCAGCTTTGACCAGAACCTGGTAACAGATGTGGATGGCCTTGAACCACCAACTCAGCTTATACGGAAGTCAAGACTGAAGGCTTCCTAGATTCCAGCTTGTAAGTTCCCTATATTCTTTAATATACAACTTTCCTTTAATAAAACAAAACAAAAAAATCCCCCAACAACTTATTTTTGATATAGCTGCCATTCTTTTCTTGGATTCAATACAGCAAGTTTTGGCTGGAGCAGCTAGGAACTTAATTAGCAACTAATGTACCAACTTGTAGTAAACATCAACATTTGTCTATGTCATGAGAGAAAAAAAACATATTCACACTGAAAAATGGCAGCTTCATTTTGGTACAGAAGCCACATGAATGTGAGTCCTTAAGGTTACTTCTCATTTAGGAGGCATTCTGTAGTCACGTGTGACTGTGGGTGGTAGGCACATACACGCCATAACTAGAACCTCATGGTCCAGAATTATATAAAGGATGGAGAGATCATTCAGGCTATCAAAGAGACATATTTAGGAAAAATAATCTGTTAGCACAGTACATTCAATAAAGTCTGTGTAGACCAGGAAAACCTGATAGTGCTTTGAACTGGATAATAGAAGTATAGAGTCTTGGTGAGTGTTGACTAAGGGCATACAAAATATCCAAATGAGCACTTTATGGCAAGGTGTCCTATTTTATTCTCTAATTATCTTATGTAGCAAGACCTTTTCTACCCCTGAAGGATTGTAAGCTGCTTGAAGAAGGGATATATTTACACAGTAACTAGTACACTACTCACAGGTAGTGGGACCTTGATGATATCTCTCCTGGGAGTTGTATTTGAGTTGACCCCAGTGGCTGGCATAATGTCAAATACACTGAAAGTTGAAGTAAATGAAACCTTGGACTTGCAGGTAGGCCTGATTTATACTGTTCTTTTCTGTTTCTTCACAGAACCCTACTCCTTTTTCACTTAATTTTGGGAGTTGACCTTGTGCCCAGATAGAGGATAATCCAATTAGATATTTCTACAAAAGTACTCAAATTATTAATTTTAAGTATTGGGTCTATGAAAATATCTTTTAGGGCTATTGCAAAAACATACTCCTATCCTCCAGCTGCCAGTGGGTTTTATTCAACATGTTAAAGCACAAACTAACCAACCAAAAAACATCCTTTTTCCTGGCACTTATCCTTCCGTTTCTTGGTTTCAAACATGGGGGAATGAGAAGGGGTTGCTGACTGAATACAGGGAACCAGTTAATGTTATTTTCTTCATACCACTTAATTGTTGCTCTGGAAGAGAAAGGATCAAATGTTTGGTATTTGACCTTTTCACAAACACCAAACATTTAAACCAAAGATATTTAAATATTTGGCATTCAAATTATGTCATTCATTATATCATCCAGTCATTTAAAATATGTTTATTAGGTATCTATTACATGACCAGCACTGATCTAGGTGCAGTTAATAAAATTAACAAAGTTCCTACTTTTATGGAGTTCACATTCTAATGGGAGTGGGAAGATAGATGATTAGTAATGGCTAAAAAATGCACAATGTGCTATGTAAGGATAAATGCCATGAAGACCATAGTAAATCTAGATAATAATGTATATTACAATTTCACAGGTTGATTTCCCTAATAGTCATCCTCATCTAACCCTATGAGCATCACATAGTACCCAACAATAGCAATTCATATTTTCTCACAAGTAGGAGTCACTCTGCTGGATGAGGTCTGAGTGATGAGGATTAGGCGTGGGTGGGAGGGACTTCTTTTTTAGGAATCTCCCATGGTCTTGATAGGACCCTTTTTGGAGAAAGGAGGTTAAGGAAACAAAAGCCAAGACACAGTCTCTCACAATGTATCCTTTTTTCATCTATATTTTTTGCATCATGATTTAGTTTATTTTCTGTTTTTCACTTGAGTAATTAATTGTTTTCCTCTGTCAAGTTTCTTCTAAGAGGTTTCATTTTAATCCTCTTCACCAGTTTCCAAATGTAAGTTTCTTTTTCCTTTCTCTTTTGAGTTAGGAGATCCTGCTGAACTATGTATTTTCCCATTGTTATGCAACTTTTCATTTGAGTTTTCAAAAAGTAGTAACAATAATAGCTGCTACTACAATTTAACGACCATGCGTAGCAGTAATGTCTTTTTCAAAGAAAATGACAATAATTTAAGTTTAGTGAGAAACCCTGGAATTGTTGTTCTGTTCCTTTACTTGTTTGCTCATTTGTATCAATAATGAGCTTGCTTTGTGTAATTTGAAGTGTTAGATTCTCTTAACCTGGCAGTGTGGGGTATGGTTAAGCACAGAGACTCTGAGTTCAGGCTGTCTGGGTTCACATCTCAATACTATTTCTTAATTGCTGTGCTTCGAAAAATCACCTCAAATACATCAGTTGTAAAATGGAAAGATTCCAGTACCATGTCATAACAATTGGTGCTAGCGTGTTACAGTAGCACCAGTCTGGCATGTTTATGTGCCCAATATGTGACTCCAACACACTATGCTTATATAAAAAACAAAGAAGAGATGGTGCGGTGCTAGTCTTCAAAGAATGCACAATATATAAAGGAAAGAATTTAGTTACATATATAATATATATACATGTACATATTAACACTATATAGTAGCTAGTCATTTAACTGAGACTTTAAGCAAGACTTTCAGCCATTTAACTGAAACTGATAGGCTGATTTAGCAGGAAAGTTTATTAAAAGGATATTGCCATAGCTTTTTATTTCAAAAATAGTAGTAATCCTAAAATAGAAAAAATTTCTGGCTAAGTTCACTTAATCTTGATAATAATTTCCTAATCACTTTCCCTAATTCAATTAAAATTCTGGTTTTAAGCTTTTACATATAAAAAGTTTTCTACATAGTAGTTTTGGCAAAAAATGGAAGTCACATATCAATAGATAAGTTTTGGAACATTCATTTTTCAAGTACTCCTTCCATAGCTTAAAGTCTTTTCAAAAACAGTTAACTGCAAATGTTTTTGTTAAAACAGTACTTTTACCTTAAAGGCTAGATTGTAATTGTTTTATTTTAAAATAAATGCTTAAGAGCAAACTACAGTCAAATGTAACTAGACTACCATTGTCTTTATCTTGCAATCATGATTGACATTTAGCTAGTAGTGAGGTTTGGGTTAGATGTCCCAGTCTGTGTCCATTTTGAGTTGGGAGCGGCTATTCTAATTGCTTAATATCCATCCCATAGAAATTGTTAAATATTTTTATATCACCTCTGCTCATATTGAAATGAGTAAAGTTCCCTTGTCTCCCTGTCAGGTTGTGTGATGGGGCAGTGGCTCGCTTCTTCAGTGCTGCACTGCTCAAACCTCTAGGGGAGCATGCAGATGGGCAGGCTGTGGGGCTCCGACCCATGGCAGTGTCTGGGGGTGGATGTTTATAGCTTCCGAAGCCTCAGTGGGCATGTGTTACAGGGTGATCTTTTAGTTTTGCCGTCTATAGGTGGCCTGTCTTAACAAGCTCAATTAGACCCTCTACATTGTCACAGGACAGAGGGTTTTCTGTATCCCAGGTTCTTGCCTTGGTGTACTGGAAGAATCGGATCACACCTGGGCTTGGAGAATGAGTGCAAGCTTTTATTGAGTGGAGGTAGCTCAGGGGAAGTCAGAAGGGGATGAGTGGGAAGGTTTTCCCCTGGAGTCAGACCACTCAGCGGCCTGGGCTCCCCTCAACTGCCCCAACCAAACGCTGCGACGTTCTACTTCTGCCAGAGAGTGGCCTGCCAGCGTGCTGGTGCCTTTTGGTGTGTTCCTCTCGATGTCCAGCCGCCTATGTGTTCTACTGATGTGCTCCTCTCGAGTCCAACTGCCTCTGTATCTGTCTGCTGGGGTCTTGGAGGTTTTTATAGGCACAGGTTTGGGGCATGACAGGCTACGGTGGTCTTGGGAAATGCAACATTTGGCAGGCAATGCTTGTCCTCACCTAGGTCCATGAGGGTAAAACCCTAGCTCTCGATCACACCCTCCTTTACCCAGCACTTCCGTTTCCCCTTTCTGTATCGTTTAAAGGGACCATGCTCTTCCCTTTCCAGCACTTCCGTATCATTTATCCCCTCTGAAGAGGTACAACTAACTGCCTTTAGAATATGGACAATGACTGGTTTTAGCTGCTTCCTACTGACAGGGGGCATTGTTTTGGTAAAAATGGCAGTCAGACTCCTCCCAGAGGTCTATCTAAGGGTTCCTAGCAAAGGAGAGCCATTGTCCGAGGCTCCGGTTGCCTGATTGTTTGGAATTTGATGGCTTTTAGGCATGGGAGAGAAAAAAAAAACAAGTTCTATAAGATTAAGTATGCATGGGTTAAACATGTGTATTACACAGGGAAAGAATTTAGTGCCAAAGACTACAGAGATAAGAAATGAAATATACTAACAACAACAACAACAACAACAACAACAACATTGTACCCTGAGCTGTTTCAGCCTGGTGAAGGAAATTAAACCTTGTATGGGAGCAGTTAAATTTTAGAAGGGTGATAACTGTTGTTGCCGTATCCTTAGCAGTTAACAGGTGCACCCTGGGAATTCTGGGGTTTGTGAGCTTGCCTGGTGGCCACTAAAACTTCTGTTTTTTTCCTGTATTTCCTCTCTCTTTCCTGGACCTCCCTGTCTCTATTTTAAAAGACCAAGGTGGCCATTTTCAGGAGGTCCTCTAATGTACTATCTGCTCCCAGGGCCCATTTCTTCAAGTTCCTCCTGATGTGAGGAGCTGCCTGAGTAATAAATTTATCCTTTAGGATTAGTTGCCCCCTGACTGAATCAGGAGATAGAGAGGTGTGCTTTACAAAGGCCTCTCCAGGAAGGCAGTGGGATTTTCATCAAATTCCTGTCCTACATAAGCACTCTATTATGCACACCTGAAAGTGTCTCCTCTTCCAGTTGCCCATCTCATCATTGGGATCCCATTTAGGGTCATCCATTGGTACTGCTTCTCTTCTAGTTGGATAATGTTTGCCCCCTTCCCTGACACTATATGTGATACAAAGCTTATCCCCGAATCTCTCTGCGCTTGCTGAACAGCGTGTTTCTCAGTGTCTGTCAGGGTCTGATTCAAAAGTAACATAACATCTCTCCAGGAGAAGTTCAAATATTTCGGTGAAATTCTGGAAAGCCTCTATATATCTCCCAGGGTCATCTGAAAACTTGCCAAGGTCCCCCTTCATTTGCTTTAAGTCCTGTAGGGAGAAGACGACCTGGACCTTACTGGGCCCAAATTCACTGGGCATAAATTGGAGAGGCAAGAGTAAGACTGGGGTTTGTTTAGGGTGAGGATTTCTAGGAGGGGGCAAGTGAGAGGCTGAAGCTGGATAGGGAGGTCGGGGTGGACCCAGAAGAGCAGAGCTTGAGGGAATTGGCTCCTTTGCTGTGGGTGCCTCTGGGACTCGTATCTTTAATTTGCTGGGCTTGCCCCTTGCAGCCTTCCTGAGACAGGAAACAGAAGGGCTGAAGCAATCCTACATTGTCGGCAAAGGTCTGGATTACCTTGCAAGGTATAGAAAGTTTGCACATATGGGGCCTCAGACCATCTGTCCTCAAGTCTACAGAAAAGTTCAAATTGCCAGATGATATTTAAATGAATGGTCCCTTCCTGAGGCCAAGCCAGTCCTTCCTGTAAATCATAATTTGCATAAACCTTTGTGCAGAGGGCTATGAGGCATTTTTCCTCCAGATTCTGAGGGTCAAAGTAGTCCCAGTGGCTTAGGATATACTCCAGAGGAGTATAAGTTGGGGGTAGTGAAGAGAACTGGTTGCCCATTCTGAAAGACAGGGAATAGAGGCATCCCTCATTTCCCTTCTATTTTTTCTTTTCTTCCTTTTTTTTTTCTTTTTTCTTTTCTTTTTTTTTTGAGATAGAGTTTTGCTCTGTCACCCAGGCCGGATTGCAATGGCATGATCTTGGTTCCCTGCAGCCTCCGCCTCCTGTGTTCCAGCAATTCTCCTGCTTCCGCCTCCCAAGTAGCTGGGTCTACAGGCAAGCCCCACCATGCCCAACTAATTTTTTGTATTTTTAGTAGACATGGGGTTTCACCATGTTGGCCAGGCTGGTCTCAAACTCCTGACCTCAGGTGATCTGCCTGCCTCAGCCTCCCAAAATGCTGGGATTACAGGCGTGAGTCACCACACCCAGGCTTCCCTTCCTTCTTTCAGTGAAAAACTCAGGGTGTGTTGGAGAGAGAAAGCGAGCATCCTCCCTCCACTCTCCACCCCTTATCCCTGAGCTCCAGAGACCTTGGCAGGTGCCAGCCGTAAGTACCAATGAGGTATGTACCCATGAGGCAGGAAAAACATAGAGAATAGGAATTAACTGCCCTCACCTATGCCTCCCTTTCTCCCTGCTATTGGCAAACTTTTGAGTTCCCTGGGCCTGTTTATTCCATGATCCATGGCCTCCTTCCGTGGGGTGGGTTTTAGTTGGCGGGAATTGGTTCTGCCCATTTACACTGTGTCTGTCACCCGGCTTTGGATTCCTCAGGCCCAGTTTTTCTTTCTTGGGCCTCAGTCCGAAGCTTAAATGGAGTTTGGGACCAAAAAGGTATTTTAGAGGCTGTTTGTATCTGTTTAGAGTATCTCCTATGTGCCCTGCTGAATTTGCAGTTATCAGCCAGCAAGGGTCGCTCCTCTGTTAACTTCCCTATCAGAAATATGTGGGGGGCATGGGGAGCCCTCTCACTTGGAAAAGGAAAAAAAGAGGAAAATGGTAAAAGGGGCAAAAAAAGGGGGATACTGGGAGAAGAACCCCTTGCTTAGTGCAAGTGGGCTCTTTTAATCCTTATAACTTTCCCATCCTTCCCCCAGTTCAGACCAGGTTGAATTCCCTGGCAAGGGGAGGTTCTGTTGGCATGGCAGGCAAGAAGCATCCTGTAGGGTCCTGGCTATCACCTGTTTTCTCCTGCCTCCCCCACCCCCCCCCCACCCCCCTGGGACTCAGTCTTTGCCTGCTGCAGGCATGCCTAGGCACCCGCGCTGAGAGGGGAAAGGGTAAGGAGACGTGCCCTGAGCCATGCATGACTGTGGCTGTCAAGGTGGAGGCATACCTGGCACCTCTAGGAACAGTTGGTCTGATTTGCACCTTTGGTGGCTGGGCCAAATACTCATTTTACTTAGTAACATTGACACAGCCTGTAGCAAAACACTTAACATTGTAAAGAAAGAGATGAGAGCCATTTCAAACTGTGTGAGAGAGAAAAAGTGACAAAAAGACAACAGAGGCTTGCCGGGTGTGGTGGCTCCACCTGTAATCCCAGCATTTTGGGAGGCTGAGGTGGGTGGATCACCTGAGGTCCGGAGTTTGAGATCAGCCTGACCAACATGGCGAAACCCTGTCTCTACCAAAAAAAAAAAAAAAAAAAAAAAAAAATTAGCCGAGAATGGGGGTGTGTGCCTGTAAACCCAGCTACTTGGAAGACTGAGGCAGGAGAAGTGCTCGAACCTGGGAGGGGAAGAGGTGAGCCAAGAGGAGCACTCCAGCCTGGGTGACAGAGTAGGATCCTGTCTCAAAAAAGAAAAGAAAAAAAGAAAAGAGAAGAGAAAAGAAGAGAAAAGAAAAGAGAGCCTCCTACTCATAGGAAAGAGAGAGACGTGGCAGGGTTTCGGAAGAAAGGCAAACCCGACAGTTTCGCATTCACTCACACTCACCTTCTGAGATCCTGGATGCGTCCCCAGTTGAGATGGGAAAAGTTGCCCCGCTGCTTAAACCTCTAGGGGAGCATTCAGACGGGCAGGCTATGGGGCTCCGACCTCATGGCAGTATCTAGGGGTGAATATTTACAGCTCCTAAAGCCCCAGTGGGAGTGTATTACAGGGTACTCTTTCAGTTTTGCTCTTTTAGTTTTGCCATCTATAGATGGCTTATGTTACCCAGCTCAGTTAAATCCTCTACCTTGGTGCAAGGACAGAGGGCTTTCTGTATGCTGGGTTCTTGCCTTGGTGTACTGGAAAAATCGGAATCACACCCGGGCTTGGAGAATGAGTGCAAGGTTTTATTGAGTGGAAGTAGCTTGGGGGAAGTCAGAAGGGGATTGAATAGGAAGGCTTACCCCTGGAGTTGGGACTCTCAGTGGCCTAGGCTCTCCACTGACTATCCCAGCCAAACTCTGCATCATTCTGCTTCTGCTAGTCAGTGGCCTGACAGCATTCTGGTGCCTGTCAGTGCGTTCCTCTCCACATCCAGCTGCCTGTGTATTCTTCTGCTGATGTGCTCCTCTCAATGTCCAGCTCCTTCTATGTCTGCCTGCTAGGGTCTCAGGGTCTTTTTTATAGGCACAGGATGGGGGTGTGGCAGGCCAGGGTGGTCTTGGGAAATGCAACATTTGGGCAAGAAATGCCTGTCCTCACCTAGGTTCATGGGGATGGAGCCCTAGCTAAGGATCATGCCCTCCTCTACTTAGCACTTCCCTTCCCCACTTCCATATCATTTAAAGGGACCACATTCTTCCCTTCCCAGTACTTCTGTATCCATATTATAGTTGACAAAGTCTTAAAGTAACATTAGGAAGGCTGTAGAATTAATTAGTGAAATATTGAGATAAATTGAATCAAATTTTTGAACTGCTAAATCATGAAAGGTTAAACTATGATTTTAAAATATAAGCATTATCAAATACAAATTTTTTTATTATCAATGCACTGAATTATATAAATTACATTTTAAAATCTTTTTATTCTTATTTTTATTTTTATTTTTATTTTTTTGAGATGGAGTCTCGCTCTGTCGCTCAGGCTGGAGTACAGTGGCCGGATCTCAGCTCACTGCAAGCTCCGCCTCCCGGGTTCATGCCATTCTCCTGCCTCAGCCTCCCGAGTAGCTGGGACTACAGGCACCCGCCACCTCGCCTGGCTAGTTTTTTGTATTTTTTGGTAGAGACGGGGTTTTACCGTGTTAGCCAGGATGGTCTCGATCTCCTGACCTCATGATCCACCCGTCTTGGCCTCCCAAAGTGCTGGGATTACACATTTTAAAATCTTAATTATTTCATCTCATTCCTTACTTTTTAGTTTTTGTTGTATTTTATGATAAATTATTATAGTTGTACATGCAAAGATTTTCTAAATGAATGCACATATATTTACTGGGGTCCACGTTCAAATGTTTTTAAAGACAGTGATCAAAAATTTGTATTTTTATTTTATTATAATAATAATTATCATTATTTTTAACTTTTAAGTTCAGGGATACATGTGCAGGTTTATTACATAGGTAAACTTGTGTCATGGTGGTTTGTTGTTGTAGGGAGACCCTTTGAAACTATTGCTACATAATAAAAGATGAAATGCTCCTGATTATTGTAAATACAAAATTGCACGCAGGATTGTGTAAAGACAATACCAGGTGGGACTGCCAGAATGAGCCAATAGTCAGGGAGGTTTCACATCACCAAGATTCCTATCCCAGAAAAGCAGATGTTCATAGCTCTGGGAATGGAATGCGACCCTTGTGGAGAGCCTATAAACGGATGCATGAGGGGCACCTGTTCATATGGATAAGATAGGGTTATAAATGCCCGCATCTTGCCATGGCTCTTCTAGGCCTCTTTAGGGTTAAGGCATACTCCTTTCTGAGAATTTCTGATCTAATCGGTTGTCTAGCTTCACATCCTGTTTCTATTGATTGATTGTAACAAGCTTTTGCTGCAACTGTTACTGCTGATTAATATCTTGCTAATCATAAGTTATAGAAAGACTGTGTTTCTGTTTAAACACTCTGTGAGAAATTACTGATGCACATACTATACTGTAAATTATTCTCTCTGTATACTGTACTTCTGCATACAGATGTTATGTTAAAGAATTACTTCATCCCCATGTGACCATCTCACCTCATAATCAAACAACCCTAAATCCCTCACTAACCTACCCCTGCCCTCACTAAACTTAATAATAAATGCTGGTATATCCAGTGCATTGGTGGCATTGCAGGACCAGAAGGCGGTGACCCCCCTGAACCCAGCTTTCACTATCTTGTGTGTGTCTATTATTTCTCGACCTGCTGATCCTCCTGGGAACAAAGAAAGAGCCCCGTTGCATTGAGGGCTGCTGACCAGATCCCACAATAGTTGTACAGATTATTTCATCACCCACATATTAAGCCTAGTATCCCTTAGTTATTTTTCATGATATTTTCCCTCCTTGCACCCTTCACTCTCCAACAGGCCACAGCATGTGTTGTTCCCCCACGTGTTCTCATCATTTAGCTCCCACTTATAAGTGAGAACATGTGGTATTTGGTTTTTTGTTCCTGTGTTAGTTTGCTAAGAATAATGGCCTCTAGCTCCATCCATGTCCCTGCAAAGGACATGATCTAATTCTTTTTTACAGCTGCATAGTTTTCAATGGTATATATGTACCATATTTTCTTTATCCAGTCTATCGCTGATGGGCATTTAGGTTGATTCCATGTCTTTGCTATTGTGAACAGTGCTGCAACGAATGCATGCACACAGGTGTCTTTACAATAGAACAATTTCTATTCCTCTGGGTATATACCCAGTAATGGGATTGCTGGGTTGAATGTTATTTCTGTCTTTAGGTCTTTGAAGAATCACCACACTGTTTTCCACAATGGCTGAACTAATTTATACTCCCCCTAACAGTGTGTAAGCATTCCTTTTTCTCCTTAACCTTGCCAGCATGTGTTATTTTTTGACTTTTTAATAATAGCCAATAATTTTGATTTTTAACAGTAAGGCAATGCTACAGTAGGTCAAACCATTTTGTATGAATATTAAAATAAAAGAATGGCTCAAAGAATGCTACAAACTTGCTTTCCAGTTGTTTTATGTACCTAAATACACACATTGGCCTTGAAGAATATCTCCAATAGGAAGTGCTGACACGGCCCATTCAGTCCCTTTTTGTGGTGGCAAAGTGAGCCAAATGACCACTTAGGAAGTTGTTATCAGCCTATGTTCAGATTAGACTTACATGGAAACCTGTATAAAGTTATCCATTGCCTCACAGTCTCCATGGTTAGAACTTTAGAGTCAGTTATTTTTCTTTTCAAATCCATTTGTAATTTCATTCTTCCGTCAGAGGTGAGAACTAGGGATTAGGGCTTCTGTTAGCCTGGGGTCAACTGAGGATACCATTGATTCTCATTTTTGATGGTAGTTATATTCTATAAAGTCACTATAAGCACTGAATTTGTGAATACTGAGCTATTGCTTCTAGAGAAAACACACGGTTAGGTTCCTGTGAGCCCCAGTCACATTTTTGTCTACTGATCAATACATAACCTTGTTTTGTGTGTATTTCTGTTTATAGACATTTTACTTAGTATATATTGTTGATTCATTAACATTGAATTCACAACCAGTTGCACTATGACTCATATGTGAACAAAGCTTACCTAACATACTTATTTTCGTTTGTGTTCAGAAGTATTAGATTACACTTCAGCATTGTGCTTGGAGGCCATTTTAAAAAGTGAAATCACTAACAAAGAGCACAAAAATGTGAAAAATTGGCACTAAATATACTATGAAAAGGATACTTAGAGTACAAGAGCTGAAACAAGAAGGCAGAGCACTGCCTTGTTTGACCTCAGTTAGGAATCTGAGAGTCAGGTGATTCAAATGTTTCATTGTTCTGCACATGTTTGCAAATGACTGTGAAAGGGCCACAACTATTGATTATTTGGGGGTTACAAATAAGTATTAGCAAGTAGCTGAATTCACACATATGAAACCCATGAATAGTATCAACTCTTTTGTGGTTTGAATTATTATGTCCCCTTCAAAATTTATGTTGAAATATCGTACCCAATGCAACAGTGTTAAGAGGTGGGGCCTTCAGGAGGAGATTAGACCATGAGGGCTGTGGCCTAGTGGGCAGGATTAGCACCCTTTTAAAAGTGAGTGAGTTCAGCACATTTTGTCCTTCTGATCCACCATGTCAAGAAATAGCATTCATGGCATCATCTTGGAAGCAGAGGCTGGGGACCTCACCAGATGCTGAATCTATCTGTGCCCTTGATCTTGGACTTCCCATCCTTCAGAACTGAGGAAATAAATTTCTGTTCTTTATAATTACCCAGTCTCAGGTATTTTGTTGTAGCAGAACTAACAGACTGAGACAAACTGTATATATATAGCTTGCTGGCCTAAGCAGGAGAATTTGGAAACTGGATTATGTTTTTTAGATATCTTCCTGAATCATTCATAATTCATTTTGGCTAAAGCTGTGATATAAGTGAACACATATTTTCAGCAATTTATGAAAGGACATGTAGTCTGGAACATTTGTCTGCTAAATTCATTGGCCTAGGCATTGTCACATATTTGCTTAGAACAAATAAAACCTATTATGCATTATATAAAATATGCAACTTCGGCTGGGTGTGGTGGCTCACGCCTGCAATCCCAGCACTTTGGGAGGCCGAGGCAGGTGGATCACGAGGTCAGAAGATCGAGACCATCCTGGCTAACACTGTGAAACCCCGACTCTACTAAAAATACAAAAAGTTAGCTGAGTGTGGTTGCGGGCGCCTGTAGTCCCAGCTACTTGGTAGGCTGAGGCAGAGGCAGGAGAATGGCATGAACCCTGAGCTTGCAATGAGCCGAGATTGTACCACTGCACTCCAGCCTGGGCGACAGCAAGACTCTGTCTCAAAAAAAACCAAAAAACAAAAAACAAAAAACAAAAAAAACCTGTATATATAATATACAATATTACTTATATATATTATATATCTATAACCTCATGGCAGTAGGCCCCTGGGCACTTTAGAGCATAAATCCTTAGCTAATATTTGGAAGAATCAAATTACATATGAATTCAACAGAAAAGTCCACAATGTCTTTAAACTGGAGACAAAGTAACAAGTGCAGGAAATCTGAATCAGAATTACTTCAAAGGATTTTTGCTTAACTCATGCCTACTAACAAGGCCCATAGCAGTCCTTCAACTTGTGGTTCAGGAAAGAGATTGAGGGACTGAAGGAGGAAGTCCTAGATCATTGAAAAACTCTCTTGCTTATAGTTACTGGAGTTTCTTATACTTTTACCAAAAATGAGGAGGGAAGTTATAGAGACTATAAGGAAATTCAACTTCCACACAAAAATAATGCACAATCACTTTTATTGCAAGTTTATCATGGCCTAGGTGATTAATATTTAAACCGAGAAGATTTAATGTGACTTAGTTATACATCCCTAAGATGGCAATGGAGAGAGTCTCAATGGGTGGATCACTGGGCCCCATCTGTACTCCAAAAAGAGTACACTTTTTTAAAAAAGTTCATATTTTGGGATTATGCATTTTTGGAAAGGCGTTTGAAAGTCTCTGCTGGGGGATCAAAACATGACGTACAAAGAATTCTCACAAAAATAGAAATATGGTATCAGTGCTTTCTTAGACTGCCTCACATTTATATACACCCAACAAGTAGCAAGATTAATTCAGAGCCGGCAGCTGCCTTTATCAACAGTTTTTCATTGAATCAAATGCTAAAAAAGTTGAGCAAGCTCTGGAACCTGTATACCATTTTGTTGAAGGTGAGAAAGGGACTTCAATTATATTATGCTACTACTGTTATAAATGAAAGAATGGATGAGTAAAGCCAGTAAATGAATGAAGAGATGAGACACCTATTTATTAAGATCACAAATTATACCATATTTTATAATGTAAATGTATACTGCATATTAAAATATATTTTCTGATTATTCCTAAAATAATTAACTTTTTTTCCCTCTGAATTCCCAATAAATAAGCTGTGTGTTTCATTTATCTGAGTATTTGTGTTGAGGTTATATAGATTTAACAGCTTTGGGGAGCTTGCATAGTCCCTCCTCATCCTTAAAACTCATTCAAAATTTTAGAACTTATTTGGCATAGATTATTTCATTTCATTCATCCTTTCTCCCTGAAAGGCAGTAAGAGTCTCAAGGGACATACTTATAGTATGTGAGAGATTTTTAAATTATAAAGTGATCCAAATTATTTTGTTACTACAAATAATCTATTTAAAAATACGTCGATGAAGGATTTATGATTTTTAATAGACAAAAATAAATAAGGCAGCATGCATGGACTATGAGTGATCCCTGATAAACATCTCAGAAATGCTTCATTCATTTCAGGAACAGACTGCTTATGTGCTCACAAATGTGCTGCATGCTGTTAATTACCAATTAAGCATAATGTTAACATTTAATAATTGTGGAACACCCACAGGGAACCCTAGAGAAAACCTGAAACTTATCTTGAAAAAGGAATTTTGGAGGCTGACCAAAGTTCTCAGATGAGGCCAATTACTGCCTAAGGCTCATCTTACTCCCTGGAACCTTGATGACACGGTGTCTCCTTTGAAGAGGTGGCAGGCACAAAGCAGCCCAGGCTAAATCCTAGACATCGTCTTATCCATGCTTTTCTCAGAAAGGTGTAAGTGGGAAAGCCTTCCCTTGCTTCCTTCCTGAGGCTTCTCCACACTGCGACTCACAGATGATGTTTCCTCTGCCGCCACCTAGTGGGGCTTTAACTATGAGATCTCAACTGCATTGGAACAAATTAAGCTGATTCAGTTAAACAAAACTGTAACTATGTACAATTATAGATTTTTTTGCCAGTTAACAGAAAAGGGAGATAACCTATATTTCCTACTATGAAGGTAAAATCATGGCTATAATTTAAACTTAAAATACATGTTATAAAGGCAGAGAAGATAACCTTTCTACTTCATTACCTCTACTGCTAGTGTTCTCTCCAATCTTCAGAAAAAAATCATTTAAAAATTAAGTTGCTCAGGGCCCAAGATACTTCTGCCACAGATTCAGGGGATAAGGGTTTAAATAGCTATAGATGAGGGAGAAGGTAACATGTATTGAGGATGTTTACAGGGATTGTTTTCATGACTATGCCTATGTTACACCTCCGTGCACCTTTCTTTTGTGATTCGATGGCATCCTGAGCTTACATCTAGCCACAGCACTCATCTCACTTTGTTACAATTGCATTTTGACTTATCTGCCATTCCTAGTAAGCTATAAGCTTCACAAGGACAGGCGACATGTCATGTCTTCATTATTTTTGAATCCTTAATAGTAGTTTAGAGCTTGGCACACAGGAGGTACTCAGTGCATATTTAGTGAATAAATGAACATCAAATGCCTACCATGTGCTAGGAGATGTGAGGAAAACAAAGATCTATACCTATGCTTTTCCTGCGCTTTCTATATGTTACTACATTTAATCTTCACAACTCCATGAGTTTATGAGTGGGCCTGTTGTTTTCTCTTGCTCAGTATTCATTCCTTCTGTTTTTGGTAAAACTGCCCCTAGATTTTCTTCTGGAGAAACCACCATTTCCTCATCCTCAAACTATCTTTGGGTAGGATTGACCCCTTTCCCAGCTATTGAGCTGGAGCCTGATTAGTTTAACCTATTCAACATATCCCACTCCCTAGCTATAGTGATTAAGTGTGAACATGGAACCCAATTAAAACCAGAGAAATCCTAGCAATTTGGGAGGCCAAGGTGGTGGATCACTTGAGGTCAGGAGTTCAAGACCACCCTGGCCAACATGGTGAAACCTCGCCTCTACTAAAAATACAAAAAAAAAAAAAAAATTAGCCAGACATGGTGTCAGGCACCTGTGATCTCAGCTACTGGGGAGGCTGAGGCAGGAGAATCGCTTGAACTCGGGAGATGAAGGTTGCAGTGAGTCAAGATCACACCACTGTGCTCCAGCCTGGATGACAGAGTGAGACTCTGTCTCAAAAAAAAAAAAAAAAAAAAAAAAAAAAAAAAAAAAAAAAAAAGACCAGAGAAACAAAAGTGGAGATTCCTTGCAGCTATTTTTAACAGTGGGTTATGGTTGTGCCTAGCGGGCCTCCCTCTATGTTCTAAGAATGGAGGCAGAACGGACAGCTAGAGAAATATGGGTCCTTGGAGAAACTGTCTATATGCCAGATGAAACTTAAAGATGCCCAAGAGTTTGAGTTACATGAGCCAATACATTCTCTTGTTTAAATATATTGAGTTGGATTTTCTGTCATGATATTAAGAGGACTTACTGATCTTCTAATAGGGAGTATCGCCATTTTGCAAAGGAGGAACTCAGATTTAAAGAAGTTGCATTATATATTCCAATGTCATACTGTGAACAAATGAACTTGGAGTCAATTGTCATCCCCTTCGTTATTTATTGCACAGTTTCTTCTAGAGTTAGTATGGACGATAATGACTGGAACCAATTAACCTAGTCTCTTAAAAACAGAATGTGTGTGTGAATTAATGAAATCAGTATTAACAAAGTTAAAAAAGTAAAATGTTTAAATAAAGAGAAATTGTCCCAACTCTGACATTGGTATTACTTTATTATTTTCATAATGTGCTCAGCTGATAGGTAGTTTCCTACATGGATGTTTCCTAAATATTAATGAGGGGAAATATCAAAATTCAAGATCTGAATATCAGCTGATGTTTTTCATTATTGTAACACTATGGTAGACTCATAGCCTGAAGATACATGTTTTGCTTAGTTAACAGTTGAAAGTTGAGTTTAATAATAATTTAATTTTTCAAATTTATACATGAAAAGCTATATTTTAGGCAATGCTTTCCAACAGAAATTAGTTTTGTTTGCTTCCAAACATGTATTTATTGATGTGTAGATTTATTTAAAATAATGTACAGAAAGATATTTCACATAGGATATCAAATACATAATTATTTGATATTTGTTATCTATATACTCAAATAGTTAAATGGTTTCTATGTCCCCAGACTTTTTTTTTTGTATCTTCTTTTCATTTTATTTTTTTTGATATCAATAACTATAATTTTCTTAGACACTTTATGAGCAAACTCTAGCCTAAAGATTCTGTTGCTAGGTAACATCCTCCTCTTCCTCCCCCCCTTTCTTTTCTGCTGGTTACCATAGTGCCTCTCTTAATGCGTGGCTCAAGCCCTGACTGTAATCCTGGAAGTTGAATAAAAACCTGGGTCTCTCTCTTTCTTTCTGTCTTCTGTATAACCTAGTTGCTCAGTGAAATATTTGGATTTAATTAAGTACCAGTTAATCATTCAGTGTAATTACTCTATAAATATCTACTTTGTGCAATTTATCTGGATTTTTGGTTTACCTTACAGAACAATTTCATGGGTTGAAACTCTTACTGAAGAGTTGTTTAATTTGGGTAGGGTTGGGAATTTAAGTTCTGGAATTTCATTTTGATTTAATTAAATACAGATTAATCATTCAGTATAATTACTCTATAAATATCTACTTTCTGCAATTTATCTGGATTTTTGGTTTACCTTACAGAACAATTTCATGGGTTGAAACACTGAGACTTAATTTGAGCAGAGTTCGGAATTTAAGTTCTGAAATTTCTTTTTCTTCAGTGTGCTTGACATTTTCCACCTGTCCATAAAGATCTACTTTTCACCCTTCTCTGCATTGCTCTGTGCCGGGGGAGGCTAACCTTTGTGGATTGCGTCAATGAGCTCCCTTTTCCTCTAGCTTCTGATCAGATTCAGCCAATGGAAGCACTAGCAGGAAAGCAGAGGTGGGGAGAAGAGTGAGGTTTTGGTATTTATTCCTTAGGCTAATCTTTATGCAGGTCATGGTGCATCCGTGTACCAAAAGTCATGTGTCAGGGGACCCTCTTCATACAATAATTCTATCCAGGTTTTGATAACTGCTTTCTTGCCTTGCACCTTCTGCCTAAGGGTGGTAATGGATCCTCAACGCTATTTGCACTGGGACACTATATCAGGCCTGATTGGTTTATCTTACCTATGTCAACACTTTTGTAAATAGTGACTTTATTACAATCCCTCAATTACTGTGTCTGAATGTGCCATCTGCTTTTTTCTGGTGGAGGTGGCAGCAGCAGCAACTGAGCTTTATGGCTAAAAGACAGGCAACAAGGAAAGTGTTGAAGGTAAGCTGAGCTGAGCAGAATCTTGGGTGGTGCATTAATTGGGCTCATTATACCCATCCATAACTGATTATGGGTCCTCATCTACATGAGTACCTATCACAGTTCTTACCCCTTTTTGTACCAGGAGAGTACTAAGTTTTTTTCTCTTTCTTTTACTTCAATTTCTAATTCTGGATAACTCAAGCAATGAAGTGTTTTATAGCTTGATTCTTAGGTTTTAAGTAACATTAAAGGCTCTAAGAATGGGACTTCATTCTCTCACATTCATTCAAAACTATACACGCACTGGTGATTGTGTAGTGAAAGGTGACAGCACAACAGTGAACATTATGACCAGGGTCTCCTGTTTTCAACTTTCAGATTTTGTGTGCTATTTCCTGAACATGAAAAATAATCAGTTCATGTTTTGCTTTAAAAATATTTTGCAACTGCTTTGATCTGTGTCTACATCCACAATGCAAGTTATTACTACGTTTCCTCTGAAGATGTAATTGGTGCTACTTATTTCACAAGATTGTTGTGAAAGTCAAATGTGATAATGTGCAAAACAGCTGTGAAAAATATCAAGTGCTATATAAAAGAATAAGTTGTAATTTTTAAATTGTTATTTCCAGGTTTTATTTCCACCAATAATTTTACAGAAATATGAAGGGGGGGCACTCTTATTTTACACATACACAAAACACCTGAGGATTAATGTGGAAATGAGATGATCTCAGCTTTTAGTTGGTCAATAATATATTTAAGAATTGGGCCACTTTTATGTTTTTGATGAAACTATTTTAAATTTTTTGTAACAGGACTACTCTAACTTAACTGACACTATACAGAAGCGAGTTACTAACCAATGGGATAAGCACCAACATAAAAGAATTTAATTGACATATTTAATTTATATATTTCTAGACAGACAGCTTTGTGGGTATATCATCCCATGTTATTACAGAAGCGACTTACTAACCAGTGGGATAAACACCAACATAACAGAATTTAATTGACATATTTAATTTATATGTTTCTAGAGAGACAGCTTTGTGGGTATATCATCCCATGTTATCTAGGTAGAATCTAAATGATATTCATAAGCATGCAACTTGGACTTAAAATTTAAGGTAGGTATTTTTCTGATCTTACCTGAAAAGTAGATGACTTTATTGAGGCTTTTAATCATACTGTTGCTGTTCTTATTCAGCATTAGTTGTGGACATATATTGTGATCAATATTATCTACATATATATAAAATTTCTTAAGAAGTTTTCATTGAATCCAAATTGCTTAATGGACTTAATAATCAAAGTGAGGATGTATATATGCAGAAAGTATACCAATTATCACCTTGTTGAAGAGCCTTGTTAACAATTTTATGCTAAAATGCACTATTATTAAATTGCTTCAGAGTTTGTACTCCTGCCAAAAGAGTACTAGTATTTTCAGAATTAGAAACAGAAAACTGTGTTATTGAGAGCTTAGCTGAAGAAAGGTCAGTTTGTCAAATGGCTGCTTGAGGTAATAAATGGTAAATAATATTTATTTTTGTCTTATTTGGCATGCTTATTATTTTTCTTCTGTCCTCACTGGTGGGCAGTAACCCTTAGAAAGATATTGAAAGGAACAACTTCAGACTTAAAATAAAATTATTACTGGATGGCTTCACTTGACACTGTCATATTTTTATGTCTTATGCAAATAACACATATATACCTTCATTATTCCATATTAAAAACACAATGAATAATTTCTGGAAAAGTATGATAATTATTGCATGTGGATCAATTAAGGAAATCTATGCTAAGGAATATTGGAAATTCAATTAAGGAATACATTTTAGCATAAAATAGATAAATACTAGGGTAGATCAAAGTGACAGCACAACAGTGAACATCATGATCAGGTGTCTCTTTTTTCAACTTTCAGATTTTGTGTGCTATGAACGAAATGCTTCCCTCCCCAAATTTGCATGCTGCAACCCCAGCCACCAATGGGATGATATTTGGAGATAGGTATTTAGGAGATAATTCAGTTTAGGTGAGGTCATTATGGTGGGGTCCTCATGATGGGAATCGTGCCCTTATAAAAAGAGACCCCAGAAAGTTTGCCCCCTCTCTTGCTATCCTCATGCACCAAGCAAAGGTCATGAGAGGACACAGGGAGAAGGCAGCCATCTGTAACCAAGGAGAGAGGCCTCACCAGGCACTGACCCTGTGGGCAGCTTGATCTTGGACTTCTAGTCTTCAGAACTGTAAGAAATACATTCCTTTTGTTTAAGCCACACAGCCTATGGTATTTTGTTATGGCAGCTTGAGCTAACAGACACTGTGTATGTACTTTCTTAAGTGTTATAGGGATTTAGAAGTTGTCAGAATTATTTTCCATATGTAATGGGCTATACCTGTAATCCTCTAAGTCATAAAACTATTTATATTATTAATTTTTATAATCAATGATGCCCAAAGAGGCCTTAATTTCTTAGGCCCCTTTTGCTTTCATTATCAGCATCAGCAACTTGTTAGGGCCATTTTGGAGGAATCCTCCCTCTCT
The DNA here is from genome assembly GCF_024542745.1 of Macaca thibetana thibetana. Classification (NCBI taxonomy): domain Eukaryota; kingdom Metazoa; phylum Chordata; class Mammalia; order Primates; family Cercopithecidae; genus Macaca; species Macaca thibetana. The sequence continues at coordinate 80,660,664 of NC_065589.1, read as the reverse complement.
AAAAATAAATTCTTTGCCACCTGTCAACAGTATATCACATGGAGAAAGGTCTGTTAAGATGCAAATGCTGAGTGGCTGGTAGGCACCCTCAACAGAAGTTGTTCACTCCAGGCAGCCTCTTAGATCAACAGCCTGACATAGTCACTTAGTATCACAGGCGTCTCAAATTTAACATCTCCAATATTAATTCTTGATTTAGCACTATTCCAAACTGCTCCTCCTCCAGTCTTCACCATGTCATTTAAGGGCAAATCCAAAACACCAGTAAACCCTGCTGGCTACACCTTAAAAACAGAATAATCATCTCACTACTTCTCACCATCTCAACTGCTATACCCTAGTAGGTCACCATCATCTCTAGATTACCAACAGATTGCTAACAGATCTTGTTTCTACACTAACCCCCTTTCTATTGTCAACACAGCTGAAAGAGTGAGCCTTCCTAAATCGTATCATGTCCCACTTAGATTTCAAACTCTTCGGTGGCTCTGTAGCACACCCAGAGTATAAAAGAAAGTACTTAAAATGGTCTGTGAAGCCCCGCATGATCTGCTCCAATGTCCCTGCTCTGCAACGACTCCTACTCTCCCTCTTGCTCAGTCTATTCTGGGCTCACCGGCCTCCTTGTTATTCTTCAAATAGGTCAGGCAGGGTTTTGCTTTAGGACCTTAACTCTAGTTCTTCATGTGGAAATTTCTTCCTACAGATACCTCCAGAATGTCTAACTCATTCATGACCTCTAAGTTTTTGCTCAAATCTTGCCTTTTCAATAGAGCTACCCAAGTACTCCATTTAGAGCTACAACCTACTCTGTCATCTCCCTACCCCTTAACCTTGACTTAGGTTTCCTTATTTTTCAATAGCATTTATCATCTTCTCACATGGTTTATAATTTACTTACTCATCATCCTTACTTAAACTATTGTCTGTTCTCCCTGCTAGAATGTAAGCTCCAAAAAAGCAAGGACATTCCTCCCCTCCTACTGATGTATGTTTTCCACATCTAAAATAATGTTATATTATATATGTTCAATAAATAATTGTTGAATAAATGAATTGTTCTATCTAAATGAAATTTCTTAGTGACACGAAATAAACTCCATGAATGTTGGTTTCCATTAGCTGGTATGTCTTATTATATATATGTATATTATTTATATGAGGGAAGTAGGCTCTGGGTTTGTCACTGAAATTTGCTGAGGAGCTGTAACTCTTTTCTCTCCCTCATTCATACAGTGGGAAAGAGAAAATGAGGTGGCAACAGATAGGAAAAAGAACTGCAATTAATTTATTGTTTATATTTTACTGGTAAATGTGCTGGTTAATTGAATATCTCAATTTATGATAAGACCAATGCCAACAAGATTCAGAAGAAATTCCATAGTTAGACACATAATCCTGTAAGCTTTATGGTCACCAGAAAGGAGGTATCCTGTGTAAGAGAAGTAATTAAATTGGCTAATCTTGGTCAAAACAATGCATTTCCTTAGCTATTTCTCTAGTTATATTTTCTACTGCCATTTAAAAACTTTTCAAGGCTTTTTTCTTTTATGGTGTAAATAATTTTATTATATTCTGAACTACAGCACTATGGTTGGGGATGGAGAGAAAAGGGGACATACAATGTTTAAGAAACCACATTCTGCAGCCAAACTCTCAGATTTGCTAGTCATTATGCAACTGCAGTTGTGGGTAGTGAAATACAATTCTCCACCTGACTTTTCACATTTATAAAATGGGAATAATAACACCTGATGGAGTTGTTTTGAGAAAGAATACTTCACAACACACAATGCCTGGTACGTCATATTCACTCTATAACCATTTTTATAAAATAAAGAAGGATTTTATTAAAAGAAAATATTTAAAAAGCGAAATTTTTAAATAAACATGACATTTTCATAAAATGCTATTGTTCATACAATATTAACTTGACTCATGGAGGCAAATTAACATTACTATTATTTTTAAAAAACTCTATGGCCTTATTTGAATTTTTATACTAGGATATTTATAATTTGAAACACCAGTTTTAGGGAGGGAGATGCTGTGTTGTTCAAAGTCCTCCTCTGCATCTTCATGGTAGGAACTTTCTTTGGTAGCCCTTTCTCTAAGTTAAGATATATGTTGGCAGGAACTATGAAGGATCTGATATTTTACTCTAGTTATAAGCAAACAAGTAGAGTGCCACAATTGCATAGAAATTGGCAGAATGTGTGAGATTCCTGAGTCAGAGACAAAGAACTTTATTACTCAAAGCACAACAGACAGCATGAGCTTCATACTTCCATAGATTCCCCTCATTCTGAAGTCCCCCAGGGCGAAGAGGAGCTGCCAGATGGGTGCTGCACATGCATTACGTTTGTTATCCAACTGGAAGAAGAACTCCAAGCTTAGGAAAGTCCTAAGAAGGCTGCTAGCAAATGTACCCAAACTTTACCCTGGCAGGAAATACTTTCTTTGAAATTAAATGTGCAGAAAGGCAAGAAACCCATGGGGACTTAACTCCCAACTACACAAATGCAGTTGCATCAATAAGGCTATTTTGATGAAAACAAGATGAACAAAAATTTTGACCACAGAATTAGCCTAACATTATAAATGTAAACACTCAATCCTTTCTAAGCAGTTCTTTGAATATGTAATCAGTTGGAATACAATTTTGCAATGGTTTGTTCTTTCTAGTGCTTTATCACTTGATACCTTCATAAGTCATGCATTTTTCGCTCTTATCACGTAGGTTTTACCTTTCCCCTCTATTTATTTATGCCAATAATTTAACCTTAGTGGCTTAAGTATTTCTTACAGCATTGAAGGAACTTACAGACACTTTCCCAAGAGTAGCTTCTACATCAGCAATCTTCCTTTCTCTCTGCCATTTCCTCTGAGAATTGTTTCACAAGGTCCAACATCCTCTTCTGTAGCATAGCTGAACAACAGATACTCAGCTCCGCAAGACTGATTTCTTTTGTGAATAGTTAACATTTTTTTGATAGCCTTATTTTTAAGAAACATGTTAGCCCTTCTCTTGTTCTTCAGAGATAACTCAAAATAATATCATTTGGTCTATTTGTTCATAAGCCAAAGCTACAGCTGCCCTGTCCTTTTAAACTCAGAGCTACAAAATTCATTTGAGTTCCAGAGATAAATCAGACTTGTCCATTGGTATTACTTAATAAGCCAAAATAATTGAACATTGAACAAGAGTTTGCCCAAAGGCTGAGTCAGATTATATACAGACACCGTCTACATTATCAGTGTATAAACAGTAAATAACTTTTTAGTATATGTTCATGTCCTGTGCAATATTTGGGACATACTTACACTAAAAAAAATTTATTTGGAAATCAAATTTAACTAGATATCCTGTTTATTTGCCAAATCTCACAATTCAGGTCCCCATTTATCTACCGAACAGAATCAATAACCTGTTCGTCCAATGTGGCCTCAAGTGGGTTTTGGCGCAGAAGCGCTCCTCTTGGATTACAGGTGTGGTCCTGGTTGCAAAGTTTTGATGTGACGTCAACACTATACAAAAGTAAATGTAACTGCAAATTTTGAAATTCACAGATGGGTCTTTGAAGTCCAGCTCAAAAGCGTGGAGGAGTAGGTTAAAATAAGTCACAGACTTGCCGGTTTGGGGTTTCTAGAAACAAAAGTAACTTGAGGAGTTGAAGACTTGCGGAAGACCTTTCCAGAGAGGGTGGGAAGTTGCAGGAGAAAAGGCTTCTTCGGGATTTAGAAGGAGAGCGCGCGAGAACCTGAGCTACCAAGTAAGAGCCGAGCAGGGACTGGTGGGCTCCCGACGGGGTGTAGCCAATCAGGGCAGAGATGGGTGGGGCTAGGCTGCGGGAAGGGGCGGACTGCAGGAGAGTTGGCTCCAAAGTGTGGGACTCAGCCAATCGGAACCGGGCAGGCCGGGGCTGGACGGCGGAAGGGGGCGGGTTCGGAGGTGTGTACTGTACGGTGAGTCTTTTAGCCTCACCTGCAGCTTCGCCTCCCTGCACCTGCATCTGTGCTGTTCTCCCAGCACTGCGGACTCGACTCGAGGGTGACGCTTGCTTCGCTCGTCATGGCCTACCCGGGATACGGAGGCGGGGTGAGTCCCAGCCGCTGGGCCGTGTCCCTCTCCCTCGCGGGGTGTGGCGCCCCCTTGAGGGCGGTGCCAGCGTGCCGGGTCCGCACTTGGCTGCTGCTCCCTGCGTCCGCGCCTGGTACTCGGCGGCGCGGGACTCCGGGGGTGTTGGGAGCCAGGGCCGCAGCGAGCATTGAGCCTGGGCTGACTTGGAGCCGCAGGTGTGGAGCCGAGGGAGTGATGTGTGTTTGGAAATTTATTTCCTGGAATGGAGGAACAAGCCACCCTCTTCTTGTTCCAGTAATCTTTTGTGGTACATCCCTCCCCCGCCCCCCACTCAGTGTTGCTAGAGATCCTGTTTCTGAATTTCCTGACCACTTCTTGTTCTCTAAGTTCCTTATGAATAAATTAAGGTGTACGGTAAATAACTCCTAATCTTTACTGTTATACGAAGGGCAATCTGTTCTAGACTCCCCCCCACCTCCTCGCCCCCAGGCGGGGGGAAGTTACTCTTTCTTATAACTTTTAGCCTATATCACCTTTGGGAGTTGCAAGTTATAATCGTAGAGTCCTGGTGGCTAGCCCCTTCTTTTCAGAAAGGAACCCAAATCTTTAGTATTGATGTCAGTGATCTGCAAAGTGGGTTGAGCACGCTGTGTTAACAGAGTTAACATTAGCTTGATCCATTGCGGTGTGGGTAGAATATATTTTCTATTTTTATTTCTGTTTGTTTTTTGCCTAAACAGAGAAACTGTGTTTTACTGATTTTAACATAGGACTTGACTTTGGGCTATGGTTGTGGTCTTCAAAAGAGTTACTCCTACCCCTGGGAGTTCATGGTGGTGGTTGTTGTTCTTGTTCTTGTTTTAGGATATGAATTTCCAGGTCCTCAACTTCCACACATACTTGCTTCTAAAATTGATTTGCTTTCCTTAAGACTTGCCTCTATTCCCTGTGGCACCTTCCGCTTTGTAATGCATACTCCTCCTCAGTCCTTAAATTTAGGAAGGAAGTTTAAAGTGCCTAAGGAAAGGAAAGTCCCTTAAAGATTAGTCAAGATAGCATAAACCTGTGGGTCTTTAAAAACGTCCCTAGCGTAGACGTATTTTCATTTGGTTGAAGCTATCTGTTAGAAGTGTGATATATTTACTCCTCTTGGTATGCTCCTAATTCATATATGTATGTCAGAGTGAGGTGGCAAGAGTAATACATTTTCATTCAAATAATTTGGTGCTTCCTTACCCACTTTTGTCAGAGTACTTGAATTTGATGGAGAGTTCCACGACACGATAAAGAGAACGTCTGTATATGTTTTGAACATTTAAATACCCTTTTCCATGAATTTAAAATAAACATCTCTTTTCAGCTGTTCTCATGCTCATTATTAATCGCTGGAAAGAGAAGTACCTTCAATAGCTGAAGCAATATAGATTACAGACGCTGATTTAAAAAAATGTAATTGAAATATTTTAAGATACATTGGATAACATTTTGGGATAAAACTTACATGATTTCTTTACTAGGAGAATATTAATAAGATAGTTGAGACGTTTATAAATTATGTTAAATAAAGGAAACCCACACCTTATTAATGTTTCTTATATTCTTTTAACAAAATATAAAATGTCAGCTGCTAGACCTAATTGTTTTGATAGTATACTTTTATCTAATTAAGTGTATGATTTATCTCTGTAGGAGATGCATTTCCAATAGATTTTTACTTTCTTCTTTTAAGTATTGTTTATAAAAATTGTGTTGTTTTCTTTTCTTTTTTTTTTTACTAATTGTATATGAATAAAAATTATAACTCAATATAAAGGACGTTTTTTGTTTCTCATTTTGGTCACAGGAAATGAAACAATCTAAAACTTTGTTACGTGTTTTTATTTGTACATGTATTATACAAGCTTCAGTGTTTTCAATAATAAAAATACATTTTAAGCACAGGAAACTTACACAGAATAGATTTTCACACAAGAAATAGCATACAAAATGAATTCAAAGATGAAGAATCTGTCTTTAGAAATCACTTTTAATCTGTTTTGCCTTCCCAATTTGCAGCATTAACTTTCCCCAATCTCATAATTTGAGAACCTGGTGGTCAGATTAATGATGGTTACAAATTCTTTACCGCTCCCCTTATCGAAAAGCACAGACTATTTCTCCACTTCCTTCAATCTGGGTTGGGCCTGTTTCACCTTCATCTGGTAGAATACAGTAGAAAAGGCACCATGGCGGTTCCAGACTTATTATTGTAAGAGGACTGGCAGCTTCTGTTTCTCTCTCTTAGAACCTGACTGCCATGCTGTGAAGAAGTGGAAGAGCCATGTGAAAGGGCCCATGTGGAGGAGAACTGGGGTCCCTGTCCAACAAGGTTCATCCCTAAACACGGTTTACATAAATTCATATTTCAAGTTGTCCTCTTGATAGTTTCAAATGAGTCAAAATTGATCATTGTCATTATTACTACATAATGTGGGTAAGGAAAGGCTTAGACAATATTTTCATGTCCAAGCCTTTCATGTTTCTGTGCATGTTTTTAATCTTTACCATTGCCATTTTGTGAGGGCTTTAGTTAAAACTAGATCACATGATCTATAACAGCAGAGAATACCACATATATAAACTGTAATAAGTCACAATAGACTGGAAAGAAACAAGTGAGAGGCTAGCATATGGAATTCTCTCTCATCCCTCAGGATTCTACCACAACCACTGCAGTTTCTTTAAACATTTTGCTTCCTACCCCTTAAAAGATTTTTGAAAAACTATATACCCTTTTCCCATATTTTATATTGACATACAAAGTTTTTATTTTAAGTTTAAATAGTTGTAAAGAATACAATACCCAATATATTGTAAATGTTGACACTTAACAAAGTTTCATTGTATTTACACATATATTCTTCTAAGTATGTGTCTTGAGAGTTACTTCTTAGTTTTACTTTAGGTAAAATCTTGCATTGTTTTACTTTTTGTTTACTTCAGTAATGTTGGTAAACATTTTTAAAAATTGTACATGTTCCTCTGTTAGATTAAGTTCTTAGAGGCTAGCAGCTTTCTTTTTTCTTTTACACTTCTTTTAATACTGGGTAATATATGTTAACGAATTGAATTATGTCTTAATGTAGGACATCTGACATTTTGTAGTTAGAGTTTTTGTGATAGGATTAGAAGCTTTGGTAACTGTGTTTACTTTTTGATGGGCTTCTAATAATTTCTTTTGATCCAACTTTTATAGATAATAGGTAATATTTATATTACTAACCTTCTCCTGTTTCACTCTTATAGTTTGGAAATTTTAGCATTCAGGTGCCAGGAATACAGATGGGAGAGCCAGTGCCAGAAACAGGTCCAGCCGTACTCCTCGATGAATACTGTGGGTTCCCAGCATTTTCAGACGCTTATTCCTCAGCTGGTGACTCCGTGTATACTTACTTCAGTGCTGTTGCTGGACAGGTGAGATGCTAAATTTATTGCATAAATATGTCTTTGAAAATTTTTAAGATAAATGTCAGCTATTTTACTTAGAGTATCATTTTAAATGTATATAAAATTTATATTTTAAACTTATCTAGACTAATTTTTTTCCTGAGATCAGAGATGAGCATAGTCCTAATTATTTCATTTTAAAAGTCTGTTATTGTGATGCTTGATACATTGTTCATTTGACTAAAAGAGGAAACATTTTTTTTCATAGTGGGGAAATCTGATTCTTTCTTACTTAGTATGCTTGCCTTACTGAAATTCTTCTACAAGGGGCTTCTCTTACTAGTCACTAAACACTCCACTAAAACTTAGATATTGTATCTTCTTATGAGTTATCATTTTTCTATCACTTAAATCTTTTTATTTCCTTCACTCTGTTTGACATTTAGGAGCATCAGACTCTTCCTGAGTGATAGATAACACAAAGCTAAGTAGGTTTAGCCTGCACATTCTTTTATAGCATGCAAAAATGAGTATTGGAAATTTGAGGAAAGTAGGAAGTATTTTAAAAAATTATAAGGAACAATATTTCTAACTTGGGCCTCACTCCCATTAAAAAAAAATCTCAGTTAAAACCTAAGTATGTCAAACAATATGATTGGAAATCACTTCAGCGTGTCATAAATTTATTCAAGTTGAGAAATTACATTTTTTCACAGGTAAAGTTTTTTCATTTATAGTAATTTTGATTTTATATGGCTAGTAAAATTTCCAGATTATCAAAATAATCATGTTGGGATTTATTAAATAAAAATTAAAGGAGATAGTATGTTATGATGAGGTATGGTATTAGAATGTTATTTGTTTCCAGTAAATTTGAGCGATTATTTAAAAGATTGACTTTATTGTGATCAATAGGGAAGTGTGAAACTGCCAGTTCAAGTACATGAATTCTGTAGGTGAATTGTTACTGATGATAATGTGAATACTTTTGTCACGGGAAGCTTTTCTTTTACTCCTACATAACTGTAATGCTATACCACAGCTTATTCTTTTCTAAGTAATTTTATGTATATTTTTCATGTGAAATTTCAAGGAAAATTAAGCAAAGAGGATATGTATTATACCCCTTTGTATCAGTTATTAGTTGTATTTGACAGAAGTATTGAGTAAATATTCAAGATCGGAAGGAATACAATATTATAAGATGCCAGTGTCTTCCAAATTAATTAATAAATAATATAGTATTATTTGAGTCAAATTCCAAAAGGTTTATTTTTCTTTTTTCTTTTTGGCACTTGCTGCAATGATTCTAAAGTCTGTCTTGTATACTATGTTATTGAGAATAAATATTAAATTATAATATATAAATGTATTATAATTATTAATAATTGTGATAGTGTGGTCCTAATGTAAAAACAAACATATAATACTGAAAAGCCCAGAAGCTTACCTGTGAATTCAGTATGTGGTAAAGGTAGCATTTCGTATCAGTGGGGAAAGAATGATCCCTGAATTAACTATCCTGAAATAATTAACAATTTATCTAAAAGTAAATGTAAATCCTCAGCCCATACCATATAGTAGCATGAATTCCAGATATATTATTGAAAAGAAGTTGTATTGGTGTTTATCTCCTATTGTTGAAATAAATGAGCTTGTCTTTTTTTTTTTTTTTTTTTTTTTTTTGCTGCTTTAGTATGTATTGCAGCACCTGCTATATTTGCGTTTTTGTCTACAAAACTTCTTAGAATAGTCATGAACTAAAATAGTTGTGTGTGTTAATGAAACATTTGGGAACATCTTTTTAAGATGTGCGTTTTTTTTTCTTGATATATTTCATTTACTTGTTTAACAATTTGGGGGGGAAATTGAAAGCTTTTCTGTGTTTATGGAATACAGTGGATTGGTGCATGGAAACTGGGGACCAGAGAGGATTTGGAAAAAGAGATCTACATGAAAATCATCTTGAGGGAGTTGGGGCAATATATCAAAGAGGAGATTTGTAAATTGTGGATGGTTGTGGGAGAGGCTCAATGATAAAACAGATTAGGAAAAGGTAAAGAACCTGGCAGAATGGAGGTGCCAATACCAGACTAATGGGCAGAAACAAATTCACTCTTGAGTCTTAGCTGCAGGCCTTACCTCTTTTCTTTTATAATGGTCAACAAAGATTTATTGATGTAGGTAGAATTTTATAGAACTTTAATAACATTTTATTCATTCCCTTGAGTGTTCACTAGGTCTAATATGCTTTTCTAGGAATAGATAGTATACATAGAATTAATAGAGATGGCAGACATTCTGTTTTGGCTACCCCAATTTCATTTACCATTTTATTTTTTATGGTAAATGTAAAAGGTAAAAGGCTAACCCTTTACCTTTTATTATGTATTAGAGGCTGGGGGACTATAATACTCACCATCCCAGATACCTTTGTACCTACTAAAGGCGGCCATGTGCTGTAGGACTGACCATTGATATGTAGGTGCAGTATCTTTGGAAAATCTTTTTACCCCAAATGAAAAAAGCCTTACTGGGAGCAGCCTTGGGTGTGGCTGTTTTTGCCCCTTCATTCTTCCTACCTGGAAATGGGACTTGAGGTATGGAGGTGCAGCAGCCATCTTGTGACCCTGAGACAACAGGCTTGAGATAAAGACCTATAGATAGGGAATGTGGAAAAATGTAGAGATTGATGACAAGTCTAAGTTGCCATACAGTCCTGTTCTGCCTAGCCTCAAACCTGTTGTACGAAACAATAAACCCCTATTGGTTTAAGCATCTTCAATAATATTTTCTGCTGTTTGCACCTAAATGGTACCCTAACCATTCTACTCATTATACCATTGTCATTTTAAAGGATTATACTGGGAATAAGTATTATACTGAGAATAATTCTGTTATCTCTGTTTGACTATGTAATATATTCATCATATAAAATTACAACTTAAAGTATATGAACTGGACATATATTTGGAGACTTTTTTTGACTTCTGAACTATTTCAGCATTTTAATTGTTGGCAATAAATTTGCTATGTTTGAACTATTTGATCCTTTCCTTAAATTTCCCAGTCTTGTGCTTTTGAATAAATAAACTCCGTGAAGACAGGGTTCTGGTCGTATTTTCCCTACTTGACAGATAGATATCAGGAATATATAAACATTTGATAAATGCTTTAAATGGATGCATTAACTATCCCATTTTCAATTTTTAGTTTTTTAGTCTAAATATTTAGTCTAAATACAGTCTAAATATTTAGACTAAAAATATTTTCAATTTTTAGTCTAAATATTTAGACTGTATTTTTTCATATGTTGAGTTCTACCTAGCTTTGACTGATCAGGTGCAATATCTGACTTATGTATACTGCTCCTAGAACCCAACTACCGAACTCACATCTACAGCCATATCCTTTTTTGATGGGCCTCATAATGATGCTCTATGAAAAACATCCAATTAAAGGTTTCCACAGTGTTCTTATTTATAGGATTAAGTATTCTAAACAGTAAGGATTAAATCATTGATTAATTCGGGGAAATTCTGGTTTCTGTTTTCATACATACACACACGTGCATCACAGTAATACCAACAACTTTAACTTTTGTATGCACACACTGCTTCTACTTTTCCACATAGCAACTGTGATGTGGGCATGACACATGTACCTTTGCATTATAGATAAGTAAGCAGAGACTCAAATTGAGTAACTGAACAAATAGGACTCGAAGTTGGATATTATTTTAAAATCTTGCTGCCTAACTAAAGGCAATTGATTTTTATTAATTATCTACCTGATACTCTTGTAATTTAATTAGGACATTCAGCTTTCTACCACTAATGCTACCTAATTCAGTTAAGGGTTTATATAGTTAGCCTGATTATCAGCTTCAACTGTAGGTAAAGAAATCCAAAAGTAGGGGCCGGGCGCGGTGGCTCACGCCTGTAATCCCAGCACTTTGGGAGGCCGAGGCGGGCGGATCACAAGGTCAGGAGATCGAGACCACGGTGAAACCCCGTCTCTACTAAAAATACAAAAAATTAGCCGGGCGCGGTTGTGGGCGCCTGTAGTCCCAGCTACTCGGGAGGCTGAGGCAGGAGAATGGCGTGAACCCGGGAGGCGGAGCTTGCAGTGAGCCAAGATCGCGCCACTGCACTCCAGCCTGGGCGACAGAGTGAGACTCCATCTCAAAAAAAAAAAAAAAAAAAGAAATCCAAAAGTATCCCTTGGATTTTATCCTTGTAGTTTAGGAAGACATTGCTTATTTGTGAGTTAGTCATTAAGATAACATATTTTCATAACATCTCTGAAGTGGTATACTAGAAGAATGCTTTCTGATGGCAATGAATAACTTCTAGCAAAGCTGTTACGGTTGTTTTTCTAACTTTAAAAATTCTGTAAAGAGCACATGTAAAGCAGAGTTCCATTCATTGTACAGATTTTTAAATGTAATCCACATTTGAGTGAGAAATTCCAATATTTTTAACCTTTTGAAGTAGTAAATGAACATGGTCACAAACAGTCAGAAATGCCAGCAGTTTAGTGAAGAACCAGAGGTAGTTGTTTTCATTCTACCAACTAACCTTCTTTGTACTAGATACTCTGCTACAGCCTGGGAATACAAAGATGAAGGAAACTGAGACACTGACTCAGACGATCTCTATGTAGCCAGGGAGATACAGACAAGTAGAAAATGATAAGAATGTAGGGAAAGATGTGCTAGAGGTGAACAGGTGAAGATGATTGCAACACCAAGAGTTTGTACTTGTGCTGTTTGCCGAGAACAGCACTGCTCAAAGTAAATATAAGATGAGCCACAAATGCAAAGCACTTAGTTTTAATGTCTCACAGCATTATTTCAAAAAGTAAAAAGAAATGTGAAATTAATTTTAATGCTTTATTTAGCCCATTATATAAAAATCCTAACATTTCAACATTTAATCAACATACAAATTATCAATTATATTTTACATTTTTTTTTTCTACTAAATATATGAAATCTAGTGTGTATTTTATACGCACAGAACATTGTAATTCAAAATAGCCACATTTCAAGTGCTCAATGGAGCCTATAGCTAATGGCTGCTGTATAGAACAGCAGGAGCATAGAACACTCTTCCTTCAGATATCTGCATAGCTTGCTCCTGTGCCAAAAAGGCCTTCTGCCGTCTTTTAATTTGAGGAAAAATTTTCTAACCTATCCCCTGATCTAAAAATATGGCTAATTTTTAAAGGTATAAGTTTCTAACTACAGAATTTCAAATTTAGTAAGCAAGATTCCTAGAAAATACATGTGACAGAGAAAGGAGCACTTAGATACTCTTGACTAGGTAATGCCATACATGTGGTCCATTAAGAAGAATGCTGCTTAGTATTTTGTAATTTCTATTGGAACAACTGCAGTTTTGTAAGGGGTTCTTTTGCCAAAAATCCATTAGAATATGAGTGCTAATAATATTTCTTAGAAGTAATTTAGAAAAGTTTTTTGTTTTGTTGTTTCTTGGATCTCTTATGAAGAGTATGTTTTAAATTTGCCTCCTTGATCCTTCATCATAGCTGACGTTTTGCATTTGTGCCAATGTATGTGATGGTTCCAAAGGAATTACTTATTTTTGTCAAAAACAGGATGAGGTACTGAATCATAATGAGAATACTCAACCTATTTCATTTCCATTATGATTTCTTGTTTGCGTTTTAAAACTTTATTTTCTGTAATAAGTTCAGGCAAGATATGTTTGGGCAGTAATCAGAAGAATAGCTGCAAGATACAGGGGGACTCTAGAATTTTGCTAGGGGTAATGGCGGGGGAAAATATATATTCCCCTTCCAGTTAAAGCTTCAGTATTATTTATAAATAATCTCTTCCCAAAACAGCATGAGTGGGGATGTTTTCGAGACTTTTCTGAACATATTTTAGGCATTTTTCTAACTGTTTAAAATAGAAGTAGAACAACTCTTATGAGATTATCTTGAACCATTATAGAACAGGGTAATTGTGCTATAATTCAGAAGTAGAAGAAATTATTTATGTTGTATGATATTTTGTAATATGCCTTTGTTGTCAGTAATTACTTCTAGTATTTTGTAGTTAATTATAGAGTAATGTTTCAAAGAATGCATATGTCTTGATTGGCCTAAAACAGTCAATTAACATTTTAATATGCTTTTATACAATTGCACATTAAATTAGGTCATAATTATTTTTAAACAGGATGGTGAACTGGATGCTGAAGAACTTCAGAGATGTTTGACACAGTCTGGAATTAGTGGAACTTACTCTCGTGAGATCTTTTTTCCCCTTTTGTTGAAATTGTAATAGGAAATTTATTTTCTTACTTTTTTGTTCCTGTAATTAAAATGTTTAAAAAATTATCACAGTTATACATGCACATAGTTTAAGAAGTCAAATAACTGTAAAACTCGTTATGAAAATAACTGTTCATTGTGCATTCCTGTCTCCTCAACATTAACTGCTCATAGAGGAGACTTCTTTTAACTTTTAAAAATCTGATTCTTTTGAAATTTGCTTCCATATTTCAAGGTAGAATATTTTTTCACGATTGATTTTTGGATTTTATGATTGTCTATTGATACCCTGCTATGGAAGATGAGGATTTCACTTTATTTTAACCTTAAACTCTCCTCTGTCTCTGCACTCCACAGAGGAACATTTCCCATCCTCCTGTCCTTCTAATGTAGTTATAATATATAATAATTTTTGTTAGGTATGTTAGTCTTTATTTTTACTATCTGAATGCTGCTTATAGCTGTATCTTATGATAATGCATGATTACTTTTCCTTTTTATATAATGTTTTGCTTTTCTTGAAATCAGTAGTTGTCGGGCATTCTTTCTTTTTCATTATCCTAGAACTCTGGGATATGCTGTTTTTTATGCGTGGCTGTCATACTGGGATTCTTTCACCATTAATTCTGGAGCTGGTTTCCCCATTTCTCTTGAGTTAGATCTCCTTTTTACTCCATCTCTTGTTGTCTTCTTTTAAAAAATTCATTATGTTATTTTAGTGAAATATATAGTTAAGTAGCTTCTTAATAAAAAAGAAAAAATATGACCGGGCGCAGTGGCTTATGCCTGCAGTCCCAGCACTTTGGGAGGCCGAGGTGGGCGAATCATGAGGTCAAGAGATCGAGACCACCCTGGCCACCATGGTGAAATCCCGTCTCTACTAAAAATACAAAAATTAGCTGGGCGTGGTGGCACGCACCTGTAGTCCCATCTACTCGGGAGCCTGAGGCAGGAGAATTACTTGAACCCGGGAGGCAGAGGTTCCAGTGAGCTGAGATTGGGCCACTGCACTCCAGCCTGGTGACAGAGTGAGACATCGTCTCAAAAACAAACAAAAGAATACATGGGAGATAAATTTTTGAGAGCTTATTTATCAAAAAATGCTTTCATTCTACCTTCAGAATTGATTGGCAAGGTATAGAATTCTAGGTTACAATAATTCTCATGTAGAATTTTGAAGGTATTGCTCCATTGTTTCTAGTGTCCCTTGTTGCTTTTTCTCCTTCCTGCCTGGAAGTGATGTGATTTGTTATTCCTCTCTGGAAACTTGTGAGATCTTTGTCTTTAGTATTCTGAGATTTGATGGTGAAGTGCCTAGTTGTGTTGTGTGGGGAACTCAGAGGGTATTCTCAGCCTAGAAACTCCTTTGCTTTAGATGTAGGACATTTTCTTCAATGATATTTTCTGTTTCTGGAATGCTTTTTGTTTTCACTGGGTTTTCTACTTTTATCATCTTTTCCCTCCTATCAATTTTTTTTTCTGAACTTTTTGGGAATTTTCCTCAACTTCATTTCCTAAACCTTCTATTGAGTCTTTAATTTCTGCTTTTCATTAAAATCCAAGAACTTCTGTTCTATTTTCATGAATGTGATACTGTCCCTTATCTCTCTGAGACTATTAATGTATTTTCAAAGTTTTTTCTTCCTATATAACCTTTGTTTTTTCCAGATTGTTTTTTCTCCTCATTTTGTTTGTTTTGGGTGGTCTTTCATGTTAGGTGCTTTTCTCAGTTATCTGATGATACTGTCGTGCTCATATTTTAACTAAAATACTGATGAGAAGCCCTGAAATCATGGTTAAGCATTAATTGTGGGCTTCAATGTATGGTGGTTTGGCTGGGCAGTTTTGTCTTGTAACTCTGGGTGTCGGTATCTTTAGGGATTCCCTTTTGGACTGGGTTTTCAATTGACCTTCTGCCTGGAAAGGAGAGGTGGGCTCAGAAGGGTTCTCAAGTCTTTTGTAAATTGTCCTTTAATTGCCTTACCTTTAGAAGATAGCCCTTTCTCAGCTCTGCTATCTTGCATTTCAGAGACCTCTCCAGAGAATAAAATTCCAGACTGCTGCTGGGTTGGAAGTAGGTGTAGCATCCATCCAACTGAACTGAGGCAGGGAGGGGATATGAGGCTTAGAATGCTCCTTAGGTAGACTTTCAGCCAATTCTTCTGTTTTTGTCTCCACTTTCACACCCACTTTAAGAAGTACTGCCAATTCTTAGGCATTTGGGGTCTTTTCCAAGGGTTGCTTCTCAGCTTTTCTCATTACAAGTTCAGGAATCCATTTTCTCAAATCTAGGTTGGTTAACTCACATCCATCAACTCTTCAACTTGCAAAATTTTGTTCCTTTGTTTCCTGTCTAATTCTCTTTTTCTCTGCTTTTATGCCTTAAGTTAGTTTACTCTCCATTCTAATGGACTGTGGGGAGGAAGTGAAAAATCTGTCAACTTTCCTGAAAAGTCTGTCTCTTCACTCCTTGTCCTAAATATTTTTTCTTATACATACACATTCCTATTCTGATATTGAAGATCTGCTTGTTTGCTGATTCAGATTTAGCCATCTATTGTCATTAATTCAGATTCTCCCACTTTATGAATGTCTGCCAAGTTAATTGTAAAGCAAAATAGATATTATTTACTTGCCCAAAAGAGGAAATACCATTCCAGAATTTCTCATGTAATCCTCTCACTCTGATAGGTTTATAGCCTTAGCTTTATAAACTTGGGAAACTACCTTTCTGGGTCGCAGTTTCTTCCTTTTTAAAAACTGGAACTACTATACGTTTAGCATGTTTATGTGAAATCATGTAACATACACCACCTTACTCATATTAAGAACACATCGAGTATCTATTGAGTTGTCAATTTGAAAATACTACAACTAACAATTCTAACATCGATACTATATTAAACATTTAAAGAAAATCAGCAATTTTAACTTGTGGAATGTTTTCTAATTTTTTCTTTGGTGGGTCTAAAATTTAGCGGAAATAATTTTCTTCTTTTATAAAATGTTAAAATGTTATGTATAAAATAAAATATTCATTCATTCATATTAACAAGCTGCTATTAAACACTTTGTAAGTTTAAACTGTACTAACATGATATTTTCTTTATCAGGGCATGAAATTAGTCTTGGGATATGTCAGCATATTAGTTGAATGTAATTGGATTAGAAAAATTAGAAAAGGATTAGAAAAATTGAATTTTATCAATAGGTCATCAGTTGTAGTTCTATAAATATGAAAGTGTTAATATTTCGAATTACCTCTGGTTTTAAGATAGCTTGTATTGATATTTTCTTCCTTTTTTCTCCCCCCAACCCCTGAGAAAAACCAGCTGCTTCAATTCAGATGCTCATTTTTTTTTACTTGGTCTATTACAATAAACTACCAATGGACTTACCTATTTCCAGTATCATCTCACTTTATATTTTATTCATTGTAAACTAAAGTTTCTAAAATGGAAATTTTAGAATTTCCCTTTGCTTCTGAAACCCTTCAGTGGCTTTCATGGGCCCAAACTTTTTGGGGTAGTATTCAAAAGTTTCATGATTTGGCCCTCATTTGCCTTTCTGATGTCATCATATGTCACTCTCTCCCATGTACTTTAACTCAAGTTTTGTGATCTCTGGGTACATGTCAAACTTCTACTTTAACTCCACTTGTCATTTGTGTTATAAAGACTGGAAGCCTTCCTCTTCCCCAGGCTTGGGTGAAGCCAAGTGCTTTACATACCTGGAGTGTCTTTGTCACAGTAATTTTCAGTTAGTTTATAATTGCTCATTTAATTACCTTAGTCCCCTCACTAGATGTGAGTACTTCGAAGGCAGTAATTTTTTTAAAAACAATGGGTACTTAACATTCAATAATAGCTTGTTGATTGTAGTGATCTTATATATTTTGGCAGTTTTTAAATGTTTTATTTTGAAACTAGAGATTGTCATGATTTTACATAGATAAAGTTGGGCATACTCTAATTTAAATATTGAATATGTTTTACAGCCTTCAGTTTGGAAACCTGCAGAATTATGATTGCCATGTTGGATGTATCCTTGAATAGAAATAGAAAATACTAGAATAAAGAGTAATTGCTTTTTGAATATCAAGCCAGTGGTTAGATTTCAGTGCCCATAGTAAACTAGTGAATTTAAAAATACTTTGTAAGATCCTGTTTAAATTCTAGGCTTTTTAGTTTTTATACGGAAATCTATTCATATAATGAGTTTGGCTAACTCTACAGAAGCATACTCATGTTTTAGTCAATGATTTAGAGTCAGATAAACTCAGGTATCAAAATTTATTTTTGTTAATAAAACTATCAGAGAGATTACACAGGAAAACTGGGATTTAGTGAATTCAAAGAGCTATGGGCAGCTCTTAATGCCTGGAAGCAAAACTTCATGACTGTTGATCAAGATGGAAGTGGCACAGTAGAACATCATGAGTTGCGTCAAGCCATCGGTCTTATGGGTAAGAACATTAACATTCTTTAGAATCTATAAAGCTCATCTTTGTTCTTTGATTAGATGAACTTAATTGCTTCAATTTACTAAGTAATAAAGGGATATATTTTTTCACCAGCAAGTTCCTTTGTTTGTTTTCAAAGTTGTAGGTAAATTCTGACCAAAGACCTCAACAAAACCATTTTAATTATGATTTTTTTTCAAAAGATGATCTTCCATACATGCATACATTTTGAATTTCTTCTGCTGTGTTTAAATTTATTTCTTTGTTAGTACTTACCACTTATATTGTATTCTTTTATAACTTGTCAGGGTCTCTAATTGGGAGCCAAAGCTTGCCTCCGTCAGTCAAAAGTCTGTACAAAATACCTTTTCAGCAGTAAAAACTATGTTTTTGTTTGTCTTTGTTTCCTTACATAGTACAGAACACATAGCAGGTGCCAAAATACATCAAGTTGGAAAGGTTGCATTTTAGAGTAATTTAAAAGTATATAACTTTATTCTTATCATACCTCTCTCTGATAAGCTGATGTTCTTAGTGTACTTTCAAAATGGATAACATACAATGGTGTTTAATTTGCTTAAAGTTAATGCAGTTTTAAATAGCTTTATGAATTGTTTTTATGCTTGTGATTTACACTCTTTTCTAAACAAAATATATTTACATGAAAATTAATTTTTTGGAAGTTAAAATCTGAACCCAGTGGAAGTGGACTTACCTCAAATTGCAATTTAAATAAGTCAAATTAGTGATTTGTTTGGTTTTGTTTTATAAATAGACATTTTAATTTAGTAGTAGGGACAGTCCAGCCCATGTAAACATACGTAGTTCAATTATAGATCCTTGATACCTAATGGATTAAACCTGGACCTTAATTCAGCCTAATGTTGGGAAAGTAATATAATCTTTGGCAGAAAAGAAAACCTCCAGAGTTCCAGTTAGGCAGTGGAATGTAAAAAGGGTTTTCTGGATTGTCCAAATTTAAGGTCTTCATATATATTTTAAAATATTCAAATTATTTTGCTGAGAATACTATGAGAAAATCTAGGAATTTTATAAGTACCGCATTTAGCTTGTAACTCTGTAATATGAAGTTCAAAATATATTTGCATATAATTACATTAGTTTGCATGTTTTACTGCTTCTTTCAATTTATACGTTTCCTGCATTACATTCTATTGTAGCTACATGTATAATTATCTCCTATTGCATTTATTTTGGTTGTTTTTACCTTTGAATGGGTGAGTGTCATTTGCTCAAGTCTACAAATCCGGTAATGTATGGGCAATAATAGTGGGCTACTATTCTTCTTAGTAAAATGTATACATCTCATTAAATGCATAGGGCCATCTAAAAGGGTACAGCAAGTAGAATATATTAATTTATGTTTTTATTCTTTTTTATTCTTTTTAAATTTTAGATTTTATGTATATTTTAAAATGGGAGTAATCAAACAATAATACATGTATAGAATTTAAAATAATTTAACACATACTGGGAGTGAATGATCAAAAACTTCTTTCTCATCGATATAAGTATACAGTCAAAAATTTTGGACATCACAGGACTACTAGAACAAAGAACCAAGGAAATCAGTGAAATAGTGAGAAAGCTGTTATAAGTGTTACAATGTATGAAGAAATACTCAGAATTCCAGGACAAAAAAGAATAATGTTTTTCTGTTTTTTCCCCTTTAATCATGTTGATCCTCAAATTTCCCTCACTTATAAAAGATACTTTCAAGCAATATGTTCAGTGGGAAATATCATTTGAATAACAAAGATCATTAGTAATCCTTGCCTTAATGTTCTTTAAGAACTATACAAAGTTACATAATTGAAATATTGAAGCATTAAAACCCATGAAATTAGACATTATTTCAAAATAACAATATATGATAAATTCATAAGAAGAGAATTATTTTCTTTTCCTTAGCTTTGACTTTATTACAAAGTTAGAATTGTGATATTTATATACTGATTAACAGGATTAACAGTGAAGCCTTGGTCTGATCAATTTCAATATTAATGTGTTTTGTTTCTAATTATATTTTTGTGGAATGAATTTTGAAAGTTATTTTATGACTTGATTAATGATAAGGCAATCTTGCAGTGTTCTTATGTTATTTACATTTAGAAGTTTTAATTTATCTCTTTTTTAGGTTATAGGTTGAGTCCTCAAACAATAACTACTATTGTTAAACGTTACAGCAAGAATGGCAGAATTTTCTTTGATGATTATGTTGCTTGCTGTGTGAAGCTTCGAGCATTGACAGGTATTGACTATTTAAAACTAGGTGTACAGTATTATGTAGCTATTTTTCTTGAATAATGTGTCTCGTTTCCTCCAGCAAGTTTATAATAATATGTGTTTTCCCCCTTTATTCATTGTTAAATCTAATTAGTTTTAAGGCTTTAAATATTAAGGAATATAAATGATAAAAACTTGTTATATGTTATTTTTGGAAGTTTTTCTTCATATCTCTGTTGCCTGGGCTATTCAATCACTTCTAAGATTTAATTGAATATGAAATTATTCTTTTTTTGTACCTGGGGGCACTAAATATTTGAAACTATGTATTTTAAATTACATTAAAAAAGTAATTTCTTTGTTTAAAGATTTCTTTAGGAAAAGAGACCACTTGCAACAAGGGTCTGTGAATTTCATGTATGATGATGTGAGTATCCTGCTTTTGATATTTATACTGCATTCTAGATGCATTCTTAGTTAGCAAAAAAATTTAAGTGATCCCAAGTACCGGTACTGGAAATAATATATTTTGTATGCCATATACTTTTCCATATTTTTCAGCTTAACACAAATATAAGATTAATATTGGCATAGATGCCAAACAATTTGACTTCATGTTAAATTGTAAATATACTTTTCAATTTTTATGACAGGTTTTTTGAATTTAAAAAAATGAATCACTTTTAAGGGCCAAAACCACTATTATTTTTAAAAAGGGTAGTTTACTGTAGTGATATTTTTTCTCAGGGAGGGAAAAATTTTAATCCATGACACATTGTTGAAGCTGTTCATTTCTCATTTCAAATGGTTACTATTAACTTGATATTCAGGGTTTTTTAAAATTCAAGCTATAAGACAGTTATATTTTACCTGTGCTTTAATGTTTCAGGGTTTTTGTTTTGTTTTTCTTATACTTACTGATGAAAGTTATGTGGTCAACATTACTGGTATTTATTGGCTTGAATTATAAGCCTTGGAAACAAACTTTTCTCTCTTAAGAAAATGCTCTTGTGGAATATAGTCAAAAACAATGAAAAACTATTTTATTCTTAATAGATAATAATTTTACTTACGTATTAGTTTTTGCAGGGCACTATGGCAATTTGAATGTTCAGAATTCTAAACCTGAAGAGACACTGTGAATTCTTTTGCTTGGAAGAAGTGAACTGGACTACTTTAAAACTTTTAAGCGTTTTCCATGTTCTTCCTACCCGTTAAGTCTCTCTTCACTTTCTGTGTGTTTTTATTTTAGCAGATAGTTCAAAACAATAAAAGATTTAAAAAAAATTTGGTGTATTACTGCTTTTGGAAAAGTTATTTTACAAATATGTGCATATTGTCATAAAATATTGGTGTATGATTGATTTAAATAATGCTTAGCCTTAATTTTTAACAATGTAAATTTAGAGGAATGTACTTTAAAAGATAGATTGTATAAGAAGCCAGATGATGAAAGCCTAGAAAAAACTAATTTATACTTATCTGAAGGTTACAAATCAGACTTTAAATTTTGTTTGTAGTTGGCGGTGTTTGAGGGCCAGCTAGAAATGAAAGCCTGGATTTTGTGCTGTGTTCGTAATATAGTTTATTCCTTGATCAAATAATCAGAGAAAAAACACTTAAAGGTCTTTGTCCGTGAAGAAGAAAGTTATCTCCCCAGTCAAATCTGTGGTGGGATAAGACTACAGAAGGCATTATTTTTTCCTTTTTAATTTTTTGTTGTGTATATTTTTCTTCAATATGTTTTATTGTCTTCTCTAAGCAAAAAGTTCTTAATAAACAAAGTATTTCTCTCTGCACCCTATTTCATTAGTGAAGACATAGTTCCCCTAAAATGGCATCCTCCTCTAAATCTAGACTTTTTGGAAATGGTGTATATTTTTGATGATATGTCAACATTCAAAATTGTCCTAATTAAATTGTTGTTTAAATGTAATTGCAGCTGTTTATAAAGTTAAAAAAAAAGTAATTAACCACTCCAATTGCTCAGAAATTATACATTTGACTTATTTGACAATATTAACATTAGTGGTGGCTTTGCCGTTAAAAACCCAGTAAGTATATTGAGTGCATCTATGTGATGTGGTGTTTTGAGCATAGTAGGCACCACAGCAACTTTTCTGAGTGGTACTAAAACTGCCGAAAATGCAAAGTAGAATCACCAGATCTTTAGTGTGCAATATCCCTGGTATAAGATGTTATGATTAATGTGATTTCTTTCTTGGCAAACACCTCATGTCTATCTTAGTGAAGATTTAATAAACCACATATTTTTCTTATGCTTTAAATGCGTATCTTCCAATCTAACAGTGAGTGACATAATTTTATGACTGCTGACCAAATTAATTTATAGATTTTATAAAATCCCATGTTTCTTAATGGATGAAGGATAGATGGCAATATCTTGAACAAAACCTTTTATAAACTTACAGAATTTTAAATCAGCTTTCACTTTAAAAAATCCTGGAAAGGAAGTAATGCACTTGACACTGATAATTTTATATAATTTGCTGTCAGATTCACTTGGTCAGTTTTATAAAAATATGTGAATAAGTAATCCACATAATTTTGTTCTCTGGCTTTTTTTATGAACATATATTTGATAATGTGAGAGGACATTAACTGAGCTGGTAAATTAAAGAAACAGAATTCTAATTAGAAGTGTAGGAAAAAGCAAATGTAAAAACACTATGTGTCGTTCACGTTGAATGGTGATAATGTGACTCAGCAGCCTGTAATCTCAACATCCAGGTTATACAGATGGTTGTTACTGAACTATTCTGTGGTCAACTATGATTATCTCTCTTACTTGGAGGCTCACAGTTGAGGTAAAACTTTTAAAATGACAAATGGTATTATGCAAGTTTCTGCCAAATGACACTCTGTCTTAGAACTCTTTAACACAATTCTCATCTAAAAATGTTCCTATGACTTTTGGTCATAGAAGGTCTATGAAGGAGCTTCCATGGCCAAACATATTTAGAAACTCTCGCTTTCTAAAGCTTGATAAGGTATATTAGCATCTGAAAGCCTAAGGTTAATAAAATCAGTCATGTTTAATTTTATTTGGCCCAGTTTTTTCCAAACTTTTTGACCACAGAACCCCTTTCTCTAGCAAAACTAACATTCTATGCCGATCCAACTTAATTGCCAGGCAACTCTTCTGCACTTTACATTAAACAGACAAACTTATATTCACAGAAACATTAGGCCTACAGAATATTTTACCAGAATTTTTATACTGAAATACAGTTCACCTTTTGATGCTTTAAAAATAACTGATAAAATATTTTTATGATGAACATGACTGCAATATGAATATAGTATAGTAGTTTGCACTGGTTAACTCACACCCCAGTTGTTTTATGATGATGTTAATTATTGAATAATGTACACTCTTAATGTATAAGTGCTTTTATTTATACAGTAAACATGTTTCCATGTCATTTTGAGAATTTTTTTAATAAACATTCAAATAGCTTGCTGTAAAGTTTTGTATCATACAAAATCTGTTACATATATATATATTATGAGATGCTTCAGTTCAAATAACAGTGCAGTAATTCACCTATATCTAAAAGACTGCCAAATGATTAAATGTCAGGTATTGCACTTCTATTTTGAGTGGCAGTTTACACATTTTAAATTACATCAAGGGTAAATCAATATTATGGAAATCTTAATTTGGTCCACTTTAAATGTAATTTCAAGGATTTCTCATTTGATCTATTTACGCATGCGTCCAGAAAAAAGTAACAAAAATGTAGTCAAGTTATGTTTATTTCCAAAAAAGGCATTTATCCTAGAAGAAAGTAGAATCTGTTAATATAGTTTAAAGTCTGTGGAGTTAAAAAAATAACAAAAAATCAGTTTGTGATTATTTCTTTAAGTAAAATATAAGACATCAAGTTTACTTGTAATCTTATGGCATTACTAAACTGGACAAAAACAAATACTCTTTGTCAAAAATGTGCTCTTCTTTGCCTTTTTACATTTGACAGACTCTTAAATGATATGTTTTCTTCTGCTTTTCTATAGTCTTCTGGGTAATGAATAGAAATAAATCTGTTAATATCTGGTGAATTAAATCCGATGAGTAAATTCCAAGACTTCTTTCAGGCAGGCATATTCTGTTCCCTAAGCTTTAAAATGCAACCATGGGTGTTTCATTACTTTGAAACTTGTGTTAGAAGATCCCATTTTTTTGGTCGCAATTCAATCATTTACATAATAAATTAAGCACATTTGAATAAATACATAATGTTAAAGTATCATCCAATAATATGTCTAGAGTTTATACATAATATTAGGTTAAATTAAAATATTTAGAACTGGTAAATATTTAGAAGTTATGAGTGCAGACAGGATTTTAAATGAATACTGCCCAGGTAATTTGAAGTCTAGAATGAGGTCATCATATAGTACATATATTAAACTTTCCCTGTAACTTAGAATTCTGAGCATAAAACTACTTTCCAGCAAAACACTGGGAAACTTAGGAAAAATTGGTCTATCAGCTCATTATTTGAATGCTGGGAAATCTGTGCTTTTAATCATTTTTGCCATATCTTTCTACTTGTTTTTAAAAATACGTTTTTGTGGCATATAAAGAAAGAGTCTTATATACTCAGCATTCCTTTTATCCAAGTAGCTTGGTAATATGCAGCTTTGTGTATTATTTTGCGAGTATTCAGGACTCAGGTGTGCTTCTATATATCTGAATAGTGAGTAGACATTGGCAACACTTCTACATCACTATGATGTGCTATACAGTAAGAGAAGGAGGAAGCTGGTTCCCTATGTGCTAATTATGTTTTCAGATGTGCCCCTTCTGTAACATCAGAGATGGTGGCAATTTGCAAAGCTTACAGGGAGTGAGAATTGGCCTAGATCATCATTTAATAGCAATATTCAGGGGCACTTATATTGGGAATGATTAGGTCCTAATTCTGACATATCGTGAGAGGTACCCCAGTGTTTTCCCTTAACCATAAAAATGTAAGTATGTACAGATACATGCATACAAATATTTGCATTCTAGTTGACTGTATTATTGAATCAAATTTCATTTTGCTGTAATTGTTGAATTTTCGAAGGATAACCCGAAGAGTGCTAGTATGAATATCCTAGAAACATATTTATTAAACATTCATTTTTTTAAAATTATAAGTCATTTTCAAATGATTTTAAGATTTTTCTGAACTTTTGGATGCACATTTAATTTCCCATAGCTATCTGTGGTACCCTCAGATTTATATTCTGGCAAGAGATAATTTATCTTATGGTAAGTTCTAAAATATTTAGCTTCTTCATATTTAGATTCTCATTTTCTGATCAGCCTCAGTCGTAGATACCAATATAATTTTTTCTGCTATTTGTGTTTGGTTTTTCATTTATCAAAGGGAAATGTTCTCTTGGTGTTTTAAACCTTTAAGATGAAGGTTGGAAAATCTAAGCCATGAAACAGACTCAATAGTCCTTAGCTTACACGCCACATTATGGCCAACACGTTTTATTTACAAGTTTTCTTGAAGGTAGTTTGATGTTTTTTCCCCTTAAATAATAGAGAAGAAATGGGGAGGAATTAAGAAAGTATGAAACTCAGACAAAAGAAAATATCTGGATATTTTCATTTCTTGGTTAAAAAATGAAGCAAACATATGTTATAAAAACTTATTTGCACATAAGTTAAAGCCTGTTTATCCATCAGAAATTTTAAGTAAACAATAAATGTTTTAGTCAATCATAGTTGTGGTCTTAACAGGCAATAATAGGTGAAATATTGTATTTCTTTAATTTTAGATTTAATGCTTTTTGCCACTCTATCTTACTAGTGTCCTGATGGAACTCAATAAAACTGTAGCACTGTTACATATGATTTCATGAAATAACATCAGCACCACCATGCCTATATCTAGTACTGTTCCTAGTAAAATGTTGGAAAAAGTTGGCTTCTCTAGTAAAAGTATCCTACTTAGCTAATGAGATTTACTTTCTTTTTCCCCAAAATAATTTCTTTTACAAATTCTTGAATTTTTCATGTATAAATAGATCAGAAATTATATGCTTCATTCTTAAATTATGTATATATACGCTATTTTCAATACAACTTGTACACTTCTTTTAGCTACCAAAAATTTGCAACCATTTTTTACAGGAAATGTACATATTTACAGTTATCTGTAGAAGCTTATTGCAAAACTAGTTGTGCAAGTAGATTACACTGTCAATACCACATACCAATCTTTGAAGAAAATATTTACTAAAAAATAAATATTTCTGCACAGAATATTTCAAAAGCGTTATGATTTCATGCTACATTATGTGCATAAAAACTAGGAAATAGTATGTGTTTTGGTAGGTTGTTTCATTTTGTTTAAAGCATTCCAAGGTACTTACTACTTAGCCAGATGTAAGTGAGCTGCTTTATATTAGATGACTGACATTTTCAAGTGATTATACACATTCTTTTTTGAAATGTATTATTCTGTAACTGGTATACATTCTGGTGTAATACATTTTCCCACCATCAAAATTATAAAACGCAAATTTCAGCTAAAAAGCGGTAATGAGCCTTTAATTGAAATCACTAGGTGGCTAGGAGATAAAAACTAGTGATTCCTCAATATTTCTAATCTTATATAACATTTGGAAGGAAGGTGCCATATCATTTCAGTGCTATTATAAATATAGGGGCATTTGAGGAGACTATGTGGAGGAGTTAATTATAAGATTACTGATCCTTTAATTTTACCCCTAAATAAGAATGATGAAAATGTTATGGAATTTCTTATATATCCAAACAATATATGTCAGTATAAATAATACAGTTGAAATGCTAACAGTTGTGATTACTTTCAATATAAAAACATTAAAATACACAAGAAGAAATACAAAGGATAGAGGTTCAACATAGTGCTTTAAAACCACAGGTATACCAAATTATTTTACATCTTTCAAAATATAAATTAATGGAAGTCACAGGTGTAGTGACTATAATTTAGGGGATTCATCTAATTTTTGACATTAGCTTTTCAAGAATAACGATGTTAATATTGCCACTTCTCATAATAAGTACTATTTTATTGGGAGTATTTCTGTAATGTTGCTATTCTCATTTAAAAGTTTGATCATGAATGGTAGAGCAATTAAATTTGTCAGTTGATTGTATGGTTGTGTTCTTAACATTGCATTTCTATAGATGTTTTGATGTATTCATAGTAATAACATGTTTTAAATAACTTCTTGTTAGTCATCTCTCAATCTCCACTTAATAGTTTATATATATATCAGCCTCACGGTAATTTCTTTTCATGCTTTTGGTTATTAATAATTCATGTCTTTCTGTTAATTTTCTGTATTTGACATTTCACCAAAGTGTGTTTGTACCACAAATGCATGTGATGAATTATTCTACTCTTGGGCACTGATCAATCACAACACCTAATACTTTACATTTAAAACACGATCCTTTTAGTTTGTAAAGTGGTTTAACATCACATCATAAGTAGAACCACAAGAAAAAACTTTGAGAACATTTGAGGAATGAGGGAGAGGGGGATGAGCTATTGCAAAGCTAGAAAACAACTGCAATGCAAATAAGTTTATGAATGGTGGACAAAGGCAATATTTAACAAATATAAGGATGCTATCTACACTGGCGTTCTCCTGCTCTGAGCAACTAGATCTTTGGGAGGCATGTGAAAATGACTTTATAAGTTTTTGTTATACAGTATGAATGTGCATGTTGGGTAAAGGAAAGCAACAGAAAGTGTTTTAGAAGACCTTAAGTAGTGCGACTGCACTATCACCATATTCCACTATCTTTATGATGATGCACACATCACAAAGTAATCTTGTAGATTTACTATAAGGAATAATGTGCTTTATGGTTTACAAAGCATTTCTACTTACTTATTTCAGAGGATCCTCAACACACCCCTTCAAGATATGTTAGATGCTACCACCATTTTTATAATTTTGGATACTGGGGCTTACTCTGGATTTGTCCCAAGAATAAATGGAGAAGGTATAATTTGAATTCAGGTTTACCACATTAAGTCCCTTGCCATTTCCATCGATCCACACAAGAGCTTAGCCAGTTTAAGACTGTGTAACATATCTGTGCAATGAGAGAGTGGTCTAGGGGTCTGAAAAGAACCATTGCAACTATAAAATTATATTTTCTGTAAAAATGGAAAATTATATACTTTCAAAATTGTATTTTGTAAATGTATTTTCAAATATCCATCTAAGGACTATATCGTAGATCTAAAGAAGGACTTCCACAGTGAGCCAGCCTTTAGGGAATACATTCCAGTAGTACTGATCGACAGATTACTTTCACATACTTGGCATGTAACATTGATTCAGAGTAGATATGTTTATAATAAGGAGATTGATACTCTCACTATTATTGTAAATAATATTACTTTAAAGCTATAAACCTAATAGTGCAAAATACAATTAAGAGAGATAAAACAATAGCTACATGTAGGTTTCTCTGAATCAAAAACTTTCATCTTGGCAATAGCAATGTTGTTGGAGACACTGCACATTGTGCAAAATCTAAATCTTGGGAAATTGTTCTCCTGATTGTTTTAATGCCGTGTTTCTGGATGAGAAACAAGGAACTGAGCATTTTTTGAGCACCTAGTATATGCCAGGCCCTTTACTATATTTTATCTCATTTCTTTCTCAAGCTTCTGTGAGACAGGTATCATTGTCTTATTTTTAGAGATTCAAGAAAAAGACTCAGTGAGGTTAATTAACTTGCTCAAGGTCACACAGTTATTGATGAAAAAACTGGTATTGGAACCCAAGTTGGTCTGATGCAGAATCTATGCTTGCTCTTCTACATTGGTAAATTCTCAAATTGTTAGTGTGTGTAAGGATCACATGAGGGAGGGCGTGTTAAAAGATGATTGCTGGGTCCCACCCCTAAACTTTCTGATTTAGTAGATCTGGGGTGAGACCAAGACTGCATTTCTGCCAGGTCCCCAGGTGATGCTAGTAGTGTTGGTTGGAGGATGACTCTTTGAGGACCACTGTCCTGTATCATCCTGTCCTCAAGTGCCTCTGCGAACTCACATGACAGAAACATACTTGTTTTACTGTAAAAATATAACTTGATTTTTTGATAATTTATAAAATTTTTGATTTTTATAGATAAATAATTTACATATATTTATCTATTTTTGGTTTTTGCCATAGATAAGCAATTTAAACACTCTGTTATGTCAATGTTGCTATTCATTTCTAATAACTGATCTACAGAATTTTTTTTTAAATCATGAAAGTCATTTAGAGGAATGATACTGTTATTTAATAATAATAATGTTAGATATACCAATGGGTGATACATTTTATCCTTAGACAATATATGATGGGGTTTTAAAATGACATTTGGATAAGAACATTTTTTTCTAGTCATTTTGGAACCATTGCTAAAGTTCAACCTCCAAAAGGACCTTGTAAGCAATTCTTACACAAACATATTAAACCTGACCCCAAATGCCCTGACCTACTTCCCATACTTCCTGACTAGAAGAGTAGGATAGTTGTGCTCTGATGACCAATATATTATAATGGACTTAAGAAACTATTCTGTCCCAAATCTGCCCCTGCCTTCCTGTGTTTGTTGACTGAGTGATTATTAATTTAAAAACCCCATGAGAACATTGCTTCATCATTTCTTATTCTTGGGTTGTCTCAACTAATTAAAGAATGTGACTCCCCTATTGGGGAGAATGATAAGTCTAAGTTTCAGCTCTTTGCCCAGCAATTAATAACAGCAGGAGATCATCTGACCCAAACAAACTTTAGATTTTAAATGACATTTTATTTAGGCCAGGGGACCAGGTAATATTATTTTTAGGAGGAGAGCAGAAGGTGTTATGTTAGTGCCTCTAATTACCTAGAAGGAAAGCATTTGCTACAGTGCAATTATGATTGGCTGCAGCAGTTCAACCTGGCCCTCAGCATGATCCCTAGATGGAGAGGTCACACTGTTTTTGCAATAGCCAACAGGGGGGATGATGGTACATTTAGGCATTAGATCTTTGGCTGGGGAAAGGGATGAATTTTGTACATCAAGATCATTGCTTTGGTCATCTGTAAGTCACTTTAGCCATTGAGTCTTCTGACATTTATGCCCAATTAATCACGTCTTTATATTGTCAGTCTCTTTTTAAGCTAATATCCTGTAGGAAGGGACCTTCCTAATCCTGTCCAACTCTCTGAGGGTTAAGATTTTAATATAAGCAATTATGTCAAGGAATTAAGAAAACGGTTTCTGTTGTGCTAGAATTTAAATAAACTGGATGCTTGCACACCATTCCCCATCTTCCTATTTCTTCATGCTCAGTTTTCATAAATATAAACAAGTTTTATGTGGGAGGTTGGATTTTATGCATGTCATACCAAATGTTGCAGCTGAGGCATTCACTATCAATCAGATTTCAATTCCTCACCTGCCAAATCCTCTCTCCCTACAAATGAACATTCTCTGGTGAATTCATTCTGACTGTTCCTGAACTTAGGCCGGCAATCCTTATGAAATTTGTTGCAGCTGCAAAAATGTGTCCCAATATGGAAATAAAATCCCAAAATAGTCCTCTGAATCAGAGTTAGCCATTTATGGGACTTTCTCTTCCCTGCTAGGTGCCCATTGAAT
The DNA here is from genome assembly GCF_024542745.1 of Macaca thibetana thibetana. Classification (NCBI taxonomy): domain Eukaryota; kingdom Metazoa; phylum Chordata; class Mammalia; order Primates; family Cercopithecidae; genus Macaca; species Macaca thibetana. The sequence goes on along the minus strand of NC_065589.1, from coordinate 80,629,470 downwards.
GTTTGTTGAGTGAGGAAGTGAAAGCATCAGTTAGCCCCTAAGTTTGTATCTGCATAACAACAAATGATTTGGGAAGCTGGTTATAATTATTACACTTTTGTATAATAGTTTATGTTCGAATTGACTGGTCATTTTGAATAATGCACTTGAACATTTGTGTTTTGGGTTTTCAAAAATTAAGCAGGAATAAGAACATGCTTTTGCTTATAGATTGCCTTCCACATGGATTACCAATTTATGTGACCATTTAATATTATATAGGGGGCAATCTAAGGTCACTTGAATCACATTTTTAAAATAGTGCAATAGTTTTAGTAAATTTAAATAGCTTGCATTTGAAGCTGATTAACAGATCAGTGTCAAAGTTTGAATATCCCGAAGGGATAGAAATTAACCCATTTAGTAATGTGCACTGATAAAATGTTCTTAATGGACTAAGAAACTTTCAATAAATTTCAATATTTTTGTTCAGCAAGAAAAGATATAATGGATCAGAGTTCATAATTGTAAAGTTGTAATTGAATTGAAAAATAACATTTCTTAACTATAACTTGACTGATCAGAATCTTAAATTGCAACTTTTTTCTTTACACCAATTTTATGAGCTACATATGCCCCCCACAAAAAATCTAACAGTTGAAGATATTTTAATTGAAAGATATATTTCATTGTATGTTCTGATATTCTGAGGTCAATATATATTCATTCCAATCCATGCATAACAGATTTTTATTTAATTTTCAATGGGCAAAGTGTTGGAATAACTAAACACAACTGAAATTTTACTGCTGGTATATGCATTTTCTTTCTAGGCCCATTGCTTTCCCACAGCTGGAATTAGACATGGAATAACATATACTTAATGGAAACTAGTTTTGCCATGCAAATGCACTGAAATTGCACATTCTTTGAAAACTGTGTTTACTATTTTTTGTTTTTTGAGATAGGGTCTTACTGTATTGTCAGGCAGGAGTGCAGTGGTGTGATCAAGGCCCACTGCACACTTGACCTCCCAAGCTCAACCCATCCTCCCACCTCAGCCTCTCAAGTAGCTGGGATTACAGGTGTGAATTACCACACCCTGCTAATTTTTAAACATTTTGTTGTGGAGATGGGGTTTTGCCATGTTTCTCAGGCTGTATGTGTACTATTTCGGTCAAATTCAGGATTGCTTTAAAATGTGAATCACAAGAAGCTGTGGATATCAGTTTGTGTTGATCACAGTTTAGCAGTTCTTAAGGAGACCACACCCACCCTCCCCCCCCCCCCAAAAAAAAAAAAAAAAAAAAAAAAAAGCAAAATGAGAGAAATTTGTTTTTAAGCCTTCTAGGAAATGTGCCAGTGGAAAATACTTTAGATGGTTTGTAAATGCAATTAGTGATATAATTTTAAATAGAAAGACCTTTGTTCTCATTAATGTTGCCCTACATTTAGTTTTTGGATATGGCTTCCTATACTGTCAGAGGTTTATAACTCAAATTTTGTATTTTCTCTTCCAGTGTGGAGGAATGAATGTAATTAACTTTAAACATCTTGATACAGAAGGACCTGAATCTGTTTGTAAAAGTGACTAAGTTTCCTTTATCCCCCTGGAATTCCCATGAGTTGAGGATCATCTGAATCTGAGTTGCATCCATGAACAGTTTTATCCCTTGGTTTCTTATTTGCATGGAAGGCATTTTCATAACAAAGTACTGGTTTAGTAAAAGCAGTAAATAGGAGTCTCCATGCAAGAGAAATTGGAGTTTCCTAACATGCATGTGATTTAAAAAATAAAAATAAAAAATAAGGTGCCGTGAGATGCTGGCAGTTTTAACATTTGGAACCAAAAGTTCTTACATATATTTACATCCTAACTGCTCAATTTTACCTTACAAGCTTCAATTTAGGAAAATATACAGTACTTTTGCATATAATGGTACCTTGTTAGCCCCTGAGTCAAGTAGAGAGGATTTAAATAGAAAAAGGAAAACAGCCATTAAAAGCACTTACATTGTATGTGGAGTAAATAGTACAAAATGATTATTTCCCTGGAAGACCAGGATCAGAAACATGCCTATGAAGACCCAAGATTCCTACAGTGCTTAGGGATGAATCTGGCAAAGAAGGATGCCTAATTGGATGAAGGTAAGTTTTTCTTTGCCGCAGGTGAAGCTCTAAAGACAGATCACTGTCTTGTTTTAAAAGTGAAGTCAAGTTGTCTTCTGAAGCTGTGTTCAGATGCACCCCACTTGAAAGGGATTCTTTGGATTTAAGTTTAGATTTTTCAAGGTCTAGAAATTCAGGACACTGATGGAAAAAGAACAAAACAAGTTTTTATAATTCACATTGATAGTCATTGAAAATTACACTAATAAAAACTGAAGCGTTTTTTTCTCACTAATCTGTATTTGATTAGTGATATTAGCCAACATTTCCCTCCCAAAAGGAGTCAAGACATTGGAGATTGGTTATCAGTATAGATAATCCTAACCAACCATTCCAAGAACTTTTATTTAACCCTGGAACCAGATTTTAAAAATCAAATTAAAAATGTATTACTTTACATTGAGTTTTCCAGATGAATTAAATTCAAAATTTAAGACAAAATTGAGATGAGGAAAGGCATCACTTGATGAATAAGAGGGTATAAGGAGGAAAGAAAAGATGGGAAATAAAATCAGTCATCCCTAGTCAGATAATATTACCTAAACCTACTGAAAACAAATAACAAAATAGATGGTTTTACATGTTTCCCGGTCATTCAAAACTAGTTAAATTGATTTCTACTTTCAGATTTTTAGAAGTATTGCATTATTTTCCTTCTGGCATACTACCTTCTTTTATTAGTGTAGTTTCATTTTCCAGAACATCTTAAATTAAATTCCCAAACATCTAAAAAAGTTTTACGAGATTGTTCTACAAATCTTTATTTAAATCATTGTTCTTAGGTCCAATTTCACCATAATGTTTAATTAAGACTAATTCCCAAGACAGAATTAGAAGGAAAGCTAGACTACTCGTATTAACATAATTCAAAGACCCCCTTTGAGGGCTTCAGAAGTAGGATAAAGAACTTTAAATTGCTTTTCTTACCATGTTTATCATCCAAGTGAAAACAATTTAGAGATCTCTGGTGATGGGTGGAGTACAGAAGATATTACTAGTCTGATGGCATTTGAACCTCAGGTCTAATCTGGCCAGCCTACTATTTCTCCTCCCCTTCCTTCCTGAGACCTCGCCCAGCCTTTGGCACTGTAGAAAATTACGGATTTTTCTTTGAAGCTCTTTTTGGACCCAGATTTTTCTCTAAGCCCTTTTTGGAGCCAGGAAGACTATTCCTTAGACTGCAAAGCTCTACCACATATAAATTTAAGCAGGTTGATTCTGGAAGAAAGGTTTTCCTTTAAAAAAAATGCTAATGTTTAAAATAATTATTCTAGCTTCATTGTTCTCAAACTTTAAATGAACACAAAAATCAGCGTGGGCTTGTTTAAAATGCAGATTACAGGGCCCATTTCCAGAAATGCTAATTGCGTAGAAACAGAGCTAGGGACAGAAATCTCTCTTTTCCACAGCACCCCAAGTGATTCTGATTTAGGTGACCCCTGGAAACACACATTGAGAGACACACTTGGTTGGATGGTATCCACACTCACTTGTGAGGAAGGGCTGAAACTTCGGTCAGTTTTGATGGATGCTGCCGGTTGACTGGTTCTCATCAGCCGGATGATGGGTCTCTGATATTCTGCTCCTGCTGTTACCATACTGTAGGCTGGGGGGACCACAGTGGTTTGTTTCTGCAGCAACTGTAGGATGGTCTGGATGTCAGTGGTCATTTGGGATTCAAGCCTGCAGAACAGATAGAAGTAGGAAAAGACAGTCCTAAAATAGTCCAGAATTTCAAGAGCATTTAAAAAAATTTCAGCACTACCAACAAACAATTATGGCCTTGCTTTAAACAAGAAGGACAGGAGAGGGAGCACAGAATCTCTATTCTTTCCTGACGGATACTTTCTTGTGTATGTCTCACTAATGATTCTGATAAAGACTCTACTTTCCTGTCCATATTAAGAGTTAACAGAAAATCAGATGAACAAAATAGACTACATGTTTACTAACCTTCATTGATTTCAAAATGTAAAACACACTGATAATTTATTTTTGATCAGTAATTGTCTTTGCTTTTTAATTAGGTTTTACTCAGTTTCTTGTGAACATTTTATTTGCTCTTAAAAAATAGTTTCGTAGCACATTTCTTTCATAACTGTAGCATTCCAGGATAATTTCTCATGTGTTTTTATATTTATATTAATGCTTTTTAACCTTACCTCTTTCCTATTCATTTTAAGTATTGTATATTATTCATTGTATTCTTTCTTTAATGTTTAATGCTGCTTAATGTTAAATTCTTTTTCTCTCTAAATATGTCATGGCCTTTCATATGTAAGAAGTTGACCAAATTTGACTTCAGTTACTTCTAATTGACCCATCTGGCCTGCAAAATACCAGTCTATTTTTTCCCCAAAGCTCACAAGTAGCCAACTGGCCTGTTAATTTCATTCTCATTTTAAATTAAAATTTAAGGGAAAATAGCAAAATATAATTGGTCAGATTCTCTTCCTTTGCATGTGTTAGCAACAGCATTAAATACAAAGGAAATTTTGTGGACACAAGAACAGAAAATTTGGACCATACGCCTCTTTAGAAAATTCTTGTAACTCCACTTATTTATGCTGTTTTGACTCTGAATAAAGAATGGAAATAAAACAAAAAAATGTAAAATCATAGCATTAATTTTGCCCAATTAAATTCATGCTGTATTTGTAGAATTCAAAGTAGAAATTGGCTTTTGATTTGATAGAGAACCTGGAAAACATGAGAAAAAAAAAAATATATATATATATATATTAGTTTTTGATATTAACACTCCAAATCTTCCTTCTAAGAATCACAATAATGCATTATTTTTACAGTTTTTCTATAGTTAGTAAATATAGCCATATAGCTTTGTGTCTTCTAAACTAATAGCTATGAATTATACATGACTTTGCAAATGTCATTTTTTCAAATGTCAAAACCACACACTGAAAAGGGGAAAAATTGAGTTACCAACTGGTTTATTTATCTACTTTTGATACCTGATGGTCTGATCTAGTTTGTATGCTTCCAACTAAACTAAGCAGACCCATTATTTCACTGTTATGTGTTATACATATTTCCTTAAGGAATATGTGTTATACACATTCTTTCATTTCACTTATCTGTACCCAAAAATCTTTCCTTATTTACCCCATTCAGAATTACTTTCTTCTCTGAGTCTCCAAAGCAAATTATACATTCAGATTCATCATAAATATTTCTGTACAAACGTATTCCATTACTAACAGCATTTAGTTGTGATTGGCTTACACAACGTTTGTTACATTGAATGTAAAAGGATTTGGGGGAAAGACTGGAAGAAGAACTGCATCAATAAGGGAGATTCAAGATCCAAAAGTGAGTCAAAAATTATGGTGATGTTTTTGTCATATAAATCCTTTGCCAAACAGCAGCTGTCTCTGAGAAATAAAATCTCTTTATCATGGATTCTACCTACTTGAATAGTGTCTATGAGGAAAAAATCTATTGGAAGGCGAGGCTTCAGCATCCATACGTCCAGTAATTGCAGCCCACTGCCATGAGTGGGACTCAGGCACATGACAGCTCATGTGCAGGTAAAGTGGCTGGTGCAGGGTGAGGACAGAGACTGTGTCAGTATAACTTAGAAAAGAGCATAGCCCACCTCTGTCAACATGACATTGTTGTTTGTTCCAGGAAAACTTTGAGAAAAATAAGACTACACTAATAAATAACTTTGCTACTTCAGGAAATTTCTATAAATCACCTTATTAGAGACAGTATCGGTTCATCTCAACAAATACTTTTTTAATCAGACAAACTTTATCAAGACTTGCTTCAAGATCCTCAACTTACTGTGTCCATCAATCCTGAAGTATATCATAGACTTTACCCAATTCCAGTGAGCTCCCCACTTTGAAATACCCAGACTCCAAACTTCTATAAATGTTCTTCTTCTCAGCGGAATATTTCTGAGACATCACTGAGACTCTGGCCAGATGGCAGTCTTCCTTTCTGCAGTAATTCTGAATATTTAATTTTGTTTTATTAACTAGTTGTTAGATATCTTGGGTAGTCCAACAAAGGGCAGCAGTTTGCTGATAGGATTTTTAATATGCATAGGATTGTATTTCAGTGTTTTATGACAAGGGTCTGTTAATAAGAATGGACTCTTGGGCCAGGCACGATGGCTCATGCCTGTAATCCCAGCACTTTGAGATGCCAAGATGGGTGGATCACTTGACCTCAGGAGTTTGAGACCACCCTGGGAAGCATGGCAAAACCCTATCTCTACAAAAAACTACAAAAATTAGCCAGGTGTGGTGGTGTGCACCTGTGGTCCCAGCTACTCAGGAGGCTGAGGTGGGAGGAAGGCTTGAGCCTGGGAGATCGCACCACTGCACTCTAGCCTGGGTGACAGAGGACAGAGCCAGACCCTATCTAAAAAAAAGAAAAAGAAAAAGCGGACTCTTATATGAGACTAAATAGCCTGCTTTACTCAGGAGGAATTACAAAGAATTTAAAATAAATCCAGCTTGGTATTTAAAACAGAAAATAACATAGTTTTAGAACTTTTTCTTCTGTCAGCATAGTTACAAAACTGTGTAAAGTGAATATTTTTATTCATTCACTCAGAGACCCACAATGTACCAGGTACAATGTTAGGTAGCAAGGTGAGGGAACAACATGATAATGAATAAATATGAAATCTGGTTTAACAGTGCTAACAGAAACTAAGTACTTAGGAAGGACAAATGAAGGAGGCGCATAAATAACCACAACGCTAGGCAAAGCAATTGCTCAATGCCATATTAGAGGCATGCAGATAAACTGCTCTGTGTGCAATGGAAGGAGTCATTACTAACAATTTTTACATTTTCTAGGGTTTCCCTACTCAAAGTGTGTGTGTGTGTGTGTGTGTGTGTGTGTTTTGGATGGAGTCTTGCTCTGTTGCCCAGCTGGAGTGCAGTAGTGTGATCTTGGCTCACTGCAACCTCTGCCTCCCAGGTTCAAGTAATTCTCTGCCTCAGCCTCCTGAGTAGCTGGGATTACAGGCACCTGCCACCACGGCCGGCTAATTTTTGTGTTTTTAGTAGAGATGGGGGTTTCACCATCTTGGCCAGGCTGGTCTCAAACTCCTGACCTAGTGATCCACCCGCCTCGGCCTTTCAAAGTGCTGGGATTACATGTGTGAGCCACCGTGCCTGGCCAAAGTGTGGTCTTTATATCAGCAACACTGGACATTGCTGGGAGCTTGTTAGAATGTGGAATCTCTGCCAATTAGACCTATTAACTTGAATCTGCATTTTAATAAGACCTCCAAGTGATTCAAATACACATTGAAATTTGAGAAGCACTGGTCTAGGATCATGTCTTAATGATTTACTTAAATAGGTATATCTGCAGGCATAATATATACATATAGAATAACATTTCTTATGTAAACCTTTAACCCTATCGATAGGTTAATCAGTCATTAAAGCAGAAAAGAAGTGGTAGCAAGAACCACTCAAGATAGACCATTTTATTTGTTTTTATCGTCTTTTGTATTTAATATGTGTATTTGAATGAGACAAATGGTGTAGGAATCCACAGTTCTACATTTGAACAAATGCCGAAGCTAAACAGGGTAGACTCAGCTCTAGAAAGTGTCCTGGGATTCTCGCTCTGCAAAGTAGAAGTCTGAGTTGAGCTGCCCCCTTCAAACATTTTGTATAAATTTAACTTCTAGAATAAAGTGGAGGTGAAAGGTTGTTAGAAATGGCAGTGGAGTAAAAATGTAGTATTTTGGATTTTAAATCCCAAACAAGCAAAAAAAAAAAGTTTGTGAAAATATCAGAGGTAATTAGAAACAAATGTCAAAGGAGATGTAGTATTGGTGGTAGTGTCATCCTAAATAATGAACGGCGGCACTCTAAAAGGAAAAGATATTTATATGGGAATATGCAGCACAATGGGAATATCCATGCCATAGTAAAGTATGTGCTCATTCTGAGAAGTAAAGATGGAGATTTTTAAAGGAAAAATGAGGAGGACTACATAATTGTTTTGAAATGATTATCTTTGGCTACAAAGATCAATAACAAGGGTGACGCTGGTCCGAGATTGGACAGACAGCTGCTGGTCAGATGTCCTTGCAGAAGTATTTTTTGTGTTAGGTTGTAGTGGCCACTGTGCAAGGTTGTGGATCTTATAGAGTCTTTGTGATAGTTTTTGTTATCAGGCATACACCCCTCTCTTCCTGGCCTTCCCCAGCTGTATTTGTCAGGGATTTTCTAACATTAATGACTCCGTTTTGATTTTGACTACTTTCACAGCAGCAATTCAAAACATATCCAGGAAACACATACCGATATCGGGAACACGTTGAAAGAGATTTAATTGCATTTTGTGGAAAAGTTTTATACAGTAATAATAATATACTAACGTAATAAAATAGCAATAACAATTTTTATTGCTGCTGGGTGATTGCACACCAAATAGATCATAGATAAATGTGCCCTTAGAACAAATGTTTTAAGCAATCATTGACTTATCCTAGCAGCAATGATTGGCACCCATGACAGAGCAACCAGGTGACGCTAAAAATCTCAATTTTAGTTCTGATGAAAGGTCCAAGCCAGGAATTATATGTAGAGTAAGAGAATATACTCAAATGAACACCAATAATAGAAGCGAAGTTCCTTGCTAATCAAATTTTACCTATCTGCAAGTAAATCATCTTCCATTTTGTATAGTACATGTAGTTCCCATTTACATTATTTTAGTCCTTACAGTAGCATAACAGGTAGGTATAAGTCAAAGTAGGAAATGGAGAGAAATTTAAATGTTTTGACCCGGTAATCCTGTAAATCATTAAGTAGCAGACTTAAGACCTTTTCCTATGCTTACCAATTGCAAGTACAGTGATAGGATTGTGCTAAATAAATCACTGCTGCTTCTGTCATTCATTCATTCACTTGTGTGTTCAACAATAAACGGCATGGACAAAATGCACAAAAAATTTTAAGCATAGATAGTGAATAAATCAGTAGTTTATGTGATATAGGCAAAACTCAGATATGTGTTAAGTACAGATGAGTAAGCAAGTAGCTTGCTAAACATGGCAGAATTCATAAGATATATTAAATAGCATGCTAGTAACCTGCCAGGCATATCAATGATAGAAATATGTAACAAACAAGAGTGTTGCTTATACATAGAGATGGAAAGAACAAATTATTCTCATGTCACCTCTAGGTAAACAACTGTCATCCCAAAATATGGTCACCCATTGGTGATACCAGTATCATTGCATTCTGACTCCACATGTGCTGTACCTACGAAAGGCTGATGAAACACATGACTGTTGAGCTGGCTAGTTGGAAAGCCCTGCTGAGGTCAGGTATACTATACCTTGTATCCTTGTTATGGAGCAAGTGTGTGCCACTGGCACAGGAGATTATTTTGGTCTGCAGGCCTGCAAACCTCAACTCTGGTCTTGGTAACTTCATTACACTATGGCAAATGCATGAACATTGTGTAAGTCAGAATTGGGGTAGTGCAATCCTTTTACCATGCTTGCGCGTATTCAAAATGTGTTAATTGCCCCATATGGTTTCCCTCTTCTATCACTTGTGTTTTAAATTGATTTAATAAATCTTGTGATTAGAGCATTTGAATTTAGTCAGTGCAGTTTTCTGTCTGAGACTACTGGAATATCTTGCCTGGTGGTGAGCTAAAAGGCTACTATTGGATCAAGACAAATTCCCAAATGAAACCCAATTAAAACAGCTGTGTCATACTCACTCATATATTCTTTTCAATCCTTTTGACCACTTTAATTTTAAGGAAACCATGCAGACTTAGGGGAAGAGATTGCCTCCTCCCTAAACTAAGATTTATTTATCATGTTTAGTGATTTAGATCAAAGGTGAAGGAAACAAGAAACTCTGTGTGTGAGACTTTCAATTCAATTACATTTTTTGACAACCTGACTGAATAACTAAAAGTCTAAATGTCTTTGTTAGTATTTTTTAAATGCCCTAACACATAACTAAGCTATCAGGAACATCCGAATAAGTGTAAAAGGAGGATTAAAAGAGAAAGGGTGTTAGTTAACAAATTAATTAAGAATTATTTTTGGGGGGGAGGGGGTTTTCTAAGGTAGCCAGTGCTGGTGAAATACTAACTGGATGACAAACAAAGAAAAAAATAGGATTTATGCTGCCAGAAGTATGAAGTGTTCTAAATAAATGCTCCTTTCGACACACATTATTCTGTCAACTTCTAGTCTTATTTTAAACTAGTAAATGTATAAGGAAATTATGAGATCATGGCAAGGAAAATTTTCCATTTGTAAAGAGTAGAACTGGACCCATGTAAGGGTTTCGGTTATGTTCTCCTTTTACCCTGTCACTGCTTATACCTGTTAAGTTGTTCCTGGAGCAGATCTAATCTTTGTTCCACTTCCCCGTAGGTGAGGTCACTTTCGGTTTCAGAGATACCCCAGGCAGCTCGCTGAAGTGCGGATGGACTGGAGTCTTCAGGCTGGGGATGTGCATTTTCTCGTTCCCAGCTTCGCATGTCAGTGATGTCTGTGGAAAATAGTGAGATGGATGTCAACCCTCTTAGGTGCCCCTTTGTGACAATAACACACAGATATCCACAAGACAAGCTGGAAAGGGATCGGAGTATAATCTGAGAGGCAGAGAACCAAAAGTATTCAGTGATGTGTCCAGGGGCCACGGCCAATTGGTAGCAGGGTCCCACTTTCACCCTGCTGGCGCTACCTCCCATATCCTTTTCCATGTGAACAAAAACATGTAGCAGGTGCTGAGTATTGATTAGGATTTTTTTTTTTTTTCTGTTTGTGCTAGGAGAAGATAAGCACAGCAGAACCAAAACTGATTAGAGAGCAATGAGTCTATTTTGTTTGCACCAAATTATCTAGGGTTTAAGATTTTTAGGGCTCTTTCCCACAGGATAACTTGCATATGTTATGACTTAGAGTGGGCCCAAGAAGAGAGCCTTAGAGAAGTGCTGACCTTCAGGGTGATTCCCTTTGGCCAACCCAATTCAAATAGAGCCAAGAAGCCATAAGCCATGAAAACTGGGAAGAATCTTACACGTCCCCTCGTCGCCAGCTACTGTTTCATGTTTTTATGTTTTCTTGTAGCTGCTTCTGTGCTGCCCTTTACCATAATTATATTGCTTTCTAGTATGTTTTCCTGTGGCTCTTTATTTTAAATATTGCTATGTTACTCTACTTTAAGATAAACTATTTGTTCAAGTTTACTATTTAAAATGTTCTAAGTATCTATTATGGGCCAGATAACTTGGTAAATATGGAGGAACTAAAGACAAAGGAGACCATAGACCCTGAACTTGAAGAATTCAGTCTAGCAGGGTTGTGATCACTTTTCATACAGAGATCCATTTTTCTGAACTTCTTTTAATTTCCTGTTTCTCCTACAATCTATATTTTAAGCTGTCAATATTTGGGGGCAAATATGTCCTTTCCCTCTTATTTTTGTCTATATTTTAGATGTTTTGCTGCTCTTTTAACCTCTAAGAATGATTAACAGTTTGGAAAATAAAACTTATGAAAAAATAGACTGGAGCTGGGAATTGACTTTGGAGATGAAGGAGAAACATTTTCTTCACTGGGAGGGCTAGTAGGAAGGAAGGACTATCTAAAGCTGGTATTCATTTTCGCATAGAAAGAGACTTGAATTACAGAAAGTGATTTTGGTTTGATAGAAAGACTTAAAAAAACTTGACAAGTATCTATGATTAAACACTGAGAAAAGTTATCATGTAAAGTTATGGAATTCTTGGCTATTAAAAAAATTGGATAGAAAGTAACTGAATTGGGCAGGATTAGCTATGATTTTAGAAATAGGAAACAAAACCATTGGACTTCTCAAAGCTCTTTCCTTTCTTGCAGTTTCTCTAAGGGTAGTTTAAATGTATCCCCTTTCTCCAAGTAGAAGACAGACATGTCTGTATTCTTTCTTCATGGTTTTCCTCTCACTCATTATCTTTTATCATTGAATATACAGAAATTTCTCAAATGAGATGCCTATAATTTCTGCCTCAACAGTGTGAGGCTTGACAAAGGAATTAGCATATCCAAAGTCAACATTAGAAAAATATAGGATCAGAGTTCCTTCTTCTGCAGAAATGGCTAACAGACCTCAGAGGGCTTGCTATGAATTCCAGAAAGACTCTTCCTGACTACGGCTTTGTTACTATAGGGATCCTGGGTTCGTTGTTATTTAAAGTGGCAGTTTATCATTTCTTTTGATATTTTATGAAACATGGCAAAATATAAGTGAAGCAAAAAAGATACTGCTGGGGTTTTAAGTCACTTATTGCAGATCTTCACTGAGAACTATGATTTGTTATTCACAGACATTTGAACCTATTTAAAATGCAAAACAATAATATCTTAGCAAACTGGATTTTGAAGATTGGGCCAGTAATGCTAAGCAAACTTCCAGAATACCTATATAAATGGTCTGGTGATGCTGATGCTTGTCTCTGTCTAGTCTGCTGCTAGCCAGTTAATGTAGGAATCTTCCTTTCGAGAAGGCAAGAATGATAAGACTGAAGTTACATGTTATGCTCACGAACGTTTTGAGCCAAGAAAGCTTACAGAATTTCTGCCTATGTTTAACAGCTCTCTTCTTTCCAAATCATATATAATAAATTGGTTTTTAAATGACAATGGTGAATCGCATGCAATAAATTACGGAGGATTATATTTTTTCTTCAGGGCTCAAGAAAAAATAATTACCTTATCAGAAATGAATGAAATGTATATCTTAGAGGCTTTCTTGATTATAATTTACTCTTTAATTAAAATCTGAAGATACGTAATTAGCTTGTTTTAACAGCAGTATAAAAAATGAGGAGTTCAAAGGGGAAATTCTGGTTAGTGGTCGTAATCAAATGAACATCCTTGTAGACACTTTCTAAATATAGCTTGGAAAGAATCTGCACTTGGTTGCCTTGGAAAATGTTGCTATAGTTGCAAGACACATTTCTGGAAATGGATGAACAGAAAGTAAACTTTCACTTTGCTCTGAGTAGACAATTTTCCTAGAGTCAACTTTTGGCCTCAATATTAGTAGGAACAGAGTCCATTTAATTTGTTCTCTTTTCATTTTAGTTTTGCCTAAATGTGCTCCTCTGTTGGATACAGCATCACAAAAGTTAGGAATATGAGTGAGTGAAATTTCCTATTGGTGGTGGAACTAAAATTTGCAGAGGTTTAGTAGTTTGAACTGCAGCAGCGACAAGTCACATGTTACGTATTAATGCAGTATGTCATCTTAAAAATCATTAGGGAATGAAATTTGCAGTGAATGAAGTTTTAGAATTCCCCATTGATTAAAGATATTAATTAGCCAGGCTAACCATGTGTCACACTGATTGAAACTATATGACATCAATTCAATTGACATGCATATTTAGCTATACATTTTCAAGATAATTATTTGAATAGGGATTGCCCCGTAAATTTTTAACAATTAGAATATGTAGATATTAAATTTGTTAGAATATTGTTTTTTGTGTATATGTCCAATTAAAGATAATTGGAAGGCGTAGCAAAGAAAAGTATATGAGGAAGGGCATGAGAATTCATTGTCAGTGAGAGTCATTATAAAGTCAGAAAATCCCCAAATTATATGTTTAATAATGTGCCACTTGAGACTCTAAAACTCAAGAGGAAAACAACAGGCATTTTTATTAGGTTTACATTATGTTGATCTTTGGAGATGGTAGAGATGGTTCAGCAAGCTCTTCAGAACTCGTGACTTCCATGATACAACTTGTATCTATTTTTAGCACTTCCCAGAATCCATTTTCATAAATAACTAAAATGGGACATTTGGTAATCACATTTAATATTCCATTCTTCCATTGTGATAAATGAGGTACTATTTTCACTCACTTCATCAAGATTTTAGATTGTCCAGAGAACACTTGCATATATTCTTAGCTTACTTCAGTGTGGGGTCATGAAAAAAGTGGATGTTACATGATAGGGATAGCAACTCTGGAAAAATATAAAGCCTAAGTATCCTAGATTTAATAAAAGCTTTGTGGCTGAATATGGTACTTTGGAATAATGATGATAAGTAATATTTACTTACTCTGTACTAATGTACTAATTTTGCTATCCTACCAGGCCTAGGACATCCTATTTTTCCTTTTTTTAATATTCTTTTGATGCTTTGTTATGCCTTCCTAAACTTTATATTTTTATACATCCAAGGATATACAAATTATTAAAACTTAAAAAATAAAACCTGTGAGAAAAGACTAACAGTTGAAGATTTTATTTCAGAAAAAGTAATTTACATGTTATCTTAATAACTATAACCTCGTTGGTTAGATAATATTATTCCTCTTTTAAAGATGCATAAGCTGAGTCTTGGTGGGTTTGGTCAAATCATTTACCCAAAGACATAAAGGGAGCAAGTGGCAGAGCTGCACTTGGAACCCAAGCAGTCATTACTGGTACGACTTACTAGCTAGATCTAAAGATCTCGCCTCTGATATGCTAAAATAGTTGTTCTTCCATGTAAGAGTTCTTTAAATTTTCCTGAATTTCTCATTTTTTAGCATGAAATCTGTATCTACTAATCAAGCATTATTACCCAAATCGTGCACATTTTCTACAACAAAATCTGTACATTTGGGTATTCCTTTTGGAAATAAAAATAAAAATAAAATAAAGATCAGAGTTTATTTCAGGGCATTTCTCCACTCTTTCTCATATTTTCTGTAAAATTAGATTTTGTTTGGCATGTATTATAGTGTGATTGCATTGGCCTTTCATACTATAATATTATAGGGTTGGGGGTGAGAATTGGGTACAGAAGATACATATAATGAACCAATTGATTAGCTGTCTTAAAATATTCATTGATCCTCTCTCCCCATTGAAATTACTACAACAGACTTTCCCATAGTTTTCTACTTGACATTATATTAAGTCTGGTTGGTCACAAAAACCTCTCACGCTATAAGTATTTGGGAATAATTACCGCTTGTTTTAGAATAGCGCAAACACTTCATAGATAATCTGAAATCTGAACGCTTCGTGAACATTTCATGAAGTTGAAAACGATTCGATTAACATGTGTCAGTACAGTTCTTAATTTGTAAAAAGTCATCATTTTGTGATTAGCACTGAAGAGAGACCACCTGATGTCTAACTCTGAATTACCTTTGCAAGAGTGACTTCTTTTATCTATGTGCATTCTTCCTGAGGTGGGCACTGTTTCTTCAAAATCGAGCCCAGATGCTTTCCCTATTCCTGGAGAAGAATCTACTATTCCTGAGAAGAGCGGCTTTTGTTCATCATCAATGGAGGAGATGAAAGATGACGATCTGCTTTTTTTCTCTTCAAAGTGTCTCCTGGAACTCTGATAATGTCTTATGGTATCTGCAGAGTCTTCAGGATCATTTGTACTGTTTTCTTCGCCAAAATATATCAAAGAAAAGTTATTTTATAGCAGATAATTAAATGTGAGACTGTATGCATATTACACTACCTAGCTATATATAAACTAGCTTTTTCCTATTGAAAATGTAGCTACTTGGATACTTAATGTTTTAAATTCAAGGGTTATTAGATTATCTTAGTGAAATAAAGTATTCATTTGAAAATTAAAAGAATATTTACAATAGTAATAATGTTTATGTCTCAGAGGAAAACTGTATGATAACTTACACAGTTTTTTATATGTTCAACAGTTATTTGTATTCTGAGAATCTGGTACACTCTTTCTTTAGGGAAATGAAAAAGACAAGGGAAAATATGTCCCAATTTTAAAATATCACCACTATGCAACTTATTATTTGTTTATTTTTAACCTGCATGCCTTATTATCTGTTTTAGCTGCTCATGCATTGCAAAGGTCAAAATTGGAAGCCTCCTTCTAGTAAAAGACTGGCAGGCTGAATTTCAACCTTAGTCTGATTCATGTAATGGCCTTGGCATTCCAGGCAGTTTGGTTGTGTAGCATAATGCAAAGAATATAAAGCTTAAATACAGTAATTAAGGTAGGTTTTACCTAATTACATTAAAGCTGGTAGTGCATATTGGCTGTTTTATACTGAAATGTCAGGATAATTTCAGTCCTGAAGGTTGTGTTAGAACATATTTCAGCAGGAAAAACTCAAAGAGACAAATCCCAGAACTTGTTTCTATTAGTGTCCTGGGGAGACAGTATAATTCTCCATCTGGTTTCTGCTAATAACTAACCAACAAAACTCCAGAAGGTATATCATTTTCTGGAGAAATGGTGAAGACGGTGTCTCCATCCGCTGTACGCCTCAGTGTGCTTACTTGGTTATTTATAGAAGGCCAAATGAACCGATGGAAGGCCACGCCAGAGAAACTTCCAACTGTTTTTAAAAATTCCCATATGGCAGAGAAATTCAACAAAGATTTTTTCCCTTTATTTTTTTAAATCATAATTTAAAATATGAAAAGTCAGAAAGCAGCCCAAGGTAAAAGCAGATAGAGTTTAAAAATCAGTTTTATGTGAAATTGTTATTGAGGAGTTCATGTTCTGTCAATTAAAATTAAGTCTAGCAAAAGCAGATTGCTTATTTTCTTTAAGATTTCATGCTTGCTCAGTGTCTTCATCATTACTGAGAAAGCCACAGACCTTTCCGATCTCCAACATTACAGACATCATTGATTACTTACTGTTACTTGTATATCCCCACTCAATCACTAATCTAATTGGTTGTAAATATTCAGATCAAATCTTCTTACGAAAAGCTTTTTCTCTTCAGTGTCATTGGCACAGACCTCCTTAAACCTCTAAAATTCCATCTTGCCATCTTCTTCCCAACTTTCTTGTTTTTAACTTCTCCTCTTCTCTAAAGCCCTCTGAAAATTTGATCAACATTCTCTACTTTTTGAACATATCATTTTATTCCTCAAAAAATAATAGTTATAAAGTTTAAGCTAGTAAATGTGAAAAAAAGGAACATTTCATTTTTTCTAAATTATCCTCATACCTGCTTAGTGAATTGCACCAGTTTGCTCTTCCTAAGTAAACCTTTTTGTAGTCCCTGACTTGGGAACCAGAGATATTTGAATTAGCTCAGGCCTCCTATTGTTCTCAAAAATGATTTTAATTTCTACACTTTTGTGGAGTGTTTTCCCATCTGCATCAAATGCAAGCTTTATTAACTATTAATTCATCTGCCTCCATTCAAAGTCTGGATAATGCTAACGTGGATATTTGTAATGAATGTACATCACAAATTAATAAACCATCTTGTATCTTTGGCTGGAGAGGTCTTGGGGAATCCTTACACATCGTAGAATGTTCTGTTCTACCTACGATGCTGGGCTTCAGTCTTAGTTTACTAACTCATGACTTCATTTTGGATGCTCGTGAACAAGATTCACCAGTTAACATACATTGTTAGTTGAATTATAACTTGCTGATTTCACCTTGGACATGTGTTTACAAAATGTGGTCAGTGAGGAATTACTATCATTTAGTTGTATAGTAAAATGGAGAAAATTACTTCGTATACATAGGACAGAATTCTTTAGCAAAAATTTCAGGTAAAAGCAGAATCAGGTAAAAGAAGAAGACAAAAATTTGATATCCTTGAATTTTCCCCATTGGTAAGGAGAAAAAAAAAAAACCCACCTTTATTTCTGTATTCGTTGCTGCTGGACTATCACCCAAACCATATGAACAATTTCTTTGATACAACCCCACTGAAACAACATTTTTTCACTCCATACTAGATAAATTAAAGCTTCATTTTCTGTCACATGAAATGAAAGTTGAAATGACAATCTATTTGTAGGTTAAAAATGGAAACTGTTCAGGCTTTGGCTGGAAAATTGGCTGATGTAATATGTACATGAAATTGGGCAGCTGAAATGCATTATAATTAGCCTCCAGGTACTTCTAAATTTTCATGGGCTGTACTATTTTTGCCTTTTTCCAGTTAAACTGAATTATTTGATAGACATTAAATAGTATCAGGTACTATTTTTTTCTTAATTCTATTTATATTCTATGTAGAAATAATATTCTAAGGAAGGGCAGTTATCTGATTGCATAATCTTTCCTGTTACCATCATTTTATACAAAGAAAAAGCCATGTCTGTTTAATTAAACCACAAATTTGCCTCTGATTCCGAAGACGCAAAACCTTTTTTTTCTCCCTTGCTTCTCTAGGCGAACAGTTCATCTCCTCCTCTTTTTTCACAGAACACAATTCTAAAGCATTTGTGACTCGTCTTACGAGTGTCTCTCTGAGTTTAGAATGAATTCAAGAGCATAGAATAAGTGTCCTAATGGAATGGCTGACCCATTTATCTTAAGAATGATAATATAAAATCGTTCCTTTCAAAAAACCTGGAATAAACATTCGTGCTCACTCCGTCTTTTATAGAGTCTTCCTCTCAGTTTACCATTTTTATTTGTCAGACCCCACAGGGAGACCTAAGCTTTGGTCAAAGACAAGCATTTAAGGTACTCTCTCAGCATTTGAGTTTTAGATTTCCCACAGGTGACAATTTAGAAATAAGTTGAGCAATTCCCAGCCAAATGCCATGAAAAAAGCATTACATTGGAAAATTGGTGTCTAAAATAAGTATTTTTTCATTTAAGATCACACACTTTAGCCTTCCTATAGCTCTAAAGGATATTGAAAGGGGCCTAGATGAATATGTTTTATACAAATACAAAAATTAACAATTTTATAAATTAAAATAAAGAAAAGATGGATATTGGTTTAAAGGTAAAAAGTTTCAGACATGCAAAATGAATAAATTCTGGAGCATTATTCTACAGTATGGTAACTATAGTAAATGTATTATATACTTGAAAGTTGTTAAGAGATTAGATCTTAAATGTTCTCCCTCCCCCACACACACAGTTAACTATGTGAGTGATGAGTGTGTTAAATTAGCTTAAATATGGTAATCATTTCATAATGTATACAAATATGAAAAAAATCACTTTATATACCATAAATAGGTACAACTTTTACATGTTAATTATACCTCAATAAAACTTGAAAAGATCAAAAGATACTTTTATAGATCACTAAAATGGATTTAAAAAGTTAATCATTGTTATTGAAGAAGATATTTCAAAGACATACCAAAGTATAATACCAATATATTTAAATAATCTAATAAAACCAGAATAGAATTATCACTCTTCTATAGAAATAAGTTCATCACTGAATACATTAACCCCTTCAATAATTTTCATAGGATTATTTTATTTTGGAGAAACACTTTTAAAACTTATTGGCTTTTGGATGGCAATGGAAAATCACTAAACCAGTACTACAAAGTGATAGTGTTTATTGCTATCCTTTGAAATACAAAATGTAATGAGTTCAAGACACTTCTACTCTATTTTCTGGAACATTGGATTTTTCCTGTTGAGCATATATTGAAGAGATCATTTTAATAAAATTATATGGATAGGGAAATGAGTAAAGTTTTCTTCCCTACTCTTAGGATGTGCGTATCTCTTGAAAAGCGTTCTTGTTTGTCATCATGCATGCAGAACCATTTATGTCCAATCTTTCACCTTGATTTCCATCTCTTCGGTTGTTACAGGCACATCTTTAACACTGTTTGAATGTTTTACTCTTGTGGCTTTTTTTGTTTTGTTTTGTTTGTCTTTTTTGTTTTGTTTTGTTTTTCATGTTTGGCAGTTTGTTCTTTACAATGGAGCATATTGCGATAATCTATTAGCAAAAGTAAGAGGATCTTTGGAGCTCTGATAATTGTTTCTTAGCTTTTGGAAATCAAGAGAGTAAGAATATTTCCAGGTTAGGAAGGACAAGCTCAGCATTCTTTAACTTCACAGGTCAATATCCCTTTTGCTAAGAAAAATTATTTTCTTTCTGACGCAATGATTTTTTTCAAGTCCTATATAATTGAGGCTACTTGCTAACTTTATTCTTAAACATTATCTTTATACTTTTGGAAAAGGAAGTAGGAAAAGGTATAGAGAAGGGATATTTGGAAGAGTGGGTTCAGATACTTCTGCAGAGTTCTGATGAGGAACGGGAAGCAAAAGAATAAATGCCAAATCTGTTGTTCTGGGAGAGGTGACCTCAGGTGACATCAATACTTTAGTTAAAATATATACCAATAGGATTTCTCTTAAAATGTATAACATCAGCAAGAACTAATTTTCACAATGTTTGAGGCCTTTCCACACAATAAAACCAATAGAGTAAAAAGTTTCCTCTTCCAGGTCCTCTTTTTTTCTACTCACTACTTGGTACAAAATAGTAAAAATAATTTCTTCAGAATTCTGTAGAAACACTTATTTTTTTCTGCTAAATTAACTAGAAAATATAATGAAGATTGAAGAGGGTAAGTATGCAGACGCTAACTACAATTCAGAAGGAATATCTATTTGTCTTCTTGTTAGCCAATGAAGAATTTTCTGTAAAATGTTAAGACAAACTTTTGAGACTAAAGTAGAAATAAACATGAAAAAACTCAGGGCGCTTAGCACATAGTGGGTACTCAACAACAATGGACTCCAAATGAATGGGTGATTGTTTGCACCTAGTTACACTGCTGCCCTCATTGGATTATTCTCTGCCAAAAGGTCACCTCCTAATTAATCATTAGTAGCCACTTTGATACTGTATTTTCTGTTAACAGAAAGCATTGAGCAGAACACTGCAAATATTTGGTCTTATAAGCTCTGTAAGTAAACATACATAAATGTATGTGTGTAGTGTATAATGGCACATTATATATATATACACACACACACATACACACATATTTATATATTTTATAATATATAAATTATGTATACACATATGTATATTTATATATCCTGTGCCATTATATATGCTATTTTTACAAATATACCCTGTATTTTATACAACGTACACAACACAAAATTTTAGAAGAATTATTACTTCTACGACCTAATGGATCTGGCTCACACTGGAGTAGGCACAGTTCAACTTTTAAGACCACGTAAATAGAGATGATTTTTCAGCATTTTTTTCATTTACTTCTCTTCTGCCCAGCCACCTTAACAATGCTCATGGCCACTGAGCAGGTCATTGAAGCATCATTTTTATTCTTCACTTTCTGTAATAATATTTTACTTCCATCTCAGGAGCTGTAGCACTTCTTCCTACAATGAACATTGTCATATTGGGGAGGTCCTGGGCACCTCCATGCCAGAATTTTAGGAAGAAAAGATAACTACTTGAAGATACCTTTAAAAATACAGGGTGCTCTCAAATTTCTACCTGCACTTATAAGTCTCTCCTGTAGGGAAGTGGGATTTTTCCTTAGAAAAAAATGTACAGCTCATGAGAACAAGCCACCCTCGTCGACAAATTCATTATGTATTCAGTATAAGTATATATTTTGTTTTTCAGCTTCCAGAGGTTCTACATATTTCATTAAAAAATTATGTCTTATTCAATGTGAGCTCTTTAGAACCTTGTGAGAGGCAAGACTGGAAGTGAAGTGGCAGGCAGCAGGCAGCAGGCAGCAGGTGTGGATTAAAGCCAGTCAAGTTGCATTGTTCCACTCAGTGGGTAGGGAGTGGCAATGGAGGACTCAACCTCTGTCTGCTGCTAGTGCCCAGAAACAGTCTTCTCTCTGATTCTTGATGCCACTGCTGATTTACAGGCAACAGCACTCTTGAATGTCTGCCTTCAAGGTTTCCTTTCATACGAGTAATAAATTAACACTACAAAAATGAATGCATTTCAAGGGAAAATTTCAGTTTCTGTATCCACAAATGGTTCAGCATCAATGATCCCCTGTACTCTGTTCTTTATATTATGTGTATTTTTCTCCTATATGTTGATGTTACATCAATAACTCTATGATGAATGCTCACCTTAAGAGAATTAGATTTGGATGACAGGGACTAAATTGCTTTCAGCAAATTTTATAATTGCCCGCAGCACCCTGGATTCCTAAAGACTTTGGAATAGGCTCTTGGGCTCTGGTTAACTGTGTTTTCACATTGACCAACTCATGGTTACTTACTGGCACAACCAGGAAACATCAAAGAGCTGTAGGCAGAAAATCCCTTAGCACTTACACTTTATATAAAATTGGTCTCATAGACTAAGCCTGTGATTAAAGGGACAGTATTCAAAATCAACAGAAATGTCTAGTTACATGAGAACAGTACAAATTGTGACATTGCTCTCAGGGCCTTATCAGGAGATAAAAACATTAGATAATTTAGCTTAAGAATGAGGAAACTGAGCGAGATTGAAAGGAGATTTAATAAATCTTCGACTATGTGGAGGACATTATTATATTGACCACATTGTTAACCTGTTTTTCATTTCCAGTGAGATAAATATAAGAGCTGAACTTCAGGATAAGGGATTTAGATGAACTCCGTGGAAGAACTGCTTAATAGTAGTGGTTCTGATTTTAGAAAGAGTCACCAAGAAAATAATTAAAGACCTTGCAGAACAAAATTATCAACTATCTATGAGTAATCTATTGTTCTACAGTCAGCCAGAAGAATCAATAATTAGTCCAATTCAACAAATATTTATCAACCATTGTTTGCTAAAGTAATCTACAGTTTGGCAAAGGCAAAGGAAAAAAATATACCAGTAGCCATTGTACAGGGCATATTTTGACAATATTATAAGAAGCAAGTGCTTTGAGAATTCATAGAGAAACAGAAGGTTTACATTTGAGGAGATCAAGAAACGATTCACATTAAATATATCATTGGAGATTGACTTTGTTAAAAATTGAATTTTAGTGGATGAAACTGGTGTGGTATGAATTTGTGTGTGTGTGTGTGTGTGTGTGTGTGTGTGTGTGTGTGTTTTGTTGAGGACAAGGAAGCAAATGAATTAAGGGAATATTATAACCAAAACCACAGAAACAGTGTACATGGTGGAGCGGGCAGTTTGTTTCAACTGAAATGTGGAGCAAGCTAAAGCTAGTAGATGCTCTCCTAGAAAGAGAATTCATTGAGGAGAAAAGAGAGTGAAAAAAAGAACTTGGCATAAGAAGGCAAGAAAAGGGAAAAGAATAAAAAGAAAGATGCTCAAATTCTATTTCATTTATTCTTTCCACAGATATTTGTTGAGCATCTGCTGTGCAGCAAGCACTAAAACTACAGGGGACCAAATATTTTCCACTTCCACAGAACTTATGATCTAGAGGCAGACAACATTGATTAAATAATGATGCAAATAAACCCAGAAGTACACCTGGAGTAAATGTTGCTGAAGAGATGAACTGATGGGGGAAGGAGTGGAGTGATGGGAGTAGTTAAGAGAAGGATATTAGGAGATAAGACTGAAGAGGTAAGTTAAGAGCCACCCTAATAAGGATTAAGGGCATAGGATGTCCTTAGAGGGCTTTGAATATGTGGGTGACATAAACATAACTGCATTTAGAAAAAAAATCAACAGAAGTCCAGTGTGGAATAGATGAAAGAGGGGTAAGTTGCATGTGGGAAGGCAAGTTGGAAGGCTGTTTCAATATTCCAGGTGGCAGATTATGGTAGCTTGGTCCAGAGCTGTGGCTAAGTAGTTGGAGAGAAGTTAACCAAAAGGAGACCTAATTTGAAGACTAAATGGAGATTTATTGGAGGTAGCAATAATAGGACTTGTTGCCAGAGTTGCTGGAGAGGTTGTGAGAAGGTTGGCTCCAAGATATCTGGCTTGTACAATTGATTGAATAGAGTCACCATCTGTAGAGGCATGGGAATTGAAGAGGAGACAGGTTTCCAGGGTGCACCATGAGTTCAATTTAGGAAATGTTGAGTTAGAGCTGCCTTTGAGATTTCAGGTAGATGATTTTATAGGCGATTGGATATGTGGGACTGAAGCTCAGGTGGTCTGGGATTAACATGTAAATATGCACATCTCCTATGTGAGGATATAATTAAATGGTGGGCATAAATGGGATCACCCTGAGAAACAGTATGATATAGAATGAGAAGAAAAAGGAGCCTAGGACTATGCCTTAAAAGTCTAACAAATTAACACTGGTGTAGAAAATAATAATCTTGAAATTGTCTTCAGTGAGTTCATGAAGGTGGGAGGAAAATAGGAAGATTGAAGTATTACAGACACAAAGAAAAGAGTATGCAAGGAAAAGAAGGGAATTGGTTCATAGTGAAAGATGCACCTATGGGGCCAAATAAGGTAAAGACTAGAATGTTTGTTGGATCAGCATGAGGCAAGAGTGAAAGCTTCTTCAGGAAAACTTTCTCCCATCTGCCAAGAACAGTTAAATGTACACTCATCTGAGTTCCCATTGAGGAATACCTATTCCTGTTACAGAGCCTACTATTTGAGGGTGTGTCTATCTCCCTCTCTAGGGAAGATGAGGGATGTTCTGCACAACGTATTTCTCAGAACATTGAGTAACTGCTTGAAAATGTGAAATGGTAAATGAATATTTTTTGACTATATGAGCAAAGCATAAAGAATAGTCAGAGAGGCAGAAAAACCTGGAGAAAACAAGAAGTGACAAGTGCCACAGAGTCTGAAGATAAGAAGGACTAACTAATGTGGCCTTCATCCATGTCATGCATGCTTGTAGGGCATGTAAGAGGATTGAGCTCTTGGCCTGAAATGACAGCCCTCCTTCCAGAACACTGTGCTCAGAACGAATTGACTGTCTTTAAAAAATCAGTCCACTCTATTTCTTAATCTGTGATGTCCTTGTGAATATCAGATGGGTTTGTTGAATGATATCATTGAGAGCCATCAATCAGAAACTGGAAACCAGATCATTAGCTACTGAATAAAGCAAAGGATCTGCCCTTCTAAAGTCTGAGTAAAATTTATTCTTGAAATCAGAAGTATAATGAACATTTAAGTAAGAAGGCTAATTACCACATGCTCTACATTTAAACTTTAGGAATGGAATGAATTACCTTTCTCTCCTTCACTTTCAAATGACAATTTCCTTCTTCGTAGTTTACAGTTGTCTCCTTCCGAATCATTCATGGATTGTGATCGTAGGAGATCAGCCTTTGTTAATGAAACATGAAGATAAAATGAAAGATTACTCAATTAGAACATAATGTACTATCAGTAAACTATTTACTATTTCATATCGTTTCAACCATCTTGAGACTTAATTATTAGATTGCAGGCAAACAGCTACAATACCCTGCTCAATACTCGTTTCTTAAATATAAAATACACTGATAGAATAATTTTTAGTACTTTCAACATTTGCTGGGGAAATCATAGTGTAGAAGTTATTTATATGTGAAATGTTTAGGGATGATGTCAACATTTAAAGAAAAAATATTTCTTTATGTGGAATGTGTTTTATGCAACTTGGTAAAGTAAAAATAAGAACAATACAGTTGACCTTTGAACAATACAGGCTTCAACTGTGCAGGTTCACTTATACACGAATTTTCTTTTTCCTCTGCTACTCCTGAGACAGCAAGACCAACCATTCCTCTTCCTCCTCCTCCATAGCCTATTAAATATGAAGATGATGAGATGATGATCTTTATGATAATCCACTTCCACTTAATTAATGGTAAATATATTTCCTCATCCTTATGATTTTCTTAGTAACATTTTCTTTTCCATAGCTTACTTTATTGTAAGAATACATTTTATAAAAATATATAAAATATGTGTTAATTGACTGATTACATTATTGGTAAGACTTCTAATAAATAGTAGGCTATCAGTAATTAAGTTTTTGTGGAGTCAAAAGTTATATGCAGATTTTCAACTATATGAGGGTTGGTGTTCTGAATTCCCATGTTGTTCAAAAGTCAATTGTAGTAATTTAAAGAACTTTGCATAAATTATAGTATGGCAAAGAAAAATGTATAAACTAGTTAAGATTAGCTATGATGTTTAAATGATGTGGTAATTATCATAAGGTTAAATTTCACAACAATAAATATAGGTTAAATTCCATAAACATTACACTTTGAACCCTTTATTATTTTGCTCCCAGATCCTCCTTCTTCCCTCTCTGGTTCACTCTGTCTAATATTGTCTGTCTTGTAAATAAAAATGGAAGCTCCTGTTTGAGTGCTGACTAAACTTTTATATAATGAAGTTATGAGAGGTAGATACTTGTTACTTTTCAAGGCAAAGTCAGAATGAGGTTGGTGACATAAAACTGAGATTGTGACAAATTACTGAATTAAAACCATTACAGAAACATATGTTCTTAATAACTAGAATCTTTTCCACCTCAATTAAAAAAGATCTTTTCGGTGTTTTAAAAAGAAATAACTATCTGAACTGGTGCATCAGGATATTAAATGGCATCTAGGGGCCCTTAAAATTCCTCTTTCTCTTTTAAGCCTCTCATGGTACTTAGGAATATCTATGACTACAGGAAGTATTAAGTCTACCCCCTCTTACCTAAGTATCGACTTTAGGGTTTTTTTTTCCCCCCAGAGAATATATTAGTTAGCATTTAAATACACTGGCAAGTATCAATCACTCAATATTTGATTTCTGATTTAAAAAAGCATTCAGAATTGGAGTGGAGTTGTGAAATTTTGGGGGGAAAGGGATAGAAAAGGAATAACCTAGTAATAAATTTTGGGTTACAACGTAAGTTTTATAGCCATAGAACAGTAATAGCTCATAAGGGCACATTTTCATAGTAGAAAAGAGTATGGAACATAAGAGCTACACTTGAAGTTCATTCTAGCTTAACTTGCATATACAATTATTTAACTATTATTTCTGTTAAACTACATATTCATTCTACACCATTAAAACCGACAATACTGTAAAACCTGACTAATTTGTACTTCTGTGATTTGGAAATTGTATTAAATAGGAAACTAAACTTGAATGAGGTTAATTTTTTCATTACTATTGTGAAGACACTGATTACCAATGTATAGTATAAATAATAGCTGAGAGACTATTCTAACCTCTGTATAAGATAAACTCAAGCAATTTTCAACAGCCTAAAATCACCCATTTCTAGCAAATAATTGGACAGTATAAACAAAGGCTATTTTAACTCAAGTGTATCACCTAAGGGCTTCTACAAGGTCAAACCTAGTTGAACTACTTGAAATTATTCAACATATTTGAAAGCAATTAAGCTAAATTTCTTTTCTATAATTCAGAAATTTTAATATTCAGCTGGCCTTTCCTTCCAAATATTCAGAATTTGTAAAGTTTTGCTGCAATATTTTGCTTGATTTTTCAGAAGCATTTGTGCAATTCAAGAATAAACTAACATGTCAGAAATGTAAACATAAACAAACAGTTAACATATACCTTTGCACTCTCATGCCTTAGGTTGAAAGTCAACTCTAGGTTTGTTAGAAAGTGATCGGAAAACTCAGGATACATATCCAAAACCTCTAACAAGTCTTCTCGCTGAATCTTATGCAAGTCACAGTATGTGAGTGCTCTTACATCTGCATTAGACTTTCCAGGTTTAGCATAAAGATGAACCATTTCTCCAAATATATCATTTTTTCCTAAGAAAATAAAAAGAAAAAGAGGCTGGGAAAGGGAATCCAAACTAATGTTTTCCTTCTAAAAGTAGAAGGGGGTCACTAAACAATTGATCAATCCCTGAAAACCAGACTTGGAGAGCAACGTTCCAGCACCTCAACTAAATGCACATCCTATGTTTGGTGAGTGGAAATTTATCTCTAAGGGTGATTGGTTCTTTTATTTCCTTGTTTTGGTTATTTGGCTAACCATCTAGAATGTAGCAAACATATCTTCAATCCAGTATGCCCCACTTTGCTAGCAAAGGGTCTTGCCATATAGTATTTTAAAGATACTTTCAGGTAGGTGTACTCTGATTTTTTCAATCTGGGGATATGAGAAAGGCTGCAGTGAGTCAGATTCATGATCTTTCTGTCTCGGGATGGTCTCTGCAGGTGATGCTGAGCAAGGGGTTATGATGGAGCTGTTTCAACACTTAGTGGATTGGTGGAACAATTGGAATACACCTTGTTTCCTAAAAACCACATTTGAATTTGCCCTTATTAAATATGCCCAACTGCTTAATAAATCTAGTTATATTTTCTCAACATATATAGTCCTGCTTTTTGTTATATGGCCTTTGTTAGGGAAATTTGTCCTTGCTCTTCTGTAAAATCTAGGGTTATTTCAGTGTCTAGCTTCTAACGGGCCTTCCCCATCACCTCTGCCTAGCCACATACTACCTGCTTTTCAAGGTCTTATTCCCTGACAAGATAAGAACAACAGCAACAGTAACAAATATTTATTGAGGACCAGTAGGTGCCAGGCACTGTGTCAAATGCTTAGGTGCATTGCCTCAATTTATTCCTAAAATAACTTCATGAAGGAATTGCTAATAATTATCCACATTTTATGAATACAGAAAGAGCATTAAAGTGATAAACTGATTAGCCTAATGTCAACTTCTTAGTTGAATGAAGTGGAGAGAGGGAGAGAACAGCCAGAAGTAAATCCCACGCATCGTGACTCCAGAGTCAAAGTTATTGCACACCTGATACTGTGTATCTAATCTCCTTCCAATGACTTCCCTGAATGTCATGGCCACTTAGATTTTTCTGTTTCTGACTATCAAAGTACTTAAAAATTGTACTTGTGGTATATATACTTAATACATACTGATATATTACTTGATTATATAACTTCTAAAGATAATCAATGGCAATGTAAAATAGTACTCTCTTGTATCTATCCTGAAGCTTCTTTTCATTTTTAGAAAAAACTCCTTGAGTATATTATTTTAGATTTTGATAGACAACTTCACGTATACCTTACTGTGGAAGCTCTCAAAGACTTTTAAGTAATAAGGTTCTAATTAGTCAAAAAATGCTGTAATATTCTTGTTTCACAAAAGAATTCAACAATGAGAAATCAAACACTGTATCTTAACTATGTAAGAAAAATTGACATTAGAAAGGATACACTAACCACAGTTTAAATAAATTTGTATCAGCCTTCCAAAAATAGGATAAACGATCATAATTTGTAAGGATTTTAGGGGCTTACATGAAAATAGGGACAGAAAAGGAGTAATTTCCTGACATTCTTTATAGTTTTGGTAGCTCAATATAGATATTATTGTTTTTAAAAAAGACCTGAACTAAATTAAGCCTGGACTTTGTATTTCAACTACCAACATGACTATAAATGAGCCAGGATCTAGCCAGTCCATGGATATGTCTTAGCAACACTCTAAAATTACTACTTGATAAAGCAAGAAAGCTTTTTACCTTCTTGTAGAAGCTAGGACTGGCTGATTTGAAGATCGGAAACGCAACAAAGCATCCTCCTTCTCTGGCAACAGAGAAGGACAAACTGACCAGGACAAACTGTCTAGGCCAAATCTAGTGAAAACCTAACTTGATTGTGTGGCCTTAAAATGATTTAGAATATGTGTTTATTCTTTGTCAGCTTATTGGTTAGAAAACCAAATTTGGGAAATTAAAAAAAAACTAATATAATAAAATTATCAAAATAGATAAGAAAATCACTTGAACATCTTTATTCATGTATTTGAGTTCTGTGCCATGCCATACTCTGGTTCTACACAGCAGCAGGGAAAACAGACAACATCCCTGTGCTATTGGCGATAACTATCATATATGAACATCAAAAGCTGAGTGACAGAAAATCATTGAATTACATGCCCATTATTTAAGTGGAGCTGGATAATCTACAGGGGAAAAAATGCAAATTTTTACAGAAACTAAGGATAGGCGTTATCATAGGGAGAGTGAGGCTTAAACCTACTGGCTGTATGGTAGGAGAAAAGAAGAATTGACTACACTTCTGCACTTTTCTCTGTTTCCTTTCTCTTCCCCAGTGTCCTAATATTATAAAGAAGTACTACAAGTTCACATGGCCTAAATTTATTTTTTATTTTATTTTATTTTATTTTATTTTATTTTTG
The DNA here is from genome assembly GCF_024542745.1 of Macaca thibetana thibetana. Lineage (NCBI taxonomy): Eukaryota > Metazoa > Chordata > Mammalia > Primates > Cercopithecidae > Macaca > Macaca thibetana. Next base: position 80,599,469 of record NC_065589.1, on the reverse strand, counting down.
AGACGGAGTCTCGCTCTGTTGCCCAGGCTGGAGTGCAGTGGCACGATCTTGGCTCACTGCAAGCTCCACCTCCCAGGTTCACACCATTCTCCTGCCTCAGCCTCCCGAATATCTGGGACTACAGGCACCCGCCACCACGCCTGGCTTATTTTTTGTATTTTTAGTAGAGATAGGGTTTCACTGTGTTAGCCAGGATAGTCTCGATCTCCTGACCTCGTGATCCGCCCATCTCGGCCTCCCAAAGTGCTGGGATTACAGGTGTGAGCGACTGCGCCCGGCCCCTAAATGTATTTTTAAAGAGGCAGATTAAACATGTGCTTTCTTTTGCACCCAAATCAGTTGAAGTTATGACTAATTTAATCCTTCATCACTTCTATCCCTGGTTGTTAGGTTCATAGGTCTATATTAATTACCTAGTTAAGGACTGTATGATTCCATTTAATCCGACACGGCAGGTAAAAGTGCACAGTGAATAAATGAAATTCATCAAAACATAAACCCAGTTCATGACAGGGCTTTGGCACATGCTAGCAAGTATTTCCTATAACACATATATTTTATTTTAAGGTGTTGAGGGATCAAGCATGAAGCTAAGATCTTCTAACATAAAAAAAGAATATGCTTACTATTTTCCTATATTTGGCCTCAAATGTCTAGGTAGCTGCCAAGAACTGAAGAGAATCATCGAAGCATTTACACATCGGAGAAAAAGTGAGACAGTTAAGAAAACATATTTTCTGCAAGGTTAATTTGGTTTGAACTGAATTTTAAATACAGTTTTCAAATTACCCACCACTCTTAAACTGTTCTTATAAATACATACATCAGTCTTTTTTTCCTGATCATTTTAAACTATGCATTATAAGCTAATAACTGAATCTGTCACCATGCACTTCTAAAACACTCACCCAGAATAGCCACCACAATGTCATCTTTGAGAATTTCAATGGAGCCTCTGGATAAGAAATAAAGTGCAGTGAGGACGTCCCCACAGTGAACAAGGGTGTCTCCTGGAGGTGCATGGGTGGTCTTGAACTTCATTGCCAAAGCTCTAAGGCAACCTTTACTTGCCCCCCTAAAGGCTTTGCAGTTTTGCAGCAAGGTCTGGTTGAGATGTAGACAAATGTCTGCTTGTAAGCATTCTGGGAAGCCCTTTAGGACCTGAAGAAAAAAAGAAAGAGTTTCATACTACCAGCCTTCTGGGTGTCTCCGCCTGAAATACAGTCAATTTCTTGCTCACAGAACTGCAGGTGTAGTCATTGTCACGCAGGAGTTCCTACAACTCTTCTACCTCGCCTACCTCTTAATGAATACTTGGTTTGCTAAACATGTCAAAATTTTTAACTCAAATACTTGTTCTCTGAATTAACTGCAGGCATTCAGACTCAATACAAATGCTGTCTCATTAAAATATAATGCCTACAACTTTTCACACTGCTTCTCTTTCCCTGCATTATGTTATGTGGCATACTGTGCACAGATATAATGCAATGTGACAATTAATAAGACATAACTAATGAAAGGTGGTACAACTAGAAAGACAATCAACCTTTTGAAAGAATCTCAAGTCAATTTAGGTTGCCATTTCTGGTATACATCTAAGTTATAATTAGTAAAAATGTTGACCCTGAAATAGCCATGGTATTTGTAAATGTCATATACCATAGTGTGCTATTAGTTTACAGTATTTGAAATATTTATGTCTCACATGCACATTATTAATACTAAATATTTTGATAAGCACTGAAAATAGAGAAAAGCAAGGAGGACAGCAAAAACACTTTAAAAGTGTAGTCCAATATTCAGAAATGGAAATTGCACCAGAATTTGCAGTGCATACATAAGCTTCTAAAGTGCTACTGTTTTGACAACCTATTCAGGGGCTAATTTAAAACTTGTTGAACAGATTAAACAATATCTTGTGACAACTGCTACTCAATCTGAACTGAATAAAATTATTTGTTATTTTCATACAATTCTCAATATACAATGGTTCAAAGACATTCAACTCTTGCTTATCTGTGTCTTGCTATTTTGGGTGTCGTACGTAGATTTTAATTTTTATATTAATGTTCTGCTACCAGTACAAGCAGACTCATTTAAATATGCTTTGAGGTGGAGGAATGGGACATTATATAGTGCAATTTATAGTGCAATGATGCAATTTGGGCATTTCCTGTCTTTTTGGATCAACCTTGGTATGCCCTCCAATATAGCTAAAAGTAGCCATGAATTGTTTGTAAGGCCAATGCATTTGGCTCACAGAGGAGCTTCAAATTGAATCATACGAGAAAAAACATACAATTATTACTATTGTTAAATATTCAGGTAAGCACAAGGCTCCTACTGTGTACAGGATCACTGTGTAATGCAAGTGGTCAGACTGATATGTTATAAAGAGGATCAGTAAGATACCTGAAGCATAATAGTCATGATTTTCTGCTCTTGTTTTCTTCACTGTATGGAATCACTCATAGAAATGAATAGGGAGCATTTTAGATGAAAATTCATAGAACTGAATTCTGGTCATGGATTTGCCCCAGGTTGACTCTTGTACAAGTCACTTCATCAATCTGTGTTTCTCTACCGTAGAATGAGAATCTTTGCAATATTGAATTTAGCCATAATTTCAATAAACTACTCTTAAACAATGTGTCAATTGTTAGACACAGCCCATCCAGCTCAGTGTTGCTATAGGAAATCAGGTTTTCATCCTGAAGAGTCTGTATTTCCTTGCTCAGGTCCCAAAAAAATATGCCTCCTTTTGATAAGAGTTTCTGGGCACTCATCTGTAATCTCTCCCCTTAACTGTAGCTGTTGGGCTTGGTCTACATGACTGGACTCCTTCCAGGTTCCCTGCTTGATGGAAGACCTCTCCTACAGGATAACTTGCCTAGTTTTTGCCTGTTTCTGCCTCCGGGTGCTGGAGGCCCTTCCTACTCTTTGTTGGAGTCTTATATCAACTCAGCTTTTCACATGGAACCAGTTGTCTGGGTCACTGATCCCTTCTACCATTTAAACCACTTCATTGGACTCTTTGGCAAGTGATGTAAAACTGGAGTTGAACTAAATTTGGACACAACGTGGTAAAATGCTGGCCACTTTGCTTGAGGGCCAGCATTTTAGAGTGTTGTGGCCAGATTTAGTTCAACTCCAGTTTGGGGGTTGTATAGAATAAAACACCCTAGTTTATACAGGCCTCTGCATATGAATTACTTCTCTTCTCTGACGGCCACTGCTGTGGTCTCTGAGTAATTCTAAGTAACCCCATGCAGATAAAGATGTATAAAGCATTACACCAAGTAACAAATCAAATATATCCATCTGTCTTTTAAGATTCACCTGTAATAAAGTACATAAAGTCATTTTATATTTCACATGAGGAAGATATTGCTATGATTATAGTAGTTAGCATAAGAATACTGAGCCACTGAGACTGTAGCTGCTGTTTCTGGCATTTTCCCTTAAGTATCCTTAAGTAAAACTTAGTATAGAAGAAAAATTGCGTGTGTGTGTGTGTGTGTGTGTGTCTGTGTGTGTGCATGCACACACGCTTACATGTGTATTCAGGCATGCTTTGAGTTGGAAGAGAGAGAAGAGATAGAGATGAGATTCTCCATTTCCCTGAATGTGTTATTTGAGCTATGGAATCAGACAGGCTTGATCCAAAGTTCTAGCTCCATCATTTGCTAGTTTGACTTTGGTCAAATTACTTAACTTCTCTGAGAATCAGTTTCTTTTTTTGGGAAAATTAAATTAATAACATGTATTTCACAGAGTTGTGGCCACAATTTAAATAAGAATGTGTGTAAACCCTTCGATGCACAAAAGATTTTTAATAGACAATGTACTTTGGACTTCCTCTGTGTTTTTGGTCAGAAATTTATTGTTCCTGAAAAAATTAGTGTATTATTTTTAGTTAGGAATAGAAAACCAAAAATCTATTGTGTTTTCTCTTTGGTCTGCCTGCTAGGGTATTCTCCACTAAGTTTTGTGTTCTATTGCCTCAGCAGAGTTTAAATGTTTTGTGCATTATTGCATAACCACTTTAAGAATTCTTTCTCCTTGCATCTCACTATAATTCTTGTTTCCTGTTTCTGGCTTGTTATATGTCCTGCAATACTTGAACTTAGGTTGTCACTGTGAGTAGCCCTAAATCCCTTTTGAAATTAGGTAGTCACTAAAATCAATATACAGATATGTTCTTGGAATTCCAATAGTTTTAGAATCATCCACAGAGCTTTAAGGATGATTCAGAAAGTTTTTTCTTATTAAATGTCCCCTGCCTCCAACATTCATTCTATTGGAAGTGACAGCCATTGGAAAGGATAACATCAAGTTGGAGGTGCCATAGAGCTGCTGTTGTTACGTGGAGAAGATACACAGATGTTGGCATGAACTTGCCTAGGTTAAGGACTTCTCATATGATGCTAGCCCTCAACAGATTTTCTTAATATTCTTAAGTTAGTCACATAGATCACTGAAGTAAAACTCAATAAAATTAAGAGTCAGTTGTTGAATGTCTTATTAGTTCTGTAGTTTTAACGTCCCAAATAAGTTAGCAGCTCTAGTATCTGGGTTCTGTCTAAGTAAAGGGACTTTAAAAGGGAGAGTTAAGAGTGGGAGCAATAGTGAAATAGAGGTAGAAGTACATTGAAAAAAGTCTGAAATAAGAGGTAGGTTTAAGAAGATATTTATCCAGGGCACCCCTTTCCATTGGCCTCAGCTGTATTGCCTTCTTGGCTTCCAGTTCATTGTACGTTTTTGTTTGTTTATTTTTAGGGTTGGTTCCCTTGCTAAACTCTCTGACATAGGACCTCTTCATTTATGACTCAGACGCTGACATTTTACCAGGCCTAGCAGATCTGGCTACAAAGAGTTGCTATGTCAATTGCACAAGTACAAACCAGGATGCATGCTGATTTGGTGATTGTTATATCTATTTCCATTATACTATACACAGCTTTCTTGACTGTCCAGCCTTGAAGCTTTGAAGGTACATATCACCTTCCACTGTGCATTTGAAGCCATGGTTTTATTGAGGCAATCTAATTTTAAAGACCAAGAAACACCACCCAGAATCAGTTTCATGGCCTGCAGCTTGAAACAGAAGTTATCATTCTTTTAGCAAATATTTATTAAGTATCTGCTAGATATGGTTTGGATATTTGTCCCACCCATCTCAGGTTGAAATATTATCCGGAATGTCAGAGATGAAGTCTGCTGTGAGGTGTCTGGTCATGGGGGTGGATTCCTCATGGTTTGGTGCTGTCTTCACGATAGTGAGTGAGCTCTCATGAAATCTGGTTGTTTAAAAGTGTGCAGCACCTCCTTCCACTCTCTCTCTTGCTCCTGCTCCTGCCATGTAACATGTCTGCCCCCTTTTCAACTTCTGCCATGACCGTAAGTTCCTGAGGCCTCTGTAGGAGCTGAGCAGATGCTAGCACCATGCTTGTACAGCCTGCAGAAACATAAGCCAATTAAACTTTTCTTTATAAATTACCCAGTCTCAGGTATTTCTTTATAGCAATGCAAGAACAGCTGAATACACTGCTATATGCTAGGCACTATGCTAAGCATGGGAGCATAACAATGAATTAAACATGTCTGAAAATATATCTGGACTTCAAGCCTTTCTCTAAATGCCCAAATTAAAACAAAAAATTACAGTGATAATCTGAATTTCCCACACTCTACTTTCACATCAAATTTGGACATTTATACTGTACATTTACAATACTAATGATTGTTCAAAGAAATTCTCAAGGTAAGAATTAATTTAAGGCAAATAAAAAGTTCTAATTTCATTTTTCAAATACTGGTGATGGGGACAGATTTTAAACATTTCAAGTTCCAGAAAATTTTTTCAAGGCTGCTACAAATCCTTTATCTTTATTATGATATAAGGTCACTGGAATATTTCATAAATGAATTAACTTCCTTTGACTTGAATTTATATGAATACAGCTCTTTGGGACTTTCAAAATCACATCATGACTTACAAATGAGAATTTGATCTTTTAAATGAATATGAAATGCTTTCTGTGATTGTTAAATCAATCCTATAGTTAAGTACTCAAGGACCCCAAATTTAAAGCCATTCAAACACAAATAACCCAACAACAACAAAACAAAATACCGCTATTAAATCAGAGTAAAACTCATAAACGAGATATCACACAAAACAAAGAGAGAGCAAAAATGGAAGTAGTATTTCATACTAAATATCTACCAAATATGACCAGACATTAATTCAGAAGTATTCAAATTTATGTAAAACTTCTCTAAAATGTATATATGCTGACACACACTTAATGACATACAATTATAATATTGTTAATATTCGTAATTAGGTAGTGAGTGAATTCAAATTTTCTTGAGCCGAGTAATGAATGCAAAAATCAATGTGCGCCAAAGTTAATATAAGCCTGAACTTCTGATCTGATGTATGTGCTTATCAAAATGACATGTCTTATTAACTTTTAATAAGTAATTCTTTAAATTTAAACTTCTAAATTTATACCAGTAAAATAATTGTAGTATCTATTTTATGTGTTGGAGTGCCAATGGCAAGGAAGTTTAGCTCAAGCCTGTGACAGATTATAATTAAAGAAATATTTCCTAGATTTCAGTCAGTGGAGTCAGAAGGGAGAAATATCCTAATAAATGAAGTTGTTTTTCCTATATTTATATGTCACTATTCTGTCACCTTTCACAGAGAAAAGATAGATATTCATCTTCTTAATCAAATTTTACCTGGCTGCTGATAAAGATAGCCAAATGGATTTAAATATTCATAATGTATTGACAATAAACTATTACTCTTTCCTCAAATTAAAAGTACAAGATTCAATATTTACTGTTTCTAAGGCCAAGTTCCAAAACACTTATGGTGGTTATACTTTCTCGATTCTGTTTGGATAAGTGTCAGTAATTGAGCTGGTTCCTTTTTTTTTTTTACGTGCCAAAACAAGTCTCTCCAGGCTCCTTCCATAGGATTGTAAACTCCTGTATTTGCTTCTGAAAAGAATCAAAATGTATTCTCTAATAGATACCCATATCCAGATAGTATGAGAAAGTTTATCTATGTTGTAATGAATGGTTTTTGATTTATTTCACTTAGTATAGTTGCAGAGGGGAGCATTCCCAAAGGCAGGCTGAATAAGGCACATTTAGGAAGTCTGAGTGTAGCAAATGACTCCTCTAAATAGCACATTAATCATATGGATGACTTTGGCGGCTGTGATAACTGACATTAGGAAATTTTCTAGGGAAATTCTCTGGGTCATTAACTATACTTAAATGTTGACAAATTAGGATTAATTAAAACACAAATTAACACTCCCTATGAAACACTAAACCTCAAGCATGATTATCAAATAGATGAGTAATATATTAAAACCTTAAATCTCTGTCCTAGCGTAAAGCTTTAATATTTTATAGCATTTCCTGATTCTGGTAAAATTATTGTTTTCAGTGTGAGCATTCATCTTCCAAAAAATCTTTAGCACTTGTAAGATACTAAACCCTGCTTTTTGGTGTTTGTAGAAGCTAACGTCCCAACTTAATGGATTCTGTAATTTCTAGGTCATTTAAGATCATTTTATTCCTATGGGTTAGCCATTGAGAAATAGGAAACATACATATTTCCTGTTTGGCAATTACATGTTAAATATTCCATTTTAACCACTGATCATGATAGGTGGACTCTTATAGTTGTTTTTAATCTTACAAATATGTGTTGCCTAGTTTGAAGCCCAAATTGTTTCATCATCTAATTTCTTATTTCACTTTCATGTGGTTGATGAAAAAATAAGGAAAGATTTTATTGTATAAAGCCATAACATAAGGCCAGATTGTTGTCAAAGCAGAGCATTATGGAATCCACAACTGCGGGAATATTTATAAGCATTGAGAGAATAAGCTAATTTTCTTCATGTGACTTTTCAACATTTGGCATATGATTTATATCTCTTAGGGAAAAAAATATGGGCAGAATAAAAACCTGTCACACACGGACAGAGATGACAATGTTGTAAATCCCAAACCAGTTTTGGTAATGGTAAAGAGTCCTTGAAAAATGAAACAGAATTATCCTTCCTATTTCTCCTGCAACTCCAGTTAACAGTGTGACTATGAGATGTTTGGTTGCTTTCAGAAGGAAACTTAAACTTTATCCTGATCGAAATTAAGTCAAGGATGGGTAGAAATGTGGGCCAAGGATGGGTAGAAGTGTGGGTGATGATGTGTGGGCAGAGGGGATTTATTGCTTTCATACACATGTCCTTGTTATCCAACCTCTGGAGTCCTTCTGTTAATTCTGCAGAAGGCTGACTTAAAAAGGGTGCCTCCGGATTTCTAAAATGAAGTCTCAGGGGAAAACTTGGAACCCATTAAGGTTTCTAAGGGCAACAGGAGGGATGTGCATCCTGAGGAGCAGTTTCAGGACCTCTCCTCCTTGCCCCTGCTCATTTATTTGAGAGAGGTAGTCGGGGAAGGGATGAACAGAATATAACCATAGTGGATTCTGTTGGATGCTCTACAAATAGTTCTTCCCAAATGGATTGATTGTAGGTGACCTTAGCTTGCCTACAAAATAAGGAAAAAGGAGGTACAATCTACCAGGTGATGAAAAGAATAATTTAAAACCAACATGTACTTAAAATACCATCTTGGACTTGAATCAAGTTTTACGGTTTCAGAAACATTTATCATGTATCGTATTTTAGCATCAAAATTTTTATTGAATTGTCAACATTATGTGAGGGATATACATTGACAATCACCCCAGTTTTCAAATTTGAAAGCAGAGGCAATGCATTAGGAATTTTATTTGTAGAAAAACTAAGACTCTAAACTTAATCCAGGGCTTCTTCAATCATTTTGACTTGTCATTGCTGTCCATCAAATTGGATTTCTAAAGTTGATAACAGAATAGTGAGACATAAAATGTTTCCCATTCATCTAATTTTTTGGTTTTATAGAAAAGTAATAAAGGGTAGAAATCTAGCACAGATGATCTTTTCACTTTCTACCAGTTGGGTATTTGTTTCTCAGGAATTTTAAGACTGGACAACAATTGTTTTTGAGGGAAAGTGGATGGCTGTATTAGCAGTTATCTAACTTTTTGTAAAATATTGGAAGCTTTCAAAATAGTGGAAGTTCTCTTCCTCTACCTAACAAATTCCCCTCCTATAACATGTATTGACTGTTACTTAGCACTCTGAATGTTCCAAATACCAATGTATCTACGTACATTTTTGCTTCTACCACTTGAGTCATAAAACAGCTGTGTGTGTTTCAAACCTATTTATGCCAGTTGAACTTGTTAGTGGAATTACATAATTCAATCATATAATACATAAAAAAATAAAATTTTGTCTAAAGAAAGAAAGCAGTGTCTCCTCCCCCCTGCCTATCCCAACTATGAAAATAAAAGTGAATGCTTCAGAAATCTTTTATAAAGGTGGGTAATTAAGAAAAATGCAAACAGATTGATAGATTAGGTGTGGAATCTTAAATACCTGAAAAGTAGAAATTTTATAGTCACTAAACTCTGATTATAATCCAAGAAATCAGGAAAAACAATTAAAAAGTAACCATAAAAGAGGAGTACTTAGAAATTAAGAACAATATTCGATGATAACTTTTTGATAAAAAAAGAAACAATTTAGAAAACAATAAAAATGAGAATATTTCATTTTAATACCTGTAGAACCACTGAAAAACTTGTATTCAAAGAAATATGTACACTCTTTCTTTATTTTTGATACCTTCATTATCAAAAATAAAGGCTCAGACAACAAAATAATTTAATACAAACGTTAAGAATAATAAAGTTATCAAAAATAAGAAAGAGAAAATTAATGGAGGCAAATGCTGAAAATGAAAAGAATAGTAGCAAGCTAACTTAAATACATCTAAGGGCTAATTCCTTGAATAAAATCAAATAGAATATATAAATCTTTCAAAGATCTGCTGAAGGAAAGAAGAGAGAGAGAAAAATATGCAAGTTCAGGAATAAGAAAAGCAGATGCATGCGCTGATTCAGAAAATATTAAATATCTTATAAGAGAAGCCTATGTGCAATTGTACAACTGTGGAAGCCTAGATAACATGCATGAACTCTTGATAAAATGCAAATTATTATAATGACTAAGGAAGAAGTAGAACAAATAATTTTACCAAGTAGAGTGGGAGAGGTGATTAAAGACCCACTATTAAAACAACCAGACGATTTTACAACTGATTTCTTTCTAACACTTAAAGAGCATATAACCACTAATGAATATCATTATAAAATAGATGCAAAATACTAAACAACTGATTAACCAATAATATCAACAATGTATCAAAAAATCTATAACCAGAAGTCCTACCCAGAGGAATTAAGTAAGAAAGAGGAAAAAAAAGGCATACAAATATTAAGTCAAACTATCTCTCTTTACAGACGATATGATTCTGTATCTAGAAAACGCTATACACTCCACCAAAGACTTCCAGATTTAATAAACAAAGTTAGTAAACTTTCAGAATACAAAATCAATGTACTAAAATCAGTAACATTTCTATACACCAGTAACACCCAAGTTCGGAGACAAATTAAGAATGCAATCTCATTTGCCTTAGTCACATAAAGAATAAAATATCTAGGAATACAGCAGACCAAAGAGGTGAAAGTTGTCTGCAGTGAGAATTACAAAATACTACTGGAAGAAATGAGAGAGGACACAAAAAAAATTGAAAAAAAATTTCATGCTTATGGATGGGAAGTATAAATATTGTTAAAATGACCATACAGTCCAAAGCAATGTACAGATTCAATGCCATTCCTGTAAATGTACCAAAGTCACTTTTCACAGAATTAGACAAAATTATTCTAAAATCATATGAAACCAGAAATATGCCTGAATTACCAAAGGAATTCGAGGCAAAAAGAACAAAGCTGGAGGCATCATACTACCCAACTTCAAACTATACTAGAAGGCTACAGTAACCAAACCAGTGTGGTACTGATAGAAAAACAAACACATACTAATGGAATAGGATAGAGAAACCAGAAATAAAGCCACACACGTACAGCCACCTGATTTTCAACAAAGTTGACAATAACAAACAACGAAGAAAGGATTCCTTATTCAATAAATGATGCTGGGATAACTGGGTAGCAATATGCAGAAGAATGAAACTGGACCCTTATGTTTATCCATCAACAAAAATTAGCTCAAGATGGATTAAAGACTTAAATATAAGACCTAAAAACAATAAAAACTCTAGAAGAAAGCCTATGAAATGACATTCCGGGCCATATCATTACCAATACCTTTTCAACCTTGGCAAAAAATTTATGACTAAATCCCCAAAAGCAATTGCAACCAAAACCAAAATTGAAAAATGGAACCTAATTAAATGAAAGACATTCTGCACAGCAAAAGAAACTATCAATAGAGTAAACAGACAACCTACAGAACGGGAGAAAATATTTGCACACTGTGCATCTGATAAAGATCCAATATCCAGAATCTATAAGGAACTTATTAAGCAAACCAACAAGCAAAAAACAAAGAACTCCAATAAAAAGTGGGCAAAGGACACGAACAGATACTTCTCAAAAAAAGGCATACAAGTGGCCAAGAAACATATGAAAAAAATGCTTATCATCGATAATTATCAGAGAAATGCAAATCGAAACTCCACTGAGATACGATCTCACACCAGCCAGAATGGCTATTATTAAAAAATCTAAAACCAATAGATATTGGTGAGGTTGTGGAGAAAAGTGAACACTTGTACACTGCTGGTGGAAAATGTAAATTAGTTAAGTCACTATGGAAAGCAGTGTAGAGATTTTTCAAAGATCTTAAAAGAGAACTATTCCATTTAACCCAGCAGTCCCACTCTTGGGTAAATACTCAAAGGAAATTAAATTATTTTACCAAAAGGACACATGCACTTGTATGTTTATTGCAGAACTATTCAAAATAGCAAAGACATGAAACCAACCAATACAAGATGCCTATCAACAGTGGACTGGATACAGAAAATGTGGTACATATATGCAATGGAATACTATGCAACCATAAGAAAGAATGAAATTATGTCTTTTGCAGCAACAGGGATGCAGCTGGAAGCCATTATTCTAAACAAACTAACGCAGGAATAGGAAACCAAATACTACATGTTCTCGCTTATAAGTGGCAGCTAGACATTGAATACACATGGACATAAAGATGGGAACAATAGACATTGGGGACTGCTTGAGGAGGGAGGGTGAGAAGGAAGAGTGGTAAGAAAGGGTACCACTGGGCACTATGTTCACTACCTTGGGGTCATTTGTACATCAAGCCTCAGTGACACACAATTTACCTATGTAACAAATCTGCATAGGTACCCCCAAACCTAAAATAAAAGTGGAAGAAAGAAAAAATTTTAAAAAATTTTTAAAAACTATGCTCAAGTAGGATGCATTTCATGAGTGCAAGGATATTTTAGTCATATTAGTCTTAACATTTCTTTAATTAAATCAATTATTAAGATTTTAATTAAGATAATAATTTTATTATTTTTAATTAAAAATTTAAAATTGAAATCAACTTTTTTTTCAAAATTATTTTGGAGATTCTAGAGAACCAAAAACACCCCAATAAGTGGTTGCTATTAAAAATAGAAAATGAATTTACCTCTTTTTGCTGCTGATATGATTGTATGCTTAGAATCTCCAATATTAAATCCTCAAGAGGACCACCCACCATTCAAACAAACCAGAACGAACCAAATTAAACCAAACTAAAAAGTACTATCAGAATGAGGTCAAATTGAACCAAACCAAAAATAAGTCCTTCAGAATTTGTTAAAGAAAAACAAATTGACCCAAAACTTGGTTACAGAGAAAATAAATTGAACCAAACAAAAAAAAAAATTCTGTCAGAATTTGCTAAAGTGGCTGGATAGAAGATAAATAGTTTGATTCTTTATTATCTATAAGCAAGTAAAAATGGAAATGTATAATATATTTTATTTGATTCACTATGCTATATAAAATTAATAAAGATATTTAACAATAAAGGTAAACATTTTTAAGAAGAAAATGATAAAATCTTATTGAATTGGATTTTGTTTTTTAAGATATAAACCAGTGACTCCCAACCTTGTCTACATATTAGATTTATAAAAATACTGACACAGACTTTAAGCAATTCTGATTTAACTATTATAAAATATTTCAGATGATTTTAATGTGCAGCATGCGTGAGACTTACTATTTAAATACCAAAGTTATATTTAAATAAGAGTTAAAGTAGACCTACAATCCATTTTCTATATTTCCCAAGAAATAACAGGGAAGAAAAATGGCCAGCTACTGACAAACATTAGTGACCTGCTCCTGGCAAACACAGTAAGGGTATTTATTAGTGGAATAGTTCCCATTTATGGAGTATTTTTAGCAGGATGTATCTAAATAATCAACTATGATAGGCCAATCTTTCATTAGTAGATTTAATAGAATATGACTTTCTGGAAAATGTCATATAAGCTGCGTAATGTCCAGAATGTAAAATGTAAATGTTTAATGACCAAAAAAGATTCTGTTTAAGTGTCTTATAATAACATATATCATTTACAGTCCTACGTTAAATCTGAGCCAGAACTCATACTAACATGGCAAGGAAGATCTCTGTGCCTATGCTCATAATTCCTTAATCATTGAAATTATTAGTAAATCTTGATAGTGGTTATGATTTCTCACTCTTGGGAGCCATATTTAACAATCTGATCTTTGGGTTAATTCAAAAACTTAACATGGAGTAAGTTGTAACTGAATTTAAAAAGTCATGTATTTTTTATGGAAGAATAAATGCTCTCAAGTAGCCAGGAGAAATAAGCAAAATAAGATTAGTAAGTGTCGACCTACCTTATCAGATATTAAAATATTATATAAAGCTGCTAAACACAAACCATTTTTTTGTTTGTTTGTTTTTTTAGACGGAGTCTTGCCCTTGTCCCCCAGGCTGGAATGCAATGGCACGATTTTGGCTCACTGCAACCTCCACCTCCTGGCTTCAAGATATTCTACTGCCTCAGCCTCCCGGGTAGCTGGGATTACAGGCGTCCCCCACTAACCATGGCCAGCTAATTTTTGTAGTTTTATTAGAGACGGGGTTTCACCATGTTGGCCAGGCTGGTCTCGAACTCCTGACCTCAGGTGATCCACCCTCCTTGGCCTCCCAAAGTGCGGGAATTACAGGCGTGAGCCCCTGTGCCCGGCCAAACCATTCTTATACTACGCTGAGTGGACAAATAGAGCAGCCTTTAGAGTCTAGATATGTATCCCAATTATACCCAGTGATGTAATGTGTAGCACAGGTGGTATTTTAATTAAATGAAAAAAAGAATGGCTTATTTAATAAATTCTACCATGACTATTTTCTATTCATGTGAAGAAAATAATTTACAAAAATAGATTTCAAACAAATTGTGGAGTTCTCTTTCTAAACATATACCAAATCTTATTAAAAAATTTAGGAAATTACTCATATAATCCAAAAGTTTAGTAGGGTCTTTTTAAAACAGGAAAGGATCTATGAGATATATAATAAAAGTTGACCAATTAGACAATATTTAAAAAAAAAACAAAACTTTTGTATCCAAAAGAGTCCTTAAATAAACCAACATATTGAAAAGATATTAGGATCAAATTACAATATGAAAAGCATTAATATTTACAAAGAGTTCTTATTAAATAAAATAATATAGAAAAGATACTTGAAAATATGCAAAAAAAATGCTATGAATGGGCAAGTCATAGAATAAAAGCCAAATAAGGTGTGTGTATGTATATATGAATGAATGAGCATTTAACAGTAGCTCAGAAAATGTCATCAGAGTAAAAACAAACTTTCATATATCCATTAAACTGGCAAAAATTAAAAAGAACCATAACACCCAGTGCTAGTAAAGGGAAGGGGGAAAAGTACCAACATTGTTGATAGAAATGTAAATTGTTAAGCATTTTTGGAATGTAATCTTACAATAGCTATTAAAATTAAAATTACATATAATCTTTTACTCAAAAATCCCTTATCTGAGAATCTACCCATAAATATAAAAGTATAAGTAAGGAAAATATATGTAAGTGGGTTTATTGCAGTATTGTTTGAAGTGGCATGAAATTGGAAATCAAAAGAATGCCCAGCAATGTAGCCATTAGTATAAGAGAAGAAACTATTAGTATAAGTATAATATGTAGTTATATATTATTATATTATGTATTATATAGTTATAGTATATGAAATAAACTAGTATGGAATGTATGTGCCATTAAAAGGAATAAATTAGTTGTATTAGCCAACTTGGAGGTATTTTCACAAGCTATTAAGTGAGAAACATGGACTGCACATAATTAAATGTTTTTATAGA
This sequence comes from Macaca thibetana thibetana, assembly GCF_024542745.1. Lineage (NCBI taxonomy): Eukaryota > Metazoa > Chordata > Mammalia > Primates > Cercopithecidae > Macaca > Macaca thibetana. The sequence continues at coordinate 80,584,052 of NC_065589.1, read as the reverse complement.
TTAAATTATGCAACTATATGTGTGTGTAAATATGTATATATGTCTGTATACATGCAAATATAAGTATAATTATATTAGCATATAAAAAGGTATGGAAGTTTACACACATAGGTAATAGATAATGGGATGAGTAAAGTATAAAAATTGAAGTATAAGAAACCTTTAAAATGTTGCATTTAAAAAGTCTCTCATAAAAAAGTAGAGATGTTGCAATTTTATTTAAGTAAAATTCATAAAAAAGTAGAGATGTTGCAATTTTATTTAAGTAAAATTTGTGTATATGAGAAGGCAAATAACTTTTTATCTAAGGAATGCAAGCCCCTTTAAATTATGAGGTCTATAGAGGCAATGACATGTGAGTGCAGTCACATCTTACTCCCCACCTTAAGCTAAGTAATCCAGCTGCTATCGGGACTCTAGACTGAGAGATCCACCAATTGATAGAAATTGACCTAACAACACTATATGCTGGATACCATAAATCATGCCCTATAGTTTAACAATGTATAGCAAATCACTAACCAGTGCTATTTCTGTAAACCAATGAGAGTTCCTGACAAACAACTTTTCTAATTGCCCACTCTCCTGATTTGTCCCTTAAAAAATAGAAAAATAACAACAACAACAACAACAACAACAACAAAACGAGCAAAACAAAACCAAAAAATCTTTGAGCCTGTCCTTTGTTCTCTGGAGCATTTCCCAGTGTTTCCCAGCTGCAAGTCCTCAACGTTGGTCTAAATAAACTCTCTATGTAAATTTTGCTTCAGTTTCTTTCTTTAGATTCACACATATCTATGAAATGTGCACCATCAGAGAAGATGCTTCCCAATTTAAAAACAAATTCTTATCAGGCTATGATAAGTCTGTAAGAGGAAAAATGGACGTATATGATATGTCACAAGTATGGTTGCAAGGTGATGTTACATCGGGGTGTTGTCTCTAAGTGAAAAGATATAAAGTACTTTTTAATTACTGTAAAACAAATTTTTGTACTGTTTGATAATTTACAATGATTCTGTACTTTAATTTGAAAAAAGTTAGGTCTTCCTAATGTTTCCTTTAACTTTGCTTCAGTGATTGGTTAAGATATTTTTTCTCTTTAAGAACTGCCAATATAAAAGCCATAAGCATATGAGAACCAATCATTAATGTTTAATAACGATTTTTTCAAAAAAATTTATAGATCTCAATTCTGTATGCTAAGATGGGTGAGAATGAAAGGAAAGGGAATAGAGCAAGGTGCAGATTTAAATTGCCATTGAATGTTATTCCCATATTTAGAAAGCATGGGATATAAATGTTATGTAACCTAGTACTTTTTTTCATTCTGACCACTGTTTACATGCTTCCACTCTGCTTTTACTCCAAGAATGTCTCTGTCTATGATTACTCTAGGCCAGCCTATATATTTTTGTTTGTCTTTTAGAAGTCTGGCGTGTAAAATTTTGCACCATGTAGCTGTTTTTCTGGCATTATACTCTCCTTTGTTCTTTAGATATCTAGTCAAAGGGAATTGCTTTATTATAATTCTCTGACCTCACTGTGGTGTTGCCTGCTATTAAATATTAAGAATAGCTCATACGCTGGGCACAGTGGCTCACGCCTGTAATCCTAGCACTTTGGGAGTCTGAGGAGTACAGATCACAAGGTCAGGAGTTCGAGACCAGCCTGGCCAATATAGTGAAACCCCATCTCTACTAAAAATACAAAAATTGGCCGGGCATGGTGGCGAATGCCTGTAGTACCAGCTACTGGGGAGACTGAGACAGGAGAATCGCTTGAACCTGGGAGGTGGAGGTTGCAATGAGCTGAGATCTTACCACTGCACTCCAGCCTGGGCAACAGTGTGAGACTCCATCTTTTAAAAAAAGAATAGCTCATAGACAAAACAGATAAAATTATAGTTAGGCTCTGGGCTAAATCCGTATCTTGGAAAACACATCTTTCTATCACTCACACCTTTCTATTCACAGCACAGAATCAGATGATAGCTTGAGATTCACCTCTATGATCCAAGTAAAATAATTTAGCCTTTGTGGAGAGTGAGTCTTTGGCTTATTTTCCCACTATGGCCGGTTTTCCTAACCACAGACATGTTTCAGCTTTGTGTGGGTTGCACAGCATACTGATCTAAGAAGATTAACGGAAGAGAGGGCAGAATGAATGACAGTATATATGGAAATGATTCAGCATAGCTCTGGAGTGTTAAAAAATGCATCATCACAGGTGATGCCCCCCAACCCAATCCAATAAAGAAAGCTCTTATCAGAGTCCCTAAGGTGAACGTAGAGTTCTACTGGGAGTGGCTCACCTGAATAATAGGAGACCAAGATGCAAAGTAAAGGAGATTTCTTTTTAGGTATATCTGGCATAAAACATGTAATGATTATGTATTTTTTCCATCCACGCTCATCCACATGGATTGCAATATGTCTAAACTGAGAAAAACAATTAAAATATATCTAAATTTCTTGAGCTATTGCTGCTTTAAGGCTATATGATAATTTGGTCTAAGATGAATTACATCTGAATGTTTTCACTTTTAAAAAAATGATTATGAAATATGACATATTGGGTGGACCATTTTCATATCCATTTATAACATCAATCCCAGTCCACTGGGTATGTCTTCTACTAAAGAAAATATTGGGCTTTTATTTTGGAAAAAAAATTGTGGATGCCTTGATTCCATTAGGTTTAAGAAATGCTGAGTTATTCTAGTATTTGAATGAAAAGAGACTTAAAATCATATTTCCAAAGAATATGTTATAACTGAACTTTGATGATCTCTATTTTTTATTAGTGGCTTAACCTGTGTTGATTATCAAGTGATCTGAAACTGAATTGAGTTGAGTTATTCCTGTGCTCCTACCACTCCAAAGTTTTTTGAAACACATCATACCCTTCAGCATAAGAAATTCCACTCTACAGTTCTATTCAAATAGGAACATTATTTTAAGGATTTAAAAAACAATTTGAGACATCATTTCTACCTTCCAACTACTGTAAGAGTAAAATTATTAATAAACAGAGAAACTGAAGCATCAAAGTAGGTCCACCACCTCAGTGTAATGTTTCTGTAGACTTTTTATAATACGGAAAGCTCTAGGGCATACTGTCATTATTTTTCTTGACTTAAAATGGGCTAAAGGTCAGATCCTACCACTGAAGAACTCACTTTGCATAGAAGCAGCATGATTACAACTGTAAATAAGTCCTCCTTGTTGATGGTTGGAGACCAGGATGAAGTGACCATCATCACTTGTGAAAGATGAACATGTACCATTTGTGACCTGAAAACATTAGATGCCTGTCTTAAGCTTGACATTGCTCATGTCAGGGGGCTCCAGATGGTGTTTTCTTGTTCTTTGTGATATTTTGAAGCACTGTAGGGTAAGTAGCCTTGGTGTAAAATAGGAAAGGCAAGTGAACTTTGCCTTTTAAAAGCACCTGCTATTAAGGAGCTGGCTACAGTAGGTGATCGTGAGTGATAAATTTGTGTGTTCATAGTGGTAGACTTCTTGCCAGTGTGAAATTTAAGTACATTCCCAGTTTCTGCAGAGCCAGGCAATTCCTGTCAACTAATCTACACGCAGATGACAACATCTTTTCAAGTGCATTGTGCAAAACTATTACTTTAATTCAACTCTTAAATGGTAACTAGGTATTTATTTATAGAAAACCAAAAGGTGTGCCAGTCCTGTGGGTCATTATCATTTAAATGTAGGTTTTGGTCAATCTTTATGCCCCCTTTTAAATGCATGAAGGATTATCTGGATATGAGGGCATCATATTTCTAAAATTTTATTACAGCTGTATGATACACATATCAGTCTAGGTCATGGACTGTATATATCAACGTCAGTAGATTAAAAATCATTAGAAAAAAGTAAGGGAGAGGAAAGCAATACAGTGAAGGCAAGCCATGCTACTTTGCAAATTTTGCTTTTACATTTCTGATGGAGTATATTGTCACAAGGATTGTTTTCATCCGAGTTGCTGAATTGAACATAACTGAAAGAGTTCACCATTACACTTCACTATGGTGTATCAAAACACTCTGTGATCTAAATATAAAGGTCTGGCTCAGATGAAGTCTTTTAAATAAGTGTAGAGAATGATTGTAACACAGTTTTTGATGGAGTAGGGTTAGATTGTAGATGCAGAGATAAGCTCTGTGTTAGTAGTGGAGGCGACTCTGACAGATCACAGAGAAACTAAAAGTTGTGCAGGTAAAGAAAGTCAAATTTTTATTAAAATGTTCCTTGGAAATCACATCAGCTCCAAGCAATATAAATTTCTATTAAACAGTATATCATTTTTTTAAATTTTTTTGAGGCAGAGTCTCGCTCTGTCGCCCAGGCTGGAGTGCAGTGGCGCAATCTCGGCTCACTGCAAGCTCCGCCCCCCCAGGTTCACACCATTCTCCTGCCTCAGCTTCCAGAGTAGCTGGAACTACAGGCGCCCGCCACCACGCCTGGCTAATTTTTTTTTTTTTTTTTTTTTTTTTTTTTTTGGATTTTTAGTAGAGACGGGGTTTCACCGTGTTAGCCAGGATGGTGTCAATCTCCTGACCTCGTGATCCGCTCACCTCGGCCTCCCAAAGTGCTGGGATTACAGGCGTGAGCCACGGCGCCCGGCCTACATCATTTTTTTATTATTCTCTTTTCCACTTTTAACTGGCTTTGTTCATAGGGTCCATTACAGGTCTATGTTGTGTCACTCAAAATCTCACTATGATCCTAAGTTTTTTAAAGCCTATTAAGTTAACTCAAAAGCTCCAAAATCTCTCCCTGTCTTGAGCTACACTTCTATCTTGCACTTCCTCCTTTCTCAGGATTCATCTAGTCTCTGCTTGACCTAGGAAACTGAACAATGCAATGGAAGTACCATCAAGATCCCTTCTCAACCTGCAAGCTAATACCTTCACCCTTTCTCTTTTCTTTCCTGCCTGTCTTTAAGAAAAACTTACCTATCCACCCAGATGAGAGTTTATACCTCTTCCTAGGCTCTTATTCCAACCACTTTCTATGTCTGTCTCTCAAAATTTCCTCCATTAATGTCCCAGGCTAAAAAAAAGGAACTATTCCCTTTTCTTATTAAAAGAAATGAAAACTGTTTCTGGATTACCTGAGTACCTGAGTTGGGGGATGGGAAGCAGATAGGTTAGAATTGCCATCCTCAAGCAGAAAAGCTCCCATAATAACGTTTTTGCACATTTAGCATATTCGAGTTCTGGTGCTTTCAAAATATTGGAAAACAACAAGTTTGATGAAATTGCAGAGAGGTTAAGTGACTTGTCCAAGAGTAGTGGCAGACTGAGAGTTAGTTTTTAGGTCTTCTGAATCTCTATTCTGCATTTTTTATATTATCTAGGCATTATTTGGTGGGGGCAGAGGTGCTATTTTCAGGTAAGGAGTAAATTCTCCATTAAATGCTCATACAGGCACTTCTTCCATGCAATTATAATATTAAATTTAGGAGTAGCCTCTGCCCTAAATAGTTTATTTCTCTTCATCCGGAAAAATATATGGACCATGGTCATTGGAGTACTTCTTTGTGTGTGTGTGTGTGTGTGTGTGTGTGTGTGTGTGTGATGTGAGGCCACTTGATTCTACAGTGACATGAAAGATGATTTTCATTACTGTGGTAGTGCTGTAACTAAAACAGTGTTAGGTAACCTCAGAAAGTTTCAGACTATATCAGAAGACAGCTTTGATTTGGAGAAATTCATTGAGATGCTATCAGTCCTACTCTGAAAAAAGTATCTCTTCACTCCTAATTAAAAATGTTGGAGGTAGAGGGAAGAGAGTTTTCCAGAATTAACTTCTGCACATCTTTCATATGATTTTTACTATTCCTAATATGAGATCACACTCAAAAGAACATGATCTAGGCCAGGCGTGGTGACTCTCGCCTATAATCCCAGCACTTTGGGATGTCAAGGTGGCAGATCACTTGAGATCAGGAGTTCGAGACCATCCTGGCCAACATGGTGAAAGCCTATCTCTACTAAAAATACAAAAATTAGCCAGGTGTGGTGGCATGTGCCTGTTATCCCAGCTACTCAGGAGGCTGAGGCAGGAGAATTGCTTGAACCCAGGAGGTAGAGGTTGCAGCGAGCCTAGACGGCACTGCTGCACTACAGCCTGGGCAATAGAGCAAGACTCTGCCTCAAAACAAAAACAAAAACAAAACAAAACAAAACACTGTGATTCTTTCAGTGGCTTCATTATTCTGGCCCATTTCCTTTTGTACTCTGAACCATCTGGCTCAATTAAAAGGGAGTCCATACTTGTTCCCACAGTGCTTTAAGTTTTGAAACATTCTGGTAATAGCTTTTACACAAAAAGCAAAAGATGCAGGGATTAAAGGTTATGGCCACACTTTTTAGGTCAATTATTTCTTATTTTTTTGGTCTATCAAACAATCAAATGGTTTTGTTCATAAAAATAATTTTAGGTCAATCAATACAGTGTGATTGAGTATCTTGTACTTCATTTGGACATGGTTGAACAGTGAAAATGACCTGAAATGTTTTATGAGAAATTATATTTAAGGTTATACTTAAAATATCATGGAATGCTGATGCAAAATACAAGTTAAATGTGCTTTTATGTGTGATAATACATAAATTTGAATGATTTTAAACTGCGATTAAATTACAATTTAGTTGACAATACATAGGGATTTTAAGTGTGGTTTTGGAGGTAAAAAAAATCCATTTTGATTTTTTTTAACCTCTCAATAGTCTAAGAGTATAGTTGTTTTTTCTCTAATCAACTTTGTTTCATAAGTAGTGCTTAACAAGTAAGCATCTTCCATTTGCTGAGTGTTCAGAGTTATCTTGCAGTTCGCTTACTCACTTTGCAGTCACAAAATGAGAAATGTAGACACTGTACACAAACAAGAAGTCCGTGCAAAGTCAAGCTCTCAAAACCACATGCAAGACTCAGCAGCACATGGTTTAGAGCTCACACACTCTAGGACGATGTAATACAGGCATGCAGATGAGAGGAAAGAAAAGCACCTACATCATGAAAATAGAAGATAATGAAAGAGAATGACATTTTATTTATGACAATTATCTAATGCAAACCGTATACCCATAGCCTTTACCAGAGTCGGGATAGGGGCAGAGAAGTGAATTTTTATGGGGACTGGGAAATTGTATATAAATATTGTTAGAGGTCAAGTCATTGTTAAAGTTAAGGATTTCTATTCTGTACTTGGCCTCTTCCAGGTTGTCTTCCCCAGTTTCTTGCTTTGTATTTCCTCAGCTACGTCATGCAAAAAAGATCAGAACTAACATTGGAAATCATTTAACAAGCTCTAAACCTGACAGATAACAAGGGTGTTCTCCACAATTTACACGAGAATCAAATTGGATATAAATACCTCCTGTTCTTACCGGTGGGTGTTGTGATTCCATTTATTAAGGTGTGAAGCAGACAGGAAAGAGATAAATCTTTCATAAGTACATTGTAAATAGGCAAGTGGTATATAAACCATATTCATAGGTAATAGAGTCAAACAATGAAAGGTAAATAGTTGTCACAAAATAGACTTTATCACAAAAAAATGGTCACAAAACTAGAGTTACATGGAGGGGGGTAAAATAATTGTTTTGCTACTGTTTTTGAAATAATCTGGCAGTATGGAACAACAAAAAATGAGTGATGTGTTTTGATTAAAAATTCTTGACACTGCTTCAGCCAACCCAGCAGCAGAGAGTCCCCAAAAGACTTTGAATGCTGACACCTTTGTTAAACAATAACAGTGATGGAAATATAGAAAAGTGATCAACATGTAGGTGCTCTTTCTTGTGAGATTAAAGTGTTCCTTTGGGGGATCAATTTACAAATGAATTTTTCACAAGGAACTTTGGGATGATTAGAAACGACTCAAGGGGTTTTGCGTGAAAAGTGCTCATTTGATTAGCTCTTCAAATTGTCATTTTTGTCATGGCATGTCCTTCTCAATCAAATACATCACACACAGGTATGATAAACTTATCCATATATAAATATTACTTTCAAATTGGGTAATATTTGCAGTGCTTTCTGCACCATTCCTGTTAATTTTGAACCCTTCTTTCTTTATTAGACTATTACTGGTTAAACAGAAAGTACCATTTTAAATTGTACAGGCTCACTTACACAAAAATTGTTTCATGCAATTGACATAATTAAATGTGAGTGCTTTTATTTTCTGAGAAATTCTTAGAAACAGGGTTCTTGCCCAGTGGAGGAGTAGCCATATGGGAAGCCACCATATTTTTGTTCCTTTTTTTCTGGCGCTCTATGATACATCATCGAATTTGGATTTGCTGTATAATTTATTTAGAAACCAGCCTTTATAGCCAAATTGCAAGGTAAAAGAAAGTGGGCAATTCTCCTAATAATCAAAAGAGGTCTTTGGACCACATTAATATCATTAAAAGTGTTGATTTTTGAGCAGTGATACAGGAAGGGAGGTTATGACAGGTGATTGTTGATGTTGAATTTGCTTAAAACGTGAAGGAAAAATATGAAGGGATCCATATTTCCCCCTTGAAAGGAAAGACGCATTAAACCAGGTACAGTAAAAGGGCACAGCGTAGATCGTTTAAAATATAGAAAAAAACATTCTTAAAGTGTGAAACTTCCTATCTTAAAATGCTTATGTATACTTAAGCTCCCTGACCTCTCCTATAAGTTTTCAATTTCCTGTCTTTTAAAGTGTGTTAACCTGAGATCTCTGTTTGGGGGCATCATAATTGTTACCGTTTACTTGCCAAACCTTATTGCAACTGGATCCAACTATTTTTGGGGGGTGTTGGCAATGAGGCCATGCAGTAAAAACCCAAGTCCCAGCTAAAGCAATGCTCTCTCTCACCAGAAGTGGGAACTCTACTACACACAGTTATATCAGTTTGCATCATGTTATAATGCCTTTGCCACACAGTGTAACTAGATATAGCACCATGCAATGCCATGAATTGAGAATGAGAGACTATCTCCAGGGGAGAAAATACACATCCGAGAGAAGAAAACAAAAGCAAGGGGTTCAAAGCTGGTGATTCTGGCTTTTATTCCATTTTGGCTATCACTATAATGCCTGTGGCACTTTCATTTTGGAAAACAGACATACATACCATGTTCATGTCAATGCCATTGGTGTAAGTCCATGCGTGCTGGAAATATTCTTCAAGACGTTGCCTCAGAGGGTTGGGGATTTGGTGAAAGCGAATGAATTCTTTTACTCGCAGCATCTGCATGTGGTACCTGGCAGTTCCCGAGTATAGTCTTTGGATAATTGCAGATACATTCCCAAAAATGCTTGCATACATTAGTGCTGGATTGGATAAAAAACAAAGTTATGGGGGAAACATAGGCAAGTTATATATTGTTAGAGTATCAAGCATGAGGATTTTGATTATCTCAGTCTAGTGAGGATTTACCATTGGATCATGGGGAAAAAAAGCAGTTAAACTGAAACTGCTTTACATTTCATAATTTTAGTGATAAAGCTGGAGAGGGAAAGTATCCAAATTCATCATGGATTCTAAATGAAAGTGAAAACTCACATTGTTTATAATATCAGCTTGTGGCTGGGAGCATTGACTAGGGAGAAATGCATTTGAAATAAACCCTTTCATTTGAAAAAGAAGGCATGTCATGGCTCACCAAAAATACATTTTCTTGAAAAAAATATGAGGCAAAAGTGTCTTTTAGGGATTTAAAAACCCTTTTTGAATTGGAGTTAACATATTAGTTTTAAATTGTGACTTATTTCTGCCTCTCAGCCTCAAATCTAACTTTGTAGAAGAAAAATCTATTATTAAATTTGAGATTATTTTGAATACATTAGGTTTGTTAAGGGATAACAAATTCTTTTAAGAAACTCAGTTTCTTTGGAGTGTTAATTTGTATACAGTTCTTAATCTATTCCAATTCATTTTCATAGTATTTTTGCATAAGAAACATATCTCTGGCTTAGAAAAATTCACATAGCTTCATTTTTATAGGGAAAAAATAGAACACATTTTTGTTCTTTCATCTATGGGAAGAAACTGCTATGAGATCCCTTGCTATATAATCAGCATTTAGGAAGAATATCTGTATTGGTGCTTCTTCCACTAAATCTTCATGATTTAAAATAAGCTCTTTAAGCACTTTCTCTCTTTTTAATATTTGTATTCATTTCTAATAATCCTAAAAATAAACGCTATTCTCTGTACAGAAAGTCACATCACGATATAAAATCTGAATATTGATCTTTGGGCATCTATCAGAAACTGAGAGATATGGTAACATATGTTTAAGTCACTGGAATAGCTATATACCAGGGTGGGGAAAACAGCAACAACAAAAGAGTCTGAAGTGTTTAATTAAAGTAAATTCAAACAACACATTTTTTTCCTCAAACAAATTTTACAATTGCTTCTATAAGCCACTTAATCATTTCCAAAGTAGGCTTTGGCCAGATTCTGGCCATGTTTTAAACTAGTATGTTTTCCTGAGCACTTGCTTGCTTTTCCATCTCACCTTGTTCGCTTATCTTATCATGCTTGGTTATCAAGATCCTTATGTACCATAGATATCCCAAGTAAGAGAATGTCCCGGGGAAAGCAGTGACCCCTTGTTTTTATCTATTTAAGGGGACGAAAGTTGGGGAGATGTGGTGGTTAATTTTATATCAACTTGACTGGGCCACAGTGTGCCTGGATATTTGGTTACACAAATATTCTGGATGTGTCTGTGAGGGGTTTGCAGAGGAGATTAGCATTTGGGTCAGTAAACGAGTAAAGCAGTTTGTCCTCCCCACTGTGGGTGGGCTGCATCCAACTTATTGAAGTCCTGAATAGAAGAAAAAGGGGAAGTAAAGGAGAATGAACTCTCTGCTTGACTGTCTGAGCTGAATATCAGTCTTCTCCAGCCTTTGGACTTGCACTCGGACTCAGACTGAAACCACATCATTGGCTCTCCCTGGTCTAGACACAGTTACTGAGTACAGATCTTGAGAATTTTCAGCCTCTATAACTGTGTGAGCCAATTTCTTCTAATAAATCTCTTTATATCTTTATCTATATTCAAATATATATGTCTTTCCAATATCTATCTTTTGGTTCTGCTTCTCTGGACATCCAGACTAACACAGGAGATCTCTAGTGAGGCTGAATTGGCATATATAAAAGACATTAATTCTCTGTAAGGTAGAGCAGATGTTTGAATTGTATCTTCTACATGAAGAAAAGGTGGGCCTAAATTGTTTTTGAGTAAATGAATCATTCTTTAAATAGAAAATTAACAATATTTGCCAGAAATTGATTCCTGTGATCCAAGGACATTCATGTGAAAAACACGCTTTACTTATCCCAAATGTAGTGGGGAAACAATCACATGTGATGTTACATTTCCAAAATACCTATCAAGTGCTCAGGAAGTAGATTTAATCAGAGGGCATGAAATCAATGCTATTTTTTTTAACCTAAACCACACATGATCAAGAAACACGTGTTTTATCTAAACCATTACATGATCAAGAAAGATCAGGAAAAAATCTTATTTATTAAATAGATTTTAGCAAATTAGATGTTATTTGAATGGTAGAGTTTTATCTCTACCATCAAAATTAACCAAAATGTTAAAGTCATAAACAAGCATTTCCCACTAGCTGTCAAGATGAAAAAAAATCTAGATTATAAGTACATAGTTGATCAGATAAGTGACTAATTCATGGTTGGGCACAGTGGCTCACGCCTATAATCCCAGAACTTTGGGAGGCCGAGGCAGGTGGATCACCTGAGCTGAGGGGTTCGAACCCAGTTTGGGCAACATGGCAAAACCCCATCCCTACAACAAATACAAACATTAGCCGGGTATCTTGCTGTGTGCCTGTAGTACCAGCTATTACGGAAGCTGAGGCACGAGAATCGTTTGAACCAGGGAGGTGCAGGTTCCAGTGAGCTAAGATCATGCCACTGCACTCCAGCCTGGGTGACAGAGTGAGACCCTATCTCAAAAACAAACACACAAACAAACAAAAAAACAAAAAGTGACCTGAAATACTTATTTTTAGGAAATTCTGTGATTATGACTTTTTAAATTAATATAAAGACATTAATCTTTTTCCTATTTTTTAGGAAGGAAATGGAGCTAGAGATTGTAAGCTAGAGAGAAGAATAAAATACTTATATTCTGTACATATTATTTAGTTGATGCCCAACTGGCAAAAATATCAATCAAAAGCAAGTTGACAGACTATGGATATCTAGGCATCTCTCCTTAACTCAATAATTTTAGTTTTATAAAATAGGGAGTTCTTTTTTCATCCAAATGGTTTGCTTTAGTTTAGGTATTATAGAAATAAAACAGGTGTATCTTAAAACTTCCTTCAGCACACCACACCTTAATTTTGATATAGTAACCATACTAATACATTTGATTGGTCAGAAGATATTAGCTGAAACATGTTGACAAACAAATACACCTGCATTCTTACTACATAAATTTAAACAATTCTGTAACTTAATAAAATAAATTTTATTGATTTTTAATTTATATGTAAGATGTACCTATTTTAAGTGTATAATTCAATTAGTTTTGACAAATATATACACCCCTGTAAACACAATCATGATATAGAACATTTGCTTCACCCTAAAAGTCTCCTTGTGTTCCTTGGCTGCTTGCAATCACTCACTTCAGACCTTAGACAACCACTGAGCTCCTTTATGCCATTACAGATTAGTCTGAATTTTCTAGGATTTTATATAAGTGGAATCATAATGTACATATTCATTATGTACATTTGTGACTGACTTCTTTTGCTCAACATGTTTTTGAGAATCATTCTGTTGTGTGTATCAGTAATTTGTTTTTTTTTTTTAATTGCTGAATTGATTTGCATCATATGGCTATACCACAGTTTGTTTATCTCTTCTCCTGTTGATGGAAACCTTGCTGTTTCTAGTTTTTGGCTATTACGAATAAAACTGCCATGAACATTTGTATACAAGACTTTGTGTGGGCATATATTTTCATTTCTTTTAAACACCTAAGAGTGGAATTGCTGAGTTGTGTGGTATGTTTAACTTCATAAGAAACTGCCAAACTGTTTTTCAAAGTTGTATCATTTTACATTCTCACCAGCAATGTATGAAAATACTAGTTGTTCCATATCCTCTCCAGCATTTGGTTTTGTCAGTCTTTAATTTTAACCATTGTAGTGTACATGTGTAATATCTCATTAGGGTTTTAATTTTCATTTTCCTGATGATTAATAACATTTTTTTCATGTCTTTATTAGTCATTCATGTATATTTCGTGAACTGTCTTTTCAAATACTTTAACCATTTTTAAATTGAGTTGTCTTCTTATTATGGATTTGTAAGAATTATTGATATATTCTGGATATAAGTCCTTTTTTGACCTCGGTATTGAAAATATTTTCTTCAAGTATACCATTTGTCCATTCCTTTTCTTAATGGTGTTTTTTGAAGTGTGGAAGTTATTAATTTTGATGAAATCCAATTTATCAATTTTTATTGTATGATTCAGGGTTATTTTTGTTTGTTTCAGTTTTGGTAATGTGTATAATTCAAATAATTTTATTATTTGATCTAAATTGTCAAGTTTATTGTTCTTTATAATGTTCTTTTCTTATCCTTTTAATGTCCATAAGATTTGTGTTATTATCTTTCTTTCATATAGGACAGTAACTTACATTCTCTCTTTTAGTCTAGTTGGAGGCTTATCAGTTTTACTGATTTTAAAAATTACTTCCATTAACTTTCTCTCTTGTTTGTTTTCTATTTTTATTGACTTCTACTCTTATATCTATTATTTCTTTTCTTCCAGTTGTATTAGGTTTTAATTTGCTTGCCTTTTACTAGCTTCTTAAAATACAAGCTTAGATTTTTGATTTTAGATCTCCTTTTTAAATAAAAACACTTAAAGCTATAGATTTATCTCTAAAAAATGCCTTAGGTGCCCTATACAAGTTTTGATACATTTTGTTTCCATTTTCATTAAGTTAAAAATAGTTTGTAATTTTCCATGTGATTTCTTCTTTGAACTGTGAGTTATTTGGAACTTATTTCTAAACATCTGGGGACTTTCTAAATATCTATCAGTTTTTTCTCCTACTCCTTGTCTCCTTGTCCTCTTCCTCCTTCTCCTCATCTTCTTCCTCCTTTTCCTCTTCCTTCTTTTATTGTTGATTTCTGGTTTCTCTATCATCAGACAAATACTTTGTATGATTTTAGCATTTCCAAATTTATTGAGACTTGTTTTGTAGCCCAGCATGTGGCTTGTCTACTGGTAAATGTTCCCTATATGCTAGAAAAGAACATGTATTCTGCTGGTATTTTATAATTGTCAATATACCAAGTTTAGCTGATAGTATTCTTTAAGTTTTCTATATTTTTATTCATTTGGTCTGTTTATTCTATAAAACACTGAAAGAGCAGTGTTAACATTGCAAACTATAATTATGAATTTGTCTTGTGAATTTGTCAATTTTTCCTTTCAGTTACATCAGTTTTTCCTTCATGTAATTTAAAGTTCTGTAGTTGAGTGCCTACACATTTAGGATTGCTATATTTATCTATTTTATCTTTGGCAATAGTACTTGTCCTAAAGTTAATATCACTACATTGTCTGAAGTTAATACTGTTCCTCAGATTTTCTTATGATTAGGATTTGTATGAACATTGTTTTTCATTTTTTTTTTTACTCTTTATAAGTATGTTTTCTTTAGACAGCATATGGTTGAGCCTTATTTTTTAAAATACTCTCTGATAATTTCTCCATTTCAACAAAAGCATTTAGATCATTTACATTTAATGCAATTATTGATATATTTGGGTTTAAATATACTATCTTGCTATTTGTTTTCGGCATTTCCCTTTTTTACTTATTTCCTACAATACTTTACATGTGTTATTTTGTTATTATTCCATTTTGTCTTTCCTGTTGGCTTGTTAGCTATAGTTGTAGGATTTATAACATGCATTTTAAATTGGTCAACATCTACTTTAAATAGCATAATACCATGTCATGAATGATGTAGGAATCTTACAACAACATATATTTCTATTTCTTCTTCCCACTTTTTGGTACTATCATTGTCATAATTTCTCCTTCTACATATGTTATAAAACCTCCACATTCACTGACATTAGTTTTTGCTTTAAGGAGTCAATTATTTTTGAAGACATTTAGAAATACGGAAAAAGTATTTTTTTTTTTTTTTAACTCACACATTTACCACTTCTAGTTTTTCATTCTTTTGTGTTGATCAAATTTTCATCTGGTATAATTTTCCTTTCACTTAAAGAACTTTATCATTTCTTGTAGTCTGCTCATGAAGAATTATGTCAGGTTTTGTCATTTTTGAAGAGTAGTTTAATTAAACATAGATTCCTATGTTGACAGATTTTAGTTTTCTTTCAGCAATATAAGGATTTTGTTCCATTTTCTTTGGCTTTCATCATTTCTAATAAGAAATCTATCAACATTATCTTTTTCCTTTGTATATGATGTGTCTTTTTTTCTCCGGCAGCATTTAATATTTGATTATGATGTGCACCAGTGTGTTTTACATATATTTAACCTGTTTGGGATTCACTGGACTTCTTGGATATGTGGTTTATAGTTTTCATCAATTTTGGAAAAAATTCTACCATTATTTTTAAATTAAAAAATTTCTGCTATTATTTAAAAAAAAAGAATTTTTTTTTTGCTTGTCTTCATCATCTTTGTAAATTCTGGTTCCATTTTACTTGATTTATTTTTTCCTATTAAGAATTACATTTTTCTGTTTCTTATAATATCTCTTAAATTTTAAATAGATATTGGGCACTATAAATTTAACCTTCTTCAATGCTTGTAACTTTTTTTGTCTTAAAAAGAAGTTAGATGTTCTTGCAGGAGTTAAACCACTTGGAGATCAGCGTGTGCCTTTTGAAGCTTGCTGTTTAAGCTTATTTTTGGGACAGATTAGCCCTGGTACTACAGCACTATTTTTTTTTTTTTTCTGAGATTTCTACCAAATACCCTGGATGTTCAATAAAGGTTTTCCATTCTGTTGGCTGAAATTTGAAAATCTCCCACATCTATGTGAGCTTTGGAAATTGTTTAGCTTATAGTATTTCTGGTATTTCTTTGCTGGATTTTAGGGAGTTTTACCCCATGCATTTGTGACTTAGTATTCATCAGAAGACTCAAAAGGATACCTATGTAGGTTTCTGGGGCTTTTCTTTTCCATAACTACTTCTCCACTTGTCTGTCTTGCAAATTGCAGTACCTTAGCCTCCATGACCTCTGATCTTGTTTTCTTAACTCTGTAAGACTGCTGGGGTCTGCTTAGGTTATTTCTCCCTTCTCTGTTCACTGTAGTCCAGAAAGTGCCTCCAGACAAAAAGTCAAGAAAACATGTGGCCCATATTGTTTGCTTTCCTTCTTTCAGGGATCAAACTTCCCTGTTAATTTTCCAGTGCCTGAAAACAATTGTCTTATATATTTTGATCAGTTTTCTGTTTGTTTTTAATAGAAGGAGAGTAAGGTTTTAGTAACTCCATCATAACTGGAAGCAGAACTCTAGTAACTTTTTTTTTACTTGCTACAAAAATAAGAAATTCTTCCAATCAAGATGTTTGTCAAGCAGGTCAGAAATGGAGTACATTTGCCTTTATTTTTCTGGCTTATGTGTTTTTTAAAATTAAATATATACATGTTATTTATAATATTTAAAATATAAAATTATGCTATATGTTATAAAACAGGTGTAAACATATGAGCATGACTTACATTTACAATTATTTAATGACTTCACAGTCTTCCTTTTTTATTTTGAATTATACACACTTTTAAAACATATTATCTGGTTACTGTAGTCTGTACAAGGTCAGCAGTACAAAAACTGTCTTTGCAAACAGCAGCTTTACAAAATGCATGTAACAATCTATATGCATTAGATATTTACTATTTGCATTTAATGTTTTATTTTTAGTTTCCTTAAATTATATTGCTATAAGATAGAGGGTTGATTGCCTTGTTTTCTACGACTTGGCTTCAAATTTTTCTTTTAGAATAAAGATTAGAGTTAAACTCAGGATGCTGAGAAAGTTCAACCTGATAACCACAATAGTTGTAATTAGCACATATACATTTTTTAATCACATTTTTTGTTATTTTATTTTTTCAGGCTGAAATAAGGCCACTAAAAGGTCTGAGGAGTATGGGCATAGATAAAACCATATCATTTTAGAATATAGTTAGATTGAACTGAGAATATCGTGTGCAGATACACCTATATACATCAAATGGGTACATAAATTTCAGTATTCTTATTATTGCCAAATTTCAAGTCTTAATTTTACTCTTTTCTTTATTTATGACATAATAGGTCATGGTGCGGTTCTCCAGGAGTACCTATAAAGTATTTCCTGCGTGACATAAAGCTTTACATAATCCTATTTGGATTAAGGTGTATAGAACCAAGTCTTATATTCAAATAAATGACGGTATGTGGAATGTGGGTGTATCCTACTATAACCAATTTGATTAGAGTGCTTTCTTTTTTCTTAAAAGATACAATTCATCTGCAGAAAACATGTATTATTCTTAACATATTAACAGAAATAGTCTAGTGTTATATTAAAAAAGAAAAAAAGGAAGCGAAGAAGAAAGGAAGGAAAGAAAGACAAAGGAAGAAAACTGACTAAAATTCCCTGATTGAGGGAATCGAGATTAGGTGCAGAGCAAGTAAAGAACTGAGCTATCTTCAATTTAAAAAAATTCACATGATAAATAGCACTACGTATTTTACTTAATCCTTACAAGTGGTGTGGATTACTAAGTGGTGAAGTCGCTAAACAAGTGCATTTTTAAAAGTCTTTCTTAAAAATTCTAAGTTTCAAAATACAGGTTCTATTTTCTTAAAAAGATATTTCTGCTACATACGTGTTTAATTAAGACCAAGTTTTTCCTTGTTTGATACCTATGCCACTAAAGCAGATGACCCCTATAAAGTGTTTACTAGTAGTTGTAATCACAAAATGGTTGGAACTGTGCTTGCTCTGTGTTCAGTCTCTCTGGAATACATATTTCTACTTTATTCTAGGAGATCCAACTTCCATTTCTTTCTGGGTACAATGCTACTTCTGTGTTTGCAGCCTAGACTTGGACTGAATTTGTAGAATGTCTTAATAGTTACTGAAATGTAATGTTGTTTGCTTACACAAATGCTACTAAAATAAAAACTTACGAAAAGCACATTGGATATAAAGTAGACAATAAACTTGGTGAATTTATTTACATTTCATTAATAGGGATTTATCTAAGCACATTTTATTATCATGTTGACATTTAAAAATCAACTATCAGGATCTATTTTCAACTTTCTATGCATTCTAAGGATGATGTTCTTCTTGAATCTTTAGAAATAAACCATGCTTAAAATCCAAAATTTTCCTGATTAAAAACCCTCAACAAACTAGGCATTGAAAGATCATACTTCAAAATAATAAAAACAATGTATTGTAAACCCACAGCCAATATCATGAATGGGAAAAAGCTGGAAGCATTCCCATTAAGCAGGAGCAACACAAGGATGCCCACTCTCACCACTCCTATTCAACATAGCACTAGAAGTCCTAGCTAGAACAAGCAGGCAAGATAAAGAAATAAAAGGCCTCCAAAGAGGAAAAGAAAAAGTCAAATTATCTCTCTTTGCTGATAATATTATTCTATTCCTATAAACAACCAAAAAGATCCTAGAAATGATAAATGTCTTCAGTAAAGTTTCAAGATACAGAATCAATGTACAAAAATTAGTAGCATTTCCATGCACCAATAATGTTCCAAATCAAGAATGCAATCACATTTACAATAGTCAAAAAATAAAATAACTAGGAATACATCTAACCAAGGAGGTGAAAGATGTCTACAAGGAGACCTACAAAACACTGCTGAAAGAAACCATAGATGACACAAACAAATTGACAAACATTTCATGCCCATGAATTGAAAGAGGCAATATTATTAAAATGGCCATACTCCTCAAAGCAATTTACAGATTCAATGCTATTCCTATCAAACTACCAATGTCATTTTCCACAGAATTAGAAAAAAGAACTATTATGAAATTTATAGAAAGTGAAACAGAGCCTGAATAGCCAAAGCAATCCTAAACAAAAAGCACAAAGCTGGAAGCATCACATTACCCAACTTCAAACTATACTATAAGGCCACAGTAACCAAAACAGCATGGTACTGGTGCAAAAACAGACACATAGACCAATGGAATGGAATAGAAAACCCAGAAATAAAACTGCACACCTACAGCCATCTGATCTTCAACAAAGTTGACAAAAATAAGCAATGTATAAAGAAAGCCCTATTCAATAAATGGTGCTGAGATAGCCGGCTAGCCATATGCAGAAGTGTTGAACTGGACCCCTATCTTTCACCATCTACAAATGTTAAATCAAGATGGATTTAAGATTGGAATGTAAGACCTCAAACCATAAGAATCCTAGAAGAAAACCTAGGAAATATGATTTGGATAACAGATGATGGCGAGGCTGTGGAGAAAATGGAATGCTTATATTAGGGGATATAAGCATTTATTATTGCTTGAGGGAAATATAGATTAGTCCAGCAACTGTGGAATGCAGTTTGGAGGTTTCTCAAACAACTTAAAACAGAATTATCATTCGACCTGTCAGTTCCATTACTGGGTATACGCCTGAAGAAAAATAAAGCATTTTACCAAAAAGACACATGTGCTTATATGTCCATTGCAGCCATATTCACATTGAAGAAGACATGGAATCAACCTAGATGCCCATCAACAGTAAACTGGATAAATAAAACGTAATATGTATACAATATGAACTAATATGCAGCCATAAAAAAGAAAAAAAAAAGTATGTCCTTTGCAGCAACATGGATGCAGCTGTAGGCCATTATCCTAAGTGAATTAATATAGGAACAGAAAACCAGATACCACATGTTCTCACTTCGAAGTGGAGGCTAAGCATTATGTACACATGGACATAAAGATGAGAACAATACACATGTGGGACTAGTAGAGTGAGATAAAGGGACGGGGGCAACGACTGAAAAACTACCTATTGGGTACTATGATCATGATCTGGGTGATGGGAATCACTCATACCCCAAACTTCAGCATCACACAATATACCCATGTAACAAACCTGCACACATACTCCCTGAATCTAAAAGTTGAAATTATTTTTAAAAATATGGTAAAAAAATGAAAATAAAAATCCATCATGCTTTTATGCTTTTGCTAATTGCTGCCTGGAAACAGCAAGTTCACCTTCAGTGGTTCCATGGTGTTATTAAAATATACATTAATATTAAAACATCTTTTAACAAACTTTGTTAATTCCAAAGAATATCTGTTACGAATGATGCTCATGACATTAACCAATCACTTAGATCTTGACGTAATGTCACAGGAAAAGAAATTTTTAGTCAATGACAGGGGAAAATTACATGTATATTATGTATAAATAGGTATGTGTATGTTGCGTGTATATATATAATATATAATATATTATGTATTATATAATATATGTTACATATAATATATATTATATAGGTATATATAATATATGTCTATAATATATGCTATATATTATATGTATACATAATATATGTATATATAATATGTGTATATATAATATATTATATATGTATATATAATATATAATATATGAGTATATATAATATATATGTTATATATTATATATTATATATACACATACACATGTATATGAAAGATTAGTTTACAGAATAATTGTTGTGATGATATATATGGTTAACATTTTTTATATCTATCTATCTATCTACCTATCACGTAGTGTAAATGAGAATTTCCCATTCTAATCTAGCCTCAGCTTGAAATAGAAAATAACCATTGGTAATAAATTACAGATACTCTTTTCATAGCAGTAACACTGGACTGCAAGTTTCAATTCCTGAAACCATGTTGCTCCAATTTTATGCCCATAGTTCCCTAAGGTTCAGAAAGACTTTTTGGTGTCTCCACTTCACAGAGAGAATCAGATTTGATGGAATACAGTCCCCATATATGTAATCCCATTATCTCCTCAATTTTCTGTAATTTTTTCTTTGCCTGACTCTAAATACTTTAGAAATATTAATTTCAAGGTATTATTCTATCCTAATAGACAACAGAAGAGAAAGCTACTTACAGCCAATCAACATGACACAAATTGAAAAGATTTTCTCCGAATTCGTGTTAGGAGACACATTCCCGAATCCTACACTGGTTAAACTGCTGAAGGTAAAATAAAGTGCTGTGACGTATTTGTCTTTAATGGATGGTCCAGAACTTGAGTCACTGTCATTGTAACGTTTCCCAATTTGTTGTCCTAAGGAATCCAACCATCCGATTTTGTCAGTCAGATAAGGCCTTTCTACATTCCCAATCGCATACCAAATGCAAGCCAGCCAGTGAGCAATCAGGGCAAAGATGCACATTAAGAGCATTAGAACAGCAGCGCCGTATTCTGAATATCGATCCAGTTTCCTGGCCACGCGCACAAGACGGAGGAGCCGGGCAGTCTTCAAAAGACCAATTAATGTTGTTGTCTGTAGAAATAAATGTACACAGTCAGAAACAGTTGGTAAACAATTCAAAGTACATTCATGTGAAGCAAAGTGGACAAGAACAGTTTAAGACAGTATGGTAGCATTAAGCTTGACTGTCTATTTAAACTCAGTATTAAACTTAGTTCTTTTTTTTTTTTTTTTTAAATATGATACCCGCTTTGGAAAATACTTTGAAAGTGCATGACACAGTAATTCAGTATTGTGGCATGCAAGACCCACGCGGCAGAGAATCTGTCTTGTTTTATGTTCTAAGTGCCTTGCATAAGTCCTCAGTAACTCATTTATTCACCAACATAAATTCTAGTGTGTTACTGTGTGCCTACTAAGGCCACACACTGGGATTATAGTGTCAAACAAACAGACATGGTTACTTTCCTAATAGAGACAGTTATTTAATAGACAACGTGTCTAATCTAATGAAGAGAAAACAAGATCGTACTCTACTGAGGAGAGAGAGATTTTTAAAAAATAATTAATCAATTTCAGAGAGAGAAAAGTGACATGATGACAGTAAGCACAGAAATATGACAGAGGGTATTTGGAGGTGTAGATTGGGGTAGATATGGCCTTAAAAATGAAGACCAAGAAGGGCCTTGCTGAGGAGCTGACATTTGAGTTGTAAAAGATCTGGATAATGAGTAGGAGCCAGCCAGTCAAGCCCCTTCTTCCCATAACTGTGGGAACACTTATTGGATGATTGCATGCATGAATTAGGCACTACATTTAAATGCATGTTTTTATTCCTAAACGTGCTAAATTGAGAAATTATTTCTTGATGTCCCAGTGATATTATAATTGCATTTTGCTTTTGGCTATGACATGTGCAACTAATTGGGTGATTATTACTGACCAGGTATCTAATGATAGGATACTTCGATATAATAACAGGATACTTAACTGGTTGTTTGGACTTCAAATCTGGTAAGTACAAATTACAAGCTCATTTCTTAGGTTTCCTAAATAACGTCAACTATAAGTACTGTATAATTCACAGGGCATGTAATTATTCCATAGTTACATGGTGTTTACCAATCAATTATTGAGTCATTTTGTCTGTTCATTGTTGCTGCTTATTTCCCAAAGCACATCCAACTATGTAAAGAGCACTTATATCTTAATGGAAGAAATAGCACATGGAATAACTACCACACCCTATGTATTAATATTGATGATAACAAAGGAGCACTAAATATTAAAAACACTTTTTCATTAAAATGTTCTGGCTGGGTGTGGTGGCTTGTGCCTATAATCCCAGTACTTTGGCAGGCTGAAGCAGTAGGATTGCTTGAGCCCAGGTGTTTGAGACCAGCCTGGGTAATATAGTGAGACTCGGCCTCTACAAAAAATTAAAATAAAATAAAATAAATTAGCTGGGTATGGTGGCGGGTGCCTGTAGTCCCAGCTACTCTAGAGGCTGAGGTGGAGGATCACTTGAGCCCAGGAATTTGAGATTGCAGTGAGCTATTATTGTGCCATTGCACTCTAGCCTGGGCAACAGAGCAAGACCCTGTCTTTAAAAAAAATGTTCTAATAAGTGTCTACAGTTTCTTGTGATCACAAGGGAAAGGGGATCACTTAGTCTCTCCTGAATTATTCTCTGTTAGTATTGGAACTCTTTAAAGGTGAGAGGAGCTTGTGTAGTCGACATGTATTTATCATAACTGGACTCTGGTCTCTGCTCATTTGGGGATGTTTAGAGAGGTGAGTCTTCTCTGTCTCCAATACTGAGTTGTTTTTCAGAGTGGAATGAAGATGCTTGCTTTTTTTCTTCTTTATAGTTTCAAAAGTATATTCCTTCCCTATGAATGAATATAGGCTTTAAATTATTATTGGCTGGATCCCTGAGAGAAAAGCAAACTTTCTCATATATGTATTATTAATATTTAGCTTAGCAGTTATGTGCTAGGACTTTGGAACAGACAAACTTATGTTTGAATTCTGCCTCCATACCAGTGTGTCCACTTGGACAAGTTATTCATTTAATCTTACACTTCAGTTTCTTCATCTGTGAATATAAATAATAAGGCCAACCTTACAAAGTTATAGATAACACCCAATAAACAGGAACTCTGTGTTTCTATTTAAACATCCTTTACATTTTTCTTTCCATATATAAGCAGGAACTCTATGTTGTGAAATGGGTTCAAAGAGCTTCCACCCTTTTTAAATGCAATACTTAGATATCTGGAATCACAAGTGGGGGCCTCTCCATACTGGCCCTGCAGCTCCCCCCGGGAAATGGCAGGGGCATTGAAAGACGGACTTCGTGTAGGCAAACTGACTGCTCAGACTCTGGTAGGAGTCACCCTGGTTCAACATTTCGCCATTTCTACACAACTCACCTTCCTATGTTTATTTTTCCTCTTAATTCTACGTTCTGTTTACTTATCCTGAGAAATCAGAAATATTTGAGAATTATTGTTAACATTTTCTTGTTTTTGGAGCAAAATTTCTCTCTGACCCTCAAAGTAAATGAAGTATAATAAAAATTCTCCAAATGTTGGTTAAATGAAGTGAAAAACTTTAAAGTAAATGAGCTGTTTTTATAACATGTTGTGATAATAAGTACTAATGACTCTGCTGGTTGAAAAGATGGTAGAGTAAAAATGATGTTATGATAAGAAAAGCAATGAAATCTGCTGTGCATGCAAGCTGCCTTTTGCCTTCTTTCCAAAGAAATCTCTGATGATTCTTCTAGCATTCTATCAAAATGAAGTTAAAATCTATATGACAATAAGTTCTCTAAGCAGATAAAACAATATAATGTACATGATAACATATAAGTGACATAATTTCTGGAGAAAAAAAGTTTAAGATAAATGGGACATGTTGAAATCTCAACATGTATGACAGTATTCATGCTAAATAATTGCAGAAGTAATGACAGAGACACAAAGGAGGGGGAAGGGGAAGAAATTACTAAGTAGTAATTATCTCTCTCAGTTGCATTGTAAGAATGAGTGAATATTGACTTCAAGAGTCAAAGCTATTCTCTTGTAATTTTGTAACATGTACCAGAATAACTACATATGCTGGCTTGACAATGTAACAGATGCCTTGCCTTACTTCTATTGTTATCAAATTGTGGCTAACACACCTGGGCATTCGTTGTGCATAGCTGGGCATAGCTACAGTTGTGTATAACACATCTTGTAGATGATGTTTAGTATTGTAATAACTCTTTCCTGCTTATTATTTTAATATTGCTTTAAAAACTTAAGATATCTTGCCCCAGATTGCAGAATAGAAAGAAGTGATTGCACTAAAATCTAAGAGAGAGTAGACTTAATAATTATCAATCTTCTGCCAATTTGTTCTAAACCCTTAGCCTCATTGTTTAGTTTAATGGGCCATCTTTATGTTACCTGCAAGTGAGAAACAGGACCAACAACTACCTTATTATATTTTGCTAAGATCAGAATCTCAGTATAATTGTTTTCAGATTGCATAATTATCTCCCAGCACATCTAATTTCATGTAATACCCAGACATTATGAAAATCTCAATTTTTTTATTTTTGAAAATATAATAAATGCAACTATACATAAATCTATTCACAACAGTTGTAAAAACTAGAGATAAAAAACTGTCTCTTAGATGGTATTTCTTGAACTTTTCACTGGTATTAGAAAAATGTCTGTTTGTCAGTCTTGAAAGCAACCAAAAAGAGCATAAAAGCTCAGTAGATGGCAAAATGTGGTTATTGTTATAAAAAACAAACACATAATGAAAATAAGATATAAAAAGAGGTGAGTCATTTTGCAGTACATTGAAGCAAGGCACTTTGTTTTCTAGTCCTGTCACTAAGTATAGCAAAGGGGATATAATGGACACTTAACAAGTCAAGTTTTCACCCACCAGCACCCATGCTATCTCAGAGCTCAACTCATTTATTGTGATTGAATAATTTTCCAACTCTTTTTTCCAAAATGTCACAGTAAAGTCGGTCTATGTAAGATTTTTATTTTTAATGTATCTTGACAATATTATTATTTTTAATCTAAAGTAACTCTTTTTCCAAAAATTCAATTATTCATTTTTCTGGGTGGCTGATTAATATCATTCAATTTCAAAACTTTAAAAACATATCCACATCCACTGTTTACTGAAGCCCTAGATAACTTCTTATATTGAGGTAGAAGTTAGTTTCCTTTATTATGTATATTAATTTTGAAACTAAACATTATTTAAATACATATATATATATTCTAAACAATTGACGTTTTGTATGTATGTTAGATACTAGGTCCAGACTCAAGAAGACTGTGTGTTTTCTTTTTTTGGTAGATATTTTACAATAAATCAGACAAAATTCTCTCTTCATGCCAGTGGAATTCTTTCTGAAGGCTTGAAATTAGAATAATTAACTTCTTGTCTCAAGAATAAATTGTCTACAGTTAAACAAAGAGAGACTCACTAACAAGAAAAAAATCTTTTGTTCAGAAATATTTAAAAATTTTTGAAAAATAATTGTACCTTATTTTTTAGTAAACATTTTTAAGAATCTTATATTTAAAATATATTATTTAAGAGATTTACTCTCTAAAACCTTTGCCTCTAAATAAGTGATACAATTATTCTTCCATAAATGAAAATATATAAGTAGGTGATCTTTGGTTTCATATGCAGGTTTGATAGAATGAATGATCACTGAAGTTTTCTACTTAATCCATCATTTGTCCTTCTGGTCAATAAATATTTGGCTGCAAGTGGGGAAATGTTAACACCAGACAAGTAATAAATGTCATTACTCCACACTCATATTTTGCTTTAGATTTCATTACAGCTAATTCCCTCGAAGTTCTGGTGTTTATATACAGCATTCAATTATTATTTGTTCAATAAATCTCAATAATATTGGAAACTAGTTTTTGGCCCTTTGTTCAGCTTAACTACATCATTGCAATATTTCTAAGAATGCATTCACTAATACAATCAAAGAGATATATTCTGAATGTGTCTAAAACATTGGGGAACTACCTAGATTGTCATTTATTTATATCACACCTCACAAATACTTCTAAAGTATCGCTTTTAAAGAGGACATTTTTACAGCTTTACTGGGAAACTCATTTCAATATTTAATAACCTTTATTTTTGAGACACTTATTTTTGTTTTGTTTTACAATTAGCATTTTATTTTTCTGCAGTTTGAACTCACTTTTGCTTTCTCTACAGTAACAGACAACTGACCATCAAGTGATTCTAAACAGTAGTATGCAAATGTTACAACAAATAAATAACTAGGGATGTCATATTTTTTAAATGATAATTAGACTTGTCCTGACAAATATTTTACCAAGAGTTATACTTTATGCCATCTCTAGCAAAATGTAGACAATCAATCACATACAAATGAACAAATGATCCACTAAAAGCAAAATAATTTTTCCATTGAGGATCTCATATCTCTTATATGTCATGCCATACATTTTTACAGGCATGACCAATAGCTCCAAATATAAGCCAATAGAAACTTCTGTCCAAACTCCCAAAAACTATCTAAGGAGACTTAGCAACTTTATGTGTAGACATGTATATGTATATTTGTCTGCAAAATGTGATCTGTTCCTAAAAGTTGAACATGATTGTACTGGATGTTTAGAAGTAAACTAAAGATATCTATTATAAAAATCAAGTTCAGCTGTCAAAATGCTCAGAGATTGCATACAGATATCTGCGAAGATTTTCTTTCCATCCATTTCACAATTCATCTATCAGACTAATAAATCAAACATATTATTATGATCAGAATTCCTCTTTTCTATTGGAATTTTCCCTCAAAGAGCACAGTAGTTACGTAGGTTTCAAAGGCCTTTTTGGCTTGTATTCAGGATTCAGAAAAAATAACCATAAAGTGTGAAAGGAGAGGGGTCAATGAAGCAAATAATCAATTGCAAGAATCCTAATTTTCTGGGGAGTAAGAGGTTAATGAAGCATGTAATTGAGCAGAGTTTTGTAGATTTCAGCTGTTAATATCTCTGAAATTAAGATTTGTCACAGATGAGCTAAATATGGGAAAATATGAGGCAGATAATCAAAAGTTAACTTTCTAGAGACTGAGCCAATAACATTGTTCCTTTGAACCAATGATACAGATAAAATTTGCCAATGATTGATGTAATGGGTGGTATGATGTTTGCTGATGCAGAAATTAGGAAATAAAGAATCTTTTTATTGTCTCTCTGGATGGCATCATCATCAGGAAGAAATTAATGACAAAGGCAAGCCCAGTTATTGCCAGTATTTATTTTCCTCAACATGTTTTTTTAACATTATAGAAGATCCTCTAGTTATTGTAGGTGATTTGTAATTATGTAAGAAAAAAATTAAATAGTTATTTAGAAAAATATGAACAATTGTGCCATGTCTTTTTTTTTTTTTTTTTTTTTTTTTGAGACAGAGTCTCGCTCAGTTGCCCAGGCTGGAGTGCAGTGGCGCGATCTCGGCTCACTGCAAGCTCCGCCTCCTGGATTCACGCCATTCTCCTGCCTCAGCCTCCCAAGTAGCTGGGACTACAGGCGCCCTCCACTACGCCCGGCTAATTATTTTTGTATTTTTAATAGAGACGGGGTTTCACAGTGTTCGCCAGGATGGTGTTGATCTCCTGACCTCGTGATCCGCCCGCCTCGGCCTCCCAAAGTGCTGGGATTACGGGTGTGAGCCACCGCGCCCAGCCACGCCATGTCTTCTTTAGTAAAAATGTATATGCCAATATATCCTCTTAGCATTTATTAACACCTGTTACATAGATTAAATAATATAGATAAAAATTCGATTATTTTCGAAGGGTTGAATGTAAAAAACATTAGCTTAACATTTAGGAAAATTGCCAATTGACATTGACAAAATTACATTTTCTAAGCTCATCTATGATGCTTTGATGGATAGAAAACATTTTAGGGCCAGGCACACTGGCTCACACCTGTAATTCCAGCACTTTGGGAGGCTGAGGCCAGCGGATCACTTGAGCTTGGAGTTTGAGATCAGCCTGGGCAACATAGTGAACCCTCTCTACAAAAAATATGAAAATTAGCCGGGTATGGTGGCATCTGCCTGTGGTCCCAGATCCTCGGTAGACTGAGGCGGAGGATCACTTGAGCCCGGGAGGCAGAGGCTGCACTGAGCTGAGATCACAACACTGCACTCCAGCTTGGCTGACAGAATGAGACTCTGTCTTAAAATTCAGCAATTAAGAAATTATGACTGTTCTTATAATTTGTTGAAAATCACTCTTAATTTGTTTATGTGTGTACTTATGCATTTATTTATGTACTTATGCATTTATTGTGTAGAAATATTCATCTATGAACATATGAAAGCCCTTTCCTGGGACTCCTCTTTATTCCAGATATGGCTACTGGATCTTGTATATCTAAACAACAAAATCATCCCTGACACTTAAAAAAGTGTAGGTTTTAAGGCTTTATTTTTGACCTGTCAAATATGTGTCTCCAGACCCTTAACAGATCCACACAGAAAACTGACACATGGTTCTTATATACAAGCTGATCCAAACCAATCTTTGCCATGATTATATCTAATATTTAACTTAATGGATCTCATTTCTCTTCTTATACTCACATATTACTTTTCTAGGTGCTCATGGGGTACTTGACTCGCCTACATGTCACCTGTAGTTGAATAACCAATAGTCATCACAAACTTAAGCTGGCTAAAACAGGAATTTCTTCCCCATGACACACTTTTTCCCCGTAAGGTTTTTCCATCTGAATAATGCATTACCATTTATAATTTTACTTCAGCAACCCTCCTGCCCTTCACCAAAGAAATGTTTCAGTAAGAATAAACAAGCAACAAAAGATGTTTGCACCACCCTTAATTCTGCTTTTTCTCCTACTCTTCCATTCAATACTTAATCCATCAACAAGCCTTGGCAGCTCACCTCCAAAATATATCCCAAATTTATTTACTTTTCTTCATTTCTGTTGCAACCAAGCTGTTGTTTTGTCCTGCATCACCACATGTGGTCTGAACTAGTTCCCTGCTCCTAGCCTGACTCTCTAGTCTGCAGTCTTCAAAATGTCCATCAGATAATATCATTCCCTTTCCAAAGACTCCATTGCAGCCAGAATAAATAAGAAATCCCACGTATCTATGTGATTTGGTCCCTGTCTCTGCCTTCTTAAACCTTAGCATTCCACCTCTTACTGTGTGGTTCAGCCTGGCAGCCACCAGCCATCTTTCTGTTCCTCTACCATAACAAACTTGTGGCCCAAATGCCACATTTTCACTAGTGTTTTCTTCTGTGTGAAATGCTCTCCACAGTGGTCTCCTGTGGATGGTTTCTTCCTGTCAAGTCTCAACTCAAATGGCCTCTCCTTATTGGCCTTTTGTAATTTCCAATTCAAATTAGCCATCCATCCAGGTCGTTCTCTATCGCATTCACCTGCTTTGTTATCATCACAGCATTTACTCTTTCCTGAAACCATTCTGCACTGTGTTTGGTGGTTTGTTTATTAACTGTCTTGTGCCCTCTGCCATCCCCTACCCCTCTTCCTCAATCCTAGAATGTAAGTTTCTGGAGAACACAAACTTTGTTTGATTTACTTCTGAATCTCTACACCTAGGACAGTGCCTGTCACTTTGAAGGGTACCCAACACAAATTTTTTTGAATGAATAAAGTATTATATTAGTAACTAAGAGTAATGCAGAAAATAGGACGGAGTGCATCACTGAACAATTCTAGGTTTCAACAGTCTCATCTGTAAAATGGGAATAATAATACTTTAGCTTCCTAGGCAGAGGATTGAACTAGATGATTACCTGTGGTTACTTCTAGTTCTAAGATCTACACTGGCAGCAGTACTAGATTTTAATTTGGGGGTAACACTAACATTATGTCCAGAATTTTCAGGGCATTTTAAAATCCAGACTTTACAATTTAAAAGACACAAGCTTCTTAAAACTTCTCCCATTATACTTCTAAGCTTATCTACAAAATCACTAGTGTTTGCTGTTGGTGAATATATTTTAACTTCTGAAAGAATGAGTTTTTATTTTATTGTTCATCAACATAAGTTGATATGATATGTGTAATGATATGAATCACCCATTATAAGAAACTCAAAGATATATATAAATAAAGAAGTATTTCACTCTCTTGTCTTTTAGTTAAAACCCAAAGTTAGGAGTAGCTAACATTAAAAGTTCAGCTAATTTAAGAACAGCTGATTTTTAAAAAGTATTTTGCTAAGTCACATGTATTATCTCATTAGAGCCTCAAATTAGAAAAAAAAAGCAAAGGGAGGAGGTAATATTATTATCATCCTTTTACAGACGAGGAAAGTCGGGTTGGGACTTTGTTTAAAATTGTAGAACCCAGGAAAAATGTATTGTTTCATTGCCCTGCTCTTAACTGACTCAGAGTTCTATCAGCATATTCTATAGGAGCGAGTTTATTTCTAACAAATAAATAGATTTAGAAATAAAATCTTTTGGTTCCCCTTGGTCGAGGAGGATTATCTTGTTCTAAAACCTTCATTAGCTAGGAAGCAACCATCTGCCAAGAGGAGTTGGCCTCCTCTTTGTGGGAGAAAGGAGGAAGTTGGTGCAGGGCAGGGTTCTTATGTAGAAAAATACACGATTTAAAAAAATCCAACATATTGAGGTTATCTTTTTCAACCTATTCCTTTGGAACTACTTTTAAGCATTCTGAAAATCTTTCCATTATAGAATCCAGAAAGTTTATAAATGGTAAAAATAATGGAAATTAGATGAAAGGAACTGTAGGAAAACTTAACTTCTTTTGGATCAAAGAATCTTTTGAGGAGCTGATTAAAGTTCTGGACCTTCTATCCAGAAAATGCACAATACATACACTTCTCATATTTTCTTAGTTTCCAATTTTATTAGGTAATGGGATACCAAAAAAGTACTTTCCAAGCTGAATATTATTTAAGAAAATGCATTTTTGAATAGGACATTCCAGAAGGTGCCCTCTTTGCATAATTTGAACAAAAACCAAATCTCTGCTGTCTCAAACCTTAATAATGAGTTAAGAAAAACAGAGACATACTTAATATTTGACAGTTTTACACCCATGAAGTTAGTAAATAGAGATTTTAAATCCTGGGAATGTGTGTGCTATGGACCACTTGTTTCCAAGTTTAATTTGGTAGATAAAGAATGGAGAATCTTTTACATCTCTTAGCAAAAAGAGAAAGAATTCGATTTGCAATGGCAAAATGGTTTCATTTCATTCTGTAGCATCCCCAATTGAAAATGAATTTTACCTGTGAGATACAAGAAGCTTGCAAAGCAACTATTCTTTTTGCAGTTAAAATAGATTCACTTTTATAATTGCAGTCTTTCAGAAAATAAGAATCTTAAGCAGTTCTTACCTCATCAGAACCTGATCCAAAAATCAGCAAGTCAAAAGGAATTGCTGCAACCATGTCAATCAGGAACCAGCCTTTGAAGTAGTGTATTGCTATTTTGGCGGGATCACTTACCACTTCTTCATTCTGATTTACATATGTTGTTCTGAAGTTTATTAAAATATCTATGATAAACATAATATCCACAATCAAGTCTACCACATTCAAAGGGCTACAAGAATAGCCACATTCTCGTCTTTTCTGTTCTTCTCTGTCATTGAGGAGGAAGGCTGCAGAGTAGGGAGTAAATATAGCGGTGTATATGACCAATAGCAGGATAAGCCAGTCCCAGACTGCCTTGAAAGGGCTGTAGTGCAATATCGTAAACTTGTTGATGCGTGGCGTCTGCAGTTTGTATTCAGGTAGGACATCTGCTCCTAAAGAGAGAACCTGAATGTGGAAAAGAAAATCATATACCACATAAATATGCCATTTTTAATCTGGTAAGCCTATAAAATATTAAGGGAACTAATTATACAGTAAAATTTATTAGAGAGAATTCATGTAATTTGGAAGTATTCATGAAACACACACATACATTAAAGAAACCCATATAAACTTCTATTATACAGTGTATTTGGCTCAAGAAAATCACACTGGCATTTCTTGATAAATATGGATTTCACTGAAAAGATAATAAATATTGCCGCTGAGATACTGAGGAATGTTACTGTTTCCTTTGGAACATAGTACTTCTCAGATGTAAAAATACATGGCTGTTTTTAGAAAATCGCGAAGTTGGTTTTGATATATTAGTAATGCAGTTTTCAAATCTAGGAAAGGATTAGTTGTAATGAATAGAAGCAGTCTACTTGGATCAATGGTCACATTTAATTTACATGTATTTAATTTATAATTAAACCTTGATAAATTAAACCCAACTCATTCAAATTTTAATTAAGCAGAATTTCCCACCTGCAATCTGTTTTTAACATTAGGGGAAAAAAGGCAAATGAGATTAAAATGAATACAAAAGAGGCTTTTCCTTAAAAGGTTGAGAGAGTATTTGATATTTTGGGACAAATACACTTTCATTCCAACTCTTCCATCTCATTTAGAGAATTGCAAAAAGAAAATGCTACAAGGAGATGTTCAGAATATTGACCTGGAAATGCTGCAAGATGTTTAGACACCAAGTGGTACTTCACCTCCAAGATCTATTCTTATAAGGCATCAGATAAACTAAAGCAGTTCACCTTTTAGAGTTTTAGTTTACCTGAAAAAAGTGAAAGCTAAAGTACAGTTTTGTCTCTACCAAGTAGAAAAGTCCATGATTTAGTGAGTTAAGACTAAGTTTTAGCAACAAAAGTCAAAACAAAAAGGTTACCTAGCTACCCAATAAATGTAATTTATTGGGTAAAATGTAAGCCTTAATATATGGGTTTTAAAAAGCTGAAATTTTGTAATGGCTCCACAAATGGCATATAAAGTCATTTAAGTCCGGCCACAGTGACTCACGCCTGTAATCCCAGTACTTTGGGAGGCCGAGGTGTGTGGATCACCTGAAGTCAGGAGTTCAAGACCCACCTGGGCAATGTGGTGAAACCCCGTCTCTATTAAAATACAAAAAAATTAGCTGGGCATGGTGACATGTGTCTATAATCCCAGCTACTTGGGAAGCTGAGGCAGGAGAATCGCTTGAGCCTGGGAGGTGGAGGTTGTAGTGAGCCGAGATTGTGCCATTGCACTCCAGCCTGGGTGACAGAGCAAGACTTCGTCTCAAAAAAAAAAAAAAAAAAAAGAGTCATTTAAAAAGGGAAATGTGGGTTCTAATTTAATGCTATGAATATCTCATACATATACAATGGTTCTATTTCAAAGTTAACTTCACTGAATACATTTCCATAGACTAGATTATTCTAAACACAATTAATACATTGTCAGCTTTGCAGCATGGATCTCAGGTAATCTCCCATTGGTTAGTGAGAGCGTGTTATTTCTGTGTTTTTGGCAATTCTATTTATGTTGGTTTAATTTGACTGTAATAATGAATTACGTCAGGTGCACTTGAAATTTAAATCTTATATTTATTGTCATATCTCATAACTTTTTATCCCCACATATTTAGTTATCATCCCTATTTTTAAAAGGACTTTAAAAGTTAAATAACCCCAAATGAGATACAATATAACTTTTAAATATAACAAAAGATTCAGCTAAAATAGGCAAAGCTGCTTTTTGATAACTGCTAAACTGCTTTAACTAGTTTTCAAAAAAATAATAAAGAATCTGACCTGACCACTTAATCAGTCCAGTGTAAATTTGAACCAGCCAGTTTACAGAGAGAGCAGGGTTTTATTTTAAGCTATTATGAGAAATGATGGTGGCTAATTATTAGCAAAAGAGCAATCTGGAAAATAAAGTGATTTTATTATCTGTGAAATATTAAAAGTCCAGGATACACACATATATAAATATATGACTTTCAAAATCCAAATGGGAGTAATTAAATTATCTGTCATTTTAGAAGTACAGATTAATAGAACTCTGATCCCATTATGCTTAGTATAGAGAACCAGTGTGTGACATTTTGGTCTGTACAAAATTAATTATGTCATGCTCCTTTCTAAAAAAACAGAACTACTCAGTATATAGAAAGCAAAATATACAGCCTTATTTTGGCTTTCAAAGTCATTAAAGTCATTTAAAATATGGACCCATTCTATCTTTCTAGTCCTTTCTTCCATTAGATTCCTGTGTATCCAGGGCACTCCAGCAACACAAAACTAAAATTTTTGAGCTGCTGAGATCTTTCCATATCTCTAAATTCACAAATCTCTTTTATAAAAAAGGTATGCAGTCAATCAAAGAGGAAAAATAAGTCACTTTTAATGACAGGTATATTTGTGTGAATTTGCTCACTGCTTAGGTGACAAACTTCTGATACTAACCTCCCACATGGGACAATTGCAATACCTCTTTCAGCAGAAGTATAAATTAGAATGCAAGCAGCAATCTTGGAACTATGGCTGAAACTCTTTCCATCCCACATACGAACACCTTCATTTAACATTGAGATGACCACTGTGCTAAGAGCTGGAGATTGAAACATGGGGAAGACACTGTCCCTGAGATCTTGGAATTTATAGTCTGTTGGGAGACAGATGTGTGGGAAAACGGGAGTCCCCTTGAGGTCCACTTCACTCAGGGCCTGGGATTGGTGATGGTGCTGATGGAGGAGGTGGGTGGTCTTCACAGAGGATTTTTGGGAAAAGATGGCAGTTGAACTGAGACTGAATAGGAGTCAGAAAAGGACACAGCTAAGGGATGAGGAAGTTGGGAAGGGAAGGACATTACAAGCAGAGGGGACAGAATGAACAAGGGGAAGAAAGCATAAAATCATGTATTGTGTGTTGGGGAATTGTAAGCAGCCTTATATTTTGTTAAAGAATAAAATGCCAGGGAAGTAAGGTGGCGGATGGCCATGGAGAGGGCCAGTCCCAGGTTGCTGAAGGTCTAATGTGACAGGATAGGGATCTCAGGCTCTGTACTTTAGGTCAACCTTCTCATACAGGAATAATATACAGGCTCTTTTTGAAAAGGAAAGACAATTATTGCAGGATTTATATTATTCTTATTTACAATGTTAGATAAATATATTCAAAAATAAAACCAGATTAGAACTTATGCTTGTACCTTTAATATGACTTGTGGGTTAAATTGTGTACCCTAAAATAATACGTTGAAGTCATAATTCCCAGTACTTATGAATGTGACTTTATTTGGAAAGAGGGTTTTTGTAGATATAAATCAAGTTAACATGCAGTCACAGTGGTTTGGGGTTGGCCTTAATCCAATAACTGATATCCCTATAAGAAGAGAGAAGTCTGGATACAGAGACACAAAGACACACAAGGAGAATGCCATGTGTTACGGGAGCAGATACAGTTGAAGCCAAGGAATGCTATGGATTGTCCGTAGCCACCAGAACCTCGAAAAGAGTCAGGCACAGGATATGTTTTCCCTCAGAACCTCCAGAAGGAAACAACCTTGCCAACATCTTGATTTGAGACTTCTAGACCCCAAAATTGTGCGAAAATAAACTTCTGTTGTCTTAAGTCCCTCAGCTTGTGGTAGTTTATTATGGTAGCCCTGAAAAAACTAATGCAATGGCAAAAAATGAAAACACTTGAAAATAAAATATCTATAAAACCAGTGAATTCAAACTCTCATTACTAACTCAATATTTTACATTTTTGTAGATCAAAAATGATTGAAATTTGGCTATGGTGTATGGTTTAATCCAATAGACAAAATATTTTTCTCTACTCTAATCTTAATGTCTTTTTCGAAAAAATATGTTGTCAGAATAGTATTACCAACTTCAAAGATTTAATTGTCTTATCAAGATAATCTAACCTAATTCTTAATGTGAACTCTGTTCCTATTTCGCTTCAAAAGCCAATTTAAATGGTGTTACTTGAAAATTATACAAACGTTTTTCTTTACTTAAGTTCAGCTTTAGGGCATTATTGAGTTCTACATTAAGTGATTATCTAAACACATTATCTCTTAGTATTGGGAGTTCATTTGTTATATTCCAGTATGCCCATTGATACAGAACCACTGCAATTTGGTATGTTTAACATGGAGTGTGTTTTGACAATGCATTTGTAGAAACCGGTATGGTATCAAATGTTATGGTCCAGGTTCTTTTGACTTCTGCATCATTATGCATATTTTATGTGATTGCTTAATTGTCTTATGACTTTTAATAGCCAAACAATTTCAAAAAGCTTTATTTATATAGCAAGCATTAGCATCGTGAGGTAAATCCAAATGCAGTCATCGTTACTGTAGTCAGGTAGATGGCAGTACTTTGTTATTAGGTAATCATCTTAATGATTCAAAAGATTCTTATATTTATTGTTTTACATTTTCACCAAGATATAGGAATTTTAAAGATTTTCCAGGAGAACTCGTGGCCTTCTGAGAACATTTCCTTCTATGGATATCAGTTTGAGAATTATTAAATATTATTAGGCAGAGGAATCAAGATGGCCAAGTTTGGTTTTAGACAGATGCATCTGGCAATGGAATGGAGGAAAAATGAAAGAGGATCAAGACCAGATACTTAGAGATCAATTAGGACTTTGGTATTCCAGGAGGGAAATAATGGAAGCCTACACTAGGAACCACGTGGCAGAGATTGAGAGGAGGGGATATATTCCAGAAATAAATACATCTCAGGGTATAAGGATGAAGAGTGGAGAAATACTTGTTTCTTTATGGTTCCAATAATAGCAAATCTTATTAGACCCAATCAGGTAATACAAATCTTTGAAGGCTCAACCATGTTTGGAATAAAGGAAAGAGCACTAGACCTTAAATGCTACTATCTGGATTTGAAGTCCAGATATAATTGTTCTGATATGCCATTTAATCTCTAGATCTAGTTCTTTTTTTAAAAAAAATCTGTGTAATGTAGATAGTAATCTTTGCAAAAACCACCTATCTATGCAGAGTTACCATAGTACATCAGATATTTTTTATAAAATTAGTTAATAAAATGGGAAATGTTTACAGATGCATAAAACATTTTCATTATTGTTTTGAGTTCTAGGGTTATCTGTTGAAATCCTGGTTCAAACAAACCAACTCCATCCAAAATATTTAAAAACCGATTGGATAAAGTTGAACATTGACTGCATATTGATAATGTTACAGAATTGTTTTAGTTACCTATTCCTTGTATCAAATCAAACGAAAACATAGTGACTTAATGATTTTGTTATTTATGATTCTATGGATCCAAAATTTAGGCAGGTCTTGGCTAGGCAATTTTTCTTCTCCACAGAATGTCAACTGGGGTAATTCAGTGATATTTAGTTGGTGGGGGAGCTTGTGTGGAGAATCCAAGAAGGCTTCATTCACATGTCTAGTATTTCGATGAAGACAGTTGGAAGGCTGGCCTCACCCAAGATGCTGGAATGGCTGGGTCTCTCTCTCTATCTCTCTTTCTATATATGTAGATAGATAGTTTGATCAATCAACAAATAAATAGATATGTTCTCTCCTACGGTCTCTTTAGCAGGGTAGTAAGATGTGTTGACTCAGCACTCCCAAAAGAAGAGGAAACTTCCAGGCTTCTTCAGGTCAAGGTCTGGAACTTCTATAGCCTCGCTTATGCCATATTCTATTGGGAAAAGCAGAAGCAGGACATCCCAGATTCATGAAAGTAGAGGAATGGTCTCTACCTCTTGACAGGGAAATAATATGCGTGTGGAAGGGAAGGAATCAATCAGTTATGGTCATCTTGGAGACAAACTATCACAGAAATTATTGACAATTATTGTTTGTAGACACAGAAATGATATTGTAGTCATGTGCTTTTAAAAATAGTTTTTACCTTTTCAGAATACAGTGTGAAATATTTATAAAGGAAATGTTATAATATTTGGGCTTTGCCTCAGAACAATCCAGAGTTGGGGGAGAGGAAGGAGAGTGAAGGTCTGAATGTTGGCTGTATATTGATTTTTATTGAAACTGGATGATGGATAGTTACTATTATCTCTATTTTCATAATAAACTTAAAATTTTCCAAAATAAACAGGTTAAGAATTCTAGAATCTTATTCAGAAATATCTAAAATAGTTAAGAATGGAATTTCCTGATTGAAAAAAAGAAATAGGTCTACAAACATCACAGAGGCTTACCTCTGTAAGAATTGAGTTGGTTCCTGATTAGGCAAATTTAGATTCCTGTTTACACAGCAGAATGTTTACTTTGCCTTCTGTATATCTAGTTCATGTCATGTAGATCTGTGTTCAGCCATACAGCCTGCACACAACCTTAATTTTGCCCAATCTTGAACTCTTTGACACCAAGCTTCTGTTAGGTTGGTGGCTGGGAAAATCATGTTCCGAGATAGTCAGACATGCTAACTGCAGAGGTCCATTGCTTTGAGTATACATAGCTACATTGCTCATCAAGTTAGATTAAAATACAGCCACATTTCAGAGACTCATCACCTTAGGTCTCTTACTGAAATACTTTTACTTTGCTAGAGTTACATATTAAACCTTCAAGCTTTCATTCTGGATTGAATATATAAGAAGTAAATTTTTGCATTTTTCTCACAAAACTGTGACTAAATAAAATGTTTACATTGTTTAATGTCATTTTAATACATATTTGCATTACATATTTCTTTTAATATTCATTTCCGGAAAATGGTTGGTCTCTCTTGAGGAATTTAAAAGTTCCCTCTCTCTCTCTTATTTTATTTCATTTTTATTTCACCTTGAATTCCAGGATACATGTATAGAATGTGCAGGTTTGTTACATAGGTATACATGTACCATGGTGGTTTGCTGCACCTATCAACCCATCATCTAGGTTTTAAGCCCCACATGCATTAGGTATTTGTCCTAATGCTCTCCCTCCCCTTGCCCCCCACCCCTCGACAGGCCCCTGTGTGGGTGTGTGTTGTTCCCCTCCCTGTGTCCGTGTGTTCTCATTTTTCAACTCCCACTTATAAGTGAGAACATGCGGTGTTTGGTTTTCTTTGTTCCTGTGTTAGTTTGCTGAGAATGATGGCTTCCAGCATCATCCATGTCCCTGCCAGGGATATGATCTCATTCTTTTTATGGCTGCATAGTATTCCATGGTGTGTATGTGCTACATTGCCTTTATCCAGTCTATCACGATGGGCATTTGGGTTGGTTTCAAGTCTTTGCTATTGTGAATAGTGCTGCAATAAACATACGTGTGCATGTGTCTTTATAGTAGAATGATTTCTAATCCTTTGGGGATATACCCAGTAATGGGATTGCAGGGTCAAATGGTATTTCTGGTCCTAGATTCTTGAGGAATTGCCACAGTGTCTTTCACAGTGGTTGAACTAATTTACACTCCCAACAGTGTAAAAGTATTCCTATTTCTCCACAGTCTTGCCAGCATCTTTGCTTCTTGATATTTTAATAATTATAATTCTGACTATCATGAGATGATATCTCACTGTGGTTTTAATTTTCATTTCTCTAATGATTGGTGATGATGAGATTTTTTTCATATATTTGTTGGCCACATAAATGTGTTCTTTTGAGAATGTCTGTTCATATCCTCACCAACTTTTTGATGGGGTTGCTTTTTTCTTGTAAATTTTAAGTTCCTTGTAGATTCTAGATATTAGATCTTTGTCAGATGGGTAGATTGGAGAAATTTTCTCCTATTCTGTAGGTTGCCTGTTCAGTCTGATGCTAGTTTCTTTTTCTGTGCAGAAGCTCTTTAGTTTAATTATATATATTTGTCAATTTTGGTTTTTGTTGTAATTGCTTCTGGTGCTTTAGTCATGAAGTCTGCCCAAGCCTATGTCCTAAATGGTATTGCCTAGGTTTTCTTCTAGAGTTTTTATAGTGTTGGTTTTTACATTTAAGTCTTTAATCCATTTTGAGCTAATTTTTGTATAAGGTATAAGGAAGGGGTCCAATTTCAGTTTTCTGCATATGGCTAGCCAGTTTTCCCAGCACTATTTATGAAATAGGGAATCCTTTCCTCATTGCTTTTGTCAGGTTTGTCGAATATCAGGTTGTATATGTGTGGTGATATATCTGAGGCCTCTGTTCTGTTCCATTGGTCTATACATCTGTTTTGGTACCAGTACCATGCTGTTTTGGTTACCATAGCCATGTAGCATAGTTTGAAGTCAGGTAGCATGATGCCTCCAGCTTTGTTATTTTTGCTTAGGATTG
Source organism: Macaca thibetana thibetana (assembly GCF_024542745.1). Taxonomy (NCBI): domain Eukaryota; kingdom Metazoa; phylum Chordata; class Mammalia; order Primates; family Cercopithecidae; genus Macaca; species Macaca thibetana. The sequence goes on along the minus strand of NC_065589.1, from coordinate 80,543,299 downwards.
TCTTGGCTATACCAGCTCTTTTTTGGTTCCATATGAAATTTAAAGTAGATTTTTCTGTTTCTGTGAAGAAAGTCAATGGTAGCTTGATGGCAATAGCATTGAATCTATAAATTACTTTGGACAGTATGGCCATTTTCATGATATTGATTCTTCCCATTCATGAACATAGAATGTTTTTCCATTTGTTTGTGTCCGCTCTTATTTCCTTGAGCAGTGGTTTGTAGTTCTCCTTGAAGAAGTCCTTCACACCCCTTGTAAGTTGCATTCCTAGGTATTTTATTCTCTTCATAGCAATTGTGAATGGAAGTTCATTCATGATTTGGCCCTCTGCTTGTCTATTGTTGGTGTATCAGAATGCTTGTGATTTTTGCACATTGATTTTGTATCCTGAGACTTTGCTGAAGTTGCTTATCAGCTTAAGAAGTGTTTGGGCTGAGAAGATGGGGTTTTTAAATATAGAATCATGTCATCTGCCAACAGAGACAATCTGACTTCCTCTCTTTCTATTTCTCTCTCTTGCCTGATTGCCCTGGCCAGAACTTCCAATACTATATTAAATAGGAGTGGTGAGAGAGGGCATTCTTGTCTTGTGTCAGTTTCAAAAGGGAATGTTTCCCGCATTTGCCTATTCAGTATGATATTGGCTATGGGTTTGTCATAAATAGTTCTTATTATTTTGAGATATGTTCCATCAATGTCTAGTTTATTGATAGTTTTTAACATGAAGGGATGTTGAATTTTATCAAAGGCCTTTCCTGCATCTACTGAGATAATGATGTGATTTTTGTCATTGGTTCTGTTTATGTGATGGATTATGTTTATTGATTTGGATATGTTGAACCAGACTTGCGTCCCAGGGATGAAGCTGACTTGATCATGGTGGATAAACTTTTTGATGCGCTGCTGGATTTGGTTTGCCAGTATTTTATAGAGGACTTCCATGTCGATGTTCATTAGGGATATTGGTCTGAAGTTTTCTCTTTTTTGTGTGTGTGTCTCTGCTGGGTTTTGGTATCGGGATGATTCTGGCCTCATAAAATGAGTTAGGGAGGAGTCCCTCTTTTTTTTGTTGTTTGGAATAGTTTTAGAAGGAATGGTACCAGCTCCTCTTTGTACCTCTGGTAGAATTCAGCTATAAATCCATCTGGTCCTGGGCTTTTTTTGGTTGGTAGGCTATTAATTACTGCCTCAATTTCAGAACTTGTTATTAGTTTATTCAGTGATTTGATTTCTTACTGGTTTAGTCTTGGTGTATGTGTGTAGGAAATTATCCATTTCTTCAAGATTTTCTAGTTTATCTGCATAGAGGTGTTTATAGTATTCTCTGATGGTGGTTTGTATTTCTGTAGGGTCAGTGGTGACATCCCCTTTATCATTTTTTTATTGTGTCTATTTGACTCTTCTCTTTTCTTCTTTATTAGTCTAGCTAGTGGTCTATCTATTTTGTTAATCTTTTCAAAAAGCCGGCTCTTGAATTCATTGCTTTTTTGAGGGGTTTTTCATGTCTCTATCTCCTTCAGTTCTGTTCTTACTGTAGTTATTTGTCTTCTGCTAGCTTTTGAATTTGTTTGCTCTTGCTTCTCTAGTTCTTTCAATTGTGATGTTAGGGTGTTGATTTGAGATCTTCCCAGCTTTCTGATGTGGGCATTTAGTGCTATAAATTTCCCTCTTAACACTGTTTTAGCTATGTCCCAGAGATTCTGGTATGTTTTTTCTTTGTTTTCATTGGTTTCAAAGAACTTCTTGATTTCTGCCTTAATTTCTTTATTTACGCAGGAGTCATTCAGGAGCAGGTTGCTGAATTTCCATGTAGTTGTGTGGTTTTGAGTAATTTCTTAACCCTGAGTTCTAATTTGATTGGACTGTGGTTATATTTTATAATAATTTCCATAATACATAATGGAAATTATAATGTATACATTATACAAATTATAATTTATACATTATTTATATGATTTCCATTCTTTTGCATTTGCTGAGGAGTGTTTTACTTGTAATTATGTGGTTGATTTTAGAAAAAGTGCAATGTGGTGTTGAGAAGAATGTATATTCTACTGATTTGGGGTGGAGAGTTCTGCAGACATCTATTATGTCCCCTGATCCAGAGCTGAGTTCAGGTCCTGAATATCCTTGTTAATTTTTCTGTCTTGATCTGTCTAATATTGAGAGTGGGGTGTTAAAGTCTCCCACTATTGTCACGAGGGAGTCTAAGTCTCCTTGTAGGTCTTTAAGAACTTGTTTTATGAATCTGGGTGCTCCTGTATTGGGTGCATATATATTTAGGATAGTTAGGTCTTCTTGTTGCATTGATCCCTTTACCATTATGTAATGCCCTTCTTTGTCTTTTCTGATCTTTGTTGGTTTAAAGTCTGTTTCATCAGAGACTAGGATTGTAAACCTCTGCTTTTTTTTCCCCTTCCGTTTGCTTGTTAAATATGCCTCCATCCTCTCTCTCTTTCCTTTTTAAATAAGACAATAGGTTATCTAATTACTTGTCTCTTTTTTTTCTTCTTGCAGAAAACTGACTTTAGAACTACAGAATTATTATTTCTTTCCTTTAAATTGTTTGAATTGGTCAATTTCAATTTTAATGACCTAAATGCAAATGTATTTTTATAAGGACAACTCTATCTCTTTGAAAGTCACAAATAAGTTAAAATGAATCAAGACAGTTCTTTGGAGCCACCCTTTCTGAAAATGAAGCATTAACGAAGTAAATGTTTTAACAACATGAATAGGATTCTAAGAAGCCAATGACTAAAAAGGAAAAAGCTGCTACACAGTGTTACATTTCCTTAAGAAAGTCAACTTCTCCCACATATTTGATAAATAACATACTTTATGAAGATAAAACATGATTAATTGAACTATTACAAGGATTTTCTTTTAAGAGAGAGAGAGAAAAAATAAGGAATAAAAAAGGAATAAAAAAAGGGAAACTCCATGGCCTCCAGAAAGATTTATATTTTCTCTTTTCTCAAAGCACTAATTAATAGGCTGTAGAGTTTAATACAGCCTAAAATATAGTTTTCTTTACCAAATACAATTTTTCTTCATGCTAGTACACTGCTATTTGTTTAACCTCTAACAGTTAAGTGTTACATAAAACCAAAACCTTTATATGAAACAGCACTATTTATTCAATGAAGATCTCCTGTGAAAATTTTGTGCGAACACCAGGATTAATAACTACTCTTCACTTTCAAAAAGTGCAATAGGGAACGATTAAGCTTTCCAAAAGATTATACAGTACTTTTGGCAGCTGTTAAACGCCATGCTGAGGTGTTGGTTGAAGCTGCTCATCTGTTATTTATCCTTTACTCGGGACTTACACTTAACTAATAGGCTAGCTGTATTTTTATCTATCACAAAGAGCACTCAGTAACAAAATGAATCAGATAGATTATATAGCATCGGGAAGGACTTAAACTCCCCAGGCTTTTCAGCATATGATTTGTGAAAAACAGTCAGACCTGAGTAATTATCACTGAAACCAGCAATCTCACTGATGATCACCTAGATATTCAAATTATAAGATGAAAAAGAATCACACAATAAATCAAAGATGTCACATAGGAAGTCATTTTTTAATTGAATAAAATATTAAAATTAGGTAGTAGAATCACTGCAGCATTCGGTATTTAAATGATTTTTCAAGGCTTAGATTAAAATAGATATTTGGCTGTGTGCGTGCGTGCGTGCGTGTGGGTGCGTGTGTATGTGTTGGGTGCAGTAGGGATGATTCTATAATTAGAGTCATTTAGATTCAAGTTCAGCTAAATGTTTAGTGTTTTCTTTTGTATATTAGCTATATACGTTAATATGAAAAATATCAGCTTCATAAAATATGTATGAGTCTCAGAATGTGAGAGAAATAGGTTGAATATCTTAAACACTTATAATATTTACAAATTACTTCAAATATATGCATGTTAAAAAATATAGTTTCTTCCAGAGCCATAAACTCAACTCCAAGCTACCCACCAGCAACATAATGCCCCTTGGTTTTGTGTCCCAGCTACTTGTGGCCCCACCGTGCAGGTGATACCAGGTAGTCTCTAGTCTAATTCTTGTTTCCTTGCCTCCCTTCCCCTCTTACCTGTCTCTTGGAAACTCCATATGGATTCTTCCCTCCATTTTCTTTATCTTTGTCTTAGTTTCTTTCATTTAGAAAAAAAGTAGAATTCAAGAGAAGGAACACTTAGCGTACTAGTTTACAAATGTTTCTCAAAAGCACAGATGACAGAAGAACCAGGTTAGAAATGGGAGAGGGAATTAGATGTTTGGCTGGGACGATGTGAGGTAGAGACATAGATGCCAACAGGAGGAGGTTTTTGGCAGGCAGTTAGAAGGTCTGAGCCTGGGCAACATAGTGAGACCTTGTTTCTACAAAAAATTCAAAACAATTAGTTGGGCGTGATGGCATGTGCCTGTGGTCTCAGGTACTCCGAAGTCTGAGCTGTGAGGATTGCTTGAGCCCAAGGAGGTAGAGGCTTCCCTGAGCCAAGATTGCACCCTGCATTCCAGTCTGGGTGACAAATGAGACACTGTTTCAACATAAAAATAATAATAATAATAATAATGAAAAGGAGGTCTGGGATTGAGCTCTCATGCTGTTAGAGCTAGAAATTTTATCTTGCAGAAGCAATGGCTGGAGATCTGGAAAGTGGATTAATTTTCCAAAAGAGTACAGAAAGAGATAGTGTACATGAAGAAATAACTAAAATGTGGGAAGCAGAAAAAAGGCATAACCAGTATTCCCAGGGCTTAGCACAGTACCTGGTATAGACATATAATGTATACAGTAAGCATCCCAAATTCTTGAACATGTTTGCAGCTTAAAGAGAAAGAGGCGTCCGGGAGCAGTGACTCACGCCTGTAATCCCAGCACTTTGGGGGGCCGAGGCGGGTGGATCACGAGGTCAGGAGATAGAGACCATCCTGGCTGACACAGTGAAACCCCGTCTCTACTAAAAATAAAAAAAAAAAAAAAAAAAAAAAAAAAAGCAGCCGGGCGTGGTGGCGGGCGCCTGTAGTCCCAGCTACTCGGGAGGCTGAGGCAGGAGAATGGCGTGAACCCGGGAGGCGGAGCTTGTAGTGAGCCGAGATCGTGCCACTGCGCTCCAGCCTGGGCGACAGAGCGAGAGTCCATTTCAAAACAAAACAAAACAAAACAAAAAACAAACAAAAAAACCCAGCCTATCCAAATAGAAGTATAGGAAATTCACTAGAGAAAAGATTATGATGTAGACAGCTGTTGTGCACCAAAATTTGTTGTTCTCCATTCCTAAAGTAAAGTTATTGCTAGAACGTGTCTGTCTCGTGGAGAACTACAGTTCCCAGCTCCACTGGCAATTAGGTACGGCCACAGGTCTGATTAGTAGCACATCCTGGCCAAAGTTTATGACAAGCAGGTGGATCTTTTCTTGCTCTCCCTTCTTCCTTCTACCTCATGAAGTCAGAAGCTTCCGAAGACTTAGGTCTTTAAGTCTAATGGGATAGTGGAACCTCCAAATGTAGGAAAGCTGGGTCACCAAATTGAGAACTGATGTTAACAATGAATAGCATTGTCAATGTGTAAAAGACCAATAAAGCCACATCTATATCCTGCAAAATCATGTGAACCAGATCACAGGTTAGTTTGGTGGCCTTTGCAAGGAAGGGTGGGGTGAATAGCAGTAAAGAAATGCAAAGAGGCCGGGCGTGGTGGCTCACTCCTGTAATCCTAGCACTTTGGGGGGCCAAGGCGGGCAGATTACAAGGTCAAGAGATTGAGACCATCCTGGCCAACATGGTGAAACCCCGTCTCTACTAAAAATACAAAAATTAGCTGGGCATGGTGGCGCATGCCTGTAGTCCCAGCTACTTGGAAGGCTGAGGCAAGAGAATCGCTTGAACCGAGGAGGTGGAGGTTGCAGTGAGCTGAGATGGTATGCCACAGCACTGCAGCCTGGGTGACAGACTAAGACATTGTCTTAAAAAAAAAAAAAAAAAGCAAAGAAACAGATATGCTAAGGCACACTTTGCTCAGCCAGGCTCCTTTTGCCTAGGTGGGTGTCCTCAGAATCATTGCCACTAAACCAAAGGGGAATGGGAGGGATGCTTCTGTGGGGAATGACATGCTTTCTCCAACACCTCCTTCCTTCGAGAGAAAAAGACCCAACTCACTCTGCAGCAGCCACCACTGATGTCTAGGAAGATGCTGAGCTGCCGTATGGTGCCTTATGTCAGCTTACTTTAGTTCTACCTTTAAATGAAAACATTGAGGATAGATGACACTTTAGTCCTTGCTTTAAAAAAAATAAGGATGATGACTTTTTTTATATAGAGGATGGAATTAGAATTCCAGCTTAGTTCATCAATGCCTTCTCTTTTAGAAGAGAAGAAATACAGAGACAGAAACGCAGGAAGAATGCTTTGTGATGCTGGAGGCAGAAATTGGAGTGATGTGTCCACAAACCAAAGAACACCAAGATTTCCAACAACATCAGAAGCTCAGAGACCGTCATAAAACACATTCTCCCCTAGAACCTTCAGAGAGACAGTATGGCTCTGCTGACACCTTGACGTTGAATTTTTATCCTCTAGAACTGCTAGAGATGAAATATTTTGTTTCAAGCCACCTAGTTCATGGTAGTTTGTTACGGAAGCCCTAGGAAAATGATGCAGTGCTATTGTTTCTTTCACTTTACAGATGTGAAAACAGGTTAGCTAACTTTCCAAGGTGGTTTGGTTCTATATAGCCTGTGTCCTTAAACAACAGCATACCAGTATGTAACTCATTTCTTTGTGGGGATAAATCCTCTGTTTTCCTAGTATACATACTCTTTCCAGGAGAAAAAGAAAATATTTTAAAAGGTATGTGTGGATGTTTTCAAAATGCTTTTAATAAACTCTTCATCACTTGTGGCAAATGGAGAATAGAGAATTATGTAGAACTACCTTTTTTTCTAGAGCCTAAATGCAGCTTGTTTGGATGGACACTAATGTGAAGAACATAGGAAGGAACAAAACAGCAATGCTAGATAGCCATGGATGGGCATCAACAAAATAAAAACGAAGACAATGTACAAAAATTAGAAAGTCAGAGTAGGTCAAATATTACTGAAGAAACCAGGCTCTGGGATATATAACAGGCTCTGGGCCCTGTTAGATATCCCAGCTCTGACTTGGCCATTTAAAAATCTCCCTGAGTGTCAATTTTCTTACTAGCAAAAAGAGGACAACAATATCCAATTCATAGGCAACTGTGAACTATGTAAGATAACAAATGTATAAAGTTCCACATATAGTCCCTATCTTACCATAAATACCTAATAAGTGATTATTACTATCATAATAATCAAGTTTTAGAGACATTTAACAAGAATAGCTCAAAATTAAATTACAAATAACGTTCAATGCTAATTATAGTTATTGAATGAACCCAGCTCTCTGGTGTGACCTTGGAGCTAGTCAATTATGCAAAGATAGATAATGCAAAAGGCAGATGGTTAGGCCAGTTGGCCATGTGTGTTTGCTAGTAAGATAACAATGTTTCATTGTTTGTGTACATCTCAGTTACATCTATTGGTTTTGGGGCCCATGCAAAGTGGTATTTTAGGAAACCAAGTGTTTTTTAAAAGCCCTCAAACACTTTCAAAGGACCCCATTTAAGCAAGTGATAGCATATGTCCTCATAAAAGCAACGATCCTGGAACTAGGGAACATTTAGTTGGTCTGGTTGGAATACCTATCATAAAGGAAATGGTACATCTGATGGGTGGTTGGAGGACAGAGATTGCATGACTTTCTCTATTTCCCTGCAAGTGATGAAATGGTATTTCTTTAAAATAAAGTCAGTATTTATGGAGTCTCTGTCAGTTTTAAAATTTGAGTATACTTTCCAGGGGTCCTATAGAAATGATGTATGTGGCAAAATAAGATTCATATAGGAGATCTCTGAGATTCTACAATTATTTTATTTTTCTTAACTCACATTGTTTAAACAATTGCACTGAATTAGTATGATCTTACTATGTTTGCACCATTTACAGGTCAAGGATTAATGTGTGTTAAGGAAAGAAATCAGAAACACCACCCATGGGAATTTCAGGATAATGAGGAAAAATAAAAGTGTGTGTATGTATGTGAGCAAGCACATAATACTCGACCATGGTGTATTGTCCTGGGGTGTATTGGTGGACTTGAACTCCACAAATTATTTAAAGTAATTTAGAGTGTTTGGTTGCTGTTTATTTCCAAAGGAATATGTGTTTATGTCCTTTATCGAATTTTCAGTCATCTATCACCTACAAGAAGTTAAAAACCCTGACTTAGGACTTGGATTTCTATGGATCTCTGAATGCTTGTGTATGATCACAAACACATTTAGAATCATCAGGAGAGTGACAGCAAGAGAGAGAGAGAACAAGAGAGAGAGAGTCAAAAGAGGAAGATTAGGAAATAGAAAATAAAGTATAAAGCAATGCAGGTGGCACTAGTAGGGAATATATTTAAAGTCACAATGGTCACAATAAAGTCAAGGATGGCAACTTGCCTGAAGCACAGTTAGATGATTCTTCATTATTGACAGGGGTTTTCTGCGTATTTGCAAGGTGTATGGTCTGCAAATTCTCAGGCCTGTGTTTTGCTTTTTCATAGGTTGGCTAGGTGATGGATGTGTTAATTAGCCTGATTTGGTCATTCCACAATGTTTACATATTTCAAAACATCACACTGTATTCCATAAATATATATAATTATTATTTGTGACTTTAAAATAAAATTAAATTTAAACAAAAGGAATGCTAGTTTCTCATTCCTGCTAAATTTTCCTATCAGAGATTGAGTAAATTCAGTTACTAAGTAGTCTTAGCAAATGTGATATCTCCATCAAATTAGTAGTTGATGAATCTTACTTGTTCGGGCCAGGTCTGATGGTTAAATCAATTAAGAGTCTGTAAAACCTGACTTTAACCACAGGAATCTACTCAAGTCATTCACTTTAGTAACAGGTTCTTGGAAGGCTGTCATTTGCCTTCTGAACTTGTTCTTTTTGGAGATCTGACAAGCTTCATTAGGGACTCAGAAGCGCAAGGAATAGAAAGTGCCAGAATAGCTATAGGCCAATTCCACAGAGCCATAAGAAGCAAAACAAGCTGTCTTCCACACAGTCAGGTGTTAAATCATTTATTTTTTTTCTCCTTTCCTCTCTCCTTTTCCTCCTTTCTTCCCTCCCTTTCTTCCATTTTTTTTTCCTTCCACAATAAAAAAGTTTTAACAGAAGTCAGGCTTCTGCTTTATTGTTTCATCTGTATGAAAAGAGGAATTATAAATTAAGTTGTAGAGTTGTTTACTAGATTCTAAACTCCCTGATGGCCTTAACCACGTTTAACATATTTTCTGTACTTTAAACCACCCCACATGCATTGCTGCCCATATAGTAAATAGTCAATATATATTTTTTTTCACTAGATGGCTAAAATGTGACCCACATGGTCAAAAACATGTAAGGAGGATGAAGTTGGTTATTTGAAAAATTAATTTCTATTGTTTTAAATTTAAAAGATCCTTTGAAAAACATCTTTCTAGGACTCAGAAATGCAGTACTCCCTAATATTGTAGGCAAATTGATTACTAAGAATCTCTCTTCCATGTTGAAATAATAATAAAAAAAAACCCCAAACAACTATAACAAAAAAGTAAAAATAAAAAAGCATTCCTCTTTTTAAAAAGTTACCAAACAAACCTGCACAGAAACAATTTGAAAAATATTATATTTTAATTATGATATGTTTCTCCAAGGGAGAAAACAAATCATGTATTCTACTGAAAGCCATTATGAATCTTAAAATAAAGTCTGAAACTGATTCTATCATAGTCAAGAAAGAGCTATATCTAAATGTTGGCCAGAAGTACTAATGATATAACTTCCTTCTTTTGTTAAGCAACTATCAACCAAAGTCTTTTAGTAGCTAATCTTATAAGTAATTTTAAACCAATGGGTACATTGAATCATCTGAAATAAATAAAAAGAAATAAATACGGCATTCTTGCTTATTTAAGAGACTTGATGTAGAAGCATAATTTTGTACCAGAGATTCATTAGCTTCCTATTTTTGTGCATCATCTCACAGGGATAACTTCCTAGGAGGTAATTTCTCTTGATTCTAAATGTTCCTGAATTCCATTTTGGCTGATATTATACTATATATCTCATGAGAAATTTTTTTAGCTTTGACATTTTTAGATTAAAAACTACAAAGATTTTTTATGTCTATCCATGTCTCCTAGGGGGAGGCATGAATCTGATATGTAACTGAAACAAAAGTATTATGCAAGTTACAAAGAACAAATAGAAATCAAGCCAGTTTATGCCTCCTGATGGCAACTATCACTTTCTTTCTAACCTCTAGCCTAATGATTGTGTAATAATATAACTATATCCATGCTCCAGGCTCCTTGATTTCTTTATTCTTACAGCATTTTACATCTTACTGTTAGATAAAATATGCCAGTTTTTTTTTTTAAATACAACTAAAACTGCTGCATTTACTTTCTTGTCAGACACATATGAATAACAAAAGGCATGTATTACTCCCTTTGTGACCATTCATCAAATTTTACATGGTAAACAGAAGCAATGTCTTTTAACATAACTAATTTCATAAATAATCCTCCTTACTAATTTTGCCTTACTGATAAATGTGTTTAAACTTCTCATATACAGATAAATCAATGGACTCTTCTATATTGACATCTAAAATCGTGGTTCCTCAACCTTGGATTTCAAAGTTTTGTAAAATTGAAAAAGAAATAAGACATATTATAGGGTTGCCAACTTTTTACTTAACCAATTATGAATGTTAGGAAATGCAACTATTTTTCTCTTCCATGATCATTTCATAAAAGAATATGGAGATAAAACATCAAAAAGGGGAACATCTAGGAATAAAAAGCAATAATTTTAAGTAAGCAAATTCAGCTTTACCAAGACTTTATTATATTATTTCATCTCTATCATTTTGTTGTGGACAGTATTATCTGTGTTACCAGGAAGCACTGCTCTGAGATCAGCATATGGAAGAACTGTGAAACAAATTATCTCAAGTAGAAACTAACTGGGTTGAGCTAAACAATCTCTAATATCCCTTTCAGCCTTCATATACTCTGATATTCCAATTGTTACTGCACTATTTATGCCATAAGTTATTCCACTAGTCAAGAGTAATCATTGCGTTGGTGACATTAAATGCAAGCTCTATGATCAAAGAAAATTTCCTATTAAAAGAGTTTAAATTTTATTCAGATTTCCAATATAGAAATGTATTTTTAAAAGCATTCATGTGTCCTATATACTAATTAGACAGGCAATTGCTGTAGCAGTACAGGACTTAATAATGGCAGGTTTCTGCATACAAAATTTCCACCTGAGTGTCTTTTGTGTTTAATTTAACTGTGCTAGAGTGAAAGCTGCCTCACATCAATCACTTTGGTTGCAAGGATATTGTTTTGTATAGGGACAATTCAGTGAGTCATGCTGAGTAATGGTGTGCATTGAACTCTTGTTGAGGTTATAAGCAGAATCTGACTGTAGTTAACTGTGCACATCAATATAATACATTTACAAAAAATCCACTAAGTATCATGTAAATGTGCATCCTGTTGTGCAGTCATGCATTCTCTTATCCAATTTTTATTTTTTCTCTATGAATTTTTAAGCAGCTATGGATCCAAAGGAGGCATCTATTTTCCCAAATGACAGACTGCCCACCATTAATTACTTTTCAACTCCATCATCAATATTCCATTTTATAGCATGTTGCTTTGAACTAAACTCGACCAGTGAAGATATTCAGAATTTACCCAATATTGCATGTAATCAGACTTAACATCTCATCTGTGTATTGCCTTATCTCTCTTTGTTTAATTGACCACATCTACTTCCTTGCCACTATAAACAGTGGCAGGGTATAAGATTTATAACTGTGTTGCAAATAAATATATAAACTTAATACACATATTTATGCTAGTATGCTATGCTAGCTAGAGTCTAAAAATGGCACGAGAGACACTATATATTAAATATGCTAGGGAACTCTTGCCTGACACTATTGTATTATGAAAGAAATCTTAAAAGGTACTGTATTAGTTCATTCTCATGCTGCTCTAAAGAACTGCCCAAGACAGGGTAATTTATAAAGAGAAGAGGTTTAATTCACTCACAGTTCTATACAGCTAGGGAGGCCTCAGAAAACTTACAATCAGGATGTAAGGGGAAGTAAACATGCCCTTCTACACATGGCGGCAGGACAGAGAAGTGCCAATCAAAGGGGGAAACGTCCCTTATAAAACCATCAGATTTCATGAGAACTCACCCACTATCATGAGGACAGCATGAGGTTAATCATGTAGGGATTATGGGAACAACAATTCAAGATGAGATTTGGGTGGGAACATAATCAAACCATATCAGGTACCAGAAACACATTTCTGTGATTTGTTGTATTTGCCATAGATGCAGAATGATGATTTCTTGAGTAAAATGAGTGCCACCTGAGGCTGCCATTTTATGTAGTGTTACTTCACTGGTAACTTGTTTGGTTGCTTATTTCATTTGAGGACAGGTAATGGGCTTTAAGTGACTGCCACTCAGCTAAAAATACTCAAAATTATCTAATTGTCAGTAAATTTAAGAACAATTTGACTGGACACTAACTTTATAAATAAGATGTGAAATGAAGAGAGGTGACTCACATGTATTAAATGTAAAATAGAAAAGGAAATGAGTAAAAGAGAAAGGCTCACTTACAAATGAAGAGAGGCATCAATGTAGTCAACGTTTGCTTGTATCTGTTCTTGAGGGAATGAGTAGATTGCTATAACCAGCATGTCATTTCCAAATAATTCTGTTTGACTTCAGGATGGATTTTAGTTCTTTCCTACGACAGTGGGAGGCTTTGTTCTGGGAATTCACAAGATATTAAAAGAAAAACCATACAGCCTGAAGGATTTCACACTGTCTGAGGCTTAGAAAACTGTGTGAATTGCTTGTCTTTAGGAAAGAGTTCAGTCAGCAGAAGTTATCTTGTCACTGAGAAGGTGAAGTGATTCTTTCACCTAAGACTGTGAAATCAATATGTCAACTGAGTTCTAAATGTAATTCACCATGCTTGCTATAGTTTGGATATATGATCCTCCAAATTTCTTGTTGAAATTTGATCCCCAACATTGGAGCTGAAGCCTAATAGGAGGTGTTTGGGTCATGGAGTAGATCCCTCATGAACGGCCTTGCACTGTCTCACAGAAATGAGTGAGTTATTGTTCTATTAGTTCCCTGAGGGCTGGTTGTTCAAGAAGCTGGCACTTCCCTCCTTTCTCTCCTGCCTCCTCTCTTGCATTGTAGTCTGCACAAATTGACTCCCTTTTGCCTTCCACCATGAGTGGAAGCAGCCTGAACACCCTTTAGAAGCAAGTGCTGGCACCATGCTTCTTGCACAACCTGTAAACTGTGAAGCAGGTAAACCTTTATACTTTATAAATTAACTATGCTCAGACATTACTTTATAGCAACACAAACAGACTAAGACAATGCTCAATCAGCTGGCAAAATCTTACATTTATGTGCTGGGAGCTTAGTACTTTTGGGCTGCCATAACAAAATGCCCTAGACTGGACTGCTTATAAACCATGGGAATTTATTTCTCACGGTTGTGGAATCAGAGAAGTCCAAGATCAAGGCAACAGCTGATTCTGTATCTGGTGAGGACCTGATTTCTGATTCACAGATGGCACCTTCTTGTTATATCCTCAGGTAGTGGAAGGGGAAAGGCATTAATATTGTTCATGAAGACTCTTACCCCCATGACCTAATCACCTCCCACAGGCTGTATTTCTTAATAACATCACACCGGGATGTAGGGCTCATCATAGGAATGTAGAAGAGATGCAAACATTTGGACCACAGAACTGACTCTGTCAGAGTGTTCAGGTTTTTTTGATGCCCACTTCTCTTTGTCCTCTCCATCTGGGAGTAGTCATCCTGGCACTGGTGGGTTCAGCAGTGGCTCCACTTTTATGTGTTTGGCATCTGTTTATGTTAACATGGAGGAGTCTGATTACCGGGCATCTGACACTCTCAAAGTTCCAATCAGAGAAGAAAAACTCTGCAGCATTTTCAAAACATTAAAATAATTGAGATACCAAGATCTAAATAAAAATCTCAATACAATCTGACCTTACGTCTTCATACTAAAGAATATAAAGTTATCAAGAAAACACAAATGAAATTTGCATATGGTCTAATTTCCAGGTTGTTACCTCAAATTATGCAAGATTATCAACAAAATATCTTGGCAGAATAATTTAGTTTTCTTTTACTATTTCTATATCTTGGGCAAGCTATTTATTCTTTTCCTTCTTTTTTTTTTTTTTTTTTCTGAGACAGAGTCTCGCTCTGTTGCCCAGGCTGGAGTGCAGTAGTGTGATCTCAGCTCACTGCAACCTCCACCTCCCAAGTTCAAGCGATTCTCCTGCCTCAGCCTTCCGAGTAGCTGGGACTATAGGTGCATGCTACCACGCCTGACTAATTTTTTGTATTTTTGGTAGAGACAGCGTTTCATCGTGTTAGCCAGGATGGTCTCAATCTCTTGACCTCATGATGTGCCCGCCTTGGCCTCCCAAAGTGCTGGGATTACAGGCGTGAGCCACCGCACCTAGCCTCTTTCCTTTTTTTTGAGAGGAACTTGCTCTGTTGACCAGGCTGGAGTGCAGTGGCATGATCACAATTTACTGTAACCTCGAACTCCCAGGCTCCAGTGACCTTCCCTACTCAGTTTCCCAAGGAGCTAGGACTACAGGTGCACACCATGACATCTGCCTAATTTTTAATTTTTATTTTGTAGAGGCAGGAGTCTTGCTATGTTGCACAGGCTGGTCTCAAACAATTCTCCTGCTTTAGCCTCCCAAAGTTGTGGGATTATAGGTGTGAGCAACTGTGCTTTGCCTTCATTCTTTGTTATAGTGTATTTGAAAAGTTAAGGTGGCATGTGATAGTTAAACACTGTTATGAAATTTTATGCTATAATAAAAAGTAAAGTCTTGTCAATTCATATAAACCAACACATTTGAGAGCAAAATCATATATTAGTACCATAGCTAACACTTCAGTAAACACCAATTGAACAACTATGGTTTTGACCCTGTACCAGAAGTACTGCCAGAGATGTCCCTGAACTCAAGATGCTCTTGGGCTGACCTGGGTAGTTTGCATGCAAACCAATAATATTCACCGTATGACAAGGGCCAGGCAAGCAGGAGGAACTGACTACTGTGGGCCATCTAGGGATCTTTGACAAGGGTACTGGTTGACTGAATCTTGAAGGATATGTGTTTTTTTGTTTTTGTTTGTTTTCAGTTGGAAATAATATGCTTTTCAGAAGAGTACATTCCACTATCAAAGTTTGATGGGATGAGAGCTATGGTCCTCAAGCCTTTTTTATGCATAAGGACTACCTAGGAAGCCTATCAAAAGGTAGATTTCCTGCTTTTTCCCCTCTGAAACTAGGTGAAGCCCAGGAATCTGAATTTTAACAAGCATTTAAAGTGACTCCAATGTACTTTTTCTCCTGTGTATACATTTACATGTTTGTATATGTGTACATTTGTGTGTATGTATGCTTGTGCTTGTGTATGTATGCATGTGTTTGAGAGCAGTCAATGAGAAAGAGCCCAAATAACAGAAAATCAGGGAAAGAAATATTGACCTTAATTTAATTTGTGTCTTTAGAACTGCATATGAGGAGAAACATGTTCTTTGATCTAAACAACTTGTTTGGGCAGCTTTCTCTTCAAAGCAATAGTTGAAACATCCTTATTCAATCAGGACCTGCGGTGAAGGAATGAGTAAGTGAGTGTCAGAAATAGGATCAAGAAATGAAGAAGGAGACTGCATCAAAAGTCTCCCAAATCATTTATTTATTAGCTCATTCTGTCCACATTCATTAAGGACACATTTATTATATGTCAGGCACTGGGCTAGGCCCTGTGGATACAGAAATAAAAGACTCCTTAAAAGAGGTTATATTCTAATAGGGACCATAGAGAAATAACAAATGGCAATACAGTGTGATCAGCACCACGATAGGGTTACACATAGGAGCTGAGGGAGTACAGAGAAAACCACTTGGTCCAAAATTGTATGCATAAATGTGTGCATTTGTGCATGTATAAAGTCTTTCTGTAGGAAAACTTAACTCTCTGAATTGAGTTTTTATGAATAAATGGAAGTTCTTCAGATAAAGACAGTTTTGTAAGAGGTCAGAATTGACTCAGCACTGTAGGTTGCTGTGGTTGCACAATATGGTGTGAAATGGCTCAGATAAAATGGGGAATTATAATAACAACCTACCCTTCTTAAGGTCTTTCTATGTCCTAGACACTGTGCCAAGAGCTGCATGAGAATTATCTCACTGAATTTTCACAATAATCCTATAAAGTAGCTCTTATTACCATTTCAGGTTTCAATGAAGAAATTAAAGTCCCATGAGGTTAGCAAACTTTCCCAGGGGCATAAAAGTGATACACGGCAGAACCAGGATTAGAAGCCAGGCAACTTGGCTTTAGCGCCTAAGACTTTAAATACCACTTAATACTGTCCTTATGCACTGCATATAAAGGGTCATAATAAGAAGATTAGACATTCTCTTGAGTACAGTTACCAGTTAAATGACATGATCAGATTAGCAGTTTTTAAAGACCACTTTGTCATAGCAAAAATAGTTTCACTGGAGTAGATCGAAACTGGAGGTTCTGAAACTAATTAGAGGTAGCTGTTATAATTCCAGAGAGAAAGGCTGATGCCTTGAATTAAGATTTCCGCCTCCTGGTATTCGTGTCTTTATGTAATCCCTTCCTCTTGAGTGTAGGCTGGACTTGCTGACTTGCTTCAGATGGATACAATATATCAGAGGTGAAAAGATCTCATTACTCTGTTAAGTTACAAAAAGGCTGTGGCTTCTGTCTGTGTGCACTCTCACACTCTCCCTTAGACTGTTGCTCTGGAGGAAACCAGCTGCCATGGTTGCTCTGGAGGAAACCAGGCTTGCTAGAAGGCTCACATAAGTGAGCTCAGAGGAGTGAGCTCAACTTCTTCCAGCCTCGTGGAAGACCTGGAGTGAGAACACCTAGCTAAGCTTCTCTTCAATTCTCGATCCACAAAAACTGTGGGGTAACAAACGCTTGCTGTTTTCAGACACTAAGATTTAGGTTAATTTGTCACTGAACAATAGATAACTAATTCATCAAGAACTCTTACTTTATTATTTTATATACTACAAGGCCCCTGGAGACATGTGGTATACATGTGGCGAATGACACTGTTTAAAGATGCCATTTATGTACAGAATATTACTTAAAAGAATTTTTCCAGGAGGACATTACCATGTCTAATTGACAGTAAAGCCCTAATAAATTCAAGTTTCCTCACAATAATAATTGGTTGTCTCACAAAATATATTTTGGGTATTTCTAGAATAATTTTGGAAGATCTGATATTGAACCCTATGCCAAATAGCACGGCATGAAGCCAGAGAACAGTGCTTGCCTTCCCCGTCTCCACCCAAATTGTCCCTTGCTCTGGATATTATGCCAGCTCCATATTTGGGTGTATATAAGAAACCACAAATCTTACAATATAATTGTTATTATAGCACATACAGTACAGCCAAGTGACTGTTCAGATACATACAGTGAATGCTTTTTGATAAAGATGAGGTTATTATGCCCGCCTATAGCTGATTGTCACGATAAAGGATATTTTTACCCCTTAAATAACTGCCTTTCACTATGTATTATCCCCCAAATAGTTGACAAAGAAGAGGGCAAATTTAACATGGAGTCCTTGAAGGCCCCCACCCACCCACCAGCAGTGTGTACTTTCTCAGCCTCATGAGTCATGGGCTGTGTGCATACAGTTGGCTCAGATGAGCTGGCACCCTTGAAACAGTAGCAGCTGCGCTAAACAATTACCTTGCTCTAACTGAGAAAATTTCCCATGGGGGACAAAGAGCCAGATGGGCATTGCTGGTGCTTATCTGGTGGACGTTTGTTAGTTTGTATGAACACTGAAATTCCCAGGGCAGCAATCAGTGGGTGAGATAATTCAACCTGGAATACATTAACTCAGAAAACTGCAACTGGAGAAGCCCCTTTTGTTGGGGGCACTCTGTGCCTTCAGCAAAGCAAATTGGCAAGCCTTGTCCAGAACACTTAGAACTCACAGGAAGCCTCCCAAAGCCTGCCATCTCATTAAAGGAGTCTGGCGCCCAGTAATGAAATTCATTTTACCAGTCCTCAGCTTTCTTGGTGAAACTCACTGAAATAATGCCCTTCAACTTTCTGGTCAAAATTACACTGAAACTTTATATACTGCAAACTTTTATAGAGCAAACTTCTAGTGTTAATATTACAAGACATATTCATTATACCAGAGGCTGTATCAAAATATTAATATTTGCCTGGCATTACTAATGGATAAGAATACCTCGAGAGCATCTTAATACATTCAGTAATTCAGCAAAACTCATTATCTTGAAACTATCATTTAACTTCTTATGAAGACAGATGCTCAAACTAGATGATTTTTACAGCAGATATTATATTTTAATGTAACATATTTAAAATAAAGGTTATGAATCTTAAACTAATGAAGTTTTCTTAGCAGTTCATTTTAAATTACTTCCATTTTACTAAGCTATATGTCATTTGCTCTGTATCCTTAATATTATAGGTTCATTAGTATGCTTTAGTAAATGTATTTTAAAAGATCTTTAAATACAACTAATCTTGAGATCATTGATAAAACAGAGGTCAATCCCGTACTATCTTTAGTAAATAAGAATGGCAGAAAACATCATGTGTCATTACCTAATGAACTGAAGAATGGAGGCCTTTCCAGAGAATAATTGCAAATTTGAAGCTTCGAAAACTAAGATTCCATTGTTACCTCCAGTGGAAACACAGCTTCTCAGATGTTAAAAAGTGGTTATGCATATGATTAAGTCTCATATTTGCAATACAAGCTTTTATATAATAACAATTAAAAATGCATTAGTCAGGAGCAGAAGTTGTAGCCTTGGGTACCAGATTTATTTATGTCTTAGTTACCTCAGGAATTAGGAACTAGGGCATCTAAGGCTTAGGCTAGGCATATAAATGTTGTCATTCAGGCCCCTTATTAAAACTGATTTTTAAAGATAGATTTCCTAACTGCAGTAAGAACAAGAGTGAAAGAGAAGTATAAAATTCTTGCCTAGCAGTAAATAATGATTAAAGACAGTATCTTGAAAGCCTTATGATCATTCTTGACATTCTGCAGATTTTCCTGTCATGGTATCTTTTCACTTACTAACATGGACTCACCCCAGAGGAGACTAAGGCCCTGAATGCATGCATCACCAGTCCTCAGAGCTCACATGCCAAGGGGCAGGGAGCACAAGAGTCAAAGCCAAGACGCAAGGCTTCTGGAGCACGAAGCTGCCTGGCAGCTTCACCAGCCGCCTTCTTCCTTTGGGCTCTCTTTCCAGTTCCTAGGCAAGACTGCTTGAGAAAAAAAGTCAACAGGGTCTTTCCTGCAGCCTTCAGAGATAGAATAGAGAAGGAGGGACTTTATATGAGGGAAGTTTTATTTATTTATTTTCCAGCAGTCAGACCCTAAAAAAAGCAGGCTGTCATTTCTGTGTTCACAGGGAATAGTACTGAAACACACAAGAAGCCAACATATTTAAATTCTACAAAAATGTTTTCTTCTAATACTTATTGTTTTCAATAATTTCTATTACTGGATGAAATACTATTTACCTCTTAAAAGCCAAATACCATAATTTATTAGGAGGGGATGTGTTAGATGTCTGACTTTACCTTACCTCTTCAAATGAATGCCTACATTTTCTATGTAGCCTTCTGCCCACACATTTATCCATCCGTCCGTCCGTCCATCCATCCATCCATCCATCCATCCATCCATCCATCCATCCATCCATCCATTCGCCCACTCACCCAACTTTTATTGAGCAGACACTGGGAAAACTATGAGAAACAAAAAAGACACAGCCCCTCTCCTCATGGAACTTAGTCACTAGTGGGGCAAAATGGGTATGTCACAAATAAGTACACAAATAAAGATTTCACCTCAATTGTGAAATGTGTGATAGAAGATAAAAGGAAGGCACCATGAACATGTGTGACTGGGTGAATTTAACTCAGGTTAAGGAAGGCACCCTTGAGGAAATGGGCTAGGTACAGTGGTAGAACATAGAGGTCAGACTAGACACAGGGAGGGCTCATTAGACAGGGCCTTGGAAAGGTCTTCACACACGTGGATTAACTGCTCAAGGCTCCCAATGACCTGGGTATCTATTGCAAGAAGCTATGTCCCTTTTCCGTTGGCAATTCCAAGTACTCCACCTCTTCTCAGTTAATTGTTCATTATAGTACCATAGACTGTTACAGGTGGAGGTGGGCAGCAAATATTTGTGATCTGCTTGAGGTAAGGGGGCACCATGTATTACCTCAGTGATGAGCATCTCATAGATTTAATCTACTTGTTTGGAATAAAATGTTGTAAGTGTAATAAGAACAATTTTAATTACAATATTTACTCTGTGATTCTTCTAATGTTATTCTGGAAAGTATTTTGTTTGTCTATAATCTTATAGGCTAGATATTTCCCTTATTCATTTTGCAAATTCTCTCCTCCACATAACCTCAACCCACTTGAGGGACTGCACAAAATGATTTCAAACCAAGTCCTCATCTGAATTAATGCAAATTCAAAGTTACGAAGTCCAAATCAATGAGGTTTCAAAGGCCTTATGACACACTGCATTTTCTCACCTTTCAGTCTAATATAAAGCCATAGAATCACGATTCATTGATGTTTCTGGCACTAATTTAATTTCAAACCACCTGCTTGCCTTCCGTGTAAGGTAGGCCCTCAGGCAGTTAAAGCTTCTGACCTACTTCAGACTTTTATGCTCTGGAATGCATCCCGTTTTAGAGAGCAGGTTAAACTCCAGAACATGTCCTTAATCATTGTGACTCCCTGGGCTTTCCTGGTGCTTTTTAGAAGGAAGCAGAACGGATCCAAATAAAACATATGGGCAATTTTTATTTTAAAGCTTCAGATCTGTTCACAGAAATCACGAGGGAGGGGAGAGAGGTACAGTACTGCACTCTAAATTTAGGTCAGTGGGAATGACTCAGTTATTGAAAAATTCTACCTCTGACTGATAGAATGAGGCCCTGCAATGAGAATGGAAAAAAAAAATGTAAAAGTCTTCTTTTTTTTTTAAAAAAAAAAAGTCAATACCTTGAATATATCTTATATTCATTGATAAGTTGAATACAACTTATTTATCTTAAAAAATAATGCTAATTATTTATTTGCCAAAGGATACCCTGAGGATTGATGAAAGGTTTTATTTTTGTCACAGAAATATCAGCTTTTAGATTTCTGGTGAAATGAAAGGCTTGTGAACTTTATGTATTCTTACAGATTTCAAGCAAGCATGTTTATTTGTTGATGAGAGCAAATGATCAGTACCCAAAACACAATTCAAAACTTAACTGAATGAGCAACTGGCTTTGACAATTTAAGCATAAATCATATTTGTCCTAAATATATATTTTGCTCCTTGTTTATTTCATTTTTATAGATTAGAAATGAAATTTATATGCATACTCATAAGATGAAAAGGAAACAATAAATGATGTCTCCGAAGATAGAGGCAGCTAAATTCAACTTGAGATACATTAAGAAATTTGTGTGTGTGTGTGTGTGTGTTTTGAGATGACTGTATGATTGAAGTACAGAGTGAAATCAGATATCAAAAGCTGAAGAGAAATAATATTTTTACCTACCCAAGGATGCCTTTGGAGAAGCATTGCCAAGAATCCCTCCTAATGCCCTTTTTTAGTTCATTAATCCCTGCCTTTTACTCTTTCTTAGAATGGAAAATAAATGCAGGCTGAATCTCAGGATAACAGACGGAATTTATTTTAATTTCTACTTCATGACAATGTCATCTTAGATTTCATTTGAAGGCATTGCAAATGTAACCTGATATTCCATGAAGCATGATTTTGTCAAGAAGAACATCATTTCTTAAGAGTTTAATGAAGCTATTTTAAGACATTAGGAGAGGAAAGAAAATCTCTAGTTGAAATCAAGCACTAGATTATGCTATAAAAAATGGAGTTCAGGTTAGTTACTATAAGAATTCTGTTTTTTTTTTTTTTTTTTTTTTTTTTTTAATTTAAGCCTTACTGAAATACTGCTATTTTAAATAGACATTTGTGGTATATGCATTTTGTGTGTGTGTGTGTGTGTATGGTTTTCCATTACAATGATTACTACATTGTAAATGATTCAGTCTACAGTAAACACAGGAAGCTCCTCACGATTATACATTCATTCTCCTCCTTCAGCAGAAGGCTGTTTGAGCCCCTAACTCCTTCGGAAGGTGAAAAAAGGGAAATGACTATAGCAAAGGCATTGGGAGGGTACCTAAGGAAGGTGAACTTGTAGGAAATTTGGGAGGATGTCAACCAGAGGGCCTGAATCTAAAACATATCTTTCCTTTCTCCTGCCATCCCTCACCTTCCTCCTGCATGTTTCCATCAATAAAAGATTCATTTGAGTTAATGAATTTCTCATTCAAGATGCAAATATATCCCAGTGAGAACAAAACTCTCAGTTTGTCATGCAGCTTTTTACATGAGATACTCTCATCAAATTGGTGGCATTCAGAAAACATGGATTTTTATTATGATGGGACCTGAGGGGATTTATTTTTAAACAAACTCTATTTATAATTTTGTATGTTACCTGAGAACATTGGACCAGTTTATCAGTCATCCATGATATGAAGGGAACATTTTGGAATGGAAAACTGGCCTGGGAGAATGGTCTAGCTTATAGAGAGCAAGAAGTTACAAAAGTGAGGGGGTTAAGGAAAAAGAGGTGTGAAAAAGGAGGATGGTAAAGAGATCGGAGCTGTCTCATGCTACTCTTCCCACAGCTGCCTCTGGGACTTTGCCTCCCCTAGTCACTGGGCTTGAAAATCCCTGTGCTGCTTTTGGTGACTGCCTTGCACACTCACTGATTGAGTCTCCACCCAACTGACATCCTTCTGGCTTCCTTCATGTTTTAATGTCGACATTGCTTCTTTTGGCTCCTCCAGACTGGGTTACGTGCCCCCTTTCTGCTCACAGATGGTCCTGTTTATTACAGTATAAACTTTGTCACACTCCGATTTTTCTCTTATTCTTTCTATCTTTTCCCACTCAACTAGATGGCAGGGATGTGTCAACTACCGTAACCAGAGTTTGTAAAACAGCATCCTTTTCAGATTAGACACTCCATATACATCTGGAGAACAAAAAAAAAAATTATTTGCAGTTTTTCCTTGGAAACGACACTAAACTTTTATTGAATGTCTACAACAAAGAAGATATTATGCCTACTTTACAAATTAGGAATCCAAGACAAGGTAGAATCAAACAATGCAGTCAAGAACATTGTCAGTATTAAATGATAGGGGTGGGAATTTGAATACAAATGACATTTTCTTATCTTCCCATTTGGAAGCTAATTGAAGAAGAGATTCTCAACCTTTTACAATTCAGTTCAGGATGGTCTTATCTAAGACGTTCTATCCAGCACAGTGTCTCCCCATCATTTCCGGACTCTTTCCTCAAAAGGAGAGAGCAAGGGCGGAGTATA
The DNA here is from genome assembly GCF_024542745.1 of Macaca thibetana thibetana. Classification (NCBI taxonomy): domain Eukaryota; kingdom Metazoa; phylum Chordata; class Mammalia; order Primates; family Cercopithecidae; genus Macaca; species Macaca thibetana. The sequence continues at coordinate 80,519,535 of NC_065589.1, read as the reverse complement.
TAAAAGGAGGAGAAGAATTAACTTTTATGTATCTTATTTGGCTCAGCTGGAACTCAATAAATGTTACATGAATGAATACATGAGGTTGCCACTCCCTCTCATCAAGGAAGTATTATCAGACATCAGAACCTTCTCTTATGAATGCAGAGAATGTACTGTATGCATTAAATAAAATGTGCACTTTATTTAGCTCAATTACCAATTGATGAGTTAGTCTGTTAGGTACTTTGAGAGATATTTTAAGAAGATATTATGATCCTACCTCTCAAGGCATAGTTAAGAAAACGAAATAAACTATACAGACACATATATACACGAGTTATCTATCTATCTATCTATCTATCAATCATCTGTCATCTATCTATTATCAATCTATTATCATCTTCTCTTTCTTCTTTTTCATCATCATCATTATCACCATCTAGTTATCTAGCAAGAAACACAAAGCAATACAGAAATAAATCGCTTAGTTGTGTAAAAATAAACTAAGTGCTCTTTGAGTTTAAGGATGGGATAGGCCAGTGCAAGCTCGGAAGCCTATTAAATTTACCTGGGGATGATTTGAATCTCAGAAATGAGAAGGCTTTGATATATAGAGAAGAGGATGGCAATATGTCTAGTCTAGGAATCGCTGCAAGCGAATTTCCAACGCTTGTCATGAGTAGGACAAGGGGAGTTAAAAGAAGACTGACCAGAGCAGATGTGATGTGCTGATGAGGAGTGAGAATACAGTGATAGGGAAGAGGGAAAGCACAAGTAGTGAAAGAGCACTTTGGGGTGAGGAGGAAATACCAAAATGTCTTCTGTGGGGTTTGCGTGTGTGTGTGTGTATGTGTGTATGTGCTTGTTTTCCAGGAAGATAAACAGTGGATTCCAAAGGATATATTAAAGCGAATTCACGGGGGTGACAGTGCAATAAAAGAATTAACCTATTACAATATAAAAGTTTTCTCTCTAAGATTTGGGAATAGCTGTTGCAAACAATGCCAGTACTTTAAAACAGCTATATTAAGTTTACTGGTTCAACCACAGTCAAGGTATGTGTCAGGTCACTCAGGTTAAGCATTAAGCCAAAGCAAGAGAAGAAAATGATATTATTCATGTCTGCTGCTTCCTACAGCTATAGAACCTTGGGAAATTGAAAATGTTCCAGAAGCAGGTTCTTCAAATCTTCATAGATTAATCAAAATCTTTCCATCTTTTTCTGGATAGCTATACCAAGAAAAAAAGGTTCATATAAAACTGAAAGTGTATTCTTAATATTTTCTGGAGCATAAACTGAATGTCAACTGAATATAATTATATGGCAGCTATTAGCAACCTACTTTTTACCTGCTGTAACTGAAAATTCTTGGAACTATTATGCACCAGTAATTACGTTCTGGATTTATTCTCAAAAAGGAGAATGGGAATGAAGAAGGACCCCTATTAATAAGGAATTAACTCCTCATAAGCTAAAGAAATAAAAGTGGAATGCAGGTTAAACAGCAAAGTATATCCCCAATTTTAACATACTCTAAAACTTCATTTTTGAATTTCATAAATTTCTAAATAGGTAATTTAATATTCCACATGGTTGGGAAACAGAGGCGCATATATTAAAATAATGCAAAGGAAATACTTTTAAAATCTTACCTTAGACCGATTATTCCAGTATTTATCATTATAATCCCTTCAGGATCATGTAGAATGAAGTGGGTTAATAATGGGCTATACTAACAAAATCAAGTTTCAGGCCATTTCCTCCATCCATGGGACATGTATTTTCATATTTTGCTACATGGTCTTTTGAAACAGATTTCAATTTCACATAGAATGGAAGAGGGATTCTGCAGTGTGGAATTACCATTATTGGCAACATTTAGAAATCCTAATTTTCAATGATAAAAATAATTTCCTAAGTAACAGAAGTTCACTGTATTCTTTATTTTTTTTAATATTCTTGAATATTGTGTTTCTTCTTGACAATATCAATTCTACATTTGAACCTGTTGGCACAAAAGTAGCATCAGATTCTTTTTTTGCTGGGGATATTTTCAGAACTAATGAGTAATAACCCTCTAAATTTTCATTACTGTGTTAAAAAATTATTTGCTTTCCTATGACGTTAATTTTCTTGAGTCAGGTAGTTGAATTTTCATCTTCCAAAAATATCTTGTTCAACTACTTGGTTTTAACTAGTTATGAAAACTCACGTCTGCTAGCAACGCTGTATTTCTTAAAGCATTTATCTTGTAAAGAAGAGGATTGAGACTAGGAGTCAGGCTACAAAGCTGTTGAAATTTCAGCAGTCAGCCACCTTAGGTGAAAAAACAGAGCATACGGGGATTAAAATGGCCTTGCTTTCAAATGGAAGTGCCGAGTGGAAAGAGCACTGGAGTCAGAGTCCAGAAATTAGGTGTGCAGTTTACTATTTATAGGACTCTGGAAAGTTCACTTAACTCAAAATTACTATGAAAATAAAAACTTGGATGACTATAATCAGTGAAAATATATAAGCAGTTTTGATATTGGGAAGCTCAGAATAAATAGTAGAACTAGACCAAATTTATTGAGAGTGTCTGACCTAAACAAATCGAGTCTTTCAACACACGCACACACACACACACACACACACACACACACACACACACACACACACACACACACAGTCTTAACAGAAAGCCAATACATAAAGCGATGTAGAATGAAGCAGGTCCTGTTGAATCTGGGGAAGTGTATAGCTCTTGATGCTCTGTCTCCTTGGTCCCCATTCTTCTTTCCAGCATCCTATATGCTAAGGAGCACAAGTTTCAAAGCTATTCAAACTATTGCTTTAAAACAGTTTCATATGCTGTTGAGGAAGTTTCCTCCAAAGTTGCTACAATAATAATGTGGTGAAGAAACTGCAACTGTCAGGATGCATCCTAACTTATTCATACAATGTGCAACAATTCATTTTTGGCAGTTAAACATGTACGGGAGATCATTACACTGTGCTATAGTTTGGATATTTGTCCCCCTAAAACTCATTTTGAAATCTGATCCCCAGTGTTAATGGGAGGTGTCTGCGTCATGGGGGCAGATCCCTCATGAATGGCTTGGTGCCAACCTCCTGGTAATGAGTGGATTATTGCTCTATTCGTTCCCATGAGAGCTGATTGTTAAAAAGATCCTGGCATCTCCCCTGTGTCTCTCTTGCTTCCTCTCTCACCATGTGATCTCTGTGCAAGCTGGCTCCTCTTTGCCTTCCATCACGAGTGGAAGCAGCCTGAGGCCCTCACCAGATGCAGATGCCCAATCTTGAACTTTCCAGCCATCCAGAATCATGAGTGAATAAATTTTTTTAAATAAATTACCCAGCCTCAGTATTCCTTTAGAGCAACACAAAACAGATTAAGACACATGAAAAGAAAACAGGAACTAAGGAATCTATGTCTCTGTTGTTTTCTTTGATTTTAAACAAACAAATAAAGAAACAAAAAAGTTTAAATATTTAGAATGGAACAAAGTTACCTCAAAGGTGAGATTCCTTCAACTTTTCTTCATGCCAATTTTTTCCCCTCTCTACCTTAGTGATCTATAGTAGTTTGCTTTCAAAATGCAAACAAATGTGGGGGAAACTACATGAGAAACATATTCAAAATCTTAAAATTACTAATCAGAAGTCCAAGCTGAGGGGTTATTTTAATTCCTTATTGATATCTAAATATAAAAATGTGATAATAATCTTTCTCTTTTTAATATTCGTTAGATTTATGTCTTAGTTTTTACTTGCTTTCAAGTAATAGGTTATGTAAAGTGGAAAGAAGTAATACTCGTTTTTTAAAAAATACTTTTGCTTCAGGTAACTTTATACTGAACTCTCATACTTGCAGTGTCCAGTTGCTAAAATTAAAGGAAACTCTATGCATGAGAAACTCTTCATTCATTTCTATAGAAGGAAATATAGGAAGGGAAGAGAAGTCTTTCTTTATTGAAAACACAAAGTGAGTTGATAGAATCTGAAGGTGGTAAGAAAAAGGGAGAGAGAATGTATGAGAACTAATACAGCAATCAATTTTAGCAGTAATGTAGGTGCCTGCAGGTAGGAAAATTTAAGGGCCTGAAATCATTATTTTCTAATACAAACCCATGAATAATGGATATAGCTATGGGCATAATTTACAAATGACAGCTTATCACCCCGAAACAGGATTGTACAACTCAACTGACAGCTGCCAGTCAACCAGGAAAGAGCAGTATAGAGCAATATTTTTCTCTATTACATCCTTTTTTTCCCTTTTGACTCAACTCACTCAATCTCACTGAACTTTATTTCCTTGACCTGAAAATTAAGACTGTGTTCCTGATAATGGCATGGAAATTTGTCAGCTTGACTCTTCACTTCAAATGTAAAAAGGGTCAATAGGAAGCAGGAAGTAGACCTGGTTGCAGACCATTTTGTGATATTTTTCCTGCCACATCAGAAAAGAACTGGAAGAGCAACAGAAAAGAGAGGAGCCAAGAAAGTGTGAAAAAGACCATGGTTATATCCTGGTTCTCCTCACACCATAGGCCACTTCACCTCTGCTTAGGCCATTAAAGCGACATCCTTACTACCAACAACCTCCGCTCATTAGGATGAGGGGGTAGAAAAGGAAGGCTCTCCATTTTCAATTCTTTGGACTATAAATGTGGTAGGGGATCAGCTTTAACTACAGTCCCTCCCAGCAGGGAGATTTGGGTTCTTTAATTCTTTTCTCCATTACTCTGCAGCCCACACGTTTCCCTTTCTAGCTAAATGATTTTTAAAAGATAGGCTTCAAAACACAGGTGGACTTGGAACAGGTATATTTAAAGTAGAAAAAGAAATATACGTGGTATTTCTTTAGTTCCTCTAAGCTAAGTTCTATATTTGGGACATGGTTGAAAAAGAAACCTATGTGGGCTTCATTAAAACAAGGAGAAAAAAAATGCACTTATTCCTATTATGCACTTATTCCTAATCCAGTCACTATTACACCATGCCTATCTCAAGCTTTTCTTTTAAAGAGTTTTTAAATTTCTAACATATTCATGTTTGAGTTGCCATATAGCCCACAGTTATCTATAAAAATGTATATTCTAAAAAAATCATCTGCATATTAATTCCTCAGGATATCAATGGATGTTTAATATCAACAAACAAACATAATTAAAAATGGGTTCTGTCATGAAAAAAGTTTGAGAAATATTGGTAAATCAATTTTTTATGGATTTATTTAACTAAGGACTTTTTAAAACCGTAAACATGCTAATTTTTCACTTTAATTTCTGGAAGGGATACTATTTGAACTAAGAAAACGTTTCTTCTGGGACATCCTTGGGAGACCCATATTCTGCAGGGAAGATAGTTTAGAGGACTCTAGCCTAGGTAAGTTCTCTTAAAGGGAGCTTCTTTCTTAAAGAACTTTTACAATCATTCAATATGACAGCAGCTGCCCTCTGGTCTCAGTCTCAAGCTTACAGTCCAATGAAAGTAAGCTTGTTTCTCCAGTATGACCGTGTCAATACGAATTCATATGCCTTCACTTTTAACACAAATCTTGTGATTAAAATATCACAAAAACATACATCTAAACTAGTTAATCATTAAGAAATCTACAGAAAGAGCTATAACTTGCGATAACAATCAAAGAAATATAAAACACAAGTCTCTGCTGAATTATCTTTTGAGCTTCTTCAACTACAGAATGAAAAGGTTGTGCTATATTTACATTTCCCAAGTTTGCCTGATCTTAACAGTGTGGCAGAAGAGGTCACAAATGGAATGCAGTTTTTAAAAAATTCAAGATTCTCAGGCTCTACTGATATATTTAATTTTGGTGGGGGGTGAGTGGGGAGGAGGGAGAGGGAGAGTGTGTTCCAGATGATGCCATTGATCAGGAAATCTTGAGAAACCCTGGGGAAGATGATATCTAAGGTTCCTTCGAATTTTAAAATCCTGTGAAGATGAACTGCTTTTTAATGAACTCTTTAGAAACAATTGAGTTTTAGAGGGTTTATTATCTAACTGCATATTTTTCCATTATAAATGAGATCTGCAAAATACAGAGAAATAGAGCTAGAGGCGGAAAATGTATTACCCACAATCTCACCACCCAGATAATCAATGAGACCCTTTATGTTATTTTACCTTTTTATATGGGATTTCTTTCTAAATAAGTTCCCAAGTTGGAATTCACTTCCTAACTCAGGAAATAGCTGTAGTCAATGAAACTTACAAGGCCTTGGGCTGCTTGGATGTGTGAAAATGCCACCTCTACTATGGAATTTTTCCTTGATAAGTGTCTTTTGCCTAATTCTTGCTCTGTGATATATGGAATATGTACTGCTTTAGCTCACTCTCATTAGGCAACCCACCTTGAACTATGTGTTTGTCCCAACCCTCAGGCCAGGAGGGCAAAGGAGCAGAGAAACTCTCTCCCTGTGCTTTTCTGTCACTGGGTCTGACTTTTATCTGAAGGCTCACAACAACTGGGGAAGAAAGACCTGAGCCATCTTGACAACAGGTATCAACAATCTTTCCAGGGTCTCAGTTGCCAAAGCAACCAGGTTATTACCGTGTACTCAAGCCAAGTTAAATTTTACCTCTTCTGACCATTTGTATTTTACTTCTTTACTTTAAGCAGCTACTTTCAACCTGATTTTTTGTCCAACAGAACTTTTAAAGGAGATGATATTTTTTTCTTCCCTTAGCTTTAAAATTTGTGATGTGAGGTGAGCAAAAATCACCTGGTGATCATTGAACAGGGCTTGGATACAAAAACTCCTTATTTGAGGAATTTAGAAAGGAGCAAAGACCACCATCAAACAGGCCATACTGAGGCAAAACTCCTTATCTGGGGAAAATTAGAAGTAATTAGACTTTCCTATTATCAAAAGCAGGCATCTTATTCCAGATTTCTTTCCCTCCTAAAAGCTTACAAGTAACAAAAATTTCTATACATCTCTGGAATGCCATGCTGAAACTCATTTTACAATCCTATGCTCCCACCATAAAGTCCATAAATATCCCTAAAGAAAAATCAGCACTCAGTCCACTCACTGCACTGTTTTGCAGTGTTCTTCCTTTGTAATAAACTTTCCTTTTTCAAACTTATACTATTGCCAGTAATTCTTTTTGCCAACCGATGAGTCAACCACTTCCCAGTGCCGGGGCTCTGACACCTCGCCTGGCATAAGGAACATATAAAACCAAATAGGTACTTATTAACAGAATTACACATAAATACTTCCCCTTCAAGTTATGGTGTTTAGTCAGTTGGCTACCAGGATTTTCATATAGATATATTTATTCATCATCTAGAATACAGAGAAGTATGATTTTTCACACTTAATTACCTAGCTAATTTGGTATTTTAAACTGAAATAACATTTTAATTTAGAATATATGTCATTATGTGATTGTATTGATATGCGTACAGCATTTAGTAAAAATAGAAAACTAATTTGTTGCTTAATTTAAAATTCCACGCTTCTCTTTTCAAGAAACACACACTCTTATTTTATATTTATTATCTACATAGCATATGACATGCTTGCAGTAGTCAATAGCCCATAAAATGTTTTTATTTTTCCTCATCATTGACCAGAATCAGGGGTGTCCAATCTTTGGCTTCTCTAGGCCACATTGAAAGAAGAATAATTGTCTTGGGCCACACACTATATACACTAACACTAATGATAGCTGATGAGCTAAAAAAAAAAAAATGCAAAAAAAATCTCATAATGTTCCAAGAAAGTTTACAAATTTGTTTGGGTCACATTCAAAGCCATTGTGACCCACATGCAGCCCACTGGTTGCATGGACTTGATAATAGAATATGTTTATTCGACCAGAGAAGATTAGAAAACATAATCTAAGATCTCAAAACTCAAAGTCTGTATTTAATCAAAGGCCTTTGAAGACAATGATCTTACTTACATGTTTTTATATCAGCCATAGTACATAATATTTGACTTATATTTAGCAAACAATGACAAATATTGAATAGTTTATAGAATAAACTCAGAATATGGGAAAAACATTGGATAGGAATTTCTGTTTTGCTGAACCAAGCTTGCTGGTATTCTATAAATAACAACAAGATAATGGAAATAAAATTAATGTTATATTAAATTGGAATTGTTCGGAAGCAATTTTGTACTCCTGCATTACATCCCAAATTTAATCTGGAATTTTGTGATTACCACTATTTGGCAATTCAAGATGAATTCAATACAGTTTTATTGAGGTTTATATGATATATAAGTTGGTTTAGATACAAAATGAAGTTTAGGAGAACACGTTAATCACACTCTAGAGGTATGGAAAGAAGTTAGCCAGCTTGCTTTAGGCAGACAGTAAGGGGAGGGTCCCTGGAGAACCTCCAACCCACCCCACAAGTTCTTACACCAGATGTTTTCTGCAGATAAGGGAATTTGCACAGGAAGCTTGCCCAAACATGCCCTCAGTGGCCTAAGGGACCACATGTGCACTAGGGGGATTAGGTGGAGCCACCAGTAATTAGTGCCTTATGCAAACAGGGAACCCACCCCCATCACCTTAGATATATAGAAGCCCTTGTATTCAACTGAAAAGGAAAGCAACCAGGAACCTACTTTCAGGACTTCTCTTTTTGCTAAGAGCTTTCCTTTCACTTAATAAATTCTACTCCACTCACTCTTCAAGCTTCAACATGCCTACTTCTTCCTGGTTGTAAGAGAAGCCAGACCTAACTGAGCTAAGGAGCAAAAAATCCTGTGTCATTTTGGGGGCTCGCCCAGGATGCCTGGAGGGTGAGTAAATGAGACCCAAAACCTTTCACTTCCACTTCTGAGACTTCTAGTACTCAGACTTTTTCTGAAGGCTGATGCAGCACCAAATCTCTGGTGTGCCAATTAAGAATAAATGGCTACAGAGGACAGGATGCTAGATAGGACCCCAACAACACCTCTGCCTATCACTCTCAGGGCTTGGGAATGTTGGCATCATTCCAATTCAGTCTTTTCTATGGCATTTTCTTTCTTTTTTTCAGGGCTGTCATGGTACCTCTTTTTAAATAATTTAAGGGTGTTGCTGCAAACTGCAGAGATATTACTATGTAGAATGAGCATTTGGCCAAGCCATAAGATATACAATTCAGGACAATGTGATTTCTGTCTGTTCTTAGAGGCACGCCCCAGCCCCACCCAATGGCCACAGGTACTTGCTCCCCGCTCCAACCTCCCCTCCCAGCTGGGGTGCATGGCCATGTCTGCCATACACACATGCTGCATCCAGTGACCACGCAGGGCAGGAATAAGCTGCAGTTGCTTCCTGGGTACCAAGGCAATCTCTGGGGCCAAGGCCCGCATGCAGCCTGTTGGCCAGCGTTTTCCACCCTCCGACCCGTCCTGCCATGAACCTGTGGAGCCTTTCCTCCTCTGGCTGAGCCAAGTGGGTGCAAAGATTAAGAGTTTCTCTCCCTGGTGGAGAAACACATTTGCATAGAGCTAAAGGTTTTTCAACCAGGCATTGTCCCCACCCTGCACTTAAACTGCTGTTTTTCTTTTTTCCCATGGTGCCAGGAGTTAACCCACCCCTGTGGATACAGGCAGCTTTTCTATGCAAGAGGTTTTTTTTTTTTTTTCCTTTGAAAGACATTTTACTAGCCCAGGACCCCAATTCACAGGACTCCCTTTCCTCTCCCTTGTTTGAGGGGGACCCAGCTCCACAGCTTTACCTTAGTATGACTGATTCCTGCCAATTAGGCCCCTTTCCATTTCATAGATAGAAGTCATGCTAGTATCCATGACATAGACAAGGTCAAGGGAACTCAAAGGTTACCAACAGCAGGAAGGAGTCTGCATGAGGGTAAATGTGGATAATTCCCACCCACTAGGCCTCCCTATTAACATGGGTGAAAAGCTGCACTGGCATTCATGGGTGGCACCCTGCCAAGGTTGCCAGGACTCGGGGATATAAGGACAGAAGAAAGAATGGGACACCATTATTTCTCTCCCTCACGTAACCCAGGTATTTGCTAGGAAGAGAAAGGAACTAGGGACGCCTTGTTCCCCTCTTTCTAGATAGGTAGCCGTTCATCTTCAGTCTGTACTTCTCTCAAATGCCTCCTGAATCACCGGGATTCCTTTGGGGGAAGAAAAGCCTTCTTTTTCCTCGAACTCTGTCCTCTGTTAGTGGATGGGTAATTGTGTCCTGTACCACAGGACACTTCCCTTAGATGCATTCCCAAACTGGGAAAAGTTAATTTCCCCAAACCTTAAACTGCTTAGCTTAAATGAGTTCAGGGGAAGGGAATCCAGAAGCCTGACATGCCCCGAAAAAGGTAAAAGTTCTTACCAGTCAGACTTCTGGTCTCCCTTTCCCTGTACAAACCAGTTGAATGAATGCTAAAATTACTGCTTATATCCTCTGTAAAGTTTTGATTAATGGAAAAAAGGATTTGTGTCTTGTCTTAAGCTGTAGACAGTCTGGTGTGCTTTGTGTAGTGTGTCTTTCTGTATGGTTCTGTCATACATTCTGGGGTACTTTAGGCTAGAACGTGGGCCTAGGATCCCATAAGACTGCTGTTAAAGCCAACTTGGCAAATTGGTCAGTAACAAACTTTGCTACAGGGCTCCGTCTTGTTTTATGTCCTTGGGAGCTTGACCCTGTAACCATGTGGCAGTACTCTTTTGGTCTCTGCCATTTTAATGGCCACCTGGTCTCAATCCTGGCTTAGGGAATGAGTACTTTCTGGTTAATACCTTTGTGACTTTTACCATTTGCTGATTCTCTTGCCCTCCATGAACAACTTCTAGCTTCCTTTCTTAAATCTTCCTTTCCCTGAGCTACCTATAAACACTCGAGATTTTGTAAAAACTGTTTTCCACCTCTGAAAATACCTTGAACACTCGTGGTTAAGACATAACCTTAGTTGAGGCTTATTGGTTTCACCTGTGAGGTTACTTTTGGCAAAGCTCAAAAGCCAGAAATATTGGCCACTTTGCATGTCTAAAGACAGGTAATAAGGAATTTAAAAGGATTTTCTTAAAGTGCACTCAGTTTAATTAAAAACAGATCTCCAAGCTACTATAGGTATATCTAAAAGGACTCTATGTTTTTCTCTTTTTGGATTTTTTTGGAAAAGGTTTTATTTTTCTCAGTCAACTGAATTACTTTTCTCCGTTTTGTCTTGCCACTCTTAATGCACACGTCAGAGGTCCTAAGATAACTTCTGATGGCCTGGGAAGCCTGGGGAAAAACAGAGAAGGTGCCCCGGACTCCATTTTGGGAAAAAAAAATTTGTTTTCCTCATGGAACCCCAGGAATTAAAAGCAAATAGATCCCTCTCAAAATTTGTTTTTGTCTTCCAGGTATGCCTGCTTTACTGGCCCTAGAAACCACATGTTTTCCTAGCCCTTCTTCTTGGAGAGCTATACCCCAAGGCCAATAATCCAATTAGGAGATAGGCAAATGAAAAATCTTACAACAATTGGATCTTCTTCTGTCTGTATAATCATGTATGTGTTAGATGTGTGATGGTTACATAAAAATAGAGCTCTGATTAATTGACTTAAAGAAAAATAAGCACTTATATAAAATATTTTTTGAAGGAAAAACAAAAGCTATAATGCCTTTTAGTTCATGTGACTTTAATCTTTGAGAAATAAAAGTCTTAAAGATTATCGGTAAAATACAAATGTCTTCAAAATGTAAATATGTGGTCTAAAATATGCAGGTCAGATACTAGGTTTGCTAAATGTTTTAAGGTTATAAGCTGCTTCTTTGGCCTTTGAAAACTGCTCAACTGCTTTACAATTTTTTAAGGCCTAGGGACACACGGAATTAACCACACCCCTAACTATGCCGGAGTCAGACCTTATCTGTGCCTGGTACATAATTAAAATAACTTACCAAGTTTTACACTAAAATTAAAAATTGCTAAGAGTTGCCATCATAACATGTTGTTGAGACTACTGAAAATAGATTTATATGCAAGCTGTGTAAGGAAAGTAAAATGTGTTTTTAGTAAAAGATTATAAGAAGGCATGAGAATGTAAATTTTTGCTTAGGCTTACAGAATAGTTTTGAAATAGAAAAGATAAAGCTCAAGGTTTAAACAAATGGTGGAAGATTTGTAAAAAATAATCGTGCAAAAGAAATTCTGTGTATGAACGTATTAACTAACTTCAAAAAGGTATTATATCGTTTTTCCATAAATTGGGCATTGAAATAAAAGCACAACAAAGTTTTCTTAAGGTATTGATCTGTTCTTTAACAAAGATTTGTAAAGGGTTATAAAAGGTTTACAAGAATCTCACCTCATGGTCAAACTGGTTAAGATGAGATAAAATTATGTTTAAGGTTTCATTTAAAAATTGGGGTTGATATTAATAGCAGACTAATGCAAGTGTAAAATTTGGCTTTCTCTCTCTTGAACAAGATTTTCACGTAATAGTAAAGGACAATGAAATGTTTTTGGCCTTTCCTAAAATTTTTGAGTCGTCATTTTAGGTAAACAAATAACTTAGGGTAATCTGGAATTTTATTTCATAATATTAAGTGGTTTAAACCTTTACCCTGTCTGTTAGGCTTCACAAAATCAAACTTCAGTTTCAAGGTTGTCTTTCCTGACCCCTAACTTTTAGATGCTAGAGAGGGCCCCTGGAGCATCCAAAAGAGAGGTAAACAGGATTACTTGACATTTTTAGTTATTTCCAAAGTGATGTTTAATCTTCTTTAGGTTATATTTTAGTGAACAATAAGTGTATTTGTTCCAAAATTGTGTGGGATATCTAAAATTCTAATGTCTGAGCATATGCTATCAATCATAATAAAGGCTATTATGTTAACCTATCATAAACTACAGAAATACCCAAATTTCTTTGTCAATCATATTTTTGACTGTTACTATCCTGGATATTTTGTCATTCACAGACAATCGTCTCGCTTGATCCTTTCTAAAAAATGGTTAAGATGAGATAGAATTATGTTTAAGGTTTCATTTAAAAATTGGGGTTGATATTAATATTAAAGCCAATTTAAAAGCCTATGTGAAATATAACAATTCTTGCTGTACTTTATGCAGATAATCAAGTCAAGTATAAGACTTAAGTTTATTTTACAAAGAACTCAATCCTATCATGATTTATTTTGACAAAAATGAGGACTGGAGAAAGAAAAATTATGTTTCAAAACTTATCATACACTTGTGATTCAATTCTAATCTCATCAGTTGTTTTCAAGTTTTTGCCAACATTTTAGACTAATTCTGTTTCTTCCTGTTGAACCAACCAGTGATATCCAGTTGCAGCTCAGAAGAAACAAAAGGGATGGGTAATGTAAAAATATGGATCAATATTTTAATTCTGGGCAATTATTTTGCAAATCCTACCCAGGGATAGTAATAAATAGAGTGCCCATAACCTGGAGGTTTTTTTGTTTGGGAAAATAAGACCAAGGGAGTCAACCAAAGTCAAGTCCCATGCACCCAAATCTTAGCAGGGTTAACTATAGCCACCAGTTTATCTGGGCATGTCTGCAATCTCGGGATTGGGGAGCTGTCCTTACCCTCTCGTTTCATTTTGATATATGTCTTCTGATAACCCAAACTGCTTCTTCTCACTAAAAGGCCATTAAACTTCAAATGGCGATGCAAATGAAACCATGCATGGATGTGTCATTCTTCCACGGACCCTTAAACAGACCTCAGGAGGAGCCCTAACTGCCACTTTCCCAAAACAGAACTCCCTGTCAGCAGGAAGCAGTTTAGAATGATGATTGTCTACTTTCCCCAACAGCTGTTGGGGGTCTCCACTCCTGAAGAAGGGAATGAAAGGAGTCAGCTTTCTTTAGGCAGACAGGGAAGTGTCCCCAGAGAACCTCTGACCAGCCCCACAAGTGCTTACACCGGATGTTTTGTGCAGATAAGAGAACTTACACAGTGTGCTTGCTTAAGCATGCCTACAGTGGACTAAGGGCCTGCATGCACACTGTGGGGATGGGGGAAGCCATCTGGAATTCACGCCTTATACAAATATGGAACGCAGCCCTGTCAGCTTAAATATATAGAATCCTTTGTATTCAACTAAAAAGGGGGGAAACCAGAAGCCCGCTTTCAGAACCCCTCTCTCTTTGCTGAGAGCTCTCCTTTTGCTTAAAAAATTCTACTCCACTCATTCTTTGAGTATCTGTGTGCCTACTTCTTCCTGGTCATGAGACAAGAACCCAGACCTAGCTGAGCTAAGAAGCAAAAAATCCTGCATCAGTATTGTGAATTTTGTTTTTAGTAATTTCAAGAGTGAAGAATCAATGAGTCTTTATACAAATAATTGTTGAAAATTTGCCTTTTTGGGGCCGGGCGCGGTGGCTCAAGCCTGTAATCCCAGCACTTTGGGAGGCCGAGACGGACGGATCACGAGGTCAGGAGATTGAGACCATCCTGGCTAACACGGTGAAATCCCGTCTCTACTAAAAAAAATTTTAAAAAATAAATAAATAAATAAGTAAATAAACAGAAAAACACTAGCTGGGCAAGGTGGCAGGCGCCTGTAGTCCCAGCTACTCGGGAGGCTGAGGCAGGAGAATGGCGTAAACCCGGGAGGCGAAGCTTGCAGCGAGCTGAGATACGGCCACTGCACTCCAGCCTAGGTGACAGAGCGAGACTCCGTCTCGGGGGAAAAAAAAAAAAAAAAATTTGCCTTTTTAAGTATAATTTTAAAACCATGAAATTATTATTGAAAAGTAGTGCTATATATAAAACCACTTTTAGTTTGTTGTTGTACCTGAAAGACTTTTCAAATCCTATCATTGAAGAAATTTAGAACTAAATTTATCCAATTTGAAGGAAACTACAGAACATGTTAAGATATTTTGTACTAATATCTATGGCCATACCACCCTGAATACATGTGATCTGATCTGATCTCAGAAATGCAACAAGGTTGGTCCTGGTTAGTACTTGGATGGGAGAAACTTTGTACTCTTAAGCCTGAGATGATAAATAATTTTAAACATTAGCTAATAAGATAAAGTCAATGTTATTTCTTCATTAAAATTTCTTCATTACAAATCAGCCTGCATTCCTAAAGAAGTACTAAATCATAAACACTTGTTTTGGATTTATGACAAAAAATAAGTATAAATTGAGAGACACTGAGTCACAATGAGAGATAATGAACCTGTTCATAACGAACAAAGTTCAATATAAGTAAAAGGCCATAATCCTTCAGCTCTTCTTTAAGTCAGTAACATCAGGGTGGTTTTGCTTTTTCTGTAACTGTGCAGCATACGACCAACAAAACCCCCCATCCCACTATTCTAATTTGAAACCAGCATAAAGTAGATGGTACATAAATTTAAACAAGAGACTGCTGGAAATGAACCTCCATGGCAATGATAGCTTTGTAGGCTTTTTGAAGAGTTAACTAACCATTCAGATTAGGACATTTGGTGTCACAGTCAAATGTTACAAGTATGTCCAACTGCCACTGTAACTCCTGAGGAGATTTAGGGGACAAATGGGGAAACAGAACAGAATCATAAAAAGGATATATTTTAGAGAATGAGAACTTCACTTCTGGAATCAGATTACCTCGGTTTGAAGACTCCGTCCATCATTTACTATGTGACCCAAGCAAGTTGCTTCCTCTCTCTAAGCTTAATTTCTCCTCTATGAAATGCAGATGATAATAATAGCATGATTTCACAGTGCTGTCATATAGATTAAAATTGATAATCCACTAAACCATTTACAACTGAGCCTGGCACATATTAAATGCTCAATCAATGTCAGAAATCATTAAAGTTACCATAATTCTATTTTCATGCCAATAATATACTTACATGAATCCTGCATATTGGGAATCTATTATGGCTCTAAAGTTCTACATAGACTTAAAGATTATATGGCCTTTTTAATATTCAGAAATTTCTTTCTTGTGACCTAAGTTATTTTGTGATTAAATCACAAAATAATTTTCTTGAGTACTTTCCTTGGTAAAGCTACAGGAAAATTATACTTGTGGACTAATAGTAAATTTTTTCTCATCTTCTGTTCCACAGATCAATACCTTCTGGCTTATTAAGGTCCCTTCATACATCTTATTTCCTGATTATCTCAAAATGGGTTTCCACTGAATTCAACAGACATTCCTCTTAAGTAATAAAGGCCAAGTTATAGAACTATTTGGTCATAGTTCGACCAATACTAAGTTTAAAAGAAATGTAAACGATCGTTACTTTCATAATATGGCCTTGTAGCATTATTAAATTAGCATGTGTAAATGCTATATACTGTTATGTAGTGTTTCTCCAAGTAATTTATAATATCTTGAGTATCTATACTAGGTTTTATTACCCACTGCCCAATGTGGACTCTGTGGTGGTGGGGGTGGTGGTGAGGGTGTGCACCTGTGTGTGGTTAATGCTGTTAATTTGAATCCTATTTTCATCTCTGCAATGGGCCACTGCTGTTTGATTCTCCTGCTTTACAGGCTTGCTTCTCCCACTGCATTTTTCTAGTGTGACTGTCAGTCAAGGGGCTATACTTTTTCCTTCACAAGGATGAACACAGGGTCCAAGATGGTCAATAAGAGTCTTCTTTCTCTGGGCATAATATGGACACTGGAAGAAAGAAGGTCCTTCTCCCCAAATTACTAACTGTGAGCATCAGGTGAGACAGGAGAGTCTGAGGAACTTTCTGCTATTAGGTAGGGAGTGCAGTCAACACAGAAGCAAGGGAGAGAATGTCACCAGTTACACAAAAATGTATATAGCCGACCCCAAAGCAGATCTTTCTCTGTACCTTTCAGTAATATGGACCAATAAACTACCCTTCTTCCTTTCATTTTTTGCTTAAAGTGGTTTGAGTTGGATTTCTGTTACTTGCATTCTATCACAGTGTTGACTGATACAGTGGCCAGTAAAGATTTGAAATCCATGGTTCCATCTTCTTAAACTATTGGGATACACTTATACTTCTCCAGGGGGAGTGGTCTAATACAAAACTTGTCAAAGCTGAACATGGCAACAAAATAATACATTTCATCCTAAAAACTGGCACAACATTTGAACTAAACTATCCTCAGGAATAACAAAATCATAGAAGAGTGTAAAAGTGTGGTTCACTTTTATTTAAAAGGGGGCAAATATAGCCAATAATTTGATCTTCAATTGAGAATTGCAATTGCTTGGTAAAAGGAGACCTTACCTTTGTTCTCCACCCAACTTTTCTTACAATTCATTGTTTACTCTCCACCACTCCATTGGAATTTGGTAGAAATGGCCAGCCAAGGGCTTGCCTCCCTGAGATGTACACTACTGCACATAAACCTTTACTGGCTGGACTGTAGTGAAGGAAAAAGAAAAACACATATCTTCTGAGAATTATTTTCTCTTTTCTCCAAATACCTAAAGAAGGTCAGATGAAATATGGCATAATGAAATATGACATGATGCATTCCAGAATACCAATAAGGCCAAAAGAGGTCTATGGATCCAAAATAACAGCAAGAACTGGAGCCTTGCCTAACAAAAGATTTCAGAAGGAAGGCATTTTCTTTGGAGATTTTTGACTGCAGACTTACTCTTGCTTAGTTCCACCCAATACCCTCAGTGGTTCATTTTTGAATCTTTTAAAATGCTACTATGTGTCATGTAATTATATCAGGCACTGGTCATACAAACACCTCATGCTGCATTCATTCTTTGGTACATAGAGATTCCCACATGTGTTTCACTCCAGATTTTTATTCCTTATTTTGGAAACTTCTCACCTTCAAAACACACTTAAGAGTTTATATTCCCCAAACATTATCCCAAACTCCCAATGTAGGTAAGGTTTCCTCTCTCAACACCATCTGCACACACTATGTTTACCCACAGAAAAATACTTTACATCGTACTGTAATGCCAATGAACTGTCCTTGTCTGCCTCCTTCAAGACTCAAAGGCAGAGGTTTGCCTTTTAATTCTGAATCCCCAGCACCTAGCACTGTGTGTGTTTATACATTATATATGGATATACATTATACATTATATATAATATATAGACATACATTATATGTTATATACAACACATATAATATATAATATGTATATTATATACACACATACTATGTTATATATGTATTATATATAGCACATATAATACATAGCATGTATATTATATATACACATATATATTATATATACACATAATATGTAATACCTAATATATAATATATATTATATGTTATATATAATACATATCAATAAATGCTTTTGAATGAATAAACAAATACATGAATGACCAAGGAGTGAATGAATGAATGACCACATAGTCCCTATGGTGAAGAAGGTACTGTAGCTGAGGAGGCAAAAAACTAATTGCCTAATTCTAATTTAACATGTAATAGAGATAAGATCCAAGTGGTGAGACAGAACAACAGGAGCAACGATTATTCTTTTCATCTATGCCTTTTTCTCTTGATGACTGCTCTATTGTTTGTGCACTGTAGAGTGTTTAAAATTTATTGTTGAATAATCTATAAGCAAAATCTTGACTTCTTATGAAGAAAGAAATTCCATACCAATCTATTATGTGAATAAAATAAGAAAGAACATTTGATTAAGAACATACTGCTGGCTGCCTAGAGCAAACATGTTGAAAATTTCCTGACAAAGAGAATTTCCATGCAGGCCTAAAAGAAAACAAAAAGACAAGTAAAGTCTTTTGGTTATTACCAAGTTGTTTTTGGTGAGGAGAGGACAACTGATGCTAAAAGTAGTGAATATGGAAATTTCAAAGATAGCTTCAATTAGGAAAGTTCACAAACACAAAATGAAGTATATAATCCTATAAATGAGTTATTGAGGAGCTCTGCTTTCAAGTGCTTGAATAAAATTCCCAGAGGCTATGCCTGCAGGAGGAATTTCTTGATATTTGATCTCTACATTGTTTGGTTTGACACGTGGACAATTGGAAGGTTTGTCACTAAGAGCTAAAGGGGTCCCCTACAAAGAAGATAAAGTATTCTTACTGATGCCTTTTTTCCCAGTTTCTAGTCTCAGCTTTTATTCAATCCCTTATTTCTAGCAAGGACCATAGCAACTTAAGTATTTTACCTGACTCCAGAATTTCCTTCCATTCATTGTATTTTTTACACTGTAAAAAATAAAGAACTTTTATAAAATATGATCAAATTCTGATCTTCCAGCAGTTTGCCTCTCCAATTGGGGTACTTTGGAGACTGGGATGGGGGGCACTCCACAATTTGTAGGAAGCATAAGAAGCTTTAGGAAAACTCTGGGGCCTTTCTGTGGGCCTCAGATTCACTCAGTGGTAAGTAGTCATCTTAGTCCATTTGGGCTGCTAAAATAAAATGCTCATCAACTGGGTAGCTCACAAACAAGAGAAATGTTTTGTCCACAGTTATGGAGGCTGTGAAGTCCAAGATCAAGTTGCCAGCCCATTTAGTTCCCGGTGAAGGCCTGCTTCCTTTTTCATAAATAATCTCCATCTTTTCGCTGTAACCTCACATTGCAGAAGGGGGCCAAAGAGCTCTCTGGGGCCTCTTTTATAAGGACACTAATCCCATTTATGAGAGCTCCACACTCATGACCTTTTCTCATAGGTCCCACCTCCAAATGCCATCATGCTGGTGATTATGTTTCAACATAGAAATTTTGGTGGGGACACAAACATTGGGTCTATAGCAATATTTTAAAACATTTTAAAATGTTAAAACAAATATTGTTATATTACAAAGTTAAATGTGAAAGTCACAGGGCTTTTAAAGATAAAGTGTGAGACCAAAAAAATGCAAAGCTTCTGATGGAAACTGTTGCATTTTACTCAAACCCCCATGGCACTTAGGTGAAAAGGTAGAAAAGTGTTATTTTGAAGGTAAATTGTCCAGACTAGCCTCTCACCAGCTCAGAAAACCACTTGTTCTAAAAAGTCATATGGACATTAATGCCTTCATAACTTTGTTCTTGTGTTTTTTTTTCTACCTGGAATTCTTATCCCTTCTCTTGGCTAACTCTTCCATTCATTTATGCACTCATTTATTCAGCAAACATTTGATGAATTGCATTCTGCCAGATGTTCTACTAGGCCCTCGTGATGTAGGGATAAAGAGATCCTGCAGAGATGGTGAGGAGAGTTGGGGGATCATAGAAGAAAATTAATAAACATACTAATGGCCTGACATTGCTTTTATGTACTTAGTACTAGGATGGACACTTTCCACATTTCTATTTAATTCTTATATCAACTCTGAGAAGTAAGTTTTACCAGTCCTGAAATTTGCCTTAATGACACACAATAAATGCCACTTGCATTCATGGCCTACAATAAATGGCTAAAATAAAACACAATCCAGTTTGACTCTGATTTATGCTCTTAAAACTTACTGACTACACAGTTTGATGTGATCTTCTAGATCTGGCTTAAGTGTTTAATCCTATCTCTTTTTCTTCCCTGCAAATTCTTCCCTTACAGTACAATAACTTTCTCCCTAATATTCTTTATTACCCTGCATTTCATTATTGATATTTGTATATATGTTTCCTGTGCCACTATCTGAGAAAGCCCCCAGAGCAGGTGCTTCTCAGATCTCTGTGTGTATCACGTAGTCCTGGCACAGTGGATCTGCTGAACATGGCAGCATAGGATGGCCTCTGTGGTGGACCAAGCACATGAAAGACTTGCTGAGATCACACATGGCTACACACAGGCCTTAAGATGTGTTTTGTTCAGCCTAAAAAAAGAGTTCAAAGCATTTTTTAGTTTGTCAACTTTAAGAAATAAAGAGGTTATCTTAAATTCTGCATTTCCAGCTTCTCTTTTAAAATGGAAAGATTTGCAAGCATTCATTAGTTGGTCAAGCATTTCTGCCTAACCACAGTTAGCCAGAGCTGCGTATCAGCTGTCTGCTTTAGAGGGGGCCTGCACTCCACAGTTCGCCACAGTCCCTACTGCCATGCTGTGCTTCTTTGAATTTTATTTCCTTATGCACTTGCAGGAACCTGACCCTAGTATTTCCAACTTTTCTTCCGCATCCTCTTAAGTCTCTTGATTCCTATATATTCATAGAATGGTAGGAATCTATAAATAATAAAACTTTTAAAGTAAAAACAATTGAAAGGAAAATACAAAGCTATCAAAATGATGTCAATACAATGTGCATAACAGTAAACTGTTCATTTACCCATTTTACTAAATATAAGTTAAGTGAAATTCTTAGAACAGAAAGCCTCATTACTACATAAATATTAAAATATATAGGAAAGATGCTCTCAAGAATGGCAAGTATAATTTCACCTCTCAAATAAATATAGACTGCACAGGTCTATTTATAACTTGCTCATGGTCTTTTCATAGCTATTTCAGCTCACACATAAGAGGTTATCTGGAAACAGTACTATAGTGTGGTTTGTAGTGATTACAATCACAGAAAAACTTCATTAATTCAAAAACTTCAATGCTTGGGATAGAGAATGGGGGCAAGCTTGGCTTTATATTATAGAGAGTTTATGCAAAGATTTGCTAAGCAAATATACTGAGTAAATTTTTCGTAAAAGAACCGCTTGCTTGACAAATTTTAGAGTCATGAATTCTCAACAATGTAAGTGCATTGTAAGCAAAAGCTAGGTAGTGCTTAGTTGGTATGTTGATATAATAAGTAGAAATCATTTTTATCTACTCTGTGAAGCAGTACGCCTGCTAGCTTTTTACCCTAGTTCAAGCTGCAGTATTTATTTGAAAACAATAAGATATTGTTCCAATAAAATGTGTTGTTTCACTGACTTTTCATCGTCTCAGACAGCTCTTTTCCCCAAGTTAACTGAACTAGATCCGACTCTATTTAGTAAAGTGCAAAAAGGATACCATAGTTCACAGCAAATCCTAATTAGTCCCCTAAAGCTTCAATAGACACATCCATTATATTAAAAAACCACGTTTTAATAATGTGAGAGTTGGCAGCCAAACAATAAGTGTCCAAACATGATGAATAGCAGGTTAACCACCTCTACGAAAGTAGGAGCTACCATGCCATGTTAGCCCATTTTTGCTTAGTCTTGTAATATATAAAATCCTAATATACAGCTTTATGAATCTGTTATATTAGAGAGTTGCCCAACATCTCAAGATAAATAGGAGTACAGATAAATGTCTTACCTCTACTGGTAGTCATTTATAAGAAAAAGAATATGTTTTAAGGTGCAGAAACAAACCTCTAAAACAGTTGAAATTGATAAGAACACTGTGTCCTACCTGGGTCACTTTCTCTGTCACATTGTGCGTTCGATCTTTAACCTTGGGTGCAATAATGGTTTTGTCTGAAGAAGGAGGAGATGAATTCTTTTTCTCAGTTTTGGCCTCTGAAAAATTCAGAGTGAGCTGTGGAATCTTGTTAATGGTGCTGTATTTGTTGAGGTTTGAATCTGATGTGGATCCCAGGAGGCTTGACTTGATATGATTAAAAGGCCCTAAAAAATAAAAAAGGAAAGTATTTGAAAGAGTAATATAAGAAGATATAGAAGAAAGAGACAGTTCTGAATACCTTGCTAATGATTCATGACCAATATGATCCTGATTTGACTGTGACTAAATGCAGCTAGCTTATACCTTGACACAGGGATTGGGTCACCTTGGGCCACATGGAATGGCATGTGAGTATCTGAGAATAAGACTGGGTTCTAGGTGTGCACTCAGAGAGCAAATGGCAGATTTAGCTGTTAATTAGTTTCTTTCATTAAAAGCTACAATAAAAGAAAAAACTACACTCTCTGTTATTGGTCAAATTCTACCTTTAAAATTTCTTATAAATTTCATTTTGTAATTTGAGGATTATTTAAGAAGGACTTACCTATGGTTAAAGTCATATTGGCCATGAAATTTCCAAATGGATTGTTTGCCCTGCTCCAATTTGTGTTACTCCCCTCTGTGTCACTGAGGAGTGACAAGCCATCTAGGCTCTTCATATGTTTCCACTACCTATATGAGATGCTCCATAGAACTTCTAAAATAGTTAAACCCAGATGAAGGAATTACAGATAAAGCTTCAGAGGGTGAAGGGCCATTTTTGTGTGAATGTGTGTACTCTAATGAAAACTCCAGGATCATATGTGGGATTTTTAGATCCTTTTTTTCCTTTCACTTATGTTTAAGTCTTGACCACTTTCTGAGAAAAAAAAAAAAAAAAGGTGCTATAAAAACCACACAAGCAGAATGCTCTGGCAAACATAACTTACAATAGAAGTGCCACAGCTAGGTAATAGGGCATGTCTGGGGTTGATAGTACCTAGTCACTTCTCGCAATCTTTCCTACAAAGATAACTTGGCAAGGTGGCAAGACTCCTGGTTTCCTTGTTGAGGGAGTAGATTGACCAGCTATATCTTCCTTCGGGATGAATCTGTTATCTGTTGCTTATGGAGAATCAGGAAATTCTCTGAGAAGTATCTTGTGTAATGAGCAATATTACATACACTGTTATTTAGGTCTTAAAAATTAACAACAGAATTTTATAAAAATCGTGAACTCCCTATTTTTGTGCCTCGGAAAGTGGTTAAAACATACAAATTGCATCAATAAACTTGTTAGGCAGCATAGTTGCCTTCTGTTATTTCTTTATCTGTTCAAAATGAAGTGAACCCATTTTTGGGATCAAAATGTACTTTAAGCATCAAGCAAGGTATAAACACTTTAGAATTAGAGTTAAAGATTTTGCATTTGGGACAACAATCAACCAACTCGGGTCAGATATAATACTAAGAAATCAATGCTCATCATTTTGTTCATAGTCACTATGGAGGAAATCACGCTATACTTGTTCATAAAAGTTTAGACTTGTTTATTATAAAAGTGTGAAGTAATCTTAATAAATTTTCATGTATTTAACAAATACTGTGTTTCTTGAGTTGCATTTGTGTTGACTCCCTGATTCTTATCTGTGACAATGACCAAGTCCATCTAGAAGAAAAATGTCATGAGCTCTCCAGGAATTTATTGCCTCGTATGTTCTCATTTGCATATAGAACCTAACTCTCTTTTCTATTTATACAAAGATAGAAATAAGAGTAAATAGTGGCAACAAATTCATCTAGCCTTCAGATAGTTCTCTGACAGAAACTCCATTCTTCAGGTCTTTTTGGAAGTCTCCAGCCTACATCACTATTTTATTGTAATGCATACCAGGATAGTGTTTTCCTTTCTGTAGCATTCTGTAGCTGAGTTCTAGGTTTTATATCTTAATATTTACAATTTGTAAATTATGCCAGGATTTCAGGTTTCTTAGATACTGTCTTTTCCCCAACTCTAATGTCATATTTTCACTCCTTAGTTTATTTAACTAACAAGGATACTATTAAGAGATTACAGATAACAGAACTCAAATATATAGTTAAATTGTATTCAAAACCCGTAAGCTCATCTTTCCACTCTCTTTTTGTGTCATCCTTCTCTATGCTGCATTTTTGTAGCAAACTGTCCACAGAGTTGTTTAAAATTTGGCTAAATTCACGGATCATCGATGTCATCACAGATTCTACAATGTTAATAGAGAGAAAGACACTGTTGATCTACTTTAATTGCCCTTGTGACCAGTTCCAATAAACTCCACTGAACTGGCTACACTTATATAAGCAGGTGATTTCAACTATGGTAGTATTTCACTCTAGGGGAGATTTGTGGCAGCATTTTTTGTCGTCACAATTATGAAAGAATTTCAATGTCACAATTCTCCTTGCCTTAAAGAATTACCTTACCTGCCTCAAGGGCATTCATGCAGGTGAAAAGCCTGTTTATTCATGAATTGAGCCTTAAAACTAACTGTTTCACATATAAACACTGCAATGTGCTTTTTACATGATTTTAATATAAATTGAAATTTCCAGAGCTACAATTTCCATGTAGAGGTAAGAATATATATTGTTTTATTCAGAACTTTGTCAGAAATCGCTCACCATTTTGGATAATTACGCCACTTAGAGCTACACTCCTTGTGGCACTTGAGTGGCCAATAGAAAATTTTAGAGTTTAGATTACAATCTGTGTTTGGATCTGTCATTTGCAAATATGTAAGATAAGAGACTTGAGGGTTCTTTATCAGTGTTGCAACCAAATATTGTTAAATTTTCAGAGAATTACCAAAATCACACTAATAAAAGTTCCTTCAAAAATATTTTATATAAATATCCTCCTATATATTTAAAATGATATGATACTATGAAAAGGAACCTATGTCTTAAAAATGAATCACTTGTAATTATTTATTTGTCTTTGGGTTGCCTATTGGTTTTCAGTCTCATTCTCAAAACTCCCTGCAGATCTACCACAACTTCTCTATAATGTCTCAATTGCCATTTCATTTTCCATTCCATCTTCGGTTTCTCCTTACATAACAAAGCGTGTTTGCAGGGTCTTTTTTTATGTATTAGAGGATGAATGTATGTCCTGACATCTAGTGGGATTTCTTTCTTCTGTGTAATTCACTACTATTGCATTATATCACGGAAAGTATCATTTTGACACTACCATTAAAAGCAAGAGCTAGATCCTTTCTGAGACTACCATACTTCCTTATTTTCCCTTCAGCTTGTATTGATATATCAATCATAATTAAATTTTAGTTACTTCCCATTTTAAAAATTCATGTATAAATAAGTCTGATATAATTCTTGACTCCAATGGTGGTTTTGATTATGCTACCCATCCATACTCCTGCTGACCATTTTATCTGGTACCTGTATGGAATATTTTCTCATGTACTTAATGCTTTTAAAACCAAATTTTCTTCATGTGTCTAATTATTGCATTATGTTTCCTAGTGCAGTTATATTTGAACACTGACATTTTGAAATAAATATTTTATTGTAAAGTGCTTTTCTTTTATTTCTCCTGTGTATTCCAGTTAGGGAATCACATTGATATTTTAGAAATAGGTTAAATTATCTCCGAGTTCAATTTCAGGATAGCAAAATGAGTATAACGAAGTATTTATTGAGACAAGGAGACATAGGATCTGATATGATTGAGAAACTGGTTGATAAAATGTCATACTCAAATTTAGCCTCAGAATTTGCAACTTCATTGCATTCACTATTTTAGCTTCTCTTATTTGCAGGTGGAAAAACCCTCTAAACTCTTACTCTCTTCCAGGTTTGTTTTTTTTTTTCTCTTAGTCTTAAAGAGTTAATCTACATTTTCTTTTAATCTATATTTTAATTAATTCAGTAAAACTTAAAATATTACTTAAAATAACTTGTGAAAGCTACTTAGATAAGGCATTTAAAATTTATTTCATGCTGTATAAAAAAGATAATTATGCTTCTTTCTAGTGATTTTAAAGCAGATGTTTAAATGCAGAAGACTTCTAGAGTCTTCAAGATGATCAATGTTGACTTAGGTTGCTCTAAGCCCATCAAAATGCAAATGAAAAAGATTTCAACATTTTAACTAAGGTAGGTATTAACAATATCCTTATTTCACCAATTGTAAACCTAAGCGGACAGAATATGAGGCCAGAAAAGAATAAGAATAAAGGACCAAAATACAGGGTTTCCTACCTCCTACGTCTATATTCAGAGAGGCCTTGGTTGAGGATTTAAAGGTGAAAGGCAGCCTCACTGAGAGTGATCATGAACAGATGGGATTTAGGATTCTAATGAAAGAAAGGAGAATAACCTGAAAAACAAAGTAAATAAATTTAAAGGAAATGAATGGGCAGAAATAGGGGGAAATAAGAGATTCAATAGAAAGTCATGTAAAACTCAAAAGCATAGAGGAGTACTTGATGTTCTTCAGAGAAGCATTTGCAAGATGGATGACCAGGTTACATTTTTCAATATATTAAGAGAAGGTGGAAAACAGGTGACCAAGTAGACTAAACCAACAGCTGGAGAGTGCTTTAATATATTTCAAGTGTCTGATTAAACATAAAGTAGGCCAATTTCCAGCTGCAAAGGAATACCTACATTTAGACAAGAAGCTAGAGGCTAAAGCAACAACTGGGAAGAATTTTAGATTAAAGATATTTAAAATTTGTATGATGAGGCTATTTAAATTATCATGAGATATGAGATGCTAAAGGAGAATATATTTTTCTTTTAGATGGTGCTGGAAACATAGCTAAGGGCATCTGATAGATTAAAAGAAAATAATACTACTTTAAAAAATCGTTTTGGAGGGAAAAATATGATAGGAAAGAAGGAAACCAGACAGAAAAAGGTTGTTTTTAAATCATCAGGTATTTGTACAACATATCTTAGGGCACTGAGTTTATTAGCTAAAGTTTAATAAAACCCAAATTGCTGAAGTGACTTAACATGAGAGAAGATGCAAATGCAGTGTTTAATAATTAAACTTTGTAAAAGAACACTGTCAATAAGTATAAGGCAACCAGTTTAGCACTTCGAAAGATGCATAAGAAGTAATCATCAAATTATTTTTCTTCATATTGTCTGTTCCAGTGAATGACATATTATTGCAGGAGTAAACTGTTATCATTGAAAATCAATTTGCAAATCCTCATCAGATGACAAGATACTGGGTAATGGCCAATGCATCCTATGAGAAACAAGTTGTATTAGATTAATTTATTTCATTTGTGAGCCATATAGGCTAGAGAGGAAGTAAAAGCTGTAACAAACCTGTGAAGTAGTTTTACTTCAGAGTCATAGGACAGATTCATAGACAAATTGGCAATGGAACACGCCAATGTCAGAGGGAAGCAGGGTTACTTGGGATAACAAGGAGGCAGAAGCATTAAAGGGGCAAAATTGTGTTATGACTTATTTACGAAATAGAGAAAGTGAGGTAGATTTTTATTGATGACTTGTAAAGCAAAATAGACAGAAAAGCCACCAAGTTTGAGGTAAAAATTAGTATATGAGTGATGGATGTAGGATTAGGTCCTCTCACATATTAGAGAAGTTGTTAAATTATCATATATACATATAGCAGGATGTGCAATTTATTTGAAATAACTTTTCCACTCTTTGACAATGGTTTACACTTTTAAAAAGAACTTTGAAGTGTGAGCTTAAGGAGTCAGAATGCTAAGAAAATTTATTAAAGGGAAATGAAATAGATCCTAAGAACGAAGATTAAGTGGAAATTAGTTTTAGAAAAAAGACTATCAATTTGCTGTCTTTTTACTGTGATATTGCATCATGATTAGCAGTAGTCAGCTAGTATCTCTGTCTAGTAGAGATAGATGAAGGGGAAAAAATTCATATCAGAAAGAAGGATTTAGGTTAGCTCTTTGTGTAACAGGCACTAACACAGACTTCCCGAGAAAGCTAAAGAATGGCATCCTCTGGAGATAAATGTACCACCTGTACAAGGTATTTAGCCAATACCTCACCTGACATAAATAAATCAGATGCTCTTGAAGACATTACCAACACATTCCTAAATTATTTATTTAATTCTGATAAATAAATTTTTTTTGGTTGAATTAAATATTGAAATAATTAATTATAATTATGAATTTTGTACACAAAGCAGGGTGGAAACCTGCATGTTTTTAGTCTTTTATTTAGATCTGGTATAGAAGCAAAGCCAAACAAACTTAAAATGCACACTTAATGTATGGTCCTGTACCTAATTAACAAGGTTAATGGCTTTGTGAAAAATCTTAGAGGCAGACACTTAAACATTGTTAATAGTTTTCAAAACCAGAGCTTGAAAAAAGTAATGAAGGCTTTGCAGTGAAAATTTACATTAAATTTCATTACGTTTGCAAATGCTTTCTCCAATTTGGGGAATAGAACTTCTTAAGTATTAATATGTGAAAACTTTCTACAATAGTTTAGAGATTTGTAATGCAAAATTCTGACTTTGATGATTCTACCATATACTTTAAATTGTGATTGTAAAATTGATGTCAATCTGAAATGTATGTAATAAATAAAGAATATCTGTATTCAAAGACTACTCCTATTAAAAATCAGAGAGTTGAGAAAAAAGGTTGGAGAGTAAATGAATTATTTTATGACACTAAAATAAAATAGCTGTGCTTTGACATATATGTGAACTAGTAGTTTGAAAGTTAAACAAGTCCAATTCTCTATTTGTTGAGAAAAATTAGGTTCATTTATCACTACATTTAAAAATCACTAGAAAATTAATTAATGCCTACTAATTTACTGACAATTGTTAAATTCTAAAGCTAGTTGGCCAGAACTATCTGTATCGTGCTTCTTGAGGTTGTGTTCTGAATTATGTCAATGCAAACCACTGCACACAGTTGACACTATTCTCTCCCTTTTAGAAATCACAGTGGACCGGCCAAAAAAAAAAAAAAAAAAAAAAAAGAATAATGATGTAGGTGAAATCCCGCCCCACTATTTGGGTCAACCTGCATAGACCCTTTTTAAAGTGCTTACAAAATAAAATTGGGTTGGGTTTGGGGGGATACTGCCATAATTTCCCTGATTTTCAAATTTCCCTAGGTTGCTGACCAAGCATTTTTGGTCCCTAGTCTATTAATTCATAACCATCATCAGTTCTGAATTATTTTAGGGAAGCAAGTGAGAAATCAATATACAAAATTGCACAGTGGTCAGTGTACCAGTGACATTTAAGAGAGAGTGGTCAAAACAGTGAATTCTAAGTAATGACGGTTACTGGTGGAGACGTGTTCATGCAACACACATGCACAAAATAAGTCACGATCACCATTTGCACACCCACAGCAGCATGCACGGCCTATGTTGAAAGACCAGGCCCCAATGGTTTTCAATTTGATGATAATAATATGGTTATTATATTTTGTGATCCTTGTATCTACTATGATACAGTAGAAAACAGAAGTGAATTTCAAATTTTTAGCCCAATCCAAATTTATCCAGACTATTTCCAGTTAAACGTAACCCTCTGGGAGTTGTAGGTCATGCCAGTGATTTCAGGCTAATATAGAACACAATTAAAATGATTAAAATATAATAGAGAAAAATAGAAAACGACTATCATGCATATATAGTTTACTACTACAGTAAGCTGAAAACCATACCCCCTGCCATCCAGGAACGTGAAACTAGTTTTGAGGAAACAAAAGAGGAACAAGTGAAGTGATGCTGTCATGTAGCACTTTGCTTATTTTATTTAATCTTGCACTCAAAATTGTTGTTTTCCTGAAATAGGCTTTTGTGCCTCTGTCACATCAGAATATATTTAGCTTGAGGTTTGTGTTTTTCCAAATAATTTAAATATTTAGGAAGTATTCATTGTCAACCTAGGCTTATAGTTCTTGCAGGCAAAAGGAGCTCATAATCATTTTGGTGACGCAGCAGAGAAATAACAATGTCTCTAGCAAAATCAAGCCATGATGTCTCCACCAGGCACCCCGAATAGCTAAGGGCAGCATGAAGATGTTGCATTGAACAGGGCATACAGCAGGCAAGTTAACATGCCGAGTAAAGGGGCACGTTGAGCATCAGATGGTGAAATTTGAGTTTGTACATTACCTTTGACATTGCGACCATTGTCTGTTTTGAGCACATAAGGATAAAAAAAGAGAAATATAAAAAGAAGACTAAAATTATATTATATACACTGAATCACCTGTATAAAAACAATCAGAGAAATCAGAATATGATGGAAAATTTCTCTTTAATTGAAATTAACATTGTGTACTATTCCACCAAGTAACATGCATATACTAAAAATAGTATCTGTCATAATATACATTCTTATTTAAATATGTGAAGCATTTATCTCAATTTCAATGGATTCCAAAGTACAGATTTTATAATTATGACAGTTTAGAAACAGATTTCCCCAGATGCTGCAGTTGTGACAAAACTTTCAACCTTGTCAACAGCCAATTTTAGTGTCTCCTCAACTGTCACTGAGAATATACTCAAAGGAAGACTCCACGTTTTGCATGTTAAGTAATATTTTGCATATAATTTAACCCAGTATGTTAATAAGGAAAATGTTTCTAAGATAACAGTTCCTTCCCTCCCTCCCTCCCTCTCTCCCTCCCTT
The DNA here is from genome assembly GCF_024542745.1 of Macaca thibetana thibetana. Classification (NCBI taxonomy): domain Eukaryota; kingdom Metazoa; phylum Chordata; class Mammalia; order Primates; family Cercopithecidae; genus Macaca; species Macaca thibetana. The sequence continues at coordinate 80,488,587 of NC_065589.1, read as the reverse complement.
TCTTTCCTTCAGGACAAGGTCTGGCTATATCTCTCTGGATGGACTTGAACTCCTAGGCTCAAGAATCCTCGTGCCTTAGCCTCCTTAGTAGCTGTGACTACAACCACACCACTCTGCCTGGCTCCACTGTGCCTGGCTCCAACTTACATTATTAAACACAATTTTATTAACTGCCCTCCTCCAAATGTTCTTCAATATATATTATATTATATTATTAAATATATTATTAATTATTAATATATATTATATTAATAATATATATTAATATAATATAATTATTAATATATATTAAAAATAGTAAATATAACTCAAAGAGTCATTCTTAGACAAAAATAATTGTTAGATGTAAATGAAAGATTAGATTGTTTTAAAAAATGTTAACATATTAATGTCACAATGAATTCAGTGTAATTACTAGAATATTGAAAAATTTTATTTGTAATAAAATGGGCTTTTTTAAAATCTGAGTTAAATATTTTCAGATTTATTTTGAGATCAACAATCTAAATGTTGCATACTTGCCACTAACAAAATATGCATTACTAGCTATGAAACACACAAGCTTAAAATAAATGTCTCTGTCGTATCAAAACCATTCAAATATATCCAAGATTTGAAAAATCTGTTCAGCATTTTGTTGATATCTATGCTAACACTGTGCCCATTTAAAATCTTGGAATATATCATAATAATTTCAAAGCTTACAACTGAAATAATTCTAAGAGTGTGGTATAATGAATTGCTCGTAGACATTGCATTGGACAAAGACATACAAATAAAACTGTGGCCTTAGATAACAACTCTCTTTCCACTTGGAGAGAATCACATAAAACAAATAGAGATAGTGGAAGAGATCTTGATTACCCAGAATAAATGTGTCTACCAGAAGCTGGGTCCAAAAACCATTAGTAAAGTAACAACTGCTTGCAAGTAGTTATAAATTACAACTGTACTTATTAAACCTAAAAATTATATATAAAGATTTACCAATTCCAAGAAAACTAACAAAACATTACATTATGTAGTTATTACAGCTTTGACCTTCCAAGGCAGAGTACGGCTTGTGCACTGGTCTTAGCTGAGATCTGCTTGTTATCCTTCCATGACAATGTAAGTACAGAAATTGGAGTAAATATTTAGAAACTTTTGTAGCAGTTTGGCAGAGTAATTTCATGTCTGATTAATAATAAAACAACTGGGGTTTATATTTTGTGTCTATTTTTTACATTTCATTATTCTAGTAGTACATTTTTATTGAATTCACAAATGTATTGGTCAGTGATGAATTAGAAAACAAAATTCTAGTTCTTCATCAAAGATGGTTTGAAAAGTATGGTTCTAAGGTACTTGATAATGTGGATTAAATGAGAGGATAAAGTAAAATATTATTCATTAATGTATCTGCAAAATATTTAAAGTTCTGTGAAGATAGCCTCTACAGAAGAATGTTTTTATTTATTTGAATGAGGAGACAACAATCAGACTTTGAAATCTTGTGCATTATTTCACCTGTTAGTCAGTTACATGAATTCATAAAACTAAAATCATGTCTAAAAGTTTTCCATCTTTCCTTATCAATGGCTCTATTTGTAAAATATACCGAATTACAAAGTCTTAGGAAATATAGTTTCTTTTTTGCTAATCGTGATTTTGTAGCTAAAATTGCTCTAAAGATGAAGGATAAAATACCCTCTGAATTTATCAATCTGTAGTCACATGTCGTCTATAGCATAATCTATAAGAAAGTAATACTTTTTTTGAAAACAGCTTACTTTGGGTGAGGGAGAAAAATCGAGGATGATCTAGCACCAAATGTTTATTGTACCTGTACTGAGAAATCCAAAAATATTAAATCATTCTTTCTCATAATTGTATCAGTAACTGTGCACTAAATGGAGATCATATAAATTAAAACAATGAAGTTAAATCAAGAAATCTAATCTAAACTACTTAGCACCACTGTCCAAACACAGGCTAAGTCAGTACAATGCACTGATTACATATCAGTTTGATTTTCAAATTTATTGTTTTTGAATTTTACTATACTACTGTTATAGAAGTCAGGATCTCTCTAGGGAATCACTGAAAGGTCAACTTCTGAAAAGTCAGTATGATTGCTAAAAGTGACTACACTAACTAAACTAGCTAAAACATATGCTGGCCATTTGAATTACCATATTGAATTTACCAGTCATGTTTAGCCACAGGACTCACTGATCAAAGATCAAATTCTAGTGGTTTCATTCTGTCAGGAAATAGTGAGTCTGCCATTACTAAATGGGCTAGGACCTTAGATGATTATCCAATTTGGGAATTGGCCTTGTATTTTCTTTTTTCCTTTTGACCCTCTTTGGCCCACAGATTAAAAGGATGTGTTAATTCTTCTTTTTCTGAGCTATCAATTTATCTTTCTTTGAACTTTTTCCTGCCAACTCTTCCTTTCACCTCTTCTGCCTTCTCTACTTCATGGTGTTCTTTAGATAAAGATCCTCTATACGATTTACTCTTAAGACTTCAGTTTAACTTCAGAGTATGATGGAGCAGATAACTCATTATTTTCTGATCTGCATGATTTTGAAACAGAACTCACAAGCACAGTCCTCTCAACATCACATGGTCTTCTCAATGTCACACCAATATTTATCAAGTATCTGCCATGAAGTAGACAATTGTGCTAGATACTAAGGGTGCAGAGCTCACTATGCCAGAGTGCCTATCCTGGAGGAGCTCACAGCAACATAATTGTTTGTTTACATATCTGACAAGAATGACAGACATATAATACACAATAAATATAAAATGCAATCCATGCTACACTATATGTAAATATTGGTTTGTAAACTTGAGTGTGAAATGATTTAATTCTTCTGGTTTGGGAAGGGGGAAATGGGTCCCTGACGCTGAGTGGTAGTATAAGGAGGGACAAAGTGGGGAAGAGTATTCTAGGCATAACAAAGTAATGAAGCAAGAAAACACATGTTACATTTTTGGGAAAAGGCAAATTATATCCGTGCAGGTGTAGAATAGAGTATGTAGTAGGGAAAAGAGTCTTGCTGGGGCTAGAAATTAGGCTGGAAAAATAAGCGTGATCAGCTGACAAAGTGCTTAACACCTCACACTAAGAATTAATGTTTTAAAGACAAAACCAGCAACAGCTTGGACAGCCAGTATCTCAAGAACCCAAATCTATGGGAATCTGAAAAGTGGGTCTGCTGTACCCGTGCCGAGAACTTTGATTCTCAGACTCCCTGGGGAAAGTCAAGAGATTCAACAGACTCCTCCTATGGCAAGGTTTCATGGAGGAGCAGGAGTGAGGGAAGAAAAATATTGCATGAATTTGATTGTAGACTATGGAGACAGGCAGTCCTGAGTTTGAAGCCAGGCTCTGACACTGACTAGCTCTGTAACCTTAGTCTAGTTATTTATTTAACGTATCTAAGCCACTGTTTCCTCACTTATTAAATAGGGCTTAAAAATGATTCCTAATTTGGGTTTGTTATGAGAGTAAAATGAGACTTAATGTGTGTCAAGCACTTACATTGCCTCAGACATAGTAAGTACTTAACCAATGTTATCAATTACTGTGTTCATGATGAATTGTTTCTGCCATTGCTTTTTAAGTATTCTTAATTTCACTACTGGCTAATATAAGAATGTGAACATAAAGAGGTCAGGGAGAAATAAATTCTGATTTGCTTTTCCAGTTGATTTTGGTTGAGATCAGGACTTTCAGGATTTTTTTTCCCTTTACATTTTTTCCCCTTCTTCCTACCTACCTTGCACCCCTGTCAGCTTACAGCTTTCTGATCACTCAGTACATCACGGTTCCTATGCTGCTCCCTTTGGAAAGAGTCGGTCAATGAACTAGCCCTCTGATGGCACAAATTCTTTCTTCCAGGGCATGATCATTTGCTAAATGCAGCAAAATTAATTATGCTTGAGATGATAGTGTTCATCACCTAAGCGCATGTTATAATAAGCATTAATTAATTAACACTCCATGTGGTAGGCAGATAATGGTTATCATACTATTTCAGAAATACAGATAAAGAAGCCAGAAGAAACTAAATTACTCATTAGGGTTCAAAGAGGAAATCAGTAACAACTCTGAGTGTAGGACTCAGATTTTTAATAGCCTTTAATCACATTTCTTTCCCCAATGCATAGGGATTATTGTTGAAATTTAAAACAATATGCAAATAATCATTTATTACCCGTGAATATATGTTTCCATTTTTAAAAAAATCAAACATACCTTCGCTGGCATGTCGGTCTCTAAATATGTTCTTGGGATGGACGCTGAATCCTTCTATATCATGAACTGAAGATGCTCTCCGTATACTACATAAGCTTTCCCTTGATCTGGAATGGGACAGCTGGGAACTTGACTGCAGCATGTCAGGGTAGAGTCGGTCCCATTGTCTTTTGGGAGAGGAATGGTCAAGAGGTCCGGATATATTCACCAAGGGAGAACATTTGCTGGGCTGTATCAAAGCTTTTGTGTCATCTGCTTCAGAAGGGCTGCAGCTTTCTTTTGTAGGAGACTTAAAGTGCTTCATGGCTACCGAATCATCGCTGTGTTTAGATGAATCGATGACTACCACATCGGGGTCTTCTTGTGGTAAGGACTGCTTTCTGTAAGTGAGAACTCGCAGACCAGGGAACTTGAACCCGAAAAATTTCCCTATAAATGGAGACAGGAGAGAGCATTATTATAAGGTAAATGATATATCTTGTAACAAAAACAAACATTGTTGACTCATTTAAACACCATATAAAAATAATTATGAATCAATGGTTATAGTTGGAATAAGGGATATTGTAGAAAACTTCTCTGAGACCAATGTGAAGCATCATATAAGTAATAAGAAAACAGCAAATAATTTTATCATGTTTCTGATGATTAGATCCACATCAGTGACATAAAATTATATGGATGACAGGAGACTTTTAGTTTTAATAAAATAAAAACATGCATCCACTATACATCCACTTTTCTAGGGAAATTGAAGGATGAACAGAGTTTTAAGGAAATATGATCTAGGGCATCATAAGTCCAGGGATAGACACAGGAGTGAGTACAGCCTATGTACATGTGTGGGTGATGGAGGGCTAATGTGTTGGAGCAGGCAGGAAGGAAGTGAGGTGAGGTAAAGAATAGACCTTGTATATTTAGAAGATTTGTACTGAATAACATTGTGAGTCAAGTTTGGGTGGAAAAAGTGGGGTCAACTGTGTATGAGAGGTTTATCATTCCATCTGGAATTCTTAAGGACTTTTGGTTTTAAAGAGAAATGCACCATACTGGTAAAGATTTCTTTTTCCTGTTTTCTTTTCTTTTTTTTGGCTCCAAAATTGGATAGTATGGCATATAATGTTATGTCTGTCTCAGAGTGGTTGATTCACAGAAGGACAACTAAATATAAACTTTAAAGAGCAGATGTTAAAAGTTAAAATATTAACTATAAATATAATATTAAAATATTAAACTTTAATTGTTAGGTATATAAACTCACTAGTAGTAAAAACTGCAAAGCAAAACAAGAGGATATAATTTTTATAGTCTTCAATTTTGCAGTAAATGAAAGAAAGCATAACATCTAGTGCTGGCAAAGAATACTGGGGAGCATTCTGACATTTTGGTGGTGGGATTGCAGATTACTACAAACTCTTTGGAAAGTCTTCAGACAATATCTATTAAAATGAAAAAACATACACTTTTATTTTGACTCAGTTATCCACATGTGGGATATTGCAAAGGCATAAAAATGAGAAACAATTGGATTATCCATTAGAAGGAGAATTACTGAATAAATTATGGCATTTTTATTATTTGGAATCCTACGATATTCTTTAAAAGGTTGCTCAAATATAATGTTAAGTAAAAAAAAGCAAGTTTAAATTCCACGTGTTCACATAATTTTCATCAAAATAAAACAACAGCTTATATTTGTTCATATATTTGTATTGAAAGTTTCTAACTTTTAATGTTGACTAGCTCAGTGGGTGGGTTTGGAAGTAGGGAGGTATAGTGTATTGCATTCTTCTTTATGTATCTTTTTTTATGTCAAGCATGCATTCGTTTATAAACAAAAAACTAATAAAGTAAAACTTTCACTCCTCAAATAACATAAAAACAGAGGACAAAGTATCCAAACAATAATCTGTCATTTTTATTGTCCCCACAGTAGTCTAGGTCCACATTACCCATGGCTTTACAATTACACACTGACCTTAAGTCAGTCAACTTAAATCTTTGAGTTGCAATATTAACTACCTTCTTATATTATTTAAATGTCATAGACACCATTATCTTTAATAGATTTACTATGAACTTTTCCTCAATGCATTGAAGATGCTTCTAAAACATGGAAGAACACTCTCAAAACTCACAAACATTTCTCCATGTTGAGTACACTCTCCCAGTGGATGGTTTTTTTCTATATCTACATATTCAATTCTGTCTTCAGTCCAATGACTCCTAAATATATATCTCCAGCCCAGACCTCTCCTCTGCGTTCCAAAACTGTATATCTAATAGACTCATCAACATCTCCACTTGAAAGACACCTTACAATCTTATAACAAGTCCAGTTTCATAATCTGACCCTTCAAGCCCAGGCTTTTGTTTTTCTTCTTTTTTTTTTTTTTTTTTTTTTTTTTTTTGTGAATGGAATCCATCCAGTCATATAAACCTGAGATTTAAGGACCATTCTAGATACTGTTCTCTCTCTCCCACTCATCCCCAATATTCCAATAATATCAATCCCTTAATTGTGTTCATTTCGCCTCCTGAACGTCTATTTTCATTTCTCTCATCTTCACTGCTCCTACATCTTTCCAAGATACTATACTGGTCCACAAGATTTCCTGCAAAAGAATCCCAATCACTCTTCACATTTGTACCTTTATTGTCCACCCTTAAAACTAATAATTTTTACCTTTAAATAATAAATAAATTTTATCTTTTAAAAAATTTAGAGGATGGGCACACTGGTTTATGCCTGTAATGCCAGCACTTTGTGAAGAAAAGGCGTAATGCTCTCTAGAGGTCAGCCGTTTGAGACAAATCTGGGGAACAGAGCAAGACCCCCCATCTCTACAAAAAAAAAAAATATAGCTAGGTATGGTGGTATATGGCTGTAGTCCTAGCCACTCAGGAGGCTGTGGTGGGAGGACAGATTGAGCCTATGAGTTTGAGGCTACAGTGAGCTATGATTGAGCCACTGCATCCCAGCCTAAGTGACAGAGAGAGACCCTATCTCTAAAGAAAGAAAAATTCATATATGATTATGTAAACTATTGCACAATTCCACCCTTCCCCTGTCCTCTCCTGCTACCAATAACTTTCTCTTTGGGGACGGAAGACAAAACTATCTCCATCTTGCAGCTTCTTACTCTCTAGAACCCAGTCATACAGAATTTTAATTCCCCTGGAGGCCTCTGCTTCTTTCAGATTCATGGCTTCTTTCTGTTTGATCCTTTTTACTTCACCTACTGAGCTCATCCTTTAGATTTCAGCACCAAAGTGATTTCATGGGGAAGCTTTTCCTTCCTTCTGAACAGGTTACCACCCCTTTCATAGCTTTCACCACAGTTAATAACTATGCACTTGTTGATTTTCTGTTTAAAATTTTTTTCCATGACTGGACCATAGGCCTCAGAAGGGCAGGACCCCAGGCTATTTTCCTCACCATTGAGTCCCAGCTCTGACCGAATGACTTGGCATGGTAAATGAATTCTCACAAACAGATTCTAAACTGAACTCAGAATGTGCTCAATTTTGACTGTAGGAAAACTAGACTATTTAATTGCTCTGATCACTATCATTAGAGAATTTTAACCTCCTGGAATTGTACTGACTGACATTTAACAAAAAATATTGATTGAGTAGAACTCAACAGTTCATGGAAAAGGGCGAACTCTGTACCATGTCCTCTCTATTTGATTTAACTCATCTATGAAGTTTATGTAAAATACCTGTTACAGAAAATTTGAGAATTTAAGAAGGCCAATTTATTATTATAAGCTTTCATTTGTGGTCTAGCAGTTAATAATGATACAAATCATTGAAATAGAATTAAACATTTTTATTATTATTATTATGGACATATAGTTGTACACATTTATGAAGTACACATGATATTTTGATACAATAATACATTGTGTAATGATCAAATCAGTGTAATTGGGATATCCATCATCTCAAGCATGTATCATTTTTCGTGTCAGAAACATTCCACTTCTACTCTTTTAGTTATTTTGAAATATTTGATAAATTATTGTTAACTATTGTTGCTCTAAAGTGCTACCAAACACCAGATCTAATTCCTTCTATCTAACTGTATTTTGGTGCCCATTACTTATCCCCACTTTATCCACCACACCCTACCCTAGTACCCTTCCTATCCTCTGGTAACCATCATTCTACTACTTATCTCTGTGGTAGAAGACATGACAATATACAGACAAACCACAAGTACAATCAACATTAAACTCTGGATTAATAAGACAAAGACAAGAGTAACCAATCTGCGCAAATAAGATTAAGTAACAGTTCATCGTGATAACTGTTTTGCAAACATTCTTACATATCTCTACTAATAACTTTTATATTCTCAAGTAAATTGCCAAGTTGAAAATCAGTGAACTGCATCCAAGTCATTTGATTAGTCTTTAATGCACATGAAATTGAGTTTTAAAGCAGTTTACAAATCAATTCTGCAAGCTTATTACAATGCATTGAAAGTCAATGACTACTTTTGTTAATTTTTCATCATTTACTTCACACTCCTCCTTTAAAAAACAATTCACTGGCTTTCTTAAATTAATGACCACATAGGCATTTAGTTCATTCCTATAGTTTAGTCATATCCAGTGTGGTACAGATGGTCTTTTCTGCATCACTAGGTTAATAGGACCATGTTATATTGCATTACAGATTTAGTTGTCTAACTGTAGTTCATGCGGAAAGAATGCACATTGAGAATTTTGCTCAATGCTAGCACTTTCAGGCATGAAATATAAAACGTAGATGAGTGTAATCCTGTTATGGATCTTAACACTGAAAAACATCCGTGCAAATTAAGTCTTCAGATTTTATTATATTTGATTTCTAATTTGAATAATTAAAATAGATACTATTTAACCTATTTACTATAATGCTCAATAAATGTGAAATAAGAGAAACAGAAAAAGGTTTTGCACACATTTTTACACATTTCCAGAAAGAATTACAAGTACTGGTAAATGACTTACATGATTATAATTTTGTTTAAACACATCCTTTTCATCTAAGAAGGCATACAGTTGTTAATATACATGAATATAATTATAGTAGTTACAATTAACTACTAGTATAATGTCTTTCTCAGGACATGTCATTTTTGTGAAGATGCTGAATATAAATTTGGAGGGCGCATCTTCATCAATCCTGTCATATATAACTGACAACTTTGTAGTTCTCAACCAAGAAAACATAGATATTCCCATCATCTTTCTCTGTGAAAAGTCTATAATTATAACTTTAATGTACACATGCAAAAATGTTAAATATTTTGCCAAATTCATACAGAAAATTCATGTCAGGTTAGCATAAAACAGCAGTTTCCTTGATTTAATTTTAGTTTTACCCAAGGTTTGGTGTTTTCTTGGGTCATAAATAGCCACATGAGAATCTAATGAAAATCCTGATTTCTCTTTGAAATAAATGTAGATAAATGCATACACACAATTTTGCTTATGATTTCAGAAGTTGAATAACTAACTCCCCTTCTCCAACTAAAGCCCTTCAACATTGACCTCCCCTAAGATCCCCAGGATTCGTTGATTCTTTATATTCCTTTTAGTTTTAAATTTATTTGCTGACATATTTGTGCTAGTCACATTTCTCATAAAATTATAATGATCACAACTACACTTATAACCTATCTCCTGTGGTAATGGGGTTTTAGAAATTGGCTTTACTAAACTTTTCCAATTTGAGAAGACCGCATCAATCTGCTGCTGTTATTCTCTCCCTCTCCCTCTTTCTTTCTCTCTCTCCCCACTTCTTTCCTGTGTGAATTGATTCTCATCTATTACAGTTTGGAAGTAAACTATTACACCATTTTTGACTTCAAGCAGTTCTTCTAACTTAAGACTACATTTAGGGATATTAGAAACAATAATTTTCTTGTGGAAAAACAAAAAATATCTGCAGAATTCTCCATCTATTTTCTTTTTTTTTTTTTTTTTTTTAATTTATTTATTATTATTATACTTTAAGTTGTAGGGTACATGTGCATAACGTGCAGGTTTGTTACATATGTATACTTGTGCCTTGTTGCTGTGCTGCACCCATCAACTCGTCATTTACATCAGGTATAACTCCCAATGCAATCCCTCCCCCCTCCCCCCCTCCCCCCTCCCCCCTCCCCATGATAGGCCCCAGTGTGTGATGTTCCCCTTCCTGAGTCCGAGTGATCTCATTGTTCAGTTCCCACCTATGAGTGAGAACATGCGGTGTTTGGTTTTCTGTTCTTGTGATAGTTTGCTAAGAATGATGGTTTCCAGCTGCATCCATGTCCCTACAAAGGACACAAACTCATCCTTTTTGATGGCTGCATAGTATTCCATGGTGTATATGTGCCACATTTTCTTAATCCAATCTGTCACTGATGGACATTTGGGTTGATTCCAAGTCTTTGCTATTGTGAATAGTGCCGCAATAAACATACGTGTGCATGTGTCTTTATAGCAGCATAATTTATAATCCTTTGGGTATATCCCCAGTAATGGGATGGCTGGGTCATATGGTACATCTAGTTCTAGATCCTTGAGGAATCGCCATACTGTTTTCCATAATGGTTGAACTAGTTTACAATCCCACCAACAGTGTAAAAGTGTTCCTATTTCTCCACATCCTCTCCAGCACCTGTTGTTTCCTGACTTTTTAATGATCGCCATTCTAACTGGGGTGAGATGGTATCTCATTGTGGTTTTGATTTGCATTTCTCTGATGGCCAGTGATGATGAGCATTTTTTCATGTGTCTGTTGGCTGTATGAATGTCTTCTTTTGAGAAATGTCTGTTCATATCCTTTGCCCACTTTTTGATGGGGTTGTTTGTTTTTTTCTTGTAAATTTGTTTGAGTTCTTTGTAGGTTCTGGATATTAGCCCTTTGTCAGATGAGTAGATTGCAAAAATTTTCTCCCATTCTGTAGGTTGCCTGTTCACTCTGATGGTAGTTTCTTTTGCTGTGCAGAAGCTCTTTAGTTTAATGAGATCCCATTTGTCAATTTTGGCTTTTGCTGCCGTTGCTTTTGGTGTTTTAGACATGAAATCTTTGCCCATGCCTATGTCCTGAATGGTACTACCTAGGTTTTCCTCTAGGATTTTTATGGTATTAGGTCTAACATTTAAGTCTTTAATCCATCTTGAATTAATTTTCGTATAAGGAGTAAGGAAAGGATCCAGTTTCAGCTTTCTACTTACGGCTAGCCAATTTTCCCAGCACCATTTATTAAATAGGGAATCCTTTCCCCATTTCTTGTTTCTCTCAGGTTTGTCAAAGATCAGATGGCTGTAGATGTGTGGTATTATTTCTGAGGACTCTGTTCTGTTCCATTGGTCTATATCTCTGTTTTGGTACCAGTACCATGCTGTTTTGGTTACTGTAGCTTTGTAGTATAGTTTGAAGTCAGGTAGCGTGATGCCTCCAGCTTTGTTCTTTTGACTTAGGATTGTCTTGGAGATGTGGGCTCTTTTTTGGTTCCATATGAACTTTAAAGCAGTTTTTTCCAATTCCGTGAAGAAACTCGTTGGTAGCTTGATGGGGATGGCATTGAATCTATAAATAACCTTGGGCAGTATGGCCATTTTCACGATATTGATTCTTCCTATCCATGAGCATGGTATGTTCTTCCATTTGTTTGTGTCCTCTTTGATTTCACTGAGCAGTGGTTTGTAGTTCTCCTTGAAGAGGTCCTTTACATCCCTTGTAAGTTGGATTCCTAGGTATTTTATTCTCTTTGAAGCAATTGTGAATGGAAGTTCATTCCTGATTTGGCTCTCTGTTTGTCTGTTACTGGTGTATAAGAATGCTTGTGATTTTTGCACATTAATTTTGTATCCTGAGACTTTGCTGAAATTGCTTATCAGCTTAAGGAGATTTTGGGCTGAGACAATGGGGTTTTCTAAATATAGAATCATGTCATCTGCAAAGAGGGACAATTTGACTTCTTCTTTTCCTAACTGAATACCCTTGATTTCTTTCTCTTGCCTAATTGCCCTAGCCAGAACTTCCAACACTATGTTGAATAGGAGTGGTGAGAGAGGGCATCCCTGTCTTGTGCCAGTTTTCAAAGGGAATTTTTCCAGTTTTTGCCCATTCAGTATGATATTGGCTGTGGGTTTGTCATAGATAGCTCTTATTATTTTGAGGTACGTTCCATCAATACCGAATTTATTGAGCGTTTTTAGCATGAAGGGCTGTTGAATTTTGTCAAAAGCCTTTTCTGCATCTATTGAGATAATCATGTGGTTCTTGTCTTTGGTTCTGTTTATATGCTGGATTATGTTTATTGATTTGCGAATGTTGAACCAGCCTTGCATCCCAGGGATGAAGCCCACTTGATCATGGTGGATAAGCTTTTTGATGTGTTGCTGAACCCGGTTTGCCAGTATTTTATTGAGGATTTTTGCATCGATGTTCATCAGGGATATTGGTCTAAAATTCTCTTTTTTTGTTGTGTCTCTGCCAGGCTTTGGTATCAGAATGATGTTGGCCTCATAAAATGAGTTAGGGAGGATTCCCTCTTTTTCTATTGATTGGAATAGTTTCAGAAGGAATGGTACCAACTCCTCCTTGTACCTCTGGTAGAATTCAGCTGTGAATCCATCTGGTCCTGGACTTTTTTTGGTTGGTAGGCTATTAATTATTGCCTCAATTTCAGAGCTTACTATTGGTCTATTCAGGGATTCAACTTCTTCCTGGTTTAGTCTTGGAAGAGTGTAAGTGTCCAGGAAATTATCCATTTCTTCTAGATTTTCCAGTTTATTTGCGTAGAGGTGTTTATAGTATTCTCTGATGGTAGTTTGTATTTCTGTGGGGTCGGTGGTGATATCCCCTTTATCATTTTTAATTGCATAGATTTGATTCTTCTCTCTTTTCTTCTTTATTAGTCTGGCTAGTGGTCTGTCAATTTTGTTGATCTTTTCAAAAAACCAACTCCTAGATTCATTGATTTTTTGGAGAGTTTTTTTGTGTCTCTATCTCCTTCAGTTCTGCTCTGATCTTAGTTATTTCTTGCCTTCTGCTAGCTTTCGAATGTGTTTGCTCTTGCTTCTCTAGCTCTTTTAATTGTGATGTTAGAGTGTCAATTTTAGATCTTTCCTGCTTTCTCTTGTGGGCATTTAGTGCTATCAATTTCCCTCTACACACTGCTTTAAATGTGTCCCAGAGATTCTGGTATGTTGTATCTTTGTTCTCATTGGTTTCAAAGAACATCTTTATTTCTGCCTTCATTTCGTTATGTACCCAGTAGTCATTCAGGAGCAGGTTGTTCAGTTTCCATGTAGTTGAGCGGTTTTGATTGAGTTTCTTAGTCCTGAGTTCTAGTTTGATTGCACTGTGGTCTGAGAGACAGTTTGTTATAATTTCTGTTCTTGTACATTTGCTGAGGAGTGCTTTACTTCCAATTACGTGGTCAATTTTGGAGTAAGTACGATGTGGTGCTGAGAAGAATGTATATTCTGTTGATTTGGGGTGGAGAGTTCTGTAGATGTCTATTAGGTCTGCTTGCTGCAGAGATGAGTTCAATTCCTGGATATCCTTGTTAACTTTCTGTCTCGTTGATCTGTCTAATGTTGACAGTGGAGTGTTGAAGTCTCCCATTATTATTGTATGGGAGTCTAAGTCTCTTTGTAAGTCTCTAAGGACTTGCTTTATGAATCTGGGTGCTCCTGTATTGGGTGCATATATATTTAGGATAGTTAGCTCTTCCTGTTGAATTGATCCCTTTACCATTATGTAATGGCCTTCTTTGTCTCTTTTGATCTTTGATGGTTTAAAGTCTGTTTTATCAGAGACTAGTATAGCAACCCCCGCTTTTTTTTGTTCTCCATTTGCTTGGTAAATCTTCCTCCATCCCTTTATTTTGAGCCTATGTATGTCTCTGCGTGTGAGATGGGTCTCCTGAATACAGCAGACTGATGGGTCTTGACTCTTTATCCAGTTTGCCAGTCTGTGTCTTTTAATTGGAGCATTTAGTCCATTTACATTTAAGGTTAAGATTGTTATGTGTGAACTTGATCCTGCCATTATGATATTAACTGGTTATTTTGGTCGTTAGTTGATGCAGTTTCTTCCTAGCCTCGATGGTCTTTACATTTTGGCATGTTTTTTTTGCAATGGCTGGTACCGGTTGTTCCTTTCCATGTTGAGTGCTTCCTTCAGGATCTCTTGTAAGGCAGGCCTAGTGGTGACAAAATCTCTAAGCATTTGCTTATCTGTAAAGGATTTTATTTCTCCTTCACTTATGAAACTTAGTTTGGCTGGATATGAAATTCTGGGTTTAAAATTCTTTTCTTTAAGAATGTTGAATATTGGCCCCCACTCTCTTCTGGCTTGGAGAGTTTCTGCCGAGAGATCTGCTGTTAGTCTGATGGGCTTCCCTTTGTGGGTAACCCGACCTTTCTCTCTGGCTGCTCTTAAGATTTTTTCCTTCATTTCAACTTTGGTGAATCTGGCAATTATGTGTCTTGGAGTTGCTCTTCTCGAGGAGTATCTTTGTGGCGTTCTCTGTATTTCCTGGATTTGAATGTTGGCCTGCCCTACTAGGTTGGGGAAGTTCTCCTGGATGATATCCTGAAGAGTGTTTTCCAACTTGGTTCCATTTTCCCCCTCACTTTCAGGCACCCCAATCAGACGTAGATTTGGTCTTTTTACATAATCCCATACTTCTTGCAGGCTTTGTTCATTTCTTTTTCTTCTTTTTTCTTTTGGTTTCTCTTCTCGCTTCATTTCATTCATTTGATCCTCAATCGCTGATACTCTTTCTTCCAGTTGATCGAGTCGGTTACTGAAGCTTGTGCATTTGTCACGTATTTCTCGTGTCATGGTTTTCATCTCTTTCATTTCGTTTAGGACCTTCTCTGCATTAATTACTCTAGCCATCAATTCTTCCACTTTTTTTTCAAGATTTTTAGTTTCTTTGCGCTGGGTACGTAATTCTTCCTTTAGCTCTGAGAAATTTGATGAGCTTTTTGATGGACTGAAGCCTTCTTCTCTCATCTCGTCAAAGTCATTCTCCGTCCAGCTTTGATCCGTTGCTGGCGATGAGCTGCGCTCCTTTGCCGGGGGAGATGCGCTCTTATTTTTTGAATTTCCAGCTTTTCTGCCCTGCTTTTCCCCCATCTTTGTGGTTTTATCTGCCTCTGGTCTTTGATGATGGTGATGTACTGATGGGGTTTTGGTGTAGGTGTCCTTCCTGTTTGATAGTTTTCCTTCTAACAGTCAGGACCCTCAGCTGTAGGTCTGTTGGAGATTGCTTGAGGTCCACTCCAGACCCTGTTTGCCTGGGTATCAGCAGCAGAGGCTGCAGAAGATAGAATATTTCTGAACAGCGAGTGTACCTGTCTGATTCTTGCTTTGGAAGCTTCCTCTCAGGGGTGTACTCCACCCTGTGAGGTGTGGGGTATCAGACTGCCCCTAGTGGGGGATGTCTCCCAGTTAGGCTGCTCAGGGGTCAGGGACCCACTTGAGCAGGGAGTCTGTCCCTTCTCAGATCTCAACCTCCGTGTTGGGAGATCCACTGCTCTCTTCAAAGCTGTCAGACAGATTCGTTTGCGTCTGCAGAGTTTTCTGCTGCTTTTGTTGTTGTATAGTTGTGCCCTGTCCCCAGAGGTGGAGTCTACAGAGACAGGCAGGTTTCCTTGAGCTGCTGTGAGCTCCACCCAGTTCGAGCTTCCCAGAGGCTATGTTTACCTACTTAAGCCTCGGCAATGGCGGGCGCCCCTCCCCCAGCCTCGCTGCTGCCTTGCCGGTAGATCACAGACTGCTGTGCTAGCAATGAGGGAGGCTCCGTGGGTGTGGGACCCTCCCGGCCAGGCGTGGGATATGATCTCCTGGTGTGCCTGTTTGCTTAAAGCGCAGTATTGGGGTGGGAGTTACCCGATTTTCCAGGTGTTGTGTGTCTCAGTTCCCCTGGCTAGGAAAAGGGATTCCCTTCCCCCTTGCGCTTCCCAGGTGAGGCAATGCCTCGCCCTGCTTCAGCTCTCGCTGGTCGGGCTGCAGCAGCTGACCAGCACCGATCGTCCGGCACTCCCCAGTGAGATGAACCCAGTACCTCAGTTGAAAATGCAGAAATCACCGGTCTTCTGTGTCGCTCGCGCTGGGAGTTGGAGACTGGAGCTGTTCCTATTCGGCCATCTTGCTCCGCCCCCCGTCTCCATCTATTTTCAATCATTGATTTTTCTCACAACACAATGGCAAGTTTCCAATCATTTCCTTCATTCAATTTTTCATCATTTCTATAAATTCTTAGAACCTTGATTATGTCATATTTTTACTGCAAAAACCCAATTAAATATAATTAGAAGCCGTTTATTCCTGATTGGTTCTGCTAGGTTGAAGTATGGACTGAAAAGTAGAGAGAAACTTAAGTTCAAGTAGTCAAGCAAATTAGAGACCATGGTGAAACAGGAGAGGATCTGTGTGGGGAGTAAAGTGAGGTTTGTTGTAAAGGCCATAAGCAGAGATCTGTCCCCTCACAAAGGGTTGGGGTGGTGGGAGGGTATCTTAAATTGGATTCCTGAGAGTAGATTGTGAAAAGGCTTATTGAGGGAGTACTCTCATGTCTATTATGTTATGTCTATTAAAAAGGCAGGATTAAGAAGAGAAAGTTAAACTGCTTTTCATATGCAGCTGAAGCTTCGGCCAATCCTCCTGGAGCTCAAATGCAGGGATATGCCCTTCAGAGTTCTGCCAAATTGAAGTCAGAGTACCTGGCCTTTGCTTCCCTGTATCTACCAGTCACTGGTAAAGCCACACCATGGGAAAGGCCATAATGCTGGGTAAGGTAGTTTCCTGCCTTAGACCACAATTTCTAGGGAGGGGTAGCAGTGTATCTGGAACAGCTGATATTTCCAGCAGCTGGGCTGTCTCAGCCCTAAGGAAGATGTCTGGGCTTAGGGCCACAGCGTCCAGTACAGAGAGAGAAATGTAGCCATCTTTTGGCCTGAAAAAATATGATCTGAATTAAGCCTACAGTCCCCTATTATCACACAAAATAAGGATGTGTGAATTGGTATCTGTGTACCTTTCTAATGTCAGAGTACTTACAAGCCTGACATTAAATCTGAAGCCTTAAAATCAGTGTGAGAATTTTCTCCAACCACATAACCCTGGATTTGCAGAGAAACACGACTTTAACTCCTGAATCAGAGAGAGAAGAAAATCAAATTTGGTGGGATAAACAGAGTTAATGACTAACATAGCTGCCTTTTTCTTTTTTGGAAGAAAATTTTCATAGAGGGATCCTGCAAGGACATGAGTCTCTCCTACTCCTACATATGTAGGAAGGTATATAACATTGCCTATGAGCTGGTAGAACAACTCAGAATATTGTCAAAGAAGGATGTAGATAGCAGCTAGACTGGGAAAGATTATCATTCAATGTGAACTCAATTTTAGCCAAGTGGCTACCCTGATTAGTGGGTGACAAATGTTCCACTGTAGCCAGAGCAGGCCTAGTGTCAGCGATAACAAAAGATCACCAGGGAGTCTACTGACCTAATAAACTTGAAGCTAGATACAAGGTTCTCTAAAGGAGCAGATCAGATCGGTAATGCCATGAAAGGCTAAGAATCCTGTGACATTTCCTAGGGTATTAGATACCAGAGAAAAAAACAAGATCTTACAGTGAGCAGTAAGGATGAGGTCTAATTGGAATCTGTAAGTTATGTGAGTTAAAGGCAGTAAGTGGAGGTTGGAGGAGTCAGTGCTGTAGCAAGGCATGAGAACAATTACAGGAGCTGCAGCAGCAACAGAGCACTCCCGTAAACATGTTCACAAATGTTGACGATATCTGAGGGACACTGCTTGTGATCTGGCTGGGTCATCACGAGAGCAAAGAAGCAAGAAACATGAATTTGGATAAGGGGGATAGGGCAGAAGACAGGACAAAGTGGTGGACTGCTTTCAGCCTCTTAGGGTTAAAATCTCTCAGTGAGAGGGGATTGGGAATGAAAGCAAACACAGCAGCATAATATACACCTAATTAAGTTTCTATGTGCTTAAAATAACAGCTTAGTAAATCAATGCATGCAATACCCATACTTTCTTTTTGATAGATTCTTTCTGTTTGTAAATGTCAAATTAAAAAGTCCATTCAAGTCCTGTGAAAGTGATAACGTCTTAACCAAAATTGAGCATGGATGATCATGTAGTCATCACATAAACAGATACTCTCTTGATGGACTTTTCCAAACACAAATGGTACAGACACCAGTTACCCAAATGCTGTATGAATAGGGACTGCCCCTGATTGGGTGTTGCTAGGTAACAAAATTTTCCAAATTATACTCACATGGGGGCTCTCTGATGTGGATATACCAATTTGGGCATTCATTAACATCCATTGTTAATGAGGAAATAATGTATTTTTTTCAACTACTAGCAATTTTCTTGACCTTAGAAATAGACACTTTGTTCAAATCCCGGGGGTTGGGAAAGGCACATGACATAAAATTTATTGCAACTATGACTAAACTTTCCTCAGATTTGTTTTTTGCAACCATGTCATGTTTCCTTTTATATCAAATTTAATCTTTAAAAAGAGGAAACTTCAAAATACAGGAGAATAGTAAACATTAGTTACAGTGTAAAACCTTTAATTAAATTCATCTGAATAACAGATTGTTTCTATAGTAATGCTTACTGAATGGGAAACTCTATATTACTATTGCAGCTCTTCATCTTCAAATTAAAGAATGACTTTCAGCTCCAGTGGAGAATAGTAAAAACACTGTAAAAGCACTTTTATAAACCAGCTCTATGGAAAATTTCTTTGTTCCTTAGCTTGAGGTCTAAAAACTGAGATACAAATTTGTGGGAGTAATGTAGCTATTGAGGCAAATGTGTATTTTACGTGTCAATTATCCAGAGTATTGAGTCCAAAGCATATGAATAAAATTTTAGTGGCTTAAATTAGCTAGATAATTGCCTAAATTATCAATTATATTTTGTGTGGATAGGTTTAGCTTCAGTTGAAGCTTTTAGAATAATTCAAAATTTTAGCAAGCATAAAAGTAAAATTATCTTTGATTTGGAAAGTGTAATTTTAATCTTTTCAAAAATAATGGATGTCCTTTATAGTACTTTAATAAGATTAAATGAAAAAGTACACTGTAAAAAAATACTATAAGATGCTTCAGAAATTTCAGGGTTTTTTTTTTACATTTATTTTCACTTAAAATTATTTTTATAGTTCTATCTAAACTTTCGTTAACCTAGACCATGGTTTTCAAACTTTCTTGGGCATCAGAATGACTTGAAGTGTTTGTTAAAACACATTGGTGAATTTCTGAGTTTCTGAATCAGTTGTTCTGGTGTAGGGCCCAAGAACTTGCATTTCAAACACATTGCAAGGTGACGTTGATGGTCTCACACTTGAAGAACCACTGATAGGCAATCTGAGTAATGCCCATTCAGTAGGAAAAAAGTAGCTTAATTATTAAATGAAAAAAAAACTTTTTATGTCTTCTACAAATATGTACTGGATACTTACTATTTGCAAAATATTAAGTCTATATGAAAGAAAATAAAATGTCCCTGCTATGAAGTAGAGCTGTAGGGTTATGGGCCACTTCGAATAAGATAAAGATGTTCTCCAGTTTTCCAGTCCTCACTTCTCTCTCTATTTTTTTACTCCTGGCCTTCTTCATTCATGTTACTTGTTTACTAAGCAAACAGATGTGACCAATGTGGTAGTGGAGACAGGTATGAGGTATTATGATGTCACAGGGGCAGGAACATGTGGACCCATGTGGGCGAATTAAGCATCTGCCACAGATGAAGAGTCCTTTGGAATAGGTATGCTAGAAGGAGGAAAGCATTTTAGTAGAGGGGACACCACATGATACAAATTAGGTGGCATAAAGTGAATGGTAGTTTCAAGGAATCCCCATTAAAATATGGGATGTGATGGGAAATTAGACTGAAGAAGTATCAGAAGCTATATCATGATAGATTGATTGTATTATGCATGCACAGGGCTTTGGAGTCTTATATTTTAGGCAATAGAGGACAATTGTAAAAGACGTAGACAGTGGAGGATTATGATGTGATGTACAGCAATATAACATGTAATCCTGAAGAAAAGAAGCTTAAAGCAGGAATACCTATTATGAGACTATTATATCAGTCCAAGAAACATGTGTTGAGGGTCTGAGTAGGACAATTATAGCGGGCTATGTGAGAGAGATAGTTAAGAGATGTGTTTCATAGACTTTGGCTAACCTTTGGTTGGGAAAATAGAGGATTAGATAGAAGGAGAAGTTTAGTATCATGCCCAGGTTTCTGGCTTGGGAGCTTTGGATAATGATTCTATTCATAATTTATGAAAAGGAACAGTTTTTTGTTGGGATGAAATGGATGGTAGCTGAGGATGGAAAGGCAGTTCTTAGCTTGAAATGCTAAATCGCCCAGAAATACTAAAATCTAAATGATATGTCTAGTGGGATATATGAGGTTGTAAGTAAGGCTAAAGAAAGATAATGAGCTGGAGATACTGATTTGTGAGAAGGTCTTTATCCTGTAAGTAAAGGATGAGGTTGCCCAAGCAGGGTATATAGAGATGACTAAGAAGGAAGGAATATTAAAAGCAGCTCCCAGGGGAGAAACAAACAGCTTTTAGGAGTAGAGTAAGAGAAACAAGCAAATGGTACTGAAATAGCTGTTACAGACGTGGAAAGACTCAAGGGAATGTGGTGACATGGAATGTAAAAGAAGGGAATCCAACTTAAGTACCACTTTTTGTTTAATTTAGGTTCCCCCAATCCCTTCAAGAAATGTTTAGAAAATTGAAAAGTGTGCATGTATCTGTGTGTGAATCAGAGTATGATACTAGATTAATGCTACAGAAGACATATGAAATTCAAATGTAGTTTTCAATAATTTAAAATGAAACAAAAATAATTTATCTAAAACAGTAAAAGTGAAAACCTCTTATACTTGATGACAGTTAACTCAGGCATTAATCACGTAAACAAGAACGCATAATTTGTTTCTCCTCCATTTTTCACAAGTATTCGACATCATCAAATATTACGGCTGAAAAGAAGAGAGCACACTTTTCCATTACTATTGGCTCCTTTAAATGTGGCCCCTTATGCTTGGTAAGGAATACACAATTTTCTCTTTCACTCTGTATTATTTCTATTTATTAGATTGCAAACTTTTTACAGAAGACTTCGGTGAGAAAGTGTTCAATTTCATCTTTTATTTGGTATTTATATCTATTGTGTAGCAATTAATTGGCTCAAATTATTCAGTACTTATCAAAATTTGATAAGATTTATCAACATAACACTTTCTTCTGTATTTGCTTCATTTCAGGGGACATAAGTCATCTAATTGTGGCTAATTCCATGTCTTCTACAGATAATAAGTTTGTGAAAAATTAGGTCTTCTCAGAGAAAACTGCTCACTTTTTTTGCGTAGAGTTCCTGGCTCTGAAACTAGGTATTTGCATGAGAAATGATCCACCACTTAATTCAATAGAAAATAAGTCTCTCAGTTTTCAGAATATATGGAGCCCAATGTATCATAATGCCTTTTTATAATCCAAATTTTCTACTGTGTATTTACCTCCTTTTCTTTTACTTAATCTTCATAATTTAATACCTCCCTTTTTTTGAAGCTATGCTTCTTGTGTAGTCATGTCACATCTTTTCCTTTATTTTGCCTCTATTTCAATAGAGGTATTTAAATTTTCAGAAAGTCACATCTTCCCAAACACACAACAACCTTTTTCTTATTACTCTCACTGAAATCCTACCACTCTGAGACACGCACGTGCACACACACACACACACACACACACAATCACAAACACTTTGGTAAGAGAGTAAGCATTGGTTAAAGGGAAATGCCAGTTTAAAATTTGCCTTTGTGAATACCACTGTATACTTCTTTGTAACCACATTTTTATTTAAGATCATTTCAAGTGATACAGAAGCTGGTAGTTACAGTGTAGGTTTTGAAGTAATAATATTACAATTTTGAAGGTAAGACGTGTCTGCTAAAATAGGTGCATCAGATTTTTTTATTCTTTATTTTTTAAAAAGTGGCTATCACTGGGGAACAACAGTGTTTGAAATAGCCAATATCATTATTTTACACTGGTAGTAACATTATACTTCAAAGAAAAAATATCAGCAGGGGTTTGCCAAAGATGAGAAAAAATATGAAGTAGAAATTGGATAGTATCAGAAGGTACAAAGCATAATTTGTCTCTCTCTAACTTTTCTGCTTGATTTAACAATCCATTCTTCAAACACTGACACCAAGTAAAAGGAAATCTAGGTCATATAATGACGGAAGGGTGTAATCAAAACCGATATACAGGTGGTAAATAATGGGCCTTTGTAATGCTCTGGAATAATTTTATCTGCATATTTGTACTCTCTCCAATGATTCCCTGTATGAGTGACGGCTAAAGCATAGGGAAACCACTTAGGTTCACAAAATAAGAAGCAGAATCTCTATTGCATTTGTTATAACTTGTACATAAGACTTTATTTTAATCACAATATAAAGTTGCATAAATTGTGTATGATATCCCAGAGGCTACTGTAAAGACTATCTTCCATTTAGGAAATCAAGGTTTCAATTCTCCATTTACATTTCAGTTTTAAATAGACACATTATCTTTTTTAAAAGTCCCCTTCTCTGCCATGTTGCTGATGTACCCTTCTTTTTTCACTTCCATCCAATTTGATGGACCATGAAATACAACTATTCTGTGGGAAAATATAAGAATTTGAGAAGACAGTGAAGAAACTAAACTAGGTATCTACCATCTAAACAAATTACATTATTGGTATTCATGACAGAAATAGAGGTTGACATTAGAAGTGTACTCCCAGGAATCATTCATTAATGATTGCATTTGTTCGTGGAAAGTATAAGAAAATCAAAACAGTCATCAACTTTGGGATCAAGACTTTGGGGGTAAGAATAGTATTTTACGGTAGCTCAATTTTTTCCTAAATACGTCATCTGGAAGACTGATGAATTAGCGATTCTGATAGAGTTTTCTCCAAGTGTAATACTGTTCAGGGTAAAACATTTAGAATACTAGAATCACATTACATTAATATATTTGTGCCAATATTGCTTTAAAAGAATATTGTACTGTCATTTAGACATACATAAGGAAAAAATTGCTATTATGAAAAATTATCAGCTGAGGTATGTTTGATTTGGTATTATACTTAAGTTTACAAAATAGGTTTTTGGGAACATGTTTTTCATTATACGCATATTTTTCTATCTTAATTTATACACAGCGTAACAATTTCCTTTCTCAAATATTAAAGTTTTGTGATAAGGCTTCCAGCTTCCCATAGATAATGACAGATACCTAAATTACCAAATCCTCATGGACCCCGATATAAACCTTTGAGATTTAATAAAGAAGGAGTCAAATAAAAGTACCCATAAACCACGCCTATGGAGTAACTAGAGAAAGACAACTTATAGACTTTTATTTACACGTAGGTGGGGGATTTGCTAATACCAGCAAAATTGGCTCAGAAGAGCACACTGCAATAGAGAGTCAAGGTGAAACTAAATGAAGAAAAGAGGAGTACAGAAGTCTCCCTGGAGTGAGGGAACACTTATTAAACAGAGTTCACCTTCAGCAGAAGAGGGCCTCACACTGAGTATGAAATCTCAAGATCAGGTCTGTAACATGAGCACCAGTTCCTGGAGAGACAATAGAAGGGGCTTAAAAAGTGCACAAGACCCGGATGCCCGAGTCACTTACAATGGACAGTCAAGCAGGTTGGCATCAGACTGTTTGTCAGCAACAGTTGATGTAAGAAAAGAATGAAACAATATCTACCAGAGTCAGAAGGCATAGAATATGGACCAAATACTATGTCATATCTACCTAGGCTCTCCTTCAAATGTCAAAGTGATATAAAAACATGTTAAACACGACAGAACTCTGAAAATATTTTACCCCCACACGTTTCCCAAAGGGGATATACTTCATCTAAGAAGCTGTGTTTGGGGAATCTCTGACAAAACGACAGTCATGAATACATTTCACTAGAAATTTGAGGCCAAAAGAAATGTAGGAAGTATATACACATTACCTACTTGACAAGCTAGAAATATCATATCCCAACAAAATGAGAGGCAGAGGAGAAGAAAATAGACAAGCTCACTGAGGGCCTTCCTGGTAACAGATGAGAGTCAAGTGATGTTGTTTTAAACTGACACACTGAATGGCAGGAGACTAAGGATACTCAGGAGCACAAAGATGAGCCTTAAGAAATAGAATATTGTTGATGAAAACTGCATGGTAGGAAGAAGAAGAAAAGGATTATAAGCTAGTACGTTGGTGCAAAAGTAATTGAGGTTTTTGCCATAATAATTTTATTTCTGCTCAAAGTAGGGAACCAAAATATACTGACTGAGGAAAAGAGGAAAGAGTTAAGGAGAATATATAACATTTTCTTATAAAGATAACTATTGGAAAACAATATAAATTTTCCCAAATACCAAAAAATCACCAAAACCAGAATAAAACCACAACAAAAACCAGTTTTTAAAAGGGCAAAGAAAAGATAACATAACGAAATACTTCAAGAGAGTATATTTAACATAGAATATGTTAGTACCAAGAAAACAAACATATCAACTGCATCAATAAATGTAAATACCTATTGTAGTTATAATCATTTAAAGTATGAGTTTTATTTTCTTATAAGCAATAAAGAAAAGCTTCACACTGCATAAAAACCGCACACTGTATAAAAAAGACACAACCAAAACAAAGGGAAATGACTAAAAGATGACTTTAAAATACAGCAAGGAAATGGAAAAAAGAAAAGACTCAAGTGTCATGACTTAAGATACAGTAGAATTTAGGTGGAACATTAATAAACAAAAAATAAGATACTTTGTAATGCTAAATTCTAATTTATACTAATAACGTAAGATATGTGGCCATCTATGAAATAAACAAGAGCAGCAATATTCATAAAACAGAAATTGCAAGAGACAGAATGACAAATACCAAGAAATATCCTAACAGTAGAAGACTTTAATACACTTTCTTAAATCCAAGACATATCTGGAGGACAGGAAATAAGTAAGGATATAGAAGACAGCATAATAATAAGGCAGAGTTTTATAAAGTAGATATCAACTTTTGTAGCTTGATATTTTGCAATATCACTTTCTTTTCATATTCACGTGACATAATCATGAAAATTGATCAAATAATAAACCACGGGCAAATTTTAGACAATTACAAAAAGAGAAATAATACAAACAGGATTTTATGACTGTAAGACAATGAAACCAGAAGTTTTTAA
Source organism: Macaca thibetana thibetana (assembly GCF_024542745.1). Lineage (NCBI taxonomy): Eukaryota > Metazoa > Chordata > Mammalia > Primates > Cercopithecidae > Macaca > Macaca thibetana. The sequence continues at coordinate 80,462,994 of NC_065589.1, read as the reverse complement.
CAAAAAATAATACTTTAAAAATACTTTTCTGACTGGAAAACTAAAAACTATCTATATTAAACAACTCAAGTTAAAACCTAGGAAAACAAAAGTTGCATTTTTTCTAGGAAAAATAATATTACATTTCTAAATTCGTGGGGTATAGCTTACACAGTGCTTAGATAAAAATATATAGCCTAAAATCATATGCCAAAAACTGAGTGAAAATAAATCAATGTAATAAAAAAGAGGCAACAAAGTAAGCTGATAAAAACTGATTTAAGAAACATAAAAGCAAAATTTTGTGAGTTTGAAAACTAATAGAATTAAAAAACCAATAAAAAATTAGGTCTTTGGGGAAAAAGCTACTGACTAATCAATTTTAAATGGAAAAAACAATAATAAAATAAATGAGAAATTTCAAGAAAAAAAAACTATAGGAACAGAGGATTTTAAAAAATCATAAAATACTACTTTGCATAATTCTATTAAAACAAAATTTACATATTTACATGAAATAATTTCTAGGGAAATAATGTCTAGCAAAACTGAACCTAGTTAAGATTGATAATTTGAGTAGACCATTATTAAAGAAGAAAAATAAATTTGTCAAGGAGCTACTTCACAAACAAGTACCACAAATAAGTACCTCGATGACTTTACAGGGGAGTCACACCGAACTTTTAAAGTCTAGATAATCCTTAAGCTATTTAAATGCTTCAATAGCATACAAAAAGGGGAAGAAACTCGCAATTATTTTTTGAAGGAATTATAATATTGATACCAACACCTCAGAAAATTGCACATATGCAGGCAAAAATTATAGATCACTCTGCCTATTGGATATTGACACAAACCGAAAAATTAATTTGAGTTAAGAAAACCCAACAATGTATTACAAAATGAAATATAACATGTCCAAATGTGACTTCTTCCAGGGATGCAAGAATGGTTTATATCAGTAACTTCATTTATAAAATGTATTAAAAAATAAGGAAAAAAATAATACACTCATTTCCACAGAGGCTAAAAAAGGCATTATACAAATTTCAGCACCCATTCTGAAAAAATTAAGTCAGTGGAAACTTTCTTAAAATTATAAAGCACACACAACTCAACTCACATGTCATTATTTCAATTAATGAGGAATGTTTGAATTAAAGGCATTCGCACAACAACCAGAGCCAGGCGTAGTGTTCACTGTTGATTTCTTTTTAATGATACCTTGGAGGTAATAGCCAGCACATTTTAACAAGAGAAAACTATGAGATGTACAAGAATTGGAAAGGAAATATAAAACAATTTATATTTTATGTGATAGAATATTTGAAAAATTCATAAAAGTCAAAGTATAAGTCACTGTAAAATAAGAATTAACTAAGATAGTTGGATGTAAATTTAATGTATTCAGAAAGAAAAGTTACTTTTATAAGAAAATACAATGGGGAAAAAAGTCCCATTCATAATAGCAGCAACAACAAAAGTTAAATGCCAAAGAGCAAAGTAAACAAGTGAGGAGAATTTTAAGAAATTCCTGAAAGACACAAAAATTAGACTTAGAAAATAAAAATACGTACTATATATTTTTGAATAGAATGACAATATTACAGAGACATCAGTTATCTTCAAGTTAACTTATACAATTAATGTGAATCCAATAAAAATATTACATTTTTTTTCTAGCTGTAGAAAACTTTTTTCTAAAGTTCACGTGGAAAATTAATCAAAAAATAACCTCAACTTTCTGAAAATTAATATCAAATAATAAGGAATCATGCTATATTAGTTATTTATTATATATATAAACTGTATGATTCTGAGGGAGAGATAAACCAACAGAACAGAATAGAAAATCCAGGAGTAGATTCAAGCACATATGGAAGTTTAGTGTATAATAAAGGTGGCATCTTAAATTACTGTTGAACAGATAGACTTTTTAATAAATAATGTTAGAACAATGAATGAGCCATTGAGTAAAAGATAAATTAACTGTATACCCTGCACTATACACCAAAATAAGCTTACAATGCATCAGAGATCCTAAAAAATGAAATCATACAAGTTCCGGGGAAAGGAAGTGATTTATTTAGAACCTTGGAGTGGTTAAAGCTTTTCTAATTATGTCTCAAAAATTCAGATGCAACAAAGGAAAGAGTTATAAATTTAGACACATTACCAAAAATCCCTTTAAATAAAAATTATGAAAAAGATAGAAGACACACTATTTTCTAGGTGAGCTATTTGCAGCTTACTTTACAAATTGACAAGATAGAGAAAAAAACAACCAAAATGTATAAAAGAAATGAACAGTTGATAAAGAAATGTCCTTTGTGCTTAAATATATGAACCTTACTCATAGAATAAATATAAACTAAAACGAATTGAGGTGCTAGTTCTCACTTATGATGATGACAATTGTTGAGAAAACTGATTCTGACTCTCTTTGTCGGCATAGTTTTGGGGAAAAATGCTAATTCATGGCTGCTGGTAGTGTAAAATGGTTTAAAGCACGTGGAGGAGAATTTGACAATACCTGAAAAGATTATATATGCATCACCCTTGACCCAGGAACCCCACTTAAAGGACCCTGAAGATACATTTGTCCAATAATATACACATGAAAATACATAAGCAGAATTTATTCTGGCATTATTTGTAATAGACAAAGTCTGAAAACAACCTAAATGTCCATCAGGTGTCAGGGGACTGGTTAAATACATTATATTGTATCCAAGTTAAATGGCTTCCAGAGCAGCCAATAAATTCTGGAAGGCAAAAGGTAACATGAGCTAATGGCTTACTCATGTAAAATTATTTTACTTCAAATATAAAGATATTTTGAGAACTGAACTGATATGAAGACTGTTAAAGTGACTACAGTAGCAGAATTATCAACAGCATTGAGTACACATTGCCTTTTACTTACGGTTTACAGTTTTGACTGGTAATATTGGGTTTACCCTCTCTGGGGTGGCAGCATTTTCATCCGTCACATATTCAAAATTAATGATGAACATCATAGCCACGCCCTCTTGGTTTTTCACTGGAATTATGTGAGTGTTACAAATAAAAGTGGACCCTAAGGAGATTAAAAATGAATGTTAGTTAAAAATATGCCTTCGTTTTGAACTATCAAGTAACATTAAAATTGAAATATACTCCTAAGGAAATTTGTATCTTAAATGATCCCTGATATTAAAAAATAATTTGATCTTTTTTACTGCGTATTTTATTGCATACCATATTCATTTAAAATATATATGTTTTTCCAGAAAAACATTATAAATAAATTCAGTTACTACATTGTGGAAAAACAGAAATATCAAATTCTATTTGCTTTCACACCCATCCCTATAATAGTTAATTTTTAAAAAGATATATTCTTTAACTTTCTAGAAATAATTCTTATCATTTTCTTATACGTTTTGATTAAATCTGAATCTCTATAAAATATAGCTGTATAAAAAATGAAAGTAACTCATGTCATCTTGATTTTAACAACAAGCAACTTATGTGCTTTTCTAATTTATTAGACATAAAATAGTAAATTATTGACTCTATCTTATATACAGTAATTCTTATATTATCTTATATTACAGTATATAAGATATACTTAATACTATCTTATATTAAAGTAATTCTTTTCTGTGCAAAATTCACAACGTCTAAATTACAATGGTTTTGTCTGTTTTTTATTCTGTTAGAAAATAAGAACAAAGTTTTGTCTATATTATTGCGTTAGTAATCTTCTTCATGAGATGATATTCTTCAAGATGATATTCTTCTAAAAGCAAAATTACAGGGCTAGTAAGATACCTTTCATTAGAATTATCTGGAAATGAAATAAACAAAGGTATGACTCAGTTTGCAATCAACCACCACCATCCATCTTCCAACAGAAACCCATAGGTCCAAGATACAGAGCATATACTTGAAAAGCAGACTTCTTTTAAATCAGCTGACTGCTGACTGACTCCTTGCAGCTAACTTCTAAAATTCCTCAAAGCAGTTTCGTCACACTTTTACCCTCTGAATATGCTCTTTAGTCAAGGTAATGGAAATTTCACAGGCTTGAAATTTGTTTCAGTTCCAGCTATTTAAGTTACAAATAAAGTGTTTTTAAAATGCCAAAACTTCAGAAAGTGTTCTTAAGCATTTACAAGCTTGTCCAACCCCGTGGCCTGCGGGCTACATGTGACCCAGGATGGCTTTGAATGTGGTCCGACACAAAGTTGTAAACTTTCTTAAAACGTTGAGTTTATTTTATTTATTTATTTTGGCTCATCAGCTATCGTTACCATTAGTGTATTTTACGTATGGCCCAAGACAATTCTTCCTCTTTCAATGTGGCCCAGGGAAACCAAAAGATCGGAACCCCCTGATTTAGGAAATGCATCCATTTTGACTGCTGTTGTTTTTCACAACTAACTCTGCCACCTTGAATCTTGTGGAGAATGATGGTTCAATGTAGAGGCGGGGGCAGGTTGAGAGCAAGATTAGTCTGGCATGAAACATCAGAGAGAAATGTGAGCAAGTGCCAGGACCCCTGGAGGCTGGCGATAGGGGCCGGGCAAACAGCTGAAGGATGTATTTGGGAGCCCTAACATCTGCAAAGGCCAGTAGATGCGAGTATTCCCAAATGGTGACCTATGTAAGCTCTAATAAAGTCAGCATAAGAAAACTCCTTTCTTTTTATCCTGCATCTTGGCTCCTGCTGCTAGAGCTGAGAACAAAAGCTATTATGGATATTGCTCTAGATCGAGGATTTCAGAGGGAAGGGATTTTGAGGGTAGGCCTGGAGATCTAACAATTATTTGTAAAATTGTTTCTATGGGTAAATATGTTCTAATTTCCAAGGAATTGATCGACAAATATACTTTTAGACAGACTCTTTGTAAGTTAGGAATGCCTATGTGCTCCTTATAATTCAGATGTGCTAGTTATAATACAAATGTGGACAGCTTCCCAAATTTGAAATGTGGATAACTTTATTTATAACTAATTTCATATTTTCTATAAATGTGGCAATGGCTTTACAGATGTCGGAAAATATGCCTTAGGAACGGCAAGCTGCACCTTCAGTCTTCAGCTTCTTCAGCTATGTCTCCAATTCATTTAATAAAATAGTTAGCTAGAGCACTTGTCATAGTTTCCATGGTAACAAACGGGATGACTTTAGTAAACAGAAAATAAGCAATTTAAGACTGTTCTAATAGAACTAAAAATAGAAGTGCTTCAGGCCAGGCATCACAGTACACACTGGTTAAACAGTCTGAGGAGATGCTAGAAATAGTCATTATGTACTTTCCTAATGAACCAAAATACATATTGATTTTACCATTTAAAATGACATTTCCTGGATCATTTAGAATATCATTGTGAATTCGCACATTTGTTATTTAAGCAGTTTCAAATTTTCCAACACTTGGAGTGTACCGTTGACTATAAAAAACATAAAAAAATGCTTGAGAAATCCGGAAATAAAATGTGTGGGGATAGGGACCTAATAGGTTTGTAATAGAGCAATTTTGCTTTTGGTAATATGGGACAAAATCATGTTTTTCAATACAAGTGTTTGTAAATGTACTGTCTAGTCCTAAAAATCATAAAATTATAGTGCTTCGTATAAAAGTTCAGCTATCTGCATTGGCTCTAAAGCATATTAAATAAATGTAATTAATCTGGGATTTACTGCCCACTATCATTGTTTCCTGTACATTCCTATTAAGCAATATATTTCCTCTAAAGTCAACTGAAAACTCACATTCACATGCTTTTCTGTTTTAGTTTGGGGATTTAATATCTCCATCAATCTTGCATAGCCTCCTGGAAGGCAGACAATGAAAGGAGATACATGGAATTTAGAGGAAGAGAAGAATAGAATACATTTTATAGAACAAAAATATTTAGCTTGGATGATTCTACAAACTCCAACTAAGTTCTGTCAAGATACTACTTTGGTCAGGTGACATTGCCATAAGAAGTCATCACTCTGTGCTCCTAAATATTTCTCTTGAATGTAACATTGGGAACAAGAGCAATGGAAACCTAATCCAGCAAACATTAGCCAAGCAACAACAACAACAAATAATAATAATAATAATGTGGAAATAAGACTTCTAAACAAAATTAGAAAAATTTCAGACCTTGTTAAATGAATCATATATTCAAATGAAATTAATAGTGTTTGTTAAGAACCAGATTATTTACAATAATATTGGCCATTATTTATAAAATTATACATGCAATTATACTAATATTGTTAGACTACGGTTCATATCCACATTTTCTCTCCTGAGTGAAAACATTTCCAAAGTGGAAAAGACTGTTTAGGAGGAACAGTGCTAATTTTAATAAAATTTTTAGAGTGTGTGATTTTTTACTGCAGCCATAGAGCAAACAAACTCAAGGTAATCTGAATAATTATGAAAAGTATACTTTATTTTATATATTGGTGGCATACACCTAGTTGCACTTTACAATAAGATGCTGGGACTCCTCCTTTTGAATTGATTTAAAGGTGTTTTATTGTACTGTGTGTGGTTTGTGTTCACAGGGCATCTTATGTCTTTGAGGAACAGTGTAGAAGTCAATGTTACTAGGGCAGTGTGTGGTGGTTGTGGGACAGGGCAAGGTGGGGAGAGTAGGCAAGGTCAAGGGAGAAGCCAGAAGTCACTGGGGAGAAGGCCAAGGAATGGATCTGAAGCTTTTCACTGCGTTAGACAGGAAGGCATTGGAGAGTTTTATCCAGGAGTTAGCATGATTTCATTTAAAACTTTCCTTCACGTGTGTGTGTGATGAACAGCTTACAGAGAAGGCTAGGATGGAAGCAGGGAGGCCATTTGGGAAAATACTGCAATAGCCTTGGCAAGTCATGATGGTGGTTTGGTCCAGGGTGTTGTTGTTGCAGGTGGTAATGAGGGGTCTGTTTGGGATGTTTTGAGGTAGAGCTTATAGGATTTGCTGATATATTGGATGGGACATAAGATAATGAGAGGGGTCCAAGGTGACAACAAATTTGGTAGTTGAAGAAGTAGCAGAACCATTTATTAAAATGGGGAAGACTGTGGAAGAAGGTGATTTTTGGGATTGTGTAAATCCATATGTTTTTAGCATGTTGACTTTGCAATTGTTTATTAGATATCTAAGTGGAAATGTTGAGAAGGTAGTTGGATCCAGGAGACTGAAGTTAAGTTCAGAGATTGGACCAAGCTAGGAATACAAATTTGGGAATCATTAGAGAATGGATTACATATAAGGACTGGATAAGGTCATGTAGGGAATCAGTATAGTTGAAAAACTATGTGACCTGGGTCTGGAGGCATCGTAGAATCAAAGAAGGGAAGAAAAAGAACAGCAGAGATTGGGTAGGAGCCGACGGTGAGGTGGAAAGATAGTCAAGATTGTGGTGCATTCAATAGCAAAGACATGGAATCAGCCTAAATGCCCATCAATCACAGACTGGATCAAGAAAATGTGGTTCAGATACACCATGGAATATTATTCAGCCATAAAAAGGAATGAGATCAGGTCTTTTTCAGGTACATGAATAGAGTCGGAAGCCATTATCCTCAGTAAAGAAATGCAGAAACAGGAAACCAAACACTTCTTGTTCTCATATATAAATGGGAGCTGAATGATGAGAACACATAGATACATGCGGGGGAACAACACATACTAAGGCCTGTAAGAGGTGGGGGATCAGGGAGAGGGAACATCAGGCAGAAGAGCCAATGAATGCTGGGTTTAATACCTAGGGGATAGGACAATCTGTGCAGCAAACCACCATGGCACACATTTACCTATGTAACAAACTTACACATTCTGCACATGTACTCCTGAACTTAAAATAAAAATTGAAGGAAAAAAAAAGAAAAGGCTGTGGTGTATTGCAGGCTAAGAGAAGAGGTATTTCAAAAGGAGGGCTTGAGTAATAGGAGGTCATGCCTTGATGGTCTTCTATGTTCTTGAAATTCAGTCTTTTGGCATTGGGAATATAGCAAATTGTTTTAAGCATGAAAGTGTGTTCAGAAGTATTTTGGTGTCCAGAGCACATAGACATGGACTGTGTATTAGTGATGTCTTAAAGAAGAGAAAAAAGTTTAAAAGATATAGGGTCTATTTATTTGACTGAAGAGACAAAAGCACATTTAGAAAGATTATTCTATAACTCTTATGCAAAATCATATCACCAAAAATAAATGGGATAGACGGTCTGAATGGCCATGTGTAGTCTGTTTAGCCTGATGGATTGGGTGCCACTTACATGTGGGAGGCTTGTGACCTTCAGTAGAATACTTGCCCATTTCTCTCATTTTACCAGTCACCTGGTTAAGACTAAAGGAGCCTACTGAAAACAAAAAGGAGGAGGTTATGTGAACAAATAAAATCATTTATATAGAAGCATTATAAACAAAAAACTGAGCTGGCAAAAGGTTGGCAGTGTATCTGATAATACATTAGGTCTAAAGAAACATCCTTAACATAATCTCACACACACGCACACACACACACAAATACAATCACCAACATGATTAAGTTACAATAGTGAATGTATTTAGATTGTTAGATTGTTGATGTAGTTGATGCAGTAATATGGGACTAGGATGATCCTTTCAGAATTTCCAAGAGAGATTATATATATTTACCTGTCGTTTAAAAATGAAGAACTAATCTAATTAACACAAACCTGGTTGTCATATTCATGTTCTGCTGTGTGGCAATATTGACAATGACTGAGATGCCAACGGTGTGAATAATTTATTTTCAATTACTTCTTAATTAAAGTAATTTTAAACATTCAGAGAAGGGGAAGGTAGTGATATTGAGCAGTAAATTTCTTGGATGTGCAGCTCTGTGTAGCCCCTAGAATTGGACAGACGTGGCTCTACTATTATTTAGTGAATGATTTTGGACAAATTACTTAGTCCTTCCAAGACTCAGATTCCTCATCTATAAAATAAGGAAGGGAGGAGAGAGAGTGTCCTATTTAACACTGTGGGGAAGGTGAAATCAGATAATACATGTAAAGTAGTTCGCAAGGAGCCTGGCATAGAAGATGTTAGCAATAAGTGACTGTTAGTATTATCAACTTGAATGAGAAAAATCAATTTCTCAATTTGAAAGAGTGAGTAAACTTCCTGCAAATATTCAATGATGCAGTTGAGTCATTCAGCCCTTTAGGTGCTTGAGATGAACTCATCAGATTAATTCTCTTGTCCAGATGATAAGGTATATCAAGTAGATTTTTGAATGGCAGTGAGGACATAGTAGGGGGAAGGCCCTTTTATCTTGTAATATCTAAAATATGCCTCCTTTTCACCTTTGCAGTGATGAGGCCTTTGGTTTATTTATTGTATTTCTTTTATCCCTGTGGATTGTCACACTGCCTTTAAAAAGTACAGTGTACACCAAGTAACGTTTATGACAGAACTTAGCTTCTTTCAGCAAGCTCCATAGTCCATGGAATTTGGTATGCAGTAGAAATGTGTGAAACAATCTTTATTTCTGGACTGGCCTAGGTACCAGGATTAGCATTTGAAAGCACATTTTAGGAAAAAAAGGTAATGCCAACAGCTAACATTTATTGTGTGCCAGCCACTGTTATGAGGGCTATACATGCTGTAATATTATTTATATCCTCACAAAAATGGCAATAGTACCATTATCATCCCCATTATGCAATGGTAAAGTGAGCCATGCATGTTGTCCCTTGGTCTTGGGACACTGTGTGCCCTTTCTGTTTTGGGACAGAATGCTTGGGTTCCAATTCCTTCATTAAGCCAAGACTCTGAATTCCATGACTTTTAAATAAGGTGTATTCTAAGAGATTTTTTATGTTTTATAAGCAATGACTTGATAATTAGAACTCTTCCCACTTCTTTCTCGCAATCTTGTCCATTTTCGCCCCACTGCACTCCTAACTTAGGCATAATTCCCTTCTCCTGCCAACTGGGAGGTAGCAAGACACCATCTATTTGCCCAGCCTGTCTCCAGCCCGACATTTCATTTTAATCTATTCAGTCATACATTGGCTCATGATCGCTTTCTTTCTACCCTCCCTTTCATCGGCTTAGGGCTTTTTAAGAATAAAGGAATTAAAGTATTTAAGAATACTTTGCTTCCTGGATCTCTACATATTATTATTACTACAATTATTAACAACCACGTAATTAAATCATGGCTACTCTTTTCTGAATGTCTTCCATGTGCCACATGTTTCTCAGGAGAAAACCTTATCTCAGAGAATTTTCTCAACTAAGTAGCAGAAGCAAGGTTTGAACTCAGACCTATCCTGTGTTCACTCTTTACCTTGCATCAGTGGTACCCAAAGAGTAAGCTGTTAACAGATGTTACTGGAAACGGCTTGCTGTAATTAACCCAATTTAGGAAATGTCCTTCTCTAGGAGATGCTCAGCTCACATTAGTGTAATAGAGGTTTTGAGAAATTCTGCAAAAACAAGTAAATACTTTGTCCAATGCAGCGTTTTCTAAGTTTATTTGACTCTGAAGCCCTATTTTAGAGAAGTCTGTGATAACATCTAGCTCCTTGGAATGTCATTGGGAAACACTGAGTTGCATCCTGCTCCTTCCCTATTTCAAAGACACCCTTCTGAGAGGGAGGAAAGTAAATATCATAGGTCACCCAGGTCACCCAAGGAGAGGGAGTAACTACAGGGAACAAAGTGCTGGGCCACGAGAGGAAAGGGAATGGCAAAGGCCACTGTCACCTATTGGATATATTTGCTTGATATTGGCTGTGGTCTGAGATCTCAGGAACCTAGTTAAAATGGTATTGTCATATTTGATTATATATCTTGAAGCAATGATTTCCTCATAAGCTTGTTCTAAGTTAAAAGATTATTGCTAAATAAAATATGATAGAGTTTTTCACATCTCAGGACCAATTCATACTGCTTGACAGAGATCAGGTTTTATAACATAAAAGACCTAATTCAATACTCTATTAATATTCTGCACCAGAAATTTTATAAGATAACTCTGACATAGCCAAAGAAATATTCTTGACTGTATTTCCTCAGGAGTTGTTCCCCTTCCCTTTCAAAATGTGGATATATGTGAATTTCTAATTAATTGTTGACTATCGCCCATCTCATTGACACATTCTCTCTTAACATTTATGCTCAGGTGTTAGGGTCTTTTCATACTTATGAATTTGATTGTTGAGAAAAGAAAGTTCAGCTCTGTTTTATATTTGATAAACAGTGGATAAATTATTTGGTGATTTAAATCAGGAAGAACTCTCTCACATTTTTGATGCATAAATCAGAGGCAGTCTCTTAAGATGCCTTATGGTGCTTACCCACTTCTCAGCTCTGGTTACTATTTAATTTTGGAATTTTGTGGATTGAATTAGTGTATTGGAAAATACAAGTGTTAAAATAAGCTGAAGCTGATTTACAGTGCTGCACTCAATCTCCAGGCAAACCAAGTCTACATTTATAATCAGGAAGTTTGGGTACATTTGTGACAATTTTTAATTATTTTTGTTTTTTCATGCCCAAGCAAATATTTAGTCATTTGGTCCAATTTTTTTTTTCACCAGACATATTTATGTTATCAAACCTCAAATGCATTTAGAGCAGGCCCACCCCACTAAACTGCCATTTGTTCGGTCAAATTGCTTTAACACAACACTGAACTGACTAAGCTTACTCAGAATATGAGCAAATCTGCATACTGCCATAGTAAGTGCACACGATTGTGAAGCTCAAGCCACAGTGAGAATCCTGGGGACAGCCACCCATTGTGTGGATGTCATTTCTAACTGAGGCTGTGCATGGCAACATTCCTGGTGTGCTCAGGATGTCCGTATGACTGTCGAAAGGAACCATACACTGTGCTCTATGTTTATAGCTTTGGAGCAGGGAGTTACAAATAATGTGAGCCAATTTCATAGCTTAGAATGAGTAAAATACATTGTAGATTAATAAAATTTAACAAGAATGGGTTAGGTACCTACTGTGTACAAGGTACTGTACCAGAAATTGTAGGAGTTACAAACATGACTAAAAACAGGGATCTTTTATTTTTTTTAAAAAAAGAGGCCACTCATGGGGGTGTGATGGAGTGTCTGAAGAGAGCACAAGTAATGCCTCTCAGGGATATAAAAGGTTTTGTGAGGGAAGCTGTGTTAGTCCATTCTCACCCTGCTATAAAGATAATATCTGAGACCGGGCAATTTATAAACAAAGGAGGTTTCATTGACTCGCAGTTCTGCATGGCTGGGGAGGCCTCAGGAAACTTACAATCTTGGTGGAAGGGGAAGCAGGCACGTCTTACGTGGCAGCAGTTGAGAAAGGGCATGTGTCAGTGCAGGAAAACTACCATTGATGAAACCATCAGATCTTGTGAGAATTCACTTACTCTCATGAGACCAGCATGGGGAGCATGGGGGAAACCATCCACATAATCCAATCTCTTCCCACCAGGTCTCTCACTGGGGATTACAATTCAAAGCCTAACCATATCAGTATCATAGTTTAAAGCTGGGTCTGATATGATTGTGATAGGTAGAAATTAGGAGGAGAGGCATCTCGGGCTGAAGGAGAGCTTGAGCAATGTGGAAACACAGTGACTCCAGGGCAATGTGAGTGGTGTGTGGCCCTTTTTCAAGACAACTAATTTTATTGCTCCCATGCCCAGTACATCTGATTTTGATAATAGCTAACTTTTATTAAACAATTGCTCTATGCCAGTTATTATGCTGTGTTCTTTACATTCTTTGTCTTATGTAATCCTCAAAAGAACCCTAAGGAAGTACATCCACTAAATATCCCCATTTTATAGAAGTGGAACTTGAGACATGAAAAAAATAAGTAACTTCCCCCAAGTCACATAGCTAGTCTGTAGGAGAGTCAGGATTCTGACCTAGATGGTCTAATGCATGCCAAGGTCTTTGTATAACAGAGGGAAGCCTTCATTTATACCTATTAATAGGTGATGTGAGTGACCTAAGTCACACAAAGCTCTATATTGTCCCAGGGTTCAACTTCTGCACGTATCTTCAGGATTCTCTACTGCAGCCAACACAGGAAAAGGCATGTTTTAAAACAACAAATAAATTATTAAAGGTGGCTCAGACCTCTTGTAAGAGTCCCCTGCAATAGATACAGAGATCTTAGTGGGGTACAGATTAGGCTCTTTAGGTGTGTCAGGCACAAGAGTGATGATATAGAAGCAGAAAAAGGTGAAAGTAAAGGTATGTTTTTCCCTAGGTATTTTAGCTCTCTCCTCTTCTCACAAAAGTTCATATTCTGTTGGACTATTTTAACTTGGGATTTTAATTTTTTTTTATGCCTATACTATTTTTACAGAAGAATAAACAGGTAGAAACGATATTCTGGAAAATTAGTGAGAATAGGGCTTTTTCTTCCTGTTGGCAGTGTCACGTTTAGCATTGTCCAGCTTTAGTGGGGAACACCCTTCTCCCCGGCTTGGACACCAGGCCTTGCAGCATATAGCTGCTACAGATCCCTGCTCCCTAAGGCTGCCAGAGGCAGGAACCTGCAGCAGATACTCGATGGCAGGGATTGCTTTGCAGTGGCTCCTCTTGCCCCAGATGTGTTCTTCCAAAGGTGGTTACAGAAGGGAGAGATGTTTCATTTCAAATTTCCCCAGGCTACATTTACTGTTGCTTTTGTGTCTTACCCATGTTAGGCTTCAGGACCTAACTTAGTACGTTTTCAAGGTAACAGGGTAATGACTGCTATTGTCTGGTTCTACACTGAGACCACAGAGAAGGATGAAGGATGAGGATGATGTAATTTGTTCACCCAGCAGCATACATTTATCTGAGTGATAGGTTGTTCCCTGTGTCCATGAGAGGCTGTGTAATGTAGAGGTTAAGCTTAAAGCCTGCTTTAATTGCCAGGAGTTAATTCCTGGGTCTGCCACTTCCCATTGTTTCATTTTGGAATAAGTTACTTAACTGCTCTGACACCTTAATTTCCCTATGTGTAAAATGAACATGATAGTGTTACCCACAATAACCCACAGTTACTGTGATGATTAAATAAGCCAGTATCTGTAAAAAGCTTAAAACATTGCCTTGTAAATTGAAAAAGTATGAGTTATTATGATCATAAAGAAAATGTCAGAGTAAGTTTGAGTTCTGTAGCCAATAAGTTATTTACTGAAAGATAGGGCCCAATATTGATTAACTGGGGAGTGGGGAAAATGTGCTTGTGGTATAACCATTTCCCTTGTGAACATCTGGCTGTCTACCCTATTCTCCTTGTTTCTGGTCCTATTAGCCTGTAGCTACAGTTACCTCCCAAGACCTTGCCTCTAGTTCTGAACTTTTACCAAGTCTTACCCCTTATGAAAATTTACCAGTCCATACATTTATCCAAGAGTCTTGCTTAAGCACTTCCTGACTTCAGAGATGCTTGAGGCTTAATTTTAAGATAAGAGAATAAATCTCAGCTCCAACTTTGGAATTTTTTTTACAGACAATCTCTATGCTCCTCTGGCTTTACCCATAACTAGAAATATGTTGGATATAAAAGCTGGGGTTAATTCCATCAGTTGAAGGTTAAGCCGTTAACTTCTCTAAACAGGAACTTTCATCAAAACACCAATGGTTCCTTCTTTTTGCCTGATGACTTTGAAGCTGATCATTGAATGTGTCAACATGTTACCTCTCTTAGGTAAATTAAGTCCACTTAATAAGCACTTTCTGAGATAAAGTCCTATATCAGAAAAGTTTCTCTGAAGATGGAAATTTCAGGCACTATGGTAAGCCACTGGGAGAGACGTTTTGATGTCAGTGGAGACTTTTTATAATCCCTCAAATAGCACAGAAGAACTGAAAAAAATAGAATGAACACACTGATAAGATTATAACAGACAGTATAAAACCATTAACAAAGCTGGCCTATCATGTATTATATTTGAAAAGAAAGAGATTAAAAGTTAATAAGATAATAATTAATTTCCTAGATTCATTTTCCTTACTGTTGTTATAAATTGCTAGAGATTAATAAAGCAGATAAAATTATAGTATCAATGCTTATAAGAACAAGGGAGGAGATAATATTTGGTTATCTTGTAACATCACTAGGAAAACATAGTAAGAAGGCCATGTACCCACATTTCAGTTGACAGGAAGAGATTGAATTTGTTTCATTGATAATATTTTAGATGCTGCTGCTTCTCAGAATTGCATCTAAGAAACAACAAATATTCAGAGTCTCTGCATGGAGTATATGGAAGGCTTCCCAGAGAGGTGAAATCAAGTTGCATCTTAATGGGGAATGCATAGATATTTTCAAACTAATTTCAGAGGCCATAGTGGTGTGGAATTCTTGGCAAAATATAGAGACATCAAATGGTATTTTGGAGCCTAACTTAAGGAAAAATAATTGAACCAACACAAATATTTGGGATATGCAACTCCTAAGCCACAACCTCTCTAGGAAAGAATTGAGATGGTGGTATAAATGCTAACATATTTCTGCTGCATTTCCTCAGTTTGCCCTTCTATGTTCACTGTCTATCCTTCTCTTCCTGCTTAGAATAGAGAGAAGGTGCTGGATGGATTTCCTTATTTTCCTGGCTTTCTGTTGGGTTTCAAGCAGTGGGGATTTCCAGCAAAAAACTGGAGAAGAAGGAGAGCCATGTTGGAGTATTTATTCCCCAGATTCAAACCTTATGGGGTTGCAGTGGTTGGTTTCATCTTTCACTGAAGTTTGTAGATACTGTCAACCCTCAGCATATAGCTGTCTCAGGGTTCCAGCATAGTCATTCATTTCTGCTGCTTGCCCCTGATGACTCTATACTATTAGTAGCCCTGGGCCACGGCACCATTCATTTAAGTGTTTCTCTTAAACACTATCTGAGTTCTTGTGAATAGTTCTGTCATTACCTCTCCTCAAATGAGCAAATTTGAGTGTTTCAAAATGTTTGAATCCTGAGTCATACAGGATAAAATTATTTGTCAGATAAAGACAGTAAATGGAATTTTGGTAAGCAGGCATTCCATATTTAAAGAATAAAAATGTGACAAAATACTATGATAATGAGAATCAGCTGAATATGGTAGACAAAGCAAAAATAACCTACAAAATTAGGCTAGATTAATAATAATAATAAGGCATTACATTTGTCTCTATAGAGATTGGCAGAAATTTTAATCAGGACAAAAATGTTGGTGTCAGATATTTGGAGAAGATAAATGACTTTCCAAGATTAAATTCCCTTAGAACTTCAAGGGGGATGAAATATAATAGATTTAGTTCTGTGTGGGATTTAGTTCTGTGTGGTGGTCAAAAGAATGACAAATTATTATTAAGGGTAATTTGCCAAGATCAAATTCAACATTTTAGTGAAAGTGAGGGCAACTAAAAGATGTTCATCAGAAGGAAAGTTCTTAATGACAGAAAGTAAAACAAAGCAACAGCAAAAAATGACAGAGGGGCTTAAAACATTTGTAAAAACATTACTCAATATTCCAGGGGAACCCTCAAAGTCATTTAAAAGCACCACAATGTGTTTACAAGAAAATAACTTGCCCACATATCTTGCACAATCAAGTGACAAAACTGTATCATGAATGAAAAAAACAAGCAGTAATTTAGGGCTTTTGCTTTTTTTCAAAATGAAGAAATTGTGAAAGAGAATTAGAAAACCTAGCAAGAGTTTAAGTTCAGTTGTAAAGTAAAAACAAAGCCCAGAATAGTTTGAGCGGCACTTGAATTTCTAAGCCATTAATTAAAATTAGAAATTATTCAAATATTAAAAAAAAACTAGAGAAGGTGAACTAGGGAACCAATTTGATCACATTACTGAGAATATACTAAGGGAAAAAGAGGAAATTTAGCTAAAAATTATTCTACTAGATATGGGTGAGTTTTTGAACCAAGCTATATAAGCAGAATGTATTGCATGTATTGGACAAAACTATTATAAATAAATCACCTGCCATAATCAGTAAAGTACTCAAAGTATAGTGTGGGTGCCCTAAGTATGTAACATATTATTTTAATGATCAATTTGTGGGTCCATGTGATTCTCATAATAAGCATTTAAGAGATAAAGGATTATAATAGCACTTCAATTCCAGGCAAGCCGTTGGCATTGGTGATAAATTGTGAGGGTTCTAAAGCCCATTGAGAATAACGTATTCGTGGAAAGGTAACATTTTTCTGTAACGCAAAACCTGGTCTGACTGCTCTATTGGAGATTTTTTTTTTTTTTTTTTTTTTTTTGCATTTAAATACAAACCAAGCAGAACCAAAATGGAAAGAAAATAGAAATAAAACAAAGGACAGAAATTGTTAGTTGACGACTCTGGTCCTACCATTGTGGTAAGAATGTTAATACACTCATTAGACAATGATGATGTTCTAGGGGGTAGCAATCGTTGTCCCAATTTTACAGTGGAAATGGACTAAGAGGGCTCCATAAAGACCTTGTTTACTGGCTCTGGTCTAATGGCTAGTAACTGAAATTCTGACAGTTGCCCAGATATATCTGGTTCTTAGTACTCTGTTTATTTTACCAGCTTTTTAGACTTTTTGAAAAATTTTAATAGATATTTATCAGAAGTTTTAGAAGGCTTTAAACATTGAATGACAGTTCAATTGGATAGTTTTACAAAGATAAGGAGCCAAATGAAATATAAGAACAAAAAAAGATAGGAAAATCAGACATTTCTCTGGCTAGCAATCACTAACAGTATTTGCCAGGCAAAATTCTAAGATGGTCCTCAAGATTTCATTCCTCTGTCATACAGATTCTGAATAATTCCAGTGGCTGCGAAAATGAAAGGCTTAGACTCCCACAAGTAGTTTATGTTATATGGCACAGTTTACTTTAAGAAAGGGAGATTATCCAGGTGTGCTTACTAGAATCACAGGAGACTTTTAAAAGCAGAGATTTTTCTCTTGCTGGTCACAGAAGAGGAAGTCAAAGGTGTTCCTGCTGGCCTGGAAGAAAGCAAACATTCACGTTTGAGCAGCTGATGAGAAGGGAAGCCCCTGGGCACTGAAAGTAGTGATGAATAAACAGCCAGGAGGAAAG
The DNA here is from genome assembly GCF_024542745.1 of Macaca thibetana thibetana. NCBI lineage: Eukaryota > Metazoa > Chordata > Mammalia > Primates > Cercopithecidae > Macaca > Macaca thibetana. Next base: position 80,444,970 of record NC_065589.1, on the reverse strand, counting down.
TGGGGACACAGTCTTATGACCATGGAAAATAGATTCTGCCATTAACCAGTGTGTTTGGAAGAGGACCTGAGTCCAGATGAGAACCACAGCTACAGAGTCACAACTTGATTTCAGCCTTGTAATACCCTGAGCGGAAAACCCAGCCACACCCGGCCCAGACTTCTGACCTACAGAACTATGACTGATAAATGGTGTTGTTTAAAACTGCTAATTTGTGGTATTTTATCATTCAGCAATAGGAGAGTAACACACAGCAAAAGCTACTTCTGGAATTTTTCTTATCTTTTATTTTACAAAAGTCCAGGCAACTGAATGGTAAAATGATAGGAAGTTTGTGCATATAGTGAAAGTTTGATCTGTGGGAAGTACAGTGCGTGGAAATTGAGTTATGCTGACTGTATGAACTGGTAGATGTTTCAGTGGGGGCAGTAAGCAAGGCATTCAAGGAAGAAAATATAGCTGACATTGAAGATGTGGTCTCAAGCAGCAGTTATGATTCACCAAAGAGCCACAGGGGGCACTTTCATCATTCCCTGTAGACATTAGCATAACATGCTACTGTTCGGAAGACAAAAACAAGTATCATCCCAGCACTTTGGAAGGCCGAGGTGGGCGGATCATGAGGTCAGGAGATCAAGACCATCCTGGCTAACGTGGTGAAACCCCGTCTCTACTAAAAAATACAAAAAAAAAAAAAAAAAAAATTAGCTGGGCGTGGTGGTGGGCGCCTGTAGTCCCAGCTACTTGGGAGGCTGAGGCAGGTGAATGGCGTGAACCCAGGAGGCAGAGCTTGCAGTGAGCCAAGATTGTGCCACTGCACTCCAGCCTGGGTGACAGAGCGAGACTCCATCTCAAAAAAAAAGAAAATAAAAAAAAGTCTGAGCATTGTCAGGAAAGGTGTTGAAAACTCACTAGAAACAAAAGGTTTGTGGAAAATATGAATATTGTTAATTGTCTCCAAAGATAATGTAAATAGTTATCCTTCTTAACCAGACATCAGGAAATACATAAGTGATAGACAGGGTCCCCACATGAGCAACTAAAATGATCAATAGGTCAAACAGTCTTAGGTAGTGCATTTCACAAATATGTCCTTTATTTAAAGAATTGAATATTGAGTTATAAACAATAAAATGACTAAGTAGAAGGTCTATTGGCAACAATCTTAGAATCTGGTTATCTGAGAAATGTTTCTTCTTTCACTTTTCTGACATTTCCTCCCATGCCTGGATCAATTCAGTTGCTCATGCAACAGTAACATGTTAAGCTAATGTTTACAGGGAACAATGAAAATGATCCCTGTGGTTTTTTAATGAATCATACCTGCTAGTTGAAACCCATTCATCATCTCACAAATACCATCTGCCATGCCTCTGGCGAGAAAGTGTGAATTACTCGGTTGGTAAAATCAAGGCAACATATTGGGCATGCTTGACTCATCTCCTTTACACTTCTTAAGAGTAAGCCTGACCAAAGAGAACACCTTTTCTACTCTGCAAACAGAATATATAAACCTGTATCATTCTGGAAAATATAAACCACAAACTCTATCATAGCATTTTTTTAAGTAATAAAGGTGAAAATTTGCTCCAAAAAAATGTTGTCCTATTTTTTTTTTTTTTTTATTACTAGCTAGTTTAAAGCCTGGTGTGTTTAAAGCTTGAAGGTTAGAAAATCAAATGGATTGGCAGGGCTACATTCCTTCTGGAGGCCCTAAGAGTGAATTCATTTCCTTGCCTTTTCTAGCTTCTAGAGGCCACCTGCAATTTTTTGTTCATGGTCCCTTCCTCCGCCTTCAAGCAAGCATCTTTAAATCTGTCTCTCTGACTATGAGCCCCTCTTCTGTCATCACATCTCCTTCCCTCCCTCTTCTTCTGGGTCACACCCCCTTCATTGACTGTGCCCTCCTATCTCCCTTTCATAATGACCCTATGATTACATTGGGCCCATATGTGTAAATCAGTACAGTCTCCCCATCTCAGGATCCTTAACTTAACCACATCTTCAGAGTCCCTTTTGCTATGTAAGGTAACACACTCACAGGTTCTGAGGTTTAGGGCATGAACCTTTTTCCAGGACCATTATTCAGCCTACCACATGGAATAGCTTTCATTTATGTGTCTTTGTCCATAACACTTCTAGAAAGAGAAGACCTTATATGATGATGCTGAGAAATTAAAAGCTTCTGTTAACACATTTATATGTATATTTAAATGACTTCATGTAAAAAGATTTGTTGTGCAAAAATGTCCAAAACAACTAGCAATTGTGGAAGCTCCAGAATTGCAAAATGGATGAGCATAGATAGGTCCAGTTGGCTGAAAGGTGGTGGCTAGCACACTTCAGATTTGTCTTTTCATAGCAAGCTTGATATTTTTACAAGGATGATATATTTATCTGGAGGGCAAATCAAGACCAGGGTCTAAGGAAACTCTTGGAGGTAAATCCTCCCTTCCTCTCCCCCATCAAGGCAAACCTCTAGGCCCTACCATTAGTAGCATTCAAAGATTCTGCCTAAAGGGATTGAAGATAAGAGACAGGACAGGCAGGTTTGTCTCCTTGTGTGAAATTTACCAGACTTGCACTGATTAAACAATTTCTGCTCTCTTTGACTTTTTATTTTATCCTTTAGGTCATCTCAGTTTTCATGTGTCAATATACCTCAGTTTCAGTCAGTTTCTTAGAACCTATGATTTGATATCCTTTACACAAAATCTGTCTTCAGATAGGTGTGCATATTTGGAATTTAGTATTTACTCTTTAATTAGAATTTTACCGGTCATAAAAAATAAAAGTTCTGTTTGTGACATGCTGAATTTAACATTAATGTAGACACTCAAGAGTTTTTTTGAACTAAGTTGTTTGAGAGCTGATAATATGGGATCCTTAGATTTGAGGTTTTTCCAGTTCTTATGGTCTTTTTTATTAGTTTCATCAGTATTTGTTATTTGTACATAGATTAGCAGCCTCTTAGTGTCTATAAATATTTAGAATCAGTAAAATACTTGCCATATAATGATAAGCAAAATATTCTGATCTACTTGAGTAAGATTCTTCATACATTTTAACAGGATTATTTTTCCTGTTTTTCTGTTTATAAGATCCTGTGTGTTAGGTAATTTTGTAAATAAAGATGTTAATTGCAGTGTTTTATACTAGCTCAAAGTGTTTAAAATATAAAATAGAATCCTGCATATTCTTCACAACTATTATATTATTAATAAATTAGAATACAATGTGATTACAAAAACTAATGAGACATAATTCTACATATTGTTATAAAACCATATCCACATTGTATAGTGAATAGTTCAAAAATTGACCTGAAAACTGAGCATTTATAATTATATTTTTGTGTTAAATATATATGACATATATATATATATGTATATATATATATGCATGCTTAGAACAGAATTTGGAAGGAAACACACACATCAAACTGTTATTAATTAAAACTAACGTTTGTTGAATACCTACTATATTCCAGGCTCTGTTCTAAGTGCTTTATATTTACTATTTTATATAATTCCACAGCAATCTTGTAAACTATTAGTATTATCTTCATTGTATAGGTTTTATACATGAAACCAAATTACAGAGAGATGAAATAACTTGCCAATGATACCTGGTTATTGAACACTAGCTGAGATGTGACTATTCAGAGGACTCTTACCTCTACTTTGATCATAGTTTATGCTGGGATTTTCAATACTTAGTATGTATTACTTTTATAATTATGAAAAAGAGGAAATGTATATTTCATCTGGGGACAAAAAAGATTCCCAAAAAGAGGAAATCAGTCACAGACACCTGGCTGCAATATATCTGACATGCTTATTTAAAAAGTGGGAGAATGGACACTTGAAAGCCCATCTTACTGAGTCTTTAAAATCCATTCCTTTTTAAGATAAATTCAAATTTAATCTCAAAATCCTCACACAAATAGGTGGGTAAAACAATCTTTTTGTCTTCACATACAAATTTCATCTTTTCTGAAGAACGGACTTCCACAGTAAATTGCAAAAACACATGGAGATAGATCTACATTTTAAAACCATAGAATTTTATAAACACAGCATTACTATGAGGAAACTACTAAAGGATTTAGTTTAAAAATCATGCTGGTCTCAGTCAAATTGTATTAATGGATTCACAGGAAGGAATGAACGACAATTACATTTGGAAAAGTCTTGCAGCAGATCAGTTGGTGTCTTGGTTGTCTGTTGCTGTGTAACAAACCACCTCAACACTTAGTGCTTAAGTAACAATTTATGATTATCTCACATGGCTCCATAGGTAAGTTCTGAGCTAGGTGGTTCCAGCTTAGATTCCTCCATGTTACTGCAGTTAGATTTTGGTTGTGGCTGCTGTCATCTGAAGGCTGACTTCAGACATTCAAGACAGTGCACTCATATGGCTGGATGCCATAACTGGTTGATGATTGGGGGATCAGCCAGCAATATGAACTGGAATGTTTACATGTGCCTTCTCCAAGTGGCTTGAGCTTTTCAGAGAATGACGCCTAAATTTCCAGAAGAAGCATCCAAAAATGGGCGTTCAATTGCAAACTTTCCAAGAGGCAGGAAGCTCAAGCTATTGGGCCAATTAAGGTCGAAGCCTACAACCAGCACAGCATCATTTATTCCATATTCTATTGGTCAATGAGTCCACAGGGACCACTCATATTCAAGGGCACAGAGAAACAGAGTTCCCTTCTTGATGGAGCAGTGGCAAGAGATGGGAGATGGTGGGAGATATTGTTGCAGCTGTCTTTGGAAAATGCAATCTGCTCCAGTTAATTAAAAAGCAACTTTCCCCTAGTCTTTGCAAAACATGTTTGATGAAAAAAAATATGATGTCACTAACAGGGAAAGGCTAACTTTATGAATATTGTGAATATAATAATCACTATCCCTTGGGAAGAGACTACCTGGTTGCCACAGGTGATATCTCCCCAAGTGATAGTGATTATTATAAACAATGTGGAATATGCTACTTTACACTTCTGAAAGTCTTTCTTTCTGTCTCAGTTACTTTTTATTTGATAGTTGCTGACTAAAGAATAGAGATATGCAGGATAAAGATAAAGCTAGGCAGTAAAACAGTGAATCCACAGAGAGAAATTGCTAGTGTAATTATAAGACAAGTTTGCTGATAATTTCTGTTAATCTTCAAAGTTAATAAACAAAAGAGGGAAGATAATCCTTTCTACGTAATTGTGGTAATGTCATACATCTCTGTACCCTGAAATTTCTAAAGCCCTTTCCCATATATTACCTGCTTTGAGCCTACATAAAACATCTTATAGGTCAGAAAACTAAGGGATAAGTCAGTTATGTGACATCCTTAGAGTCACATAGATAGTAACAAAGATTAATACGTAGGTTTTCTGTCTTCAAGACTCTTTCTTTTGCATTATCTCAATAGGCTTTTTTTTTTTTTTTTGCCAAAACTGTTTTAAGAACAAATGAAGAAAAAATGAGAACCTGCAGTATGCAAGAATGGAAGCTAGATATGTGATTTGGAGTAAGTTACATGACCTTTTAACCTGGAAAAGAAGTAACATGGTGATGATAATAATGGTGCTCACCTGAATTGTTGGGAAATGAGACAGTATAATACAGTCAAAGAAAGTGTTTGATAGGAGTTATTTCATACTCCTACTTTGGCATTATTACTATTATTATTACATTAAAAAGACAATATGGTGCAGTTGAAAAAGTATGGAGTCAGTTAGATCTAGTTTTTATTTTTCAATGTAAATGATAAAAATTGCTACAATGTTTTTAGGCAGAATTCATCAAATTTAGATTCTTCAATTAACAGATGTAGAATCTGAGGCCAGAGAGTATGAGAAACTATACTCCAGAATAACAGATAATTTCTACAGAACTCTTAAGTACAAGGCCAGGTTCAAAGAGCTCTTATCAAAGAATTCTAATAAATCATGCAGAGAAAAAACAGTGTGAGAGCCAGCTCTGATCAGTAACAGCAGGATTAGTGATAAAGGTGTTAAATTGTGCCAGAAACTGCTTCAAATGATCTCAAGGTCTGCTATTAATCCTAGTACAAATATTATTATTTGCAAAACTGTTTTATTTTAGAAAGCTTAAAAGCAAGGGCTTTCTTAGCATTTCTATGACTTCAAAACATGCAACCAAGACACCCATGATCATTTTATATTATCTCCAAGTCCCCTAATTGGTCCTTTTGATCATAACCCTTATCAGACTTCACTGTAACCTCTTTACAACTGAAGCTGCAGATGTGGATATAGAATGTAACAAGAAAAGAGCTGAGACCAATGAAATGATATCTCACATTGATGGGGTAAGATAGTCCACAAAAATGTGTCTGAATGAACTATATAGCTGAGCTATAGTGCCTATGTGAACACTGGAAAGAGAGAGGATGTGGCTGTGTGCCTGAAGTCTGTTTGTCACAAATATTTAGTAGATGGAGTTCTGAATTATGTGAGCACAGTTTACAATGTATAGCTGTATCACAAAAATTTATTGGTTAACAAAACAGGGTAGAACATGTTCTCATTTTTAGAAACTAACAACCACAGTGGACATTCGTATTAGTTTTCCAAAATATTTATTTGCTGACATATAAACCTGACCTATATGTTTGTTTGTGATGAAGTTGTCTCTCTTTGAGGATAAACTTCAAAAAGTAGTGAGGATGCCAACTGCAAGAATAATTCTTGTGTGGCAACTAGCCAGAACGTCATGTTCCCAGAATTCAATGAAGTAAATGTCAAATTGCATTGCCAAAAATTTATTAATCGAGGAAACAAGTTTTTCCTCTGTGTCTGGAAGTTATATTTCTGAAGCATTTTTTCTGCCATGTCAAACTGTTTTCCTGAATGTAAGGCTCCAGACTTAGAGATGACTGTGCTAAAAAGCTCTTCTTACCTCCTGCAAGTGGTTAACTTCTAACTGTATCATTGGAACAGGAGCAAAAGTATCACACCATCCTTGACTCAAGGAGATTTCAGAGGAGAGGAGAGGCCATGACTGACAGGAAGAGCCCACTTAGCTAGGCCGGGGACAGCTGGACATCAGAGCAAGTAGGTGGGTGGCTAGCGTCCAGGGTTAAAAAGGGAACAGAGGGATAGAAAATAATGCATAACGCCCAATTCTGTGTCTATTTCATGTGTAAAAGGCTATGTGCAATAGTCAAGGTTAAAAGTTTTATCTCTTTGAACGAGTGACACCAGTCAAGTATGAAAATGAATTAGGTAATTTTTAGAACCTATAGTTTTAATGTCTCTATCATTCTTCAGATGTTGAAATTGAAGGAGCATCACATCAAACTGATGTGCTTGCATAAACTGATGTGCTTTCATGAACTGTATATTCAAAATAAAAATAATTTTATTGCTACAAATACTTGTGATTTAAAAGTATTGCAGAGTTACAGAAAATTAACAGGGTTGCAATCAAATTCTTTAAAAGGTGACTCTTTAGCCAATGGTTTATCCCATAATTCACTCTTCTTGTAATAACAAAGTATGAAGGCCATTTTCCCAGCATGTTAGTGTCTGCAAGGGTGTCTGATGTCAAAATGGAATTATTCTTATATGGAACTATAGTAGTTAGACAGCTTCATATTAAAAATACAGAAATAACTTTTTTTTTACTATCTGGAAATTTTGTTTTTACTGACTGTTGGATTTTACAGAATGAAAAGTTTTGTTCAGTAGAGTTCTCTGAAATCTGACATTTTTGTTTACATTCTATCAAGATTATAATTATGTATCTAATTTATATAGAACATTTGTGATACATAATGCATATGCTCCTTTTCTTCCTTTAAACTCTTTTCTTTATTTATCTATTCTGCTGTGGCTGTTGCTTTTGCTATGAAGTAGTCGTAGTTGCAGTTGTTGCTGAAAAGAATCAACATTTCATTCTCTTTAAACCAGTTTTTTAAGTGAAAATGTAAACTTTCTAGTAGAATAATTTATTATCCTTTGGGTATATACCCAGGAATGGGATTGCTGGGTCAAATGGTATTTCTAGTTCTAGATCCTTGAGGAATCGCCACACTGTCTTCTACAGTGATTGAACTAATTTACACTCCCACCAACAGTATAAAGTGTTCCTATTTCTCCCCATCCTCTCCAGCATCTGTTGTTTCCTGACTTTTTAATGATCGCCATTCTAACTGGCATGAGATGATATCTATTGTGGTTTTGATTTGGATTTCTCTAACGACCAGTGATGATGAGCTTTTTTTCATATGTTCGTTGGTTGCATAAATGTCTTCTTTTGAGAAGTGTTTGTTCATATCCTTTGCCCACTTTTTGATGGTGTTCTACTATAAAGACATATGCACACATATGTTTATTGCAGCATTGTCCACAATAGCAAAAACTCGGAACCAACCCACATGCACATCAATGATAGACAGAATAAAGAAAATGTAGCACATATACACCATGGAATACTATGCAGCCATAAAAAAGGATGAGTTCATGTCCTTTGCAGGGACATGGATGACACTGGAAACCATCATTCTCAGCAAACTAACACAGGAACAGAAAACCAAACACCGCATATTCTCATTCATGAGTGGGAGTTGATCAATGAGAACACGTGGACACAGGGAGGGGGTCATCACACAATGGGGCCTGCCAGGGGGTGGGGGGCTATGGGAGAGATAACATTAGGAGAAATACCTAAAGTAGTTGGTGGGTTGATGGGTGCAACAAACAACCATGGCACATGTATACCTGTGTAACAAACCTGCACATTCTGCATATGTACCCCAGAACTTAAAGTATAATTTCAAAAAATGTAAACTTTCCCTTTGCTTTGCAATATGCAAATTTTGCATCACTTTTTAATAAAAATTGATGGTTGATGTATAATATGAATGGTTTTATTAAAATGGTGTTCATATATAATGTAAAAGTTAGGTAATTGAAACAGGCTTCAGTTGTAAGGATGTGGGCTTGATGGCTCCTTCTGTCTGTGTATGTGCCACAGTGAACACTGTGCAGGCCCCTAATATGGTGGTTGGGCATCCTGTGTCCTGTTCTGAGCTAGTTGCACAGTGGCTTTGGGGTGAGTCCAAGATGCTGTAGCAAAGACAAAGTATAAGAGAGCAGATATTCTTGCTGTTGACCACCCAGGTAAAAGTACTCGGTCCTTAGCTCAGATGACTGAGCATGGGAGGTGAACTTGCCTCTCACTGGATCCTTCTCACTTGGACCTGGGCTTTGAGGAAGCTGAGGGTGTTGACAGGAGGTAGGAGAAGGGTGGCTTCCACCAAAGAGAAGCAGCTTGCCAGCGAATAAAGTGATGGAATCTTGCAAACCAGTTCTTCAATGTCTGTTACTTTCTTTGTCTTGCCCATCTTGCTATTCCTGGACTTTTAGCAAGATATGATTTAAATGATCTAGCACAAACTCATTCCTCCTAGAATTCGTCTTTTGTATTGGGTGTCCACACTTGTGTCACATAGCCCAGTGTGAAAGTGGCAGTTACAGGAGAGAAGAATGCTTGCCCTGGTGGAGAACCTATCACTTTTGCCAAAGTTCGAGGATGAGGGTAGGATATTGGTCTTTCTTCAAACCGTCTCTTAGCTGACTCAGAAACGCAGGGTCACTTTTCATAGGGCAATTGTTTTTGACACTTGTAATTTAAGCAACTGCCACTAAGTGAAAGATGGCACATTCACTGAGTTTAAATGTGCAGTGATAAGTACCTCCCAGGCAAGGACAATGGCCGAGGGCTTGAGTTTGAGCTCTGCCATCTACTAACTGAGCGAACCTGCTTTCTTCATCTGACTGCTCAATTAATTCTAACTCCCTTGTTGGGGGTTTTCAGCATGAAATCATAAAATGGCTTATACAAAAACACCAGACACATAGATGGTACCATTTAGAAAGCAGCAACCAATAAGTGTTTTAAGATAAGCGAGCAGTTGCATTTTAATTACTTTACCTTATATTATATTTCTTGATTAACACAATATAGGAATTTACATACACATACACACAGGCACACACATCCTTCTTGTGGTGGTTTTGCTTGCATGGCTGAGAACACAAAATGATTCTTCTTTTTCTAGCTTATAATAATCTGCAGTGAAAGGGTGCAAGCCTCAGATAAAGAATGCCTTTGCAAAGATTCAATTTCTTGTGTTGTGACCTTGAATTGTCAAATATGACTACTTACCTACTAATCTTTAAAAATAGAAGTGAAAACTGAGCTCAAAATTTACAAAGTGTAAACTAAGAAAACTAACACAGCATGTTGGCTGTGGGTGAAAGCATGTAATTAGAGCTCTAAAATGAAATCCTATTAGATATTAAGAAGTGACTTCATGGCATTTCTCCTTTTAGTTATAGACAGCATCTAAATCTGACAATCTGTCATCTTACAAAGAACATTAATTTCTAGTTCTTTCTCTTCCTCCTTAGCATTTTCTTGCACCTGGTGTGTACAGCAATGATTTATTGTGGGATTATTTAAGAAATATATTTTCCCAATAAAACTCACAGCTATTCTTCTCAGAGGCTCAGGCTTAAAAAGTTGTTATCTACAATAATGTCTTCATTGGTCATTCATTCTTTAATAGCAATAAACTGGTACAATTCAAAATTATTTTATTTCAAACCTTAAAATCTATGTATTTCATTTTTTCTGTATGTTTTTCCCTACATACGATTAACTTTAAAACAATTCTTACCACATATAATTAATTTTTAAGTCACTGAAGATGTTGCTCCTTTGATCCTGTTTTTCCATCTCTATTTCTACCCCTCCATTATTATTTATTATTAACAATATCTCCCGCTAGAATCCCTGGATAGCATGGTTGGGACCTGTATTTCTTCTATCTGATTTATGGATATGACCCAGAGAGTTTAAATGACTTGACAAAGGTTAAGAAACCAGGCAGAGACTTCACAGTTGCTGAGTCCCAGTTAAGAGCGTTAGAGTAGACCTTGAGAGGGAATGTTACATTTGCAGAATTCTTCTCAATGAATCTTCTTACATCTGCCAACATAAAGCAAGCCACATACCCCTGAGGAAATTGGGCTCCGGAGAAGTGAAAGATAATTCACTAACCCCTAAAATTGCTTACATAATTGATCTGTTCTGCTTTTCTTTCTTGGAAAACTTTGGGAAGACTCTGTGGTAAATTTAAAGAGACATTTATACAGGTTATTTTCCCTTATTATTTTCCCATATTGCAGAACATTTTATGCATGACCTTGACCACTAATGCTTTGTAACATCAAGGATGAGAAGGATTATTGGTTTAGGATTAAGGAAGTACAACATAATATTTTTGCATCTGTAAAATTACTACATGGTCCTGCCTCTGAGGTTCATTAAAGGTTAGATCCCCATTCTGTTCACTTTTAGCATGTTCATGTCACTATATCTTCTTCTGCATCAAACTGCTTATTTCACATTTCATGAACTTGGAAAATCATCTTTCTTTTTTTATAGTCTCTCCAAAACCCCACTCGGTTAAAAATAACTCTAACGTTGGACTAGACTGTTATAGGGAGCCATTTTTATATCTAAAGGCTAATTCAGCTCAGAGATGGATTGGTAATGGTATATCCCCTTAACTTCCAAAGTAATTTGTTTTTGTGTTTTCAGGTTGGAATCATGCCCTCACTATTAATATTTCATACCAACAAGTAGGGGCTTCAATATGTCCATCTGCTGGGCTGGCAAAATGCCAGCTACTGAGTCTGAATATTGTCCCTAGGAAGGAGTAATTATTTCCTACCTCCTTCAGTTACCATGGTATGCCTTTTTCTTCCCCAGATAGGTATTTTTTACACAACATTTAGACTTGATTAACATGAAATATTGATTTCCTGATCATCACTTGTTTAGCAACAATGCAAATACATTATTTTGCTTGAGGAACTTAACTAGTCCTAGGAAAACCTCCATTTACATAAGTCAGATAACACAATCTATTTAAATAAATTCTAATTATTTAGTATATACTCTTACTGGAACATATATTTTATGCATAAATATTGGGAAAATTAGGAGCATACAAAAATATCTAGATAAGTAGCACCAAAGGATGACAGTTTTTACTGAATGGCAAAATAAGATGGAAAGAAAAAGTCAGCATTATGTTTCTGTATGAAAGATCTCAGCCTGTCCCAGTAAATAGTCACTTGTTGAATGGTGCTTAGTTAGAAGACTTGTTTCCATCATTAAATACATACAAGGACATTGTGAGTCTGACGTCAGCTCTTGGTCTCCCAATATTATTACAAAGGATGTGAAGCTTTATTTATAAGGTTTATTGCTTTATAAAATTTACTTATAAAGTTTCACCATCTGAAACATTTTCCTGATATATTTTAAGTTTGAGAGCAGGCTAGTGGCTAGGAATGTACTAACAACTTGGTGTAAGTGTGCTTGCATTCAAATATTAACTTTATTTTGAAGTATGTGACCTTGGACAAATTCCTGACCCTTTGTTTTTTTCATCCATAAAACACAGTGATGACAAAGGGGTTTTTTTGTGAAGATAAGTAATTTAATAGCTATAAGGTACTTTGTATACTAAATACTTAATAAATATGAGCATATTATTTTATGTTTTAAGATATTTTACAGGTTCCTTTCATCTATCTGGGAACCATGACCTGCCACATTAATGCTCATAGTGGGGGACTGAAAGCTTTCAAAAGATATTCACCAAAGAGGCCACTGCCTTTTGGGGAATCTACCAGCACCGACCCTTTCCTCCTCCTCAAAAAAAAAAAAAGCGTCTGTTGTTTATTATTCTGTACTTCCCCTTTCCATCATAATTCATGGAGTTTACCAGCCTCATAGCCAGGACACTTACCTGGGCTTAATGTCTTTTATAAAATCTGTTTTTGTGTAAAGCATGGTTGCTTTTCAATCCAATATTACTTGGGGATAGCATAATATTTTGGGACTTGCGGGTGTTCAATAAAGGCTTTGTAACCATGTACAGCTCATTTATTTATAACAACGTTAGAATGAGACTTAGCTCACAGACTCAGTTCTGTGTGGTCTATCCTGCAACCACAAACTACCTGCTTAAATCAAATGAGTTGTCTTGAAAATATGATTATTAAGTGCAAGAGGGAAAAATAAAAGATAGTCAATTTATCATCTCATGTAGACAACGTTTATTCATTGATTCATTATTAATTTAATCAGAAAACTCTTATTAAGTACCTAATAAGGACCACATTTATTACGTACCTAGTAAAGACCAGGTAGTTTTTGCTTGAAGCTACAAAGACAAGACAGAGTAATTGCCACTGTAGGGCTTCCATTCTGATTAGCAAAGGTGATGGTCAGGTAGAGATCAAGATTTGTAAATAGCTAAATATCAGATTTTTGTATCAGCAGCTATGATAAAATTATATACTGAACACAGGAGTATCCAAAGGAAAGGTGAAACCATTCCACCTGAATGGGTGAGTGTCAGTTAAGCCTAGTCTTAAAAAAATAGTAGGATTTGATGAGCTGGATGGGATGGAAGGATTCATGTATTCAAGGGATAAAATCTATTAATACATGACAACAGTGCAATTTTTCACCAAAGAAAGGCAGGCCTATTACTATACCTGTGTATGGCATGAACTTAACACATACAAGAAAATAAAATAACTGAAAAAGTAAGATGATATCAAATACACTGTTGAGTTTTCTCCAAAGACAATATTGGAATAAATATGAATATGGTCATTCCTTAGCAGAAAGAAGATGATAATTACAAAATGATCACTTTAATAGATACGATATTCCAACATAACTCTTTATACTCTATCTTCCAAATGATCTTCTAATAAAAAATTGAAATTTACAAAGCATTAGGAACAAAGGAGATCCCTCTTTTTTACTCTCTTTTCTTCCTGCCTTCCTTTCAGAAAATAACAGTCCAAAAGCCATTTGGTGAGGCTAACAAGGTAAGCGTTCATACGAAATTGGGGGCTGTAAAAGTGAGAATAGTGGATGTTACCACTATCATACATGTCGATTGTCTGTACCCTTGCTAGGAAGTGTACTTCATGGGTGGCAAGTGGTTTTCAATTTGTATTTTTCCTCCCACAGTGAAAAAGCAACTATGGTTTCAGTAGAACATCCAAGTGATTATGGCAGGAAATGATATAAAAGCATATACCTTGTAAGTTTTGTATATTTATTTGTATTGTTTGTCTTTCTTTTCCAGACTGCAGGCTGTATAAGAGTATTTTTTCCCTGTTTTATTCACTGGCACACAGTAAGTGCTCAATAAATAATTTTCAAATAACAAGAATAATTTGGATAATACAAATGTATGTATGAAACAAAGAGTCATTTATGTTAAGACCTTAAAGGTGTTAAATACAGTCATACACCACATAATGAGGTTTCCATCAATGAAAGACTATATATAGGATGGTGGTCCCATAAGATTATAATACCATATTTTTACTGCACCTTTTCTATGTTTAGATATACAAATACTTACCATTGTTTTACAATTACCTACAGTATTTGGAAGATGTGTTAGTCCATTCTCATGCTACTAATAAAGACATACCTGAGCCTGGGTAATTTATAAAGAAAAAAGTTTTAATTGACTCACAGTTCAGCATGGCCTCAGGAAACTTACAATCATGGTGGAAAGGGGAGCAAACATGTCCTTATTCACATGGCAGCAGAAGAGGCAATGAATGCAAGCAGGGAAAATGCCAGACTCTCATAAAGCCATCAGATCCCATGAGACTCACTCACTATCATGAGAACAGCATGGGGAGAACCACCCCCATGATTCAATGAGCTCCCCCTGGGTCCCTCCCATGACACCTAGCGATTATGGGATTACAATTCAAGATGAGATTTGGGTAAGGACACAAAGTCAAACCACATCAGTAGAGTAACATGCTTTACAGGTTTGTAATGTAGGAGCTATACCATATAGTTTAGGTGTATAGTAGGCTCTACCTTCTAGATTTGTGTAAGTACACTCTGTAATATTTGCATTTGGATGAAATCACCTAATGACACATTTCTCAGAATATATCCTCATAACTAAGCAATGTGTGACTGTAATTTGTGTAATTTTTATTTCCAGTTGATTAAATATACAAATATTAAAATGAGGTAAAATTGAGTGACATTTTAATATACATTTTTTCTTCGTTAAATATGTATTGTTGAATTGCATGACCAGCAGTCAATGGTACTTATGAGTCAAAGGATGAAGTTAGAGCTGTTAGAGTGGAAATAAAGAGGAAATATAAAAGATATATAAGAAATATGCAAAAGAAAGAAGTCTAGCTAGAGGTCTAGCAAAAAGAATGCAAACTTTTTAAGCTTTATATAGTAACTTTATGTTTTTTCCCAGATATTGCATGTATAACATAAATGTATGACATAAATAATTTTAAAAGATGCTATGACTTTGCATTCTGTAGAAAATGGTCATGAAATTACAAACATGGCCTAATAATTTTTATATTTGATCTCAATATACCCTGAAACTAATTTCCTCAAGAAATGTTCTGAAATATGAGGGAAAATCAGAAACTAATTTCCTCAAGAAATGTTCTGAAATATGAGGGAAAATATTTATGCAAATTAACTTAAAAAGTTAAATAGGATCATGTGTAGAAAAGTCAAAAGGGAAATTATGATAAGAGATGGAGGAATTATAAAATCAAGCCATGACTGGGTGCGAGAACCTGAAGGGTAAGAATAGTAGCTCATTCTTTTTTAATATGACAGTGTCTAACCACTCAAGGGCTGAAGAAGAGAAACTATTAAACATTTGCTGATGAAAGATATACAAAAATGAATAAAAAGTTTGATGTAATAAAAGTAATACTAATAGCATAATTAAAATAAATGAAGATCAGGCATAAAGATTTACATGGACATACCTTAGAAAATAGCAAGCTATGCAATTACATTGCTTGGAAATTTACAAAGAGTTTATTAATTACATGTTTAAAAGATTTGTGATAATATATGTATTATTTTAATATACCTGTAGAGAACATTATTATTTTCTTTAGTCCACCAGGTAGACAAAAGTATTTCGGCCACCTTTTTTTGTGTGTGTTTATGTTGCATACATCTAAATTAAGAATAACAAAATTATTCTAGGTACTGCTTTGGAAAATTTATCCAATATGTTGTTATGTTCAATATGGTATACTTGACTGCTTTACAAAATATTATTATACATTCAACTGGCAGGGAGCTTCTAATTTTCAACTTTTTAAGGAAAATGCAGAGATAGTTGGATCACAGTTTAATACCTATGTAAGAACATTGTGGCATAGTTACCAGGAAAAAAATGCCTGTGAGGACAGGTTGCTATAAAAATCATGAATATATTATAAAAAGAAGAGAATAAATTTTGAATCATAATTCTTAATTTATCCAAATTATCATCAAATCCCTTACTCTTAAGTAGGTAATATTTTAGAGTTTGAAATTTGTGTTAAATATTAGTATTTAATTATGTAAAATCACATAATTCACTGAATATCCATTGAACAAATTTATACAACACAGGTGTAGTTTGCATCTCTAAGGCATGGATGTTTATATTTTTCACTGGACGTTGCAAAGTACATACTGTACACTGAAGATTAATAAACATAAATGTTTAATACAATGCAAATGTGACTGCTTGGAGAGTTTGGGCTGTACATTCTGACTTTTCATTAGCCATTCTTCAAGTTGACAGACGAGCCTGTCTCAACTCATTATTTTAGGGCTTTAATAGTCTCTTTTTAACTCTAGCATTTTTTAAAGTATTAATTTCCTCTTCTTTGTAAAAAAAGAATGGAAGAACAAAAACTCAATTATATACCTGTTAGAAAGCTGGCTCAATAGAACTGTAATAGTTCCTTTATTATGGTCTCTTAATACAGTTGCATAAGTGCACTTGAAACGTAAGCTTATTTACTTAATAGACTGTAATTACTTTCTGAAGCCCCTTAGAGCCAAAAGAGTTTTTGGGTTTTCATTTAAATATTCAATGTTATGAATGCCACAGGCACTTTCTAGAAGAACAATCCTTGGGTTCTTTAGTAGTGTTCATCCCTTGGAGTTTTGGAACAGAAGTGTAGAAAGCTGGAGGTGAAAGGAGGCTGTGAGCTCATCCCGCCAGACTACACGTGACAAGAGCAAAGCTGGGTGGTGGCAGAGAAGCTACAGTCAGTCCCAGCAGGCCCATCACACAAAGGTTGCCTTTGGAGATTCAGTTGCACATTCTTTCCTCTATGCAGTATTATCAGGTTGTTTAACAAAAGTAAAACATTGACTATTGTTGCTTCTTACGATCACATGTATTTCAGCTGGAATGCTACATGCTAAGGTAGATGAGAATACTAAATATTATATGAGCTATCCTTGGCATATGGTACCAAATGCTAGTGGAAGTGTTGGGCATGTGAGGCTTTTATTCCTTCAATGTTTCAGTAATTGTGGAAAAAATATAGAATTCTTACCAGGTCTTGCCTCTGCACAGCCCCAACCCCCTCTTCTCTAGCTAAGTCACTTGGCAGGCAGGCTGAGCCGGGATCTAGAACTGGGAATTTGACCATGCATGGGAGGGTTTAGAGCGTGTAAAGCCTTCTATTTGGGGACACAGGATCAAATCACATCTGCCGCTAGTTTGACCCTGACCTTGTAGATCAAGCAGAATAATTGGCTTTCTGCCTTATTCCTCAATCGTGGTTTTCTTCCCACATTTACCCTACTCTTGCTTTCTTGTCTGAATCCCAGCCTTGGAACTTGTTCCTCTAGAATATTCTTCCACAGGGGACTTCAGTCTGCCTCTTTCTAATGTCTGGGACTCTGTTACTTGTACACAGATTTGCCTGGGGCTCCCTTCCCACCTGCCTGCCTGGAATTCCTGACACTGCTTTGCTGCCAGTCGAGTCACCCCTTAACTTCTGTTGGATCTCCTAATTCCAAATGCTGTCCTGGCTAGCTGGCTCTTGTTTACCCACAAGTTTCCTGAACGTTATATCCTACTATGTTATATTTCGACCAGCACCAACAGCTGCACTTGATAACCCTAAAGACTGACTTTCCCAGGGAACATATAAAATTTCAGGTTCTGGCCACTATTATCTGCTCTGTTCTTCTGCATGTAACTGCATTGCCTTTTTAAAACAAGAGCATCTATTTGTGAATTAACCAGAAAAACTATATATTGCCTTGGAAATTATGTTTATGTCAGTTGTAGATTAGTTTTAAAAATTTAAAATTAGCTCACAGAGACATTTTGCAATTTAATTTCTCAGTTTGCCATGTAGTTGTAAAATTAAACCAAACAATTTATTATTTCAGTCCTGGAAACATTATGAATAATCTTTCAGACAGCTGACTCACTTGAAGAAAATGGGGTTTTTCCATGTACAACTTTGAGAACGACGTAATTTGGGTTTGATTTAAAAGTGAACCTATGAGTTTTGAAAGAGGTCTGAATTTGGCAAAAGAGCATTTTTTTAAATAGCAACATCTAATCTTCGCATAAAGCAAGATCATGGCTGCATACCAAGTAACTCGTATTTGTTTTTAATTGATGTGAAGAATTCAAATCCTCTCATGAAATTTTCTAACTGTGATTTTACTAACATTTGGTTTGTTAAACTTTTTTCTTTGACACTCTTTGAGGCTAAGAATTAGAAATTCATGTTGCAAAAGACAAGAATAATTGCAGCTCCCTCAACTTCTTTGCAACTTTGCCTGTCATATCACCTTTCTAGCTTTCATTTTCTCATCTGTAAAACTCATCAGAGTTTTGGGGATAGTGAGAAGGAAGGAGATGAAATGTCTCCCAATTCTACTATGCCAAGATTTAAAAAGTCGGAGAAATACTTGCAATGGGACCTATTCCTTAATGGAATGTTTTCTTTTAAGGCAGAAAACTTGAGACAGCTAATGAAATTAGCCACACCTTCCTTTTTACCTAATCTTAAACTTTTCTCTCACTTAAATCTATTTTTCCTCAATGTGCCTCACACTTTTCCCCCTCAAAAGAGTCCACCTCAATGCAAAAATGTTTCTAGTGTTTTGAGTTTTCTGGGTTTTTGTTTTTGCCTGTTTACAAGTGGGTACAAAGAAAAAAAGTGGTAAAACATATACTTTTAGATCTAGCAAAGATTCTAATGATGACCAAGAGTCTTGTAATGAAAGAAAGAAGTGAAGAGAAAAGAGGTGACAGAAAGAAAGGAAAGGTAAGTTTTTAATTAGATCTGGTAGAACTATGAAGAATAGGAACTTTTTCAACTAGGGTACTGTATTATAAACTCTTCCTGCAATTTATTTATTTATTTATTTATTGGAGACCAGGTCTTGCTCTGTTGCCCAGGCTGGAGTGCAGTGGAGTGATCATAGCTCACTGCAGCCTTGAACTCTTGGGCTCAAGTGATCCTCTTGCCTCAATCTTCTGAGTAACTGGGACTATAGGTGCACACCATCATGCCCAGATATTTTAAAATTATTTTATTTTGTAGAGATTGGGTCTTGCTCTCTTGTTCAGGCTGTTCTTGAACTCCTGGCCTCAAGTAATCCTCTTGCATTGGCCTCCCAAAGTGCTGGGATTACAGGCATGAGTCAACACACCCAGCTTTCCCTGAAATTTCTCTCCTTACTCTCCCTCATTTAAGTCCATATCAAAGCATTATCTATCTAATTATCTATCTATCTATCTATCTATCTATCTATCTATCTATCTATCTATCATCTATTCATAGATAGGGGAAGAAAGCAGGGAAATCATCTATTGAGGAACCTGAAGAGATTTGGAAACTCGTTACAGGAACTGGCCTTTAATTGAGAAAATGAGGATCTTGGATCAAAATTATTTAATTTGAGGCTCTTAGCACCAGACTCAGCTTCCCCATTCCTGTGATTTTCTTCTGCAACTTTAGCCAAGGCACATAACCTAATTTCAGTTACTTCTGCATAATTGAGAGAATACAACCTGTTCCTTTCCTCACAGAGTCATACCAACCTAGATGAGGAAGATTCAAGGAAAAGTACTTCAAAAACTTCAAAAGACTATGTCACAAACTTCAAAAGACTATGTCAACATAAAATCACTTCATTTACTTTTTTCTCCATAGAGTGAACTTGCTTACTCCACACTAAGCAGTTTTATTTACAAGACTATTGTTTGCTAGAATTTTCCACAAGTTCCAAATTAAATGAGTGAAAACTATTTTATATATTTGTATTTACTAGTGTCAGCCTCCTGCCACATAGGTATTGCTATTTCCGTTTTACAGTTAAAGAAAGAGAGCCTAGGGAGATTCAGTTACCTGCCCAAGGTCATAGAACTTCTAATTGGCTGAGCTGAGATATAATTCCAAGTATGCCTATTTCCAAAATCCATGATTCTTCCACTAGTATTGGATTCCAAGGACTATTGAGACCAGCCCCTAGGCTACAATGCATACATGCGTCAAGTGTGCCCTTAGTGACTTGGGGTGTTTTACACAGAAATTGTTTCTATTGTAAGAGAGAGAGAGCGGGTCCTTCAACACTAGCTGAGACAACACCAAAAAGGGGCATATGAAAGTAACATTTATTAAAAATGATTTTTTAGCAAATTCATATTTATTGAGTCAGGCATTTAGCATAAGTTATTTCAAGGTGTTTAAATATTTAGGTTTATTTTGTGCTTTACAACTTTCAAACATGTTTCCACATATATAATGTCAGTCCTTATCACATCCTGGTAAAGTAGATATTATTTCTACTTCACAGAGAGAAGCCAGTGACACATCTAATGCATGACAAACCAGCTAGTGACATGGCCAAGGCTTCTGACCCCCAGCTTTGGGCTCTCTGTTCTATGAAGGTCAGTTCAGGGCTCAAGCAGGGCAGATGAGGGTAGAGCATGACACCGGAATGTTAGGAAGCCAGGGCTGAAGCTTAGATGACCGTGAAAAAGAAAAACAGAAAACTGGAGTATTTTATCCACTTTAGTGTTTTGCCTTGGGCTGACTGGAAGGTGGCATCTGGAGAGATCATGCTCATTCGTGGCATAGGAACTGACGTTTGGGGTATATCCACTTATAAATGCAAAGGAGAAAAGTAATTCCTGAGTGTAGAAGTGGGACCTATTTCCCTTGTAAGCATCCTTTGCTATCATTGGGAAAATTAACATTTTATGATGAAAATCCTACCAAATTATAATCATTGTTACCATTGTAATTATTATTTTCAGCTCTACTGAAAACAAAAATTAGTTGTCATTCAGATTTATGTTTTTTTGTTTTGTTTTTGTTTTTGTTTTATCTGTGGCAAGGAAATCAACTATATGTTATGTCTACCTATCTACTGAGACAGCTACACTTGGACTGATTGAATAATAAAATAATTCTATTTGTTAGTGAAATTCAGGCTTAGCATGAAGAAAAATATGTTTTTTTTTTTCCTGAGCTCATTTATGAGGCTTACGAGGGCTCTGTGGATCCTTGAGTCATATACATAATTTGAGCAGCAAGCCAAGGTATTTCTTACTTGTACTGACTGAGCAGAGAATGGGACCGGAAGGGAGACTTCACTGCATCTGCATATGAAGCTCGTATCTCCTCAAGAATCAGGGTCATGCTAAAGTGGTCCCTTGGCTCCCTTGTAGGCTGAGCCACTTTTTAGTCTCTCCTGGGAAATAGAAAAGGAGCATCAGTAAAATGCAGGCTTATTCAACTTTGGTTCCTGTAGAGGGAGATGCAGCACATCTTGGCTGATGGAAGTTTATGGAAAGAGCCACTGTAATCACTTTTCCAAGGAGGTAATGTCCTTCTTGATCCTCGGCTATGTCAATATGAAACTTCTGTTTTCCTCAGTTTCAGTGAGTAGGTTGGAGACTCGTTAACCTACCTAGTGTTTGACATACGGGTTTCAGGACAAAAAACCTGTAGGGCCTCTCATCCTTGGTGCAGTGAAACAGTTAGGGAACAACTCCAGGGATATTGGCAGATAAACTGCCCCTGCAGCAAAAGGGGACAGATGAAAGTACCATTTGTTGAACAGGGTAGGTACTTCTAAAATGTAACAAGCCTTCCCGAAAGTCTACATTTCTTATAATGGCAACAGAAGTAGTTGATTTAATGATGAACCCTAGCCAAGACAGGCACAGAGTAGATAGAGTAATCAAAGATAGAAAACATGTTTTTTGTTTGTTTTGTTTTTGTTTTGTTTTTCAGAAAGCTGACGACTGGAACTGTGGGGAGAAAGAGTTACCTAGAAACAATGATTTCTCATTTCTGAAATACTCTGGTAGTTATTTTAAAATGACCTTTAATGGAGAAGTATAACTTGTTTTCTTGGATTGGAAAAAATAATGGTGACACCCTCCTAAATAGCTGTTGCTATTCCTCTAGTAGTTGTCTACCTTCATTCAAAATGGGCTTGACTATAGATCAGGTCACATGTGCTCCAGGCTATTCTCTTGAAAATATGCAGAGAATGCAACTCTGTGACCTTTTTGAGCTTGTACTAAAGGCATCATAGCTCACAGTCTAGAAGGTCTTTCTAACTGAACCCTTGTCCTCTGGCAGTGCTAATGTGTTTACATTATTTATGGTTCACAGCATATGTCCATCACTTAGAAATGGTGGGTAAGTTGGTTCCCAGACCAAAGGAAAAAAGATTTTTCTGAGTGCCTACAAAGTAACAAGAAATGAATCAGACCCAGCACATATCCTTCAGGAAGATATATTGTATGATTCATTTTGTAAATAAAAGGGTTTAAATAAAAGCCAAAACATGAAAGAAATTATCACCCTAAAAAGTAAACATTGGGCTCACTTTAAGAATAAAAACAGGGGAGGCTTCAGAGGATGGACCCAGCACAAAATTACTCTGTTCCACTCAATCTTATAATACCAGTTATAGTCTTTATAGTCATTATAATCTTATAATGCCAGTTCATTCCATGGCATTCAAGTCAATTTAATTCACTTCAGTTTTGTTTAATGCAACTCAATTCAACATTTTAAAATGACAAGATCTTCATGTGTTGTTGTAGAAAGAAGGTTCCTTCTGAATATCATGTGTCCTAGATGAGCAGTGAATTATTTGGGTTAAGAGAAAGAGGACTGGATAGGAGAACAGATCCAACAATCCCACCCTAACAGATGTCATTGGAGAACCTCTTTTAGCAGGGCAGAGTCAGGGAGGTTGAGAAGAGTGCTTGGTTTGGGGTAGGAAATAGAGGGCACAAACTTAAGGAGAGGATCCCTGTGGGAACTGAGGAACATGTAGAGAGAAGCCTTCAAATTCCTAGATAGAAATGGTCCCGGGATGTCAAGAGGTCTGGGTGACACAGAAAGGAGTGAAATGAACAAAACATTTTGAAATGTGGTAGAATTTAAAAAATATATTAGCTGCACACAAGGATGGTCAGTGAGGTATTTATTGGCATTGCTTTCCTATAATTAAAACTCAGAGAGAGGATATACAGCAACACGATTTTCCCAAGTTTTGAAGAATGGAAGTGGCCACAGTGGTTAATGGTGGCAGGCTTCAGGCAACTGAAATTTGATAGATCCCTGGATATCTCCTTGATTTCCAAGCAGAAGAATTTCCATGTTAATTTCAAATAATAGTGGTTGCTTTCTTTATTTGTGACAGACTGAAACCAATAGGCAGATAGACCCAAACTTCAAAAACTGTGTTTTTCTTTTTTTAAATTCCAATCCAAGCATTGCATACTGCACAACTTACTTTGCTAATAATTGCACTTTTGTATCCATAAGTGATGGAACAGAATTTAATAAATCAAATAACAATGGATAGCTATTTTCAGAACTGCATGAAATATATGAATGGCTGAACAATACAACAATCACTACTATAACGCTGAGCAAGAATAGAGTCATTGTTTTATTATACCAATTACCAAGTATTTGGGGCACATTCCTTTGGTGGTGAGAGCTTATTACCTTATAAGAAGAGGCATTGGAGGTTATATCCCCTGATTGTCCTTTCTAAGCATGGAAAATTACCTTGTTTAACTGCAACTCTTTTAAGATTTTTTTTTAAAAAGTGTATTTAAATGCAGATTTTCTTACCCAAGATGCAAACTTTTTTATATAATGGTATGCTATTAGGGCACTAGACTGATTGAAAATTAATATCTATTTCATTGGGTAGTATTTGCACTTATTGGGAAAAATGTGATATCAAATGCCAGGAGTAAAATGACAGTGTCATATATCTTAGTTTATTGAAACTTGGTTTGATGTACAGTTAAGAAAACTGCAATAATCCAGAAAGATGCCTGAAACCTTGTTGCTACAAAGGGACCCACCTACCCAAAGAAAGAAAAAGTAGTAATGAGATACTCATGGTAAAAGGATAACCTGCTGAGTTGCACTCCCCCTCAGACTTTTCATTTGAAGATGATAAGCTCAGTGTCTGCAGGAAGAACTGGGGAGATCTCCAAGTACAAGCCAGCTTGCAAAGCAAAATAGGCTGGATAAACTGAAGGGCAATTTAGACAGGGCTGGATAAGCATGGCTGAACAATACTTCCCTGTGCAGTTTGAGATTTAGAGAGAGGTGATTCTAAAAGGTCAAGATTATCCCTGCTGGAATAGGATGTAAGACTCCATTTGTACTTAGCTGTATACCTAGTTTGGTTTTGGGTGATGTTAAGCTGAGATTTGCTGCCCAAAAACATTAACCACAACCTGCCATTCTTTCTTAGGATTGAAGAGGGTTTTCTGGAGTCCTTCATTAAGATATAAATAAACCCAGGAGGCATTATCCCATACTCTTTTATACGAAGTGATATTCTAGCATTTAACCCTTTAGTAGTAAGGAGTAGCAGCGATAAAACACAAAATAACCACTTTAGAACTGGCAGAAACTTTCCTTACAGAAACTCTTCTATTTCATGACTTGGTTGAGACTTTCTGCCCTTTTAGTTGTAGGACAAGGCCAGGAACATACAGCGCTTTGACTCTGCAATCTAATTTTTCATGACTCAGCTTTGAAGCCAGACCTGCTGAAGGGGGCCTGACTGAGTCATGCTGTTTGTCCCTGGGCTTGCCCTATTGCCTTGGCACTGTGAGACTATTGATTTGCAAACTTTGGGGCAGATAAGGTCACATTCTCCTTAGATCTACAACACTGCATTTCAAATGATAACAAAACTGTTCAAACAATTGGACTGGTGAGGAAGAGAACTGACTCTGATGCTAATTAGTTGTATGATCTTCCACAACCTAGGAAACCTCTCCAATCTCACTTTCCTACCCAGATAAGGAGATTGAACCTGATTTTTCTATGATCATTGCTTTGGATATTAGAGGACACCTGTATCTAGAAAGTAAAATCAGAAACAAATGAGAGTTTGATATAATTGCTTGCTCATAAATCTTCCCACGCTGAGTAGCATTTTAAACATTATATTTTAGTTGCTTAGTGAGAGTGAGACATTTTAAATCTACTTTTAGCATAGACAATGGAGGCAACTTCTGTGGTAAATGCTAAGTTTCAAAATTGCATCCCTGGTTGTATTTTTGAAGCTTTAAAAAACTCCAACTATTTAAACAAGGCTGCTTGACTAATAGGTGTAAACTATAATTGGTTATGATATATTTAGGGAAATTTTTATTTACCAGAATCTACAGATACTTCAGGTAGGTGAGCAGATGGTTAGTAGCAAAGAGAAGTTACAGATTTCCAATAGTAAGGAGACTGAGATTTTCATCATGCTTTCCATAAGGAGGAAAATTTAGACATACTTTCAGAGTATGTACAAGTAGTAAAAATTGTTCTTCCTGATACACAACAGGATATCACAGTCATCTTTTACTATTTAACTACATTTTCTCCAGGGTTGTTTTGTCAATATAACAAAGCTTAAACAGGTTGAAATTCACTAAACTATCACCTTATTATCCTTGTTTTAGTTATTAAGTATAATGGTAAAGAAAGTTTCTTAACTACGACTAATACATCTATTTTTAAAGAAGCAAAGAGAAAAACTCAAAATTCTTCCAGTGCTGACCTATAATAATTTTACTATAAAAGTATGTAAAATATGTGAAAAGACAAAATTCAGAATTAATTTCAAATGTGCACAGTTCCTAATAGATTTATAATCCAAATGCAGTTACAAATTTAATACAACAAAAACAACACAATGAAAATGAAGAACAGTATTTAATATTGTGATTGGTGTTGCCTGGCTGGACAAAACACTAGCAGTAAGAATAGGGCACTAATGTCTTCATAAAGCTGTCCTTAAAAGAGCAAACAGGGCACTGGCCACTAATGCAGATTATTTTGTAGTGATCACACCTATATGGGTCTATACATATCTTCTAAAAACATTGGGGCAAGATCTATTTCGCACTTCAAAGGCTTTCACATTTTAGAAAGGGCAGTACCCAATAATCAAGCACATTGATACCTATGCATCAAAACATATGAATGTATAAATGTTCACAGCAAAATGTATAAATAAAAGCTGTAAATAATTTTATGTCCAGACAGGTCACGCTTTGCATTTATAGTTACTTACTGCATGTGGAATTGCTCTTACTTAGATACATGCTTACTGCATTTTGAAACTACTTATTGCATTTAGAACTGTGGCTACAGGTGTATAGGCTTCTAATACCATATGCTGTGTGATGATGTAATTTACATTTTGTTTTACATCCTTTCACACATCCAAACTTCTGAAATTCTCATGGCAGGGAAACATCATCTATATCTTATGTCCATTTCCATTTTATTTTTATTAGCAGTTTCAATATGGTTAAATAATTATTATAGAGCATTATCTAATCCCCAAGAATATGTCCTTGTACTTTCAAGAACCTCAGATCTTAGTTTGAGAAATGCACTAATATATCAAGTTGGGATAATATCTCAAACTTGGGAGCCAGGAAAGTTGACCCCAGGTACCACCTCAAGTGGTTTAGCTCTTGAAATATCAAAAGAATCTTGTTACAAAACAGGGAACTTTGATGGTGAGGTATAAGTCCTAAAGCTATGGAAAGGTTGGGGTGGAAGTATTTGAGAAGCTATGCCAGGTAGAACTCACCCTTTGGTCTTTACATACATCACCTCACTGGGAACCTATTATATTGGGGAATCTAGATGTCAAGGTTACACAGCATTAGAGCTCAGACGCACTGCTGTTGCAAGATTATGCTTTTCCCCACTAATTATGCTTCTAACTTATACTCCATGTAGAAAGAAAAAAGTCATGGGATGAGCATGAGGCCTAAGTTTTGTCCTAATTCTGTCTCATTTTAATTTTTTTAAGCTCTGGGCAAGTCACTTTCCCTGATTCAATCCCCAGCTATTTATTTATCTATTTATCTGTCTATCTATCTATCTATCTATCTATCTATCTATCTATCTATCTATCTGTAAAGCAAGAGCTCTACCTGTCTTACCAAGTTTTGTAGGACTTACTGAGAATATGGGTGTTTATAAAAATGCTTTGTAAAAAGATGTGCTGTCAGAGTGCAGCTGAATACTAATCAACACCTCACTTTTGGGCAAGAGCAGAGAATAGGCTCCTGTAGCCGGCCTGGGTTCCGAGTTCCCAGATGATGTGGATGGAAATGCTGGGTGTGGGCTCTCTCATTGTCTTCTCTCCTTGTTCTCCTCAACCAGGGGATTTAAAAGTGGCTAATTTGGAAACATAAACAGGACTACTTTGAAGCCCATATGTTTCTTGATTTCTGTTTTCCTAACTCTTTGCATTTTTTGTGTGCTTAGATCTTTCTGCTGCAATTGTTAACTCTTTCTGTCAGGATCTGTTTATTCATCTTTGTGTCTCTTCCAGTCTCACTTCTTCTACCCCACAATTAGCAAATTTATTTGCAGAAAGCACCAGTTGAATACTTGTGTCTGTTCAATAAAATATAACAAAATGGAACATGTACAAGTTTTAAAAATGTAGTATATCTAAAGACCTACTTGTTCTAAACTGGGATACATCAAATCGTGTATAGATTTTTATTCTAATAATACATAGATTTTGAAAGGAAATGAAATTTAAATTAATCTTCTGATAATGATTGTTAAAGTATTTCTAAAATATCTTATATAACCAAATGATAGTTTCTATCTAGCATAAATAGACACAGCGGTATAAACCATTAAGTTTTAAAAAGACAGACTTGAATAAAAAATTAAATAATGCCCAGTTTTCTGTGTCATATTTCATTGGCCCAAGCTTAGAGTAAGAATTTTCAGGAGCACTATTAGATTAATATTAAAGCAAATAAGAATTGTGTTGGAGTTGACCATGTTAACAAGTCTTATCTATACTTATTTAAAATGAATAAATCATATATATTATGCAGAAATGCCACAAATGTGTGAACTCATAAAGCCATAGAATGATTAGTCCAGAATCTCATAATACCTTAAAAAGTTTATCAAACCCTAAAATGGATTTTCACATAATAAAAGCTTTCCTTTTTAAAAAGTTAAATTTTCTGATTTTCTTCCTATATATTTATGATTAGATTACTATTAATTCATCAAAGTAATATCCTCTTAGTGTGCTGATTGTGACAGATTATTAAATGTGGCCATAAATTCTTCCATCTTTATATGCACATTATAGGCCCCTTTACAATGTGACATCACTGCTTTACCCATCGAGGGCTGGAGTCTCTTTCTAATCCCATTCTCCTTGAATCTGGGCTGATCTTGCATCTTGCTTTGACTGTGCAGGAAGTGACACTGACTAATAGAATGTGCAGGAAGTGACACTGTGCAACTTTTGCGATGAGACCTCAAAAGGCCTTCCTTATAGCTTCTATTTTGCCCTTTGGAACTCTGAGAGCACCAGACTCTGAAAAACCTTAGGACAACGAACCAGGTGGGGAGAAAGACCCAGGCTCCCTGGCCATCCCAGCCATCCCAGCTGAGCCTTCAAATCTGTTAGTGGAGCCATCTCAGACAGCCCATCTCCAGTCAAAATCTGATGACTGCAACCCTGGGAGTGATGCCAGATGAGTCCAGCCAGAGTTACCCAGCTGATCAGAGCCCAAATTGCAGAATCATGAGCAAATAAATGGTTTTTGTTTTAAGCCACTAAATTTGAGAAAGTTTGAAATGCTTGATTAACTGATGCAGTAAATAACTGATATGATAATGGTTTCTTTCCTTTTTTTTTTTTTTTGCCTTTTGTCTCCTAGAAATACAATGTTGAATTTAGAATCAACACAAATTAAAAGTTGTAAGTTTATTATAAAATTAGAAATAGTGCAAAATGTATAAATTTCTTAGTATAAATAATTTTCACCATGCCATAAAACCCATTAAAATTTAAAAATGAAAATAAGAAATATTTATGTCAACTTTACATGTAAAGTTAGCCATACTATACATTTTTTGCATACTTCTATCATCATCATGACCAAAATTTAGTCAAGACTCCATGTCCAATTTAAGCCGTGATTTGTACACTGCACACATATATTTTTTCCTACAGAAGAAATAGCTGCTTGTTCTTCCTTCACTAATTCTACTGATTAAATGTTACTTGTAAGCAAAACTCAGTATTAAATGAATTCATGTACATGAATTCTGTCATGGTATAGCTGTAATGTTTTTGCTTGTAATTTATGAATTTAATTTTCTGCTTGTTTGTTATGTCATTTACTTCATATTTATGAATGACCTGCCAGTCCCATTAGGAAAACTTGTGTAGACTTCATCAAACACATTGAGTACATCTTTTATTTGGGTAGATATTTTAAGGTTCAGATATTATTTTTCTGGGAAATTGTCATGGGAATGTTGGACACAAACAAAACTTTTAGAATACAGTGCAATGAGGTTTCCTTTAGAATATAGATTTTCTTCCTCCAGTCTCTATGACATCAACTCACAATAACTTCCTAGAGTTCTCACAGCTTGCTGTGGAAGAACTAATACAGAGTTCATGTTGCAGAAATTGCTGAGATTGCTGTTAGTATCAATTTTATTGAGAAGCCTTTGTCCTTATAGCATTTGGAATTTTAAAAAATATATAAGATAGCAGAAGCAGCAGAGAAAAAACACTTTTATATTTAGTTACACACACACACACACACACAAACACATATTGTGTCATCCCAACCCTCTCTGTGTTTTATGAGTCTATTTTGGTTTACATAGTTTCCTTTTCCCATTTTTTTCCAGAAAAGACACTAGCATGTGCCATGGTAAAAAGCAATAAAAAAAGGATCTCCCTTTTTGCCTTGTAGTGAATGGTTCTATCTATGGAATAGTCAGACATTTACTTCTTACCACAATGTATGTCAACTTTCATTTGCTTTGCCTTTGTATCCATAAGAAGCCAAATTCATTTAGCTCTCTGTTTTCTCACACCCTAAGAACACATAATGAGTCAGTATATATAAGAATACAGGATAACAGCCAACATACCTACAAGTTCTACTGCTTATACCAAACAGGGCATTTCCCAGGAAACAGCCTTATATCTCTAATTGCTGCCAAGAAATGAAAGCCAGTCATGCTATTGAATAGGAATACTGGTGGCACTGGCAATCCCATGCCTCCTTCCTCCTGTTGCTCCTGCACTGAACTAGCTGTTGAAAGACCACGGAATGTAGACAACTAAAGCACTGCCACAACCTACCACAAGAAAAGAGGCAAAGACAATGACCTTCACATCTCTGAGTGTTACCCACATAAAGATATTAGAGGAAAAGTTAGGGAAAAGATTAAGAAACAGCACAAATATTTCTTTGGTTGTTTTTCTGAAAAAAAAATTCAATTTTTATACTATCTTCATGTAATAAGTTCTGTTTGATACAGATTCTAGTAGCTTCATTATTAGATATAATGTAAAGCAGATGTAAATGTTTAGTAATTTTTTACTATTAACTGATTAATATTTTACTATGCTCCTATGGTCTTTTCCTTATACCTCCTCAAAAACAAAAGTTGGATGCTTGTCAAGTGGAGATGTGTGTAATCAATTTATGAACCTCTTGTTGAAATCAAATTTGTCTCTCTTAATCCAGTCTTTATTTGGTATATTCCAGATTCATTTTAAAGTTATTTTGTATAGTTTAAAATTTTATTTTTAACAACAGATAATTGTATATATTTATGGGGTACACAGTGATGTTTTGATAAATATAATGTATACTAATCAGATCAGAGTAATTATCTGTCATCTCAACATTTATCATTTCTTCATGTTGGGATCATTTAATATCCTCTTTCTAGCTATTTGAAACTATATAATACATCATTGTTAACTATAGTTATCGTGCAGTGGTATAG
The DNA here is from genome assembly GCF_024542745.1 of Macaca thibetana thibetana. Taxonomy (NCBI): domain Eukaryota; kingdom Metazoa; phylum Chordata; class Mammalia; order Primates; family Cercopithecidae; genus Macaca; species Macaca thibetana. Next base: position 80,413,685 of record NC_065589.1, on the reverse strand, counting down.
AACATTAGAATGTGTTCCTCCTATCTAGCTGTAATTTTGTGTCCTTTAACAAAATCCAATAATGATTTTGTCATTAACCCACCTACCCTCTTTCCTCTCCCTCCAAAGGTGGGTGTGATCCTAGGACTGGGTTACTATCCTCAAGGAGCACAGCCTGGCTAACCAGGAGCCCTGACACCCTGCCTCACGGCAACCACATTTTCATGAGTAGATAATCTGGGTAGTTAAGTTGGCTCCCAAAATGTGATCTAAATTGTTCACTTTTGAATCTGTGCTAAAGATTTCATGCCCATTTTTACCTCACAAGGCTGATGTAGAAGAAATGCAACTGGAATTCCAAATGCAGAGTGGCAATGCGGCCATGGCACTCTGGGGCTTTGTAGACTGAACGACTCCCAGTGGAGACCATAAACTGCATGAATCAGAAGAGCAGTGAGAAAGGTCCAGAAAGCTGGCCTCACTACTTACTGAACAAAACTCCACTTCTGTAGAAGGCAATCTCTTCAATGTTTAACAAGAGGCAGAGAAAGGAACTCTCTTCTTGTTAGCTTAGATGCATTGTCGTGATCCTAGGAATGAGGTGTGTGTGTGTGCGTGTGTCTCATAATCAGGATTAGTGAATTATAGTCATAAAAAGTAGAACAAATAGAAAAGTTCCCAAACCTGATGTTTTAAAGAAACAGAAATTGAATAATTTTTTAACACTGAGGTTTTCAAGTGCATTTTGTAGAGCACAAACTCTCACATGGATAAATATCTCAAGCATAATCATAGGATGCACAGAAGGGGTTGAAAGGGTGGCTCCCCCACTCCCCCAGAAGAGCAGCTTCATTGTGCATTTCATGTATCAGGGATTGGAATCCCACATAGGATTCTATCTGAAGAAGGAGTCCACTGGTAAAATTAGTTTCAAAATAAAACCATGCATTTAACATAAGAAAACACCAAATTTTCAGATTTTATACTTGGGTGGCTTCTAATACAAAAAGTGACAAGTAATGATGATTTTGAAAGTACTATGACTGCTACTAACTGTATTATTGAGGTGTGGAATATCCATGGGTACATATGTTCCCTTAAACAGTTAGGTCCTTGTTCAAGTCAGTATATTAAGGTAAGAACTGACACGTTGAGGAATGAACGAACGAAAATAAAATCCACAAAAAAGAAAATCATGCATGGTATGTGGAAAACTAGATTATTTTAATTCAATCCAGAAAGCATTTGTTAAGGGACAAAATTCTAGTTGAGCTCTAAGTGAGTAACTCTGGGTGCAAGTCAGGGGCAGGAGAGGGAAAGGATAGATACAATTTTAGAACATGGAAGCTGGAAAATAATTGGTTTGTAGAGCCTTTTATGTAGAAATACACCTGAAGATAGTTTTGTCCCACCTAAATCAGAGTTTTAGAACGTTCCCAACCACAGCAGGGCAGGAAAGAAGACACCTTGTACTAGGCATTTATCCGAGTGCATCTGAGTGGGAGGAGAGCCGTACCTCCTGAAGCTCGAGCAAGTGCAATCACTGCAAATAGGAAAGAGCTAGAGCAAGTATTTTAAAAACTGCAATTGGAGACAAAAACAGAAAGGGTCATTGAGATTCACATTTTAGCTCTAACAGAGGAATGAGATGAAAGCTCATCAGAGGAATGAGATGAATGTATCTTTTTTTTAAATTTATTTATTATTATTATACTTTAAGTTCTAGGGTACATGTGCATAACGTGCAGGTTTGTTACATATGTATACTTGTGCCATGTTGGTGTGCTGCACCCATCAACTCGTCAGCACCCATCAACTCGTCATACGCGATAGGTATCTTGATGAATCACACCTAACTTGACCAGGACTGGAAGATGACACAGAGCATATCATAAGGGACCTAGACCCAGAATAATAGCAAAGGGAAATAAATGAAAAGCCATATTCTCTAGTCTTCCTCATGCTCAATACAAATACTTTAGAATTATTGTTTATTATTTTCCCAAATTATCAGCACAAAGTCCCTGGTCCAATCTATCAGCAGCAAGTTTTCTAAGTTAGAGCTCTAAAATATGTAACAAGCCCATCCACTGATCTCCATTTCTACTCCATTATCCTAGTGAGTGCCATCTGTAGCCTGGGCGACTGTAATAGTCTCCACTTCTCTTCCTTTCTTTTAACCTATTTCCAAGCACATCTGTTAGAGTAATTTTTAAATATGTAAATTAGAGCGTGTCATTAATGTCCTCCAAGGGCAGGTTCCCAATATACCAAGAATAAAATTCAAACTCTTGTCCATATAAGCACCAGGGCCTGGCCCTTGCCTATCATTTGACATCATCTCCTACCACTCAGTGTTTCAGCTGCAGTAAATTTTCTGTTCCTGGGATATACTCACCCCCAATGCCCTTGGGGATTTGCTGGTTCCTCCTTTCTGACTGCATTTCCCCAGCTCTTCGATGTCTGTCTCCCTGTCCACCTGTAGGGCTCAGGTAAACTCTCTTCCTAGGGAAATCTTCCTTGAGTAACCACTTCATCTTTCTCAGCAAGGTTATTTTATTTATCCATCACTCAATTTATTATCTATACCACATTTCTTTTATTTTCATTTATTTTTCTTTATTTTTTGTGTGTCTTATCACAATAGAATGTGATTTCAACAGTGCACAGACTCTCCTCCACGTTTTTCTCCTCAGTGCTTATAACTGTGCCCAGTATATTACAAACATATAAAAAGAGCTCAATGATTATTTATTTTTATAAAAACAGCAAGCTAGAGTCACTTCTAACTATTCCTATTCCAGAATTCTAATTTTTATCCCCTAGAATTAAACAGCGACATATTTTGTGGAGGACACAAACACACTCTCACAAAAAAACAGACCCCATGCAAGGGATAAGATAAATAGCAAGTACCTTCATAGTGGTGCAATTAATTCGCATGCAGCGGCTGGTAGGCAGCTAAATGAATAACTTTAACTCTCAATGAGTCATGGGGTGACACAGGTCATATAGTTTCATCATGCTACTATGTCAACAATGGGTAGCTGTGTGTATTTGACTGCCACAAAAAGTCTATAGAATATTTTTGTTATTAAAATGAAAATAATAATTTAAATATTTTCTTCTTATTTTAGAAGTAGCGAATAATTTTTTCTGTGTTTTTTAAATTTAACCCTCATTATTAATGTATTTTTTCTACTCAAGAGTCAACACACCAGTTTTTCCTGTTAGCACTTCCTTTTCTTCCTCTCAGAGATTACATTCCTAGCTCTGGTGTTTTCAGGCAGCTGGTTATATATGTCCAGTTAGTAAGTTTCTGAGAAAAATTTTTAGTCTTTAAATGTTGAAGTAATCACAAGTCTCATGCAGAATGGATGGAAATTCAATCCTCTTTTATTTTCCCTTCTACTAAATTGACCAGAGAGAAGGGGAGGCAGTCTTACCTTTTTCCATTTAACAAAAATATAGACAAAGAAACAGTTAACAATAGTGTACCAGGTTGGTGGGGTGATTCAAGTCTCCCACAGCTGAAAGGTTACTTAATTCAGAGTTGTGCTGAGTTTCCTGATCTATTCCTAGTCTCCTGATAGACAAAGGTTTCACCCACAATCTGCAACCAGCATCAGAGTTATATCAAGGCAAGGAGGCTGATGTGGTTGTAAGTGTTTAATACATCGCCAAGGAAAGGGATGGAGGCCATCAGAATCAGAGAGAAATCCTTCAGTACTGAAGGGTCCAGCCTAGTAAATATCGTCCCCAGATGTGTGTTTGGGGGGGAGGATGGAAAAACAAGGAGCACACTCATTTTATGAGGACTTCCACATGACTCTTTCAACCACAAAACCTGGAGGACTTTGAGAAAATGGACTCTTGGCTATAGGCTATGGGCGGGCTTAGAAATTTAGCAGCATGAACAGTGTCAGGACTTAGGTGATCTGGCTCAAGGAAGCCAAAATAAAAGCTGCAAAAATTGGCCGCAGCTAATGCTTACAATCTCTCCCTCCAGGGACCCTCAGAACCTTTGTTTACTTACTAGAGAATTTAGCACTACTTTATTCATATATCTGGGTTAGCAAAATGATGTTAAAATAAATATATAAAGTTTTTATTTATGACTCCTAACTATACTGGCAAAGATTGGCCTTATTAACTTAGTTTCTGTTGATCTGGCCATGTGTACAAATAGACATGTGTATTTGTTCTTGTTATAAAAATACTGATGTAGCTTTGACATCCACTATTCTACATCCAGAAGTGTATCACAGCACTTTGTAAATGGAATGAATATCTGCAGCCTATTTCTATTTTCTAGGTTCAGATAGATACATTCTATTTTTATTTAAATCACTTAATTTACTGATAATCAATCATCTAAGTTATATTTTAAAGGAACTATATCATTTATATCTCTGTCAAGGGCCAAATAATAAAAATATTTTAGGACTTACAAGCCACACAAAGTCTCTATAACTTCATAATTGTATTTTTGGCAACTCTTTCAAAGTATTAACAACATTGTTAGTTTGAGGGTATATAAAAAACAAGGTTCAGGCCTGTGGGCTGAATATGGCCCGTGGGCCCTGATTTTCTGATATCTGGCACAAGTATTGGAAGTTATGTTTAAGAATTTGCCTTGCTTCAATTAAATAGCTGCACTTTTCCTCCTCTGTGTAGTGGGGATAATAATATAGGTAGACAGAAGTGACAGGTGTTCTGTATTATAAGAAAGTGATGGCTCTCTTGGAAAGTAGGGATATTAAACATTTCCAAATGCTCACAGTAGGCAGAGTCAATCTTAGTCTAGTCCTTGTCTAATCTTAGCAAAAATGTGACCCAATTTAACATTTGTAGGTAGCCACGTTTTTTTTTTTTTTTTTTTTTTTCCCTTCCAGAAAAGGCACCGTATGTAATTCTGAAATGCCATCTTCAATATTTTTCTTTGGTTATTGAAGTTGGAATACTCTGGGCAGCAATACTCTGGGCAACACTCTGGGCAGCAAGAATTGCCACTTCTCATATGTGATAATATGGTTTTTTAATCTTTTTTTTTTTCCTGCTTTCAGGCTAAATCTTCAGCCTTGATAATTAATCACAAAAATAATAGGGCCATGTACCTATTTGACATTTTGTATTTTGCAAAATTCACTTCTAAATGAAAATGAAGATGATTTCCTTACCATTTTTGTTTCTACAGCTTGAGTATCCCTAATCCAAAATGCTCAAAAAAATTTGAAACTTTTTGAGCACTGACATGGGACTCAAAGGAAATGTCATTGAAGCATTTTTGGACTCAGATATTTCGCACTTTCATTCAAATGTTGCATATCCTCATTCTGGTGTTATCTTTCCTGTCTTGCAGTTGACTAGCTAATCCTTTCTATAAAGGATGGCATTAGTAGCATCACTTCGTGCAGGGAGTGCTACCTTTCATGACCTTTTGGGACCAGATCTTCGTTCATCTGGGAACAATTTTCTTTGGTTTCACAGCATAGTTTCAAATTAAACCTTCCAAATTAAACTTGAAGTTTTGATGAAGGCCTTCAGAATTTGGGGAAAGTGAGGGCATATCCTTTTAAGTGTCTTTAAAAGAACATTCTAGTTTACCTCACAGACATGCTAGTTTATAACCAGTAAATATTCCTTTGGAACCACTGACTTCACACAATTGCTTTAACTACTTTTAGTCTTTGTCAGTCTCTTTCTCTCTCTCTCATTTCCTACTCTCCCCATCCCCAACCTAAGCAAAGTTTCTTGTGGGAAGGGGCTTTGAGTTGAGGGCAAGGAAAAGAGATTATAGCCAACCCAAATTTACATTTAGAAAAGTTTAAAACAGAAAATACTTCCAAATTAATTTTACCAGGCCAGCATTACTGTAATAACACAGCTAGTTGAGAATGCTAGAGGAAAAGAAAATATAGGCCAATATCGCTGATAAATAAAGATACAACAGTTATAAAAAAAACACAGCCCTTCATATCTGTGGGTTCCACATCCATAGATTCAATAAACTGTGTATTATAAATAATTTGAGAAAAAAAGGATGGCTGTGCTGTGTCTATATTGAACATGTACAGACTTTTCTTGTCCTTATTCCCTGAACAATATAACAACAATTTATATAGTATTTACATTGTAATTAATCTAGAGATGATTTAAAGGGTATATATAGGTTATATGCAAATACTACACCATTTTATATAAGAAACTTGAATATCTGTGGACTTTGGTATCCATGAGAGATTCCAGAACCAACCCCCCACAGATACCAAGAGACAATTACACTAGCAAACCATATTCAACAGTATATCAAAAAGATCATTCACCATGATTAAGGGGGATTTATCCCAGGGATGCAAGGATGGTTGAACATATGTAAACCAATAAATGTGTGTTTTAGCCCATTCTCACACTGCTACAAAGAAATACCCAAGACTGGCTAATTTCTAAAGGAAAGAGGTTTTATTGACTCATATAATCAATTGACTGGGTAATTTCTAAACGAAAGAGGTTTATTTGATTCATAATGAAAGAAGTTACCTGGTGAGGAGGCCTCAGGAAACTTACAATCATGGCAGAAGGCAAAGGAGAAGCAGGCACCTTTTTCACAGGGTGCCAGAATGGAGTAAGTGCAAGCAGGGGAAATGTCAGATGCTTGTAAAACCATCAGATCTTGTCAGACTCACTCACTATCACAAGAACACCATGGGGTAAACTGCCTCCATAATACAAGTACTTCCACCTGATCCCACCATTGACAAGTGGGGATCATGGGGCTTACAGTTCAATATGAGATTTCGGGTAGGAACACAGCCAAACCATATAAATATGATTCATCATATTAACAAAATGAAGGACAAAAACCATATGAACATCATAATAAATGCAGAAAAAGCATTGAACAAAATTCAACATCCCTTCATGATAAAATCTGTCAACAAAATAGGTGTGGAAGGAAAGTTTCTCAACACAATGCAGGCCATAATATGACAAGCCTACAGTTGACATCATACTCAGTGGTGAAAAGTTGAAATATTTTCCCCTAAGATCAGGAACAAGGCAAGGATTCACTCACCACTTCTATTCACATAGTGCTGGAAGTCCTAGCCTGAGTAATTAGTCAAGAAAAAGAAATACAAGGCATCCAAACAGAAAAGGTAAAAGTAATATTATCTCTGTTTGCTGATATTTTGATCATATATATAGAAAACCCTAAATACTCCACCAAAAAAATGTTAGAACAGAGAAATAAATTGAGTAAAATCACAGGTTACAAAATCAATAAATCAGTAGCATTTTAATATATTAACAATGAAGTATCTAAAAAATAATTAGGAAAACAGTCACATTTGTAATAGCATAAAAAATAAAATACTAAGTGGTAAGGCTAACTAATCAGATTAAAGATCTGTATACTGAAAACTATAAAAATAAATTGATGAAAGAAATTGAAGATGGCAAAATAACTGGAAAGAAATTTTGTGTCCTTTGATTAGAAGAATTAATATTGTTAAAATGTCCATATTATCCCAAGGGATCTATAGATTCAGTGAAACCCCTATCAAAACTCCAATGACTTCCTTCACAGACAGAGAAAAAACACTTTGAAAATTCATGTGTAACTACAAAGACCCAGATAGCCACAGCAAATCTACAGCAAAAGGACAAACTGAAGGCATTGCACTACCTGATTTCAAAACATATTACCAGGTTATAGCAATTAAAGCAGTATGGTACTGGCAAAATAACAGACAAATCAAATAATGGAATAAGACAGAGAGCCCAGAAATAAACTTACGCAGCTATGGTCAACTGATTTTTTTTTTGACAAAGTTGCCAAGAACACACAAGGGAGAAAGGACAGTCTCTTAAGTAAATGTTGTTGGAAAAATTGGCTCTCTATATGCACAATAATGAAATTGGACCACTATGTCACCTCTTATACAAGAATCAACCCAAAATGAATTAAAGCCTCAAGTGTAAGACCTGAAACTACAAAATTCTAGAAGAAAACATAGGGGAAAAGCTAAATGACTTTGACCTGGTCAATAATCTCTTGCATTAGACCCCAAAAACACAGGCAACCAAAGCAAAAATAGACAAATGAGACTATATCCAGTTACAAAGCTGATGCACAGCAAAGAAAACAATCAATAGAGTGAAGAGACAATCTATGGAATAGGAAAATATTTGCAAACTGTACATCTGATAAGGGGTTAATATCCAAAATACACAAGGAATTCACACAACTCAATAGCAAGAAAACAAATAACCCAATTATAACCAGGCAGAGAACCTGAGTAAACATTACTCAAAAGAAGACATACAAGTGGCCAACAGGAATATCAAAACATGCTTAACACTACTATCAGGGAAATACAAAAAATCTCAATGATATATCACTTCACATCTTTTGACATGGTTACTTAAAAAGATGTAAAATAAGCATTTGTGAGGATGTGGACAAAAGTCTGAGCCTTGTACACTGTTGATCAGAATGTAAATTAGTACCTCCATTTTGGAAAACAGTATGGAAGTTCATAAGAAAATAATAGAATTACCATGTCATCCAGCAGTCCCATTTCTGGGTGATACATCCAAATGAATTGAAATCAATATGCCATAGAGATATCTGTCCTCCCATGTTCAGGGCATCATTATTTACAACAGCTAAGATAAGGAAGCAACCTAAGTACTCGACAGATCAATTGATTAAAAATGTGGTGTATACACACAACGAAATACTGTTCAGCCTTAAACAGAAACAAAATTCTGTCATCTGTGACAACATGGATGAACTTAAAGAACATTATGCTAAATGAAGTAAGCCAGGCAAGAAAGACAAGTATCACAAGATCTCACTTATATGTGGAATCTAAAAATTCAAACTTATAGGAGTAGAGAGTAGAATGCTGGTTATCAGAGGCTGGGGAGGTATAGAGTTGTGTTAATGGCAGGGTCAGTGGAGAATGTTGGCCAAAGGGTGCAAAGTTTCAGTTAGGAGGAATAAATTCTAGTGATCTATTGCACAGCAAGGTGACTAGAATTAATAAAAATGTTCCGTGTATTTCAAAGTTGCTAAAAGAATGGATTTGAAAAGTTCTCACTGCAAAGAAATGAAAAGTATGTAAGGTGATTAATAAGTTCATTGACCTAATTTTCTCATTCCACAATGTATACACGCATCAGAACATCTCATTGTATCCCATAAATATATTTAAGTATTGTCAAGTATAACTAATAATGAAATTTAAAACATTTTGAAAAAATATTTTTTTCCTACAAATTGAAACATGGAGTACTTTTGAATATGTACTGAATCAAATATGTAAATTATAAAATCTAAGTTTGAGTTCTGTTTGTATACTATTTCCCAGAGACTCTTTCTACCCCTAAATCCCAGTATTCCTGGCCAATCTCATGTAATTTTGCTTTCCCTTTACCTGCATTTACGCTCTTGTTTATTTCCTTTTTTGTCCTACCTTGGAGATAGCTTACAACAGAGATAGAAAAAATTCTCTCATTTTAAAGGAGAAGCTGCTGAAGCCAAAACTTTACACACAAGTTAAGGTGTTCAAAGTCTAGGTGGGTTCTGAGGAGACTTTGAATAATTAATTTTCAAAACCTATGAAGTCAATGTGGATGCTACCATCTGGTTTTTCTTTTGTAAGTAAGCTAGGCTCTAGTAACGGGGTGAAATCTTGTAAAAAGTAGATATTTTCAGGAAATTAATAACACAAGTGAGAAAAACCCCTTTAATTATACAAAGACTAATTTGGTGGATAAGTATGATTCACATAATAAATATCTACATTCACAAATAGTCACTAAAAATTAGTTTAGTGTTACATGTGGCAAAAAAATCCCCTCTAGGTATTTAAGAAAAGCAATATTTTAAAATCATAGTAGCATCTATAAAGTAGCATCTAGGATATGTATTTTCTGTGCACTTAAACTAATTTAAAAGAACCAATACTGAGTAATTTGGTCAATCAAAAATGTTACCGCACACTGCAGAGTACTGTGTAGCCATAACTCCTATATTTATAACTATAAAAGCCATTGTTACATTGAATATGCCAAATGAAATTGTTTACTGAGATTAGGTCAAAAGTTCTTTCTAGCATTAAAGTTTCATATATAGTATAAAAGTTTTCACACAAGTTTTTATTGCTTTACACAAGGAAGATTTCATGGGGTATAAGCATTATAAAGGAATGTCATACATTCTTTATGGTGTTCTATATGGACTAATATTAAAGATTTTAGATTTTATGAAAGAGTTTTGAGGGAGATTTTGAGAGAATATTATAATTTCATAATAGTTGAAACAGTAAATTTGTAATTGCTTGCTTTGAAAGCTTATGTGAGGACTGGGCACGGTGGCTCATGCCTGTAATCTTAGCACTTTGGGAGGCCAAGGCGGGTGGATCACTTGAGGTCAGGAGTTCAAGACCAGCCTGGCCAACATGGTGAAACCCCATCTCTACCAAAAATACAAAAATCAGCTGAATTGCTTGAACATTGAACCTGGGAGGCAGAGGTTGCAGTGAGCCAAGATTGTGTCACTGCAATCTAGCCTGGGCAACAGAGCGAGACTCTAGCTCAAAAATAAATAAATAAATAAATAAAATAAAAAAGAAAGAGAAAAAGAAAGCTCACATGATCAAACAATTGTCAGAAATTAGCCTTTCTTCAGAGCGGGAATTTAAACTCCACATAAGTATTTCCCCTTACAAGATGACATTATTCTGGGTCTTCCGCACTGTTGGATCGGGGCAAAGCTGTTAACAGCATAACCTTTCCTCTATGAAATAATGTTGTGAAATCAAATTAGAATTTATAGCATTCAAGAACATATGTTTTTATTTGTGACCTAAATTCTCTGATACTATTTAATATATATTATTTTCATTCCTTTTGACAGTGAAAAGCTTTGTATTCCAAATTTCCAAATTGTTTTATTAATGCTTCCTAACTTTTTATATTTCCTACTCTTGTAATTATTTATTATTTCTATCTACATCTGGTCCCTAATTTTTTTTTAGCTTTTTCATTATTTCTAATTTATGTATCTCATAACTTACTTTGGAAATGTTACTTAATGATTAATCTACTTTTTCATTGGTTTAGTAACAAAATTATATACTATGTTTCACAAAAAATACATTACGCATTTTATAAAGTCCAAATTACTCTGCTTTTCTTAATTGGACAATATAGAATTATGCTAACTTTCTAATCAGTGAAGCCATGTCAACCAAAGTACAGCTTACAACTCACTAGGTAACAACCAGCACTGAGCTCAACTCATCCATTTCTAACTTGAATTTGTGCAGTTGGAGGTCTATTTAGTATTTTGCTGCATAGCTGATTGTAGGGAACTCAATTGCATTTGCTTGTAATCATTTTTCAAACAGTTAAGGTCATTTTTAATTCTAGTCCTGTCTTTCAAGGTGCTCACCCATCCTGATGATGTGATGTACTTGCAAACTTAATGACCACTCTCTCTAGCTTGTAATCAATCACATACAGAGATGTTAAATGCACTCAGGACTAATCTCTGCAGAACACCACCTGTTATGAGCTTAGGGGCAAAAGGTGTACATTATGTTATTTTTACCTTCTGGTGATTGCCTTATTCTCCACACTGGGGCTTAGAGGAAGATAAATAGGGAGCTCATTCAATTAAATGAGACCAAGCAGCTCCAGGAAGGTGATCACCGATAGGTCCAGCATCTTCCTTTAGGGCACTTCACAAATTATGGCGCCCCACTTTGACATTCACTCATGAACAAACCAGATAATTTGGGGGTGGACAATTTTGTCTCTGCCACAGTTTTACAGGTCTTGTGATTTTCCAAAGAGCAGCAAGTCCCCCAGTATTTAGGAACATTTTATCTTGTTGGTTTGAAAAGAATTGGTTTCAGTGACAAGCCCTTAAATGCACTAATATTTTGTGTAGAGTAGAAATGCTAAAGAAGTGAGCCTTTCAAAGTCAACTCTGTATTGAAACAGATCTACATACACATTTTGGTTCAGAAACTTGGACTATGTGGCAAATAAGATGAAAGTTTTACTTCTTGCATGAATTAACATTTCCAATACAGACAAACTCCATTTCAGGGTTACAGAGGCTGTGTCTCTAAGCCAGTTGCAAGTAGTTCTGGGTCCCTGTTTTTTTAACTGTAAAATGGAAATTTGACTAGATCAGGTATGGCAGGTAGTTTTACCTGGAGTACCAGTTTATTGCGAGTGGATGCCTTAAATGCTGTATTAGAAATTTTGAGATGCATTCTATGCTTCATGGGAAAGGATATTCCATGGAGTACTGATGTCTCCCACGGGCAGAAAAGAACAGGAGAAAATATGCTATTTATTATCCTTGCACTATATTATTTTTAAAGTTCTTTTTTTGCTCTAAGATTCAATAAGAACTTAGCCAAAAAGAAAGGGGAAAAAAAGGTAACTCATATTGTTCCTATCAATACTCTTGAGAGAACAATACCTAGCTGAAGTTTCGTTCCCCTAGCTAGTTGGAGAAGAATATGATTGGTTAATGTATGGTTTATGATGCTCCAGTTTATGAAAGTCTGTGGCCTACCAGTGGTTAGTGGTTTACAGATAACAGGGCACATGCTAACAGCTGACTGAGAGCTCCTTCATTTAAGATGAAGCTTTAAATTCACCCATCAAGGTTCTGGGCATTTGGTTCCAAATTCGTTTGCCAATAACCATCTGAATATATTGTATCTGTTCTGACTTCCCAAATTTAAAAAAGTACTTCTTGTTCTTTTTTTTTTTTTTTTCTTACGTTGGTGTTTTTAACATTTCTCAGATGGAACTTCTAAATCAGGACACAAATAACCTTTAATGATCTTGCCATTATTCAATTTGTAGTTAAATGTCATGTTCCCTAACAAACTATAAAATTAATCTCTTTAACATTTTGCTTGGACTATCAATGGTAAAGTTAATTGTAACTTGTCTTCTTTGAAGGTTAATAATCTACACAATTATCTGTGTACTAAACGATGTACTCAGCCCTAGCTGATCAAAGTTAAGAATTCTGGAATGCTTTATCTTAGAAAGTTACATTAAATATTGTAAACACGTGAGTTCAGATGCTCCCTTTCATATGTTAAACATGGACTGCACTTTATTTTTCCTAATAACCTTTTCATGACATGTACCTTATTAACCTTTATAAAGGATGAACAGTTTGTAGCATTTCCATTCATGTTCTCTGACAAATGAATTAATGTCAATTTTAAGAAGAAAAGTGAAAGTAGTTTAGTTGTGAGTTAAAAAGAAATTATTACAAAATGTTATAGACCAGACATAAAAATTTGAATGCTATGAGTCTCACTGGGAGAGGAACTGGGAGTAGAAATGTCCTTTTGGATATTAGGGTCCTTGCAGAGGAGGGGGGTGGAGTCAGAGTCGGAGAGGACCCACATAGGAGAATCAACTAGGATATTTTGTAATAAAATGCAATTTCATTCTATTTTACTACATACTTTCAGATGGGTGAGGAAAAAGATCCAGTAAGTTTGGTTAGAGGTGAGTTGGCGGCATAGAAAGAAATTTGCAATAGGTGTCTCCTGAGTGAGAGCCAAACCACAGCAGATGAGAGGCAGAAGGTATACAGCTTCAGGGCCTAGATGAACTGGAAGGTTGTTTAACAAGTTCATCCGAGAAAGCCTGAGGTATGGTGGCTGATGGGAAAATCCAAACCATGTTTGAAATTCCACCAAGGTTAGAGATCTGAGGAAGGTGCTAAATATTAAGTTCTCTCCACAGCCTACAAAACCTTAACTAATTTGGCCTCTGCTACTTTTTAAACTTTGTTGTCTTCTCTTTTTCTCACTCACTGAAATTGAGCCACCTCTCTGTTGTTAAATATGCCAAGTCCATTGTTGCCATCACAGGGCCTTTGCACATCTGTTTCCTCTGCCTAGACCTCCACTGGAATCACTGCTTCACTTTATTCAGGTCTCTGCTAGAACCTCCCTAATGATTTTATCTACAATATTCCAATACTAGTTATCCATTTTTTTCTGAAGTTTTTATAACTCTTACGATCATTTCATATTATATTGAATTTTGGTTTTGTATCAATGAATAAACAGAGGCCAGTAAAGGGGAAATAAGCAGTAAAGGTAAAAGCTGAAAATATCAAAAGCCATTCCAGATATTACAAAATGTCATAACACAAAGAGATTGAGTCAGTCTTTCAGAACTAAGACAAAAAAATGTGAGGAGGAGGGGGAGGAGCTGGAGGACTTTTTTTTTTTTGTAGTGTTTCTGCAGAATAACATTGAGTTTAGTTTGGAATCACAGCAGGGACTACACAGGGTTGGACTAGTGCAGCATCATACTAAGGAGATACTTTTAGAACCAAACAGGTGAAGATTATGAGTTGGAGATTGAGTTTTGGCAACAACTCTGTGATTTTTGAGGTATAGGGTCATTAGTTTTCATCTATCCTGAGTTCTAGGACTCAAAAATCAAATAAAGTGAAGTATAGATATTCCTGGTCCAACATGTATGCCAGATTATAATTAGACCTTGAGATATATAGATTGTAAGAAGATAAATTATGACCCAATAAAATAGAATATGGTGGTTTTTACAATTTATTTTTAATTTAAAAAATCTATTTTCTGTGAGGGTATTAATGTTGTTCCCTCATTCTCATTTGTTCTTACACTTGCTGAGTTTTGAAAGATTGTTTTCGGTTCCATATAAATACTTTTATTATTTTTAAATATACTTTTATATATTAATTAAAACTTAAATATATTTTTATTATATGGCAAAGTATTTCTGTTGTGTATTTTCAAAATTTTATTGAAAGGTGCAAAAAGTGGTTGTGAAAACACTATTCTTGGTTTCTTCAAGAAAGATAACAGAACAGTTTCTAAATAACAAATAAAAGCTGAGTATGGCGGCACACACATCTTATCCCAGCTACTCAGGAGGCTGAGATGGGAGGATCACTTGAGCCCAGAAAGAAGCAAACCAAGAGAACTGGACATAAAGAAAAAGAAATAAGAAATAATTAAACTATCAGCTTTCAGAAAATATCCTATCTACTTTAAACTACTTTTTTTTTTCCATTTTGTTTGTGATATTTGCTTGAACACTGTCCTCAGTGTAATCTCCTCCAAGAATGGAAAGATTTAATTCCAAAATTCAAAGGCTAGCTTATTATACCTTAATAAACTTCACTAGTATTACATTTAAAGACATATAAAATATTTGCAGTATGGTTTTCATTTGTTATAGATGGTAGACAAGTACCTAACGATGTTTAAACATACACCTTAAATCTCAATCTGTAAAGTACTGCAACTTAAATTACTAAGGAAACACGATATTTTAATTGCTCTTTGATTGACATAAAAATATGTTACTAGCAAACACATTCAAAAAGAGAGTTTACTAACTTAACTAGAGAAAGTTCTGTTTTATACTAGGGATTCCATGTGAAATTAAATTGTTTTAGGAAAAAACTACACATTATCCCTAATTATGGCTGTTGGCTTCATTATTTCTTTAAGGAATACAATATGTTGCTTACACATGATCAAGTTGCTTCTGTGATGAAAAAGAAGGTAGTAAGAAGCAGATATGAATACTCTAGAAATTCTACTCTTTGTGCTTCTATTACTTAGCTAAATGTTCAATATGGTTCAATAATGGACTGTTGATTAGTTCTAAAATTAAGAAAAATTTAATAATTTTCCCTTTGGAAAACTGGCATAGATTTATAGACTACTGCCATTCTACTTAGCTATTCCCACCCAATCCCATGGTTTCAATGACCTCTTAGGTGTTAAGGATTCCCAGAACAATTTCTTAAGCTCTGATTTCATTCTTAAGCTACTGTCTACGTATCAGATTTCTCATTCCACGCATACTTTATAGGCAATATACCCCAACTGAGCTCTTCGTTTTCCCTTCTAAATCTCGTCCTCTTTCTGTATTTCCTATCTTGGTGCAAGTGTCCTTAGATACCTAGTGATTAGCAGAAACAGAGGAGCTAATCTAGAGGTCTTCCTCTTCCTCAGTGTTGTCTTACTTCAACTCTATTTAGCCTTTTGATTTTAATTTTTCTAAATTTGTCATATCTATCCCATGCTCCCTTTTTTCATGCTAAGGCATTAGCTGACATTTTTCTTGCCATAGAAAAGAGGAAAAGAACGCTCCTATTGACCTGCAAAGCAAGAAAAGTCCATGTTCAAAGAAGAAAGAAATATTAAAAACTGGATTTTTTAGTATACGAAAGTGAGTACTGTTAAATAGCTAAAAATATTTGTATTTCATGTATTTGTATTCAAAACTACTAGTACATTAGGGAAAATAACTTCAAATGGTTATTAATTATTTCATAAATGAGTCCTAAAAATCTCATCAATGAGATTATAAATTATTGAGGTGATAGACAATCATTTTTCTCCTAGTGGAAAATAGAAAAATATCTATTCTTACATTAAATTGAAATGAGAATTGTGTAGAGGAAATTTTTTTAGAAGCTTCTTTAAGAGAGTTTGAAAGTGTGCAGACATGCCAATCTTTCCACATCCTGTGTAGTGGAAATGAATGAAGTTCAACACAGGTTTTCCACATACCTAAATTACTACTAGATTTCTTGGGCTGAGCATGGAAAGAAAGCTAAAACAGCATTAATTATTGTCACAGACTACATGCTAGGCTAGAGTTCACCTTTAGAGAGGAAGATTAATTTTGCTTTCCAATTTAGTTTCCTCTGTAGCTTTGACAAGATAAATCATTTCAGAGAAGATTTGTTAAATCTGATTAGAATTCTTGTTTTAGCAGCTATCAGACTTTTATAATGGTCCAGTGGCCAGCAATAAACAGACACCTAGAGAATCACAACTAAAACTTTTGGGAAAGGAATACTGAATGCATTTTTAGTTTTCAAATTGCTAGGAAAAAGTAAAACCTCCACACTTTTGAAAGACTTGTCTTGTTTTGATTTCTAGATGCCTGGAAGGTGATAGATGTGAGCACTAAAATTCTGCTTCAGTGTGAATTCCACAGCTATCATTTCGCTGATGGAAAATACTCTAAATATAAGAAGATATTCCAGTTGCTTAAAGTTTCATTTTTCAGTGTTGACCCTTTCCCCTTGAAACTTGCACCATCTCTATTATTGAGCTTGATAATTTGCTTTTCTTAGCATTGAAATAGACCCATGACAAAGTCAGAAAGAAATTTTCCACAACTTTTACAAGTTAAAAAATCTGAGTTTCCACCTATGGCTTAGATACAAATAAGATTCAGAATAATTATTCAATATTTAGTGCAATATGCCAAGACTTTTTGTACTTTTATGTTAGTATATTAGGTGGATGTATTGCATACCTTCTAGTAAACTCCAAATATACTTATACATATATTTATTTATTTATTTTAATAAAATAGTTTTTGTTTGGACAGATTTTATAAGCAGTGGCTGATTACATAATGGAAGATGATTCTTTTGTGTATAAATTTTATTGTTAAATTCTATTCCCCTTAATTTCCCCTTAAATTATATTGTTAAGGATTCATTTCTGTGGCCCATGAATTGTTTTTCCAGAATTTTTGTCTGCTACTAAGTAACATATTTGAGTCTGTAGCCTGGGAGAAACAAAGAGTATGAGTAAGTGAAATAAAACTGTGACAATGTACAAATCTTCAGTGAGAAGGCTGATTTACAAACTCAAAAGTCAAAGCCAAACTTAAACCAAAAAACTCTGAATTTATTGTGTTAATGAAAATCATCACTGATTTAACCAGCAGTAAATGAAAAGTTGATTAATTTTTAAGTATTCATTCAGTTACAAGGTGACATTTATTATTATTGTTTCTTAAATTATTTTATTCAACTCGCTCTTTTAAATCCTAAGTTCTATTCAATTAATTGGAAAGACAGTAAAATCAGGAATAGTTAATAGAAGCAATACAAATGGTTTGTAAATGAGAAAAAGCTTCCACCTCACTATGTATCATATCAATGAGAATTTGAGCAGATGACTATTTTCTGCCTACTTGGATGAGCAAGATAAACAGTGTTCAGGCTTATAAACTTTAGTCTAACTTGGTTCCAAAGCAAGCAAACAAAATATCTTGAGAGGAAATGTGACAAGATAATTTTTAAAGTTATATATTTTGATTCAATAGTTCTAGAAATCTGTTTTATTGAAATAATCAGCACCTTAAACAAAATATATAAACAAAGATAGCCATCAAAATGATATTTTTAATAAGATAAAAGCGAGAAATGCTTAAATTTTATAGCATTCAAAGGCAACTAAATGAATTACTATGTTTATAGTTTGGAATGTTATATTATCACTAAAATTGTTTCTTGAGAGTATACATTGACTTGGACTAATGTTCAAAATAATGTCTGTATAAAAACACGAATTTTTAAAATGGGGGTTTCATAGCATAATTAGCTATCAGCAACATAATTCAGTACTTTGAACTCCAAACAAAATTTTCTTTAGTAGGTTTAGCTCACACTACAAACACAGAACCATAAAAAACTCTGGGGTGTAACCTGGGCATTTCTCATCTGGACCATAGCTGGGCATAATGTGGGCACAGTTCTGTACTCAGAAGTCATTTCTCTGATTTTCTAAGTTAGTATAATTTCCTCTGCCTCCTGGTGGGCAACTGGGGATTACTTTGTGGAGTTATCAAAATTTTTCTTTTTATTTAGCATTAGGAGAAAGGTATATTTGGAGGTGGCAAATTTTGTCCAGTGAATCTCTATTCATATCCTGACTTTTGCCAATGGTCCCACCTATCATATGCTGATGGTTCCATGCATTCTTCCAACTCTGCCTTTAATTACACTGTTAACTGTACTAGGAATAGCTTATCATACTATCCTCTCCACATGTTTTAGTGTAACTCATTTCTAGTAACTCTTGTTATTTAACTAATGAAGCCACAGCATTCTGTCTACCTCATACAACTGGCAATTCACTTATTTTCTATGGCATCACTTGAACTGTACATTACTGTATAGTTTTATATTGCTACTTAGATGCTTTCCAGCCAGAGTGAAATATTATTAGCTGCCTGAAAAGGAGGTGTCGTTTCACCAACTTCTGGACCATTACAAGTGCTATTCCCTTTGCTCAGACCATTATTCCCCTCTGATTCAATTTGATAATGGCTCTACCAAACATGTACAATACATAGACACCCCCACCCCCATGACACAAACACACTCTTCACACAGTTCTCAAGGGTTTGCTGAGACATCACGTTTTCCAAAAAGACATTTCTGCCTTCTCCTATGGGATGTGGTTGGGTGCTTTTCCTACATAAACCCAAAGTATCCTCTACATTCTCCATGTGTCCCTTGGTAATTGTTTACTTCATCTATAAGTAAAGCCCAACAAGGCTAATAGTTCTGTTATCATAAATGAAAAAATGGATTTCTCAAATATTATTTAACTTTTCTTGCGTGGAGGTCTTCTATACTTCATAATGAGGTAATGGGGTTGTGGAGACTAGAGAATGCATTTTTCTTTCTTTTTTTTTTTTTTGAGCCTGTCCCCACTCAGCATTTCATACGTAAGGATTTTCAATACTTACAGGATTTTTTAAAGGACTGTATTGGATTTTTCCCTTGAGTTGTTGTCCTTATATGAAGTCACAGAACTCATGTCCAGGAGGGCCCTCAGAGATCATTTAGTCCAATCTTTTTATTGATATTGCTTTTAGATTTCACTGTGAAGGTATTTTAGGTATTTTGGCCCAGAGGCAAGATGAGTTAGTTAAGGGAGAAAGTGCTAGGAGTGCATAAATGAAGTTAAGGCAAACTTCTTACTGCTTTTTCCTCCTTTTTGAAGGGAGAGTTGGCAGAGAGTAGAAGAAAGGGAGGGGAAACTGCGGAGTGGAGAGGCTCCCAAAAGAGACTGAGACACTAATAATAGTGACTCCTGAAGAGTCAAGGATTTGAATGGGTGGAGGGGCAGGAAAAGGGTCTCACAGGGCTATAAGACTCTGGGGACTGGTTTGGTCCTGGGACAAACCTGCCAGCAGATTATGGTCAGAAAGGGTCTGAATCCAAATCTAAATTAAGTCTAATATAGGCCCAAATTGGGCCGCCTCTAGGAGGGTTCAGATTCTAAGCTATGTTTAGGAGAATAGGGAGCTCGGGGAAGATTACATTTACTGTATGTCTCTTTCTCTCACCAGCACTTTTACATAACACAGTTGGGTTAAATTGAACCTCAGAATGAGCTGGAAAAGAGACACAGTCACACATTACCCAAAGTTGGAAATAAGGTCAAGAGAAGGCGGTATATTCATTCAACATCATACTGGGGCATTGTTCTTAACTTTAAAAAAAAGTACATTATAGCAATATAACCTGAGAGGTTATGGAGAATGGGCAGGCAAGCCTCACCTGAACTCCGGGGGACTCATTTACATTTTAATTTGATGTACCACAGTTCCTTTAGAGAGCAGCTAAATGAGGTTTTTATTCTTCCACCTAGGTCTAGCTTTCCACACCATCTTCAAGAAACAGCTCCTATTAAGTGCTGTTCTCCCAAGGCCTAGGACTTAGGAACATCATCTCAATTCACTACATGCTAGAGCTATTCTGCCATTAAGCCAGAAAATAAAAGTAGTTAGAACATTGTATTTATATGGATATTTCTGAAGACAAAGATTCTGTAATTTTATTAACTTACATATGACCCACAATTTATTAAAATATCTTCCAGTTTCCTAGTCCTGGTTTTCTGCCAATATTATGTAAGCAAAATCACAAGCTACTTAATAGGAGGATAGACTGATGATTTAGCTGTTTTTATCTTCATTTATCTCATCTCTGCTAAGGTATTGAAATTATAACTGGGTTAATATTCTGAAAATTAGTAATGTGTTTTCTGTTTCGCCTCTCTAAGTGCTGGATCTTTATCCTTCCCCACGGTAGGGAGAGAAGAATGTGGAGAAAATTAGGATTTGTCATGGAAGGTATTAAATGATATCCCAAAAAGGACTGTTCTGTAAGACAATAAATGTGAAAGCCAGGCTCAGTGAAAACACAATTGTTGGCCTAAATGGGAAGATGTGTTAGATTAATGTGGACAGGAGGACTCCAGATCCTGCTCCCAGTAGGGACACTGAGAAAAAGCCACACTGTCCCTCACCAATTAAAGGTACAGCATATGATAGTAAATTTATAGGCACAGAAAACTTCAGGCAGTTCTCAGGCACATTGTGTGGTTTAACTTCTCCAAACCATTTTCAGACACACTTGGCATGGGTGCAAATTTGAGAACGGGGGCCCACCGTGGGACCTGCTGGGTGGCATTGGTGTGGACCATCAGGCAGAGGAGCAAATGCTGATTATGGCAGTGACACAGTATTCCCTAGCCAGAGTCAAAAGAAACAAGATCTTGAATTACACAGGCCTTATTCATTATGGAAGAGTTCTAGCCGGACAAGCAACAACGAGGTGAACAAGAGATCTTATTCCATGACATAAGTAGCCAGATAGCATCACACTTCTAGCCTTTGACTTTTGCCTTCTGGTACAAGTTTGTGTAAGATACACTCTCTCTCTGATACTCAGATGCCATTCTAAGGGAGAACTTTGAATATGAAAATGACCTAAGAAATACAAAATATTAAGAGATGTTGTTTTACTAGACAGAGTGAACATTACTTAGAGGGATTAATTAAAGCAACAGATCTAAAAAAGAACTGAATGGATTAGGTGTTAAGTTACTGTTCTGAAACTAAGAAGTCCATGAGGCTATGGGAAAAGATAGCATTAATAATAAGAGTAAAAAGAGTTTTTATTTTATATTTTTGCATATTTGAGCATGTCATGAATTTAACCTGCAATTTTACCTCACAATGCACCAGCTATATACTGAGGAAGAGTAGCACCCATTTTCTCCCTTGAGACACCAGCAACTGAGGAGAAATCTAGATATTACTGCTAGACTGATATCTAACTCTTATCCCATATGACAGTTCAGTTTAGGGTGGGATAGTCAAGGGAGTCTTCAAAAGAGTCAGAAATTGAGTTGTCTTAATTTATGGATTGGACTTAGGAAAATGGAGAAAGTCATTGCAGGAAGCATAGATACCTGGAATAGTCTGGATCACACAGTGTGTGACCAATATCAAGGATATAATTTCACTTCTATTTCAGCATTACGTATATCAAAAAATTTGAAAAGCCCTTTGAATACAAAAGACCTAGAAACATCAGATAAAATATAGCAAACATTAATTTTAGACTCTGAAGCGAGCTTCCAAAACTGGATAAGAAATGAGCAGGAATCAATATAAAAAAAATGCACTAAAATGTAGAGGAAAAGGTAATGTAGACATCATGGCATCTTTGCAAGACTGCCAATCTTGGCAACTAAGAGGATTGAATATTAGTTGTTACATAAGTTTATATCAGCAGGTACCACATACAGTCAGAATCCCTAAAGGATTAGATCCTTGGTGAAAGGTGGACTTGAAAAAACAAGTAAACTCATCTATCTTGACCTGAGCTTGAGTCGGAGAAAACATCTCCTCTAAAAATTTCAAATTTTTAATGCTTACAAAGGATTAGCCTCTATTCACATAGGTTTAAAGTTCAAATTTGACCTCTCTAGGTGGTCTAGGAGACCCCAAATAATAAATTACCATAAGTAATTCATATTAATTGATACTTTACAGGAACATCTGGCAATAGGAAATAGCACTTCTTGGAATTTCCAGAGATAAGACCCTCCCAATCATAAACTCAAAGTCCATAATTAAAAATATATGAAGAAGAATCAGCAAAGTGATTAATTAAGATTAGATCCACAAGAATACTATATAATTTAGTGACTGAGTATATAATGTACATACATACATTTGAAATGTTTAGGGAAAAATAGATTGAAACACAGAAAAGATCAATGTTTTTTGAAAAAGCATTTATAGAAATAAAAAAATAATTAAAATGGAAAATCAATGGAAACCTTAACTAACAGTCTGCACCAGACTTCAGCTGAAAGGATCACTAATAAATTAGTAATATGTTCTGAAAAAATTATCCTGAATTTAGTACAGAGATACAAAATGAAAAACATGACAGAGTTTAAGGAACTTGGAGGGTAGAATAAGAAAATTTAACATGTATTCACTTGGGCTTCTGGTAAAAAATATTCTATATAATGAGAGAAAGTAAGAGAAAAAATAACCACAGATGCTTTCCAGAATGGAAAAGCACAGATACTCAAATTGAGGGAGACTAATACATTTCAATCAAGTAAATACAAAGGAATCCACAGTCAGAGGTATCATAGTGAGACTGCAGAACACTAAGTATAAAAAGAAAATTTCAGTAGCAGCCTCAAAGAAAGGTAGATTTTCTCCAAAAGTCTATAATTAGAGTGACTATCAACATATTGATAGCATCAATAGAAGTCAGGAGAGAGTAGAATGATTCTTCAATCTGTGAAAGGAAAATACCGTCACATGGAATTTTATTCAAAGGAAGAATATATATTTTAATGAAAACAACACTAAGAATTTGCTTTAACAAATCCTCAGGTAAATGAAAAAATTCTAACCCACAAAAAATATCTTAGTTACTAAGTATAAAATTATCCCCGAAGCCTGTTGTTGTAGCCTGTTATTTAAGTTTTTCATTGAAATTTATATTTTAATTGTAATTATTTGTTGTTTCTAAAACTCCTTTTTAAAATTATGACTCTCTTTCATTATGTTCTTTTCTTTATTTCAAACTGTTTTTTTTTTTTTTTTTTTTTTTTCTCTAAAGGTATTGCTCAAAATGTATTGGGGCAAAAAAAAAAAAAACAAAAAAACCAAAAAAACTGATTAAGGTAATCCAAAATGATCAGGGATGGTATAAAACAATAATAACTATTCATTTGAAGGGCAAAAAATGAGATTGGAGAGCTATACTGGATAAAAGTAACATGTAAGAGGGGAGAGGATAATCATAGACAAATATGCATGCTGCATTTTTGAGGGTTATCTCTAACAGGACAGAAACAGTGTTTAAATTCTACTAGAAAGGAAAAATGAAGTAGAAACTTAAATAATCCTTTCCCAAAGAGAATTTTTTTTTTTAAATAAACACAGGGAAAGCCAAATAAGCAGAGTACAAAGAAACTGAGCCTCTTACCCACTTCTAGTGGGAGTCTAAGTCAGCACAACTATTTTGCAGAATAATTGGCAATAACTTAAAGATTAACTTGTACATACCCATGACAAAGCAATTCTGTTCCAAAGTGTATAAACTAGAGCAGTACGTCTTAAGCTATCTATGGTTATAAAAACCTTTTAAAGTGCCTAATCTACTACAAAACCATAATTTTTCAAAATAAAAAATCGCATGCATGGATGTTGTAGCAATGCCAAATTGCTATAAAAGTTTTCACATGCTTACTCTTGTGGTTGTACTTACGCCATCATAGATAACTAACCATTGAGAGATTGACACTCGTCCACAAACCACACTTTGAGTAGCATTGCTGTATGGAAAGTCTTAAACACATGCACAAGGAGAAATGTACCAGAATAATCAGAGTAAACACATGCACCAAGAGAAATGTACCAGAATAATCAGAGTAGCACTGTTTGTTACAGTAAACAAAATGAAACAAAATAAACTAACTAAATGTCTCTCAACCAAAAAAGAGCTAAGTAAAATGTGGAATAGTCATACATCCAATAATATTTAGTGATGTGAATGAATAAACTAAAACTACATAGATCAGATTTATCAAAGTGGATAAATATTAAAAACATAATAGGATAGAAAAATCAATTTTCATAATATATGTCATATGATAGTATTTTATAATAAAAAATAATGCTATGCTTTCCTGAGGAATGTATATATATTTATATATTATATAATATATATAGTATACTATATATTATATATATACTATATATAATATAGTATATATACTATGTACAAATATATTATATATACTCTGTATATATTTGTAGTGAAGTATAAAACATGGCAGGAAGCAAAAGCACAAAATTTAGGATAGTTGCTTTTTCTAGGTGGTAAGGGAAGAAAATGCTATTGGATAGGGCTACTGAACTGTATTTGTACTCATACTTCTTCGGCTGAGTAGAAAGTTCAAGTGTGTTCATTATATTCGTTATATCATTTTTTTATGTTTAAAAGATTTCATTATTTAAAAAGAAAAAGATAAATTTATAAAGTATTTCAAAAATTGAGAGCTTAGAATTATAGCAATATGGTTTCAATGTAAGCCATCATTCAGATCTGCTATTCTCTAACATACTTGAAGAATTTGGTTTTTCACTGTACAGAAGTTCAAATTGTGTGCTTTTAATATTTCAGGCTAGCATAGGTATATCACCTGTGGTTTTCATTCACTCGAACACCTTGCCCTGAGTCCTACCTCTGCACAAAGTGTTTTCTAGGCATCAGTGTGCAGGGAGCCTGTAGCCAACCATGGGAGATTTCACATGTAGATTCTAATTAGCATAGAAAACTGCTGTGCCTCCCACATTGTAAACCAAGATTAACTACTGTATGCTTTTCATTTTCTTATTCAGCACTTCAAACATTGTCTACAAATACATCCATTGTCAATAAATAGGCAATTGCTGTTCTCTGTTGACTATTTACATAAAGGAAAAGACATTAAAAATATATTGGTCAAGGGATTCAATTAACAACTTAAATCTAGCTAGGCTTTGCCTCAGTGGTCAGGGTGACTTGTGCATTCTTTGTAAGATTCTCCTGAGGCTTAAAAAATTTATTAGCATTCTCAAATGGTAGGTAGCAATGCAAGTCATAAACTGCTCTTAAGAATCATATTACACACAGTACACACATAGAAAGTATTATCTATTGTTACTTTTAATTATAATTACTTATCATTTATGCAACATTCTTTCAATGTAGAGCAATTTAGAGTCATTTTTATTTATTGTTAAGGTGGTAAAACAACCAGGTTATGAAACTCTCCCATCGTTTTACTCTATTTTTTTTTAATTGTGATCAGCAAAATGTCCTAGCTCTGGGACAGTGTTTATGAATGTAATTATAATTATGAATGCACATGCAAAAATGTACTAATGATCCATACTTTAAATACACTGGCAAGAAAAGTACGACTTTTCTCCTGGATTGCTTATAAGTTAGTTTTCAAGTAATTAACAAAATGATGTCCTATTTCCCACTAAATTAGAAGTTACTAAATTAGAGATAGAAAAATTGCTGAGATGAGTATCCTCACTATGGTTTTGTAAACTACCTTCAAATCGGAAGTGTTGCTGGAGTGGAAATCAAGCACATTTATTTTAAAATACAGAAGATTCTGATTGTGTACAGGTTATGACAGGCATGATCCATCAGTCCAGATTTTTTTTTCTCATTAGTCTGATCTCCATTTCCAAAGTTCAATTTATGACTCATGGGATAAAAGAGTGAACTTCATCTCCGTCTAATTCATATGTATTAAATAAACCTATGTCCCTTACATTGTAATGTTTATAAAGGTTGAAAATGCAGTGGATGACATAGCTTTCCTCATCTGGCCACTGGATTTTGGGGAGAGACGAGACTTGGGAATACCAAATCTTTTAAGTTAAAGGAAAATAAATCACACAATTAATGTGCCATGTTGGGGGCGGTGTAGAGAAGTAACCTGGACTTTAGAAAACTTAGACTTTTATCCTTGTGTGTCACTAACTAGTTGTTCATCTTTGGCCAAGTATCACTTTTAACTCTCTGGGTCTCGGTTTTTCATCTGTAGAGTGAGTGGGTCAGATTGTATGATGTTTAAATTCCCTTCCAGTTTTCCTGCACCATCAACTGTCCTAGACTCTTTATCCTTTTATAAAATTTGTCATTGGTCTCATCCTAACCTTCTTTACACCACATTGAAACTTGGGTTGGGTAGCAGGATGAAAAACAAGTAGCATAGAAATGCAAATTCCATAAAAGTCATTAGAGTTTACTTCCATCCTGGGATTTCTCTGTGACATGGGGAAAATGTAAAATGATAGAAAGCATTTGTACCATTTATATTACAAAGAACATTTATTTCTCCTTAAAGATGTACCCTATTTTTTCTCCAAAATGCCACTTACTTTCTTGCTTGAAAGTATAGAAATTCATTTTAAAGAGGAGCCTTCAGTCATCCCATTTATGCCTACAGTGTGTCTTTTAGTTTGTATATAGTCGTTCTTGCTCTCTCTCTCAGGCTCTACATACAGCAAGTGTAGATGGCTCAGTGTCTACATACATCAAGTCATGTCATAGACCTAGAAAAGTAAAATCTAAGGTTGGGGAGGGGACTGGTGGATCTGAGATACAGTAAGTCAGTTAACAACGTGATTAGAGTAGCCAATGTTATGAAGAAGCACAGCTGAGATGAAGATCTTGGGCAGGTTATCAATTGGCTTCAAGAATTTAGAAAAGCAAAGCAACGTGTCTCCAAGAGAGACTGGATTGGGTCAGACACTAGAGGAATAATGGGTGATACAGAAAAACACAAAAACAGTTATATATATAAAGCTGAGCATGAGTTAGGATTCTGGAGACCATGGTTGCTTATCTCAAATCAGATACACAGAAATTGTTTGGAGAAAAATTGTCTGGCAACTGATATTAATGTAACATTTCTAAGGGATTAAATGGGTTATTAATATACAAAAAAATCAAAATATTTTGTAATTTCGTGAATTGGATCTAAATGAAACCTGTAATAGTGACTATGAAATCAAATTTGTAAATGGGGGAATAATTTCTACCTTCATTAAAATGATGTGCCATTTAGAATAATTTTTTCTAATTTCTTGTCTCTCTTTAAAGCTCTTGCATAAATCGTAGAAATGAGTACTTACGATTTTGGGTATTTTTTTTTACTCTGATAAACATAAAATTTTAAGTTTTAAAATTTGAAATTGTTAAAATTTAGGGAGTTTTTAAGCATTTGTGTTTATTTTAAAAATTAATACAAAATTACAGAAGAAATGAATGAATAATATTTCCAGTTAAACCTAGCTTTAGTAAAGAGATGCATATTATTAATTTATCCTCTCAAGCAGAGAAATGAAGAAAAAAAGACTCATTAGATTTTCTAAATAAATACTGCATAATAATAGTAAAATGATTATAAGGTCATGTCATCATAGATTATTCCTGCTTGAAGAGTTTTATCTATCCCTTTCTCTTATTATTTAGTCTCAGGCCTCTTTATTTTGTAAATGAGAAATGCCATGAAATAATACTTTCAGGCAGTATTATTATGGTTAGGAAAGATAAAATCAAATTATTCTGGTAATCCTTGATACTGAATTTTACAATATGGATCCTAAAGTATCATTAAATGAGCTAATTATGAGAAAATTTGCATCTTAAAGACAACTTAAGAGGACACACATACGTGCTTACCTAGAACTTTAATTTAAATGTATACACAGAAATCACTAGTTTAAGAAAACCCTCAAGTACTGATTTGAAAATAAAACTATATCAAATTTTACTATGGCAACATGAAATAAACTATTATGCATTTGAAACTTCAATATTTTATAAACTGCCATATTTGGTTAAAACAGTTTTGTGTCTTATTTCTCATTACTTGTGATCTCTACAAATTTATGTTTACTGTTGTGGATGTAAATAAATTGATGGATCAAGTGAATCTTCGCTCAAAATAAATGAATTAGCTTAATAAATGTCTCTGATTCTCGATATACACTAGAGAAGATGTGGAAAACTGTCCGACACAACAAACCAATTTTAAGACACACCATCAGATTGATTAATTAAATGGGGATGCAGAAGAATAAATTAGCTAGATTAGGAAACATTAGACTAAGCAGTGTTGCTATGGCTCATTTGCATATTTATTCATGCTTGCTTGATTCATTATTTTAGCAAATACTTGTTAAAATTTTGGCTTGGGCAAATTACTCTTCTAGACTCAGTTAGAGACAAAGAAGTGAAGTAAAAAAGTTGGTGCCCTTAAGAAAATTATTATCTTGGGCAGTTTCCACTGAACGTTCAACTCATCTGCCTGTCCATTAATTTATTCACTCATTCAATTACTTTTCATTAATTGTGTGTCAGAGCTGTGCTAAGCTATTTAGCCACTAACCATGGAAAGCATAGTTACTAAGAAAAAGGAACACACCTTAAGAAATATGATACATCTCAGTTTTTTGTTGTTGTTGTTGTTGTTGTTGTTTGAGACAGAGTCTCGCTCTGTCACCCAGGCTGGAGTGCAGTGGCCGGATCTCCGCTCACTGCAAGCTCCGCCTCCCGGCTTCACGCCATTCTCCTGCCTCAGCCTCCCCAGTAGCTGGACTACAGGCGCCCGCCACCTCGCCCGGCTAATTTTTTGTATTTTTAATAGAGACAGGGTTTCACCGTGTTAGCCAGGATAGTCTCGATCTCCTGAACTCGTGATCCGTCTGCCTCGGCCGCCCAAAGTGCTGGGATTATAGGCGTGAACCACTACGCCCAGCCGATACACTTAACTTTAAGATACTTTAAGATGTGTCCCAAACAAATAAAAAAGGCTTGAACAGATACTAACAGAGGTGAGTACAAGATCAGAAAATATTACAATTTTATTAATTGGGCATATTCAGTGGCCAGTCAGGGCAAAGGACCTAGGGTAATACTGAAAAGTTCTTTGCGAGGTAGTTACATCTTTTATAATTCTCCCCAAGTATGGAACAATAAGAATTGGTCCCTTCGTCCAGGACACTCAATTGTTCAAAAAATAAAATAAAATAGAAGAAAAAAAAAAAAGAGAAAGATAGGAAGAAAAAGAAAAAAAGAAAAGAAAAAAACCAAATCCCTTTCCTAGTCTCTCTCCTTATAGAAAATCTTCCAAAATCAATGTCAGATGACAGCTAATCTAGTAATGATTTCCACCATGACAGCACAACTTGAAAACAAAACAGAAGTATAACTTTCTCCCAAAGAGATCGTTTTTATAAATAAGCCAACATATACCCCCATCAATGGTGAAAAAAATTATCTGTTCTCTTAAGTATTTGCTGAAAACTAAAGACCTTGTTGACAATTGCAAATTAATCTCCAGATCCTGAAGCTTGCTCCATAGTGATTAAACTCATCTTCTTCTACAAGACCTTGCCCCAGAGCAGAAGGCTTGACAACCTAATTTATTATTTATTATTCAACTTTTATTTATTTGTATCCCTTATTTTTAAAAGGACATAAGGTATTTGCATAAATATCTAGATTAAGAATAATACTTGTTGACCTTTAAGCTTTTGGGATTTTACAACTTGTTCTAAGGAAGCAGCTAAATTATAATGAAGAGCTGAGTCCAATATCCTGGGACTAGGAGACATGTGCTAAGTTCTCAGACCCACTATACACAGTATATACATATATATGTATGAGAGAGAGAATATGTGTATATATATAAAATAATGGATAATTTAAAAAACTACCCATAGGTAGAGAAATATAGATACATAGATATATTTTTGTTATGTGTCCCTTTATTTTATATATTAAAATATATAGAGGAAAATGTCTTTATAGAGAGAGAAATTGTTCATATATATGTATGTATATACATTCTATAGTTAAGGTGTTGAACCCCATGATCTTAAAGGTCCCTTTTAGAGATTCAAATGTCAACTTGGTCCAGAAATTGTAAGATCCATGCAAAATCACCTATAGGCTGGTGATTTCAACAGTGGAAGTGGATTTTCTGTTTCTTTATACCTTTATTTCTTGGGCATTGGAGCACATCATAACTTCATTGGATTGCCTTTTTTGACCCCTGAATATAGTATTTTAGATAATGGTCTCTTTAAAAGTCTTCTTCCTACATTTCATCCCTGTTATTGAAAATACCATTTCCCCAAACCCCTCAAATTTACAACTTATATCTAAGTAGTTTTGAAATCTTTCATCCTTCATATTTTATTTTAAACCATTTTTAAATTCTGCCAATTATCTTTTTATGAGGTCTCATAGATTCTCCTTATTATTTGTCTTCTGATCACCAAATAACATTCAATTCAGGTAGATAGAAATGGCAAAGCCTCCTTATAGTTTTTCTTCCATTTTTTTTTAGGTGCCAAGAAATCATAGAATGATCTTCCTATTACAGATCCTCTGTCACATAATTCCTTTGCTCAATAATGCAGGAAATCTCTAATACCTAGCATAATGATGACAGATTATCTGAACTGGGACACATTTGAGAAACAGGAATTCTGTTATTATGCTCAGATGAAAGGCATAAGCTGGGACTGCCCCAGTAAATCAGGACATATGGTCACTGTAAACATAAATGACCCAAACCTCTTTCCCTGACTTTCAAATGCCTCCATCAAATCACCTTGTCCCATTCTCTCTTTCATTTCACACCTTCTTACGGTGTGTGTGTATATTCATTTGGTTAAGCAATTTTCTTAGCTGTCTACACAGGATATTGCTAATTTTAAACATTGTGGTTCTATAAAGGCAATTCTCTAATTTTATTTTGTGATTTTTGTTTGTTTGTTTGTTTTTCCTCTGCTTCACAATCTGGGTATCATCATCCTTTTTTTTTTTTTTTTTTTTTTTTTAATAAAAAAGAGAATATATAAGAGTGACCCATGGCATGGGGATTGCTGAAGACATACCCCTGCTGGCAAATGAGGAGCTACAACACAATGACTCGCTTCTCAACTGAGAACACTCCTTTTCTCTGCCACACTCAACAATGTCACTCCCTGTGTTCCAACATGGGGAAGAGAAAGAGGTCTGGAACCTTTTAACAGATATTGTAATCCTATACATACTTCTCTGGGGTTTTGAAAATGATTTATGCTTCATACATTTTTCTTGACAATTGATTATGTACCACTTGCTGAGTGGGTGAATAAAACCACATACAATTATTATGTACATCTCTATTTAAGTCATAGGCTTTAAATAAATTCAGTAAGCATATATTCAGTACCTACTCTGTGCCGGTGAGTATATATATAGAAAAAGCAAAAAGTTTAAGTATTATTGGCTGATTATATTTATCCAGAGGCTGAACTTTTTACATCACACCTTGTTTTATATGGGAGATTGTTCAGTATACAAAGTAACCATTGACTTTTGTTTTAGCAAAATTGAAACAGGGTTATTTAGTTACATTTGTTAAATGATCAGTTTGCATGATTCTCTGTATCATCATTAGTTGCATGCATAGTACAAATATTTCTTTTATAAGAAAATTAACCAAAATACCAAAAGATAAAATTTTTATTAAAGGGTGGTTTCCTTTTGTCACTTCTCATGTGTCTTTTTAAAGAATATTCAGTCTAATTTCTCTCTTTATATATAGTTTGCTATTCTATTTCTGCAAAATGAGAACATTCTGTTCTAGTCATTCTCCTACTTACTTTTAGAAACTGCAGAAAGGCTTAAATTAAACTCCTAAAGAATTAACTGCCATTCTTATGCATAGTTATCAAATATACAATACTCCTGTGTTGGCTGCCCAGAGGAGCTGTGCCTTGCTGATGAGAATGATCAGCTCTGCATTCACATAAAACATCATGGGAGGGAGCATAAAACTGGGTCAGTACCATCCCTTCATATGGTGATATGCAGGCTACGCTTTTGTGAGCCAGGGAGGGAAAAGGAAAAGGATATTAGCCACCTGATCACAACAGGATGTACAGAACAGAATGGTTTCTTTGGGCCTAACATAACTATTTTATTCATTCTTTTATTAGAAGTAAATAGCAAGTATCACTAAACAGGTCCTTCAAGGCTGGCAGTGGTCAAATGGATTTAAATTAGTTTCCTCTTAGCACAGAATAGTTATAGTTAAGCAGCTACATGCCAAAGGATAGTTCAGTACTTCCCTTGGTTTCAATTTTGTCCTTTACTGGGGATGGGGTGAAAGAACAAACTGATCTCTGAATTTTCTTCTAGGTCCAAACTTGTGTCTCTTAATACCCAGAGTCATGAAATGCAATGCTAAATTTTCTAATTTATATTTATGTATGTGCCACTAAGAGGCCAGTTGCAACTGGTCATAAAACCTGGTAGTAAATCTCCTAAGAATAAAAAGTCCTGATTACAAATGCCCAAAGAATAAAAAACTACTAGGGGATGTGACTAGGAAATAAATAAGAGGTACTGGCGTGGAATTTGTGCTGTGAGTATTGGCTTTGCCTCTCGTGCATCCTGTTCCATGAATTTTTGTGGTTGTTTTTCTACAGATTTCTATTCTGTAAAACAAAGAATAGAATATTTCATATTTCTATTTTATAAACCCAATTAGCCCAAAGATAGGAAAAAAGGAAGTAAATTTTTATTTCAGAAATATTCCTACATTATTCATGGTTGGGATGGGTAGAATACAATACATTTAAACAGAGTATTTATGCTCAAAAACAGTCACAAGGTGGTTTTGAGAATTTTATGGATTATCTGAATTCTGTTTTTCAAAAACAGTGATTCTACTAGGTCATGGTGATTTTCCATAACATTAATCTAGAAAAGTTGAAGATATCTTCTTTCCTTACCTCTGGGTTTCCTTAGAAGCAAATATTTGTAAGTCACTAACAGCTTTACTCTAAGCATTCTAAAATGTTTATATTTCAAAAAACCATTTGCCTGGAGATACTACATATTGTAACTTGCCTTTTGTTGTCATTTTTGTAAGTCTATAGTGGTTTTGTGTTAGTAATTTCATATGGTTTCACCTAACAGTAATAATTTATGCTTGGTAAGATTTATATCACATATGTTCTTATAAAAGAAATAAACTGATTTGACTGAAGAACTGCTTTTTATATGTGGTCTATTAATATCATGGACACACATTGAAAAATACCGATATAATTAAAGTTCCTCTTAATGTGTTTTAGTGCAGAGATTTAGAGCATGGATTCTAGGGCTATGCTGCTTGAGTTCAAAGCCCACCTCTGTGAATGACTTTATGTTACCTTGTACGAGTTATGTAACCTTTCTTTATCTCAGTTTCCTATAAAATGGGGACAATACTACCTTATGTACCTGTGATGAATATGAAATGAGCTAACCTTTGTAAAAATCTTTGAGCAGTGAATGCACCTGGTACACATAATATATCTTAGCCAATATCATTGTCTTTTGACTCAATAATTTGAGGAGTCTTTGAGAGGTAGTACAGTACTCCCCTCCTTATTTGAGGTTTTGCTTTTCTCACTTTGTTACCTGCAGTTAACCACAGTCTGAAAATATGAAATGGAAAGAACCAGAAATAATCAATTAAAACGTTTTAAACTGTACACCATTCTGGGTAGCATGACAATATCTCATGCCGTCCTGCTCTGTCTTGCCCCAAATGTGGGTCATCCTTTTGTCCAGTGTATAAAAACTCTATACACTGCCTGCCCACCTCCTCCATTAGTCATGGACATGGTGTGCTCCTGACAGTCAATCAGCAATATCATGATGACTCAGTGACCCAGGATCACCTGAAGCAGGTGATCATCCTCCTAACCTATCCTCAGAACAATAGTAGCCTAATGCTAAGTCACAATGCCTACATCATTCACCTCACATCATCCATGTGTGACCATTTTATCATCTCATATCATCACAAGAGGAAGGGGAAAAACAGTACATATAGGGTTCAGGCCTATCCACAGCTTCATGCATCCACTAAAGGTCTCAGATTGTGTCCCCCATGGATAAGAGTAGACTACTGTGTAACATATGGATTAGGAGGAAGGACTGATCAGAAAAGCTAAGATTTGAGTTCTTAACCCATTGAAATCCTATTCCCGTCTGAAAAATGACAAGCAATAATGCCTAGAAATGCACAGTGTAAAACCTGGTCTGTTATCATTAACCACCAGGCAATGCCGTTCTTTTATTACACACTCTTACCTCTGTAAATTTCCAAAGTTCTATTCAAATTCTAGTATTCCGAAATGTAATAGATACGTCCTTACTCATTTTAGCTATATCATCTGTGATTTTATGGTCTGCAATCATATACATCTTTCCAGAATGAGAAACTGTAATCATTTTTAGTTACTCCTTACATGATAGCCTAGTCATCTCCTTTACCAATATGTAAAGCTGTCTCTTAACCTCTAAACTCTAATTCTATTGGCATTTGTGCAGTGATTCATATTACGCCAACAAAGGGATGGTTTCGGGTGGTTTCAAGGAGCATGGTGGTTAAAAGTGTACTCTTTGGTTTTTTTGTTTGTTTGTTTTGAGACGGAGTTTCACTCTTGTTGCCCAAGCAGGAGGGCAATGCTGTGATCTCGGCTCACCTCCACCTCCACCTCCCGGGTTCAAGTGATTCTCCTGCCTCAGCCTCCTGAGTAGCTGGGATTACAGGGAAGCGCCACCACACCTGGCTAATTTTGTATTTTTAGTAGAGATTGTGTTTTTCCATGTTGGTCAGGTGAGTCTGGAACTCCCAACCTCAGGTTATCCACCTGCCTCGGCTTCCCAAAGTGCTGGGATTACAGACGTGAGCCACCGTGCCCAGCCAAAGTGCACTCTTAACTCTAAATCTCTAAGTTCAAATAATGTCTCTATTACTTACATGGTCCTATGAGCTGGGGCAATATACTTAACCCCTTGGGGCTTCTACTTTTTAATCTATAAAAGAAGGAAAAGAAAAGCCCTGGCCTCACAGAGTTATTATGAATATTGAGTTAATACAGGTAAAGCACTTAGAACTTTACCCAGTATGTCATCTGTCTTCAACGTGTTTCCTGTTGTTATTTTCTTACTTGAGGCAAGTAGGAGCTAGTAGGGGGTGAACACGCTAGTGGAGAAGGAAGCATTTTAGGGGTACAGCTGGTTTAGGCAGCATCAGGGCCCAGGCAGCAAGATCCCATTTTAAAGAAAAGGATGTTTTGTAGTTACTGCAAGATTTAAAAAATAGAATTGGGATAGGGGGCGGAGCAAGATGGCCGAATAGGAGCAGCTCCAGTCTCCAACTCCCAGCGCGAGCGACACAGAAGACCGGTGATTTCTGCATTTTCAACTGAGGTACTGGGTTCATCTCACTGGGGAGTGCCGGAGGATCGGAGCTGGTCAGCTGCTGCAGCCCGACCAGCGAGAGCTGAAGCAGGGCGAGGCATTGCCTCACCTGGGAAGCGCAAAGGGGAAGGGAGTCCCTTTTCCTAGCCAGGGGAACTGAGACACACAACACCTGGAAAATCGGGTAACTCCCACCCCAATACTGCGCTTTAGGAAACAGGCACACCAGGAGATCATATCCCACACCTGGCCGGGAGGGTCCCACACCCACGGAGCCTCCCTGGTTGCTAGCGCAGCAGTCTGTGATCTACCGGCAAGGCAGCAGCGAGGCTGGGGGAGGGGCGCCCGCCATTGCTGAGGCTTAAGTAGGTAAACAAAGCTGCTGGGAAGCTCAAACTGGGTGGAGCTCACAGCAGCTCAAGGAAACCTGCCTGTCTCTGTAGACTCCACCTCTGGGGACAGGGCACAGTAAACTAAGACACACAGACACCTCTGCACAGACGCAAACGACTCTGTCTGACAGCTTTGAAGAGAGCAGTGGATCTCCCAACACGGAGGTTGAGATCTGAGAAGGGACAGACTCCCTGCTCAAGCAGGTCCCTGACCCCTGAGTAGCCTAACTGGGAGACATCCCCCACTAGGGGCAGTCTGACACCCCACACCTCACAGGGAGGAGTACACCCCTGAGAGGAAGCTTCCAAAGCAAGAATCAGACAGGTACACTCGCTGTTCAGAAATATTCTATCTTCTGCAGCCTCTGCTGCTGATACCCAGGCAAACAGGGTCTGGAGTGGACCTCAAGCAATCTCCAACAGACCTACAGCTGAGGGTCCTGACTGTTAGAAGGAAAACTATCAAACAGGAAGGACACCTACACCAAAACCCCATCAGTACATCACCATCATCAAAGACCAGAGGCAGATAAAACCACAAAGATGGGGAAAAAGCAGGGCAGAAAAGCTGGAAATTCAAAAAATAAGAGTGCATCTCCCCGGCAAAGGAGCGCAGCTCATCGCCAGCAACAGATCAAAGCTGGACGGAGAATGACTTTGACGAGATGAGAGAAGAAGGCTTCAGTCCATCAAATTTCTCAGAGCTGAAGGAGGAATTACGTACCCAGCGCAAAGAAACTAAAAATCTTGAAAAAAAAGTGGAAGAATTGATGGCTAGAGTAATTAATGCAGAGAAGGTCCTAAACGAAATGAAAGAGATGAAAACCATGACACGAGAAATACGTGACAAATGCACAAGCTTCAGTAACCGACTCGATCAACTGGAAGAAAGAGTATCAGCGATTGAGGATCAAACGAATGAAATGAAGCGAGAAGAGAAACCAAAAGAAAAAAGAAGAAAAAGAAATGAACAAAGCCTGCAAGAAGTATGGGATTATGTAAAAAGACCAAATCTACGTCTGATTGGGGTGCCTGAAAGTGAGGGGGAAAATGGAACCAAGTTGGAAAACACTCTTCAGGATATCATCCAGGAGAACTTCCCCAACCTAGTAGGTCAGGCCAACATTCAAATCCAGGAAATACAGAGAACGCCACAAAGATACTCCTCGAGAAGAGCAACTCCAAGACACATAATTGCCAGATTCACCAAAGTTGAAATGAAGGAAAAAATCTTAAGGGCAGCCAGAGAGAAAGGTCGGGTTACCCACAAAGGGAAGCCCATCAGACTAACAGCAGATCTCTCAGCAGAAACTCTACAAGCCAGAAGAGAGTGGGGGCCAATATTCAACATTCTTAAAGAAAAGAATTTTAAACCCAGAATATCATATCCAGCCAAACTAAGTTTCATAAGTGAAGGAGAAATAAAATCCTTTACAGATAAGCAAATGCTTAGAGATTTTGTCACCACTAGGCCTGCCTTACAAGAGACCCTGAAGGAAGCACTCAACATGGAAAGGAACAACCGGTACCAGCCATTGCAAAAACATGCCAAAATGTAAAGACCATTGAGGCTAGGAAGAAACTGCATCAACTAATGAGCAAAATAACCAGTTAATATCATAATGGCAGGATCAAGTTCACACATAACAATCTTAACGTTAAATGTAAATGGACTAAATGCTCCAATTAAAAGACACAGACTGGCAAACTGGATAAAGAGTCAAGACCCATCAGTCTGCTGTATTCAGGAGACCCATCTCACACGCAGAGACATACATAGGCTCAAAATAAAGGGATGGAGGAAGATTTACCAAGCAAATGGAGAACAAAAAAAAGCAGGGGTTGCAATACTAGTCTCTCATAAAATAGACTTTAAACCATCAAAGATCAAAAGAGACAAAGAAGGCCATTACATAATGGTAAAGGGATCAATTCAACAGGAAGAGCTAACTATCCTAAATATATATGCACCCAATACAGGAGCACCCAGATTCATAAAGCAAGTCCTTAGAGACTTACAAAGAGACTTAGACTCCCATACAATAATAATGGGAGACTTCAACACTCCACTGTCAACATTAGACAGATCAACGAGACAGAAAGTTAACAAGGATATCCAGGAATTGAACTCATCTCTGCAGCAAGCAGACCTAATAGACATCTATAGAACTCTCCACCCCAAATCTACAGAATATACATTCTTCTCAGCACCACATCATACTTACTCCAAAATTGACCACGTAATTGGAAGTAAAGCACTCCTCAGCAAATGTACAAGAACAGAAATTATAACAAACTGTCTCTCAGACCACAGTGCAATCAAACTAGAACTCAGGACTAAGAAACTCACTCAAAACCGCTCAACTACATGGAAACTGAACAACCTGCTCCTGAATGACTACTGGGTACATAACGAAATGAAGGCAGAAATAAAGATGTTCTTTGAAACCAATGAGAACAAAGATACAACATACCAGAATCTCTGGGACACATTTAAAGCAGTGTGTAGAGGGAAATTTATAGCACTAAATGCCCACAAGAGAAAGCAGGAAAGATGTAAAATTGACACTCTAACATCGCAATTAAAAGAACTAGAGAAGCAAGAGCAAACACATTCGAAAGCTAGCAGAAGGCAAGAAATAACTAAGATCAGAGCAGAACTGAAGGAGATAGAGACACAAAAAACCCTCCAAAAAATCAATGAATCCAGGAGTTGGTTTTTTGAAAAGATCAACAAAATTGACAGACCACTAGCCAGACTAATAAAGAAGAAAAGAGAGAAGAATCAAATCGACGCAATTAAAAATGATCAAGGGGATATCACCACCGACCCCACAGAAATACAAACTACCATCAGAGAATACTATAAACACCTCTACGCAAATAAACTGGAAAATCTAGAAGAAATGGATAATTTCCTGGACACTTACACTCTTCCAAGACTAAACCAGGAAGAAGTTGAATCCCTGAATAGACCAATAGCAGGCTCTGAAATTGAGGCAACAATTAATAGCCTACCAACCAAAAAAAGTCCAGGACCAGATGGATTCACAGCTGAATTCTACCAGAGGTACAAGGAGGAGTTGGTACCATTCCTTCTGAAACTATTCCAAGCAATAGAAAAAGAGGGAATCCTCCCTAACTCATTTTATGAGGCCAACATCATCCTGATACCAAAGCCTGGCAGAGACACAACAAAAAAAGAGAATTTTAGACCAATATCCCTGATGAACATCGATGCAAAAATCCTCAATAAAATACTGGCAAACCGGATTCAGCAACACATCAAAAAGCTTATCCACCATGATCAAGTGGGCTTCATCCCTGGGATGCAAGGCTGGTTCAACATTCGCAAATCAATAAACATAATCCAGCATATAAACAGAACCAAAGACAAGAACCACATGATTATCTCAATTGATGCAGAAAAGGCTTTTGACAAAATTCAACAGCCCTTCATGCTAAAAACGCTCAATAAATTCGGTATTGATGGAACGTACCTCAAAATAATAAGAGCTATTTATGACAAACCCACAGCCATTATCATACTGAATGGGCAAAAACTGGAAAAATTCCCTTTGAAAACTGGCACAAGACAGGGATGCCCTCTCTCACCACTCCTATTCAACATAGTGTTGGAAGTTCTGGCTAGGGCAATCAGGCAAGAGAAAGAAATCAAGGGTATTCAGTTAGGAAAAGAAGAAGTTAAATTGTCCCTGTTTGCAGATGACATGATTGTATATTTAGAAAACCCCATTGTCTCAGCCCAAAATCTCCTTAAGGTGATAAGCAACTTCAGCAAAGTCTCAGGATACAAAATTAATGTGCAAAAATCACAAGCATTCTTATACACCAGTAACAGACAAACAGAGAGCCAAATCAGGAATGAACTTCCATTCACAATTGCTTCAAAGAGAATCAAATACCTAGGAATCCAACTTACAAGGGATGTAAAGGACCTGTTCAAGGAGAACTACAAACCACTGCTCAGTGAAATCAAAGAGGACACAAACAAATGGAAGAACATACCATGCTCATGGATAGGAAGAATCAATATCGTGAAAATGGCCATACTGCCCAAGGTTATTTATAGATTCAATGCCATCCCCATCAAGCTACCAATGAGTTTCTTCACAGAATTGGAAAAAACTGCTTTAAAGTTCATATGGAACCAAAAAAGAGCCCGCATCTCCAAGACAATCCTAAGTCAAAAGAACAAAGCTGGAGGCATCACGCTACCTGACTTCAAACTATACTACAAGGCTACAGTAACCAAAACAGCATGGTACT
This sequence comes from Macaca thibetana thibetana, assembly GCF_024542745.1. NCBI lineage: Eukaryota > Metazoa > Chordata > Mammalia > Primates > Cercopithecidae > Macaca > Macaca thibetana. The sequence goes on along the minus strand of NC_065589.1, from coordinate 80,372,987 downwards.
GGTACCAAAACAGAGATATAGACCAATGGAACAGAACAGAGTCCTCAGAAATAATACCACACATCTACAGCCATTTGATCTTTGACAAACCTGAGAGAAACAAGAAATGGGGAAAGGATTCCCTATTTAATAAATGGTGCTGGGAAAATTGGCTAGCCATAAGTAGAAAGCTGAAACTGGATCCTTTCCTTACTCCTTATACGAAAATTAATTCAAGATGGATTAGAGACTTAAATGTTAGACCTAATACCATAAAAATCCTAGAGGAAAACCTAGGTAGTACCATTCAGGACATAGGCATGGGCAAAGATTTCATGTCTAAAACACCAAAAGCAATGGCAGCAAAAGCCAAAATTGACAAATGGGATCTCATTAAACTAAAGAGCTTCTGCACAGCAAAAGACACTACCATCAGAGTGAACAGGCAACCTACAGAATGGGAAAAAATTTTTGCAATCGACTCATCTGACAAAGGGCTAATATCCAGAACCTACAAAGAACTCAAACAAATTTACAAGAAAAAAACAAACAACCCCATCAAAAAGTGGGCAAAGGACATGAACAGACATTTCTCAAAAGAAGACATTCATACAGCCAACAGACACATGAAAAAATGCTCATCATCACTGGCCATCAGAGAAATGCAAATGAAAACCACAATGAGATACCATCTCACACCAGTTAGAATGGCAATCATTAAAAAGTCAGGAAACAACAGGTGCTGGAGAGGATGTGGAGAAATAGGAACACTTTTACACTGTTGGTGGGATTGTAAACTAGTTCAACCATTATGGAAAACAGTATGGCGATTCCTCAAGGATCTAGAACTAGATGTACCATATGACCCAGCCATCCCATTACTGGGTATATACCCAAAGGATTGTAAATTATGCTGCTATAAAGACACATGCACACGTATGTTTATTGCAGCACTATTCACAATAGCAAAGACTTGGAATCAACCCAAATGTCCATCAGTGACAGATTGGATTAAGAAAATGTGGCACATATACACCATGGAATACTATGCAGCCATAAAAAAGGATGAGTTTGAGTCCTTTGTAGGGACTTGGATGCAGCTGGAATCCATCATTCTTAGCAAACTATCGCAAGAACAGAAAACCAAACACCGCATGTTCTCACTCATAGGTGGGAACTGAACAATGAGATCACTCGGACTCAGGAAGGGGAACATCACACACCGGGGCCTATCATGGGGAGGGGGGAGGGGGGAGGGATTGCATTGGGAGTTATACCTGATGTAAATGACGAGTTGATGGGTGCAGTACAGCAACATGGCACAAGTATACATATGTAACAAACCTGCACGTTATGCACATGTACCCTACAACTTAAAGTATAATAATAATAAATAAATTTAAAAAAAAAAAATAGAATTGGGTAAGCACAAAGAAAAGTATCAATATAAGAGTATTCACAACTCCACCTCACCTCACAGGGTTTTGTTGCCTAGCTTTCTAGTATTTGTTACGCAGGTAGGATAATCGGTAGAAAGAGCAACAGGGCTGGGGATTACATTGTATAATTTATATTGGAAAGAGAAAAAGCTATAGTAACAGGAAGTAATTAAGAAAAGTAAGGGGGAATGAAATAAAAAGATTTAGATTGAGATGTGTGTGAGGTGAGAGGAGAGAGTCTTTGGTCACCTGGGGGAAAGATACTTCTAAGAAGTCTTGCTTTGGGAATCCCAGGACATATTTGAAAATGTAAAAATATATATATATATACATAATTATGTCCATCAAATGGAGTTCACTTGAATGTGATATTGCCACCGAGCTAGGACTTAGGAGCAGCTAGTTAAATTATGGTTCAACTTTGGCTGCAGTTGCTATAGATTGTGGAGTACTGTAGATGTGGAGAAATTTTATTTATATTAGTACGTAATTGTTTAGCTCAAATTTCAATAAATATATACTATTTTTATGGTATGTAGTTTCAGTTGCACTCTCAAATACGAAACATTAACTGTAGGAAAAACAACTGAGAAAAAAATGTCAGCAAACAGGCGATTTGTTAATTAAGACAATAAATATTTAGACACAGAATACCTACTGAAAACTGGCATATTTGGATGATGAAGGCCTTATGTAAACACAGCATCTTTAGCCATCTTAAGGTCATGTTGAAAATCTCATAAAATCAATACAATAGTAGAAATAATCATAAAACAAATTTTTGAAATGGAAGATGCTGCTACTTGGTAGAAAAGAGGATTGTTTGACATGAGAGAAAACTGGAATTCTGAAGGTCATGAAGTACACTGATTTATTCTCTGTGATTGAAGATACAAAGTTTATTTTACCTGCAAAAATAAATGACTGCCATATCTGATATATGGTAATCTTAAAAAAGTTTGATGAGTAATGGATGCTGTAACAAAACGAATTCAATCATAAAATCTGAGTCAATTTATCTGAATTGTAGGCTAGCAGCATTGGCATTAGGAAGAGGTGCTATCACTGCATAGAGAAGATCAATCATATTCGTTGTGGGAGCATTATTAAATATTTAGGTAACACAGGGTTTTTAAAACATGAAAATTAATAACTTACCCTGTATAACAAAAAGGTGTAGACATTAAAGGTAGTTAGTTACAAAGACAATTATCATTACAGGAACTAGAGAGTAACTAAGCTGATGGAACTTCAACTATTCTGCTGAATTATTTCTCCAAAACCCCAGGAGTGAGTTGTCTTTCTTACGCTGTGGTACCAATCAAAGATAAGAATTTTAAAAACATGTTGTCACTGAGTTTCTACATCGTGGCAATTTGTAAGATCATGCTTATAGAACGCACTCCAATGAAACTAATTGTTAATTAGTGAATGAATTCCCTTGTAGTCTTAAGACAGGCTTTTGGATTACATCTGTGGGGAAACTGAAGTATATCCTCTCGCATATTGCTAGAGGCACTCAGCACGGGGGAATTCAATTTCTCCAGCATATAAGAACATCAAGAATGCATTGCATGCTAGATTTACTTAGGGCTTCCAGGTTCAGATAGCAGCAGCTATTGGAGAAGTCTGTGATTGGCCACTGAATTCCCCATCTGTCTGTATTACAATTGGTATAACAAAGAGGTTGAGATTGTGAAAATAGCATCTCTGACCCGGTGAACATTAACTTATCAATGCCATAGTTAAATATATGAAAAAACTGAATCCATGGAGACTGAAGCAAAATTAATATGTATCTCCTTAAATAAACTTCTTTAAAAAATGCATGTTCCTAAACATGCATTCAAGCAAAAAATTTGAGATAACTGAAAATTTTAATTTGCTTATGCATAATGAATACTAAGATAACACATAGTTCATAGTCAATAGGAATTATTTAAAATCCATGGCTAAATATTCTTGAATGAATTAAAAACTGAAGGATATGAGACTACGATTGATTTTCATATTTCATCATTTATATAATGAAAACTTTAATACATTTGACTTGGAATCACTAAGGAACTTGTGGTGGCTCAGTGGTTGGCTTGGACTCTGGAGTAATCTGGCCATGACATCTGTCACTACACTGGTTGCCAGGACAGACTTGCCTAATTAAGTGATTGACATAGTCAACATTCAAATTTTTCTAGTGATTAAAATCTTTAAGAAGAGAAACTGTATCTTGATTTTCCCTTTAGCCTTATAGTGTTCCAGTGACCTGTGCTGAATGGGCACTTAGTAGTTGCTAGTCAAAAGAAGGACAGATTTATTGACTATAAAATTTAAGAAAGTTTTGTCTTTGTTACCCCTATTGAAAACAAAAAATTGAATAAAAATAAAGAATGATGAATTATAGTTTTTATAAAACCAAGAACGCTTGGAAGTGTAGTAGAGGAATACGTGTGTATCTATTTATCTAGATAGAATTTTTCATGAGAGTATTGGTATTAAGAGGAAAATACCTTGTTTTCTTTCAACTGGCATAAATTGCATTGTAATTGAAGGTTTTTAAAATAGCATGGTACTGGAGAAAGATAATTCTTCTCCTACTTTGAAATATGCCCTAAAATGAACACATGGAGAAAGGAAATTAGATTTACTGATCTATATAACAAGGAAATTTCATCTCATCCTTTACTTGCTCCAGGAAGAAATTAGTATTAACCAGACACAAGCAAAGGTCTTCAGGCCAAAGAGGTTTTGTGATGCCTTAGTTTCTGATGCCTTACCGCATCCTTTCCACGCTCTCCTTTCTTTATATAGGGTGAGGAATGCTCATCTTTTCTCCTTGAGAAATCTTTTCTTTTTTAACTTTTACTCAGGGGTACATATGCGGGTTTGTTACATAGGTAAACTTGTGTCATGGGGGTTTGTAGTACAGACTATTTCATCACCCAGGTATTAAGCCTAGTAACCATTAATCATTTTTCCTGATCCTCTCTCTCATCCCATTTTCTGTCCTTCAATAGGCCCCAGTGTGTGTTTTTCCCCTCTATGTGCCCACGTGTTCTCATCATTTAGCTCCCACTTACATGTAAGAACACGCGGTATTTGTTTTTTTCTGTCGTTGTTGTTGTTGCTGTGTTAGTTTGCTAAGGATAATGGCCTCCAGCTTCACCTAGGTCCCTGCAAAGTACATGATCTTGTTTTTATTTTCAATGGCTGGCTAGTATTCTATGGTGTCTGTGTACCACTTTATTCCTAGACAGACTCCTCCCTCACAGCAGATTGTTGGTTTTTCTGAACATGAGGACCAGCATACACTTTGGACCTCAAGTTCATGAATGGCAGAACACATGGGATAATCATCACTCTTGGGGCGAGGCATAAGGGCAGTAGGAATATGGCATTATAGCATAGAGGATTGGGACAAGGCCAGAATTGATCAATGCCACCCCCCGCACCACCACCACCACATACACGCAAGTTTTCTGTAAAGCCAGGAACTGTGTGGTGATGTGGTGGAAATAGAAGTCTCCCCCACAGGCCAACAGTGACTTTCCCACCTCACTAGTGGGCTGCTGAATAAGGGAAATACCCTCATGTGGGGCTCTGGTGAGTGGTCCGAAGTAGTTTTGCTTCCGTTGGATCACTGGCATGGCAGACTATGATTGAGGCATTTTAGTGGAAACTCAGAGAATCGCATAACAGAGCCAGCAGCTTCCTTTCCTGGCCATTACTTCCCTGCCATTCCCATTGCCATTTCTTCCCCCACCATTGCTGTCAGAGGAAGTGTAAATGTAGGGCTTGATGGGGTTTGGAATCTGTCATGAGGCAGGATGTAGAGGAAAAGGAAGTATAGAGGCAACAAAGTAGGTTAAAATACAATTGTTGGAGATAAATGAAATACCAGCACAAACCTGCTCAGCTTGCCAACCTAGTGTTCTTGAAATTCAGCTAAGAAACCTCACTCTGCCCAGGTCCAGCAGCAGTTGACGGTATCCTAGCAGTGGTCTTTTACTCTGGGTTTAATATGAATGGTGATGGTGCTGGAGTCACCTTTGCTCACACGACCTCTCCAAAGTCAATAGTGCACAGTTTTTCCCAATACCACATTCAGTGATGTCGTGTTAGTAGCTTGCAATTGGCCATGGTAGGAGTATTTACACCCCAGAAATGAGCAAATGCTATAGATCAAGGTTTTTCCTTTCTGTGAGCTGGTTATCAAATGTTTACCATCACACCACTGTTTGAAGTGAATCTTTAGAGACAGGACATTGAGTTACTAATAGTGACAGACATAACAATACTAGAATTTAGATTTACCCAAAAAAGATTACATTGTAATTGGAAGTAAATGAAGAAATTTGGATCGAATTGATTTTACTGACTGAAATAAGTAATTTGTATTTTGGTTTTCAGAGGCAGAAAATGGTCAAGTGATGACAACATCCAAATATTGATCATGGAGTAACTTACCTAAATGAAATGCATATGAAGCTCCATGGAATTAAGGCAATCAAGAAACTACAAGACTTAGGGCCTAAAAAGGTCATCCCATAGGCATGAAAATAACTCAAGGTGATTAAAAACTCAGATATATGTAAAACTGAGTTAAGTTTTTCAAATATTGAACTGAATTATCCACAAAGTCCTATAAATAGATAAACAATAGCCAGATCTGTGGATCTAGAGCTTAGGGAGCATAACGGTTCAAAATGCAATTCTGGGAATTACATTCATTGTTATGACATGAAAATATGAAGCTACATGAGATTATCTAGGAAAAGATATAGAGTTAGATGGCAGAAGTACACTAAGGACAAGACCTTCAGGAACATCTACAACCAATAGATGCGGGAGAAAGAGGAATAAAAACTAATATTAAAAAAGACATGAAAAAACAAAGATGCAAGAAAAGCGAAAAAAATATAATGTCATTATAGCTACAGGTGAAGACACTAGCTTTAGCAATTAGGATTTCCTTCTTCCTAAAAAGATAGTTGTTTCAGGCAGTGGATTAAAATCAGACAATAAAAACACTGAATACAAAGTATCACTTTTGAGCGTATTAATAGATGTTGTTCAAAGTAAAAGCAATGATTAAACACAGATTATCAATATTAATGTAGTGCATTAATATATTCTAAGCAGGTCTAAAGGTTGAGTCAGCCAGGAAAAATAGCACCCGTGAGAAAATAACCTTTAAAAAATAAGATCTCCCATTAAAGATGGAGGTGGGCTAAAGTTTTAATCTTAAAGGGAGAGGGTAAAAGTTGGGTGGGGAACATATAAGCAACTCTGTCTTGGTGTTCTGTCAGCCTAATCTCCTGGATCGGGTTCCAGGTAGCTGGGAGAGTCCTGGTGTGGCTGCTGTGGTTCTGAGGTTCCCTATCTGTCACAGGCCCTAGAACCATCACCGTTCATATTAAACCCAGAGGGAAAGACCACTACTAGGTTAGTGTCAGCTGCAGCTGGACCTGGGCAGAGTGAGACTTCATAGCTGGATTTCAAGAACATCAGGCTGGCAAGCTGAGCAGGTTTGTCCTGGTATTTCATTCATCTCCAACAATTGCATTTTAGGCAATTGAATTTTGTAGGCTGCCACTTATTGTGTTGTAACAGGGTTCTGCTGCACTTTCACCTGTTGAGATGCTTGCCCTCTACTCCTACTGGGAATACCACTGTATTACTGACTCTTTGCGTTTACATTACATTTTTATTTCTGTACACTAAGGCAAATTGCATTTTTTTTCCCTGTGTCTCTGGGTATTTTTTGATCAGAGCAGATCTCCCTGTGATGATTGTATGTAACAGGGGTGGTTAAGACATGGTAAAAATTTAGAGGACAAAATGTATCTGAATTGTTTCTTATCAATGGATAGATTGTGTATTTAACTCAAGAGTAAAGTTGAAATAAATTCATATACTAATATTTCTTAATTTTAATTTATAACACTTTAAACAAAGTGTTTAAGATATTGAATTACAGAAAAATCTGTGAAGAAAACGGTTATTGCTAAAATCATAGAACAATATGTTTATTCCGTTTTATCTGAGTTGGTAAATATAGTTATAACACTCAAAAAGTATCTGAAACATCATAGAAAAAATATTAAAAAGTAACTGTGAGAAACAACACCAGATCATAATGAATCACAGAAAGAAATTAATAGTTTATCGAGAAGGAAGAATTTGAAGTCAGAGTAGAGAAACTAACAGAGGATTAAGAAGGTAAAGGTAGTTTGACACAGGAAATATTAAAGCTTGGCAAGAAATTCTGTTTAAAAATGTTATGAATTAACTCCAAAAATTTAATGGAGATTAACTACCAGAAACTCGTGCCAAAAAGAATCATTCCTAATGGTTAAATATTAGAAATGGTCCTGCTACTAAATGTAAGGGAGAAAACTATCAGTGTCGGTCGTATTCATTTATAGAAAAAGGAAGATAAGTAAATGAAGGTGTAAATGTTGGAGAGGAAGGGACAAAGCTGTCAGTATTTGGAGATGATAAGGTTATCTAATAGGCAAATCCACATTAATCAACTGAAAACTATTGAAAGACATAAAATGATTCAGCAAGATGGTAAGTTTAACAAACTCAATAGCTTTTCCATAAAGCAGGAATACCCAATTAGAAAATTTAATGGAAAAATAATATCATTGGTAATAGCAACAACACAGCATAAAATACTTGAGAATGAACTGATAAAGGAAGGTGTATGCCTACATAATGAAATCTGCAAGTTTAACTGATTGTGTGGTGCTGAAAATAACTCAAAGATTACAGAAGTATATCAAATTTTAGGATTTTAAAATCTCAGTTTCATAGGATATCAATTTCCCTCGAAATAATCTATAAACTTAAAAAAGTTTTTGTCAAACTTTCAACATTATATTTATAGAACCTGACAAGTTGATTCTAAATTCATATGAAAAAGAAAATATTCAATAATAGAAAGAAACTTTCAATAAAGAACAGTGTCTAAAAAGAGATCAAAATATGAATCTATTGTAATTATAACAGGGAGGTTGGCTGAGGATTCCATAATCAATTGATGGAAAAGAATCGATTCCAGAAAAAGACCTATAAATAAATATAAATATATGTTGAATAAGCTTTATTTAAAAATATGAAGAAGGGATAGACTATTAAATGGTCTTGTGACAATCAGCTAACCATCTAAAATGAAACAAAATTAGATCATGTATAGTACTCTGTCCTAATAAATAGATATTATGTGAATTAAAAATTCAAATATTAGATAAAAATACAGGAGAACGTTTTTATAATCAGATGGAGGAAGTTGTAAGGAGGGAAAGACTTTCTAAATAAAATGGAAAACCTAGAAGTTGGAGGAAAAAATTTGGTAGATTTGGCTAAATAAAAATGAAAGACTTTTCCAAAATACAAGAGAAATAAAGGTCACAGCAAGTAACTGCCTTGGAAAAGTATTTGCAAGTTTCTTATCAAAAAGAAATTAGTATTAATATTTACAATTCATAAAGCTATATAACTAGGATCTTAACTCCTTTTTGTTTTTAGCCTATCACATCATTTATTATTTTACTATCTTTTAGGTAACACACGGGGGTTTTATACATTTTCACATTTGTTATGTTAAACCTGTAAGATACATATTATTTCAAATTTTCCTTTTAAAGAGAAGAAAAATAAACTTGGCTGAAATAATCAGGCTAAGGTTGTATAGTTATATGTACCCCAGCCACTATTTAACCAAGGTAAAGAATTCCTAACTGCAGTACTCTATGAATTTCCCTTTCTTTGTGCTTATGAAATCTTTTTTCACAGTTTATGGTGTATAATTTAATTTTGTTTATATGTTAATGATGATAAAAAGTTGAAAGATTCTGTAGATGTATAACTGTTGGTTGTTATCTATGTGATTTACTTTCTTTAAAGTTTAGTATGCTTTCCCTACACCCATCAGATAATATTTTCATCTTATTTCTTGGTGTCATTTTATATAAACCCTTAATCCATCTAGAATTTATTTTTAGTATACAGCACAAATAGAAATGGCAAACTGATTTTTTGCAAGAGACTCTTTTTCTATGTTAACTTATTTTACTAGGGGCCATTTTGAATGCATCCATTTAATTCCACATATTATGTGCCTATTCTTATACCTATATTACATTGTTTTACTTATTTCAGCTTGTAATTTATTTTAATACTTGATAGGGCAATCTTATTATTCTTATTTTTCAAAATTTTCCTGGAAATTCTCCACAAGCCATTCAAAAGAATTATGCTTCTCTCCAGCATTGAATTTTTTCATCCAGGAATAAGGCATGCCTTTGCATTGGCTGAAATCTTTGTACATATTGAGCAATTTATATAAGTTTGACAATTTTCTTTGCATAGATCCTTCCCACTTAATGTTAAATATTTTCCTAGAATATGTATTTATCTGTGTGTGTAACAAATGAGTTGTGTGGGAAATTAATGTTACTATAGTTAATGAGATGCTTTCTGTTCATCGTATCTTCTACTTGTAGCTGTTACTCATTGCTGTGTACTATAAGGACATTGTTTTCCTTTAGCAGCAGCAGTAAAGACTATATTTTTATATTGTTGAAATTCAATAGTCTTTTTAAAGCACTATTAAATACTATTAAATACCAGTCTCTGTGCTAGGAGTATGAAAATATGGGTAACACAGGGTTCTCTTTCCTTGTATAGGTAATACAGAGACTTCGAGAGCATGCAGGTCCTGATAGAAAGGCATGCCATCTTTATATCAGCAGCTAGAATGACATATTGACAAGGGACATATTGACAAAGGGCAGAAAAAATACTGGCACTTAATTATATCTTTCAACATCTTCACAGCAATTAGCACATTGTCTTATCCTAGCAACAACTACAGTAGTATCAGCTATAAGTTACTGTCTTTTATGTGTAAGTGTTGCAACAGGAACTAAGAATATTGCCATTAATCTTCCTACCAACCTATCAGGTGAGCATTGTAATCTCTGTTTCACCGATGAGGGGACTGAGACTCAGGGCCTTAAGGAATGTCTCTGCTGTCACTGTGCAAGTCCAGCAGGTCTGTGTGCTTAATATTCTTCCATTATGCTTGCTGCAGACAGAGTCGATGATTATAGGAGGGAATAGGCAACAAAAGAAAGTCATTGAAAGTCAATAAGAAAAAGACCTGTCACCTTTCACTAACTTGAAATACAAGACTATTTTTCTTTACTTTGGGTTTCTTGATGAAAGATGATAAATTGGGAGGGTAGCTAGACAATAGCCAAATAATATTAAAATAGTCAGAAAACCAGCACCTTCTGTTCCTTTTATTATTTTGTAAAATATAGCACCACACTATCTAACATGTGGCTACTTAATTTTATATTTAACTAAACTAAAATTAAATAAAATTAATAATGCAGTTCTTCTATTATACCAACCATATTTCAACTGCTTAATAGCTACATGTGGCTAGTAGTTACCATGTTGGATGGTGTAAAAAAGTTTTATCATTACAGAAATTTCTATTGGACAGTGTTGACTTAGCATATCTGACCCAGAGGTCATATTCTGCAATTGCTTTATAATTTCATTTTCTCAGAAAATATTTAATGTATGCCAGGATATGAGCTAGACATTGGGATATAAAATAGGTAAGACACAGTTTCTTTCCTTAAGTTTTTCAAAATCCAGTGGCAGAGAAATGAAATGAAGTTGCTATTCTTGGGAAAAATAATAATAATAAATAGTAATAATAATAGGTTCCCAAGATATTACTATACTTTTTCTGGTCTCTTTCCCTATAGAATTGTTGCCTGTTTCAAATTGTGTAATCATTGCTTATTCCAGATAGATCTGGGGTGGTCTGAATTATCTATTGCCTCAAGAATCTATGTGTTTAGTCCAGATTTTTGGCTTTAAAGTTTTGCAAATCTCAGTGATGATTTTACACCCACCCACGCAGGCCTAAAATTGCTGCCATGCACATATCTGAATCACAATTCCTGCTAATTCTTTTTGAATAATAACTATGTTGGTCGTGATCTATTCACCTCTTCTTTGTCTTTGTTGTCTAATGAAAAAGACAAAATCTTGACCTAGAATGTTTCTCCATTTTATCTTGTGCAAAATGACCACTGACAAAATTTTCAGCAAGAGTGCAGTTCTTTGCTATTAAACATTTGAAATTTTTAACTTTTGAGAAGCTACTGAAAAATGCTGTTGTTTTCTCACACAAGAAAGCTCAAACTCCCTATGAGTTTTCATCCACAAGCCAGAGGGATTTTTGGAAACATCTTGCTGCCAGAAAAAGCTATCAAATAGCCTCCTTAGTGGGCTCTCTCTTACGAATAATTCTTTTTCTCACTTTACAAAATACATCAAAAGCTCACTTTACTTCTCTTGGAAGAGCCCATGTCCATTTCATTAGAGCTTCCTTTTTGACACCTACATTGGTTTCAGGTATTTTAGAATCTGTGCATAAAATGTATCCCTTCCAAATTGATGTTCAAATAAAATAGTTATTTAGCACATTTTTTTTCCATTTGGCAAGGAGATTTTATGGAGAAATCTCCTTTCACGAAGAAAGCCTAAAATTAGCACTATCAAATCAAGGGTAAATTAGAATCTCAGCCAAAGATAGAAACAGAAAAGAAGAAATTATTATGTGTATCTAAAACATTCATTTTCTTCTGAGAAAAGATTTGTTGTTGAATGTTGCCCAGCATTTACCTGGATCGTTCTGTTTGTAAGACAGTCATTGTAGCTGTTGCCAAGTGCTGTCAACCAGAGAGCCAATATCGGGTCAATTACTGCTTCCTGCTAGTTGTTGGACTCTCATTGTGTTTCCTAATCCATGCAAAATCAGCCTTGGCTAGCTTCTTATGCTCTTTCTTTTTCACTGTCTAGATAAAATTTTCTTTTTTGTTCCCAGGCCTGGATGATTCAAAGCACCAGCATTTTAATTCCAAACCAAAAACTGAACATAAAAGTTCATTGACATGACATAGTCATCACACACTTCATATCACATCACAAGTACACATTTTTTAAAACTGATTATAATCGGTTGCTTTTTGGTATTTTTTCACACAAATGGAAGCAATACATTTCATTAACATGGATGGAAGCAAATGACATCACTGGATTAGCCTATAAATCCCTTAAGGGTAGGAAACAAAGCTATTTATTCTATTTTCCTCCAATGGCCCAGGTTTTGAATGTTGCTCTGCAAGGCTACCCTGACACATTTTACTGAGTAACAGATCTTGCTTTGCCATTTACAATTTTACTGTCAACCCTTTGTGGTTATTCAATCTGTTTCTTCACTTAATCTGGGGCCACTTGGCTGCTTGCCACCACCCTCCCCACCATTCTTTCAAACTATGGAATCTTACAGGACTACCTTTAAAGGAATTCATTAGAGACTCAATCAAGAAAACTCAATATTGGGATTTTTTTTCTTCTTTACTCCTCACAATCCCCCACAACTTTGCCTACATCAAAATGTGCCTTCTTGCACCTCTTTTTCTCATCTCTGAAAGTTGATAGTGCCATTTTCCATGTTAATGGTTAGGGGAATTCCATCCTCTTGTTTTCATGTGGGGAATTTCCACATTTCTAGTCTCTTTCCATACCACTTAATCCTTCCCTATGTGACCTGTTCTTCTTTCCTTTGCCAGGGCCTGTGGAGTAAGGCAGTGATTCCCCTTGCAACTTTCCATGTAGGTGTCTGCTTGGCAGACTATCCCCTGGATCATCTTACATTAGTGGAAGAAACATACCTGATAGTTCCAAGTGGCCAAACATCTAAGCCTTGTTCTCTAATCCATTTAACTAATTAGAAAGCTCATATGCTATCAACTGATATATTAGTAAAAGGATAAAACATTTTACTTAGAAAGAAGAAATGAGTTTAGCAGCTGTATTGTACATCATGGTGACAATAGTTAGAAACAACATATTGTATTATTTTAAGTGTTCTCATGATAAAACAAGTATATGAGGTAACACTTTTGATAATTAGCTTGATTTAGTCATTCCATAATGTAGACATATATCAAAAGATCATGTTGTACATCATAAATATATACAATTTTTATTAAAAATAAAAACAAAGAAATTGATGTGCTGATTTCTATCTGAACTTGGAAAGATAGAGAAGAGATGGTTGTGATTTATTAACTCGTTCAGATCCAGACATTAACATGCTGGTTTACATGTAAGTTGATGAAAAGTTCTAGTGTGTTACATCTCTTAGTGCTTGTGTTTGAATTATCTTTTGATAGTATCATGTGAGAAATGACATTTTAATTCAAAGGGGTTACCATGACTGAGGGAACTCAGACTCAATGGCAAGCCTATGGAGGAGCATTTTTTAAATTGGATGCACCCCTCACATTTTATTGTTGAATGGGAAGCACACTCTAGCAATAGTATAATACTTGAGGATAAAGTTCTTGGCTAGATTGTTTTTAACATCGAGGTGATAGTTGCAACATGATCTGGAGGTACCGTTTGGACATTTCTAGCTTTACCTTCGAATACCGAGGATTGTGCTGTAAAAGTGCTTGTGGTCAATGACAAACCTCACAGGAAGACAAAACAGTCACTGGAGGCACATAAAATTAGATTCTGCCTTAGATTGGTGCCCTTGGGAAAGGATTTATACTTAGTCATCAGTTGCATTTTTTTATACTGATTTTAAGTCAGTTTTTCAAATGTTGATTTGAATATCAATATGAGGTCATTTTATATGCATTGCTGTTTGGAGTACTTTTAACAGAAAATATTAATGGCTTAGGGTTATAACAAATTAAATTTCTGCATTTTGAAAGCAGAAGAGAAATTTTCTAGCACTGTTAGTGAACCTTATTGATAAACAAAATGTCACATCATTAACTCTGAACAGTTGATGCAATAGTAATAAAGAGCAAGAGCTTAAAAAGTAGCCAGTATCTAAGATCAAAAAATCAAAGTCAAAAGAAGCATTATTAAATGTATTTGATGACTATCAGCAATATGTACTAGAAAAATGGAGTTAGTTATTTCCAAGGAATATGAAATTTCTGTGTGCAAACATTTACTCTCTGGCTGGTGACCCAACTCAGATCGGTAAGAATAAATTAATATATAATTGAAAGCATACCAGACTAACGGCAGTTCTAAACTGGAGGAGACCAATCAATAAGAGGTCCTTGAGAAAGTAGGTTTAGACCAAGCATTAAACGGGAAATGGAAATTTACTGGTAAACTGCAAGCTATTTTTAACATATTCACACACAGCCATCTAGCCACATAAATCAGGTTTGCCAAACTTGGCACTATTATCATTTGAACATTACTAATAATTCTTTGTTATGGGGGGTGCTGTCTTGTGCATTATAGGACGCCTAGCACAATCCTTGGCCTCTCTCTATTAGATACTAATAGCACACTTCCCCCTACCACCAGCTGTGGCAACTAAAAATATCTCCAGACATTAGCAAACATCCCTTGGTATTGGGGAAAGATCATTCTTTTCATCCCAGTTGAGAACAACTAAATACATTCTTACAAGAGAATCTTTCATTCGACACTATTTTATCTAACAGTAACAGTGATGATAGCTAAAATTTAAATTCTTAGCTTGTGCTAATCATTTTACTAGCGTTATCTCATTCGGTCCTCACAGGTAGACACTTTTATTATCAATTCATTAAAAATATTACATTGAAATTTATTGAACGAATAAATGCCTTGTACCATTTTGCAGATGAAGAAACTGAGACTCGGAGAGTTTAAGAAACTTGCCCAAGGTAACACTACTAGAAATGGATAGAGTGAGGAATCACAGCTAGTTCTGACTGACCCAAAAGCTCATGCATACAAGTAGCACATTACAAGGTTTTTCAGTATAGTCTTTACCTGGCCTGTTATGAAAATTTAAAAGGCATTAAAATAGCTGACATAATAGCTAACCATAATAACAAAATTACAATGTCAGAGAGTCTGAAAGACTGAATGTCTTTCCCCTAAGACTAGGAACAAGGTAAAGATGTTCAATCTCACAACTCTTATTGAACACAGTGCTAGAAATTCTAGTGTAATAAGGCAAGAAAAGGAAGCACAAGCATCCAGAATGGAAAGGATGAAATAAAACTGGTCCTACTTGTAGTTCACATGATCGCATACAAAAATCCTAAGGAATCTACCAAAAATCCCTTCTGAACTAATAAATGAGGTTAGTAAGGGCACAGGATAAATATACAAAAGCCCCATTATATTTCCATGTACTGACCATGAGCCAAAATTTAAAATGTAACACAATTTCCAATCACCACCAAGAGTGAAATACTTAGGCGTCAATCTAACAAACATGTATAGCACCTCTGTGCCGGACACTACACAATGCTGATTTTAAAAAATCAAATATTTAAATAAATGTAGTGACAAAATGTGTTTATGGATTGGAAGACTCAATAGTAACGATTTCAGTTCTACCCAAATTGCTATACAGGTTTAACACAATTCTTGTCAAGATCCCAGCAAAATATTTTTTATGTAGAGATAGACAATATTTCATGAATTTTATATTGAAAAGCAAAGGAAGTAGAATAGTTTTAGAGCAATTTGAAAAAGATTAATTAAAATGGAAATAATTAGCCTATATGATTTCGAGACTTATTGTGTAGCTACACTAATCAAGATTGCATGTTATTAGTGGGAGCATAGATGCATAGATCCATGGAACATAACAGAGTACCTAGAAATAGACCCACATAAATATGCCTGCCTATTTTTTTTTAAGTTATAAAAACGATAGGTTAAAAAAAAATGAAATTCAACCCAAGCCTCCAATCTTATACAAAAATTAACTCAAAATGTACCACAGGCTTAAATGTAAAAGGTACATCTACAAAACTTTCAGAACAAAACATGGAAGAAAATCTTCAAGATCTAGAATAGGCAGTAATTCTTAGACTTGACACCCAAAAGATGATACATAGAAGGAAAAATTGACAATTTGGACTGTGTCAATATCAAAACGTTTTACTGCAACAATTATGTTAAGAAGATAAAAAAAAGGACAAGATATAGTGTGGGAGAAAATATTCGTAATGACATACCTAGTAAAGGACTGGTATCTAGAATATGTAAAGACCTCTCAAAGCTCACCAGCAAAAGAAACAAACAACCCAATTAGAAAACAGATAAAAGTCATGAAGTGATGTCTCACTGAAAAGCATATTCAGATGGCAAATAATCACATGAAAAATGTTACATCTCATTAGCCATTAGGGAAGTACAATTTAAAACCAAAATGAGATATCACCCTACATCTGTCAAAATGGCTAAACTAAAAAATACTGATAAAATCAAATGCTGGTGGGGGCTGGAAAAACTTGATCACTCAGACATAGATAGTGGGAAGGTAAAATGATAAAGCCATTCTGGAAATCAGTTTAACAAGTTCTTTAAAAACTCAACAGAGAACTACCATATGACCCAGCAATTACAGTCCTGGAACTTATGCTCACATAAAATCTCTACATGAATGTTTATGGTAGCTCCATTTATAATAGCCAAAACCCATAAATAAACAAATACAAACTGTGGTACATGTATATCATGGTATACTACTCAGCAATAAAATGAACTACTGATACATGCAAAAACCTGGGTTAATATCCAGGAAATTAAGCTGACTGAAAAAAGCCAATACTAAAAGATTACATTGTATGTGATTCCTAGGCCAGGTGCAGTGGCTCACACCTATAATCCCAGGACTTTGGGAGGCCGAGATGGGAGGAACTCTTGAGGTCAGGTCGGGAGTTCAAGATCAGCGTCCTCAACATAGTAAGACCTTCTCTGTACTTAAAAAAAAAAAAAAAAAAAAAAAAAAAAAGGTTGCATAGTATATGATTCCTCTTACACAACATTCTTGAAGTGACAGAATTACAGAAGTGAAGAACAGGCTAGAGGTCAGTGATTAAGGAAGGGGTGGGAAGTGATTATAAAGGCAAACTAGCTGTGAGGGAAATGTTTTGTATCTTGATTACATCGATGATAATATCTTGACTGCTATCCTGTAGTACAGTTTTGCAAATGTTATCATTGGTGGAAACTAGTTTTGCAAAATGTTATCATTGGTGGAAATGGAATCTCTCTACATTATTTCTCACAACCGCATTTTTTACAATTATCCCAAAATAAAAAGCTTAATTTAAAAATATGATATAGGGTCTGGGGAATTTAGACATTTAATAACTGGAAGGCCTTTCTTAGCCATTTCAGTTTCAGTGGAGCCCCAATGGTCATTTTATTTTGTTTGCTCATAAAGAAACAGGAAAATGATGTGGCCACTCAGAGGACATCTTTCAAATGAAACTAAAGACTCTTCAGCCCAATAAATTCCAATAGTTAAGTATAGAGTACAAGAGTTTTTGCCGTGGTTAAATTCAGGATCTCAAGCCTTAGCCATTTTTGCATAATTAAGTACTTCACAGAGACTGCTCCTGTCTGGACTCTTTTAAGGCACTCAATTTGTAAGCTCAACTCGGCCAGTATATTAATTACAACAATAAATGTGTATTGATTATCCTGTTAGGCACTGAGCTAAAACACTGCCTTTACATCATTATCTTGTCATTTAATATTTATTCTTTTACATTTTCATTTGCACATGCTTTTCTTAAAATTTAACATATGAGTTGTACAACCCTTAAGTTAATTCTTGTGTCTGAATCTTGTCTCTGTATGTACCATGACCTTATTACAAGGTCTTATGTGCAGTAGGCATATTGCACATATTTCTGAGTTACTTAACTGAAAGATTCTCAATTTAGCTATTCATAGTACTTCCAAAGGAAAAGGCATAGCATACATTGTGGGCTCTTGGAGAAATGTATTGTTGTCAATAGTTGAATGATTCATGGAGGACCATTTCTGCTGTTACAGTGCTGCTTTCATTTATATCACACTGTGGTGACTCCTAGGAGCAAAAGAACACCTGGCAGCAGAAACACCTGTACATGTCTGTTGGAAGCCACAGATGTGCTTTAGGGCTGCAGTGACACTTGCCTAACTCAAAATCCACATCAGCATGCAGCTGTGTTCTTGCTATTCCTGTAGAATGGAGGGTGGATAGCCAGGAGGCTGAAGGAAGCACCAAGTAACCAGAAAAGCGCTAAGGAAAATACCACAGATTTCCTTCTGTATTTAATTTTATGCTGAAACAGTTTAACCAGGCATAACATACTGGTCAAATTATGGGAACTAGGGGAAATGTAAGATGAAAGAATGCACATGGTTTGAGAATTTTAAGAATATTTTATAGAGTGCAATGAAGATAAAATAGAAATATTTATGCAATTAAAGCTTGAAACTGTACACAGCCCAAGCTATTACTTAGAGAAACCCGGACTTAATAGAATTTCTTCCTTTGAAATATTTTAATGACTCTAAGAATTGCCCTTCCAGTGGTTTATGGTAATTTTCATCAAATAATGCTAAGGCTGTTCACCTTCCAAACTTTTTGGATCAAGCAGGACAGCAGGCTGGCTCAGAGCAGCCCCAGGTGATGATCATTCAGACTATTGATTTTAGCTAGCACACTGAGGAATTTATCAGAACCTATTTGCAAAAACAAACAAACAAAAACAGACAAACAAACAAACAAACAAAAACTCTCAGATTTTTTTTTTTACTCTAATTACACAGTAAATTAAGGTAAAAATATTAGGAAAAGTATTTGTGAAAATTTATAGCTGAAATGAAATTGCATTTACATTATAGAGAAAGTAAAATGGATTTAATTGTTTAAAGAAAAATTATTAACGGCTGGGCGTGGTGGCTCACACCTATAATCCCAGCACTTTGGGAGGCCAAGGCTGGAGGATCACGAGGTCAGGAGATCAAGACCATCCTGGCCAACACGGTGAAACTCCAACTCTACTAAAATACAAAAAATTAGTCAGGCATAGCAGTGCACACCTGTAGTCCTAGCTACTCGGGAGGCTGAGGCAGGTGCATCGCTTGGACTAGGGAGGTGGAGGTTGCAGTGAGCCGAGATCATGCCACTGCACTGCTGCCTGGTGACACAGCAAGACTCCATCAAAAAAAAAAAAAAAAAAAAAAAAAAAAGAAAGAAAAGAGAAAAAAATTATTAATGGAGCAGACTGATATATTAGTAGGCAAGAGTTGTCTGGACCTTTAAAAATAGTGACTCACACTCAGAGGATAAAGGGAACATTACAATGGAGAGTTCTAGCTAGTTATTTAGTGGGCAAACACCATGGTTCTTCAGTTTGTGGGCCTGGAGTCACCACCATACTGCTCTTTTCTACTTAACTATCTTTTCTGTGGTATGTTTCTTTCTTATCTGCGTTTCCCTCCTACCCCCACCCCTCACATCATCTGTCCACGGTAAAAGGAAGTCCTTTGGGCAAATTCAGAAAAACAAATGGACTTGAGAAAAAGACTGCATTGTATCTGTGCTATTTACAATGACCCACTCAGTATCAACAAATAATCTGTTTCTCTGAAAGGAAATTAGCAAGTAGGAAGTCATTTAAATGAGAGGAAACTGATAGTGGTGTGTCTTTTCAGTATATTAAAGTTTTTTTCTTAGTAAAGTTGCTCACGTAAAATAGTTAAAAGTGACTAATGATCCCACCCCAGAACAATACCCAATAGCGTTACACATTGGATCTATTTATTTTTATCAGTTAAAAAGCTTCCTTAGTTTTTATCACAACATATCTACAATTCTTTCTGTCCAAAATGGTGTGCTAAGCCATCCTGTCCTGAATATAACCAAAAAGGTGCTTCAGTGGTTTGAAATCTGACCAACATTAGGATTTATCCAAAGTACAAATATAAGATTTTTTCTATCAATACTTCAATAGTAAGAGAAAATAGCCATTCATTTTATTAATAACTTTTAGTTAAGCAGTCGCAATTTAGAATAAACTTTTTTTTTTGTACTAATGTGTCATATACCTAGGGGGAAGAAACCTCTTTGCTTTGCCTTTTCCAAATAAAATGACACTAATTGCTTTCCTCAGAGGTCCTATTTTTTCTTTAATTATTTTAGTTTATCTTCTCCCAAAACCTTTAGACCACCTTACAGCAAGTGAAGACTATATTTAATGCACTGCTTCATTAAATCGCAAACACTGCAAAATATGCAGAATTCCTATTTAACCAGGGTTATTTGACCTTAGAAAATAACAATCTTGTGAATAAAATTTAGTCAATATATGTGTGTGTGTGTATATATAAATTTTTAAAAATCATTACTATTTTGCCTACTTATATTTAACTATTGCTTCTCTACAATAAGTACAACTTTTCTGCTCTGGTTTAGCAAAATCAGTGTATGTTTGAGAAGATTTATGTTTTAAAAAATCCCCATGGCAGTACTTTGTTTCACCTCTGCTTGATTGAGTTTATATTTATTATAGCTTTTTTTTTTTTTTTTTTTTTTTTTTTTTTTTTTTTTTTTTGAGACAGAGTCTTGCTTTGTTGCCCAGACGGGAGTGCAGTGGCGCGATCTCAGCTCACTGAAACCTCTGTCTCCCAGGTTCAGGTTCACACCATTCTCCTCCCGAGTAGCTGGGAGTACAGGCGCATGCCATCATACCCAGCTACTTTTTGTATTTTTTAGTGGAGATGGAGTTTCACTATATTGGCCAGGATGATCTCCATCTCTTGACCTTGTGATCCACCAGCTTCAACTTCCCAAAGTGCTGGGATTACAGGCATGAGCCACCGTACCTAGCCTATTATAAAATGTAATTTTTAAGGAAAAAATTCACATGGAACAGAGGTACAATGCTGATCTGAGGTCATGTGAAAATTTAGAATGTGTTGAACTCTATCATTTGTATATAATCTCCATAAATGTTAAAATTAAAGAAGACATTGCTCTTTTCAGATTTGTGAAATCTTGGGAAACTTTATCTAGATTATTTTAAGTTATAAGCCACGTGTATATTTCTCCTGTACTTTCCTAGGGACTGACTTCCTTTGCCAAAGAGGGTAAGTCAATTCATTATTTTTCATTATGCATTGAGCATGGGTAGAATGTACAACAGTATCCATTTCTTCCAGCTTTCTGTCCTCTTTCCCAAATGAGGTCACACTGAGACTTTCTGGTAACACCCAGAGAGTGTATGTTTTCCTGGGAAACTTTTTACATTGCTGTCCAGTGAGAGAATTTCAACTTCTTATGTAACACATCTCTCAGTATACACGAATCATCCTTTTCCCCCAGGTTGATAAGCCAGTCACAGTTATTTGCCCATCTAATTCTAGAAAGTCATACATGAGTGGTTTCCAAACACCGTGAAATCTCTAGGGGCTTGAAAAGATATACAATCCACGTGTTCAAATTATACAAGAACAGTTTTGTCAACTCATTGTATACAGCAAAACATACCATGTTTTGAGGATTCGTGCCAGGAAAAACAAGAAGAGAGTTCCAATAAGCTCTTTATATTTGCAAATATATTTATGTTTTATCTGTATATATGGGAACTGAGAATGCCCATGTAGGACAGAGTATAAGGCCTTAGTAAAATACAACACTGTTGCATCTGCTTCTCATACATCAATATGATCCATCACACTATAAGAGAGGAAGATGAATTTATCTAGTATATTATGTATTTCAGAGCCCATAACCTATGTTGTCCTCTCTTCCTATTCATTTACTGTTTTCTCTATCTATTCTCCATTTGTTTCCACTCCACACTACAGAATGGCCATTCCCCTCAAAGATGTCAGCTATCATCTCCAAAACCTGAAATATAATGAGATACCACTCTTGTGATTGTGTTATGTTGCATGGCATAACCGACCTTAAGATAAGAAGTTTATTCAATGGGCTTATTCTATGTCATGAGCACTCAAAAGCAGAAAGCGTCCTCTGGCTGGTGGCTGAAGGGGAAAACAGAGAGATTCAAACTCTAAGAAGGACTCGATGAGCTATTTCCAGTTTGAAGACAAAGGAGACCATAAAAGAAGAAATGTGGGTGATTTCTAGAAGCGGATAGCAGCCCTCAGATGACAGCCATCAAAGAAAAAGGAACATCAGATATACAATTGCAAGGGACTGGATTCTGCCAACAACCTGAACAAACTTGGAAAAGGAGTCTTCTCCAAAGCCTCCAGGAAAGAGCCCAGGCTGGGTGATATCTTGATTTTAACCTTGTGAACTTTGAGCAAAAAACCCAGCTAAGTCCATCCAGCCTTCTAATCTACAGAACTATGAGATAATATAAGGGTATTGTTTTAACCTGATCTGATAAGCTTGTGGTAATCATTACCCAGCAATAGAAAACAAGTACATACAGACTTTGTCTAAATTCAGTCAGTAGTATCAATAAATACAGAGGGGCTTCAACAGGGGCTTCCCAGGGCCACAAGGTTGCTGGCTCCAAAAAAGAAAAGTTAGAGAACCTTAGCTTATGTGTCCACCTAACGGCATGGGTGCCGTGTTAATTAGTTAAGTAGTTCATAGCCCAAACTGCTAAGAGATTTACAGTTGCCCAGGGTGGCCACAGTCTCTAAACTAACTCAACTAGGGCTCTGACATGTTTTTGTGTGTGTGGGTGTGTTGGTGTGTATGTGTTCAAGTGTGTTTTGTGGGAATAGTTATACTTAATAGCTACAGTAAAAAACAGCTAACCCCTATTACATATGAGGCTTCCATAGTATGTTTGATTAATTGTTTAAAACTGTGGGGGTCATCCGTAAATTTGTGTGGCCAGATCTACAAATTCTTTATGTTTATATCCTAACATGGTTTAACTGTGTGCACAACCAAATCTCACATTGAATTGTAATAATCTCCACATATCAAGGGCAGGGCCGGGTGGAGATAATTGAATTGAGAAGGTGGTTTCCCCCATACTGTTCTTGTGGTAGTAAATAAGTCTCAAGAGAGCTAATGGTTTTATAAATGGGAGTTCCCCAACACACGCTCTCTTGCCTACCACTGTGTAAGACGTGACTTTGCTCCTCATTTGCCTTCCACTATGATTGAGAGACCTCCCTAGCCACATTGAACTGAGTCAATCAAACCTCTTTCTATTATAAATTACCCAGTCTTGAGTATGTCTCTATTAGCAGTGTGAGAACAGACTAATACATATCCCTTTGTAGTTTGTGATCCAGAAAACCCTAAACACCTTGGGAGTAAGAACTATGTGGTATGTATTGTCATATCCCGAGTTTGCCTGTGTTGGGTACTAAATAAACAATTCTTGAATTAATGATGTTCATAAAGATAAGTAAATCATAGGGGTTAGAAAATAGGATCTGGAGTCAAATTCCAGACAGCATAGTATTGGTTCATAATAAGTGATCAGTAAATGCTACTAATGAATTACCTATTATAAACCTGCAGTATTTTTCCATTAACTAAACATTAACACTGTATTAGTCCATTCTCACACTGCTATAAAAAAACTACCTGAGACTGAGTAATTTATGAAGAAAAGAGGCTTAATTGACTCACAGTTCTGCAGGCTATACAGGAAGCATGGTTGGGAGGCATCAGAAAACCTACAATCATGGGGGAAGGCAAAGGGGAAGCAAGCACATCTTCACATAGTGGGAGGAAAGAGTGAAAACAAAGAGGGAGGTGCCACATACTTCCAAATAACCAGATCTCCTGAGAAGTAACTCACTATCATGAGAACAGAAACGGGAAGTCCACCCCCATGATTCTATCACCTCCCACCAAGTCCTTCCTTCACCTATGGGTTCAATATGTGGATATTACAATTTGACCTGAGATTTGGGTGGGGACACAGAGCCAAACCATATCAACCACATCATGTTAAGCCCTTCATGATCTAGCCTAAAATACATTTCCAGTTTTCTCTCTCTCTACTTTCTCCATGTGCCTGTTCACATTCCTTGAATACACATCTCTGTGATTTTGCTTATGCTTTTTCTCAGACTAGAATATTATTTTCCCTCCAATCCATATCTTACTTTTTAAGTCAGGGGTCGACAAACTGTGGCCCACAGCCAAATCCAGGTTTCTACCTGTTTTTTATGATTTTGTCTCTGGCCTATAGAGTCTTAAATATTTACTATCTAGACCTTTACCACCCCCACCAAAAATATTTGCTCACTCTTGCTTTAAGACCAATTCAAATGCTACCTTCTTTAAGAGCTTACCTAAATTCTTCTGGGTGGTGGGATGTGAGGTGGGGGAAGAGTCTTCTTTTAAGTTTCCAGTAAATGTCTTATAACCATTTTAAGCACTCATTTCACATTTGCTTATGTCTACACATAAAATGCTCAGACATGATTCTCCAGGTTTTGGCTGGACATTGTTTTCACATGTCATTCTTGACAATGAACAATTAAACATACAAGGACCATTTGAATATTATAACTGTTAGTTAATACATGTTAATATTCACAGGTGACAGGTAGGGAGTGAATGTTTATAAAATCTCTATGCCTAGCTGACTTGTATATACTACATATTGCTAACACTAGGCCTCTAATTCCAGTACACACTATTAATATGTTTTATATATTTGTAATGTAATAATACATAAAATACCCATATTTCTGATGGGTTAATGATTTGTATACTTTTGAGAATATATAAATCTTATATTTAAAAGCTTCAAAAGTGTGGTTAGTCACAGAGGCTCTCACCTGTAATCCCAGCACTTGGGGAGACTGAGGCAGGCAGCTCACTTGAGGCCAGGAGTTCAAGACCAGCCTGGCCAACATGGCAAAACCCTGTCTCTACGAAAAATAAAAAAATTAGCCTGGCATGGTGGCAGGTGCCTGTAGTCTCAGCTACTCTGGAGACTGAGGCATGAGAATCACTTGAACCCAGGAGGCAGGGATTGCAGTGAGCCAAGATCATGGCACTGCACTCCAGCCTGGGTGACAGAGTGAGACTTTCTCTTAAAAATATATAAATAAATAAAAGCTTCAAAAGTAAAAATAGCTGAATCATGTGAAATGACTCAGACAAACCACAAAAGAAATACTAACAATATATTGGAATCTACATAGACAATGATACTAAAATCCTATGATAGGATGTGAAGATGGATGAGAACAGGCAGCCTAGTTGAATATGAGAACAATAGACTGGACACAGTGGCTAACGCCTGTAATCCCAGCACTTTGGGAGGCTAAGTGGAGTTGATCACTTGAGGTCAAGAGTTCAAGACCAATCTGGCCAACATGGCAAAACTCTGTCTCTACTAAATATATAAAAATTAGCTGGGCATGGTGGTGGGTGCCTGTAATCCCAGCTACTTGGGAGTCTGAAGCAGGAGAATTGCTTGAACACATGAGGCAGAGGTTGCAGTGAGTTGAGATTGTACCACTGCACTCCAACCTTGGTGACAGAACAAGATTCTGTCTCAAAAAACAATAAAAATGAATATGAGAACAGCGAAATTGTTTAATATTGATCAACTAGAAGTACTAAATGTCAATAATAAACAAATTGTTATCAGGAAAGAAGGATGTAATGTAGAAAACATAATATTATAACTAAGAGATGTTGGAGCCCAGAGTTGAATATTTCAAATAAATACACGAAATGTTGCAATTACAGAGGTTTCACTTGACTTGCTGTTTGCAAGCCAGCTACTTTTCTATAGAGCTGTCCATAAGAAATGTGCTCAAAGAAAAAAATTGCTCTAAATGAGACAGCAATTGAGAAATGCGTATTTATATTTGTGGTGGCAATATTCATTCACTTCCTGAAACAGGCCATATGGGTTTCCAATGCAAAGCTATATAAATAGAAAGTGTTAATATTTTCTTAATAACTATTAGGACTTGCTACAAAAGTATTTCTTACTAGAGGCTCCGTAAGTATTACAGTTATTTGCTACACTGACTCCCTAGCTATGATTTTGAGGTTTTTCGGACAAAGATACTATGTATTATTTTTGTATGTATCCTAACTGTATTGTCTTTGTATAAAGTAAGTACTTAAATATTTTAAAATGAATTAAAGAATAAGAAATTAGTTAATGAATTTTGAATGAATCTTTTACCACTCTTATTCTTAAACTGAGGTATGCATGTCTATGGGTACATGATGGTAACAAGGGCATTAAAAAAAAATCACATAGTGCTTCCTTTCAAAGCTTTAACTTTGTTAAAAAGATTTGGGGAAAAAAATCCCCAAAAGAAAACAATTATGTATCATGCAGTAAGGTATAAACTGCCTAATTTTTAAGTTAAAAATCAAAACTTCCAAGAAATACATAGATTGTACCAGGAACTTCTCATCTATTACATGGCAAGGATGCATTTTCATTGTCTTCTGCTATTAGGAATATTTATGCGGGAAAGCTCCAGATGCTTCAGCTTAAGTTAAGTGAAGAAGATATCTAGAGACATCAAACTATATGTTGGTGCCTCTGCAATTCCAAAATATGTAATCCAATTAGAGCTAAATATGATACTGTGGTTTACAAACCTGGCGTCTCTTTACCATGTCAATGTCAAAAGAGCCCTAGGTCTTCGGGTCAGAAGTTTAGGATCATTAATATTATTTTAGGCCCAGGATTTATTAACTACATTTACGTCTTTGAGCCTTATCAATGCTAGGAGCACGATTTTTTAAAGTTAATTAGTCAAGTAATGGTGGATTGATAACAAAGTAGTTAAGACATTGGGCATCAGTCATACCTAGTTCAAGTTCTATCTTTGTCACTAACTAGAAGCATGATCTTAAGCAAAATATTTTTATAAACTTTATCTTCCTTATCTTTAAAATGGGTATAATAATGCTATATAACTCAGAACATAGAAGAAATACAAGATATAATACTATAGAGAACTTAGCATGGCTCCTGGCATAACGTAAGCACTTAATGTTACCTATTAGTATAAACAAAAATTCCCTGATGAAGAGAGAGCAATAATTCCCAAATAAGCTGCTAATAAATATTGGCATTTTGTTTAGAAATGTATGGTTTCTTTATGGCAGCTGGGTTTTCGTATAATGTTAACAAATGCTTAACAGCCTTTGAGATGCCTCCAGCTAATGTCTGACCTACTTATTAGGAAAGGAGCTCCAATATTCTCGCCCTTACAGAGGCTTTGTTTCCCTGGACTGAGGAAATCACATAATTACTACTTTAGACATTGCTATAGAATGTTTTCAATTATATTAAAGTACTACAATCTGCAAAGTAGATAATTAGTTACTTTTCCTAAATTTATCCTTTCTAGAACGTCGCAAATACCTCAAATCCACAGGAAAAAAAATGTAGTAAATAAATTTTTATAACATGTGTTTGTAATGTGGATATTATTAATAAATCACCCTTTAGAGTAAATCTGTTTAAAATCAGCTACAACACAATGTTGCAAATAAGATAATATTAAAATAACATAATGCAATTTTAGTCTCAGTTTTAAAAATTTTAGTGCCACACAAATAATAGTGATTGGACCTCTGGGCTCTGTGCTATCCAATGAGATCATAATAAGATCAATATAGTCTTCTATTCTAGATATGACATATTGGAAGGGAAATTGATAGAATAGAAATTTGAAACAAGAGACAACAGAAGATTTAAAATTTGAGGCAAAGTTCATGTGACAAATGAGTGAAAAAATCAAGATCTTTAAGAGGGAAGAGTCTCAAAGGGCCATGAGAGCTGTAATCAGAGTTGAAAGATAGTTGTAGATGAGAGAAAATAATTAGTTATTATCGAGGGCAGAATAGAGACGAATAAATGAAAGTTACAAATATCTTTCTTCAAAAATGGAATGGACAGTTTGAAAGCAATTTGGGGCTCCCTGTTATTGGAAGTTCTCCAGCAGATGCCAGATGACCACTTATCTGCCACGTTAAGTTGCTACTTTGTTGGGATGACAGGCTGGTAAAGACACTAATGATTTCTTATAGTCTCTGATTTAGGGGCTCTAGAACATTAGGCAATTGGAGTTCATTTCTTTTTGGGCTTGCATATCTTCAGATGTAAAATAAAAAGGATTGGAAAAGTAGTGGTCCTAGTATTTGAAGATTTTTTAAAATGTTTTGATTCTATGTTGATTATTTTATAAATTTTATTTTTTAAAAGTGTAAATTTAACCACTTTTAGGGTCATGGTTTTGAATTTATTTAATTCTACCAAAAACCCACAAGAGCCACTGTCTGTTTCAGTAATTGTAATACTACTATTACAATTAGTAGTAATAGCGATCAGTCTCTGAAGCTAAAAAACAAATACTCATTTAAATTAAAATGTGTTGAGCAAGAATATATGATTCCATCACAAGAATTTTCTCTTCAATACTGCTAATATAGTTCTACTTGAAATTAATGGAGAGAGGTAAGTTTTTAACAAAAATTTTCACAGCAGAAAATTTTTTGTTTTGTAAAATATATTGTTACTAGGAGTTACAGTTATGTCAGGGAACTGCACGCATCAGTATTAGGTAATAACAGAAGTAATACATACAGAGTTCATGTTTCAGGAAGATGGAAATTTCATTAAGCCTCTATTTCCACTATCAATTATTAAATAAATTCACCTGAGTATTTTCTTCCTCTATTCAACATGAAACCTCAGAGGAAAAGCATGTTCTTTGTTATACATGAATGGATTTTGAAATAAAATGCACCAAAACTTCTTTTGTATGCTGAAGACTTCCTTAAGATTATATCAGAATTATGTCACAAGGCTTTTTGTTTTGAGAGAAGCTTAACTCTACACAAATGGTAAATTGTTAAAGAACAAAAGTATGCCAAAAATTTGAAAGTGATTTTTACCTTTAGATTTGTAATAACAACTGTCTAGTGCTATACTGTATTCAATGAATTTTTAATATTTACTTATTATTTTGAAGTCATTTAAATATTAACTCTCTCCTGATAAGTCACATTGTCTGTGTATAATAGTACAGCATGCGTTGTCTTGTTCTGTGCGCTGACTCTTAGAGATTTCTCATGAGATCTCAATGAGACAACAGCAGAACCTGAGAACAAATCCTATAGAAACGGGTCTTGATCTCCCATTTCTGCACTGAAAGACTTCTGTGATCTGTTGCCATTGTATACTGGTACCAGAGAGAGAGGGAGAGAGAGAAGATGGAATTTTCAGAGGTTATTTTCAACTCAGAACATTTACTCTAAGTTAAAAGGAGTTCTTCAGTCTCTCTTTGTTGGGTCAGTAACAGAGCACAATTAAACATAGCTACATTTACCTTCATATACACGACTAAGCAGCAATAACAATATATCTTCATTGTAATGACACCAGGTTATTTGATAGCATGTTTACTCATATAAGACAGTTGATATATTCCTAACACATTGGGCCATTAGGTAAAGCAAACGACTGCAGTAAAGACTGAAGAAAAAAAGTTGCTTCCTGTCATGCGCATTTGTGTGAAGAGACCACGAAACAGGCTTTGTGTGAGCCACATGGCTGTTTATTTTACCTGGGTGCAGGCAGGCTGAGTCTGAAAAGAAAGTCAGCGAAGGGAGATAAGGGTATGGCCGTTTTATAGGATTTGGGTAGGTAAAGGAAAATTACAGTCAAAGGGGGGTTGTTCTCTGGTGGGCAAGAGTGGGGGTCACAATGTGCTCAGTGGGGGAGCTTTTTGAGCCAGGATGAGCCAGAAAAAGGAATTTCACAAGATAATATCATCGCTTAAGGCAAGGACCAGCCATTTTCACTTCTTTTGTGGTGGAATGTCATCGGTTAAGGCGAGGCAGGGCATTTGCACTTCTTTTGTGATTCTTCAGTTACTTCAGGCCATCTGGGCTTATACGGAAGTCACAGGGGATGTGATGGCTTGTCTTGGGCTCAGAGGCCTGACACTTCCAGCTTTACGTTCTTACAGAACTTAAATAAGCTACAGAGTGTGACCTTTTACATGTTACATGCTATTTAGCTTATTGCAGTTATAGATCTTTAGTTTGATTGTGGGCTGGCAGCACACGGGCATTATTTTATATTTCTTAGAATCACTTAAGCCTAGAATAATTCCTGGCACATGGTAGTAATTTGGAAGGTCTTTAGAGAATTCAACATGGCTACTTCTCCATGGTCAAAAATAATGTAATAAAGTTACCTCATATGTCAATAAAAGTGCTTCATAATTTTTTCTATGATTGTATAGTTTAAAATCATTTTTTTGTGTGAAGATATGTATGAACCCAAAACTTACTGTTTTGTTTCTCTATTACTATTATTAATAGGTGCAAAGACTAAATATCAATAAAGGCCAAAACGAGCAAAGAAAGTGGCAGCCCTTTTATTTGCAAATATGCACACACTCTCGGGAGAGGTTCTCCAGTCCTCAGGTATGGGGGCCAGGGAAGTCGTGCCAGCGCTCTCGGGTGAGGTTCTCCGGCCCATGAAAATGGGGGTCGAAGAAGTCACACCGGCTCCTGCCAGCAGGGGACTTTTATGCATTGGTACTGGAAGGGGGAAGGCAGTGGGTGGGATAAGGGCGTGATAGGGGCGTCTCCATAGGCGTGGCTGGGTAAGTTTCGATCTCTTCAGATTGACGTCACCTGGCACATGCTCGGTTGATCTGCATCTTCCCGGGTGTGGTCTGCATTTTCCCGTGCACGGGAAATTGGTGAGGAAGAACGCGGAAGCAACGTGGGTTGTGCCTTCTTGTTCACCTTCCTCCATCTTGTCCTTTCTCCCTCACCCAAACACTTATGATTTTGGTAGTTCATTTGTAATTCTATAGTGACTCTTTTACATAATTTAGGATCCAGGTGTTCAGGAATATTCTTGAGGGCTATGTTTCAATATATGATATCTACAAAAGTATGAAAGAAGCTAGCAAGAAATTTTGGCATATGCTGCTACCATGAGGGGAAATTTTTCTTTCCTCTTCATTGAATCAAGTCCTATTCATTCCTCACCTAGGTTCAAATGTCACCTTTTCAGAAAAGCCATCTCTGACCTTCCTGACAAGGTTTGATTCTCCTGTCAGGTACTCTCGCAGCACTGGGTAATTCTCCCTCATGGAAACTAACTCAGTTGCCAATTTTCATCTTATCTGTGTGACTATTTATGTGATGTCTGCCTCCTGTGCTAGACATTCAGCTCCACCAGAGCAAGGGTTATGTATACTTTTGTACTCATTCTCCCAGTGTAATATCTGATATGTAGGAGGCATTCCATCAGTATTCAGTAAATGACTGAGTAAATAAACAGAAGAGCCTGTGAACTCACTGAGGCTCTGTCAGCAGGTAACTATGCGTAACTAAAGCCACACTTTACTCTGCAAAACTCTGAGAAGAATCACACCATGAGTATCATTCGGAGAGAGCACATTGAAAAACATGAATAATTACTTATTGTCTTGAAAAATGGACGCTTTCATATAAAGGAGGATTGCTAAGTTTTTGAAACACTTACGAAGGACTAACATTGCCCAAAGGTATACTGACCATTTTTTTTATTGGTAAAATGTTCTGTATGCATGTCCAAGATTAATTCTGAAATATTGATACCATAAAAAGTAAGGAAGAAGTATCTTAGTGCATAATTTTTGAAACAGGATTTTAAAACAAAACTTTTTATTTTAGGTTCAGGAGAACATGTGAAAGTTTGCTACCTAGGTAAATTTGTGTCATGAGGGTTTCTGGTACAAATTATTTCATCAACTGGGCATTAAGCCCAGTACCCAATAGTTATCTTTTCCACTCCTCTTCCTCCTCCCACACTGTCCCCCAAGTAGACCTCAGTGTCTGTTGTTCCCTTCTTTGTGTTCTCAATTTCTCATCATTTATCTCCCACTTATAAGTGAGAAAATGTGATACCTGGCTTTCTGTTCCTGTGTTAGTTTGCTAAGGATAACAGCCTCCAGCTCTATCTGCAAAATATACAATCTTGTGTTGTTTCTTTTTGATTTGTTTTTTAATGGCTGAATAGTATTCCATGGTGTATATGTTCTATATTTTCTTTATCCAATC
This sequence comes from Macaca thibetana thibetana, assembly GCF_024542745.1. Lineage (NCBI taxonomy): Eukaryota > Metazoa > Chordata > Mammalia > Primates > Cercopithecidae > Macaca > Macaca thibetana. Next base: position 80,340,641 of record NC_065589.1, on the reverse strand, counting down.
TGTCATTGAAGGGAATTTGTGTTGATTCCATGTCTTTGCTATTGTGAAGAGTGCTGCAGTGAACATTCGTGTGCATGGGTCTTTACAGTAGAATTATTTATATTCCTCTGGCTATATGCTCAGTAATGGGATTGCTGGGTTGAGTTGTAGTTTTGCTTTTAGCTCTTTGAGGAATTGTCATACTGCTTTCTACAATGATTGAGTTAATTTATACTCCCACCAACAGGGTAGAAGTGTGCCTTTTCTCTGCAACCTCGCCAGCATCTGTTATTTTTTGACTTTTTAATAATAGTCGTTCTGACTGGTGTAAGTTGGTATCTCACTGTGGTTTGATTTGCATTTCTCTAATGATCAGTGATGTTGAGCTTTTTTTATATGCCTCTTGGCCACAAATATGTCTTCTTTTGAGAAGTCTGTTCATGTCCTTTGTCCACTTTTTAATGTTTTATTCTCTTGTAAATTTGTAAAACAGGATCTTAAAGAAAAATGTTTTGTTTCCCATGAACTTCATAGTTATTTTTCATTTTAACTGGGAAAATTACAAAGCAGATAAATCTGAGTTTGTGATATGGGGGAAAGAGCTGAGACTTAATAATCTAAACTGATAGGTTCAAAACTACACTTTAGCAGTGTTTTCTTGTGAAAAATCTAAACTTTTGAAGCCTTTAACTTCTCTTCCTGAAAATGGGAATGATAATAATACCATTTAGCAAGACTTTAATGATGATTATATGAAATATTTTGAAAAAAATTATACAGCAGCAGTCCTCAACCTTTTTCAGCACCAGGGACCAGTGTTAGAAAGACTTGGACAAGGTGGTGGAGAGTGTAGGGGGAGGGGTAGTGTGGGGGATGGTTTTAGGATGAAACTGTTCCACCTCAGATCATCTCAGATCACTGGGCATTAGTTAGATCCTCTCATAAGGAGCACACAACCTAGATCCCTTACATACGCAGTCTGCAAGAGGTTTCACACTCCTATGACCTAGATCCCTTACATATGCAGTCTGCAAGAGGTTTCACACTCCTACGAGAATCTAATGCCGCTGCTGATCTGACAGATGACGAGCTCAGGCGGTAGTGGTCACTTATCTACCACTCTTCTCTAGGTGTCCTCCTGTGTGGCCCAGTTCCTAACAGGCTACCGGTCCATGGCCCGGGGGCTGGGGACCCCTGTTGTACAGTAATAGTGCACTTTAGATACTTTATAAATACAAGTTCCAATTTCAACACTTTCATAACAACAAATATTTATAAAAAGCTGCTTTTCTCTATAAAGCATACACGTTTTTAAAAGTCTTTAAAAGCTGTAGATTGTTTGAATGAAGATAGACAGATGTCAAGCAATCTGAATCTGGATAGCACCTTTCTTCGTTTTTGGAGTTAATGTAGCTGCAGATACCATTGAGTGATTCCTTTATGCCAAAGGCCTTACTTTTTCATATCTAATCCTCATGGAAACCCAGAGTTATAATTCTATTTCACTTCAGGGAAACTGAGGCTTATGAGAAAATTCCAACTAAGCTCTCAATTTAGAATGTGTGATGTTGAACCTAGTAAAACCATGCCACCTAACTACATATTCCTGTTGTTTATTATATTTATCCAGATGCTGTGATGAACTCAACAGAAATTATTGATTGACATGTTTATTAAGTATGGTACTGGAACTTCTAATCAGATAAATTAGGAAAGAGAAAGAAATAAAAAGCATCCAACTTGGAATGGATGACATTAAATTGTCTTGTTTGCAAAGGACATGATCTTAGATTTCACTAAAATGTTGTTAGAACTAATGAGTGAATTCAGTAAAGTTGAGTATACAAAAATCAACATACAAAATCAGTAGCAGTTCTATATATGAACAATGAACTATCCAGAAAAGAAATAAAGAAAACAATCTCACAAGAGCTGCAATAAATAAATTTAACCAAGGAGGTGAAAGATCTGTACACTGAAATTTATAAAACATTGATGAAAGAAACTGAAGAAGACATAAATCAATAGAAATATATAGGGTCAGGAGGCCGAGACGGGCGGATCATGAGGTCAGGAGATCAAGACCATCCTGGCTAACACGGTGAAACCCCGTCTCTTCTAAAAAATACAAAAATCTAGCCAGGCCAGGTGGCAGGCGCCTGTAGTCCCAGCTACTCGGGAGGCTGAGGCAGGAGAATGGCGTAAACCCGGGAGGCGGAGCTTGCAGTGAGCTGAGATCAGGCCACTGCACTCCAGCCTGGGTGACAGAGCAAGACTCCTTCTCAAAAAAAAAAAAAAAAAAAAAAAAAAAAAAAAGAAATATATAGGGTCAATGCAATCTCTATCAAAAATCTAATGACATTTTTCACAGAAGTAGAAGAAAAATCCTACAATTTGTATGGAACTACAGAAGACCCCAAATAACCAAATGTATCTTGAGTAAAAAGACCAAAGTTGGAGGCATCACACTACTTGACTTCCAAATATATGGCAAAGCTATAGTGACAGAAATAGCAAGGTCCTGACCTAAAAACGGATACATGGACCAATGAAACAGAATAGAGAGCCCAGAAACAAACCCACACATTTATGGTCAATTGGCACAAAAGTGCCAAAAACATACAATGAAGAAAGAACAGTCTCTTCAATAAATTATGTTGGTACAACTGGCCATCCACATGCAGAAGAATAAAATTAGACCCTTAAATCACACCATACACAAAAACCAATTCAAAATGTATTAAAGACTTAGTTCTAAGATCTGAAACTCTAGAAATACTGGAATAAAACATAGGGAAAAAGCTCTATGACTTTAGTGGGAGTAATGATATACATATATAGGAAATGACCCTAAAAACACAGACAACAAAAGCAAAAATAGAAAAATGGATGAAATCTAACAAAAAAGCTTATACATAACAAAGGAAATAATTATTAGAGTGAAGAGACCTACGGAACGGGAGAGAATATTTATAAACCATACATCTGATATGTGTTTAACATTCAAAATATGTAAGGAGTGCAAACAACTCAATAGCAAGTAAACAAATAATCCAATCATTTCAAAATGGGAAGAGGATCTGAATAGAAATTACTCAAAAAAAAAAAAAAAAACCATAGAAATGGCCAACAGGTATATGAAAAAATGTTCAACATCACTAATCATCAGAGAAAGGCAAATTAAACCCACATGAGATATCACCTCCTAACTACTAAAATGATTTTCATAAAAAAGATGCAAGATAATATGTGTTGGTAAGAATGGGGAGAAAAGGAAATCCTTGCACACTGTTGGTAGTGATGTAGATTGGTACAACCATTATAAAAAACAGTATGGAAGTTGTTCAAACAACTCAAAGTCGAATGACCATATGATCCAGAAATTTCACTCCTGTGTATATATCCAACATAAATGAAATCAGTATGTCAAACAGATATCTGCACTCCCATGGTCACTGAGCATTATTCACAATAGCCAAGATACAGCATCAATAGATGAATGGGTAAAGAGAATGTGGTATATATACACGATGGAATACTATTCAGCCTTAAATTGAAGGAATTCTTGTCCTTTGCAACAAATGGATAAGCTTGGAGGACATTATATTAAATGAAATAAGTCAGGCATGGAAAGACAAATACTACATGGTCTCAAATATGTGTGGAATGTAAGAAAGTTGAACTCATAGAAGCAGAGAGCAGAATGGTGTTTACCAGGGACCGGGGAAGATGAGGAGCAGGATTAGATGTTGATCAAATACACAAAATTTCAGTTAGACAGGAGGAATAAATTCAAGAGATCTATTGTACAGTTACGTGACTACAGTTAATAATAATTTATTTTATTATTGAAAATTGCTAAGAGAGTAGATTTTGTGTTCTCACAAGAAAAAATAGGTATGTGAAGTAACACATATGTTAATTAGCTTGAGTTAGTCATTCCATAATGTATATGTATTTCAAAACATCATGTACGTAATGAACTTATATAATTTTATACACATATACAATTTTATCAATTAAAAACATAAATTGATCAATTAAAAAGTTTATTATTCCTCTTTTCAATGTAATAAATATTTTTAAAGATACTGATGAAATTTTAATATTTTTAAAGCATCAAGATTCAAAGTCAGACAGATCAAGGCTTTAATCCCAGCTCTGCCATTTATTTGTGGTGAAATCTTGGACAATCTAAAGCTTCATCTGCAAAATGAGGATAATAATATCTAGCTTATAGAATTATTGTGCTCATATTTTGAGATAGCATATCAATTCATAGCATAGTTCCTGGCACATTGATAGTTCTCAAAAATGCTTGTCTTTAATAATGATAATAACAATAACCGCTTCTAGTATATATGTCTCACAGGAACAGCTCCCTGATCAACTATTTGGCACAAATAACAAAAATAAAATACATTAAAAAAAGATACAACTATGTACATCTACAGTCACTTAAAATTATTACTTTATGTGTCAAGCCCTTCAAAAAGATTCCATTGTACTGTACATAAATTTTGTAAAGTATGAAAGTCAAACATATTTTAAATGTTCCCTTTTGAAATTTGGAAGATCTGTGTGGCTAGCTAGTCTGTTGTAAATACTGTCTTGGAAGTAAAAAATGATGCCTGTTTTTCTAGAGAAACAGAAGCACAAACAATAAATCCACTGACTTGTTTCTATACAACTTTCATGTTAGTCTTCTAAACATTCTATAAAAAGACTATATAGATCATAAAGTCTGTAAAGACCATAAAATAGTGGTATGTATATATACACACATGCACAACATAATATATGAGGAGTAAGGGTATAGAAATGTGTCTCAAATTCAGTTCTCTGTTGCTCTATCTCCTTGACTTCCCTTAAATTTCTTATCCATCATTTTTGTAAGAAAAGAAATCATAAATTGAAAGCATACAGAGAATATGAGGAAGCATGAAAAGGCATCACGCTGATTTAGTGAAAATGATGAGAAAGGAGAGATGAGCATAAAAGTAGCAAAGTAACTATTCTTTCCGCTTCTATGAGACTGCACCCAGGGTATGTTATTAGGACACTACATTTTGGTTGACATGTTTGAGGATATGGTAGAAAACAAAGTTTTGGTGATATAGTGGAAAACAAAGTTTTTCAATATGAGCATATTGCATCAATGATGAATTTTGTGGCATGTTTACTGTGGAGCATCAAAAGAGAGTAGAAAAATACAAAGGAAAAATGCAGAGATTTGTTTGGCTAGATTTAGCTTCAAAGAAATACTGACTATTGCAAGCTCAAGCATTGCAGATTCAAATGACTACAGATAAGAAAAATGAGAAATGGGCTAAATAGGGACCATGGCGATTTGGAAAGCAGGTCTTCTTTAAAGGTGCTAAGGCAACTTTAGCAGATTGCTGCTGGAAAATGGGATTTGTATGCAAAACTGTCACTTAAAAATACTTTATTATTTAGAGCAATTTTAGGTTCACAACAAAATGGAGCAGAACGTACAGAGATTTCCCATATACTCTCTCCCCTCACACAAGTACAGCCTCCTCCACTATCCACACCCTGCACCAGGTTGGTACATTTGTTATAATGGATGAACCTACATTGATGAACTACCATCACCCAAAGTCCATCGTTTACTGTTAGTGTTCACTCTTAGTGTATGCACACTTTATAGGTATTGAAAAGCTATAATGAAAAGTATCCACCACTATAGTTCCATAGAGAATAGTTTCACTGCACTAAATAACCTCTGTTCTCCATCCTGTTCATCTTCCCCCTTTCCCTGAGCCCTTTGCAACCACCGATTTTTTAATTTTCTTCATGGTTTTTCCTTTTCCAGAACGTCTTATGGTTGTCATCTCACAGTGTGTAACTTTTTCAAACAGATGTTTTCACTTAGTAATATGCATTTAAGTACCCTCTTAAACCATGTCTTTTCATGGCTGAATAGCTTTTTATTGCTGTTTATTCAGCTTTTTATTATTGAATAATATTCCATCGTATGGATGCACTACAGTTTATTTATCCATTTACCTACATAAAAATATTTTGTCTGCTTCAAGTTTTGGCAATTATGAATAAAGATGCTATAAACATCTGTATACAGATTTCTGTGTGTACATATGTTTTCAACTATTTGGATATATACCAAAATGTATGATTGCTGGATATACGTAAGCGTATGTTAGAAACTGCCAAACTGTCTTCCAAAGTGACTGTACCATTTTCCATTCTCATTTAGGTTTATGACTTTCACAATAATTAATTCAAAATGAATCATAGAACTAAATATGAAAGGTAAACTATAAAACTCACAGAAGAATATAACAAATTCTAGATGGCTTTGGTATTATATACTGGAAGTTTGTGTCATTCCTACAAATATATAAGTTGAAATAATCATAACCCCCAATGTTATGGTATCAGAATGTGGGGACTTTTGTAGGTGATTAGGTGATGAGGGTGGAGGTCTCAGGAATTAGATTATTGCCTATATAAATGATACCCTGGAGAGCACCCTCATTCCTTCTGCCATGGGAGGACACAGGAAGAAGATGGCCAACTATAAACCAGGAAGGGGGTGCTTACCAGACACCATATCTACCGGTACAGACAGGTTTTGTTGTTGTTGTTGCTGTTGTTGTTTTTAGTGGGGATGTCCAGTTTGTCTGGCATCGTTTGTTGAAAAGACAATGTTTTTCTCCATCATATTATTTTTGCTCCTTTGCTAAAGGATAGGTGACTATATTTGCATAGGCCTAATTCTGAGTTCTCTAGTTCATTGCATGGATCTGTTTGTTTATTCTTTTGTCAATATCCCAGTCTTGATTACTATAGCCTTACAGTATGTCTTAAAGTTGGGTAATATCAGTCTTAGGACTTTCATCTTCTCCTTTAATATTAAATATGATGTCCTGGGTCTTTAACTTTTCCATATAAACTTTAGAATTAGCTTGTTGATATTTATATCAACAAATAACTTGCTGGAATTTCGATTAAGATTGTATTGGTTTCACATATCAAGTTGGACAATCTTCCTCTCTATGAACATGGGATTTCTCTTCATTTATTTAGCTCCTCTTTGATTTCTTTTGTCAGAGTTTTATAGTTTTCCTCATGTAGAGGTTGTATACATTTTGTTAGATTTATACCTAAGCATTTCATTTTGTGGTGTTAATGTAAATAGCATTATATTTTAAATTTCAAATTCCAATCATTTATTCCTGGTACATAGGAAAGTGATTAACTTTTGTACATTAGCCTTGTATTTTACAACCTTACTATAATTGCTTATTAGTTCCAGGAGGATTTTTTAGTTAATTCTTTTGAGTGCTCTACACAGACAATAATGTCATCTGCAAAGAGAGTTTTATATCTTCCTTTCCAATTATAAAGCTTTTATTTCTTTTCTTTTCTTTTTTTTTTTTTTTTTTTTTGAGACGGAGTCTCGCTCTGTCGCCCAGGCTGGAGTGCAGTGGCGCGATCTCAGCTCACTGCAAGCTCCGCCGCCTCCCGGGTTCACGCCATTCTCTTGCTTCAGCCTCCCTAGAAGCTGGGACTACAGGCGCCTGCTACCAGGCCCGGCTAATTTTTTTTGTATTTTTAGTAGAGACAGGGTTTCACCATGTTCGCCAGGATGGTCTTGATCTCCTGACCTCGTGATCCGCCCGCCTCGGCCTCCCAAAGTGCTGGGATTACAGGTGTGAGCCACCTCGCTGGGCCTTATTTCCTTTTCTTGTCTTGTTGCATTAGTTAGGATTTCCAATACATGTCAAAAAAGAATGGCATGAGGAGACACCCTTGCCTTGTTCCTAATCTTAGAGGAAACAACTACTAGTTTCTTGCAAGTAAGGATAATGGCAGCTTTAGATAATTTTAGATGTTCATCAAGTTGAGGAAGTTACCTTCTATTGATAGTTTGGTGAGAGTTTTTATCATGAGCAAGTGCTAGATTTTTCCAAATGGTTTCTGTGTATCTGTTGATTTGATCATTTAACTTTTCTTTTTTAGCTTGTTGATTTGATGGATTCCATTAATTGATTTTCAAACGTTAAAGTAGCCTTGCATACCGCATACTGGAATACAGTCCACTTGATAGTGGCATATAATTTTTTTTTTTTTTTTTTTTTTTTTGAGACTCAGTCTCACTTTGTCACCCATACTGGAGTGCAGTAGCACAATCTTGGCTCACAGAAACCTCCACTTTCCAGGTTCAAGTGATTTTCCTGCCTCAGCTTCCCAAGTACCTGGGATTACAGGAATGCGCCACCACACCCGTCTAATTTTTGTGTTTTTAGTGGCGACGGGGTTTCACTATATTGGCCAGGTGGGTGTCAAACTCCTGACCTCAAGTGATCCAGCCCACCTCAGCCTCCCAAAGTGCTGGGATTACAGGCGTGAGCCACTGTGCCTGGCCAATAGTGGCATATAATTCTTTTTATACATTGTTGAATTTAATTTGATATTTTGTTGAGGTATTTTGTATACATATTCATAAAAGACACTGGTCTCTATTTTTTTCTTGTAATATCTTCATCTGGTTTTAGTATTAGGGTAATGATGGCTTCATAGAATGTTAGAAGGTATTCCCACCACTTCTATCTTCTTGAAGAGATTATAGAGAATTGTTATAATTTCTTCCTTAAATTTCTGGTAGAACTCACCATTGAACTCATCTAGGCCAGGTATTTTATCTTTTGGAAGATATTCTTTTAAATATCCAAGGAATGTGTAATGATATCTCTTCTTTCATTTCTGGTATTAATAATTTGTGTTTTCTCAGTTTTTATTTAGTTAGCCTGGCTAGAGGGTTATCGATTGTATTGGTCACTTTAAAAAACCAGCTTTTGGTTTCTTTGGTTTTTCTCTATTAAATTTCTAGTTTCATTTCATTGATTTCCACTCTAATTTCATTATATCTTTTCTTAGGCTTACTTTGGATTTCATTTGCTCTTCTTTTCTGGTTTCCTAAGATGGATAATTATTGATTTTACTTATTTCTTCTTTTCTAATATAAGCATTCAATGCTACACATTTCCCTCTAAGTACTGCATTCTCTGCATCCCACACATTATGACAAGTTCTGTTTTCATTTCCATTTAGTTCAAAGTATTTTTAATTTCTCTTAAAATTTCTTTTTTGACCCATGTGTTATTTAATCCTCAAGTACTTGAGGATCTTTCAGTTATCTTTCTGTCATGAATTTTCAGTTTAATTTCTTTGTGGTCTGAGAGTATCCATTGTATCATTCCTTTTATTTTAAATGTGAAGGTGTGCTTAATGGCATAGAATGTATTCTATTCTGGTGAATGTCCCATGTGAACTGTAGAAGAATGTGTATTCTGCTGTTGTTGAATAAGTATTCTGTAAACATTAATTATATTCAATTGGTTGACGCTGCTGTTGATTTCAGCTATACCTTTCCAGAATTTCTGCCTGTTAGATTTGTTCAAAAACTCCTAATTTCTCAGTTTAGAAATTAATTCAGTTATTTTTATACACTGTAAAACAAACAAAAAACACATGCTTGATATATTACAATGTGTTAAATCTAACACAACCTTTAAAATTGTATATGTCAAAATAAACACCATGAGAAGTTAAACTATCTGTATATCATACAGCTACTTCAAGGTGGGACTGAGAAAAAGATTTAATTTATTAGATACCAGTAGACCCCCATATTGTCTCCTCTACACCATGCCTCCCAGTGATTATTAACAAAAAGTTCTGTACAATAAAATAGTACTTTATTTGACAAGAAAACTATCTTATAGTACCTTTTTAAATATTTGATTTATTATTATTTTGAAGAAACTATCACAAATTAAAATTATTTTCAAAATGTTTTGAAGAATTATGCATTCCAATGCAAGATTCAATGTGATAATACTATGATTCGAGTGCCCAAAGCGTACAGTGTTATAGCTCAGTTGCTACCTCCTGCTGCCTGTAGAGTAGTGCTCTGTCAATGCAAACTCTTTGGGTCTTTACCTGTTACGAAAAATAAAATCAATTGTTATCCCTCAAATTTGCAGAAGGTTCCCAAAATAGTTCATTCCTGTTTTCAACAGGAATTTGGAAAGGTAGAGAATTCAGTGTTGAAGAAAATCACAGCAAGAAAGAAAGTTTATAAAAGATAAAAGAGATATTAAACAGAAAGTGGAGTATTACATCTTTAACAAAATACAGTGAAAAAATAAAAATGGTAGGGAATCTTTAATTTTTTGAGAGTGTTATTTATATTTGTGAACATAAAAGGTCATTGTATGTAATAGAAGATTATTTATGAAAGAGTCTGTGAGATGTAAAAACCCTAAACATTTCCCCATATCCAAATGAGGTGTGTCAGTTGTTGATATTGTTGATACCTTGGAAACTCAGTGTCTGTGGTATAGAAAGGGATCTATGAATTCTAATACGTGAAAAATGTCTCAGTAAGAAGCTATTTTAGGCAATGAAAATATCATAAACTTCATGGGATAAAGGTCATATAATATTGAGAAGGAGATACTACATGTTTAGAAAAGGAACTGAGAAGAAAGAGTGATCCAATGACAACAACAGATGTTTCCAAAGAACTATTGCATCATCTCTTTTTCAGAGTCTGCAGAGGTTATAACAGGTCCTGATGTTAAGTAGCTTTTTTTTTTTTTTTTTTTTTTTTAATAAAGGAGCAATTCCAAACTCTCAGACTACTGTTGTATGATGCTTTTCTCAATTTTAAAGAAAATTAAACCAGGCGCAGTGGCTCATGCCTGTAATCCCAGTACTTTGGAAAGCAGAGGCGGGTGGATCATGAGGTCAGGAGTTCAAGACCAGCCTGGCCAAGATGGTGAAACCCTGTCTCTACTTAAAACTACAAAAATTAGCCGGCGTGGTGGCGTATGCCTATAGTCCCAGCTACTTGGGAGGCTGAGGCAGGAGAATCGCTTGAACCCAGGAGGCGGAGGTTGCAGTGAGTCACAGCTGCGTTACTGCACTCTAGTGTGGGTGACAGGGCAAGACTCCATCTCAAAAAAAAAAAAAAAAAGAAAATTAGATTGCATTAAAATTCTGATTTTCCATGTAGTATTGACGACAGTAAAATACATTCATTGAACATACTACTTACACATTGTTGTGGATTTCACATATATTTGTGAAATATATATGCTTCTATTTTCAAGTAAGTTTCTTTTAGGAAAAGCAAATTATAGACAGAAACTTGAAATACTAGTCAATCAATTTACATGATCTCTCTAAGTAAAAACATATTTTTATCCTGTGTGCCAAAAAAGTCTTTGATTGTTGTGTTCACTAGAAATTAGCAAATCTAGTCTGTCTGCTATTTCAGAGTCTTTGCACATCTGTCTGACTGGAACATATGAAAGCTCTCTATTTACAGCTAGTTCCTTCAGAGGTCCTCTGTGATCACCCTCCTTTCTTTGCTCTCAATAAACTTTACTCTTCTTTATAGCCCTTGTTTGCTTGCTTGTTTACAACCGGTTTCACCTAAATGTGTATAAACTCCATTAGAATAAGGAATAAGAATGTTTATTCACCATGATTGTGTGCACAGCTTTTAATAAATGCCTGGCAAATATTAGGTACACAATAAATATTTGTTCTGAGAATAAGTAAATGAATAAATATGACATAGCATAAAAAGCACTGAATTTGAGGTCAAAAGACTCGGATTCTTCTTACTCTTCTGATGCCTTTCCAGCTCTATAAGCCAATTATTTCTCTTGGCCTTGTTTAACTGGTGTGAATAGGGATATAAAAGTAAGGCTTCTCTTACATGGTGGTTATTAGGATGAAAGACAATCAAGGAGAAGTGTAAGCACATGACAGGTTCTTGGTAAACCTAGTTGTTATTAAGATTGTGTAGCCATGGATAATTCATCTGTAAAATCAGTAATTGCATTATTGTGAAGTGACAATATGATTGCTATAAGTTTTGTGCCTGGCACAGAGTAGACACATGGCAGATGTCTGTTGAATATGCATTTTAAGACACTGTATTCTGTAATATTAATTTCAATACTCACATTTTCACTTTATGAGTTTGAGAAAAAAAATTGCATTTGCAGAAATTTTTCTTGTTATGGTTTCATCAACATTTGTTTCTTTTTCATATTTAGCTTTATTTTAGGATATATTTTGATGGTAATTCTTGATGATTTACTAATGACAATAAATTCAAGTTGAATTTCTCTTTTTCACTGTCCTCTCAGAGTAACACATGATTCTGATTATCACTAAATTCTCCTTTTTAATGTAGTGCTGATTAGTTTGCTCTTCTAGAAAGCCATCATTAACTGTTTCCCCACTCTGAAAATTTTCAAGAGAATCAAATGATCAGCTGTCAGAGTGAATAGAAATTGAAATGCAAATCTAAACATTTAACCTGTGTAGGGAAGAGCATTCTGAATAAGCTTCATCAAACCCTAATATTAGTATTGAGAATAAGTAGCATCAGACAATATGATAATATCACAGTGATGAAATGGCTTGGATGTCTCAAAATGGGATAGAAATATCAATGTAAAACACTCATTAAAATAAATTAAGCTATGTAAATGGTTTTTAGTATCAAGGAAAGATGAAACAGAAGCAATTTAAAATATAATAGCTTCCCAGGAATTTGTTAAGAATCACTGCCTTACTACAGAAACCATTGCAAATCTGCAATATTTTCTGTCTGGATTCATTGATTTTTAGCTGACCTCCTCCACTCATTTCCACCAACTCAACCTTCTTTCCAAGACTATGACAATGCTATGGTCTGCTTTCTCTGCAAATTCTGCACATTGGTTCCTCTGTTTAGTTGCCATCTTTTCCCCTCATCTTAATTTTTTTCTCTTTCCATGTCATTCCCCCTCTGCTTTCTGCCAACTTGTCTTCATTCTTTCTTTCCAACTCTTTTAAATTCAAGACACCCTTTAAGAACTTTACAAATGTCACTGACCCTTTCTCCAGAGAAGTGCATATGTGCACTACCTCTTTTACTTTTAATTTTAGGGGATTCTTGGACATCCTAAAGCCTAATCCTGGATAAAACTCCAGGTGAATAATTGTGTTAGCAATTTCTTTCCAATTCTCAAAGCAGTAGCAACAGTTACCATTTATTGGGTAACTGTCATACACCAAGTGCTATGCTGGATGTCTTTTATTCTTTGTCTCTAAAACTCACAAGCCTCATTTAACAGAAGATGAAATTGAATGGTAAAGAAGTTAAATAATTTGCCCGCTGATGCACAATTAGTTGATAGTGAAATTGGGATGTGAATAAAAATCTAATTCTACATGCATCCTGTTCTTGCTGCACTACACTGCTTCATGAGACTTGGTGAGAAGAGGAAGGACAGACAGAGAAAGTAATTGAAATATCATAGATTACAATAATAAATTGGAGTTTGTATAAGGTATTAGTTATTCTATAGGCAATATACGAGGTCCTTTTATATAAAAGTATTAGGTAGGGATGGGCAATATTGTTTTCAGCTAGTATACAGTAGATATACATACTGATTGTTAAATATGGGGAAAAGGTATTTACCAAAGTATTTAACAGAAAAGATTCAGCATTAAGTTCCCCAAGTGATCTTCTTATAGTTGATCTGGCTTCCCAGCCCTTCACAAAGGACATAGCACTATTATAGGGCTAAAGCTTGTTTACATCAGGTCCCAGCTATGGCCAGTTCAGATGTGCAGATGTTAAATATTTTGAATATCACTCTTGGTCTTTCTCTACTTCTTTCTTAACTAAGTCATACTCAACTCATTTTTTTATCATTTATTATTAACTTTGAAAGTGTACTTCTATTCTTATAAAAACATTATGAAAAGTGAAAACAAAGCCTTCGGATTTTGCTCACAATTTTCATATGTATTCTGATCTCCTAAATTTCTCATTTCTTTTCATAAATTCTGTAAGAACAGAAATTATTTAAAATAATCATGGAATAAACCTTCTATCACACAAGTCATGTCAAATTGCAATTTTTATTCTTTTATTGTCATCACTATTGAGTGTAAAAAGCAAACAAAATCCTCATTTTTATTATAGGAATATTGAATAAATCCAAAGTCACAGCAGAGGATTTTGGATTGTCTACAAAGAAGAATGAGCTTGTTTATAATTGGGATTTTAAAAACTTACATAGACTCTAAGAATACAATATTTTAAATATAGTTCACTAATATATTTATGATTTATGTATTTTGATGAAAAGTTATGCTTGACACCAAAAATGTGAGATTACCAGAAAAGCGAAATTTGTCATTTAGTAAATGGAGTTATTTTTCTAACACCTCTCTAAAAAAACTGATGATAGAAAAATTTTCTAAATACGAATAGACACTGTTGCAAACTAGAAAAAGAGAGACTATTCCTAACCTGCTATCTTGTATAAGAAACTTATTTTTGGGTTGTTACTAAGAAAATTTTGATCACTCTCTACTTCTAATTATCTGATGATTTAATAATCAAGTGTTTTGCTACATGGATCCTATGCCCTGATTAATTTTCTTTAGTCTAATTCAATTCAATTGAAATATGCAGGCAGTCCTCTTTGCTTCCTTGCATATTTTTTTCTCTCCAACTCTAACTAGCCTCCTTATTCTTCCTTAGTCTCATCAAATTTGCTGCTTCAAAGCACTCATTAATGTGATAAGGTATGTGAAAATTAGTATTTGGCACAGCATGGTACACATATAACATGGATAGCGATTAAAGGGTATCGAGAAAAACATTTTTTTATTTTTATAATTTTATTCTTTATTTTAGTGTAGATTAAGATAATAACAAGAATTACCACATCAAGGACTTCCTTTCATGAAAAGTATTGCTTAGAATGAGTTTAGGAGTTTAGATCCTCCCTTACCTTGTGCTCTAGAAGGCAACTAAACTTAAACCAAATAGGGAGGCCAGTTGCCCCTTGGTTTGCAATCACTTCTATATGCCCTAATTTTCAGCACTAATGTCATCATGCCTCACACTTCTGTTCACCTCCAACAGCACTAGAAGCTCAACCTTCTTGGATTCTCTAACACGTTATTAATTATCATCTTCCAAATACTCCATACAATCCCTAATAAATTCTGCTCCTCGCCCCTCCCCACAACTTCCTTCCTAAACCATTTCACAATACCTTTTAGAATTCTCATTGCATCCAAAGAATGCTTCCTTCTATCTTCAAACTCTTCTATGATTTTCTTCACTTCCATACTCTTACTGAAAACTTGATCTCTCCTGAGACTATTGTTTCCCTGCTATGTTCAAATAAAACCTAGGGTGTTTTTTCTTTTCTTTTTCTCCCACACCTCGTGTGCCTTTAGGACCTGTAGCTATAATAAGTGTTTTATTTATCCACGACTGCTCCTTCCTGTCTCTACCCTTTCCTCCTTAAAAAAACTACTCCTTTAAAGCACACTATCAAATTTTACCATCCTGTACTTCTTTTTATTGTCATTTGCTAACTTCTTGATCACGTTATATAATTTATGGATGATGTCAGCAACTAGCTGCTAACATCCTTGCCAATGTTCTTGGAAATTTCCACTGTCCATCCCAAGCCTGGCCTTTTAGTTCCTCTGGTCATTAAAAATTATCATTTCTTTTACTTTGATCTTTAGTCACTGCCATGTCCTCTGACTTTCTTGTTGAATACCATCATTTCTTACTTGCGTATTTTCTCTCAAAACCTTACCCATTCCACTCTTTTGGCAGAACCATACCTTGTAGTCTATTCTTTTTTTTTGTTTTTCAGTCAGGGTCTCACTCCATCACCCAGGCTGGAGTGCAGTGGCATAATCATGGCCTACTGCAGCCTCGACCTCCCATGAGCCTCCTGAGTAGCTGGGACTATAGGTGTGCACCACGATGGCCAGATAATTTTTCTTATTTTTCATAGAGATAAGGTCTCATTACTTTGCCTACGCTATTCTCAAACTCCTGGACTCCAGTGATCCTCCTGCCTCAGTCTCCTGAAGTGCTAGAATTACAGGCGTGAGCCACCATGCCCGGCCTCCATTCATTCTTCATACATCAGCTAGGTGGATTTTCCAGAAGTGTAAATCAGATTATGCTACTCCCATGTATCAAGCACTCTAGTGGTTCTACATTCAACTTATTAAAATATCCAAATTCCTCACTATGGCCTATATATTTTATTTGTCCTGTGCTTTTACCTCTGACCATATATTCCTCTACTGATCTCTTCATCTTACATGATTAGTTACACTGCTATATTTCTTTCCTCAAACACTCAAACTAATTTGTATCTCAGAACTTTTGCAACTGCTATTCCTTCTGTTTGGAGTACCCTTCCCCTTTGAATGAATTAGGTAGGGGTGGGCAATATTGTTTTCAGCTAGTATACAGTAGATATACATACTGATTGTTAAATATTGAAAAAAAGTATTTACCAAAGTATTTTCCAGAAAATATTCAGCATTAAGCTCCCCAAGTTCTCTTCTTACAGCTGATCTGGCTTCCCAGCCCTTCACAAAGGACGCATCACTATTATAGGGCTAAAGCTTGTTTATATCAGACCCAAGCTATGGCCAGTTCAGATGTGCAGATGTTAAATATTTTGAATATCACTCTTGGTCTTTCTCTACTTCTTTCTTAACTAGTCATAGTTAAGGTTTCACTAACATTTTCAGGTTTCACTAATATTTAACATCTTATTAATTATCAGGTTTCACTAATATTTTACTTCTTCAGACCTACTGGTTCCAATTCCTAGATAAATCAGGTCCCTTGTCTCAGATAACTCCACTACATCACCTTACTTTATTTGCTTCATGGCACTCATCGGTGTCCAAAGCTACTCTTTTTATGTGCGTGTTTTGTGTTTGTTGTTTTATTTCCTCCCACTAGAATATACTAAGGTCATCAAAGGCATGAATTCTGTTCTGTCACATGATACGTTAAATGCTTAAAACAGTGAGTAGAATGTTGTATATGTTCAGTAAATATTTATTGGATGATTAAAGTAGATAGCATTGTTAGGCTTCAGTTTATTTATATAAGCTAGATTTTAAAAAGCATATAAAATTGATTTCCATTTTCAACAGTATATCAGAAAAACTCTGTGATTAATATTCATTCTTGAAAACAACTAAAAGCTCTTATTGAATTATTTTAAAATATTTTAAATTTTATTGCTGAGATGTCAGGAAAGTAGGAAAAATACCAGGAAACCAAAATAAGGGAAAGGAAAAATCTAGGAAGATAACTATTATCTGAACTTGACAGTTACCCTGAGGTCATCTACCAATCCACGTTTATGGTGCACTTAAATTTGAACATTTGCTCACTGTGTAGATAACAAGACGTAAAGTCTAGTGTTTACCAAACTTCGAAAATATGACAACATGAAACTTAGAGCCTCAAGAGACTATGCTTCCAGTAAACTACACTCAACAGAAGTACACAGTAAATATTTTTCCTTTAGCTTGTTACCAGGTAGAGGGAGGATAAGAATTTCATGAGAATTAAAAATTACAAGCCATCATTGATGTAGAACTGTGACTCAGATTAAGTTATCTGAGCCATCTGTAAAATGCCAAGTACAGAACTAAAGTGATACAGGGTTTCGCCTAGCTTTCCCTAGGGCTTGACGTATGCAGGAACTACTACTCTTTGGAAAAGAAAATAAATCTTCCACGTAAGGCTCATAATGTTCTCCTAGATAAAGTTCTGTTGACTTGAGCAAACACTCACAAAACACACACAAGAATAAGGTATCTTGAATGAAAGGCAGTAGGGAAAAAAAGGACAGAAGCTTTACAATTTCAAATATTTTAAGTATTGGAATGACCTGATGAAAACTATAACACAACTGTAATTATTTTGCTTACAAATGCAAAAACCATCCTAAGTACATACAGAGATTTAGAAACTTTAAAAATGGCTGATGAATTTGGAAAAGAACAGTCTTATGGAAATTAGAAATGTAGTACTTGAAATTAAAAGCTTAATAGGTGTGTTCAATAGCAGATAATGCAGCTAAATATAATTTTTAAAATTAGAGGGTATATATAAGAAATCTAACTAAAAGGCAGCCTTGATGGTCAGAAAGATTTAAAATCTGAAAGAGTTTAAGAATTATAGAGGATAGAGTGAGAAGTTATAATATATGTTCAGGTGGATATCAAGGAAAGGATCATAGAGAAACATGAGTAGAAAATAATCAAAGGGATGAGTTTTCTAAAAGCATTGAAAGATGTGACTGTTTAAACTCAAAATGTCAAAATGAATCCAATGTAGAGCAAATAAAATGTAGACTTACTGACATTCATTAATAAAATGATGTAACTTAGACACATCGTTGAAAAACTGCAGGACATATTAAATAAGACATATTAGCTTCAAAGGAATGACAGTATTTCAAAAGCAACAACAGAAGCCAAAAATTAGTGGACTGAATCTTCAAATTGCTGAGAGAAAACAACTCTCAACATACAATTGTAAATCTAGGAGGTATACAATTTTTCGGAAAGGTTTTTATTTTGCTGTTGCTCTCAGAAGAACAAGACAGAGTTTAATAACAAGGACACTTTTAAAGCAGTGGTTCCCAAACAGGAGTAATTTTTGGTACCCCTATTTGTACCCCTCATTCAGAGAATATGAGAATATTTGGTAATATCTGGAACATTTCTGATCATAATAACTGGAGTTATTGGCATCTAGTGGGTAGAGGTCAGGGATGCTGCTAAACATCCTGTATTGTATAGGATGGTCCCCCAACCCAAAGAATTGCCTGGTCCCAAATGTCAATAGTACCAAGGTCATGTCTAAAGTATGTGCTTAAGAAAGAAGACTGGGTGCAGTGGCTCACACCTGTAATCCCAGCACTTTGGGAGGCTGAGGCAGGCGGATAACCTAAGGTCAGGAGTTCAAGAGCAGCCTGGCCAACACGGTGAAACCCCGTCTCTACTGAAAATACAAAAATTAGCCAGGTATGGTGGAGTGTGCCTGTAATCCTAGCTTTTAGGGAGGCTGAGGCAGGAGAATCACTTGAACCCAGGAGGTAGAGGTTGTAGTGAGCAGGAGATTGCGCCACTATACTCCAGCCTGGGTGACAAGAGCAAAACTCGGTCTCAAAACAAACAAACAAACAAACAAACAAATGAAAGAAAGAAGAAAAATGACTCCCAAAAGAATGTCTGAAATGCAAATGCAAGAAGGGGTTATTAGAAAAGGTATCCAAATGGCCAGGCGTGGTCGCTCACGCCTGTAATCCCAGCACTTTGGGAGCCTGAGGCAGGCAGATAACCTGAGGTCAGAAGTTCAAGACCAGCCTGGCCAACATGGCGAAACCCTGCCCGACTAAAAATACAAAAATTAGCTGGGCGTGGTGGCAGACTCCTGTAGTTGTAGCTACTTGAGAGTCTGAGGCAAGAGAGTCAGTTGAACCCGGGAGGTAGAGTCGCAGTGAACTGAGATCACACCACTCCACTCCAGCCTGGGCAACAAAAGCAAAACCCCATCTCAAAAAAAAAAAAAAAAAAAAAGAAAGACAAAAAGAAAAATATTGACTGTATAAACAATTCAAAGGTAAATAATAGATTTAAATTAGTAGAAAAGAATAGGATATAAATTGGGAGGTAATTACATTTCCATTGTCCTGTTATTGTTCAGGAAGGAGGTGAACATCTGTCTTAAACAGAAACGGAAATTTAACTTAAAGACAAAGATTATCAGACTAAGAAGTGAAAATGCAAGTTAAATTAAAAGTATACAAAATGTTCAAAAGAAGACATATAAGTGGCCAAGAAACATATGAAAAAAATGCTCAACATCATTAATCATCAGAGAAATGCAATTTTAAACCACAATAACATACTATCTTATACCAGTCAGATGTTGGTGAAGATGCAGAGAAAAGGGAACATTTATACCCTATTGGTGGAAATGTAAATTAGTACATCTATGGAAAGCACCACGGAAATATCTCTTAAAACTAAAAAGAGAACTATCATTTGATCCAGCATTCCCACTACTGGATATCTACCCAAAAGGAAAGAAATTATTTTATCAGAAAGACACCTGGACTAATATGTTTATTGCAGTACTATTCACAACAGTACTATTCACAATAGCAAAATCATGGAATCAACCTAAGTGTCCACCAATGGATGACTGGATGAAAAATGTGGAATATATATACCTTGAATTACTATTCAGCCATTAAAAAAATGAAATCTTTTTTTTTTTTTTCAGCAATATGCATAGAACTGGAGGACGTAGTCCTAAGTGAAATGACTCAGAAACACAAAATCAAAAACTGCATGCTCTTATTTGTGGGATCCAACTAATGAGTGCACATGGACATACAAAGTGAAATAAAAGCCATTGGCAACTCCCAAAGGTGGGAGAATGCAAGGGGAATTGAGGGATGAAATACTACCTACCGATTTGGTACAATGTTCTCTATTTGGGTTGTGGGTACACTAAAAACCCAAACTTCACCACTGTGCAATACATCCATGTAATATAACTGCATGACATGCACAACTGTACCACCTAAATCTATAAAAATTTTCAAAAAGAGAAAAAAAATAAATACAGTCTAATAAAAAATGAAAGACCAAGCAAATTGAACCAAAGGAAAGCTGATATAGCTGTGTTATTACAAATAATATAGGTTTAAGACATAAAACAGTATCTAAAGATATTAGAGAAACTGGAAATTAATTGTTCAAAATATATGATTAAAATTTAATTCACTATACAACTATAAACATACATGTAAGTAATGAGATAGCACAATAAACATAAAGCAGAAATTTAACAAGCTATAAGGAAAAAATTATGTGTAACTATGACATGTAACTAACATATACTTCAATAAACATAAAACAAAGATTGACAGAACCACAAGAAGAAGAATGATCAATTCATTATCATTGTGGAACATTTTCATACACAGTATTGATACTTCAAGCAGACAAATATATTTAGACAAAATATTTGACAAAAATAACAAGTTTGATTTAATGAAATATATAAAATATTGCCAATATCTACATGAAATATTTACAAAAGGCAACTAAATAATAGGCATAAAGTAAGTTTTAGCAAATTTCAAGAGATTGAGTTTATGTACACCACATTTTCTGATCACAAAGATTCTGTTAACAATCATCAGTAAAGAAACAACTTGAAAAAGATCAAATACTTGAAAATTTTAGAAACACATGTGTAAACATAACTCATGGCTCAAAGAAGAAACAATAATGAAACTTTAAAAATACTTGGAAACAACTGATAACAAAAATAGTTAAAACTGTGTGGGATACAGCTAAAGTAGTATTTAGAAGGAGCATAATAACACTAAATATTTTTATTTCTTTAAATAAGATGAATAAACTCAGCAACAAATTTAAGAATGTATGAAATAATAACAAATGTTAATGAAATGAAGAGAAGAAAAAATAGAAATAAAAGTATTAGCTGATACCCACATAGTGATTACTGTATGCTGAGCATTGTTTTAACTTTTTATTTTTATTAGCTTAAATTCTCCTTACCAGGCATATGATGAATTATTACAGAGAATATTAAAATATGATATTTAAAAATAAGCCCAAATATTATTTAAAATAATAAAATAGGCAAATTCTAGTATTTCCAGAATAAAAGAACCCACCAATAAACAAAAGTAAGAAAGAAAAACAGGACAAATTTACTGATGTGACAGTCCAAATAACAAGAGGATAAACTAAACTACATTTTGAGAATAAAATGCAAATTTAGATGCACTGGGCTAATTCCTATTAAAATGTATCTTATCTAAATTGATTTGAGAATAAATGGAGGAAAAGACAATAATAATTAATAGGTTGTATCAATACCTTATAATAGTTTCACATGCAACCAAGAATGTTTACAAACAATTCTACCAAACTTTAAAATAACTGATGTTTGCAATATTTTCAAATTCTGTCAGAGTATTCTACAAAAGGATTATGAAAATATTCATTTTTTCTAGACTACAACTGTACCGATGTCAAAAGGAGAGAAGGGCAGTGGTAGAAGGAAAAAATAGAGATCAGTATCACTCATGGATATATGTGCAATGGTTTTATATAAAATATAGCAAATCATATCTAGCAATGTATAAAGAGGATGAAACAACATTATCAGTCAGGTTAATCCTAGAAATGTTGTTTTAACATTAAGAAATCAATTAGTAGAATCCACCACACATTAGATTGTATTATCTAGTCACAATAATTCATTCCTTCCCTACCCTGTCATGCTTCTTAATCCCAGGGTCTGGGATTTAGCTACATGATTTACTTTGGCTGATAGAGTGTGAAGAAATATAACACACCATGTCCAATTGCACGATTTGGTTTTCTCCCTTGCACTTTTGCTTTCTGCCATGGGAACAGAATGTCCCAGTTAGGGGTTGCTCATTCAGTATGGCCCCTGGAAAGGGGAGAAATTTGGAGCTCAATCCATATATATTTGACACATAACAATCATGTAACATGAGGAATAAATGAGTGTTTTTGTTTGAAGTCACCAAGACATTGGATTCTTGGTTACTGCAGCAAAACAAATTAAAGCAGCAAAACCTTGTGATAATCTTCAATAGAGCAAAAGATTATTAAAATTTAACATCTAATTACATTTTTTACAAAAGAAACTAGCAAATTAGAAAATGAAGAAAATTCCTTAATGCTATCTGCCAAAATATCAAACCAAAACAACAAAACATACTTACATAAGTACTTAACACCTTTTTTTGTGATAAAATATAAATTTTATCTTAAAGATGGGAAACAAGAAAAAATGTCCACAATCATCATTGCTAGTAAATATCATCTCACCTACACAGTAAGGCAAAGGATAAATGAACATGAATTGAAAAAGAAGAATTTGCGGATGACACACTAACATACAAGGAAGGTGGAATGATAAATTTTTAGAATTAATAAGAGCTTAGCATCTATGCTGAGTACATATTACTGTAAAATTCAACCGCATTTATATATACTAGAGATAAAAGTGTTAGAGAATGTAGCAAAAATGATAGTAGCGTAATTATTGAGTAATTAAGTATAATCTAATAAGAGACACATGAAACCTTTATGAAAAAAGATTTTAAATTTTAATGAAAGGCATTTAAGAAGATCTGAGTAAATGGAACAATATCCACATTCCTGAATAGAAAAAGTCAACATCTGCATTATGCTACTTCTCCCTAAATTGAACCGCAGAATATATGTAAGTACAGTAAAACCCTAACAAGTGTTCTTTGTGAAATTAAAAAGCTGATTCTTAGTTTTTTATAGAAAGGAAAAAGCCTATGAATGACTTGAACACTGATTTAAAAAAAGAATAAATTTAGGATATCTATCCAAGAGATATCAACACAGATTTTAAAAAATGAATAAATTCAGGGGATCAATGCCAAGGCTATAATAATTAAAAGAGATGATACAGCAGACATATAAACAAGTAGAGCAATTCAACAAAATAGAAATCACAGAAACATTTCCATACGTAAGAAAAATGTTTATAGAACAGAAAAGGCACAGCAGATCAGTACATAAAAAGACAGAAAATTTTACTCAGAAAAACACCTATATATACTTCAAAGTACACTGAAAAATCAATTCTAGGTAGATTAAAGATCACACATGAAAGGCAAACTGTAAAAGTTTTAGAAGATAATTTGGAAAATATATTTATGACCTTGCAATAAGGAAAGATTTATTAATGAAGACTTCAAAGGCATTAATCATAAAAGAAAGTATTGATCAATATGATCACCTTATGATACACACCTTTTATTAATCAAAACACAACTCAAGAAATTTATAATGACAAACTACAAATTGGAAAAAATGTATTTACAGCAAATAACTAACAAATAATTAAGATTACAATAAACAGCCTAATAAAATAGGAAAAAATGAGCAGATATTTTATAGAACAAGATATATTCTGGTTCTACTTAGAGATGGAAAAACAAAAACATAACACACAAATGATATATTATATATGATACATTAAAATATTAAGACATGATCAGCACAATTATTAGGAAATGAAATGCAAATCAGAGCTCAAATGTGTCAGCATTTTATATTCATTAAGTAGACCCAAAATTAAGAAGCCAAGTAGCATGAAGCATTTATAATATGTGGATCTAGAGGAAGCCCATAGATTCCTGAAGAAAATAAATTGATGCAATTACTTGAAAAAATAATTTTGAATTACTTAGCAAAATTAAAGCCTACAGAATTGTTTGCAACAACAAAAAGAAAACTAGAAACTATTAATGGATGTTAAAGAATACTGGATAAATAAATTGCAGTATATCCATACAAAGGCATTTCACTTAGGAGTGAAAATGAATGCACTATTGATACACAGATCAATACAAGATAAATCTAACAGTAGTCATTTGAGTGAAAAATATGCAGGTACAGAGTAAGATGCAATATATTACCACTGATATGTAATTCAAAACCATTCAAATGTAACCACATGGTTTATTGGTATCTTATTCCTTTTTTAAAATGAGAATTATTATAAACACAGAAGTACATCAGGTAGGGAGGACTACTTAAGCTGAGTAGTGGATACTTGGGTATCCTCTGTAACTTACATATGAAAATACTATTTTATACATGTTAATTATTTTACTGAAATTCCAAAAATAAGCAAAATTTTGTATGGCAAAAATCATGAAGGTGGCATGCAAAGTCTTATAATTAATAGTGTATACAAATCATTTAAGATTCTATGAAGTTGTTGTATGTATGTTTACTACTGGAATTCAATTACTATATTAAATACATAGGTAACAGCATTTCAAATTTAGAAATATGTCTGGACAGAGATGGATAGATAAGAAGGCAGTGCTGAATCTTCCTGTATTTAACTCCCATGTCCTTTCCTAAACACACCCTCTTCAAAATTTAAATTAACTTGAATGCCTAAAAGCAGACACAGTGTTTGCTTGAATACATTGTAATAGTGATCCTGCTAAAAGGCTATCTTCCATGCAGGCAGGAAGATTTACCTCTAAGGCTCTGCTTCACTTACAAGAAAGCATGTTAGTATCTAAAAAAAGTCTGTTAAGGTTTTAAAGATAACAATGAAAGCTATGAAGTAATCTCTTGGTAAATCTCATTGACGGCACCTCCAAATTTCTATTGGGTTTAAACAGATAGCAACATTATGGCAAAGCAGGTATCGTTCATGTTCTTATCTGTTTCTGAAATAATTATAACCTTTTTAGCATTTGGGATTCAGAACTTAGGGAACCAATCAAGAGAAATACCAAACTTTCCAATTCCTCTACTTCCATTGACATAGTTACATTAAAACGGTATCTGAAAAGGGACAAAATAGAACCAATTGAACCTTCCCTAGCAAACAAAGCACTTCCAATTTCTATTTCAATGTCTAGGAGATGTGCAACTGTCAGAGTTGACATCCTCTGGAACTTTTGAGGCAATTTTTAAAGAAATTCAAAACTAAATGGTGCAAACAGAAGTACCTTGGAGAGTTCCAATAGTTACTACAGTCAAGGGTTTAAAATTTGAAATAAAAATGTAGTCCCCCAGTATAACTTCACAGAAAACCGTTCTCTATTCTGTACTACCACATAAGGGTCCAT
Source organism: Macaca thibetana thibetana (assembly GCF_024542745.1). Taxonomy (NCBI): domain Eukaryota; kingdom Metazoa; phylum Chordata; class Mammalia; order Primates; family Cercopithecidae; genus Macaca; species Macaca thibetana. The sequence continues at coordinate 80,315,025 of NC_065589.1, read as the reverse complement.
TTTGTGATAGAATCATACTCACTTTATTGTTTTGTGCGTTTAATGCTTCCCTTGGAAATATTACTCATATCTAGGAGTTTAAGAGGATATCATTTATGAAAAAAAAATTTGCTAACATAGCTTAAATATAGAAATGACTTTTTAAGGAATTAGTTTAAATTAGTTAAACTAATAATAAATTAGTTTATTATTTTGTGCTGATTAATATCAATAATCCCTTAACTTGTTTAATTGTTTTAAAGAATTTAATTAACTGAATGTAAAAAGGTTATTTTAAAGGACAGCAATCATAGCAAATCCATGGTGCTAGTAATTTTTGAACAGATTAAATAGTAGAAAATATAGAGATCTGGGAATATATACCTCAAAAATGTTTGTTTAATTGTTTGGTCATTAATTCATTCATTGATTCATACTCATTTTGCCAGTGTCATCACATTATCATTTTAGACATCTTATTAAAGTGTATCACACAGAAGAGTCAGCCAACTGTCATGCATAACCTAGTGAATTTTTTACAAAATGAATATATCTATTTTATCAACAGCCAAATTAAGAAACAGAGTGCCATCAACACTGAAGAAGCATCCTTCACACCTCATTCAAGACCCCATCCCTCAGATACTCTTTTGTGCCTGCTTCTTTTATTCAGCATTACTTTTGAGAGAGCCATCAATGCCACTGCATGGAGTTGTAGTTTGTTCATTCTTATTGCCATATAATATTCCACAGTATACTACAACATATTTATCTATTGTACCCTAGATGAGCATATGTAGTTTCCAATTCAGGGTCATTATGAATAATGTTTGTATAAACACTCTCGTACATTTCTTTTGGCAAACATATTATGCATTTCAGTGGAATTACTGAGTCATACATTACATGTGTGTTTAGCTTAGTAGATTCTGTCAAACATCTTTCCAACCCGGGTTTATCAATTTACAGTCACTTCAAGTAGTTTGTGGGAATCTTAGTTGCTTCACATTCTTACAAATATTTGTTATCTTAGCCATCCCAATGGACGTGTAGTTGTATCACTTTTTGGTTTTAATTTGCTTTGTCTCAGTAAGTATCTATTCATTTATTGTCCATTTGAATAGACTCTTTTTAAAGTGTCTGCTTAAGGTTTCCTGCTCATTTTTTTCTATCAGATTGTTATCAAGTTATTTTGAGGATAAATTAAAACACTGTAATTAAAAGGATCTTTGTAAATTTGTAAGTGTTAGACAAGCACAAAACACTGTAATCAATTAATATATGTATATATGTATGTACACATATACACACATATGTGTATGTGTCTGTGTGAGTGCATGAAATATTGACAGATGCCCATTTTCTAGATCACGTGAAGGCTGAGAATTTTCCTAATGTGGCATTTTCTTAACAAAATTTATCTTGTGAGAGTATGAAACTATATATGTTAATTCCCTAGGAGAGAATATGACATGTTGTGCAAGCTCATTACATGATATCTACTCTTATTATAACATTTAGTTGACTTGAGTTTGAAGCATTGATAACATTGCTAAGGAATGATGGTATCCCTGAACTAGATGGAGCTCAAAATCTAACCAAAGGAACAACTGATAGCTGATCAAAGATTTTCATCAACAATAAAAATATTTCATGTCTAATAAAAATCTCCACATGGTGACTCCACACATATTGGATAGAAGGGCCTTGTATGAAGTCTACCAATGATCTCAGAATAATCTGAGAAAGATGGCAGCCCAAGGATTATGGCTTCACTGACATTAGACAACATATCAAACTCAAATAAGTATTCTAGGGTCTTTTTCTGTGTGTATTTTGCTTCAGAGTCCATGAGAGTAAGAAACTTTTTTTACCCTTATGATTAACAGATTTGGATATATATGTGAATTAGGTGACCTAATTTCCTGTTGATCACAACCCAGGAACTCTTTCAAAAGTCTTGTGATTTGTCATATTTTCCTAGGAGGCATTGAGCATGTTTAGGGAATGGGGAAAGTATTTGCCTTACATAGGATATTTTTCCAAATGTAGACTGAGAAAAGTCTGTTGCCTTGAGATTGAATAAAGATCATGATTACACATTTTTACTAAAATTGACCAAAGAGTTTGAAATATACACAATTGTCACAAATGCTTTGCATGATATTTGAGTCCATGAGATTTATATTCCAATATGAACTTTCAGAAATGTACATTAATGCTGAGGCAAAATTTGAAATAACAGGTCACAGGTGTGAAACTGGAAAGAGCAGCATGTTATCCTGGAATGTAAGATTTCAGAAACAGAGTGACTCTTTTTAGCCAAATTGATGATAAGTCCCTGAGATATAAGGAAATAGAAGAGCCCCCACGAAATAAGATTGACAAACAATACTTTCTCCGAAGAGCAATGTTGCTTGTATAGTAAGAGTAGAAAGGGTTGCTACCATGTATTCATATCTTCAGTCATCCCAGACAGCTGTTCAACAATTTTAATATTCTAATATTTTCAGGTTTGCATGGGTAGGCTTATATGTTTGTGTGTATTTAATAATATAGTGAGTGCATTGGTAGATGATTGAGATATATTGTTTTAATTTAAATTATTTGCAGGTTATGCTTTTGGGAAGATGGATTATTAAAGCTTTAAAAACTCCTAGAGTTAAGACTATTATTCTATACTAATGCATCCCTGATGTGCTAATTACTGAAGCACTCTGAGCAGTTGTTTGAAATATAGGATCAATTTAGAGAGTTAAATACAGAATAACAACATCAAAGTATGCACATCTTGCTTTTCTGTTATGAGTTTCACATTCAAGTTTTCCTTTATATCATTATCTTATTTCTTATCCATTCATTAACCTAAGAGTCATATGAAAAACGCTTTACAGAGTTGTTTTTAATTATCTGTCTTTCAGGGTGAAAACCAAGGCAGGGTTCAGCTTTGTGTTAATTAATGTATTATGCTTAATTTATTTCTACACCCCACATTTCTATTTTACTTGGCCTTCTAAAATATCTTTATGAATTTGAATTAATGTGCTTTTGAAGAACCTTTCTAAACATGTATTTAAAGTTTGTAATGTCTTTGGAATTTACAAATTTAAGGCAATAAAAAAGTTTTGTTTTTTAAAAGTGGAACACATGCCATATTTAAATCTGCTGCAGAAATTAAATCAATAAAGAATATGGCATCTTTCTAGATAAAGAATGGCAACATGTGACTGATGTTTTGCAATTTTAAAGGCTTACACTATCTAACATTTCAGTCTCAATATTTTGTGCTGATTCACTTTGAAGGACAAAAGCAGAAAAAGAGACAATTTTTACTAGAACAGTACTATGATTATTCCCAGAGAAGAGTGGAAGAGTGCGTATGATCGCCTAGTGGGCCACCCTTCCTCTAACAATATTTTCACCTGAGTCAAAACAGTCTGGAAGTCTTGAAGAGGAAGAGAAGGCAGGGAAGACATGGTGAAGAGCAACATACAAACTGAGTCACGTGAAAAAGCAGAAAGAGATGACACAGATGCTGGGCAAGAATGAGTGAATAGGACTCGTGGAGAAAGAAAAGGAGTTATGTATATGTGATGTGCGTATACAACACGGGAGAAACTCGTCTTTTTATGGTTTTTTTTTTTTCCCCATAGCACTAGCTGAATGTCTACAAAATGTGTATGTAAATAAATAATCAGCCCCAGACCATGTACTAATCTATTCATTAGATATAGACTCAGTTCCAGTAACTAGGGGTTACAGCAGTGAACAAGACACATCTGTGTTCTACTCTCATGGAATGTATAAGCTAGTGGGAAGCTGACATTATACTAATAGAAATATAAATACATATCGTTGGAAGTCTGAGTTCTGGAGTCAGGCTCTTGAGTTTGGTTCACTTATTGGTTGTGTGGCTGTCAGTTATCAAATCTTCTAAGCCTTCATTTACTCACTTTTAAGTGTCTGTAATACTAGTGTCTACTTTATAAAATGGCCACAAAAATTAAACAGCTAATACTCTAAAGAAGGGGAGTTAGGAGATGAGATCAGGAAACTCCCATAGGGCTTTGGAATTGGTACAGTTTAGCCTCTCAGGTTGCAGAGTAGAGGGTGACTGAGGGTTATCATGCTAATGTATACCACACATATTGTTTTGTATATATAAGATCCTTTTTATTTAATCATTAAAAACAATGTTTAGAAAACGTAAGGAAAGTAAGACATCCGTAGTCTTTTACATGGTGATTATCTCTATTGGCAAAGGATTATGGGAAACTTTATTACTCATTTCTGAGAAGTTTTAATTTATGAAAATGAATGTATATCTATTTTAAAAAACAGAGGTAAAATAAAAATAAATAAAGTGATAGTAAGTGTAAAATATTCATATTCCAGTAATGGACTGTAGAGAGCTGTAAAAATAAAGCTTTCACTGTAATTAAAAAACAAAAAAGCATGAGGCTGGGCGCGGTGGCTCAAGCCTGTAATCCCAGCACTTTGGGAGGCTGAGATGGGCGGATCACGAGGTCAGGAGATCGAGACCATCCTGGCTAACACGTTGAAACCCTGTCTCTACTAAAAAAAAAAATACAAAAAACTAGCCAGGCAAGGTGGCGGGCGCCTGTAGTCGCAGCTACTGGGAGGCTGAGGCAGGAGAATGGTGTAAACCCGGGAGGCAGAGCTTGCAGTGAGCTGAGATCTAGCCACTGCACTCCAGCCTGGGCAACAGAGCCAGACTTCGTCTCAAAAAAAAAAAAAAAAAAAAAAAAAAAAAAAAAGGAGTGTATGTTAAGTAGTGAGGGGGAATGCAGAAGTATAAATATGCCACACACAAACTATTCCTGGGTGAACTTTAGGAAGAAGGATGAGGTTGGTGACTGAATTGAGGCACAAGGGAAGCATTAGGGCTTATGGTGATATTCTCTTTTTCGTTCTGGTGATGATTATACGAGGTGTTCATTTGTGATAATTCAGAAAGCCATATGGTTATGAACTATGCACTGTTCTCTATGTATATTTCAATAACTAAATCAATTTAAGAGAACATAGAAAAAGTTACAGACTTCCCCTTCAGTGCTACCCAAAAACTCATGCTTTAGAAGTCAGTACTATATTCATACTCTTCATGTTGGATGAATTTGGACCAAAAGAAAAAATCATCCCATTAATGCTGCTAATTGAAATGCCAAAGGTTTTATAGTTTGTTTGGAGCCAATTTAAATTTAGATTTTAAAATTCAATGTTGGCTACAAACATAACAGTAGCTTACAACTAGTGTTAAGTGTACACATGTTTAAATAATATGAAGAGAGTTCAAGTCAAGACTCGGGGTCTGTGATGATTTTTGTTTTTTACTTTAAAAGAAATTCTTCTATTACATAACTTTCCTAGATGCATTTGGAAAACAGTGCCTTATAAAATAAAAGTCATGAGAAATAAATAAATTTCTGAAAATCTTAACTCTTTGACACTTGTCATTTGCTACTATTACAGGAAATTAATTTTTTCTGTGTTTTTTTCAAAAGTAATTTCCTCCTTTTAGAGACTGGGTAAAATGAATTTATTTCCATGATTAGTTCACAAAAGTAAAGTCATAAAGCTCTTATTGACTCTGTTCAATGATGGGTCAGATCTTGGAATACAGTACCTACTCCAATGCACAGAAATTTCATGAAGCCAGAATGGAAGAGCCAGACCGCCTTTCCTTCCAATTCAAAATTCATCCATTCATTGAAAATATATGTATCTGAATGTCCATAGGTGCCAGGTACTATTCTCAGCAATGGGAGTCCAGAATGGTAATACATACATGTGATATGCAGAGCAATAGAAATCTATCTCTCAAAGTTAGAACCATAAAGCCTTGCTGTTGACATCACCCACTTTCTACCAACTGTAAGAACTGATTCATTAATAAGTTTAGTTGTCCTGAGAGAGAGAGACAGAGACGGAGATGGAGAGGGAGAGGGAGAGAGAGAGAGGGGGAGAGAGAGAGAGAGAGAGAGAGAGAGACTGTAAAAGTTTGGGAAACTTTGTAACAAAAGAGTACTCATATCTAATACAACAAAGTCATAGTTTAGATACTCTTATTTCAGAATTTGTGGCAACAGTTATAGGTTGATAAAGTGGCATATATTTATTTTTCAAAAGACATAGGTATTACAACATAAAATACTGAAAGAATGTCCTACCAAATGTTATCCATGGTTATTCTGTGTAGTTGGGTTATACATGATTTTACTTTTTTTATGCTTTCTGTAATTTAAATTTTAAATAGACTGTAATAGCTTTTGTAATCAAAGGGAAAATAGCATATTGTATAGACCTTGAAACTAGGTTTCAAAATGTACAAAGAGACCTACCTGTATTTGTAATGATCAATATCACAACATTTATATATAACCATGGAGAACCATAATTTCCTAAATGTTGGTCCAGAAAAAAACCCAGACAATAAATGATTTCTCAATCAATACAATTGAACTCAAGAAAGACTTTTTATAGTGTTCTGGCACTGAATTTGGCTTGCTTAATATAGGATAGTCTAATTTTTTTTATATTTCTTCTTCCCAAGGGTATGGATCAAAAATAGGTAGAGAAGATGATATTGAAATAGGAAGTGCTGAAGGAAGAGTAAAAATTTTAAGCTTTGTAACAGAAAGTATAATACAGAAATAGTTTTCCTGCTAAATGAACCAGAACTCTCTATTGCAGGGCATGAGAAGGTGATGATGCCTATTTATTTGCTTAGAGACACATTATGTTTAAGTAGATAGAGATTTATATCCCTCTTTGTGTAGCAAATCAGAATATCCAGTTTCTTAAATGTACATCTCTTATTCAGTAACAAAGCATAGAATTTCCTATTCAGAGAGAGTGTAGATATTTTTAAAATTAACTTAATATATTTAGATCTATGAGTTAAAAATTCCTCATTTAGAAAAATTTCTACTTGAAAATTATGGTGTTTTAGTGGTGAAAATAAGCTTTGGATTAATCACCTATAATTTCCTTACTTTTGAAATGAAGGCATTGAGATAGGGAAATTAGGTGACTTTTCAGCTCAAACTTTCAAGGAAACTACTCCAGAATGTCTGAATTCACAAAGGTAAAACAAACTGGAGACATTTCTAATAAGAGACATTGGGTCACATTAGGAAACTGTCTAATTTCCTAAAATAGAAAGACCTTCCCTGTATGTCTAAATTTATTTAGACATCATGTTTCTCAAATTCAATCATAGCATTTTCTGGTATCAACAATAAATTTTTAGTACTTGTTGGGTGCCTGGAAAATTATTCCACAATACAATCAATATAAAAATGTATTTTTGAATGCCCAAAGTAATTTATAAATTCAATGCTATCCCCATCAAGCTACCATTGACTTTCTTCACAGAATTAGAAAAAAACTACTTTAAATTTCATATGGAACCAAAAAATGGCCTGTATAGCCAAGACGATCCTAAGCAAAAAGAACAAAGCTGGAGGCATCACACTACCTGACTTCTAACTATAGTACTACAAGGCTACGGGAACCAAAACAGCATGGTACTGGTACCAAAACAGAGATATAGACCAATGGAGCAGAACAGAGGCCTCAGAAATAATGTCACACATGTTCAACCATCTGATCTTTGAGAAACTTGACAAAAACAAGAAATGGGGAAAGGATTCCCTATTTAACAAATGGTGTTTAGAAAACTGGTTAGCCATATGCAAAAAACTGAAACTGGACCTCTTCCTTACACCTTTTACAAAAATTAACTCAAGATGGATTAAACACTTAAATGTAAGACCTAAAACCATAAAAACCACAGAAGAAAATGTAGGCAATACCATTCAAGACATAGGCACGGGCAAAGAATTCATGACTGAAACACCAAAAGCAATGGCAACAAAAGCCAAAATTGATGAATGGCATCTAATTAAACTAAAGACCTTCTGCACAGCAAAAGAAACTATCATCAGAGTGAACAGACAACCTACAGAATGGGAGAAAATTTTTGCAATCTGCCCATCTAACAAAGGGCTAATATCCAGAATTTAGGAAGAACTTAAACAAACTTACAAGAAAAAACAAACAACCGCATCAAAATGTGGGCCAAGGGTGTGAACAGACACTTCTCAAAAGAAGACACTTATGTGGACAAAAAGCATATGAAAAAAAGCTCATCATCACTGGTCATTAGAGAAATGCAATTCAAAACCACAATGAGAAACCATCTCATGCCAGTTAGAATGGTAATGATCAAAAAGTCAGGAAACAACAGATGCTGGAGAGGATGTGGAGAAATAGGAATGTTTTTACAATGTTGGTGGGAGTGTAAATTAGTTCAACCATTGTGGAAGACAGTGGGGTAATTCTTCAAGGATCTAGAACCAGAAATACCATTTGACCCAGCAATCCCATTACTGTGTATATCCCCAAAGGATTATAAATCATTCTACTATAAAGACACATGCACACATATGTTAATTGCAGCCCTCTTCACAATGGCAAAGACTTGGAACCAACCCAAATGCCTATCAATGATAGACTGGATAAAGAAAATGTGGCATGCATACACTATGGAATACTATTGCAGCCATAAAAAAGGATGAGTTCATGTCCTTTGTGAGGACATGGATAAAGGTAGAAACCGTCATTCTCAGCAAACTAACACAGGAACAGAAAATAAAACACCACATATTCTCACTCATAAGTGAGAGCTGAATAATGGGAACACACGGACACAGGGAAGGGAACATCACGCACTGGGGCCTGTCGGGGGCTGGGGAGCTAGGGGAGGGATAGCATTAGGAGAAACACCTAATGTAGATATCAGGTTGATGGGTGCAGCAAAGCACCATGACACGTGTATACCTATGTAACAAACCTGCACGTTCTGGCCATGTATCCCTGAACTTAAAAGTATAATAATAATAATAAAAAAGATGTTTTTATTTTTGGACCGTACGTTCTGGGAACTTAGCATCATACTTAAGAGATAACCTGTACAATTAGAACATTGGTTTGGTACAAGGTAATAGGCAATAAAATCCCAACTGAATATATTCTAGCGACAAATTGTATAGCAAGAGGATGACTTGTTACACATGCTCGGAAGGAAACACTGGGATTATTGGCAATGGCTCTGTGACGAAATCCCATTCCAAATAATCTTAGTATATCTGAGGTGGTGCTGGGAGATTTGGTAGAGCAATGGAACAGACAAGTGAATGGATATATTACATTTTACAGCAGTGATAGAAGTGCCTGGTGTGAGGAACATCTCAGATGTATTAGCCAAAAAAAAAAAAAAAAAAAAAAAAAAAGAGCCGGAGTGGGAAGTGGGAAGTTCGGGATACATCTGAGAAGCTATGGTAGTCATTCAGGAAGGAATGTGTCAGGTCCTGGCCTACAGAACAGAAATATACACAACTAAGAATCAGAGAAAAGTAAATTAAATAGGATATGAAAAAAACTCAATTTACCTAAACCTTAATAATGATTGATTGTTACTCATTCAGTCAGGAAAGAGAACAAAGAAGACAAAACAATAAAATAGATATCTCACCCTAAAATGAGAAACAGTTATTCTCTAATATTACCGTCCAGACCATAAGCTAGTTTTAATGGAATAAGTCAACCAGGTCAAGGGGATTGAGATATAAAAAGGGAAAGTGTATTCGTCTGCTATTGAGAAAAGTTTAGTGTATGGTAGGGCAATGGCATTACCATCTGATGGGCATAAATCTTATAAGATTTTGCTGTCATCCTATATACTTCTCTTTTATAGCTGAGGAGTTAAGCACTAATTCATGAACAGCAATCTCCCAATTCAACAGCCCAAATTAAAAAACATGTTTGCTTTCTTTTTTAGCCGGGTGTTAAAAACAAAACAAAACAAATCAAATATCCAAAGTAGTTAACTTCTCGGCCAAGCAGATAAATGAACGTATCAATTCATTTCCAATCCTGAGTTTTTGCTAATTTCCCAAACAAATAAAAGTAATTTTATCAGCCAAGACTAGCCAGTGCAAACTATATTCTATTTATTATCAGAGATAATATTACCAAACTTGGCGAGTAATGGTATAGATGTTTGTCATGGTTTGGTCATAAGGGGTACCCAGTGAGACAATGTGGATCATGTTTTACAAATGTTAGTCTATAAAATACGCAAATTAGTTCAGGCTTTAGAGAGAGTCTGGCAGGGGTTCATCTAAATATCTGAATAAAGTTGCATGCCTTAAAGAACTGTGGATCTCTACTTGTCTCCTTCGAAATGCTTCTCTAATCCTTTCTGTAATTGTGATATTCTTCTATATTCTTTCCTTTTACAAATGTGCCTGTGCCTTTTAGGCCTGAACCAGTTTCAAAGACAAACCAATCAAGGTCAAAAAACTTCTTGAGGGTCATCAGTCTGCCTGGCATGCGAGCTGCTGCACATGAGGTTTCAGCAACTGCTTCATTGAAGATGAACAACTTTCTGTTCATCTGAATACTCCAGATCCCCAGTAAAGCCCATGTTCAGTATGGGACAGGGTTATTTTTAGAAGAAAGTATTTCTATCAAAGAGAAGTTGTGGCTGCTAACAGTCCCCAGCATTCACTCTCTAGATTTGTAAAGGGCATCACAAGCAGCAGCACACCAAAAAGCGACTGTCCCTCTATCTTTCCTCAGTCATAAAAATTCCCATTAGGAAAAATACGGCCCGTAACAGCCTCAGTCTTGACACTGACTTTGCTTGGTCAGCCTCGGGTCATATTCTCCACAGTGCCATCTTCATGCCTCACTCCCTCACATTCACAACCTTGACGATTTGCATTGCCACGCAGTCATGGAGAAAATGTGCTCAGTAACAATGGCCTGCTGGACCTGGCTTACACCGGTTCAAACTAGTTCACACTGGCTCTCAAGAAAGAATTTTCAGGACTTTTGCGGGACAGTGGCTAAACATAACTATTTTTAATAATAAAATTGTGTACATTTGAAATTAAATAGATTATATTTTTTTAAAAGGTAACAAATATACAAAAATATTACTTTCTAATTATTGGGCAATATTTTATTATTATCTATGTCTTTGGGTTATGTATGCCTATGTTTCTGTACAGTAGAATTCTTTAATAGGAAATAAGGCCTATAACTATGCAATTTTTCCCAACTCTACATTCAGTGATGTCACCTCGGTAGCTTGAGATCAGCTGTGTTGGAATATTTACACCACAAAAGCTGGCAAATGCTACAAATCACAACTCCCCCTGCCCGTTAGAAAGTTGCTTACTAGACATTTATTAGCATACCACTAGTAAAGACTATTTTGACAGCTGAGCCATGGGTCAAGATTAAGAGTACATTAATGTAAATATCAGCTTTTTTGTGTGTGTGAACATCACTAGACTGCTTTTCTCTAACGAGTACATTCAAAAGATGGGTTTCTAAGTAAAATGACTCACAAGGCTTTCTAGTAAATAAAAACTATGTGTATGTCCAGTGCAGGTTAATGTTATCAGGTATTTAATCAAGAAATTTTCAACTAAAGCATATTTCACTGCATGGTAAAACAATTAAAAAGCAAATTTACTAGTGATAATTTATCATATATAGGACCAATATTAAAGTTTTGAGAATAAAATTAAAAATCATTACGCAATTAGGGGGCATGCAGATTTAACCAGCCTATTTTATTGCGTGAGATGGAATACAGGGCTAACTCTATATGAGACACTCCATTTAAAGTCAATTCACAGTTTTCCAATGGAGTTATGATTTATTAAATAATCTGGTTCAACTCATCCTTTAGCTGTTAAGAATTTGAAACATGTAGATACAGTTACCTCAGGAAAAAACACAAACTGTCTCCTGTCATATTTATTTCTGAACATATGTTCACCTCCTTTTGTCAAATTTAATTTTAGGAGACAGATTCATGGATTCCAGTTTTTCATCCATGAAGTTCTGTTGGCACATTTCCATAACTGTGTGGTTGTACCCTATGCCTAGAATTCTCTTGTGTCACTCCCAGTTGGGCGCTAAAGACTGCGTACAGAGATTCCATAGCCTCAACATATAGGGAACACAAAAAGGTTAAGATTTGTAATCATGTGGCTGGCACATGAGATCACAGTAGTCTCTTTTAGTTTAATCAGAAATCATAACATTGAAATCCACTTTCGATGTGTATGTATGTATAACTCTTTGCACCTGGAATTCACACTGAACTTTGTCCTTGATTCAAGCCACTGAATGACTCCTAGAATCAGGTCTGCATAAAAATCACTGTGGTATAGGTATTTTTAATATAATTCTCTGGTTCTGTGTTATCTCTTTAAGAATAACCTCTCCTGCCGCCGTTCGTTTTGTTTGTTTGTTGTTTGTTTTTCCTTTTTTGGTCTCTGCTGTCTGCATTGCTGTTTAATGACCTGCTGTGTTTCATTGTCATTTAACAGGTGGGTGTATGGTCTTGTCTCCCAGAGTTTTATAAGCTGCTACAGTGCAAAGAGCCAATATATGGAGGCAGAATGATCTGGAATGAATTCCTTTTCTGTTGCTTATTTGCTGGGTAACTTTTGAGCCTAAATTTTCTTATCTATTAAAGGGACTTATTTCCTTCTACCTTGACAGAGTTGTAAATCTAAGTAGAAAGGCAATAATGTTCCCCAATTACCCAAGTCACTGTCTGGCACATCATACATCTTCAATAAATAGTATCTATTATTATACTTCCATGATAGTAAAGGCTGAAGACAGTATTTCATTATTGTATTAAATTTAATTATTATTATTACCATTATTATTTTTTGAGACGGAGTTTCACTCTCCTTGCAGGCTGGAGTGCAATGGCACGATCTGGGCTCACTGCAACCTCCACCTCCCGGGTTCAAACAATTTTCCTGTGTCAGCTTCCCAAGTAAATGGGATTACAGGTGCCCACCACCATGCCTGGCTAATTTTTTGTAGTTTTAGTAGAGATGGAGTTTCACCAGGTTGACTAGGCTGGTCTCAAACTCTTGATCTCAGGTGATCCACTTGCCTCGGCCTCCCAAAGTGCTGGGATTACAGGCATTAGCCACCATGCCAGCCAAATTAAATTATTATGGTTATTTAGATTTTTCTCATTCAATAGCATAGGAATGTTAAAAATATGTTTTCTGCTGAAAAAGCAAATACGATGCCTAGAATAACTCAATGACTACAATATGCAAGGTTTAGTTAAATCTGCTTATTTTTTTCTGTGAAAATGTATTTAGGCCTCACATTTTAATATGAAACATTTTATTTGATTAATGTTTAATTTAATAAGATATTTAATTAAATTAAACATTCTTCAATGTTTAATAGGAAACAATATAAGCAGATTTAACAGATATTGAGTTGTAGTTCTAGACATTACGTTTGCTTTTCCAGCAGAAAATATATTTTTAACATTCCAGTGTTACTTAATAAGAGAGAAGCCCAAATAACAGAAATGTCATTCAATCTAGCAATCCCATTACTGGGTATATACCCAAAGGAAGATAAATCATTCTATTATTAATGCTAAGGACACACGCATGCATTATGTTCATTGCAGCACTATTCACAATAGCAAAGACAAGGAATCAACTTAAATACTCATCAATGATAGACTGGATAAAGAAAATGTGGTACATATACACCATGGAATAATATGCAACCTTAAAAAAGAACGAGATCATGTTCTTTGCAGGGACATAAATGGAGTTGGAGGCTATTATCCTTAGCAAACTGACACAGGAACAGAAAACCAAATACTACATGTTCTCACATATAAGTGGGAGCTAAATGATGAGGATACTTGGACACATAGAGGAGAACAACACACACTGACCTTTCAGAGGATGGAAAGTGGAAGGAGGGAGAGAATCAGGAAAAATAACTAATGGGTACTAGGCTTATCGGTAATGAAACAATCTGTATAACAAACCCCCATGACACAGATTTACCTATGTAACAAACCTGAACTTGTACCCCTGAACTTAAAATAAAAGTTAAAAAAAAAGTATTCAGTGTCTTTCAGGGCCTTATTGACTCAAGTAAAGGAAATACTGGTTTTACCCATCATTCATTTCTCTGGGATGGTAGATGCACTATTTAGTATACAATTAAATTATTTCTGGAAATTCCGTTTTATAGAGGAAACGTACAAACATCTCAACATGCCTTTTAGATTAAAAAATACTTGAGGAGAGTGAAGAGGGTAAGGAGTATGAGTAAGAGAAGCATTACTACCTTTATTTATAAGCAATGGCTCTCTGAAGAATCTTTGCTTTCTACTGGCATCCTGGGACTTTTCTTTATACAATCCAACAAGGAGGAAGAGAAGAAAGGGAAGCCATGTCTGTCCTTATACAGTAGAATTTAGTCAACATTTTGTTCTTAGTTAATTGGCATGTTAACAGCACTTTTATTTAGGGAGAGAAAACTTGCACCAAAAAGTTCACTTTTTATTTCTACAGGAGAAGCCTATCGCTTATATAATTTTCAGCACTATCCCATATGCTGGAATTTCTTGGTCAGATCCCTGCACTCTTATTAGGTAAATATCAAGTCAGTTCCAATTATCTTTTGCTCCACTTCTCAGTGTTAATAAAGATAGGGAGGAATTTGTCTGCTTCCTGGCCACAGACTCTACTCAGTAGGGCTATTTCCATCCATGAATGATAGGGACTGACTACTAAATTAAACAACAATAACAACAAAAAGATAGCTCTCTAAATATTAAACAGATACCTCTCTAAATATTAAACAGGTATAGCTTTAAAAATTACACTTGAGATTAAATGGCTATACACCTTAACTGTAATAGAAAGCATGTCGATATGCCAAATTCATAGAGAAGACAGAGTGGTGGTTTCCTCTGAATTGTTTTGAATTTATTTCTCTAGGACCAGTGTTACGATTTAACTTCATGGACTCCATTCCTATTTATATTTTAGGCTTTATATGCCATTTATTGTTGCTCCAGGTCAATAGTTAAATTTTTTTCTAACCTGTGGAGACTTTTGTTTGAGTGAATGTTTACCTAATAAACTCATGAGAACTGATCAAAGAGGCATTGTTCAGCAGGTAGGGTAAGAGTGATTTCTGCTAACTCACTTATCTTGTGAAAAAATTTGTAATAGCAAATTCTTAAAAATGATGAATTATAGGAAAAACAAGAGATACTTTTTGTAATAACCCTTTTATAACTGTGGTCAGTCTGTTATTATAAGTTCATGAGTATTTTTGTTAATCTTTTTTTTTTTTTTTTTTTTTTTTTTTTTTTTTTTTTTTTTTACGGAGTCTTGCTCTGTCGCCCAGGCTGGAGTATGGCCGGATCTCAGCTCACTGCAAGCTCCGTCCCGGGTTTTACGCCATTCTCCTGCCTCAGCCTCCCGATAGCTGGGACTAAGGCGTTCACCTGCTAGTTTTTTTTTTGTATTTTTTAGTAGAGACGGGGTTTCACCGTGTTATCGATCTCCTGGCCTCGTATCCGCCCGTCTCGGCCTCCCAAAGTGCTGGGATTACAGGCTTGAGCCACCGCGCCCGGCCAGTTAGGTCATCTCTACTCATGAAAATAACAGGCTAAGAGGTTATATTTTCCACATGTGTATGAAGCATAATTTAAAATTCCATTGAAATAAGGCTAAAAATTGTTCCTTGATTCTACTTTTCCTCAACCCACCCCGCAATTGAATAGCAAACCAAGACTACTTGCACAGTTTGATAACTGCCTCCAAAAATACCTATTAAATTGGCATATTATGTCACATTTTAAAGTCAAATATTGCTGTTACTACTAGTTAATTTTTAAATGATGGTATCAGTCCACTGAAAGATTGTGAAACAATTCTGACCTTTGAGGAAGACATCAAACATCAATGTCCCTGAGGTTAAGATTTGGTAATTGTCTCTTGATGGCTTAAATTAAAAACTTACATTTTTCCCCTGTGATTTCTGCTGCTGCTGATCTATTGGTACGATGATATGGTCAATTGTGCTTAGTTCTGCAAATATGACAACCTGCACCTACTTATCATTAAGACAATGACATTGGCATTGTGTAAGGGAAATTAATGTTGATGCAAACAACATTGAAATTTATTTTATTTTATTTTATTTTATTATTATTATTATTTTTGGAGATAGAGTCTCACTCTGGAGCCCAGTCTGGAGTGCAGTGAGTGGTGTGATCTTCGCTCACTGCAACCTCCACCTCTCGGGTTCAAGTGATTCTTGTGCCTCAGCCTCCCAAGTAGCTGGGACAATAGGCACACACCACCACACATGGCTAATTTTCTGTATTTTTAGGAGAGACGGGGTTTCACCACGTTGGCCAGGATGATCTCCTACCCACCACAAGTGCAAGGAATTACGGATCTTAGAATCCATAGCAGACTTCTCCAAATGAAATGTCTTAATATACACATATGCACACTCATACACACCACACACGCACTTCAGCATCAGGAATGTCAGTGAAAGTGTGTGAGTACTTCAATGAAAAGACAGTATACTAAATTTGAAAAGTCTGTGTGACAGCGAGAAACAGACTTTCACTGCCATATTTTTCTGCTGACAACCCAGTAGGTAGAAAAGAGTGCAGATAATTGGGTTTTTTTCCTCTATTGATATTTTAGACTATAGAATGGCACAACACCATGCAGGGAAAAGGCAGTACTTGAGGTGAGTTGACAAGGGTTGAGAAAAGTTCATATTTGTGCTTTATTTTCAAACACTGGAAAAGAAAACAAATATTAGTGTTCAAGAATTTGGGGCCACATGGGAGATGTTAAAAGCCACTTCAAAATAAATGAAATCCAATAAAAGTAAGCATCATAAGGTAGCCAGCACACCAAGAGTAATCCAGCAAGAGAGAGTGTAAAGGGAGAGACTCAGAAGTTAATGCTGGGATTCCAAATACACCTTCTAAATAATCCAGACAAAACAACAACAAAAAAAACACAAAGTAAATAAAGGAAAACTGCATGGTCATTTACTTTGCTTAGTTTGTAAAAAGCTAAATTTGTAAAAAGGAAAATTTGGATTTTATCCACATAGATAATAATGTTGAGTAGTCCACATATATATACTGAATAAATGGAAAAAAAGATGTTTTGGGAGAAAGGAATTCTCTAAATAGTTATCTTCACACACTATTTGTTAGGGGTCTTTTACTTGTTAAAATTGCTCATTGAAAAACACATCCCTGAGCCCTTTGGCTTAACTCTGATTCTTCATTACAAAGGAGCTCTTGAGTAAATTGACCACACACAAAAAAATGATCACATCCAGCACATATGCCTCTGTAATACCTAGAAACAGACTGGAAGATAAGAGGTTATAAGGGAAAGAAACGAGCTAAATTTTCAAGGTGGGTGTGGTGAATAAGGTTAATTTAGTAGTTTTTCAACTACAGCATGAGATTTGTGTTTTTTTCAGACCAGCTCTAATCACACATCAGAAAATGTCATACATTTGGGAAGTATTAAAGATAAATAAAGTGATGTGGAAGAATTATTCTATGTTCAAGCAGCATCAGGATAGTAGAAGGTTATTTTCAATATGCAATGAGTTAGGGCATTAGCACATATATCCAGTTGCAAACCAGAATAGTTAAGGAAGAGAGAAACCACTGATGGCTGGATGTCTCAGGAGGTTCTGGCAATATTTCTCTTGGGAAGAAAGTTGTCCAGGGGGCAGGAGCTCGTGAACATGTGGTCAAAACTTATAAAATAAGATGTTTGTCTTATTTAATGACTGAAAAGAATGAGGATAATTTCCAAATCTCTGAAAAATGTGTCAAAATAAGCTGAACACAAAAATGAAACTTTTCTCATGTTAACAAATACACACAAAAAAGCAAGACTGGCCTCTATCTCAGAGGAGATTACAGATAATAAACCGTCAATTAATATATTATGGATAAAAGAAACAGTATTCTATTGTTGTTAAATTTAAATGGTACAGTGATTTAATAATTTAATGAAAAAAGCCTGTGAAGGTTGATGAGATAATGTTTTCAAAGTCCCTTAGAGAAAGGTGTTATACAAGTATAAATCTAGCTATTAACAAGTATCTACATATTTTAACGACATGTATTCTCATTCTGAAAACATTCTTGAAGAACTATAATTAACCACCAGTTTTAAATCGCTTATCATTCAGTAATTTACATAGCATAAGTATTATAAAGAACTCTCACCCGTGCTTCAGAACTTGGGAAATAATGAACATCCTTCTGTAGTTTGGAGGTTGGGCTTTTACAACTACTAGAAAAAAGGCATCCAATGTCATTGAGAAAGATATCTGTAATAGATCATTAAAACTTTAACTCCGAAGTCAGATTGTTCTCCTCTACCCTAACTGCTCAGCTTTAAATAGTTCTATTTTACTCTGGCAGAGAGGCAGTGGGCATTCATAGATCTTTGCAATATTAAACACTGAGAACCATCTGGTGTGTGTGGGTGTGTGTGAAAGAGTGTGTGTGTGTGTGTGTGTGTGTGAACCTCACATGAGGAATCTGGGCTCTTATGATTCTTTAAGCCCCTCACTCAGAAACCTGATGTCACATTCTCTGGGAGTCAGAATTCATAATCAAAGGTTATCTCATTAGTTCATGCTCCTTCCAAGAATGCACTTCCCCAGGAATGGAGGAAAAACTTTGGCAAAACTATTAAGAGGAGGTAGGGAAGTAGAAGCACTCCTCACAGCCAGAAGATTGCCTGAAATACAACTTCCAGCTAGCTTAGAGTGAAAAGAAACCTGTACTTTTTTTCTTTTTTTTTTTGAGACGGAGTCTCACTCTATCGCCCAGGCTGGAGTGCAGTGGCGAGATCTCGGGTCACTGCAACCTCTGCCTCCTGGGTTCAAGCTATTCTCCTGTCTCAGCATCCCAAGTAGCTGGGACCACGGGCATCCGCCACCATACTGGCTAATTTTTGTATTTTTATAGAGATGGGGTTTCACCATATTGGCCAGGCTGGTCTTGAACTCCTGACCTCGTGATCCACCCGCTTCTGCCTCCCAAAGTGCTGGGATTACAGGTGTGAGAAAGTGTTGGGATTGCGGGTGTGAGCCACTGCACCAGGCCAGGGAATGAGGGCCAACCTGTAGATTGAAATAATTTCAAACACATTTTAAATTGATAAAGAATGGGCAAGGCTAAATAAACTGTAGTGTTTAAGTATACAAAATGGGATGAGAACTCCAAAAAGAAATTCTAATCGATAATATTAAAGTCATGGTAATTGTTATTTTGTGGGGAGGAAAGAGAAGGGAGAGAAGGGGTTGAGATTCACAGAGGGCATGGGAAGGGGGGCTTCTGGGGCAAGTGATAGCCCATATTTCTCGACCTGGGTAGAGAGAAAAGAATGTCTGTCTTATAACAACTCATAATGCTAAACATTTGTTTTACATGATTTTCTGTATAAGTGCTTTATTTATTAATATTCCAACAAAATAATAAAAATAACAACCAGATTATTGCTAACGTGACTTAAGGAGGGGACAACTAGCTTTTGTTTACCTCAGTTGCCTCATCTTAATTCCTCCTATTTCTAGTTTTAATCTCTTATTTCTGCCTTTCTACTTTAAAAAAATAAACTGCATGTTATTTGCTTCAATTTCTGAAAAAAGAAAAAGGAATATTTAATTTCCCAAGGTGGACTTCAAATAGTTTGAGTGTGAGATTTTACTATCCCTAAAATTAATGCTGCCCCACTACTCTCATAGTTTCAGAGCACATACAAATTAGATTCAACATTCACATACTTGATACAGGAAGACTCAAATTCACAGATTCTAGCTCATCTTTTCTCTAATTACTTCTCCTCAACCTTGAGTCTGCTATTCTCCTGTTTTTACTTCAAATTCATAAAACATTTAATTTTTGCAAGAAGATAACATTTTATACATATGAATGGAATACTACCAGTACCAATGAGAAAGTGTTTTATCCTGTTAAATTAATGCCTCTGTCTGGAAATGTTATATACCCTAGCATATACAATTGTGTATTGAAATCCATGACAACTTACAAGCACTAAATTTCCCTTTTAATCATTCCTCTGCCTGTGACTCTTTTCTCTGGGTCAGTGAATATATATTTTTTTGTTTTGTAGGATAACTTTAATTGACTTTTCTTTTTTAGCTTACATTGCATGAGTTTTTCTCAGGCTTATTAATATGACATTTAAAAAAAAGTTTTGTATTTCACATAAAATTTCCATTCCTTTTATACTAGCTACAAATTAGAGACCTCTAAGAAACAACTGTGTTTGAGCAAAACTCAAAGAACTGGATATTAGAAAGAGCACCAGCTTCACATCAAACAGACCTGTAATTCATTCCTAGGTTCTGCATTTACTTAGAGGAAAAATTACTTTATCTCCTCAGTTCTCCTCAATGAGCCTCAATTTCTTCATCTGTAAAATGGAGACCATAAGATAAACATCATGGCACTACCATGGAGGTAAATGAGAAAATGCACCTAAAATATTCAGTGCATTTCAAGTACCCGCTATGTTATAATTACTCTCATTTACCTGTTTTTGTTTTCTCAAGTTTATGTTTTATGGCAGACTAGATTTAATTCTGAAATAGTTACTATGTGGGAAAATATTTTCTTTGGTCAGGCATATTTGCAGCTTTCTTAAATTGACAAATAAAAATTATGTATCTTTATCATGTACATGTTATTTGAAATATGTATACATACTATACAAGGCTAAATTGAGACAATTAACATATGCATTACCTCACATCCTTATCATTTTTTGTGGTGAAAAACTTAAAATCTATTCTCTTAGCAATTTTCAAGCATACAATACATTATTATTAACTCCAGTCACCATGTTGTAAAAAAGATCTCTTGAACTTATGCCTCTTGTGTAACTGAAATTCTGTATCCTTTGATCAACATTTCCCCGATTATCCCAACTCCAGTCCCTGGTAACCACCACATATAAGTGAGATCATGTGGTATTTGTCTTTCTGTGCTTGTCTTATTCTACTGAGTGTCCTCCAGGTTCATCTATGTTAGCACAGGTGATAGGATTTCCTTTTTTTAATGGCTGAATAGTATTTCATTATGTATATTGGTAGTTTTAAACTTCATTCTATCCTCATTCCCCAGTAAATTTATTTTAATCCAAAAGATACAGTAGAAATTTATTGGATATGTGTACGGTACTCTATAACCTACTCTACTAAGTAACGGGTTTTTTTTGTTTGTTTTTTTTAAATTATACTTTAAGTTCTGGGTTACATGTGCAGAACGTGCAGTAATGGGTTCTTTTCTTTATTTAATATTGAGTTTCTTGTCAAATATTTATGTTTTTACAAATTGGTTACCTTTGTGATAAGCTTGAAAGTTGACAGCATGTCTTTTATTTGCTTAACTTAGTGAATGCTAACTGACAAATGGATCATCAATAATGACCTCTAATAACTTAAATGACAGTTTTTCCTGCTCCTGGTGAACCAGTTTTCTTTCTCATAATGTTCTAAAGAAAATGGGAGGCCACCCTTTGAACACCACGGAAGAACCATTAAGTTCTACATCTTTAAGATAATGCCCTCCCTCTCCCTCCACTCCTTGTTTACTGAAATAAATAAGTGATGAGGAAACAAAGGAAAGCAAATAGCACCTAGGAAATACAACCTAGGAAATGAAAAAAAGAGAAAAATTACTTTTTCTTTTCATTAAAAGAAGCTATGATACCTTCTGACTATGACCAGAATTTCAAGTTGGCATAGACCTCTGTAGTACGATTCCAGAAGCAATGGAAAGAAACACAAACTTGACAAATCTTCGTGTATTTCCTTTCCTTTTCAGGAAAATGTTGAGTGCTCCTCCTTAATAAATAAAGGCATTCAGGACATAAGAAAGGTATCAAAAGTTGAGGCTACTAGGCATGAGGGGGCACATAACCCCCCAAAACCCCAGACAAAGGGAGGAGACGAGAAGAGACATTCTGAGTACCACTGTAGGAAAAAGCCAAACGCAAACACTTTTCATCCATTTATGATTTTGCTGTGGAACCACGAGATGCTATTCTGAATCCCTGTTCATGCTGCAAGCTGACTGACCTCGTGACTGGAAAGTCAGAGAGATCCCCTTGGGCCAGCTTCTCTGCTTTCCTTTCAGTGGGAAAGTTTCCACTCTGTAAAGATCATGATTTGAAACGTATCTTTTTGATACGTATGGGAAAGGAAAAGGGCTGACTTAAATATGATGAGACTGCCATTCCTTGCTCTACTAGACAACCAATCTAAGATTCTACATGAGAAAATGTAAATGTTTGCGAGGAGTCTCTTCTTTTAAAAAAAAAAATCCATTACTTCATGACTGTCAGCATATTTGAAAAATAAAGATCATTTCCAACTTCTTTGAAGCTAACAGAATCTGTTTCTTAGTGATTGTGTCAGAGGTTTAAAAACTGTTGCTCTCAGTTTTTTCCTTAACATTTAAGAATCTGTTTCTTTTTTGAGTCTGTCAAAAGCTTTAAACAAATTGGAAGATTGTTGCTCATTCATTTAGATTTCTTTTCCCCTGGATGAACATGATACAACAAATCTGTTTTGGTGTCTTTAAAATCAGAGTTTTGGCTTATTAAAATAGTTAAATATTGGTTGCTCTCTTTAAGGCTTTGGGATTATTCTTTAGAAATGGAATTATTCTTGTGTTTGCCCTGTATGCCAGGGCACTAGTTTCATAACTAACAAAACCAACAGTTTTTCACATAATCAGGTGCTGTTAATAAGGAATGACAATCATATTGCACCTCTGGCCCCTTCAGAACTATTATAGTACAGTCAATGAATTGTTACTAAGGACACTGTCAAATATAACGATTCCAAAGAAGGCATTGGGAACAAGAAAAATAAAGCTATTGTCAATATTGTCAGATATAAATAATTAGGATACTCTCATTTCTGTGATTTAGTTTTTATCTATAGCTTAGCCAGTGTGAAATATTTTTATTGTGGAACATGAATAATAAAAAGTTTGCTAATCGTGTATCATTGATGAGCTACCTGGAGAATTATCATATTTAGCAAATATATGTATATGTGTGTATATATATATATATAAAATCATAATCTATTTTCTATCTTAGAAGTCCTCATTACACACTTACAGACCACTTTCAAAAATTTATCTCAGTTCAAATCCATTTATATAGTATTTTTCTCTTTTAAAAATAATTTTACTAACTATTTTCAGTTCCAAGTGTCCAAAAATAATGACGTTGACAGAAGGGAACAGATATGATAGAAATGGCTATTTGGGGAGCAGGAGGCACAAAACACATTGTATTCAAGATTGTAATCTCATAACACCTTAAAATACTTCTAAAAGCCAGTCACTAGACAATTTAAAATGAGGCTTAAGGGTTAGAGTTTAACTTTATAAACATTTAAGAGCAAATTACAAATTCTATGTTGGACTGGGCGCAGTGGCTCACACCTATAATCCCAGCACTTTGAGAGGCCATGGTGGGCTGATCACAAAGTCAGGAGTTTGAGACCAATCTGGTCAGCATGGTGAAACCCCATCTCTACTAAAAATACAAAAATTAGCAGGACATGGTGGTGCGTGCCTGTAGTCCCAGCTACCTGGGAGGCTGAGGCAGGAAAATTGCATGAACTCAGGAGGCAGAGGTTGTAGCAAGCCAAGATCATGTCACTATACTCCAGTCTGGGTGACAGAGTGAGACTCCTCAAAAAAGAAGAAAAAAAAAAATTCTATCTTGGTGCCCAGGTGCTAATCAGCATTATATAGTTCAGCCAATTTCAATTTTCTAGAGGGAAATGCATGGAGAAAAAAATTATTTCCAAAATATTAGGTTCTTTTAAAGTAAAGCAAGAATAATGAGAAATAATAATCAGCAAGAATGATAAGCAATACTCAGTATAGTATTATCATTATTACAGATTGTGATAAGCACAATATTCTCTTTAGAAATCAGACCAAGCTAGATCTCCATTTGGTAGCCCCCTCCTTTCTGTTACAGTATTGAAAATCTGAGGCTATTATATCATATTAAGCATAGATTAACCACAGTAGTAAAATAAGTTGTATGATATCAATTTGTTCTGTCAAATAAAAGACATATAATAAGGTGGAGACTACAAGTTCTCGCCTTGAATATAATGCATTATCACTTTAATACAGTCAATGGAATTACTATGTCTCAAATGTTATTACTCATCATTTGCTTAAATTGCTTAAAAATTATCTAAAAATAATTGCAACAATTATCCCATGATATATTGTCTGTCAAATAGTGCACTGTAGATGTGATAGGAAAGAATTTAAGACATGTGTTCCAATATTTTAAGAAAAAGAAGTCAAATTCCCAGTTAAATTATTATTCATGCATTTAAAGCAGTGCATCTCTAATTCTCCTTTCTCTCTTAGCACTCGGGTCCTTAATAAAAGCTGATCTCTGTTCCTGGGGATCCTTCTCCTAACTCTTGATTTTATCAAGTGAGTTTCTGTTTGTCCTCTAAACTCTCACTTGAAGTTTACCTCTTCCAGGTAACCTTTCTTCATTCTCTCTGGTCAGAGTAATTATAAATCTCTGAATATTTTCTTTCTTCTTAATTAGGCTGAATGTTTCCTTAGGAACAGTGTTTGATTTATCTTTGGAAATATAGGGCTCCCCAAGTGCACTAGATCTTGGTAAGAACACAATAAACGCTTGTGTAAAGAGTGCTGTTACAGCAGTAGTTCAGGAAGGCAGCAAAGACCTCAATTATCACCGGGGTTGAATAAGTGATTTTTTAAAAAATGCTGGATGTGATACACATTCACAAGAATCAGTAGTTTTGATATTTAAATAAGTATAGTATTTTGATGTAAATAATAATAGTTAATAATAGATATGCCACACAATAGGCAATATTTAATTAGATACCCCCAAAATCCCATGAAGTGCCCACCATTATCATCTCTACTTTATACTTGAGACATCTAAATTACAGTGAGCTTAAGCAATATATCTAAGGTCAAATAGGTAATGACCCATAAAAACTAGACCCCGGGTTCAAATACCATCCTAGGTATAATGGTATAATAGGGTATAATAACACTCATGTCTGAACTCTTAACTTTTAGGAGTTATTTCCTCAAAGGGATAGAGTCCATGACTTCAAGGATTTAAGAATGTATACTTTAGATAACAAAACCAGCAGAAATAAAAAAATGTCAGAAGAAGAAATGGTTTGATGAATGTATAAAATGTCTATTATTTCATAAATGTTTGCATTTCAGTAAGAAACCAATTTCAAATACATGTGTGCTTAAACACAGAGAACGTTAAACATTATATAAAATGTCTACTTGATAGCTAATCTCTTTTAAGGGGGCAGGCATTTTAAAACTGATTAAAGAATACCGAAATATAAAACTTAAATTTAACTACTTCTCAATTCGACTGAGAACTAACATTGACTTTTTCCAGACAGGCATCCCCTATACCATAGTCATCACATTACTAGGAGAATAACAGAAGCCATCTGAAATACTGACAATACAGCTAGATCGTCTAGCACTTCTGAGACACATTATATGATCTCATCAAAATGGCAGAAACAGAAGTTGCTTGGATCAAGCAATCCACCTGCCAACTGTTCAAAAATTATATGTGAGTTTCTTGGAAAAGAGTAGAGAGAAGAATAATATAAAACTTTTTACTAACATAAAAAATGTAAAGGTACAAGAGGTTTGTTTATAGTAATACTGTGATTTCTGCTACACATTTTAAAGGGTTACTGTGAAAACTATAATATTAGCCAATAACTATATGTGAACTTTTCATATGAGATTGGGTAATATTTCCCAGAGTAGAAATATGTTTTAGATATTCTCTTATGCCTCCCCAGCCACTGAAATTATGTTTGACCTTGAGTAAATCACATAATATTTCCTATGTTTTAGTTCCCCCAGAGAAATGTACCTGTTCCAGAGTGGGCCAATGTTGGTAGATTGAAAAATTAAAAGGTGCAAAATAATGGCAAATCATTATTCTTACTTTAATACGTTCAACAACATCAACAACAAAGTCAATTAGAGAAGCAATTCAATTATTGAAATCTTAGGAAAAGACATTATGAACATTATTTTTCCCTCCCATGAGTTTAAACTGACTTGAAACACAACACTTGATTGTATAGAAATCACAGCCTTTATTTTATGAGTTTTATGCTTTGGTTCAAGGTGAAAGTAAATGCTAAAATTCAGAAACTTTTGTCTTTTTGAAGAGCTATTATTTTTAAATATGTGATTCAAAAATCCACAGCTTTATCCAGCTAGAATTTCTCTTTCCAGCTTCAGAAGATACGCTACAAAAAGAACCCTACTGGGCAATGGGAAAGCCAATTTCTTTCCATCTCCTTTTCCAGATTCCCTGCTGCTTTGAGCCTGATTGTTAGCCATCTGTCTCCAAAACCATGACCTCCACTTGGCATCTCTAGTGATTGAAGGCAAAATGGCTATATGGTCAGGAAGAGTGTGCAAAGACATCAGAAACCTACATGAATATTTTTTCTCTGCCTTCTTCATCAGAAGTAGTTTGAGATAAGGAAGAAGAAATTCAGAGGGATTCCAAGAGTCTCATATTTTCGAAAATCTGTGCTTTGACAAAATTAAGATGAGTAAAACTTCAAACAAGTGAATTAAGTTTTTTAGCACTTTTAGTGATTTTTGTCATTATGAATTGAGTACATTTTTGTAAATCATAATACACATCTATTATCTTATATTTTTTATAAACTTCAGCTATGTGGCAATAATTGTCATACTATAAAAGAAAACTGATGCAAAATATTTCATAACAACTTGGAAACTTACATCAAATTAGTCTTATAGTTAAAAATTATATACAACTTATAGAATTTACCTGTAGACCACATTGCATATTCTGTCATGGGGTTCTATTGGAATCATAAGCACATTCTTTAGTTCTATTTCTTAATCTAGAAACTAGAGATAATATCTGTTTAAGTGAAAGCAGGTATGGAATGGTATATTTTAAAGTATTTAAAAAGTAGCAACCTTGTGCAACTGAAAGGTATAATGGCAATTTTATTATTGCTAGGGTCCTACTCCAGTACAATTTCTAAATCTTGAGTTTATGGAAAGACTGCAACATTATATAACATTTGTATTTTCAAGGCACTGAAATTGTGAGGTAGATTCAAGTCATTTGCCTCATTTCTCATTTTCTAATTATGTCTGCATATAGGTCTTCTGTGTCTCCTCTGATGTAAGTTCATTACAGTGTAAATTAAGAAAATGTGTTAAGCTGGTCTTCATGGATTTGTCCAATAATGATACTTATTGTTATCCTTGAGCTGATAAAATGGACTGTTCTATGTTATGAATGACTGGCAAGACCCAACTCAAGTAGTTTCAGATTTCAAGTAGTTTCAGATAGCCTTCACCCATCTAAAACCTTGCTGAGAGGATCCAGCAGAAAGTTGGCACTTGGTAATGAAGTCAGCAAAATATTTTTCTCATCAATGAATTTTGGAAACCAAATTGGAAAAGACCAAAAAAAAAAAAATGACTTAAAAATTAAGTTAAAACACTATAAATCAACTGTCGACTGGTGTTTCCAGCCGGAGTATTCATGATTCAAATTAGAATATCGGAAAGAAAACACATTCTACACAAATGTACTTGATTTAAAAGTCAGACTTCACATTTCAAAGTTCCTGATGTTTCAGATGAGCTTCTGCTGTGCATGCCCACAGAGGTACACTTTCAAGTTACAGCAGAGTGCTCTGCTAAATGTGCAATCTTTTGTGCTCCATTACACAAAGACAGGAGGACTAAGGGAGCTGTGCTGGAGACCGTGGTGCTTTGTTGCAGTTAGGATGGCTTAGCCAAACTAGTAAACTTTGGAGACTTATTTCAAGTTCCCCCTTTTAACCTACAGAAACCTTAAGAAATTAAGAACTTTTCCAATAGTAAAAAAACTGGGGAAAATCTATAATCTCCATAAAATGACTTTAGTAATTCAATGACCATGATTGGAACATGAATGATGATGCTGTTGTTGTTGATAATGATGATTTGAACAGTTTTCATATACTGCCCACTATGTACTTTATGTGCCTTATTACAACCTCATAAAAACTCTGTAAGAGGGACCTTATTTTCCCTATTTTACAGATGAGAAGACTGAAGGTCACAGGCATTAGGTAACCCCACAAGGTCATGGTTAGCAAATGGCAGAGCCCAGTCAGGAGCTCGGATATGCCTCACTACAATGTTTTTATTCTTAATATCCTACCATATGACATAATCAAAGATATTCCAACTCCACCAAAAATATAATAACTGGTACTTCTGTGGCATGTTTTTATG
Organism: Macaca thibetana thibetana; assembly: GCF_024542745.1. Lineage (NCBI taxonomy): Eukaryota > Metazoa > Chordata > Mammalia > Primates > Cercopithecidae > Macaca > Macaca thibetana. The sequence goes on along the minus strand of NC_065589.1, from coordinate 80,286,677 downwards.
CCAGAAGCTTACAGACCTCTTGATAAATTATTTACCTCTAATTGCCTTCACCCACAGGGCAGTCCTGGCACTACCTCTGAAATGCAGCTGCCTGTAGGAGGGAAGAACCTTGGCATAATGCTTGTCCACATAGAAAATAATAATGTTAAAATTGCCTCTCATACTTAAAAAGGCAATAACCACAATTAGAGGTTGGCCTGGTCATTTAAACCAACGCTTTATTTTTTACTGTGTGTGTAACTGAGACCTTTAGTGAGTACAATTGGAGCGAGGAGCTTTCTATTTCTGAAAGCCAAGGGGCATCTCCAGTTTCATGGTGTTCTCTAACAGCACACTAGAATATGCATTCACTCAAGCCCAAGAACACAACTTATTAACACAGCTTGTGACAGTCCATTTTTTTTCTCTCAAGAGATTTTTACATTCAAAGAACATCATTTATTCTCTTTGGATTTGGAAATTAAAGAAAGACAATACAAATTGGTGTAACTATAAAGCATCTAATTGATTCCATTTTTGTTTAGTTTTTTAAAAAAAGCTTAGCTATAAATTTGAGGTTAATTCAGGAAGATCTGACACTTCTTTAGATTTGAAAGAACAAACAGAACTCATAAATTTTAATAAAAGGTAAAAAGAACTAGGATCATTAACCTTTAAGAGACAAAGCATTAGCATCAGTTGGTAATGGCCAAATTGACTAATAGATAACATTCTACTTACAAGTGTAGGATATGAACTAGATAGTTTCTATCATAAACTATGTAGCTAGCACTCAGCTGTATCTGAAAAAAAATTAACTAAAACAATTTTAAATATATTTTGAAAGAAATGCTTCATTTTTAATGTCATCATTTGTATAATTTAATTACATTGATCAAGCACATCTGTTGTGTCAAAAGAATAAAGGTGGTGTCTGTGAGTTATTTAACCATGAACAAGATTAAATACTACTGTAAGGAAGATGAAATTCAAATAAGGATGTAGGAAATGTATATAAACAGCTCTGACATAAAAAAGTATTAATAACCTCAAAAAATGCAAGGTAGGGAAGGATATAGTAGAAGTGAAAAACAGACATCATTGGACACATCTGACATCACCTACTACTACGTTTCTCCCATTTGATCAGTTCTGGCCAGACTGACCTCCTGGTGGTTTCTAGAACATGCAGATACTCTTCAGTCCTAGTACCTCTGCACTTGCTTTCTTTCCTTCCCAGATATCATGAAGTTTACTTCCTCATTTTCATCTAAACTTCATTCAAATATTTCCTTCTCCGTGATTCCTCCCTCTCTGATCTACTTAAAATTATAACCTCCCTATCTACTTCCCATTTCTCTTGCCTACTCTGTTTTTCTCAGTGGCTCTCTTAATTTCCATAGTAAGATATTTTCTTATTTATTTAATATATTATTTCTCTCCCTTCTTCCATGTAAGACCCAGAGTGACAAAGAATTTTATTTTGTTTACTGTGAATTTTCCAGACTTTGGAATATTTCTTAGCATATAGTAGGCACTCAACAATATATTGTCAAATAAATATACAAAGTATTGACAAGGTCAGCATGGGGGTCCTTAAGACAAAGGAATGAAAGACTTGAGATAGCATCTAGACTATTGTCAGGGCTCAGAGAAAGTCTTGGTTTAGTAAAGCTAAGGTGGGTTTGTTTGTAGACCAGAGAACATGAGGTGAGGTAGGGACTAGAGAAAGAAAAAAGAATTTTTAAAACTGAAAGCATTGAAGATCAAAGTCCTGAAAGTATTGAGGGATGCAGGCCTAGAGGTATAAGTAGAGCAATTAGTTTCCTCTCTAGGGGAACACCTCATCTTTTAAGACAGGATCAAAGGAGAGAGAGAGATAGGTGAGAATGTTTTACTGTGAGAAGAGTGAAGCTCAGGAAGCTCATCTTCTCTAAGGCCATTTTCTAAGTGAAAGGATCTAGGGGGTGAAATGGGGGCTTCTGAGAGGATTAAAGATTGGAATCATTGTTCAATAGAGTGCCAAAGAGAACCACTAGAGATAAGTAGAATGGTTAGGAGTAATGAGAATTTGATGACAAGTATATAATGTGCATCTATAGAGGAACCGACATACATCCTGTCATCCTGAAGAAAGACTGGAGAAAGAACACTGTGGATGTCATCTAGGTATAGAGACAGGGAAAATCAGAGTTGCAGAATACCAGCTGACACAGCTATGATGTAGAAAAAGTGAATATATCGTTGGAATCACCTAATACTGGAATCAGCAGATAGTAGAGAAGTACAAGGTAGGCACTCAATAAATGATTGCTCTTATCTTGTTAGTGCTACTATTTAAGGAATTATACAAATGAAAGAATCAAGGTTAGATTTTATGATGGAGATAACTGGGGCAGTAGCATGCTGAAGCTCATCATTAAAAAGTTTTGTGTAACCCTAATATGCCCTAAGGTTCCAAATACGCTTTAATTTTATCATCTGCAAAATAGAGACGGTATTAGTACGTATCTCCTAGGTTTATTGTGATGATTAAATAAAGTTCATTTTAGTCCTGGAGAAAAAAAGATATTTGGAGAGTGATTAAAAACTGAAATTCAAGACAAAGTATTTAAAACAGTGTTTAGCTCAGAGTAGGCATGATACAAGTATTAGCTTAAGAAAATATAGAACAATAATGTGACAGTGAAGTGCTGAGAATCTCTAGGTTCAGAAGCTCATTCTTTATTGTTGATGATTGAGCAAAACCCTGGAAACCAGACCTCTCAATCCAGGGGGCATTAACAGTTTTCCTTTCCCTAAAATAACTGAAAAATAAGATGGGTGATTATCTATAACAGTGGTTTAATAAGGCAAAGGTTCTTAATTGCTCACATAAGATGGTGGTCTGAGTCTTCTGTAGCTATTTCTTATCTGTGTAGAAGAAACTTTGAACTTCTAAGCTTGGAATTCAAGGTCCACTACATTCTGTCCCTCTCTTCTTTTGTAAAATTTGACACCAGCCTAACAGATCTGTTCATACTTTTCCCAATAGCCCAAGGCAAACTCTATCTTTAAGCCTTTGTTTTTCTTACTGTGTTCAAAATTCCTTTCTCCTGACTTGCTAGCCATCATTGCCTCTGCAAATGCTCTACTCAAGCCTTCCCTAAGAACTCCTTATCTTCATTAACCTCTAGAAATACCTTTCCTCCCTGGATATTTGTCAAACTTATAATCTGTACCCTTGCAGACTGCCCAGTATGTACCATGTCCTTAAAATTGTATATTGTCACTGAAATTATGAAGGTATACAGTTGGTAATTTAACAGTAGATGTTGAAGGGATGAGAGTGGGTATTGAAGGGAACTCACCGTTCTGCACATGCATGAGCATCGAACAAGAAAGTTAAGAAAAAAGAAAAGAACAATTGGAAGTACATGAGTTTTCCAGGGTGACAGCCAAAGACTTGCCAATAATGTGAGCAGAGATGGTCAGATGTTAAAATAGCTTTGCTCCGTATCATATGAAATAAACCTGACACCCAAAATTATCTCCAAGACTCAAGAGGGGCTTTGAAAGCCAGTTGCTCAGAATTAGCCAGACAAATCTTTTATAGACCCTGAAGCACTAAAATGGGTGTAGGGAATGCCATAATAATTTGAAACAAAAACAATGCTAAGCTGTAAACTACAGAGCATGCATGTATAATAAAATTAGATAAGCTTATTTTTAGATTTTTTTTTTAGAACTTCTATTTTTGTTTCCATTGATCTGCTAATGACCCAAGCCTATTTATTGTTTGTCCTTTGGCACTGGCCCTGTGGAGAAGCTGAGTACACTGTGCAGCAGAATTGCACAATGAGTCATCAGAAACCTGTGTTTACACATGCACTCAGAAACTGCAAGTAAGTTAGCACTATTGTCTATTAATATTTGGGAGAAGACACATTCTAATTTTAGTGTTTGGTTGGAATGAGGATCACAGACTCAAAAGCCTTCAGGGAAAGTTGTATGCATGAGTGCAGTAGGAGGACAGCAGGTATGTAACACATGGACTGTGTAAGGATGCAATAAGTATCAAGGATTCCAGTGAGCATTGGCCAGAGCTGCTTGTTAGCAGCTGCTGCTACTTAGCTTTGGTTGATTTGTGCTGTTTCTGAATGTAGGCTTAGTGCAACCAGACCTTCCAAGTTTTCAGGAGAAGTTGGGCACTCTGACTTTTTAATGGGAAAATAGTAGATTTTAAAAGTTGACTCAAATTCTTCTAATATATTATGGATCAAGCAGAACAGATTTGTGATGGCCTACAAACTGCCATTTTGCAATTTTGCTTTGGATTCATATCATGATCCTCTTCAATATCACTTCAACTCCACAACCACAGGAAAAAACAAAACAAAACAAAACTTACCTACAAGACGTTTAAAATAACCATTATACTTTTTATAATACATTTCCATGTGTCTGAAAAAAATATTTATTTAAAAATGATAGGAAAGTGTTTGAAATGATATGTGAAAACTACAAGGCCAGGGGACAGACTTATTAAGAGGAAATGTAGATTACATGATAGTCTTGCCCCTGTTTTATTCAGTGGATACCCTCTGGGCAGAAAATATTCCTAGAGCAATAATCTAGATGTCATCATCGGGCCTTTGTATCAGCAGAGATTTTGAAAGGTACTGTATTTTTAGAACTCTTTCACTGAGGCTGCTATTACCACCATTAATCTATGAGTCTCTGGCTTTGCCAAAAAGGCACTTGAAAACAGTCTCTGACCAGCAACACCTTGATAAAATATAAATGGGAGAAATGGCTGGTCCTTTGGGAAACAGGTTGTACATTTGAAAGGTTTCTGCAACATACATTGCTCAACGAAAATCACGAGTAGTGCCCCACCTCCATCTTCATCCTGCATTTTCAGTAATAGATTTCAAAGGGAATTTAGTTCTTACTCTTTTCATTATAAGAATAACTTTGAGCTATTGTGTGCCCGTTCAACCTTAGAGGACCTTTTACTAATGCCCACAAGTCACATTACTCTTTAGCAGTTAACTTAACTCAAAAATTGGAAAGGGTAAAATATGCTTTCAACTTAGAAGTCGGCAACCAGAGTAAGTTCTGAATGCTTCACACAGTAAATGTTTTCTTGTTCCTCTAAAAGGAGGAGCACACAGCAGAAGCCTCAGTTCCCACAGTGAAGCAGGTTTACAATAGCTATTACCTTCAGAAGGGCAGGGAAAAAAAGGAAAAGGGAAGGGGCCCAAACAGACAAAACAAACAAAAAAATGCTAAAGGCAATAGATATGAAAGGATAAAGAGGGAGAAGATGACAAAAGGAGAGCAGTTTCTTGGTCTTCTCTTCCCATCTGTCTTTTTCCCTTTTTCATTGTTATGTGCTTAGAATGTTGCATTTTCTCTTCAAAGCTTCACAACAGGACCCAAGTGCTTTGATCAAAGTGTGCTTTGCCCTCAAGTACAAGACTCTTTACACGGCACTTAAAGTGGCTAAATTTTGAAATGTAGCATGGTTTTTCCTGTCATATTTTTAGCCAGTGAGTTCTTAGTATCTTTAGAATTGAAAAACAAAGTGAAGTTTAATGTCAGTTGAACAAAAGCAGATTTTTGAGAATCACAGAAAATTGCCCCTGTGATGCACATTTTTTTCTCTGCCGTTCTGAGCACACCTGTTGGTTCTCTTTGTGAAAATGTCTCCTGTTTTACTTTATCACCAGCTCCAAAGCCCATCTCTACCTAACTCAATAAAGATATTCTCTGGCATTAGCAGAGGGCTCTCCAAGAGTCCTACTCTGCAACCCCTTCCACTTTTCTCTTCTAGCTTTTCATGAATAAAAAGCTGGCTTTCTGCTGCATAAGGGAAGAATGGTTCAGATACAGTCATTCATCTAAACTCAGAATGGCTTAAAATAGTGAGAGTTTGAAACAGACAGCTCTCAGCGTGATTTTAAAACAAAGGAAGATGATAGATTAAATGAAAAATGCGGCCTCAAAATGTTCTTGAAATAGGTTAATGTATACTTTCTAAAATATCTATAGTGCTCTTTTTAGTAAATGAATACTTTAATACTGTTATTTTAGCAACTTAGTTGCTATCAGTTTTCAACAAGTGTCATTTAGATGACCATTTAAAAAGTATAGAAGCCAATTTCAGCTTTCACTTTCCAAGCCACTTGTCAGAGCAGTTCACTGAGCTTTACTAGACAGAAGAAAAGTTCTTCCTACTTCATTTAAAGTAAAAGGAGAAAGTATTTACATTTGATTGTAAAATGCCAATTGGATGCTGTTTTGGAAGTTGTAGCTACCTGGCTGTAATCACTCTCGTTTTCAGTCATGTAGAGGGAAAGATGTGTACAGAGTTCGAATAACTGATTCAGGATGAATCCCTGGGTTCAAGTGATTCTCCTGCCTCAGCCTCCTGAGTAGCTGGGATTACAGGCACCCACCACCACATCCAGCTAACTTTTGTATTTTTGGTAGAGATGGGGCTTTGACAGGCTGGTCTGTTGGCCAGGCTGGTCTCAGACTCCTGACAATTCCTTATGATTGGAAAAAGCAGACATAGACAAAGTATTTACTGCAAGAGACGACAGGGATGTAGATTCTTTATTCACCAGCTGAGATGGGAAGAGAGAGCAATTCAACTGGGAAGGCAAATTCTGAGACAAAGAAGTGTTAAGAAAACTGCTGTTTAAGCCATAAAATATCTGATGGACAGAGGAAATGTCTTGTGGCTTGTACCTGTGGGCAAAATTGATAGTATTTTGATCCAAACTGTATTGGTAAACCTAGAAATGTAGTTTAGCATTAAGGAAGATTAAAAAATGAGACTTATGTTTATACTTGATTATGAAGAATTATATAAAATTGCTCAGGCTAGTTTAGTGACTAGCCATAAAATTAAATATATTGATAACTGAAAGCAGTTCAAAACTGAAAGGTAGTATATATAAGCATAATGGTGTGCTTGAGGGTAGATTTTTAATTCTGATATGTTTAATTATTTTAATAAAAATTATTTAATTTAAAAAATAAGGATGAATTTGAAAATGTGAGCTAAACATTTAATGAACCACACATATAGAGAAATGTAGTATTGTTGTTGTTTTTCTTTTGTTTGTTTGTTTGTTTTGTTTTTTCAGACAGAGTTTGGCCCTTGTCACCCAGGCTGGAATACAATGGCATGATCTCAGCTCACTGCAACCTCTGCCTCCTGGGTTCAAGTGATTCTCCTGCCTCAGCCTCCTGAGTAGCTGGGATTACAGGTGCCTACCACCATGTCCAGCAAATTTTTATATTTTTAGTAGAGATGGGGTTCCACTATGTTGGTCAGGCTGTTCTCAAACTCCTGACATCAGGTGATTCACCGCCTCAGCCTCCCAAAGCGCTGGGATTACAGGCGTGATCCACCGTGCCTAGCCAATGTAGTATTATTCTAATAGTTGTAGTCGGAATATCTGAGTTCTGTGCAGGCTATTCCTTTTTACTAGTTATTATCCACTATTTCTGCAGGATTATGTCTAGTTTGAACCTAAAGGGTAGGTCAGAGCCAACAGACTCCAGCCTAGGGGTTATATTAATAGTTCCTGTTGCCTCTGACAGGAAGGAGAATTGACACATGCTTCCAGGACTGGACTTTTTCTCTAGGAAAATTTTGCAGGCAACAACTAGCCACTAAGGTTCATACCATTTAATGGTCCAAACCTGGGCTACAAGGAGTATAGGGATAGCCAGCTAGTGTGAAGTTGAAATATTAAAACAAAAGAGCTGTGAGGGATGAAAATAAGGTATGTATTAAGCTGACAAAGCAGGTACATTAACAGTATTTCTAGTCAAAGTCACATATAATAACACTCCTAACCCTTTCAAATATTCACTGAAGGATCTTAGAGAAGTGACTCAATAACCAGACTAGACTTCTTTAAAAATGTCTGTTTAAAACCTCAGGAGCTCCAGATAAATATTCTGAAACTGGGGGTTGGCAAACTTTCTAAAGGACCAGATAGTAAATATTTTAGGCAATGCAGTCCACACAACTCTTCTTGCAACTACTCAACTCTGCCATTGGTGTGGAAAAGCAGTCTAGACAATGTGTAAACTGAGGATGGCTGTGTTCCAATGAAACTTTATGGACACTGAAATTTAGATTTTATATAATTTCCACATAATACAAAATATTATCCTTAAATTTTAATTCTTTTTTCAACCATTTAAAAATGTAAACCTATTCTTATGGGCTATGTAAAAAGAGATAGTGGGCCAGGTGTAGCCCAGGGGCCAAACTTTGCTGACCTCTGTTCTAAAGCTATAGGTTAGTAAAAACAGCTTTGTTATAAATGTCATGCTAATAATGAGAATATCTACAATAACAAAATGTGTAAAATGTGTTATACTAAAAGTTTGAAGTACACTATTTCATCCTCACAGCAATGTCATAAATTGGTATATTAGGCCATTGTGGATTGCTATAAAGAAATACCTGAGAGTGGATAATTTATTTTTAAAAAGAGGCTTAATTGGCTTACGGTTCTGCAAGCTGTACAGGAAGCACCTGTTTCTGGGGAAACCTCAGGGAGCTTACAATCATGGCAGAAAGTGAAGTGGGAATAGGCATTTCACATGGCAAAAGCAGGAGCAAAGAAGTGGGTAAGTGTCACACACTTTTAAATGACCAGATCTTGAGAGAGCTCACTATCACAAAGGCAGTACCAATCTATAAGGGACCCACCCCATGATCCAAACATCCCCCACCAGGACCCACCTCCAGCATCAGGTAATACAATTCAACATGAGATATGCGTGGGGACAAATATCCAAACTATATCAGTTGGTATAGTGGACTGATTCCATAATGTCCCCAGATCATCAGCTCTCTCTGTATCTATGACCTTCACCAAGACTTTGTAGCTTCTTTGAACAAGATGTTGGAGTAAATGATCTTGCCCCATATTCTAAATTGAGCCGTGTTATTTGCTGGGCCAATGGTATGTCAGCAATTGTGACAGAAGCAGTGTCTTGGAAAATGATTGTCAATATCCTGGTTGTGATATTGTACTAGAGTTTTGCAAGTTGTTCCCTTGGGGAGAATTAGGTAAAAGGTACACATATGTCTCTGTTTTATTTCTTATAACTGCACATAAAGCTACAATTATCTCAAAATTAAAACTTTACTTAAAAATAAGTGGAAAGTATAGGAAGTATGTTTAGAATTAATTTTGATTAAAATTGTGTTAAATGTATAGATTAATTTGGGTTGTTCTGATATGTTTACAGTATAGATCTTTCCATCTGGGAGCATGTCTTTTTGTGTGTGTGTGTTTGTGTGTATGTGCACACTTCAGAAGGTCCTTTAACAAATCTTAGTAATTTTTAAAACAAATTTAAAATGTTATTATTCTTTACTTTTCCTTCATTACTATGCTTCTTATTCTAAAAGTTTCAAAATAGAATATCTATCTAGATAAAATAGGTTTAAAATAGTGGATTTCCATATTTTAAGTACTTTTCTATGATATTATCTTATTTACTGTCAAAGGAAATCTTCTTCTCAAAGTTCTGATTGGTCGTAGCCTTTGGTGAAACAAGCCTCCTGTAGTTTATGGCTGCAGATCAGCACACAAAGAACCCCACCCGAAAATTAATGTTCTAAGTTTTTTTGAAGTATAGTCACGTGACTATACTTTTTGTTCTCAAAAATGAAAAAGGCACTGAATTAGGTTTGGTATTTTAAAAATGTACTGTTTTGTCTTCTGTGACTTTTAAACAGATAACATTTCCTCTGAGTCTCAGTATTCTTGTCTGTTAAACAGAAGATAGATTATATGTGTTCTTTCATCTCTGTTTCCTAGATTGCTGAGTGCTTTACATTAGCACAATCTTGTAATAAAACTGTAGCCAGCTAATATAGTATTGTATTTACATGCTACAGTAAAGTGTTTTATATTATTATTTATTAGGGCTTTCTCTATAAGTGAAGATATCATTGACTATTAAGCCCTTTTCAAAAGCTCGTTGGCATTCTAATACCCAGGGGATTTTATGCTATAAGTTTATGTGAAGAAGGAGCACAAGTTTTTGAGCAGACCAATATGATTCAAACTGTGACCATAAAATATGATCAAACATGTACCACAATGTTAAGTCATTGAAAAAAGTTCAATTTACTAATATGTAATGATCTTGGAAGGTATTCTGTGATTATAGCCACGATGTATATTATTTTCTTATATTTATAATTCTGGTTGTTAAAAATTTCTTTAGCAAACATTTAATACTTCTGTGATTATATAAAAATTCATTAAAACATTAAGTTGTCTTCTTTATTATGATCTTGGCTACAAGGAGTGTTGCTTTAAAGAAAGGCAGCTAAACCTAAATGTAAATAAATGGCAGCTGTTGCAGAGAGGGTTGAAAGAAATAACTGCATGGGAAGCCCTAACTATGAGGTCGAACTAAAAGGTTAAATCTTTGTAAGGTTTCCCATTTTAATATGTGAACAGACAATGTTCTTTTTTTAAAAAAGATACAACTTCATATCTCCACTCTTTCTTCATCTAACATGTCATCCTTGATGCAACATGTAAAGTGCCGTACATGTTATTTAATTGGCACATCTATGAGACAGTACTACTGCTTTCCCCATTTGGCAGGTGGGGATCCAAAACATGGAGAGGTTAGGTAAATTGTACACAGATAATATTCAATAAAGCTAGCATGTAGACTCAAATGATTTGACTCCAGGCACTGTGCCCTTCATTACTTTCCAAACACCATGCTAAGGAAAGGTCCATCTCTTGTCAGCAGACCCCTGCTCACTGCTCTTCAGCCTCAATTTGCACTTTGTCATTCTTTAAAGTCCTCAGACTCTATGCAATTGTTCCTTCTGGTAGGAAAACATTTCCACTATCTGCATTTAGATATATGATCATTTGTCAGCTTCTCAAAGAGTACTTTCTCGATTAAATTGGCATTCCTTAACACATCCTTCTTTTGCTTAATTTTTCCTCGTAGCTCTTCTTATCCTGACTTTATATTAGTCACCACATATTTATTTTCAGTTTATTTCACTGGAGAATAAGCACCTGTTTCTTCCACAGCTGTATTCCTAACACTTGAGTGAATGAATGAATGAGATAAAAGCTGATTATTGAAATGAATTCAGTTTTACTTGAAAAGGACAATTATAAAAACATTCCCTAAAGAAAAAAATTCCTTAGCTGACATCTAGAAGAAGCCCTAGAAACTCTGGACACCTATATTTGATTTTAAAATCTCATGCCACATTTAACTGAATTTACTGTGTACCTAAATTGTGACCTGATTTTGTAACATATCAGACGAGATTGGATGTGTTCAGGGTGGTATAGCCATAGACTTTTTTTTTAACATATCAGGCTGTAACTTCCAAGTAGTGTTTTCATCTCAAAATCAACCTATTGGCAGGTGGTGCACTGACTTCAATGGCCATCATTGTCTAAACACGTTTCTTGCACCTCTTTATAATTATCTTAAGAACTTGTGAAAATTTAACATAACATTAGTACATTTAACAGTGAATGTGTTTCATCTCTTTGAGAGTAGACTTGGTTTAGGAAATAGCCAGAAATCATTTAAAGCCCACTGTAGAGAACATGGTATGAACAAAGCAGAGCTTATACATTTTTCATAAAAAATGTGTTGGGACTGAAACATAATGAGACTCTCCTTTTCACTGATGGCTCATACAGTGGGCTCTGGAAGAACTTTCAAAATTGGGTTGTGAGTGTCATAGTATAACAAGAGCCCTGCTATTGAATGAAACAACACTCATTTTGATATTTATATTATGATATATTTTATGTTTAAAAAGTATCAATTAGTGTTTATAGTTAACACACACAAAATTTAGAATACAACATTTCTTCTCTAGTCTCCACATATCCTTTAATTTCAAATGTCTCTGATTCTGCATATGGATACCTTTTTAGTGGCTCTCTATAAAGTACTGTTCACTAGGTAAGTGAGTAAACTGTATTTTGCCTGATGGATATGTTTCTGACATGTTGTATGGCTACCCAATTTTAAGAGTCAGAGTTAAAAATTTTCAGATGCAGAAAATAATTTGGAAACAAAATCTCCCACCTCTCTTTCAGTCCACTGATAATTGTATTCTCTCTGAAAGAAGGGAAGTTAGGTGACACGAGCTCTTGTCCCCAGTTGGGTATATATGTATATATACTAGCTGTACCTTTCAGACAAGATAACAGAGCCTTAGTTCCTAGTAGTGACAATGTGAATGGAGGCCTACTCACTACAATTCCTTCCATCCTAGCTGTTCTTTTATTCAGCTCATTATTGGGAGCTTGCAATTTCAAAGAACCTTATTGTAAAGTATTGTGTCCAGTGAATATCTATACTTATTCAATTCTTTTAAGGAAAATGTAGTAAATCTGCATAAAACATGGTATACCAGCATTTATTTTCATTACAGGTATGCTGAATTTACTAGCAGCAGGGTTTTTTCGTTTCTTTATTCTTGTTGAATGACATGTAATAAATCCTAACTTGTATTCTAAAAGGTAGAAATGTCAAAATATTAACAATGGGTAACGATGAGAGGATTTGTTCTAAAGTGAACTGGCTTATTTTTTCTTTTCAAATCTCCACAGAATAGCTCTTATTTCTTAGTAATAAAGTTTTTGTTATGTTTTAGGGAGAAATATTTTATTTTATGATATTAAAATAGAACTCCCAGACTAGGCAAATACCAGTTTTAAACAGATGGAGTGAAAACCCTAATTTTTGCAACCTTGTTTTTAAATAGAAATATGTGGGTTGGATACTAAATACAAAAACATGACTTCAACCTACTCATTATTTCAAATTGTTGGCAATTTTCAATCAACATCCTCAGACTGAAGAAGAAACAAATAAACAAAATAACCTCTCCTAAGTCAGGAAAGGTCTACATGAATTTGCCATGCAGACTTACCCCTCATGTTAAGACTCTTTGTTTAAATAGTTCCCTGCAACCTTATTTATAATACACTCTTCATTTGTGGATATATTTAACCATATTTAAAATACTAGAGGCTGTTAGCTATGGCCAAGAAAAGTCCCCTATCTCAATCTATTTTCTGTTAATTTTTCAAGTATTGAGACAATGGTCATGCATAGCCTTTATTGCTGCATTGAGATAGGTTTTATCAGGAAGTCCAGGAACCAAGTATTTTACTTGCACACTTCACACTGAATCCAGCTGGATTTGCATCTCTACAGCAACTGTTTGCTGAAATGCTAGTCTTCATGCAGCCCTAGTGAAGAAGATTTGAGGTGCAGATTTCTTTCTCTGTCAAGTATAAGAGATCAACTAAAATCACAAATTCTTTATAAGCCTGCCTTCCTGGGTACTCTCATGTCCTTCACCATCTAGCGATGTGTGATTAAAAAAAAAGAGAGAGAGAGAGAGAACGAGAGGGAAAGAGAGAGAAAGGGAGAGAGACAATGAACCAAAGGATGAACCATAATGTGAGAACCATAATGTGAGAAACCTGCATATGTCTGTATGTATATACATATACATACATACACATACATATATATATACACATATACATATATACATATGCAGGTTTACTATGACTTTTACTGATATAAAGGTTGTATAGCACACAATTTAAAAATAATAATATATACAATACTCTGTTGTAAGTTTCAAATAGTCCATTAATTCTCACATAATTCTTTAGTTGAATTTTGCTGAATCCTGGTATCTATAGCCAAAATGGTTGCAATTCATGAATGAGTGTACTTCTGACCTGATTGTTAGTTGATATTTTCACTTATGATAATGAATAAGATGAAAGTGAAGCAAATGTGATATGTGTAGAAACCTCACTTGTTTGTCTTTGACATGAGTGACTCCTTTGTTGAGTTAGATAATAGTTTGTGAATACTAGAAGAATATTTCCTCATTTTTTGTGCTAGTCACAACATAACCACTACAGGCTCTACACACTTTTATTTGTAATTTGCCTTATTAGCATTTTCTCTGTCACTTACTTAAATTTAGATAATCTACAAAACAATAAATCAAATCCTGAGTTGCAGTGCTTGCAGATTTCTGAGGTATAGATACTAACACCATGACTCATCTCAAGCTACCAGCTTCTGATGCTGCAGAATGTGAAACTGAGAAGAGATGCCCAGCAGCACATCATTATGTGGCATTTCTACCATTCAGAAAATAGATGCGAATAACCTCAAGAGCATAGATAATAGTAAAATTCAGTAAACTAATAAGGAAGTGATGAGTTGCTTTGAATATAATTTATTTGTAAGTATATAGAAGGTAATTTTCAATATTGGCTGGCATTTTAAAATGACTTTAATTTTAATAATAGTTTTAAATGATTTTTAACAGCTTCATTACAAAATTCCTAAAGATTTAAAAATCAGCTATTGTGGGTCAGCCATGCTGGTAACAGAATGCTACTACATATGTGGAAAGACATCTGAAATCAGAAAAGAAGACACAACTTTTTTATTTTTACCCCAATATCTACATAAGTTAAAGATACTAAAAGAAGCAGACACTAAGATTCTTCTTCCAGTCACATTGCAGTCTATTTTGTCTCTCAGGTCACTTCCTCTGATCAGCAGTCTTATATTACTTGATGTCAACGTTCAATATGGAAGGTGAGAACAATTGTGTAATACATGCATGGTCATGCTTGGATTAACCTTTTGGTTGCCTTAGTCATTTTTTCTTACTGGCCAAATGCAATAACATGTAATTAGTATGCTTTCATTATTTTGTATCTCAAGTGCTCTAAGTAAATTTTTTACACCAAATTCGAAGACATTTTGAAGGCCTGAGGTCTCATTTACAGAAATTAAAAAATTTCAGGTATTATAAAAAATAATTAAGAATTTCAAATAAGTATCTGATTATCTTTATTTAGAAAAGAAAATCAGAGCTATGTTAAATGTTTCAATGAAGGAAAAATGATGGCAGAATAACTCTATAAGTCCTACAAAGTAATTCTACATAATTAAAATAAAAGAAACAGTAGAAAGTGATTATGTTAAAATCTTTACAGAAAAATAGTAATATTGAACACTTTTATTCTTGCCATATGTAAATTCTAATAATGACATTCTTCTTTATGATGACTCTAGGGGTCAGCATTCAACATTTCACTAGTACATATTACAAGTGTAATAGTCAATACTACTAAGGGAACATGACCACACAGGATGAAAGAAACATATAGATAATTTTTACCAAATGAACCAAAATTGTTAGAAAAGAAAATTCAAAACATTAAGAATAACATAGTAAATGTACTCAAATAGTTTAAGGTAGATATAGTGATGAAGTAAGAACGAGAAATCATTAAAAAATTCAAGAATAACTTGAGGAATAAACAATGTAATGTGAAATGCATATTAAAGTAGATCAGAAAAGTACAAGATGAAAAAATCCAAATAATAATTTACTGAATAAGAAAATCAAATTGATGTACTATAACAGAAGGCAGAAGAAGGTAATGAGAAAATAGTAGATTTTTTTTTTTTAAACGAAGCAACTGTTCTTGAGAAATCCACTGATGGCCTTATGAGGATGTCTTAATATGTGACAAGTCATTTTTCTCTTGGAATTTTCAGAATTTTTCATTTGCCTTTTTATAATTTGATAATAACATGTCTCACGTGTAGACCATTTGGGTTCGTCTTACTTGTGATCTGTTGAACTTCTTAGATGTCAGTATCTATTTTCTTCACCAGATGTGGGAAGTTTTCAGTTATTATTTTTTTGAATAAGTTTTTGGTCCTTTCTTTCTCTTATCTTGTTCTGGAATTCACATAATATATATATTGGCCCATTGATTGTGTCCTGTCCCATAAACCCATAAACTCATCATCACGCTTTCTTCAAACCTTTTCATTACTTTTTTTTTTTTTTTTTTTTTTGCTTCCCTGAGTAATTTCCAGTGATCTGTCTTCAAATTTGCTGACTTTTTTTTAACCTAATCTAGTCTGTTGCTGAACTTTTCTAGTGAATGTTTCAATTCAGTTATTGCATTTTTCAGATCCAAAAATTGTTTGCTAAATTTTCATATAATTTCTGTTAAAATCCTCAGTTTATTTATGCTGACCTTGGTATCCTGTTGACCTTGTTGAGCATCTTTATGGAAGATATTTTAATTTATCTGCCATAAGGATGCTATTTTATTTATATATAATTTAGGCAAATTATATATCTCTTCATTAGCATTAGTTTTTGGAGATGTATCTTGTTCCTTTGTTTGGGCCATAATTTACCTGTTTCTTCGTTTCCCTTAACTCTCTATATTGTTATATGCATATTAGTAAAAACAGCCACCTTTCCCAGTCTTCATGAACTAGTCTTTTACAGGAGAAAACCCCCACCAATCAGCCCAGACAGAAACTCCAGGGGCCTCTCAAATCCTCTCTTGTGCATGTTTCTTCTCTGGAGTTGTGCTTGTACGTTGCCAGTTGAAGAGATATCCAGTGACAGATGAATGAATAAAGAAAATGTGGTGTACACATATGAAGAAATATTATTCAGCCAGAAAAGAAGAAGGAATTCCTGCCATTGATGACAACCAGGATAAATCTTGGAATATACTACCACCCAATGATGAAGGCAGGGGGCTACCATATTATTTTTGTTTAGTTTAACTTTAGCAACTTTGCTAACCGAACCTACTAACTCCAATTGTTAATTCTATTTATTTTTCTGTAAGAGTCACACTGTTTATAAATCCCAATGTTGATTAACTTTTCAATCTTTATACTTCAGTTTCTTTTTTTGTACATA
Organism: Macaca thibetana thibetana; assembly: GCF_024542745.1. NCBI lineage: Eukaryota > Metazoa > Chordata > Mammalia > Primates > Cercopithecidae > Macaca > Macaca thibetana. The sequence continues at coordinate 80,269,876 of NC_065589.1, read as the reverse complement.
TATGAGGGAAATTCAAATATATTTAAAACCCAAATATAAGAGGCAAAAATATAGTTATGAAAAAATAATTTTCAATGAAAATCTTATTACCCACAGGTGGTGAGGAATTCTTTTAAAAAGTATATAGTATACAAAAGCACATTAATACCTTATTTTTGGAGCCAGAAGTAAGAAGGCTACAATCATAACTAAGGACCAATATACATAGTTTCAAATATCGGTTATTGTTATGTTTTCCTGGGAAGATGAATTTGACAATACAATTATTGGTTGAATGAGTTAGAATGAAAAGTTTTCTAATACCTGTAGTTTATTATGAATTTGGAAAAGGAGTTAGAGCAAAACAACAACTTTGGAGTAACAGGTAATAATAAAGTACAACTTCTGCCTGTCTAATATCTTTTTAGTTTAGAATGATAGTTAATTGGCTAGACCTGTTAACATAATTAAACCTACACTCTCTCTCTCTCTCTCTCTCTGTGTGTGTGTGTGTGTGTGTGTGTACCTCATAGCCTTAACAATGAATACAGTAGCCTTCAATTATCTGCCAGAAATATGTTCTGAGACCCCTAATGAATACTTAAAACCACAGAAAGTATCAGTTCTTTCTATATATTTTTTCCTATACATACATACCTATAAAGTTGCATTTATAAATGAGGCACAGTAAATGATTAACAATAACTAATAACAAAATAGAATAATCATAAGAATATACTGTAATAAAATTAATAGAAATGTTATCTCTCTCTTTCTCTCTCTCGTAAAATATCTTGTACTATACTATACTCACCTATTTTCAAACCATGGTTGACTATGGATAACTGAAACCAGAGGAAAGAAAACCATGGCTAAGAAAGGACTACTGTATAGTCAAATAGATATTATAGCAACTTATTGCATCAAAGAAAAAGGTTACTTCCTTAAATCCTATGCAGTATCCCCGAAAAATACTTTTTCTCATGACTCACTGAAGTGTGTTTTATTTTTGGAATGTCTTCTGAAAAGCTAAGGTCACATCAGCCAACAGCTTGCTGATGAACATTTCTGTAATTTGAAAAAGGAAGTTCATAAATCAAATTTTAGCTATAACTGTGGTTTTCTCAATTCAATTGTGTTTAGAATCAAAGAAGATTATTTCCAATATTTTGGATAAGATTTAGTTACAACTTTGAACTTGAATAATGCAAACACAAATTTGTTATTCATAATATTCATTTCTATACTTTATATTCACTTTGATTATATGCAATTAAGCATATTCCTGTTGTAACTGTTTAATACAGTATAAATAATATCACATTGATAAAAACGTCTTCCTTAATTTTTTTTTTGCAAATTATGTTTAAATTGTAAAAAGAAACATTTATCACCATCTCTGCTTACATTTTTATAGCAAATATTCTTTAGGGCAGAATTTCTCTTTTAAAATACATAATTATAACCAAAAATCTTTAATCATGGGGTAACTGCAAGCATTCTGGAAGATACATTCAGAATATGTTCATACAACTTTCATGCTGTCTTCTTACCAAAGGTACTCTATATTATCCGAAGTTTAATTATCTTGTCTTACTCAATCTTCTCACTATACTAGGATAATAGAAGCACTGAGAAGTTATTCATGAACAAGGCCATCAAAAGGGAGAAGACAAGCTTTTGTTTTATTTTGTTTTGTTTCTTTAATTACTCTTATTTAGGTCTCGTCTGTTTTCTTCCACAAGTGATTTTGCCCAGAGGGACATTACAAAACTTTTTTGTTGTGGAAAATTTTGAATTCTATCCACAATAAGAGAAAATAGGGTAAAAACACCCCATGTAGCAAACACTCAGCTTACATAATTATCAGCTTATGTAACTTTCAGTAACTTTTATCAGCTTGGGAAAATAGCTGACCACTCAAGTCTAGGGTGGCAAATGAATATAGAGTCCAGAATGTGGTATCAGAAAGTAAGGAAACTATTAAAGCCATTAAGAACATGTCAAAAAGATACTGAAGCCAATTGAAAAGGGGCAATTGCCCCAAAATTGCAATTTGCCCAAATTGCCCAAAATGGGGCAATTTGACCACAAAAAAAGAATAATAGACGGGGCGGGGTGTCTCACGCCTGTTATCCCAGCACTTGACGAGGCGGAGGTGGGCGGACTTATCAGCTTTCAGTAACTTTCATTTTGACCCTTACCTACATCCCCCCGCTTCAGATTTTTCATAGCAAATTCCAGATACTGTATCATTTCATCGGCACATATTTCAGCATGTATTTCTAAAAGAATATTTTCTTTCAAAACAAATGCATAGTCACAATTCTAATATCATGCTTTTAAATATTAGCCAATCAATACAAAAATTTCTCTGATTTTTAAAAAATTGTTTGAATTGGGACACTAGTCCACTCATTGCATTTAGTAGAAAAAGACCTTGTCTCTTTTGATCTATAGATTTTTTTCCTATAAATTTTCTTCTTTAATTTTGATCTATACACTTAGCCTTCTTCTATTTTTCTTTCTTTTTATATATTTTAAAAAATATTTTAAACTGGGTCATTTGTTCTGTGGGGTTTTCTGCAGTTTGAGTTTTGCTGATTATTATTATCCTCAGATACCAAGTAAGGTAAGTGTTTATTGCCTTTTACTTGCCAATTTTCAAAAGAATGAGTTGGTTTCCTCGAAGAGTAACAATGAATTTTTTACAAGTATTATTATAAACTCATATACATATTTCAGGAGTTTCAATCTTAGAGGTTATTATTATTATTATTATTATTTTTGAGATGGAGTCTTGCCCTGTCTCCCAGGCTGGAGTGCAGTGGCGCGATCTCGGCTCACTGTAACCCCCGCCTCCCGGGTTCAAGTGATTCTCCTCCTTCAGCCTCCTGAGAAGCTGGGATTACAGGTGCCCGCCACCACGCCCAGCTAATTTTTGTATTTTTAGTAAAGACGAGGTTTCACCATGTTGGCCAGTCTGTTCTTGAACTCCCAACCTCAAGTGGTCCGCCCACCTCCGCCTCGTCAAGTGCTGGGATAACAGGCGTGAGACACCCCGCCCCGTCTATTATTCTTTTTTTATGGTCAAATTGCAATTTTTGGGCAATTGCCCCTTTTCAATTGGCTTCAGTATCTTTTTGACATGTTCTTAATGGCTTTAATAGTTTCCTTACTTTCTGATACCACATTCTGGACTCTATATTCATTTGCCACCCTAGACTTGAGTGGTCAGCTATTTTCCCAAGGAACACTGATTCATTCTAATGGGAAGTGGTACATAAGAACTACAATCTAAATATTGGGGAGGGGACTTGTCACTGCTGCTGAATCAGTTTTTATTTTTAGGACTTGTTTTTCAGTAGACAGAGATAGGGTTGTTTTTCTTTAAAGATCAAAATATTATGTGTTCATACAGATAATTTTATTCAAATTTAGCACTACAGAGTTTTTACTTAAACATACCTATTTATGTCTTTTTCTCCCACAGTGTACTCCAACAGTCCTGGTTTCCAAGGACAACTTGATAGCTTTTATACTTTATACTATGTACACTTACAAAATTCTTAGAATAACAATAGTGATGCTACTGATAAAATATGCTTATATAAAACAATTTAAGATTTTTTATTAAGATATTTTTTGTCTCAGGGCACAACATAATAGAGATGTATAACAAAATTATTTGTGTTTTTAAAGTTCATGTTAATAAAATATAATTAACATGGAATAATATTGACCCATTTGTTACAGTTTTGACATAGGTTTAAACTCTACCATAATCAATATAAAAATCATCACCATGCAATTCCCCTTACATCTTTTTGTAGTTGATCTTCCTCACCCCACTCTACCCATAGTCCCAGATGTTCATTGATGTGCTTTCTGTTACTATAGTTTTACTTTTTAAAGAATTCCATATACATAGAATATTAAATAGAGTAATATAGAATATTATTCATAGAGTAATATTTTTTCTCCTCTTTCCCTCAGCACGATGTATTTGGGATTCATCCATGTTGTTATTGTCTCCTTTTAGTAGCTGAATAGTATTCCATTTTATGGATATAGAACAGTTTGTTTACATACTTTCTTGTTGGTGAACACTTGGGCTGTTTCCAAGGTTTCGGCTATTAATATATTCACTATAACAATTCATATATCTATGAATATAGATATATTCTGAGACCAACATCAATTTCTAAATATAATTTGGACTTCTTACTACTAGGAATAAACAAAAATTGAAATTTTAGCACCAATGTATGAAATTTTTTGGGATAAGTTTAGCAAAATATATGCAAGAGCTGCTCACTGTAAACAACATACATATATTGAGTGTGCATATATATATGTGTGTGTGTATATATATGTTCATGAGTACATATGTTTTCATTTCTCTTGGGAGAATACCCAGGAGAGGAATTTCTGGGTCATATGGTATGTGAATAATTAATTTTATTTTAAAAACTCCTTTGTTTTCCAGTTTCATCAGCAGTATATGACAGCTGTAGTTGATACACTCACTTTCCAATCTTTGGACTTAATCAGCTTTTTTTTTTTTTTTTTTTAAATTAGGCATTCTAAAAGTTGAGTTGTGGTTTATCACTGTGATTTTAGGTTGAATTTCTCTAATGACTAATGATCTTGATAAATTTTTTATGTGTTGTTTTACCATTTGTATTCTTTTTTGGTGAAATAGCTCTACAAATATTTTGCCTGTAAAATGAAGCTGTTTGAGTTGTGTTTTTTATATTTTCTTTATATATTTTGGGTTCGAGTTTTATTGGAAATGTATTTTCCAAATATTTCTCCCAGTACGTGTCTTGTCTTTTTATTTTCTTGATACTGTCTTTCAGAAGAGCAGAAGTTTAAAACTTTGATGAGGCTGGGCGGGTGGCTCATGCCTGTAATCCCAGCACTTTGGGAGGCCAACGTGGGAGGATCATCTGAGGTCAGGAGTTCGAGGCCAGCCTGACCAACATGGAGAAATTCCTTCTCTACTAAAAATACAAAATTAGCCGGGCATAGTGGCGCATGCCTGTAATCCCAGCTACTCACAAGGCTGAGGCAGGAGAATTGCTTGAACCCAGGACGGGGAGGTTGTGGTGAGCCAAGATCGTGCCATTGCACTCCTGCCTGGGCAACAAGAGTGAAACTCCGTCTCAAAACAAAAGAAAACACTTTGATGAAGCCAAGTTATCAAATATTATTTTAAAATTCATGCTAATTTTGGTCTTATTTTGAACATCTTTGCTTAATGCAAAAGTATAAAAATTTCTCCTAGATTTCATGTAAAGTTTATAGTTTTACCTGTCATATTTAGATCAATGATCTATTTTGAGTTGGTTTGTGTACATGATGTGCAGTAAGGTTCAAGTTTTTAAAAAAATTTTTTTAATAAAGATATGTAACTGTTACAGTGCCATTTGTTTAAAAGACTATCCTTCCCCCATTACATTACCTTGGCACTTTAGTCAAAAATCAATTAACCATATATATGTACATCTGTCTCTCAACTCTATACTGTTTCATCGATCTATATGATTGTCATTGTCAATATACCCTATTTTGACTTTTTAGTCAAATTTGAAATCAAGTAATATATGTCCCCCAATATTGTTTTTCTTTTTTTTTCTTTTTCCATACTTGTTTTGGTTATGCTACATCTTTTGTATTTTCGTATACATCTTAGAATCAGCTTACCAATTGATATTTGAAAACTGATCTTGGTTTCAACAGATCTGGTAACCTCATTTATTAGTTCTAGTAACTTTTTTATCATCTGTATATACAAGCAATCTTACTTTCCAACCTGTATACTTTTAATTTCTTTTCCATGCTTTTTAAACTAGATAGTACCTTCAGTAAAATGTTGACTATAAGTAGTGAGAGTGGACATTCTTGCTTTATATTTGTTTTTGGGGAAAGTATTCAGTATTTCCTCATGAGGTATGATGTTATTAATAAGCTGTATTTTAAGGTACCCTAAAGTTTGAGAAATACTGTTTTATTGGCAGTTTTCTATGAATATGGTCACTGTGCTATTGGTTGGGTTTTATACTGGGTGTGTGTTGAATTATTTTGTGAGAATTTTGTTTCTTCATCTCCTGAGATGATCATATGGTTTTACTATTTAGCAATAAAATCAAGTCTATAAAATAAGTAGCTTTAATTATATCACATATAGAATAAGAAATTGAAAACATAAAAAAGAGAAAGTTAATTTGAACAGGTTGATCTTAAAAAAATATAAATACAATGTGTGAAAATTACATTACAGTAATAAAACTAAAAAAAAAAATAAAGAATGGTTTAAATATCATATTAGACATGGCCAAATTAGAAAACTAGATGATGTTGAATGAAAAAAGATGAAAAATATGAAGGAGACATTAAGAACCATGGATGCAAAATATATCTAGTAAGAATATTAGAAAGAATAAATAGAATGGAGAAGCGTCAATATTGAAAATGCTTATGATTGAGGGTTTCCCAGAATTCTTGTGAAACATGAATTCTCAGGTTTATAAGTAAAAGAAATTTCAAGCAAGATTAATTAAAAATTACATACTAGATACTTTGTTATGAAACTGTATTTCCTAAATGGGGAATCAACAAAACTAGGAAATGCACAAATAGTATTAGAAGTGAAAGACTCAAAACTAAAGACAAGCAATTTAATAAATCATTAAAGAATACTATTATAAATTTCTACATTAACATTTTAATATTACTAACAATAAAATAGATTACAAACCTGAATAACAAATGGCAATTAAGACAATGGAAGTAATAGGTTAAAAACTGTTCCTTTCCAAATATCCTCCCTCCAAAACTGGTCAATAATACTCATGTGGTGTGATAGGCAAATTTTAACAATCTTACATAAACCATCGCAGACACTAGAAATCAGGAAACTTACTGATTTGCCTAATCATTCTAGTATAACCCTGATATGAAAAAAAAAAAACAGTATCAGTGGGATAAAGAAAAATATGTTCCAGTATCATTCATTCAACAAAATAAAAGTGCTGAGACAACTGGTTATCAAAATAAAGAAGAAAGGAAAGTAGAAAGAAAACAAAAAAGGCAGGCAGGCAAGCTAAACTAAAATTGGATCTATCCTTATAGTATACACGAAATTGAATTGCAGTGAATTATTGACCTAATATGAAAATTAAAATATAAAACAAAGTATAAGAGAAAAAAATCTTCATTTTATCAGAGCAAAATCGTTGCTTAAATGAAATGCAAAATGTAAGATAAACAACTGTGGAAAACTGACAACAGTAGAAACATCTCTATCAGAAAAAGAAAAAAAAATCATAAGCGACACGGAAAAAATAAAGCAGAGCCTGAGAAGACCTTCTACAATGCATTTTGACTCTTAAACGATTCATGTCCTGCATACATACATACACACATATATATGTGTGTATATATATGTGTATATATATGTGTGTGTGCGTGTGTGTATGTGTGTGTGTCTATATACATATATAGCTCCTAGAAATCAATAAAAGAGACAACCTTCCCTAAATTGGGCAAATATGTGAATAAACAATTTACAAAAGAGGAAATTCAAATTCCAAATAAACACAAAAAGATGTTCAAACTCACTAATGACATATAATTGTACACCTATAATACAGTACAAGTATTGCTGAGATTGTGAAGCACTGTGATTTTACAGTCAGTAAAAACAGTAAATTTGTAGCACTCCTGAGAGTAATTTTTCAATATTTAGTAAAATTTGTAATATAGCAATTCCACTTCTAATTGGTATACACAAAAAAATTTTTGCACATGTGCATAAGGAACTGTTTCTATAACTTTGTTTGAAATATTGAACTAAAAGAAAATAAAAGATAAAAAAGAAAACCTAAATGCCCATAAACAGAATATTGACTAAGCAATCCTTGTATATTCATTCTATTGACTCTTATACAATAATTAAAATAAATGAACTTGTGCTACAGGTATTAATTTGGGTAAATAAACAAATAGTGATCAAGAAGTACACAGGGCAGAAAGTAGAGTCATTTTATAGTATTTTATTAAACATGCAATATGATACCTTATTTTTATGGATATCTGCTATGAATGAAAGCACATAAATATTTATGAAAATGATCTATACTAAATTTAGGTTTGCAGATTACTTCTGAAAAGGTTATAAGTTTATAGAGGGCAGAGGAATACAATTAGAGGGAGTATCTTTTAAAAACTGAAATAATTGCAGCAAAAGTTGAATTTAGTAAAGCTGGATGGTAGGTATAGGGATGTCAATTATATTACTTTCTGTGTTTGAAATATTTACTAATTACAAAAATATAAATATAAGAAGAAGCCTGTGGGCTTAGAAACTTGAACTGTTGCCTCCTGGCAGATAAAGTTGGCAGAATTAAGGCACTTGAGTTTTCAGCTAAATGGCAAAGTAAACTAACAGTAAGCAGCTACAGACACTAGGCAGATATTGAGGGGGTCTCTGGGGATACCTTGCTCTCCTCTGTGGCCATAGGGACATCACTGCTCCATAGTGGTGTAGGGAGCAAGATGCACTGGCAGTGGACAAATTCTAGGACCATTTAGAGGGACTATGTGTGAAGAGAAGGGCGATACTCTTCTCCCTTTTCTGTAGCAAGGTGTCTCCTGAGCTGATAATAGTAGTTAAGGGGACATTTGACTCATGATGTGACAGCCTCTGATGCAGGCTGTGAATGAGAATGCCACCAGTGATCAAGGACCTGAGAAACCAAAAAGTTTTATATAGAAAAAGGAAACGAAAGTAAGTTAAGCAGGCAGCCAATATATAGATATTTTATTCTTTGATCTCTTTCTTCAAAATGTATATTACCTTTGAGTTAGTATGTTCATGTGGATAAGGAGTGCTTCACATTTATCCAGTTACTGGTTAAAGATAAAGAGTGAGTGTTTTAAAAGTCACATATTAGGGATCTGGTAGGTCTAAACTAAATGCAAGGTACAATGGAAGGACAATAGAATTGAGAATCCTATGGTCTGCATTTTCAATTATAAGGTGCACTCACGTCAGTACGTCACTGCTTCTTTAAACCTCAATATCCTCACTAGTAACAGTAAAATTATAATTGTTAATATCTGTCTCAAAGGATTACTGTGAGGTTTGAATAGCATGATGAGATATGGACAGTAGCTCTTTACAAGTTTCGGGTACTTTTGTTATGCCATTAGAAATAGAAATTTCTCCCTTTTGTAAGCTGCTGATTCAGGAAAGTGTGGGTGTCTCTTTTTACGCCTCCATCATTATTCAGAAACTGTGGTCAGTGAGCCAGGTTTTGCCTGAAACAATGTTTTGTTAATCTGGCAATTTGTTTTAAAATACTTGAATTCATTGATGACATTGGAAATACAAAGATTTTACATAAAATTCCAGATTCACAGCTTGTCTCGAAAATTTGGCATATTTAGCAACAGTGGGAGTCCATTCCTTTCAGACCTGATATATTCTTACACTACACATGGTATTAGAGCTCTGGGGCCAGGAGGTGGGCTTGGCTCTCAGAGCTATGAGTTGAGAATCATCAGCTCCTAGCTTCTTTGAAAAAACAGGTTTGGTGACTGGGGTGCCAATGCTGTGTAAAAGCAAATAAACTAGAGCTGAGTAGTTAGCATGGATCCTTCTCAGATTCTCTATTGTCTATAATTGTGTTCTTGAAACTCATTACTTTTGCCCATGTAAATTACATTACGTTCAAAATATTTGTTAAATCCCTCCCTATTTCAGGATTGTTTCTGCCCAACTCATTGACATCAGGCTTGGCCACATAACTTGCTTTGGTCAATGAACTGGGAAATATACCACATCTAAGCAGAAGCAGTAAGAGCCATCATGTGGCTCTGCCTTCTGTATTTTTCCCTCAGCCAAGGGATCAGGATTTCCCCAGATGGGGGATGATCTTTTAGTCTATTCTCAGAACAAAGATAATACAAAGCAGAGCTGAAACAGACTCATGATGTGCATGTAGCATGAGCCAAAGTAAGTGTTATTGTGAGCCTCTGAGACTTTGGTATCATTTTCCATCACAGCAGAACTTAGCCTAAGCTAACTCATGCATCCTTTCAGCTCCTCTAGCCATTTTGTTTTGTCAGACATCAGCAGCAATCTCCTGCCTGCCTAAAAAGAAGGAGCATTTGATCCAGTGATCTCAACCTGATTTTTTTTTAAGAAAGGGAAGTGAATAGAACAAGATAGAAATATCCGCTTGTTATATAAAAAGGTATAAATATTTCCTCCTTAGTTTGTCATCTAGAGTAAACTGAATATAAATTAATATTAACTGGAGTCTCACCATGTACCAGGTCTTTTTCATACTTTACCTCATTTAAACCACCAGCATTACTTAAATGTATAGTTACTGCTTTTCCCACTTTTCAGATAAGTAAATTGAGGCTCAGAAATTTAAATAACTGGCAGTGACTATAATCTGAATGGATATATTTTTTGGTCCAAAATTTATGGGTTTTTTTTTTTTCTAAACTCATTTCATTGTTAAATTGTGGATTCTACGAAGTCTTATTCAAAAACTCTACATAATAATATGGTAGCATTTTTGAGTAGAGATAGTAATTCCTTCATGAATCTGGGATATCACATGATAAAATTTATCTTTTTCCTTCCTAGGACAAAGATAAATACTATGAATAGGAAAATATGGTGGCTCTCTCTTTTTTTATAATGCTGCGTATTATCCTTAAAAGAATTAACAATTTAGAGAACTATGCTTTGTTTTTAGATTATGACTTTTTTAATGTTTTTATAACAATTTTTTTAATGAGAAATTGTAGTGGTCATAGATGTTAATTGTATGTAATGCCTTCATCTGCAAGCACTAAAGCAACATGGTGTCGACTCTCACTGTTTGTCAATATTGAGTTTTTCCTCAATATTGATGGAATGTATTTTGAAACATTCAAATATGTTTCATATTTGATGGGATGTATTTTGAAACATTATGCTGTTTTTTTTCCATCATGATTCTCTTCAACATGAAAGCCCTTCCTCCCGGAAAGATAGTCTGGCACTCCTTGCCTTAGGGGCAGATTTTTAAACAAAAATTGAGTGCTTTGTGTTTCAAAACGGACTTTTCAAACTCATGGCATAAATCATTGAAGAGCTTTTTTTAAAAAAATTTCAAAACCATGGCTTTAAATATTAAAATCCAGAGCTCAGTAGGACTCAATACATGAAGCTTATGTCATAAAGCATAGTCATAGAAAAACATATGATTACTTGACAGTGATTTTTCTTGCCAATCCTTTTAACATATGAAAGTAGGGACTGAAGAGAGTGGTGTTAAAGGAAAGGAATCACAAATGAAAGCAACGAACTTAGATGTTGATGAGAGTCTTTCAAAAGGAATTTTGAGCCCAGTTTCTTATTCTGCCTTGCATCCAAGCCTAGTAATCTGTTGATCTAAAAGTTAACAGAACCTGTCTCTTCCTCTCTGGGACATAACAAGGCTTACAGTAAGTTTCACAGGATGAGAAAAAGTAAGCAATGGCTATGACCTGTCTAGACATGCAAGATACAGTGCTCACCAATCACTTTGAAACTGCCTTTGGAGAATTATAAGTAATGAGAGAAATCTGACATGAGTGACACCATCTTGCTTCTAATCTCAGAAGCTGAATTGGTTTTTGCTTAGTCTAGTAGGAAAGCCAAGATACTATGAGAGGAATTCACTTCATAAACTCTGAGGCAAGGAAAATTGGACCCTCTCCTTGTTCGGAGAGTGAAGCCACATTCACAAGACAATGTTAAAATTATAATAGGAGCTTGAATACTGCTAAAGAATAAGCATAGTTAAAAAATAACCTGCCATTGCTTTGCTTGCTTTCCTGTAAGTTGCTTAGTGCACCAGAGTCACGTAACCAGAAGTGACAAGATTTATAACTTCCCCAACTACTCCTATAGATAATGTCACTATTGCAAACCTTAAAGAACTGGCCTTTGGGGTATTTTGCAGATGTAGCATTTTGGTAAAACTTCCACCTTGTCCTGAAACCTCCTTCTGGGAAGCGGGAAGTGGCTCGGACTGTGCTAAGACAGTTTAGACATTTCTGTGATTTCATCCCCAGCCAATTATGTTAGTTCCCCAGTTCCTCAACCTTCTGCTCACCAAATTACCCTTAAAAAGCCTAATCTACAGATTCTTAGGGAGGCAGATTTGAGAAATACCTCTTATCCTTCACTCAGGCGGCCATATTACTAGAATACTTGCTATTCTCAGTGCATTGGCTTTTCTGAGCAATGGGCAAGAACAGCCTGTTAAGCTGTGACAATTTTACACATAATAATATGCTCCTTGAGGAGGGCTTGGAGTTAGCTGAGAGAAGCCTGGCAGAACCTCATAGTCAGGATAATTGAATGCTGAAGTACTTGTATGGGCCAATGACTTGACCATGAATTATTTTAGATAATGTCTGGTGGAACTGATGTTGATGACAAATAATAATAATAATAACACATATAATGAAAAAAATCAGTGCATGCTCTTCCTGTTAACTGATGCCAACCTGGTCAGGAGGTGAGGATTCAGGACTAGGTCTTTCTCCCTGAGTCCATTGGCAAACCTGCAAGGAGAAGAGAAGGATCGCCACACTGACTAAAAATCCTGCTTGGACTAAGAAAACCTTTCATGCAATGAGTTGCTTTTTAAATATAATGGAATCCCATAATCAAAATTAAATGTGATTATAGAAAAATAACTGAAATTAAAGTTATATTTTTGTATGTATTATTTTAAGAACTCTGAATTTTTCACTCATTATATAGGAGCTTCAAATATCTGAGAACCTGTGGATGTTGATGCCTTTGTGATTCCCACCAGGTATGATTTACATAAAAGTAGTGCCTTTTAAGGAAGAGTGTTTTGTATAAGAAATAACTGAAGGTGATTTGCTTTTATAAAGCAAAGGTGAGAGATTATAGATTGAGGATGATGTTGCTGATTGGAAATTACCCCAAAGGTAAATGATTCATTTGTGACTAAGGCACATTCATACGGCTCACTTATTATAGGTGATGTGATGCCTTCTAATAACAGGGATTGCTGTAATTTATGAGGTAAACAAAGTCACAGAAGGACAAATGGGTGTTGGACTGTAGTGGTTAATCAGAGGAAGACGGAGAGCATCAAGCAGTACCCTCAGAATTTAAAGAATGACAGTAAGAGGCAATGGAGCTTCCTAAAGAAAATGAACCCACTGTAAGGCCACTTCTGTAAGATTATGTAGTTATCTTTACTGTTGTTCTGCACGATGACTAGCAATTAAACCCTTTAAAAAAAACAAACTCTTTTTCTTTTTTTCCTGAGGATTCAGCAACTAAAGTAGCTGGGGATGTATGTTCTTTTTATTACCCAATTATATTCATAGATGAAGACATCTAAAATAAACAAAAACAAAGTAAAGACTATGTTTCTGGAAAGAACACACTCCAAAAACTAAGAGAGAAAGAAAATCTCAAAGACCGAGAATTTGATCTTCTACTTAACTCTAAGAGGACCATGTGTACAACTTCTCAGTGAAGAATGAAGTCCATTTCCACCTGCTTACAGAAAAGGTAGTTCCAAGCACCTCTGGGGCTAGTGATCTTCTTGGTCTGTATGAGTTGGCTTTCTCTGCCTTGAGTTAGATGGAGGCCAAAAGCAGTAGGTAAGAGCTTGTAAGCTCTAAGAGAAGCATCTGCTATTGGGTTCAGAGAGGACCCTGTTCATGCCTGTAGATCAGAACAGTGAGAGTAGCCGTGTTTTCGGAAGGAGGACGGGAGACATGGAGACAAAGGCAGAGTGACAGTGAGAGTATTCCAGTATTCCAAGAATTCTCAGAAGTATTTGAGGAAGGAGTCAAGGTTCTGCTATCATTTGGGTGAAAGATAAAATATAGAGCTTGAGTTATATATATTGAATTAAATAAGACCCCTCGTAAGGAATATATATGCATGAAGATTAAAATAAGGCCTTCCAAATCACATACTGTATTTCAGGAAAATTATATTAATGACTACTAGACAAGAATAATAATGTTTAAAGTAAATCACAAACACACTATGAAACTTTACTGAGTCCAAAACCATTTTGATTTCTCCACTATTAACTACAGTCCCCGGCTGTAAGGTAAAGTGGGCCAAGCACAGGACGATACAGCCTGGGATTTGAAGATAGTTGTGAAAGGCCGGGCGTGGTGGCTCATGCCTGTAATCCCAGCACTTTGGTAGGCAGAGGTGGATGGATCACTTGAGGTCAGGAGTTCAAGAGCAACCTGGCTAACATGGAAAAACCCCATCTCTACTAAAAATACAAAAATTAGCCAGGTATGGTAGCACATGCCTGTAATCCCAGCTATGCTGGAGGCTGAGGAAGGAGAATCACTTGAACCCGGAGGTAGTGGTTGCAATGAGCTGAGATCATGCCACTGCACTCCAGCACGGGCGGGCGACAGAGCAAGACTTCATAGCCAAAAAAAAAAAAGTTGTGGGAAAAAAACAGCTCTACTTTTTGCTACAACAAGATCAAATCTTTCTGTGTAAGTTTCTTTTAAAAATTCTAACCTTAAAAGCTAACAGTCAATCATTGGTCATGTTCTGATGATATGTGTGTGTGTATACATATGTGTGTATGTATACACACATGAAGGTCCCATTACTCCTTGTTTGCAAAGGCCCTACTCCCTCTGTGTAAAACTCCCGGTGAGTGAGGTCTTAACGACCTACGCTTGCAAGTCTCTGGCAAAGTTCTTCAGCACAGAGGAGCACAGCCCCTATCTATTAAGATAGTCACTGCCCTGATTTGACATTTTTCAAAGGGCAAGTTCACCTTGCTGGTTTTCATTTAATCTGGGTTCTCCAGAATTTGCTGATGGAGGCTTTCAGACTCAGTCAGGAGATACAGCTTCATATTGAATGTTGCCTAATCTGACCTACTTCTTCCCAGAAAACAAGAGACCCACAGGAAACGCTGGAACTGAGTTGATGCTGATAGAGCACATTGGACAAACGCTCAAAAAAAAAAAAAAAGAAAAAGAAAATCAGTGTGTTTGTCCTTTATTCTGGTATCTGTCTGGCTCTTAAGCAATTTCTTATCCTTACTGAGATTAATTCATAAAATTAAGCTAACATCTTCATCTGGGCTCCTTGGAGGATAAATAAAAGAAATAATAAATATAAAACAGCATTTAATACTTGTAATTAGAATCTCTCTCTTGATAGCTCGACAATCAAGTTATCTATATGCCTCCACCCATATCCATGCTAAACTCTGATGCAGTGTATGTTTTTTATAGGCAGGGCATCATTTTCATGAAGTCTAAGTCAGACTCAGCCTAATTTCTAGTTCATGATCCTTCCGCACTGGATCCCCACTCTGACACATCTGCTCTGCTTCTTCTTCAGGGTATTAATCACAACCTGTGCAGGAGCTCAACTTCCCCTGAGCTCCCCCTGTCTACTGTCATTCAGGTCCTTCTGAAATACTGATGCCCATCTTCTTTGGGAGCCTCAGACACCCGCTGTGTACCCCATATCTTATAAATATCTTATAAATGAGCTTCTGCCTTGGTTCCCATTTTCAATTACTCTTCTCAAAACCTCCCGTTTATGCCTGTTCTACTCTTAGCGCTAACTTTCCTTCTCACTATATTCACCCTAGTCTTGAGGGCTAGGAACACCATGCTTCAAATTCCTGCTAAATGGCCAAGGACCATCTCCCAGCTGATGTTATTCCTGATGTCAACTGTCTGCCTTCATTTCTGACTGTCGTCACCATGGATTCTTAGATACCTCATCTGACACATTGCCAGCCACCCCACCCGAATGTTCTCTGTCTTTGCCTTATCACTAGGGCATCATGTTTTTTCTACCTGCTAGCTTTGCACCTCTACTAACTGCTTCTGTAGCCACACCAGTGGAACCATGCTGAGCTGTTGCTGGCCACTGGAATATGTTGCTGCAGGTCCTCCATGGGGCCCAGTCATCAGGTGAACCTCCCCAGGATGTTTCTGTCTCCCTCAGAGGCTGGGACTTGCAGTGAGGGCATCCCAGGCCAGCCTTGCTCCTGAGTGAGACCTGATCATTGGGAGGGTTTCCTCAAAATATTTCCATGTAGCTTGGTCTGGCCACAGGGGTGGTCAGAGTCCCAGGCCCCAGACTATTGCTCCTATCTGATTCTACTATGAGAAATACGACGTCAATAGCCACATCGAAAGATATGATCATTCGGACCTAATGAGAATAGACACATCTATGAGATATGGATATTAGGATGGCAGTACATGAGTGAGCAGGGCTGGGTATTGATTGAGTCCAAGTTATTACTCATTAAAGCACTGCAAATGGGGAGAATTAATTGGATTGCAGAAACTAATCCAAATAAGAAGAGCCAAGTAGTTCACAGATCAGTGTCCCAAGAGGCCACTATGTCAGAAGTAACGGACAAGCTATGACATGTCAGTATCTAGGCTGGTTCTAGTTCCATGCCTGGTGCTTAAAAGCACTGATGGTTCAGTGAAAGATGATAATGTTAGGTCATCATTGCCCAGGTAAAACCATCCTGTTGTGTCAGGACCCAAGCAGGAGTTGGACGCCAGGTATGTATGTGTTGGAATAAGTTGGGGTGAAGAGAAAGAAGGAGTGAAATATTCAAAGGAGGCAAAGATTTAATACAAAAATGGGTCTGGAGAAATGTCCTAGTCTTAGGTAAACCTGAGGCATTAGGCAGCTAATAAAGCAGGTATTGTCTAGGAGTTAGGAAGCATTGTGAGTGAAAGGCCAAAGTGAGCCCATGGCTTCTTCCAGGCACAACAGGCACTGACAAGTTTGGTAACTCAGGTGGCTTCCAATCAGCACCAGATGGAGAGGGTGGGCGGACTGACCTGCCTCAAAGACTGGAGGGAAGTGAGTTTGTGTCTGCAGGCGAGATTCAGGAGTACATCGAATTAAAGAGAAAGGCACGGAATACAGAAAACTTTATAATAGTCGTACCATGCTTAACAATGGTAATGATGTCTCAAAAGAAATCAAATTTGAATCCTGAGACTGGTGACTCAGTCTGTCAATCTTACAGCAGATCCAAGTTCTCTTAATTCCTGGCCAGATCTTCAGCAGTTACCTTCCACTCTATATCAGGGAATGCCATCTAATAACACCCCTTGAACTTTCTGCTCTTTCCATCTCTGTGACTTTGCTCTAGTCCGTCAACTGCAATTTCCTTAACTCTTCCCATTACCATTCCAGGCCATGCCAAGTCATTGGAAATTCTACGGCTCTTATGGTCAGTGTGTACCTCTAAAGTACTTTTTCGGACTTTATGGGTTTGGTAGTTTTCTATATGTGAGTTTGTTGTCATCTCAAGGGCTTGAATTTTTTTGGTGTTTATTAGGAGTTCTCTATGAATCTTGATTCAAAAATCTTGCCTATGATATAGGCTTCAGAAATACATGATAATTGACTAACTGGATATGCAGATCCAGATACAACTTAACCTAGTCTTCTCAGTGTAAAATTAAAGCCATGCTTTGGAGAGGGGTAGTTTTATACCATGGCATAGTGATATGCTAGCATTATACATAATAACATATGTTATTTTCATGTTAAATTAAAAAGCAAAGCAAAAAATAAGAGCAAAAGCATTTTTGTAATATAGTTGTTATATATATTTTACATTATACTATGCAATGTTATATACCATTGTATTATATATGATTTGATGTTATATGCTATGTGCCACATACTATTTTATCCATCTATTACCACTGTTTTACCAGCATGCTCATAAATTTTTAAAATTTCATTTTAGTCAATAGCCTAGTAATTTATTGCAGGTTCTACATGTCAAGTATGAACATGTCAGCTTTTATAATGTTTAATATTTCCCTCTTAAGAAATATGAATAACTAGCAGTTCAAAACATAAACATAATGATATTTTATGTTTATGTAGAGTTTCATAAAACAGTATATATTTCTCAAGGCACTTTCATACATCATTAGAACCCTTTACAAAATATACAGTCATTTTTATGAAGCAATGTGAGATATACATAAGATACTGAAACTTTTTAAATGTTAAAAAGTCTTGTTTTCTTGCAGTTAATTTAATTTATTTTGTTTAAACCAGTCATGTTTCCTGTGAATAGATTTAAAGATTTAGAGAACGGCTGGATTTCTTCATACTTTGTTTTGAAAATATATTTATTGTATCACTTGATGTGGGATAATCAGTGCTCCAAAGCTTGCATGGAGAATAACAATTGTTGTCTTTAAGAGCAGGAGATGATTTTAGGTACAAATTAGGACATCAAAAGTTCTGCACCTGAAGACCACATCTCGAGATATTTGCCTTGTTGATTCTACCAGAAACATAGTTTTAAGGAGTGAAAGAACCTAGAAGTAGGAGTGGTATGGATAGTTAAGATCCAGGTGACCTGAAAATGATTCAGAGCAACGGGTGTGATAAGAATGATATGAAGAGTTGGTTTAATTTATCTTTTAATTTATTTACTTTTTCCTCTTTGATTTTATATCTGTTAATGGAGTGGTTGTAAAATGAGTTTCCCCTCACTTCCTTTCTTAATTTTTCCTTTTGTTTCTTTATTGGCTGTAAGATAAAATACTTTTTCTTATTATTAGAAGTTAAATGTTCACTTGAATCTACTGTTCATATAAATATATTTAGCATATTTAATCCATTCTGATATCTATGTTTTTGCACATTATACTTCTTATATTTCATTCTTTAATAAAAATTGAATGCTTTATATTTTGCTTTTTCTCTTGAGAACTAAAAGTTTTAAAAATATGTGTTCAGAGAAAACATAACATGTTAGGCAAATTATCTGCAATTGAACTAACTGTATGATTAAAACAGTACAGATGTTTTCATTTTAGGCCTTATCCTTTTCACTCTGCATTATAGTATTAACTTTCTACTACAGAAGAGAAGAACAAAGAGGGCAAGAGACCTCCCTATGATATAGATGGTACTCTTGAAATTTAGCAAAGATACATATTTTGCTTGTGACATATGTTAACAGCTCTTGTGACAAGAATTAGAGACATGCTCCAATTCAGGCAGTGGAAGGATTTTTTTGTTTGTTTTGTTTTAAATCAAGATGCAAAGTACAGAAGAATAAGAACTGTTTCAGAAGTAATACATTCAGGTTTTAGATAAACTAGAATGTTATTATTTGCTTTCAGTCACCTGACACAGGCTATGGGGACCCAGCAGAAACTAATTGTCAGCCATATTTGGTGCTCAGGCTTCCCTTCTGTGAGTCTCTCACTAGTTACTGCTGCTTCTTATTTCATTGACTTCCCTCTCAACCTACCCCTCCCCTGTTAGTTGCTGCATACCTCTGTATGACAGAGCCTACCATCTGCATCTCTCTCTGTAACTGGTTACCATGTGAACTTCTGGCAAGTGGAACTGAATGGCCAGAGGTGAGAGCCTTTTTGCATATCATTTTTAGCTTTTTGAATTGTGTACCTTGTGCATTTGTTTAAAAAATGAATAAATTATTAATTTTAAAAAAACTTCAGAAAGAGCAATTTCTAAGTGGTAACATTAAGTAAAAAACGGAGGAAAGAAAGAGAAAGAAAATAAAATATGAATGCATTTAAGACTAAATAAAAGTGACAAACCAGAGGCTATTTTCAAAGTCAAAATTATACTAGATATTGTAGAATGTTACCAAAGAAAAAATGAAAAAATTACAGAACACCAACTTACTAACAGAAATAAAACTTGGCTAAGAACTGGAATCAAAATGTAGGGTCTCTGAACATAGAATGCCAGATTTATCATATTTCTGGTATTAAAAATTAGAGGTATATAAAATGTTTTAATTCAGTGACTCTGCAAATTAATGGACACTGTTAAAAGATAAAACTTCAGTAGTCTAGAGCAAATTGTCAACAATGACAACAAATATAATAAAAATAAGAAAGACTGATTGTAAAGATGTCCTTAAAATTTAAATTATGCCACTCTAGAATGCCAGTTCCTTGGTTACTCATAAAAACCTTAATCACAGAATAAGAATTATGACACATTATCAAGAAATGCATCTAAAGAGAAATAATATATTTTAAAATATTTCTCCATATATAATACTAGTGGGTAAAAGGGAATAACCACCTTGACAAATTATCTAGCAGATTTCACATTCATTTAAGTTCTGGTGAAATGGATTTATTTCAAGATATTTTATGGACACCAAGGGAAGGACTGTTTTTCTACTTCAAATCCCACATAATGCATGGATTCGCCATACCCTGAAAATGTTGATGACCCAGAAATCATTAGGGAGGTAGAACAATTAATAAAGAAATAGGAAAGAAATCATCCTTGCAAAAATCTCCATTTGTCAGATTATGGAAAATCTGACAAACATGCCTGACTACTTACATCTCAAATCACAGAGTATTTAAAAGGCCATAAAGACCCATCTTGTTAAATACCATATAAATTGTCCCAAAATACTCATTGTCAAGGAGAACTTGATAGCATTTTTATTGTATGAAACAAATGTTAATTTTTGATAATTTCTCTAAAATGTATTGCTGTCAATAAAACCTTTTAAGATTAAGCAACAGCCTTTCTTTTCCCTTATGGTTCTGTTATTTTTCCTTGTATGCATTGTAATTAAGTTCTCCCCAGGTAAACAAGCTTCCCTACTAGGCAGGTATTCCCAGTTCCACCTAGTTCTCAAAACCACATTCTCATTAGCTCTGTCCTGACCGCTTAATTCTACACATATAGTTTTATTCTAGTTCACAGAACTTTTAATTACAACTCTAACTTGCGATTCCAGAAACAAGATTGGTGTGTCAGTCCTGCTGATACTCAGACATCACTTAACTTTTTGGCTGGTTCCCACATACAAGTAACCAAACACTTTGCAAGAGAAGCTGGAGACATGCTCATTGGTTTTTGCCTATCTACCTACTGATATTCTGGTAGCCAAAATTCTCTAAGATGCTTTGTCCCTAGAAGACATTAAAACACTGAAATTTGAGAATATCCTTATATTACTCCTTGACTTTTTGTGAACTTGACTAGTAGAGCTTCTAGTGCATTAGAGACAGAGAGAGCATACAGAGGGGTTTTGTCGACAATCATGAAATACGAAGCAATTTGACGTAGCCATTTGTCAATTCAATTTCAATTCTGTTTTAAGCTTCATTTACTTTAAAAGAGGTTCACCTCTACTCGTTTACTGCATTTGATCTAGGTTTTATAACTGCAGCTTGACAAAATAAATGTCTTTACCTGAAGCCTTTGTTTTTTTTTTAAACTAAAGAACCCATTATTTAGAGCAAATAAATGACAAAGAACATTACATGGAGTATCTAGGAAGTGATGTAGGTTAAGCCTTCTTTTTTTTTTTTTTTTTTTTTTTGAGACGGAGTCTCGCTCTGTCGCCCAGGCTGGAGTGCAGTGGCCGGATCTCGGCTCACTGCAAGCTCCGCCTCCCGGGTTCACGCCATTCTCCTGCCTCAGCCTCCCGAGTAGCTGGGACTACAGGCGCCCGCCACCTCGCCCGGCTAGTTTTTTTGTATTTTTAGTAGAGACGGGGTTTCACCGTGTTAGCCAGGATGGTCTCGATCTCCTGACCTCGTGATCCACCCGTCTCGGCCTCCCAAAGTGCTAGGATTACAGGCTTGAGCCACCACGCCCGGCCTGGTTAAGCCTTCTAATCTAGATTTTCTTTTAGTTTGAAAATAAAAATCATACCAGATAATTTCAATAACAATTTCCTTTAAACAAGAAATGGTAAGCATGACTACTATTGCCTTTCCTTAAATAAATTTTCTTTGAAAAATCAACAGTCACCACAGAAGACATTTTCCAATAGGACAAACTTGATATTAAATATAGTAGTATAAAAATACATGGCAGCAAACCACTTTCGACTTTTGAAGTGTTTTTGTTTAATCATAATTTAAGAAAACCAAAATTTAAAAAAAGGTAATATATAATTTATTGTAAGCATGTATTAGATAAAACATCTCTACAATTCTCTATGTCTTATATATTTTTCCTCTTAAAAAACCTTTCTGTTTTTTCCCAGTTGATGTTTAGATCTAAAAAAAAAAGTATTAAGGAGCACTTCAGTGTGTTGCATGCTTTTTTTTTTCTAAGCCAAAGTTTGCTACCTCCCAGCTCAGCTAACATATTGATACTGAAATTGATGTAACTTTATAAAGATTATTACTTTTACATATGAAGAATTTACAAAATGAAACTAATGAACTTTATGTATTACAAATCTAAGGTAAAATGTCACTGTTGTAGTCCCTATATTTGAATATCTTTAAAAATAAGTATGTAACAATTATTTTCCTTTAACCTCCCTTTCTTTTGATATATTGGTTTTTAGATTTTCAAGCTGGAACTTTGATATAAATATGGAAATTAATATTGTGGAAAATGGGTTTAATAATTGCAAAATTCACTGTGGATTGCAGCAGAATCATTCTTAATAATGCTATCGTAAAATTTAAGATATTCAAATAGTAATTTGTCATCATAGCCTATAAAAAGATGACTGATTTGGACAGTAATGTATTGAGTGTTAATATATATTAAAAAATTTAAGTTAGAGGTCAGAAAGTATTTTTATCTTTAAAATATTTATAGTGAATTCAGCTACAGTTCCTATGGGTTCTTATCCCTTGAGGTTTTCTCTAAGATTCTGGCTTAAATGAACCAGAAAACTCAAACTCAAAACTTATCTCACACTGCCAAACTTTACACTTTTTTTTTCCCTGAAATAATAAATCACACTTGAACAGCCCAGACTGGTACAAAATTCAAATTTCATGAAATCACGAAGGTTCTGAAAGTTTAATGAAACCTACTGTAAACCTAAATCAGATACGGAAATCCAAAATCAGATAAAATGTCAATAAATTTACACAGTAAATATCGTGCAAGCCATGAGTAAATCATCTTTGCTTATTTTTATTTCTGCAAAGAAAACTTAGGGATAGTATAATTATCATAGGAAATTTAAATGGCAGCATTGTAAAAATTAAAATTGTCCATGAATCCTCTCAAAATTGTCAGGAATGAGTAAAAAAGGAAAAACCCAGCAGATATTCTTCTCTTCATCTTTCTTGGTTTACCATGAAGTTTTAAATGATCCTTTTAGCCACTGATAATTAAAAATCTAGATTTTTCTGTCCACATGAAAGTGCTAAAGGAGTAAAAGTAGCAAAGAAGAAAAAAGTATGAAAATTCTTAATCACTTTGTTGGATAAAGATACAAAAACTGCCTATAAAATATTCTTAATGCATTTATTTTCAGAATTTTAAACTTCAACTCCAGACTGTAGCAGACTGCATATTCCATTGAATGGAGAAGGAGCTGGATGAAGAGATAAGTCTTAAAAATATGGTAGCAAAAAAGCCATCTGGTGTGAACAGCAGTTGAATGAGTAAGAAAACTGTGAATCTTAAAAAGAAGCTTTATTTAAATGGGGGTTAGGTTTTGAGGGTTTAACAACAGTGGGAGTTAAAAATAATAAAAGAAACCATCAAGAACTTTGATCTGCTAGCACTGAAAAGGACAGAAGGCAATATCTTGGTTCTTGGAAATTATTCCCAAGTGTTTTCAGAAGCAAGTGCATATTCTATACTTTTACTACTGAGAACAAGTGGTAATGTTTTTATTGCTTCTTGTTGATGTGTTTAAAAAGTGTTGTTTGTACATTCTAGTTGGGTGTGAGTTGAACAGCTGGGATTTTGTGGAGTGACAGCAAATGTGTAGGCAGAACTGAACCTAATATTCCACCCAATAGTCTAGTTCAAGAGGGTAGACTGGCTTGCTAGTTGAAATCACTCTACCAGATAAATTGAATGTAAAGGTTTCTTATAAAATGGAATACACTGGGAAAACTAGCAAAACTAACCAGGTAGTTTGATGTTATGACTTCTATTGTAGAATGGGATTCTCGATACTCATATGCACCCAATACTTATATAATTTATTTTTTAAAGGAAAAATGTTTTATATCATCACCCAGTGTCTCATAAGAACTACTTACAGTACTTCCTACAGTTGTCCAGAAAGAAGATGCAGAAATGTCTATAATGTGCCTACCTTCACTACCAGCAAATACTTATTCTGATTTTTCATTCTTGGCTTTCTCAGCAGCCCCTTTATGGTTTACAGATAGTGTGATTGAAGTGGTGACCTGAGAGTTAAAGCTAATGGTGAACTTTGAAATTATAATCTTTAGAGATAAATAAGAATATTTTACAATGAAAAATCTTTAAAAAGCACTACACACTAAACATGGTTTATGTAGACTTACTTGGACAAGGGAAATGCAAATACTCTTGGGACCTCATTATTTCATAGCCCTTGGGGAAATCCTGTGGGGTACCTGGAACGCAATATAGAACTCTTCGTACCATAGGGTTTTGTTATGGCTTCTGTGTATGTGTTTTAAGTGTCTTCACTGTAGTTTTAAAATTCCATATGCTACCAAGTGATATCCAGGTTGAATTTTTCATGTTTCACATATTTTTCAGCTAGAACAATTGTTCTTTCACTGAGATGAGATGGACTAAGTTTTTATGCCCTTATCTAGATTCATTTAGTTTCTCATTTTTCAGTGCCTAGTCAAGCTGTTTGATGAACAATTTTTTTGAGTGTACATGTGGAATATGAAATACCTATGCCAAGGCACTAAAGATGAAATGAAAATAGAAGACTCCTCGTGCATTAAGATTATCTAAATGTAGTAGTCTCATTGATTCAGCTGATTCAGCTGGCTAAACAGACATTCTTTTCCTTCCTTATAATTGTTTTTCTTCCAAAATTTAAGTTTGCCATATAGAATGGAATGAATCTTCTAATATTAGTTTACAAGTTGCTATTCTCTTCTGTAATAACTTTCCAATGACTCTAAAGATTATGGAGATGATGACCACAAAGGAGATGTGAAACTAACAAAGCAATATTCCACAGAGCCAAACCTAACAGACATATCTTTAATCTTTCTCCCTCCCCTCCCTTCTCCTCCCCCTCCTCTCCTCCCTCCTTCCCTCCCTCCCTCTCTCCCTTCCTTCCTTCCTTCCTTCCTTCCTTCCTTCCTTCCTTCCTTCCTTCCTTCCTTCCTTCCTTCCTTCCTTCCTTCCTCTCTTTTGCACTGAAAAGGATAGAAGACAATATCTCAGTTCCTGAGAATTTTTCTGAAGAGTTTTCAGAAGCAAGTGCATATTCTAAACTTTTAGGACTGAGAACAAAGTGGTTGTATTTCTTTCCTTTTTCCCTTCCTTTACAACCCCTCCCCTCCCCTCCATTTTCCATCCCTTTCTTCTCTTTTCCTCTGCTTTCCTTTCTTTCTTTCTTTCTCTCTCTTTTGCTCTTTCCTTCTTTTGACTGGAGATCTACCCAATTAGGACTTTTGATCACCTTTTTTTTTTTTTTTTAAATATACTGTACTAAATGTTAAGGAACATGGAAATGGGATACAAAGCAGAAAATAGATACTATTCTTCATTCAATAACTATTTCTGGAGCGCAAATTAAATATTAGATACTCTTCTAGATTCACAGAATACATTAGTGATCAAAATAAACAAAAATCTCTGCTCTTGTGGGGCTTATGTTCTAATTCAGGCTGTAAACAACAACACAATAAAAATAATACATAAGTAAATTATATAACATGTTATGGAAGTAATGTGTAAAACATTCAGCAGAATAAGTGGCTCAGGAATGTGGCAATGACAAGTGTTGGGGGATGGGGTAACAAATAATTTTAAATTGTAAATTATGTTACGTAGCTGACGTTTGACTACAGATTGAAGGAGTTAGCCGATTCTCAAGTTTGTCAATCTCCAAGACACTTGAATTACAGTTGGGCAGGAAGTACATGACAGATAATACCAAAGCAATATATCTCAAGGGCAAATTCATAGAGTATAGCACGTCTCTCTGGGTGTTAAAAGAATGCATAGCATAGAAATGATTAAAATTTAAAGATGATCATAAGAATTGAATGAAAGGAAAAGAACATTCCTGCTGAGAGTCAGATAAAGCATGAAGGTAAAATGAAATAAATTCTATAATAGGAATAGGTAAATCTTTTTAATGAGTAAACTTAATTTTATTCTACTAACAACCTGAAAAGACCTTGAAAGTGGGGTTTCTCTGATTTCAAACATAAAACGTACACTGGGGACTTAGATAGCCTAGGAAGGTTAATCAGATTAATTAAAAGGAATGACAACTCTGGATTCAACACATTAACATGGAGGAGATAAGGATGAAAACTTTAAAATCATTAATGACAGAAAATCAGCCTTTGCAAAGCCAAGGGGTCGACAGAACACACACGGGCATTGGCTTCAAGGTGGTGCCCATCAAGAAGGTAGCAGTGGGTTAATGAGTTACAGAGAAAGTGAACAACAGCTTTGCTATGTCCTGAAGGGAGACAGAAAGCACAGAGAAGGCCCTAGAACTTAACTTTTAATCTCACAGAGAAGAAAAAACTCATGGGAGCAAAAATTAAAAAAAAAAACAAAACTGGATAAATTTTAGCATATACTGTATAATAAAAGAAATAAAAGGCTTAGCAATTCTGGATAGACTTAAAGAATAACATGCTTTTAGAATTGCATCAGCTTCATGTTAAAATGAATAAAATGATTTTAGAATTCAGATAATTAACATAAACCATAAAGTATGTGCAAAAGAATTAATATAAATTATAAAACATTTTCCAAGTTAAGGTTATATTTAATTAATGAACTTGCATGATGCACCTATTCTAGAGATAATTTACAGAGGTATAAGAATTACATTAAGCCATTAATAAAAGTTAAAGGGTAAGTTAATAGATATATTTCACATTGTAAGACAGTTTGATTTATGTAATTTTCAAAAGTATTTAAATTGTGTTTAAACAGTTTTTTGGGTGCGTGGAAGAATGTGTCACCTTGGAATTATTTTTGTTCAAATTCTCACACATGGAAACAACAGGGGAAGAAAGTTATACCTCTCAATATTTATATGGAAAATACAGTAAATCTGAAGAAACCTCACTGAATATCTGTACTTCATTTTTTCATATTATAATAAATACATATTTTCAATTCTCCAGTATTAAAATTTAACTGGCTTTTTTTTCATCTCTGAATTTGCCAAGACTAGTTCCCTTATATTCAACTTCTAGGCCAAGTTAAAAAAAACAAGTAAACAACAACAACTGATTATTTCCTGAGCATGATTCTTCCCCCAGCACTCTTTTACAAGCATAGCATGGTCTCAGCATAAGAGTCCATTGGTGTGATACGCAGGCTCATCAGGTTTCTGGATGTCTTGGGTTTCTTATCTCATACAACATTATACTTAACCTTTCCCTTTAGAGGAAGGTATTCATGTTTTTCCAAGAATGGATTAAAATAAAAGTAGAAATTCAGGCTGTGATATATAAAGCAAAGTTATTTTTCACCAAAGTACTATATTATTATATATTGTTCTACTAGAAGAATGTTGTATAAAAAGGGTAACTACAATAAATTAGAGAAATAATTTACTAATTTACCTTTTTCTGCTTATATTAAATTCCACACTAGCTTTTCTCTTACTGTCACCTTTTTGTCGTAATTTGTATTTTATACATCACAGTAAACATTATTCTATTTAACTGATGCTATTTTTGCCTAAGATGAAGGTTGATTGTACAAATAATTCATGATATAAAATGTTATCTCAAAAATGTTAAAAAGAATGTACCTCTATAACTCACTGAATTTTCCAGGAGAAAGAAAAAAATAACATTTTTAATGCTAGAATAAAATGTCAAATATCTATAAAGCCTAATCAACTAATATCTAACTAGCCAAGATCATGGAAAACAAAGTGATTTTCTAGAAAAAAAACCATTTTGTTTGTTTTCTCAAGTATTTGTTTGTTTTCCAGTATGTAGCTTACATTTAAAAAAAATACAAGACAGTTAATGACTTCCTTATTTTTGTCTAATGATTTTCTCATCAATGTTTAAATAAAAGTAATTTTTCAGGTGAAAACACAGGGATAAAATAAGCAAAAGTCATCTAAATACTTTTTCTATGTTCAGACAGGTTCATATTTTGAAATTAGCCTAGGTCAGAGACTTAACTGTGGTTCAGTAGGTCTATTAACTTGGAGGGAAAAAACTTTTGGCTCAAGGACATTAAAAATTTTTACCACTTTGTTGTCAATAGAAAATAAACGTAGCTTTATATCAACTACAGTGTTGTAGATATCCCAAACCATTATTGATACAAATCATTTCTTTGAAATCATCACCTTAGATTTTCTTATTTAATGTGTTATTGAAGAAGCAAACTTATTTATGTGTCATAAATTTAATATATTTTGAAATTCATTTAACTAATTATCATTTAATTAAATCAATTCATTTCCTATTAATTACATTTTTTTGGATTTAAAAATTTATTCTAAGTTTGGCTTGAAAGCGTTCACCAGAATGTCAAAGAGGCACACACACGGCACAACAGAAGATTAAGAACCCCTGCCAGGTGTGCTGGCACATGCCTATAATCCTAGCACTTTGGGAGGCCGAGGCAGGCAGATCACCTGATGTCAGGAGTTCAAGACCAGCCTGGACAACATGGTGAAACCCCATCTCTATTAAAGCGACAAAAATTAGCTGGGCGTGATTGTGTGTGCCTGTAATCCCATCTATTCAGGAGGCTGAGACAAGGAGAATCTCTTGAACCCAGGAGGTGGAGGTTGCAGTGAGCCAAGATCACGCCATTGCACTCCAGCCTAGGCAAAAGAGCAAGACTCCATGAAAGAAAGAAAGAAAGAAAGAGAGAGAGAGAGAGAGAGAGAGAGAGAGAGAACGAATGAACTCCTAATAATAATCAATCCTAGTTTGATTGATTATTTTATAAAGAAAATATTTGAACTTCATCAAAAAAAATTTAACAATTACAAGGAAACTCTAACTTTTAAAATTGCTTATAATTTGGCCCTGTCTTTGTTTCTCTCTTACTTGTTTGCTCATCATGAGAACAGATAACATTTGCTGGGGTAGTTTTGATATTTATTTTCTTGTGTCATCCCATATATTCCTCACGCTATTTTTTTGCTTGTTTAATTTGGCCTGGTTAGATGTGGAAGATACTCACATATAATTTCAATTTCCTACAGAAATGGACACATACACAATTTTGTCGTAATTACTTTCTATATTTAAAATATACCTTATAATTTCACAGAAGCTTATGAGATAGATTAAGAATTAGGACTTAAACTAGGCCATTTAGATGCCCGCTCCCTGGAATCCGAATCATGTGAAGAAATTCTGAGCAGATGGCAAAGAGGCTGAAAACTCTGGGTGTTCTATTCTATCCTAACGGTGGTGCTAAAGTGAATCCAAGCACAACTCAGGTTGGAGAATGCCTCATATGTTTTTCAATAATTTATTGTTTATGTTAGTTGGAGTCAGTTCTGTTGAAACTAAAAACTTTAATTCTGTAATCTCTCAGTTGGGATCCTAGAGGAGTTGCCACAGATGGGATTATTTCATTTTATAATTTTTAGATTAGTTTGGAACAAGCTGCTCACCCTTCTTTGCTAGTAAGATTTCCTAGATGAATGACTTGGGTTCAAGAATTATTTCCCTTTCCTGTTTAATTTCTCTTTTTGCTTTCTCTTTCTCTTAAACACTCAATTGATACACAGTCAAGTTGTAAAGGACCTATCTGCAGATTAGTAGCTCACATGGGTTATAAGTTGATGGTTTATATTTTCTCATTTTCAGCTTGATTAAACCTTATATTAAATAACAATATTTTAATAATTATAATAATCTATATGAATTATGAATATAAAAGCATTTAGAACAAGACAAAACACTATCCAAATACAAGAGAATAATATAGTTTATTAAATGATGTTTGTTACTTCCACTATTATAACCTTAGAAATAGCCTTTTATTTCCCAGAGTGCATAATACCAAACCAACACAATGACTTTCATAATAACAAAGGGTGAATTTGAGAAGGAAGAAACTGACAACAGAGAGGGGAGAAAGGAGATTGCTGCAATAGATCAGGAGGCAGCAGTCTGAAACTATACAAGAGTAGCAGAAATGAGAAAAGGAAAAATGGAAAGAGAACGGAAAAGAAAGACATCACAGAGAGTTAATTGACAACTTTGGCAATTACTTTTATAAGAAGGGAGAGAGAGGGTATAAAGATTGTAAAAAGAAAATTAAGTATTCCAGCAAAAATTAAATTAATGGATGAGCAAGCAAAAGATTTGAAAGAAAATAGTTAAACTAATTAGTGCAGTTTTCAACAGGAAGAGAGATTGAGGTATTAGTAGGATTTCAATGTGGAGACATCCAGGTAGCAAGTTAAAAACCAGGGCTGGGTCTGTATATTTATAAATTACAGAAAAAAAATGCAATTGTTGAAACAAGACCACAGGAGCAAGTCCAGGAACAGAAACTTGGGAATTTACACTGACTTTTAAGAGAGTATGAAATTTAAGAGATGGATTTAAAAAATCACCTAGAAAAGGAGATGGAGAAAAGTAAAACCAACAGGAAGCAATGTCTTTAAATCTAAAGCAATAAAATGCAAAGAAAAAATGAAATTATGAAGAAGCCACTGTATTTAGGACTCAGCAAACTTTTGGAGACTGTTGGGAAACCAGCTTTTGTGGAGTGCTTAGAACAAGAGTCACTTTGCAAGGAATTAATTTTGGTCTAAAATAAATATATGAATTTCCTGTCACAAAGTCTACATTGGGCTGGAATCAACTATTCTGCCCTGAATCTAATAACCACCACAATAACACTCTTCCTAGAAATACAAAGCTTCCTCCTACTTTATAGCATTTTTCCTATTTGTGTTTAAGATTCTCTGACACTTTTTTCTCTAGAACAACAGCAACAAAAATTAACACTTTTTCCAAAAGAATTTATTTCATTTCTTTAGAACAGAGGATCTCTTCTATATGGTCGAGGTTAAAATATGTATTTATTACATAATAATAATAATAAAACGTCCACACACAGTGGCTCACGCCTGTAATCCTAGCACTTTGGGAGGTCGACGTGGGTGGATTACTTGAGGTCAAGAGATCTAGACCAGCCTGACCAACATAGAGAAAGTCCATCTCTACTAAAAATACAAAAAAAATTAGCCAGGTTTGGTGGTGGGCACCTGTAATCCTAGATACTTGGGAAGCTGAGACAGGAAAATCACTTGAACCCAGGTGGCAGAGGTTGTGGTGAGTTGAGATCACGTCATTGCACTCCAGACTGGGCAACAGAGCAAGCTCCATCTCAAAAATGAAACAAAACAAAACAAAATCTAAAAGTTTACCAATTTATTTAATGGAGTTTGTTTACCTATGTGTTTCACTCAAGAGTGTTTAGTTAGAATCCTTGTGTGACACTGTGTGATCGTGGACTTTATTTTAAAGATGTTCACATCGAACAGCTCTTAGCAAAACATAAGTTGAAGGAAGTACAGTATACCCACTTTAAAGTATGATAACAATTTCCATCTACTACAGACATATTTAGACAGATACTATTATTTCATTATTGAATTATGAAAACATTTGCTGTATTATATATGTTATGATATGAAATATTAACTATGAGCCATAGTCAACATATATTTTGGGAAAAAAATCATTGGCATATACTTGGTACATCTAAATTAAAATGAGGAAGAAATCTGGAAGTGGTGTATACTCAACCAGAGTGATAGTCCTATTTATATCTGCTTTATTGTGGTTGAATTAGGTATATTAAGATCTTAGTATTATCAAAATACTAAGTTAAGAGAAATAAAGAGCAACAAGTGATATTTTTAATTCAATGTTTCACATTTCAAGGGTTCTACTCTATGTTGACTAAAATTCTGTTTTTGAGTTTTCATAACTTAATCATCATAAATGAGTTATAAAATAAACATAAAAAGACACATTCGTTTTATTATTCAGTAAACTCCAAGAGATTGATATAATTGTATAAATCTTTCATTCAAAGTAAATCAATTATTTTAATAGGCTGAGCTAAACAAGAGGTCAATCTTACTTACAGAAACAACCAAAAGAGGTTGAATGATGTACCAATGTTCCAATTCTAGTTAAGGTCATAGGTTTGCATGTAAATTCTATGACTGGAATGTTTGCTATACCCAGAACCTAGGACAAATTCTGCCATATATTAGACTCTTCATTAATGCTGTTGATGTGACACTTCTCCCAATTCTTTTATATTACATCTGAGGAAAATTTCAACTCTTTGGCTTCCATTTAAACTTGTTTTTATTTTTACTTTTTGAGACAGAATCTCGCTCTGTCACCTAGGTTGCAGTGCAGTGGCACATTCAGCTTACTGCAGCCTTGAACTCCCAGGCTCAGGGGATCTTCCCACCTCAGCCTCCTGAATAGCTGGGACTACAGGGACCTGCCCCCATGCCTGGTTAATTTTTGTTTATTTTTTAGAAAGATGAGGTCTATGTTGTCCAGGCTAGTCTAAAGCTCTTGGACTCAAGCCATCCTCTTGCCTTGGCTTCCCAAAGTGCTGGGATTACAGGTGTGAGCCACTGTCCCTGGCCCTGAAATTGCTAATTAAACTAAATTAAAATATTTAGAAGATTTGCTTTAAAGGACAATTTAACTTATATACAGGGTGTTTCTAAAGTGAGATTTGCTTTTAGATGACACAAATTCAAAAACAAACATTAATTACTCCTTTAGCTAAATAATCACAAAATTTAAATTAATAGGGCCTGAATCAATATCAGTATTTTAAAGCCTAAGTTAGTCATCAAAATATAATATAACCGTGGTAAAATTAAGTCCTGTTTACATTTCACTGTGAAATTTACTTTCCACCATTTGGGAGGTTACAAGGAAAAACATTTCTTGGTTTAAAAATTTTTTTTCTATGTTTAATTTTAGTTGTGCATTTTTCATTTTTAGATTATTATTTTTTGTTTGAATCTGTAAAGCTGTTAAAAAATGTGGAATAAATTACCAAGGTAATCATCTGCTGTTTTACCATTTCCTTCTGGTGCCAGCTAAAATTAAAATGGGAATATCAGTGTTTAGAGATTTAAATGTTAGGCATGATTGAACTAATATCATTTGGAAGAAAGGCT
This sequence comes from Macaca thibetana thibetana, assembly GCF_024542745.1. Taxonomy (NCBI): domain Eukaryota; kingdom Metazoa; phylum Chordata; class Mammalia; order Primates; family Cercopithecidae; genus Macaca; species Macaca thibetana. The sequence continues at coordinate 80,236,694 of NC_065589.1, read as the reverse complement.
CCCAGACAAATCCACCAACATGTATTGAAAAAGCAGCTGCTTTTACTGACTACCCTTCAGGTTCCTCCATTAGTCTGTTTAATGAATTTTTCCCTTTTCAAAAGTGCAGTCTTAATCAGATTCCTGATGAAACAATATAGTTTTTTTTTTTTTTGCTAAAATTCACATCTGGTGAGAAATACAAAACAAAACAAAATATCCCAAGAATGATTATAGAGTTAGCCATTTCTCCCTGTAATCCCCACCAAAAAAAAATGTGTATATCCTTAGAAACGTTTGACCACAAAGATATCTCAGTTACCAAAATTTCTAGATAAAGAAACTGCCATGCACAGATAGTTATTTCTTCAGGTTCATAATCATGCTATAGAGAATGACATGAAAAAAAAATTTCCCCCTCTATCCTGGGAGTACATCATATCAGACCTTGGATTTCTCACCAGGCAATAACTAGGGCATGGTTACTGAGTGCAAGTAAATTGTAGATGAATATATTGTTTCTTGGGACAATTATGGTCAAGTTATCTAGTTTTTTCAATAAAAACTGCCATTGAGTGCTGTATTTTCATATGCACAGCCATCCAATTCATATGAGTTACTACCATGCACAACTGAGATATATTCCTTATTCTCAATAAGCTCACTGCACTTGGGCAGAACCAAAGCTGAAGTGAGTACTATGAGTAATAGTAGATTTATATCAACTCTTAAAGGATATTTTATATGCAGATATGGTCTAACACCAGTTACCAGGAGAAAAGTAAAAACAACTTATTTCTTCTGTGTTGTTTCCATGGGATCTGTTGTCACTAAAACATAGCAAGAGCTGAGTAAATATATGTTGAAGAAAAAGTGGATGTTTTAATGAGCGTGTTCTAGGAAAAACATGAGACCTACTACACCTTGAACTAAGAGGAAAGTCAGGGAAAGTTCTCTGGAGGGGATGACAGTTCCCTGAGATCCTGCACAGATATAAACATTGGGCAGGACCCAGTATAAGCAGCCAGGCTATATCGTTATTGGAGGATATATTCTTTAGTCAAACTGAAACACCATTTATCTTTTATATAAACAGAAAGCCAAAAATGTTGAATAAACTCTCACTTTAAAAAGTAAGCTAGAGTTTGTGAGTATATGTGTTTGTGTGTATACACACACACACATATTGTTTATATGTATATAAACAATATAACTATAGCTATACATATACATATATGTATATAAGCATCTACAGTTACATATCTCCATATGCATATATATGTATTTTTATATACCCATAGTTGTATTGTTTTTAGAAACCAATATATAATCAAGCAAATCTGATAAAGTATTACATTCAGTAGAAATTATTTCCTATACCTTTACCATTGAATCCTCTTATACCATTGAATCCTCTTATAGGTTTGCCTTGTCTACTTAAAGTGTGAGTCAATTTACACAAGTTTCAATAAAAAGTAAAAGCAAATAAGCAATAACAATTTCATTGCCTTTTAGCTAATCTTTGAAGTCTCATGATTTGCTATGCACAGGAGGACATTTCAGGGTTCACATTTTGAGGCCAAGGACATATGAAGGAAAAATCGGTTATTATTTGAAGAAACAAAGGATGACATAAATAATATTCAAACATAGTGTAATTGGTTGATCTAATGAAAAGTCCTTGTTAAAGAATTACCTGAGAAATTTTCGACTCCTCAAGAAAGAAGAAGAGGTACTTTCTACTCTTTCCCAGATAAGGTAGCTAAAGATTGGGCGTGGGTTTCTTCACCTCCAGGAGAAACAATTTTTTGTTTATAAAAATGTAGATCTGTGAAGGGAATATTTAACCATACCCTACATAAAGAAGAGACTAGAGACCTTGGGACTTCCGGATTGAAAGGTAAGAGGCCCAAGCCAGAGAAGTAAATTGCGTTGTCCTCTGTTAACAGTGGAGACCTGCAACCTTGCCTCACACAGGTCCTAGGAAGTTGTACATCCCCTAGGGACTAAAAGCTGCCTGGTATCATCGAGTCTGGGGAGAATAGCTCAGCCCAGCACTGAGGGGATAAACTTGACAGCAGATAGGTCATCTTTCAAGTAGATCCCTAGGACAAACCACGGTACATTTTCAGTGATAATCACAATGAATTAACCCATTCAAGGTTTCTCAGCCCAATTTCTTGAATGATATAAGTCCTGGGGTCTCTACAACTCAAGAATAGTAAGGGCACGTCACAATGATTGCTCTTAGATCTATCACTGATGTTGATTGGAAATAAGTTGCAAGCTAGGTGTGATTAGATTGAGGACTAAAATGAAGGAGAGAGGGAGGGAGGGAAAGAAGGAAGAACATGAGGTCAGGAAGGAAGGAAGGAAGGAAGGAAGGAAGGAAGGAAGGAAGGAAGGAAAGAAGGAAAGAAGGAAGGAAGGAAGGAAGGAAAAACAGAGGAAGAGAGGAAAGAAAAGAAAAAGAAAAAGAATCCAGAGAACAAAAGCTTTTGGAATTTTTAAAATGAGAGAATTTTGAAACAATTTAAATATCACAAATTAATAATTACTTTCTAGATGATAATGTGTATTTGCTTCTGCTAATTGTTCTCAGCTTTGCAAAAATTGCCAAAAATTGCCTTCAGAGTCCCACTTATTAAAACATTCAAAAGATACAAAGTCCTGAAGAATATGTAATAACTTTGCATATAGTGTGTTTACTGAAAATGAAAGATAATAACGTCACTTAAGTGGAAAAGCCTTAGTATTTTCACTATGCTAATCAAGTGTACGGTATGTGGCACATAATTTCTTAATGCTATGAATTTGTGTAGCTTATGATAGCTAGCTAGAATACTTATTTATCTTCAAAAACACTTTGACATAGTCTGAAACTTGACATGTTCACTGGAAATCTAACGCAGGGGATTCAAACATTTTCTAGTTTAATGACCACCTTGCATAATTTTTAAAAAATAATCTCAAGTAGAAAAACAATACTTTGCTCTGACATACATTGGTTAAACAGGAAATTAGTTGTCACAAACCATTATTCGGCAAATATTTTAAATTAATTTATATTTTTATAAATCTCAATAAACTTTTCCTTGTATTTGAAAAAAATCACCGTGTGTGCAAGACATGTTATTTATTCGATCTTCAGCTATGCTTATTTCTCCTGTAAATTTAGGGGACCCATGCAATAATTCTGCATCCCCTTAATGTCTGTATCTTGTAGGTTTTAAGAGTATAATCACTTAGTTACCACTAAAAGTCCAAAATACTATAAATTTTTATTGTGAGTGAAGTAAAATTAATGTTCCCCTTCTCATTACTCCTATAAATAGTATCTTCTGAGCCATATACTAGTATTCATAATGAGATCACAAGTAGTGAATCACTTGTCTTTAAAACTAATTACACCAGAAATGTTTAGTGTCTGGTATACGTACAAATAAGCTTGGCTTCAATATTTTATTTCACTGCAGCATCTGCTCAACAAGGATTTTCCCTCTAAAATATATGCTTTATTGAATACCTAAATACGGTCTTTTGAACAGCACACTTAAGATTTATCTAGATAACGCATTCTAACAAAACTTCCTTAGAAAGATCTGCACAAGGTATTATTCTTTCACTTAGGAACAATACATTATTTACATGTAGAATAGCAACTAATTACAATTGCTTTATCATTCTAGTTGCTTGGCTGTGATTTCTAAGTTTATGAATGCCTTTTAAAAATATTCTACCTAAGAGTCAGGTTGGTATGTTACAGCAAAAATAAGCTTGTTTTTATGATTCTGTAAAAACTAATAACACAATTCTCTTTTGGTCATATGACACATATTGAATGTTAACACTTTTGCTTCATCTACATTTCCCCCTACATTTATATCCCTGTCTATATCAAGGAATTGATTAGAAAGCTACTCAAGCAAGCTTAAGTGGGGGAGTTCTACTGTAGGCATTGAATAGATTTGGCTGATATCTATGGTGAATATCTATTGCTTGGTGTGCTTAGCAACATTTCCACCTTTTCCTCTGGAAAAATCCTTCTTCTGACTTCAAGCTTGGAGTTTCAATGTCCCTATGTCCTTACAACCTGAACATATGACGAGATTATCAGAGGCTTTCTCAAGTTGTTCAAGTTGTTTTCAAACTATGACTAAAGAAAGAGAGTCTCTGGTGACAGCACTATGAAAAACAGTTCCCCAAAATCAAAATATCTGATTCGATTACAGCGACAACTCTTCACATTTTTTAAGTTCAGACATTCTACTAAGCACTTTAAACATTTAACAGCAACTCTATCATTATACACCACATGTTACAGGTGAGGAAACTGTAGGTTAGAGTCAATGCCCAAGTCTTAGTGCAGTTAAGTCATGGTGCTCTTATCGAAGTCAGGCAGTCTAATTTTAATCTGACAACATTTACTTATCACTTTCTAACAGTGGGAAGAAATCTGCCTGAGAGTGTGAGGTGCACCATAAAAGGAGAAGCACAGATGAAGGATTCGATAAGATAAGATGGTGGTATTTGAGTCTATAGATCCAGCTGCTTCTCAGCTGTGCCAGAACCTCTCCCCTTCCTGGAGTTTGACTGTTAAATATTCCTTTAATTATGATATTTCCCATTCTCCTAATAAGTCTCAACTTTTTTCTCCCTTAACCTAATTTGAGTTGAGTTGCTGAATCTCCAAAGAAGGGAAAGATAGTAAAGGCGAGTCCCTCAGGAATGGGCAGAGGAATTGAGAAGCCAACATTCAGTGTTGCTCTCTTTGCCTCTCAAGAACACAAAGGCTCCCTTTCTTTCTGCTTCCCTCTCTTTCTCTAGATCTTGTCGTTCTCTCCATTGCTTTTCTCCAACTACTCATTTTATTTTCCCTGACTAGAGATCTTCTTTCCTTTTTCATGCCTTTTTTGTTTTTTTCCTTCTACACAATGTACAATTTATTTCACAGGGATCAAGAAATAACATATATATGTATATATATAGTGTGTATGTGTGTGTGTGTGTGTGCATAGGCTTTTGCTATAACATCTGTCAGCAAATAACTTGAGCTAATGTAAGATCTGGTTGGAAGGAAAGAGAGCCTAACACTGGGGATGGGGAGGGTGAATGAAGGAGATGTGGAGAGAAGAATTACGCTTTTGGGAGCAGTGGGAAGAAAGACTGTGGATTTAGATCCATTCTGATCTAATTAGCAGATGTGAAATTGATAAAGACCACCCTGTGGCACAAACTTTAGCAGAGAACTGGGTGGTGTTCCTCTCAACACTAGCAGCATTGTACACTTCACTCATTTAGAACTCAGTCTATACGTCTTAGGTGTTTGTCTTTTGAATGTCTGAGCTCCTTAATGGGAGAATCTGAAGAATGTTTGGAGCAGTCATAAAAATTGGATTTTAGTCATAGTATCAGTATATGTCTCGTATTCATTTTTATATGAGAATTATAATAACTCCCATCTGCCCACCTTATAAAATTGCTGTGAGACATGAAGTTATATAAATAATGTAAATATGTGTAGGAAACTGTAAAGGTATAGGTAAACATGGGAGGTATGAGTCTTAATCTGTGTTTTATCCAGAACCAGAAATCAATATATTCTATGAAATTAAGAAACAATTATTTAAGCAGTTGTTTAAAATGAAGAGAAAGAACCTTCAGCCAGTAACACAATCATCATGTCATCTTGAAAGCATTTTATAATACAATGGATAGAATAGAGATAATGAGATCCATCACTGCTACTATGATTCTTTCTTCTAAGTTTTGTCTACTTTTCTATAAGCATTTCAGGAATCATGCCCCAAGATTCCATTTCTTGAAATTTCTATAACTTTGTCTCAACTGTACACACTTACTTTCATAAATGAATGTATGCTACTTTAAGACAGGAGCCATGATTAATTAAGCACCATTCTGAGTACTCAGTAAACACTACAAATATTATTTGAAACATTTAAAAAATCATTCAACTGATGAGTTTTGAACCCAAAAGCCCTGTACCTATATCCATTTGTATCAATTATTACTATGCCATTTGCTTCCCACTTACGATATACGAAGTAGATATAGTTTGTTAATTGCAAATAGCATGCATATGCAGTTGACTTTCACTATCTAAAACTGCAAATTACTCACTGCAAGTTACACAGTGTGCTTCTTTCTAGTTTCTGTCACCATACTGATACTTAAAATTATAGTAAAGTTCCAAAATTGTTAGAAAATAGCATGACCAGAGCTTGATGCATCCGTAGACAGTAAACATTCAATCAAATTGCGGGGAGAGAAATGCGGTATAGGAATTGGGTTAAGAGAAACAAATGACCAGAGGAAGTTAGAAAGCTAGTAATGCTGTCTTAGTTGGGTGAAATACCTAGTAGAAAATTAATCTGGAAGGAAAGCATTTGCAATGGGAGCGTGTGTGTGTGTGTGCGTGTGTGTTTTGTTTTTGTTTTTGTTTTTACTACTTAAGCTTATTGGTTCTTTCATTTGGTGCCTACTATGTGTCAACTACTATGGTAGTCTCTGGAGATTAAAAAATTTAGCTATTTTGCCTTTGTGTAAACAATGTGACAAACACCATAACAAATCGATGTGAGGAATTTAATAAAGATGCTACAGGAGTCTGTGTGTGTGAAATGTGTGTTTGTGAGGTGTTTTTTTTCTCTGCCCTAAGGAAAGATTTTTATCAGTAGGCAGTGTTTTTAAAGTTCCTCTTTAGTATTTCTTTCCTTCCAAATATTTGGCTTTTCCGTTGCTTATATATTTTATGTAAAAATGGGTATTTCCCAATAGTATATTACTACAACTATACGATTCCTTAAGGTTTCATGGAAATCTCATGTCAGAGCACTGCAAATCAGGAAGTGGAAAATAAATGGTCAGTATGATGTCTCTGAAAGTTTCATTTTGTAGAAGAGAAATCACAGCAGTTACAAGAAGCCATGATGCTTTGATTTTATGGCTAGCATGATCATAAAAATTCAAAGCACAAGGTGGTCATATTTTATGTATGTATTAAGAATGAAATCATTTTCAAGGAAATATGCCTTCTCTCCATGTAGCCTCCTTCATAATAGTTTACAGACAGTATAACTTCCCAATTATCTAAATATTGTTAAAGATGATCAAATCTAGTGCAATCTAGCAATGTGTTCTAGGTCACTATTATAAACTACTAGAAATGCAAAAATGATACATAAATCTTCTTTCAAATGTACAGAATAGACTTATTTTTCCAGTAGAATTATGTCCAAGCATAAATAATCACTCCCTTTACAGATTACTGCAAGTACAAAAGCCAGATCGAAACTGACAGGGAATAAACAATGTAGGCTTAGATATAGATGCCTAAAAAAATCAATTCATGAGTTATTTTTAAAAAAACTAAAGACATTTGTAAAAATATCCAATGTAAACATAAATATCTTTAAGCAGATGCAGTTTCAACTTTAAATTTATTTTCCCAAATTCATGATATTTTAGTATGTTATGAAGCACCATACATACATTTACTCTAGCCAAAATAAATTTACTTTAAATAGGCAAAGAGAGCTCAGCCAACATATTTTGGTTAGCCAACATAATTTTTTAAAGCTGTTATATTTTTAAATTGTTAGACATATATAGCCATATAAACATCAGAGCTCTAAAACCAAATTTTAAAAATATTAAAATGTCACAATGCGGACATGAATATCTACACGGACTTTATTGTGTTGGATATAACCAGGAGAAGGGTAAGGAAAGAGGAAAAAGAATACAAGAAGGCACAAAACGGAAGATGAAGCTGTTACTAACACCAACATTCAACATAAACTTACTCTTCAGGGCACAAGGTGGAAGCAAAAGAAAGCCTAATTGCAGGGTGCAGACAACGGAAAATGAAATGAAGATGCAAATGTCAAAACTCAACTAATAGATGACACTTTATTGAATCCTCGTATGTGTATGTGTACAAGACCAAAAATGCATACACATGTATCTTCTTGCCTAAATATTAAATATAACCGTCAGCTTACTTCTGACATTGTGTTTAAGAGTGAGAACCCTGATTGACAAGGATGAGTGTTCACACTTTGAATATTGCTTTCTGAAACAACTCTTCTGCATGCGTTTCAATTCTTTCAATTCTGTGGGGCTTCTAATATAGGTAGGTCCTTTGCTATGTGCTTGAAGGTTTTCTTCCTAGGGACTAGAGGTGCATATGTCTTACTCTGTTGACACCACACTGTTCTCCTAACAAGCAGTGTTTGTAAAAGATAACAAAACATATTTATTGAATTTAATAGAGGGGGTGATAACTACAAATTTAAGTGGCCATATTACTGTCTTTCATGGAGCTGGCTCAATACATAGTGAAGAATGAATATGATCAAAATACAATAAATGAATGAATTTTACTTTACCTTGATGACAAAATTCTCCACATTTTTCTTTTATTTTTCGTTTTGAAATAGGGTCTCACTCTGTTACCCAGACTGCTGGAGTGCAGTGGTACAATCATAGCCCACGGCAGCCTTGTACTCTTGGGCTCAAATGATCCTCCTGCCTCAGCCTCCCAAGTGTCGGGGACCATGCCCCACCAAGCCAGCTAATTTTTACATAATTTGTTTTTAGACATGGAGTCTAACTATGTTGCCTAGGCTGGTCTCAACCCCTAGCCTCAAGCCATCCTCCTGCCTCAGCTTCCTGAGTAGCTGGGATTGCAGAACTTTTTTTTCCTTTTATAACAAATGCTCTGCTATTCATACTCATTTTCTCCCTTCCTCCACTTTAACTACTAAAAAGCATTTAATGTTTTTGCTTTCCTGTATACTTCATTTTCTTTTTAAAGTGTCTGTGTATGTGTGTGTCTGTGTGTGTATGTGTCTGTGTGTGTGTGTGTGTGTGTGTCTCAAAGGAAAGAAGGCTTGAAATTACCCGTGCCCCTTATTGATCAGGAAAGTTCAATTTCAGCACTAGTCAGTGTTGCTCACATTTGGCACATGTACCTTGACATGAAACAACAGGTTATGCAAAAGCAAACAAAACAAAAATCCAGCTACAAGAAAGGGCTTGTGAATTTGTGAAAGACCTAGTTATCAATAAAAAGAAGGTCTAAAACATGGCAATAGAGTTCCTTTTGTTAATGTTTCAAGACTGTCTGGCACCTCTTTGTTGTCACAACATTTTGTGATAAGTCTAAATTCCAGAAGTGATCAGCAGATCAAGGAGTTCCCCAATAACAAAACAAAAAAAAAGCTTGATTAGTGGAGAACTGTTTGATTCCTATTTTACTCGTTGTTTTTCTTTACATTTATGTCGTTGTCTTCCAGTTTTCTGCCAAACATTTGAGCAGCACGGATTAGAAAGCAAACATTTTCATACCATTTTACATCTAGTGATTTTTGTATGGGTAATATCTATAAAAATCAACATATACAAAAGTTATAAAATGAAGTCTGTTTCCAAGCTGTAACGCAGAAACTGAGCTACTTCTCCAGAGAAGTTTTGATGCCTCTAGTGAATCTGTGCTCTGTGTGTGTGTGTGTCCTTCCAAAGATGTTGTAAGCACGTTACACACACACACACACACATATACACACATATCATTTTTATTTCTACACAAAGAGTAGAATGCTCTGTACGATGTTCTTTTCTGGCTTTAAAAAAATTTAACAATTTATCTTTGAGATGATTCCATATAAGTTTATAAAGAGTTTATAAAGAGTATCCTCCTTTCTGTCTCAATCTCTCGCTCATAATGGCAGCATATTTCCCTATAATACGAATGAAAAATAATTTATTTAACCCATATAATATTGATGGACATAAACGGTATTTCTAATCTTTTGCTGCAATGAATAACCATGTACAACTAACTTTTAAATTACAACAAAATATGTTCCACGTTTTAAATTACTGACTTAAAACAAATTTAAGTTCGTAAATGATTGACTTAAAGACTAATGGGAGTACAAGCAATTAGTAAATTGAAGGCTATCAAAGGACATAAATAAGTGAAAGATGTTATTGATTAATCAAAACACAACTATGGAGAAACATTAAAATAGAAATGAAAGGCCTCAAATTGTAATAGTTTTGGACAGATTTTCTGAAGCTGGTTTTAATTTTAATAAATTGTGCCTCTATGTTTTACCATATGGAGGGAAAAAACCCTACAGGATCGATCATCTAGCATCAACCATTTACCTCTGAAGTCAAAACTGTCCTATCTTCCATCCAATTCAACACCAACTCTGGAATCAGCAAAATCCACAGACTTATTTAAGCAATGCCACATTTGGCTCATGAACATGGATATAGGATAGAGAAAAACTGACAAAGCAGAGGTAAAAGAGGTATCATTATATCCTTACTTTATCAAGTCATGAATGAGAGAGACCAGCAGGATTTTTTTTTTTTAAGGAGGATGAAGGAAGGTTTGGGAATCAAGGAACAAAGTGCTCCATAAATGTCGTCAGGTTCTGCAGCCTTTTCATAGGATTTGGCCAGGAGCAAGTCTTCCAGCTCTTGGAAAGTGTGAATGCCGGCTATAGTGTTTACTCCATTTCCCCATGTGGAATCGCCAAGTATCATTTCTGTCCAAGGGCAGTGTGTGCTGGCGCAGGAAAGGAAAAGAAGGAGGGGTAAAGAGGAGAGGTTGGCTAATGTTAAAGGGAGAGCTTTTCCACAGGGTTCTATGGTTGCCATAGTAACAGCTTCTTTTGTTTGTACATATTCAGAACAGCTGCTTCCTTTTGGTTGCTGGTGGCAGGGATATTATGGAGGTAACAGAGGCAAAGAAGCACCAGTCCGAAATGGAAAAGTTTCCATTGTCAGATTATTCTTGTTTAACTGGGTTTAACTTTATAGTAGGGTTAAATGTAGTATTTGAAGATTGGTGAGTAACAAGATCTTTTAAAAGATGGTGAATTCCGACAAGCACCAAGGTGTTCTGTGATCTACAAAGTATCTTGTGCTAGCTTGAACAACAGACCTCCACTCTCTTGTGGCCTTAAAACTTGAAACACTCCAGTTTATTTCTACCTGATATGCACATAAATCGTATTGCAAGCTCCCTAGAAGGTATTTTTCTCAACAGGAGGAAAAAAATGCCACTTCAACATGCCCACTAATCCCTGTGTACCTTTCCAAATACTAATTAATTCCTCTAATTAGAGCTTTTTTTGGCTGTAACCATTTACAAAGTTGATTTGCTGCATACAAACACATTTAATGAATATTCATAAACTAATAATATTCACTGAATTTACAGTCCTCTTGCCCACATACTGCTATTGCAACCAGCTTATAACAGCCTTCCATAGACTATGCTAAGGAAAGGCCATCTCCAAGGAAAAGGTAGAGAAAATTACAGTTTTATTTTAAGGAACAGACCGTCTACCAACTGAATTGTATATACTATACTTTATGTGTATATATATATTCTATATATAGTTTATATATATTATGCATACATATATATGTTAGGTTATAAAATACATGCATATGTTCACATATATGCATATATATATATTTAAAACATGGAATAAAATAGAAACTCTAGGGGTTAATAGTTTTGAAGCAAAACATTAAAAATGGCATCTGCAGGTTGAACAGTCAAATTTTGTAAACATACAAACTTAGGATGCAAATAAGCAAATCAGAAGGCACAGCTGTCTTTATAAACAAATTAATCTTGAACATAGGTGTATTATCATGTTTTTAACCCTTTGGGAGTTTTAGAAAAGTACAATACAAAAGCAAAGCGATGCTCTTGATTTAAAATTTAAATTAATTCACCATTTGTCCAACTAGGAGCTTTTAAACTTTAAATTTTTAGTGATATTAATGAAACAATTGACTGGTTTAATTTGGGCACTGCAGCTATTCACAGGTGCTACATCTTGAGACTGAGTACTTGGGAATTTGATTACATATTTGCCTGATAATTCTCACATCAGTCCACTCATCTTATCCCTTTACTTTATAAATTCTGAAAGAACTTATTTTGACGATTCAAAATTTGAAGGAATTTAGAGAACAGTAGAGATATTTAAATTATTTAATTAAAATATAGAGTTCCTGAACATTACTCTTGGATATAATATACATACATATTTATTTTACTTCTTTAAATAATATTTCAAATCCAAAGATTTTATATTTATATTTATTTCAGTTAACTATAAACTATTAAAGGTGAGATTTACAGCCTAAAGCCAAGCACAGGTGTTCTAATATCTCTGCTTTCAGATTGTAGGCTTTGGGGCAAATGTCTAACCTCTTTGAGCATCCGTTTCACAAACTGCAAAACGATGATACTAACGTCTTTGAGATACGGCTTTGAGAGAATCAATTAAGATAACAGAGATTCATGCTGTGAGTCAACTGTGACTCTTATATGATTCAACTTATGTGATTCAACTTATAAGAGTCAATTGTGACTCTTATATGATTCGGATAGAATAATACACATTACGAGAAAGTAATGTTTTGCTTTTCATCTCATGAAGCTTTATTTATTTTCACCTCTTCTCTTCCTCTTATGTTCTTGTGTATTATCAATATGTTGAAGACATCTATATTTCTAAATATACTCTTGAATTTTCTTCCAGGTTCCAGACTTGAATTTCCCAAATATTTGTAACTAACATCCTACTAGTTATCTCAATTGCACTGGATCCAGATCTGAACAATTTATCACACCTTCCTAAAAAATTTCTCCTCACTGTCACTCTTCTGGTAAAGGCATTACCTTTCTTCTAGTTTCTAAGGTCCGGTCCAACAATCTCAGACTTTCCTTTTCTTCCTATCCAGGTGATGGTTATGTTTTATACCTCTACAACTTGGTACAACCTCAGGAATTTGAGCTCTCATTTTCATTCTCATTCACCTTTGGTTGAGATAATCATGAATTCTTGCTAAGACTATTGTAGTATCTTCAGATCTCCAATTTCCCCAACATTCTGCAGACCATTTTCTTTTTCTGAAGCACATTACTCGCTCCTTGAAATGTGTTATGGTTTCTGGCTTCTAATTGCAAAGCTAAAACTTCTTAGCTTGACTCTCAGGGCATTTCATGATCAAAATCCACTTTACATGTCATTGTTATTTTCATCGCTCTTATAAAGTAAAACTTCTCATGATTCCATAATATTATTCATGTATTTGCAACTTGGCTTTTGTGAGTCTTACTTACTCTCTTCCCCTCCTTTGTGTAGCTTTCCTCTATCCCAACCTCTAGAGGTCAAATATCACTTTAGCCATGAAACTTTCCTCAGTTTCTTCCCTCCATGTTAAGGTAGACCTGGTTGCCCCTTTCTCTGAAATTTACATTTGGATTTCATCATTCTTAATTTTATACATTTTATTGCCTCTATTAGATTTTTTGATATGTTATTTATTTAATTTAGAATTACTATAACAGCTATTATAATAAACATTAATATGAAAAATATTCCAAATGAATAAAATTTCTACAAATTTAAACAATTTACATGTGACTGCCTATAACTTTTTGATCTATTAATAAAGTCTCAGAGTGAAAGTTGAATTTTTTTCCTAGCCTTTTATCTGATCTCATGTTTTTATATCTTTAGGCTATCCTGTTTGAAATCTTTATAAATAGCTTTAAATTATTGTGATAATACTATGTAATTCACAAATAAAATTATTGCTAGAGTACACCTAATAGATACTATTTTCTCTTAAAAAGAAATGTGAGTGAAAGAACACAATCCGTTTTTCTTTCTGGAGGCAATTGACGCCTGAGACTGAGGTATTTACCTGAGAGCCATTGAAGTCACCAGCTTAACAGGTAAGCCTACAGGCTAAGGCAGAAAAGTATAAAGATAAGAACCTGGATCCATGGTGCCATAGTTGAGCTGTTGAATTACCACTGCTGAATCCGTTCTACCTCCAAACATTTTGTCATATAAGATGATGAATTTCATGTTGTATAACCCTCTTGTAGTTAGATTTTCTGTTATCCTAGGCCAAAAACATCATAAAGAATGGCACAGACATTCAGAGAAATGAGTTAATGACAGACTGTGAGATCCCAGGGAGAGAAAAGGAGATAAAGAGAGTAATGTAGACTTTTTAATTTTTTATGAAGTAAGCTATACTTTTTTTATTTTTGATTAGTCACTAAGGAATTTTCCTGTACCCTCTAAAATATATCCCTATATTATTTGTATTAGTAAACAGTTTTCAGGTTCTTGTATCCAAATGATCTCTAAAAAAGACAACATATATTATCACATTCAATCCCCATGACAATAACTCGGTAAGTTAAACATTTCTTTCTGCTCTGATTAATTCGGTATTATGTATTTTCTCCTCTTGGAGTATTTATTGAATATCTTCCTTTTTCTCCCTTTTTCCATTGGCCACAAGTGTTAAAGTCAAGTGACCACCAGATCAGCCAGCTCAGATATATTTGGAAACACATCAATCTATTTTAAACTTAAGATACTGAAAGCCCCATTTGAACACACAGAATCAATAGTGGAAGCCAATTAGGAATACAGTTAAAGTAAATATAACTTTAGCTTTTACATCTCCAGCATTTTGCTCCCTTTTTCTTTCTCCCACTTCAACAAATTCAATGCATTAAAAATTCATTTAATGTATACCGATGTGAATACGATATCATCCCTGTGTTTGAGAATCTTATACAGTGGAGGAAATAGACGTATATAACTCAGAGAAGAAAAGCAAAAAGGACTAATTTCCAGTTTTTCCATAAAAAGGAAAAATCCTACACATGGCTAACCTAATCTCTCTTCTTGAAGCTTTGAACCTATCTTTTCCCAATTACCCAACTGTTGAAAATTGCACCTCAAATGATAAGTTCACCTCAATCATGACAGTGATCTTTAAATACATTTTGTAGAACTATAGTTGTTTAATTTTTATACCATGTCAGAATTCTTCCTAGAGCAAAACATGGCTGTATTTCCTTAAACAAGATAATTTGTAACTGTCAAATGATAGACATAATCTGTCTTCCAATATCAAAGGAATAGAGGCCAGGAATAGTAGTTCACGCCTGTAACCCTAGCACTTTGGGAGGCCGAGGCAGGCTGAATACTTGAGGCCAGGAATTCAAGACCAGCCTGGCTAATATGTCTCTACTAAAAATACAAAAATTAGCCGGGCATGGTGGCATACGCCTGCAGTCCTAACTACTTGGAAGGCTGAGGCATGAGAATCGCTGGAACCCAGGAGATGGAGGTTTCAGTGAGCCGAGATTGCGCTGCTGCACTCCAGCTTCCTTGCAACAGAGTGAGACTGTCTACAAAAACAAAAAACAAAAAACTTATGTCTTGCCAACTTGAACTAAATGTGTCAGCAAATGACAATGAAAGAAGAGCAAATGAAAATAGTGTTAACTTATGACTCACAAAATGAAACAAAAAGCACATCAAGAAGCAAAACCAAAAACCTACAAAAGCAAAACAAAAGAAAAAAAGTGTAAAACTCAATATTTTTAAAACCTTTGAAATAACCCGTCATTTTGTAGCTGGCATCAAACTTTAGCTTATCATAAGCAGTGTTATGACAAAAAAGTACTTAGGATAAACCGTTTCTGAGGTTTCATAAATGTTTACAACCTTATTATTATCCATTGTTTTAAATAAAAATAAAATGATGTGATAAACGGGATTGTCTTTCTCTTAAAATTACAAACACAAAAAATACTTTAATCACTGCTTTCACCAACTGTGAAAATTTATTTTCAACACTCAAACTTGATATTTTATTACTCTTTTCTGGTAATAAAATCATTGTTTGTTAAAGAAAATAATTTGAGGTGCTATTTTAATTGAACTTCAGACCTCCAGTGTCGTGGTTTAGTGATTTCTTTTTTGGGAGAGTAAGTTCAAGGGATATACCATGAAATACCAATCTAAGAAAATTCATATGAAGCGTTTCAGATCAGGAAAAGAAACTTTCTACACTTACGTTAATGTCCTTTTACAAATTATTATTTAAAATATATTCTTACATTTATTTTCACTTTAAGCTTATTTTAAACTTGAATCATTTAAACTTGTATTATTTAAACCTTTTATTTTCCTTACCTCATTGATTTTATTACTTGCTTTTATAATGATTAACAAAACATGGGTCAGAAGTGGAGACATCTTATATCCTCAAAAGGGAAGGAAGAGAAAGAAGGAATTGGATAGAAACATTCATTTCTGTGATGCCTATGCAAAGTATTTCATTCTGGGAGTGGTATTTGGTCCTATTTTACAACTCTTATCCTGTGTGGAGGGTGGGTAACTGTAGGTTTCTTCTAACTTAGAGCCATAAGATTTTGGGCCAAATGTACCAAGAGCAAGACTGTTCCCAAGATGAACTGGCATGTGGATGCTCTGGGCTTGTGTGTGGTAAGAATTCAGTCAGTAAATAAATTCCTTTAACTATAAACTCAGTGGAAGAATATTGCCCTCAAAACAAACTTTTTATCACAGAAAATTCTGAATATCAAAATTTATAAAAATGAAAACTCGTGTATAATTCTACCACACTGAAATAATGTTTATAAATATTTGGTGTCTTTCTTTTGAGTCTCCTTTGTTTACGAATGTGTATGCATCCTCACTTGTTTCCTAGAATAATTTTATAGGCATCACTTCAAGGGAAATTAATAATGATATTAATTTTCTATAGACACTTTAATAGTAGCACAATATTTTACATGTATAATCTGTAATTTAACATTCTCTCACTGATCATTTAAATTACAAAGCATTAATTTGTATAAAAACAGTGATGAGCAGCATTGTACATAAATTTATGTGAACCTTGAAATAATTTTTTGAATATAATTTTTGAAAGAGGAGTGAATGAACATTTGAAAGCTCTTTATATATATAACCATACTGTTTGCTAGAAATATACTACTCGCCTACTGTATGCTTTCTCTATATCAGGGAATATTGTCTTTTAAAAAAAATGAGCTAGTTTAGTAAAAAAACTTATCTGATTGTGTTAGTCTGTGTTTCTTTGATTAACAGTGAGTCTAGTTTTAATTTGAACTATATGTACTTTTCATTTCATTTCATTATCTTTGTATTATATATAATATATGTGAATTTTAGAAACTACACTGCCATTGTGACTTGTTATTTGTTGCACAGAAGACTTTCCTCTTATTGTCTACCATGCTTCCCTTTCTACTCACATGTTACCCTTTGAGGAGGCATTGATGAGTTGTGGTTTGGGGCTACGGAATAGAAATTGAGTGTAAATGATGCTTTTAAAAGAGTAGCCATCACATTTAAAAGTCAAATGGATATGGATAAAATGAATAATCAAAGTAAAAAAATTGATTATAAAAGGAAGGAATGTAGAGCTATATAACCAAAAAAAAAGGGAAAAAAAAACTAATAGATTTTTAGGACCAAGATGATTATACTCTTTTAGGCATTCATTTGCATTATGTACCAGAAAACTCTTTGACCTCCTTGATGTCCATTAAGTTGCTGCTGTACAATTTCATTATCTTATTTTTAATAATAACTACTACAAAATGCTAAAATATACATAGTGGCATAAGTGAATATAGACTTGCTTTATATTGTCTAGAATAAAGTGCATGTTGAGAGTGGATTCAGCATACAGGTCAACAGTGTGAATGCCAGTGTTAAAAAGGCTAGGTATGTGCCTTGGCTCTGCCCTTTACTAGATATGTAAACTTGGGCAAGTTATTTAAACAATCCATGCCTGATTTTCTCACAGGAATATTGTGAAGATTACAGAGTGAATACATGGAACGTGCATCAAACAACATCTGGCTCATAAGCACACCACACATATTGTCTGTCAATTATTAGTAAAGGTAGTAAAGTATGAAAAAACTACACATTTACAAAAATAAGCTATGAATATAATGTTCTCTCATTTATTTAGCAGGTATTTATCAAGCACATACTACATTCCAGATCCATTGCGTGGTGCTAGGAATATAAATGATCCCTTCCTGGTGAACCTGCTCTATCCTATATGTAGCCTCTGGAGAGGAGGCTTCATGTAAGTATTACATGTACACAACTCCATGTGCTCATCTTCGAGTCCAGGGAGGCCAATCATTGGCCAATACAAATGATCTGGGCCAAATAAGTTTCTCTCTGATAAGTGTAGTTAAAATAGTGCAAGACTGAATTGGTTTTCTTTTGGGTGTTCAACTGAAAAGATATATTGATTTGAAGACTGTATTTTGGGCCAAGTATAATTCAAAAATGGTGGTGGAGACAGAGAAAAAGAGAGGAGAAAGATGCAGAGGAGAAAGGAAGGGAAGGGAGAGGACAAGAGAAAGAAAGAGAAGGAGAGAAAGGAGAGAGAGGAGCTATTAAGGAGATGCATTGGGAGAGGGAAGAGAGGAAAGAGCTTCAGACCACGTAGCCTCTAAAAGAGACAGTAGCTCAGTCTCGGACTTCATGATTCCTAATTTCCCTCCCAGGGGACCTGACTGTAGTGCATTCCATAATCTTAAAAGGCAATGGGATTTACTCTCATATCTTTATAATATCTGCTCTCCTCCCACTCATTTTTATCTGAGATATTAGGTATATTTCTCCTTCTCATTCCCCAGGGAGCTTTAACTGGAGTAATGTAGAGAAGATGAACATGAAGTAACTTTCTGGCTTGGGTAGAGATTGGTCATGAGACCAGTTTTCCTAGTCTATAAGAAGTTTCATACATAAGCCCTCTAACAACTTTTAGTTCTTCTTCACTCTTTCCCTGTTCTCAATTCTCTGTTACTAGAGTTGGTATTTGGAGTTCAGCACCCACTCACCATCTTTGACTAGTATGTAAAGGCTGTGATTTAACATCAATAGAAACTCTGAGAGAAGTGTTCCAAAACTTCTAAAGGGTTTCCTGGAATCCCTAGGATTATTCTGCTGTTTAACAAGTCCCACCAGTATAGTGCAGACATCACTCGGTATCCATGGAAGATTGGTTCCAGGAACCCCCACAGATAACCAAAATCCAAGCATGCTCAAGTTCTTTATTAAATGACATAATATTTACACATAACCTATGCATATCCTGTTGTTTTCTTTAAATTATCTCTACATTACTTATAATACTGAATACAATGTAAATGCCATATCAATAGTTGTTATATGGTATTGCTTAAAGAATGATGATAAGAGCAAAAAGTCTGTATGTGTTTAGTACAGACCCAATCATTCTTTTTATTGTCAATATTTTTGATCTGCAGTTGGTTGAATCCATGGATGCAGAACCCACTGATACAGTGTGCTGACTGTAGCCTCTACTTATGGTAGTAAAAGTATAGGAGTAAATATTGAAGTTGAAGAGACTAATGTATGTTGAGCATCTCCTATATAAGCCAAGCACTATGCTAAGTGCTTTATATATACTCACTGTATTACAATATCTTATTGTATTTTCTTAACAACCTTGTGAGGTTTTAATCATCCTTGTTATACACAGAAGAAAACAGAAAGACTCAGCAAAGTGAAGCACTTACCAGCCTCATGGCAAGTAACAGGGCCAAGATTTCAACCAAGGTTAAAATGCATGACTCTGACTATGCCATAAGAGAGTACTATATAATTTATTTGGTCCCTTGTGTGAAACAAGGTAAACTATTGATAAAAATTGAACTAACAGTAACTGCATTATCACATTGAATATAATAAGTTGAAGCAGATTTTACATAATTTCTAAGACTGGTTATTATCATTTGTTTTTTTAAAAAGACTAACTTTGTCTGATATGGTGACCCTTTTTGGCATGCGTGAGGTAAATGAATGATTCTCCAAATAATAGCAATTCAATAAACTTTAAGTTCCTATTTTGAATACAAAGATGGGAAAAACAGAGATCCTTCTTTCTCACAGAATGAGGCTTTTTAGAAAAACTTATCTAAAGAGCCATAAATCAAAGGAAAATGGGAATTTCTCTTTATTGAAGTCAATTTATTTTCTGGAATTCATCTCAGTGCTCTAGATGTACAATTTTTCATTTAATCTTTGTTACAATGAAATTGATATTATGTTATTTATCTGATAAAGAAATTGATATGTAAGTCTCTTAAGGTCAAGGATTTTTACCTGTTTTAATCATTTATGTTTGTCCAACACCTTAAACTGTAGTAGGCAGATGGGAGATTCTCCATAAATATATTTTGAATAAATAGAGAATTAGAGAAATTCATTAAACTGTCAAGTAATGCAATCTGTAAACAGCATCTTGGGTTACCAGACAAGTCTAAATCCAAACCCTTTATTTTCTCATTACTCTACACTATGAGGGACAGAACTCTGTATATTTTTCTTGATCTTATTATCAGTGCCTGCACAGAACCTGGCACATGGTAGATAAGCAGTGAATGTTCTTGAATAAATAATCTCACAAGGTTCTTCCCTATATGCAATAAATATCAAAATATATATTTTATCATATGATTTTAATACTTCTTTTACAATTATTAAATCATGTAAAAGGAGTTGATAGAGAGTAAATGGGTGTTATTCACATTTACCTCATTATGAAACTGATATTTCAGATATTTGCATTTTAAACTACTGTACACGGTATCAGACATCACTGCCTAGCATGATATTCTGAAATAGAACTGACCTGTGTCTACTTGCAGTAAATTTATTCATTGAGTTATATGCATTTACTACTTGGCCAATTATTGACCCATTGAGTCTACACACTTTAGTGGAGAGGAACCAATTCTTTTTTTTTTGTGTGTGTGTGTGTGTGTGTGTGTGTCTTTCTGAGGGATTCATCTGCCTAGGTCATTCAAACACAATTTTAGTGAAATCCAAAAAAACTTCATTGTAATTTTAATTACTTAAATCAACTGTTATAATGTTCAGTTTAATTTGCTTTGTTCTGTTGGCAAATTTATGGAGAAAAATATTTTTTCCAAAAGTTGTAGGAGAGCTTTCACCTTTGGAAAAACAACAGCATTTAAGCAAGTCTTAATTTTTTTTTTTGAGACAGAGTCTCACTCTGTTGCCCAGGCTAGAGTGCAGTGGTGCGATCTCGGCTCACTGCAAGCTCCACCTCCTGGGTTCAAGTGATTCTCCCACCTCAGCCTCCTGAGTAGCTGGGACTACAGGCATGCGCCACCACGCCCAGCTAATTTTTGTATTTTTAGTAGAGATGGGGTTTCACCATGTTGGCCAGGATGGTCTCGATATCTTGACCTCGTGATCCACCCGCCTCAGCTCCCCAAAGTGCTGGAATTACAGGCGTGAGCCACCGCGTCCAGCCCTTAAAATTTTTTATACATCTTTTTATACACGCGCACCCAATATTATACATTTTTCCTGTCCTGTAAGAGCTAGGTTGTTATATGTGCTTCTTGCTATAACTTCTGAATAGTTGCTCACACACTTCTTTCCACTTTTTAATCCAAAAGCCATTTCATTTTTACCCTCCCTTTGGTACCCCACTTCTAATAGCATCCAAACTGTCTTGGGTTGATAACGCCACCTGGTGGTAGAACACTGTCTGAGCCAACCATGTTCCTTCATGGTCTCTTCCCTCTCAGAATAATTGTGCTCAACTTCGTGTCATTGTACATAATCACTGGACACAGTAATTATCTCGCTTTAATTAATTTCTTTCTTGCGTGTGTTCAGACATCCTTTTAAATCCTCTTACTTTTCACCCTCTCAATTGCCTCCACTTCCTCAAGGTACGTGTGTGTTTTCTCCTTCACTCTGTTGCAATCAAGTTTTAACAAAAACTTTCTGATGCATGATCAACTGGTATAGCAAGAATAGTGGTGTAAATGAATTCAAGGAGGTGGAAAATACGAAGTTAAATCATTTGCTTATGAATTATGAATTTGATAAAGAAGAGCAAAATTCTTCTTGTCTCTCTTCCTTGTTGCCAGAAAAGTAATTCCTTTCCTTAAAGGTAACAATAGTCAGTAGTAATCCACAGACACGTGCATAGAGATGTTATTTTCCTCCACAAAAAACTGTAGCCCATTACTCAAACCTTTCTGCATCTCCTTTCATTTCCATGATGATATATCTTAGTGATGTGTTCAGGTAAGTACACAAAAGGATACCTCATTCTTTTTTAAGGACTGTATTGTATTTTACTGCATGATTGTGTCATCATTTATGCAACACATTCTCTACTGAAGCATTTGTAGGGATTTTTCCCTAATCATTTACTACCACTACAAAAAAGGATGCACTCAATTAACAGTGTGCCAGTCAGTGCTGGGGTAGTTGTACAATCAATAGCTAGAAACAGAATCCTTGAGTTCTAAGGGTAGGGGCAGAAAATATTATTAAAGATAACAACCCAGTGCCCTAAGTTTTGTGACAATGTCCAAACACAACTTTCAGACTCTGCAAAATCATTTTTATTTACCCTCTTATATTTTCCTAATTGAACTAATTTTTTCTCAAGCATGGAGACACAGCCCCCATGTCTAACCTTACGTAAAGTTACTTCTGTGTAAAATGTGTTAAGAGTTCCAAACAATTGACTCAACAACTTTTAGGATAGAATGTACTTATAAGTATGAGATTTCTTGTAGTAGACATTATTTTGACTAGTTTCTAAACAAAAGTTACTCAATTCAAAAAGTGTACTGTTTAGAATTAATATGATTTGATCCCTTTTAAGGTTGGAACAGCTGTCACATAAAAAGACTGTACTAAACTGGTAAAATGATATAATGTTAAATTACCATCATTGTTTTTTGGATTTCACTAAAATTGTGTTTGAATGACCTAGGCAGATGAATCCCTCAGAAAGACACACACACACACACACACACACACACACACAAAAGAATTCACAAGAGATTATATCCTATTTTATGTATCCAAATATGGCCACTTACATACCCAATCTATATATTATAGACTTAGAATTATATAACTGAAATAGAGATTAAAGATACTCTAGTTAATTTTTAATTATATTTCTAAGGAAACTGAGAATCAGAGATTTGAAGTATTATATACCAATTGTATATTCACACTTATAAATAATGATATTGATAATAACATGAATTTAGTGTGCATTATGTCTACAGCATTCTGGGAAATGTTTTGTATATATTAACTCATCTCATCCTCATAAAGGCCTCTTTTGATAGCATCTATTATTATTAATTTTTTATTTAGTTTAACAGATGAAACTAAGAGAAATAAAAAGAATTCACAATGTCAGGCTGCAGTAAGCAGTAAGGCCAGAGACTGAATTCAGGTTGTTTATTAACATTCATTTACATGTTTATTAAATCCCTATGTTTATTAACCAAATCCCTATGTTTATTGGCTTTCAACTTTATGCATATTCTGATAATCTAAGAGAATGAAAACAAATACACCTAGTGGAAGAGAATGAGGACGGTAAAAATTAGATTGAAAGTGGGAAAAAACATGAAAGTAGTAATAGGGGAGAGAGCAGTGATGTGGTAAGTAAAGGTGTTTTTGGATTTCATTACATATATTATACTTTTTTGAGCATGGGGTCCTTAAAGATTAGTGTCAACATGTTGACATGTAAGAAATCAGCAAATAAATCTAGATACTTGGTTTTAGACTGTCTTTCCCATAAGTCACTAAGCTCAATCCTTAATATTTCAGGGGGTCAGTTAGAAAATGACTAATTCAAGCCTTCACGCAGAGAACACATTGCCATTGCTTAAAATGTCTGAGAAAATTTGCTTTAGTGACTGGCTATTTCAATACCCTGCACAAAAGAAATTATGAAGCTAGATAAATTCAATGAATATTTCTTCACATTGTAGGTCTCTTCACTAGTGAGATGAAAATCAGAATGAAAAACTGACTAAAATTTAGTTTTTTCTAGTGTTATTAATTTTGAAATATGGCATTTAAAAATAGACCTTGCATTCATGATACAAAACTCATACATAATTTTTTTTTTTTTTTTTTTTTTTTTTGAGACGGAGTCTCGCTCTGTCACCCGGGCTGGAGTGCAGTGGCCAGATCTCAGTTCACTGCAAGCTCCGCCTCCCGGGTTCACGCCATTCTCCTGCCTCAGCCTCCCGAGTAGCTGGGACTACAGGCGCCCGCCACCTCGCCCGGCTAGCTTTTTGTATTTTTTAGTAGAGATGGGGTTTCACCGTGTTAGCCAAGATGGTCTCGATCTCCTGACCTTGTGATCCGCCCGTCTCAGCCTCCCAAAGTGCTGGGATTACAGGCTTGAGCCACCGCGCCCGGCTAACTCATACATAATTCTTATAAATAGGTCAAACAATTTTGTAACTCTATTTTATTAAATACATTCAACACATACTAGTAACATTGCTACTGGATTTTGTCCACCCTCATATGCCATACAAGGCAGTAAACAAAACAGATGAAATTCTCTCCCGTTACTGAACTTACGTTCTAGTATGCGAGAAAAGATAGCATACAAAATACAGATGTAATATATTGTAGGTAGATAATGAAAAGGACAATGAAAAAAAATAAAACAGGAAAGGTGAAGAGGAAGTAAGGGGCACAGTTTTAAATAAAACTGTCATGAAAGGCTTTTCTGAGAATTCGACATTTGAAGAAAGACCAGAAAGAGGTGATGGAATGAGTCATGTGGCTATTTTGGAGAAAGGCATTCCAGGAACAGCAACCGCACAGGCACTACAGCAGAGCATGTCTGACATTTTCAAGAAACAATGAGAAGGCCAGTGTGGCTGGAGCTGAGGGAAGGAGAGACAAAAGGTTGGGAGACAAGACCAGAGACCAAATAAATAGTCCAACTTTCAAACTTTGTGGGTCATTGTAAGAACTTTGGCTTCGATAATGAGGATAGAAACAGAGCCACCAGAGAGATTTAATGAAGAAGAGAAAACATCTGAATATCAAGAAAAGCAATGATTCTGAGTATGTTTCTGTTGCACTGTTCTGACAATAAAGTTAAAAAGCTTCAAAGGGACACTGAAGGATCCTCACCAAGGCCATCCATGGAACAGGCATCAACAGCCTGTAGGATGGAGCACTGTATATCTGGTTAAGCTGGAAATCATGTTTCCCCAAATCTCCTTCCCTTCAAATTATTTTAAGTTGACAGTAAGAGGAGCATGTGTGAGATTTGGGAGGTGAAAGTGGAGTAATTGAGTAGCAATTAGTCTCTGAGGGTCGTCACAGTCAGATATTGTGATGGACCGATGCAGAGACACCTGGTGGGTCCTAGCCCATAGTAACTCTTCTCTACTATGCATCCAGCATATTTCTGTTACCCAACAGTGGCTAGGGCCACCACAAAGTGCTTCACTGTGGAGCCACAAAGGTAATAACATATCAGAAGCAATAGTTTCCTACAGATGTTTCTACAAGCTTTCCTTGGCAGACCCACCTGGTAGCTGGATCTGCTTGGTTTCTTAGATTACTTTTCTGATGATCCAACTATAATAATAGTTAGGCTTCATTTTCATGTCTCCTTCCAGAGTTGTGTAAGATACAATTGTGATAATAAATTCCTTATCCCATGACACTCATTAGTGACTCCCCCTGCTTGGACCTGCCTGAAATAGTGCATTTGCAGAAAAACATCCATTTGCTTCAACATTTGATAAACTTGGCAAACAAACTTACATCCTTTGTAGGACATGTTTGGCTCAGGCCAACAATGTTTTGAGATGTTTTCAGGAAGGCTTTTCTGTAGCAGACGGAATGTGGTTTTATAGCTTGATCCAAGGTTTAAGAATAACATTTAATCCCAACTTCTGCTTCCGAATGCTGTCAATTTGGAAAATGAGAGCAGATGTTGACAGAGATATATTTGCTAGTCTGATGCCTTAGCAAACACTCTCTGAAGGAAAGACAACGTGAGACTAGACTGATTAAATATTCTCTCTTAAATTTGTTTTGCCAATCCTTTTAGCAGTATCCTCTGGAGACAACATCTCTAAGATGACGAATACAAAAAGATGTTATTAAAACTCAACATAGTTTCCTTTAATACCTGAGCTTCGAACATAAGAAACCTATTAAAGAGAATATTTCTGGATGTTTCTATTTGAAATGTAAAAAAATGTCTGCTTATTCTCTGGTGATTTCTGACTTCAGGATTTCTCCTTTCTAAATGTATTGAGTCCACTCTAGTTATAGTTCAAAGAGTTAATAACTAGATGTCTGAATAAAATATATGTTGATATCCTTTAAAAAAACAAGTTTCAGGAATTCTCATGATTTTGATTTATGTAGAACTCCCATTTAGTCTGAATTTATATATGTTTTATAATATAGTATTTGGATTTTGTAAAATACAGACTGCCTGTAGAAGGGCAGTGGAAGTCTTCAGCAAATTAAAAATGAAAAACATTTATGCTACTTCATACTATTGTTTCAAAGTCAGCAATGATTTATTGAGCTCATCTATGTTCAAGATTCCCTATCACATTGTTTTATTTAATCTTCATGATCATCCTGTGGGCTGCTTTTACATAACATGGAGGCTCCAACAGGTTAAATAATCTGACCGTTTCCTCAGAGCCAGTAGCTGACTGATTTACAGTGTGGACCCTGGCATATTGACCACTAGTGTTCCTTCCTTCAACCCCTGTCATGTTAGGTATAGAAATAATAATCCTGACCCCAATATTTTGTTATTTAATCCTTACCAGAGATGTATTAATTCACCTATCACTAACTATATAGCCACTGATAATAAGCACTGAAGAATTAACTTCTTGTTCAGTGGTTTTAGGTTAAATTTTCTTTTTTTCCCCCTAATTTCATCAAATAGTAAAAGGAGCTTAAGCCAGAGAACTCCAGGTTCAAGAACCACCGTTTGGAAACTTGCCAAATTTGGGCAAATGTCTCTCTGAGTTTCATTGTCTTCAGCCACAAATAAAGCCAAGATTTACTTCACCTACGGAATTGCAGTAAGGATCAAATAGAGTAAGATATTACGTGTTAGATTCCTTTCCTTTCCTAAAGATCTCAGAAGGTAGCACTACTTTGGATATATTATTGTTTTGGATAATTTCAGCAAATATTTAATAGCAAAAGAAATCTTTGACAAAATTATCCCATACTAGCCACAGTAATATTTTAGAAGCATTTAATTTATGATAGAGTTAATTCTACACTAGCAGGGGTTGTAATGCTTTTTAACTGCTAGTTAACCTCCACAGCAATTATGACCAGAACACGAGGGTCTTCATTTTCCTCAATGAAGGATGACGAAAAGGGAGCCATTGTGGAGCTGTTTTGAAGGGAGTTGTTATTCCTTAGACCTCTGACAACTGGAACTCTCAATCTGCCGGTGATAGCTGACATGAGTCCAATAAGGATGGTCTCTTCTATTCAAAGATAGGTCCATACTATTTCCTAATTTAGTTTTCAGAATCAACTTAAAATATTGCTAACTATACATATATTACACTTTTGAAAGAAAAAATTAGCTTGTCATCAAACAGGATAAACCAAGAGACATCAGTCTTTTTGACTGATATGAATCACATTTAGCTAAATACACCAGTTAGCAATGTCTGTTCTTGAGATTGACAGTCTTAAATATAATGCTTTAATAAAGCTCTTACTTTCCTATTTGTTTCTTTCTATTCTATCATTACAGTTCTTGCTAAGTATTAGTGTTTACTATATCATGACCACTTAATATTTTACATTGGAAGTTTTACAACATTTCACTGACTTTACTTTTTTTATAATAATTTGCTACTATTGGGCTGTCTTGATTTTCTTCATTGGAGTTTTTTTTTTCAGTCACTCAAATCTAACTTGCTTTAAATATTCAAATAAGTGAATTAGAAAGGAAGGCTTTCTGTGTTTTGGATTTTCTCAGGTTTTCCACTATTACTCCTTATTCAGTCTGCCTGTGGAATTGTTTTTTGTTTTTTGTTTGTTTGCAGTTGGGGGTGCATTTTTGTTTTGTTTTTGTTGTTGTTGCTTGTTGACTGTTTTGACTGTGTGGTTTTTGGGGGCAAGTTTTTCAGGCAAGAGTCTGCGACCAGTGCTACTTACCATCTCCTGAGAATGGACACTGAATTGTAACTGCACTACTCTTATTAGACTATTAATTTTTCAAATTATTTAATAAACTCCCCCTTTCCATGGTTTGACAAACTTGAGTTAAAACTAGTAGTATGGACTGGGTGCAGTGACTCACGCCTGTAATCCCAGCACTTTGGGAGGCTGAGCTGGGCAGATCAAAAGATCAGGAGTTCAAGACCAGCCTGACCAACATGATGAAACCCCACCTCTAGTAAAGATGCAAAAAAATAACCTGGGCATGGTGGTATGCACCTGTAATCCCAGCTACTCAGGGTGGGGGTGGGAGTTTATCCAAACAATAGTGGATAATTTGAAATTATCCAAAACAATAGTGTATCCAAAGTAGTGCTACCACCTGTAATCCCAGCTACTCGGCGGCGGGGCGGGTGGTCGCTGAGCCAGGGAAATTGCCTGAACCAGAGAGGTAGAAGTTGCAGTGAGCCGAGATCACACCACTGCACTCCAGCCTGGGCAACAGAGTGAGAATCCGTCTCAAAAAAAAAAAAAAAAAAAAAAACTGCTAGTATGAGCCAACATTCTTGGAACACTTACTGTGTGCCAGGTACTGTTTCATGAGCCTGACATATGTCAACGCCTTCTTACTTAAACTCCATTATGTAGCTGCAATTACCCCCATCCTACAGATAAGATAACATGCACAGAGGTAAGCCAATTGTCCAAAGACACACAATAAGCAAGTCACAAAGCGAGATATTGGACCCTGGGAATATGACTTTTCAAGCTTGTACTTCTATTATAAACAAAACAAATTTTAAAATGCATATGATTTTTATAGATTCTGTTTAAATAAATGTTGGTGTAATATCTTTGAAAATGTTTCAAAAAGTTTCGGTGTATTTAAAGCATTTTAAAATTATGCCTTCAATTATAAAAATTCTAAATGTAAGCTGCTGTCTAACACAAGCATGCTTAAATTTACTGAACATTACCTAGGTTAATTTGGGGAGGTATCCAGATGTTCAGCATTTTAAGCTGCATGATTTAAAAATAAATAAGTAAGAAGAGGGGTATCATCAGTAACATGGTAGAATGGGAGTTTCTCCTCACAAAAATATCCATTTGAACAACCATCCACTTGAAAACACCTTCGCACTCTCTATGGAATGCAGGTGAAAGATTACAGCACTTGAGCGAAGCACAAGAATAAGAAAAGATGCACAGTGGATGGTAAGGAGGACAGTTTTATATTACCTGCATCAACCTTCCCCCAAAACCATGCAGCACTACATGGAGAATTATACCCTTTGCATGTGGGGAGAAGAATGGATTGAGCAATGACTTCACAGTGAACCTCAGTATCAGGCCTTCTCCAGTTAACCCTGGAGCCAGGCTAGGCCCTGCAGACCCAAGCAATAGGCCTGCCCTAGTTTCAACCTGGCCTGGGCAGTCCCAGGCTCCAGCCTGGCACCTGTGTATTTAGGCTCCATGTGTAGGATATCCTCCATGGATTCAGACTCCAGGCCAGTGCCTACAGACCCAGAACTCAAGCCCACTCCTCAGACTCAGGCTCCAGGCTCACCTTAGTGTCAAGCTGGCTCCTGCAGCCCCAGATTCTAGCTGGCACCATGAACCCAGGCTCTAGGCCCACTCCAGTGCAATACCAGACTCAGAGGCTCCAGGCTGGCTTCTATAGCCCCAGGATCCAGGACCAACCTAATGCCAGGCCAGCCTCTGTGGCCCTGAGCACCAGGCTGGCATCCATGCATTCAGGCTTGAGACTAGTACTCATGGATCTTGGACCCAGTTCCACACACATAATCACAGACATCAGGCCCACCCCTCTGTATTCAGGTGCCAGGATTACCACAGAAGACTGCAGTGCCTGGCTAGTTCCACAGACTCATGATTAAGTCTTTCCCATGGATCAAGGCAGAAGACCTGGCCCAGGACCAGCCCAGCCCCCACTGACTCAGACTCAAAGTCCAGCTAACGTCAGTTCAGATGCTATATACTCAGTTTCCAGGCCCATCTCAGTAGACCTTGGTGTTAGGCTGGCATTCACAGACCCACAGACTCACAGGCTCCAGGACCACCCACAAAGACCCTAGTTCCAGGCCTACTCCAGTGAGCCAAGGCTCCAGGCCCACATGCCTGCTGACCTAGGCAGCAGGCCAGCCACCTAAGGACTCCAGCAGCAAGGTTATCTGCAGACACTTCAGCCTATCTACCTAGAATCTTTGGAAAGGCTGACTGGTGAAGTGCTTTCTTTGCCAAACACAATATGTAAAGAGTAGAGGAGGACCCCAATTCTTCAAATGGTCAGATACCAAGGGGAGACCAAAAGGATTGCTTATAATCACGGAATCATGATACCAACAAAGAAAAAAAAATAAAGCATCCATAGTCTATCTTAAAGAAATGAAAATTCATGAACTGTGTGGCAAAAATTAAAAATACAAATAGTTTCTGACTTATGATGGTTGACTTATGATTTTTTGACTTTACAATGGATTGAGATATTACATGCAGTTTTGACTTATGATAGTTTTATCAGGACATAACCCCATCATATGTTGAGAAGCATCTGTAATCATTTTAAAGAAGTTCAATAAGCTACAAGAGAACACCATTACCTGAAATAAAAATCAGGAGAACAATAAAAAACAAAATTAAAAGTTCAACAAAGAGACAGAATCCATATAAAAGAACCAATCAAAAATTCTGGAGCTGAAGAACACAATAGATAAGATTGAAAATTCTTTAAAGAACTTTCAGTAGGAGACTTGATAAAGCAGAAGAAAGAATTAGCAAACTCAAATACAGGTCATTTGACCTAATTGGAGAAACAAAAACAAAAAGAAATAAAGAAAAAGAGGGAAGAAAGCCTACAGGGCTTATCGGAGACCATCAAGTGAACCAATTATGTATAATTTAAGTCCAAGAAGGAACAAACTAAAAAAAGAAATAGGCAGAGGGATTCTTAAAAGAAATAATGACAGAAAATTCTAAATCTGGAGAAGGAGATGCATATCTACATTCATAAAATGTAAAATACCCCAAATAGATCAAATAGAAAGAGATTGTCACTGAGACATATTACAGTCAAATTATCAAAAGTCAAAGACAAAGAGAGGATTATAAATTAGCAATAGAAAAGCAACCTATAACATACAAGGGAACCACAATAAGACTATCAGAAGATTTCTCAGCAGAAACCTTGATGCCAGAAAATGATGGGATGATATAACCAGGTACTGGTAAAAAAAAAAAAAAAAAAAAAAAAAAAAAAAATCCAAAACTGTCAACTGAGAATATTGCATCTAGCAAAGATTCCCTCAAAAATGAGAGATATTTTCCCAAACAAACAAAGACTGAGGGAGTTCATCACTATAGTTGCTTTACAAAAATGCTAAAGTGATTTCTTCAAGTTGAAACAAAAGCAGACAAACAACATGAAAATACTAAACTCACTGTAAATAAGAACATAATCAAATTCAGAATATTCTAATACTGTGATGGTGGTGTGTAGATCACGTTTGACTTCAATATAAAAGTTAAAAGACAAGACCATTAAGATTAATATAGCCACCATCATTTTCTAACAGATTTACAATATTTATTGAAGCACCTAAGAATATAAAGCAAAAATTGAAATAGCTGAAGGTAGAAATAAACAGCAATACAATAATAGTAGAAGACTTTAGTAACCCACTTTCAACAATAAACAGATCATCCAGGTAGAAAATCAGTAAGTAAACATTGGATTTGAACAACACTATAGACCAAATGAACCTAACAGACATATATAAAACATTCCATTCAACCACAGTGGAATACACGTTCTTCTCAAGCACACATAGAACGTTATCCAGGATAGATTATAGATTAGGCCACAAAACAAGGCTTACCAAATTTAAGAAGGTTGAAATCATGTCTAGGATCTTTCATGAACAGAATGGTATGAAATTAGAAAACAATAACAGGAAGAAAATTAGAAAATTTTTTTAAAA
Organism: Macaca thibetana thibetana; assembly: GCF_024542745.1. Classification (NCBI taxonomy): domain Eukaryota; kingdom Metazoa; phylum Chordata; class Mammalia; order Primates; family Cercopithecidae; genus Macaca; species Macaca thibetana. The sequence goes on along the minus strand of NC_065589.1, from coordinate 80,204,731 downwards.
GTTGGAATTAAACAACATACTCCTGAATATCCAATAAAGAGGAAAGCAAAAGAGAAATAAAAATATCTCTAGATAAAAATGGAAACACAACATATCAAATCTTATGCAATATGGCAAAACCAGTTCTAAGAGGGAATTTTATAGCAATGAACACCTACATCAAGAAAAAATAAAGATTTCAAATAAGCAACCTAACTTTACACCTTAAGGAGCTAGAAGAAAACACCAAAACAAAATTAAGCCAAACATGAACAGAAAAAAATCAAACTATATTAGAACAGAGATAAAATAAAGACTAGAAAACAACAGAGAAGATCAATAAAAGTAGGAGTTGTTTTTTTAAGAAGATAAACAACATTGACAAAACTTTAACTAGATTACCTAAGAAAAAAGAGATGACTTAAATAAAATCATAAATGAAAAAGGAAGCATAACCACTGATATCACAGGAATATAAAGAATTACAGGGTACTATTTGCATAATAATTCACAAACAAATTGGGTAACTGAGAAGAAATGGATAAGTTTCTAGAAAGACACACCTACTAAGACTGAATCATAAAGAAAAAGAAAATTAGAACAATAATTAATAAGAAGAAAAAAGTTGAAGCAGTAATCACAACTCTCTCGTCAAAGAAAAATGCAGAAACTAATGGCTTCTCTGGTGAATTCTACCAAACCTCTGGAAAAAAATACAAATTCTTCTCAAACTCTTCCAAAAAATTAAAGAGAAAACACAAACTCATTTTACAAGGTCAGCATTATCCTGATATCAAAGTCAGACAAGGACACTACAAGAAAAAGATTATAAGCCAGTATCACCAATAAACATAGATGCAAACATCCTCACCAAAATACTAGCAAACTGAATGGAATAGCACATTAAGAGGATCATTCATCATAGGAAAGTAAGATTTATGCTGGGGAGGAAAGGATGGCTCAACATACACAAATCAAAAATTGTGATACACTACATTAACAGAATGAAGGATAAAAATCATATGATCATCTTAATATATGCATAAAAAGCATTTGATGCAATCCACAACTCTTTCATAATAAAAACTCTCAACAAATTAGATAAAGAAAAAAATGTGTTTCAACCTCAAAAAGGTTGTATATAACATATCCATAGTTGAAATCATACTCAATGGTGAAATGCTGAAAACTTTTTCTCTAAGACCAGAACTAAGACCAAGATGCCCATTCTCACCACTTGTATTCAACATAGTACTGGAAATCTTAGCTGGAAATATTAGGCAAGGAAAAGAAATAAAAAGCATCCACATTTGAAGGGAAGAAGTTAAATTGTCTCTACTCACAGATGCCATTATCTTATATAAAGAACACCCTAAAGACTATACCAACAAATCTGTTGAAACCTAATTTAGTGAAGTTTCAGAATAAAAAAGTCAACAGACAAAAATCAGTTGCATTTCAATACACTAACAACAAACTATCCAGAAAAGAAATTAAGTCAGGTAGCATGATGCCTCCAGCTTTGTTCTTTTTTCTTAGGATTGCCTTGTCTATTTGGGCTTTTTGTTGTTGTTGTTTCATATGAATTTTAAAAATAGTTTTTTTCTAGTTCTGTGAGGAATGTTGATGGTAGTTTAATAGGAATACCATTGAATCTCCAAATTGCTTTGGGCAGTATGGCCATTTTTATAATATTCTTTCTTCTTATCCATGAGCACAAAATGTTTTTCTATTTGTTTGTGTCACCTCTGATTTCTTTGAGCAGTGTTTTGTGGTTCTCCTTGTAGGGATCTTTCACTTCCCTACTTATCTGTGTACCTAGTATTTTATTCTTTTTGTCACAATCATGAATGAGATTACACTCCTGATTTGACTCTCAGCTTGACTGTTGGTGTATAGGAATGCTAGTGATTTTTGCACATTGATTTTGTATCCCAAGACCTTGCTGAAATTGCTTATTGGCTTAAGAAGCTTTTGGGCTGAGACTACGGGGTTTTCTAGATATTGGGTCATGTCATCTGCAAACAGGGATAGTTTGACTTCTTCTCTTCCTATTTGGATGTCCTTTATTTCTTTCCCTTGCCTGATTGCCCTAGCCAGGACTTCCAATACTATGTTGAATAGGATTGGTTAGAGAGGGCATCCTTGTGTTGTGCCAGTTTTCAGGGGGAACACTTCCAGTTTTTGCCCATTCAGTATGATGCCGAATGTGGGTTTGTCATAGATGGCTCTTATTATGTTGAAGTATATTCTTCAATACCGAATTTATTGAGTTTTTTTTTTTTTAACATGAAGTGGTGCTGCATTTTAGTGAAAATCTTTTCTGCATCTATTGAGATAATCATGTGGTTTGTGTCTTTAGTTCTGTTTATTTGATGAATCACATTTATTGATTTGGTTATGTTGAACCAACCTTGCATTCCAGGGATAAAGCCTATTTGATCATGGTGGATAAGCTTTTTGATGTGCTGCTGGATTTGGTTTGCCAGTATTTTATCGAGGATTTTTTGCATCAATGTTCATCAAGGATATTGGCCTGAAGTTTTCTTTTTTGTTGTATTTATGCCAGGTTTTGGTATCACAATGATGCTGGGTCATTGAATGAGTTAGGAATGAATCCCTCCTTCTCAATTTTTTTGGAATAGTTTCAGCAGGAATAGTGCCAGTTCTTCTTCATACATCTGGGAGAATTCATCTGTGAATACATCTGGCCCTGGCTTTTTTTGGTTAGTAGGCTATTTATTACTGACTCAATTTCGGAGCTCATTATTGGTCTGTTCAGGGATTCAGTTTCTCCTGGCTCAGTCTTAGAGTGTATGTGTGTCCAGGAATTTATCCATTTCTTCTAGATTTTCTAGTTTATGTGCATAGAGGTGTTCATAATATTCTCTTGTGGTTGTTTATATTTCTATAGGGTGAGTGGTAATGTCCCACTTGTTGTTTCTGATCCCCCTTGTGTTTATTTGAATCTTCTCTCTTTTCTTCTTTATTACTCTAACAAGCAGTCTATTTATTTACTTAAAAATAAAACCCAGCTCCTGGATTTGTTGATCTTTTGAATGATGTGTGTGTGTATGTGTGTATGTGTGTGTGTGTGTGTGTGTGTGTGTGTGTGTCTCAATCTCCTTCAGTTCAGCTCTGATTTTGGTTATTTCTTGTGTTCTACTAGCTTCGGGATTTATTTGCTCTTAGTTCTCTAGTTCTTTCAGTTGTGATGTTAAGTTGTTAACTTGAGAGCTCTCTAACTTTTTGATATGGGAATTTAATCTTATAAATTTCCCTTTTAATACTGCCTTAGCTGTGTCCCAGAGATTCTGGTATGTTGTACCTTTGTTCTCATTAGTTTTGAGCAACTTTTTGATTCTGCCTTAATTTTATTATTTACCCAATGTGGTACATATACATCATGGAATACTATGCAGCCATAAAAAGGAATGAGATCATGTACTTTGCAAGGACATGGGTGGAGCTGAAGGCCCTTATCCTTAGCAAACTAGCTCAGGAACAGAAAACTAAATACCATATGTTCTCACTTAAAAGTGGGAGCTAAATTATGGGAACACATGGACACCTAGAGGCGAACAACACACACTGGGACCTATTGGAGGGTGGAAGGTAGGAGGAGGGAGAGGATCAGCAAAAATAACTAACGTGTACTAGGCTTAATATCTGGGTGATGAAATAATTTGTACAATAAACCCCAATGACACAAGTTTACCTATATAGCAAACCTGCACATGTACCCCTCAACTTAAAATAAAAATTAAAATATTAAGAAATCAATCACTTTACAATAACATCAAAAAACTTTACAAGTAAATGTAACCAAAGAGGTAAAAAGATCTATATACTGAAAACTATAAAACACGGATAAACGAAAAGATATCCCAGGTTCATGGATTGGAAAGTTAATATTGTTAAAATGCTAATTCTACTCAAAGTTATCTACAGATTCAATGTAATAATTATCTAAAAAAATCAAGTTCATAGAAGCAGAGAGTAGAATAGTGGTTGCCAGGGAACAGGGATTGGGAGGAATGGAGTGATGTTGGTCAAATGGTAGAAAGTTTCAATTATTCAGGAGAGAAAAGCTCTGGAGATCTATTTGTTATTTTCTATTCATTTTTTAACTTAGAGTTCATTTTCCCTTGTATGGAAATCTAATGTACAGCATGGAACTGTTGTTAACAGTGCTGTGTTGTGTACTTGAAATTTGCTAAGAGAATAGATCTTAAATGTTCTCACCACAAAAAAAGGTAACTATGTGAGGTAGTAGGTATGTTAATTGATTGTGATGATTACTTCACAATGTATACATATATCAATACATTACATCTCACACCTTAAATATATACAATATTTACTTGTCAATTATCCCTCAGGAAAGCTGAAAAAATAAATAAAATTTACTTGTTTCTCATTTAGAAATTTGCAATAATATTTCCAGAACTTAAAAAAGTAGTATGTATACTGGCTAGAACTTGATAGTAAAGTCAAAACACGAAAGGAAAACAAAGAAGGAAGGAAGGAAGGAAGGAAGGAAGGAAGGAAGGAAGGAAGGAAGGAAGGAAGGAAGGAAGGAAGGAAGGAAGGAAAGAAAGGAGGGAAGGATGGAGGGAGTTGACCATTTACATGCCAGTAACTAACTCAGATGTATCGTATACCTGATAACTGAGCATGCAATCTACTTCTTGTTCTTGCCTGTGATCTGTAAGTGTGCTGCAGATGGCATCAATGCTTTTCTCCTAAAAACAACTCAACTCAGTCCTGGGCTAGAATAAGATGCTAAAACATTGGAGAAACTATTAGAGCTGTGGCTTCTGTATATTCACTTGGTACTTATACATTAACTGCCAGAATAACTTCTGCAAATATTTAACAATCACTGTCCTTTTAATGTTTACTCTTTCTCTTTTTCTCTTATACGTATGTTCTTAAAGACACTTATACTGTAAAGGCTATTCCTATTGCTCATATAGTAAAAGAAAGTCTCAGACAAGTTTTACTTGATTGAATTACTTGAAGTTGCTCTATTAATTAGGCTTACTAAGCCAGTTTTTTTTTTGTTGTTGTTGTTGTTGAGACGGAGTGTGGCTCTGTTGCCCAGGCTGGAGTGCAGTGGCCGGATCTCAGCTCACTGCAAGCTCCGCCTCCCGGGTTCCCGCCATTCTCCTGCCTCAGCCTCCCGAGTAGCTGGGACTACAGGCGCTCGCCACCTCGCCTGGCTAGTTTTTGTATTTTTCAGTAGAGACGGGGTTTCACCGCGTCAGCCAGGATGGTCTCAATCTCCTGACCTCGTGATCCGCCCGTCTCGGCCTCCCAAAGTGCTGGGATTACAGGCTTGAGCCACCGCGCCCGGCCGCCAGTTTTTAATTGTATAATTTATACATTCCCATTAGTAATATATGATAATGCCTTCCAAAAATGCCTAACTGCAAACTATAACGTAGTTTAGACTTAGAAGAATTTGACGTGGACAAATGGCGTTGTTAATATGTATAGAAACACATCAGTTTTATTTCTTGATATCCTTCAATTTTAATAGTTTTAAAAGTTCTGATTCATGACCTTGAGTAAAATACATATCAGAGCTAATGAAATTATACTACATTTTTAAATTTCAAGCTATGCATACCACTCTTAACTATTTGCCTAGTTGGTCAGTAGTTAAGAATATGCTTTAGTTTTTAATACATTTAAAATGAATAAGTATCCACAAAATCTATATTCTTAGGTATCTCGTTTCATAGATACAAGCGGACTCATTAATTAATTGTATATTGAGGTTTGCCTTGCATATTGTCAATGATTTTATATTCTATGATTCAGTGATTAGGCATTGCAATTGCTTTCTATTAAAATCTTTTTTATCATTACCAAATTCAGTGGATAAATTGGAATAAAATTGTTGAAGACTATACTTTCAGGGGAGTTTGATGGTGAAAGGGGAGAGAAAATGGTATGCAAGGAAGGGTCAGCAACAAATGAGGAATCTAGGTTATAATAGTGTTCAAATTTTTTTTTTTTCCATTTCAGGGACATCCTCTTTTTAAATGACATTCTATACAAATGTAGCTTCTCTGGTTAAAGTATGGTGAAGTCTGTCCTGTGGGCACTCCCCATTGACTCCTAGCAGCTCTTGAGCCCCATTTTCAGGATCCATACTTTGATAGTCACTGACCATTAACTCTGAAAATCTATAGTTCCAATCCTGTGAAATGAGAAGAAAGTTGAAGCTATAAAGGAAGTCTTTGCCTGCATTCAGATTCTGACACCAAAAACTCCTCTGATTATACTGAAGTATGTAAGAAAACCTTCTCTGGAAATCAGGGACCGTTTCTGTTCATCTTATCTTGAGCTACAACCCAAATAGGAGTACACATATGTAGGATTCAATAAATAATTTAAGATAATTGTGAACACCTTGCTCTGGCTGGTTCTATTTTTACATTCAGAGAGGAAAGCATTCTGTATTCTCCCTATAAACAAGTCTAGGAGCACAGGGTCATGGACATCCTCTGTGCACAAAATTACAGTCCGATGTTGGGTATCTTTCTCCTGTGAAGTGAAGGGAAATAGAAAAGTAAACAAAGAGGACCACAGTATAAGATATCACCTTAAAATATAAACCTGAAGACAAGAAAAACCAGGCTCAAGGAACAAATGAACAGGAAAGTTGAAATTCTAGAATACATTTGTTTTATACCAATATTATTTACATCTTGTTTAAATGAAAAGTTGTTTACATACCAATGGATGACAACAAAGAAACAGCATGGAAACTGGAATCAGAGGCCTGTGTCTGAATTTCACATCTACCATTGAACAACTGCATGACATTGGGAAATTTACTTAGTTTCTGTAGACCTCATTTTTCTTATCTGTAAAATGGCTTCCACAATCTGAAACTCAAAGGTTTCTTGACAAGATTGAATGTGATAATTCATGTAAGGGATCAGGACGAAACCCAGCACATAAAAGACTGCAAGCTAACACTGTTTACAAACACTGTTTCCAAGAAAAGAAAATGCTCATTGAAACTGAAGGCACCAGTGTCTGTTGGGTTCAGCATGTAGCGAGATGCTCAACTATCTGCCTCAGGTAAGCTTAGTGCGCCTACATACTTCACTAACGATAGCAAGTGTAGAGGTTCTTTGCTTATGTAATTCAGGTGATATAATTGTTCTATGGTTATGCCCTTCTCACTTTGTCTTAAATAGTGCAAAATATGTGATACCATTACACATTTCTTATCAGGAAAATATTTCAAAGGACAGGCACTGTCTGTAGTTCCTTAGTAACAGCAGCTACATGGAGCATCTTCTGTATTATGTTTAGCATGGTGCATATATGAACAAGTAATCACAACTCCTACACACCAGCAACTACAGAAATGTAACTTCTATAAAATAGGTGGCATTCATATTTGTTTGTTGGCTATTACCTGGGACTTTTTAAGAACATGTTTTTGCTTAATTTTGTTTTCTTTTTAAATTCTAAACCCTTTTTTGTGTAATGTTGCAGCAGAAGCCAGGGTCTCAGAAAACATCTCCTGTTCTGATCTGGCACAGTTCCAATTATATGGATAACCTTCCATTTGTAGAGCTCTGAAATAAGTGTCACAAGGATACATATATTTAAGATGCAGGTCCACCTAGAAGAAGTACAATCTGGTTGAAGGATCGTGGGGCAATAAAACAAGTACATAACTCACTTTGTTACAAGGCATAATATGGTAAATCCTCATCTACTGGGACTACCCAAGTTTGACAACCCGTCTCTCATGTCTTATGGCCACCAATGACTGCAGTCTTTCATTTTGAACTTGGGTTTGGTCTCAGAAATCTTCTCAACACGATGCTCTGTCAAGTCAACAATGTTTGAGCAAAGTCAGTCATTTATTTAGTATCTCTGGATTATTGCATTAGTGATTCTTACTGAAAACACTCAAGTCACCTGAGAGAACTGATCTGTTTATTAATAACTTTTAGGATGTCAACATTTCATATTTGAACAGAGAAATCTAACATTACTTGACAGAAACCAGGAGTGGTCATAGGAATGAAAAATTCACTTATCTTTAGGAACCAAGTTATTATTATATATGAGTGTCATGGACTGGATAAGAAAACAAGGACTGGTTGGACCAGAATTATAGGAGAATGCAGACACAAAGGTATTTAAATTTTAAAATTCTAAGAATAAAATATAACTATAGTAAAGAAATCTTTGGACTATTTTTGGCGTATGGATCATGGTTTGCAAACTCTTGATCTGTGACACAGATGTTAAAGGTGGGGTAATGAGGTTGTGTGTGCAGATCTCCAAATGCCAGAGCATCACGGGCAGCACTAACCTTCATGGTGCCTACAGGAGGGCTATAAGACAGAAGCAAGTTCTCCATTCTGCCCTAGTCAGGCCTGACTATACCAAGGTTTATAACTGGAGATACAAGCCAAGTCATATCCCTGATAATTCAGCAACGTCCAGAGAAATATGGCATGAATTCATACAAACTAATCAAGTGCATAACATTAAGAAACTGCAATTTTGAGTTGTTGCGTATGCTGTTTATAGTGGCCTATTTCTAAATTAAAAGGAAGACTATTTCTGTTTTTCTCTTTCTGCACTTGATAAAATTAAGAAAAATGTGGACAATGACAAGAATAATAATAGAATTTGTAATATAAGTTCAAGCCATCCTTAAATAAATATACATTTATCTGCTTTCAGTGAATGAAGAACAAAGGTGAAAAGCTATCTCCTTCTGTGTCCCGTGTAAACTATACATAGTTATAGATCACTTATACCACTTCCCTGTTTTCCTGAGTAGAAGCATCCTTCCTAGAAGCAGAGTATTTTAAGAAGAAAATGAAAGTAGTTTGGCCTAAGGCTTTTTAAAATTTACATTTTATTCCTTGTGAATTTGCTATACCAGAGAATTGCTGAAAGAAGAATTAGAGAACTAATACTTTTGAAAAAAATTCATGTAAGAAAATCTTTGCCAAATCTCTGACCTACATTACAACTGGTATTAATATGGTAGGATTCTTACGAGATACACATGAATTTTAGAAAATTATACACAGATATTTCAAAATCTTCAATACATATTCTACATATTAGGTGATAGAATCTTGAACAAACTCCTAGGATTCATTTTCTAAGAATTTTGTTGTTCTCCTAGTCCAAGAATATTAGTTACGCATTCAGTCCAAATGCATTATTGGTGAAATTTTGGCTCAAATCAATATAGTCAGCAATATTTATTGAACACCTCATGTTTGTGTTTGATTCTGTCACCTTCTAAAAAAAAGCAGTAAGCATAAATCCACCTTTCAAAATGTTTTTTAAAAGACTGCCTTAAAACTGTATCTTAAAAATATTCAGATATAGTGAAATGCCCCATAGAATTTTTTGATAGAGACCTTTAACAAATTTTACACTATCTTTTTTCCTTATCAAGTGTATAGTGCAAACTAGGCACAACACTATGAAAGAAAAGTGACCCCCCACCTATAAAGAGGCCCCAATTCAATAAGGGAGATAGACAATAAAAAACAATTACAAATCTGCTGCAAAAGACCAGACATCCAGTGTCATCTCACATACTGTACATTTTGGATTGACTAATTCCTGTGCAACACTTCTAGACAAACTCTAAATGACCACTTATGATTAATTCTAGTGTATTCTTGATGAGCAGTGTTTGCGTAGGGTCAGTTACATGTCTATTACTGAAGACCCTCTGTGTGAAGCCCCACTTGAGAAATATCTTTTATTTTTTTAAGTAGTAGGCAAAGCTTTGCTTCCCACGAGAAACAGATGTTTTCTCCTTTTTAACTGGCCCTTTGTACATTTTCCTTAAGCTGTGAAAAAATTCAATGCCAAATTCAATGCTCAAATATAGCAATGATGGGGTCTGAATGGTCCCTATATTGTTTTTAATTTTTTCTCCCTAAATTTTTTATTTAATTTAAATTTCTTCTTTAAATTTTTGGAGAAATATTTTACTATTGAATTCCATACATCTTTCTAAAACAGTAATATATTCCTTGTGGAACCACATGAAGCATAGGTAATAATCAACTAATATTTTTAAAAGATGAGGTAAATATTAATATATCAATCATTACAACTCAGACCTTTAATATTTAGAAGACTGTTTTATGATCGTTATAAATATTTTTAAGTAATCCTCATTTTCTCAAATTGTTCTGTTCAAAAAACAATATTCGTAAAATTAGAATTTATCTAAAATCAGATTGAACAGTACATATATGATCAAGTTCCCCTCCCCCGCCACTTTTCAAATTCTAGAACATTTTGAGGCTAAAAGTATACCAAGGGCAAAATTCCAACCTATTTGCAAATCATAGAAAAACACAGGTGCAACTGGAAAAAACTGCTGTCATGCAAAAGGACATTTTCATTTTTGGTAAAACAATTTGCGTTCCTGGTTCGCATTTCAAAGCCTTAGAAAGTCCAGGGCATCATCAATTATACACTTGTCTTTTCTGTATTTCTGTATTGCTGTCTTAACAGAGCTTATGGAAGTGTAAGAAAGGGACTTTGCATTATAAAGTACTTTGTTTTACACACACACACACACAGGTGCGCACACACACAGGCACGCGCGCACACACACACCTGCTCAGAATTGGGTGCACCAACTCAAAGCTGTTGAATACAAGACAATACAAATATACACATTTTATCTTTTATAAGATAAAAGATTTCTTATCAACCTTCCACCACAACAAACAATGGGTATTCCAGGGGCAGATCATAGGGCATCCACTGAGCCTTCCAAAAAACAAAGAAGGACTTATGGTGAAGGAACTTAAACCCGGATAGAAAAATAACCAGGTGTAGCATTGTAGAAAATGAGTGTAAGTGAGAATTGCTATTGCTGCCGTGATTTCAGCACCCTAAATATTTAAGCGTAAATATTTAAATTGAGATGGGAAATATTTATGTTAAAAAAGAAAGCTTTTCTTTTTCATATTTTAAATCCCCAGTAATACCTGGGGATTTGCCAGGTCTTTTTACTGAAAGTCTTGTACAACATCAGTATTTTTACATTTTTATTGAGTATACTATTATCACCTATGGTAATTTGTTTGTTTTTTATCTATCATCTCCAACTTAAAAGCTTTGATGAAAACAGTAACATCACGATACCTCAAGCTCTAATTCCAAATGTTTCATCACTCACATGATGCACGATTACTAAGTTTTTAAAAAGGCATTATTCATGCACATGTACAGAACATCACTTGTTAAAACTAATGAAAATAAAAACTTCGAAGCCTTTTATTATTCCTTGTGCTTTGAATGCTAAAATACAATAATAATCAATGTTGACCATTAATGGCAAATGCCAATGTGCTATGCCTTTGACACCCTTTTGATATTGCAGAACTCCTATCTTTACATCCCTAAAAGTAATCCCGTGTTCTTGTAGTCTTATCCTATTTAGTTTTTAGTTTTTTATTGGGTGTCAAGTGTTAGTATTTAGAAAAACAGATTAAGGTGATGGTAGTTATCAGAAATCTCTTGCTGGCTTTTCTCTCCTTGTAAGAAAGGAAAAGTGTACTTAAATGCTACATATAAATATTGACATTTATTTCACATTTTACATAAAATTCATGTTTTTTAAAGCCATGCTGCTTATATTTATGCAAGGATAAACACAAGGGTTCTCTATTTTAGAAGAAGAAAAAATTATGTATTCTGAACTAATGTGAAGAGGGTAGAACTACTTAGAAAATAAGTGCATATTTGGTAAAGTAAAATAACGCCATTCTAAAAAATAAATAATAATGAAGCAAAGGTATTAGTGGGGATTTAAAGTATGAAAAAGACAAGCTTTTTCAAGCATAAATATTTCCCTTCTTAAATTACATATTTACACTTAAATATTTAGGGTGCTGAAATTAACAGCAGGAATAGCAATTCTCAACAATTATCTATTTTTAATTTACACAAGCAAACTTTGGAATAAAAAATTAGTAGGATTCTGAAGTAATTTCTTTTTTCTCAAATTCCTTTTTACCATTTTTGGAAGTAATTTCTTGAAGCACCATTTTTTTTCCTTACTAAGAATGTCATATCTAAAATAATTCAGCACCACAAAATGTTACATAATCATTCTGATGTTCTCAAAAGGCAACAGAATCATTTTTCATTACAAATAGATGAAGGATAGTGGAATGCATTTAAACTAATATCACATTCAGCAATTCTTCTGTGCCATTATGAAAAGTAAAAACATTGTGGCGGATTAGACTTTCTTGTATCACAATAAAACAGAAGTTATTTGAGAATGCTAAGCAATAAACTCCATTAAGAACTCAATTAATAATAATGAAACCCTATACAAGGAAAATCCCCATCTAGAGTTCTTCCTGAATACTAATGATTTAATGCAAGAAGTTATTGGAAGAGGGAGCCATGCTTGTGCTTTAATTAGTTCCTTAAAGCCTCAGTACTTCATTTTGGCCCTGGAGTTTGCTATTCACTAAATACATGTTCACTTACTAAAATCTCAGACTATTAGAGCAAATTTTATTTATCAGTTAGCAAGAATATGATATATTCCAATACGGTGGTTCCAAACCTTTAGTGTACATCAGAATCACCTAGGACTCTTAAGCCACAGATTCCTGGACCTCGTTCCCAGAGTTTCAGATTCAGTAGGTCTTGCGTAAGGCTGGAAAATTTGCATTTGTAGTAAGTTTGGCAGGTGATGCAGATGGTGTTGGTTCTGGAACTACTTTGAGAACTTCCCTGTTATTTTAATAACTTTCTAGTTTCTTTTCAAAGAAAAGACTGGTAATTTCCCAATATTATCAAATATTATCAAAGTTTCCCAATACTCAAATGGGCTGGGAAAAACCTAAGCTATTAGTCAAAGTGGTCAGTAGTACTCTAGCTGATGAACAGTTTTAAATACTAGTTGTTAGGACTAAACTCCACATTAGCTTCTGAATTAGAACTTTAAGAGCAGACAACTTTTGTTAAACTTCTGCCAAAAGCTACCTTCTCTCTCGGGTCATATTCTAAGTCTGCTTGACTTACATGAGGCCTGAAATTAATTCTCAGTGGGGTATTTTAATTCAGAATTGAGTAATTTTACCCCAGCCATCTGTCTATACCAGTATTATCCAATAAAAATGGAATGGGTGCTGTAAGTATAATTTTTATTTTCTGGTAGCTATAGCAAAAATGTAAAAATAAACAAATAAAATAAATTATAACAACATATTTTATTTAATCTAATATATCCACAAGAGATAGACTTCTCGATAGACTCCTTCAGAAAGGAAATATTTTAATTATTTAAAATGTATTCCAATTTAGTTTAATTTCCATAAGTGAGGAATTAACTTTGATGAAACTAGCAATAGACAAAAGAAAAAATATTAGTTTGAAAGTAATTCTGGATTAGCTGCCATTGATAAGCTAATTGTGTTTACAATAAATTTGTAGGCATTTTCGTTGATCTATTAAATAGTTCTGTGAAATATTTTAATTGTATTGTAACATTGGATTTAACTCTCCATTCACAGAAGTTTATCATCCCTATTTTACAGATGAGGAAAATGACACTTAGAGTATATAATCTCCCCAAGGTAACACAGCTCCTAAATGATTCATTTTTGCCTGGGGAGTAGCCTAAATGCTTTTTACTGTACCGTGAGATAATATAGAATTTTACTTTGTAAAAGTCATTATTCATAGGTTAATGATCTGGCAGTCAAAATTATTGGCACATATTTCATTCTAATGAGAGACTCACCCCTGGAATCTGAGTAACTGCAATGAATAGTTTTTACTTTGGTATATAATTCACAGTACAATATTTAGCATAAAAAAGGAATAGGAACATTTATTGAAACTTGGAGTTTGGCTGGAACTTCACTTCAGATGATTGGTGCCCCCTTTTCTTGTGTTTGAATTTTTTGCTTACAGGACCTGTAGACAATGACACATTCTGTACACTATTCCTGATCATTATGACATGCCTGAGTGTCTCCAATTATCTAAAAAAAAAAAATCAAGAAATGTACTCCAAAGTATTTTAAAATCAAATTGACTTAATTTCATTTTTGAAAGTAAGAGTATATCTGACACTGTTAGTAAAATTAGAATAATGCTATTTCTATGAATGTGAGAATGGATAGTTGACGAGCAAAACATTAAGTATATCTAAATTCACAAATATGAAATGTTCTAATTCACTGTCTCAAGGAACTATACAGATGTATAAAATCATTCTAAGCATTCTCCCTAAGAACAGCAACAAGACAAGGATGCCCACTTTCACCACTTCTATTCAACATAGTACTGGAAGTCCTAGCCGGAGCAGTCAGGCAACAGAAATTAAGGGCATCCAAATAGGAAGAGAAGTCATCGAACTATCACTGTTTGCTGATGATATACCTAGAAAACCCTACAGACTCCTCCAAAAGACTTCTAGATTTGATAAATGAATTTCAGTAAAGTCTCAGGTTACAAAAGTAATATACACAAATCAGCAGCACTGCTATATACCAACAGTGATCCAACTGAGAATCAAATGAAGAACTTAATCTCTTTTATAATAGCTGCAACGAAACAAAACAAAACAAACAAAAAACAACCTAGGAATGTACTTAACCGAAGAGATGAAAGATCTGTACAACTAGAACTACCAAGCACTGCTGAAAGAATTCATAGATGACAAATGGAAACAAATGGAAACACATCCCATGCTCATGGATTGGAAGAATCAGTACTGTGAAAATGGTCATACTGCCCCAAACCATCTACAGAGTCAATGCAATTCCCATCAAAATACAAACATTATTTTTCATAGAATTACAAAAAAGTCTTAAAATTCATTTGGAACCAAAAAAAAAAAAAAAAAAAAAGAGCTCAAATAGCCAAAATAATCCTAAGCAAAAAGAACACATCTGGAAACACCACATTACTGGACTTCGAGTTATACTAAGAGGCCATACTTACCAAAATAACATCTTACTGATATAGACACATAAACCAATGGAACAGAATAGAGAACCCAGAAATAAAGCCAAACCCTTATAAGCAACTTATCTTTGACAAACATAAATTGGGGAAAGGACATCTTATTTAATAAATGGCGCTGGGATAACTGGCTAGCTACATGAAAAATAATGAAACTGGATCCCTATCTCTCACCCTATACAAAGATCAATTCAAGGTTGATGAAAGACTTAAATCTAAGACTTGAAACTATAAAATTCTAGAGGACAGCCTTGGAAATACTCTCCTGGACACTGACCTAGGCAAAGAAATCATGACTAAAGCCCCAAAAGCAAATGCACCAAAAATAAAAATAAATAAATGGCACCTAATTAAACTAAAAACTTCCTGCACGGCAAAAGAAATAATGATCAGAGTAAGCAGACAACTCAAGAATGGGAGAAAATGTTTTCAAACTATGCATCTGACAATGGACCAGTATCCAGAATCTATAAGCAACTCAAAAAAATCAGCAAGAAAAAAAATAATCCCATCAAAAGTAAGCAAAGGACACGAATAGACATTTCTCAAAAGAAGACATACAGACGGCCAACAAACATATGAAAAAATGCTCAATATCACTTATCTTCAGGGAAATGCAAATTAAAACCACGTTGAGATATCACCTTTCTCCTACAAGAATGGCCATTATTAAAAAGTCAAAAAACAATAGATGTTGGGGTAGATATGGTAAAAGGAGAATGCTTATACATTGCTGGTGGGAATGTAAATTAGGATAACCTCTATGGAAAACAGTATGGAGATTCCTCAAAGATCTAAAAGTAGATTTACCATTCAATGCAGCAAGTCCACTACTGGATATCTATCCAAATGAAAATAAGAAATTATAAGAAAAAGACATATACATGTATGCTTATTGCAGCACAACTCAGAATTGCAAAGATGAGGAACCAACTTCAGTGCCCATCAGTCAGAGTGGAAAAAGAATATGTGGTATGTATACAGCACAGAATACTACTCAGACATAAAAAAGGAACGAAATAATGTCTTTTACGGCAACTTGGATAGAGTTGGAGGCCATTATTCTAAGTGAAGTAACTCAGGAATAGAAAACCAAATACCGTATGTTCTTACTTGGGAGTTAAGTTATGAGTACACAAAGACATACAGAGTGATATAATGGACTTTGGAGACTCAGAAGGGGGCATGGTGGGAGGGAGATGTGGGGTAAAAGCTATATATTGGATACAATATACACTACTTGGGTAATAGGTGCACTAAAATCTCAGATTCACCACTGTATAATTCATCCATGTAACTGAAAACCACTTGTACCTCAAAAGCTATTGAAATGTTAAAAATTAAAAGATAAAATAAATTTTAAGCTTAGCTTAGCTAACTCAATTTTAGGAATAACAGCTTTTCTCTCCATACATCACCTTCAAAGAGGAGCTTTTGGATGAAGATAATATCATGCTACTTATGCTATTTATAAATTACAATTTATTGAGTTTTTACTATGTTCTCCATTCTGTGATGCCAGAAAATAGTAAATAGCTTTGAATGATAACTAACACACACTATTACTGTAATTCATAGATTTCCTTATCTCCATAATTTCTGGGTAGAGAGCAGGCAGTTACCAATAGCTGTCATTACAGTTAAAAAAACAGAAAATGATTTGGCCTTCTAGCCCTCAAATTCTGCTACTCAGTGTTACAATTTACATTGTGCGTTAGGGTATTCTCTTAAATTCAGCAATGGAAGAAATATTAGTAGTCTCAGACAATAAAAGTTGTCCTAATCTGGCAATGATATCTCAGTATTACATTAGGCATTCACACCACTAGCAATATTGGAAATTTAAATGGAATTTGTGGTTTCAGTAAATCTGAAGTTGTGGAAGTAAGGAGTAGTGAATTTTGTTTTTGTTTTTGTTTCTTTATTAGGTCAAACGGAATTCTTTTTTTAAAAAAGGTAATTTGTAACTAGATTAACTCAAAGTATAACAGAAACTAGCTGGTTTGACCATTATATAGATTAGTACATAATCTATGCATTTAAACAGTTATGTTGGAAATCATTAAAATAAGAAACTATAGCAGTAGAAATATAAACTATGGCATACAAATATAAAGTAGAGTAATAAAACTACTACTGAAATAGAAAATAAGAAATTATAATATCGAAATCCTATCGATGACCACTAGAAACTCTTTTGCAAAAAACAAAAACAAACAAACAAAAACAAGGCTCAGTGTGGTGGCTCAAGCCTGTAATCCCAGCACTTTGGGAGGCCAAGGCAGGTGGATCACTTGAGATCAGGAGTTCAAGACCAGCCTGGCCAGCATGGTGAAAACTCGTCTCCACTAAAAATACAAAAAAAAAAAAAAAATTAGCCAGGTGTGGTGCTATGCACCTGTAGTCCCAGCTACCTGAGAGGCTGAGGCATGAGAATCACTGGAATGCAGCGGGAGGAGTTTGCAATGAGCTGATGTGTTGCCACTGCACTCCAGCCTAGGCAATAGAGCAAGACTCTGTTTCAAAAAACAAAAAACAACCTGACAAAACAAAACTCTAAAAATATTTACCTCTGAGGGTTAATTTTAATAGGAAGTAGAGATTCTGATACAAGTTTGTGGCTTTTTGTATTTGAAAAACAGTCTAATATCCCTCTGCACGCTGAAAAAGAATGACGTGAAGTGGAAAAGTGATTTTTTTCAATAGTTTATTAACCATGAGCCTTGAAACTACATACTGTTTATAATCTTTTCATCCATTTATCTGTTTTTCTTTTTCTGCAAATATCCTTTAATGCCTGGTACAGGGATTGGTTCCAGAGCCCCTCTGGATATCAAAATCCAGGGATGCTCAAGTCTGATATATAAAATGGCATGATATTTGCATATAACCTACACACATCTCCTGTATACTTTAAATATCCCTAAATTACTTATGAAACCTAATGCAATGTAATGCTATGTAAATAGTTGTTACACTGTATTTTTCAATTTGCATTAATTTTTATTTTTTTTAAACATATCTTTGATCCATAGTTAGTTGACTCTGTGGAGGCAGAACCTGGGGATAGGAAGGCCAACCGTTCCATAAATGCCAGACACTGCACAAGGCTCTGGATCTATGGTGAGACTCTTTACTCCGTAAAATTTTTAGTATGGAGGAAATTCACCAGGAGTTGTCACAAACGAGTTCATCTCTGCGGAGGAGAACTGAGCTTCAAAGGGACAGAAGAAAGAGTTACTTTTGACCATATACTATATAATCTGTTCAAATTTTGTTTTACTAAATTTGTATTAACTTTTAAGTGATTTATTAATTTTTAAATTTAGAAACTGTCAATCCACATGTTAAGACTAGGTAAAGAAGAAATTCAACAATGGAGTACAAACTTTAAGGGAGTTTAAAAATATGAATCACCGTGTTGATACTCTATTTGTTCAAGTTACTTCCATTTTGGAATGCACCATACACACACATGCACACACACGTGCATATGCAACCTTTGTTTTCATATGATATATATATATATATATATACACACACACACACATATAATAAAAGGATATTAATTGTATTTTTCATAATGAAATTTTGGAATTAGTTTTCAGTCTCTAAGGACAAGAAGCTACACAATAGAAAACAAAAGGGAGAAGGGTTCCAGGTGGTGCAAAACAGTCAGCTGCTGCTGAATTTTGGCTGGGATAAGTAATCATGTTAGCTCTAACTTGTACAGTCCAGTGTTTCTCTGCAAGCTTCAGGGTTTGGAGGGTGAAGACTGTTCCATACACATTTGTGATTAGCCAATATCCACTGATAGACTTTTCTAACTTATTAAAAATTTAATTTTACAGATAGAAATCTGAGTCACAATTTAGATGGAGTCATTTTCAAGATTCTTCAACTGAGAGTTGGTTTGACTTGAGATAATTATTTTCATTGACAATATAACATTAAATATATATCATGATATAGAATTAAGACATTATTAAACCCTGTACTGTAGAAGACAGAAAGTTGAAGACAAAAATTTACCTAGCAACTGTCCCCACCCTTTTATTGAGGGAGTCTGAATAAAAACATTAAAATTATATATCAGTTTAAGTCATAGGTCTGTTAACATACTTCAGCTTCTTGTTTCTTTTGATGTGAATTTATGAAGAATTAGATTATTCAGAAGATACCGTTTTCTTAACTTGTAACACTAATAAATATCAAAATGACATTTTAGACATTATTATTCTGCCTCTTCCTCCTAGAATAATATCCAAGCTTTATTGATATGTAACCTAAACTCACTGAAGGTAAAGCTTTATTCAGTACTTTTGATTCCCGTAATAACTATCATTGTGCATTTTAGTAAAAAAATAAGTCAGACTTGAAATATGAGAAATAAATTTTGCTAGAAATATATTTTGCTAGAAATACATTTGGGGAGAACAAGACCATTGGATCTTATAAGAATTAAAGTTTTATAAAAATATCTTTCTTTTAGGACAAGGATAACACAAGTATAACTTTTTCATTTCACATAAACATTTCTAGGTATTCTAAAGGTAGTAAATATATAAGCAAAAGATAATTTTCAAATTTCCCATATTACTGGCAGGAGCAGAAGTACTCTGACACTAGAATAAGATTAACTCATTTATTTGACTTGTAAAAGTTTTTATAATTTTGGTTGCTATCGATTTAAAGATTACAGAATTCTTTTGTAATCATATGTTCTCACGTATTCTTAATATAATATACATTTCTGATCAAATAACATCTATAATGATACTCATTTTGTAATCAAATAAATTGAAACCAATAGAAGTTATACTTTACACACACAAAGAAAGTTTATTGCACTGGGGATACACTTCTGAAGTGGGGAGAAAAGTGAAGAAGTGAATGAAGATAAGGACTGGGTGTCAGCAGAAATTCTGTCAGGAATTTGGCATCATATCATAGGATACATGCAACACACATAATAGAAACCAAATGAAATAGGAAAAAGAAATGTTTTATACTGCATTTGGTTTGAGTAGTGGTCATCTAATATTAATAGGAAAGTTATGTTTATATTTATATTTGCATTTCTCACCTATCTTTGGCCTTTAGATCTGCTCTTGGTCCCCATTACCTCATGCCATCTAACTGATGTTAGATAATTTATGCCAGAAAGTACCCCTCTTGGGAGACTTGGTGAGTAAAAAACTATTTTTTAAAATTTAAAATGCTTAACAGACATGATTTTATGTGTGTCACTTTCTTTTTAATCTGCATATATCACAGTGCAGAATGTTAAAAATGAATTTAAATTTAGTTCTAAAATCTGATGCAATATGTGCCTCTAAAACTTGGTGTCCTAGTTAATCTTAAAATACAAAACCTTCTTTTCATAAATTAAATAAAAAAGCATATCACATTATAATTGGTCAAAAAACTCATTATGGTAAAGACCACTCCCCCCAAAAGAGAGAAGTTAGCACAAAATATTTCCATTTTTATTTCAGAAATTTTTCTATTTTTAAATAACACATTTTAAATCAATTCAATTTGACATAGTGAGCATTCAGATTTGGTGGCAGCAAATCTTATGATGAATGGCTCTTCTACAAAGTAAATAAAATATAGATGCTGGTCTTATGTCCCTTTGCCCTCTAGAACATTAGAGTCATGAATACTACAAAGTAAGACAGGAATCTGAAGGCATGTATATGTTTCCATTTATTCTTCGTTAGATTTTATTAAACATAAATTTTTAAAAATCTGTCTAGCAAGTAATTGGAATAATCAGAAAAGTGTAATAAAGAGTACTGGAGAAAGGATTGTATTTGAAAATATTATAAACAAATAGAAAGAAGCTAAACAACGTTATGAAAAGGTTAAATGCCAGGGACAGTATATTTAACAACAAACATTCATTAGGTGTCGTGTTTGCCAAAGGTTTCCATGAGCCATCTAGTTTCCTCCTTCTAGCAATTTTTTGAGACAAGTTTTAGGGTTTCTATTTTACAACTAAGGATCTTACCCAACATCACATTACTCAAAAATATTAAAGCGAGTATTTCTATCTAGGCCTCGGAAACTAAGTTATTTTTGTTTCATCACATAAATCCGGCAGTTTGAAAAATAGGAAACATAGGGCTATTTTCAATGAGTTTATAAACTAGATAGAAAAGATACAATTTACTATTATAAAACCATTTCAAAATCAGCAGAGGATTAGAGGTCATCTTGCATAGCACAATTGTCCTTTGAATGAATGGGGGATTTTTAAGAGCTAAAGTTGGCAGACAAGTCTTTATGATTAGAAGAGACTTGAACTAGAAAAATATGACTGAAAACTCAGAAACTAGCACTGCATGCTTACAGGGCAGGCATAGACTCTTCTGGACAAAGTAGATGGGATGAGGTATAAAGAGATAAAAAAATTAGATAAGCTGAGCCTCTTCAAACCATGGGCTCATGACAGGAATTCAATATAGGGGCTCATGTACTTTACCTTTTCAAAGAAATATAATAGAATAAATCATAGTGTAAAGATTGTTTTAGAAAACTTGTTTCAATTATGTGAGTGTACAGCACACTGTGTGTGTGTGTGTGTGTGAGCACATGTGCACACACACTAAATTGAAATATAAAATATATTTTATCTGGTCACGGTTTCAAAAGTTTGATAAATATCAGGATGCAGACTAGAGGTAATGTATGGAATATCTGGAAACTTAGCACCGCAGCAGAGAATTTAGACAGGAAGCAGAAAGAAAAGAGAGGCCCCTAAATATTTGAGGAATAGTGGCACAGTGAAAACATGGCCAAAGTGAGATATTAGGCTGGTAGTTAAATATTAATACAAAATAACTGAGGGATGCAGAGACTGGCACCTGCAGGGACAACCAGGAGGCTGGCGCAGTAATCTAGTGAGTGATGGGGATATAGATCAAGGGTTGTGGATAGAAAGAAAGCAAAAGTAGACACTGGCTTTTCAGAGCACAAACTCATAGGATGATAATTACCTAGGTAAAGGAGGAAGGCAAGGAATAAATTAGAAAGGACATGAATCCCCTGATCCTATATGCCAAGAGGAATGGGACTTTTTGGGACCAGTTTAAGGTGAGGATTATTCTGAGGAGAAGACAAATGTGGTTTTAGCCAAGTTAATCTTGCAGTGAAGCTGAAATAACCTTTAGACATTAGGATATAAAGTACTTCACTATGAGCAAAGAAACGTTTCTACAGGTAAGGTTTGAGAAGTCAAACTACAGATGAGAAATCAATAATAATAAAAGAATTAAGATTCAAAGACAGTAGGAAGTGAGAATCAAAAAAGCAATTGGAGGAAAAGGACATTGTAATAGCAAGAAGGCTAAGAAGGGAGAGTTGACCAGAGTGTGTTTGAGGAAGGACTAGATGACCTTGGAGTAACTGGTGACCTTTCAAAGTGCAGTTTCACTGGGATGGCTAGAACTCAAAGATTTCTGGAACTTGAGGATGAAGAATGGTGAACAAATGCAAGGAGAAGATGAAAAAAGTTAAGAACTTTTACATGGAAAGGAGGGGACAGTAATCAGAGTAACCATCAGGAAGATGATAAACCTCTCTATTCTCCCTATGAAATTTAGAAAATATATTTGCTTGTTCAAAGTCAGATAGAACAAAGACTATGGAGACAGGGGATTGGAAATGTTGAAGGTGAGAGGCTAAGTCAGAAAATGTGTGTGTCTAGTTAACATTAGATTACTTCTCTCCAGAACCCAAGCAGGCCCAGGAATGGTCGACCCACTTTAACCTTCAGTTCAAAGAAAGGTGAGACAATCATGGATAAAAAGGAATGCCAAATGTGTACTCTTCTGCCTGCCAGAATCAGACACATTGCTCAATCAGGTACACTCCTCTATATTTGTGTACACAATGGTGGTGTCAGTGAAAACTAGGGAAGAAAACTTTATTAGAGGAGCTGTAAAATATCAGACTGCGATCTGGGGTGATTGGTGAGGCTCATTAAAACTTGGTAAAACTTTTAAAACCTTTGGGTTAGCACTTTACCTTCATCATTCATTCTCTCCCAATTATTGATGGGGAAAGCTATAAAACCACTGAGGGATTTAATGATTTTTTATCCACTATCAAGCACTGTTCACACAGCTTTACAAATTTAACAATCCACTCAAATTTCTAGTAAGTCTGTCATTAGGAAAACTTCCTTTTAATATTTGTATTCTCTTTTACATTTTTACACACTGAATATCACAGAAATATTTAATAAACCATGCCCTAGCTTTATTTAGGATTAGAAGAAATGAGTTCCAGTGAACTGTATTGCCAGTTACATTGTCACTTACTTCCAAGACTACTAACTTCTAAACTTCATTTAGTAAGAAACCTCTCAGTGAACATGATACAATAGTTCATAAAAATGCCAAAGCTTATTTCTTTGAGTAGCTGATATTGAGACAAACAAACTCAGGTCCACTATAGCAATATGTCTACAGTAAAAAAAAATTGTGAATCATTCCATTAATACATTCTGATTTTTAATAAAGAATTTGAAATGCAGAAACCTGGAAATTGGACAATGTGGATCCTGGTTCTGATGCCAAGCGACCTTGGGCAATTGCTTGGCCTTGGTTTCAACATTTATAAAATAAAGACTGTTGAAAGAAAAGAGAAAGGGGAGGAAGTAGGCGGAAGAAAAGGGAGGAAAAGTTCAGAGATACAAGCAGGTTTGCAGGAAAGTTGGTCAGGTGGCATTTAGGAGGCAGCTACTCTGGGCCAGAAACCATTGGCACACTTCCTAGAAAACATAATAGATGACTCTAATTCCTTATCATCTTAAAATTTTGTGATTCTGCAGCATTTCATCTTTAGATAATATTGTTTTCAATTGATTCAAGAATGGAAATGCCATTATTATCATCATCTTGTTTTCCATGAGACTTAATCTAGTTACTTCATCAAAGAGACAAGGTGTGGAAGGCAAAATAGGCCTCAAGTCTTTGCTTCTACTTCTGGAAAAGTAAATCTGCCATTTGGAACAAAGACTTATTATCTACAGAGTGGGAGCTCTTTCATTTGTGTAACTGTCAATATATGGCTCTCACACAATAAGATGTAATGAATTCCTGTGCTTCTGCCTTTGTTAAAGAGACTATTAGAGTGTCCTGCTATCAATTATTCATCACTCTTGCCTCAGCTCCAAATAGAACAGTAAACAGATCCAAAGAATAAATATTCTTCACACCGAAGAATTCAACCTTCTATGATCATGGTGTCTAGCTTCAGATAACCCTCTTGAACTTACGCTTGTCAGAGATTTCATTGGCATGCTCTCTTTTGGAAGGAGTGAGCGGCAGTATTTTGTTGTTGTTGTTGCTACTGCTTTTTAAATGTTCTTCTATTATTCCTTCCAAGCCTTCTACTAAGTCTGTCATTAGGAAAACTTGAGCAGCTTTCCTATCTACTCACTCTCCACTCTAAGACCACGTACTTATTTTCCTTACACCTCAGGGTTTTGTTTTCCTACATTTGAATTCCTCCTCCTTTTTTTCTGCCTCTGCATTTGTCTGTTACTTTGCTTCCCCCAATAACTCAGTAGCAAATATGAACTTTGTCTCTTTACTCAAAAAGTCATATTTTTTCACAGAATCAGTAACCTCTTCAAATATTTCAAATTTAAAGATCGCACATCTTAATCTAACGTTCAGTATAATTAAAGGAGAAGATATATTTTACCCCTCAACTTATTCTAAACATTCTTGTTCAGTTTATAATAGGAGGAAAAGAATTATTAAAATTTAGCTTTCTATTGAAACTAGGGAAGCTTTAAAGACTACAAATAGATATAAGTAATCAGAGTAATATTAAAAAATGAGACATGTTTTTCCAAAAAAACCATAAATATGTGTTCGATAAGCTACAATGACTTATCACATAACACAAGAATTAGGACGCAGTTCAAGCACTCCTTATGGGTAAACATTCTGTCATTATAAAAATCTTGTCAAGTAACGCAATTGTTTGTGCAGTAGACTTTAGGTGTGATTTTGAATTGATTTTGAAGCTATTAAACACAAAGAGTAAAAGAAAGTGAGAAACAATAAAACATGGTTCAGGAAGCCCTGATGGGTTATGCAGACTGGAAAGCAAGGGGCAGACAGACACTGAGGAAGACACTTTATGTCAGTCTCAAAAGTCAATAAAACGTTAATTTTGCATCTCAGATATGCTTGTCTCAGCTCTAGCAGCCACAAATCAACTTTTCTCTTAAAACATATGTATAAATACAACCAGTACCATCTCTTGGGCATAGCCATATTAATCCCAATTTAACCATACACTTAAATATGCTTTCTTTCAGTCTTCCAACAAAGTTCTGACATCTAAATTTCAGGATTATGGTGAAGAAGAGACCCATCTGACCACATACGTAGCACACACGAATCTTTTGGATTACATAATTAGATTTCCTCACAACCTTATCCTCCAGTTTAAAAAAATTTACTTAGAAATCTGCCTTACGGCAGGGTGTGGTGGCTCACACCTATAATCCCAACACTTTGGGAGGCCAAGGTGGGCAGATCACCTGAGGTTGGGAGTTCAAGACCAGCCTGACCAACATGGAAAAACCTGTCTCTACTAAAAATACAAAATTAGCCAGTCGTGGTGGCGCATGCCTATAATCCCAGCTACTGTGGAGGCTGAGGCAGAAGAATCGCTTGAACCCAGGAGGCAGAGGTTGAGGTGAGCCGAGATCGCGCCATTGCACTCCATGCACTCCAGCCTGGGCAACAAGAGCGAAACTCCATCTCAAAAAAAAAAAAAAAAAAAAAAAAAAAGAAAGAAAGAAAGAAAGAAAGAAATCTGCCTTATATTCCTATCATTTCAGTTTCCTTTCTTCACTGATTATGTGTTTTGTTTTAGTTGAACTCTGAATCTGCATCAAAGAAAAATTGACTTTCATTAAAATGGTCATTTCTGCCCTTTCCCATAATAGAATCTGGAAAAGCACAAACAGAAATCAATAGAAAGTACCCTACCCTGAAGGGCTCAGAGACTATTGAAGATCTATTTGCCACTTAAGAATAAAAATAACGCCCCTAAACAAAACTTGATACATCACTTCCTAACATAGGAAAGGATTAAATGCAATTAGTTTAGATATAGTTTTAAGTGGGTGAAATACTGGATTAAAAATTATGATTCACCACTGTTATAAGAAATAAGTGTGGACAGTAAATATGCCAGTGTGTAACAATAGATTTTGTTTGTTTGAGATATTGCTAAAATCTGAAAGGAAAACAGGGAAAAATAAACTAAACCAATGGCTGATCAGTATGAGTAGCCCTGATTTCCTAAATCATGAAAATAAATCCTGGCTAATATATCAGGATATTTCTAGTATCTTTCAAGGTTGAAAATTTTTTAAAAAATACAAAAATGCATTGTAGACTGCTATAATGAAAATTCAACTAATAGACTATTAAATACAAGCCAATTTTCCTATACATAAAAGTAAAAGCCCAGAATTTCAAGAATGTATTTTCCTTTATACACATTTGTCTGTCTTACTAGGTCTGGGTAATGATGATGTGGTTATAGAAAAAATAAGCTGGCCCTGAAAGTAAACAGTGACCTTATGGAGTAAAAGTTTACAGACAGTGAAATGCAAATTTATACAATGTGTTGGATTTAAACCAATGCATAGACTCAAGTAATCAATACCCAATGAAGATGTAGAATATGCCTTCACTCCCCAAAATTATTGTGTGTTCTCTTCTAGTCAATCCTTAACCCCCTGTCCTAGAGACAACTACTTTTTTGATGTATATAACCATAGTTTAGTTTTGCCTAATCTTGAGCTTTATGTAATTAGAGATATGCAATGCACATTCTTTTGCTTCTGTCATTTTTTGCTCAACATGTTTTTGGAAATCATGCATTTTTTATATCAATAGTTTATTTTTGTTTATTATTGATTGGTGTACCATTGTCTGGCTATACCACAACTTAATTTATCTATTAACATGCCGATGACAGACTTTTAGATTGTTTCCAGATTTAGGCTATTACAAATGAAAACCACTATAAATATTTCATATAAATCATTCATGGACATATATTTTCATTTTTCTTAGATACAGACCTAGAAGAGAAATCGCTGGATCATATAGATGTATATTTACCTTTATAATGAAACAGTAAACAGTGTTTCAAATGTTTATGTCATTTTTTAATCTCACTGGCAATACATGAGTCTCAGTTGCTCCACATCTTCACCGACATTTGGTGTTCTCAGTCTTTTTAATTTTACCTATTCTAGTGGGTGTTAATAGCATCTAAATTTTAAATTACACTTCCATTTTCATGTGCTTATTGCCCATTGTGTATCTTTCCTTGGTGGAGTATCTACATAAGCCTCTTACACCTGTTTTTATTTGGGTTGTCTTTTCATTACTGATCGTAGACACACACATATATGTATATATAGAGAGATATGGTCATATTTGATATATAAGCATATACCTGTAGAAAACAATTTCTTTGTCAAATAAATGTATTAAATATTATCTGTCAGTCTGTATCAGTTTTTATTTTCTTAATGGAAACTGTTTTATATATATATATATATATATATATATATATATATATACAGTTTTTATTTTCTTAACAGAATGCTTTGAAGTGCATCAGTTTTTAATTTTGATGATGTCATGTTCATTATTCTTTATTCTTATGGTTAGTGCCTTTTGTATTCTTTCTTTCAAATATTTACTGGCTAACAGTTACAAAGATGTTTTTGTTTATATCTTGAACATTTATAATTTTAGCTTTTATATTTAGGTATGTAATCTAAATCAAATTAATTTTTGTGCACAGTATAATTAAGGGGTCAATATTTATTTATTCTCATATATTTTCCAGTTAATCTAGCTCATTTGTTGAAAAGACTTACTTTGGTGCTTTGTCAAAAATTAAATCATATATGTGTGGATCTAGTTTTGGACATATCCTGTCCCATTGATTATTATTTATTTATATTATGCTGATACCAAACTGTTATCATGACTATGGCTTTACAGTAATTCTTAAAATGAGGTGCTTTGAGTCTTCAAATTGTGTTCTTTTCCATGTTTCTTCGGGTTATTCTAGATTCCATTTTTATACAAATTTTTGAATCACCTTTAATCTGCTATAATTTTGGTAAGGATTGCAGATCAGTTTGGAAAGACTGGACATCTTTTCAGTATTTCAAGTTCCAATTCATGAATACGGACTATTTCTCCTTTAACTTATTTGCTCTTTAGCTTCTCTTAGCCATGTTTATGATTATTTTATGATGTAAGTTCTTGCACAGTTTTGTCAAACTTATTCTATTGGTGCTATTTACAGAGTATTGTTAAATTTCATTTTTCAAGTTTTTGTCACAACATGTAAAACATGGCATGACAAGTGACCAAAGTTAACCCCACCAATTACGGGAGAAACCAGCATCAAGTACTTCTAGTGATGCTCAAAGTAGGACACATCACTTATTTATTAAACCTTACAAAAACCTACAACTTAAATCACATCAAGAGGATTCATCAAACAAATCCAAATTGAACATTCTACAAAACAGTGAACCTGTACCCTTAAAGAATATCAATGTCATGAAAGACAAGAAGAGCTGCGTAAGTAATCCAGATTAAAGGAGACTAAAGAGACATGACAACAAACAACAGTATGATACTGCTTTAATCCTTAACTGTTAAAACAAATGATCTAAAGGACAATATGAGGAAATTGGAAAAATTTATAGAGTCTATTAGATAATAGTATTGTATCAGTGTAACATTGCCTTAATAATTAAGTTGTGGTTATATTAAAGAATTTCCTTATTATTAGGAGATAAAATATTGAAGCATTTAAAAATGAAAGGTCTGTATCTGTGCAAATAAATTCAAATGGGCCAGCAAAATAAATAAGTAGATACAAAACAGCAATATGTATATACATAGATGACACAGACAAAATGTTCAGAACCTTAAAGCAAATGAGGCAACTTGTAAACTATAGCTGAATCTACTGGAAGGTTATAGGAGGGCTTATTGTAATACGTTTGCAACTCTTCTGTAGGTCAGAGTATTTTTTGAAATAGAAATTTTAATTAAAATGATAGTAGTAAAGTTAGGTATATGGATCATTCCTTCCTGTAATTTAGGAGGAACCATGCTAATCTGGTTGCCACTTGAAAGACTGTAGATTTTCTTTTGAGTTGCTAAGGATTTCTACACTCCTTGGCTTGTTATGCTTAGTTTGGAGGCAGGACAATTTTTCCCTGGAATAAAGAGTTGGGGGAAAAGGCAGAGTAGTGAACAAGAATAAATGGCTCCTAAACTAAGAGTATCGTGTGCTATTCTTTTCTAATAATATTGACAAAGGCTAAACTGAAAATAGTGCCGAGTGAAAGTCTATTTGCTGTTTTGGGGATTTTGTTTGTTTTGGTTTGGTTTATGTATCATCTTAGTTTATCGAAAGGAAAAATTACAACATTTTTTAGCTGCAAATGTAAGCACCCACAATAATACAATTTCCATCCCCACACATTACATAAATTCTGCAACGTGTGTGTTCCGGTATTTCTTTATTCCACAAGCTGCAGTGGCGCTATCTCGGCTCACTGCAAGCTCCGCCTCCCGGGTTCATGCCATTCTCCTGCCTCAGCCTCTGGAGTAGCTGGGATTACAGGTACCCACCACCGCGCCCGGCTAATTTTCTTTTTCTTTTTTTTTTTTCCGTATTTTTAGTAGAGGCAGGGTTTCACCGTGTTAGCCAGGATGGTCTCCATCGCCTGACCTCGTGATCCGCCCGCCTCGGCCTCCCAAAGTGCTGGGATTACAGGCATGAGCCACCGCGCCCAGCCTATTCCATAAACTTTTACTGAATAAATACAAAGTGAAAGGAACACCATAAGTCAACAGGAAAATAGGCAATTAGGTGTGGAAGGTATAATTCCTTATACCTCCATTGACTTTGTCTGCATCTTCCTGGTACTATTTCATCACATACAATGACCTCAACATTCAGGGGTAATTTAAAAGAAAAAGTTAGTTGAATCTGCAAGGGAAGGGAAGGCAGAAGATTTATAGTGGCTAACTCGTGTTTTCTTTCTTTCTCTCTCTCTCTTTCTTTCTTTCTTTCTCTCTCTCTCTCTTTCTCTCTCTCTCTTTCTTTCTTTCTTTCTTTCTTTCTTTCTTTATTTCTTTCTCTTGGATTGTAACTCTACAAAAGCTAAATTGGTTTACAAACTCAATTTTCACAAAGATAATTTCCCTTATGTTTGTATTAGATCTGCAAAAATACAAATATGAGTATACCAGCTATATCACTTTCCTTTAACTTTCGTCTGAGAAATAATTTCTTATTCCTTAATTTTGATTTTTTGATATTTGCACTTTTCTCTTGAAATTTGAAGACATCATTTTCTACTTAAACTCAATAGAACTAATGAATTTACCTTGTATTACAAATCTGAATTAATTCATTATTCTTTATTGTTTTTATTAGAATGTTAAAACTTGCTGCTTTAATGCTAGCAGCCCCAGCTTTTTCAGGGGTGTCCCTCCTACTTAATAAACATCTTTTAGACAACAAAGGTTACACGCAATACAAGGCTAATTTTATCACTGGATTACAAATAGACTAACACATATGACTAAGGCCTAATGGAGAGCCCAGAAAGAAAAAAATGGCTCTACACATACCCTATCCACACCCACACTTTAACAGATTCCAAGATAAACATCCTTTACAAAGTCAAAGATATCCTGTAAGGGACTGTTGCCATTCAACAATGAACTCAATCTTTTTACCTTTAGTCCATTGCTGTGCTCAGGACTTACTATGGTTCACAAAATGGTTAAGGTTAATTCTCTTTACTAAGAACCTTCAACATGGAATTTACAGAGGGATTGGTTGACAGTCTTATTTGAAAGAGGTCAGAAGGTACCATTTATTCTTTAGAGGAATTCTGACTCATTTCTCCAGATTGCAAGATAATGTCTTTGTCTACACAGTAAACATTTTAGGCATCACAAGAATGAGTGGCTACATTTTTAAACTCACTGGTTTGGAAAGCCAAAAAATGTTCATGAAAACTCTGTACTATAGAATGGCATACATTTTGAAACATGTCAGATATAGTTTGTATTCGGTGTCTACACATCCAATTTGCCTGGAACAGTCCTGGATTTTTCCTAGCCTCTTGGTACAATTTGTAAAAACTTTCCTCTTTCACTTTAAAAAGAATCTTCTTTGGATAATAAATCATATGATCACCTTAACTGTGGTGCTTATATTTGGACATTTACATCTACATATTTTTTTCGAAGGATAGGTTTATGATTATTTTTACATCTTTACTTTCAATAAAATTTATCTTGGTTCTCAGCAAATCCTGGGGAGTGGAGGGTTGGTCTGAGTGTACACCTCACTGTGTGAATTGAGGAAATTTTGCTTTCAGACACAGTGGTTTCTGGAATACCATTACTAAAATTGTTGTAATATAGTGGAAAGACCGCTGTACACAGAGAAACTGTGAGTCCAAGTTGTCCCAACTGCTGATATTTTCAATATAGCCACACCTAAAGTGAGTTTCAGTGTTCAAAATTAAAAACAAATTAAATTGTCCAGAATTTGATTGAGGCCATAATCTCCACAATAAAGCCCCTGAAATTTCACATTTTAAATTTTCCAAAAGCTGCTGCTAATTTCTTCTTTGACCTATGATGTCAAAATTTGTTTTACATTATTTTACTCAGTCACAGATGTGGGTGCAAATTTCATTTTGAGCACGACACTCAATAGGCATATCAACTTAATATGTATTTTAAACTCAATTCATTATCACATTTTTAAATTATTTTATTTAGCACTTCTATTGCATTTACTGCATACCTGGAGCTGTTTTAAGTGCTTTTACAAATGTAAACACAGTTAGTCCTCACAAAGCTGTATAAGACAAGTTCTATTATAATCGTATTTCCCATTCCACTGATGAAGAAAGTGAGGACAGGGCAGAAAGGAAACATATCACACAATGTGTGTGTTCCAGATTTGGACCTAGGCAACATGACTCCAGTGTTCACAATTTGAAACAGTAGACTATGCTCCCTCCTTATCATGCCTTTCAAACAGGTAAGGAACTACTTTCACTTTATCAAAGAAGTAACTAATAGATCAAATGGAAGCTTAGTTAAGAGAATGTGTCTAATGTTTTAATTCATTCAATTATTTAAAGATACTATTTATTGAGCAGCTACTCTGTGCAAGGAATTGTGGGAAACAGAGGTGAATTGAAGTTATTTCTAAAACCTCCAGAAGCTGTATGTAATCAGATCATCAAATAGCAATGGTTTTTTTTTTATTTTTTTATTTTTATTATTATTATACTTTAAGTTCTAGGGTACATGAGCATAACGTGCAGGTTTGTTACATATGTATACTTGTGCCATGTTGCTGTGCTGCACAGCAATGGTTTTTAAACCTTATGGTGCGTGGAAAACACAGGGATTATAATGCCTGTTGCTTCTAAAGGAGAATAGGATTGAGGTGTCAAAGCACAAGCCCACACTCTTGTACAGCTGGAGGCAGATGTTTAATTGCATTTAAGGAAAGAAGATTACAAGCCTCCAAAATTAAAACATTTAAATGCCTAAAATCCAGAAACATTTCACACTTTGCATAAAGGGGAGACGTGATTCCACATATGTGTGTACTGAGTGTGTCATTGTATCTACCTGAACAGGAGATGGGTGAGGTGGTACAGTAGAGTGCTGAGCACACAGGCTCTAAAAGAAGACAGTCTGCACTCAGATAGTAGCTGCTATGTACTACTTGTGCAGTGCTGAGGAAGTTACTGAACTTCATCTTTTCAATTTGTAAAATAAGAACAATAAAATATGTCTTAGGATATGCTAAAAATTGAAAAAAAGATTTTAGAAGAGTATAGTCACATTGTAAGTGCTCAATGATACTTATTAGTAATATTATTTAAAATGTTCAAACCACACTCTATTATTTATTTCCAATTATAGAATTTCATGTTTCCACAGAATAATTTAGCCCAATCCTTGAAATAATTAGCAAGATACTAGTGTGCATGAATGTAACTAAAGAAACTAAAATCAACAAAAATAAAAAAATTCCAAGATCTGATTTCTGCCTTGAGTTATAGTTAAAGTTGGTGTGGTAATGGGAGTGGGGTTGATTATTCCATTTCTAGAACAACAAGGTTAGTGGCAAGAAAGCTCTGTCTAGTTATATTATAACATAGTCTTTATTACACTTCATAGTATAATAAAGTCTTTATTTTTTTAGAAAAGGTCTCTGGTCTTCTTTAGTCCATGATTTTTGGAATCTTTAACAGAAGTTAGCACACATAACTTTTGCTGGAATGAAAATTCAATGCCTGAGATTCCTTTTGTCTTTTCCAAGAATTTCACCATGCAACTATAGTGGTTAAAAGAGCAGGCTTCATCTTCATTCTTTATGTTTTATGTTTTAAATTTATAGATTTTTAAATGCCAATAGTCTAAAATCTCTAATTATCTTCTGGAAAAGAAAATTTAAATGTTACCAGTTATTTTTTAATTGCCACATAAGAAGTACCTATGAAAATACTTTTCTCTATTCTTTTACACTCAAAATTAATTTTCATTTCTGTAGCAGAGCATTAGCTCTGCCAACATTTAGTTTTATTTTCTATATGGTAGAAAAATATAGTATTTATTTTCTATATTTTATTTTCTATATTTTTTCCTAATATTGAAGAAAAATCAAGAATGATATTATAAAATCTTACTTGGTAAAGATGTAAAGCTGTAATCAGGATTCTTCATATTTTCAAAAAGTTTAGATTAATAACAAAAAGTATTAACTCTTTGAGATGAAGTATTCTTCAGAGGAAAATTCATCATTGAAATTACTGAGGGAGCCAGTAATTAAGACAAAATGTTGTGTAACTCACACTATACACAGTGAATATATTTAAAATAAAGAATGTTGCTGGGTATGACATTTGACTAGGACACCTTCTGCTTACTCTGGAAACATGACCTGCAAAGAAACAAGTTCTGCAATTTTAGAATGAATAGATGCCAGCTAATAGGACAGTTGAGGTTGTGCATCATTAATGGCATTTTTGTGTAGTCCTTCAATGGGGGGCAAATTCTGAGAACAGCAATCTGGGAATCCATAAATCCTACTGAGCCTTGGTTAAGTGACATTCATTATAAAGAACACCTGGAGGGAAGACCTGACAATGACTCACAGCTAGAAAGATCAGATTACCAGAGCTCTGCATGTCTTGGTTAAGTAAGGCAGCCTAGGAAGAGAATAATCTTTCCCTGCATTTGTTTCAATACTATTATATTGGAATAAATTTAGCAGTTTATCTAATACTGTGTATAATTCTGTTGCTTATATCTTTCCTCACATATATGTAATTTTGAGCATTTCATGTCAGTATAAGTGGCATTTCATAAGTGCATTTCACTTCTGTTACATGATATCCTAGAAGAATGTTTATTTATTATGACTTTGCTAACTTTCCTGGCCATCACTTTGCATCTCAGCAAAACTATATATATATATATTTAGTATATTTTAATCTGAATATATATATACGTATATTCAAATAAGACCACTGAAGGAAAGCTCTTTCATTAGTTATACTTTTCATCATAGTATATTTAGATAATAAATAAGAAATACTGAAATATATAAGAATACTGAAAATAACTTAAAATCCAACTTATTCCACATAGAAAGGAGAAAAAGTTCAAGGAATGTTTGAACTTTTAAATAGCAAATTATTTAAATAGTAAAGACTTGGTATCAGTTTCTGAATCTAAGGCTTGGAAAAATGCCAGCAAATTACTGAAATGAAAATGTGAATGTGAAGAACAGTTTTTAAAAGAGTGAAGCTGGTGTGAAGTGGGGGCATCCAGCGAGGATACTCGGCTATTCAAGATATCCTCATTGCTCCTAGGTTTCAAAATACTTAGCATGTTTTTTAATAGGAAAATAAATTGCCTCAAATATTTTCTACATGTGTTTTTCAATAAAAATTGAATTGCAAAATTCAACAAATTTCAACAGAAATTGAACTAGATTACATTTAGTGATCAGACAATAAGGTACTCTTTCTACTGGATCAACAAAAATTAAAAAGAATGCCAAGTTTTATTAGACACATAAAATGTGCAGTTAAATACATTCCTTTTTGGAGTTATAGTTTGACAAGGAGTATCAAAAGTTTTAGGATAGGTATACCGTTATGCAGTAATTATACTTCTAGGAGTATTTAGTAAGGAAAAAAATTACGGGTGGTCAAGATGATTGAACAGACTTTTGGTACATTTGTACAATAGTAAAAAGTTAGAAATAGTCGAGTGCTCAATTATTGGTAATATTCTGTGGATATTAAAACAATTATGGTCTGTGTATAAATTTTATGTAATCATTAAAAAAAACATAATCATGTTCAGCAGAAATTTCTCGGTGAGGAAAACAAGCCACAAACTGTGATATATGTAGTGCTGTCCTGGTCTTGCTAAAAACATGCATGAATGCTCACATGTGTGTATTTGTGTAGAAAAATTATAGCTGCACTACATGCCATCATTGTAAGAGTGGATATCTCTTAGTGTTAAGATTATGGGGCTTTTTTTCTATTTTCTCTCTGTATTTTCTAATTTTTCAACAGTGAAGTTAAATCACCTTGACAGAGACAGAGAGCAAGTAGAGATACAAGTCCTTGTTGAAGTGGCAAAATCCTGTATCAGGATGTGACTGATGAAGTATCTTCTGATATCATACAGGCCTTACAATCTCAACCCATGACCCAAGGTTTGGAAAAAAGAATGAAATGTGTTGTGAGACCAGTGTGAGTATGAAGCTGCGTCCAATGTGTGGAGAAAAATAGCAGAAAAATACATCAGCATAATTACAAGGTTGTATAAGTATTTTGTGTATTTAACTGAGGAGATCCAGGGAGGGCTGGGATGGTTTGTACACGTGCACATATTATTATGAGAACATGTAGAGATATTCTTCCTTTTATTGAATTTGTGGATGTTCCATCAGAATCAGTCAACTGTGTTGGCATCAGGGATCTATCTGAACTCTTCTGACCATTCACCTTTTCCCTAGGCTAACTAAGAAGAGTTATTTGTTATGTATTTTTATAATGAGTTACAGGTTATTAAGTATTAGAATAAACTGCTTTATAGTATATAAACCATATGGCAGCAAGTTAATAATTAATTTCTCAGTTAACAAACAATGTAAGTTATTGATTTTTACCATTCTCATAGCAGCAAAATGACCAGCACAAGATAGTGAATGAATGAATGAATGATATCTTTCCAGACTCTGACACCTTTCACACATATTCATCTGTAAATGGGTGTATTGCTGGGTTCTCGTAAGTCTGTTCTTTGCTCTCCCACCATTTCTTCTACTTCTTAATAACTGCCTTAATGAGTCCCCTCAAAATGTTCAACATAGAGTGGGAAAGACAGAAATAGAAACAAATTAATACAATATAATTTCATAAGTGTTCCAATAGAGAAAAGGAAAATATGTGAGAAATGTGGAGAAGGCTGCCTGAGGGACTTAGAGACCTTAGAAATGAGCTGAGATTGAAGCCATACAGAATTTGCTTAAAAGTGGAGGAGAATTGATGAAGGGTGCAGGGAGGGGACATTAAGGCTATCTCAGGAAGAAGAAACCCAGTGGTCAAAGGGAGGAGTCCTAAGAATGATGGCCTTTAGGAGGAGCTCAGGGAAACGAGTTAGTAGGCTGTGTAACAAGAAGTGAGTCTGACATTTGGCTCAAGATGTAGAAAATTGGAGGCATTTTAAATAAACCAGACACTCTCCACACAGTATATTTATGCGTTCCCTTTAAAATACTAGTGGTGAATTTTGTTACATCACGTAATCTTGCCAGGAAATAAAACTTTCTTGTGGGAAGGAGAGGGGGAAAAGGACACCATGTATGGCCCTGCTACTGAATCACAATACGCTTTTTTTTTTTTTTTTTTTTTTTTTGAGACGGAGTCTCGCTCTGTCGCCCAGGCTGGAGTGCAGTGGCCGGATCTCAGCTCACTGCAAGCTCCGCCTCCCGGGTTCATGCCATTCTCCTGCCTCAGCCTCCCGAGTAGCTGGGACTACAGGCGCCCGCCACCTCGCCCGGCTAGTTTTTTGTATTTTTTTAGTAGAGACAGGGTTTCACCGGGTTAGCCAGGATGGTCTCGATCTCCTGACCTCGTGATCCGCCCGTCTCGGCCTCCCAAAGTGCTGGGATTACAGGCTTGAGCCACCGCAATCACAATACTCTTATGAAATTTCTTCCTGATTTCGTGGATGAAGACTAGACATATAGTAACTGAGGGGACCTTAACCAAAAATGCCCCCAAAATCTAAGTCAGTCATACAATATATGGTCCAAAACTGAGACATTGTAAGATCAAAAAAGAATACCGTTTAAAATGATGTAGATTATAAGCATATACTAGCTATCCTCATTCTACTGAAATCTAACACTCTGCCTGATAGAGATTCATTTTTATTAATAAAGTTCTGTTAAAAATGCAAAATGCCTTGCTTTATTCACTCTTTGATGTGAATTAAGTTAGTCAGATTTAAACCTTGGATAATCGATAAAATCTATGGTTAAGAACTGGAACTAGGAAATACAGAATAGAGTAGGTTGAGGTTTAAGATGTGTATCATTTGGAGGCAATGTGGTAGAGTTTGCAAGCATAGATAAATGTAAATCATAAGCCACACTTCCACATTGCTCTGTGATCGTTAGTACTTAACTTCTCTGAACCTCAGTTTAACTTATCTGTAAAATGGGATAATATCTGCTCCCAAAACTGTCATGAAAATCACTTAAAGCAATTTGTATGAAGAACCAGTCACTGAGTTGGAACTCAATGTTAGACCTTTGGGAGAAGATCTATACTGAGTAGAGGGCTGGTGTCCATTGCATGCAAACACAGAAATTAAAATCTGAAGAGCACATCTGTCGCATGTAAGCCCCTTGAATAAAGGTACAGCTAAAGATCAAATGATTAATATTATTATTAAATAAAACAGATGGTGTACATAAACTTTTTAGCAAACCAAGAAGAAATTTTAATGGATTTAGCTAAAAGAGGTAAACAGAAACTTCATTAAAAAGTATTCACACACCATGCAACCTTGCATAGCTCTAACAATGATTTTGTCCAATTGATATAATCTTAATTAGTATATGCAAATGCCTTAAGATTGTGTTACAATATGTGATCTTTTTTAGCACAAATGGATTTTTATTACTTTTTCTTTGCTACTTGTTATAAAACCAACACTAATTTGTATTTTAATTTTTGTCATCATGCCCATCATCTTAAGTCATTGATACAGACTTCACTGAATATAAGTAAGAAGAGTGTTTTGAGGCTACAATAATTTATATGATGGGCAACAGACATTTTAAGCTGTCTTGAACTCGTGCAGTTATTACATTTTTCTCAAAACAAATATTTCCAAAAATGCAGAAGAATTAATGTCCTATCAAAATTAAGAAAGAATGATAAATAAAAACACTCCTAAAGATCTAAAAAAAAAAAAAAAAAAAAAAAAAGGGAAGGAACAAAATAAAAACAGAAAAAGGAAACAAGAAAACCCACAATGGTGAGAGTCCACTTGCTGTTACACTGTATTCTGACTCATCTGGAAAGAAAGCACAGGTAAGCAAAAGCCGTGTGGCTCAGGGAACCTCACATATCCCGCCCAGTACAGTCTAGTTTGAGATCATTTTACAAAATGAGCCAACTAAAGGCAGAAATGTACCCACAGTCCTCTCTCACTCCTCCCTTGAATTCCTGCCCACTGAGCACCAGCCACAGCTGTTTTTTACCCATTTTCTGAGTAAAAAGTAGTGTGAGACATTCTACAAAACAGTGGGAATCATGAAAAGGACAAGTTTGCACACAAGCAAGCCTACTTTAACTTGGGAAAAGTCAGAGAAGACGCCTCAGCCATGATTCAAGCTATCATGGAAAGAGCCCTTTGCTTTTCTTAATTAGATATTTAATGTAAATTAAAGGAGGATGAGGCAGAGATTATGGAATATCCAGTCACAGCCATGAGAACCTGGAATTCTGTTTTCTCATAACCATTAACTTTCTTAATCTTTCAGTAATAAGACGTATTTCCTCACTACTATAATTAGTGCCTTGTAGCTACCTGACTCTATTGCTTCTCGGTAGTTCAGTGCTATTGCTAAATGCAGACAGCACAGTAAAGAGAGATAAAATATTCATTTGGCAATTATAATAATTAATTATTAATAACCTAACTTTATCATTTTACATTTTACATTGCCATTATTGTATAACCCTGAAATCAAGCTTCATTACTGATTAAGAATTTTCAAGAAAACATGGAGAGATAAACAGTTGCACTAGATATAAAATTCCAGTAAAGTGTGTAACATATTCAGTTAGTTATATAATTGTGTCAACCACAGCAAGGAAATCAAGTCAGAAAAGAACAGAAGAAACTCTGGTTTGGGCTATTAGAGATTGTTTGAGAAACTAGTAAGTCATTGGTGGGGTAGCAAGTGATTGACACTTAGATAACAGGTTAATAATTTATGGTGAATAGATTCTAATTGTTCACTAAATATTTTTCTAGCTATTCATATTCATATAGTTTCAGGTATGAGGATAATTTAATATCTTAGATTACTAAATAAAACATATGGCCATTAATACAATTAAGGTAAAAATTGTTTTTAATATTTTAGAAGTATTCTTAAGAAAATTTTAAAAAATCAAAGCATTACACTTTTCCTATAACACACTTTCCCCCAGATCTTATTAACTGAATCTGTTTTTTTTTTTTTCTAACTGTATGGTACCATTTTTCATCTTCTCTTCATTCTTTAAGTGAATACTAACAGTGGACTCACTTCGTACTAGTTACCCTTCCATATATCCTGGACACAGAAATTAATAAGACTTGGTATTTTCTCTGAATAAGCTAAAAATAGACTAAATTGACTACAATAATATGTAATAACAAGGAGCACACTTCAGAGGCTACCCTGGAGTCTAGAACCAAGTGCTATGAGGAGACAGGGTGCAAATATTGGGAACATCAGGAAGGACTTCACAGAGAAGTCTTTTGATCTGTCTTTGAAAGAAGAATGATGGCTTCTTTAGGGTAAGAAGCTGAGGGAAGGGCAATCCATTTAGAAAGTCTTTGAAGTATTCATTATAGGTAAAGAAAAACTTCTAAAGGTTAAACAGAGTCTTAGTAGAAGAAAAATATGTTACTTTTTTAAGAAACTCTGAGCAATGAAGAATGACTGGATCATAAGATTTGTGGGAGAAACGAAAGTGGCAATATATTCAACTAATTGATATTTATTGAATACATTATGGAAACCATGCCAGAAGTAATGCTGTGTTCTTTATTGTATGAGACACACTCAATAAGCCTAACAACATAGATGATATTCTCCAAATAGTTATCAGTAAAGAAAATTGAGGCACGAAGAAGGTAAACTCCAACGAGTTCATCTAGTTATTATCAGAGATGGGAATGCAACTGGATTTTTCTAAACGTACCTATGATGGTTTGGATGTATGTGTTCCTTCAAAAATTTATGTTGGAACTTCAACCCCAACATGAGAGTAGTAAGAAGTGTAGACTTTTGGGGTATGATTAAGTCATATGGGCTCCACTCTCCTGAATGGGATTAATGCCTTTAAGAGGCTTAAGAGAGCTGACTACCCCTTTTAGCCCTCTGCTTCTGCCATGTGAGGCCACAGCAATAAACTGCCATCTTGAAAGCAAAGAGCCAGCCTTCACCAGTCCCAGAATCTGCTGATGCCTTGATCTTGGTTCTCCCAGCCTGCAAAACTGTGAGAAATACATCTCTATTGTTTATAAGTTACCCACTCTAAGGTATTTTGTTATCACAAAAGGAAAAGACTAAGACAACACCATACTTGAAGTCCCAAGTGAATTCAATTCTGAAGCCAGCCAGTATCCTGGTTTAATGACTTAAAACAAGTTTGATATACGTACACCGAGCAGGAGTAAGACAAAGTTGTTAAGGGCTCAGACTCCACTGTGCATGAGTTATGTGCAATTTGGCAAATTATTCAGTCTCTCTGGGCCTCAGTGTTATTTCCACAAAAAGGGGACAATAAGAATATATATTTTATGAGATGGTTGTATCCACTTTTTAGTATATAAAATTTACTTTCAGTGATTCTTGGCGATAATAAGCCATCAGCATAGGTGATTCGTGTTTCAGGAATAGGTCTCTCCCACCATATAAAGGATGAATCGGAGGAGAGAAACTAGAAACTTGAATACTTCAGAAGGACAGCAGGCTTTCATTAGACCACTTCGAAGTGGTTGGAAAAGTGGAGGTAGCATTGAAAGATAGTTCTGATGTAAAGATTGAAAGGATTTGGTGACCAGTTAGGTTTAGGGAGCTGAGAGATGGAGAAAAATGGAAAAGGACACCAAAATTTCTAGTATAGATCACAGATGAATGATGACACCTCAAAACTTCATACCCCAACTGTTACTTCCCTGTGGCTCAACTAACCGGGCACTCTCCTGGCAGGCTAGATTGCCAGCAATGGATTCAGAGATTATTTATACCAAACAACAACAGCAACAAAACCAAAACAACCAACCAACCAACCAACGAACCAACCAACAAACCAAAAACCTTTGGAAGCCAGTAGAAACGAGTTCCTCCTGTTAAACTTATCCTATTCCTTCAGTCCTAAACTGACCTGTTCTCAAGCCCCTTGGGTGTGAAAATAACTAAGAAGTTCTCCCTTGAGCTGGCTGACAACATGGCTTCTTGTCACCAGAATTTCTTAGAGGTATGATGTTGGTGAATGGTGAAAAGTAACTGATAAACAGAGCTCAGCCACAGTTTTAGGGCATTTGGTTTCACTTAGTACGATACTGAAATAGTTTTCAAATTATGGGGAAGACCATTCCTTGCGAATGCCTATTTTATCAACAATTACACCTGATCAAATCTGAATTCTGGATAATACACAAAGTCGGTGAGATGATATAAAATTTATGCACATAAGGGAAAACGAATTTTAGGATTACTGTTGTTGCAGTAGTCTACTGAATAGAATATAAAAATGTATAAACAGAAAGTTAAAATGAACACCCAAGCAAACTCTAGGCAAGATACGCTCTGAAAATCTTTCTCATTGCTTGAATTACACACACACAAAATATATTTTTGTTCTTGTCTAAAAAACTACCATCTGTATGTCTTCTACACAATCCAAGAATTAAGAGAGCTGAATGTTTTATATGCCATATAACTTATATAAAGCTATTATGAAATTTTGTGAAATTTCTGTTTGTACTAATAAAATTTTAACTAAACTTCATTGCTTCTTTAATACATTATTATGTATACATGACAATGGTGAAAAAAGATACACATAAGCACGTTTATTTTAAATGTGGGGAATAGAAGGAAAATAGCAATTAATAATAAATTTTGCAGGTTCTCTATGCAATTAACAACCCCATAGTCCAAATACTCTTTTTCCATTAAAAATAATTTTATACAAACAGCTGAGATTTAGAAGATGGAAATGAACATTAGTCACTCTGTAATACAAATGTCCTGCAAGCAGAGATCAGGTTGCATCTTCCTTTGTACCTCTTCCTACTGTACTTATAGTGCCTGGTACGTTATGTGAGAGAGAGGAGGCACTCAGTATACATCTTCACTTTGATTCACAAAAGAGAGCTGTTTCTAGAAGGTCTTTCCACATAATTTTCAGACATAGTAAATTCAGTGTTGTCAAACCAAGACCTCTTCTGAGTTTAGTTAATCAAACTCTACCTCTGAAACTTTGTACTGATATGTGACTGGATTAGCCAAGAACTTCTCTCAGTCCCTTATCCTTCTTCAGTTCTTTAAAAGCAGTGTGAAGATAAGAAAAGTAGCACTATATATTTCTGATTTGTTAGCAAAACTGCTAGTGTAGCGTGTATGAAAGCATAATGGCAAAAATACAAGAATGCTCTGACTTCAAAAAATAATATATTTTAAGTCCTACTGTCTTACTGAGTAAAGACATTTATTTCTCCTGGAGAAATATACTTCGTTTTTTCAAATGCTTAAAGTTGCTTGATAATTTAAGGTCAAAGTCACATTTCTAAATATGCCTGAAGGGGTTTAGCACTTAAACTAGCTAGCTCTATTCCATGACATACTCCAAACCAGATGAGGGATAAACTTACTTGTGGGGCCTAACTATTTTTTTTGTTTCCTTTCCATTCGCATCATCTAAAACTATGAACTAGTTAATAACTGAAGTCTTTGCTATTTTTTAATCTTTGTTGCTGAAAAGTGTTTTTAAATGAATGTATTATGCTATTAAAATACATGCCCATCCTTATATAAGTCATAGCATAATTATAGTTTTGTATAATTAGAGTTTTATGTCAAAAGATTTACAGCTTTATCACCTCAAGCAATACTTCACGGCTGCCAAGGATGATTTATGCAATAATGACTTAAACTGTAAAATAGAATCCTCAAAGGAAGAGCTGTCAAATATTCCTACTGCAAATAACTAGGTTTTTAAAAATTGATATTCTGATAAACAGCAAGTTTAATTGTACCTAGCACAATCACATACAAAAGCATAGTAGGAAATGGTGTTGCAAAATGATGATCATGTAGTTCACCATGAACCGCATCAATGTGAACTCATTACATAGATCACGGGTTTAAATTGCTTATAAAGCCTCTGGGCCACTTTAGTGAACAAGCTTTCCAAAATAATGCCTCGGTCGTATTTTTACTCCTCCAGTAAGAGCAAATGGAAGAAATGGAAACAGAATATATAAACTTTCTGTTAATTTGTTCGTTGGGCTTATTACATCACTCTTCATATTCTTGTGAAATGCTAAATAAAGAATAAGTAAAAGAAGCATTTACTGTATACAGTTAAGAAATCAAGAAACTCAAAAGTCAATGGCATCAATAATAAAGAATTAAGGAAACTTTGAGAAACAAACCAACAAATATGTTGGTGATTTTCCCCCTTCCCGCTTTTATAAATGTAGAGAACCTGGCAGTAGTCTTATCTCTAAGAGATGAGACTGTCCAAGAATTTGTATCT
Organism: Macaca thibetana thibetana; assembly: GCF_024542745.1. NCBI lineage: Eukaryota > Metazoa > Chordata > Mammalia > Primates > Cercopithecidae > Macaca > Macaca thibetana. Next base: position 80,160,495 of record NC_065589.1, on the reverse strand, counting down.
CATAAGCTCTAACTAATTTTGTAGTTGTCATAAATATAAAACCAAGACACACTGAAGATTCTATTCAAGGTATCTGAACTAGCAGCCAAAACACAAGTTTATTACATTCAAAGCAAATGACTACAACTGTGTCATCACTATCTAAAAAGGTCATTCAAATTAATATTTTTCTTAAAATATTAAATAAAAAGAAAATGCTTGGTCCATTATCTCGTGTTTTCCATATCAATCAAAGCAAAATAGGTAGATTTTATAGTTAATGCTAAAGATATTCAAATCCTTGAAGACTGAGTTACACCTGAAAAGGAAGTCAACAGAATCAAACGTTTTACCAAAGGTTAATTTTTTTATACCTGAACAACCCTCCAAATCAAAAGTCCTTTTCTGAAAACAAGGGAGTTTTAATGCATATAACCAAGAAAACCATTAAAATAGAAAGATTTGTATTTGTCAATATGTTCAACACAGAAAATTCAATAATTTAATAGGAATTAATCATATTTGTGATTCTTATTAAATTGCTGTTTTACAGTGTTTTGAGATCATTTTACACACCCACATCTCACAACTTTCAAAACATCATCATGCCACTTGTGCTATAATAGATAACTTCTACTTGAAAACACTCTGAAAGATATACCTGGTATCTGAGCAATTTAGACTGTCCAGATTAATGTCATACTTAAATTCTAGGAGTTGGAGAAAACCCTGAAATGGTCTAGAAAACATAATGACCAAAGATGGACCAACATTCACTGAAGTTACCATAATATAGACAGTGTTGGCATCATAATAAATATTCAATAGGAAAAAATGTCAGACATTCAAATTATTCCAAAAGTCCAGATTGTTGGCATCAGATACTCGAAAGACATGAGTTACATTTGGGTAGTGAGAGCTCAATCCAATAAATGTTTTCAAGACAACAGAACAATTAGGCTATTTCTAGTATGCCAACATTACTGATTGAAAAGTACGAGAAACGTGGGAAGAACTTTAAAAACAATTTCTGTCTGTTTGATAACTATACAATTGCTTTCATTCCAGATTACTACAAAGTTATACAAACTTGTTTTTAGTAATGTTTTGTAACCACTGAAGTTCATGTTAAGGAAAATGTAATAATTAAGAATTGTACATTGTACATTGAATTATAAGAAAATAAGAGTTAGAGTGAAACCTTTTCCCTGCTGTCTTTTTTTCTGTCTAGTTTACCAAATGATGAGTCATTATATGATATAGGCCATGGCACATTACATATTTATCAAAATCTGAAGAGTTTTCTAAAAATCTGAACAGCTACCTCTCTGCCTCAGTAATTTCTGTTAGTGGAATAAAAAGAAATAGATGATGATGAAATATCCACAAAATTAACTATAACATTCAAGTTTTAAAACTAATTTTACCTTTAAGCCCCAAATTGTCAAATATCATTATAGATATAGATATATAGATATTCAGGAATATATATATGTGTGTGTGTGTGTGTGTGTGTGTGTATATATATACACCTTAAAATGGGCATATCTGGGTATTCATATATGTGAGTTCATTTAAATATATATTGTGTATTTAAGGCATGCCTATCTATTACATGTGTAGTTTTTTAAAAGAACTATTATATCTAACTCTTATTGTTCTCATAGCAAGTTTGACAGAAGGAGGTGTTGCCCTTGAAGTTGAGGTATGACCTTAAGTTTAAGATCCCAGTTTTGCTGTAGTTATAAAAATCAATACTAATAACTCCACAGTATCATAATTTTTTTCTACATTTCTTAGTTTAGGACAAATCTTGAATACATAAACAGCCTTTATTGTTTGAATATACACAGGTTAACTGGATCAATGTATAAGTACCTATTTATCATCCTTAATCTTGTATAAGAAGGAGGAAAAGAAACAAGAGGTGTTGCCTATCAACTAAAGCTAAAGAGCCAAGAGACATAACTGTAATAGTTTTAGTTTTTGATATAGTTTTCAACATAAACTTGCTTTGTAGAGTATTTTAAAGTTCAAACAAATAACACTGTATCTGTGTTTCTCACCTACCAAATGCATACCAACGCAGCAGTAAATTGTTGATCTTTCTATAATTCCTAAAGAAAGAAGCATCTAAGACTGATTTGTAGCATTTTTAACCTGAGTGACATTATATTACTGTACTTTTGAAGAGATCACAGTACCCTTATTCAAAGAAAAAATTGTTTCTCCCGGATCACTAATCAGAATACCCATACATGTTGGATCTCAAAATACTATAAGGAAAGCATATATCTACAACTGAACATTTTGGGCTTCTTTGTATATGAACTTTTAACAGTCAAAATTTCTTTTCAATGGGATAAAATAGAAGGAATACTAAATAGATAAATTTTACCATTTTTGTGATAGTAGGTGACCTCCACTTTCCTCTCTTCTGATCCCAGCAATGCCTGGGCAATTTGGGCAATATCATGCCTCTTGGTCTCGGGTCCATGGAGAAAGTCGCAGGTGCATGGCTTTTGCATGACATCTGGCCTGGAGAAGCCAGTCATCTCACAGAACCCATCGTTGCAATAAATGATGGCACAGTTCTGCACTCTGGCATTTGCAATGATAAATTTTTTATCTGTAATAAGAAGATAGTATGGCATCATTGAAAAAGCTTCCACAATATTCTCCGTAACACTGAAGCAATTTGTTGCATAATAAGAGCTCTGAAATGCAGGTGCTTCCCCAAATTATTAATTTCTCTATACTTTATGAAAAAAGAAAACACAAGAAACCCCACAAACTTTAAATGTGGGATTAATGATCCTAAGTAATTTTAACAGAAAGTATTAAGAAACCACTCTTCAAATTGCAAGAATAGAATTTCCCAAATAGTCTAGCTCTCAAGCCCTGCAACTGCTGGGGATCCTAGTGGGCCCTCAGACAAGCAGCTGCCCATTGATATTTTCAGAATGTCATTTAATTGTAATGTAAATATTTTCAAAGTCAAACAGTGAAACATTCTGTAGTTGTAAGATTTGTCATTTCAACTTTGGCCCTTTGAATACAACTTTCTCAAAGTAGTTATTATTCTTTGGTTTCTCTCTATCTCTCTTAGGCATGTTACATACATCATGTTAAAAACAAAGGCAACTAGCTTTAGTAATGAAACTACTTCATATTTAATAGCAATTCAACAAGGCAAAGGTTCAACTTTTCATAATATATATTTTCCAAAAGAAAAATATTTACACACACTCAGTGAATATCATGATGACACTTTTTACTTTTACTTTGGGAGATCCTTGATGTTTTGTGTAGTAGCAGGAATTTTTAATACAAAGAGCTTATTAATTTATATCACAGATTGTATTTACTATTTCCAAATACGTTGTGAAGCAGGATATACAAGTTTATTTTGTACGCAAGGTACCAGATCCTCACGTCACTAAATGCAGTGTTGAAATAACCGCAAAATATATGGCATACAAATGTATTAATATAGTTTTAAGAAAAGGTTGAAGATAAGTTAACAAATATAGGATTTTAAATTAATATACTTATATAGCAAAAATGTATTCCCTATATTTAGTCCACATGAGAACACTAAATTTCTGTTCATTCAGTCTTTGTGGGATTTACTTATTACACTTCAATTTTTAAATTTCTAGATGGAAATGTTAAGGAGATAATAAAAGAATAGAAATATTATTTTGAATAATGAGCCATTTGCATCGGAAACCAGCAGAGATTAGATACTGCTTTTCCAAATTATCCTGCTTAGGATATATTTGCATTGATTCAATACAACATTTAGCTTCTATAAACTAATAGCAAGCAAGCATCCGTGTCATACCACTGCCTTGCAGTTTAACCAAGGTAAAATATAGTTTGCATAGCCATTTACATCGCTACTACCATTTACATTCTCTTGTTCCAATAGTGTGGTCTGCTCTGCTTCCGACTTTCAAAAAGTCTACAGTAAAACAACCTCAAAATATAAACCCATGTTATCCTAGCACGTTCCCTTTAAGATAGTAGAATAGTAGGACATTAAGTAGCAAGGCAGATAATGCAGCAGTGGTAGAGGAGGATCAAATTGCCTCCTATAATGGAGACCGTAATCTAAAATGTAAATCAAAATTAATATCAGAAGAATAACACTCCCGCTGCCGCTCGAACCTCCTGGCTCGGTTTCATAGCCTCTTAACTTGACAGAGCCTGGAGTTGCCGGTCTCCCCAGCTTGGAAGCGGTGGACGCCAAGTGCACTATCAAGGCAGAAAGCGAGGGCGAGAGAAGAGAACAAATGAACTTACTTTGCCCTTCAAATTTCCGAATGATGGTCCCCAGAAATGTATTTTGTGGTGCCACATGCCCCCTGCGCACAGGCATGTTGGCCCCAGTCTTCCGAGGAGCGCTCCCCCGGAGCTCTGGAGTTCTCCCGGGATCTCTCCTCGGCTAGAGCCCAGGCCAGCGCGCGAGCCGCTCTTTGTGGCAGAGCATCCTCTTTTCAAACCAGAATTCTCTTCCCATTAGCACCACTTCTAGACACCCGCTTTCCCCACCGGAGTCCAATCCATTCCCCTCACCTTCCGGAGGGGCCTCGCACCGGACTGCCGCGGGTGAGAGGGTTTGGGGGTGGGGAACGGGAAGGAGGCGGGGTGAGGGGAGGTGGCGGGGGAGGGAAGGAGGGAGGGAGCGGTGGGGGTGGGGTGGGAAGGGGGCGGGGAGTCACAAGGGCAATCGATCTGTTTCTCTTCTCCCAAACAGCGCCAATTTCCCAGTGCAAATGGGCTTAACCTGGCGATTGCCCAGAGCAGTGAGGAATGGCTGAGGGGGGTTGGAAGACTTGTGCTGCTTTTGCAGGAAGGAGAGAGAGAAAAGGAGGCTGGGGGTCGGGGGGGTTGACGTTTCTATCCCCGCCCTCTCCCCCTAACACACACACACACACACACACACACACACACACACACACACACGCTCCCTTTATCCTGGTAGCTTGGGCGCCGCCACAGCTCGGATTACTCAAGCGTGCTTTAGCGGAAGCCAGCCAAGAAATCTCTAAAACTCCGTGACAAACAGCTACTCTGGGAAGGTGATCTCTACGGCCACCAGCCACAGAGCTCCGTCCCTGAGCTCCTCACGCCGCAGTAGCTAAAGCACCCTTAGCTGCAAGGAAAACACAGGTGGGAAAACAGTTTCTTAATGAGGAATATTTGTAGGCTCTGTTGGCGCTCAGCAGGTTGAAGATTGAGAATGAACCACCTAAGGGTGCAGAATTAGCCTCAGGGTGCAGCTCGGATCCCTGGGTTCAGCAGAGGTGGGTGCCGAAGCCCGAACTGAATTGGCACGCGGGTCCCTGCCCAGCGCTGAGCCGCGCCTCGGAAAGACTGAAAGCTGCCCGTGCCGCTGAGCATGCCCAGTTTCTGCCTGAGTCCCTGGAGGGTTGCAAGATTGGGGGTTGATTTGGTCTCCAGGTGCCGTAGGCTGCGAGAAAGATGAGACGGCCAAAGACGAGAAGGCCAAAGATTGCCAGCGACTAGTACAAAACAAGGAAAGAGTTTGAAATAGGTGAGGCTGAGCGCCAAGGGGAAGGAACAAAAGGTGGGTGGGGCTAAGAGTTACCAGCCTTGGCTGTGACCTCCGATGCCACTCATCTCCGGAACACACTAGCTACATTCTGCTCTCCTCCACCATCTCTAAGGAGCCATCTCATATAGGATAGAAAAGGGTTCAAGGGGCAGAATAGAGTCCTCTTCCTTCTCGCTTCTCAAAGGCTGCCAGCGTGGGAATCTCAGGGTATACAGACACTTCTGTTCAAATAGTCCTCCTGGAGACTTAGGAAAACAAATGTGACAAGCTGTGCCAGGAAAGCGTGTTTCTGAAGTTGCTTTTCTAGTTTTTCTTTATTGTTTTCCCTTTATTTTTGTTATCTCTCCCCCAGCCACTTTAACCTGATAGCCCCTCTCCACGCCCCTTTCTCTAAATGGAATTTGCTACGACTTCAATCTACTCAAGCAGAACACAGACGAATATCTCATTTCCTGCTGGAGATAAGGGTCCAGAGATTCCTGTCAACACATGCAGTTGAATGATAGAATTTGGGGGGTTCTTGTAGCTCATTAGCCTGCTATGCCTTGAGTCAATTGGGTTCTTATTTTCTCAGTTACAGCTTCAAATCTGAAGTGAAATAATGAGAGTGGAACTGAGAAGGGCCGTGAAGCAGAGTTAGTTTAGGAAGGTGAATCAGGTGGGTTGCAATAACCAGGAAGTAAGCATAACAACTTTTATGTTCCAAAACAACAAACCCCAAAGTCTAAACAAAAACAAGAACCGAAGTAATTCCTCCTCTTTAATATCAGAGTAATTAAAATGAATCAAACGAAAGACGTTCCTAGGAATGTTGAATTTTATGGCTAATAAGGTTTACTTTAAAAATAAGCAACCTATGACAACCTCTAGGCTCTTCTAGTAGCTTGAGCTTTCCTAAGTCTTTATGGTTGCCTCTGCGGGAATATAAAAAGCCATATATCACTAGTGTGTGGTTTTATTTTCTCCTTAAAAATATATATAAGTCCATCATTCCGTCATACTGTTCGCTAGCTGCAGCCGTGCTTGGGAGACGACTAGAGTTTCTCTCCCAGGTGCTGAACGTGTGGAGCTATCCATGGTTCTGAATCCGAATCAGCCGTTGGCAACTGTTCTCTGCCTACAACCAGCCGCAGACAATAGAACTACAAACTCAGGCAAGTGGCCCTAATGTATCCACATGCACCACTCTCTTCACCAAATGCCCAAAGAAATAGAGTGTTCTAAAACACATTTCTTCTCTACTTAGCGTCTTAACTAAACCCAAGTTCACCTTCCTCCCAAAATGCATCAAGGACTCCAGAAAAAAATGAAGAAACTGCATATTGCGTAGATTGTAATTAAAGTTTCACCTATAAAGTTGTATTTTAATTAAGATTTCACGGCACAATAATATAACAATAAGTTATATACAGGTAATATAGCTAAACTTTTTAAAAATTACACATAAATTTAGTGAATGAATACTGTTTTAAAGTAATAGGTATTTCCAAATACAGCTGGAAACACAAAGTTTATCTGTCACATGACAAGATATATTGACATGCAGAAGGTAACTGTGCATAATGTCTCTAATTATAAGTCTGAAACTAACTTTCATAGGATATTGATTCTGGAAACCCTTGAATTCCACTTTCCTTCTTCAAGAGAAAAAGTGGCTTTCTGCTCCCTGAAGTATTCTCTCTTTCTCTGCAACTTTTAGAGTGGTCTCTGTTTGTTTGGGTTGGTTAACTAAATACGTGATGGCTAAAATCCCATTGTCTTTGTTACATATGTGTGAGCTCTGTGGGCTTTACACTTTTCCTAATCTCATTTAACTCCAAAATTAGTTCTATTAAGGATTCAGTGTAAAATCACAGAACATTTTATAACCTATGTATTGTAATTGATTGAGCAGAAGATTAAAGGCATCCTGTTTCTAAATTACCCCAGTAATCGTGTTCATACATTATGCATTGGAACAGTGGAGAAAGTACATTAATCTATATTCAGCCAATAGAATAAAAGCAGTGGATGGTAATCATGGCTGCTTGTTGGCTGGAAAATTATCCTCCCCCACTTCACTCTCTATAAAAGCTAACTTTATATTTTGTGTGGAGACCCACTTTCACAAGTTTTTAGTATTTTTGGACCTTTTGGAAGTACAAATATTGAACCAAGCACACAATTCAACTGTTGAAATCCTATCATGTATACAGCTTAACACTCAATACAATCTACTTATAGGCAAGGTTGCAGGATAGATTGTATGTTCTTAAAATTACCTAATTATCAATATTACTTTAAAATTAAGTCATTTAGTATTTACATATGTAAAAATATTTTGAATGCCTACCATATAATAACAATTCAATAAATTTTACACACACAGCATTTTCCATAGAAGCTCACAGAATTAATGAAACTCTGCTTAAGAAACCTACATTAGAAATCATTCAAGCAGCATATATTATTGCAACCATCACTGTGGGATATTTAAGTGGCATTCATATATTGGTATAGAATAGAAACTTTTTAATATCAAATTAAATATTGTGATTTGGTTCACATTTTTGAGATGCTGCGGAATATAAGTCAATGAAATTAATGTAAAGTTTTCCCAATTCAGCAAAACTAGTTTAATAATCTGATGACCACAGTGCACATTTTTATTTTTCTTATTTATTTAATCTTTTTTTTTTCTTTGGGACGGTGTCTTGCTCTGTCACCCAGGCTGGAGTGCAATGGCACGATCTCGGCTCACTGCAATCTCTGCCTCCCGGGTTCACGCCATTCTCCTGCCTCAGCCTTCGGAGTCGCTGGGACAACAGGCACCCAACACCAAGCCAGGCTATTTTTTTTGTATTTTCAGTAGAGATGGGTTTTCACTGTGTTAGCCAGAATGGTCTCGATCTCCTGACCTTGTGATCCACCTGCCTCGGCCTCCCAAAGTGCTGGGATTACAGGCAGCCACCGTGCTCAGACTATTTAATCTTTTTCTATAGATGGATTCTGGTTCTGTCGCCCAAGCTGTAGTGCAGTGGCATGCTATAGCTCACTACAGCCTCACACCCCTTGCTTACCAAGTGATCCTCCCACCTCAGCCTCCTGATTAGCTGAGACTATAGGTACAGACCACTGTGCCTGGCTAATTAAAAAAAAAAAATTTAGAGATAGGCTTCTGCCTTGTTGCATAGGCTGGTCTCAAACTCCTGGCTTCAAGTGATCTGCTCCTCTTGGCCTCTCAAAATGCTAGGATTATAGGCATGAACCATTACGCCAGGCCTAATGCAGCATTTTAATGGCTGTTTTAATGTAGCCTTGTAGGGGGATCCTGGGTATCATTCTACTAACTGGGTCACATTTAACTGAAGAAACATCTGACTTTACAGTTACAAGTCAGGAAAATTTCAGCTTGTATTATCATAATGTAGCTTTAGTATCTCAGAAGAGGCAGAAATTTTGAGGCCATTTATTAAAACAACAATATTGCTGAGCAGCATAAAATAGGGGCAAGTGCAAGAAAGAAACCTGGTGTTAACACTGCCATTTTTAGGAGAAAATAACGAAGATAATTCAGGTATTTTGCTCATAGCTTTATTTCTAAAATCTGTATAACAATTTCCAACATTCAATTTTGTGAGAAGTAGGAAAATAGATATACAGTGATTAGGACAAAATCTTGTATACAGCGAATATTTAAGTATCATATATCCTACAATATAAATGTTCTACATTTTGGAAATCAGTAAAATAATAACATTTACATTAACATAGAGTATTTAACTAATTTAGATTAAGGGTGTCCTAGTGTTTTGTCGGGGAGGGGGCATGAGAATAAGGTATAGAATAGTCGGTGAATCATGCTTATCCAGGCAACAGGAACTAATACAAATGACTGTTCCTAATATATTAACATAAGTGTATATAGTCAGAAAATTGAATTTTACTTCAGAAAATTTAAGATACCTTTCTTATGCCATACTTTATATGTTAGTTATAATCCAACTAGTCATTTTACCTCAGATACTTCGGGACAACATATTCTACATGTAAATTTTTATCCAAATGTATAAGATTTGGCTAATCTTGTTGATAATATGTAAATCTTAGTAGAAGAATAAATTCTTCCCTGTAAGGAATAAGTTATTGGCCGTCCTTTTCCTAAAAATGAATATTCCTGCAGAAAATAATCTGTCTGTATGTGTGTTGTTAATATCATACATTCATCAATAACTGACACATAAGATAGCTAGGAACCTAACAATATTATTATATTTTATGAAAAAAATACATATATATACCTATAAATGTATGCTTGTTAAAATGAAAAATTAGGTATTCTAGGTGAGGATTTCATAGAGTGCATGGGTAAGGCTGTTTTATAAGATGATTTATTTACTAAATTTAGTAAGTAATTTAGCACATGGGTCAAAAATGAGCTTTGTTGCATATAGCTTTACTGAAGGCTAAGAGGGTATATGAGATACTTTTATATCAGTAGACCCTAAAATTGTTGTATTGTTTTGGCTGACATATCTACTTTTGCAATTATGCAAATTAATGAATTTGTGGTATTCATTACGTCTAACTTGATTGGTCTTTGCACCTTGTGGAAATATGCATATGTGTATATAGATAAATAGATATAGATACAGGTAATATAGATAATGAGATTTCAAGTTACACCAAATTGCATTGTTTCTTTTCTGGACAAAATGCACAGTTGCTTTTATTTAAAATGTGATGGTTAAATTGCCTCTATCTGAGGATAGGTTTAATTTGATTACAGAAAGTCTATATTTAGTATTCAGATAAATCTGTACACAGAGAATCAGCTTTTTTCCAAACTTAAATAATTTGGAAGTAATATTTTGTGGTTCTACATCTATCTGCTCATGATAAAGTGATAGAGTCAGGGTTTAATGCCTCACATTTAACAATTGTATAATTGGACAAAATAGAGAAATCGAGGTGCTTAGACATTGAATAACAAGGAGTACATGAGAATATTTCCTGAAAGAAGAGCAAAACCAAGATATAGCCTATGATTTACACATATTACTGGCTAAAAAGCTCTTCTAGAGCACAGTGCATGGAGTAAGAAACCAAACAGAACTCAATGGACTTAACTGAGGAAACAACGTTCTCAACAGAGGGAGCTGCACAGAAAGAGAGGTCTAGGTATCTTCATAGGGTCAGTGAAAGTCTGTCTGAGTATTGATTTGCACAAGCATGTGAGGAAACCACCCAAGACTAGGGGAAGAAACTAAGGAAAATATTGTCAGAACAATTAGCAAAGCTCACACATATCTGGAATTAGTTGCTATTCTCGCCACCTAAAGTGAATAACCTATGTCCTATGTATACATAGGGTCTTCATAAATATATTGTATTAATGGAGGGGGTGAAATGATAAGTAAAGCTTCTCTGTCAAACTCAAAAAGAAGTCTAAAAAGGATTTTACTGGTATGCTAATTTTGTCCTAGAGAAAAGATCAACAATATTTAAAATAATATAACAAAATGAAGCATCACATGACATATAATGAACAAAGTCCAGCAACGAACTAAACATCATCAGGCATGCAATAAAGTAGCAAAGCCTGATCCATAACCAGGAGAAAAATCAACAACAGAAACAGACCAGAAAGGACACAGACGTTTTTGAACTAGTAGACAAGGACATTAGAAAATTATTGTAAGTATACTACATATGTACAAAAAAGTAGAGGAAAACATAAATGTGATAATGAAAAAAATGGAAGATATAAAAAGATTCAAATCAAACATGTAGGTACCATAAATATAGAATCCAAGAAAAAAAATACATTGGATGAGAGTAAGAGTAACTAGACACTAAAACAAAAATTCAGTGAAACTGAGGACATAGCAATAGAAAATATTCAAAACAAAACACAGAGAGAAAAGAACTGGTCAAAGAAAGAACAGCATTTGTCACCTGTGGGACAATATCAAGCGGTCAAACAAACATATAATTGGGGCCCCAGGGGAAAAAATGAGTCAGAAAGGGAAATTGTTTCAAAAGTAATTCTAAATACTTTCAAACTATAATAGAAAATTTGAATTCAGAGATCCACAAAGTTCAACAAAGCCCAAACAGAAGAAAAATGAAGTCACAACAAGACATATCATAATCAAATGAATGATGACTTTTAATAGACATAAAAAGTCTTAAAAACAACAAGTTAAAAAAGAGACATAGTCCTTATAATGGATAATTTTTATCAGAATCTATTATAGTAATAATGTAATTCAGCAACATGCATGGAATAATAAAACAAAAACAAAACAAAAGAAACACTTATCAGCTGTCAATCTAGAATTTACTATGCAGTAAAATTTATCATTCACAAATTAAGGTGAAATAAAGAATTTTTCAGACAAACAAACCCAAGAGAATTCACTAACCACAGACCTATAATAAAATTTGTGTTAATGTAGAAAAAGAAGGAAAATCAAACCAAAAGAAAAATTGGATTAACCCAAAGCAATGAAGATCCGTGGGCAAAATAAATTTTTTTTCGCAAAATTTTAAAGGTATTTAAAAAGATATTTGAATGTTTAAGATAAAACTAACAGTAGTGAATTGTGAGGTGCGTCATAATATTGAGGGGGAACTAAAAGTATACACTTGCAAGTTTCTTATAAAAGATATGAAGCAGTATATTATTTGAACTTATAGTGTAATATTCTAAAACGTATTTTATAAACTAAGGAAACCATGATACAGATCAATAAAGATGTATCACTAATGGACTAATAGTAGACTTGAAAAAGGATTATAAAAAATCCAAACAAATGCAAAAGAAGAGAAAAGAAATCAAGAACAGATAGGACCAAAAAAACCTGTATAGTAGATTTAACTCAACCATAATTATATTGAGAAATAATAATATTAGAGGTAATTAATCTAAATGTTCCATTTAAAAGGCAGTTGGTCACCCTAAAACCAAGACCCTCTATGAGTTGTCTATAAGAAATCGACTTTAAATAAAAGATGAAATTAAGTTTAAAGTCAAATTATGAGAAAAAGTTTAACATGCAAACTCTTATTTTTTCAAAAAACCTAGAGTTGCTATATTAATATTAGACAAAGTAGATTGGAGAACTAGAACAATTACCAGGGATAATGAGGGACATTTTGTAATGATAGAGACATTACTCTTTCATGAGGATATGACAGTCATAAATGTGTATTCTCTTCTAATGGAATTTTAACATACATGAATCGGTAACTAATAGATGTTATATATTCATGCAGTGGATATTACTAGGACATAGAAATAATAAAATACTAATACGTACTACAACATGAATGAACATTGAAACCATTATAGTAAGTGAAAGAAACTAGACACATAACACTACATATTCTATGATTCAATTTTTGTGACATGCTCAGAACAGGCATATCTCTATAGACATAAAATAGATTAGTGGTTGCTAGGGGCTAGTAGAGAGAGGAATGGGGAGTAACCTCTAATGAGTATAAGGCTTATTTTTGTAGTGATGGAAATGTTCTAATATTAGATTGTGGTGATATTGCTCAAATCTGTGACTATATACAGTCATGTGCCTCATAACTACATTTTGGTCAGTGAAGGATTACATATATCCCTGTGTTCACAAAAGAATATAATATTATATTTTTACTGTACCTTCTCATGCTCAGATCCCCAAATGTTAATACTTACCATTGTGCTATAATTTCCTACAGTATTCAGAAAAATAAAATGCTGTATAGATTTGTAGCCTAAGAGCAATAGTCTATACCATATAGCCTATGTTGTCATAGGCTATACCACCTGGGTTTGTGCAAGTATATCCTATGATGTTCACACAATTATGAAATCACCTAACAATGTATTTTTCACAATACATTTGTATTGTTAAGCAATGCATAACTACTAATAAAACTAATCGTGTTGTACAATTTAAAAAGATAACTTTTGTAGTATGTAAATTAGGTCTCATTAAAACGGGTCCTTAAACAAATTTTAAACAAAAATTTGAGAGAAGGAAAAAGATAAATAAACAAATTTAACATTATAGTTACAAATTTAACACTTGTTTGTCAATAAAAGATAGAACATTGTATTAGTCTGTTCTCACATGACTCTATAAATACTACCTGAGACTGGGTAATTTATAAAGGAAAGACGTTTAACTGACTCACAGTCCTATATGGCTGGGAAGGCCTCAGAATACAATCATGGCAGAAGGTAAAGGGGAAGGAAGGACCTTCTTCATATGGTGGCAGGAGAGAGAAGAATGAGGAATAAAGGAGGAAGAGCCCCTTAAAAAAACATCAGATCTGATGGGATAAGGGGTCCTCATGAAATCCCCTTATAAAACCATCAGGTCTCTTCAGATCTGATGAGATCTCACCATCAAGAGAACAGCATAAGTGAACTGCCCCTGTGATCCAATCACCTCCTATCAGGTCTCTCCCTAGACATGTTGGGATTATGGAGGTTACAATTCGGGATGAGATTTGGGTGCGGACACAGCCAATCCATACCATTCCATCCCTGACCCCTCACAAATCTGATATCCTCACATTCCAAAATCAATCATGCCTTCCCAACAGTCTCCCAAAGTCTTAACTCATTCCAGCATTAACTCAAAAGTTCAATTTCAAAGTCTCATCTGAGAAAAGGCAAATTTTCAAAACCATTCATGCCTTCCCAACACTCCCCCCAAAGTCTTAACTCATTCCAGCATTCAATCAAAAGTCCAAGTCCAAATTCTCATCTGAGATGAGGGAAGTCCCTTGTGCCTATGAGCCTATAAAAATCAAAAGCAAGTTAGTTACTTCCAAGATACAATGGAGGTGCAGACATTGAATAAAACCTCCCATTCCAAATGGGAGAAATTGGCCAAAACAAAGGGGCTACAGGCCCTGTGCAAGTCCAAAATCCAGAGAGGCAGTCATTAAATCTCCAAGCTCTGAAATAAACTCCTTTGACTCCATGTCTCACATCCAGCTTATTCTGATGCAAGAGGTAGGCTCCCACAGCCTTGGGCAGCTCTGACCCTATAGCTTGGCAGGGTACAACTCTCTTCCTGGCTGCTTTCACAGGCTAGCATTGAGTATCTGCAGCTTTTCCAGGCACAGTGTACAAGCTGTTGGTGGATCTACCATTCTGAGATCTGGAGGACGGTGGCCCTCTTCTCACAGCTCCATTATGCAGTGCCCCAGTGAGGACTCTATGTGGGGTGCTCCAACCCCTCATTTTCTGTCCACACTGTCCAAGCAGAGGTTCTCCATGAGGGTTCCACCACTGCAGCATATTTCTGCCTGGACATCCAGGCATTTCCATACATCCTCTGAAATCTAGTTGGTTTCCAAACCTCAATTCTTGATATCTGTGCACCCACAGTCCCAGCACCACATGTTAAGCACTAAGGCTTGGATCCTGCACCCTTCGAAGCAACAGCCCAAGCTATATCTGGGTCTTTTTGCCCCAGCTTCTGGGACTCAGGGCACCAAGTCCCTAGGCTGCACACAGCAGCTGGGGCCCTGTGCCAAGCCCAGGAAACCAATTTTTTCTCCTAGGCCTCCAGACCTGTAATGGGAGGGGCTTCCATGAAGATCTCTGACATGCTCTGGAGACATTTTTCTCATTTTCTTGGCTATTAACATTCAGCTCTTTGTTACTTATGAAAATTTCTGCAGCGGGCTTGAATTTCTCTCCAGAAAATGGGTTTTACTTTCTATCACATGGTCAGGCTGCAAATTTTTCAACTTTTATGATCTGTCATCTCCTGAACGCTTTGCTGCTTAGAAATTTCTTCTGCCAGATATCTTAAATCATCTCTCTCAAGTTCAAAGTTCCACAGATCTCTAGGGCAGGGGCAGAATGCCACCAGTCTCTTTGCTAAAGCATAGCCAGAGTGACCTTTGCTCCAGTTCCCGATAAGTTCCTCATTTCCATCTGAGAGACCTCAGCCTGGACTTTGTTGTTTATATCACTCCACGCTTTCCCACATCTTCATGTCTTCTACTGAGCCCTCCAAACTGTTCCAACCTCTGCCTGATACCCAGTTCCAACATTGCTTCCACATTTTCAAGTATCTTTATTGCAGTGCCCCACTCCTGGTACCAATTTACTGTATTAGAATGTTCTCACACTGCTATAAAGATACTACCTGAGACTGAGTAACTTATTAAGAAAAAAGGTGTAAGTTTCCTGAGGCCTTCCCAGTTCCATGTGGCAGAAGGTGAAGAGGCAGCAAGGACCTTCACAAGGTGGTAGGGGAGAAAAATAATGAGGAGCGAAGGGGGAAGAGCCCCTTACAAAACCACCAGATCTTGTGACAACTCACTATTATGAAGGCAGCATAGGAATAACAATCCCCATGATCCAATCACCTCCTACCAGGTCTCTCTCTAGACATGTGGGGATTATGGGGATTACAATTGAAGATGAGATTTGGGTGGGGATACAGTCAAGTCATATCAAACGTGTAGACCAGATTTCAGTAAGGATATAGAAAATTTAACAAAAAATTAAAGCTATTTTACATTTATAGAACACTCCACCAAAGGATAACAGAAATCACTTTGTTTTAAGTAGTTATGGAAAAATTACCAAGATAAAAAATCAGTAAGATAAGCTCTATAAATATAAAAAAGAACCATAGAAATTATGTTCTCCTGCTAAATGGAATTAAATTAGAAACAAAAGGAAAGATACATATAAATCCCCAAATATTGAGAAATTTTAAAATATACTTCTATTTTACCACTGAGTCAATGTGATGACCAGTGGTTTGAATGTTTGTGTCCCTTCCAAAATTCATGATGAAATTTAATTCTCAACGTGAGGTGAGGCCTTGAGGAGGTGATTAAGCCATGAGGGCCCTGCCATTAGGGATTTGATTAGAACCTTATAAAAGGGTGGAGGGAAACTAGGCAGTCCTTTTGTGCTTGCTTTCCTTCCACCATGTCAGAACACAGCATTCAAGGTAGCATCTTGAAAACAGAGATGAGGCCATCACCAGACATCGAACATGCTGGCACCTTGATCTTGGAGTTCCCAGCCTTATAATTCTGAGCAATAAATCTATACTCTTTATAAATTATTGTCTGTGGTATTTTGTTATAGCAGCATAAATGGACTAAGGCAGCCTGTTTGTGTATTAACTTGGCTAGGCTATAGTTCCAGGTTATTCAATCAAACACTAATCAAGGTATTGCTGTGAAGATATTTGGCAGCTGTAATTAAAGTCTATAGTCAGTTTAAGTAAGGAAAATTATTCTGTATAACAAAGATGGACCTGATTCAGTCAGTTGAAAATCTCTCAAAGCAGAATTAGGCTTCTCTGGGAAAAAAAAAATCATTTTGTGGACTACAGCTTCAGCTTGTGCTTAAGAGTTCCAACCAATCTTCTTGACTGCCTGCCCTACAGAAGTAGGAGTTGCTAAGCCAGCCATCACAATCATGTAAGCCAATTCCTTTTTCTTGCAATAGATTTATATATATATATTGATATATAAATCTCTCTCTCTCTCTCTCTCTGTATTTCTGTATCTCTGGTAGAAATAACAAGTAAAATTAGAAGATAATTTAAACTTTTTGAAAAAGAAAAATGTGACATATGAGAGTTGATGAGATGAAAATAAAACAGGACTAAACAGGACACTTATGGCATTCAATGCCTAAAAAAAACCCCAAATCTGTCAAATCAATAATCTAAGCTTCCCATTTAGGGAACTTAAAAAAAAGAACAGCAAAACAAAATCCCCAAAATTGTGCACAAAGAGGAATATATCAAATAATAAAGATAAGAGCAGAAATATCAAACAAAAGCTATAGAGAAAGTCAGTGAAAACAATAAGTGGCTCATTAAAAGAATCAATATGATCAATAAACCTCTAGCCAGATAGATTAGGGAGAAAAAGAGAATAAACACAAATTAACTATACCAGCAGTAAAACAGGCATCAATGGTTCAGATCCTACAGTCAATTGAAAAATAATCTTAAAATTTATGAAAAACTTACGCCAACAAATTTGTCAAATTAGATAAAGTACACATGTCCTTGAAATACATAAATTAAAACAATTTCCTCAAGAAGTAGGTAGCCTGAGTAGCCCTCTAATTATTGCAGAAGTATAACTTGTCATTAAAACATTCCTAAAAATAAATTCTAGTTGCAGATGTCTTTATTCCATAAATTTAAAGAATAATACTAATTCTAAGCAAACTAATTCTAAGATGGAAAATATACAATCACAAGAATAGTAATCAGACACTAAAACCAGATAAATAAATTACAAGAAAATAAATCTTACAGTAATATTTTTATAAACATAGATGCATCCCTCTTCCCCCTAAAATTTAGAAAACTAAATGGAGTTTGAAGAATGTAAAAATGGTTTAACATTTAAAAATCAATGTAATTCACCATATTGACAGAAAAAGATGTATATATATACATACACACCACACACACACATCTATATTCACACATACATTTATAAATATATATACACACACATATGATCTTCTTAATACATGCTAAAATAATAGTAATATTGAATACAAGTAATATCGAATACAAATTTATCATTTTAAAAATGCTCTCTTAAGCTAGGAGTGCCAGGGAATTTTCCTCAATGTGACAAAGGGCGCCTATGAAAAGCTGCTTTCAAAATCATACTTAACTATAAAAAAACTAAATTTTTCCTCTCTAAGCTCAGGAACGAAACAAAAATATCCACAGACAACTTTTATTCCATATTCTATTGGAGGTTGTTACCATTGTAATAAGGTAGGAAAAATAAATAAAATATACACATTGAATATTAAGAAGTAAAACTGTCTTTATTAACAGACTAAATGATTAAACGTTTTTACAGGAATTTCTAATGAATTCACACAAAATAATGTTATGACTAATAATTAGCTTTTTCAACCTTTTACAAGGAGAATTTTAAAAATCAGTTGTATTTTTATATGCTAGCAATTAATATTTAGAAATACAAATTTAAATACAACACCATTTAAAGTAGTTCAAAATTGTAGAAATCCACAGGGATGCATATAAAAAATAATAAAGCTTATACACCAAATGTTACTAAACATTGCTGAGGGAAATTAGACACATAAACAAATAGAAAGATATATAATGTTCATAGATCTCAAGACTTAGTATTGTTAAAATTTCAATTATCCCTATAATTGGTCTATGGATTCAATATAATTATCATGAAAATCCAAACAGATTTATTAAGGAAATTAACAGGCCAATTACAAATTTATATAAAATTTATACAAAATTTATATAAAATTAAATGGTCCAAACAATTAATGTACACTTAACAATGAATGTTAAAAGAGAAGTGAGAGGACTTATATTATCTGATTTCAATACTCAGCATACTACATTAATCAAGACCATGTGGCATGTGTAATAATATAAACATAGATGATGGAAGCAAAGGAAGGGTTCAAAAGTAGACTCAGACATATATGAGTAATAAATAATGATTTTCAATGAATCAGCCTAGGTAATTCAATGGAGAAGTAATACTCTTTAGTAATAACTGATGCTAGAACAATTGGAAGTCATATGAAATAAAATGAGATACCTCAACCCTTACGTTACCACCATATACAAATTTATCTCAAAATACATGATACCCGTAAATATCAGAACTAAAAATATAAAATTTCTAGAAGAAAGCATAATCGAATCAAAAAACTATACAAAAAAATCCCATATTACAAAAGAAAAAAATGATGATTTGGAATTCAATATAATTAAATCTTTTATTCTGTTAAGAAAATACAATGGCAAGGCAAAGATTGTGGGAAACTATTTGCAAAGCATCTTCCCAATTAAGAACCTGTATTCAGAAAATTAAGCCTGCTTGAAAGTCAATGATAAGACAACAAAAATTAATTACAATGAGTGATATATTGGAATAGACACTATATTAAAGAAGATTTGCTAAGAGGATAGCTCTTAAGAGTTCTCAGGAAAGAAGGATGGAAGGAAAGAGGGAAGAAGTGATGGATATATCAACTGGCTTGCTTGTGCTAATCATATGACAATGTAAACATATGTCAAAACATCAAACTGTAGACTTTAAATCTATACAATTCCTATTCATCAATTATACCTTAATAAATCCAAAAAATAATTAAAAAGATATAAGAATGGTAATAAGTACTTGAAAATATGGTCAACATTTTTTCTCACTAGGAAAACACGAATCAAAACCACAAAGCAGTACCACTTTACCAACAATAGAATGACTAATTAAAAATATGTTTGACAATACCAAGTGTTGATGACGATGTGGAACAGCTGAACTTTTAATAAATTGCTGGTAGCAATAAAAAATGGTATAGCCACTATTGAAAGAAATTTCTTACAATATTTATAAAGTTTCTTACAAAGATTTTTTTTTTTTTTTTTTTTTTGAGACGGAATCTCGCTCTGTCGCCCAGGTTGGAGTGCAGTGGCGCGATCTCGGCTCACTGCAAGCTCCGCCTCCCGGGTTCACGCCATTCTCCTGCCTCAGCCTCCTGAGTAGCTGGGACTACAGGCGCCTGCCACCGCGCCCGGCTAATTTTTTGTATTTTTAGTAGAGACGGGGTTTCACCGTGGTCTCGATCTCCTGACCTTGTGATCCGCCCGCCTCGGCCTCCCAAAGTGCTGGGATTACAGGCATGAGCCACCGCGCCCGGCCTCTTACAAAGATTTATAAGGTTAAGTATATATTTTGTCCTGTGACCCAGCATATGTCTATAGAAAGACTTGTATGTTAACCTTTATGGCAACTTTGTTCATAATAATCCCAAATTGGAAATTATCCAAATGTCCAATAACTAGCAAGTGAATAAAAGAATTGTGGTTTATTCACACAATTGAATAAAATGGAAAAACTATACTGATACACTTGATAATATGTGTGAACCTCTAAGGCGTTATGCTAAGTAGGTTAGTCACAAGAAAGTACAAACTGTGTGATTCCATTTAAATAATATTCCTCTTAAAAAGGCAAAAGTATACTAATAGAAAGTACGTTGGTGGTTGTTAACAGCTAGAGAATGAGGAAGTAAATTAAATACAGAAAAGACAGGAAATATTGGGAGATGATAGAACTGTTTCATGTCAGAATTGTGGTGGTTACATTTATCTGGGTGTAGAAATGAAATTTAAAACGAGATATATTGAAGCTTTGCAACTCATAAAATATCATCTTATATATAAAAATTTGCATGTTTCATAAACCTAAAACAGTATGTATTTTTCATTGGCTAAATGGTGAGCAGTCTGAAAAGAATTATGTAATAAATTTAGTAAAAGATAACAATGTATGTTTAATATATTGTCACTAATAATGAGTTCCTGAGGAAAAAAACATTAAAGTTGAGGAGAAATAATAATAGGTATAATAGAGCCTGTTAACTAACCATCAAATCAACACATACTCCTTTCATTAAAGAAAGCATCACCAGATCATATTGTTGTCATTCATTCAATAATGTGTTAGGTTAAATTATTCTACTAAATGACATATTTAGTTTATCTGCCTTCACTGTATGTTTTGGATCCAAACTTCAAGGTTTCAGAATTTTATTGCCTAATTTCTAGATCATCACAGTAGTCTCCTAAATTCTTTCCCCTTTTTCTAAAGAATATTATCACTCTAAAGCATCCTACTAATTAATATCATACTCATAATCTTGAAAACATCAAACTGTAATTGTATCCATATTGGAAACTATTTACAGTTTTTATTACTTTTTCAATAACATCTAAGTTCTACTTAGTCTACAATTGGATACTTCACCTATCCATCCTCATCTCCCACCACAACCATATATTAATAGATTCACTTCCTTATATAGTCCAGTGCCAAACATCCTCCCTTGTTATTCATGGTTTTTATTTCCTTTACCACCTCCTTTCTCCACATGTAACTCAAATCCTACCATCTTTATAATTCTGGGACTCCTTTAGTTATTGTTTTACTATCTTCTCATGAATCCCCAGGTATATTTGCTTTTTGCCAGCCATGAGGTCATTTTCTTTGCATTGCTATATAAAACTTTAAAAATCATTTAAGCTTTATAACTTATGAGGTAAGTGGTTTCATTTTCTCTATTTTACAGATGTGAAAACTAAAGTTGAAAAGGGTTAAGAAACTTAACCAAGATTGCATAGATAGCATGTGGCAGAACTATGGTAAGGTCTGCAAAAGCATGGATGTTGTTTTGTAATAACTTATCAGTTTCTGCAATTCCTGGCACAATGTTAGCATTAAAAAAGTATTTGATAAATACATTTTGAGTTGGTTGAGTAGGGGTTATTAAATTTATCTTTTATTTTGAAGGAGGCATTCTAGTTTGTGTCTAACTGGTTTTATCGCATGTTCAGGTACTTCTTACAAAATAACGGGGCTGCCTTACAAAAGACTATTTGTGAGAGGGACTGAGGAGCCTTGCTGGGGGAAACATTCAACCTAAGTGGAAAATCATGAAAAGTTGATTTACTAGTACAAAATCTTATCATGATGAGATACATAAATGTTTCAGACTACTATATAAAGGTCAAGGACTAGGCTCTCATAATAAAGTAATTTAGACCTTTTAAAAAAATCAATTATATTGAGGTATAATTCATATGAAATAAAATGCACTAATTTAAAGGGTACAATTAAAATAAGTATTTAAAAAACGTTTTATCCTTTGGGTATATACACAGTAATGGTATTGCTGGGTCAAATGGTATTTCTAGTTCTTGATCCTTCAGGAATCGCCACACTGTCTTCCACAATGGTTGAACTAATTTACACTCCCACCAACAGTGGAAAAGTATTCCTCTTTCACCACATCCTCTCCAGCATCTGCTGTTTCCTGACTTTTTAATGATTGCCATTCTAACTGGTGTGAGATGTATCTCATTGTGGTTTTAATTTGCATTTCTCTGATGACCAGTGATGATGAGCATTTTTTCAAGTGTCTGTTGGCTGCATAAATCTTTTCTTTTGAGAAGTGTCTGTTCATATCTTTTGCCCACTTTGATGGTTGTTTGTTATTTTCTTGTAAATTTGTTTGAGTTCTTTACAGATTCTGGATATTAGCCCTTTGTCAGATACGTAGATTGCAAAAATTTTCTCCCATTCCGTAGGTTGCCTGTTCACTCTGATGGTAGTTTCTTTTCCTGTGCAGAAACACTTTAGTTTAATTAGATACCATTTGTCTATTTTGGCTTCTGTTGCCATTGCTTTTGGTGTTTTAATCATGAAGTTCCTGCCCATGCCTATGTCCTGAATGGTACTGCCTAGGTTTTCTTCTGGGTTTTTTATGGTTTTAGGTCTAACATTTAAGTCTTTAATCCATCTTGAATTGATTTCTGTATAAGGTGTAAGGAAGGGATCCATTTTCAGCTTCCTACATATGGCTAGCCAGTTTTCCCAGCAGCATTTATTAAATAGGGAATCCTTTCCCCATTTCTTGTTTTTGTCAGGTTTGTCAAAGATCAGATGGTTGTAGATGTGTGGTGTTATTTCTGAGGCCTCTGTTCTACTCACAATAGCAAAGACTTGGAACCAACCCAAATGTCCATCAATGATAGACTGGATTAAGAAAATGTGGCACATATACAACATGGAATACTATGCAGCCATAAAAAGGATGAGTTCATGTCCTTTGCAGGGACATGGATGAAGCTGGAAACCATCATTCTCAGCAAACTATCACAAGAACAGAAAACCAAACACCGCATGTTCTCACTCATAGGTGGGAATTGAACAATGAGAACACTTGGACACAGGAAGGGGCACATCACACACTGGGGCCTGTCGGGAGGTGGGGGACTGGAGGAGGGATAGCATTAGGAGAAATACCTAATGTAAATGATGTGTTGATGGGTGCAGCAAACCAACATGGCACATGTATACCTATGTATCAAACCTGAACGTTGTATACATGTACCCTAGAACTTAAAGTATAATAAAAAAATAAAAAATGTTTTATCTTGAGATCATTATCGGCCCACATGTAGTTATAAGAAACAATACATAGTGATCTTTTATACTTTCACTGGTTTCTCCCAATGGTATCATGTTCATAATTATAGTATAATGTGTGGTCTGTAGAAAGTACAGGAAAATGGGTAGGCATCTCTTGGTATGTTGGGGGTCCCTAATAACACCCTCAGGTGACTCACAGGACTCATAACATTGTTATCGTTTATTTCAGTGAAAAGAGTAAAGATTAATATCAGCAAAAGGAAAGGTACACAAGGGAAGTTCAGGAGAATCAGGTGTAAGATTTCAGATGTTATCTCCCAGTTGAAGCCACATTTAGACAGGATTGATTTTCCCAGAAATTATGTATTATCACACATGTGAAATGTTGCCTGCCAGGGAAGCTTACTTGAGACTTGGTGCTTAAGGTTTTAATTGGAGATGAGTAAGAGAGGTGTGCAGTACCTGTGTGAATGATGTGAATGACCTCAGCTTTTCAGGCTCTAGATCCCCCCATGTCAAACTGATACAGAATAATCAAAGGCCTCAGGCACACACACAAAAAAACATTTTTATCAAGTAGGATGTTCCAAGGAGTCAGAAATCGATTCCCAGGATCCAAACCAAGGGCTAGTATCCTGATAATGGGCCTTTTTTTTTGGGGGGGGGTGCGCAGTAGGGGGGAAGAGCAGGCATTGAGGAACCCAGGCAGATAATCTCTGGTGCTTGTCTAATCCAAGGATTCTTTGGAATGTATTTTCTTATGACATTATTATGGATATTCTTGAAAGAAAAAACGGAGATCTGCTGACACACAGAGAGACAGCAGTTTTTAATGGTTGCGATAACTTCTATCACAATGTATCACTATGGAGGAGGGGGCTTATTGGCTGTACTAGATACCCGAAGTGGTCTGCAAAAGTTAGTCTAGAGGGTAGAAATTGAAGATTGTGCACAAACCTCATTAGCCCAAGCCATAGCTCTTTCTTCATAGTCCTCTGTATGATTTTACTAAGATGTTTTAGATTTTCTCTTTCTTTCTTTCTTTCTTTTAGACACACTTTCAGTTTCTTGGAGACCATATGTTATTTATTTCAGTATTCCTAATATTGAGTTGCCATCTGGCACACAGCAGGGTCCAATAAATGCTGTTTAATGAAAGAAGAAAGAAAAGCAAACCTGGTAAATATATGAATGGATGGATGGAAGGGAGGCAAGGTGGATGCAAAGAAGGAAGAAAACTAAGCAGGATGGATGATTGGAAGGCAGTTATGGCAGATGAGAGGGAAGGAAAAATAGGAGGCAATGGGGATGAATGAGAGAGAAAATGACAAGAGAGAAAAACAGAAAGAGGAAGGATGAAATGAAGGAAGCAAGGGAAGAAAGACGGAATGGAAGGAGGAAGAGAAGAAGGCAGAAATAAAGGAAAAGACAAGGATAAAGAAAAAAGTAAAGGAAGTTTGAATGAATGGAAAAAAGAAGAAATAGTGGAAAGAAGGAAAGATGAAAATGAAGGAAGTAGAAAGAAGGAAAGAGAAAAGAAGGAAGAAATTAAGGTAACCATGAGCCCACCATAACCTTTATGGAAGACGGCCATCCCTACTACTACACACTCTAATAGCCAATTAAAACAGCACCACCCCAAATCCACACCAACACCCCCATCTCACATGACATGAAATAACTCCCTAATTTCCAAGAACCATTAAAAAATACTATTTCTAAATAAACATAGATATGCTTCATTCAAGTTGATTACAATCACAGCATATGCTTGGTAGTATAAAGGAGTCTAGAAATAATTTCCTACAAACTGACATCCATTTTAATGACATTACAAAGAAGAATAAATATGTATATAGAGTAAAGCAGAATGCTTATTTGCAATACAAAACAAATCCCATCTTGAAACTGCTAAATGGAAATATGTATTTGCAATTAAATACCTTGTGCTTGACTATATATCAAAGATAATCATATTGGCAAGTGGTTGTTATTGATGCTAACAGCAAAACCCAGGACTTACACATGCAACTACATGTGCATTTCTATTTGTTTTTAGTGCCTTTTCCTCTTCAGTCTTCTCTGTATTGACTTTAAAGGGGACTTTGTGACGTTCACAGAGGGAGACAGGTGAGTGAACAACACTGTTGTCTCTCTCAGCTCACTTTTATAACTAAGAAAATTGAGATCCAGAGGAGATTTGCTTTAGGTCACAAAAATGAGTTCAGTTCAGTTCATTTCCCAGCCTTGTAACTAATACATAAATCTCATGCCCTTCCTAACTGCTAAAACATACTCCTTCTTCTAAATCTGTTAAATTTCTAAATTGGATCACTAATTTGAATGTTTCTTTTTAACCAACACTGCATATCTAAGCCATACTGCACTTTCAAGCACATTTTAGCAATGGTTTACAGCACTTGGATCTTGAAATTCTTTGAGATGTTTTTACCCAATGAGGACATATTTAATCTTTTCAAAGATAAATTTTCATTTATCTTTCTGTAATTCGTGCTAACTAAATATTCTGCCTCTTCTTGGTCAAAATATAATTATAAAATGCTGTCACCCTAATATTTTATTTCAAGCCTTCTGCATTAAATTCTTTTGCTGAATATTCTTAATGTGTTTTATAAATGGAATTAATCTGAATAACAAAACTGTGGTGTCTGCCCTCCCTTGAATTAGTCACTAACATTATTAGCTCTGGATAGAATTAAGCGTTAGAAATAATGCTGATCAACGACATACATACTTCCTATTGTACTTTTGAAGATTTAATTTCTTACCATGTTTTATCTGAATTAGTATTTCATAGCATAATGTCACATAACAGCAAATAATACTGGATCATTTTCCCTGGCAGATCATTTGTCACTATCATTTCTTGTTATGCTATCAACTATAATCTAAAAAATGAATTCAGGTCAGAAATTCCTCTTTCAATTCTTTACAATTTTGTTTCATGACATTTTGTCATTCACTATTATGGCTCAAAATGGGGTTTCTTATACCTTTGCCTGGCAGACACTACATTATGAAACATGCTGAAAATAAGACTAGGAGAAAAGAGACATTATACCAATACAAATCCTTTGTTCTAAACTAAGCTGGTCCAACCAGTGGTTCACGGGCCACATGTGGCCCAGGAAAGCTTTGAATGTGGCCCAACACAAATTAAACATTAAATTAAAACATTATGAGACTTTTTGGCACTTTTTTAAGCTCTTCAGTTATCATTAGTGTTAGTGTATGTTATGTTTGGCCCAAGACAGTTCTTCCAGTGTGGCCCAGGGAAGCCAAAAGATTGAACACCCCTGTCTAAACAATTGCTTACATAGTGAAACAAACCACCTTGGGCATTGGGTTCATGTGTGGTATTTTTTGAATAAGTTTCTGTAATAATAATTCAGCATAGTTCTAGAATATGGCACCATTATAAAGACTTTCAACATTGGTGCCTGTATTAAGCAATTAATATTGGCATTGTCAGCTGAGATAACCTAAAAAACTTCAATTTCTCTCATTGACTTTGGCACTGATACAAGATTAAGTGGTAGAGGTGTACTTTCATGGTGTACTTGGAAGTGTATCTTTTAGTATTGTACTTGACTGCAAGCAACCCAAAATTCCATTCTAACATACTTGACTCAGAAAGTCTGTCAGTCTTAGGCCATAAGAGTCTTTGTTAGTCCTGGACCAGACAGCCCAAGCATATGCCATTAGAGACACAGAGTTGTTCCATCTTCTGCTTGACTCTCTTGCTCATGTTTGCTTCTTCCTGGCTGTAAAATAGCTACTGTATTTCCAGGCTTCCAATCAGTATTCCAGACAAGGTGACTTAAGGCAAGAAGAATAAAAAAGAAGGGCAAAAGGGCAGAAAAGGATATAAAAGTTGAATCTGTCTCCTTTTTTAAAATTCAGGAAAATCTTCATATTCTCAGAATTCTTACCCAGCAAACGTTCTTTTATGCCTCTTGGTCAGAACTATGCATCACAGCCGCCCTCAACTGGAAAGTGGCTAGTTACTTTAACAAGGTTTTCTTGATATCTGAAATTCTTTCACAGAGTTTTCTTCCTCTCTCAAATGCAAAGGTCTTAAGAAAACGCATACATGCTCAGGCAATAAAATATCCTCATTCCATACTCTTCCTCACATAACTCCTCCCCAAAATACTTTGACAGAAACAAAGATGTTTAGCGACCCAATATTCTGACCATTAGACTTCCAATGCTTAAATCAAAAACATGGCTGCTAAAAGCAAAATTTAAGAAATATACTAGGAAATCATTTGGAGGAAACTCTATTTTTCTAATGTCCCTCAAATCATACTACCCACAACATATACAAATAGGACTACTTCTTACCTAGATTATGATTTCCAAAGAGTTTCACTTTCTTTCATTCTTTTTATGTCATACCAGCATAGCATAATGACTCCCTACTATTCTCACCAAAATTCAGCATCAAAAGTTTATCAGTCAAGGGTCCATCACATGATGGCTCAGTTGATATGACCTATGTTTTGCTACTTTTTCAATCATGCTGAGTTGAACATAGGCCATGATTCTCTAATCAGAAAATATAACTATAACTTGGGAACAGAAATATATATATCATTATATATAATGCGATATAATTTTATTGTTGATACATATATACTGATGCAAATGTTTGACCATCTGTAATTGTAAATAAGCCTCTTTTGTTGTTTGGTTGTGTAGCATTAAGAGCCATTACTTTTTCAGTGATAAAGATTTCATTAAATTTATAAAACATTTGCATATCTCTATGGCAGATTGTTGGAAGAGAGTAACTCGGTAGCATATTACTATTTTTTTAAATAATTTTTACAAAGCTGTTCATTCTCACAAATAGCTTGCTCTGCTTCAACTTCTTTGTTTTAATGGTTTATTTAGTAGAGTCATAACTTTTAACTACATTATTTGGGAACAAGTAGTTCATAAATGTGCACAAATTATTAATGGGAGACATTCTTGTATTAGGATATTTCACATGAAGCAGTATATTTTAAAATGTAAATAAAATTTTAAGTAACTTGTTATTTATATTTTCTGACATGCTTGAAGAAAGACTCCATTAAATAGAGTAATAGTGTTAAAATATTTGCTGCATGTAAACACATATTATAACATCTGTACAGTTTACAAATGTGCATCTAAATGAAAGGGGACTTCATTTAATAGACATTATTTAGCTTAATGTAGTACCTATGATTGATCATTAAAATTCACTTTATGCTTTTGGGTATTCAAGGGGTAAAGGAAAACGAAATTGTTATGTAATTTTATTGCTTGATATATAATTTAATATTTCAAGATAAACCAATATCATTTGGGTATTAAATTATAAAATTAATATATGGTGATTTGTCCCAGGACCATGCACAAATGGCTATAAAAATACAAAATAAGAAGAAGAAAATTTTGACATAAAGATAGAGACATAAGTCCATGAAGAATTAACAGAATTTTGATGAGTAGAGAGGGGCAAAAATTTTACAATTTTTTAAATAGTTGCTATTTCATATTTCATCAAATTCTTCATCAATTACATTTATTTATTTGAAATCATTCATCTTTTAAACTATGATCTTTTAAGAAGATTCAACTAAATGTAATTATTCTGGCTGCAAGTGATATAAAAATGTTCAGATTCAGTAGCAGCAAGTGGTTATGGAAATGTTCCTCAAAGTCTTTTGCTGATGGACAGAACCAAACATGTACTTGTTCACACAAAAATTTGGATGATCAAAGGCCCCATATATTATAATATCTGCTTTTCTGTTGTGCTATTTTCTCCTCCTGAAATGTTATCTTCTCCCATCCTAGACAAAGAAACAAAAACAAACAAAACTTCATTCTATAGGGATCAGCTTAAATATTTGTTACTTCCCATTGAAACATTTCTTATTTATGTATGGTTGGTTATCTTCTTAAATTTCAATGTTTAGATGCCTCAGAATTTCATTTTGTCTTGAGTTGTAGTTATTTCACCTATGTTTCTTCTAGGATTGGATTAGAAACTTCTTAAGGACATTTTCTATTACCTGTATATCTCCTGGCTGCCCATAGTACACAACATAGTTCTATGTATGTATTTGATATATGATAATAATAAGCTATCTGAAAATAATTGATAATAAATGTCTGTGCCTGAGATCTTGTCCATTAAGATGCATTCTAAGCCCTTAAGTATCTTTTAATTCTGAATGTTTAATATTTTGAATAGTAACTGTCTTCTGACCTTGGATATCTTGATGAAAAGGATTTAGGGAAACTTACCGGGAAATTGAGAGTTAATTAGGTTTGATAAAAGGAGCCTTTGGAGATACTCATTATGGCACCGAAAGTTAGTGCTTTGAAATGAGAATGAAATTAATGCACTTCTCATATTTAACACTTAAAAAATGTTACAATCCCTGTTAAAGCCTTTGGTCTGTCATGGAACTACCTAAAGAGTCTATGTTGAGTTATAAAATTGAAAGATTTAGTACCTAATATTCCCAACCTTCCCCACCCCCCAAAAATATTTATTAATGATGTAATGCAGGGGCTAAACTAAGCTGGAAGTTCGCTGAAAACTGGAGTACCCTGCATCTTTGGAATTTATTTGCATGAAAATTCATTCACATTTATTTGGGCTCTATGGCCAAGGGCTCTCATATTTAGACAGAAATCTATACATGTTCACCTACTATTAAGAAAACACAATGGATATTTAGACAAACATGAAACAACATTTTAAACAATTTGCTACATTTGTTTTTACATTAAACTTTTAAAATTCCATATATAACTTTTAAAGAAATTTATTTTTTTTCAAGTGACCTTTGTAAATTAATAAACATATAAGGGATTCTGTTATCAGATTTGAAATCGATTTAAATGAATCTTTCACATATAACACATTCTTTTACAGCTCTGTCATATATACTTGCTATATGACATGTGTAATCTTTGTGAAGCTGGGTTTTTTTAAATTGTTTGTATTGTTTACCACTATATCCTCAGGACTTGAATAAGCATGCTTATCACATGGTGGGTGGTAATAAATATTTATTTAATTAACTAACACAATCACATTGCTTCTTTTTAAATATTAAACTAAATATAATTACCAAGTATTTATAAAGTGGATGTTTATATAGTAGAAATATAATCCTGCCAGGACCTATCAGTGCTATGAATGATACTAAAGTCCTTACGCTGTTTGTCCCTATGAATCCATTATCCAATATTTTCCACCCTGTGCTTTGCCCTAGGAGGCTGAACCACATGGACTACATCAACAACATTCCTTTGCCCTATGATTCTGATTAAGTTTATCAATGAGTGTACCAACCAGAGAGTGACACCAAACTATTTATTCTCTTGCAAGATCAACTAGGGCTGACTGTATCTCTCCACCAATGGTCACTGCTCTTCTCAAAGTAGTTGATAAGCAGCTGTATTGGTCGATTCTCATGCTACTATTAAGAAATACCAGCCTGTATTTAAAAAGAAAAGAGGTTTAATTGACTCACAGTTCCACATGGCTGGGAAGACCTCAGGAAACTTACAATCATGGCAGAAGGGGAAGCAAACATGTCCTTCTTCACAGGGAAGCAGCAGTGACAAGTGC
This sequence comes from Macaca thibetana thibetana, assembly GCF_024542745.1. Classification (NCBI taxonomy): domain Eukaryota; kingdom Metazoa; phylum Chordata; class Mammalia; order Primates; family Cercopithecidae; genus Macaca; species Macaca thibetana. The sequence goes on along the minus strand of NC_065589.1, from coordinate 80,129,290 downwards.
CATCAGGGGAAATGCCAGACACTTATAAAATCATCATATCCTGTGAGAGCTCATTCACTATGAGGAGAACAGGATGGAGGAAAACAACCCAATGGTTCAATTATCTCCATCTGGTCCGGCCCTTGACAAGTGGGGATTATTACAATTCAAGGTGAGATTTGAGTGGGGACACAGAGCCAAATCTTATCATTCCATCCTTGGCCACTCCCAAATCTCAAGTCTTTACATTTCAAAACACAATCATACCCTTCCAACAGTTCCCCAAAGCCTTAACTAATTCCAGTATTAACCCAAAAGTCCAAGTCCAAAGTCTCACCTGAGAGAAGGCAAGTGCCTTCTGCCCATGAGCCTGTAAAATCAAAAACAAATGAGTTACTTCCTAGATACAATGCAGGTACAGGCATTGGGTAAATATAGCCATTCCAAACGGGAGAAATTGACCAAAGCAAAGGGGCTACAGGCCCCATGCAAGTCTGAAATCCAATCGGGCAGTCATTAAACCTTAAAGTTCCAAAATGATCTCCTTTGACTCCATGTCTCACGTCTCACATCTAGGTCATGCTGATACAAGTGATGGGCTCCCATGACCTTGCGCAGCTCTGCCCCTGTGACTCTGCAGAGTATAGCCCCGCTCCTGGCTGCTTTTATGAGCTGACATTGAATGTCCGTGGCTTTTCCAGGTGCAAGCAGTCAGTGGATCTACTATTCTGGGGTCTGGAGGATGGTGGCCTTCTTCTCACAGCTCCACTAGGCAGTGCCCCAAAGGGGAGTCTGTGTGGGGGTTCTGACCCCATATTTCCCCTTTGCACTGCCCTAGCAGAGGTTGTCCAGGAGAACTTCTCCATGAGAATCTCTGCTCTGCCCCTGCAGCAAACATCTGCCTGGACATCCAGGCATTTCCTTACATCCTCTGAAATCTCGGCAAAGGTTCCCAAACCTCAATTCTTTGCTTCTGTGCACCTGTAGGACCAATGCCATGTGGAAGTTGCCAAGGCTTGGGGCTTGCTCCCTCTGATGCAATAGGCTGAGCTGTACCTTGGTCCCTTTTAGCCATGGCTGGAGTGGCTAGGACACAGTGCACCAAGTCCCAAGGCTGCACACAGCAGGGAGACCCTGGACCCAGCCCAGGAAGCCATTTTTCCCTTCTAGGTCTCCAGGCCTTTGATGAGAGGGGCTGCCATCAAGGTCTCTGACATACCCAGGAGACATTTTCACCATTGTCTTGGTGATTAGCATTTGGCTCCTCATTAATTATACAAATTTATGTAGCAGCTTGAATTTCTTCCCAGAAAATGGGTTTTTCTTTTTTATCACATGGTCAGGCTGCAAATTTTCCAAACTTTTATGTTCTGTCACCTCCTGAATGTTTTGTTGCTTAGAAATTTCTTCTACAGATACCCTAAATCATCTCTCTCAAGTTCAAAGTTCCACAGATCTCTAGGGCAGGGGTTAAACACAGCCATTCTCATTGCTAAAACATAGCAAGAGTGACCTTTACTCCAGTTCCCAACAAGTTCTTCATCTCCATTTAAGTCCAGCTCAGCCTGGACATCATTGTCCAAATCACTATTAGTATTTTGGTCAAAACCATTAAACAAGTCTCCAGGAAGTTCCAAACTTTCTCACATCTTCCTGTCTTCTTCCGAGCCCTTCAAACTGTTCCAACCTCTGCCTGTTACCCATTTCCAACGTTGTTGCTTCCACATTTTTGGGTATCTTTATCCCACTCTTTGTGGTACCAATTTACTGTATTAATCCATTCTCATGCTGCTATGAAGAAATACCCAAGACTGGATAATTTGTAAATAAAAGAGGTTTAATTGACTCACAGCTTCGCATGGCTGGGGAGGCCTCAGGAAACTTACAATCATGGCCAAAGGGAATCAGGAATCAGGAGGCAAAAGAGAATCACAGGGAAGCAGGAAAGAGAATGAGTGCCAAGCAAAGGGGGAAAATCCTCTTATAAAATCATCAGATCTCATAAGAATTCACTATCATGAGAACAGCATGGGAGTAACCACCTCCATAATTCATTACCTCCTGCTGGGTTGCTCCCATGAAATATGCGCATTATGGAAACTACAAGTAAAGTTGAGATTTGGGTAGGGATACAGCCAAATCATATCAAGTGGTATAAGGCATGATAGTCTGGGTCTCCTGCTAGTATAGTTTCTCTGCTTCTGTAAGGTTGTGAACCCAGAAAATCTGAGACAGGTCTCAGTTGATTTAGAAGATTTATTTTGCCAAGGTTGAGGACACACCCATGACACAGCCTCAGGAAATTCTGAAAACATGTGCCCAAGGTGGTTGGGCCATAACTTGGTTTTATACATTTTAGGGAGAAATGAGACACCAATCGATACATGTAAGAAATACATTAGCTCCATCCAGACAGGTGGAGACAACTCAAAGAAATTCCCCCCAACCCCCCTGGGGGCTTTCATGTCACAGGTAGGTGACAGACAGATAGTTGTATTCTTTCGAGTTTCTGATAAGTCTTTCCAAAAGAGGCAATCAGAATATGCATCTGTCTCTGTGAGCAGAGGGATGACTTTGAATAGAATGGGAGACCAATTTTTTCTGGGGTGGTTCCCAGCTTGAAGGGGCCCAAGATATTTTCCTTCCACAAGGCTCATGATGTATAACTTCCACCTTATGATGAATTGATGCTGAGTGCACCTGATTTTATGACTTGATGTGTCTGACATGAGTTGGTTCAAGATGAGTTGCATGGTTGTTTGATGGCCCCTGGTCAGGCACTCCATCTCTATGAAAGCCCAATATCTCATCAGGGGCTGTTTTTTAATTGATGTGTAGTTTTCAGAAACACATATCATTAACTTTTCTGCAGAATCTCAGGGGTCTATGTAATTATCCTACTGGAACTTGCCACAAACTCTACATAGTATTTTTTTCTCATCACAGATAGCTCTACTATCAGAGGATCTGCTAGGTCATATGTCTAAAAGGGCAGAACCTCATGTATTGTACCAAAGCCCCCAATGTATTTTTTACTATTTATTCATTTGATTTGAATAATCAATACTATTAATATGGTATACCAAATATCATGTGTAATATGTAAGTAATTCAGGTCTCTTGGGACTATATTATGACAGAGATTGAGGGAATTAACATAATGCTTGTGTGAGATAATAAATATATACTTTATCCATTTTATGTGAATATGAAGTATTTCTGATTCTGATACACCACTGACATAAAAAAGAATGCATTAACCAGATCACTGGCTGTGTACCTAAAACTATGTTACTCTATTCTAGATAAGATACCACATAGGCCACCAGAGTTGCAAATATGCTACTAATTAGCCAAGTTGGAAGTAGCCTATCATATCACCTTGGATCTGTCTGGTTTTATGAGTCAGATTGATAAATTAAATGGGTAGAGGATGGGGGCCATTATCATTGCTTCCTTTAGATCTTTAAAAGTGACACTAGGAGGTAAAGAAAGATGTTGGAATAGAAGGCTCCACAGATTGTCTTCCCTGCTAGGATACCAATTTATCAGCTATCTAAAAAAAAAATATATATATCTTCATAAGCACCAAAAATTAGGTGAGTGCTCATAGTGCCCTGGTTTTAACTTCATATCACTTAAAGAGGTACTGAAGAGATATAAAAAAATATAGCCTTGACTCACTGACACCACTCCTCCCCCATCAATTGCAAGTGGTGGCTGTGGTGTGGAAAGCATCTCTGGGTGCTGAGGGAGGGAGAGAACAGTCATTGTGAGGCATTGATTTCAGTGCTGTACCGTTAGAGTAGAAAGGAAATCAGATCAAACTTAGCTGATGTCCACCCTAACCAGACAGGAATCATCGATACCAGCAGTGGCAACTTGAGTTCCTATAAATCTCACCACTGAGGGATACAGTGCTATGGGTCTCTAAGTAAATTTGAAAGGCAGTCTAGGCTATAAGGACTGCAACTCTTAGGCAAGCCCTAGTGCTGAACTGGGCCAAAAGACAGTGGACTGTAGGGGCATGTGACCTACTGAGACATCAGCTTGGGTGGCTAATGGAGTGCTGGCATCCCTCCTTCCCTAACCGCAGGCTGAATATCTCAAGCCTCCAAAAGAGACCCCTTCCTTCCTCTTGAGAAAAGGAGAGGGAAGAGTGATGAGGACTTTGTCTTGCATTTTGGATACTAGCTCAGCCACAGCAGGATACACCAATCAGAGCTGTGAGGCCCCTGTTACAGGCCTTAGCTCCCAGACAACATTTCTAGACACACCCTGGGCCAGATGGAAACTTGCTGCCTTTAAGAAAATGATCCAGTCTTGGCAGCATTCATCACCTGGTAACTGAAGAGCCCTTGGGTCCTGAATAACCAGCAGTTGATACTCAGGTACTACGTCGGGGCCTCGGGTAAGCCTCTGAGACTTGCTGTCTTCAGGAGAGATTCAACACATTATCAACTTTTGTGGCTTGGAGGCAAAACTGATAATGCTTCAGAAAAGCACAGGGAAAAGTAAAGGATACTTTGTCTTGCATCTTAGGTAAAAACAAGGTCACAGGAGGGTAGAAGCCCAAGTGGGCTCTTGGGTCCCTTAATTCCAGAACTTGACTCTTGGATAGTATTTCTGGACCTTCCCTGGGTCAGAGGGGAGCCTATTGCCTGAAGGGTGAGTCGCAGGCTAGGCAGCATTTACCACAAGGTGACTTAAAAGCCCTCAGAACTTAAGAGAACATTGGTGGTAGTGTGGCAGTACTCCTCATGACCTGTGGTAATGGGAAGTATGGAGTGAGGCTCTTCTGTTTTTGTAAAGAGGAGGGAAGAGTGAGAAGGTTTGCATCCTGTGGTTTGAGTGCAGCCCAGCCACAGTACAATAGAACACCAGGTAGATTTCTAAGGTTTTTGCCTCTAGTCTGTGACTTCCGGATGGTGCCTCTGGACCCATCTGGGGCCTGGGAAGAACTTATTGCCTTGAAGGAAAGAACACAGTCTGGCTGGCCTTTCTACGAGCTGATTGTAGAGTCCCAGGACCTTTAGCAAACAGGCAATAGCCAGGGAGTGAATACAGCAGGCCTTAGGTGAGACCAATGCTGTATTAGCTTCAAGTCTGACTCAGTACAGTCATAGTGGTGGTGGCCACAGGGATACTTGTGTTACTTCACTCTCAGCTTTAGGTGGCTCAGAACAGAGGGAGAGATTCCATTGCATTGAGAGAAAGTAAGGGAATATAACAAGAGTCTCTGCCTGGTAATCCTTCTCCCAGATCTTGTCCAAGACCGTCAAGGCAGTACTCAATGACTCTGCAAAAAATACAACATTACTGGGCTTGGGGTGCCCCTTAAATCAGATACAGCTTAGGTTACAACACTCAAGTCCTTTTAAATATCTGGAATGTCTTCCCAAGAAGGATGGTTACAAACAAGCGCAGACCATGAACACTACAATAAATATCTCTCTCTTCAATGCCCAGACACTGAAGAACATCTACTAGCACCAGCAATATCCAGGAAAACATGACCTTAACAAATGAACTAAATAAGGCACCAGAAACCAACTCTCGGGAAACAGAGATATATGAACTTTCAGACAGAGAATTCAAAATAGCTGTGTTGAAGAAACTCAAAGAAATTCAAGATAACACAGAAAAGGAAATCAGAATTATATAAGGTAAATTTAATGAAGAGATGGAAATAATTAAAAAGGATTAAGCAGAAATTCTGGAGCTGAAAAATGTAATTGGGATACTGAAGACTCTATCAGAGTACTATAATAGCAGAATTGGCCAAGCAGAAGAAAGAATTAGTGAGCTTGAAGACAGGTTATTTGAAAATACACAGTTAGAGGAGACAAGTGAAAAAATAAAAAAACAATGAACCACAGCTACAGTATCTAGAAAACAATCTTGAAAGGACAAATCTAAGAGTTATTGGCCCTGAAGAGGATGTAAATAAAGGGGTAAGGGTAGAAAGTTTATTCAAAGAGATAATAACAGAGAACTTCCCAAACCTAGAGAAAGATGTCAATATCCATGTACAAGAAGGTCATAGAACACCACACAGGTTTAACCCAAAAAAGACTACTTCAAGGCATTCAATAATCAAACTTCCAAAGATCAAGGAAAAGGAAAGGATTCTAAAAGCAGCAAGATAAAAGAAACAACATACAATGAAACTCCAATATGTCTGGCAGCAGACTTTTCAGTGGAAATCTTATAGGCCATGACAGAGGGGCATAACATATTTAAAGTGCTAAAGAAAAAACTCTTTTACCTTAGAATTGCATATCTGATGAAAATATCCTTCAAAGATGAAGAAGAAATACTTTTCAAGACAAACAAAAGCTGAAGGATTTCAACACCAGACCTGTCCTACAAGAAATGCTATAGAGAGTACTTAAATTAGAAAGAATAGGATGTTAGTCATTATATTAGTCCATTTTCACGCTGCTGATAAAGACATACCCGAGACTGGGAAGAGGAAAGGTTTAATTGAACTTAACAGTTCCACATGGCTGGGAAGGCCTCAAAATCATGGCAGGAGACAAAAGGCACATCTTACATGGCAGCAGCAAGAGAAAATGAGAAAGATGCAAAAGCAGAAACCCCTCATAAAACCATCAGTTTACCACAAGAACAGTATGGAGGAAACTGACCCCAGGATTCAAATTATCTCCCACCAGTTCCCTCCCACTACACGTGGAAATTATGCGAGTACAACTCAAGATGAGATGTGGGTGAGGATACAGTCAAACCATATCAGTGAGCAATAAGAAATCATCAGAAGGTATAAAACTGGTAATAGTATGTACACAGAAAAACACAAAATATAATAACACTGTAACTGTCATGTGTAACCTACTCTTATCCTAAATAGAAAGACTAAACAGAGAACTAATCAGAAATAATAACTACAACAACTTTTCAAGACATAGTATTATAAGCTATACGTAGAAACAACAAAAAGTTAAGAAGCAGAGGGAAACATTTAAGGCATGGAGTGTTTATTAGTTTTCTTTTTGCTGGTTTCTTTGTTTATGCAGAGAGTGGTAAGTTGTTATCAGGTTAAAATAATGAGCTATAAGACAGTATTTGCAAGCTTCACAGTAACCTCAAACCAAAATTATACAACAAATATACAAAAAAATCAAAAGCAAGAAACTCAATAATATTAACAGAGAAAATCATCTTTACTAAAGGAAGATAGGAAGAAAGAAGGAAGAGAAGATCACAAGACAACCAGAAAACAAACAAATAAACCAACAAACAATGGCAGGAGTGAGTCCTTACTCATCAATAACAACCTTGAATGTCAATGAACCAAACTCTCCAGTCAAAAGACATAGAGTGACTGAATGGATGAAAAAAAATCAGACCTATTGATTTGTTCCCTACAAGAAACAGATTTCACCTATGAAGACACAAGTAAACTGAAAACAAGGAGATGATAAAAGCTATTCCATACTAAGGGAAACCAAAAAAGAGTAGGAATATCTGTAATTACGGAAAATAGATTTCAAGACAAAAACTGTAAGAAGAGACAAAGAAGGTCACTATACAATGATAAAGGAGTCAATTAGGCAAAATTATATAGTTTTAAATATATATGCACCCAACACTGGAGCACCCAGAAATATAAAGCAAATATTATTAAAGAGAGAGAGACAGGCCCCAATACAATAATAGCTGGAGACTTCAACACCCCATTTTCAGCATTGGACAGGATCTTCCAGATTTAAAATCAACAACAAAAAAATCAGACTTAATCTGCACTACAGGCCAAATAGATCTAAAAGATATTTACAGAACATTTCGTTCAACAGCTGCAGAATACACATTTTTTTTCCTCAGCACATGAATAATTCTTAAGGATAGACTATATAGAACATATGTTAGGTCACAAGACAAGTCTTAACACATTCAAAATACTGAAATAATATCAAGTATCTTCTCTAACCACAATGGAATACAGCTAGAAATTAATAATAAGCAATTTTGGAAACTATACAAATACATGGAAAATAAACAGTATGCTTCTGAATGTCCAGTAGCTCAAGGATGAAATTAAGAATTTAAAAATTTCTTGAAACATATGATAATGGAAACAAAATATACCAAAAACTGTGGGAAACAGTACTGAAAGGGAATTTTATAGCTATAAGTGCCTACATTGAAAGAGGAAAAACTTCAAATAAGCAATCTAAAGATGCATTCTAAAGAACTAGGAAAGCAAAAGCAAACAAACCCCAAAATTAATAGAAAAAAAGAAATAATAAAGTTCAGAGCAGAAATAATTGAAATTGAAATGAAGAAAACAATACAAAAGATCAATAAAACAAAAAGTTGATTTTTTGAAAAGCTAAACAAAGTTGACAAACATTTAGCCAGACTAAGAAAAAAAGAGAGAAGATACAAATAAATAAAATCAGAAATGAAAAAGGAGACATTACAACTCTACTGCAGAAATTCAAAGGATCATTAGTGACTGCTATGAACAATTATATGTCAATACGTTGGAAAATCTAGAAGAAATGAAGAAATTCCTAGACACATACAATCTACCAAGATTGAACCAGGAATGAATCCAAAATCTGAGCAGACCAGTAACAAGTAGCAAGATTAGAGCTGTAATAAATGTGTCCCAGAAAAAAAAAAAAAAAAAAAAAAAAAAAAAAAGCCCAGGATGGTTTCACTCCTGAATTCTACCAAACATTTTTTTTTTTTTTTTTTTTGAGATGGAGTCTTGCTCTGTCGCCCAGGCTGGAGTGCAGTGGCCAGATCTCAGCTCACTGCAAGCTCCGCCTCCCATGTCTACGCCATTCTCCTGCCTCAGCCTCCTGAGTAGCTGGGACTACAGGTGCCCGCCACCTCGCCCGGCTAGTATTTTATATTTTTTTAGTAGAGACGGGGTTTCACCATGTTAGCCAGGCTGGTCTCGATCTCCTGACCTCATGATCCCCCCGTCTCGGCCTCCCAAAGTGCTGGGATTACAGGCTTGAGCCACCACGCCCAGCCCTCTACTAAACATTTAAAGAAGAGTTAATACCAATCCTACTCTAACTATTTCGAAAAATAGAGGAGGTAACACTTCCAAATTCATTCTACAAGGCCAATATTACCCTGATACCAAAACCAGATAAGCACACATCAACAAAAGAAAACTACAGGCCAATATCTATTTTGAATATTGATGCAAAAATCCTCAACAAAATACTAGCAAAGAAAATTCAACAATAGAATAGAAAGATCATTCATCATGAGCAGGTGGTATTTACCCCTGGGATGAAAGGATGATCCAACAGATACAAATCAATCAATGTGATACAACATATCAACAGAATGGAGGATAAAACTATATGACTTTTTCAATTGATGTTGAAAAGAACTTGATAAAATTCAACATCTCTTCATGACAAAAACCCTAAAAAAACTGGGTATAGAAGGAACTTACTGCAACATGATAAAAGCCATATAAGACAGATCCACAGCTAGTATCATACTAAATGGGAAAAAACTAAGAGCCTTTCCTCTAAGATCTGAAATATGACACTGTTATTCAACATAATGCTGGAAATCCGAGCTAGAGCAATCAGACAAGAGAAAGAAATAAAGGGCATCCAAATTGGAATGGAAGAAGTCAAATTATCCTTCTTTGCAGATGAAATGATTTTATATTTGGAAAATCCGAAAGCCTTCACAAAAAGCTATTAGAACTGACAAACAAATTCAGCAAAGTTGCAGGATACAAAATCAACATTCAAAAATTAGTAGCATTTCTAATGCCAATAGTGAAAAATGTGAAAAAGAATAAAAAAGTAATCCCATCTACAATAGCCATAAATTAAATTAAATACTTAGAAATTAACCAAGAAGTGAAAGATCTCTATAATGAAAACTATAGAACACTGAAGAAAGAAATTGAAGAGGACACCAAAAAAAAAAAAAGGAAAAGTATTCCACATTCATGGATTTAAAGAATCAATATTGTTAAAATGTTTATACTCCCCAAAACAATCTATAAACTTTATGCAATCTCTATGAAAATACCAATAACATTCTTCACTGAAATAGAAAATAACTGCCCCCAAATTTATATGGAACCACAAAAGACCCAGAATAGGCAAAGTTGTCTGTCCTAAGCAAAAAGAACAAAACTAGAAGAATTATATTATCTGACTTCAAATTATAATACAGAGCTATGGTCATCAAAACAGCATGGTACAGTAATAAAAACAGACACATAGATCAATGAAACTGAAGAGAGAACCCAGAAACAAATCCACACACCTACAATGAACTTATTTTGACAAAGGTGCCAAGAACATACACCAGGGACAAGGCAGTCTTCTCCATAAATGCTGCTGGGAAAACTGGATGTCCATATGCGGAAGAATAAAACTAGACTCCTCTCACCATATACAAAAATCAAATCAAAATGGATTAAAGGCTTAAATCTAAGACCTAAAGACTTAAATCTAAGACCAAACTATGAAATGACTACAAGAAAATCTTAGGGAAAAATCTCAGGACGTTGGTCTGGCAAAGATTTCTTGAGCAATACCCTACAAACACAGGCAACCAAAGCATAAATGGACAAATGGGACCACTTCATGTTAAAAAGCTTCTGCACAGCAAATGATACAATTAACAAAGTGAAGAGATAACCCACAAAATGGGAGAAAATATTTGCAAACTACCCATCTGACATTGAATTAATAACCAGAATATATTAGGAGCTCAAATAAATACAGATAAAAATCTAATAACTTGGTCAAAAATGGGCAAAAGGTTTGAGTAGACATTTCTCAAAGGAAGACATACAAATGGCAAACAGACCTATGCAAAGGTGGTCAACATCATTGATCATCAGAGAAATGCAAATCACAACTACAATGAGATATCATCTCACTCCAGTTAAAGTGGCTTATGTCCAAAAGACAGCCAATAACAAATACTGGTGAGGATATGGAGAAATGGGAACTGTTGAACACCGTTGGTGGGAATGTAAATTAGTACAACACTATGGAGAACAGTTTGGAGCTTCTGCAAAAAACTAAAAATAGAGCTACCACATGATCCAGCACTCCCACTGCCAAGTATATAACCAAAACAAAGTAAATCAGTATATTGAAGAGGTATCTGCACTCCCATGTTTGTTGCAGTACTGTTCACAATAGCTAAGATTTGGAAGCAGCCCAAGTGTCCATCAACAGATGATGGATTTAAAAAAATGTGGTACATACACACAATGGATTTAGCCATAAAAAGAAAGAGATCCTGTCATTTGCAACAACATGTATGGAACTGGAGATCATTCTGTTAAGTGAAATAAGCCAGGCACAGAAAGACAAACATCACATGTTCTCACTTACTTATGGGATCTAAAAATCAAAACAACTGAACTCATGGAAGTGGAGTAGAATGATAGCTACCAGAGGCTGGGAAAGGTAGTCGGGGGCTGGCAGGGAGGTGGGGAAGATTAATGTGTACAAAAAATAGAAAGAATGAATAAGACCTAATATTTGATAGCACAGCAGGGTGACTGTAGTAAATAACAACTTAACGGTACATTATAAAATAACTAAAAAAGTATAATTTGATTGTCTGTAACACAAAAGGATAAATGCTTGAGGGGATGGATACCCCATTCTACATAATGTGATTATTTCCCATTGTATGTATGTATCAAAACATCTCATGTACCCCATAAATATATACACCTATTATGTACCCACAAAAATCAAAAGAGAAAATTAAAAATATACAAATGAATGAAAAATAAAAAAAGGCGACACTAATCTCTGTCATTCCTTCTGGAATGGATGGTGTTTTGATTCATTATTTTAACAGGGAAGGGGTGTTGGTAGTTTCAGGAGCTTCTGCTTTGAATTCGCTACGTATAACCACTCTCATACTCCATAGGCCAAGAAGCTAGTGTTATGGCTCTGCCAATTATCATGTGATGTGGTTTATGATTATATACTCAGAAACCCAGGAAATGATCTGCAGTTCAGTCTCTGAACACAATTAAACCACTGTGAGCTGAGTCTGGGTTAGGACAGTACAGTCAGTCCTCCATAATCATGAGTTCCACATCCATGTATTCAATCAACTTCAGATTGAAAATATTCAGGGAGAAAAAAATGGCCAGGTGTGGTCGCATCTGCCTGTAATCCCAGCTACTCAAGAGGCTGAAGTGGAAGGATTGCTTGAGGTCAGTCTAGGAAACACAATGAGATTCTGGTCTCAAAAAATGGGTGTTTGAGTCTATACTGAACATGAACAGTACCAAACATGTACAGACTTTTTTGTGATTACTTCCTAAACAATACAGTATAACAACTATTTACATAGCATATACATTGTATTAGGTATTTAAAGTAGTCTAGAGATGATTTAAAATATACAGGAAGACATATATACATTATATACAAATACTACACCATTTTATATATGGGACTTGAGTATCCATGAATTTTGAAATCCACAGGGCATCCTAGGCCCAATCCCTTGGATACTGAGTGATGACTGTATTTATTAACTGCTCCATATAAACCTCTAATTAGTGGACCATGATGATCCTTCAGGCCCCTGAGTACCAGTGTCAACTTTGAACCTGTGTCCAAAATTTCTCAAAATGTTTGAGAATGACTCTTTCTCCAACGGATGGCAACCTGAGTAAATTTATGTATATGTTCCTTTGAGAAAGGACTCAGATAATTTTTACTAAATATACTTGCCATTGTATTACTGGGGTCCATCTCATGAGGACCCAGCTTTTCTTCTGGCCAATGAATTTGGCTTCTGAGAACTAGCTGACATGCAGAAACTGGGTAAGAAATGAGGACTTCTTATTTATAGGAGTTTTCTCAGTCTCCTGGACATTCATTCTTATATAAATTGATATTTTTGTTCGCTGCTCATCAATTAGTCATCTTAATAGCTTCCTAAATGTCAGCCCCCTCAACTGGCACATCAACCTCCATTGGATGCTCTGAAAGTCATGTAAGGAATGTTCATAGGGGTCTTATTTATTATATTCTCAAACTAAACACAATCCAAATATGTATTAAGGGTAAAATAGATAAATAAATTGTGGCATATTACCAAAATGGAATCATATATACCATCAATACTAAATGAACTACACCTATAGGAAATCATGTGAATGAATCTCATAAACATAATGTAGAGTGAAAGAGACTAGACCTCAAAGAACACCTATTTTATAGTTTTACTTATATAAAATTTACATATACTTATAGAAATTATAAATATATAATAAATTTTATAAGTCAGACATAACTAATTTCAGTGTTTATGGATACATGCTTAATTAATTTATCTATAAAGAAAAGGATCATGTTTGCCTTTTGCAGGAGGGATGGGCAAAGATTAAGAAATGGCATGAAGGGGCTTTAGGTTCTGACAGTACTCTATTTTCTTGTCCTGTGATGAGGATAACATAGATGTCGATGTTTCTTTGTTTATAAATCATGGGACTATATAAACTCACTTTCTATAAGGATTTTCCAAGAAAAAGTTAAAAATGTGTTTACAACCAAGTTAAAGGAATATCACTCTTGACCTAGTCAAACAAAAATATTTGTGCTCAATTTTCAAATTCCATTTTCTATTATTAAGGCTGAATCACATCCAAACCTGTTTGACATCAGCAATTGGGTATATTTAATGCTTTCTTTTAAATCCTAGATCATAATATACACTTGGGGTAAGCACTAATATGGTTTCTGTGTACATATGCTCCTTGACTACAGTGAAGTTTTATCCCAATAAACCCATTGTGAGTGGACAACATTGTAAGTTAAAAATTCCTTTAATACACCTAACCTCCTGAACATCACAGCTTAGCCTAGCCTACCTTAAGTGTGTGCAGATCACTTACCTTAACTTACAGTGGGGCAAAATCACCTATCATGAAGCCTTTTTTATAATAAGGTTGAATATATCATTTATTTAATTTAATTAATTCATTGAATACCATTCAATGAAAGTGAATAACAGAATGGTTTTATGGGTACTTGAAGTCTGGTTTCCACTAAATGCATATTGCTTTCACACCATCATAAAGTATGAACATTTTGAGTCGAATCATTGTAAGTTGGGGATTGTATTATAAAACCAACTTCCATGCATAAACATTGAAACTTTATTTGTTCCAAACGGTACTGTATTTTTTTAAAATCACTGGATATTTCTCAATATCTTTCTTTGTTGAGAAAATTATTTATCAAAATAGTACACCATCTCCTTCAAAACTCAACTTGCTAAAACAAAAATGAGTATATCCCTTTATTCTTTATAGTTTTATTTCATCTTGTAACTTGTTATAAGTCAGTTTTCAAGGTATATAAAAATGGTAATTTCATTTTTTTATTTGTTTCCCTATCTGCCCTTCAGTTTAGTGTGCAAAAACATAACCACTGCTTAAGGAAATAAGAGAGGACACAAACAAACGGACAAACATTTCATGGATAGGGAGAATTAATATCATGAAAATGGCCTTACTGCCCAAAGTAATTTATAGATTTAATGCTATCCCCATAAAGCTACCATTGACTTTCTTCACAGAATTGGAAAAAACTACTTTAAACTTTCATATGGAACCAAAAAAGAGCCCGCATAGCCAAGACAATCCTGGGCAAGAAGAAAAAACCTGGAGGCATCATGCTACCTGACTTCAAACTATACTACAAGGCTGCAGTAACCATACAGCATGGTACTGGTGCCAAAACAGATATATAGACCAATGGAACAGAATGGAGGCCTCAGAAATAATGCCACACATCTGCCACCACCCGAACTTTGACAAGCCTGACACACACAAGCAACGGGAAAAAGATTCCCTATTAATAAATGGTGTTGGGAAAACTGGCTAGTTATATGCATAAAACTAAAACTGGACCCATTCCTTACACCTTATGCAAAAATCAACTCAAGATGGATCAAAGACTTAAATGTAAGACCTAGGACCATAAAAATCCTAGCAAAAAACCTGGGGACAATACCATCCAGGACATAGGCATGGCCAAAGACTTTATGTCTAAAACATCAAAAGCAATGGCAACAAAAGCCAAAATTGACAAATGGGATCCAATTAAAATAAGGAGCTTCTGCACAGCAAAATAAACTATCACCAGAGTGAACAGGCAATCTACAGAATGGGAGAAAATTTTTGCAATCTATCCATCTGACAAAGTTCTAATATCCAGAATCTACAAAGAACTTAAACAAATTTACAAGAAAAAAGCCAAGAACCACATCAAAATGTGGACCAAGGGTATGAACAGATACTTCTCAAAAGAAGACATTTATGCAGACAACAGACACATGAAAAAATGCTCATCATCATTGGTCATTACAGAAATGCAAATCAAAACCACAATGAGATACCATCTCATGCCAGTTAGAATGGCGATTATTAAAAAGTCAGGAAACAACAGATGCTGGAGAGCCTGTGGAAAAATAGGAACATTTTTACACTGTTGGTGGGAGTGTAAATTAGTTCAACCATTGTGGAATATAGTGTGACAATTCCTCAAGGATCTAGAATACCATTTGACCCAGCAATCCAATTACTAGGCATATATATACCCAAAGGATTATAAATCATTCTACGAAAAAGACACATGGACATGTATGTTTATTGCAGTGCTATTCACAATAGCAAAGACTTGGAACCAACCCAAATGTCCATCAGTGATAGACTGGATTAAGACAACGTGACACATATACACCATGGAATACTATGCAGTCATAAAAAAGGATGAGTTCATGTACTTTGCATGGACATGGATGAAGCTGGAAACCATCATTCTCATCAAACTGTCACAAGATCAGAAGACCAAACACTGCATGTTCTCACTCATAAGTGGGAGTTGAATAATGAGAACACATGGTCACAGGGAGGAGATCATCACACACTGGGGCCTGTTAGGGGTTGGGGACTATGGGAGGGATAACATTAGGAGAAATAACTAATGTAGGTGACTGGTTGATGGGTGCGGAAAACCACCACATATACCTATGTAACATAACTGCACGTTCTGCACATGTAACCCAGAACTTAAAGTATATATATATATAAAAAGAGGTGAGAAGGGTATAAAAAAATTTTAAATGAAAAACATTGCTTAGAATAGAATAAAATCCCATTGTGGATTCAGCAATATATCTTGCTCTTAAAAATTTGTTCTGCCATTTTTCTGTGACATTAGAATTTTCATCAGCAATAACTTACATTTTTTCATATATTAAAAAAATTAGAGGTGATGACAAAGTTTAATGTTAAAGATGAGAAAGGCAATGGGTTGAAAGTCAAGGCAATTGTGACTAACAATGTCAGAGGAAGCCACTCTAATGCCAAATCATTCTGATATTCTCCTCTTTTCAACCGTTACCTGGAAAGCTCATATATAGTTTTTAAAGATTAAATGGTAAATTCCTTTTCTATTTTAGAATTGCCAACAAATGACTGATAAAAATGAGAAAAAAATCAGAAGAGAAGAATATGATGGAAAAAAAAAAGAAGAAAATCTAGTTATTTTGGTAAGTATTCAGGCAACCTGGTGAGTTACAGTTTGCTCATCCATTTCCAATGCCAGCCCCCTGGTCTCTGACAACTACAGCAAGCAGTAAAAAAAGGGGCTGTTCTTACTGTTGTTTAAAGCAGTGATTCTGAAACTCTGCTGTGAATTTTGAATAGCTAGGGAGCTCTAAAAATTCTTAATGTTTAGGCTGTGCCCCACAATAATTAAATCAGAATCTCTTGGAGTGGTCCAGAAGCATCTATACGTTTTAAAATATCATCAGTGATGCCAATCGGCATTCAGATTTCAGATACAAGTTTTGGTTTTAATATCATATTTAATATGACACAGAAGAAGATAGGTAAGTAAAATATATATTTCATTCCTAGCCTCCCAAATTGATATTTTCAAGACTTTTAGAATCCTTTCCTTAGATGATAGGAATGCTAAATGAAGACATTCTCACATCTAATGATAATGGCAATTTTTATAATTATCCTCATGACTGTAGCAACACCCATCACACAGGCAATGTCTTGGGTGCTTTGTATACGTTAGCCCTGATCCAACCGTACTCTCACAAGGTATATGTTGTCTTTAATATAAAATAAAAAACACTTTGATAATTTTTGAACTTTAAATAGAGCTATGTATGAGCAAATATTGAAATAGTACAAATTATTGTTAAGCAAACTTTGAAAAAGCTTTGTAGAATTAGAATGAGCTATGTATTAACTAGAGGTAGACTGTGTTCCATGTGTCAGGAAACCTGAAATAAAAGTGTGTGTGTGTGTGTGTGTGTGTGTGTGTGTGTGTGTTTTTCCTGAGTTGAAGTCCTAAGAGAGGCAATTCTGAAGTAATATGGCAGATCCTCTGTTTCAGGGACCCAGACTTCTAATTTGTGTTCCCTCTATTTTTACTGAATTGTCTCAGGATGGCTGCCAGCACTCCAATCATTACATTCAAATTTCAGGCAGCAGGAAGCAAAAAAGAACTGAATATTTGTAAGCGCTTTCTTTAATGGCATTTTCTAATGTTTCACATAGCACTCCCACTCATATCTCATTGGCCAACACCTATCCACATATTCTCACTGGCCACAATCAGCTGGGGAACAAAAAATTTTATCAGTATGGCAATGTCCTAATTAATATTAATGTTATTACTATTAAGGCAGAATAGCCAAAAAGTTCCTGGGACACATCTAACACTTTTTGTCATAAAGAGAATTCTTATAGCTAGATGTACATAAATACGTGACAAGACAAAAGTGTAGAGGCATCATGAACCCTTGTGAATTACTTTTTAGGAGACATTTATTATTTTGAAACATTTGTTATAGTGTCCTATTCTTTCTCTTTGAGCATGGATAGGAAAAATAATCTAAGATGGCGGCTCTCTGTTGGGAAGATTTTATTGGGAGGATCTTCCCCTTCTAGAAAATTTGACATTTTCTGGAGTCATTTTTGGTTGTCACGACGACGGAAGGTGCTTCTGGCATCCAGTGAGAAGAAGCCTGAGATGCTACTAATTATTATAAAAGGCATAGGACAATCCCTCAAATAAAGAATTATCTGTAACAAAATATCAATATCTTGGTGAAAACATAGGTATTTCTCTCCTTTTTACTCAAGATGAAATCAATTTCCAAAATGTCAACAACTACACAAAGAAAAGCAGCAGTAGCAAATGACATTGTTGAGAGTAGTATTAAACAAAATATAAAACTTGAAATGAAAAAATGAAAGTATTAATATACAAATAGTAAAATATCACAAACTGAAAGTCTTACAGGGACCAAAGATATAATGTGAGTGAGGGAGATTCACTGAGTGGCAGGAGACAAATGGTAAATGACATTTAGCCTTGATGACTAAGAAACCATAGGGGTGACAAAAATGATCTTGAGCTCCCTGGACTGTAGATCACAAGCCCCTTCTAAAGGGGGCAGCCTACATTTATTTTTAGCCCATTGTTACTATGTTAGTATCCTAGGGCTGACCTAATAAAGTATTATAAATTAGGTTGCTTAAGACAGTAGAAAATTGTTGTCTCACTGTTCTGGAGGCTGAAATTTCTAAATTGATGTGTTGGCAAGGCCATTTGCTCTTTGAAGGAGAAGGGAGCATCCTTTGCTACCTCTTCCTAGCTTCTGGTGGTCACCCACAATTCTTGGCATTCCTTGGCTTGTAGACACATCACTCCCATCCCTTCCACAATGATGACCTCATTTTGTCTGTGTATATTTACATGACATTCTGCTCCCTGTGTATCTATGTCTCTATGTCCACATTTTCCTCTTCTTATAAGGAGACCAGTAATTAGATTAAGACCCATCCTAATCCAGTATTACCTTGTGTTAACTTGATTATATCTGCAAAGTGTCTGTTTCCAAATAAGGTTACATTTATAGCTACTGGGGGTCAAGACTTCAATGAATCCTTATAGGGAGCACCATGTAACCCACAATAGCTGGAAAAACTGGTGCTCTAGATCTGTTAGAAATTTTTTTTTTTAAAGGAAGCTGAAAATTCAGTTTTTAGGTTAAATCCTCAAATCATTATAAGTTGGCTGGTGAAAAATAAATCTGTGGGCTGGAGGCAGTTAGTGATTTTGCCAACTTGCCACCTCTGTGTTGATGGGTAAAGAACGTGAAGAGCTTAGGTATTCCCTGATTTTTTTCCAGGAGCTGGCACCACAAAGAAGGAAAAGGAAAGTGATGGTGGATATAAGAAACATAAGAAGGAAAGGCAATGTGGAATACCTGGGACATCTCAGAGGAAGGATTTTGTGACTGAGACAACAAAATAACTTCAACATATAGGATGTGCATAAAGAAAATGTAGATACAATTCAAGGAAGTTTTAACAAACAGTATGTAAACTTGAATTCAAGGACTTATTTGCATGGTTAAATGAGTTTAAGCATCACTTGAATTAATGCTCTCATTCTTAGGTTAGATTCCTGAGATATAACCCTGCTGGATAGTTAGCAGACATCTTAGCATTGTTGTTATGTATGCTAAAGTTGTACTTAACTTCTAATATAACATATTTTTGGAAAACATGCATAAAATATTTTCTATCTCTGAGATATTTGAGCTTTCAAAGTGTCTGCATTCAGAATTGGCAGGCAAAGTTAATACTTATATTTTCAAAATCCATATGGCACTCTTGAAGCCAAGTGTGAAATTAACTCTACCTGAATCACATGTACTGAGTAGGAAAGGGTGGTTCCTAAGAAAACTACTATAAGAAGTTTGGATGGATGGATGGATGGATGGATGGATGGATGGATGGATGGATGGATGGATGCTGGTCTGGCATAGTAACATATATGTTGATTCCTCCCTCTGTTCCTCCCTCCTTCCCTTCCTTTCTTTCTTTCTCTCCTTCTCCATTTTTTTCTTCCAACTTGACATTAGTGACTAATATCTAGCGCTGTTATAAATACTGAAGAATACATTAATTAAAAACATGGTTCATTACTGGAAGATGAGTCTAGTGCCAAAATACAGACCACAGCAAAACAGTACAATAAATAACTATGGAGGCATACACAGGGTACAATGAAAGTAATGAAGAGGGGGAGGTTGGGCTATCTGCATATGGTGTCTGGGTTGATTTTCTAAGGAGATAAGATTTAAAATATTTCATGAAATATGGGTAGGCGTTAGCTAGACAAAAGAGTGGAATGAGGACTTTACCAAAACATGGAATAGAATACTTAGCAAACAATTTGGTATGGCTTCTTATCTGTGGATGAGAGTCAGAGGAAGCTGGGGAGTCATTAACAGGACATATGATAGGAAGTTTGGGTTTATTCTAATGACTATTGTGAGGTTCTGATGAGGCAAGGGAGAATAAATGAGTGTTATTACAAAGTGTTAAGACAGGAAACAAAAAGAAAGAATTATTGAAAGTTCAGCAAGCCAGTGAAAGGGTAATTTTGAAATAATACGATAAGGTCCTGCATTAATGTCACACTGTGGGGATGAGAAAAAAGGATGGACTTGAGGCACTGGGAAGGAGAGACCAGAGAGGATGAAGGGAAACCAGAAAAGAATATTAAAGAGGCAGTGAATATGGCTAGGGTTAAAAACATAAAGGAGTAGTAAAATATTAGTGAGGCAGAGAATACAATAGCTAAAATGTATGCATTGTATTGGGGATGTTCCAGTTCAATGGAATACTGAGGACAGAAGAGGAAGATTGCAGTGATCTGAGATGCTAATGGGAAGTGAGGAAGTGGATTTTCAAAGCCATAATGATGAAGGTAAAGAGAGATATAATACAATAGCTGAACAGAGGCCTGAGGTGAACTGATGGATTTTTTTTTTTTTTAAGATGGAAGGAATTATAGCTTGTTCATATACCTAGGGAAAAGAGCCAATGTACCAAGAGGTTAACGATCTATAAACCGGATGCAGAGCAAACAATGAAGAAATTAGTCTTGATTTTAAGCACTCCCTCAGTGTAAATGCTTGCCTCTCCTTCTTTTCATTGTACTATAAACCGCAGCCTTACAGCTAAGAAATAAATTTTCTGAATGCTTTCAGGGCCATACTACCAGTAAAATCTATTGCTTTCCAGGTTTGTTCTTTATTAAAGCACCCACTGTTGGATCGGAAGGGAAATATTTGTGGTAAGACTCCAAATTTGCATGTGTTTTTCTTTTTTTCTCTTTTTTCTAACAATCTTCTTCCACACTCCAGAATTAGGAGAAATGGCTCAATGAAGCTATGGTCCCCTATTTCTAAGGTAACTAGTAAAGGTAGCATTACTGGCATAAGGTTCCTCATCCAGCCATACCTTAGTACAGCAAGTCACAAGTGTCCTTTCCCCTAATAATCATAATGGAAAAGGCAAATGTAAATAACACCAGGGGAGATGGATCTACATATGGTGTGTGATTGGATTTTTCTTTAATTTCTTTATGGAAAATGTAATTTGATAGCAACTGGTGAAATGAAGGTACAGATGGTGAGTTTCGGGGAGATCTTATTACCTGCAACGACAGAGTCCAGCTTGCCTTCGACAGCTGTAATTGGCCTCCTCCAGTCTCTTTGGAGTTGGGGTAAAATCATTACCTCTGCCCTTGGTGTTTTTGCAAAAAGAATGGAATGGTTTATTTTTTATTTATTACTTGTGACAGGAAACTGAAAGAGGAAATGCTGGTTTCAATTCAAGAGAGAGATCAATTCTGGAAGAAAGTCTCCTGATGTCCCGGGAGAATGAGCAGTCATAAAGGTGTGCATAATTCAAAGATCATTTTGTAGTCATGTCAAATGTTTGGCAGGAGTCAAGTGATAGAATTCTTTTAATTGGTCAGTTAATGTTCACACCAGCTGCAATTATTTCAAATGGTTCTGTGAATATAGAACAACTCCATGAACACATGGCACCTCTAAAGCCTGTTTTCCCCCAAAGCCTTTCCTGGCATGGGGACTTAATTAAAATTAAATGTGCTGGCCAGTTCATTGCTGATTAAGGCTTGTGGCCAGCCCTTGCTATGAGCTCTGAGAGTTCTGACAGTTTTTCACTGATGACACAAGCTGCTCAAAAAAAGGTATGCACAAAGAAGAATTGATTAGATTACATTTTTTTAATCCTTTACTCACATCTTGCTTTGTAAAAACCAAAATGGTCATTTTTATGCAAATATAAAAGGTTAAGTTTCCTTTTAGACTCCTTTCCCCCCCTGGATTCTAGGGAAGATGACATAAAGAGTACTACTTTATGAAAGGGAGATTATTCTCTTTCAGTTTTTGTTTGGTTGGAGAGAATGCCTCACTGATAGTTCTCGACAGAACTCAAAATTTGGTATTTGAATCCCAAGAGTTCGTGCACCGTTCTGTAGGGAAACATTTATCCTCTTACACCAGAGATTTGACTACAACTTTTTCTATCCCAAAATTTAAAGTGTCCACTGCCCAAAGTCTTTCCTGTAATTGTATATATAATCCTTAAGGTACAAAACCTCGACCACTAAATGATCGCCTTGCTTCGTTTAATTTTGTGGAATCAGTTTAATGTTTAATTCCATTTATAATTGCTTTATATTAAATGAAGGATTAGGGAGGGTACATGACACTCTCATGAGCCTCTCATCACAGCCACTTTTCAAATGTGGATCAAATCAGGAGAATAAATAGATGCCAGCAGAAGACATTAAAGAAGCATATCATTTTTCTAAACAAGGCCTTTAGCCATCAAGAATTTAAAAGATAAAATTATTTTAATGAGTTACTTAAATGCATCAGCATACCTAGTACCAGCCTCATGAGTCTGGGAAGAGACTGTTTAAGCCTATTAAAAGAAAAAAGGAGAGATCTAAAACTATGAATCCTTTAGTAACTCAGATTGGTATCTTGAGGTATAATTCCAAGTCAATATACTTTACTTCAATTAAACAAAATTATTTACTATTTATTATATGCTAGGTAATAACTGTGCTAGGTACTGTGGATATAAATGTTAGCAAATATGTCCAGAGACAGGTGCCAAATGCACATTTTTGGAATGGCAATTTAACTCATTAAACCTCAACTTTGTGTTAGCTATTGGCCAGCCAACAGCCCACCGTAGTTTTGGAATTACAAGGTCCAAATAGAGAATGCTGCACATGTACCAGTTTAAAATTCCTTTGTACAGCTGCTGTAAAATTTCAATCTGAAGAGCTGCTAAATACAGATGGGAAAAATATACAAGACAGGCATAAGGACACCAGTCATCACAGCTACATTCCAGGCATAAAAGTTAGGAATATTCTAGGAATGAACTCCTCCAAAGATGTAGGCCACATTCTATTTGTCTATATTTCCAACTTCTATTATATGATAAGTACTCAATACATGATTGTGGAATAAATCAGCAGTTGAAAGAATAATTGAATGAATTTGTAGATTTGATAATAGAGGTAGGCTGCGAGTTCCTAAAATCAGATAATCCTTTTTTTTTCCTGTTTTCCAATCACCATAACTTTAGAAAGTTACCTAACCTCTCTAAAGGATCAGTTTGCTCATTTGTAAATGGAAATAAAGCATACTGGCTCAATAACATTGTTACGAGGATTAAATGAGTGAATATGAGTGAATCATATAAAGAGTGCCTGGCACATACAGGCTGATGCGTATTAATTATTGTGAATATTGGTGATTGTTAATTGTGGCTGCACTACGTTTTCATCTGGAGAACTTTAAAAAAAAACTGGACAGGTCAGTCAAATTGTTGCTGTTTGCAGATGACATGATTGTATATTTAGAAAACCCCATTGTCTCAGCCCAAAATCTCCTTAAGCTGATAAGAAACTTCAGCAAAGTCTCAGGATACAAAATTAATGTGCAAAAATCACAAGCATTCTTATACACCAGTAACAGACAAACAGAGAGCCAAATCAGGAATGAACTTCCATTCAAAATTGCTTCAAAGAGAATAAAATACCTAGGAATCCAACTTACAAGGGATGTAAAGGACCTCTTCAAGGAGAACTACAAACCACTGCTCAGTGAAATAAAAGAGGACACAAACAAATGGAAGAACATACCATGCTCATGGATAGGAAGAATCAATATCGTGAAAATGGCCATACTGCCCAAGGTAATTTATAGATTCAATGCCATCCCCATCAAGCTACCAATGAGTTTCTTCACAGAATTGGAAAAAAACTGCTCTAAAGTTCATATGGAACCAAAAAAGAGCCCGCATCTCCAAGACAATCCTAAGTCAAAAGAACAAAGCCGGAGGCATCACGCTACCTGACTTCAAACTATACTACAAGGCTACAGTAACCAAAACAGCATGGTACTGGTACCAAAACAGAGATATAGACCAATGGAACAGAACAGAGTCCTCAGAAATAATACCACACATCTACAGCCATCTGATCTTTGACAAACCTGAGAGAAACAAGAAATGGGGAAAGGATTCCCTATTTAATAAATGGTGCTGGGAAAATTGGCTAGCCATAAGTAGAAAGCTGAAACTGGATCCTTTCCTTACTCCTTATACGAAAATTAATTCAAGATGGATTAGAGACTTAAATGTTAGACCTAATACCATAAAAATCCTAGAAGAAAACCTAGGTAATACCATTCAGGACATAGGCATGGGCAAGGACTTCATGTCTAAAACACCAAAAGCAACAGCAACAAAAGCCAAAATTGACAAATGTAATCTAATTAATCTAAAGAGCTTCTGCACAGTAAAAGAAACTACCATCAGAGTGAACAGGCAACCTACACAATGGGAGAACATTTTTGCAATCTACTCATCTGACAAAGGGCTAATATCCAGAACCTACAAAGAACCCAAACAAATTTACAAGAAAAAAACAAACAACCCCATCAAAACCTGGGCAAAGGATATGAATAGACATTTCTCAAAAGAGGACATTCATACAGCCAACAGACACATGAAAAAATGCTTATCATCACTGGCCATCAGAGAAATGCAAATCAAAACCACAATGAGATACCATCTCACACCAGTTAGAATGGCAATCATTAAAAAGTCAGGAAACAACAGGTGCTGGAGAGGATGTGGAGAAATAGGAACACTGTTACACTGTTGGTGGGATTGTAAACTAGTTCAACTATTATGGAAAACAGTATGGCGATTCCTCAAGGATCTAGAACTAGAAGTACCACATGACCCAGCCATCCCATTACTGGGTATATACCCAAAGGATTATAAATCATGCTGCTATAAAGACACATGCACACGTATGTTTATTGCGGCACTATTCACAATAGCAAAGACTTGGAATCAACCCAAATGTCCATCAGTGACAGACTGGATTAAGAAAATGTGGCACATATACACCATGGAATACTATGCAGCCATAAAAAAGGATGAGTTTGTGTCCTTTGTAGGGACATGGATGCAGCTGGAAACCATCATTCTCAGCAAACTATCGCAAGAACAGAAAACCAAACACCGCATGTTCTCACTCATAGGTGGGAACTGAACAATGAGATCACTTGGACTCGGGAAGGGGAACATCACACACCAGGGCCTATCACGGGGAGGGGGGAGGGGGGAGGGATTGCATTGGGAGTTATACCTGATGTAAATGATGAGTTGATGGGTGCTGACGAGTTGATGGGTGCAGCACAGCAACATGGCACAAGTATACATATGTAATAAACCTGCACGTTATGCACATGTACCCTAGAACTTAAAGTATAATTTAAAAAAATGGTCAGGTCCTACTTCTAGATATTCAAATTAATTGTTTTAGAACAAGGCACAAACATCTGTCTTTATAAAAACTCCTCAAGTGACCCATGATTATAATGTGAAGCCAAGGCTGAAAATTATAGAAGAAATGCACACGCACACATACACGCAGGCTTTGCCCTTAAAAATATGAACCATTCATTAAAGTCATACAGCAATACTATGAGTTAATTTTTAGTTGTACATTCTGTCATTCTCCAAGTAGTTCTGGGGTGTTACAATTAGGCATCTTTTTTTTCTCACGGATTTGTTCACTTCCTGTCTGAATGTTTTGTTCACTATAACTAGACCATAGAGATCACCATTCAATCTTCTGGTGGTTTATTTTTCTCTGAAAATCAATTTTGAGTAAGAACTGAGTACTCCTGTCTCTTTATTATGGAACCATAGAAGAGTCATAGTTTGAAAATTCATTATTTGATGACTCAGGTTCTTTTCAGACTGAATCTTTTCACTTTATTCATTTTTCTAGTATCATTGAGATACATTATATTCTCTTGTTAGTAAGTCAATTTCCTTGCTTAACTTATAGACCACCGTTTATAATACTTGAATTTCTATGGTACTTAAAACCACAGTCTGAGTGCACAGGTATTTTATTATACCTTTCCTGCCTAAGACTATGCTATACCCTTTACTGTAGACCATAACCCAAGTTGTTTATCATCATCTTTTAAAAATTGGATCATAACTTAAATACATAAGTGGAATCTTCTTTATAAAGGAAATACTCAGTGATTTATTTTGTTAAAAAAAGACTTATCTCCAAAATTATTTCTTGTAAATTCTACATATTTGCTTAAAGATAGTTATAAGAGTTTATGAGAGTTATAAATGTACTGAATAAAATATATACCATTTTAGTATTTGCATAGAAATATATAGTTTATTTTCATTACATTAAACTGTGCCTAGATTTTCAAAAATGACTTTCACTTATTTTTATAAGATTCTTTTACATCTATGATGTACATGCTTCTTTTTTACTCTGAAACCCTTCTTCTAAAACGTTGGCTTCTAGCATAGTGGCCTTTTCTTCCAAGCCTCTTTCCCATATTTTTGCATAAGGCACTGCTTTCTTGAGGACATTTTGGCCTCATCATGCTACTGTAAAGTGGTTACTAGGTGACACTTCCTGTTTTTCTCTCCAGGCCATTTATTGTCCTCTCTAACATTCTTTTCTTAGATACTGAAATGGTTAGATTCTCTTGGCACATAGCAGTGTCTTCTCACTTCCGAGTCCTGGGCAAACCCACTCACTTTACTTGTCTGCAGAGATACAGGTTACATAGCTTTGTTTTTTTTTTTTTTTTTTTTTTGTTTTTTTGTTTTTGCTTGTATGATTAGGGCATTTATGCTTTGTTGCTTTGTTTCATTAAAACACACACACACATACACACATGTGTGCACACATACACTCACCCCATATCTAGGAATGGTTATGTAAGGTTGAATTTTTATTTGTTGCATGTGCAATTTCTTTTCTCCTATATTAGCTAGATATGTTCATTTTGGTACAGTTGTGGCTTTTATTTCCCTGTTTATGAAACCTCTCTTGCACAGTGCTAGGAATAAGATAGGCCCTCATGGACAGGCTAGATGAGACCAAACTAACCATATGTGGCTCTAGATAAGTGAAGTAGATTTGCAATCATTGATAACATTTCTTCATTCTTCCCAGTCAGTGTTAGTATGGCAGCAAAATAGTCATTGCTAGGCATCAAACAGAACTACGGGGTAGCCTTACAATGTAGGGGTAATATCTGGCAGTACATTTCAGGTATTGAAATGCCAGTTCAGTTTATCAAAGAAGACCTATCTTCAGCCTAAGTCTGATGATCCACAAGAATCTTGTTAGCTTCATGTTTTCTCTTTAATGATAATAGCTATTTTTAACATCTACAATATTCCAGAAATTGTACTAGGAGCTTTGCATAAATTAACTCTAATCCTCTGATGAAACTGAAGAGAAATGTGTTATAATTCTAATTTTTCAGCTGAGGCCATGCCACACACCTAGTAAAACTGAAGGTGATGCTTCTTCACTCTATCACACCACCTTGGGAGTGTCTGTTTAGAGGTATGCCAAATTCCCTTAAGTGTGTGAGATTTTGGTGGACATTCCAAAAGAAAGAAATGATAGTCCCATTGTTGTTATATAGTGAAAAAGTGCTGGTGTTGGAACCAGAATTCTTAGGTTCAACTACTCCTCCTTCAGTCAATTTCTGTTTTTATTTTCTTATTCATGAGATAGGAATAATTAGTCCTGTTTTCCTCCCTTCTTCCTTCACAATAGTTTTTTTTTTTTTTTTTTTTTGAGAGCCAGATGCAGGACAACATATGAAGAAACTTAGTATAAATGTAAAGCACTAATTTGTTATTAAATATATACACATGGACTCAACAAGCTCCAATATAGAAATACATTGTAATATATATGAATAAATTAAATAGGATAATTTAAATAGACATATATGCATAACTTTGACATACCTGGAAGCCTGAAATGAGAAATCCCTCAAATAGGAAAAGTAGATGACAGAAGTCAGCACTGTTATTCCATGAAATTCATTCACTAAATGCATAATGAATTAGAAAAACTTGAACAGCAAGAGTGAAAGTGATATTCAGCATTATTATTTTCTTAAATACATATTGTTTGAGAGGATACAATAAAATTTCTAGACTTTGAAAAATACCAGTAAATACTTGGCTCTATCATGATATAAAGAATTATATAAATAGAGCAGCTAGAAATAAAAACCAGACACATAAGCTAGAAACAGATACTTCTGTCTTGGAGATTTTAGTTTGAAAAATCACTTAAACCAGAAGGGAGGTCATGAGTCATACCTATTTGATAGCAAACATTTATTTATTATATTTCAAAGATTAGTCTGCTTGATTTCCTTTAACTGACAAGATTAAAGCCATAGAAAATGACAGTTTTAAAGAAAGTTTATCCATAAAATTAAAAAAAAATCTTAAAGCATTTCAAAGTTATACTTTGATAATTAAGCAGATCTTTTTAGCATCTCACTATTTTCACATTTTCCCCACTAATGATATACTGATTAATCATTGATAATTTCATTTCTTATACTTTTTAGGGTTTTCCATACAGTTTATTGAAAGAGCCAAGACATAGATACGAAAAATGCTTCCACTAGGTGTTTGAAAGAAGTCTGGGTAATGTGATTTGCATGCTATGGGAAATGACTTTCACTTGGTCTGTCATCCATCTTTGCTTTGCTGCCTTTTCTATACTCTTGCCACCAGGTGGCAGTGAGACAACACACAAGCTTACCATGTAATTTCTCACATTTTAGTATGAAATGGCAAAATAAATAAATAAATAGGATTCAGGATATCACTGAATTAATCAATAAGGTCCAGTTTGTTAATAAGAGGATGGTCATTTAATATATGAAATGTCAATTGACAATAATATATGCAAGAAATGCATGTATGAACACATGAAAAAGCATGACAGTGTAGTTTACTCCTCTTTAGACAGTAGAATCATGGTCAATGAACATATTTGCAATGATTGCATGCACAGTATTCAAAAGAATAAACCACTTTAGAATTTAAAAGGAAAGAGAAATAGCCAGAAACCGCTGATTATCATAACGATTGCAATGGCACTCATAGCTAAAAAGAATCTTAAAGATAAAAGACTCAGGCTTATAAAGTTTCCCACATGCTCAGAAGATGTGTAGGTTGTCACTCCATTTATTGTCTAAACATACACACTTCTGAGAATAAAAGGGACGCTAATAATTAATAACACATCAGTGTTATATAAATACAGGGTTATACATATATATGCAGTGCATATATATATGTATGTATCTGTTTTTAGCTTAAGTGTCTGATAATTTCTAGCTGCTCTACTTACATAATTCTTTACATCATGATAAAGCCAAGTATTTACTGGTATTTTTTAAAGTCTAGAAATTTTATACTTATATAAGTATACATATACATATAATATACATATACACATAAATATCTATGTGTGTGTACATATGTATACTCACACACACGAGAGAGAAGAAATATGTATAACAGGAACATATATATGAGAGAGGAAGAAATACATGTAATATAGGAAACATTTCAGTTTCATAATTCTTCCAGCCATAGAATATTCATATGATAATTTGCTTCTTGTGAAATGTTTTCCTTCCCCATTCACCTATGTAGCTTTTCTATTTTTCATATCACAGCTGAATTGCTACTTTTCTTTTCAAAAGGATGTCATTCTTGTCTTCTTAGATTATATCAAGTTTCCCTATTATAGGTTCTTCTTATAGCATCATGCTTCGTCAATTCAGTTATTATTTGAACAAGCTTTTGATTAATATCTATTTCTATCACTATATTTTAAGCTCCATGTGACAGAAGATAATTCTAGTTTTAATTAGCATTTATTTCCCCACCTCACCTAATCTAGCAGGATTTTATATATATAAATATACATATATATTTATGTATTTTATATATATACAAACACACAAACAAGTACACACACACATATATATATATTTAATAAATGTATGAACATTCCAATCATTGGGTATATAAATTGTTGTGGGAAGTCAGGAACCCCGAACGGAGGGACTGGCTGGAGCCAAGGCAGAAGAACATAAATCGTGAAGATTTCATGGACATTTATCAGTACCCAAAATTAATACTTTTATAATTTCTTATGCTGGTCTTTACTTTAATCTCTTAATCATGCTATCCTCATAAGCCAAAAATGTACGTCACCTCAGGACCACTGTTGTATAAATGGATTGTAAAACATGTGTGTTTGGACAATATGAAATCAGTGCACCCTGAAAAATATCAGAATAACAGTGATTTTCAGGGAACAAGGGAAGATAACCATAAGGTCTGACTGCCTGCAAGGTGGGGCAGAAAAGAGCCATATTTTTCTTCTCGCAGAAAGCCTATAGATGGATGTGCTAGTAGGAGAAACATCACTGAATTGTTTTCCCAGCAAGGAATAACCCTGGGGAAGGAATGCATTCCTGGGGGTAGGTCTATAGACGACTGCTCCGGGAATGTCTGTCTTATGCAGTTGAGATAAGGACTGACATATGCCCTGGTCTCCTGCAGTACCCTCAGGCTTACTAGGATTGGGAAATTCCAGCATGGTAAATTCTAGTCACACCAGTTGTCTGCTCTTGAAACCTGTTTCCTGTTAAGATGTTTATCAAGACAATGCATGCACAGCAGGACATAGACCCTCATGAGTATTTCGAATTTTGCCTTTGCCTTGTGATAGACCTTTGAAGCATGTGATCCTTATGACCCACTCCCTGTTCATACATCCCCTCCCCTTTTAAAATCCCTAATAAAAACTTGCTGGTTTTGCAGTTCGGGGTTGCCATCATGGTCCTATCAATATGTGATGACATCCCTGGAAGCCCAACTGTAAAATTTCTCTCTTTGTACTCTTTCTCTTTATTTCTCAGACCAGTCAACACTTAGGGAAAATAGAAAGAACCTATGTTGAAATATTGGGGACTGGTTCCCCCAATAATAAATTATGCTAGTTTTTTTGTGGTTTTTGCAACAAATTTTTTTTTTTTTAAATGGAGTCTTGCTCTGTCACCAGGCTGGTGTGCAGTGGCATGATCTCAGCTCACTGCAACCTCCATCTCCTGGGTTCAAACAATTCTCCTGCCTCAGCCTCCCGAGTAGCTGGGACTACAGGTGTGTACCACCACACACAGCTAATTTTTGTATTTTTAGTGGAGACGGGGTTTCACCATGTTGGCCAGGGTGGTCTTGATCTCTTGACCTCGTGATCCACTCACCTTGGCCCCCCAGAGTGCTGGGATTACAGGCATGCACCACCGTGCCAGGCCAACATATGTGTTTGATAGTAACTGGCCTTGACAGTTCAAGATAAAAAACTGCAATTTTTCTTTGTCTGTACATAATAAAATTGTGAAAAGTTTTTTTGTAAATATAAAAATATCATTTTGAAATAAAACCAAGTTTGTCTTTAGGGGTAAAGTATTATGTTTAGTTTATAAAAATTGAGAACACTTGGCTTCAGTTATAAAGCTGGCCTTGTGTGCAGAGTAATTCATATCATACATGGCAGCTATTTCATTTCTATATGATTTTAACTTTTAGATTCTTAATCTGAAGTCCAAGGGTAGGCTTCCATGTTTGCTACTCACTCTGAAATTATGTGAAGATTTCGTGTTCAGGGGTGTATGTGTGTGCGTGTGTGTGTGTGTGTGTGTGTGTTTTAACTAAAAGAGTGCATAATTTTCATTAAATTATTATTATTTTCTTTTTAGATGGAGTTTTGCTCTTGTTGCCCAGGCGGGAGTGCAATGGTGCAATCGTGGCTCATTGCAAACTGCCTGCCAGGTTCAAGGAATTCTCCTGCCTCAGTTTCCCAAGTAGCTGAGATTACAGGTGTGTGCCACCATGCCCAGCTAATTTTTGTATTTTTGGTAGAGACAGGGTTTCACCATGTTGTCCAGGCTGTTCTCGAACCCCTGACCTCAAGCAATCTGCCTGCCTTGGCCTCCCAAAGTGCTGGAATTATAGGCATGAGCAACCGCGCCTGGCCAATTTTCACTAAATTTTTAAATAACTATGCTATACAAGCATTATAGAAGAATACTAATTAGAAGAGAAAATGTTAACATGGTCCTCATTTAATTAAATTGCCTCAAAGTAATATTGATTTTTTTCTGTGGTCAGTATATGGCTGTATAGCTCATTCTGTTGCTATTGTTTGTTTTCTTTTAATTTTTTTAAACAATTTTTTAAATTTTGTTAATTTTTGCCAGGCTGGAGTGCAGTGGTGTGATCTCAGCTCACTGAAACCTCCGCCTCCTGGGTTCAAGCAATTCTCCTGCCTCAGCCTCTTGAGTAGTTGGGACTACAGGCATGCACCACCATGCCCAGCTAATTTTTGTATTTTTAGTAGAGACAGGGTTTCACCATATTGGCCAGGATGGTCTCGATCTCTTGATCTCATGATCTGCCCCCTCGGCCTCCCAAAATACTGGGATTACAGAGACGAGCTGCCATGCCAGACCACTATTATTATTATTTTTAAAGACCAAAGACAACATGGGAAGATGCATGCATTTCTTCAAACATCAAAACAATTTGATATATTTCATGACCATCATAAAGCCTTTACACTTTGGTCAAATTCAACTATGGCAGAAAGAAAAATTACCTTAGTTTTGTTTAGAACCAACTCTAAAAATACATTTATTCCAGCTTTATTAACTTCAAAACTTGGATTATTTGATTAAAGACCCAGGTTATATTCAGCTAGCTGTTTCTTCACATTTAGTTAAAGAGCAAGCTTTGTAATAATAAAGATCATATTTCCCTATTTATCTTCTGCTTAAATGTTCTATTATTTAAAATGGAGTATGAAGATTTCCAACTATTATGGTTGAATTATCAATTTTTAAATTCTGTCACTTTTTGCTTTATGTATTTTTGGGTTCAGTTGTGACATGCATATGTGTTTATAATTGTTTCATATTTCTAATGGATTAATCCTTTTTCTTTATTCTCTTTATCTCTAGCATTATTCTTTGTTTGCAAGTCTCTTTTGTCTGTTGTTAGTGTAACCATCACAGCTATCTTTTGATTGCTGTTGCATCATATTTTTTTGTATCTTTTTACTTTCCCTGTATTTGCTTCTTTGAATCCTAAATGTGACTCTTGTAGATAACATATACTAGAATATTGTTTTTTTAAATCTAGTCTGTCAATCTTTGCATTTTAATGGAATGTTTTAATCTTTTCACATTTAAAATTATTATTCATATATTTGTATTTATAACTGCCATTTTAATTTTGTTTTCTATATGTTTTACATCTACTATTTATCTGTTCTTTGTTTACTGCTTTCTTTTGCATTAAGTGAATATTTTCCAGTGTAACATTTTAATTCCTTTAATTGTTTTTTTCACTACATAAAAAAATAATTTTCTTAGGGCTTATCATATCCATCATAACTTATTAAAATTTACTTCAGATTTCAAATGACTTCTTTACAGTGAGATACAGGAATGTTACTCCTATACAGCACTCTTCCATCTTCCTTATTTGGTGCTGTTATTGTCATACATATTATGTTGACATATTTTACAATAGTGCATCATTATAATTGTTTTATTACTTTATATAATTTTTTATCTTTTTTCTACTTTAAAAAAGTTTCTATTTTTTAAAATTTTATGCATAATAATTGTACATATTCATGGGGTACATAATGATGTTGCCATACGTATAACGTATAGTAACCAAATCAGGGAATTAGCATATTCATTTTAGCAAATATTATTCTCATATTATTATTTCTTTCTGTTAGAAATATTCAACATCATCCTTCTAGCTATTTGAAATTATGTATTTATGTTAACCATAGTCATCATACCATACTGTAGAACACTAGAACTTGTTTCTCCTACCTAACTGCAATTTTGTAAACTTTAACAAAATGATTTTATATCTTTTATAAAGAGACTGAAAAGGAGATTGAGTATATGTCTTAGAGTTGTTGTAGGTTACATTCTTATTTAACATTTGTGATTCTTCTAGTTTGTTCATATGGATTCAAGTTACCATCTGATGTTATTTCATTGACCTCCCTATCTCTTCCTTGTGCATTTATTTTCGAACATATTATATTTCTATATGTTATAGGCCCAGAAATTCAATTATATGCATATTGTTTTATACACTTGCTCTCAAATTAGTTAACAGGATAAAAAAGAAGAAATATAAATTTTTACTATGAAGTTATCCTGGGATAACAGTACTTTTAAAAGGCTGTTTTTGACTATCTCTTTTCCTGAATTTTCTGTTAAACTTTCTGCTTCTATTGGTATTACACCCACTTCTAGGCTCCACCAATTTCCAGGTGATTGCTCTATTGTTTTCAACAATGCCCATGGACACAAACTGCTCCACACTCAGATCCCATTAAATTCAGGCCCCTTTGCAGAGGTGGTTTTTGAGGCCAGTCATTGTGAAATTTTTCTTATTCTAGTAGTAATCTTCCTTTCTCCTGGTTCTCTCTGATAAACCAACTAGTCCATGATTAGGAGTTGGAAGAACAGGGAGATCCCCATCTCCTTGACCACACTCACACATAGTGAAGCTTCTATCACACTGCAGTGGGGTTAGGGAGGGAGCAGGTTGTGGCTCATGTTCTGCAGGCTCTCACAGTTCTTCCTGAGACTTAGTAGATTTTCTCGAATACGTGTGTCTGTATTTTTCATATGTCTATAAGACAAAGTTTAGAGACTTTTAAAATAATAGCTGTTTTCTTTAGATAATGATTTTCACTAGTTATGGTTGTCTAGGTAAGGAGTGAATCCGTGGAGCTCCACAGCTGCCATTCCAGAGGTGAAACCATCTTTCTCTGTGCTCTTTTTTTGGTTTGCATTTACAATTTTTATGGATACATAGTAGGTATATATATTTATGTGGTACAAGAGATATTCTAATACAGACATACAATACATAATAATCACATCAAGGTAAATAGAGTATCCACCTCAAGCATTTATCATTTCTTTGTATTATCAACATTCTGGTTATATTCTTTTAGTTACTTTTAAATGTACAATAAATTATTGTTGACTCTAGTCACCTCATCGTGCTATCAAACAGAAGATCTTATTCATTCTACCTAACTATATTTTTGTAACTACTAACTATCCCCAGTTCCCTCCCCATCCCACCCACTACCTTTCCCAGCCTCTGGTAATCATCATTCTCTTCTCTGTCTCCATGAGTTCAATTGTTTTAATTTTTAGGTCTCACAAATCAGTGAGAACAGGCCAAGTTTATGTTTCTGTTACAGACTTATTTCACTTAACATAAAATCCTTCAGTTCCATCCATGTTGCTGCAAATGACAGGATCTTATTCTGTTATGGCTGAATAGTGCACTGTTGTGTATAAGTACCACATTTTTTTCATCCACTCTTTTCTCAATGGACACTTAGGCTGCTTCCAAATTTTAGCTACTGTGACTACTGTTGCAATAAACATGGAAGTGCAGATGTCTCTTCAAGATACTGATTTCCTTTCTTTGGGGTATATGCCTATTAGTTAGATTGCTGCAACATATGGTAGTTCTATTTTTAGTTTTTTGAAGAACTTCTGTATTCATCTTCACAGTGGTTGTACTAGTTTACATTTCTACCAACAGTGTATGAGTGTTCCCTTTTCTCCAAGTCCTTGTCAGTATTTGTTATTGCCCATCTTTTAGGTAAAAGCCATTTTAACTTGGGTGAGATGATATCTCATTGTACTTTTGATCTGCATTTCTCTGCCGATCAATATGGTGAGCACCTTTTCATATACCTTTTTATCATTCATATGTCTTCCTTTGCTATGTTCTTCATTCTAAATAATGGTTTGTCTTCAAATTCACTGATCCTTTTTTTCCCCTCTAGTATCCAATCTGTTGGTTAGTCCATCTGTTGGATTTTTCTTTTCTAATGTGTTAGCTTTCCATTGTAGAGTTTCCTCTTCTGTTTTCTATAATTTCTACTTCTCTGCTAAGAGCATGTACCTTTTCACATGATCTAATTTTTTCCTTTAAGCCCTTAAACATGTTATTAAGTTATTGTCTGAATTATCAGAAGTGGATTATCTCTCAGTCTTTATTGACCTTTATTCACAATTATTTGTCATATTTTCTATATCATCACATATCTAGTAATTTTTAAAATTGAATGCTGGAGATTGTAGCCGTATACTGTAGGCAGTTTGAATACTGTTATTATACTGTCTTTTCCGTGTTGTTTTCTAGATACGTTATGGTGTTTTGCTCTGGCACATAGATAAGTTATAGGAGATGTTCTTAAAATTGTCAGATTTCCCTTTTTCTTAAAAAAAAAATGTTTAGGGCTATTTCAGTTTTGTCCTTAGTTCTGGGATATCACCTTTACTTTAAAAGGGAGTCCTTATTTCTAAAGTCTAGCCTTTGTAGGCTCTCAACTGAATACCCAAAGTACTCAGTGAGGACCCTAAACTTTGACTGGACCAGAATTTCAGCAGCCTCAGTGTTGTGTGATCTCCAATAGCAACATTTAGATTCATGCGCACAGCATCTGCTCTCTGTGAGCTTCGTGGAATTTTGTCATGCTCATGCACAACCCAGCCCTCATCCAGGGCCACAGGAGAACCATCAGAAGGCTTCTCCTTCTCTCCTGTACTGCTCCTTCCTCACCATTGATTGCCCTATTCCACAAATTCCAGACACTTCAGGGAGTCCAAACTCAGATATTTTACTCCTTGTCTTACTAGGACCTCTACATTCTTCTTGGGCTCATCTTCGCTATGCTGTGGTCCAAAAAGTTCTTCCAGGAAGAAAGTGAGAAGAACTTGGGACTCAATTTGTGTATTTCTCCAATCCAAATAATTATAGTGCTGCACTCCTTGATATTCAATCTCTCAAACAGTGTATTCCTACATTTTGTTCTGTTTTGTATTCTTTACAGGAGGAGAATAAATCTGGCAACAATTATTCCATCATGGTGAGAAGAAGTCTCAGAAATTAGATTTTTTGAAAGATTACGTTCAAGTTCTTAGAATACTGCCTACATATAATAGAGACTAAGTCATAGTTTTTGAATAAATATTTTCTATTTTGTTACTTTTTATATTAGAGAAATAAAAGTAGAAAACTGAGATTGAAATTTAGAATTAGAACAAAACCCAGGAACTACAAATTATAGTTCTGTGACCTTTGAAAAATGTATTAGACCTTCTAAACTCCACTCTCCTCATTGGAAAAAAGTGGAAACATAAACGGAATTGGCTGGTTGGTAGCCAATTTTCCTTAAAGGTTTGTTATGTTACCCATTGAGGTAGTATGTATGTGAGTGTGAAAATGTCCATTACATAAAATGGTAGAATCTTAGGCATTTAGAAGGAAGATCTCAGGCAAGAGAAAGTGTTTAGCATGATTTTACATGTGAAATGTAAAGAATTGCAAACCTGTGTTCCATTCATAGCTCCATCTTTTGCTAGTTATGTGACCTCAAGTTACTTAACTTCTCTGAATGTCAGTATTGCATATAAAAATAAGTTAAAAGTAGTATCTACCTCAGATTAAAAGTAGAGTATAACATACTTAGATCAGTGCTTGTTATATAATAAGATCTCAATAAATTGTAACTATTATTATAATTGTCATTTTTAGTTCTTCTCAGACACCATAGTTGACAATTTTACTTTTAAAACCAGTCTTACTAGTTTAGTTTTTATCCTAACAATAGGATATCTAAAGATAAGACCCTGGGGGAAAAAAAACAAAAAAACAAAACAAAACAAAACAAAACCACTTGTATACGACATCCCTAAGTAAGATAAACTCCACAGCTGCTAGGGGCAAAAAGTACTCATGGCATATGGGCTGCATATGGGCTCTGGTTGATGCCTAAAGGGATTAAGTTGAGTTATATGGAACTCACACTTGAATAAATGTTCTAAACTTCTGGAGAGAGTGATAGAAAAGACTCCCATGTTCCCTCAGAAATAAATATGAAATGCAAATATTCCCAGATTACCTTTGAAATTTATGTTTGAGATTCCATCTTCCTGACTATCATCAGTAGTCAATGGAGACGATATTTCCCTCTCTTGTTTCCCTTATACAAAGAAATAGCTCTATCAACCAACCAATTCCTTAAAGCAAAATCATGAGTCATCATTGTTTTTGTTTTCCTTCACTAACTTCCTTCCTCCAAACCACCAGCTCTGAGTTATTTATTTCCATAGGTTATTTGGGAACAGGTGGTGTTTGGTTAAAGGAATAAGTTATTTACTGGTGATTTGCGAGATTTTGATGCACCCAACACTCAAGGAGTATACACTGCACCCTATTTTATCCCTGACCCCCTTCCCACACTTTTCCCCTGAGTCCCCAAAATCCACTGTGTCATTCTTATGCTTTTGCAACCTCATAGCTTAGCTTCCACTTATGAGTGAGAACATACAATGTTTGGTTTTCCATTCCTGAGTTACTCCACTTAGATAAATTCTCTCCAATCTCATTCAGGTCACTATAAATGCCACTAATTGATTATTTTTTATGGTTGTGTAGTCCATCATACACACACACACACACACACACACACACATATATATCTCACAGTTTCTTTATCCACTGGTTGATTGATGGGCATTTTGGTTGGTTCAACATTTTTGTGGTCACAAATTGTGCTGCTATAAACATGCATGTACAAGTATCTTTTTTGTGTAATGACTTCTTTTCCTCTGGGTAGATACCCAGTAGTGGAATTGCTGGATCAAATAGTAGTTCTACTGTTAGTTCTTTAAGGAATATTCACACTGTTTTCCATAGTGGTTGTACTAGTTTACATTCTCACCAGCAGTGTAGAAGTGTTCCCTGTTCACTGCACCCATGCCAAAATCTATTATTTTTAATTTTTTTTTTTTTATTATGGCCATTCTTGCAGGAGTAAGGTGGTATCACATTGTGGTTTTTATTTGCATTTTCCTGATCATTAGTGATGTTGAGAATGTTTTCACATGTTTGTTGGCCATGTGTATTTCTTCTTTTGAGAACTGTCTATTCATGTCCTTAGCCGACTCTTTGATGGGATTTTTTTTTCTTGCTGATTTGTTTGAGTTCATTGTAGATTCAAACAAATCTTTGTCAGATCTAGAGGTTGTGAAATATTCTTCCACTCTGCTGGTTGTCTGTTTACTCTGCTGACTGTTTCTTTTGCCATACAAAATCTCTTTAGTTTAATTAAGTCCCTGTAATTTACCTTTGTTTTTATTGCATTTGCTTTTGGGTTCTTCCTTATTGAAATCCTTGCCTAAGCCAATGTCTAGAAGGGTTTTTCCAATGTTACCTTCTAGAATTTTTATAATTTCAGGTCTTAGATTTAAGTCCTTAACACATCTTGAATTGATTTTTGTGTACGGTGAGAGATGAGGATCCAGTTTTATTTTCCTACGTGTGGCTAGCCAATTATCATATCACCATTTGTTGAAAAGGGTGTCCTTTCTCCACTTTATGTTTTTGTTTGCTTTGTCAAAGATCAGTTCACTGTAAGTGTCTGGGTTTCTTTCTGGGTTCTCTACTCTGTTCCATTGGTCTATATGCCTATTTTCATAGCAGTATCATGCTGTTTTGGTGACTATGGCCTTATAGTATAGTTTGAAATCAGGTAATGTGATGCCTCCAGATTTGTTATTTTTGCTCAGTCCTGTTTTGGCTATGTGGGCTATTTTTTTGTTCCATATTAATTTTAGAATTGCTTTTTCTAATCCTGTGAATAATGATGGTGGTATCTTTATGGGAATTGCATTGAATTTGTAGATTGCTTTTGGCAGTATAGTCATTTTCGTAATATAGATTCTACCCATCCATGAGCATGGGATATGTTTCCATTTGTTTGTGTCATCTATGATTTCTTTCCTCAGTGTTTTGTAGTTTTTCTTGTAGAGGTCTTTCACCTTCTTGGTTAGGTATATTCCTAAGGTTTTTTTTTTTTGTTTGTTTGTTTGTTTGTTTGTTTTTGCAGCTGTCGTAAAAGGGGTTGAGTTCTAATTTGATTTTCAGCTTGGTTGCTGTTGGTTTATAGAAGAGCTACTAATTTGTGTACATTAATTTTGTATCCAAAAACTTCACTGAATTTTTCGATCAGTTCTAGGTGCTTTCTGGAGGAGTCTTTAGGGTTTTCTGGGTAAACAATCGTGTCATCAGCAAACAGCAAATTTTGACATCCTTTTTATCAATTTGGATACCCTTTATTTCTTTCTCTTGTCTGATTGCTCTGGCTAGGACTTCCAGTACTGTGTTGAAGAGGAGTGGGGAGACTGGGCATTCCTGTCTTGTTCCAGTTCTAGAGGGAATGCTTTCAACTTTTCCCCATTCAGTATTATTTTGGCTGTGTGTTTGTCACAGATGGCTTTTATTATATTGAGGTATGTCCCTTGTATGCTGATTTTGCTGGCAGTTTTAATCATAAAAGCCAGTATCACCCTAATACCAAAACTAGGAAAGGATATAACCAAAAAAGGAAAATACAGACCAATATTCCTGATGAACATAGTTTTTAAAATCCTTAACAAAATACTAGCTAACCAAATCCAACAACATATCAAGATGATAATTCACAATGATCAAGTGGGTTTCATACCAGGGATGCAGGGATGGCTTAACATACACAAGTCAATAAATGTGATACGCCACATAAACAGAAGTAAAAACAAAAATCACATGATCATTTCAATAGATGTGGTCGTATTGATTTTTTATTGCTCCTGAAACAATGTCATATCACCTTCCTAGTGATTAAAATACCAAAACTTAACATCTTACAATTCTGTACATTTTAAGTCTGATATAAGTCTCATTTGACTAAAATTAAGGCACAAGCAAGCTGCCTTTCTTTCTGAAATTACTGAGGGGGAATTTATTTCCTGTTATTTGGGTAGTTGGAAAATTTCAACTGAACAATTGAGGTCCAATTTTCTTGCTGGCTGTGAGCTGAGAGCTATTCTTGGCATTTAGGGGCTGCTGCATTGCACTGTTCCTGGCCCTTTTCCTCCATTTTCGAAGTCATCAATGACAGGTAGATTTCTTGTCATGTCTCATCTCTCTGATCCACTTAGCCTTCCTCTTACACTTTTAAGGATTCATCCGATTAGATATGACCCATCCAAATATTCAGTATAATCTCTGCTCTCAAAAGATTACATCCCAATAGGGCGAGATAATAAATGAGCTGATAAATGATACAAAATATTTCAAATTTAATCACATTTGGAAAGTCCCTTTTGCCATGTAGAGTAACATATTTACAGGTTTTGGGGATTAGGCGACAGATTTCTTTTAAGTGGGGAGTAATTTTGCCCACTACATTGGTTCATTCTTACCTTTTGGAATTCAGCAAATATGTTACCCCATAATAAAATATTTCACCCACATCACCAGTCATTCTTTACTACATTGCTGTAGTACATTTCTTTAAAAGCATTTGTAATTCTCTGAAATATCTTGTATCATTTATTTGTTCATTTATTCTTATCACATCCCATTGAAATATCTTTATGAGAGCAAAGATTGATTTGCTTGTTCACTCTCTTATCCCCAGCACCCAAAACAGTACTTGGCATGTAGAATATATCAATGAATCATTTCAAATTGAATGAATGCATGATTTTAATTATTTCTCATAGTCCAAAATCCCATGATTGCTTTGATGGAAACAATCATGTTAACTATTGATACAATATACTATTAAATGTACTATTCAGTCATTTTTTTCTGTTCAAACACTTTTTTTGTTTCTTCTAGCTAGTATAACTTAGTTCATATTGATTGACAAGATTTTTGCATTTCTTTTCTTAAGCTCCTACTACCAAAACAGAACTGCGAAATTTTATGTTTTTATTTTGCTAACTGTGACAGCAAGATATAATGCTTTTCTCAGCAAACCATTTAAAACTTGCTCTCCTGGTCATAACTTCACATTAAATTTTTAAAGTGGCTTTAGGTTCTTAGACTTAAAAGTCACTATGTCGATGCAAAATATTATCTTTCACTTCTTTGCCTAGAAGAAGTCTTAAAATTGCTGTAATAGCTCATGTAAATGTAAAAGTATATCAAATCTCTCTGGGAATAATCATTTCCTGTTAGGCATAAAGGTTGACATTATTTCCCTTAATACCTTGAAAATATATTCTCTCTCAGCATAAGAATGATTCTGCTTCTCATAGATTTGAATCCTTGGTGTGGACTGAATTGTGCCCCTCAAATTAATATGTTGAAACTCTTAACCCCTAAGGTGATGGTATTTGGAGATGGGGTCTTTGGGAGATAATTAGGTTAGATGAGGTCATGGGGGTGGGATCTTCATGATGGGACTGGTACCTTTCTAAGAAGGGCTTGTTCGCTTCCTCTCTCCATGATGTGAGGACATAGTGAGAAGGAAGCCACAACCAAGCCAGGAATAAAGCACTCACCAGACACATACCCTGCTGGCACCCCCAAACTTGACTTCTAGCCTCCAGAACTGTGAAAAAATAAATTTCTGTTGTTTAAGCCAGGGGTCCCCAACACACGGATGTTACTGGTCTGTGGCCTGTTAGGATCCCTGCTGCACAGCGAGAGGTAAGCAGTGTTAGGCAAGCCAGCATTATCACCTGAGCCCTGCTTCCTGTCAGGTCAGCAGTGGCATTAGATTCTCATAAGAGTGAACCCTATTGTGAACTGCGCATGCAAAGTGCTGGGTTGTGCACTCCTTATGAGAATCTGATGCCTGATGATTGGAGGTGAAACGGTTTCATCCTGAAACCATCTCCTCATCGTTGGTGGAAAAACTGTCCTCCATGAAACTGCTCCCTGGTGCCAAAAATGTTGAGGACCACGGCTGGTTTAAGCCACCCAGTCTGTAGTATTTTCTTATGGCAGTCTGAGCAGACTAACACAACCTTTGAATGTTTTATTTATAAGCATGTTCCAAACCACTATTTTTACAAATAAGGAAAACTAGAGCTCCTGAAGGTAAGTCACCAGCTCATATTTATGTAGGAAACTACTGGAAAAGCCAGAACCATAACCCAGAATGCCACCTCCCAGTCTAGTGCTTTTTCCACTACACTCCACTACTTCACTACAAATGGGATGCCACATGATGAGTTGCAATGCTTTGATTATTAATAATTTAAGGCAAAAAGCCAAAAAAAGTTCCAGATTTAATTTGTAAAGTGGCATAGGTAGTGGGAGGGTTACTGAATGGCCTTTGTTCCTAACATGTAATGACTTTGGCCTTCTAAATGTAACTCATTAAAAGATCAAAACCCAGGAAGTTCTAGGTTGTAATTGCAAT
Source organism: Macaca thibetana thibetana (assembly GCF_024542745.1). Classification (NCBI taxonomy): domain Eukaryota; kingdom Metazoa; phylum Chordata; class Mammalia; order Primates; family Cercopithecidae; genus Macaca; species Macaca thibetana. The sequence continues at coordinate 80,085,632 of NC_065589.1, read as the reverse complement.
CTTAGGACTTGTTAGCAACTTAAATAATAATTACAGGGCCAACTCATCTCATGAATATAATTATCTGGTCCCTGTTCTGATGTGATCTGCAAGTACTCATCACTGCCGATGACGGTCACAGAGCAGGCTGAGGCAGGGGGCGGGTTTGTCTGTGTCTAGGCTTCAGCAAACTATTGTGGAGTTGTCACATAGCAGCCCACACATTCACAAACACCTACAAACAGAGCTGGCATCATTTTTTTGCATTCTGACCATCTCATATTAAACAATCAAGGGAACCTTCATAGTGATGGTAAAATTAGGAATTTGGTCAGCTCAATGTTGAATTAATGCCTAGCTATGTCTTCAGCATATATAAAGTGTCTTTTTCTTATTTTTTAATTGAAATGCATATCAATTTCTGATCTATTATATGTAAGGAACAAAACTGTTGATTTCTAAGATTTCCTTCCGGGTGAAACAAACAACTTAGAACTATTGATCACTCTTATCTTTGAAATTCTATTGTCATCTTATTTATTACACATGTCCCTAAATTTTCTCTCAAGATTCTGCCCATTCTTGCTTGGTTTCTTTTTCTATCTCCTCTTGCTCATTAAAATGCTGTTCACCTACCAGGTACTGACAGCCTCTTCTTGTTCTGTGTGGTTTCCTTGGGCAAGCACAATTAATATAGCTGAGAATAGTTCCCATAAACTGTTTTTTTCCCCCAAGTTTCTCTCATTCATCTTCTTCCTATAATCTCAGTTTCCATCACTGGCCTAACCAGCATGCCAAAAGTCTAAGATTAATATTTTAAATCTTCCCTGAACTCCTTGCTATAGGTGATGTCCCCCCACATAAATGTTGTAATCCTAACTCTCAGAACCTTAGAAAGTGACCTTATTTGAAACTAGAGTCTTTGCAGAAGTAAGGTGCAGTCATCAGAATGGGCTCCAATTCGATATGACCGGTGTCCTCATAACAAGAGGAAAACATGGACAGAGACACACAGGGAGAATTCCATGTAATGTCAGAGATAGATACAGAAGTGATGACACCAAAGAAAAGGAATGCCAAGGATTGATGGCCAACATCAGGAGCTAGGAAGAGACAAAGAAGGATTTTACCCAGAGTCTCAGGGAGACTGTGGCCCTGTTGATACCTTGATTCCAGACTTATAGACCCCAAAACTGTCAGATAATAAATTTGTATTGTTTCAAGCCACCCAGTTTGTGTGGCCTTTGTTATAGCAGACCTAGGAAACTAATGTACTCTCACAGCTTCTTCCCACATTTAATTAATCACTAACTCTCATGAAGCGAGTATTTATCTCCCCATAAAAAACATCATGGAGGACTTTTCTGATGCTGCTCCTATTAATTTCAAACTAAATTTTAAGCCATTAGATATACTATCTACCACACAATGACAAAATAAGTATTTCATAAATAATCAAAGTGGAAGGCAGGAAATTGGAGAAATTTCACAATATGAAAACTACTATTGTTTGTAAATATCACTCGGCCATTTTTACCCAGGCTTAAATAAATACAAGGGAGCATCATCATGGTAATATTTTGAAATCACATCTCAAATCATTCATCCTTGTTGGGTTAGGTATTTAATAGTCCACAGGCAAGAGACAACAATTGTTAAATTATTAAAAGCCCTTTCATATCCCAAATTGCTTTAGTTGTGATTGTGATATCTTAAACATTAAAGGAAATACATGTAGTGTATGTGTTAATTATACTATTTGAAAAGCTTAATAACATAGTAAAACAATCAGAGTACCCATAGAAGTATATAAATAAATAGTTCTGGATAAATGAGAAAGATGAAAACTCAAAGCTAGGTTCCATTCTGTTGGTAGCAAATGTCATCAAAATGTGAAACTGTTTTGCAAAAAAGAAAAACAAAAGTCAAGCAAACCTGTAAATGCTGCTTTAATTCCACTGGAGGATTCAGGCCATGACTCAGCTGACTCTTTTCCAGAGATGGCCTAAAGGAAATGTAATTGCGTTTATGATCACATTTGAGATGTTGCTTGAAATGATCTGAAGCAGAATGTTTATTCTAATGATTAGCAGAAGTCAGCTGCAATGAATGGATCGTTTATTTATTCAAAAATATATTGATCTGCTTATAGATACTAGATGGAAGATAAAATTATAAGCAAGACATCCAAGGTTTTTGATCTTTTGGAAATTATAATTTGACGAAGTTCCTAGTTCAATTGTATAGGCTGGTTAAGAAGAGGTAGGGTAGGATAAGGAAAAAGCGATGTTATGAGGGCTTCAACTTTGATTGGATAGCTTCCATGGGTCTTTGGGTTTCAGCAATTCCAGCAATCCCTAGGATCTAGGAAGGAGGGACCTAGGTTATACTTCCCAGAATCTGGGGAGTGTATTCCAGATGATCTATGAGGGATGCTGATAGAGAGGTAGAAAGTCCTCGAGGTAAATTTGACTCCTTCAAAAGTATACCCAAGGCCTGACTGTGTCTGTCTTTTTCTACTATGGTAATTGTAAGACCAAATGTTAATGATGTACTAAATGTAAGACATCATCCCTATCTACAAGGATTTTTTTTTTTTTAAACTAAAGAACAAAAAACTCAAAATTGATTGTATTTTTTAATTGAAAGCCAGATTTGGAGAATAGTTCATTTTGATTAGTTGGACTACTGCTCTTTCTTTCTTTGTTGTATTATCAGACTCAGTTTAATATTCAAATATAGGACACAAAAAGTCATAGAATTCAGAGTAGTAAGCTAAATATATGACACTACCAATGAAAAGGTGTCACTGCCAGGCCATCATCAACTGGTCCTGTGTTTTGATTGGTTTTCCTAGCAGTGATGATGTATTGTGCATAAGCGTGCTTCCCCACCTTCCAGAATTTTGGAGATTGCTTTGGGGCAGAGGTGTTAGGGGATGAACTGGCAGAAGCCAGCCTAGTTAACCCTTAACCCAGTTAAGGAGTGGCAATATGTTGACTATGGATCTTATAGGCAACAAAACCTGGTTGTTTTATTTGAGACCAGTGGCTGAAACAAATGAATGTTGTATCCACACATGAAATACACTGTTATACTTGTCTCAGCAATTGCAACATGGAATTTCAGTTTCACTGTATAGGTTTTAAGCCAATCTGCTGGTCATGCCTCAAGGGTTCATGTTACGGGCTATACATGTTTACGCAGCACTTGCTTGCTAGGCTAGAAGAGCTTTTGTATTCAACATAGATAAAACTCAACAAAATAAAATCAAGACATGTGCAATTCCATATATAGTGAACAATACTGTGCTGGAAGCAAAGGAAGGAAAACAGAAGTAACCAAAGTTATATTAATAAGTGGCTGTGAATATTTGTTTTTCTGTTCATCTGACCTATCATTACCTCATTTTGCTAATTAAGTCAATGCAGTAAAATAACACTTTGGAATTTGCAGCACAGTATTTATAAAATTAGGCTCTCAAATTGAGACAAAGCTTCTGCAAAAGCACGATGATAATTCAACAACCATTTCCCAATATCTATTCTGAATGCCATAATTCAAACACATTCAGGTCTTTATCATCATGCATTTATATCTGACCCAGATTTCATGCCATTAACTATCTCTTTCCCATGGTTCGTTGGCTTGAACTGATAAAGAAAACTATACAGAATGAAGGTAACTTTTTGCTCCCCTTCCACCACTCTCAAATATTTTTTGGAAATGAATATTATTAGAATACTAAGGAAGCTTGATATGAAAATTTGAAGTTATTCCACAAATCCTCTGACATCTTGCACTCTCCTGTTAGGAATTGCTTTTCACAGTTAGGGAGTTAATAGGAATATTTAGTTCTGATACATACCTTCTAAATTCAAACCTTCTTGACTTATTATTAAAATCTCTGTCTTAGACCATTTTCCCCTTTCTCTTTGCAAAAGAATGTTGATGGATACTACTTCTTCCTAAGCAGAACTGGAGGAAATAGTGTGTTAAACTATAAATTTCAAGATCTGAAAATCTGTCTCCCAGTGACAACGATCTTATGCTACTTTTAAGAGGAAACCAAAGGGCCCCTCACCTAAATCCTGCTTCTCATTCCTGAATGCTTCCTTTGGCTCCCCCTGGAATGACTCTGTAATCTCTTTGCAGTTCTCTTCCTACAAGTGGGCATTGGCTGGCAGGCACCATTGCAGGAAGAGATGCAAAGAGATCACAACAGATCTGGCTCTCCCCTCACCTTGGTCTCTGCCAATTAGCCCTGTTAGAGTGAGTTTAAAAGACAGCTCTGACTTTACAAGTATATATATATATATGTCCCATATACTTTATCTTATTTCATGTAGATTATATTTTGAACTTACGATCATTTAACCACATAAAGGTGCAAAAAAATTTTGAAGAAGTGTAAAAATAAACACTTATTCTAAAAATCTTCAAACTGATCTGAAACAAGACCAATGATGTTATGTTATAAACAAATAAATTAATAGAAAGAGCTATATGCACCTTTTTTTTTTTGTTCTGGTGGGGCTTATATCATACACTGGTACACAATATAAGGGATAATCAACTTAGATAAATTCCAGGAAGCCAATTCAATACCCAAGATTCAACACTATATTTATAAATTCAACAAACATAAACCTTAAAAAAGTATAAAATACAAGTTAGAAAACTGAATAGCATTTTAATATAGTTGAAAAATTTGCTACTCAAGCTATTTCTAAGGTGAATATTTTCATAAAAGTAATAATCCCTTTTTAAAATATGAATCACAATTTTAATCGATTAAAATGGTACCATGTTTTGTAACAGGATACTTGTTAGTATAAAACAAATCTATTTTGAAATAAATCCTTGTTGACACTAAAACTTTTCATAGTTATCATAGGTTTTACTAAATAAACATGATTTATTTTTAAGTTGCTTTTTGTTACAGATTGTCTATAAATATTTATGAAGAAAAATGTGCTTGACTAGAAATGATTGCCTAAAGCTAAACCACTAGGCACACATTACCCCATAGCTCCCAATCTTCCTTTTTTTTTTTTTCTGGAAATATTTTTTTCACAGAAAGCAAGTTATCTTATTTTAAACAGAAGATGAGAGAAGCGATTTTTTTTTCCCAAACTTAAAAACATTTATCTTTGCAGTATGTGAATTTCAATAAGGCAAGTCTGACCTAAGCCAGCTTATACTTCTTTTCATAGATGACACAAAAGATATTTCACCATCATATTTCTTGGTCTTTAAACTCAATATACAGACATGAGTGTTCTACAGTTTCCCTGCCTTAGAGGTTCATCTTCATGCTTCTGTGTCTTTTTTTTTCTTAGAAACAGGATTTTAAAAATGATTTCTACAAGTACTTCTACAAGTATAGGCAAATATAAGATGGCCAGTTCTAATCTTTGTTATACCACATTGTTTATCTTCTTTCATAGAACAAGACTTAGTTCTTATTTAAAGTTTAAAAAAATTCCTTTAAACTCAAATGCATAATGTATACCGAAAACAGTACAAATAAAGGAATTAAAAAAAAAAAAACTTTATCTGAAAAGAAGGGAATTATCTCTGCCTGGAAGAGGCTCAAGAAGTTGCTATTCTTTTTTTTATGAAATATGGTGCATATTTATGTATAGGATAGCTATTATAATACCTATTAGCTTGTCATTTCTTAGAATCTCAGAACTTAAAAAGGACCTTAGAGCCATTTTGCATACTCCAGAAGAAACAGCAACAACCTAACAAAAAGCAAGACCTTGCTGGTACTTGAACCCAGCACTCCTAACTATAGTAAATTACCCTTTCACAAGAGCACATGTTTGTGCCATATGAGAATAGTTGGTGGTAGGGCTGGCATTCTTTGAACATCAGTTCCCTCTGTGACTAGACAAGGCACATGACATGCATTACAGTTATCATTTATCAAGTCAGATGTTTATCTTATTTATGCTACTGTGCATACTTTGGGATAATAAATAACTATCAACTTTCATTTTTTTTAAGAAGCAAATGAAAACATGTATGAAGTGTTCTTTCTGCAATCTTCCTGACATCCATCTATCTCTTCCACTTCCACTACATAAATCTAGGCTGTTCATATCATACCTGCACTATCTCAATGGTCTCTTTACTGACATCTTGTTTACAGTGTCTCTTCATTTCAAGTTATCCTACTACCACAGCCAGGTTAATGTTCACAAAACTTTGCCTATATAAACATTCTCCCTTGGCATAAATAAATACTTTCCATTGCTTTCAGAATAAAGTAAAAATTTCTGTCTGGAATTCAGAGCTCTCCACTACCTGATACAAATGTATTTCTAACTTTATTTCCTACGTTTCTCGTTTGCACAACATTATAATCTGTATGATCTATTCAAAATCTCTTAAATATCCTTTGCTCATTTATTCATTCCTAGGATTCAATTCCCCCTATCTGAAACATATTCTCCTATCTTCATTGATATAAATTCCATCTATTTTCATGGTTCTTCTCAATGCTTGTGGCTCCATGGATCTCTCTTGCATTCTGCCAATTGGCAATTATTTTAATCCATTCTGAGTTTACATTTTTACATATGTCTCTCAAACATAACATTATATAAAAATTACTTGCAATGCTTGTAAAATGCACATTTTCAGGCTCCATTCTAGATATTTGGATTCAGTAAATCAATGGTGAGCTCACAGAATTTTTGTTTTTAACAAAATTCACAAGTGATTCAGACTCTGGTGGACTTGTGATTATACTTTTAGAAATATCACATAGCAGTTATTATTTGGTTTATTTACTTGAACCTTAATTACACATTAATTTTCAGTTTGCAAATTTCCTATTTGCATCTCTGATTGCCCCAGTAAGATTGTAGATTAACTGAAGATAATGACAAAATATACACTTTTCTCTATTCTGTATAGTACTTAGTATATGCATGAAGCTAGTGCCCAATAAAATGTACTAAATTATCCAGCTAAAATATGCTTATTACTAAGGTATCTGCAATTGCCACGTATATTTGCTAATGTATTTACTATCTGATCCCTTCTGTAGGGTATAATCTTCATGAGTGTAGAGCTTTATCTCTTATTCACATCTAAATCCCATCGATACTTAAAATGCAAGATTTTTTGCTCAATAAGTTGTGTTTCAAGAAATAGGCGAATAACAGGTGAGTGTCCTTCCTCATTAAATGATTTTCCTCTCCTAGTCACATTTAAAAACCGACAACAATAAGAACTATTTACATTATTTTGTCACTTTTTTGTTTGTTTGTTTCCAGCCTCAATTTGAAAGATGTATCTCCAGCTGAAATGTATCACCTCATGCAGTGGATGCTATGATGTGTCATTTTCTGCTCCTCCCTCTGCAAATGTTGATCCCAAGGAAATTCCTTAATAAATCTCTCCTGGCTGAGCACGGTGGCTCATGCCTGTAATCCTAGCACTTTGGGAGGCCGAGGTAGGTGGATCAACTGTGGTCAGGAGTTTGAGACCAGCCTGGCCAACATGGTGAAACCCTGTCTCTACTGAAAAAAAAAAAAAAAAAAATTAGCTGGACGTGCTGATGCATGCCTGTAATCCCAGCTACCCTAGAGGCTGAGGCAGGAGAATCTCTGGAACCCGGGAGTCGGAGGCTGCAGGGAGCCGAGACCCTGCTCAACTGCACTTCAGCCTGGGTGTCACAGCAAGAATCCATTTCAGAAACAAGCAAACAAACAAAATCCCTCTTCCTACTTATTAATCTGTAGCTCAGAGTTTGCTTCCCAGAGATAAAACTCCCTGTTACTCTAGTGGGGTCAGAGAAACCAGACACTGAATGGGATTTTAAAGCTGGATCACCTGCCCTTTGTTGGAGATGAAATTGATGATCCCATTATTGGTAGTAGGTGAGCACAAATAGCCCCTGAGCATGAGGTAGCAACAAATTACTAAAACTTTTATCAGTGGCAAACTGGGGTGGTGGAAGGGACAGCATTAGCTCATGCAATGCATTAGGCATTTGAGAATTATGGAAGGTAGGGTGATTTCAAGGATATTGGACTTGGGTTGCTATTGCTAAGTTCTATCAATATTCTGGTAAAAGATAACAAGCTAAAAGTGATTTATCTGCATTAAAAGCCAAATGTGAAAGCCAGAGGGCCTCTTTGGTAGCACACAAAGAAACTCAATAGGAAGAGAGCAGAGAAAGGCTGAAAGGGTTAGCAACCTCCTTTGTCTAAACAAAATATAGAGGCCTTTTTCCTAAAAGATAACAGGTATTCCTCCTTCAGTATTAACCTTCTCTCCCTGACCCTTGACCTCCTTGGCCATCAGGAAAATAATTTAGGCAAAAATTTACAATCACCTAGGTAGGAATATACCAGGCCTATGAAGAGACAAAAGGAATTACACCTCTAAGGGACACTAGGACCTGACCAACATGAATTTGTATGAGGTGGGAGAGTATGCCTGGGACTACGCTCTGAGGATGCTGGTCCAAGGCAGGAGGGTAGAATATAAACCTGGATAATACTCTTCAAGGAATCAGAATTAGTCACTTGGGAAAGAGCCCTGGAAGATGATGTGAATGCATAGTTAGAATACCACCTAGTAGCATGCCACTTAGATGGCCCATTCTAGGTGAGGTGGCAATTTTGGAACTGTCAAGGCAGATGGTAGAAGAAGAGATAAAAGTCTCAGAGATATGGGTATGTTAAACATATAATATATGGCTGGAAAGCCCATTAGATATTTCTAATTTACGGGGGTGTGAAGGGACAGTAGGAAAAAGGATTTACTGAAATAATAATGAATATGCTGGTGAGACTGAACCTGGTAATACTGAGAAGTTTATCTACTGCCCTTGTCTCTAGGCCAGGTGAGTGAGAAATACCAATACAGAACTAAGATGACTAACAACAATGGGATAACATGGCCTAAAACAATAGAGGCCAGATGGTAACTGTTAGCCATCAGAAGGGACATGGTCGCAATTGCCCTAGTGACAATTAAGACTGGAATTAAGTCAAGAGGTCAAGGAAGCCCAACTCAGTGTTATGGAGATAGTTAATAGAACACAGTATCCCAGGAGTAACCCTAGGTAGGTGGCCAAAAAGTTTATCACTCCATCTGTAACACCAAAGATAAATAATCAGGAGTCTGAGGGTTACTGCAGATATACTGATAAAAATCCAAGAAGACCTACTCAGTTTCCATTTCAGAGCCAGATTTTGGACCTCAAATTCATTGACTGAAGAAAAGTCTGAGTCACCAGGTGAAAAGGGCTCCACAAAGCCACAGCAATTGTACATGGCTATGATTAACTGCCAAGTGTTTTCCCAAGGGGGCCTTCAGGTATTTACTCAGGTAACTGTAGTGGGAAAAGAAAAATAGCTGAACACTTTAAAGAATGTTGGACACAGGGCTGAGATGATATGACACCCTGAGACCTGAAGAGTTTCATGGGTACCCTGAATGATTCCATATGGTGGAATCATATGAGAATATATAATAAATTGTGTCCTGGCCCCGGAATAATTCCCAATGGGTTCACAAGATGTATAGACTCACCCAATAGTCATTTCTAGAGTCCTCAAATTTATAACAGTTATATTTGCTAGTTGGTGCCATCCCATATACTAGGTTCTTGGCCTGTGGAATATGAGCAATTGAAACCAAGTGGAAATCTCTGGAAATGCTCTATTCATACCCCTAGCCAAGAGTAAATAAAACACAATATAGCATTCTTAGGGACTGACAGAAATTAGCATCACCTTTAAATCCTTAAAAGATACAGGGCTGGTGGTCATCATTGTGTCTTCATTGAATATAGAAGCCTTTCTTCTGAAAAACAAAATATAGTGGACAAATATTGGAGCATAAAGTAGATTACTGTAAATTCAAGAAAATAGTACCCCAACTATTGCTGTGATGTCAGATGTGGTATATTTGCTAGAACGGTGTAACATGGCCTCAGAAACTCAGATAAGTGACCACTGATTTGATCTGGTGAATGTTGTCTTTTGCATCTTTATTAGAGAAAAAGGAACAGAAAACCGAATATATTTACAGCTATTCTGTTATAACACAGTTTGAAGGAATCCAGTCTGCCTGGACATCTCACAGAATATCATACTGCTCCACTATTATATAAATGGCATTATTATAATTGGACTGGATGGGCAAGAAATAGCTAGCATGATGGAAATCTTGGTACATGTACTCCAGGTTTTGAGCAATAAACTCTACAAAAATTCAGGGTCCCATCGTGTTAATGAAAATTTTAGAGGTCCAGTATGCCAGGACATTCTCTGCAAAGTAAAGGATAACATACTTTGTGAGTTCCACCATGAAAGGTGAAACACAATGGCTGATAGACCTGGAGTCAACATGTTGTACACCTAGGGATACATCTAGTGACCTGAAAGTCTGGCAGCTTTGAGTGTTTCTCTGGAGTCCTAATAAGATAAGTAAGCAGCAATGAGGAAGAGGTCCAGGTGTGGGAGAACAACTGTTCTTAGGAACGGCTAATTACAAACCCCTGGCAAAATTACCTCCTTCTGCATGTAGTCCCAGTAGCACGACCCTATAAAACTTTCCTCCAGCCCCTGCCACTTTGCAGACCGTCCCTTCTCTGTTATGCCTGCTGCTTTCTCGCAAGGTATCTTCATACTTTCTCTAATAGTCTGCCTTCTTTACCCATGACTGTCTTGGTAAATTCTTTTACCACTCGCAACGCTGGTCCCAGCCAGTTGCACCCATGACATTATGGTGGCGTGTACAGGGACTGCTAGGGGACTCCTCCTTTACTTTCCCCCCTTTCCTCTCCTCCAACTCCAGGTTCCCGGTGGACAGCGTCCAAGCACGGAGACAAGTGAAGGTCCCCAGCCAGGGCCACTTCCTGGCGAACCAGAAGGTCTCATAATGAAGACTTCTGACGGCTGCCGTCCCCATTAGGTGAGAGTTTGGAGTTTTGCCTTCATTTTCAGTTTTCTGGAGGACAAACTCTAATAGCCCTCTGGCAATTGATGGCACCTGGTGTAGCCTGAAGACCAGGAGGTGAATAGGTGTGGCCTTCTTGCCAGGGAGGGAGGAAGGCTCTCCCCTATCCTTACTGGTCGAAAGTCCCCAGTCCCTATGTGCAGCGTTGACTGGCAATGGAAGTTAGACCAGGGCAAATCTACACATGTTTTGGGGGACTCAGGACCCCTCTTTCTCTCTCTAAGTTCCCACATGAAGACAGCCAGCCACTTTGCTTCGGACATCTTAAGCCAGGTGATCCCCGATAGCGCCGAGAGGGTAAGTAGTCCCTCAACATTTCCCCGCCCCGCGCCCCCATACCTGGATTGAAAGCTCCGCATAATTTGTACTGGACTGACCTGGGGTCGCTCACCCAGCGTTCATCCAGCGCAAGGCCCTAGCGCTGGGAGATCTTTTCCAATAGGTTGGATGCCTCTTTTGAAAGTGGATCCCTTAGTGGACATAAGTGGAACCCCCTTTCCTTGGAAGGAGGCCCCGAGAGAAATTGTAGTTCATGTTCCTAGTGGACATTGTTTCCCAGTCCCATCGTGGTACAAAGCCCCTCCATTCCTTCAGACTCGCCGCTGGGCTGTGTTTTAAAGCTTTGGGATAAATCTGACCCTCAGACTCTCAAAAAGAAACATCTAATTTTCTTATATAATACAGCATGACCACTCTATAACCTTCCAGGTCAGGAGTCCTCTTGGCCTCCAGGCAGGACTCTTGCCCCCTACACTATTCTGCAGCTTGGCCTTTTCTGTCACAACTCTTTTAAATGGTCTGAAGTTCCTTATATCCAGGCTTTCATGACTCTGGGGATCCTGATCTCTGCCAAACCTGCTGATGTGCTTGACCAAGTTCTTTGGCCTCACTTGCTCTTCTAACATTTTGGACGAACCTTCTTTTACTCGCTTCTGATCTCCCCAACCAGATGAACCCACTGAGGCCACACCTTCCCTTGACAAGCCACCTTCATATTCAATTACACCTAATCCATCTGCTCCTTCTCCCTCACCTTACCCCCAACATCCCAACCCTGAATGTCATTTTCCAGTAACTTACTTGTCAAATTTGTGTCTTCTAGAATTCGGCAGTTTCAACTTCAAATGATGATGTGAACGGGATGTCATTATCTCCCCAATGATGTCTGATATCTTTACAAACCTCCCCTGGATTCAGCTGGACACCAATTTTGCCCTGACATGTTCCCCCTCTCTGATGAACCCCTTCCTCCAGCAAGATCCAATATTGTAAGTCCCACATTATGGGACAATAACACACAGGGTCTCCTGATAGACTAGTGACCATAGGTAGGGTCAATTCTATGTCCCAGGCCCACAGGAAGCAGTTGGAAGATGAGACCTCCACCTCAATGTCAAAGATTTGTCATTGTTGTTCTGTTGGTGGTGGTGAGGTGGGGGGATGTGGAGTCCTAATAAGCAAGCAACAACAAGGAACGGGCCCTGGGTAGGAGAGAACAATTGTTCTGAGAGTCAGGTAATCAACTTGCTGGCCCAACGACCTTGCTTTGCATTTAGCCCCAGCAGCATGACCCTATAAAATGTCCCTGCAGCCCCTGACTCTGCAGACAGCCCCTTCTCAGGTGTGCTGCCTGTTGCTTTCTTGCAAGGTATCATCATACTTCCTCCAATAAATCTGTCTTCTTTACCCACAACTGTCTTGGCAAATTCTTTTACCTTCTGTGACACCAGCCCCAGTCAGTCACACCCACAACAGGCTCCGAGCAGGAGGGGCTCTGCAGTAATTCCAGGCTTCAGTGCAGGCAATCTTGCTGCTTGGGTTGGCTTATATGACTTGGAAGGCCCTGTGGTTTTGAAGATATGAGTGACTGGAAAGAATGCCATACAGATTTTATGGCAAGCCCCTAGTGGGAGAATCTCGTGCAGACCCCTAATATTCTGGAGATTTGCAGCCTTTGAGAAACGTTTCCTTGTATGATACTGTGACCTGGTATCTGGGCTAGTTTGTCCCACTAACCTTCTTCCTCTTAATACACCTTATATTTAGAGAATACAGATGTTCCCAGAACCTATAAGAAGTGAATTCGAGTGATAGAGTCAGCTGTGGTTGATGTTTGAGATTGTACTGCCTATATCTCCCTTCAGGAATAAAGTGTTTATTTCCCTAACTGTTGGGAGGAATAGCATAAGATGGCCCTCAATTATCAGCTGTTTAGGGGGTTATCCTCAGAAGAACGTTGCCTTAGCCAAGTCACACCTTTTTAGGGTGTGCCTACACTCAATGTCTGATCAATTTGGAAGTAAACAGCCAAGGTCATTCATCCTAATTTGAGAGATCTCTTAAACACCAGATGAGTTCAGGAGCTTCCAGTGGGGTGGGCTGAGGTTTTGTTTGGGATGACAACCTTGTTCAATTATGCTTTCCTCACTTTCTTTTTCTTCCTTTCATAGGCATTGATCCTAAGAGCACCCCTTCATAAATATACTGCATGTGAGTCTCCCTCTCAGAATCTGCTTCTCGGGGATACTGTGACACATTGTTGATCCTTCCTTGGTGGACACATATTAAGGTAAAGCCACAACTGACTGTATACCATTCATTAGAATAAGAAAGGAAAAGATAGTCAATAATATGTCTTTTATTTTTTCCTTTTTATTGGTTTTCTTCCCTCTTAAACTAGAAGTTTCAAGAATGTCTAATCATTTTTTTCGTTAAATCATATTTACATAGCTGAAAGTTTTAAATACAGAAACATAAGGACGTGTAAATTTATTTAAAAAATAATAACTTCTATCCTCATGATTCTCGCTTTTATACATGCACCTTTATTTAATATGTTTCTTTGTTTAAAGTATCAGAGGCCGATACAAACATAGTTTCAGAAAATCTCCATGATTTTTATGTTACTCTGGATATGTCATAGTTTTTCATAAATAACACTGAAAAATTTAGAGATACCTATTGTGTTAAGATTTATTGTTTCTCCCTTTTATGGGTTGTGGTGAAATAATATGCAGGGGACATAGTCCAATTATAGGTAATATCAGAGGAAAATATACTACTAAATATAGTATATGGTTTCTGGTTCAAGTCATTAGCCAGTAATACCATTTTTTATTTCCTTCCAAGGTCATATTGAATACTTACATAATATTTCAAGAGAATAAAATAATGAGATCATTGGGAAACCACAATGGTAAGAATTTGCAGACATTTTGGGAGTTAGATAAAGATTGGCAGTGAAGTCACAGCAGATGAAATACCAGAGCTATGTTTTTCAAGCTGTGTACTGTATAACTCTAGGGGCTCAATTTACATAGACTTATGCAGGGTTTAATCTGCTCAAACATCTAGAGAGGCCCTGGAGACACCAACCCAAGGTATACTTATGAGTTGTTTCCCCAAATTATTCCTAAAGGAGTCCCAAATAAAAGCCAACAAATTCAAAGAGCAGAAGTGGGCCTTGGGGCCATAGAAAAAGTCATTAAATGAATGAATACAAAATAGCCCAGAGAGCAAGCCTTTCCTTTCTCCCGCAGCCAAACAGAATGACTGGTAAGAGAAGATTTGCTCTCAAGGTAAAACACTGGAGCAAATTACAGAAAGTCTCTGGTCTTTCTGGGAAGAGTTTGAAGTCCTAAGAGAAAAGCACCCTGGAGCTTTGGACAAGTCCTAACTGCCACAGCAGATAGGACTGGGGAAACTAGAAATTATAATCTGCCCTGAGAGAAAGAATTTATCCCACTTCACCTCGAGAGTCACTTCTTGTTTTGGCAACTGTGTAGGTCTCCAGGCTCCCTGCCTATATTAATCAATCTAGTCATTCAATTAATTATGAATAGGCAATCAAGACTAACAAGAGAGTTGAGAACAACCAGCACCATGGGTTTTAGCAATAATAAGACTGCCTAGGAAACAAATCATCTGAGAAAAAAGATAATTGAAATATATACTTAATATCTTTAGAGAGTTTCAAATGATGCTGCATTTTTAAAACCAAACCAGGCTGTCATGATAAAATAAAGAATGACAAAAAGTTCTTGAAAATTAAAATATGATTTTTGAGAACAAAAATAAAGAATTTTCTGATTGATACTATAAAAATGGCTGAAGAGCAAATATGTGATCAGGAATAAAATAAGTTTCCTAGACTATGATAAAAATGTAAAGTATAAGTAAGTACATGATAAAGGTTGCAATACATGGATGATAGACTCAGAATGTATAGCAAACAGAAATAATGGAGAAGAAAAAACATTTAAAAATTAATAGAGAATTTTCAAAACTAATATTATAGTATGACATATATAGTATAAATGTTTATGTTGAAGGGGCCTACAGAATTAATGAGAAAAATTACAAAAAGACATACATGTAGAAAGATCACAGGAGAGAAAAGGGAGAGTAAAAAACTTAAATATTAAGAAACAAATATCATATTTTCCTCAGTTTCATCAGCAACACTGAATAATAGAAGACAGTAGAGTAATATTTTCTAATTTTAAGCCTATAAATCTATATGTAAACAAATTATGAGAAAAAATAAAAATTAGGAGATATGGAGGAACTCAGAAAATTTCTAATCTGTTAAGCCCACACATACACATATATATGTTTATATGTAAGAATGTGTATGTACACATATGATTTGATATGTATATACATATACATATATATGTGCACATTAGAGTTTCTCAATTTTGGCACTATGGACACTTTGGCTCAGATAATTCTTTGTTGTAAAAATGTATCAAGTGCATTGTGGGATATTTAGCAGCATCATTGTCTGGTAAAGGCAGGGGATCAAAATCACCTCAAGTTAGAAACCACTGGTATCCTTGCATATATATGTGTATGTACATATGTGTCATATGTATCTATATATACACAAACACATGCAAAAACCATGTTATGCACATATATGTGTAAGATTTTATATGTATAGGATTATATATATAAGATTATATATATACCTGTACACATACATATATGTATATATGTAAGATTTTATACAAGGTATACATAATATATAGTTGACCCTCGAATAACATGGGGGTTATGGACACTGACCCCCATGCAGTAAAAACTTTGACTATCACTCTTTATTTTTCAAAACCTTTATGAATAGCTTTCTCTTAACAAGAAGCCTAACCAATGTGTAGTCAATTAACACATATTTTGCATGTTATATGTATTATATACTTTACTGTTACAATAAAGCAAGCTAGAGAAAAAATATTAAGAAAATCATAAGGAAGAGAAAATATATTTAATATATATTAAGTGGAAGTATATCATCATGAAGGTCTTCATTCTTATTGTCTTCAAATTAAGTAGGCTGAGAAAGAGGAGGAAGAGGAAGGCTTAGTCTTAATGTCCCATGGGTGGCAGAGATGGAAGAAAAGCCATGCAAAAGGAAATCCAAACAGTTCAAACTTGTGTTGTTCAAGGGTCAAAGGAATATATGGACAGATGATAGATAGAAGATTAGATAGATATTAATGGATGGATGGATGGATAGATAGATAGATAGATAGATAGATAGATAGATAGATAGATATAGATAGCAGCCCCAAATCAGCATTCTGGAATGGGTGGCCTCATAGTAGTTAAGTCTTGGTGTTGGTCCTAGCACTCACAGATAGGCCTTGGTTTTTTCTGTTGAACATAAGTAGTCTCATAGAACATAAACTTGAGACAAGTCCACTCTGTGACCATGATGAAATAAGAGAAATAAAGACCACTATGTAATCATGTCTGAACACAGACAAAATACAAATATTTTTCAAACCACGAACGTGACCAGCATCTTCCTATCTTGTCTAATAAGAGTGACTGTTTTATCCTTATCAATTATATCTTTAACCTTTATCTAATGTTCTCTCCTTCTAGATAGACTTACTACAACATCCAATCACAGAATTACTTCACTTCCTGAGAGCATACAATTTAAAGAAAGCCCTACTTACTTAAACTCTCCCAAATTATATAAAGTAATTCTAAATCCAATAGTAGGTTCATTCTAACACTCCTTAGTGAGATGCTTCCCCACAGTTTCCAGCTGCAATAAGTAATGAACTCAACTTCTTCAGCTGCAGATGCTCCTGGTAATCCAAGGAAGTATTACATAGGATATAAGAAAAATTTGCATATAAATTAGAAAAAGTGAAGGACACTGGAAAGAAAACAACAACAACAGAAGCCATTAACCATTTGCCATTTAGAAGCTTCAGTTACACAGGGTTTTATTGCTTTTTTTATGATCCATATATCTTATTTAAGTTTACAGTAAATAGTATTTAAATGTGGATATAAAAATGTTATTTATTGGTTTTCAGCCTTTATTTAAAAACCTACAAATAAAGAGAATAAACTTAAGTAGAGTAATGTACCTGAATATACTGATCAATATTACTTACCTTGATGTTGCCAAAATCATGATAGAGATGATGGAAGTTGAGACATGGAACAGAAAAAACAAGATGGAGAAAAAGCCAGTGCGATAATCATTACCTCACCTTTCATAGAGGAGACTCATCTTTCATATCTAAGTCTCCTCTAGATAGTGTCTCGATAGTGTTAAAAGTTGATGAAAAAAGATATAAAGCCATAAAAATATAGTTTAGTTAAAAGTTGAAATTACTACACAAAAAACTAAAACTAAATCAGTAAAAAGTGTTGAATTTGTAGCAGGCGCATGGCAATAGTCTAACTACAGTGAATTCTCAAACTTTATTGAAGGAAGTAAATAGTTACTGTTTAATGTTGACAAATCAAAAAATAGAAGTATAGCACAAGATTTAAAGTTGTTATATTAAACTCAGTGTGACCAGTATAATAAACTTTTAGCAGTGGCAGCAACAGCAGAATAGAAAGGAAACCATGAAAAATGGTAGACTTTACTCTACTCTCTATTTCATAGATTTCTGCATACATTTTAACCACATGTGCCTATTAGTTCCATAATTTAAATAAATAATGGTACTCTCATGGCACGTAATACTTTGCAATAGTAATGTTTACAGAATATTAAGTGAAAAAGCAAGTTTCAGAAAAGTATGCATAACATGAGCTCATATATGTAAATATATACAAAGTACATATTGCAAATAAATATTATATATAATGTATATAGCAAATGTATATATTCTGTATGTCTTACAAGATGCGCATTTCATAACGACAGATAAATCTTGGAGAATGGGTGGCTTGGAAAAAAGTGAATGGATTTGATAGATATTTAGAAAATGTATGGCTGAGTGATTAGGTGTGGAGAATAGCGAGATGTGAAAGGAAACTGGCATTTTGGCTTGAGCACTAGATGGATGGTCATTCTGATAAAGAAAAATCACTGGGAGAAGAAGAGGGCTGCTTGCTTATCTGTCAGTTCATTTGTGTGTTTTTTGTTTTTGTTTTTGTTTTTCAGAGGATGGGGAGAGCAATAATAACTTTGATTCTGAACAAATTAAATGTTTGTATTTAGTGCAAACATCTAAATGGGCGTGTTCAATAGGCAATTGGATATACAGGATTGAAACTTGCAAGAGAAATTCAGCCTACTGATACTGAGTGATAGTTGTAGCTTACAGTGGCTCCTAGAGGTAACTGAAAACATGGACTGTAGGAGGTGGCTTAGGTAGACCAAGTGGACCAAGGAGAAAAGAGGCATGCAGTCTCTGAGGAACATAAATATTTGATGCTGAAAGAGTATTAGATACAGTTAGGTCATGTGGTCTAGAAAGTGGGAGGGAAAACATCCAGATCTCTCCCTCATATATTAGGGTACTATCAGAGAAGCAAGGTTTAGTATAGGAATTTGACTTCACACAGCTGTGGAAGCTGATTAAACAGTCTCAGACCGCTTCTTCTGTGTCTGATGCTGGAAGTTGAAATACAATAGGCATAGACAGTTGGAAAGGGAAAATGGATACGAAGTGGGGGAGCACCGGGACAATCTAGAACCAATGACCAGGAGATGATTGTAAATTTATGAGGACAGAGTGGAACTGTCTCCAACCTTGATGAACTGGCTGTCCTTCAGGAGAAGCTGGTACCTTTCGTCATGGAGTTAAACATGCCCTGGCCCAGAAGTCAGAGAACCTAAAGGAGGGTCAGGGAAGGTGGGGCAGTGCAGCTTGGCTAGGACCCCTACTGGAATAATGTGAGCAAGCAGAGTAGTGACAACATGCATAAGCTACAAAAGTGCCTGCCTTGGCCTGAGCATAAAGACAAAATGGGTGCTGCTTCACTTGCCCACAAAATCTCGCCCAAAAATATTTTTTGGTACCTACCTTAACCAGGAACATACAGGGAATTTAGGGAAATGTAGTTCAACTTAGCCAGGTTGGCAATTTAAAAACTATCAAACCTGGTGATACTTTTTAAGGATGTAAAATTAGTCATTAGTACCTTCTCACTCTCCATTATCTAGTTTATTTTCTAATTCTTAGTCCAAGAAGTCCTTAGGGGCCTTTCTCAGGTATTGCCCATCTATGCTTATGCTAAATAATCAACATGCAGCCACTTAACCCACTGCCATGCCAAACTCAAATTCCTCAGTGCGCTTATCTCAGCAAGGCTTCAGGAAGTAACAGTACTCCACACAGTGCTCGACAAATGTTTGTTGAATCCAGATGAGTGAATGGCTCCAGATTGAGTTAAATCACATTAAGATATAAACTGCTGGTAACATTGCAGAGGCAATGTGGAATAGCAGAAGAAGCAGCAGAGATATTCTCTGGGGTTCGACATATCTGAATTTTCACTCCATCACCCTTGTCTTGGTAAATTACTTAATCTTTTTTTCTGAGCTTTTGCTCCCCTCTGTTTTAAATTGGATTAATATTATTATAGCTCACAGGGTAGTTATGAGAATACATGTCTATCACAGTGCTTGTTACTTATCAATCAGTCACTCAACAGATATTAAAACACTTCTGCTAACTCTTGGAACCCAACAAGAGGCCTTTGAACTCTTGACCCAATATGAAATTAAGTGAAAAGTTCAGCTAGCAAGCATATGAAGAAGTTAGATTTGGCAGTGGGTCACAGAGTGGGCCTATCAGACTGGTCTAAGAGTATAAAACTCTGCTTCTCCTAAAAGATATTTCACACACACACTATATACATACATAATATTTTATTGCCTTTTCACCTCTTTTTGTCTTCCTTTGCTTTTGAATCCACAGGACTCCTAATGATAATGATTTTTTTTTTCCCCCAAGAGCTAACACAGTATGGGAGAGTGGAAGACAGCCAGTGACAGTGAGGGAAAATCAGTAACATTGAGAGGCAGCAGGGACCTATATAGGTCATTATTAAATCATGGACTACCATTAAAAATTTAACACTAGTCAATAAGGATATTCAGTAGGCTCCAACCTGCAAACACGCTGTGTGACATGACACTGTTAAAATTGTTGCCTGGTATAATCTCCTTACTAGACACACCATAGGAATGAAGAAGAAAATAGACTGTGAGCAATTAGGAATGAAGAAGAAAATAGACTGTGAGCAATAGGTACTTAGAAAAGCGTTGAAATTATTTTCTTCAGGTAAAGACTCTTTTACCAGCACCCTTCCTGTAATATTAACCCTTAAGTGTTCTCTAGGGGCATATTTCACAAGAATTTTGTCATATCATCTGGTGGTAATTTGTCCTGCCTTCCCCAGCACCACAAAATAGCCATGGTCTTTGCTTTTCTCTACTGGTTACTTATGCACTTAGCTCCTTATTGTTCTATTTTACTTTCTGTTCTATTTTCTACCAGAATGCAAGCTTCCTATGTGCTCAAATGTTGGTGATCGAAGGTATGGGAAGACATTACAGTTTTCAAACTTGGACCTGCTTACACAAGTTTTCCAGTAACAATCACCTGTTTGTTCTTTGTTGTAAGACCTTTCATATACTTTTATGAACCTCCTCCTATACCACTGCTTTCAGTCACCCGGAAGTACAAAGATGAATTCCTAAAACAGAGAAAGCGATTATGAGATTAGCTATTTCAATGTTACTGATGTTTAGCTTCCTATATTGAATTTGTGATTATAAACAACATTCGAATTTCACTAGTAATGATCTTTTTAGCTCAAGTTATAATTCTGCAATGTCAAGGGTATAATTTCAGTTTGGTAGAGTATGTATTTTATATCATCAAAATTTAAGCCTGATGCACTTTTTCCCCAGGTTAATGTACATAAGTCAATTGCTTAAGTATTAACAAAATGTCCTAAACTCCAGGCTCCACTTCCATGAGTTAAAATATAAGAGTCACATTTTAATATCCTTTTATCAATTCTTTGCTACCCGTGTGTTTTTCCTTTTAAAAATCAGCTATATAATTGCTGCCTTTCACCTCTGAAGTTGATACTAATGATGGGCAACACACTCCACATTTGCATCCATGCCTGGAAAGATCTCAGTGTGACTTATGTTCCTACCCACACAGCTCGCACATACAGCTTGGCTCTCTTAGTACTCTTTCCAATAGACTCTGTGCCCATAATGTAAAAGTTTCCATATTTCCTTTGACGTGAGACAGAGAAAGAGAGGGTGAGAGAACAGAGAGAGCACCAGTTGTTTGGAATCTTATAGACCTGAGAACCTTTGACTCACTGTCTGTGTGTCATACTGACTCAGTGCTGTGAGACTGGTGATATTCCAGGCATTTAGCTGTGGGACTCCTGTTTTGCCCTGGAATTTTGAAAATGATCCCAGGTAAGGCTGATGAAACAGCTGTGCCAGTGTAGCATGTTATCTGTAGCAAGTCCAAGTCTGGCATGTGTTTTTAAACAAGATCTGCAAGTTGCATTGTGAAAGGTCATATTTGAAAGTTAATGACATTTGAAAATACTTTAAAAATAGAAACATGTTATAAACGTGGGTATCTGTGATAATGGGCGTGGAGTTATACAAAATCCTCCAGTAAATAATAAAAATTCACACGTATTTAGGGAATCCCAGTTGAATAGAAGAAATAGAAATTACCGGATTAACATTTAACCAACATTCCAGACTTAGAGTAACTTTCTGACTTCGAGATAAGTTGCTGCTGAGAGAAGGGCCTCATTGAATTCCCTCATATTACAGTTGCCTACAAATGATTATTATGTTTCCTTATTTCAAAAGTAGGTCAGATCCCAGTATGCTTTGCTGCATTTAAATTCCAGTCATGAGACTGATATGAGAGAAACATAAAAGTGGCTTCTTCTTTTTCTGAAGGTTTACTTATCTGCATGGTCTTTTTTTTCCTACTTGCATTACAAAGCTAAATTAGTTTATGTGAATTATGAACAATCTATCTTTATTGCAGCTATCTTCAGCCACTTCATCTATGTTGCTAATCACCTACCATGAACATGCAAAGTACTCTTAACAGTACCAAAATATTTACGACATCTTATATTTCTAAAGTATTTCAAAGGACTATGTAGAAACACTAAAATAAAAACCTGCTGTATTTCACACAGCTGACAGTTTAAAATCAGATATAAGCCCTAGTGAAATCTTCTGCTTGATCTTCAAATTACAAATATCATTTGCATAGGAAGAGAAAAACTATATTTTCTCAATGGTTCACTCACAAGAATCCCTTAGACTATTGAATATTAATGCAATCTAGGCAGACACTTGGGCATTGCAGATGAAAGGGAATGTTTATACTAGTAATAGCGCTTATCCAAAACCATGACTGAGTAGAGAACAAGAATCTACATTTATGTACCACATAATGATGTTTTGGGTCAGCAATGGACTGCATATAGGATGATGGTCCCATAAGATTTTAATGGAGCTGAAAAGTTCCTATCGCCTAGTGACATCTTGGTCTTGACCATGTATAGGCCTAGTGTTTGTATCTCCATTTTTAACAACAACAAAAAATGTTTAAAAAGAAAAATAAAATAAAAACAAACGCTTATAAGGATAGAACATATTTTTGTGGAGTTATACATTGTTTTATGCTGTTATTACTAAAAGCAAAAAGTTAAAAAATTGAAACTTTATAAAGTAAAAAAGTTACAGTAAGCTAAGACTAATTTATTGTTGAAGACAGAAGTTTTAAAAATAAATATAGTGTAGCCTAAGTGTACAGTGTTTATAAAGTCTACAGTGGTGTAATATCCTTTGCCTTCATATTTACTTACCATTCACTCACTGACTTACCCAGAGCAACTTTCAGTTCTGCAAGCCCTATCAATGGTAAGCGCCCTATACAAGTATACCATTAAAAAAAATCTTTTATTTAACATTTTTACGGTATCCTCTCTATGTCTACATATGTTTAATTCATGAATACTTACCATTGTGTCACTATTGCCTATAGTACTCAATATAGCAACACGCTGTACAGGTTTGTAGCCTAGAAGCAATAGATTATGCCATATAGCCTAGGTTTGTAGTAGGCTATACCATCAAGTTTTGTGTAAGTATACTCTATGATGTTTAGACAATGAGGAAATTGTCTAAGGCACATTGTTAAGCAATGCATGACTGTAATTACTTGTGGTTGAGAATTGGGAAGCTGTTTTTCAAGCACAAGTAAATAAAGGTCATCATTCCTTTTAGACTTTAAATTACAGCTGGATTTTGAACTCCTTAAGAAGCAGTTTGGTTTTCAATCCATTACTCTTCTAATGGTATTAACACTTTCTCAATATTTCTCATTGAAGATAGAAGCAACACAAATGAATTCATAGTATGTATAGGCACTCATATATCTTTTTTTTTAACTTTTAAGTTCAGGGGTACAAGTGCAGGTTTCTTACATAAGTAAATGTGTCATGGGGGTTTGTTGTACAGCTTATTTCATCATATATGTATTAAACCTAGTACCTATTAGTGATTTCTCCTGATCCTCTCTTTCCTGTCAACATCCACCCTTTGAAAGGCCCCAGTGTGTGTTGTTCCCCTATAGTTCCCCTATATGTGTCCATGTGTTCTCATCATTTAGCTCCCACTTGTAAGTGAGAACAGGCAGTATTTAGTTTTCAGTTTCTGTGTTAGTATGCTAAGGATAATGGCTTCCAAGATGCGTTTTGAAAAGCTATTGATCTCATATTCTAAGTTGATGTCCCAAAGCAAGCTTGTCCAACCTGCAGCCCATGGGCCGCATGCAGCCCAGGAAGACTTTGAATGCAGCCCCACACAAATTTGTAACTTTGTTAAAACAATATGAGATTTTTTGCAATTTTTTTTTTAGCTCAGCAGCTATCATTAGTATATTTTATCTGCAGTACAAGACAATTCTTTTTCCAGTGTGCCCAGAGAAGCCAAAAGATTGGACACTCCTGCAGCCTAAAGGAAAAAAATTAGTCCCCAGATATTACAGTCCTCAGGAATTTCTGTCTACAATGGAACATTTATATTTATAAGATAAAAGTTAAACTCTGCTGGGAACATGGGAGAATACTCTAGACTTTACTTATATCTTAATGGTTTAATTTAAATAGGTTATTTGAAAGGTGTTTTTAAATTATTTTAATATGTTCAGTATGTAATTTTGCATTCATTTACTTATCTTTCAATAATATGTTCTTTCACTAAAAGTATATTTTTCACATAATAGTCAATATTTTCTAGAATGGTTAATGATTTATTGAAATTTAAATGGAGGTGATCTCAGAAGCAGATTATGTGTATGAGTAAGACAGTATGCGTGTGTGTGTGAGTGTGTGTGTGTATATGTGTGTGTTTTAATCCACTTAGGTTCTCCAGAAGCGCTCTTGCTTATGAAGCAGTGCTCATGGTGTCTCCTGAACACTTGTTACATCGTTTCTCCAAGATAGAGTGGTACTTGTGAATCACTTAGATAAAAACGAGGTATACACACACAAAGAAAACTCTAGAAAAGTGACCTTACACTCACCAGACCCACCATATTTTTCACTGGGTCTTTATTTTGTTCAGGAAGAAGAGAAATGCTGGAGAGACTTGGACTACACTTTTCTATTTTAGCCCATAGACGCAATGTCTTGAAGTTTCTTTCCTGTTTTTCTCATGGCATTAAACTCTTAGATTTTTAAATAACAAGTGAATGCGCTCTGTAGGAACTCTAAGGATGTAGGCGTAAAGGAGAGGTAACAATCTCCTTCCTTCTCTAACCCTATATCTGCCTTTCTTCCACACCGTTCACATTCACCTCAAATATCCAGCGTATGCAAGTCAGTGTGGAAAACACTCTTCCTAACATCATTTTTTGCACAAACACTATATATACATATTTATATACAATACATACATGCCTGTGTCTATATATTTGTATTGTAAATATTTATTTTCTCTATAGTATGATGTTTTGAGCTCTTAAAAAAATAAAAACTTTTCTGGCTGAAGACAGACTGCCCCACAAGGGCTAGCTAATTCTTAAAGACCACAAAGGGTCCAGCCAGGATCATGACTTTGATAAACAAACTGACCAATTAGGGCCATGTTACCTCTATGTTGTCCAACCACCCAAGGATACAATCTTCCTCTACTTTAATTATTCAGAACCAGGTGCCAAGCAACTTGAGATCACCCCTCTAGTCAAAATCCCCCAAACTTTTTGCAATTAGTCAATCCTGAACTGTTCACCCTGCCCGCTTTGCCTTTACCATGCAAACCTCAATAAAGGCAGTGGCCTGAACCTTCCTGTTGTTCCTGTCTTCTTGCACCTGACTACCCTGGTGTCTTTTCCATGCACCTCTGGGTGGTGTGCAGTGCCTCCTGTCTGCAGGACCTATGAACGTAAGAAACTGTTTTTTTTTCCCCCGACCCTCCTTTCCTGGCCATAATTGACTGACCATGTCATAAAATAATACAAAATATAGGTTTATACATAAATATATACAGATACCTGTACATACACACAGATAATTATTTTTTTTAAATTAAATAATATTTAAAACTCTACACTCCAGTTTGTTTTTCTGAATATGTATCATGCATAGTCATCCATATCAATTCATCTTTTTAATGGCTGTGTATTATTCCACAGTGTCCATAGAATATGAATATCATTCTGGATACCTTCTGCTTGACTACCCAGATCTGCTTGCCACTCACCTCTATGCTGCTCTTCAGGAGGCAAACTCCCGTGGTTTCCCTTGTCCTCTGGTTGGGTTGACAAATAGACAGGAGATTAACAAGAGAAGAAAAAGGTGAGGGCAGCTTATTTATTCCCCGACTGCCTTTGTGCAAGTCAGACTCATCTTGACTGTTTTTCAACTGAGCACCACTTCTCCTCTCAAGGAGGTCTTTCTCTATTTCCTTCCTTCCTTCCTTCCTTCCTTCCTTCCTTCCTTCCTTCCTTCCTTCCTTCCTTCCTTCCTTCCTTCCTTCCTTCCTTCCTTCCTTCCTTCCTTCCTTCCTTCCTTCCTTCCTTCCTTCCTTCCTTCCTTCCTTCTTCCTTCCTTCCTTCCTTCCCCTCTCTCTCGTTCTTTCTTTCTTCTTCTTCTTTTTTTTTTTAACAGAGTCTCGCTCAGTCACCCAGGTGGAGTCCAGTGGCATGATCTTGCTTCACTGAAACCTCCAACTCCTGGGTTCAAGCGATTCTCCTGCCTCAGTCTACCGAGTAGCGCACCACAACCCCGGGTTAATTGTTGTAATTTTGCTAGAAACAAGTTTTTGCCATGTTGGCCAGGCTGGTCTCGAATTCCTGACCTCAGGTGATCCACCCACTTCAGCCTCTCAAAGTCCTGGGATTACAGGTGTGAGCCACTGCACCCGGGCCCTTTCCTCTACTTTCTTCTTCTGAACTTTGCACAGGTTCCTCTTTTTGGAATTAGGGAAGGTAGCAACTCCAATGCTACTAAACTTTGGTCATTGAAGTAGCACTTATGGTTTCCCTACATACTAATTATACTTTTAAAATACTTCCCTTATGGATAATGATCATGACTTCTCTGTTCCCTTTGACTCTGGCTGATAAAATTATTCAGTGTTACCATGCTACTGAATATTCACTTTACTTTCAGTATTTTTGTTGAAGTAAACGTCTTCTACCTATATTCTTATGTACTGTGCTTTTATTGCTGTAAAGTGTTGGCCAAAAGTAGCAATGTTCATTCAAAAGTTAACTTTTAATATTTATAGGTATTTCCAGATAACTTTCTATAAGGTTTGAAACAATTCACACTTTCACTAGCAGTTTAATTATTTAATTATTTGATTGACTTTTAACAAGCAATTTGAAATTCTTACCATATGCCAGAGACTCTATAAAGGGTTTTAAGAATATTAACATAATCTAGTATATAAAGTTTCCCATTTCCATATATCTTTACCATATGTTTGTAAAGTGGTGTCTCATTTAAATTTGTATTTAGTTGGCTATTACTGAGGCTAAGTATGTATTTACTTATTATCTATCTATCTATCTATCTATCTATCTATCTATCATCTATCTTCTACCCTCTATCTTGTCTAAATATATTTCCTTGTCAATGAATTGTCTATTCATATTTTTGCCATTCTATTGTATGTGTACGTTAGTGAGACAAGTTAGATTGAGAGGCATTTAGATGGGTGGTTGTAATCCAATACATTTAATAGCTTTTAAAATACATCACAATTTTCAAATTAAATAATTCTGTAAAGATAAGAAGAGATCATATGTAATCAATTAATCATATGAATCATGTTATTAATTAATCATATTAATCATATGTCATATATGCTTCTATGATCCACAGCCAGTACTTATACAATGGTGTGTGGTCAAAAGGAATGCTTTGCATTTCACTGACAGAATCAGAGACATATGTAGATTGGTGAACTGCCAAAAATAATGCATTTTACTAAGGTGTCGTTTGTAAAGTAACATTATGGTTTATAGGTTGTAAAGTAACATTATGGTTTATAGGTTTCTAAAATGTATAAATGTGGCTCAATCATACATGCAAAGGCCTTGGAAAAATTGAGTTTACAGATGAAGAAACTGGGTTTCCTAGCAACACAGCTGGCTAGTAGCATTGAAGTGGGAAGAATCTAAGATTAACAAAGTAGATCTTAATGCTTTGGCTTTTCTTATTCCTAAAACGGGGAAAATAGTACAGCAGGGTTGGGTTGACTAAGTGAGACGATGGGTGTTTTAGTGTGAAAAACCCAAACCCCTATATAAGACAATGCTTTAGGGAAAAACTGGATCTAGAACCCAGTTGCTCTGGCTTGTCTGTCTCATACACTTTGTGCTGACTGCCCTCCAAGAAATTCTGGCCATAGGCATTTTGTAGATCCTGAATAACTTAGGCAAAGGCATGCCAAAAAATTCTTCAGTTAGTCTTTAGTATCCAGGAACCTAGAAATCCTCAGTAATAGATATGTAACATTTTTTTAAACTCAGGGTTCAGCAACAGAGGTAATAGTCAAAACAAACATCAAATATTTTCAGTTAAAAGGTGCCAGATGAGAGATAACTCCTTTCAGTAGGAAAACTCAAGTCAGTGTGTTTGCTCATGCATCAAGCACGTTGCGTTTTTCCCCACCATCACCCTGCTATCCCACCTAAAGCACTTAGATGAAAAAAGAAATGCAAAATCTCCAACCTTGCTAAGAATAAGTTGTGATAAGCAATTATGGATGATTACAAGTGTGGATAATGCAAGGCCACATAATGAACTGTGTCTAATGATAGATTCAAAAAGCTGATCCCAATAACAAATTTGTTTTTAATGAGAATTCAGGGAAATGCTATTATTTTCAAACCATTAAACTATACAGTAGTTAACTTTTTATTATATATGTAGTCTACTCTATAGATTTGTTTGGTTTTTTGTTTAAAAATCTATGGTATGCATTTTTCTACTGTAATTTCTGAGGACTGAAGTTTGCAAATTAATCATCTGTACAGTTCAATTAGGCAGAAGAATTATCATCTTAGCTATGTCAAATAAAAATGCATTTTAAGGTAAAACATTAGCAATAAGTATATTCTATCCAAGGCCTGAAGGATATTTATTTCATTTACTATTTTTACCTAAAAAAAATCTGTATTAGTTCCAGTTTTGAATAAGATGAAGTAAGCATACTCCTACCAAATGCACCTAAAACTTCTGTATAGAATGCATGAAGAAGCTGTCTGAGGACTCAAAAATAAATGGGAGAAGGTGGAACTGGAGAAAAGTGCCAGAGTTTGATATAGCAACAAAATGGATATTTCTTATTTTATTTTATATTTTCCACTAGTTCCAAGGCTGGACTCAAAGGAAGCTTAAGACCCATGCTTACTACATGCATTCAGAAAAGGTGCCACAGAAAAGTCTCTGTTTCTTATTTGAGGAGTGGGAAAGAAATTCCTAACAGGTAGGAGAGAGTCAAATAAATATCTGTACTTTCATTTCATCCATTCTCTCCTCTTCCAGTCCCAGGCAGTAGAGGAAGCAATGGCATCAACATTCAGACAGGTAACCACAACTGTAAGGGAGGTGAGCCCTTCTCTCTGTCCAGAGGAACTTTGGTCCCAAGGGTGTGGAAAGAATCACAAAATCTCAATTCATATTCTCTCTCTCTCTCTCTCTCTCTATCTATCTATCTCTATCTCTTTCTCTTTCTCTCCCTCCCTCCCCATCCTTTTATTGGTTGTCCTCTAAGGCAGCCATAGTCATTCCAAGTATGCAACAGAGTGGGGAAAATAAAACTCTGGCTTTCTTGGCAGAGGGCTGGAAAGCATGGATCTTGTGAAGTGAAAAGTTTCACAGAAGTGGTAAAGAAGATAAATAATACACGACATGAAGCGGGCTTATCCTAGGAATGCAAGGCTGGTTTAATATTCAAATATTAATTAAAAAACAAAGTAGAAAGCAGATGATGTTAACTGATACAAAAATTTTTGATAAAATTCAACCTCTATTAAGGAGCAAAACTCTCAGTCAACTAAGAATACCAGTGAACATGTTTTAATTGATAACAATAATCTACATGAAAACCCCAACAGGTATCATCAGGCTTAATGAGAAAAGATGTTTTTTTTTCCTCATAAGATTGGGAACATGGCCAGGATTAAGTCCTTGCCACTTTTCTAACTATTCCTATCCCACATTGTAGTATATATTCCAGACATTGTAATAAGGGGAGTAAAAAATATATACAAAAATTCATTGGAAAGAAAGAATAACATTGTTTCCATTTGCAAATAAAAATTGCCTATGGAGAGCTTAGCAAGTCCTAGGATATGAGGTCACCATAGGAAAACTCAGTCACATTTCCATTTACTAGTAATGAACAATTAGAAACTTTTTTTTAATGTCAATTACAATGGCTCCAAAAGGTTTACAAATATGCATATTTTAAAACAGAATCTGTATACTGAAAATGACAAAATGCTAATGAAAGAATTTAAAGATGATATATGTAATACACACAGATTGGAAGACTCAGTCTACTTAAGATGTCAATTCTCCCCAAATTAATCTGTGTTATCATACAAATCTCAAAAGGATTTTTTCATTCAGAGAAAAGAATATTCCAAAATTTATAGAAAATGTTGAAATAGCTAGAATAGTCAAAAGTTTTGAAAAAGGGGAATTTGGAGCACTCACACTAATTTAAGACATTATAAGGCTTTAGTATTTAGGATGTAATATGGACAATCAAAAAATAATAATAATGTTTCCAGAAAAGAATCTTTCCTCCAAAAAAGCATGACAAACTAATTTTGGCAAAGGCACACAGGCAATTCAATAGAGCAAAAACAGTCTTACCATTTGTTTCAATGAACAAATGGTATTGAAACAATTAGACATCCATTTATAAAGAAAAAATGAACCTCAACCTCACACCTTATAGAAAAATTAACTCAGACCAAATAACAAAATACAAATTGTAAAAACTATAAAACTTCCTGATAAAAAGAAAATTTTTATAACCACGTGTTAGGGAAGAAGTTATTAGATATGACACCAAAAGCATGATTGGTTAAAGAAAAATATTGATAAATTAGGATTTCATCAATATTAGATAAACTTTTTTCATGTGAAGGAAATTATTAATAAACTGAGAAGTCACATAGGAGAAAGTACTGTAATTCATAAGAAGTCTCAAAATTCAGCAATAATAAAACAACTAATGCAATTAAAAAACAGGCAAAATATCTGAACAGACACTTTACCAGAGAATATATACATATAGATAATAAGCATATGAAAAAACTTAACATTAGCCATTTGAGAAACGCAAATCAAAGCCACAATGAGATATCACTACAAGGCTATAAGAATGACTAAAACCGTTAATGACAACAACAACAACAACAAAAAGAAAACCTAACAATACCAAAAGTTGGCAAGGATGTGGAGCAACTAGAACTCTCATGCACTGCCAGTGGGAATGCAAAATTGTACTGTCATTCCGTAAAACAGTTTGGCAGGTTCTTGTGAAGAGAAACATATCTTTACCGTACAATCCAGCAATCCCCATTCTAGATATTCCTCATATAGAAATTTGAACATATGTTCACACAAATGCATGCACACAAATGTTTATAGTGTCTCTATTTATAACTGCCAAAACCTCTAAGCAATCCAGATGTCATTCCTTGGAGAATGGATAAATGAATCACGGTACATCCATGTAATTAAATACTCTCAGTAACCAAAAGGAAAAAATACTATTGATCCTATTGACACAATAACAGGGGTGTATGTCAAAAATCTTATGCTGAATGAAGACAGTCTCAGAATGTTCCATCAATTTCAAATACTTTTAAAAAGTAAAACTATAGGGAAAGGGAACAAATCAATGGTTGCCTAGAATTAAGCATACAGAGGGGGTTTGATTACAAATAAGAAGTCCAAGAGTGTTTTTTGGGGAGATGGAACTGATTCTGACTGTAGTAGTGAATACCTGAATGAACAAAAATATGTATTATATTTTATATATTGTATATATAATATATATTACAATTTTAGAACAAACTAAGGTCAATTGTACTTAGATAAATTTTAAAACAGTAATAACTCCTTTTACCATAATCTTTAGTTGCCTTTCTTGTTATGCTGTCACCTAGAGCAAACCACGTAAATTTTAAACAATGCTAATCATAAGGCCAAAAGAAAAGAACTGAAGTTGCTCCATTTGTTCTAAACTGTTGCAGATACTCCGTGATGTATTTTTACATGGTATATCTTTATAAGAATCCTATCTTCCTATAGTTCAATGGTTTTACAATACTTATTAAGGATTATGAAAACAACTCCTCTAATTCTCTGTTGATGTATCAATACATAGGGATATCAGTGTTACAGCTATTCATCATTGACAAGTATAGAGTGTCTACAAAATTATTTTTCTTATTTTAATATTTTTTGGACGAGGGATAGTAGAAATGCATGCTCAATGGCATTTTGTTATAGAAAACTGTATGCAGAAATATTTCCTCTTCACCATTATATGTGTTTATAAGGATTGACACAAACATTTATGGTAAGAAAGATTTAAACTTTCTCTAACTTCATTTCTCTGATTTTTCAAGAAAGCAGGACTTGAATTTCAACTGAGTAATCTTCAGCACTCTCTGGGATTTGAGGAAATGAACCAATACTTAAATTCAAATGATATGGACAGGAGACGGAAATACTGGGTAAAAGATGGCGGTTACCTGGCAAAGGCCCCACCCTTAAGCCTGAAGACCCTCAATGCTAAATGAGGACAGGCATTTCTGTTTTCCAGCCTCAACATTTTTTTGGCCTGCCATGCCCCCCAATTGTGCCCCCATATAAACCCAAGACCTTAGCAGGCACACACACAGGCAGTTGAATGTCTGTCCAGACCAGCAGACCAGCGATGGTGGAAGGAGGTGGCAGAGAAAGGGAGAAGAGGAGGGACATCTGAACTCTGAGGGGAGTTTGGCCAGGGGTGGTCGGAGAACAGCCGCTGGGCAGCCCAACTCCAAGGGAAGACTACCTTCCCACTCCATCCCCACTTCTGGCTCCCCATCCATCTTGCTGAGAGCCACCTCCACCACTCAATAAAACTTTGCACTCATCCTTTGAGCCTGCGAGTGATGTGATTCTTGCGGGAGGCTCGGCAAGAGCTCGGGATACAGAAGACTGTCACACTGGCCCTCTGCCCTTGCGATAAGGAAGAGGGTCCATTGAGCTGATTAACACTCAAGCCGTCTGCAGACGGCAAATCTGAAAGAGCTTTGCAACACATGCCCACTTGGGCTTTGGGAGTCGCAGTCACCCACTCCTAGATGCCGCCCTGGGGCGGGATCCCAAAAGCGCTCATCAGGGCCTCTGCACCTGCCTGTCTGCGTGCTCCCCCTAGGGGTTTGAGCTGCAGGGCAACCAAGCAGGCGAGCCACACCCATGTTTCACATCCTGGGAGGGGAATCAAGAAACTCTCCTGTTTCAACATATATATTACTGTGATTGTCTTTTTGGTGTGTCAATTTGATTAGGCTGTAGTCTCCAGTTATTCAATTGAATACTAATCATGTTGTTGGTGTAGAGATGTTTTGTAGATTTTGTAGATGTGATTTAAATCCATAATCAGCTGACTTAAAGTGATGGAGGTTATTTTAGATGAACCTGATTCAAATAGTTGAAAAGTTAAGAGCAGAGGTGAGGCTTTGCTAAAGAAGAAGACTTTCTGTGAACAGTAGCTTCATTCTGTGCCTGAAAGTTCCAGCCTGCCCTTCCTGATGCCCTGCTCTACAAACTTCAGATATTCTTAGCCAGTCATCAGAATGGTGTAAACCACTTCCTTGCAATAGATCTCTCAATGTATATCTCCTACTAATTCTGCTTCCCTGGTTTAACTTTGATTGATACAATTACCTGGATTATAGTTCCAAACATAATGTTAACCAATGAAATAGACTTCAAGGTTACCAAACTGTGTTTCCTGCCCTTGAGGAAAATACTGTAAGATGTTAGGAATTAATTAAACTCAGAAACTGTATGTTTCATTTCTAAGTTATCCTTTCAGGTTTGTGAATATTTATTATATCTACAGTCTATTTTTCTTGGGTTAACCTCAATACATTTGTTTCAGTCTATGGAGTCTTGACTGTTTTTGTGCTTGATCCTTTAGATATTCTTATAAAATTTTGTACATTATAAATACACGTGTAAATTAATATTAATAAAAGGACTGATATTATTGGCAACCTCCACTCTTAAATTCATATGATGGAGATTTTTAAGTCAAATAAAATGGAAAACTAGGATATTTCTGTCTTTCAAAAGCAAAGTATGACATTCCCTTATTTCTAGACAACCCCATGGTAGAGTCGGAAGCCTAAGAAGGTGCTGAGTTTTACTCATAAGATGTTCTCCAAGAAGAGTTTAATGAGACATACTTCAGAGGTTTCCTTGCAATATTTTGTTTTTGTTTTTGTTTATGAAAATATCACAATCATGCATCATATCTTTTTAGAAAGTTGTAATATTCCCATGAATCCCAGAGCTAACTCTTGTCTTTCTAAGCACTTAACAATGGATAATGAAACATTCTAGTGAAGTTTTCTTCACTTCTGTTGTCCCAAGTCTGTTACTGATATTAAATTAACCTCACTTTAAAGAGAATTTTTAAAAACTTTCTGGCCAGGCGCGGTGGCTCAAGCCTGTAATCGCAGCACTTTGGGAGACCAAGGCGGGCGGATCATGAGGTCAGGAGATCGAGACCATCCTGGCTAACACGGTGAAACCCATCTCTACTAAATATACAAAAAATTAGCTGGGCAAGGTGGCGGGTGCCTATTGTCCCAGTTACTCGGGAGGCTGAGGCAGGAGAATGGCGTGAAGCCGGGAGGCAGAGCTTGCAGTGAGCCTAGATAGTGCCACTGTACTCCAGCCTGGGCGACAGAGCAAGACTCTCTCTTAAAAAAAAAAAAAAAAAAAAAGGAAAGAAAAATCTTTCCATCATTAGTGCATTTCCGAATGTCACATCTTAGTTAAACACCAGCACTTGCTCATCTTATCAAAGGCATTCTTTTTCTTTTAATATTTGGAGCACATGATTCAGAAGGACAAATTCAATCTATGCTGATAAGCAGAAGATGGCAGCAGGACTCCCAACTCACTGAGTTGTTTCTATCCTTTTTTTTTTTTTTTCAGGTTAGCTCTGGGCAAGATTTTATAATGGGAGCCAAAAAACCAAAGTTTCTTCTACCTCAACCCTCATGGGCCATATTTCTGATTGGGGTAGTGATGACATTTGATCAGGATTTTAAGTTCTAGAGTTTTCATTACAGAGCTAAAAAGCAGCTTTGAGATCAGTGCTGGAGGACACTGAGTGAGTGGTATGAATAAATCATGCGGTGGTGTAGTGACAAATATATACTACTGAATATACAAAATTTAATATTAAGGTATTGTGGCTAGATTTTCAAATACCACTTCTATAATATCATTATTTCTGTTACAGGCTATTTTTCAAAATAAGAGTCATCATTTTATTTACATTAACATTTTATAAACTGTATACCTAAATTATGTGCTTCAGGGAACTAACTGATTGCCTTTGGGACCCAGAGAGCTACTGTTACCCAAACTGAAAAGATAAATTGATTAGTAGCATAGTGGGCTTTTTCACCCAACCCTGAAACTTGAGAGATTTTAAGCGTAGCCAGAAGCAGAATATTCAGTTGAACAACTTAACAGTCAGATTCAGTGAGATAAATTTGATGTTGCTGTCAGGCAACCGACTTCTGTGTATATTTTCTTTTTCTTTTTCTTTTTTTTTTCTTTTTTTTTTTGAGATGGAGTCTCACTCTGTCGCCCAGGCTGGAGTGCAGTGGCACCATCTCGGCTCACTGCAAGCTCCGCCTCCTGGGTTCACGCCATTCTCCTGCCTCAGCCTCCAGAGTGGCTGGGACTACAGGTGCCCGCCACCACGCCTGGCTAATTTTTTTGTGTTTTTAGTAGAGACGGGGTTTCACCGTGTTAGCCAGGATGGTCTCGATCCCCTGACCTCGTGATCCGCCCACCTTGGCCTCCCAAAATGCTGGGATTACAGGTGTGAGCCACCGCATCCGGCCTTATTTTTCTTTTTTCATTGTATCCTCAGCTTGCAGAGAAGGAAAGCATGCGGGAGACCCATAAAATATATTTTCCAAATAAATCAGAAAGAGCTACTTCTTCAGAATATTATTAGCTTGTCTTCCATGCAATCTATAGCTATTAAAGTCTTTTAAAATCACTTTTCAATTAAAAGGGTGAGATGAAACTGGAAAGTATCAAAACCCATTCTTCCCTGGGCCTCTACCCATATCTAAACTATTTCAGACAAATGAAAATGTTATTTTATTTTGGAACCCATGAACTCTTTGCCAATATTTATTGTTGAGGAAGATGGCACAGAGGACAGTAGTGTCAAGGCATTTATTGGAAGTAGATATCTCTTGCCAGTGAGGCAAGGTGTCCCAGAGGAGTTGGGCTTGAATTGTGCTTTTAAAAACTTATAAAAACTGGGCAGTCAGAGGAGATGAAAAAGTATAATTTATTTTATTACAGTGATCACAAACAATATCAGTATATCAGACTGATATGAAATACATACAAAGGGATTAATGAAATGTTAAATAACTGAAAATTGGCTGGATGTGGTGGCTCACACCTGTAATTCAGAACTTTGGGAGGCTGAGGCAGGCAGATCACTTGAGGTTAGGAGTCTGAGACCAGCCTGGCCAACATGGTGAAACCTTGTCTCTACTAAAAATACAAAAATTAGCCAGGCGTGGTGGCACAGGCTTGTGATCCCAGCTATTTGGGAGGCTGAGGCAGGAGAATTACTTGAACCTGGGAGGTGGAGGTTGCAGTGAGCCAAGAGCACTCCACTGCACTCCAGCCTGGGTGACACAATGAGACTCTGTCTCAAAAACAAAAACAAAAACAAAAAGAAACCTGAAGAATAATTTCCCTCCTTGCTGGCATTAAAAATCAAAATGAAGAACAATGTACGGAGAATTCCACTTCTAAGTAGAATGGAGTAATTTACAGGAGGCTAACACTTTTAATGTGAATACCTCGAAAACCAGATACATTATAAAAATCATATTTTTAAAGGTTTCAGAGAGCTGTGGATACAAGAAGGATTAGACAAACTACAGTTTTAGAGAAAAGTTCAGAAAAGATATTCAGAGGTGAGCTCAAGATTTGTAGTTGCCTTTTTGCTGGGAGAATGTGATGATTTTTAGTGTGATATGGAGCCTGAGGACTTGGGTTTTCTTCATAAAGAGAAGCAATGGGAAGGAACAAATAAACAAATAGAGCTTTTACCAGTCACCCAGGGCTGGAGACTTAAGCAGTCTCAAACCCATGACCAGTTTTTCTCATTAGAATAACTTATAGATGGGCAGAGTGAGTGCTTAAAAGAACCAACCTGTAAAGCTTAGAAAATTAGAGCAAAAATGTTGAAGTATCTCTGTGAGAGAAAAGGACCATAAAAACACAATTTTTGAGAGCTCTGGAGAGAGTGGTGAATGGATACTGAGAAGCTACCATTTGCTTTTCTTTCTGGGGATATTTGCCTATTCGGAATAAAGGTAGAGATAGAATTAAGCCTGGCCCCATGGCAGAGAGTTTTTGGAGAACTAAGAAACAAGCAGGAATTCTGGCAGTCAGACACACAGTCAGACTCTTTCTCAGGATGTTTGGCACTGAAAAGCTGCAGAAGACAAGACTAAACTGAAAATCTGTGAAAGCAGAGAAGAAATTCCTACGTTCTCTCAGAGGTCAAAGACAGATGCTTTCCAGGCCCTCAATTATATGAGCTTCGTGTGGCATACTATAGAAAGAGGGACAGGGTAGAAATAAATTGAGTCTCAACTTCAGTGCAGTTTTGACCTAGCTCCATTTCTGATTGGATAAAATTGATCACTCTGCCGTTTCCTTTGCCTAGCACCTCTCTAGTGAAAAGCAGCATCCATAATCTGAACATTTATGGTTTTTGTGTACAGTGTTTATCATTGCTCAAGAAAATTAGACAGGCAGAGAAATAGGACCATATGATCAGTAACCAAAAGGAAAAGTAGACAATAGTACTAGATATCCAGTGATCTTGATATTGAATTTAGAAATCAATGATTTTCAAACAACTTTGATAAATATGTTGAAGAAATTAGAAAAAAAATATAATATAAAAATTGGTGTCATATGAAGGAGTTCAATATACCGGAATAATAAAATGAGTATTGTAGAAACAAAAACACAGTTTTTTGTTTTTTGTTTTTTGTTTTTGAGACGGAGTCTCGCTCTCTCGCCCAGGCTGGAGTGCAGTGGCACGATCTAGGCTCACTGCAAGCTCCGCCTCCCAGGTTCACACCATTCTTCTGCCTCAGCCTCCCAAGTAGCTGGGACTATAGGCCCCTGCCACCACACCTGGCTAATATTTTTTTTTATTTTTTGTATTTTTAGTAGACACAGGGTTTCACCGTGTTAGCCAGGATGGTCTTGATCTCCTGACCTTGTGATCCACCTGCCTTGGCCTCCCAAAGTGCTGGGATTACAGGCGTGAGCCACCACGCCTGGCCAGTATCTAGGATTTAAAAACCATTGAGTATTTTTTCACTGACATTAGGACAAAGTAGAAATTTCTGAAACAATTCAACTCAAAGAGGACTTAACCAGGGAACATTATAATCAAATTGTCAAAAATCAAAGGCAAAGAAAGAATTTTGAAAACATCAAGAGAAAAGAGGTATGTTGTATACAACAGAACTTTAATTAGACTATCAGTGAATTTCTCAGCAGAAACTTTGCAGACCAGGAGACAGTTGGATGATATATGCAAAATGCCAAGAGAAAAATTAAAATCTTGTCAACTCAAAAGAGTTTACTTAATAAATCTGATCTTTTAAAAAAATTATTTTAGGTTCATGGGCACATATGCACTTTGTTTTATAGGTAAATTTGTGTCACAGAGGTTTGTTGTATAGGTTATTTTGTCAACCCAGTACAAAGTCTAGTACACAATGGTAATTTTGTCTGTTCCTCTCCCTCCTCCCACCCTCCACCTTCAGGTTGAATACAAAAATTAGCTGGGCATCATGGCACACACCTGTAATCCCAGCTACTTGGGAGGCTGAGGCTGGGAGGCAGAGATTGCAGTGAACTGAGATCGTGCCACTGCACTCTAGCCTGCTCAACAGAGCAAGACTCCATCTCAAAAAAACAAAACAGCAAACAAACAAACAAAAACAACCACAAAACTTATGGAATGCAGCAAAAGCAGTTTCCAGAGGAAAGGTTATAGTGCTAAATGCCTACATTAAGAAAAAGGAAAGATCTCAAACTATCTAATGTTACACCTCAGTAAACTAGAACAAGAACACACTAATCACAGAAGGAAATAAATTGCAAAGATTAGAAGAAAAATTAATGAACTATATAACAAAAAAAAATTAGAAAAGATCAAAGAAACTGATAATTGTTTTTGAAAAAATAAACCAAATTGAAAAGTCATTAGCTATACTAACCAAGAAACAAAGAGAACACTCAAATTAATAAAATCAGAAATTTAAAAGGAGACATTACCTGATAATGTCTAATACCATAATGTCTGATATTTCTGATACCACAGAAATGCAAAAGATCGTAAGAGAATACTATGAACAAGTATAAACCAACAAACTGTATTAACTAGAAAAAATGGTTAATTCTTAGAAACCTACAAACTTTCAAGACTGCATCACAAATAGAAAATCTGAACAAATTGATAATAAGTAAGAAGATTAAATCAATAATGAAAATATCCCAGTAAAGAAAACCCAAGACCAGATTGCTTCACTAGCAAAGTCTACCAAACATTTAAAGAAATAACACCAATCTTTCTCAACTTCTTACAAAAAATTGAAGAGGAGTGAACACTTTCAAACTCATTTTATGAGGCCAGAATTACCCTGACACCAAAGCCAGATGAGGACAGTACAAGAAAAGTGAATTAGAGCCCAATATCCCTGATAAACATATATGCAAAAAATTGTTTCTTTTATGTTTATCAGGGGTATCAGGCAAACTGAAGTCAACAGCATGTTAAAACAATCACCCAGCAGTAGGAATTTGAGTCCTAGCTGGCTCTCCCACTGGCTGAATATAAAGTGGTCTGGGGCCAGAATAAATTTGAGTGTCAGTCAGGACTTGGACTACAGTCCTTCAGCGAGACCTGGAGGTTTGTCTATATCACACCGTTCATTTGGGGTGCATGTGACCCAGTGTGACACCAACTACGAAGGCCAAGTAGTGCCTGCATCGCATCTTCCCCAACTCCAGGCAGTGAAGCTTGAGGAGAAATTCCTTTTGTTTGGGGAAAGAAGAGGGGAAAGTACAGAAGACTTTGTCTTGCAACTTGGATACCAGCTCAGCCACAGTAAAAGTAAGCAGAAATAGGATTCCTGAATCACCCAGTTAGAGGAATTAGCTTTTGGATGGCATTTCTAGACTCACTCTTGGCCAGAAGGGAATCCATGGCCCTGAAGGAAAGAACCCAGTCTCAGCAGGATTCACCACCAGCTGAATAAAAAGCCTTCTATCCTTGAATAAATGTTAGCAATAGTCAGGCAGTAGTTGTCACAGGCCTTAGACAAGACCCAGTACCATACTGACTTCAGGTGCAAACCAGTGCGGTGCCTGGATGGTACTGGTGGTGGTAGTGATGGTAATGGTACAGTGTGGTACTGGTGGCCACAAGAGTGCTTGTGTGACCCTTCCTCCAACCTGACTGAGGGGGAAAGAGAGGGAAGAGAGTGAGAGATTTTGTCTGGTAACCCACAGGATTCTCCCCTGTCTTACTCAAGCCCCCCAAGGTAGTGTCTCTAGGAGTTGTCAAGAGTCGCAGCATTTCTGGGCTTAGGGTGCTCCCTGGTGCTGAGACTGCTGCAGTGACCACAGGCTTTGATCACAACACATGAATACATGGAAAACCTTCTCAAAAAGGATGCATACAAATAAGGCCAGACTTCAAAGATTGAAATAAATACCTAATTCTTCAGTGCCGAGAAATAAAAAATGTCCACAAGCAACAAAAACATCCAGGAGAACATAGCTTCACCACACAAGCTAAATAAAACACCAGTAAACAGTCCCAAAGTGATGGAGATATGTGACATTTCAGTTCAGACAGGGAATTCAAAATAGCTATTTTGAGGAAACTCAATGAACTTCAAGATATCAGAGAGAAGAAATTCAGAATTCTGTCGATAATTTAACAAAGCGATTAATTTTTTAAAAAGAAAAAATTCTGGAGTTGAAAAATTCAAATAAATAATTGAAAAAATCAAGAGAGTCTCAACAGCAGAAGTGATCAAGCAGAAGAAAGAATTCGTGAGTTTAAAGACAGACTATATAAAAATACACAGTCTGAGGAGGAAAAAAAGTAAAAAAGAATGAGGCATGCCTACAAGATCTAGAAAACAGCCTCAAAAGTATAAAAACAGATATAAAAGTAACTGGCCTTGAAGAGGATATAGAGAAAGAAATCAGGGTAGCTTGTTCAAAGAAATAGTAACAATGAACTTTCCAAACCTAGAGAAAGATATGAATATCCAGGTATAAGAAGGTCATAGATGCCAAAAAGATTCAACCCAAATAAGACTACCTCAAGGCTTATATAATCAAACTCTCAAAGTCAAGGATAAAGAAAGGACCCTAGAAGGAGGAAGAGAAAAGAAGCAAATAACATATAAAGGAGCTTTGATATGTCTGAAAGCTGACTTTTCAGCAGAAACCTTATAGGCCAGGAGAGAGGTAAATCGCATATTCAAAGTGCTGATGAAAAAAAAGACTTTCAACTTAGAACATTATAGTCAGCAAAATTTTCCTTCAAACATGAAGGGAAAATATTGTCTTAGACAAAAGCTGAGGGACTTTGTCAACATCAGACCTGTCTTAACAATAAATTCAAAAGACAGTCCTTCAAACTGATAGAAAAGGACATTAATGAACAACAGGAAATCATTTGAAGGTATAAAATTCACTGGCAATAGTAAGTACATGGACAAATATAGAATATTTTAACAATGTAATTGTGTACTACCACTCGCATTTTGAGCAGGAAGACTAAAAGACAAATGTATAAAAATCATAACTACAAAAATGTCTTAGGAGATAGAGAACATAAAGAAAAT
Organism: Macaca thibetana thibetana; assembly: GCF_024542745.1. Classification (NCBI taxonomy): domain Eukaryota; kingdom Metazoa; phylum Chordata; class Mammalia; order Primates; family Cercopithecidae; genus Macaca; species Macaca thibetana. Next base: position 80,043,618 of record NC_065589.1, on the reverse strand, counting down.
AGAGAGAACAAAAAGTTAATGGTGGTGATGGAGTTAAACTGTGGAGTTTTTTAGTTTTCTCTTTGCTTGTTCATTTTTTTTCTTTTCTTGTAATCAGAATTAAACTGTCCTTAGTTTAACATAATAGATTATCAGATGTTATTTACAAGACTCATGGTAACCACAGAACAAAAATCTACAATATACACACACAAAATACAAAGCAAAACACTAAAACATATTACTAAGTAACTTTTACACAAAGGAAGACAGGAGGGAAAGAAGGAAGGAAGGAAGGAAGGAAGGAAGGAAGGAAGGAAGGAAGGAAGGAAGGAAAAGGAGAAGGGGAAGAGGAAGGGGTAGGGGAAGAGGAAGGGAAGGGAAGGGGAGGGGGAAGGGGTAGGGGAAGAGGAAGGGAAGGGAAGGGGAGGGGGAAGGGGATGGCAAGGAGAAGGGCAGAACCAACGGAACAATCAGAAAACAAATAACAAAATGAAAGTAGTAAGTCCTTACCTATCAATAATAGTATTGAATAAAAATAAACTAAATTATCCAATCAAAAGACATAGACTTGCTGAATGGGTAAAATATAAGACCCAACTATACCCCGCCTATAAGGAACTCACCTCACTAATAAAGACATACATAGCCTGAAAATAAACGAATAGGAAAAGGTATTCCATGCATATGGAAACAAAAAAAGAGCAGGAATAGCTATATACATATCAGATAAAATCAATGTCAAGACAAAAACTGTAAAAAGAGACAAGGTCATTATATAATGACAAAGAGTCAATTCAGCAAGATGATATAATAATTGTAAATATATATACACACCCAATACTAGAGCACTCAGACATATAAAGCAAATATTATTAGAGCCAAAAAGAGAGATAGACCCCAATACAATAATAGTTGGGACTTCAGCATCCCACTTCCAGCACTGGACAGATGATCTATATAGAAAAATCAATAAAAAAGTCAGACTTACAAGAATAACAGATCCTGGTGAGGCTACAGAAAAGAAGGGAATGCTTATTCTGTTGGCAAGAATTTAAATTAGTTTAGCCATTATGGAAAGGACTTTGGGGATTTCTCATATAACTTGAAACAGAACTACCACTTGACCCTGCAATCCCATTACTGGGTATGTAGCCAAAGGAAAATAAATAATTATACCAAAAAGACACATGCATTTGTGTGTCTCATAGTAGCAAAGACATGGAATCAACCTAGGTGTCCATCAACAGTGGATAGGATAAAGAAAATGTGGTGTATATACATCATGGAATATTATACAGCCATGAAAAGAGCAAAATCTTGTCCTTTGCAGCAACATGGATGCAGTTGGAGGCCAATATTCTAAGCAAATTAATGAAGGAACAGAAAAACCAAATATTGCCTGTTTTCACTTATAAGAAGGAGCTAATAATTGGGTACACAGGGACATAAGGATGGAATCAATAGATCCTGGGGACTACTAGAAGGGCAAGAGACAGAGTGGAGCAAGGTTTGAAAGACTGCCTATTGGGTACTACGCTCACAACCTGGGGTGGTCATTCATACCTCAAAACTGAGCATCACACAATATACCCATGTAACAAACATGAACATATATACCCTCTGAATCTAACATAAAAGTTGAAATTACTAAAAAATAAAAAAGAAACATCTGATTTAATCTTTACTATAGGCCAAATGGACCTAATAGACATTTACAGAACATTTCATACAACAGCTGCAGAATAAACATCTTTTTCTCAGCAAATGGAGCATTCTCAGGGATACACCATGTGTTAGACTACAAAACAAGTCTCAAAAAATTGAGAAATATTGAAATAATATTAAGTATTTTTACTAAAAACAATAGAAAAAAACTGAAAATCAAGAACAAGATGTACTCTTGAAACTACACAAATACATTAACAATATGCTCCAGAATAATCATTGGGTTAACAGGGAAATTAAGAATAACATTTAAAAAAATCCTTGAAACAAATGAAAATGGAAACACAACACACCAAAACCTATAGGGACACAGAAAAAGCAGTACTAAAAGGAAAACTTGTAGGAGTAAACACCTACATCAAAAAAGTTGAAAAGCTTCAAATAAACAACCTAATGATGCATTTTAAAGAATTAGAATAGCAAGAGCAAACAAAACCCCAAATTAGTAGAAGAAAATAAATAATAAACATCAGAGGAGAAATAAATAAAATTTAAACTAAAAAATCCCCCAAAATTTAATGAAATGAAAAGTTCCTTGTTTGAAAAGATAAACAAAATTGATAAAACTTTAGTGAGACTAAGGAAAAAGAGGACCCAAATAAATAAATCAGATAAAAAAAATAACAGCATAACTGATTCCAAAGAAATTCAAAGGATTTTTAGAGCCCATATAAGCAACCATATGCCAGTAAATGGGAAAACCAAGAAGAAGTCCTAGACACATACAACCTACCTTAACTTCATGGTTGAACCATACATCAACCATACATCAACTTCACGTTTGCACCAGGAAGAAATCCACAACCTGAAGAAACCAATGACAAGTACTATGATATTATAGAAGTAATAAAAAGACTGCAATCAAAAACAATCCCAGGACCTGGTGACTATACTGTTGAGTTCTATCAAACATATAATAAAGAAGTAATACCAATCCTACTCAAACTATTCCAAATAATAGACAAGGAGGGAGGGAATACTTCCAAACTCATTATATAAGGCCAGTATCACCCTGACATGAAAACCAGAAAAAGATACAATGAAAAAAGAAAACTATAAGCCAGTATTTCAAATCAACATAGACATAAAAATCTTCAACAAAACCAGAAGACTGAATCTAAGAGTACAATAAATCTTTTATATAAGTTTTTATACAAAATAAATCTTTATCTATTATACAAAATAATTCTTTCCTTGTGCTCTTAGATTCAATTTTCTAGTATTTTGTTTACTGACATAAAACTAGAAACATAGACCAATGGAACAGAATAGACAACCCCAGAATAAATCCATACATGTACGTAAATTCATTTTTGACAGAGGTACTGAGAACATAGATTGGAGAATAGACAGTCTCTTCAACAAATGGTGCTGGAAAACTGAATATCCATATGCAGAAGAATGATATTAGACCCCTATCTCTTGCAATATATAAAAATAAAATAAAAATTTATTGAAGACTTAAATGTAAGACCTTAAACTATGAAACTACTACAAAAAAAATTGGGGAAACACTCTAGGATATAGGCCTGGGTAGAGATTTATTGAATAAGACCTCAAAAGGGCAGGCAACCAAAGCAAAAATGGATAAATGAGATCACATGAAGCTAAAAAGCTTCTGTCAACAAAAGAAGAAACAACCCACAGAATAGGAGAAAATATTTGTAAACCACCTATATGACAAGGGATTAATAACTAGAATATATAAGGAACTCAACTCAATAGAAAGAAAACAAATTATCCAATTATTAAAATGGGAAAAGCTCTGAATAGATATTTCTTGAAAGAAAGCTACAAATGTCCAACAAGCATCACTAATCATCAGAGAAATGCAAATCAAAACAACAATGAGATATTATCTCACCCCAGCTAAGAAAGCTTTTATCCAAAAGACAGGCAGTAACAAATGCTGGCAAGGATGTGGAGAAAGGCGAACCTTCATTCACTGTTGGTGGGAATGCAAATTAGTACAACCACAATGGAGAGCAATATGTAGGTTCCTGAAAAAGCTAAAAATAGAACTACTATATGATCCAGCAATTTCATGGCTGGCTATATTGCCTAAAGAAAGGAAATTAGTATATTGAAGATATATCTGCAGTTTTATGTTTATGGCAGCACTAGCCACAGTAGCCAAGAACTAAAGAACCTGGAGAAAATTATCAGAAATTTGTTCTTATTTAATTTTAATAAAACTGAAAAAACTCTTAGGAAGATTAATTTTTTAAGAAGCAAACACAAATTACCTATGTTAGGAATATTAGAGATGATATAAGTATAAATCATTTAAATATTAAAACTATAACAATTGAATATGAAACATTTTAAACCAATAAATTTGAAAATTTGAATGAAATGAAAGCATTCTCTGAAAACTAACTTACCAAATGGACTTAATAATAAATTAAAAATCTGAATTATTTGAAATCCCATGAAGAAATGAATTCAATTTAAGAAATCTTCCCATAATGAACATTTCAAACTATAATAGATTAACCTGTGAATTCTTCCCAACACCAATATTATACAAAATCTGCCACATAATAAAGATGATACACTTTCTACCTATTTGTATGGCGATTACATTACCATGATGCCAAATCCCTACAAGAACGGGAAAAGAAAAGAAATTTACTGCCCAATATCTTTCATTAATCTAGTTCAAAATCCTAAGTAAAATACTAGACAATAGAATTCAGTGATTAAAAAAGCAATATTCCAAGACTAAGCCATTTACTTCAGAAAACCAAGGGTACATTTTCACACTTGTAAATCTATCAGTGTAATACACTACATTAATAAACACATAAGTGAACATTTATATAATCATCTCAATAGAAGCAGAAAAGTAATTTGGTCAAATTAGATACCTAATTATGTTAAAAACTGTAAACTACATCTTCATAATAAAAAAATACAAATTAAAATCACAACGCAATACCACCACTACAAGAATAAATACAATATAAAAGAGTATAAGCAACAAGTGTTGGAAAGGATATACTGCATTAGAATTCCCATATATTGATGGGAGGAGTGCAAATGGGTTCAAAAACTTTGAAAAACTGATGGCATACATTAAAATGGAATGTACTCATATCCTATGACTCAGAAATTCCATTCCAAAGTAGAGATGTAACAGAAATATGGATATATATTCACTAAAGACATGCAAAAAACGCTTAAGGCAGTGCTATTTGTAATAATTCCAAACTGATAATTGCCATATTTTCTGAATGTTGAAGAGGTAAGTAAACTGTAGTATATTGATGTATGGAATTTTATCAAAAAATGAGAATGAACCAACTACAATACATATGAATCTAAGAAACACAACGTTGATTAGAAGACAGATACAGGCCGGGAGCGGTGGCTCACGCCTGTAATCTCAGCACTTTGGGAGGCCGAGGCGGGTGGATCATGAGGTCAGGAGATCGAGACCATCCTGGCTAACACAGTGAAACTACGTCTCTACTAAAAATACAAAAAATTAGCTGGGCGTGGTGGCAGGCGCCTATAGTCCCAGCTAGTCCGGAGGCTGAGGCAGGAGAATGGTGTGAACCTGGGAGGCAGAGCTTGCAGTGAGCCGAGATGTCGCCACTGCACTCCAGCCTGGGGGACAGAGCGAGACTCATCTCAAAAAAAAAAAAAAAAAAAAAAAAAAAGACAGATACAAAAGAGTGCGAATTATATGATTCCATGCATTTCAAGTTCAACATGGAAACAATCTGTGCTGTCAGAAGTTATAATAGTGGTTACCCTGGGTAACAGCATAGTGACTGGAATGGGGCATGAAGGAGGCTTCTGGTGCACTTGTAATATATTTTTTGATCTGGTTGGTGCTTATACATGTGTAAGCAATTTGGGATAATTCACTGACCAGTTCAGTTATAATTTGTATACCTCTTCCTATATGTATTATAAATCATTAAATGTTTATACATATATATAATAATGTATATAATGTACTATATACACACACATACATATAGTATTAGCCTTCTATTGTGGCTATAACAAAGTACTACAAACATAATGTCCTGAAACAACACAGAGTTGTTATCGTGCAGTTCTGTAGGTCAGATGTTTGACTGGTGTCTCACTGGGTTGCATGCCTTTCTACAGACTCTAGGGGAGAACCCTTTCCTTGTTTTTTTCCAGCTTCTCGATGTTGCCCACTGTTTTAGCTCATAGCTGCCTTTCTTCATCTTCAAATCTAGCAGCTCTCTTCCATTTTCTGTCATCATATCTCTGACTACCCAAGAAAGTTTCTCCACTTCTAACGATTCATATGATGAGACTGTACCTACCTGAATAATCTGTGATGATCTCCCACCTCAAGGTCCTTAAGTTCAATCACATCAGCAAAATCTCTTTTGCCACAGAAGTTAACATAATTACAGGCTCCCAGTTCTAGAAATTATGATGCAAATATATTTGGGGGCCATTATTCTGCCTACTCCGTGTGTGTGTGTGTGTGTGTGTGTGTGTGTGTGTATTTATATATTTAGGAAAATTTCACTTGGCTCTTAAATCTAAATCTGTCTTCCTGACCACTTGCTGTAGTGGAAGAGTATCTCTAGATTCCATTCCCAATCTGGACACTTGGTGGGTATGTGGTTGTGCAAGTTATATCACTTAGTTTCTCCAAATGTCATCCTGGGAGGCTAGAATAGTTGATCTGCAAATTAACTACTCATATCTAGAACTGATATAATACAACTACTAATAATAATATAAAATACTTAAATTTACCTTTCATTAAAGAATTTTATAGTACAACTTTTTAACCATCTGTGAATTATTGACTGTGGGAACAAACTAGTCAAATCTCATCCAGTTGTTTTCTACCACCCATCAGATTTCTTGGTCTCCATCTCTAAATTCAAGACATAAACATTCACATTAATGATCACCAAGATATACTTACTGCTCCAAATATGTGCAAGATATTTCAAATCTCAACATAAATGATTTTGGGGGTAGGGAGTTAGCTCCAGATCATCAATATCTTCAAAGAGGATCCACATCACTTGCAATTCAGGGAACAAGCTACCTCCATTTTTAAATGTGAATGTTTATACTCTAAAGACACTTCTTCCTATTATTCTTCAATTATATAACTTCAATTTAGAATCCAGAAACTCTTAGCTTTGCTATATCCCTTCTCACAGTGGCATTTTGTATGCCATGCATTAATCTATACCAAGTTCACGAACCCCAAGATTACAGTGAGAAACAACTCGTATAAAGAATGGCAGATCATTTTCCAAACCTGAAATGCTAATATAAGGCCACCCTGATAGTTTATTTTGTCTTTCTAAGGAGACTTTTGGTGTCCCAGAGATCACTGAAGACTTCTAATTCTGTTGCCTAAGGCTGGGACAGCATGCACTCTCTTCAAGAGAAGTTCCACTAAAATGCAAAATGACTTTTATTTCTTACCACTCCACACAATACAAGTGTTAGAAAAGTGCACTAAACATCCTGGTATATCCTGCTGTGATTTTTCTCACCGACCCTGTTCAGTTCCACAGATCATTAGTCTTATATTCTGGAGTTCCACAAGCTAGGAGAGTTTTCAATGTAGCTGGTGCAACACAAAAGCCATGTCAAGAACTACTGCCATGTGGCTGACTTCCTAAGAGAACCGAAACCCAGAGGAACTCCACTTCTGCGCTGGAAATAGAGCGGCACTTTACCTACATTTCAGTCTTGAAAGGATTAGAGCAATTTGGAAGGGCTTATTTATCCAAGATAACATGGGCTGAAGGTCCAGTTTTAGAAATGTTAAGCCTAACAAATTTTCTAAGAAGTAGTATAGGTTGGTTAGTAAGAAATTTAAGAACATTTTGTGTCAACTCAAAATCACTTTTGCTTTTTATTTCTGTTTGTATCTTCAAAGATTGTATATAAATTCTTTATTTGAAGTGAATATAAATGAGATGTGGTACTCACATCTGGATCGCATTGTTTCTCGGTTAAAATACAACAACCTGCAGAAAGACTTTAAAATAGTAAGTTTAGAGAAATGTTGATGCCTTCTTCGGGAAGTGAGGAGTATTCAACTTACTTGTGGTTGTCTTTGAGTTTAAATAAACTTCTTTATATAAAGAATTTTAAATAAAGTTCTAAAGTGTCTTTGAGTTTAAATAAAGGTATATTTGTAAACTACCTTTGGGTTGTCATTCAATTATTTCTTTAAGGTACATTTCTGCAAGTTGGATGGTTGTACCAAAAAAGGGAGTGAGTAGGCACAACATTGCAGATGAAAGATTTTGTTATTTATTCATTATTAAAATTATTTTCATTTTAATTGACATAATTGTGCATAGTTACAGGGTACATTGTGATGTTTCAAAACATGTATATATTATGTACTGATCAAATCAGGACAATTAGCATATCCATAACCTCAACCATTTGTCTTTTTTTGTGGTGGGACCATTCAAAATTCTCTCTTCCATCTATTTTGAGATATACGCTCTTGCTGCTGACTGTAGTTACCCTACTGTGGAATAGAACACCAGTACTTATTCTTCCTTTCTAATTAGGATTTTGTTATTTATAACTGTATGTTAGTAACAGTAGTATAGAAGACTACTATTTTCTCTCAGTCTCACTGACACAAGTTACTCTAAAAAATGCTGATGTGAAGAGGAAAAATATATCTTTTAGATTTACATTTTATATTATAGAAATTACAAATGTCCTTTGGCCATTTTATTTTTATTTGCATTCTGTATTTATGACCTTTGCATAATTTTTACCAAGTGAATTATCATTTTTTTTTTTTTTTTTTTTTGAGACAGAGTCTCCCTGTGGCCCAGGCTGGAGTGCAGTGGTGTGATCTCAGCTCACTGCAATCTCCGCCTCCCAGGTTCAAGTTATTCTCCTGTCTCAGCCTCCTGAGTAGCTGGGATTACAGGTGTTCACTGCCACACCTGGCTAATTTTAGTATTTTTAATAGAGATGGGATTTCACCATGCTGGCCAGGCTGGTCTCCAATTCCTGACCTCAAGTGATCCACCCGCCTTAGCCCCTGAAAGTGCTGGGATTACAGGTGTGAGCCACCATGCCCATTTGCTTGGTTATTTGATGAATAATTCTAAAAATTATTTACCATGAATATCCAAGAACATTTTGAGTATAAAGGGAAAATTTTTTTTTTAAAAATTAAAAATACCAAAATTAATACTTGGATTGGAATTCAATAGTTTATTCAACTTTTAATGTATGGGGTATTAACATTTTTATAGTTATGAAATTTCCAGTTCAATAACATTTATTTGGTAACTACCATGTATTCCAGTTTTCTTTTATGTGCCTTAGTAAAGTGTTTTATTTTACTGTAAATCTAGAGTATTAATATGTTCACTCCAAGATAGATTATGTTTTTGTTGGTGTTGTGAATGAAATATATTTTATTACATTTTCTAAGTGATCTTTTGCCTCATAATTCATCATCTGACTTTATTTGTCATATTATTTTATTTTACATGTATATGTATGTATGTGTATTTGTGTGCCCAATGTTTTTGGTCTTGTCTTTTGTCTTTTGTCATAAAATACATGGTACAAACTAAATAGACTTGGTAGATCTGGTAGCCATGACTGATAATATTGGACTATGAAAGGATAAAAGAAAGCAAAATAAGTAAATAAATAAATAAAGGAAAGAAAGAAAAGGAGAAAATGGAAAAGGCAATAGGTAGAAGCAGGGTTACTTTTGTTAGTTAATAATTGTACTGGAAGTTATGGATTTGCTTTGTTTTGTTACCTAGAAGGTAACACTGAAAATCTCTCTGGACATTTTCTTTATGCTTATATGTAACCACAGCAAGTATAGAAATATTTGGCCATTTAATCCTAAATACTTATGTTTACAACACAGCATCTTTCTAGAACACAGGAACCTTCTGCTGAGTACTTACTGTATGCAACTCCAAGGCTAAACCTCTTCTCCTACTATACCCTCCTCTAGCTTCTGCTACAACAGTATCTTTATTGGAGAGTTCTCTTCTTATTCAAATCAAATATTTCACCAGCATTCTATCTTTCACATTTGTTAGGGTGGGTTAACTCTATCCACTATGCTTAAAGTGGATTAACAAGGCTACATGATCTTATATGTGGTAGATACATCTTTTTCCTCGTTAAATTCAAAGCAATTGGCAACTTGGAACTAAGATTTTTCTTTAATATGCAAAATAACCACCCAGTTAGGTATAGTTGTCTTCTGTCCTTAACTATTTCTTTAGTTTACATAAATATAAGCTCATTGTGCATTTTTAATATAAAATTCAAATTGCTTTCCCCATTCTACCCAGAAACTAACCTGAATACTAGAAATATTTGTAACAATAAAAAATGGAAACAAAATTGTTTTGTTATAAAATAATCACTAATATATTTGTAATTAAACATATATTTTAGTTTGGGAACTCATGGAAGAAATAATATTCAGGAGACTCCAAATCTTATTAACTCACTAAATCCAACAATGAGACTTTCACTATCAGAGATATAGACCCAGAAAGAAAGAAATATCTCAGTATAACCTTTTTTTATTTAGCTGAGAAAACTTCTAATCCTCAAAAAATATGCCTTTGTGCCTGGGCAGGGGGTAATACATCCTAATCTCTTGGAAGCTTTTAAGAATTTTGCATGGCTCCTAGCCAGAGATTCGGATATGCATTCTTCTGAAACTCCCTTTCTAACTCTTCTTAACTGGCGTATCACCTCAGAAGAATTGCTGCTAGTTTCTTATATTCGTAAGTATATGACAAATTGAGAATAGTAAGTATAATTCCCATAGTTAGCATTAAGTACTGGAACTAAGTTTATGCTGAGACTCTTAAGGCCTTTATAGTATTTTTCACAAATTATTGTTAATCATATTCATATATATTCTTCTTAAGGGAAAAAATCTTCCTTATAGTTCAATTCTTATGTGATCTTTTTGTGGGACCTTCCCAATTTGCTTGTCAATAATGGCCATTTATTTAAAAATACTTACAAGATGAATGAATCAAAAGAAAGAAGTAAAAAATTCAAGTAAGTTGTTACTCTGGGTTGTAGAAACATTTCTTTTTCAGTGGGCATATCAATGTTTTAACTCATGCCCAATGCCACTAGATAATACTTTTACAGTTTGTCAAAAATTTACTGTTTGTCAACATTTTGAGCAAAGTGGAAAGCAAGGTATTCTAGCCTCCAGGTCTCCTCATTGCAGAGGCTTCATTCTTTAAACATTTGATTTAACATCTGTCTCAATCTCAGTTCATGATCTTATAGAGAAAGTAGAAGAGATGAAATAAGCATTCTCATTTCCTATAGCTATCACCCAACTTACTGACTTCTCTGAATCTGCATTCATATATTTTCCCTTTTTCCTTTTAAAATAAAAGTGGTGTCTCATCTGTTGTCTATAGTGAATTTCTACATTTCATCTTGATCTTATTCTCTTCTGACTCTTCAGGTTAAAAAGTTATTTTTTCTTTTTCTGTGCCTCATCTAGATTTAAATATTTTCAATTTTTAATATTATCATACTTAAAAGTTTTCCCTTGAGATGCATTTCTAGCTACAGCCTTGTCTTCATCCTTCCTCTTTACAGTAAATTTATCCTTTAGGTTTTCTGTACTTACTGTGCCTACTTTCTCACCTTGCAGTAACTTCTCAATTCATAGCAACTTGGATTTTCTATTTCCACCTCCACTGGTACTGTTCACACGAGGGTGCCAAGAACCAGTCTGTTGCTAGATCCAATAAAAACATCCCAAACTTACCCTGCTTGATTTCACAAAGTACATATAGTTTAATAAACTCATCTCTCTTTCTTGGAAAATGTGTTTCTTTGGCATTCTTGCCAGCACATTTTTCTATTTTTCTTCTACCTTTGGTTGCTATTTCTCTTTTAAACACACACACACACACACACACACACACACACACACACACACACACACACACACACTGTATCCCTTGGATGTTAAGTCTCTTCTGAATACTTTCCTCCTAATCTTATTTCTTACTGCAACCTCCACACACCTTTTCTACAACTTAGCCCAATACTCTCCTCTACATCCTTTGCTAACCTTATTTGCTGAACCAAAAGTCTGTCATTGGGATCTCCAAACATGCAGATTCTTCCACGTTGATTATCCCTGCTTTTACCTAACTTCTGCTCATGGATTATTTCTCAGCTAATATCTAAAATCTTCTGGAAAACTTAACCTCACTATATGACTTTCTGATATGCTTCCCCAGATTTATTTCTCCTTTCTTATCTGTTACCAGAGTGCATTGAAATTGTCTGTTTTTTAACATATTACCCCATTAGACTGGAATGTAGAGAACATATGTGCCATCACAGCACTAAACATATGCTCATACCTGGCATATAGTAGGTGCTTAATGAATGTTTGTCAAACTGGATGAATCAATAAATTACACTATAAATATACATTCTTGTGATTTTAACATTAAGCCCCAAAAGAAATCCAGAATAAATTATTCAATAGATAATTTGTAAGTACTTTGAAATTAAAGTGCTGATGACTAGAAGGCATCATGGACTCACAAAAACAAGTCATGCCCTATTAAGTGGATTCCCTCTGGTAGATGAAACTGCCCTAGATGCAGTGCCTAGACTTTTCTCTTTGGAAATGCATTGGCTTCTAAAGTATCTAATAAGTCTTATAATCTCTTGTGTCATTGTGGACAAGATGATGACATGAGATCAAATACAAAAAACAAGGAATACTCTCACCACTCCTATTCAACATGATATTGGAAGTTCTGGCCAGGGTAATCAGGCAAAAGAAAGAAATAAAGGGTATTCAAATAGGAAGACAGGAAGTCAAATTGTCTCTGTTTGCAGACAACATAATTCTATATTTAGAAAACCCCATTGTCTTAGACCAAAAACTCCTTAAGCTGATAAGCAACTTCAGCAAAGTCTCAGGATACAAAATCAATGTGCAAAAATCACAAGCTTCCTATACACCAACAATAGACAAGGAGAGGGCCAAATCATGAATAAACTCCCATTCACAATTGCTACAAAGAGAATAAAATACCTAGGAATACAGCTAACAAGGGATATGAAGGACCTCTTCAAGGAGAGCTACAAACTACTGCTCAAGAAAATAAGAGAGGACACAAACAAATGGAAAAATTAATTCCATCCTCATAGATAGGAAGAATCAATATAGTGAAAATGGCCATACTGCCCAAAGTAATTTATAGATTCAATGCTATATCCATCAAACTACCATTGACATTATTCACCGAATTAGAAAAAACTACTTTAAATTTCATATGGAACCAAAATAGAGCCCCTATAGCCAAGACAATACTAAGCAAAAAGAACAAAGCTAGAGGCATCATGCTACCTGACTTCAAACTATACTACAAGGCCACAGTAACCAAAACAGCATATAGACCAATGGAACAGACTACAGACCTCAGAAATAACACCACACATCTACACCTATCTAATCTTCGACAAACCTGACAAAATCAAGCAAGTGGGAAAGGATTCCCTGTTTATTAAATGGTGCTGGGAAAACTAGCTAGCCATGCACAGAAAACTGAAACTGGATCCCTTCCTTACACCTTATATAAAAATTAACTCAAGATAGATTAAAGACTTAAACATAAGACCCCAAACCATAAAAATCCTAGAGGGAAACCTAGGCAATACCATTCAGGACATAGGCATGGGCAAAGACTTTATGACTAAAATGCCAAAGCAATTGCAATAAAAGCCAAACTTGACAAATAGGATCTAATTAAACTAAAGATCTTCTGCACAGCAAAAGAAACTAGCATCAGAATGAACAGACAACCTACAGATTCGGAGAAAATTTGTGCAATCTATCCATCTGACAAAAGTCTAATATCCAGAACCTACAAAGAACTTAAACAAATTTACAAGAAAAAAACAACCCCATCAAAAAAGTGGGCAAAGGATAAGAAGACACTTCTCAAAAGATGACATTTACACAACCAATAAACATATGGAAAAAAGCTCAACATCACTGATCATTAGAGAAATGCAAATCAAAACCACAATGAGGTACCATCTCATGCCAGTCAGAATAACGATTATTGAAAAGTCAATAAACAATAGATTTAGGTGAGGATGTAGAGAAATAGAAATGCTTTTACCCTGTTGGTGGGAATGTAAATTAGTTCAACCATTGTAGAAGACAGTGTGGCGATTCCTCAAGGATCTAGAACCAGAAACACCATTTGACCCAGCAATCCCATTACTGTGTATATAACCAAAGGAATGTAATTATTCTACTAAAAAGACACATGCACATGCATGTTTATTATAGCACTATATACAATAGCAAAGACATGGAACCAACCCAAATGCCCATGAATGATAGACTGGATAAAGAAAATGTGGTACATATACACCATGGAATACTATGTAGCCATAAAAAGAATGAGACAACATCCTTTGCAGGGATGTGGATAAAGCTAAAAGCCATCATCCTTAGCAAATTAACACAGGAACAGAAAACCAAACATAACATGCTCTCATTCATAAGTGAGAGTTGAACAATGAGAACACATGAACATAGGGAGAAGAACAACACACATCGGGGCCAGTCAGGGAGTAGGGAGGCAAGGGGAGGGAGAGCATTAGGAAAAATAGCTAATGCATGCGGGCCTTAAAACCTAGATGACTGATTGATAGGTGCAGCAAACTACCATTGATATATGGTATATATGAATATGTATATATATGTGTGTATATATATGTGTATATATATGTATAAAAGGTACACGTTCTGCACTCATATTCCTGAACTTAAAGTAAAATTTAAATAAATAAATAAATAAATAAGGAATAGTGATATTTCTAATAAGTCTCTGGGTGATATGGTATGGCTGTGTCCCCACCCAAATCTTATCTTGAATTTTAGTTCCCATAATCCCCACATGTCGCAGGAAGGACCCAGTGGGAGGTAACTTAATCATGGGGGCGGCCTTCCGTATGTTATTCCTGTGATAGTAAGTTCTCACAACATTTCATGGTTTTATAAGGGGCTTCCCCCTTCGCTCTGTTGTCATTATTCTACTTCCTGCTGCCATGTGAAGAAGGATGTGTTTGCTTCCGTTTCTACCATGATTGCAAGTTTCCTGAGGCCTCCCCAGCCCTGCAGAACTATGAGTTAATTAAACCTCTTTCCTTTATAAATTACCCAGTCTCAGAGTGTTCTTTATAGCAGCATGAGAATGAACGAATACACTGGGCCTACAGAGGTAGCATTTGTCTTTGCTTTGTTCAACAATTTTACAAATGCCTTGGATAAAGATATAGGAGGGTTTTTTTTTTTTTTTTTTTTTTTTTTTTGTAGTAAAAGCTTTAGAATGGAATACTTGCAAAGCATTCTCAGTCTGGGTGATAATTTCTGTCAGGGATATCCTTGTCAAAGAAGGTATTTCTATCCTGAGTGGGAGGTTGGCTATAGTTTCCAAAATCTTTTCCATATTTAAAATGTCATGATTCTGTGAAGTATTATCATTTCAGGATGTGCTGGAGATAACTGTATCATCTTAGAATGTTCTACATAGCACAAATTACAGAATATATGGCTGACAAAGGATAAGAGAGTTAAATGTATCACCTTCTCTACCTGGGGCTTTTCAAAGAATACAAAAGAAAAAGGACAAAAGTAAAGACTGGGACATCATGTGACAATAGATCTCCAGGAGATATGTAGGAGGTAGACTCCTCCAAAGTTCATGCATTTTAGGTGGTAACGTTTGGATTATTTAACTATTACCTATCAAACAGAATATGCTTAAACTATTTAACTATATATAAATCCAGTTGTAACATTGTTTCTTTCTTAGCTTTTTAGAATGTTTTAAGAACTTTCGAAGTTTTGTTGTTGTTGTTATTGTTTTTGCCACCTTCATAGCTGATCTCTGTCTACAGCATCACCTTAAGTACCAAAAAGCTAAATGGAGCTTTTATATGGTCAAATTCATAACCTCTGTGTTTTTAAAATCCTTTTAAATGGTAATGAATCTGCATTGCTGTAGAGTTTAATGTCATTTTCTGTCTTCAGTGCAGACAGAGGGTTCTCTCCCTGTCAGATATGATTTGGAAAGGACATCAGAGGCCAAGGAACGTTGTTGGCTTGGAAAAGTTCCACAGATGAAAAGGCTTAATTGAGGGGACTGGCTAAATTTTGGTAGGCAGCATATGAGTGAAGTGCTGTTTTCAAATGGTGTTTGAATAATTGTATCCAAATAAGAAGCTTTTCAGGTTTGACTTTTGTGACCTTTTAAGTAGTAAATTGTCACACATTTCAACTGAGCTAATGTTTCACCAAATTGATTCATTTGAGACTTCTGATTACAGCTGAATGATTAAAGTACAAAGTTAATACGAAGCAGTTGCTATATCTTCTCAGTTCTTTCTTTAGAAAAACTATTGCATCAGATGCTTTCTTTCTGTTCCTACTGCCACGACTCCCATTCAGACCCTTATTGCCTTATGTGTACTTTACTATGATGATTTCATAATGGGTCTTCAGCTCTGCAATTTCTCTTCTTTCCAATCTATTCAATACGAGCTATCAATTTTTTTAGAAGTGCTGTTTTGATCACAAATAACTATCCTCTGTAAAAACCTTCCAGGGGTCCCCATTGTTTATAAAATGAAACCCAAACTACTCAGCATGTGTTTAAACACCTAAGCCAACCTATCCTTGCCAAAAATTTCATTTCTATCAAATAAATTATTAACTGACATTGTCTTAAGATCCTGCCCCTAAGCCTTAATGGCAGAATGGTTCTCCCCTGGAGAGTTGCCTTATACCCATTTGCAAGGTTCTTCTCCTCCAGGTTTCCCAAGCTCTTCAGATGGAAGGGATCTGTATATTCTTGGTAGTCTTAATGCTGTTATTATATGAACAACTCATTATTGTGCAGTTAATCTTCTACTATCTTGCGACACCTCTTCTATTATTATATTTGAACTTTATGTTTATTATTTCTTATCATATTCTTATAGGGTGTCTGTCTGTTAGAAGGAAGAAAATACCTAAATATAGTTTCAATTATATCTAGTATAGAGTCTACAATGATCTTCTTGGCCCCATTTCCTTGTAAACTTCAAATAACTACACCCGAAATTCACATACCTCCACTTGAAATACCGTTGTTCTCACCCTATCTTTAAACTTCAATTTGGTGATGATAATATGGTTTTTAGTCAGGGAGAAGCTAGAGGCCAAAATCACTAGTTCAATATTATCAAGTTATTTAGAAGTTTATCTTCCTAGTGGTGCAATTATTTTCTAATAACTGTATTCTTCTCCTATTTCAGAGGACCAAGCTCACATCCCACTAAGAATCATTGTTCATTGCTCTATTTTCCTCATTGATAGTTTTCTATCTCTATCTCCATCTATTGGTAACTTCTGGCCTCTTACAAAACTGACTGGCCCACTTTGAAAAGCCTGCCTAATTTTGCCAGATCCTCCACATACTGGCTAGTCTTGTAATGTTCCATAAATATGAGGTGATTTCATCTGATGGTGGGTTTTGATATTATTCTATCAAGCCTGTGAATCTCCTTGAATGATAAACAACACATGCATCCAGACATGTACGATCTGATCTCTACTGTTGTTCTTCTGTGATTTAAAGCTCACAGCCAAAAATTAAGCATAGTTTTTGGCCAAATTGCCTAAATTCTAAAAGGTAATTATTCTTTTTCCAGGATAATTTCTTGTTCTCCTTTTTCTGTTACTTTCTTCTTAAGAATCTTTCTTCTGCCTCTTTCCAATCACTTTCAACCTGATTCCCCTACTTTTATCAACAAGAACACGAAGCTTCAGTGGGAAAAACATTGGTTTAAAAGCCTTGCTTTGTATTATATGTTTTATAATTTTGAATTGTAAAGGACACTGATTTTGAAATTTAATAGACTTGTATGTTATAATCAGAAGGGAGCTGTTCTTCCTGATTGTAAATAATGTATTTTGCAAGTGACTTCAACTCTTTCAGTTCATGAGAGTCATTAAGTGCTCTGACACTGCTCTGTCATTGAAAGTATTAAGGAAATAGGTTACGTATTTCTGGGAAGAGATGTTATGGAAGAGATGCTAGAACAAACAATGGTTAAACTAGGTCACTGACTTGCCCTGAATGCACATCGGAATCACTTGAGAATATTTTTTAAATGTCTTAGCACCTTAAATTCCACCTTAGTAATTTGTGGAGATGGCACGTGTGTGCGTGTGTGTGGTGTGTGTGTGTGTGTGTGTTTACATATGTGCATGCACATCTTAGTGGATTCAAATGCAAACCCAGATTTGAGAACCAGTTTAGTTAATTCGTGATATTTAAGTTCAATTTTAGTCTCAAACTTGCTTATTTTATAATTTCATAGTTAAAACTATCTGTAAGTACAAATATTCTATTCTTATGTATCTGTAAATTCTATTGAAATCTCATCATTAGCATTTAAAATTAAGGTGGCCATTAAAACCAATATAGTGATATGGTTTAGCCAGTACGGTAAGTAAGAACCACAGGATTGAAAGCATTTTTTTTTTTTTTTCAATTTTAGTGGACTAGAGAAAGTCTTTTTCTTTTTCTTTTTTTTCAAAGCAAGCTTCTATTGCTACTGAAAAGCTTATTCAGAATTTGGATTTGGCAGATACTATTATTCCTTAGCATTAGGGGTTGCATATCCTTTTTGGTCTTTGAAAGTATTAGCAGAGAAAAACACTTCAATTGGATAAGCATTCACTGAGCTTCTAGTTGTCCAGGATTTTACAAAGTCTGATATAAATACAGAGAAGTATTTGACCCATTTACATTCTCAAGAAATTTGTTAGGCAGAATGAAAAGCCAAAATTTACATTCACAAAGCAATTATTGAACTATATGAAAACATCATATGATTAAATAGAACCTAATGCCAGAATGTGTGTGCATGTATCTGTAAAACGACTCTTCAGGAATAGAAAACACCAAAATTCAAAGGAACCATGGAGAGTCTAAGATATGAGAGAATCAGATGAAAAGAAATGTGATCTAAACAGTAAGATTGTGTAGAGAAAGACTAGGAGATTGGGAAGGAGAAAAAAGAAACAAAGGAAAGGAATGGTCAAATGTTAAACTACTGGTTTCTCTTGTGTGAATTGCCCCACATCAGCAAAACACCTGGAAGAATATCATGCTCTGACATACTAATATAACTGGACCTAACTATTTCAACTTCTGCCCTGGTTTAAATCACTGATGAATTTAGGTATAACCCCAAATTAAGTGTCCAAGATTACAGTCCTTACATTTTCATCCATCCATTTTCATAATATTTCCCACTATATTTGTTACTATTCTGATAGAGTGGAAATGATCAATCAGGATACTCACATTCCAATCTTAGATTCATCTATTGAGTGGCCTGGGAACATTATTTCTTTGGGTTTCTGTTTCCTCATCTGCAGAATGGGTATAATAATGCCATTGCTTGAAAGGAAATGATACATCCAGTGGTGTCTAGGTAATATCTGTGTTGTAAGAATTTTGATAGTATATATTATGTAATCTGCGCTATGCCTAGCACATTGTAAACACTGACTAAGTGGTAGCTGTTATTACTGTTTTCATAATTGTTTGGCTCATAGATATATTGTTTCTGAATAAGCAGAAGCAGCCTTGTAAAGTGAACCTATGGACTTATTAAACAATCGGAAGAGTTCAAAATTTGCATGCCTTTGGAAGCAGGTATCTCATAGTCATCTTTATGTCACTGCTCAGGATTTTAATGTTATGTGAAATAGGTCCATCATGCAAAATGTTCTAAGTAGAAAGTCACTTTCATCCGTGAGGCTAAGAGAACTGCACTGTGCACTCCAGTTTTTTTTTTTTTTTTTTTTCCATTCATTTGCTCAAAGATAAGCAGCAAGCTATTACACTCTTATAGGGCTGCCCTCAGACACTATTTCTGGCCACCACTTGTGGGAATGGTTTATGAGATGTCAGTGTGTGTGAGAAGAGATAGCATAGTTTGTCATGGGCAGATAGGCCATATTCTGCTACAAACTGATGGCTTTGTCTTTTATCACTTTACAGGCTTATTTTACAAGCTGTGACTCTGTGGTTCATCACAAAGAAAACTGTCATCCCCAGACACGTGGCCTGCACATCCTTTCATCTTCCAAGCCAGTAGGATCTGTCATATGACATCAAGCAGACCAGAAACTCCAGATGGACCATGCAACTGCAACCGTGTAACAAGGAAGGTTTGTACTGGCATAGATCCAGGCTTTGCACCTTTGATTAGATTACACGGATGGGAAAAACATATGTAAGCTTTTAAGTTGTGCACACTGATAATATGTCACAAATATCACCTTAAAGGAAACGGTACAACTCGCTGGGTTTAGGTGATAATTATTTATCATGGTGTTATTCTGAGTAACAGATAAATCAATTAAGATTGGTTTGCTCCACCTCCCCCTCCATCTTAATAAACTGTTTTCATCGCTATGTATTAATAATATGTAATTTTTGAAGCAATTGTATAGCTTTAATTATTAATGATGTCTCAAAATTGTTAATAGGTTAATACCTTGGTTGTGTGTGTGTATGTGTGTGTGTGTGTGTAGCAATTCTGTAAATATTGCTTCTTCTACTCAAAATATCACTTAAGAAATAATACATCCAGAAATCTAAACAGAAAATTCTTCAATATTTCTAGAGGAGTTCTGTGGCTGAGAGTTGAGGGATTTTCTTAACTATGTCTGTAAGACATATGTTAGCATTGGAAGCTGGGCCCTATCCTGCTGAGTTCAGCACATTGCCTGACCCTGGGACATAGCATCATGCTGTAGCTCTGACTTGGCAGATCAGATTAAACTACTTTGGGGACATTAAAGTATAAATATTTCATAGTGCTCTCATGGGATTGAATTTGAACTAAAATACTTAAAAGTCTCAGTTGCTTGATCCTGCTGATGATTTCTGCATTTTTCTTCTCTTTAAATTTTCACATTTTGCAGTTATCTCTTTTGGAGTTTACATATCCGACCTGAGGTCAGATGTGAAATTTTCCACTTGTGAGAGCAAATTTCAGATTTTGGAGCATTTTAGAATTAAATTTTCAGATTATGGTTGCTCAGCCTGTGTATACATAGGACTCCTATATTTGACATTCACGTGTAATTAATTATGGCCAATTGAGGTCAGTTAATTTAATGGAAAAAGAAGTTTGATTCTTTCATGTAATTGACCAAAATAAAATCTTTTTTTTTTTTTTTTTTTTTTTTTTTTTTTTTTTGAGACGGAGTTTCGCTCTGTCGCCCAGGCTGGAGTGCAGTGGCCGGATCTCAGCTCACTGTAAGCTCGGCCTCCCAAGTTTAGGCCATTCTCCTGCCTCAGCCTCCCGAGTAGCTGGGACTACAGGCACCCGCCACCTCACCCGGCTAGTTTTTTGTATGTTTTTAGTAGAGACGGGGTTTCACCGGGTTAGCCAGGATGGTCTCAATCTCCTGACCTCATGATCCGCCCGTCTCGACCTCCCAAAGTGCTGGGATTACAGGCTTGAGCCACCGCGCCCGGCCAATAAAATCTTTAAATTTAAACTGAACAGCAAATATCATATATTAAGTTCTTTATCACCTATGCCTGTGGTATAGTTACACAGTTGTGAATATACTACTTACCATATACATGTTCTTGCATCTTCAGGATCACCTAGCAAGATGTAAGCCAGTCTCATACAAAATCTATTCCATTCAGAATATCCATTAAAATGAGGAATCATATTTGACATAAATAGCTTTGGTTTACCAAAGACTACAAACTTTGGTTTACCGTCAGACTACAAACAAATAGTGTAAATGATATATGAGACGATGATGCAAATGACCAAGAAGATGTAGCTCCCAGTGAGAAGTAGGAATTCCCTAGTTTCTTATAAGGATGTCTCCCAAGTTTTGTAATCAGTGTGGTTTATGTAGAATGAAGATCTTGGCAGATCAAAAGAACTTCTAGCTCATTACTTTGTGTAATTCAGGCTGAATGAAGGTCATGTCAATACACAAAAGTCTACCTACTACATTGAAAACAAGTCCTTCCTGTGTGGCAGGAGTTTCCCTTCTTATGGTGTCATTAAGCCAACAGAAGCTCTAGCTGTGAGCTCCTACCGAGAGCTTGTCACAAATTAAGTGTTCCCTAAATTTTTGTTAAATTGACTCATCAGAGTTTAGATTATTCATCACTTTGGGCATCACTTGGGGGAATCAGGCTGATCCACTAGACTCCCACGATTACAGCAAACCTTGATACTATGGTTACTCTAATAGGAAGCAAGCAACTTGAAAATAACAAATGAAATGTTTTATTGTAAAATGGAATAATTTCCTTATTTCTCCTTTGCTTTCTACAGTCCATCCCAAGGCTACAGCTAAAAGAGTATTACCTTGCTCATACTTCTCAGGCTATAAATAGAAGTACTGCTTTATATTCCCTGAAATTAGATGTCATATTGGTTTTATTTCCAAAGACTAAATTATGACATGTTTGGTGGCCAGTTTTTCATTTTCCTCCTTCAATTCAAGTCACTACAAAGTAAACCAGATAACAGCAAAAAAACCCCACAAACTGCTGGAGAACTATCTTGGAAACCTTTTGTGAACACCAGATATTCCCAGTTGGGTGTGTCAATAGCATTGTTTATAGGGTGACTATTTGTGTTTTACAGAGAGATTAGGCAAGATTTAGCAGCTCACCAGTGTAAATCCATCATATTGACTACCTTAAGAACCAAGAAATAAATGTAATATATTTCTTTCATATAGCCAACAAGTTCTCCAGCCATTTAACAGGCCATCACTTTTAATAAAATATTAGCCATGTTAGCAAAACTAAATGTAATTTGTAGTAGCTTGTTAAAACTAAAATCCCCAGCATGTTAATATCACAGCTAAAAACACTAACCTGAAATAATACGATTCAAAGAAATTTGGATGTCCACCACTCTTCTCTGAATCCCAATGATGTGTGGCTTGTATAACTGAAATAAAGCTAGGAAGAGTCACCACAGTGGTTCAGGAGCAGCTCAAGAACACAATTAGTGCAGCTTTGTTTTTGAATATTATATGACAAGTTCGAGAGGCTAAGTGATGTTTTCCATAGACTTCAGCATTTGTTCAATGACTTATGAAAATTCTATTTGGTCTCACTAAGTGAAATAGAAGAAAAATATTTTTACCTTCAATTTTCAGCTTTGTTTACCCTTCCAATTGTCAAGAGCAAGTCTGTATTTCTGGATCCCATTTCAAATTACTCAAGTTTATATCTACTATAAAGAAACAATAGCCGATTTGTATAAGAAGCACCTTTTTGCAAGCTGTTGTGCATGGACACATTAGATCTGCTTTCCCAGTACAACAGCAATTTGAATATTTTATAGCTATTCCTGAGTTGAGTTCATTCACTGACATCTGTCTCAGAACAGTAAGCATTTTGTATTCACCTTGTGAGTGTTTTCTAAACTCACACATCTTTTACTTTTCCTTGAGGGAGATCATAAATGCAAAGATGTATAATTAGCCGCCCCATCTACCTGTTTTGTGGCAGTCATTCTTGTATGTGGCATTTTATTTGTAAAGAGCTTTAATGCGAACATTAACAACAATTTGTGAAGCACTCCACTCAAAGAGATAATCTGGGATGGAGTACATAATGATAAACAAAAAAGGAACATGTGCATACAGACAGCTGCGAGTGACACACACACACACACATACACACACACACACACACACCCTAAATTGGGACATCTTCCTAGAAAAAGTCAAGAAATAGTGAAGGGAAAGATGTGGTGAGAAGGGGGGTGAAGTGAATAAAGAGGCAAAACAGATTTTAAATCCCCCAAAATAGTATTCAGTAGTAAAAGGAAATTAGCTTGCCTGTGCTGCTTAGAAAAATATGTACAAAATGAAATTTAAGTTAATAGTGTTCTATGTCAGTCTTACACTATCGAATATTTCCAATGTACCTAACTGGGTTTAAACAAGCCAATTTCATGAGTTTTGCCCTCAGGAGAATTATGACACCCCACTCAGCAATAGATGGAGTGGGAAGGTTGTTAGATTCAAAATCAGAAGCCTCAGATTCTAGTTTCAGGTTGAACGCTGCCTAATTATGTGACTTCAGATGTTATTTAACTGAACTGTGTTTACTTTCCTTCATCAAGCAGGAAGAAAATGTTTTGAGATTAAAATCATGTGAAAAGTAATATGAAATACAGTAAAAACTACAAATTACAAATGTAAATATATAAAGCTGTATACAGGATGTGTAGAATGTACAATTCCTTAAGCTAGAATTTTCACCATATCTTTGTGTGTGTGTTTGTGTATGTTATATAATTAAAGTGTACGTAGGTCTTGCAATATTTACAATAGTTGTAATTTAATATGAGTACAAACTGAATGTATTTTAACTATGGAGCAATCATAAGAGAGGATAAGTGCATTCCATTCTTTTTACTGTATTATTAAGTCTGTGATACACATTCTGAACAAGTTTTCTTCTTAATTTCATAAAATGGGGATAGAATAGAAAAACCAAGCAAAATAATTTATCTTTTGTTTCTCACACAAAATGTTAATGAAATTCAAGTTTAAGAGCAATATCAGTAAAGCAATAAGGTTATTAGTCAGTAAAAAGTAACTAAAAGTAATGAATAGTTGAAATAAAAAGAGAAAATTTATCACAAATAATTAGCTCACATAGGAAGAAAGCTCTTTTCTAGTCACACATGGGCAAAAACTGTGCCTTTTCAATTAAGCAAAGTTTTCCATCAGAGCAATAAAAACTCATTTTAACAAATAGTAAAAGAAGTTAAAAACCTGGTTTCACAAATCCTTATCTAACAAATCAGCATGTGGGTGAGGTTACAGATTATGTATGCTTATTTGTGTGTGTTGGTGTATATATATGCATATATGTAAGGTAAAATCATGGTGACCATCTATGAGCAAAAGGAAAATAAAAATTTTTCTCCTCTATTCTTCTGTACTCAAAAATGACAGGTGTAGGGGAAGCGATGCAAAAGAAAATAGATTCAAATTATTTGTATGGCAGTTTATGACTGAAATTCTAAGGCAAATGATAATGATGGCTAGATATCTAGTAAGTGTAACATTGTCTATAACAATGTGGCTATAACACATTTAGTTTCAAAGTCACTATTTTTTATCCATGAGATAAATCGCTTCCTAGAGGTAGCTAGGCATGTAGTAACACACTGTTTATCCATGTTGATCAAATTTGCCCTCTGGAACAGCTCATATAATCAAATAATGCTTTTGACACTGGAAAGGAAGGAATAAAGGAAGGAAGGAAGGAAGGAAGGAAGGAAGGAAGGAAGGAAGGAAGGAAGGAAGGAAGGAAGAAAGGAAGAAAGGAAAGGAGGGAGGGAGGGAGGGAGGGAAGGAAGGGAATGGAATCAAGGGAGGGAGGGAGAGAAGGAGAGTTAAAAACAGTATATTATACATTTTTAAAAGAATTTCTGGTAATTTATGGCTAACTATTGTAGGTAAACAAATATTTTAATGTAAGCTCAGAGATTCATGAGCTCATTAAGACCCTTAGTGATCCAAAATTACGTTTTCTGATACAATCAATTTACTGTAATAAAATCTAAGTCATCTAGCTACTTT
Source organism: Macaca thibetana thibetana (assembly GCF_024542745.1). Lineage (NCBI taxonomy): Eukaryota > Metazoa > Chordata > Mammalia > Primates > Cercopithecidae > Macaca > Macaca thibetana. The sequence goes on along the minus strand of NC_065589.1, from coordinate 80,018,186 downwards.
TGTGTTTGGCTTCTATCAAACAGAGACAAATATAAGAAAAAAGTGAGTCCCAGAGGTCTAATATTAAAAACAATTTTCTACATATTGCCTTTGGGCCAGTAAATATTCATTTCAGTGATTTCTACCTCATTATTCATTCTCCATGAGAATGTAGATCCCTGAAGCATTTTAGGATTCTGTGTTAGCAAGGAAAGTCTCAGGTTGTTTTGCTTCTTAAGATAGAAAAATGTTCAAAAATATATTTACAACAATTTGGAGATTTTTTTTTTTTTGGCAAAGTCAAGGCCAAGAAAAAAAATCCAAGTTAAACACAACAGCTCAATGCTGCAGCATGTCAGTGAATCAAATTTTCATTAAGCCTAAGAGATATAACATCCTCTAGGAAAGGACCCCGTCTGTACCCTTTGACATATAAATGTGGTTTCACATTTTAAAGCATTCACTATTATTTTAGTATTACAATATTTTATTTATAGTTTCAATACCATAAAAAGATAGAATTTCTGTTCTGAATCAAACAACGCCTTAAGAATAATTTCACTCTATGTGGACAGCTATTTCTTGAATCTCCTGAGCTATAATGGGGATATTTAATATTCTACTTTAATAATAATGATTAATTTACCCAATTAAGGCATACTATTTTGCAAATATCAAGAATAATGTCCTTTTAAGTTTGGTCTCAATACTTGAATGCTGTGAAGTCACCCAGCGTATTGTATACTTTAGCCACAAAGAATTCACTTCTTTTTCACTACAAAAGCCATCCTACTGCTGGTTGTCAGTGTGTTTTGGTTGTTGTGTCTTGTTTTCCCCTCCACTTCTGACTTGCTGCTCTTTAAGTTTGGGTTGCCAGAAGAGACAGGTGATGCATGAAGGTTACTTAAAACAGTGCCAATTTTAGCTCTGCAGCAAACATGGGTCAAATCAAGTGGAAACTGATGTCAGGATGGGAGCGAAGTTGAGAGTTAGAAATGGGCATGATCTTTTTTCATCCTTCGGATGCATTTTTAACATTTTCTCTTGTTATGAGTGGATAATCAATGGAGACTTCTGAAATTTAGATTAACACATTGTATTATTGATATACTCTGTACCAGACACTGCAATACAATATCTCATTTAGTCTTTGTAACACTTCTATGTGGTAGCTAATATTATATACATTTTACAAATGAGGTATCCAAGTCTTACAGTAGTAAGGTGACCTACCTAAAATTGCATGTAGCTAAAAAATGACAAAGCTCAAGTATAAATAGAACTGTAGTTACATCAGCAGTTGTCAACTAGGGGCAATTCTGCCCTCCAGAGGGGCATTTGCTAATGTCCAGAAGAGGCATTTTTGGTTTTTACAACTGGGAAAAGGACAGTATCTGGTTTGTAGAGGCCTGGGATACTACTCAGTATCCTGCAACACACAGGACAAACCCCCAAACAAATAGTTTTTTAGCTCTAAATTTCCATAGTACTGAGTTTGACAAACTCCAAAACAGAGGTATTCGAACACTAAGCTCAATTTTTTTCTTATCACAACGTTACTTTTTTCTCTGAGGCTACTAATGAATCCATCAAAGCAATAATGTGGAACACAGTTCTTGAGATACTGTGTAAGATACATTAAGAAGGATGGCTTGACCTGGGACTCAAAACAGAAAGTACACGATGGAAAACTGTTATGTTATCATTTTTGCATTTTTTTAAGTGACCAGCCAGCTATCTTTGGATAGATGGAGTTGAGCAGTTAAGATTCAACCCTTGCTTTCAAGTGAGAAGAGAACCCATGTGTGTGCATGTATGTATACATATGTACACATGTATACATATATATACATATATGAAAAATAACTATATGGGTAACATATGCTGAGTGCATGCTTGGAGTAGGTAATAAACAATAAATGCTAACATTTAAAGAATATTTACCATGTGACAAATGTACCTATCAGGTAGATATTACTATCATCTGCAATTTAGAATTGAAGTTTAGAAAGCTTAAGTGAATTTTCCAAAAATCCCATATTAAGATGTAGAACTGATATAAACCCAGGTATCTGACCCTAGAATTTGTTTTTAATGAGTATGTTATACGTACACTGGTACAGATGGCAACAAGAATTCATAGAAGTTCTTCTATGAGAAGTCTATACTGGCTCAAGATGGCTTGTAGGTAAAGGAAGGAGACCTTAATATATTTAGAGGAGTGGGAAGGCACTTCAGAGAAATGAGAAAGGTTAGGAGATAGAAAGGTGCTTGTTGCATTTGGGAGACACTAGCTAGAGTGGACACCATGTAGGAACATGGAGACATAACTGCAGAGAAATTAAAGGCATGAAACACACGTTCATACCTTATTCCTACTTCAATGAAAAGTTAAGGTCTCCTGGTGTAACCTACCTTGTCTTCATGTCACTACACCTCAAAACTCAAAGGCACAATTAGATAGAAGGAATACAATCTAGTGTTCAGTAGCATAATAGGGGAAAATTTAGCAAAAAATAATTTATTATGTATTTCAAAATAACTAGAGGAGTGAAGTTAGAATGTTCTTAACACAAAGAAATGATAAGTGCTTAAGGTGATGGATACCCCAATGACACTGATTAGATCATTACACATTGTATGTCTTCACACATACCTCTTAGACTTATAAACTATTATATGTCCATAATAGTTTAGGAATTTGAAAAGCCTTCAACATTTTTCCCATTTACTTCTTCCTTCCTAGCGAGGCTAATCCCTCTATGTGATCCACCAAAATTCTCCTACATAGGAATCAGATCATGAACATTCCAATCCACTTGGCTCCCTCTTTGCTCCACACTGTTTACCTACCATCTCCTGCATCTTCTGAGATCTTGTTCTGCCAAGGATCCTTCCTCTACAGAATACAGATTCCATGAGGCCAGAATCTGTGTTGAGTTCATTGCAGTAAACTCAGAGGCTAGCATAGTGTGCAATATAAAAATACGCTAAAATATGTTTGTGGAAATAACATATTTTTTTCCTGTGAACACCTTCCCTGCTTCCTGCAAACATGTGTGGGTCTCCATGTCCAAACAAATTGTTCCTTTGATATAACCACCATCTTAAGTTCCTGGACTAAATCACTTTAAGGGCAAGTTTCTATTGCCAGAAAAGAGGTTACAAAAATGTTTGGGTCTTAGAACTTTTAGATTTTAGAATTAGACCAAAGGTCTATAGACTGCAGACATAGTGGTTCCATCATTTAGTAATTGTGTATTTGGGCAAGTTTCTCAACCTTTCTGTGCTTTAGTTTTCTCATCTATAAAATGAGGATAATATGAATATATACCTCATAGGCTGATTATAAGGAAAAAATGGTGTTATACGTGAAAGTGCTTCATGAAGAATAATGATCTGCTCTGTAAGAGTTAAGCTACTAAACCTTTTTGTTTCATTTTTAATATTAATATTAATATCCCCCAAAAAGTAAGGTACCAATGTCAAAAATAAATACATGCCCATTGAGTTTGGGGTGTCAGAGAAGGAACCACAGTTCGACAAGTCATCCACATACATAATTGCAGCTCAGAGTAAGGATATTCAGAGTAACAATATTATTTGTCAAGAATCAAGTGCTGGGTGGATGAGACAGAAAGGTTCAGGCAATTCGAAAGTCAAAGGCAGAAAAAAAGAGCATAAAGTATTTCCAAATCTTGATAGCATGAATAGTAACGAAGCAAGGAAAAAAGAGAAGAAAATGAAGATAATATGGCAGAAGAGCAAAATGAGCTGTAAAAGCAAAGCACCAAAGTTAAAAACAAGAAAAGGAATTAGTTTTTTTTTAAAAATATCTTAAAAGGACTTCAGTGTGAAGTGTGCTTTGTTTCTTAGTTCTAAAATTTACCCTTTCAAGATCAAATATTTACTAAGCATCTTCTCCATGCCAATCACATTCTCATTAACCATTTCTTTGACACTTAAGGACCCCAGTAAATTAGATATTATTATCCCTATTTTTAGATATGAGGAACCAAGGCTTTAAAAGTTAAATAATTAAAATAATTAGTAATTTGTGGGGTTAAGATTCAAACCTATGGTTAGCTTTTTTATATCTAGATATTTGACTACCTCATGGAATGAAGGAAAAAGAATTGATATTCCAGGAGAAATAGAAGACTCATATGTCATAATAATTTTATATTTATACATCTCCCACTTCTTGCAAAAACTTCTCAGAGTCATCTACATCTCCTGACTTTATTTCTTGCCTATATTTAATCTCTAGTCTGCTCCATTCTAGCTTCCACCAAAAGAACATCTCTAAACTGCTCTTGATCATGTAAAGCAGGTCTTCTATACGTACATATTCAATGGATACTGCTGCTTCCACATCTTACCCTAGCAACAGGCGTCAAAATAGTTAACTATTTTCTCTTTCAGAAAACATTGTCTTCCACTGTGGTGTGTGATGGCATAGTATTCTTGCCCCCTCTGTAATCGCCCCCTTCTCATTTTTATGTCTGATTTCAACTTCTTTAGCCAAGCTTTAATTGTCAGAGCCTTTGGGGCAAAGTTCTAGGACCTCTTTGATTCTCACTCTTTGCTTACTTCCTAGAGATAATGTTACCCACTCCCTTGGCCACAGTTACTCCATTTAACAAATTTCTTTCTCTAGCCTGCTAGTATCTCCATTCAAATGTTCATTCATCTTTTAAACTTTCTTTGCCCAAGGTGGAACTCATTATATTCCTCCAAAACCTTCTCCTGTTTCTGGTTTTCCAGTCTACTCCAAGTCACTATCTCATCTGTACCACTGCAATAATGTCCTATCTGATCTCTTTGGTTTTATGATGCTATACCACTGTAGGTTAGAAAGCAACATTTTTCTAAGAGTAACAGGCTTTCTGAATTGAAAATGAAACTGAATTTTTTTAAAAGATGAGTAACAATACTTCACTATTTTAAAGCTATTGTCCTGGTGTCCCCCTTTCATCCACAACAAATAAATTTGTAGAACACAAAGAGCTAAATATAATGCTGTTGACTCTACCTCTTGTTTATAATTTTTAGAAGAAAAACACATAGCCTAACCTTTTTACCATTTTATTTATTCAACAAATATTTATTGATTGAACACAATATGCAAGACCTTTTGCTAGGTGTTGAGAACTCCATGGTGAACATAGCATACATACTCTACTTTTTTGAAGTTTGAATTCTGAATGGCAGAACATTTAACAAACAAATAAAATAATATATAGAATACTATACATTGACTGCTGTAAGGAAACAATAGGATGCTGTGATGTGTTGTATGAGAGCTGCAGCTGATTTTTTTTTTATAATGGTTGGAAAATATATTTGTGAGGAAACGAATGCTCCATAAGAGCCAGTTAGGCAACTATGGAAGAGTACTGCAAAAAAGGGTATATTATGTACAATAATCCTGATATGGGAAAAAATAACCTATTTGAAGAACTAAAGATGAGCAATATGGTGAGTTAGGTCAATGTGGTGGATTGAGCTCTTAGCTCCAATTCTTCACTCTAATATCCACATCCTTTGCCATGTGATAATGCATTTTCTTACTCTAAAAGAGGAGTGTATCTCCATGCCTTTTGACTTTAGACTCAATGTGACTTTCTTTGATCAATGGATTATGAATGCAAAAGGCAGTGTGCTAATTCTCAATTATCTTTGCAAACTGCAAATTTTGTCTGGCTGGTTCCATGGCATGTCTGCCATTTCCATGATAAGGACATCCTGTGCCCAGCCCACTAGTGCAAGAAGGATAAGAGACAGATGAAACAGAGCCACCTGGTTGACTGGCAGATCAGCCAACTTTTTTCAGCTTCAAACAAAACTACCCAGCAATGTCTGCCTAGTTCAATCTACCCCCATTCTATGGATGTATGAGCAAGCCCAGCCAAGATCAGCAGAGCCACTTCAGTCAACCCACAGACATGTAAGAAACAATGCTTCTTATTGCATGCCACTGAGATTTTATAGTTGTTTATTATGCAGCAATAGCTGTCCAATATGACAAAGTAGGAAAGACAAAATTAGGCCCCATTGATAATTGTAATATGTCCTGATGAACCAGAAATGAAGATCAAGTTACAATGGCTAGGGAGGTAAAAAAAGAAAAAAAATAACAATTACATGTAACAACATGGAAGCCAAAATAGAAAAGTGAGTCAGAAAAGAGGAGTGTTCAACTCTGGCAATCTAAGTCTACTGAGTGAAATAAAAACTGATAAATGCCCACTGGATTTGGAAAACATTTGTTTTCACAAGGCAATAAACTTGAATGGTAGAGAAAAAACTTGGATGAATTGAGATGAAGAGTAAATAGGAAGAGAAGTAGAGATTTTATCTATAGACAATTTCCTCTGGAGATGTATTTGCTCTCAATTTTAAATAGGACAAATCTTTCTCTCCAACACATAATATGGGAATTAGCTTCCAGCCATGTTACTTGAATTGAAATTCAACAGTACTTTTAGATTTCTTCAGGAGTCTAAGTAGTTTCTTAACAGAGTGTCATTCACTGCCAAACAAACAATACTAACATGTATGCATACTGTGATTTATTGTCACAACAATACATGTTAATATGGCTAATTTGATTTGTATAACAATGAAGAAAGCTTGATATACTTTACTATCTATGTTAAACAAAGTATCTGTTTGATCATTTTTACAATATTATGAATATTATGAATTTACGATAAAAAATTTGATCATTTTTACAATATAATATTACAATATTTTACAATATTATGAGTGATGCAGAAGACGGGTGATTTCTGCATTTCCAACTGAGGTACCGTGTTCATCTCACTGAGGAGTGTTGGACAGTGGGTGCAGAATAGTGGGTGCAGCCCACCAAGTGAGAACCGAAGGAGGGCAAGGCATTACCTCACCCAGGAAGCGCAGGGGTAAGGGAATCCCTTTTCCTAGCCAAGGGAAACTGTGACAGACAACACCTGAAAAATCGGGTCACTCCCACCCTAATACTGTGCTTTTCCAAGGGTCTTAGCAAATGGCACACCAGGTGATTATATCCTGCGCCTGGCTCGGAGGGTCCCATGACCATGGAGCCTCACTCATTGCTAACACAGCAAGTCTGAGATCTAACTGCAAGGTGGCAGCGAGGCTGGGGAAGGGGCGCCCGCCATTGCTGAGGCCTGAGTAGGTAAACAAAGCTGCCAGGAAGCTCGAACTGGGTGGAGCCCACCACAGCTCAAGGAGGCCTGCCTGCCTCTGTAGACTCCACCTCTGGGGGCAGGCATAGCCTAACAAAAGGCAGCAGAAAGCTCTGCAGATTTAAATGTCCCTGTCTGACAGTTTTGAAGAGAGTAGTGGTTCTCCCAGCAGAGTTCTGAGATCTGAGAATGGACAGACTGCCTCCTCAAGTGGTCCCTGACCCCCGAGTAGCCTAACTGGGAGGCACACCCCAGTAGGGGCAGACTGACACTTCACACAGTCAGGTACCCCTCTGAGATGAAGCTTCCAGAGGAATGATCAAGCAGCACCATTTGCTGTTCAGCAATATTCGCTGTTCTGCAGCCTCTGCTGCTCATACCCAGGCAAACAGGGTCTGGAGTGGACCTCCAGCAAACCCCAACAGACCTGCAGCTGAGGGTCCTGACTGTTAGAAGGAAAACTAACAAACAGAAAGGACATCCACACCAAAACCCCATCCGTACGTCACCATCATCAAAGATCAAAGGTAGCTAAAACCACAAAGATGGAGAGAAAACGGAGCAGAAAAGCTGAAAATTCTAAAAATCAGAGTGCCTCTAGCCCTCCAAAGGAATGCAGCTCCTCACCAGCAATGTAACAAAACTGGACGGAGAATGACTTTGACAAGTTGAGAGAAGGCTTCAGACCATCAAACTTCTCTGAGCTAAAGGAGGAAGTTCGCACCCATCACAAAGAAGCTAAAAACCTTGAAAAAAAGATTAGATGAATGGCTAACTAATAACCAATGCAGAGAAGTCCTTAGATGACCTGATGGAACTGAAAACAATGGCACGAGAACTACATGACGAATGCAAAAGCTTCAGTAATTTGATCAACTGAAAGAAAGGGTATCAGTGATCAAAGATCAAATGAATGAAATGAAGCAAGAAGAGAAGTTTAGAGAAAAAGAGTAAGAAGAAATGAACAAAGTCTCCAAGAAACATGGGACTATGTGAAAAGACCGAATCTACATCTGATTGGTTTCCCTGAAAGTGACGGGGAGAATGAAACCAAGTTGGAAAACATTCTGCAGGATATTATCTGGGAGAACTTCCCCAACCTAGCAAGGCAGGCCAACACTGAAATTCAGGAAATACAGAGAACGCCACAAAGATACTCCTTGAGAAGAGCAACTCCAAGACACATAATTGTCAGATTCACCAAAGTTGAAATGAAGGAAAAAATGTTAAAGGCAGCCAAAGAGAAAGGTTGGGTTACCCACAAAGGGAAGCCCATCAGACTAACAGCAGATTTTTTGGCAGAAACTCTACAAGCCAGAAGAGAATGGGGACCAATACTCAACATTCTTAAAGAAAAGAAATTTCAACCTAGAATTTCATATCCAGCCAAACGAAGCTTCAAAAGTGAAAGAGAAATAAAATCCTTTACAGAGAAGCAAATGCTGAGAGATTTTTGTCACCACCAGGCCTGCCCTACAAGAGCTCTGGAGGGAAGCACTAAACATGGAAAGGAAAAACCAGTACCAGCCACTGCAAAAACATGCAAAATTGTAAAGACCATCAATGCTAGGAAGAAACTGCATCAACTAATGAGTGAAATAACCAGCTAACATAATGACAGGATCAAATTCACACATAACAATATTAACCTTAAATGTAAATAGGCTAAATGCTCCAATGAAAAGACACAGACTGGCAAATTGGATAAAGAGTCAAGACCCATCATTGTGCTGCATTCAGGAGACCCATCTCACGTGCAGAGACACACATAGGCTCAAACTAAAGGGATGGAGAAAGATCTACCAATGAAATGGAAAACAAAAAAAAGCAGGGGTTGCAACCCTAGTCTCTGATAAAACAGACTTTAAACCAACAAAGATAAAAAGAGACAAAGAAGGACATTACATAATGGTAAAGGGATCAATTCAACAAGAAGAGCTAGCTATCTTAAATATATATGCACCCAATACAGGAGCACCCAGATTCATAAAGCAAGTCCTTAGAGACTTACAAAGAGACTTAGACTCCCACACAATAATAATGGGAGACTTTGACACTTCACTGTCAACATTAGACAGATCAACAAGACAGAAAGTTAACAAGGATTTCCAGGAATTGAACTCAGCTCTGCACCAAGCAGACCTAATAGACATCTACAGAACTCTCCAGCCAAAACCACAGAATATACATTCTTCTCAGTGCCACATCACACTTATTCCAAAATTGACCACATAGTTGGAAGTAAAGCACTCCTCAGTAAATGTAAAAGAACAAAAATTATAACAAACTGTCTCTCAGACCACAGTGCAATCAAACTAGAACTCAGGATTAAGAAACTCACTCAAAATTGCTCGATTACATGGAAACTGAACAACCTGCTCCTGAATGACTACTGGGTACATAATGAAATGAAGGCAGAAATAAAGATGTTCTTTGAAACCAATGAGAATAAAGATACAACATACCAGAATCTCTGGCACACATTTAAAGTAGTGTGTAGAGGGAAATTAATAGCACTAAATGCCCACAAAAGAAAACAAGAAAGATCTAAAACTGACACCCTAACATCACAATTAAAAGAGCTAGAGAAGCAAGAGCAAACACATTCAAAAGCTAGCAGAAGGCAAGAAATAACTAAGATCAGAGCAGAACTGAAGGAGATAGAGACATAAAAAATGCTTTAAAAAATCAATGAATCCAGGAGCTGGTTTTTTGAAAAGATCAACAAAATTGATAGACCGCTAGCAAGACTAATAAAGAAAAAAGAGAGAAGAACTAAATAGATGCAATAAAAAATGATAAAGGGGATATCACCACAGATCCCACAGAAATACAAACTACCATCAGAGAATACTATAAACACCTCTACACAAATAAACTAGAAAACCTGGAAGAAATGGATAAATTCCTGGACACATACCCTCTCCCAAGACTAAACCAGGAAGAAGTTGAATCCCTGAATAGACCAATAGCAGGCTCTGAAATTGAGGCAATAATTAATAGCCTACCAACCAAAAAACGTCTAGGATCAGATGGATTCACAGCTGAATTCTACCAGAGGCACAAGGAGGAGCTGGTACCATTCCTTCTGAAACTATTCCAATCAATAGAAAAAGAGGGAATCCTCCCTAACTCATTTTATGAGGCCAGCGTCATCCTGATACCAAAGCCTGGCAGAGACACAACAAAAAAAGAAAATTTTAGACCAATATCCCTGATGAACATTGATGCAAACATCCTCAATAAAATACTGGCAAACAGAATCCAGCAGCATATCAAAAAGCTTACGCAACATGATCAAGTGGGCTTGATCATGGGATGCAAGGCTGGTTCAACATATGCAAATCAATAAACGTAATCCAGCATATAAACAGAACCAAAGACAAAAACCACATGATTATCTCAAAAGATGCAGAAAAGGCCTTTGACAAAATTCAACAGCGCTTCACGCTAGAAACTCTCAATAAATTTCGTATTGATGGGATGTATCTCAAAATAATAAGAGCCATTTATGACAAACCCACAGTCAATATCATACTAAATGGACAAAAACTGGAAGCATTCCCTTAGAAAACTAGCACAAGACAGGAATGCCCTCTCACACCACTCCTATTCAACATAGTGTTGGAAGTTCTGACCAGGGCAATCAGGCAGGAGAAAGAATAAAGGGTATTCAATTAGGAAAAGAGGAAGTCAAATTGTCCCTGTTTGCAGATGACATGATTGTATATTTAGAAAACCCCATCATCTCAGTCCAAAATCTCCTTAAGCTGATAAGCAACTTCAGCAAAGTCTCAGGATACAAAATCAATGTGCAAAAATCACAAACATTCTTATACACCAACAACAGACAAACAGACAGCCAAATAATGAGTGAACTTCCATTCACAATTGCTTCAAAGAGAATAATACCTAAGAATCCAACTTATAAGGGATGTGAAGGACCTCTTCAAGGAGAACTACAAACCACTGCTCAATGAAATAAAAGAGGACACAAACAAATGGAAGAACATTCCATGCTCATGGATAGGAAGAATCAATATTGTGAAAATGGCCATATTGCCCAAGGTAATCTATAGATTCAATGAGATCCCCATTAAGCTACCAGTGACTTTCTTCACAGAATTGGCAAAAACTACTTTAAAGTTCATATGGAACCAAAAAGGAGCCTGCATTGCCAACACAATCCTAAGGCAAAAGAACAAAGCTGGAGGCATCATGCTACCTGACATCAAACTATACTATAAGGCTACAGTAACCAAAACAGCATGGTACTGGTACCAAAACAGAGATATAGACCAATGGAATAGAACAGAGCCCTCAGATAATAATACCACACATCTACAGCCATCTGATTTTGACAAACCTGAAAAAATCAAGAAATGGGGAAAGGATTCCCTATTTAATGAATGGTGCTGGGAAAACTGGCTAGCCATATGTAGAAAGCTGAAACTGGATCCCTTCCTTACACCTTATACGAAAATTAATTCAAGATGGATTAGAGACTTAAATGTTAGATCTAAAACCATAAAAACCCTAGAAGAAAACCTAGGCAATACCACTCAGGACATAGGCATGGGCAAGGACTTCATGTCTAAAACACCAAAAGCAATGGCAACAAAAGCCAAAATTGACAAAGGGGATCTAATTAAACTAAAGAGCTTCCGCACAGCAAAAGAAATTACCATCAGAGTGAACAGGCAACCTAGAGAATGGGAGAAAATTTTTGCAATCTACTCATCTGACAAAGGGCTAAGATCCAGAATCTACAAATAACTCAAACAAATTTACAAGAAAAAAAAATCAAAAAGTGGGTGAAGGATATGAACAGACACTTCTTGAAAGAAGACATCTACGCAGCCAACAGACACAGGAAAAAATGCTCATCATCACTCGCCATCAGAGAACTGCAAATCAAAACCACAATGAGATACCATCTCACACCAGTTAGAATGGCAATCACTAAAAAGTCAGGAAACAACAGGTGCTGGAGAGGATGTGGAGAAATAAGAACACTTTTACACTGTTGGTGGGATTGTAAACTAGTTCAACCATTGTAGAAGACAGTGTGGTGATTCCTCAAGGATGTAGAACTAGAAGTACCATTTGACCCAGCCATCCCATTACTGGGTATATACCCAAAGGATTATAAATCATGCTGCTATAAAGACACATGCACACATATGTTTATTGTGGCACTATTCACAATAGCAAAGACTTGGAACCAACCCAAATGTACATCAATGATAGACTGGATTAAGAAAATGTGGCACATATACATCATGGAATACTATGCAGCCATAAAAAAGGATGAGTTCATGTCCTTTGTAGGGACATGGATGAAGCTGGAAACCATCATTCTCAGCAAACTATCACAAGAACAGAAAACCAAACACTGCATGTTCTCACTCATAGGTGGGAATTGAACAATGAGAACACTTGGACACAGGAAGGGGCACATCACACACCGGGGCCTGTCATGGGGTTGGGGGAGCAGGGAGGGATAGCATTAGGAGAAATAGCTAATGTAAATGACGAGTTAATGGGTGCCGCACACGAACATGGCACATGTATACATATGTAACAAACCTGCATGTTGTGCACATGTACCCTAGAACTTAAAGTTTAAAAAAAAAAATTAAAAAAAAACAGCTAAAGAAAAACTAGGATTTTCACAGATTGATAAAACTATATGTGGAAGAAACAGTAAACAGTGAAAAACCCTGTAGACAGATGCTTAGATTAGTTTAAAGCCAATAGATGTGAAAGGTAGTTTGAACATAAAATGATAAAGAATCTTTGATCAAAACAATAACCATACAGACTGCTCTATCAAAGTGAACAGCCACAAATTTAAGAAGAATTTGCATTCTGTATCTAATAGGCTATTAGCATATAGTACATTCAAAATGAAAAATTAACAGAACAAAATGTCTTGTTTTTACTAGATAGTATTTTCTCATTAAAATTCCAAGAACAAGATTGAATACTATTACAAATATTTTTGATGTAGGAAAACATATACATTAAGGTTCCAAAGCATAACCAGGCAGTTGGTGACATTTTTTTTTTCTTTGATTCACAAAACTTTTATCTTTCTGCCAAAACAAGGAATCTTTTTAGGATGGCACATCTCCAGTTAGATAGTTATTTTGTCAGCCTACATGCTAAAAAGGTAGATTTTTACACCTTTGGAAATCAGATGTAAGCTCAAACCTGATACCTAACAGATGAACGATGTTCTCATAACTGAATAAAGAAAATGATCAAACTCCTGCATCCCCTACCTAAAATGCCACATACCCACCAACCAACATAAATCATCACAAAAGCAAGGATGTGATGGTGAGAGACTCGAGAGAAAGTGATAGAAGACAAATATTCACAGGGTTGGATTGCAAATACGCTGGGCAGAATAATAATTTGATATCCCTTCTGATTCATATTCTTTATGCATTTTTTTCAGCATTTATTTAGGGAAGTGAGGATAAGCATCTGTTAGAAATAGTTTACTTGTTTGTTTTTCACCTGGAGGGATGAACTAAAGAAGTGAGAGTGAAATTAGTCTAATAATAACAATCTTTATAAGGAGAGCAATGATAACAAACAATATTTTCTTCCGTTCTTAGTACCAATGGCTTTGCACTGTTTGAATCTCTCTTCAAGAGAATTCCCTGCAGAAAGCATAATTGGCTGAGTTTTCAGTGCACTTTTAATCCTCCATTACAGCCACACCATGGTCATGCTTCCCTTAGGCTGCTTACAGCAATGACTGACAATGGCAGAACTACCAGAGCCAGTCATTTTTGACTGACATGGAACTCCTCTAGGAATACATTTTCTAAAGACTCCTCATTATTTTAGCCTAGATTTTCAATTCCAATTCAGTCTGAAGCTCTCCTGATGCACTCCTCTTTTCTTCCCTCTCTCCTTTTATAGGTGTCAAGCCTGTACTCAGAAAATGGGAAAAGAAATAATTTGAATTCACATGGAATGGACAAAAATATTCATTTTACAGTTTTGCTTGAGAGTTATATAAACTCTCTGGTTATCTTTCATAATATAGTTTGAAGAGATCTGTACCTTTTGGACATTCTGACGAATGTGGCATTTTTTTGATAATCACTGACATCATCATTTCACTTAGGACATCATGGTGATCAAGGCAGAATGAGCATGAAGAGTTTAGAACATGGGAGGACTTGGTAAGACACATGTATTAAATGAGTGGAGATTAAGCCCTAGGAAAATTGAGAGATTCAGAGACCTTCCATTTGGTTAAAAATGTTAGAGGATCCATGGTCGAGGGCATGTCAGGTTACTCCCTCCAAAGTAAAAGACAAATTGCTGCATCTTACATCCTCTATTACAGAGAAAGAAGCACAGAACCTGCTAGGCCTCTTCAAGTTATGGAGTCAACACGTTTCAACCCTAGGAATACTGCTCCGGCCTCCATACTGTGTGATATGGAAGGCTACCAGTGTTGAGTAGGGTCTTGAGTAGGAAAGGGCAGCACAGAAGGCCCAGATCGTCTCTTGGGCCATAATATCTGGAAGATCCTATAATACTGGAAATAAGTATGGGAAAAGATTCAGTGTGGAATTTATGACAAGCCCAAGTTACTAGCAATGCAGACTTCTGAGATGCTGAAGCAAAGCCATGCCATTCACAGTGAATGATGTTGCATTTTTTTCAAAAAATGGCTCCTGGCATGTTGCCGGGTCCTTATAAGAGAGGAAATGCTTGACCACTGACTCTGTACAAAATGACTGTGTGTCTATGTCTAGAACTTCCTTAAATGAGATGGCCTTTGTTGGACCCATCAAACCACAAAGGTGAACAGGCCCATCAGCAGTCCATCAGAAGATGGAAATGTACATCAGATTTGAGCTTGAGGAGGATCAGAGCAAGTAAGCTGCATGAGCAGATGGTCCAACGTATGTATCACTCACCAAGGTGCACAAGAGTCCATCCTCCAGCTCACTCACATGGTCCTATGGAGAAGGGAAAAGCATCTCAAATGGCAAGCTGAGAGACTATGAAGGAGCCCAAGCCTGGTTTACTAATGAGTCAACACGGTATATGGTGCCAGCTTAACATGAATGGTAGCTGCAGTACCACCACTTTCAGGAATGACCTTGAAAAGCAGTGGGGATGGAGGTAGTCAGCTTGGGCTACCATAATAAAATACCATAGACTGGGTGGCTTAAACCACAGAGAATGTTTGTATTTATTATTTATTTATGTTCTCTTAGTTCTTTAGGCTGGAAGTCCGAGATCCCTGTAATAATATCGTTGGGTTCTGATAGGGCCCTGTTCCTAACAGGCAGATGGCCACCTTCTCATTGCACACTCCCACAGCCTTTCGTTGGTCTGTATGCTTGGAGAAAGAGAGAGAGAGAGAGAGAGCTCTTTCTCGTTCTCTTCCTCTTCTTATAAGGCCAACAATCCTATTGAATTAGGACCTTGCCCCGATGACTTCATTTAACTTAAGTTACCTCCTAAAAGCCCTATCTCCAAATACAGTCACATTGAAGCTTAGGGCTTCAACATATGAATTTGCAGAGGGAGAGGCCACAATTCAGTCCGTAGCAGGTGATAAGGAGAAATACATGTGGAACCCAGCTGATCCTAATTATAACTGAAATGGACATATGCGGCAACATTGGCTTGGGAAGTTAGGGATGTCTAACTTTAAAACCAATTGATTCTAAAGTAAATAAAACATGAAACTAATATATTAATGTCTGATGAAAGATGACTGTTTTTAGACTGGGTCTTGTTCTGTAACCCAGGCTGGAGTACCACGGAGCTCACTGTAGCTTTGAACTCCCGGGCTCAGGTGATCTTCTCATCTCAGCCTCCCAAGTAGCAAGGACTACTGGTGTGCACCACCACTCCTGGCTAATTTATTGTTATTGTTACTATTATTACTGTAGAGATAGGGTCTCACTATGTTGCCCAGTTTGGCCTTGAACCCCTGGCCTAACGTGACCCTCCTGTGTTGGCCTCCAAAAGTGCAAAGATTACAGGTATGAGCCACCATTTCTGGCCTGAAATATGATTTTTTAGGGTTACTCCTACTGGGAATATATTTATACCCCATTACCTACCAAGTTACAGTATTGTTATACTACCATTTTAAGTTAGGTTTGCAATAAATGTCTTATTTATGTTTTTATTGAATTGAATTAAACTTAGTAGAGATTCAATGATGGGCCTTCATCTTGTCCACTGCTGAGGAATAAGAACTCTAGTACCTCAGAGGTTCCTTTTTTTGTTTGTTTTCGGGGTTAGGTAAAATGCCATACTTTTCTAGAGAATGGGCATAGTAAATTTTAAAAAATCATCAGTCTACAAATCACCTTTAATATGTTGTACTTGTAGTTGTTTCCTCATAGCCTTAAGCAGATGACCCCAGATGCCCCTCAGGCATCACACAGTGAACATATACATTTGAAGATTACGATCTCTTTCTGGAGGCAGACATTCCTGCAAAGGGGGATGCTGGGAATATAGCATGGTGAATCACATCGTGTCACAAAGCCAAAAAACAGAATCCATCCAATTATGGGTCTCCTCGCAGGTCTTCAGCACTTATCTGAAACACAAGGGCATTTGCTGCTCACTGGAGTTTGGGCAGTATTGATTTTTTTCTTCTAAAATGTTTATTGATTTAGAAATTTTCACAGCATAAAGCATTAATGTGTGGGTTGAGTATGGCTTGTCTCTAAAATTATCAAATTCTTAAAAGCCACAACTATTAAAAATATAGATGCAGTAAATATGATATACTTGTCATAGCAAAGGATGATGGGGAAACTCAAAGATATTTTGAATAAAATAAATTACAAAAGTTCAATTTCCTTCAGAGGAATAAATAGCTATTACAGTTAATGCAAAGCATACAAGGTTTACATTTACTCAATTGTGCTTTGAGAGGGAAGAAATCTGTTATAGATAAAAAGTTATCAATTTCTAAGTTCATGACATTAGCCCTTGTGAATGTTAAGCAAATCATCAGAAATTCTGAACTTATTCTGAGAGAAGAACAGCATTATGTAGCAGATCCAAGTGGTCCACAAATTGAGGTTTGCAAGAATATCTTATTTCTTTATTTTCTTTAACCTAGTTAAAGTCAGTACAGGTCGATGAAGAACCCTCATTTAGTTGTCCTGCTGGGAAACTTCAATTATTTTTGGTGTCTTCCCTTCTCCAGAAAGTAATGTAAAATACCACGGGTCTCATACAGCGCATTTGGGGGCAGCCTCTCTGGTTTTCTACTCATGCCAGTTATCCTGGGGATGCCCATTTGTTCTGGCCAGCAGCATCTCTTGAAGTCCTTACAATCCGCTGTTCCAGTAGAAAGCACGGAGGTGAACATTAGTCCTTTCTGCCTTGAATGGAATGGCAAATAATAAAGAAATTTCACCTATTGTGGCCCCAATGTGTGGTGGCAAAAAAGACAGACATGTGAACAATGTAGAAAGATGAGGCACACATGTGTCTTGCTTTCTGTCTGTAAAGGTGGGAAATGAAAGGTGTGAAAAACAGAATAGGAGAAACACCATTGAATGAGTGCAGGACTAGAAATCATTGACACTGGTGAGTGGCCTATTTTCCTGGGAAGGCCACAAACTAGGCGTAGTCCAACACAGTCGCATCTATTACGATGTGGCAGTATTGCACAGCACTGCCACAAGGAAATGCCTAGAAAAATCTTTCGAGATGCTTCTGGGTTCCAAGTCCTATGTGAAGCGTGAGGAATCCAGGTGTTCCTGTGTGCTTTGGTTGAAGAGCTCAGAGAATCTGAGAAAGCTGGTGAGTCTGCAGAGGCCTGGATGAGGACAAAGCAGCCACCAAGTGTGAGGACATTCTGACCAAGGACGAGTGGTGCTTAGAAGACTTTAATGGCTGAATGAAGGCCAATCTCACCTCAGCAATCACCAGTCCAGAGAGTAGCCCAGACTAACCACACCACAGCATTTTCCACGGAGCATCCAAAGGCACAAAGTGAATTAAAGGCCCAGACTTCGTTCTCCACTTTCTTCAGCTACAACGTCATATAATCCCTAGTTTTCATTTTATCTAAAATCGACCTAGGAAAGCAGTAGGGAGAAAAAAGGAAAAATCTTCAATATTTGTTTTGACCTGAAACAAAATAGACTAAACTATCAAATTGAAATGAGTTTACCAGACTGAACTACATTTATGTAGAATTTTTTTCCGGATTGGATGAATGTATATGTAATATGGTGATGGGATGCTCCTAATGCAGGTTAAATAAATTAGCAGAAATGAGCAAGGTATTTTTCTGGGCAATCAGACTATAAAGTATAAATTTGTGATCTTGTCAACAATAACATAAAACTCTAGGATGAAGCAATGACCTTTAGTGACCAATATAAGGCCAACTTATCAATATATAATTTGTTTGTTTGTGGTGCTTTCTCCTCTCTTGACAATCCCTTACTAAAGAGAATGATTTACCTCCTTCTTTTAATGTAATTTGTGCTAATCAGGAGCTTTTCTAGTAACGGATAAAAATGTCACCCATTCCAGGAGTACTCACATTTAGTAGTGAACATCTTAGATGCGGAATGCCTGTAAGCCAGAGAAATGAATGTTTAATTTACTGAAAGAAACTATGAGCACTTGGCTAGCAACAGTAAAAATTACTGACACTTATAGAGCATTCAGTACGTTCCATGAACTGAACTAAAAGCTTCATGTCATTGTTTTTGATAGGTTTGTGAGTTTTTAACAGCAAGGTTGGAATAAGATACTTGGAATAGAAGATCATCCTGTTATATTCAATTTATACCACTTGGTGGTGATGAACTGCAGTGCAGTCTTCTGTGCTTTAGGTAGCCTTATTTGTGCCAAGTTTGCATAAAGGACCAGTTTGTGACTATGTGCTATGCTCTCCAGCCACCTGGTTACCTAAAGGGCAAAGAAAAATGGGTGTGATGAAAGCTTTTGTCGAGTATAAATACAAATATTTCTTCCAATTCTTTCAAACTTCGTTCAAGAAAAAAGATGTTGGACATTTAAGGAGATAATTTTATTCAGGCTATTGTGATAGAGAAAATGTTCATTAATAAAGAATGGTTACGGAGAGTCAGGTAAACAAGAAAATCATTATCAAGTCTGATGGGAGTACTGAAGAACAAAGATGACTCAAATCTGAGTCACTGAAGAAAGATAGGGGGTTAAGGAGAGTGTTTTTTTGTTTTTGCTTTTGTTTTTGTTTTTGTTTTTGTTTGAATATGAGAGAGAAAGAATGTCCTTTGTGGTTAGGTTAGCCATTTATTGAAACAAAATAGTGAGGAGATTTCAGAAAAGAAAATGGTAGGAGGATTTCTTAACTGTCTTAACAGTCTTCTAGGAGTGCATGGCTCACATAAAGATTAACATCGCCACTTCCTGCATACTAATGAAACAAAGCTATGGGGGAAAATAGTATTATAACACAGTATACATTTATAGCAATTTTCTTAATGTTCTTGAAATCCTGATTAATCTGCTCGAGCAACAGTAAATTATGTCATTAACAAGATTTTTGTCTTTCTAGCAGAATATGAAAGAAATTCAAATGGCATTTGTGACACACAGAATTCCTATTGTCATAGAGCATTTGTTGATTTTAAGAGTAAACTAGAAGTATAGTAAAAGAGTATAGTATAATATAAATAAGAACAAGGATCTAAAAGAGAATGGAGACTCAAATTTGAGAAAAGATAAATTAAAATTAAAAGGAAGAAATAAAGGTGGAGAATGGGGCAAGCCCACTTCCAAAAATGTTTCCCTTTATTTAGTTCTATACTCTATTGTATTAAGTAATCTTCATTGAACCATTGAACCGTTTGCAACTTCATTCCTAAATGTGCGAAAGAAAGAAAGAAAGAAAGAAAGAAAGAAAGAAAGAAAGAAAGAAAGAAAGAAAGAAAGAAAGAAAGAAAGAAAGAAAGAAAAAGAAAGAAAGAAAGAAAGAAAGAAAGAAAGAAAGAAAGAAAAAAAAGGATATGTGTTAGTATACTTTCTGGAGAGTGAAAGGGAAAACACATTGCATCTTAATTCTCTTTTTAAACTTAAAAAAATTGCAAACCACCTGCCTTATTGTATAGACATTTTGTCAACTGACATCGTTGTCACTTTTCAAATTTTTAGTGCAGGATTTCTTACAAATGATATTCTGGCCCTCTTCCTAATTACACAAATGCAAACACCTGCCCTTATACTGAAGCTAATTAGCAATTAGCAAAACAATTAAATTAGTTTGGCTTCCCTACTGTGTTCATAAAATTCTTCAAAGACAGCACAAATGTTTAATTACTGACAGTAAGCCAATACTGTGTATCTTCCTAGAGGTGATGATCCACCACAATGACTCTATTGCTTGAGACAACATAATCAAATGAGGAGACCTCACATCTCACTGCACCTTTCCTGTCTTGTCTCCTTTCCAAACTTTTCTAAATGAAGTCTTAAACTCAAGTCTGACATTCATTTATTCCACGTTTTTTCTTCTCCCTAAAATTGTCCATACCTGTTCAGCCTGTAATAGTAACTTATTTTTTTTCTTTATTAGCATAAAGCATAATGCTTTGAATGAACAATGCAAACTTGGGCAAATTAGAGAAATGTTTCAAGATTCAGTTTGCCTGTTTATAAATTGGGGAAATAGTAATTATTGCATATGGTTATTGTGAAAATAAGTAAAGTAACATATAAAAGGTGACTCAGAGTGATGATATGTGGACATGCAGCAATGTCACTTTCCTTGACTTGTCCTTTCTTATTTCTGTTTCTTTCCTTTTAGGATACCTTAGGTTTTAAGAGCCAGTCTTAAAAGAACCTTAAAATTGTGTGTATCTTTTACATTGTCAAGAATTCTAATGGTTGAGGTTATATTTCATTGTTTCTGCACTGAGGATTGATCATCAATCAGTGCCATGATTATCCCACTCTCTGCCATAACTGCCAATGTCAATGTCAAAGTCATCACCACCACTATTCTTTGAGAGCCCACTACTGGGGACTTCAAGATTCCCAAGGTTATTTAAGATGCTTTATCTGCATCATATATTGTATTTTTATGCCATGCTTTTTCATCTCTTATTCTACTTGTTGCCTCCTATCATTTTCTGAAAATTACACTTTCATAGCCGTAAAAGGCAGGGAGAGCAATTTAGGCTGTAAGTTGCTACAGTTTCTACCTACTGATGCCAACTCACAAATGCTAAGAATGAACTTCAGTCTTCCACACTGTGGTCCTTTGTATATATTGAGTATAACATGGCTTTATTAAGACAGTGCATTTATACTGATTGCTGCTGTACCAGTGGGAGAAATTATGACTGGTACAATGCCCAACACATCCTTAAGTACTGATATATTATTATTTACCACTCTGGTCCTTTTGCATACACTGATTTCCCCCTAGTTTTTCTCATTATAACAGCATTAGCATTTTCCCCAGTGGGCTTGCTTTCACCCAATATGTTTCAATGCAAATGTCGCTCCTCAGAAACACCTGCCCTAAATGCTTTATAAAGTAGTCTCCCCCAATTTTTCTTCCTCTCACCTCCTTGGTTGTTACCTACATAACACTTACCATAATCTCTATTTGTCTTGCTTGTTTGTTAATATGTTTGTTCACTCATTTAATTGATTATGGTTTTTCTTCTAAATTGGGGTTTATGCTCCATGAGGGCAGAAACTTGTTTCTTAGTGTCACCCCAAAATTACAGCCTGGGGAAACAAGGACTGGGAAGTAAGTAGTTTATGTGAGACATGATAGCAATCACAAATGAGAGAGTGGGATAAGTGAGACAGGGAAGAGGGCAAATCCAATTAATCTATCTGTTAAAGAGGAAGTTCTGATTGGCCAATTGGGGCTCAATTGCCCTGATGAGCTTTTGAGAAACAGAATGTAGAAAGTACTGTCAGTTCTGCTATAATAGCGCATATATGTTTCTAAAAACAATTACTGCTATACAAAATCATGCCGTAGAAACCACAAGGCTTGTGGGAGAAATGGAGTTGGGGTACAACACTAAAAAATGGTATCAGTCACACATAAAAAAGATACAATCCTTAAAAAATGGTAGCATAGTTTCACATGTGATAAATGGTTAAGAAATGCATAACATCTATAATAAATACAGTGCTTTATATTGAAAAACGTTTGGCATTTGCACATGGAAGGGCATTTTGGAAGGGTTGTAGTTGGTGAATTATTGCAAAGTGGTGAAAGAAGAGTTAGGTGAAAGTTGATGGATAGCTGTTAATGGCAGGGTTGGCTAAGTGTGGCTCACAACATGTGAAGTGCCCTAAGGTCACTGGTAGATGTTGAGGTGTGTGCAGATGTGCATTTTGGTGTTTTTATATGGCTTAGGCCAGCTATATGCTGTTTTCTGTATTTATCTAAATCAGAGATGATCAATCTTTTCCTTAAATGATCAGATAGTAAATATTTTGGGTATTGCAGGACATATGGAACCTGCACATAAAAAAAAGCCAAAAAAAAAAAAATGGATGTGTCTGTTCTCCAATAAAACCTTCTTTACAAGGCAGTGAGCCAGAGTTTCCCAACCCCTAAGTTAATGTTTTTTATGGAAGAAATCATGCATAATCAAACACAAAATTTGGGTCATATTTAAATTTTTTTCTTAATATCTCTATTGTTTTGAAACTAATACATCTATTCAAAACAAGCATTATAGCAGAACTGACTATACCTCAGAATTTTCTGAGTGAGGGGATTTATGCTAAGAATGCCAAATTTCCAACACTGCTAGACTGCCCATTGAGTGAGACAAACAGCTTCATGAGTCCTGAAGAAAGCCTAAAGTTTAGACTGGGAACAAAAGTACTTGAGTGGAAAGCTGTCAGCCTGCATAGAAATTGTCCTCCATTGTCACTGGCTGAGGATATAAGGGATGTGGCATCACCAGCATCTGCTCCACTTGTTTGTCTTATTTTCTGCTGCGTCTTCAGTTCCTGGAATGCATTAGGCATTTAAAACAAATGCACCTGTGCAAACAGACCCACTCTCCAAGGCAACCCAGAATGAAACTATCCTGGTCCATTCTTAGTTGAGACTTTTATCTCATTTGATCGGATACAGTACTAGCCCCCAGAATGCTTCCTTTTCATGGTTGCAATATTGCAGAGTCTTTATAGTTTTTCCAGTATCTCTTGGTCTTCATATATGTTACCAAGACTTCTTTTACTCAGACTACCAATTTGATATACTTTACTTCTAACAACATACATTTTCAAGTGCAATAATCACATGATCATACATTTCCAGCTCTCTAACAAAATATATTCTATACTAATTTTACTTTATTTAGTAAACTTTCCTGCCAAAGGATTTTCCATCTGGTCAAGACTCGTGAGCAATGGCTCTGACCTATAGGTGGTAATATGTTTTTCACAGTGAGAGCAACTGATACTCCAAAAGAAATATGGTTATTATTAGAATGTTGCTTAAAAAGTGTTCTTATGGATAGGATTGTATACCTCCAAAATGTATATGTTGAAACTTTAATCCCCAATGTGCCTTTATTTGAAGATAAGGAATTTATGGAGGAAAGTTAAATGAAATCATAAGGATGGAACCTATATTAGTCAGGGCTCTCTAGAGGGTCAGATCTAATAGGATATATATACAGGAGAGTTTATTAAGTAGTATTAACTCATTACAAGGTCCCTCAATAGGTCATCTTCAAGCTGAGGAGCAAAGAAGCCAGTCCAAGTCCCAAAGCCGAAGAACTTGGAGTCCCATGTTAGAGGGCAGGAAGCATCCATCATGGGAGAAAGATGTAGGCTGGGAGGCTAAGCCAGTCTAGCCTTTTCACATTTTTTCTGCCTGCTTTATATTCTAGCCACACTAGCAGCTGATACGATGGTACCTATCTAGATTAAGGGTGGGTCTGCCTTTCCCAGCTCACTGACTCAAATGCTAATCTCCTTTAGCAACACCCTCGCAGACACATCCAAGATCAATACTTTGCATCCTTCAATCCAAACAAGTTGACATTCGGTTGACACTTTGGAACTAACTAGGTGATGGCCAGAGCCTGAAAGAGTTTTCAGTTGCATGCTAGAAAAATCCTGGATTGTCTCAAAGGGATGATTGTTAGAATTCTAAATTTTAAAGGGGATTCTAATGAGGGCTCGGGAAGAAAAGAGGAGAGCTGTAGAGAAAGTTATATCATGTTAGAGGACATATATACCATGACAAACAGAAGGTTGGTAGAAATGTGAATTTTTTTTTTTTTTTTTTTTTTTTTTTTTTTTTTTTTTTTTTTTTTTTGAGACGGAGTCTCGCTGTGTCGCCCAGGCTGGGGTGCAGTGGCGCGATCTCGGCTCACTGCAAGCTCCGCCTCCTGGGTTCACACCATTCTCCTGCCTCAGCCTCCGAGTAGCTGGGACTACAGGCGCCCGCCACCACGCCTGGCTAGTTTTTTGTATTTTTAGTAGAGACGGGGTTTCCCCATGTTAGCCAGGGATGGTCTCGATCTCCTGACCTCGTGATCCACCCACCTCGGCCTCCCAAAGTGCTGGGATTACAGGCTTGAGCCACCGCGCCCGGCTGAAATGTGAATATTAAAGATGCTTTTGGTGCAGTCTCAGATGGAAATGAGGAACTTGTTATTGGAAACCGGAGGAAAGGTGATCTGTCTGATAAAGTGATAAAGAACTTGGCTGAATAATGTTCTAGCGCACTTGTGCGTGATAACACTGGATATTTATCAGACAAGATTTCTAAGCAAAGTGTTGAAGTTGTGGCCTGGTCTCTCTTACTCATTATAGTAAAGTGCAAGAGAAGAGATATAAATTGAAAGAATTGTTAAGTAAAACTAAACCAAAACTCAAAGATTTGAACATTTTCAGCTTACCCATATTGCAAAACATAACAAAAAGCATTTCCTGGAGAGAACACAAAGAGCAGCCCTGGAAATCCCTCCATAGAAAGATTACTTGTGCATTTGATCAGCAATCTCAGCTGAAACAAGAAATAGAAATGAGATTATACCAACAGAAACACTGCCAGAATAAAAGGGACAGAGAAAATGTGATGGGATGAAAGAAAGGTTTCAGACTTCTGAGATTCTACAGGATAAAACAATAGAGCTATCCAATATCATCCTCCAGGAGAAGAGAAGAATGACCTTGAAGGCAATTCAGAGATGTCAGGCCTGGCACTCCCACCATAGGCACAAGGACAAGGTTGTTTCCTCTCTCATTTCACTGGGCTAAGATGCTACCACCCAGTGCCTCTGGGACAGGGCCACCCCATGGAACTGAAAGGCAGGTCAGGATGCAGAGCCAAGGGAGAGAATTGTCACCCAGGGCCATACAAGTGATATTGCTGCCCCAGTGGGCCCTGGGGGCAGAGTGTCCAATCAAAGAGGATTATTCTGAAGCTGTAATAGTTAATACAATTTTTCTTGCTAGGTTTTGAACTTGCTTTGGATCCATTACCCTTTTCTTCCTTTCAATTTCTCCCTTTTGGAACAGCAATGTCTAAACGATGTCTGTCCTAGCATTATATTTTGGAAGCACATATCTTGTCTGGTTTCAAAGGTTCAGAACTGGAAAGGAAATTCGCCTGAGGGTGATTCATGCCTTGAGTCTCACTCATTCCTGATTTAAATATTTAAACGAGACTTTGGACTTGAAATTGACACTGGAGTGGGTTAAGACCTTGGGGGCTCTTGGACACAGTGAATGTAGTTTGTATCTGAGAAAAACATAAATTTTAGGGGGCCAGAGGGCAGAATGTCATGGACTAAATTGTGTCTCTCAAAATATATATGTTGAAGTCTTAACCTGTGAATGTGACTATATTTGGAGACAGGACCTTTAAGGAGGTAGGTAGTGTTACATAAAGTCATAAGGGTGGGGCCCTAATCAAACAGGTTGGTGTCCTTAGAAGATGAAGGAAAAAACACACCACATCTGTGGGTGTGTGTGCATTTGTTTGTGTTTATGTGTATGTGTGTATACTTGTGCACTCTAAGAAAATGCATGAGAGGACATAGCAAGAAGGCAGCCATCTGCAAGCCAGTAAGGACACAGCCAGAAACCAGCCCTGCTGATACCTTGATCTTTGACTGTAGCAACCTTAATGATGAAAAAACACATTTCTGTTGTCCAAGTCACCCAGTCTGTGGAATATTGTACAGCAGTCTAAGTAGATTAATGCAGGAGCATTTATCATCAGGGAGAAAAAAACAGCTAATGAAAGATTTCTAAAACAACAAAACATTCTTCATATTAGGAATTGTCAGTAGCAACTATAAATCCAAGCAAAATAATTCAATAAACATTTATTAAGCCCTAAATCTGGCAGACTTTGCTGGCTGTTTGATCAATAGTTATTGCCTATCCCCACCCCCGACCAATTTTGCTTTATTCCTAGCATAATAGGTCTCCGAGAGGGCAAGAGACAGAATTAGGAAAAAATCATATAAACATTTCAAAATGTTTGTTTGAGTTGATTTTATCATGTAGGTTTTAGCAAGGGACTACACGACAGAGAGAAACTTAACCTAAAGAAGTTTGATCTGACAGGAGAAAGGACAGAAAATGCAGTATTGAGAAACGAGTTTTGTCTGTAATAGGCCATCTAAGTAGACAGAGCCCCTTTATATCACACTTCCCAAGGTTTCTAAAACAATTTCTCTATCCCCAATATGTAGCTAGTGCCTTCAGAGAATTAGGATATAAATGATTCTGCAGAAAATATAATTGTTGAGAGACCTAAGTCTAGTATAGGGTCCTTTCTTTAGGCATTCTCCACCAAACAATGAACAAATTTGATTAAGAGTAAAATCTGATTAATGGCCAATTATTTATTGGATTCAAGGTAGAGTGCATTAAACAAAAGGTTAGATGTGGGAAGAACATCAAATTCAGTGTAGTCAAGATCTCGGTGATAGTTATTAGTCCAGTAAATAAGTATTATAAAAGCCTGCTAGATTTTTCAGGGGACTCTATTGATATAAAGAAACTTAATAGCTTGGCAATAACTTAAGAATGCTCAATCCTAAGACCACCAACTTAATTCCAACAGGAAATGGACTACTCAAGCAGTGGAAACATAGGAAGGGCCCATCTTCCTTGTGGTCATGAAACACAATAGAGCTCTTTCTTGAAAGCAAAACTATTATCTTCTATATCAGATAGGAAATAAGTTGATTCTACCATCAGATAGGCAAGGACTCTTAGTTATTTCTACTTAGCACTGAATACATGCTATGGAAAAGAGATTGCTGCATTTCCTATTCTGCTCTTATTCAAGCAGGTATCTTTCTTAAGGGAATTATATTTCTGTTACTCCATTTTATATTATGTGTTTTGGAGGTGGATAACACCAGAGAAAAACGTGTCTCCTCCAACTGAGAACACGGTGCTGGTCATAACTGCATCTTCTTGTATCAGGATTTGGCCTTTTGTACTTTCCTTGTGTTTTTGTCTATCAGGAAAAAAATTTAAAAACATTTTATTACACACTAGCACCAAGTCTGTTACTTAAGAAAAAGGAATTGCTTTTTACGGTAGGGAGATCCTTTTTCTAAAATCGTGGTTTAAATAGGCAACATAAAAATTAAGTATTTTAAAGTATACAATTCCATGGCATTTAGTACATTTGCAATGCTGTGAAATCATCAGCACTATCTAGTTCCAAAACATTCTTATTACCCCAGAAGGAAACCCCATACCTATTATACCACCATGCCACACTGCCCCCTCCCCATGCTCTGGCAACTACTAGTCTACTTTCTGTTTCTGTAGATAGGATGATTCAGAATATATCAGAATTTCCTTTTGTTGGGTTATTTCCCCCTAAGATCCATGCAGAAAGGGAAACAAAAAGTTTAATAAAATAGTAAAAATAAAGTCAATTTTAGAACCAAGACCTATTGACCAATGCAAAATAATCAGATTCATTATATATTTTACATCAGAGCTATCCAATATATGAAACTAAACAGATTTTGTATGGTATTAGTTTTTCTCTTCCCAGCCAATGTCATTATTAAAGTATTTTTTAGGAAATTTCCCATATTCAAGTTCCTACTTTGTCTCATTTTTCTTTGTATAAAGATACATAATTATAAATAGAAATTCACAAAATATCCTTTACCTAGGGCCAGAGACAGTCACTGACCTGTTTGATTCTGCCTAATGATCAGTCAATACTGAATAGTCTGAAAGTTCCCATTGAAAAAAAAAAAAGACTATCAGGTCTTTTAAAAGATTCTGTAGTTCAAAAAAGAATGACTTATTTAAAGACATAGAAGTGTATATTCATTAAAACAGCTATTTTTAAAAAAGAATAAGAAAACACATTAGAAACACAATATTTGTGCTCTCAATAAGGTTCAAAAGAGACTACCTATTTGAGTTACACACAAGTAGTCATAAATATGGGGTTATTTGACCTTATGGGGAATTTTAAGTGAATTTAAAACATAATTGTCATATTTTTTTAAATTGAGACTGTGAATGCTGCAGAAAATCAAATTGCTAAGGAAATAGATCTAAAGGAATTTCCTCAAATTCAAAGGGATAGAAAGAAAAAAAATTAAAAATAAAGGAACAAAATGAGAACCTTAACTTAGATTCAGGATAATGTGACCTACCAAAATAGAAATTTCAAAGAAGAAATAGTAGCATAAAACGCTTTTATCTAAGATAAATTTAGTCTAAAAATTGAGAGTTGAAGGTCTTTGAAGCAAAGTTAATAAAAAGAGAATCATATGTATCCTGGTGAATTTTGGAAGATTAAAGATGGGCAGTCTTGTGAGCACCTCTGCCTGGAAACTTCCAGTCCACCCACTTTGCTACTGTCAATATTCCTGGCCTTTCCCATCCCTTAGCTCTCAATTTCCATCATATTACCTTGGAGAGCCTTATGTGGCAACTTTAGAGTCCCTTCTGATATTTTCTATCATAGCACAATGGTTGTTATAATTAGAACGTTTTTGTAAGTTTCATTTATATACGTATTTGGTTTTTTGTGCTGACTTCTTCACTACATCTTTTCCCACTAAACTGTGTATCCTCAGGATCATGTCTACTTTGCTTTAGCCTATTGCCTAATACTGTGCTCAGTTAACTATTTGTAAAACCATACTTTTATTAAATGAAACAAGAAGGAAAAGAGGTTTATATTTGTGGATTAAATTAACAAAAGAAGGAAATACAGTATTAGGCAAAAAACGACACTCAGGTCTTCCATAAGAATGAGAAAGAAGTTATTAGTTTATTACTTATTTTTATGATTTTATGATAATCATAGTAATACTTATAATTTCTATCAACTGAATGTTGCTTATAGTGTGCCAAGGAGTGCACATATAAACTAATTTAATTCTCACAGCCAATCGATAGGTAATGTTATAATTCCTGCTTTGCAGGTAAGCTAACTGAGAAACAGAGAGGTTAGAAAACTTGCCTAAAGTCACATATTTGGGAGGTATTGAAACAAGGGTTTTATCTTAGTCTTCATATTTCATAGTATAATATTGGTTTATAAATATCATGGAAAAAGTTTAAAGAAAGCATTTATGTAATTAAAAAGCACATGACTAACTGAAAGAACTTCAGAAGTTAATAAGAAAATAAAAATAAGACACGTAGAAAAGGAGGACAAAAACATAAAATGAGAGAGACACATGGCAAAATTAAATAGTACAGCTTTAAACAATGGATTTCATTCTTCAATTCATTCAATGACTGTTAGTGAGTACCTAGTATATGCTAGGCAATATTCTGGATCCTGAGTGTAGAGATGTTAATGAAACACCAAAAAACTATTAGAACTAATAAATTCAGTAAAGTTAAAGGATACAGAATCAACATACAAAAGTCAGTTGCATTTCTATACACTAACAATGTGCTATTCAAAAAAACTGATAATTTCATTTACGATAGCATAAAAAAAACAGAAATAAATCCAAGGAGGTGAAATATCTGTACACTGAGAACTATAAAAAACTGATGAAAGAAATTAAAGACACAAATAAATGCACAGATTCTCACATTCACAGACTGGAAGAATTAATAAATGATCTATAGTTTCAATTCAGTCCCTATCAAAATTTCAGTGACTGTTTTTCAGAAAAAAGCAATTCTAGAATTCATATGAAACCTCAAAATCACTGAAGAGCTAAAGCAGCCTCGAGCAAAAAGAACAAAGCTGGAGATATCACACTTCCTGATTTCAAAAAATATTACAAACCTATACTAATCAAAATAGTATGGTACTGCCATAAAAGCAGACACATAGACAAATGAAACAGAATAGAGAGTTCAGCAATAAATCCACACATATATGGTTAACTAATTATCCACGAAGATGCCAAAAATACACAACAGGACAAGAATAGCCTTTTCAATAAATAGTGTTGGGAAAACTGGATATCCACATGCAAAAATAAAAATAAAAATTAGGCCGGGCGCAGTGGCTTATGGTTGTAATTCCAGCACTTTGGGAGGCTGAGGTGGGTGGATCACCATGTCAGGAGTTCGAGACCAGCCTAGCCAATACAGTGAAACCCCGTCTCTACTAAAAATACAAAAATCAGGCATTATCGCAGGTGCCTGTAATCCGAGCTACTCAGGAGGCTGAGGCAGGAGAATCACTTTAACCCGGGAGGCAGAGGTTGCAGTGAGCCGAGATCACGCTGCTGCACTCTAGCTTGGGTGACAGAGCCTTGGTGACGGAGCAAGACTCCATCTCAAAAAAAAAAAAAAAAAAAAATTAAACTGGACCCTTCTTTTAAGTCAGACATAAAAGTAAACTAAAAATGTATTAACGACATAATCTTAAAACCAGAACTGTGAAACTGCCAGAAGAAGAATATAGAAGATAAAGTCTTTGACATTGGTCTTGGCTATGATTTTTGGGGTTTTATACCAAAAGTACAGGCAAGAAAAGTAAAAATAAACAAGTGGGGCTTCAAACTAAAACATTTTTGCACAGAAAAGGAAATAACAATAAAAAAGGCAGCCTACGTAATGAGAGTAAATATTTTAATTATATATCTGATAAGTATTAATACCCAAAATACATAAAGAACTCAACTCAATTGCAAAATGAGTAACCCAATTAAAAAATGAGCAAAGGACCAACATAGACAGTTTTCAAAAATAGACATACAAGTGGCCAACCTGTAATAAAAAGATGCTCAACAAGACTAATCACCAGAGAAATCCAAACCAAAACCACAGTGAAGTATCACCTCACATGTTAGAATGTTTATCATCAGAAAGTCAAAAGACAATAAGTGTTGCCAAGGATGTGGAGAAATTGGAACCCTTGAACACTGTTGTTGGGAATGCAAACTGGTACATCCTTTATGGAAAACAGTATGGAAGTTCTCCCAAAATTAAAAATAGAACCACCATATGATTGAGGAATCTCACTTCTGGGTATGTACCTAAAGGAAATAAAATCACTGTTCCAAAATAATATCTGCACTTTCACATTCATTGCAGCATTATTTACAGTAGCCAAGATACAAAAACAACCTAAATGTTCATTGACAGAAGAATGGATAAAGAAAATGTGGTATATAGACACAGTGGAATATTATTCAGACTTAAAGAAGAAAGAAATCCTGCCATTTGGAAAAATACGGATGAACCTTGAAGACTGTATGCTAGATAAGTAACCCTGACACAGAGAGACAAATACTACATAATCTCACTTATATGTGGAATCTAAAAAAAAAAGTTGAACTCATAGCAACGGGGGTAGAATTGTTGTTACCAAGGGTTGGGGGATAGCAGAATGGGAGAGATACTGGCCAAAGGGCACAAAATACATACTGGAGACCTAGTGTACTCCATGATAACTATAGTTAATAATCATGTATACAGGCATACCTTATTTTATTGCAATTCGTTTTATTGTGCATCACAGAATACTATAATTTTTGTAAATTGAAGTAATATCAGTCAAGTCTATTGGCACCATTTTTCCAATAGCATGTGCTCCACTTTGTGTCTCCATGCCACATTTTGGTAATTCTCACAATACTTTGCATTGTTTTATTATATCTGTTATGGTGATCTGTTATCAGTGATCTTTGATGTTATTATTGTAGTTGTTCTGGGGCACCACAAGCTGCACCCATATGAGACAACAAACTTAGTCAATAATGTTGCATGTGCTCTGACTGCTTCACCCACTAGCTGTTCCCTCATCTCTTTCCCTCTCCTCAAGCCTCTCAATTTTCTGAGACACAACACTATTGAAATTAGGCCAATTAATAACCCTACAAAGGCCTCTAAGTGTTCAAGTGAAAGGAAGACATCTCTCACTTTAAATCAAAAGTTAGAAATGATAAAGCTTGGTGAGAAGCCCTGTCATAAGCAGAGATAGGCCAAAAGTGAGGCCTCTTGCACTAAACAATTAGGCAAGTTGTGAATGCAAAGGAGTTCCTGAAGGGAATTAAAAGTGCTACCTCAGTGAACACAAGCGTAATATGAGATCAGAACAGGCTTGTTGCTGGTATGGAGAAAGTTTGAGTGGTCTGGATAGAAGATCAAACCAGCTACAATATTCCCTTAAGCTAAAGTCTAATCCAAACCAGCCCTAACTCTCCTCAATTCTGTGAAGGCTGAGAGAAATAAGGAAGTTGCAGAAGAAAAGACTGAAGCAAGCAAAAGTTTATTCATGAAGCTTAAAAAAGGAAGGTGTCTATATAACATAAAAGTGTAGCAAGTACTTACGTAGAAGCTATAGCAAATTATCAAAAAAATCTATCTAAGTTCATCAATGAAGGTGGCTGCACTAAAGATATTTTCAATGTAGACAGAACAGCCTTATATTAGAAGAAGATGCCATCTAGGGTTTTAATAGCTAGAGATAAGTCAATGACCTAGCTTTAAAGCTTTAGACAAGAGGACAGGCTGATCCACTTGTTGGGGCTAATACAGCTGGTAACTTTAAGTTGAAGCCAGTGCTCATTTACCATTCCAAAAATCCTAGGACCCTTAAGAGTTATGCTAAATATACTCTGCCTGTGTTCTGAAAATAGAAGAGCAAATGGATAACAGTGCATCTGTTAACAGCATGGTTTACTGAATATTTTAAGTCGATTGTTGAGATATACTACTTAGAAAATAATTCCTTTCAAAAATAGTACTGCTTACTGGCAACGCACCTAGTCACTCAAGATCTCTGATGGAGATGTACAAGGAGATCAACTCTGTTTTTATGCCTGTTTACACAATGTCATTTCTGCAGCTCATATATAAGAGTAATTTTGACTTTGAAGTTTTATTATTTAATAAATACATTTCACAAGACCATAGCTTCCATAAGATAGTGATTCCTCTGATAAATCTGGGCAAAATAAATGGAAAACTTTCGGGAAAGGGTTCACCATCTAGATGCCATTAAGAATATTCATAATTCATGGGAGGAGGTAAAAATATCAATATTAACAGGAGTTTGAAAGAAGATGATTCCAGTAGTCACAGATGACTTCGAGTGGTTAAAGACTTCAGTAGAAGAAATAACTGCAGATGTAATTAAAAATAGAAAGAGAGCTAGAATTAGGAGTAAAGCCTGAGGATATGACAGAATTGCTTCAACCTCATAATAAAACTTGAATGGATGAGAAGTTGCTTCTTATGGATGAGCAAAGAAAATCTTTTCTTGAGATGGACTCTGCTCCTGGTGAAGATGCTGTGAACTTGTTGCAATGACAATAAAGAATATAGAATATTACATAAACTTAGCCGATAAAGCAGTGATAGAGTTCAAAAAGATTGATTTTGAAACAAATTATACTGTGGGTAAAATGGTATCAAACAGCAGAAACAGAAATCTTTCATGAGAGGAAATGTCAGTAGACTCAACAAACTTTACTGCTGTCAAATTTTAAGGAATTGTCACAGTGACTTCATCCTTCGGCAACCACCACTCTGGTCAGTTAGTAGACATCAACATCAAGGGATGTTGATCACGACCCTACATAAGCTGCCAAAAGATAGTGGTTCCTCTATATTATTTCTCAAATGATTAATAAAATTTGCCATTTGAGTTGACGATTATTTTATTGGAAAGTTATTAATTATAAATCAGTTTCTTTTAAAGATAAAAGTCTACAGGTTTTCTATTTCTTTTTTTTTAGCTTTGGCAGTCTATACTTGTCAAAAGGATTTGTACATTTCATGTAAGCAGCCAAACTTATTGCCATGAAATTGTTCATAACATTGACGTATTATTATTTAATGGCTGCTGTGATATCCACAATTTTATTCCTACTATTGGTAATTTGTTTTTCTCGCTTATGATGAATCTAGCCAGATATTTATCAATTTATTGATCATTTCAATAAACCAGATTTTACATTCATTGATTTTCTCTACTTTTTTGGTTTTCAACTTTTTACATTTGATTGATTTCTATTTGTATAATTATCCCCTTCCTTCTACTTATTTTGCATTTAGCTTGAGTTTTTAAAAATTTCTTTAAAGTTTAAATAACTGCTTTGAGACTTTTTCCTTTTCTAAAATGACGATTTAATTTAATGCTATAAAATTATCTGAAAGCAATGCAGATAATTTACGTGACTCAAATTTTGGTATGTGATATTTTCATTTTCATTATAATTTGCCTCATGAGTTCTTTTTCAACTGTGGATTTTTTCAAAATGTTTTCTTTAATTTCCAAATACTTAGAAAATTTCCAGGTATCTTTATTTTATTTAATTTACTTCTGATTTGTTCAAATTCATACTTTGTATAAATTCAACCTGCAAAGTGCCTTGAGCATCCCAAAAAAATTGTTTTCATGACCCTTGTTATTGACTGGTATGCTTTTGCTTTTACCGAACCACTTCCACCGCTTGCTAGCTGTTGCTTTGATTGTGCTTTGTCTTCAGGATTATGCTAGTAAAGCCATATTTCATCTCCTGTTACAATTCCTCTGAGAAATCTTTCAGAACCTTGATCCCAATTGTTTAAAAGTTCCATTCAAAGATCTGCTGTTGTCTGTGGCTGATCTCGACACAACAGTTTTGGTACTCATCAAGTGGAAAATTTACTGAACTTTAATTTTTCAGTCAGAATTGTGTAAGTGGAATCAACTGAGATGTCTATGGTAATGGGTATTGTTTCTGCTGTTAATCATTTCTCTCTTCAATTAGGGCATAAACAACATTAATTTTTTCATCAAAAATTGATGTGGATGGTCTGCTGCTGTGAATTTCATCTTAAACATCATCTTGTCCCTTTCTAAAATGAGTTATCCATTTGTAAACTGATGATTTCTTTGTGGCATTGTCACCATACATTTTTCATAATGTATCAGTGATGTCACCACTCTTCATAAATTTGATGTTTTTTGGTGTCAATTTTAGCAAAATATGTTGCTCTGACAGGGGCTGTTTTCGAGTAGGTGTCTTATCCTTCTTAGTGCCTCAAACTAGACCCTGTTCAGACGTGTTATAACAAGTTTCTATGAGTTTATTTTGATAGAGAAATATTTGAAACGTATGCATAGTGTTTGCATGATATGCATTTTCCATAAACTTTTTGAAGCCCCTTATATGTTCACTCTATTTATCTATCTATCAATCATCTATGTCTATCTCTCTCTATCTATGTTCAAGTTTTCCAGAGCTGTCATACTAAAGTACCACAGACTAGGTGACTTAAAAACAAATATTTATTTTTTTATAGGTCTGAAGGTGAGAAGCTTATGATCAAGGTATCATCAGGTTTGGTTTCTTCTGAAGCCCTATTTCCTAGCTTTTAGATGGCTGCCTTCTTGCTATGTCTTAAAATGTCTTTTCTCTGTGCTTGCACATGTCTGGTGTCCATGTGTCCATATTTCCTCTTCTTATAAGGACACCAGTCAGACTGAATAAGCCCCCAACCTAATAGTTCATTTTGCTTGATAACCTGTTTAAAGACACTAATTCCAAATATAGTCACTTTTGAGGTACTAAGGGTTGGGCCTTCAACATAAGACTATGGGGGAATAGAACTGATAACATCTCACAACACATATTCTCTCTCTTTCTTTTATCTCTAGCTATATCTTATGTATATAAATTTCCAGATATTTATATCTATCTTTTTAATATACATTTTTCTGACTAATTTTATGATATTCTTATTTTTGGTTTTCAACAGTTTGACTATATATATTATCTTTTTATTTTTGGTTATCAGCATTTTTAATATCTGTATCTAGATGTGGTCTTATATGTGCTATTGTACCTTACATTTGCTGTGTTTTTGAAGTTTCTGTTCTTTTCCATACTTTAAAAATTTTCAGCCCTATAACCTCAAATACTTTTTCTACCCCATTTTCTTTCTCTGGTCCTTTTGGAAATCTAATCACACATGATAGACCACTTGATTTTCTGTGACAGATCAGTGAAGCTTTTTTGTTTTTTTGTTTTTATCTCTGTTTTTAAGATTGGCTAATTCAGAAACACTTACCATACACAATGATCATTATCTTCAAAAGTCTGTTTATAAATTTTAGTAAATTTATTTTATACATTGTACTTCTAAATTCTTAAATTTCTGGTTTACTTCTTTTAATTTCTTATCTCTATGATCATATTCTCCATATAACTGCTCATTTTGATAATATTTTCATTTGCATCTTAAATACGTTTTTAAATAGCTGCTATGAAGATACCTCAACGTATGAGCTATCTTAGAATCCATTTTTGTTGACTGTTTTTTCTCTTAAATATTAGTTTCTCCCCCCACTTCTTTCTATATATAGTAACTTTTATTGTATACTGGACAAGGTAGATGGCACTTTGTAGAAACTCTGGATTCTGTTAACTTTCTCTGAAGAGTGATTTTTGTTTTTCAGACAGTTAAAGCATTGGTTATTAACTATGGACTGTGGGGGCTTGACTTTATCTTTTATTAGGAGAGATTTGTTTTGGTTTTGTTCTTTGTTCAAGATAAATGCTTTAGTCCTGCTACATCATCTCTATTCTGAAAGTGTTGTCTTCTGGTGTTTCACTGAGAAGAACACAAATTCAAACTTTCATCTTCCTTTGGTGTGAAGAAACTGAGATATTTGCCTAGCTCATTCAATCTTCTATTTGATGTTTTACACTATTACCATTACAGTCTTCTCCATGCATGCATAGTATAGGAAATGGTTAATAATTTGAGAATGATTATACACAGATTTGGGTTATATCCCTTCTGTGTCCTCTTAATATACAGGATTTTCACCCTGAATTTCCAGGAGCTGTGATGGTCTCAACCTTTGTCCTCTGAGTCCTCAAGGCCCTGAAATGCTCGTCAGTTTTCTGCTAGAGTCCTAGTCACCCTGTACTATATGGATTGAAGTGGATTGTAGTAGAAATGTGGAACTCTCTTTTTAGATTTAATGCCTCTTAATTTTATACGTGCATTTATTTAATCCTGCATGCCTTAAATTATTTATTTTTAGAAACTTTATTCAGAATGTATTTTTTTTGTCCAAGAGAGAATAGGTTATACCAGTAAAAGCTACTTTACCGTAACCAAATCAAAACACTCTCAATTTATATTTGTGAGCAAGGAAAAATTACCAACTAAAGAATGATAAGATGACAGAGGAAAATATATACGATAGTGATATGCTGATTTCTTAGATGCTATATGTAAAGTGCCTTTCAGTAGGTTCTTGAGTTTCAGCAATCTGGGTTTGTTTTTATTTGAACAAACATTAGGAATATCAGGTAGTTCAAACCAACTACAAACTAAGTAGATAGAAACAGAAAAATTTGAAGAAACGTAAAACTTGGCTTTATAGCCACATGTTAAAATCTTATTTTTAGATTAAGTCTCACATAAAGTTTGCTAATTCTACTACTACATGGAATCATTTCAGTTACTGTATCTAAGACTTCAAAGGAAGAATAAATAATACACAACTTTTAAATGTTTTATCACATTCTGTGAAAAAATAAGATTTTCCTTCTTATGGCTGGTAGAATTATTCTACTAATAATAAAATGTCAGGCAGTGATCACTGTGTGCAGCTGCACTAGTAAACCACATAAGGATATGTTTAGAGGATATTCATGAGAAACTATTGGTGTCCACATATGCCATTTTCTGTTCTTTAAAATTCTCCTGAAACTGAAAAAATTCTTGCAAACAGCTTTACCTGTCAGAAAGTAATCAGCAGCTCACCTTCACCGAGGAGGCTCAATTTCATAAAGCAAAATTTGTACTCTTATAATTTTACGACAATTTTCTTTTGCTTTCACACATAATTTCAAAAATTAAAATTAAGTCTTCCTTACAGATAGCCCTATGAAAGTTCATTCTAGAAAAATATATTCAATAGAAATACAATTATGTGAGCAAGATGGCCGAATAGGAGCAGCTCCAGTCTCCAACTCCCAGCGCGAGCGACACAGAAGACCGGTGATTTCTGCATTTTCAACTGAGGTACTGGGTTCATCTCACTGGGGAGTGCGGGACGATCAGTGCTGGTCAGCTGCTGCAGCCCGACCAGCGAGAGCTGAAGCAGGGCGAGGCATTGCCTCACCTGGGAAGGGCAAGGGGGAAGGTAGTCCCTTTTCCTAGCCAGGGGAATTGAGACACACAACACCTGGAAAATCGGGTAACTCCCACACCAATACTGCGCTTTAAGCAAACAGGCACACCAGGAGATCATATCCCACACCTGGCTGGGAGGGTCCCACACCCACGGAGCCTCCCTCATTGCTAGCACAGCAGTCTGTGATCTACCGGCAAGGCAGCAGCGAGGCTGGGGGAGGGGCGCCCGCCATTGCTGAGGCTTAAGTAGGTAAACAAAGCTGCTGGGAAGCTCGAACTGGGTGGAGCTCACAGCAGCTCAAGGAAACCTGCCTGTCTCTGTAGACTCCACCTCTGGGGACAGGGCACAGTAAACATAACATATGCAGCAGACACCTCTGCAGACGCAAACGACTCTGTCTGACAGCTTTGAAGAGAGCAGTGGATCTCCCAACATGGAGGTTGAGATCTGAGAAGGGACAGACTCCCTGCTCAAGTGGGTCCCTGACCCCTGAGTAGCCTAACTGGGAGACATCCCCCACTAGGGGCAGTCTGACACCCCACACCTCACAGGGAGGAGTACACCCCTGAAAGGAAGCTTCCAAAGCAAGAATCAGACAGGTACACTCGCTGTTCAGAAATATTCTATCTTCTGCAGCCTCTGCTGCTGATACCCAGGCAAACAGGGTCTGGAGTGGACCTCAAGCAATCTCCAACAGACCTACAGCTGAGGGTCCTGACTGTTAGAAGGAAAACTATCAAACAGGAAGGACACCTACACCAAAACCCCATCAGTACATCACCATCATCAAAGACCAGAGGCGGATAAAACCACAAAGATGGGGAAAAAGCAGGGCAGAAAAGCTGGTAATTCAAAAAATCAGAGAGCATCTCCCCCGGCAAAGGAGCGCAGCTAATCGCCAGCAACAGATCAAAGCTGGAAGGAGAATGACTTTGACGAGATGAGAGAAGAAGGCTTCAGTCCATCAAATTTCTCAGAGCTAAAGGAGGAATTACGTACCCAGCACAAAGAAACTAAAAATCTTGAAAAAAAAAGTGGAAGAATTGATGGCTAGAGTAATCAATGCAGAGAAGGTCCTAAACGAAATGAAAGAGATGAAAACCATGACACGAGAAATACGTGACAAATGCACAAGCTTCAGTAACCGACTCGATCAACTGGAAGAAAGAGTATCAGCAATTGAGGATCAAATGAATGAAATGAAGCGAGAAGAGAAACCTAAAGAAAAAAGAAGAAAAAGAAATGAACAAAGCCTGCAAGAAGTATAGGATTATGTAAAAAGACCAAATCTACATCTGATTGGGGTGCCTGAAAGTGAGGGGGAAAATGGAACCAAGTTGGAAAACACTCTTCAGGATATCATCCAGGAGAACTTCCCCAACCTAGTAGGGCAGGCCAACATTCAAATCCAGGAAATACAGAGAACGCCACAAAGATACTCCTCGAGAAGAGCAACTCCAAGACACATAATTGCCAGATTCACCAAAGTTGAAATGAAGGAAAAAATCTTAAGGGCAGCCAGAGAGAAAGGTCGGGTTACCCACAAAGGGAAGCCCATCAGACTAACAGCAGATCTCTCAGCAGAAACTCTCCAAGCCAGAAGAGAGTGGGGGCCAATATTCAACATTCTTAAAGAAAATAATTTTCAACCCAGAATTTCATATCCAGCCAAACTAAGTTTCATAAGTGAAGGAGAAATAAAATCCTTTACAGATAAGCAAATGCTTAGAGATTTTGTCACCACTAGGCCTGCCTTACAAGAGACCCTGAAGGAAGCACTAAACATGGAAAGGAACAACCGGTACCAGCCATTGCAAAAACATGCCAAAATGTAAAGACCATCGAGGCTAGGAAGAAACTGCATCAACTAACGAGCAAAATAACCAGTTAATATCATAATGGCAGGATCAAGTTCACACATAACAATCTTAACCTTAAATGTAAATGGACTAAATGCTCCAATTAAAAGACACAGACTGGCAAACTGGATAAAGAGTCAAGACCCATCAGTCTGCTGTATTCAGGAGACCCATCTCACACGCAGAGACATACATAGGCTCAAAATAAAGGGATGGAGGTAGATTTACCAAGCAAATGGAGAACAAAAAAAAGCGGGGGTTGCAATACTAGTCTCTGATAAAACAGACTTTAAACCATCAAAGATCAAAAGAGACAAAGAAGGCCATTACATAATGGTAAAGGGATCAATTCAACAGGAAGAGCTAACTATCCTAAATATATATGCACCCAATACAGGAGCACCCAGATTCATAAAGCAAGTCCTTAGAGACTTACAAAGAGACTTAGACTCCCATACAATAATAATGGGAGACTTCAACACTCCACTGTCAACATTACACAGATCAACGAGACAGAAAGTTAACAAGGATATCCAGGAATTGAACTCATCTCTGCAGCAAGCAGACCTAATAGACATCTATAGAACTCTCCACCCCAAATCAACAGAATATACATTCTTCTCAGCACCACATCATACGTACTCCAAAATTGACCACGTAATTGGAAGTAAAGCACTCCTCAGCAAATGTACAAGCACAGAAATTATAACAAACTGTCTCTCAGACCACAGTGCAATCAAACTAGAACTCAGGACTAAGAAACTCAATCAAAACCGCTCAACTACATGGAAACTGAACAACCTGCTCCTGAATGACTACTGGGTACATAACGAAATGAAGGCAGAAATAAAGATGTTCTTTGAAACCAATGAGAACAAAGATACAACATACCAGAATCTCTGGGACACATTTAAAGCAGTGTGTAGAGGGAAATTTATAGCACTAAATGCCCACAAGAGAAAGCAGGAAAGATCTAAAATTGACACTCTAACATCGCAATTAAAAGAACTAGAGAAGCAAGAGCAAACACATTCGAAAGCTAGCAGAAGGCAAAAAATAACTAAGATCAGAGCAGAACTGAAGGAGATAGAGACACAAAAAACTCTCCAAAAAATCAATGAATCCAGGAGTTGGTTTTTTGAAAAGATCAACAAAATTGACAGACCACTAGCAAGACTAATAAAGAAGAAAAGAGAGAAGAATCAAATCGACGCAGTTAAAAATGATAAAGGGGATATCACCACCGACCCCACAGAAATACAAACTACCATCAGAGAATACTATAAACATCTCTACGCAAATAAACTGGAAAATCTAGAAGAAATGGATAATTTCCTGGACACTTACACTCTTCCAAGACTAAACCAGGAAGAAGTTGAATCCCTGAATAGACCAATAGCAGGCTCTGAAATTGAGGCAACAATTAATAGCCTACCAACCAAAAAAAGTCCA
Source organism: Macaca thibetana thibetana (assembly GCF_024542745.1). Lineage (NCBI taxonomy): Eukaryota > Metazoa > Chordata > Mammalia > Primates > Cercopithecidae > Macaca > Macaca thibetana. The sequence goes on along the minus strand of NC_065589.1, from coordinate 79,976,127 downwards.
GGACCAGATGGATTCACAGCTGAATTCTACCAGAGGTACAAGGAGGAGTTGGTACCATTCCTTCTGAAACTATTCCAATCAATAGAAAAAGAGGGAATCCTCCCTAACTCATTTTATGAGGCCAACATCATCCTGATACCAAAGCCTGGCAGAGACACAACAAAAAAAGAGAATTTTAGACCAATATCCCTGATGAACATCGATGCAAAAATCCTCAATAAAATACTGGCAAACCGGATTCAGCAACACATCAAAAAGCTTATCCACCATGATCAAGTGGGCTTCATCCCTGGGATGCAAGGCTGGTTCAACATTCGCAAATCAATAAACATAATCCAGCATATAAACAGAACCAAAGACAAGAACCACATGATTATCTCAATAGATGCAGAAAAAAAGGCTTTTGACAAAATTCAACAGCCCTTCATGCTAAAAACGCTCAATAAATTCGGTATTGATGGAACGTACCTCAAAATAATAAGAGCTATTTATGACAAACCCACAGCCAATATCATACTGAATGGGCAAAAACTGGAAAAATTCCCTTTGAAAACTGGCACAAGACAGGGATGCCCTCTCTCACCACTCCTATTCAACATAGTGTTGGAAGTTCTGGCCAGGGCAACCAGGCAAGAGAAAGAAATCAAGGGTATTCAGTTAGGAAAAGAAGAAGTCAAATTGTCCCTGTTTGCAGATGACATGATAGTATATTTAGAAAACCCCATTATCTCAGCCCAAAATCTCCTTAAGCTGATAAGCAACTTCAGCAAAGTCTCAGGATACAAAATTAATGTGCAAAAATCACAAGCATTCTTATACACCAGTAACAGACAAACGGAGAGCCAAATCAGGAATGAACTTCCATTCACAATTGCTTCAAAGAGAATAAAATACCTAGGAATCCAACTTACAAGGGATGTAAAGGACCTCTTCAATGAGAACTACAAACCACTGCTCAGTGAAATCAAAGAGGACACAAACAAATGGAAGAACATACCATGCGCATGGATAGGAAGAATCAATATCGTGAAAATGGCCATACTGCCCAAGGTAATTTATAGATTCAATGCCATCCCCATCAAGCTACCAATGAGTTTCTTCACAGAATTGGAAAAAACTGCTTTAAAGTTCATATGGAAACAAAAAAGAGCCCGCATCTCCAAGACAATCCTAAGTCAAAAGAACAAAGCCGGAGGCATCACGCTACCTGACTTCAAACTATACTACAAGGCTACAGTAACCAAAACAGCATGGTACTGGTACCAAAACAGAGATATAGACCAATGGAACAGAACAGAGTCCTCAGAAATAATACCACACATCTACAGCCATCTGATCTTTGACAAACCTGAGAGAAACAAGAAATGGGGAAAGGATTCCCTATTTAATAAATGGTGCTGGGAAAATTGGCTAGCCATAAGTAGAAAGCTGAAACTGGATCCTTTCCTTACTCCTTATACGAAAATTAATTCAAGATGGATTAGAGACTTAAATGTTAGACCTAATACCATAAAAATCCTAGAGGAAAACCTAGGTAGTACCATTCAGGACATAGGCATGGGCAAAGACTTCATGTCTAAAACACCAAAAGCAACGGCAGCAAAAGCCAAAATTGACAAATGGGATCTCATTAAACTAAAGAGCTTCTGCACAGCAAAAGAAACTACCATCAGAGTGAACAGGCAACCTACAGAATGGGAGAAAATTTTTGCAATCTACTCATCTGACAAAGGGCTAATATCCAGAACCTACAAAGAACTCAAACAAATTTACAAGAAAAAAAACAAACAACCCCATCAAAAAGTGGGCAAAGGATATGAACAGACATTTCTCAAAAGAAGACATTCATACAGCCAACAGACACATGAAAAAATGCTCATCATCACTGGCCATCAGAGAAATGCAAATCAAAACCACAATGAGATACCATCTCACACCAGTTAGAATGGCAATCATTAAAAAGTCAGGAAACAACAGGTGCTGGAGAGGATGTGGAGAAATAGGAACACTTTTACACTGTTGGTGGGATTGTAAACTAGTTCAACCATTATGGAAAACAGTATGGCGATTCCTCAAGGATCTAGAACTAGATGTACCATATGACCCAGCCATCCCATTACTGGGTATATACCCAAAGGATTATAAATTATGCTGCTATAAAGACACATGCACACGTATGTTTATTGCAGCACTATTCACAATAGCAAAGACTTGGAATCAACCCAAATGTCCATCAGTGACAGATTGGATTAAGAAAATGTGGCACATATACACCATGGAATACTATGCAGCCATCAAAAAGGATGAGTTTGTGTCCTTTGTAGGGACATGGATGCAGCTGGAAACCATCATTCTTAGCAAACTATCACAAGAACAGAAAACCAAACACCGCATGTTCTCACTCATAGGTGGGAACTGAACAATGAGATCACTCGGACTCAGGAAGGGGAACATCACACACCGGGGCCTATCATGGGGAGGGGGGAGGGGGGAGGGATTGCATTGGGAGTTATACCTGATGTAAATGACGAGTTGATGGGTGCAGCACACCAACATGGCACAAGTATACATATGTAACAAACCCGCACGTTATGCACATGTACCCTACAACTTAAAGTATAATAATAATAAATAAATTTAAAAAAAAAAAGAAATACAATTATGTTCAAAGAATGAATTAATGAGCATTTCAGTGTAAACATTGAATTTTTCTGCTATGCCCATATTGTGCCCTACCTTTTCTCTTTCCTAAGCTTGGGCCATTGTTCATAAGCTCTCCCCTTCTTATTATGCTTGTAAATGAAAAGGCTGCCTCTGAAATAAGAAAAAAGTAATTTTATGGAAAAATAATTTTACACAGTTAAATGCTTCTTTTAAAGATAAACATTATGTGCACGATTATGGTCTTTTAAGCTATTATACCTTATTAAGGAAATCTGTATGCATATTTTATTTTTTCAACCTAACCTTGTTTACCAAGTAGACCAGAAATATGCAATACAAGTTTGAAAAGCATATTACATCTAAAAAAAATTATTGTAATTGATCGGTTATAGATAAAATTTTGTTTGAATTTTTTCTTTATCTTAAATATGTTTATTCCTGATAGATTTAAATTTTTTTAGATATTTTTCTAAAATATTTAGCTACTATTTAAAAGTCATCCTTCCAGCTTCTAACCACTGGTCTAGATATAATACAGTGAAAATACTAATGCTAATTCAAAATGGTACTGGCTAAGAAGTTTTCAGGATTGCTCAGTTTGATCAGCTATTTTGGACATTATCTCTCTGTATGGGACTTTGGGAGTCAGAGCACTTTGGGAGGCTGAGGCAGACAGATCACTTGAGCCCAGGAGTTCAAGACCAACCTGGGCAACATGGCAAAATCCTGCCTGTACAAAAAAGATACAAAAGTTAAGTGGGCATGGTGGTGCGTGCCCGTAGTCCTGGCTACTCTGGAGTCTGAGATGGTAGAATCACATGAGCCTGGGAGGTTGAGGTTGCAGGGAGCCGAGATTATGCCACTGCACTCCAGCCTGGGAGACAGAGTGAAACTCTGTCTCAGAAAAAAATAATTATTTTTCTACAATGTACATACATGAGTTCATATTTTTCTAATCTCTTCATCACATGCCTTTGTTATCTCCCACCCCTCTTTCTCATCTCTCTCTTTGCTCCACCTACCCTCCATTCTCCCAGCCTATTATTTCAATTTCACAAGTAATTATTTTGCTAGTGGCCTTCTTTATAATTTATCACAGTTTCTGAGAAGATTCAATTACTGACCTTCAATTGCCTTCTAGGCACAAGTCGTCTTTTCAAATTCTGTTTACTGTCAAATATTTCTCACTTGCTTGTCAATCAGGTGGAATATATTGGACTTCCTGGTATTCCTTTGCACCTACTGGTGTGAAAAAGAGAGAGAGAAAGCATACATCAAGTAAAGAAAAGTGTATATCATCCAGCTATGGGCTCTTTTCGAGGAATTGTTATGTCAGCTCCTCATCTTCCTTAGAATTTATTTTTCTTATTGCTGCTGCTTCTGAAATATATTTACAGCTTTCAATAATTTGTATCTTCTTGAACTCTTATTACAATATGTTGCACATAGCATTGTAGTTGTTTTTGTTTCTTGTATCTTGTTATGCATGTGAGTGACCAATCATCTAATTCTGTTTCATGCTTTGGGGTAATTAGCACATGAATCATATGTTATCTAAGACACCTAAAAATAATTTTGCTATTTAAATAATATAAATTGCATTAATAAAATTACACAATTGAAAAGTTTGATTGATTATGCTTTAGTTATATTACCTATTTCTGTTGCTTGTCTGTCCCATAGCAGTTGTTAATTTTGAGTTGCATTCATATAGTGATTAAATATTTTTCATGCAAATGCAACAGGCAAATATGAAATTGTAATGCTGTAGCTTCCTTGGATTTAGACGGGTGAAGTTTATGCAATTAATAGTTATTGGGCACAGACAGGTGCATATCATTTGTTTTCATCTACTTGCCAAGTCCTGCTTGCCAGAGCCAGAGCCACATCCATTATTTTGTTCAAATCCTGTAAATTTGTTGAAACATTCAACAGGCTGTATGGTAGAGGCAATATCAACAATGGTTATTTAAAAAAATATTACACGACTAGATATTTGGCTTAGTGGTGAACACTTTAGATTGCAATTAGCTTTCAGCTCTTGGTAACAAGCCAAATTGACTCTGTTGGCATTGCTTCCTGGCTGTGGTATGTTGAGTAGGATGTCAAGGGCCTTTTCTGTTTCAGGAGATAGTGATGGATTAGTGCTCAAGGAACTAGGAGTGACAGCATGTTTTTTCCACTACATTTTCCAGCACTGGTGTAGACCAAAGCACTATTGATTTACATAATTTATTCACTTTATTATTATTATCATCATACTTTAAGTTCTGGGATACACGTGCACAACATGCAGGTTTGTTACCTAGCTATACATGTGACATGGTGATTTCGTGCACCCATTAACCCATCATCTAGGTTTTAAGCCCCGCATGCACTAGGTATTTCTCCTGATGCTTTCCCTCCTTTTCCCCCCACCCCCCCGGACAGGCCTCAGCATGTGATGTTGCCCTCCCTGTGTCCATGTGTTCTCATTGTACAACTCCCACTTATGAATGAAAACATGTGGCATTTGGTTTTCTGTTCCTGTATTAGTTTGCTCAGAATGATGGTTTCCAGCTTCATCCATGTTCTGGTAAAGGGCATGAACTCATTTTATGGCTGCAGGTATTCCATTGTGTATATGTGCCACATTTTCTTTATCCACTCTATCATTGACGGGCATTTGGGTTGGTTCCAAGTCTTTGCTATTGTAAATAATGCTGCAATAAATATATATATATATACATGTGTCTTTATAGTAGAAAGATTTATAATCCTTTGGGTATATACCCAGTAATGGGACTGCTGAGTCAAATGGTATTTCTTGTTCTAGATCCTTAAGGAATCGCCACACTGTCTCCCACAATGGTTGAACTAATTTACACTCCTACCAACAGTGTAAAAGCATTCCTGACCGGGCGCGGTGCCTCAAGCCTGTAATCCCAGCACTTTGGGAGGCCGAGACGGGCAGATCACGAGGTCAGGAAATCAAGACCAGCCTGGCTAACACGGTGAAATCCCGTCTCTACCAAAAAAATACAAAAAAACTGGCCGGGCGAGGTGGCGGGCGCCTGTAGTCCCAGCTACTCGGGAGGCTGAGGCAGGAGAATGGCGTAGACCCGGGAGGCGGAGCTTGCAGTGAGCTGAGATCCGGCCACTGCACTCCAGCCTGGGTGACAGAGCAAGACTCCAGTCTCAAAAAAACAAAAAAGCATTCCTATTTCTCCACATCCTCTCCAGCATCTATTGTTTCCAGACTTTTTGATGATTGCCATTCTAACTGATGTGAGAGGGTATCTCATTGTGGTGTTGATTGTCACATCTCTAATGACTGGTGATGATGAACTTTTTTCCATGTTTGTTGGCCACATAAATGTCTTCTTTGGAGAAGTATCTGTTCATATCCTTCGCCCACTTTTTAATGGAGTTGTTTGGTTTTTTTCTTGTAAACTGGTTTAAGATCCTTGTAGATACTGGATATTAGCCCTTTGTCAGATGGATAGATTGAAAAAATTTTCTCCCTTTCTGTAGGTTGCTTGTTCACTCTGACAATAGTTTCTTTTGCTGTGCAGAAGCCCTTTAGTTTAACTAGATGCCATTTGTCAATTTTGGCTTTTGTTGCAATTGCTTTTGGTGTTTAAGCCAGGAAGTCTTTGCCCATGCCTATGTCCTGAATGGTATTGCCTAGGTTTTCTTCTAGGGTTTTTCTGATTTTAGGCCTTACATTTAAGTCTTTAATCCATCTTGAGTTAATTTTTATATAAGGTGTAAGGAAGGGGTCCAATTTCAGTTTTCTGCATTATGGCTAGCCAGTTTTCCAGCACATTTTATTATATAAGGAATCCTTTCCCCATTGCTTGTTTTTGTCAGGTTTGTTGAAGATCAGGTGGTTGTAGACGTGTGGTGTTATTTCTGGGGCCTCTGTTCTGTTCCATTGGTCTATATATCTGTTTTGGTACCAGTACCATGCTGATTTGGTTACTGTAGCCTTGTAGCATAGTTTGAAATCAGGTAGCGTGATGCCTCCAGCTTTGTTCTTTTTGCTTAGAATTGTCTTGGCAATTTGGGCTCTTTTTTGATTCCATATGAAATTTGAAGTAGTTTTTTCCAATTCTGTGAAGAAAGTCAATGGTAGCTTGATGGGAATAACATTGAATCTATAAATTACTTTGGGCAGTATGGCAATTTTCACTATATTGATTCTCCCTGTCCATGAGCATGGAATGTTTTTCCCATTTTTTTGTGTCCTCTCTTATTTCCTGGAGCACTGGTTTGTAGTTCTCCTTGAAGAGGTCCTTCATATCCCTTGTAAGTTATATTCCCAGGTGTTTTAATCTCTTTGTAGCAATTGTGAATGGGAGTTCACTCATGATTTCGCTCTCTATTATTGGTGTATAGGAATACTTGTGATTTTTGCACATTGATCTTTTTCCTGAGATTTTGCTGAAGTTGTTTATCAGCTTAAGGAGATTTGGGGCTGAGACAATGATGTTTTCTAAATATACAATTATGTCATCTACTAACAGAGACAATTTGACTTCCTCTCTTCCTATTTGAATACCCTTTATTTCTTTCTCTTGCGTGATTGTTCTGGCCAGAACTTCCAATACTATGTTGAATAGGAGTGGTGAGAGAGGACATCCTTGTCTTGTGCTGGTTTTCAAAGTGAATGCTGCAAGCTTTTGCCCATTCAGTATGATATTGGCCAAGGGTTTGTTATAAATAGCTCTTATTATTTTGAGATATGTTCCATCAATACCTAGTTTATTGAGTGTTTTTAGCATGAAGGGGTGTTGAATTATATCAAAAGCCTTTTCTGCGTCTATTGAGATAATCGTGTGTTTTTATCATTGGTTCTATTTATGTGATGGATTACATTTATTGATTTGCATATGTTGAAGCAGCCTTGCATCCCAGGGATGAAGCCAACTTGATCATGGTGAATAAGCTTTTTGATGTGCTGCTGGATTTGGTTTGCCAGTATTTTATTGAGGATTTTTGCGTGGATGTTCATCAGGGATATTGGCCTGAAGTTTTCTTTTTTTGTTGTGTCTCTAACAGTTTTTGGTATTAGGATGATGCTGGCCTCCTGACATGAGTTAGAGAGGAGTCCTTCTTTTTCTATTGTTTGGAATAGTTTCAGAAGGAATGGTACCAGCTCCTCTTTGTACCTCTGGTAGAATTCAGCTGTGAACGCATCTGGTCCTGGGCTTTTTTTTTGCTTGTTAGGCTATTAATAACTGCCTCAATTTCAGAACGTGTTATTGGTCTATTCAGTGATTCAACTTCTTCCTGGTTTAGTCTTAGGAGGGTGCATGTGTCCAGGAATTTATTCATTTCTTCTAGATCTTCTAGTTTATTTGCATAGAGGTGTTTATAGTATTCTCTGATGGTAGTTCGTATTTCTGTAGGATCGGTGGTGATATCCCCTTTACCATTTGTTATTGTGTCTGTTTGAGTCTTCTCTCTTTTCTTCTTTGTTAGTCTGGCTAGTGGTCTATCTATTTTGTTAATCTTTTCAAAAAAAACAGCTACTGGATTCATTGATTTTTTTCACTGTTTTTGGTGTCTCTATCTCCTTTGGTTCTGCTCTGATCTTAGTTATTTCTTGTCTTCTGCTAACTTTTGACTTTGTTTGCTTTTGTTTCTCTAGTTCTTTTAATTGTGATGTTAGGATGTTGATTTTAGATCTTTCCCGCTTTCTGATTTAGAAATTCAGTGCTATAAATTTCCCTCTAAACACTGCTTTAGCTGTGTCCCAGAGGTTCTGGTATGTTGTGTCTTTGTTCTCATTGGTTTCAAAGAACTTCCTGATTTCTGCCTTAATTTTGTTATTTACCCAGTAGTCAATCAGGAGCAGGTTGTTCAGTTTCCATGTAGTTCTGTGGTTTTGAGTGAGTTTCTTAATCCTGAGTTCTAATTTGATTGCACTGTGGTCTGAGAGACTGTTTGTTATGATTTCCATTCTTTTGCATTTGCTGAGGAGCATTTTGCTTCCAATTATGTGGTCAATTTTAGAATAAGTGCTATATGGTGCTGAGAAGAATGTATATGCTGTTGATTTGGGGTTGAGAGTTCTGTAGATGTCAATTAGGACTGCTTGGTCCAGAGCTGAGTGCAAGTCCTGAATATCCTTGTTAATTTTCGGTCTCATTGATCTGTCTAATATTGACAGGGGAGTCTTAAAGTCTCCCACTAATACTGTGTGAGAGTCTAAGTCTCCTTGTAGGTCTCTAAGAACTTGCTTTATGAATCTGGGTGCTCCTGTATTGGGTGAATATATATTTAGGATAGTTAGCTCTTCTTGTTGCATTGATCCCTTTACCATTATGTAATGCCTGTCTTTGTGTTTTTTGATCTTTGTTGGTTTAAAGTCTGTTTTAGCAGAGACTAGGATTTCAACCCCTGCTTTATTTGCTTTCTATTTGCTTGGTAAATATTTCTCCATCCCTTTATATTGAGCCTATGTGTGTCTTTGCACGTAAGATGGGTCTCATGAATACAGCACATGGATAGGTCTTGATTATTTATCCAATTTGCCAGTCTTTGTCTTTTAATTGGGGCATTTGGTCCATTTTCATTTAAGGTTAATATTGTTATGTGTGAATTTCATCCTGTCATTATGATGCTAGCTGTTTATTTTGCACATCAGTTGATGCAGTTTCTTCATAGCGTTGATGGTCTTTACAATTTCGTATGGTTTTGCAGTGACTGGTACCGGTTTTTCCTTTCCATATTTAGTGCCTCCTTCAGGAGCTCTTGTAAGGCAGGCCTGGTGGTGACAAAATCCTCCAGCATTTGCTCATCTGTAAAGGATTTTATTTCTCCTTCATTTATGAAGCTTAGTTTGTCTGGATATGAAATTATAGGTTGAAAATTCTTTTCTTTAAGAATGTTGAATATTGGCCCCCAGTCTTTTCTGGCTTGTAGGGTTTCTGCAGAAAGATATGCTCTTAGTCTGATGGACTTCCCTTTGTGGGTAACCTGATCTTTCTCTGTGGCTGCCCTTAACATTTTTTCCTTTGTTTCAATCTTGGAGAATCTGACGATTATGTGTCTTGGGGTTGCTCTTCTTGAGGAGTATCACAGTGGTATTCTCTGTATTTCCTGAATTTTAATGTTGGTCTGTCTTGCTAATTTGGGAAAGTTGTCTTGGATAATATCCTGAAGTGTGTTTGCCAACTTGGTTCTATTCTCCCTGTCACTTTCAGGTACACCATTCAATTGCAGGCTTGGTCTTTTCACATAATCCCATTATTTCTTGGAGGCTTTGTTCATTCCTTTTCCTTCTTTTTTCTCTAATCTTGTCTTCATGACATTTGGGTTGTTTCTACTTTTGGTTATTAGGACTAATTCTATTATTAATAACACTCATGTACAAATTTTTGTGTGAATGTATGTTTTCAATTCTTTTTTATATAACTAAAAGTGGAATTGCTGTGTCATATGGTAAATCTCTGAAGCACTGCCAAACTATTCTAAATCAGCTGTACCATTTTATATTCACCAGCAATGGATAAGGCTTCCAATTTCTCCTCATCCTTGTGAACACTTTTTATTATCCCTATTTTTGATGAAAATATATTTTTATATCTTACTTCTATACTTATTAAATTATGGCATTAAAATCTTTGTAAACAGATTACTTTATAATTATTCAAATGTTAATATTCTCTTATACAATGTTTTAAACTGTTGCTTTACTGTTTAACATTTAGATTTTTGTTAATTTGGACTATTCGAGGTAATACCACTAGAAGCATGTTTTACACAAAATGGTGTCTGCATTTTTAACTATCATAGGGATATGTTCTTAAGAATTAGACTGATCAGAAGAGCATAAACATTGTATAGATTCTTTATAAGTGTTCCAAAACAGTTCTGAGATTTTTATAAACATCTTCTTTCCAGAAGTATGTAAGAATGAATGTCTTCCAAATTTCTCAGCGCTGAGTAGGAAGTTTTATTGAAATGATAAAAAGTATATTTTTATTAGTATTGAAATTGAACACTTTCTTCAGCATCTACTGGTTATTCACATTTTATTTTCTGTGAATTTTTTGGTTATCAATATTGTCTTTATTCTGTCATTATTTATAACTGTATTTGTTATCATCGATCTCTATCACCTCTTTAAATATTACATGCATATGAACCATTGACATATTGATTGCAAATTTTCATTTGGGTTTTTCTTTTATCTATAATGTGCATTAAAGAGGAATAGATGTGAATTTTACTGAAAGAGCTAATTTATTAGTCATTGATTTCTTCCATCACTTAGTGGTTTAGAAGTTCTTTCCACCATGAGTGTTTAACTAAACACTTGACAAAATTTTATTTTACATTACTATCTATTTATTTATTTTACATTTGTTTTACTACATGCAGTTTTTATTTTGCTATACTGTATGTGTTCAGATCTGTTTGGAATCCTTAACATTTTCTTCACAGGTGAGGCTGTGAGCCCTTTATAATATGACATAGCTTATTTTATTCCTCTTATGACTTGTTAACACCAGTAACATCTTGTTGGCTTCAGACCAAGTTTTCATTTCCTGATTTGCTTCAATAATACCTGGTGTAATTTGGGATGTGTCTTTGGTTTCTAAATGCAAAATTTTCCTTTAAAATGTGCCTGCTTTACCTCCCTCGTGAAGTATCCTCAATTGCAAGTTTGCTCTGGCCCAGTAAAGTTTATTTCCTTGATTGAAGTTTTTTTCTAAATACCCAACTTCCCTCATATCGTATCATTTGTTTATTATTTGATATTACGCGCTCTCTCTCTCTCTCTCTCTCTCTCTCTCTCTCTCTCTCTCTCGGTGTGTGTGGGTGTGGGTGGGTGGGTGTGGGTGTGGGTGTGGGTGTGGTTTTGAGCACATATATTGCCTTTGCTATATGTTTTGTGATTCTTAACTGATACCACACTCATTATTATAGCTTTTTAATGTGCTTTAACTCAGCGGGGTGAGTTCTCCTTCATTACATTACTTTTGAGAAACGTTTCTCAGCTATTCACAACAGTCTATTTTTCTTCAATGTTTTAGTTTAATTTTTGCTTTGCACATAAAAAAATTAAAATAGTTTTACAAGACATAGATGAGGAAAAAAAAGTTTTTACCACCAGCTCCATTCCCATTCTTTCTCTCCTCCCTAATAAACACATCATCTTCCCCTCTTATTCCCATATTTTCTTAGTGCAGAAAATTTGAAATTATTGGCTAGGACAATATTCAGGGGCTCTACTATGACTGTGTGAACACTTCATGATTGAGCTTTCCTATTTCTTTTTTGTACTTTTTCACATATTTAAACTTATTTTTAACTTACTTAACTTGGTTAAAAATCATTTCAGTATTTTCAAATACATCAGATTTTCTTTCAATTTCATACTCTTGGAGATATATCTCTGCCCTGCTCCAATATGCACTGGCTGCTCTGTAAGTCTATTTTGGGACTATTTACTTGTGACTTGCCTTCCCCATCATTCCGTACTGCCCTTCATCACGTTCCCGTGTGTGATTTTCTGTTTCTCAGTATTGATTGCTTCCTCTTTCTAAATGCTTCAAAAAGACAAAACATCTCTTACAATCAGAAAAATTGAATGAAAAGTAAATTTTGTGCATGTTCCATGTTCAAAAACATGCTTATTATTTCCCCATACTTAATTAATATGTTTGAATTCATCGAAAATTCTGGAACAGAATTTTTAACATAAATTCTGAAGATGTTTATCCATCATCTTCTGGTATTTTACTGTTGAGAAGTCTGGTGTCATTCTAATATCTGATATTTCATATAGAACTTCACCTTCTCATTCAGAAGCTTTTTAGGATCTTATATTTCCCAGATTCCTTGAATGTTTAATATCAAATCTTTGTGTGTGTAATTTAATTCATTGTGTGAGGCACTCTGTATACCTGTCACTTTTAACTCTTCTGTCTTTGAGTTCTGGAAAGCACCATTTGTGTATTTCTTTTTTAAAATTATTACGTTTTTATTTATAGTATTTGTTAGTTTTTTAAACTTTTAGTTTACATTCAGGGATACATGTGCAGGTTGGTTACACTGGTAAACTGTGCATCACACGGGTTGGGTGTACAGATTGTTTTTTCACCTAGGTAATAAGCATAGTAACAAATAGGGAGTTATTTGATCCTCTCTCTCCTCCCATCCTCCAACCTCAAGTAGGTCCCTGTGTTTGCTGTTCCTTTCTTTGTGTGCATGTGTACTTAATGTTTTAATCCCACTTATAAGTGAGAACATGCAGTATTTCATTTTCTGTTCCTTCATTAGTTTGCTTCTCATTAGGGCTTCCAGCTCAATCCATGTCACTGCAAAAGACAGAGTCTCCTTCATTTTTTAAAGGCTGCATAATGTTCCATGGTGTATATGGACCACATTTTCTTTATCCAGTCTACCATTGATGGGCATTTAGGTTGATTCCCATCACTCTGCTGCTGTGAATAGTGCTGGGGTGAACATATGTGTGCCTGTGTCTCTGTGGTAGAACGATTTCTATTTGTTTGGATATATAGCCAAAAATGGAATTGCTGGGTTGAATTGTACTTCTGTTTTAAGTTATTTGAGAAATTGTCACACTGCTTTCCACATGGCTGAACTAATTTACATTCACACCAGTAGTATATAGCCATTCCCTTTTCTCCAGTCTTGCCAACATATGTTATTTTTTGACTTTTTAATAGTAGCCATTCTGTCTGGTGTGAGATGGTATCTCATTGTGGTTTTGATTTTAGATAAATGCAAATCAAAATCACATCTCATACCAGTCAGAATGGCTATTACTAAAAAGTCAAAAAATAACAGATGCTGGTGAGGTTTTAGAGAAAAAGTAATGCTTACACACTGTTGGTGGAAGTGTAAATTAGTTCAACCATTGTGGAAGACAGTGTGGCGATTCCTCAAGGACCTAAAAACAGAAATACCATTCGACCCAGCAATCCCATTCTGGGTGTATACCCAAAGGAATAGAAATCATTCTATTACAAAGACACATGTATGTGTATGTTCACTGCAGGGCTATTCTCAATAGCAAATACATAGAATCAACCTAAATGCCCATTAAGGATAGACTGGATAAAGAAAATGTGGTACAAATACACTGTGTATGCAGCCATTAAAAATAATGAGATTATGTCCTTTGCAGGGACATGGATGGAGCTGCAGGCCATTATCCATAGCAAACTAATGCAGTGACAGAAAAACAAATACTGCATTTTATCATTTATAAGTGGGAACTAAATGATGAGAAAATACAGACACATAGAGGGGAAAAACGCACACTGGGGCCTACTGGAGGGCAGAGGTTAGGAGGAAGAAGATCAGGAGAAATAACGAATGGATACTAGGCTTAATACCTGGGTGATGAAATAATCTGTACAACAAACCCCATGACACACGTTTACCTATGGAACAAACACGCATATGTACCTCTGAACTTAAAAGTTAAAAAAATACATATTTTAACATGTGTCCCACGATTTATCTTTTGAATTTGTTACTGTTGTTATGTTTCTTGTATATTCTAGTAGGCCATTGTTAGTATGACAAAATTTAATAATTTTTTTAATATTGATGTGTCCAGAGGAAGTTACAGAACTCTCTTATAAATCTAAATTGCTTAGGTTTCTAAATAGGCGATCATGTCACTTGTTAATAATAGTTTATTTTTGAAATGTTCTTTTATGTAATATTCAATTTAATATATTCAAGTTATTAAATAAACAACTTTTCACACTTATTTGTATATGAACAAATTAAATAGCATTGGAATTAGTTGCTACTGTAAAGTTTAAATATGTATAAAAATCTCAAGCCTTAGGCACTAATTTTGAATTGATATCTGATTTCTAAAATTCTACTGTTTTATTATCTGCTTAGGTTTTCTCTCTCTATATATATATAGATGACAGAGATATATATACACACAATACAAATATATTCTATATAAATATGTATATGTAATATAGTATAAATATATATTTGATGTATTACATATATAATTACAATTTTTTTCTTTTATCCCATTAAAAAAATGTTATGAATGATTATGTAAAATATACAATTATACTTTTGCAATCTCCTCCTTACATTTCTTGTTACATCTCTTGCTTATTTAGTTGTATCATCTATAATTCACCCTGATTAGACTTTTCAGATTGTTACATATTTTTAACTAAAAGTTTTAATTTATATATTAATTTTACTCTTTTTAAATTTATTTTTTCAAATTTCATATTTCTATAATTTTTCTACTCTTTTCTCTAATAGTTTTTATCACCTTTGGTTAATTTATCAAACTGAATACTTATCTCATTTATTTTAATTATCCATTTCATGATCATGTAATTAAAGGTTAAGAATTGACAGGTACTACTTTTGTCAATTTTCACATTTTTCTGATAAAGTAAGGTTTCCTTCTGAATTTTCTGAAATTGTAATGTTGGTTTATGTCATGAGTTGAATGTGTTCCCCTCAAATGTATACACTGATATCCTAATTTTCATGATCTGAGAATATAACCTTATTGGGGAATAGAGTCATTGCAGATGTAATTAGTTTGGGTGAGGTCATGTTGGAGTAGGGTAGACCCCTAATTCAATACGATGGGTATTCTTATAAAAAAGTGTCATGTGAAGAGACAGACATGCACATAGGAAGAAAGCCACATGAGCATGAAGGCAGAGATCAGGGTTGTGTGTCCACAATCAAGGAATGCCGAAAATTGCTAGTGAACCACCATAATGTAGGAGAGAAACATGGATCTCATTCTCCCTCATAGTTCTCAGAAGGAACCAACACTGCTGACACTTTGATCTCAGTCCCTTAGACTCCAGAACTGAGAGACAATTCATTTCTGCTGTTTAAGCTGCCCAGTTATACTACAGTTCTAGGAAACAAATACAGTTTTCTATTTGACCAAGGAATATAAAAGGAGTTTTCAATTGTAAAAATCAGATTACAGGATATTTCAGTTTTCTTTTTAGACTAAAACTCAATATCATTATTATTAGAAATATTCCAAAGTCACTTAAATTTTATTCTTTCAGAATATAAAGTGTTAATTGAACAAGGATTTATCAAGTTAATGAACCAAGAACTGCTATAAGTGCTGGGGCAATTTCAGTGAACAAGAAAGTGCAGTTCTGTGATTTACAAAACATAAGTAATAGAGGTACAGATCATGAATAAATAAATAAATTTTCAGATTGCTTTGTATCCTATTAAGTAAATATATAGAGTTGCATATTGCAATAAAGAACAGTGAAACATGGGAACAGATGAGAGAAGGTCCAAACCAAGAGCCAAAGACTGGGAAGGAGGTAGCCAGTTGGAATAGTAAGGGCACATCCTGGGCAGAAGTCACAGTAAGTGCAATCAGTAAGGTAAGAACAAGTATGACCTGTTCAGCAATAGAAAGGAGACCAGGTTACCAGAGCAAGGTGGAGAGTGGTTGAAGTAGACCAGAGACAAGTCATGGAGCCAGTGAGTAGAGTTTGCTGCATTTTAACATTTAGGGTTCATTTCTATTTTTATTGGTAAGAGAACCCAATTGTCTTCTGGGGGAACCAGTTGCTCCTACAATCTCAGTCTAGTGCAGAATCTCAGTATGGATCATTTTCCCTTTCAGAGAGGAATACTTGACTCAGGTCTGACTACACAGTTCATCACACACTCTGCTATACACTTGTGACCCAATCAGAGGAGAGTCCTGAGGGCAAAACATGCTGTCTTCTGCAGCATAAGAATCAGGTGTTTTATCTCCATGTGGATACCTCATCACGACACAGACAGCAGAGCCAAGAGCTGGTGAGAATGGATTCCGTAGACATCCTCTCTAAGTCCTGAGGTCAGCATACTCTGAAGCCAGATCTATCTTGATGGAGCAGTTATTTTGAGTTAGGTTTCCTGTCTCTTAGAATCATAATGGAATGAGATCATATCTACTAATTAATCTTTATTAAATATATTGCTCAAATGGTTCCCATTTATCCACCTATTCAGCCTTTGATCAATACAATTTTAAAATCTCTCATTGCGGTTGTATTTCTGTCAATGACACATTGTAGTTCAACATTTAGATGTGCATCTCTTTATTACAGCTTACAGTGGTACTGATGTAAAATTATCTGCTTTGACTGATTTGACTGTTCAGATCCTGTAGTTTTCTCTTCTATTCAAAGAGTTCCAGCTTTGCCTTTGCTTTATTTTTTTTTTTTATTTTTATTTTTTTTTTTATTTTTTATTTTTTTTTTTGAGACGGAGTCTGGCTCTGTCGCCCAGGCTGGAGTGCAGTGGCGCGATCTCGGCTCACTGCAAGCTCCACCTCCCGGGTTCACACCATTCTCCTGCCTCAGCCTCCCGAGTAGCTGGGACTACAGGCACCCGCCACCGCGCCCGGCTAATTTTTTGTATTTTTAGTAGAGACGGGGTTTCACCGTGGTCTCGATCTCCTGACCTTGTGATCCGCCCGCCTCGGCCTCCCAAAGTGCTGGGATTACAGGCGTGAGCCACCGCGCCCGGCCTCCTTTGCTTTATTTTTTTAAAGCATATTTGTGTGATGACTATCATTCGTTGTTATTGGCTTATTTATTTGTTTATTTTTATTTTTAGCAACCTGAATTCTTACCCTGAAGTAGCAAGGCTCTGGTTCTTCAGTAAATTTCCGGGGAGATTTACTGATCAATCTCACTGCTCTACTTACACTCACCTCCTTGCTATTCTTTGAATACACCTAACATTTTTACTTTAGAACTTTAGCCTGATGTTATTTGTTCCTGTAATTCTCTGTAATATCCCCATAGTGATTTCACCTTCCTTGGGTCCTCACCTCAAAATCACCTCAGCAAAGCTTTGCCTAATCTCCCTTTTAAAATGTCACAGACATCCTCATCTGGGGGACATGAATATTCCCCCTTTTTACTTTTTTTTCTTTGTTACTTGCCATTATCTACCATATTAACTATTTTATTTAATTAATCTTATTGATGATCTGACTCTCATAGTAAAATGCATAGTCTATGAAAAGAGTAACTTTTGTCTGTTTTTTCCAGCTTTATTGAGGTATGATAAACACAAATTGTATATATTTAGGAAATACGATTTGATGTTTTGATAGATTTGTACATGGTAAAATAATTACCACCATTAAACTAATTGACATATCATCCCCTCACATATTTACCTTTCTTACTGTTGTGAGAATGCTTGAGATCTACTCACAGTACATTTCAACTACAGCATACCATGGAGATCCTGAGGGTTGGGTTTCAGACCACAGCAATAAAGCAAGTATCATAGTAAAGCAAGTCACACACATTTTTTTGTTTGCTAGTACATATAAAAGTTATGCTTATGCTTTTGGTTTCCCAGTACATATAAAAGTTATGCTTAATGTTTAATAAATACTAATTTTACACTAGCCTGTTTCAGAAAATAGAACATTTTTCAACTCATTTTATAAGGTCATCATTACCTTGATTCAATCTTGGGAGATTGTGTGCTTCCAGGCATTTATCCATTTCTTCTATATTTTCTAATTTGTATGCATAGAATTGTTCACAGTAGTCTCTGAGAATCTTTTGTATTTCTGCAGGATCAGTTGTAATATCACCTTTGTCATTTAGATTGTGCTTATTTGGATCTTCTCTTTCTTGTTGATCTAGCTAGGGATCTATCAATCTAATTTTGTTAAAGAAAAAAACTCCTGGTTTTATTGATCTTTTGTATGGATTTTTACATCTCAATTTTATTAAGTGCTTCTCAAATTTTAGTTATTTATTTTCTTCTGCTAGCTTTGGAGTTGGTTTGTCCTTTTTTTCCTAGTTCCTTTAGGTGCAAAATTAGATTATTAATTTGATATCTTTTTAACTGCTTGATGAAGGCATTAGGGCTATACATTTTCCTCTTAACACTGCTTTGACTATACCACAGAGATTTTGGTAAGTTGTGTCCCTATTTTCGTTACTTCCAGAGAATTTTTTATTAATTCCTTAATTTCAATGTTCACCCTCAAGGAGTTATTCATAAGTAAGTTGTTTAATTTCCATGTATTTGTGTGCCACTTTAATATAATAAAATATATTAAATACATAGGGATAAACTTAAACAATATATATGTAAGAACAAGCACTGAAGTCTACAAGGAATAGATGAAGAACTTACAGAAGACCAAAATGAATAGATATAGATATATTAGATGGTGTGTGTGTATATATGTATATATGATGTCCTATTATATATATGATATATATGATGTATATATGATGTCCTATCATATATATGATATATATGATGTATATATGATATATATACACACATGTATACACACACACACACCATCTTTGTTAATTAGAAAATCTACTATTGCTAAGCTGTCAGCACCTCAAACTGATATATAAGTTTTGGTGTAGATGTTGAAAAACTAATTTTAAATGTTTATGTAAATGCAGGGGACCTAAATCAGCCAAAAGATGTTGGAAAAAGTAGAACAGAGTTGGAAGACTCACACTACATGGATTTAAGTATTACTATAAGGCTATAATAATGAAGACTGTGTGATACTGGCTTAAGGCTAGACACATAGGGCAATGGATCAGAATAGAGCATCCAGAAACAAATTCATAACATATATGGCCAACTGATTTTCAGAAAACGGTAACTGAATAAGTAAAATTGTTGCTGTGATTGAGTGGATAATCCTCCCCCATTCCACCAAAGATGTGCATGTCCTAATCCTCTAAACCTGTAAAGACGTTACCTTATGTGGCAAAGAACTTTGCTGATGTTATCAAAGATCTTGTTTCTCAGTGTAGGCCTCCTGTATAATTATCTAGGTAGACAATATAATTACATAGCTCTTTAGAAGAGGGAAGCAGGAGGTTCAGAATAAGAAGGCAATGTGATGATGAAATCAGAGTCAGTGAAGGATTAGTGACAATGTTATTCTGCTGACACTGAAGATGGAGGAATAGGACAAAAGCCAAGGAATACAGAAAACCTCTAGAAGCTGGAAAACGCAAGGGAAGGATTCTCCCCTAGAAACTTCAGAAGAAACCAGCCTTCCTGACACCTTACCATTAGCTCAGTGACATTAATTTTGGCATTCTGATCTCCAGAACTATAATACATTTCCATTATCTTAAGTCACCAAATTTCTGATCATTTGTCCAGCAGCAATAGGAGACTAATGCAATTGTCTTTGCAACAAATTGTGTTAGAACAATTGAATAACCATATACAAAAAATCCCTCACATCTTACCCTACACCATTATAAATTTTGAATAAAAATAATTAACAAACTTAAATGTAAGAGCTAATGAATAATACTTCTAGAAAAAAAAAGAAGAAAATTAAATTAGACAAATATTTCCTAGATGGGATACTAAAGTATGAACCATAAAATATAAAAAATGAGCTTACCCAAAATTAATATATTTTGCTCTTCAAAATATACTGTTAAGAAAATGAAACAGCAATCTACAGATATGAAAAACATATTTGCAAACATGTATCTCGTAAATGACTTATATTTACAATATACAAAAAATACAAAAACTAACTTAAAAATATATGAATAGGCAAGATATTTTAACAGTTACTTTACCAAACAGGTTTTATGAAGAGCAAATAATAACATGAAAAAATGTTCAACATCATATAACTAGGGAAATGCAAATTAAAAACATGGAATAACACATCACAGTTTTTAGAATGTCCAAAACAAAACAAACAAATGAACAAAAACAAACAAAAAACTATACACATACACACAAACAACTGAAAATTCCAAGTACTGGTGACAATGTAGAGCACCTATAACTCCGACATCACTAGTAGCAATGCAAAATAGTACAGGCAACAGTGAAACATGTATTAGTATTTCCTTGTAAAGACAAATATACATTTATCATAGAACTTAGCAATACAATTCCTAGCTAATTGTGTAAGTAACTAAATGAACATAAATGCCCATAAAAGGCTTGTACTTTAGTGTTCATAGCAACTTTATTCTCAGTAGTCCCAGACTGGGAAAAGACTAAAATAATCATCAATTGGCCCATGGATAAACAAATCATATTGTATCCATGTAATGAAATACAATGAATAATTCTCAGCAATGAAAGGAGCAAACTACTAAATTTCAAAGTGAACGAATTTTAAAAGCATGATTCCAAATATAAGAAACTAGACATAAATAGCACATAATCTATGACTCCATTTATATAAAAGCATAAAATACACAAAGCTATAGTGACAGAAAGCAGATGATGGTTTAATAGGGACAGGTGGTTGGGGGGAGGGTGAGGAGATGTGGGAAATGTCATGCATAATGGATCATAGTTTGGGTGGTGATTATATAACTACATATATATATTTGTTAAAAGTTGTTGAATTATGCACCTGAAATTGTTAAATATGATTTTATGTAAACTATACCCCAAAAAGTTGATTTTTTAAAAAAATTACTAATACACTCAAAACCCAGATAAATCTCTTAAGTGTTACATGGAACAAATGGAACAAGACATAAGAGTAAACACTCTATGATTTCATTTGTATGATGTTAAACAAGACAAATCATCTACAGTCATCAAAAAAAAAAAAAAAACCTCAGAAAGGTGTTGTCTATGGAAATGATGATTGACTGGAGTCTTACACCAGAATACTTTCTGGGTAATGGAAATTGTCAGTATGTTTACCAGTGTGGTTGTACTATGATGTATACATTTATCACAACTCATCAAAATGTACACTTTGAATTTTTAATTTTTTTAAAAATTTACTATATATAAATCTTACCTCAATAAGAAAAGAGAATTATTTTTCATATTTGGATCCAAACTAAGTGCACAATTTGTCACTGTTTTATGGTTTTATACCATGCCATTTATTTCAGGAATTATTAAAACACTAAGTTTTTCTGTGGTTTGCACTTTCCAAATATCACAAACAAGTCACCTAATAAACATGCTAGACCAAAAATCTATGACTTCGAAATTCCATACTTAATCCCTTAAGGTAAAATTAAATTGTAAGTGTGCCTGAGGTCATCTCTTTCTAAAATTTCTTGACCCAAGGGTGACTTCTTTTGAGAACTAGGCACATTTCATTCAAAAAACACATGAATTTGCAGAGATGGTCTTTCTGTATTAGTCTTCCTATTAGGGGGCTGAATTCTCAGACCAATTGTCGTAAGAGAGGGCTATGGTATCTACTGGTCAAACTGCATTCAAACTGGGTCTATCCCTTAAAAAAATTCAACTATTTATAAAAACTTTCTATTTAACATAGTGTCTAGTATAACTTGCTGCATTCTATTTATATTCTATACTTATTAGTTATTTGATAGCTTAAATGGAAGGGCTTACCTTTATAAATGTAGCATTGGCAACTATGTTAATTCACACTTTTAGTTGTCTAAGTTAACACAAAGCAAACTGGTTTAGGCAAAAAAGAGAATGTACTGGCTCACCTGACTGAAAAGTATACAGTATAGTTTTGGACCCTGAGAAAAACAGCTGCTTAGATATTGTTATCAAGGCTAGATCTCCCTTTGCATCTCTCAGCTCTGCTCTCTTCCATGTGGGTTTTATTACCAAGCTGGTACTCTACCCAATGGTGACCCCCAGAAGCTTGATGACTGTATCTTAATAGTTCATGTAACAACTAATAACAATGTCACTTTCTTAATAGTTTCAGCAAAGGTGCCTGAAAAGACTGCCATAGATCTAACTTGGGTAAATCTATGAACCAATTTCTCTGGACAGGGGATATATAATTATATTCTTGGCCAAGAGGGTGGTCATATGCTTATCCTTAGAATGGCAGTAAAGTCAATATGCCCCAGTAACATAAACTGAGAGTTAAATAGCTGTGATTTTCAAAAGGTGAATCAATATCCTTCTAAGAAAACTTGGGGATTAGAAGCTGTTCAATCCACACATATAACAAACAAAACTGAAACCTTATAAATAAAATCTATCCTCTGAAGTAATCGAACAGGATGCTTAAATAAATCCTTTGCATAGAGTTGTTTAAGAAACATTTGTTCATTGAATAACAGTGCTTTAATGCTTACCTTTTTCTTTATAAAGTTACCTTGTTTTTACAACTAAAAAGATTTCTCTTGAGATAACTGAATCTTCCTAAACTTTAGAGAGCTCTTTTGATACAAATTTCTAAGGGGAAACCATTAAAATTTCCTCCTAATTTGTCTTCTCTTTCCATATTTTTCTTCTACTGATACATTTTTATTGTGTATCTAGTAATTATTTCCAATGCTCTTTCAAAGAGGCTATCTTACTCCCAGTAAAGATTTGGAGGGCAGGGCTTGAATAAAGCCATAGAAAGAGTCCCCATGTCCTCAAGAGATCACTGATTTAAGATTTACTGGTACAGCATGAACTCTAGATTATCTGATTTCATACCGAGATTGAAAAACAGATTATACTGAATCATGTACACTGTCTATCCAAGTACCCTTCATTATCAAAAATAAAGCTTTGCTGGAATGCTGGCCAAAATGAGGAATACAATGGAACCTATAAGTTAAAAGTTAATACATATGTATATATTTTAACTTTAAGTTCAGGGGTACATGTGCAGGATTTGTAGGTTTGTTACATACGTAAATGTGTGTCTTGGGGGTTTGTTGCACAGATTATTTTATCACCCAGGTATTAGGCCTAGCATCCATTAGTTATTTTTCCTGATTCTCTCTCTTCCGCCACCCTCTGCCTTCCAGTAGGCCCCAGTGTATGTTGTTCCCCTATATGTGTCCAGGTGTTCTCATTCAGCTTCCACTTTTATGTGAGAACATGAGGTATTTAGTTTTCTGTTCCTGCATTAGTTTGCTAGAGATAATGACCTCTAGCGTCACCCATGTCCCTGCAAAAGACATGATCTTATTCCTTTTTATGATTGCATAGTATTCCATTGTATATATGTATGACATTTTCTTTATCCAGCCTATCACTGATGGGCATTTAAGTTGATTCCATGTCTTTGCTCTTGTGAGTAGTGCTGTAATAAACATACACAAGCACATGTTTTCAAAATAGAATGATTTATCTTCCTTTGGGTATATACCCAGAATGGAATTGCTGGATTGAATGGTAGTTCCATTTTCTAGGTCTTTGAGGAATCACCACACTTTTTTCGACAATGGTTGAACAACTGTACACTCCCACCAACAGTGTAAAATCATTCCTTTTTCTCCCCAAGTTCACCAGCATCTGTTCTTTTTTGACTTTTTAGTAATAGCCATTCTGACTGGTGTGAGATGGTATCTGATTGTGGTTTTGATTTGCATTTCTCTAATGATCAGTGATGTTGAGCTTTTTTTTTCATATAATTGTTGGTCACATGTCTGTCTTCTTTTGAGAAGTGTCTTTTCATGTCCTTTCCCCACTTTTTAATGTTTTTTTTTTCTTGTAACTTTAAGTTCCTTATAAATGCTGACTATTAGACCTTTGTCAGGTGCATAGATTGCAAAAGTTTTCTCCCTTTTTGTAGGTTATCTGTTCACAGTTTCTTTTGCTATGCAGAAGCTCTTCAGTTTAATTAAATTTCATTTGTCAGTTTTTGTTTTGTTGCAATTGCTTTTAGCATCTTCTCATGAAATCCTTGCCCATGTCTACGTCCTGAATGGTATTTCCTAGGTTTTCTTCTAAGGTTTTTTTTTTTTTTTTCTTCTTCTAAGGTTTTTATAGTTTTAGGTTTTATATTTAATTCTTTACTCCATCTTGAGTTCATTTTTTTAAATTAAAAAAAAAAACACAAAAACCCCATCCAAATGGCAGCAACCTCAAAGATCGAAGGTAGATAAGCCCACAAAGATGAGAAGGAATCAGCACAAAAATGCTGAAAACTCGAAAAGCCAGAGTGCACACTTTCCTCCAAATGACTGCGATACCTCTCTAGCAAGGGTTTGGAATGGAGATGGGGCTGAGATGGCTGAAATGACAGAAGTAGGCTTCAGAATGTGGATTAAAAATGAACTTCACCAAGCTAAAGGAGCACGTTGTAACCCAATGCAAGGAAGCTAAAAATCATTAAAAAAATGCAGGCGCTAACCAGCCAAAATAGTCAGTATAGATAGAAATGTGACCGGACCTGACAGAGCTGAAAAATACACCTCAAGAACTTCACGATTCAATCACAAGTATTAAGAGCACAATAGACCAAGTGGGGAAAAAATCTCAGAGCTTGAAATCTGTCCGTCTGAAATAAGACAGGCAGACAAGAATAGAGAAAAAAGAATATAAAGGAAGGAAAAAAAAACCTCACAGAAATATGAGATTATGTAAAGAGACTGAATCTATGACTGATTAGGGTCCCTGAAAAAGATAGGAAGAATGAAACCAATTTGCAAATGTTTTTAAAACCAAGAGTAAAGAAGATTGGGATGTTGAAATCAGAATTTTTTTTTTTTTTTTTTTTTTTTTTTTTGAGAAGTCTTACTCTGTCGCCCAGGCTGGAGTGCAGTGGCCGGATCTCAGCTCACTGCAAGCTCCGCCTCCCGGGAACGCCATTCTCCTGCCTCAGCCTCCCGAGCAGCTGGGACCACAGGCGCCCACCACCTCGCCCGGCTAGTTTTTTGTATTTTTTAGTAGAGACGGGGTTTCACTGTGTTAGCCAGGATGGTCTCCATCTCCTGACCTCGTGATCCGCCCGTCTCGGCCTCCCAAAGTGCTGGGATTACAGGCTTGAGCCACCGCGCCCGGCTGAAATCAGAATTTTAACAAGTCAAATTTTTCTGACCCCCATGAAGCTTCTTTTCACTCAACACTGTGTTTTTTAGCACTTCACCTTCAAGTTTAAACTTCTTCAAGTGTAAACCTTGTTTAAATTTCTTCAAGTGTGGCCGGGCGCGGTGGCTCAAGCCTGTAATCCCAGCACTTTGGGAGGCCGAGACGGGCGGATCACGAGGTCAGGAGATCGAGACCATCCTGGCTAACCCGGTGAAACCCCGTCTCTACTAAAAAATACAAAACACTAGCCGGGCGAGGTGGCGGGCGCCTGTAGTCCCAGTTAATTGGGAGGCTGAGGCAGGAGAATGGCGTAAACCCGGGAGGCGGAGCTTGCAGTGAGCTGAGATCCGGCCACTGCACTCCAGCCCGGGCGACAGAGTGACACTCCGTCTCAAAAAAAAAAAAAAAAATTTCTTCAAGTGTAAACCTTGTTTCACTTAAACCAATCCTCACAGCATTAATTCTGCCCCCAGAACTCGGCATATGAGCTAAATCAGGCTAACGAGATTTTAATCCAGCTGTTGGCAGGGAGAAGTGCAAAAAGTTTTATCTTTCCTGCTGGATTAGAAGGAAGTGAAGAATGGAGTCAACAGTGGTAAGTTGGGTGAGGAAATATGAGAAAAATACCAGGTCCTTACTTGAGCACCAAGATCAAGTCTCACGTTAAGCAATATTAGTTATGGCAGCAATTGTTTACAATACTAGTTGTACCAGCATTGCTGGTTTCACTAGCAACACTAGCTATATGACCAGGAGCTAATAAATTGCCTTTATTGTTTAGGCCATATTGAGGTGATTTTCTGTGACTTGTGACTAAAAATATCCTAAGATTTAGGATTCATATTAATACTGATAATTATGTAGTAATCTTTTTTAAGAAAAAAAGAAACCAAAACACAATCAAGGATAAAACTCTCTATAATATGTCAGAAAACCGGAGTTTTCCAAAAAACTAATTGTTAGATTTTTCTGGGATTTTGGGGGGGTTTTTTTTGAGCTGTAATGTTGCACTAACATCCGTTTTTGAGGCTTAAATGGATATACAGACTTCATAATAACTAAAGAGTTACCAAAATTCAATTTAATACAGTGTTGAGGCTAATGAAAGAGTAATGCAACTGTACTAAGAACACCCTAAACCATTTGGATGTGTCTGGCCACTAATCCTACTTCGTTTACATGCAGTGAGGGCAAATTTAGGCCAAGTCTCCACAGACAAGACAAAGAAGAAAATCAGGTCGGTTCCCCAGATAATTGAGATAGCAAATTCATCTGTTCAGGGAATGACCTAATTCCCCTCAATTCACTGGTCAGTTGCCTCCAATGGGTGCTTTGTTTGATGAGCGGGAATCCTGCTGATCACCATGCTCTGTCCAAAGAGGAAGTGGAAAAGCACAACCCTTTCTCTTCTCACTCTTACTCTCTCTACGTTTCCAGATGCATCATGTTCTGCTTATAATCCCATGCCACCCTTCTTACATGAATAGAAGCTGAAAAAATGTGAAAACCAACCAAAATTTAAAAATTAAAAAAAAAAAATCTGGCATTGAATTGCAAAAATTTCTAAAATTTTGCCTACATACAGTGTATATAGAAGTGTGGCCTAGGGTCACTGACACACAACTCACCAAAGGTGATTACTAAAATTTCCTAGTTAAGCCTCCACACCCAGAGATTCCCTTTCAGTACATCTGAGACAGAAGCCATAAAGTTGAAATTTTAATAAGCCTCATGTGAGTTTTAGGCACATGAAAGTTTGAGAAACATTAACACAAACCAGGTCTTATGCTTTTCACCCTTTTCTAGCTAATTATTTGGTCTGTATAGCAGGTTTTAAGCTGATTAGGGCATGAATACCATACACTCTTTTTTTTTTTTTTTTTTTTTTTGGTCAAAAATAGGTCTTGAGAGAGTGTAAGTAGTTACCCATTACAAATGAACTTTCAAATAGGCAATAAGGGCTCTACTGTCATGTCCATGAGGAAAAACACTTTAAGCTATATGTTACATTGATATTTTTTACCGGAGTCTTAGCATAACACATTATTATGCAAGGGATGTTGAGCAATTGAGCATATTTAGTGATAATATACTCTTTGCTATTTGAAAACAACAAACACTATCACATTAGTTCTGTTTTTAAAATAGCAGATCCCAGTTACTTAGCCTGTGAGGTTATGCATCCAAAATTTTTGTGGGAATTTTTAGCACAGGCATATTGTACATGCATGGCACCAGGTTATTTTGGCACAATTACATCAGATTAAAGATCCGCTGAGACATCCTGTAAATCTAGATGAAATAGCTCCCAATATCTGCAACTGTCAGTGACAGAGCTCCAAATGCTCACAGTCTGCAAAGCAGCAGTAACTTATATAACAGTCTACCTACAACTAGGTTTTTGTCAAAGCACCACAGATACTGAAGAATGTACCCAAACACTGTAAACTAGCCGTGTGGAGGTAAGAGAGAAACAGAAAACAAAACCAGAATATAATCACCTAAATCCAAAACACCCAGCTTCCCTGTATATCTATTCTAAGAGAAAGGATGGAGCACAAGAAGGAAAGAGCAAGCAAACAGAAAAGAATTTCGGGTGTAAAATATTATTAATATTATTATATTCCGGTATATAGGCAAGTGTATGAAAGTAATTTTATTGTATCTATAGGAACAAACTTTTATTTGGACTAAGAAATACTTTAGCTCTAAAATACATATTTTGTCAATATTAAGGTCTTAGTATTTGCATGAAATACTTTAAATCTTATTTAAAAAATTTTCAAGTGCTATATGACAAATCTGATCTCTAGATGAGTAAGAATTACTCTCTATAATAAGGAGCAATGGTTTCACACTATTTCCTCAGAGATCCCAGGACTAGAGCATAATTAAACCCCCATCTGCTGATGGTATTAACATACTCTTTATTTCCCATCATTTTTCCTTTGAGTGTGGGACCAAGACCAACTCTGAGGTGAGAAGTGGGAGGGGAAAGACACAACAGGTTTTACTTTGGAGTAGTTAGATGTAGTTGATTTAGCAAGCACATTCAATTTGAGTACCTGCTTCAGGTCACAACCTCTAGGAAGGAGATAGCAGGATAAGACACTCTCCCTGACATTAAACAATTACGATCTAGTGATGGAATTCTCCTTGCTGTGGTCCACCTTAGTATGACTTGATTCCAATCCTTCATGAGCTGAGATTTAGAAGATTCTTCCTTTTTCATAATCTGTCTCCTAAAACTTTTTTTTATCTTTTTATTTTAAAAAATTTATTTATTTATTTATTTATTTTTATCTTTTTATTCAAAAACTGCCATCCTCTTACTTTCCTTCATATATAAAATTTTTAAGAATGTCATCTCTCAGTGTTTGTAATGTTTAAGCTTCTCTTATTGTTTGATTTTTGTTTCCACCATTTCTTTAAAATTGCTTTTGCCAATGTCCTCATTTCATGAATGCTATTTTTTAGTGTTTATTTGAATAAAACTCTGTGGTATATTTTATATCACTGTTTGTCCCATGTATTTAAGATTTATTGAGGGTCTGTTAAGGTCCCAACAGGACTTCCAGTGTTGGGGATTAACAAGGAACAAGTAAGGCAAGCAGCTTGCTCTCACAAAGCTGGTATTTTAGGTGAACACCGAGGTTGGTTATCCATAAAACTCCTTAGCTTCAGTGAGACCATTTTTTGTTGTTTTTCTTCTTCTACCTCTCCGAGAAGTTGTGCTTTATAATACCTTTTTATTCTTCTAACCATTGATATTCTTTTTAAGTTTTTGTCCTCAAATTATTTTTATTTTTTCTCCTCTTTCCCTCCTAAAGTAACTTCTTTCACTCCACTAC
This sequence comes from Macaca thibetana thibetana, assembly GCF_024542745.1. Lineage (NCBI taxonomy): Eukaryota > Metazoa > Chordata > Mammalia > Primates > Cercopithecidae > Macaca > Macaca thibetana. Next base: position 79,946,854 of record NC_065589.1, on the reverse strand, counting down.
CATCTATCAATCCTGACTGAATTTCTATATCTAGCCTTGAAATTTCCCTGTGCTTCAGACATTCATATGTTTGCTGGATAGCTGGCTGTAACTGCATTTCTTGAAGAACCTCTAAAGTAACATGCCCAAAGCTTAACTCATCATATCCCTATATCTCTAATCAATAACTTTTCCCGTATTTGTTATCTTATTGGTGAAGACAGCAACTATCCCAATCTATTCTAAAAATCTGAGAATCACCCTTAACACTTTTCTTTCCCTTGGTTATCTCCATCACATACATGTAAGCAATCATTGGAAGTTAAAGGTATAATTCTAAATACTTATTACATAATTCTTTAATACTACCCCTTTGTCATCATCCCTCTCATAGCCAAAGTAAAGATTGGATATTTTCCTCCTGAACCATGGCATCACCTTCTTAAGGGGGCCCATTGCCTCAATTCATCTCTCATACAACAGCCACAATAATTTCTCCGCTGAAAATTCTCGAACAGTACCTGTCAACAAAAATTCAAGTAAACAACTTTTGACACACAGTAATTATGTACCAAATCTTTGTGAAACTGAACTGTTCTATGCCTTATAAATTATTTTGCCGGGTGTGATGGTTAATACTGAGTGTCAACTTGATCGGATTGAAGGATGCAAAGTATTGATCCTGGGCATGTCTGTGAGGGTGTCGCCAAAGGAGATTAACATTTGAGTCAGTGGGCTGGTGAAGGCAGACCTACCCTTAATCTGGTGGACACAATCTAATCAGCTGCCAGCAAATATAAAGCAGGCAGAAAAACGTGAAAAGGAGAGATGGGCCTAGCCTCCCAGCCTACATCTTTCTTCCAAGCTGAACACTTCCTGCCCTTGAACATCAGACTCCAAGTTCTTCAGTTTTGAGACTCGGACTGGCTCTCCTTGCTCCTCAAGCTGGCAGACAGCCTATTGTAGGACCTTGCGATCATGTAAGTTAATACTTAATAAGTTCCATCCCTCTAGGAAACCCTGACTAATACACCCTGTAGTCCAAATGTGTTTTTGATAAATAGAGCATGTCCAGACACTCAATGAAACAATATGCCAAATAGTGGCACATAATTACTATTACAAATAAACCACAAGTCATCAGGCTCTGAGGATTGAGTCTTGGTGGAAATAAAGAGTAACAATAACATCAATTTTTTCAACTGGAGTCCCCAAAGTGTGTACATTTGCAAGCAAGTCACATTTATGATGTTTTGCTATCAGACTAGAAGTAGATGTTGCTTAAAAAAAAAGTTGAAATTTTCCAAAGCTTATTTTAAAGAGGCATACATTTCTTCTACAAGCTGTACATTTTATCAATTAAAATTTCAGCCAGGCACAGTGGCTCATGGCTGTAATCCTAGCACTTTGGGAGACAGAAGTGAGATGATTGCTTGAGCCCAGGAGTTCCAGACCAGCCTGGGCAACATGGTGAGAGCTTGTCTCTATAAAAAAATAAGAAATAAAAATAAGCTGAATATGGTGGTGTGTGCCTGAGGCCCCAGCTACTCGGAAAGCTGAGATGGAAGGATCACTTCAGCCTGGGAGTTCAAGGGCTCAGTGAGCTGTGATTGTGCCACTGAACACCAGCCTGGGTGACAGAGTGAGACCCTGTCTCAAAGGAAAAAGAAAAAGATATTATTTCTGTATATAAAATGTTTTTAAATAAAGAAGTCTTCATTAATTAATGTTCTAGAACATAAATGGTAATTTTTAAAGTATTAATAATATGTTGACTGCCCAACTGCTTTCATACTAAATGCCTGTTCTCTATATAAACATTAGTAATAACAAAATCACAGTATTCATTAAATAATTCAAATCCACACTCGTAAGCTCATTTGAGATTCCTCCTTTCTGAGATACTCAGCTTCCCTTTCACTCTTTTATACTAAGGACTGAGTTAGATGTTTACTGAAATTACCCCCTCTATTTGTCCCTAGGATCATGATACCATTATTCAGACTCAAACTAATGCCTCCTTCTGGTGGTAATTTTTGAATTAAGTAGATGGTGTATCTTTTTTAACGTGGCATCTATGTGATGAAACTGTATTGTCATTTTGATAATGCTGTCAATAATTGATGTATACATGTTGAAAGTATAAAGGATGGGTCATTAGAAAAATCAATTAAGCTATCCATTAAAGTAGTCAGCAAATTTGTCAGAGCTTAAGGTTGCCGTATTGAAATCTAAAGGTCATTCAACATACCATGTTCCTTGCATTCAGTATGTTAATACCACCTTCAGAAATAATAATGTGGCCTATACTTCACATGAGGCCAGCTCATTCCTTTCATAAGTAGAAATCATTTGAGGCTGTTTATTAAATGTGGCATTCTGAAAAACATTCCTTTTTTGATAAATGCATAGCTTGCATAATTCTGGATTCTTAATGAGGTTAGATATTCTTCTGATAACACACTAACACACTGTAATGAAAGTACCTTCAGAGAAATCCTGTGAACACTTGCCTTGTTGAATTAAACACATACATATATGTTTAAAACATGTACATATGCGTGTATACATTTTAAATAAATATTTTAAGCACACACACACACACATATATATATATACATGTACATAATTTAAATATATGAGTTGTTAGTATAGAAAAAAAGCCAACAGTCTCTGGGATATTTTTATGACATCTAAACTCTGCTCCACAGTTTTTTTAATTATATAATTTCCCTGAAGGGAAAAAAAAGCAAGCACATTATATAATTAGAAAATCTTTATTGTAAGTACTTAGTAACTTGATACTCCATGGATTTTGTGTAATACTACTTCTTTGCAAATTTCAAAAAACTCAGTTTCAATTTCTTCAACACTGCTGGAATTAAGAGAGTATGTAACATATTTTTACATTATGTCTAAAAACATAGTACCAATTTAATATATCTTTGCCAATAGAAGCACCTCTTAACCACTGTCCTAATGCAAGGATTTGAGGCATTTTTATAGCAATAACTTTCCTTTCAATTTAGTCAGGAGTCACAGCCCTGGAAGGAAAGTTGCTTTAAGGCTTTAGAATCTCCCCCAAAACACAGAAGGGGTTAATGCTAAAGCCAAGATGGGTCCCAGGTGCCCTTACTGACACTGTGATGCATGTTACCAAAGATTGTGTCATTTCTCTTCAGTTCTAACTACTATAATTTTTTCAATGTTCCCTTTTGGAAAAGGCTGAGGATCATAGAATTAAAAGGCTGCATCTGTTCACTACTGGTGGCACCTCCCCTCTTGTTAGGTTCATGTGACAGGCTTGGTTGAATATTTATCTGTGACTAATAGAGACCTCTATTCTCAACTCCAATTGACTCATTGCATTTTGAAAAGGCAGTGATATTGACATTCCAGTTACCACCCCTGAGACTGCTTCTCAAGCTGGAAATAAAAGTGTCTGCTGCTCAGTTTGTTAGACACACCTGGGTAGAAAAAGTCATCAAATAAGCAAAGGCCTTCACTTGCTAGTTTATTCAGACTCATGTCCCATTTTAATTTTATTTCTTACTCCCCTGATGAAGCAAAATAGAATCACTCTTACAACCATGCACACTGTATGCTTTAATGCTTTCAAACCCTAGTTTATGGTTTTCTCCCTTGCATATACACTCATAGTTTACTGATCCTTCAGGACCCCAATTGAGTGGAATTTCAACCACAGTGCCTTCCCAGAGTTTGTACCCCACAACTGCATACAGTATTTTCGTTTCTGGAGTGCCACAGAATTTTATCTCTACTTGTTTTATAAAATTGACATCGTATACCTTGCTCAAACCATTGCTCTTGTCATAACACAGATATCTATATATAGTTTTTCTTCTTTTTTTCTATCCCCTTTGTATTTTTCAATTATCTATTCTTTGAAATTATAAGTTAGATTATCATCACAACTGCTAATCTTTATTAAACTTACCCTGGGAGCATGACACAGTATTAAACACTTATCTCATTTTATCCTTGTGGCTGCTCTGTAAGTACTTTTATAGTTCCCATTCTTTAAAAAAAGGTGGGGGGAATTGAGATGTGAAATGTTTAAGTATCTTTCTCCAAAATGCTGTTATCCAACCGCATAGTAAGAATCCAGAGGACAGTCTCTGAACCACTACATCATGTCCCTCTACCTTGTACAAAATAGAAATTAATATAGTTTCTGAATTACTTGATGAATTCTATAGAAGCTAAACATATTTAAAATCATTTTTATTTATTTGGGTAAGTGTCCAGGCTTTTTTCAGGTAATTAGCAAAAAAGTGTTCACCATAGCTAACATAGTACAGTGATTTTGAAGGGCTAAACACATTAGAATCACAGGATACTAGTTAAATTGCAGGCTCTCAATACCTTTGGAATCAATTGTCTTGGGAATCTGGGTTTATGGGTTCCTCAGATAAAGTTTACGCCCTGTAAATTTTGTGACACTGTGATTAAAATAAAATGCAGAATGTTTTTGTCTCGATATATTATGATAGATTCCATGAGGAAGTTGACCTCTCCTAGTTGTAAGGCCAGTATTTATGATTTCAGGCTTTCTGGTTATAGGCTATGAAGCTGCTGCTCTGACATAAGAGACTACACCTTATATCTCTTGTCATTCAGTCTTGCAGGAACTGTGATAGAAAGCACCATTAGAAGTCTGGCCCCAGATTCTGTGCTCACACATAAAGTGATAGGTCTAATAAAAACAGAATCTTCTGGTGGCCACCCCATGCCCATTGCCTCCTCTGTAAGTTTGAGGCTTTATGTACTAACCTTCTGACCAATTTTGGTCAGAAGTTTCACTTTCTTCCCCCGCTAATGACTTACTTTTGTTAACCTGTAACTCTTTAGTCAAGAGATTTTCTTTTTCATTTAACTTTTCAGTCTTTCAACAAACCAGTATTTTCAAGACACTGAGCTAGAACGGGGAATTAAAGGTGAATAAAAATATGATTTTTGCCTGGGAGGAGATATAGAAGCAAAACACAGGAACAATGATGATGCAATCTATTACAAGCCAAGAGAAGGAAAACTTTGCTTGGTAGGTGAAGTCAAGAAAGGCTTGCAAAAGGAAAAAAAAAAAAAAAAAAAAAAAAAAAAAAAAGCATGCCAAGAAGAAGAAATAGCATTTGCAAAGAGACGGAAGCATGATAGAGTGTTAGTTTAGGGAAACTAACATGTATAGTTTATATAGATACAGATCTAGATATAGCTGAGGGAAACTGCAAAGTGTCAACCTTTCCTGAAGCAATTTAAAACATATTCTTCATATTCTTTATGATGGAAAGAAAATACACTTTCCTCCCCCTGTGTAGTGATCCTTATAAGCCCTTTGCATTCCTTTTTTTCTCCCTTCTTTTCTTTCTTTTTTTTTTTTTTTTTTTTTTTTTGAGATGGAATCTTGCTATTGTCACCCAGGCTGGAGTGCAGTGGCATGATCTCGGCTCACTGCAACCTCCACTTCCCGGGTTCCAGTGATTTTCCTGCCTCAGCCTCCAAAGTAACTGGGATTACAGGTGCCCGCCACCATGCCTGGCTAATTTTTTTGTATTTTTAGTAGAGCTGGGGTTTCGCCATGTTGGCCAGGCTGGTCTCAAACTCCTGACCTCACGTGTGATTCATTCACCTCGGCCTCCCAAAGTGCTGGGATTACAGGTGTGAGCGGCCATGCCCAGCCTTTCTCACTTCTTTTCAACATCCCTCTTTGCATATTATTCCGCAGCTCCTTTTCTCTCAAACTGGTTGGCTCAAGACCAAATACATTTTATAACCTATTTTATAAGGTTGGCAGAATGTAAAAAAGACTTCTTTTATGCATTATGCTCATTAATTATACATCAACAGCTCTACATTATATTGCTGACTTGTATTTATTTGAAGTATTTATTAAGTAAAGTGGAAGCCTGTTTGAAAGTAAAAAATATATATATGTTCTAATTCTATATCAGGAAACTGAGATGACTGAGATAACTTCTGAGACTGTTGCTAACTTTCAAGTTCTAAGATTTTTGAATCTATCTAAGGGTCTACTTAGGATCCAAGACAATACAACCGATTCTATTGCAGATACCATGTGTATAGATAGCGAAATCCTCAAGTAACCTTAACATTTATGCCCATCTATATTTTTTACAAAACCCTTTGCCAAAACCTTTCACAATAAATACATTTTTATTTTATCTCTCATTCTCTCCTTTGCTACTACAGAACAGATATATTAATCCAAAGTAAAGTGCCAGGAAAATGATTGCAGAGATGTACAGTTGCAGCAAAGCCAATAGGTTTTTTACGTATTGGACCCTGACAACGAATAATCACTAATAAGTTCCTTCCATGCTCCTTATTAGAGAGTTTTCCACATGATAAGACAAGGTGAGCATCAAAATAACCTGGGAAGCTAGTTCAAAATATAAAGGACCAATCCCCCAGAGATCCCAATACAGTAAGTTTGGGGTTACATTTGAGCATCTGTGAGTTTCACAAATTCTGCAGGTGATTATGATGTACAGTAAATTAAAACCTAAGAGCTTTTCTGTTAGGCAAGTATAATGATCAGTAACAGCAGAGTCCCTCAGTTTTGGCTAATCAACTCATGTGCAGGATTAGGTAAGAATAGAATTCTAATCTTCTCATTTTGCAGACTATATTACCAGTCTAAACTAATGAATAGCTTGGGTTTTGTTGTTTTAACAAATTGTCACCTAATTCTTTAGTCCTATCATGATATTTAACTTTCTAACTTTGTTCCACAGAGATCTACTATGACTTTGGAAAATTTTGTAATATAAGAGGCCTACTTCTTTTATTTATTTATTTCTCTCTAGATTTGTAGTCCATATTTTCTAAATGGGCCTTTCCTCCTATAAGAAGTCAAATGAAGTAGGTGCCAAGTTTTTTACATGTTTCCTTTGCTATAAAAAGAAAACACAGTGCTATACCTTCCTTGGGGATCGTATTGGATTTTCAAATGGCACTCAGTCATTGATCAGCTGTCTCAAAGATTTCAACGGGGACAGAATCCTGAGTGAAAAGAATCATCAGTAATGATAAGTCTCTTATGTTCAGCAAGAGGAGAATTGTGGTTTCCAATTTATATATTCCCATGATGTGTACTGAACATCTGAGCAATGGAGTGAATAGAATTGTACACACTCAGCATGCTTGCCACCAGGCATGTGTAATCCTTCAGAGTATACCATGGTGAAAATTTGAAATGGAATCCCGAAGCAATCCACATAAACAACTTACTGCCAATCTCCTTAAGAGTGGCAAAAGTTGATCCCATGGTGGTATACTTGAGTTTGGTTTCCAAGGTAATTTTTCATTAACCATTCCACTTTTGCAGAGATATTAATGACATGCTTTTAACAATTTAGAAGTCTGGAATTAAGAATAAAAATAACCTTTTAAGAACAAAAGCATGGTAACGAATGAACAAAGAATATTATGTTGAATAGAATTGCATGCTTTTTGCCTTTCCATATAAACTTTAGTATCAAGTTTGTCAATATTGACAAAATAGCTTGTTAGAATTTTGATTGGGAGTACATTGAATCTTTAGATTAAGTTGGAAAGAATTGACATCTTTACTATATTGAGCCTTCCAATTTGTCAGCACACAATACCTCTCTTCATTTATGTCATCTTTTTCATTTATGTCATCTTTAATTTCTTTCAGCCATGTTTTGCAATTTTCTTATCTAAATTCTGCATATACTTTGTCAGATTTTGTCTAAGTGTTTGATTTTCTGGTGCCATTGTAAATGGATATTTGTTAAATTTTAAGTTCCAGGTTTTCAATAAATTTTTATAGGAAAGCAGTTGATTTTATACATGACCTTTTATCCTGCTACACACCATAGTCACTTATTAGCTCCAGTAGGTTTTAAATACATATATTCTTCAATAGTAGTGGTTTCTACGTAGATAATCATTGTGTCTACAAATAAAAGCAGTTTTATTTCCTCTTATCCATGCTGTATACCTTTTGTTTCCTTTTCTTGTCTTGTTGCACTAGCTAGAAATTCTAGTATAGTGTAGAATAGGAGGGTGGGAGAAGACATCCTCGCTCATTTGTCTTTAATGCTATGAGTGGCATTTAGTTTCAATTCTGACATATTTTATGCTATAATTGATATGTGTATCACACACTATTTTTGACATAATATACATAATAAAATTGTTTTTGTTACTTCATTGGGATTTTCAGAAAGATTCTACTTTGTTCTAGTAATTTCTACCTGTTCTAGTGACCTTCATTTTCCTTTTTCTTAATAACCCTTTACAATCTAGTCTGTCAGTTTTAAATGGTATACATGGACACTCATATACAACAATTACATTTTTCAAATTTCCCCTTCTTCCTCTCTTCTCCTCCCATTTTTATTGACTTCTTTCCACATTTCTAGAACAGGTAACGCTTATAAACTCTTCTCTCACCCATCTCCCTATCCTTGTTTTAATCTTTGGTTTACAATTGAATATATTAAATAATCACAAGCAATCAATTCACAATGGTTTCTTCAGAATGCCTTGTTTGCTTGAACTCATCCTCTACTAGATTCTTCTCGAATGACCCATGTATACAATATGGCTTGGGTTCTTGCAAAGCTAAAACTGTTTTTCTCTAGTCTTGATACTTTGACAGCTTGTCTGCATATAAAAACCTTGGTTAACTTTTTCACTTGTTAAATAAGTGCTTGCTAAATGCTGCTTCCCCAGTTCCTTTGTGTTGTTCCTTCTTATTAAGACTGATTGACATAACACTAATGTTCTTCCCATTATGAGTAACTTGATTATTTTTGCCTAGAGAAACTGGTGATTATTTTCCTGAAAAATGTAATTGTTTTTCTAGAATATTTCTCAGTCATTTGTTTTGGATCATTTTCCCAGGTACAATTTAGGCCCTCTCAGAATACAGATTTAGGTTACCTTTTATTTCCAGATAGTTTTCTTGGCTTTCACATTTAAATATTACTTCTGTTCTTTCTGTTTTTCTTTCCTATGATCTTTAATTATATAATACCATGGTCTGGATTTTATTTTATTTTTATTTTTATTTTGTCGCAGTCTTCCATTTCATCTACTTTCTCCCTAACATTTTCCTCTTTCTTAAAAATCTCAAATGTACCCTCTTGGTTAATTTCCTGCCTTTCCTCAATGTCCCTTATTAAATATTTATCTTAATATGTGCTCCCTTGGGCACCTTCTAATTTCTTCTTCATTTTCTATTTTCTGGTTCATTTTGTCTTTAACTTCTTTTCTGAATTTGATTGACTGTCTTTGCATTGTTTCCTGTGTTTTGTTCTTTGTGTTATTTTGGTTTTTTTTAGTTTCTGATTCAATACATTTTTAAAAAATATAAATAAATATTTGTTGACAACTACTTAATTCAGTTGGGAGTGTTTGCCACAGTGTTCTGCTTCCTTATTGATTTTTTGGAGAGAATACTCATCCCAGAATATATTTTAGTTGAATTTTCTGTATACTTTTTGCAGTACTTTTGTGTTGAATTGGTTTGATTTTTTGCAATCCTTAGCCTTTTGTTGACAATGTTTCCTAGCTCAGGAATACTGCCCACTTCTACCAGTATAATAAATGCATTTAAAAAGTTAATTATGTTGCTGATGGTAGTGATGGTGGCAGAAAGAGGGGAGAGATGGTGTGTCATGTTGTCTTTTGTTTCTGCGGGAGCCTTAACTTTCAATTCTTCTTTTACTTCTTTCTTTTCACTTCTGCCCCTTCTCTGTTTTTCACATTCTCCCTCCAGAAGAAATGCATTCCAAAGGCTAACACCTCAGATCTGATTTTGACCCCCCAGTGCAGCAGTTAACGCTTAGAATGACCAATTCCTTGACTTGTGCTTGGCATTTTGGTACTCTCTATCATAATTTCTCTTTCTGAACCTGATTTTGTCTGTCTTTCATCTAAATATTCTCTTCTAGTCTTCATTTTTACAGCAGCTTTTATGTTTCCTCTTCCTTACTCTCAACATGTACAGACTTTTACCAGTCATGAGACCTTTGATGGAATTTAGTTTTTATTTTTTTGCTTACAAATAATTAGAAGCTCCTGGCATTCTCTGTCCCCTAGTAATGCCTAAAGCATGGCCAATAGTAACTTTATGTGTGTTCATGGTTGATATTGCAGTTGTTTAGAAGGTTTTATGAACAGATTCAGATTCAGGTGGCTACCACTATCCTCCATACATGGAAAATTGCTCAGGGGAAGTTTTAAGCAAGAAAATGACAGTTTTAGAACCCGAATAGAGTCTCTACTATAGGACTAAAAGAGTGGAATTAAGAGATGAAGCAGTAATTGTTCAGGTTGGTGAAATAACTCACAATAAAAAAAATAGCAGTACACGGTGGCTCACACCTATAATCCCAGCACTTTGGGAGGCCGAAGCAGGCAGATAATTTGAGTTCAGGAGTTCGAGACCAGCCTGATCAATATGGTGAAACCTCGCCTCCATTAAAAAAACTACAAAAATTAGCTGGGCGTGGTGGCGCATCCCTGTAGTCCCAGCTACTTGGGAGGCTGATGCAGGAGATTCGCTTGAACCTGGGAGGCGCAGGTTGCAGAGAACCGAGATCATGCCATTGCACTCCAGCCTGGGCAACAGGAGTGAAACTCCGTCTCAAACAAAAACCAAAAAATAAAACAAAACAACAACAACAAAAAAACATGTAGCAGTAGAACTTATAAAGTAAGGGTAGATTCTAAACACACCCAAAGTAATTAAGACTAATTGTCAATTTCTTAAGTATGTTCAGTCTTTGTTTAAATGAACTCTTACTTAGGGACTACATTTTTTATTTATCAAGACCAAAATAATCAGCTCTTGGATTAAGATAGTCTCCTGCCAGTAAGCAATACAGATTGTATTTGTCACTGACCTTCAGGAAAATTCTAAAGGAAGAACTACTGAAAATGATTTGTAATCATAATATTATCATGTCTTTATTCACTATGCCAAATTTTAACTTGATATTCTCATTTTGGCATGGATGTTTTGAATTTATATTTAATTAACTTAATAGAATTATTTTAATTGCTGTTTATAATTTAATTATTATAGCATTTAAAGACAATGCATGGTGGAGTTTTGCTACTGAAAAAGTGAACTAGTTTGGGTTGAATAAGTATTTATATAAATTACCACCAATATAGGCCGGGCACAGTGGCTCATGCCTGTAATCACAGCACTTTAGGACATTAAGGCAGGCAGATCATGAGGTCAGGAGTTCAAGACCAGCCTGGCCAACATGATGAAATCCCGTCTCTACTAAGAATGCAAAAATTATCCGGGCGTGGTGGCAGGCACCTCTAATCCCAGCTACTCAGGAGGCTGAGGCAGGAGAATCGCTTGACACCAAAAGGTGAAGGTTGCAGTGAGCCAAGATCACACCACTGTACTCCAGCCTGGGCAGAAGAGCAAAACTCCATCTCAAAAATTTTAAAAATAATAATAAAAATTGCCACCAATATAAATCATTTAGAGAATTAAATTAACTTACTAGGGTTATTATGAGAATTATAAAATTAATAAGCATAAAATGCCTGGAATAGTGTCTAGCACACTGTAACTACTCAAGAAATATTAACTCTGGTTGAGATATAAGCTGCACTTTTATTTTGTTTGCACAGCTCTTCTTTTAGAGACACCTAAGAGCAGAAATGGGGGAAAACACAGTACTTTGTAGGTCATTTCCATCTCACTGTGGTCAATAACACCAAAAATATCTCAAGAAACCTCTCCATTTTTAGTATCTAAAATCCAAAACAGAAATTTCCTGAAACATTAATGCTTTTTTTTTTTTTTTTTTACAAAAACAGGAATCGTTGTTAAAAATATGGATCATGACAAAAGAAGGATGTAAGTATTTAATATACAACACAAACTGGCAAATGCTTCGAAATCTGAGGTCTTTTGATAACCATTTTTTACTCCTATTTCATAGTGGTATTTTTTTTTAACCCAGTGCATTAATTATTGATCCCTTCTTTGTTCTAGTGTAATGTAACCATGAAGACAAAAGGGCCTTCTCAGGTGGATATTGAAATTCATAGTTACACTTTCATAATTACTTAAGTGTCTCCATTTGGATCTTTGCCATCATACCCTGTTGGGTTTTAATTATTGGTTAAAAACCTCCTTTTTGGGAATACACAGTACACACCCACACACACGCACACACACTTTTCCCAGGGAGGGGTGCAATAAATAATCTGAATCTTGGGCTATCAAGTGTTCATTATGACTGACAATGGTGATTCTGATGCTATCAGAAGAATGTGATAAAGTAGGAAAGGAACTTGAACATTAGATTCTCTTTCTTCTCTCTCTTGCTTCCTGCCTACTTAACCAAAAGATAAATGACCTTAAATGTTACTTAAAAAGTATTGAGTAGAATAGAAACTAATACAATCAAAGGAGATAAAATAAGTGGATACAGTTGGACACTCTCGGCTCTGAGACACCACAGAAGGTGTCTAACATGAAGGTCCTTTGGGCCAAGTTTAACTTCAGTATCCTCCAATTAGAGAAATGTCTATCATATTACCTCCTACTGGAAAACATTTTGTTACCTTTTACAAGTTCTGAGAGAAGATAATGGAAATAGTGGTAGAAACAAGAAATAAGTAGGAGAAAGATAAAGAAGGAAGATAGTGCTATGTGTGACAGTCTGGATTTGGACCCCAGTCTATATTCCTATGTACAAGAACAAGTTGCTGGCCACAGAAGGCAACATCCCCCTCTTTAGCTTACATGAATGTATTGTAAAACCCCAGAGGAAGCACCAAGAACTAAGAATGTTATCTTCGGTACTGAAATGTAGACCTTCTAGTTTTGGGTAAGCTTGTACTTACTTACCAGTGAAGTAACAAAAAGAACATTACCTCTCACTTGCTACCTCCACAGAACCCCAAGAAGTTTATCCATTAATATCCAAACCAGTTTTTCTTGCTGGCCAGGCAAAGTAGGGAACTGTATTAGGCAGAGACAAGCACAGTCGACTGCATGTGGATACTAATTTTTATTAGTTGCAGCACTGGCAATGGTTCACACATGTAACGCTTTCTAACATCTATGAGAGCACTATGCACCACAATCACTAGTGCAGAAAGGTAATAAATATTAAAAAGAAGTGAAAATTGTATGCAATAGTATCAGCTAAATGCTTTGTTGTTACTGTTTTGTAGGTCATGGAGTGCTAAATATGAATGAGCTCAGATCATCATCCTGTATAATACGCAAATTGTAAAAACCTTGCAATAGAAAACAAAAATGAATAGACCATAATTTAAAGGCAAACAAATAATAAAAATATACAAAGGCATACTTGGTAAAACTTTGTTACAAAGGTTACTATAAGAAATTATTGTTGCATTTTATATTCAATTTTTTGAAACTTTGCATGAGAACTATTTTTATTTAGGGAGTTTTGAACTATAGAATATGGCCAGTTCCTTATAGGCAATGTAGTTCACATCACAAAGTCAATGTAAACCTTGAGTTTGGAGGTAGAGCACATAAGAACATTGCTGAATGTCCTCAATCACCACTTCCTTACACTTTGGGGAAAGAAAACCAGAAGAGGATGTGGGTGGGAACAGATGCTACTTAGAATTCCACTTGCGTTATTTCAAGATTTAAATCCTCTATAATCTGAATTTATGATTAATTTTCTATTCATGTGGTGTGATATTGTTGTATTTGAGAAACAGAAGTTTGGCCACAAATGTTCAGAGTAAATTATATATTCTTTTTTTAAGATGGCATCAATTAAAACGGCTTTTTTCGTGTGTTTGTTTTTGTGTTTTTTTGAGACAGGGTCCTGCTCTGTCATCCAGGCTGGAGTGCAGTGGCAAGATCACAGCTCGCTGCAACCTTGACCTCCTGAGCTCAAGTGATCCTCCTGCCTCAGCCTCCCAAGTAGCTAGGACTACAGGCACGCTGCATCACCTTGGGTACTTTTTAAATTTTTTGCAGAGATGATGTCTCACTATGTTGCCCAGGCTGATATTGAACTTCTGAGCTCAAGCAGCCCTCCCACCTTGGTCTCTAATGGCTTTTGATAAAATGCCCTGCTTTGTTAATTCTAACTTTTCTTCATTTAAGATGAAGATGGTTCTTGCTGTATTTCCTCACCATAATGTCATAAAAGTTTACAATGTATCTACTATACTCTCCAACTTTTGTGGAAAGATTTTGTTTAAAGTCATAGTAATAAAAAATGAAATGCAAAGGTCAAAGTTATCCTAACATAAAAATAATCACTGAATTAATTAGAACACATAATCATGTGCTGCAAAAAGCCATTTGCTTTTATTAGGATTATTATGAGGCCATAGAGCTAACTAGGCTTTAGTCACTAATACAAACCAATAATTTTAAAAAAGGTCAGTGAAGCTCAAATGTAGAAGGAGAAATCCCAACATCCCTCTTTTTATAAAGACAAAGAGGTAGAGTTCAGTATGTGCTCAATATGCAGAAAATCAGAAAAGGACAGACTTTAGCTAGACAAAAATTTCTGATTATATTTTTCATATTTTATTTGAATAATAGCAAATATCAAATTAGTTCTCATTTGTTTTTAATTAGATTTTATTTTTAGAGCAGTAGTAAGTTCACAGCAAAATTGAGTGAAAGGCACAGAGATTTCCCATAAATCCCCTTATTATACATGCATAGCCTTCCTCATTATTAACATCCCCCTCCAGAGTGGTACATTTGTTGCAATTGATGAATCTATACTGACACATCATTATCTCGCAGAGTCCATAATTTACATTAGAGTTTACTCTTAGTGGTCATTCCTTAGGTTTGAACAAATTTATAACGACACATATCCAGAATTGTAGTGTCATAAAGAGTAGTTCCACTGCCCCCAAAATCTTCTGTGCTCCACCTATTCATCATCTGGCAAACACTGATCATTTTGCTGTCTCTGTAGTTTGCCTTTTCTAGAATGTCATACACTTAGAATCATATAGTATGCCTTTTCACATTGGCTTTCTTCAGTTAGTGATATGCATTTAAGTTTCCTTCATGTCTTTTTTTCATGACTCAATAGCTCATTTCTTTTCAATGCTGAATAATATCCCATTATCCAGATGTACCCTAGTTTTTTTAATCCACTCACTATTGAAAGACATCCTGTGGAAGCCATCATTCTCATCAAACTAACACAGGAACAGTAAACCAAACACCGCATGTTCTCACTTATAAGTGGGGGTTGAATAATGAGAACACATGGACACAGAGAGGGGAACATCACACACTGGGGCCTGTCGGGGGCTGGGGGGCAAGGGGAGGGTTAGCATTAGGACAAATACCTAATGGATGCAGGGCTTAGAACCTAGATAATGTGTTAATAGGTGCAGCAAACCGCCATGGTACCTGTATGCCTATGTAACAAACCTGCACGTTCTGCACATGTATCCCGGAACTTAAAGTTTAATTTAAAAAAAAAAAGGGAATGAAAGATATCCTGGTTACTTCTAAGTTTTGACATTTATAAATAAAGCTGATATAAACATCCATATGCAGCTTTTTGTGTGGACATAAGTTTTCAACTGCTTTGAGTCGACAGCAAGGAGCATGATTATTAGATCATATAAGAGTCTGTTTACTTTTATAAGAAACTGACCAGCTGCTTTCCAAAGTGGCTGTACCATTTTGAATTCCCGCCAGTAATGAGTAAGAGTCCTTATTGTTCCATATCTTTAGTGTACTTGGTGCTGAATTCGGCCATTTTAAAGGTGTGTAGTGGTATCTCACTGTGTTTTAATTTGCATGTGCATGATGGTATGTAATGTGGAGCATATTTTCATAGCCTTGTTTGCTATCTGTATGTCTTTTTTAGTGAGATGACTGTGAAGATCTTCAGCTTATATGTATATTGTGTTGTTTGTTTTCCTAGTATTCAGTTTTAAGAGTTCGGGGGATCGATACCATCCTGGCCAACATGGTGAAACCCTGTCTCTACTCAAAATACAAAAATTAACTAGGTGGGGTGGCGCATGCCTGTAATCCCAGCTACTCAGGAGGCTGAGGCAGGAGAATCGCTTGAACCAGGAAGTCAGAGGTTGCAGTGAGCCGAGATTGCACCACCACACTCCAGCCTGGTGACAGAGTGAGACTCCGTCTCAAAAAAAAAGAGTTCCTTGTATGTTTTTAATAACAGCCCTTTATCAAATACGTCTTTTGCAAATATTCTCTTCAGTGTTTGGCTTGTCTTTTTATTCTCTTCACAGTTATTTTTGCAGATCCAAAATTTTTAATGTGAACAAAGTCTAGCTGATTAATTCTTTCTTCGTGGATCATGTTTTTGTCTGAAAAGTCATTGCCAAACCCAAGGTCATCTCAATTTTCTCCTATGTTATCTTTTAGGAGTTTTACAGTTTTGTTTTTTACATTTAGGTCTGGAATCCATTTTGAGACTCTTTTCTGTGAAAGACATAAGGTCTAAGTTTATTTTATTTTTGCATATTATGTCCAGTTGTTTGGGCACCATTTGTTGAAAAGAGTAGTGTTTCTCTATTGTATTGCCTTTGCTTCATTGTAAGAGATCAGTTGGCTATATTTATGTGGGTTCATTTCTGGGCTCCCTATTCTGTTTCTGTTCCATTGATCTATTTGTCTATTCTGTTGACAATGCTACAATATCTTTATGACTATTGCTTTATAGTAAGTCTTAAAGTCAGGTAGCATCAGTCTTCCAACTTTGTTCCTGCCCTTCAATATTGTGCTGGCTCTCCTGGGTATTTTACTTCTCCATATAAACTTTCAAATCAGTTTTTCTATATTTGCAAAATAATTTGCTGGAATTTTGTTGTGATTGTTTTGAGTGTATAGATCAAGTTGGGAATAACTGACAATATTGAATCTTCCTATCCATGAACATGGAATATTTCTCCATTTATTTGGTTCTTTTTAAATTTCTTTTATTAAAGCTTTTTAGTTTTGCTCATGTAGATCCTGTACATATTGTGCTAGATTTATGTAAGTATTATGTTTTTGGCTAGACTTTTTAAACTAAAATTATATTGTGGGAAGTATAAGAGAGAGGAGAGTATACAATATTAAATCTATCTATTAAATCTTAGATGAATTTAAGTTACTAACAAGATTCTTGAGAAATATATCCATTGTACAGCAGAAATATTATAGATATATCAGAGGGGTAAAAGCCTTAGAAAAAAAAAGTCAGCTGAGTGGAACCACAGCTTTTTAACTACAAGCTCATAAATGGTCTTTTCATCGATGCCTATGGAAATAGAAGCACACTTGGATTGTGAGACTCAAGAGGTTGCAGGTATACCTCAACAAGGGTATTAGATGTATGATATGCTATAATTAAACGGATGCAGAAGGATTCAAAAATAACAATCAATTTGGAACAGGCAAAGTAAAAGAAAATAATTGTTTGGGGAACTTACAGATTTTAAGATTGGGGCAGGAAACACAAATGAGAGTTTCTAAAAAAAAATTTGGAAACTCAATACTTAAGTCTCTTGAGTGTTTTTGCATACACTAGAGTTGAGGATACAGGCTCTTTATACAGAAAAGCAAGATTATTTACCAGTGCAACCCTAATTTGACACATTTAATAAATATTTATTTTGCAGCGGCTCTGTATCAGGGACCATGCCAGTCTCTGGGCACAAGATAAACATATTTAAATTCAACTTTTTTGCCTTCCTTAGGCTCTTCTTGCCTGGAATGCCCTTTCTTTTATATTCCCCTTTTAAAGACAACAACAAATTGTATGATTATATAAGGTATGAATTTCAGTATACAGATTCTTGTTTCTAAAAACTATGTTTTCTTTGTCTAATTTCCCTTCATTTTGATTTCAAGCACATATTCCAACAATCTGTATGAAAATTTAATTCCAGAAGTTCTTTTGAGGCCCATATCCATAACGTGGAGTTGTGTGCCAATTCTTGGAGTTAACACAGATGAAAGGCATAAGGCAGTGGTTGAGAGATTGAGAATCTAGCTATTGCCTAAAAGAAATCAGGTTATATCCGAAAATGATAAAACTTAAAAATGAATATTAAACATGTTACAGTGAGAAGCTTAATTTTATTCTAAGAGTGTTGATTTACAGCTCTTAACAGAGTAGAAAGAATTACTAAACTTAGCTACTTTGGTATATAAATAAGAATTCAGTCTACAGACCAAAATAGATTCAACCAAGGAGTTTTTGGTATATTTTTCTGATGCTGGAAATGAGTGCTGTTTCATATTTCAAGTACATTGTAGAATATGTATTTTGGAAATTTGATATGCCACTGTGGTTCCATCACTTTTTGCATTTGCACTATTTCTGTTCCTTGACTTTAATGTAATGCATTTATTAATAATCATAGGTCATGTTTATTTACATATATATTAATTTATACATATGAATGCACATATTTAAATATAATTTATGTGATTATATATTACTTTATGCACATGCATGTATGTATGTGTATGTGTGATCTTTTCCTAAGATGAATGAAAACTGTGCATTCTGCAAAGACAGAAGAGATTCAGTAGCATCAAAGGAGCTTCAGCTCTATATTTAGCCAAGATTCATTTAATTTTCTCAAGATTACATACAAACTAAAGCACTCCAGATTTTTGATGAATGACAAACATACACATGTTTTGTATAAATTACAACTGACAATATTTGCTTCTTAAAACTCTTTAATGCAAATACTACATATGTTCATATAGATCAAAAAATATATTGTTGCTTTATATATGACAGTCAATTTTTCTTGAACACTGAGATAAAATTGTTTTATCTCGAATCCAGAACCACAAAATTCCTCCTACCCTATTTTTACAGTAATCATACAAAGACAAATTATTTAGTGAAAATTCTTTGTTCTAATAGATTCTAAAGTACATTCAGAATTAGGATATGTCTAAATCATGCTTAGTTTTAGCATATTTTATTGTAATTATAAACATCAAAAAATAAATTTACCTAACCTCTTACCTGATTAAAACACAATATTTACAAATGAGTACTAGAATGGAAATTTTGAAAAGGAAACCAAACGTGGCAATGATGAGATTTGGGAAGATTACTTGAACAATAATATGTAAAATATCTTAGTGGCAACACTGGTGGCATACCTGTTATTAAAATAATGTAGAGTTCAAGTGCAAGGTAAAAATATATTAGAATCGGTTGATTGAAGTTGTATACAAAGCAAAAGAATCTGGTATGTAGAGGACCCCCCAGAAAGAAGATTAATACCCTTCTCATGTATATTTTATTTATATACATATGCATGTATGTGTGTATATATATGTATACATGACAAATTATTTGATTAAAATATCCCCCATAAAGCAACTATTTATTTGTTATTTAGTAGTGACACATATTTCTTATATGAGGAATATTGATAATACTAAGCTAAAACAAAAACTAAACTTAATGAAAAAGAAAAGTAGACCAATATTACTTATAAATATGGATATAAAGGTTCTAGATAAAACATTATAAATTGTCTCCAACAGAACACTAACAGGTTGCATTGTAACCAAGTAGGATTTGTTCTAAGAATACAAAAATAATTCAACATTAAGAAAACTGGAATTAAATTTATCTAAAGAGAACACCAGCATAAAGAATTTTAGATATTTTTAAAAATATAAAGTCAGAAACAGAAAAAAAGAAACCTCAACTTGATAATGTGCTATCTTATGGAAAATTAGAGAACCCCATACAGTAAATGTAAAGTTTAGTGGTGAAAGCAAAATTGTATAGTATCCCTACTATATTCAATATATATGAGAGATCATAACGAATTCCATAAGAAAACAAAAAGGGGCATTATTATTTGAACTGGGGTGACAGAACTATAGGTAGTTTTTCTATCCTAAAAAAGATAAAATTTGCTGCAACAAAGAAAGTAGTAAGAATGTTAGAAACTGGTAAGAATTGCTGAGAAAGGACCCTATGCCTGCCCCTTGTGATGAAGGAGAAATGATCAATAGAACTACTCCAGATAAACTTAGAGACATGATAGTAGAAAAGGCCTGTGTCCCATCTCATGCCTAGGGATCTGATAGGAGGTAAGTGTTCTCATGTTACCAGGGCACAGGAGAGTAGAGTAAAAATGGCTATCTGGGGGTGCCACGGCAAACGGAACTATTACAATTTCAGAAATTCCCATGGAACCCAGTGGAGAAATAGGAACAAATATGTTCCCATGTGGCTGAGACTGGATCGATTGCAAATACCAGCAGATCATCTCAGCAGATATTGTATGGAGAGGTAATAACCAACAACAAGTATCCTCCTGCTGATGTCACGACTCTATGTAAGCCACTGGAACTTAAAGATGTCTCTGGATCAAGTGATAAATGTCTATATCAACTGAGTTTACCATGAATTTGAGTAGTCTAAACTATGAACATTTCTTTCCTAGTCCCAAAATTTACATCTGTAAACTTTTATAAACAGATTTTATGAGGAAAAAGTAGCAATTCATTTGAATTCCTAGGCTATCTCTAGGGCTGCACAGATGCTTATTTCTCACTGGGAAGTGTATTGACTACTCCCCTTTACAATTTTTGTTTAAAAGAAGAACATGCATTTTGTCATATAAGTCAGATAGTTGTATATCTTCCTTGAATTTCATGAAATAATTTGGATAACAAAATTTCACAAGTGTGATGTTTCAAATTACACTGGTAAGATTAATTTAATTATTTGCATTTGTATGCTGCAATAAGCTAACTTCTTCAGGCGAGTATATAATCATTACCATTTCTAACATCATGACCGTCATTATTTATAAAGCACAACCATTGTGCTTTATAAACTTTGTCTTATTTAATCCTCACATCACTATCATATTTCATAAAATATACAATGCCATCAATTGTGAGGTGCATCATCACTTTTTGTGTCACTAAAGGAAATGCTTCCAATCACTGCTAAAATGTCCAATGCTAAAATGTCATAAGTTGTAAAATGGTAAAATACATCCAAATTTTAGAGATATTGAAATGCAAAAAAGGGCATGTAAAATCAATCTGATACAACTACTCCATAAATCCAAAGATGCTTTCATAATTGCTTCATAAATTGTAATTGTCCTGGGGGAAAAACTATTGAATGCACACACACACACACACACACACACACACACACACACAATTTGGGAATTTATGAGATGATGTGTAGTACTTTGGTCTAGTTACCTTTCCAGTTACCTGGTAAATAGATGATTCTGTATATCATGAAACTGTAGGCCTCTGTCTTTTTGCCACCCATTTTCTACTCATTTTTCTTCTATTAACAGAACCTTCATTTTGCTTTGGAAGATCCAAGTTGGGGTAATTAGATGCATTCAACTTGGAATTGAAAGGATGAATGACCAACGCCAAAAAGACCTACCATCATAACATCCAGAAGAGACTGACCGTTTCTTCGTCCCACATATTAACAGCTGCCTTCAACCTGTCATTTCTAAGCTCAACGATTCAATGATTTGTGTTTTTTTTTTTCTAATATTTTGTGAACTACCTTTTCCCTTCCAAACAATTGCCTGCTTCACTTACTTGCAGCTAATGAACCCTGAATGAAACCTACCATGACAGCCAAATGATCTTTGATATAACATGATTCCATGGCCATTTAGACATTAGAGCACTAGGGCAAACATTGAGATGAAAACAGCAAATCTAATTAACCTGGAAACTTGTAAACATGAATCTATCAGTTTGCTTTAACTTTTAGTTAATTAATTGGTTAATTAAAATTTCAATTTTTAGATTTTGAGTATTTTGTAGATAATTTGAGGCATCCTTAGCAGAAAAAAACATCATCTGCCAGCTTTCAAAAATGCAGGTTTTATTCCCAATCTACTGAATCAGTATCTGGATTTTTTTACAGGTCATCATTTAAAAAAGAATAAAGCTTGAGAAACATTACTTTCATTTTTTCTTGAATTGAATACCTGAAACAGAACTCTGTTAACACAAGTAGAGGTCTTTCTCAAAAATATTATACATATCACAGTGAGAGAAATCTGTGATTATGGTAAAGTGCATGTGGAAAACCTACAACTTTTTAAAGTGTCTAATAAGTATTCAATTAAAAATGTCTTGTCTGTACACATTTTTAATCATAAAATCTTCTTACTCTTAAGCTCATGAATAATATATGTTATACATTATATATTATAAATTCAAAATATTGAACATTTTTAATTAATTTCTTTTTAAAGTCAAAATGAATATTCATTCTCATTATGAAATCCCTCAATGATAAAAATAAATATAGCAAAAAGTTGTAAGTCCTCTGCACACTGCCTACCCCAATGATTTCTCATCTCTCTTCAGAGTTAATTTATTTTATGCTCTTTCTGGTGTTTTTCTATTTATGTGTATGTGTATATATACATTGTGTTTGCATTTACATGTTGTTGTAGACATATATATAAATGAATATTCTATACTTGATTTTAACCAAAAGGCCGAGAAGTGATTAGACGAATGTTCTAAATACAAGTTTATATACAGAGATAAAAATGAATATAGATAGAATGTGTGAATCTGTGAAATGGGTCATAAAATTTTCTTGTGGCGAAACAATGCTGTCTTTACTTTTTTTATACTTGAACTCTGCATGAATCTCCATTTTTCTCAATAATGAAAATTTTGTGGGTTTTCATGATTAATTGTGGGCATAGGCAAATTTCTTAACATTTGAACAAAGAACTGGGCACTCTTTCTTTTAAAAATAGGCTTTAAGTGAAGTAAATGAAGATTAGAAATAATATATATAACTTCTAGAAAACAAATGACTATGTATATAAATATAACTGACAATGTCAGCTTATGATAGTTCAGTTATTTGAATTTTAATTGTTTTCTTATTTGTACTTTCACAAATAGTGAGGTACTATTGTAAGTAATATAGTTAATGAAGTTGTATCTGAGAAAAGATTGTTTGAAAACTTAATATTTATAAATGTTCTTTAATTTTTCTCCAGCAACTTATATTATACTTTCATATGAGGAGTCAGTTAATAAGGATCTGTTGCTTATTTGATTTCTGTCTAACTTATATTTCTGGTTATTAATATTTTTCTGTAACACCCTTCATTTATCTACTTTCTATTATACTAGCTTTGCAGTAAAAAATGTTTATAAACAAAGATCACAATATATAATAATTTAATCATGTGTCATTGGGTACACCTTTTTATAAAATAAAAAATATACATATTTTTATTTTGTAATAGGCCTTAAAATCTTGTAACTTACTTAAGATTAAAGATTTTAAGAATTTGTTTACTATGCTAGTCTTTTTATGAAAAATATGTTGACTATGGACTTACATTTTCTATAAAATATTGGCAAGATCACAACACATGTATAAACTTATGAGACCAAAGTATGTATTTATGAAACTAATTTGCACATCATTAGTAGCTGTATCTCAATTTGATAGAGATAAAATCTATAAAAATAGTAATCAGAATCTTCAATAAAATTTTGTCATACAAAAAGGGAGGTACAGTAAAGGATAAAGTATTAAGTTAAAAGAGCAATGAAAATACATTAGCACTCTTATTGGAAGAGGATATTATAGTTTGCCTTTCCTTTTGCTGTATAATCATAATCTCTGAATTTGAAAGAGCCTACAGGTTTAAATAAAATTTTATTTCCTTCCTAATATGATCATTTTAAAGAAAAAGAATATTTTGGCTTCATCTTTATAAATAGCTCTTAATACTTACAAAGTTTTGAGGTATTTTTAAAATTTTTTGCAAAGAAATCCTCACAAATAAAGTATAAGCAAACAAACAATACCTTCCAAACCAGATGGGTTTACCTAAATCCTAAGAGCTTTAATTAAGCCAAGACTCAAAGTATTATCAATTTGACTGAGATGTTTTGAATAACTGAATATGAAACAGTAACATTTGTATGAAACCCTATAATATTAAAGATAGTAAAAAAATTGAATATTCAATGAGTACAATGAAAAGTGACTTACAGTCACCTGTACAATTGTAACTTGAGAAATGTCTGAGTGATGTGGTGTGTAGCATATATAGTTTAGTTGTGTTTGTAAGGGTGTAGTTTATAGAGTAAAACTCAATAATATTGCAATTTTGTTATCAGTTTCCATTTTGAATTAACAATAAGCAACAAATTAACATTTATACTTATTTGAATGTAAGAGCACTATGTTTGTTACATGGTACACAGAGAAAGGAGCCTCCATTGGTTTTCATCTTAATGAGTTTTGACTCATGTACACCTGTTTCTCATTACCCAGTAAGAGAATTCTGGAAACTCTGAAGGATAGGGGGTGAACAAAAGCCAGTCAAAATCTAAAAGGAGGGTGGCAACTGTTCAACAGATTCACAAAATATCTCACAATTATAAAGGAGACAGCATCAGTACAGAATGATTCCATACTCAATGTGAATTGTGAAATGAACTGCTGTGCTTGAGAGCACTTCAAGTATTAAAAATATTCTGTCAATAAATAAGCACAAATGTTTAAGTGTTAAGCACAAAAATAAAAGAATCCAAAGCAATTTTTTCAAGTATCATTCTGACATCTTTTAGGAGCCCTTTGCACAAGCATATTTAACTTTTTACGTTGCCAATTTAAATTCTACATTGGCCATTTTTTCCCTTGCAAGCTATTAAATTCCAGTAGACCGAGAAAATTACATTAAAATGACCAAATAACTCTTTTAGCCAGGTAGGTAAATTCAGATACTTCACCTCTCTTCCTATGAATCTTAATATAATTTTAAGTATTATTTATTGAATTCCTATTGTGAACCAGCCACTATTGTAAGTACTTAACAGGCATTGTCTCATATATTTTCACAATAATACTATAATATAACTATAATTATTTTTAAAATGAGAGAAATGAAAGAACAATGAAAAAAAAAAATAGATTACCCAAGGCCTCAGAGCTGTTAAGCAACACACCCAGAGTAGTAAGTAAAATCTGTTAATTTTACTGTTAGCGACTATACCTCTGTATAACGGTATTTACTCAATTGCTGATAACTTAAGTATTTCAAGAACACATTCCAAAATTTTATTATTTGTAGGAAATAAACCAAAGTTCTTCTCATGGCTTTTCAAATTACTTACTTATTCTTGGAAAAAAAAACATTTTTATTTTTTGAGACTACTAAAAGGAACAATAAGATCTACTTTTCAGTGATTTTGTAAAAAATGAAAGAGTTAAGACATGTGAGAACATTTTAAATGTGTAAAGTGTTATAAAAATTGTATGTAATTGCCATATATTAAGTGCTCCTATGGTACTGAAAATAGTTATTGGTTTAAAAGTTTTTTATGACTTAAGACCTTAATAGCAATAATGAAATTTCCCTGCCCGTTTGAGGGGACAAACTATAATAATGTGGGGACAAGAGTGACTATTTTAAATATTAATCTGCCATGTAACTTCTGACTAACCACAAGTTGGGGAATGCCTCCAAAATCTCTAGTCAACATGTTACTCTTTATGTAGGAATACTTATTCATTGTAAGTTTCCTCCAAAGCAACCTTGTTGTTCCAGAAATCATAGGTTGTGATGCCCATAACCACCTACACATTCCTTTCAGAGCACGCGTGCTTTTCCCTCCTGGATTTAAGCCCTGGTCTGGGGGGTTGCAGTGCGGAGATCTACTAGTCTTGAAGCCCTCCAAGACCACGAGTCTGTCTGTAAGATTCCTCTGGTAAATCACTCAACACACTGGATTTGTCTGCCTCCTTCTTTGTTTTCCAGCTCCTTCCGCACTTGGGGGTTACTTTACATATACAGCCCTTTCATGGAACAAATAGAGACAGATCATTATACTGAACACTAATCGCAGAAGTCTTCCTTGAAATCTGGAGGCTTTTCCAAAAGTCAGAGCAGATGAATGTGTATGGCAATAAGTATAATGGCGAGGAGTGTGGATTTACAAGGGCTTAGTCATTCCTGGGTATGGGTTAGGTCAGTTTTCTGCTAGCACCTATTTCTGGCCTCATTATATATACGTGTAGTGATAAATTATAATGATCTAAAAACTGATGTCATCTCTTAGAAGTATCTATATATCCTATAAAGGCTCCAAGTGACATCCAGATGCAGCTTTTATATCTCAAGTATCCCTTAGAGCAGGATTTGAAAACTCAATACCCAAGTGACACGCCAAGTGATGTGCTCAAGTGACGTGCAAAACAGACCAGCTACAGAGATTGCAGAGATATAAGCTTCAGCTCATGTTTGACATTAAAGAATGTGGACCTACTCTTACCAGGTTTTCTGATTTTAAGAAACAGCGGGAATTGGATCTTTGAATAAACCACGCCCAGTTTTGTTTTAAATGGTAGAAACTAACTCAAAGCAAGACAAGCTAGCTGAACAAAGTAATTCTATTTGTGGGATTCATTTTGTAGTCTACTGATTCATTATCTCTAAATCAGACTTTTATAGTACATTCCTTATATCATTCTCTGCAAAATAGTCTCATTACCATTTGATACTTATTATCATGTATTTCTTCTCATTGAAAGCAAACTTGAAGCATATTTTCAAGAAGGCTTAGTTAAGCAGCTATTCCCAGTTACTACTGTCAAATGAATCCCTTATTTCTGGTAGAAGTACCCGTTTTATATTCTGTGCTGAACTTGTGCTGCATTAGAGACTGTGTCTCCACTGCAGCCAGATTACAGTGTATGGATATCACTAGAATTTTGCATGTCAAAGGCGTAGGTGCTTTGCTGGAAAGAACTTCAGTTAAATACAGGACCTAGAGATGCTCAAGAGTACTTGGCCATTGCAGTGGTAGACAGTGACACTTGTTTTCACAAGTTTCTATAACAAAGCTGGGGACTCTCTGGCAATTGTGTAGACCAAATGTCTGTGCTCAGTGGGATCTTCCTGCTAAATCTGGAATGGCGCAGGACCAGCTTCTCTCTGAACTCCCTGCCACAAGGTGACCTCTCTTGCAATAGGACTAACACTGTATGCCTCTGTTGAAATGACTTGTGAGGAGATGTGGAAAAGAAAATAAAACATATGCAATCCTGGGCTCCATAGATATAAAACTGTGATGTAATTTCAGTGTTGGTATCAAGTGATCAAACAATGTTAACAAACTTTTCCACCCTTGGTTTTGGCTCTCAGATAGTAACTCTGTCATTGACTTAGTTTTCAGACTATAGGTCACACACTCATTTTTTCACTCATGGATCTTCATGAAAAGATTGAAACAAGTTCTAGTGGAATTTTGATTAACATCTCTGTGTGGAATTTCCCAGTAGGAGCTGGAAGAGGAGCAAAAAAGAAAACAGAAATATAGTACCTTGAACCCAAGGTCACCTCTATTAATTTTCTAATTTCCACCTTGGAAGGTCTGTGCAGATTTTACCATAATGCCCTTTGAAGCCCTTTGAAGAAGGCTTGATTCTGTTTTTCTTACAAAGATCTTACTGGTGTTGAAGTTTCAAGACACTAAGCCAGCATCCCAAGATCTACAATGCTTAATTTCTTTTTTTTTTCCTGAAGGTTAGGCTACATTAATCAGTTTTGGCAAGAGACACGTTAAACAATTCTGAGCTTGAAAACTATGAGCACAGTCCCACTCTCAAGGGGAAGCTAAAAAACTGATTTGAAAGATGGCAAACCTGTTTATTCAAAATCTGTTTACCCCTCAATACACAACTAGAGTCTCTAGTTGGAAAACCACAATTTCCTTTAAACAATTAGTAAAACTAAATGACCACCCAAACAGAGTGCCTAAAAGTAAATCATAATTTATCATCAGCAACTCATGGATTAGAAAAATACTATTTCAACATAATTTTTCTGGCTTTTCAAATTACCTTAACAAGTTCAAAAACTTTAGTTTCCAGTTGATGCAGAGTGAGCGGAAGGCAGTAAAGCAATCTTGCCGTAATCCTTGTGTATGCCTTTGTATATCTGTGTTTAAACCGAGAACACATAGTTGTCAGATTTTTAATTCCACTTTGGGAAAAAGACATTGTTGTCTTTAAGATAACTATCAAACTTTGAAAATCAAATATATAAATTATTAATAAACCACTGCCACTATTTTTAATTTCTAAATTGAAAACTCAATGTTTTTATCAGGTAAAATTTCCTTTCAAGGTGTCTTGGAAAAATAGGTATGGGCCATTTTAAGTTCTATTTTTGTTAGTGTGTCAGCTCTGTTTATATTAATAACTCAAATCTATATTTTATCTCTTAACATAAGAACCAAGGGAGCATGAAACCTAGAATAAATTCTCCGAGGTACTTCTAGGTCACGCCAGAATATCAATACTGTACTTCTTGGTTTGAATTCGGTATCTTATTTTTCTTATACAGCCTTAATATAATCTTTTAAAAAATATATACAGTCAAAGAAAAATACCATTATATTTGTTTATATTACATAACCTATAAACAAATATATGAAAATACAATGATGTTTTCCAAAGTCTGTTTATGGAACACTAGTTGTGTTATAAGATGTTAGAAAGGGAATAAAATTAATGAAAGAGAATTCATAATGCATAGTACTACATTAAAGGCTCTGAGAAGTTTTGCAATGAATCAATCTTGTGCTTTCTTTACCAATTACTTGTGATTAAATGACAAATTATGTGACTGCTTTTTGAGTATGTATACAGTATGACATGGAATCAATGATTTATAATTGAGGAAAAACTGAAGGCCAAATAATTATTTACTTGATGGAAAAGATGCAGATAAAATAGTGTTTTCTAAAACTTTTGAAATATGAGTAGAAGTTCAGAATCAACATCTAAAGTGTGTGTGTCTGTGTGTGGGAAAGGGTGCTACTTTTTTTAGCACTCAGGCGTTTGTTTGTATGAAAAAATCCCATATATAGTTCATAAAGCAGGGAGAGAAGGAAGTAAGATCGTTTTTTCTTTGTAGGGAATTGAAATACTGAAAATAAGAGAGAGAGGATTGAACAAATGGAGTTTCAAGGAAAATTCATGTAGATAAATTATCCCTTCTGAGAGGTAAGAAGGTAAAGAAAACCAGTTTAAAAATTTTAAAATACAAATAATATACATTATATTTTTTTGAGTGGGGAAAGGAGTAGGACAAAATGTAAGAAAAGGGAACTATATCAAGAGAGGTTAAAAGATACAGGTAGAGATTTGAAAGACTAGTAAAGTAAAGGAGAGGTGCTTGGAAAAGATAGAGTGAGAAAAAAAGAGGAAGGGTTCTAGAGGCAGTGAGCAATTTCTATGGTTCTAAAATGTGTGTAAACTGCCATGGTTACAGGCTATTAAACAGTTGAGCCATTAACTTGGAAAAAAAAACCTCCCATAAGATTTCTTTGAAATGGTAATTAGCAAGTTAAGCTTCCTCTGCAGAGCTTCACTTGCCCTTTGTTCTTAATGTTCACAGAAAAATCTTTGAATGAGGCAGATACCAAAAGCACAGTAGGGGAAAATGTATTTTTGTTGTTGTTTCCCAGGCAGTAGCTAGAGAACTCTGAAATCAAGTTAAGGATGAAAATCTTATTTTGAGAAAATTCAAGAATGATAAATAAAATAAAAAGAAAAAAATATTCAAAAGTGGAAATAAAGGACGCCAGAATGAAAGTCTACTGAGAAATAGGAATCGATGAATTTTGAGAAAAGGCTCTACTCCTCCTATTCATATTTATTCATATTCTTCCCTGAGAAAACCTTTGGTTCCTGGCAAAGCATGTGATCTTAGGCAAAGTTCCTAAATTCTTTGTGCATCCATTTTCTCAACTTTTAGTTAGAATATGAATAGCCACCAAATGAGGCTGATCTTCTTAGTCTAAATTATGTTTGCTTTTTTCCATGTCCCTATCAAGTCCTTTTCCCATTTGTCCTTGAATTAACAAGGACAAATTTCCCATTTATCTATGCCATCCTCATGGAGTCCACATCTCACTTTTCCAAAATATAAAAATCATTTTCTTTTTCCTCTATCTTGTGTGTATACTGCATGAACTAGGACTGATTGCATACATGTCTTAATGATATTGGCTTGTCTCATTGCTGAAATTGCCTTTACAAAAATTATAACAATGAAAAAATTGTAAAAGTGAAAGAGCTGATCTGACTCTGATCTAACTAACTTAATTCTGCCTTTAACGTCCAAACTGCCCTTGGTCATTCCTGGGCATTGGCCAAGCTAACTCTGGGAGAAATTTTCTTTATATTTTAAATGACAATGGCCCTTTATAAAAGCTAAACTGCCTTGAAAAAGCTAACGAGAGGTCACCAGGTAAGGAGGGTGATAGGAACCTGAATTCTCTCTCTAGAAAATGTGGACATAGTTAAATTATTACCAGCCATTATTCCAGAGGTCACAATATTTTCAGCTTACCCAGTTCACTATTGTAGGACCCAAAACTGACCTTTTAAGATGTCCTTTCAGGCTTTTGCATTTCTGACAACCTGATGGCTCCACCAAAACCCATGACTCTTGTCTCAACTGTTCCTGTGGTCTCCACTCAGAATCCGACTCAGCACATCAGGACCATTTTCCACACATCTATGATTGCATCCCCAACCAATCAGTGACACTCATTCTCCTAGGCCCCTGCCCTCCAAACTATCCTTGAAAAACCCTAACGTCTGAATTTTGTGGGAGATCAATTTGAGTCATAACTTCATCTCCCATGTGGCATGGCCAGCCTTGCATCAATTAAACTCTCTTTATTGCAGTGCCATGGTTTCCGTGAATTGGTTTTGTCTGTACAGTGGGCAAGAAGAACCCACTGGATGATTACAAATTTAAAGATTTGTCTGGGCTAGCCCTTGTGGCTACCTGCCTGCAGTTTGGCAGCCCTTCACTGGTGACAGATCCAGAGGCCAGCCTGTTCGGGGAAGTCAGGGACCCCGAACACAGGGACCGGCTGAAGCCATAGCAGAAGAACATAAAGTGTGAAGAATTCAGGGACATTTATCCCTTCCCCAATCAATACTCTTGTGATTTCCTATGCCTGTCTTTAATCTCTTAATCCCATCATCTTTGTAAGCTGAGGATGAATATAGCCTCAGGACCCTGTGATGATTGCGTTAACTGCACAAATTGTTTGTAGAGTATGTGTATTTGAACAATATGAAATCCGGGCACCTTAAGAACAGGATAACAGTGATTTTCAGGGAACAAGGGAGATAACTTTAAAGTCTGACTGTCTGTGGGTCAAGCGGAACAGAGCCATATTTCTCTTATTACCAAAAACGGGTAAGATAAATATCGCTGAATTATTTCCCCAGTAAGGAATATTAATAATTAACGGCCCTGGGAAAAGAATGCATTCCCAGAGGAGGCCTCTGAATGGCCGCTCTGGGGTTGTCTGCCTTATGCAGATGTAAATAGGGATGAAACATGCCCTAGTCTCCTGCAGTGCCCCCAGGCTTGCTAGGATTAGGACATTCCAGCCTGGCAAATTCTAGTCAGACTGGTTCTCTGCTCTTGAACCTTGTTTATCAATGACAATGCGTGCACAGCTGGACATGGAAGTTCATTAGTGATTCTAGTTTCACTCTGACGTTGTGACCTCCTGCCTTGTGATCTTTTGTTGCCCTTAAAGCATGTGATCGCTGTGACCCACACCTTATTTATGTACCCCCTCCCCTTTGAAAATTGCTAATAAAAACTTGCTGGTTTTATGGCTCAGGAGCAACATGGAACCTGCCAACATGTGATGTCTCCCCTGGACACCCAGCTTTAAAATTTCTCTCTTTTGTACTCTTTCCCTTTATTTCTCAGACCAGCCGACACTTACGGAAATAGAAAACCCACGAGAAATATTGGGGGCTGAATTTCCCCCAATACCAGCCCAAGCAGCCCCCTAGTTCTCTTTGACTAAAGGCTGTCTTTGGCACTGTCTCTATAGGTGGCGCACTGTTGAACCATAGTGCATAGACCCAACTACTATGAAGAAATAGTCCAGGAAGCATCTTGTAACTTGGTTTGACCAGTATTCCCAGTACTGCCAAGATATCCTTTCTTCTCCTGTTTCGTTGGCCTATCTAGAGGTACTGTAACCCTGTCATAGGGATTGGCTGGTTCTGTATCTCTGTCATGGGGACTGTTCAGCTCTCCCTGGACTGTTGAAAGAGTCTCAGTTTGAGGAGATTTTCCCCAATTGAATGGAGAATAGGGAACCTGTTGAGAGGCTCTTATATTTTGGAATCTGGTCTGGAATCTTGGTTTGCATCCTAATTTGGTTGATCCCATTTGGTAAGCCCTGAAGGAAATTCAACAGATCTAACTTAGGGTGACCGTATACTCTTCCATTTTACCCAGAGAACACCTGTTGAAACTTCTGGTCGGAGGCCATGCCACTCCACTTTGAGTGAATCAAAGATTACAAGGGCCAATGGATCAAAATTTGAGCCTTACCAGGTAAATACTTGGACACTGAGTGGGGTACCTGGTGACTGTGTTTTGTCATATGTGTTTTGTTCTGGCTGAAATAAGAAATATTAATCAGTTCTCACATACAGCCTGTTGGGCTGCATCTTGCAACATTGAGAGGCTTTTGCTTATGATTCCATGAAACAGGAAAGGATTTTTTTTTTTTTTGTAATGTAGCTGGGCCCCCACATCTGTGGTACAGTGAGTACAGTCACCAAAGCATTCAGACAAAGGAAACCCAGAAACCTGGCATGCTAGCTAAAGGGTAAGAATTTCTTACCAGTCAGGGTTCTGGCCTCTCATTATCTGTGCAAACTGGATGAATGAATGCTAAAAGTCATTGTTTGTCTCCCCTACAAGGTTTTGATTAACAGGAAAAAGGATTTGTGAGACTAGTCTTAGGCTGTAGTGAATCTGGTGTATTTTGTGCTATAAATTTGTCTCTCTGTGTTGTTCTGTCATGAAGAGGGATACCACAGGATAGAATACAGCCCTAGGACTCCTATAAGACCGCTGCTCAAGTGAGTCAATTACAAATTTCGCTGTGGGTCCCTGAAACAAAAAACAAAACCAAATGAGATTTCCCTTTTATCTTGTTTATATCCTTGAAAACTTGAGTTTGTAATCATGTAGGGGTACTCTCTGTTGGTCTCTGCCATCCAGAGGGCAGGAATTTTGAGGTTCATGTCGTAGCTAGTATTGAGAATTCTCTTGGCAGTTAAAAATCCTTTGTATATTCAAAAATGGCTGCTCTACACTCCTTCTGGGAAGAGTAATGGTAAATGCCAATGGTATAGCTCAGCAGCTATACCTTTGCCCTGTTATAATGGCAGCCAGCATTCTATTCGCAGTTTAGGAAATGAGTCTGTATTAGTCTGTTATACACGTTGCTGATAAAGACATTCCCAAGACTGGGCAATTTACAAAAGAAAGAGGTTTAATTGACTTACATTTCCACATGGCTGTGGAGGCCTCACAATCATTGTGAAAGGCAAGAAAGAGCAAGTTACCTCTTACATGGATGTCAGAAGACAAAGAAAAAGCTTGTGCAGGGAAACTCCCCCTTATAATACCATCAGATCTTACGAGACCCACCGACTACCAGGAGGGGAAGACCTGGCCCCATGATTCAGTTACCTCCCACAGGGCTCCTCTCACAATATGTGGGAATTCAAGATGAGATTTTGGTGGAGACACAGTCAAACCATATCAGAGTCCTTTCAGATTCAGTACTTCTGAGACTTTTGCCATTTATTCATTATATTTCCCCCCATGAACAGCTTTTTGATTTCCTGGCCCGAATTTTCCTTTCTCTGAGCTACCTTTGGGGCAATTCTAAATCTTGTTAAAACCACTTGCCATCTCTTTGAAAGTATCTCCTATAACTCTGGTTAAGTCATAACCTTAATGAAAGCTTAACATTGTTTTCACCTGGGAGCTTATCTTTGGTACAGTTAAAAACCAGAAATATCAGCTGTTTGTCCTAGCTAAACTCTGATAATAAAGTAGCTTAATGGATTTTTTTTTGGAGCTCTTTACTTAAAAATAAAATTAATTAAGGCTGATATTTGAGCCATATGTGTAAAGATATTGGTATAAAGCCCCCATTCTCTCACTGTAAAAACTTCTCAGTCAACTGAATTCTGTTTTTCAGTTTCCCTGTCTGTCCCTCCTTCCTCTTGTATCTAATGTTTTTGAAATTTGGGGGGACCAACAATTATTTTACTTTATGAGAAAATTTAATTTTCATGTATAATAGTAATATAAGAGATACACTTTTTAAAATTGCTAATAGCAATTACTTACAGTGAGTGATTATTACTACAGGGTGATATTCTTTTTTTTGTGCATTTAAACGAAAAAAAGCATGCCATTAGACACCTAGAATGTATGGTGTGGGGAATGGGCTGACTATAGAGTGGGCTAATTGGTGTTTGTTTGCCCAGCAGCCTTAGGGAAATGTCCTTACAATAAAATACACTATGGAAGCATTGCACTCTTTTGCTCCATGGAATCTGTCTCTTTTGAGGACACAGGATTAGATATATAAATGGGATCCTTGATTTTGGAGATCTGTTTTGCCTTCCAGCTGTGCCTGCTTATTAAGCCCTGGTAATTGCATGCTTTCCTGGCTCTGTTCTTTAAAAGGTTCCACCCTAAAACCAATAATCCAATCAAGAAACAGATCTTTAACAATATATCCACGTGTAACAATATATCCATATGTCTGCTTTTCCTGGCCATCTGAAGGGAACTTTTACTCATGTCATTTTAAAATAAAAAGTGAATTCTCTATCTTGTTTCACTTAAGAATTATCCCTTTAAACATGCAAATTTGGAATTGCCTGGCTATTGTTTAGGGCAGGGAAAAGGTAATAAAGAAATTGAAAGTCTAAAATGAGAAAGAGGAACTTAAAAACTGGCAAATGAAGAATCTTATCACCCTACCAGATCTGCTTCTGTCTATATTTATATGTGTTGTATGTGTGATATTTCACTACCAAAATACATGAAAGAGCTCTAATTAATTGGCTTAAAAAATTATATGTGTGAGCAAGTTGGCTAAAATTAAATGTGTATTATTTAGTTTTTCCACAAATTGAACATTAAAATAAGAACACACTGATGCAAGGCAAGAATCTACACCTATGTTTCTGAATAACAGGGTTTTTAAGAGCATTAATCTGCTCTTTAACAAGAAATTGTAAAGACTTATAAAAGGTTTATGAAAATCTTACCTTACGTTCAAACTGACTGAGATTGAATAGACTTGTTTATAAGATATTATTAAGAATTGAGTTTAACTAATGGTACACTAATGTGAAGGTAAAATTAAGCTTTCTCTTTTAAGCAAGATGTTCATGTAATATTAAAAGATAGTAAAAGGTTTTTATTAATTTGCTTTTCAAATACACTACAGAAGAACGAAGAGACAGATTTAGTGGTTTCATGCTGTCTTCACTGGGTCTTGTTTTTTGGAAAGCTGAGTCTCCCCTGTGTCCACAAGTAATGCTTTTTTGCCTTTTAAAAATTTCAAATTATCATTTTGGACTTATAGTGACCTGGATTCTGTTTTGTGATAGTAAGTGTTTAAACCTTTGATATTTGACAAACTTTCTAAAATCAAATTCTTAATTCTTTTTTTGACCTCACTAATTTTTTAAGTATTATGTCCCTTGGGGTTCAAAGGAGACATACTCAGCTTATTTAGCATATTAAAATTATGCAGGAAGCATTGTCAAATATAAAAATGATGTTTAACTTTCTTTGAGTTATATTCACATTAATATGTTATTAGTATGTGTTCCAAAATTACATAAGATTCCTATAATTCTATCTCAGTATATGTTATCAGTAATAATTTTGATTGCTATCTTAAATGATTATGTGCCACAGAGATTACAAGATTTCTTTTTTCATTGCATCTTTACCTGTGGATGTCTCAAGACTTTGGTCGTCCACAGTCAATTATGTCTTATTTTGATCCATTTCAAAAGGAGGTTTGTAATCAATTATAGGATTCTGGCAGGAACTCTTGAATGCAGGTATCTAATAACTTTGGAGATTGTGCTATTGAAATAGAGAGAAAAAAACACAACACCAGGACTCTTCTAGAAAGCCAATGTATTCATAAGGACTGCTGGCCCAATATCAGGCAAAATAATGGTTAATTGCATTGACTGAACTCTTTATGAGTTGTTGCTTACACATTACTAATTATTTTGGTTTTGTTTTTCAAAGTCAAGAAATCTTTTTTCTTTTTAGCTATTTATAACTTTTAATAATTGAGTAAAGTATTTGAGGAAAGTTTGGTGCATATTTATTTATCTCTATCTGATTTCTACAGAATTTGAAAATCATTTGTGAATATTCCTAACTTATGGCAAGATATTTATTTGCAAAAGTAAAGTAAGCATCTGTTTTCTTTTGTAACAGGACAGAACTGGAGGCCTTGGTTATTTTACCAAGACTTTGACTGGAATGACATTCTTTCAAGTACAAGCAGATTGCTTTAAGGAATCAAAGTTGACTTACAGAGCTGACAATAGCCCCTTAGGAACTTGATCTTATACCTTGTCTATGCAGATCCTGTACAGAGACCCTGACCTGTGCTAAGTAAAGAACGTCACCTTCTGATAGGCCCAGGAACCCCAAGTTATCTTGGGACCTCCAGAGGAGAGGAATTTATCTAATTCATATAAGTATTGTTGGCATAAATATACCATGGCTGGGCTTGAGGCTTTAAAGAGTCTAATATAAAATTTCCTATGAAAAAAAAGTTCCAGCAAAGCCAATTAAAAAAAAAAAAAGCCTATGTGACAAATAATTATTCTTGCTTCATTTCATGCAAATAATCAGGCCAAGTATAATAAGACTATAACTTACTATGCAAATTTTTTTTCTATTATGGTTTGTCTTTAGTAAAAGCATGGATTGGAGAGAGAAAAATTATGTTTGGAAGTATACTTGTTAGATTCTAGTTTTATCTGTTGTTTTTGAGTATTTATTATTTTCTGGAATTTGGACTGAATCCTCAATTCTTTCTGGGCTAGAAGTTCCCAAACTAATGCTTTCAAATTTTTCTTTCATTTTGCTGACTTGGACTAATGAAATTACTGTTACGTTTTTCCTGAGGCCCTGCAAAATGAAGCTCAGTCCTTGTAATACAGGTGAAAAAAATGTGTCAGATTGCCACTGCCTTCCTCCTCTATAGAGATGCTTTGAGTCTATCATCTGGAAAAAAGTATGCCCAATATTAACTATTGTTTTTCTTCTATTTCCATAGAAATGAATCTTATTAAAAATCTATTTGCCTTCATTGCATAGAGAGCCCATCTGCAATGCTACCTCCTGGAATGGGACAAAACTGTTTAATTGAACTGATCTAGTCTCAGAACTAAAAACAGAATAAAAAATATGGGATGTAACATTTAAACTTACTATTTCCTGTTTATCTCAATTTTTCTTTCAAACAACCTCTAGCCCAAATCTCAATCTACTAGTGACCCCAAGTCAGATTGGTTTCTTGGGGCTATTCATCAGGATCCCTCAGGGCTTCAGATCAATTCTACAAGGACGTCTAAAACTAGGTCTTCCACTCATTATATTAGCACACATTGTCTTATAGTCTGACTATTAATCCTCAACCAGGCACCCATAAATACACACAGTTATGAAGCAGTTTCACTCCTCTTACCCTGGAGACAACCCCTATCCCAAATATTTCCCTGTCAGCAGGAAGAAGTTAGAGCAGTGATTGGCCTTTTCCCATCTCCATAGCTCATACCTTAAAAATAATGTGTGGTGAACACCCAAAGGGGAATTAAAATCGTCTTTGCAAAAGTTATAATAGTGAGAAAACTATGACAGTGAGAGACCTGATGTAACAAACTCGATCTTGCCTTTGACCTCCAAACTGCCCTTGGTCATTCCGGGACATGAATCAATCTAACTATGAGAGAAATTCATAGTTTAAATGATAATAGCCCTTCCAAAGACTAAACTACCTTTGTAAAACTAAGGCTACTAGACTAGAAGGAGAAGGGCCTGAATTCTTCTAGGAATAGTAGTTAAATGATCACCAGCCATTATTTCAGAAGCCACAAGGTTTGCAACATCCTTTATAATTCCTCCAAATAACATCACTTTTGTGGAACCTAAGACTGGCCTTTGGAGATATCTTTTCAGACTTTTGTATTTCTGACGACCAGATGACCCCACCTAGACTAGCAACTCCTCTGATGGCCCCCATTTAGAAGTGGACACGGTGCACAAAGACCAATTTCCACATCCCTAGGACAACATTCTCAACCAGTTAGCAGCACCCATTTCTGTTGGGAAAAGCTGAGTGTCAGGAGAAGCTGAGGCAGGGCTTGCATGTCTGACATAATGTAAAAGAGCCTTGGAACATGTCCATGGTCCAGGGTCTAAAACCCCTGTGGCCTTTGGAACACCAAGCTCTGTGATAAAGGGTGTAAGGCTACCCTGACGTCCCATAATCTAAGCCCAGGACATAAAATCCCTCGTGGTTTGTATAGAATCCAGGGCTCGTGGTTCTGGAATGTGTCTAGACTTACTTGCTCCTTGCTCCTTGCTCCTTGCTCTCCCAGGATTGATTGTATCTTGAGTTAAAAGAACCTGCTCTCCATTATCCCAAGTAGCAGAACATGTTCCTTACAAATGCTTAAACCATTACAGCTGCAAACCATGCACCTGCCCTTTTGACCCCCACATTCTCACCACCTGTTTATTTGTTGGATTACCAATAAATAGCGTGGGCTCCCAGAGCTCCCGGCCTTCGCAGCCTCCACGATTGCGATGGCCCCCTCATCCCAGCTTTCTCTCTCAAACTGTCTTTTTCTCAATCCTTTAGACTCCACTAGACCTTGTTACCCCCCAACGACCTGGTGTTGGGTCTGATTGTCCCAGCACATTTCCTAGTCCCCTGCCTGCCAAACTATCCTTGAAAAAATGGTAGCCTCCAAAGTTCCAGGGAGGCTGATTTGAGTAATAATAAAATTCTGGTCATTAGTTTAGCTAGCTCTCCATGTATTAAACTATTTCTCTACTGAAATTTCTCTGTCTTGATAAATCAGCTTTATCTGGGCAATGGGCAAAAATATTTCATTTACAAAAGTGTAAATCTCCTTTCTTCAATTAGTATATAAATGCTTTAAATTTAGCTAGAATGTTTTATGTTCCTTCAAATAAGCAGATATAAGAAATAACTGAGAAGGATCTTGAACCCATTTTCTATCAAGGGTGGTTGAAGATAAAATATAATCTTCTTCCTCTTTACTCAGTAGTACTCATTTAAGTTAATATGTAAAGTTATATAATTCAAAAAGTGTTAAAGTTGTGTTACACGAATCGTATGGGAGGTCATTGGTTGGGGCTAAACTCTTGCACTAGGCCCAGCAGACCAGATCAAATCAAAATGAAGATATTTATGCTAAATGCCACACAATCTGAATGCCACAAAACTGAAGCTTTAAGGAAGCAGATAGATCCCCAAACAGACCAATATCCTGTTTTCTGAAAACAGGAGATTCCGGTTTACCTGAGTCAGTAAAATAAGGAAGTCTCCTCTGCTTTAACCTTTCAAAAAGGTAACCTGAAGTAGCCTGATGTTAACCAGTCAGACATCTTTCAATTGTTCTGTTTTCTTGTTCCCACCTTACAAAACCCACAGTTCTGTTATTGCCCAGAGGAAGCTCACAGCCTGTTTTGTAGAATGGAGGCTTCATGATTCATGAATCATGAATAAAAGCCAACTAAATATGTAACTACATTCCTTGTAATTTTGTTATTTGATAGTTCTGTTGACAAAGACCCAAAGAAAACTGCTGGTGACTCTCAAGACCCCATGAGAAATGCAGAAGAGGGCCTCCTGTCTTCCTCACAGAGCCCTGAAGGCTGTAAGTCCCTCTCAGGACAGAATCTGCCCTTTTTGCATTGAGTCCCCGGATGTTTTTGGCTTTCAAATCCAGGGGTAGTTTTTACTATGAGAGAGAGCATTACCTTAGGGTGAGTACCAAGGGTTAGTTTGTTCTGTGAGGGAGTACAAAGCTTTGAGTTTGTGGTGGCTAACAAGTCACTGGCAAGAGCTGCAGTTTTCAAGGTAACTGACAGCAGTTTCAGTAAGAGGATATCACTGTGGGGGTGTGAACTCTGGCTTTTACAATTCGCAGGAATTTGGGTTCCATCCTCTTCTCTTCTTTTTCTTGCTTAGGTAGGGGGAATCATCGGCTAAATTGGTTAAAGAGAACTCGGAGCCAAAGTCACAACTTGACTAGCGGACACAGTTCAGGCCCTTAAAAGCTATTAGAGCAACCCTCCACCAAAAAGTGAGATTACTGTGAAAAGATAAACTGAACACTGAACAGGATAGCAACTGCCAGCATCAAGAAAAATGTTCATGCAAGAAGGTGCACTGTGAAAGCATTTATACAACCCAATTTTGTAGCATTTCTCTCTTGCGCTTTTTTTCTGGGCTCCGACAGAGCCAAGATTCAACATAAAAATGGGATTTTTAATTTCTAGAACTGAGTACTCGACCTTCTGAGTATGCCTGCATTTCACAATGTGTGTATGTATTAGGCCCTGGAAGCTGCAAATACTTACCAAAATGGTAGTCTTACTTAAAGGTAACTTAGAATTGTGATCACTATATGGAACATACCAAATGAATAACACTGTACTTCGAAAAGTGCATTTAAAAATGAGGGGTTAAAATTGGGCCCATCCAGGGATGTCTGTTGACGTGCAGAAACTTCTACTAAGATTTCAAAAATTTGTATTGCCTCTTTTAAATGCTTTGCAAAAGAAAACTGAAAAGCTTAAGCAACTAATTGGTAAGACAAAAATTGAATCTACCAACCTTTGCACTTAGTTGCTATGCCCCTAGAACGTAAAAAGTGTTTATCCAAGTAGGTTTGCTTTTTTTTAGGTACTATCCATGCTAAGTTCAGGCACAGAAAATGCTTTGTCAGCTCTATTTGTTAATGGGCTCCACCAAGAAATCGCTAATCCAGTTAACAAAAGTTAAATTGAAGACCTACCTATCTAATTGAGTACATCCTTCTAAAATCTGTGACTGCTTTATAATTTTTTTTTTTTTTTTTTGAGACAAAAATCTTGCTGTTATTCTGACTGGCCTCAAACTCCTGAGCTCAAGCAACCTTCCAACTTCAGCCTCTGGAGTAGCTTGGATTACAAGAACATAACACTATGTCTGGCTTTTTTTTTTTTTTTTTTTTTTTTTTTTGAGACAGTCTCGCTGTGTCACCCAGGCTGGCATGTAATGACACAATCTCAGCTCACTGCTGCAACCTCTGCCTCCCAGTTTCAAGCAAGTCTTCTGCCTCAGCCTCCCAAGTAGCTGGGACTACAGGTGAATGCCACCACACCCAGCTAATTTTTGTATTTTTTAGTAGAGATGGGGTTTCACCATATTGGCCAGACTGGCATTGAACTCCTGACCTCGTGATCCCCTCACCTCGACCTCCCAAAGTGCTGGGATTGCAGGCGTGAGCCACTGCACCCGGCCTTAACTTTAATTTCGATCCTTTGTCTCATCAAACTGACATATCTGAACCTAAGTCTCCTTCCTGTGAGGGCTGTCCTAGAGAAGGACTATCCTGATAAGGCCCATCAGGGCAGGGCTAGAGTTTATAGCCACTTTCCAGACAGAAACCTCAAGACCAAACTAAAGGAAAATGCATCATATCGAATTTTAGTAAAAATTAGAAATTCTGTCCAGATGAACTTAGACATTCAGATTCAATATTCTACAGCCTCTAAAATTGACTCCTAATAATATGTAACATGTCCTAAACTGTCTTGAAAAATACATGCATTCTTTCTGCATGCCTGTTAGGTATAAAATTTTCAATTAAGAGTTATCCCTTTGGAAGTATAAATTTAAGGTTCCCTGGCTAAGAATTGCTTAGGACAATGGTAGAGATAATTGAAAGACTGATAATCTAAAAAGGGGGAAGGAAACTCTTTGGAAACTGATAAATATCTTAATGAAAGCCGTAAAAACTGTTTTTTGTCTGTATGTTTATGTATGTCTGCATATGTAAGTATGTTAGGTACATAAGATATTTTTCGAACTCAGC
Organism: Macaca thibetana thibetana; assembly: GCF_024542745.1. Classification (NCBI taxonomy): domain Eukaryota; kingdom Metazoa; phylum Chordata; class Mammalia; order Primates; family Cercopithecidae; genus Macaca; species Macaca thibetana. Next base: position 79,904,780 of record NC_065589.1, on the reverse strand, counting down.
TGATGTTGCCAAAATTTGTAAAGGACTCTATTTAACTGGCTTAGAAAAAGAGAGTGCTTAAATAAATCGAGTCTTCTCTCAAATAGAAACTAATGCAAGTGACTTTTAGTTCATGTGATCTCTGGTAGTCTTTGGTAAATGAAACTAGTTATAAAATTGATAAAATACAAACAGAAATGTCTTCAAAATTGTCAGCATTAATTCAAAGGCAAACATGCTTTTTTTTTTAAAACTAGACTTATTAGTCAAACAAGTTTGTTATCTCCTAGATGTTTAAGGTTATAAAACTATAAATCCAACTTAAGAGCAGAATGCATGATGAAAATAAATTGGTTGGTTCATGTCAGTCATGGAAGTAAAAAAGAGGAAAAAACTTTTTTAGTCTCATTGCCACTGTGATATTTTTGATACTTCCCTGATTTGTCAAAAAATAACTTAAGATAATGGCCAACTATGTTTTCCATGAGTAAATACCAACCCAATTAAGATCAAGTAAATTAGGTGATTGTAAATAGAATAAAAGTTTCTAAAGAAATTTTTGTATCATTTTAAAATTCTTTTTCAGTAACTATAAATCTTAAAAGCTATATTATGGTGGATTATTTATTTACTTATTTAATGAGACATGGTTTTACACTCTTGCCCAAGCGGCAGTGCAGTGGTGCAATCACAGCTCACCGCAGCCTCGAATTCTTGGGATCAAGCAATCCTCACACCTCAGCTTCCAGCTAGCTAGGACTACAGGCAGTAGCCAACATACCTTGCTAATTTGTGTATGTAAGTGCGGAGACAGGGTCTTGTTATGTTGCCAGGCTGCTCTTGAACTCCTGGCCTTAAGCAGTCATCACACCTCAGTCTATGAAAGTGCTGGAATTATAGGCATTGGCTACTGTACCTGACTTTTAAAGTTATATTATATTAAATTAAGTAATAGGTATTAGTGAAATGTCTGAATCATTTCTAAGTTAAAATACTGAAACATACTGAATATAGGCTTAAAGCATTGGTATTTTGGGATTTTGTTTTTCTATGGCATAAAGAAGCTAAATATATTCAGGTCTGTTCATAAACATGAAAAAAACTGTTATGAGAAAACATGTTTCTAAAAATCATGAAATAGTTCTAATCTACAAAATGCTAACATAAAACATTTCAAAATTGCCTACTTCTAGGTCCTCAGTAGAATTTAACTTTACTAACACAGAAAAATTCTTGTTTACATATGATAATTAAAACTAGAAATGATAAAGGAAACAACTTATGCAAAGAAAGATTTTTGGTAAGTAAACCTTACATGAATGATGAAATTATGTGGGTTTGTTGTTCTGTTTTGTTAAGAGAAAAAGTAATTTTTGTCCTAAAGTACAATGACTGGTTATTTCATTATGAGAAAAAGGAAAATTAAAGGACACTGAAGGGATTATAAGAAGGTTATAGAAGGTTTGTGAAAGGTGCATCTTATGGCAGAAAGTTTTTATGTGTGATCAAATTGGCTAAAATTGGAAGACAATTAAAGGTCTAAAAATTAAGCATTAATTCCAAAATGAGACTGATACAAAACTAGAATTTCGTCCTCTGTTAAAACAAGAAGGTTTTGTTGGATTCTTGATCTGCTCTTAAGATGAAATAGGCAATTCTCCTAGAAAACGGATTCTATGTTTTATCAAGATGATTCCCTGTGCTTCAAGTTGTTTTTCAGTAGGTCTTTGATTACTTAAGAAAATAGGGTCCTCTCTATTAAAGAGGTAAAGTTTTATTTACAACTATGTAACTGTCTGTATCTGCATTTTAAAGTCTTGTTAGTAGTTTTATTGTTATTATTTTAGAGACAAGGTCTCTGTCACCCAGGTTGGAGTACAGTGATGTGAATTAAATTCACCGTAGACTTCACCTCCTGTGCTCAAAAAAATCCTCCTGCTTCAGCCTCCCGAATAGCTGGGACAACAGGGATGCACTATCACGAATGGCTAATTAAAAAAAAAAATTCATAGAGTCAAGGTCTCACCACGTGACCCAGGCTGGTCTCAAACTACTGGGCTCAAGTGATCCTCCTGCCTTGGCTTCCCAAAGTGCAATATTACAGATATGAGCCTCCATGCCTGACCTTGTAATTGTTAGTCTGGTTAATCACTATTATTTCACAGTGACCTGTGATCCTATTTAATCAAGGTTTTTAAATGTTTGATATTTGTTATGAACTTCCAAAAATCAAATTCCAAATTGTCTTTTTAATCTTGAATTAACTTTGGAATTTTTAGGTTGGGTCCCTGGAAAGTTTTGGATAATGTGTTTCTCACATAAGAGAAATGTTAAAATAATTCCACTTTCTTAATATGTTAAATTATATGGGAACCATTGTCAAATAATGCTAAACCTTCAAGTTATGAGTATGTTATAGGTATGGGTTTTTAAAAATTGATTTCCAGAAAGCTGTTATATCATAATTTTTTATGTTAAAATGCCATATACCAGAAAAATATTTCCTTCTAAATTGCTGGTTACAATTAAATCTCATATTTTTAACCATGAACATTGTCTTTGTCCTCCACAACTGAGTCTTCTCTAAAAACATTTGCAATAAGCTAGAGTTCAAAATTATCTTTTTCAAGGAGATTTATGGTAAAAACTTTGACAAGTACTTTGGAATACAGATTTCTTACAGCTTTAATATCATTCCATTGGATTGAGTAAGAATTTCTAGAACTCTGGTGAAGAGACTGATAGCTTCATGAAACTGCTAACCTACACGAAGCAAAACAAAAATTATTGCATGGAACCGGATGATCTGAAAAGGGTCATGATTTTATGACTTTTTATTAATTTTTTTGGTTCAACTGTTCTATTTTCCAAATTTAAAGAAAGCTTTTTTTGTTTTTTTTTTTTTTTTTTTCCTTCTTGTAAGCTATCCATAGCTTTCAGCAATTGGGTAAAATACACTTTTGTGAACAAAAATGCAAGAATTTATTTCTTCCTACCTGATCCCCTCTAAAATTCAGAAACCACTCATGAGTATTATATTTTTATGGTAACATAGTTATTTGCCTTGTTTTGATAAGAATCTAGTATCTTTATAATAGGACAGAATTGGAAATACTGGTTATCCTCTCAAGACATTGACTGGAATGCCATATTTGTGTATGTCCTTACAATGAATCTATAGCTACAGCAGGTAAAGCCTGAAGTCTGCCTTGCGTTGACATCTTTGCTTTAAGGGTTTTTTTTAAAAAAGTCTAATCTGATATTCCTTATCAAAAGTTCCAGCCAAATGTACTTTAAAAGAGCCTATGTGGTCAATTGCTATTCTTGCCGCATTTATGTAAATAACCAGGCCAAAGCTGATGAGGCTAAACTTTGCAAACAAATTAGTCTTACTTTGATTAGTAGAAATGGGGCTAATTGTAGAGAAAACAATTGTATTTCAGAAGAAAAACAGTAACTCCATTATTAGATTGTAAATCCTGTTCACTGTTTTTGGGTTTTTGAAATCAACCTACAGACTGGACTGAATCCTGAAGTCTTTTAGTTTCCTCCAAACTAATATTGTGCCATGGAATTGCTAGCCAGAACTTCTCTGTTCCAGAAGCTCCATAAGCTAGAGCTTGAAAATTCAATGTAAATTTCAAGAGAATATTCTCATGCCAGCTGTGTGGGCCACTCAGAGCCTTCACCAAAATGCCCAGTGCCATGAGTAGAGACACTGAAACTGCAAACCAGGATAAGAAGTTGATGACTTCACTCTGTGGACAGCTGTACCCAAGATATCAGAACAAGACTCCACATCATAATGAGACTCAGTCCCTTAATTTTTTCTTGCTTATGCCTACCTCTCTCGCTTGGCAAGATGATGCTATAATTAGAATTTCACAATCAATAGCTTCTGTGGGAAACTTGACAGAGTGTTAGATCATTCATATCAAACCCAAATCTTTTATGACCTAAGGGATCCTCCAGTTAACCTAGTGGCTAATGTTAGCAACATCTTTAAAGTAACTGCTTCACATTATATGAATGATCTCTTTTATAGCATTAGACTTCTAGACCCACATGTTCTCACTGCCCGTTTCAATTTAACCCAGCCTTGGGATGCTTGATAATAGATTTGTTACCTGCTAGCTGAACAGGAGTCTTGCAGCTGCTAATATTTCTTGTTGCACGTGGATGAATACATCAAGTATTGTAGTGACTCAGCTGCAAAAATTAACAAGCTACTTGGTTAAAGCAGGTAGAATCCTAATCTGGCTTTTAGTCTACTTAATTTTAGTTGATTTGATTCCTGAGGACTCCGGCTGAGAAGCACACTTCAAACTATTGGTATTATACTCCTTATAGTCATAATATTTTGTAGAATAGAGGCTGCATGATTCATGAATTATGAATAAAAGTCAATTAGATCTAAATTTGTTCTATTTTTGTCTCTTGACAGTTGAAACAACTTTGGCAGAATTCAACAAAAAGTCATTTTGATTTTTTTTTTTACTTTTTAATCCGAAATATGAAGGCAAGATCTTAGATCCTAAAGGTGTTGTCTGGAAACACTGCTGAGATCTATTTTCAGAGTGTATGCCTTCAGGTAGGGCTTTAAAAATGTAGTTATTGTTGTACTCAACCAGTTTCAGAGAATTTCCAGTTTTCATTGCTTCCCTAGTTTAATGGCAGCACAAGTAATCACTGCCTTTTTAAAACTTGCCTTGTTGCACCTAAGAACAAAATACAAATAAGAAAAATCAATAGTAAGAAGGTTTACTTTTCATGTTATGTAGACCTACTTCATTATTTTTTATAAAGGCAGGGGTTTAAAATATCACCAGAAGTGTTCACATGATTGCTTTGTGGTGGAATGACTATTACAATCTATTTTATAATCATAATCTTGAAAGTATATGCAACTCTGGAATATATTCAAAAGTTGACATGAGGTCTAATTGAGTAGATGTGAATAATTAATTTCTTCTCTTGGTCTTTTAATTTTCTGTCTTATAAGATACGAGTTAGACAAAAACATTAGGTCAAGTGCAAGGCTTCCATACCATGAGATTATATATTGTGTAAAGCCATGTTCTCCTCTTTTAGTAGATGTAGAAAGCACTAGTAATAGTAAAGTCACAATTTTCTTTTCATAGTCAACCAACCCAATTTCTGAGCAATTCCTATGTCCTATTTACTTTTTGGAGAGGGAGTCTCGCTCTTTCACCCAAACTCGAGTGCAGTATCATGATCACAGCTCACTGCAACCTCCACCTCCCCGGTTTGAGGGGTTCTCCTGCCTCAGCCTCCCAAATAGCTGGGAGTACAGGTGCACACCACGACACCGGACTAATTTTTGTATTTTTAGTAGAGATGGGGTTTCACCATGTTGGCCAGGCTGGTCTCGAATTGCTGACCTCAAGTGATCTGCCTGCCTCAGCTTCTGAAAGTGCTGGGATTGCAGGCATGAGCCACTGCTCCTGGCCCTGTTCTATTCACTTTTAAATTTATGTTGATTCTGTACAGTCTTCCCTTTTTGGTGTTTAAATTGTGATTAAAAATATTTTAGGCATATATATATAGCATATACGTAAATACACATACATGTACTTAACGGTGAAAGAGTGAGAGAACTATTTTATCTTGCTTGGACAAATTTTTCACTGGGATTCCATGGTAAAGCTGATGTTCCAGGTCCTCTTCATTCCTAGATCTGATAGGTTTCAAAGCAGTAATGAGTTGTCCCCAAATCTCAAGCGGTGGCCAGCAGCACAGTCTTGGCAAGCTCTTTTCTCCCCCAGGCTGTTCATGATTTCCTAGTGCTTGTCAAAGATGACCTATTCAAAACTGCAATTTAGTTTTATTTTCCATTAATGAAGCAGGAAGATTCTCACTGATCTTCTGTCCATTGATTCTACTGTCTTATATCACATCTTCTTTGCTTTTGCAGTCATGACAAAATACACCTGCTTCTAATATGTTAAATTTTTAATCCAAGAGTCTAATGCACTAGGATTTCCTAGAACATATTTTGTTCCTGTTATTATGTATAAATATTCTGTCAGTGTGAAAGTATAACTCATCACTATTACACACACTTTTGTCATGCCTCCTTAACAATATTTGTTCAAGAATATTTGGAAGTAATTTAGGATCAGAAATAGTACAAGAATTAACAGTAGGAAAACTTTTCTCACAGTTTGGTCTTCACAAAATTACAACTGTAGGGTTTTCAAATTCTTAAAATTAACAAAGTGTAGTATTCAGATTTATTATTTTTGTTGGTGGTGGTGTGTATGGATTTTTTTTCTAATTGACTTAAAAGAAATTTATGAAATTCTTAATGTATTATTTAAAAATAAGTATCTTCTAAAGAAGTTCAAAGCAAATGATATGTAAGAGTAACCTTGACATCTAAAAGCAGTTTATAATTATTGATAAGTATTAGAGCTAACAACATTGGAGTTCATTACATTTGAGAAATTATTATGTGTAATTTTATGATATTCTCGTCACTGCATGATATATACTTTTTCAATTAGTCATCCCTTTTTTCAATGCCATCTCAATATATTTTCGTTTCAAAATTCTCATTGTCCTGTGTTTATATTTGAAGGGATTTTTCTTTTTATTGATGATGCCATTGATCACCAATAAGTTATATTCAAATAACCAATTGTAAATAATACTAGTATGGAATATTCAGTCATTATAGATTAAAATCAGCTCAGAATATCTGACAAGGAAATTTTAATGGTCTTGCAATGTTATTTCAAAATATTAACCTGGTAAAAACTCAGCTATGTTTTACTAACATATCCTCAAGTTGCTGCTTAAAAGAAACTTACATAAGATATCAGATTTTTAGTAGATGGTAACAATTTTGTCATTTTCAAGCAAGGGGAACAACTTTCTTATAGTTTTGAAATTTAAAACACTTGTTTCTGAGCAAAATGAAACTAATATATTTCCACTAGTGCTAAAAAAGTTTCATATCAATCTAAAGACATCTTCCAAAAGTGAGAGGTCTCTTACTATATGAATCAGCAGTATAATATTAGGTCATTAATTTTAATGACAAAACCCACAATTACTTTTGCACCGACCTAATATTATCTATTATTTATAACAATGATATAAATATTATCTCCATTTTATTTAGATTTTGAAACTGAGACCCAGAAAGAATAACTTAGTTGTAGTTGATGGAAGCATAATGAGCCATTAATAACAGGGAAATGTGAGAAAATTGGCCTTTGAAAAACATGAGAAGATAGTTTCAAGTAGGTTTCTCAGAGAACTTAGTCAATGTCTAGACAGTAACATAACAAAGAGAGCAAAATCAAATAGATCTATCATAGCACATTTTAATAACATTAACCAAGAGAAGAAATATAATGCATATGTAATGAAATATATCTAAAATTATAGTCTGAATTGCCTATTTCTTTGCTCTTTTCTTTCCTGTTAAAGTATAAATATAATATGCTTTTTGCTATGGAATAAATCATATATACTATCTATACATAGTCAAATTTATTAGATTAACAATATATTCCTGGCAATATTTCTTAGGTATTAGACTACAGTAAGTTGCTTTCAATCCATTTTTAAGAGGACCCACCACTAAAAATTCTAATTCAGTATTCAGAGTCGGCCATAGGCAGTTAGAATCAAGAAGTCAATTCTTTGACTATCAGTCAATAGTTGTGAGCTATTGACTACTGAATAGTCAAACTGTCAGTCAATAGTTGTGAACTAGTCAATCAATGCATTCCTCAGGTGTTCTGATGTGATGGTTTAGCAGTCACTTGTCCAGATAATGTAATTTTTAAAATTTGCTCCCTTGCTGAATTCTAACTTGATTTTTAAGCCTTTAGAGGTAGTTTGAGTTTTTTGTACTTTATTAAGATAGATTACTAATTATAATCAAATTTGTTTACCTTGACTAGGCTGATCATCATACTATCAAGACCTAGGTTGTACTTTGATCCCTATTCTGTAAGCATATACTCTTCCGAAGCCTCATAAAACAATTTGCTTATAACATAAAAAGCAAACTAAGGAGTTTGTAAAGATCAGGACAAATCCATGGTTACTGATTAATACCTCAGAGAGTATACTTAATTGTGGACTCATCATTCCTATTTTCTGAACACTACTTTTAAAGTTTTTTACTATGTCAACAACTCACATATATTAATAATCTCTTTAAATTGACTTTCTAAACTCAAATACATAAATGCTTGCACTGCTGTAAAAACAAAATGGTAAAATTGTCATAAGTAAAAGACAACTTTTAAATACATGTAATAACACAGAAATAATGCTTTTAAATCTATAGGTAGTTATTGCTGTCTACTACATATAAGGCTTTAAGTTGGATTTACTTTCTTGTTAAAGAAAAAAGGTTCGCAAGTAATGAGATACGGTTTGGCTGTGTCCCCACCCAAATCTCAACTGGAATTGTATCTCTCAGAATTCCCACATGTTGTGGGAGGGACCCAGGGAGAGGTAGTTGAATCATGGGGGCTGGTCTTCCCCATGCAATTCTCGTGATAGTGAATAAGTCTCACGAGATCTGATGGGTTTATCAGAGGTTTCCGCTTTTGCTTCCTTCTCATTTTTCTCTTGCTGCTACCATGTTAAAAGTGCCTTTCACCTCCCGACATGATTCTGATGCCTCCCCAGTCGTGTGGAACTGTGTAAGTCCAATTAAACCTCTTTTGGTTCCCAGTTTCGGGTTATGTCTTTTTCAGCAGCATGAAAACAGACTAATACCAGAACCTACGGCGCAGCTGGTAAGTGCCGCAGCCCTGGCTCCCTCTGGCGCCTCTCCCTCCACACCTTCCCGCGACCTCCCCGCGAGCAGAGGGAGCCGGCTCCAGCCTCCGCCAGCCCCAGAGAGGGGCCCCCACAGCGCAGCGGGTACTGCTGAAGGGGTCCTGGAGCGCAGTCCTGGAGCGCAGACCCGGCAGCTGCCGAGGCTGAGGAAGCACCGAGAGCGAGCTAGGGCTACTAGCACGTTGTCATCTCTCATTACTATGTCAACAACGCGTGTATATTATTTATACCTCATACCAAAATATACCTCAAATAATTCATAGTAGTGGTCAGACTTGAATATTTTTTGGCATATTAAATTTCCTCAGAATCTGGATTAAGACAGTAAAATTACATTCATTTAAATAGGAAAATAACTTCAGACGTGTTGCTAATTGCTCATAAACATGAAAATTCAGAGTACCAGTGATGGATTTAAGATCATAATCGATATTTTTAATGTTTAACTTCATTAGTCCTTTGGATCACATTGGGAAAAAAGTAACCAATTTCTGGCTATAAGGATGAATTACAAAACCTGAAAATTTTTTGGTTAAAATAAAAACATTCTTAATAAAATAATACAAACATCCTTTACAATAACTAGTTGAACTTTTGAAAAATAAAAAAAATCCAAATATAGAGAAAATGTGAAAAAGGAAAAGAATCTGAAAGTTTTGGAAAACTAAAACTGAAGCAGTAACTGCTCTCACGATAGAAAGAAAACAGGCCTGGGCCATAGAATACGATTAAATGGAATGAGATATTTGCATGAAACTGAGAATCTCCATGGGTTACTTCATTAGAGGATGTACTAGAAAAAATATTCCCAGTGGCAATTAAAGATGTCAAGAGAATTTGTCTTCACATAGATTACAGGCAGAAGAAAAATTCTGCCCTCAGAATTCATAGCCAGTGGTTTCTTCAGTTTTATACCTGAATTTACACTACTTGTGAGTCCCAGGACAACCAAGTGGTTTTAGGTATCTGGCAGTATCAAAGACAGATCATATTTTAGAAGGACGTACCTCAATTCACTTTTTTTGAGACAGAATCTTGCCTTTTCACCCAGGCTGAAGTGGTGCAGTGGCTCCATCTGGGCTCACTGCAACCTCCGCCTCCCAGGTTCAAATGATTCTCCGGCCTCAGCTTTCCGAGTAGCTGGGATTACAGGCACCTGCCACCACTCCCAGCTAATTTTTGTATTTTTAGTAGAGACGAGGTTTCACCATGTTGGCCAGGCTGGTCTCGAACTCCTAACCTCAGGTAATCCACCCACCTCAGCCTCCCAAAGTGCTAGGATTACAGACGTGAGCCATTGCACCCGGCCCCTCAAGTCACTCTTAGTTCAAAAAAGGATACCTGAATATGAGCTCATAATCCCAAATAATCCAACACACAAATCAGTCACTGGGGTAAGAGTCAGCAGAAATCATCAACAGGGATTAGCTCTACAAATATTTCCAATTATAGAAAGATGGAGACTATAAGTAACATGTTGAAAATTGAATGGGACTTAAGTGAGCAATGAATGACTTTTAAAAAGGAGATAGCTATTAAAAACCAAATAAAAACGCAAATATATCTATAATAGGCAAACAATAAAATTGGTGGATCACACAGACATCAGGTATAAATACACTGAAGATAATTAGTACAGTAAATACATGGAAGTCTAGAGAATCAAAATAGAAAAATTTTAAGTGATTAAATTAGAGCATTGAATGCATCTCACCTGCAGAATTCTAGAAGGACAAAATAGAATGCTTGAAAGAAAATACTCGAAGAAATAATAGCTGAACATTTTTGATAACTAAAGACATGGACTTTTAGATTCAGGATTCTCAACAAAATCCAAGTAGGAAAAAAAAATGCACTGGACAGGTCATGGTGACATTGTATCACTTCAAAGGCAAAGAGTATCTTAAGTTATTAAAGAGAAAAGAGAGAGCTTGCAATCAGCATTTATACTTGCAAACAAATCCTCAACTATAGAAGCCAGATGGTAGTAGAACCTCTTCAGTCTGCTAAAAGAAAATAACATAGGACTGTAAACACAAAATAAAATAAAGGTAAAAATAAGGACATAGTTAAGGACATTACTTTTAGTGACAAAACCACAATTACTTTTGCCCCAACCTAACAAAATTGGGAGTTTACCTTCAATAGAACCACATTAAAGGAAATTCTAAAACATATACTTCAAGAAAAAAAAATTTTGAGAATGAAATTTGAGATGTCAGACAGACAAGTATGCAAAAATTTTGCAAACATGTAGGTAAATCTACATTGACTCAATAAAAATAAGTGATTTATTTTTGGTGATTAAAAAATAGAAAAAAATCAGAAATGTGCCATATTAAAACAGAAGATATTTTCCAGGTTAAATAATTCAGTGTTTCTTGTATTGTTGAGTGAGTCAAGTAGAAATAATAATTAAATTTAGTTCAACATACCGCTAAAACCCTAAGGATAACCGCAAAAAGGATAGAAGGAATATGTAATTTCATCAGAGATGACTGGAAAGAGAAAGCATAATGGAAATGAGCTCACCCGAACTCTGAGCACTAGGAGATTTATGATTGCTGAGTTGTATAACAAAGGTTTCTTTATTCACACCTTTTTATGTTGACTTGGTGAGATCAGCATTTTGATTATGTACTGTGTGCTGAAGGAAATAATCTGCTCCCGTCTTTACTGACTGCAGGTGGTGGGCCCCAGAACTTTCCCTGTTGGCCATTTCAACAGCCACCAGAGTAAAAATTATTCCAGCTTTGGAACTTACTGTTTTCAGAATTCCACAGCATATTATTTTAAGTAGTACAACTTCACTACTTGTAGAGTATAGCTGTAGACAATAGGGTAGAGAGTGTGTAGCTACTCTGGATTCTTTTGGTGTGATAAGTTCAAGTTATGAAAAGTGGAATGAGGTATTTGCATGAAACTGAGAACCTCCATGGGTTACTTCAATAGAGGATGTACTAGAAAAAAATATTTGCAGTGGCAATTAAAGACAAGGGAATTTGTCTGTCCTCACATATTTTCAGTGCCAATTAAAGACAAAGGAGTTTGTCTTCACATAGGGTATAGTCAGAATAAAAATTCTGCAAATTATTTGACTTAACCATTTGGTCCCTTGCTGTGATTGGTGGTTGACTGGAGTTATGATGCCAATGGGCATATTTACCCATTTCCTCTTATTTTCACCAAAGAGCAGTGATAGTGAATATCTCAAATATTATCTCAAAGTTTAGTACTAATCTGTGACTTCAGGGTTTGTCCTTTAGACTAAGGAAGACATGGAAAAATGGAGTGTGAGAATCTGGCTTCTTCCTAAAAACGTAAGAAATAGGCTCAAATCAAATACATTTCAAAATGTAGTGAAAATACAATTTTTCACAGAATTTGGTAAATCCTTTGCATCATCCCACCCTAAGAAAGTCTAAATGTAATTTATATTTCCTTGGCGTGTAGCTCAATTTGGCAAACTGTTTTCAAGGAGTAAGATGGGTAGAGTGTGACTCAGGAGAGTCTGTCACTTACATGGACTGAATTATGATTAGAGTCTAATAGGACTTTTTACAGATTATCAAAACTACATTGTTGTTGCACCATTTGAGATGAATAGACAAATCAAAATCAGAGCACTGTGAGTATAAACATATATTTAAATAGAATCTGTTAAAGGAAATATTGACCTTTGGTGCCAATGGAAATAACACCAACTGAACAATGCTCATTTACAAGCTGCTATATAAATATTTGACAAAGCAGGAGAAATAGTCATCCCAATAATTCATTGAGGGTCTTATCTCTGAATGGGCTCTTTCTTTTTAGCCATTAGCTTTTCCTAACTGCCTTTCTACAGAGAAAGGCAAACCATAAATGCTGAAAGGGCACAAAAAGGGGCAAGCTAAAAATAAAGTTTCTTGAAACACATAGAAGCATGTGATGGGCAGAATTTCAGGCTAGATATAATACCAAATGAATTAGGTTCTCACAGAAAAAGTCGTATTATAGAAATGTGACAATTTCGCATGCAGCTAATGAGAGAATGAGAGAGACTGCGGAGAAGGAATATTGCCCTTTGGCAGGCAGCCAGCCATCCAGCCATCACTGTGCAGCTGAAAGTGATGCAGCAGTAACTAATGAGGCCAACTATTGGGCAGAACTGTTTATCCCTATGTTAGAGGGATGTGGGGCATACGCCTGAGAAAAATACAGGGAAAATAGTTACTTTTGGCTTATTTTATAGTTAATTAAGTTAAAATTAAAAATATATACGTATATTAATGCTTGAATTCTGTCTTGCTGGCTGCCTGAATACAAATATAGAGCTCTGCTCTGAGTTTCCTATAATATACAAGAAGAGCATGTTGTTTACACCCATACACAGAAAAATATGGGTTTTAACGTCCAAATATTTTCAAAGTCAATGTGTTGAGTATATAACAAGGTAAGCTCTTAGTTATTTCGAGTCATTTATTGAGTATTTTTAAAAGGTTTTTTTTTTGCTTTTGAGACTTTGGCAATTATAGATCTGAAGTGAGATTGATTCATGTATAAGTTTGTATACATGATATCAAAAAAAGATACTTATCTAGTTACTAGAGAAATAAAAACTCCTCTTCAGTATGAAGTGGTTCATTATGAAGTGTGAAAGTACATGAGCTCTATGTACATGAGGTGTAAGGAGACAGTCTCATTTCAGAAGCCAGAAAATGATCTATGATACAAAGGTGTATCAGAGGTGAGAGAGGGATCTGTCATAGCCATGTCTGAGGTGTTGGGGATCTTTTGTGCAAGAGCCCAGTCCCAAGTTGAGTCTAAGAGACTGTCTTTGCTAGTTACCCCTGTTCTTTTGCATTCCCTAAGCTACGTCTCCAATTACCCATATTGAGAACTTTCCTTATGTTTTCTAGCAAAAGTTCAGAAGCCACAAAGTCAAGCACTTACATACGTATCATTTCAAGTCACATTTTCGTTTGATGTTCTATGTCTTTAACGAGATCCAGGCTCTAAATATTTTGCATAGAAAAGCAATCAAGTCAAATGTAAGATTGTTAGTGTGATATGTCTGCTGACTGTATTTACTTCATAAAAAGACATTTCCTGGGTTTTAAATTATTTTGTCTAACTACAGCCCCCTTTCATTTACAGATACATGCACCAGAACCTAGGAGAAGACATTGTATCTCCTGAAAAAATGAACTTAAGCTTAGAACTTTCTTGCTAAACCAATCTAGAAAATAATTAAAGCCATATAGATTTAGATTCATATCATAAGATACTATTGTGCCTGTAAAAATGGGGCTATAGCATAATATTTTAAGATATTTGGAAATGGCATTGTGCTAAATAGTGTACAGAAAAGAAAAGCCAAATTATGTATAAAAATAAGTTTAGAAAAAATTGAAACAAGCACAATGAAATACAAAGAATTTTTCTGGGAAAGAGATTGATGCACTGTTTTTTTTTTCTTTGAATTCTTTTGTACTCTTCAAAGTGAGTGTTTATGTTATCACATATATTAAATATATATTTTTTTACTTTCAATTCGGCAAAATCTAGTTATGTTTTCATGAGTTTTACATAAATATGTTCTGTTGTTAGTAATGCCAAAGTAGAACATCCTTCTTGAGTAATGCAAGTTCTTAGATAGTTCATTTAAATTAATTTCAATCTATAGAAGCTTCATTTGGCTGAAGTTGAAAAGAAGTTTATATTCAGAATTTCCTGATTGTCCCAATAATGCTTTATTTTTAAATTTTTTGTTGATTCCATGATCCAGTTTAAGGATCACACATTGCATTTAGTTGTTACGGCTCTTTAGTTATGTATAATCTAGACCATTTCTCCTCTCTTTTGTAATCTTTCATAACATTGATACTTCTAACATTCTGTCACAATTGTTTTTACAAAAATATTTTGATTTTAATTTTCTAATTTTTGGTTACTTTTTCTTGATTAGATTCATATTAACATTTTTGGCAGGAAAACGATACAAGGGATATTGCCTCCTTCCCAATACATCACACTAGGAGGCTCATAAATCAGTGTGCCAAATTTTTGGCAATACCAAACTTGATTCCTTGGTCAGTGTGGCATCTCCCAGATTTCATTATTCTTTTTAAATTTTATTTTACCTTAAGTTCTGGGATACCTGTGCTGAACGTGCAGGTTTGTTACATAGGTATACATGTGCCATGGTGGTTTGCTGTACCTATCAATCCGTCATCTAGATTTTAAGCTTTGTATGCATTAGGCGTTTGACCTAATGCTCTCCATCCCCCTTTCCCCCAACTCTTCAACAGGCACTGGTGTGTGATGTTCCCCTCCCTGTGTCCATGTGTTCTCATTGTTCAGCTCCCACTTACGAGTGAGAACATGCAGTGTTTCGTTTTCTCGTCCTGTGTTAGTTTGCTGAGGATGATAGTTTCCAGCTTCATGGCCCTGCAAAGGACATAAACTCATTTTTTATGGCTGCATAGTATTCCATGGTGTATATGTGCCACATTTTCTTTACCCATTCTATCATTGATGGGCGTGTTGGTTCCAAGTCTTTGCTGTTGTAAATAGTACTGCAATAAACATACATGTGTATGTTATGTTTATAGTAGAATGATTTATAATCCTTTGGATATATACCCAGTAATGGGATTGCTGAGTCAAATGGTATTTTTGGTTCTAGATCCTTGAGGAATTGCCACACTATCTTCCATAATGGTTGAACTATTAAAGGATATTTTCTTTGAAATTCCCAAGTAGTCTGTGGAAAAACACTTGGGACTGTGTGAATCCTGTTCCACAAAAATCTTTCGTGCAGTAGTTTTACCATCCATTGGTGATTGTTGCTGAATTAATACTATGGTGATACCATATTTTTATCAATCCTATATGTCTATCAATCCTATACAGATTGGCATTCTGTAAAGTATAACATCCCTTTTTCTACTTTCTTAACTTTTAAAAATAGATAAACTCATGGATTCTTCTTTTATTGAATGAGTTATAAAACCATTCATGGTTTTTGTTCATTTTGATACTCAAGTTGTGCCAAATTTGGCCAGTGCATGCTCTTTTAAGTTGGCTCCTGTGTTCTTTTCACATCTCCTTGTGTTTTGGAGTCCTTTTATCTTCTTTCTGGCATGCTCTCAACTTGTACTTTTTCCTGCCCCACCTGTAGTCATTTCTTTAAGAAGGCTTGGTGATTTTTAGTGGGGAATCAAATATATTTTTATCTGAATACTTTATAGCTACTGGAATTCTAGGTTCTGTCAGTGGACATTGTTAAGAAATGCCTAGATAGAGAAAGGAGAGACATTTTTTTAAATCCAGAGGCTATACAGTTGGTCCTTCATACCTCAGGTTCTGCATCTATGGATGCAACCAATCACAGAAGGAAAATATTTTCTAAAACATGCAACACAAAGTAACAATTTTTTAAATTTTTATTATGTAAAAAAAATACAGTATAACTGTTTATATAACAATTATGTTTTATTGGGTATTCAAAATAATTGAGATATTATTTAAAGTATATGGGAGGATTTGTATAGGTAATATGCAAATACTATGCCATTTTATATAAGGGACTTGAGCATCTATGGGTTATGGTGTCTGCAGTGTCCTGGAAGCAATCTCCTGTGGGGATACTGAAGGATGACTGTACTGATACTTCTAATACTCTCCTACATCACAAGGCTTTTTTTTTTTTTTGAGGCAGAGTCTGTCACCCAGGCTGTAGTACAGTGGTATGATCTTCGCTGACTGCAACCTCCACCTCCCAGGTTCAAGCAATTCTCCTGCCTCAGCCTCCCGAGTAGCTGGGATTACAGGCGTGTGCCACCACACCTGGCTAATTTTTTTTTTTTTTTTTTTTTTGTATTTTTAGTAGAGACGGGGGTTTCACCATATTAGCCAGGCTGGTCTCGAACTCCTGACCTTGTGATCCGCCCACCACAGCCTCCCAAAGTGCTGGGGTTACAGGTGTGAGCCACCATGCCTGGCCATCACCAGGCTCTTTATCTCCATTGCTATTTCATATTTGCATCTCACTTCTCCCATAATAATAACCTACTTCCCAATAGCATCAATATGTTCCTTTCTTTGTTCAATTCTGCACTGCATACAAATAGTTTTGAAATCGCTACATGCCTATCACTATCAACATCAAACCTACTATGTAACTTAGAATTTTTCCACATTTTCTCTTGTTTTTTTGTCTTTTCTTTAGAGTATATCCCATCGAGGATGTCCCCTCAGAGCACTCTGTTCAAAAGTGAACAAATTCTACTTTATAATAAGCGAACTAATTCTTCAGTATAATTATGCTATCAGTGCTACAGTGAAATATATTCCTTTGTTTCTATTTGTTTTTCATGTTGACACTTGCTTCATTTGTATTCCTTTTGCTTTATTTTTTAAATAGGTAAGTTAGTTACATAGTTTCAAAGTAAAAACATTAGAAGAGTCCCACTCTCAACTCTTTTTATTCCACTCATTGCCCATCACTCTCTCTGTGTAACCATTTTCTTTAGTATCTGATTGACACTTTCTCTATTTCTTTCTGTAAAAAATAAGATCTTAAAAAAATATATATAAGTATATATTTTATACCCATTCACGCTTAAACACAGATTTTGTATTAAGTACATTTTCCCACTTTGTTTTTTCACTTCACAATACATCCTAGAGATTATGCAATATTAATTCATGAAGATTATGCTCATTTATTACATAGTTATGTAGTTGTCAATTCATGTGTGTTTAGCCTAGTTTATTCAACCAATATCCTATAAAGGAGAATTTTTTTCATGTATTTTGCTATTAGAAATATTGCTGCAATAATTATCTCCGTGAATTTTTGCTTTGTTTGATTTTCCTGGAGATGTATTTTAAGAGTAAATCTTTAGAGGTGGGATTACTGAGTGAGAGTAATTTCATATCCAGGTTTTTTTGTTGTTGTTTAGCTATTGGGAATTTCTTCACAATGCTGTTATATTTTTGTATTCCATCAGCAATATATGAGAGAGCCTGGTGCTGTACCACCTCAGCAAAAGAGTCTTGTCACACTTGAAAGTTTGCCAATCTGATAGATGATAAATAATATCAAGCAGGTAATTTTATTTTATGTTTCTCTTATAATGAGTAAAATTGAGCATCTTTTTATGAGAGCAAAGGCCATTTATATAATTTCTGTGGGAAATCTTTAAAATTCATGGTAATTGCTCAGTTTTCTAAATTTTTTTTTTTTTTTTGGATGGTGTGTCAGTCTGTCAACCAGGCTGGAGTGCAGTGGCGTGATCTCGACTCACTGCAACCTCCGCCTCCCGGGTTCAAGTGATTCTTCTGCCTCAGCCTCCCGAGTAGCTGGGACTATAGGTGCCCGTGACCACACCTGGCTAATTTTTGTATTTTTTAGTAGAGATGGTGTTTCACCACATGGGCCAGGCTGATCTCGAACTCCTGACCTTGTGATCCATCCACCTCAGCCTCCCAAAATGCTGGGATTACAGGCATGAGCCACCACATCCGGCTGTTTAGGGATGTGATACATGAATTTGTAGTGCATAATGCAAGTGTTAGCTCATATTTTGAAAATCTGCCTTTTAATTGTGTTATATTGATTTTACGTGACATGATTTTTATTTAGTTGAAGTTATCCATCTTCATGCTTCTCAATTATCAAAAGAATAAAATGTTTTAAAAAGGGAAAACCCCATATAATTTTTCTTACTAGAAGTGCTATTTTTCAAATTTCAAAGTGCCAAAGTGGTCATTTAAGTCATAGACATCTATTCCTGGTTAATATTTGGCAAAGGCAGATTGTTTTCCTAAAAGGGATATCCTTCTCAATGTCCACTAGTCACCCGTGGTGAATCCAGAAGCAGCGTTGAAGTCAACTACAATCTAAATATAACTACATTTCCTGCCTGATTTTATAAATATATATATCCTCCATGCAGGTTTATTTTTTCAGTGGGTGATTTAGTCCAATCAGATCATTTCTGTGTAAGAACTTTTTAGAGATGTAAAAGATGTATTAGCCTTAGAAGTTGATATATAAATTTGCTTGTTATTTTGTCAGTGTCTCAATTCTTTTAATTTACTTCTTTACCCTAAAAGGAAAAAAAATGAACAAGTGAGTTATATTAAATGAGTTAATATTTTTTCAAATGTTGAATTAGTTTTTCATTTTCAGCCAGAATTATATAATTTTGTAGATGTGTTTAACCTCATAATTTTATGGCCAGAGATTGTTTCCAGGATCCATCTAAAGTCCAGACATTCTATTGAAGAAAGTCCTTTTTCTCTGGACCTGGGCACTTCTATTTATGTCTAGAACCTAGATTAAATAGTTATTTTGCTGCCCAGCAATGAGAGAAATAATAATGAAATTGTGTAAGAGTCGATGGGAACACAGTATGAGTTCATTACAGTATATTAGAAAAAATCTGGAATGAGAATCAAGAGAATAAAGATGTAGTTCTGTCAAAATTACATCTTAGGAGGTTGAGTGATCAATTTCTGGTTTACAATATGCAGATCTGTAAAATCTGAGAGTTATGATTGATTAAATATAATCTACATTGGAAACTTCAGGATTTTGTGATTTTTAGCACTCCTTTAGCAACTCCTTTCCTCATATTTCTTTTCTTGACACTATCGGACCTGCTTCAACTACCCATACTTCCTGAATTCATCATTCCAATTCACTTCCTCACTTAAAACTTTTGTCATCCTCACGAGGGTACAGAAATACTTTAGTAAGGGACCCAAATTTTCGTATTCCACAACAGTTTGTATTTTGCTCCCCATCCTGTATCAAATGCTGTCTTAGTCCACTCAGAGTACTATACACTGAGTAGATTCTCAGCATCAGAAATTTGTATCTTACAGCTCTGGAGGCTGGCAAGTCCAAGATCAAGGCACCAACAGATTGAGTGTCTACTTAGGTCCCATTTTGTCATAGATGGTGCCTTTCTCAATGCATCTTCACATGCCGAAATGATCAAGGCAGTTCTCTGGAGCTTCTTTCCTGGGGATTCTGCCTTCATGACCTAATCACCTTCCCAAAGGTGATCACCTCCTAATACCACCATCTTGGAGGTTAAGATTTCAACATATGAATTTTAGGGCAACATAAACATTCGGGCCATAGCAACTACATACTGACTTTTATAAAACTAACTTCTAGGTCAGCTACCGAATATTTGTCATTTCTGTTTAAGAGTATGTGTTGTGAAAGGCAAATAAAATCTCAGGACCCCAATTTGCTATGCCAGGAGACAAAAAAAGTAAGCTGAAAGCTGGGTCGTGCAATAAACTGCCTTTTATTTTGCTCCTAAGCAGGTCACTACATATAAAAGGCTAGATATCAACAGAGGTAGCTACTCTATGTTCACTTTACCTTATCTAAAGTGCCAATTAACAAATACATAATTGACTATTTCCTTACGTGCTCCTCTTCTCTTGCAACGTGTGGATTCAGTAACGTGATCATACTCTCCCTCCTTCCTCTCCAACCTGCTTTACCCCTTTAAATATTGAAGCTGTCAAAATCATCTTTGAAAAAAGCCACAGACCACAGGTTGTTCCCGTGGATTGGTTTCTTTTTTCTGGACATATCCTTAACCTTGGCAAAATAAACCTCTAAATTGCTTGAGATCTGTCTATGCTTTTTGTTGTATAGTGTGCTGGGGACAGGAACCACATATATGTATAGAATACCATTTGGAACCCTCTTGACTTAAAAAGATACTATGATGAAGTCTCTCAATCACCTTCAGTACTTAAAGAGCGTGTGCGATCTGACATACTAAATCTGGCAAAATTAAACACTGCTTCCAGTCTAGTATACTTCCTTTAAATGCAGTAAAGCTGGCAGCCATTCTGCTCTGTAAGTTCCCATTCCTAAAGCTTTTCTAGTATCCCAAGAAGCTTTGTAGTCCGTCTGGCCACTGGGTCAAAATGATCCTCCTTTTTGTATTACTCTGTATTCAGCCTTAATCTTCAAGAAGAGCCTACCAATACAAATTTTTGGAAAATAATACTTGATGGATATACTTTACCACTATATCAATTTGCGAAGGGCAGCTTTTTGTAATTTTATCAGAAATACAAGAATATTACAAGGTAATTCTGCTTAGGTAAAAAGAAAAAAAAATGCAGGAATAAAGATAATTTAACTGCATGGTCTCTAATGCTCTTTAAGTCCAAAGAAACTGATGACATTGATATACATATGTCTTTCTTACTCTCTTAGGAGAAAGCATATTTATAAATCCTGTAATATGTCTAAATTCGGCTCTGACAATTTAACCAGATGCCTCCCTTCATTACCCTCCACACATATTTCTGATACAGAATAGCTTAAAACTGGGAAGATTTCAATTTAGCTGGTTTTATCTTTTAAATTTCCATTTTGTATATTTCTAAAGTCAATAATAAAATATTCAGGATTAATTATATGCCTGTGTGACATATCACTTTTGATGCAACTATACAACTCTTTGATTTAACTATATTTGTGGAAATTGTATCTCTAAAGCTATTTCCTATTTTAACTTGGTTTTATGTATGTGCAAAGTTTTGGATATGCACATGCATATGTATATATAACATATCTATCTGTGTCTATATTGAGCTGTGGCTGTATGAAAGAGATTTTCAATCTAGGAATGTAGTTTCCTAGTAACAAGAATCACATATAAGTTCTTTAAGGAACTGTCTCTACAATCGTATGCCTTCAGCTTGATTAGCAAGGCAAGAGCTTTTCAGAAGCAGCTTCAATTTCTGCATAGGACATCTAACAATCAAAGTAATGGTACAATTGTATAAAGGAGGGAGAAGCCAAATAGATATTCAGGCAGCAATTTCTTTAGATCCAATTCAACTTAAAAAAAATCACATGGAAGGATACCCCCATAATAATATTATATATAATTAATACCTATGCAACATACCATATTTTATTAAGAGGCTGGTATCTTATTTTCAGAGCTACATGTTTAAAAAGAATAGTTTAATTTCAAAGTGGGATTAAGCAAATGAGCTCTGCAGATAAGACTGAATGATGTTTATCTCCTGTTCTCCCACCCCACCCCCACCCATAGCCCCAGAGAATACATAGCAGTCTATCTAGTTCTAGGTTGTGGCGATAAAAGGCTGCTGGCAAATACGTTTTTAAAATTTGTCTTCAGGCCTTATATAAAACATTGGAGGCTAAGAGAGACAGACTTGAGTCTACCATTTACTTTAAAAAATGCCTTTATTTGCTTTTGCTTTTTTTCCTATAAATTTGTTCTACAAAAGTGGAAATGAATTATTTTATTAAGCTTTAAGTTAATTAAAATGTAAAACATAAAAAACAATGAACCAGAACTTATTTCTTCCCACTATGCCAAGAATGATGCAGTGTAATATTTAGTAGACTTAAGACACCCAAATTATAGTTCAAGCTGTGTCGGTCTATGTGTCTCTTAATAATTTATAAATTGTATTTTCTCATCTGTTATCTTCAAGGGAACCAAACTCCAACTCTAAGGTACCATCAAATATCCTGTGTTACTCTGTTATATCAAAGGTAATACAAGGTATTTGACTTGCACCAAGAAAAACGTTTAGATCCAAAGCAGAATGAGATGGGACCCAAATGTTGAGATTACTATGAATTAGTGGAAAGAAAATTTTACCAGGAGTAGAATATCTGTGTCTAGGGTCTGGTTCCATCACCTACTATCTGTATCTGTGTTTTATCTGGAAAGTTACCATAACTTATTTAAGATTCTAATTTTTAATCTATAAGATGGAAAGAGTCTGATATGCTATCACAGAGTGGTTGTATTAGTTCATTCTCATGCTGCTAATAGATACCTGAGATTGGGTAATTTATAAAGGAAAGAGGCTTAATTGACTCACAGTTCCACATGGCTGGAGAGGCCTCACAATCATGGAGGAAAATGAAGGAAGAGCAAAGAGATGTCTTACTTGGCGTCAGGCAAGAAAGAGCTTGTGCAGGGGAACACCCCTTTATCAAACCATCAGATCTCATGTGACTTGTTCACTGTTAAGAGAACAGCATGGGAAAAACCCATCCCCATGATTCAATTACCTCCCACTGGGTCTCTCCCACTACACGTAGGGATTATTACAATTCAAGATGAAATTTGGATGGGGACACAGAACCAAACCATATCATTCTGCCCCTGGACCCTACTAAATCTCATGTCCTCATATTTCAAAACCAATCATGCCTTCCAACTGTAACCCAAAGCCTTAACTCATTCCAGCATTAACCTAAAAGTAGAAGTCCAAAGTCTCATATGAGACAAGGCAAGTCTCTTTTGCCTATGAGCCTGTAAAATCAAAAGCAAGTTCGTTACTTCCTAGATAACAATGCGAGTACCGGCATTAGGTAAATACAACTATTCCAAATGAGAGCAATTGGTCAAAATGAAGGGGCTACAGGCCCCATACAAGTCCAAAATTCAGTGGGGTAGCCAAATCCTAAAGCTCTGAAATGATCTCCTTTGACTCCACGTCTCACATCTAGGTCACACTGATGCAAAAGGTGGGCTCCCATGGCCTCGGGCAGTGGTTAAGAAAATTAAATTCCGTAAAAATGTGTGAATTTTGTTTTGTTTGCAAACTATGGATTATTTTGTGAATGTGAGATGTTCTTAAAGTTCATTATTTATGTTGAATATAGGTCTTTACCAGGACACATAGTATTGCCTTAAACAAGCAAATCAATGTAAACAGTTTAAATTATATGGAGTAAAATGCAAGAGTAATACTAATAAACATTAGAAAACATGTTGGCAACTTCAGCAAATACTTGGATCAAGATGACTTGAGATTCTTGATTGTCATCTTTCAGTAATCTGTGTGAACATTAGTGTGCTCATTGCATAATGACTGATATACTTTAATGACATACCTAATTCTTGAAGCTCTTATTCACTTGTTGTGCCAAAATGCACATAATTAAGAGGTACTTTGCATTTAAATGAATTTAATTTTAGTAAAATATTTCAAAGATTTCTAGTTCACTAATTTGCAAATCAAGCAAATAAAAGTGAAGGAAGCTTTTAGCTCATAAATGAATAACCCACCTGCTGATAACAATTATATACTGTGGACAAAATATTGAATACAAATATTTAAAAAATTTAAGAGTAATAAAAACAAACACAAAATGGAGGGATTTTTATCTCATTCTGGGTAAGATCCCTATTGATATGGTTTTCTCCTGAGGAAACTCCCAGTTTATATTGACATACCTTTGATAGAACTCAAGAAGAAAGCCACTAACTTGTTAGTCTAAGGAGGCAGACAATGGGATTTGAGGATAACATCTCAGAAGAGTACCACAGAGACTGCATATTAATCCCTCTCAAATAGTTGGATGACCCCCTAAACTGTACATGCACACAACAAGACATCAGTAAGCCCATTTGGGGAAAACATCTAAAACTCTAGAAGAGTTCTACTGAGTATTAGCAACTGCCAAGTGCTGGAGAAACAGGAATGCAGTGAGAATTTCAAGATTTTGAGGAAATTGGTAAATATCTCAAGATCTCCATTGAAACAATATAAGGGTTACATCTTAGGAGTAAAGGTTGCATACAAAGACAAAAAAATGTTGCCATAAGACTCAAAGAAAAAACAAAATTCTCCATTCTAAGAAAGCCTAAAAATAATCTTTTGAAATATCAAGTAAACTGCCAGTAACTTAGCTGATTTCCTATAAAAATGCAGCACTCTTCAGAAGATAACAGATTCCTGAGTCCCTACAATGCACAATGTAAACTACTTAAAAATCAGATATGTGATTATAGTTCACTAGCGACAAACTCATTTATGACCCAAATGTTGAAATTACCAGTAAGAACTTGAACATAATTATGATAAATATGTTAAAGATACTATAGAAAAAGATGGGAAAATTAGAGAAGCAATGGAGAATTTCAAAAGAACCATGAAACTATAAAGGAACAAATGGAAACCATAAACTGAAAAACACAGTCTCTGAAAAATTCATTGCATATAATTAACAGCAGATTGCACAAAACGGAAGGCATTTGTAAACTCGAAAATAAGTCATCAGAAATTTTCCAAACTAAAGTAGAAACAGAAAGCCGACTGAAAAAATAGAATAAAACCTCCATGTCCATTATGGCAATATCAAGTAGTATAACATACATGTAATTAGAGTCCCCAAAGGAGAATAAAGAAAAAGGTGCAGGAAAACAATTTTGAAGAAATATTGGCTAACATTTTTTCCAAATTTGATTTTAAAAAGGGCAACCTATAGATGCAGGATACTTGGTGAACCCTGAACAGCTTAAATAAAGAAGAAAATGCACATAGGAAAATCATAGTCAAACTCTACTGATAAATAGAAAAAGAATTATGAAAGCAACCAGAGCATTCAAAAAAAAATTATAGGTAGTGGAACTGCAAAAATTTATTACTGATCACTCTTAAGAAACAACATAAATCAAAAGACAATGGAATAATGGAATAATACTCTAAAAATTCTGAAAGAAAGAATCTATATCCAGGAAATGTGTCTTTAAAGATTTAAGGCAAAAGACATTTTCAGGTAAACAAGTTGATAAAATTTGTTCCAGCAGACATACACAAAAACATTGCTAAAGAAAGTTCTTCAGGCACAAAGTAAATGACTCCAGATGGAAATTATTTTATATAGGAAGAAATGATGAGCATTTATAATGGTAAATATGCAGATACATACAATCTTATTTCTTAAATTTAAGTTGATTGCTTAATTATAAAAAATGTGGTATTTGAAACATGTAGAAGTAAAACGTGACAAAATAGTACAAAGAATAGGAAAGAGATAAATTGTACTGTAATAAGGCTCTTAAGTATGCAGTGGTTTAATTTTAATTCATGGTATACTGTGATTAGTAAAGGATGCAAATTGTAATCCTTAGACCTTAGACCAATTTGGAGAAAGATTGTCAAGGGTAAACATTTTCTTACCCCAAATTGTAAATCAAATTTATAGTTTCCCCTTATCATTCCTTTTAAGAATAACAATTTAGGAGGCATTAAGTATTTATATGTGGTGGAAAAATCAGAAAAGTTTTTCAGTTGATTCTTGATAAATGTCAAATAAAACTTTCCTTCTTGTCATTAGACATTTAATCCAAAGAATAAACGGTGGAAGAAAACACTTATCACAACCTTCTTGATCCATTATTCTGGAAAAATTATATGAAATAGTGAATTACCAATGTCAAGATAGTTAATTCCAAGTGATATGGTTTGGATTTGTGTCACCACCCAAATCTCAAGTAGAATTGTAATCCCTAATGTTGGAGGTGGGGCCTGATGGGGAACAATTGAATCATGGAGGTGGATATCTTCCTTTGGTGCTAGAGTTCTTAAGAGATCCAGTTGTTTAAAGTGTGTGGCATCTCCACCTCTTTCTCTTCCTTCTGCTCTGGCCATATAAGATGTGCCTGCTTCCCCTTTGCCTTTTGCCATAATTGAAGGTTTCCTGGGGCCTTCCCAGAAGCCATTGTGCTTCTTGTATAGCCTGCAGAATGGTGAGCTAATTAAACCTCTTTTCTTGATAAATTACCCCATCTCAGGTATTTCTTCATAGCAGTGCAAGAACAGCCTAATACACCAAGAAATTTTTTAAAGTGCTAATTGTTGTAGTGGTATAAGAAAAAATAGTCATACCACATCACCATTTTCCCTTATATCCCATTCATAGTTTTAATGCATGATATTCTCTTTCCAACCTTAGTTTCAAGGCAGGATACACTGAGTATAGATAGAAGATGAGATATGATAACTCTTAGTCCTCAGCATCAGTTGCTAATCAAAGCACAGGGTTAAAGAGTAGAACCAGGTCTCAAAAACTCAAGAAAATAACCATGATGGGTTTTACATTTTTTCCTTTGCTCTTGTCACTGGAAATTGGGACAAGTTCCTCATGAGCCCATAATCACTAAGCTTCCATATCCTAAGAAGGATATTACTTCTAGGTGACTTATTTATAGAAGGGGTCTTTTCATGACAAAGCAAGCCCAGCTATTTACTGATAAGATAGATAGCATGTTTTCTGGACATTCTTTCTCAAGGACAACTTTGTTTCAAATATTTGGTAAGAATTAAAAGAGTTAATATAGGATGAAGCTCTCATCAATGTCTAAAGGGCAGAAATTACACAAGTGGTTGAACAAGAAACCCCCTTGCTGTAGATAACATGCTATTAAGTAATTGCATTATTGCAAGTATGGTGCCAATATACTCTTATGGAAAGATGAACTGTAGGAATCAGTTCCAAATATTTTCTCAAAATATTCTCTAAACCTGCTCCAAAGACTGGAGACAGGAACTTAAAACCTCTAAAATGTAAGTATAAACAATAAGAAAATCACTAGATGCTTTTAACGGAATGTCTGATTTTGAATTCAGGTTCACAGATTTTATTGAGCCTACTAAAGTATGTTAGCTGCAAACTGTAGTCTCAAGTTGGCACTTCATAAATTATCAAGTGAAACGTATAGTTCCAGCTATTTGGGAGGCTGAGGTGGGAGGGTCATTTGACCCCAGGAGGTCAAGGTTGAAGTGAGCCAAGATCACCCCTCGCACTCCAGCCTGGGTGACAGAGTGACACCATGTCTCTCAAAAAAACAAAAACAAAAACAAAAACATCGAGTGGAATTGGGATGGAATAATTTTATATTGTCTGAACAGTGGGAAATTCTTGTCCCTAATACTCGGGTTTTCATAACGTTCATGAGAAATTATTTTTCAATAACTTCTCAAGTACATTTCAACTTGTAAGAGTAAATAAACGTATTTAGTGTTTATGTTCTTAACTCTGGTGGGGCTCATATATTTAAAAACTAAACTAATTTGTTTAGCTACATACTAAGTAGAAAAAAACAGAAGCTAAGACACAACTACAATTTATTCCCTTTAACATTATTCATTTGTCTTTCAGTGAGCCATTCCCACTCACTCTGATTCTGGTAAAATATGGCTCAAGCACAGAACATACAGAAAAATACCCTAAAATTATAAAGCTTGAAGTAACAAGTTTTTGTTTATGGACATAGAAATATATATAAGATTAATAAATAAGACTAAATGTATAATATTTCTCTAATTTTTCCAAAGTGAAAATGTATGTGAGAAGGGAGAAATTGTTACTGATACTTGAAATAATGTGTGCTCATCATTAAATGCCCACTTAAAACATAGTAAATAAAGTTTTAAAATAAGAGTCACCCTAAATCTCACCATACAAATATAATCATTGTCATCATTTTGGTGAGTAATTTGCTTAGCTTTTTTTACACGCACACACACACATACACACACACACACATAGAGTACACTTACAATTTAAAATTTTCAGAATTGTACTAAGTTTTTTGTCATCTGCTATTTTTCATGATATGTTATAAATATCCATTCATTTTTCTCACTTATTTTTCAATTAGGTGGAACAAATTCTGTCAGTGATCAGTAACTGAATATTATCTGATAAGCAGTAACCACTTGGTAAATGCTAGCTAATAGCATTATCACCTAGTACTAAAGAAAATAAACAAAAAATGAAAGCAATTCATTATTTTATTATTTAAAAGTTTTATTCACTCAAATGTTTTCATATCTGATGGGTTTGCCAGGTATTAACCTGGGAAAAGAATGAGGATTTAACAAATATAGACAGATTGTAACAGAGCAATAAAATTAGGAGAAATAATTTGCCTAGTTATCAGATTTTTATGCATTCTTGTGATGCTTGAGAGTTGCCATGGATTAAATCCCAAATTTCCTGCTGGAAATTTTCTTCTAATAACTATGTCGCTTTCCCTGAGTTTTCTCTGGAAAGTCTACTTACAAACTGTTAGCTTTTATTCTTGTTTTTATGTTTAACCATTTAACTACTTAGCAGTTTGTTATAGCAGAACTTATATCCTATTTATGCAAGAACAGAAACTAGTTTTAACTTACCCACAATCTTATTTGTTCAATATACCAGAAATGGTTAGAAATTGTTGAGACTATGTTGCTTATCAGTCAGAGGTTTCTAAAAACAGCCAACAAAAAGGTGGCAAATTTAAGCAGCAATGAGACGTTTATGAATGAAACTTGTGACTATATTTTTGTAGATGATATTTGACTGTTCTCTAAATGCCTACTTTATGTAGTTCTTCTAAACAAGGCCAAGAATTTTATACTCACTGATTTTTTATTTCATTCATCATTCATTTATTTAATTATTCAATCACTGAGTAATAATTATATATTTATTGAAGTCCCTCCATGGACCAGAAATCGTTGTAGGTATTGTAAATGTAATCCTAACATGAGAGAGATAATCCTTTAAATCACATATTTGGAGTTAGTAAGAAAAATAGACAAATAAATGAGTAACTAAATATAGTTTGAAAGGCATAGGTATTTTGGAGAACATTTATGCCCTGAACAGAATACATTGTTGGGAACAGCTTCCTAGAACAAAAGGTTAATTAAGTTGAGACCAGATGATTGAGTAGGAATTCGTCAGATAGAGAAAAATAGGATTGCTTCATGTCAAAGGATAAGCATAGATGAGGAACTTGAAGCTAGAGAAAGGTCTGAAATTGAACAGAAAACATTTCTAATGTCTGGGACTAAATATTCTAGTGGGCAAATTGTAAAAAGTAAGATGGAGGTGGGACACAGACCGAACATAAAGACACTCATAAAACCCAGAAAGGAGTTTGGGATTTAGCTTAAGATCAATTGTTAAGTAATAATGTGATGTTATCAATTTTGCATTTTAAAAAGATTGCGGAGATCTTAATTAAAAGCTAATTCAATAAGCCATATGAGAGAAAACGAGAGCCTGAATATTAATATGTTCTGACAGCAGAGAAAGAGCACAGAAGATTTCCAGAAGTTGTGCATTGGATGTGGCAATGTCGGGGAAATGGATTGCAGATAGCCTGCCAGCCAGTATTTATGTAAGAATGAATTTTTTTTCAAAGTTTTTAAAATTGAGTATAATTTTTTTGCTTAAATAATAAATTTTGAGCATTGAGTTGTACAAAGGTACACATCCATATATCCACCACCACAACTGAGATACTGAATATTTACATCATCCTAAATTTCTTAATGTCCATTTCTAGTCAAATCCTGTCTCCTAAATGTGGAGTCTTAAAGGGATAAGGAGTCAGTCTTGGCAAGGAGGGGAAAGCAAAAAGAGAAAGCATATCTGCTTTCTGTAACTCTGCCTTTTTTCATGGTCTAGGACACATAGCCCTCCTGCGCAAATGACTTGCAATCTTCCTGAGCCCAGCTTATCAGAAGACCCTGATAGAAAAATGCAGGTTAGCTCGCTGCAACCTTGGCATTATCAGTATTGCACGTAGCTCTCTCCAGCACAAGCACCATCCTATAAAATCCCCAGCAAGACTTTGTCTCCTTGCAGTCGGCTCCTCTCTTGCTGATCAGCCCGTTGCACCCTTACAACATATTTTCATACTTTCTTTAATATATCTGCCTTTCTTTACATACAACTGTCATGGTAAATTCCTTTACTGCCTGTGACACTGACCCAGCTACTCACTACTTGTGACACTAAAGATAACTAGTCTTCTGACTACACCATGGTTTAGTTTTGTTTATTCTTGAACTTCATATAAATGGAATTATATATTATGTAGTCCTTTAGATCTGTTTTCTTCACTTAGCTAAATGTTTCTGAGAATTACCCATATTACTGAGATACCATAGTCTGTACTTTTTCATGCTGGGTGGAGTTTCATTTATCACATTGGTTTATTCGTTCTCTTATTGCTGGATATTTAGATTCACTGAAGAAAAATAAGTGCCCATCTTTTCTCTTGGGTAAATACCTAGGTAGTTACCAGGTCAAAGGTTAGGCATATGTTTAAAGTTACAAGACAATGCTAAACTTTCAAACCGATTAACATTTTACAGTATAGGCTAGTTCTACTTGCTTCAAATCTTCTTCAATAGTTGGTATACTCAGGCTTTACTTTAGCTATTCCCATGGGTGTGAAGTGGTATCTCAATGTAGTTTAAATTTGCATTGAAGATAACTAGTAATAATGAACATCTTTTAATATGATTTTTGCCCATTATAGAACCTCTTGCATAAACTTCTTATTTAAAGCTTTTGCTCTTTTTTTACTGAGATATTTATTATGTTATTGAGTTGTAATTTTTTTTTTTTTATAATTTCTGTTTCTCTGATGAGATTTCCAGTTGATTTATTTTTATTTCCTTGAGGTCAGTTATAGTAAGTAATTCAAATCCTTATTTGCTAATTACAACAGTTAGATTATCTTGAGTTTGGTCTCTACTGATTGCCTTTTCTCTTGATTATGGATCATGTTTTTATATTTATTAATATGCCTGGTAATTTTGGATTGTATGCTGAGCATAAAAAATTATATATTGTACAGATTTTGGATTCTTCTCTATTCCCTTCAGGGTATTAATTTTTTATTTAATAATTAACCATAATGGCTCATAAGCAGACGTATAAACTGTAATTTATGTTTATTCTTAACTACTTCTTTTGCTGTAGGATAATCTACATCCTATTTATGCAGGGACAGAACTAGTTTTAAACTGCTCACAATCTGATTTGTTTAACGTACCAGAAATTGTTAGTAGAAATTGGCCAGCCTAAAACTACAAGCTCTGTTTTCTCTAACGTGGGTGATAGCTGAAATCCATGTGTAGCTCTTTTTGTTACAGCTGGGTCGCTTGCAGCCTGTCCTATCGGTGTGTCATTCGGTGACCAGCCAGAGATCCTTTCAGAGGTCAGATACAACTTGGGGCTGTCACTGTCTCACTTCAGTTGTTGTGACTGTCCATACCTTTACTTTCTTTCTTTGAGCAAGTAAGACTAAAGATTTTTTCTCTTTGCTTAGCTGCCCCTGTGGTAAGTCTAACCTATTTTCCATAAAGCTGTGTGATCCCTTCTTCCAAGGGCCTCCACTCCTGCAGTTTTCTGCCTGTTTTTAGAAACTCAGTGCCTTCAGGTAGGTTTTCTATCTGTTTGATTTGGAGTTTTATATAGACGTTGTTATCTTTGGAAGAGTTGATTCAATAGAATCTACTTAGTAATTGCCAGACAGGAAACCTGCAGACTTGATTGTAAGCTTTGCAAGAGCGGGTCTATTTTGTTTGTTTGTTTGTTTTTCTGTTTTTCTTCTGTCCTAGGGAGACTTTTAGTCCAGGGTGTAGTCTTTACTCCTAAAGTAGCTTTCCTAGAGTTTCAATACAAAGTTGTTTATCAAAGTGCTTCTGCTTTGTCGGGATTCCAACTTTTCTTCCCTGAAATGCGCAACAGGTGAAATCTCTATTTAACTCTTTTAGCCTTGTAGCTGTTTGTTTTTGAATTTTTTTCACTTGGGAGTTTTGCAGCTCTGGAAGAATTTGTATTTCAGGGGAGCTTATATACCCGTTGGGGCTTCCCATTTGGTGGATCTGTCCTTTTGAAAATTTCCACTCTCGATTTCCAACCACTCTCGTAGCCACTGCCTTCTACCCTTCTACTTCTCAAGCACATGACTTCAGCTTTCTACTTAAGTCCTAGCCACTCATGACACTGGGATTCTGGAGTGCCTTCAGGGGAAAAGCCCTGTAAATGTAAATCTCACCCAGTCTGTTTTTCTTCTTTCAAGGATTGAATCTTTTCCAGTTTTTTCTGATGTTTGTCATTTTTAGGGCCACCACACAGTTATTTTTGTATGTTTCTACAGTTTATAATTGTTGTCTCTAGGAGAGTTTGTTGGATATAAGCCAGTAGTGAAAATGGAATTCATTTCCTTTGCCTTTAAGGTGGACAGAATTAAGCACACTTAAATGTGATGAGAAAGAGGTAGGAAGAAAAAAGTAGGAAAGATACAGGATAATGGGATTTAAAAGGAATTGAAACTAGAAATGAGCACCTGAAAGGCAGAGGGGAATAGAATTCAAAATATAGGTGAAAGGATGAGCTTTTCATGTACCAAAAAGGATCCCTTTTCCTTTAAAATAGAAGGGAGTAAATACTAAAGAAGTCAGGCTTGTAGAAATGGGTGGCATAAACAACAGTGACAATCACAATTTTAATTTATACTCTTTAATGAAGAACTATGTACTAAGCACTATTTTGAATATTTAAAATGCATTATTTAATCCTCAAAATAATTCAATGAAGAAAAAAATTTTATCGTTATTATACAGAAGCTAAAACTCATTCAGAAAGTTTAAGTTACCTCCCCAAGGCCATATGCTTAGTAGGGCTAGGATTTGAACATAGGTCTGACTCTGGAGTCCATATTCTGAATAGTTTCCCAATAGGAAGTCAAGTGATTGTGCAATAGCTTCTGTTTTCTTTGTTAAATTATGATGTTAATGCTATAAACGAAAGAAAGATGCAGTGCCTGATATTTGAGAATAGTAAAATGGCATCTCCGAAAAATGCAAAAAAAAGGTAGCAAAGTAGGGAAACAGAAAGATTGCTAGACAATGCTAAGGACTCTGTAGCAGGTAGAGACCAGAAGTGTTACAATTTTGCTTGTGTGTCATTTTTTTCCATTGAAGTTCTTAGTATATTAATCACACTTATTTAAAATTTCTATTCTGGTAATGGCCAAGTCTCTGCCATATCTGGGTCTGATTCTGATGTTTGCTTTGTTTCTTCAGACTCTACTTGTCCTTGCCTTGTAAATTTTGCTGAATGTTGGACATGATATACTGGGTAATAGGAACTAAAGTAAATAGGCTTTTAGTTTATCTGGCTAGGGGTTAAACTGTGTGGTGTTTACTGTTGCTGCATTAGAGGTTTCCATTTCTTCTAGTATTCTTATTCTTTTGTTTACCCTGTTGTAATTCAGTTTCCCTAGAAACCACTTCTTAAAAAGAGTGTGCCTTACAAGACTTTAAGATGTAATCTACTGCTATTATATAATCCTACAGCCCTGACAGTGTGTGAAGTGCTGGGGAGGGAAAGCATTCTATAATCCTATTATTAAATCTCTGAGGGTTTAGGGGAACACAGCCCCTGGGTTGTGACCATCAGAAGAGTCTCATAGCCTTTTCATTTCTCCACTTATGTGAGACAGGAAGGCCATGGGCCGGGAGCTGGCTTGTTGCCCTTCTCCCAGGTCAGATGAGCCTCTAGTAAAGTAGTTTCAGTTGAGACCAACCTTTGTTAAAGAGAACAGAATGCTCTAGGTGTATTTTAAAATGGTTATGTTTCCCCTCCCAGTGCGTAACATACAGTAGGCTTTTTCTCTTATCTTCACCATGAAAACCTGGGTAGTGTTCCTGGGGGTAAAAATAATAAAAGTGTGGGGTCTCCCAAGAGTTTTAACTCTGATGCTAGTTCACCTGTAGCATTTTTGTCAATTCTGTTAATTATTCCTACCAATCACTGTCTACACCAGCTTCTGCCTTCTGGTGAACTGTACTTCTTTGCCTGTCTCTCCTGTTTTGGGGCAATGGTTTTCCTGGAATCCTAATTACCTGAGGGATCCAAGAAGAGTTGTTCATTTTCAGTTTTTCCTTGTTGTAAGGATGGGAGTGATGACTGTCAAGCTGTTTACATGTCAGGGTGGAAAACTGTTTTTACAACAGAATAGAAGTGATCATCTGGAAGTGGCTATACATGAGATGTGGTCTCATTTCCTGACTTTGAAGTGTTTTATGAGAAGGTAAGGAAAATCAATATTGCTTCCTTGTGGCCTAACTCAGGATGGAGAAACGAGAGAAGTTAGAGAACTCGGAGGAATGAGCACTTAATGAATCTCTATGCCACCTCTTAAACATTAGCTCTCTCAAGTGAACATCTGGCAAGTATTAAGTTACAATTAATTCATGATTGAATTCTGTACACATCTGAAGTGCTAATATTCCATGTAATTAGAGGGAGATTTGTATGCTTTAGATACCAGATGTGCAGGTGGTGGAAAAGTACCTGTTGAAAAAATGTTAAAGTATGACTTATATTCTTGTCTCAAGAGGCCATTCCATGTCAACAGCATGGCAGTATATAAATACATATATTACATATATATTTTTTCTGACGTGTGTGTGTGTGTGTGTGTACATATATATCTCTCTCAGGAAAAAGTATGATCCAGTTACCTCTCAAGTTTTTATTTATTATGGCAGGTGGGCAAGTACCCAATTCATCTAATATACACGCAACCACACATTTTATATATATATATAAAAATATATATGTATCTTTCAAAACAAGGGACATGCACACACCTACAAAAAAAAACCTTAGGTTCTACCCAATATTGTTAAAAATTTAAAATATTGTTAAAAAACATAAAATATTGTTGCCACAGAGGAACTAAACCAGCTAGTGTATCAGAGTACCAGTTGAAATTCCTTAAATAACTCATATCTCCCCCATACTCAAGGGGGAAAACAGATTTTTTTAGTGCACCATACTTAGGAACTTATTTGTGGTACTAGTTAGTCAAAAGTTGAATCTCCTTTTTCTAGTCGTAACTATGTCATTATGAACACTCATAAAACACGGAGAAAAGTAAAAATATTGCTTACATTCATAAAGCACACTGTAATTTTTTACACATAACTTCTGTGATGTCATACCTCACTTAAATCCTTACAATAATATTTGATGATAGATATTTCTGTTCCCACTTTAAACATTTTCCAGTCTGCATCAGAAAAATGAAAATCAGGTTAAAATGATTTCAGGTATTTTAAAACTTGTATTTATTTCTATAAAATGAAGTGTTAAAAGCTAATACATGATTTGAAAAGTTACATTTCTTGATTAGGTTTCTGGTGAGATGAATGTAGAATATAGCCATGATCAAAGGAAAAAAGTAGAGACTAAAACTTGGTTGGCCTTTACACTTCAATATGATCATGCCCATGAAGGCAGTATGCACTGTGGCTAGAAGCACAGACTGTAAACCCCGACTGACCTATTTTTAAATTCTAGTTCTGCCTGCACTTGCCTCATAACCTTGGCCTAGTTATTTAACCTTTGGACGTTGGAAGTTGTTAAATAAAATTAAATTTAGCCTAGAACTCCCTCAGTACTTTGAATTCTTACATCGTGAACTCCAACCTAACTTAGTATATAAGCAAACTGAACCCCACTTAGTATATTTTTGTAACAAGTAGCTGAGTGTCAACCAATCCCAGCAGCTGAGCGTCAGTCATTCATAGGCTGCCAACTGATTAGAAGTCCACATAACGCAAATTCTACACTGTAACCAGTTAAGCTGTTTCTGTATAACTTTCTTTTTCTGTCTATAAACACTGCCTGTCCACAATGCTGGGTAGAGCATTCTTAACTTCTGTTGGTTGTAATTGCTGCCCAATTCATAAATCATACTTTGCTCAAACAAACTTTGCCATATTTAATTTTTCCAAAGTTTTTCTTTTAACAAGTTAATATGGGACTATTTTTTAATTTGTCAAATGTAGTTCATAGAGTTAAGATGAAAATTAGTGTATACAAGACGCTGTTCATCTAGTAAAATTTGACAAATGGAGGTTATTAATATTATATAGATTTTAGAACAAAATACTTCCTTTATTCTCACTTTTTATTCATTATTTAATAGATATTGAAAATTACTTAGAAATAAGTTAAATGAAGATTGGTGTTATATCTCTAGGTGTTGTCTTATGGCACTGTGGCTTTAAATACTATGAAAGAAGGACTAAATAAAGTTGAACTATTTGTTAGTCATTGCTTTTTATCTCAAGAATTCAACACTACCCTTCATTTAACAAGCTACAAAAGCGCCATGGATTATGATGCCATAAAGCTAATTTCTTTTTCTCATTTTTTAAACCAAATGAAAATATTGCTTTGACATTCTATATGCAAAGAATTAAGGTTCTATTGCAAGCATTCAGTTTCTCAAACTGAAGAACAAGTAGTTAATTTATGAAACATTTATTACCTTAATACATTTACTAAGTTTGTC
Organism: Macaca thibetana thibetana; assembly: GCF_024542745.1. Lineage (NCBI taxonomy): Eukaryota > Metazoa > Chordata > Mammalia > Primates > Cercopithecidae > Macaca > Macaca thibetana. The sequence continues at coordinate 79,867,992 of NC_065589.1, read as the reverse complement.
TAAAAAGAAAACTTAAAAAATTTAATCTGAGCTACGCAATTAAATCACCATGAAAGATTACTAAATTACTAAGCAGTGATTGTGAAAATCACTCAAAATATTAAATTGACTCTCATTGACTTTATTTGTATTGAATCAGTATTCATTTTCCTCATTTCATACGATAATATAGACAAATTACAATATGCTCTAATAAGCATAAACTGTATGCTAAACAAATAACAAATAAAAACCATATTTTTGTTCTCTGAATCAAAAATCTAAATTTGACAAATGAATTTTAATGTAAATAAAGAAGTTCCGAGGAAGCATAATTAAAATGAATCATGCACTCAAGCTTAATAGCTTAATTATTTCTTAGACACAATGGAAAATAATTGTAGTTTAAAATCTATAGTTACCTTATTTCTCTGTGTAATCAATAAACATATTTGCCAATACAATATTAATGTAACAGATGAGATTTAAAACTACTTAAATTGCATTGCGTAGTCTTAACAATTCATTTCTTTAGCCACAATTGGATAAAACCTCTACTTTAAAACGTATTGTTACATTATGCTTCAAAGCATAATCTATGAATATGTCTTCCAATATTAGTTTTGGATGGTAAACTTTATTATAAGGGCAATTGTTTTTAAGCTTTAGATTGTTTTTCTATTACATTTCATGCTTGTGATGGTGTGGTTGGCTAAATCAAGGTAAAAAGAGATGTGATGAAAATAATTTGCTGGTATCATAGAGAGAAGTAAGAAGATGAAAACCTAGCGGAAAATGTGGTATCTATAGCAACGGATTTAGTTTAAATTAGAAGAATCCTTTCTCCTCCACTTGGCCAGACAAAACATGGCACAAAGTAATCAAAAACCAATGGCAATAAAAAATATGCATCAGCATCTATTTTATGCAAGACACAATGCTAAATACTAGCTGCTAATTTAGTTAACGAAAAGAAATACACATGGCATTTGGGCGAAGAAAACATACTGAGGAATAATGGGATGAAATGTACAAAATGTATAAAGTCATATTAGAGAAGACTTTAAACGAAACAATTAACGTTCATTGAATGTTTTCTATAATTCAGGCACCAAGCTGTGTTCTTGAATTCACAAGTCACATCTTCAATTCATTGGTAAGAAAACAAGTCCAGATGCTTAAGTGATATTTTATCAGGGCATAACGCCTACAGGGAGACAATGTCTGATTTACTGATGTTGATTTTATCACCCAAAGTAATGATTAATTTCTCTATTCAATGATCCCTATAATTTCCTTTGCAACTATTAACCAATGTGTTAGGAGACATTTTAGGACAATGCAAATATCTTGTACCTCACCAAAACTTCCTTCTAGAGTTAATGTCCATTGATGATTCTTGCCTGAACTCATCTTTGTTATGATTATATGGTTTATATGTACTATTGTATGTTGTTGTCAAATGGTTATTTCCCAATGTTAGCATTCTTTCAACACTTGCCAGTCAGCTCTTCTATAGAGATCTTTACCCTGTAGAGCCATATCCCAATAAAATATGGCATATTTAGTGGTAGTATGGATAAACTGATAGCTGTATAAAGGAATGGGTGAATGAATAAGTAAATAAGTGGAAAATAAATGGAACAGCAACGGTTTAGTAATGCAATGAGACTTGAGAACTATCTATAATTAGGAAGAAAATGGAAGTGCAAGAGACCTAAAATAAACATGGTATCAAAATGATTGGAGGAACATCAAGTTAGTGATCCATACAGTCCACACCACAAAAGAGGTTCACAAAGGAGAGCTTGGTCAACAAACTAAGAGTCCACAGGACCAGTCAAAGTGCCAGGAGAGGTGGCTATAAAGGGGAGTGTTGGAAATTTAAAACGAGCATTTTTAGAAGAGAGGTGTCAGTAAAATTGCAGAAGTCATAGTTGATAAAAATGGGAAGGAAAATGCTGGAATTTTCACAGTTTTCAGTGAAATAAAAGATAAAAGTTGATAACCGGGGGGCAAGTCTAGTGGAGCAAAGGAAGGATTCCTTAGAGTTTTTCTGGTTTTTGTCTATCAAGATAAAAAAAAAAAACAACAAACTATGTATTAAAGTAGGAGTGTCTCAACATAAACAATACAGAGTAAAGTTCTCATGTGTCAGGAAATGATGGGATGAAAGGTTACTTGATTATGGATTATAAAGATCAGCACACCTTCCCTTGCAATTATTTTTCAGAAAATAAAATATCATGTTAAGAAGAATACATCAGATCCAAGAGGTTCCATCTTTTCAATGAAGCCGAAAGTGAGCTCATAAATAGTGTATGTGTGTGGAATAAGAGAAGCTGGAAATTAGGCAGTGGATAGAATTACTTAGGGGGATTCAGCAATAAATTCGCAAGCAGGAGGGTTGCCGTTGAGTTGGTCTCTGTAAGGCGAGAAATCCACATCTGTCTATCTCCTTCTGAGATTGCTTTGTGACCCATAACAAGAACAGAGAAAGCAAGTATGAAATTATAAGGCCAAGGATTTAGAAAAAAATGTGGTAAAAGGAAGAATCACGTAGATGAATATGAAGTTCAGACTGATGATGAAGTCTCAATTACCTAAGAATGGGTAATCGGGAGAATTTAGGTAATTTAGGATTTAAGGAGTTTCCTTACTATTTGGTTATGAATGTAAGTTACTTTTTACATTTATGGTGTGCATACGTATATAGTTGTGTATAGCTGTATAGGCATATGTACTTATATAAATAGCTAAATAATGTAACTAAATATGGTGTTTCTGTCTCTGAAACTGCACTAATACATATAGCTATGTTGCATATTCAAGGAGATTGTTCATTTAATGCATACGCACTTGAGTCAGGAATACCTGTGACCATCCATGTCATCTTCACTTTCTCCGCTATGCTTTGCTGGTATTTTATTAACCCTCATGCAGAAGAATGACAGGAGCATGACTGCTACCAACTGGAGGTCATAGACTGGGACCATAGTCAGGTGACTGCTGCCCACAACTTATCCTGCTTTACAGGAGGAATAACAAAGCAGGAATGACGGATATAAACTGTCTAATTATGGGAGGGTAATGTTGCATGATACTTCAAATAGTAGTTGGTTTTGGAGTGACTTGGGCTCACCATCGATTTGCTATACAGTAGTCTCTCTTCAGCCACAGTTTCGCTTTTCATGCTGTCAGTTAACTGCAGTTAACTGTGGTCCTAAAATAATAGGTAAAAAAAATCCGGAAATAATTAATGTTTTCAATTGTGCACTGTTCTGAGTAGTGTGATGAAATCCCCACACCAACCCACTCCATCCCATCCAAGATGTGAATCATCCCTTTGCCCAGCCTATCTATACTGTATATGCTACCCACCTGTTAGTCACTTAGTGGCTACAGATAATCAGATTGAAAAATCATAGAATATATAGAGTTTGGTACTGTTCATGGTTTCAGGTATCCCTGGGGGCTCTTGGAACATATTCCCTATGGATAGGGGAGATTACTGTACCACAATGGATAGCATTACCTCATGGGAAATAGTAATTTGCTATGTTTTGAATGTGTCCCCAAAATTCACATGTTGGAAATTTAATTTCCAGAGCAGCAGTGTTGAGAAGTAGAACCTTTAAGAGATCATTAGGTCCTGAGAGCCCTGCTCTCATGAATGGATTAATGTCATTCTCCAAGGAGTTGGGTTCATTATAAAAGTGAGTTTGACCCTCTTTCACACTCCCTCTCATACATGTGATACCTTCTACCATGTTATGTCACAGCAAGAAAGACCTCACCAGATGTCAGACATTCAATCTTGGACTTATAATCCTCGGTAATCATGAGTCAAATCAATTTCTATTCATTGTAAATTACCCAATGTCTTGTATTCCATTATAGCAGCACTAAATGAATTAAGACATAGCCCATTAATTTCATTCATTAGTTTGGGGAAAAGAAACTAAAATTTCAGCCTGGGTGTGGTTGCTCACAACTGTAATCCCAACACTTTGGGAGGCTAAGATGGGTGGATCATTTGAGATCAAGAGCTTGAGACCAACCTGGTCAACATGATGAAACTCCGTCTCTACTGAAAATACAAAAATAAGCTGGGCATGGTGGCAGGTGCCTGTAATCCCAGCTACTTAGGAGGCTGAGGCAGGAGAATCACTTGAACCAGGGAGGCAGAGGTTGCAGTGAGCTGAGATGGTGCCACTGCACTCTAGTCTGGGTGACAGAGTGAGACTCCATCTCAAAAAAAAAAAAAAAGAAAATCAAAATTTCAGTTAGACATTGAGCATTTTCACATATATTAAGATACATGTATTTAAATAGGCAAACTTGGGAATTACTTTTAGCTATTAAAAGTATTAGCTAATTTACATACAAAACTTTTATTTATTTTTTTGCAGAGTAGAGGTGGCATTTATATTTGATAATCATGTAGTTTTTTAAACTGCTAAACAATTTTTAAAACCCCTCATGTAAAATATTTTGAGTTATTCAAGTCAAGAGAACTTCTAAGTAGCTAATACATTAGCTAATTGAAGCTGTTTTAAATGTTATTGTTTAATAACTGATTCTTGAGTATACTGGGAAAATGGTATGAAAAATGTAAAATTTAAAAAGTCAAAATATCATCTTCAACATGTAGGGAAATAAAATTGATTCTGTAGTGTTGACTATACTTAATTAAAAATACCTAATCTAAGCAATGTTTCCTCCTCCTATTCCCCATTGCAAGGACAAGAACAAAGTTAAATCAGAACATCACATACACAAGGTACATCTCATGTTCTAAAAATCTAAAAACAGTAGAACCAAATTGAAGAAAGAGTATTTGCATACCATCTAGTGGTCACTTTAAAAAATAGCAAAATTTTTTCAAAATAATTTGTGTTTAACTGGAAATAGTATATATGGTTATACCTGACCTAAATATAATCCACAAAACCTGTCATTTCACGTCATTTAAAAAATAAGGTGAAGAGTGATTTTATTTACTTCTGACATGTGGAAACACCTAAAAAATGATCACCTAATCATAATTATTTCATGCTTGTCTAATTTTTAAAATATATCAAATATTGGGACTTTGTAGTAGCGCACCATGTTTGCCAGATATTTGTGTTCTTGAGTTCAACCATGGCATTAAAATAGTGTCCTCATGCTGAAGTTAAACAGTTTAAATGAGGCTTAACAGTAGACAACAAAATACAACAGCCAATGCTTTTGTGCGCTTCCCACAGATTGGTATCATGTTTAAAATCAAAACTTTGCCAAACTTATTTCCTCAGTAGCACATGAATGGAGGCAGCAGCTAAATGTCCGTCTCCCCATTTTTTTTTTGTGAATAATGTCACAATGCAAGTCAATCATATGACTTTTTACTATATTTTTGAAAAATGTCAGTTAATTGGTCATTATTTAAATACAGAATGAAGGGTTTGGAAATTTACTTTTTTCTTAGATTAAGTCAGAAGTGTTCAGTTCATTGGAAGCACTGTGGCCATCATTCCCAAAGTCAATGCAGAATGGACCAGCAAAGTAGGCAAAAGGCATTTCTTCTTGATGAATGCAGAATGTGAGGTAAGGAGGTGCCTGTAGCAATGTGGCTGTTGGGAACAATGGTTATGTGTGTTCTGCTTCCAGAGAAAAGTCAAAAGAAACCAGGAATTCCAAGCACATTCACTTGGAATGGATCATGCTAAGAAAGGCAGGCCGAATTTTTTGATAAAAATAGAATAGGGCATATTAGTAGAGTCCTCAGTTGGGGGCCTACAATATTGAAAGGAAATCTGCCTTGAGGCTGAATCTGTGCTGGGAAAACTTGCAGGGCAGAAGGTGTTTTCTTTTTTTTCTGCTTAGAGCTCTAATTGTGGGAGATGGGCAGAACATAACACTTGAATATCATCTTGAAACTTTGTGGTATGGATTGTGAGCAATTGAAACAGGCTACATTGACTCCAGCTTCCTTCAAAGTTGGAAGCATATGGCGTTCACTTTTTTCCTTAAGATATAGTGGTTCAACCATTAATGTTTGGAGTTTATAGTATGAAGTAACTTAATTTTTTAAAAAACATAGAGCCAACAGAGAAATTTAGGTTACATAAAGCAAAGACCTACAGTTCTCTGTGTTTTTAACCTAGGCTTTCCCTAAAAAGCAGAGCTCGAAACAAAAGCCTGTAGACAAATGGCTTATTTTGGAACTGACCCCAGAGAAGAGAAGTAAGAGATGAGAAAGTGAAAATGGAAAGAAAGGAAGGTAATTAAAAGGGTGGATTCTTATAATGGTCACCACAGGAAGCAACTGGCCCTCATTCCTTTTGTGAGCTTCTGAAAAGCCACACAGAAATCATCTCAGAATTGTCTAATTAAGAAAAGAGAGCTTTTTTTTTTTTTTTCTTCTATCATTGGAGCCTGACTCTACATTTTAGAGTAAAAGAAGACCAGATAATTTTAGAGTAGCAAAGACTAAACCAACTCAATTATGCAGATCTCTATGCATTAAAACCACCCATAGGAACAATTTTTCTTGATGAGGTTTCCCTTAATCTCCATTCATACTTGACTATTTCTATTTCTCAGATGATTCCTTTATTTGGTAAATAGTGGAGAAAATTTGGTGATTACAGAGTTCTATTTTTTTCCCTGTGTATTCTCTTAACAAATGGTAGTTATTGAGTAGTTTCTTGAATGAAGAGCTTGAGGCCTAAGTTTACCATGACATATCTTCATGACATTGACCTGCTCAATCTGATTCTGATTTTCTACCAAATTTTGTAAGGATAATATGAAATAAAATATATTAAAGCACACTTCAAACTGGAAAGTACTTTTCAACTGTAAGTAAGTATACTCTTATGCCATTTCAGCCTTCTGGCAGCCTCCAATATTTTTCTTGGGGCAATTTTCTACCAATTACAATAAAGGAACCCTTTAATATTTCTCCTAATAGATATCATCTAGCCAGATTACTCAGAGCTTCCCAGACTTCAGTAGGAAACCTCTTTTCCCCCAATATATTCTATAGTTATTTATTATACAATAAAAATAATATGCAAAATGTGGCCTGTCCTTTAAGGGGTTGCTATTTTGTTCTAGAACCAAGCACTCAGGGGCCATTTGGGGGGTTTCCTTGGCACTGAGTCTGGGTGTGTGACAGACTGAAAAACTCTGCTCAACGCCCACAGTGCTGAACATGCCACGTTCTAAATATATAGCTGGAAAACTTCCCAGATTGTACATCTGCCTCTCTAATTTACACCTCCAAAGATGAGGGTGAGCAAGGAAGAGGTGAGAAGCTTTAATGAACTACTTGGAGCCTTTGCATGTGCTATGAGAAACTTCCCAGCACACACTGAAGCATGGCAGCAGGGGGCTGAATGGAAAGCAAGTATGTGAACGTTCAGTTTCAGTGATGTCCAGTACATTCCAATGGCCACCCTGCCTTCAAAGAGTGACCAAGAACCCCTTCCTTTCTTCATTCTTATCTTCTATCAGCACTTCCGATATGTTTCCTAGGCTCCAAACTGGACATTCACTGAATCCTCCCACTCAGTCATCTGCCAAAATGCTGGTCCTGGTGTGATTGGGGACCACTTTGATGAGTACATGTTGGGTTTGCTTACCCCTACTATGGATGCTACTTAAGTAGAAATTGTGTTTTCATTGAACCAAATGTTTACCTTAAAAATAAAACTACTAAGACATTGAAATCAGCAGGATCGTGCTGGAAAGATCATGTAAATTCTAAGTTGGATGTAGTGAAAGAAGAACAAAATTTGTAGAGCAAACCTGCTTAATGTTCAGTCTTAATTAATGGTGCTTCTCAGCAGGCCATTCTTACAGTTCATGGTGTGAAAGTAATAATCTGTTGCTTATGTGTTGAGTGTTGACTTTGTGATTAAACTCAAGATAACCTTTAACATGGCATTTTCCACGTCAGCATGGCAGATTATACCTTCTTTTTCCATGTCATAAATGCCTCCTCATTTTTCCATGGGTTCTTAACCTGAGGCCCATGGACCTCAGATAGACCATGAATATAATTCGATATGTTTTTGAATGTGGAAGGGAAAAATATGTTTACTTTTGCTACCCTCTAACTGAAATTAAAGGTATATTTAAAAATTATCTGTAGGCTTCAAGCCTCTGTATTATTAGCAGAACCTATGACTTTGTCACCCAGAGAAATTACGTATTTTCATAATAGGTCACAATTTTTGTAGATATATAAAAAACATTTAGGTTCATTACTTTTTAAAGTTAGGATAATTATCAGAATCATCATGAGACCTTGTTGCTTAGTGCATTAATGAAGAAACAATTATTTCTACATAAAAATTTTAGTTTTATAAATGTTTCCATGTCGTTAGTTTTTCTGTGTATTTTATTTCATGCATTTAAAACTATTGTCTGAAAAGTTTATCTGGCTACAAAAGGTACTATATAAAAAATAAGCTAAGAACTCCTGTTAGACCTATGTCATAATTTACCTGCTCTATGAAGCCTCCATAACTTCTCTGGAAGACCACTCAGCATGTCAGTCTTTGTGCATTCACTGCACTTAATTTAAAAATTGTAATTGACACATCGCATTCAATAATGTGTTCTCTGGCTCCATATTGTGAGCTCCTAGAAGGCAGAGATGCTCCCTCTAGTGTAAGTGGCTCTGGAGCTAGACTGCTTGCAGTCCACCCAGATGACTTGCTTAACCCCAGATGTGATACCTAACCCTAGATGTGTCAGCTGTGAGCAATGTGATGCTGGATAATAAGCTTCAGTTTTCTCAACAACGGAACAAAAATAGTAATGGTATAGCTACTTCTATATTTGCTCTAAGGATTATGTGAGTAAAGCACTTAGCACAATGCCTGAAAGTAAGCACTCAACAAATGTTAGTAATCATTGCCTTCATCTTTATTTTTTCTTAGCAACAGCAGCAGCAACAGTTTCATTAGTTGTGTTGGTGGAGGATATAGTAGAGGCGGTAAAATATTTGCAGCTTCAAGGTTTTAGCACAGCACTTGCCTGGCACATAATAAGCAGTTAATAATGAATAAGTGAAATAGTGAATAGAATGTTTTTAATTCAGACAATTAGGATAGATCTATAATTCCAAATCTGAGAACATTAAACATGCACATAACAACCAGTCAAGTAATTTATAGAATCTCTGCTATGTGTCCAATACCATGCTGAAGATTCCAAGTTCCTTTACAACTCTAGGGAATTTATAATTTTGCAAGTTGAGGGACGAAACAAAGCACCCACACTCATACACACATATGTATGTGTATGAGATGAATAAGATGTTAAAGTGCAAAGGATTTTTAAGATACCTCCTTTGGAAACTGGGTGACTGTTGACTCTTTAGGGAGAAGCTTGAACATTTGAGTCCAGCATTGTCAAATTACACTCCTGTGAGTTCCCTCCTATGCCCACTCCCCCAAACTCCTATCTTCTTCTTTATTCATTTCATAAGCAGTTCTGCTTCCCACCTGACCACCAATTTTCTTGCCTGGGGAATTGTCTCCTCTTCATGAGGAATGCAGGCGCTCCAGAGGAAAAAAAAGTAGATTAACTCGGGGAATGGGTGGTATGCAGAAGGCAATAGAAGGAAAAGAAATGATAGAGAAAGGCTTAGGGAGAGACTGTATTTCAAGTCCATGATCAACTATGAATAGAAACTGTTATTGAGACTTGCATATCATCTTATCTTAAACATTCCTTTAGAACGTTTAGTAGAAAAGTCTTTTTTTTTTTTTTTTTTTTTTTGGAGATGGAGTCTCACTGGGTTGCCCAGGCTGGAGTGCAGTGGTGCCATCTCAGCTCACTGCAAGCTCCGCCTCCTGGGTTCACGCCATTCTCCTGCTTCGTCCTCCCAAGTAGCTGGGACTACAGGCGCCCGCCACTACACCAGGCTAATTTTTTTGTATTTTTAGTAGAGACGGGGTTTCGCCATGTTAGCCAGGATGGTCTCGATCTCCTGAACTCGTGATCCGCCCATCTCAGCCTCCCAAAGTGCTGGGATTACAGACGTGAGCCCCCACACCTGGCCCTTTTTGTTCTAATCCTGTTCTAATCCTGTTTTTGTCACTATCTTTATGATATTCATCATCCATGACCACTAACCATCTTTTGGTAACCTCTCTGGATTTGAAATTTCTCCTCTGTAAAAGAGTTTAGTTTCTATGATTTCTACAGTCCTTTCTGTTACTAAGTTTCAAGTTTATTTACATATTTTTGTTCATTGTGTCTTCTATGCAGTGATTCTTCAATTTTCTTTTAACCTTTTAATATAGAATACTGCCTATATTATACATATATTTTACCTTTTTATATAGGTACAACCTGTATACCGCTTACTTGTCTGTATGGAAACTAAGGAGTAGAAAAGCATTACAATTCATATCTCCTATGTCATGTCACTTAGGCTCTGAAATGTTTTATCATCATTTTTTATTTCCTAAAACAAATTCTTTGGGATAATTTTAAACTCAGGTTAGATAAAGAAATGGAGGCAGTTTATATTCATAGAGAAGCTCCAAGCTGAATAGTCCCGGCACCAATAGAAACTACATCATAATTTCTGTTCTATAAAGACATGAAGCAAAAAGGTGATAGAGTACACAAAAACTACTTAATAATTCCTGAAATTTTAAGAATGACTTCCACCAGCTTAATCATTGTTTCTGTGTTCTTCAAATACCATATTTTCTTGATATGAGATACATGCATACACATTTTCTCACATCTTTTCAGCCAATCTCTTGACAGATGGGAAAGGTGTGTTATTGTCTCTACTTATGCCTATACAGTGTGAGATGTGCATAAAAGGAATATGACTAGATTGTCACCTACATTGAGTTACTAGCATTGTTACAGGACCAGCAGGTTCACATGCCTGTTATGCAGTAACAGACAAATACATTGCAACAGCAAGGTTTGCAGCAGAGAAAGAGCTTAATGATTGCAGAGTGACTGAGTGAGCAAACAGGAGGAATCTCCCTGAGGAGTTTTGAGCTGGAGTTTTTAAGGGGATCATGGAGGACAAGAGGCTGGAAAGTAGAAGTTATTGACTGCTTGGGATAAGGGGGATGAAATCATCAGGATGTGGAAACTGCATTCTTGAGCGAGTCAGATCTTCATGGAGTTCTTTGGACCAATTGGCATAAGTAGTTTTACTGGCATGCAGGACCTTGAAAGAATATCTTAAGTGGAAAAGTTAACATTTCACAATGCTTAAGATGTTATCTGTAGAGCAGTTAACAGGAAGTATAATCTTATGACAGGTTGCATGTGATTTGGAGGCAATAGGCAGAAAACGATTTGATAAAGCAGGCCAGAGAGCAAGCTGGCCTAATGATGAATGCTGAATGTCCTGCAAGCTTGGCTTATTTTCATGTCTCCCCCTCCCTTCTTCTCTGGTTGATTTTATAAAGTTTATAGAAACAATTTCAGCGTTGATAGAATCTTACGCAGTTTGTTTCCATTTGTATTCTCCAAAGTCATTTAAAATGTCATATTAAGTTGTCACTACAATTAAATTATAAAACAAAAAGTAACATTGAAATAACAGCTATAAGATTTAAACACCAATCACTGGAGAAAAGACTACATTTCTGTGTTTTCTTGTGAAGAAATAACCAAGAGATTTTCAGAACTTCACGATGCAAGATATGAATAAATAAAGTTGTGTTTCATTTTTTTTGTTCAGACATATCCAAAATATTTGCTTGTCACATACTAGGCAATGCAATTAAAAACAGTAGACATTGCCAAATCTTTATAACTAAATCATGGAATTCTCAAAGCTAAAAGAAATTGTGATCCATTTTGTGCATCTTGAATAAGTATCAGGTGAAAAATTTCCATCTTTTAAAGATTAACTTTTTGGAGATGCTGTATGACTTTCAGTGATGATTCAATGAGGAAAAAATGAAACAAATCTAATCAAATAATAGATAAAGTATGACTCATATGTCTCAAAATTATACTGCCAATTTTAATGCTGTTAAAGGTAACTAATTAAATTAATTAAAAAGCACTGGTTTGCAATGAAGTGCTTTACTTGGTGCCTTGGTGCTTCTGCCACATTGTATCAATTTAAAACCAATATTACATGGAATTATGAAATACCTTTCTCTAATATATAATTACATTTTCATAAAAAGTGAATGTAAGATTTTTGCACAATAAATTTTTTCTTAAATAGTCATACAAAATACCTCTATTCAACACAATCCATAAATTTGTAATGCGTTTCAGAGAAAATCAATTATTTTATCAACAAAAAATAAGTTTAGCAGAAAGTTCTGTTACATAACTGTTATTCATGATAGCATAGCTAGCCACATTGAAGCCTTTGATGCTTAAACACATCATTTAGAGAAGATCTAAGTCAATAGTATTCAAAACATGGTCCCTAAGACACAGCATTACCATCACCTGGGAACCTGATAGAAATACAAATTCTTGAGGTCCTCCCCCTAGGTCTTCTGAATCAGACTCTGGAGGTGGGGTTCAGAAATCTGTATTTCAACAAGTCCTCTAGGTCTATCTTAATGCATGCTGAGTTTTAAGAGCTAGTTATCTAAGGAAACATTATGAAACCTATAGTGATCTTCATGTTTTTCTTCTGGTGCTTATGGTAAGATTAATAGGACAAGTATTCACCAAAGCTTGCAGAATGAGAATTTGGTAGAAAAAATGACTCAAAGTAACCCCCAAAACATCAATCTTTCATAAGGTGCACAGAACTGAACTTGATAAAATGATACCATGTTGTAGGAAAAACCTTACAAATGACTCTTTGATTCAGAATGTGAAAAAGGTCTAGACTAAAACTTAGATATTTCTGTTGAAGAAAAAAGTGCTGTTTAAGTCTAGGAATAGTTAAATATTATGGTTGTTAATAATTGTGCATGTGCATTTAATGTGGAGTTTGTTTCTTTACAAAATCTAGCAATAAAGACACATCATGATAGATGACATGTTAGATCTGATGAATTATGATAGAAATTAAAATGCAATAAATATACATTAAACACATGTAGATAGAGTTCTTTACTACAGGCCCTCTCAGGGCTGTTAATATTATAAAGCTCTTTATAAAGTTCAAAAAAAATTCATAGGGTATACTTGATTTTTAAATTTTGACCATGAGGCCCCTTTACACAAAATCTTGGCAGAACCCTGATTTCATTGAATTTATTTTTATAAATCTGTTTAGATAAATAATAGAGTTGTTATGGATTCTTGAAAAAGAGATGCCAGACATATAGGGTAAGTTACCTTCCTAAATTCCTAAGCTTTTTGGTCTGACCTCAGATAGAATAAGGATGACCTCATCCAAACCTTCCTTTCATTAGTATTTTTGTCAGAGACCAACTTTAGAACTGGATAGAAAAGAGACCGATTCCATTTGAGTTATTAAATTTGGCTTAAACTGTGGAAACCTGTCAGGTGCTTTTCCGAACAAATGCTACTTTGAATGAGGTGCCGTACGTAGTATAGGGGACCAATGTTATTGGCTAATGCAGTATCTCAATGCCTCGGTGAGTGCCCAGCATGCCTGAAGACCTCATAAATCATTTATCTCTTGTAGCCCCAAGAAAAACTAAAGCAACCCATGGGCCAAGACCCCAAGTCTTCATTATTTCTCTGATTCTACTGAATCATCATGTCTTAGTTCAGAAAATGCTCATTCATACGTTATTAAAACAAATTTTACCTAAAATACTCAAAGTATAGTAATAGATAAGTCAAAGTATTTCGCTCTACTTATTTGACTAATAAAACAGAAAAACGTGCAAATTAAATAAGGTATCTAAATCCATTAGTGAATATCTTGTCACTGTCATCAACAAACAAAACCTTGAAAGCATATATTCGATGATGTTTTCAATAATGTCGACTGAACTGTGTTTAATGCTATCAAATGTAAAGAATAAAAGTAATATTTGTGAAACTTGTATTTTCATCGCATTACAATGACATCCAGTGGCTGTCTCTTTAAATAATATATATTTGGATACTTTATACTGCTCAAATAAATGGTAATTTAATGTTTTTCTGAAATTTTCCTTATGTGCATTTCAGGTCGTTATATAATAAATCTATAGTTTCAAAGTTCACCCAAGAGGAAGATAAAGTTTGAGTAGAAAGAGTTGTATAGTGAGCAAATTATTCCCAGCCTCTTTCTATCTCAGTAGTGAATTTACCCTAAGGGATGAATATGACAGTATAGTTTAATTTCCTCATTTTTAGTCCTCCTTGATGCCACTCTTCCTTGTGGGCACCTAAAAGGGACTTCAGAAGGATTTTATCCTATGCTGTTTTATTTTCATTTATATCAGTCAATTATGTACCTGTGACTCAGACTCAGTTTAGATCCAGGATATTTTTCTTACAGTCATTTATTGCTGCCACAAAAATACTCTTAGAAAGCCTTGGGACAGACTTAACTTATCTGCCCTCAAATAATATATTTTTAATTCTTTCTATGTAGAGGACTTTAAAGGGGTTACCTTAGTAACCGCTGCAATGTACATATTCTGCTGGGATTTTGTTAGTGTAACTTTTTATAGTAATGCAATGTTAACAGAGCATAAGAATAGAGGCACATTTTTTTATAGAGCAAACTTTCAATCTAGGTCAAACATATGTTTCTCAGAGAAGTTATCCCTTATGACCTCAGAGTTTTTCCATGATCATGATTTACTTTAATAACTTCAAACAAGTTTGTCTTTTTTAAATGAAGAAGATGGTATGTAGAAAGATGATAGGATAATAGAGGGATGTAAATTATAGCTTTTGGTAAATGCTAAGGGTAAAACAAATTAAATAATATGAAATGATAGATAATTTTCATACTTATGAATCATGTGACCCTCTGCAGAAAAATAAAGTTCAAATTCTTGTGAAATTTATAACTCAGGTCCTGAGAGTAATTGATAGTGATCAAAAAGCAAAATAAGGAAAAGGAGGAGTTAGTCATATTTTAGCCATTTGCAAGCATTTCACAATATAATACGTAACATTGTATATACATACTATATCTAATTATACATATCATACAATATCACCTACAATACTTCAAGAAGAGAAAATATTTTTAACTGTAGTTTTGGCCTATAAAAAAGATCATGCCATTTTAAGTACAAAGTTGGTGATCATATGTCAGTAGTTAATACTATTTGAAGAGCTAAGACCTCATTTATCTACTACTGTTGCTAAACACAGTATTCTTTATCACTAAATTTTAAAGTTGAAGTTTGGATAACTGAGTGCCAAAGTGTGTGTGTGTGTGTGTGTGTGTGTGTGTGAGAGAGAGTATTCAGTGGGAATTTTTTAATTATTATTTTTATTTTTTAAATTTTTTTATTATACTTTAAGTTCTAGGGTACATGTGCACAACGTGCAGGTTTGTTACATATATACACATGTGCCATGTTGGTGTGCTGCACCCATTAACTCATCATTTACATTAGGTATATCTCCTAATGCTGTCCCTCCCCCCTACCCACTCCCCACAATAGGACCTGGTGTGTGATGCTCCCCTTCCTGTGTCCAAGTGATCTCATTGTTCAATTCCCACCTATGAGTGAGAACATGCGGTATTTGGTTTTCTGTTCTTGTGATAGTTTGCTGTGAAGAATGGTTTCCAGCTGCATCCATGTTCCTACAAAGGACACGAACTCATCCTTTTTTATGGCTGCATAGTATTCCATGGTGTGTATGTGCCACATTTTCTTAATCCAGTCTGTCACTGATGGACATTTGAGTTGATTCCAAGTCTTTGCTATTGTGAATAGTGCCGCAATAAACATACATGTGCATGTGTCTTTATAGCAGCATGACTTATAATCCTTTGGGTATATACCCAGTAGTGGGATGGCTGGGTCAAATGGTATTTCTAGTTCTAGATCCCTGAGGAATTGCCACACTGTCTCCCACAATGGTTGAACTAGTTTACAGTCCCACCAACAGTGTAAAATGTTCCTATTTCTCCACATCCTCTCCAGCACCTGTTGTTTCCTGATGCTTTAATGATTGCCATTCTAACTGGTGTGAGATGGTATCTCATTGTGGTTTTGATTTGCATTTCTCTGATGGCGAGTGATGATGAGCATTTTTTCATGTGTCTGTTGACTGTATGAATGTCTTCTTTTGAGAAATGTCTATTCATATCCTTTGCCTACTTTTTGATGGGGTTGTTTTTTCTTGTAAATTTGATTGAGTTCTTTATAGGTTCTGGATATTAGCCCTTTGTCAGATGAGTAGATTGCAAAAATTTTCTCCCATTCTGTAGGTTGCCTGTTCACTCTGATGGTAGTTTCTTTCTTTTGTGCAGAAGCTCTTTAGTTTAATTAGATCCCATTTGTCGATTTTGGCTTTTGTTGCCTTTGCTTTTGGTGTGTTAGACATGAAGTCCTTGCCCATGCCTATGTCCTGAATGGTATTCCCTAGGTTTTCTTCTAGGGTTTTTATGGTTTTAGATCTAACATTTAAGTCTCTAATCCATCTTGAATTAATTTTCATATAAGGAGTAAGGAAAGGATCCAGTTTCAGCTTTCTACTTATGGCTAGCCAATTTTCCCAGCACCATTTATTAAATAGGGAATCCTTTCCCCCTTCTTGGTTTTGTCAGGTTTGTCAAAGATCAGATGGCTGTAGATGTGTGGCATTATTTCTGAGGGCTCTGTTCTGTTCCACAAAGCATGATGCCTCCAGCTTTGTTCTTTTGGCTTAGGATTGTCTTGGCAATGTGGGTTCTTTTTTGATTCCATATGAACTTTAGAGCAGTTTTTTCCAATTCTGTGAAGAAAGTCATTGGTAGCTTAATGGGGATGGCATTGAATCTATACATTACCTTGGGCAGTATGGCCATTTTCACAATATTGATTCTTCCTATTCATGAGCATGGTATGTGGGGAATTTTTTAAATACACATATTCTTGCATTGCTCTAAAGCCTTCAGTGCTGCCCCTGATGGAAAATTGAGAGTCAGAAAAAAACAAGCCTATAAAGAAAAATTATTCCCAGGACCCATCCCTACTGCTAGTTACCTGAACCCTCTTTCTAAGAATGGTAAAAGCTTTTATAAAAGAAGGCATTACAACTAATAACTATAATTATATATGCATATATAATTCTGATAATGAGACGGCCTAGTGGGAAGGGGTCTCCAGAGAAACTCCAACTAGCTTGTGCACTGAGAGGAGTGCACACTGGGGTGGAGCCACAGAAGTTCATGCCATTTGCAGTTGGGGAGGAACATGGTCCCTCCTATTCCTGGGTAGAACCTGGAATTCAGACTGCCAGGTGAGAAGCACACTAGCAGGACCTTGGATTTACAGAGGGTCCCTGGTTCCCTCTTCTCTCTTCTCTCTCCTCTCTTCTCTTCTCTTCTCTTCCCCAATAAATTCCATTATTCTCACCCTTCAAATTGTCTGTGAGCCTAATCTCTCATGGCATTTGACAAGAACCCAACTCTTAACTAAGGAAAAAGTCCTGCAATATCTTTGGCACTCAACATGGGGCTTAGAAGGGGTGAGTGAAATGGGAACTCAAAATCTTTCACTGTCAATTCTAAGCCTTTCAATCCTCGGACTTCTGAGGGTAGGGGAAACCATGCCTCCATCCCTGTCACTCCCAAGATCAGGGGCTTTTCCATGGCCTTTTTCTTGTTTCAGGCCAGATGGGTGAGTGACTTCTCCTCACTCCCCCTCCACTCCCAGCTGGGGGTGGGGAATACCACGTGTCCATGCCCTTCCCGAGCCAAGGTGTTCAACTTCATTGGACAGTAATTAAGCTTTTCTCCCTGGTGAAGGAACCAGTTGCATAAGAATAAGATTGTTTCCCCGGGCATCCTTTTCCCTACCTCATCAGCAGGTAACTTAGTTTCTTTTCCATTTGGGAGGTGTTTTACTAGGCTAGAAGTGATAAGGATCACTGTTTATATTCTCTGTAAAGTTTTAATTGTGAAAAAGGATTTGTGAGGCTGGTCTTAAGCTGTAGCCAATCTAGTGTGCTTTGCATGTCTGTATGGTTCATAGCAAACTTCTCTGAAGGCCTCCATCTTATTTTGCATCCTGGGAGCATGGCCTGTAACTCTATGGCAAGGCTTTGCTTAACAATCCTGCCTTAGGGAATGCGTTCCTTTCTGACTTGGTATCTGCATGTTTTCCTAGCCCTGTATCTTAAAGCGCACCACCAGGGGAATGGATTTTCTCCTGCCTGTCTGTATAGTTATATGTGTGTGTGTGATGTCTGTAAAAATAACTCTAATTAATTTGGCCTAAAGAAAGACAAGCACTTGGATCAAATATTTTTTAAAGGGAAGATAAAAGTTGTTGTACCCTTCAGTTCATGTGACTTTAATTTTTGAGAAGTAAAAACAGCCTTAAACATTATTGGTAAAAGGCAGATGTCATCAAACTGTAATAAGTGAACTAAATTATGCAGATTATATGTAAGGTTTGCTAAGTGTTTTGAGGTTATAAACTGCTTTTTGGATTTTGAGAAGTATTTAACTTGTCAGATTCACAATTGGTAAGGCCAGGGTACATATGGAACTAACACGCCCTTAATTATGCTGGGAGTCAAACCATGGCTGCACCTACCACACAATTAAAACAATTTACCAGGTTTTACATTAAAGTTAATAATTACTAGGAGTTGCCATTATAACATGTAATTGAGACTACTGGAAATAGACTTACATGCAAGTTGTGTAAGAACAGTAAAATGTGGGGGTTTTTTTGTAAAAGGTTATAAGAATGCTCAGAAATGTAATTTTTGCCCAAGGTTAAAGCATTGTTTTAAATTAGATAGGATAAAGTTGAAGGTTTAAACAAGTGGTGGAAGGATTGTGGAAATTAGTCTTACAGAAGAGATTCTCGGTGTGAACGTATTAACTGAACTCACAAAGATATTATGTGGGTTTTCTGTAAATTAAGCATTAAAATGTAAAGCACAACAAGGTATTCTTAACCTGCTAATCTGCTCTTAGGCAAAATTTGTAAAGGGTTATAAAAGGTGTTTGCTTATTTAAAATTTCTGAGTCATTATTTTGGACAAATTAATATTTATGGTAACATGGAATTCTATTTCATAATATCAAGTGTTTTAAACTTCGAACATATCAAACAGCCTTCCCCAGATCTAACTTTAGTTTCAAAATTGTCCTTCCTGATGCCTGGCTTCTTTGATAGATCAGAGGACCCCTGAGACATAAACAGTATTATTTGACATGTTTAGGTACGTGGGATTGCCAAAATGATATTCAGTCTTTTTAGTTTATATTTTTTGTGAGTAATACTAAAATATGTTCCAAAATTGTATGGGATTTCTAAAACTGATGTCTAAGTATGTGCTATCAATCATAATTAAGGTTGTTATGTTATTGTAAACCATGGAGATAATCAAACTTCTTGGTCAATTGTGTTTCTAACTGTAACTACCCTGGACATTTTGCTATTCAGTCTATTGTTATCTTGTTTTAGTCTTTTTCAAAAGATGATTTATAATCTATAGAATCACAACAGGTGCTCTCAAATACAGGTTTCTGATAACTTTGGAGATTGGGACATTTGAAAATGACAAAGAAAAATGTGAAAGACTCATGAAGAGCTAAAATGTTCACAAATATCAAGTGCCGAGACCTGCTTGGTTGTGGAGACCCTAACCCAGCGGCTCTAGAGGAATTAAAGACACACACACAGATATATAGGGTGTGGGATGGGAAATTGGGGCTGACATCCTTCTGTGCTGAGAGCCACAGAGTTTTACCCACATATTTATTGACAGCAAGCCTGTGATAAGCATTGTTTCTATAGATTATAGATTAACTAAAAGCATTCCTTATGAGAAACAAAGGGATGGGCTGCAACAAAGGAGTGGGCTCTGGCTAGTTATCTGCAGCAGGAACATGTCCATAAGGCACAGATCGCTCCTGCTATTGTTTGTGGCTTAGGAACGCCTTAAGCGGTTTTCCACCCTGGGTGGGCCAGGTGTTCCTTGCTCTTATTCCGGTAAACCCACAACCTTCAGCATGAGCGTCATGGCCATCACGAACATGTCACAGTGCTGCAGAGATTTTGTTTATGGCCAGTTTTGGGGGCCTGTTCCCAACAGTCAAAGCGATAACTAAATGGGCTGAACTTAGAAATCTGAAGCAACCTTTTTAACTTTTGCTTGGAATATTGCTGATCCTTGTTTTTCAGAGTCAAGGAAACTTATTTTGAACTATTTATGGCCTTTAATAATTGAGTAAGTTATTCTGTGAACAAAGTTTGGAGAATGTTTGTTTCTCTTTGCCTAGTTCCTCTAGAATTTGAAGCTATCTGTGAGTATTCTTAACTTATGGCAAAATATAGATGTCTGCATCAGTGTGATAAGAATCTTTTTTTTCAGCAAGACACAATTGCAGAAACTGGTCTTGCAGGGCTGATAAAGAGACTGGCCTCATACCCTTACCTACACAGTCCCTATACAAGTTTCCTGACCTGTGATCAATAAAGAATGTCACTTTCTCATAGGTCCAGGAACTCCAAGTTTATTGTGGGACCTTAAAAGAAAAGGATCACCGAACTCACTGGTATTTGAGGATAGAAACCCATGACTGGGCTTGACTTTAAAAGGTCTTATCTGAGATTTGTTGTGGAACAGAGTTCCTTGAAAGCCAATCTAAAAGGCCAATGTAGAAATAGTTATTCTTGCTGCACTTTATGCCAATAATTAGGCCAAGTATAAGCCTAAAGCCCATTTTGCAAACAACTCAATCCTATCATGATTTATTTTTTTAACTAAAATGAGTACTGGAGAGAGAGAAATCATGTTTTACAACATCATACATTTGTCATTAAATTCTAAACTCATTAGTTGCTTTTAAGTTTTTGCCACATTTTTAGACCAACCCTGCTTGCTCCTGTGAACCTATGAGAAATCTCTAGCTACAGTTCAGAAAGAACAAAAGGGATGGGTAATGTAGAAATCAGGATCAATATGCTAATTCTGAGCAATTATCCTGTAAATCCTTAGCAAACACTTAGCAAGGATTACATATAACCTGCAACAGGTGAAAGCAATAAATAGGATGCCCATCACTAGGAGGTTTCCTTTTGGGAAAGTAATTCCAAGGGAGCTAACCAAGGCCAAGCACCACGCACCGAAATCCTAGCAAGCATCATTATAGCCATCAGCTATATGGATGTGTCACAAGACATCCTTTTCTCTCCCTTGTTGGAGAAGGACTCAATTCCCCCGCTTCACCTTAGCATTCGGCTTATAATAAGGAGTTCAAGCAACACCCCTCAAGACACATTTTTGACCCAAACTCAATTCATAAATGAGGTCTAGGAAGTTCACAGCTACTGATAGCAGGGGAAATAGGGTGTACATAGGTAGAGTGGATAATTCCCACCACCCCATATGCCCCTCACTCTATGGGTGCAAGCTGCTTTGGCATCCATGGCGGCACCTGCCAAGGTTACCAACACTCAGGGATGCAAAGATGGAAGAGGAAAAGAGGATGTTCTTCCTTCTCTCCCTTTTGTACCCAAGGTGTCTGCTAGAAAGAGAAGGAAACCAGGGATGCCTGTTCCCCACTTTCTAGATGGGTAGCCGTTCATCTTCAGTCTGTACCCCTTTTGAAGGCATCCTGAACCCTGGGACTCTTTTGATAAATGCCTTCTTTTCTGTTCTCTTCCTCTGTCCTCTCTTCACTGATAGGTAATTTTGTCTCCATAATGCAGGACACTCTCCTCAGATGCATCCTCCAAACTGGGAAAAGTTAATTTACCAAACCTTAAACTGATTGGCTTATAATTGGCTCAGGGAAGGGAATGCAGAAACCCAACATGTCGGCAAAAGGCTGTTTTCTTGTTGTTTTGTTTTGTTTTTTAACCAGTCATGCTTTTGGCCTCCCTCTCCCTGTGCAAACTGGTAGAAAGCTTCAGGACATTTGAGGTGTCCTTACCCCTCCCCTTGTTTTGTTTTGATACATGTTTTCTATAGCCTGGTTTGTCTCGCCTTCAGCCCATCAAACTCTAAACAGTCATGCAATTGGAGCTTTGGATGATGGCCCCTTATGCTGGGAACCCTTAAATAGGCTTCTGAGGGAGGACTGCCATTTTCCCCCATGTAGCACTCCCTGTCAGCAGGAAGCAGTTAAAATCAGTTTTCATCCTGATCCTCATCCTTATTCTAACAGCAGTTAGATGTACTTTTTTAGAGGAGGGGAATGAGATAGCCAGGTGGGAATGGATCTCCAGAGAAACTCCAACCAATCTGCACGTTGGGAGGAGTACACACTGGGGTGGAGCCACAGAAGTTTGCACCATTCACAGCAGGAAAGAGCCTGGCCCCTCTTCTTCCTGGGTGGAAACTGGAATTCAATCTGCCAGGTGGGAAGTGCACCAGCAGGACCCTGGCCTTGCAGAGGGTCCCTGTTTCCCTGTTTTGCCTTTTTGCCCAATAAATCCCATTATTCTCACGCTTTAAATTGTCTGTGAACCTAATCTCTCATGGCTGTGTAACAAGAGCACAGCTCTTAGCTGAACTAAGGAAAAATTCTTGCAACAATAAGTCTTATTTTTCTCAGCTCCTATCTCACTGTACTTCTGTCCTTGTAATGTATTTCTGTTATGGAGTGACTTTACTAAAATACAAATAAAGGGAAAGGCCTTTTAGGTTGAGTTGATTTCTTAATCTCCAGGCATACCTACCACTATCAACCGTGCTCCATATTGAAACCCAGTAACCTCTTTATGAGCTATTATGTTGTTGGGATGACCATTTCTTGCCCCCTCCTAAGATCATAGGATGTTTGGCTTTTTAAGTATATTTTTGTTGCTTTTCATAGTTCATTCTGTTTCTTGTTATTTTTGTTATTGGCTTTTACTTCTTTCAGCCTGCCTCTAGCAGTCTCTCTCCATAGTTCCCTAATTCATTATGTTATCCTGCTATGGACAGAGGAATCAGAATAAATCTGTTTAAATTGCCATAAATTTGGTAACTATTAAGCAGAGGTTTTGTGTAGAGCACAATACTAAGCCATTCACAGGTGTCTTAGACACATAGTGTCTAAGATACATGTGCGTGAGATATAGTCTCTTTCTTTGGCTTGTTCTGGACTATATTTTTCAAGATACTGATTTCAGTATTTCTCTTTCTAGCTCTCTCCCTTTCACACTCTTTCTGTCTCTCTGTCTCTATAGCCATTTCTTTCCACAGAATCACATTTAATTCCACTGTTTCAACTATTTCTTCCATATATAAGAACACAAGATCTTGAACTCATAACAAGCTTCAAGATGGCTGAGAAATATAAATTTTTCAGTCAACTATGGAATTCTACTTTTAAAGATTTCCCAAGATATTGTATATCTTTATAAATACTAATTGTTCTGGTTATTAACCAATTGTGCTCATTATTGGCTGAAAAATCTCAGAATTATCTTTAAGTCTACTCTCTACCACAACTTGCACATCTAATAAAATCTTGTGGAGTAACCTCCCTAATGGCTTTTATTTACATCCATATCTCACTTATATTCATTTCCTTTTTACTCCCAATAGTACTTTTTTTTAACCTGGAAAACTTGAGATGGCAAGATTGGCCAAGGCATTACAGATGATGGGACTTATAGCTGTGGTCATTGCTCCACACAGCTTCACTTTGAAAGATTCCAGAACTTTAGAGCTCTTTTTATTTTTTGTGTGTTTACATCTATTTTTCAGAAAGTTGGGCTTTGTCACATTGTGGCTTCTATATCTAGAATAACGAACTCATAAATAAAATAGTGATGTAAGAAACTCCTTTTAACTGAGAGTTTCATAAGAAAATGCAAGCTCACTATTCATGTACATGTAAATTTACATTTACAATGTAAACAACTGATAAAATATTGTATAAGTTAGAAGTGAGTTTCTTATATTTCCATTTTAAATTTTGCCATGAGATTTGTGTCCTCAACTGACAAAACGAAGAGTTACTGTTAATATATACTGCTTTTCACATAGGAGTGTATTGACTTTTCTTAAGCTAACCACTACCTCTTTTTCCACTCTCATCTTTCTTGAATCCACTATGTACCACCTATAATTAAGATGAACAGTACTAGTTCACGTTTCCTGTACTTCATTGTCTCTATGGTTTGCTCATGCTGTTCCCATGCCAGAAATGCACACTTTGACCAACCAAATATATTTCTGGCTCTGGGTTTTTTGGCTGAACATTTCATTTATGACATTCTATTTGTGAAATTCACCTATATCATATTGTGCAGCAATAGTTCACTTATTTTTACCACTCCGTAGAGTCTAGTATATGAATATGAGAAATTATCCATTTTAAAGTAGATAAGACTTTGGATTGTTTCAAAATTTTAATCATTTCAATATTGCCCAGTATTACCTTCTTGGCCAGGTCTTTTATCTTTTGGTAAATGTAGATAGATAGTAGATAGACACACACACACACACACACACACACACACACACACACACATACACACACGTACTTGCATATATATACCTTGGAATGAATTACTGAGTCATAGAGTAGGCATATGTTAAACATTAGTAAATACTGCTAAACAATTTTCACAGAGGTTGTACTAGTTTATAATTCCATTAGAAGTATATGAGAATTTCAGTTGCTGTGAATTGTCACCAAAATTTGAGATTCTCAGTCTTTTTAATTTTAGCAATTCTCACAGTATATTATAGTATCTCATTATGGATTTAATTCATATTTCCATACTAGTTGTTGAAATTGAGCAACTTAATGTATGTTTCCTGACCGTTTGTATTTTTTAACTGTCTGTCAATGAAAACACCTTACCCATTTTGGCATTGGCTTTATGCCCTTTTTCAATATGTTTATAGGTGCTTTTATTATTTAATTAAGTCTTTGTCAGTTATGGGTTTTACCACTTTCTGACTTGCCTCCATACTCTTTTTAAAATTATCAGAAAAAGTGTGTAACATCTATTTGCCTTTCTGTTCTTTTAATTATGTATTTTGGTGACTGGAAATTTGTACTTTTAATGATTACTACATTGTGTGTGTGTGTGTGTGTGTGTGTGTGTGTGTGTGTGTGTGTGTGTGTGTGTTTTGAAATTTACCTGGCAGTTCATTCATATGTGCTCCTGTGTTAATATTCAAAGGCTTTATTGTTTTACATTTTACTTAAGGACTTTAGGTCCTGGAAACCTGAAACTTGTGAATATTATATGAGATGTTACTCAAAATATGATTTCTTCTTGTGTATTCGTTTTAATCAACACTATGTATTGAAAAATCTTCCCTTTCTCTATTATTATGTAGTAAAGTCTTTGAAGATAACTTAAGGGTCTTTTTGATTTGTCTAGATGTTTCTGTATTCTCAGTTCTGTTACATTTGTATAATTTGTCTATCTTTTTGTCGATGTCAAGTTATAATAATTATTTTTTCAATACTGCCTTACTATTCTTTAGCTCTATATTTCCACATAATTTTCAGAATCAGCTCTTCTATTTACACACACACATGCACACACGCAAGGACTACTAGGATTTTGCTTAGAATTGCATTAAATCCAAAAATATATTGGAAGAGGAAAATAGACACATACTCATTGTTCAGTCTTCCAGTAGAAGAACACAACATATTCCCCCACTGATTAGATTCTCTCTTTTTTTTAATAAGGGATTTTAATTTTTTTGTTGACATCAGACCTTCTCCATTTTCACCAAGAATCATTGCATCAGAAATGATCAAGTTCTGAAACCCGAAACAGCTGTATAATTTGTGGGGCCCTTTTCAAAATGAAAATGCAGGGCTCTTTGTTTAAAAATTAAGACTATAACAACAGTGATAGCAAAACATTAAACCAAGTGTAGGGCCCTTCTAATTATGAACCCTGCGTGACTGCATAGATTGGACACCCATAAAGTTGCCCTATGTGAGACAGACTGTACTTGCTGATCTGATCTACACAAATGGAGTCATTTATCCCATGAAGATTGCAGTGAAATTTAGAGAACAAGAAAGGTATTTGCAAAAAAAAAGGTCATAAAACTTTAGAAAGAAATGTTTCTTGCAAATATGAAAACTTTTTCTAGAGAGAATACACAAACAAATGAATTCTTACAATTCTCAGCTATTGATTTCAGAAGACAATTTATGCTGATCAACATAAGAAAGCAGAAATGTCAAAGAGGTGAAGGGACTCGCATTTGCTCAATTTCCCACAACTATTACCATTTACAAGAATGTAGTACTGAATTCAAATGAAAAAAGTATCCAGAATTCAATTCTGTCTTTCAGATTTTACTGTACAGATAATAACTTAGTTGAAACAAATGCATACCAGCAAGTAAATGATAGCTGTGTGATGTATACAAGAAAGGGTATCAAGCCAAATTAAAATTCAAATACTTGATAAGATACAAGGCTATCATTAGGTAAGACAAATGAAAAGCAATACTGTTATCCATTAATTCAGCAAATGTTTATTGCATGCTTACTACATATTAAGTGAGAAGGCAAAAAAAAATGTTTCTTTTTTGAGACAGAATCTCACTCTGTTGCCAAACTGGAATGCAGTGACAGGATCTCGGCTCACTGTAACCTCCGCCTCCCAGGTTCAAGAGATTTCCCTGTCTTAGGCTCCCAAGTAGCTGGGACTACAGGCGTGCACCACTACGCCTGGCTAATTTTTCATATCTTTAGTAGACACGGGGTTTCACCATGTTGGCCAGGCTGGTCTCAATCTCCTGACCCTCGTGATCCACCAGCCTCAGCCTCTCAAAAGTGCTGGGATTACAGGCGTGAGCCACTGCAGCCAGCTGACAAAAATTAAGATTATACATATAATCTATTATATATATAAGATTGTATGTATGATATATATGATTCAGAGATGAGTGATAATGAGAATAAAGAAAAGTAGACAAAAATAATCGGAAGTGGAGAGGGGTTAATTCCCCCCCCCCGCCCCCCGAGATGGAGTCTTGCTCTGTGGCCCAGGCCCAAATGCAGTGGCACCATCTCCGTTCACTGCAACCTTCTGCCTCCCGGATTCAAACAGTTCTCTGCCTCAGCCCCCCGAGTAGCTGGGATTACATGCACCCACCGCCACGCCCGGCTAATTTTTGTGTTTTTAGTAGAGCCAGGGTTTCACTGTCTTGACCAGAGTGGTCTTGAATTTCTGACCTCGTGATCCACCCATCCAGGGGTTAAAATTTTAAATAAGGTGGCGGTCAAGCTAGGTTTCACAAAGATGAGATTTCAGAAAATGCTTGAAGAATTGGGTATTGTGAGAGTTTCTATTGTGTTTGTAGATATGTAGAGATTAAAAGTAAAGGAGAAGAGATAAATTATGAAAGTCTGGGAGGTGAGAAGGGAATGAATCAAAGGGTGTATGCAAAGAGACAGGCTCTGTAAAGGGAAAAGACACTCAATTTTCTGAGATCAGAGAAAGTTAAAAATGAGTTCAGAGTAAAAGGACATTGTAAATGGTTGACTTTTATACAAAGTTAAAGTGATATTAGGAACCTGAAATCTTATGGCATACCACCTTAATTTTGTATGACAAGTAACAATAATTGGTAGAAAAAAAAGTACGTAGGATAGAAAAGTAAGAATATATAACTGAGAGCTAAGCTAAGGAAAAACAAGCTTATTTGGAATAATGCATGAATAGGTTCAACATTTAACGAATTATTATTGTGACAGCTTATAAAGGAAGCATCATGCAAAATAAGAACATTTATTTATTTGTCCATTAATTTTAGATTCACAGGGGTACATGTGCTTGTTACATTTTTATTACAGGCATAATGGCTGGGATTGGGCTTCTAGTGTACCCATCACCCAAATATTGTACATTGTATCCAGTAGGACATTTTTCAACCCTCACAGTTTTAGAGTCCCCAGAGTCTGTTTTTCCCATCTTTTATGTCCTTGTGAACTATTTGTTTAGCCCCCAGTTGTAAATGAGGACATACGATATTTTATTTTCTGCTTCTGTGTTACTTAGGGTAACAGCTTCCAGTTCCATCCATGTTGTTGAAAAGTATGTGAATTCATTTTTTTCTGTGGCTGTATAGCATTCCATGGTGTATATATACCATATTTTCTTTATTCAGTCTACTGTTGGTGGGCACTTACTTTGGTTCCATGACTTTACTGTTATAAATAGTGCTGCAATAAACATACGAGTGCAGGTGTCTTTTTGATGATATAATTTCTTTCCTTTGGGTAGATACACTGTAGGGTTGCTGGGTTGAATGGTAGTTCTAGATTTCATTCTTTGAGATATCCGTAATATTTTCCATAGAGGTTGAACCAATTTACATGCCCATCAACAGTGTGTGAGCGTTCCCTTTGCTCCACATCCACACACAAACATCTATTGTTTTTTCACTTTTTAATAAAAGCCATTATGACTGGTGTAACATAGTATCTCAGGGTGGTTTAAATTTGTATTTATTTGATGATTAGTAATGAGCATTTTCTTATGTATTTGTTGGCTGCTTGTGTTTCTTCTTTTTTAAAGTTAACAAATTATTAGGTGTGTTTCCTAATTACTACTCATTCCTCCTTGTCCTTCTCCTCCTTCTCATAGTACTATTAATAAAAAGTAATGCTTTTTTTGAGTGCTTGTTATGGGTTTAGACACTGTTGTAAGCATTTTGCATGTATTTACTCAGTCCTCACAATAACCTTATGAACAGTGATGTGCTAGTAAATCTTTAACAACTAACTCTCTGGGGGTAAATCTTTGATATGTAGTGTTTTCTGGTTTGTGTGGTATAAATAGCATACCATGATCAGTTTCAAATTTGCAGCATGATATCACCGTTTGCAGAATTGAGAAGAGATATGCAGTAGCACACCATTATATAGTATTTATACTGTACAGACAAAATAGATGCAAATAACCTACAGAATATAGATAATAGTAAAATATAGTAAAGTCATTAGGAAGTGTAGGAAATAAAAATTAACATTTACTGTAAAAATCCTCCCAGCTATTCACCAGGTTGGCATAAAAGACAGAGTTAAAGCCAGCTGCCATGTTAATAGGAAACAATACTTTTCCTCTGGTCATCTGCAGCTGCAAAATATATCATTCCCCCTTCTTTGGGTGACTATCTCTTTCTTACTAATTGAAGAACACGGTTCTCTAAAAGATTTAGAAACTTTGCTGTTTAAAATTATACCTGTCAAGATGAAATATCCCACTCTTGTGTGTAAAATCAAAGTCACTTTTTACTAGATATTGAAGGAACATCCTTCAAAATAATGAGCCATCTATGACAAACCCACAGCCAACATCATACTGAATGGGCAAAAGCCAGAAGCATTGTCCTTGAAAACCAGAACAAGATAAGAATGCCCTATCTCACCACTCCTATTCAACATAGTATTGGAAACCTTTGCCAGAGAAATCAGCCAAGGGAAAGAAAAGGGTTCCAAAAGGAAGAGAGGAAATCACACCATACCTGTTTGCATATGATATGATTCTATACCTGGAAAATTCCATACTCTGCCCAAAAACTCCTTGATCTAATAAACAATTTCAGCAGGGTTTCAGAATACAAAATCAATATTCAAAAATCAGTAGCATTCCTATTCACCAACACCATCCAATCTGAAAGAAAAATCAAGAATGTAATCCCATATGCAATAGCCATAAAAATAAAATACCTTAGGAATACAGCTAACCAGGGAGGTGAAAGATCTCTGCAATGATAGTTACAAAACTCCGGTCAAAGAAATCAGAGAGGACACAAACAAATGGGAAAACATTCCACACTCAAGGATAGGAAGAATCGACAGTATTAAAATGGCCATACTGCCCAAAGCAATTTATAGATGCACTGAAATTCTTATCAAACTACCAATGACATCTTTCAAAAAAGTAGAAAAATCTATTTTAAAATTCACTTGGAACCAAAAAAGAGCTTAAGTAGCCAAGGCAATCCTCAGCAAAAAGAACAAAGTCAGAGGCATCACATTACCCAACCTCAAACTCTACTGCAAGGCTGCAGTAACCAAAATAGCATGGTACTCATACAAAAACAGACACAAAAGACCAATGAAACAGAATAGGGAGTCCAGATATAAAGCCACACACCTACAACCATATTGTTTTTGGCAAAGTAAACAAAAATAAGCAATGGAGAATGGACTCCCTATTCAATAAGTGATGCTAGAATAACTGGCTATCCGTATGCAGAAAATTGAAACTAGACCCCTTCCTTAAACCATATACAAAAATCAACTCAAGATGGATTAAAGACTTAAAACCTAAAACTATAAAAATCCCTGAAGATGACCTAGGAAATACCATTCCGGACATAGGAACTGGCAAAATATTTTATGACAAAGACATCAGAAAACAAAGAACAAAGATAAAAATTGACAAATGATACGTAATTATACTAAAGAACTGCACAGCAAAAGAAACTATCAACAGAGTAAACAAACAACCTACAGAATGGAAGAAAATATTTGTAAACTATGCATCTGACAAGGAACTAATATCTAAAATCTATAAGGAACTTAAATCAACAAGCAAAAACAAACAACCCCATTAAAAGGTGGGCAAAGGACATAAACAGACACTGTTGAAAGTAAAACATACGTGTGGTGAACAAGCATGTGAAAAAAATTCTCAACATCCCTCACCATTGGAGAAATGCAAATCAAAACCGCAATGAGATATTATCTTACACCAGTCAGAATGGCTGTTACTAAAAAGTCAAAAAATAGCAGATGCTGGTGAGGTTGTAGAGAAAAGGAAAGGCTTATACACTGCTGCTAGGAATGTAAATTAGTTCAGTCATTGTGTTTCTTCTTTTGAGACATGGCTTTTCATGTTCTTTGCCTAGTTTTTAATAGGCTGTTTATTTTATTCTTATTGAGATGATTGAGTGCCTTGAAGATTCTGGGTATTGATCCTTTTTTGGAGGCATGATTTATAAATATTTTCTCTGAGTTTGTACGTTGTTTATTCTGTTGGTTATTTCTTTTGCTGTGCAGAAGCTTTTTAGTCTAAGTCCCATTTGTCTATTTTTGTTTTAGTTGCAGTTGCTTTTGGGGTCTTCATCATAAATTCTTTGCCTAGGCCAATGTCCAGAAGATATTTTCCCAGGTTTTCTTCTAGGATTTTTAAACTTTGAGGTCTTCGTTTAGGCTTTTAATCCATTTTGAGTTAATTTTTATATGTGATGAGAGATAGTGGTCCAGTTTCATTCACCGTTTATTGAATATGGCATCCTTTCCTCGTTTATTTTTGTTGACTTTATCTAAAATCAGTTGGTTGTAGTCTGTGCTTTTATTTCTGGGTTCTCTGTTTTGTTCCATTGCTCTATGTGTCTGTTTTTGTACCAGTGCCATGATGTTTTAGTTACTGTAGCCTTGAAGTATAATTTGAAGTCAAGTAATGTGATGCCTTCAAATTTGTTCTTTTTTTCTTTCTTTTTTTTTTTAAATAGAGATGGGGACTTGCTATATTGACCAGGCTGGTCTTGAACTCCTAGCCTCAAGCGATCCTGCCATCTTGACTTCCCAAAGTACTGGGATTACAGGTGTAAGCCCCCATGCTGGCAAATTTGTTCTTTTTGCTTAGCAGTGCTTTGGCTATGTAGGTTTTTGGTGGTGGTGTTCCATATGAACTTTAGGATTTTTTTCTTATACTGCAAAAGATGACATTGATAGGCTAATAGAAATTGCGTTGAATCTGTAGATTGCTTTGGGTAACATGGTCATTTTAACAATACTGATTTTTCCAATCCATGAGTATGAGATATTTTTCCTTTTATTTGTGTCATCTACAGTCTCTTTCATCAGTGTTTTGTAGTTTTCCTTGTAGAGAGCTTTCATCTCCTTGGTTATATGTATTCATAGGAGTGTGTGTGTGTGTGTGTGTGTGTGTGTGTGTGTGGCTATTGTAAATGAGATTGTGAGATTGAGTTTTTAATTTGATTCTTGGCTTGAACATTATTGTTGTATAGTAATACTTCTGATTTTTGTATACTGATTTTATATCCTGAAACTTTTCTGAAGTCATTAATCAGCTCTAGGAGTCTTCTAGAGGAGTTTTTAGGGTTTTCAAGGTATAGAATCATGTTATCAGCAAACAGATAATTTGACTTCCTATTTTCCCACTTGGCTATCTTTTATTTCTTGCTCTTGCCTGATAGCTCTGGTTAGGACTCCAGTACTGTGTTGACTAGGAGTGGTGAGAGTATGCATCCTTGTCTTGTTTCAGTTCTTAGGAGAAATGCTCTAAACTTTTCCTCATTCTGTGTGATACTGGCTGTGGATTCATCATAGGTGACTCTTATTATTTAGAGCTTTGCATAGTTTGTTGAAGGTTTTTATCATGAAGGAATGGTAGGTTTTATGGAATATTTTTTCAGCATCTTTTGAGATGATACGGTTTTTGTCTGTAGATCTGTTCATGTGGTAGATCACCTTTATTGATTTGTATATGTTGAGCTATCCTTGCATCTCTGGAATAAAGGACATTTGATCATGGTGAATTATCTTTTTGATGCACTGTTGGATTTGGTTTCCTAATATGTTGTTGAGGGTTTTTGTAGGAACTTTTATCATGGATATTGGCCTGTAGTTTTTCATTTTTGTTGTGTCCTTGCCTAATTTTGGTACTAAAGTAATACTCGATTCATAGAATGAGGTAGAATGGAATACCTCCTCATTGATTTTGTTTTAATATTTTCAGTTAGATTGGTGCCAGATTTTTGTATGTCTAGTAATATTTGGCTGTGAATCTATCTGATCTTGAGTTTTTTTTTTTGGTTGAGAGTTTTTTTTATTTTTATTTTTATTACTGATTTGATTTCATTGCTTATTATTGGTCTGTTTAGGGTTTCTGTTTGTTCCTGATTTAATCTTGGGAGGTCATAAATTCCCAGGAATTTATCAATTTCCTCTAGGTTTTGTAGTTTTGTGTGCATACAGGTGTTCATAGTAGTTTCTAATGATCTTCTGTATTTCTCTGGTATCATTTGTGATGTCGCCTTTATCATTTCTCATTGTACTTATTTAAATGTCTCTTTTTCTTAGTCTAGCTAGCCATCTGTCAATACTGTTTGTCTTTTCAAAGAACCAATTGTTCTTTTCATTGATCCTTTGTATCATTCGTTTTGCCTCAATATCATTTAATTCTGCTCTAATATTTGTTATTTCTTATCCTCTGCAATCTTTGGGTTTGGTTTGTCCTTTATTTTCCTAGTTCCTTATGGTGTAATGTTAAGTTGTTAATTTGAGATCTTTCTCTCTTTTTGATGTAGACATTAATGCTATGAGCTTTCCTCTAAGCATTTTTTGCTGTCTCAGAGGTTTTGGTATTTTGTGTCTCTGTTTTCAAGGAGTTTTTTGATTTCTGCCTTTATTTCATTGTTTACTCAAAAGTTGTTCAGGAGAAAGTTGTTTAGTTTCTGTGGACTTGTGTATTTATGAGAGTTCCTCTTGGTATTGGTTTCTAATTTTATTCCGCTGTAGTCCAAGAACATAGATGATATACTTTTTTCTAATTTATTGAGATGTGCCTTATACCCAAGCATATGATCTATTTTAGAGAATATTCCATGTATTGATAAGATATATATACCTTACATATATTCTGCAGAACATATCAATATATATGATTATATATTTTATATATATATCTCATATCGTATATATTCTGCAGTTCCTAGGTAAAATGTTTTACAGATATCAAACAGGCCCATTTGGTCTAAAGTTCAGTTTAAGTTCAGAGTTTCTTTGTTGATTTTCGTTTTCAGTGACCTGGCTAATGATGTCAGTGGGGTGTTGAAATCCTCCACTATTATTGTACTGCTATCAATCTATTTTTTTTAGATGAAGTAGTATTTAAGATAGTTAAATCGTCTTGAACAGTTTATCATTATATAATGTCCTTCTGTGTACTTTTGTTGGTTTAAAGTCTGTTTGATCTGATCTGAGAATAGCTATTCCTGCTTACTTTTCTTTTCCATTTGCCTAATATATATTTTTCCACCTTTTTACTTTGAGTAGGAATGTGTTTTTAGCCGGTAGGTGGGTTTCTTGTAGACACCAGAGGATTGTGTCTTCTTTTATTCATCCAATTTGCAACTCTATACATTGTCAGTGGGACATTTAGGCCATTTACCTTCAAGGTTAATAAGAATATACAATACTTTGTTCTTGACATAGTATTGCTAGCTAGTTGTTTGGGAGTTTCGATTGTGTAGTTGTTTTACAGGATCTGTGAGCTTTGTGTTTATGTGTACTTTTGTGATGTCTATTATACTTTCATTTTCATATTTAGAGCTCCTTTTAGTTAAATCGTAGGACCAGTTTAGCATGATGAATTCTCTTAGCAATTGCTGTCTGGGAAAGATGTATTACTCCTTAACTTATGAGGCTTGGTTTGGTGGCAGGTTATAAAATTCTTGGCTGTTTTTGTTTGTTTGTTTAAGGAGGCTAAAAATAGGTCCCCAATCTCTTCTGGCTTGTAGGATTTCTGCTGATAAGTTTGCTTTTAGTCTGACTAGTTTTTGACCCTTTTCTCTAGCTGCCTTTAAGACTTTTTTCTTTAGTGTTTGACCTTGCATAGTCTGATGATTATATGCCTTGCTGATATTTGTCTTGTTTCTCATAGACTTCCTCAAGATTTCTTGTATCTGGATGATTTTACCTCACTAGCAAGATTAGGGCAAATTTCTCAAATTATTCTTTCAAGTATGTTTTCCAGGTCATTCACTTTTTCTTTTTCTCTCTGATACTCCAGTTATTCATAGGTTTGGTTGCTTTACATAATCCCATATTTCTCAAAGGCTTTGTTCATTTTTTAAGTTTTGTTGTCTTGATTTTTGTCTTTACTGGGTTAGTTCAAAAGGCTGTTCTTCAAGCTCTTTCTTATTCTTGGTCTAGTCTATTGTTAAAGCTTTCAATTGTATTTCGAATTCCTTAGGTAATTTTTTTAATTCTGAAAGTTCTGATTAACTTTGTAAATATGTTTTTGTCTTCCTTTATTTCCTGAATTGCTGTAGTAATTTCTTTGTATTTATTTTCAACCTTGTCTTGGATCCCATGACCTTCCTTGCAATCCATGCTTTGAATTCTTTATCTGCTATTTCTGAGTTTTCATTTTGGTTAGATTTCATTATTAGAGAGCTAGTATGATCCTGTGGTGATGTCACAACATTCAGGTTTTTTATGCTGCTGGAAAGCCTTGTGCTGGTTTCTTCTCAACTGGAAAGGCTACTTCTAATTTTTGCAATTATTTTTACACGGATAGGATTTTTTTTTCTCTATTTTTTTCTATTTTTTTTTTTCCTTTTCCCTCTCTCCCTCTTAGGATTTGTGACTGTAGAGTATTTTGGGTACGGTCTTTTGGCTTTGCTTCTATAACCCTAGGAGTAGATTTTACATTGCATTGTGTGATTTGACCTATAGGCCAGTAGATGGCGTGTATGGGTAAAAACCAGAGGCAGCAAAAGCAGATAGGTGTGTATTTGATCATTGTTTACTGTGATCTCTGTCTTTTCAGAAGATGGGTTGGACAGTGCGGTGCCCGGTAACCTAAGCTTCCCATTCTGTGAGGGCAGGGTACATAGCTGAGCAGAGCTGGATCCCATGGCTTGCCCATGGATATCTCACTGGTGATCACAGACACTAGCCCTGACTATGGTGATGGGGGAGCACCCGGTGAAATGCATTGAGGCCTCTGCAGAGGATGAGGGAAATTCACTGGCTCCACATCCTAGATAGGGAGGAATGTGATCTTTTTCCCTATCACACTCCTGGAGCTTGTGACTCCTAGTTCAGATGCACACTGTAACCTACCCCCAGCCTACAATGTGATTGAGAGCCAGGAGAAATGCCTCTCTTAAAACTTTTCATGGGAGTGGTTTCAGGACCAAACCTCTTCACTCAGCTCAATTCAGATAGCTGTATGGTTTGCCTGTTCTCTGGTGTAGTAACGCTGTTGATATGTATGGAGAGGGGAGGCTCCACCTTTCAGTCCTGTGGGGTGAGTATTAGTTGAGGTGGTATTGGTGGGTTAGGTCCACTGACTTCAGGGCCTGGGGAAAAGGGTTAGGTGCCAGCAGTGTTGGATTGGGCTGGGTAGTTCCTCAGTTCCCAAGCCCCTAGATGGCCCCCTGGAAAGTGTGCATGAGTCTTGAAGGGGATGCACTTGGGTTGGGCTAGACCAGGGTTCAGATGGTTGCTATGATAAGGACAGGTTGGTCCCCACCAGCATAACTCAGGGGGAGACAGGCAGAATATTTAGGTGATGGGAGCCCAAGGAAAGATTGTAAGACCATGGGGATTGAGTATACAGAAGAGCTTTGGGCCAAAGCAGAAATGTTGAGGTGAGGACAGGGCAGTTGTGCTGTGACCCTTTCATTAGAGAGGACAGGACCCTTCAGCTGGGGCAATGGGGACTAGTGGCTGTGGAGTGGGTAGCATGCTCACACTTTCTCTCACACAAGTGGCACTGGATTTCACTGTTGGGGACATACAAAGGTGTCAAGCCTCCTCACTCTGATGTTGGCCTGGGTATGGTAGGGGCACATGCATTGGTAGTGGCAACTGGAAAAAGCTTGTTACTGGCCTCACGGAATTGGGCTCTTGGAGAAACTGAGCTTTGGCTGTAGTCTTCAGGCAGGAGTTGGGGGTCAGAAGCCAGCAAACTCTATTTGGCATGGAGCAGCAGAGGCAGGGAGTTGGGTGCACAGCCAGCCCACTGGTCTTCCATAGCTCAGCTGTGGTGTCCACTGCTGGAAGGTGCCTGCGGGCAATAGGGATAGGGGCAGCAGTAGTGGTGATGGCAGAGGGCCTGTCGGCTACCTCTGGAAATAATGCACTCAAAGGAAAAAAGCTGCTACCACACTTATCAAGTGGAAGTGGGAAGCATGTGTTTGAGGCCAGATTCAGTGAGCCCCATTTGTCAGGAAGTAACAGAGTTAGAGAGTTGTTGGGTGTGCAGCCTGCACACTGCGCCTCTGTATCTTAGCTGTGGTTTCCCATGCAGGAGGGTGTCTGCGGGCAGTAGAGCTGGGGGCACTGGCAATGGCAATTGTAAAATTGTAAAGGACTTGTCAGCTACTTTTGGGAGTGTATTAGTCCATTTTTATACTGCTGTGAAGAAATACACAAGGCTGAGTAATTTATAAAGAAAAAGAGGCTTAATGGAGTCACTGGGGAGGCATCACAATCATGGCAGAAGACGAAGAGCAAAGGCATATCTTACACAGCGGCAGGCAAGAGAGCATGTGCAGGGGAACTGCCCTCTTTATAAAACCATCAGATTTTATGAAAACTCACTATTAAGAGAAGAGCATGGAGATAACTGCCCCCATGATTCAATTACCTCCCCCTGGGTCCCTCCCACAACACATGGGGATTATGGGAACTACAATTCAAAATGAGATTTGGGTGGGGACACAGCCAAACCGTATCATTCTTCCTCAGCTCCTCCTAAATCTCATGTCCTCACATTTCAAAACACAGTCTTGTCTTCTCAGCAATCCCTCAAAATCTTACCTCGTTCTAGCAGTAACTCAAAATTCCAAGTCCAAAGTCTCATCTGAGACAAGGCAAGTCCTTTCCACCCAGGAACCAGTAAAATCAAAAACAAGTTCATTACTTCCTAGATACCAATGGGGTTATAGGCATTGGGTAAATAGTCATTCCTAATCAGAGAAATTGGCCAAAACAAAGGGTCTTACAGGCACCATGCAAGTCTGAAATCCAATAGGCAGTCATTAAACCTTAAAGTTCCAAAATGATCTCCTTTGACTCCAGGTCTTATATCCAGGTCATGCTAATGCAAGAGGTGAGCTCCCACAGCCTTAGGCAGCTCCACCTCTGTGGCTTTGCAGGGTGCAGCCCCTCTCCCCAACTGCTTTCATCGGCTGGTGTTGAGTGCCTGTGCCTTTTCCAGGCACACGGTACAAACTATTGATGGATCTACCATTCTAGGGGCTTTGGAGGATGGTATTGCTCTTCTCACAGCTGTACTAGGCAGTACCCCAGTGGGACTCTGTGTGGGGGCACCAACCCCACATTTCCCTTCTGCACTGCCCTAGTAGAGGTTCTCCATGAGGGCTCCACCCCTGCAGCACACCTCTGTTTGGACATCCAGGTGTTTCCATATATCATCTGAAATCTAGGAGGATGTTCCCAAACCTCAATCCTCGATTTCTGTGCACCTGCAGGCTCAACACCATGTGGAAGCTGTCAAGGCTTGGGGCTTGCACCCTCTGAAGCTACAGACTGAGCTGTACCTTGGCCCTTTTTAGCCATGGCTAGAGCTGAAGCAGCTGGGACACAGGACATTATGTCCCCAGAATGCATGGAGCAGGAAGGCTCTGGGCCCGGCCTTCAAAACCATTTTTCTTTCCCAGGCTTTTTAGGTCTGTGATGGGAAGGGCTGTTGTGAAGTTCTCTGACATGCCCTGGAGACATTTTCACCATTGTCTTGGTGATTAACATTTGGCTGCTTGTTACTTATGCAAATTTCCACAGCCAGATTGAATTTCTCTTCAGAAAAGGTTTTTATTTTCTACTGCATTGTCAGGCTGCAAATTTTCTAAGCTTTTATGTTCTGCTTCCTCTTGAATGTTTTGCTGCTTAGAAATTTCTTTTGCCAGATATCCTAAATCATCTCTCTCAAGTTCAAAGTTCCACAGATCCCTAGGGCAGGGGCAACATGCTGACAGTCTCTTTGCGAAAACATAACAAGAGGCACCTTTGCTCTGATTCCCAACAAGTTCCTCATTTCCATCTGAGACCACATCATCCTGGACTTCATCTTCCATATTACTATCAGCATTTTGGTCAAAGCCATTCAACAAATCTCTAGGAAGTTCCAAACTTTTCCACATTTTTCTCTCTTCTTCTGAGCCCTCCAAATGTTCCCAATCTTTGCCTGTTACCCAGTTCCAAAGTCGCTTCCACGTTTTCAGGTATCCTTATAGCAGTACTACACTTTAGTGGTACTAATTTACTCTATTAGTCCGTTTTCATACGGCTATGAAGAAATACCTGAGACTGTGTAATTTATAAAGAAAGAGGTTTAATGGACTCACAGTTCCACATGGCTGGGGAGGACTCACAATTATGGCAGAAGGCAAAGGAGAGGAGCAAAGACACATCTTATATGGTGGCAGGCAAGAGAGTGTATGCAGGGGAACTACCCTTTATAAAACAATCAGATCTCATGAGAATTCACTATCATGAGAAGAGCATGGAGGAAACTGCCCCCATGATTCAATTACCTCCCTCCAGGTCCCTCCCATGACATGTGGGGAACTATAATGGAAGATGAGATTTGGGAACTACAATTCAATATGAGATTTGGGCGGGGACACAGCCAACCCATATCATAGAGTTTGGTGCCAGAGGAATGCAGAGATATGACAACAATGATCAGGCAGGTCAAGGTAGCTACGATGGGGGCCCAAGCCAATGAGTCCCATCTGGGAGGAACGGTGGAGGGAGGGCATCATGTGGTATGGAGTCTGGCCACACTCTTCAGTACCGCAGCTGTGGCATCTATCCTTCAGACATACAAAAGTCCCTTGCTTCTCTTCTAAGGGGGCAGTGATAGGTGGCACCAGGCTGTTTAGGGATCAAAGACTGATGGGGTTGCATGTGGCTTGAGAGGCACCTCTGTAGGGACTCCAAATGGTTCTCTGTGTCACTCTGGAGGCCCTGGTGGGGGATATGGAGATGACTGTCCTGTTCTCAGGATTGACAGTCTGCGGTTGAAGTATGGATCCACAGGGGACACTCAGTCACTCACTCTTTCCCCACATTCAGGAGCTTCCCCTGGCTCCACACTGGTCCCAGGTGGGCAGCTACCTGGATTCCTGGCTTTGCTCCTCTCTGTTCTCTGTGGGTCCTGTCACTTAACCTGGTGAATCCCAGCATGATCTATTACACAATCCACTTGAGGAATTTGTATTAACTTGCTACTTTGTTTCCTCTCTGTGAGGGAGAGATGCACTAGCTGCTTCTAGTTAGCCATGTTGAACTGGAACCCCCTGACTTTATAGGTTCTTTTTGAACTTATTTCACTGGCGTTTTAAAGTCTTTCTTATAAAAATATTGCATGACATTTGTTAGATTTGGTATTTGGGTTTTTTTGGTCATAGTGGTGACATATAAAATTCAAGTGACTTTGCTAAATTCACTTATTTCTAGTTTAACTATACATTTTTTAATTGTTATAAAATACACAATATACAAAATTCATTATCTTAACCCTTTTAACATGTACAATTCACATAAATACATTCACGTTGTTGTGAAACTAATCTCCAGAAGTCTTTTCATCTTGGAAAACTAAAACTCTGTACCAATGAAATGGAAACTTTCCATGTTTCCTTCCCTCCTACCACCTGGCAACCACCATTGTACTTTCTCTATGAGTTTCACTATTCTAGGTATCTTATATAAATGGAACTCTAGAGTACTCTTCTTTTTGTGACTGTTTTACTTCACTTACTGTACTGTAATTAAGGTTTATACATGTTGTAGACTGTGTCTGAATTTCCTTTCTGTTTAAGACTAAATGATATTCCACTGTATGTATGTACTGCATTTTTTTTATCCATTCATCTATCAGTGGACACTTGAATTATTTCTATATTCATTTAGTTTTAATTTTTGCATACATAACCATGCTTTCAGCAAGGAAAGCATTTTTATTCTCAAAATTTTTATTTTTTTGTTATTATTACACTGTCAAGGTTTTTCCTGTACACTATGAAGTACAGATGGTAATAGAATATAATCATTCCAATCTCAATGTGGAAAGCATGATGTTTGCTCCAGGTTCTTATAGAAAGTCTTTACTATATTAACAAAATACTCTTCAAGGACAGGTGTGGTGGCTCACGTTTGTAATCCCAGCACTTTGGGAAGCCAAAGAAGGCAGATCACTTGAGGTCAGGAGTTCAAGACCAGTCTGGCCAACATGGTGAAACCCCATCTCTACTAAA
The DNA here is from genome assembly GCF_024542745.1 of Macaca thibetana thibetana. Classification (NCBI taxonomy): domain Eukaryota; kingdom Metazoa; phylum Chordata; class Mammalia; order Primates; family Cercopithecidae; genus Macaca; species Macaca thibetana. The sequence continues at coordinate 79,826,979 of NC_065589.1, read as the reverse complement.
AATACAAAAATTAGCTGGGCATGGTTATGCATGCCTGTAATCACAGCTACTTAGGAGGCTGAGGCAGGAGAATCGCTTGAATCCTGGAGACGGAGGTTGTAGTGAGCCAAGATCACGCCACTACAGTCCAGCCTGGGCAGCAGAGCGAGACACCATCTCAAAAAAAAAAAAAAAAAAAAAAAAAAAACCCTTTTGGTCCTGGTTAACTAAGAGGGCTTTTTACCCCCAACCATGAGTAGGTGTTGATTTTATCAAATGTATTTTGCATATATTACAAATATCACTTAATTTTTCCCTTTGTTCTGCTAAAAAAAAAAAAGTGAATTACATGATTTTCAAACTGTTTACTACTCTTTTATTCTTATAATTTTGTTTTTACATTTTACTTGACTTGGCCTTTTGTATCTGGAAATATTTAGAAAAGTTTCACCTGTGTTTAGAGAATTTAGCTTAGAATTTTTCCTTCTTATTAGCTTCATCTTACATTTATTATATGTGGTTTTTGTGGCCTTGTGAAATGAGTTGGGAGGAGTTTCCTCCTTTTCAATCTTCCGGAATAGTTTTATTAAGACTAGTGTTATTGGCCGGGCACGGTAGCTCACACCTGTAATCCTAGCACTTTGGGAGGCTGAAGCAGGCGGATCACAGGGTCAGGAGTTCGATACCAGTCTGGCCAATATGGTGAAACCCTGTCTCTACTAAAAATACAAAAATTAGCCAGGTGTGGTGGCACATGCCTGTAATCTCAGCTACTAGGGAGGCTGAGGCAGGAGAATCATGTGAACCTGGGAGGTGGAGGTTGTAGTGAGCTGAGATTATGCCATGGCATTCCAGCCTCGGCAACAGGGCAAGACTCTGTCTCAACACTAACCCTTTTTTTTTTTTTTTTTAAATCTCTTAGACCTGGTGTTTCCTTAGTCAAAAAAATGTTAATTTATATATATGTATGTATGTATATATATGACTACTGAGTTCTCTTTCCTCTTTTGTCAGTTTTGGCAATTTGTGTTTTTCAAAAACATTTGTTCTTTTCATCTATATGTGGAAATGTATTATAAAGTTGTGCACAGTATTGTGCTATAATGTTTGCAATGTCTGCATGATCTATTCTGCTATCTCCTTTTATATTTGCAATATTGATATTTTGTTCCTTCTCTATTTTTTCCATTAATTGATAATTCTAGGAATTTAGCAACTTTATCACTTTTTTCAAACAACCAACTTTTGGCTTTGAGGTTTTTCTCTGGTTTTGTACTTATCGTCTATTTTATTATTTTCTGTTATTTATCATTTTGTTACTTCTATTTTCTTTGGTTTAATTATTTTTTCTAACTTCTTCAGATGGATAATAAAATAATTGACTTTTTAGTTTTTCTTTTTTTTCTAATGTATCTCTTTATAAATTTCACTGAAAGCATGATTATAGCTTTCCCCTTTTGGTGATTATAGCTGTATTCCATAAATATTTGTAAGCTGTATTTACATAGCCATCCAATTTTAAATGTTCTCTAATTGTCTGGAAACTGTCTTTGCAAAAATTTTAGCTGAGGAAATTATGACAGTGAAAGAGATCAGACCTAATCTACTCCATCTTGCTTCCAAACTTTTAAGCTGCCCTTGTTCATTCCTGGGCATAGGCCAAACTAACCTTGGGAAGGAATTTAGTTTATGGTTCAACTCTGAAATAAAATCGATAATAACCCTTTCCCAAAAAGATCCCCTTCTTGCGTGGGGACCCATCTTCCTTTGCAGGACTAACACATTAGCTACAAGATTAGAATTTACAGTTTAGGGGTCATGCAGCCTCTGGCTGCAGGAGTCCAAATCTCCCAAATTGTTCCTGGGGATCACATCATTATTGTAAAACCTAAGATCAATGCATCAGATATTTTGCAGACCCTGCACTAGATGGATCAGCTGACACCACCTAGACCTAAAATCTGGCTCAAACACTTGTATCATCCCACCCAGGAACAAAAAGTCAGCAAGAAAATCTCACTTCAACCCCTCTGTGATTCCATCTCCAACCTGACCAATCAGTACTCCCCACTTCCCCGAGTCCCAACCCACCAAATTATCTTTAAAAACTCTGATGTTTGAATGCTCGAGGAGACTGATTTGAGTAATAAAAACCTCTGGTCTCCTGCACAGCTGGCTCTGTGTGAATTGCTCTTTTGTTGCAACTCCCTTGTCTTGATAAATCAGCTCTGTCTAGGCAGCAGGCAAGCTGAACTCATTGGTAGTTACAGTCCTTGTTTCTTTTTGACCCATGGTATATTTAATAGTGTAACGCACAATTCCCAACTATTTAGATATTTTCTAGTTATCTTTGTTAATTCTAGTTTAACTTCATTGTTTTAAAATAATATACTCTGTTTGATTTCAAGCTTTTGAGATTTCTGAGGCTTCCATTATGTCCCCAGCATCAGGATTATTTACCAAAACTGAATCCATTCTGTGACTAAAGAAATCCGATCCTCAACTGTATCTTCTTCCTATTAAGTTTCTGTTTTGATTTTTTAATTTATGTTATTGTGTTTTTTATGACTAGTATTTCTATTTACTTTTTAATAAATTGTTTCGTTTTCTTCTGATGTGTTATATGTTGTTCTACAATTTCATGACAACTTGATTTTAATATTCTGTTTCTATATTCTAGAATTTTGTGCTTCATGTTTAAAAATGTATTTTCTTTTCTGTTATCTATAGTAACTTTTATTTAATGCCAAACATTGTGTATGAAAAATGTTTTCTTGCTATGGATGATATTATATTCTTCTAAAGAGGGTGTAATTTTGCTTCTGGCAGGCTAGCTTAGGGATTAATCACTTAACAGTTAACCCTAGCATTATGTAAATTTTGTGAGTTGTGAAGGATGGCTTATGTCTTTCACTCATATTCCTAAGTTGTAGTTCTTTAAGGTTTCCTTTTTCTTTTCTCTGTTTTTTTTCTTTTTCTTTTTCTTTTTTTTTGAGACAGAGTCTTGCTCTGTCTCCCAGGCTGGAATGCAGTGGCATGATCTCGGCTCACTGCAAGCATCACCTCCCGGGTTTATGCCATTCTCCTGCCTCGGCCTCCTGAGTAGCTGGGACTACAGGCGCCGGCCACCACGCCTGGCTAATTTTTTTGTATTTTTAGTAGAGACAGAGTTTCACCGGGTATTAACCAAGATAGTCTTGATATCCTGACCTCGTAATCCGCCCACCTCAGCCTTCCAAAGTGCTGGGATTACAGACGTGAGCCACTGCGCCTGGCCCAAGGTTTTTAACTGAAATCCTGAGTTGTTTGCCCAAAATTCTCCTTGTTCACTTTGAACAATTATTTTGTCCCATCACCCTCATAAAATGGCCAGAAGCTCTGCCCAGTTTCTCAGGCGTTAAGCTATCATTTGTTTACCACCTTTCCATTCTACCAGATACTACATGTTAATTGGCAAATGCCTCAAGAGGAAAAAATGCTTAAATGTTGGGCGCACCTCAGTGTGTTTTCCTTTAGTCCTTGATGTTTATAACTTTCCTAAACCTAAATATGTCTAGAAGATTGGTCTATCTGCATCAACCTAGTCTGTCTTTAACAGAAGTAGAAAAATAATTGACAGCTTCTTGAGGACAGATTTCATGTATGCCTTCAAGTCTCCACTCTAGAATACCTTGCAGATGCCAACAAATGATTTAGAATGCTGTTCTACAGTAATAAATATCCATTTGTTAATTAACACTTTTCTCACTGAAATGTTAATTCAGCATTACACAACCACTGTAATGAGGAAAATAATGCAAAGAAATATAACCAATTTATTACTCTCCCTAATTACTTTCTTCTTTCCATAAGATCATAATTAAATCATTGTTAGTAGCCTTTATATTTTCTTTTAGCCCATGCCCATACAAAATTGTATAAGTATATATACATATACAGACTTTTGGTTTGTTTGTTTTAACAAAAATGGATCTTTTTTTCTCACTTGCTTTTTTTTTTTTTTTTTTTTTTTTTTTTTTAAATCTGAGAGCAGATACTGTTTATTAACTCACCACATTAGAAAAATCATCATGGTAGACACCGTAGTTCATTCTTCTGATAAGCCTGTTGATCTGTTGCTCCCTGTTGCCAGGATCATCACCTTCTACAAAATAGGTCGTCTTGTTTTAATTCCACCTCATGGAGAGGATAATTTGAAGGCCCACAGGAAGTCGTTTGCTTCTTAAAGCATTTTCCAACAGTATAGATCTCATGAATCAGTTCCTCCGTGAAGATGATGCCATACTTAGCAAGAGATCGAGCAATCAAAGTGTTACCTGTCAAAGCAATTTGCTTCTTATTGATTTTGCAATAACCATCCTTGTAGATTAGTTCATTTACTGACTTCAGATTTGGGTACCCCCATGCAATATATGGTTTTACAGTCCTCAGAATGTTAAATGAACCTTGTTGAACTTCATAAAGGTTCCATTGAAGATTTGATGAAGGTGAAGAAGCTGCAACACCTTTCGGACATTTGGGCTCACACCATTCATACCTCTGATCCTGACAACATTGTTTTGGGTTCTGCAGGTTGGTAGAAGTTGCACCTTTTCTTGCCATCCTACCTATTCGAATTTCTGTGCTGTACATCTGCCTATATTCCTTGTGATAATGCTTCTCTTTTTTCACAGATAAGCTTCCCCCTTGCCTTTTGAAGCATCTTTTGGGCAAACTTCTTTATCGGGTGCTTGATCTTCAGCTCTGTGAAATCCCTTTGCTTTTTCTTAAGGGTTTCTGGCACAGCAGGAACCTTCTTCTTCTCTTTTACATCCTCCATGGTTCCAGCCATAAAACAGGGTGCTTTTCTTATTTAAAATATATCCTCTGTTTCCTCCACATTAACAAAAAAGAGATCTGATTCCTTTTTATGATTTTAATATTATCTAATATGAATTTTATCAATTTCAACACTCACATTAACCAACCATGTTGTGTTTTGTTGGGACAATGTAAAATTTTTATTTCAGGCTTCTATCAATTTTTTTAAATATTGACTCTTGAATATTTAAAAATTTCTTAAAGTTTATTTCAAAAATATAGTTATTTTAGATGGATGGGTAGGCAGGTAGATAGACTAATTGAAGGCTTATAAAATTTGTGTCTTCTTTTGGTCACCACCTACTTTGAAATCTCTGTTCTGTTTCTATTTTCTTTTAATCCAGACTATTTTTTTTTGGATAGGGTAGATTGGCACTGTAATTTATGAATCATTTTTCATCCTCATAGTTTTGCCTTTTCTGGAATGTTATATTGCATCACCCTAGAAAGAAAACTCAAAAGATATGGAAACCAGAGGTCTGTGCTCAAGCTGTCCCTTTGCTAAAGTTCTAATTTGTACTTTGCTTTAATTTATGGATCATCAGTGTGTGTATACATCACAGCTCTCACTCTTAGGACAATTTCCAATGTATGCCATTTAATTATATCTTGACTAGTTAGGTGTGTTTCCCCTCTATAATCCTTTTTCTAAACAAGTTCCCTACTGTCTAATTAGAGATGCGTAGAAACAGGGCCACCTCTAGGGTCAGCAGGACAACAGGCAAATATTTGATACAGGGTCCTTTCTATATCTGCAACATGATTTTAAAATGCCTTATAATACTCATGGGTTTATATTAGGCATAGAGACTTATCATAAAGATGGTTTTTAATAGTGGAAAAAAATTAGGCACTTATCAACTTATTTATTATCCAGTTAGTGCACATGATTGTTTTTTGTGGTATCCAAACACCATCTTCTTCTGTTCAGGCTCCCTAAGTATTTTGTGTGAGTTGTCAAATGACCATACAGGCTAATTTCATATTTCCCACCTTCAGAAAATAGAGGACATTATTGTTATTAACCACAATGTTGTGGCTTTTTGGGACCTGTTTGTATTAAAACAGTTTCTTGCCCCTGCAAAATCTTAATACCATTGACTTAATGCTGGTCACATTGCTACTTACGATGGCGCATCATTCATTATGCTGCAAATGAATGCTAGTATTCAGTGGCTCTCTAAAAGTTAGAGTTAAGCATTACTGGCAATTTTCCAGAGTATTCAGAAAAATATGAACAATTATTTTCTAGTCATGTTAAGTGTCCTATTGGAATTTTATAGTATAAACTACACATCTTCCACCTACATATTCTTCATGATACAGTAGATTATAGTCACTGCATTCCTAGAATTTGATGTCTCTCAATGCTGACCACACTGTTACCTTTCCTACATGGCCACAAGCAGGGAGGATAAGCAAGAGTCCACATGCAGAACAAACAGAGCGTCCCATTTGCACAAGGTATATACATCCTTGACTGTCACAGCTTAGTATTAAACTAGGAGAGCATGATGTTACCCATTGGTGAAGACAAGAGATCTCTACTAGAGGCCCATTGGTATTGCAAAGTAACAGTCCTGAATGGCCTTAGAGAAGATAAGTATGACCTCTTCTGGAAGACTGCCTGACACATAAGATGGAGCCAGTGAAGCAGGTAGAGGGATACTCACAAACTACAAATACTAGGATCAGTTGAAAGTAAAATGATTGATAGAAAAAGACATACCGTGTAAAAAATAATTGAAAGAAAGTAGTGTAGCTCAATTAATATTAAAGTAAAACTTAAGGCAAGGAGAATTACTAGAGATTAAAAAAGAGATTTCATAATGATAAAAAGTAAAAAGTCAATACAGTTGAAAAATACAACAAAATAAATGTGTTTAATAAAATATCTTTAAAGAATATTTGAACCATGTGCTTGCAAGTAAAATATGTGATTATGGAGTTATCACTGAATATGCCCATAATGTTTTGAAAATAGAGAGCTAACTTTGACCTTTTAAGTACTTGAGAAACACATTTGTTACCCACCTCTCCACTGGTCTGGTTTCCTATTCACTGAAGTGAGAACTACCGGCCTGAAACATACTCTGAAGTTATTGACTGTAATTCATGTAATTGCCACCAGATGGTAGTGGTTATCTGCTTAAAGTGTACACTGAACAATTAAAATTTCACAAATGCCAATAGCAAGCAAAGGTATGGAGAAAACAACCACTTGCCCTTGAACACCATAACCTAGTTAGTTGTATAGAACGTTTTGTTTTACAAATACTTTAAGGACTTAATACATGCCAATCTAGTAGGAATCAAGAAGTGACACAACTCTTGCCTTCAAGGAGATTAAGAACTAGTGGAACATACTGATGAGTCTACAGGGAATGACAATATTGTGTGATAAGAGCCTTGAGAAAACAGAAGGATTCTATATAGCATACAAATCTGATCTGACTGAGGTCAAGGCTTTCTGTAAGGCATGGTTCTCTATAATATATGACCACTACCATCTGGTAGAAGCTATTGATTGCAGGCAAAGTATCAAAGAAAACTAATGGATAGTAAGAGTTAGCTGGCAAAATATATGAAAAGAAGAGTACTGCAAAAAGAGAAATAACATGTGCAAAGCCCCAGAGGTTGTGTGTGTGTGTGTGTGTGTGTGTGTGTATGATACTAAAAATGATTTATGATGGCTGAGCACAAAAAAAACCCCTCAAATAATTTAAGTTATATGGAAATATAACCTGGAACAATATTTAAAAATTGCATAAGACCCCAGGTCCCAACTATTTTGCAGGTACTTTTTACCAAATAGTTAAGGAATGCATACTTACTACTTATCACTCCTTATAAAATTGTTAACAGCAAACAGAAGATGCAAAAAGGATGATGGAATATCCAGCTAATATCAAGAGACTAGTTAAATTCTATTACAAAGTCAGATGTAAGAAAAAAATACAGATTTAGAATTTCCAGGTTCTGTTCTGGCACATAGGGAGCTTACAAGTCATTACTGCATCCTAACATATAAAAAGCTGAACAGACTAAAGAAATCAACAGCGCATTTTAGATCCATCAGAGAAGTATGATTACAGAGCAAACCACTACCCCCCAAAATTAGCAAGATAGACAGGCACAAAGAGAAAATCACAACTTAATGACCATAAGCAGAATCCTCCCCTAGAACTAGTACTGGGATAGGAAAACCTGAACTGTAATTGGTAAGTTGCTGGAAGCTTAAAGTAGAGAGCGCCTGGGAGATAAGTGCTCCAGAAGGACCCAGTCATGGGAAGGGGGATGATATGGTTTGGGTCTGTGTCCCCACCCAAGTCTCATGTCAAATGGTAATCTCCAAAGTTGTAAGTGGGGCCTGGTGGGAAATGATTGGATCATGGGGGCCAATTTCCCCTTTGGTGCTGTTCTTGTGATAGTGAGTGAGTTAGCTATTATGAAATCTCACAATTTAAAAGTGTGTAGCACCTCTCCCATCTCTCACCGTTTCTTCTGCTCTGGCCCTGTGAGGACATACCTGCTTCTCCTTTGCCTTCTGCCATAATTGTGTTTCCTGAGGCCTCCGCAGCCATGCTTCCTGTATAGCCTGTGGAACCGTGAACCAATTAAACCTCTTTTCTTTATAAATAACCCAGTCTCAGGTAGTTCTTTATAGCTATGTGAGAACAGACTAATACAGTGAGGGAGGTCATACTTTTATGAGTTTGAACTCTACAAGGTCTCACTGTCAAGATCAGAGCAAAACCCTCTCAGGCTTCTAGAAGGAGAAGGGGAAAACAACCACTTTTGAAATACCTCAGAGCATTCAGTTCTTCTTAATAAGGCCTGGCCTTGGGAAAAACTATTTTACCAGAGTGCAATCATTGTGGCTTTATTAGAGGCTAACCAACATGGAGAAAGAGAAATACCCAACTCCAGTCCCCTGTAGCAATCCTGCAGTACGAAAACAAGCTAAGAGCGCTTGTGAAATTCATAGCTAAGGGGCACAGGCTCACTCAAAGACTCAAAGAATGCTTCCCTTCCCTGCATACCTTACCACTACATCACTAAAGGTCTGTTCAGTGTTACTTTTACCCAATACATCCTGTCTATCTTTTGACAAAAAATTACAAGGCATACTCAAAGGCAAAAACCACAGTTTGAAGCAAGGCAGAACAAGCATCAGAATCAGACCCAGCTATGGCAGAGATGTTGGAATTATCAGACCATAGATATAAAACAACTATGACTAATATGCTAAGGGATCTCATGGAATAAGTAGACAACCTGCAAGAACAGATGAGTCATATAAATAGGAATGGAAACTCTAAGAATAAAAAAAAAATGCAAGAGATCAAAAACATTATAACAGAAAGAAGAATGCTTTTGATGGGTTCATTAATAGACTGGCCATGACTGAGAAAAGAATCTCTGGGTTTGAGGATATGTCAACAGAACTTCCAAAACTGAAAAAAAAAAAAAAAAAAAAAAAAAGAGAAAAAAGAATGAAAAAATCGGAACAGAAAATCCCCAAACTGTGGGACAACAAAAGTCGTAACATGCACATAGTGGGAATACCAGAAAAAGAAGAAAAAGAGAAAGAAGCAGAAGAAATATCTGAAGCAACTACAAACATGCGTTGCTTAATGATGTGAATACATTCTTGAAAGTGTATACAATTTTATCATCTTGCAAATACCATAAAACTATACTTACACAAACCTAGATGTTATAGCCTACCACATATCTAGGCTGTATGATATAGCCTATTATGCCTAGGCTACAAATCTGCAAAGCATGTTACTATAATGACTACTGTAGGCCATTTAACGCAACAGTATTTGTGTATCTCAACATGGAAAAAGTACAGTAAAATATTGTATAAAATATAAAAATTGGTATATCTACATAAGGCACTTATGAATGGAGCTGTGAAAGAACTGGAAGTTGCTCTGGATGAGTCAGTGAGTGAGTGGTGACTGAATGTGAAGAACCAGGACATTAGTATACACTACTGTAGACTTTATAAACACTACACTTATATTAGGCTGTACTACATTTATTTTAAAAATTATTTCTTTAATAAGTTAACCTTAGTTTACTGTAACTTTTTTGGTCTATAAATTGTTTATCTTTTTAAAAAACATTTCAGCCCCTATAGGAACTCTTAGGTTAAAATACAAGCACATTGTATAGCTGTACAAAAAAATATTTTCTTTCTTTGTATCTTTATTTCATATGATTTTTCTCTAATTTTAAAATCTTTAATCTTTAAATTTTTTACTTTTTAAAACTTTTCTTCTTAGAGATGAAAGTAAAAACACACATATTAGCCTACACAGGAGCAGAATTATCGATGTCACTGTCTTCCATCCCCATACCTTGTCTCACTGGAAAGTCTTCAGGGGCAATAACAGGCATAGAGCTCTCATCTCTTATGATAACAATGCCTTCTTCTAGAATACTTCCTGAAGAACCTGCATGAGGCTATTCTACCAATAACCATTGTTATATAAATAGGAGTATACACTAAAATAACAACAAAATGTATAGTATAGTAAGTGCATAAGCCAGTAACAAAGTTTATTATTATCAAGGGTTATGTACTGTACATAATTGTATTGCTATACTTTTATATGACTGTCAGCTCAGTAGGTTTGTTTACGTCAGCATCAACACAAACAATTAACTCATTGTACTACAACTTTACTAAGGCTATAGTTTTGCTAGGTAATAGGATTTTTTCAGCTCCATTATAATTTTATGGGACAATCATCATATATGCAGCTCATCATTGACCAAAATGTCATTATGCAGCACATAACTGTATATTTTTCTCTCTCAGTTCCTCACTCCACAACTAAATTCTAGTTTTTATTCACTACTGTTCTATTCAATAGCATACTTTTATCTCAAACATTCTTTAACTATTTTGACATATTTTAGCAGTGTTTCAAAGACAGTCATCTTTATATTTTATTCAAAAATATTTCATGTGCTTTGAAAAAGATCCTTTTCTAATATGTAAGTTGATGTATGTAAACATTTTCTCAAGGAATAAATAATAGGCGGTCATTGGTTATTCATTTCATTAACTGCCTTTACAATTATTTAACTTGACTTGTATTAAATATTTTCCAGAATGTGTGGTCTTTGCAATTCCTGTATTTGTAAAAATGTAAGATGTAATATAGCATAACAATACCATTGCCAAAGGTTTAAGAAGAAAAAGAGCGTTAGTTAATTTGAATGACAACAATAAAAAGAGTTTTCAGAGCACCATGACCTTAACAGGAAGCAAGTAAGGAGCTTCTGACCATAGTACTCAGTGACACATTTTCCAGTCCGTTTTTTTTTTCAAGTGTTTATTTGATTATATAAAAAAATTTTAAACCAGAAAAGTTAGCTTAAAATAAAGGGCTCAGAAAATGAACAGTTCAGATCTTACAATTAATTGATTAAATGACAACCTGTTACATTTCTTGAAAAAGAGAACCTCATTGATTCATCTTATTGGATTAGAACTGACACTGGAATTAACCTGAGCCAGATTACCTGACAATCTTATTGTCCCTTTGTCCACATCACCTTTGCAAAGAACCTTCCTCACACTCAGTCCTAGAGAGGCAACTCTGAATACCAACTCCCAATTCCCACACCAAAGGCGATTGGTGGGGTATGTATTTGGAATTTCTAGTATATTTTATATTCTTTTGTTGCCTGGCATTCATACCCACCTACACACATTTATAGTATTTCAAATGTGTCTAAAACAGATTACAGCTCTAACTCTACAGACAGCTTCAAACGTGTGCATATCAAAGACACGACTCAAAGATTTGAGAAATGAAGGAGCAACATTTCTCAGAGTATACAATCTTCCAGTTATACCCATTCCTCTTCCAATTTTTTTTTGAACTGGATATACTAAAAGGCCTTACTATCAAACTCTTAATTAAATTCAGTCATTCCACAGTAATGAGACTAGAATATATCTTATTTAATAGAACACAGAATTTAAAGGCATATAAAAAGACCAACAAATTTTCAGGTGCATCCGTTTATTCAGTCACAGTCCTGAAAGTGAATTCCTGGGTCTGCAAATGTGGCTGCTCCAGATTCTGCCTAGTGGGAGGGTTTTCATCTCCAGTTTTCTTTGTGGGTACATCCTGGGAAGAGCAGGACACTTTGGGCTACTGATAATCTTTATTTTTTTCTGTACACCAAACATGGAAAAAGTTTGATTTGACGGGGAAAATATATCTCTGATGATAAAATGTGACATTTTAATGATGATAAAATGTGCAAAACTATAGTAGACACCTGATTTTATTGATGAGATTCTTTTGGCTGTAAAAGGGATGCAGAGATGCTGTCTTGAGTGGCTTCTCTTGGGATCCTCCCACCATTTGGAGCCATTAGAGCTAAATTTCTAAACTTTTTTTACTTGGCAGCAACCAGACTGTTTGATTTTTCCGCTTTTAATGGATGTTGCCTCAATGTACTGACTGAATAATATGTTTCTGGGGTTTCCTTACTTCCTAACATTTTAAAATGTTGTTTAAGTCTCACGACACTTTAAAAATTCCAAGCCCGGGCTCACAATGATTGGATTCTTTTATTTTTTTTTTTCTTGGATAGTTTACGGTGCACTATCACTTAGGTCAGTGAAAAGCTTTTCCTATGTTTTATTTAATTTCATTTTTTTCTCTTTACCCACAACCAAATCCCAACTCTAATATGCTTATTAGGGGATCTCGTAGATCTTTGTATCCCTAGCAGAATATAAGCACCATGAGAATGGCAGTTATATCCTGGCAAATAGTACGCATCTAACATAGGTTTGGTTGTTGAAGAGAGAAAGTGGAGGGGGAATGGGGAAGAGAGAGAAAGAGAAATAACTGCCACAACGTTGTATATATGGCTACATCAATTGACACTACAATCAACAGTTCTTGGCACCAACACTTGGTTAAAAATAACTTTTAATTTTTTGCCAATATGAAAGTAGTATTCTTGTTTTCTCTGATTAGTAATGAGCCTGAGCATCTCTTCAAATGTATGTCAACCACCCTGGCTTCACTTCTGCAAATTACAATTTCTACCTCTTGTCTATTGTTTTCTGAGTTTCAATAATTTTCTCATTGATTTGAGAACTTGTTTGCATATGTCAAATGATACTCTGCTGATTTGGAGTATTGCACACATTTTCTCTCAATCTCTGTGTGTTTGTACTGAAAAAAAGCACTCCTTTTAATGTAGGTAAACCCATAACTTTTCACATTATATTTTCTGTTTTCAGATTTGTTTGAGACATCTTAATCCTCCACATCATTAGAAGGTAATTCCAAATATGATTCTAATAGCTTTTATAGTTTACCTTTTAAATTTAAGTCTTTAGTCCACTTGGAGTTTTAAACAAATGGCGTAAATTAAGCATCCCAAACCACTTTTCTCCGTATAGTAAGGAAAATGTTTCCATCATTATCCATAAGAAAATCTAGCCTTGCTTCACTGATTTGTGATGTCATATCTCTTATATTGTTACCAGTAGAGGGTCTTGACTGCAAGTTATCTAGGTTCTTGGAGTTTTGAACAAAGAATTGGGCAAAACACACATCAAAGCAAGGAAAGAATGAAGCAACGAAAGCAGAGATTTATTGACAGTGAAAGTACACTCCACAGGGTGGGAGTGGGCTGAGCAGCCTCTTAAGGGCCCCGAAACAGAATCTTCTTGGGTCCGAATACCCTCTAGAGGTTTCCCATTGGTCATTTGGTGTTCACCCCATGTAAACGAAGTGGTGTTCCGCAATCAGTCTGATTGGTTGTAGGAAGCAACCCAAACCACTTTTCTCTCCATGTAGTAGTTGACTCATAAATATGTATTTTACGCTTTGGGATATAATCTACTTTATTTTGCTGCTCCAGTTGTTTCAGCTTTGCCATTTGGGTATGCTTTCAGTTGGCTTCTGTGCCTGTTTGACATACCATCATCAATGTGAAATACCATTTTGTTATTTGTTTTTGTTTTTAGCACTTTTTAAACTTTCTGGTACTACAAGATTCTCTAGGTTCCTCTTGTATACTTTCCACCCGTATCTCTAGTCCCTTTTATTGGAGAATGATATTGGAAAACAAGATATGGACTCTAGGTCTGTCTGTTACAACTGAAGTGTCATTTCTTTTAGGCCCTATCAGCTGACAGAGCAAAAAAGTATATGTCAGTATACTAATCTCTACATATATACATATCTGTAAATATATAGATACATAGTATGAATAAGTAAAAGGCATTGCACATTAGTGCTATAATATAGTTGATAAAGTTGTTTGCTATGGGAATACAGGTTAATAATTCTGATACTGCTATATCAGGATATTGGAATGAACAATTTAGTAAATGGGTGGGGAACTGTGATAACCAGATTTTTCACTTCTGTTGAACCAGATTTCTAACTATTTACAGATTAGGAGAGGATTGATCTACATAGTAATGGATTTGTTTTGGAGACATCATTAAGAATTCATGTGTTATTTAGTGCAGATGAAATGGTTATATATTTTTTCTTTTTTATTCTTTGGGTTTATTTTCATTGTCCTTTTCAATATTTCTGAGTAAAATATTTAGCTCATATCATATTTTTATTGTTTCCTGTTTTCTGGTAGATGTACTTGAAATTTTTCTTTGCTTTTTAAAAATACTGCTTTAACTACAAAAATTTGGCATTGGGCTGTAGGTCATTATTTCCCTTATGAAGTATTTCTTATCTCAAAGATATTATTTTTAAATGTTCAAATACATGATATTTTGTATTGCTTTTGCTTCTTACTGCATTTTTCACAGAAAACATGGTTTTAGGGGAATGGCTCACCCATACTACCCTGGTGACCTTTAATGTATGCACTAGGCAAGAGCTTGAAATGCAGTTTATCTGAATCTTGGCAGCACATCTTATGGTATCACCAGACTTGAGAGTGCGGGAGGCCCCTAAGGAGCTGCTGTGAGGCCATCTCCCAGTTACCTCTTTATCTGCCCTGGAAGGCTATTGTAAGACTGCTTCTCATCACATCCTGGATCTGATGAGTTAGGGGCTTTCTGCTCCACCTTCTTCAGAATAGAACCGCAGAATATAAAGCCCCTTAGCTGCAATCTAGATTTGGCTCCTAAACAAAATGGCAGTCATTCAGCCCCTAAATGTGGATCTTCATAGCTTTACCAGTTGAAATTGTCAGGCCTTTACTTGTCTTTTTTTTGTGTGTGTGTGTGAACCTCTGTCATATTCTTTTAAATTTAATATTTAGTATAAATCAATTTTGTCAATATTTTGTGTGCACCAAAATAATATATAATCTAAAGTCTATAAAAATTAATTTTAGCTTATTATGCTTAAATGCACTTTAATCTTCCATATATTTGCTTATGCCTGTGTCATCAATCTTAGCATGAGATGGAATATATCAAAATCCCCCACTGTATTTGTTGATTTCTATGTTTCTGCCAGATGTTCTATCAAATTTTGCTTTGTATATTTTTGGGGCAAAATATTATTTATATTCACCTTAAATGTTTGGATATTGTTGACACATTTTTTTTTTATACTGGTATATCATGCTTCTTTGTTTTTTATCAAAAATAGTTCTTTCTTTTGGTTACTATTTGCTTGTTATAGCTTTTCCTTTATTTTAGGATAAACAAATTTATCAAAGGAATATGTATATTGATTTAGTAAATATGAAAACGATTATTTTATTTCCTGATTTCCTTCTTTCCCTAACTTCCATTTTCATGAGACAAATACTTTGAACTGTTTCAGCTATATCTTCTGGCGTTTACTTTCAAAATTCTGTACAACCAATTTATTCTGGTATTTCTTATAGGTAGACAAGAATTTAGCTCTCCCACAAAACCTCCAAGACCTCTCCTCCACCAAACATATAAACACATAAATTTGCTTTCTAAGTGTCTACATTGTCTTCTTAAAATTTTCATTTTGCATTGTGTAATTTCACCTATATTTTAATAATTAACATCTAAAATAAGAATTTAGATGTTATTACATTCCTTTTTACATACTTTATTTATTCTTGAATTAACATGTGCTTTATTTTTGTGCTTATTTTTCTGTGTGGCTCTGAGATCACCCCAAATTTTCTCAAAGTATTACAAGTCTCATCGGAATACATACAAATATACCCCTTTTAAATTTATTAGATTTTCTTCTTGGAGTCTTGCCCTCTAGAACTAGATGCGTTTGAGCAGCTTTCTTCAAAGTCCCCACTTCATCATCTTCCTCGAAAGTGACCTTTCATCTCTCCCTTCTCTTGCATTAAGTTTTGGATTTCTATATTTATCCTTCTAAGTGATCTGATAATCTATTACTGCAAAACAAACCATTTCTAAACATAGTGGATTAAAATAAATATTTTATTTTTTTTCCCAATTTCGAAGGTCAAGTATTAAGGAAGGGCTTTACTAATAAATTTGTCTGTGGTGTACCCAGTACCAAATGAAATAGCTTGGGCTTAATGTTCTGCATCCAAAATGGTTTCTTCACTCATATATTTACTACTACAATGTCCCTTGGTCTTTCCTACACTCCACATAGTTTGCCATTCTCCATTGTCTTTCCCTGTAGCTTGGCCTCCTCACAGCATGGTGGTCTGAGCACTTCTTACATGACAGATGGTTTCTGAAGTGGCAGCTGCCAGACCAGTTAAAGGTCATTAATGGAGCTGTCATGTTTCACTTATATAATATTTTATTAGTCAAAGCAGTCACAGAGCTTGTCAGATTGAAGTGGGTATAGAAATAGACTCAGACTCTTGATGGAGTGGGAAGTTCATATTGCAGAGAGTACATAAAATAGAAAATACTTTGGTGACCTGCTTTGGAAAATTTGCCATACATAGTTTGTTTCTTCATTTTATGGAGCACAGTATCTAGTGACTTCTAAGTAAAGGCATATTGAAAGTACAATTTTTGAGAACTTTCTTAATTTCAAAATTACTTTTTCTTAATGTTGGCTAATTTAGCTAGGTATAGAAGGGTAGACTGAGCATCATTTACTCTTAATATTTTTAAAGACATTGCTTTATTATTTTTTAGATTTTCTGTGCTGCTCTCTGGATGTCCAGTGCCAATGATTTCTGATGATTTTATGTAATTTTTCTCTTCCATATAGCTTTGATTTTTTCTCCCTTTTGTTCTAAATTTCATGATGATCTGCCAATTTTATTCATTGACCTGGATCTTTTATTGGCTTGTTTATCTTGGAAACACATATTTCTTAGTTCTAGAATATGTTAATTTTTTCATAACTTTCTCCCTAGACTTTTAAAAGTAGTTTTATGGAAGGAGCAGACCTAAAAAAGTAAAAAAAGTCATAAGACTGTAGCTTGATAGATTTTTACAAAGTCAACATACCTATGTAATCAGTATCCAGATCAAGAAATAATGCATTATTAGCATGCCAAAACCCATTTGCAACTCCTTCCAATCATTAAACCCTAGACAGTAGCCACGATCCTAACTTCTAACACTATATAGATACATTTGTGTCTGTAAACTTTACATATGTGGAATCATACAGTATGCATTCTTTTGTATCGGCTTATTTTGCTCAGCTTTATATTTGTGGTATTCATACATGTTGTTAATTATAGTTTTGGCTTGTTAAATCTCATTGCAGTAGAATATTTCCTTTTATACATATGCCACAAAATGTTTGTACACTTTACCATGGGTAGACAACTAGATTTGTTCATTTTTTTTTTTTTTTTTGACGGAGTCTGGCTCTGTCGCCCAGACTGGAGTGCAGTGGCCGGATCTCAGCTCACTGCAAGCTCCACCTCCCGGGTTTATGCCATTCTCCTGCCTCAGCCTCCCAAGTAGCTGGGACTACAGGTGCACGCCACACGCCCGGCTAGTTTTTTGTATTTTTTTTTTAGTAGAGATGGGGTTTCACCATGTTAGCCAGGATGGTCTCGATCTCCTGACCTCGTGATCCGCCCATCTCGGCTTCCCAAAGTGCTGGGATTACAGGCTTGAGCCACCGCGCCTGGCCGATTTCTTCATTTTTTAGGCTACTACCTACAGGACTGCTACAAACATTATTTGTCTATTAGTGGACATATTTAAGCCTTACTGTATGTAATGTTGTATGTAATCCTGTTTTTTTTTCAAAAAACGTATTTTTCTCCCTTCACAATTAGATTTATGATCCACTTGGAATGTGTGTGTGTGTGTGGGTGTGGTGTATGGGTGTGTGTGTACATTTCAAGGTAGATAGCAAAATTCCTTTTTCTTTCTTCTGTGGATATTCCATTTCCCAGCACAGTTTTATTGAAAAGATCACTTTTTTTCTCCACTTTTCTGCAAAGTTATTGTCTTAAAATCATAAATAAATGTGTTTTGCACTTCATTTTGTTCTATTCAGCATTTATCTATCTTTGCATCATTTTCCCAGTATTTTAACTATCATTGCTTTGTACAAAGGGCTTATCTTAGTATCTGATACAATATGTGCGTTTTTTAATTGCCTTTGAGTTTTTGTAGAAATGTAGAAGCAACCTGTCAGTTTTACACAAACACACACGCACGCACGCGTGTGCACAATTCTATATTTTTTACTGGAAATGTCTTTTATCCATGGAACAAGTTGGAAATAGTTGGTATATGAGAGTTGATAGTGAGAGTTCCAATCCATGAGCATCATATATCTCTCCATCTGTATAGAACTTCTTTAACTTTTGTTAATATGTGTAGATTTGATGTCTTGCATACTTAAATTGAATTTTTCTTTGTTTCACTTTTTTATATTGACAAATTTTCACTTCTCATCTGCTTATTGCTAGCATTTAGAAATGCAATTATTTTTGGTATATTTACCTTATATAAAGTTACTTTGCTACATCTAGTTACCCTGCCAAAGAGTCTGGATGTTCTGCATACACAAAGATGCTATCTGCAAAACTAACTTCTTGATTTGTGAACTAGTGTCTTTTTGTTCTTGAGGTCTTTTTTGTTTTTTTCTCTTTCTTTGTTTTCTTGATTTCTTTAGTTGCTGAGATTTTAGTACAATGTTTTCTGCAGGCAGTGATAGCATGCATCCTTCTCTTGTTCTTAATCTCTATGGAAAATCTTTCAATAAATTTATCATTAATTATAATATATGATTTTTAATTATAATATTTTTTAAAGATGTAGCTTTTAAAAGGCGTTCTTTATCAGATTAAGAAAGTTCTTTTGCATTCCTCACTTGCAAAGAATTTTTACTATAAATGGGTGTCAAATTTTATTAATTTACTCTGCATCTGTAGAGATGATCATATATTTCTTCTTTTCTCTGATAATACGTTGAATTGAATTGATTGTATCTCTTAGTGCTATTTTAGCTTTTCCTCACAAGTTTTGATATATAATATTTTAAATTTAATTTAGTTCAAAATAATTTCTAACTTTCAATTTTATTTCAAAAAGCGTTGATTGAATATTTCATTGAAATTATTGTTTTTGGAGTACATGTGATAAATGTATTGTTATAGCATTATACAAAATGCCTTATATTTTAGTCACAAATTCTGAAATCTGTACAGATGAAATGCTGTGATGCTAAGAATTTGCTTTGAAATAACATGGGAGTAATAGAAAATAAAACTATTTGTTAGCTCTAAACTTAACTACACTCTTCTAATCAGATTGTAAATATGCCATTATCTATGTGCTCATAATACAAGTAGATAAGAAAGATTGAACCTTTAATAATGATGATAGGAACGAATTAAACTAGACCTGTGTATGTACATATGTGTGTGCCGTATGCACACACACACATAAACCGAGGGACAGACCAAGTCTGAGTTCAAGATACTTCAGTTTTAAACTTAATAGGTTACACTTTTAAGGCTGTATTTTCTTCATTTATGTAAAGGTTATAAATCATTGGATTATAAAGATTAAATGAAATTCTGCACCTGAAGTTTTAACATCATTCTTGGCATATAGTATGTACCCAATAAAACTGGTCTTTAATTTACTACTAAGAGGATTGTAAGCTTGGCTTCAAGACAAAACATCAGGAAAAGGCTTCTCTTTTGTTGAATATGAAGAAATCCTAGTAGTCTGTAGCTTTCTTCTGAACGTGTATAATGAAGTTTGAATATAGATTTGCTATACTAAAGAGTCTTTTTTCCAGAACAAGTATAGGAAATACTTATTTAATTATGTTTCAAAACCTTAGGCAGTCCCTTAATGAGGCTCAGCTTAAACTATAAAGGCTTTTGGAGGAAACAGAGTTGAACTCAAAAATTTAGATTACTTTGTCTATTGAATGCCATGGAGTGAGGTTGGGGAGGAGATGACCCCTGGCGAGGCACACTACATTTTCTGTTGCTGTCCTCAATAACAAACCAAACAACAGTAGAAGTACTGTGGGTGTACCGAAGCCAAATATACTCTTGAGGCTCATACAAATATGTTTGGAGATATATCCATGTTAGATATAGGTCGCGCTTTTACTTATATGCTTGGGATTTCACTGATTCTTGTAATTCCACCCAAAAGTAGAATTTTAACTCACTCAGGGATCAAACTAGTGTTAGGAATATGGTGTACAGTATTTTAGAGTAATCGTATTTTAGAGATGACAATTTAGAGATCATATAGTACACACACTGCAATTAAAAGTTAGAAAACCATGGCACAGAGAGGTTAAGTACTTTGTAAAAGGTTGCACATCAAGTTAACCACTAATTATGGAATCGTTAAAAAAGAAAAAGTCATCACCACTTTAAAGTTATAGTTGGAAAATTTAGAACTGGATTTGGCCTTTGAAATTACCTTGTCATCCCTTCTCATTTTGCGGATAAAATAACTATGGTCCGTAGACCATAGTTTAGCAGCCCTGGGATTTGGAATCACACCCCTCACCACCAGTCCACAGCTCTTCTCTCCATGCTATGTGGCCTCCAGCTTTTCAGGCATGTCTATAACACAATGATGTTAGTCGGGAAATATAATCGATATGGCGTAGCACAAGACGTAACTATATAACCACAATTGTTTTATTATTGTTACAGATAACTAAATAGTTTTCTACTCAGATATTTGAAAAAGAAAGAGCTGTTTCCACCCTATTACATGCTTGCCAGGTGTAGTCTCCTTTCTGGCACTCACTTTATATTTGTTTTTCACTTTACTCTTCTTTAAAAAAAAGAAATTCCCATTATATTGTTACCATGGAAATTGTTCTCTTCTCCATCAATTTTCCCAGTCATTTGAAGCTATTTGTTTTATGGAATATACTCTGGGCATCTTTAATTCTTAAGGGAGATCTTATGCACTTTAAGTGTTAATGCTGAATTTATATTTTCCTATTTCCATTGAATGCACTTTCCTCACACTAAAAGCTTACCACACCCATAGAATCCCTATTTTAAATGAATGCCATTCATTACACACAGTCTCCTATAGATGTCACTATACACCATATATGAAAACAACTAATGCAATGCCTTTTACTCGACAAATAGATTTTTTGACAAAACTATATTGCATTAAGGCTTATCAGATTATGTCTGTGATTCTCTGTGGTTTCACATAATAAGGTCTAGGCTGACACTGTAAAAAATTTGCAATGACATTAACAAAACAAATGACTTACACTGAGATTCTCATTCTGTAAGTAATATATGCAGTGTCCTTTACCTTGATCTTATACCAGGAGGTGAAATTAAGAAATAGGTAAAATATAGTAGTTTAAAAACTGTATTTAAAGTAGGAATATTTAGTATTTGACTTTCAAGTATTACGTGCCATTTTACAAGTTACCAGATTGGATTATTTCCCTTTAGAGTTTTAAATGAAAGCACTGATCACATGCTTTTGTGGCCAGTGGTGATTGTCTGATGGCTTTCACTCACACAGCAGATTCAAAAAAATGACTTTTGCATGAAATTGATGAAAAGTACATTCAAGACCTCGTTTAGACACTTCACTCCAGGACTGAGAAACAGCCTTATGGATGACAAATGACCTAGCCAAAGCCAAAAATGATAGGCTTTATCTAAGATAAATATATTTTCATTATCTAAGAAAAATATAAAACCACTTTTTACATCGTAAGTGGTTTTATATTTTTCTTAGAAATAAAGATCTAAGCCTAATTAAGAAGCTAGAGCAGCTAGGGGAAAATGTTCAGAGCAAGCCTTGTACAACAATTATGTTGACAACCAGAGTCATAATAATATATATACTTATTGAGGACCTTATGCAACAGCTATATATGGATCATCTTGCATAATCCTCAAAAGTATATTACATGTTGTCTATTTTTCTGTTTAAAAAATGGAATAGTGTGTTAGTAGTTATAAAGCAATATTGCTATAGTAGTGAGACACATTGGGACTAGTTAGATATAGATAATAATCACACTAGTGAAATATTTATTAACCACCTACTATAGGCCAGGCAAATATAATAAAAGTAACATTTATTGATCACTTACATGCCAGGCATTGTGCTAGACTCTTTACACAATCACACAAATATATTATCCTTAAAACAGCTATGAAAAATAATTACTATTATTAACATTCATAAGAATAAACAAGAATGTCTAGAGGACAAATAACTTGTACCAAGGTACCCATCCACTAGGAATTGGAGCTAACTTTGACTTCAAAATCTAGGCTTTTTAATGCATCACAGGTAGCGCTAGGCCTAGGAGAGGTGCCAGGAGAAGGGGTAAATATATACGTACACACACAGACACATACACAGATACACATTCATACAATTATGTCAATATAAGTCTATGTATATATTTTATCTATATGCAAATTTATACTAAATATAATGAGTAAAATCAAATAATTCTGGAACTATGGAGTTGATTGTAGGAAAAGAAGTCAAACATTTAGTAACTAAGCATCTTAACCCATAATTTTTAATTTTTTTTTTGGTCTTGGAAATGAAACACTCAAGAAAAACAAAATAAAGAAAAGAAAATAATTACTTACCTCTAAACAACAAGCTTAGGCTTTCCTTCTTCGGTAAAGGATAACAATAAGTATGGGAAGAGATACAGGAAAGAGGGAACAGATATGTAAGAGTCCAGTGTTTATTCTCACTGAAGAAAAATGATGATTCTGGAACCTCCAAGTAAAAGCTAAAGTTCATTAAAAGGATGAAAGTTAACGACAAGAAGAAGTGGCAAAATTGCCCATTTAAAATCAGCCATCTCAGTAACCTGGATTAAGTTAACTATACCAAAAAGTCTCTAAATGACACAATGGTTAATGCTACTTAAAGTTACTTTTTGAAAAATTGTTTACTTAGGTGAAGAATAAGTTTATCTCCAGTGTATCTTCCAAACTTCAAAACCAAGAATTTTAAGTAGTGTGGTTGCCATTGTTTAATGTTAAAAAACGGCTATTTATTTGTTTAAGCAATCACCTTCCGTTAGTCTAAATACCAAAATCAACTGGTTCTTTCTCCCTCTGAAGTATTATTTTGCAGGATTTGCAAATATTGTGAGAGTATGTCATTGTTTGGGCTGTGTCATCAGGAACTACCACAGCACTGAAACAAGGAATGGATTAAAGACGGATTCAAAAGCCCAGCAAAAGTTGAGGACAAACTTCCATTGAAATGCTAATACACATAGCCTCACAATACACTAAAGGTTTGCTTGTACTGGCTCTGCCTCTTGCTAATTGTAGAGCCCTGGGTAACCCCATCAACTTTCTGTGCATCCTTTTCCTTATCTCCAAAATGCTATTAGCATGTGCCTCATAGAGTTGTCCTGATAATGTAAGGACTTAGAATAGTGCTGTGTGATCATTACTATCATCTGAAATAAGTATCATCCTGTTATTGCTTGTTTATTCATGCTGTAGTTGTTCATCTGGATATAAGGTGGCTAGTTTTTCAAGTCATTTTGATATCCAATGACAGTGATCTAATCTTGTCCTAGTTCTGGGTTTGGTTTTGTTTTGTTTTTTTTGAGTCATAGTCCATGATAGATGAAATTTCTTAAAATTTCACAATCCATGGAAGTACATTGAAGAGAAGGATGCCATAGTTGATTATAGTAATTCTGCAGCTTAGTGTTTTATTTTTATGTTGTGCTAATACATATTAATTTTAATATAGTTCAGTTGCCGAACTCCACTCTTAAAGAACTATGCCGAATTAATACAAATATTGACTAGAAAGCATTTCCTTACAGGGGTAGGCATTGTAGAATTTTATTCCCATTATTCTGCTGTAAAGTGGTACTTAGTGTATATCTCTAGTTTTCCTTCTCCACTGGTTCCTTTCTCTTCTCCTTCATATTCTCTATCAAAGGTTATAACTTCTTATGAGTCAAAGGCACTGCCATAATTGGGGACACCTTATCAGAGGAAAAATTAGATGTCTGCTTCTGTTTAACTTCTGAAGTTACTCCAAAAAAATGATTTTGTTCCTCCCCCAAGTGAATTTCTTCCCTTCTTCTGATGAAATTCCAGGATTAGAAATCTATTTCTCTGTGTAAATCAATAACCTCTCCAGGCAGTCTCTTTCAAAATGAAGATACTCATGGGAGTGTTCATCATTAAGCTCTTAACACCTCTGTGTGAAGGATTTTCATCAGCTTTTTCCCACTATGAAAAGACAGGTTGACCCTGCAAGCCAGACTTGGCTTGTGTGGGACTGTGCAGACACCGAAGCTGGAAGAAAATGAGGGTTGGCTTCAGAGCGGGAGAGGAGTGACATATTTGCATATGTTTCAAACATTTCTAGAGTGGTCTCCATAGGAGCAGTTTTAGGCACATAGAACATACCTTTTCTAATTGAAGTGCCCTGAGAAGCAAAGAAGAGAAGAGTTAGGCAGTATAGTTTGTCCCCACCAGCTGCCCCAACAGTTCCCTTACGGCAAGAGTTTGTGGTGACTGAGATACTGGGAACAGTTACGAAGGTGAAAACAGTAGATGAGTGGTGAGGGGTGAACATGGGAGCCGTACTCAAGGAGGTGGCTGGGCAGGAAACATAGGAATGCCAAATCTCACCTCCAGTCCACATAGGAGACACCCAAGAGAGGAAAGTTTTAGTCTCATATATGTGGACATAGTTTTTAGAAGCCAATAGGAAAGCAGGTGCTACACAAAGAACAGAAGCTCCTTAGAATGTTAACTGCCCACACACTAAAATGGGACCCTTAGAGAAATATCAACAACTGTCTATTTCTATCTCTAAGTCTGTATTCTTTTCCTGCATGCTGCAAAACTTGCTTTGTTCTCAAGTTTTCTCAAAAACAAGGTAAAAATTCTAAATCTACAGTTTCTGGGAGACAACTGATCTATTTGTTGTCTGCTTGCTTCTGCTCCAAGGAACCAGAAGTGTTTACTCGGGCACAAGAAACCGGGTAAGGCACTCTGCCTGCTTGTCCCTTTGATCTATATCAACCATGCAAATCAGCATTCTCTCCATTTCCCAGGACCTGAAGCCAAGCTAAGCCAACTAGAGGCTTGAAGGACTGTACATCTGTTCTTCTTTCTGTTGTATTCTTGTTTTCCCTGAGAACTTTCAGAGAAGACTGCATTTGCTGTAGACAGATGCCTGTATTCTCTAAGCTGATGCAGCAAATAATTCAAAAGCACCAATGCAAATTTGATTTCTGTTGGGTGAAAAATTTCTCAAACCTATATATTAAAAATTATTTTTCACATTCGTTCTAAGTTAAAATATTTTCAGAACTTCTTTGGGGCATAATAATTTAAAACAAATAAGTTCAAATCTGACCTCCGAGAGTAACTATGTTTATTTCCAACATTTGTGGACTCTGCAAATTCATTGCTATGGGTTCATCTAGGGGTTGTAGGGATTGTTTTCCACATCTGCAATTTATTTCTGATTATTCTTAAAAGGCTTTAAAAGACAAAACTAATTGTTTACAATTCCAGAACCAACCGTGAGCCCAGCTTTTTCTCACTTTTGTGTATAGGTGAGTACTTCCTACTATGAGCATAGTCTCGTTTCATCTACCTTGAGTGAGTAATGTTTAGAGGCCTGGCCTGTGGGCAGATAAAACACTCTGCTGAAGCAATGGCAGTTACAGTACAACTAAGCTGTCTGATCAGAGAATAACAGAGCTAGAAAGATATTATTCGATTGAATCCTATGTACAATTGTAATTTAATACTATGCACCAATTTATCTCTGCCCTACTTTCAATTCAGTTTTGGATGTCTCCAATTCATGCTACTGTCATAAGATGTTTCTTAATGCTATTTGAGCCTAAATAATACAACAGTTCTAAGCCATGCTTAGACATTTGTTAAGCCATGCTTAAACAAATATTTCTTAATTCTGAGCCTGAGATAAAATATTCAAAGTTAAAGAGAGTATCAATTTCCTGCTACATTGGGCAACATTCAAACAAAAGAATGATTGACCAGATATGTTTTTAAGTGGTTTTTCTCTCCTTTGGGTCTCCTTTTAAAAGAGTTAAGGGCCAACAAATAAAATTTTAACTACTTACTAACTCTACTGACATGGTTTTAATTTTTTAAATATTTTCACTTTTTTCTCTGGAAATGTATACAAAAACACTCATTCAAGCAGAAAGAAAATGGTTAGTATGTGTGTATATCACCAGTTTGTCAATGACTTAGATGTTGTGTTTCTCAACTCTCTGAAGTTGGCAGAGCAGGATAGGTACAATACTATCTTCTCCAGTTTATAGCTGAAGATAAAACTGAGGTTGAAAGAGATGACTTCGCTGGCTCAAGGACATACAGTCTATAATTAGTATAATTGGGCTTTAATGCTGGTGTATGTCTCTCAAGTTTCTGGTGAGTATTTAAATGCTATTTCATTTACAAAATATGAATATTCCTTTGAAGAATGATCCCCCAAATTGAGGTGCTCACTATGGCTAAAATGCTACCTTCCAGTTATTACAAGTGTCATGCTTTTAATCTTTGGCTGAGAGACTAAAAGTATTTTTTATTTCATATATTTATAACATTGAAGAAAGAGTACCCCAGAATTATGTTATTCCTGAGTAGTGACACAGGGCCTGCCATGACCTTTCAGTGAACTTGAGCCTGTGCAGCAGGTTGGGGAGCCCCAGAGTGGTCAGGTGACCACATTGCCATCTGCAGTTCTGGACTGGTCATCTGGCCAGTGCTGACCTTTCAGAACATGATCCAGTGAAATCCAAACCCTGAGAGCGGCTGGCAGGCAAAATCTGCTCCTCAATGTCAGTTTCACTGCTGAGTCGCTTAATTGTCCACTACAACTTGTAAAGGGCCCATTAGGCTCAGGTCATGAACCTCCCATTTAGCATTAATGGATAATCAAATCCCATTTGATCTGAAATACTTTTGTCTCAATTGTATTTCCTTCATAATTATAAATACCTAACACTTTCATAACATAAACTTTAATAGAATGACATCCCTTTGTAAGTCTGACTTTAAGAAACTAACACCTATTGTCAGAGCTGAACCATCAAGATAATATAATTTTATTAAAATCATATCCCCAAACCACATAATAATGATACAGGTTACAACAGTGTTCCAGTATTTAATATAGTAAATTTTAACACTTCATTCCCTGGCAATTTTATAAAAAGCAAAGCTTACATTATTTTTCTTGCTCAAAACAGACTTCCTTTCATTTCATGTACCTTGAAATTTTACCAGGCCTTTACCCAATGATCAATCATTCATTAATTCGTTCACCAAAAACTTATTGAGCATCTTCCAGGTGCTATACTGGGCTGTGTACTAGGACAACAAAGATGAATAAGACCCTGTTCACAATGAGCTTGCAACTTAACTGAAATAATATACATATATAGATATGATTATAAGACAATGTGGAAAAGAAAAGGCTATTTATCCATATGGGGTCACAGGGTAGATACTGAAGATATATGGGCCTGATACCTTCAAGAGTAAAAAGCAAAGGAGAGCTTAAAACGTGTTGATTTTAAGCTACCAATAAGGAAATGACTAGAAGTCTAGTAAATCTCAGAAGTAAGATTAAGCTAGTTCTATATATGTGGGAATAAGCTTCCTGTAACCAACAATTAGAGTCATGGGAGTTTGTGACAGAGGGGAAGTTCAAGGTTTTTCCTAGAGAAAAACTTTCATTTAAGGTATAGAAGAAATTAAACAGAAAAAAGCAAAAACAAAAACCCAACCCTAGCAGCACATTATCACCACCACTAAGAAGAGTTTGAAATGTAGTAAAATGTAATGAATTTGTTATGGTACTTCAATACCTAACAGTAATAACATTAACCAAAATTCATATATAAGTTGTGAGAATTCATTGATCTTGATTTGAAGTTGAATAGCCTGAATTCACAGTCCTGTTTAATATTAATTTCCTCTGTATCCAGAAATGGTAACTTATTCAGTTCATACCTCAGTTAAACCAAGTCTAAAATAAAGATAGGATGTGAACATCACCTTCCTTTTTATTAGCTATCTGTGTACTGGAGTTTCCTGAAAAACAAAACAAAACAAAACAAAACGAAAAAAAACTGTGTAAATTTAAGATGTATCATTGTTCTAAGTGCCCTGTACCTGTTTATAAAACTAAGACTACTAGAAGTGAAAACCCTCATCTAAATAGCCAGCAATTATTTAATTATAGGATCGTCCATAAGTTATATATCTATGCACATAATGTGTTCTTTAAAAATGTGTCCCACATAACTCTAAGGTAATTCTCCAAAGAGGCGATTAGTCTGTTGTGTCACAGAATATTATGTTATTAATAATACACAGATGAAAGAAAATTGTCCAGTTAATGTGGTTAGCTAGAGACACAAATTGAGAGTCAAGATTCATTGGTTCTATTTTGAGCTCTACCACGGACTCTGAGCTTTCAGAAGTCACATATTCTTCAAAATAATATCGATCCCTCACAAGGGTATAGGATTTTAAAACCAGATAATTTTAAAGTTCTTTCAGCTCTTCTGAAGCAGTGGCATTATTTTCTTTTTTTCAATTAGCAAGGAATCTTACAAGTTTTCCAAAGGATGTGTCAGGTCTGCTCTGTTATGTACCCATATTACACAGAAGGGCTTTGAAATATTTTACATTTAAATTAGAGACATTAAAAAAAAATTCCTAAATGTGCCATAATTAAAATACCATGCACATAATCTCATTTGCAAAAGAACTAGGTCTGAAGTAGGTATTGAAACAACAGTGTTAGTAAAAGGTAATAAAAAATATAATGAGCATGTGTTAAAATACCCTCACACATTAAATGCTAAATTTTGTAAAATATCAAAGTCATGTTATTTAAATTTTAAGACAAATTATTGTACCAGGCAATGTCTGTTTTCAAAGTTAATCAGGAAATAGAAGAGTATATAGTACTTGAATGACAGACAAATTCTCTATGATGGCTGCCAATTAGAGTCTTGTATGGGCGGGCTAAGGCTCCAGGAGTTTTCATTTTACTTCTGTTTCTCTGTTGGAGTTCCTTTCAAGCTGTCAGAGCTTGGGAAGAACCTGGGCTTTGGTTTTTTAAAAAAATACCTTTCATTTTCCTACATGAAGTCAAGTTTTGAAAATTTAAACATAAAACTCCATGGGACATGACATGATTCAGTTAACGATTTGACTGTGTAATGATCCACAACCAACAAGAGATTAAGATAGAAAAGATGGTTATTACTAGCAAAAAATTACAGTGTTGAGGTATGGATAGCCAAAGATTGTTATCTCTTTCTTAAGATTAGTTGTATTAGGGTTTTTTAAAATTGCCTCAAAGGAAATGGAGGATACTTCATGCTGTGTTTTATATTAGGGGATGTTACCAAGAGCAATAAAACATATCAAAAGTTTAAAAATTCTTTACATGCACATGTATACAATTATATATGATATAATATTTTTATTCACGTATGTTGTATATATGCGTGTGTGTGTGTGTGTGTGCGTTTGTGTGTCTTGTTTAAGACGTCTTAAGCAATTAGTACCGCTCCTGAATTTTGTATGTTCACTCCTTTTAATTACTTTTCTTTATATTTTACAGACAACCAAGATAGGTTTTTTTGTTTATACAGTTGATTGATAAGAAACTATTTTACTTTTGGAACTATAGCTCCTGTGAGAAGGAAGGGGAATAACATCTCTAAAATAGCATTCAGAGCAGCGCCTGCCCACTCTTATCACTCTCTTTCTTCTTTCATCTCTCCTGTCTTCTCTTATTACCTTATGCTCCACATTCCCATCATCTTTTCCCTTGAACCAGTAAGAATCTGCACAAGTATTTTTAGAATATTAGAATATATTGAGGTAGTTTGGTAAGACAAAATATATGAACAGTTTTCTACAAAATTACTGCAAAAGGTTAGTACTGTTGATATTATTAATAGTAAGAAATGGGATCTATTCTGTATCCACCCACAGAGGATGGGTTAAACAATGGTACGGCCACTTAGTTGAATACTATTCAAGTTTTATTTTTTGTTTTGTTTTTTGAGGATTTTTTTCTTTTGAGACACAGTCTCACTATGTTGTCCAGGCTGGAGTGTATGGTGCAATTTCAGCTCACAGCAACTTCCGCCTCCCAGGTTCAAATGATTCTCATGCCTCAGCCCACCCCAGTAGTTGGAATTACAGGCATGCCCCACCGTGCCTGGCTAATTTTTGTATTTTTAGTAGAGATGGGGTTTCACCATGTTGACCAGGCTGGTCTCGAGCTCCTGGCCTAAAGTGATACGTCCACTTTGGTCTCCCAAAGTGCTGGGATTACAGGTGTGAGTCACTGCGCCTGGCCGAGGGCTTTCTTTTCTTTTTTTTTTTTGTTTTGAGACGGGGTCTCACTCTGTTGTCCAGGCTGGAGTGCAGTGGTGTGATCATGGCTCACTGCAACCTTGAACTCCTGGGTTCAAGAGATCCTCCTATCCTAGCCTCCAGAGTAGCTAGGACTATGAGGGTGTGCCACTACACCAAGCAATTTTTTTTTTTTTTTTTTTGAGACAGAATCTTGCTCTCTCACCCAGGCTGGAGTGCAATGGTGCCATCTCGGCTCACTGCTGCAAGCTCTGCCTCCCAGGTTCCCGTCATTCTCCTGAAGAGGTTTCACTGTGTTATCCAGGATGGTCTCAATCTCCTGACCTCGTGATCCGCCCACCTTGGCCTCCCAAAATGCTGGGATTACAGGCATGAGCCACTGTGCCTGGCCTACACCAAGCAATGTAAAAAAATTTTTTTGTAGAGATGGAATCTTGCTATGTTGCCCAGGCTGGTCTTGAACTCCTGGCCTCAAGAGATCCTCCTGTCTCAGCCTCCCAAAGTGCTGGGATTCTAAGCATGAGCCACCATGACTAGCCTACTATTCAGTTTTATAGGAAACTCTTTTAATACTAAAAGTAAGGTAAAAAACAGTGTGCATAATATGCTACCTTTTGTATACAAAGGATTAAAATACTAAATCACGTTAATATTTTCTTGCACTTGCCTAAACATAGTAGAAAAGAGAAATTAATAAAAATAATCAATTATGAGAGTAGATAGGGACGGGATGATAGTGAGACTTCTTGATATATCCTTTTTAAAAACTTTCTGAGCCACATGAATGCATTACCTTTTAATAAAAATGCAGAGTAGCACTCAACAAATGTTTGTTGAATGAATAAATGATTGAATTACTCAGAAGGCTCAAAGCTAGTTAGTTAAGATGACAAATTAAAAGAGCATATTTAATTTCCCTAGCTATTGCCACTGCTCTCCAATTCTTTATTTCCTTAAAACTCAGTGGACCCAGTTCTCATTAAAATACACAATTTATTCAAAATCTTACCATGTTCTGAAGTGTTTTTCTACTAGTACTTTGTATTCTTTGGAGTTTTACCTATCCTAGAGTAGAGATGATCTTTTGTGTTTATATTTGTTATTTCTGCAATATCCCACATAAGGCCATGATCATAGCTAATGTTCAATAAATCATCAACCTCCATAAATTCTACTAATATGTCATATAATGATGCTTATTATAGGACATAAAATTTAGATATCTTTTATCTCCACTCAAATTAATCGAGTCATATCATTTTACAATGATATGAGTCCTGGTGATATGTCATATATTCTGAAATAGTGGCTTTTGGATGCATTCCAGGTTATGATAAATCCCCGAGTTCCTTTAGATGATCAATTTGAATTTGTGGAGATAATTAATAGTGCTTTAAGCATGCCTCAATCTTCATACTACTATTTTGTATCTTCTGTTAGAGCCATGTGCTTTTATTTTTCGTATTTTTTTCTGCAGCGGACATTGAGATCTCTCCCCATCACCTAGAGGTGTGATTCTACTACTCACCATGAACAAAATCCAGCAAAAACCAAAAGCCATATCTAATCTGTTGGCTAGCTACCTTTGACCAGTTAATAAAACTCCTTTCTAGCATAAGTTGTTGTGTTTATTTTATGAAAGTATTTGGATTTCTATTTAAATTTCTTCATTGCCACCTCCCCTAGAGGTCTTATTATTATGCTGCCTTAGGATTGAGGCTCAGGAGATTACCTCATAGTAAGGGCTCTTTTCTAATTTCTTATTGAGACAAAGTCCTTTTGTTTTTATCTTTTTAAAATTCTGACTCTTACTTTAGAGTGAAGAGAGATACAGAAATTATTTTTGCCTTTAATCAAAGTAATGTCAAGGAAGTCAAAAGTTCTAATAATGAGTAAATAATGAGTTTTCCACATTTAAATATATGGGGAGGCTAATTATATATGATACACTTATTAATGAAAGTTATTATTTGGATCATGTTTATCTCCACCTATTTAAGCTAAAGCCTCTAATAGATACTACTTTGTGAAAATGAATAATACCTATAATGATAGTTGTTAAATAAATGGAAATGGAAAAGATGTTTGGGCGTAGTGCCTAGAAAGAGTATGCTTGAAAAGGTTTGGAGAATAAAGCTCCAAAATGCTTTAAGGATGGGACAAAGTTTAAACAAACTTTAGGATAATTTGAAAGGATGTGACAATAGAAAAGATGGAATAGCCATTCTCTATAGTGTAGTCTGTATGTTCATCTAGCTGATTAGATGCATTAGACTGAAAAATGCAGTGGAACTGAAAAAGTGAAGTGTGATTTAGAGGGGACAAATAGGAATTGGATCTAAAATAGAGAACAAAAACGTGAAACCCACAAATGTGTTTCATTTAGTTTGCATTGAATTGGTTCCAACTCCTACAGATTAGAGATTCCACATAAGAATCCTATTTTCATCTTCCTTTTACAAAGCACAGGGCAACCCTGGGAAGCTTCCCCTTCTGGCAACAACCACTACAACTAATTAAAGGCTACCTACTTTGCATGGGGCGTGCTCTCCAGAGTTCTGCTTAATGCCTACTTTGCTAATTTTTAAATTTAAGTTACTTGTGTGGTCTCTGTAGACACTTGCGTTTGCAAGTCCTGGCTTAAAAGACTTAATCTTTCATCAGCTTTATGGTATCAGTATCCCTTTCTATTTGAATCTATGTGGCTTCTGAGTTGGGTTAGTAAGTAGTACCCAAACCAGGATAACCATCATTATCACCAGGGGAGCTTATTAAAATTGTGGATTCCGGTCATCTCCCTTCCATAGGCTTAGAGGGGAGCATGAGAAACATAGATTTAACAAATGTCCAGATGATTCTAATGAATCTAGTCTTTAACAGGCTTTGGAAATCACTGAATGGGGATACAGCAGCAGGTACATTTAGTCCATTCTTGAGTCTGAGGAGCCGTGCCTAAGCTGTTTCTAATTTATTCACAATTGTGACTGTAATAGCTTTGGCTCCTTGCCAGTGGTCCTGGGAATCTTGAGCTATCCCATTGGGTGCTCTGGTAATGGATGTTATCTGAATACTGAATAAGAATTTAAAGAATCCTTATTATCATTAAAAAGTACCTATCTTCTCTGCACCAAAAGCCAAATATCAGAGGAGAGCTATGTCATTGTAATTAACCATCACTGTCTATTAAGCCCTTATCATTAAGAATTTTCAAGATGGAGAATATCTAATCTAAATATTTCAGATGAGAAAATTGAGGCCCAAGGAATTAAATGACCGACTCATGGTCATACAATTCAGTAGTAAATAGAGAATGTTGAGAACTCCAGTCTTCTGAGCTTTCTTGTATCGTAATGATTCACATCCATGTAGTAAAGGATACATTATGGCACATATATTCTCAGGTGCCTGTGTTGTTTAGGGCTAGTTAAATTCAAGTTGTGATACGGATTACAGGTGCTAAAAATGCATTCTGCCACCTCCTACATTTTTCAGGTGTAAAAAGAACTCAGATCTGCAATTTAACTTACTTTTCCTAACTGTAAGTATGAATTTAAAACTTGTGCATATTACAGAACAAAACCTGTAATATAATATTAATTTTCTCTGTAAGGGATGAAACAAATATCTAAATGATTAGGACCAATTTACAAGAACAAAGGCAACTGTCTTACTAAAATAGAAACATGTTTAGAGGTTAAAATGGATGTATTAATGTAATGTTCCCTGTGAACCACCAGATGTCACTATTAGAGTCATTATTCATCACCTTACAGTAAATTATTAGAGATTTTAGCCTCAGCCATAAAGGGAGCATAAAATAGAGAAAGTAGATCTCAATGAGAATTACAAGTTCTTTGTAATTTTGACCTTTTTAAAAGTTTTGCCACCACTCTTTTTGGGGAAGACTTTTAGGAAGGCCACTCAATTCGATCAGTGGCAGGGTTAGGAGATTTGATTCAATTAAAAAATGCCACATATTTATAGGGTTTCAGTCCTCTAAAGATTTATATGATTATTAATAGTATTAAAACATTTGCAGCTCAAAAACATCTAAAATTATCCTATAAAGATAGTTTCAGAACACTGTAACTCAAAAACTAATGATTACAAATGCTACAAATGAACTTGAACCAGGATTCAAATGTAAACAAGAAAGTTAGTTGATTAACATGAAATCTTAGGACATTACACAAATACCTTCTTCCTCAAAATCTGTCTCCAGCTGTCCTGCCACAAAGCTTGAAATACCTGCTTCCCAACCCACTAAAGATCTGGTTCTCTTAATTAAGGTATTACATTTCTGGGACCGCATTCATCCATGCAACAAACATTGATTGCCTACCATGTGTCAGGATTCTGCAAGTTCTTGGGAATACAAAGACGAATGAAGTGAGATACCTGAATTCAAGGACCTCATAACATTACAATGGAGCTAGATGTGTAAATAAATAATTTCCATACAACTTGAAGTATACCCCTGTGGCTTTGGGAACATAAAGAAATTTACTAACTTCGAGGAAGGAGGAAGTAAGGAGAGGGAGCTCAAGAAAAATGATTCTCAAGGTGTCTGAAAAAAATGAGAAAATCCTCAGGGCAAAGATTACTCTGATAAACGAACTCCCTATAGAATAAGGAGGACATAGGATGCTATTAAAACACCCATTAATTTGTTGCTGAAATGGAGAAAGTAGTGTGACTATCCCTTCCAGTTTCCCTGACACAGCCCTGGTTTTTACTTATTGCTCTCCTTTCACTCTTAAAAATGTGCTAGCTTGGACAATAATTTTATTTGTCTGATAAAGCATATAAAGAAAGTCATAATAAAGACATCTGTGAGTGAATTGTCATCAAGATCAGTAGGGCATGTAGATCCAATGGGCAAGATGTAGTTATAATGGCAGGACAGGCAAGGAGTCAATGGCTAGGAGAGCCAAAAGAAATAAAATGAAGATCAAGGTATTACTGCAGGGTACTGTTCATCTGAAACATGATGAAAGTGTTGGCATATTTGTCTTGTGGCATGTGGGGAAAAGAGAGGCTTGGAAAGTAATAGAACACAATGTTTAAGTGGAGAGTGTTGGAAAGCATGAAAGGTCTTTTATGTCTTATTAAGAACTATAAAATAACTGCTAATATTTTTTCAATGTCTACTGTGTTGTAGGTACTGTACTAACCACAGGATAAGAAATAAACCCCTTAATCCTTACAACAACCATGTGAGGCATATGGTAGTCATTAAGGATGTTCACTGAATATTTCAGGCTCTCCAGCTTCTAGGCACTTAGTGAGATTTCATTTTTTGGCTTCCTAATGTTAAGTAGGGTCATATGACCAGTTATGGCATTAAGTTATAGCATTAAGTTATGGCATTATGACATTAAGATGTGTATTATTTTTATATTCATATTACTGGTAAGAAACTGATACTCAAAAGTTTAAGTAACTTAATCTAAGGTTACTAGTTGGTAAGTAGTCGGTGAATGGTAAATAGATATGCCAAGATTGGCACCCAGGAAGTCTGAACAGATACAAACCTGCAGACCCTATTGCTATACAACATTGAATCACAAACACCCAAGACTTAATCCTGTTTAGCCTGAATGACTCATACTGATGGTATTATTCCTCCTTTTCTTTCCATCATTAAGTCATTATATCCCCCTTCTCATGGCATAGACACCAAAAAGAAAAAAAAGTCTAAGCGAAAAGGAGAAAACAATCTTTAGGATATTTGTCTGTTTTTGTTTACTCAGAAGTGAAGCTCAGAACTCTTAACAGATAGACAAACTGTGATAGGTGCACACCATAGATATTATGCAGCAGTTAAAAACAGTGAACGAGCTGTATACCTAAAACCTAAAATGGGTACTAAAAACATGGTAGATAAAAGTAGAAAATGGAAAGTTATCTAACAATATCATTGATGTTCAAATATATCCACATAAGTCAATATCCATCTGCCAAGAACACAATGTAATAAATAGCTACACATTTAAATGGTTGCTTATTCAGAGAGTTCTAAATGGGACTGAGGAACAGGGATAAAATGGAATTTTTAAAAGATAAATCGGCCAGCCGCAGTGGCTTATGCCTGTAATCTTAGCACTTTGGGAGGCCGAGGCAGGCAGATCACCTGAGTGACCAGCCTGGCCAACATGGTGAATCCCCGTCTCTCTACTAAAAATACAAAAATTAGCCAGGCATGGTGGCTGGCTCCTGTACTCACAGCTACTCGGGAGGCTGAGGCAGGAGAATTGTTTGAGCCCAGGAGGCGGAGCTTGCAGTGAGCTGAAACTGCACCACTACACTCCAGCCTGGGTGACAGAGCAAGACCCCATCTCAAAAAAAAACAAACAAAAAAAAAAAAAAAAAAAAAAACCCAACCAATTTCACCAATATATAGGGGACTTAAATATACCAAGGACAATAATGTTTTGCGAACTAGTAATATGAATGGCTGAACTTTGTTTAAACCTCATGTATAAAAACAAAAACAAAAGCCAAACCTCAGAAGAACTAGAGTACTAGCCTGACCCACCACAAGATTTGTTTTCAGACTGCAATCATTTTGGAGTATTTTTGAAGGAGCATACTATTTGAAAAAGGCAGAATTTCTAAAAAGAACAAGAATCATTTATATACAGAGTGGGGAGTGAAAATTGTTGGCAAATACAAATTACTCAACTGCTCAAAGTGGCTCAGACCCTCGTTGTCTACCAACAGATCAGACCTTTTGAAAAGCATAAAGAAACCCTTACTTATCCCATGCACATATATGTGCATTCCTTCGGCCTTGATGTGACATCCAGGTCCATAGATTGGCTTTCTTTAGATACTAATTATTTGTAGGTTATATAGAAGGTTTGTAGGAGTCTGGAAAACATAAACACGGGGGAATTAAAGTTAGTGTCAGATGTATCTCAATGGCCTTGGGAAGTTTTTTGCTGCAAGGTGACATGAAACTGTGACAGGAGCTGCATCTCAAGCTGTTTGTCCAGCCAGACCTGGAGATTTGGGAGGCTGGTACCTGCTTTTATTTATTCATAGGGAGGGTTACTGAATACAGATGCCAATGCCGACTGTGAGTTAAAGAGAAGAGAGGATAAGAGCTTAGGCTTAACCTACAGGAGACCTGAGGAATAAAGAGCCCCAGAGTCCAGCGTGGAGAAGAGAGAAGAAAGGGGAGGAAGAAAAAAGACTGAGAGAGATCAGGCCTAATGAACCTTTCCTGAAGTCAATGGGAATGGGGAAGTGGTGCCTCAGACAGCAAGACCATACCCAAACAAAGCAGGGATAAAGTGGATCAGCCACAGTGTCACCAAATTTATCAAGAGTTCAAAAACTAGCAAATCAAAATCTGCAGGAAGAAGAAATTCTCGTGCAAAGCCATACACTATGTTATTATCAAGATGAAGATATGACAGTAAACATGCTACACACATATGTGAGCACAAACACACACACATTTTTGACGCTCAGAAAAATCTGAGCATAGATTGTATTATACGAAATAGTGATATTCTATCTTTATCGAAAAGGGAATCTAGTTATATACTTTCTTTTCTATGACTGAAAAAGCTGAAAATGATGAAATGCTTT
This sequence comes from Macaca thibetana thibetana, assembly GCF_024542745.1. Lineage (NCBI taxonomy): Eukaryota > Metazoa > Chordata > Mammalia > Primates > Cercopithecidae > Macaca > Macaca thibetana. Next base: position 79,788,738 of record NC_065589.1, on the reverse strand, counting down.
ATACTATTATAAAGGAGTAAACAATAAAACCAGCAGCTCATTGATACCTTTCTTTTCTGGAAAATGCTGAGGAATCAAGTTACAGAAAATGCGGGGCTTGGAAGTTACCTCAGGAGAACAGAAACTGAAGGAAACCTGGGCAATGTAAGTAAAATATCTATATTTACTGTAAGCGTGAAGTAAATGGATGCGTTCACCAGGAGCCAGCTAAAACAACCTTACTTCCTGTGGCAATTTTGATTATTGGAAATTGCCAACATACCACAAGCAATATTAATTAGAGGAAATGTATCTTCTTGTCATACTTGATTTGTAAGCAAATGCTTTTTTTATGACTATAGCATTATGACTGAATAAATTAACTTCTAGTTACATTTGTATAGTAAAAAAAAAAAAATTGACCATTTGACTCCCCACTTACTCTACAAAGCATGACTCATCATGGAAATAAAATGTCTTTTTCTTTCTTTCTTTTTTAAAAATCATCTTCCTTTCTTAATTGTTTCTCTTAAGTGTTTATACCTGACTAAACATTGAACAGGCCAAGAATGACACATTTTCTTTTACAAACTAGAATTAAAATATTCTGTTCTAGAAACTTCCTAATACCAAAAAATGTGCTCCCAATACTCATACACAATGTTGCATCATTAATGCCGCATGTAAATCTACTGCAGGACATGATAAAAGTAGCAGGCCTAGTAATGGAGAGGGTAAGAATGCTTTGGCTTCCTGTTGCAAATTCATTTTAGCAATTTGCCAGGCCTCAGAACCCTGATTTACACTTTCTGTACCACAGCATTTTCCTCTAAATTCCTAATTTTTTTTTTTTTTTTTTTGGTTTGCCCATTTTTATGAAGCAAGTTCTAAAGCCACCTATACAGTCACCTATTTTTTACCACTGGCATAATAATGTTTACTGTTTTATTATGATATTCTAGGCCTTGACTCATTTCTTAATTGATACTCTCACTATGGCTATAGTAGCATGTTGTGCAGTGCCAGGAGTCAGTATTAGTTGAGTAAGTGAGGAAATAAATGAAATGCATTTGATGCTATTTTGGGGACAACTAATAATCTTTACTAGCAAAAAAAGTTAGAGCAATGATCTGTCATATTAACTAGATTATTAAGGTTCTATCATGAAGGTGTTATTCATAAAATATAGTTGTAATTTTAGGGGAAGAGAGCAGTATGGAATGGTGGAAAAACCACAGACCATAGAGTCATAAAAAGTCTGTTTAAATTCATGTTTAACTTCTATAACCTCTTGGGCAACTTACAGAACTTCTCTGAGCTTTAGGTTCTTCTCCTATAAAATAGGGATAAAAAAATCTACCTTGCTGGGCTTTAATGAGATAGAAATAATATGTGGAAGGTGCTTGGACCTTGCACATAGAAGCCACCAAATTAATGATAGCTATTATCATCATTATTTTTCTTAGCAAATTTTCAACACTGATTTATTAATCCACCTTTCCATTTTTAAATTCAATTATTTCAAATATTATTTAGACATTTAAACAGTAGGCAGCTCTAAAAAGATGTTTGATACCTATTTTCCTACGATCTAGGTATTCTTTTAGCCTCCAAAGTATAAAGGCCCTTACGATGAATACCAAGCCCTATTCTTGATTTACTCTGCACTTTCACTGTGTGAATGCCATCTTTGTAAATATTAATTATTATGAATTACAGCTAATGGAATGATTATTTGTAAAAGGCATAAATGAATACTTGGGACTTGATTTAGAGGGAATGTACATTTCTCTTGCTACATGCAGCTATGGATATAAAGACTTTGTTTTTAAAAGTTGGAAGATGGAATAGTATCAAAACGTAGAAATTGATTTTAGAAAGCCATTGGAACCCAGGGGTGTTCGTAGAAAAAGGCATTGCCTGCATTGTAGGTTATGATGTTCTGACACCCACAAGCATCTGACATAGCTGACTTTTTTAAAAGTGGTGCTTAAAAGTGTTGGTATTGAACATAAGTAGATAATGCAAATATGTTAGCGACCCCTACCAACAGTTGCAATTATGCAAATTTTAAAACCTTCATCTTTTATAATTAGGTGTAGTGGACTTACGTAGTTAAGTTCTCCACTGGCTAGCTCAGATTCTCTAATCTATTGAACAGCTTTTCCTCTAAAAATAATGCAGCTCAAATAGACAAAAATACGCATTCTGCAAGTGAATGACAATATTTATGATGAAAAGGAAAGACATGACATCCTGAAAAATTGTTAGTGACAAATTTCTAGTTTGTGATTTAAGAAATGTGCTTTTATAAAAACCGAAATTCTCTGACAATAATTAAGCATATTGTTGAATTGGTCATAGGAGGATGAAATTTTAATTAATATACTCAAATTCCAGAAATAAAAGAATTTTTGACTTCAGTGCTAAAAGGGAAGAAGGTTGCCTATAGTAAAATTCATATGGAAACTAAAATTATCCTCATTAGATAGTTTGCTTATAGTTAATTACTATTGAATACTTGAATCTCATTATGCATAGTAGTGAGTATATAGAATGCATATCATTATCAGCACATACCACAACTATATGAAATACAGTTTTTAGTAGAATTATACATGTGTTAAATGTATAAATTATACATATACTTGTAAAACTTACATTAAAATTTACATATAATTATAAATATATAAAATTATATATACATATGACATATATATAACCAAATACACTAAACTTTTTGTTTCATTACAATAAAGACTCCAGATATATGTTAGTATAGCTAAGTTTTGAATTAAAAAGTTATACTAATTTGAATAAGTTAAAATCTGAGGGATTTACTTTTATTTTCATGATAGGCCTAGTATATTGGTAAACTACACTCGAGGTAAGTTACATATGCTATGTTAATTTTCTAATTAAATGTCAGGCTGTACTTAAGGACATAAAGGTCATTTAACAGGAGGAAAAGGAAAAATACGAAAAGGCAATTTAAGCTTATTTTCCCATAAATGAATCAGCCATTGAAACAAGACAGGATAGAGAAAAACAGATGCTTCTAGGAAGAAAAAATATTCAATCCAAAGCATCCCGAGACATGTGGGGCTTAAGTAAATTCTGGATAGTAGCTTTAGAAATAGGGCTTGTATTTTATTATCTAAATATTCTTCCCTAAGCATTCTATCTACCAGCTTTCCAGGGATTAATGGAAGGTGATACAATTTGGTGGAAATTGTAATCACTTGTTCAAATAATAAAGGATTAGAGATAATAAAAAGACTTGAAATTTAGATTTCATCAGTTTCTATTTCAGTGATTCTCAAAAAAGTGAATTCACAATTTTTTTTTCTTTAAAATGTCCGTCATTTCTACCCATTTAAAAATAGATATAAAAATATATAAACTCCTTCTCAATACAAATTAACTTCAGTGTTATATTAGAATGTGCACACCATCGTCATTTACCATCTTTGATTGCAATTACTTCAAAACATCATATTTTGTTTGGCTCTACCCTTAGATTCAGTACAGAATTCTGTCTGTTCCCAATACCTCTTAATGGTATGAATAGATTAACCACATTCTAGTAGGGAAAAAGTGCACTAATTTGCAACAAAGTAAACAAAACAGTTAACTAGTAAACAAGAATTATTGTAAATACTTTTTTCCTTCATGTTTCAGTACTTCAGTTGACTAATTTGAAATTAGGACGAAATAACCCATACTTCCTCTGCCTGTCATTTGGAATGAGGAAGAAATACTAGATTTTGAAAACAAGACAAAACACAAAACAGAAGAACTGGGTCATCAACACAAGGTGGCACTGTGGACCAGTCTCTTAGGAGGAAGTTTGTGTGGACCAGTCTCTTAGGAGGAAGTTTGTGTTCAAGCATTTTCTCTCTTATTTCTCCAAGACTGATGATGTATATAATTTAGCCTTCTTAATTTTGCCTTTAGGTTTTTTGTTGTTGTTTTTGTTTTTTTACATATCTAGTAATGAGATGGGGAATGGAATTATTTTGTTAATTTAAAGAAAAATGCAAATTTGGAGCTCACAATGGGTATTTTTGTATAATTAGTAATAACAAAACCCCAGGTACTGTACTGTATTGACAATTTAATACATATATGGTTACCACTTTTCTCCAAGAGGGACAACCTGCTGTATTCTTTCATCGTATCATGAAAAGACTCCTCTCCTCTACTGACATAGCTATCTCCCTATCATGATTTGCCTAGAATCTGGTTTCTTGCTGCTTTAGTTTCTCATACACACTATTGTAAGAATCTTTTTACTTATAGCCCATTTTCATGTTGCTGTTATTTTGATCAAGAATTTTCTTTCAATCGGGTATCTTCAGTGGACATCTTGTTAAGCAGTAGTTTAAATGTAAATTCTTATGATACTTAACTCCAACCCTATCTTAATTTCAAGGCACTGGTGTGCATGCACTCATGTGAACACATACAACACACAGCTACTATTTCTCATTTGTCTACCCAGGTGAGTCCCATTATTAGTTCTTTAAAAATATTATGAGAATTCTTGTCAGTTATAAGGCCCTTTTCCTAACTCTTATTATGTCATTCCCCCAACCCAGGCCATTGTTCACTGGTGTCAATCAATTTCTTTAAATTTCTCCACAAGGCCCAGCTTTTTGAATAACACTAAACCCGTATTCCTCCAGCATATGAGCCTACATTTTGTGGCACATTTATAAAAACTATACTTACATGATGAAATAATCAGAAAATATTTAATGACAGACTGTTACTTACAAGGCATGATCTCCAATTGATGCAGCCTCTTCTTCTTCCCTCAAGAATATTTTGTGTTTACCAATCATATCAAGCATGTGGTGTAATACATATACTTAGTACTTGACACAAGTTCAGGGAATAAATGCATAAGCCCAATTTTCCAATAGCATAAGACTGTTAATACTGACACACATGCCACACACGCACAAACGTTCATGTATATGATATATATGCAAAAATTTTTTTAAATAATGAAATACTTATAAACCGACACAAGTAAAAGTACACATATATTATTCAAGTTTTAAAGGTAAGTATGTTTAAAGGCAGAGCATAAGAGTCAATATTGCCATTTAACAGTACTCAACAAAATGCAGAATTAGATACAGATCTAGTGGAATGAGCCTCCTAATTTCATTTCTGCTGTTCATACAATGAGGACAGCAACTACAGATAACATTTCCACTAGTAAATGCAGAATATTTAATATAATATGCACTCAAATTTATATAAAAAAACTGCATAATTAGCACATATACACCTGAAAAGTTTTGGATGTAAACTTTCAGTATTATAGATTCAAAAGTCAAATGTCCACGTACAGTGTTTCTTTCAAAAATTTAATTACAGAACTAAGGGCACATATTACAGAAAATTATATTTTCAGATAGGAACATTTTCCACTCTCATACTCCATGAAATAATTGTATTTAAATACTTAGTAGGCATCATTGAGATCGGTTTATTTTTAATCAATTGAGTCATATCTTTGTCATCTAGAAAGATTTCCCAGGAAGATTTGCCTTCACTTTTTGATATATTATCCTGAGAGTTTTTGAATCAATATATGATACTGTCACTGGAACTTTTGTCCCAAGTTACAAGTACCCATTTTCATAACACTAGGAAAGTTTCAGATTTTGTTGTAGTAGATATTATTTTAGCTGTTTTTTCAGTAATGTGTTTTAATTATCTATAATCTCCACAATGTAATCAGTCACTATCTTGCTTTTTAAAGTGATATATAATCTGTTAATAACATAACCAGTAGGCTTTAGTTCCAGGTATAAAGAGTTAACCTGTATTTGACTTATTTAAAAAAATTATGTAAATTATAGATAACTTCTAATAATTCAAAACTAACATTGGTGACAATTATTTCTGGCTTGTTTGCCTTCTCTAAACAGACTTTGCCAGAACTCAATTATAAAACATGTTTCTTCCTAGGGAAAATGTTTGGGAAAAACTACATTCCAAAAGGAACTGCATGTAATTCATGTTGGCTGAAATTGGAGTTCAGTTGAATATTAGATAGACGTTACATAGATAGTATATATAGCAGATATGCTATTTATTTGCAACAACCTGAAAATATGAAAATAGGTGGGGCTATATATATATAGACAAAGAAGTTGAGCTACTAATATAATAGTGGTTCCATGCACTTACTCTGGAATCAGCCAGCCTGGGTTTGAATCCCACCTCTACTACTTCTATGTGATCTTGAGCAAATTGCTACTTGCTCTGAGCTTCAGGAGTAATATTAATGTCTCTTTGATAGAGTGATTTTAAAGGTCATATAAGTTGATTTTGCAAAACGTCTAGCTATTGGCTAATGCCTGATTCATAGTGAATATTATAAAAGTGTGTTTTAAAAACAACAACAAAACACAAAACTAATAAACAATGCAGTAATCTCTTTGATTTGTACATGTTTTTTTCCTGTGTGTGTGTTTTTTTTTTTTTAAATTCTGTGTAGCAGAAAAGATGTCTAACTGGAGACTGTTAAAGAATGATCTTCCTTACTTTTATATGTACTGTATTATCGCTTTGTGTATTTTAGATCTTGCTCTCTTTTCATGTATTAATTTCTAAAACTTTTGCCTTTTTTAGTCACCTGGCCATTTTCCTAATGTGGCTTTATATTGAGTTTGCTGTTTGGGATATTTTATCTTTTTCTATTTGTCCACTTAAAGGAGTAAGTTTTCTTGCATTAAATTCTAACATGTGGCTTGATTGAAAAAGCACATCAACCTGGCATGTTTTGAACTATTTAACAATTTAGTAAATGTTAATTTAAATATTTTTAAATTGAATGAATGCATAATTCTGAGTCTAACTTAAATCATTAACTTAGAATATTTTAAAATTCTGCTTAAATTCATTTTAAGGCTATTTTTAATTTTTTTGGAAAAATATTAAACTTTATTTTACTTAAATAATGTAATATACCACATCCCTAGAGACTTTTATTTTATAGTGTTTGTACTAATTATCTATTGCCGTATTATAAATTATCACAAACTTAGAAGCTTGAAAAAACACCTATTTGTTAGCTTATGGTTCTTTGATTGTAGGAAATCTTTGTCTGTTTGGGTTTTACAAATGTGATGTTATGGGATACTTATAAATAGTCAAACGGTTATTATAGTGAAGCAGATAAACATCTGTCATCTCACATAGTTATCTTTTTTTGTATTAAGAGCAGCTAAATTCTACTTATTTAACAAAATCCCTAATATAATACTTTAGTCCTTGTGTTGTACATTAGGTTTGCAAACTTGTTCATTCTACATATCTTCCTTTCGTTATTTACCAAATATTTTCCGATTTCTTCCCAAATGCTCTTCCCACTCCATGGTAACCACTGTTTCATTCTGTCTGTGTAAATGGTCTTTAAAAAAATATACATTTTCCACATGTAAGTAAGATCATGCAACATTTTTCTTTTTGTGTCTTGCTTATTTCACTTACCATAATGTCTTCCAGGTCCATCTATGTTGTAACAGATAGCAGGATCTCCTTTTTTTTAAGGTTTAATAATATTCCATTGTATATGTATACACCACATTTTCTTTATCCATTCCTCCATCAATGGACACATGGCTGTTGTGAATAATGTTGCACTGAACATGGGAGCGCAGATGTCTTTATGAGGTGACTATTTTATATCCGCTGGGCATATACCCAGAAGACAACTTGATGGATTGTATGGTAATTCTACTTTTAATTTCTTTAGGAAACTCCAAACTAGGTATACCAATTCACATTCCCACAAAGGTGTACTTGGGTTCCCTTATCTCCACACACTTGCCAATATTTGTTTCCTCTTGTCTTTTTCTATTTTATTTTAAGTTGAGGGTCTCACTCTTTCACCTGGGCTGGAGGGTGGTAGCTTTATCATATCTCATTTCAGCCTGAATTTCTGAGCTCAAGAGATCCTCTTGCCTCAATCTCTTGAGTTGTTTGGACCACAGGCGTGAGCTATCATATATGGCCTTATTTGTCTTTTTGATAATAGTCAAAGATATTTCATGGTGGTTTTCATTGGCATTTCTGTGATTAGTCATATTGAGCACCTTTCCATATACCTGTTGATCATTTTTATATATTTTTTGGAGAAATTGTCTGTTCAGATTCTTTGCCTGCTTTTTAATCAGGTTATTTATTTTTCTGCTATTGAGTTGTAATAGTTCTTTATGAATTTTGGATATTAACTCCTTATCTGATATGTGGATTGCAAATATTTTTCCCAGTTGTAGGTTACTTTTTCATTTTGTTGTTTCTTTTGTTTGCAGAAGCTTTTTAGTTTGATGTAGTCCTATTTACTTATTTCACTTATGTAGTATGGGCTTTTGGTGTGAAATTAAAAAAAAAAAATCATTGCCAAAGCCAAGATTCAGCTTTTTCACTATGTTCTTTTCTAGGAATTTTATGGTTTCAGGTCTTAATTTACGTCTTTTATTCATTTCAAGTTGATTTTTGGGTATGGTGTAAGATGAGGGTTTCATTTTATCCTTTTGCATGTGGAAATCCAGTTTTCCCAGCACCATTTATGAAATAAACTGTTTTTCCCCTATTGTTTCCTCTTGATGTCCTTGTTGAAAATTAGTTGACCATATATGTTTGGACTTATTTCCGGGCTCTTTATTTTGTTCTGTAGGTCTGTGTTTTTGTTTAATGCCAGTACCATACTGTTTTGGTTATCATAGTATTGTAATATAATTTTAAATCAAAAGTGTCATACCTTCACCTATATTTTTAAATTTTTGTAGTTTCAGGTGAGTTTTTTTTTTTTCCTATTTCTGTAAAGAATGCCATTGGAATTTTGATAAGGATTGTGTTAAATCTACATATTGCTTTGACTAGTATGGACATTTTAACAATATTAATTCTTCCTACTCAACTCAGAATATATTTCCATCTGTGTCTTCTTCAATGTTTTCCATTCATGTTTTATAGTTTTTAGTGTACAAATATTTCATCTCCTTAGTTAAATTTATTCCAAGGTGATTTTTGATGCTATGGTAAATGTGATTGTTTTTCTGAATTCTTTTTCAGCTAGATCATTATTTGTGTCTAGAAATGCTATTGATTTTTTAGGGTAATTTCAAGTGCAGCATTTTTCTGTTAATTTTCCAAGGTGTCTTGAATGTAAAAATAATTTTACTTTTTTATGTTTAAGCCAAATTTTACATACTTTTGAAAAATATAATTTATTATGACATGAAATTCCTATTGAGAATTCTTGATGCTCTGGTACAGTCTAAAACTCACCAAATTTATTTTTAAAATATTTAAAATGGGAAAACAGGTTTGAGCTGAAGAAAAAAATTTAGAACCATAACTGTGGTTCTTCATATCCTTGTTAATATAACTTTGGCATGTAGAAAACGAATAATATTCCTTTTTTATGTAGCAGAAATTTGTTTTTTATCTGTGTTATAATCACTTGCTATCCTTTTCAAACAAACAACTAATCAGGACAATACGTACTTCAAATGCTCAGATAAATCAGATTACCTTTGCTTAGTTCCATTTTGATCTAACATTCTTACTAGCTCTTCCAAAGCACTCCACGATAAAGCTCTGTCTCTGCTATTTCTAATTGGTCCTTTGTTCATAGTGTTGTCTGGATTCCACATACTGAAAAAAAAGAAAAAGTAACAATGACAATGTCACTTTAGGCTTATTATTTGCTGATAAACAAACCTGTCAAACAACAGTTACATTCTCCTCTGACATGCTTAGATTGAAGTTGTTTGATATGGTTTACAATAAAGTCACTAAATATTTAATCTTGGATTATATTTGTAAATAGGCTATTAAAGTGACAGGAACATTCAATAAATGAAACCAGTGAATCTGTGATCCAGTCTTCCAGTTCTTTTTGAAGCAACTCAAAGTGTTTACTTTGTCTGTCATTACTTAGGTGCTGATAATTTTCTTTTATTCCACCCTTTTGTTACAGGGTAAGTAGCCAGACGCCTAGAGCAATAGAATTGCATCAGAACAATAGAGTGCCCTCACCTGAGGTCAATCAGCCCTCCCAAGATACTGAGGTACTTAGTGGTTTCACACTGTATGAAGATACTGAAAGAGGGAGCAAGAGTGTCCTGAGTCCCGATAATACAGCTAACTGATAGGCTGCCTTTACTACTTTGGCCTGTCTTTCTAGGCCTTCTCCTTAGATGGGCCAATTTACCCACAGGGATGAATAGATGTCTAGCTAACAACTGTTCTTGTATCTAACTCAGTCATAATTAAACCCTTAATGGCAATCATAAAAATCTCCTTATCATTGGTTTGGTAATTGCAGACACAGAGAATGACAGCTTAACTATAATTGTAGGCCTTGTTGCCAACTGAATATTGAAATGTGTTAGTATTGTGATTACTTAATGTCCCAGTGTGGCTTGTAGCCAATGCTTAAAAGTACGCTCTAGAAAACTATAACAAAAAGCATAAACAAAGCTTAATTCTCTAATAGCATCTTAATTCTGCTTATGTTGAGAAAATGTAAGCTTTGCCATTCTGAAATTAAACCATAGTTTACCTGTACAAACTAAATTTGAAATAAAGAGCATGTTATAAGGGCCACCTATCTGAAAATGAAATCAACTGGTTACATATTCTGGCTCTTTCCTTTTGCAAGTAACTTTCATTATAGTCTCTTTTCTTTTTAACTTGTTAAGAGGTGTATCAGTTAACTGTTTTTGCTTAGGAAACCATCTCAAAATTCAGTGGCCTAAAACAGCCCATCATTTATTCTTGTCCATGAATCTGCCAGTTGACTGGGGGTTGGATGAGCCAGGCTAGGCTCAGCTAGGCTTGGATAGTCTTGGCTCCAAGAAGTGGGTTGAGTTGAACTCTGTGTGCCACATGTCTGTCATCCTGCTTGGAGGGTTGCTTTACCTGGGGCACGTTCTTCTCATGAAGAATGCAGAAGTGCATTCAAGCATAAAAACACAATTCAAGCCTTTGCTAATATCATACCTACTTAAATTCATTAGCCAAAGTAAGTCACATAGCTGAGCCCTGAGTCAAGGAGTAGAAATATATACTCTACCTTTAGTTGAAGGAACTGCAGTTACCTGGGAAAAGAATTAGAACCAGGAACTCTCTACTGCACAGATTAGATCAATGGTTTTCAAATTATGTCCATGTAGCTCATGAGTTTTATTAAAAAGCTTCCTCTGTAGGCAGAGTTACCAGATTCCTACCCAGCCATAAACCAGAGAATTTATGTGTTCTTTTCTTTTATAGATCTCAATTTTCCACGGACTGACTATTTCTCAGGTTCACTGTGGTGAAAATAATACATTTATTTTAAAATGTATTTTTAAAGAAACCTTTTTAAAAATAGCAAAATATAAATTATTATGACTCAGCATCTATATGTAAGAATGTATGCATTGTTTGGAATTGCATAATTACCAATAATTGCTATGTAGTGTCTATACACAACCACCTCTCCTCATGATCAAATATATAAGTAGTTCTGAGGAATTGTATCACCTCCTTCTTCCAACAGTTCACTTTGAGAATGGAGTAGGAGTCATGCTACAGGGAAGGCAGAGGAGCACTCGAGTTTCTCCTGATGCCAGGGCTGTAATACCTGACCAACTAGGTGTAGAAGGAAGTTATAGGAAAGTACAGAGAGGAAAAGGTATCACTGCTCTATTCTTTTCTGTTCTAACACTATAGTGGAAGTGAATTAAGAGATGGCTCCTAAAAAAAGTTTTTAGCAAACACTAAATATTTGTGCTTTTTGTCAGGTAGTTTGTAGAATTATAGCAGAACTGTACAGTAGTGTTCCTATTCTTCCTGGAAACACTGGAATACACTCTCCAGCCTCTCTTGCAATTGGTGCAGTAGTACGGATTGTGAGCAGAGCTTATATGTCTCACTTTTGGGCCAAGGCCCAAAAATATGCATGTTTTCAGCACACTCTCTCTTTCCCCATTCAGCCTCTTAATGCAGAGCAGAATAAAGCCCTAGAAAATGGTTGAACTATGTAAGAGAAGAGGTTTATTTCTATGACATATAGCTCCACTGCCAACCATATAGTGAGTTTCGATGTTTGAAAAATAAATCTTTATGGATTTAAGATACTGAGAAACTAGGGTGTTTTCTTACAGCCATAAAGATCTACTTACCAAAAGAGAAAATTATGCCAAGAGTGAGATAATAATGTAAAATACCCAAGATAGTAATAAGCTTAGTGACTGGGCCATGTTTAGTGTACAACCAATTAATATTGGAGGCTGGTAGGGCTGAAGAACCTTGATACTGTTTGGCAAAACATTTGGTAAAATTGCTGACTACCTTGGAAGGCAGAGCTTGTGCCTTTGAGCAGGTTGCTCTAAAAAAAGTTGGAAAGAATGACTAATGTGTATTAGATGACTCCTGGTAACTTTGGAAAGGAATTAAATAAAATAGATGGGCTACACAAATAATTAATAGGTTCACAAACATACAGAACTGAACCGAGAGAGACCAGAAGTTCTGGAACTTGCTACCAAACATCAATTCGTGAAAAATAGAATTGAGAAGACTGAGCAATGAAGACTTAGAGACAAGTCTCGGTTGCAGGCAGCGACTAAACCATGTGGCAAAGATCAGGATTTGGTTCTAGATGGCCTAAAGTTAGCATAATTAATTCAAGGCAGAGAGGCGAGAGGGGAAAAGAAGCAAGAAATAAACCGGGCTTAAGAATTGTCTAGGAAGGAATATGGTTACTGGCACATGGATTTGATTAGAAGCAAATCAATTCCATACCTACTGTGCTTTTGTCAAAACCCTCAAAGAAACCATGAGGCCAGTCTAAACAGAACCTTTGGTTGTTCAAGCTGTGAAACACATTTTGGGCCCCCAAGCTTACTCCGTAAGAAGCAGTGTGTAAAAACTGCACAGCCTTCAAGGAGGACACACACCTCAGTGCCCACCTTAGGTGTGGTCGTGGAGAATAACTGACAAATAATTAATTCCTAGATGTCAGAGAGGGGACACCAAAAACAATGGGCAAGTGAGTCTCTTCCAGAGAACAGCATCAGAGCAAGCATTCACTCCTCAATGCCAGGGTAAGTGGCCTGCAGAATGCACACCTATTAGATGAGAGAGGAGCAAGAAACATACCTTTTTCATTCATAGTTTCCAAACAATGAAGAGCCCAATCTGGAGTTTTGGAGAGTACCGTCCATCATATGCATAACGTAGATTTAACACAGGATGCAGTGATTGGATTGTGTGTTCTTTCTTGGGGAGAGGGTTCTGTGTGTCTGTATGTTAAGAAAATAAAAGAGATAATATTTCACAGCTAGAATGACTGACTGGGGCATAAATGGTTAGTGCTTATCACTAAGTGTGTTCTTCTCTGCTTCATAAGTATTTCACTAGATTATATTTCTCAGATTCCTTTACAGTTTTGAAGCACTACACAACTAAGGAAAGTGAGAAGTGATATGTCACCTCCAGATTTTGGTGGTTAAGAGTGATTGTGCCTTTTCCCTCATTCCTTTTCTCATTCATACTATTAAATGCAGAAAAAATAAATGAGATCCCAGGAGATGTTTTATCTATAAATGTTTTGTTACAACCTAGAATGTTTTGTTACTGCAGTTTTCACATCTTACATAAGTGATCTTTAGTGTTTATAAGCCATTTTAAAAGTTATTTTTACATTTAAGTTGTTATCTATAATGTGAATGTGCTTACAAGATTGGATTTCATTTTAACCAAATTATTTTGCATTAAATCCATGTTGTAGTGTATTACTAGTTACGTTTGTTTTGTAACTTGATTTTTCTTTGTTAGTGGTTTAGGACTTCTTTCCTACTGTGTTAATTTCTGTATGCTGAAGTTCCATTATGATATCACAAGAACTGTGGGGTTATATGTCACTAAAAAGTAAATTAATCAAATCTTAGATTATACTTTTTTATGTGTAGTGCACAGTACCATTCCAATTGTAATTAAGTAATCTATATGGCATCATAATTTTTTGAAATGTATAATAATTTCTATTCATGTTAGGGAGTATATCTTTACCTCGAAAAGGAATGCTAAAATGGGAAGAAGAGTAGTTGTTGAACTGAGATATTATTGCTAAGTATCCTGTGGGCATACAAAAATTATTTTTAATAACAGATGCTCATTGAATTCACAATTGGACTAGTGCTCATTGACCATTCTAATGCCTTATCTAATACAACCTCTTCATTATTCAAATAGGAAACTGAGCCTTAGAGCAGTGAATTAATTTTCCCAAGTTCACAGAGGTAGAAAATCCAGAGCCAGGCCTAGAAGCTAGATATCCTAATGTCTAATCCACTGTTCTTCCCACCACAACAAATTTCATTCTGCTATATATTATACTTCAGAGAAACTTGGAAATTTTGAGTTTTGTGAGTTATGATGTCTATTAAAAGATGGTATTATTTTCCACTTAATGTATATATTGAATGAAAATTCAATAAAAACCCCAAAGGCATAATTTTAGAATCTGATAAATTTTGTTAGAAAGATTAAGTAGGTATTAATAGGGAAATGGAGAAAAAGGAGACTAAGGATATAGTATTTGTCATACAAAATTTTAAACCTTATTCTAAAGTTACATAATTTTAAGAAAAGTGGTAACAATATTATCACAAACATCAGGTCAATGAGATAGAATCAAATAGTCTTAAAGTGGACCCTGCAATTGAGTTTTGCATGAGAAGGCAGTATAAATCAGACAAAGTAAACAGTCTGTGATGATTGTCTATTTTTTATGAACAAAGCTACCCAAGATCTAGGTACTTCTTTTCCAGGTGAAAGATTATATTGAGGGGGAGAAAATCACTTTTGCCAAGTCTCACATTCAAAGCTGCTTTGTTTAGAAGCAGTGGCAGTTATGCTCTTGGATTCTCTTAGAGAGTAGAGAAAACTTTGGTTTCACAGAATCAAAAAAATTGGGAAGTTTGGTGAGTTACCACAGACCTACCATTTCCGCTGTCATAGAGGTTTTATAAGAAGGTCATAATACCTCCTCCCCCACCTCCAAAGAATTGCTGAGAAATAAAGGAATGAGAAAGCCTTCTTAAAAGTCCTTCTATAGGGATTCTGAAAATTCTGTCTTACAGTAAGTATAACAGCCTACAGAGGGATTCGTCCTTAATTTGTGCAAGTCCTAAAACAAATGGATATAATAAGTTCATAAGCAAATGGAGAAATTACAGTAGAAATAGCATTAGCTTGTAGAACACAGACACCAACTCCTATTTAGGAAAATAACATACAGAACAAACAATTTGGAAAAATACTTGTCAATACTGCGGTTAATATGCAAAATTAAGGGTCAGTGTACAAAAACTTCATATAAAATCAACAAGAAAAACAAAAAGTCCATTTAGGTAAGTGGAGAAAGGATAAGAAGAGATTCACAGATGAGTAAATATGAATATTCTAATATACAGTATAATGTAAATATTTGTAAAATTTATACCAAATTTTTTGTAATACAAGTTTTTAAATGTTAAAACATTTGACCCATTAATCATCTTTTTCCTAGAGTAAAACTTTTTTAAATAAAAAAGATTTATATCAGAGTATTATTGTTAAAACTGAAGTTTTAAGTTGACTCAGATTGAATTCAACTTGATTTAACCAATGTAGGAGAAATGGTAAAGAACTTGTAATGGAATATTATTAATACGTAACTCTTAAAATGAGGACTGGAGAGATTTTTTTTAATAATCTTGTTACGATAGTACAAAAGTATTAAAATATTTATGAAATAATAGTGGGTAAGTCTAAAAAATATTATTTACCAGTATCTCAATTCTGTAAAAAGATGTATACATAAAAAAGACTGAAAGAAAATATCTACCAAATATAAAAGAGTCAATATTACTGACTGCTTTATTATGAGTAGGTGGTAATTTCTTTTTTATGCTTTACCAGATTTTCAAAGTTTGGATTCATTACTTCAACAATCAGAAAATTTTAACGTTTGCCTTCCCCCAAACAACTCTACACATAAATATTATTACAGAGATCAAAGCTATTCTATGAAATAAAGATTGCATGTAACTATATTCTACCAGCCATTACATTTTTAAAGAATTAGTAAGGAGATACCACAAAATTTTACAACTGACTTTCTACTCTCACATTTCTAAAAATCTCCTTAGATTAAACCAAAGCTTCCTTTTATAATTAAAACCTTTTTTCTTTTTTTTCAAGTTGAACATTATTAAAGCTGTGTTAATTACATATTCCTTATTGAAATATAAAACTTGAAATATATTTTACTTTGTGTGTCAAACTGTATGTCTCAGAATACCCAACATTTTAATACCCTGTGGTAACGATTATCTCAACCCAGTTATAACCACATAGAGGGGTTGAAACATGCATTCATCCAAATTCCTATTGGTCCCTTCTATTTTTATCATGTTGTTTCAAAGGAGTTAAGATGATTATATCCACATTTTATCATTCTTCCAATTTCCTCAGATTAGAAAATTTTTGTGCAAAACCTTTAAGTTGCATTGGCAATTCACAAACAAAATCCTCCTCTAGCACAGACAACTATAGGGTGGGTAGGAAGAGACAGAAATTTTTCAAGCTGGTATTTACAGAACTTTTAATAACCAATATGCCTTTAGTATGATTTTTAAAATTTCTTGCAGGAAATTTGAAGCAATAAGAATTCTAAAGTTTAGAATAATTCACAGTTAAATGCAATCTCAAGGGCAGCTATCTTTTATAAGAGGTAATGTGGTTATTAAGATCATTTATATAAACTGAAGTTTTAGAAACTGCATACCATGAAAAAAATTTGGTGAGATATTATTTGTTGCTCTGATGAAATGAAAAAAAGGTGTTTTCTCTTGCTGGATTAAACGTAAGTAATATTTGTTCTTAATTGCAAGACTTCATAGAGTTTTCAATAAGCTAATGTGCATCATAAATAATACTTACACATAACACATTATTTTCATCTCCAAACCCCATTTTTAAGAATAGCTTCAACACATTGTCCTTCAAGAAACAGTTTGGGAAATTATTGACAATGCTTTTACTACTACTTTTAACATAAGACTTTTTCTTTTTTCCCAAACCTATAACTTTTTGCTACGTTATGATTACACATGATCTAAGCTAGAGATCTTCTATTCTTCACTGTCCCCACAAATAAATATTGTGCCAGTTTGTGTCTACTAAAAACAGCCATACACTCCGGCTGTGGTTTATTGAGAAGATACATGGGGAAATGAGGAAGAGCAAAATAGACTCCTAATTTGGCTCACAGAGGTCAAAACAGATTTTAGAATACCACCATAACCACAGAGCCAGGTACTATGGCAAACTGGATGATCATTTAGGGTAAAAATATTCTAGAGAATATAAATAGCTCTAGAGAACCAAGGTGTCCCCTCAGCACACGTCAACCTTCCCTCCCTGCTTTAGTGCTCCATATCATGCCAGCTCAGTCATTCTCTCTCTGTGTCTATAGCTCCTGCTGTCACTTGCAAGCTGACCCTCATTATTCTCCTCTCTATTGAGGCATTTTCTTAACCCAGAGTTCTGCAGCCCCATAGTTTCTGCTTACTGCTTCCTTTCTGTTGATCTCTCAGCAACTTTACCCCCCTTTTGTCTTCAGCCTTCCTTTGAATGTCTCATTCAAACCTCACAAAGGAGATGAAAATTTGATTGGGTCTGCCAGTCTCATCCATTTTTAGGCAGCCCAGTTGGTAAAAGTGCTCTCTCCGGGACAACATACACTCTGCTAGCCAGACTCTACATGGGTGCCTTTGTGGCCAGCACACACTCTGGGACCAATTGTATGTGGTAAGACTGGTGACGTCACCTGCATAAACAATCCCTCTGAGGGAATGAAAGAGCAGCAGGCACCTTGGACCTAGGAATCTCCAAGGAAAACCACGACACTGGCAGATAACTCAGGATGTCCCCTTTTAGTATCGTTCACATCTTCTTTTAGACTGCATTTAGTATATCCTTAACAATTTCATATTTTTATTTGTATAGTTTTATAGGGAAATCAGAATGTTTCTGCTTAAATTTGTACAGAGTATTGCTAAATGCTTTAAGGAAGAATAAGTACAGTAGATGGGATCCTCATTGAAACCTCAGTAAAAAATGTAAAATTCGAGACATATGCTGTAATAGAAATTAAAGATGTCTCTAGATGATCCAGTTTGGTGAACAAATTTGAATCATGCAATTGGATGATCAACCAGTTGCTTGAAATATTGTATAGATTAGGTATGCTTATTAATAAGGCAGGAGATCGTATACCTCCAGTAGTATTTTTGTTGCTATGAATTGGAGATGTAGAAAGTTACATTTAGGACTCAGTAAGGACAATTGATTCTTTCCGTAATCCTTACAGAAGGGTAGACTGGAGATGTTAAAAAGCTGAGAAGACACATCACCCTCCAACGCAGGATGTCAATAAGACATATGCACTGAAATGGGTTGGGTACCATCTAAGGCCAAGAAAATGACAAGCCGGAATGTAAAAAGCCTTGTGCTCTGTCATCAATAGTTTGAATGCTCGAGAGAGGTCAAGACCCATAAGATTAGCCCCTTCTTCTGTCACACAAAAATTGAAAGGCTAGTTTAAACCGTGCTTTTATAATAGCGCTATAAAGTAAGGTCATTCTTCCATGTATGCCAATAAGAACATTCACATCTGCAGCAATTTGTGCTATGGTAAGCCATAAAAGCAAAAGAGCACTTGGTCATATATATTCTTACAAAACCCAAGTGCCCAGAATCAATGAAACAGGAAAGTCACTGAGTGAGTAAGAATACATCCTGAAAAAGTGGCCCTGGCATTGGAATCATGTTAATTGAGTTACTTCTCCAGCTCAATTTGTACCATTCGTGGTAACATTTCTTCTGAAGGTGCTGGTGATCGATAATGTGACTGAAAATGGTAAGCAAAAGGAGTACTCTTCTTTGAGTGGCGTTAGTGAGATGCCTCTGTGGTGCTGGTGCTCACAGGCTCTGTTTCTCATAGGCCAGCAATTCTACACAGTCTCTGCCTCTAACAACGGGGCATTATATGGACCCTGATGTCATTTTTAAAGGCAAAGATTCACATCAGTCTAACAAATCTTCACCAATCTAAATCCAATCAATGTTCACGGGTAATGCAAAATAAATGTTAACGAAACTCTTAAGTAATTACAAATTCAGTTGCAATAACCCTATTAAATTCAGTGATTTATTTTTGCATCAACCAATATTGCATTGATTAGGTATGTGCTTGCATATTTTCCAAAAAATGTAATGCTTCTCAATATCAGGCATATTTGGAATAATTCTCTACTTGTGACAAATTTGACAGACTTTCAGTGCTTAAAGTAGCTAGTGTTTGCAGATGTAAAAACTTCTTACACAGAAACCTAAGAGGAATGATACAAAATATTATTTCAAGGGCTAAAGAGTTTTCCACAAACTTATTTAGGGCATAAAGAGTCATTGATAACTATCTTTGGCTTAAGGCAACTAATCTGAAATGGCTTCCACATAAGAAATACTGAAAGATCTTTTAGTAGCCTAACAAGTTATTGCTCTCATTATATCTGGCCAAATTAGAGTGAGTCAAGTTTGTAAAGGAAGCAAATAGGTTACATATTCAAATTGCCTTCCAGTTGACTCTTTATAAAGTGAGCTGGCAGCTTCAGCATAATCAAAGCTTAACAGGTATGAAGAGCACAAAAACAATCCAAAACAAGCAGCATTGTTGCCTGGGATAACAATCTTTAAAGAAAATCAAAGCTGTTCTGAATGAATTGTAAAGAAAAAAATTTTTTTTTTCTAGTGATCAGAACAGAGGGTCGTGGTTCACTGGTTCTGTCTCAAAGGACTCAGGAAACTGGGAGGGGCGGCCACTTTCCGCACTCCACAGGCCACATGGAAACTTGGCAGATAAATAAATATCCCCAGGGCCAGTGACTGGTCAGTTATGAATTGTAATTCAACTGTCTCTACAGTTGCCAGAGAAACCAACTTGGGAACTGTGGTACCTTTTGAGACATGACTAAAGAATGGCCATGGCTGGTTAGAATACAGTGCAAAGAACAGTGTTTGATCCATGTGTTGAACAGTGCAATGCAGACTCTTCCTTGCACTAACCAGCTGCTTGATCAGTAAAAAGGGGCACAGAAACTCATGCTCATGTCAGCATACCATGGCTCCCCAGTCCACAACTGACATATCTGGTGTTAAACTGAAAAATGGATACTTCAGAAACATGAATCTGCCACATTTCAAGGATATGACATCCGTTGAGAACAAATATGTGAAAACAAAACGATTCCATATAGCAGGTAAACACCTTGACAAATATGAAGGCTTTCAATCATGTCAAACGGTTTTAAAAACGTCCACTTTGCCATCCCTCTCTAGATACTTAACGTTTCCTAACACAAAAATAGAATAAATACAGGAGAGAAATCAATACTCTGTACATCCAAATTGTTCAAGCCTGCCACTGCAATCAAACTTTCTTCTTTTTCTCTGCAAAGAGCTCAGAGGCAGTCCTTTAGTTCAAGGATGAAACATTCTCACCGCTCCGTCTCTAAATATAAATATAGATAACAGAACATTAATTTCTTGAAAATTTAGCTGAAGTATTGTTTTTAGCTGTGTTTTCAGTGGTGGTTTTCTTTGACTAGATTGAATGATTCTTTTATAAATGACCTTGTCAGTAAAGCCGCATATAATTGGTAACTTTTTAATACTTAGTAATTGGTAAAGAAGGCCCTTTCCCATGGTTTAGTTAGAAATAACTTAATGTACACTTTTAAACAAGGATTATTTTCCTTGAACTCTAATACTCGTGAAAGCTGTTAAATTAGCAGCCCTGGGGCCTGGAAACTTGTTTAGCCACAAACTCATAGATCAGGAAAAGCTTTCTTTACAAGTCCTGGAAAAACTATGTCTCCAAACCCAACTGATGAAGACAGAAGGTTTTTAACAGATACAGTTTGGGCTTTAGTTTGCAACAGAGGGAACACACCTGGCCAGATGAGAGCCATCCATTAACTCATTTCCAAGAGATTATCTAATTGTTGTCTGATATCAAATAATCTTCTGAATAGACTTGGGGCTCCTTCTCCGACCTGCTTTGGAAGTCACTGATATTTTCCACATTATTTGCCTTTCCTCCACTTTAAAAAGGTTTCATTAAAATCAGGCTGAGTTATTTTTCTCTCTTTGATAATCAGGGCTTCTTGGCATAGTATTCAGGGCCTTTATCCTCAGGCATCCTTGCAGTCCATGCACTGTTCCCTCCTAGAACACTTAGGAATTCAACAGCTGCTTCAGGAAAGCTGAAACTTTGGAAGACAATATTTATGGTTGGATGGGCTGAAACTGTTAGTCTTTGGACAAGTATTTTGAAAAAAAATATTTACTGACTTCTAACAGTGTAATATATGCAAAAGGGAAGACTTGGAATAGCAGCAATTAGATTTTTTTATGGGGGGAAAAACCCTGAATTTAATTGTTTTTAAAAATTAAATTAAATTTTAGGAATTTAATATATAAAGACTTGGATTGTCACTTTTTGCTCTCAAGTAACAAAGCATTTTTGTGTGATTTTGAAAATGTCAACATTTTCCAAATATATATTATTCTGAAGAAATTGTTCATAAAATATTTTAGCAAATTTATGTAATGAGAAAACAACTACTTATATTATTAGTTATATTTAATAACTCCATTTTTCTGCTTCTGGAGTGATATATGCCATATAATATTTTGAGGTCATAAGACATAATACCATATCTCACTATTTATGAAAAATATAATGCAATCTGCTTACTGTTTTCATTGAGTTAAAGGTTCAAATGTTTTAATTTTTTTAAAAATATTCTTCACTGGAAACTATTTTTCTTACCACATGTAGCAAGGTCTTATATGCATATTGCAGGGAAAATAATAATAATGCAAGACCTAGACAAGAACATACTAAATCATAAACATTGAAAGAGCACACAAATATTCAGACATAGGATGGTTATCCTCTCCCTAGTTTGACAATTGCTGAAGAAAAAACTTTCTCTTTTTTTTTTTTTTTTTTCTATTTTTACTCAGGTTTACATTTAAAATGTGAAAATCTTAACTTTCTGTGATGAGCATAGGATGTATTCTGGTTAAGCAGTGGGAATATGGCTGGAGAAGCAGACAGGAGCTATTGCACTGGGTTAAGGAAATTTATATTATGTCTTGTTAGCAATCATGAAAGATTATGCAAGAAAATGATGTATCTGTGTTTTCATTCAGAAATGTAACTCTTGAGTCACTGCGGAAGATGGATTAAAATTAAAGGCAATAAGAGGTAGAAGTTCTCCTACAATAGAAAATAATCTAGTCAGTAAATTGTAGTCTATAATAATTACAGACTACAATAATATAGGCAAGAGATGATTAAGGCCTACAATAAATAATAAGGTTTGAAGAGAGTTAGAATGTTTAGAGATATTTGAGATGAGTCACCAGACCTGATGACCCAAGATATGGGGTAAGGGTGAAAGGATAATTCAACGATTTCACATTTTGACTTGGGTGACTGGATGGATGAAAGTACGATGGAACAAACTAAGGAAAGAGCACTTCCTGGGGAAGAGAGTAGGCACTGTCATGGAGGTTTTTGTGTGACATACTAATGGGACATCCAGAAGACAACCAGTAAAACACAACTGAATAAAACCTTCCTTCTTCATGAGAGAATAGATATATTATTAGGGGGTCCTTCATTAAAATGTCTTGCTATGAAAGTTCAGTGTTTCTCCAGCTAGTGCTGGCACAGAGTACCATCTCAGAAAGAGTGCATTGGATTTGAAAGGCGAATGAATACATAAAGGAATGTATGCATTTACCTTGACCTCTCCCACACTGATTATAATTATTTCTCCATGAACCCGCTGTTGGCTTCACTTTTCACACCTTGCATTGGAAACAATGTTCTGCTTCTCATCAGAGGAAACTTGTGGGTCTCAGAAGAGTCATGAAACCAACTGTAATATCTAATTTCTTAGGTCACATTTGTCCTTAGATGCCTACGATTCTTCTCTTTTTCCTCAAATGAAGCAGTGTAAGCTCTTGGAACTCAAAATTTTCCCTGTTAAAGAAATCATCCTACTGTCACTTGTTAATTTCTTACATCTCTATAATAAAGAGCTCAAATTTAATTTTTCATCAATGTAAGCTTTTTTCTTTTTTGCATCTAATTACCAATAATGTAAGCTTTGGGAGAAGAGAATAAGTTTAACCTGCTCATTGGGCCAAACTAAAATTCCTTTTTCTCAATCCTTAGCCATTTTACATAAACTACATTCCATGTAGCAGCAGGATGGATCTAAAATCAGCATGTATGTCAAAGAGAAGAATATTCACGTAGAGTAATTTATACAGCGAGCCAATTTAAACACCTCATTTAAATTTTATGAAAATGGTTTTGCTTGTCCAGCAACTGGCTATGGAATAATGTTAGGAGGAGCTTATTTTCTGGCCCTAATTTCCCTTTTTTTTTCCCCCACACTGTTTAAAATCTAGCCTCCAGCACTCTTCCATCCAAACAACACAAAACAAAAATAATTTTCAAACTTAGGTAACTCCTTTAAGGTAATACATTTCCCTTGCAAGATAATTGCCATTTGCTAAGGCAGAGGTGGTCTAATATACCTTCAAGTCTACTTGTAGGCTGTTAGACGCTGAGGTTCATGTTGTTGCACCCTGCCTCCACTGTTTATTAGGAATTAAGGCTGCTGGGTGCACAGGAGTTTAATCAACAGATCCAAGTTGGGCACCAAATCTCTGATCAGAGTTTTTTTAAAAAGGATAATTTATTTCTGTTTATCTTAGACTTCATGTGGCTCTAAAAAATTTAACTCAAACTGAAGCAGGAGGGGGAATTAAAAGCTTGAGGTTGATCTAAGTTCCTTCAGTCTACAAATTCTATGGTTGATTTTATAGCTTAAAAATAACTGATGATCTTTCTCCTCTTACCTTTAAATGTTCTATATTGGCATAGCTCTTTCAAAGGCTGGCCTCTTGAAATCTTTCAAAAAAATGGTAAAACTTAAAGTCTTCTTAATGACTAACTTTCATAAGGTAGAAGGCAATCTCTACTTTGCCTTGTACAGATCCTAAAGAACAGATGCATGCAGGAGAGAGGCAGATAACTAGCATTTGGCTGCCAGGAAAGTGGACTCATTGGGAAGTCCCTCTGACTTCTGAGACTCAATCAAAAATGCAACTCACTGTTGAATTTGAAAACCGCAGCCAGGTCATCCCCATGTTGTAATAAGGAAGTCTTTATATTCTGATGACCATGGTGTTAAGCCTTGTTTGTACTTAGGCTTCCTTGCAACACTTTCACATTTCATCTTATTAAATGGTTGGGCCACCTTTAACTTTATACCCACTTTCTCCAGACTGCAGTGTTTGATCATGGATTTATAGATCATTTAACACAGGCGACAGCTATTTCACCAACAGCCTTGCTGTCATTAAGCAGCAGCTACTGTCAAAAGTTCAGGAACAGGCCCAGCAGGATGATGAAAAGAATCAAGACACAGTGCCTACCCAACTGTCACAACAACAGGAAGAAGCATCTGGTGCCCAGAACAGCCAGCAGAAAGGGCACCCGCAATGGCGGGCCTGATTCCGTAGGCCTTTTGGAGTAGCTGCCCCTACCTCCCAGCTCTATCTCAAGGGACAAGCCAAATAATCCCATAAACTCCACAGAACACAAATCAGAAAGTTCTTTTGTTAGAAGCAGCCCCATGGAATCATCAGTCTCAGTATCAGAGGTTTTCCTGAAAATTGAGACAGCATTTCTTTGTGAATGTAGTCTTGAGTGGGGGGTGGGGGGGAATGTTTACCTTGCCAAAAAAAAAAGTTTATTTTAAAGACATATGTCTTTGCTTCTTGGAATCCACATTCACAGTGGAAATGGAAAAATCTCTTTCCTTACATACTCATTTGTTATCTTTTGTTACATATTCATTCATTCGTTTTCACCATTTCTTAATACAGCTATGTCTTTGTCTGCAGCACTGTTTCCTGTCATACTGACATTGTGAGGACTAAATTAGAGAATGCATGCAAAGTCTCTTGAATGGGACCCAGAACAAAATATACCTTTGGTAAACGGCAACATTTTTCCTTTTCTTTCTTTCTTTTTTTTTTTTTTTTCGAGACGGAGTCTCACTCTGTCGCCCAGGCTGGAGTGCAGTGGTGCCATCTCAGCTCTCTGCATCCTCCACCTCCTGGGTTCACGCCATTCTCCTGCCTCAGCCTCCCGAGTAGCTGGGACTACAGGTGCCCGCCACCATGCCCAGCTAATGTTTTTGTATTTTTAGTAGAGACGGGTTTCACCGTATTAGCCAGGATGGTCTCTATCTCCTGACTTTGTGATCCGCCTGCCTTGGCCTCCCAAAGTGCTGGGATTACAGGCCTGAGCCACCACGCCTGGCCCTAGAAAGGATTCTTTCAAAAAATGTTGTGGGTTTTTCAAAAAAACCCATTCTTTCAAAAAAATGATGATGGAAAGCTCCAGGCCAGCCCACAAAATGATTACCTTTTTTGAATTTGAAACTGTGTAACCTTTCAGGAATAGATAGAAGTAAATCCTGCTTTAAATATATTTTTTAAAATATCACTGAATGAAAAATAAATATCATTGTTAGCATCATGTACCTTTAACGCTGATTCTTGAGTAAAGCAGTAAGTTAAACACAAAAGTCTGCCATGAAAATTTTACAGTGAATACATTTAAGAATTTTGGGAGTACATAACTTTTTTTTGTATTTTAATGATGAACAAGTATTCTTTTAGTGTCATGTATTTATTTTCCTTTGATCCAAACTTGTATTTTTTGTCACAAAAAGGAAATGAGTAATTTAAGGATAATGAAGAGTACTATGTAGGTTACACATAGGAACCATGTCTTATTTGTTAATGCCAGTGCTAGCATATATCTGGAGATATGTGTGTATGTGTGTGTACACATATATAATCTATTATATGTAAAATCATTATATATAACATCTATACATGTTTGTATACATGTATACATATTGTATAGGTGTGTATATATGTCTCAGATGAAGAAATAGATAAACAGAAGATAGAGATATGTATGTGTACATATTATATAGGTGTATGTATATATGTCACAGATGAAAAAACAGATAGATGATAGAGATAGCTAGCTCTCTCTAGCTAGCTAGATAGGTATGTCTGGTATTTGGTGATGAGCCCTTGGTTTAATAAATGAATTAAAGAATGAGGAAAGCATTTCCTCTAGTAAGCAGGCAAGAACAGAAGACAACAGAGAAAAAAGCTAAGCTAAAATTATATGAGTTCTCAATTGTGAAAGACTGAGAAGCACAGAGGAAAGAAGCTGTGAGAAGTTACTCTTGGGTCGGGGTAAAAAGACAGTACCAGAGATGCTCGGCAATTTAGCAGTTGTGCAACTTACGATAATTTGCAACGGCAAATAAAGCCACTGCCCACCTTACGAGGCCTTAAACCTGTGTTTCTTAAACTCTAATGTGCTTACAAATCACCTGGGTATCTTCTAAAAGCCTTTTGTCATGGTTCTGGGGTGGGTCTTGACATGCTGCATTTCTTACAACACCTATGTGACGCTAATGATGACTACACTGTGTAGCAAGGGTTTGAGACATATTATGTTATTTGACTGGTCCTTTGCATCTATTGTTGACTGGATGAAATGTCTAGAGTCAGGCTATCCCATGAGTGGTTCATGAGCTCAGTGTTGTCATCAAGAACCCAGAGTCTTTTCATCCTTCTGCTTTCATCTTAGCATGGTTTAACATACATTACTGCATGATCACACATGGCTGCTACTCTTGCACAATCAAATCCAAAGGTGGGAAGCAGACTGATATGTTTGAGAATATTACATTATTGTGTCTTCTTTCATCACAGAAAAAAACTTAGAAGGCTCACAATGTATTTCTCCTAATAACCAGATTCCCCTAATTGGCCACAAATTAATCATATGAACCAGTTTCTGTCAAAGAGACAGGTTGGAAAAGAAAGTAGCTAGACTTTTCAGTCTCTCTAGTGAAGAGTGGACAGGAGAAGGGGATGAGAATGGATGCTAGGTAACCAATAAACAGGTAATCCATAGGAACTTTTGTTATGGTTTTCCTCTGAAACAAGGTAGATGCTCTAAACCTCTGAGTCCATTCTTTATATTTCTAGAAATGTCTCTTGTTAATTTCTGGAAGAAGGTAGCTGGTGATTAAAATCATCTATTTTAAATTGCAGTGTTCAATGCAGTATAGGTTTAAATGGGCTTTATGTAAAATAAATGGGATATTCCTGGCTTTTGGCTAATGGGTGCTTATTCCTCTCCCTTAGTCTGTTTAATGTACCTTACTAGCTTAACCATTTGACACAGCTGTGCATCAGCTCTTCATAGCATATTTGTTCACAAAATACATAACAAAAATTGAAATCAAAGGCATGGTAAGAATGTAAAGTTGTTGAAAGGAATGGAACAGATGGTTAGAGCAAATTACTTGCTGTGTCAACTGACTTCAACTCTTTAGGTATTTGTTGTGGGAAATATACAATACTGCAGATGTTTCAAATGATTTATTTCAATGTCATGTTCAATAATTTATTATCACAAAAGGGAAACTCCAAAGAGAATAACTTAATACATGATCAATACATTTTAAGAAGTATAAAGAGAAAATATAAATGCTCTAAAGAAGGTAGTAAAACTTCAAATCATAGCAAAGTTTCATTTTTCACATACGTAGTTAACATCTCTCTTTGGACGAATTTTATTTGAAGAAGTTGACATTTTAGCAGCTAAAGAGCTACGCAAATAGAAGGTGTCAATGCAAGCAGATCCTCTGTAATGTAAGTGATCAATGTAGGTATGTTTCGAACTTTTTTCAATTTTGCAGGTCCTCTTTATGAACCAATGAGATTCTAAGGGATTTGTAAGAGAGTAATATAAAAAGGAAAGTGCTAATTTATATATTTTCATTGACAATTTTAATTTTCTTCTTCTGAGACAGTCTCACTCTGTCGCCCAAGCTGGAGTGTAGTGACACCAACATGGCTCACTGTAGCCTCAAACTTTCATGCTCAAGTGATCCTCCTACCTCAGTCCCAGAGTAGCTAGGACCACAGGTATGTGCCACCATGTCCAGTTATTTATATATATATATTTTTAGTAGAGACAGGGTCTCACTGTGTTGCCCAGCTTGGTCTCAAATTCCTGAGCTCAAGTGATGTACTCACCTTGGCCTCCCAAAGTGCTGGGATTAAAGGAATGAGCCACTGCACCGGGCCAGTTGTCAACTGTAATGTTTCAATAACTGAAATGTTCATTACTGCAATATAGGTTCACTGTGAAGGCAGATATGATGGTTGATTAGACTAGAATGAAAACAAAGGTATTTGATTTGCATGGACACTAGAATTATGACTATGGCCTGATAAATTACCTTCGTATTTTATAATAAAACATTTCTCTAGCAAAACAAATACTTGTGTTTGCCTGAAATAAGTACCATAGAACAAATACTAAATAGCTGTTTTGTTTGTCTACCATATTATAGAATGAGTGTATAAGTTACAGTGGGGTAGTTTCTGATATTATAACAAACCAACCTAAAATCTCAGTTGACTAATACAGCAAAGTCTTTTTCCCATTAATGCTGCATGGCCATCTCTGCTTGGCAGAGGGTTCAGCTCATCAAAAGAACTCACAGAACTAGTTTTATGGAGAGTTCATTAGCCATTCTTCTAGGATTGCAGAAACAGAGTAAAAGGGGGCTTCACAAAATATTCATTTACTCTTAGACTCTGCTCTGAAACTGTATCACCTTCTACCTGGAGTAAACCAAACTGCAAAGGCTGAGGGCAGAGTCCCCAAGACTGTCCTATTTCTGACACGAGTGCAAGTTTAAGGAGTTTCTGAAACCATCCTCGGTTTCAGTAACTTGCTGGAAGTATTCAGAAAATTTGCTGAGAGCTAGTCTACTCATGGTTATGGTACATTACAGGGAAAAGGATACCAAATAGGACCCACCAAAGGAAGAGTTGCATGGGGCAGAGTCAAAGAAGGTTCCAAACTTAAAGCTTCTGTTGTCCTTAGGACACATTACCTTCCCAGCATCCATGAGTGACAATATGCATAGAGTATTGCCACACCAGGAACCTCACCCAGACTTTGGTGTACAGACTTTTTATTGGGACTTCATTGAACGGGTATGATTGATTAATTGTCCACGTGGTTGAACTGTTTCTAGCACCACCCCCAGAAGGTCAGTCTCACACCCCATGGTCTGAGAGGCCTCTATCCGAGTTACCTTGCTAGCATAAAATATTAGGTGGGGTTCAAGGGGCCCATCATAAATAATAAAGATACTTGAAATCGCAGAGGGAATTGTAAATATTTAGGACATTATTTCCTAGAAGCCAGGGAAAAGGCCAGATGTCTCTTTGGGCAAAGGCAAATTCTTTACTACGCGTTTTCACTCACATTTTATTGGCAGGCTCATACTTGAGCCCAACATGGAAGAAAAATGTAACTTTCTTACATGAAGGGGATACATTTTGAATAGTAATAACGCAAACTATCACTTCAAAAATATAACCATTTTTAGTTAATGTCTTTTTTATTAGTAAAATTTGGTATAACTTAATCTACAAGTCCTGAGGATATAGTTTAATTGCTTTGATTACTGGACAATTCCAGATTTCTTCACTGCTGATATCTGTTCCATTGGTTTGAGTGGTATATTCTGCAAATACATAACATCAGATAGTATTCTTAATTGTTACTTGTCTATTTTTATTTATTACTATTTATTTTTAGGATTTATAACTAAAATGAGCATCACCTTTTGCTCAGTCACTTAGTCCATCATGAATTTAATTAAGAAATATATATTAATGATCATCCTAAAAGGTATTCTGAGCACAGGGCTACAGCCATGAATAAGACAGACATAGTATTGATCCTCTTGGAATTTATGGTCTATCAACTTTAAATTCTCTGTGATAAAAAGACATGGATATGGCCAAATAATATTGGAGGGATGAAATAATTAGCAAATTAACATTGGCAACCATCATAATAATTTATTAAGGTAAACATTAATGAATGTTAAACCAATTGGGTAAAAATTAGATGTGAAGTAAGATAGTTACTTCTTCTCAAAGTATATCTCCACAATATATTTGTTAATTACAAATAGAAAAATAATAATATTGGAAAAATATGACAGACACCACCTTAACCAAGTACGGTTAACATTGTAAGTAATGTGATAAGCATCATATGGCTTATGAGAGGATGCACTAAAGACCAGGATCACTTCTTTCACATTGCTACCAAAGTTTATATTTGTGCCTAGCTATGAGAAAATATCAGACAAAACTAAATTGAGGGCATTCTTTACAATAAATAGACTAATCTCTTAAAAAATGAAAAAGTTAAAATGTCAAAGAGAGATAGAGCCACATTTGGAAGAGCAGAGAAAGGACCTTCAAAAATATGCTCTTTCGTAAAATAAATAAGATGAATGAAAAAAATGTGAAAGTAATATTTTAGAACTCTGTAAATTAAACAAAGGCTTGCAACAATATGCAGAGTTTTTATTTTTAAAAAAAAAGATAGATGAATTGCAAACTATGACATTTGAACTTGCCATATTCTCACCCTTCTATTTCTACTCTTTGGTAGCCTTAGATTCTTGCAGTCACAATAGTCATGAAACTAGCAGTCTAAAAGCTACTGGATGAAGCAGAATTGTTCCTCAAAAGCCGGTTCACAGAGAAGTGTCATTATTTAACCTGTCTGGCAGTTTCCTGGATCCCTCACTTGCAGAGCCTGCTTTTACTTGACCTGACTTAGAATTTACTCCTGCAAACAACCTTTTTTTCCCAGCATTAAAAAAACCAAAACAAAACAAAAAACAATCAACAGGCATTGTTAAACCTTGTAGCTGCCTGAGGAGATAATAATAGCTGGGGCCATCAGAAAGTTGGCAAAGCACTTAAAAGAGAAAAAAAAATGTGGAATGAGATGTTCATAGGATACTTTGAAAAATACCTTCATATTCCTGAGTATTTAGAAAGCTATGTGCATGTGCAAGCTTGTAGTTATGCCTGGGTAACACTGAGAAGGTTGCAGTCTCTCACTTAGGGCTAACCTTGAGGCTCTGAGGCAGCAGGAAATGAAGGCTGATGGAAAGTTTAAGGGATTCCCCATAACATACACAGAGCTCCTTGGCTAAGCTGAGAGATTTATTAATTCAAGACATTTAAGGAAATGTATGTCCAATCATTAACTGACCACTGTATTAGTCAGAGTTCTCCAGAGGGTCAGAACTAATAGGATATGTATGTGTGTGAGAGTGTGTGTGTGTGTTATATATAATAGGATATATATTATAATAGGGCATATATAATAGATATAGTTGTGTGTGTGTGTGTGTATATATATATATATATATATGAGTTTATTAAGTGTTAAGTCACATGATCACAAGGTCCCACAATAGGCCATTTGCAAGCTGAGGAGCAAGGAAGCCATTCTGAGTCTCAAAGCTGAAGAACTTGGAGTCCAATGTTCCATGACAGTAAGCATCCAGCACGGAGGCAGGACTAGATTGCAGCTCTGACTTGGATGGACAGAGCAGTGTGTGGAGGCTCGCTACATCAATGGAATAGCCTGTGGGAAAAGATATCTGAACAATAGTCTTCAGCCCTAGACCTTCCCTCTGACAGAGCCTACCCAAATGGGAAGGAACCAGAAAACCAACCGTGGTAATATGACAAAAGAAGGTTCTTTAACACCCCCAGATAATCACACTAGCTCACCAGCAATGTATCCAAGAAGAAATTCCTGATTTATCTGAAAAAGAATTCAGGAGGTTAGTTATTAAGCTAATCAGGGAGGCACCAGAGAAAGGCAAAGCCCAATGTAAGGAAATTTAGAAACAGGTATGAGTGAAGGGAGAAATATACAATGAAATAGATAGCATAACTTTAAAAAAAAAACTTCAGGAAACAATGGACACACTTATAGAAATGTAAAATACTCTGGAAAGTCTCAGGAATCAAATCAAGCAAGCAGAAGAAAGAATTTTAGAGTTCACAGGTAAGGTTTTCAAATTAACCCAATCTAACAAAGACAAAAAAGAACAAGAAAATATGAACAAACCTTCAAGAAGTCTGGGGTTATGTTAAATGAACAAACATAAGAATAATCAGTGTTTCTGGGGAAGAAGAGAAATCTAAAAGTTTGGAAAATATATTTGAGGGAATTATCAAGGAAAACTTCCCTGGCCTTGTTAGAGACCTAGACGTCCAACCAGAAGAAGCTCAAAGAACACCTGGGAAATTTATTGCAAAAAGATCAACACCTAGGCACATTGTCATCAAGTTATCTAAAGTTAAGATGAAGGAAAGAATCTTAAGAGCTGTGAAACAAAAACACCACATAACCTATAAAGGAAAACCCATCAGATTACAAGCAGGTTTCTCAGCAGAAACCCTACAAGCTTGAAGGGATTGGGGCCTATCTTCAGCTTCCTCAAATAAAACAATTATCAGCCAAGAATTTTGTATTCAGTGAAACTAAGTTTCATATATGAAGGGAAGATATAGTTTTTTCCAGACAAACAAATGCTGAGAGAATTCACCACTACCAAGCTACCACTACAAGAACTGCTAAAAGGAGCTCTAAATCTTGAAACAAATCCTGGAAAACCATCACAACAGAACCTCTTTAAAGCATAAATCTCACAGGACCTAAAAAACAAAAATACAATTAAAAAAACAAAAACCAAAAACCAAGATATACAGGAAACAGAAAGCACAATCAATAGAATGGTACCTCACATCTGAATACTAACTGAATGTAAATGGCCTAAATGCTCCACTTAAAAGATACAGAATTCCAGAATGGATAAGGATTCACCAACCAACTATCTGCTGCCTTCAAGAGACTCACCTAACACATAAGGATTCACATAAACTTAATGTAATGGGGTGGAAAAAGACACTTCATGCAAATGGACAGCAAAAGCAAGCATGAGTAGTTATTGTTATATCAAACAAAACAAACTTTAAAGCAACAGCAATTAAAAAAGGCAAAGAGAGACATAATATAATGATAAAAGGCCTTGTCCAAGAGGAAAATACCACAATCCTAAAAATATATGCACCTAACACTGGAGATCCCAAATTTATAAAACAATTACTAACAGACCTAAGAAATGAGATGGACAACAACACAATAATCATGGGGGACTTCCATACTCCACTGACAGCACTAGACAGGTCATCAAGACAGAAAGTCAACAAAGAAACAATGGATTTAAACTATACCCTGGAAAAAAAGAACTTTAACAGATATATACAGCACATTCCTTCCAACAACCACAGAATATACATTCTACTTAACAGCACATGGAACTTTCTCCAAGATGGATCATATGACAGGCCACCAAATGAGCTTCAATAAATTTAAGAAAATTGAAATTATACTCTCTCAGACCACAGTGGAAGACAACTGGAAATCAACTCCAAAAGGAACTTTCAAAACTATGCAAATACATGGAAATCAAATAACCTGCTCCTGAATGATCATTGGGTAAAAAATGAAATGAAGATGGAAATCTAAAATTCTTCAAACTGAACAATAGTGTCACAACCTATCAAAACTTCTGGGATACAGCAAAGGCAGTGCTAAAGAGGAAGTTCATAGCCCTAAATGCCTACATCAAAAAGTCTGAAAGAGCACAGACAGACAATCTAAGGTCACACCTCAAGGAACTAGAGAAACAAGAAGAAACTGAACCCAAACCAAGCAGAAAAAAGAAAATAACCAAGATCAGAGCAGAACTAAATAAAATTGAAATAAACAAATGGAAAATACAAAAGATAAAACAAAAAGCTGGTTCTTTGAAAAGATAAGTAAAATGGATAGACCATTAGCAAGATTAACCAAGAAAAGAAGAGAAAAATCCAAATAAACTCAGTAGGAAATGAAATGAGAGATATTACAACTGACACCATAGAAATACAAAAGATCATTCAAGGCTACTGTGAACACCTTTATTCATATTAACTAGAAAATCTAGAAGAGATGGATCAATTCTTGGAAAGATACAACCCTCCTAGCTTAAATCAGGTAGAATTAGATACTCTGAACAGACCAATAACAAGCAGCAAGATTGAAATGGTAATTTAAAAATTACCAACGACA
Source organism: Macaca thibetana thibetana (assembly GCF_024542745.1). Lineage (NCBI taxonomy): Eukaryota > Metazoa > Chordata > Mammalia > Primates > Cercopithecidae > Macaca > Macaca thibetana. Next base: position 79,754,417 of record NC_065589.1, on the reverse strand, counting down.
AAAAAAAGGTTCAGGACCAGACGGATTCACAGTAGAATTCAACCAGACATTCAATCCTACTGACACTATTCCACAAGATAGAGAAAGAGCAAACCCACCTTAAATCATTCTATCAAGCCACTATCACTCTAATGCCAAAACCAGGAAAGGACATAACCAGAAAAGAAAACTACAGACCAATATCCCTGATGAACAGAAAGGCTAAAATTCTTAATAAAATACTAGGTAACTGAATCCAACAATATATTAAAAAGATAATCCACCATGATCAAGTGGGTTTCATTCAAGGGATATAGGGATGACTTAACATACTCAAATGAATAAATATGTTACACAACATAAAGAGAATTAAGAACATAAATCACATGAGCATCTCAAAAGATGAAGAAAAAGCATTTCACAAACTCCAGCATTGCTTTATGTTTAAAACTCTCAGCAAAATTGGCATAGAAAGGACATACCTCAATGTAATAAAGGCCATGTATGACAAACCCACAGCCAACATAATCCTGAATTGGGAAAAGCTGAAAGCATTCCCTCTGAAAACTGGAATAAGACAAGGATGTCCACTCTCACCACTCCTCTTCAACATAGTACTAGGAGTCCTAGCCAAAGCAATCAGAGAAGAGAAAGGAATAAAGAGCATCTAAATTGGTAAAGAGAAAGTCAAACTGCTGCTGTTTGGTGATGATATGATTGTTTACCTAGAAAATCTTAAGGATTCCTCCAGAAAGCTCATAGAACTGATAAAAGAATCAGCAAAGTTTCCAGATATAAAATTAATGTACACCCACAGTGACCAAGTGAAAATTAAATCAAGAACTCAAACCCTTTTACAATAGCTTCAAAAAACATAAAATACTTAGGAATATATCTAATCAAGAAGGCAAAAGACCTCTACAAGGAAAACACTGCTAAAACAAATCACAGATGACACAAACAATGTAAACACATCCCATGCTCATGGATGGGTAGAATCAATATTGTGAAAATGGCCATGTCACCAAAAGCAATCTACAAATTCAGTGCAATTCCCATCAAAATACCACCATCATTTTTCATGGATTAGGAAAAACAATTCTAAAATTCATGTGGAACCAAAAATGGGCCTGCATAGCTTAAGCAAGACTAAGCAAAAAAAAAAAAAAAAAAAAAAAAAAAAAAAACACAAAAAACAAACAAATCTGGAGGCATCACATTACCTGATTTCAAACTATACTATAAGGCCATAGTCACCAAAGCAGCAAGATACTGGTATACAGATGGACACATAGACCAGTGGAACAGAATAGAGAACCCAGAAATAAACCAAAATACCTAAAGTGAACTGATCTTCGACAAAGCAAGCAAAAACATAAAATGGGGAAAGGACCCCCTTTACAGCAAATGGTGCTGTGCTAATTGGCTAGCCACATGTAGGAGGATGAAAGTGGATCTTCATCTCTTACCTTATATAAAAATCAACTCAAGAAGGATTAAGGTCTTAAATCTAATACCTGACACTATAAAAATTCTAGAAGACAACATTGGAAAACCCCTTCTGGACATTGACTTGGGCAAGGATTTCATGACCAAGAACCCCAAAGCAAATGCAATAAAAACAAAGATAAATTGCTGGGGCTTAATTAAACTAAAGAGCTTGAACACTTGTGTAACATGTAAAGAGGCTTAATCTAGGAGGTTTCCCACAACATTTGATACATTTGGCTTGCATATTAATAGCTTCCTCAACAATAATTTACATTCTGACTATTGGAAAGATTTTTCACTTCAAGGAAATAGATCCCTAATATGATGTTAGACATTTGTGAGAAAGAGAATTTGCATTATCAGATTTGCAGCAAATAGTATTGTGTTTATATTCTGGGATGTACCTGTAAGTGGAAATAGCACATCATATCTCAAATTTAATAGCTTCTCGAGAAAATGGGGATGTAAGAGAATAGTTTGGCAACAGTGGATCTCATACTTAAAGAAACCTACTTAATATCAATATTCTATATAGTTTACTTATACCTATGACATTGAGCTCTCACATTGAAAAATAAAGGAATAGGCACATTTTGAACATAGTATATTAGTCTTAACTATAGAAAAACAAAGCTGTTTCCTTTGGAAACATTTTAACTTATTACAGATTTTTAAGTAACTATAATTGCTTTGTGAGTTATGACAAGATAAAACTTAACAAAAATCTCTAAATTATGTCTGCTTGTTTATTGTGATTAGACACAAGAAGAGGTTACTGGCTGTTAAAATTCTTTATTGGCCCTTCTAGAGTTCCTGGAACTTTTCATCTATTAATAAATACCCTTAGCTCGAATGTAACTATGACAAATGATCATTGGCATATCTGTCTGTTTCCAGTAATTGAGTAGGCAGTTTATAACTCCACATACTATAGATTGGTTGTGCTATAACAATCTAATCATATTAATACCATTCATTTACATTACCATCTTTTGATTGTGATGACTTCTTGGCTTCTGGCAAATATGTAAGAAATTACTTAATCCACACAGTACAAATACAATAGTCTTCTAGATTGCTGCCACAATCAACATGTTCAGAAAATAAGGAATTTTAAATCTGTCTTCAAGAGAACTGAATTTCTAAAATTTTGATTCCAAAAGTGGTTACTTGGATCACACTACTAGAGTGATCAATCTGAACCAGTTACCATTATTGAGTTCAGAGTCTTTTTTTCACTTATGAAATGAAGAGATTATATTCAATATTATTTTGTGTACCTCCTAGCTTTAAAATTCTATGACTATAGGATTCAAAAGATGGTAACACATACAATAATAATATCCTTGTATATTAACACATGTGGAAACACAAGAATATTTAAATTTGGATAAATTTGGCCTTACATGAGTTTAAAATTGAGAAAACACTTACTACTAAACTTTTACTCTTGAAAACTGTTAAATTGATATCTAAATATAAAACTTTCTTAAAATATTTCTTCAATTTTGCCAAAAATTTAATTATTTTTCAATATATTACTATGTAGCATATTATATGCCAGAAAATGATTAATAAAACTTGAAATCAGCTAGTAATTTCATTAAGTTAAGTGAAATGGGAAATCAGTGGCACAAAAGGTGAAAAGTAAATGCCTCTTTCATGTTCTCATTTAACTCATAAATAATGCAATTAGAGCTTTGTCTTAAATGTTTATTGAGACCATGCTCTCTCATTGAGAACTTTCAGATTTTGCTCTCCTAGTCCTTAAATATTCATTTTCATTAATATAGTTTTGGCATGAGTAATAAAATATAAATGAATCCAAGCTCTGAGAAGGAACTGTGAAACAGTTCTTGTGTTTCTTAAAGTATTTCCCTCCAAATTAATTTAAATTGGCTCTGGAATGAGCACTGAAAATTTGCTTAAGGACCATAAGAGAAAGGTAATTATAAATGGCAGAGCATCTGACTTAGGGGAGCTGTCTGGTGGGGTGCTTGGTGTTCATCCAAGTTTTCTCTAACAACTTTATTAATTATCTGGAAGAAGAAATAAACAGCATGCTAATTAAATTTGCAGCTGATAATAATTGGGATATGTTGCCAACTCCAATGCAAAAAAAAAAAAAAAAGACAGGAAGAAAGAAATGAAATAATGAAAAGTAGGATGGGATTGATCTTTATTTATGGCCAGAAATATTAAAAAAACAAGAATGAAATGATAAATATAATAGAGAAAAAGAATAGAATGAAGAATCTTAGTCATAAATCCATGAAAATACATTAACACTTTAAAGATTTATAATGTAGATATTACTTAAAAAATAAATACTGTAATCTTGAATGGGGTAGAAAATGCACATGGCCATCTGTAATGCTTGCATATGTAAAATCAGTAAATTTTGCACATGAGGGAAACCCTATCACAAAAGACAAATGAAATTTTAGTGGCTGAGATTTGGAGAAATCAATATAATGATAAGTGTAAGAGCGTTGTTTATTCAACGGAGTCACTTTGGGGCTTTCTTCTACTTAATCTCCATTTGAAGTCGTCAACCTTTATATAGTCTTTACCTATTCTTGAAGGCAAGCTGTAGAAAGTTTTTAGGATCCAAAATTATTTCCTATTTGATGAACAATTGTATATTATGACATTTATCAAGCATACTGTCAAGGTTCTTTGCTCACAGAATAGTTTCTAGCAGATATTTGAGCTTAAATAGCCAGAAAATACAAGAGAAAACTAAAAGAACAGCAGGTAAATAGAACCTACAAGGACAGGTTTCAGTCAAATTGCAGTTTTTTCTTTCCTTACTTTTCATAATGTATTATTCTAGTCATGATATACGTATTACAGGAAGATTTCATAAATTCCTATAGTGTTTTAAAAATGGATCCTTTACAGTCCTCATCACATTACATTTCAAGCATTTATTTGTTTCTCTTCACTATATGTGAGATCCTTAAGGATAGAAATTGTATCTTAAACATTTTTGCAATCTTCAGCCTCAAGGGCCATGCCCTGTTTCTAATAAATGCTCAGGTAAAGTTAACTGAATACATACTGCATGGTGATTTGGAAACCTCTCTTGATTGCTTATAAGCTCTGTTACATTAAGTAGATTGTTACCTCTTTGAGTCTCAGTCTTCTTATTCCTAAAGATGGAGAAAATATTTTACATGGATTTAGAAAAATCTGCATATAAAATATATGGCCTAGCTCATAAAATCCTATTTCCCCTCCTTTTTTTTTTCTTTTTGTAAATGAATCTCAACAAAAACAATCTAGGTGGAGATTTCTGCTCCCTAAAATAAATTGGTTCAGTAAAAAATTATTTCAAATAGTTATGAATAGCAGTACTTTAAAAGAATTAAATGCATCTAATAAAATTGGGCCCTGTATTTTTTAACATTAAGCTTTGTCTTGAAACTTGCAGTTTTCTTTTAAAATTTTATCCAAATTCTGTGTTCAACTTTATATGCATTGTTAAGTAAGTGTTAAGTGACTTATCTTGACTTCTCATAATGATAATATGTGAAAAGATCTTATGATTTATGTATTTTGGAATTTTAAGACAATTATTACTTAGAACACTATATGACCACTCCATAAAAATACACATCACCATAAAATAACTGCATATGGAGTATTTAATCCTGAACTCCCGAAGATGAAAAGTGAAAGTAGTTACAATAATCATTATTTTCAATTTTATGTAGTTAAGTGGTTTTATACAAAAAAATTAGCCTTCCAAATGACATAGTTATAATGCGTTAATGGTAGCCTAACGTGTTATTACATTATGCAACATAATTTCATGGATATTATGTATGGCATTTTAGAAACTCATGTACTTACAGTTATTAGAAGATACTCATTTTTTTTCAGACCATATTCTTCTTAACCCTATTACTTAATGTAATCCTTGAGTGGTTTCTCTGCCTTTTGATAAGAGGTCTTTGTATGGATTGCATAACCTACTTTCTAACAGTTTAACTTATACTCCCCAATTTCTGCATTATCATCTTTTTGTCTTATTCTTATTTTCAACGAAATATTAAGAATATTGTCTTAAAATGATCCCAAAGTCAAGAAATAGCTGTGGCCCAATGTATTTATTTTTTAAATAAAGGCTTTGTTTTAAAAGTTGGCCACTTATATAATAATACATTTGAATGGAATTAGATATTTCTTTTATCTTTGTTAACACAAAAAGTAGTGCTTTATTCCCTGTAATTCATTCAATTATGTAATAGAAAATTATCATTTCTCAGGCCGGGCGCAGTGGCTCACACCTGTAATCCCAGCACTTTGGGAGGCCGAGGAGGGCGGATCACGAGGTCAAGAGATGGAGACCATCCTAGCCAACATAGTGAAACTGTCTCCACTAAAAATACAAAAATTAGCTGGGCATAGTGGTGTGTACCTATAATCCCAGCCACTTGGGAGGCTGAGGCAGGAGAATCGCTTGAACCCGGGAAGCAGAGGTTGCCGTGAGTCGAGATCGTACCATTGTACTCGAGCCTGGTGACAGAGAGAGACTCCATCTCAAAAAAAAAAAAAAAAAGAAAGAAAAAGAAAATTATCATGTCTCAAGAGGTAAATTTACATTCAGATAAGTTTACCACTTGCTGGTTTTTGAGAGACTGTGCACAAAGTGTTTACACATACAGACCTTTTCTTCAAACAGATCTGGATTCAAATCTCATATTTGACACTAAATTCCTGTGTGAATTTAGGCAAGTTAATCTCTCCTAGACTCACTTTATCTATAAAAGAAACTTTGTATTTATCACCCAAAGCTATTTAAGAGAATCCATTGAAATAAGATAGCTAAGATGTGTAGCACATGGTAGTTTTTTAGGATATGGTAACAGATATTATTACTCTAATTAATAATTTGGTAGTACTACCAAGGTAATACTACCAAGGTAAACAAAGAGTTCATAGTCTTATGAAGTAAGAGCTAAGATAATCACATAATCCGGTTATATTAAAGTCTGCTTTTAAGGAGTGCCATCTAGCACTCACATAAATGAAAAACTGAAAACACAGATTAAATAATATTATTAACTTCAATGTAAGCCAGCGAAATAATTATTGTAATCAATATATAAGCAAAGACTGGATATTTGGAAGAAAGGAATTGAATGATTTTGGTTGAGGAGGTAAAAAGTTTATATGTTTGAATTTGGAGAATAAGCAGGAATTTAGCAATTTGAGAAGATTGGGGAGGTATTTCAAAGCAAAGAGAAAACTAAAAAGTCATGAAGGCACTAAAATTATCTAACATTTGCAAAGTTAAATTTTTCAGTATTCTATGAATGAGAAGTGTAGGGTTTAGGAAATAGAACAAAAAATGGTGGAGAGGTACATTGGGTGACATTGGTGCATGATAAAATATATGTGACATTGTTTTCTGCAGGACATGGGAGATATGTGATGATCAAAACCATTCAAAAATGATTTAAAAATACATTTCTGTGTTTGCATGTGTAAATGGTATGTTTGTCTGTGAAGTTGTGGTAAAGTTTTAGATTCTGTTCCCAAGAGTCCAGAGCCTGGCCTTGAGCATCTTACACTCTATTAGGACATTGCAATAAATGAAGTACCTATAAAAAGTGGTCTCACAATGGCCAACATGTTTGGAATGATAAGTTAGAAGGCAGAAGTGGTCTGGACAACAGGGATAAGACTGTACTTGCAAGCCAAACAAAGGATTCACTTTTCAGTGGCCACAGAAAAAGGATAGTGTTGCTCCTGGCTTCAGTATTCTCTGTTAGCCAGTAGTCCTTAATACCAGAATGCCAGTTTCATCGGAGTTTTTTCTTTTCATTCTCTCCTTCAGGCCACTGTGCATTTTGTGCTACTCCTTTCCTTACATGCTTGGAAATGGGAAGGAAATGCCTGAAATGGAGGATGACTCAAGTAACAATATTAAGTAATCAACTCAGGGTATTGAATCAATTTGAGCTTTAAATTAGAGTCCCATAGTTTGCTTCTTACTTGGTGGGCATGATGCCTCAGTTTCCTCATCTCTATACGGTTTCTTTGGGAATTAAATAATACATGCAAAGAACCAAGCATAATTCCTACCGTATAGTATGTATTCAATATTATTAACATTTATTATCATCTTAGTGGTAAAAGCACTAGACTAGACATTGGAAGGCCTGGTTTCTTCTGTCTTTGCTACTTACTAACTGAATAAATTGGGGCAAGACATTTAACACCTCTGATTCTCAGATCCAAGTCTGTTAATGTCTCTGATACCTCAAGAATGTGTTGTGAAGAGCAAATAAATGGTTTATAGGACTGTTCAGATGTGCAATGCCATTTGAACCATAGAAAGTTTTACAAAGGGTAAGACATTGTTTTCATCAAAATCGCTGTTAATAATAGTAAAACCCAGCAACCAAGCTTATTTGGAGGGTCACAGATTAAGGTCTGGTTGTTACAGAGCTAGTGACCCTGAGCCAGTAGATGTCAGCACATCAAGAAGAATATTAAGCTCTTTATATTGTGAAGCTTGCAAATTACCAGGTTTTGCCCACTTTGACTCCAACAACTTCAACTTCAGTAACCATATAATCCAAATATCTGACGACAACAAAACCGGAGCGATGTCTTAACTTTGTGAACAAAGCAGTAATGGTCTTCCCTAAATAGCTATCATTCCTCAGCAAGAATTATCTTCACTCTTACTCAGTACAGCTTAAGGGTATAGTCTTTGTGTCTCTTGTCTGAGTCTAATGCCATACATTGAAAAGGGTGGGCCTACTTATGTCAGAATCCCAGCTAATCTTCCTACCATAATATATATATATATTTTTTAAGTTAAGGATCAGTTCCCAGAATTAGTGGAGTAAATGTAAGCCAGTCTTTGGCCAGAATTCCATTTTTTTCCTGGCCCTCATAAACCCTAACTCTAGAAAGAGGACCATGATGAAGCTTTGGATTTCTGGCTACTAACATCAACTTTTGAACACTGTGTTAAATAGTCCTTAGAATTCACTAGTATTGTGCTTTCCCACAGGGAGCTTCTTTTGTAAAAGGACTTTGCCATGGTGTTATAATATCTTACCTCCCACATACCTGGCCACGTCTTCAGTCAGTAGGTTCAGATTTGAATGGATCTTCAGTTCAGTTCTTGGATTGGAACAAAAATATAGTGACTTTTTACTTGAGCAACTGCTCTCGGCCTCTTTCTTGTCGATTCATGTTTTTTTTCTAGTTATAGATAGAAAGAAGGATTCTCATTGTTAACCTGTTTATTTTGCCCCTAGTAATTTCATGCACTATTAACCACCTCCACAACTCCTATGTATCGAACTCACTTGGCTGCTCCTCCAACCTTCCCAGTTGTTACAACAACTGAGACCCCAGCTTTTGAAGGTTAAGTACCACCACCTGGCCTCTTGTACTTCAGGGCACCGTTATCCTTATGGAGGTTAATGAACCCAGTTCTGTGATTACCTCTGCTGCTAACAGCCTTGGCCTATAGAGAGACCCAACTCTGAACTTCCCTTCCAACCAGTATTTCTGATGGCCTTGATAAAACGTATGTCCTCCAGGTCCTGCTGGGGAATATAATCCTCTGATGAATCTTCTATTCAAACTTGTCTAGTTCCTTCAGCCATATACCATCATTCAGGGTAACTGAGTATTTCCAGTTCACTTAGAATGGGTTATCACTTTCTTCCAACTTCTAACAGCCATTCTAACGACAAATGTGCCGTATCTCCTCAGGTTTTCTCTTTCATCAGGAAAGTCCTCCCAAGTCAATGATACTTTGCTTTTGCAATATTACATTGTAGCATCCTTGATCAAGTCCCCTTAAAATCTGCCTCCAGGGTATTGCCCTAACTACTGCCAATACATGTTTGCTAATTCATGTGGCAACTTTTGGTTGTAACCTCTTTCCTTCCTCATCAAGACCAGCAGGTCCACAATTGATTACATTGAGGTTTAACCTGGCAGATCAGTGGGGAGGTTTAGCAATTCCTTAGTAGTGGTGCCTCTTGCCTTTTGGGTGAGAGGTTTCTGCATATTCTTCCAGCATGGGGAAAATTCTGGCTCTTACTCCAGAGAATTGGGTCTAAGAATTCAAAGGGTTTGCAGAACAAAAATCTTGAGAGCATTCACTCAGACATTTCCATTTCACATTGTAGGATCCAGATTTTCCTAATCAAGGCTCTTACTTTAGTAAAACCGACTTGCCTTGACTATGTACTTAAATATCTCTGGAGCTTTGCTACCCTATCAGATCCTGAGTTTCATCCTCAGCTTTGTCTGCTTTACTGTTGTTGGAAATAAAGGTGTCTTTATATGCCACCATATATACCTTGTAGGCCCCAATTCTTAGCTTTTAAATGTTAGCCCTTAGTTTCCCATGATCCCTATGGGCATCAATATAATTTAGTAATATTTGGCCAATTCCATTGTCCTTGTAAGCTTTATTTCTCATTTATTTTCTAAAATTCTTATTGTACCAATAAGAATTTCCCCTCCACTGGGACATTTTCCCAGGTCACCAGTAGGAAATATTCAGGTATTGGGTCACCACTTTGTGCCAGGGACAATTTGTTTTCCCAACATACTACCTGTTTTCTTAAACTAATCCCCACTTACCTTTGTCAGTTCAGGTTATCTGAGTTTCAGATAAGATGGTAGTTGATATGCAAGAGATTTATTACGGGAAAAGCTTATGATGGACAAAGGGAAAGGAAAGAGAAAAGCAAGAAGAGCTTTCAGAAGTAGGTCTGATACCTGAGAAAGGGGAGAGGAAAAGAATGAATGGTTAGAAAGAGCCTCAAACTACAGTGCAGTTCTGAGAATGTTATTGCCAGGTTACTGAGGAATACAGTGTAAAAGTTATCCACTAGAAAATCTTTTTTTCCTGAAATATTATAGTTTGTTTTTTGATCTATACTATTTGTACATATTTATGAGTTACATATAAAATTTTTTACGTGCATAGAATGTGTAATGATCCCAAGTTAGTGTATATAAGCTGTCCATCACTCAAGTTATTTACCATTCTGTATGTTGGGTACATTCCAATACAGCTGTTTGAAATATACAACACATTGTTGCCAGCCATGCTCATGCTACTCTGCTATTAGACATTATAATTTATTTCTTCTATTTAACTGTATGTTTGCATCCATTAAGTAACCTCTCTTCCTCCCCACCCCTGTCCTCCAACATACTCCCTTCCCAGCCTCTGCTATCTATTATTCCATTCTACTTCCATGTGATCAACTTTTTTAGCTTCCGCATATGCCACATATGAGTGAAAACATGCAATAAAAAAAATCTTTCAGTGAGCAGACATGGCTTTGTTCTGGTAACCCTGATATACTGCAGCATTGGCAAGGAGCAGCCTTGCAGAACCATTCCTGTCCTGAACATCATGATACATTCAAAAGGAACTTCTAGTAGTGCTTAGAGACTTAGAGACTGTTATTACCCATTGAGCAGTTTATCCTGTTTTTTTTCCTATCCCCAGCCTTTGGCAACCACCAATTCACTTTCTGTTTCAATACACTTAACATATTTTGTGTAAATGAAATTATACAGTATGTGACCTTTTATGTATGATTTCCTTCAGTTAGCGTAATGTTTTCAAGGTTCATCTACATTGTAGCATGGGTTATTACCACTTTCTTTTTAATGACTGAATAATATTCATTTTTATTCCAGTCCATATTCATAATTATGAATATGAATAATAAATATTCCATAATTTATCTCTTTATCCATTGATGGGCATTTTTGTACTTTTTAACTATTGTGAACAATTCTATTATGAATATTTGTGTACAAGTATGTTTTTGAGACTGTTTACTTATTCTAGTTATGTACATAGAAGTAGAGTTGCTGATTCATATGGTAATTCTATGTATAACTTTTTTTTTTTTTTTGAGACGGAGTCTTGCTCTGTTACCCAGGCTGGAGTGCAGTGGCATAATCTTGGCTCATTGCAACCTCTACCTCCTGGGTTCAACCAATTCTCCTCTCTCAGCCTGCAAAGTAGCTGGGATTACAGGTGCCCACTACCACGCCTGGCTAATTTTTGTATTTTTAGTAGAGACAGGATTTACCATGTTGGTCAGGTCTCAAACTCCTAACCTCAGGTGAGCTGCCTCAGCCTCCCAAAGTGCTGGGATTACAGGCATGAGCCACCATGCCCAACCCTATGTGTAACTTTTTGAGGAACTGTCAAAATGTTTTCTACAGTGGTTGTGCCATTTTATATTTTCACCAGTGATGTAAAAACGTTTCTGTATCTCTACACCCTAACTGACATGTGTTATTTTCTGTTTATTATTATTATTGCCATATCAGTGACTATAATGTAATACTTCCTTTTATTTGTATTTTTCTAATTACTAATAATGTTGTGCATCTTTTTGTGTGCTTGTTGGCCATTTTTATATCTTTTTTGGAGAAATATCTAAGTCCTTTACCTATTTATTAATGGGGTGTCTTTTTATTGTTGAGTTGTAAGAGTTTTTCATATATATTGCATACTATTACCTTATTAGATATATAATTTGCAAGTATTTTCTCTCATTCTATGGGTTGTGTTTTCACTTTCTTGATAATATTCTTTGATGTACAAAAGTTTTACATTTTGATGAATACTAATTAATTTTTTGTTGTTGCTTATGTTTTTGGTGTCATATCCAAGCATCCATTGCCAAATCCACATTTATAAAGATTTACACCTGTGTTTTCTTCTAAAAATTCTACAGTTTAAGCTCTTGCATTTAGGTCTTTAGTACATTCTGAATTAGCTTTTATATATGGTGTAAAGTGGGGCTGTAACTTCATTCTTTTGCATGTGAATATGTAGTTGGCCTAGAACCACTCATTGAAGGGACCATTCTTACCTGCACTGAATAGTCTTGGAACCCTTATAGAAAATCAATTGCACATAAATGTATGGGTTCAATTTCTGTGCATGTTTAATTTCTTACTTTAGTAATTTGAATCATTTCTTTGCTGATCTTTTCAAGAAGCAACTTCTTTTCAAAGAAGTTCTCAATTGTATTCCATTTGTTTCTATGTCTATATTTTAGTACCAGAATATTGTGATTACTGTAGTTTTAAAGTAATTTTTGAAATGAAAAAATGAGTCCTCCATTTTTCTCAAGATTGTTTTAGCATTTCAGGGCCCCTTGCAATTCCACATAAATTTGAGGACTGGCATTTGCATTTCTACAGAATAGGCTGTTGGAATTTCGATTGGGATTGCATTGAATCTGTAGTTTGCTTTGAGTTGTATTTCCATCTTAAAAATGTTAAGCCTTCTATGATAATGAGATGTCATTCCATTTATTAAGGAGTTCCTTATTTTCAAAAAATTTTTCTATTTTAAGTAAGTTTTCAGTATGTAGGTCTTGTATTTCTTTTGATAATTTTATTTCTAAGTATTTTCTTGTTTTACATTCTCTCGAAAGTGGAATTGTTCAGTAATTTTATTTTCAGATTGTTCATTGCTGGTGTAGGGTTTTCTATATACAAAATCTTGTCATTTGTGAAGGGAGATAGTATTATTTATTGCTTTCTGTATTAGTTTGTTCTCACACTGCTATAAAGAATGACCTGAGACTGGGTAATTTATGAAGAAAAGAGGTTTAACTGACACACGGTTCCACAGGCTCTACAGGAAGCATGACTGAGAGGCCTCAGGAAACCTACGATCATAGCAGAAGATGAAGGGAAAGCAAGCTCGTCTTACCACAGTGAAGCAAGAGAGAGAGAAAGAGAAGAGGGGGAGGTACCACACGCTTTTAAACCATTAGGTCTCATGAGAACTCACTCACTATTTTGAGAATAGCAATGGGAAGTGCACCCCCAAGATTCAATCACCTTCTACCAGGCCCCTCTTCTAACACATGGGGATTACAATTTGTGATGAGATTTGGGTGGGGACACAGAGCCAAACCATATCACTTTCCAATGTAAATGCCCTTTTATTCAATTTTCTGGCCTAAGTGTCCTGGCTGGAATCTACAGCACAATGTTGAGTAGCAGTGGTGGGAGTGGACATTCTTAGAGTTAAACATTAGGTGTCATGCTGTTTGGATGAACAAAATTTTTACCTGTACATAAAATACTAATTACATGCACAGAAATTCTATTATCAGAAGTCAAAAAACCAAGGTAAAGAAAATGGCCTTGGACTGGCTTCATACACTAGGATATTTAGTCAGCCATCCCACAATTATTTACTGTAATATCTAACTTTCAATGTAATAGGCAAATCTCTGTACAACTGTCTAAATTCTCAGGCAGCAAGCAGAAGTGTCTTATTCATTTTCTTAACCTTAACATGTGGCAGACTTGTACATAGAAAGTAGTTAATAGTATAATTAACTGTGTTCTACACTATGTTGAATAATATAGGAAATATAAATGAAAATTAGTGAGATGGCCAGGTGTGCTACAGATTATCTTTGGATATAATAAAAAGTTGATGTGAGAGAAAGATAATTATAAAATATTTTTGTCTGGTAAGATTTTGTAGAAGAAGGGGGAACTTAACCTATGTCTCAATGGTGAGTAGAATTAGTCATGAAGGATGAGACTGGGGAAACTATTCAGAGAAAAGCTGTCAAGGCAGGCAAGGTCACGTATTTGGGATTGGTTGAGGGGAGCAATGGAAGATGAGTTCAAACTGACTAGGATGTAAATTCTATGTTAGAAAATAAGAAATATTTTTTAGACAAAAATTTTAATAGCTTTTAAAGTTTTTTCCATATTAAATAGAGGATTCATTTTCTGCTATATGAGACTGCATGGAATCTCATAAAATTTAGGATTTATTCTGGTTTGATGTTTGTTGTTTCTCTGTGGAAGAATGCGTGCAATCTTGGGAGGTATTGTAGCATAGTTAGTGTTTCTTCAAAATTTAGATGATTTTATACTTTTTATTTTTTATTTTATTTTAATATCTCACATGCTTCTCATTTGTTTGTAGTGGGAATACTTAAAATCTGTAACTTATTAACACTTTTCAAGTATGTAATACATTGTTATTAACTATAGTCACCATGTTATATAATAGCTGTCTTAAACTTTTTCCTCCTAACTAAACTTTTGTATCCTATTCTGTCCCATTGGTCTATGTGTCTGTTTTTATGCCACTAGCATGCTGCCTTGATTACTATAGCTTGATGGTATATTTTGAAATCAGGTAGTGTGATGCCTCCAGCTTTGTGTTTCTCTGTTTGTTTTTGCTCAAGATTATGTTGGCTATTTGGGGTTTTTTGTGGTTCCATAAGAATTTTAGAGTTGTTTTTCCTATTTCTATAAAAAGTGGCATTGAAATTTCATTTTGATAAAAATTGCATTGATTCTGTAAATTGTTTTGTATAGTATGGCCATTTTAAAAATTATTTATTCTTCCAATCCATCAATGTGGGATATCTTTTCACTAACTTGTCTTTTATAGTTTTCAGTGTACAAATTTGTCACCTTCTTGCTTGTGTTTATTCCTGTGGTTTTTTTAGCTATTATAAACAGGATTATTTTCTTGATTTCTTTTTCAAATAGTTTGCTGTTAGCGTACAAAAATACTTCTGATTTTTTAATGTTTATTTTGCATTATTAGCTTTACTGAATGTGTTTATTAATTCTAACAGGTTTTTGGTAGAGCTCTTAGTATTTTCTATGTATAAGATTATGTTGTCTGCAAACACACAATTTCACTTCTTTTCCTACTTGGATGCCGTTTATTGTTTGCTCTTGCCTAATTGCCCTGGCTAGGACTTCTAGTACTCTGTTAAATAGAAGTTGTGAGAGTAGACATCCTTATCTTGTTCCTGATCTTAGAGGAAAAGCTTTCAACTTTTCAACATTGAGTATGATGTTAGCTGTGGGAGTGTCGCATATGACCTTTATTATGTTGAGGTTCATTTTTTTCCATACCTAATTTGTTGAGAGTTTTTATTGTGAAATAATGATGAATTTTTGTCAAATGCTTCTTTAGCATCTATTGAGATGTTCATAAGATTCTGTTAATGTGGTGTATCACATTTGATTTGCATATATTGAACCATACTTGTATCCCAAAGATAAATCCTACTTTATCATGGTAAATGGCCATTTTAATGTGCTGTGAATTCAGAGTTTTAGTATTTTGTTGAGGAGTTTTGCATCTATATTCATCAGGGTTATTTGCCTCTAATTTTATTTTCTTGTTTTGTCTTGTCTAGCTGGTATCAAGATAATGCTGGCCTTGCAAAATGAGTATGGAAGTATTCCCTCTTCAATTTCTTGGAAGAATTTGAGGACTGCTATTATTATTTTTTATGTTTTGGGGAAGATATACATGTAGGGGCAAAACCAATAATCCTATTACTTACTTCACCCCATCTAATGCCTCTTAGTAATAGGCATGTTTATTATTATTTTTATTTTTATTAGACTTTAAATTCTGGGATACATGTGCAGAACATGCAGGTTTGTTATATAAGTATACAGGTGGGCTGGTGGTTTGCTATACCTATCGACCCATCATCTACATTAGGTATTTCTCCTAATGTTATCCCTCCCTTAGCCCCCCCACCCCCTGACAGGCCCCAGTATGTGATGCTCCCCTCCATGTGGCCATGTGTTCTCATTGCTCAACTCCCACTTGTGAGTGAGAACATGTGGTGGTTGGTTTTCTGTTCCTGTGTTAGTTTGCTGAGAATGATGGTTTCCAGCTTCATCCACGTCCCTGCAAAGGACATGAACTCATCCTTTTTTATGCCATCATAGTATCCCATGGTGCATGTGCCACATTTTCTTAATCCAGTCTATTATTGATGGACATTTGGGTTGGTTCCAAGTCTTTGCTATTGTGAATAGTGCTACAATGAACATACATGTGCATGCATCTTTATAGTAGAATGATTTATAATCCTTTGGGTTTATGCAGCCAATACACATATGAAGAAAAGCTCATCATCACTGGTCATTAGAGAAATGCAAATCAAAACCACAATGAGATACCATCTCACACCAGTTATAATGGTGATCATTGAAAAGTAGGAAACAACAGATGCTGGAGAGGATGTGGAGAAACAGGGACGCTTTTACACTGTTGGGGGGAGTGTAAATTATTTCAACCATTGTGGAAGACAGTGTGGCAATTCCTCAAGGATCTAGAACCAGAAATACCATTTGACCCAGCAATCCCATTACTGGGTATATACACAAAAGATGGTACTATTTAAAAAAATATATATTTGATACAATTCAGCAGTGAAGCCATCAGCTCCGAAGCTTTCCTTTGATGGGAGACTGTTTATTATTGACTCAATTTCTTACTCATGATTGGTCTGGTCAGATTTTCTATTTCTTTGTGGTTTATTCTTGATAGGCTGTATGTTTCTAGGAATTTACCTATTTCTTCTACATTAGCCAGTTTGATGGTGTGTAATGGTTCATAGCAGTCTCAGGTTCTTTTGTGTTTATGTGGTATCCATTGTAATATCTCCTGTTTCATTTCATTAATTTAATTTTTTTCTTAGTTTAGTTAAAGGTTTATTTTTGTTTATCTTTTCAAAAAATCAATTGCATTATCATTGATTATTTTCTATTGTATTTCTAATTTCTATTTCATTTATTTCTACTTTGATCTTTATTTTTTCCTTTCTTTAACTTACTTTCATCTTAGTTTGTTCTTCTTTTCCTAACTCCTTGTGAATGTGATGTCAGGTTGTTTGAGGTCTTTCTTCTTTTCTGATGTAGATATTTATTGTTATAAACTTCCCTTTTAGATATGCTATTGCTGCATTCGATAAGATTTGGTATATTGTGTTTATGTTTTCATTTGTCTCAAGATATTTTCTAACTTCTCTTTTGACTTTTCTTTGACCCATTGACTGTTTAGGAGCATGTTGTTTAATTTACACATATTTGTGAATTTGCAGAAATTCCTCCTGTTATTAATTTCAGTTATATACCATTGGGATCATACATACACTTACTATGACTTAAATCTTACATTTTTAAAGAATTGTTTTGTGGCCTAATATATTATTTATCCTGGAAAATTTCCTGCTGACTTTAGAATGATTGTGTATTCTCCTTCTGTTAGATGAAATGTTCTATATGTGTTTTATAAGTCCATTTGGTCTAAAGTGTACTTCAAGTTCATTGTTTCCATATTGATTTTCTGTCTGGATGTCTGTGATTGGAAAAGGGGTACTAAAGTCTCCTACTATTATTGTATTGTAATCTATTTCTTCCTTTATATTTATTAATATTTGTTTTATGTATTGAGATGCTTTAAGTTTGGGAGCATATATGTTTATAATTATTATATTCACTTAATGAATTGGCTTCTTTATCATTATACAATTGCTTACTTTGTCTTATTTTACGAGTTTTGATTTAAAATATATTTTGTCTGGTGTAAGTATAGCCATCTCTGCTTTTTTTCAGTTTCCATTTGCATCGAATATCTTTTTTCATCCCTTTACTTTTAATCTATATGTGTCTTTAACGGTGATTTAAGTCTCTTGTAGGCAGCATATATTTAGGTCCTATTTTTTACTGTATCCAATTAACTGTGTCTTTTGATTAGGAAATTTAATTCATTTGTATTCAGCATAATTATTGATAGATAAACCCTTATTACTTCCATATTGTTCATTATCTTCTGGATGTTTTACAGATCTTTTATTTCTTTTTTCCTCTCTTGCACTTATTTTTGCCATTAGGTGATTTTCTGTAGTAGAATGTACTGATCCCTCTCTTTTTTTCTTTTGTGTATCTACTACAGGTTTTGGCTTTCTTGTTACCATGAAGATTACATAAAAATCTTACAGTAGGCTATTTTAAGCTGATAACAGCTTAACTTCAATCATATACAAAATATTGTAGACTTTATTCTTACAATAAAGTAAGCTAGAGAAAAAATGTTATTAAGAAAATTGTAATGAAGAGAAAATATGTTTACTATTTATTAAGTGAAAGTGGATCATCATAAAGATCTTCATTCTCATTGTTTTCATGGAGTAGGCTCAGGGGAGGAGGAAAAATGAAGGGTTGGCCTTGCATTCTTGCAGAGGTGGAAGAAATTGTGTGTATAAATGGATCTTTGCAGTCCAAACCCATGTTGTTCAAGTGTCAACTGTATTCTGAATTTGACCATGTGCTTAATTTCACCAGTAAGTTTTATGCTTTCATATGTTTTCATGTTACTAATTAGTATCTTTTTCTGTAAACTTGAAGGATTCCCTTTAGCATTTCTTGTAAGGCCGGTCTAGTGGTGTTGAACACCTACAGTTTCTATTTTTGATGGGAAGCCCTTATTTCTCCTTCATTGCTAAAGGACATCTTTGCTGTATATAGTTCTTTTTTGGGAGTTTTTCTTTCAGCACTTTGAATATATAACCCCATTCTCTCCTGGCCTGCAAGGTTTCTGCTGAGAAATCTACTGATAATCTTGTAGGACATTCCCTTGTGTGTAATAGATTACTTTTCTCTTGATGTTTTTGGAACCCTTATTTTGTCTTTGACTTTTGAGAGTTTGATTACAATGTCTTAGTGAAGATCTCTTCATATTTAATCCATTTGGGGTTCTTTGGGCTACATTGATCTGATTGTTCATTTTCTTTTCCTGATTTAAAAACTTTTATGTCATCATTTCTTTAAATAAACTATGTGTATGTTTATTTTTCTCTGTTCTTTCTGGGGCACCAATAACATATATATATATTGGTTTAGCTGATGGTGTTCCATAATTACCATAGGTGTTTGTTAACTTTTTACTTCTTTTTTTGCTTTGTGTTCCTTTGAATAACTCTGAACTTCTTTGTTAAAATTATTTTGAATTGTCAGGCAGTTTGTAACTTTTCATTTCTTTAAGGTTGGCTTTGTTTTCTTTCTTTTAGTGGTGTCACGTTTCTCAGATTATTTGTGATACTTATGACCAGGCATTGGCATCTGCGCATTTGAAAAAGTAGGTACTTATTTTACTCTTTATAGACCGGCATCTACAGGGAGGGACTTTGACCAGCCAGCTTATCTAAAAATTCTGGACAAGTCATCTGATATGGTCCATGCATGGCTTGCTGATAAATTCTTCAGGCAGGCTGGCATGGTGGCTGGGTTAGCAACTAAGTGGGCCTGATGCCTATGTCTGTGCAGTTTGGTCTGGAGCCTGGGTTCACTGGGACATACCTAGTGCTTGAGTCTGATGGGGTGAGCCTAGATCCCAGATCCACAGGGGCATGGTCTGGCACCAGAATCCACTGAAGTGGACATGTGACTGGATCCACAGGTATAGGCCTGAAGCCTCGATCCATGAGTGCTGACCTGGTGCTAGGGTAGGTCTTAAACCTAAACCTTTAGGGGCTAACTAGATGCTGAGATGTGTCTGGTGCCTGAGCCTCCACAGAGATTGCCTAAAGCCTAAGTCTATGGAAGCTGGTCCATGCGGGAGTGAGCTTGGAGCCTGATTCAATAGGGGGTGGGCCTAGAGCCTTAACCTGTTGGGACAGCCTTGTTCAGAGGTATATTGGTGTGGGCCTGGACTCTACATCCACTGGAAGTTGGGGACACAGGAACCAGCCTGGACCCTTGGGCAGCCCTGGAGTTGGGGCAGCCTGGAACCTGGGTCACAGAGGCCAAAACAGAGCTTGGGTCCCTGGGGGCTGGCCTGGTGCTATAGAGGCTGATCTAGAGTTTAGGGTCATGATTATCAGCTTGGCTCTGGGCTAAGCTTGAAATCTGGGTCTGTGGTGGTGGGCCTGAATCCTGCAGTGGAGTACAACCTAGATGCGGTGTCCACGTGTACTAGCATGGTACCTGAGGCCATAGATGCTGACTTGACACTGGGGTGGGTCTGGGGACTGCATCTGTGGGACTGGCCTTGCACTGGGGCAGACCTGTAGGCTAGTCCTCAGGTATTAGCCTTGAGCCTAGGGGCCATGAGGGCCTGCCTGGTGTTGGGTATTACTGGGGTGGCCTCAGTGTTGAGGTCCCAGGCAAAGTCTGGTGCTCACTTCACTCTTTTTCCCATATGTGGAGAGGATCTTTCTTTATGCTGTGTTGCCTGAAGATAAGGGAGAAGTAATGCAAGTAATGTAAAACTGTCTTTCTTACCATTTTCAATATGTCTTTTCTTATTTCTGTTTAACATCTATATGCTGTAATCTCTCACTTTGTTTCCTTAGCTCTTGTGGAGGTATTTTTAAATGCGGATAGTTGTTCAAATTAATGTTTCTGCAAGGTGCAAATACTGGAAAGTCCTATTCTACCATCTTGCTGATATCACACTCTATAACTTTAAAACATGTTTATAAGTTTTCTTTGACTATTTTGGATTATTAAAATAATCTCGTATTTGGGGAAAAATAATTTTGGGGGTGTTTATTCAAGAGAGGAAGCATATCGTAATGCTTAGAACTTGGACTTTTTAATCAGACTGCTTGAGTAAAAAGTCCCAGCCACTAACTGTGTGACCTTTGACAAACTTCATAAGCTATATGTGCCTCAGTTTCCTAACCTGTAAAATGAGAATAATGGTATTCATCTCATGGAGTTGCAGTGAGGTTTAAATAAGTTTACACATGTAAAGTACTTACAATATGGCATGTCCTGTAGTATGAGTACAGCACAAGTATAAACTATTTTAATATTTGTTTGAAAATAATATTTGCATATGGTTAAAAAAGTTTGGAGAGTCAATAAGGCAGACATTGAAAATTCCCATCTCTGAGTTCTTCCAAGAGGCAACCACTATTTCCATATTTCCGTATACCTGTATACATATCCAAGGATTGCATAGCTCTTTGTTTAATTTTTATATCTCTCAAACATGTTACAGTTGTTCACATAGATCTTACACACTTCTTTTTAGACTTACTTCCTGCTCTTATATCTTTTTGTTAATATTTAAAGTGACAATTAGTCATTATGTTTTTTGATCCAATATATGCACAGTGTATAAAAAAGTCTATTGACTTTTGTACACTGATTTTATGACCAGCCAATACACCAAATTCTCTTAATGTTTCCAACAATGTTCAATGGATTGTTTGACTACCTTCAAGTAGAAGGCATAAGGGAATAAATACCTTAATAAATTCTAATTCTCATAATGTTTCCACTATTACTTTCATGTTTGATAATAAAATTCTATTCAGATTGCTAGGCTTCCTATGTATTCTCACTCCATCCTGTTGTTGTTGGGAATGATGGCCTCCAAAGTAGACAAGTGCTTTTACTAAGACGTCGAAAAATGTAAGACCTTATAGTGAAATTCATTTTAATTTAATAAATAGAAAGAAAATGTTCTTTAATAGAGACTGACAGTTGTCCATGTGGAAGAGGGTCATTGCTGCATATGTAGGAGACCATCCTGAGGGAAGCATAGTGTTCCACAATTTTTATAGTAGCTTTGAAATAATAGTTCTATTTATTATAATAGAACTATAATAAATTATAGTTCCAATTTTTATAGTAGCTTTGAAATAACATGAAAAAGGCCCTGAAAGTCTGTACTGGTTATCTGACAAGAATGTTCTTAGAAGAAATATGTGTTTTTATTTTATAAGAGGGCAAGTGTTCCAAATGTGTTGATCTTTTCTATGATCACAAATGGCTTCAGTGATATAATAACTAGCAAGGCTTATTTCCTAAAAAAGTAAACACAATTATAGCTTTTAAAATACAGGCATTTTATATCAATGAATAATAAATTTTATTTTGAAAGAATATTGTATTAGTCCATTCTCGCATTGCTATAAGGAAACTCCTGAGACTGGGTAATTTATAAAGAAAAGAAGTTTGATTGTCTATGGTTCGGCACGCTGTACAGAAAGTATGATGCTGACATCTGCTTAGCTTCTGGGGAGACCTCAGGAAACTTACAATCATGGGGGAAGGCAAAGTGGGGAGCGAGCACTTCACATGGCCACAGCAGGAGGAAGAGAGAGAGGCAGGGTGTGCCACACATTTTTAAATGAACAGATCTCAAGAGAACTCACTCAACTTCATAAGAACAGTACAAATGGAAAACCCACCTCCTTGATCCAATCCCCTCCTACCAGTTCCCACTTTCAATATTGGGGTTTACAATTGACATAAATTTGGGTGGGGACACAGGCCCAAACCATATCAAATATATAATGAAAATGAATTTTGAAAATAGATATTTGGAGAAGATTTCTCTTTCTGGGTTTTTGTGGCCAAAGTGATATATCTTCCATGAAGATTTATACTTGTCCATATTAGAAAATAAATAAAAACATGGAAAGAAAATTTGCTAACATATTTTGAAATATCCTAAATAAAGAATTTCAGCAATGTTGAAGCTACTTGTTAAAAATATTTAAATGCTATTCAATAAAAATATGCAACAATAATTATTGTTATTAAACAGATGGAAATTTACAAGCAACATTCAAATGAAAATGTTTGCATATTTTTGATAGAATTATAGAACTAGTACAGTGAGTTTATAAATGCATTTCTTGACCAGGTGCAGTGGCTCACGCCTGTCATTCCAGCACTTTGGAAGGCCGAGGCGAGTAGATCACCTGAGGTGAGGAGTTCAAGACCAGCTTGACCAATATGGTGAAATACCATTTCTACTAAAAATAGAAAAATTAGCTGGGCATGGTGGCACATGCCTGTAATCCCAGCTACTCAGGAGGATAAGGCAGGAGAATCACTTGAACCCGGGAGGTGGAGGTTGCAGTGAGCCAAAATCGCGCCACTATACCCCAGTCTGGGCAACACAGTGAGACTCTGTCTCAAAAAACAAAAAAAAATGCATTTCTTATGTAATAACTTTGTGAGGTATTATTTTCAATTACGGTAACAATTAAAACCAAATATTAAAATAAACTAAATCTAGAGCCATTCTTTGGAATTGCTATACCTCTAAGAATTTAACCAAGATTTCAAAAAATAAGGAATCTCATCTAATTACATACAGTTTACCAAAATATTATAGTTGATACTATTTGTGGAAGCAAAATATGTCTTGCCCTATTGATAAATAAAATGTTAAAATATTTCAGTTATCTCTCATCTTTCTTAACATTCTCTTTATTTGTATTTTAGAATGTATATTAAGCATAATAGTATATACATAATTTATATCTAAATACAAATATATTGAGAATGCTTGCTCAGATATTTTATTGATAGAAGTAGGAAATCTAAAAATTTAAACTGGTGTATGGCACCAGTCAATGAGATCCTTATGTAATGGAACTCTAGAGGCTCAAAGGATAAACATTTTTTCCAAACAGCCTAACTTACTGTCAGGAAATTCCCTTGCTTAGAAAAGATTATAGCTTATCTATTGTAGGTTAAGATAATAGGGTACTTACATTTCTCCACAAGCTCAGAATGAGAAAAATAGAAAAGGCAGATTTTCTATAGTTTTAGTTTGACAATTTATTTATTAGACACTTATTTAGACTGAAATATTTGGCCACAGAATGACAAAGAAATAATGCTAATCTAAAATGAGAGAAATGTTAAAGATAACTTTATATATATTTTGACAAAGAGCTGAGATTAAAAGATAACACCTAATATTAAAATTTTACATATGAAATGTAACATTCCATAGGATAATGGCAATATTATATGTATTGAGCCTGGGTCTCTCAGCAGGCATTAATAGGGCATTCCATGGTATTTCAAGATCACTTCTTAGTAAGAAATTATTGCTAATTAAGCAATTTTACATTTTACAAATATTCATGAATTTGATGTTACTGACATGGACATGCAACGACAGAATTACACAAAGAAGATCATAAACAAAGACTTCAGTATTTTACGATTACAGATAGTGAAATTCTAAACTTTTTAGCAGCAGGTCTCATGATATGCATATCACCTTTGTTCATAAGCTAAACTCTTTTCTCTCTTTCCACTTAGATTGTCAGTTTCTTGAGAATAGTAAGTTATTTTTACATCTTGGTTAGCTCTGTACAGAGTTGAGATTTGCTCAAAAACCTTTTCAGATTAATCCCCATTTCCCCTAGTCTTTTAGCAAGTTGTTTACCAAACACAGAATTAAAATGTGCCTTTGAGAAGGTAAGGATTTCTTGGTGATGAAGTCCACATAAACCCTATTATAATTTAGTTGTTACCTCAAAAATTGCTATTATTTGTATTTCTGTCTAGATTTTTTTTAAAAATATACTTCTGTGCAGCTCAGTTTCTTTGGGACTTCATAGATTTCCTGGTAGGAAACATGTATTCTAACCTCTTCTTCACATTGTCAGAATTTGGTTCGGAATTCTCCTTGCACCATATCCAACACCAAGAAGGGTTCAGGGGCTGAGATGCAGTTAGATGCTCCCTGATTTTAGTTCTGCCAGCTGTGAAGTCGGGCTAATACCTATCTCACAGGGTTATCCAGAGGATTAAAAAATAGATTTTTATAAAGCTCTTTGGAGATCCTTGGATAAAAGAGGCTGCCGAGGCACACAGTTTTCTTATCTCCCCAGTTGCCACGGAGCCTGTGATTTCCCATGGCATGTTGTATCAACTGGAGAGAAAGCAAGATTGAGCTGCGGAAAATAGGAGCATTGGCAACTGGAATGGACAGATAGCACTAGCCCATGCGAACCATACCGGCTGCCTCCTGGGAGGCTAGGAGATAGTCAGGATTGTAATTAATGGATAGAGATGTTGATTCTCTTTCCAGGATAAGTGTGGCATTGCAAATTGGTGAAATTACCCAGTTTGTATTCTGTAATTTTGTTGGACTAAAAAAAAAATTAACTAGTAAAATAGCCTCTAGGAAAACTCAAAGGAAGCATAGCGTCAAAATGTGTAATATGCATAGCTTAGCATTGAACTTGAAAGGTATCCTGCAGTTAACTATTTCATTTATAGGCCAGGAATTTCTACAAATCAAGTTAAGTAAGCGTTTTTTACAAAGATCCTGCTGGGTTTGCCTATGGATAAAGATGTTGAACAAGGCATTGCTAGATGAAGAAAAGTCTTTAACTCATCCCATGGACATTGTTTTAAGTGTCAAAAGATATGCCACATTTTGAAATCCTTTAATTCAAATAAGCCACATACTGGCTTTTAAAAAGCTATGAATTTCAACTATCCCATTTTATAAACACCTCTAAAACTCACATATTTCTCTTTCATACAGAAAAATTAATTAGGTATTTCCTATTGTTATAGTGTGACATGACATAATGAAATTAATTTCATTATGTCATATATATATGAAATTAATATCATTATGTCATACTATATATGGGGGGGGCAAAGTAAGATAACAGAAGGAATAACCCTTATTCTTTCTTTTTCTCCGATGGTGCTAGAAATCACTGAAAGAAAATAAAATGCAGGGGCTAAATAAAAATATGGGGATAGAGAGGAAAAATCAATAAATACCTAAATTATTTAAAGAAAAGCTACTACCGAGTGTTTTACTGTCATGCATCATACCCTGGATCTGAAAGCAGACAGGTGAATTGTCTCCAGCCTGCATTGGTTTGGACACTCTCTCCAGCACGCTCATTAGCAGCTCCCAGTCTAGGCTCCCTGTTAGTAGAAAGGCAGGGATCACAGCAGGGAAGTTATATCTCAGGCTTCTCACATTCCTGCTCTATCTTAGCAAAGCTTTACAAAGCCTTTTCTGGCAGCTCATTAGTAGGTGCACTGATGCATAAGAGACAGTCATTAGAAGTGTTTTTCAACATTGGCTTTTGATCAGGTGACTAGTAGCATCGTGAAGACATTTACTTACATTGTTTTCCATAAGAGATTCTGTTGCTATATTGAGAATGACATACATAAAAATGTTGAAAACTAGCTTGACCTTTCTATGACAAAAGGGGAGAAGAAAAAGAAATTCCATTAGTTTCCTGAATCTTGCCTTTATACTGTCAACTATGACGTAATAGATGCGTGGACTATTCCCTCAGCAACTGCTCTCTTTTAGCTTTAATAATCTAACCCAAGTTCAAATCTATCATTTGATTTAGGCTTATGACAAGGGAACACTAGTGTGAACAAATAGAAATAAAACCCCATAAGCTTTATGGTAGCTCTTCTAATGCTAGGCATTTGTTTTTTCACCGTAAAGACTGAATTTCCAAATAAGGGCAAAATCCATCATACACAACCAAATAAAGCATTGTTAAAAACTTAGCAGACCAAATTCAATGGCTGATTAATCTCTAAAAGAAAGCACTTCCACTGTAAAAAATATTGTTAAGACTGCAGGGACAATGTTTTCATAAGGAATAACTTAAAACACTGCATGTAGCGAAAACACGTGGTCAAATGAACCACTACTTATAAAATAGCACTGACTTTGGCTTTCTTTAATGAGTGTTCTGTTTATAAAATAAAGCAGATTTTATGGCTGATTGTACTTTTTCTACTAATTTTTGTTTCCTTGATGATTGTCTTTTACCACCAATATTCTCTCCCCTTCCCTCCAAAACACAAACTTTATCAGGCCTATGTTTTTTAAGAATTTTGATTTTATCAGTTCATAGAATACACGTTTAGCCATTGGTTCCTTATGTGGGGAAGAAAATCATGTTAAGCACATACCCTGACATGCAACTCAAAAGGATGAGGAGGTTTCTTTGTCAAACTTTACTGAAACAAAGTGCATCAGCTTAATCAGGTCTGTTCTTGGCAATGTAAGAACATGACATGCCAATTACATAAACTTTCAACTAAGTGAAGACTCCTGCTGACTAATTCAGTGTTGATTGTTTTCCGCTACTTGGCTTTGAGTGCTTGTTAAGACTTAAGAAAAAAAAAAAGAGGGGATGGAAAGAGGGGGTAAAATTGTAGGAATTCTCTCCTTCCGTCAAACACTCTTATGATTGCCAGCAATTAGTTAAGCTTCTTGGCGGTAAAATGACAAGATGGAACTTGACCAAACACAATGTGTGGAGCTCACAGGCATCTGCCCCAGCTGAAAGACATTACAATGTTTGTTAACCTTACAGGTCATTCCTGATTCACTTCTGCAGACAGAAAACAAGATTTATATAACACAGATCAATACTGCCCTAAGACTTTCGCCATTGAGGATGCTAGATTGAGGCACTTCTCTTTATCAGTTTACCATGACACTAATGTATTTTGCCTGTTTTGCCTGGGCAGTGATGAATCTGTTGGCAAGAGAAAACAAATAAGTTTTGTTGTTGAGAGACATGTTGTCCATGATTTGTCTCAGCAGACATGCCAACTTGCTGGCCAATTCATTTCCTATTTAATTTAAGTGGCAGATCTGTCTTCCCTTTTCAGGTATGTCTTTTGTCTACTGCACAACCACACTGGCAGTGCTCTGAGAGAGTCTGCAGTGGATCTCTGCAAGGATATTGACACAGCAGAGCCAGGAACCAAATCTACTATAATTTTCAGAAGAATCTCTTTGAAATAGAGAGCTGCTATCTAAGCCAGTGTCTGACATGAAAGCTCTTTTGGAGAATATTTTCAGAGCATTTTACAAATATTCATGAATTTGATGTTGCTGTCGTATAATAAGTATGTAACAATTGTCCTTTTAAAAATCAGAGCTTATTTCATATGTGGAGAAATATTTGGTTTACTTTGTGAGACCAAGCAAGTATTAATTATGAAATATATGTGGCATTATATGAAAATATTTTATTATTCGAATGCCACTTCCCAGTTTTTTCATTACCTCCATTAGTTTTACTCACATTTAAGACACTAGATTGTATTTAAATAGCAGAAAAACAAACCTCAAGTAGTTTATTTTAAAAGCAATGCTTATAAAGTTCAATTTTAAATGAAGCTGCTTTTAAAAGGAAGATAACATATCCATCACCAGGCACCCATGACACCTAACTAAATATTAATAGAAAAGCCATGGAATAAATGACTTTACATTTCAAATCACGACAAAGCTGATGCGCCAGGAAAATGTGTCCAGCGTGGAAACCATAATATAGGCAACTCCTCAAACTCTGACAGTCCTTAAGCAATGGAACAGTTAATATAGCACAGCAGAGTCCACAAACGTGCCAGCTACATCTCTGTGTCAGAACACATTAATTATAGCAGTCAGTTTACCTTTCTCCTTCATAACATTTTTGATTAAAATTTCACACATTACAATGGTATGTGTCTTTTCTACAAGCTGTGAAATTTACTCAGTCATCAATGGGTTTGAATTTTATTTCTAAGAAGCTTACAGTACATAAAAAGTTGACTTACGTTCCTAAATAGTGAAATCAAAGCCAGTTTCTTTTGGATAGACTTAGAATTTTATGCCAGCAGTGGTGTTTCAGAGAAAAACATTCATTAGTAATATTGTACCCCCAAAAGCAATAACTTCTCTCATAATATGTTGGCTCAAAATTTATAACTGCAAGGCTTAATTAAGCTGTAGATTATGGTTTGAAAGGTATAGTCAATGTAGTGAATCCCTGAAGATGAAAAATAAACAATAAAAGATAATCAAAACATTTATCTATTTAATGGATTTATATAGTTATGTTGTAAATGTTATTTAACAGATGTGCAAATAATAAAATCATGCAATGATCATCGTGAACACATTCAAATCATTATTATCTAAATTGGCATACAATACTTCCTCCATGTTAACTCTTACAACTACAGAATATAAGTCCATCAATTTGAAATTCAATTATTTCTAAGGATGAAGCACTATAGTTTTGGTTTTTATACTTTTCTGAATGGTTACATAACACAAGACTGTTCTCCACTTAAAAATCAAGGATTTATTAAAGTAATCCCAAACCAAGATTTCTCCAGTGTACCATCATTTATCAAGTCTAAAGATTTTATCTATGTCAATTATATCCTGGAATTACTCTTCTTGAGGGATTCAGTTTTTAATAACTATTTAAAATTTTGAAATATGCATATACCTATCTACCTCCCAGCTACATCGACAAATGTGAATGAAGTTTCAGCTACCCTAGAGCTGCTGAAGATTATCAAGCATTGATAGGTTTTTTTTTCACTTAAAAATACAATGAATACCAAACATTTTTCTTACTGAAGCAAGTTTGTGATGCATTTATTAAAATCCTCAATGCCTGTGTTATATGAAAAATAAGCTTAAACACAAAAATGTGTAAAAAATAAGTACAAACACATTTCAGATTTCCTATTGAGCTTAAAAGTTCTTTGGATTCGAATGCCAGTGGGTATTTGTTGATTCTTCTTTCGACATGACATTGCCAATCTTCACGTTATAAGAACACACCTTTTGATAAGGAGCTAGTTGGATCCTAGTCAATTTCTTTGAATTTCAACAACAGTTTTACAAAATTTAGTAATCAATTTTGAAAATGGAACAATTTCAAAAGGAGAATATTCAAGCATTAATGTTTGATAATGATGGCTGTTATAGTAATCAAATTTAGAAAAAAATAAAATTTGGTTGAATGGTAGGCCATTGATTCAAAACCTCCTCCTAAGTGAAAGACTGTAAATGCCTTTTAACTTTCATGAATAAATGGAGTTGAATAGTTTATGAGGTAGAACTGGTCACTTCCCATAATACCTTGCCATTTATAGACTTTCTAAGAGTGGTCATCCACAGTAACACACCCCTACCTGAACTAGGAATGAAAATGCGTGGGCAGCCTTCTCTTCAAATCACTGCCCAGTTTTCTGTGGAAGAAATCTTATTCCATTAATTATGAGACATTCCATTGTAAACCTAATTCCAAGAAGGTCACTCTAGTTAACCTATATCCTACATATTGAAATTTCAGCTCATTCTTTATTTTCTTTTCCTTGAACAAGATGAACTGCTAGTGACTATTCTCCATAAACTTGAAGGAAAGTGGTAGGCTACCTTTCAGTCTTCCCTTCTCTAAATCATTCAATCTTAACTCCCTTCACCTTTCTTCATAAAGTATGCTTTCAAATTCTCTGTTTATTTCTAACTTTTGTTTTCATATTTTCTTCATTTTTCCACATTTAGCTTAATGTGAAGATCTCAGATGTTAATACAGTCCCAACTTTAATACCACAGTTCTACAAGCACCAAACTGGCCATAGAATACTAAGTTTAAACATATTAACAAGCATTAAAACACAATAGTAAACACAAACAGCCATATAACCAACTTTCATATACTTTTCAAATATAATAGAGTTACTTACCTAAGAGCAAGTGTTAAAGAATGTTAGCAGACAACATAAACAGAGGTCATACCCAGACATTTACCAAGCAAAATAACTAACGTCAATAATAATATGTGATATTCTTCATTTCCAAGAAAATGATACGTTTGGATATCATTGAGATAGGTTGCGGGAAAGAAGCTGTACATTAGCAAGGCTATTCTTTTGCTGTTCATACAGCACTAGGAAGGTATCATTTCCTGACTGTTAACTCTACCAGGGTCATTTAGGAGAGAACATCCTTTCCCACGGCTAACTGAACTTTGTTCTCCTTGGGAAATGTACACAGACTACTGCTTTTCCTTATTCTCGCCAAGTTATACATGACCTGATTTCCCAATGTCCTATTCAATGAAATCCTGAATGCTTCCTTCTATTGCTTTGGGACCTGATATGTTGGATAATGTGACTCAGATCCCCAACATTAGATACTCTAAGAACACAGATTCGGTCCAACAGGATTTCAAGAGACTAGACTGGTTCTAGGACTCTCTCATTAAACCCAGGACTTCGTCAATTAACTCAAAGAGATCACTATGGGTCAGTAATTCTAAAACTTTAATTTGTATCAGAATCACCTGGGAGGCTTGTTAAACCATACATTACTGAGGCCCTAAGTTCAGAGCTTTTAATTCAGTAGGTCTGGGGTGGGGTTCAAGAATTTGCACTTCTAATAAGTTCCCAGGTGATGATAATGTTTGTGGTCTGCAGACTCCACTTTGAAAACAATGGTGTAAGCTATTCCTAAACAGCCAAAATTCTAGAAGAGAGGACAGTTTCGGGCCTTCATGGAAAACCAACGAAAATGAATTGAGTTTGTGTCTTTCTTCATCAGATTTCTTGGTTTTAAGATATCCTTGGAGAATAATTTGGCCTCTAGAAATTCAGAATTTGTTTATGTGTTTGTGTTGTCCTCAGGGCAACATTTTTATAGGCAAGGGTCAGTATAGATGAGGATCTAGTTTTACCTAACATTATCTTCCCCTTTAGATGCCTTCCTTTCCCCCAGTTTTGTGTTATATCCCTACTCTCATAGAAACACAGAGGAAGCTACAACTCAGTAGCAGCATCTTCTGTAGATATGTGACCATGAGGACAACAAATGCCCTTTTATTCTCCAGACAGTTCAGGTAGCCAAGTAAGTGTCAAGAGTGCTAGCTTGTTCTTTCATTTTTCCTACAGACATGTATTAAACTCCTCCTCTATTCTCATACACCTGCCATGTGTATTAGGTACAAAGATCAGTTTGGGGTCTTAAATGTATAGTTTTAGTGGAGGAAATTGAATAACTTCCACTTGTATCACTTTACTATTAACAAACCATTTTTGCATGTATTATCAAATGTGATCCCCAAATATCCCTATGAGGTAAGAATCAAATTTAATTACTGGGATTCAAGTGTCTTGATTTAGTCTCATGAAATAGACTAAAGGATTTTCATGCAAATAATTTATTCAAAATGTCATCTAGGAAGTACAGTGAAAGAGTGGAAAATCAAGACAGATACAGGAGGAATCCTATAAATTAAAGTGCTTAAATGAGCAGACTCCTACTCTAAAATACACAATATCAGTTGGTCAAGAAATGATAATATTTTATCATCAAGAGGAAGATTTTTAACATTTCTTAAATGCTCCAACAATGTAACTTTTAATAATTAGCAATTGTTTTCCCCTGCCAATTTTTGCATCAAAGCTGACCAAGCCTTTCCTACTCTGGAATTTTAAACAAAATCTAATTAAATCAACAAAGTTCACTGGATGGGGTTAGGCTGTTTCCTGAATGCACATTACTCTGCTGCTCTGCCTGGAAGAGCTCTCAGCCTTGTTTTCAGCTGACTTTTTCTCCTTGCTGGCCCTTGATCACTCTTAATGATCCCCAGCTGTATCAGTTCCCTGCCTGCTTTAACCCCAATTGGCCTGGTCGCACATCACTGCGGCATCTGGAGGACAAATGAAGCCAGGCTGACCAGCACCTCCTTAATGTAGTCCCAGATAATAGGTAGTAATAGACAGTAATAGGTAGTAATGATTTCTTTTGTTCTATATGGGCTAAGAAAATTAATAATTCATGCATTTTTTGAAAAACTAAAAATTAAAGAAAAAATGCTGTGTGCTGTTAATCTGGATGTTACAATATCACTACTCCCCACCCCTCTCACTCACTTTGCTACTTAAAGATGTTTACAAAAACTGGCAACATAGAGCAGTGTCTATGGCTGAAAGGTTGTAGATATCTGTCTGGAATTGGCGACAGATGTGCAACAGTTCTCTAACCTACTTATTTCTAAAACTTACACTTTTCCCAGGACTCCTATTTAGGAAAATCGTAGACCATATTAGTAGTAGACCATATTATTTTATTTTAAAGTAAGTAGTAAGAAAGTATTAGAAAATCAAGTGTTAGACATAAGATTGGCAGGGAGGGTAAGCTTGCCATATTTGACTGTCATCTCATTATCAAAAATGAATCAACACCATTCATGCTATGTACAAATATTAATAGATGTAAACTTTGCTAAAGACTGGTAGGTAGCCAGGCATAGTAGCATGCACCTGCAGTTCCAGCATTCAGGAGGCTGAGGTGGGAGGATCACTGAAACCTAGGAGGTAGAGGTTACAGTGAACTATGATGGCACCCCAGCCCACGTGACAGAGCAAGAACCTATGTTTAAAAAAAAAAAAAAAAGACTGGGAGAGTTATTTGCAGTTAAGAAACTAATAAAAACTGGCCAGGCATGGTGGCTCACGCCTGTAATCTCAGCATTTTATGAGGCCAAGGCAGGAGGATGACCTGAGGTCAGGAGTTCAAGACCAGCCTGGCCAACATGGTGAAACCCCGTCTTTACTAAAAATACAAAAATTAGCCAGGTGTGGTGGCAGGTGCCTGTAATCCCAACTGCTTGGGAGGCTGAGGCAGGAGAATCACTTGAACCCTGGAGGCAGAGGTTGCAGTGAGCTAAGACCTCACCATTGCACTCCAGCCTGGGCAAGAAGAGTGAAACTCTGCCTCAAAAAAACCTAATAAAACTATTAATAAGTAAATAGTCAACACTCACACAGACATACCTGGAATGTTATACATCCCAGCTAATGTCAATCAACTGCCTAACTTAGTTCAAATTATTAGTTTCTACTTGCATTGTCACACATTTCCCAATATAGATTCTCATTAGAAATTGTTGTTGTTAAGAACCAATTATGTTTCTTAAAACATCACCAACAAAAAGCAAACAGATACACTTTGTCACTTTCCTTGGCTCAGGAGAGAGTTTTGATTTGCCAACAGTCTCATGAGCAATGTTATCATCAACTTAAAAAGTCAGTCTCTCCATGACTAGCTTAGTCTCAATATTAAAACATGTTTACAGAGAAAGGAGAAACCACAGACTAGAAAAGAATGTTTTAAGGTATCATCCACTAGCTTTTCCAAGAATTTTCGTCAGCATGAACAATGGTAATATAATAAGCAAAACTTTACTGAAAACTTTATTTTACCTCATAGATACTGTTAATGTTCTTTAGTCAACTGAATATTCTGTTTTTGCGAAAATAAAGGCACATGTGTTTAATTCAAGTGTCACCACATTTACGCTTTTACTTCACAGGAAGCCGCCCATGGTATGCGTCTATGTGTGTGTGTGTGTGTGTGTGTGTGTGTGTGTGTATGAAGTCTGTGCATTAGTGTTATTGTGTTGTATTCTAAAAGTATAAGTGTGTAGCTATACATGTAAATACATATAGTATAAAATCACATTATACTAGTCAAGACTGAGTTCCAAGGTATATCTGTTCTTACTGCTTTGAAAAAATCTTAGAGATTAATACCTTTTGAACTATGGTTTCAGCTGGATATATACTGATTTTGAGATGCCCTGTGAATTTATTTTTGTTACTTTGAGTTATGTGAAAAAATACGGAACCATTAAATAGTTATTGCATATGAGTTTAATCATTCCACTGCCTTTTCTATGGAAACCAGATCTTATTTCATATCCGTATGCTCTGAAGTCAATTTTGCACTTTGATATTTCTGCCACAGTACCCCTGTGAGAATTGAGTTGAAATCACCAAGAACAGAATTCAGCTTGAAGTTTTCACATAACTGGCTGGCAGAAAATTTGCCTATAATCTTATGCTTATGATATCACAGTTGGCTTCTCTGTGAAAGATTATCCTGTCAACACTGATTTCTACCACTGAGGAAGAACTGGTGGTTTTTTTTTTTTTTTCTCTTCTTTCTTCCTTTTTTTCTGTTTTTGGTCGTTAATAGATCAAGGTTGCTTTGCCCCTAGCCTCTGAGATTTCATACTTCTTCCCACTTAAATCAGGTGTATGATGCAAAGCACTTTAGGACTCTGAAATGCAAAGACCTATGTAAATGCAAGATTTATTCATTCACCATAAGCTTATGAAGGCCAATGTCTGAACTTGACTTGCTGAAAGAATTTTTGCAGCAAATGGTTCAGAGTGCTCTTCATTCAGGTCTGCTGGGATAATGTGTCCAAAGTAAATACCCCAAAGGCCTTTCTTCCACTGAGTTCACCACCTGAATTATTCTCTCTCTGTGAAGAATTAATTTTCTAAATGCTTATGAATTTCAAACAAGAAATTGCATGGTACAAATTAATAAAGAGTTTAGCTGTAGGGCAATCAGTAGCACTTTCTAATCACACTCAATATACCCAAAGTACTCTTTTAAGATTCTAATAGTTCATCAAATGTATTCAAAGTCACATGGGCATGTCATCACACAAATACTTTTATCAGAAAAACAATTCTGAATTAATAGAATCAGAGACTTTCATTGCCAGGATGTGCATAGGGAGCATGTGATGAATGAGAACGAGCAGCATGTTTGCTGAAAGCACAATGGAAACTCTTACCATTCCCATCCCCTCAACACACTGGTGTCAGTGGATGTTCTGAGAAAGTTGACTTCACTTTTACTTTGAGTTAAACATTTACCTAAAATGATATCCTTAACAATTTACTCAGCACAGGATTAACATATTTGCTCCTACCTCTCCTTCTATAACTTTTACCTTTTTTTTTCTCTTCCATTTTCTTTCTCTTTGATAACCTCAGATGTAAAGGAAAAAGTTAAATTTCTCAGTTTATGACATATTATCGTCTTCCATCTCTGTTAAATCTATTTGTTTTGTTCTTCATTGTCTACATTTTTCTTTTTCTTTTCCTCTTCCCAATAGGCATGCACTCTAAATATAAAGGTAAATAGATATGTAAGAATCCTTAAAAAGATTGTTTTGAGTACATCAAGATATTACATTTATGTGATGCCTGTTATACTATAGTCTTTTTTTTTTAAATTTTCTAGGTTTTGTGTGTTTGTTTTTTCCCTCAGCCCTAAGTTTTAAAGCTTTTTCTCCCTCTAGTTACTTCTAGTTAATTGTTTCTGATTGCTGCATTGTATTTCATTGTGGGCATATACACATTTACTTACCTGTCTCCTTATTGATGGATTCTTAGATTGCTTCTGCCCTCACCGCTAAGCACACAGTAATGCACCCTTGTATATAACCCCTTATGAACCTAAGCAAGCAAGAGTTTGTCTGGAGGACACAAGCAAGGGTAGAATTGTGAGGTCCCATGGTAGAGAAATTTGCACAATGCATTTCATGTGTAGTAGCATATTACTACAGGTAGAGAATCACTTTCTTCTTCTTCTTCTTTTTTTTTTTTTTTTTTTTTTTTCTTTCTGGAGCCTCTGTATAGTGGTTCCATCATGGCTCACTGCAGCTTTGAACTCCGGGACTGAAGCAATCCTCTCACTTCAGCCTCCCAAGTAGCTCGGAATACAGGTGCACACCACCACAAGGGGCTCATTTTTATATTTTTTATAGAGAAAGGGTTTTGTCACGTTGCTAGTCTAGACTCAAACTCCTAGGCTCAAGTGGTACTCTCGCCTCAGCCTCCCAAAGTGCTAGGTTACAAGCAGGAAACACCATGCCCAGCTGAAGTATAGCTATTTTAATTTGCATTCTTCTCCTTACTAATAGCAATTTTCTATCTGCCCATTTTTCTAGTTTGTTTCCTATCTTACTGTTTTTATTTTGCAAGTTCTTTATTAAGTGTAAAATATGATCCTGTTTTGTATTTTTGGAGATGTTTGTAAGAAATCCTTCTGTACTTCATTACCACAAGGATGTTACCCTATTTGGTAGTGACATCACTTTTAACATTTACATGAAAATTTGTAGATTAATATACCTAAGTAATACTATCTTAATAATCTTATATTTGGACCTTCAAAATTTTATTTGCAAATTTTGCTCTGATTTATTTATAAACTATTATTTGGGTCTGGAGCTATTCCACGTCTTTTTATTAGGAGGCTTCCATTCCAGCACTAACCACTAACTACTTTTTTTTTTTTTTTTTTTTGAGACAGAGTTTCATTTCTGTTGCCCAGGCTGGAGTGCAGTGGTATGATCTCAGCTCACTGCAACTTCCGCCTCCCAAGCTCCAGCAATTCTCCTGCCTCAGCCCCCTCAGTAGCTGTGACTACACGTGTACACCACCACACTCATTCATATCATTGGTTACTTTCATGTTTATATTTTGAAACAAACATCTCTAAATTATATTCCCTGAGATTATATCTAAATGGTGATGGCTGGCACGGTTTTATAAAATCATCTTATAAGTGATTAGAAAGAACAGTTTGATTTTTTTACCCCTATAATTTCTTTCATAATGTATGAGAATTTCCTGGGTTTGTGGAGTTTATGACTCTTGATTTGAGAAATTTTGTATTCTTAAGGACATTAATTAAAACTCAGAATCCATACATAAAGGCTGGAAGAACAACATTCGTAACCTTTATTGTGAGTTTTACATTCACCCTTTCATTACTGTGACAGGCAAAGACCAGCTGGATGGGGGAGACCCTGACCCAGTGGCACTAGAGGAATGAAAGTCACACACACAGAAATATAGTGGTGTAAAGTGGGAAATCAGGGGCTCTTACATCCTTCAGAGCTGACAGCCGGGAACAGAGATTTACCCACGTATTTATTAACAGCAAGCCAGTCATTAGCATTGTTTCTATAGATATTAGATTAACTAAAAGTATCCCTTATGGGAAACGAAGGGATGGGCGGAAATAAAGGGATGGGTTGGGCTAGTTATCTGAAGCAGGAACATGTCCTTAAGGCACAGATCGCTCATGCTATTGTTTGTGGTTTTAGAACGCCTTTAAGCGGTTTTTCCACCGTGGGTGGGCCAGGTGTTCCTTGACCTCATTCCGGTAAACCCATAATCTTCCAGCATGGGCGTTATGGCCATCATGAACATGTCACAGTGCTGCAGAGATTTTGTTTATGACCAGCTACGGAGACAGTTTATGGCCAGATTTTGGTGGGCCTGTTCCCAACAGTGACAGAGTGGGAGAATGTGATTAGTGAGTAGTTTTTCCACCAACTTGAAGAGTTCCATCACTGTCCTGCTCTGAAGGATGGAGGAAAGTGGCAAGAGTCTGTGGAAAAGGAACAGCAGGAATTCAGAGTGAAGAAGATGTGGACTGGGTCTCCAGTGAGTACTTACTGTGGGTAATTTTCTCAGTTGTGCATATGAGTTTGCTTTGATCCTTCCAAACACCATTACATGGATCTCCCTTGTGACAGCTAACATATATGTGCAAGAAAGTTACCTGTGATGAGGGGTGTGATCCATAACCATTGCATACAACAAAGCAAATTGGTCCACACAGTAGTGAACTCTTGACCTTGGGTTTACTAGCTATGTATTCTCACCAGTTGAGCAATCAGCCATGGATATATACAGGAAATGTGTCCTGCTGAACTTTAATGCCACTTCTTGATCAAAACTCAACTTGAGAAATTAGCCAGACAATCCTTACACTGGAGAGCATGAAAGAGGGATAGCAATACAAGATCATTCTCAGATTTCAGTTCATGTATATAACACTGACTAATAGCAGATCATCTCTTGGGGTTTAACACTATTTGTGGTTTGTGAGTATCTAATTTGTTTAAATTCATTATGTGTTTTCAGTTTAGGTTAGTTACATATTTTCAGAATCAGTTTTTTTCATGGATCATGGATGAAAAGTCATCAACATAGAACAATTTTTAGTAATAATAATATAAAAATTGTTCATGGCTAGATTTGTTTCATCAACTCTAAAGTGCTTCAGAAATTACAGATGAACCATGAAAAACATCATGATTTTATTATATTTTACATGCTATATTGTATTAATTTTAATGCAAATATATTTATTGAAATATAAAATTTGGATATTCTCTCTTCTTACAAATGAAATTTAAATTACATTATACAATGCAAATCACGATTAGACATATCTTTCTAAAACTAATTGTTGAGCAATATCAACATATCTTCTAGAAGAGAAACTAAAATATACTATGGGAATAATTGTACTTTCAATAAACTAAAGTTTATAGTGACATAGAAGACAGTGTTTGGAAATCAAGAAATATTATAGAATACTCTTCAAGTTTTCAAAGGTACAGTTGCCATCTTGACTTATTAAAATGGTAATAAAAATTGTGAGGCTTTTGGGAGTACTTTCATTATATTATACTGCCTCCATTAACTGGAATACAGAGGAAATGAGGAATTCTTACTTAAACCAGAATAAAATAGAGTTAAGTCATATTAAATAACCATTTGTGTAAGACAGAAATAGTTAAATATTAGCTATTTTATATGGTTCAATGTAATAATTTTGGCTTTGATTTTTGTTGGCTATTGGTCACTTTCCTATTTAAATAAACGTAACTTTTTACATACAAAACTTATTTTCATATGTCTTTTTCTTTAAAAATCAAGTATAAAAAAGAGGAACTCAGTGAAACTGTGTGAAAGTTAATTCTAGCTATAATTGAGAGATTAGTGTATCGAAATTGAAATCATTTTACACATTTACAATGTTTTATAACAAACGTGGAGGACTGAGTATTGGTATTCGATGTGAAATTTTTCTTAAAAGTTTGAATTTGCAGATTTTCCAAGCTTTTCAAGAATATCTGAGCATTCTCTCGTACTAAGTTTTAAAAAAGTTATGCACATAACACAGACAGGGTTAGTTGATAGCTGTATAGAAAATATTATTTTATCTGTGTGCACATAAATGATTACTACATAAGTTTATAGAGTATGTATGAAAAGTTGTCAAGTAATGTGAACACATAAAGGTGGATAAAATGAGAGTAGATGACTTTCAAAATGGGATTTTTTTTGCAGTATATTTAGTACTGTTCTCTTTCAAATGCTTTTTTTGTTTGTTGCTTTTGAAGCTGGGAGGTGTGGGGCAAGAAAGATCATGAAATAGAGGTGTGAAAATTCAGATAGCAGTTAATTAGTTTAGTTAGACTGTTAACACAAACATAATGGATTTTCAGCTTTTTCTCTGTTTTATCCTCTGACTTCAGGCAATTATACACCATCATTTCTTGAAGAAGTTATTGTACACTATTTTAGAAAATGGACTACTTGCACACTTAAGCCCAATCTAATTAATTCAATTTATTAAAATTGTTTATTCATCTTAAATCTAATTGAGCCTACTATAACCGTAATTGAGCTCATTCATATAGTATTATCTTTGATGTCAGAGTAATTCATCTTTTCCCCCATTGGTACTAGTAAAAAAAATTGGACAATATATAATTTAAAAATATTAATGTTATCAAAGATAGATTACATGTAACTATTCTAATCTGCCTGGCTCTGAAAAGTAATCCACATTTGGATTTTGTATTTTATATGAGTGTTTAAAATTTCTTTTTGACATTTCATGATTTACCTTTTATTTTCTTCTACTGAATACATTGGAAACATCAAAAAATGGGAACTGATTAAAACAACATATATTTTTGAAAAATAAGACAATGGGGTAAAGATGGGGACTTTCAGGAGTAATTGCTATTTCCTTCTATTATGGAAACATGTATAGAAACTTCCCTTATTCAGCCTAAGGAACTCATTTGTTACCAAGAATGATAACTCTACCTTGACTTTTCCTTTTTTCTGAATTTCAAAACACTGCCTTGCTCAAACCCATTTGTATCCAGTGTTGCTACAAACTCACTCCTAGAGATGGGTATAAAAGAGACACCCTAAGATTCCTGAATTTTAGGAAGTCTTAGACTTCTGCAACAATTCATTTGGACAACATTAATTTATTCAAGTTTGTTACTCTCTAAACTTTTAGTATTTATTTTGGAGAAAAGAAATCATCTGAAATACTCCTCATACTGTATATGAAAAAAAAAAGAAGTGCATAGTCTTACTGGGGAAAATGAACATGACATTTAAGTAAAGACACGAATATAATAAT
Source organism: Macaca thibetana thibetana (assembly GCF_024542745.1). Taxonomy (NCBI): domain Eukaryota; kingdom Metazoa; phylum Chordata; class Mammalia; order Primates; family Cercopithecidae; genus Macaca; species Macaca thibetana. The sequence continues at coordinate 79,713,439 of NC_065589.1, read as the reverse complement.
ATTCTTGACATTACTACAACTGTCACATAGCTCTGAAAGCAGCACCCTGTTCTCAGTTTTCACAGTGATTGCATCAATAAACTAGGAAACAAGTAAATATTTGCAACCAGCCCAAGGATACATGTATAATCCTTGAGAGGGAGATAAACATGGCCAGCCACAACTAGAGATATCCATTACTTTATGAGTATCACTTTCTCTTGGCTCAAAGTGTCAATAAATCTTAGAATATTTCTAAGATATACAACAGATATAACATTATGGTTGGCTGGTTTTTCTATGTACTAATATAATTGGCCACAGTTATCAGGGGGAACTTTAATAAAAGGAAAAAAATTCCTCTTATGCATTCTCAGTGTTCCAAAGTATTTTTATAACACCATTAGAGGACTCAAATGGATTCTCTTTCTTACTTCTGAAATAAATTACAGTTTGGATCAGGAGGGAAGAAGTAGGACTATAAAGGGGAAAACTATAAGAAACATTGCAGAAAAACAATTACTTGTATAAGACTAGGTGACTTACCAAGTCATATGCAGGGGATGAAAAAGAAGGACATATGAGAGATGATTCCAAATTTTCTCCTATTAGAGTGTGCTTAAATCTACTTTCTTTCTCTTCCCCATTTAGAGCTAGGCAGCTAAATTGAGATTAAACTCAATTTAAACTTCTGCATGATAATGTGCAAATGCATTTCCACTAATTTTTAAAGAAATATTTTATGTATTTTATTTAAGGTATATTGAATTTGGAATGATGGTGTTAACACCAGCTGGAGATATCTATCAGGCAGGACTGAAGCTCAGCAGAGTGTGTGGTCAACCACCTCTTAGAGTTATGAGGAAGCAGATATAAGAAGACATTCAATAAGACACAGTGCCAAAGTTCACCATCACTTTTAGGGCGATTAGTTACCTAATTTAAGGCTTCTTCTTGGATTAATATTATGCCAATGACTAATATGTTATTAAAATTTCTCTTTGATAAACACATTTTTAAGCAAAAAATAAATTATTCCTAAATACTTGATATATATGAAAACCTTTGTCTAAACTCATATTCTCAAAAGCTAGGAAAGACACAATTTGAAAGAGTGTTGATAGTGACAAACTCAGTTATCTGAAAGACATATACAGGCTGCCCAGGTCTTGCAATCTATTACCACATAGCATAATGCTGTCTACATTGACTGGGCCAGAAATACTTCATTTCACTAGATCACAATCTTATAAGACAGCCTTGTCATTTTAATTTGTCACTCTTTGTTTCCTATATCTCATTGAAGTCTCATCTCTTAGCCAAGTGCCATAGGCTACCACTCTTAGAAAAAAAAAAAAATCCCATCACACTGAATAAGGAAAGGAAAGTCACTAAGAGAAAGTTTGTATCTAAAGACGCTGCTATAGATTCCATTCCCACAGGCATAGCAGGTGGTATAAATACAATCTAAACTGAGACAGAAAAATGAATTGTTGCTTCTATTTCCTGTCTCCAGTGTCTCTGGGAATGTTATATCTTCTTCTTCTACACAGCTATTGATTTCATCAATAGCTTATCATCCACAGAGCAAAGAGGAAGGGGAAAAAGGAAATAAGAGTATAGGAGGGCTAACGTCTGATATGTGGTCTGAGCCTAAAAAAAAAAAAAAAGGTGTGCAATTTTGAATTAATAAGGACTAAAAGCATACCTACTCCAGATATTCTTCCTGTTGATGTAAAAAAAATAGGTCATTGTTTTTTATCAAACTTTCAACCTTTATCAAGAAGTGGCATACAAATATGAGACACTTTTATTAAGCATTTATGGTATTCAATAAACACAATATAAATATCTTACTGCATTCTACTGGTGCATTTCTCCATTCCCCTTCATGTAAAGTTAATTTATTTTTTTCTTGATCAATAATACCCTTCTCTTGTTTTTTATGCTTTGGAACAGCAATCATGGGTCCCCGCTGAGATTCCTATAACTCTTTAAAAGCATCAGTTGGTTTCACCACCGGAGAGCTGGAGCTAGCACTATCTGTATGTTTAACATACATTCCTTTCATCAAAATCTTTACTTCCATTGGGCTTTACTTGAAGATATTTTGCCTTCATATGAGGGATTTAATTCACGACAGCATTTGCCAATTTTTTCTGTAGCGGAGAAGATGATTACAGAATAAGTACTCATTCCTCCGTCCCACTAGGCTTTCTTTTCCTTCTCTTTCCCTACGCGATTCGCTGCTTGCCCAGTGAACTCCCACACATTCAACAAAGAACCAAGACTTCCAACATTACTGGAGACAACTGGGAATTTGGCAGGGCTGTTAAAACTGGCTGGCCCTTTTCTCTAAGACTAGAAAAAAACCCTCCAAAAACAAGACACATCTTCAAAACAAATCAAAGTAACAGCAACCAAAAAATGTCTAATTTTTAAACTATCTATCTAAAATCTTTGTGCCATCCCTTACATTTCTTCATACCTCACTCACTGAGAAACCCTTATATGGAGCTATAAAAATGAATAAAAATTAATGTGAAACAAAGTGACTTAATGTTTGTGTGAATGCCCACTAATAGTTTCATGAAGTATTAATGAAAAGTACATATTTAAACCATAATTTAAGAACTAAAATTTGATATTAGAATAATATGTATTTAATTGTTCAGATGCCTTTCATATATGTGCTACTTGTCTTAAACTACATGCTTTTAGAGGTTAAAGACCACATATGTTTTACCAGTTCTGCGTGCCATTAGGTGCAGGTAAGATGCATGAAAAGGGCTTTTATGTGATGATCTGATACTAAAATTAAAAGCGTGTGTATTAACCTAAAGAGAAAATGAGTAAGATAATGAGTAAAGAGAAAATGAGTAAAATTAGTAAAATAGAGCTGGATATTAAAGACCAGAAAACAGGATTTAATTCTAGTCATCCTCAGGAGCAAAGTTTTTTGGGTTCAGTGCTTCCTCTAGCTTATTGTCATTCTCTCACTCTGCATCTGCTAGTACTGCAACATTACTGAGGCCTCCACTAATTTATGCTTTTAGAATATAGAATTATAGCATGAGAAAATACTGTTATAGCAAGTTTTACCCTACAAGGATGTAAAAAACCAAAATTAATAAATTGAATATTTAATAGAAATATGCACAGGTAGACATTAAACAAATGTTTCCTAATAAAGTTAGCTACATATCTGCATGTCCACCTGCTCAAAGAACTATAGAAGCATCAGGAAAAACTAGAATGTAAACCATGTTTCTAAAAAATGATAGAATCAATGAGTTGTAAAAAACATAAGCTGATGAAAGAACATAAAAATTTAAGTTTTCAAATTTCTTTTACAGCACATATTCATTTATCAAGTGAATCTGTTCAGGTGAAAGTGATGATATAAACAATGAGAATCATACAAATGGAAAACAAAACAAAGTAAATGTGTAGTCATCAAAATTCTGGATCATAAACTTGTAGAATGAAGGACTTAGGTTTTTTCCCTAGTATATGGTAAGACCTCACTTAATGTCTTCGATAGGTTCTTGGAAACTGCTACTTTAGGCAAAACGATTATAATGAAACCAATTTTACCATAGCCTAATTGATATAAACGGGAATTCAGTTCCTACAGCATATTTCTGGTCACAAAAACATCACCGAACTTCTAAAGACCCAAAACGCTGCCAAGATTGAACACTGAAATAAATGTGAGCTACACATACATTTAAGAGAGATTAATAAAAACAAGTAAGACAATTACCCAATTTATGGTGAATCAGTGAGTGACGATAGTAATAGTGGTAGTGAGCTGAATCAAGGAATAAATGTTTGCGTCCCAAGAAAAGACACAAACAGACATGGGGAGAAGCTGAAACTCCACACAGACTGTGGCCCGCAGGGAATCAGTCTTTTTTCTCATCAACGTTACAATGAAATGATGGTGAACTAAATGACATTATTGCAAAACCTGTGTAGTATACATTTGTTTAAATAAGTGCCATAGGTAATAGTATCAGTGTTCATTTTTAATGGATTTATTGAGATAAGTAATTTACATACCTATATAAAGATAAGTAATAAGTAATAAGAGATAAGTAATATACATACCTATATACCTATATTAATAGTCACCTATATAAATGTACAATTTAATGATATCGGTATATTATTTATGAAGATGTACAAACATCACCAAAATCCAGTTTTAGAACATTTCTACCACTCAAAAAGTTCCCTTGTGCTCCCTTTGCAGTTAATCCATACTCTCATGCCCAAGTTCCAGGCAACCAATGATGTGCTTTTGGTCTCTCTAAATATACCTTTTCTAGACATTTTAAATAACTGGGATCATATAATATGCAGTCTTTTGCATCTGGCTTTTTTTTTACTGAGCATAATGGTTTTGATGGTCATGTGTCAGTAGCTCATTCCTTTTAATTGCTAAATAAGGTTGCATTGTACACATACCACATTTTATCCATTTATTAGTGGACATTTGGATTGTTTCTATACTTTAGTAATAAAGAATAATGTTGTCATGAACACTTGTGTACATATCTTTGTGTGAGAGTACATTTTCATTTCTCTTGGATAGATTCCTAGGAAATGTATTTCTGGTTCATATGCTAAGTTAATGTTTACTTTCTAAGAAACTGCCAAAAGGTTTTCTGAAGTGCCTGGGACATTTTACATTCCTACCAGCGATATGTGAGAATTCCAGTTTCTTCAAATCTTTGCCACCACTTGATATTGTGTGTCTGTTGGATTACAGCCATCTGAGTGGATGTGTCATAATCTCTCATTGTGGTTTTACTTTGCGTTTTTCTTATGACTAAAGATGTTGAGCATATTTTGATGTAATGTATGCTATTCACATGTTTTCTTCAGTGTAATTTCTATTAATATATTTTGCCTTTTTAAAAATTGTGTTGTAGGTCTTCCTTTAATTGAGTTGTAAGAGTTCTTTACATATGCTAGATACCATTACTTTATCAGGCACATGACTTGCCAAATTATCTCCCAGTCCGTGGCTTGTCTTTTTATTTTCTTAATCATGTTTTTTGAAATACAGTTTTTAACTTTGGTGGTTTCAATACATCATTATGTTCTTTTATTATGGATCATGCTTTGTGTCATATCTAAGGATGCATAACCCAAAATTATGAGGGTGTTCTATATTTTTTTCTATGTGTATTTAGAGGTTTTATAGTTTTCACTCTTATATTTAGGTCTGAAGTCTATTTTTAATTAATTGTGGTGGTGTAAGAAGGAGTCAAATTTTTTTTAAGTTGATTAATTAATACACGTGGATATCCAATTGTCCCAGAACTACTTTTTTTAAAAGGCTATCCTTTTCCCATTGACTTTTTGTCATCTTTATTGAGTTATCTTTATTTGTAGACTCTAAATTCTATCTTCCTTTCCTTGTGCCAGTACTACACTGTCTTATATGGTTTTAATAAGTTTTTAAACCAGGTATTGTTGTTTTCTAACTTTCTTCTTTTTAAAAGTTATTTTGAGTCAGGGAATGGTGGTTTACACCTGTAACTCCAGAACTTTGAGAGGCTGAGGCAAGAGGATCATTTGAGGCCAGGAGTTCAAGACCAGCCTGGGCAACAAATCAAGACTCTATTTTACAAAAAAGATTTTAAAAGTTAGCCAGCCATGGTGGCACACACCTGAGTCCCAGCTACTCAAGAGTCTGAGGTGGGAGGATCACTTCAGCTCAGGAGTTTGAGTCTGCAGTGAGTTATAATAAATCATACCATTGGCCAGGCACAGTGGCTCACGCCTGCAATCCCAGCACTTTGGGAGGCCGAGGTGGGCAGATCACGAAGTCAGGAGATCGAGACCATCCTGGCTAACATGGTGAAACCCCGTCTCTACTAAAAATACAAAAAACAAAAATTATCCGGGCGTGGTGGTGGGCACCTGTAGTCCCAGCTACTCGGGAGACTGAGGCAGGAGAATGGTGTGAACCCGGGAGGCGGAGCTTGCGGTGAGCAGAGATTGCACCACTACACCCCAGCCTGGATGACAGAGTGAGACTCTGTCTCAAAATAAATAAACAAATAAATAAATAAATAATACCACTACACCCCATCGTGGGTGATAGAGATCTCAATTTTTAAAAAAATTTTAACTACACTAGCACTTTGATTTTTCATACAAATTTGAGGATCAGCTTGACGATTTCTATCAAAAGAGTTTGCTGGCATGTAATAGGAATTACAAAAATTGTTGAGATCAATTGGGAGAGAATTGTCATCTTCACAGTATTGAGACTCAATCATTGAACAAGGGAAATCTCTCCAGTTATACCAATCTCCTTTAATATTTCTCAGCAATGTTTTATAGTTTCTAGTATATAAGTCTCGAATTTTCTTTCATTAATTTTATTTCTAAATATGTTGTTCTTTATGATGGTATTATGAATGGAAATGTTTTCCTAATTATATATATATATTTTTTTTCTAGAGGTTTTATATAAACCTGGGTGACAGAGTGAGACTCCGTCTCAAAAAAAAAAAAAAAAAGAATATATACATATATAGAGAGAGCAACAAATTTGTGTGGATTCCTTAGGATATTCTGCATAGGAGACTATATCTGCAAATAAAGCCAGTTTTACTGTTTCCTGTAAACTTTATATGTTTTAATTTCTTTCATTTTTTTCTCATCTCATTGCACTGGCTAGAACCTCCAGTACAACGTTAAATAGAAGTGGTGAAAAAATGGACATCCTGGATTTGTTTATACTTGTAGAAGGAAAACATTTTGTCTTTTATCATTCAGAATAATGGTAGCTTTGTGGTTTTTAGATGCCATTTATCATTTTATAAAGTTCCTATCTATTACTAGTTTTTTGAAAGATTTTATATACATAGCTGATGGTTTGTTAAATGCTTTTCTCCCTCAGTTTATTTGATCATGCGTTATTATTTTTTTAGTCTGTTAATATGGGGAATTACTTTGAATAGATGTTTAATATTGACCAGCTTTGCATCATGGAATAAACCCCACTTGATTTGGATATGTGTGTATATATATTTGGACTTTTATTTTGAGGTAACTTTAAGTTCACATGCAATTGGAAAAAATAATACAAAGAGGTTTCTTGTACCCTTTGTGTAATTCCACCAATGGTAACATCTTACAAAACTAAATTACAGTATGGCCAAGAGAATATTGGCATTGATACAATCCACTTATCTTACTCAGATTTCCCAAATTTTAGTTGTTTTTAATTATGTGTGTGTTTGCATGTGTAGATGTTCAGTTCTATACAATTTCAACACATGTAAGTTTGTATATCAAGCATCACGGTCAAGACGCAGAAGAGTTTAATCCCTTGAGTTACCCTTTTATAATCACACTCAATCTCCTCCTTCTTCCCATTATGCCCTAACCCTTGGCAACTGATACTCTATTCTCTATTTCTGAAATTTTAACTTTTCAAAGTGTTACATGAATGGAATAATAAACTATTCAATCTTTTGTAATTGCCTTTTTCATTCAGCATACATTCCCAAAATCCATCCATATTCTTGTAGTTCATTCCTTTTTATCTGAGTAGTATTCCATGGTAGACATATATCTCAGCTTGTTTCATCATTCACTCTTTGAAAGACATATGGGTTGTTTTCTGTTTGGGACTTACAAGAATATGACAGGTAAGAACATTCATATACAGGTGCTTGTATAAACACAGGTTTTTATTTTTCTAAAGAAAACGCTAAGACAGCATTTTTCAGTTCAGTAATTGCATGTTTAAAGAGATTGCCCAGGAGAATGGCGTGAATCCCGGAGGCGGAGCTTGCAGTGAGCCGAGATCGCGCCACTGCACTCCAGCCTGGACGAGAGAGTGAGAATCCGTCTCAAAAATAAATAAATAAATAAATAAAATAAAATAAAACAAGAAATTGTCAAACTGTTATCCAAAATGCTTTGTGAATATTTTCTTCCAGTCTGCAGTTGTCTTCTAAACCTGTTAACAGAATCTTTCAGAAAACACGCTTTTAATTTTGATGAAATCCAACTCATCGATCTATTTTTTTTTTTTTTTTTAATGAATAGTAGTAGTTTTGATGTCAAGGCTAAGAATTCATTACCTTGCCGTAGGTACTAAAGATTTTCTGCTTTATTTTCCTAAAGGTTTTATAGTTTTAAATCTGAGAGTCTGTGAGATATTTGGGGCTCACTGTTGTGAAAGCTATAAAGCTTAGAAAAAAAATTGGGAGATTTTTGCCATGGAGTTTCAGTTGCTCCAGCATCAAATGTTTAAATGGGTGCCATACTCCACTGAACTAAATTGCATTTTAGCCTTCTGTTGTTTTCTACCACTTTGGTCAAAAAATTCTGTATAATTTCAATAGTTATCATTGTTGAGGTTTATTTATTTATTTATCATTTAGGTTTATATATGAGGATATTGTATATTTTGTACCTGTTCTACAGATACTTGAAAAGAATGTATATTCTGCTATTTTAAATGGGCATTTTCTATAAATGGCAATTAGATCCTATTGGTTGATGGTATTATTGAATTCTATACCATTACTGATTTTTGTCTCTCATTTTTCTATTATTTGTTAAGAGAAGAATGCTGAAATCTTGAGCTATTATTGTGAATGTAGCTATTTCCCCTTTCAGTTTTATCTCTTTGCTTCACACATACTCTTCTGTTGTTTGGTGCATTCACATTTAGGAATACTATGTTTGTTTTTTATTTTAACATTTGTTTTCTTTTTAATTTTACTTTAAGTTCTGGGATACATGTGCTGAACATGCAAGTTCATATATAGACACATAGGTATATATGTGCATGGTAGTTTGCTGCACCTATCAACCCATCTTCTGGATTTTAAGCTCCGCATGCATTAGGTGTTTGTCCTAATGCTCTCCCTCCCTTTACACCCTAACCCCGACAGGCCCCAGTGTGTGATGTTCCCTACCCTGCGTCCATGAAGTTTTCATTGTTCAACTCCCATTTATGAGTGAGAACATGTGGTGTTTAGTTTTCTATTCCTGTGTTAGTTTGCTGATAATGATGGCTTCCAGCTTTATCCATGTCTCTGCAAAGGGCATAATCTCATTCTTTTTTATGGCTGAATAGTATTCCATGGTGTATATGTGCCACATTTACTTTATCCAGTCTATCACGATGGGCATTTGGCTTGGTTCCAAGTCTTTGCTATTGTAAATAGTGCTGCAATAAACATATGTGCATGTGTCTTTATAGTAGAATGATTTATAATCCTTTGGGTATGTACCCATTAATGGGATTGCTGGGTCAAATGATATTTCTGGTTCTATATCCTTGAGGAATCACCACACTGTCTTGTGCGCCTAGAAAACTTTGTTTTCTTAATAAATTGACCCTTTGTCATTATCAAATATTTATCTGTCCCAGATAATCTGCATTGTTCTGAAATCTATATCTTATAGTAATATAGCTATTTCTGTTTTCTTTGGATTAATCTTTACATGATATGTCTTTTTTTATTTTTACTTTTAAGCTATTTATACCATTATATTGGAAAGGATACTATTTTAGATAGGGTCTCAATTATTTTCACAATTTACACTTAATGTAATTACATTAGATGGTTTTATAAATTTTGCTTACATCATCTAACAGAATTTAGAACATTTAAGAAGAGTAAAATAACCTGTCATATTTATGCATATTTTTGTTCTGTCTATTGTTTTCTTCTTTCTTCCTGATGTTGACAGTGTATCCTTTTACCATTTCCTTTCTGTTTAGAGAATTCTCTTTAGCCCTTCATTTAGGATAGTTTGTCTTAGAACCTGAAATTGTTTGATATCTTCATTCCTGAATGATAATTTCACAGGATTATTTTTCCTTTTAGCATTTGAAAACTATTGTGCTAACTTCCTCTGGTTGTCATGGTTTGTTGTTAAAAAACAACAACAACAAAAAAAACCTGTTGTCATTTTACTTGTTTCTTCCCTGTAGAAATGGCATGATTTCTCTCTGACTAATATCAACATTTTCTTCTTCTTTTTTTTTTTTTTTTTTTTTTTTCCAGAAATTTGACATGGAGATGTCTTGGTATAGATTTCATTGAAGTTACCCTGTTTGTGGTTTGCTCAGCTCTTGAAACTGTAGGAATATACTTCCTGGAAATTTGGGGGATTTTTTAGCTATTGTTTCTTTGAATGCTTTTTTGGCCACACTCTTTTTCTCCTGTCTCTGAGACTGTGATGACACAAATGTTAGATCTTTTGTTGTTGTCCCACCTTTTTTAAAGATCTTATTCATTTTTTCCATCTATTTTCTCTGTTGTTTGGATTGAGTGATTTTTTATTGTTCTATACTTAAGCTCACTGATCCTTCTCTTTTTCTTATTCTGATGTTGAGCTCATTCATTGAGTTTCTATCTCAGTTACTATATTTTTTAGTTCCAAGATATTCATTTAGTCTTTCTTTCCTCTTCTATTTCTTTTCTCAAAGACTTTTATATCTTTGATGAGATTTCCTACTTTTTATTTTTACAAGCATGTTCATACTTGGTAGTTGGAATTCTTTTGTTAGCTGCTAAAAATTCATTATCAAGTCATTCTAATGTCTGTGTCATCTCAGTGTCCATTAAGACAACACCTTTTCTTACTCAAGTTAACATCTTGATGATTTATATGAGAAGCTTTCTATTCAAAGCTGGATATTTATGAATTATTTTATAAGACTGAATCTTACTTATATTTTGTGTTTTGTCAAGCTTCCTATGACAATAATCTTACAAGAGATGAGGCAGCACTGCCTTGTTATTTCAAGCAAAACTACTGGTTTTCCTCTCCACCTAAAATGACACCTGTGTTTCAGAAGGACTCCTTATGATATTGGTCATAAACGCTTTGCCTAAGCCAACGTCTAGAGGAGTTTTACCAATCTTATCTTCTAAAAATTTTATGATTTCAGTTCTTAGATTTAAGTCTTTGATCCATCTTGAATTGATTTTTGTATAAGGTGAGAGATGAGAATCCAGTTTCATTCTTTGACATGTGACTTGCTGGTTATCCCAGCACCATTTGTTGAATAGGGTATCCTTTCCTTCACTGCATTTTTGTTTGTTTGTTTGTTTGCTTGATCAAAGATCAGGTGACTGTAAGTATTTCACTTTGTTTCTGGGTTCTCTGTTCTCTTTCATTGGTCTACATGCCTATTTTTTTTTAATACCAATATCATGCTTTTTTGGTAACTATAGCTTTATAATATAGTTTGAAGTCAGGTAATACGACGCCTCCAGGTATGTTCTTTTTGCTTAGCCTTGCGTTGGCTGTGCAGGGTCTTTTTTGGTTCCATATGAATTTTAGGGTTGTTTTTTCTAGTTCTGTGAAGAATTATGGTGGTACTTTCTTGGAAATTGTATTGAATCTGTAAATTGCTTTTGGAAGTGTGGTTATTTTCACAATATTGGTTCTACCAATCCATGACCATGGGATGTGTTTCCATTTGTTTATGTCACCTATTATTTCTTTCAGTAGTGTTTTGTAGTTTTCCTTTAGAGAGTTTTCACCTTCTTGGTTGGGTATATTCCTAAGTATTGTATGGGATGGGATGGGATGGGATGGGATGGGATGGGATTGTATTTTTTGCACCTGTTGAAAAGGGATTCAGTTCTTGATTTGATTATTAGCTTGGTCATTGTTGGTGTATCGCAGTGCAACTGATTTGTGTACATTGACTTTGTTTCCTGAAACTTAGCTGAATTTATTTATCAGATCTAGGAGCTTTTTGGATGAGTCTTTAGGATTTTCTAGGTATACAATCAAATCATTTGCAAACAGCAACAGTTTGTATTCCTCTTTACTAATTTGGATGCCCTTTATTTCTTTCTCTTGTCTGATTGCTCTGGCTAGGATGCCCAGTGCTATGTTGAATAGAAGTGGTGAAAGTGTGGGCATCCTTGTCTTGTTCCAGTTCTCAGGGGAAATGCTTTCAACTTTTCCCCATTCAGTATAATGTTGGCTGTGGGTTTGTCTTAGATGGCTTTTATGACCTTGAGGTATGTCCATTCTATGCCGATTTTGCTGAGTGTTTTAATAATAAAAAGATGCTGGGTTTGTCAAATGCTTTTTCTGAATCTATTGAGATGATCATATTGCTTTTGTTTTTAATTCTGTTTATGTGATGTATCACATTTATTGACTTGCGTATGTTAAACAAACCCCACATCCTTGGCATGATTATGGCATGTTATCTTTTTGATATGCTGTCAGATTTGGTTAGCCAGTATTTTGTTGAGAATTTTTTGTATCTATGCTCATCAGGGATATTGGCCTATAGTTTTCTTTTTTTGTTACATTCTTTCCTGGTTTGGAAATTAGGGTGATACTGGCTTCATAGAATGATTGAGGGAGGATTCCTTCTTTTGGAATAATTTCAGTAAGATTGGTACCAATTCTTCTTTGAATGTCTGATCTAATTCAGCTGTGAATCCATCTGGCTGTAAACTTCTTTTTTGGTGATGTTTAAATTACTGTTTCAGTCTTGCTACTTGTTATTAGTCTGTTCAGAGTTTCTACTTCTTCCTTAATCTGGGAGAGTCATATATTTCCAGGAATTTATCCGTCTCCTCTAGATTTCCTAGTTTATACCCTTGAATGATCTTTTTTATTTCTGTGGTATTGGTGTAATTCTATGGTATTGGTTGTAATATCTCTCAATTCATTTCTAATTGAGCTTGCTTGGGTCTTTTGTTGGTTAATCTCACTAATGGTCTATCAATTTGAAAGGATAAACAAAAGATACATGAAACAAATTGTTTATCCTTTCAAAAAAACCACCTCTTTGTTTCATGTATCTTTTGTATATTCTGTGTCAATTTCATTTAGTTCTGTTCTGATCTTTGTTATTTCTTTTCTTCTGTTGGGTTTGGATTTGGTTTTTTCTTGTTTCTCTAGTTCCTTGACGTGTTACCTTAGATTGTCCATTTGTGGTCTTTTAGACTTTTTGATGTAGGCTTTTACTGCTATGAACTTTCCCCTTAGCACCACTTTTGCTGTATCTCAGAGGTACTGATAAGTTGTGCCACTATTGTCATTCAGCTCAAAGAATATTTTAATTTCCATCTTGATCTCATTGTTGACCAAAGATCATTCAAGAGCAGATTATTTAATTTCCATGTATTTGTATAGTTTCAGGGGTTCCTTTCAGAGTTGATTTACAATTTTATACTGCTGTGGTCTGAGAGGATACTTGATTTATTTTGATTTTCTTAAATTTATTAATTTATTTTGATTTTCTTAAATTTATTGAGATTTGTTTTGTGACCTATCCCATGGTCTAACTTGGAGATTTGTTCCATGTGCTGAAGAAAGTAATGTGTATTCGGCAGTTGTTGGGTAGAATGTTCTGTAAATGTCTGTTAAGTCCATTTGTTCTAGAGTATGTTTAAGTCCTTTTTTTTGTTTTGTTTTCTTTTTTTGAGATGGAGTCTCACTCTGTTGCCAGGCTGGAGTGCAGTGATGTGCTCTCAGCTCACTGCAACCTCAGCCTCCCAGGTTCAAGTAATTCTCCTGCCTCAGCCTCCTAAGTAGCTGGGACTTCAGGCACGCACCACTACGCCCAGTTAATTTTTGTATTTTTTTTAGTAGAGACAGGGTTTCACTATGTTGGCCAGGATAGTCTTGATCTCTTGACCTCATTATCTGCCCACCATGGCCTCCGAAAGTGCTGGGATTACAGGCATGAGCCACCACTCCAGTCTCGTGGGTTTTTTTTTTTTTTTTTTTTTTTTTTGGAAACGGGATCTCACTTTGTCACCTAGGCTGGAGCGTGCAGTGGCGCAATCTCGGCTCACTACAACCTCTGCCTCCTGGGTTCAAGTGATTCTTGTGTCTCAGCCTCTCGAGTAGCTGGGATTACAGGCATGTGCCACCACGCCCATCTCATTTTTTTGTATTTTTAGTAGAGACAGGATTTCACCATCTTGGCCAGGCTGGTCTTGAACTCCTGACCGCAAATGATCCACGTGCCTTGGCCTCCCAAAGTGCTGGGATTACAGGTGTGAGTCACTGCGCCCAGCCAAGTCCATTGTTTCTTTGTTGACTTTCTGTCTTGTTGACCTGACTAGTGCTATCAGTGGAGTATTGAAGTTGCCCAATGTTATCGTGTTGCCATCTGTCTCATTTCTTAGGTCTATTAGTAATTGTTTTATAAATTTGGGAACTCTAGTGTTAGGTACATATATTTAAGATTGTGATATTTTCCTGTTGGACTAATTATTTTATCATTATATAATGTCTCTGTCTTTTCTTACTGTTGTTTTAAAGTCTGTTTTAGCTGATATAAGAATAACTTCTCCTACTCGCTTTTGATTTCCATTTGTATGAAATATCTTTTTCCACCCCTTTACCTTAAGTTTATGTGAATCCTCATGTGTTAGGTGAGTTTTTTGAAGATAGCAGATACTTGATTGGTGGGTTTTTATCCATTCTGCTATTCTGAAGCATTTAGGACATTTACATTCAACGTTAGTTTTGAGATGTGAGGTACTGTTCTATTCATCATGTTAGTTGTTGCCTTAATACCTTGATTATTTTCTATTGTTATTGTTTTATAGACTCTGTGAAATTTATGCTTTAAAGAGGTTCTATTTTGGTGTGTTTTGAGCTTTTGTTCCAAGATTTAGGACTTCTTTTAGCATTTCTTGTAGTGCTGGATTAGTAGTAGTGAATTCTCTCAGCATTTGTTTGTCTGCAAGAGAATTTCTCTCTCTACCATTTATGAAGCTTAGTTTCCCTGGATATAAAACCCTTGGATGACACTTATTTTGTTTAAGGAGGTTGAAGATGGGACCCAAATCCCTTCTGGTTTCTGATGTTTCTGCTGAGAAGTTTGCTGTTAATCTGATAGGTTTTTCTTTATGGGTTGTTTGATGCATTTGTCTCACGGGTCTTAAGATTCTTTTCTTTGTCTTGACTTTAGATAACCTGAGGACTATGTGGCTAAGTGATTATCTTTTTGCAATGCATTTTTCAGTTGTTCTTTGAGCCTCTTGTATTTGGATATCTAGATCTCTAGCAAAGCCAGGAAAGTTTTCCTCAATTATTCACACAAATAAATTTTCCAAACCTTTAGATTTTTCTTCTTCAGGAAGAGCAATTATTCTTAAATTTGGCCATTTAACATAATGCCAAATTTCTTGGAGGCTTTGTTCATTTAAAAAAATATATTTATTTGTCCTTGTCAGATTGAGTTAATTTAAAAACCTTGTCTTCAAGTTGTGAAGTTCTTTTTTCTACTTTTTCTAGTTTATTGTTGAAACTTTCCACTGCATTTTGTATTTCTCCAAGTGTATTTTTTACTTTCAAAAGTCATGATTATGTTTTCCTTATGATAGCTATTTTTCTGGATAATTTTTCATCTATATCTTGTATTTTTTAAAATATTTAAGTTGATTTTCATCTTCGCTGGTATCTCCTTGAATAACTTAATAGTAAACCTTCTGAATTCTTTATCTGGCAATTCAGAGATTTCTTCTTGGTTTGAATCCATTGCTGGGGAGCTGGTGTGATCATTTGGAGGTGTTGTAGAACCCTGTTTTGTCATACTACCAGAAATAGTTTTCTGATTCTTTCTCATTTGGGTAGATTAATTCAGGGGAAAGGTCTAAAACTCAAGGCTTGCTGTTCAGATTCTCTTGTCCCACAGGGTGATCCTTGATGTGTTGCTTTTCCCCATCCCTTAGGGATGGGGCTTCCTGAGAGCTGGACAATAGTTGTTATTGCTTTTCTGGGTCTAACCACCTGGTGGGGCTATTAGGCACTGGGCTGGTGCTGGGTGATGTCTGCAAAGAGTGCTGTGATGTGATCAGCTTCAAGTCTCCCAGCTGTGGGTACCAGCACCTGCTCTGGTAGAGGTGGCAGGGAAGTGAAGTAGACTCTGTGAGAGTCTTTGGTTGTAGATATTTAGTGTGCTGGCTTTCTTGAATGATGGTTATCTAGCAGTGAAGTTTTCATGTGTACAATTTCAGGACCTCTGGTTAGCCAGGATGTTGCAGGCAGTGGAATTAGCTGTTGCATTCTCCTTCCTGAGTTCAGGGTTATTTTGTCCTGTGTTGCTGTAATGTCCTAAGTTGGTTGGCCTCCAGTCAGAAGGTGGCATTTTCAAGAGAGCAGTAGCTGTGGGAGTAGTAGGGGGATCTAAGCTTGCCCTAAGATGACCAGGGTAAGTATTTTGGTTTCTCAAGTTATGGGCAGGGCCATAAAGCTCCCAGGAGTTACTATGTTTTGTGTTTGGCTACCAGGGCAAGTAGGTAAACATCATCCAATGGGGGCAGAGCTAGGCAGGTCTGTGCTCAGACTCTCTCCTTGGGTGGGGCTTGCCACAGCTACTGCCAGAGATGGTGGAGTCATTCTCAGGCCAATGAAGTTATGTTCCAGTGGGGATCTTGGCTGCCTCTGCTGTGTATTATAGTTCACCAGGAAAGTGGGGATAACTGGTGGTGAGAGGCCTTACCCAGATTTCGTGTAGTTGGCAAGGCTGGCCTCACCCCCACAGTGCCCCACTATGAGCTACCCCATTGAGAAAGCAATCAAAGCTTTTGGACCTCGCCCCTCCTAGCCTGCCCACTCAGTTGGTGGCAGGTCCTGCACTCTTGTGCTTGCTTGCTTATATCCACAGTAGCTCCTACTTGTCCCCCGGACTCCACTCAAGAAAATTTGTGCCCAGTCGAAACCACTACCAATTTCTGTTGGGAGCATTCTTTGTCCCATGACCCCTCTCCAGTTCTGTCTGCTGCCTTCTTCATGGGCTCCTGTGAGATACAGTCAAGGATGGCTTCCCAAGGATTGAGCTGGAGACTGGGAGTGCATTCAAGGCACTTCCCGCTGCTACTTGTACTTTTATATTTCTTATGATTCCCTAATCCCATTGTATCTCTAGGTAAGGTGAAATTCCTATCCCATGATCTGGATTTTCAAATTCCCCATGGGGATGTGTTCAGAGGTAGGTTTTCCCCCTTTCACACTTTGGGAACTCACAGTTTTTCATCTGTTTCACAGAATTTGCAGTGGCATGCCACTTCTTTAAAAGGATATGTGAATTCTTTTGGTTTTCCTAGCACATTTCTGGTGTGGTTCTCAGAGCAGAAGATCATGGGGTGAATCTTCACATGCCATTCTATCCATCCATATGGGAGCTACACATTAGCCCTGTTTTCTAGTCACCTTCTTCTTTCAACACTGCTCCCTTTCCTTCTTATTTTTTTCTCCTCACTGGATAATTTCAAATGACCTGTATTTGTGTTTACTATTTTTTTCTTCTGCTTGACAATTTTCCTATTGATACTCTCTATTGTATTTTTTACTTCATTCATTGTATTCTTGAGCTCCAGAATTTATGTTTTATTCTTTCTTATTTTTATCTCTTTATGGACTTTGTCCTTTTGTTCATAAATTACCTAATTTTTTCAAGTTACCTATTTGTGTTCTCTTGTAGCTTGTTGAGCTTCCTTGAAATAATTCTTTTTTTCTGGCAGTTTATGATCTCCATTTCTTTAAAAATCTGTTACTGGAATGTTGTGTTCCTTTTGTCGTGTCATGTTTTCTTAATTGTTTGTTTCTTGTAGCCTTGCTTAGATGTCTTCAAGACTTTATTGACTGGTTTTGTGGGGAAAAAAAGCTTCAGTATGAGTGGGTGTGAGAATACTGGCTCAGTGTAATGTGGTGGTTCTGACTCTGGTGAGGGAAGAGCATAGTCCCTATGTAGCTCCATTACCTGAGGTTAATATTGGCAAAGACATCAGGAATCTTCAGTGGCCAAGGCTGTGGGTTTCTACAGCAGCAGTGAGGACTTTGTGGGTCTCTGGTGGCAAAGACTGCTAGGATGCTCCCAATCTCTTTCTTTCTCTCTTTTTTTTTCTTGGTTTATGGAAGATGTCATGGCCAAGAAGATTCTTCTTGGCACCAGTTGTAGCTTCCACACATGCTCACATTGGCAGTGTCACTGGTGTCTAATATGTGACAACTGTGGAGCGGCCATTGAGCCAGGGTCTTGAGGGCAGGCTCATGTGGAAGGATTGAAGCTCCAGGGTCCAGAGCAGCAGTAATGCCAGTACCCAGCATGCCAGCACCCCCACTGCAATGTTAGTAACAGTTTGCAAGACATGGATGCCTACGAAGCAGTTCGGGTGTGGGGTACAAAGTGCAGGCAAACAAAGAGACATAGGTCCTGAATCCAGACATGAGAGCTCTCACAGTGGCAGTGGCTTTTCTTTTCTCTTCTCGTCTTGTCTCTTCTCTTCTCTTCTCTTCTCTTCTCTTCTCTTCTCTTCTCTTCTCTTCTCTTCTCTCTCTCCTCTCCTCTCTCTCCTCTCCTCTCCTCTCCTCTCCTCTCCTCTCCTCTCCTCTCCTCTCCTCTCCTCTCTTCTTTTCTTTTCTTTCTTTTCTTTCTTTCTTTTTCGAGATGGCGTCTCACTCTGTTGTCCAGCCTGGAGTGCAGTGGCATGATCTCAGCTCACTGCAACCTCTGCCTCCTGGGTTCAATCTATTCTCCTGTCTCAGCCTCCTAAGTAACTAGGACTACAGGTACCCACCACCACGCCCAGCTAATTCTTGTATTTTTATTAGAGACAGGGTTTTGCCACATTGGCCAGGCTGGTCTTGAACTCCTGACCTTGTGATCTGCCTGCCTCAGCCTCCCAAAGTGCTGGGATTACAGGCATAAGCCACTGCACCTGGCCTAGCAGTGGCTTTTCTGTCCTAGGCATGGACTGTCATGAAGTGGCCACAGAGTTGGGGTCCAGAAAGGGGGTGTGTGTGGAACAACCACAGTTCCAGAGTCTGTAATGCAGATGGCCTGATGCATTGATAGCTCTTTTACCTGTGTGTGCTGCAGAGTAACTGTGAAGCCAGCATCTGGAGCATAGGTATACACGGAGTGACCATATCTCTAGTGTCTAGGGCACATGCTAGCGCAAAGTGGTAGTAGCTTCAGTGTTTGAGGCACAGATGCACATGGAAAGTCACAGTTCCAGGGTCTGGGGAGTATGCAAAGAGTGCAGGGCATGGAATTGTCTCAGAGCAGTGCAACAGTGATTCCAACTCCTTCCTGGAGCTAAAGGGCAGAGTAGTGTCTCTCTCTCCAGGGCGTCTGCAGTAGTAATGGCTGTTATTACTTCAGTGGTAAAAGCTGATGATATCTTCTGTGGGGCAGACCACTGAGTCTGCACTGATGAACACTAAGGGCACTCAGCAGGGAGTTCAAAGCTGCCACAGGTGCTGTTGAGGTCCTTAGCGGCAAAGGCTGTTGGAGTCCTCTGCAAAGCAAGTCACTGGGCACAATAGTGGCACCCACCATGTGGCTGATACTGAGAATTCTCACTCTGCTACTTTGTTCCGAGCCATCTCTAGATGTCTCCACGATGACAATTTCCCCAGCAATCATATCTGAGTGGTTGTTCATTGCTTTTTGCTTCATTGTATTGCTGCAGGTTCTTAATTGGACTCTTGAGCCCTCCTAAAGCTATTTTCATTTTTTAATAGTGACGTGAGAGCCACTGTGAGAGCTCTCATGTCTGGATTCAGGACCTACGTCTCTTTGTTTGCCTGCACTTTGTACCCCACACCCGAACTGCTTCGTAGGCATCCATGTCTTGCATCCATGTTTTTGTGTGGTGGAATGAAGGCTGATATCACCTATTCCACTATTTTGCTGATGTTCCCATCATCAATTATTTTACACATATCTAAATAATCATTAGAAAGGTGTCCTTTGTTTACCCTATTTCTATTTGTTGTCACTTATCCATGTAATATAAACTGTTTATACTATAATATTATTTACTTTCCCCTACATTTTGATTTTTAATAGCTATATAGTATGCTCTTTTTGGATTTACCACATTCTATTTAACCAATTCCCTGCAGGCATATGCTTAGGTTATTTATTGTATTTTGACATTAGAAATAATATAATGATAAATATGTACACACTTCTTTGTGTATATCTCAATGACTTTTAGGATAATATTTAATAAATAAATTAATGAGTAACAGGTTATGCACATTTTTAGGCCTTTGATACATATTGCCAAAGTGCCTTCCAAACAGGATGCATTAATTTTCACCCTACCAGCTATAGACAAAAAATTTCCATTTTCCTGGACTAACAGTTATATTGTGTATTATTTGGGAATTTTTGATAGTTGATTCTATTTTTTTTACTCTCCTTAGCTGGCATTTGTTAAAATGACAAATAATGCTAGAAGATTATTGATAATGTCAGTTAGGAAATGTACAGTACTCAAAGTCAGAGCATATAAAAGCCCTCAGCATCTGTATGCCATTGTACATAAGGTATTAAGTGATTATTTGTTTATTTGTCCATTTATAAAACATATTGTAGAGAGATTAAACTGTGTCCTAAAAGAGACGGTAACCTGTGTTATACTGAAGTATTTATTATTACAGCATATGTAACAGATAATATTTGTTTACATTTTTAATTACTTACATTTTCAGCCAAGAAAATCTCTGAGGATAATGCTTCATTTATAAGAGTGTCCCTGCAAAAGACAACATAATGTAATCACATATTACCAACAATTCCATGACAACGATGCAGTGGTTTTAAAATGACTTCCAAATAAAGGCTTAATTATAGCAAGCTATAAAAAAATTAAACAAGATACAATAATGGCACTAAAATTAAATTAAGGAAAAAATAGCACAGTACATAGAGATGTGAATAGAAATGAAGATCCTGAAACTAAATACCTGGCATATTGTCCATTATGTTCTGAAATCCCATTGTTAGCGTCTAATTGCTCTTTCCTCAGAACTCACAATGTTGGGTACAAATGAACCATAGGGCTACACTCAATAATCAGAACTGATTCAATATATGGAAGAAAGAAGAATCTTGTCATTAAAAGTAATTCATACTTTTTTATTCCAGTGAGGTCGGTGGGGAGTGGAGTTGTGTGAGCAAAATCACATTAGTACAAGAGCAGGAACCACATCATCCTATCCAGCTTTTCAATGTAACATGCATAACATTCACTAAACAGGCTGAAAGTATCTAAATGGCAACGTTTCTTATGGTTTGGGAGCTTTTTTGAATTAATATATATTTTAGTATGTAGATATCTGGTACCTCATGGTCCTAAAATTTTTAATAAAGTGAGGGAGCCATGGTGAAAACAACTCATAAGAACTTGGTGAAGTACAATCAGGAATGTATGATAGAAAGCAGAAAGGTATATCTTTATGTTAGTATGTTAATAGCTAAAACACTTTTTCTAATATGCATGACATATTTCTGCTTTATGAATGTAGAAACCTAGTAATATCAACCTATATTTTCACAAAGCTGCCCTTACAAAACGAAATAAGGTAACCCTTGTTAGTCACATTGGATTCAACCAACCCATATTATATGAGATTTGAGCTGATCTGACTGCACTCTATTTGTGAACTCAGTCTTCTTATGGCAAATACACTTTAAATAAAGTTCCTAATGATGTTTATTTTTAAATCACCTCTGGAGTGATAGAAGAAGGTTTCAGACAATGTGAGGGAAACTATGGAAGATGAACTTGTACTATCGTATAAGAGGATTCAAGAAAATGTTATTGGTTCAGCTGGATACATTCATACGATATAACTAAAATGCAAACTCCAAAAGGAGGGCCAAAACTATAACTTAGAAAATCATTTGGCTGCAATTGACTTTGTTGTTGCTTCTCAAAAATGTACAGAGGTGTTTCATACCCATCTTAACTGGCTTATGACAAAGGTCCATAATAATTATCTCCATTTTATAATTAAATAAAATTCAATGAAAAGCAAGTGACTTCTCTGAGACATTTTTATCTTAGGTGAAACCAGAATACATGCTGCATTTATTCTGTTACTTGATGCCACAATGTTTGTAGCTCCCAGATTCCCCTGTGTCACTTATTAAAATAAGTTTCCCAGGACCCAACATAGGCCTTTTGAATCAGAACCTTCAGGGAAGGATACTGAGAAAAAGCATTTTATTCAAGGATCCAGGTGATCTTTATCGAAAAGCTTTGGCAAACTTTGCACTGTGAACTTAATGCCGTCAAGGTCAATGATTTGACCTTTATGGGAAGCAAGTTTAAAGTCAAAGTGTACAACCTCCAATTTGAGACAGTAAAAAAGGCAAGATATAGCTTTTCTCTCATAAGATCCTGTCATCAATAACTCAGCCTACAAGCACACATTTCACAAAGTTTGACTTTCCTAACTCAAAAATTCCTGCCTATGGAAACTGACCTAACAAGAAACAACATTCAGTTTTTTCCCAACTTTATCATTGAGAACAGTACTACTACTAACACTCATTGAGGATATTCAATGTGTATGTTACCATTTTAACTATTAAACTCACTTAATAACTTTAACAACCCCATAAGTTAGGCACAATTATTAATATTAACCCCATAAAGAAACTGAAGCAGATGTGGTTAAGCAACTTTCTCAAGATTATACCACTAATAAGTGCCCAAAGCACAATTTTGAACCAAAAGGTAATAGTGCCAGGGGCCATGCTTGTGTTTAGAATTATAATTTCTGATGTACCCAAATACCCTAAATTTTGTAGAGAGAATTTAATTTCTAAAAAAAGAGAGTTCTAAATGTGCAAAGAAACTTTTCCCAATAGAAAACACTAAAAAATTTTGGGTAAAAAAGAATGTCTGAGATAGTGGGGAAAATAAGAGATTTCCTCAGAGGCAAGGAATCACAAGAAAGTCAGTCCGCAGTAGCAAGGAAGCCTTGAAGCTTTTTGCCTTGAAGGCATTTGCTGACCTGTCATGGTCAAAGGTGCCATTATGAGAAAACAGAGCAGGGCAAAGCTAGGACCAGAACTAGTTAGAGGTAAGATAATCTCCTCACAAAGATGGGACCCCCAGAAGTATGAAGCCTTCTGTCAGTGACCTAAGAAACAACCTACCACTTTAAAGAACACTTGCCTTTTTTAGCTTTGCTTCTGGGTAAACTTAGGAGAAAAGCTAAGGAGGAGAACAGTTTCCCCAAAAAATTTCCTAATTGTAACTCTATACTCACAGGGTTTGGGAACTGGAATTCAAATTCCTATTTGGCCCCTGAAAATCTCAAGGCAAATGTTTAGTTTAAAATATACCTCAGTTAATTATTTCTCCAGGTTCCTAGTATAGGCATATACAAATCTACTATGGAAAATCCATCTTTAAATCCAGTTCTCAAAGAATTACCACGGATAAGATTTCAAGTCTTAAAAACACAGTTTCATAACTGAAGCTGTTCCTTCAACATATGGTAAGAAGCCACCAAGAAAGAGTGAAAGCAGAAACAAAAAAATTTCACAATCATACTTACAAAGACTGAAGGCATGTGAACTAACAGATACAGAATATTAAATTAGAATATTTAACATATTTTTACAAATAAAATATAGAGTTATTCCTGTGATGAAATGGACATTGGGCAGATTTGGAAAGATATCAAATAGAATTTCTGGAAAAATAAGATGTAATTATTGTGTTAAGAAGATCATGAGATAACTAAAAAGAACATTCAGACAAAGCTAAAGAGAAAATCATTAAATTGAAAGATTCTAAAAGTAGCCAGATGCAGGACAGACTAGATGAAAAGAAACAATAATTACACAGACAACTGGTTTTTCAACAAGAACAACAAAGAGAAAGAAGCTCAAATATTGTCAATCAGCTAAATAACTGGAAATATTGAATTACATATTTAGCAGAAAGAATATTCAAAGAAGAAAAAATACAGATTTTTTTTTTAATTAGGAAAATTGATTGTGCAAAGGTAAAAGACTCTCATGAAACAAAATCCTTTGGAAGACTAAGGCAGGAAGATGGCTGGAAGCCAGGATTTAGAGACTAGCCTGGGTAACAAATTGAGACCCCCGATTATAAAAAATATTTCTTAAAAAAAACTAGGCAGGCATTGTGGCACTCACCTGTAGTCCCAGGTGCTTAGGAGGCTGAGACTGTAGGACCACTTGAGCCCAGGAGTTCTAGGCTTCTGTGATCTAAAATTATACCACTGTACTCCAGTCTGAGTGACAGAGTAAGATCCTGTCTCTAAAAAAAAAAAAAAAATTAAAAAAGAAATTCTCAAGGATGTACTTCCTTCAGGAAGAAATGTCTGAGAAAAAAAAAAAAAAAACAAAGCAGTTGGAGAAGGAAAATGTTAAACTAGACATATTTACTCTATAAAACTATAATGAAAGTAACTACTTTGTGGTGTTGATAAAAAATCAAGAAATAATAAAAATCCCATACAACAATAGCATATTAAAAAGCAGGTGATCAGATTTAAAACATTTAAATGCTAGCATTATTTGAGAGAATGATGAAGATTTTATTAATTGTAGATTTTGTTAAATTTAACACACATGATTAAATATCCTAAATTAATAAAATGTTAATGTATAACTTCCCAATTGATCAAGAAAAGTGTAAGCAATTAACAACTGTTATCCAAATGTTTTTGACGGAGAGAATCTTCTTTTTTTTCATGCTTTCTTATTTGTTTCCATTTTGTGGATGTTAATCAACATTTTTACTCTTTTTATTTTTATTGTATTGTATTTATTTATTTATTTATTTATTTTGAGACAGAATTTCACTCTTGTTGCTCAGGCTGGAGTGCAATGGTGCCATCTCGGTTCACCGCAACCTCTGCCTCCTAGGTTCAAGCAATTCTCCTGCCTCAGCCTCCCAAATAGCTGGGATTACAGGCATGCACCACCACCCCTGGATAATTTTGTATTTTTAGTAGAGACGGTGTTTCTCCATGTTGGTCAGACTGGTCTCAAAACTCCCAACCTCAAGTGATCCACCCACCTCGGCCTCCCAAAGTGCTGGGTTACAGGCGTGAGTCACCACACTGGGCCAAGTTGCTGTTATCTTGAGGTCATTATTTACTTCAGCATAATCTAACTTATTTTCAGTGACTCAACAAAGAAGGAACTAAACTTCTATAATTTCAACTGATATGATTTTCTGTAAAGAACAGACACGACCTGTTATAGACAAACTATTGGAATTTAAGAAAGAATTTTCTTAGGTGAAAAATATTAGAAAGTTCAATATACAAATATATGAAAGTTCAAATTTATGTAACAGAATGACTCAGAAAGTGTTATTAATCTAAAAGTAAATTATAAAAGCATTTAAAAAATAAGGTACTATATGTAAATCTTAAGAAATGAAAGAACATTATGTAGAAAATTAGAAAATATTATTGAAAGACATTAAAGACCTAAAGCAAACACAGAAGTACACCATGTACATAGATAGAATCAATTTTGTAAAAATATGAATATTTCCCAAATTGGTCTATAGATTGATGGCAATTTCAACCAAATTGTAGGCTTTTTTTTCTAATGGAAGTTAATTAACTTATTCTATTATATAGAGAAGATTAAAGAGAAAGACTATCCAATTTACTACTAAAAAATACAAGATAGAGGACTTTCCTATTAAGTATCAAGGTTAAGAATAAAGTTAACATGTTTAAATCAGTGTTATATTGATACATGAATAGGTAGGCCAATGCAATAGTGGAAGTAAGCACCAAAAGAGCCCTGTAAGTACATGGAGACTTGAGCAATGAGAGACCAGGATATTCAGATAGGTTGGAACAAGTAGACCATCGCATAATTGGTATAGTTATAATTGGTTATCCACACAGAGATACATAAAAAAAAAAAACGCTACTTTAAACCTACACAAAAAAATCAATTACAGAAGAATTAGAAACATACATTACCAAAACAAAAATTTTTGTATTTCAGAGAAAACTATTATTTGGTTAGAAAGTATTTTTTAAATAAAACACTAAAGCTCAAAATATAAAGGAAATGTAAAATTAACCTTACTAAAACTTATATTTTATATCCATTAAATGACACCATAAGAAGAAAAATGCAAAGTATAAGTAGTACTGCGAGAGAGTAACTGCAAAACAAGAGACACAAAATTAGCATTTGTCATATATAAAGAATTCCTCCAAGTTAATAATAAACTCATAGGAAAATTGAGCAAAAGTTGTAAACAAACATTTTTAAAAAGATAAATAGCATGCCAATGTATTAAAAAATTATTCAACCTCCTTAGTAATCAGAGAGAGGCAAATTAAACTCGTAACAATATGATATATATAATCCTCTCACTCATTAGGTTGATAACAATTACAACCTCAGTAAATATTAAGGTTGACTTATTTAGAGTAGGGAATCTCTCACATAAGGCTGGAACTACTAAATAGCATAAAATGTAAAACAGTTGGCATGAATTAGCTAGTAAATTCAAATGTGCACATATCCTTTGACTCAGCAATTTTAATTCTAAATATATAGCTTAGAACAACATATTTTATACATACACACACAGAAAGAGCGAATGAGAGAGAGAGAGACAAACAAATATAAGAATGTTCACAACAATACAGTCATACCAAAAACAAACACATTTTTAAACCTGGAAACAATCTAGATGTTTACCAAGAGTAGAATGGATTAAAAATATGTGTTAAAAATTAGATTATCATTTGAAGTGAAAATGAATGACATGAGGATTTACAAATGGATAAATCTTTTTAAAAATAAAGCCATAATGTTCAATGAAAAACAGTAATTCATCAAAAGATATAGACAGTACTTTTCATGTCTGTTAAGTTCAAAAATAAAAGGTAAACACATATTATTCCAGGGTGAATGTATATGTGACAAAATAAAGACAAGCAAATTGTACCTATATGTTTTATGTACTTTTTATGTATGGTCTATGATATGGTTTGGCTGTGTCCCCACCCAAATCTCATCTTGAATTGTAGTTCCCCCATAGTCCCAAAGTGTCGTGGGAGGGACCCAGTGGAAGGTAATTTAATCATGGGGGCATTTAACCTCATGCCATTCTCATCATAGTGAGTGAGTTCTCATGAGATCTGATTCTTTTATAAGGGGCTTTTCTTCCTTTGCTTGGACCTTCTTTCTCCCACTGTCATGTGAAGAAGGATGTATTTGCTTACTCTTCCATCACAATTGTAAGTTTCCTGAGACCTCCCCAACCATTCAGAGTTGCGAGTCAGTTAAACCTCTTCCCTTTATAAATTATCCAGTCTCAGGTATTTCCTTACAGCAGCATGAGAATGGACTAATACAATCTGTTTCACAAAAAAATTAAAATCAGTAAAAAGTCGTGCCCCAGAACTAAGGTATTTACTGTGTACTGGTTACTGTATCCTGCATCCTCTTTAAGCTTTAACTGTAGTTCTAATTTCTACATAAGGTTCTCCCAGCTCAGCTTGCTACAAGAAAATTGCAATCAGTTATCATAAAATTTCATTTTCCCTGTTTTATCTTAATAATGTCATGTGAGACACACTACTTATGTATTAGAGATGTAAAGAGATGTGGCTTGAGGATTCCTACTGTTTCTATTACATTATGGGACTTTTAATAATAAGTATATCTCCAAATTTAAATATCTGCTGTTTAAGAAATAACAATGTGGACTGTAATGATATGGAAATGCCATTAGCTCTTCCTGGAAGAATCAAATATGTGTTTTGTTTTGTGTAATTTTATTTTCTTGTCTTTTTTGAAGGTATAAGGATGAGAATAAAAAACTTTTAAACTACTCATGAGACATAATATTTAAAGGAAATATAAACCCATTTTCCAATTTTTGTAACTAAAATATATCACTATTTGCTTAAAAAATGAGTGACATTTTCCTTTTACAATATTTTTATCAACTTTTTCTAAAATTACAGATTTCTCATGAGTAGAAAAATTTAACAGACTCAGGTAGACAACCAAAATAGACATTATTAGTAGAGGAAACATCCTGTACTTTGGAAAATACTCAAATTACCCTCGACCCCCAAATAACTGTATACATATATGGATTACACCTGATTAACTAGTGAAATTACTTTAATTAGTTAATAATGGTGATATTCACCTGTCATTTGATTTCAGTATCATCATTTATTTTAGACAGTTACTATTATACATGCATACAGAAAGGCATGCATGCACACACAAATACATGAAATATCAAATGAAAGTTTGATATTAAGACTATAACTAATCTAGTAAATGAGATGAAAATAAAGCAAAAAGCATTTACCCATAAGGAATTTTAAGACCTTGACTTCACAGTGAAATTGAACTTTTAAAAAGCCTCAAGCTTTAATAAAGCATGGATTCATTATCAAAAGTTTCTATGAAGAGGAAAAACAGGAATATATTAATTGATTTGAAGAAACTAAAAATAAGATGACCACAGCCTTTAAAAAGAGAACATGGAATTATGAAAGTGTGTGGTAAAGACACATTTAATGCTACACACTTTGAAGTAACCATCACCTTTAGAAATTACCAGTCTTGGCCACATTGCACTGAGATATATCCCTAGTCACAGATGACTCTGAGCACTCTGGCTCTTGTTGATTATATTCTAAAAGTGTCATAACAGTTTTTAGTTGCAATTCTGAATGAGAATAAACTTAATAAAAAGTTTTTTTAATAAAATAATTGTAAATTTTGGGTTATATCTCTGTATTAAGCAGGACTCTGCGGGTTGCAATGAACAGAAATGAACTAAAGCTAGATTAAGACATAAATAAACAGAAAAATCTCAAACATTATAAATGTTATAGAGATATATTCTATATACCCAAGTAGAAAATATACAGCTACACTCCACGAATAGAAAATTACTTTGGCAGGTTCTTCCTCTGTGAATTGGCTTTCTCTGAGTCTCATGTAGTAGATGGTAGTGAGTTACCCTACACTTCTAAGTTGACAGTTGCTCCCAACTGAACAAAAATAGATTAGTATCAATTATGAATTCCCTGGAAATATCTGCTTGGCTCAATTTAGGCAAAGTAATCTATTTTGGTTCAATCAGCTAGAATAGAAAGATGGTTATGGTCAAGCATAACAGACAAAGGACAATGGGATATGGATATTTGTAAACTGGAAAAATATCCCACAGGGTATTTATTACAGTCCTAGTAGGCATTTATACCTCACCGCCCTCAGCCAATTCACTAACACAGGGATTTGAATTGCCTCAGAGACTCTCTATTTGAACCTACTTCTCTGTAGTAATTGTACTATTACTCCATTGCACAGAAAAACTGGCCTGAGCTAATAGAAATGATTTCAGCTTAACGGGACATACATGCATTTTAATTTTATTTTGGAGAGAATCAGAAGAAAAAACTGGTGCAATCACTGGGCCTTTGGTGCCCCTCTGTGTGAGCATATGGCTGATCTGATTACCTCCAAAGTAATATGGGTTGAACACTAAGGTAGAAAGCGGAGCTTTATTATTTATGATGGATTTATATTTGATTTATATCCTTTTTAGAGATAGGAACTATTTAGGAACTGAGAAGATAAAGTTTTCAGAGGCAGTATAGTGTATCCAAGCATACCTTGAAGATATGTTGGTTCAGTTCTGGACCACTGCAATAAAATAAATATTGCAACAAAGCAAGTCATGCACAGTTTTTAGTTCCCCATTGTATATAAAAGTTATGTTTATACTATACTGTAGTCTATTAACTATGCAATCACATTATGTCTAAAAAAGTTACATATTTTAATTAAGAGTTACTTTATTGCTAAAAAATGCTGTCAGTTATCTGAGCCCTCAGCAACTTGGAGTCTTTTTGCTGGTAGAAGGTCTTGCCTTGACTGATGGCTGCAGGGCATTGGTTGCTGAATATTAGGGAAGCTGTGGCAATTTCTTAAAATAAGATAACAATGCAGTGTAACACATCGATAGACTCTTCCTTTCATGGAAGAATTCTCTGTAGCATGCAGTGTTGTTTGATAGCATTGTACTGGCACTAGAACATCTTTCAAAATTAGTCAATGCTCTTAAACATTGCCCCTGCTATATCAACTAAGTTTATATAAAATTTCACATTCTTTGTTGTCATTTCAGCAATGTTCATAGCATTTTCACTAGGATTATATTTCATTTGAGGAAACCACTTTTTGTGCTCATTCTTAAGAAGCAACTCTTCATTCATCAGTTTTATCATGAGATTGCAGCAATTCGGTCACATCTCTGAAGATGTGTTCCTCTTCTGATTCCAATTCTGTTCCTGTTTCCACCACATCTGCAGCTACTTTTCCCATTGAAGTCTCGAATCCCTCAAACTCATCCAGTAGTGTTGGAATCAAACTCTTCCAAACTGCTGTTAATGTTGACATCCTGACCATCTCTCATGAATCATAAATATTATTACCTAGAACAGTGAATACTTTAGAAGGCTTTTAACTTACTTTCCTCAAGTCCATCATAGGAATCACTATCTATGGCAGCTATAGACTTGCAAAATGTATTTCTTAAATAATAAAACTCAGAAGTCAAAATGACTCCTTGATCCATGGGATACAGAATAGATGTTGTGTTGGCAGGCATGAAAACAACATTAATCCTGTACATCACCATTAGAGCTCTTGGGTGACTAGGTGCATTGTCAAGGAGCAGTAATATTTGAAAGAAATTTTTTTCTGAGTGATAGTTCTCAACAATGGGCTTAAAATATTCAATAAACCATGCTTACAACAGATATGCTGTCATCCAGGCTTTTTGTTTCACTTATAGAGCATGGGCAGAGTCAATTTAGCATACTTACTAAGGTGTATTAGTCTATTCTCATGCTGCTGATAAAGACATATCTGAGACTGGGCCATTTATAAAAGAAAGAGGTTTAATGGACTTACAGTTCCACATGGCTGAGGAGGCCTCACAATCATGGTGGAAGGTGAAAGGCATGTCTCATGTTGTGGCAGACAAGAGAAGAGAACTTGTGCAGGGAAACTCCGCTTTTTAAAACCATCACCTCTCATGAGACTTATTCACTATCACGAGAACAGCATGGGAAAGACCTGCCCCCATGATTCAGTTACCTCCCACTGGGTCTCTCCTACAATGTGTGGGAATTCAAGATGAGATTTGGATGGGGATACAGCCTAACTATATCATAAGGGCTCTAGGGTTTTGGAGTAATAAATGAGCATTCATTTCAGCTTAAAGTCATCAGCTGCATTAGCCCCTAACAAGACAGTCATCCTGGCTTTTGAAGCTTTGAAGCTCAGACACTGACTTATCCTCTCTAGCTATGAAAGTCCTAGATGGCATCTTCTTCCAATAGAAAGCTGTTTTGTCTACATTGAAAATCTGTTGTTTAGTAGAGCCCCCTTCATCAATAATCTTAGCTAGATATTCTGGGTAACCTGGTGTAGCTTCTACTTCACATTTGCTGCTTCACCTTGCACTTTTATGTTATGAAGATGGCTTACTACCATAAACCTCATGAACAAACCTCTGCTGTCTTCAAATTGTTCTTCTGAATCTTCTTTACCTCTCTTAGCCATCATAGAATTGTAGAGTTAGGACCTTTCTCTGGATTAGGCTCTGACTTAAGGGAATGTTGTGGCTGGTTTAGTCTTCTTCCTAGACCACTCAGACTTTCTTTATATCAGCAATAAGGCTGTTTGTTTTCTTAATTGTGTGTTCACTAGAAGAGAACAGCACTTTTGTTTTTTTCAAGAACTTTTTCTTGGCATTAATGACTCAGCTGTTTGGCACAAGAGGCCTAGCTTTTTGCCTCTCTCAGATTTCTACATACCTTCCTCACTAATCTTAATTATTATTTTATTTTTTATTTTTGGAGACAAAATCTCACTCAGTTGCCCAGGCTGGAATGCAGTGGTCTAATCTCGGTTCATGGCAACCTCTGCCTTCCTGGTTCCAGTGATTCTCATGCCTCAACCTCCCAAGTAGATGGGACTGCAGGCTTGAGCTACCACATCTGGCTAATTTTTGTATTTTTTAGTAGAGAAAGGGTTTTGCCATGTTGGCCAGGCTAGTCTCAAACTCCTGACCTCAAGGGATCTGCCTGCCTCAGCTTCCCAAAGTCCCAAGATTATAGGCCTGAGCCATCACGCCCAGGCTTAATCATTGTTAGCTTTTGAGTTACAGTGAAAAACATGAAACTCTTCCTTCACTTGAATTCTTAGAGGCTTTCGTAGGGTTATTAATTGACCTGATTTCAATGTTGTCATGTCTCAGGGAATAGGGTGGCCTGAGAATAAGGAAAGAGACTGGAGAATGGCCAGCTGGTGGAGCAGTCAGAACACATACAACATTTCTTAATTAAGTTTGTGAACTTATATGAGCACCATTTTTGGTGCCCCAAAATAATGACAGTATTAACATCAAATATCACTGATCACGGATCACCGTAATAGATACAATGGTAATTAGAAATTTTGAAATATTGTGAGGATTACTGAAATATGACACAGAGACATGAAGTGAACACATGATTTTGGAAAAATGGTGCCAATAGAATTTCTGAAGGCTTCCACAAACCTTCAATTTGTTAACAACAACAACAAAAAAGCATTATCTGTAAAGTGCAATAAAGCAAAGTGCAATAAAACAAGGTACACCTGTATAGGTTATGTGTGCTGGCTTTAGAGCCACTACCACTGTCCAAACTGTAGCTTGTGCAGCCTTAATCAAGTTTTTTAACTTCTTTGTTCTATAATATCCTCATCTGTATATTTTGGATTAAAATAAATTAAATAAAGTAATCTTAGCAAACTGCTTACAACAATGCCTGGAAGACTGTAAGTACTCAGTATTCTAGTTGTTCTAGAAGGAGTGGTTTTAAGACTTGCTATATTCCTACAATGTTCTACATATCCCTTCTTGCTTTAGAAGGGATGATTTTAAAACATGGTGTATTCTTGTCAGAGAGCCAGGTACTAAAGCAGGTTTATTGTGAAGCTAATTAGAGTTGAATTTCTCGGTTCTGGACTTTCCAAGACTCATCTACCTTTTCTTATATTTCATTTCCTAAGAGCACACACCAAATTGTATAACTCCGAGCCCGGTAAAACTTAGTTCCACCTCTGGTCAAGTTTGGTGGACCCATTCCACCATTCTACTATATCCATATAGTTATTCATAACTATACTAGGAAAATTTATTTAGCTCAGTTTACCAAGATGACAAAAAGAAGAGTTGAGAATGATTGAATACGGAGAAAAAAGAATCTATTCAGTTTACTGTATACAAAACCTTGAGAGTAACTGTTTTATTCTTATTCTGTAAGAATAATTAATAATAGTTTTAAAATATAGGAATCAGATTGCTTAAGCTCTTGAGTTAGAGACTGCAGTAAGCAATGATCACACTACTGTACTCCAGTCTGGGTGACTAAGCAAGACCCTGTCTCAGGGAAAAAAAAAAAAAAAGAGGAATGGATGACCATACAGGGAAGTTTTGACCATAATAAAGTGTATAAAATGTTATTATTTCAACTGTTGACTCCAGAATTCCTCTAAGGGATACAGGTATCTTTGAGAAAACAGTACAAAATTTTTGGAGTAGTATATGGGACTTCCAGATCCTGGCTGGTTGGCCCTAAACTATGAAAGAAAGAAATTGCTGTCTAGAAATAAAAAGAATGGGAATTCCCGCAAGTAGCCTGCAAAAGAAAGACTGAGGAAGAGGAAGGGAAGAAGAAGAGTAGCTACACATTGTAC
Organism: Macaca thibetana thibetana; assembly: GCF_024542745.1. Lineage (NCBI taxonomy): Eukaryota > Metazoa > Chordata > Mammalia > Primates > Cercopithecidae > Macaca > Macaca thibetana. The sequence continues at coordinate 79,679,859 of NC_065589.1, read as the reverse complement.
AAAATGACTGCTTCCAGAGAGCCTTCCAAATTTTCTTTCTGGAGTGATCTCAGCTCACTGAAACCTCAACCTCCTGAACTCAAGTGATCCTCACACCTAAGCATGTAGAGTAGCAGGGACTACAGGCGTGGGCCACCACATCCAGCCAATTATTTTTTTTTAATTTTTTGTAAGGATGGGATTCCACCATGCTGCCCAGGCTGGTCTCAAACTCCTGCGCTCAAGTGCTCCTCCCACCTAGCCCTCCCAAAGTGCTGGGATTACAGGTGTAAGCCACCAGGCCTGACCTCTCCAAATTTTCAATAAAGTGTTTAGAATTCATAAAAGTTGTGGAAGTGAATACTTACTTTTGAATCTGAAGATGCGGTTGAGTTCCTCTGATGAGGAACTGAGTTAGCTTATGAGGATGCATGGCCTATAAACATGTAATCACCAAGGGAATACATACAAATCTCAGGGAGGGTGCCATAGTTTATGTGTTCCCAGAAGCAGACATTGAGACAACAACTGTAGTGCAAGTTGGTTGTTGTTGCTGTTGTTGTTGTTGTTGTTGTTGTTTGAGTAAGAGTCTTGCTCTGTTGCCCAGGCTGGAGTGCAGTGGCGCAATCTTGGCTCACAGCAACCTCCATCTCCCAGGTTCAAGTGATTCTCCTGCCTCAGCCTTGCAAGTAGCTGAGATTACAGGCATGCATCACCACGCCCAGCTAAGTTTTGCATTTTTAGTAGAGCTGGGATTTCGCCATGTTGGGCAGGATGGTCTCGAACTTCTGACCTCAGGTAATCCACCCAGCTCGGCCTCCCAGAGTGCTGGGATTATAGGCATGCGCCACCTGACCCAGCCTATAGTGCAAATTGTTTATTCGGAAGGAGAAAAAAACCACCACTAGGCCAGGGAGGAACTGAGACAAGGAAGAGAAGATAGTCAAAGACATTCATTATTAAGCCATTTACCACTGTGGATGTGGACTTCATCATGTCAGGGAAGGGGAGTCCGTGTAAAACACACTCCTCAGAAGTATTTTCTGAGGAACTGGGGTATGTATATATAATTCTTGTGGGTCATTGTTTGAGGGCTATTCACAGAGGAGATTCTTTGGCACCTCTGACCCCAAGAAATAAGGTAAATATATGCAGGTGCTTGAGGCTGAAATTTGGGTTAGGGAATATGGGAAGGTTACCAACATCATCTCCTCTGTAGAGTTTGGACATCCATTGGCTCTGAAATTAACATGAGTTTCAAGGCAAGTTCAATAGATTTCTGAAGGTCAGAGAAACTCTTACCATCTCCTGAATGGCATGACAGTATTTTATTTTGCTTTAAATTTGTCCTCACAGGGAATTGATTCTTTCTAAGAAAGTCTTTATACAGCGCTGCTTTGGCAACATATATACTAAAATTGGAACAATTCCGAGAATATTAGCATAGCCGTGTGAAAGGATGACATGCAAATTTGTGAAGCATTATATATACATATTTTTACAGGGTGACTATAGTCAATAATCATTTAATTGTACATTTTAAAATAACTTAAAAAGTCTAATTGGATTGTTTGTAACAAGAATAAATGCTTGCGGGTGAATACCCTATCTTTCCTGATGTGATTACATATAGCATGTCTGTATCAAAACATCTCATGTACCTCATAAATATATATACTACTATGTACCTGTAAAAATCAAAAATTAGAAAAAGAGAAGCAAGTCTCCATACAGATAGGACTAGGGAATATGTTACTTGAGAGACTGATCTGTACTTTTCTCCTGAAACCTTCAGATTCTAATGATTCTCTTCCAAATATCCATGTTCTCTGTCCAAAGCGTTTTTGGGGGGCATCTTAGGATGGTTTCTTTGCATAATGCTATTAAACTAGTGTAGAAGCTGTCATGCTTCAACTTTAAGTACATAGTCTTTTAATGGCATTTGATGACATCTAATTTCTCCAAGAATCGCCTTTTTATTTTAATGCTGTTATCTCTGTTTATTCCTCCCAGTCCATAATTTGCTGTACTGGAGAGTTATTCTTCTTGCTTTTGGAAAGAAAGACAAAAAATCCAGATGTAGTCCAAATATAAACTGTTCACAGAATTACATAAATACCATTCCATTCCCAGTATAATACATGTAAGCACATGGACATCTCTCGCTCCAACTCTAATTGCTCCAGAGCTTAGCTGTTTAACCATTTTAAATAGCATTGAATGGTCTCTGTAGGCATCACATTTGATATGTGTAAGTATTCAATACATACTTATAGACTGGTACATAGAAAGGGGAAAGACTATCACTTCACTTATTTTGAAATGATACACAGGTTTAATAGAAATAGAAATGTAAATCAATAATTTGGGGAAATACATATTATTCTTTCAATAATTTCTCTAAAAGTTTTTATTTTTTGTTGTTTTAACTCTAGTATTTCAATTATCTTTTTTTTCCCTCATAGTTTCAATCTGAGTATTGAATTTTCTTTGGCCTGAAAACATTTTAGTTCCTTTCCAAGTTAACAATGACTTCTTTTTCTTCTACCTTTTTAATGTCCACAATAGAGTCTCTAATACGGGGGCCATCCCAGCCTCCATGATTATGAAGACAGCACTGGTTCTCTTCCTTCATAGTTCCACAAGGGTTATCATTCTGCTTTTTCTCTACTTCAGGTGGAAGTGTTTCTTCTGAACCAATTATCTTCCCATCTTTGTCCTCTGAAGAATCAGTTTTCCACTCCCAGCTATTTTCTTTCTTAGGGTAAGTTTTATGTCTGGGTCATTTTGCTTATTTCTCTACCCTCTTAAAACCTGAATTCCTCTGCCTTAGAGAATTCTCAACTTCATGTATTATTTGACATGTTTAAAATTTCTTCGATTCTAAGGGAATTTTGTCTTACTGGTATGTGAGAAGCACAAAACAGGTCATCACTTCAAAAACACAGAAACATATGTTTCCTAAAGAAAGAACCCACAGCTACATTTTGCAGGTACTGTGAAAAACATCTTGTAAGTGAATTATCCAACTACTGTGTTTTATCTTCCCTTATCCACTACTAGGTATAAATTCTGGAAATTATTGAACTCTGAAAACACTTCACGAATGATTATGAAGGAGTTATTCTTAACTTGACCATTTTTGTAATTCATTGGCCATACCCTGATATTCATCTTCCTAACAACACTAAAGATGACTGACTACTTACAAGAAAACTGATTCTTTGTGGAAATAACTTCTAATAACTAAACATTTGTCTCAATAGCTTCAATATTTTGTTAGGAAAAGTTGATAGTTGTCAAAAAAAAATACCTGATGTAGGAGGAAAGTGAAAATGACACTGTCATCTAGAGAACTAGAAGGGAGTGAATGATGGCCTTTGACCTACCCTTGAAAGAGTTGTTCTTGTATAATACAATCATTTAAGAAGAAGGAGCCAGGGTAATTCTATGGGTAAATACAGTCTTTCTTAGCTATGGGTCAGGGGAGTGGGGTTAGCAGGTGTGTGTATGTTATAGGGGGTTGCTTCATTCAGGCTTTTCCCCAAACTCCAGTCCCAGGAAGAGAGAATTCAAAACAAAGCAAAAATTGTTAAGGCTTCACCGGACTATCTATCCACCTCCTCCGACCTAAGAGTAAAATCAAGAAAGCATACACAGCAGCAAATTTGGCAAGGGAAGGCCTTGTCCACGTGCCCTATCCGGGGCTAGCAAGAGTACTTTATTCTTTAGCTTATGCATATGGAACTGCTACGGTTTCTTCAACCCTCTCAGTTGAGGCATTGTAACTGTAATATTGTAGCAGCCTTCCTAGAGTGATGGGATTCAAATCAATCCAGAGAAGCAGTGTTACACCGTGTTATGTTTTGATTGTATCCCCACACCCAAATTTCATTGTCAGTTATAGTTACCATAATCACCATGTATGGTGGGAAGGACCAGGTGCAGAGAATTGAATCATGGGGACTGTTTCCCCCATCCTATTCTCATGACAGTGAGTGAGTTCTCATGAGATCTGATGGTCTTATAAGGGTCTTCCCCCTTCGCTGGGTTCTGATTTCTTCTCCTCTCTATCATCATGTGAAGAAGGACATGTTTGCTTCCCTTTCCGCTATGATTGTAAGTTTCCTGAGGACTCTTCAGCCATGTGAACTGAGTCAATTAAACCTCTTTCCTTTATAAATTACCATGTCTCTGGTATGTCTTTATTAGCAGCATGAGAACAGACTAATATACACCCACTCTGCAGGGAGGTCAGTGCAAAGCAAGCCCGGATAGCCTCGGATTGCACGGGCCACAGAGGGGAAAGTGTTGGTAGTTGTAAGTGTTAAGGCAGTGATTAGGTACTTATCTACCAAAGGACAGAAATTCAACTGTGGGGAATCCAGGCCTCCTAGTGGTTGATACTCAGCTGTGGTTTAGGTAAAACTTCCTAAATACATTACTTTGCTTTGTTCAATGATAACAGATGCACTTATGTTTCTTTTCCCGGCCCTGTCCCCGACCTGCAGCCCTCGGCGTCATTTCTGCACAGTTAAGCAGTGTCTTACTGTCTGCCTTCCAGTCACTCTATGCCCATGCCCAATAAAATGCAGTGACATTATTCAATACACTTACCAAGAGTAAGAGACTTTGTAGTTTATAACAGCCATATTGATATTCATGCTTATCATTTTATACAGTTTACAGGTGATACTAAAACATCTTTCAGTAAGAAGAATTTGTTTAACATCTAGCCATCCAATATTAACCACTGAGAATAGAAATAGTAGTAAGAATAATAAAACATGGGCACTGCCCTCAAAGAGTTTATAATCTAATGGCGGGGGGGGGGGGCAGGCAAGTCAACAAATTATTATAATGTAGTATATTAACCTACACAGAGATCAGAGGAGGGCCTCTAACACAGACGTAAGGTAGAGGGATAAGGAATAGAGTAAAAGGAAATTATTATTAGTGCAGGATTCTTGGAGGAAAATGTGCCTACTTCCTGTTCACAAGGATGAATAGAAAATATTCAAAACGGGCATAAGAGGACAAACAAGGCAGAGAATCCAGAGAAAACATGGTGTACCCTGGGGAACTGCTAAGTAGGGCTGGAACACAACATACTGGTTCAGGCACAATTTGAGCTGAATCAGGAGAGACAGGCTGGTATGGGATCATGGAGAGCCTTAGATACCATGACCAGGATCCCAGCATCTAACAAGATGGAAGATAGAGAACCGATGAATGATGCTATGGGCTGAATTATACCTGCTCCCTCAGTCCCATGGGGTGAGTCCTCCATCCAGTGTGACTATTTAGAGACAGGGCTTTTAGGAGGTAATTAAGATTAAATGAGGTCATAAGGATGGAGTCCTAATCTGATAGGATTGGTGGCTTTATAAGAAGGGGATGAGATCTCTCTCTCTCTCTCTCTCTCTCTCTCTCTCTCTCTCTCTCTCTCTCCAAGTGCATGTGCCAAGGAAAGGCCCTGTGAGGACAGTGAGAAGTTGGATCTGAAAGCCAGGAAGAGAGCTCTCGCCAGAACCCAACCATGCTGACACACTAATCTCAGACTTCCAGATACAAGAACAGTAAGAAAATCAATTTCTGTTGTATAAGTCATCTAGTCCCTAGTATTTTATTACAGTAACCTGTGCCTACTAAGATAAATGATGTCAAACGAGGGACTGGCATGTGTATCACATGATGTGTATCAAATGAAGAGTGTGCTTAGGGTAGCTAGTAGATTGCAAAAGGAGTAAAACTGAAGGTGGAGGACCATTTAGGACAGTATCTACTAAGCACCCAGATTACAAGTAAGGAGACTTTCAACTAAGGTGTGGGTAGAAAGACTGAGTGAAGACACTGGATTCGCTGAACTTAGAGATACAACAGATGTTGTAGGTAAGCGTTTGAGGTTACAAAGTTAAATTCTGTCTTACACTATGGTTTAGTTGAAGAAACCTTTTTCGAGAAAATGTCCATTGGTGTATAAGCCAGACCAGCTTAATCAGGCACAGGAAAGCTGCAATGTGTCACAAAATGTTGAAAGCAAATGCAGGAGTGAAGGTGTCATGATTAACTACTTGCTGTGGATTTCTATTCTTCTGAGAGACTGTTTCATTCTCTCATGGCTCAGTACAGAAGCCAATGTCAATCCAAGTTTTAACTATCTGAAAAGCTTGGTTTCATTCTTGATGTTATTTTCTCCCTCCACTTTAGATGTTCCCCTGTGTGCATCCAACTCTGAAGAAGACTGGCATAGCTGATGTTGCCAGTCAATGAGCTGACTATGATTAAAAAAAAAAAAAAAAGGGAGAGCACATTTTTAGATGTTCTTTCCCTAGTGTATGTTTTTGTCAGCTTTGTCATAGATCAGTTGGCTCTAGATACATGGCTATATTTCTGGGTTCTCTATTCTCTTCCATCAACCTGTGTCAACAGATATTCTTAGTAGTCATAAATAAAGGGGACAATATTGGAAAATAGTGTAATATGAAATATAATAAGAGTTCTGTAAAGTATCTTAATGGGACAAGTGTCCTCAGAAATTCTCCATAAAAAAGAAACAAAAAAGATATGATGACTTAAGAGAATGAAATATAAAACAAGAATGTATTGAATGTAATGTTTCCAATAGAATAAATTTAAATATATATTAATTGTATATAACATATGTATATATACACACGTGTGTATGTATATTTAACTCTAACAAAATAAAGTATCATTAGAGGAAAAATCTAAAATATATAAATATCCAATAGTAAACTAGTACATAATAAGTACTCAGTAAAATTAGGCATTTATAATTCTACATGATATAATTTATAGTTTTTGATTATTGGAAGTTAAAAATAATAGATTTAAGTACACAATACTTAAAGTTTCACAGGCATAACAAATTGGAACACAGACAGACTTAGAAATCATTTTACAACCAAATGTAGAAATCATAGGATCACAAAACATTAGTGCTGAGAGGAATTTTAAAGAGCATTTAAATGTTCGTTTTGTAGATGTGGGAAATGGCATGAATCAGTTAGGTTTCTTCTGAATGGCCTACATGTTGAATGGAGAGCTTGCCTCCCATGACATATGGTATTTTAGTGGAGAAGAAAGAAAGAATATACAGTAAAGTGAAGAATCGTTTGTGGTTGACTTAGAATGTTTTACAAGAAATAAGAAGGGCATGTTTAAATTACTCATAAGAGAAAGTGTCCTAAAGGCAAGAGCAATTTAACAATGGAATAGCCACCCGAAGAGGTCATTGAGAAAACATCAATAAGACATTCAGAAAGAGATTAAATATAATTCTAAAGGGAATAATATAAGTGTCTGGCAATAACATGCACTAGGTACAGAGGTCTGAATACAATGACCTGTCATTTTCCCCATAGTCCCTGTGTCTATGATTCAAGTAAAATAATCATGAGAGCAAATAGAGGTAAGGTGAACATCAAAAGGGAAAAAATCATGAGACAAAATAAGATAAGACTACCAGAACTGACATGGTAGCACAGAGGAAAACAATTCTTTCCGAGACTAAAAGCTTTCTAAGCAGCATTCTGGTGGCAGTTTTGTCTGCTTTCATCTACAGGAGCAACGGCAAAAAACTCACTTGCCTTTCTGTCAAAACTCCCATTATTTTAAGTTGTTTTTCATAATCTGTAACAGAAGCACTGTATGCCTTTAAGTTATTACGCCCTCATCATGGAAGAGATGGCCCAAAGAAAGGAACTTTTACAAAACCCCAAATTCGGTCAGAACTAACCTCCAATGCCCTTAGTAATTTATGAAGGTTTATGCTGGTGGCAATAATGTTACTATGCAGAATCATAAAATTAGAAAAAGTGTTGTCTTTGTCTTTTCAGTCTGCTATAACAAAATACCATAGACTGGGTCATATAAACAACAGAAATTTATTTCTCACTACTTTGGAGACTGGGAAGTTGAAGATCAATCACTGGCAGACTCAGCGTCTGGTAAGAGCTGTCTTCCTGGTTTGAAGATAGCTATCTTCTAGCTGTGTCCTCACATGGCAGAAGGGATGAGGGATCTCTCTGGGGTCTCTTTTATAACTAATCCCATTTATGAGGGCTCCACCCTCATGACCTGATCACCCCCCAAAGGCCCATTGTCCTAATAGCATCACATAGGGGGTTAGGATTTCAACATATGAATTTGGGGGTGACAGAAATATGAACACCATGCATCTCTCGACTGAAAGTAACTTTATACATCCATAGGCATAAAACTTCATGTAGGCCGGGCGCAGTGGCTCATGCCTGTAATCCCAGCACTTTGGGAGGCCAAGGAGAGTGGATCATGAGGTCAGGAGATCGAGACCATCCTGGCTAATACGGTGAAACCCCGTCTCTACTAAAAATACAAAAAAATTAGCCGGGTATGGTGGTGGGCGCCTGTAGTCCCAGCTACTCGGGAGGCTGAGGCAGGAGAATGTCGTGAACCCGGGAGGCGGAGCTTGCAGTGAGCCAAGATGGCGCCACTGCACTCCAGTCTGGGCAACAGAGAGAGACTCTGTCAAAAAAACAAAACAAATCAAAACAAAAATACCTCATGTAATTGGAAAGCAGTAGCATGGGCTTGTTTATGCTCAATACTAAGGCATGCATCTATATAAGAATATAATCACACACACCATTATCCACATTAGAATGGGCCAAACACACTCCAGGAAAATATAGGTGAACATTAACATTATCTCAATGTGCGAAAAATCTTTCTAAGCAGGAAATGAAACCCAGACACTATATTTTTAAAAATGTTGATTTTTGATTACGTTAAAATCTTTAAATTTTGCATGTCAAAAATCAATATAAATAAGATTGAAAATCAAATAAGGTGAAAAAATGAATTTGAAAAATACACTAAAGGCAAAAGTTAACACATGTACTATATACAAAGCCTTTGAAATTCACGAGAGGTAAGCATTCAGTTTTTCCACGTTGAGAAAATTTTCAGATAATCACATATGTACCATTGCACAGATACAAATAACCAGTGAACATAATAAGCTTCATCACAAATCAAAAATGTGAATTAAATAAGATATATTTTTCAGTGATCAAGAGGTAAATATTCTTTAAAAATAACACATAATTTTGATCAGAATAGATAAAACAAATGGCCATATACCATTGAGGATATACAAAATGTATGAAAAGTTTCTGAAGAATAATTTGGGAACATAGATCAAAACCCTTGAATTTTGTATATGTTTTCACCCAAAATTCTAAATATTTTTCAAAAGAAATTATGAGCAAGAAAGGAATAGCATTACAAGGATATTTATCCCATCACTGTTCAAGGCAAAGCAAAATGAGATAACTTTGATAAAGTTTTCCTGGTGACCCCTGTGTGGCTCCCAGTGCTTATTTTCTAATTCCACACAAATCATTTTCACTAAACAACATGTCTAGACTTTTATAAGCCTTCAGTATAAAAGTTCTTCTCTGAATTTTATGGGATTCATTTTATATTGCTAGACCCTTAGGTATCTTTGAGAAGTGACAGAAGAAAAAGTTTGCATGCAATGTAAATAAGTGCTGTACAATTAACCATAGAAAAATAATTTCTAAAGTGCTGTTTCCCAAGACATTTTAAGAAAATGTGTACATTAGATATCTACGTATCTGAGCTATTCCCTGAATGGTAATAATTTTAGGCATATTCTTAATGTTTCCTTGTGATTATATTTTTCAAAATAATTCAAGTTTAAGTTGCTTAAAAATAAGGCAGTATCAGAATTTCCTGAATATGAATTTGAAAGCCCTAACTGAAAGGATTATACAAAAGCCCCTTTGATGGCAATTAATTGAAAATGGCTTAGTGCTTTGGTATTTCCTTTTGGAAGGTTCTACGGTTAAATATAAAGTAGAAAAATTTATGTTCTTTTACCTTATATTCATGTTGTCACTTAACTCTAAGTGTTTAAATTATAAAACACTGACACAATATATCATGAAAGGAAGAATAATTAATATAATTTTTAAAAGAGTACAGGATTTTTTCAAACATTTTTAAAAGAATGATTGATTCCTTAATAAGTTTGTTTCTTTAATTTTCTTATCAAATGGGATCTTGAAACTATGGTGAACACTTTATTTACATAGCAGTGCATATTCCTGGGAAGGTATGTTATCATTCTTATTAAGGTATGATTACTTATTAGGTAGATGGCATATATAATGGGGTTTCATTGCCAAAATATCTGAAAAGAAAAGGGAACCTGTGGTCTTGTTTTTATATCAGTTATTAAGTATTAATTAAACAAATTTTATTGAGTTTCTAGTCTGATCTAGTCACCAGTTTAGGTAGGGAAGATATTGTTCCTGTCCAGAATGAGTTGAGTATAATATGAAGGTACTAATGAAATATAAAATTGAATCATTTTAATTTGAGTAATTATTACTTTTATAATGGTATACACAACATGTATGGGACCCTCAAAGGATTGCTCTGGTTTATCTAGGGGTTTATTGAATAAATCACAGAGACAATTGCCTTTGATCTGAGACCTGACATAGCAAGCTGTGTTAATATGAAGGTGGGTAGGGTGCTAACATCACAGCTTGATTAAGGACACGGAGATTTAGAAGACCATAGTATGTTTTAGAAATGCCAGTAGCTTAATATTGTTGTGCCAAGAATGGCAGAAGACAGGACTGGACAAGTTAGGTGAAAAATATTTTTGATATGTAAAGGATTCCAATGCTCACAACCATGTTGTGGTGGTTGAGAGGAGGGCAGACAAGCAGCTTGGGCCAGGGACTGGCCACATCATCTCAAGAAGTCAGATATTCAAATCCTGTTCATCTCACCACATCTGTTTCATCTGAGGAATTGCCAGGCACTGTAGTTGGGAAGGTCTGCTGTGGATGATGAGAATTCACAGAGCAATAAGTAATAGAATTTATATAGAGATGTTTTCACTCATTTGTTTGATTATTACTGCTAGGCTGAAACAGAAACTTTGGAATTGTGACCCACCTCACAATGCTTTACCCCTATTCTTGTGATTCTATGGGTTCTGTGGTAACTTCAAGCCATAGAATCAGTACAGACTCTTGAGTGGCATTTCAGAGACAACTACTTGAGTTGGAATCATTGTAGCCCTTGAATGAAACAGTGCTATGTTCAAATCTTCACGCCACCATTATTCTCTGTGTCCTTTTATTTTTCCTCTCTGAAAGTAGCTAAAATAACTTACTTTAACAGAGTAATTGAGGGTTATAAAAAAATAGGAAAATGTGTCTGAGATTTAGTAGGAATTCAGTAAATGTTATTTTGATTATTCTGTTTATTACTGGAGGGTGATGATAGATTCAACGTAGTCTCTATGTTATTCTCCAGGAGCTAGCTGGAGACCGTGGAGTTTCAGAAACTTCCTTACAAAGTGTGGCTGAAGTCAAGAGTCCTCTACAGCTGCGTAGCACCTTGACATTTTATTTTAAACAGAGTGAAAATGAAATATATATTATGTACCCTGCTTCCTTAAGGAGCAGCCTTTAAGTTTTCTATCCTTACACACTAGCCTATGGATAAACAAAATAAAATAATGGTGCATTTTTAAATTTTTATATTGTGGTAGAAACATCTTCAAAATTATTTGAGTATATTTCTAAATATACCTCTGCATTACTGTTTCTTTCCATTGCAATGAAACTTATAGTAGAAAAAGCTATAGAAGCATATTTTCATCTATCTGTAAGATCAGATATATGTGACCATAATAGCCTATTTGGGTTGTTTCCCCCAATCTCTACATTTCTTTCTCTTTCAGAAAATATCTATTTTATGGGCAGAAATGTGAAAATTTCATTAGAGTCAAAATGTAATAGTAGAAACATCCAACTGTACAGAAACACCCAATAGCAGAATGAAGGGAAATCCTGACTCCAGAATCCTAACCACTGAAAAAGAGCACGGGTGTGGGATGCTGAGTGAGGCATGCAGGCAACAACAAAACTCTCACCTTAAATCACATCATCAAAATAATCTCAAACAGATTAGAGGATGTGAACAACTCCCAGAATAAGCAGCTTATATTTCTGTTTCTTCTCCTCCAGAGAATACTTACTTGGTGTTTAAAGTTTATTTCATAATATTACTGTTTTTGTCCTCTTTTTTCCAATGTATGGCCAAAGCATCTATGGACAGATACAAAATAAGGTACATGCCATTGAAACTACATTTCCCTTAAATAAATTGGCTCTTATGAAATAATAGGAGAAATTATCTAAAAGGATTGTATTAATTCTTATAAAGAGAAGAGAAAACATAGATCAAGGGTGAAAAGCTATAGGGAGAATTTTAAGTTCAAAGACTTTTTTTTGTAAACTGTAGATCCCCTAAGTTATATAATTCATAGTTTCTTATTGTATTAAACAGAGACTTTGTAATTCTTTTGTACTTTCTTGCCACTAATAAAAAAATAGATAACAACAGAAAACAAATAATTATATGCTGTATTTATCAATTTATCATTTTATTCCATTTTATAGTACATCTCCTATTATGGGAACTACAGATTTTGCACCTGGTTCTGCTTAAGACTAAGCTTTATAAGTAATATATTTTCCCATTTTAATTAAAGGGAGCAGTTGTATTACTTGTGTGAGCTGAGGCATCAAAGAGGAAAGAATAGAATACATTCACAGAAAATGTTCTTACAATATGAAAGTTTAAGAGCTATTTTTAACCATCCTTGTTAACAGTGCATGTGTAGTTTATAAAGACTCATGTCTGGATATGACTAAAAAATAAAATTGCAAATTGGACACAAGTAGACAGAAAGAAACACTGTAAATTACTGTGTATGTACAGTAATTACTCCAAGAAAATAAATGTTACTGTGACATTCTGGCCATGATCGCAGAAAATTCACAAATATTCCATTGTATTTCATTCTTTAACTTTAAAGATTGTGTTAATACTTAATTATATATTAATCAACAACATTAAAATGTGGGTTATAAATATTTTGGAGCAATTCAAACAGTGAGCACTAAATGTGATAGAATTTCCATTTTCTTCCTCTCTGAAGATTCATGTATGGGCACACAGCTCATCTCCTTTGCGGTTAGGGCAGAGGAGTGCACTTTAGTGATCACTGATGCTCTGCTCTCTTTTCCCTTCGTTTTTCCCACAGGCATTAGAAAATATCACAAGATTTCTGATGACAGCACTTTGAGTCCATGTGTTTATCTTTTCCTTCACTCTAAATCCTATTGAAAAGTCTAGGGAAATATATAAATGAGAAAGGATTAATAGCGAACCATATTAGATATCATCATTGAAGCTGATTAAGGAAATTGTCAATTAATGGACAATAATCTGAAATTAATCCTGATGTTATGGGTTGTATTGTGAAGATTCATATATTGAAGTCCTAAAAGTCAGCATCTCAGAATGTGTCTATATTTGGAGATAAGGTCGTAACAGAGGTAATTAGCTTATTAGGGTGAGCCCTAATCCAGTATGACTGGTGTCTTTATAAGTAGGAGAAATTAGACACAGACACACACACAGGAAAGACCATGGGAAGGCACAGGAGAAGACAGCTACATGCCAAAGAGAGAACCTCAGGAGAAACCAATCTGAAACCTTGATCTTGGACTCCTAGCCTCCAGATTCTGAAGAAATAAATTCCTGTTGTGTAATCTATCCCATCTCTGGTAATTTATTATGGCAGCCCTAGAAAACTAATTCACCTGTCAAAGGATTGACCTACTTCAAAACTAAGTGGAAGTGTTTCCCAAACAAAGCTCTAAAAACTCTGAAGCCTAATAGTGGCTGGGAAGATGCCCTATAACCTTAACTTGGGAGGAGCTAAAAGGTAGCAGGAAAAGGTGATGGAGTTGAATTTAGCTGAGCCTGAAGCAAATGAATGCAGCATTTGTGCCCAGATTTCATTTAATGTAAACATGATGGCTCCTAATATGAGAGATAAGGATAAAAGAACGTGAGCCCAGGACCTTAATAGATGACTTTGGTTTACCACAACAAAAATGAGTTAAAAGAAACAACAAAAAAGATTCAGGACTCCACTGAATTTCCATAGCATTCCTGGTTGTCTGGCTACAAGTTTCCTCTCTGACTTGATAGAAACGCCACTAAAATCCAACCAGCAGTGCTGGAGGAAACTTTGGGGAGCATGCCCAGCAGATAATACATTGAAAAGCCTTGAGAATTGTGTGAGAACTCTATGCCTTAAGTGATTTCTCTCAGTATTTTCTTGGTACAGGGAGATTGCATAGTGGAGTGGAGACTGAGTGTGTTGAGTACATCAGAATTCAGCATCTGATGTGACACACTCTACTCATCTACATGTCCAGCTGTAGATTAAGCACCAACAGGAAAAGGAAAAACCACAGAATCAGAGCTCCTAAGAGGGAGTCCATGATAAACAATGACCATAAATGTTCTTTTAGTTAATTTACATCAAAATAATAGTGAGTAGTAAATAAAAAAAATTTAAGGACAGTATATCTTAATGCTTTCTAATTTTAATTTCTAGATTCTAAGTCTTAGGTTCTAAACTCTTATTTCTAAAGTTCACTTTGAACTTTGCAAGTAGTCAATTGTAATTATTTTAAGAATTATTTAACTAGAAAATGTGTGACAGTGATATACTGAAATCGGTTTATCATAGCTCACAAGAATAAATTTATTAATAAATTATTATTAATAAATAATTATTACATTTAAATGATTAATAAATTATTATTTTAAAATGATAAATTAGGCATACTTTTCCTAATTCCACACTCAGTGTCATCAATGCTGGCATCTTGAAATTAGCCATTGAAAAAATATTTACACAGTGAAAAATTAACAAACTCTAAAAATCAGAGTTAAAAAAAAAAATTTTTCTCCAGAAAGTCAGCAGTTAAGAATTTGTCGGTGTGCCACTGTATGCATATCTGTGTTACATATAAATATATATAAAATTTCCTACAAAATTTGTAAATATGAAAATGGATAATCTAATTAGCTATAGTAATTATAAGATATCTAGGAATAAACATAATGAAAATTGTGCAAATATATATGAAGAAAGTCATAAAAAGTTACTGAAGGACAGAATGACATACCAGGTATTTGACTGGAATTCTAAATTTTATAAAAAAGTCAAATCTCCCCAAAAATAATTTTGTAAGTTTAATGTAATTCCAAAATAAAAAATCTATGATTTTGGAGGATTGATTAAAGTTTATGTTTTTCATTTGTATAAAAGATTTGCAAAAAAATAGACAAAAATATTTGGAGCAAAATAATGAATTTCTATGACCAGTAATTAAAATATTTTATAAACTAATTATATTAATGGGATTTATAATGCATAATAATGATTATATGCTTGGAACAGTATAGAATACAGGAACAAGTACATAGATATTTAAATTTAACATATAAATATGGTGGCATTTCAAATCCATGGATGAAATGGTATATCGCTATATAAATAATATTGAAAGAATTGGCTACTTTTGAGGGGAAAAAGCAGTTACAGCCTTGTCTCATACCACTGTAACTATTCTTTTGAAGAAGCAGAACTCGTAGGTTGCAATTATAAACCAACTTTGTTTTTTCTCCTTTAAATATAATCTGATGTCTGATATTATCTATTTACTCTTGTTGGTGGCCCTTCGAGACGAGACCCAAATGGTCCCATGTTGTGTGCTTTTGTGTTAAGGGGTATAATGGAGGAGCAAGTATCTGCATCTGATGCATGAGAAACAGTAAGGAACTTCTGTTTTGAGAAATTCTGAGAATGCAAATCAACAATTCAGCAGCAACGCACCCCTCATTCAAATATCAAAGAAGCTGGTGAGCTAAACATGCTCTTGAAGTTACATTTTCCATCATGCATCAGACACTGATCCACCACATCCTGAAATTTCAGAGGGCACTCTTTGTACTTGCTAAGTAATCTCTTTAAAGCAAAGGGAGATCCATCATACCATTCCTCGCCCAGAATGATAGTGAGACTCATAGTCTCACTAGTACAGTAAGAGCTTTAGTCTCACATAGTACAGTAAGAGCTTTATCCAAAGACCAGGCTCTCCTTTAGTCAGTGGCTCCTGACCCTCATGTATTCCTGATGTGGTTGAGAGGTCAAAGTCCTGCAACCATCACAATATATGATGACTGCATCATATATGATGAGATTTGGGTGTGAGCTGCATATGTCTAGCTGCATATTTCTGGCTCTCTATATACTTAAGAAATAAGGGATCTTTTATATCTTGGTGTCTAAACACCAACTTAAATTTTAGTCTCACATTATATATATTTATGAAAGTAAATTAAAAATGGATTCAACATACCATGAAGTATTGAAAGTATATATATGAAGTTTTTTTATACTTGAGTAAGAAAAGTGTCTTCTTACTAAAAGGGTAGAAATCAGAAAAAGATAGATTTGATTATATAAAAGACTACAATGATGGATAAATAATATTTTAAAAAATTATAAACTTGAAAAAAATACTTGTAACATATGTAATAAGTAAATGGTTAATATCCTTACTGCACAAAGATTAGCACAATAATTAAAAATGGCAAAAAAAGGCATAAATAGACAAGTCACTAAAGAAGAAATATGCGTGGCCTTTCAATATGTGAAGATATTAATCTCATTAATAAGTGAATGCAAATTAAAACAGCAATGATAATTTTTGTCTAACATGTTGGCAAATATAAATATTGGTATTTCTCAGCAATGTTAAGAATACGGGGCAACAAAAACTCTCACACATTGTGAAAGAAATTAGTATAATTTAGCAACTTTTTGGA
This sequence comes from Macaca thibetana thibetana, assembly GCF_024542745.1. NCBI lineage: Eukaryota > Metazoa > Chordata > Mammalia > Primates > Cercopithecidae > Macaca > Macaca thibetana. The sequence continues at coordinate 79,663,068 of NC_065589.1, read as the reverse complement.
TGGTAATCTGGCACAATTTATCAATTATGTCACATGTATTGCCTTCGACCCAGTGCAGTGATGCACTGCCCAGCCCTGCCCCCTTCAGAAATGTGGAACTCATTCCCCCAGCTCCTGGGAGTGCTTCTACCAGATAGCCCTCAGCTGTCAATTGTCTTCAGAAATCACTCTGGATGGAGAGAGTCACCTGCTCAAAGGCAGAACAGCCCTTCTTTGGGCAGCCTGCAGCCAGTGACTAATCAATTCAGGGCCAATCTACCTCACTCCAACTTGAGGTGATTCTAAGAGGCCATTCCAGCTTAAAATTTCCCTGGGGGAAAAGCAGAGATTTCACCTTTCCTTGAGAGACTGTAAGGCAGTCAATATGTCACTAATCCTGCTTCCTCCCCTCCCTTATATCCCACAGGTGTTGACTTTACCAGCACTCCTAAATACAGCTCCTAAATACGATCTTCACCTTCACCTCCAAGTATGCTATTGGGAAACCCAATCTGAAATAACCAGCTATTGTATATCTAAGAATTTATCATAAGGAACTAAGTGCTAAGTGTATAAAGGTGTAAGAGGCAGAATGTGTCTTCACAAATTAGTATATAAAAGAAAAAAAAAGCAGCTAAATATCCAGTAATAGGAGAGTGATTAAATACATTATAGACATCAAATCATGAAGTTAATAAGCCAGTTATAGAAGAGTATATATTTGACAAAAATTTTAAATATCCCATATGTTTAGATTTATGTTTATAAGGTTTGGAAGGATACTTGAAATGCTCAACAGTGTTTATCCAGGTATTCACCTACTCATGTAGTTTGTATGTGTGCTCACACCCAAATCTCATGTTGAGATGTAATCCCCAATGTCAGAGGCGGGGCCTGGTGAGAGGTGATTGGATCATGGGGGCAGATTTATCATGAATAATTCAGCACCATGCTTTTGGTGCTGTAATATGGTTTGGCTGTGTCCTCACCTAAATCTCATCTTGAATTGTAGCTCCCATTATTCTGATGTGTTGTAGGAGTGAAAGATAACTGAATCATGGGAGCAGTTTTCCCCATACTGTTCTTGTGGTGGTGTATAAGTCTCACGAGATGGTTTTATCAGGGACTTCCCCTTTCTCTTGGCTCTCATTCTCTCTTGCCTGCCACCATGCAAGACATCCCTTTGCTCTTCCTTCATCTTCCACCATGATTGTGAGGCGTTTCCAGCCATGTGGAACTGAGTCCATAAAATCTCTTTTCTTTTATAGATTACCCAGTCTTGGGTATGTCTTTACTAGCAGGGTGAGAACAGACTAATAACATGCTGTCTTCCAGATAAGTGAGTTCTTGTGAGATCTAGTCTTTTAAAGTGTGTGGCACCTCCCTCCTTTCTCTCTTGGTCCTGCTTTCACAATGTGATGTGCCTGCTCCACTTTGCCTTCCACCATGAATAAAAGCTCCCTAAGGCCTCCCAGAAGCAGATGCTGCCATACTTCCTGCACAGCCTGCAGAACTGTGAGCTAATTAACCTGTTTTCTTTATAAATTACCCAGTCTCAGTTATTTCTTTATAGCAATTCAAGAATGGCCTAATACAGAAAATTGGTACCAGGAGTGAGCCATTGCTATAAAGATAGCTGAAAATATGGAAGCAGCTTTGGAATTTGTTACCAGGCAAAGGTTGGAAGAGTGTGAAGGGCTCAGAAGACAGGAAGATGAGGGAAGATTCAGAACTTCTTAGAGACTGGTTAAATGGTTGTGACCAAAATGCTGATAGCAATATGGACAATTAAGTCCAGGCTGCTGAAGTCTCAGATGGAAAGGACAAACTTACTGGGAAATGGAGCAAAGGTCACCTTTGTTATGCGTTAGCAAAGAACGTGGCTGCATTGTTCCCCTGCTTTAGGGCTCTGTGATAGTTTGAAATTGAGAGTAATGACCTAGGGCATCTGGCAGAAGAAATTTCTAAGCATCAAAACATTCAAGATGTGATCTAGATGCTTCTAACAACCTATGCTCATATGCACTAGCAGAGAAATTACATGAAGTTGGAACTTATATTTAAAAGGGAAATGAAGCGTATAACTTTGAAAAGTTTGCAGCCTGGCCCTGTGGCACAGAAAACAAATGAACAAACAAACAACCAAAAAAATAAAAATAAAATAAAAATAAATAAAATAAATAAAAACATTTTCTGGAGAGAAGTTCAAGCAGGTTGTAGAGCTACTACTTCTAGATAAATTTGCATAATTAATACGAACCTAAGTGCTAATATCCAAAACAATGGGAAAAAGACCTCAAAGGCATTTCAGAGACCTTCACAGGGCCCCCTCCCATCACAGGCCCAGAGACCTAGGAGGGAAGACTGGTTCCATGGGCCAGGGCCAGGCCCTGCTGCCTTACACAACCTTGGGTCACTGCTCCCTGCATCCTGGCTGCTCCAATCATGGCTCAAAGGGGTACAGCTCAGACCTCTCTTTAGACAGTGCAAGCTGTAAACCTTGGTGGTGTTAAGCCTGCAGGTGCACTGAGTGCAAGAGTTGAGCCTTGGGAGCCTCCCCCTAGATTTCAGCGGAGGTATGGAAAGGGCTGGGTATCCAGGCAGAAGCTTGCTGCGGGGGCAGAGCTCTCACAGAGGACTGCTACTAGGGCAGTGTGGAGGGGAAATGTGAGGCTGGAGCCCCTCAACAGAGTCCCCACTGGGCATTGCCTAGTGGAGCTATGAGAAGTAGGCCACCATCCTCCAGACCCCAGAAAGGTAGATTCACCAACAGCTTGCACTGAGCACCTAGAAAAGCCACAGACTCTAAATGCCAGCCCATGAGAGCAGCTCCAGGGACTGAACCCTGCAAAGCCACAGGAATAGAACTGCCCATAGCCTTGAGAGCCCACCACTTACACCAGTGTGCCCTGGATTTGGGACATGGAGTCAAAGGAGATGATCTTGGAGGTTTAAGATTTAATGACTTCCCTGCTGGGTTTTGAACTTGAGTGGGGTCTACAGCCCTTCATTTTTTGGCCAATTTCTCCCTTTTGAAATGATAGTATTTACCCAACATGTATACTCCCATTGCATCTTGAATTCTCTAACTCTATTTTGATTTTGCAAGCTCATAGGCAAAAGGGACTAACCTTATTTCAGGTGAGACTTTGGACTTTGGACTTTTGAGTTAATGTTGGAATGAGTTAAGACTTTGGGGATTATTGGGAAGGCATGATTGTATTTTGAAATTTGAGAAGGACATGAGATTCAGGAGGGTCCAGGACAGAATGATATAGTTTGGATCTGTATCCCCACCCACTGAAATGTAATCTCAGTGTTGGAGGTGGGGCCTGGTGAAAGGTGACTGGATCATGAGGGCAGATTTCTCATGAATGGTTTAGCACCATCCCTCTTGGTACTGTCCTCATGAGAGTGAGTGAGTTCTTATGAAATCTGGTTGTTTAAAAGTGTGTAGTCCACACACCCCTATTGCTCTCTCCCTTGCTCCCATTCTGGCCATGTGATATAACTGCTTCCCCTTTACCTTTCACCATGATTCTAAGTTACCCGAGGCCTCCCCAGAAGCCCAGTAGATGCCAGCATCATGCTTCCTGTTCAGCCTGCAGTACTGTGACCCAATTAAGCTTCTTTTAATGTATCATCTGGTCTCAGATATTTCTTTATGGCAAAGCACGAATGGACTAATTCAGAAAATAGCACCTACTAAATGTATTTATTTTGTTGTTGTTTTTGTTGTTTTCAGAAAAAAGCCATTAAGATATTTTCAATACTTGGTAAACAAAAACTAATGGAATCTTTTAATAAATACAAGTTGAATGTTTCTGCGTGAATCTCTCTTTGGATAAAGAATGCAACATGAAAGTGCCTTTTCTGACTTTCATGACCTATAAAATATAGCTGCTGGCCTCTTCATGCTGCATGTTCATAAAATGTTTTGATTTCCTCAATAGAAACGTACTCTGTTAGGACAATTGCTTACATTTCTAAATAAATGTAATCATTCTTCATTTCATATGCTCCTTATTCAGACATATTTGGAGGCATCAACAGAAGATGAAAGGACACAAGGCCATGACTTTAAACATTTAGGTTCAAATCCCGGTTCTATCTGCAATTCAGTATGTAACCCTAAAAACATCTCTGTGTCTCTTTCCTCATCACATGTGAGAGGAGATTTGTGAGAACTCATATCTTCCATATAGCTGCAACAGCATCTAGAAAGATTCTTTTCTAAGAAGAGTAAAGTGATATACTAATATAAAGATAAATGGTAGCCCATGAGGTTTAAATTGTTTTTGCAGTCTTGGAAATCTGTGTAATCCTGCCTGTCTCCTACACTTATCTATATTGGGAATCCTCATTCAACTCCAGTTCCCATATAACATCTGTGAGCTGGGTGGTTTTGTTGAGCCAAATAGAGGAGTAACTAGTGGGTCCAGGCAACAGAGAAGGAGTAATATTTCCAGGATGTAAAACACCATGGCTAGGAGACAGGATTCTAGTTTGGACTCTGCCAGGAATTCCTGATGTGGCCTTTACTAGTCACTTGCCTCTTAGGGCCTCATCACTGAAAATAGTAAATACACACATATGCACAGAGACTCATGGTTACATATATACATACATTCACATATAAATGGTTCAGAAAATAATAAAGGCATAAAACAACATAATCTCAACTTTTCTTACAGTTCAAGAACACTTGAATAAGTGAACAATATAAGTGAATAATATATCAACTTATACATAAATATTGTATATTATATTATATTATATTATATGATGTTGTTTTATGTTCTCAGGCATACTGCTCATCTTGCTATTTGTATTTAATTTCCCTGAGCTTCAGCATCTTATTGAGTAATATATGGGCCAATAGTTAAAGAGAAGATCTCTGGGTTTTCTCGAGACTCTAAAATCTCAAACTCTGTTTATGGCACACATTTCAGACTATTTCCTGTGGTGTGTGCATGTGTATGTGTGTGTGTGTATCTCCCCTTGACATTTAGCACCAAAGTGATGGACTTCAAGTGGGGAGTCATTCATTCATTCATTCATATATTTAGTAATTTGACTGTTTATTTTCTGTAAGGTACTGTGGTGAATATAAAAGACAAATGTCTTGCTTCCCTAGACTAACATTTAATAGGTAATATACAAATAGTATATAAATAATGAATACATAAGGTAGAAAATAATATGTATGAGTAGTGAACAAGAAGTGTGAAGTGTTTTGGACGTTCAGAGTAGGGATAAAATGCTCCCATATGGGGGAGCTCACACATGGAAGGTTTCATCAAGAATACGGCCTTTGAACCAAGCCTTAAGGATGGAGAACAAATCATATCAAAATTATTTGTATGTGTACAAGATAACAGAAAAAAATCAAGAGCAGAAGCTCTTACATCCAAAATTTCTCCCTCCTACTGACAAGTCACATCCTAAGTAAGTTGATGTTTATTACAGGCTTCAAAAATTTCTCATCTTTTATTTGTAGTAAATCTAGTGAAAATGTAGTTTACTAGGTTTTTTCTTTGGGCTCACTTTTCAAAGAACACTATTTTACAGCCTAATTGATTAGTATAGAAAATCTAAATATCAATATTACTTTAAAGGTGACCCCAGGGTCTCTGAATAGGTGCACTTATGCCTTATTGATAAGACTCTCAATAATAAAACTATTTGAATGTGAAACACATCAAACATGTTAGCTTCTTTCCTGTTTTATTGCCTCAATAGCCAAAGTCTCTATACTCAATAAAACAAATCTGCTATTGTTTTTATTGCCTTGTCTTTGAAATTGTGGACCTTTGTTTTACAGCCAATGATGGAGCGGTAACATATGAAGAAAAGAAATGGTCGTACTGGAGTACAATGCTTGCTTGCTAGAAATAAACAAGCCAATTTTAGTAAAATAAAACTGACCTAACTCTGTGCTAATATCTTCAGACTTAATAGCCATTCCAATTCTCTCTGACATTTAAAAATTATAAGGCACAGCAAAAAGAAATTCTTAAATGTCAGAATCCTCATAATTTCTTCAACTTTTGCCACTGAATTCTTAATTCCTCCCCCCACCCCCACGCTGCCTCCAGCCTGTGAGTATAGTGGGGTAGAAGAGAAGTTAGAAGAGGTACATGTGTATAGTTCTGCTGGTAGCAAGGCTTGTTCAGACTGACACATACCACCCAGTGCAATCCTCAGGCCAGGTCCCCTGACAGGCTCCTTCAGAGTCATTTCACTGCATCATTGGGCCTATTTTAAAGGTGGAGTCAATGGAAGGAGAAAGTCTGAGAAACTGAGATACCACTATTCTCTTCCCTACGTTTCTTTTTCATTAATCCATTAAGGTGACTATTTTTAGCTACTGCTGTGGTGCCACATTTGTCTTTAATCTAGTGAATTTTGATTCAAAAGGGACCAGAAATCATATGGTGATTCTAAATGAGATGTTAGAAGCAGGGAATGTAATAGTAGTAATAGGAAGACAGAGGAAGGAAATTAAAAGTAGAAAGAAGAAAAGAAGGATGAAGAAAAGGAGAAAGAGAAAGAGAGCAAAGAAGAGATACAAGGTTTACTACACACTTAGTAAAGGAAAGACACACTGGTATCTTGTATAAATTGTGACCATAATGCAGTGAGGATGGCATTGGTACACATTTTACATACAAATAACCAGTGATTGAGGCTCAAGTTTATAAAGAGCTTACCTTCCATCATACAGCTAACAAGTGGTAGAACTGCGATTCAAAATCCCACACTCTGTTTCTCTAAGACAGTTTTAATCACTGAGGGTATCCGCTTCTCAAAAGCTGTGGGAGGAAAGTAGCATCTCTAATGAAATTGTATTATGTTTAGAAAAATTTGTGTAAGTATTCTATGGTCTAAAGATACTAACTCATTCCACAAGATACATTGAGTATCTATCAATATGATAATACCTCTTAATCAATACTTGCCAGTGTCATTGTCAAAGCACTGAAATAAAGGTAGAGACATTCTCATCTGCTTAATATTTTATGTGAACTCCTTTCTTATAAATTCCTATTTTTAAAACCAGAAAATAAAGGAGGCCCCTATTCCTTTTTTTCTTCTATCAAATTTTCATTTACATTCTTGGAGCTGGTGTGTGTGTGTGTGTGTGTGTAATATGTATGAAACAACAGTGCACTTTATCAGTTATTATTGTTGGTTAACATCTCAGTCAATCTCATTTTCTCAGTTCTACCTTCTGAGGGATCCTGCTTCTGTTTTCAGGGTTGTTGCAGTTTTTAATTTTTATTTTTTTCAACATTTATTGACTGTCAACAAAAAAGGCTTTATTTTCTACCAGTTTCCTCAATTTAGAAATATAATAATTATCGTGATGAAGAGTATTGGTTAATGTTCTACAAAAAGGAGATTTTAAAAAGGAATCCTTATTTTCTGTCAATAAAACTATCCTATTATTATAATAATATTTTATCGTAATTTTTGAAATATTATCTAATCAAACAATCTAGAGAACCCTGATTTGAGGGTGACCCTTTATGGTAATGGAGAAATTTTATATTGGCTTGTCAGAGGTAGATGAACTGTGTGCTCTGTAAATTCTACTGTAATTGTGTCCATTCTCTGATTTTGTTTCACTTTGGTTGTTAGCTATAAAATTACTGGTAAGTAATAAAACTCAGGTCAAAAGTATTAAACCCTTGTTGCAAATATTACCAAATCATAACAAGGAAATATCATCTGAAAGCCACAATTCCTAGCATTTACCTGTAAAATATGGTTTAAATAACAGGCCTCTTTTTTTTTTTCTTTCTTGGTTTGGCTTATTAAGATTTTACCTTTCTCCTATAACTTGCTATTCAAATGAAAGGGACTGTTTCTGGAACCCACTTTGGTAGATTCTACTTGATAATAAATCGTCTTTAATTATTAAATATTCATAGAGTGTTTTAGCCATTTTATTTTTGTCTGGCAAGGAATTGCATACCATATAACATGTGTCTCTAAAGTATAATGAAAGAAGATGAATGCTTATAATACTCCCTGTAGCTAATTCTTCCTAATCCATTGCCCTTCTTTAAAAAAGAACAGTTGTGATCTTATTTATAATGTTTTAAGGCTCCATAGAGCTCTTACAAATGTTCACTGACTTACAGTTCTATATGAGGCTATAGTGCTCATGCATTGGTCAAAACAAACAGGAGCAAAACAGTACAGCACAGAGTGGGGCTTGGTCAAAACAGGGAAGAGCAAAGGCAAAAACCTGTATTATAGTGATTATATTGCCTTTTCTTCTCATTACATGATATTTCCCATTAGTAAAAGCTTACTCGACCAAATATTTGTTCCACCCTCCTCCTGTGATCTGACATCTCAGTAAATTTATGGCCAGCATTTCTCAACATGCATTTCTAAAGAACAGTTGGTTCAAAGAAATGCTAGCAGATGTTACTTGAAAAAGAGTTCTGAGATCAAATAAGTTTGGGAAATACTAAACTATAGAAAGTTAAACAGGTTTCTTTTCTCAAGGGCTTCTTAGAGTTTTTAGTATGATAATATTCACTGTGAATCCCCACGAAAAAGCATATACATTTGCAAAACTTCCAGAATGCATTTGTCCTTTGAAACATTTTTTCACAGAATATGCTTAGGAGAATCATGTTCCACAGAACCTACTTTAGGAAATACTGAACTAAGTAACTACAATGTGACTGCTGAGTGCATCTTTAAATATGGGAGGCAGGTAGAGGAGTAGGTAATTGGAAAGGCTAACTGTTCTTCTAAAACAATTGACCAAAATACAAAACGAACTTGAAACTGTCAAAGGAGAAACAATTGATACAAAAATGGATACTTTTCATGTGAATACTTACTCCAAAGTGGTATAACACTCTCTTCACATAGATAGAATTAGCTTTATGCTAGCCTTATGAGGTCAAACTGGTCACAAAAATCATGGTTTCTGTCTAAACTACCTCCAAAGGTAAAGTTCTGTCATTGCAGATATCTAAAAATAAACGGAATGGTAAGCTTATAGCAAGGTGGATGACATTGGTATTTTGGTTAAATCAAATACTTAAAATACCCCTTCCAACTTTGACAGTCTATGGTTCTAAGGGTATAGCTTATAATAGTCTATCCCTACAGAGAATGACCAAGTCACAACCGGTAGTACATGTTTTTCTTAGGGATGATTAAGACAGTGCCAAAATAGGTTATTTTGTTTCTTCAAAATGGTTTAGTGGTATTAATGGACCGAATGCTTGTGTCCCCCAAAAATTCATATGCTGAAATTCTTTCCCCTAGTGTGATGGTTAGAAGGTGGGGCCTTTGAAAAGTAATTAGCATGAAGGTGGTGCCCTCATGAATGGGATTAGTGCCTTTTTGAGAAGAGATGCAAAAGAGATTATCTTTCTCTCTGCAATGTGAGGATACAAGAAGACAGCCATCTATAAACCAGGAAAAGGGCCTTCACCAAGGATGAATTATGCTAGCACCCTGATCTCAAACACTCAGCTTCCAGAAGTATATGTTTGTTGTTTAAGCCACCCAATCTATGGTGTAGGTATTCTGTTATAGCAGACTAAAGTAACACAAGTGGCCATCACAGTGGTAGATGCTAGAAATTCAGGACGCATTCACTGAATGCATCTACCCACACATATTAGCAAGGGAAAAAGGTTTATGTATATTTCCCACATCATGTATAAAAGCTCAATAATTCTTTGCTCTAGAAATCTGAAAAGGCTTCATTTTCCTCCACAAATTATAGAATTGAGTAAGTGTTCTCAATTCATGTACTACAAATATAGAATTTTATAATAATATATCACATGACAACACAAACACTAGTTTTTGAAGGAGGAAATAACTATCATCATTTGTAATAGTCTCATGAATGGTTACTATTTATTTATTTAATATTCATAAATTTTCAATGTAAAAATTATCGTTCTAAATTATCTGGTAGGGAAAACCAATTAATCTGGCAGCATCTTCAGTTCTTCAACCATTTCCTGTTTTCTATAACCAGGTTCTAATATTAAAGCATCCCACAGTCCACACACTCTACCCAGAGGTTAACCAGGAAAACAAGTTCAATGTTATGTGTATGCTTTAACTGTAGAACAGTATTTCTGTCCATCCAAAAGTCTACAGCATGGCTGGAAGAAATTATTAGGTCATCTCAACCAAACCAATGATGCCTTTCTTCTTTTATATTTTTTATTCAAGCCCTACAAATATCTTAATTACCTATATGAGGAGGATTACATCTTCCTAGTTTATCATCTTCCACAGTGTCCCTCATTCCAGAATCTTGTCTTAAAATTCAGTCTCAGAGTATTTTCTCCTCAAGTCCTGGATAACCTTTATCATCCTGTCACATTATTTAATGACATAATAAGATTTAAAAACATACCATATGGGTGTACGTGTGTGCATATACACACCTACTGGAACTCTCCTATTATCCATGTTAGTGCTAGTAAGGGTGGATTCCTACCAATTTTCTTATCCAATGGATGCATGCCATCGCAAAAGAACCTGCAACTAAGAGTTAAAGGACATAAATGGGACCATTTATCCTCTGTGACTTTCAGCCTCTTCATCCATGACTAATGCATGTGAGCCAGGAGCCATAGCTTGCATTAAACACTTGCTTAAAAATCTAGTACATTTTTTTCCTCTTGGATTTGTCCAATTATTTTATTCCTGCAAATATACCCTAGGCACTCTTCTAGACACTTAGGAAGGCCCAAGCTCATTGATATAACAAAATAAAGATGAATGAGAAATAGAAGCTCAGGAGCCAGTGTGTCTTCCAGAATAACAAGTCATCTTTTTTTGGTCAGGGAAGAAAGAGAACTTCTAGCAACAGTTCCTAGCACAAGCAGTAGTATCAGCATGCCAGAACCAAGTTGTGTTATGTCAGGCTATCACATCAGACATTGTACTTTATTTCTTTTTTAAAAGACTGACTGAATAGGTCTTATCACTCTCCATCAGAAATGTCCACAGTCCATGCCACCTCTCTGCTCCATCCTAACCAGACATACAGTCTGTATCCAAGTCAATGGTTCCATGATCATAACAATTTTAAGCCCATAAGCTTAACATAGTAATTAGTGACTATTTAAAGGGAGTTTTGTTATATGGTGCATTAAATCAGGGAAAGCCAGGTACACGAGGGATTCCCAGAAGTTTCCTCTATGTACACGTATTTACCTCAAAATGCTGTAATTAAATTCAATGAAATACATGTGTGAAAATGCTTTGAAAACTACAAAGAACTATATAACACTCAAAACTACCTGACCCTCATTATCCACAAACGTTTGGCGCCGAGTCATTTTTCCATAATTTCTTAGTAGATATTTTTAGATCTATTTGAAAGTGCACTAATTCCTTTCGATACTAGAGAATAAGTCTTTTGCATTCATTATATGCAAAATATAACTCATATATCCATATAGTTGATGCAGGATTTTTTGCTCCATAGTTCAGCTAAATCCAGGTTTTTGTCTCACGACCAGGAAAAATTAGGCATGCAGACACATTGAAAGCAAAAGCAAAGCTCTCAACAAAAAGAATGATCCTGCATGCAGGTTTGCCACCTGACAAATTGAATACCAGGCCACCACACACGAGTTGAAGAGGCCAGGCTCCTCCCCTGCATAAGGCACAAATTCCTAGTGGCTCCACCCCATTCTTCCAGCGCACATGCAGCCCTTAGTCTGAGCCACTCCACATTGATTTATTTGAGCTTACTGTGCATGTGTTAAGGGATGGAAGTTTTCACTGTAGGCATGGTTAGGCAAGCCCCCTATGCACAATGACCTGGGCAGGTCAGAAGTTCCCTGGGGATCCTTCCCTGTTTGCCTAGGCATTTGGCTGTCTCTTGTCTCTGTTATAATGATATACTTATCTTCAAGATATGCTGCTAAAATTTTAACAAATTCCTCTAGTCATGAACTGCAAACTTAAAAAGTTGCCAATAAAACCCACTTCCTAAACAATTGTTTTTAAATAATATTTTAAAAATTTTTAAAAATGTGTTTGATGTGGATTGCATTCTTTACAAAATAGGTAATGATTTTCCATCTATATCTGAGTTTTATATTGAATACATTTGAAGTAAAAGAAAATATAAGGAATGGGTTATATACTTGCTTCCAAATTTGTCATTGTAAATCTGGCTATAGAAAGTTCACAAGGTCCATTTATTTTCCTTAATAGCTAGGAAATGTCACAAGATATGTATCATGTCATATTTGTAATTAAACATCTTTCCAGTCAAAAAATAAAACTATTGTGTGACTTTTTTTTTCTTTTTTTTTTTTTGAGACGGAGTTTTGCTCTTGTTGCCCAGGCTGGAGTGCAATGGTGCGATCTCGGTTCACTGCAACCTCCACCTCCTGGGTTCAAGAGATTCTCCTGCCTCAGTCTCCCAAGTAGCTGGGATTACAGTCATGTACTACCATGCCTGGCTAATTTTGCGTTTTTTTTTCAGTAGAGACAGGGTTTCTCCATGTCGGTCAGGCTAGTCCTGAACTCCCAACCTCAAGTGATCTGCCTGCCTTGGCCTCCCAAAGTGCTGGGATCACAGGCATGAGTCACCGTGCTCGGCCCATTTGTGTGACTTTTTTAATGAGTCATGGAAGAGTACTGCTTTACAGTCACAGAGCTTTATGAATGATTGTATTGTTTGGTATTAGATATAGGTAATTGTCATCATTTTCACAGAAATACACAAAAACATTTTTATGCCCTATTTAATTACTTGATTTATCAGTGGACATTTAATAAGTGCCAGTCTAGATGCTGCCATGGGAACTATATCTCCCAGAGTGTACAGCATCCAAAAAAGATTGGCAGTGCACAAGAAATAAGAGTAATGATGGGTGTTAGGAATGAGAAGCTCAGGAAGCTTTTCATCTGAGTTACTACTATGAACATAACACTCCCAAACTCCCTCTTACATTCTCTCACTCTTTAGATGTCTGGTTTGCATGAAAGAGAGGTGACACCATCTACTTTTTGTGTGGAAATCCAAAAATGTCCTAAGGGCATGGGAGTATATGTCAGTCAGAGTCAGGTCAGAAAAACAGAAACAGCATTTCAATAGGGAATTGGTTACCTGGGTGCTAGAGGACTGGACTCAACAAAAATACATGGAGGTAACACAGACATAGTAACTTCCGGGAGAAGCTAACTCCCTAGGGATGGGGAAACAGAGAGAAGAAGTTGAAGGAACCAGATTTATAAGTTTGGAGGGTGAATTCTATAAAGCTGGGTCCCCTCTGAGGAAGAAATGCTGTCCATGTAGTGCTGATGATTCTGTGTGAAAGTAACAATGCTAGTTGTAGGAATACAGGGGGAAAGCTGGAAACTCTAGCCAATTTCCAATACTCAAGGTGACGGGTCATTGCTAGGGTGCTGGTCATAGGAAGATCATGTAAAACATGTCAGAGCAAGTTCCTTCTCCACCCCCCAGTTTTATAGTATCACGTTAGTGTCCCCTACTAGCATAACTTAGAAGAGAAATAGCTGGGAAACGAGAAGTGAAATTTGCATGTCTTAGTCCCAATATCACAAAGCATAATAGAGAAAAGTAGGTTTTGAGCTAATCAGCACTGGGAACCTGAGAGTATAGATCTGTAAATACATCAACCCACTTGGAGTGCTGTTGGTGCCCCTAGCTCTTCCCTCTGTCCCCTACCCCTAATCCCTAGGGAAGTTTGTGCCCCTTGCTGTTACTATCTCTGTGTTACTTCTGTATCTTCCTGTTACCTTTTCTGCCCTCCAATACCAGTTTAAACAATTGTCTCCTTGAAATTTTCATTGTTATGTTTTCCTGACAAAGACAGACTGCTTGACCTTCTCTTGCTCTCCTAACCTTACAAATCCCATGGGGTCTACCACGGGGTGGTGCCAGCCATAGTCAAATGCTGTGACTTATGCTGACCTGTTTGCCTTGAAACCTCCCCTCCGCCTGGGCCTGGATACTGCTCAATTCTTTTAAGCAGTGCCTGATGCAGACTTCATCATCTCTTAACTATTCTGACTAGGTAATCCACCTCAATTTATATCCTGTGTTTCCATTGAAAGCCATATTACTTCTAGCTTGATGGATTTTGTTACTGATCAAGGCCTCACTTAAACAAGTGACATGTCTCATGGGAACTTCCAAAGACATTCATCAGAGAATTGCACTGTAGCCCTTCCTAGCTGGCTCCTTACCATACTATTTGGAAAGCTGTATGTGGGTGGGTATGTCCTTGCACAGTGGGAGGATAAGTTAAGATAAAATATTAATAATTAACAAATATATATATATATATAAATAACCTGGTTGTTACTTAGCTCATTAGTTCAAATGCATTATTAGCCCATTTAATTTTCAAAATAACCTGTGAATTAGGCAATATTTTTACTGTACAGAAGAAGTTCAGCAAAGTAAAGGATTACACTCAAAGCTGAGCCCAGATTCAAACCCAGCCCTTTGTGGTTACAAAATCTTTTCATCTGCTGACTTCTTGCTTTTCAGTGGAGTACCAGGGTCAGACTTCAGCCTGCCTGGAAACTCACTAGCATAATTCAACTGATGTGAAGATGAAATATTGTCCCCATATCCTAACTGACTGCTACTTTCCTATATAATGATTGGGAATTCAATATTGATCCAATTCAACAAAGATTTTTTGAGCCTTGTCTATGAGGCAGGCAAGTGGTAATAATAGCTAACAAACTTATTGAGGGCTTATTGTGTTTGGGGCATTGTTTCAAGAACATGTATGTCTCATTTATGAACAACTCTAGGATAGATCCATTATTAACAACCCCATTTTACAGAGGATGCAATTGAAGCCCAGAGAGGCTTAATGATGTGACTACGATGTCACAGGAACTGGCCTAGCCAAGATAAGAACGCAGGCAGCATGACTCTGAAGTCAATGGTCTTAACCTCTGTGCTATATTTCCTCTTGTGTAAGAGGCTGAAGAGGAAAAAAATGAATAAAACGTAGGCAAGAAGACCAAACACATCTAGAAACATAAGTAATGTGATAATCACCCTTGCAAAGGAATACAGACTGTAGAGAAATCAGTAATTCATTTTAGAGAATCAAAGACAATAACTTTTGAGCTAGTTCTTAAGTATAGATTTCAGAGTTTTAGGAGAAGAGTCAATAAGTCCTGGTGATGGGACACAGAAGACAGACAGATGTCCAGGATGGATCTGTGGAGGAGCACATCTGAGAAGGTAGATGTGGAGATTCACTTTAGACAATGTAAGTTTAAGTGAGTGATAAGAATTAGGCAGCACCCCCACCTCCCCACCCCCACAAATTAAGGCCTAGATTTGAAGATAGGAATCAAAACTATATTATAGATTTTGAAATTTCCATTACACAAGTAATATGTGTCCATAGATGTGATAAGTTGTCCTAGAAAGAGTAGTAGAAACAAAGAAATAAGATT
Organism: Macaca thibetana thibetana; assembly: GCF_024542745.1. Lineage (NCBI taxonomy): Eukaryota > Metazoa > Chordata > Mammalia > Primates > Cercopithecidae > Macaca > Macaca thibetana. Next base: position 79,647,615 of record NC_065589.1, on the reverse strand, counting down.
TTTCTCACTTTTTCTTCTGAGCAGTTACCTACTATGATCAGCAGCAGAGTCAAGACAAAAAGACATAGAACAGAAAGGAGAAAGCGGCCTCTGACATCAGGAACTGATGGCCTGATACTAGCATCTGGGCCCTGGTGTGTTGCTATGAGCTGGCCTAGTACCATCAGCCAAGGCTTAGTTCTCCTGTTGAATACAAAGGGTTTCACAGAACATCAGTATCAGACAAGGCCACTCTGTGATCATGACAGAACTAGGCAATAAGACCACTCTGTAGTCATACCTGAAAACAAATCATGAACATTTTCCAAACCATAAAAATGACCAAATATCTCACTATCCTAGCTAATACCAGTTACTACTGCTTTTTTACCAAGTACAGTTCTAGTCTACCCTGCAGTTAAATAAGAATTATGGAAACACTCAGCCATGGAATTGTACCCACCTATTGACAGTACCCAATCCAGAGCAAACCTTCACTTACTTGAACCCACCCCCAGATCATGCAACTAAACTCTGAATCTCATAAATCCTTTCTAACAACAGCTTACTAGACACCCAACAGTTCCTGTGGGCATATTTTCCTTCATGACAAAGAGTAATAATCACAACTTAGTCAAGTACAGGTGTTTTCCTGGTAGTCTTTTACTGGAGGTCATTGAGAGTAAGGAGAATTCCTAGATATATTTTCCCATTTGATCTGCTTTAAGTAAGAAATTAAAGTATTAAACACTTTGCATTGCTACTCTTTTTGACTTGACTTAAAATTGTCAATATGCACTTAGCTAAACAACCTATTTATTGACACAGTATCTGTTTGGATGATTATTTCACAGTGAAAGAAAACTCAAAACAGTGGAAGCAATAGAAAATCTTACTGTAAATATGAAATAATTTCTCTAAATGCTTGTTTAAATTAATACATGAAGGCCGTGCATGGTGGCTTACGCCTGTAATCCCAGCATTTTGGGAGGCCAAGGCAGACAGACGGACCACGAGGTCAGGAGATTGAGATCATCCTGGCTAACACGGTGAAACCCTGTCTCTACTAAAAATACAAAAAAATTAGCTGGGCATGGTGGCGGGCGCCTGTAGTCCCAGCTACTCAGGAGGCTGAGGCAGGAGAATGGCGTGAACCAAGGAGGTGGAGGTTGCAGTGAGCCGAGATCGTGCCACTGCACTCCAGCCTGGGTGACAGAGCGAGACGTCATCAAAAAAAAAAAAAAAAAAAAAAATTAATACATAAAATTGATATTTAGTCATTACTAATTTCAAACACTCAAACCTTAACAATAATTTTCAAAGTAATAAATTCTTAATAGGTCTGTACACAATAGAGCTTTAAATTTTTTGTCAGACAAGTGAAATAAAATTAGTTACAATTAGCATGTCTTGTTGAAATTGTCAGCCATTATTGGTTTCCCTCTGCTAATATTTTACTACTCTATTTTTGTTTCTGTCATTATCTATGAAAAGGAATATTTATGTAAGAAATCTGGGCCAGGCATGGTGGCTCACGCCTGTAATCCCAGCACTTCGGGAGGCAGTGGTGGGTGGATTGCTTGAGGTCAGGAGTTCAAGACCAGCCTGACCAATATGATGAAATCTGGTCTCTACTAAAAATGCAAAAATTAGTCAGGCGTGGTGGTGGGCACCTGTAATCCAAGCTACTCTGGAGGCTGAGGCAGGAGAATGAACCTGGGAGGTGGAGGTTGCAGTGCCAAGATCACGTCATTGCACTCCAGCCTGGGCGACAGAGTGAGACTCCATCTCAAAAAAAAAGAAAGAAAAGAAAAAACAAAGAAATCTGGCAGACGATGAATCCTCCTTCTTTCAGTAAAGAGTTAGAAAAATCCCTTATTTTTCATTGTTCTTTGACATGATATAATGTAATCAAATGTGACTGATGCAATCTGACAAATTCAGATACAATATGAAATGTCACAGGAAAACAAGGGAAAGCTACTATATTTATCCAGGCTGAAGAGAAACAAAACTTATCATGAAACATAAAAACAAAGCCTTTGGAAAACGAGCAAATAATACACTTCATGGAGTTTGTTCAAATATCTTATTTGAGCTTTTTTGAGATATACTCTATCATGGATATTATATGAAGTTTAGAATTTTTTTTTTCCCACTCGAGAGTAGCACAAGATGGGGCCTTTTCAGTTTTTAAACCTGTTTAAATACAATGGGAACCAGTGCTTTTCAAAAGACCTCTCTTCTGTGGTGTTCATGACTCGAAACCTGTGATTTCTCATAGGTTCCAAGGTAATTCTAAATGGACTACACTTCAGCTAAGCTGTTTTTCTGAGACTGTACCCTGCCTCTGAACTGTGCTAAAATAACCTTGCATTATCCTAATTAGGATTATTCACAATACACACATATTGCAAAGGGCCATTTTCATTTTCAATTAGTTGAAAAGGATTAGTTGCAGTCATACACATATGGTCCTGAATGCTATTATTATTAAACTCAATATTTTTTATTGCTATTAAAATTATACTCCTTACAAATATAACTTAGCTAATGGAGTAAAAAGATGCTCTCTTCCTGACAAATCACTCTCTTCTAAAGAAAATTGTGAAGGTAACAATACATAAACGGAAGAAAATATATGTGTGGTAAAGAGGCTGTTTAATCACAAGTAATGGCAAACCTAAAATTAGTTCCAATTAAAAGAGAAATACATGGAAACCAATCTGAACGTAGCAGATAAAGGGTGGCATGAAGGAGAGATTATTAAGCAGCAGCATATAACAGGACCCCAGGTGCAGCACTTCCTCATTATACCTATTCTTGAGCAGCAATGTCCTGAGTGTATGGTAAACCACAGCACCACCGTCCCCCGCCACGAAAAAAAAAGAAAAAGAAAAAGAAAAAAAAATACTCCAAGGAATAATTTTACACGGTTGCTACACTTGAGATGAACAAGTACATGTTTTTTGGAAGAAAGACCATAACAACTTGGTTTTTACTTCCAAAATACAGCGGCATGTTAATTGCTTGATCAGCCAAATGAAACTAAATGTAATTAAGACTAGTGTGGGGTTAATTTGATCCATAATTATGTTATATAAAGTAAATGAAAATTGTTTCTTTCCTAAATTGCAATTCATTAAAATTACAGATATTAAAATAAGATACTATAAAATTACATGAAGCATGTACACATTAATAGCCATTAGTAATAGCTTGATATTTCTATCTAAGCAACAGTTTATTAAAATGCCAAAAGGTGATATTTGACCACTCACATGACTGATTTTTTTACTCTGTTTTTCTGTACTTCTAAGAAATAGTTCTTTTCTTTTTCTTTTGGCTAATGAAGCAAAGTGTTCCAGTCTTAGTTTGTTTTTACCATTTTTTAAATGTTTATAATCTGCTAAAAAAGGTACAGATCAATTCTCATTGAACCTTTATTAAAATAAAAACACAGGTATTTCATATTCAAAATGACATACAGGTATGTACATTTCATAAGATGTCAAATGCATACAGTATAAGTAAAGTATTTGGGAGATTTTTGTTTTCAAAACCAAATTCTGAATCACTGATTAAAATTATAGTCACACTATATATTTATATAACATTTTGGTTTTAAGCTGATAAAACAGAATTGGGCATAAGAACATTAACTTAAGAAAAATGAAAGGAGGTAACATTTATTGCATGCTGTTTTGAGCATTGTGCTATGCACTATAAATAACCTATTTTTACCCCCTCGTAAAGTTGGTGTTATTGTCTCCCATTAACAGATGAGAGAACTGAGGCTCGAGAGATGTAAGGAACTTGCCTGAAGTCATGGAGCTACTTGTGCCATTTACTGTGAGGTGGGGGAGGAGTTCTTTTCTCTTACACATGATGTCAAAACATAGAGAAGCCAATTAATTTGCCTGATACAGCAACATAGTATTTTAATTCCAACCTTATATTCTTATTCATTGAAGATAATGTGTTTATTTCTGTGAGACTAAAAAACAGAATGTGATAGCATATTATCTCTGTGCCCATTCACATGACATTAAATATAAGTTAGCCAAATAATCCTATTATTCTGAGTCCCTAAACATCTACAGGGCCTACTTAGTGGTGGAGAAAGAAATACAGATGACAAGTGGAACTATCTTATTGAATAGTAATAAACACCTTACATGGGATTCCACCAAGTACACATAGAAAAGCCCTATGTTTTAGAGTAAGAACAGAAAGCATAGGCTGATTATTATACTGTTGAATTGGAGGGAAAAGAATGAGTGAGGCTGGGAGGAAGGAGTGCAAAACAGTAGAAAGTATTTCTAGATTCTGTTGAGGAGCACTGGCCTCCCTGCATGTGATAATGCTTTTTACCTTTACTCACTTCAGGCTTGAGGAAAAAAGCGATGACTTGAAAACTTGATGTTATTGTAAAGAAAAAGCATTTGTAATAGAATTTAGGTACAACAGTCAGCAATAGCAGTCTATCAGTTACAGAACCAGAGACATTCAAACCAAGTCTAACTGAAACTTCAGTGTACCGCAATATATTTATTTATTTCTATGAATCAATTTATCTGCACATTCTTGAGAATCTTATGTACTTTCTTTGCATAATAAACTGTCACTATATTACTATTAAAAATAGTATGCAAACATTAACAAACAATTCTCTGTAATTGATTGTACTGCACTAATGACAACCATCCTTAAATTTTTTGGAAATCACCTGCATTGCTCTTTCAGTCGAAGCCATGTTTCATAAAAGAAAAAATAAAACAAAAAAAAACCATACTTAAGAAGTTGCCAGAATATATTATTTACAGTAAGCATGTATGCTTAACAAACCAAATATTTAATATTTCATGCATGAAAAATGGGCAGACATCACAGTCATTAGTATTCCAGGTGAGGCAGAACATGCAAATTTACTCAGCCATTAAAGAATGAGTCATATGCTATTTAATATAACAAAATAGTTTATGTATATTAGAGTAAACAGTGAAATCACAATAGAAAAAAAATGGATTTGATTCAGATGTTGAGCTGCTATGTAAACCAATTATCTATCCGGAGGGAAACAGCTCTGTCTACAACTACTTAGGCTCTAGGGCCTATTACAAACCGTGGAGTGGGCTGTTGTTTCTGTTCTCTAGGGGATTTACCACGTCACACTAGAAATAGCTGACAATAATTAGAAAGCCTGCTTCTGCCAGTATTGCACACATTTTTAATACGTTCCTAAGTATTATGGGAGATAATACACAAGGTCTTTAGAATTCTAGTCATGCCACCCAAGCCATGGAAAGGACAACTAGACAATAGCCCCAAACTGGACTGTGACAGGCTAATTATTGTGGCTTCATCATAAAACCTCCTTTTACATAGGTCACCTGGGAAGTGTAATTAAAAATGCATTATTGGGGTATTTTTTATTGAAGCAATTAAATTAAAAAGCCAAAAAAATAATTATATGAGGAGCAAATAATAATGTTGGTCAACAGCGTTTATCTAAGAAAGAGAGAACACGTCAGTGGTTCATTAGCAGTAAATGTGTTAACGGGAATCTGTTTGAAAAATGAGCCATAGAATGGCTTTTAAATACGCAGATTAAAGGATTTATAATGTCAAGTTTAACACAGAAATTATAGATAGTATTACATAACTATGAGTAATAGCACCTTTAATATGACTTAGTAGAATGATTTACATCATACTTTGTGCTGCTTCAATTGTATGAGTATTACATGTGCTACATCTCAGCTAGATAAGTTGCCTTATTTTTTTAACACACTTACCAGTCTGTTCTTCTAATTATATGGTACATCTAAATAATTAGATGTTAAAATATGTATCTTCCAGGGCAGAATTTTTGTCTTGGATATCCATTCTATGTAAAGATACCAAAACATGACACCAATTATTTAGGAAAAAATTTATAAAGCTGTAAATATATCACATTGAGCTATTCCTCCCTGTCTCAAAATTCTATTGGTACTTCTCTGCATCATCATTGTTATTATCACCATCACCACTATAATGATCGTAATCACTAATAATTAATGAATGTTTATTACTTGCAAGGAACTAAACATTGCATATTGTATAGACTTTTACTTTTGATTCTCTAACCTTAAGGGATTAATATTTTATCTCTGTTTTTTAAATAAAGCTAATCAATTATATATAAATATATATAATTAAACATATAATTGATATATAATATAAGTAGGTAATGTATTATCTATTTATTCATAAAATGCAAACTCTTCTTCAATAGACTATCCTACGGTAGTGATAATTTTTACTTTTATGCTACTGGAAATCTTCCATACTTTAAGCCTACTTATTTTTACTGAATATTTTTCAGATAAATAAAAGAGAGACAAACAGCTACTAAGTCAGAATTTCACATGGTATTGTTTTGTTCACTTAGGAGAAGAAAATCAAATTCAGAGAGGTAGAGGAACATCAATTATGAAAAGCTGTGAATGCCAGAGTGAATAAATAAGTGGATGAATAGGTAAAAGACAGAACTTGAAAACATAAGTTTATTGGTATATATGGAAATCTTGATTCAAGAAAAATGGTTTATGGTTGACAGAAAAAAGTGTTCTATTTATTTTCTATCTTAAGATTGAGTGTTGGTCATGAACTAAGTATTGGTTAGTGAGTCTACATTATATCTTGGCATATTATGATTAATTTAATTAATAGTTTCAGTATCATAATGCTGGATTAGAATTTTTATTAGTGTTAATATTTTTCATATCAGTAGTTTCCATTCTTGAATATCTACTGTAAACCAGGCCTTGTGCTAAAGACTTTACATGCATTATCTCTAAGCGTCCACACATCACTGAATGAAATTATTCTCATTTTAGAGATGAGAAACTTGTAGTTCAAGAGGTCAAGTGACTTCCAAAGTCACGTTGCTGACAAATTGAGAAGCTCAGATTTGAGCCCAGTCTATCTAATTTCAAATGCATGCGTTTTCCAGTATTACACTTTCATTAGGGAAGAGTTTACAGAAGACATTAACATAATTTTGGATTGTTTTCTTTTTCACATGTTGTAAATCTTCCTTAACCCAAAATTTAAATTCATTCAAAATTTATAAAGCTCAAGTAACCAAAACCATTTTCTGAATATTGTGTATTGATAATTGAGACTTACCATGATAGCTATAACACATGATTTTGAGTTCTTAAAGAAAAAAATAAGTTCTTAAATAAAAAAAAAAAGATTAAGAATCACTGTGCATTCAGATTGAAGAATGTCTTTACAGTATAGTTGTTTAAAATTAGACATTGAAAATCTATGCGTGATGTGCATATGTTACCTTGGCTATTCATGCAAATCAGTACTCTATGTTCTCAATATTGAATACATGGAAAGATGCTAATTTATGGAAAGATGCTAATTTATCGTTTGTCAACTATTACATCATAAACACAGAACTTTTACTGTGAGTACATATTTTAAACATGTTAGCTTTTTATGGTACTATGTTCTAATAGTACATTTATTATTTATTATAGTAGCTGCTCTGAAGTTTATAGAACAAATTGCATATATTGGATGTCGGAACATTACATGCTAATTGTATCAAAAGAGGAAACTACCATTCACTAAAAAGGTCCTCTTTAGAGTTTTTCTCTGGAAACCTCAAACTAATATCTATGTCTTGGAGTAGGATGATCTATAAATTAGATCAGGGTCTAGGAAAGTAAATAGAGCAATGTTAGACTTTTGAAACATATGGTAAAACATTTTTTAGATTATAATGAAGGAGAATTAAAAAGCTTGTTCCCCTTAAGATAAATAGCTGGTATTTTTTAAATCAGGTAGCTGAATAAACTTTGGATCAGTACATTCTCTAACTCCTCTTTACTAGACTGTTCTAGCCTCCTGTAAACCACCTGGGAAAAATATACATTTTAGCTTTAGGTAGTCACAGATTGCACGGATGTGCAAAGAAGAGTACTCAATGCATGAAGCACTATAGAAAGCTCAAAATTAATTGTAGGAAACGATTAATTTTCAAGGATTTACACCCAAACCAGAACTATACAAACATCAAGGTGATGTGTTTATAACATCTATCATCCCTCTGTATGCCAATGTTTCATAAACATGTCCCAGGACCTACTCAGTACACCAAACTGTGCATAAAAGGAACTGAAGTTAGTGTAACATTTTTTTAAACAACCATTAACACCTTATCCCATTTATTTACTGTATTTATTTTTCTTTGAAGTAGGGGATCATTTCTGATCACTCCTTTAACACCTCAACTTTATTTCTGCAGCTTTTCTCTTTGACCTTCAAATTTTACCAATTGTCAAAATTATTTGTTATATACTGGCTCTGCTTCCCAGACTTACATAAATAGAAAAAAAAAGCTAGCACTTCCTACATTCCCGATAATACATGCAATGTGTTTTATATATTTAATTTAGTCTTCACAATAAGTTATGAGATAGGTACAACTATTATCTCTAGTTTCCAAATGAAAACAAAACAAAACAAAAAAAACTAAGGCTCAGAAAGGTTAAGGAATTTGGATAGGACCATACAGTTCATAAGAAGTAGAGCTGGGATAAAACTAGGTTTACTTGAGTTTAAACCCTTGTTCTTTTTCATTATGTCTTACTGCCTCAACTAGACTTCAGAGAAACCATCTCCTTTCTAACACTTTTAGGCAGACATACTAGTAACTGATCCCATTTCTTAGAAGCCATTTTATAGCCAATACTGATTAGGAGAGGTTGCCATGCTCCCCAAACTCAATTTTCTGTCCGGAAGGTAAACTAAACTAATTCACTTCATGAGTCTTACTGAATTCCACAGCAATATTTGAGATGTCCAGGCTGAATCTAGGACTCTATGATTCTTGCAACTTTGGTGGGTCAAAGTTAAGAAAGCATTCAATAAAACAAAACCAAACAAAACTATCATTTTAAAGCAGCAAAAAGTTTTTATCTGACAAGAGACAGAGATTTCAGGGCATATTAGTTCTGAGAAACCCACCCAAATGGTCCTGTAAAGATGAAATAGGATCCAAAGACCTTCTTTGGAAATGGAAACTAGAACTCCTCCAGCTGCTAGATTATAAATACTAACTATGCGTGAGACCCAGAGAGCTTTGGAGGAAATAAGTCTTCTCAGTGAGGCACAAAGGTGTTGAAGAGATGTCATGATATTTACTGAACAGGATTTACGAATTATAAATGTTAGAAGTTGTGGATATTTTCTCATAAGAGAATCTATGAGACCTCAGACAGAAGAGGAACTTCATCAAAGTTCAGTCTGTAAAGTGAGGCACAAAATTAAGACAAGAAAAAAACAGTTTTCCCTTCTCTAGTGCAGCACCTCGATGTTGGAAGTCCATTTTAAAGTGCCTTTTTTTTCCCCCAACACATGTCCTATAGAAAAGCAATTAACTGAAAGTTTTTAAAATATGAATTATTCGTTTTAGGTTTTCTTGGTATAAATTGTATAATCTACAAATGATGAATACACTTGCTTCTTACACTTAGTTTATATATTTTTCCTTGTGTTATTACATTTGCTGTAATGGCGAGTCATTTAAAATTACATGAAACAATGAAAACAGTGAATTTGAGCACCTTCTAGAAGAAAGGACTTGAGAAAGAGAGGCCACAAGGAAAGTGAACAGCTAAAATGTGATTATGTACTGTGATGATGATGGCTAGGACTAGGGTAACATCTACAGCAATCAAAAAGAAAGAATATTTCTGAGAGGTTAAAGAATTGTTTGGTCTCAGTGATGTGAGAAAATAATGTTAAACTTGTCAAAAAACGAATCTGCATTATAACATCAGAATAACCAGAAAATTTATCACATTTTAAAAGTAAATAATATTACACTTAATTAACGTAAAAGAAATTGACTACAATTATTCGTTTATAAAGAGTTTCTAAAGATTAATGAGAATATTAAAGAGAAATTAACAGATATTAATATTTAAATGTTATTCTGAATCTCCAGGTACTGATATTTAACTTAATATTATCATAATAATTCTTAATATTTAATATGTTCATATTACTTTTCCAGTTTCAAAGTGACTTTACATATATTGCCACACTTGATTCTCACAATGACTCTGTGAAATAAATAATAGCAGAGATATTCAGCATTCCTAGCTTTATAGATTGTACAACACCATCACTTACATTATTGATGTTCATATTTTCATCAATCATTTTATTGCTCAGTTCTGTGGTTTCTACGTGAACTTAAATATATTTTCAATACCAGCACATCAGATTTATTTTACTGAATGTGCTCTACTATCTACAATACACAGATATTAAATGTCACTCCATTAAGTTACATTATTTTTTATCTATGAATTTTTTTGACATTGATGTTCTGTATGATGGTTACAGTCTATTCCTAAAAACTGATATGGATGTTTATGATATGACATGATATGATATGATATGATATGATATGATGCTGCCAAACTGTTTTCCAGAGTGACTATAAAATTTTACATTTTCACAAGCAATGTATCAGTAATCCATCTTTTCTGCATCCTTGCCAGCTTTTGATGTTGTCACTATTTTTTATTTTAGCCATTCTGACAGGTGTGTAGCCAGTTCTCATTGTAATTTTAATTGACATTTCCCTAGCGATTAATTTTGTGAAACATATTTTTCTTGGGCTTACTTGCCATCTGTGTATCCTCTTAGGTGAAATATCTGTTCATGCCTTGTGCCCATCTTCTAATTGGATTGTTTGATATTTAATATTCAATTTTGAAAGTTTCTTATATATTTTACACACTAGTTATTTGTCCAATATGTGATTCCAAATATTTTCTCCCAGTCTCTAGCTTCTCATTTCATCATCTTTACTTGGGATTTGGCAAAGCAAAAGTTCTCTAATTTTGATAAGGTCCAATTTATCAATTTTTTCTTTTGTACTCTTGGGCATTTATCTGAGAAAAATGAAAATATATGCTTACATAAAAACCTGTACACACATTTTCATAGATTGATTTGTATTTATTTATTTGATCTTAATGCAAGTCATAAATTAAAATAGATTTTTTGTTCCAGAGCCTAAGTCTAAGAACAATCTCACTCATTTCTCATATTGCTTTTCATCATTTCCATAACAGTTATCTATCACATGAAATTTAGTAATTTCCCAATATATTTAACAAAAGATTTTGTATAAGTAATGCATGGTTTCTGGTTATAGGGACAATTACTTTTATTTATAGCATTTCTTTCAAATATAACAACTATATTTATCAATTCAATAATAGTAAGCATCTACCATATTATCAATGATTGAGAAAAGTTCAATATATGATTTCCTTTAGCTGTTTAGCTCATTTCAGAGTAGAGATGTAAGTGAATCACTGCAATATAGTGTGATAAGTGTTTTGGTAGTAGTGAATCTGGCAAGGTGACAAGAGATAGCATTACAAACCAAGAGTTACTTGCATCTGGTTCAGGTGGTACACAAGTTTGGGTGGAAAAGAGTATTTCAGTCCCAGAAAAAAGTGTATAAAAATGTAGAGGCACCAAGTAATATGAAACATTTGGGAAAATGCAAGTCATTGGCTCTGCCTGTAACATACAGAATGAGTTGGGGAGCTGTGGGAGATGAGGTCTGTTAAAAAGTTATGCCAGGTATAATGTTAGCTTATTTGAGATCTTTCTTCTTTTAAAAATGATAAATATTTGAGGTGATGAATATGTTTACTAGCCTGATTTGATCATTTCACAATGTACATATGTATCAAAACATCACTTTGTACACTACAAATATATGCAATTATTACTTGTTAATGAAAAATAAAGCTTTTAAAAAAGTTATACATGATCAAATTTTATTCTGTAATAAAAGAAATCATGAAAATATTTTTGAGTGTGGCAAAGCTAACATCAGATTTAACTTAAAAAAAAAAAACCTACCATTAACATGGAGATGGAATTAGAGAAAAGTGAGATTAGAAGCAGAGAGAATAGCTAAAAGACTATGGTCAAGACCATGTGAGAAATATGGGGTGTATGGACGTGACAGTTGTGAGGATGTGTTGAGGAAATATTTAAAAGCTATTTAGAAAATAGAAATGACAAGATTGGTGACATATTTAACATGTGTAGTGAGGAAGAGAAAGGGATCGAGAAAGACTCACTGGTTTTCTGACTTGAGTTTCCAATGAATCCATGGTTCTTCACTTGGATAGAGAATGCAGGGAAAGGGACAGTCTTACCTAAGGAGAAGGAGAGTGTGGACAGTGGATTTGTTTGAGACTTGTGGAGTTTGAAATATCTCTTGGACATGTAGGTGCTCTAGCCAACACCTCTTAAATTTGAATGTGCATATGAATCATCTGGGGATCTTGCTAAAAGGCAGATCTTGATTTAGAAGCTCTGTAGTGGATCTCAAGGTTTTTCATTTTTAATAAGCTCCCAGGTGATGTCAATGTCATTGATTCTGCAGAGCATACTTTGTAGGCAACATCTTTAACCCTAAGTGCCAACAGGATATCTGCTGATGATAAGGTAACATTTGCAGAAGGAAAAAAGAAAAGAACGAAAAAGAAAACAAGAGGGTGAATTGGGGCAGGTAGAGCAGAGAGAATGAAGATGCTGTGAGAAAGTTGAGAAGAAAGATAAAGTAAGGCAAAAAGAGGTGCTAATAAGTATCAGTGTGTCAGCGAAAATCACCTTTGTTGTATTTTAGTAACACCTATACCAAAGGATGCCTAGCCCTCCTCTGTCTAGAAAATATTATCAAGTTATTTTAAAAACTTGTTAAAGCCTGCCAGAGCATAGGTATCAAAGAGCCAATATGAACAGGAGAGATATGAAGCCAATTTTTCAGAACTCAAAGGTCTTATTTTATTTACCCAATGAAATGAATGGTATAGAAGGATATACTTGGTACATTTACAACAAGATAGTCAATGCCTAATAAAGAGTAATATTAAAACAAAAATACATTTTTTAATTGCCAGGATAAAATAAGGGAAATTGAAGACACCCAAAGCTATTTCTCATACCAGAGAATTTTAGTTTATAGCTTAGTTTGCTTTGTTTTGTTTTGTTTTCAACACCAGGCTACATTCTCACTGGCTTAGTAGTTTTCAGTGTGGTCCTGCCAGAAAGGTGGTAACCTTCATGACCTCTCCAGGTCTTTCCAACCCTTGAATTATTTGGCTGTTTACTCCTCTGTTTCTCCTTTTATCTGTCCAGGCTTAACTTGTCTTTTCCTATTGCATTCAACTAAATAAATACTAAGTATACTACACTTTTGTAAGTTAATAACTATTATTCATTTTCATTTAATTATTTTTATCAAATTGTTTCAAAGTGTTTTTAAGTATATCTTTTAAGGACAGAATATCCAAATGCCCACAAATATGTCTCATTTTAAGAAGCACTCACTGATCTATATAATTCCTGTCTAGTCATCTAATCACAATCATAGACAAGGAAATTACTAGGTTAATAGGAGAAAATGATCATCTATCAGGAGGTAATCAATAGTATGTTACTTTTGGCATTGTCTTATTCAGTTAATTTTGTTCTATGAAATATTTTTTCTGGTGCCAAATTATGCCACAAGCTTAATTTTTACTAGGAAAAATATATATAAGGTAACTAACTTATAAAAGAAGTCCATACTAAAATGTAATTATGATTACTGAGACATTCTAGCAAAGCCATAACTAACTATTCTAATTTTTTATTCAGATATCTATCAAAGTGTTTTAATATTTCACAATAGTTAACTCATTAATCCTTATATTCTCTCTGTGGTACAGGTAGATAATCTGATTAATTTTATTTTGCTGATGTTATTTTCTTTTAAAAAAGAAAAATGATTATCATAAAATGACTTGCTACACTGTTGTGTTTGAGGGAGGGGAACTAACAATTCTTGACGCTTTAGTTATCACCAAGATCATTTTACTATGAAGATTCAGTGAATAAATTTCTGAGAAGTGAAATTGACTGACAGGTTTTTGTTGTTCTTATTGTTTAAGCAGACCATACTGTCAACAATATTTCTTTTTCTTTCCTTTTCTTTTGTGTGTGCCTTTCCTTTCTTTTTTAAAAATTATACTTTAAGTTCTAGAGTACATGTGTACAATGTGCAGGTTTGTTACATGTGTATACATGTGCCATGTTGGTGTGCTGCACCTATTAATTAATCATTTACATTAGATATATCTTCTAATGCTATCCCTCCCCGACCCACCACGACAGGCCCCTGTGTGTGATGCTCCCCACCCTGTGTCCAACTGTTCGCATTGTTCAGTTCCCACCTATGAGTGAGAACATGCAGTGTTTGGTTTCCTGTCCTTGCTATAGTTTGCTCAGAATGATGGTTTCCAGATTCATCCAGGTCCCTACAAAGGATATGAATTCATCCTTTTTTATGGTTGCATAGTATTTCATGATGTATATGTGCCACATTTTTTTAATCCAGTCTATCATTGATGGCCATTTGGGTTGGTTCCAAGTCCTTGCTATCGTGAAGAGTGCCACAATAAACATATGTGTCATGTGTCTTTACTGCATAATCCTTTGGGTATATACCCAGTAATGGGATGGCTGGGTCAAATGGTATTTCTAGTCCTAGATCCTTGAGGAATCGTCACACTGTCTTCCACAATAGTTGAACTAATTTACCATCCCACCAACAGTGTAAAAGTGTTCCTATTTCTCCACATCCTCTCCAGCACCTGTGGTTTCCTGATTTTTTAATGATCGCCATTCTAACTGGTGTGAGATGGTATCTCATTGTGGTTTTGATTTGCATTTCTCTGATGGCAAGTGATGATAAGCATTTTTTCATGTGTCTGTTAGCTGTATGAATATCTTCTTTTGAGAAGTGTCTGTTCATATCCTTCACCCACTTTTTGATGGGGTTATTTAATTTTTTCTTGTAAATTTGTTTAAGTTCTTTGTAGATTCTGGATATTAGCCCTTTGTCAGATGGGTAGACTGTAAAAATTTTCTCCCATTCTGTAGATTGCCTGTTCACTCTGATGGTAGTTTCTTTTGCTGTGCAGAAGTTCTTTAATTAGATCCTTTGTGTCAATTTTGGCTTTTGTTGCCATTGCTTTTGGTGTTTTAGACATGAAGTCCTTGCCCATGCCTATGTCCTGAATGACAATGCCTAGGTTTCCTTCTAGGGTTTTTATGGTTTTAGGTCTAACATTTAAGTCTTTAATCCATCTTGAATTAATTTTTGTATAAGGTGTAAGGAAGAGATCCAGTTTCAGCTTTCTACATATGGCTAGCCAGTTTTCCCTGCACCATTTATTAAATAGGGAATCCTTTCCCCATTTCTTGTTTTTGTCAGGTTTGTCAAAGATCAGATGGTTGTAGATGTGTGGTATTATTTCTGAGGGCTCTGTCCTGTTCCGTTGGTCTATATCTCTGTTTTTGTACCATTACCATGCTGTTTTGCCTTGTAGTATAGTTTGAAGTCAGGTAGCATGATGTCTCCAGCTTTGTTCTTTTGACTTAGGATTGTGTTGGTAATGTGGGCTCTTTTTTGGTTCCATATGAACTTTTTTTTTTTTTTTTTTTTTTTTTTTTTTTTTTTGAGACGGAGTCTCTGCCGCCCGGGCTGGAGTGCAGTGGCCGGATCTCAGCTCACTGCAAGCTCCGCCTCCCGGGTTTACGCCATTCTCCTGCCTCAGCCTCCCGAGTAGCTGGGACTACACAGGCGCCCGCCACCTAGCCCGGCTAGTTTTTTGTATTTTTTAGTAGAGACGGGGTTTCACTGTGTTAGCCAGGATGGTCTCGATCTCCTGACCTCGTGATCCGCCCGTCTCGGCCTCCCAAAGTGCTGGGATTACAGGCTTGAGCCACCGCGCCTGGCCGGATATGAACTTTAAAGTACTTTTTTTCCAATTCTGTGAAGAAAGTCATTGGTAGCTTGATGGGGATGGCATTGAATCTATAAATTACCTTGGGCAGTATGGCCATTTTCACGATATTGATTCTTGCTATCCATGAGCATGGAATGTTCTTCCATTTGTTTGTGTCCTCTTTTATTTTGTTGAGCAGTGGTTTGTAGTATCTGGAAAATCGGGACACTCCCACCCTAATACTGTGCTTTTCCAACAGTCTTAGCAAATGGCACACTGGGAGATTATATCCTGCGCCTGGCTCGGATCGGAGGGTCCCATGCCCATGGAGCCTCGCTCACTGCTAGCACAGCAGTCTGACATGGAACTGCAAGGTGGCAGTGAGGCTGGGGGAGGGGCATCTGCCATTGCTGAGGCTTGAATTGGTAAACAAAGCGGCTGGTAAGCTCGAACTGGGTGCAGCCCACTGCAGCTCAAGGTTGTCTGCCTGCCTCTGTAGACTCCATCTCTGGGGGCAGGGCATAGCTGAACAAAAGGCAGCAGAAACTTCTGCAGACTTAAACGTCCCTGTCTGACAGCTTTGAAGAGAGTAGTGGTTCTCTCAGCACAGAGTTTGAGATCTGAGAAAGGACAGACTGCCTCCTCAAGTGGGTCCCTGACCCCCGAGTAGCCTAACTGTGAGACACCTCCCAGTAGGGGCCGACTGACACCTCATACAGCTGGGTACCCCTCTGAGACAAAGCTTCCAGAGAAAGGATCAGGCAGCAACATTTACCGTTCTGGCATATTTGCTGTTCTGCAGCCTCCACTGGTGATACCCAGGCAAATGGTCTGGAGTGGATCTCCAGCAAACTCCAACAAACCTGAAGCTGAGGGTCCTGACTGTTAGAAGGAAAACAAACAAACAGAAAGGACATCCACACACCAAAACTCCATCTGTATGTCACCATCATCAAAGACCAAAGGTAGATAAAACCACAAAGATGGGGAGAAACCAGAGCAGAAAAGCTGAAAATTCTAAAACTCAGAGCGCCTCTTCTCCTCCAAAGGAACGCAGCTCCTCACCAGCAATGGAACAAAGCTGGACGGAGAATGACTTTGATGAGTTGAGAGAAGAATGCTTCAGGTGATTTGTAATAACAAACTTCTCCGAGCTAAAGGAGGATGTTAGAACCCATCATAAAGAAGCTAAAAACCTTGAAAAAATATTAGACAAATGGCTAACTAGAATAAACAGTGTAGAGAAGACCTTAAATGACCTGATGGAGCTGAAAACCATGGCATGAGAACTACGTGATGCATGCAAAAGCTTCAGTAGCTGATTCGATCAAGTGGAAGAAAGGGTATCAGTGATTGAAGATCAAATAAATGAAATGAAGTGATAAGAGAAGTTTAGAGAAAAAAGAGTAAAAAGAAATGAACAAAGCCTCCAAGAAATATGGGATTATGTGAAAAGACCAAATCTACATCTGATTAGTGTACTTGAAAGTGATGCAGAGAATGGAACTAAGTTGGAAACACTCTTCAGGATATTATCCAGGAGAACTCCAACCTAGCAAGGCAGGCCAACATTCTAATTCAGGAAATACAGAGAACACCACAAAGATACTCCTCGAGAAGAGCAACTCCAAGACACATAATTGTCAGATTTGCCACAGTTGAAATGAAGGAAAAAGTGTTAAGGGCAGCCAGAGAGAAAGGTCGAGTTACCCACAAAGGGAAACCCATCTGACTAATAGTGGATTTCTCAGCAGAAACTCTACAAGCCAGAAGAGAATGGGGACCAATATTCAACATTCTTAAAGAAAAGAATTTTCAACCAGAATTTCATATCCAGCCAAACTAAGCTTCATAAGTGAAGGAGAGATAAAATCCTTTACGGACAAGCAAATGCTGAGAGATTTTGTCACCACCAGGCCTGCGTTACAAGAGCTCCTGAAAGAAGCACTA
The DNA here is from genome assembly GCF_024542745.1 of Macaca thibetana thibetana. NCBI lineage: Eukaryota > Metazoa > Chordata > Mammalia > Primates > Cercopithecidae > Macaca > Macaca thibetana. The sequence goes on along the minus strand of NC_065589.1, from coordinate 79,629,805 downwards.
AACATGGAAAGGAACAACTGGTACCAGCCACTGCAAAAACATGCCAAATTGTAAAGACCATCGATGCTAGGAAGAAGCTGCATCAACTAACGAGCAAAATAACCAGCTAACATCATAATGACAGGATCAAATTCACACATAACAATACTAACCTTAAATGTAAATGGGCTAAATACTCCAATTAAAAGACACAGACTGGCAACTTGGATAAAGAGTCAAGACCCATCAGTGTGCTGTATTCAGGAGACCCATCTCACATGCAGAGACACACGCTCAAAATAAAAGGATAGAGGAAGATCTACCAAGCAAATGGGAAGCGAAAAAAAAGCAGGGGTTGCAATCCTAGTCTCTGATAAAACAGACTTCAAACCAACAAAGATAAAAAGAGACAAAGAAGGCCATTACATAATGGTAAAGGGATCAATTCAACAAGAAGAGCTAACTATCCTAAATATATATACACCCAATTCAGAGGAACCCAGATTCATAAAGCAAGTCCTTAGAGACCCTACAAAGAGACTTAGACTCCCACACAATACTAATGGGAGACTTTAACACCCCACTGTCAACATTAGACAGATCAAGAAGACAGAAGGTTAACAAGGATATCCAGGAATTGAATTCAGCTCTGCACCAAGCAGACCTAATAGACATCTACAGAACTCTCCACCCTAAATCAACAGAATATACATTCTTCTCAGAACATTTTCCCTTAGTATGATCACAAATTGAATGCTTTCTTCAAGGATGCATATCTTACTGTGTAATATCAAATTTTGTTCCATATTGGCAAATTTTACTTTAAAGGTAAATTGTTTGTTTTGCCCAGAGGTCACTATATTGAATACTACCATTTGTATTGCCTTTCTGCTCTGTGTGTGTGTGTGTGTGTGTGTGTGTGTGTGTGTGTGTGTGTGTGTGAAAATAATTCTAGTTAGATTTAAGAAGGAATGATCTACCCCAAACCGCTTGTTTATAAGATGTATCTCTAGAGCTTAATCTACTAACAATGCTAATTTGGTTTTTTTAAAGTTGTAATAATCTAATTACTTCTTCATATGCAAAATTCACTCTCTACTTTTCTTAGGTTTTCTAAATGTGGTGACTAAAGAAGAATATCAATGAATTTAACTTTTAGCCAAGTAAGTCTTTTTTTTTCTGTTGTCAGAGCAAGCCATTCTAAAGCTTTAGCTATTAAGTGTAATGATTAATTATGCCTAAAAATTCAACTGTGAAGATAAAGAAATTTAGAAAGTAATGAAAATATGGAAGAGAAAGTTTGTGTGTGTATATATAGGGATTGAATTCAATTAAGTAAGGAAAGATAATCAGAAGATATGATGAAAAAAGCAATAAAAATGTGGCATTTCTAATTACCATGGATTGGAATACTGGAAAGCCCATGTGAAATATCTTTTTCCGCCTCTCCACGTCACAGAGAATGTAGAAAATTATCAGAAGAGAGAATCTAGTTGCTTCCTTTTGGGAGGTGGGATGAGATGGTGGGAGTATATAGTAGGTTCCTGTTATTCTGTATTATATTTTTTAAAGTAAGTTTAAAAGTGCTATTTATATTGGGCTTAACCTGTTGTTGTATCAATTACTCCAGCTATTAGAAGTCATGTCTTAATGAACTACAGTTATGGATAGTTAGAGAGAACAGACTCCCACCAATCATGTTTCTATAGTTCTTTCTAATAAGTATTCAACTATACACATACCTGTGTGTGAGTGTATACAAATATGGTTGTTCATCAATGCCAAACAGCAAGTCATTTCTTGCCTATACTGTTACGTGTTGTGATGTTTAATTTCATGTGTCAGGTTGGCTAGGTTGTGATATCCAGTTGTCTGGTCAAACATCAGTCTAGATGTTACTGTGAAGGTATTTTTTAGATATGATTAACATTTAAGTAAGTGGACTTTGAGTAAAACAGATTGTTCTCCATAACATGGGCAGGCCTCATCCAATCAGTTGAAGACCTTCACAGCAAAAGAGAATTTCCAGCTTGCTATCTTGGGGAATTCAGAATTCAAGGCTGCAACATCAGCCCATACCTTAGTCTCCAACCTGTCAGTCTGCCCTGTGGATTTCAGACTTGCCAGCCACTACAACTGTGTGAGCCAGTTTTTAAAAATCAGTCTCTTTCTCTCTCCCTCTCTCTTCATTTTCTTCCCTGTTTCTATGGAGAATCCTCACTAATACACATAATCAAAGGATGATTTTAGTGTCACAATGCAATTGATACTCACCTTTGGATTTTTTGACTCTAGATGAGAAGAGGAATAATAGTCTATGTTCATTGCTCTATATCAGATAACATGAATGGAATCATTTCAAAATAATTTGTACACAGATTCTGTTCTTACTGGCATCCTCTAAGACTAGATCTTTATCTAATGCCTAAATTACATATCTATCTTATTCTCCCTTCTACTACATATATAAACAGGTTATCCTAATATTGACATAAATCCGAAAGCTCTATAGTAGCTAAATAAAATAAGTTCTGACCTGCCCAGTGCCTAGTACCAAAAGCTCTTCAGAATTTGATCTGCACGATTTGATATCTTCTAAATTCCCAGCATCAATTTTACAATCTAGTAAGGCCAAATTCTTCATTGTTTCCAAAGATGCCAAGCTCATTTGTGCCTTCTCTTTTTTCCTCTATTTTTTTTTTCTTACTTTCTCACTATAATGGTCTTACACTGCTCCTCCGCCTACCTAAATCCTACCTGTTATTGAAAACCTAGCCTATGGTTCCTATCTGCCTGAGAATTCCCAAACTATTCTAGTTCACAATGAAGACCCCCTTATTTGAATGTCATAGCATGTCATTGACTGTCATAATCTCATGAAGTCACAGATTTTTTAAGGATATCAGAAGTCATCAATTCTAGCCATTATCAAAACCATGAAATATCTTTACAACATTCTCAGCAGTGGTCTTTCACTCCCTCCTCTACACCTCCAGTGACGAAGAATTCACTACCTCCTGCCCATTCTATTTTTATGAACAGCTCTAAATACTAGAAAAGTATTCCCATAAACCATATTTCTGCATTGAGAGAAACATCCAGGGAATGAAATGTTTTCAATGAGACAGAATTTACAATATAGTATGTCAACCTATAAACCACCGTAGTATATAAAAATTATTATCTGAGAGTAAATAGTAAATTTTGTCCAAAGAATACCAATTGGAACAATTTATGTAGTTAGGCATTTGTCTCCTTTTTACTATTTTAATATTACATAATGACTTCTAACTATACTGCAGTCTGGCCACAATAATATGCTCATCTGGACAGATTTTTTTTTTTTTTTATACTTTAAGTTCTGAGATCACTTGGACTCGGGAAGGGGGACATCACACACCTGGACAGATTTTTTAAAATTAATCACATGCTACTTTACATCTCCCCTTGTCTTCATTGTCTACCAAACTAGATTAAATCTCCTTCAGGTCAGACACTGTCTTAGAGCCCTCGTTTTTCCGTTTGCACCTAGGTCAGTGTGAGGAACATCAGTTATTCTGTTATAATTACTGAATTAAATTTAAAAACTGACTTAAGTGAGCAAAATGTACACAGCAGAAAGCATATTAAAGTCCTCTGTAGAATTCAATTTTAAGATAAAGCATAGATAAAATATCCCTTGCCATTTGTTTTGCTGTATCCCCCCTTAAAAATATATACCTATCAATAAATGGTGCAGTTCTTTATTCAAGAAAAAAATTTGATGGCCTTTTCCTCTTGACTGAAAATATGTTTTTGGAATGAAACTGACATGCAGAAAACAGTAAAAATATTGTATCAAAATCTTGAAATAAAATTATGAAACAAGTCTACTTAGTTATCTATTTTCAAATTAAGAGGCAGCTAGAACTGAATCCTTGGTCCCAATCTGTAACCTTAAATATAAGTGGTTCCTGTGTAGTAACCTCTTGATTCCGTCCTCTGCTTTACAGCATTGTCTTATAAATAAACCTGAATCGAGTGCTTCTGGTTTTGGAGAACATTGTATAGCGTGCACATTTAAGGTTTTTGCTTGTTGTTTGTTTTTATCCTCTTTTGTGTATCAGAAGGGAATTGAGGGAGTCATTCTTTGTACATCTTCTTTTCCTTCTGATAATCTTGCAGGCTGATTGGTTAAAAAGAGAAAGATATAGAATATATAGAAAATTGTTTTAAAATCGTCTAGTTGAAAAATATTCTAAAAGAATGAAACTAGTTTAACTGTACCAGACAAGGAAGAGAATAATTAAATGAATAATAGCCAGGATGATTGACAAGATGACCTACTAGGTTATTGTTCCCATCTCTAATTTTAGTTTATCAAGGAGATTTTTCATACTGCAATTAAAACAGATCTCCTATGTGTTAAGCATTTCTTCTTTTATATACAGCTGATACGTAAATATTTCTCAAAATGTCCACTGACAATATTTCTGCCAATATAGCCAATCAAGTTTCATTCTTTAATAGTCTCCAAGGAAACCACTACAGTTTCAGCAATAGACAGCACAGAATGGAAAGAAAACAGAAAGGGTAACCAACCCCCCATATCTCAATGTTTTAAAAAATGGACTTCTGTCATTATTTAATTTAATCAAGAAAGCTGGATATGTGCAATTTTATTATATGAGGACTAACTCAAAACTCACTAGGTTTCCTATAGGGGAGAACACTACTTAACTTTATAAGTTTTTATTTTCAAAGAAAAGGGATATTGCAGAAAAGTCTTAGCCTGGTTGCTCAGATATGAAAAATGATGGCCTTTCATTTTTTTAAAAGCATATTTTGGCAGTTTTGCTTACGCCCGCCTCTTCTCAGCCACATTCTTATTTCAATTCCACTATTCAGCAGCATAACCACTGGTTTTTTTCCTAGAGAAATCATTACTTTGTAATTGTGTCTCCTATACAGACACTTTAGATCTGCTAGCACATCCAAAGTCTTACATTTTTATTCTCCTATTTGACTCTAAGTCCATAATCCTATCTTTCAGTAGTTTCCCTAAGTTCTCAGTGGGGAGAAAAGCATTTGCCCAGCATTTCCAAAGACAAAAATGACTATCTTCCCACTAAAATCTCAAGTACATACACAGGAAGATGAGAAAGTAGATCCTCCTAGACATCCTGTCAGGAAGTACAAGCAGGCCTTGTGTACTCTTGCTACCATCCAGTATTCAGTTGTTCCTATGTTACGTTTGTGTATATGTGTATGTGTGTGTGTATTTGTGTTAGTGTGTACCTGTGCTGTGAAGCATAGAATGTGACATAAGCAGATAGAGGACAAGTGCAAAGAGACTTCATATGAGATAATCATAGCATCTTTCCATATTCTCACTGGCCTGTAATTGTGGTAGCTGCAGTGGCAATCCCTTTTGACTTTCGCTGCCCTATACCAGGTGAGAACTAACAACAGAGCAGCCATAAAGCAGCACCACTTTCCTTTCCACAAGTGCAGTAAGGAAGAGGCAGCACTCCTCATTCCCACCCTATGATAGCAGTACCTGAGGAGTAAAGTTTTTTTTTTTTTTTTTTTACTCTCTGAGCCCTCCTCCAGGTGAGAGCCAAGAACAAAAATAACCTGCAGCAGCAGCAGCAGCAGGGGCAACTCAGGAGGCTCTCAACCTCTTTGTCTTGCAGCTTTACCACTAAGCCAGCCAAGTAATGGAACGTGGGCAATAGCATAGAAATCTAAAACCTTGGCTTTCTTTCCAGAGCACCAGAAGGAGAAATCCTTAGAAAGAGAGACTGGAGACAGGATCACTGAAAGGATGCAGCTGGAGAAAGGAATTTTTTGGATCTGTGTATTAAATTCTGAGATTACCCCCAAGCTGAGCTGTACATGAATGAAAGAAAAGGGCATCAATGCAGCAATGACTTAAAAACTGAATTACAGAGTAAATCACTGCACAGGTTCCAGACTCAACCCTGGGTGATGGATGTATAATCAGGGAAGACCAGAAACAGGTTTTGGAAAGTAATCTGATATTGGAACCAGAGCCCATAAAAGAAAAATCATGGACTTGAAGTCTATACCTCACTGAATTGACTGCTTACTTAAAAGAGAGAGAGAGAAAGAAAGAAAAGGTAACATTCTCTAGATGTTAACAAGACCAAGAGCCTTATAATGAGATAGATTTCCCTGTTTAAAATTTTCAAATTTTTTAGGATACAATCCAAAATTACCCAATGTACATAAAACCAGGAAAACCTAAACAATTTTTAAGAAAAAACACAAACAACAAATGTCAACCCCAAGACAACTCATACGTTGAAATTATCAGACACAGAATTTAGAGCACCCTTTGTAACAATGATGTAAGAAACAAGAGAAAATACTCTTGAAGCAAATAGAAAAAATAAAAGTTCTCAGCAAGGAAATAGAAGCTGTTTAACAAAACCGAATAGAAATTTTAGAAGTAGAAAATATGATTTAAAAAATTACAAATTCACTGAGGAGTTCAATAGTAGAATTGAAAGAATTAGTGCACTCAAAGATAGAGCAATAAAAATTATCTATTTTGAAACATATAAAGAAAAAGTTTTAAAAAGTTTAAAAAAGAGTTTATAAATGTGACCAGAGCCTTAGGGACCAGACCATATCAAAGTCTCACTTTCATATCAGAAATGTCTCAGATGGAGAGGAGAAATATATTCGTATAGAAAATATATATAAAGAAATCATGACTAAAACTTTCCCAAATTTGGTGAAAGATAAATTTACAAATCATATAAGCTTAATAAACTCTAAACCCCAAACAGGATAAGTTAAAAAAAGTCAAAAACAAACAAACAAAACTTAATTCAGCCAGAAGGGGAAAGAAAAACACACAATACCAAAAAATGAAAGTACAAATAGCTGCAGATGTCTCACTGGAAACCATGGAGGCCATAAGAGAATGAAATAGCATTTAGAAAGTGATGAACTGAAAAAAAACCAAAAAACTGTCAATTCAGTCTTATATCCAATTAAAATATCCTTCACAAAGTAAAACAAAATAAGATCATTTTAGGATGAAGGAAAACTAAAATAATTTGTCACCAGTAGAGCTGCTTTAAAAGAAATGCTAAAACAAGTTCTTCAAATGGAAATGAAATAATTAGAAAGAAACCTAAAACATAAGGATTGTAGCAAGAGAGACAGAAAGGGCAAATATCTGGTTGAATAAAATGTACAGGATAGTCAGAGTATATTTCCTCAAGCCAGTGATATTTGGGGAAAACCTTGAATGAAGCAAAGATGTGAACTATATAGATATCGGGATGAAGCACTCTCCAAGCAGATAGAATAATCAGAGCAATGGGACTAGTTGAAATGCTTTTCTGGAAATACAAAGAGGCCAGTGGGAAAAGTGGGAGAGTGGTCAGAAATAAATTAGAAGTAAGCACGAGTTTTTCTCATTAATTTAGATTATTTGTTCAATAGACAGAAACTTTTGAGTCCACATAAGAACTTTGGATTTGATTCTAAGTAGAAGCAGCATTTGAAAGGTATTATGTAGAGAGGAATATGATTTAATTTATATTTTAAGTATACCCCTCTGGTTGCTTTATGATGCACAGACTGCAGAGGGACAAGACTGAAAGCAGGGACATCCCCCAGGAGTATTATAGAAGTTGAGGCAAGGGTGATGGAGGAGTGGACTAGGTGTGTAGCATCAATGTGTCTGGTTTGGGATACATTTTGAAATTTGAACTGACAGGATTTACTTAAAGATTAGATTAAATTATGAGTGTAAAAAACATCTAAGAATTGGCTGTACATGTTTGGCCTACATAATTAAGCCAAAGAAAGTTTAGAAGGAGAAGATTTTGGGGGAAGTATCAAGAATTTAGACTTAGCGATAAATTTGGGATGCTCCTTGGACATCCAAGTGGAGATGTCATGTAGGCTGTTGGATATATGAGTTTGAAGTTTAGGAAATAGATCAGATAAGGGACATAAATTTGGAAATTATTATCATATAGGAAGAATTTAGAGCAAAGGGTAAGATCTCCTAGCAAGTGATTATAAATTGAAAATACTGAGGCCTTGCCCTCTCTAATTTAGAAGTTTAAGTTAGAGGAAATAGTAGCCAACTTGCTACTTGGTTACTGATGTTTTCAGTATGTGAGAAAGTTGTCAATTAAAAATCAGACAACAACAATAATAGGACAGCAAACACTATAGGAATAGCTGAAATGCGAAGTCTAAAATAACAATGTAGTAGAACAGAATAAGTCATTTACATAGAATGAACCCTCGATATCATTATACCAACCTCAAATTAGCTTAGAAGCTGTCTGCAGGTTTTGTCCACGGATCCCAGGAAGACCGATCTTCATAAGGCACTCACCAATCACACCACTAGGTAAAAGGAATGAAGTGAAGCACTTTTGAATATATTAATCACAACAGTTCTTCAAGTAGAGTTATTCCTACCTAGGTAACAAAGCCAGACTCATTGAGGCTAAGTGACTTGCCCAGCATCACATAAAAATGATTTTTTAAATGGCAGAGGTCAGTAGAAGGAGAGATTTTAAAACAAAAAAAAAGGAAATGGAAAGGCAACTGGATGAAAATCTAGCCTATTGAAGCAAGAAAGCACAGAGAAGAAAGGAAAAGGAGGGGGGAATGTGAATACTTACACAGCTGGCATTTCCTGATGTTCAGAATTATAGATTTATGTGTGGTTTGGCTCTAGATAAAGAACTCCTTTCCCAGACAAGCTAGGGTTTGTGCCGTGGTGAATCAGGGCTAGCGGAGAGAGGAGACTGAAGTGGCCCCACATTCAGGTTTCTCAGAGCTGGGTCTGGAGATGTAAGAGTGGTTGGAGCAAAGTTGGGCCTAGCTCTTATGAAATCATATTCAGCATCAATTCCAACGTGCCCAGGTGGACAGTCCAGAACAGAATTGAAACAAAACCAAACAAAAAAGATCTTTCCTATGAATTAGTTACAAGCAAGTAGTCATAAAATGATTGCCTGAAGGTGTAGCCTCAATTGATCTCTGAGGCAGTGGTTTGTGAAACGAATCACTCTAATAATCTTGCCTGCTTTACTCCCGGGCAAGGAAAAGTTTCAGGTAGAAAGCAGTACTAATCAGTGCCTGGAAGAGTATCTAAGTAGGTATTCAATAAATACTTGTCAAAAACTAAATAAATAAGTGAGTAAATTAAAAATTGCCAGGCTGTGAGTCTCAAGATGTGAGCTTTAAGCCTACTGAATCTCCTAATATGTGGGTTATCTTGGGCTGATCATTAAACCTCATTTTTGAATAAGTCAAACAAATTTACCAATCAAAACAAAGCACCTTTTGATTAACAGAAGCAAGTGAAACTTTAATTATGAAAATACTGAATCTGACTCAGTACACAAATAGAAGACACTATATTTATTATTTGGAATCCATTGAAAAAAATATACAATGCCAGATCAAGGAAGGATAATGGTTTGTGAGAAAAATCTGGGCTTTAGTAACAATTCCTCCTGGAAGAAAAAAGTAATGGGAATTAATTATAGTTGATGAAGGATTCATAAATATGGTTTATGTTATGAATATCAGAATGTTTAGATAATAGTATAAAAAGGAAAACAAAACACACTTTAGACATTTTTATTTCCAAATTTTTTCTCTGCTTTTTCCCCTGTAAAGGAAGTGAGGCATAAAATAATACTGTGGTAATTGACTTATCTCAAAAAGTATAATATAAAACATAATAAAGTAATATATACCAAGTGATCTCTGATAGTTACATTATACCTCTCATATTAAATTTATATATCACCCACAACTTAGCCTTTTCCAACCTTTACCATTTATAATTTATCATATTTCTAATGAATTGAATCTCTTCAGTTATACATGGTTTCCAGAAATGCTTGGTAACAATGCAGTTGTTTTCTGCCGAAGTAGTTTTTGAAAAACAGTCAGAAATTCCTAAACATGCTTCTAATAAGTGTCTTGCACCCTCAGAGATGTCTCCTGAGCTGTTGCCTAAGTTAACACTGAGGAAGAAGATTTAATGATCTGTCCCTTGAGATTTTTCTGTTGGTTCTCAGGAATGAAGAAAGTCTACAATAATGCCTTTATTAAATGCTTGTGTCATGCTTTGTTACGGTTGATGTTTTAAAGAAAGACAGTTTTCCACAATTCATACTTTCTTGTATCTGTAACAATTATCTTAAGAAAAAGAGGAATTTCATTGAACATCTTCTCAAGTTGTAAGCAGACTGTTATTTACGCAGATACATAAACATATAGATTCCAAACATGTTCCCTCCATTATTAAAAACACTAAATTTCACTTCCTCCTGGAAAGATATTTCTTGTACTAAACTGCATAACATTTGACACCTACATATACTACAAATATCTCATGCTGTCATAATAATTTCATTTTCTAAAATTATTTTAACTCCATTATATACATCTTTTTTTAATCTAAATCAACATTCCTAATATTAGATTGCAAGGATGAAGAAGATAGGAATTTATGTCAACCATGCTAAACATAAAACCCAGCAGATCATGAGATTGGGGGTGATTAATCCGTACTTCAGTGTAATGCTGCGGCCACCAGGAGGCTTAAAACTATATCCCACTCTATGGCTCAAGCTTGTTACTTGGCTTGGGCCAAGGACCTGATTGAACAAAGCTCCCATCCTTCGAAATTAAAATTTGTGAAATTTCTGTAAATGTCACCTATGAATCTACAAATTGCCCCCTGAAAAAGACACTGCATTATGTCAATTAGATTTATTAGATTGCAAACAAAAGAAAATGACAACCTAGCTTAAGCAGAAATGAAATTTATCAAAAGGATATTGTGTAGCACACAGCAAGTATGAGATAGTTGGACAAGCACAGTCAAAAAAAAAAGCAGTGACCATGTTCCAGGTAATAGGAAATAAAGAGCAGTCTCTCCTGGAAGGCAATGTTGTTGCTTTTTAAATCATTACAACATTTAACTCAAAATTCATATTCCCAAAGGAAAGAGTCCCATGGGCCCGGTTTGGCACATCATTGGTTAGAGGACATCAAGTCCCTTGATTTAACGTTTTCCTAAGCGAACTCATGATGAGGAAGAGTTCTTAGACCCAAGAACAAGGGTCTATTATTAGATATATTAGATTACATTAATTATAAATTAGATAAACTGAATTTAGAAGAGAAGAGTTGATTCTGAAAAACAAAGGAAATATAAACATAGAGCCTTTCGTTGACCATCTAATACACTCTATCATTAGACTTTTAGTAATGTGGGCACATTTTTATTAAATTTAGGATTAATACTACAAATGAAAGTTTGTTTTCAAGGAGTGGAAAATAATTGTGCACTGATTAAGGGAACTCATGATTCAGAAGAAATTAGGTTCATTGTGTTTATTGATTTGACCTAAAATACTGAAAACAGCCAGAGGAAATATTTAGGTATACTGGATGTGCTATATTTTTCAAACAATTAAGACTGGCATGCTCTTTGTGACAGTAAAGCCAACCCTAAACTTCAATGGCATATAATTTATTTTATCCAACAACTTTCTCCTCCAAATTGCCTCTAAATTCCACCACCAGAGAACCACTGCTTTGGGCTGAATTTTGCCTCTCTCTTTCCTTTATATGTTCATTTGTTTGTTTCTCAGCATACAAAAGCCCCTGCTAGTTACAACCATCTATCAGGAAGGCATTAATGTTGAGTGTTAGTTGAATGCCCTTCTTCCTCACAGAAGGCAGCAAGGACATCTAGGGTGGGGCAAAGTTCATAGTCAACCAGAGGAACTGAAGAGGAACAGAGAAGAAAAGTACTGGAAACAGGGAGGCCCTCCCCACCTAACAGTCACTGCTAAAATTCTCTCAAGTTGTAAATAGATTGTTATTTATGCAGATACATAAACATATAGATTCCAAACATGCTCCATTATTTGTGTTTATTTAAAACACTAAATTTCACTTCCTCTAGGAAAGATATTTCTTGCACTAAACTGTATAAAATTTGACACCTACATATTTGTATTATATGTAGATGTCAAATTTTATACAGTTTAGTGCAAGAAATATCTTACATATTTGTATTATATGTAGGTGGCAATTCAATCAATTTAATAGATTTCAGTCAATTAAACTGAAAACTTGCTTTAATATTTATTTGATATAAAATCTATAGCCCTTGATTTTTATACAAAATCCCTCCCCAAGTTATATAAATCTTTATTTTGCTTTTGCTTAAAATACAGACCAACTATTTCCTGGAGCTAATTAACCAAGACCTGTTACACAAGTTGGATACTTGACAAATCATTTCCTTTTCCATACCTCAATTATGTCAGAACCTCTTTAATTTGACTTCAAATTGTTGACATTATTATAAAAATTATCAATTCAATCAGAAGTCTCTCATTGTTAATATATTGCAATATATTAACATTATATCAACATATATCCATTTAATAACATATTATGGTTTTTAAAATGATAAAACATAGTAAACATTTCTAAAATTTTTCACCTATATGAATCACAAAACTTAAATTTCATTACTTTTCAGTATGTTACAAAATACAATTTAACATTGTGAAATAGCCTGAATTTCTTATGGCAAAATTTTCTTTGGGTCACTGAATTTAATTAAAAGATGGTAACACGCTTGCACCTAAACACACAGATCATGTTTAAGACTGTCTTCATAATGCTTAAACACCTTTTTAATGAACAAAATACGCAACACCTTATTTGTGTACATGATCTTTTAAAACTTTTCACACACTGAATCAACTGATTATTTAGCTTTGTCATTGTAATGATAAATATTTTCTTTCTTTAGATATATATATAAAAAATCCAAAATAAAAATAAACATATTGTATATGTGTATATATATATATACATAAAGAACCTCTAAATAATACTTCTCAAGAGTAAAGACATCTGGGTATGCATAGTTTTGAAGTTTAGTCTGGTAGTCCACAATATGCATTGTTCGAGTCTTTACAGTAAACCATATGTTGACACCGAAGTAAAATTTCATTGTAAAAGCAAGGCTAAGAAAATAAAAGTTTAGCAATAGTTATAAAGTTCCAAATAATTTTAATGTAACTTTTAAGTTGGAAGGGGAGCGTAACTATTTACTGATGGAACATTCCAAACTGCATCGCCCCAGGGCTGAGCAGCAGCGCCATTACCTATTGTAGTTTTCTTCTGTCTGTGTCTCACTGTCTAGATTTTGATTTCAGATTTGTCATTTTCTCTTCCTGAGCAGTACACTTTTTTGACAGTAGAGGGCACTTTGAATTTAGACAAAGCTCAAGAAATCTCTTCCTGAATCTTCGTTCAGAGAGCTTTTGTTTGACTATACAGAAATAAAATACAATTTTAGTCTACATTTTAAATGATGCATATTTTTAAACTATGTGATGCAAAAGTTTTATATGAATCACTTTTTCATTTTGTGTTATTTTATAAAAATACTGTAATATGAATTTCATGCAATATTGCTGTATCTAGAAAAGATTAGTGATTTAATAATATAACAAATTATCAATTCATAAGTCAATAAATCTTTGATTTTTCTCTAATGAAAAGAGACAATAAGGAATAAAACCCTATGTATACGTTAAGTGAAACCTCAAAAAAAACCACCAAAATCCTAAAATCAAATAAAAATATAAAATATCTAAATGAAATCAGAGACACAAAAATTATATTAACCCAGCTCACCACAGAAATATAAATGTTTTATTCTTTTTCTTTGATTGAAAAAAATATTCTTAATGAAATATAAATTTGTATGTAATCTTATATATCATTTAATAAAAATTCCTTAATGGCACATTGGAAAAAATATTACAATGATCTATCTGACAATCAATTCACTTGTCTTTAAGAAATTTTTTCAAATTTTTATAAAATGCTTCGAAGTGTTGCTGAAATTTATGTAAAATAATTTATCTAAATGTAGTATGTTTTTCTAATATAAATTCATAACGATCACATTTATTAATGTGACTGTACAATCTTACCTGTAAATATTCCACTCTATTTCAAATAACCAAAATATAAAATCAATGCATTTTGAAATTTCAAAATAAGCTGTTACTTCTTTAATATTCTTTTGTTACCACATCAAATAATTGCCTCTTCAAATTTAAGGCACTAAGTTCTTTCACCCTAAAAAAAAAATGTCTTTCCCCATTTAATTGAAACCAGTTACCCTATGTGTACAAATTAAAAATTTGAAGTTTAACTTATTTGTTTGGTCCAACCAAAAATGCATCGACATAAGGATCATTGTGAATCTGGTAGTTTCTGGCCTATGGAGAAACCCCCAGTTTTGCCTTTAAAGAGTTTATACTTAAAAACAGCAAAGGAAAAACATAAATCAATTTAATTTTCCAGCAAGTGAATAATGTGCCTAAAATCCTCATGAAAAGCCCAAGTACATAAAGAAATACATAATTTAATGGGAGAGCTACAGTTAATGTATGTGAAATATTATAAGCTTTTAGGTAGAATTTAGTAATCATTATAAGATAACCTTACTGGAAGTAAATAAGATGGCTATAAATGCCAAAAAAAAAAAAAAAAAAGTACAATCAGTTTTGCCTAAGTGTTTAATAGAAAGAAAGCTATACTTTTAAGAAAGATTGGTTGATATTTGCTTATCTAAATAAGGAAAATAAGGTTGAAGGCTTCCACTCACCCTGACTTTCAAAAATACGAGAAAAAATAATATAAAGACGTATGTCTCACATATGACCTTGCCCTGTGTAATTTTCATAAGTGAAAAGCAAATAAACAGCAATTGTCACTATTCTAAACACACAGCAGCGTTCCATAATATTTATCCTTACTCATTCCCTCATTTATTATTGCCGGTAAACTATGTATTTGTCACTAACACTAGCTAAATAGATTTGAAACAGTAAGTGTAACAGGCTCAAATGGACAGTGCCTATTATCTTTTCCCTTTTCTCTCCTGCCCTTTTATGGCCTATAACTTCATTCAATCTGTAGCTACATTTATGTTCCTTTTACAACAAAAAGGGTCATAATGCTGTCTCTGATAATACTGAAATGGCCTAATTTGTTCGTCTTCTTTCAACGCCTTGGAAGTGGTCACCCTCTCCAGTTATGCCTGGGTTTGTCCCATCAACTTTGAAAATTAAGGTCCTGTTTAGTCACTGGCAATCGCACCACCAAAATGCCTTCGGGCATTTTGTTCAGCCAACAGGGGGATAGAGGCCGAAGAGGCCCAGGTCTGGCTGGCTCAGGAAACGCACTCCTGAAGCCGCAGGCCCACCTACCACTACTAGAACAACCCCGGGTGTCATTCGCGTGTCTCTCGGTGCGGTGGGGGCGGACAGTTGGGCCAATCCCCGAAGCAAGGGAGGGAGCAGCGGGTCAGCTGACGCTGAGAAGGCGCGAGTGAAGGAATGAGAAGAATTTGCTTGCTCAGAAGATGGGAGCGATAGGGACTCCCTACTCTGACTCCTGGCGCGGACAGGCGTGGGGAAGAAGCCGAGCCTCCCCACAGCTGTTGCCACTCGGGCTGTCACCGCGGCGGCCGCTGCTGGCTGCCGCGCCGCTGGGACTGAGATGACTGTGGCTGGGCCGGCCACGGCAGCTGCTTCTGCCTTGACTATTGCCCCTGACCCTTCTGCTGTTTCTTCCTTGATTTTAGCATCAGCTTTTTTTTTTTTTAATTCTTCTTCTTCTTTTTTTCCCCCCTGGCAGCACCTCTTGTAAAAAGCAGAAAATAGCCTCTACATTTGGCAGAGAGCGTGGGTGCAGGGAGGGGAGGCTAAGGGTGGAGTCGTTAGGGTCTCTAACGAGGCTTGGTTCCTGGGGCCCCTCCTGTCTTTTCTCCCGCTCCGGTTAGCATTTTCCTTCCTGCGGTAGCAATGCTTTGTCAGCCTCCTGCTGGGAAGAACTCCCGCGTAGTCTCCTCCTCCTTTCCCACTTTCAAGGAGGCTTCACCCCCTCATCTCCTCCAAGGAGGAGAACAGTATCAAAGGTATAAAAGGGAAGAAAATTCTCAAAGATAACTTTATGTTTTGCAACCCAAATTTGAACTGGGTTTCACGTAATAGAAAACAGATCTTTTCAAGTCCTGGGACAATAAAATAAAATTCAAATGGATGGATATGGCGGGTTGGAGAACAATCAACAGCTAATTTGGAAGAGGACTTCTTGAGGATTTTCCTGACCTGCCCATGCATGTGACTTCCCTTTTCTAAGATCCTCTTCCCCTTTCAAGGCTAAAAGCTGGGTATGATTCAGCTCATAAAAATATGTCACAGCAATTGGAATTTACCCTTTGACCTTCTACTCCCTCACTGCCACCTCCTCTACACACACACACACACACACACACACACACACAGAGGCACATACAGTCTGCAATTCACTAACTAGCTCTATTTTCACTAAACAGATGGCTGCGTTGCTGATGAAAACTGCCTTTTTGTATAAGATAAAGCTTCTAAAAATCTTTATGATAGGACCTATTTGCAAAAAAAGCCGAAAGCCACATTTTCGGTGATGCATATGTGAATTCTGAGATCGTTTGATAAACAGATAAACAAAGCGATAAATAGATTTTAGATGCATAGGCACAAAAAGAAAACTGTCAGTAAATAGTCATCTTCCTTTAACACCATTCTTCTTTCTGAAATTTGTTTTTGTGGGCCAGCCGTGAATGATCATATTCAGTATTTAACATTAAGGAGCATAATTATTTCAGGGATCCTAGTGGCTAGATTTAAAACATGCAGGAAAGGGGCAGAAAGCTGAGTCTAAAATGTATGAGGAGTGTTTTCTAGTTTTTCTAAAAGCCTGTTCACCTTTCCAAATAATTTTTCCTTGCCTTTGTGCGATGAAAGCCCCATTACCAGCTATGAAAAAAAAAATAGTGCTAAGTGTTTTGTACAATTTCTTGTGTGTGCGAAACTCGAAAAGCCAAGAAAATGGGCAAAACATTGAATCAGGCCACAAGGGCCAGTTCAAATGCACAGAGAGACATTTTTACTGCATTATTTGAACTATTACTAAATAAAATGCTTTCTTCCTTGGAGCTTAGCTAAGTACTAATTTTCCAAAACATGAATACGACTTCTGGTGAAAAGTTACAAATAATTTAAATGCCTGACTACAATATTGTGCCCTCTCAAATTAACTGTGTTCCCTTGACCCTACCCTACATACTGAAAATAGTGCAGGCCCTCAAATCACGTTTGGAAAACTTAAGATGTCCAGGAAGTTTTTAAATCCAGAACTTTGAGAACATCATGGACAAATTTAAACACAGCTTTCTTCATGAATATGGTGACTAGAAATGATGAATTGAAACCGTTTCTGGCAATTCATTAACAGATGCCTAAGAAATGACTAACTGTCACATTAAAAAAGAAATTGCCAGCCAGGAATTAAGTCATTTTTAACACTAATATGATTGTGATTTTTGTAAGACAATTATTTCTCCCCTCTATGTTTGAACATACTGATAATGCTGACATAGTTAAATTCAGAGCAAAGAACATATAATAAAAATAACAATATATAAAGCTTAATGGAAGGTGTCTTCTAAGTTCGCACCATTTTCTCCATATCTAGAGAAAAACTTCAAGTTTCCTTCAGCAATTATTAACATTTGATAATAATATTTTCATTTGGCACAGCATAGAACGTGACCATTTAACAATATCCAGTCAGTCTTTAGGTAACATTTTCTCTCTGTTGCTTCTTTATGATGATCAAATTTCTTTGAGGTTCTTCTTTTTTACACTTTCAGTTTTGTTTAAAATTAATGGAGCTAAAAACTTGCAGATAAATTCTGCAAATATACCTAGACACTCTTTATCATTGTAAATAGCTTAGTGGTGATCTGTCATTTTTCATGATAACTGGGCACCAACTGCTGGTTAGAAATATTTTTCATGGAATTCTTTGTACTTTAAATAAACTACTACTTCAAGATCTGCCATGTGTCCCTCATTCATCTTTAGGGCACAAGGTTACATGTACCTTTTTGTGAGCTTTGATTTTGAAATATTTGTCTCATAGATGCAATCTCTAGCAATTTTTTCAGTGCAAGTTTATTAATGACCTTCAGAAAGTTAAGGCAGAAATGTATATTTTAAAGGTTTATTTTATGATTCATGTTATGCAAAAAATTAATTTTGAAAAATTGAATCTACATTTATTTTCTGCTCTTTTGATCCAGTATTAAAAAGTCTCTATGTGCATTTCACATAATGAACATCACAGAAAGGGAAAAATTGTTGTTTCCTTTGGCATTTCTCAACTGAGGTGGCAAAAAAAAAAAAAAAATGCATCTGCTTTTCCCGTGGAGAGGGAGATAATACGATAACCTTCTGATTATATACATAAGCAAAAACTGATCAGTTTCTCTTGTGGTTCATTTTTTAAGGGCAAGTTCCAGTTGGATTGTGCTAATGCACATATTCATGAATCTCTCCAAACAGGATTCACTGCTCTCCAGGGAACCCTTGAAGTATGCATCATTGTTTCAATGAAGTATCTTCATTATAAAACATAGAGCCTATAAAAGGTGAATACCATTTGCCACTGCTTAATATAATCTCTGGTCTGACTTTCTTCCACTGAATTTTTTTCCTTCCTTTCTTCCTTTCATTCATCCTTTCTTCCCTCTTTCATTATTTCCTTTTATGTTTTCTTTCTCTTTCTTGTAACAAATAGAAAAAATGACAAAGAATCATTAGAAATATTAAAAATTAGATCAAATAAGGAAATGCTTTTGTTTTCAAAATCAAACTTAATTTCTTTCAAAATGTTATATAGATGGGGTATGAAACTTAACTAAAAACCCCCCTCAAAATCCTTGTATTTGTAGAAATGTTTTATTTGAAATGAAGGAGCTTATGGAAATTTTTGGTCTCTGCATATGCATAAGTTTCTTTTGTTGAAAAAGTGAGGCCAAAGGTGAAAGGTATATAGTAAGTAGGTAAACATTTTTAAGGCAGGCAGTGAAAGGCACTATAGTCAGAACAATGTGATGAAAACAAGCACACAAATGTTTCATCTCATTGGGATTATTGCAAATGGAACAACATCTTGAACTGGTCAGCCTTTTATTTATGTATGTTTGCACCAAATATACATCCTAACATTTCTCCTTTTCTTCTCTTTAGATTCCTTCCAGACAACCTGAGATTTAGGGAGTTCTCCTAAAGTGCATGTTACAAAGAGGCCTTTATGAGAGAGGGCATGAATGGAGTTCTGAGAAAGACTACAAAAGCCCGACACTGCAATCGGGTATAATGGGGTGCTTTATAGGGAAGGAACACTGTCTTTTGGGTATGAAGGACAGTTTAATATGACATCTATTGCAAGGAAACAAAGGAGTTATGTAGCTCACAAATTAGGGTATTCACATCTAGATATACTAGTGATGGATTATAGAGAACTTGGAATTCAGTGTAAAATGATCTTATCTTCTAACATAGTACTCAGTGGAATGTGGCATTCCTTGGATGTAAGTTGTATAGTCATCAAAATAGATTGTGCAAGTCACAAATAACTGTCACTCTGTGACTCTAGAGCAATTAACAACCAAAGATAGTAATTCTTAGTGGCACTAAAAATAAGATGAGACATCTATGATTAAGCAGGAAGTGACAAATGCAATTCAAGACACTGTATATTCCAGTTTTCTTAAGTCTCTCACAGAAAATTAATTGAGGATAATATTTGTAAGAGGAATAAGGGGCATAGCACATACAACATGGAGCCAGCGGTTTATTGTCGAAGTTTAAGTCATCACTTCAGACAGTAAAATCTCAAATCTTGATTGTCTGATATGCCATGAAGTGGAGGAGGGAGTGGAAATTGAACAAAGATTCAAGAACACAGCAGCATGCTATAGGAACTCTTTATCTAGTGGACAAGCCAACAGGCAAACTGAAGGGGTGGCCTGCCCCTCCACACCTGTGGGTGTTTCTCGTAAGGTGGAACGAGAGACTTGAGAAAAGAAATAAGACACAGAGACAAAGTATAGAGAAAGAAAAGCGGGGCCCAGGGGACCGGCGCTCAGCTTACAGAGGACCCACGCCGGCCCCGGTCTCTGAGTTCCTTTAGTATTTATTGATAATTATCTTTACCATCTTAAAGACAGGGGAGTGGCAGGACAATAGGATCAAAGAAAAAAGAGGAAATCGGCAGCAAGACATATGAGCAAACACCTCTGTGACATGAATAAGTTCAAAGGACAATGCTGTGCCTTGAGATGCATATGCAAACATCTCCATAAACCTTTTAGCAGCATACTTTCAGTCTATCACATGGGGAGAAACCTTAGACAATATCTAGCTTTCCTAGGCAGAGGTCCCTGCGACCTTTGGCCGTGTACGTGTCTCTGGGTAGTTGAAATTAAGAGAATGGTGATAACTTTTAACCAGCAAGCTACCTTCAGGCATTTGTTTAACAAAGACACATCCTGCACAGCCCAAAATCCATTAAACCTTGAGTCACCGCAACACATGTCTCTTGCAAAGGACAAGGTTGGGGGTAGGGTCACAGATTAACAGCATCTCAAATACAAAAATGGAGTCTCTTATGTCTACTTCTTTCTATATAGACACAGTAACAGGCTGATCTCTTTCTTTTCCCCACAGCAAACTATAGTAATATTCTCCCCCCTTCCTATTGAAATTAGCTAGTTCTATGTTGCTAAATCTACTGAATTACGTTCCATCCTTGATTTACTGTGGTGGTTGCTAACACTTGATACTGTTGACCACATACTCTCATTTCTTGGCTTTCCTATCTTTTACCTTCATAATTTTGCCCCAACTCCTTTTAGCCACTTTTACATCCTGCTTCTTAGACTCCTTTTCCTCTTCCTACTCATTAAATAGAGATATTCCTCTAAGTTCTGTTCTCAACCCTTTGCTTGTCCCATTCTAAACTTTTCTGGCTGGCTGACCTCAGCTTCTCTTGTGGCTTTAATTATCTATCCTCTGATGAACCTGGCTCTCCAACGCTAGCCCTGATCTCTCCTCTGAGCCCACAGTTAAGGAAGCCCACACTTTCCTGAAAACCACCCAGATACCCCACAAGCACTCTAAATTCGGTGGGTCCAAAGCTGAATGCATGTTATCTTCCCCCATCTCCCACATTGAACCTATTATCTTTCTCCTGTGTTTCCTTATCTTAAAGTGGTATCATCACCCAAACTGTTGCTTAAGTCTGAAAGGTATGAACCATTCTTTTCTTTCATGTCTTACTACCAATCAGTCACTAATTCTCATCCTGAATCTACAGATTTATCTCCATCTCCATTACTACTCCCTTGGTTCAAACCACCATGATCTATCATTAGGATTGTTGCAATACCCTTCTAGCAGATCTGCTTGTCTCTAGTCATACTTTCTTCAAATACTATCTCCTCAGTGTTCTTTCTAAAATACAGGTCTGGCTACAAATACAGAGGCATAATGTGTTATTTAGGGTGAAGGAGAAAGCTGAGAAGATACATAACATTACGCCTAGTATGATCTTGTGCATATTCATCCAATCCATGAGCAAATCCTGCTGGGTTAAATAATATTTTCTGCATGAATTATTGCAATAGTTTCTGAATGATCTCATATGTTAGCCCTTATCCTAGAGTCTATTCTATGAGAACAGAGAAATACTGTTAATACTTAAGTCAGATTTTGTTGACCATCTACTCACAAGCCTCTAGTGCATTCCATTTCAGTAAAAGTAAAATCAAACTCATAATGGCCTAAAAGGACCTACATGATGTAGCCCCCTGTGGTGACCTATCTTAATTCATCCTCTACCATTCTTCTTCTAGTTCATGAGACACTCAACACTTAGCAACATAAATGAGGAGAGTTGTGTAGGTTAATGTCAGGGTGATCCTGGGACCACTTCCAGGCTCTGCAGCTAGCTGTCTGGCTTGGAACTTTGAGCAAATTATTTTATCTCTCTGAGCATCAGTTTTTTCATGTGTAAAACTAGAATAGAATGCCCATTTCAAAGGGCTGTCTACTATGGTATGTAATAAGATATATGCCTGCTATGTAAAGGTGATGTAAAATTTTCTTCTTTTTCTTTATTAAATCACCTGCAAAACCAATTCAAGAAGGAGCTCTTACTTTGAACTAATATACGTTCTTCTTGAAAACAAAGAGTCATAATTAATTTATAAAGCTATTGATTTGTATTACAATCTATAATAGAGATCGGATTTCAAAATAAATCTTTGTAGTTTATTTTATCCTCAGAAAATTAATTGAATTGCCTTCATTTATTACAATTGTATTACAATTATAATTTTAAAATGAATAGAATTCTGTTATTACTTATAATCTTGTGATACTTTTACCTTTTAAAAAATTTTCTAAAAAATTTTAATAAAAACAAAATTCAGACATAGCATATTGAATACATATGAATTATACTGGAACTTCTTCAATAGGTTACTAAAATATATTCATCATACCCTGGAATAACTCAATTATTTAGGTTAAGGAATTTGTAGCAATGTCATGAGTTTCATGCCATACATTTAGAGGGAAAGAAGGTAGGGCTGTGTTCAAATCATAACACCAGCCTTTACCAGCCTTGTAACCTTGGGAACATTATTTAACCAATCTGAATCTTAATTTCCTATCTATAAAATGGAGTTAATAAATACTACCCACTTCCTAGGAGAATTTTAAGGATTAAACAAGATATACAAGTAAGAGAACACAGTAATGGTAGTTAACATAGCAGAGGTAATGGTAATAGTCATGGTGGTTGTAGTAATATTAATCTCCCTTATAAGACTAGGATTCTTGAAAATAATGTTGAATGATCTTGAAAACACTGTATTATTGCTCAATCCATTCTCTTATGGAAAAACACTAATATTTCTTTATCCTCTAACTTTTATAATTTTCCTAACAGAAAAAAAAAATGGTAGTAATAGGCTACCAAAGATTTCACAAAAAAAAAATATAGGGATAGATTTAGAGCATTCTGTTATGGAGTGTAAACTGTGAAACATTGTTTATTTGGTATATACTGGAGAAAAATGATAGATAAATCAAACTATAAAAACCTGTGCTATGAGCAGCAGTAGTTTCTCCCAGGAGACAGTAAGAATATAAAACAGAGGAAATAAGTATTAAATTAAGCCTCAGATGAGATAACTATGGAAAAAGTCTAATCAAGGAAGTTACACTTTCACTGCTCAATTTCTTTCTGTGTGTGCCTGTGTGTGCACATGCATGCATGTGTGCATACAGTTCTCCATATCTCAACTTTTCATGAGGATAAGTGTTATGTGAAAAATATTCTCGCAGCAAATCTGACCATCAGCAAATCAAAACAATCGTGGGAAAGGGGATGGAGTGGTCAGAAAAATACCTGGAACAGGAGGTTGGCACACATTTTCATGACACTGCCAGCCAAAAATGCATTTCCCCTCCCCCAAAGAGGACACATAATTATTAATGTGGCAAAAACCTGTACTATGTATCAAAAATGTACTCTGTATTTTGCTTGAATTTCACCACATGCATTGCGATATTTTACTACCAGATCACACAGTTCTTACATATGAATCAAGCATCAAATATACTTTTGATAGAGTCAAGAAATCATCATGAATGAGATAGTGTTATTTAAAAGTCAAAGGATAGCACTCAAGCCTCTTCAGCCAGATTCTTCTGAGGCTGAGATTCATTGTCATATCAAGGAGGCAGACATAGAGAGACTTGGTTTTTAACGATATAGGTTCCATTGTTAGCTCTGACACTCACTAGTTGTGTGTACCAAAAACAACAACAACAAAAAAATGAGGCAATAAAGAATTCACAAACAAGTAAACAAAAATCCATTCACTGCATACCTGTTATGTGTCCTGGTGTCCAGTGGTGGTAAGATATACACCATGTATTCTCTGACCTCCACATCACAATGCAGTGGAGGAGATACACATTAAGTAAATGCATCCCTTCACTTATTTATTTTACACATATTTATTAAGAGCCTCTTATACATCAGTAACTATCCTAGGCAACAGGGCAGAACACTGAACGGAACAGATCACCCACAAAACAAAAACAAAAACTTGACCTCATTGAACATATATCCTAGTGACCAGAAAACAGACCAGAAAAAAATACATAGCAAGATATGTGATATGTTAAAGACTTATAAATTCTATAGAATATAATACAGGGAAGGAGAATGGAGATTCAACTTTTAAATATGTTTGTCTCAGAAGGTCTACCTGAGAAGATGACACACCAAGAAAGACGTGAAGAAGGTGAAAGAAAACCCAGACAGGTGTGTGCAAGAAGAGAATTCCAGAAAGAAATAACAAACACAAAGGCCCTGGGGGAGGAGCATGTGTAATGTATGTGTAAAACAGCAAGAAGGTCATGGTGTCCAGAGCAGAGAAAGCAAGGGGACAAGCAAGAGAAGATGAGAGCAGAAAAATGGAAGAGGGGCCAGATTGTTCAGCATAGTTTATGTAAGTCTGTGAACAAAATATGACACAGTCTCACTTGGTATTACAGGGACTCAATGTGTTAAGGATAGAGTTTAGAGAAAGAAGGACAGAAACTGGGAGATCAGCAAGGAACAATTGCAGCAATCCATGAGGGAAGTGATGATGGCTTGACCCCTGTTGTTGGAAATTAAGTTATTAGAAGTTATCTGACTCCGGATGGATTGTGAAGATAGAGTTGACTGCATATACTGATGGATAGGAGGAATTGCTCTAATATCACTTTATGAAACATGCAACAAGAGTCTGAGTCTCTTTTTTTTCTTTCCTTTTACCCCTTCTAAATATGTATGTACCACATATTAATTTTGTGTGAGAGGTTAGGAAAGACTGCAGGAAAATGACATTTGACATTGAAGAGTCACTAGAGTAACTAGAAATTTTTTATCTGGGAGAAAGGAAAAAGACAATGCAGGGTTCTGCAATTAGTAAATCATTGGAAATTTTAATGAAAGCAGCGTCAATGGAAGGTGGAAAAATTATGTTTATGAAACATGTGAGGGTGTTGGTTCATGACCTGATAGGGAAAGTGTGAGTGGTTACATGTATATATATGGGCTTGGGCCAGGAACTTTTGTTACCCAATACAGAAACTGAATTAAATGATTTTGGTTGGAAAAAAAAAAAAAAAAAAAAAGAGAAGAGGGATGCAAACATGGATGCATTCAAGATCAAAAGAAAAGAGATGTATTTAGAGCTTGTTCTATTAGTTTCTATTTCTCAGCTCTTCTTTCCTCTGTATATTGTCTTTATTCTGCTGATAGGCTCTTTTCAGGAGGCAAGCAAAATGATTGACAAGAACTTCAGCAATAAAAGGAATTTGTATCTCCTGTATTTCAGTCTTTTCCACTAATGGCAGAATTCTCGTTGCAAGGGAAAAGGGTAACCTGTTTTGTTCACTCTGCATCCCATGCTCATCACTGTGCCTCACACAGATGCTATAGAATGGTAAAGAAGTGATTTCCTACAGGAAAATGCAAATTCTGGGCAGATAAAGCAATAGATAAACACTATAGTTGGAAAAGTAGATTAGGGTAGATAAAGAGTCTGGTAAGCCAAGTGAAGAAGTCTGTATTTTATTCAAAAAGCAACCAACCGGGTATTGACATGATTAAGTTTACCTTTCAAAGTCATTGGAAATAAGGAGAAGAGAATGGGTTGGGAAGGGGCTAGACTCAGTGTTATAAATTGCATTGCTGGTCATAATTCTTAATTCATCCCTGCACCTCTACCCTTTGCCACATGATGGAAGAGGCAGAATATCTTTCCCCACTCTTTGGCTTGGCATACACATCAACACGACTTGCCTTAGCAATAATATAGTCAAAAATGATATTGAATAATTTCCTCATTTAGGATTCAAAAGGCCTGTAGAGTTGTGTCTCTTGCTAATATGACCCTACCTTTCCCATGCCAGGACTGTATGCTTGTTCTAGGAAGAGAAAGCCATGTGGAGCAGAGTGAAACTACCTCAGCTTATCCTAACAGATCAACCAAACAAAAGATGAACAAGGAAGCCCAGCCAAGATCAGCAAAGCCCTCAAGCCAAGCCCAGCTTAGACAGCTGACCCACTGACTCATGAAAATAAATTATTGATGTTTTAAATACTTAGATGTTGAGTGACTTGTTTTAACAAAAGTGTAAGTTTGGTCAGAGTTAATTGGATATCTTCAGGGCCCTGATACTGGGGGCTGTAACAATAATGGACAAGAAATTACAAGAACTTAAATAAAAACTGCTGCAGAGGAGCTGGGGAGGGGGAATCTAAGACCTAATAGATATTTAGGAAGTATCTATGGATGATGAATAAGTCTCCAATTTAGTATGAGGGCAGAAATTTTAAAAATCGTTTAGGAAAATATAGAATTGGAGATAACAATGCTGAGTTGGGCCTTAGAACTGGGGACTTCAATTAAGCAAGAGGACAGGAAGCAAATGAAGCTGTGGAAGTTGATAATATCACTAAGAAGAATATGTAGAATGTGAGAGAGTCAAGATCCTGGAGAGCACCAATAATAAGAAATCATAAAGATAAGAGAAACAGCAAAGAGTTCCCTCACTGAAGCCAATGGAGGAAGCCAATGGAGAAAGCATTGGAATAATGAAATTTTGAATACCAGGATTAATTGTTACAGGGAAATTAAGTTACACGAGTGGTGAAAAAAACGTTGCTAGTTTGGCAATTGAGAGGTTATCAGCAGCCTTGATGAGATAAACTTCAGCACAATGGCAAAGGGAAACCAGATTGGGAAGAGTTGAGTATCAGTAGGAAAAGGCAGCAAGTAGTAGAAATGTTCATGAAGTTCAGTGGTAACAGAAACAGAGAATCAGTTTGATGTGATATCAAGTCCAAGGAGAGAATAGTGCAGCCTAAAGAGCAGGCCAGAGGAAAAAAAATTAACAGGATAACCTGAGAATAAAATTCAAAAGTTTGTAAGGCCTAAATTAGACAATAATGATACTAATAATAACTATAATTTACTTACTGAATATAAGTAGGGAAGTAATAATAATACATAAGATACTGAGAACTTTACATTTTTACATGTGTTATCACATTTAAAATCCTGTAATGGCCTATGAGGTACAAAAAGTTATTACAGATGAGAAAACTGAGACTTAGAGATATTAAATAGCCTTATTAAAATCATATAGATTGTAAGAAACAGAGCAGATTTTTGACTCAAGGACACTAATTCTTTTTAATTACTCTAAAATATTTGGTAATTTGTAAAACACTATAGAAATGAATGTGTGCACGCATTGTGTATACACATACATTCACATACACATACATAGAGGGGAAAGGCAGGCTAATTTCACTTTACTGAAACAGCAGCCCCTAAATAATTTCCCATAAGTTAATGAAGAAATTCTAAGGTAAGAATTGTGAATCAACTGGAGGTTGGAGATACCATATAGCATTTCTCTGCAGATGACTAAATGGAAGTATTGCCTTTTTCTTTTGTGTTTGTTTGTTTGTTTTGAGAGAGAATCTCACTCTGACACTCAGGCTGGAGTGCAATAGCGCAATCTTGGCTCACTGCAACCTCCGGCTCCCGGGTTCAAGCAATTCTTCTGCCACAGCCTGCCGAGTAGCTGGGATTATAGGTGTGTACCACCACACCTGGCTAATTTTTGTATTTTTAGTAGAGACAAGGTCTCACCATGTTGGCAGGGCTGTTCTTGAACTCCTGACCTCAGATGATCCACCCGCCTCAGCCTCTCAAAGTGCTGAGAATACAGGCATGAGCCACTGCACCCAGCCACCTTTTTCTGTAATAACTAGGGACATTGCCAATTCAACTCTGAGAACACTAGATCTAGGGAAGTTCACGTCATTAGCACTATAGTCATTTAATTATAGTAGTTGAGCAATTGAAAATGGATTACTCCAGTTTATTTTGTATAACACTCTGAATTTTTGAAAACCAATAACTATTCATCTACAAATGTGACATGTAGAAAATAATAATTTTAAAATATTTGTCTGTAAGCCGATACACTTACAACAAACTATAATGAAGAGAAATGAATTTTCTTTTCTTGTAGCGAATGTGATATTGGATATTGTAGGATCCAGAATCATTACTTACTGTCTCAGACAAATAAAAGTTGCAGATGTTGTGATTGATTTAGATGTCTATTGACTCCATGGTGTACCCTGAAAGTTGCTTTTTAAAATACGACTTTATTTTTTTTGAGTAATTTTAGATTCCTGGTAAAATTAAGCAGAAGGTGTAGAGATTTTTCAATATACCCTCTACTCTTACATATGCACAGTTTTCCCTACTATCAAAATCCCACACCATAGTTGTACATTTGTTTCATGAATGAATCTATCATACATTGACATTATTATCACCCAAAGTCCATAGTTTACATTAAGGTTTACTCTTGCAGTTGTACATTCTAGGGGTTTTGATTTTGTAATCAAATCAACTTATAAACTTTATAATACCATGCGTCCAACAGAACAAAATGATACAGAGTAATATCCCTGCCCTAAAAATCCTCTGTCCTCCTCCTCTCTATGCCCCTCTCATTAACCCCTGGCACTCACTTGCTCTTCTACTATCTCCATAGTTTTGCCCTTTCCAGAATTTCGTGTAGTTGAAATTATACAGCATATAGCCTTACCAGGTTGACTTATTTCACCTAGTAATATTCATTTAAGATTTCTCCATGACTTTACATAGCTTGATAGCTCACTTCTTTTTAATGCAGAATAATATTTCATTGTCTGGATATACCATAGTTTATCCACTCACCTACTGAAGGACGTCTTGGTTGCCTCAAAATTCTGGTAGTGATAAATAAAGCTGCTATAACATCTATGTGCATGTTTTTGTGTGTACGTAAGTTTTCAACTCCTTTGGGTAAATATAAAGGAGTGCAGTTGCTGGATCGTAAGGCAAAGAGCATGTTCAGTTTTGCCAAATTGTCTTCCCAAGTGGTTTCCACTAATAGTTAATGAAAGTTGCAATTGCTCCACATCCTTGTCAGCTTTTTTGTATTGTCAGTGTTTTGGGTTTTGGTCATTCAAATAGGAGTATTCTTTTTTGTTGTTGTTGTTACTTTTTATTATTATTATTATTATTATTATACTTTAAGTTCTAGGGTACATGTGCACAACATGCAGGTTTGTTACATATGTATACATGTGCCATGTTGATGTGCTGCACCCATTAACTCGTCATTTACATTAGGTATATCTCCTAATGCTATCCCTCCCATCTCCCGCCACCCCACAACAGGTCCCAGTGTGTGATGTTCCCCTTCCTGTGTCCAAGTGTTCTCATTGTTCAGTTCCCACGTATGAGTGAGAACATGCGGTGTTTGGTTTTTTATCCTTGCATAGTTTCCTGGGAATGATGGTTTCCGGCTTCCTCCATGTCCCTACAAAGGACATGAACTCATCCTTTTTTTATAGCTGCATAGTATTCCATGGTGTATATATGCCACATTTTCTTAATCCAATCTATCATTGATGGACATTTGGGTTGATTCCAAGTCTTTGCTATTGTGAATAGTGTTGCAATAAACATACGTGTGCATGTGTCTTTATAGCAGCATGATTTATAAGCCTTTGGGTATATACCCAGTAAAGGGATGGCTGGATCAAATGGTATTTCTAGTTCTAGATCCTTGAGGAGATAGAGACACAAAGAACCCTTCAAAAAAAATCAATGAATCCAGGAGCTGGTTTTTGAAAAGATCAACAAAATTGATAGACCACTAGCAAGACTTATAAAGAAAAAAAGAGAGAAGAATCAAATAGACGCAATAAAAAGTGATAAAGGGGATATCACCACCGGCCCCACAGAAATACAAACTACCATCAGAGAATACTATAAACACCTCTACGCAAATAAACTAGAAAACCTAGAAGAAATGGATAAATTCTGGGACACATACACCCTCCCAAGACTAAACCAGGAAGAATTTGAATCTCTGAATGGACCAATAACAGGCTCTAAAATTGAGGCAATAATTAATAGCTTACCAACCATAAAAAATCCAGGACCAGACGGATTCACAGCCAAATTCTACCAGAGATACAAGGAGGATCTGGTACCATTCATTCTGAAAATATTCCCATCAATAGAAAAAGAGGGAATCCTCCCTAACTCATTTTATGAGGCCAGCATCATCCTGATACCAAAGCCTGGCAGAGACACAATAAAAAAAAAAAGAGAATTTTAGACCAATATCCCTGATGAACATCGATGCAAAAATCCTCGATAAGATACTGGCAAACTGAATCCAGCAGCACATCTAAAAGCTTATCCACCATGATCAAGTGGGCTTCATCCCTGGGATGCAAGACTGATTCAACATATGCAAATCAAGAAACGTAATCCAGCATATAAACAGAACCAAAGACAAAAACCACATGATTATCTCAATAGATGCAGAAAAGGCCTTTGACAAAATTCAACGGCCCTTCATGCTAAAAACTCTCAATAAATTCGGTATTGATGGGACATATCTCAAAATAATAAGAGCTATTTATGACAAACCCACAGCCAATATCATACTGAATGGGCAAAAATTGGAAGCATTCCCTTTGAAAAATGGCACAAGACAGGGATGCCCTCTCTCACTACTCCTATTCAACATAGTGTTGGAAGTTCTGGCCAGGGCAATCAGGCAGGAGAAAGAAATAAAGGATATTCAATTAGGAAAAGAGGAAGTCAAATTGTCCCTGTATGCAGATGACATGATTGTATATCTAGAAAACCCCATTGTCTTAGCCCAAAATCTCCTTAAGCTGATAAGCAACTTCAGCAAAGTCTCAGGATACAAAATTAATGTGCAAAAATCACAAGCATTCTTATACACCAATAACAGAGATCCAAATCATGAGTGAACTCCCATTCACAACTGCTTCAAAGGGAACAAAATACTTAGGAATCCAACTTACAATGGATGTGAAGGACCTTTTCAAGGAGAACTACAAACCACTGCTCAATGAAATAAAAGAGGACACAAACAAATGGAAGAACATTCCATGTTCATGGATAGGAAGAATCAATATCGTGAAAATAGCCATACTGCCCAAGGTAATTTATAGATTCAGTGCCGTCCCCATCAAGCTACTAATGACTTTCTTCACAGAATTGAAAAAAGTACTTTAAAGTTCATATGGAACCAAAAAAGAGCCTGCATTGCCAACACAATCGTAACCCAAAAGAACAAAGCTGGAGGCATCACACTACCTGACTTCAAACTATACTACAAGGCTACAGTAACCAAAACAGCATGGTACTTGTACCAAAACAGAGATATAGACCAATGGAACAGAACAGAGCCCTCAGAAATAATACCACACATCTACAACCACCTGATCTTGACAAACCTGACAAAAACAAATGGGGAAAGGATTCCATATTTAATAAACGGTGCTGGGAAAACTGGCTAGCCATATGTAGAAATCTGAAACTGGATCTCTTCCTTACACCTTATACAAAAATTAATTTAAGATGGATTAAAGACTGAAATGTTAGACCTAAAACCATAAAAATCCTAGAAGAAAACCTAGGCGATACCATTCAGGACATAGGCATGGGCAAGGACGTCGTGTCTAAAACACCAAAAGCAATGGCAACAAAAGCCAAAATTGACACATGGGATCTAATTAAACTAAAGATCTTCTGCACAGCAAAAGAAACTACCATCAAAGTGAACAGGCAACCTACGGAATGGGAGAAAATTTTTGCAATCTACTCATCTGACAAAGGGCTAATATCCAGAATCTACAAAGAACTCAAACAAATTTACAAGAAAAAAACAAACAACCCCATCAAAAAGTGGGTGAAGGATACGAACAGATACTTCTCAAAAGAAGACATTTGTGCAGTCAACAGACACATGAAAAAATGCTCATCATCACTAGCCATCAGAGAAATGCAAATCAAAACCACAATGAGATACCATCTCACACCAGTTAGAATGGCGATCATTAAAAAGTCAGGAAACAACAAGTGCTGGAGAGGATGTGGGGAAATAGGAACACTTTTACACTGTTGGTGGGACTGTAAACTAGTTCAACTAATAGGAGTATTCTTATCTCATAGTTTTACTTTATATTTCCCTAGTGACATATAATATTGACCATCTTTTGATATGCTTATTTGCCTTCTGTATACCTTCTTCACTGAAGTGTCTGTTTCGTAAGTAGGTTGCTAGTTTTCTTATTGTTAAGTTTTAAGAAGTTTCTGTATATTTTGAATAACATTCCCCAGATATATCTTTTGCAAATATATTCTCCCCATTGTCTTTCTCATTCTCTTGGTAGTGTCTTTTAGAGCATAAGTTTTTCATTTTAATAAAGTATAGTTATCAATTTATTATTTCCTGGGTTGTGACTTTGGTGTTCTATATAGAAAGGCATTGCCATATTCAAGGGCATCGGACTTTTTTCCAATGATATCTTCTAAGAGTTTTATAGTTTTTCATTTTATATTTAGTTATATGGTCTCCTTTGAGTTAATTGTTGTGAAGAGTATAAAGTCTGAATCTAGATTCATTTTTTTCTTGCATGTGGATGTCCAGTTGTTCCAGCACTATCTGCTGAAAAACTGTATTTGCTCCATTCTGTTCAATTTATCTATTTGTATTCCCTTTTGCCACACTGTCTTGATTTCTGTAGCTTTATATTGTTTTGAAGTGAAGCAGTGGAAATCCTCTGATGCTGCTCTTTTCCTTTAATATTGTATTGGCTATTCTGAGTCTTTTGCTTATCTGAATTAACATTAGAATCGGTTTGTTAATATCCACAGAATGACTCGCTGAAATTTTTATTGAGATTACACTGAATCTACAGATGATGCTGAAAAAGCAATGACATCTTGACAATGATTTTCTATCCATGAAAATGGAATATCTCTCCATTTACTTAGTTATTTTGTGATTTTATTCATCACAGCTGTGTAGTTTTTCTCATATTGATCTTATGCATATTCGTTAGATTTATACCTAAGTACTTCTTTTGGGGGGTGTTAATGTAAATGGCATTGTGTTTTTAATTTTAAACTTCACTTGATCATGGCTCATCTATAAGAAAGCAATTGGCCTTTGTATATGACCCTTCTATCTAGCAATCTTGCTACAATAGCTTATATGTTCCAGGATTTTTTTGTTTGTTTATTGATTTGGATTTTCTGTGTCAAGGATCATGTCATCTGTGAACAAAGACAGTTTTATTTATCCTTCTTTTCTTTACTTCCTTGTCTTGTCTTATTGCATCAGCTAAGACTTACAACATGATGTTGAAAAGAAATGGTGAGAGGGGACATTCTTGACTTGATTCAGAATATAGCAGTAAAACTTCTACTTTCTCACCATTAAATATGATGTAAGCTGAAGGTTTTTTGTAGATGGTCTTTATCAGGTTTACCAAGTTTCCCTCCATTCCTAGTTTGCCGAGAGATTTTTATTATCAGTGGGTGTTGGATTTTGTCAAATACTTTTTCCATATCTATTGATATGATCATGTGATTTTTCTTTAGCCTAATGTGATGAATTACAATAGTTGATTTTCAAATGTTCAACCAACCTTGCATACCTGGGATAAATCCCTCTTGGTCATGATGTTTAATTATTTTTTTATATTGCTAGATATGATTTGCTTCAACAAAACATTTGCATCTATGTCCATGAGAGACATTGATCTTAAGTTGTTGTTTTTTTTTTCCTTGCAATGTCTTTGTTTTTGATATTAGGGTAATACGGGCCTCATAAAATGAGTTAGGAAGTATTTCCTCTGCTTCTATCTTCTGGAAGATATTATAGAGAAATAAAATAATTTCTTCCATAAATGTTCCATAGAATTCACCAGTAAACCCATCTGGGTCCAATGCTTACTCTTTTGGAAGGTTAACTATTGATTCAATTTTTATAATAGATATAGGCCTATTCAGATTGTCAACTTCTTGTGTGAGTTTTGGCAGATTATGTTTTATAAGGAATTGGTCTATTTCAACTAAGTTATCAAACTCGTGGCCATACAGATATTCATAATATACCTTTGTTACCTTTTTAATGGTCAGTGGATCTGTAGTGATGTCTCCTCTTTCATTTCTAATATTCTTAGCTCATATTTCCTGTCCCCACCACCAACGTTTTTTTTTTCTGTAGTCTGGCTAGAGGTTTATCAATTTTATGAATCTTTTCAAATAGTAACTTTTTGGTTGCATGGATTTTCTCTATTGATTTTCTGTTTTTATTTATTTATGCTCTAATTTTTATTATTTCTTTTCTTCTTGTTAGTTTAGATTTTATTTGTTTATATTCTTCAAGTTTTCTAAGGTAGAAACTTAGATTATTGGCTTTAGATATTTCTTCTCTTTATATATATGTATATATACATGTATATTCAATGTTTAAATCTAAGCAGTGCTTTCTCTGTATACTACACATTTTGATAAGTTATGTTTTCATTTTCATTTATTTCAAAACATTGTTTCTCTTGAGATTTCTCCTTTGACCCATTTGTTATCTTGAAGTATGTTGTTTAATCTCCAAGTGTTTGGGGTTTAAAAAAAATTTTTTTTCATTGATTTTTTGTTTAACTCCATTGTAATCTGAGAGAAGACATTATATGATTATATTCTACTCTTTTAAATTTGTTAAAGTGTGTTTTATGGCCCAGAATAATCCATCTTGATGAGTGTTCTATGTAAGATTGAGAAGAATGTGTATTCTACCATTCTTGGATTAATTAGTGAATTGATGTCAATTATATCCAGCTGATTAATGATGCTGTTGAGTTCAATTATGTCCTCACTGATTTTCTGCCTCCTAGATAAGTTTATTTCTAATAAAGGGGTGCTGAAGAACCCAACTACAATGATGGATTTATTTATTTCTTCTTGTAGTTCTATCAATTTTTGCCTACATATTTTGATGCTCTGTTGTTAGGCATAGACAAGTTAATGATTGTTATGTCTTCTTGGAGAATTGATCCCTTTATTGTTATGTAGTGCCACTTTCTATCCCTGATAAGTTTCTTTGCTCTAAAGTCGACTCTATTTGAAGTTAATATAGCCACTCCCACTTCCTTTTGATTAGTGTTAGCATGGTATGTTTTTCTATCTCTTTTTACTTTTAATCTCTCTGTATCTTTATATTTAAAGTAGGTTTCTTGTAAACAACAGGTGGTTGGGTCTTGTGCTTTGATTTACCCTGACAATCTCTGTCTTTTAATTGATGTATTTAGACCATTGAGGTTTTTCCTTAACATCAGCTATACTCTTTTTTAAAAAACATTTTTAGTGGTTGCCATAGAGTTTGCCATATACATTTACAACTAACCCAAGTCCACTTTCAAATAACACTATACTGCTTCACTGATAGTAAAAACACACTATAATAACAAAACAATTTTAATTCCTCCATCCTGTTTTTGTATAACTGTCATTCATTCCACTTATACATAAATATATAGAGATATATAACCATGTATAATTAAATACATTTTGCTATTATTATTTTGAACAAACTTATTCTTGGATCAATTAAGAATAAGAAATATAAATGTTTTTGTTTTACCTTCACTTATTTTCTGATGCTCTTCTTTTATTTATGTAGTACAAGTTTCTGGCATACATTGCTTTTCTTCTCTCTGAAGTCTCTTTTAACATTTCTTGCACTCCAGGTCTATTGGCAGCAAATTCTCTCATATTTTTTTATCTGAGAAAGTCTTCATTTCTCCTTCGCTCTTGAAGGATGGATGTGTTGTGTTGTTTTTCTCTCACAATACTAAATATTTCACTACACTCTCTCCTTGCTTGCATGGTTTCTGAGGAGAAGTCTGATGTAATTGTTATATTTGCTCCTCTCTAGGTAAGGTATTTTATCTTCTGGCTTCCTTAAATCCAATCTTCTTTATCTTTGATGTGATATACCTAGTTCTAGGTTTTGGGTTGTATTGTTTTGTCTTGTTCTTGTCATTTATTCTGCTTGATGTTTCTTTGAGTGCCCTGGATCTGTGGTTTGTTGTGTGATATGAATTTGGGAAAATTCTCAGTAATTATTGCTTTACATATTTCCTCTGTTCATTTCTCTTCTCCTTTTGTTATTACCATTATAGATACGTTATATCTGTTGTAGCTGTCCCATAGTTCTTGGATATACTCTTTTGGGCTTTTCCCATCTGTTTTCTTCATGCTTTTCCATATTGGAAGTTTATATTAATATTTCCTCAAGCTCAGACATTTTTCCTCAGTCATATCCACTCTCCTAATGAGCCCATCAAAGACATTCTTCATTTCTGTTACAATGGATTTTGTTGTTGTTGTTGTTTTTTCTTTTAGAGACAGGGTCTCACTCTGTCACCCAGACTGGAGTGCAGTGGTGCAATCATAGTCCTCTGATACCTTGAACTCCTGGGCCCGAGTGATCTTCCTGCCTCAGCCTCCCAAAGTCCTGGGATTACAGGCATGAGCCACCACACCTGGCCTTTTATCGTGATTTTTGTCTTTGGTATTTCTTTTTGGTTCTGTCTTAGAATTTCTGTCTCTCTGCCTACATTGCCCATCTATTCTTACATGTGTCTGCTTTATCCATTAGAGTCCTTGGTCTATAAGTCATAGTTTTAAAATTCTCAGTCTGATAATTTCAATATCCCTGCCATATCTGAGTCTGGTTCTGATACTCTTTCTGTTCTTTCAAACTATATTTTTTGCCTTTTAATATGCCTTGTAAGTTTTTGTTTGTTTGTTTGTTTACAGCCAGACTTCTTGTACTGGGTGAAAGGAACTGTGGTACATAGGCATTTAGTGATATGTTGGTAAGGTGTGGAGTGGGAGGGGGGGTTTTCTATAGTTCTATGACTATGTCTCAGTCCTTTAATGGACCTGTGCCCCTGAACTGTGAACTTCACAGGTACTTCTGAGTCAGCCCCAACTTAGATGGGGCAGGATAACTAGAGTGGGTAGGAATTGGGTCTTTCCCTTTCTCCTAGTCATTTAGACTCTGACAAAATCCCAATAGTTTCTGCTCTGGGAAAATAGTTTCTCTTGAGGGAAGTCCTTATTAAGAAGAACAGAATGTCCTGTCATATTTCAAAATGATTCCTTTTCTCTTTTCTTGTCTGAAGCATGAGGAAATTTTTCTCCAATATTCACTGTGAGAACCTGGTTAAGCTCCTGGAGGTAAACTCACTGAAGTGTAGTGCCTCCTCTATGACTGGAGTCCCCTGGATTGTTTTACCTCTCAGGAGTGTCTAATCTGCACCTCTGGCCATTCATCAATTACAGTTCAGGTTCTCCTGTCTCCAAAACTAGTTCTTAAGGAGGTTTCTGCTGGGGGGCTTCTGCCCTAGTAGTTGTGATTGTGTGTATCTGCCTGTCTGCCTCCAATTTTGGGGGCAGCAGTTTGCCTTGTGACTTCACCTCCCTGATGGACCTGTGAAGAGCTGTTCTTCCATTTGTTTAGTTTTTTTACTTGTTGTTAGGATGGAGTGATGATTTCTCTACTCCTTACATGCTAGCCTTGAAACAAACATCACAGCTGTTTTTCAGATAAACTTCTGGAAACATTTGTTCAAACATTTGTCTCTGTCACCCACACTGGAGTGTAGTGGCACAATCTTGGCTCACTGCAACCTCCACCTACCGGGTCCAAGTTATTCTCCTGCCTCAGCCTCCCAAATAGCTGAGATTACAGATGTGGGCCACCACATTTGGCTAATTTATGTATTTTTAGTAAAGACAGAGTTTCGCCATGTTGGCCAGGCTGGTCTCAAACTCCTGGCCTCAAGTGATCTATCTGTCTTGGCCTCCCAAAGTGCTGGAATTACAGTCACGAGTCACCGTGCCTGGCCTCAATTACATCTCATAAAGAAATTTTAGAAGAAAAAATGTGCTATTGAGTTGTATTTTATTTTAATTTTACCTAGTTATTGTTTTAATATTTATTGAATAATGATTATAGACAATTTAAATTGATATTTATAACTTTATAATACCAATCTCAGATATAAAGCAAGTCGTATCATCATGCCATCATATTCCTTTACTATTGTCATTTCTTTACTGTTTTGGATGAAAACAAAAGAAACTTTCTCTCATTATCTTAAACAGACAAGGAATTTATTGGAAGGCTGTAAACACAAATAATATCCAGAAAGACTGGGATATAAGGCCTGGCAAGAATCCAAGAGAGGAAAGGCACAGCCCAAATTTTCTATTTCTGTTTAGAATGTCACCTAAGG
This sequence comes from Macaca thibetana thibetana, assembly GCF_024542745.1. Taxonomy (NCBI): domain Eukaryota; kingdom Metazoa; phylum Chordata; class Mammalia; order Primates; family Cercopithecidae; genus Macaca; species Macaca thibetana. The sequence continues at coordinate 79,591,543 of NC_065589.1, read as the reverse complement.
ACACCTAAAAATTACAGAGGATAACACTGCTAAATCCTTAAGTCCACCAGATTTTCTATAAAAATAACCCTGATCAGACTGATTGCCTTTTTTACGTGCTCACAAGATTCAAACTCTCAGGTAAAAACACCTGACTAAGCACACATAGTTCACTTGTCCTCCTCTCTGGAAGAGGGTAGAGGTGAATTATTTGCCAACACTTCTACCATTACCATTGGGTTTCCATGCATTTGATTATGCCTTCCTGTCCCATTTATAAAGACCAGAACTAAGCAGCACAACCAAAACAACAAAGGCCTCTGTACCTTTTTATTTGACCATGCGGAAATAAGTTGGCATTTCTAGTCTAAATAAATAAGATGCTGAAGTGTATAGAGTCCACTCTTGGCATAGGATTTGACGTACACAGTATGCATTAAATAAATGTTTGTTGAATTGAATTCTATATAAATAGAGGCAGTATTACACATAATGAAAAATGTTGCAAACTGTGAGCATCATTTACGTTTGCCATTGGAATGTACTATGTGATTTTTATGACAAATTTACCCCTAGTTGTACTTAAACTCGTAAAAAAATAAATCTATATTAGTAATAAAAACAAAACTAGCAATTCCTTGAGCTTATACCACCCAGTCATCATGGAGGAAGGTAGCTCCGAAGCCTACTGAGTGGCATTAACCATTTACACTAAGCTTGTTCAACCCATGGCCTGCAGGCTGCGTGTGGCCTAGAACGGCTTTGAATGTGGCCCAACAAAAATTTATAAAGTTTATTAAAACATTATGAGGTATTTCTGCAATTTTTTTAGCTCATCTGCTATGGTTAATGTTCGTGTATTTTATGTGTGGTCCAACACAATTCTCCTTCTTCCAATGTGGCCCAGAGAAGCCAAAAGATTTTATACCCCGATCTACACAGAGATAATCAAAGGCTGGTTAACCAAAGATTAAGACATTTCCAAGAGTTTATTGTGGTTTGGAAGGACCTCTAGAGTCAGAGGTTTTGGCACAACTTTGAAGTTGCTTATCATAAGCTTTTTAGAAAATATCTGAACCTGTTCGGTCAGAAAATTGGGCTGTAAGCCCCATGATACTAAATATTTCTTATAAGGTATCAAGAATGGATAGGTTTAAATTAGGTTGAAAATTCTGCAAAAATGGCACTTTTTACAGTATTGCAGTATTTCTAACTGCCACCTATTCTAATCCCAGGCCATGCATGTATAGCTTCATGAAATGTGCAGCATCAAATAAATTACCAGGCTTTTTGAAAGTTGAAAAGTGACAAAAAAAAAAAAAAAAGAAAGAAAAGAAAACTCTTGATTTGAGAGAGTTAAAGTTTAGAGATTCCTTTAGAGTTAAGCCAAATTGCCCAATCCTTATCACAGTGTAACTACCCAGTGTGAAAGCCTTAAATAAATAAGTTATCTATGTAAGCTTGTCGCTTCCATTTTTATAAGTGTTCTTTTTGTCTCTGGGCCCATATACCGTATCACACTTACATCTTTGTCTTTCTACGCTACAAGCTACAAACTGTATTACATTAGAGTTTCAAAACTGCCAGGCATCATGAGAAAGGTAATATGCACATAAGGGAAAACCACAGGACCTTATATCTTTCCCTTGTAGCTCATTTTCACTGGTTCTTCAAGTTGTCCTGTTTGTACACTCAGCCTATGCCATAGGGCAGCATCCTGATGTCTGTCTAAAGAGTCACTTGAAGAACAAATAGCTAAAAGCTAGTTTGGACTATAAATCAATATGTCCCTGCACTAGCAAGGTCTTTTTTGCATCCATTTTTAACTGGGATTGAAATTCAAAATAATTTCCATGACAGTAAGAATTAGAAGCTCTCGGCCGGGCGCGGTGGCTCAAGCCTGTAATCCCAGCACTTTGGGAGGCCGAGACGGGCGGATCACGAGGTCAGGAGATCGAGACCATCCTGGCTAACACGGTGAAACCCCGTCTCTACTAAAAATACAAAAAAAAAATTGCCGGGCGAGGTGGCGGCGCCTGTAGTCCCAGCTACTCGGGAGGCTGAGGCAGGAGAATGGCGGGAACCCGGGAGGCGGAGCTTGCAGTGAGCTGAGATCCGGCCACTGCACTCCAGCCCGGGCGGCAGAGCCAGACTCCGTCTCAAAAAAAAAAAAAAAAAAAAAAAAAGAATTAGAAGCTCTCATTGTTGATCAAATACATTTAATTATAAGATAATGATTGCTTCCAATAAAAGAAAAATATGAAAATATTTGAACATTAGAGGAGGATGAGTTGGGAATAATCTATCAAAAGAAGAAAATAAGGATTAATGAATCTAAGAAAAGCTAAATTTCAAAAAGAAGAGAAATTGCAGTTATTCCTTTCTTGCAAACTTTCTAGTTATTTGTAATGGTGCAAGTAAAAATAAACTCATGTAAGAAGCATTCAGTAATTTGTATTGAGCATCTATTTTGTGCCAGGAGTTTGTGTTCTGTGCTGATGATATTCAAATAAAAAACAGTCTCCACTTTCAAGAGTTTGCGTTTTACTGTAGAGAGACAAAGATAAATACACAAATAAATAAAACACACGTCATTTAAAAGAATATTATCTTTATAGGAGGTGTGAATTTTTTTAAAGCTGATATTATTCAGAATTACATATTTTAATGTTTCCAGAAAATTAACCGAGTATGATTTTATTCAATTTAACTTTAGAGAAAAAAAAATCTCGAACTCTATAAATCTGAGAGTCATACCATGTTGCATAATCAGGGCTTGGGGGTTTGTTTGTTTTGGTTTTTACCTGGAAACCAAAAGAGAAATTACATGTCTCCTTACATTTGAGAAATCTTTTGAGTAACAACAAGATTGTATTTTCATATCTTTCAAGAACAACAATGGTTTTGTTAGTAATAGACAGTTGACTTAGATACAATCCGGTCCTTGCCTGGGAGATTCTATCAATAAAGAGAAAATGAAAGACACTAAGAAAAGGTGTATGACTCACATTTTGGGAAAGTAGCTGTTGTTAGTTTCAATTTTCTTCAATTAGGATGGATGTTAGTAAGGGTGTTAACCCTGTCATTCTGGCTTAAGTCCAACTTGGGTAATTACATTCTGCCTACTTAGATTTTCTTTGGGTCCAAAGACATTCTTCATTCCCACTTCACACTGTTTTGTGATATTGCTGCACATAGCTAAATAGATGCCACATTTAACCCTGGGGATGGTGGCATCTCTGTGGTGAAAACTTGATCCTTCTTCAAGGTATCAGTATAAATTCACTTTTAGGGTAAAGGTTTTAGAACATGTAATGTAATAAAGTAAAAGAAGCCATATGGCATTCTTAACTGAAGATACAGGGGGAAAAATCCAATAGAATGAATTGTCTCTGACAGGGTCTCTGCAGTAATGGAAGATTCTTTTAGCTGGGCCTGGCTGCAAATGTAAGATCATTATCATTAGATCTTTAAAATACCAAAAGCAAAATATGAAGAGATTTAAAGTCACCTTTAAAATCATCACAAAAGTTCAGTCTCAATTATCTACAATCAATGTCTTTCTCCTTGACTAGAAATTGGTACCAAAGAATAAATTCTAAAAGGAGGAAATTTTAAAAGTACAATTGATGCCGACAGTTTATCAATGGAAGTGCATTGCTAAACCATGCTCATCTATGCACCAAGCCTCTGTTTATTTCTCTGCTTCACCTGCTATGCACTTTTGCCACATTTTTGTAGGGACACCAGACATTGCTCAAGAGTAACCTTTACTACAAATACTTAAACCCTTCCTTCAAGATTACATTTAGAGATATGCAGTGAGCTAGATGTACTATAAGATGACAAACATTTTTTACAAACATTTAAAATTCCCAAGGAAAACAAGCTTCTCTCTGTAATATCTATGAATAAAGCCACTGAGGATTTACATTCTTTAAATTTAAACAACTCCATTTTCATGATAATAAATATATGTACACTGTTATAGTTACTCATATAACATGATTACCGATTTTAATACATATTAAGTAAAGTATTGACAAACTGACAAAAAAACATAAAACACCAATAAATAATTGGACAAAGGATCAACACAGGTGACTTTTAAAAATAAAAAGAGGCCTGGGGCGGTGGCTCACGCTTGTAATCCCAGCACTTTGGGAGGCTGAGGTGGACAGATTGCCTGAAGCCAGGAGTTTGAGACCAGCCTGGCCAACATAGTGAAACCCCGTCTCTACTAAAAATACAAAAACAAAAAAACAAAAAAACATAGCTGTGCATGGTGGCATGCACCTGTAATCCCAGCTACCTGGGAGGCTGAGGCAGGGGAATTGCTTCAACCAGGGAGGTGGAGATTGCAGTGAGCCAAGATCGCGCCGCTACACTCCAGCCTGGGTGATGGAGCGAGACTTGGTCCCCAAAAAAATTAAAAATAAAAATAAAAAAAAGCACAGGACATTTATAAAAGTAGAAAAGGATACATATTTAATGTCAGGAATTACAGGTAAATAATTAGCATATAATATTTTTTGGCAGTTAAACTGTCAAACAATGGCAACACTCAATATTGAGGATGCAATGAAGTAAATAAACACTAATACATTGTTGGTTAGATTGTGAATTGGTACAATCCTTTTGGAAAACAATTTGATAACCTTTAATGAGAGCCTGAAAATGTCTTTTTCCTAGTAATCCCATCTCTGGGAATCCATTTTAGAAAAATAATCCCTTAACCAGATAAAGTTTTATAGAGAAAGATGTTTATTGTATCAAAACATACAATTGCAATCAATCAATCAATAAGTAAAAGGAACATTAAATGTCCAACAATAGCATCCAGAGAACTTATATTTATTTGAGGAGATAAACAATAAATAATAAATGCAATATATTTTATTTATATAGTATGTTAGATGATTATAAGTGCTAAAGAAGGAAAAAGCAAAAGTAGGGCAGGGTAGGAGGGAATGGAGTTGCTAAGGAGTGGCAGGTTGTGGTAATCGGTAGGGTAGTCAAAGTGAGCCTCATTCAAAAGGTGATATTTGAGCAAAGCTTGAAGAATGTAAGAAAGATAGCACCACACACATCCATGGAAAGAGAATTCCAGGCTAGAGGTAGAGCCATAGCAAAGGCCCTTACGTGAGAACGTGCCTGTGATGTTCAAGGAATGGCACAAAAGTCAATATTGTCGATGCAGAGTGAGCAAAGGGTAAGAGGAGATTAGTAAGGCAAAAGATAGGCAGAGCATGGAGCATCTGGGGCATTGTAATGGCTACACTTACACTTGGAGTGACATGGGGAGCCAGAGATGTGTTTTGGGCAGAAGAATGCCATGTTATAACACTGTTGATCTAGCTGCTGTGTTGAAAATAAAATGTTTGTGGCAAGAACAGAAACAGAGAGGCCTGTTAAATAAGCTATTATGGCTGTGCAGGCAAGAGATGATGGTGGGTTGTATCAGTGTGATAGCAGAGGAAGTGATGAGAAGTGATCCAATTATTAAAATGTTTTACTATTTACAATTTTACAATTATACCCCAAACCTCAGCATCTTGCAGTAGACCCATGGAACAAACCTATATGTGTACTCCCTAAATCTAAAATGAAGGTTGAAATTATTATTTAAAAAATTTGAGACAAGAGTCAACAGAATTTTTTAATGAATTGGATTGGGGGAATGGGATTAAAGGAATAGGAAAAGTGATACTCATAGATGACTCCAATGGTTTTGGCCTGAGCAACTGGGAAATCAAAGTTGAGACCCATCATGGATGGGAAGGCAGAAGGAACAGCATTCAGAATGAGAGAGATCAGGAATTCTGTTTTAGGCATGTGATATGAAATGTCTATTAGATATGGACAGGGAGGTGTTGAACAGGTAGTCAAATATATTAGTCTACAGTCCACAGCAGAGGCCTAGGCTGGAGATACAAATCTAAGAATCATCAGCTTACGGTAAGATTATGAAGTAACAATTCTGGATGAGATCACCAGGAAAGTGGGTGTACACAGAAAGGAGAAGTGATCCAATAAGAGAACCCTGGGGTTCTCCAGTATTAAGAGTTAGAGCAGAAGACGAAGAATCAGAAAGCAGCAATCAATGAGGTAGGAAATAATGCATGATGTTCCTGAATTCCAATGAAGACAGTATATGAAAAAAGCAGTAATCAACTATATTAAATGATGGTGATAATTAAGATGAAGCCTGAATTGATAATGGAGTTTAGTAATGTAGAGGTCACTGGTAACAGATTAAAGCAGTGTTTGTGAAGTGGTGGGAATGAAATCTTGTTTAGACCGGGTTTAAGACAGTATGGTAAAAGAAGTCAGCCATCGATATCAAAGGCAATCACTTCAAGAATAAAGTATTTTATTGTCTATGAATAGCCCTGTTAGTTACTATCTTTCATTCTATTTTCTTCTGCTTCAGCTAGATTTAGAAAATGTATGCCTAAGTTGCATAATGGTTCTAACACAATTTTATTTAGCTCCAGCATGGAAGTATGTAAAAAAACTTCTGCCTAAATTTCATGCCCTCATGATTAGTAGTTGAATTTACTGCAGTGTCACTCATATGATCTTAATCAGTATTATTATTAGAAGAAAAACAAATGTACAATTGGCTTTGCCCATTCATAAAGCTTGAAGCATTTAACTATTCTAATTTAAATATGCTGGAATCCCATTTCAACATTGAGCCCTATGTGGAGCATTAGCTTTGGTATTAGGACTCACTTCTTAGGTTTCACATCCATAGAGGAAGTGTGGCAGAGGAAGGTAAACCCTGTTCTGCAGAGGCTGCCCTGAATACCCAGGTATCATTAAGCCAACATAGATGGAGTAGGGGAAATTCTTTGCCAATTCTAAAAAAATAGCATTCTAGGCCAGGTGCGGCGGTTCATGCCTGTAATCCCAGCACTTTGGGAGGCCGAGGTGTGCGGATCACCTGAGTTCAGGAGTTCAGGACTGCCTGACCAACATAGTGAAACCCCGTCTCTACTAAAAATACAAAAATTAGCCAGGCGTGGTGGCGGGTGCTTGTAATCCCAGCTACTTGGGAGGCTGGGGCAGGAGAATCGTTTGAACCCAGGAGGCAGAGAGGCTGCAGTGAGCTGAGACTGCACCATTGCACTCCAGCCTGGGCAACAAGAGCAAAACTCCGTTAACAATAAAAAGAAAAAAAAAATAGCATTCTTAGGTATGGCATTCTTACCTCAAACTTACCCCACCTAGCGTCCCACCAAATACTTTAACACTTCAGCAGAGATCAACACTTCAGCCTCTAACACTTCAGCAGAGATGAAAAGGAGGCCATTGATTCAGTTCTTAAAAGCAGTGGGGGTATTGCTGGGAATGGGTGGGACAAAGTAGCAAAAAACAAAAAACAATCATAAAAGGAAGAAATTTAAAAGAGCAAACTAAGGATACTAAAACATTTAAAAAATATTCACCTACTTAACAGCATGGCATGTGACCAATCCTTCCAAAACTGGCTTATACACCATCACTAGAATTCCCATTCTCCTTAGAGCCTCCAGCTCACTTCCTTAAGTTGCTAGGAAGAATTTCACAGGTATGATATGATCTTTATTTACTTATGTTCAACTTTATTCTAAAAGGTATTTGAGGTACCTAAAGTAACATGACAACATCAAGATGGAAATCAAAATAAGGCACAAAACAAACGAAAACACAAAAATAAAGGTATCAGGGCAAAAGGAAAATCATATAAATCATAATTATTCACTGATAGGTGTTTCATGTACCATGCACTGTTAGACACTATAAATAAATCATCTTATTTAATCTCAGCTACTCTGTAAGGAAGGTATTTTTAGTTTCTTATTTTCAGATGAGAAAACGAAAACTTAAAAAATTCAACTCACTGGCCTAAGGTCACAGGGCCAGTAAACATCAAGAGTTGAGATTCCAGTCTCTGGCTGGCTGACTCCAAAGTTGATACTCATAACCATCTAGTGGTTGGGTGGCCTAAAATGCCCATCATAAAGTCATGTGCTATAAGAGGGTTGGGGTGATGTTTGGACTAACATTCCCAGTGGCCAGAGCTAGAGGAAAACAGAACAGCTACAAGATGCAAATTAAGATTAAACAAACAAAACTTTAACTTAGCAAAAGCAAAATCTCCACTCCTGTCCCCCCATACATCTCTTCCTGTATTCATGAAAAGGGTATGTAGAATGTAGTAGAGTCTATACTTGACAACATCCTGTAACAAATACAGGATCAGGTTCTGTACATTTGTTCATCGGGTGTCGTGATGTAAGCCAATGCAAAAATTCAAAAAGAATTCCTTAATATCATTTGTTTCAGGTTGAAGAAGCAGCAAGGAGATAATACAAGTTGGTTATGGAGATCTCTGATGCTCTGGCTGGGTCCAAAGGGAATATTTAGAACAGCAGGATGTCCCAAGAAGTGAGTCTCAACTGGTAGCACACTCCTCACCTGCCTGCCCACCCCACTACAACCAGATAGAGTAATCTCAGGAGGGGAGCATGAATCATGAAGAAGCATATTCAGAATTAAAATATTATTTATATTCATAAAATATAAAGTACATTCTCATATACTTATAAAACAATACCTATAGAATGTAAAGCTAACTTTTTAATTGATAGGAATATGCACAAAATAGTTATGCTCAATAGAAAAGGTTGTGAGACTCTGGGAATGTAAAGATTGTTATGTTTATTAATGAGAGCTTAGATTTTTAAAACATTGTGAAACACTGATTTTGATTAATAGACCACATAATCTTTGTCTGGTACTCATTGCAGCAAATATGAGAGTATATTTCTGGTAGGAAGTTGAAATGCTGAAATGTTATGTTGCTGATTAAGGGCAGATATATATGCTTTAATAATTAGACAAGCTGAAAATAAAGTTTTTCTCCACTCATGAACATTATTAAGCCTCAGTTGGGCTTGAATATAAATAATTTTTCACCCATATTCACATAAAATTGGGCAACAAAAATGCCTATGAACAAGACAAAAATTACTTTTAAACAGTCCGGGGTCTTCTCTAAAGACAAGTGAACATTTGCACTCTTGCATATTTTCTTTTTCCAGATTAACATCTTGAGAAGAATAGTCATATTTAGATAGCAGTTCTGTTGATCAGCATTTGGGAGCATGACTATTTAAAGAATGCTCTGATTTTATAAGACTTCATTGTCACATACAAATACATTTTCTTCCCTAACTTTTCTTTAAACAGAAATTATTCTAAACTTTAATGTCTTCATCCTATTTTGCAGACAGTGTAGTTTTCCATTCTGTACAGTTCATGGAAATAAATCTGGCAAACCTGGGGGAAAATAAGGTAATTTTAAAGAATTTTTAAATGTTTTCTCACAGACATGGACAACTTGAAGTAAAGAGAAAGTTCATGGAAAAGAATAACATTACCTTAATCTGCCAAGATCTAGGCCAATAGATTTGTTTCTTGATTGTGGTAGTAGTAAACAGACAGTGGCCATGTACCCACAAATTCTTGTGTCTATTTTGTTTGAAGAATCAAACCAAAAAAATGCTTGGAAGTTTGGTAATTTCAGCACTAACTCTCTTTCCATAGACCATATATTTCCAACCCAGAATCCAAAGGCCAATTTTCTTGCTATACACACCATTCTTGTTTTGAATCTTCGTCCATAGTGCCTAAGCCTGAATCTGAGCCTGGTTCCCTGGTCAGAAGCTACAGTTTTACTTCCTTTGGTGAATATTACACAAGAAAACCACCAGGGTGGATGGTTAGATGTTATTACTGAGCAAAAAGTCTCCTGGATCTTACATTTTCTCAGTGGCTCCCTCAGCCATTAGCAGTTGCTCCCACTACACATACGTCCACAGCTTCCCATGCTTCTCCAAACAATGGCAGCCTTTACAGAATTCTATCTCCAGGAATCCTTCACTAAGTGAAATAGACTCCAGGGCCTTCAATACGTAACAATTCAGAAGTAAATCTCAGATTCTATTTAATGAACAAAATGTATTAAACATTTATGCTTTACTAAGAACTCTGGGGCAATGCCAGTGTCATATAGTTTTTTGAAGAAGTCATCACATTACATTTGATTTATACATAAGAACCAAATTTCTGTCAACCACAGTGACACATTTCTAGTCATTCTCCAGTATCTGTTTGGAGACTAAACTGCCATTTCCATATCTCCTTCCTGGCACTGATCAAATACAAGTATGTAAACCAGACTTTTTTCTTCATCATGCCAATAGTAGCTTGAGACTGTGAAATACCTCTGAGCCAATTATAGTTCACCAACCTAGATTAAAGCTAAATTCATAGTTAACTACACACACACACACACACACACAAAATTCCCTTCCTATATACAATTGTTCCTTCTTGTGGCACATGAATTTTTAACATAAGTTTAATTCTAACATCAATATCAAAATTTGTTCTCCCTGTGTTTTTGTCCCAATGCCATATTTTCTCTCTCTCTCTCTCTCTCTCTTTTTTTTTTTTTAATTTTTACTTTAAGTTCTGGGATACATGTGCAGAATGTGCAGGCTTGTCACATAGGTATATGTATGCCATGGTGTTTGCTGCACCTATTGACCCATCCTCTAAGTTCCCTCCCCTTGCCCCCAACCCCCTGACAGGCCCCAGAGTGTGTTGTTCCTCTTCCTGTGTCCATGTGTTCTCATTGTTCAACTTCCAGTTATGAGTGAGAACAGGCAATGTTTGGTTTTCTGTTCCTGTGTTAATTTGCTGAGGATGATGGTTTCCAGCTTCATCCATGTCCCTGCAAAGGACATGATCTCATTCCTTTTTACAGCTGCATAGTATTCCATGGTGTATATGTGCCACATTTTCTTTATCCAGTCTATCATTGATGGGTATTTGGGTTGGTTCCATAACTTTGCTATTGTAAATAGTGCTGCAATAAGCATATTTGTGCACATGTCTTTATAGTAGAATGATTTATATTCCTTTGGCTATATACCCAGTAATGGGATTGCTGGGTCAAATGGTATTTCTGGTTCTAGATCCTTGAGGAACTGCAAAACTGTCTTCCACGATGGTTGAACTAATTTACATTCCCACCAACAGTGTAAAAGCGGTCCTATTTCTCCACAGCCTTGCCAGCATCTATTGTTTCTTACTTTCTAATAACTGCCATTCTGACTGGTGTGAGATGGTATCTCATTGTGATTTTGATTTGCATTTCTCTAATGGCCAGTAACAAGGAGCTTTTATTCATGTTTGTTGGCCGCATAAATATCTTCTTTTGAGAAGTGTCTGTTCATATCCTTTGCCCACTTTTTGAGGGGGTTGTTTTTTTCTTGTAGATTTGTTAAAGTTCCTTGTAGATTCTGGATATTAGCCCTTTGTCAGATGTGTAGGTTGCAAAAATTTTCTCCTATTCTGTAGATTGCCTGTTCACTCTGATGATAGTTTCTTTTGCTGTTCAGAAGCTCTTTAATTTAATTAAATTCCATTTGTCAATTTTGGCTTTTGTTGCAATTGTTTTTGGCATTTTTGTCATGAGGTCTTTGCCCATGCCTTTGTCCTGAATGGTATTGCCTAGGTTTTCTTCTAGGGTTTTTATGGTTTTGGGTTTTACATTTAAGTCTTTAATCCATCTTGAGTTAATTTTCGTATAAGGTGTAAGGAAGGCGTCCAGTTTCAGTTTTCTGCATATGGCTGGCCAGTTTTCCCAGCACCATTTCTTAAATGGGGAATCCTTTCCCCATTGCTTGTTTTTGTCAGGTTTGTCAAAGATCAGATGGTTGTAGATGTGTGGTGTTATTTCTGAAGTCTCTGTTCTGTTCCATTGGTCTATATGTCTCTTTTGGTATCAGTACCATGCTGTTTTGGTTACTGTAGCCTTGTAGTATAGTTTGAAGTCAGGCAGTGTGATGCCTCCAACTGTGTTCTCTTTGCCTAGGATTGCCTTGCCAATTCTGTATTCTTGAGATCTATCAACAGTTTGCATTATCTTACGATCTAGGAACATGCTTCAGAAATATATTATATATCAACATTTGCCCACCTCCTAGACTTTAGGAGAACCTAAACCATGTAAAGATTTAGTGTACCATGGTCTGATGACACTGAAATCAGAGGCAGACTGCAGAAACAATTGAGAAAATATAATTTTTTGTGGAATTTGTTATAACAATATTGTTGTCTGATGATAATCCTTTCTCCTCATTCCAGACTCTAATGATTTGCTTGTTTCAGTGGGAAAAAGTAAAGACCTATTATGTGGATCAAGGTGTCAATAAACCTCTGCAGTAAGCACCAGTATGCAGTCATGCATCACTTAATTATGGGGATATGTTTTGAGAAATGTGTCCTCAGGTGATTTCTTCATTCTGTGAATGTCAGAGTGTACTTGCATAAACCTAGATAGCATAGCCTACTATACATCTAGGCTATATAGTATGGACTATTTGCCTCTATGCTACAAACCTGTAGAGCATGTTACTCTACTGAATACTGTAGGCAACTGTAATGCGATGGAAAGTATTTGTATATCTAAACATATCAAAACATAGAACAGGGACAGTCAAAAGATGGTATTGTAGTCTTGTGGAACCACCACAATAGATTCAGTCTGTCACTGACTGAAATGTCATATTGCAACAGTGCATGTCTATATTTGGCTTTTCAATGCATTTCATCTATGACCAGACACCTCTGCCATCATGTGCCATCTTCTTCACACCTTGCTGAGTATCTTCCAGGAATGATCTAACTCATCTTAGGGTTCGGCTCAAATGACTTCTCTATTCAGCAGCTTTCCTTAAAGGCCAATTCTCCCACAGCTCCTTAAACAAAATTAACTGCTTCTTCTGTATTCAGACAATACATTACATGGAACTCTATTTAGAGCACTTTTTACACTATGTTATGTCCCGCAACCAACACATATTAACATTCCCATGTTCAGGAAGCTCCATGCTGTTGTAATGTGTCTGAACGTAAGCAGATTTTTTGTTTTTTCCTAGTAGACCATGAGGACAGTACTATGTCTTGTTATCCTGGATTCTTCATTGCCAAGCATCATGCTTACTATAGGCTAGGAGCTCAGTAAACATTTGTTTCTACATTCTCCCTTGCTGGTTTTGCTTACAAGAAAAACAACTGTCTTGTCTGACCTGTATTATTTATTCAGCATCCTCCAAAACTATGATGCCATATAAACGGAGCAGAGACAGGGTCCAAAATGTAGGAATAATGGAGAAAAAATAGTTATTTCCCAAAATGTAATGGATTATTTAAAAGACCCATGAAAACAACATATGTGCTTTGTTATTCGTTCTGCATTGTGCAGACTTTCTAGAGCTTCATTTAATTATTTTATAAGAAATATTAGCAAATAACAATTTATAAAAGGAAGAAGTTAATGAATTTCAGATCCAAAAAAAAATGAACTGAATTAATTTATATGCTGGCATTCTGTCTTTAAATAAATATTAATTATTGACACCAACCTCTATATTACTGATCTATTACATAACAATGATTACATATATGTGTATGTGCCCACCAGAGATGTAAATAATGCTGATGAACCAGGAGATATGGAACATTTACTAAGGTATAAAACTGAAATTGCTATGATATTAAAGCCAGAGGTAAAGACACACATGAGTAGCCACTTAGAATATTTTTTGTCAGGATTGTTCTACATAAAAACTTTCCCACTGGATTCATTTCTGAGTGTTCTTTTAGTCAGTAAAAAAGGGAGTAAGAGATCAAAGTTCTTATAAAATACCACGAATTATCTGTGGCATATATGCCCCCATTAGATTCTGCAAGGTGACTAGATTAGTTATTAACATAGTTCGAGGTGGTGAACCGAGTAGGAGAGGAAGTTCTTTTGCCAATGTAACATGAGCTGAAGCTTTGAAGTCTATATTCTGAAATTCTTCAGTCTACAAATTATAAAGTGGTCCTCAAGATATAACTCTACCTATGTGCAGATACATTAGAGTAGAATTCAAGACTAACTTTGTCTACGGACTTCAAATATTATAGTTTTATTGTACTTATTTTATGGTAATGAGTATATGTAAATGTTTATAGTGTGTGTGTGTATATATATATATATAACACGTACATGATGATAGTATATTTTAATATGCTAATCTTTTTTTGTCCAATTCACCAGCCCACAATACTTGTAAAAATTTTCAAACTCTACCAACTTATCAACATCTACGTGCAGATTAGTTTTTAAAAATATTTTCTTTTTTTATATTTTACTTTTCTCTTTTTATTTTAGTTTTAAATTCAATTTTTATTTTAAATATAGGTGGTACACGTACAGGTTTGTTATATGGGTATATTGCACCCAGGTAATGAGCATAGTATCCAATAGGTAGTTTTTCAACCCACACCCTTCCTTCCTTACCCCCTCTAGTCGCCTACAGTGTCTATTGTTCCCATGTTTATGTCCACATATGCTCAATATTTAGGTCTCATTTATAAGTGAGAACATGCAGTATTCTGTGTTTATTCCTGCATTAATTCACTTAGAATAATGGCCTTCAGCTCCAGCCATGTTGCTGTCAAGGACGATTTCATCCATTTTTATGGCTGCATAGGGTTCCTTGGTGCATATATATCATGTTTGCTTTATCCAGTCCACCACTGATGAGCATCTACATTGATTCCATGTCTTTGCTACTGGGAATAGTGCAGCGATGAACATACAAATATATTTTTTGGTGTAATTATCTATTTTCCTTTGAATACATACCTAAAATGGGATTGCTGGGTCAAATGGTAGCTCTGTTTCAGTTCTTTAAGAAATCTCCAAACTACTTTCCACAGAGGCCGAACTAATTTACATTCCCACCAACAGTGCATAAGCATTCCTTTTTCTCTGCAGCCTCACTAGCATCTGTTGTTATTTTGACTTATTAGTAATAGCCATTCTGACTGGTGTGAGATGGTCTCTCATTGTGGTTTTTATTTGCATTTCTCTGATGATTAGTGATGATGAACACTTTTTCATGTGTTTATTGGTCGCTTGTATGTCGTCTTTGGAAAAGTGTCTGTTCATATCCTTTGCTCATTTTTTAATGGGGTTGTTTTGTTTTTGTTTTTCTTGTTGATTTGTTTAAGTTCCTTTTAGATTCTCAATATTAGATCTTTGTCAGATGCATAGTTTGCAAATATTTTCTCCCATTCTATAGGTTGTATGTTTACTCTTTTGTTGTTTCCTTTGCTGTAGAGAAGCTCATTAGTTTAATTAGGTCCCAGTTGTCAATTTTTGTTTTTGTTGCAATTGCTTCTGGGGACTTAGCCAAAAATTCTTTGCCAAGGCCAGTGTCAAGAAGGTATTTCCTAGGTTTTCTTCTACAATTTTTATCCTTTGAGGCCTTACATTTAAATCTGTAATACATCTTAAGTTTTGCATGTGGCATAAGGAAGGGATCCAGTTTCAATCTTCTGCATATGGCTAGCCAGTTATCCCATCACTATTTATGAATAGGGAGTCCTTTCCCCAACGCTTGTTTTTGTTGGCCTTCTCAAAGATCAGATGGTTGGAGGTATGTGCCTTTATTTCTGAGTTTTTTATTCTGTTCCACTGGTCTATATGTCTGTTTTTGTACCAATAACATGTTGTTTTGGTAACTATAGACTTACAGCATAGTTTGAAGTCAGGCAGTGTGATGCCTCTAATTTGTTCTTTCTGCTTTGGATTGCCTTGACCACTGGGTTTATTTGTTTGTTTGTTTCATATGAATTTTAGGATAGGTTTCTTCTAATTCAGTAAAAAGTAATGTTGGCAGTTTCATAGGAATAGCATTGTATATGTAAATTTCTTTGGGCAGTGTGGCCATTTAAACAATATTGATACTTCTAATTCATGAGCATGGAACATTTTCCATTTATTTGTGCTGTCTCTGACTTCTTTCAGCAGTCTTTTGTAGTTTTCCCTGTAGAGATCTTTTACCTCACTGTTTAGCATATTCTTAGGTATTTCATTTTATCTGTGGCTATTGTAAATGGGATTGTGTTCTTGATTTGACTCTTGGCCTGGTCACTATTGGTGTATAGAAATACTACTGATTTTTTGTACCTTGATTTAGTATCCTGATACCTTACCAAAATTATCAATTCTAGTAGCATTTTGGTGGAGTGTTTAGGGTTTTCTAGGTATAGAATCATATGGCCATCAGAGATAGTTTGACTTCTTCTTTTCCTTTTTGTATGCTTTTTCTTTCTTTATCTTGCCTGATTACTCTGGATAAAACTTCCTAAAATATGTTCAGTTATAGAAATAATATAGCATTACTAAAAGTTTTAAATGTGTATGTAAATGATTACTGTTAATCCTACCAATTCAAATACAATTATCATTTTTGTTCAAGTCCCTCAGGTCTTTTCACCTTATACATGTTGGCATAGTTATAATCATTTTATGACTATGCCATTTTTCATTCTTTTCCTCCACTTCAGTATTTCCCATCTTGCAGTACAGTTTGTAACAACATTTTTTTTTCTGCTACAGTCCTTTTTTTTTTTCTCATTTTCTGTTTACTACGAAAGTGCATGGTAGTTGTAAAATGAATAATTAAATAAGAAAATATTTAAAGAAGGAAGTAAAAATCCTTTTAAATTCCACAACCTGGAAACAAACAACCACAGACAAAACTTTGTTGAATATCTATAATATCTTATGATTTTTAAAGAATGCAGGTGGGATACTGACTTTCTCAGGTTGATTAATTCAAATGCAGCCTTTAAGGATTTTTTACTTATTACTTGGAATTATGCTGCAAGTATACTTGTGGAGGGATCCCACCAGGCCCACCACCTCAATGAAGAAAGCAAGGGAAGGAAGTGAGTCTTTTTACAGAGAGTTGCTGTGACTCTTACTATATGCATTAAGTAAAACTAAACTTGCTACCCAGGCCCACATAAATGTAAAATGGATTCATGCACAAACCAAAAGGAGGAACTTGGGAACTGGGTCTGGGAAAAGACAACAAAGTTTGTTAAACCTTAGAAGGAAAATAAAGTGATGAAAAAGCGAGCACCTGGAATAAAACACTTTATATGGGTTGGTCAGAAAAGGCCTTGCTGAGGAGGTGACATTGGACCAAGGCCACAATCCGCCATAGGGAAAACCAAGTAATGTCTACTACAGGGCAAGTATAAGGCACACATCTGCAAAGTTCTGGAGCTGAGAAGAAGCTGGAGCTCAGTGAGTATGAGGTGACTTGCATGATATGAAGTGAGAGATGGGTTCACAGAAAGAAATTTAGATTTCATTCTCAACGTGGATAGCAATTGAATGAATTTAAGTAGAGGGGTGTGTGTGTGTGTGTGTGTGTGTGTGTGTGTCAAAATCAGATTTACAATTTTACAAATTCACTTTGTCTACTTTATGGAAAATGTTTTGTGGTGAACAAAAATAAAAGCAGGGAGACAATTTAGGAAGTTCTACTTGTCAAGAGATGTGGTTTAGACTAGGGTTGTAGCAGTGGAGATGTAGGGAAGAGAGCCTGACTTCTACAAGATTTTCTAAGTGATCATAGATTTTTATCCCCCTAACGGTTTTGAAACTCACAAACCACAGAATGGTACCATTAAAGAAATAACCGAGAAGCTAAGGTTTCTTACAGAAGGTATCAGAGGCTCGGAACATCAAGGAAAGCCCAGATACTATCATGATCATGCATAGAAAGATTTCTGGACTAACTCATGAAAAGTAAATGAGGCTGCCATGTGGGAGAAATGCAAGGAAATTTTCATGTTTGAAGGCCATGAAATAAAATAAGTAACACATTTTAGTTCTCAAAAAAAATATTGCACGTGTGTTTGTGATATTATCCACTGTAGTATTCCCTCAACACCATTTTTTCAGCCCAAATCATTACTATGTTATCAATGTGTCCTCTAAAATAGGACATTGTCACTACTGTGCATTACTTATTGCTTAACAATTGCACTTGCTACAGAGAAAAACTAGGATCCTAATCATGGTGACTCCAATCATTTAAAGCAATGGGCTAAGAATGTCACTCAAAAGTGTGACCTCATTACTCGAGACTTTGCTCCTAAGTTCAAGGGAAGTTGGGCCTGTGTAGACTAATTTCAAATTAACAAGCAGAATGACAGGGCATCTTTCTAGAGGTTTTAGATTGGCAGTGTGGAAGAAAGTTAATATTATTTAGCTCTATTTCAGAAGGTATATTGAACTTGGTTTTTCGAAGCTGATTATACAGTCAAATAACCAGTGTCTTGGCTTCTCTCTTTTCATAATACTAAAATGAAAGCATTCCACTTTTCTTTAAAAGCCTGATCTGGACTTCATATTTATGTGTGATAGCTCTCTTGGTTGAAATGAATATAGCTCACTCTATTCACTTAAATATGTTAGTAATTTGTTTTAAGAATACATACAGAAATAGCAAGAAGTTCCACCATATTGCCAGGCCTTAGGGAGACAGGAATGTTTTCACGATCCAAATGTAACTCTAGTTGTCTGAAATCTCTAGTAGTTCAGAAGAACTTTACAATGGTCCTCAAAAGTAGGCACTTATTGATCTGTATTTCAATGGCAGTATTACTTTTACATCCCTTCGTTATGCTTATGTCTCTACCCACTGCCAACTGATTATTTTCCTATATACCTGGCTCAGATATCTGAAAAAGAGAAAATGACTGGGCTTGCTAATTACCATAGCACTTGTCTCGGTAAAGCTTGCATTAAAGGACAAATCATAGCCACTAGCTAGTTCATTCTTGGGATTAGAGGTCTACTCTATCCCGGTCAGCTATATGGTTAGGTCCATGGGATCAAGTACAAAGGTAGCTACAAAGTCTGTTTTTCAGCCAAGGATTTTGGCGGAATGATGACTATTAAACTGTAGCATACCTAAAAATCACCTAAAGAGTTTAATTTTGATGTCAATTCCTATGACTAAATGGCAGGCATTCCTCTTCAGTAGTTTTGTGGGAACCCAAGAGTCTGATTTCCTGATACAGCCTTTTCCCTTCAGCTCAAATAAGAAAAATTATAATAAATTATATTAAATAGTTGTGTTTCTAGGTCAAAGTAATTAAATCATAACAATTGCATAGGGTTCAACTTAATCAGAGGGTACTACCCACATAAGATTCTTCCTCAGCTGTTCCCTTACCACTCACTTATCTTATTCTGCAATGTTTTCAAAACCATTTGTGCCATACTATTACTTCTAGATATTTTCCCCTTATCTTCAATGCTGTAACCCTACACACATACTCACACACTCAACAATGTTCCTGCCCATTTACTTTGCTGAAAATTTAATCCCTCCAAGAATTATTTCAAGAATATTTTTCCTAATTCTAAGCACTTATATGTTATTTGTCATCATGAATGCATTTTTGATGTGTGTTCATTGTATACAATTTCATGGTCTTCAGTTATTTTCTTTGCATGCAATCTGTGTTTCTGATCATACTTTAAACCTTTTTAAAGGTGTGAATACATTTTCTATTCCTTTGCCGAAATGTAATGCTCCTCACTTCTTGCCATTAGCAGTGTGCCTGTTCAAGAAATGCCATTATTGAGTTGACTTAGGGCCAGAGAACCAAAAAGCAATTGCATATTCAAACTTATAGCTTTTGTAATTTGTAAACATTTATACATTATACTACTGATTAGAAATGATTATGAGAGTTGTAGAGAGAGAAGAGGCTGGAAACACATACCTGTGTTTTTCTTACTATAATTACTGTGATTTTATATAGTCTTACGATAGTGCAACATGGATTGGCTATATTAATAGATTTGTTACTTATCATTAGCCTTTCAAATGCTATTTGAAAATCATTAGGGTTCAGTACTTGGTGAAGCTTTCAAAACTTCACCTATTTCAGATGATATTGAATTTCTAAATACAGATAATGATTTACTGCTTAAAAATACAATTAGCCTGTAGTTAAATCATGTAGTTCTGGACATTTTCAGTATTCCCTAACTGGGAATTTTCCAATAATATTTTCTAAAGCTGATTTTTTAGCAAATTTTGCCTAATCTTTTATGACTAAAGATTATATTATAGAAAATTTTGAGGGTGAATATTTTGGGTTCATGATCACTCCATTTTGCAGACTAGTGCCTAAGGGAAAACATACAGTTAAGTAAACTGTATGAGTCTGATTGGGAAAAAAAAATACTTCTGTTCAAATATGGGTTATCTCCTTTTAAGAGAAGCTCAGCTTCCTTATCAACATTTTAGGTAAATAATGATTATGTTAATGCAAATGCATTTAAGAACACTCTAACCATTTGGCAAAACGAGGCTCCCATGTGAAAACAAGCCATTGGGAATATATTGTGCCTTCAGTTAACAGAGCTTCATTTTCCCAAAAGAAAATTCTTGATAAAGAGAATCTGTTGCTCATGATTTATGAAGTCAACGATATGTGGAATTTTAAAAACAACGGCAATTCTTATCTCATGGCCATGAAACGCTGCATGTATCATTTAGAACTGGGCATTAGTTCTGTGATTCTTTGATGCTTCATTCCCCTTCTTGACCTCAGCTTAATTTTAACACTGTGGATCTTGCTAATATTTTTAACACTGAGTTTCAGATATATTAAAAATACTGAAAGCATATAGCCAAGGGGTAAAAGGGGCTACTGTTTAAACAAAGGAATGAACTGTTTCCATATTATGTTAGGAAGCAGACCAAGGAAAAAGAGTGGATGTAACAAGGAAGCAGATTTCAGCTAGAGAGAGAAGAGAAACTTAAATAATTCAGGATAATGAACAACAGACCAGATTACCTATCCATGCACGTTATCCCTTCACTTGAATGTTCCATGAAAAGATGAGATGGCTTTTGCTCAAGGATGGTATAAAAAGGAGCTTTGCATTGGGAAGGAGCGTGGACCACTGGATAATCCCTAAAGTTTCTTCTAACTGATAATCTACAATTTTGTGAGACACCAGGCACAGTCATGTACTTATTCATAAAAACATCTCTTGATACATTTATTGTTTCCTTCCAAATCTTCCCCTTAATCTTCAACCTAAATTCATAAAACTGGCACAATTTTAGTACTCTGTTTGATTTGTTTTGTTTTGTTTTCCTAAGGTCAAACATAAAAAGTATCCAAGTTGTTCAAATTATTTCTTCAAAATGGTTTTTAATTTACAACTTTTATCCATTTCTACAGTAACTTCAGAAGTTATTTCAATTAAATTCAACACATTCTTTATAAACTCCTAGGGAGTAAATACTGTGCTAGACATTGGGGTTGTGGGGTAGGGAAAACATGATTCAAGTTGCAAAGTATGCCTGACCACACCTAACTAACCAAACTCTAAAGTAGTAACTCTCTGCCTGAGCATCCTATCACCTTTCTTGTTTTCTTATAAATATAAAACAGATTCTTCTTGCTGGTTTCTGCCGTAGCTTCTCTTTTCATTTTTGTAACTTCTTTAGCACAAAGCTGTTTGATATGTGAATCCGGAAGCATAAGAATGTTATGAAATAAATTCTGTAGATACCAAGTAGCATTTTTTAAATAAACTAAAATAAGGTAGAAATATAAATTGAAATAAAATAAACAAGGAAAGAAAAGAAAATATTGGAGTCCAGTGAACATGGTATTTCTGTGAAACTTCTATGTTAGTCGTGTTTGTGCATTCGTGTGTGTGAGATGGTTACTATACAAATATATTTATGTGGAATATGTAAATGTATCATGGTGCAAAATATACTTCTTAGTGTGCATTTCAAAAAGAAAGATCACAGGGGAAAATATATGTTTTATGGGTGGTTGGAAACATTTGATATTTTCAAATTCTTGCCACTTTGGAATATGTACATCCATATAACAAAAAAATCCAACCTCTGTGCTCATAAATGGGATCATGGAGCCAAATAATAAGCATCCGGCTAATTTAGAGAGAAACTTGTTGCAGTACCTGGAGCCATGTCCTTGATTCTGTTATTGTAGAAAACAGAGACAATCCCATTCCCTGCCCAGAGTTGTCCACGGGGTATCTCAGCTGGGTGGAGAAGCCTGGTTCCTGCTGCTTATGGACGTTTGGGAGTTTACTGAACATAGTCATAATGTATGCACACAGTCAGTGATTTTCTATAAGCTCTCCAGTTGTGAACTCAGCTTTTTCTTCTTTAATTCTTCCCACATTGCCTGGTATAGAGTCCTGAATACAGAAAATGTGCAATAAATGCTTTCTGAAAATAAAGATCACATGACATTAAAAAGTTTTATGGCCTTAATATTGGCCTTACACCAAAGGTTGATATGTAAAAGGCTTTATATGTCTATGCTTCTAGGATGTTCACAATAAAATGAGTAGCACCAAGGTGCCACCATTTTTCCAAAAATGGAATTATACTTCAAATGTTCTCTCCCTCACAAAACTCTCAAAAGACATGCGGAGACAATACAAATTACTATTTTGATTTAATTTTTTGTTTCCAAAGAAATAATTAAACTCCAATTTCAGAATATCCTAAGGAGCCACTGCAAAGGAAATCATGGAGACCACTTACCAATATGCCCTCACTATGCTTTCCTACAGGCAGACGTGCATGCTGTTTTCATGGTGTTTACACATCACTTAGCCTCCTGCAGTACCTCCACCTGGTCCAAGCACGCTACACATCTAGGACAATACAGCTCAGCAGATCTATCATTCGGATCACCCTCCACATGAACATAAGCTTGCTCAGGGAAAATTACTGTATCTTCTGTTGAATGCAACATTAGTCTCTTGAAATTAAGACGTGAATGAAAACCTTTGGTTTGTGAGTCAGAAACTCACGATTCCTAATTATTGCTCAGTTATCAAGGTATGTAGTCTCTCGGAGCTTTGATTTTATCAAGGAAATGGGAATAAAATGTCTAATAAATGCATCTGAAGGGACATACATTATATATGTATATATATATGTGTATATATTATGTGTGTTATGTGTATTATGTGTTTATATTTGTGTATATATACACATATATAATATAAAACATATACATAATATCTAACATATATAACATATAACATATATGTATTAGTTGGTACATGATATCCTAGATACTTAACAGTGCCATAGAATATCATTAAATACAGAAGCAAGGCTAAGATGCTTTAGGGACACAAATACAAGACTTTAAGATTTGTCATGACTTGGAATTTAGCAATGTCTCGAATATTTTTTCATCCTTTTAAAGATTTTGGTCATGTAAAACACAAAGGTTAGGGGTAGGTGATAAAGAAACCAAGAAAAATAACATATAGTTGCCTTTCCAGTCTGCTTCAAGCACCTTAAAGATCCAAATCTTCATGATATAAATTTGGGCTTTAGGCCGGGTACATATGACATTAAAATTCAAACTAATTCAGTATGCTAGTATTCACAGCATGTCCGTATTATTTTTGACTCATTTTTATAGTATCATTTAATATTGTCTGTCATTGGTTTCTTTTATTTATTTATTTATTTATTTATTATTATTATACTTCAAGTTGTAGGGTACATGTGCATAACGTGCAGGTTTGTTACATATGTATACTTGTGCCATGTTGGTGTGCTGCACCCATCAACTCGTCATTTACATCAGGTATAACTCCCAATGCAATCCCTCCCCCCTCCCCCCTCCCCCCTCCCCATGATAGGCCCCGGTGTGTGATGTTCCCCTTCCTGAGTCCAAGTGATCTCATTGTTCAGTTCCCACCTATGAGTGAGAACATCTGGTGTTTGGTTTTCTGTTCTTGTGATAGTTTGCTAAGAATGATGGTTTCCAGCTGCATCCATGTCCCTACAAAGGACACAAACTCATCCTTTTTGATGGCTGCATAGTATTCCATGGTGTATATGTGCCACATTTTCTTAATCCAATCTGTCACTGATGGACATTTGGGTTGATTCCAAGTCTTTGCTATTGTGAATAGTGCTGCAGTAAACATACGTGTGCATGTGTCTTTATAGCAGCATAATTTATAATCCTTTGGGTATATACCCAGTAATGGGATGGCTGGGTCATATGGTACATCTAGTTCTAGATCCTTGAGGAATCGCCATACTGTTTTCCATAATGGTTGAACTAGTTTACAATCCCACCAACAGTGTAAAAGTGTTCCTATTTCTCCACATCCTCTCCAGCACCTGTTGTTTCCTGACTTTTTAATGATCGCCATTCTAACTGGTGTGAGATGGTATCTCATTGTGGTTTTGATTTGCATTTCTCTGATGGCCAGTGATGATGAGCATTTTTTCATGTGTCTGTTGGCTGTATGAATGTCTTCTTTTGAGAAATGTCTGTTCATATCCTTTGCCCACTTTTTGATGGGGTTGTTTGTTTTTTTCTTGTAAATTTGTTTGAGTTCTTTGTAGGTTCTGGATATTAGCCCCCTTTGTCAGATGAGTAGATTGCAAAAATTTTCTCCCATTCTGTAGGTTGCCTGTTCACTCTGATGGTAGTTTCTTTTGCTGTGCAGAAGCTCTTTAGTTTAATGAGATCCCATTTGTCAATTTTGGCTTTTGCTGCCGTTGCTTTTGGTGTTTTAGACATGAAGTCTTTGCCCATGCCTATGTCCTGAATGGTACTACCTAGGTTTTCCTCTAGGATTTTTATGGTATTAGGTCTAACATTTAAGTCTCTAATCCATCTTGAATTAATTTTCGTATAAGGAGTAAGGAAAGGATCCAGTTTCAGCTTTCTACTTATGGCTAGCCAATTTTCCCAGCACCATTTATTAAATAGGGAATCCTTTCCCCATTTCTTGTTTCTCTCAGGTTTGTCAAAGATCAGATGGCTGTAGATGTGTGGTATTATTTCTGAGGACTCTGTTCTGTTCCATTGGTCTATATCTCTGTTTTGGTACCAGTACCATGCTGTTTTGGTTACTGTAGCCTTGTAGTATAGTTTGAAGTCAGGTAGCGTGATGCCTCCAGCTTTGTTCTTTTGACTTAGGATTGTCTTGGAGATGCGGGCTCTTTTTTGGTTCCATATGAACTTTAAGGCAGTTTTTTCCAATTCTGTGAAGAAACTCATTGGTAGCTTGATGGGGATGGCATTGAATCTATAAATTACCTTGGGCAGTATGGCCATTTTCACGATATTGATTCTTCCTATCCATGAGCATGGTATGTTCTTCCATTTGTTTGTGTCCTCTTTGATTTCACTGAGCAGTGGTTTGTAGTTCTCCTTGAAGAGGTCCTTTACATCCCTTGTAAGTTGGATTCCTAGGTATTTTATTCTCTTTGAAGCAATTGTGAATGGAAGTTCATTCCTGATTTGGCTCTCTGTTTGTCTGTTACTGGTGTATAAGAATGCTTGTGATTTTTGCACATTAATTTTGTATCCTGAGACTTTGCTGAAGTTGCTTATCAGCTTAAGGAGATTTTGGGCTGAGACAATGGGGTTTTCTAAATATACAATCATGTCATCTGCAAACAGGGACAATTTGACTTCTTCTTTTCCTAACTGAATACCCTTGATTTCTTTCTCTTGCCTAATTGCCCTAGCCAGAACTTCCAACACTATGTTGAATAGGAGTGGTGAGAGAGGGCATCCCTGTCTTGTGCCAGTTTTCAAAGGGAATTTTTCCAGTTTTTGCCCATTCAGTATGATATTGGCTGTGGGTTTGTCATAAATAGCTCTTATTATTTTGAGGTACGTTCCATCAATACCGAATTTATTGAGCGTTTTTAGCATGAAGGGCTGTTGAATTTTGTCAAAAGCCTTTTCTGCATCTATTGAGATAATCATGTGGTTCTTGTCTTTGGTTCTGTTTATATGCTGGATTATGTTTATTGATTTGCGAATGTTGAACCAGCCTTGCATCCCAGGGATGAAGCCCACTTGATCATGGTGGATAAGCTTTTTGATGTGTTGCTGAATCCGGTTTGCCAGTATTTTATTGAGGATTTTTGCATCGATGTTCATCAGGGATATTGGTCTAAAATTCTCTTTTTTTGTTGTGTCTCTGCCAGCCTTTGGTATCAGGATGATGTTGGCCTCATAAAATGAGTTAGGGAGGATTCCCTCTTTTTCTATTGATTGGAATAGTTTCAGAAGGAATGGTACCAACTCCTCCTTGTACCTCTGGTAGAATTCAGCTGTGAATCCATCTGGTCCTGGACTTTTTTTGGTTGGTAGGCTATTAATTGTTGCCTCAATTTCAGAGCCTGCTATTGGTCTATTCAGGGATTCAACTTCTTCCTGGTTTAGTCTTGGAAGAGTGTAAGTGTCCAGGAAATTATCCATTTCTTCTAGATTTTCCATTTTATTTGCGTAGAGGTGTTTATAGTATTCTCTGATGGTAGTTTGTATTTCTGTGGGGTCGGTGGTGATATCCCCTTTATCATTTTTAATTGCGTCGATTTGATTCCTCTCTCTTTTCTTCTTTATTAGTAGTCTTGCTAGTGGTCTGTCAATTTTGTTGATCTTTTCAAAAAACCAACTCCTGGATTCATTGATTTTTTTGGAGAGTTTTTTGTGTCTCTATCTCCTTCAGTTCTGCTCTGATCTTAGTTATTTCTTGCCTTCTGCTAGCTTTCGAATGTGTTTGCTCTTGCTTCTCTAGTTCTTTTAATTGCGATGTTAGAGTGTCAATTTTAGATCTTTCCTGCTTTCTCTTGTGGGCATTTAGTGCTATAAATTTCCCTCTACACACTGCTTTAAATGTGTCCCAGAGATTCTGGTATGTTGTATCTTTGTTCTCATTGGTTTCAAAGAACATCTTTATTTCTGCCTTCATTTCGTTATGTACCCAGTAGTCATTCAGGAGCAGGTTGTTCAGTTTCCATGTAGTTGAGCGGTTTTGATTGAGTTTCTTAGTCCTGAGTTCTAGTTTGATTGCACTGTGGTCTGAGAGACAGTTTGTTATAATTTCTGTTCTTGTACATTTGCTGAGGAGTGCTTTACTTCCAATTACGTGGTCGATTTTGGAGTAAGTACGATGTGGTGCTGAGAAGAATGTATATTCTGTTGATTTGGGGTGGAGAGTTCTATAGATGTCTATTAGGTCTGCTTGCTGCAGAGATGAGTTCAATTCCTGGATATCCTTGTTAACTTTCTGTCTCGTTGATCTGTCTAATGTTGACAGTGGAGTGTTGAAGTCTCCCATTATTATTGTATGGGAGTCTAAGTCTCTTTGTAAGTCTCTAAGGACTTGCTTTATGCATCTGGGTGCTCCTGTATTGGGTGCATATATATTTAGGATAGTTAGCTCTTCCTGTTGAATTGATCCCTTTACCATTATGTAATGGCCTTCTTTGTCTCTTTTGATCTTTGATGGTTTAAAGTCTGTTTTATCAGAGATTAGTATTGCAACCCCCGCTTTTTTTTGTTCTCCATTTGCTTGGTAAATCTTCCTCCATCCCAGGAGGCAGAGCTTGCAGTGAACCGAGATCACGCCACTGCACTCCAGCCTGGGTGAATGAGCACAGACTCCGTCTCAAAAAAAAAAAAAAAAAAAGGTCATTAGCCATGTCTGACCCCTAAAATAAAATATAATTACACATACAAAAAGCCACTACCTGTATTTGTGAAATGTATCTTACGTGTTTTGAGTAACTGACTAGTAAAAAGAATTTAGGGTCAAGTCAAAATTGACAATTTTTGGAGCCTAAAACCTATCATCTTACCAATCTATATTTTGCTTGTTTATATTCTTTTCTTGCACTATGCCATGAAGCCCTCCAGTGGAGACAAAATATTCATGTTTTATTTTTAATCCTCTGTAACTGTCAAATTCCAGAGATTCAAAGGAGCTTTGACAGGGTGCTAATGCAACAAAAAGAGTAATACAAAATAAAACTTGGAAGATAGCTTCTGCTTGTGATGGTTTCATGAAAATTATTATAAGCAACTTTTAATGTTAAGCATATTTCATTATATTTATTTGTTCACTTAAAACATGTTGTCAGTTTTAAATTTTTGATTAATCAGTATATATTAATGAATTTAATAAATGACCAGGAAGCCTGACTCTAGAGATAACTCATGAATTGCACAATTAAAGGAAAATTGAATTTAGAGTTGGGAACCCAAGATCTGATGCCAGTTATGCCATCTACTCATTGCATAACAA
This sequence comes from Macaca thibetana thibetana, assembly GCF_024542745.1. NCBI lineage: Eukaryota > Metazoa > Chordata > Mammalia > Primates > Cercopithecidae > Macaca > Macaca thibetana. Next base: position 79,563,483 of record NC_065589.1, on the reverse strand, counting down.
TGGAAAGTAATATCTGCTCTCTGAATCTCAATTTTCACATCTGTAAAATAGAGAAAATTATATATTTCCTTGTTTATGACATAGGGCTGCTGTATCAGGTGAGATAACAAATGAGAAATCAAGCTTAATTCACCAATAATTACCTATATCTAACCCTAGAGTAAAAATCATGATTTGCAATTAAAGTAAGCTATTTCTTTCACAGTGCCAACAGTCATGTCACAGTATTTTAAGGAATGTTAACTCTCCTCGTTTATAATAGAAAATAGTTATGTTTGCAATAGTGACTAATTGAAATAAAAATAATAAAAGTGTTAAGGAAATGCTTCTATATCCCCCAGCCCCAGGAAAAGCAAAATGTTAGAACCTGTCATTGTCTTACTGCCTATATCACTTTGGCTTCCTCAATAAACATATTGCATGCACTGAAGTAATGCTTTACTTGTAGAAATTTTAGAGAACAAACATAGACACAATGCCTTCATTGGAGATATACAATGATCAAAATAGCTATAAAAACCACTGATTGACAAGCTGATCAGGAACTTATATAATGGACAGATTAGACAGATAATATAGAAACCCAGAGGAAATCTAAATATGACATAAAAAGTAATAACAAATAATATGTATCCCTAAGGGTGATGCAGTAGAAAATATACACCACCACTTTTACAACTTCCTTGCAAAAATTTGAACCATAATCTAAAAATCTGGACAAAGAATCATGTTGAACAATACTACAAGGATACAATCAGCAAAATCCAGTATGTACGAACTTCTTATTTCCTCCATAAATAAATTGCAATGAAAACGGATATCAAACTATTGATTTAATGTGCTTTCAGTAACATATGAACCAAGTGCAATATTTAGAACTTGTTTGGATTCAGATTTTAACAAGCAAACTGAGAAAGAAAATGTATGCAACAATAAATGAAATTGATATACTGATTGGATATTTATTGATACAAAGAATTATCTTAATTCTTTTAGATGTGATAGTGCTATTATGTTAAAGAGTTCTTACACTTTAAGAATATAGACTGAAGTATTTACAGATGAAATGACATGATGGAGATTGTGTGAAAATAATCCAATATCAATTGCAGAAAAGTGAGTAGGGACAGTTGAAAGAAGATTGTTCATGTGTTGATAATTTTCAAATCTGGGTGATGGAAGTTTATTATGTCATTCGGTTTGTCTGCTTATATATATTTTTTCAATAATTAAATTTATAAAAATAGAATTAACACAAATTTAAGAAGAATTTCACCCCATGCAACAACTAGAACTAGAATCACTTAAGATTTGCACAAACAAAAATACATATTTTACATACCCTCAAGCACACAATGAAGGAGAGCTATACATATGGTATGGTTGAATTCTCAATTATAGAATGAGGAAAAAATGCCCAAATATAGAGAAACTCCAGACCCTAGAAACCTGTTAAAATGACAGTGAGTAACAAATTTATTTTCCACTGCAATAAGGGCCATGTATAAAACAATGCTGTTGTTGGATGATACAATAATAGAAAAGAGCTAATAAATTGAGATAGAGGGCTTAAAGGGGTCATTCATGTGGGCAGGCTGCACTGCAGCCTTTGTCTGATGGAAAATCTTTCCCACTGCTAAATCTGAACACTCCCAAATGGCACCACTCAGGTTTAAAGGACTTGTGTGCATGCATAGTTGATTATAGGCTATTATATTCCATACATTTTAATCTGAAGGAGATTTAACAAACTACCTGCTTCCAAATGGACAAGAATTTCAAAACTGGAAGACAGTTTATAATGTCAGGGTAACAAAGAACACAAATATCAGGTATGGCTGACTGTCAAATAGTGTTTCTCTCTGTTGCACTTAAACATTTTTTAGCATGTACCTTTGAATCTATCATTATTGCTGCTAGAGTTTTAGGGGAAAAATTAAAAGAGTTGTTCTTTAAAAAGTGAAAGTCTTCACTTAGAATATGACAGAAGAAAAGTAATGATATCTCAACAAGCCATCTGCTGCTCATGTTGACCAAGGAGGTATTAAGAGTCAGTGACTAACAACTACAGCAGGGAAGTATGTTCTCAAATATTCTATGGTAAAGTACTCTCCTTCATATTATGTGAAATAGTTTTAAAAAAAAATGTTTGTGTGACTGTCTAACACACACATACACACACCTCCCTACACCCCTGGCTAATCAATGACTATTTTAAAATCACAAGGTAAACACCAAGTGCTAGGTAGGGATCACCAATGCTCAGGTGTGGTTTGCAATCCATATGTACCTTATGGTAGAAGCACGTGGTATACATTAAAAGTCTGAGTTGATCCTTATGAAGCTATAATTACTTTCTTCTTAGAACTTTCCAGCCATCACAATATTATAATTGGAGAAAATGATATGTCCTCTATAGAACACATGTTAACAGTAAGCATAAAAAGTCATTCTACAAAATTTGTCTTTGGGAATGTTCCAATTTTTCACATCTCAGAAAGCAAGGTAGATTCTGGATTCTCACCACAACCAGGCTGTAGTGATCCCAAAGGAATCTATGACTTGAACTGGCTTTATGTGTACAGAGACCATTTAATCTTCTGAAACTCTTTCTAGGTTATCAACTTCTTGTCAACACTAAACAGTGGCCAAAGTGTATATAATACAACCCGAAATGTTGCTCTACTTGAACGCTTACTTAATAACACTATTTCTTCCTTTCTTGTACCTCTGCAAATGTAGTCTTCTATTTCTAATAAAACAAAAAATTACACTACAAAAAAATGGGTTGAAAATCTGAATTTCATGACATTTTTTAAAATCAGAGCAAAACCAAAGGCATCTGTTTTTTATTATTTTACAACATAAAATTAATTGGATTAAATGCTTATAACAAGAAAGTGTTTATTATACAATAGGATTCTAAACCACAATACAGAGGGGATACATTCTGAGTTTGACATTTACAACTTTTATGTTCAATTTATGTAATTATCTAAAATGCTAAATGTAGTATATTAATGCTCAACAATTTTTTGGTAGAATTTAGTCAGTTACTAAATATAATTAATGGTCAGCTTCCTTAAAGATACATGCCATAGGAAAAGAGGGAAACCAATGCCAGAATCTCAAGATAGACAAGCAAGGCCTTCCTTTGATTACAGTATTTGAGTGTGGTCACAAGCATGACATTCAGAGACTGAAGTGGCCTTCTCTCAGAACACAGTATTTTAAAACGAAGCTTGATCTGAGACAGCTAAGCTGACACATAGCTTACAGATGCTAAATCCTTCAGTTCCTAAATGTTCAGTTATTACAATGGAAGAAAAGCGTGTGCTTCTGTGAACTGTAACTGACACTAATTGTATGTGTCTGTATTTTATCTTCACTGGGTTTTCTGGGAGGGAGTGAGGGGGGCACCTGTCAGAATATAAAAATTGAAAAGGGGGAAATATTTACTGTATTATTTCATGGTAGCCTATTACATTTTCAGAACGTTACAAAGCAGACAAAAACTAGTCTTTGCTCAGAGATCACATGGTAACAGAGGGGAACATATCTTCCAGAAAGTATCAATATTTTATAAGTTGTTTGTTACATGTAAATCGAAAGAAGAAAAGTAATTCAAGTTTCAAATTCTCAAAACTTAGTATAGTTTAAACTACCAAGATGGTCTAGGGAGAAGACTTATCTGGGCAAAAAATAAGTAAATTAAAATGTCCTACATCTGAATCAGAAGAAAATAAGTTCATTTTTCACTTCTACTTAGAAAATATTAATTTCAACAACCCCATTTGCTATGCTTTTTCAGCCAATGTGGATTTATATTGGAAAATTAATCAAAGAATTAGGCTCTCCAAATATCCAGTGAACATTTTCTTTAAAGGAAGTGTGTGTGAACTGCACTTATTAAAATAAGACACACATAGGGCTAGAAGTGGTCTCAGAATTTGTCTAATCTCATTCCTTACTCCACTCCACTCCCAGTTTCACAGCTGATGAAACACAAACCCAGAGAATGTTTATGACTGACCCAAGGTCTCAAAGCTAGTACAAAGGCATTATTAAAATTGAACTGTGCAAATGTGCATACTCCAAGAAGTCTACCCTTTTAATGAGAACAATACAATATTGCCAACACTTTATTAAAATTTTAAAGCATCTCTTAAATTTAGCTGAAAACTTAGTAAATTATTTCCAAATGCTCTTATAATTTCCCACAGCTGCCCTTTCCCATCTGTGGACCACTACAAGAAACTTCAGATGTTGGAGGATGGAAATGATACCCAATCTCAGACAACATGAATAGATAGCAAGATAGAATTATAGAAGTCTTTCTTCTTCCTTATGAAAATTGTGCTGTTTCTATACATACATGACCATGAACATGACTGAACCTTTAACAAATATTGTCCAGAATATCTGAAATTGTATTACTATAAAGCTGAAACCTTCACAATAAAGCTTTGCTGATTTTTTAAATTACTGTGAGATTTCCCCCCTAGTTACAGCATATCCACTTCCAAGGTTAAGAAACCACATTGCTTTTAATCAAAATTCACAAAAGGAAGATAGACCTCACATCAAAGTAGCATGCTTTGTAAACCTGGGATATATACAATTTATTTTTCCAAAGGGCATTGACCTCATTGAAAGAGGGTTAAACCAGACTTTAAGATAATATGTTTATGTATAAATAGTAGAACTGTATATTTTCAGGCCTTATTCATGTTGGGATTTAATGAGAATCTAGAGAAGATTAAGGAAATTTTCATATGTAGATCTGAAAATTGACTAAGCATTACTCTCTCCAAATTTCAGGAGGACCATAAGTGGTGGCATTATTTAGCCTAAACAAAGGAATAAAATATCATTCTACATGGGCCTTAACAGCCACATGAAGGTCTTCATTATTAGGAAGACATAACCTTTTAAACTCACTATATCTAATGACGACCAAACTAAATAAAAGAGATTAGATTTGTGAATAGAATTCTTTAATTAGACATGGGGAGATTGTAGAATTCTGTGTCAGTGCAGTTTCTCTAAGAAGCAAACAATGTGACAGAATTAGATATGCAAGAGATTTATTGGGGAAAATGCATACAAATGACAAAGAGGGAACCGAGCAGGAGCAGGCATAGAGAGCTTTCAAGCTGTGGTGCAGTTCTGACATCTACATATAAAAGGAAGGAGGACTGGGTAGCAGAAGCACAGTTCTGAGAGAGTTTCACCCAGGCTGATGAGTCTCAGAGAAATTATTGTTATCAAGGGGGTCCCACATGGCAGGAATGGGCTGGCGCTCATACTCTGCCATGCTTAGTCATTGGCTGGGAGCACCCCTGAAGGATATAGCTTTGGCATGAACATTGAAGCAGATATGAAGGTGTGGCCACTGGAGGTTGTCTGCCCACTATGTCCCTTGCAACAACTTCTCTTGAAGGAAGATCTAAGCAGTGCCGCTCCATAGCTGCAGCTCTGACTTTTCAGATTTTAAAAAATGTTTTAAATGTGTAGTGATTTAGTTTTAAAAGTGGCAGGGACTCAGGAAGTGAAAGCAATACCTTTGGTGATCCCTTCCATCACATTCATTTTGGTTTTCAACTTTTATTTGGCAATATGTTTAAACAAAGGAGATCCATTTTTAAATTCAATCTCAGTCTTCTTATTTTTTATAAATTAAAAACGTTTTGTTCATTCTGTGTTAAGTAAGCATTTCATGACATCCAGTGGATTAAATTAAAATAAATTTGAACTCTCATTTGAAGACGGATCATCAGCAGAATGCCTTTTATTCTTCTAGATTGATTTAAAGCAAATTGCTCTATGTATTACAGCAATTTTAAATGTATTTAAAGTTTTGTAAAATTGAGAATTATGTGAAATAGTCTAACATTTTAAGTTTAAACGAGGCAATTAGCTGGTTACAACTGGAACTACCAGGCCCTATTTAAAATAATGAGGTCTGACAGTTATGGAATCTGAATTATTCATTGATAACTAGCTTTTCCTCATCTGCAAACCATGGCTAGCATTAATAACAGAGGTGTAAGTGTGATAACCAAAGAGTCTGACATTAAGAACACACACACAAAAGTGCTAAATTCTTATTTAATTAAAAAGGATCATGATAGCAATATTTTTCCTGAGAGAAAATCATTAGGCAAAATGTGTTTTCTCATATGTTTTATCTTTCCCTTTCTCTAAGGTAGATTTTGCATAAGGAAATAATTGGTTTTGGTTGCATACAACAAAATAATTTATATTTTAAATGTAAAGAAATATGTTTTTAAATTGTTGAATCTTTAAGATGCAATCTGTTTAGAGTTCTAGGGCCTCAATTTGTAATCCCTAGAAACAAGCAAATTATATACTTCAACTTTTTAATTGAAAGAGAAAAGTAGACCATAATAAATTACATGCAAAAAGGCAAATAACTCAATTGATGATCATTTAATTGAAGTGAATACTGTGATTACCATGAGCCAATTTACTTATTGGCAGCACAGTTCAAAAATAATAAAATAAATCAAATTGTTGCTCCCCATAATTTTGCAGCAAAGAAAGAAAACTTGCAAGAGGTCACTAGGCATAAATCCATATTGTCCTTTACAGTCAGAAATGGTGCAACTAAAGGAGGGCCTATCCTTGTATGCATGTGGGCATGGCCACAGCTAAGAGGCATGATTATAAACTGTTCCTTTCTACATTGAAACATCTTTTTAAAAAGGAAAGTAAGCAAAAACAAAAACAAAAAACTCCCTTAGTTTTTTACTCTGGTCACTATATGTTCCTCTCAACACTGGATCAGAATGAGTAATTCAATATCTAATTTTCCCACACCAATACTGAGATAGTCTACTACCTATAATAATCAGGTTGACTATATATCCCACTCTACCTAGGAAAGTCCTGGCTTATGCCTGTTGTTTCACTGTAATTATTTTAAAATATACAGTGAACTCGTTCATTCTCCAAATTATACTGATTCGGCCATCCTAATATTAATAATAATAATTTGGCCACCCTAATAATCCCAAATATCCTAATTTTATAATAATAAAAATGCCCACTAATTGAGGACTTACTATGGGAGGTATGTTCTGAACTAGAAGCAAGCCCAAGCATTCATCTTATTATTATATCCATTTCATAGTCGGAAAAACTGAGCTTTCGAGAGGTCAAATAACTAGCCCAGAGTAACACATTTAGGTCAAGAGCCAGGATTCATACTGTGGTCAGCCTGAATATAAATCTATGCTTTTAATAATTATACTATATTCCTACTGCTCTGCAACTTATTCATGCCGTACAATAGAAAACTGTAAACTGATAGTCACTAACACTCTTCAGATACACGCTGACATCATATAGTTAGCAAACTGTATAGAGTAGCAAAATAATTTTAGGTTGAGGAATTTCCATAAATAAATATATACACCAAAATAAGATGAAGTAAAAGAGCGCAGCTAGATAATAGGGTCAGAAAATCTTATGTTTCAACTTTTCTCCCTGGTATTCATCAGCAGCACAACCTAGAAAAAGAATAAGTGACTCTAGTTAAACCTGGAGTTTCCCAAGAGTCCAAGTAAAGAATGTTCCAAAATGGGCTTTTAGATATGTCTCTGCTACTGGATTTATGGCTCAGTGCCTATGCATTTGTAACACAGTGGTCTCTTTAGTAAGACTTACAAAAGAAGGATTTGAAAGATGGCTTTTTTTATTAGTGCAGATATATATGCCATAACCTGATTTTTTTTTTTCCAGTACAGATGTCAGTTACAGTATACCTATCATGCTCTGCAGATTGTGTCATTGGTCAAGAAAGAGAGAAACCCCAATATAATGATTAATAATCAATGTGTCTGGCCTTTAAGTCTACCCAGAGGAGAAATGAAACACTGATATAGAATCTCTCCCTGAAGGAAGAAAAACACTGAGGGTGGAAAAAGAGGGCAGGATGAGCTACCCTTGGAGGAATATAAATAGTGGAGCTGTCTAGTGTGGGGTTCTGCTTGGTTTGGTATAAAATGTTGTAAGTGAATGATACATGAAGTTTACATCATAGTTTCTTTTTGTAATAAAACCATTAATATAAAAGAAAATAAGTAAAATATAAGAATATAGTTTTAGTGGGTTTTTTTTTCTTTTTTGACAGCTGCCCTTCTGCCCCCCTTTGTCTCCCAACTGAGCGACACAGCTTGAAGCAGATGAAGGAAGATTTCACCATTGTATGTATTGCTAATGATATCTGGGCAGGGAATTATTATGGTTTATTCCCGTGCTAGAGTCTAGATAGACTATCTTTTAAAACATTAATCTATATATTTGTTGTTGCCTATCTCCCTAATTTTTAATTCTTTTCTCCCTTCTCTCTCTCTCTCTATTTCTTCTGTTGACCGCATTTGTCCTCTAAAAGAAAATCTGGCAGAGGTATTTAAAACCCCAATACACAATCCCACTGATTATTTTATGCTAATGAATGAACTATCTAGCAATATAATATTTCACTTTTTGTGCCCTCCTGGTGGTAGCATAAGATAAATTCTAGAGTATCTTTAATTAACTAAAGGAAGCAGAAAGAAATCTCTGTGGATTAATAATATTTATGGCCCTAAAATGAAAAAAATAACAGATGAAGGTGGGAGGGGTCAACTAAATGGTAGACAAATCTTAGAGAGTTAATTAAAACAAAACTCATGCTTATTTTGGCCTTCTTATCTGCATACAGTATTGATGCCAGGGAACAATGAACAAGAAATTTTTAACTGTTCTCATTCTTCCTCCCAGCCTATGTAGTCTAAATATGTCACCCTCCTCCTTCCTTCTACCCTCCATACCAACGCACATATTTCTATACATAAGCAACCAGTCTTAGTCTCAATGCCTTCTTACAAAACTCCAGACTTTCTTCACAATGATGGTGACAAAGCTCCTCAGGTAGGGGTCCTCAAGATTTGCTTGTGTTTGTAGATTGAAATGAATTACCTATTTGAAATAAATGAAGCTGTGTGCATACCAGATGCTTGATTTCCTTGTTTCTGAGGGTTGAGGGAGGACGTCATTGAAGATTCTTACAGAAAATAAATCGAAGCAATTCATAGAAAGAATTTGGCTCTAGTTATTTTTCTAAAGTCATAGTAAAAATCAAGCTGTCATTAACAAACTGGTTATTAGAAGTAACTGTTGCAAAGATGAGTCAGAATTCACAGATGGCAGGGGCCCAAGAAATCTGAGGCTGCATAAAAGAAGGAATAGCAAACTGGTTAAAGACTCACTGACGGGATCAGCTATTTGGTCTGTAGTAGCTGTCTTGGTCTTAAGATCAAACAGACAGCATCTATTTAGTTTTTGACTTCGACTAAATAGGGACAAAGACAATGACAGATACAAAGCAAGTCAATACAAGTCTAGGATAAGACTTATACCCCTCAGTGGAATTGTAAATTAATTTCTATTTTTCTTTCAGTGTTTTTGCATTTTCAGAATTTCATATAATAAAATATATTTTATAGTTATTTGTGCTGCTAAAGATGTAAAAAGAGTAATATATCAATATCAAAAATTATTAACAAGTTAAAGAACTATCCAAATCTGGTGCTCATAATAAAACGTGGAGCTCTATATTGGAAAATTAAAATAATGCCATCTTTCAAAAGAGTTGAAATCTTTGCCACCTGCTGTAGTTGTCCCTGGAGGCAGGTTAAAATTCCACAATAATTGATTCCCCTTTGGTGAATAACAAAGAACACCTAGATTCTTTCCTAGGTTAAACATTAGAGAGGAAAACATCTTTAAATAACCATGATTCTGCCTGGAATAAATTCCGTGTTTTCCACATTAGGCCCAATTCCTAACCTGCAGGGTGGAGCCTCAGTGAGCAACCAGCAGTATGAAGTTGCTACAGCTTCTTGCTCCTAGAATCCCCCAAAGACAAGAGTCATTTAAGCTCAGCCTTAAATAAATTTGATTCTCAGTTCTATAATAAACATAATTTTCTTCCCCTTTGTAGGGCCCGATGAACTCATGCAATCCAGTGGTTCTCCAGAAAACCTAAGGCTTCCAAGAAAGGTTGTGCAAGTTGTACACAAAGGTACTCAGCCCAGGGGGAATTTATGGGGCTAACATCGAGTTCACACTTCCCCCCATGAATTTTTGTGCCCTAGCTTGAAGCTACATCATCCTGGGGGAAAGGATGCCTTACTGTAATTCATCTACCTAGAATGGGTGCTTTTTTGTAATTCATCCTTGGAAAGAGAACTTTTTTAAATTCACAAACAGGTGCTACATGTGCTAGTAGTGATCATGAGATAAATTCATTTGATGCCCTCTTAGTTATTCACGTTTAGGCATCCCCAAATCTGTACATCTTTCAATTCATTATTTCAATTCCTCAGACCTATGTTCTATGCCCTTGGGGCTCTATCTGGAGACAAGATCTGAAAAATAATTCAGACTAAAGTATTAATGGTTAAGAATTTAATGTGTTTGTCTTTCTAGGGGGCACTTTTGCATTTTAATTGAGGACTTTGACCCAGTTCAAAAACACCTAAAGCCATAGGAAATTTAACTACTGGGATGGCTGGTGAGGAGGATGTCTGCCCTTTAGCCTTCAAATATTACCAACATGAAGACCTGGTCCCTCCAAGTGTTCTTTGTAATGCAACAATATATTTGATTCCTTCCTAAATATCATTCAGTGGCTAGGTGCTCCAAAATGTTTGGGTTGTGCAATACCATCAACTGAAGATATTAAAAATGAATTAGCGAATGTGTAACTATATAGAAAAAGACTTTTAAAATATTTCAGTTAAAATTCTGAGCAATTATAACTTACATGACTTTAGCCAAGTCACCTTTCTTACTTAAACAGTATAGGATTATTCTGAGCAATAAATTAGACATTTGTAGTAAACCCTAGCAAAATGGCAGAAAAATAGCAGGCACATAATAGGATGTATGAAATTGGAAGCAGAAAAGTTCATAGTTCTGATGGATCCAGTACTACATATATTACTACTAATAATACAAATAACCAAAAAAAATGTGTCATCAGGTGGGATAATTTTAATGGGAAAAAAAAAACAGAATTAGTAATACAACAGCAGCCATTTTTAAGTTCTGCTCCTAAATCTATTTCTAGTTCTACTAAGTTAAGATGAAAATCAAAGAATGTAGGTATAGGTATGTTTGGAAGCATCACCAACCATTGTAATAGGCCTACCATAGGAAAGTATTTCTTTAACATTAGAATTCCTTCTTGGCATCTTCCCTCATGGGACTTGTTCTTTCCCTGAATTTCTCATTTTAATTGAGAATTATAAAACCACACAGGGGGTATCATCACACTGAGATCAAAATGACTGAAGTTTTCATAGACTTCTTTTTCTGTGTGGTAGGTTGATGATAGCATGCTCCAGCTTAATTTAATAGATAAAACAGTTCTGTTTCTTAACTACAGAAAAATAGATGAAATAGCATTTGCTTTTCATAGCCAAAGTCTAAATAATTTTATTTCTGATTTTCATTTTCCACTAAAATAGTCACAGAACCTTTCATCAATAAAGTGAGCTATTTCTTAACATTATTGTTAGAGTCTAAATTTTAAATTGCATCTATTAAATCAAGAAAAACACACTCCCACTCATATTTCCTATGGATGTCTTCATGTCCTAAAATTTTCCATGATCCCATTGCCAAATTATACTGTGAAAACTTCATCCTATAAACAGAACAGAAAGTCAATAAAATGTGTAGAGAGAAAAGTTAATGGTATAACAAGATCAGTTTATATCAAAATATTTAACTTTGACTCAGAATTAACACCTACTATACGGAATACAAACATAAACATTTGTATCTTAAAACTAATCTCGCACACAGCATGAGGTTGCCCAAAAATGAGATAGCAAATGAAACTTTAAAAAAAATTACTAGGTATTAAGATCTTGGAATTTCAGATGTTTTGAAGAATGATAAATCAGTAACAACTAGAGAAATGATGTGGTTCATACTTTTTCTTCTTAAAGGTAAGGAACCTGAGGCCCAAGAGTCTTAAGTATCTTGCCCCAGATCAAAAAGGGGTGAGTGTCAGAGCCAGAAGACCCCTGGTTCCCTGATTCTTGTTTGAAGCTTTTTGCAGTACATTGTGAAGCTACTTTAGATCTGGCTTCTACTTGAGGAAAGTATATGAAAGGACGTGTTGATGGAAAGTTGAAGTTAAAGGACAGTAGGCAGAAGCCTATCAGAAGGTAGGAAGGAACAAACAAGCCAGCACAAAAATCCTTCTTCCCTGTTCAATCACTGAACTTTTCCCGGACTCTTTTGATTCCTTTTTCTAGTCTTTGCATTTGTACCTCTTTAAAAGAGCCTTCTCATGACTTTCGAAGAAGTCCCATTCACATTAATTTCCCATTTGTCAAATGGCCTAACTCCTTTAAAATATTTTTCAAAATGTTATCTTTTATTGGAAACTTACTACAATAATACAAAAATACCTGACATTTATTGAACGGTCTGCCTGTGCTCCCAAGTGAAGACTGCAGATTGATGGCCACCTATCACCATCACATAGCTACTCCTCCCTCACAAGCCAGATATGCACTGTGACTTATTCTTCCTGTGGCACTGACCGTTCTAAAGAGTGTGGAGTTTGAAGTTAGTCTAAGCTCAAGTCCTGGCTCCACATCTTAATAGTCATGCCTCATTGGACATGACTGTTGACTTTGTTTAGTTTCCATCTGTGAAATGGAAATAGTAATACTAAGGATTTCATTAAGGAAGTTAATTCCTGTAAAGCATTTAGAATTGTCACTGTTTAGTTTAACTATTACCATTAGTTTATATTTAGTTATTCAACTAAATTCCATATCTAGACAGAAAGTTCACTGAAAACAGGAACCATGTTTGACTTACTTTGGTATGTTTAGTTCCTAGCATACTGCTTTACTTAAAAGAGAGTGTGATTTGTAATGCACTCTTACTGGCATGCTTACTGAACATATTTCCTCTTCCTGGGCATTCAGCTAAATTATAGTTCCTGGCCCTTTGCAGCAGGACGAAGCCATGTGACCAGTTCTCATCAATGCAATGTGAACTGAAATGTCACTTGTGACTTCTCAGCTACAGCAGTTAAGAATGAGTATGCCGGCTGGGCGCCGGTGGCTCACGCCTGTAATCCCAGCACTTTGGGAGGCCGAGGCGGGCAGATCACGAGGTCAGGAGATCGAGACCATCCTGGATAACACGGTGAAACCCCGTCTCTACTAAAAATACAAAAAATAAGCCAGGCGTGGTGGCGGGCGCCTGTAGTCCCAGCTACTCGGGAGGCTGAGGCAGGAGAATGGCGTGAACCCGGGAGGCGGAGCTTGCAGTGAGCCGAGATCGCGCCACTGCAGTCCGGCCTGGGCGACAGAGCGAGACTCCATCTCAAAAAAAAAAAAAAAAAAAAAAAAAAAAAAAAAGAATGAGTATGCCTTCTTCATGTTTGTTTCCTTTCTTTCCAACTTGCTGGTTAGATGTTAAATTCCATGTATTGGAAATGGTAGGGCCTCCATCAGCTTGGCTCTCCAAATAACTTTGTGCCCCCTCCACTCTGCAACCTGCATTGAACTATAAGATGACGAAGGAGAAAAAGCCTTTGATATGTTGAGCCACTTAAAATTTGCAATTGTTCATTATAGCAATTAGCCTTCCCTGGCTAGTGAAGTCCCTGTGAGCCAGGTATACCATGTAAAAGAAGAAAAAGGTAAATAGCCATTGAGAAAGGGGCTCTTGTTTTCAGTCTTTCTGGCAGCACTTCTTCCAGAAACTACTTTTTCTTCCCAGAATCACAGGTATAAAGTATTTGAAGCCTCTTAATATATTTTACAAGTGTCTGTAGAAAATTTTGTTTGAGCAAAGGTTTTTAAGGTGAGTTTTAAAGCCATTGCATTATAGAATAAAATCTGTTATTTTCTTTATAATCATAGCATCGTTTAGACATTAAATCAATATTAAATAAACAATGCATCAAGCTATAAAGACACCACAATTTTTCTGTCTGCCTTATTTGAACCCTAAAAAAGATAGACTTTTTTAATGTAAAAGATTTCATCCTAGTATTTTATTACGTAAAAGCATACAAGATTTCTCAGCTGACAACCTAATGACCTGGCATTCAAAGCTCCTCATATTCTGCTCCACCTTATGTCAATCTTGAAGATAGTATGGTGTCATGATTTAGAACCCAAAGTCTAGCACTCAATTTCTCAGATCTGAATCCTAACCCTGCCGCTAGATCTTTGCATAAACCTGAGCAAGTTATATAGCCTCTCAAGCCTCAGTTTCCTCATCTGCAAAGATATAAATGTCTAATAAAGTTTTTAAGAGGCTTAAATGGATTAAGACATTGAATGTTCTTACAACAGTGTCTGACACAGTATGATCGGTAATGTGATTACACAACATTCTCTACTCAAATTTTGTATTATAATTTATGCTTGAGGGACTATGCAGGGTATATAGGAAAAACAATTAAATATAAGACATAAGTTTTGCCCACAAGAACTCATCAGGTCAGGCAGAAAGTCTTAAACTGGGAAAACCTCCGTTTCAGTGGGTGCACGATATATGCTTAATTTAATTGAAATTTTAATAGGAAGGCTTATATTATGTTTTAAATATATCCTTTGAAAGCAAGCCTCATACCAAACCCCTTTACATAAAATGTTTATGAAGTTAGATTTTTTTAACTACATATTCAGCATTTTACCTGAAGGGAAAAAAGAACTTTTATCTTCAGATATTTAAAAATGTTTAGTATCGGAAGCCGCATTTCAGATAGTAAAAGTAAATATCAATTAGCCATATCCTAAATGTGAATCTTGCTAATGCTTGTTAATCTTGCTAAGTGTACTCGTTAGATATGCAAACAAGAAATAAACTACATGGTATTTTTCTCCACAAAGATTATTTTCAATCGTAAATTTTTAGAGCTTTATTCACTGTAGAACTAAATATGCAAAAGAAGAGCTTTCCCCCATATTTTATTCCTTTAGAATATTTTAATAAAAGATTGTCTTCTGCTATGAACATTTTCATGTTTTTTAACTTCCAATATCTTTCTCTTGATTTTACCTTACTACTTCTGGTTCTATCACCTTGAATCAGAACCTTCTTGTGCTGTTTTTTCAACCTTTCAAATGCTTGTAGACAATGATGGAGGTAGGGAGAAAGCCAGCAAACACAGTTCCAAGACCTCTTTGCCCCACCAGCACGCAACTCATTTAATAGTATACAAATGATTTAACAGTAATCCCAGCTGAGTTCCCAGAGGAAATCATTTCCATTCCCACCACTGCTTGCAGATGGAGGTCATGTTTCCCTCTCTCTTTAGTCACTGCTCAGCCAAACTATTCTATTTACATAATTCTCCCAGTAGTGTTAGGTAAACTTTTTGAAATCAGAGCAGTTTATAGAGTTGCACATCCGGAAATGGCTGTGGAACGGGAGGATGGAGGAGATCCTGGGCCAGGGTATGGATGATTGTTTTGTATTTGCCCTGTCCTGGATATTCTCTATTTCCCTTACAGATTCTGTCTGTGTCCTTGGTGGCTGACTTTAAAAACCTTATTCTCCTACTTTTTCTTGGGTTCAGTGAAACTGAGAATATCTGAGGGCGGGAAGGAATTGGAGTTGGGATATTCATTCTCCAGCTCCCTCCCTCCTGTGCCTCAAGTTGGCTATTATTATATGTACAATTACATCTTTTTTGAGAATTGTCTCATATGTACTGATATTCCCTTCAGATTCCAGCAACAGTTCCTTCTTCTTCCCTATTTAGTGTTAGGTCACAAACATCTCTCCTACCATTGTGAACCCCAATGTGGTTCACCATAGCTTGTTAGTTTCCCTTACTCTTACCCACTTCATTGTAAAGAGTCCCTTCACTAAAGTATCTTCAATTGCCCCTTACGCATGTGTTCTCATTTTCTTGCAGGAATCCTGGCTGATGTTGGCCTAAAAATGGATTATACTGAGAATATCAGATAGCCTATGCCAGGTCAAAACTGGTGGGCATTCTAAATTATATCTAAATAAAGAAGAATGGGTTTTTATTTCTGAGTGCTCAATGATGTTTGCATCACTGGGAATCCAGAAATAAGTACAAATTTAAGACAAGATTGGTCAGAAAGAAAGCAATTACAAGCCTGTATTAATCAAGGTTCCACAGGGCAGTAGAACCAATAAGATATATATATATATAAGATATATATATAGAGAGAGAGAGATAAGAGGGGATTTATTGGGGAAACTGACTCACACAGCTATGGAGGCTGAGAAGTCTCATTACAGGTCACCTAAAAGTTGAGAACCAGGTAGGCCAGTAGCATGACTTAGTCCAAGTCCAAAGGCCTCAGAACCAGGGAAGCTGATGGTCTAACTCTCAGTCTAAAGCCAAATGCCTGAGAACATGGGGGTCAGAGGGATCGGGGAGGGGTGCAAGTCCCAGAGTTCAAAGGATGAAGAACTCAGAGTTCTGATGTACAAGGGCAGCGGACAAAGGGTATCCTTACTCTAGAAGAGAGAGAACAAATTCACATTTTCTCTGTTTTTTATTCTATCTGAGCCTTCAGTTGACTGAATTGAGGATGAATCTTGTCCACTCAGTCCACTGACTCTCATAACAATCTCCTTTAGAAACACCCTCACAGACACACCCAGAAATCATGCCAGTCAAGTTGACACCCAAAATTAACCATCACAAAGTTTATTAACTTCAAAGCTCCTCAGAGAACTTATCATTTATTTTCAACATAGGTGGAGATTCTTAGTCCCCTCAAATGCCAGCAAATACCTCCATTTGATAAGAACAGCACATGGACAATGGAAGTGATACTGGGCTGAGAGCCAGAAACCCTGGTTCCAGCACCAACTCTTTCACTAATAAGTTATATGACCTTGATTGGTCAAGTCACCTCATATCGTGGACGTCAGCTTCTTTTTGTCTAATAGGACAAAGCTGTGATTCATAGTCTGCCACATTCAATGTAGGCACAGTCCTTTCTCTTAAACAGTAAAATCTGGTGAAGTACCAGTCTGATCATAGGTGCCAAATTCCAAAGACCACCTTTTCATATAGCCCATAAACCATTCTATGTTGTCTTGAATTATAGTAAACGAGGGAAGAGGGGGCCTGCCCTGCAAAATGGTCACTGGTGTCTGCTCAGCTTATACAGGCAGTGACTGTGTTTTACCTCTGACTCCTCAAAACACTATGATGAGGTGGTGTTTTTGAACTGGGGGTCATGTGTGGACTGGGTCTCTCCTGGCCTGGGAAGGGTGGACCAACACTAAAGTACTATTATCTGATGCCTGCTCTGTGGATCAACCACCTTAGTAACTGATCTAATCACATTCAGTTCCTTTCCTAATAAGCTAAGCCTTTTCACAACTCTGTTTTTCAGTGTACTATTCCCAATGTCTAAAATGCCTATGTTCATGTTGGCTAACTCATCCTCTATCTTTAAGCCCCATTCAAGTACCACTCCCTCTGTAAAACATTTTCCTGCACCCCCACTTCCTTCCCTCATCTCCTACAGCACTGCCCTCCTCCGCTTCTCCTATTTCTACTATCATCCTATCACATTGCTTTGTCTTTATCCACTTACCTATAGCACCCTGCCACCAGTCCCAATGGAACATGAGTTCTTTTGTCTCACCTGTAGTCCACAACACAGAGTCTAGCATAAAAATCTGTACCATAAATGTTAAAAATATTAATTAATAAATGTAATAAATGAAATCACCTTTCCAAAGATAGAACTGAAAAATGTACTTGCTTTGGCTTTTTAAGAAATCAATGACTCTGCCTTAGAATGGATCCACCTTAAAAGGAGAGGTACAGCTTGCCTGGCCAGGAGCAACAGCAGCAATAAAACAATAAACTACAAATGGTAAGATGATCTAAAATGCTCCATGGCAGAAGAAAGCTAATATTTTTTAAATAATGCTTTCCTGTGTGTAGACATACAGCTGGGAATAAGAAAACTATAAGGGGAGAGACATGAACTACATTTAGGAAGATCCTATTTGGTGGTGGCGGTGGTGGTGGAGGTAGTGGTTACTGTTTTTGTTCTCTCAAAGCCTTCCAAAAGTTGAAGAGAATGAACTGAGCTAGCATGGAAATGAAGTCTGCAGACATCTGTCATTACCTCTGCAAATTTTTTACTAGACCTAGGGTATGCTGCTGCAACTATTCTAGTACAAAACACCCACAAGTAAATAAATTTTTATTGTGGACTTACATGTTCTTAGCTCTAGGAATAAAAACATTATTAAGACATAGTCACTGTCCTTGTCTTTGAGGATCACATAGTCTAGCTTGGGAAACACACTCATAAATAACTTACTATAGTTCAATGTGATAAATATTACAAGAGCAGTATGAAGAATTAGAAACAGATGAAGAAATGATTAATTCTCAGTGGTGGCCCTGGTCATGAACATTTTCAGGGGAATGTGAGTTTAGAGCTGGTTGTTGAAGGATAAATACACATTTGCAGGAAGAGAAGGAAACAAAAACAAGATGTGTCAGGGACAGAACAAACCCATAGAAGGAGATATAAAAGGGCACACTGTAAGGTGTAGAAAGAAATATGGCTAGGGATGAGGTTTAGAAAAGTGAGGTTGGAATGATGTTGGTGGTCTTTGAACCATGCAAGAATCATTGACAAAAGCCTTTCTCTATATTAGGTATTTTGTGTTCAAATATGAAAAATACTCTCTCATGCATGAATTAGGATAAAGCAAAAAGTAAATGATTGTTATTTTTCTTGTTTCTGTTTTACCTGTGGTTTCTCTGATTCCTTCAACTCTCTACTAACTGTAGTCTTAATTCCAATCTTTCTCCTTGTCAGTGCATCCTCTTACCACAATCCAATTCACCACCTTAATTCTTCATCTGTTAACTATATAAACACAATTTTTAAGATGAAATAAATTGTACATGTGTATGAGTCCTCTGCTCCCTTGGTGACGCTACTTTATGTTTTGGGGGTATAAATCCAAACTGTTTTAGTGACAATTTATTTGCTTTCAAGGTTCTTAAGGGTAGGAAGTCAAGTGTTTTGTTTAATAACAAAACCTCCTATGGAAATTCTAAAACCTAATCTAAGAATTTTTCATGTGGCTAAATATTGTTTGCTAAGGTCAAAAGGAAGTTTAGAGTTGGATTATTTAAATATTAAATATTTTCAGTAAAGAATATGCTAGGTCTATTAATAATTTCAAAATGAATTTGTTATTGATATATCTTAAAGTTTTTAAAAAGGGGTCCTCCATTCTGTTAAAACATTTGCTTTCATTTCTTTTGTTTTATCACTGTTATTGCCATTATGTATTTGTAAAGGAGCAGAATAACATTTTATCCCTACTGGTGCCCCTCTTCAAACTACATAGAGTCATAATAAAATATAAGAAATACTGCTCAGTAGCCTTTTTTATTTTTGTGTGGTTGTTTTTACTTTTCCGGAATATTTTAAGACTATCAGGAAAAAAGTAAGCTGATACTCTACTCAAATCTTTGCTTTACATTTTATTTTAATGTATTTACTGCATGACTTGAAGAAGCAAGCTAAAAATTGTCAGAGTATTGTCAGGGGCAATGCTAGCAAAAACCAATCTAGTTTCACCACCCCTATTAGCTTTTCCACTTTCCATGAAAAAATTATTTCTGTCAATATTTTAATTTCAACTAGACAGGGTGGAAGGAGTGAGTGACATCTAAGCAGATGGTTGTCAGAAAACTGATGACTGCATACAGTGGTGTGATTAAGAATTACAGAATAAATATATGCAGCTAGCTGTAAATACGTGGCATATATACATATATATATATATATATTCCCCATGGAACTCAATCTTACAGATTATATTATAATTAATAAAATACTTCTGTTTGGATAGTATATTTTAATAAGTCACTAAACTATTACATAAGTATTGGCTATGTCTAGTAGGTCAATGAAAAAGGTGAATATAAATATTACCTTAAAAATCATTATTCAGCATCCTTATTAACTTTCTAAACACCTTGAAAGATGTGGTCAGCTGCTTAAATAAAAAGAAGTGTGATTAGAATCATACGAATTATTTGCTTGTGGTTGTTAGGGTCAGAGAGGACTCCCCCAAATCAGTACTCTATGCCATGTTGCATCATCAAATCAATATAAAATTTTGCCCTTTTTGAACAGCTTGGTTTTAGGGGTCAAACATTGGTGTGGGCAAGGAATGTCTATGCATAAGTCCTCAAACTTTTTGTCTATGACCCGTGTTGTGGGTTGAACAATATAATCTTAAAAAGATGTTGAAGTCCTGACTCCCAGTGTCTGTGACTGTGGCCTTATTTAGAAATAGGATCTTTGCAGATGATCAAGTTAAAGTGATGTCATTAGGGTGGGCCTTAATCTGTGTCCTGCGTCCTGATAAAAAGGAAATACTGAGACACAGAAAGACATGCACACAGGGAGAATGCCATGTGAATATGAAGGCAGAATTTGGGGTGATGCATCTATAAACCAAGAAATACCAATGATTGCCAGCAAACTACCAGGCAGTAGGAAAGAGGCATGGAATATATCCTCCCTCACAGTCTCAGAACCCAGTCCTGATGATACCTGGATCTCAAACTTCTAACCACCAGAACTATTCAATTCTGATGCTTAAGCCACCCAGGTTTTGGTACTTTGTTATGGGACCCCTAACAAATGAATACAACCCACAATCAGAAATGCATTGGAATCCACAATATCCACATATGTAAAACATACATCGAGCAAAGTTTTTACAAAACAGTATTTGCCATTACTACATGTGATATACTCTGACATTTTCTATTCTAAATATTTTTAAAATTTTGCTGACCACAACTCATAAAATTTATTTTTAAGAGATCAAGATCCACAATTTGGAAAATATTAGCCTAATAGGAAAACAATACTTAGCTGCCTTTAGTTTTATTTACGTCCCTGTTATTTGCTGTGACTAAAACAGATCTGAGAAGAGAGGAAGTTTTAACAGAGCATGATATGCATGGCTAATGAAAAACATGAAACCTACAAAACATTCATATGTCAAAACTATTTACCAGAGTCCTTTAAAATCAGCACTAAAAATCTGGGCCCAAATTGATAAGCAGGATTCTAAGTAGTCCTCAAGTTGTATATTGTTCTGACGTCAGCAGGTACAGTCCAAAGAATAATTCTTACCCCAATCATTTTGGCTGCAGTTTACCTTGAACAGTGTTGAGCAGGTTTAAGTAGGTTAAAGTCTGTGAAGAGTGGTTAAATCACTAATCAAGTTTTAGTAATCTCTTGATCAAAAGCGATCTTACTTTTTAGTTCATAACTGAAAAGGTGTGGCCTCATTGGAGCCTCTATTTCTGAATTTCAAGTCCTCTGTATCCTTCTATCTAGCTCTTTCCTCTCTCAATTCTTTATACTTTACAATTATTTTTACTCCTTTCTAGGGTAAGTTAAATATTGCTGCATAATAAAAACAAAAAATATTAGCGGCATACATTAATAGTAAGCATTTATTCTCACACATCTTCATGGAGGCTAGGGTATTTCAGCTGGGCTTACTCACATGTCTGCAGATTGTTGAGGGGTCTGTTGAAGTAGGCTGAACTAGACTGAATAGCTTTAAGCTGTGAGGCTAGTTGACCAAGGTCTACTCCATGTGGGTCCAATCTAGGGCTCATACTCCAGCCCATTCTGAAGCAGCAGCTCCCCAGGGGAAGGTCTTCTTATGGTGATGGTAGAAACACAAGGGGGTACACCTAACCACACAAACACATTTTATGTCCCTTCTTGCATTGCCTCTGCTGACATCCCATAGCCAAAGTAGATGATTTAGCTGATCCAAAAGTCAAGGATGGGAGAAACTGCATAGTCACATGGTTCAAAATGTGAGAACTATGAGTGATGAAGTACGCAAACAATTCAACCTACCACAACCCCTTTCCCTATAGGCTTATTTTAGAGAAAAATATTAATTTTTCCAGACTCCTAAGAAAACAAATATGTGTATAAACCCAAGTGTGAGAAACAATGACATAAGTGACTTTCTCAGTGACTTTTTCCTGCTGATACATTGTCGTGGGATATAGAAGGTTTGTGTTGGCAAGGATGTTGGAATTTAGCCTAAGAATATTTTTAACTACATTTTTTATTTGAGATTTTTCTAGAGGGTGAGTTACAGTGTTGCACGTGTCCCACATGTACACCTTAGTGAAAATTTCTTAAATCTGAATAATGTTCCAAACTCCTCTTTATGGATTGCTTTCTGAGACATCAGATAATGGTTTATTTAATTAGGATTTTAGAAGAGAGGGTAATTGAGCAGTAGAACAGGCCTTGGTAAATTTGCAGTGTTTGGGCCTTGGGGAAGGCAATACAAGAGTACCAAGTTTAGGGAATCAGAAGACTGAAGGCTGTAGGTAAGTAAATTGTTCTGAAAGGTGTAAAAGAAACACAGTGAGCAATTTTGCCTGGCAAAATTTTAATTTACTTAGCTACCATGATCATGCTTTTGATAACAAAAACTAAAGTGTCTCCTATAGCGTACCTTTATATTTAAAAATATTTGAAGATACTTTATGCATGTCTTTTAAAAATGTATGAGAATCACATTTTAGAAATCAAATCCAATTTAGGGGAACTTTAATTAAACTATCAAGGATGTTCATCCATTTCTTATTGATTTTGATTGCCATCAATTCTCATTATGTTAGTTTTAAAGTTCTCTGAAACTCCTCTTCCCTGCCAAATAAACAAATACTGTATAAAGCAGCACTTTAAAACCACAGAAGGGAGGGCTTGCTGTTTAAAGGAGATATGATAATCTTTTTTCTCCCTCTCAAGAGTGTCTGGCCATTGGGGGAAATAAATTAAGAGTACATCACAAAAAGCAAGAATTTACATTTAAAACATGTATTAGGGAACAAATTAAGATATTCAAGAAATATGATTATAATTAAAATAAAAGTTTTTAATTTTAGTCCATTATCTAAAACAAAACTCAATTATATGTCAATATGAGTTAAAGGAGAGAAGAATAAATAATAACAGCTAAAACAGAGACAGATGAGGAAAGAAAGACCAAAAACATAGTCAAGAACAGGAAAGGAAGCAGGCACAGAAGAGATGAGAGTGGGGTACACTCAAAATGAGGAAAGAATGAAAAAAATTAAAATCTTGGCCATAATTGACGAGAAGAGAATCTATAAGGAATAGAGAAAGAGAGTAAAGGGAACTTAAGGGTGTTAAGGACCTACCAGTGTCTAGGAAGTGATAAAGGTATTAATTTACATTAGATGCTGTAAAATAAATATGTATGTTTTCATTTCCAAGTAACGAATATTAGTAAAAGAATAAATGACAAGTTAATGGGTTGGGAATAGATTAACACATATATGATTAATTAAAATAAGCAAGAAAAAAAGAATAAAGAACAGATGGACAAATAGAAAATGGTAGGTATTAAACCCCAATGTAACAGCAATTAAATGTAAGCAAACTAAAAAATTCAATTAGAAGACTAATTGTCTGACTAAATTAAAAAATGAAACTCAAACTTGGAGTACTTAACCAAAAACTGAACTTTAGTAAGGATGCAGAAAAATATAAAAGGATAGGGAAAAGATGTATCATGTTCACACTGACTGAATGCAAGCTGGTGATGATACACTGTTATCATATGGGATAAATTTTAAGATAAAAATAATGTTAGGAATAAATAGAAATGTTTATTAAAGATAAAGAACCCAACCCATCAGGACAATATAAATATTCTAAAGTTGTATGCCTCTAATAACATGCCTTCAAAACATATAAAGCAAGAATTGACTGAATTAAAAGAAGAAACAGGAAAAGGCACATTCATCATCGAACATAAGCACATTTAAATTCATGAAATAAACATATGAAAATACAGCATGAATATAGAAGATGTGAACAAGATTAACAACATTGACTTAATTGGCATATGTAGAACACTCAACCCAACAACAATAGATATGTGTTATTTTCAAGTGAACTTTTAAAAAATGTATCCCCTTCTGGGCCATTAAGCAAGTCTTAACAAATGTTAAGAACTAAGTCATTAGAATATATTATCTGACTAAGCTTAAAATCATTAATAATAAAAGATAAATAGAAAAATTTCAACTGCCTGAAAATTATGCAAAATAATTCTAAATTATATGTATGCCAAAAAAGAAACAGTGAAATTTCAAAATATTTTGAAATAAAACATATGAAAATATGATACAACAAATGTAAAATATTGGTAAATCTCACTTTATATAAATGGATAACCTTGACTACATACATAAGAAAAGAAGAAATGCTGAAAAACAATGATTTAAGAATTCATCTCAAGAATGTTTTTTGAGAAAACATAAGACCAGGACCGGGCATGGTGGCTCACTCCTGTAATCCCAGCACTTTGGGAGGCTGAGGCAGGTGGATCACGAGGTCAGGAGATCGAGACCATCCTGGCCAATGTGGTGAAACCCTGTCTCTACTAAAAATACAAAAAATTAGCCGGGCGTGGTGGTGGGCGCCTATAATCCCAGCTACTTGGCAGGGTGAGGCAGGAGAATCTGTTGAACCAGGGAGTTGGAAGTTGCAGTGAGCTGAGATCACACCACTGCACTCCAGCCTGGTGACAGAGTGAGACTCTGTCTCCAGAAAAAAAAAAAAAAAAAAAAAAAAGACCAAAGAGAGTAAGAAGAAGTTAAAAAAAAATTATAGAAAATATGTGCAGTGAAAATCAATAAAGCCAAAAGTGTATTCTCCAAAATATAAATAAAATTAGTAAAATTCTAGCAACACTGGTTAAGAAAAACAGAAAAGGCACAGAATATTAATATCAATAATCAAAAAGGAGACATCATTTTGGATCCTACAAACATTTAAAAGAGAAAAATACATCATAAGCAATGTCATGTCAAAAATTTTAAAATGTTGATGAAATAACAAACTCCTTGAAAACTACACTTTACTGAAACAGATGCAATTAGAAAAATAAAACTTGAATTGATCTATACCTTCCAGAAACACTTCTAGAGAAAAGAAAGAAAGAAAGAGAAAGAGAGAGGGAAGGAAGGAAGGGAGGGAGGGAGGGAGGGAGGGAAAGAAAGAGAGAGGAAGGAAGGAAGGAAGGAAGGAAGGAAGGAAGGAAGGAAGGAAGGAAGGAAGGAAGGAAGGAAGGGAGGGAGGGAGGGAGGGAGGGAGGGAGGGAGGGAGGGAGGGAGGGAGGGAGAGAGGCAGAGAGGGAGGGAGGGATGGTACTTCCCAAGTCATTTTGTAATGCCTGCAAAATCTTGACAAGGCATGATGCAGTAGGCAGAATATGACCTACTAAAAATGCCCATGCTCTAATCCCTGGAACCTGTGAATATGCTGCAGTACATGGTGAAAGCATCTTTGCAGATGTGATTAAGGTTAAGGATGTTGAGATGAGGAGATTATCCTGGATTATCCCGGTAGGCACATTCTAATCTCATGAATCTTTGAAAGTGAAAGAAAGCCAGGCATAGTGGCTCCTGTATTCTTGAGAGGCTGAGGAGAGAGGATTGCTTGAGCTCAGTAGTTCAAGGCTGCAGTCAGTTATGATCATGCCACTGTACCCCCGCCTGTGCAAGAGAGCCAGACCCCATCTCTAAAAGTAAATATTTTAAAAAATTAATGAATAGAAGAGGGAGGCAGAAGAGTGAGTCAGAGAGATGAGACCAGGACAAGAACTTGACGTGCTTTGAAGATGAGGAAGTGGGCCATTATCTAAGGAATATGGTGACCTCTAGAAGCTGAGATAAACTCTGATTTTACAGACACCAGAAAGTGAGGACATCGGTCTCATAGCTGCATGAAACTGAATTCTGCCAACAACCCAAATGAGCGGGAAACAGATTCCCCATTAGAGCCTCTAAAACACAGATTGTTGATGTCTGGATTTTAGTCTGGAGATACTGTACTAATCTTTTCCCCCACACCTTGGTTTCATTGAGGTATAATTTACAAAGAAATCTTGCATGTATTTAAGAGGTACAATGTGATCATTTGACAAGTGTAGACATTGTGAAATAAACATCCCCACAATCAAGTTATCATATCCATCACCTCGCATAGTTACATGTGTATGTGTGTTATAGGGGCAGGGGTAACACTTAAGATCTACTCTCTCAACAAATTTCAAGTATACAATACACCATGTTGTATATTATGCCCCCCAGAACGTATTCATCTTTTCATTGAAAATTTGTACCCTTTGACAAGCATCTCTCCATTTCTCCCCCCATATTACAGCCCCTGGCAAATACCATAATACTCTCTGCTTTTATGAGCTAGACTTTTTTAGCTTTCACATATAAGTGAGATCATATAGTATTTGACTTTCTATGTCTGGTATATTTCATTTAGCCTAATGTCCTCTATGTTCATCTAAGTTGTCACAAATGGCAGTATTTCCTTATTTCCTATGGCTGAATTAAATATTTATAGACACCACATATTCTTTATTCATCCATCATTGCTTCCATATCTTGGCTATTATAAATAGTGCTGCAACGAACATGGGGATATAGATATCTTTTTGAGATACTAATTTCATACCCTTTGGATATATATCCAGAAGTGAGTGTGCTGAACTTCTGACCTACAGACTTAATGAAGATTTCTAGAATATCTTCATTAAATGTGATGCATGAAATATATGTTATGAAGGCACATGTATAAAGAACTATAAGATAGTAAAATTTGTGTGGTTTCAGGCCTCCGCATTGGTGGTAAATTTATTCCAATAGCAATAGGAAATTAATACATATGACAAGAAAGGCAAGTTACAAACCAATCTTTGTCACAACATAGATGCAAAAATCCTAAAGAAAACATTTTCCAATCAGGCTGGGCACAATGTCTCATGCCTGTAATCCTAGCAATTTGAGAGGCCAAGGTATGAGGAGGTCAGGAGTTCCAGACCAGCCTGGCCAACATGGAGAAATCCTGTCTCTACTAAAAATATAAAAATTAGCTGGGCGTGGTGGTGGTCGCCTATTATCCCAGCTACTCTAGAGGCTGAGGTAGGAGAATTGCTTGAAGCTGGGGGACAGAGGTTGCATTGTGCCATTGCACTCTGGTCTGGGCCAAACACTGAAAGTCCATCAAAAAAAGAAAGAGAGAGAGAGAGAGAGAGAGAAAGGGAGAGAGAGAGGAAAGAAGGAAGGAAGGAAGGAAGGAAGGAAGGAAGGAAGGAAGGAAGGAAGGAAGGAAGGAAGGAAGGAAGGAAGGAAGGAAGGAAGGAAGGAAGGGAGGGAGGGAAAGAAAAAGAAAAGAAAGAAAAGAAAAGAAAGAAGAGAGAGAGATAGAGAGGGAGGGAGGGAGGGAGGGATGAAAAATATTTGCCAATCAAACCGGTGATACATAAGAAGATAGTATAGCACAACCAATTTGAGTTATGGGATGCAAAAATAATTTAATATACTATACAACATTGATAGAATAAGGGAAAAATCATGTGACTATTTAAATATACTATATAATAACATATTAAAGAGGAAAATTAGATGGTTATTTCAATATACGTTCATGACAAAACTCAACTATATATTGACAGGGGAAAAGAAATCCTGACCTTCACTTCATATCATACTCCAAAATTATTTCCACATAAATTGCAAACTCAAAAGTGAAAGGAAAAACAATATAGCAATCTAGAAGATGACACAGGAGAAAATCTTCATACCTTTGGGGTAGACAAATAAATCTAAGTCAGCAGAACAAAATATACTAGCCATAAGAGAAGAGATAAACACATTTCACTTTGTTAAAAGTAGAGACTTCTAGAATGTCTTCATTAAATGTGATGCATGAAATATGTTATGAAGACACATGTATGAAAGATGTTTCCAAGAAGACTCAAAACAAATCAATAAAATTAGGAAATTTTGTTTATGAATAGATATAAAAAGAATAAAAGAGAAGTCACACTTTTATCTGCTTGTACTTCAAAATATATAACTTATAAAATCAATAGACAAATAACCCCATAGAAAATAGAAATAAGGGCAAAAAATTCAACAGATACTTTCCAAAACAGGAAATTCATTTGACCCATGAAATATGAAGAAAAAAAATCTACCAAAACCAGCCCTTAGCTTCTTTAGAGAAATGAAAATAAAATCTACCACATACCACTACACACTCAACAGTCGAACAGTTAAAATTGTGAAGATTAAAAATATGAAAATAATAGTAAATGTTTGTAATTCCCACATTCTGCCAGTAGGAGTGAAAATTTTAAAAATTGTTTAGTAGTATCTATTAATGCTGAGCATACACATTAACAACCCAAGAATTCCACCTTGGATTTATATCCAACAGAAAGACATACTTATGAGAGCTAAATACATGTACAAGAATGTTCACAGCAGATTTATTCATAATAAAACAACTGAAAACAACCCAGAGGTCCATCCCCTTTAGAATGGATAAATAATTTGTGGTATTTTCGGGCAATGAGAATGGGCATACACTGAGAGACTTTGCAATATGAGTCAATCTCATAAACACAAATCAGACACAACTTCCAGTCATAGAAATTCCAATCAGAAAGTTCCAAAACAGCAAACAAATCAATGGTGAGACATGTCACGATAGTGATTACTATTATTGGGAGAGTAGTGAACAAGAAAGTAGGAGAGATTGCATAACTTCTCTTCTATTTCTTGATCTAGGTGGTTGGTTACAAAGCTGTTTATTTTGTGAAAAATCTGAATGTGATTCACTTTTCTGCATATTTATTATAATTCAATAAAACATTTACTTAAAAATTAAAACTGTTAAAGGAACCTGTATATTATTGCTTTATGAGAAGCACTAAAATATAAATTAAGAAATCACCCATCTTCACTTCTACCCACACACATTTACCACCCACAATGTAGTAAATCTAACAGCAGTGCTTAATATATGTGACAGTTTCTATGTGTTGGGATAAATGCATTCCATGAATTAGTACATTGCTTTCCTCAAGCTATCCTATGAATAAATATCATTACTATCCTCATTATACCTATGGTCAAACTCAGATTTAAAGCAACTATGTAATTTGCTCACGGGACAAAGCCCAAGTTATATTAATACACTTCTACCAACTTTGCTCAGTGCTCAAGCTGTTGGTTCTAACAAACTGTTCACAGTGAGAGCAACTGGCTAGGAGTGAAACACTGTGGAATATAAAAGTCCTTGGTCCTAAAAAGAGATGGAGAAAGGGGATACGTTTTGCTTCCGTTCTAATTGCATCTAGAGTCTTGGGCATAAAAATTACCATGTTTGGTGTTTCAAATGTGAGATAAATTTTTCAAATAAACCCCATTTATTTGCCTCCTGGGTTTTGCATATTGATGAGGACTGGAGGCACAATTTAGTCTCTCTGAATAACTAAATCATATCTAAGATACACATCTGTCTGTTCTAGCACTCCATGGTTTTTCAATTCTCAGAAATGACACACATTTGAGAGATACTATAATTTTTTTTTCTAAGCAAGAGAGCAAACAACCACTACGATGAAAATGTTGAAATTCAGTATTTTCTGGTTTCCCCTGTGGTGAAGAAATGATGTGCCTTGAATGGCAAAATAGTTTCAGGGCTGTGTTTTGTATGCTACCTTAACCCCAAGATTCCAGGATTTGCACATGCTGATTCATAGACAACTTTGCTAAGGATTTTGTAACAGCAGTATAGTCTTGGAACACATTCATAAGGTGATATCATGAAATATGACTGATGAGAAAAAATGGACTGCCATTTCTTCAATAGAGTAAGTCCTTAATATCACAAGGGATGCCATAATCCCTGAAATATCATCTCATTGTAGGCCAAAATCTAATTTCTTTCCTATTTTCAAATTATAGACAGTAATGAAATAAAATGAGCAAGAGAGTACAAGACAGAGAATTTAATTTACTTAGAATAAAAGAGAATTAAAATAATCTCAACAATTTTAATCTACAAAAGTTCTCTAACAGTGTGGAAGGGGTTTGCCAAGAAAAAGAATGTCATATAGAACCAATTCACGTTTGACACCATTCTGGGAGCTCTTTCAAAGAAACAAATTTCTTTGAAAAAAAAAATAAGGTTGGATTGAAGAAGAAATGATTAGGAATTAGCACAATCATTTTGAAGGCAGAAAATAAAATGGAAGCATAGCGTCCAGTCTTGACAAAATCATAGTGTCCAGTCTTGACAAAATGTATACAAGAGTCTAGGATTACTTTTTGGCATTTTCAAATCCTTACTATGATAGTAATTTTAAGGCTTGATATTTTAAAATGATAAATAATTTTAAATTCTTAAATGTAGATAATGCTAACGCTGTTGCTGTTTATTACACAGAACTGAAAACCAAACTGAAACAGGTGTAGAATTCACCTTGTTAGAACTGAAGCTGAAGTTGTGATATTAAAAAAAAATTGCAGAGTTTTTTTTTAGAAGAAAGCATCAGATATTAAAACATGTTCCCAATGACAAATAAGGCTCCACACCCACACATGATGTTGAAAAAAAAAAAAAAAAACTAATTCTGTGAAACTACTGAATGATTCACTTACATTATGACACGATTATGGGATGATAACTACATAACTTTTTTAGTTAAATGAAAACAATTGATTTTGAGAAACAGAGCAGCTTTTCAGGTTCTTCATAGACAGTACTTACCTCATTAGACTGATAAGAGGGTTAAATGAGATCATCCCTGTAAAGTGCTTAACATCTTGCAAGCCACATAGTAAGCACTAAATAAACTTTAAGTTCATTATTAAGGTTTTACTTGTTTCCTCATAGCAAGGATTTAAGAGCAAACAAGTAAAACACACACGGTAGTGTATATTTAGCTGCTTTTAATATACTAACACAAATCCATTAGGGAAAAATTCATGCTTTTATTTGATAGAATTAAATATGCTAGAGCTAAAATTAGATTCTATGAAGTACATTGTTAAAGAACATGTTCGATCACTGAAGGAAGACATTTATTGAGAACCTACTATGAGAAGAATTTTCTTCCAGGTGCTGCTTTAGCAACTCAAAACTCAGAATCTGAAAGTCATCACTTTTTGGAACATTACATAACTCTGAGAATTTTGAGACCCTCCAAGAAAGAAAACATATTTCTTAACCACCACCACCATCACCTTTTATGATGGCTGAATTTAAAAAGGAAATTCTCATTTTAAACACTGTGCTTTTGTAGCAACTTATCAAACAGTGTCCTTTAGCTGTTGTTCTGTGACAGCCACTCTATTAAAATCCTGATGTAAACAAGTGAGGAAGGTGAACTAGAAGTGCAGGTATTTGCACGGCATTACTGTCAGGTAAAATTTTAAAAATAGGTTTTATGAACCCATTATTTGCAGTCAAGGCTTTTGACTACAGCATCTGAAATCATTTAAGGAGACAAAATGTTTTGTCAAAACATACTGCTGGGAGTCAGTGTGTAGCTTCTTTTTATGTAATTCAATTTAGTTCTGTTGTTTGCATGAAAGAGAAATTCTAGCTGGGCAGCCACAGTGAGCCAGTAAAAAGTGACAATATGGTGAGTATCAGAGGCAATTAAAATTAAATGCTTTTTGTCTTCATTTTCTGTCTTAATAAATGGGTAATTGTATTGTGGTGTACCTGGTGACAGGCTAAATTAAGAAGATACTGGGCATCTTCGCTAGCTTCTGTCTATCAAATTTAAATGCATATTTGAATTCTGCATCACGTGGAGGGAAATCCTAGGCAAATTTTCTTTGCAAAATATTTTTCTGAGAAATTAGGTCGCCAAGATCTCAGACAGAGCTATTCTGACAAAGGAGGGAGGACCTACTTTAGAAACAGCAAATGATGGGTTATGATAAAGAGGCACTGCTCTGAATAAAGAAGTATCTAGAGCTGAGTCTTAAAGAGCTGGTGCTAGTGGTAGTGTTAAACATCATCAGCATAAATGATCTGGTAGATAAAGAACTCAGAATTCTCTGAGTTTACAGTGAAAAATTCCTCTGTCTAGCATAGCATCCAATTTTGAGAACAGATAACATCTCACGAATTAATACGAACGGAAAAAAGTATGAGGAAATGAGTAACTCTGATATTTGGATACCAATTTATTAAATAATTCATACAAGGCTTTATCAAATGCCTACTATATGGGAAAGACTTTATAAGAATGTGTGAATAAATGCAAAATTAAATGCGAGATCCCTGCTTTCAAGCAATGTACAGTGTGGCAGAAAAGAGAGACTCATAAATAAATTATTGTTAAGGGAAGGTTAAGGGATTACAGTAACAGCATGAAAGTTTGCAGTGGGAACTCAAAAGTTTCTCGATCTATCTTAAAACGATTTTAGAAGTGACTTAAAAGGTGAGGACATGCTCACCATATCACATCACAGCTATAGAAGACATTGCTCGCAAAGCTTTGTTCCAAGAAGAAGACATGGGAGGTAGACATGGAATTTGGGGAAAAAAAATAAGTAACATGGGAATGGGGCTGGGGGAAACTACAGTGTTTGAGGCTGGGAATTTATTAGGGATAATTCAGGAGGTTACAACAAAGCCCAGATCAAGCTAAAAAGTTTGGAAATTGAACTCCTAAATAATGTGCAGCCATTGATTAAAGCAGAGGATAAAAATCAGATTAACGTATTAGAAACATTACTCTG
Source organism: Macaca thibetana thibetana (assembly GCF_024542745.1). Taxonomy (NCBI): domain Eukaryota; kingdom Metazoa; phylum Chordata; class Mammalia; order Primates; family Cercopithecidae; genus Macaca; species Macaca thibetana. The sequence goes on along the minus strand of NC_065589.1, from coordinate 79,530,731 downwards.
GCAATACATAATGTCGAGAATTAAAGGAAAACCAGCCATAAACTACTGTAATTAGAGATAGAAAACCTACACTAAAAAAGTAGAAAGTAGGGATAGACAGGAAGATATAGGAAGGAGAGACATTTCAACACAGAATTTATAGCGCTGGTGGAAGGTAATATTGAAGAGTTACATTGGTAGTGATTGCTAAGCTTGGGACCTGAGTGACCAAGTAGATGGTGCCATTTTTTACTAAAATTGCATGAATAATAAAAATAATAATAGCTAGCATGGAAAGCTTAGCCATCTATTAACTCATTCAATTTTCATGACATCTAAGTAAAGTAGGCACCACTGGTATTTGTCTAAGTGTGAAAAAAAATAAAAATAAGAGTCTTGGACTGGTTAAATAAATTGCCGAAAAGTCTGTCAGGTAGTATGTAATAAAACCTGCACTCAAACCCAGAAATGCTTGATGAAAAGTAAATGATTTTAAGTATTATTATACATCTAAGAAAATGAAGAGGAGTTATCTTTGACATACTGAGTTTGAGACGTCTGTTGAGATATTTTGTAGACAGGTGAATAGAAAGGGTCGGAGTTTTCAGCATGAGACTGGTAACTGAAGGCACAAGGTAATTATAGAGAACAAAAAGAAAAGAATCACAGGCAGAAGGCAATAATTGTATATTTAAAAGGCAGGCAGTTGATGATGAGCACCTAAAGGTGTCTGAAAGATATAAAGAGAATCAGCAGAAAGTGGAACCACAGAGGTCAATTCTATTTCCATGTTCCCAATTCCTACCAGTTGTTCAAAACTTAAGTCAAATGCTACCACCCCCAGGAAGTCCTCTCTGATATTCCCATTCAAAATTAATCTTTCTCCTGGTCTCTTTACCCATTGGTCTATGTGTCTCACAATTTTCACCACTTTCTCTCCTTGTACTATATTAATATATATGTACATTATATACATATATATGTAATAGAATATTTTATTTCTATTCAACCCCATAGTTTTATTGAAGGCAGAATCAATCTTTCTCAGCTTTTATCTCCTCATAATATACATAGGAGATTAATGACAATTTGTTGCGTGTATGGATTAATGGATAGTCTTGACAAAATGCTAATGAAATTTGGGGCATCAAGGAAAGTATTAAAGAAACAAAATAGCCAGACCATGTGAGTTCCATATAATGAAACCATAATGCCTATACAACAAAACTCAATGGAAAATTTCTATTACAGTATTTCACACAGGATATTATTGGATCAGAAAAGGTCTACAGGAGGAAAGATGGAGAATAGAAATACTTAAAACTTTTTCACCATGGGTGATGTAGAGGCAGTAGAGAGCAGTTGATAATAACTCAGGATTTTGCATCAGAAAATCTTAAATTTGAACTTTGCCATATGCCAACTTTCTAACTTTCGTCATTATTTAACTCTCTGAAGTTTTCCTATTCTGCAAAATGGGGGTAAAAAGATGTAATGTATAGAGATGTAGTAAGGACTAAATTAGGTAATATATGTCAAACACTCAGCATTATGCCTGACTCATTCAATAAACCTAGTCACATTGTTGTTACTGCTGCTACTGCAGTTGTTGATAAATATTTAATAAGAAACAATTAGAATAAATAGAAGAATGCTTTTACTTTATCCATCAGATAATAGGCTTCTACAATTCATTATCACTAATATGTGGTGTTAAAAGCAGGAAATAAAAAATGATTTTAGAAAAGACATGACTGATCATAATCCAGAGACTAAGTGGGTCTCATGGCCTTACTGGAATACCAGACTATTCCAATTAATATAAACTTAACCCTAAAATTCTGGGCTATCAGGGCATCTGTTCCATTATTTCTAATAAATAATTTTGTGCAAGTGCTATGCTACTTGACTAATTGTATTTTTTAAATGTGAATGTAAATAAATAAATAGGAAGAAAGAGGCAAATCTCCCATGCAGAAGAATTACAAATAATTTATGTAGATACTCCGCACTTAAGAAGGTGGATCATGATTCCCTACTGCTTAAGTGCAGTCTGTGCATAGTGACTTTCTTCCAAAAAATATAGTGTGAAAGAAGAAGAGCAAAAAGGAGTAACCATAAAGTGAAGAAACCTGAGAAATGCTACCCCAGCCATGTGATCAAGTTTGCATCCACACTGATAAGTCACATTTATGGTATGTGTCCTTGATGTGATGCGAATAGCACTCTGCCTCTGTGGTCTTTCTCCCCAAAACTCAAAGGTCCACTCTAACCATGAGAAAAACATTAAAAACTCCCAGCTGAGAGACATTCTACAAAACACCTGACCAACAATCCTCAAAACTGTCAGAGTCACTAAAAAAAAAAATGTCTGAGAAACCGTCACAACCAAGTGGAACCTAAGGAGACATGGAGACTGAATGTAATGTTGAATCCTGGTCGGGACACTAGAACAGAAAACGGACATTAGGCATAACTAAGGACATGGAATAAATATGGACTTTAGTTCATAATATTGCATCAGTATTGGCTCATTAATTGTGACAAATGTACCATACTAATGTAGGAGTTCAATAACAGGAAAAACTCACTGTGGGCGATATGGGAACTTGCTGTACTATTTCACATTATGTATATATTGAAGTGTTCTATATATATGTTTATTTTTAAAAAACTAAGGAAATCTGTATAAAACATGTACTTCAGTTAATAATAAAATGTCAATATTAGTTTATTAAGCATCACAAATCTACCATGGTCAAAGAAGATGTTAATGATTTGGGAAACTGGGTGTAAAGATGGAACTCTCTGTATCATCTTTGCAGTTTTCCTGTAAGTTTAAAACTTTCCTAAAATAAAGTTTATTTTAAAAAATACGGCCGGGCGCGGTGGCTCAAGCCTGTAATCCCAGCACTTTGGGAGGCCGAGACGGGCGGATCACGAGGTCAGAAGATCGAGACCATCCTGGCTAACACGGTGAAACCCCGTCTCTACTAAAAAATACAAAAAACTAGCCGGGCGCGGTGGCGGGCGCCTGTAGTCGCAGCTACTTGGGAGGCTGAGGCAGGAGAATGGCGTGAACCCGGGAGGCGGAGCTTGCAGTGAGCTGAGATCCCGCCACTGCACTCCAGCCTGGGCGACAGAGCGAGACTCCGTCTCAAAACAAAACAAAACAAAAAAAAAAAACAAAAAAAAAACCACAAATGGAAGAAAAGCATTTTATTTAAAATGTTTTTCTTTTCATTTTTCTCAATTGCTATTTCAAAAGATATATCCCACTTGGCGATTTCAGATTTTGTGGCTTTTTATATCTCTACATTTTATATACAGGTGGAGAAAATAAAAATATTAAGTGATTCACATGCATATTCAAGGAAGAATTTTTATTTCCTGTTGTATAAATCTGTAAAACACTCCAGTTTATTCAAGTAAATCACCACAACTGATTTGAAATACAAACATCAGACATAAAGGAAATAGTCTTTCTCCATAATTATAGGAAGGCCATTTTCTCTTTTACAATTTTTAGGTTCAACAAGACTGTCTGTGTCAGATACCATAACATTGAGATGGGTGAATGACAATTTCAGTTTAGGATGCTGTGAACATGCAGCATTACCAAAGAAGTCACTTACTTTTTTCTCACTTCCACTTGCATGTTTACTACTGTACTTTGTAAATGGTTTAGCCTTGACATGAGAATTCAGAGGTGGGTTTTCTTCCTCTTTTTAATTAATTTATTTATTTATTGAGCATAGAAGAACGTGAAGCACGTTATTTCCTTTGGACAAGAATTTCATTCCTCCATGTTACAAGCTGCCAATATAACCTTGGCATTGAAATTTGTCAGACTACAGTCATTGTGAGCTCTATATCTCAGAGAAGTGTTTATTTCCTAAAAGTGTATGAAAAAAAGCAAAACTGTTACCTAAGAAAAAATGATTCATAAAACTATAGATAACAATATCAATTTGTGAAATTTGAACAATAATTTTAAATAGAATCTTATTTTCTCTACTTTACTCAGTGCTCCAAGTGTCCACACAATCAAATGTGCTGGGTAAATCTTGGTTCCAATGGTCATTACTACTTACACGGCAGCCTTAGGGTAGATACTCCTAAGATCGCTTCTTTCCCCCAAAGTGTCATTTTGTATAGCATTTGGCTCAGTTCAAGAATTAACTATCATGAAAAGGTACCAGAGAGAAAGACAGAGAGAATATAAGATTATATATTATTTATATACATAGTACTTAGGAAATGGCTCTCTTAACACAAACATTTGAATGTAGAAATACCATATTCTGTTTACACTTGTAGGATGCCTTTAGAGTATCCATTTTCTCTTTCAATCAGATACGCATTTGGGGATTCTGCAGTTTCAGGGAAGCACATGTGATCCAGCCTAAGCCAACAAGAGTATTGCATCTCGTTGACCACAGTGATTGATTCAGGGGCACACATCAACTTAAACTGGTTTGTTCAAAACGCTTCTCAAAACTTTCACAAAAAGTACTGAGACCAAGACAGTCTTTCTCTTGTGGATTGTGAATAAGGAAGCATTTTCCTCTGATGTTGCTGGCATCTATCTAAGGAAAACAGAGCATTGAGACTGAAGGAAATTGGGTTCTTGGTGACATCATTGAACCAACAAATCAAGCCTTCCCTGAAGCAAGTACTATTTCTAGTCTTTTTAATTATGTGAGCCAGTAAATTCTTTTTATTGTTTCTACCAGTTTAGGTTAGGGTGACACTTGCAACAAAAAGCATACTAAATAATACAACACTCTTGAATTTTTTAAGAAATGGTGTTAGTATCCCTTAACTGTCAAGAACCCAGAGTCGGTAGCCAAATGAACTGGGTTCAAATCTCCACTTTCTCACTTATTAATTGTCTAAACTAGGTTGCTTTACACCACCTTTACGAATCAATTTCCCCATGTGAATAAAGGTGGTAATACAGATTGCTTCTTCATAGAATGATTGAGAGGTTTAAAGGTCAGTACACACAGAATACAGTACTTGACACAAAGTATGTGCTCAGTAAGTGTTTGCTATTATTAAATTCTAAGCTAATGCTGTTTGACAAAAATAAAACAGGTTTATTATATAGTCTGTGAGATCTAAATTTACAGATGGTCTGATGTAAGAAATGGTTGGCATTAACAAATAATAGACATGACTTAACTTCATTCTCTAAAAAATCATGTAAGTAAATACAAAATAAACCAAACCCTCCGGAGATATAACCCATTTCTACTCTTTAACTTACAAAATACCGCATTAATTATTTCAAAGTACACAATTACATTTTAGATATTTATATTTTAGTCAACTGTCTAAAATACTGATTTCTAACAGCCTGGATGAATTAATTATTATAGTTTCCAAGGAGTCTTAAGTTACATTGGTGTTCACACTTGTTTGCATGACAGAAAGGACACTTGGTGATTATGATGTTGTTTTCAGAACAGCATACAATAAAAATGTATTATACCCAAATAAATCATAAGTTTGAAATTATTGAAAAAATAAGCTACAAGTGTAAACAAGCAGTATCAGGCATTAAACATTTAAGGAAAATAAGCTGGAAAAAAATAAAAGTGACAAAATTCTAAGCACTAACTTAATTATTTTCTAGAAACTGGGAAACATTGCCTTTATTTTATTTCAGTGCAAGACCCACTCAGCGCTGCTTAACACACACGCCAGGAACATAGTTTAAGAATAATGCAGAGACAAAGCTGTGCACTTAATACAATTCTTTGCACACAGAGGGCACATAATAGATGTTTTTGATTGGATGACTAGGAGAATCTAGTTTAACATTTATTCTTCATCTAACAACTGCAACTTGCAAAGTACCCACAGAGATGATGTACTTTCAGATATTACACATGGCCCACTGAGTACAATTGTAGTGGTGCCCTTTCATAATATCTTCCATTATAATCTTCTATCAATGCTGAATGAAATATTAAAGTGAAGTACGCATGCAGAGAAGGTCCTAAACGAAATGAAAGAGATGAAAAAATACGTGACAAATGCACAAGCTTCCCAGTAACCGTACTCCGATCAACTCACAGCGAATGAGAAATGAAGCGAGAAGGAGAAACCAAAAAGAAAAAATGAAGAAAAAGCATGAAGCGGTGATCAGGGTGATTAGCGATCTAGCCTTTCATTTCCTGAAGATTTGGGAGTGATTTGACTATTTGTACCAATCCAAAAGGGGGGATTAGATATTGCAGCCTGAGACAAATCACTGTACAATATTCTTGAGCATTTTCAACATGTCTTCTGAATAGGAAAAATCCCAAATTATGTATTTGTAGAAGATAATATTTCCTGATGTGGTACATTTAGATTTCTTACATCCTGTGCTTAATATTATAATAAAACCTGTGAGCAATGAGTTCAGAATCTTCAGTGTGTTTGTTTCTGACAGATGATGCTCAGCCTCATGATAATTGTTGATGCACTAAAGTGTAACTGAGATAAGTTTCCAGTAAAATGTGTAGAAGTTTGCAGATTTAAAAATAAAATTACAACATAACCTTTTGCATTTGTTGTTTTACATTATTATAGGAAACTGAAATCAGATCTACCTGATTAAAAGATAATTGCACTTTTATCAATATCAATTTATAGCACTAAATGCCCACAAGAGAAAGCAGGAAAAGATAAATTAAAAGCAGAACTGAAGGAGAAGTCAAGACCCTCCCAAACACTGGTTTTTGCAAAGATCAGAGTACAAATTTCATGTTCAAATTCCAAATTAAATTGTTTAACAACATACACTAACACAGATAATTGACAGATATTTTACCAGCAGACAGGATAACTACAAAGGCATGAGGAAGCAAAACATCTATGGTTGAATTGTGAATCACTAACACCATAAATTAACTGAAAATCTTAAGTGTAGCTGCCAGTGGTTACCAAAATAGAGATTGTAGGAAGGTATTCGTTCCCAAAGACTCCTATATAGGCACTCAACTATTAAATCTAAAATTAAGACTAAAAGGCCAGGCATGGTGGCTTACGCCTGTAATCCCAGCACTGTGGGAGGCCAAGGTGGGAGGATCACAAGGTCAGAAGATTGAGACCATCCTGGCTAACACGGTGAAACCCCGTCTCTACTAAAAATACAAAAAATTAGCCAGGCGTGGTAGCACTGGCCTGTAGTCCCAGCTACTTGGGAGGCTGAGGCAGGAGAATCACCTGAACTCGGGAGGTGGAGGTTGCAGTGAGCCAAGATCAGGCCACTGCACTCCAGCCTGGGCAACAGAGCAAGAGTTTGTCTCAAAATAAATAAAAAAATAAATCAGACTAAAATATTTATTTTATCTTTGGTCTCTAATAAGCAATAAAATCAGTAACAAAATAAATTTGTAATTTTTTTAAAATGACTGTGCTCAAGAATTACACTGTGAAAGTACACAATGTTAAATGGTATCACATGTCTCCAAGGTCACACTGGATGTAGATTTCATTTTATCTATTCAGTGAATAAACCTGGAAGCATCTACTTATTGGGTGAAAATTATCTGTGTTAATTTTGAACTGTTGACAATGACAGCGATAGATAAAAAGAACTGTGTGTTTGCTGGAGTGATTGATTCACTTAATCTTTACTATACAATATGTAATATGCACACAGAGGGCACATAATAGATGTTTTTGATTGGATGACTAGGAGAATCTAGTTTAACATTTATTCTTCATCTAACAACTGCAACTTGCAAAGTACCCACAGAGATGATGTACTTTCAGATATGTATGCATGTGTACGCATGCGGTGATTAGATCACTTATGAATTTAATACCATGCTTAAAGGTATTTAGAGGAATTGTTTAAATAACTTAATACAAGTAAAGTACTTAGAACAATGGTCCCCAGCCCTGAGAGCATATTAGAATCACTGGGAGCTTTTTAAAAACACTGATGCCTAGGCCCTACCCAAAATCAATTGAATCAGAATTTCTGAAGGTCATCCCTCATACCCAGTCACCAGCCTTCAAAAGCTCTACACTTTTACTTCATATCTCACTTTCCCATGACTTCTAATGTCCTTTTACTCTGGGCTTTCTGGAACTTACGGTTCATCATCAACAAAATCTCTTATCCTCAACTTCTTCTAATAAGCCCTTATAGCACTATTTGGTGAGTTAGAAAATGGTGCTTCTCCTTAAGACACTTTACTTCCAGCTGATGGAAAATTGCCAGACTAAATATACAAAGTGTTCAGTGAATTCCACACTATGAATGAAGCCTCCTTAGATGTGGCACTCCTATGCAAAACAGAATTTCTGAAGTCATCCCTCATACCCAGTCAGCCCAGCCTTCATATCTCCCTTTCCCAAAAGCTCTACAGAGCCCTTTCCTTTAAAGCTTCACAGAAGACTTACTCTGTAGAGGACTCTTTTTCACCCCTGGCCCTTTCATGTTTTCTCCCCACCTCTCTCACACCTTTGAGCCTAAAGGTAGAGTAGTAAGTGCTTTCCATGATCTTTATTACCTCTTTCTGACCAATCTCTCCTCTCTAAAGAGCCCAAATTTTGAATCTCCTATGAGACTATACCACTTACTACCAGTCCTTGTTGCTTTGTGTCATGCATCATTCCTGGAAGATTTTCTCTGCCAGTTTTTCTCTGGTACTTTCTTACACTATTCCTGCAGTGATGTCAATGATCACATATCTTGATCATTCCAGAATTCAGAATTCCATGTCCCATGACATCTTCCTTTCCAGTGGTCTTGTCATCTACTTTTCCTTACTTCCTAGAATAAATTCTAGACTTTGTCATCACAATAACTGCAACCTTCCTCACTGTGTCTTATTCTCTGAGATTCTCACATCTCCTCCTTTTCCAGTTTAAATCCATAGTCAAGTTTCATAATTACTCACTTGCATACACATTCAACCTCCTTGCCCCTCTCTTCTCCCATTGTACCACCATGTCAAAAGTTCATCCCTGGCCAAATAAAATATCCTCTTACCCTGTACCTGCACCCGTACAGCCAAATGTGGTTGAAAAAAAAAAAATACCATAATGGTAAGCATTTTATGACAATTAACCTCAAGTGTAACCCTTTTTTGACACAGGGTCTCACTCTCTTGCCCAGGCTGGAGTAGAGTGGCATGACCACAGCTCACTGTGGCCTCGACCTCCCAGGCTTAAGTGATCCTCCCACCTCAGCCTTCTGAGTAGCTGGGACTTCAGGCACACGCCACCATGCCTGGATAACTGTACCCTTAATGCTACCTGCAGTCATAACACATTCTCTTAATCAATTCATTGTCCTACTCTAATAGATAACTAATACTTTCCTTTTCCTCCTCAAACCTTTATTCCTCCTCCTCCTTCAATTTCAGCTTTTTAGTTCCCTAAGTGGACACAAGTAACAAAGAAGAACTATCCAAATCTCCATCAAAAAACAAATCAAGTCAATTTTTATCTGTGCCTGCATATCTTGCCTAGTCTCACAACTAAGGTTATCCCCATGATATGTGTGTCTAATCAGCATCTCTTCTTGCTTATTCAAGGACATGCTCTCGCAATTTTCTCATTCCTCTCTTGTATCCTCTCAACCTTTCCCAGCAAAATACAAATTAGCTATAAAGTACATTTAATTTGAATTTGGACTATAGATGATATAATTATATCAATATTAAATTTCCTGATATGGTCATTATATTATGGTTATGTAAAATAATATCTTTGTTCTTTGAAAATATGCAATGAAGTATTCAGAAAGGGGGACATGGTAGCCTTAACTAATATTCAATTTGCTCAGAAAAAAAATGGAGAAAAAGAAAGGGAGGGAGAGAGAAAGAAAAGAGAAGGAGAATTAAAAAATTGGTGAAAAAGAAAAGGGTATTATATTAGGGGTCTCCAGAGAAACAGAACTAATATGATATATAGAGATATAAACAAAGAGATTTATTATGAAATATTGACTCACATGATTATGGAGGCTGAAAAGTCCCATGATGTAGCATCTGCAGGCTAGAGGCCCAGGAACAACAATGGTGCACCTCCAGTCTAAATTTGAAGGCCTGAGATCAAGGGTAGTCAATAGTGTAAGTTTCATTCTGAGTCCAAAGGTAGCCAAGAACCAGGAGCACTGATATTCAAGGGCAGGAGAAGATGGATGGCCTAGCTCAAGCAGAGAGTGCAAATTTGTTCTTCCTCTGCCATTTTGTTCATTTAGGCACTCAACAGATTGGATGGCACCCACCACATTATTGAGGGTGATCTTGTTTACTTAGTCTGTTGATTCAAATACTCATCTCTTCCAGAAATATCCTCACAGACACACCCAGAAATAAGGTTTTAGCAGGTATCTGAGCATCCCTTAGCCCAGTCAAGTTGACATATAATATTAACCATCCAAAGTATACGGAGTTCGGAGTTTCTTGAACCCTTCTTGTGATTGTTATATCAGTTTAAAATTATATGAAATAAGAAGATTTAAAATAAAAATCTTCTAAAATAAGCAAAAAAAAAAAATGCAAAAATCTCAACAGATTACTTGACTTGTATTGCTTCATAACATTTGGCTATAATTATCTGCACAATACAATAGATTATACCACATTACTGAATGGGTTGATACATATTTTAAACTCTTTTGTATGTAAGTGTTTCTGAGAACTGTCTGTTATCCAAATCTCCAAGTGGTTCAGAGAATAGAAATAGAAAATATCTAAAACTTCCTACCATATTTTTACCACTAGAACAAGAATATAAATTCTATAATTCTTAATGTTCACTTTCTTTAGATTATAATACAATAGAGGCTGGCCTGCTTGAACCTTTCAACAGCAAGAGTCAAGAAGCACGTAAGGTGACTAGTTTATATTTCAAGTATTCCAGATGTATTTTATTTGAGTCAAACACTGGTCCAAGAAATGGCCTTTTGATACTAAACCAAATCTTAATGTAGAGTTGTTTAAGGTATAAGGATTTCAGTAGGTGGGTTACTAGGGAGGCTCCCTAAAATGTTGTATGAAGAAGAATAAATGCCCTGAAATTCCTACATTATTTAATGAAACACCGTCCATTTTGTGAATGTGTTCATGAGGACCATAAGAATTACTTCAAGCATTTCTTGAAGTAATAATAAGTCCAGAACTGACATATATTAGAAACTTGTAAATTTGTAAGGACCTCAACTTTGATTGCCATCTCTATATCAAAATACTTATAAAAGCCTTGTTATGCCTTATGTTTCATTCCATTCAGGTTGATTTTTGCTAAGGTCTACCAATAGTGTAATTTTACACAATTTTGACAATGAGGGAGTTCAGGGATGACAAAACAATGATAGGTACATCCCACCTACCTTTTCCTCACTGATGAAAGACATTGCCCAGAATTCACAGCACTCTCTGGACCCAGCTTCACAACCCTTCCCAGTAGAGGCCTCTAGACAGCCACCCATGATGAGCTGATAGCTACTTACCCTCTTAAGAGTGGGTGGACATCTGCTCTTATGAAAACTTATTTAGTCAGATTAGTTGAACTATATTGGTACAATTAAAGTAATCCTTTGCCAGTTTTCTGGACCAAAATTAAGAGAAGATGAGCATCTCTCTGTAGAATTTGTCATTGTAAAAGAGTAATTACTAATATTCTAAAGAAGCATGCTCAGGACAGGTTCAAGCCTAGAAGAGACCTCAAATCTCATCAAGTGCAACCTCCTTATTTCCAAATAAGGATAACTGAAGACTAGAGAAGTGAAGTAACTTACAGAATGAAACACACAGGCATAGGGAGATAGAATACAGGATTCTTCCCTTTTTTTGACTCCCAGCCTAGTATTTTAGCCCTTATTGTTTATTCTTCCTGATGTGTGTGTGTGAGAGAGCGAGGGAAAGGGCAAGATAGAGGGAGGGAAAGGGAGGGGAGGAGAGAAGAAAAACAGGAAGGGAGGAAGTGAGGGAGAAAGGAGAAAAGGAGAGACAAGAAACAAAAGAGGAAAAAAAGAAAAGAGGAAGAAATAGAAATTATTTACTTGATTCTTTGTTTGATGTATTCAACTATCCACCCATCAGCTGAATTCACATTGGTAGCACTCAATCATTTAAAAAGAACAGGAAAAAAAGGAGTAAAGACTATAGCCAATAATATACCCAATCCTCTTGACCTCTAAAGTTTCCTTAGCTAAGGGGTAACAACCCCGAATGTCATAGGAGGTGGTGACTGCATTTGAGTAATGCTTAAGATCTAATGTAATACTCCTCCATAGAACAGTCGAAAGAGTTAAAATATAGACATTTCAAGATAAGTTTCTCTCTCAAGCAGACTCAAAAAGTCAGAAGATTTGAAAGCTATTAGGACTATGATAGATGATCCTCTTTCAGACACCTTTCTTTTTCACTGACAAGTTGCTGTTAAAAATTAAAGTAAAAAGAAGCCTCCTTTTTTTTGCTGCACATTTTTAATGGACCTGAAGCCAAAATAAGTCAGACTAAATTATGGGAGTAAATGACCTCCCGGGAAGTATTATACCAAATTCCAAAGTACTGTAAAGACTTTCCTTTGATCTTTTTAGCTTCACAGCCTGAAATTCAAAATCTGTATTTAATTTTAGATTGCACGTACCAGCTTTTAAATTTTCTTTCCAAAATGATATATCATTTTAAATGATAGAACACCTTTAACTTGTATTACTTAAAACTGCTGACTGTCACTTCTTTATTCTTTTACTCTATAAAAACAGATATAGATATAATTAATTGCTAGAAGTATTTGGGGTTGGGTGCTATAATGGATAAACCACTGACCTTCACTTAAGAGACAGCACTTTAAACTCAACCTTAGTTCCTACATGATATGACTGATCCAAAATGAAGTTTTTAGTTCACACCTGAGGAAGACGCTGAATACAGAAAAAAGAATGCTAGAAAGAGATAAATCTTTCTAATTCCTGCTTTTAGGACTATTTTTGGGTAACTGCATCTTATCCTTAATACATCTTTTAGCAGGTTGTAAACAGGTGTACTCATTTTCAACACAGACCTTTCTGTAGTTCCACAGATGCCTTAATTGAGCACCATTTCAACAATAATACATGTCCATTAACACCTGTAAATCATTCCGTATTCTTAAACAGAAATGTTGCTCTCTGGTAGTGAGAATCTCTTATACTTTTCTTGTACATGCTGACTGCAAATATCTTTATTACCACCTTTGTAGAGATTAGCGTGGCATCTGCTGAGCTTGAGAAAAAGAAAAAAGAGTATACAATAATAGTTTGATTTCATAACGAAGGCTTGTTAAGCTAAGGACAGAATTTAAGTGTCATCCATTAATTTAAGTTTAAGCCTGATGGGTATGGTAGAGGTTAACAATAGCAAGCAATAAAGTCAATATGTACCACCCAAAAACAAACAAACAAAAAATATTCTTTCAGGTCATGGAGTGTGCTGGGTATATGAGAAATGATCTTGTGAAATTTACTTTTACTGTCACTGCTCTAAAGTACTCACAGGGCTTTGATTTGAGTTTTACTAGCATTGACTATGGTTTTCTGATACTATCCTGCTGGAAACTATATTTTTGACCAAAAATATAGTGCATCCTACCTATAATTATCAACACTATTCTCCTTTTTTGTTAGTCTTCTAGGTTTCAATGTGGCTTTAGGGAAATTACATTATCTTTCTATGACTGTTACCACAAATCATAAGAGTAAATTTGTTCTGCACACTTCATAGGTAGGGCTTAAAGTAAGATGAGTAAGGCAGTTTAGTGCACAAAATTTAAGGAGACACTGACTCCCAGGATTATACAAGTGCAGGGGTTGACAATTATACAACTTTGAGAGTGAGGACTTCCACATGTAGCACAAACTCAGAATTGAGTGCATCACTTACCTCATTCAAAAATGTTCATTGAACACTAGCTACGAAGCAGGAATAGGGCTGGTTTTCTGATTTAGTTCATTCCAATTTTTTTATCTTCCTGAGTTGAAGTGTAAACGCTGGGCAAAACGCACACACACAGAGGGAGAGAAAGAGACAGAGAGAACGCACTACTTGAGAGCATTGGGAAATAACCAAGTAGTAGGGATTTGAAGAGCCTATTTACTAAGAAAAATGAAAATTCATAGGGAAATTTCCTAACATTTACTAATACATTTTCTTCTTAAGACATTCACGGCTGTGCACGGTGGCTCACGCCTGTAATCCTAGCACTTTGAGAGGCTGAGGCAGGTGGATCGCGAGGTCAGGAGTTCGAGACCAGCCTGACCAACATGGTGAAGCCCTGTTTCCACTCAAAATACAAAAATTAGCCAGGCATGGTGGCGCACACCTGCAATCCCAGCTACTCAGGAGGCTGAGACAGGAGAATCACTTGAACTCAGCAGGTGAAGGTTGTAGTGAGCCAAGATCATGCCACTGCATTCCAGCCTGGGCAACAGAGTAAGACTCCATCTCAAAAAAGAAAGAGACATTCAAAATTCACATCAAGGAGAATGGAGGCCAATGATACTTTTATTAGTAGATGTAAAATATAATATAAAAAGATGGAGAATTCCATCATAGATTATAAAATCATAATAAGGTAAAAAATAAAAATTGTAAAACAAGAAATACAACTAAAATTAAGAAACCTATATACGGATGTAACAGCCAATTAGTCACAGCAATAGAAATAAGAAAATCCAGAATGAAGCACTGAAGGGAAAAAGGATGAGACAGATAGAAAAGAACAAAAGAGGCATTATGTCATGGATAAAAGGCCTGAATATATGCAGCTAGAATCCAAGGAGGAGAAAAGCAATAAAAGAGTAGAAGTCATATTTCAAGAAAAACTGGGTAAAAATTACCCAAACAGATACAAGAAGGTCTACTAACTCCAAGAAGAATAATTACAAAGAAAATCACACCTAGTAACATCATGTTAAACTTAAGAATGACGGACAACAAGAAGTTATTAAAGTAGGTGAGAGAAAAAGCCATTACCTGCAAAGGAACAGTAATAAAAATATTTGACTTTTCAACACAAACAATACAATCCAGCAGAGAAGAAATGACAACTTAATTTAAAACATCAAAATAGAATTGCTGCCAATCTGCAATTACTTATTCTGTACTTGTCTAATAATTGAGCTGCTCAAAAAATTATTTTGGCTGGAAACTCATTTTCATGTTTTATATGTGTGAAGAAATTCTTGTTTAAGGAGATATTTCATTTTAAATTTCCTAATTTTTCTTACTGCTGCTTTCTTGTAACTTGTGAGTATTGTGATGAATGCTTAGTCTTGTAATGCTCATGTACACTGTATTATTTTAGCACAGCTACTGTGTCACTGTTATAAGCCACAATGCTTTGCCATCTAATTAGATTTTAAAATAATAGTCTGCACTTCACTGTGCATTAAAAGCATGACATTCAAAGTCCACCTTTCTCTTTTTTTTTTCTTTTGCCATGGTGGCTAAAGAATTTAAATGCTTTAAAAAATTGTTTCGATGTTGCAGTATGGAAATATATGTGGCACCTGAAACCCTGTTGAGTTAAAACTGTATCACTACAATTTATAGTACACCGAGCAGTAGTGCAGTGATAAGCGCACCATATATGGTCTCCATGGCAATGACTGACTCTACTATTGCACTGGGAAAACAGCCATGGAAAATACATAGTTGAATGAGCATGGCCTTTTTTTAAAATTAAACTTTATGGACAGCGAAATTTAAATTCCTTATTATTTTTAAATGTCTTAAAACATTGTCTCTTTTGATTGTTTTTCAGCCATTCACAAATGTAAAAACCAATCTCAGCTCGCTCACGTGTCATAAAAAAACAAAACAAACAAACAAAAAAAACAGGTAGTGAGACTACCAGTTTAGAGTGATGATAGGTGGAGTGGCAGTTCTCAAGCTAACTCACAATCTTTAAACTTTTAAAATTCAAAAAGTTGGAGCTTCAAAATGGAACTATCCATTATTTCATGAATTAACAGCATTTTATATTTCAAGGATCATCTGGAATGTGTAACCTGTGAGGCATATTTGATCTCATTAGTCAATGTGAAAAAAGGGTTTTCTCACCTAAAAATAAAGTGTAAAAGAAAACTTCCATTGTTTTTCCTATTCTTTTGTACTTTTGACAAAACGTGCATATGGGAGGGGCATAAATTAATAGACCTTTACCTTTTCTCCATTTAAATATGATGAGGATGCATATACTATATGGATCTTGCAAACGGATTTATAAAAATTTCACACACATTTATAGGTGACTTATTTTGCCAGATTTTTATCACATTAAAGATAAAATGCTTGGTATTATGAAGCAGTTACTTGAATTTCTGTATTTCTTTCCTAATGCTGTCTTGGGATTCTTTACTATTTTCTTATACTATTTTCTTTAATAGACATTCTGTGTTTTAGCTTTGGGGCTTAAAATAAACAATCTATTAAAATGAGCAGTGTTCAATGATACACTGCAATATATCACTGCAAGCAGTGTATCATTGAACTCTTATGGGATCTTCCTAATCTGGTTCTGAACTACTGGGATTATTATCAGCAGGAAAAAAAAAAACAGTAAATATGATTTAACAGAAAGAAAGAGGAGGGGAAAGGGCAAGAGGGAAGAAGAGTAGGAGGAAGAATAGAGAGGAGGGGAGGGGAAAAAGAGAAGGAAAGGGAGAAAGAGAAAGGAAAAAAGGAAGGGAAAAAGGAAGAAGGAAACAAACTTTTATTGAAAGACAGGAAATTGAAAATCATACTAAACATCTGTCATGCAAATAATGTACACTACCCATAGCACTTCTTTCTGGTCTTCCCTGCTTCTGACTGACCAGATTCACTTCACCATCTTCCATTAATATAGATATTTTGACCTACCTTTGCCTATGTCTCTCTCATGTTCCATCATAGTATTTTCTGAATGCTTATCTATGTAATAGAGGGCATATTCACTTGGATAGATGAATACCACCTCAAACTCAACAGGTCTGCAGACAAAGCCATCTTTACATTTTAAACTATCACTTCTTTTTTTTTTTTTTTTTTTTTTTTTTTTGTTGTTGAGACGGAGTCTCACTCTGTCGCCCGGGCTGGAGTGCAGTGGCCGGATCTCAGCTCACTGCAAGCTCCGCCTCCCGGGTTTACGCCATTCTCCTGCCTCAGCCTCCCGTGTAGCTGGGACTACAGGCGCCCGCCACCTCGCCCGGCTAATTTTTTGTATTTTTAGTAGAGACGGGGTTTCACCGTGTTAGCCAGGATGGTCTCGATCTCCTGACCTCGTGATCCGCCCGTCTCGGCCTCCCAAAGTGCTAGGATTACAGGCTTGAGCCACCGCGCCCGGCCTTAAACTAAACTATCACTTCTATACCATCCAATCAATTAGAAGCCAGATCACTCTTTTTTTCCTCCCAGTTTTATTGAAGTATAATTGGTATACCAAAAATATATATAGTTTAATATGTATACTTAATTAATATACACAATTTTATGAGTTTGGATATATGTATACATTTGTATTACCATCACCACAATGAAGGTAATAAATGTATCCATCACCGCCAAAAGTTTCCTTGAGTTCCCTAGTTTTTGGTTTGTTTTTTTGTGGCAAGAACAGAACACTTACAGTTGTCCAAAGTCAAAATCTGGAAGTCCTCTTTTAGCCTTTGCTATCCTAATTTTATCAAATTTGTTATTATTGAAAATTTTTTTTTCTACATTTCTTATGGACTTGTCCTTTTATCTCCATCTTTGTTCCCATGCTTTCATCATGTTCTCACTGTCAATTATATCAGCCTCTTGGCTGGCCTTTCAACTTTACCACTGTCGTAGCCAGTGTGTAAGTTGGCCTCTAATGATCTTCAACTGGCATTCACACCCTTGTATAGTTCTCTTCCACATATTATGAGTTGGTCTTGTGACCAGTAAAATATGGGAGAAGTGAGGTATATAACTTCCAGTATCACACTGTGAAAATACTTCAGCTTCCATCTTGGTTTTTTGCTCTCTCTTTCCTTCTATAAGATCATTCACACTTGGATGACTGGCTCTGGTGAAAACCATTTGCCATACTGGAAAAACTTTCAGGCAGTCTATGTAGACATCTAAGTGGCAAGGACTGGAGGCCTCTGGCCAACAACAGCCAGTGAGAACCTAAGGCCTGTCCACACATACATGACTGAGCTTAGAAGTAGATTTTTCAGTCCTGGCAAACCTACAGCCTGGCTGACTACAGCCTTATGAAATAATCTGAGCTAGAACCTTCAGAAACTGTGATATAATAAATGTATGTTGTTCTAAGCTGCTAAATTTATTACACAGCAATACATAACTAATACAACAACCATATGGCAGCCATTTACTCATATTATTATCCTACTTAAAGATCTCCAAAGACTCATCATTACCTGTTACTTCATGTCCAGATTTCTCTGAGTATATTACAGACATCATATTATCTGATACCACTCTATTTAACATAAGACCTGTGAATAATTACAACTTCTGTGAATCTAACTGCTTTTCCCAATATTATCCTTTGTTTATATGGCTCCACCCTCCTGAACATCTTCTTTTTTTAATCTCTCTTTATCCAGTATCTTCAAGTACCAGGTCATGAACAATTACATCCACAAAGCCTATTCCAATGGCTCTGTCCCAGGCACTGAGTTTTTCCATAGGTTTGACTCAATTTTGCTAGAATTATTTCATATAATTTGGTTCATCAGAGTTCATTTCCCTAAATCCATTCTCCAACCTCCACCAATTTCACAATGTTTATCTTGTCTCACCCAGTTTCCAGAAAACCACTAGTTAATTGGATATTTAATCCTGCCATCATTCATCCTTGTAAGGCATTTTCTCCAAGAATGTTAAATCAGTGTCATTTTGAAACCAATGCTTGTTTCAGTGATCCTGATGCTGCTGTTATTATTATCTCATCTAATTGTTCAAATGCTTAAAAATGTTATTAATATCTTATAATGAAGAAAAGTAGTCAGTAGATTAAAAGCACACCAGTGGAAGTCTGCAGAAGATACAGTCTAGTGGCCTTCTTAACAACACAGGCAATTTGAAATAATGACAAATGGAAAATACCTTAAAAGAAATGTTGATAGATACAGTTATGTTTTAATACTTAATTCATATAAAATCTAGAAGAAAAGTTTAAAAATTCAGGTAAACCAATAAGATAACTGTACTGAAGTGACTAGATGATATTATCTGAATCCTACAAAGTTCTTACACTGAAATTAGTAGACATTCACCACATTAAAATAGTCCATTGCCATTTAATCATTTTTTATTTCCATTTTAACCCACAGTATAGTTTCTAAGGGGTGGGGGTCCTTGGGATTATGTAGCAGGAAGGTAACTGCAGGTTCTTTTTAATGGAACTGCTTTGTTAATTTGGGGTTGGTTTTTTTGGGTCAGTGTTAACGATCTTTTTATCTGCTTCATCTGATAGTGCAATATCATATTCATACTCCTGTATTTGTATATTGAAGCTAGGAAATCCCAAAATAATCTTAAAAAGGAAGAGGTTTGTATCTCTCTGAATTTGTAGAAGGACTCTTGGAAGTGAATTAAAAAAATGTCTACAAAACAAATGAAACCTGGAGCAAAATAAATTTAGCTCTAAAATCTGGTCCAAACTGTTCTGTCCTAAAATCATTCCTTAGATAAAGAAATCTACCAGAGAACAATGATTTGAGACTGTTGAGACCTAGCTAAGCTTCTTTTCCCACCAATCCTTTGTAAATAAAATTGTATTAAAGGAAGACCCATTTTAAGATAACTATCAATGTGTCTTTATCCTAAATAGAAATAACCAATGTCATTATACAGGGGTATTTTCTAAATCCATAAAGAGTTTTGAAATTCTAAATAAATAAATAAATAAACGGAAATTCCAGATGAATTTAGGAAAAACTAGAAGCAACTAAAAAATCTCAGATCCAATGTGAAATGTCACCTTTTCAAAGTGGAATGTTTTCTTAGGATGCTGGGAGATTTCATGCTCAATGGTGAGGCAGGGATGTTTTTGGTAAAATGAAAGTCCAAGGAGACAAAATAGACTTAGGATTGGCTTTATAAAGGCTAGATGTTTGCTGGAAAGGCTCATTTGCTATTCATTTATTAATTCAAAAAAATTATAAAGAGCCGATAATGTCCCCAACACACACAATCATCCAGGCACGCGCGCACACACACACACACACACACACACACACAGACACAGAGAAAATATATATACATATTTTTTTTAAATGGCAAAAACCACAGTTACCTTTGTACCAACCTAATACATATATAAAATCTCACAGTAGTACATTCAAGGTATGAGTAAAGTACCACAGGTGCAGAGAGGGCCTGGTATTTAACCCAATCTGAAGATATGGAAGGAAGAAGAATGGAAGCCTGATGAAAAAGATAAAAAAAAAAAATTGAGCTGAGTAATGAGGAATGAGTAAGAATTTCCCAGGTAGGCAAGAGGCAAGGAAGGCACTGAAGCAAGCAATAGCATGGTTCCTCCCAGGGAATGAGAACAATTATTCTAGATTGGGGCACAGAGTGCCAATGTGGATAATGCAGGGGATAGGGCTGGAGAGACAGCCAGGGGCTAATCATCAAGGGAAGTATTTCCCATACTGAGACTTCTAAACCTAAGAGTGATGGAAAGCCTCTAAAGAATTTTAGCAGGGGGAACAATGAGGTTTGCACTGTGAAAATGCAACTCTAGCTGCGAAGATAAATTGGAGTGGGGGTGGCCTGTGAAAACAAATGAGAGAAGTAAAGATAATCCTAGTAAGAAATTACAAAGTCCTGACTTGATTAAGTAGAATGGTGAAGGGGAAAGATTCGAATTAGAAACTTTTTAAGGAGGTGTAATGGCACTTAGTGACCAATTAGATATATCGACTTAGTAATTCTAGGATGACTCCCATATTTCTGAATTGGGTGTCCAGGTAAATGTTACTATTCTGAACCAGATTATGGTTGACAGAGACAAGGAGCCAGCAGCACACTGTTATTTTGATCTGATTATGGTACAATTTGGTGAAAATAGCTGGTAGACAATTAGATATTTAGCTCAGACTGGCAAGAAAGAGGCCTCAGTTCAAGCTATAGGTTTGAGTGACACCAACACAGCTAATAGTTAGGTAAGATGCCCATGGGACACTTACTAGAACATACTTGCCATTTTTTAAATCAACAGGGATAATTTTTCAAACTCTACATATCCAGGTCTCTATGCTATGCACTTTCATATATCCTTCAGGAACTATCATAGAGCCTTCAGACAGAAATGATACTTGAGATGGAACTGATCATTTAACCAAATGACTGAGCTGACTGGGCTGGAGATGGGGGCACTGATGAAGGTAGAATTTGGTCAATAATAGATCATGAGAAGTTTCAGTGGAGGGATGGGAAGAAGGCAAGAAAGTCTGTAGTGCTTTAGGAGCAAGGTGAATGTAGGGAGTGCATTGAGAATGAGGAGAAAGAAGGAGGTGGAAATCATCACTATTTCAAGAAGTTTAGCTGTGGAGGGAAGGAGAGAAATAAGTTGGTAGACAGGGTACTGAGAAGGATATATATTTGATAATGTTTATAGGCTGAGAAATGGAAACTGCCAACAAAGTTTTTAACCTACATTAACTATTGACTCTTGAAGTAATCAACCAAATAGAGAAAAGAGTTGTTTTCAGGAACTGTCAGTCTGGCTACTCAATTGCCCAATGTCCAATCACTACCCAAGTTTACTATCTGGTTGGCATCCTTTGAATATTGCCTGGTGATTTACTTTCAAAGTGAACTGTACAACTGGAAATTTTCCACATACATTTTGGAAAGGAATGATTTTACCAATTCTGTGCTTATTCAAAATATTCACTATAATTTAATTAATTTTTATTAGATATTCATCTTTTTCAAACAGCTAGTGGTCCAACCATATAATCCTCATTAAATTGTTGGAAGTTGGGGGTGGTGAAAAGGTGGCAAAATAATTTATTCTCAGATTGCAAACAGCAGCAAGAGAATCTGTCATTTTGCCCCAGGGATAAGAGAAAGAAGAAGAGAAAGAAGGAAAGAAGCAAGAGAGTACAGCCATAAAGAGACTTTTCCCCCAAGTCATATAGTTTTTCTAATGTCTTAGA